>NW_027223759.1:75892416-80892416 GCF_028538775.1 Myotis yumanensis
AAGACCCAGCAGGCTGCAAATAGTTAGCAAGATCTGAGATAGTATAAAATTAACTAAAATAACAATGAAACATCAGAGGGAAGAAAAGAAGAGAAAACCAGCCAGAGAAAGCAGCACTTCCTTTTTATTAGACTCACAATGCCGTTCTGAAGCCCAACCTCTCTCTGTAAAATGCGTCTTTCTTATTAACGTCCCATTGGAAAGCAGACAGACTTAGTCTTCACTGTGTCTCTGTGGTGCACCATCAACCAGTCCAGCATCTCACAGAAGAGCTCTGTGGAGGCTGGCGGTGATCAACCGGCCTCCCTCCTTCACACACACACACACACACACACACACACACACACACTCTTTTTTTACAAAAATAATATAACAGGTTTACACAGATCTATTAAGTCTTTAAAGTTTCACAGCAAGGCCTATGCTTCATTATAAGCATTTTTTACTTTGGATTAAAGTGGGAACTTTAGGCCTAAAAATAGATTTAAAATTATTGAACAAAGGCCCTATAGCAACACAGACATAATAAGTATTGATCATCAGACAACTAGAAGTATTCTGTGGTTGTCCTTATGCTAGTCCTACTCCATATCCCCATCAATTATTTTCATTTTAACTAAAATACAAAAGTAAAATAGTTCACTGAAATAATCTTCTATTCATTACAATAGCATATACACCAAATTATACCAACTGCATGATAATCTCTATGTACCAAGACTGTATTTTTGTTATACTTCATTAAATATGGTATCCAACTATCAACCACACAAAAGGAATGCATACTGAACTACAAGGGAAGGAGAGAACAATAATTTTCAGGCTATCTTTTTACATGGCACCCAAAACAAAACAAGTAAGAGAAGCCTTACAAGATACTAGTAGGTATCAAACTAATTTGCAGTGACATTTAATATAGTCTTATCAGAAGGAATACGTTTAGGTCATATACGGAAAAACACATATCTATGTGAAACTCTAGGATTTCTCCTAGAATATTAAAAATGCTCATCGAGAGTTAATTAGCATAATAAAAATGGTGACCAGGTGATCGAATAAACAGAATGCCATTTAATATATTAAAAACACAGATTCTGGGAATAGATTCTACCTCCCAAACACCCAGAAATCTGAGTTAACAGATTCTCTACTTTGCATACTTGATACTAATAAAAATAAGAAGTGTTTGCACAGACTATAAATGCAAGGCAACAGCCTAAGGGACAGTCACAGAAAGAATAAATGAACACAATCTTGAACACAACAGAGTGAGTACAGAGAGCTCCTGCATTTTTGGTCCCCAACCCCACCCCAAGGGCCATCTCTTTGGGGAAGAAATCTTTCAATAGTTCAAGCCCATGACCTCAGACCCCACAAGCTACTACTCTTCCCAAGCTTGGCACCAGAAAGTCTTTCAGATGCCAGTACGACGCTTGATCATTCAACTGGACAGGCCCTCTTCATGCCTCCCAGGTTCCGACCAGCACAACCTCCTTCCCACAGAAGGGGTCAGCACTGCCTTTGAAGTCACAATGGGGTGGCCCAGGAAGAACTAGAAGAAGGAGGTATCTGATGAAAAAGCACCTGCCAGTCGGAAATCCTCTTTGGTGAGAACACTGTACATGCGCTGAGGCAGAGCTCGGGAGTAGGGGGCGGGGCGGGGCACGGTGGTGCGCAGAATGAGTTCCCGGCCAGCAGGGGGTGGGAAGTCTGACACCGAGTTCTGCCTTCTCTCCTCTGCAGGGCCCATTCTCTTCAGTTCCTCCTCAGGTGGAGCCATGGCTGCAGCCTTGAATAGAATCAAATGCTAAATTCAAGATCAAGTTGGTGCTAAACTTACATCACTATGAAGGACAGATGAATAAACATGATAAATACAGAAAAATGTTCTACATTATTCAGTAATGTTGTCAATTATGTTATGACTACTCAAGAACACAACACAGAAAATACAAGAAGTTTGAAACACTACATGAGCAGTCAGAGATTACAAATAAATTGGTGAGAGAGACAGAAGGGATAATGACTACCGGGCAACCTGCTTCGAAAAGTGGGGGCCATATTCAAACATCTGATGAAGAGGGAAAATGTGCTGGTTTCTGTGTTTCTTCTAGCAAAGGCCCAAGAGAGTCTGATGTCCTCAGTCAAGTAATGGAGTTGGTTCTCACAGAGGCTAGAAAGGTGTTTTTTATGCTGGGTTCTAATTCTTTTTAAGGTTCACTGGTCGAATTAAAACTGGGGATAGTGGTATTGTTTGCTGGGCAGCTAATGTGAGGTAGTAGTGAGGTCTATGTAATGTAGCAATGGCAACAAAAGAGAAGTTCTCAATATCAAAGGCATCTATTTTCTCATTAAAATTGCATAAAATACATATTCAATTAGTCTTCATTTTAACTCTGATCACTATAGTTGTTTCATTTCTCTGATCACTGTATTTCTTTCAGAATACCCCTGATTTGGAAAAAAAAAATTTTGGCAATGGAAATATGAAACTATGTTATACAAGAATCATCAAGAAAGGTATGTCAAATCCAAACTGTTAAAGTGGTCATTAGTCTTAATGATCTTACGAAGTTAGAGGGAGGGGAAGGAACAAGAAACTATGAGGGACAAGGCTGTTTGTTACCTCATCAGAAGATTCAGTCAGCTTGAGAAAGGGTGAGAAAAGAAACAGTGATGAAAGGGAAACAAAAACAAGCAAGATGGTTTTAAAAAGAGACAAGGAATTTCAAGATTATTTCAGACAGCATGCACTATATTAAGGAACATGATTCTATCAAAAGAATTATCAAGACAAACATACAACACACCTAGTTATCAAACTGAGCAGACATACCCACTACTCATGCATCTGATGGCTCAACAGGTGACGTACAGAATGTCATTTAATGGGAAAATGATTTAACAAAAATCTACCACTTTCAAAAAAGTAAGTTTTTATTGATTTTTTTTTTAAGAGAGAGAGGAAAGGAGAGGGATAGAGAGATGGAAACATCAATGAGTGAAATATCATCTATCGGCTGCCTCCTGCACACCCCCTACTGGGTGAGGATCAAGCCCATAACCTGAGCCTGTGCCCTGACCAGGAATCGAACCAGTGACCTCTTCATTCATGGGTCGATGCTCAACCACTGAGCCATACTGGCCAGGAAAAGAATCTATGAGTTTTACTGAAAAATTAAGATGCTAAAAAAATGTGTTCATGTCTTGAAAAATAGATAATCCAATAGATTTAAGGAAAGGTCTCAGAGTTATTCAATTTAGCAAGAATGAAGCAAAATCAAATCAGTGGTTTATTTGCTGAATCCATTTACGTATATACCACTGAAACATATAATCATGAAGTTAAATAAAATATATGTTTTTTTTTTTCCTCTAGCCGGTTTGGCTCAGTGGATAGAGTGTTGGCCTGTGGACTCAAGGGTCCCGAGTTTGATTCCGATCAAGGGCATGTACCTCGGTTGCAGGCTCCTCCCCAGCTCAGGCCCTGGTTAGGGCTTGTGCAGGAGGCAACCAATCGATGTGCTTCTCTCACATTGATATTTCTCTCTGTCTTTCCCTCTCTCTTCCACTTTCCCTGAAAAAAAAAAAAAATCCATGGAAAAATATCCTCAGGTGAGGATTAACAAAAACAACAACAACAACAAAAATGTATGATTTTTTTTGGTTAATTCTCACCAATGGATATTTTTTCCATTGATTTTTAGAGAGAGTGGAAGTGGGGGGAGGGGGGGAGGAGAGAGAGAAAAGCATCGATGTGAGGGAGACACACTGATTGGTTGCCTCCTGCACCTGCCTGGACAGGGGCCAGGGAGTGAACCTGAAACCCAGGTACATGCCCTCAATCAGGAATCGAATCCACGACCCCTTGGTGCTCAGGCAAACACTCTAACTGCTGGACTAGACTGGCCAGGGCTAAAATGTATGAATATATAAAATTACTGTGTGCCTATATTAGTAAACTGATATACAATGTCAGTTATGAAAAAAAAAGTTACATGAATAAACTTGAATGGTTTTCATTAGCCAGGCATTTAAGGACTGAGTTTAGAAATGTACCAACCAAGTGCTTGTTTTATGGATTAGTCTGCCAATTCCCTGAAACATTCACCACAAGGTATGGAAGTTTGAAATCTTTTACAATTCCATAATGTGGGATGAATGAACAATTTCAGATTGGCTATATCATGAGGCCCTGAAAAGATGATACACTCTTATATTTATTGATGTAAAAACATAATTATATTGTGTAGACAACAAGAATAATAAATTATATAATACTAGAGGCCCAGTGCATGAATTCGTGCACAGGTGGGGTCTGGCTGGCTGGGAAGAGGGGATGTGGGAGGTTGGTCAGCTGGCCCCGCCCCCTGGTTGAACTCCTAGTCGAAGGGAAAATTTGCATATTAGCCTTTATTATATAGGATTAGAGGCCCGGTGCACGAATTCATGTCTGGGTGGGATCCCTCAGCCTGGCTGATGATTGAGGCCTATGGGGGGGCCGGCTAGCTGGAGGGGCAGCGGGAGGTTGGTTGTGGGAGCGCACTGACCACCAGGGGCAGCTTCTGTGTTGAGCGTCTGCCTCCTTGTGGTCAGTGCACCTCACAGCGACTGGTCGAATAGCTGTTCTGTCCTAACGGTCATTTAGGCTTTTATATAGATAGATAATCCTATTTTTGTAAAATATACATATATTTGCATACACTACTTGTTAAATGCTGGCAGTGATCATCAGTGGGGAGTGAGATTAATGTGATTAATGATTCCTTTAGAATTTTCTGTGTTGCCCAAATTTTTACAATGAGCCTTTACTTATAGTCTGGGAGGTGGGGGGGGGGGGGGGGGGGTGTTGGAGGCTATTTCCATTTTAGGGAGAATAATTTTGCATAACTATTCAAAACAAGTAACACTCTCAGCATTAAATATATGAATACTTTAGGTTTTAAATCCTCTTAACACACGAATTTTAGAAACTGAGGAGAGTTTTTGCAATATGAGGAAAGTTCATATTGGTGATAACAAGAAATGAGCTCATGAGCATCTGGTGAGTAAGCAGGCGAAGAAGACATAGGGTGTGAAAACAAACTCAGTTCTTGGTTTCATGCCACAGACAAAAACAAAATAAATCAAAGTAATTCTCTATTGCTTTCTAGAACTCTCATTTATAAGGAACTGAAATACTTAGTTTTTAACTGGAAATCCTTAAATTTAAAGAGCTACCTTCATAGATAATCTCAGGTTTTAATTCTTGCTAAAAATTCAGATCAATATATTTGGCCCTGATTTTGATATATTAAATAGAATACTCCAGATAAACTCAAAGGAGATTATGAAGTTTTTACTCCTGTGTAAACCCATTAAAAGTCTTTTTCTTATTTGATTCTGAGAATCACACCTTCACATCTGGGTTATTCAGTGTCCTCAGTGTCAGGTAAGGGCACCGGGACTTAGTACACTGGGTAATATTCTAACAGAACTTTAGGGTTAACGAGCCCGGACATGAGGTCACCGTTGGGATGCCAGCACCTCTACCCATGAACAGAACTGTACAGAGAGCATCAGTACAAAGGCTAACTAGCAGCATCTCTATGAAAATCGCAATCTCAGTGCTTTAGGATGTCAGAAGGTATGATCTGATTCTAAACCTGTACTTTCACAGCAGAAGTCATGATAAAGACGCCATTTCAAATCAGGCTTCTTCCTGTGAAGCCCATTTCCATCCCCAAACTCTGAAACCCTGCGCCTCCTTCCTAGGAACCCTCTTCAGCTAGATCTCTTCACCGTTATAAAAACAGTTAGACTTACTAACTTCATAGTTAAGCTGTGAAACCATTTGCTGCACATGGAGTCTGACCAGTAAAATCGAACCCCGTTCTAATTTGAAAGTAGGCGACATTTTTTCCTACAGCACAGGACTGGCCATTGGCCACTGAGTCCCTATCAGATTCTGTAACAACGGATTTCAGACCCTTCTGAAATTTAGGTCCTAAAATATAGTTATCATTTTCCTTAAACATATAAGAAAGCAACATCTGAATGCAATACCCAGGCTCACACTGGGCCGGCAGCTGTGGAAGCAGCCATGTGTCGGAATCAAAACAGCACCCCACTGAGCAGAGGGCTGGCGAAGCCATGGCATGTCAGTGAGGAGCCTCACATACCCGCTGTGCGTTCACAAACAGCTTGTGAATGATCCTGCCGGCGTGTCCTCTTCCCGCGCCCACCACCAGCACTTCGGGCTGCTCTAAAAGGCAGCTCACAAACCTGGGGAGAAAGAATAGAGCTGCTCACTTCCCATCCGTCCTCCAGATTAATTTTGTGGGCAAACCCTCACGCTGATAAAGCTCAACTACCATGGCTGGAGTGGAACTTTGTAACAGGATATATTGATATTTGAATTAAAATCGACTCAAATGACAATTCTTACTACCTTTGAAGTGTTTTCATAAAATCTGTGAACAGCCCATCTCTGTCAAAGTGTAAGAAGAAATATTCAGTAAAAGTTGATAACAAAAACCAAGTTTCATTTATAGAACAAAGCAATGATTCATGTTTCTTGTTTTTATTCTTTTAAAAATATTAATATTTTTAATCCTCACTCAAGGATATGTTTGTTTTTTAATTGATTTGAGAGAGTGAGAGGAAGGGGAAGAGGGAAAGAAACATGGAGCAGTTGCCTCCTGTCCATGCCCCAACAGAGGATTGAACCCACAACCTAGGTATGTGCCCTGACCAGTAATCGAACCACAACCTTTTGGTGCATAGGGTGATGCTCCAATTAACCAAGCCACCCGGCCAGGGCTACTTTTGCTCTTGTGAGGTGTGTAAGTGCATGTGTGCATGCATGTACAAAATGCATGTTTTGCTGGGCAGTGTCATGACTATAAACAGTGCCATTTTGTGCTGGAAATACTGTAGTATACTGCCAAGTCCATCTCAGATCTCTAGAGTAGAGCTAAGAGAGTCGAAGGCAGAACCGCCAGGCATGCACTGCCTGCTCACTGACTGGTACTGCTATTTTAGAAACAACTCACTTGATTAGAGCTCATTCTTCTCATTTAAAAGAAAGGCATTTTCCATTATGCTAAATTAATATTTGACAAAGGAGGCAAGAGCATACAATGGAGTCAGGACAGTCTCTTCAATAAATGATGTTGGGAAAACTGGACAGATACATGCAAAAAAATGAAACTAGATCACCAACTTACACAAGAATAAACTCAAAATGGATAAAAGACTTAAATGTAAGTCGAAGAAACCCTAAGCAGCAAAACCTCAGACATCTCTCGTAGTAATATGTTTATGGCTGTATCTCCTGAGCAAAGGAAACTAAGGAAGAAATAAACAAATGAGACTACATCTAATAAAAAGCTTCTGCACAGCAAAAGAAACCATCAACAAAATGAAAAGGGAGCCCATTGTATCGGAGAACATATTTGGCAAAGATACATCTGACAAAGGGTTAATATCCGAAATATATAAGGAACTCATATGACTTAACAAAATGAAGACAAACAATCCAATCAAAAAATGGGCAAAGGACCTAAACAGACACCTCTTCAAAGTGGACATACAGATGGTCAAGAGGCATATGAAAAAATGCTCAAACTCACTGATCATCAGAGAGATGCAAATTAAAGTAACAATGAGGTATCACCTCACACCTGTCAGAATGGCTACTATCAACAAATTAACAAATGACAAGCTGGTGAGGATGTGGAGAAAAGGAAACCCTACCACACTGCTGGTGGGATTGCAGACTGGTGCAGTCATTATGGAAAACAGTATGGAGTTTCCTCAAAAAATTAAATATGGAACTACCATTTGACCTAGTGATCCCACTTCTAGGAATATATCCTAAGAGACCCAAAACACCAATCAGAAAAAACATGCACCATGTTCATAGCAGTGCAATCATACAATAGCTAAGACTGAAAACAGTACAAGTGACCATCAGTAGATGAGTGGATAAAAGAACTGTGGTACATTTACACTGTGGAATACTATGCAGCAGTAAAAAAAAGAAAAAAAAGAAAAAAAAAGAAAAGGATCTTTTACCCTTTAAGACAGCATGGAGGGACCTGGAGAGTATCATGTTAAGTGAAATAAGCAGTCAGAGGAAGACGAGTGTCACATAATCTCACGCATATGTGGAATCTAATTAACAAAATAAACTGATGAACAGAGTGGATCCAGAAAAGGAAAAAAAAGGCATTTTCAAGAACAAAGAAAGCTGGGGGAAAATTTCACTCAACAAAAGATATAAAATTCAAACAAAATCTTGAGAGAAGCTAAAGCAAATGCCTTGTCATAGACTATTAATTTTCTAGCATCAATAATGCCATTCCTTGTGAAAAGGCTACTGACGATTTTAACATTATAACAAATTCAAGCTACTGAAGTAGCTAATTTGGAAACACTTTATCACACATTAAAGCAACATATCCTTTCAATGGGCACAAACAGACAGGGGCTCACACTGAAGGCTCCCTTGATAATGATGCTGCCAGGAGAAGACCGGCCCAGTCATTTGTCTCATCCTGGAGAGGCTACCAGTCACTCTCCAAACATATCTGCAAGGTGGACAGTAAATGCACCTTTGCTCTCACAGGTATTTTTAAAAGATTAAATGAATATTGAGCAGAATTATAGTTGCAGAACCCCTCAGACTGTGGTTAAGGAACAGTGAGAGCTGAAAGCAAAGCTCTGGGCACTGCTAGTGACAGCATCAATAATGGCTTCTCCTCAGGTGCAGGCACCACGCCTCCGGGAGCAAACAAGGACTTTGCTGGGAAGAGAGACCTGGTAGACTTGGTTCTGCAAGTGGGAGCAATGGAAACACCTAGAAAGTACTCAGAAATACGGTAGAGGTCAAATCCTATGATAATTATTTCTCTGAATCTGGCTAATGCTGGCAAATAATAGGAGAGTATCACAAAGAATCTCAATATTTCATTAAAATATTCTAAAGCAGTGGTGTATTTTCCTACTGCAGACAAAAATGAGCGTGTCAAATAGCAATTACCTTTCGAGATCTTCCTTTTCCTCCTCTTGTTCACATTTCTCAGTTCCAAACTTGGCTTTCAGTGAGCGGGCTCTAGCAATTAAGGCTTCCACATTAGTAATTTGATGGATGATTTCCTAACAGTAGAAAAGAGAAAGTCATAACACTGGAAAACAGCAAAGAAAGGCAAAGCCTTTTAAAATGTTTCTTGAAAGTAATTACTGCCCAGTGGGAAGAGACAGTACTTGTCGAGATGCTGACAGTCACCCAACTTACTTCTAGTTTCTTGTCTTCCGGATTGGGAAAGTGCAGGACTTTGCTGGAATGGGATATTATCTGCTTGATAATCTTCTTAACAGAAGAAATGTTTTCCAGACTTTCTATGAGAAAGATCAAAACCATCATTAAATAAGTTAAACAAATTACACTTTCATTTTAGAAATGAACTAATTACTACTCAAGTAAGACATTTACCTTCTTCCTTTACCTTGAGTACGGCTGCATGAATTACACAAGGTAGCAGGTGCCGAGCGAGGTCTGCAGGTTTCTGCATTGCCAGATAGTGCAGCACCTGGAGGAGGCACAGACTCAGATAAATGATCAATGCAGCTGCCTACGAATAAAGCAGCCATTTACGAAACAAAAAAATCCTCTGGACCAGTGATTTTCAACTTTTTTCATCTCATGGCACACATAAACTCATTACTAGAATTCTGCAGCACACCAAAAAATATATTTTTTGACAATCTGACAAAAAAAAATAGGTATAATTTTGATTCATTCAGACCAGACGGCTATTGTGTTAGCTGCTACCATTTTTTTATTTGACAATCTAAGAGAAAAGAGATCAGTGTCCCTGACCAAATGGTCAGGTATTGCACGCTTTAAAAATTATTGCGGCACACCGGCTGCTTTGGATCACTGAACTCACTTCTATAACAAAAGTAGAGAAGAGCTCTTTTCTCTTAGTATCTACCCCTACATTTCAGGTAAATAGCTACTACTTCCAAAGATAAGAATAATGTTACTGAAGACAACTGCATATTTCTGTCTTCAATAAGGGTTAATATTCTCATATCCCCCATCCCCACTTCCATATGTAATGCATACAAATTAATAAAAACTACCCGTAAATCATACTACCTAGGGATAGAATTTTTAATGGTGGAACATTTTCATTCCAGAATTTTTCAAAATATCAAGTACACATAACATTAAATGAACTAATATTAAGTGTCTAAAATACTGTTTGTGACCTGTTTTTCTCACTTATTATTTCTAAACATTTCTAGTGACCCTCCATTGATTTTTTGGGGTTGGTTTTTTTATTGTCTTTTTTTTCTAAAGTGGAAATTGTTTTACTTTTCTGATTTAAAAAATACAGCATTTTTATCATGCAGATTGACTCTTCTTTCTATGGGGGTAGAGGGCCCAGGTGACATTACCTCACTGGTGCTTGGCCAGAATTCCATACTGGTTGATTAAGATTATGTCTTTGGGAGAGGTTAAAACTGCAACAGATAAGGTATTAACCAGGTTTGATGTCACTGGCTTTTATGTAGCACAAGTGATGCCATTTTCTTCCTTTTTTAAAATTTTCTTGGATTGCAGTTTTAAACATTAGTTCTGTTTTAGTGTTTTGATTTTGAATCCTCACCGGAGGATATGTTTTTATTGGGGTTTTTTTTGGAGAGAGGGGAAAGGAGACAGAGAGAGAGAGAGAGAGAGAGAGAGAGAAAGGGAGGGAGAGGAAGAAAAGGAGGAGAGGGAGGGAGAGAAGGAGGGAGAGGAGAGGCAGAGGGAGAGACATTGATTGGTACGTGCTGGACCAGAAATCAAATCCACAACCTTTTGGTGTGCGGGATGATGTTCCAACCAACTGAGCCACCTAACCAGGGCTAGTGTTTTGATTTTTCTTCAAGGACTCTGATAAAATGAGTATTATTCCTACTTTTCCTATTTTCCATTTCTACTACTTTCTCTCCAACCCACTTTAGTCCTTTTGCCACTTTTTCTTGACGCCTTTTATTATATTTCAATATGAATCTATTCTCTCTTGGGCCCCTTGTCATTTAGTCTTTATTTTTGATATGGTATCTTTTTCTTCTATTTCTATATTGAGTTAAACCAGCTGTGGTTTCACTACTTTGCAGAGTTTTGGGGTCCATTTTTTCTCTTGGTTTTAGTATTTCTGATTAAAAGTGATTTTTCATATCCCCCATGCTTGTTTAAAGATATCTGATTCAGTATGTATGGTGTGTTGTTAACAATTTTCTGCTTCATGGTCAATTTTCTGGGAAATGTTTTCATTAGCTAACTGACCCACCTGCATTTTGTTTTTTTATAGTTTTGTATGGATGTGGTCTGCTCTTTAGTATACCTACTCATACCACAATTTGAAAGTGCCCCTTTTCTGCAGTTTCTTTAAAGGCCAGCAGAAGATGAGGGAGGTTGATGTTATTTTTTTGGTTTTTTTCTTTTATTATTTTATTGATTTGGGAGAGGAAGGATGAGGGAGAGAGGGATAGAAACCTCAATGATGAAAGAGAATCACGCCCCTTACAGGGCATTGAGCCCACAACCCAGGCATGCGCCCTAACCGGGAATCAAACTGTGACCTCCTAGTTCACAGATCGACACTCTACCAAGCCACACTGGCCAGGCAGTTGATAAGCCTTGTTTGTCTTTCACTTCTGCATGATCCTTAGTTTCCCTCTCATTTCCTTCTTTCCCATCATTTCTTTATCTCTAAGGGGTATCAACCCTTCTCTATATATCTGGTTTCCCAAGACAGTATCTCTGAGTGTTCACTTCTCATCCAGCTTACTTTAAGCCTCTCCTTGTAGCCATGCTGTGAACTATCAAGCTCTACCTGTACCAAGTACTTTGGCGCCCAGTGTTAAGCTCTCTCTTTCTGGGGTGACTCTGTGCTCCGTCTGTATCCCTCAGCTCTTCTTAAAAGTCCCTGTCCACACTCTCCTGCAGCAAAAGGAACTCCATTGGAATTTGGCTTGTTTCTCTACTTATAGTTTTAATTTGAAGGTCACTGTAATCTCTGTCTCCTAGTAATGCTTAAGACATGGATTTATTTATTACTTATTAAGTGCATGGGATTATTTGGGAGGCCAGTGGATGGTGGGTAGGAGGGTATGTGGGGCAATTTGATATCAGGCAGCTACCACTGTTCATTAGAATTCCAAATATTTTTTAGTAATTGAAGAGCAGTTCACTAAATGATCATACCATAATTTATCGAACCAAGCTTATTTTTGGTAACTTTGGTTATATGCACTTTTCACTAAAAAACTTTGCTGAACATCATTCTTGTACATTGACCTTTACATATTTCTCATTATTTCCTTAATAAATTTCTTGGTAGTAGAATAGCTAGGTCAAAGGAGATGACCATTTTTTTAAGGTTTTTGATATATGCTGTGAGATGAGACAGTCCAATGGTAAGCATTCTACATAAAATATGGATATCTTATTTTTGGGCCTAACTGCAACTAATTCTAAAATCTTAAGTGTAAATAGTAGATACATAAAAGGCTCATTAAATTTCAATGCTTTGCTTCTCATGTCTATGATAGTGAGTTTTTAAAATGCTAGAACAATAACTACCACTTTAGTGTTAGATACCCAAACCTCAGTTACCTTTTCTGCTTCCCGAGTATCATCAAAGAGTCTCCTTTGCCTTCTGGCAGGAACTGGCTTAGCTGTTTCCCAGGCTTCCACCCACATGTTGCTTGGAATCTTCATTCGGGCACTCAGTTCTCCTTTCAGAACCGTGTTTCCCTTTTCATCAATCACTTCCTCTTCAATGTAATCCCGGGGTGAGTACCACCTCACAAAGTCTTCCAGACAGCAACCTGGATTAGCTGCCTAAATCAAGGCCAAAAATTCAGCAGAACCAAATATAAGTCAACAGTTACTGATAAACCTGTTTGCAAGATCATACTTTCTCTTTCACAAAAAGCCTACCTAATCTTTATAAAATCTAATATGTGACATGAGTTTGGGTGTCACCTCGAAAACAGATCAAATGTTAAAATACCAAAAGCATTTTACTTTTGCTGTCTCTATTTTATAGAAAAAGAAAATACTTCCATTTGATGAATTTGGAAATAAAAATTTTATGTAAAGTGAAAATAATTCTCTTAAACAGATAAGTTACATAGTTTAAAATTATAGCATAACTACTCAAAACTTAGAAGAGTATCAAATAAGTGCAGGTCATGTAAATTAAATAATACACAACATGAAAGAATAACAACCTAATAATGGGAAAATTCTGCTCTTTTTTCCTCTCAATAAATCAATACCGCAGTAAATATCAGCTAACCTCAAAAGTGTTCTATTCAGCCATTAAATTCTTGTGCTTTATGTACAACATTACTCTCACATAAACTGCTTTTGTGCTGTTAAGGAATTGAAATTCAAACTATTATTGTTCAGGTTTCTCAAATCTAACTAATTAAATTTTTACTCAGTGGATAATTCTATAGAATTTACAAGGTTGTATTTCAAAATCCTTTAAGTAATTCCACATTCAAGCCTGGAATGAAAGTAGAGGCTTCCCAGTGTTAGTGGTAAGGCACAGAGTTCTCTTTTGCAAGTGTACAGTAATATATTAGCAGAGTACTAAGGATAGGTATATGTATTATCCCCTAATACTCAAAGGATACATGTACACACATTAAACACGTACCTTTTGGTTATATTGTCTACCACAACATAATCTTCCTGTATGAGTACTATATTTAATTGCCTGAAATAGTAAGTCATGTAAACATCAACAAAGAAGTGCTAAGCGGAAGGTCATTTTCTTTCTTTTTGAATTAAATTAACCTCAGACCAAAATGCAAACAGACTTGAAGAGAATGGCTAGTCTTAAATGTGAAGAGCAAAACTGTTAATTCTTGCTTCTTGAGCTCACTGGCTACCAGCTTAACCATCCCTACCACTTTAGGAAATCCCTCTGAGGGGATAAGGAATCAGAGGAGGGTCCTTAACCCAGTCAACAACATAAACTTCTGAGGCAGGGGTGGGGAACCTTTTTTCTGCCAAGGGCCATTTGGATATTTATAACATCATTTGAGGGCCACATAAAATTATCAACTTAAAAATTAGCCTGCTATATTTGGTCAAACATTTAATTAACTCACCCCTAATGCCTTGGCAGGGCCAGACCAAATGATTTCTCAGGTCTTATACGGCCTGCAGACTGGGCGTTCCCCACCCCTGTTAAGGGCTATGGCATCATGGCAACAACTACTGCAGTGAACTGCAAAAGGTCAAGATTACTGCATGAATCAGGATTCATGCCTGAAGATCTGGATATTAACCAGGCAATACCACACCCACTGAGAACATCTTAGGAACCCAGAAATAGGCCTTGAGTGAAGAGTGAAAACTTAAAAAAGAAAATAATGTTGAACTCCTGTACCACAGAATGTGTTAAAAAAAAAAAAAAAAGACAGTTTACACCACATTCTTCTCTCTGGTTGTTCTTCCAATACCAGGCTAAACAAACCGCTACCAGGAGAAGGTCAAGGCACACTTCAGCTCTGGCTTGTCTTTGTTCTACTGTTCTAGGTATGCATCCAAGGGCATGCTCGCGAACAGGCCCTGTGCTTCTGAGGTTGTAAGGTGTAGGTACCTCAGGTCCCTCTCAGCATTCATCCAAAGCTCTGGGGACGCTCCCAAGGGCCCCTAAAGCAAGTCACCCCTACGCAAAAAGGGAGAGGCAACCATATCTATTTTAGAGTGACTACATATTTCCTTAAATATGTGACCTGATTCCTGCGTAGGGACAGATGTGTAAAAAAGGCTATTTGAAATAGTCTATTTTCTGATTAAAACAATGTTATGAGAGGTTTGTAGGTGCCCAGGTTAATCCAAAAGAGTCTAAGAACTCTAGTTTTGCTGACGCAGTGTTGAAGGCATTATATAGAACCTTACCATCAGGAGCCGATATGTTTCTATGGGGAAAAGCTTTTACAGTTCCAATTTGGATTTCATTCTGTACTTGCCTCTGCAAGAATACTGTGGTAGGACAAGGACAGATGAATATGAAGGCAGGCAGAGGTCAGGTAACGGGCCAGAGTGGCTCAGTGGTTGAGCGTCGCCCCATACACCAAGGTGTTGTAGGTTCAATTCCTGGTCGGGGCACATACCTAGGTTGCAGATTCCACCCCTGGCCGGGGTGCTTACGGGAGGTGATTGATCGATGTTTCTGTCTCACATCAATGTTTCTCTCTCTCTCTAAAAATAATCAAGAAGGACATAAACTTGGGTGAGGATTAAAAGAAACAACAACAAAAGAGCCACTGGGCAGGCTAGTACTGCCTACTATGCACACACTCCCTAAGCCAATTCTCTTATTTAGTTTTTTGATTTAACACATGCTCTGAGAGCCAAATGATTTTTCACTCTCTCAGGAATTGAACCTGCAACCTTTTGGGGTTATGGGACAACGCTACAACCAACTGAGCCACACCGGCCAGGATCCAACTGACTTCTATTTATTCACTGTGCCAACTGTTTGTTTTAAAACAACACATCTCTCTTATTTCACAGCACAAAATAACTCACACATTTTATGTATTATTTGTCTCTAAGGAAAACAGGCAGCTCTTAAGAGGTTTTCTAAAGATTGTTTCTTTTAGAAAATATGGGGGAATAAGCAGGGACTAAGAGGCTTCCTTTTACTATCACAAACCTGCTAGCTGGGAAGATGAAAGTGGCATATGTTTTCATGGGTGTTTATGTTGGAGAAACTCACACTCAGGCTGGCCTGCAGCACAGAGCAGAACTAAGGAGGGGTGTGGAATGGGGACGTGGGGTCCATCACGGTGCAATGGAGTAAGGAGGAAAGTCTGTGCCTGGGAGACAGTTCTGGGGATCAGCAGTAGAAAGGAAGCCCTGTGGCCCAATGGGCTACCCACTTGGTTTTCAAAAATATATACATATACTTGTCTCTTCTTTTAAAAATAAGTAATAATAATAATAAAGACTTTCCTTCATCCTGGGTTTTCTAGCTAGCAAGCTAAATGTCATCATTCTCTGAATTCTCTATGGTCTAGATACAGGCCTAAAATGAATAGGGAGCAAATGCCTACTCATCCTAAATGGGGACTCATCTGAGAAACCTGCCAAGACCCACTCAGTAGAGTTAGTCCCCTCTTAGACCTGCCTTCATAAAAGAACTCATCACACACTTATTTACACAACCTCAACAGACTGTAACTGAGAATAAACACTGTATTTCTTACTTATCTAATCACAATGCAAGTCACAAAGTTGAATATCAAAGGCCTGTTGAACTAAGGAACCTATGTTAAATCCTAAGGGTTTCCTAAAAACCTTGCATGATATTGGCTGAACACACACAAAGGAGGAAGGCATCCATCCCAGTGCAGATAAAAAATCACTCAAGTCTCAACTTTCAACTATTATTCAAAGATTGTTCTTTGCTTTTTTTAAACTCAAGAAGCAACTCTGAATACAACCTTTAGGGGATAGAAGCGGGATGTTATTAACTACTAATGAAATAAAAGCTTTTAATAAAAAGGACATTCAGGTCTTCATACCACTTTATTGAGTGACTTTCACAGCTTTACCCCAGAATAACTCAAAATAGAATCCTGAGCCCTGACAGTGTGACCCACCTTAAAAGACTCCATATCTGACAGCAGACAGGCGCTCTGCATGCGTGCCCGGAGGTGAGCCCCTTCCGCGGAGGTGCCCAATTTAGCTAGAACCTCCGACTGCTCCTCTAGCAGGTCTTCTGTCATAGGTGCTGGCTCCTGTGAAGCACAAAAGGACAAAGCTCAGCAATAGCCTTTGTGTAGACAAAGCAGGGCTATAAAAATAGAACAAAGACAACACTTATTTCAGCTCTAGTAGTCCCAAGGTATGTATGGAAAAAATTTCAGAGAAGTTCACAAGTTTTCTGGAACCTACATATAAATGTACCAAATTAACAAGAATAAATATGACTTTCAGGGTCTCTTCAACCACAACAAATAAGATTATCACGTTCCCCTTGGTGAGGACTGATGGCTAAAAGACAGAGAAATTTGGGTGCACTGAACATTTTTCTGCCTGTTAATGATACAGAAATAACATCCCAATGAGATTTTTTATGTAGGATATCACTAGTTGCTATAAGGTTTTTATTGTAACTAATAAGAGAAGAAAATTGATATGTATAAAAATTAAAGGCTAATGAATTGAACCTCAACTAAAAGCCCCCAAATAAGTTTTATGTTGTAGGAGTTGCTTTGAGTTTAGGTTCAAAAGATATTCTAATTACTAATTCCCATAAGAAGTTCTGGATTTTTTGTTTTGGGAATCAGAGACATTATATATTTTAGTGGTAAGCCCCCCGCCGCCTCAAAAAAAGCTAAGGCAAATCTAAAGGAGGGTACACTGTAGAATCATTAAAAGAGTGACAGAGGAGAAACCAAGATGGCGACATAGGTTAACGCCGGAGTTTGCTGCTTCGAACAACCACTTCAAAAATACAACTAAAAGACAGAACGGACATCACCCAGAACCACAGAAAGGCTGGCTGAGTGGAAATCCTACAACTAGAAGGAAAAAGAAATCCATACCGAGACTCAGAGGAGGCGCAGTGCGGAAGTGAAATACTAAGGCTCGGAGTGCATGTGGAGCGGGCCGGCGGCGGAGGGCACGGTTGTTGTTTTCAATCGGGAGGGAGTTTCAGACTCTGAGCTCCAGATCCGGGCGAGTCTCTAGGGACCCAGACTCAAACGGGAGAAGCGGGATTGTCTGGCTTTGGTCGGAACTCGAATGCAGCTTTCTCTCCCGGGACTCTGAGAGGCAGAGCCCCTGGGAACGGATCTGAGAGCAGCCATAACTGCTCGCTCCACCCGCCCTGTAGATCCCCGGGGACCCACCCCACCCAAGCCCTGCACAGAGGTATTTGCCGGATAGCCTTAGGCAAAAGCTAGACTAGCACCGCCCTAGAGATCCAGCACAGAAGCTCTCCCACTGCAGACACAACTGACTCTCATAGCCAGTTAGCCTGGAGGTCAATTCACCCCCAGTATTACCGACAACAATTAAGGCTTAACTACAACAAGACTGCGCACAAAGACCACAAGAGGGTGCACCAAGAAAGCATAAAAAATGCAGAGACAAAGAAACATGACAGAAATGGAGGATATGGAGCTAAAAAATGCACTTTTAAGGTCTTTCAATAATTTCCTAGAAATTGCCGATAAACTTGATGAGATCCTCAAGAAATCTAATGAGACCCTCGATGTTGTGATAAAGAACCAACTAGAAATTAAGCATACACTGACTGAAATAAAAAATATTATACAGACACCCAACAGCAGACGAGAGGAGCGCAAGAATCAAGTCAAAGATTTGAAATGCGAGGAAGCAAAAAACACCCAACCGGAAAAGCAAAATGAAAAAAGAATCCGAAAATAAGAAGATAGTGTAAGGAGCCACTGGGACAGTTTCTAGCGTACCAACATCAGAATTATAGGGGTGCCAGAAGATGAAAGACAGCAAGATATTGAAAACCTATTTGAAGAAATAATGACAGAAAACTTCCCCCACCTGGTGAAAGAAATGGACTTACAGGTCCAAGAAGCGCAGAGAACCCCAAACAAAAGGAATCCAAAGAGGACCACACCAAGACACATCATAATTAAAATGCCAAGAGCAAAAGACAAAGAGAGAATCTTAAAAGCAGCAAGAGAAAGAAACTCAGTTACCTACAAGGGAATACCCATACGACTGTATGAATCTAAGAATCAAGTGAATAAATAATCTGATGTACAGAATGAACTGGTGATTATAATAGAATCAGGGACATAGAAAGGGAATGGACTGACTATTCTTGGGGGGGAAAAGGGTGTGGGAGATGCGGGAAGAGACTGGACAAAAATCGTGCACCTATGGATGAGGACAGTGGGTGGGGAGTGAGGACAGAGGGTGGGGCGGGAACTGGGAGGAGGGGAGTTATGGGGGGGGAAAAAAGGGAACAAATGTAATAATCTGAACAATAAAGATTTCATTACAAAAAAGAGTGACAGTAAACATTGCGAAACTTTCAAAGGGCTTTAGGAAAGTTCTCTGAGAACTGATTTCATTAGATTTTATTGCAATATTAAGAACTCAACAATCCAGAGATTAACCAAACAAAGCTCTCCGGTTTTGCAGTTAAAGTCAGAAAAAAACTGAACTTTTCTATTCTTAGATAATAGAGTAAGATGTAGAAGTGTTTAGAGTATTTGTCAATGGATTTCTTCTAGATTTCAGGAGCTGACTATAAACCAGGGTTTCCAGCCTTAGTACTACTGGCGTTTTAGGCTGGGTAACTCTCTGTCATGGGCCTGTCCTATGCATTGCAGGGTGTTCAGCAGCATCTCTGGCCTCGACCTACTAGACACAAGTGGTACCACTCCACCTCTTGACGACAACAAAAATGTTTCCAGACATTGCCAAATTTCCCTGGGGACAAAATCACTCCCCAGTTGAGAACCACTGCCTTGAGGACAAATAATTTTCACAACTATCTGTCATAAATACAGAAGCATGGTAAAGCTATGGCATTCAAAACACAGCAACAGACAAAAGAAAATAACTTTTTTTATATTATCCTAATTTTTTAAACAAACCTAAAACTTTCAAACACTGCAGACGAGAATATAATATTGTTGGCTTCTCAGACAATATGGCAACCAATACATGGCAAGCACTTATGATCATGTCCTCTGATCCAGTAATTCCAGAGTTCTAGTAATATCACTACAGCACTATTTATAAAGTGTAAAAAGTGGAAAGAATGTGGATATACAGTTAAGAGGGAAATGGTTTGATATAGGAAAAATGGGAAGGAACTGCTTTAACAGTGATTACCTCTGGATTATAAAATTATGAGTTTTTGTTTTCCTTCCTCTACAATGAACATGCATCACTTTTAGTCTCACACTGATACTGAAGGTTGAGTAGTAATTGGAAAAGCAATATGACAGTGGGGTTAAGAGTCTGCGCTTGTGTATGAATCCCAGCTCTATGACCTTGGACAATCACTCAAGCATTCAATGTCGCACTGCTGTGAAGACTAAATCCTGGTACATGCTTAATAAATGCTACCACTCGAGATAAAATACTTAGGGTGATAAAAGCTTCATACTCTACTTTCTCTATGGTATCAAAATGCCTCAAATTAAAAAATTATATGAATCTCAAGAGAAGAGGCTGCCTTCCTTCTATAAAAGGGAGCTGGTTTTCAATGTCCTATAGCCCTGAAATCACAGGATGGGTGGGAAGGAAGGAGATGTTGAAAGGATACTGACTACCCTTCCAATGTGGAAATTCCAGGCCAACTATAAGTGAAGGACATGATCAAGAGAAATATAGGCAGCAAGTAGCATGAGGACCATACATTTTTATATATACAACTTCTGAATATGCCCAAAGCTTTCTCATATGCATGATCTCATAGGATCATTGAGAGGTGGTCAGAGCATTTTACAAGTGATGAAATTGAGGTACAGAGATAAAATGCCTTGCCCAAGATCATCAAGTAGCAAAACTATCAAGTACAAACTCAACAGGGCATCTAGGACACCTGTCTGATGCTGACTTTGAGAACTACTAGTTTGTTCCAAACCACTAGCTAAGTTCTCTTGCTCTAACAGATTTCCACAGGTATCTGTCCTAGCTAGCCCTGGCTCTGGAGTATTGGGCAACATCTTTAAGCTTCTCCTGGCCATAAATTTTAGGTTGACTTAGTTAGTCTACATGAAAGGACTATGGGTGTGAGTTTAAATTCTTATGAAGCAAGGTCCTATATAAAGTTTGTGTGTGTGTGTTTGTGTGTGTGTGTGTGTGTGTGTGTGTGTGAGGGAAGTGGGCAACTGATTAATGGTACATTTTAAACTAACTTCTAAAGTTTGAAATTATATTGGCTTTAACTGGGATCATTTTGAATTCCAAGCATTTTATATAATCACATATATAATGGTTGAAAATAAGATTAACTTTAAAGGAAGAAAGTAAAATTGATTTAAAAAATTGCCCTGATTTCCTAAAGGTAAGATCTAAAAATTAATTTCAAAATACATAGGATACATGTTGAGAGAAAAATAAGTCTAAATTGTTTCATATTTAGAATATAAATTCAAATGTGGAAACTGAAGCATCTGAAATAAATGAGAGAACCATAGCCTTTTGAAGAAAAACAAAACTTGAGTTTTCAGAACAACTATCTTTATTAATCCAATCAAATCAAGACAATCTGCAACTAGATCATTAGAAATAGCGAGTACTGTTAATTAAAACTTGGAAAGAGAAAGAATATAAAAGATTAACTTTGTCGCACATTTACCTGCCAAATGCTTTTATTCATTTTAAAATTTATTTTTATTGATTTCAGAGAGGAAGAGAGAGAGAGAGAGAAATAGAAACATCAATGATGAAAGAGAATCACTGATCAGCTGCCTCCTGCACACCCCACATTGGGGACTGAGCCAGCAATCCGGGCATGTGCCCTGACGGGTAATCGAACCGTGACCTCCTGGTTCATTCATAGGTTGACGCTCAATTACTGAGCCACGTCTGCTGGGCTGCCAAATGCTTTTAAATATGATATGCGATTTAATCCGGAACAACCCAGAGTAATATAAACCATTAGTGGCTTTTAAAGTATTAATATTAGTTTACTAAACAGTAGTTAAGGTATTAAAACTGGAGATACATTAGAACAAGCTAGAAATACTTTTTTCTTCTTGTTAATCATTTATCAGATGACAATTTAACTTTTTTAACAGCTCTTTTGAACTATAATCAACATATAATAATTTATTTACCTTTTAACTTATTTTTCATCCTAACCCGAGGATATGTTTTTATTAATTTGAGAGAGAGACACACACGAAGGAGAGGGAGAGAGAGAAACATCCATTAGTTGCCTCCTGCATGCACCCCAACCAGGATCGAACCCAAAACTTAGTTAGGTATGTGCCCTGACCAGTAATTGAACCCATGACCTTTTTTAAAAAAAAAATATTTTATTGATTTCAGAAAGGAAGGGAGAGGGAAAGAGAGACAGAAACATCAATGATGAGAATCACTGATCGTCTGCCTCCTGCATACCCCCTACTGGGAATTGAGCCCGCAACCTGGGCATGTGCCCCGACTGGGAATCAAACCGGGGACCTTTCAATCAGCAGGCCGACGCTCTATCCATTGAACCAAACCAGCTAAGGGGAACCCATGACCTTTTGTTGTACAGTACCACACTCCTATCACTGAGACACAGTGACTAGGGCTCAGCATACAATAATTTAGAGTGCATTTGCTAAATATACCCATGAAACAATCAAGATAATAAATATATCCATCATCCCCCAAAATTTTCTTATTTTTGGAACATCCATAAAAAAAAGAATAAATGATCTGTGATATATCCATAAAACAGAATATTACTAGCAATAACAATAAATGATTATTGATACATAAAACAATATGTGTGAATCATAAAATAATTATGCTAAAAAAATTACACCAAAAACAAACCAAAAAAAGCATATTGAAATTACATAAAATTCTAGAAATTGCAAATTAACTTTTTTTTTAAAGAGAGAAAAAGGGGCTCAGAGAGAAAACATAGCTTCTAGTAGAAATACTGTTAATAAGTGGTGATGCCAGGATGTAAATCTAGTTCTATCAGATCCCCAAACCCAGGTCTATACACAAGACCTCAATACCTACTGCATACTTCATAACAAAAGAAGAAAAACAGCCGAAAACGGTTTGGCTCGGTGGATAGAGAGTCGGCCTGCGGACTGAAGGGTCCCAGGTTCGGTTCTGGTCAAGGGTATGTACAGTACCACACTCCTATCACTGAGACACACTGACTAGGGCTCAGCATACAGGCAACTGGGGGTTGCGGGCACATCCCCAGTGGGGGATGTGCAGGAGGCAGCTGATCGATGTTTCTAACTCTCTATCTCTCTCCCTTCTTCTCTGTAAAAAAATCAGTAAAAATATATTTAAAAAAAAAGAAGAAAAACATACATCTGGTTATTTGAATATTCTGCCCTAATACTAAAATTTACTAATAAAACACCTAAATTATCATTTATTTATTTATTTTTTTTAAAAAAATATATTTTATTGGTTTTTTACAGAGAGGAAGGGAGAGGGATAGAGAGTTAGAAACATCGATGGGAGAGAAACATCGACCAGCTGCCTCCTGCACATCCCCTACTGGGGATGTGCCTGCAACCAAGGTACATGCCCTTGACCGGAATCGAACCTGGGACCCTTCAGTCGGCAGGCCGACGCTCTATCCACTGAGCCAAACCGGTTTTGGCAATTATCATTTATTTTTAAAAGGATATTGAAACAAAAAAGCATAAAGCCTGTCAAATAAAATCAACTAATCTCTTAAATGATAGATATCTGGCAAAGAAACAATATAAGCATGGATAATAAAGTTAACAGAATTCATGTTTAAAATTACCAAACATCCCAACATCCCACTGGACTATTACAATTCATCAACCCATTTTAGAATATGAAAACGAGTGACAAAAACTTTTAAGTAAATCATTGCATCTTGAGAAAGCAATACTAGCCACTACACTAATAAAAGAGAAACATGGTAATTAGCGTACGACTGCTACCCTTCCCATTGGCTAATCAGCATATCCTTATGCAAATTAACTGTCAGCCAAGATGGTGGCCGGCAGCCATGCACTGAAGCGAACAGGGAGGCTTGCTTGCTCCAGTGACAGCAGATTCCAACGTTCCCTGCCTGACTTGCCGGCCTCTCAGCTGCAACTCTAAGCAACTATGTTGCAAATATAGAAGCTAAACAAAACCCCAGAAACCTGTGTTAGTCAGCCAGGCTTCAGTCAGCCGGACCGCAACATTGTATCAAATACAGAAGAAAAAACAAAGGCCAGAAACTGGCTTTCAGAGCTAAAGCTGGCCCAGAATAAAAAAAAAAAAAAAAGAAAAAAAGGAGCGGTTGGGAGCTTCAGTCAACCCACCAGCCTGAAAACAGCCCTCAGCCCCTCAGCCAGACTGACCAGGCACCCTAGTGGGGACCCCCACCCATGGACCGGGCCTCTATCCTATATAGTAAAAGGGTAATATGCCTCCCGGCACCGGGATCAGCGTGACAGTGCGGCTCTGTGTGTGACAGGGGGCGGGGACACAACCTCCCTATCTGCCCTGCTCTGTTCATGATGGGGAAGGTGCCCCAACCCCCTGATCAGCCCTGCTCTGTGCCTGATAGGGGGGCGCTCCCCAATCCCCAGATCGCCCTGCGGCTCTGTGTGTGACAGGGTGCGGCGCCCCAACCCTCCCCTCCACGGGCCCTGCTTTGTGTGTGACAGGGTAGAGCCATAACCTCTCCATCAGTCCTGCCCTGAGTTTGACAGTGGTGGCGCCCAACTCCCTGATCGGCCCTGCTCTGTGGGTGATAGAGGGTGGCGCCTCAACCCCCCTCCACGGACCTTGCTCTGTGTTTAACAGGGTAGAGCCATAACCTCCCCACTGGCCCTGCCCTGAGTGTGACAAGGTGCAGCACCCTAACCCCCTGATCCGCCCTGCTCTGTGTGTGACAGGGGGCGGTGCCCCAACTCCCCTATCGGCCCTACTCTGTGCATGACAGGGGGGAGCTCCCCAACCCCCTGATGGACCCTGCTGTGTGTGTGACAGGGTACGAAGCCCCAACCCCCCTGATGGACCCTGCTCTGTGAGTGACAGGGGGCAGTGCCCCAACCCCCTGATCGGCCCTGTTCTATGCGTAACAGGGGGTGGCGCCGCAACCTCCCCATCGACCCTGCCTTGAGTGTGACAGGGGGCAGTGCCCCAACCCCCCAATCGGCCCTACCCTGAGCGTGACTGAGGGTGGCATCACAACCTCCCAAACTGCCCTGCTCTGTGCATGACGGGGCAGCACCCCAACTCCCCAATCGGCCCTGCTCTGAGCCTGACCAGGGGCTGCACCTAGGGATTGGGCCTGCCCTCTGCCACCCAGGAGCAGACCTAAGCCAGCAGGTCGTTATCTCCCGAGGAGTCCCAGACTGCAAGAGGGCACAGGCCCGGCTGGGGGACCCCCCTCCCTCCCCGAGTGCACAAATTTTTGTGCACCGGGCCTCTAGTCCTATATAATAAAAGGCTAATATGCAAATTGTCCCCTTGACTGGGATTTTGACCAGGGGGCGATGTCCCGCCCCCGGTAGGCCCTCCCATCCCAATCAGGGGCGGGGCTGGCCCACCAACTGCCCGCAGCCCCTTACCCCAGCTGGCCAACCACCTGTAGCCCCTACCCCCGGCCAGCCCAGCCCAATTAGCCCAATCGGGGTCAGCCAGCTGAGCCCCACCTGTGCATGAATTTGTGCACTGGGCCTCTAGTATCTTCTATAACAAAAAGTCCTCAGAAGAATAATAGCTAAAAATTGAGTGCTTACTTTGGACTAGATTCTCTGTTATTAATTTATCACACTTAAAATTCACAATTATCTTATGATGACCTTAATATGCAGGAAAAGCATTTGATAAAATACAATACCTATTCATGATATAAAGCTCTCATAAACTAGAAACAGAAGACAACTTCCTTATTAAGTAAGATAAATGATATCTATATCAGATGCCCTCGATAATTATCATATGCTTTTCTTCTGAGAAGGATATCCACTATTCAACACTGTACTAGAGGTCTAAGCCAGTGCAATAAGGCAAGAAAAAAAATTTAGAAGTATAAAGTTTTGAAAATCAAAACTCAAATTGTCTGTATAAACAGATAACATGATTATGTTCACAGATAAACCCAAATAATTAAAAAACTATGAGAGTAATAAGTGAATACAGTAAGATTGCTGGATCCAAGTTCAATACACAAAAACCCAATTCTTTCTACATATCAGGGAAAAATTTATAAAAATTAAGTTTAAGAATACCATTTATAGCATTTAAGAAATTACAAAGATTTAAAAATATTTAATGAAAGATATGCAAAACCTCTATGTTGAAAACTATAAAACACTGATAAGTAAAGAAAAAAGGAAAAAAAGAAAAGAAAATGAAAGTGAGAACAAGCCCAGAGTAAGAAGGAAGGAAATAATAAAGATGAGAGCAGAAATAAATGACATAGAGACTACAAAAACAGTACAAAAGATCAATGAAACCAAGAACTGGTTCTTTGAAAAGATAAATAAGATTTTTTTCTTTTCTTAAAAAAATATTTTTATTGATTTCAGAGAGGAAGAGAGAGGGAGAGAGAGATGGAAACATCAATGATGAGAAAGAATCATTGATTGGCTGCCTCCTGCATGCCCCACACTGGGGATCTAGCCCAATAACTCAGGCATGTGCCCTGGCTGGGAATCAAACTGTGACCTCCTGGTTCAAAGGTTGAAGCTCAATCACTGAGCCATGCTGGCTGGGCAAAATAAACAAGACTAATGAACCTTTAGCCAGATTCATCAAGAAACAAAGAGTGAGCCCAAATAAATAAAATCAGAAATGAAAGAAGTGCAGTAACAATTCACAATTCAAACTAAGATACCTAGGAATAAACCTAACCAAGGAGGTAAAAAACCCTTACTCAGAAAACTTACAGGACATTGAAAAAAGAGATAGAGGAAGAGATAAACAAATGGAAGCATATACTATGTTCATAGATTGGAAGAATTTACATCATTAAAATGTCCATACTCCTTAAAACAATCTAAAGATTCAATGTAATCCCTATTAAAATACCAACAGCATATTTCACATATCTAGAACAAATATTCCAAACATTTATATGGAACCAAAAAAGACCCAAATAGCCACAGCAATCTAGAGAAAGAATGACAAAGTTGGAGGTATCCCAATACTGGATATCTACTACTAAGCCACTGTAATAAAAACATCCTGGTACTGGCACAAGATCAGGCTATACACCAATGTAACAGAAAAGAGACCCCAGAAATCGACCCATGCCATTATGGTCAATTAATATTTGACAAAGGAGGCAAGAACATACAATAAAGACCATCTCTTCAATACTGGTTTTAGGAAAATTGGGCAGATACATGCAAAGAAATGAAACTGGACCACTAACTTACACCATACACAATAATAAACTCAAAATGGATAAAAGATTTAAACATAAGGTGGGAAACCATATATATCCTAAAAAAAAAAAAAGAAAGAAAGAAAACCACAGGCAGTAAAATCTCAGGCATCTCACATAGTAGCATTTTCACCAATCATCACCACAGGAAAAAGAAACAAAGGAAAAATGGACCAATGTGACTGCATCAAACTAAAAAGCTTATGCGCAGCAAAAGCAACCTCAACAAAATGAGAAGAGAACCTACTGTATGGGAGAACATATTTGCCAATGATACATCTGATAAGGGATTAATTTCCAAAATATACAAAGAACTCATACAACTCAACAAAAGGAAGATGAACAATCCAATTAAAAAATGGGCAAAAGAACTGAATAGATACTTCTCCAAAGAGGACATACAGATAGATGGCCAACAGAAATATGAAAAATGTTCAATGTCACTAATCATCAGAGAGAGGTAAATTAAAACTACAATGAGGTATCACTTCATACCTGCCAGAATGGCTACCATCAATAAGTCAACAAACAAGTGCTGGTGAGGATGTGGAGAAAATGAACCCTCGTGCACTACTGGTGGGAATGCAGCCTGGTGCAGTCACTATGGAAAACAGTATGGAGTTTTCTCAAAAAATTAAAAATGAAACTGCCTTTTGATTCAGCAATCCCACCTCTGGGAATATATCGTAAGAAACTCGAAAGACTATTCACACATTGTATGCGGGAAACGTATTTATAAAATGTATAAAGTAAGAAACAAGTAAATGTTTAGGCTTAAAATTAAAAATTTCACTGTACACAAAATATGAAAATTCACAGAAAAAAAGCCAATATTAAAATATATACATATATATTTGCCTAATATATATATATATATATATATATATATATATATATATATATTTTTTTTTTTACCCTTGGTGAGCAAATGTATTGAAAACAAGTATAAAACATATAAATAGGTTTCCTGCATACAATGTGTTCAGAAATAATGTATGCACCCCTATGTTCATTGCAGTGTCATTTACAATAGCTAAGATCTGGAAACGGCCCAAGTGCCCA
Source organism: Myotis yumanensis (assembly GCF_028538775.1). Lineage (NCBI taxonomy): Eukaryota > Metazoa > Chordata > Mammalia > Chiroptera > Vespertilionidae > Myotis > Myotis yumanensis. Next base: position 75,920,610 of record NW_027223759.1, read on the forward strand.
TCAGTAGATGAGTGGATAAAAAAGCTGTGGTAATTTACTCAATGGAATATGATGCGGCTGTAAAAAAGAAGGATCGCTTACCCTTTGAGACAGCATGGATGGACCTGGAGATTATGATGCTAAGCAAAATAAGCCAGGCAGAGCAAGCAAATATCACATGATCTCATGTGTATGTGGAATTTAATGAACAAAATAAACTGGTGAACAAAATAGGTCCAGAGGCATGGAAGCATGGAACAAACTGACAGATCTCAGAGTGGTGAAGGGTGAAGGGTGGGGGCGATGGGAAGAGATTAACTAAAGAACATACATACATATATGCATAGTTTATGGACACAGACAATAGTGTGGAGTGAGGTTAGGGAGGACAAAGGGGTGGGGATATGGGGGACTGCTGTAATATTGTCAACAATAAATAAAAAAAGAAAGAAAAGGAAAGACATTTCATGTTCATGGAACTCAATATTGTTAAGATTTCAGTTCTCTCTAAATTGATTTATAAATTCAATGAAATATGATTCAAAATTCCAGCAGGATTATTTGCATGTGGAAACTGACAAGCTGATTCTCAAATTTACAAAACAAACAACAACAACAAAAGAAATAGAAAAAATGCGAAGGACAGCTAAGATAATTTTGAAGAACAAAGAAGATTTATACTACAAAATAGAAACACTTATTGTAAAGCCACAGTGATAAAAAATAGTGCATTATTGGCATAAGGATAGACAAAGAGACTAACGGAACATAATAATCAATTCAGAAACAGACCAACACACATACAGTCACATGATTTACAACAAAGACATCACTGCCACTCTGTGGGAAAAGATAGGTCTTTTGAATAATAATGTAGAAACAGAAAAAAAGAGAATCTTAACCTTTTCCTTATACCAGTCAGTTTGAGGTGGATCACAAATATAAGCAAGATAGGTAAAATAATAAAGCTTCCAGAAAAATAAATGAGACTATCTCCAGGACATTGAAGTAGTTAAAGATTTCTTAAATGGGAGACAAAAGCACTATCCACATAAGAAACATACTGTTAGATCAGACTTTATTAAAATTAAGAATAACCATTTAACTAAAGGCATCATTTAAAAAGCAAATAAGCAAGTCAGAGATTAAGAAAAATTACTTGTAATACATAAATATGACTAAGGACTCATATCCAGAATATATGAAGAATTCCTACCAAGCAATAAGAAAAAAGGCAACTAATTTTTTTAAAATTGGCAAAAGCTGTCCTGGCCGGGTGGCTCAGTTGGTTAGAGCATCATCCTGTACACCAAAAGGTTGGAGGATTTGATCCCCAGTTGGGGTGCATAAAGGAGGCAACTGATAGATGTCTCTCTCTCACATCGATGTTTCTTACTCCCTTCCTTCCTTTCTCTCTAAAATTAATAAAAACATATCCTCAGGTGAAGATTTAAAAAAAAAGGCAAGACCTTAAATAGGCACTTTGCCAAGAAGATACCCAAATGGGCAATAAATATATGAAAATGCATTCAGGATCATTATTCATTAGGAAAATGTAAAAACATGAGATACTACTACATACCCAACAGAAAGGCAACCATTTAAATGACTAAAATTATCCAGTGTGCAGAGAAGAGTTAACACCGCAGGCCTTAGACTGCTATCCTCAGGAAGCCTGTTTGCAAAGCTGGCCTCTGGCTGGCATCTGGAAACTTGGATTTTGGTAGTGTCCCCACCATACTCAGAACTGATTAAAATGGCTCACTGTGCCTAAAGTATTTGTGCAAACAATATGGTTTATGCTACATACCTGCTTTCCTTCTGGGAGTCTGGAATTTTGGTACGTGCTAGGCAGAGATTGCCTACACATAGAGCTTGGGTGCCAGGCACCAATAAAAGCCCTGAGCACTGAGCCTCTAACAAGTTTCCCTGGTAGACAACATTTTACATGTTGTCACAATTCGCTGTTGGAGGAATTAAGTGCATCCTGTGTGACTACACTGAGAGAGGACTCTTGGAAGCTTGTGCTTGATTTCCTCTGAACTTTGTCCCATGTGCCATTTCCTTTTGCAATTTTGCTTTATATCCTTTTGCTGCAATAAATCATAGCCATGAGCATGTCTACATGATGAGTCCTGGAGTCGCGGCAGATCATCAACCTGGGAGTGGTGTTGGGGACCCCTGACACACCAAATGTCGGGGATTATGTGGAATAAACTAAAAGTATTATACATTGTTGAAGAGAGTATAAGTTAGTTCAAACACTTTGGGAGACTGTTTAGTAATATCTACTAAAGCTAAAACATATTTCTACCATATAATTCAACAATTTTACTCTTAGAAATATCTCCTAAAGAAAGTAAGTGCCTATGTTCGCCATATGAGAATATTCATCCTATATAATAAAAGGCTAATATGCAAATTATCCCCTCGACCTGGGAGTTAGACTGAGAGTTTGACCAAGGAGTGGGCCGGCCAGCCAACAGTCTGCAGCCCCTCCCCCTGGCCAGCCCTCTCGATCGGCTGATCGAGGCGGGCCAGCCTGACCCCACCCATGCACGAATTCATGCACCGGGCCTCTAGTTTATTTATAATAGCTCAAATGGTAAATAACTCTAATTCCAGCAATAAGTGAATGGATAAGCAAATTATGGCATATTCATAAAATACTACAAAGTAATAAACACACATACAAACCAATACATGCCACAACATGGATGAATCTCATAGATGGTAGTTAAATTAAAAAAGCTCAACACAGAAGTACACAATGTATGATTCCATTTACATATGAAAGAATGATATAAGCAAAGTATAATTCTATTTATGAGGTTCAAAAACTAATAAAACTAACCTATATTGATAAAAATTAGAGAAAGAGTTACCTGAAGAGTAATACTGGGCTATGCTATCCGATACATCTTGCTATAAAAATTTACATAAAATAAAGTAAAAAATTCAGTTCCTCATGTGCATTAGCCAAATTTCAAGCACTCAATAGCCATATATGGACAATGGCTACTACGGACAGCAGAGATAGAAAATGTACACTTTCATCTTCATCGAAAGTTTTATTGATCAGCACTTTTCTAGCATGATCGGAATTTTCTGTATTTTGATCTAGGAGGTAGTAACATGGGTTTTTAAATATGAAACAACTCACCAGCTATATACTTAAGATTTATATACTTTACATATTAGTTTATAATTCAATAAGTAAATAAATAAATATACATTTTTAAATGACTAAGAGAAAACATACAGTATTAATATCTAAACTATGAGGGACTCATAAATCAGTAAGAACAAGATAGCAACTTAAAAATGGTAGGCAAGCTGAAACCAGTTTGGCTCAGTGGATAGAGCGTCGACCTGTGGACTCAGGGGTCCCAGGTTCGATTCCGGTCAAGGGCATATACCTGGGTTGCGGGCACATCCCCAGTGGGAGATGTGCAGGAGGCAGCTGATCGATGTTTCTCTCTCATCGATGTTTCTGACTCTCTATCTCTCTCCCTTCCTCTCTGTAAAAAATTAATAAAATATATTTTTTAAAAAATGGTAGGCAACTAAACATATTTTTTAAAATGTTTTTTTTTTGTTTGTTTATTTTTATATATTTTTTATTGATTTTTTACAGAGAGGAAGGGAGAGAGATAGAGAGAAACATCGATGAGAGAGAAACATCGATCAGCCGCCTCCTGCACATCTCCTACTGGGGATGTGCCCGCAACCCAGGTACATGCCCTTGACCGGAATCGAACCTGGGACCCCTGAGTCCACAGGCCGATGCTCTATCCACTGAGCCAAACCGGTTTCGGCCAAGTAAACATATTAAAAGATGTCCAATAAACATATTAAAAGATGCTTAGATTCATCAAAAACCAGGGAAATACAATCTAAAACACTGAGATACTACTTTTGCCTATTGTATGGGCAAAATTTTGGGTGTATCAGTTATTTAAGTAAAATATGAATGTAAGTAATTCAAGGACAAGAACCTTACTGTCTAGTTTGCTACGAAATTCCTTAAGTCTAGAACAGTGGTTGGCATACAGTAGGTACTCAATACATAATTATGAGTGGAATAAAGTGAGAAAGGAAAGTTGGAGAGGAAATTATACTCCCTTACTCCTATATTTACTATTGATGGGAGTGTAAAATAGAGGAAGCCTTTTTGAAGAGGAATTTTATAACATATAATTGCTGTTTATCTAGCAATTCAATTTCTCAATTTCTTCCCCAGGGAAACACTCATATGTAAACACAAAAAACTGTAAGAATTTATAATGTAACACTGTAATAGCAAAAACTTGCAAATAACATATATTGTGCATTAAGAGAAAAATGGCTAAATAAACTGTGGTTCTCCCATGCCATATAATATTATATAGCAACTTAAAAAAAAAATAAACACCAAAGAAACAAAATAGATTTACATGTAATGACATAGACCTTCATATTAGGTTAAACAAAAAGTTATACACTAATGCACACATTTAAAAACAAAAATATCCACAAAATTATGTCCACTGTGCACACACATATGTATATCAATGCATAGACTAAGAGGAGAAATTTATAACCCAAACTAGTAATAGTGGTTACTTCTAGGAATAAAAGTTGAATTATGGGTGGTGGCTTTTACATTTTCTAAATTGAGTTTCCCACAATAAAACATATTCAGATATTACTCATGTAAAAACAACCCAACAGCCTAGCCAATGTGGCTTAGTTGGTTGAGTGTTGTCCCCTGCACTAAAAGGTCGCTGGTTCAATTCTGGTCAGGGCACATACCCAGGCAAGGATTTGATCCCTGGTCGGGGTATATGTGGGAGGCAATCAATCAATCTTTCTCTTTCATATCAATGTTTCTCTCTCTCTCCCTAAAACAGAAATCAATGAAAAGATAGTTTAAAACCACCACCACCCAACAAAAACTATTATTCTTCCTTAGATGTTGAGTTGTTGCTGTTCTACTTACTAATGGTATAAAATGACCTCAAATTAAAGGATTCCTACTTTTCTTTCCCCTCCGTATTTTTGGATTTTTTTTTAAACACCCGAGTACTCACTACTCAGTTTAAGAAATAATATATCACCTTCTACATAATGAGCTACTATCTACTTAAATTTCAAAACATTTCTCAATTTGAGAAATGGTAGACCTAAAAGCTCCAATAGTTTATTATTTAGATTTCACATCTTAGGTCTCTGAACATAGAGACTGTTTAAAGAATTGCCCCTATCCAAAGCAATTGTCTACTAGAATGAAGTTTTATAAACAACATATTTTTTAAAAATTAGAACTTAACGTGCCAGTGCATGCCCTACCTGGGTTACTGGAATGTAGAGAGGCTCTCCATTATGCAGCAGTGTAAGTTTCCCATGCTGATTGAGTCGTCCTTCTGGCTTTAAATTTGCCATCTCCTTAAGTCCTCCTTTTTTGCCACTCTCTTGTCCATTTCCCTTAAATTCTTCAGTATCACTTAGGCATTCAAAAAATTCTTCTTCGCTATCACTCCAAGAATCCCAAGATTTTCCCACCTCTCCCTTTTCCTTGTCCATATCTTTTAGATTGTCTGGCCCCAGCTGGTCTCCAGGTCTTCCAGCATCCCCTGGATATGGATTAGTCACATTATCTGAAATACTTGTCTTTCTCTTCTCATCACGTGCCTTCTTTCTTTCAATACAACAATTTAACATCTTAAGAAAACAGAAATATATATATTTGAATTCATTACAGTAAAATAAAAATCAATCCACTGCTTGAATATTTAATTTTCATTCTCCACCCTTCCCCTACACCTTGTTGTGAATGACAGTGATTTTAAGTAACGTACAGCAGCACAAAAAGAATGGCCCATAATCCATACTTAAATTTAGCATCAGAAATAAGCTCCAACTGACTCAAGATCACATTAAATACTGTCACTGAAAAATCTTTACCTGTAGTTTCTGATGTAACAAACAGCATCTTAGATCTGGGGGGCCACTTGCTAATCTATCAAATAAAGCAGTGGGAAAAGAAAGATTAGTTTTAGTAAAATTGCTTCAGATATGCATAGTTTTTATACTACCACAAATTTTAGCCATATTGATAAGAAATTAAAACTAGAAACAGAGACAGGGCAAATAAGATTAAAAGATCAGAATTTATTTTATCCTCCTAGTACACAAATCACCAATAGCAAGTATAACAGATATTTCAAAGCTTAAGAGTAAAGTAGTGATAGCACTCAAGCTAATAGAAACTTAAAATAAAAAGTCTCTAAATCCGCCCCAGGTAGTAGCTGGCATATAGTATTTCACACCATACAAAATAGATTAGACTATCTTTTTTAGTTCTCTATTACTATAGTGAATTCTTAATATAAAAACCATCAGTCTCCACTTCTCTTTTGCCTGGAGTGCCTCTAATTCTAAACTACTAAGTTCCAAGTAATCAGCTAACCAGAAACTGGCAAATGACACAAGAGTAAACATTTTTGGATTAGTCACCATTTTATATAACTCATATCATAAGTCTCCTCCCTTAGGAAGGGTAGATGCGCAGTAATCAACATTTATGCTAACTAAACTCTCCTATGTGACTAAGTGAAATGTCAACATAAACTATACACACACAAAAATTCACAGGTAATGTTTAATATCTGAACTTATGAGCTCTAGAGATGTTTTCCCTCCAACTATAAAAAACATATGTTTACTACATGTAATTTAGAAAATGCACAAATGTAGAAAAAACAAAATAAAAATATGATTTCACACCTGGGAAAACGACTGTTGACATTTGGCTGTATTTCCTTCCATTTAGTTTGCTGTACAATCCTATATAATAAAAGCCTAGGTGGCGTCATGCCCTTGAGCCACACTCTTGCATGACGTCATCACAAGATAGCTGCCACAAGATGGCCGGCAGGGGATGGCAGTTGGGGGTGATCGGGCAGGCAGGGGAGGGCAGTTGGGTGTGACCAGGCTGGCAGGGGAGGGCAGTTGGAGGTGACCAGGCTGGCAGGGGAGGACAGTTGGAGGTGACCAGGCCTGCAGGGGAGGGCAGTTAGGGCGATCAGGCTGGCAGGGGAGGGCAGTTGGGGGCTACCAGACCGGCAAGGGAAGGCAGTTGGGGGCAACCAGGCCTGCAGGGGAGGGCAGTTGGGGGCGAGACCAAGCCGGCAGGGGAGGGCAGTTGGGGGCGAGACCAGGCCGGCAGGGGAGGGCAGTTGGGGGTGATCGGGCCGGCTGGGGAGGGCAGTGGGGGCGACTGGGCTGGCAGGGAAGCAGTTAGGCATCAATCAGGTTGGCAGGCAGAAGTGGTTAGGGACAATCAGGTTGGCAGGCAGGCAAGCGGTTAGGAGCCAGCAGCCCCGGATTGTGAGAGGGATGTCCCAGATTGGAGAGGGTGCAGGCCAGGCTGAGGGATATCCCCCACCCCTATGCAAGAATTTCGTGCACCGGGCCTCTAATAGTACATATACATCAACATAATTGAAAATGCTCAGTATATGCAATACTATATTCTATTTTACTACAAATATTAGGATCATTTTCAATGTTATTAGATATTCTTGGGGAAAAACTTATAATGGATCTATAACTTTCCATTGTAGAGATATATAATAATTTATTTGGCCATTCTTTTATATTTGGCACTTAGGTTGTTTCAACCTTTTTCTCCCCTATTATAAATTTAATGCAGTCAACACCACTGAACATAAATCACATCCAAAGTTTCTTACCATTTTCTTAGGGCAGAATTCCTAGATGAGAATTTATTCAAAAGTCAAATGCTGCCAACAAACAAAAAATCCTGTCTATACAACTAGATATTGAAATTATTACCCTGGAATCAGAAAGTCGTTTTCCCATCTGAAACGCATTTCAAGGACAAATTCCTGCCAGAGGTGTGCCACTCCTTTCAATCCTCCGTGGTAGAAATTGATCATACAAAGACACAAAGCCAATTTGTATGTTAAACTGTCAGATGGTGCAGATTTGAACTGATTGTAGAGATTCTAAATTTAACAGAATAGAAACAAAGCAAAACTTGTTAACATATTTATATGCATATTCAAAAACTGAGTGGGTGAAGATTTTAATACTAAAATTAATCTATCCTAGCAAAACTAGTTTTTATCAATGTTTAATACATTATTGCCTAAATTGTTCTTAGGGAGTTCCATGTTTTCAAGATTTCTACAAGGATCAAAAAAGTGAGGCTCTAGTTTGGTGATGTAAAAGTTGTAAGTTTCAATTTCGTCTGTGGAATCTTCAAGATGTATTCCAATTTTTATGTTACTTTAAAAAACCCTTTACTTAAAAATAGTATACACTTGTTGTCAAAACCAAAAACAAAAGTGTCATTTAAACTCTCATTTCTCAATTTATCAAAGACCTGGATAAGGAAAACATAAAAAATTTACTTAATTTACATATTTTACATTATTAATGAGTTTTTCACTCACTTGCTAGTTTGAAATACAGGAACAAATCTGTTGCCAAACAAATTTTATTATTTACAAAAAGTCTAAAATGAGGGAAATCCCACAATAATGCACAGTATTTTATGTTATTTTTTCCCATTGTTACCAGAAAAGTTCTTGCTATTGAAAATACGTCAATGTCCTATAACAGATCATTTTCTGAGTGGAGGCCATGATCGCCCCTTATGATTTCCTAAGGTGATTTTTAAAATAAAAAGATCCTTATTCTACTAATCTAGAAATATAGCAAAGCCTTAGAAATTTGATGCATTTTAATCACTGGACTTACATATTCTTCACTCTCTGACAAAGGATTGTTGTCCATTGAAGAAGTTCCATCTAATGGTTTCTCAGAAGCAGCATCAGGGAATAAGAACTTAGGGAGAAAGGAAATAACCACAATGTCAAACACATTTCCTAATTTGTTGATTTTTGCAACTCATATAGGCACTAGTTGACTTTTTAATGATTTTGCTATTAAAACAGTGAAAATGCTCTTATTGACTGGCCAGTTGGTTCTTCATTATCTCAAACTATTTCTGTTTTTCTTTGAAGATACAGAGGTTTAGTGACTAGCCAATTTTAGGAATCAGAGGCTTTTCTTAATAGTAACCACTTGGTTCTGTAAACTAAACAGAATGCAAAGCCAAAATTTCTTCACTATGATTGCAGGTTCATCTGGTCATTAAAGTTTTAAGAAAGTGTTAATACTATAAAAAAGACAAAGCTATAAAAGAAAAAAATTAAATACCCATATATTCATGAGACTCAGTTGTTATATTATCTACAGGTTTTCATATATGAAATAATAAAAGTATAATATTTAAGACACGTAACTTCATTTTATGAGATTCTCCTAGAACAGTAATTCCCAAAGTGGGCGCTACCACCCCCCGGTGGGCGCTGCAGCGATACAGGGGGGCGGTGATGGCCACAGGTGCATTTGGGGGCGATGAGTAACTGCTATTAAAATGTAAAAAAAAATTAATTTCCAGGGGCTGAGTAATATTTTTTTTGGAAAGGGGGCAGTAAACCAAATAAGTTTGGGAACCACTGTCCTAGAAAGTAAGAAGCAGTCTAAACCTGTAATGACCAGTGTATCTTTTCCACATGGTCTTTGTTTATGTGTCTGTGTGTAGGATTGGTTAAAAAAGAAAAATTCAGTGCATATAACAATTGAGCTATATAACTGGAGTAACATCTCTAAGGATACATTCTTAAGAAGGGGACTTCTCTACAGAAATTTACTTTCAGCCACCCCCCCCCCCCTTTTTTTAAATCACTGTTTCTCCCAAGGACTCTGTGGTACTGTTGACTTGTAATTCCTTTTACTATGCATACTTTGCCACATATTACAGAACATATTCAACAGATTTTTAGAAACAGAGGAACTACGGTGTGCCAACCCCACTAACTCGGCACATTTACCAACAATATCCTATTCTCATATCACTGTGTGAGCTAAGTAACACTGCCCATGTCTTAGAGACATAGAAAATCTGGCCAAGAGTATTGTTCAGATTAATGACAGTGATAAGATTAACATGAAGTTTAAAAGACCAGTCTTCTTTTCATTGTACTACTCTTGAAAGTTTTCCCCAAAACTGTCTTAATGCACAAATTGCCAAAAATATGATTCTAACTACAATTACAGTGAAGAATATGGACCAAAGGCCTATTTTATGCCAGGCAAAGTAACAGAAGGTCCTTTAATGCTCACAACAATCTCACAAGGTTTTATCAGCCTCATTTACAGATGAGGAAACTGAAGTCAAATGGGTGTTCAAATCACAAAGTCAGGCTCCCAGGCTGGGCCTGTTCCATCACACTATACCTAGGAGACACCCAGACTCTCTTACTATTCACTACAATATAAGCTTTCTCTGTGAAAGAAATTAGATGGAGTTCAAGTGTCCCTCTGTGTGAAGCCTTCCCTGACTGCCACTGCCCAGAGACGAGGCACCCCTGCTGTGCTCTCACAGCCCCTCTGCCAGACTTCTCAAACGGAACACGTATTGTAAGTATTGTTTACTTTCCTTTTTTCCAGACACCAGTGAAAACTCTCTGAATGTGGGGATTTTGTTTTACTCATTTTATATTCCCAATCTAGTGCCCGCCACACAGAAAGGACTGAAGATATAATGAATAAATGCATATGCATGTAGACATATAAAGACATTAGTGCTTACCAAGAGAATAGTGTTGAGGACATCATTATTCAGTGGTGACTCTTCTACACCTCTGTGTTTTTTTATTTTCTTCTTTGCAGTATGTACCATGTTTGAAACTGATAATTTATGAATTGGAACCGGTGCTGGCTCTGTCAACTTTGACAAAGCGTGAGTTATATCAGCAATTTCTAGAAGAATAGAAATGAATACAAATTATATCATCAACCTTAGCAGATCAAAGTGGTGAGTAAACTGAAGACTGTATAAAATATTTTAGTCACTCCTTTTACTAGTGTTACATGGTCTCAGAATTATAAAATTTTAATACATGTTTACCTTCATATGCATGTATGATTGACAAAGGTGTAACACAAGTTACTTCTCCACAAGGGACTTCAAAAATAAGCCTCTAAAACCCTGCTTTTCAAAATAGCTTACATTCTTGGTGGAAAGAGCTTATTAAATGCACTTAGTGCTTTAAGCTCAGGGTAAATAGTATAACCTAGAGAGAAATGGTTAGCTATCTAGTCCAGCAACACTTGCTTTTCCAACTTAATTCAAGTAAGAAAATAGATAAATGATTGCTAGAAACATACCTAAGAAAAGGAGTTTCACATTTGAAAATAACTTAATAAAAAAGGTAGGTTACCTCTCCCTTCTTCCTCAAATGTGGATCGTCCAAGAATCTCATCAGTTGATTCCTTCCGACGGCAAACTTTAAAAAATTCAGTGACAAAATCACCTACAGAGAAAAAAAAGTTATTGATTTTTGACACTTAACAAAGAAATCAGTCCTATAAATTAAAGTACATGTCTTTTCACAAAGCTATTAACTAAGATATGGAAAAAAATTTCAAAAAACATTCAGTATTTACAACTCAAGACAAAAATTAATCCAATTTCAAAGGAAACTGGCTCTTCCTTTTTCTCCATATCCCAGGACAGTAAATTTTTTTCCTTAGAATTCCTTCTAGAATAAAAGGAAAGAAACCGTACCTAATAATATTCGCTGAGCCAAACCAGTTAGGGCAGTACCTAATAATATTAAGCCCTTGCTCTGTGCCTGAATAAGACAAAGAGTCTCTATTCTCATTAAGCTGTACTAGTAACAAGAATATTATCCTATGTATACAGTGGTCTTTGTTCCCTAACTGCCACCCTATTGGAATTCGGAATCCATTAAAAAAATAAAAATTTAAAACATTTACAAGACTTAAATAGTCCTAGCTGGTTTGGCTCAGAGTGTCGGCCTGCAGACTAAAGGGTCCCGGGTTAGATTCCAGTCAAGGGCACATGCGCCTGGATTGCCGGCTCGATCCCCAGTAGGGGGCGTGAAGGAGGCAGCTGATCGATGATTCTCATCATTGATGTTTCTGTCTCTCTCCCTTCCTCTCTGAAATCAATAAAAATATATTTAAAAAAGAGACTTAAATGTAAGGCATGAAACCATAAAAGTCTTAGAAGAAAACACAGGTAGTAAAATTTCAGACATCTTACATAGCAGAATTTTTGCCAATACATCTCCTAGGGAAAAAGAAAACTAAGGAGAAAATAAACTAATGGGACTATCAAAATAAAAAGCTTCTGCACAGCAAAAGAAACCAACTTCAAAATGAAAAGGGAACCTACTATATGGGAGAACATATTTGCCAGTGATACATGTGGTAAGGGGCTAATATTCAAAATATATAAAGAACTCATATAACTCAACAAAAGCAAGATGAACAGTCCAATTAAAAAATGGGCAGAAGACCTGAATAGACATTTCTCCAAAGAGGGCATACAAATGGCCAAGAGACATATGAAAAAATGCTCAAAGTCACTAATCATCAGAGAAATGCAAATTAAAACCACAATGAGATGTCACCTCACACCTGTCAGAATGGCTCTCATCAAAAAAATCAATAAACAAGTGCTGGTGAGGTTGTGGAGAAAAGGGAACCCTAGTGCACTGCTGGTGGAAACGCAGACTCTTGCAGTCACTGTGGAAAAGAATATGGAGTTTCCTCAAAAAATTAAAAATGGAACTTCTGTTTGACCTAGTGATCCTACTTTTGGGAATATATCTTAAAAACCCTGAAACATCTATCAGAAAGAATATATGCACCCCTATGTTCATAGCAGCATTATTTACAATAGCTAAGATTTGGAAACAGCCCATCAGTAGATGAATGGATAAAAAAAGCTGTGGGACATTTACACAATGGAATACTATGCACCTATAAAAAAGAGGGATCTCTTACACTTTGGGACAGTATATTATGCTAAGTGAAATGAGCCAATCTGAGAAAGACAAATATCCCATGATCTCACTTATTTGTGGAATCTAATGAACAGAGTGAATTGACCAACAAAATAAGACCAGAAACATGGAGGCATGGAACAGACTGACATACCTTGATGTGTGGAGAGGGGGACAAGAAGAGATAAGCCAAAGAACTTATATACTTATATGCACAGTCAATGGACATGAACAATAGCGTGTGAAGACCTGGGGGGGTGGGTAGGGGCTAAAATCGTAAAAATCAATGGTCTTTCCATCATGTATCACAGGTTGGGAGGCATAGCAAAAGGCAAAAAGGGCTCCAATAACTAGAATGGAAGATGCAGACTATGCCACAGGAGGAAAACCAGGAAGTGACATAAATACATTTTAAGACTAAAACTCAGATCATGAGAAAATATGAGATAATTCTGAGATGTGACTGGTTAAAACTAAAATACTCTGTTAGTGCTATTCAAGAGTAACTAGAAGAATTCACTACTGTTAGCAAAGATTTTTAATAATTGATTGAGAGACAAAGAGAGAGAGAGAGAGAGAGAGAGAGAGAGAGAGAGAGAGAGAGAGAGAGAGAGAGAAGTTGCCCCCTGCTCCACCATACACGCCCCGACCAGGGATGGAACCCGAAATCTGGCTATGTGCCTTGACAAGGAATTAAACCCACTACCTTTTGGTATATGAGACAATTTAGCAGATCTACAAAGCACTTCAACAAATGTAAAACAAAAAAACATTTTTTGGACAGATAAAATGAAGTATAAAGAATGAGTTCAGTGTTCCTAATCTGGAAGACAGGCAGACTGGTGGTATTTCAGGAAAGGAAGATAATACATCTTACCTAGCAAACACTGAGGATTATCAGCTTTTCGAACTCTAACAGACCAATGGGGAGCCTGAAGAGGATCCAAATCACTAAAATGTAAAACAATAAACATAAGATCCCAATTATGATCATCTGTAATACTCATGAATTTATCAAAATGCAGTCTAATAAAAGCATTACACAGAAGGATAAGCTATACGTTTTGCTTCCCTTAAACTTACTATTATTATTCTGAGGCCATTTGGATGAGTTAAAAAAAATCATAAGAAACCAAAGTGCTTGGAGAAAAAGAACAAAAGGAAATAACAAAAAAATTTTTAAAAAGTGGTCAATGCACACTGATAATCTAATGAAATTACATTAGGAAATATAAAAAAGGAACGAGAAATAATTAAGTATGCATTTTAAAAATATATATTATCATTCAAACAGCAAATCATTATGTTGCACACCTGAAATTAATACAATGTTATGTCAATTATAACTCAATTATTAAAAAAAGGATACACCCAAAAATACTAACTGGCTGTTTTATAAGTAATGCGATTCTAGGTAGTGTTTACTTTTTTCTTTATACCCATCTTAATTATCTGATTAAGAAAGCTCATGTTATTTTCACCAGCAGCAAATACAACACATTTGTTTTAATTATGAAAAGAAAAAGTGTCTTATTTCTCCTGTTCTGCATCAGGAATGAGAGGGTACTAAAACTGCGTTCCTCTTTCTCCACATTCTTCCTAGATAGATAATGCTTGCTGTAATTTTCAAGTCACTTCCATTGGTAAGGAGTATATGACATGGATGTTATTTATGCCATTTAAAGATCAAATATTATTTTCACACTTTCTGATGATGACCATCCTTTCAAATCACTTCATGAAATGCTTCTAATCAGCTAAGAAAAGTTTAATAGAATTATGTACTAAATCCAAACTGATTAGATATATCTTTGCTAAAACCAAATAAGACTGAGATTGTTCATTATCTCTGAACTGAGGATCATATCCCCAAAGTCAGCAGCTTAAAAACACATCTTTAATACATATTAATCAGTCTTAAGAGTGATATTTAAAAAATAGAAAAATCAACCTTATCAGAAACTGATATAAAGAAAAAAGGAAAATTGCTAACCATTGGCAGTTAATTTATTCTACCGAAATGTTTGAATCTCAATGCATAACTCTTAACATACTTACGAATAAACATCATTATCCACAATGATACCTTCAGTCAGGTGAGGCCATGTAGTTGCTAAGTGGAGTTCACTAAAAATAAACAAAACATAAATATATCCGAAAACTTTAATGTGTGTGTGTGTATACATAGATATATGTATATTATGTATATGTGCGTGTGTGTGTGTGTGTGTGTGTATATATATATATATATACACACACATATATATATATATATATATCTTCTAACTCTAGAAATGTATCCTAAGTAATAACCAGAGATATACATACAAGTATGTTAAAAGTGGTATTATTTATAACACAATAAAAATGGAAACAACTAGTTTAGTGAATGGTAGCAAACATATATGAAGTAAATGTCTTTGCAGACATTAAAAAATCGTACTATACATAACAGCCAAATGTCTATCAGTTGATGGGTAAATAAAATGTGGTATATCCACACAATGGCATATTATATAGCCACGAAAAACAATGAAGTAGTGATTCATGTTATAATATGGATTAAAGGCCTGGTGCACGAAAATTCGTGCACTTGAGGGGGGTCCCTCAGCCCGGCCTGCGCCCTCTCACAGTCCGGGAGCCCTCAGGGGATGTCCTACAGATGGCCTCCCTCTGCGCGAGGCAACCAGGCCGGCCCATCAGGGGACAGCGCTGCTCCCATCACCCCACCACTGGCCTCCCTCTGTGGGAGGCGACCGAGTGGCCGGTGCGGCCCTGCCCCCTCCCCCATCGTCCCTCCACCGCCATTGGTCACTGCCACTTCCCTCCCCCATCACCATCCCCTCCCTCTGTCTGCTGGCATGCAAATTGGCCAGCCTGGCGGCGCCTGCTCGCCGGCCCTGCCCCTCGCCCACTGGTTGTTCCGCCATTCAGTCTATTTGCATATTACACTTTTATTACATAGGATTAACCTAAAAAACATTATGCTCCCTGGCCCTGGTGTGGTTCAGTGGTAGAGTGTTGGCCCTCACACTGAAAGGTTGAGGGTTAGATTTCCGGTCAAAAGCATGTTCCTGGGTTGCAGGTTTGTTCCCCACCCCAGTTAGTGCATGGGTTGCAGACTCTTTCTCTCCCCACTACCTTCCACTATCTCTAAGAAAAGAAAAAAAAAAAAAACAATGGAAAAATATTCTCAGGTGAGAATTAACCAAAA
Organism: Myotis yumanensis; assembly: GCF_028538775.1. Classification (NCBI taxonomy): domain Eukaryota; kingdom Metazoa; phylum Chordata; class Mammalia; order Chiroptera; family Vespertilionidae; genus Myotis; species Myotis yumanensis. The sequence goes on from NW_027223759.1 coordinate 75,936,696, forward strand.
TGAACAAACAAAAAAACACACATTATGCTAAGTGAAGGAAACCAGACATGAAGGAGAACATATTGTATACTGAAATTTATATAAAATGTCCTGAATGGGAAAATTCATAGAAACAGAGAGTAGCACTTTCCTATAGCTGGAGAGCCTGGGAAGATTAGGAGGGATGGCAGCTAAGAGGTGAGGTGTTTCTTTTTGGGGTGATAAAAGTTTTTGGGATTAGATAGTGATGAAGGTTGTACAACTCTGTAAATACTAAAAACCAGCCCTAGCTGGTTTGGCTCAGCGGATAGAGCGTCAGCCTGCGGACTGAAGGGTCCCAGGTTCGATTCCGGTCAAGGACATGTACCTGGGTTGCAGGCACATCCCCAGTAGGGGGCGTGCAAGAGGCAGCTGAATCGATGTTTCTCATCGATGTTTCTAACTTGCTATCCCCCTCCCTCTCCCTTCCTCTTTGTAAAAAAATCAATAAATGTATTTTTAAAAACCCCAAAACCACTAAATTGTACTTATTTATTTGTTTGTTGGTTTATTTATTGTTAATCCTCACCTGAAGACATTTTTTTCCATTGATTTTCAGAGAAAGTGGAGGGGAGGGAAGAGGGAAGGACAGAGGGGAGAAGGAGGGGAAGCGAGAAGGTGAGAGGAAGAGAGAATGACATCATCGATTGGCTGCCTCCCACACATTCCCTGACCGGGGCTGGGGATCAAACCTGCCACTTCGGTACGTGCTCTTGACTGGAAGCGAACCCTAGACCCGTTGGTAAGCAGGCCAATACTCTAACCACTGAATCATGCTGGCCAGAGTTGAATTGTACACTTTTAACTGGTGAATTTCATGGTACATGAATTACATGCCAATTTTTTGGGGAAAAAATTATATATGAGGGTTGGCAAAGTTCTTCTGCAAAGGATCAAAGAGTAAATATTTTAGCTGCTGTGAGCCATGTGGTCTATGTTATATTTTTGGTTGTTTTTTCTTTTAAAACCTTTTAAAATGTAAAAACCATTCTTGGCTCTTTGGCTATAGAAAAGCAGGCAACTGGCCAGATTTGATCCACAGGTCATATAGTTTGGGGATCTCTTATAAATGAATATTAAGTTTCAAAAAATGTTCATGTAAAATTATAAAATAAAAAAAGCAAGCCACAAAAAATATAGAAGATGACAAACATTTATAAAATATCTCTATATATAAATGCCTAAGTGACCGTTATGACCTGATGACTGGAAGACCAGCCAGTAGCTATGATGCACACTGACCATCAGGGGGCAGACGCTCAACGCAGGAGCTGCCCCCTGGTGGTCAGTGTGCTCCCACAGCCAACCTCCCATGGCTGGCCAACCTCCTGCGGTGTCTTCCCCTCCACGCCCCCCCCTCCACCCCCTGGCCGGCCCTGATTGGGACTGGGCAAGATGGCCCCTATAGGCCCAATTGTCGGCCAGGCTGAGGGACCCCCCACCCGTGCATGAATTCATGCACCAGGCCTCTAGCATAAATACATTGTGCAAAAGATAAGTTAACATAGCAGGCCTAATAGGACTACTTGCAAGGCTGGCCCTTGGCTTGATATCTTGGAACTTGAATTTCAGAAGGGTTCCTACCATTTCCTGATAAAAGTGGCTCACTGTGCCTAAACTACTTGTGCAAACAATATGATTTAAGTTGAATACCCGCTTTCTTTCTTTTTTTAAAATATATTTTATTGATTTTTTACAGAGAGCAAGGGAGAGGGATAGAGAGTTAGAAACATCGATGAGAGAGAAACATTGATCAGCTGCCTCCCGCACACCTCCTACTAGGGATGTGCCCACAACAGAGGTACATGCCCTTGACCAGAATCAAACCTGGGATCCTTCAGTCCACAGGCCGATGCTCTATCCATTGAGCAAAACCGGTTAGGGCCGTACTTTCTTTTTTATATATTTTAGGTAGAGGGTGTCTACGTGACCAGCCCCAGATAAAAACCCCAAGCATTGCCCTGGCTGGGTGGCTCAGTTGGTTAGAGCATAGTCCCATACACCAAAAGGCTGCAGTTTTGATTCCTGGTCAGGGCACATACCTAGATTGCAGGTAGTATTCCTAGTTGGGGCACATGTGGAAGGCAACTGATCCATGTTTCTTTCTCTCTCTCTCTCTCTCTCTCTCTCTCTCTCTCTCTCTCTCTCCCCTCCCCCCCAAAAAATCAATAAAAAATATAAAAACATAACAAAACAACAACCATAACCCTGGGTCAGGATAAAAGAACAACAAACAAACCCTAAGCATTGAGCCTCTAATGAGCTTCCCTGGTAGATAGCCTTTCACACATCACAATGCATTGCTGGGAGAATTAAGTGTATCCTGCCCAACTACACTGGGAGAGGAAGCTTGTGCCTAGTTTGCTCTGGATCTCACCCTATGTGCCTTTTTCCTTTGATTTTTTCATTGTATCCTTTTGCTGTAATAAATCATAGCCACAACCTCAACTGTTGAGTTCCATGAGTCCTCCTAACAAATCACTGACCTGAGGGTGGTCTTGCAGACCCTTGTTGCACGTGCATTTATACACATCAAATTCACACATAGATGCCAAAACCGGTTTGGCTCAGTGGATAGAGCGTCGGCCTGCGGACTGAAAGGTCCCAGGTTCGATTCCGGTCAAGGGCATGTACCTGGGTTGTGGGCACATCCCCAGTAGGAGATGTGCAGGAGGCAGCTGGTTGATGTTTCTCTCTCATTGATGTTTCTAACTCTCTATCTCTTTCCCTCTCTGTAAAAAATCAATAAAATATATATAAAAAAAATTCACACATAGAAAAAGTGGCTGGAAGAACACATATCAAGCTGTAATTAGTGATCTCCTACGAGTGGTGGGATTATGAATTTAGTGATTTTTTTTTTTTTACTATCTAGATTCTAAATTCACTTCTTATGTTTGGGGACTACAGAAACCAAAAAGAGCCAATTACATTAATTCGCTGATCTTTGGTGGTGCTTGACTAATTGGCAACTCCAGTCGGAAACTCGGAATCCACAAGTACAGTTTAGAATCCACTGTGAAAGCAGGGCCAGCTCTCCACAATAATGCAGTGTAACCTCAGTTATGAACTGAGCAACTAGACACCCTTGGTTCAAGCCTATTTTCCAACTCCCATCCTATAATGGTTCCAATTAAACATTTGAGTTACCAAATATCTTTCCAATAAAGATGATTAGAGTTTAAAACTCTAAGCTCCTGAGTGATTTTAGGTATTAACCTCAGATTCAGTTCCTAAGCTTTTATCACTACGTCCTCTCCTCTCCCTCTAACTATAGAACAGTTTCTTTGACAAGAAGAAAAGACACTAAAAAAAGCCTCTTCATTTCCTCTTCCACTGCCACAGATTCCTTTTTAAAAGCACAGCGCCCACAACATTTCTAATCACCATTTGACTTAACTGGTCTTCCATATGTATCACCTTACCCGCAATTTATTTGTGCATTCTTCTTTAATCATTTGTTTCTCTACTGACTCCTCATCACATATAAAATTAGAAAGAAATATTTAATAACTAATTATTTCAAATTTCTACTACCAGGTCAATTTTATTCTTTCCACCTAAATTTTCATTAAGCAAAATTCAAATGAATGAGTCAGTTGGAGGGTGATAAATCTATCTGTAAGTCACCATATACAATTTCTCTTGTTTGCTCTATTCTAGCCATGCTGGCCATCTTGCATTTCCTCCAATAAACAAACTAAACTCTTTCCTACATCAAGACCCCTTGCACAGGCTCTTCCTTCCACCTGGAATGGTCGTTCTCTAACTCTTTGCCTGTATAAGTCCTCCCCTAACTGAGACTAAAGTTAAATATACTTCCTTTGAGAACACTTTCCTGATGGTGCCCCAATCTAAACTAGCTCCTACTTTTACTGTCATTACAGCCTGTACTCTTCCTTCAATTATCCCTCAACTTGTATGTTTATGTAGGTGATTATTTCAAGTCTATTTCCTTCAACTAGACTGTAAATACCAAGAAGGCAGATACTTTTATTAACTTCTGTATCTTCCTCATTTAGCACTGTGCCCAGCTCATGTAATAAAAAAATGTTAATTACAAAAGATACTCACTTTTTCTTCTCCTGAGTAATTTTTAAAGTATTATTATTTCTAACTCTATGTAAGATTATTAAGAATGTACATATACATGCGTATATATTTTTTCATTAACCAAATAGTTTAACTTAACAAATAAGATAGTTCTAAATCACCATTGTTTATATTTTCCAAATATTTTATTACTGGTGATTAAACTTTCCAAGCCCCACATTTTCTTGTGAAACAACTTTTTCTTAAACTTCAGTAGCTCTTTTAGAAAAGCAGGTGGGTAACCTTTTAGTCTTAAACTTAAGTCTTAATTTGTACATTTTGAAAAAGTAGTCAGGAAAAATGTAAATGTTAATTCTGGATGAAAGATACATGAAAGTTTGTTACATATAACAGTCACAATCTGTTTTCAATATTTCAAATGTTTCCCAAAAAGTAGACCAAGAATCACTTCTATAAGAAAAATCAATAAATGGTATTATACACATTTTATACATTATTTTAAAGCTTCTTATTACTTAAGTTACAGAGAGAGAAAAAAAGAAGAACAGATTGTTAGTCATAGGTCTGAATCCAGTACTATATTCATTGCAGGAGGCTACATTATTAAAAAGCACAGTAAAATCAGTATTAATATAATTTTTAAAGTGAAGTCCCATAAATCAAATAGATTGAAATACTCACCTTATAGGATCTTCACAGGCACCAAATGGTAGCTTGCCAAACTCCAAACCTCCAACTTCCCCTCCTACAAGGGCATCTATATCTAAACAAAATAAACGTTTCTCCATTATTGAGCAAAAAATAGAGAGAAGAATTAGTTAGGTTAGCCCTTTGGAAGATTATAGATTTAAAAATGCCTACTTCGCCCTAACCGGTTTGGCTCAGTGGATAGAGTGTCAGCCTGCAGACTGAAGGGTCCCAGGCTCGATTCCGGTCAAGGCCATGTACCTTGGTTGCAGGCACATCCCCAATAGGGGGTGTGCAGGAGGCAGCTGATCGATGTTCCTCTCTCATCGATGTTTCTAACTCTCTATCCCTCCCCCTTCCTCTCTGTAAAAAATCAATAAAATATACTTTAAAAAAATAAATAAAAGTGCCTACTTCAAGAGCTCATACAGCAAATCAGGTAATAAAGACTTGCAAGCAGTCAGGTATTAAAGACTTGCCCCAAGAAAACTATAGTAAAGGGACACAACTCCTATTTATCCAGTGTTTAATTCAAATCATGCATTCCAATTTTAACCTCCTTAAATAATTCTTAAATATTATTCAAAAGAACATTATTTTGCATTTCCTAAGAATGTGATTAATATCATCTAAAAGAAAGATTATCCAAGTATTAAAAAATTTAAGCACTACCCTACATTCATTAGTTTTGCTGTCAATAGTTTCTGAATAACAAATTAGTCATCATTAATAAAATCATATTTCAGTTGATAGTGCATGGGAATATTTAAAGTTCACCAAAGAATTTCCTTTCCATTAAGAATGGTTATCTGAGATCAGAGAATTTAGAAGGTAAAACACTCCCCTAAGTTCCATTACTCTTGAAGAATAAACTTCTAAAACACATCAAAAGGATTTATTTCTATCTGAAATAATACAGATGGTTATTTTTTAATTATTCATACTACCCTGGGAATTCCTAAAATTAAAGTCTACTATTGAGTTATGAACATGCGCAGATTTGCTAAAATCATGTTTGACGAACTATACCCTAACTAAATTATTAAAATTAGTCATTATATAAGGTTCACTTACTTGATTCAGTAAACTTTCTCAAGTCAATTCAATCCATTTTTCCAACTAAAGAATGCTTACAATAATAAAGATCACAATGACTAGCTTTATTACAAGATGCCAATTTTTGAGAGCTTCAAAATTTATAATAAGCACATTTTGTAAATTAAAATTACTAGACTATCACTGCACAAAAGTTTTAATTAAATTAAAAGTTGAGAAGTAGCCCTAGCTGGTTTGGCTCAGTGGATAGAGCATCGGCCTGTGGACTCAAGGGTCCCAGGTTCGATTCCAGTCAAGGGCATGTACCTTGGTTGCGGGCACATTCCCAGTGGGGAGTGTGCAGGAAGCAGCTGATTGATGTTTCTCTCTCATCCATGTTTCTAACTCTCTATCCCTTTCCCTTCCTCTCTGTAAAAAATCAATAAAATATATTTAAAAAAAAAAAAAAAAAAAAGTTGAGAAGTAATATTATGAAATGAAAAGACCATGAGATTTAGAGTTTGACCAATGTTTGAATGAGAAATTTATCATTTGGTGACTATGTGACCTCAGTCCGGTTACTTATGTTCTCTGAGAAAGACAGTAATATCTGTAAATGAAAATTATATGAAATAATATATAAAATGCCAAGCACAGGGTCTGGTTGATATTGCATTTTCAATCCCTTTATTCTCTGTATAGGAGAAAACAGTAAAAATGTATATGGCCTTCAATCCACTGAAGAGGAAGGTTAACATTTTTATATTCATTTTAAAAAATCGGCAATAGAACGTTAACAAAGGCCTTATTGGCAATAAGAATTACACTGCTAAAATTTTGGCTCTTGGGCTTCTTCTTAGATCAGCAACAGACCAAGGTACCATCATGGGAAATCTTTAAAATTGACTAATATTAGAGCAGCCTTTAAAAAAGAAAAGAAAAGGAGGGTAGGAATTTAAACTTATAACTAGAAGCTAACTATAAATTGTCTAGTGCAGTGACGGTGAACCTTTTGAGCTTGGTGTGTCAGCATTTTGAAAAACCCTAACTTAACTCTGGTGCCGAGTCACATATAGAAATTTTTTGATATTTGCAACCATAGTAAAACAAAGACTTAAATTTTTGATATTTATTTTATATATTTAAATGCCATTTAACAAAGAAAAATCAATCAAAAAAATGAGTTCATGTGTCACCTCTGACACGTGTCATAGGATCGCCATCACTGGTCTAGTGGGTACTGTTGTCAGAGAACTAAAATTACCAAAACAAACATTTGAGTCTTTCTTCTAATATATATGTCAGTTCAGCTTTTATTTCCTCTTGCTGTAGGTTAGCTGCAGCTCTTTTATTGTACAGTAGAGGCCCAATGCACGAAATTTGTGCGAGAATAGGCCTTCCTTCCCCTGGCTGCTGGCACAGGCTTCCCTCTGGCACCTGGGACCCGGGCTTCCCTCCGGCCTCTGGCAGGTACCCGGGACCAGGACTTCCCTCCCAGCCCTGGCTTTGTCCGGAAGGATGTCCAGTCTAATTAGCATTATTACGCTTTTATTATTATAGATTAGTTTCAAATTATTCAATGGTACATAAACTAAGATAGTAGTAGTATATATAACTACCAAAGCTAAGAGTGTATTACATTTACTTTTAATATCATCCCAAGATTACCAATTTATTATTTTCAATCCTACAAATAACCAACTACTTAGAATAAAAATAAACAGTAAAGAATATTCTTTAATTCTCATTTATTTCTCTTTGAGGGAGGGAGATTGAAAAATGTTTTCAAGCTAGTAAAATCCTTATAATAATTTATGTTTGTATTTAATTTCTTTTTAGATATACGTGAATATAATTACACTTTCAAGTAAGAGAAACACCCAGGAAACAAAACATCACTTAATTAGGCTCTATGTCTCCCAGGTTGAGCTTTTCTAGAACTTTTATGACATCTTATTTATATTTGTGTCTCTAGCACAGTCTGGCCTATTATAAGCCTACTAGAGGCCCGATGCACAAAATTCATTTTTCCCCCAGCTGCTGGCACTGACTTCCCTTTGGCACCCGGGACTTGGGATTTCCTCTGGCCGCTGGCAGACATCTGGGACCCGGGCTTTGCTCTGGCCCCGGCTTCGTCTGGAATGACGTCCAGTCTAATTAGCATATTAGGCTTTTATTATCATAGATCATTAATGATTGTTGAATGAAGCAGTATTTCAATGGCTAAGCAAGTAAATTGATTTTAATTGCATTTTTATCAAACGCAAGTTAAAATACAATATTCCACAGGTCTTCCCATCATAAGTATATGTGTATACAAACATTTTTTATTCTGCTTTCCTTATTTAACACTCTTCTTCAAACTCTATAAAGTTCTCTGCAGTCCATCCTCAGCTTATGATAGCTTCTCTTATTATAACATTCTAAAAACAGACATTTTAATCATTCACTGCATATAGCACATGATGTTCCACAGCAGGGGGATGCTTTATAAGCAGTATTAGCTTTCAAAGACAAGTTGTCAAGCATAGAGTAATACTGTCTCTAGAACAATCTAAAGAGGTTTTTTTTTAAGAGAAAAAAATGAAGGAAATGAAATCAGCAATACTGCATTTAGAATGGACTACAGATATTTCAAATTTAAAACACCTAAAACACACTCTTAAATAATTTTAATTTCTGAATATATTTTCTTTTCTATTTATATTCAGTAAGTGAAATATAGTTTTAAATTATCTCACCTGGAGGTTGCTGAGGCCAAAAATACTGCTGCCAATCCTGAAGTACATAGGTCAATCGAATAGCAATACTAACTGCAGGCAATGGTGTTAAAGGGCATCCCTAGGAAATAAATGCAAAGACAGAATGGTATAGCTTAAAAAACACACAAAGTATTTTAAAAAACAATGCCAGAGAACAAACTGATATTAGAATAAAACTGTTTAAATTACTACCTGGAAACAAGATACTAAATCCTATTAAGCAAATTACTCTTTCAAAATATCTTATGCAATTTCAATTATACAAGTACTAGAGGCCCGATGCACGACATTCGTGCAAGAGGGCTCTGCCCTCGCAACCCCAGCTGCCTTAGCCCTCACATCCCTGGCTTCATCCAGAAGGTTGTCCAGATGGTTGTTCTGCTAGTCAGCCGTTCGGTTGATTTGCATATTACACTTTTATTATTATAACTAGAGGCCTGGTGCATGAATTCGTGCATGGGTGGGGTCCCTCAGCCTGGCTGGCGATCAAGGCCTATTGGGGGGCAGGCCAGCCAGGGGGAGGGACCACGGGAGGTTGGCTGGCCCAGGGAGAGGGGCTGTGGGAGGTTGGCCAGCCAGCGGGGGGAGGCAAGGGGCCACGGGAGTTTGGCCAGTCACGGGGAGGGGCTGCTGGAGGTTGGCTGTGGGAGCGCACTGACCACCAGAGGGCAGCTCCTGTGTTGACCATCTGCCCCCTGGTGGTCAGTGCACATCATAGCGATTGGTCAACTGGTCATTCTGGTCACTTGGTCGTAACAGTCACTTAGGCTTTTATATATATAGATGTCTTCTTAAAAAAATTAATTGTCTAAAGTTTTACATGTGTCTCCTTTTTCCCCATTTGATGCCCCTCCCCAACCATTCCCACCCCAGGCAAGCCCCCACTATAGATAATTTCTTTTTTTTCTATTTAATTTTTTAAATTAAATCTTTATTATTCAGATTATTACATTGGTTCCTCTTTTTTCCCCCCCCATAACTCCCCTCCACCCAGTTCCCACCCCACCCTCTGCCCTCACTCCCCACGCACTGTCCTCATCCATAGGTGCACGATTATTGTCCAATCTCTTCCCGCATCCCCCACACCCTTTTCCCCACCAAGAATAGTCAGTCCATTCCCTTTCTATGTCCCTGATTCTATTATAATCACCAGTTCATACCGTTCATCAGATTATTTATTCGCTTGATTCTTAGATTCACTTGTTGATAGATGCATATTTGTTGTTCATAATTTTTATCTTTACCGTTTTCTTCTTCCTCTTCTTAAAGAATACCTTTCAGCATTTCATATAATGCTGGTTTGGTGGTGATGAACTCCTTTAGCTTTTTCTTATCAGTGAAGCTCTTTATCTAACCTTCAATTCTGAATGATAGCTTTGCTGGATAAAGTACTCTTGGTTGTAGGTTCTTGCTATTCGCTATTCATCACTTTGAATATTTCTTGCCACTCTCTTCTGGCCTGCATAGTTTCTGTTGGAAAATCAGCTGACAGTCGTATGGGTACTCCCTTGTAGGTAACTGTCTTTCTCTTGCTGCTTTTAAGATTCTCTCTTTGTCTTTTGCTCTTGGCATTTTAATTATGATGTGTCTTGGTGTGGTCCTCTTTGGATTCCTTTTGTTTGGGGTTCTCTGCGCTTCCTGGACTTGTAAGTCTATTTCTTTCACCAGGTAGGGGAAATTTTCTGCCATTATTTCTTCAAATAGGTTTTCGATATCTTGTCCTCTCTCTTCTTCTGGCACCCCTATAATTCTGATGTTGGTACGCTTGAAGTTGTCCCAGAGGCTCCTTACACTATCTTCATATTTTTGGATTCTTTTTTCTTTTTGCTTTTCCGGTTGGGTATTTTTTATTTCTTCATATTTCAAATCTTTGACTTGATTCTTGGGATCCTCTTGTCTGCTGTTGGGTCTCTGTGTATTATTCTTTATTTCAGTCAGTGTATGCTTAATTTCTAGTTGGTCTTTTTTCATATCCTCCAGGGTCTCACTAAATTTATCGGCGGTTTCCATAAAATTCTTGAAAAATCTTATAAACGTGGTTTTGAACTCTATATCCAGTCATTTGCTTTGCTCCATTTCTGCCATTTGTGACCTGTTTCTTTGTCTCCGCATTTTTTATGCTTCCCTGTGTTGGTAAGTGGCTTTCTGTGCTAGGTGTCCTATAGGGCCCAGTGGCTCAGTCTCCCCAATTACCTGAGGTGGACTCTCTTGGTGCACCCCTTTGTGGGCTTTGTGCACAGTCTTGTTGTAGTTAAGCCTTGATTGTTGTAGTTATCACTGGGAGGAATTGACCTCCAGGCCAATTGGCTGTGAGAATCAGCAGTGTCTGCAGTGGGAGAACTGCTGTGCTGAAGACACCCTTCTGGGGCAAGACTTGCTTCAGTGGGGCTTTGGTGCTCACTGAGTCTGCCCCCTGAGTGTGTTCCTTATGGATCTGAGGAGTTGTAATCTGGATGGTCCCACTCTGACCACTGGGTACACTGGCTCTTGGATCTCTAGGGAGGTGCTAATTTAGCCTCTGCCTGAGGGTACCCAGCAGGAGCTACAAAGAGATCTGCAGATTCCCCTTCCTTTTTGGGGGGGGTTTGGAGGTGCCCAGATGAGGCCCAGCTGTGAAGCAATGCAAGCTGCTGTGGGGCCTTGGGTCTTCTCTTGGAAGTTCTGGGTCTGTCTGGCCCAGCTGCAGTTTGTTAGGTACTTTTCAGATTTCAAAGGGCCAGGGCATTCAAATGCAAAGTCTTCTGCCACAGCCTGGGTAGGGCGGGGTCTCGGAAGCAACAGGGCAGAGCAAGCAGCTATGGCTGCTCCTCAGCCCTGCCCTAAGGGGCAGTGCATCTCAGTGTCCCAATAATTGCTGCAAGCACCTCTGGGGGAAAGCCGCCCTCGAGTTCAGACAGTCCAGTTTCTCCCCGTATGAGTCCTGGTTCCCCAGAGACCTCCCGGAACCGTTCAGAGCAGTCGGGAGCTTGAATCCCTCCGATTCAAAAAGACAGCTGCGTCCTCAGGTGCTGCCCCTTTCCGAGTGCGCACACGCCTGCTCAAGCCTCCGTACCTTTGCACTTTACTTCTGCAGCTCCTCTGGGTCTCAGTGTGGTTTTCTCTTTCCTTCTAGTTGTAGAATTTCCACTCAGCCAGCCTTCCTGTAGTTCTGGATGATGTCTGTTTTGTCTTTTCGTTGTATTTTTGAAGTTGTTGTCGGAGGCAGCAATTTCCGGTGTTCACCTATGCCGCCATCTTGGTTTCTCCCCGATAATTTCTTACTATTCTCTTCAGCCATATTAAATGTGAAAAACCTATAATTCATTTTTTAAATAAGGTAAAACTATTACCAAGTGTAAGACTAGTTTTGGGGAGATGACAGATGTCTTTTCTTTCTTTTAAATGAAAATAAACTCAAATTAAAGCCAGTCTTGAATACTGAACCAAAGTTTTAGACTAAAACAAATGGTCACTCATGCAAACTAATTTACAGTAATGAATCAGTTAACAGAAGATTTAGATATCTTTTCCTTCATTAAAAATCATAAAAATTAATGTCATCCAAACATCCTGTGACTTCAGCTTCCCTTAATACTACTCATCCTGCATAAATGTGCAATAGGGCTTAAAAGTGCATTGGAATCACTTCAGGAGCCTGTGAAAATGTAGATTCAATAGTATTCTGCATATCTAACCAGTTTCCAGATGTTGTAGATACTGCTGGTTAGGAGGAAGAAGAGACACTTAGCTCAACAGCAGCATCTATAAATGTCACTAGTAGCTTTAACTGAACACAAACTTAATCTAAAGTCACAATATAAGGTGGTTGCCAAAAAGATAATTTGGTTTTGGGTTGCTGTATCCTATACAAGCAAGATAAGATTCTGGCTGGTCACTAATCATCTTTTTAGCCAGGTCCAGATAGCAAATGAGAGCTCACATGTAATAAGGTACAAATGGTCTAGAAACTATAACAAGGTTACTTTGTAACGTAATCTCTGCTCCAGTCAGATAGCAATGTAGATAAATATAGAAAGAGAAAACCAAAAAGAAATAGCTAAGATCAAACATACATATATATCTTTGTGGCCGCTAAAAAAGGAATGGAAAAATGATAAATGGAGCTCAAGGCACATGCCTGCTGAGTTGACAGCCTAGGATTGCAAACTGCACTATATGGGATCAAAAGTGTTCCACACAGAAGAAGGCGGGCACTGCAAGACCCTCTGTTTAAGACAGACACTGGGGCAGAGCACTCCTGCTTGGTACAGTGGCCTTGTTGGAAGCTATGGGACTTGGAAGAATTATTGTGTAAGGGTAAAACACTCACTCTTATGATCTGAGCAAATAATGCAGTAACTCTAATACCCCAAATATCATCACAGAATAAGAGGCTCCAAACACCATTTTAAAATGTGTTTCTGAAATATTCTGGAGGTAGGGAGCAACCACAAAACCACTAGAAAAAGTGGGAGAGAAAGTTTAAAATGTTAAATATTTAAAATGAGCCTGCAAAAAATTTTTATCCAAAACATGATGAAATGTAGTTCTAAAAGAGACAAATATCAAAATCAACAATCCAAATATAAAACCATGAAATATAAAGGGCACCTGGGGGGAAAATGAAGAATGTCTAAACAGAAAAAGAAAAAACTAGTGTGTGAAAGTTTTCAAAGATTTAGAGGAGCCCTGGCCTGGTAGTTCAGTTGGATGGAGTGTCATCCCATACACCAATAGGCAGGCTCAATTTCCAGTTGGGGTGCACATACTAGTATAGTGATGGCAAACCTATGGTTGATTTTTCTTTGTTAAATGGCATTTAAATATATAAAATAAATAGCAAAAATATAAGTCTTTGTTTAACTATGGTTGCAAATATCAAAAAATTTCTATATGTGACATGGCACCAGAGTTAAGTTAGGGTTTTTCAAAATGCTGACATGCCAAACTCAAAAGGTTCGCCATCACTGTACTAGTAGGAGATAACTAATTGATGTTTCTTTCTCTCCCTCTCCCTCTTTCTCTCTCAAAATCAATAAAAACATATCCTCAGGTGAGGACTTAAAATTATTTATATATACATATATATAAAATATATACATCTAACCTAATAAAAGAGAAACATGGTAATTAGCGTACGACCGCTACCCTTCCCATTGGCTAATTAGCGAGGTATGCAAATTAATCACCAGCCAAGATGGCGGTTAATTTGCATATGTAGGCACAATGCAGGGAGGCGAAAGGAAAAGCACGGAAAAAGCCCCCAGCCACTGACAGTGATCGGAAACCCAGGGGGGAGCTAAGAGCCGGGGGGCAGGGCAAAGGCCCTCCAGCCATGATCGGAGAATCGGGCGCCTTTGCCGCACAGGCCAGTGATAGTGGGAAGTAGGGGTGGAGCCAGTGATGGGAGCTGGGCAGGGGCGGAGCCCGCAACCACGGGACGGCTGCAGCTGCGGGTCACTGCTGCATTAGGCCTGGGCAGGGGCGGTGCCAGCGATCATGGGGAGCAGGGGCAGAGTCGCCGATGGTGGGAGCTTGGGGTCCCCTGCCCAGGCCTAATGCCTTGGCCACAGGCGTTAGGCCTGGGAAGGGGTGGAGCAGGAGATCCCTTGGAGAGCTGTGGGTCCCCTGCCCAGGCCTAATGCCTGGGTGAGAGGCATTAGGGCGGAGCCGGCAATCGCAGGGAGCAGGGGCCGAGTTGACAATGGTGGGGAGCTGGGGGTCCCTTGCCCAGGCCTAATGCCTTGGCCAGAGGTGTTAGGCCTGAGCATGGGCAGAGCCAGCAATTGTGAACAGGGACGGCATGGGCGATCGTAGGGAGCTGGGAGTCCCCTGCCCACCCTGATCCGGGACACCCTTCAGGGCAAACCAGCTGCCTCCAACCCGTGCACCAGGCTTCTATCCTATATAATAAAAGGGTAATGTGCACATGCAATTTTTTTCAAATATATTTTATTGATTTTTTTACAGAGAGGAAGGGAGAGGGATAGAGAGTTAGAAACATTGATGAGAGAGAAACTTCGATCAGCTGCCTCCTGCACACCCCCTATTGGGGATGTGTACGCAACCAGAGTACATGCCCTTGACCGGAATCGAACCTGCAACCCTTCAGTCCGCAGGCCGACGCTCTATCCACTGAGCCAAACCCGTTAGGGCGGTAATGTGCAAATTGACCCTAACAGCAGAAGGACTGGGAATGACTGGTCACTATGACACACACTGACCACCAGGGGGCAGATGCTCAATGCAGGAGCTGCCCCCTGGTAGTCAGTGCACTCCCACAGGGGGAGCTCTGCTCAGCCACAAGCCAGGCTGATGGCATCACAGCAGCGATGGTGGGAGCCTCTCCTGTCTCCTCAGCAGCTCTATGGATGTTCAACTGCAGCTTTGGCCCGCTGGCAAGTGGACATCCCCCAAGGGATGTATTACTGCCAGCTTAGGCACAATCCCCTGGGGAGCAGGCCTAAGCCAGCAGGTGGACATCCCCCGAGGGGTCCCAGACTGCGAGAGGGCACAGGCTGGGCTGAGGGACCCCCGAGCGCACAAATTTTTGTGCACCGGGCCTCTAGTATATATATAATATGTATATATATATTTCATTAGAGGATTGTGGCAGAAGAGGATTTAAACTTAAATTTTATGTGACACCAGAGGGAAGAACTGCTCCCACCCAAAAGGAAGTCTTTTCTAATAATTAAATATATGTAAAAATAAAATCAAGTGCCGGTGAAAAATAAGAGCACTGGGACACTTCAAGTAGATGTTAAAGAGTAATTTTTATAAAGATAGTATAGGAGAGTTACATACTGGGTAGCTTTAACTATACACAATCATAAAACAACTAGAGGCCTGGTGCACAAAAATTTGTGCACTCAGGGGGGTTCCTCAGCCCGGCCTATGCCCTCTTGCAGTGTGGGACCCCTCGGAGGATGTCCACCTGCTGGCTTAGGCCTGCTTCCTGGGGGACCGAGCCCAAGCTGGCAGTCAGACATCCCTCTGGTAGCCTGGCAGCCCTCAGGGGATGTCCACTTGCCAGCGGGGAGCAGGCCTAAGCTGAAGTTGGACATCCTTAGCGCTACTGAGGAGGCGAGAGAGGCTCCCACCACCACCACTGTACTGGCAGCCGTCAGCCTGGCTTGTGGCTGAGCAGAGCTCCCCCTGTGGGAGCGCACTGACCACCAGGGGGCAGCTCCTGCATTGAGCGTCTGACCCCTGGTGGTCAGTGTGTGTCATAGTGACCAGTCATTCCCAGTCGTTCTGCTGTTAGGGTCAATTTGCCTATTACCCTTTTATTATATAGAACAGAGGCCTGGTGCACAGGTGGGGGCCAACTGGGTTGCCCTGAAGGGTGTCCTGGATCAGGTTGGGGGTCCCCCTGGGGTGCCTGGCCAGCCTGGGTGAGGGGCTGATGGCTGTTTTCAGACTGCCCAAACCCCCTTCAGGGTGGGGGTCCCATTGGGGTGCCTGGCCAGCCTGGGTGAGGGGCTGAGGGCCGTTTTCAGGCTTCCCACACCCACTTCAGGGTGGGGTTCCCCACTGGGGTGCCTGGTCAGCCTGGGTGAGTGGCTGATGGCTGTTTTCAGACTGACCAAGCCCCCTGGTGACTGAAGCTCCCAGCCTTTCCTTTTTTTGTTTTTATTCACTCCAGCTCCGTGGCCATGACGACTGGAAGCAGGTATCTGGGGTTTATTTACCTTCTATAATTGAAACTTTGTTGCCTTGAGAGGAGGCAGCAGCCACCGGGAAGCTTGGCTTCTTCCATCACAGGGGCAAGCAAGCCTCCTGCTCGCTCCAGCTCCGTGGCCACAGCCTGCTAAAAGCAGGTATCTGGGGTTTATTTACCTTCTATAATTGAAACTTTGTTGCTTTTGAGTGGAGCTCAGAGCCGGCGGCAGGCTGGCTTCCTCCATCACTGGAGCAAGCAAGCCTCCTGCTCACTCCAGCTCCGTGGCTGCCAGCCGCCATCTTGGTTGAGTTATTTGCATATAGTCACTCTGATTGGCTGGTGGGTGTGGCTTAAGGCATAGCAAAAGTACATTCAATTTGCATGTTTGCCTATTATTAGGTAAGATTATCACTCAAGAAGTTTAACATTAATGCCAATTTCTAATATCTAGTCATTATTAAAATTGTCCCAATTGTGTCACTTATGGCTATTTTGTGTTTTGATTTTTTTTTTATAGACATAGCATACAATGTAGTTTCCTATATGCCAGCATTTCTTTCTTTTAAAAATTTTTTTTATTGATTTCAGAGAGGAAGGGAGAGGGAGAGATAGAAGCATCAATGATGAGAGAGAATCAATGATTGGCTGCTTCCTGCATGTCCCCCACTGGGGATCAAGCCAGCAACCTGGGCATGTGCCCTTGACCTGAATCCAACCTGGGACCCTTCATTCCACAGGCTGATGCTCTATCCACTGAGGCAAACCAGCTAGGGCTGGCTATTTTATTTTGATCAAGGATCATGTATTCCATTTAGCTATTATATCACTTTAGTCTCCTCTAAACTAAGCAGCTCCCTATTTTTATTTTGCCTATTCTGATAAGTGACATTTTTTAAGAGTCTAGGCCAGTTTCTTTCTAAAATATGGCTCATTTTGGAAATATGCAGGTATTTCCTTATGTTTTGATTGATGTTAAACATTTTTGGTAGGAATGCCTCCTGCATGCCCGCCCCCACTGGAGATCAAGCCCGCGTACTGGGCATGTGCACTAACTGGGAATTGAATCGTGACCTCCTGGTTCATAGGTCGACACTTAACCATTGAGCCACACCAGCCGGGCTGATTTTATTTTTAAGATAAATCTGTCTTATATTCTATTCGATTCTCAGTCAGGGCACATGCCCAGGTTTCAGGCTCTATCCCCTGTAGGGGGCTTATAGGAGGCAGCCGAGTGATGTTTAGCTCTTATATCAATGTTTCTCTCTATATATAAAAATTAAAAAAAAAAACATACAGTAATTTATAATTTATATAGTTAATTACATATTTCTTCTAAGTAATCCCATTATCAATATTATAGAGAAATATTTCTACATACTCAATCAAATTACCAAATTGCTACTTTCATCTGGATTCCAGAAAAGACTCACAATATCAATGCCAACTTACAATCTTTGATTTGAAGATATCCAGCAGACCCGATAAATGAGTGTACTGATTTGGCACTTTTCGAAGATGAACCATTTCAAAATCAGTTCGGACACCAGGACCCTGACATTCTCCCACATACATTCTTCGCCATTTGTGATGAATTTGTGCAAAGAGGGGCACCTGGCTGTAGGACATAATTAAAATAGGAATTTTTTAATGGTTGAAAGTTTTTTAAAAAGTAGAATGAAAATTTTATTCAATAAAAATGATCATATCATATTAGCCTTTCCAAAGTCATGATACATAAACTTGATTCACAGGTACTAAATAATACAAATTAAACCAACATTCATGATGATATGCTTTTTACTTTATCATTTGAAGATACAGTTAATCCTTATCACTCACAGATTTTTTTTTTCCTATGTGCAAATTAGCCCACTTGCCAAAATTTATTTGTAACCCCAAAATCAATACTTGCAGCATTTTCATAGTCATTTGCAGACATGTGGAGAGCATTAAAAATTCTGAGTCACTTGATGTGGGTGTTCCCAGTTGAGGTTGAACAAGGCAATGCTGTCAAGTTTTAAAAATAAATTTTGTAACAAAATTTAAATAAACTAAACATTTGGAAGCAAAGCACAAAAACAGTACTCTTCATTTTGAACATTCATTGAGTATTTCAGTGTTTCCTTTCACAAATGCTTTCCCTAAAAGTTTTGTTGAGTTAGTCTTATATACGATATTCCAAAAGTATAATGTACAAGTAGTAATCCCAAGTTTAATAAAAAAACTTAACACTTGGTAATCATTTTCCTTCATAAAATATAATTAAAAATAGTTTTTAACTTATTGTCTATTTTTCAAAATGTCCCCTACCAGCCAGTGTTTCCCAAAGCAATAGACACAGAACTCAGAAGAAGATTGCACTTAGATTCACTGAGAACAGCATCGCTGTTTGCTGCAGGGGCGAGCACCACGAACTCTCGCAGTCCATACCTTAAAAAAAAGAAGAAAAAAAAGGAATCATTGCTATTAAAGAGGGGGAAACTTCAGAATACAAAAATATATTATTTGAAAAACATTAAAAAATAAATCCCTTAAGAAAATTTTAACAAGACAGGTTTGAAGTACAGGTGTTTCTTTCTTTTTTTTTTTAATGGCAACTGAACCTACAATCAGAATTTCCTTCATTTAGTAAAATACTTCTATCATTCTACTACAAACTAGAAGCAATGTGCTGAAATCACAAGAGAAGGAACATTAAATAACAGTTTTGCTTTAAAAGTTTAATTTTAAAGATGAATCATGAAAGCTAGCACTGAAATTTTGCTTTGATTAACTGATAACATTAAGTCCACTATTATAGAAAGAGTAAGTTTGAAAGATTCCTAAGTGGCAGTAAAATAATTACCAGCCATGATACACTTGTGCTATTTCAAAGAGACAAATGGTTAACTTAGGTATCATAATTAAAGGAATTATTGATTCTCTTACTCAATAACACATTAGGTAGATGACAATGTATCAGAAAATAGTTTATTCTTGCTATGGTACTTTATAATAATGAAAATTTATTTATCTGTCTTTACAAAGGCCTTTAAAAACCACAAATTTGCAGCCAAACTTTACAAACATGGAAGTTCTAGTTGGTGATCTTGCTTATTGAAAATTCCTGTCCTAGGCTCTCCTCAATGTGTATTTAATAATTTTTAAAATAAAGATTATGAAAGACATTACTCATTGCCTGATTTATTTTAACTCTAGATATGCAAAAAGTTGTGAATGCTTATCCTATATAATAAAAGACTAATATGCAAATTGTCCCCTCGGGAGGTTGTTCTACCACTCGCTATGATGTTTGCTGATCACCAGGAGGCAGCATGGAACATAGCAGGAGTCAGCGACATGGCATTGGCAGCGGGCAGCAGTGGAGGCGCTGCCAGCCCCAATGGACCCCAATGAGAGCAGGAGCATGGCGGATGGTGGAGCAGGTGAGTGGGCGGCACCAGGTCAGAGCGGGTGTGAGCGGGGGGCCTCATTGCTCTGCCAGTTGCACCTCAAAAGGCGACCAACGGTGGCAGCAGGAGGTGGGGCCATTGTCCAGCTCCCAGGCACTGAGGGAGCTGGGCGGGGGTGGGGGGGTGGGGGGGGAAGCCCAGCCCCAATCAATCACCCTTGTAGGCGGGATTGAAGAGCAGGTGAGGGGGCAGCGCAAAGCCAAGGCAGGGTGCCAGGCGGGGCTGCAAGGCTGGGGGCGCAAGCTGGGACCCAATCTCCGCAGGCCATCCCGAGGGACCCCACCCGTGCACAAATTCGTGCACCAGGCCTCTAGTTTTTATGAACATTCTCCTCAAGACATCCTCCAAATGGCAGTAAATAAAATGTTCTTTAAAAGTCCAACCCATAATCTGTTTATTGTTCAGTACAAAAATTCATTTTGTCGTCTTACCTCACCTCCACCCTCCTACCTCTGAAATCAAAATTATTTATGTAGAAGCAGCATCAAGTACTGAAAGGAGCCCAGAGCTATGAATTTTAAGCTCTAAAGGTCTTTAAAAAGTTTTCTTTTTTTAATGTCCTTGGAGGACAGAAAACAAGAGAACATTTCCCTATGCCACCTCCAGACTAGAATGAAATCACTGTCAACAGTTTGCTGGTTCTTCTTCCAGAAATATTTTATCTGTCCTTGTACCAACCCTATCTTCAAATAAGATTATTATATATACATATATGTGTGTGTGTGTGTGTGTGTGTGTATTTTATTATATAAGATATACATATATCTTATATAATAAAAGGTTAATATGCAAATTGTCCCCTAGACTGGGAGTTCGACCGGGAGTTCAACCAGGGGGCAAAGCCGACTGGCCAACCGCCTGCGGCCCCTCCCCACAGCTGGCCCAGCTGATCAGACCCCACTCATGCACTAATCCATGCACCAGACCTCTAGTGTGTGTGTGTGTGTGTGTGTGTGTGTGTATACTAATAAAAGGGTAATATGCTAATTAGACCAGACATCTTCCAGACAAAGCCACGGTGGCAGGGGCTGAAGCAGAGGTGGTTAGGGGTGATCAGGCCAGCAGGGGGGAGCAGTTAGGGGGCAATCAGGCCAGCAGGGGGAGCAGTTAGGGTGTAATCAGGCTGGCAGGGGAGAGCAGTTAGGGGTGATCAGGCAGGCAGGCAAGCGAGCAGTTAGGAGCCAGGGGCCTAAACCGGCAGTCAGACATCCCCCAAGGGGTCCTGACTGTGAGAGGGTGCAGACTGTGCTGAGGGAACCCCCCTCCCAACGCACGAATTTCTTGCACTAGGCCTTTAGTGTGTGTGTGTGTGTGTGTGTGTGTGTGTGTGTATTAGAGGCCCAATGCACAAAATTCATTCAAGGGGCTTGGCCCTCGCAGCCCTGGCTTCGTCCGGAAGGTTGTTCAGCTGTCTGGTCTAATTAGCATATTATGCTTTTATTATATTCTTTACCTTATCCCCTACACATCAATACTTTGCTTCTAGTTTTAT
This sequence comes from Myotis yumanensis, assembly GCF_028538775.1. Classification (NCBI taxonomy): domain Eukaryota; kingdom Metazoa; phylum Chordata; class Mammalia; order Chiroptera; family Vespertilionidae; genus Myotis; species Myotis yumanensis. The sequence goes on from NW_027223759.1 coordinate 75,957,840, forward strand.
GCTGTTGCAACAATATTGTGATTGTCTATTTCTTTTTTAAAAAATATATTTTTACTGATTTTTTTTTTTACAGAGAGGAAGGGAGAGGGATAGAGAGTTAGAAACATGGATGAGAGAGAAACATCGATCAGCTGCCTCCTGCACACTCCCTACTGGGGATGTGCCTGCAACCAAGGTACATGCCCTTGACCAGAACAGAACCTGGGACCCTTCAGTCCACAGGCCAATGCTCGATCCACTGAGCCAAACCGGTTAGGGCTGTGATTATCTATTTCTACAAGTATATCTGTGAGATAAAGTCCTAAAAGTTGCTGGGAAAAAGAATATCTGTTTCTTTAACACTGATAGCTATTGTCAAACTATCTCTTCCCTCTCTACACAAACACAGCCTGTGCCAGTGTATGGTGCCATTAACAACAAACAAACCAAACTGAACTGCTTTTTGTTTATCTACAATGAAATTCTATCCTCTGGTTTTGTGTCCTCTACGTAAAATGCCACAGATGCGCACGTGCTCACACACACACACACACACACACACACACACACACACTCTATTGCCATCAGTGACTATCCAAACCCTGCTGGATCTTTTTTTGAAGATTTGCCTCAAATACCATCCCATCACCCCTGTTAAATATGTTCTCGTCTCTGAATTCTAATGTACTTTTCCTATTATTATTTTTGAAGGATCAATGTAAGTTATCTGGTGAGTTTATTTCAGTTATACTCTTTAAAAAACTGTATAAACAACTTTATTAAGTGGCATTTTAGAGAGGGATTGAGACTTAGCCTGCAAGTCAAGAAAAACTAAGTAAATTTTTAAAATGTGGTAATTATTAGCTCCAAGCCTCAGTTATACTTTTCAAATGTGGGGTTTTCATTTGGTTCTTTATTACAGTTCCCATTTATTGAGATTTCCTATTTGATTCATTGTTAGTATATTTTTAATTCTTTGAATACAGTTCCTTTAATTCTTTGAATATATTTATAGTAACTGCTTTGAAACTATTGCTAAATCTAACATCTGGGTCCACTAGAGTCCATTCCTACTTTTATTTTCCCCATTTGCATACGGGCTACACTTTCCTATGTGACCCTGCATATCTAGTCATCTGTGGTTGAAAATTACATTTAGATAATATATTATAGCAAAACCAGGCCCCATTTAACTTTTCTGAGGGTTGCTTCTTTTTTGTATTTAGTAACTTGCCTGGGCTTAAACTGTGCAATCTGTCTCCCCCAAGATATTCAGTTATTAATGTCTCTATTCAGTCATTTTGTTCTTGTTTTTTTAACCAGGCAACCCCTTGTTTTAGTGATAAGCCAATAATCTGGGCACAGATGTGTTAAAACATCTAAACCAGTAAGGCTTTCATTTTCTGATGACTGATCTGTGTGGGGGGTGGATAATTTATTCAAAGTCACAGCTAGTTTTAAAGTTTGGGCTCTGGTGTCTCCTGTGTACATGTGTAGTTTCCTATCACACAGGAATGCATACAGAGTGAGCCCAGCTCTTCCATGATTCCCATACAGGACATCCTTGTTAAATCTCTGACGAACCCACCACTTGCCTATGGTCTGCAACCTCGGCCTAGCAAAGGTATAGGTTTTTGCCCTCCACCCAGATTCAAGTCTGCCTATCTGACAAAAGAACTAGTGGTTTTCATGGCCAGCCTAGGCTGGAAAACTACAGTTCTCACCAACAGAGATTTGGGCAAAGAGGGACAGCAACAGAACAGCCACAAGTAGAAGGGCCAGAGGCCCCTCTATTCTTACTAGAAGCTCAAGCAGTTTTTTAAGAGAAAAAACAAACTTCTAAATCTGTTTTCTGCCTTTAAGCAATTTCCAGTGCCCTAAAATAGTTATTTATAAAACTTCTTCCAGTTTCATACATCCTTTTTTTTAAAGAAAGTAACTGCCAACACTTCATGTCACCATTATCAGAAGTTCTCTGAACATTAGCTTTTTAAAGAATAAGAGCCCTAACTGGTTTGGCTCAGTGGATAGAGCGTCGGTCTGCGGACTGAAGGGTCCCAGGTTCGATTCTGGTCAAGGGCATGTACCTTGATTGTGGGCACATCCCCAGTAGGGGGTGTGCAGGAGGCAGCTGGTCGATGTTTCTCTCTCATCAATGTTTCTAACTCGCTATCCCTCTCCTCTCCTCTCTATAAAAAAATCAATAAAATATTTAAAAAAAAAAAAAAAAAGAACAGCCCTGGCCGGTTGGGCTCATTGGATAGAGCGTCGGCCTGCGGACTCAAGGGTCCCAGGTTCGATTCTGGTCAAGGGCATGTATCTTGGTTGTGGGCACATACCCAGTAGGAGGTGTGCAGGAGGCAGCTGATTGATGTTTCTCTCTCGTCAATGTTTCTAACTCTCTATCCCTCTCCCTGCCTCTCTGTGAAAAATCAATAAACTATTTTTAAAAAAGTAAAAAAAGAACATTTTATAGGTCCTTACCGCTATTTTAAAATTCCATCTCAAAATTACCAGGTCCTTTCATATGTCTCTCTCTCTCTCTCCCTCTCTGACCAACAAAAAATACATTAAAATCACAAAAAAATTTTTTAAAAAGCCATCATAATTATTCAATTACAAACACAGTTCATAAGACTGTTTGTGGACTGTTCCTTTTATTGCTGCTGCTGTTCCCTTATAGTGACCACAGAGTGACTGAAGCTGAAGGTCTGACAAAGGCAAAACCATAGAGAAAAAACGTGTCCTCAGTTAGACCTAGCTGTACTTTCAGTGTATTTTTCCCATCTCAGTAGAGCCTCCCCAGGCATACAGCATTTATGCTCTCACTTTCTGTGTTATTTTCATAGTGCTGCTATAACAAAATATCACAAATTTGGTTGCTTAAAACAACCCAAGTTTATTATCATACAGTTCTATAGCTTAGAAGTCTGACACGAGTCTCACCAGACTAAAATCAAGTTTTTAGCAAGGCTGTGTTCCTTTTGGAGGCTCAAAGGAGAACTATGCCTTGCCATTCCCGGCTTCTGGAGGCTACCTCATTCCTCGGCGTGTGGTCTCTTCCACCTTCAAACCCAGCAACAGCAGGCCCACTTCTTCTCCCATCACCTCACTCTGACACTGACTTTCTTCTGCCTGTTCTTCCACTTTTAGGAACTCTTGTTATTACACTGGGCCCACTCAGATAATCCACGATATATCTTAAGTTCTGTTGACTAGCCCCTAATTCCATCGGCTCCACTGATTCCTTCTTGCCATGTACCCTATATTCACAAGTTTTAGGATGTGGATATCTTTTGGAGGTAGAGAGGTTCATAATCCTATTTTCTTATTAAAACCTCTGCTCAGTGAAGATCTCATGAATTTACATTTGGGTATAAATGTCTGCTATGGCTAACATTTGTGTCATTCACAGTGCTTTAAGTAATAACAATTAACTAAGGGAATAAATCACTAATGATGGTTTCAGGAATCAGCCGTTAGAAGATTTTTAAAGGACACATTATATAAGGAGGTAGACAGAAGCATCCAACAAATCACATCATTAAGATCAATTATCTTGCTGAACCATAAAAACTAATCACATCCACATACCTTTTAATGACCAGTTTTATAAAATACCCTTAAAATAGTTAGACAGGTTTAGGAGCTAATCTGACAGGTGCTTGATATAGAAGCTGAAACTACAAGATATCAAAATTAGATGTAGATCAATAAACTAGAATAAAATTAAACATTTGACACAAATGTCAAATTTCTATTTTTGTTTTTCCCCCAATAAATCTTTATTAATTTCAGAGAGGAAGGGAGAGGAAGAGAGAGATAGAAACATCAATGATGAGAGAGAATCATTGATTGGCTGACTCCTGCATGTCCCACACTAGAGATCGAGCTCGAAACCTGGGCATGTGCCCTGACCAGGAATCAAACTGTGACCCTCCTGGTTCATACTCAACACTCAACCACTGAGCAACACCAGCTAGGCTCAAATTCTATTTTCTAAAGTTTGATCTGAAAATATAAGTTAACCACATATAAATTTTCTCATTCTGACAGTGTCAACCTATACTGATTGTATATAAATGATATATTTTGCAAAATAGTTTTCAAATCTTCAACATCACTGTTTTAGTATTAAGTTTAGTTTAATTTTTTTGAAGGAAATATTTATAGGTAAAAACTTCTTGATATACTTATTCTTCAGTTGCTAAAAAAAGCATGTTGAGTAATTTATAATCTTTCAAATTGCAAGGATTTTAGTATTTAACAATTATAATTTAAAAATTCTATATAGCCCTAGCCAGTTTGGCTCACTGGATAGAGCGTCGGCCTGGGAACTAAAAGGTCCCAGGTTCGATTCCGGTCAAGGGCATGTACCTTGGTTGTAGGCACATCCCCAGTAGGGGGTTTGCAGGAGGTAGCTGGTCGATGCTTCTCTCTCATCAATGTTTCTAACTCTCTATCCCTCTCCCTTCCTCTCTGTAAAAAATCAATAAAATATATTTTTAAAAAATAAAAATTGCTGAAACTGGTTTGGCTCAGTGGATAGAGCGTCGGCCTGCGGACTGAAAGGTCCCAGGTTCGATTCCGGTCAAGGGCATGTACCTTGGTTGCGGGCACATCCCCAGTAGGAGATGTGCAGGAGGCAGCTGATCGATGTTTCTCTCTCATCGATGTTTCTAACTCTCTATCTCTCTCCCTTCCTCTCTGTAAAAAATCAATAATAAAATATATATTAAAAAAATAAAAATAAAAATTATATATAAAATAGAAGCATTAGAATATCATAAAATCTTCCTAAGATTCTCAGTTCACATTAGGCCCAAATTACACAGATCCCTTCTCATCTTTTGCCATTCTCAACCCTCTTTCCAGACTTAATCTGTCTGAAAAGGTGGCACCTCCTGTGAGCCTGCATCAAGCCCGAGCTGCCTGTCTGAAGGCATCTGTCAACAGTGTTGGCATTTGTTCCCTTTGCTGTCCCCTTACTAATAATTCCAAAGCTCACTGAGACAGGGATCATATTTTATCCATGGTATTTCAATATCTGGCTTATAGTAAATGTCTAAAAATAATGTTTGCCTAATAAAAGAAAACATATACTTTTAATATGCCTAATTCTCAAACAATTCTCAAAAGTTTGGTTGTTGGCCTTCCAATCTTTAAAAGATCAAATTTTAAAAAGGGAAGCAATATGGCAGACTGACATGACAAAGACCCCCTCCTTGAAACACACCAAACTGCCTGATTAAATATGACAATGCTTTAAAAATACGTAGCTAAAAGTGAAGGAATAAAGAGGAGATTACTGGGGGACAGACACAAAGAGGAAACTGAAAGCCAGAAGCAAGCACTCAGGTGACTCTGAGAAAACCCAGGGTTTTGGGATATGGGTCCTCAGGGCTGGGAACTGGGGATTTGAATGTTACATGACAAGCTTTTTAGATGCTAAAAGCCTATTAGTATGACTCACAGAGATATCTACAAAACTGATGCTTTGATAGACTGAATTTTTAAAATATGCAATACCTAACTATTTAGTTGGGGCACTGACTTCTTTTCCCTCAGATTGTCAAATAAAAAATAAAAAATGATAATAGCCAACACAACAATAGCTGTCTGGTGTGAATGAATCAAAATTATACCTATTTTTTGTTAGATCAGCAAAAATTCTGTTTTGGTGTGCTGCGGAGTTTTAATAATTAGTTTATGTGTGCCATGAGATAAAAAGATTGAAAACTGCTGGACTCAAGAGACTGAGAATGATAGAAGAAAAGTCTATTTACGTCTGAGAATATCATATATTTTAGCCTATCAGCAATAATGTGAACTATATAACTTGGAGATTGATAAAGTATACTATCCCAGGGAGGTGGTCTGTGGCATGTATTCAGACTACGGTATGTCCAAGAATTCCCCAATAATAAATATAAGTAAGGCGAGGCCTGGAAACTATGCTTCCAGAAGCATAATATCACTTGGATATTATCATCCACAACTATGCCCGTGCTTAGGAGGAAATAGTAAACTGTATGTTTTCAATGATGTTACTCATCTCTCTACAAAGTAACCTAAACATGCCAGCTTCCTTCTGCTTTATAGTTTACTGAAGAATTGTCTGTGCAAGGACTTTCCATCAATCCAAATCAGTACAGAGGTTGTTACATTTTGAGTGGTCCCTCAGGGATATGGGTGTAGATGAGACAAGGAACTAGAACTGAGAGTTTTCTTAAAGCCTGGATCCTAGAAGGGACCAACACCTCAATAAAATGAGAACTCCAAAGCCAAATGGTTTCAGTGATAAATTCTACCAAACATTTAAAGATAACGTCAATTTGAAACACTCGCTTCCAGAAACTAGATAGAATACTTCCCAACTCACATTATAAAGCCAGCAATACTGATACCAAAACCAAACATAAGGAAACCACAGACCAATATTCATTGTGAACACAGGCAGTCCTCAATAAAAATACAGCATATTAAATCCAGCAAAAAATAAACACACACACACACACACACACACACACACACACACACATTGTACAAAAGGTGGGGTTTATAGTGGGAATACAAGGGTACTATATTAAAAATCTAAAGAAGAGCCCTGGCCAGGTGGCTTGGTTGGTTGGAGCATCGTCCCATACACCAAAAGGTTTTGGGTTCGATCCCCAGTAGGGCTCAAATGGGAAGCAACCAACCGATCTCGATCTCTCTCTCTCTCTCTCTCTCTCTCTCTCTCTCGCTCTCTCTCCCTCCCTCCTTCCCTCCCTCCCTCCCTCCAAAATCAATAAACATATCCTCAGCTGAGTATAAAAAAAATCTAAAGAAGGAACAAATGATCATATCAAATTAAGCAGAAAAAACATTTGATAAAATTCAACATCCATTCATAAGAATTCTCAGCAAATTAGGAATAGAAGGAAATTCTCTCAACCTGATAAAGAGCATCTATGAAAAAAACCTCTATGAAAAGCTTACAGCTAACATCGTACTTAATGGTAAAAAACAAAATTTTCCCTTTGAAATCAGAACATGGCAAAGACATCCATCCTCACCACTCGCATTCAGTATTTTACTGAAAGTCCTAGCCAGCTTAAAAAGGCAAGGGGAAAAAAAAAAAGACATAGAGACTATTAAAAAATAAATAAAACTAATCCTATACAAAGACAGCATGATTGTTTAGATGGAAAACCCTAAAGACATTACAATATTCATAGAATAGCAATCTAGTAATGTCATTGGATATAAGGTCCGTGCACAAAAATCAGTCCTATTTCTACATACTAGCAAAAACTAGATGAATTTTTAAAATAACAGCATTATAATAGCTCTTTAAAAAGAATAAAACAATAATTAGGTATAAACCTAACAAAACATATCCAGGATCTGTATGCTGAAAACTATAAGACATTGATGAAAGAAATCAAATAAAATCTAAAAATTTGGAAAGACCAACCATAAACAAGTTCATAAAATGGAAGACTCAGCATAGTAATTATTCAATTTTTCCCAAACTTATTTAGAAATTTAAAACAATTCCAATCAAAATTCCACCAGGACTTTTTGTACATATAGCCAAACAAATTCTAAAATGTAAATGGAAAAGTGAGGGAGCCAAAACGACACTGAAAAGGAAGAATAAAGTTGGAGGAGGCACAGTAGCTAATTAAATACTTACTATAAAACTACAGAAACCAAGAGAATCCAGACATAAACCCACGGTTTGATTCTGGTCAGGGCACATGCCTGGGTTGCAGGCTCCATCCCCAGGAGGGGGCTTGCAGGAGGCAGCTGATCAATGATTCTCTATCATTATTGATGCTTCTATCTCTTTCTCCCTCTCCCTTCCTCTGTGAAATCAATAAAAACATTTTTTTAAAAAAGCTTAACAGCAATTACATAATGGCATTGAGATTCTGATAAACACACTATATGCCATTATATTATTAAATCCTCACAAACACCCTTAAGATGCATTTATTTATTATGCTGACTTTACCAACGTAGAAATTAACATAGAGAAATTAAGTAACTTGCCTAAAATTGCCAACATAATAAGTACTTAAACTAGAAATTAAACGTAAGTTTGTATAATTAGTGTTTGGCCAAACAGTAGGTGTTCAGTTAATGTCTAATGACAGTCCTGCTCTATAACAGGGGTGGGGACCGTCTGGCCCGAGGGCCGTGTAAGGCCCACAAAATCATTTGGTCTGGCCCTTCCAAGGCAACTGCAAGCGGGACTCGAAATTCAATAAATCTAGGTGCTTTTTCATATCAACATAAATTTATATTAAGCAAATGATGTTATAAATATCCAATGGCCTTGGTGGTGAGAAGGTTCCCCACCCCTGCTCTATAATATCATGCTGCCTTCCAATATATTTTGCCATGTTAATATATATATTCACATTTAAATTATCCATTTAAAGATCAGGGAATTCTGATTAAATTAAATGGGTAATTTATTAAATTCCTTTTATAGTTGTTTAAATTGTTTAAGTTCAAAGTTTTTAAAATATCATACTAAAATAACAGTATTTATGAAACAATATCCAGTTTATTTGCACTTGCAAATAATTCTTTTATTTTTTTTTAATGTGCTACATAGTCTGCTTGCTATAGTAATCACAATGGAATGAACAAAAAAGAAACAAACACAGATGTTATCATTTTCCCCTTTCTTAGAAATTCTTTAATAAAAAAATTACATACACCAACAGAATAATTTAAAACCAGTATATAAATTCCCTTTACCAGGTCTTCTTTCTTGACTATGGCTCATACTTGGACCACTTTGGTGATGGTGTGTTTTAATGCCACTCCCTCCAAAATAAAGTTCAGACATACTTTGAATTACTAAAAAAAGATAAAGCCCTTTTAAATGTAATGTGCCTTTTTTATTAATGTATCACATTTATAATTTAGAGCTTTGATGTTATCATGTAACTGAGATCAACATTTTTTTTTCAATTCCATTTCCAACAATATGTGTTAACTTTTCTGATATTTAAGTGTTCTATACAAATCATCAGAATTAGGTTAGATACTACCCTAGATATGATACATACTGTGCAGAAAAGAGTTAACAGCAGGCCAGTGACTGCTATCCTTAGGATAATCTACTTGCAAGGCCGACCTTTGCTGGCACCTGGGAACTTGGATTTAGGGAGGTTTCTCACTTCTGCTCTGATAAGAGTTACTGTGCCTAATATGTTTGTACAAACAATGTAGTTTACACTGAACACCTGCTTCCTTCTGGGAGTCTGAAATTTTGTTATTTATCAGTCAGAAGTTGCCACCCCCAATTAAAAACCTGAGAGCAGAGCCTCTAACAAGCTTCCTTGGTAGGCAACATTTCATATGCTGTCACAACTTGGTGCTAAGGAAATTAAGTATGTACTGTGTGACTCCACTAGGAAAGGACTCTTAAGTACTTGTTCTGCCTACAAACTTCGTCTCAAGCACCTTTTCCTTTTGCTGATTTTGCTTTGCATGCTGTCACTGTAATAAGTCATAGCAGTAAGGGCAGCTATATGCTGAGTCCTGAGGGTCCTCCTACCAAACCACTAAACCTGGGCAGTCTTGGGGCCTCCCCAACACACTTCCTAAAAGTTCATCCGAGTAAAATGTATACCTACCATCTTACCAGGCAATGTGCTCTTGGAGGAAAGTCATTATTCATACACAGCAAATCTTGCATAGATTGGGGAAGAACATCTACAAAAACATTAGATAATGAAAAAGTTAACTGTTCATTCTAAGACAGAATTTTGTAATATGATTAAAGAAACATTATAAAACACGTCTTGCCAGTCCATGTAGTTTTGCAATTGCTTAAAGATTTAAATCTAGGGCTAGCACTTAGATTTGGGGGAAGAGGAATGTCTTTCTCTCTCTTAGCAAAATGTCCTTAACTGACCAGAAAAACTTTTTAAAAATATATATATTTTATTGATTTTTAATATATATTTTATTGATTTTTTACAGAGAGGAAGAGAGAGGAATAAAGATTAGAAATATCAATGAGAGAGAAACATCGATCAGCTGCCTCCTGCACACCTCCTACTGGGGATGTGCCTGCAACCAAGGTACATGCCCTTGATTGGAATCAAACCTGGGACCTTTCAGTCTGCAGGCCGACACTCTGCTCACTGAGCCAAACCGGTTAGGGCCTGACCAGAAAAAATTTAACACACATCCTGCATATTTATTTTCTAAATGAATAAAGGGTATTTGACTGACAGCTCCAAAATTTATGTATTTTTAATACCTCGCTCACTCACAGTTATATACTAGTATATCTCAGGACAAAGATTTTGGTGGTGATCTGACCTATAAATAACTATAAGCACATTTACTGAATATCTGGCATGGGCCAGGTAGTAGTTGCCTAATTCTCCATAACACCTTCTCTGATCTTTCCCAATTAAAAGCAATCTTTTCTCCCCTAAACTCTAGGAGAACTTCATCTGTGCTTTGGGATGGCACTTTCTACCTGCTACTACTGTTACTTAACTATAAACCTTATCTCCCCTACTGAAACATAAATTTAAGTTTGGGTTCAAATGGACTTAGCGGAGTAACTAGCACATGGCAAGCATTCAATAAATATTTGCTGATTTAATTAATTTTTAAATGATGCTGTGATTCTTCCTCTGAAAAGATCACTTCTACTTCAGATGCACTGGTGAAACAACTTTGCATATGTAAACATATCCAGAGGATACTACATAATCAAGAGAACTAAATTCGTATTCAAAATGACAATCAATCCTACAAGTCAAGAGTTTAAAATACGTATTAAAAAAAGCCTACCTTCTAAAACTTCATCCTTTCCTTCTTTATCAGTAGATTCTTGTACAAGATAATGATAAGTAACTGAGAATTTGAAGTCAGCAAAGAAAATTTCATCTGATTTCTCTTCCCATGTGCCAGAAGTAAATATACCCTGTATTTAACAATAAGAGGGGGGAAACATTAAAGTATTCAATAGCTACCATTATGTTTATTAACCACAGGAATTTTTTTCCCTTTTCCTGCCAACTAATCTAAGTTTCATCCGGTATCTTCCACACATTAAAAAGAAAAAGAAAAAATATGTAAGTGAATAAAACAAAGAGAAACTTATTTTATAAATGATTTATCAATGTTCCTTTTAAAAAATTCCCTAGAATATAAACTATTAAGGAACTTACAAAATTATTATTTTCAAGTACTTTTTGTGAGGTGAGTCTCTATATAAAACTAGAGGGCCAATGCACGAAATCCGTGCAAGGGGCTCGCCCCTCGTGGGCCTGGCTGCCTCGTGGCCCTGCCCCCATCATTCTGGAAAGTCGTTCCACCATCCGGTCTAATTAGCATATTAGCTCTTTATTATATAGGATCATAAATATTCTGGGGGGGGGGGGGGGGGGTGTAGTAAGAGATCAACCAAAAGACTTGTACGCATGCATATAAGCATAACACAGACACTAAGGGAGTGAGAGTATATGCTGGGGAGGCTGGGGAGAGGTCAATGGGGGAAAAAGAAGACATATGTAATATTATATGTAATACTTTAAACAATAAAGAATTTTAAAAAATCATAAAAATACAATAAATCCCATGCTTCTTCACATGCAAGAAAAAAACCCCACCTTTCTACCAATAGCAGAATCCCTGAGTTACTTTTAACAAAAAACGATGAAATTTTATAAATTAGAAAGTACATGGCAATAAAATATACTTTTATAAAATCTCAAATCAAATAACATCACTACAGCACACGGCATTATGGAACATAGAAATTGCTTCATAAAAAAGCAGTTTGTAAAATCAATTAAGTGATGTGACATCAGTAATAAATTAGCTTAACAAGTTTTACAAGCTTCTTTATTAAGCTTTGGAATTCAAATATTTTCATTTAAATAGCAATTTGTTTTTGAATTTTGCTTATACTTTACTTTTTAAAATTTTCAATTACAGTTTACATTCAATATAATTGTTTTATTTTTTAAAAAATCTTTATTGTTGAGAATATTACAGATGTCCCCCTTACCTTCTCATTGCCCATCTCCACCTGGTTCCCACCCCATCCCAACTCGGTTCCCACCTCATCCCTAGCCTTCACCACCCTACTGTCTGTGTCCATAGGTAAGATCTTTGGTTAATCTCTTCCCGCCCCCAACCCCTTCCCTCTGAGATTCATCAGTCTGTTCCATGCTTCCATGCCTCTGATTCTATTTTATCAGTTGATTATGTTCATTAGATTGTTTATTTTGATTTTTAGATTCAATTGTTGATAGATATGTATTTGTTGCCATTTTATTGTTCATATTTTTATCCCTTTCCCTTCCCCTTCTCCAAGAATACCCTTCAACATTTTATGTAATACTGGTTTGGTGGTGATGAACTCCTTTAGCTTTTTCTTGTCTGTGAAGCTCTTTATCTGACCCTCAGTTCTAAATGAGAGCTTTGCTGGGTAATCTTGATTATAGGTCCCCGATATTCATCACTTTGAATATTTCTTACCACTCCCTTCTGGCCTGCAAACTTTCTGTTGAGAAATCAGCTGAGTCATATGGGCAACCCCTTGTAGGTAACTGCTTTTCTCTTGCTGCTTTTAATATTCTCTCTTTGTTTTTAACCCTTGGCATTTTAATTATGCTGTGTCTTGGTGTGGGCTTCTTTGGATTCCTCTTGTTTGGGACTCTGTGCTTTCATAGGAATGTCTCCTGCACAGCATCTCTCCCACTGTAGCTACGTCTATTTCTTTCACCAGGTAGGGGAAGCATTCTGCCATTTCTTCAAATAGGTTTTCAATATCTTGCTCTCTCTCATCTCCTCCTTCTCTCATAATGTGAATGTTGGTACACTTGAAGTTGTCCCAGAGTCTCCTTACACTATCTTCATATTTTTGGAATCTTTTATCTTTTTGCTCTTCTAATTGGGTGTTTTTTGCTTCCTCATATTCCAAACCCTTGATTTGATTCTCAGAATCCTCTACTCTACTGTTGATTCCCTGTAAATTATTATTTATTTCAGTTAGTGTATGCTTAATTTCTGACTGGTCCTTTTTCATGTCTTTAACTTTCTCACTAAGATCCTTGAAAGTCTCAAGAAGATCCTTGAGTAGCCTTATAACCATGGTTTTGAACTCTCTATCCAAAAGTTTGCTTGCTTCCATTTCTTTCATTTCTGATATGTTCTTTGTCTCCCCATTTTGGCTTATATTTGTTTCTGTGTATTACATAGAGCTGCTATGTCTCCTGGAATTGGTAGAGTGACCTTGTGTAGTAGGTGTCCTATAGGGCCCAGTGTCTCAGTCTCCCCAGTCACCTGAGCTGGCACTCTAGGTGTGTCCCTGTGTGGACTGTGTACACAGTCTTGCTGTTGACCCTTGATTGTTGTTGGTGTCACTGGGAGGAGTTGACCTCTAGGCCAATTGGCTGTGAGCACCAACTGTAGCTACAGTGGGAGAGATGCTGTGCAGGAGACATTCCTATGGAGCAGGACTTGCTTCAGTGGGGCTTCAGTCCTCACTGAGTCTTCCCCTTGGGTGTGTCACTTATGGATGTGTAGAGTTGTAATCTGCTATGGTCTGAAGCTGTCCATCAGGTGCACTGGATCTAGGGCCTCCAGGGAGGTGCAAAGTCAGCCACTGCATGGGGCCACCTTGCAGGAGTTATTTGGATTGGGCTTGGAGGTGCCCAGGCAAGGCCCAGCTATGAAGCAAGGCAGGCTCATGCTAGTGCAGGGCCTTGGGCCTTTTACTGTTAGGTTTGGAGCATGCTGACCCAACTGCAGCTTGTTAAGAGATTTTAGGAAAGTTTGAAGCCTCAGCAAGGACAGCCATTCATATGCAAAAGCCATTGCAAATGGGTGAGTGAGGCTGCAAATAGGATGAGGCGGGATCTCAGGGAATCACCAAGGCAGAGCAAACAAGTATGGCTGCCAGTCAGTCCTGCCACAGAGGAGGTGCCAGCACATGAACAATGACCCCTGTGAGCACCTGCATCTGGGAGAAAGCTGCCCCGATTTCCTGCCCTGATGCCAGACATCCAGTTCCTCCTCGTATGTGTCTGGGTCCCCAGAGCCTCATCCTGGCACTGGAGCTCAGAGGAAGTGGGACCTTTTAAGTTCAGTTTGTGCATCAGTCCTTTAAAAAGAATAGCTGGGTCTCCAGCAGCCTCCTTGTCACTCAGCCCTAATCCCCACTAGTTTTTATAGTCCGTAGTTAATGGCAACTTCTCTTCCCAGTTCTGGAACCCTGGGTTGAGAGGCTGGGACCCCTTGCTCCTCACAGGCGGCCCCTGCAGAGACAGAGACAATCTCCCTCCCGATCCAAAAGCGGCACACATGGGTGCCAGTCCAGCCCATTCCGTGCCTCCATCCCTCCTACCAGTATCAGTGTGCTTTCTTCTTTACTTCTCTAGTTGTAGGACTTCAATTCAGCCAGATTTCAGATGGTTCTGAATGATGGTGTTCTGTATTTTAGTTGTAATTTTTTTTTAAAATTAAATCTTTATTGTTCAGATTATTACATTTGTTCCTCTTTTTCCCCCCCATAACTCCCCTCCTTCCAGCTCCCACACCACCCTCCGCCCTCACTCCCCACCCACTGCCCTCATCCATAGGTGCACGATTTTTGTCCAGTCTCTTCCCGCATCTCCCACACCCCTTTCCCCCCCAAGAATAGTTAGTCTGTTCCCTTTCTATGTCCCTGATTCTATTATAACCACCAGTTCATTCTGTACATCAGGTTATTTATTCACTTGATTCTTAGATTCCATGTTGATAGATGCATATTTGTTGTTCATAATTTGTATCTTTACCTTTTTCTTCTTCTTCCTCTTCTTAAAGGATACCTTTCAACTTTTCATATAATACTGGTTTAGTGGTGATGAACTCCTTTAGCTTTTATTTATCTGTGAAGCTCTTTATCTGACCTTCAATTCTGAATGATAGCTTTGCTGGATAAAGTAATCTTGGTTGTAGGTTCTTGCTATTCATCACTTTGAATATTTCTTGCCACTCCCTTCTGGCCTGCATAGTTTCTGTTGAGAAATCAGCTGACAGTCATATGGGTATTCCTTTGTAGGTAACTGAGTTTCTTTCTCTTGCTGCTTTTAAGATTCTCTCTTTGTCTTTTGCTCTTGGCATTTTAATTATGATGTGTCTTGGTGTGGTCCTCTTTGGATTCCTTTTGTTTGGGGTTCTCTGCGCTTCCTGGACCTGTAAGTCTATTTCTTTCACCAGGTGGGGGAAGTTTTCTGTCATTATTTCTTCAAATAGGTTTTTAATATCTTGCTCTCTCTCATCTTCTGGTACCCCTATAATTCTGATGTTGGTACGTTTGAAGCTGTCCCAGAGGCTCCTTAAACTATCTTCGTATTTTTGGGTTCTTTTTTCATTTTGCTTTTCCAGTTGGGTGTTTCTCACTTCTTCGCATTTCGAATCTTTGACTTGATTCTTGCGCTCCTCTGGTCTGCTGTTGGGTGTCTGTATAATATTCTTTATTTCAGTCAGTGTATGCTTACTTTCTAGATGGTCCTTTATCACACCATCGAGGGTCTCATTAGATTTCCTGTACATCTCATCAAGTTTATCAACAGACTCTAGAAGCCTCTTGAGAGACCTCAAAAGTGTGGTTCTGAACTCAATATCCTCCCTTGATAGTTTTGTCCTGTTTCTTTGTCTCCGCATTTTTTACGCTTTCTTGGTACACCCCCTAGTGGTCTTTGTGCGCAGTCTTGTTGTAATTAAGCCTTGATTGTTGTAGTTAATACTAGAGGGATTTGACCTCCAGGCCGACTGGCTGTGTTAATCAGCTGTGTCTGCAGTGGAAGAACTTGTGTCCTCTAGGGAGGTGCTAATCTAGCCTTTGCCTGAGGCTATCCAGCAAATGCCTCTGTGCAGGGCTTGGGTGGGGCGGGTCCCACAGGATCACCAGGGCGGACGAGGGAGCAGTTATGGCTGCTCTCGTCCATCCCCAGGGGCTCTGCCTCTCTGTCCCAGCAACAGCTGCAAACCTCGGAGGGACCGTAGCCAGACAGTCCTGCTTCTCCCGTTTGAGTCTGGGTCCCTAGAGACTCGCCCGGATCTGGAGCTCAGAGTCTGAGGCTCCCTCCGGATTGAAACAGACAACCGCGCCCTCAGCCACCAGCCCGCACCTCGCGCGCACTCTGCACCTTAGTATTTTACTTCAGCACTGCGCCTCCTCTGATTCTCGGTTCCTCCTAGTTGTAGAACTTCCACTCAGCCAGCCTTCCTGTGGTTCTGGATGATGTCCGTTCCGTCTTTTAGTTGTATTTTTGAAGTGGCTGTTCGAGGCAGCAAACTCCGGCGTTAACCTATGCCGCCATCTTGGTCTAGTTGTAATTTTGATGTGGCTGTGAGAGGTGGCGAGTACAGTTGCTTTCTTAAGCTGCCATCTTGGTTCTTCTACCCAATATTATTTTGTATTCATTTTGGATGTATAGAATAGTGGTTAGGCAATCATATTCTTTACAATATGGTCCCCCAATATTTAAAGTACCCACCTGGCACCATACATATTTATTACAATATTATTGACTATATTCCCTATGCAGCACTTTACATCCTCATGACTATTTTGTAACTACCAATTTGTTTTTCTTAATCCCTTTATCTTTTTCACCTAGTCCCCTGAACTCCTTCCCCTCTGGCAACCATCAGTCTGATCTCTGTGTCTATGAATCTGTTTATTTAATTTGTTCATTTATTTTGTAAACAGCAATTTTTTTGGGAAAACATTTTATTTAAAAATCTTAAAAAGCAACCTTACTTATGCAACATAACCAGAAAAAAGAATATTTCTCATGGAGCCTCTAATCTCCCATAGCTATTCTTTCCACTGGAGAGGTAGATAGTCATGGCAGCATAGCATCATTAGGATGCAGGGAACACCATCCTAGAACAGATAGTCCCAAACTAGATAGAAAATATGTAAACAATAATGCTGAGTTACTGAGCTTTTAAAAAGTGTTTTCATAACTATACTTAATGTAAAACACCCAAATGTTCTGTATGTTCCTAGCAAAGCATTTACAGTTCCGAACTGAGTTAAATCATATTTTAAATGCCCTAAAGGTATCTTATTAAATACATCAAATAGCAATCTTTTATTAGAATCATCATCATGTATGACATGTACATGTTGGGTTTCCTTAAATTTAGGTTAAGCTGTGTGAAATTAAGACATATATGGTCCATACCAAAAACTTCAAATTGAAATGAGTAACAATAATAATATACAGAAGAGCTTGTTTTGCTAGAAGAAATGCCTACTATAACAAAGTTAAGGCTAAAACAAAGAAAAAGAAGTCCAGAAAATGAGAGGTGAATGCCTTTTTCAAGCCTGAAGGAAAGCTGAAATATTCTTTTTATGTGTATATATAAGTCATAACCCCTGGATTCTGGGTACTGCAGTCAACCTTACCAACAGCTATCTCAAGGAAAAGTTGGTTGTAATCAACAAGAAATCCAGATTTTATCTCCAAAACAGACTTAAGATAATTTAGGTCAACTAAAAGCAACATTCTAACCTCCCTCCTTCAATTCATTCTTATATAATCAAAGAGAACCATGCAAATTAACCGCCCCTCCGCTATGCTCAAGCCATGCCCACAAGCCACACCCAACACCCAATCAGAGTGAGTATGCAAATTAACATGACAAAGATGGCGTTAATTTGCATACACAGGTGTCAAGTGCCCCAGGAGGCGATGGTGACCTCGAGTTCCTGGGACCATTGCTGGCCTGGGAAGCGAGGCCTGCCACGCCAAGCCACACCTGCGGGCTCCTGGGACCTTCGCCGCCCCGGGAGGCAAGGCCGTAGCCATGCCCGCAGGTTCCCAGGACCTTGCCAGCAGAGAGCAGAGCGGGAGAGGAGCGGGCGGAGAGCGGGAGGTTTGAAGGACTTGGCAGAGCAGGAGGCCCTAGAGCAGAGCGAGAGAGGGCAGCTTGGAGAGCACGGCTCCCTCTGTCACCCCAGCTTGCTCATCACAGCTGTGGAAACTGACAGCAGAAAGGAGGAAGTCCCACCCCCACAGAATCAGCCAGAATCAGCCTTTGGTCAGACAGCTCTCAGTGGCCTGACAGCCAGGACTCTCAATCACCTGCATCTCAGACCGAGAGAGTAGAGAGGTGGGACTATGTTTAAAGAACAACTGTTGATACAATGTAGCTCTGCAGCCAAAAGATGCCAGTGTTATCGACAGAAAATGTCTGTAGAGCAGCGTGTGTCTGATCTTGAAAGAAGGCGGCGCCTGCGACAAAATGTATCTGAACACCAGCTACTTGAAAAACATCTCTCTGATGCAGAAAAACACCAGCGCTATCGACAAAAAATGTCTAAAGACCAACGTGCCTTCGACCGGCTAGAGGAGGGAATCCTGGGTCCCGGTTGTGGGGCAAGGCAGAGGTGGTTAGGGGTGATCAGGCCAGCAGGGGAGCAGTTAGGAGCAATCAGGCAGGCAGGTAGAGGTAGTTAGGGGCGATCAGGCAGGCAGGCAAGTGGTTAGGAGCCAGCGGTCCTGCATTGCGAGTGGCAGTCGGACATCCCCCGAGGGGTCCTGAATTAGAGAGGGTGCAGGCAAGGCTGAGGGAGACACCCCCCACCCCCGTGCATGAATTTCATGCACCAGGCCTCTAGTAAGCATATAAGAAAAGGTGTTTGCTACCGATATTCACCACAGAAATACAAATTAAAACCAGAATGAGGAATACAAATTAGTTCCACAAACTACATACCCATTTAGGATGACTAAAATTTATGAGACTGAAAATCAATTGTTGATGAGAATGTGGAGCCACCTGAACTCTCATATATTTGCTGGTGAGGGGTTAAAATGGTACAAAAAGTTTCAGCAGTTTACTATAGTTAAGTACAAAGCATACACTATCCTATGACCCTATAAATCCACTCCTAAATATTTACTCAAGAAAAGTAAGAACATATGTCTACCAAAAGGCCTCATACAAGAATGTTCTGCTTTATTCATAACTAGAGGCCCGGTGCACGAATTCAAGCATGGGTGGAGTCCCTCAGCTTGTCGGGCCATCTTGCCCAGTCCCAATCAGGGCCAATTGGGGCCAGCCAGGGGGAGGAACCACAGGAGGTTGGCCAGCCACAGGAGATTGGCTGTGGGAGCACACTGACCATCAGGGGGGCAGCTCCTGCATTGAGTGTCTGCCCGTTGGTGGTCAGTGCGCATCATAGCAACCAGTCGTTCGGTTGCTTAGACTTTTATATATATAGACTGGAGGCCCAAAGCACAAAATTTGTGCAAGGGATCTCAGCCCTTGCAGTCCCAGCTGCCTCAGCTGGCCCTCGCAGCCCCGGCCAGGCCTCACAACCCCTTGCAGCCTCGGCCAGCCCTCGGAGCCTCGGCTTCGTCCAGAAGGTCCTCCAGGCGGTCGTTCTGCTGTTGGGTCTAATTAGCATATTAGCTCTTTATTATATAGGACTAGAGGCCCGGTGCACAAAAATTTGTGCACTTGGGGGGTAAGAGGGGGTCCCTCAGCCCGCCCTGTGCCCTCTCGCAGTCTGGGACCCCTTGGGAGATAACGACCTGCTGGCTTAGGCCTGCTCCTGGGTGGCAGAGGGCACGCCCAATACCTAGGTACAGCTCCTGGTCGGGCTCAGAGCAGGACCGATTGGGGAGTTGGGGCACCGCCCCCTGTCATGCACAGAGCAGGGCGGATTAGGAGGTTGCAATGCCACCCTCAGTCATGCTCAGGGTAGGGCCGATTGAGGGGTTGGGGCACCGCCCCGTCACACTCAAGGCAGGGTCGATGGGAAGGTTGCAGCGCCACCCCGCCACGCACAGAGCAGGGCCAATCAGGGGGTTGGGGCGCTGCCCCGTCACGCACAGAGCAGGGCCCATCAGGGGGGTTGGGGCTCCGTACCCTGTCACACACAGAGCAGGGCCAACCAGGGGGTTGGGTGCTGCCCCCTGTCATGCACAGACCAGGGCCAATCAGGGGGTTGGGCACAGCCCCCTGTCATGCACAGAGCAGGACCCATCAGGGGGTTGGGGAGCTCCCCCCTATCACGCACAGAGCAGGGCCAATCAGGGGGTTGAGGAGCTCCCCCCTGTCACTCACAGAGTGGGGCCAATAGGGGAGTTGGGGCACTGCCCTGTCACACACAGAGCCGGGCGGATCAGGGGGTTGGGGCGCCGCCCTCTATCACCCACAGAGCAGGGCCGATCAGGGGGTTGGGGCGTTGCCACTGTCACACTCAGGGCAGGGCCGATGGGGAGGTTATGGGTCTACCCCATCACACACAGAGCAGGGTCCGTGGGGGGCGGGGGGGGGGGGGCGGTTGGGGCACTGCACCCTGTCACACACAGAGCAGGGCCGAGCAGGGGGTTAGGACACCGCACCCTGTCACACACAGAGTCGCAGGGCGATCAGGGGTTTTGGGCGCTGCCCCGTCACGCTGATCCGGTGCCAGGAGGCCTCGAGGCTCCACTGATCCCGGTGCTGGGAGGCATATTACCCTTTTACTATATAGGATAGAGGCCTGGGGGCCGGCTGGTTTGCCCTGGAGTGTGTCCTGGATCAGGGTGGGGGTCCCCACTGGGGTGCCTGGCCAGCCTGGATGAGGTGATGATGGCTGTTTGCAGATGGTCACACACCCTTCAGGGTGGGGGTCCCCACTGGGGTGCCTGGCCAGTCTGGGTGAGGGGCTGAGGGCTGCTTTCAAGCTGGTGGCTGACTGAAGCTCCCAACTGCTCCTTTTTTCTTTTTTCTGTTTTTATTCTGGGCCAACTTTAGCTCTGGCTCTAGCTCTGAGGCTTCCACTGCTGAAAGCAGGTATCTGGTTTGTTTGGGTTCTATAATTGAAACAATGTATAACTCCAGCTCTGAGATCCCGGGCCGGCTGAAAGCTGGTTTCTGGGGTTTTGTTTAGCTTCTATATTTGTTACAAAGTTTCAAACTGCCAGCTCAGAGGCCGGCAAGGCAGGCGGGGAACATTGGAGTCCTCTGTCACTGAAGCAAGCAAGCCCCCTGTTAGCTTCCAGCTGCCTGGCTGCCGGCCGCCATCTTGGCTGGCAGTTAATTTGCATATCACCCTGATTAGCCAATGGGAAGGGTAGCGGTCCTACGCTAATTACCATGTTTCTCTTTTATTAGATTAGATAGCCCATATATCTGCCAATAAGTGAAACAATTTGTGGTATATTCATACAATAAAAATAGTTACATGCAATAACCTAGAACAATGTTAAAACCATTGTTTTAAAACAAAGACATATATGCTTTATGATAGCATATATATGAATTTCTAGAACAGGCAAAAGTAATCTATAGTAAAAAACAAAAAAACAAAAAAAACAACAGTAAGATGCCTGGGGGTCATGGGTGAGGAACATGGGAATTAACTCGAAAGGGTCACTAGGACCTTTCTGGGGTGACAGACATATCCAATATCTTGAGTGAGGAATGTTATGTAAACATCTGTAAAAATTAAAGTTTTGTACATTACAATGTATGTAAATTTTACCCCCCAAATATCAATTATTTAAAAAAAAAAATTAGTGGGGATGGGGAGGTGATAATGGTACTACTGAAACAAGAAATGGCAGATTATTCTTTATTGAAACTGGGTGATGGGCACATGAGGGTTCAATAAATTATCGTATTTATTTATGTTTGAAATTTTTCAAAACTGTTTTGAAAAAATAATTTTTCTTAATTCTGCCTCAATGAAGGAGGAGAATTGGTCATCAGTCTCTTTCACATAAAGTAAAATCTCATAAAAGCATTCCCTAAACTTTCTTTTCTATGCTAAATAACACCGTTCCTTTATACTTTCTTTAATCTTATTATACAGCTCACCTTGAAATCTCTTCATGTTTTCCATATCTCATTTTATTTACTATAATCTATAGAAAGGAAAGAGTTGGAGAGTTACACTCCTTTAGTCCCTACCACATGTATGTCAGTATGCTACCTACTTTGAATTCATTACTCAACTTATATCCCCAAACTGAATTTTGTATCTAAAATTTCAGTCTTGTTTACTTATTACTTCTCTCATGTGAATTTATGTTCAGTGTCAACATGAATCTTGCTCACCATTTCTTTAGATCTGACACACAGCATATATGTGTAAATCATATAATGGAGGGATATCAGCTCACAAATATCAGGTTTAGCTCTCTTTTTGGTGGTACAAATAATTTTTCATTCCAGTTATACCTAGCTTGTTTTGCCTTTAATCTTATTGACATCTGTATCAATTGTTGTATGTATTTGTTTCACATGGGATAGAATGATCTGTGATTGAGAACTTCACATTTTCTTTATTTCAAAATGTAATCATAAAAATATTTTAATATAGTAAATCAATTTACTCTATACATTTCAGCATAGCTTTAAATGAGGTGATTTCTATATTAGTGTTACTTTTCCTGTTCCTATTCATATAGCTAAAGAAAAATATCCTAATGCTTTCATTGTCTCAAATTCTGTTAACATCACCATTAAGGTGAAAAATAACATAGCAAATATTGAGAACTGAGATTTCCTTATAGAGCAGTGATTCTCAACCTTCCTAATGCTGCAACTCTTTAATACAGTTCCTCATGTTGTGGTGACCCCCAATTTCATTGTTACAAATTGAACATAATTAAAGCATAGTGATTAATCACAAAAACAGTATGTAATTATATATGTGTTTTCCAATGGTCTTAGGCAACCCCTGTGAAAGGGTCATTTGACCCCCAAAGGGGTTGCAACCCACAGGTTGAGAACCGCTGTTATAGAGGGATAAATCAGTTAATGATAGATTTATTTTTTAAAATATATTTTATTGATTTTTTTACAGAGAGGAAGGGAGAGGGATAGAGTTAGAAACATCAATGAGAGAGAAAAATCAATCAGCTGCCTCTTGCACACCCCCCACTAGGGATGGGCCCACAACCAAGGTACATGCCCTTGACTGGAATCGAACCTGGGACCTTTCAGTCCGCAGGCCGATGCTCTATCCACTGAGCCAAACCGGTTAGGGCTAACGATAGATTTATAATAAAAACAATCAATTTTACTTCAAAATAATTAGTCTAACAAAGCATCTATATAAGCCTAAACCAAACTGTTAGTTCCCTTTATCAAAATACAGAAAAATTTAGCTTTATTCTCAGAGTACATTTTTCAGTAAACATTTGGGCATAGTTTATGAGTAAACCCGCCAGTATCTTAAGATTAGAATTAGAATTCCACCTCCATTTTGAATATTTAGTCTTATCTTCAAAACATCTATGAAGTTAAAAAAAACAAAAAAACAAAAGGAGGTGGGGAAAACAAGTGTTACTAGTGGTATTTGTAAAATACAAAAATTGAGTAAAAACTGGCTGCTAATTACAGTCGGTTGTTAAGACCAAGAATTTTTCCTCATTAATTAAGCAAAATATCCTACCCAAGAAGTTGGTAGCTGCAGTGTATCTCTAACCAACTAAAACTTAAAAAAAAAAAAAATTCTAACATTCTAGGGGAGAAGGCGAGAGAGAAAGAAGTAAACATTAGGAGAAACAAAATCACTCATGAAGAATGACATTGTATTTATAAAATTTTATTTAAAAGACAGTTCACAAAAGCCTTACATATATTATTTGCCACATGTCCAAATTCTTCCAGATACCATTTTATGTTTACAGATTATACATAACTTAAAAATTTTTTAATTCAAATGTACCAAATGCAGCAAAGTTTAGAAATTTCAAAATAAATACTTATTTAGAGACACCAGCAAATAGATCTGACCTTTTCAAGTGGCTTTCCCAGAGAGTTTCCAATCAGTTTCCAGTCATTCAAGATTTCTTCAACTCTGGAAATAAACCTAGGAAGGAGCAAAAAAAACCCTTTCTACATATGTAACTGCATATTTTTTACTATTGTTATACAATTCTTAGAAAAGCATTTTTTATATTTCAACATTTTTATCAGAGAAGTCTCCTAAGTTTAATATGGTTAGTCTAATTTATCAATGTGGAATAAAAGTGAAAATAATTTTCTTTAATTTAAGAATTCTTATATTTTGAGTATACTGCTTATCCAACAAAGGCATTCTGCTTGCTAAAAATATATAAATTAAGAATAAAAAATGTAAATTAAGAATATTTTATATAAATGTTTATATAAAATAAATTTGAGACAGAAGTAAAAACTGAGACTAACATAATACTATTAAAGATAATTACGAAATCATAATATTTTGCCTATTTTCAAAATAACTAATTTAATGACTTCTCCTTTAAAGATTTAGGAATTCTGATATTCCTTCTCCCCTCCCCAAAAAGAAAACATTATTTGGGCACATTGTTCATTAAAATAAAATAAAATTTAAGGAACAGCTGGCAAGAAAATCCAAGTACATTTATCAGCTTTAAGGAATTTATAAATCCTTATAAAAACTGACAGATTTTATAATTATTCACATCTTTAAATCTAATGATCAAAAGACCTATTTCAAAAAAGACCAAATTTGACCAGCAATATGCTCAACATTAGCAAATGAAAATTGTCAAATCTCAGCAGTAATGTTAAATACATATTAAAAGACACTTTCTCAAGACCTGTTATTACTCTAGGAAGCTGACTTCTTATATAAGTATGATGCAATATAACAACAACATTGCTCTACTAAAACGCCTACATAGTATTGCTAGAGTATTAGAGTTAATTCTAGTAAAATACAAGGCATCAGGTTTTTTCTTCAGTGACTTACATAGTAATTTTTACATTTCTGTTGTAAGACAGTAATGATAAGTCACTTTTTATGATTCAACTGAACCTTCTAATTAATTCTTCTTTAAAATTCAAGGCATTAATCCTGACTGGGCACAAATATTGTCTTTTCTAAATAATTGATTGAGTCTCCTTAGACTCAGGTATTTCCAGTTTATAAAGCATACTTTTCTGTCTAATTCGTAAAAAATATAAACTAGCTAACAGTAATAAAAATAATTCCATAAGGAAAAAAATTTAAAGGCATTAATATATACTAATTCACTTTGGGGAAGGAGGATTCAGTCAAAAGGCAATTATCAGCTTTGAATATGAGTGTGACAGAAATTAGCTAATATGTTTTAAAAAAGAATAAAAATTTAATAATAAAAAGGTATCCATATGAGCGAAAATTTGCGTGTTAACTGGAACCTATCTTAATGTGCAACTGCAGCAGAGTTGTAATTTAATGGTATAGCCATTCAATGAAATAATATGTACCCATTAGTAATCATGTTTTAAAGTCCATTTGAGGAAGTAAATGTTCATATGTTAATGGAAACCATATAAATATTAAAATGGTTTGATACAAGTTTACAAAACACATAGATTAGAAGGAATTTTCTCAAAATAGTAATAGTCGCTATCTAATGGTGGTAGGATTGCAGGTGCTTTTTCTTTCTTTTTAATTCTACTATCGGACTCTATCCTAAAAGTATTGGTATTTGACTAGAATAATTCAATAACTTTACCCTGAAAGCTCTCCAGATCTCAGGTAAAGTGTCATTTCCTCTGGCTCCTCATTCTATATTAGGTCTAATGGCTAGATGCTCTTAAAAGACCAGGTTTATTCCCCTTCTCAGCTCTTATTTCAATTGTAATTAAGACTCATTTCTATTATTATTTTAATCATATCTGTCTCTTTCACTAAACTATACATTCAGTAAGAGCAGGAATCATCTGTTCTTATTCACCACCACATCCCTAATGTCCTCAATTGTACCTGAAACATGGGCACTCAATAAATATTTCTTCAACAGAAAAATGATAAAAAGAATACGGGTTTCTAGTCAGCCCTCTCAATAAATTGTATGGCTCATACCATACCGACAAGAATTTTTCACTCAAACATTATACTCAAAGTTGAAGAGACTCCAAAGTCTTAACATCTTCCCATGAATCATAAAACACTATTTCACTCTAGAAATAGAAGTCAATAACCAAAAGTCAATAACCAAATTTCCTACTTTGTATTTATCATAACTGTATTAACAATCATTTCCATACTAGGGGCCCAGTGCACAAATTCGTGCACCTTGAAAGGAACTGTGGGCCACAAGGCTGCGGTGGGCATAGGGCAGGTCTCGGCCCAACCTCCGCACCCCCGCCCGGCCCCTCCCGCCACAGTCCCTAGTCCCCTTTCTGCCACCGCAGCTAGCTCATATCCACTGATGCTGCGGAGCCATTGGGGCCGATGCCAGCAGCGGGTGCAAGCGGGACCTGCGCTGTCAGGGAGTGCAAGTGGCAGCAGCTGCTGCTCCAATCACCCCTCAGGAGCAGGAGGTAGAGAAGCCCTCAGGGGCATTCAGGGCTTGGAGCCGCAGCTCACACTCACTGAAGGCACTGAGCAATTGGGACAGGCGCTGGGCACTGACAGCAGGTGCAAGTGGCGGCTCCAGCACCGGCTGCTAGTGAGAGCAGGGCTGGCACCAGCAGTGGGTGCTGGCAGCAGCTCCAGCATTGGCAGTGGGTGTGAGAGGTGGCTGCTGGCTCTGATCACCCCTCAGGAGCAGGGGGAGGTGGAAAAGCCCTGAGGGGTAATCTGGGCTGGCAGTCACTACTTGCACCTGCTGACAGCGTCATGCGATGAGGGCCAGCGCCTTGTGCGAGCAGCGGCTCCAGCACCGGCAGCAGGTGCGAGCGTTGGGCAGGACCTCGGCATGCGGAGCAAAGAATTTTCAGAAACCACCAGAGGCTTGCCCCAATGACAGTGACAAGCGCCCTGCCTTGGTCTGGCACCCCAGCTCACCTGCTCCATCATCTCACCAAGGCCAACACCTGCCATGTTCCGCACACCCCCTGGTGGTCAGTGCACATCATAGCGACCGGTTGTTCTGCTGTTTGATCTATTTGCATATTAGGGTTTTATATATATAGACTAGAGGCCCGATGCACAAAAATTTGTGCACTCGGGGAAGAAGGGGGCATCCCTCAGCCCAGCTTGTGACCTCTCGCAGTCTGGGACCCCTCAGGAGATAACGACCTTCTGGCTTAGGCCTGCTCCTGGGTGGCAGAGGGCACGCCCAATACCTAGGTGCAGCCCCTGGTCGGGCTCAGAGCAGGGCAGATTGGGGACTTGGGGCGCCGCTCCCTGTCATGCACAGAGCAGGGCGGATTGGGAGGTTGCGATGCCACCCTC
The DNA here is from genome assembly GCF_028538775.1 of Myotis yumanensis. NCBI lineage: Eukaryota > Metazoa > Chordata > Mammalia > Chiroptera > Vespertilionidae > Myotis > Myotis yumanensis. The sequence continues at coordinate 75,984,979 of NW_027223759.1, forward strand.
AGTCATGCTCAGGGTAGGGCCGATTGGGGGGTTGGGGCACCGCCCCCTGTCACACTCAAGGCAGGGTCAATGGGAAGGTTGCGGCACCACCCCCTGTCATGCACAGAGCAGGGCCAATCAGGGGGTTGGGGCGCTGTCCCCTGTCACTCACAGAGCAGGGCCGATCAGGGGGGTTGGGGAGCTCCCACATGTCACGCACAGAGTAGGGCCTACCAAGGGGTTGAGGAGCTCCCCGTCACTCACAGAGTAGGGCCGATAGGGGAGTTAGGGCACCGCTCCCTGTCACACACAGAGCAAGGCCGACAAGGGGGTTGGGAGCGCTGCCACTGTCACACTCAGGACAGGGCCAATGGGGAGGTTATGGCTCTACCCCATCACACACAGAGCAGGGCCCGTTGGGGGTGGGGTGGGGTGGGGGCGCTGCCCTCTATCACCCAGAGAGCAGGACGGATCAGGGGGTTGGGGCACCGCCACTCTCACACTCAGGGCAGGGCGGATCAGGGGGTTGGGATGCCGCCCCCTTGTCACACACAGAGCAGGGCCGATCAGGGAATTGGGGCGCCGCACCCTGTCACACACAGACCCGCAGGGCGATCAGGGGATTGGGGAGCTCCCTCCTATCAGGCACAGAGCAGGGCTGATCAGGGGGTTGGGGCGCCATCCCCTGTCACACACAGAGCCGCAGGGCAATCAGGGGGTTTGGGCACTGCCCCCTGTCATGCTGATCCCGGTGCCAGGAGGCCTCGCGGCTCTGCTGATCCCGGTGCTGGGAGGCATATTACCCTTTTACTATATAGAATAGAGGCCTGGTGCATGGGTGGGGGCTGGCTGGTTTGCCCTGAAGGGTGTCCTGGATCAGGGTGGGGTCCCCACGGGGGTGCCTGGCCAGGCTGGCTGAGGGGCTGAGGGCCGTTTTCCGGCTGGCGGGTGACTGAAACTCCCAACCGCTCCTTTTTTTCTTTTTGAATTCTGGGCCAGCTTTAGCTCTGAGGCCTCATTGCTGAAAACATTGATACAATGTTGCGGTCAGACTGGCTGAAGCCGGGCTGACTGAAAGCCGGTTTCTGGGGTTTTGTTTAGCTTCTGTATTTGCAACATAGTTGCTTAGAGTTGCAGCTGAGAGGCCTGCAAGTCAGACGGGGAACGTTGGAGTCCGCAGTCACTGGAGCAAGCAAGCCTCCCTGTTCGCTTCAGTGCATGGCTGCCAGCTGCCATCTTGGCTGGCAGTTAATTTGCATAAGGATATGCTGATTAGCCAATGGGAAGGGTAGCAGTCATACGCCAATTACCATGTTTCTCTCTTATTAGTGTAGACTAGAGGCCCGGTGCACAAAAATTTGTGCACTGGGGGAGGAGGGGGGTCCCCCAACCCGGCCTGTGCCCTCTCGCAGTCTGGGACCCCTCGGGAGATAACGACCTGCTGGCTTAGCCCTGCTCCGGGTGGCAGAGGGCACGCCCAATCTCTAAGTGCAGCCCCTGGTCAGGCTCAGAGCAGGGCCGATTAGGGAGTTGGGGCGCCGCCCCATCATGCACAGAGCAGGGCGGATCGGGAGGTTGTGATGCCACCCTCAGTCACGCTCAGGGTAGGGCCAATTGGGGGGTTGGGGCACCGCCCCCTGTCACACTCAAGGCAGGGTCAATGGGGAGGTTGCGGTGCCACCCCCTGTCACACACAGAGCAGGGCCAATCAGGGGGTTGGGGCGCTGTCCCCTGTCACTCACAGAGCAGGGCCGATCAGGGGGGTTGGGGCTCCGTACCCTGTCATACACAGAGCAGGGCCCATCAGGGGGTTGGGGAGCTCCCCCCTGTCACTCACAGAGCAGGGCCAATCAGGGGGTTGAGGAGCTCCCCCCTGTCACTCACAGAGTAGGGCCGATAGGAGAGTAGGGGCACCACCCCGTCACACACAGAGCAGGGCGGATCAGGGGGTTGGGGCACTGCACCCTGTCACACTCAGGGCAGGGCCAGTGGGGAGGTTATGGCTCTACCCTGTCACACACAGAGCAAGGCCCGTGGAGGGGGGTTGGGGCGCCACCCTCTATCACCCACAGAGCAGGGCCGACCAGGAGGTTAGGGCGCCACCACTGTCACACTTGGGGCAGGGCCAATGGAGAGGTTATGGCTCTACCCTGTCACACACAGAGCAGGGCCGATCAGGGGGTTGGTGCGCTGCACCCTGTCAAACACAGAGCCACAGGGCAATCAGGGGATTAGGTAACTCCCCCCTATCAGGCCCAGAGCAGGTCTGATCAGGGGGTTGGGTTGCCTTCCCATCATGAACAGAGCAGGGCGGAAAGGGAGGTTGTGGCCCAGCCCTGTCACTCACAGAGCCGCAGGACGATCAGGGGGTTTGGGCGCTGCCCCCCGTCACGCTGATCCTGGTGCCGGGAGCCTCACTGCTCTGCTGATCCCAGTGCTGGGAGGCATATTACCCTTTTACTATATAGAATAGAGGCTTGGTGCATGGGTGGGGGCTGGCTGGTTTGCCCTGAAGGGTGTCCTGGATCAGGGTGGGGGTCCCCACTGGGGTGCCTGGCCAGTCTGGGTGAGGGGCTGACGGCTGTTTTCCTGAAGCAAGTGACTAAAGCTCCCAACTGCTCCTTGTTTTCTTTTTTTTTTTTTTTTATTCTGGGCCAGCTTTAGCTCTGAGGCCTCGCTGCTGAAAACATCGATACAATGTTGTGGTCTGGCTGGATGAATCCCGGCTGAATGAAAGCCGGTTTCTGGGGTTTTGTTTAGCTTCTTATTTGCAACATAGTATAGTTGCTTAGAGTTGCAGCTGAGAGGCAGGCAGCGACAGGCGGGAAATGATGGAATTTGCAGTCACTGGAGCAAGCAAGCCTCCCTGCTCGCTTTAGTGCATGGCTGCCAGCCACCATCTTGGCTGACAGTTAATTTGCATATACTCACTGATTAGCCACTGAAAAGGGTAGCGGTTGTACGCTAATTACCATGTTTCTCTTTTATTAGTGTAGATAAGGAACTAGAGGATTTTAATATTCTATTTCAGGATGTTTTAAATATTTAGGTGGGGCAAAGTGATCCTTTTCCATTCAATACTCTGCTGTTTCCTCATTCACACCCAACTGTCATCTTCCAAGGTTCAGGTTACATTTTTCTAACTGCCTTCAAGACAAGAAGTTATTACAAGTAGGTCCTTGGGTTACGTCGGAGATCCTTTCCTATGGCGCGACATAATGCGATTTTCGCCGTTAGGTCGAAACCCACCTACATAAGCACCTAAGTCACTCACATGGAGCACATACACAGCAGTAATGAAGCGAAGCAATAAAACAAATTTAAAAGAAAGATAACAATTCCTGCCCTTTACTTGTGGTAAATAAATAATAAAAAAAACATAAAGCTCATATGTACATATGTCAAAATGACGGAACTTTTTTTTTTTTTAATTAATGGGAGATGGTGACGCAACCATGAAGCGACGTACGTGGAGTCCAACATAACCCGAGGACTGCCTGTATTTCACATTCAACAGGTCTAAAACTGCACTCTTCATGCTCTGCCACTTTATCTCCATTCTTTCAGGAAAGAAGCTGCAGTTGAGTTTGCTTTTTTCTACTCTCAAATTTCCTCGAGTTCTATCTAAATCTTCTTTTGAAATGCCTTACAATCCTTTCCTCTATCCTTTCTCTCCAATCTCCAAATCACCAACCTAACTATGGATAAAGGTAAGTCATTGCCTTAATTTTACTTCATCTTCTGAAACAACTCTCACATCATCTCTGCCACTATAAAATCAAGTGTCTCTCACTCTTGTTCTCCAATGGCTCATGTTCAGTGTGCTCTGCAGACCCACCGGCAACAGCAACATCCCCTGGGAGGGAACTTGTTAGAAATGCAAGTACTGGGGCCCACCTCAGACAGACATAATCAGAGACAAGCATTCTGAGCCACACCAAAGTCACTGGTCTCTAATTAGCTTTGGCGGGTGTCCATAACCTGGTCCTGTCTTCTTTAGGAATCTTAGTTCTAAGGTGACCTGCACTCCAGTCAAGCATTTCTTCACGAAGTTCCAAAGGTTCATTTTCACCGTCTCTACTCGTGTCAGTACCTTCTCATGTCTAACCAAACGCTTCCTACTTCCCATGCCCGGCTCATTTTCTCTCTTTCCTATGAAAATATCTCCAACAAGGCTAATCCGTAACAATACCATCCTTACTTAAACTGCTGTGTTTACAGTTAGTGCCAGTGGCTTCCAATGTAACTATTTGCTGATTGGTTTGGTGAAATACGGGTCTAGGGTTTTGTTTTTCTTCTCTTCCATTAGCATAAATTCTGGACACACAGTATCTGCTCACTACAGCCTTGCCAGCGTGGTTATGTCTCCCTGACTTCGCTTTGCTGGAAGATCCCACAGGTCAAGCTGTTATTCCCGCTGAGACCTTTTATGTCTTCCTACGTCACCTAACGGCCGGAAAGACGACAAAATGCTGCAGCAAGTTCGCTCACACTCGAAACCCGGGAAGCTGAAGGGTTTCTGGGACGCCGAACACTAATCTTCATCTAAGCGTGCAACCCTCCGCAAACTTGGCTTCCCACTCACTTCAGTGGCACAACAGTTTCCGCTGTTCAGTGGAGTTGGGCAGGCACAGGGAGCCGGGGCACACTACCCACGGGGTCAATGCGTCCCGAGGTCGGATGCAGACCCCGGAAAGGCTACTGGAAAGGACAGGGTGGGAGGGCAGGGGCCAGCAGACGACCAGATGCAGACCCTGGAAAGGCTATTGGAAAGGACGGAGTGGAAGTGCAGGGGCAGTGACCGGTGGACGGCCAGATGCAGACACTGGAAAGGCTATTGGAAAGGACGGGGTGGGAGTGCAGTGGCAGTGACCGGTGGACGGCCAGATGCAGACCCTGGAAAGGCTATTGGAAAGGACGGGGTGGGAGTGCAGGGGCAGTGACCGGTGGACGGCCAGATGCAGACCCTGGAAAGGCTATTGGAAAGGACGGGGTGGGAGTGCAGGGGCAGTGACCGGCGGACGGCCAGATGCAGACCCCGGAAAGGCTATTGGAAAGGACAGGGTGGGGGTGCAGGGGCAGGGGCCAGCAGACGACCAGATGCAGACCCTGGAAAGGCTACTGGAAAGGACGGGGTGGAAGTGCAGGGGCAGTGACCGGCGGACGGCCAGATGCAGACCCCGGAAAGGCTATTGGAAAGGACAGGGTGGGAGGGCAGGGGCCAGCAGACGACCAGATGCAGACCCTGGAAAGGCTATTGGAAAGGACGGGGTGGGAGGGCACGGACAGTGGCCAGCGGACACCACCTGTCAGTGCGCCCGCGGCCTCCGCCCCAGAGGGTTCACTCACGTGACGCGGAAGGGAAAAGGCAGCTGCGAAGTGTATTGCTTATGTCCACGAGTTAAACATACACGGAAATAGTGCGGGAGTGGCAGCCACGGAAACTGTGCGTGTGGGCAACGACCAAGGTCCGAGGAAAGTGGTGTGAGGGCAAACACAACTTTGTCTGAGAGCGGAGTCTCGGGGTTCCGCGGCCGGGGGCGGGCCCCGGCTTGCAGACGCCAGACGCGGAAGAGGCGTTGGGCTGCCCCGAGACGGAGGAGGCGGGGACCGGGGACCCCGGGGTCTCGCTTTTCACAGAGCAGTGACGTCACGTGCGGTCAGGGCTGAGGGGGCGGCGGAGGGGACGCCAGCCGAGGCCCAAGGTGTTGCGAACCAATGACACGACTCACTCACCTTTCCCACTCGGAGGCAGTGGTGAAGTCCGTGAGCTCAAACACCTCGGACTCGGGCTGCGGGGAGGGGGGGGGGAGAAAAAGAAAAAAAGAGATTGAGCGTACAGGCGCTGAGGCAGAGGAGCGCGCTTGCAGGCAGGAACGGGCAGGGAGCGACCCCTCACCTCACTGTCGGCCGCCATCTTGAGGACCGCCGGCGCCGGCGCTGGGGCTGCTGGGAAGAGGATGGGAAGGCAAGGGGAGGAGGAAAAGAAAGGCCGGGAGCTCGCGGGGGCGGGGCCTACAGCCCGCGGGGCGGGGCCTTGTTGCAGCCCCGTCCCCGGAGGCACCGCCCCCTGTAAGTCCTGCTTGTAATAGTCTTCTCAGGCTGAAATAAATACATTAAAAATCGCTTTGAACTTGAAATTTTCCTATAACGAATTCAGGAAGGGACCAGAAGAAAAGAGGCAAACAAGACCCTAGATTCCCAGGATAAGATTGTATTAAAAACCTAAAGCGCTTTGAGTTTTCATTCATTCTCCCTTTGTTGGTTGCAGGGCACTGAGAGGTGCTCTGATACTCACTCGTTCCCACCTACGCCCCTCAGAGAATTTACACATTTTAGTTAAGCCAGGAAATAAAAATCATCGTGCTAGTTATCTGGTTTATGGAGAGAGCAAAGTGCTGTTCAGTGAAAACGTCACTTTTTAAGCCATTGAGGAACAGAAGGTGTTTTGTCTATCGGTTAATAATTATATCTCATACATACTGAAGTATTTACAGATACGATGATACCATGTCTAGAATTTGCTTGAAAATAAAGGGAGGGGGAAATAGGTAGGGCTAGGAATAAAACAAAATTACCTGTGAATAGGTAATTGCTTAAGTCGGTGATGGGTACATAGATGTTTATACTCTCATTAGGTCTGAATTTTTTCATAATTAAAAGTTTTAAAAAATTAAATCTCATTTAATGAGTTTGCAACCCACAAGAAGGAATTTGGGGGTAGAGAACTAAGAAATTCATCGCAGCAATAGAAAATTCAATCTTAGGGCATACAAGAAAACTAAGGTCAGGAGAATTTTGACAACAGGTAGTTATTGCCACTGCCAAACCTTCAACCCTGTCTCTTGATGTTCCTTCTAGTTTCTGTCCACCACACTGGTGGGGGGTTGTGTGCAGCAATCATTCCCAAGAGGTCTCAATTTGCACCTTCATTCATTTTCAGGGATTTATTCAACACCTACTACATACAGTACAAACAATCACTATGCTAGGTTCTGGGGATATGAAGATGTATTGTAGAAATGTGGAAAGTGGAAATTTGCTGCATGAACAGAAAGAAGAGGTGTTACATGTGTCAGCATCACTATTAGTAATGTGTAGGTCAATGGTAACTTTGACAAGAAGAATTTTGGAGGAGAGCTGAAGGATAAGATGGGGGCAGCCCGGTTGTGGTGGGGAAGGCTTCTAAGCAGAAGAAATAGCATGTCCAGAGACTGGACGGTAGACAACTCTGATCTGCATAACAGAACAAAGAAGAACACCTTGGACGCAGTGTTTGCGGTGAAGTTGGAGACGGGTATGGGCCAGACCATATAGAGCCTTTTGGGCTAGGCTTGAAGCACAATGGAAGTCCCTAAAATGTTTTAAGCAAGAGAGTGATGTGATCCAACTTACATTTTCTATTAGCCTGGATGCTACATGAACAGATTGGAGGGTGGCGCAAAACAAGTAGGAACAGCAGCTAGTCACGAAAGCATCCAGTGAGAGATGCTTTGGAGACTTTGACTAGGGTGGTCAGTAGACTAGGTGAACTTATTTGATATGTATTTTGGATATATGATAGGCAGGACTTGATGATGAATTAAATGCAGTGACAAGAGAAAGGAAGGAATTGAAGATAATTTTCTGGTTTCTGGCGTAAGCAACTGTGGGAGGCTAACGCCATGTCCTGAGATGAGAAAGATGGGAAGGAACAAGGACACTAGTGTTTTAGTTGGCAAGTCTAATAGGCTTGTAAAACATTCCAAGGGAGTTGTCAAGGAGAAAATTGAGTATAATAATAGGACTCAGAGGCAAGACGTGGGGTGAAAATATAAATTTGGGAGTATTTTAAATCACCAGAATAGATGAGGTAATTTAAGAAGAAACTATAGAAAGAGAAAATAAGAAGCCTCACATCAAGGCCTGAAGAAATTTCATATTTAGGGATGGATAGGGAAAAAAATGTCTAGTGAAAGAGAGAGGAAATCATGGCTAGAGAATTAGGAAAATAAGGAAAGAGAGATGGCACATTTCAAGATGGTAAATATTGACTGCTGCTGTAAAATTAAACAAGAGAGGAATATTGAGTCAAGAGTGATTGGTTGTTGTTGTTTCTTGGGGTTTTTTGTTTGTCTTTAAGGCAAGTACAGAGGATAGTACAGTTGACTCTTGACCAGCATGGGTTTGAATTGCCCAAGATAACTTATACTCAGATTTCTTTCAACTGAGTCAGTCCTCTGTATCTGAGGATTTTGCACAGCATTCAGCTCACCTCAGAAAGAAAAGAGTATTTTTGTATTCCCAAACACAGATTCCCACCTGTAGATCCAAAATACTGTTTTCCATCCACAGTTGGTTAAATCTGGGGATATGAAAAGCCAACTGTAGAGTCAAAAGTTATTCTGTCCCTAGCCGGTTTGACTCAGTGGATAGAGCATCAGCCTGCAGACTGAAGGGTCCCAGGTTCGATTCACGTCAAGGGCACATGCCTGGGTTGTGGGCTCGATCCCCAGTAGGGGGCGTGCAGGAGGCAGCCGATCAATGATTCTCTCTCATCATTGATGTTTCTACTCCCTCTCCTTTCCTCTCTGAAATCAATAAAAATATATATTTTCAAAAAGTTATCCTGAATTTCTGACTGTGAAGGAGAGTACCTAATCCCATGTTCTCCAAAGGTTAATTTTAAGTGTGTTTGTACGCTGATGATAATAATCTAAGAGAGAGAGATTGATGATGAAGGGGAGATGGAGCTCTTGATAAGGTGAGATGGGAGGAAGTCCACAGAGCTGCTGGTCACAAACTCGAGACTTGCAATCTGAAGTCTTACTTCATGAGGGACCACCCACAGAGATCTCCTTGTGAATAGCCTTCCTGGAGTTGTGCAGCAAGGTGGTGCCAGGAACTCAGAGCACATGTAGCAGGAGGGTGGGAGGGATAAAGAATATGTGAGGAGGTTGGCTTTTTTTGAGAAGGAAAGAAAAAGATGGATACAAACATAAACATCAGGAGATTTGTACATATAAAAGGAAAAGAGTAACTTGTTCATTTAACTTGTTAAGATTCTCACCGAGTGAAATAAGTCTGTAGGTTTGAAGGTTAGCTAAATCCAGGTTTAGCCATTTACCAACTGTATGACTTTGAGCAAGTTACTTAATTCCTGTAAACCTCAGTTTCTTCATTAGTAAAATGGGGCTTGTAATATCTCTTCATAGAATTATAGCAAAGATTAAGTTCCATGTAGTACATATGTAAAATGGTTAGCATATGTCCTAGGACAGGGTTGGGCAACCTTTTTGTGAGTGTGTGCCAAAACCAGCAAAATCTCTGACTCAAAATTCTTCTGCTTGCCAACCCTAATTTTTTGAGAACATGTTACGCCTACTTGATATCTTTTAAGGTGTACATATGTGAAGAATCTTGAAGAAGTACTAAAATTCATTCGAGCGACAAAAACACAGTATATGATGATGAAAAATTCATTTATTTTTAATGTATACATGTACACTGATAGTCCGACAGAAAACTTTATGACGCCGTTTGATATTATCAGTGGGACTTTTGCTGCTGCATCACTGATGACAGAGATTTTACATCAGGTTTATATTTCGTGACCTTCAGAGATATGCACGAGCTACTGCTTTCATCCGTCAGGCTACTCCTATTACGAGACTTAACAAAATTCATCACTGAGAACAAAGATTCACAGCGTATGTGGATGAAACCAAAACACTGGTCAGATCTAGGAAGGCAGGGAGAGTTAAGGCAGAGGCATAGAAATTGCTCTTCCGGTCTCTCATCAATCCATGTCTATGGTCTTTAAGATAACTTGTTATGTAAAATTATTTATTTATCTAAGATGCACCTACATTGAATTTATCTGAAAAATAAAAAAGTTGATATCAAGAAAAAAATTGTAAATGGAAGATTATAAGAGAGGGTTTCACATGCCATGTTTGGCATGCATGCCAGGGGTTGCCCACCACTGTCCTACGCTATAGTAGGTGATTGATTATGGTCATAGCATTTATAATGAATGTACTACGAAAACCATAAAATGTTACTCACATGTAAAGCATTACATTCCTTGCTTAGCCTTGAAGAAGTTTCAGTACATTATCAACATCAGAAACTAAAACATCACAAAGACTTGGCTACATGAATTTTAGAAACTGTACAAAACAGCCTTATCAGGTTGCTAGGTAAAGTTTTTTCCAAGATATTTTTGGCTCCTTGTCTTCTCCCTGGAGAAACTTTTAAAATAAGTTATTTGTTAAAGTGAAGCATGAAGCCAGGATGCTAATGATGTAAAATACCCAGGGGAGACACACCTTTATTAGTTCATGAAGCAGAAAAGATTTTGTTTCTTCGTATCAGGAGCTGTTTTGCTACATGTCCAAAGGCAAGGGCCTTTCCATGCAACTGTGTTTTCTCTCCGGCATAATTTTCAGTTACTTCAAGGTGTTGCCAATAATGCGGATGGGGAGAACTTTGAGGCATAGGCAATTGAAGAGATTAGAAACTTGGAAAAGCCACCCTTGGTTTAGTCCTCAACGGAATGTGGGGGCATAACAGATTAATTAGATTTTCCTGACAGAGTAAACATTGTGAGAAGAGCAACAACAATGGGACTACACCATCCTCATCAACCTTGATGGCCTCTGAGCAGGGAGCATCTGGAATTTTCTATGATGCTGCCATGAGAACTGCAACAGAAGGTACAGCTGGAAGAGGAAGACATGCTATGGGAACAAGAAACTCTTTAGAGAGAAATTCTCTAAGTCAAAATGATCAGACAGCATTTATTCATTCATTCAGTAATATTTATTCAGTGTCTACTGTCATGACGGTGTGGTCAATCCTGTGGAGGAATTCAAAGGATAATCTTGGCCCTCAAAGTGCTCATAGTCTGAGATAAGATGTAAAGAACTATAAAGGGGTTTAGAACGAGATGCATCCTGATTATCCAACTTCTCAAAACTCTTTGTGAAATCAGTGGTAGGAAAGTATTCAAGTGACCTTTCAGAACACACACACTTATCTTCTAAATAAGTAGTCCATTATTTCTTGAACTAGAAAGAGGTATAGTCGACAAGTAAAGGAATCTCCAGAAATTTTCAAGAGAAGTAATGTAGCTTTCATACACTCTTCATTCAGTCAGTCACTTTTTTCATTCAATAAACTTTTGTTAAAACCATCTGCTACATGCCTGGCACTGTTCTAGAAACTGGGAAATAAAAACATAAAACAAAGTGCAGTCCAACCAGCATGGCTCAGTGGTTGAGCGTAGACCTATAACCAGGAGGTCACGGTTTGATTCTGGTGAGGGCATATGCCCCGGTTGCATTGTGGGGAGTGCAGTTGGCAGCCAATCAATGATTTTCTCTCATCATTGATGTTTTTCTCTCTCCCTCTTCCTTCCTCTCTGAAATCAATAAAAAAAATATATTTTAAAAACAACAACACAACAAAGTGCTTGCCCTCAAGAAGTTTCAAGTATCAGGTAATTGAAAAGTCCTTCTAGATAATAACGTCAAGAGTAGCTAGTTCCAATTTTTAAGTTTGTAACTTGTTGTCTGGTAGATTCAGAAAGGACAATACTTGCTGGCAGGCTGATTCAGTTTGCCCAAGTTTATGTGTTTCAATATTTTTAATATTTTAATGGTTCTCGAGCTCTGAGTCTAGGAAACAAAAGAATTAATTGAAGAGTCATCAAATTTGTGTACATGTCTACAGAATAAGCATGTTCTTCTAGTCTATTTGTGTGTATGTACAATTGATCACAATATTTTACACGAGCATATTCTTATTTAATGGCCAATCTTTCCTTGTTAGGGAGAGTGAACTATTTCAGCCACAGATGATTAATAAATACAAAATCTTAAACCTAATCCTGACCTTATTTTGTATTGTACTGTTCTAAGTCCCACCAACTACTTTTACATAAATAATAGTTACAAATGCTTGATGATCTGCTTCTCAGATCTCTTTTAATGTTTATGTCCTTCTAACTTCTAATTAGACTAGATGGACAGATTTCTCTCTCAACTGCTTCTACTATATTGCTGTAGTTCATCTTCTATCTTCCAGTCATCTCTGTTCTTCCTTTTGCCCATTTATGTACAGCAATATACTGCCTGGAGGAAGATACTTAAAACACTATTACCAGAGGTAGAGCCCGTGGATCATATTTTAAATGTTCAAGTACTATATAAGTAATAGAAATTTATTCTCCTCACAAAAGGTTCAGATCATATGCATAAAATAAATGGCCTCCTTGACTGTCTTTTCAATTCCCGTACCCCTAAGGTAAAATCGCTAATACCAGTTAAGTGTGAATCCTTTCAGACCCTTTCCTATGCTTTTACATACTATGTATATATATAAAATATATTGTTTGTACTCAGTTTTTAAAATTTCATATATTTTTATTGATTTCAGAGAGGGAGAGGGAGAGATAGAAACATCAATGATGAGAGAGAATCATTGATTGGCTGCCTCCTGCACACCCCACACTGGGGATCAAGCCCACAACCCAGGCATGTGCCTTGACCAGGAATTGAACCTTGACTTCATGGTTCATAGGTTGATGCTCAACCACTGAGCCACACTGGTGGGCTAGATGTACTACTTTTTATTTAATTGTCTCCTATGGGTTGACATCTAGATACTTTACTATTTAAAGCTATTAATAACATTCTTAGATGGGTGATAAGTATATAGAGGTTCATTACATTATACTGTTTACTTCTCATGTTTGAAATTCTCCATGATAAAAGTTTTCTTAAAAAAACCACTAGGGTAAAAATTTATTATACCAGCATTTTTGTGAGAATTACTGTAAGGCGAATACTGGAAAATTGAAATACTGGGTTGAATAGTATATGTATTTTAAAATATACTGTAATAAATAGCACCAGACTGCAATGTTCACAAAGGGGATGACTATTTACACATCCACTAATCTATAATAATCTATAATAATAAAAGAATAATATGCTAATCAGGCTGGACATCCTTCCAGAGGACCTTCTGGACAAAGCCGGGCTGTGAGGGAAGCCCAGATCCCCGGTGCTAGAGGGAAGCCGGTGCCAGCAGCCAAGAGAAGGAAGGCCTACTCTTGCATGAATTTTGTGCATCGGGCCTCTAGTACTATATAAAGGTAGCCATTTCCCCATACATTTAATATTATCAAGCTTTTACATTTTTGCCAGTATGCTGAACAATGATTTAATTTACATTTCCCTGATCCTTGGTGAAGTTAGATAATTTTACGTGTATTTGTCGGCCACTCATATTTCTCTCCTATACAGAGTGTTCTCAAATGTTTCCCTTGTTTTTCTGTGAGATTGCAAGATTCTGTGTTTTTATGAAATCTCTCCAGATGAAGCTGACGTCAGCCATACTTGTTTGCCAAGGCTCAAAGGGTTGTCACTTTGGGCTCTATTCATAGCACTGGCAATGTTCCTGCTCGCATTCTCTTTGGGGTAGCAGACCACCTATTTAATGAAACGGGTAGCCCCTGCCCCCTTCAGAGTCACAGAAATCCTGGCCTCTCTCTAGGCTACTAAGCCTCTTGGACCGCAGTGATCTTTGTCTCTCCTCTCAGTCCACTAAAAATCCCAATTTATCTTCTTTCCTTTCCTTCATCCCCCTCTCCCTCCATTACCTTCTAAATGGAAAAGATTGGGAGCAAAGTGTTCCTGGGAAGATTGTGTGCCTTAAAAGCAACCGGTCCTTTCGTGATCTTTCTGGAAAAGCCTCCACCTTTTCCCACAACTGGGCTGCAAGGGACAAATAGGTTGAGCTTAGCATGCAGGGGAGGCAGCTCCCATTCCAACCACTGCTGTCTCAGCAGAAAAGCTCTTTTTAGGACATTAAAATCCTTTCATCCTGCCCTGCTCAAGATGCCCGGGCTGCCCAGGCATTCCAAAATTATTCTCAGTGCATTCTGACAGCTAATGTTGGATTTAAAACTTTAATGGTTGTTCCTTCAAGTTCCTCTATGGCATCTCATTTGCTACTCTTGTTTTCTTTAATTATTTCTCCCCCTCTCTACCCAGCCAGTGTGTAACAAAAACATAGCTCCACTGAGAACCTGAGCTTTTCCTATAGTAAGCAAGATGCCACTGCGTAAAATTCTCCACTGCTTTGAGCTTTCCGGGGCATGTATTCAGTTCCAGAAACATTCACTGAGAACCCTCTATGTGTAAGATACATAAACAGCATCAGGGGAGCAAAGACAATTAAAATGCATCCCTTGTCCTCCAGAAATTGGAACCTAGAGGAGAGATAAAATAACTCTACAATGAGCCTGATGCTGTGAAATGTCATAATAGAAATGTTATGGGAATAGAGTGGGTATGAGGGGAGTATATTCCGCCAGAGAGTGCAGTGAAGCCTGGGCACTGAAGCCCTCAGGACCCGCTGAATAAGGGCAAGCTTTTGAGCGTGGTGACCACCAGAGGGAGGACTTGATCACTGTGTTATTTCTCATTTCTTAGTTTTTCTTGTGTATACAAAATTGTTTTTCTTACTTACTGTTTTGGAATTCATATTTAACTAAGAACATAGTGAGAGGGAGATGGAAACGTTAGACTTTGGGTTCTGGAGCATCTTTAATCATAATCTGTAAAAATGCTATCCCAAATCAGTTTCTTTGGGCCAAACGAGTAATAGAAACCACAGGCAAGCAGTCATATTTCAAGGCCTTTTATTTCACTATGCCTTGGTTTCCAAAAAGCGTTCTCATAAGAATGTCCTTCAAACAAGAGCATTCTTACAGCCATTTATCTCATTGGTTTTAGCCTTTAAAGTTTTCACTTATTGATAGGTACTTATGGCAAACCAAGTACCAATTGCCACTGTTGCATCCTATAGCCTTTTCTCTAAAGAGCCATTGATGTGTCCTTAAAAAAAAATCAACCCTGCTACTCCCTTGAGTAAAATGCTCTGGTTGTTTCATATTGCACTTGGGATAAAATCTAACTTCCCACCATGCCTATGAGCACCTTCAAGATCTGGCCCCTGCATGCTTCTCCATCCTTAATTCTAACATCTTCCCCAAGCTCTTTCTTCTGTAACTGGAACATGTTATGTTGATATAGACCTGAAGATATATATATATATATATATATATATATATATATATATATATATACCAGCTGTCCCTACTGCCCAGAGCGCTCTGCCTCCAACTGGCTACTTCTTTTCATTCAAGTAACAGATCAAATGTTACTTATGAGGAACATCTCATGAGAGCATACAACCTAATCCAGTTCCCTCTTACCCACAACTGTCGGTCTCTATCACTTTAATTTTCTCCATAGCCTTTATAACCATTTGATATTATTTTGATTATTTAGTTCGCGTTTCTCAACCTGTGGGTCGCAACCCCTTTGGGGGGTCGAACGACCCTTTCACAGGGGTCGCCTAAGACCATTGGAAAACACATATTGAATATATAATTACATATTGTTTTTGTGATTAATCACTATGCTTTAATTATATTCAATATAACAATTAAAATACATCCTGCATATCAGATATTTACATTATGATTCATAACAGTAGCAAAATTACAGTTATGAAGTAGCAACGAAAATAATTTTATGGTTGGAGGTCAACACAACATGAGGAACTGTATTAAAGGGTCGAGGCATTAGGAAGGTTGAGAACCACTGATTTAGTTATTATCTATCTATCTCGTTTATCTGATATTTTTTCCAGTGCTTAGAATAATGCTTTGCACAAATACAACACACTTACAAGAAACCCAGAGATCAAAGAAGAAATCATCAGAGAAATTTGAAAATATTTTTAAGTAAATTACAATAAGAATATTGCTCCAGCTGGAGTGGCTCAGTTGGCTGGAGCATCATTCTGTGCAGCCAAGGGTTGTCAGTTCTGTTCCCGGCCAGGGAACATGCCTGGGTTGCAGGATTGATCCCCAGTCGGGGCATGTGTGGAGAGTGGTCAATCGATGTTTCTCTCTCTTTCTCTTCCTTCTTCTCTCTAATCAGGTCGTCAGGTGAGGACTAAAAAGTACACACAATATATCAAAATTTGTGGCATACAGCAAAAGAGGAACCCAGCCTAGAGGGAAATATATAGCCTTATATCAGAAAAGAAAAAAAGGGCCAAAGCTATTGACCTTTAAAGGTGACCTAATGTCATCCATATCTATAGATGACCCTTGATTTTTTTATCTCCCACCCAAAGAGTACTCCTGAAGTACAGACTTTTATATCCAGCTGCCCTTTTAGAAGACTGACAAGCATCTCAAATGTATGTCCAAAACATAACTCTTGCTTTTTTTGCCCCCAAATGTTCCTTTCCTATTATCTGCATCTCAATAAATGATACCTTCATCTTTATATTTGCTGAAGTCCCAAATTTAAATCTCCCTTGATCCTTTCCTATCCCTCACCTTCTAATCCCAATTTTCTCAGCATATTCTCTTTTATCTAAAATATGTCTCAAATTGTGCAATTTAGAATTGGAACCGACACAGCCACTTACAAAGCAAACTGTTCCCTGACTCATAAAACAGATCAATTGTAGCAGACCATGATGTGCAAATCAAACGGTCTAAGCTTAATTTGCAGCCATATGTTCCAAAACAAGTGTACAGTTGTAGTATTACACAGATTCAGATTCTAAGGATAAAGCCATTGACTGTTCTAGCAAGCCACCTGACGTACAAATTCCCTGCCTAAACCACCCTATGCCTACTGCATCTCCTTTGGAATTTATGATTGTTATGACTTTTGATAATTAACTCCTTTATCACTATGAAACACTCATCTTTATCTGTGGAAAACTCTTTGGCTTAACGTCTGTTTTATCCGAGAGTAATGTAGTCACTCTGACCTTTTAAAATTGATTGTTGTGTGGTATATCTTTGCCATCTGTTAACTTTCAACCTATCTGTGTCTTTATATTTATTTATTGAATTTGTTGGGGTGACATTAATTTACAAAACCATACAGGTTTCAAGCGTACAACTTAATAACACATCATCTGCACGCCGCATTGGATGACCGTTGGCTCAAGCAAAGTCTCCTTCCGTCCTAATTTTCTCCACCTTTGCCCACCTCCACTCAACCCACCGCCCTTTCCTTCTGGCTATCACCACGCTGTTGTCTGTGTGGTATGTATACCTGGTATATGCTTTTTGGTTAATCCCTTCACCTTCTTTCATCCAGTCCAGCCTCTCCCCTCTTCTCTGACAGCTGTCAGTCTGTTCCATGTATCCATTCCTCTTTTTCTATTGTCTGTCAGTTTATTTTGTTCATTAAATTACACATATAAGTGAGATTATAATAAGGTATTAGCCTTTCTTTGACTGGCTGATTTCACTTAGCATAATAATTTCCAGTTCCATCCAGGCTATTGCAAAAGCCTTTTTTATTCCATTGTGTAAATATACCACAGCTTTTTTATTCACTCATCTACTAATGGGTACTTGGACTGCTTCCAGATCTTAGCTATTGTAAATAATGCTGCAATGAACACAGGGGTACATATATTCTTTCAAATGAGCATTTCTGGATTCATAAGATATAATCCCAGAATTGGTATCATTGGGTCAAAAGGCAATTCCATTGTTATTTTTTTTTTTTTGAGGAAACTCCATATTGTTTTCTATAGTAGCTGCACCAGTTACATTCTCACCAATAGTGCATGAGGGTTCCCTTTTCTCCACATCCTCACCATCACTTGTTGTTTGTTGATTTATTGATGATAAGCATTCTGGCAGGTGTGAGGTGATATCCCATTGTGGTTTGAATTTGCATCTCTCTGATGACTAGTGACGTTGGGCCTTTTTTTGTGTCTCTTGGCCATCTGTATTTCCTCTTTGGAGAACTGTCTATTCAGGTCCTTTGCCCATTTCTTAATTGGATTGTTTGTCTTCCTGCTGTTGCATTTTATAAGCTCTTTTTAATCCCTTATCAGATGTATTATTGGCAAATATGTTCTACAGTGGGTTTCCTTTTCATTTTGTTGATGGTTTATTTTGTTGTGTAAAAGCTTTTAGTTTGATGTAGTCCCATTTATTTCTCTTTTCCTTTCTTTCCTTTGCCCTAGGAGATTTGTTGGCAAAAATATTGCCACAAAAGATGTCTGAGATTTTACTGCCTCTGTTTTCTTCTTGGATTTTTATAGTTTTGTGACTTACTTTTAAGTCTTTTATCCATTTTGAGTTTATTCTTGTAATTTAAAGCATGTCTCTTATATACAGTAGATATTTTGTCTTCTTTTAAAAAATATTTTTATTGATTTCAGAGAGAAAGGGAGGAGAGAGAGAGAAATATCAATGATGAGAGAGAATCATTGATGGGCTGCCTCCTGCATGCACCCTATTGGGGATCAAGCCCACAACCCAGGCATGTGCCCTTGACCGGAATCGAATCTGGGACCCTTCAATCTGCAGGCCAACGCTCTATCCACTGAGCCAAACCAGCCAGGGCTGTCTTCTTTTTAAATCCATTCTAACAACATGTACCTTTTAGTTAATGTAATTACTTATATGATTGAATATATGTCTACCATCTTGTATTGCCCCATTATTTTGTTTCTTTTTACCTTTTTATCTTTTGGATTAAAAAATTAAAATGATCTCTTGGCTTTTTAGTTATATACCTGCATTATTAGAGGTTTACTAATTAGAGGTTTTTCAGTAGTAACTCCAGGAATGAAAATATTCATCCTTAACTTTTTACAGTTTACTTATGGTTAATATACTGTATCACTCACTTTTCATTAAATATTAGAGCCTTCCAATTTACATGGTCATTTCTCTTGCCAGTTTCTTTATTTATTTTACTGAGGTGTAATTGACACATAACCCCTTTTAAAAATCTTTATTCATATATTTACTGTTTGTGGTGCTCTTCACTCCTTCCTACATGTCCATCTTTCTCTCTGGCATCATTTTGCTTCACACTGAAGAACGTCCTTTGGCACATTTTGTAGTGCCAGTCTGATGGTGACAAATCCTTTCTGTTTCTATTTATGTAAATAAGTCTTCCATTTAATGTCCTTTAATTTAAAAACTTTATTTTTTGAGCAGGTTTAGGTTTAAGGAAAAATGGATTGAAAAATGCAGAGTTCCCACAGTTGTCCTGTCCCACCCAAAACACACACACACACACACACACACACACACAGAGTTTCCCCTGTTATTTACACTTGTATTGGTGCAGGGCATTTATTACAACTGGTGAACCAATATTAACACGTTATTAACTAAAGTCCGTAATTTACATCAGGATCCACTGTTTGTGTTGTGTAGTCCATGAGTTTTGACAAATGTATGTCTCATACAAACTGTTTTTACTGCCCTAAAATTTCACTGTGCTCCATTATAGTATGAAATATTTTCAGATCGACTTTTCCACATCATAATATTATGCATTTAAGGTTCCTCCAAGTGTTTTTGTGGCCTGATGTGGATTGTCAATGTTTTGGAGTTTAGCTCGGTCTCAGCTCATTTGTCTCTTCCATAATATGTAAGAAAATGAATGAAAGGGTTTTGTTTTGTTTTACTCTTTCATAAATCAAACGTTCACATAAAAACCAGGTGAAATAGAACTAGAGCATTGCCAGCATTCATATGCCCCCAACCAATTATAGTTCCTCCTCAGCACAAGGTAAGTACTGCCCTGACTTTTATGCAGATATTCTTGCTAAACTTTATAGTTTTACTATAACATAGTTTTTTTTTACCTATAATAAAATTCCATCCCTAAAGAATATAGTTTAGTGTTGCCTGCCTTACACAGAATCATATTATATCTTTTGTGTGTATCTTATTTTATTCAACATTGTGCTTGTGAGAGTCCTCCATGCCACTATGTAGAGTAGTAATTCATTTGTTTTATTGCTATATGATGTTCCATCACATGAAAAACACAATTCATTTATCCATTCAACTACTGATGGACATTTAGATTGTTTTCAGGTTTGGGGGCGTGGATAATGCTGCTGTAAGTATTCTTGTACTTGTGTCCTGGTATATATTTGTGAAGATAGTAGGAGTGGATTTTCTAGGTCATGGAATATGAGTATTATCAACATTACTGGATAATGTTAGTGCTTCAAAGTGGTTTATCAAATTATACTTGAAATAAGATTTTTGAAGAAAAGAATTGCAATCTGAGATATGCAGGTTCAGATAGAAAACCAAACTGAGCTCGGGGGGGGGGGGGGGAAGGGGGGGAAGGGGGGGGGAGAGAACGAAAGGAAGGGTTTACAAAGGCAAAAACCACAAAATGCAATTCTTTAATGCAAATGAAGGATTATTGGTTAGGTTAACAGGGATTGCAAATGAGGAAGCAAAAACTGCAAGGGTGAGGTCAAGTCCATATGTGTCCATACAGGATGTTAATGGCTGGACCTTTAGCTGAGTTTAGCAACAGGTTTAGTAGCTTAACAGCAGCTCTGAGAACTAAGGCACAAAATGTGCACAGGCTGCCCAGGCCCCACTTCCTTCATAGCCTCCTTAGTATTTTAAATAACTCTCTTAGCAATGCTTGTTCTGTTTTATTTATTTATCTTTATTATCAACACCAACACTTGGAATTTTCAGACTTAAAAGAAAAACAAGTGTCCCACCCTGGCCGGGTGGCTCAATTGGTTGGGGTGTCATCGTGGGTACCAAAAAGTTGCAGGTCTGATTCCTGGTCAAGGAACACACCTAGGTTTTGGGTTCCATCCCCATTCGGGGCATTTAGGGAATGCAACTGATCAATGTTTCTCTTTCACATCAATATTTTTCTCTCTCTCCTCCTTCCTCTCTCTCAAAAATCAATTTAAAAACAACAGCAACAAAAACAGTGTCCGTGTATTTATGGGTGTGTTTATGGGCTCTCACTGTTGTTCCATTCTAATACAGTTGTCCGCCCTTATCTGTAGTTTCACTTTCCGTAGTTTCTGACTATAGTTAACTGCAGTTTGAAAAATATTACATAGAAAATTCCAGAAATAATTGATTCATAAGTTTTAAAATGCACACCGTTGTGTGTAACATGAAATATATCCTCTCCTTGCCCATTAGTCACTAACCCCTCGATTATCAGATCTACTGTCTCAGTATCACAGAGCTTGTGTTCAAGTAACCCTTACTTTACTTAATACTGTCACCACAGCACAAAAGTAGTGATGCTGGCAATTTGCGTATGTCAAAGAGAAGCTGTGAAAGGTTTCCTTTAAGTTAAAAGATAAAAGTTCTTGACTTATGGGGAAAAAGTTGTATGCTGAGGTTGCTAAGATCTATGGTAAGAATGAACCTTTTAGCCATGAAATTGTGAAGAAGGAAAAAGAAATTCATGTTAGTTTTGCTTTCATACCTCAACTGAAAAAGTTACTACTACAGTGTGTGGTAAGTGCTTAGCTGTGATGGAAAAGGCATTATACTTATGGGTGACAGATATGAACAGAAAATGTGTTCTGACTGATGGCAACATGTTGCAGCAGAAAGCATTGAGCCTTTACAAAGACTTCAGCAAGGGATCCCCTGACACTAGTGACACCAAACCATTAACTTTAAGTGATGATTACACAGATTCAGGAATAGGTTTGAACTGAAAAATATAAAAATTACTGAAAAGAGAGAGACCACATTTACATAACTTCTATTACAGTATATTCTTATAATTTTTATTATATTATTAGTATTATCAATCTCTCACTGTGCCTAATTTATAAATAAATTTTATCACAAGTATGTATGTACAGTATAAGAAGAAACAGCATATATAGGGTTCAGTACTCCCACAGTTTCAGACACCCTTTGGGCGTATTGAAATATATCTATTGTGAGCAGTAAAATCTTCTCACCTTATTTTTAAGAGTATCTTCATTATTTTGGGACCTTTAAATTTTTATAAAAACTTAAAAGTTAACTTGTTATTGTCTCCAAAATAACTATGATTTTGATTGTGACACTTTAAAAGAACTTACATCTTTACAATATTAAGACTTCTAATCCATGAACATGATATGTCTTTCTATTCATATCTTTAGTAAGTCTGTAAATAAATATTTTAGTTTTCTCCATAAAAGTCTTGGACATATTTCATTAGATTTATTCCTAGATATGTTATATTTGTTGATAAAATTTTAAATGGTACCTTCTCAGAAATTTTATTTTCTAACTTTTTCTTGGCCAGCATATAGAAATATTGTTTATCTTGATTTTCTATGCAATTATTTTATTAATTCTTATAATTGTTTTGCATTTTCACATACACATTTGTATTAACCATAAATAATATCAATTTTGTTTCTTCCTTACCAATCTTTGAATTTCTGTGTTTTATTTTTTGCTTCTTTTCTTTTTCTTTAGCCTTAATGTACTTACAAAAATCTCTAGCACAATTTTGAAAACAAGTGGTGGTAGCAGGCATTCTTAGACAATATGGGTTCTTGTTTTCACCTATACTTTGGCCTGGTAATTATTATTATTATTATTATTATTATTAATCCTCATCCAAGGATATACATTTTTTTCACCATTGATTTTGTTGTAGTTGTTAATCCTCACCAAGGATGTTTTTTCTATTGATTTTTAGAGAGAGTGGAAGGGAGGGAGGGAAGTGGAGAGAGAGAGAGAGAGACAAACATCAATGTGTCTCAGTTGCCTCCCACATGGGCCCTGGGATTGAACCTGCAACCCAGGTATGTGCCCTTGACTGGGAATTGAACCCATATCCCTTAGATGCTCAGGAAGATGCTCTAACTACTGAGCACACCAGCCAGGGTATGGCCTGGTACTTTTTTATTATCTTGTTATTTTTTCTTTACTGTTAAGAAAATCCTAAGATATTTTATCCAGCATTTTTATTTGTTATCTGTAAAGGTATTAGTCTAAATAACAGGGCCTACCATGTTCCTGAAAAACCTAAAATCTTGACTCAACTCCTTCCATTTATCTTTGCTGTCACTGATTTAAGTCACCTCTATTTTTTTATTGATCCATTATAATAATCTTCTACCTTTTCTGTCTGTCTCTCTTCTTCAATCAATTTTCTGTTTTTAAATATGTTTTTATTAATTTCAGAGAGAGGAAGGGAGAGGGAGAGAGAGATAGAAACATTGAGGAGTTTGAGCCCGCAACTCAGGCACATGCCCTGACTGGGAATCAAACCAGCAACCTCCTGGTGCATGGGTCAATGCTCAATTAACTGAGCCACTGGCTGGGTTCCATTCATTTTCTTTTATTTTTTAATCTTTATTGTCGAAAGTATTACAAATGTCCCCCTCCTTCCCCCATTACTCCTTCTAGCCCGCACCCACCCCCCAACCCAGGCCTTCACCACATTACTGTCTGTGTCCAGGGATTATGCATATATGCATACAAGTTCTTTGGTTAATCTCTCCACTCACCCACTCCCGCTTTCCCTCTGAGATTCGACAGTCTGTTCCATGCTTCTGTGTCTCTGGATCCATCTCAATTAATTTTCAATCCTGCTGTCAGGAGGTTCTTTCTAAAATAGAGATTTAATCAAGTGTCTTCCTGAATGTTTTCAATATTTTGTGCTTTTCTCTTTTCTCTGGAGATGCTGTTGTTTAGTCTTCCTGCAGTTTCCTTCTGTCTGTGGTTTGCCTGTTGTTTGTCCTTCAAGTTTCAGCTCAGATAATTGTCTTTTCTGAAGACTTCCTATGTCCTTCTGTTATGGGCTGAACTGTGTTCCTCCAAGATTCTTATGTTGAAGCCCTAATCCCTAGTCCCGCAGACTGTGACTGATTGGGAGGTAGCACTTTTAAAGAGGAGATTAAGTTAAAACGGGGCCTTTAGCGTGGCCCTAATCCAATATGACTGGAATCCTTATTAGAAAAGGAGATTGGGACATGTGGAGAGACACTGGGTCTGCAAATACACAGAGAGGAGACCATGGGCGGACTCAGTGAGAAACAGCTGTCTGCCAGCCCAGGAGAGAGGCCTCAGGAAATACCACGTGTGGACTGTATCTTGGACTTCCTGCCTCAGAACCGTGACAAAATAAGTTCTTATCTGTGGTTTAAGCCACTCAGTCTGTGGTATTTTGTAATGGGAGCCCTAGAAAACTAATATACACCACTCCTTCCAACCCAGAAAGTTAGACACTCCTCTTCCATGCTTCCCTGGGCCTTTTATGCAGCTCCATGGTGGCCTTATCACCTAATATTGTTTGTTTTTGCATGCTCGGCTCACCACGGTTTCTGAAAACCAGAGTTTTCTTGAAAAAAACACACACATGATTTGAATGAATGATCAGTCCTCAAAATGAGAGATAGAGAAGGATTGCCCTTTAGGAAACCAATTGAAATATTAACGGATTGCAGACCAGCCAGAACCCAAGGGTGACCCTACAGGGATCCTCAACATCAGAAATCACAGTACGTAAATAGCTTTCTCTTGGCACAAATGTTAAAAGAGTACTATTCCTGCTGGGAGGAGAAACAAGGTGGGATACAGGAAGTAAAACAGAATGGCAGTGCTTGGATTAATGTCAGACTGCTTCACACTGAATTGGGTGACAAGATAGTTACATAAACCTAGCAATCTCTGAGTGGTTTTTACCCTGAAGTCTTCACTCACTAGAGAAGTATGTGAGTCGTGTGTTAGCATAGTCAAAGCAGCGAATAGTTCAACATTGTGGTCAGGCTCATTAGGTTCAATCCCTTAGCTCCACCAATTACTAGCTTAAAATGTCTAAGCCTCAATCTCCTCCGCTGTAACGTGGGAATGACGGTGCTTATAGTGTTTACTCTATAGAGTTGTTTTGAGGGTTAAATGACATCATTCATGTGAAGGACTAACCTTGCAAGCATTTAATGAATAATTGCTGTCGCCAGCCAGCGTGGCTTGGTGGTTGGGTGTTGAACTGTGAACCAGGAGGTCGTGGTTTGATTCCTGGTCCGGGCATGTGCTTGGGTTGCAGGCTCGATCCCTGGTGGGGGACGTGTTGGAGGCAGCCGGTGGATGATTCTCTCTCATCATCGATGTTTCTAGCTCTCTCTCCCTTCCTCTCTGAAATCAATAAAAATATATTAAATAAATAAGTAAATATTAGCTGTTGTTAGGATAAAATGTTAGCACTCTATTCAGTTGAGTATCTATAACGTTAAGTGTCTCTTTAGAGGAGAACCCCCAGCGGCCTCCAGTAAGTGGCAGGAAAAATGTTAGCCGCACACAAACGCCAGGTGGCCTTATGTTTAAACTGCCCTGAGTATACTTCCGCCTGAGTATGTTTTTACAGAATTTAAAGGCACGTACAGCTGGTTTTATCACTATTATGACTCACAAAAAAATGCAGCCCATTGACAGGAGCTTGTTCTTCGAAATAACACGAGTAGACAAGAATTATGTTCTATTTCCATTCTCTGTACTTTCTCAAGCATGACTCCAAGAATTCAATCAGTTTGGGGGTCATCTATTGGGTTCTCAGGCTTTATGATTTAGATTTGGAAAGGAGCGCCTCTGGCACGTTACAGCAATTACAATGGCTTTCCTGAGTAAAAATCTCTGTAGGTTGGTGCCAATCATGGAAGTGCAGAGAGATCCAACTCTGTGAAGCACTTAAACAGCAACTTTGAGGAGTGTGCAATACTTGTTTTCCGTCCTGGGTGAGATTGTCCTGCTTTCAATTCTCCAAGCTAAATGCACAGTGGATGGTTACCTGGGTGACAGCTCGTAAACTAAGCGGTTGCTTTGCAGCTAGCTGAAGGATTTGTGCACTCAGAACCAACTTTAAATATATTGTAAAGGTGCTTTGAGCTGTACAACACCGGAAAATAAGCAAAGAAAACAATCTAAATCTATGCTGCTTTCAAATGGATCCCTTGTTAAAGTGTGGTTGACAGCTGTCCCAGAAATCAGTGCCATGGTGAATTAGGATGATGTTGACTGATGCTTGGCTTGATGTTTCTTCAGCTGTGTACCAACTCCCTCGGCAAAACACACCATAGGTAAGCCAAATCTCCATTTTTCATCATGTTTTAGATAATACCATATGTTGTAACTTTTTTTTTCTCTTCAAAGGATGTCTCAGAGGAGGAATATTAGATAAGTGGATAGAGAAAACTCAAATAATTATATCCTTAGAGTTGTTGTAATAAACTTTTTCAATGAGACAATTCCTTGAAATCTTTCATACAAATGCCTCTAGACCAGTGGTTCTCAACCTTGGCTGCACATTAGAATCACCTGGGAATCTTTTTAAAATCCTGATT
The DNA here is from genome assembly GCF_028538775.1 of Myotis yumanensis. NCBI lineage: Eukaryota > Metazoa > Chordata > Mammalia > Chiroptera > Vespertilionidae > Myotis > Myotis yumanensis. Next base: position 76,011,157 of record NW_027223759.1, read on the forward strand.
TCTGGGCCTCATCCTCCGGAAATTCTGTTTCTTTGTTAATGGGGTGGGGCCACAACATTAGTAACAAAGGAACAGAATTTCCGGAGGATGAGGCCCAGAAATCAGGATTTTAAAAAGATTCCCAGGTGATTCTAATGTGCAGCCAAGGTTGAGAACCACTGCTCTAGACCATAGGCTAAACTGATAAGAACAAGAAAAGTATATAAAATTGCTTCCATTGAATTATACCCAAGCACGATCTTTTCTTTTAATCACCAAAATGTGTTAAATTTACATGGTATAAACCTTCTTGTAACCACTCAGTATTGTATATATGTGTTTTTGGCCCAATTTTCTCAAAATGAAAGAGGATTCCCATTGCTTTCAGTCTTAATTTCTTAAGATTCCAAATCAAATATACAGTGTAATAAAAAGATGTTGTTTTACAATTAGATTAACCATAAAAGAGACTGGGCTTCAATAGATGCTAAACCAGAAATCCCTGTGCAATGAAATATTGCTTAAAAATCATTGTTCCAAACAACCCTAAAGGGGAAAATTGAGAAAAGTTTTCTTATGGAAAAACTTAAAATGGAAATGTACAGACAGAAGATCACAGTGGAAATGGAGCTCACTAGTAAAAGCCATGTGGGTCCATCCATGTTAATGGAAAGAGCAAACTAGTAGTATATACAGGGATACTGCTGTATGTCATTCTTCTTCCAGTCGCTACTGAGTGTGTGAGGCCATGGATGACCAAATAATGACCACATTGCCCACTATTGTAGTGATTGGATTTAACAACTTTTGGGTTGTGGTTTGGTTGAGATTTTAATTTTTTATTTAGATGGTAGATATTACTTGTAAAATACTCTAATTTAAAAGTTACATTAAAAATTAAAGCCCGTAAAGTCCTGCATAGGGAATATGGTCAATAATATTGTAATAACTATGTATGGTGTCAGATGGGTACTAGACTTATCAGGGTGATCACTCTGTAAGTTATATAAATGTCTAATCACTATTGTTGTACACCTGAAACTAATATTGTATGTCAAGTGCAATTGAGAGGTAAAAAAATTTTTTCAAAAATAATTAAGCCACAACTTCATAACATACATTGCCTTTTCATTGCTAGGGGTAAAAACCTTGGAAAAATACCTTTGGGGTCCTATTTCCAACTTATAAATAAACTGGTAATACAAATGCGTATTTCTTGCCCAGTTGTTACTTGTATATCTGATTTTCAGCTTTATTGAAGAACAGGTTTTACTTATCCTTTGTTTGTGAAAGCATTTCTTATACCGAAAAAGATATTGCAAATACTGTTGCATTTTCAAAAATAAGTATACAAATCCAAGTTGCAAAGCAATTTGAGGAGACAGATATGTCTCCTAGTGTTTAAAACTGATTTTGAACGTATCATCTCTCTTTTTAGCTTTTGGTAAAGTACACGGTGCATTTAATGCTAATGACTAGGATAATGATGATGAAGGAACAGCAATCAACCAAGTGTCTACTTCCCTGACGAGAGCTTAGAGAAAGCAGTCAGGCATGGCCATTCTGCAGCACACCCCGCCCACCTCCCGCGCGGCCCTCCCCCCCCCCCCCCCCCCCCCGCAGTATTTGGTGAAATTAAATACACTCGGCCCATTCACCTTGGAGAAACAAGGCCTGAACGAGGATATTTATCACAGTGTAGTTTGTGGAGTGGGAAGCTGGAGACCCCTTAGATGCCCATCTCCAAGGGAAGGGATAATAAAATAGTATGGTGTTGGACATGATACAGCCATCAGAAGCAGACAACCAGAGGTACACATGAGTACAGGCTAACGCTTAAGAACAGTGGTAAGTAATAAATAAGCAACCAGATTTGGCCGGTGTTGCTGAGTAGTTAGAAATACACTGAAGAGTCTCGGGATTGATTCCCCATCAAGGGAATCTCCCCATTTTTTGTTTTAATTTAAAAAAAAGAAAAGAAAACAAATAGACTTTTAAAGTAGACTCTATTTTTTAGAACAGTTTTAGGTACACAACAAAATTGTGTGGAAAACACAGAAAATCCCCATATATTGCCTGTGCCCTCCAAACACAGCCTCCCCACCATCGACATCCAGCGCCAGAGTCGCACATTTGGTACAATTAATGAACATACATTGACACGTCATTATTATCCAAAGTTCAGAATTTACATTAGGGTTCACTCTTGATGTTGCACATTCTAAGGTTCTGGACAAATGTAGAATATGTACCCACCATTACTGTATCACACAGAGTAGTTTCACTGCCCTGGAATCCTCTGTGCTCCAGCTATTCAATACCCCTCCCCCACCCGTGGCAACCACTGACCTTTTTACTGTCTCTGGGATGCACCTTCCACCCTCCACCTCAATCTCTGATCCCTCCCCCTGCCTTTCCCGCTTAAGCATTTGGGTGATTTCTGTCATTAGACAACTTCTGGGAGCACTTGGTGATTCGAATCCAATCCATAATCTTCCTTGCAATTCTTGTCACTTTCTAATTGACATTTATCATTACTGCTTATTCCTTTTGATTTAAGTTTCCTAGGCTAAATACTAGTACTAGTGTTCCCCCCGAATATCTAATAGAGAACAAATTGAAATAGAGAATCAAGTCCTCAAGTCTTTTACTACTTTTGCTCAAAATGATGTTACATAATAATAACAACAATTCTATATAATAAAAGGCTAACATGCAAAGTGACCGAACAGTGAAATGACCAGTCGCCATAACGTGCACTGACGACCAGGGGGCAGATGCTCAATACAAGAGCTGCCCCCCTGGTGGTCAGTGAGCTCCCACAGGGAGAGTGCCGCTCAGTCAGAAGCCAGGCTCATGGCTGGTGAGCGCAGCGGTGGTGGCAGGAGCCTCTCCTGCCTCCATGGCAGTGCTAAGGATGTCCGACTGACGGCTTAGGCCCACTCCCCACAAGAGCGGGCCTCTGCCATCAGTTGGACATCCCCCAAGGGCTCCCAGACTGTGAGAGGGCTCAGGTCAGGCTGAGGAACCCCCTCCCCACGAGAGCTCGAATTTCATGCACCGGGCCTCTAGTACTATAATAATAATAACAGCAATATCCAACATTGATTACATGTTTACTATTGTAAATTCACTATTTTAAAGGTTTTATACATATTTTGCCTAATTCCAAACAACGCCATTAGAACATTAGTATTAGTATCTGCATTTTACAGATGAGGCACTGGTGAGGCAGGATAGTGAGAAGTTAGGAAAATCCTGGGCAAGAGAATGGGGAAACTGAGACAAGAAAATTAAACAAGGCCAAACAATTTGAAATTTTTACAGCCACCTGGTGAATCGAAAGACCTATCTCCCCTAACCAAGGACATTCCCTAGCCAGAGAATACATAGCTTAAATCATGCTGGTCAGGGAGATAGAGAACAGAGACCCTAATAATGCCATTTGTGCCAGCTAACCCAAGGACAGATGAAGTCTGAGGAACACATAACAACAAAAAACATACACAAAACCATTAGAGCCAAACAGACCCAAGATAAAGTAAAACAATAAAGCAGGCCAAATAATGAATCAGCATATTCGAAATTGCACCTGGAAAGCTGATGAATATTCTGCTGAAAAATCCCCTAAAATTCTCACCTCCAGAGAGATAAAACCCCCAAAACAAAGGATATCAGCCAGGTCTTGCTCTAGAGCATGCCCATGCCCCTTCCTGGGCATGAACTTTAATTTCTTCCTAAACTCTAAAGGTTGTTCCACGAGAGGAGGAACAACCAGAGGAGCAATGGACAGTGGCAGCTCGACCAGGGCTCACCCCCTGATCCTGTCTCCAAGACCCCTTTTTTCTCTGACTTCCCACTTCTGTCACTGTGACCTTCACTTCCCTGTGAGCTCACAGCAGCCCCATCTGGGCTCAATCATTTCCTATCACATTTCTAGGGAGCCAAAGCAGAGCCCCTCCCAGGCTCTCTCCTGTTGCTTCTTCTACCCTCATTTCTTCTTTGTTTCACTGTCCCCCGCATTAATAAACATGCTCTCAAACCCACCTGGACACGTGTTGTGAAGTCTTTCCTACAGGAAGCTGAGAACCCACACACTACTTATGTGCTGACTCTGTTGCTGACCTCATTCCAAAAAAGCAAATGCCTGTCTCTTCCTGCATCACATCCCCACAGCTGCCCAACCCCATCCTCTTGGCCCCATCTTTCATTATCTATGGCCAATGTGTCACAGGCCCTCTAAATTTTATTTTCAATTTTTTGTTTCTACCTTTCTATTCTCTATGATAATAATCTTCCTAAAGTACAAGTGTTCCTAAAAGGCAATACTCAGAACTCCCCCTGGCCTTCCCAACCTAGTCAGAAGTAAAGTGTGAATTCCCACCCACTCCACTCTCTCCTCGTTGACCCTGGGTATTGGCCTTTGTTCATGTCCTTCCTCCCCTCAAAACTGCCCTTTCTTCTTCACTCTGAGTCTCCAAATATTATTGATACCTTTCTTATCATGGAGTGCTCCAGCCCATGTGGCTATCGCATTTCTCTAGTATCTATAAGATTCAATATCTATTGTTTGCTTTGATAATTATGTACTTTCTTTTTTGTATTTTGTCTTAACTATTTTATACTATATTCTATGTGACAGGTCTATGAAAGATGCTGAAGGACAATAGCATCCTCTTAAATGAATGGATGAATTTATCAAATAGTACTAGCTCTGGGGTGAAAGTACATGTAGTCTAGCCCATGAATTCTGAAGGCATTTGTGTATTTAGAAGATTAAAGACCAATTCTAGATCTTTTCTTTTTTTTTTCCTTTAGCTTTTCCCCCACAAAGTTGTACTATGAAATGGGCCTTTTGCTTTTCTGCTTTCAACCAAATGCCAGCTCACCGCAAATAAATTGCCCACTCAATGAAATAACATGGTGACGATGGTGCCAGAAGCTGGAATTGGAATATAGAGTTTGACAAAGGAGTTTGTGCTTTTCCAACAGCAAGAGATTCTGGATAGGTGGTTTGGTGATTTCAAAAAATGCTATTTAAGAAATATTTCAATGATTTGGAATACTGAGCTGGGATACTTAAAATTAGGACTTCCCTGAAAAATCTAGAATGGTGGTGCCACCACACTCATCAATGACTCACCCTGAGTTGCATTATGGAGGTTACAACAGCAGAAGGCACAGAATGTCCCGGCAATTAAGGAGTTTACAGTATTGTTGGGAAGATTGGACTTTCAAAAAGAAAATAATTACAGGGATTTTAAAAACAACGCTAAAGAAAATGAAATCCTACAAGAACTCTCACCAATAGAACAAGCCAATACTTTGCATATAGTATCTCAGATCCTCACCAACCACTTGAAAAGTGGAATATCATTTCCATTTTCAAGTTGAGGGAATAAAGTTCAGAGAAGCTGAGTGACATGCTCACGGTTACACAGTTGATAATCTGTGGGTGAGGGATTTGAGTTTGGGTCTGTCACGCTCTACAACTTGTGCTCTTTCCATTCTCATGTTGAGCATCCTTTCTTATCCTGTACCACAACAGATCTTGAAAAGTGATAGTAAAATTATTATTGTTCCCAATTTAAAATACAACGTGGCGCAAAAGTAAGTTTGCAGTTGTTCATGTGGAAAATAATACAATAATTAATAAATAAAATGCAAAAATAAACTGTCTCACGTACTCACAACTGTAAACCTACTTTTACTCCTCCCTGTATGTGTGCAAAGAACCAAGACTGGTGGGATTATGGGGTTTTCTCCTTTTAAAAAATTGTCTTTAAGAAATGTTATAGCATTTTACACATAAAAGAAATAAATGAGACCTAAAGATAGACTTTGTTACATTTGAATTACCCACTGCTTTGTTATCTTTCCTGTAATTAAATTGTTTATTTTCTCTTAAAGGCAATTATATGGAATGAGCAAGATGAATAAAAATAAACTGATTCATGATTTGCTGGAAGTAGTTTCAAGAGGTGATGTGGAACTCATCTGTGACCATATTACTAAAGTCCATTCCATTCTTGGAAACCTTGACTTTCAGCATCCAAAGACTGGGAATACACCTCTCATTACTGCAGCAGAAGAAAATCTAGCAGAGGTAACATGTGGTGTGCGGGGCCCATGGATACTCGTCTAACTAAGGATTCCAAGATGGGATGTTTGGGAATAGCATTACCACCCAACTCCATGAAAGAATGTCTGAAGGCAGAAAGCAGGGGGTGGGGGATGGAGGGGCGGGGGAGGAAGAGTGAGGGGCAACTGGAAGGAGAACTGGGAGAACCTAAATAATCTAGACAGTCGCCATCTTTATTTATTCCCCTACTCGGTCAACAGAATACTAGACTTCATGTTGGATACCAAGTTGAATCAAATGCAGATGTCACCTTTGAGGAGCTTATGGTCTAGTGCAGTGGTCGGCAAACTCATTAGTCAACAGAGCCAAATATCAACAGTACAACAATTGAAATTTCTTTTGAGAGCCAAATTTTTTAAACTTAAACTATATAGGTAGGTACATTGTTATTAACTTAATTAGGGTACTCCTACGGCTTAGGAAGAGCCACACTCAAGGGGCCAAAGAGCCACATGTGGCTCGTGAGCCGCAGTTTGCCAACCACGGGTCTAGTGGGACCACATAACGGGGTCTGAGTTTTTTCCTCCTTTTCACTCCCCACCCTCAACTTCATTAGACCTAGAAAAGTGTGCCCTATTCTAACAAGTGCATATAATCATGAAAGTAGGGAGTAAGGAGTAAATAAATAACAGTAAAATGGACAAGGACGCAAGATTGTCCTCTTTGTTTTAGTTATATATCCATCTATAGTGCCTCACACATCTAGGTGCTTAATAAATATCTATTAAATGGATAAACTAATGATTAAATAATCCATTTGGATATTATTGATCATTTATACCATTGTGTGTGGGAACTTATAAGATTCTTTTTAAGAATGCAGGTGAGGGTGAGAGTATGTGCTGGGGGGTGGGGGAGGCCGGAGAGAGGTCAATGGGGGGAAAAGGAGACTTATGTAATACTTTAAACAATAAAGAATTTAAATTAAAAAATAAAGAATGCAGGTGAGCCCTGGCAGGGTGGCTTAGTTGGTTAAAGTGTTATCCCATACACCAAAAGGTTGAGGGTTCAATCCCAGCTAGGGCACATACCTAGGTTTTATATTCGATCCCTGATTGAGAGGCAACCAGTTGATGTTCTCTCTCTCTCTCTCTCTCTCTCTGTCTCTCTCTCTTTTTCTCTCTCCCTCTCCCAAAATTAATAAAAACATATCCTCAAATAAGGATTAAAAGAATGCTGGTGAAAGTGAGAACAATATGAGCACTTGGAATTGGAGATGGTCAGCAAGAAGGGAATAGAATATAAGGGGAATAGAAAAGGGCTTAGAATGGAAAAACTACAGTGAAAAAGACAAATTTCACTCAGCTGCATAGGTCAGTACCTCTGCAAGTTCTTGGGAATCTAAATGCAAGTGGTCCTTAACCCTGCTGGCCACTTCAATTAGCCTCTCTCTTGACTAATTCTTAGCTTTTCCCCCCTCTTTTGATTTGTTTCTATTAACACCTTTTAAACAAATTCTAAAATGTTATGTATGCTTTTTAAAAAGAAGCATGTGTGCACAACTTAAAGAAAAATGAGACTAGTGTCCATATACCCATCAGCCAAGCCAAAAATCAGAACATAACCATGCATCAAAAGCCCTCTGTCGCCGAAACCGGTTTGGCTCAGAGGATAGAGCGTCGGCCTGCGGACTGAAAGGTCCCGGGTTCAATTCCGGTCAAGGGCATGTACGTTGGTTGTGGGCACACCCCCAGTAGGAGATGTGCAGGAGGCAGCTGGTCGATGTTTCTCTCTCATCGATGTTTCTAACTCTCTATCCCTCTCTCTTCCATTCTGTAAAAAAAAAAATCAATAAAATATATTTAAAAAAAAAAAAAAAAAAAAGCCCTCTATCTGTTCCTCCTTAATTGTATCCCCCATACTTTATAATCATTATCTTGAATTTTGGGTTAATCATTTCCTTAGTTTTGCTACTTTTCCACATATTCCTAAATAATTCATTGTTTATTTTTCCTGTTTTTGAACTTCATAAGAACAAATTTGCACTGCATGTGAGTCTCTGTAACTTACTTCTGTTCATTATTATGTTTTTGAGATTCACCCACTTCAACACATGTAGCTGTGGTTTCTCATTTTTACTGCTATTTAATATTCCATTTATGCCACAACTTGTCTATCTTACTTTGATGGACAGGTGGGCAGTTTCCATATTTCTATTATTGCAAACAGGGATGCTGTTTTCCATTAGCATATAATATACTGAGATATCTCCCTTCTGATGACACATACATTAACAAGCACCTTCACTGAACCCACATCCTCCTCCGACCACTTTCACTCCTCTTTTGGGCCTCTTCAAGTTAGCCTGATGCAATTTATTGGATTCTTGTCAGAAGAAACAACACAGGGTGAGAAACAATAGCATTTGCCAGAGTATAATCAGTTTTACGTCAGTTCCCCAATTCCCACAGGATGATAGGAAGGGGACCAGGAGACCTCTGCTCAAACAGTGGATTGGATTGCAGGAGAGGAACCCTAAATTTATGGAAGCCATATCTTTTATGATGGGCATTCAGCAAACCTATTCTTTGCTCCAGAGGGAGATACTATCTCTAGCCAAGGCTATTCACTATACAAACACTACACGAATAAGCTTGAAAAGAGAGTCTGGGGAAAAGGCAGTAAGTGCTTCTGTTCATTAGACTTGTAGGAATGTAAGAGATTCAGGGAAACTTCTCTCCTAAAGATATCTACCCTCCATTTCTACATTGTCTTGGTTTCTGGTGAATTTTCCATGAGTTCACCACTCTGCTGGTCACTCTGACTAATCTTTCCAACAGAGGCTAGGCCCAAATCCAGCAGTTTGTCTCAGACAACATCTACATAAAGCTACTATATAGGACTCCAAGCAGCAGAATGAGGCCATTACTGTAGGCTAGCCTCAACCATGTTATGCAGGGTCCTGGACTCCTCCAGCTGAACAAATCCCATAAACCATCAGGATCTGCCATAGAAAACCAGGTGGCTTTCTTCTTAAGTTTCTCTATTGATTGTCCCATTCAGTCTAAGGCATCAGTCCAGATATAGTAGCATGTATTAGCCATGACTTGACCTTGGCCCGCAAGCGGGAAGTCTAGGGCAATTCTATCATCTGTAACAACCCCTGGCCAGTGACTTGACTGATGATCTGAAAGTCTTTCAGGGATGAGGTAGTGTTATTGGTAACTTCTATTTAGGGACAAATTGTCCTACTTTGTCTAATTGTATGACTTCTATCTTAGGAATACTTATCCACAGGGGGCTCAAATGACAAGTCAACTATCCCTGGAAGCTCCCCAAATAACCAATAGTAGCTTCATTTTGGGGAGAGCTCCGAAGTCATCTGAGGCTACATCATCTACGGATAGTCTTTCCTTAAAGATCTGAGGCTCTCTTATGACCACCCCTAAAGCATAAGTCATCATGTTTTCAGAAGGGATACGAGTTAATGTCAGGTTTTCACACAATAAGTATCTTTCCTTGGCGGGGGGGAGGAGGTGTTTACCATTGTTCCCCGCATCCCCCACCCCCACAAGTGGGAACTACATTAGTAAGGGGGCACAGGTTGATAGTGCCTCCATGTGGCCTCTCAGCTGGCCGGTAAGCCTGAAGATTCCCAATTCAGTCTGAATGATTGAGCCTGGTCCTTGATTTAGAAGGATTATCAGTACTGTCTGTCCGTGCCAGTAGCCTAGTAGCGTTCATTTGCCCCACAGAATGAGTGACTGGTGGCTACAGGAATGGGAGTGAAGTGTTGATAAGTGTTTTACATGGAAGGTGCAAGATCTGGGGCTGTTGGCCACTGTTGTTATTATACTTCTTGGTGAGGCTAAGGTAATTGGCAATTAAAATTGGGCTATCTGGCTGACCCAGCAGTCAGTTAAATATAAGGTGCTTATTACAGTTTTGGAGAGCCGGGATATTTTCTTTCACGAGGGTGTTTTGATAAGAGCCACTAGCAAGCTGATATCCACTTTTCAAAAGTGATGTACCTTTTGGACATGTCAGGGAGGCTCCCCAAGGACACCTGTGGGTGAAAACTTCCTCCCTTTGCCAAAGGCTCCCCAATTGACAAAACTATCAGTTACAGAGAGACTCAAAAGGATCAGGGAATCCAAAGATATTTGTACTTCTCTACATAGTAACTCATCATGGTTAAAAGAATCCTCCCTGACACTTAATGGGATTGGGAAGGTATACACTTGTAATATATTAATTCCTATTACAGATTCAGAGATAGAAGCTGCAGCCATAGTACATTGAATTGACCAAAGGGCACCACCCACAAAGCCACGTTAGATTTCCTTCCCCACTGCAAAACATGCCCAAACCCCACTAGCTGAATTCATACACTCACTTGCCCCAAGGATCTGGGCAGCAAGCAATGTGGCTTCAAGGGAGCCATAAAGGTTTGTGTCTCTCCCCTCCCCAAAGTTCACCAACATACTCCCATGGGTGGCCATGATCTTCAGTCCCTTTGAAGATAGGGTTCCGTGGTCCCACATCTAATGCTCTTTTTCCTTAAAGCAGATGAGGTTGAGGTACAGGAGGCTGTGGAGGGGTTAGGAACGTGGAGAAAGAGTGGTTACAGGCCAATAGGCAAGGTACATTTACTTTTGGTTTCCAGAAACATGGAGGCTTCTTGTTGTTCAACTAAATGAACTCCTGATGTTTTCAGCCCACCTGAAGCCCTATGGCAGGTGGGAAAGTAATTATTACTGGCGCCATCTATTTCAGCTCCAGGCAAGGGCTCATTGGTGACGGCCCCAGTGCTCTCTGACTGGAGCTTCAACGTTTGAAGTCTTTGGTTGACTCAGGCTTAACTTTCACAGCAGACCTTTTTTAAAAAAATTTAAGGATTCTACATTAATATAAATAATTTGCTGACTCATTTTCATGATAATATCTCTTAAAATTTTACCTGATTTTGACATAAGGTCTAGGGGAATGTTCCGGGGCAGTGGGACTAATCATAAGAATTTGTCTAGATTTCTTTGTGTCCATTTCTTTCTCCAGTGAGTCGCCTTCATCAGTATTGTAACCCAATCCAGGCCAGTGAGCTCCTGAACACTAGTTAATGCCTCAGCTATAGTTTATCATGGGAATTTTTCTGTCTCAGGGAAATCCTCAAGAGAGCCATTGCTCCCTTAAAGTAGCTAAACCCACTGGAAAAAAAAATCCGAGGCTTTACTTTCATCATTAAATGGATCTAAGGTTGTCAGCAGGCAGAGCCAAGCTGCAAGATAGCTATTACCATTCCTCCGTAACAAGCATCACGCATCTTACCACCTGTAGTCCAAGTGAACCAGCCAAAGTTCAAGTTAGCCTGTGTTTTTTTTGTTTGTTTGTTTGTTTGTTTTTACCATTTTAATTATGAGTTTTCCTACTTCCATCCTCAGTGAAGATATGCATCTCTGTAACTGTTGTTTGAAAGGGAGTAGAATTTTCCGTCTGCCCAGAACAAATCTTGGCTTTATCTGCTACAATGGCATGAACCTGAGGCTGACTGGCAAATTGGTGAGGAAGATACAGAAGAATTATCAAAAACCTGGAAATAGCTGTTTTGAACTTATTTCCTGATACACAGCCTGTAACTACCTTCCTTTTTAGTTCCTTAAACAGTCATGTATTATCAATAAAGTGGAGGATCCTTTATTGTCCAATTTACCATACAAATTAATTAACATATTTGTTACCATTCCCCATGAACTTCCCTCATTCTTCCTCTGTCATGCCTTTCTCTCTCATCATCTCACTTTTGCAAAAGTTATCAACTGTGAAGCACCTGAGATTTTCTCCTTATAGGCAAGCTATCATTTTGCCTGCCACAGTTTCAGAGTCTGGCAGAAGACACCAGACTCCTGAGTCAGAGAAAAGTCACAGTTTATTATTCATAATAGTAATAGCTGGCATTTGCTTCAGTTCCCTGAGCCCCAATTTCCACAGGGCAGCATAGAGAGGTGATACCTACACATACAGTGGATTGGATTATAAGAGAGGAACCCTGAACTTAGGAAACCTGAGTCTTTTATAATAGCCAATCAGTAAGTCTTCCCAGTGTTCCAGAGGGAGACACTATGTCTGTTTCCCAAGGTTGCTCACCATACAACTATCTTTAAAAACATAGTCTAAAAACAAAGGCGGTCAGTGCCTCTGCCATTTCTCTTATTCCTCGCCATCATATCTCTATGATCTCATTGGTCTCCCAACGTCCACTCTTCCCCACATCAATCCATTTCAGCAGCCAGAGTGATTTTGAAAAATACTTATCTGATCATGTTATTTCTCTGCTCAAAATTTTTACTGGCTCCTCATTTCCCTGAAGATTATAACATTAATTGCCAAAAAGTTGTTGGTAAGGCCTTTCAATTTAGCTGCTGATGATTTCATCACATCTCCTACTCCTGCTTCCCACTTCCTGAGCTCCAGCCATACATTCCTCCTTCCAGAGCTTTGAATGTTCTTTGTCTTCTTGTCCACTGTATTAGTTTGGGCTCCCATAACAAACATACCATGGTCTTGGGGGCTCAAACAACAGAAATGTATTTCCTCATAGTTCTGGAGGCTGGGAAGCCAAGATCAAGGTTCTGGCTGACTCAGTTTCTGATGAGAACTCTCTTCTTGGCTTGGTATCGGGAGAGAGAGGGAGAGGGAGAAGAAGAGGGAGAAGGAGAGGGAGAGGGAGAGGGAGAGGGAGAGGGAGAGGGAGAGGGAGAGGGAGAGGGAGAGGGAGAGGGAGAGACAAGTAAAGAGATAGAGATGATGTCTCTTCTTACAAGGACACTAATCCTATCAGATCAGGGTCCCATTCTTATAACCTTTTTACCTTTAATTACTTCTTAGAGGCCCTCTCTCCAAATACAATCACATTGCAGGTTAGGGCTTCAACATACGGATTTTTAGGAGACAATTCTGTCCATAGCATTCACAATACTTTGTTCATACTATATCCTTTGCTTGGAACAATCTTTCCCAGCAGTCTTTGCCTAGTTAACTGAGTCTGATTCCACAATTCTCAACTTAGACATCACTTTCTCCAGAAGGTCTTCCCAGCCCCTCTAAGACAGCTGATTAGGTTTCTTCTAGGTGCCCCCTCAGCTTTCTGTACTTATTCTATCGTTGCATATATCACACTGTGTTGCAATTGCCTTTTTATCCGTCTCTTTTCCTCACTAGATTGTAAATGCCTTAAAGTCTGGTCATCTGTCTTGTTCATTGTTGCAGTGTCAGCACCAAGAACAGTTCTTGACACATGCACTAGTCACTCAGACCATATTTGTTGAATAAATTAAGCCTCCATCATTTTAAACAGAGTTCATTCTTTCCCTAGAAATACTCGTAACATTCAATAACTTATAAGCCTGAGTTTTGGGGTTTGATATTCTAAACTACAGATGATACTAATAGGACTTGAATGTGTTATGTGGATTTAACATGAAATACAGACCTCCAGTTTGAAAAAACTATAGTATCCTCAAACCATCCACATCATGGAGATTTTTTAAAAAGGCAAATAGCAATCACCAGCTTCAAATCAATTCTTCATTCTTATGCCCCTTTTAATCTCCTTTCCTATATCATGAATAGAAGCCATATCTAAGTAAATTTCCACTCAGCCCTGAAAACACCATTGGCACTGAAAAATGCGAAATAAGAATGTTGTGGTATTGCAGGTTGTTGAGTTTCTTCTGGAAAAGGGAGCAGATATCACCCTTTGCAATTACGACAATCAAACCGCGGTCCATGTGGCTAATTGTGATGTCCAAAGACAGCTCTTGGCCACCAATGGAATCCAGGCTTCCCAAATGCAACTTCTACGAAGTTCATGGCAAGGTGATCTTGAACAACTTCAGCAACTGTTGGTCAGTCAAATCAGTGTTAAATTCTACCTTTGGGTATGTAGGCCGGTGGGTACAGACTACATATGACTCCTTTTAAAGAAAAATAACTTCTTTTCAAACTCAGTCCCAGGAAATTTCAGGCAGGAAATATGAGAAAGAAAGAGAATCAAACAGGACACTGGGGTGAAAAACAAGATAATAAAAGAACAAAGCAGCAGCCTTTTTCCCTTCCTGCAGCTGGAAGCTACAAGTCAGCAGCGCCCCCGGGAAATGATGCGCTCCCAGGGTGCCCCTGGAGAGCCACTGTCAACTTGCTCAGAAGCGTTCCCTTGACATCAGTGCCATTTGTACAGCTGCTGTTCAGATCCCTCTGGACTAGTTGCAGTTATTAACTTTACCTTGAAAAGGGAACCAGAGAGCCTATGCTTTGCATAATACTTAGCTGTGACTAAAGGAGTTAAGAGGATGCATTTTAAGTGCTTTCTTCTTAGGGTGTTGATCTTGTTTAGATTTCTACCCGTTGATATTCTTTCCCAATGAAACTTCAAAACCATATGCATAATGAAGGACACTAATTATTGGTGGCCACTGCTTACTCTTGGCATTTCCCCTCAGAGATACTGTCAGATCACATGACCTTCTCGCTGAAAGAAAATCAATGGCTGCTAGGAAACAGTTTCTTCCATTCCCTCATGGTAGAGACACAAATAGATAAAGGAAAAGTGAACAATATTACAGTCACCTAGAGTTCAAGAAAATATACAACAAAATCCAAAGGGCTCTACATTTTTTGTTGTATTAAATGACCATCTAAAATTGCCATATGTCATGAATTCTGGCTTAGAATTTTTTTTGAAAGACAATAAATTTTATTTTATTGGTATTTGCAACATACCAATAGTTGTAATCCAATGTCTGTTTCCTTGACCACATTTTTCACCCCTAAAGATTGGCAATCGAGTTTTAAGAAACTAATGTCTATAACTGGACTCAGAGCCTAATCCACAGACGCTGAATTAATGTGTATTATAAGACTACAAAATTAATGTGCTGTGGTAAGCTTCAAAATGTTCATATTGGTTCCAACTAATAATAAACATTGATATAAGAGGTGGTTTCTTTTCAGAGACCGAAAAAAAAGTTAACTAATTAATTCCCAGAACACCACTCTGAGGTAATATCATTATCTCTAGTTTGTCCCTAGAGAAACTGAGGTAGAGACACTAACTATATTCATATGGCATAAAGTGAAATGTAGGTGAAAATTAGTGAGTTACTTTGGTCTATGAAATAAACAATTTTGATAATTTGGCCTTGCAGTAGCTTTTCAGTTTTGAGTTATCCAAATTAAAATTTTAATTAATTTAAAACATTAAAACAACAAATAACTCCTATATATCCACCATTTTATTATATAAGTGCAGTTAAATGAGTGGCCTTACTATTGTAACTCAGTCATCATTCCACAAACATTTACTGAGCATGTGTGTGACGCTCTCCAATCACCAAAACAACCCCGCAGGGAACACACTGTTATTCCTGCGTTATAGCTGAGGACTGTGAAGGTTTGTGAGGAGGGTTGCCAGGTTTTGCAAATAAAAATACAGGACACTCAGTTAAATTTGGATTTTAGATAAATATCACCTTTTTTTTGGTATAATTACATCCCAGATGAAAATTATTCATTGTGTAACTGGTGACATCCCTTATTTAATCACCGTTTAACAGAGTGTCCTTGATATAATCCTATCAAGGAGGTTAAATAACCAACTTAAAAAGCTAAAGTTCACCCCCCAGGTCTGTCTGCCTCTCAGGCCTGTGTTTTCTCAATTCATCAGCTCCCTCCCAATACACATATTGAGAAAGAAGGTATTGAAGTCAAAATAAGAATTTGGCCAAGCAATGAAAATGCAAAGATTAGTATAAATAGACATTCAGAAAAACATTCCATAAATAAAGCTTCACATTTTTAAAGGCATCGGAAGAGTTCCTGGATGTAAATTTCCCAAACCAGCATGGCCTGACCCCTCTGATGCTGGCTGTGAGAGACGTGGACCTGTTTGAGAGTCTTGAGATGTCAAGAGCCTACAGACCCGCAGAGGTTCTGGCTGAGCTCCTCAGGCACCGCGCGTGAGTATGAGTGGTCAGTCAGCGCCAGTGCAAGGGCATATATGCCATTCTTACTTACAGGAGTCATTTCGATGTTTAAATTATGTATACTAAATGCACATGCATGTTCACAAAAGGGACTTCATAGTTGCAAAGTGATGCACAGATGCTAGATGTCACTATCTATTATTCTTATTACATCGGTCCTTTATTTTGTTTATTAAATATTCTCTCTTTTTTTGTCTACCTTCAGGATACCCAACTAACAGGTCATTAGGATATCCTGAGGAGGTACATTTTGATGCTTTTATAAGGAAGCTTTTAAAGCATAGGACACATTTTTTTTTGAATACCCACAGCTAGTTAGAATAATTAATTTAACTAACCAAAATAGCAAAACAAAAGTTTTTTGGCACCAATTGGGATTAAAGAGTTGGAAAGGAAAAATACAACAACATGCAATTTGGACAGCTGGTTGTATTATACTTTGCTATTTGTTAAACCCTGGTTTAAAATACTTACTCTTTTGGTAGTTACTGGGAATGTCAGATAATTCTGTAGTATGTAGCTCCCTACCTTTAAGATGTTACTAATTATTTTGGAAAGCATTGTCCATTGTCTAAAGCAATTTATAGTAGTGATTTCCAGTTACCTAGAAATTACTACATGCCAACATGTTCTTTTAGGAGGGGGCAAAGAAAAAAGTCAGAGGTTAACAAACAGTCTCTCATGTTAGAATTGGTTTCCTAATGCTGTTTGTTACCTAGACATCTTGTCATCAAATAAGAACAGATGGCCCAAGCTTTTTCATGTGGATTTTGTTATGGAAAAAATAAAGGAAAAAGGGCCTTCAAAAAGAAAAGTATACTTTAGAATGTGAGCTATTTTAAAAGAATTAGTTAGTATTAGAGGTTGAAGATGGAAGTTTGGCACTACCTCAGAATTTAGTGTTGAGAAATATCTGAGGAGATTGTTAACAATGGAAGTTACTAGATACCACCCCAGAGAGGGTGTTCAATAGTCCTGAAGTGGGTCCAGAATACAGAAGATCAAAGGAGTAACACTATCAAGACAGATGAACAAACTGAGGTCCCTAGAAGTTAAGTGACTTGCTTAAGGCCATTTATTGAGGTAGTGACAGTGTCCTGACCCTTGATCTCATGCTATTTCTTTTGAATCATGACCTTGGTGGAGAAAAGGCCATAACAGAATATTGTTGTGGATCATAAGACATTACCCAGTGCCATAACAATAGATTCAAATTCAAAGGTGTTAGACCAGAGACCATGATCAACTCTCTCCTTGTCCCAGAACATGACTAATGAAGTTTTATCATTGTTTCCCTCACTATGACCTGTTGATAAGATTCTCATCATTTATCCTCTGGATCTCTCTGCACTGATGTTAGGACTCAGTACAGCATAGAGAGGATATTAGTGCTGTTGCAAGAAGCCCTAAGATCAGCCAATTGGGCTTAAAAACCACAGAGCAAAGCAAAGAAAAATGAAAAGACCATACAGAGAGAGATTTTATGACAAGATCATTCCACTCAACCAAGAGCATATCAGCTTAATTTTAAAGAGAGATTATGTCATTCTACTATTTTGAATGATAAAAGGATTAGGTGTTAGCATTAGAAAAAAGATATCAAGAAGGTAACTAGTTAGCTAAAACATTGGAAAGAAAAAGAATCAAGTCAACTATTTGGAATGATAAAACAATGGTTTATCAATATGTTTTTATCTTTACTGAATTTATGTATCACTAACGAATTATAAAAGTTTATGTTCAAAAATTTTCTGCAAATATCATAATCCTATATAATAAATGGCCAGCAACCATAACGGCGTAACGACCAGAACAACCTCGACCAGTCACTGTGAGGTGCATTGACCACCTCTTGGTCCCTCACACCAGCCCACAGGCTCCAATAGCTGGATGGCCAACAGGGAGCCATGGGGAACTGGGGTGGGTGGTGGCGGTGCAGCAGGACTAGGGACTGGTGAGCGGACGTGGAACAGCCGACCTCTTGGTCCCTCCCCCCAGCTCACAGGCTCTGATAGATCGCCAGATGGTGAACAGGGAACAGGGGTGGGTGTTGGTAGCGGGGCAGGACTGGGACTGGTGAATGGGTGGAAAATGGCCCTGATCACAGGCTAGGCCTAGGGACCCTACCTGGGCACGATTTCGTGCACTGGGCCTCTAGTGTTTTATAAAACATTGTCACTATCTCATACATTTAGAAGTAATTATTGTTATCCCCAAACTATGTGAGATTGCTTTCATTTATTTGATGTCAATATTTTTCCTTCCATATTCATTTTCTTTTTTGAACAGATTTAACTAATAAGCTTTGATGCTGATTCTATTTCTCCTAGAGATCCTAAGCTCTGTGATTTTAGTGGAAAATCAGCAATACATTATGTGTCACAAATAAAGAGTTTTAAGAAACAGCAGTTATTGGACATTCTAATGAATTCTTTGCCAAAACCAGGTAAATATTCCTATTTCACTTTCAAATTTCCCCAAATATAAGGGCCCTACTAGACATCTTTCTTTTTCTACATGTATTTGATGGATCCATCTTAAGAAATCTATCTGACAAATATTAATTGAGCAGTGACTGAAAGCCCATGGCTGGGTTCTCTGAGGGATGCAAAGAAGTCTAAGATATGGTGCAAACTTTTGAAAGTGCTCAGTATGGTCAGGGACATACCACATAAGTCAGAGGAGAATGAACTTATTGGGAACAGGAAGGGGAAGGGACTTATGGTAGTTCTTAAATGCTGGATGAGATATGGTAGGAAGGAAAAAAGAGAAGGTTAGATATAGATGGGGAAAGATAGTCTGAGTAAAGACATGGTGACAGCCACAGCAAAAGGCATAATGGAAAAAAATGCTGCTGAGTGACACATGATTTTGTGCAACCTGCTTGACTTTATTGTTTAATGGACTTTTTGTTTGATGCGTCCGGTCAGGAAACAGGGGTATACTTAAGAGGGTCTCATGAAAGAGGTGAGACTCAGTCCAGTCCTTATAAAATTATGGGATTTGATTTTGTGGAGCAGAGGCACCAGGCTGTAAGGGAGCATGGTCATCTCAGGGCCAAACAGGAGTCCAAATTGAAAGTTCATGTCAGGGAAAATGAACACATTACGTCAGATGCATAAAGAAGGTGTGTCCATTGAGGACCCCTTAAATGTAAAGCTAAGGCTATCCCTTTTTTCCCCAATAAAATAGAATCCCTAAAGAATTTTGAACCAGAGAATGATGGAAGCCATGTTTTTGGAAAATTAACCTGTTCTTATTGTGTAGGATGGATTCAAAGAAAGAGAATCATGGCAGGGAACTCTATTAAGAAAGTATATGGTGGAAAGAACCAGGAAAAGAGTCCTTGGGCAAGGTGTTGTAGTGGTCTGGGAGGTGCTGGATGTGGTGCGTTTATTGTGAAAGAAGAATTCACAGAACTTGGTGATGTAAAGTTGATAGTAGTGAAGACACAAAGACAAAAGTTGAGTGAGAGTTGAGTCAAACATGATTTCAAAGGTTCGGCCCTGGGATGTGGGGAGATGGGAATACAATCAACAAGCTAGAAGAACACTGGCTTTGTGAGGATACTGAAGGTAATGTGTTCTAAAAAAAATCGTACTGATGGAATCTGGGCACTTTCAAGTAGCAATTTTCTGTAGGATAGGGCTTCTGGGAAAGCATGGGTTGATATATTAGTCCTGGAGTTCTCTACACAACAGAGATCGTAAGGACCTGAGAGTGGACAAGATCATTGAACGATTGATGATGGGGAGAAAATTGCGGGGCGGCTGAGCCGAGGAGGTGCACCCACCGCTAGAGAGTGGCGTGCATGTAGGAGAATTGGGAGAGAGTTGTAAGAGGAATAAATGGAAACAACATCAAATTAGAAAAGAGCTTACTAAGCAGATATGGTAGGAAGTGGGAACTTTCAATAGCAGGATAGAGGCAGAAGATAGATTGCAAAGAGTAAAGAAGGAGAATATGATGAAGAAATAGAGGGTCTGAGTATAGATCACTTGTTCAATCTTGTTTCAGTTACAAGATAAATGGAAGAGCCATTGGAAGAGGAAGACATTGTCATCCAAGAGCCCATGCTTATTTGGAGAAGGCAGGCTGGCAGGAGGGGGATGAATATGAGAACAGTGCCCCTCAGGAGCTAACGGGGAGTTCACTGATGGTTGTTCAAAACTTGCCAATTTAACGTGGCTTCAGGGCTAGACAGGACGTGTGCTCACAGTAGCTAAATGTTTTTCTCTTTGGAAACTATAAAGCAAATGTAATTTCCAGCCCATTGTTAGTGGTTTCACTTGGCAATTTTACCTAATTTTAAAAAAAAACAACAACAAACAAAACCTCATTTATTCTGTGGATTCATGTTGTCCTCACATCTCTTCCTGTGAAAATTACCCCCTGAAACTTCATCAGGATCCCAGATCACTATCTTAGAAAAATCTTTGACAAAATGGAACTGCTGTTAGAACCAAGAACTAAATCTTCCTGTAAAATTGAGATGAGTCTTATCAAAACACATTATGTTTCTTTTGGCAGACGAACATGCTGAATCATTGCTTGACATTTGTCATGATACAAACTCTTCTCCAACCAATATGACAGTTACCCAAAACCAAAATATACTCTTGCAAAGCGTCAGCAGCAGTGAGGTAAGATGCTCTCTTTAAAGAAACAGCCAGTGAAGAATGGATACTTCATCTACTTCATTTGTGTTGCTTGAATATTTTATAACAATTACAATTATATTTTAATGTAATCATAGAGAAATTTACAACACAATTAATAAGACAGTGTTCTTGGAGTTTAACCTCAGAGCAGTAATTAGCTAGTCAACTCTTAGTCTCCTGCATTGAGTGTGTATGTGTGTGTATCTAATACCACAAAATATTGTGGCACCCACACTAAATAATAAAGTGTGGCTTGTCTTTATGCATGTTAATGTGGAAAAGGAGAAGATCATGAATCTGATAGTGTCAAATGCCTCCTCTTGTCTCTAGCTGTTACCTGCTGCCTGTGATGAATGACTCCACCAAAAGTTCCTATTACTATAGTGACAGTACAAGTAACACACACTGTGATCCATAGGAAACTGTGGAATGGTACCCAAGATTTACAACAAATTACCAACAGTGGCTGTCTATAGGGAGAGAATTAGAGACGTACTTTACATGGTATTCTTATTTGTACCTTTTGAGTTTTTATAAAAATTGACATAGCCCAAAGAGTTAAAAATATTACTACTCAGTATTTTATTGATCAGAAAAAATACGTCTACAAAATTGTTTATTTTTAAAAGTTAATAAGGTATGGCCTATATTATTTAAAAATAATAATGAAAAAAAATAATAATGACTTTTGGAGATGGTGGAGTAAACACATCTCAGTCCCTTTCTCCTTTCAAAAAATCATCCCCAAACAACAAAGAAAATGAAAAACAGAAAAAAAATTTTTAACCTTTTATTTTGAAATAATTATAGATTCACAAGAACTATACATAGTGGTCTTTCGTGTCCTTCACCAACTTCCTCCAGTGAGAACTATAGTTATAACTTTAGTACATTGTCAAAACTAGGAAAATGACACTGACACAATGCATTTAACTAGACTACAGACCTTGGATTTCACTAGTCTTTGCATGCATGCCTTTCTCTTTTTTTCTGTTTGTCTATGTCTGTGTGCAGTGTTCTATGACATTTTATCTTGTGAATCACCACAATCAAAATATAGAACTGTTTTGTCACCACAAATAATTCCCTCTACTACCATCTTTATAAACACACACACACACACACACACACACACACACCCCTCTTCTGTAACTCCTGGCAACCAATGATCTGTTCTCCATATCTATAGTTTGTTTTCATTTCAGAAATGTCATATAAATGGAATTATCATATATGTAAACTTTTGAAATTGGATTTTTTATTCAGCTTAATGAATATATGCTGATAGATCCAAGCTGTGCGTGTCAATAGTTTCTTTGGATGACTAAGTAATATTCTGTGATACAGATGTCCCCCAGTTTATTTAGCCATCCGCCCATTGAAAGACACTTGGGTTGTTTCCAGTTTGGAGCTATTACAAATAAAACTACTATGAACATTCGTGTACAGATTTCTGTACACACATATGTTTTCATTTCTCTAGGATACATGCTCAGGAGTCCAATTATTAGATCATATATATGTAATGTATGTTTAACTTTAAAAAAAAAAGTCAAACAATTTTCCAGAGTGACTCTCTTATTTTATCTTCCCTCCAGCAATAAATGAGAGATCCAGTTTCTTTACACCTTTGTCAACATTTGGTACTGTCAGTATTTTTTATTTTAACCATCTGATGACTGTAGGTGGTGTCACATTGTAGTTTTAATTTGTATTCCCTAATAACCAATGCTGAACATTTTTTTCATGTGTTTCTTTGCCATCAGCATGAATCATCTAAGTCTTTTGTCCATTTTCTAATTGGATTGTTCATTTTCTTATTTTTGGGTTTAAATAATTCTTTATATATTCTGGATATATGATTCACAAATATTTTTCTGCTAGTTGAAAAACTTGGCTTACTTTTTCCACCCTTTTTTTTTAAATCCTTACTTGAGCATCTCTTTTTAGTGATTTTTAGAGAGCGAGGAAGGGAAAGAGGGAGAGAGAGAGAAACACTGATATGAAAGAGGAACATCAATCAGTTGCGCCCCTGCGCAGGGATGGAACCTGAAGTGTAGGTCTGTGCCTGACTGGGAATTGAACTCGCAGCCTTTTGGTGTATGACCCAATTCTGCAACCAACTGAGCCACCGGCCAGGGCACTTTTCCACCCTTTAAAAAACATTTTTTTTATTTTTTCAATTGGAGTTGACATACAATATTGCATTCATTTCAGGTGTACAACCCAGTGATTAGACATCATATAACTTATGAAGTGATCACCCTGATACATCTCACATCCATCTGACACCATACACAGTTATTGCACTATTACTGACTATTCCCTATGTTGTACTTTACCGCCCTGTGACTTTTTATAACTGGCAATTTATACATCTTAATCTCCTCCTCTTTTTACCCATCCCCCACAACCATCAAAACGTTCTGTTTCAGGTCTACTTGTTTATTTTGTTTTTTAGATTCCAATGTAAGTGAAATCAGATGGATGGTATTTGTCTTTCTCAGTTTGACTTATTTTACTCATCACAGTACACTCTAGGTCAGTGATGGCGAACCTATGACATGCATGTCAGAGGTGACACGCGAACTCATTTTTTTGGTTGATTTTTCTTTGTTAAATGGCATTTAAATATATAAAATAAATATAAAAAATATAAGTCTTTGTTTTACTATGGTTGAAAATATCAAAAAATTTCTATATGTGACACGGCACCAGAGTTAAGTTAGGGTTTTCCAAAATGCTGACACGCCGAGCTCAAAAGGTTCGCCATCACTGCTCTAGGTCCATCCAGGTTGTTGCAGATGGCAAGATTTCATTTCTTTTTATGGCTGAATCATGTTTCATTGTACATATGCATCACTTCTTTAGCTATTAATCTATTGATTGACACTTAGGTTGCTTCTATATCTATAATAATGCTGCAGTAAACATAGAGATTCATATGTCTTTTTCATTTAGTGTTTTGGGTTTCTTTGAATAAATACCCAGACTTGGAATTGCTGGGTTCTTTATTATAGCCTTTGTTTTAAAGTCTATTTTGTCTGGTGTAAGTATTGCTACCCTAGCTACTTCTTTTTCATAAAGTATCTTTTCCCACCCCTGTCCTTTCAGTCTGTGTGTGTCTTTTGACCTGAAGTGAGTCTCCGTAGACAGCATATGTAAGGGTCTTGTTTTGTACTTCATTCAGCCATCGTATGTCTTTTGATTGGAGCATTTAATCCATTTGCATTTAAAGTAATTGCTGATAGATAAGTATTTATTCCATTTCACTATGCATATTTTTATTGTCAGCTATGATAACAATAAGTCAGTAGATAATGTCTCATTTTGCTTTCTCGAGAGATAGCAGAATAAATGTTTTCTAGAAATATGGAAGAAAATACCAAAAGAAAAGGTTAAAGCCCGGGAAGGGTGGGTAAGCAAACTGATGACCTTTTTGTTATAAGTCTCTTACCATTATTTGACTTTTTAATAATGTCAACTTAAAAAAAAAACATGTCAAGCTTGATACAAATTAAAATAAGCAAAGAAAAACCCACTATGGTATATCCATACTGCAGAAAACTATGCCTTGGTCAAATTTACGTGCAGCGTATGATACCATTTGCATCAAAAAGAAACCCCCACAACAATACCGTGTGTTGTGTATGGGGATGTTGTTATGTAAGTAAAGGCACAGGAATTTGTATGGGGGGACTTAGCAAACAGACCGCTAACTGAGGCGGGCGGGAAGGGCAGGGAGGGTAAAGCATGGAGTAGGGTGATGGTTAAAGGCTTGTAAAAGCACAGTTTTCTTAGGCTAGAATGTAAAACTTGATGAAAATTAAAAGGATGAGATTAATTTGTTTGCACTGATTAAAAATTAAAATACAGAAATGGTTAAATAAGGATTCCTCTGGGACATGGGATGGGATGAGGTAGAATGGAAACTTTTATTTTAATACTACATGAATATTTTAACTTTGTTCATTTATAACTTTTCTAAACACGTTAGAATGTTTCTTTTTGAAGTTCCTTCAGTACAGTGGTTCTCAAGAGGGAGTGATTTGTCCCCCGGGGGGCATTGGGCAATGTTTGGAGACATTTTTGATGTCACACCTGGGGTGGAGGCGCTGCTGGCATCTAGTGGGTAGAGGCCAGGGACGTTGCTAACTATCTACAATGCACAGGGCAGGTCCCACAGCAAGGAGCTAACCAGCCACAAACGTCAACAGCACTGAGGCTGAGAAAACCTGCTATGTGGTGGATTTTGTGTCAGAACTGAAGGTTGCATTGGGTTTGGTTACTAATATAACATAGTAATTGAAATAAAATGTTAGGGTCACCCAAGGAGGAACGCATGTGGCCAAAGTGGTAAGGGATTGTGAATTTATTAGGTCATCTGTCTTATAAGTACCGCGCGCTAACCGATTGCGCAACTGGAGCCCCTATTAGGTCATCTGGATACCCAGATGGGCTGAGCCCCAAAATGGCACCAGCCCCCAAAGGTGGGGAGTCAGAGGTTTTAAGGACTGGAGGCGGGCTTTTTCTGGGCGGAGAATTCTCTGTGCAGGTCCTGATCCTGGGAAAGTCTGGAGGGGAGAGCTCATGGTCTTAGCAAGTGGAATATGGTCTAAGCAAGTGGAATGCCCATTGTGAAGTGGCCTAACGGTCAGTTCCTAGGAGAGGGGTACCGGTTCAATTATTTGATCAGACCTAACATAAAATACCTAGAGACCAATCTTGAAAGTGTCATGGATTCGAAATTGATAAACAAAACAGGTTTACTTTTAATTTTTAAAAAAATATTTTTATTGATTTCAGAGAGGAAAGGAGAGGGGGAGAGAGAGAGAAACATCAATGATGAGAGAGAATCTTTGATTAGCTGCCTCCTGCACACCCCCTACTGGGGATCCAGCCCGCAACCTGGGCATGTGCCCTGACCAGGAATTGAACCATGACCTCTTGGTTCCTAGGTTGACACTCAACCACTGAGCCACGCTGGCTGGGCTACTTTTAATATTTTATGGTATATGTAAGCAATTTTCTCTTTGAAAAGGCCAAAAAATCCCTTCATGGTATTACCCTTTTTTGTGTGCAACTTTAAAATGTTTATTGAACTTTCCTTCTATATTTTTCTTATTATGATTAAAGTAACTCTGAACTCATTTCTGAAAAACAGACTCTTTCACTGTTGAACTTGCCTTTTCTTCCCTAGCGCTTTCCCTGGGGTTTCAATTGCAAAACCGAAGGTCATCCTTCGCTTCTTTTCTTTGCGTGAAAGCTCTCTTTTCTTTCTGGCTGTCTGCAGAGGTTTTTATAGTTGACAAGTAGAAGCAGCTGCCTTGCTTGCAGGATCACTCCTAGAGGCTCTTTATAGACTCTCCCAATCTTTTTTCATCTAAGAAGAATCTTCTTTCCAAATTTAATTATGTATGATTTCTATGCCTCTTTCTCTTCTGTGTGTTTAGCATTCTGCTGTTTGTAGATGAGAATGCTGTCCTATTTCTAGCCTGTCGTCACCTCCTGCATTGTTGTCAATGGTTTATGAAATCCATGTGTGTCTGGGATGTGCTAGTCTAACATTTTCTCTCCTTCCCTCACAACTGAATGCCATTATTTCCATTCTCTTCCTTGTGGCACCGGAGCACATCTTAAAGTCTTTCAGATTTAGCATTCTGAAAGGAATTAAAAATTCTGAGCTCTTTCTGTAGGAATCTTCACTTCCATGAAAACCTTCAAAGTAAATATCATTCTCTACATCCTTTTGTTTGCGATGCTTATGGTTCCTCAGTTTATTTTATTTTTTTTTGTTTTTGTTTTTTTTTTAAATATATTTTTATTGATCCTTCACAGAGAGAAAGCGGGAGAGACAGAGAGTCAGAAACATCGATGAGAGAGAAACATCAACCAGCTGCCTCCTGCGCACCCCGCACTGGGGATGTGCCCGCAACCAAGGCACATGCCCTTGACCGGAATCGAACCTGGGACCCCTCAGTCCGCAGGCTGACGCTCCATCCACTGAGCCAAACCGGTCTTGGCTCCTCAGTTTATTTTAAAAAGACTTTTTGTGTGTGTGTCAGGCACTTGTAGGTAACACATTTTTCATTCTTTCCTGTGTAAAACTTATAAATTAGGTTTGAGGATCCTTTTAAAAAAAATTTTGCTCATTGTTATTTTTTATCTTCTTTCTGGTTTTTGTTGAGATTATTTGTTTTGAACTTTTCATGGTAGCAAGAAAGCAGAGTTGTTAAGAGGTCTGGAACCAGACTTTTGAGTCTGAGTGTGATTCCTGGCAATACCACTGGCTAGCTATGTGACCTGGTAAGTAATTTCACTTCTCTGGTCTCATTTAAAAAGAAGAAAAGAGTTCCTGCCTTTACAGCTGTTGTGAGGATTAAATTAGTTCATATGTGTAGGTGCCTAGGACAGTGTCTGGCACTACATGCGTAAATGCTAGTCATTGTTAAGGATTTCGTAAGTAGGTGTTCCCACACTCTGCATCTTCCAGCTTTTCCTAAAGGACCAACTACTGATGAACTGAGCAGTTGAGGCTGATCACAGCCCATTAATCAGTACAGAAACCTGACGTGAGAACCAGTTGTATCTTTAACACTTCCACATGAGGACTGCTATTTTCCAAAGTTTAGCACAAAAATTTCATTGAATCATTGTAATTATGTGAAATGGTAGAAAAATATTTGGAGGTCTCATAGAATGTTGTAGCCTAAGGATCTGAACAAAGACTATCTATACTAAAACAATTCAGTGGTCAATAAGCATCTGAAACTATCTCCAACTTTTCTACTAATCAAAGTATGCAATTTGAATAATACTAAGATAACCCATTCTACATATTGCATCACTACAAATGAAAAGTGATGATAACTGATAAGGGAGAAGATGGAATGGAACACACTCCTGCACAGCTGGTGAAGTGTAAACTTTACTTTTAAAACTGTGTGTGTAAAAAAAAATCTTAAAAATTTTCATACTTGCCCTGGCTGGTTTGGCTCAGTGGATAGAGCGTTGGACTGCAGACTGAAGGGTCCCAGGTTCGATTCCAGTCAAGGGCATGTACTTTGGTTGCGGGCACATTCCCAGTGGGGGGTGTGCAGGAGGCAGCTGATCAATGTTTCTAACTCTCTATCCCTCTCCCTTTCTCTCTGTAAAAAATCAATAAAATATATTTTAAAAAAATTTCATACTCTTTGGATCAATAATTCCATATCCAGGAATCTACTTTAAATAAATAATGCAAAATTAGGGTATTAATTGCACAGATGTTCCCAGCACTGTATGTAATAAGAAGAATTGAAAATTGCCTAATAAGCATATAACGCTAATGTTATAAAATTCATGGGCTGTTATGACCCCCTGGTAGGTATTTTTTTTGAGGGAAAGAAATTTTAAATTCCATTAAAATGACATTTGCTTAGTAAATTGCTGAGTAATCCATGCTTATCTTAAGATACAAAATTATAGGATGCAACTATATATTTAAATTCTTAGGAAAAAGACAAAGGAAATATAATTAAATTAATGTTTTAAAATGTCAATAACAGTTGATAACAATGTTTGCTTTTTATTTGTAGGATTATAGGTGATTTTTCTTCTGCTTTTTAAAAAAGACTATTGTGGATTTCCATTTATTCTAAAAAGAGGATCTCCCTCCCGCCTTTGTAATTGGATGGGAGGAAGAAGAAATTTGCCAGATAGTGGTAGGATTTTTGAAATGCAGAGAAGGGTGAGCAGTGAAATTGACAATAGTCTAGGACCAGGGTGAGCCAGTCCAGGTCTCCCACCTGCTAAGAAAATACTTTTAAAAGCATGACTTGCTGCATCAAAGTAAGGTATGGCAACTAAATTATTATGGTTGAAGACCTAAAATATTGTTAGTGGCAGTATAAAGAAGGTTTTACTTTTATCATTTTCCATGATAATTTAAATGAACAAAGTGAGAAAATAAAAAGGCTCCCTTGGCAAGTAATGAATGACAGAGCTTTGCGATAACTCTGCCTCAGCCTGTCCGACAGGCACCTGCACGCAGGGCAAAGCCTTTTCATCCAACAGTCTCCTTACATAGCTGGTCACCCGGCTCAGAGAAGCCAGGCAGCTAATGATCGTATCCAGCTTGTGATGGGATATTGTAACTACTACTTGCATCTGTCACTGTTCTAGGCATTAAAAAGGGCAAAATCACCAGCAAGTACTTCTATGAGGGAACCTACCCATTATCGGTGAATTCCAACAAGAGAGCGTTTCTTCTTTAGAGAGTTTGGAGAACTTTTTATAAGTCAAGTTGGTTCTCAAACATGTTTTTCAGCATAATGATTATTTCCTAGAGGGTAAAAAGGAGACGTGCCATGATTGGATCAGAAAGCTGGCCGAGTGAAACTTTAATCGGCTTTTCTGCCTCCTTTCAGTCTAGGGTCCTTCCGGCAGCTTCCATTCCATACGGGGCAGGGATTTCCACCCTCCGCGTTTGTAAATGATGCCCCAAGGAGGCAGATGGAAAAGACCATTTCCTTTGGGGTTGCTCACTGTGACTTCAGCCAAAGGATTTTTTCCCGTTACCCACCCAGATGGAATTTGTAGCAGCTTAGAAGCCTGGTGCCGACATGATAAAGTATAAAATATTGAATTTCTATGTGTCTATGTGATTTCGGCTTTGATCGTCATTTTTGATTATGTAATTAATCATATCCATGTCTGTCTGAGCTTGGTGCTCTTGGGGGCAGACACTTTCCCATTATTTTAGTCCTAAATACTTTATTTGAAAGGAATCCGCAGTGCCGAGGCCAGTTTGGCTCAGTGGATAGAGCGTCGGCCTGCGGACTGAGGGGTCCCGGGTTCGATTCCGGTCGGGGGCATGTACCTGGGTTGCAGGCACGTCCCCAGTAGGGGATGTGCAGGAGGCAGCTGATCGATGTTTCTAACTCTCTATCTCTCTCCCTTCCTCTCTGTGGAAAATCAATAAAATATATTTTTTAAAAAAAAGGAATCCGCAGTGTGAAACTTTAGCCTAGAAAAGTCAACATTCACTCTGCCCCCCCCCCCCCCAAAAGTAGCACACTGAATAACTGAGTTCCTATTTTATGATATTGCAGGAGTTTGACCAAGATGATGGCTGCAGTCATTCCATATTGGTTAAAGAAGGAGGAGATCCGAGTGGTGATGGACGAGATTGGCAACCCAGGACAGAAGGTATCTTGGCTCCTGTCCTTGAAGTGTTTACAAAGATAACATGGACTATTTAGCTTTCTCCCTAATTTCAGAAGTGCTCAGTGCAGAACTTTGGAAACATAGAAAAGCATAGAGGGAATGAAAAACCACTCATAAGTCTATCCTTTGCCCATATTCGAATTAGTGAGTCTTGTCAACTTGCTCTGCCAAAACGAGCATCCCTCTGCACTCTCTGTGTCCCTTTTCTTTATTCTACCCCGCTCATCTCAGCCAGCCATTCTCTGGCTTTTTCTTTTTTTTTTAATATGATCTCTCCAGCCCCTTCTCCCCCTGCCCCCGCAACCTTGGCGCCGGGGTTCAGGGTCTGAGGGAGGGGCTGATGCACAAATGAAAATGTTATACAAGAAATATGACTTTAGAAGGCATTGGGAGCCAGGTGGAGACCTCTTTCTTGAAGAGGCACTCCGACTTCTCAACTTCTCGCCTGGTCTGCTTTTTATTTACTTGAATACACATTTGCCCTTTAGCAATGCATACAGGCAGATCAAAGGTGAAGTTAGGTAAACAGTATAAGGATTATCAGGTTAGGAAATTGCCTTGAGCCATTGAGCCCACAGCAGGGCAGTATTATGCTGATTTTCAGCCCTGCTGAATATCAAAGTCCATTGGCCTTCCAATGTTTTCTTTTTGCATTAATATGCTAACTGCTGTTGGCTTTAGCCTCTGGCACCCCCGCCCCCACCCCCACCCCATTTCTTTCCTCATACAATCTTCCATCAGCAACAGGGATCTGTTCCCTTTCAGATCTAAGCATTTGTCCATCAGCTGCTGACCCAGAGCTCCTGCCTTGAGGGGAAGTTGCGGGGCTGAACAAGGCACTAAAGCTCTAAGTCCCAGTCTTTTATTCTATGAGGCCATAAGTCTGGAATTTTCCAAAACAATGATCCATTCCACATATGGTATCCTGTCATATCTACAAGCACCCTTGCATTGAACAGACCACAGGTATTTGCAAATTTTCTTCGCGTCAGAAATTAGTCACCATAGCATCACATTTGTCTATCACATTCTACCTATAAACTTTTTAAATTAAATGTTTATTCAAAGGGCTGCCATTTCTCTCCACAGTTTTCTGACTTCCATTTCTAACACTCCAGGGAAGCTGCCCCATGGTTGTCTTTTTCCTCTTGTCCCTGGTAACCTCCCCGGGGTGAGGTGGTGCTAGCCAGGCCGAAGTCTCCTCCTGCCCCTTGTGCGATGCTGTCCTCTGCTGGCAGCCTTCTCGAGCTCACTCAGAATCTCTTTTCCCCAGGCTGAGGGTGGAGAATAATTTAGTAACATTTGAAATGATTACACCATGAGCCCTGAAAGACCAAATTAAAATAAACAAATCCTGGCCCCTTCCAAGCAGTCCTTGAAGTTGGCCTTTGACTCCCAAAGAGTCAAAGCCAAGTTCTCAGATGCCCGGTTGTGTCCCAGGCACTTTCCAGGAGGTTAAATAATACATTTACTCGGACTTGCCACTTGAGATGCTAGTAATTCTTTTTAAATCGATTTGTAGTATTTTAGGTTTTCATATAGGAGCCATGATCCTTATGCAGCATCTCCAGGAAGCTCTTGTGGCTTTAAGCTTTAGTTACTTGGGTTACAAATTTAACAGAAACATGTATGTTTTTAACTTTCCTTCTCATAGTTGATACAGTCTTCAGTTGAGCTAGTTAGTTACTCTGTTGAGTCACAAAGTCTAAAATAAAAATGTTTGGAGCATTACTTCCATCTTAAATATCAATACATCGTTTTAAATCCTATTTACATGTTGTTTCTAACATATGCCAAGTGGTTAATGTTGAAAGCGTTTGCATACTTTATGAAGACCTTATACATATACCATAGGACTATTTATTCTGTTGTAGTCCTATGTAATCATTTATTCTATATTTGTTTGCTCATTGTAGTCTATTTAAGAGAGAGCATCACTAAAATATATCTATATATAATCTCCATAAATAATCTGTCACTCCCATAGATTTTAACAAATAAGTATTCCTGCACTATGCATTTGCTTTATTATAAACTTTTACAGATGGTAATGTGTAAAATACAATTTATAGACTCCAAAAAAGATCCCTCATCTTTTTCCCTAGTATAAAAATCTTGCATTCCTCAATCAGCTATTTTTCCAGAGCATAACAGATACAAATCTTGTAGGCTGGAAATAAAGTGTGTACAATTGCTCTTTTCATGAGTGAATAAGAACCCATTTCCTGAAAATTACTGGACTTAAACTTTTAAAAAAGAATTTTTATTGATTTTTAGAGAGAGAGAAAGGGAGAGAGAAATACTGATGTGAGAGTGACACATCAATCTGCATGCCATCTACCAAGTGTACAAGCAACCTTTTGATGCATGGGATGATGCCCAACCACACCAGACACGGCTTAATTTTTACTTTTTACTTTTTTTTTTACTACAGTGTATATCCATCAAGATTTTTAGTTGCAGATAATACAATCTACTATAGTTGGGTTAAAAAGGAAGTTTTAAAAGATATTAGAAAATTCATAGACCATTGAAAAGCCAAAGTAGAACAGACTATAGGTTGTACCATCAGAAAGAATTCTCACAACTACATCACAAACCCGGCTGCTACTGACCCCCAACCAGGCTGCCTCTGCCCCAGCTGGGAGCTGCCTCCGCATCAACCTAGGATTCTCTCTGCTGCACCCACATCAGCAAAGAGGATGCCTGCACCTCATCCTTTTTCATGTCACTCAAGTGAACCTGTCTCTCTAGTGACAAAGGAGGCTGGAAAGTGCAGTTTTTGAAAATTCTTTGTGGAGACTTATGATTTAGGAAATTATCAAAACAGGGAGTGGTTATAAAAATATTTTGAACCTAGCCCTGGTCGGCATGTTCAGTGGTTAGAGCACCAGCCTGTGCACTGGAGAGTCTGGGTTCGATTCCCAGTCAAGGGCGCATATCTGGGTTGCAGGTGCAACCCCTGTCCCCAGTCCGGGTGCAGGTGAGAGGCAACCAATCAATGTCTCTCTCACATCGCTGCTTCTTTCTCTCTTTCCCTTTCTCCCCTGCTGTCCACTCTATCTGAAAAAAAAAAAATCAATGGGAAAAATATCCTCACTCCTTGAGTGAGGATTTTAAAAATATTTTGAACCTTTGGTAGCCATCAATTTAAACAGAACAAGCAGAAAACAAAAGAAAGTGAGACTTTTCAAGAGAAAATAATTTTTCTTTATTGAATGACTTAGGCTAAGCCAATTTTAAGTTTTCATTTTAATAATGGCTTTAACATTACAAATAACAATCATTTCCAGGCTTTCTGAATGTCATTTTTACCATTTTTGTGAGGAAATTGTTTCTGACTATGTTTAAATGTTGCCTTTTAGTTTTTCTACTGTAACATTTTCTGGTGGGGTTAATTTACACCGTATGTGGAAAGATGCACTCAGACAAGAGCAAGTGTTTTGTTTTTACATATGACAATGCATCATCTTTCCTGGCCCACTGGGCAGGTTCAGGGTCTCCCAAACCACTCACAGCATTCAAGAGACAAAACAGAGAACACATTTGTATGTTCCCAGCTGGTTTCAGAGTCAGCACATTTTATAATTTCTTTTCCCACTTAGGGCCAACAGTTTAGGATAGGATA
The DNA here is from genome assembly GCF_028538775.1 of Myotis yumanensis. Lineage (NCBI taxonomy): Eukaryota > Metazoa > Chordata > Mammalia > Chiroptera > Vespertilionidae > Myotis > Myotis yumanensis. The sequence continues at coordinate 76,044,751 of NW_027223759.1, forward strand.
TATATATATATACACACACACACACATATCTATGTATATATGCTAGATGCCCAGTGCACAAAATTCATGTACTCAAGGGGGCAGGTCCCTCAGCCTGGCCTGCACCCTCTCACAGTTCGGGAGCCCTCAGGGGATGTCCAACTGACAGCTTAGGCCTGCACCTCCCGGGGAGCGGGCCTAAGCTGGCAGTTAACATCCTTAGCACTGTCAGGGAGGTGGGAGAGGCTCCCGCCACCACCGCTGCACTTGCCAGCCATGAACCCGGCTTACTGACTACCAGGGGCAGCTCTTGCGTTGAGCGTCTGCCCCCTTGTGGTCAGTGCACTTTATAACGACTGGTTAACCAGTTGACTGTCTGCCCCCTAGTGGTCAGTGCATGTCATAGCAACTGGTTGAGCGGCCTTAGCATGTCATTAGCATATTATGCTTTGATTGGTTGGACGGACGACTGGACGACCAGACACTTAGCATATTCAGCTTTTATTATATAGGATAATTGATTGGATAAATTTTTAATTATTGATTATAGATTTTGATTGAGTGTTGCTGGGGCTGACCAGCAGACCCTGAGTGATGGATGAATGATTACTCTGACACACGATTGCTGTGAAAGAGAGGCTGAGGGACTGCCTAGCTATAGGAACCAAACAGCCTGTTAGCCTGCCTCTTCAGGCTTTTACTGTACCAGCAGTTTGAGGTAAAGTTTATCCTTTAGATACAATCAGTAGGGTAAGCATTCTTGGGAGGACACATGTGTCTGCAGTGGCCTTTAAGCAAGGACACCTAAAGGTTAAGCATAAAGAGTCTAGTAAACACCCGAGGGTCCACATGTGCACAGGTCAAGGAACAATTAGGAGTGGCCACCTTCAGCCAAACTCCCCTAAGTCAGAATTCCGATAAACAGGGAGGGCCGCCTGCAGCCCAATCCTTTTTGCGGAATTTTCCTCCTTACAAACTTTCCAGCCAAGTCTCCCATGCTCCCTCACAGAGTATAGATTGATTATAGATTTTTAATTATTGATTAGAGAGATATTTTAAATTATTGATTATAGGAAGAGAGAGAGAGAGAGAGAGAGAGAGAGAGAGAGAGAGAGATTAGTTGTCCCGCTTATTTATGCATTCATTGGTTGATTCTTGTATGTGCCCACACTGGGTATGGCCCCAAAACCTTGGCGCATTGGGATGATGCTCTAACCAACTGAGCTACCGGCCAAGGCTGGGCCCATTGCTTTTAACAGTTTCTTAAAAAGCAAGTATTTCTTATACTTGATTATTGTATTTTTGTTCTTTGGTGCGAAAAAGAAATCAACCAAATTAACAGACTTTGAAAACATTAAATTTGCTTAAAAACATCTGGTTTTCTTAGTCCTCAGTCATTGTAAAGACACAGTCATTTTTAAGAGCATTCTTGTGAATACACTGCACAGTCTTCTAACTTCCATACAAAGCACGAACTGCACCTTGCTTTGTGCAGAACATCCTTTCCACTGACAGTTATTAGGAATGTTTGCTGCGTGTTTTTCTGTCTCTAATGTGTCAGCTCGGTGTTTGCCCTCCAGGATGATTACAGAATGTTATGAAAGACATCCATCTTCCTCTCAGGTTCAAGAGTGGCCCTGGACACGTCCCACAGCCTCATGGGTGTCAGTTGCTCCATTTCTAAAATGAAGGGCTCAGATTAGGTGACCTCTAAGTTCCTTCCAGCTCTACACAGTCATTCCAAGCCTCTCATTTTGTGCTTCCAGAGTGTGGTGATAGGATCTTTGAAAAGTTTTTTTAAAAATCAACCATTGCAAAAAAACTTCATTTTTAGTGACATGTCCTTTGCTATCATATAATATTAGAAAACTTGCAATCAAGTTGTCTTATTTGAGAAACATCAAGAAAACCAAAGAGAGGTACATTTTCATGGTACTTCATAATATTGAATAACAAAGCTAGTAAATACTATTATCATTGTAAACAAAACTTTTCCTTTTAGAAATGTTTACTGGTTTTTAATGCTAGCCTCATAAATAACACAGGCACAAAAATTGAACAATAAAAATGCTTTTGTTGTGGTGGTTCTTGTGTGTATGACAAAATATCCAAAATCCTTTAAAAATAATAAAAACATGATTGTCTAGCTACTGTGCTGTACACCTGAAACTAATGTAAAATAATAATGAATATAAACTGTTAAAATAAAATTTAAAGTTCTCTTTAAAAAAAAAAAAACACCTTAATTGAGATAATGCTGATAACCATAGCTATTAAGTAACTTTCCCAAGGTCACCAAAGAAGTGGAGGAGGGATGTAGACCCAGATTCGTGCCCTGCTGTTGTCTTCCCTGCTAATACACACTTCTTCCCTAGCAATCGACCAGTGGAGCTGATTAAAATGGTGGCTCTTCCAGGCATATGCAGACTGAATCAATGCTCTGACAGATCCATGGATAGGACAAGCACTGCGTCCTCCCTCTGTTCCCGCATCACAATGCTTGTCTTGCTATACCCTTTGCTTCCTTATTTATCGTCTCTGTGAGGGCCACAGCTGCACCTTGTTTATGTCTATATCTTTAGCACAAAGCCTTGGGCTTGGCACACACACTTAACACAATTTTGTTGAATAGAAAAAGAATGAATAGACAGACAAGCCTTAAAGTACAGGCTATTTTGGCATGGCTCACAGTGGTGTTTTAGGTGTGTTTAACGTGGTATGTTGTAAGCAAGCATGGAGTCTACAAATTGGAACTTTCTATTTTAAGGGTTATATTGAATCATTCCATGGAATCAGACAGGAGCTGACCAAATTTACAAATACGAGCAAGCTCCTGAGGTAATATATAAATTACCTCACTTAATTCTCACAGCAGTCCTCTGAAGTAGGTGTCATTGGTTACACTTTACAGAAGGTAGCCTTGTTTTTCCTATCCTACGGACAACACTGCTTGCCATAAAACTTTACTTTACATCTGGAAAGTTTTGCCATACGATTTTTTTGCTAAGAAAGCATTTATTTAAGACCTATCATATGTTGGACAGAAAAGATACTAAGACAGCTACCTCCTGGTTAATTCCATTCTGTAATCATTAAGAACAGATTCGCCAAATAACTGAAAATAAAATACTTCTCTCACTTACCACTGGACTTCATTTCTTTCTTCTTTCTACTATTGTCACATGTTTCTATAGGTGTCAAGATTATTGTTACTTTTCCAAGAGACGTCCATCATGCCCAAGAGATGAGCCAAGCAGATTTCAAAGAAAGCAAGTAAGGAATATTCTTTGAAGTGTTAGGACAAAATTTAAGTATGAAATGATATTTGCATGACAACCTACATTTTTAGGAAGACCACTAAAAAGAATAAAATAATTGCCTGAAAGCAGGAATCATAATAAATATTACTGTGGCAGGGCCCAGGTAAATGTGTGTGGGCCCTATGGTTTCTGTTGCAATGATTCATCTCTGCAGTTGTAACTTGACCACAGCCATAGCCGATTCGAAAACAGCCGGATGTAGCTGTGATCTCATGAAACGAGGAAAACAGACAGGAGGCCATGGTTTGCTTTCCCTGCGCCAGAGCTGCTTGAACTGTGGTCTGTGGTCCTTCTGTTACCAGTCCACGACGAAGTCAGTATAAACTCAAAAATTTAAACACTTAAAAAGTTGTATAGCAATTTCACAGTCATGTTATGTGCATGGATCTGATAATGAAAAAAAATGGGGCTTTTTTTTTTCAAATTTTCGTTTCTTTTTATAGTAATTCACTTTTTTGCTGTTGTTAATTATCACCCGAGGATATTTTTTCCATTGATTTTTAGAGAGAGTGGAAGGGAGGGAGGGAAGAAGGGAGAAAAAGAGAGAGATTGATGTGAGAGACACATTTATTGGTTGGTGGGAATTGAACCTGTAACCCAGGTCTGTGCCCTTGACCAGGAATCAAACCTGAGACCCTTTGGTGCACAGGCCAATGCTCTAACCACTGAGAACACTGGCCAGGGCTGTAGAAATTCACTTTTATTACATTTTACAAAAGTGTCAGTCCACAATAGGCTGGAAAGTTTAAGCACCGATCCTTCACCAAAGACAGATTGAGAAGCACTGGCTGGTTAATGCCTTTGGAGAAGTAAAAGGGTGCCTTTGGCCACTCTGATTTCTCTGCTCAAAATAGGGACTGGGAAAACTCAAGTGTGGGTGCAGAGGGCAGACGGGTAGGGAGCAAGTTGAAGGGTGGAGAGATCTTGTCCTTTCAGGAATGCAGCCATCCTACTCAGCAGCACCATCTGGAAATGGTTCTCCAAAGTTTCTAGTGATGTCAGACTGGACTGAGAACCGGAGATCCGGAAGACATGGGGAAGGAGTTTTAAATCAAGCCATTTCCTCCCCCTTTTAGTCAGATAACCTCAGAGCATCAAGAATGGGCACAAGCACCTTCTGTTCCTCTTCCAAATGAAATTGAGATGATGGACTTCGGAACAAAGATGCCAATCACACAGCCTTTACTCCTGGAGACAGAAGAAAGCCCCAAGGAGCTCTGCGATGAGAACCTGGTCTTGTTACCAAGACTTTGCTTAGAATCCCACATCTCCAAGTCTGTAGCCAGAGATGTGCCTCGCCCTCTGAGAGGCCAGCAGAGAAAATCTGAAGGTGAGTCCACAGATTTAAATGCACAGCGATTCCTTTATTCTTCATTTGACAAATGTTTATTTATCTTTTTCCTGAGGGTTGGACGATCTTTCCTGTGAACTCATGTTTGCTTGATGTTTATCTGTGGGAACCTTGGGGTCCATGCTAGGATGCTTTTCTGCAGTAGCTGACTTTCCAACTCTCTCCAGCTCCAGACTCATTGCCCTAAGGGGAAACAGGCCAGTGTTTCCCCTTAGTGCAGTGGTCGGCAAACCGTGGCTCGTGAGCCACGTGCGGCTCTTTGGCCCCTTGAGTGTGGCTCTTCCACAAAATACCATGTGCAGACATGCACGTACAGTGCAAAGTTGACTTAAAACTTTAAGTTTATTAAGTTAATTTTAGGGAACGTTGTGGAGTGAAAGAAGATGTAGTGTCGAGGACTGAGAAAGGTATGTTGAGATGGTTTGGACATATAGAGAGGATGAACGAAAGGAGATAAACGAAACAAGTATACGAGTGTGGATGGGAGAGTTGGAAGGGGTCAACCTCAGCGAACCTACCTCAATCAGATTGAGGACGTTTTTAGCAAAGGCCAGCTTAGGAGTACCCTAATTAAGTTAATAACAATGTACCCACCTATATAGTTTAAGTTTAAAAAATTTGGCTCTCAAAAGAAATTTCAATTGTTGTACTGTTGATATTTGACTCTGTTGACTAATGAGTTTGCCGACCACTGCCTTAGGGCAATGCTGCTTTTGCTATTTGCTTTCCACTGTCTTGAGACAATCAGCCAACCACCTGGGACAAACATGTCACCCAAAAAGCTACATTTATCGGCTTATTATAATGAAGGAGATGGCACAGCATGCGAACTGTGAGGCATTGCACCAAGCAAAGGGGAGATAAAATTATAAGATTTAGGGGGCTGGGTAGAGCTTAAGTGAATTTTAACTTAAGCAGTATTTTATTACAATTAAAAGTTTTTATTGTGGTAAAATGTATATAACTTAAAAGTTACTATTTTAACTATTTTAAGTGTACAGTTTAGTGGCATTAAGTGCATTCACATTGTTGTGCAACCATCCCCAGAATTTTTCCATCTGGCAAAACTGACACTCTCTACCGATGGAACTCTGTAACTCCTGCTCTCCCCTGCTCCGTAACCCCTGTAGCCGTTCTGCTTTCGGTCTCTATGAATTTGAATATGCTAGGTACTTCATGTAAGTGGAATCATACAATTCTTGTCCTTTCGTGTCTGGCTTATCTCAGTTACCATAATGTTGAAGCAGTGTTCGGACAGGCTGTACGCAAGGGTGTTCACATCAGGTCTGGACTGTAAGTAGACCCAGAGTCTTCTTCCTTAAAACCAGCAAAGTTAATTCCGGCTCTCGGCAGCCTCGCTTCAGCCTCCGATCCTGCCTCTCGTCCTCAGCAGCATGATAAGCAGCACTAAACGCCTTCCAGTCCCAGGACAAATAGGGAAATATTTGCACGTTCTGTTTCTTTTCCTGCTGGGACATTATGCCATCCTTCAGGTGACACCTAGGATACCACTTCCTCTGGAAAGTCTTCCAGAACTTCCTGAAGACTGGAGGCGTCACCATTCCTTTCTACTCCCATAGGCCTGATCGGCTGCACAACACTCTTCATGTTCAATTCTCACCATTTGTTTATATGACTGTCTTCACCAGATCACAAAGCCGAAAACCACCACACCTTCAAGCACCTGGCACCAGGCCTGGCGAATAATTATGTTAAAATGTGTATTGAGTTAATAACAACAAGAACCATTTATTGAGTGTCGACTATTGCAAGGCACAGACACGCACTGATGTAGGTAATACGGAATCCTTGTTTTAGAAATGAGGAAACGGAGCCCCAGACGCCTGAGAGTGGGCCCAGGTCACACAGCTAGGGAATTACAGAGGCTCGGCTCCAACCTGGACCCCCTGTCTCTGAAGCCGATGTGCTTAAGCGTCTTTCCGTCTGTGTTCAGGCTCATCCCTTCCACCTGAGTCCCTCTTCAGTTATGAGTAAAGGAAAGGATAGGCATAGTTAGTCTTGTAGTGGAGAGGGTTTAGGGAAAAGGAGGGGCAGTGAGGTGGGGCAGGTACAGACTGGTGGGAGTGTGGATGGAGAGACTGAATTGGCCATCATGGACACAGCTCTTCTCCCGGCCACACCACAGGGAACCTTGAGGGTGTAACAGAAGTAACTGCACACACCAGACGAGCACACTTGGTTAGGTCAGTATCTTAGTGGAAGCTGCTTATCTGAAAATGTCAGCTGCGGTTCCCCAGGCCGGTCCTCGCCTCCAGCCTTTTTAAAATTTGTTTAAATGCAATTTTAAAAATTAGACAATCAATATATGTTAAGAAAAATGCAGATGAGCAAATACAAACTAAAAAGCACAAATGGTATTCCAAGACCATTTCTCCTAGAACTTCCATACTTCAAGATAACATGTTTATCATGATCTTGCTTAATTGTTCCATTTACACCGTAGCTATGAGAATTTAACACTTTTACATTACTGTCCTCATACATGGGGCAAGCCCCAATCTTCTCAACCTTTGTACTGAAAAGAAATCAACACTGGGTGTGTCCATTGTTGTGACTGGGGAAATATCGTTTACAGCTGAGCTCATTCGTGCGCTGTGATTATGTTTTCCTCCTGCTGAGACATGGAGTTTACTTATTACAGTGCTGCTGAAGGCCCGGTTTCCGTATCCGCTTCCTTTCTGTGTACCCATGCTAATCCCTCCCGGTGCTGGCTGATGGACTGTAAAACGCACCTCAGCTCAGGCACCTGCATGGCGGGTCATCGGCTGGTTGGTGTTTCTGAAGACATTGCCCTGGAACCCTCTGCCCTCCTCTTTCATTCTGTGTTGCTCGATCTTTGGCCCCACGGACCAGCTCTCTGCCTGGGGTTTCCTCAGCACGGTCCTTGGCCTCCCGCTGCCGTGGACGCCTGGGTCCTGGATACTCAGCGCCCCCCTCCTGGTTTGCTCCCTCCTTTCAGGGGGCACATTTCCAGTAGCTCCCTGAGGACAGTGCAGTAAGAACAGTTTTCATTGCCCCTGTTCCTCTGAGCTCTTTACTGCCTTGCAGTCTGTTTTATTCTCTGTATTTTCACGTTAGAGGCCTTCCTCGCATAGCCGTTGCCAGGCGGGGCGGGTGGGGTGGGGGCTCCAGTGTCAGCGCGCACAGGGCTCCTCCCGGTGAGTGTCCCTGGAGAGGGATTGTCCAGGCTCCTGCCCAGAGTTGTGAGGCGGCTTCACCTGCAGCGGGCGGCTGTCATCCCATCCTCTCATCCTCCCCCTAGCACCCATGTCTGCTCTCAGCTGCTCCTCGCTCCTTGGCGTCTTTGTGCCAAGCTCTCCAGAGGGTCACGCTCCCGCCACCAGCCAGGGCCCGAGCAGCTCCTGATGGTGGGCAGGGCAGGGAGTCTGGAACCTCCTCCTCCTCCGACGCAGACTTACATGCAATCCCTTGTTTCAGCCTCCGCTCTCCTCACCTTCGGAGGTGCCGTGTCTTCAGGGCCTGCTCCTTGTTCTTATTTCTCTCCCAGGTCTCCCCTCTGCAGGCAGTGAGCAGGATAGAGAAAGCTGGCAACTCATCGATTATTATTCACCCATACGGGTTTCACTGTCGGAAATTTTGTTGATGTTGCTCATCTGCTGTTTTGTCCTCAGGGTTTTTGTTGTTCTTATTCATGCCTTTTAAAATCAATTTCTTTACTGTCGTTTTAGTGAGGTTGTGAGGAGTGTGGAGAGAAGTTTGTATGTTCAACCTTTTACCTGGAATTCTATATACATTTTTAAAAATAGATTTTTATAGATTTTTTTTTACAGAGAGGAAGGGAAAAGGGTAGAGTTAGAAACATTGATGAGAGAAACATCAATCAGCTGCCTCCCGCATGCCCCCTACTGGGGATCAAGCCCGCAACCAAGGTACATGCCCTTGACTGAAATTGAACACGGGACCCTTCAGTCTGCTGGCCATTGCTCTATCCACTGTGCCAAACCGGTCAGGGCTGGAACTCTATATACATTTTAAAAGGTTTTCAAATTACCTACCGGAAAGGTCTTATGTCTGCATTCTCACCTGAGTGTATGAGTGCCCTTCTACCTCATGTCATTCCTTACCAACACTGGATACTATTTATTTATCCAAATATTTACAATAATACCTGAAAGGTTTCTTAACTCAGGAAGCTATGCATATGAACCCACTATAAATTGTATTCAGTTGTATTTCTGGTATTAAGTTGTAGAATCTTTTCAGTAGAAAAATCTCAACCTCTAGAATATGACCTCTATGAGGGCAAGGAATTTGTCTTTGTTGTTCACAACTATGTTGCCATCTTCTGGGACAGTGTTGGCCACTCAGTAGGCACTCGGTATTTGTTGAATTAGTGCATTAAGAATTGGGGGAGGTGCCTTGGCCAGCTGTGGCTGAGGGGGGTGCCCGGGCCCCTCCAATGGGATCCTCATCTTAGGTGACCATTTTCCACCTGAGAATGGCTTCTTGACCTGCCTTACATCTTAAAGAGGTCTGTTTCTAAGTGAAATTTCAAGTGGTAACTGTGGCTAAAAGGACCCACAGACCTTCAAAGCATTAAAAAAAAGGGGGGGGTGAGGGTGGGCTGGGAGGGAGATTTCACATAAAGTCTCCAGCTTTCTTGACAATGGAGATCTCGCAGAGATGGATTCCCCATCTGGCATGGACAGCACCAACTAGGACTTGGCAATGGGTGGCCTGTTAGCTGGGGCATGTGACTTCAGCTGACCACTGTCCCTACCTGTCCCACTTCACTCAGGTGTGTGAGCTGCTGTGACTCTGGACACACTGGCACTTTCGGCTTCAGCGTCAAGCTGTTGTAGTGGGTGGGGTTTGGGGGACCAAGCCTAGAAGACAACAACTAGGCTTCACACTACCTAGTCAACCCATCTCCCCCTGCCACACAGCTCCCCTTCAGAACTTCTGATGGATGCCAAGTATGAGCTGAAACAAGAGTTGGGAGACGATTATACATGAATGTTTTGACATTTCTGCACAGTCCAGGCTTTCTGAGCAAAAGGCACTAGGAAACTAGGTTGCAAGATGATTGAGTGATAAACAGGTCTTAACCATTAGAGAGAGTGTGCTGCTCCAGAGAGATTCAGACTTGTTTCCTCAGGAGCTGTTGGCTCACCTTCTAGGGCAATAAAGCCCAGAGACTACACTCCCCCTTTCTCCTGGAGGCAGTTGCTTACATTTCTCGGGAGGGAAAGATGAGTCGAAGTGCCAAACACTCTGTACAAACTCTGAGTCTTGATTTCTGTGCTCATTCTGGTGGTGCAATGTGCAGGTACACACCTGCTCTCAGTGCGTGGCCCTGTTGGAACTGGTGCTGTGATGCCCTGTGAGTAACAAATGCTCTGTCCTCTGGTCCAGAGATCTCGTGTTTCCTGCCAGGATGTAAATATAAACATATATCCACATACATTTATACAAATGTTATATATAAGACATATATATAACATACATGTGTGGGAAATAATATTATATATAAAACAACAACTCCCTCTAGTGGAAGTAGCCTAAGGTTTTGTGTAATCAAACCATACCCCCTTCCACATGGATTACAGCTGGAGTAACTCTCAATTTTGACTTTTTCAAACCTCAGCACCAAGATGACTCCATACCCAAACTCTGGTGTGAGGCTGACTGTGTTCACTCTACTACTAAGAATATCTAACTTCTATTAAATGTTCTTGTTGTAGAGTTTTCTGCCTCTGATATGAAGTACAGCAGTCGAAGAATTGAGGTAAGATTAGTTGCAGTGTTACTGACGTAAGGATTAACACCAAAGAACGTTTGTTGTTGGAGAAAAACTCTATCAAAGAACTCAAAACCAAATTTCTCAGCAGTTATTTCTCGGAAAAATGACAATTCATGCATAGTTTATAGAGTAGCAAATAATTTCTGGGTAAATTGTACCTTGCCTTGTATATTCTTTTTCTAGGGTGTTTCCCGTTCTCTAGGTAATGACATGAGGAGCTCTCTTAGACATATTTAAATTTGTCTTCTTAAAACATATCTAGAAATTAGGTTATTCTTATTTCTAGTGGCAGAAAGATTTGCTTAGTTATCTAATATATCAAATAAGCATTTGGAAAGATCCTTGCAATTCTCTCAACTGTCTAACTCTTCTGTATCCAGGAGCCATTGAGAAAATGCCTAGGTACTTACTGCTCATTGTTGTAAAATGGGTTTATTGACCAAAAAATATGGCTGCTCTTAGGGAGATGTTTAAGCACTGGGAGAATCTGTCTTTATTTCCTGTTATTTTTTTTAGAGATGGTAGAAAATCGTCAATAAAACTAGGGGATTATACTGCATCTCGCCCAGTTCTAAAGCTTAATTAAATGTCTGGTGTCAGGGTCCTTTTCTTTTCCTTTCCTCTTAAACACAGGTGGCAACAGAATGACAATGAAACATACAGCTCTCAATTGCCACTAAAGATCCAGCCCACAAATATTCTGATGCAATTAGGTATTAAATCTGTATACACAAGAGAAGGACTCAATGAATAGAAGCACGGAGTTTAAGAGTTTATAGCTTAATGACCTGAACACTGAACAGTATATATTGGGTTACACTGACCTCTAGAGGTTGATAATAACAAAGACGAGCTTATTTTGAAACTACTTGTAGGGCAAAGGAGAATTAAAAACCATCAGGGTCGCTAACTTTCAAGTAGATAGTGTAGCCCATTTAAAGCCACCCTCAACAAAACAGTTCAGCAAAACAATGAGGAGTAGTTGTGTTCTGGATACAAATTCTGAGTTAGTCTGTAATTCATTGTTAAAGTAAGTGTTAACAGCAATTTTAAGTTATTCTAAGTGGAATTTTTTTTTTAAAAAATCTTAGACCAATTCTTTGGAAAATAAAGAGAAAGAAGGAGAGAAATAAAATGTCTCATCTTATATTTTAATGCTTACATCATAGGGCCCTTCTTTTAAATATAGAACCATGAATCTTTATGATAATCTTGGTTTTTTAAAGTATTGTTTTACCTTGGTTCTAAAACAACAACAACACTGAAATGAGCTTTTAGTGTTTGTTTGTTTGTTTTTAACTTGGAGGAAAATAGCTAATTCTTATGTTTAATTTTTTTTTTGCATTTAGCTTTTAAAATTATTATCTCAATGATAGCTTTATACTTCCTAAATACAAGGCCTCCCTAAAGAGAATCTTAGCATCTCTGAGGATTACTTTAAACCAGTTAATATGACATACATATATGTTTCTGTACTCATTAGCTTCTTCTCTCTTTCCTTTTAGTTCCCTCTGCCACCATTGTCATTCTTGCCCATGAGACCTGGTCTTCTTACCATCCCCCCAAATCACAAGTATCAAAAAGAGAGGAAGAAAAATCTTGATTCTTTCGAACCTAAGCTCTCCGAGCCTGTTAGTCGATCTGATGAGTTAAGACCACCAGACAAGCAACTGGAAGCCTCATTCAAGGTGTTTGTGGATCAGACTCTCGGGTCCTCCAATAGCTCTATTTGGTCCAGAAACATGTGCTCTTTTTGGAAGGCTAACCATCACAGACAACACCTGAAGATGGAGGAGAATAGGAAGTTGAAGGAAACAGAAGGATGTGACAAAATTCCAATCTCTCACTTTGAAAAAAGGCAGTCTTTGGTATCCTTTGAGAATTTGAAGGAAGGCAACTTTCCTGCAGACAGGGAAGTGGATATGGACTGGCTTGGCAGGGAAATGAGAAAAGCAGAAGAGAACTCTCAATGTCTTTCATCGGGGAAGACAGAAGGTTCCGTATCCAGAAACTGTGAACAAAATTCAGACGATGGACGTACCATGCCAATCAAGTCCCAAGAAGCCCAGCATTCAGAAACAACTCTAAGCAAGGATAAAGAGACTGGAAATGATAAAGACGATTCAAAAAGCGCTTCAGTGCATAAAGGTGAACTAATTGAACCAAACCATATTTTAGAGGAATTTACTGTACTTAAAAGTTTGTACAATGTAATTCCTGACAGCCCCATTGAAAGGCTGCTGGAAGATCATAACAACATGGAGAAACATACAAAAATATCAATAGCAGAGGCAAGCAAATCAGGAATGAATGGGATAGTGCCTCTTATCCACATCACTTTCCCTAGAGATGAGACTCCCAAGGAACCAGCCGTAGCCAAGCCAAGCCTCCAAAAAAGAAAGGGCACCCTTCATAACAACAGCTTCAACATACGCACACACCAAGAAAATGACAGGCGTACGATGAAAACCCATAGAAATAAGTTCGATCCAAAAACCAAGACCAGTAACAGGACACCTCAGAATGTCATGATTTCCATTGATGGTCCCATGAAGCCTACCATGCATAAAACCAGCATAAAGACTCAAGTTTTCCCTTCTTTGGGGCTTGTTGAGCCCAGACCTCGGCAATCACCCAAGTTTCAAAGGAGAATGCCTCAGATAGAAAAAAAGCAATCAACTTACTGGGCTCTGAAACCTAAAAAGCAAACATTTCCTTGCATCTGTAAAAATCCAGGAATAAAAAAGTCTTTGGCTCCTATCCCTGTTCAACCAATAGAGCCGAGACTAAATTACCTAGATCTTAAGTATAGTGATATGTTCAAAGAAATCAACTCAACTGCTAATGGACCTGGAATCTATGAAATGTTTGGGACCCCAGTTTATTGTCACATGAGAGAGGCTGAACGGCATGAAAACAAATATTACCGAGAGATATGCTCAGCTCCATCAGGCAGATGTATCAACGGTAAATGTAGATCTTCACACGGTGAGAGGAGCGGCAATAGCAGAACAAGGTTTTCTCAGAAAAGACAACATGTTAAACCCCCAAAGGCTTTGCTTGGAATTAAACACAGGCACAAAAGTTTAATTTCCAAAGAAAAGGGTTGCAAGGCTGTAGGTAGCAAACTACAAGACACTGAAGATGGTGGTGGTATTTCAGAACCAGAGTGGCAGATGAAGTCTTTGGGAAATGACTTTCTGTCTTCCAAAGACGAAATTCAGCCCATGAACTTTACTCAGACTCATGAACAGTCCACTGAACAGAACAAATTCCTTCCTGTCTCAGATTTGTCCATTGTTGAAGAAGTCTCTATGGAAGAGTCTACCGATGAAGGAGACATTTCTAACAATCAAATTCTTCCCACAAGCCTCAGGGATCTGCATGAACTTGAAGAGCTACATCACCAGACCCCCTTTTTCCTTTCAGAATACAGCAGGGCAGTGCCCAGTGAGAAGAGTTTCAACAAACATGTACCACAAGAAAAGCAGAACATAGCATCTCTTGGTAAAATAATTGCCAACCAAATCTTAACGAATGATGTAGAGTTTGACAGTTTGATAGATGCATCTAAAACACTTACGAATCTCTCTTTCCAAGACACACAAGGAAGTGCATCTTCTCAAACATATCAACATTGGGCACATTCTTTGGATCATGATAGTTTAGCTAATAAGTCAATTACACACCAAACATTTGAAAAAACTTTAAATGATGCAAATTCAATTTCCCAAGAAATCCTTGACTCTATAAAGAGCCAAGAATTGACAGATGAACTATTAGGTTGTCTAGCTGAAAAACTACTAGCTCTTGATGAGAAAGATAACAACGCTTGTCAGATAGTGGCAGATGAAACAGATCCTGAAAACATAAATCTCATCTTCAGTAGGAGAGGAAATACCATGCAAGAGTTGGGTGGAGAGATAACCAATGTCAAAATACAGGTTGGTATAATTAGAATCAATGATTTAATTGGGGTAGGAAAGGACCCTAGGGATAATCTGGTTTAAATCCCTTATTTTCAAACGAGGAATCAGAAAGTGTAAACAATTAAATAGTTTTGTCCAGGTCTCGTTGGTTGCAAGTTTGGAATCCAGGTCCTCTAACTCTCGGGCTAAAATGTTTTTATTGTGCTGCTTTACTTCTGGAATTTTGATAGCCCACACTACAATGGAAAAATTTTGGGTATGTTAATACTATAACAAAATTACTTATTTAAATAGATCAATGTTTTTATACAATGATTAAGTTTTTAATCAACAAATATCAGCAGTGAGATAATTATGGGTAAAGCATTGCTCTCAGTGGTGTGTGAGTAGAAAGAAATTAATATGGTGTGCTGAAGGCCTGGGGCGGGAGCAGGTGTGGGCTAAAAGGGGCCAATGGAGGGGAAAAAAAGAGGGACATCTGTAATACTTTCAACAATAAAGATAAATTTTTTAAATTAATAAAAAACATTAAAAAAAAGAAAGAAATTAACATGGGTCCTGAAGTGGCTCACCATCTAGTTCACACTATATCAGGATCAGGAATAAATAGTTTAAATAGATGATCAGAATACTAGGTAAATAATTATACCATAACTAGTTATTGAGAACTTACCATGTATGAGTGAGGGCATCATATTGCCTCCTGTATATGCTTCGTAACAGCTCTATGAGATAAATACTAAAGGTACTAGCAAGTCCCCATGTTGCAGATGAGGAAACTGAAGTTTATTACCCAGTCAGTCAGGGGTGGGGCCAGGCATTCTGATTCCAGCCTCCCACGTTTAATCACTTAGTCACTGTGGAAATATTCCTTGTCCTGAAAGGCCAGCTCTGCCCTCATGGTGATCTTGGTGTCTGCTGGGAGGTAGATCGTGATTCAGAGAGGCCTTCAAGCTGGGGTAGGAAATGGGGGGTATGTGGTGTTGGTGTGACTGAGACGGGTCTACCCCTCTGCCATTTCAAACGGAAAAAAAGCTAACAAGCTAATAACTATAATCATTCAGAGCCCCACCTGGCAGTCCTGGAGTAAAACACTGACTTTCTGTGACCTTTTCTTTTTCACAAAGCCCTTAGCCTTCAATTTGGATAGAGAAATGTGAAAGGGTGGGAAGGAGGAACCCAAATGACCTTTCGGGGGCATGCATGCTCGTTTGGGAGGAAGGTGACCCTTCTCCATGCCGCGGCATCACCACCATCATTTATTTCTAAGGCCTGGTAAAGAGAGCAAAACAAAGCATGTAGTCAGGATCAACCAACTGGAAAACATGATCTGAATTCTACAAAGAGATACTTGTTTCTTCCCTTCCAGGGCAGGGCCTCTCACAGTTTACTGTGAATGCAAATCTCTTGGGGATCATGTTAAAATGCAGACACTGATTCAGTGTGTCTGGGGCCTGAGATTCTGCCCGTCTAACAAGCACTCAGGTGATGTTGATACAGCTGTCTGCAGATTCTCCCTTGAGTATCAAGGGTCAGGGCCATGCATCTTCAGTTGTTGCACCCGATCTTGACTACTAGATTTGCTTGTTATGGTTGTGGGTGTGTGCACGAGAGAGTATCTTATCTGTATGTATGTTTGTGTGTAATTGTAAATATATGTATGCAAGTATATGCTTGTGTCAACATGTGTGTGTTTGAGTGTGTATGTTTGTGGAAATAAATGAAGAACAAAGGCTATTTATTCAGGGCTCACTATAGCAAAGGAGTCGGCCACCATCACTTGCAGTTGGCAACAAGTCAGAAGTAGGCAGAGGAGTGGGAAAGTTTCATAGTGGAAAAAGGGAAGGCTTCAGGTATGACCTGATCGGAGGCTGTTGGCATGGGTTAAGTAGAAGGGGAATCCTATGTAATTAGTTAGGGGTGCATATTTGCCTTTTCCTAGCTAGCTGATCCTAAGTTAGAAGGGAGGAAGCCACCTCTTCTCTCCTCTTAGAGTTTAATGGTGACTTTTCTTTTTATCTCATTCTTCCAGAGACATAGTAATGGGTTCGGAATATATGACGAGGATAAATTTCTCAATGACAAGAAAATATTTTCTGAAAATAGTTTAAAGTATGAAGAAGCCATCCTGTGGACCAAGGGTGAGATCCTTGGGAAGGGAGCCTACGGCACAGTAAGTTAAATGGGAAACAAGATGAAACTCCAAACCCCCACTCCTCCTTGACCCCTCCCTCTTCTTTAATACTCTGAGTGAGCCCTCCCCTCCCCACCCCACATCATACTCTTTTATTTAGAACTATTTCAGTTGGGAGTAACAGGAAACCCAAACTGGCTTAGGGAAAAGGCAGTTCACTGCTTTATGTAACTAAAGGATCTCAAGTAGGTCTGGCTCCGGGCACAGGTGTTTCAGGGGTGAAACAATGTCCTCAGGATCTGGCCTCTCTAATCGCCTTCCAGCTCTCATTCTCAGGTTCCTTGTGCTTGTACAATGCCCATCACATTTCTAGCCTCTCCTTCTCCTAAGTTCAAGTCCAGTGGGAAAGAAATCTCTTTGTTCAGCAGCTCAGAGTATGTTACCAGAAGAGGGGAGAATCATTGCTGAGTGGAAGAAACAAAAGATGTTCCTTACATTTTGTGAATTGGAAAAAAAGATCACTTGAAGTCCTAGCAGTATTGATAGTATTTACATAGATTGGTAAAGAGAAGACTGTCCCCCAGATAATGCATGTTACGCATCTAGCTGGAGACATTTGAGGAATCAGTGAAAAGGTAGGAAGACATGGCAGGGGTGACTGCTGAATTTTCTCAGGACCTGCCTTCCTCTGTCTCCTTTGAGCTTTAGTGCTGGGGCTGACCAGCAAACCCTGAGTGATGGATGAATGATTACTCGGATACACATTTCTGTGAAAGAGAGGGCTAAGGGACTGCCTGGCTAGAGAAATCAAACTGCCCCGTTCACCCGTCTCCTTAGGCTTTTATTGTTAACAACAGCTTGAACTAAAATTAACTTTTAGATACTATCAGCAGGGTAAGCATCCTTGAGAAGACACAGGCATCTGCAGTGTCCTTTAAGCAAGGACGTCTAAAGACTAAGCATAAGGATTCCAGTAAACACCCGGGAGCTTGCACGTACACTTGTTTGGAAAGGTCAAGGCAGGGGAGGTTGCCTTTAGCCAACTCCCCCTGGAGGTTCCAACCTTTCAAAGTTTGCTCCTTACAGACTTTCCAACCAGGTCCCATGCTTCCCCACACTTGAGCACTGAAATAGCCCTATTTTAGTTATTACACAAGGAGCTTTCCCAAACCACCATCTCAGTTAGTCATTGGAGGTATCTGTGAGGTAAGAACTGTACCTCAGCTTTGTAGATGAGAAAAAATTGAAGTCACAGCTGTTATACAACTTACCCAAGTTACACAGCTGGGGATGGGTGAAGCCAGGATCTAATCAATACAGGCCACTTGTGATATCCACTCACCATGCTGCTCATCCCCATCTTAGCTCCACTGAAACACTGGTTATATTTAATCATAGGTATTGGTTTGCTTCTAGGTATATTGTGGTCTAACTAGCCAAGGAGAGCTAATAGCTGTAAAACAGGTGGCTTTGGATACCTCTGATAAATTATCTACTGAAAGAGAATACCGGAAACTGCAGGAAGAAGTGGATTTGCTCAAAGCGCTGAAACATGTCAACATTGTGGCCTACTTGGGGACATGCTTGGAAAAAAACACCGTGAGCATTTTCATGGAGTTTGTTCCTGGTGGTTCAATCTCTAGTATTATCAACCGTTTTGGGCCATTGCCTGAGATGGTGTTCTGTAAATACACAGAACAAATTCTGCAAGGTGTTGCTTATCTCCACGAGAACTGCGTGGTGCATCGAGATATCAAAGGAAATAATGTTATGCTCATGCCTACTGGAATAATAAAACTGATCGACTTTGGCTGTGCCAAACGTTTGGCCTGGGCTGGCGTGAATGGCACTCACAGTGACATGCTTAAGTCCATGCATGGGACTCCCTACTGGATGGCCCCAGAGGTCATCAATGAGTCTGGCTATGGGAGGAAGTCAGACATCTGGAGTGTGGGCTGCACTGTGTTTGAGATGGCCACAGGCAAGCCTCCGCTGGCATCCATGGACCGGGTGGCAGCCATGTTCTACATTGGCGCACACCAGGGGCTGATGCCACCCTTACCTGAACACTTCTCAGAAAACGCAGCGGACTTTGTGCGCGTGTGCCTAACCAGGTAAGGAACTGAAGGCAGGAGGAGGAAGATAAATGCCCAGAGATTTCAAACAGCTCACATTTCCCCTGCAATATATGGCCCAGTCGAACCTCCACTCAAATTATGAAATCAAGGAGCAATTTTGTACCAAAAGGAATCATCATTAGTCATTTTGGATGGCTGTGTGCTTTATTGTATCAGAGGAAGAGCCTCCTAGAAGGGGAGAGGTTTTTATTTCTAAATGATTATATCACTTTTCCCCCAAAGTATTTCATTTCCACCTGGGCTATTCTTAGTGGTTATTTGCTCCAAAACTTATCCAAAGATGCCAGTTTAACCAAAAGAATGCCTTGGAATAGGTCATTGCAGATAACTATTGGCTGGTTCATTCATTCATTGACTGGTTCATTGGCAAAGGCTTTTTGATTTCTTGAGGGGAAGAAACAAAAGCACAGTTATACTAATTGAGCAACTGACTCCCTTTACTTTATGCTCTTCCAAGAGTGCCCCAAATAGGATCATTTCAATTAATCACCAGCATATATTTAAATGTCTCCTTAACAGCCTTCGTTCTGGATTCCTGTGCCTTGAAATTTTAAAGATAAATGTAATGCTGGTTAAAAGTGCATTAAGCTTTTTTTAAAATTATAATTTTATTTGTGTATAAATTATACCCAAACTGAACAAAACCACAATGTGAAAAATAGGACCCACTTTTAATCATAATAGCTACTGTTTTTTGAACAATTACTTATGTGCCAGACATTGTTTAACAGCTGTATATACATCATGTATTTCTCCCAATGAGTTAGGCATTACTGTTATTTCCATGTTACTGATGAGGAAAAAGTCTGAATCACTTGCCTAAGATCACACAGCTGAAAACTGCAGACTGGGCTCAATCCATCTGTTTGACTGGCAGAGGTTGTACTTTCTTCTTCAAGTTGGCATTTTGAGTCAAGTCTATCTGGTTGGCATGCACATTTTTGGATGTTGTTTCTAATGTGGTTTTCCTCTCCTAGGGACCAGCACGAGCGCCCCTCTGCTGTTCAGCTCCTGAAGCACTCCTTCTTGAAGAGAAGTTACTGACTACGCACCAACACTTTCTTTCCAGTTCCATTACAGAGCCGGTTATTGCTTCATTGTGGGGATGATATTAAAGGACCTTGGTTTTCCTACTGGAAAGTCAACCTAACCCAGTTTAACTAGATCCTACAGTGTCGCTACCTGAAAAGTTTGTTACACAGTCTCTCGAAGGTTCGGGCACGATTACTTATGTATATGAGAAAATTTTTTTAGAACAATAACAACCCCCCCCCACCCCACCCCACCCCGCTCCACGTATCCAGTGTTTACAGTTTTGACTATCCAGTAACTATAATCTCTATTGCTTATACAATATTTCTTTTTATTTTTGTCCTGTCCATTTTAATGTCATTAGTTTAAAATAAATTGTGAAAACAAACAAAAAATTATATTTAATTGCTCAGTGGGTAGACACTTAATTTTTACAAAAGAGACTTGAGGAAGGTGAGAGGTTAAAAGTAGAGAGACACTAGGCTGTGTTTATTTTGGGCTACAATCTTAACCTTGCAGGTGATGGGAGCATCATGGTTAACAGGAAGAGCTAAAGGCCTTAGTATTTCACTATCAGAGGGCCCCAAACTCCTCTGAAGTCTCCAACTACAAGAAGCGGGTTATACTAAGTGGCCTCATAAACCTCAGACTGCTTTTCCTATAACTTATAGTATGATTTGAGGTCTTCACTTATTTGTAGGGTGAATTAGGTCATTGCCACATGTAGAACTAGCTAAACCTAGCCCACTGGTGGGATAAAGCTAGACTGGATAGGGGGAGAGGATCAGCATATATAACTTTCAGGGCACCCTGGTCACTTCACTCCAAGAACATCCCCACTTAGGCCACTCTCCACCTTCACATCCCAAACACTGATAAACCTCACCAAAATGAACAGGGACAAGTTGTCAAAATTATTACAAGCCCTTGTTTTAAGTTGGTGGACTAAGCATATTTGATAAGGTTTCTATAGCTGGATGTTTTTTTTAAACTGGCTATCATTTCAACATGTCACAACTACAAACTTGAGGTACATTCTAACACCAGTTGTCAGACTGTTAAAGTTAAGCTGCTGCTTCAGGTTTTGAGAAATACATGTGAAATGAAGTCCAGCTGAGGTAAAACAGGTTTTACTTTGGTCAACATGCTTACATGGGTTTCTGTGAGTATACTTTCCTTCTTTCTCTCCAATTTGTACAGTTCTTTCTCATAGTTGAGAGGAATTTAAGGGATATGTTGTCTCTTATTTTACTTACAAGCATACCTCATTTTATCGAGATTTGCTCTATTGTATTTCACAGATGTGTTTGGTGTTTTCTTCTCTTTCTTTTCTTTTTCTTTCTTTTTTTTTTTTTTTTTACAAATTGAAGGCAAGACCCACCACCAGCAAAAGGTTTGCAACTCACTTTATTGCAGTGCTTTGGAACTGAATCTGTAATCTGAGTTATTCCTGTATTTGTGTATCTACATAACATGAAACATCATTTTATTTAAGTAGGGCTTACATTTAAAATTTTTAGTTGGGATCTTTAGTATGATTTAAAATCTGAGTGGTCTTACCTTATTTTGGAGCAATTATTTACGTTCAAGCCTATTAAACCTTATGGGGAAAGGGCAGGGAGTCAGATGTTTGTACTACGTATACAAATCACAGTAATGGACACGTGTCTTTGGTATTAACAAACCTATCCCTCTTTTATGGATATAGAATTCTGAAGTATTGGAATATTAAACAGACCCTTCAAAACTTTAAAGTTTCGCCCTAGCTGGTCTGGCTTAGTGGATAAAGCATCAGCCTGTGGACTGAAGGGTCCCGGGTTCGATTCTGGCTAAGGGCATATGTCCGGGTTGCAGGCTCAATCCCCAGTAAGGGGGGTGCAGGAAGCAGCCAATCAATGATTCTCTCTCATCATTGTTTCTATCTCTCTCTCCTCCCTTCTTCTCTACAATCAATAAAATTATATATATTATATATAACTTTAAAGTTTCAATAGGCCAGCCTTGGTCCTAAGAAGAGCTGTTGGTTAGTTAAGACATGAGATTGGAATTAGTTCTCATCATTGCCCAAGTGTTTGACACTTAGAGCTTCCTCAGTAGGGTCTGGAAGGAGACTGGGAGTGCAGATAGGTGGAGTTGGGAGGGCTAGCATTCACTGAGCTCTTGTTAGCAAAACACACATCATTTACTTCTGGCTGCTGTTTGGGTTGGTAGTTAGTAATTCCATTTTATTAATGAACAGGGCTCAGAGCAACATGATCTTCTCAAGGTCATCCAACTGGCAGGTGGGTGTTGGGACTGCCACCCAGACTTGTCTGACTTTAGAGCGCTTTCCCTGCTGCCTCCCAGATGCATGGCTTAAAAATAAGTCACATCGTTAAATTTTACTCAAACAAAACTTCACTGGGATGCTGATAAATCCACCAGTCCTGTTAGTGGTTTTGATTACATTAAGGTGTGAAAAGCTTTTCACTTGGCAGTATTGCCTTCCCCTCTGACCACCTCCCCTTTTTACCAAGCACAATGCCCATTTTCACATTCAGAGGTGCATTTCATTACAGGGTGAATCTTCCTGTATGCTCTGGGCCCCAAGCTCAACCAAAGGAAATATAACTCCCCAAGTAAACTTCTAAAAGCAGTTCCAGTTCTATGGCCTTTGTGGCCATTTCTCAGTGGCTGAATTAGGAGTTGCCATAGTGGGAAAGAGTGATCTCAAGAGTATGGGACTGGGAACATGCTGTATTCCACTCAACTGCTCTATCGATCCTCCTGCATGACCACTACACCAGCCCTGGGACTTCCAGTGTAATGAGTTGTTCTGAGATGAAAAACCCACTCAATCAGCTCAATGAGCAGCCATAAGCCTCCATCACCTACTGGTGTGTCTTTATTCATCATACTTGCTGCACTTGTGTTAATTCAAAGCAGCTACATAATGTAGAAACTTGCATTTAAAAAGGCTTTCCAGCTGGTATGTGAACTTGAAAGCACCCAGTTTTGGTAGTCTACATCTTCACTGGTTCTCAACAAAGTTAACAAGTCTTTGCGAATGGCATCAGTGTGAGGTGGGAACAGCAAACACTCAGAGCAAAAGCTCTATTATACTGTCCTATTGCCATGGCTGCCAAACCTGTGAAAAACCACGGCTGAAGTCATCCCTAAAGCAGTTGCTACTACAGGTTATATCTTCAAAGACTAAAAATACTGAGTTCAGGTATATGTCTGGACATTTATAAGGTTTAAATAAGCCTCTTAATTTCATGGCAAAATGATAAAAACCCTAACTAGTGAGGTCCTCCATTGCTTTGAGAGGTGATGTTGCAGGGAGGGAATAGGCCGATCCATATAGTAGTTAAAACAAAACTGCACAATTTTAAAAAATGGTACTGAAAACAGAAGATGACCAATGAGGGAAGAAACAATGGAGTAGGATGAATCACTAAATGGAATTACTACGTCTGGTTAACTGGAATTACTGACTTTATAACATTTCCAAATAAAACTCATGTAATTTATTATAAGCCAATGATAACACCTTATTGGTGTTATCAACACAAGATGAAGACAAATCTTTTAATGTGATTTCAAAACATTTCAATTTGGGCTTCAAATGCATTTTGGAGGAAGTAGCTTTTCTACCCTAGTTCTGTATTATTAAAGCCATGCAAGGCTTCCATTTTTTTCAGGTGGAAGGTGCAGGAAATCAGTGGAGATGGGAGGGGGTTGGAGAAGAGCAGCAATATTAAAGTAGTTTAATTAGATTTTTATGGTTAATCCCCCTTCCATATAATTGCAACTACTTACTCTTTGGTTTTTGTGGAGGTGATGTAAGAGGTTAAACAAAAAATCCCAAAGTATGAATTAGAGTGAACAACCCGAGTTCTGTAAACGGGAGGCATGCAGTGCTTAAGCACATGTTGAAGTTTATGCACCTAGATTGGCCTTCACCATTCTCCCTAATATCCAAAACATATACCTCTATTAGGATGCTCTTCCATATCATCTGTTCTTTTTAGCCCTTCCCATCACCCACACCTTAAACCTCATACCCTATGATAGGTACTATCACCAGCATGTTGTAGGGAAGAAAGTGGTGGAGCCGAGATTGGAATGCGGACAATCTGATCCCTGAGACCATACTCCTTGATGGTATCTGAAGTTACTCAGAGTAAGTTATAGTAGGAGACCTGATTTCCCACATTTCCCAGGGACTGAAAGTTATTTCTGATTCACATTAACAAGACATATTAGAGCCTTGGATTTATGTTGTGAATACACAAATTTTATTAATTCCTTGTAATAGATACTGAGCTGAAATTCAACGACTAATTGAATTCATGCCGTATACACATATTCCTGTTTTGGATTTTCTATCAGCAAACATCTCAATCAATAGTTATTGGGGGATTCAGAAAATGAAACCCCATTATTGACAACAAAATGAGTACATGTGAAGTTTTTCAAACCTAGTGAAACTGCTTGAGAATAATAACGTACTCATTAACAATAGGCAAATCAAATTAAACCAACAACTGAACAGGTTTAAGTGAGGCTTCCCTCAAAAACTTTGAAGAGAAATTAGTTTTCAGAATTTACTTTTGAGCCTGATGGATCAGAGTGAACAAGTCACCTTTATAAGAAAAATATTGTTCCTAGCCACACAACCTTCAATGACCCTTGTGTACCAACCTAAGAACCGTTAGGCAGAACAGATACTGTTAAATTACATAGTCCACAAAAAGAGCCACAGGCACAAAAGCTAGCTCTGCGCAACTCTACATTGTGGAAAAATGAATGCATGGCATCAGACTGAAAACACTTTGAGCATCCCAGACCCACTCACTGGCTGTAAAGATGTTTCAGAGGCAAACTTCTTTTACAAAATAAGCAACATGTCAGCTTACACTGATCGAATTTCAGATATTAACATAGCTGAATTTTAAATTCTCAAATGAACACATTTGTATAGTAACTTGGCACCCTGGGCAGCCAGGGACAGAATGTGCTGCTTTTCTAATGTAAAAATGCCTGTCTAAATGAGCCCATTATAAATAAACGAATTCGTGCACGGGTGGGGTTCCTTGGCCTGGCTGGCAACTGGGGCCGATCAGGGCTGTCTAGTCCAGTCCGGGGAAGGGACCACGAGAGGTTGGCTGGCCGCAGGATGTTGACGGTGGAAGCACACTGACCCCTGGGGGCAGCTCCTGCATTGAGCGTCTGCCCCCTGGTGGTCAGTGTGCATCACCGGCCGATCGGTCGACCAGTCGTAATGATCACTTAGGCTTTTATATATATGACTAGAGGCCCAATGCATGAAAATTCATGCAAGAGTAGGCCTTCCTTCCCCCGGCTGCCGGCACCGGCTTCCCTCCAGCTGCCAGCAGGCACCCAGGACCTGGGTTTCCCTCCTCCAGCCACTGGCAGGCACCTGGGACCCAGGCAGCTTCCCTCTGGCCGATGGCAGGCACCTGGGACCTGGGCTTCACTCTGGCCCCTGCTTTGTCCATAATGATGTCCGGAAGGATGTCCGGTCTAATTAGCATATTACCCTTTTATTATTATAGATGGGCACATGAGACAGCAAGATGCATACAATTACCTAGCAATTTAGGCATGGTACTAGGTGAGAAACAATTACTTTCTATTTAGATAAAATTTGGGAAGAGTGAGATTTCTTGACAATACAACCTTCTTCCTTTACAGATAATATAATATACCATGTTAAAAAAGTCCTTACTTATTTCCAAAGCCCTAAAATATCTCACCAACCAAGGGTACTTAAAGAATACATAACAGTCTTTCACTGTTTATTTCTAAGGTTGGTTAAAGGGATAAAAATCAGCAATTTTAACTGATCAAATATAACAAAAATGTGCTTTAAGTGCTTTTAAGGCAAGGCATTCAATAACAAAAAACCACTTTAAATTGGTTATCTAAAATAGACCTCAACTAGTCATTTCTTTAGTTCTAAGGGGATAGACAGGCCAAAATTAAGGTATCCAACTGACAAGAGGAAAATTCTGATGTCCTATCCCAAATTAAATTACATCAGGCTGGAGGGGGGTAGAGACAGGAAATAAATCAGTTAACAGAGCCTAGGAATGAAACCAACAAGACTGTTCATATTCCTGAACGTATGCTGAAACTGGGAATTAACTTCCAGGTTCCTACGATCTAGAGAACAGCCATCATCAGTGATGCCTCATCCAGTTTACACATGAATATTCCAAACTGTTGCCCACAACCAATACAAAAGCATCAAATACCTTTCCTTTACAGCCTATCCTAGAATGGTCCCTGTTTCACCTTTTCCAGCCCCTTTTATCTAGAGCCAATGTGAATTCTTTCATAACCTCTTACACTTTTCTTCCCCAAACTCATTGTATGAAAGAGCCCCACCCACCCCAGGATGGTGGCTTAGATTGTATGCCCCAGGACCCGACCCTTACTCTGGCTAGCCCTTTTTTTCAGAAAACCTTTCAGCTTTGAAGATTTCTAAGAATACAAAGTAATGTAAACACCCCTCATGAAATTCTGTATGAAATCAGGTATCACGGTAGAAATTTTCTTGGACTCTTATGAACTCTAATCAGAATGAATAGCAGGCTCATAGGAAGAGCCAGATGCATCTATAAATACACTCAAAGATAAAAATTAGGGATGATTTATATGACTTTTCAGTATCTAAAAACCTGCAATAAGAAAGGAACCTCAGATTTAAACAAGAAAAAATAACTAGGATTTTTGCAAGGTCTTACCAATAAAGACTACTGCCAGTTTTGTAAAGTAGGCCTCCAGGAAAATTTCTGTGAAAAGATATTCCTTTGTTTTGGTTCTAAAATACTGTGTTTTAAAGTAGCTAAGGCAAATATTAGGGGGCACAGCTCAATGTTGGGAAGTTGGTTGAAAGAGGTAGAAGTGAAGCCTTTGTATGCAGTGTGCTTCTGCATAAAGGTAACAACCTATGACCTGGGGAGAACACAACTAAAAAATGAATCACTCTTTTATACGCTGTTAAAAGATAATGCTTTTTAATATTTCAAATAGTTTTAAAAATCTCATCAAAAATGTTTCACCTTAACAGTACTTTGCACATGTGGAATTTCATACCTAAATTTGGTGATACTATTTTGGTTCATTTATGGCTACTTACAAGAAGACTCAGAAATAATGTCCATTCTCTAGAGTCTTTTTCTTTGGTTGAGCCTACTGGGACCAGGCTGATGAGACAGCTAAAGCAAATTCATGGTAATATGAATTATGTGAATTTTCACTGAATGGAATTGAAACTTAAAAGGATTTCCATATTTATCCCCTTCGTGGTTTTGGAAGCTAATGTCCCGTTCAGAAGTTAAAGATTTTGAACAGCTCACACAATCCTGTAAAAATTACAACTGGCTGCCCTTTAATAAATAAAGTCATTGTAAAGATTTACATTTACAGAGTGAAAAGAGAATACACAGCATTTTAAATTCAATTTGGGAAGTACTAATAAGTACTGACCCATAACAATATACACTAGCTAACTTTTTAACTGTCCATCATTAGCACCAATAAAGATTCAACAAAATTACTTTTATTCCCACATCTCAAAACAATTCTGCAAATTCTTTGTGAAGTTTAAGTATAGTCACAGACCTTAAATATTCACATTGTTTTCTATGTCATACTGAAAATATGTTCACTAATTTTCTGGATATTCTTTACAAAATCTTATTAAAATTCCTGGTATTATCATCCCTAAGTATACAGTAGCATAACCACACTATGTAGTTTCACATGATAGCTCCTTAGAGGTTTCACATCTAAATTACCAAGAACAAAACCCTTCCCTCCCTCATTCTGTACTCAGCTTAATTCTATATACTAGTCCTTGGATTATGTACCACTGTCAAAGTATAACTGCATCAAAATTATGTTAGTGGATAACAATAATATGCCATACAAAACAACAAAGTTACACATAATGACAAAGATTACTAAAGTTATGCAAGACGAACAAATGTTAGGACATGCTAGCTAGGGAAAGTCCCTAGAAAGTAGCTCCTACTATACTAAATTCAAATAACATTAACAAAATAACAAACAATTATCTTTTAAAAAATTATAAAGCTATTGGCAAATTAGGTAATTGCTAAATAAAAGTAGAGCACAAGATTAAACTCTAATATTTACAACTGCAACATACTTGAATAAAATTACAATTGTGCACATATCAGTGGCTTTTTAAAACAAAAATAAATCATATACATAGAGGAAAAATGAAGACAGCTTTCAGTTCAACAGAAGCTGAATTCAACCCATCTCAAAGATACTCAACAGCTCAAAGATTTACCACAGAATAAATAGAAAACTCACTGATAAACCAGGCCATATTACTGCTGTTTAAAACAAATTTTCAACAAATTAATGTCTATTGTTTATTCAAAGTCAGATGACTGTGCCAATATGACCTCAACAGGACTATACTGAGACGTGCAAACAAATGTAAAACCTCCACTAGCTGTCTACCTTTTTTCCCTCAGAGGTTCCTGATTAAGCTATAAATACAGGTACAATGCACAGTGATCTTTTCTTTTTATTGTTAGAATATAAAAGAACTGAGAGAGTAATAGTTTTAATTTTATTTTTAAAGGAAGACTGAATTTACCTGAAAAAGAAATGTGGCATCACACACAAACAAGCTTGAGGGGAGGAGTATGTTTGAGAATACACTGTCATTCCGAATGCTGAAGGAAACGTGATCCCTATTTACTGTTTAACTATGTAGTGTTGACGTTTTTTCTTTAAGGAAAAAACTTATTTTTTCACTATGTACTTTTTGTGAATTTAGTTTTCAAATCACAGTAATCTACATAACCATTATTAATAACTCTGTGTTATAGTACTGCAACAAACCAACAAACATTTAACTGCACTTCACATCAAGAGTATGTAAACTTAATTTTTTCCTCTTCAAGCCTTTAGAAAACTAGGGGCTATTTCAGCAGCCAATCTGGTCAGAACCTCTGAAGGCAGGTCAGTGCCTCACAGTGTAAGTGACCATCTGTGGCACTGCATATCCATCTGGTATTGAAGCGTCCCCCTTCAGAGGCTTCCAGTAAGGCCTAGAGTTTAAGGTTAACATGAAAAGTGCCACCTTTGTTTTAGATTAGTGATGGACTCTGACAAGATAAAATAAAGTTATTCTGTATATTGTTATACTTACAAGCAGCTCCAATCCTGAGTATTTATGGTAATATCTAAACATACAAAAATGTATGTACATTTTTCTCCACTTTCCTGTAAACTGTTTTCAGTATACTGTTTTATCCCTTTAACATTGAAACATGCAAATCATACATACAAGTATAAATACACAAAAGAAAACAATTTACACTCATTCAAAAGTCAAGCAACAACAAAAATAATATAGCTACAGTATTCAAATTATAAATAACAAATGCTTGAGGCATCTTATATTCCTAGAAGCAGCCAGCCATTCATCCTAATGTTCTCAGCTGCAATTGTAGAAATACTGAGCTTTGCACCTTCCATGCTTTTACAGTATTTATAACACTATCATATGTGGAGATAAAGACTTGTTTACTATAATCTCTTCTTTTCAGAATGAAGAATAAAGCAGCACTTACAAATATTGAAACAGTGGCAGCAACAGCAGGTGTTACCACTGCTAGATCAGGAGGATTCCATTCTAACAATTTTTAAATTAAAAAAGGAAAGGAAAAATTGACCTAAACAATTACATGTTCATTCCTTGGGCACTTAACAGCGAGTCCAGCATGTCGTATGTGTCTTTGTAGTCCATATGCTGGCTGTTTGTACTGTACTCGTGATGGACATCAGGACCGTTGGTCTCCACTGGCTTCTTGTCCAGTTTCACGAGGGTGCTGAGATGTCCGTAGCCCACCTGGTATGTGACAGGGGGAGGAGGGGGTAAGGGATGGTTAAAAACAGAGTTGTGAGAGGATATATACTGCTTAACAGAGGAGGAAGAACTAGATGAACTACCTGAACTTTTGGAACTTTTGCTCATTTTGGCGTGATGGTTGTGAGATGCATCATTGACATGCAGCTTCTTCCTTGAAGAGCTGGAACTAGAGGAAATGCCATCACTGCTCAGGCCAACAGGACTCCTCAGAACAGTGGGTGGTATTCCATCAGCACTGTGTTTACTGCCACCACTGCTGCTGCCACTGTGTGAGTGGGAATGCTTGTGACTGCTGGGGTGGTGGCGATTGGAGGGATGTTCCTTGTGCTTATCTTTATGGTCTCTGCTAATATGTGGGCTGGAATGCTTGCTCTTCCCACTGCCTTCATCAGAAGAGCTGTGCCTTTCTGAAGAAACTTTTATCTTCATTTTCAGTTCTTCTTTACTGGCACTTTTATCAGTGGGTGGTAATGGGATCCGTAATTTCAGCGATCCACTTTTTTCCTTCTTATCTGCCATATATTTTTCAGGTTTTTCTGCATTTGTGATGGGAATTTTCATTTTAATGGGAGAAGTTACAGAGCTGCTGCTGGTTGCCTGCGACTGCACGTGTTTGTGTTGCTGTTCTGCCTGGGCAGCTATATAATGATCCCTGACATCCAGATCAAGGGTTTCTAGCTTACGTTTTTCTCTGTATTTATCTAAAGACATCTTCTGAGGAATAACTCCTGGAGTAGCAGATATTGGTCCATGGTGCTTACTGCTCCCTGCTTTATGAGTATATTCTTGCTTAATAGAAGAATGATCAGAAATTTTGTCAGGTCTGTGATGCAATCCTGAATGCAGGGAGAGAGAAGGTCCCTGCTGGAAGTTGATGTTGTACTGGCTACCAGACAGAGATGTCTCCTGTTTCTGTGAATATATCTGCTCGGTCCTTGCTGATTCTTGATGTTGAGGCCATTCTTGGTG
Organism: Myotis yumanensis; assembly: GCF_028538775.1. Lineage (NCBI taxonomy): Eukaryota > Metazoa > Chordata > Mammalia > Chiroptera > Vespertilionidae > Myotis > Myotis yumanensis. The sequence continues at coordinate 76,075,316 of NW_027223759.1, forward strand.
TGACGACAAACTGTATGAGGTACCTGGCATGCCTGTTGCTAGCACTGACAAATTATCAGACGTATGGCTGTCTTGAACAGAAATATTTCCTGAATTCAGAGGTACTGGTGCAGGGAATGCTGATGTAGATGGTTTCTGAAAACTTGGGTTTGCAGGCACACCAGCAACACTATCTACTAAAATGGAATTTTGGACCAAAGATGAACCAAGAAGCGGTGTTTCCGATACTTGTCTATCTACTTTTGGTTTCTTAGCCGCCTGATCAGCCTATTTAAATAAAACACAAAAGAAGCAATGACAACAAAGGAATTTAATACACAATTCTTTGCTTACAAAAATTCTCTATTTATAAGCATAAAACAAGACTATAAAATGTTGAAAGCACTAATTTTGGAATTTGATACACAACCTAGCCACCATTTGAGAAAGTAACTTAACTTGTCTAGGCTTTAACTTCCCCATTTGTAAAATGAGAAGAATATTTCCATCATTGTGGGGTTTATAAAAAATTTATAAAATACTCGGCAAAGTCCATTGGACATAGTAGTTGAATACAATATATGTGTATATAGCTTCTGATACATTATAATTATTCAGGAATACTGGAAATAAGAATATTTAACCCCCAACATTCAAACTGGTTAGCTTTGTAATTGTTAGATAAATGACAAACTGATAATCTTTTAAACCCTGCTAATTCTCTTACCCTCCAGTTTCGAATCTTCTTCAACCTACTAGGCGTTTTCTCCAGTATCTGTAGAAATTCATGTGTTAACTCTAAAAATAAAATTTAAATTTATAACTTAGAAGGTGCCTTTATGATTTAAATTTCTCTCAAGTGAGCAATATTAAAAAAGTTCTCAAGAGTTCATCTACTTCACTATCACCCTCCTATTCAACCTTCAGCATTTACAGCAGACATAGCTCTAAACTAGTATTTTTAAAGAAAATCACTCTCCCACCCCAATTTTATATGCTTGCTCACAATCTCTGGAAAGTTTAGTAGCATTAAAAAAATATTCTCCCAAAATATAAGCCTCCACTAAGCAAAAACAATAATAATATTTGATGCAGGCAAGATCCATCAATAGGTTTAAAATTAGTGGGCAAAAGTTTGAGGAAAAAAAAGGATATTTGTATAATCCCAACATATCTTCTTCAAGATATTAATTGCAAAGAGAAAAACAGTAACTTTACAATGGAGAAACAAAGTAAATACCATCTTAACCAAGTGATGATGGTTATCATTACTAGCAATAAGAGGTATCAACATGATGTACCCCCAATAAGATCTATACTAATAAAAGGGTAATATGCTAATTAGACTGGACATCTTCCGGATGACCATCCAGATGTCCTTCCTGACAAAGCCCGGCCCAGGCGAAGCCGCCTGCCCACGGTCCCAGGCGCTGGTGCCTGCAGTTGTTGCCCAGGAGAGGGAGAAAAGCCATCCACCCCGTGGTCCCGGGAGCCGGTGCCTGCGGCCTGGGACAGGGAGAAAAGCTGCCTGCCCCATGGCTGCGGCTGGCCTGGGCAAAGCCGGCCCAGGTCCCAGGTGCCTGTGGCCGGCCAGAGGGAGGGAAGCCTGGGTCCTGGATGTCTGTGGCTGGCCAGAGGAGGAAATCCTGGGTCCCGAGTGTGGGGCCGAGGCAGAGGCAATTAGGGGCGGTCAGGCCAGCAGGGGAGCAGTTAGGGACTATCAGGCAGGCAGAGGTGGTTAGGGGAGATCAGGCAGGCAGGCAGAGGGGATAGGGGCAATCAGGCAGGTGAGCGGTTAGGAGCCAGTGGTCCTAGATTGTGAGAGGCAGTCGGACATCCCCCGAGGGGTCCCGGATTGGAGAGGGTGCAGGCTGGGAGGAGGGACCCCGACCCTGGTGCACAAAATTTGTGCACCGGGCCTCTAGGGTATTGATAAAATGCATTTCTGTGTTTCTAGATGTCCTCAGTTGCAACAGACATAAATCCTATTTTCCATTAGCTTCAAATTTTGTGAAGGAAGTTGGGGAAAGCCCACAAAAAGAGTAAGATAAAACCCGACATACTAGTTTAGGCACATCTATTAAATAAGAATGTTATCTATTTCCTTTCTGAAATTTATAATACATAGCTAAAATGTCTTAATCTCCAAGAATCTCCTACCTCTGGCCAACTTCTCTTATGTCTTAACCAGAGAAATTTATCAGGAGACCCTCAAATCCAGATTCAATTTAGAGAACTTGTACCCCCAATTTTTCCTTGTCAACTCACATTTAATGATGTAAGACAACTATGGCACATTTCATCAGTGGAACTACAGAGCAAGAACTGTTACCCAGAAAATACCATTAGTTCATTGCTTCACATCTTCTGCAATACCTAACTTTGAGTCTGTACATTTTAAACTCAACAAAACTAACCTTTGAGTTTGAGAAAGCCTCAAAGGGCTTGAGATATTCAGTGGTGGTTAATATATGTACACTTTATTTTTTTTAGGCTAATGAATCCTTATTTTCATCCTGTGTTCATTTGATCATGTAATTATTCTTTAAAATCTATTACCAAATTGTTAAAAAGAATCATAGTTATGTTTTTAAAGTCTATTTTTTGAAATACAAACTAAAATATTAATACATGAAATAATGATATCTGGGATTAGCATTAAAATAATTATAGGGGAGCCCTGGCTGGTGTGGCTCAGTTGGTTGGAGCATTGTCCTGTACACCGAAAGATCGTTGATTCAATTCTCAGTCAGGGCACATACCTAGGTTTCGGGTTCAATCTCCGGTAGAGGTGTATACGAAAGGCAACCAATCGATATTTCTCTCTCCCTCTCCCTTTCCCTCTCTCTAAAATCAATAAAGGCATGTCCTTGGATGAGGATTAAAAATTAAAAACTGCAGGGGAGGAAGGAAGCGGAATTGGGCAGAATTGGTAACTATTCAGTTTGGCATGAGCATATGGAATTCACTGGTTTTCAAACCCATACAGAATTAGATAGAATTTTTCCATAATAAAAATAAATATTTTTAATTTAAAAATGATTATTTTCTCTACTTACCATCCAATAATTCTAAAGTAACTGTAGGATCCACATATTCCCACCAATGTTTTCCATCAGTTGACACAGGAATCTCCCAATTGGACCATTTGCAAGCCAAATGAATGCATACACATGCTATCACTGTTGGTTTGTACTGAAGACAGAAGGTGGTAAGATGTAGACTGTTGTGGCGCATGTTTGAAAATGAAGAGTCATAGAAATTCAAATATGTAAAACAAAGAAAAACATTTACCAGTAAGATTAGAACAAAAACAGAATTATAAAGGTTTTCTTCTGTAAGCCTAGAGTACAAAACCTTATTTTATTATGTTAAAAGCTAACACTATACTTACAAAATTCTAGTACTAAAAAAACCCTATACATTATGAACATTCCCCATACTCTTAAGCCTGAGTATTATATTAATGTTTTATTAATACTAATATATTAATATTTCTGAATTTTGCTTTTACATCTAAATTCAAAGTGTTTTTATTTCTTTATATGGAGGTGAAGACATATACCTAATACACTTCTATTTCCAATAACCACTATATACCAGTATAACACCTTAAACTTTTTTTGGTGGCATTTTTGTTTCTTTTGTAATACCATGGCAAAAAAGTAATGAAACAGCAGAGGGCTCCTGGTAAAAGTGACACATTTCAACACTGCATTATAATCAGAGATTCTACCATTTGGCTTAAACATAATTCTCAAGTAAGTTAAAGAGAACTTAACACTTATCTATGTAAATCTCTGTCTTCTTTTCAATAGAGCCACAGAGAAAACTTACCTTTTGCGTAACAGCTTCAAAGCCCAATGTTGCTATGAACTACAAAAATACTTTTTTTCTCCTTCCACTACACTGGGCATGTAACATGTTACAAGTAGGCTTTTCTAACCAAAGTTTTAAATTTAAGTGGTTTTTTATGCTTTTGTTGTTCAGAATTCCTCGGAATAGAGGTTAAAGCCCAACAACACATATCTGAGGAAATACATGGATATTTGCTAATCCAAAATTTTAAATAAAACTTAACAGTGTCACAAAAAAATTAAGGGCCACACAAAGCTGGTTTGGTCCCCTCCTCCCCAAAAACCCATTAAAAAAAACAAATTTAAATAATTAATATAATCAATACAGAACAGAATTTTATATTAAATATTAAAAGGCTTTTAAAAACTATTCTTCCACTTCAGTTTCAGAATTAATCAAAATGTTTATTGATCCATCACAACCCACACCATATTTTATTTATATAAACTGAAAAGGAAGTAAGGTTTTTTAAAAGTAAAAGTTGTACTTATGCACATCAAGGCACTGATAGGAGTCAACTACTTCTAATTTACTACTAATGAGTATTATATAACCAAGTTATAGAAATTTTATTTATTAAAAAACTTTAATGATTAAAGTTAAGATTGGATCAATGTGAAATTTTAAAAATTGTCATTTAACTATAATTATAAACTAGAAATAGCTTTATACTTACCAAGTTGCTCGAATTTCTACGTTAAGTTTAGCTCTGTGTAATCTTTAGCTGCTATTCAGGCTACCAATTTTAGACTTATGCACTCACAAATCGAGAATATGTCATCAGAAAGCACCACTACACTTCACATTGTGCATTTAACCCCTCTGTGCCCAAAGTCCCTTGTACAATACACCGCAAAGCAGACAGGAAGGTACCACCACAGTAGATGGTCCAGTCTCCTGTTGCAACAAGGGTAAGAGACACATTGAGGGGGCCCTGCATTAAAGGAAGCTATAGTGTGCTACAACAGTGCAACAAAGAGGGTCAGGATAACAACCTGTTGGTAGCCATGAAATAGGATGTCTGTGCCAAATCCTTGCTTGCTGTAAGGAAAAAAAAGAAAAAACGAAGACAATACTATCAGCTTTAACATGCTACCATTAAAAAGTTCTCAACATAACAAAAACTTCAAAGATGTGTACACAAAAAGTAAATTTTACTTACTACTTACAAATATCACAAGAGCGCCATCATTTTCTATACTACTGAAAATCTTCAACAACATTCACTCAAATGTTTCTTGCTATCCCCCAAAGATCTGAGAAACAAGCCGATTTGCTTTTAGCTAGCCAGTTACAAGGGCTAAACTTGTTACTAAGTTAAGCATCTAGTCAGCTAAAAGTTGCAATAAAGCATTCTCCTGGATTTAAAAAAAAAAGAAGAGGAAGAAGAAGAAAAGATTTTGAAGTCTAATACAAAATACAAAGAGTTGCCTGCCAGACTTAATCCTCAGTCATATTTAAATTGGCTTAGCACTTCCATCAAAATAAAAGAAAACAAACCCCCACCCTCCAAAGTCAGAGAGCACAACTGCTCAGTTTTTCATCATGCTACTAAGCATCAACAGAGAATAAACAACCTAAAACATTATAAGGACAGATATAGGAAACTCCACTATATTATTTTTTTTTAAATTATAGAATCCAATTAATAGAACTTTAGATTATGATATGAGTACTGTAGAGGGAATCATGATGCTTCAACACTGTCACCCCCTCAAAGAATGGAAATTAAGACACTGAAATGGAAAACTGGCCCTCCCCTTCTGCTTCTTATTCTTCCCAACAGGGATGCCTCTGCTATATATAGTTCACCCTTTTCTTCCAATTACATTCATAAAACTGACATAATCTTTCCCCTTTGTTTTAACTAGGATTAGTTCCCTTCAACTCACCCCTCTCTAAAAGGCCTAAAATCCTTGCCCCCTCCTAGTTTTATCTGCAACACCTGTAATCCCTGCTGCCCCATGTGAATCTTAAAAAGGGACCTGGGTTTAGCAGAGCTGTGCTAAGAGTGTCAAAGCATCAGATGTCCTGGAGACAGTGTGACTTAAGTATTGCTTTCCTTCCTTATGGGAAAGGAAGGATAAATCAGAAAAGTGAAAGTTCCTGTAAAATGACATTAGCCAATTCTGCAGCAAAGGAGCATAATACCAATTGTCTCTTGTGGGAAAGGAGAGAGGTAAAGGACTTGAAAGAAGCCAAACCATTTACTCCCTTCACAAAAGACGCAAAATATGTAGACAAGAAATTTTAAATTGCCGTAGCAGTTTTCACCTTAGAATATGTCTAAATTCAATAACCTCACTGTGCAACAAAGGAAGAATGTAGGGGAAATGTTCTCTTGTTAGCTTGAAATTGTAGTAGAACAAAGAAAAAAAGAGACCAGACATGAAAGAAAATTTATTAAATGGAGTGAGATACAAACCCTGTTACTCAAAATGTTAGTGAGACAAGAGGAATTTAAATATATATAAAATCTGTACTAAAATTTAAGAGTCAGTCACATTTTAAACATTAACAAAAAAAATCATACTTTAATATTTTGCTTTGGATGATATATAAAATTTTGTAAATGTTTTAAAATTTACTATTCAATTTTGCAAATCAATGTTTTTATGTCTTTAGCTTTTTTAGATATAGGAGAAAGTACAAAAAATTAATAAACTTCGAAAAACGATTTTTAAAAAGCTGACTAAAACTTCACAATACTAAGCTGAAAATCCAGTTTCAATTCCTACTAAAGTATTATTTTAACCTATATTAATACCTTCCTTCAATATCATTCTTCATCCGACTCAATTTAAAACAAATTATATGGCTTTCCATTAGTCTGACAAAACAGTTTACCCTTTCAAGTTTTTAGGAAAATAGAACTACTAACTCAGATTTTTTTCCTTAATTCAACATCTACACTAGTTATCTATTCAAATCTATACTATACTGTAATACTGGGGATGAGAATGTGCTATAAAATATATTCATATAATCATAAAGAACAGGAACTATAATTAAGTATGTTCAAGTTTACAAATGATAATACATGCTAATGGCATTTTTAGAGGTCCAGTTCTTGTGGTGTCAGATAACAGAGCCTTTGTTTAAAAAAAAAAATGTAGTCATAAAATATAAAATCCTACCTAGGTATAAAATGAATTCAATTTAGAATGAATAAAATGTGAGGATATTTAGGTAAACACTAAAAAACAAAACAAGGCCTTCAAAAGTCTTACCCATTTTGTTTAGAATAATCCTAAAGAAATCTGGTGGTAAAAGAATGAAACTGCAAAATTTAATTTTCAAAAAGGAAGTAATAGAAAAAGGCACACTAAAGATTCTAAGGGGTTGCTATTAGTAACATTTCTAATGGGAAGCAGAAGTAGTAGCAACAGTATAACAACATGCAACAGTGGAAAACTTGCTAGGCATATAACAGATACACAAGATTTATTAACAAGAGCAGAAAAATGTGTTCCACATGCTTTATAAGCAGTAAAGCAAAAAGTACAAAAGCTTCCTTATTCCTGTTTATAAAAGGTGTAATAGCCACATTACACACTACATATCATGCTATATAATTATTTCCTTATTATACACAAAAAGGAAACCATTTTTAGTAATACTAAAGAACTGTGAAAACTGTATTAAACCAATTTTATTCAAATGAACATGGGCAAAACATTTGCAAACATGACAAATCTAAGGAACACAATTTTTTATAGAAAAAAATCTGAGGTTGATCTCCAAATTCTTATACTGTAGTCTTTTCAAGAAGTCAATGAAAGTTTCTGACATAAATTAAAAATTAATACTACTCACGGTACACATATGTTAATGGCCTTCATCTTAAATATTAACTGAAATATAGGACAGGCATAGCCCAATGGGGAGGTAGAGAGCCCGAATATTTAAAGCCCTCCAAATTTTTAATGAAATAAAACTCTCACCGAAGTGTATATAAATAGAAGTAGATGAGTAGGAAGATACATAACACTACAAAGTAATGCTTCAAAATGACATTTCCCTTATTTTTAATAAAATTCAAGAAAAGGCTGTAAGAACAAAATAGCATTCAAATCAATTATAGACAACAAAAATCATAAATATTGTATTTAATTAAAAAGTTTCAAAGATCACTTACCTCTTACTAACTGGGTACATTTCACCACATCTGTGTGTGGGTGCTCAATGGTGATCTCAAAACCTGAAATGAAAAGCACTTTTTTCCCCAATCACTTACCACTACAATACTTGCCTGAGAAATGCCATTCACCACACAACCATAAATGTGTAATATATTTTTCACTATTAAAAAAACCCAAAGATAATGTTTCTTATCACTGACATGATCACTATATACCTCTGATAAGAAATCATTTCTTCTCAAAAACAATGTTCCAATTATGAAAATTTATTATCAGTTATTTGTAGATCAGGGAGGAATATTTATTCAAAATTCTGAATTACAATTAGTTTGAGATTATCCTCATGTTAAAAATAAACTGAAATCATGACAAATACAATTAAGTTTGCCCCACATGTTAAGCAGGGAATTGAACTATGTAGTATATTTCTCTCCCCTTCCTCTTTTTATTGAATTTACTGGGGTTCTTAAGTGTTTTCCAACTCTTTCAGGTGTGAAAAGAAATTTTTCGTAAATATAACCTTTGGGCTACAGTGTAAGAAATGACCTTTTATTTTTATTTATTTATTTTTAAAATATATTTTATTGTTTTTTTACAGAGAGGAAGGGAGAGGGACAGAGAGTCAGAAACATCAATGAGAGAGAAACATCGACCAGCTGCCTCCTGCACACCCCCCACTGGGGATGTGCCTGCAACCACAGTAGATGTCCTCGACCGGAATCGAACCTGGGACCCTTCAGTCCACAGGCCGACGCTCTATCCGAGCCAAACCGGTTAGGGCAAGAAATGACCTTTTAAATAATACAGTGCTCTTATTTTCTTAGTATGCCTTAGATCAAAGGTTTCAGCAAGTTAGCTTATAACTATGTTTCATTAATAACAAAATTGTTAAGGTTAAGTACACCTGTAGGCCTCAATATTCATTAAATCACTGTTTCTAAAACCAAAGATAAAATGTTGAAAAGCTTTCAATGCCCAATCAACCTTTAAGTAGGGCAGGGCTCAACCCTTAAGTAGGGTTAGGACACATTTAATGCCTTCAGAAGCAGTAAGTGAATAATATCCTAATAAATAGGTAATCTGGATTTATAAAGTTACTGTATGGTCTATTTATTCCCATAATAAAACTGTAATAAAACCTGCAAAATCATACTTTAATGAAAGCCAAAGAGGTATCTTATACATTCTTATGTTTTCCTTAAGAATGCTATTATTCATTCTTCATGCTTAAGACTCTATCATAATGCAAACACACTGATTTTTAAAAAAAATATCTTTATTTTAAAATATAATTTTCTTTTTTCAACTTTCATTATATTTAAATTTTCACATTTATTTAACTTTATATACTAAAACAATAACATTCACATTACTGAATTTGAAGGGAATGAGAATATTCTCACTTTTATTTTTGTATCTTTTTATACTATAAAAACTTTAAACAAGTGATATACATTTCAAACAAGCTACTTTTGTAATAATAATCAGTTATTATGAGAAGCTGTGATTACAATTTGAATTCAACATTTGGGAATGGAGTGATAAATACAATAAAAATAACTACCATAATAGATAATGATTATGACACAGACACTATGTGGCAATTTTTTAATATATCATCTTCACAATGTTAAGGTAGGCATTATTATTCCACCTCATATAGAGAATCGAGGCATAAAAGGTAAAGAGGGGAATTTTGCCCAAGTCAGAGGCCTACAGATTTAAACCCAGCTCTCCGTAAAGACAATGTTCTTCTAGGAGTAATACATGACTTTGCAGAAGTTAAAACTGTCTTAAGCCCTAATTTCCTCATGGTAAAGTGAAACATCAGAATAAATGATCTTTAGAGGCCAATTAAGTTGCACTAACTTTGCAGACAATATAATTTTTAGAAAAGAATGTTCAACATTCAACTATTATGTCACATTAAAAATGATATACATTCATTAAACACTGACTATAAATAAGCTCTAGGAGAACAAAAACTGCCATGTATATTTGTACACATTACAATCATGTGCAACAGTTTGAGAGGAATATTTCATTCTCCAATGCAAAGCCAGAACGAAACATAGGATCCCAATTATCTGAAAACATTAAAATCTCACCAAAGGTTGTTTATGTGAAATGAAATGAAATTTTTAAAAATGGTTTTCTTATAACCAGGCAATAATATTCTGTCCCTAAACTTTATTTTAAAATGAAACTTTCATCAAAGATAAAATCACTCGACATTTTTTCCTTTATTTAGAATATATATAGCAGGCCCTTGAATAATGTCATTTCATTCAACATCATTTGTTATACCATAGGAACTTAACTCTTGTTTGTATCAATTAGCCCATAGTAAACTGGTTTTATTATATGTTATTTCACTTAGTTAAAATACCAATTAATGACATTAAGTAAAGACTTATTGTACTGCATTGAAGAACACACATAAAAATATATGACCTAAGTACATACCTAGGGTTTGTAGCATTATGGTTTCAAGTAAAACCAGTTCTTGAGTTTGTTGAAGGTAAGCCTGCGAGGTAAAAACAGTAATATTAAAATGCTTAAGATAAACATAACTACTAGACTATGGAACCGTTAAATCTCATGAGAATTATAGATTTATTACAACAGAACTAGAGTAGTTTATAAATATGAAGGAAAGAAATTGAAGGAAATGGAGAAAGCTTATATTCTGTGGCAAGTCTAAATTGAATTACTTCTGTAAATAAAGCAAAACCCCAAAAAACCTAACGATAATATGAAAGGAAGGAGGGCTAATTGGAACAAAAGAGATCTCTAGTCTATAATATAAAACTTTACCTAGGTATTATTAGTGCTTCAAGACATATTAGATAGGAAGCACCAATCCACATAAGAACACCAAATTCAAACCCACTTTAAAGAAAAGACTTATCAACTTAATCTAGGATACCTTCATGTGATAATTTCTTGACAGTAACAGGTTACTTTTAGAATTAACTTCCTCTCTTCAAAAAAGGCAAAATAAAAATTTTAAAAAGCTGTATAATCTCTAGATTAAAAGGAAAAATTTTAGATATAAAATACCAAAATAATATATCATACACCCAACCTCAATAAATTATTCACCCCCCAGCTGGTTTTGCTCAGTGTTAGAGTGTTAGCTCCTGGACTGAAGGGTTGTGGGTTTGATTCTGGTCAAAGGCACATACCTCGGGGTGCATGTGGGAGGCAATCAATTGATGTGTCTCTCTCATATCAATGTTTCTCTCTGTCTCCCCACCTCCTTTCCACTCTCTAAAAAAAAAAAAAAAAAAAAAAAAAAATCAATGGAAAAAAATATCCTCGGGTGAGGATTAACAAAATAAACAAACAAAAAATTCCTCTACTGCAATTACTCTGAAAATAAAGGGCATGAAAAATTTTCTGCCATCTCATTTTTAGATCATGATAAAACTACCAGAAATATTGTTAGTAAGAAAACAATGTATCACATATACTACTAAACCCAGAGAGTGAAAGTACCTTTAATTTTGGTTATGTCCCATTTGAAAAGTTCACTGAGCTGATTTTTAAAACATACATTTCAGTTATTTGAACAATATCCTAAGTAACCACAAGAAATAATTCTGAATTTGTAAAATTAGTAGACACTACTAATTTTAAATAGTTCTTATTTTTGAATAATCATACATTCTCTAGTTTTGAATGGCTATATTAATATTCTACTTCCTTAACAACATCTAGATTAATAAAATCAGATATAGTTAATTGGAACTTAAACTTGATCCAAATCAAACTGAATTAATATAATCTGGCAGTCACTTAGTACTTAAAAGTTCCTGATAAAGAACTCACCTATAATAAGAGTGCTAGAAAAATGATTTTAAAGGCCCAGAATTCTTTCTTGTTATAAGATATCAGAGCATTTTAAAATGGTGCTTTCAAACAAGGTCTATTAAAATACTGATGAGAACAAGTTGTTTGGAAACTAGCATTACTCTTTAGGAAAATTAAAATATTTTTATAAAGTGCTTGCTGCTCATGAAAGCATGGTGAAATGTATTTTTATGTATCGAAGAGATAAGTAGTAGTATATATGAATTAAATAAAGAAACAATTCTGTAAAAAAGATTAACTACTGGTCTGGAGGTAAATCCAGAGGTTTTCCTATTCCTTCATTTGCTGACAATTTTGAGTTATTTATCTCTGATCTTGAACATACCCAAACAATGGAGGTGAAATGATTTACCCTCTACACATATCACAGGTATGCTGTGAGGATAAACAACAAAATGTGAAATACTTAAAAAGTACCTTACATAATTCAGAATGACATTATAATTCATGAACATACATGAAATATGTCTCCGCCTGATTGCTTCCTGCCATTACATTCCTAAGTGGTAATAGGAATAAGCAGCATTTGGAAGGCAACACTAATTAGGATATATTTTTATCATGTCTAAATAATGAAAAGGTTTCAAATTTACAAAGAAAAACCAAAAAATCAACCAACCAACCAAACAACAACAAAAACACCCGAAAAAAAAAAAAAAAACACCCCAATTTTTACATACATCACACTTAGTATCCAGCAGTGGCTCTAGGGGATGAAGACAAGCATGTGCTACTTTGATAACATGTTCAAGTTTTCGAGCCTGTTCTTCCACTTTTGCAGCCAAAAATAATGCAGTAGGTGATATTATCTGCAGCAAAGAAAGAAAGTTGGTGATTTAAAAACAGATTTTGGAAAAAACCTTACTTTCTAAAGGGGAGAGGTGTGCAAGAAAGGAATGCAACACTGAAATTATGAATTGCTAGTTGGGCTATGAAAAGATTGATAAGAGTTTTAATAAAGTTATTCAATAAATAGAACTAGTTACCCTAATTGATAAAATCTGTTTTACTTGTTTTGCAAGTAGAATATTAAAGGGAAAAAGACTTATACTTTATTAAACTAAGAGAAAGTTTAAGTAATATTAACGCTCATTGTGAAGGTAAAGGGAAAAACACCTCAAGACAAGGAATGAAGCCATAGCTTTAAAAAATGATGAAAAACTAGGTAAAGTATACCTAAATTTTCCTTCTTTTAGGACAGCCACCACTTTCTAGGGTTTTCTTAAATTAATCAATGACTCACTGTGTGGCTAAGGGCTACACACTTTTGCTTAAGAGACAGGAAAAGAATCTACAAGGCAAACTGAAGATTCTGCACATGAAACTGCTACCTAATATCTCTAGCACTTTACTTACACCATTAAAAGTTTCATGGAAATAAACATGTAAGACAAACTAATAGAGTAGAAACATTACCAATTGAAGATCTAGAAATTAGCAATTTTTAAAGCATTACCGAGTTATGTTCTTTGGATTAAGTATAAGAACATAGCACTAACAAAGACACTAAGACAGAGAACACTAATTTTGAACAAATATTTATCCCTGAACTTACTAATAAACCAAATAACTGCTGACTCAGATAATGGGCATACTTTAAATTCAAATAATGTTCTAAGATTACAGACGAGAAATATTTCATGGTGATGGAAGGAGACAAGACTTTGGGTGGTGTGCACACAATGGAGTATACAGATGTTATAATATTGTACACCTGAAGTTTATAAAGTTATTAACAATGTTACCCCCATAAATTTAATTGAAAAAGGAAATATCTCATGGAAAGATAATGTCTAAATGTCAAGATTCAGATACATTATTTTTCAAGAGATAAACATCCGAGTCTCACTCTATCTTGGGGTTCAATCACTATAAAGAATGTCAAAAGAGGGAGGGAGTGAGAGGGGCATAAATCAATGCTATGTGATTTGGGTAGGTAACAAAAGGAGAAAATTTCTGATACAGGGAAGGTGGAGCCTTTATTTCACTGACATGAAATTTAACTGCCAGATTTTGTATCTGAAAGGAACCTTCTCTATTCCAAATGCATTTACAGATGTATGAGTAAAAATGACCAGAAGTCCTCTTCCTGAAATATAAATCTTTAAAACAGACCTAAAATTAAGTAAGTTTGGCTTTAAATAACCAGAAATAATGTTACCTTAAAATGACTGAATAATTTTAACTTGAACTTTCAAATTAATGTCATCTTTTAAAATAAAATTATAACAAAATATATTTTTAATTGAGAATGCTAAAAAAAGCAATGTATTCTTAATTTTCATAAATTTATAATACACTGTTAGTATTCTTACAACAGATTTAATTAAAAAATATCAAAATCAGCTAATACCCTTGAAATGCCAGTTAAATAGCAGTCACCCAGGGCGGGGGAGCAGGGATGGTGGTGGTGGTATTTCTGAGATGTAAAAAGTATAAGATAAGCGAGATTGGACAATTATTCCTATCTGGTACTTTCCCCCATACTTAAAATTTCCTACCACTGTTACCTATTTTGATTAACTCCTTTTCTATTTAAAGGCTTAACTCAAAAGATCAACTCCTTCCAAAGTAAAATTTCTGAGTCAGAGTGAAGTACCCTTCTTTATTCAATGAAAAATTATGCATACCTCTATCATTGTACTTATACTGTATTCTAACTTCTGGTTTATTAATCTTTCTGTCCTCCAGTCTAGAAACAGCTTGAACACAGAGACTGAATTATTCATTCATGTTCCCATTATCTAGCATTGTGCAGCTGCTGTTCAATATATTTGAATGAATGACATGTGGATAATCTATATATAAACATAAAGGCACCAATATTAAATTCAAAGTATTCCAAATGCCACAGTAAAAATCTAAGAACCAATACCAGGTAAGAAATGCAAGAAAACACCCAATAAAATGAAGACACTCAGTTTCAAATAACCTCTCATTTATTATCTTATTCACATTTAAAAGGGGAATGGCTAAGCCAGCTTTCAGATGCTACAACTATTTATCAAGGAGTGAAGCAATAGAGGAACAAGGCAAAAGTCAAATTAGACTAAACTTAATATTTAAACTCCTTCTTAACTACCAGATGATCCAGAATTTCTCTTACTTGCCTAAAAGGCATTTTTAAAAGTCTCTAATGAGTTTTTCTTGGTAAAATCTTTTAGGATTCCCAGTCACAGGTCCATCCTCTTCAGACTTTTTGAAAGCCTCAATATGAAGAGGTACTTTCAGACTGCACAGTTGTCTCCTTAGAAGAGTCTCAATGTAAATGAAATATTGTACTAGTGAATGATTCTCAAAGTCTGTAAGTAATTTTAAAAATTAAGTATTCAGTGAGCTAAGGAATGATCATCAGGGTAGATTCCTATGTATTTACCCACACTCCTCACAGAAGTCTTTCTGTCCCCTCTAAATAGGGCTCAATTCTCATTCTCCTCCAGTGCAACTAATACCCAACACTCTTCCAAAGTTTCTGGTGAAATCCACTAACTCCATTCACATTTCCTTCTCTACAGCCTGCAAACATTTTACTCCATCAGGGCTGTAAAAACAAAACAAAACACCTTTTTAGATAAATACTTTGTAAATATCCAAGTGAGACTTTAATTTTAAGGGTGACTAAGAAAGGTAATCAAACTAGGCACTACTGCTTTTTATATGGAAAGCTGATTCTGTTGTGTGGCTTATTAAAAGGATAAGAATGTCAAGTGTTTTAAATATTGGCAGTACTAGTTGGTCTGTGGCTTTTGAGGGAACAAACATTCATTAACACATATAAACTTGGCTCAAAGTCAAAGAATTCACACCAATACTGGAGTACATACTTGGCTGGTTCAAGTGACCAATTACTAACTGAGATTCAGTTCACTGGGGACAGGGACCATGCATTATCTGCCTTGTGTTCTGGTCCCTAGTTTGATAAACTTTCTCCAATTACTATAACTAAAGGGAAGAAAAATTTATTTTTAAATAGTCCAGAGTACGTTACTCTAGCAAATGTACAACTAGTTCAAGGAGGTATTATATTCTCAAAGCAATATACCATACAAATCATGGAGGGGAGGAAGATGTGATGAAGCCAGCTGCAGCACAGTAGTCAGACTGCCTCAGTAGAATCTGACTAGCCTAGGCAAATTACTTATTCTCTTTGTGGTTCAGTTTCTGCATCTGTAAAATGGGAGAAACAGTATCTGCTGTAAACTTGTGGTGAGGATTAAATGGATCAAGATATGTACAGCACTTAGAATAGTGCCCTACAGTAATATGACTCAAATGTTATTACTTGTTGAAAATTTAAACAATTGTGATTGTTACTGTTGAGCTTAGATTTTAAATGCGATTTAACACGCTATAAAATTTTTCTTCTTTCTTGCTCACCTCTTCCTTCCACAGTTAAACTCAATTCTTTAAAGGTTCTTAGTTCCGAACTAAGCAGATTAAAACACTGAATTATGATACTTAACATTAATGGTTATACCCACATTCCTTTATTCCTTTCTCCCTGCCATTGTTTTCACCCCCTTCTCTTTTTCTATTCCTTTATGTTTTCATTCCTACCTCTTGGTCTCACTCCTCCTGCCCATTCCTGGCCGCTGTCTCCCCTTTTTGCTCATGATGATGCCCTCACTGCTGACATTCTTCACTCTCCATTGCTGGCTTCAACCTTGATAGTTGGAGGCAAGGTTTTCGAATTAACAAAAAGCCTGGGCAATTTCTAAGTCACGGAAGATGGCTGTATCAGCCAGTTTCAAGTGAATCATCTGGTCTTTGTTTTAGTAATTAACTTTATGCACACACTTTGTGTGTACATCTGTATTTAAGAACCACCCACAGCCGTGTTAATACTCAACTTTAAATGTCCTAATTCCAAAAGAGCACTAAAAGCAAAGATAACCCTTCTAAGTCTGTTTTCTATTTGATAATACAGTACTAGTATCATCAGGCTCCTAAACTATTCCATTCGCCCTCCCCAGCTTTTTAACTGCCTCAACACCAATCCCTCCCCTAAGACTAGGATAATTATTTCTGTGCTTTGAAAGAATTTCATTAATAAATATCTAGCTAGTTCTAGGTATCACAGCTTAAAATTTGGAAATCACTTGCCTAAGGCTATAGGTGAGGACAAGTAGTAATGGTTTAACTTTAGCAAAGACTCATAGAAAGAAACTCCTAGAATAGAAAAAGGAAAGGTAGAAACTTAGATATAAGTAAAAACAAGGGAAGTAAGACCCCCACCAAAGAAGAAAATGTTAAAGTTCAAAATGTACATTTGCTAATAAGAAAGATTACCAAACTCAAGCAAATTAAACCAAAATTCCAGCACAATATTAAGAAGTGGTTTAAATCTTTAATTTTGCTGCACTGAAAAGACTGACATTTCAATATTACAGAAAATGTAATTAACTCAGCCTGGTATTTTAGTTATTTTTTTTCTACTCAATAATTATGTGTGAATGTAATACTGTCAACAGAAGATAATCTAGCTTGAGAATTTAAAAAATCTTCAGGCTGGATGTTATTTGGGACATCTAATTACATTTAAAAGAGAGCTGGCTTAATAAAGACTAAAAAATACTAGTATTCAATATTGCTGAAAAGCAGTCTTCAAGAGAATAAGGCTTGATTTCCATAATTACATTTAAATATATTAAATATGCCTAATACTATCTGGCATTTTAACATTTATTTATTGTTACAAAAGAAAAACAACACACAAACAAAAAGCAACTTATACTTTAAAGTACACTTAGCATTTCATAGTTAAGTCTCTATTCTGAGCTACCATCTTACAAACTCATGTAGTACTTACTGTGAAACAAGAACATTAACACTGCATAGGTACTCAAATATTCTACATTAATCTTAAAAAGTCCACTTCTGCTCTGGCCAGTGTGGCTCAGTTGGGAATTGTCCCGTGCACTGAAAGGTTGCCAGTTTGATCCCGGGTAAGGGGCATGTAGAAGACAGCCGATTAATGTTTTGCTCTCACATTGACGTTTCTCTCTCTCTCCCCTTATCTCTCTCTAAAAATAAAAAAAAAAATAAAAAATTAAAAAGGTCCACTTTCCTTCAGATGGTTAAAAAAATAAGAACTAATATTATAGAAGAGTTACTATTGTGAAGATAGCGATATTCCTCAAATTGACCTATAGATTCACAGAATGCCTGTCAAAATCCCAGCTTCTGTTTTACAGAAACTAACAAGCTGATCTAAAATTCTTAAGGAGATGCAAGGGACCCAGATAGCCAAAACAATCTTGAAAGAGAATTAACAAATTTGGAAGACTCATACTTCCTGAATTCAAAATTTACTACAAAATTATAGTAATAAAAACTATGTGGTACTGCACCAGAGCACCACTCAACCACCTCCACAAATGACACACCCAAAGAGCAGGCAGCAAGAGCCCCACTATAGCAAATCCTGCTCTGTGGGGTCAGCCCCTGCACAACAGCTCCTTCCCTGTAGTGACAGCCAGTCCTCACATCAATCAGCTCAAGGGTCAATCCCTCCCACTGAGGTGCCAATAGCAATCAAGTCTCAACTACACACAACCCATACAATGGACACTCCTGGAGCACCTGGCTCAGGTGACCAGAGAGATGATGTGACTGGGCCCTACAAGACACTTACTACATCAGGCCACTCTACTAAGACTGAGAGATGTAGTGGCCCTACCTAATACTGAGAAACAAAAACGGAGACAGACACAATGAGGGGAGACAAAGAAACATGTCCCAAATGAAAGAACAGGACAAAACTCTAGAAAAAGAACTAAACGAAATGGAGATAAGCAATCTATTGGATGCACAGTTCAAAACACTGGCTGAATGACTAAGAAAACAAGACCCCCTACATATGCTGCCCACAAGAAACCTACTTCAGATCAAAAGATACACAGATTACCCTGGCTGGAGCATCATCCTGCATACTGAAAGGGCATCATTTCGATTCCTGGTCAGGGCACATACCTAGATGTTTCTCCCTCACATAGATGTTAGATGTTTCTGTCCCCCTTGCCTCCCCCCCCAAAACACACACCACACAAACTGAAAGTAAAGAATGGGAAAAGAGAGTTCATGCAAATAGAAATGGGAAAAAAAAAAAAGCAGCTGGGTAGCAATATTTACATTGGACAAAATACTTTAAAACAAAGGCTAATCACAAGAGATTATTCTACTTCTGGTATTTATCCGAAGAAACCCAAAACATTAATTCGAAAAGACAGAGATCCCTATGTTCATTATAGCGTTATTTATAACTAGAGGCCCGGTGCATGAAATTCATGCACTGACAGCAAGCTTCAAAACTTCGTATGTCAAATTTGCTGAAGGTTGTCGAATTTCGTGCCAAAAAAAGAGCATTTGGGAGAAGTTTTAATTCATTATTTTGAAGAAAAAGTCATTGTATACTTCAGGAAGCTTATGGTGAACATGCTCCATCTCAAGATACATGTGAACACTGGTTTAAACACTTTAAAAGTGATGATTTCGATGTGAAAGGTCAACCGAAAAAGTTTGAGGACCAACAATTACAAGCATTATTGGATGAAGATGCGTGTCAAACTCAAAAACAACTTGCAGAAAGATTAAACATTGCTCAGTAAACAATTTCCAATCGTTTATAAGCAATGGGAAAGATTTTAAAGGAAGGAAAATGGGTGCCACATCAACTGAACGAAAGACAAATGGAAAACCGAAAAGTCATCAGTAAAATGTTTCAATGGCACAAAAGTGTTTTTTTGCATCAAATTGTGATTGGCGATGAAAAGTGGGTTTATTCTGAGGATCCCAAATGCACAAAATCATGGGTTGATCCAGGTCAAACACCAACATTGACTGCAAGGCCAAACTGCTTTGGAAAGAAGACAATGCTCTGCATTTGGTGGGATTAGGAAGGTGTGGTGTATTATGAGCTTCTAAAACCAGGTGAAACTGTTAATACTGATCACTAACGACAACAAATAATCAATTGAACGACGCTTTGATCATATAACGACCAGAATTTTCCAGAAGACACGACAAAGTAATTTTGCTTTATGATGACGCACCATCACACACTTCAAAACCAGTTAAAGACACGTTAAAAGATCTTGCCTGGGAAGTATTAACCCACCCGCTGTATTCACCAGAACTTGCTCCTTCAGATTACCACTTGTTCCAATCGATGGCACATGCACTTTCTGAGCAGCACTTCAAAATGTAGGAAGAAGTAGAAAATTGGGTCTCTGAATGGTCTGCCTCAAAATAAGAAAAGTTCTATTGGGATGGTATCCACAAATTACCTGAAAGATGGGGGAAATGTGTAGCTATTTTACTTCATTACTTTGAATAAAGTACTTCAGATGTTTCTCTTGAAATTATAGTGTTTTCTTTGATTACAAAATCCGCAATTATTAATTGGTACACCTAGTATATATGTATGGTGTCAGATGAATACCAGGCTTATTGGGGTGATCACTGTGTATGTTAATGTCTCATTACTACTTTGTATACCTAAACTAATATAATATTAAATGTCAACTATAATTGAAAAATTAAAAAACAACAACACATACAAACTATGTGGTATTGGCATAAGGAAAGACATATAGATCATGGAACAGAATAGAGAGACCAAAATAAACATATTTATGGTAGACTGATTTTTCAACAAGAATATCAAGATAATTCAATGGGGGAAGAATAGTCTTTTCAACAAATGGTGATAGGACTACTGTATATCCACATGCAAAAAAGTGAAGATGGCAGTTCCCTTCTTTACACCATAAACAAAAACTAACTCAAAAAGGATCAAAGACCTAAATGTGACGGCTAAAACTATAAAACTTATTAGAAGAAAACAGGAATATATCTTCATGCCCCGGAATAAGACAATGCTTTCTTAGGTATAACAGCAAAGTACAAGTGATAGATGAAAAATATAAACTGAATGCATGTGATACAAATATCAAGAAAGTGCAAAAGATAGTCCATAGCAGGGAGAAGTTATTTGAAAATCATATCCATAATAATAAAAGCATAATATACTAATTAGTCCAGAAGTCCTTCTGGATGACCTTCTGGACGAAGCCACAGTGGCAGGGGCTGAAGCGGAGGTGGCTGCTGCGGTGGTGGAGGCCGAGCCCCTTGCACGAATTTTGCGCATAGGGCCTCTAGTATCTGATAATAGACTGTTACTCAGGATATATAAATAACTCTCACAACTTAATAAAAAGACAACACAAATTAAAAAATGGTGAAAGGATGTAAGCAGACATTTCTCAAGAGAAGATATACAAAAAGATGTTCAATACCATTAGGCATTATGGAAACGCAAATTAAAACCACAATGAAATACATTACACTCACTAGGATAGCCAAAATAAGATGGCTCTGATTAAAAAAGAAAAAGGACAATACTAAGTGTTGACAAAGAGGTAGAGAAATAGGAACCCTTACACATTGCTTGTAGGAAGATAAAATCGCGTGGCTACTTTGGAAAACAGTTTGGCTGTTTTTCTAAATGTTGTTAAAAAAACTCTCCATGATTACTGAGGTCTAGAGTTACCATACAACCCAGCAATTTCACTCCCAGGTATATACCAAAGAGAAATGAAAACATGTGTCTACACAAAAACTTGTACACGAATGTTCACAATAGCATTATTCATAACAGACCCCAAATAGAAACAATCCCAATGTCCATCAATGAGGTATATCCCCATGATGTATGGAATTTTTGTTATTCAGCTGTTAAAAGGAATAAAGTACTGATACATGCTACACTATGGATAGATCTTGGAAACATTATGCTATGACCATATTGCATAATTCCAGCTATATGCAATGTTCAGAATATGCAAAGCTATAGAGATAGAGAAAGGTATATCCCAGGGTTGAGAGGGAGAAACTGTGAACTGCGTTTCTCTTTAGGGATGAAAATATAAACAACACTATACAGGGTTTCTCTTTAGGGATGAAAATGTAAACAACACTATAATGACTGTACAACTCTGTGAATTATACATTCTATGTGGGTGAATTATATCTTAATAGATGTTTTAAAAAAGATGCTAATGTTATAGATATCTTTTAAATATTTAGTGTACACACACTAACAAATTGCAAGGAAACCAAAAGCCTAATCACAACATAATACTGATAAACATGTATAACTTTATTGCACATTTGTTAATTTAAATTAGGTTTCATTTTCATAAAGTATATATCCATTTCTCTTTTTAAAATGTTTTTATTTATTTTAGAGAGGAAGGGAGAGAGAGAAAGAGAGAAAGAAACATCAATGCATTGATGCATGCCTCCGGCACACCCTCTGCTGGAGATTGAGCCTAAAACCCAGGCATGTGTCCTGACTGGGAATACTAGAAACCTCTTAGTCCCATGGTTGATGCTCAACCATTGAGCCACAGGAGCTGGGCTATATCCATTTCTTAAACACCAATTCATTCACTTTGACTTATGCAATTATTTCAGAAAATCATTAATTTTCTTGTTTGGTTAACAAAAATAGTTTGAACTATGTTCAAGTCTACATAAATGAACCATATTAATTTAAATAGATACTCCTACTAGGCATTCAAAACAACAATCACTGAACTATAGTAATAAAAACTACAGGATCTACCTAAGGATATGGGGAGCGTATAAAAATCTGGAATCCTCTCTGAATCAATGCACCATTTTAAAAAATATATATATTTTATTGATTTTTTAAAATATATTTTTTATTGATTTTTTCAGCAAGGAAGGGAGAGGGATAGAGAGTTAGAAACATCGATGAGAGAGGAACATTGATCAGCTGCCTCCTGCACACCCCCCACTGGGGATATGCCCGCAACCAAGGTACATGCCCTTGACGGGAATCGAACCCGGGACCCTTCAGTCCGCAGGCCGACGCTCTATCCACTGAGCCAAACCCGTCAGGGCAATTTTATTGATTTTTTTACAGAGAGGAAGGGAGAGGGATAGAGAGTCAGAAACATCGATGAGAGAGAAACATCCATCAGCTGCCTCCTGCACACTCCTTACTGGGGATGTGCCCCCAACCAAGGTGCATGCCCTTGACTGGAATTCAACCCAGGTACATGCCCTTAACTGGAATTGAACCTGGGACCCTTCAGTCCATAGGCCAACACTCTATCCACTGAGCAACCGGTCAGGGCCAAAGCACCATTTAAAGACTGCTCCCAAATCCTCAGAACTTTCTCCTGCTCTCTCAGCTGTTTTTTAAACCATCACCTGAGGATATGTTTTTATTGATTTTAAAGAGAGGGAGGGGGAGGAGGGAGGGAGGGAGAGGGAGGGAGGGAGAGAGAGAGAGAGAGAGAGAGAGAGAGAGAGAAAAGAGAGAAACAAACATTGATTGGTTGCCTGCACCCCGACTGGGGATCAAACCCTAAAGCTTTTGGTGTGCAAGATGATGTTTCAACCAACCAAGTCATCCCATTAGGGCTCAGCTATTTTTTCCCAAGCGTGGAACTATGTCAGTTTTCATGATCTTAAGATTCTTGACCAGAAAAGAATTACCATTTTTACTTTTTCAACTTATAAATGAGTCCTCAATTTAAAATTAGTTTGAATGTGCACTCTTTCTCATAGAACAAATTCCACTGTCAATTCTACTATAATTTATTTGTTGATAGATACAAACATCTATACAGTACTTTCCATTAGTAGTTACCTGGTGTTACTTTTAAGAGTTTATAGTCCAAACCAGCACTGTCAAATATAAATGTAATGTAATTATGATTTTCAAGTAACCACATTAACATAGTAAGTAGGAAATTAACTCCTAGCTAATGTTTATATAGACATATATATTAGCATAGGTTTAAACCTATAGTTGGCATTCTGAATATAAAATTCATTAAAATTACATTAAAACAGATCTAAATGTATTAAATGCTTCACATTGCATATATTTCCTTAAATGCGATCACATAGGTACTTAATATGTCAGCTTTATAACTAGAACCATAACTTATTTAAGTATAAAATATTAAGTTTAATACCTCCAAATATTATAGGGTAGTAAGGTATAGTGATGGAATTTGTTTACTTAAAAAAATTACCCAATTTTATATACTAAAAACATCTTCAGAATTCCTGTTCTAACTGCCTTCAAAGTCAATTTATAAATGACAAAAAGTCAATCTTTATACAGAGAACTTTATGTGTCTTGGTCAATGCAAACATTCAAAATACTGTCTTAGTTCTGGGACAAATGAGCTAATGCCACCATAGAAGCATTTGAACTATTAGTACTAACAGACACATGTATGTATGTGTGTGCATGTGTATATGGAAAAGCTTTGAATATTTTAGAATCATCTAATTTTTGAAAAAGAAAAACCTGCTTCAAGGAGACTTTATAAAGACTCATGTAATACATGGTCAATATGCTCCATAAGTCAATATCCCTGTAATTAGGCACATGGAGCACCATGTTTGAGAATAACCATAAAGCTTTTTGGAAAACTTTTTATAGGTATTCTTTTCAGATTCAATTTGAAAAAAAAAAAATCAAGAAAAAATATCACATGCTTTTTTCATGTTATAAATAAACTCTCCCAGATAGATTCTTCTCCTTGTTCAACAGAATAAACTTCAAGTATATTAATTATTCCTAGAAGGACTAACCCTAATGAAGTACATTTAAATGATAGTCTATTGTAGTGATTAGAAATTAGTGAATCAACTCCTGAAGTGACTAAAGATAACCTTTTAATATCTTACCTGAGGAGTTAATATCCAAAATATAAAAAACTCCTAAAACTTAACAAAAAACACTCAATTAAAAAAATGGACAAATGTCTACTTGAATAGACACTTTCCCCCAAAAGACATAGTGGCCAAATAAGCACATTAAAAGATGCTTAACATCAATAGCCGTAAGAGAAATGATAATCAAAAGTACAATGAGATTCCACTTCATAGCCATTAGGATGGTTATCAGAAAATATAGACTTCAACATAAGCACTGGTAATGAACAATATATAGTTACATGCAGAACCAAGATTAAATGAGGATTAAAAGAGTTTTGTAATGGCTGTTTAAGATAATGCAGACATGTAAATTAAAACCAGGGATGAAAAACAAGAGCAAAGCAAAATCATTTAAGTGTTCTCAGTAAATATGGTGGTGGTGGTAGTACTGTTATTCTGAGACTTAACTAAGATTTTTGGAGTGAAAGAAAGGTCATACCTTTTGCAGAGGTAATATAAAAGAGGTTAACAAAAAGTAATGTTGTTTTGAATCAGAATGAATTCCTGAGGTATCTTATATATTAAAATAAAAATATATAAAAAGCCCAGTTAATGTATATTTCACGTTAATGCGTAAACAAAATTTAATGTATTGATGTGCACAGTGACTATATATTTAACGTACTATGTATTTTCTCTTTTCATTAAAGATGCCTAGAAACAAGACCCTAGTGTCCAAGTTGGAATCTTGAAATACCACTTGCTACTAAAAGAAAGCAAGTTTTTTTTTTAAAGAAATGGCCATTCCAGCTGTGGAGCAGAAAATGTACAAATGAGCCTGGAATACCTTGCAATAACAGATAATGAGGAAGCTATCCAAGATTATTGGAGTATAGAGTTACCATATGGTCCAGCAATTCTACTCTTGGGTATATAATCGAGAGAAAGCAAGACATGTTCACACAGAAAGTTTTACATAAATGTTCATAGCAGCAATATAATAAGCCAAAAGGTGGAAACAACCCAATGTTGATTAACTGATGAATGTATATAAAATGTGGTATAATGGTAGTTCAAGAAAAATAAAGTACTGATACATGCTATACCACAGGCAAACCTTGAAAATGCACACTAAGTGAAAGAGGCCAGTCACAAAGGACCACATTACTGTACGATTCCATTTATAAGAAATGTCCAGAATAGGTTGGAGGGACTTGGGACAGAGGGCCAAAGGGTATGGAGTTTCTTCTTTGGGTAATGAAAATTTCTAAAACTGATATACAACTCTGTGAGTAAACTAAAATAACATTCAGTTGTATACTTTTAATAGGTGAAATATGTGGTATGTGAATTACACCTCAACAAGGTAGTAAATATAGGGCAAGAAACAAATATTTACCTTGCCTTTTCAATATGAATCACAGCATTTCATTATAAAAATATTCTAATTAATGAAGAAGGATAGAATTAGAGTATCAAAATGAATGAAAAGAATGTAGGCATCAAATGTCAATAGCTGCTTAACACCACAAAAAGAGAGACAACCAGACATTAGGTGCCTCCTATTGAAAGAACACAAAACCACCTGTACTTTTGCCAAAGGGATCTAATACGAATCTGATCAAATTTCAGGATCCAAATGGCAATTTGCAGGAAATACAAGAACAAAGAAACATGATAAACCACACCATGAGTATACAATGAACAAATTCCAGACAGTTGGAAATTCTTCAGATCTAATGCCCTAGGTCCTTCAACAGATTAAAACTTAGGTGAAAGAAAGGGACAGAAGGGAAACCTGTATATTGAGACTTAAAAGACCGATCAAACCTTAGTCTTGCCTAAACTATGGTGTTTAGGAATGCAAAGTTGGGTGATAGAGTATAAATGAACTGGAAAAAGTGATTACTGTAACATAAGAATACTGGTACTTTGTGGAGGGGAGGGTTTGATAGCAAAATGGGGCACATGGAGGCACTTCTGGGGGTAGTTAGCAAAGTTTCTTGACTTGAGTGGGGATAAAAAGGTTATCTGCCTTATAATTCACTAAGCTATACATCTGGTGGTTTTATGTTTATTGTATTTTATAATTATAAACACTTCACCTCATATATGCATGGTTTTCCCTCAGCACTAAAGGACACCAAACAGATGGAATACAATGGAATGTGAATAGGACCTAAATGATAAAACCAGAGATAAAAATTTAGAAGTGAAAGAGTGGAGTTATCTGGGGAATACTTTATGAAACAGTTGTAATTTAGCTGAGTCATAAAAACCTGACAGACCATAAACACATGAAATGGAGAAAGCACCACATAGGGGGGAAAAACAAAGAGGGGGGGGGGGAATATGGCTGAAAGAGGAATTAGGGGCCTAATTCAAAAAAGGACTTTATTGGATTTTGTCCAATGAGGTAAAATCAAAATCGAAGAGTATTTTCATTATATGTCTACTCATCCTCAGAAATTACTGGCATCAATTATTAGTGTGCCCTATTTCTTAAACATATATTAGGGTAGGACAAAAGTGAGAAAAATACAGCATGGGATTAGGCAACAGATCTGAGTTCGAATGCCAACTACATAATGGCTGCTAGATTTGGACAAGTCACTCAGTAACTGCATCTGTTTTCTCAGAAGAAGAATACTTTAGCTGAAATAAAGTGCCTGTTACACAGTGGTTCTTAAATTTTCATCCATGCAATTTATGTTAAAAAAGAATTTAGAAATCATCTATTCTAATCATCTCAAATGTATAATCAAGGAAACATGTGTTTGGTTAGTATCTACTGTTTTAAACAGCAAAGATACAGAGTATTTCCATTATTGTAGAAAGTTCTACTGGACAGCATACAGTATTTCACAGTTGTAGTAATGAATATTATATATATATATATATATATATATATATATATATATATATATATATGCCTCAGTAACCGTTAGGACCGAATGACTGGTTGCTATGATGTGCACTGACCACCAGGGGGCAGATGCTCAATGCAGGAGCTGCCCCCTGGTGGTCAGTGCGCTCCCACAGGGGGAGAGCCACTCAGCCAATAGCTGGGCTTATGGCTGTCAAGCACAGCTGTGTTGCTACCAGATGGTGGCAGGCACAGCGGGGCGGGATGAGCAGCTGTGGAGCTGTGCTCAGCCCCAACTGGGGCTTCTCCCCAGCCACCTGCCACTTCAGCAATGCTATATCCCTCGGGCGGGGGTGGGGGGTATGGTCGGACTGCCGGTTTTGGCCCCATCCCTGTAGGCAGGCAGGGATCGGGCTGAAACCCGGCAGTCCAACATCCCCCAAGGGGTCCTAGATTGTGAGAGGGCTCAGGTCAGGCTGAGGGACCCCACCTGTGCACGAACCCCTGCACAGGGCCTCTAGTTTTAATATAAGACTATTCTTGGACTAATTTGCTTTTATTAAATTAAAAGGCAGAGTAGAAGTGAGCTATAATAGAAACAACCACTCAGATTTCACAAAACCAGAGCATTAACAATGGATTATGAGACACACAGGGGAAAAAAGCAAAATTTAAACGGGTCTTCAAGTTGAGTAGCCATCAGTATCACCTGGGAAGCTTGTTAAAGAATCCCAAGTCCCACCACAAATATTCTGATTACACAGTTTATTTTATGTTATTATTATTCTTTAATCCTCACTAGAGGTCAGAGAGAGAGAGAAAGAGAGAGAGAGGGAGAGAGAGAGAGAGAGAGAGGCATCGATCAGCTGCCCTTCATACATGCCCCAACTGGGGATCGAACCTGCAACTCACAAATGTGCCCTGACCAGGAATCAAACCGGCAACCTTTCAGTGCACAGGACAATGCACAAACCAAGTGAGCCACTCCAGCCAGGCCAGTAAAGCATATTTTTAATGAACATCCTGATAATTCTGATGCAGGTAGTTGGTGAATCACAAAAGCTTTATACATATTACTTTCAGTGAGAAATTTCAGTGCTATGATGAGCTTTCTAGAAATAGATTCTTGAGGGAGACATAGTGATAACTGCATGAACTATGGAGTCTAGATCTGGCTGTGATTTTTGCTTTTGTCACTCTGTTGGTATGTGTTTCGATAAAGTGTTTAGCTTTTATGATTATGTTCCTTATCTGAATTAAGAAAGCGTATACTGCTTGGCCAGTGTGACGTAGTGGTTGAACTTCAACCCACGAGCCAAGAGGTCACTGGTTCAATTCCTGGTCAGGGCATAGGTTGCGGGCTTGATCCCCAGTAGAAGGTGTACAGGAGGCAGCTGATAGATAACCATCGATGTTTCCATCTCCCTCTCCCATCCCCCCCCCCCCTCAAAAAATCAATAAAAACACATGTAAAAAAAAAAAGAGTACATCAACTTCAAACAAACATGTAGGAACCACATTCCAACATAAACCTAAGAAGAAAAAAAACAAAAACAATAAAAACCCAAGAACTGTTTCCATATCAGTAAATAAATATGGGGAACATTTATCTCCAAAAAAGCATAAAGGTAATAAAATAAAGCAAAAGGTTGGTAGATTTAACAAAATCAAAACATAATTAAAATTAGAATAACAATATTAGAAGACAAATTAGAAAAAATAAATTTTGTAAGTAATTGTCAAATTCGTAACAAACTCAAAAAGAGGCTAAGAACAGTATTTCACAAAAAGGCAACATTTATTAACAAACTAAATATAAACTTTAAATTTTATCAAAGTTTCCCTAACACCCTCAATTAAAAAAAATTACAAATGTGTTCTTTGTTCTTAAGGTCCGTGAGGAATTACAGATGAATAGGCAATTTCTTACTGAACAAATGAAATTTACCAAACACTTAAAATTAATTTAGTGAAAATAACATAGTTTCAGTCTCCTTCACTCAACTTAACTGTTTAGGACTGGTTAATGTGGGGTTTTTGCAACCTCACTACTACTGACATTTTGGATCAGGTAACTTTTGCCAATAGTACCCCTTTCACACCTATTATGGTAACGAAAATACGTCTCTAGACATTGTCAAATGTCCCTTGGTCGGCTAAACCACTGCCAGTTTGATCCACTGGGTCAATCTATACTACCCCTTCTGGTACAACTTAAAAATTACTTCCCCAGAAGTAGCCACACCTAACCCCAACTAGGATGAATCCAATTTTATATGAGGCTGTGTTCTGGTTCTAAGAACTGGGGTATGGGAGGGACCTTTTTCTGTGCTGAAAAATAAATATATGTACATATATGCCTGCACAAACAAAATGTATTTCTGAAAGGGCACACAAATACTGTTAACAGCCAATGCTGAAGGGCAGGGGGCCTAGACACTGGGATTGAAAGGTTTATAATATCTCTTTTTGTACCGATTTCATTTACCACATGCCTGCATTAGTTTTCAATAATGAAAGAAAACATTGTGTGTCTGTGGGGAGGATATATATATAGAGGAAAATGTGTAAGGATTCATTAATAAAGCTGCAGGCAACAAGATTAGACCCATTCACCCTAGCCAGTTTGGGACTGAGCGTCGGTCTCTCTGTTCCACTCTCTAAAAAAATCAATGGAAAAATATTCTCGGATGAGGATTTAAAAAAAAAAAGATTAGATCCATTCTATTGACAAATAGTTGCTGAATATCTGTTCTATGAGAGGTACTGGTAATACAACAGTAAGCAAAGCTAAAGAGAAAGAAAACAAACAAAAAAACCCTGCCCTTTACATTGCTTTCTTTATAGTTTTAGAGAGCGTGTGTTAGGGAGGCGTTTTTATATTTAACTTTATCTACGTTCTTATCTTTGAGAAAAATTAGGGCTTTCACAATAAAAATTTAAATAAGACTCTTTAGCTAATCAATTTCCCCCAAATGTTTTCTTTCACAAAAGGTAATGGTATAAACTGGTTAACATTAACTTAAAAAAATCATAAATTTCTACTGAAAGGACTGTTATTAAAAATTATGGGAGAATGTTATCAAAGAACAAAGATAGTGAGCATTTTTCTAGATAGATAAGAGAACCTCCAATTTTCAAATGCTATCTACTAGGCAAGAGCCAAATCAATTGAGAAAAATTATGTATATTGTAAGCAAAAAGTGGTAATCAAATTTTAGCACAAGCAAATACAAATTTGCTTATGTGTAGAAGCTGACCAACCAACCAAACTTAAATGTATAAAATCAAACTCAGACATGAGATAAATGATGCATTCATTCTTATAAGTCATTCCTTAAAATCACAAGTCTTGAATACTGTCCTTAGCCAACCATGTACTCTTGGGACCTTAAAGAGAGTTACAGTTCACCTAAATCACCTAAATTTGGCATATTATGTATAGTTTTGATTGCTGCAGCTCAAAAAAGGCAAAGGAACTAAGGAAAGTAGAGGGTGAGTGCTATGACAACAGACCGTCGCCAACAAAATACTCAGAAGAGTGTGCTTTTTACTACAACCTCATCTTAAGAGAACTCATTAGACTTGGAACGTAAGAAACAAATGCATCATAAACTTGTCTAACCAAATTAATGAGCAGGGTTTCTAAGAGAAGCTAGGTCAACATCTACTCTTAAGATTGACCTACGGGAAGATGCTCTACTATAGTATACACCTTGGAGGCACTGTTGGTGCCAGGGCTTTCATACTTTACTAGATTTATCTTGAGCTTGATCCAGCAAAGACATTCTTTAATTACTAACCCCAATTACATAAACCTCACTGTGTCCAGTGAGCAAAGGGTAGATTTATCTACCTAGGTTACACATAAAATTAATTTACTGCTGATAGTGATCCAACTCTACAAGGTAAAATGACAATAGAATTCAATGATAAATCAGTTTCTGGATCACAAACATGTTGAAACTAATTTTATGCTTCAATAAAATAGCACTTGAATTTTATAGGATTTTTACTTTTTAAATTTGTCAATGTGGGAAAATGACTCCACAAAAACAGTAAAAATATAATTAATGCATAATATTGATTATAAAATTAAATAAGCTTATCCCCAGCATCTTATAATGTAAGCCTGTTAGGGCTTAATTTACTGACTGGTGTTCAGTTTACTTTGTGAGGACTCATGCTTTTTTTAAGTTTACTCTACTATACCATTCCATTATAACCCTAAAAATTTTTTTCTCCCAATGATACAGGGGAGTATGAATTTAAAAGTGACTCACATTCAATTTGAGACCACCCCCTTCACCCTAAAAGAATAGGGGAAAAAAGATAAAAGAGTGAGGCTGTGCAATTGATGTAAGTGTACGTACACAGATATTAAAACCACTTTTGATTTAATAGTAAAGGTAAAAAGACAACAATTACATATGAACGGTGCAAAATTACTTTTCAAAATAGAAATTAACACCAGATTTCAATTATCCTGTTAATAACAAGTCAATGCAAAATGCTGAAGTTCACCTCCATACACATATAAAGACATTAAATAGGGTAATAGAAGTTAATATTCTAGCTTTTCTTATTGAACAATGGCATTTAAATCAAATAGTGAAAGTTAGAATGCAAGTGACCTGGAGTTCACCAGTCAACTTCAAGTTAAAGCTGTGAATTTTAGCTGTAAGCAAGATGGTTGTTTTAAAGCACACCAACCATGTTACAGGGACAAATTATGAAAGAGGGAGGATTCAAAATGATATGTGTAGACTTGTGGAGAGATAATTTACTGGTTGTAGAAAAGTAAGCCTGATTCAGCAAATGGGACATCTGTAGCCACATAAAGAATTTCCAAACTATTTTGCCTTGTGATTTCTACAAGCATTTTCCAGGGCTACTTAAGGAAAGCCACATTTATATTAGTATGCATTAGTTCACTACTGCCATTGCAGACAATTTAAATATAAATTTAATTCTCTCAATGTAAATGTTACTACCAAAAAGACTTCCTCTCTCTTTCATAACACCATCATTGACCTAAGTTCTGTGCACAAGAAATACTAGGAAAATGGAAACAGATCAAGAATCACACAAATTTAAAAGAGAAAAAGTAGAAGAAACAAAGGATGCAAGAGACCAAAATGGATACAAATACATACTGTTCAAGACAAACCTATATGCCAATCTAATAAACCAAATCAGACATGATCAAAGAGATGAAAATAAGAATCAATCTAAATTATGAAGCTTTTCTTTCCAATTTTCCAATCCAAAACAAAATTTTAAGGACCTTTTCAAAGGCTTTTCTTAGCAAAAAGATCCTAATGACAATCCACAAATAGTATATAGTCT
Organism: Myotis yumanensis; assembly: GCF_028538775.1. Classification (NCBI taxonomy): domain Eukaryota; kingdom Metazoa; phylum Chordata; class Mammalia; order Chiroptera; family Vespertilionidae; genus Myotis; species Myotis yumanensis. The sequence continues at coordinate 76,108,094 of NW_027223759.1, forward strand.
TCCATGGTCCATTTTTCTATACACACCTTTCAGAATAGCATTCTAAAAATAGCTGTGATAAAAAAAAAAGACCAAAAAATACAGTGAGAATTAAGGTAGAGTTACATATTTCTAAACAATATGCAATTTTTTAAAACATATGCAACACAATATGCATGCTACTCTGAAAAGAACAGACACCAAATTCACATCTTTCAAAACTTAAAATAAAAATTTCAACTAAATGCCATTACTAAATGTGCCAACATTTACAGGTAATGTTCAAAATCAGTGCCTTAGTATTGTAGGGTAAGTTTTACTCCAAAATTACACACACACACACCCACACACACCCCTGACATGGTATGTTTGCAGCAAGACTGGATGTTTGAATCACCAAAAATTTAAGTAGACAACTAATGCTAATGCGTGATAAACAGGAATTATTGTGTTAGCAAGTGAACTATTCCTGCAAACATTTAATTCTTTCAAAAGGTCATTTCAAACTAATGTTACAATGAAGCCCTATTCACAACATTTGAAACAATGAGTCCAAATACAATTAAGATGTACAACAGAATGACTAGACGTGCCCAAATTACACTGCACATTGCTATCTGAGACTACTGAAATTTTAGGCATAAAATTTAAATGAACACCGAGTTAATAATCCTTTGAGTATCAAAGAAATGTTTCTTTTTATCTTTCAGCTCAAACGACCTGGTAGAGCCCGACACAGTCTTGGAGGCTTGTCATCACAAATGAAGCAAAATGTTCATCAGGAGATTTACCTTTACTGTTCACTTTGGACACTAAACCCAAAAGTAAAGTCAAAAACCTTATTTCCCCCTCCCCCCACCCCCGGCGTATCGGCTTAGTTAAAATTTGGTTGCAGTACGAACAGACAATAAAACAGTACTTACATTTTTATTGAACTTGGTGAAAGAATGGTACATATAAAACCTGTGCATATAAACAATCGCAGTGTTTATCGTAAGCTGTGAGCTGAAACGCAACATTGAGGAAACGTCCGAGGAAAACAATTCTGATGGGAAATTCCCCGTCTGCGGTCCTTCTCCAATCCCTCCCGTTCACCCAAACCCCAACTAGAAGCAGGAAGAAAATCAACAGACGAGCCCAGAAGGGACTGATCACCAGCAGCTACGACTAAGCTCGACGTCAAACAGTCGAAACGCGCGCGCGCTCGCACAAAACCACGCCGGGAGCCGAGGGACCCCGGTGCGCCCCGAGGACCCGCGACCCGCCGCGGAGGAGCGAGGACAGGACGCGGGGAGAGGCTGCGAGCCTCGCCCTCCGGCATCGCGAACCCGCCCGCCCAACCCCTTCCTTCCTTCTCGGACCGGAGCCCGAGCAGCCGCCTCTCTCCGGCCTTAACCCCTGCGATGCCCCCCTCGCCGGGCGGCACTCCCACCCGCCGCCGCCACGCGCGGCCCCCGGCCCGCATGCCCGGCTCCTCTCTTCCTCCCTCCGCTCGCGGCCACCCGGGCCCGAGCCGGCCTTCCCTGAGGGCGCGGCCGAGGCGCACGGGAGGAGCGGCGCCATGTTCGCGGGGCACCAGGCCCGGAGACCCGGCGAGGAGTGGGGACCGGGCGTGAGCAGTGGAGGGCCAGGCACAGGAAAGGATACACATTGAGACGCTGTCCCATCTCCTGGATAAGGTTAGCCGCCTGCTGGCGGTACGACAGCTCTATGTCCGCCTCCACTCCGCAGCGGCGGCTCGGCGTGTTCTCCAGCTGTTCCCGAGTAAAGAACCAGCGAGAAGAAGCTCCACGGCCCGACGCCATGACACTTCCTCCTCCGCCCGCTCCCTCGGCCGCCCCCTCCCCTCCCGGCTCGCGGATTCCACGCCAAGGCCGCGCGGCCCCGCCCCACTCCGCTCGCCCGAGGCCGCGCACCGCCTCTTTCCACCCCGCGTCGCCGCCGTGCGCGTGCGCAGGGGCCGCCCGGCCGGCTCGCGCTAGTAGTTTGCTTTCTTTTTTCGGCCCCCGCCGCGCTAGGCGTACGGACCCACAATGCTCCGCGCCGCTTGTCATTTGGAGACACCGGAAGGTGGGGGTCGGCGGAAGGGAAAGGTCGGCGCGGTGCATGCCGGGCCTGGGGTTGGTGGGGTAAAGGGGCGGGAGGAGGGGACGGAAGGGGTGGCCCTGGGGTCGGGTGGCGAGAGGCAGGCAGGCTCGCGGCTGGGCGGGTCTGTTGTGGGGCCTGGCCGTGGGCTCCGAAATCCGAGCGGGTTCATGGGCCGGGAGCGAGGCGGCGCTTTAAAAGCGAGAGAGAACGTCCTCTGTCGCCGCGACCCACCACAACCTGCACTTTTCTCTAACGTTGGTCCGCGTAGACTCGGAGGCTCCCGACTACCGTGTGCAGGACCGAGGCCGCCCACCCGGCGGTCCTGGGAAGGGCCTGCACGGGGAAGAGCGCACAAGGAAAAACCCTCCACGTGTGCGTCGTGCTCGGGCGCTTTTCCCCAACGTTATCTGGTTTGAATCCCGCAGCTACCAGTACGCGGTCGGCTGTTCCGTTTTGTTCTCCAAGTACTTGCCGAACGTCATGCTGTTGGTAACTAGAGGAGCTGGCTTTCTGGACTAGGTTCCGAGTCCCTGTCAAGAGTGTGCTTTTCCAGCCCGCTGTGATTTAAGAGAGGTCAGGAGAAGCAGAGAGTGCGGGAGAGGCTGCGTAAAAATGCTGTTTCTAGTAGGTAATAGAGTAACGTTGCTCAGATCTGCTAGCTCCATCGCTGAGTCCCCGTAAGAAACACCGCAGAGCTCCATTCGGCGTGAGCAGGTCTGTGGCTCTGAGCCAACGCCTATTGCATGTCTGCTGATATTGTGCATGAACATTTTAAATTAAAAATGTTAACACTGCACAGTATAGGCAGGGCTGCTTCTAAAAGGCAACTGATCCTATTTCTGAGTTCCTGATTCAGGCTCCAGGCTTTGGCCATCATTTGGGGGCTCCGATGCTCCATCCTGACCCTGTCTGTCCCCATTACACTATCCAGCTATCGATTAGGTTGCAGTAGGCAGTTCTGAATCGCTGTCTAAACAACTGTCTTTCTTACCTACCTCGCTGGCCTCCCGCAGAATTTATAAAGTTCCAACTCCAACACATTCCTGAGAAAAACTGAACAAACAAGCCATAGAAGGGAACCTCCTCAACTTGCTGGAGAGCATTTCTAGGAACCCAACTGATAGCGTTATCCTCAGTGGTGAGAATGGAAGCGTTCCTGGTTCAGTGGAGGATATCTCCACTCCCTATTCCTTTCAACATTGTATCGGGAGCCCTAGATAATGCAATAAGAAAAAGAAAGGAAGTCACGGGTAAACAGATCAGGAAGGAAAAAGTAAAATTGACTTTATTCACAGATGACAATTGTTTATGTAGACATTCTCAGTTAAAAAAGCTGGAACTAGTGATTATAGCAAGATTATAAAGTATAAGTTTAAGAAAAAATACAAGCTTAATACACTTTATCAACATTGTGCAACTGAAATTTGAAACAATACTGTGTTTACAAAAAGTAATATTTAGGTATGAATCTAAAATATGTACAGGATCTACATGTAGAAAACTGCAGAATTCTAAGGAAATAAAAGAAGATATAAATGGGAGGCTATTCTGAGTTCATGGATTAGAAAACAATCTTTAGATATCAATTCTTTCCAACTTGATCTATAGAGTCAATGCAATCCCAATCAAAATTTTAGCAAGTTATTTTATAGATAACAAATTGATTCTAAAGTTTATACGGGAAGACAAAAGACCCCAAATAGCCAAAATAATACCAAAGAAAAAGTTGGGACTGCTACCCAATGTCAAAGATACAGTCATAAAGACAGCTTATATTGGCAAAAGAAAACACACTTGGATCAGTGGACCAGAGTAGAGATCCCACACAAATATAGTCAACGATCTTTGAAAAAGGCAATTTAATGCAGAAAGGACAGTCTTTTCAACAAATGGTGCTAGAACAACTAGACATACGCAAAAAAGAAAAGAATCTAGACATAGACTTTACACCTTTCCCCCAAGTTAACTCTATATGAAACTTCTAGAAGAAAACATTAGAGAACATCTAGGTGACTTTGTTTGTCAGTGAGTTTTTAGATAAAACACCAAACCATTATCCATGAAAAAGTTAAGTTGGACTTCATTAAAATTAAAGACCTCTGCTCTGCGAAAGATACTATTAAGAGGGTGAAAATACAAGGAGAAAATCTTTGCAAATTATATGTCTGATAAAGCACTTGTATCCAAAATATCCAAAGAACTTATGAAACTCAACAATAAGAAAGTAAAGAAACCATTTAAAAATGTGCAAAAGAGGTGAGCAGATACAAAGAAGATTTACAGGTGGGAAATAAGCATATGAAAACATTCAATATCACATCATAAGGGTATTCTCCGTAGTTGTTTATAATTGCAAAAGACTGGAAACATGATTGTTTACTAGTATGACTTGAGGATTTGATGATTATGATACATACTAGAGTCCCGGTGCACAAAATTCATGTACTCGTGGCAGGAGGGTCCCTCAGCCTGGCCTTCACCCTCTTTCAGTCCAGGACCCCTCACTCCTTACTGCCTGCTGCTTGCTGCTCCTTACTGCTTGGCTGGCTGCTCCTTAGTGCAGCCACGGAGGAGGGAGAGGCTCCTGCCACCGCCATTGCACTCGCCAACCGTGAGCCTAGCTTCTGGCTGAGCAATGCTCCCCCTGTGGAAGTGCACTGACCACCAGGGGGCAGCTCCTGCGTTGAGCATCTGCCTCCTGGAAGTCAGCACGCATCATAGCGACCAGTCCTTCTGGTAGTTCTGCTGTAATGGTCGCTTAGGCTTTTATTATATAGACTAGAGGCCCGTTGCAGGAATATTCCTGCAAGAATAGGGCTTCCTGTGGCTGGACCAAAGCAGAGAAGGGAGCGAAACTCGCTGAGGCGGGCTTTGCTCCCACTTCAAGCCCCTGCTGGTCTTGCCCTCCCGTTCCAAGCTGCTGCCCCTTATGCTCCCAGCCACAGTGGTTGGGCTTGCCCTCCCGCACCCATCCCCTGTGGCTGGGCTTGTCCTCCCGATCCCAGTCGCTAGGGCTGGGCTTGCCCTTCCAATCCCAGTGGCTTGGACTGGGCTTGCCCTCACGCTCCCAGCCGCTGCCCCTTATGCTCCCAGCCACAGTGGTTGGGCTTGCCCTCCCACCTCCTGCCTCCCACTTCCGCAGCCTTGGCTCCATTTCTGTCCTTGCGGCCTCTACTTAGCTCCCTTCTGTACTGCTTGGCCTCCATGTTGTCGTCAGTCTTTGCTCACAGCTAGTGTATGCAAATTAACTGCCATCTTTTAGCTTCTATAATTGAAACATTGTATCTTTTGGAGCAGTTGCTTCAGGAGCTCAGAGCCCAGCAGCGGCAGGCAGGGAACCTTGGTTTCCTCCGTCACTGGAGCAAGCAAGCCTCCTGTTCACTTAAAGCTGCCTGGCTGCCGGCCACCATCTTGGCTGGCAGATAATTTGCATATCGCCCTGATTAACCAATGGGAAGGGTAGCGGAGGTATGGCTAATTACCATGTTTCTCTATTATTAGATAGGAGGATAGGCAATGAAATGCTATTTAGCTATTTTCTTTGCTGAAAGAAAAAAACTCCAAACCAAGAAAACTCTACCTGGCAAAGTCCCTCAGAAGTGAAGGAGAGAGAGAGAGAAGTTTGCAAACATGCAAAAGCTAAGAGTTCACCATTACACTGGCCTCACAAGAAATGTTAAAGGGACTTTTTAAAGCTGAGAGGAAAGGGCACTGATAAGTAACAAAAAATATGAAAGTATAAATCTCACAGGCAAAGATAATCTACACTAATAAAAGAGAAACATGGTAATTAGCGTACGACCGCTACCCTTCCCATTGGCTAATCAGTGAGTATATACAAAGTAACTGTCAGCCAAGATGGCGGCCGGCAGCCAGGCAGCTGATGTGAACAGGGAGGCTTTCTTCCTTCAGTGACAGAGGACTCCAACGTTGGAAACATAGTAACATTTATAGAAGATAAACAAAAGCCCAGAAACCTCCTGCCAGTCAGCCGGGGATCTCAGAGCTGGAGTCGCAACATTGTTTCAAATACAGAAAACAAAGGCCAGAAACCTGCTTTCAGCCGAGCCTCAGAGAGAAAGCCGGCTCTCAGCTCCAGTGACAGCCATAGAAGGTAAATAAATGCCAGAATAAAAAGAAAAAAAGAAAAAAAGGAGAGGTTTGGAGCTCCAGTCGCCCGCCAGCCTGAAAACGGCCCTCAGCCCCTCACCCAGACTGGCCAGGCACCCCAGTGGGGACCCCCACCCTGAAGCAACAAGATGGCGGCTAATTTGCATACTGAAGGCAGGCGGCAGCAGGCAAGGCTGTCTGCGGTCTGGGACCCGGATCTGTGACCCTGCCGGGCGGGATCAGCGGAGCCGCGAGGCCTCCTGGCACCGGGATCAGCGTGACAGGGGGCAGCGCCCAAACGCCCTGATTGCCCTGCGGCTCTGTGTGTGACAGGGGGCAGCGTCCCAACCCCCTGATCAGCCCTGCGGCTCTGTGTGTGACAGGGGGCAGCGCCCCAACCCCCCCTCACGGGCCCTGCTCTGTGTGAGACGAGGTAGAGCCATACCTCCCCATCGGCCCTGCCCTGAGTGTGACAATGGCGGCGCCCCAACCTCCTGATCGGCCCCTGCTCTGTGTGTGACAGGGTGTGGCGCCCCAACTCCCCCCCCCCCCCACGGACCCTGCTGTGTGTGTGACAGGGGGTGGTGCCCCAACTCCCCTATTGGCCCTACTCTGTGCGTGACAGGGGGGAGCTCCTCAACCCCCTGATAGGCCCTGCTCTGTGCGTGACAGGGGGAAGCTCCCCAAACCCCTGATGGTCCCTGCTCTGTGTGTGACAGGGGGCAGCGCCCCAACCCCCTGATCGGCCCTGCTCTGTGCGTGGCAGGGGGTGGCGCTGCAACCTCCCCATCGACCCTGCCTTGAGTGTGACGGGGCAGTGCCCCAACCCCCCAATCGGCCCTACCCTGAACGTGGCTAGGGGTGGCATCGCAACCTCCCCATCCGCCCTGCTCTGTGCATGACAGGGGGTGGCGCCCCAACTCCCCAATCGGCCCTGCTCTGAGCCTGACCAGGGGCTGCACTTAGGGATTGGGCCCGCCCTCTGCCACCCAGGAGCAGGCCTAAGCCAGCAGGTCATTATCTCCCGAGGGGTCCCAGACTGCGAGAGGGCACAGGCCGGGCTGAGGGACCCCCTCTGCACCCCCCCCCCCCGAGTGCACAAATTTTTGTGCACCGGGCCTCTAGTCTACACTAATAAAAGAGAAACATGCAAATTGGTGTCATTCCGCTACCCTTCCCATTGGCTAATCAGCATATCCTTATGCAAATTAACTGTCAGCCAAGATGGCAGCCGGCAGCCATGCACTGAAGCGAACAGGGAGGCTTGCTTGCTCCAGTGATGGCGAACTCCAACGTTCCCCACCTGACTTGCCGGCCTCTCAGCTGCAACTCTAAGCAACTATGTTGCAAATATAGAAGCTAAACAAAACCCAGAAACTGGCTTTCAGTCAGCCGGGCTTCAGCCAGCCGGCCCGCAACATTGTATCAAATACAGAAAGTAAAGGCCAGAAACCTGCTTTCAGCAGCTGAGGCCTCAGAGCTAAAGCTGGCCCAGAATAGAAAAAAAAAGAAAAGAAAAAAAGGAGCAGTTGGGAGCTTCAGTCACCCGCCAGCCTGAAAACGGCCCTCAGCCCCTCACCTAGACTGGCCAGGCACCCCAGTGGGGACCCCCACCCTGATCCAGGACACCCTTCAGGGCAAACCAGCCGGCTCCCACCCATCCACCAGGCCTCTATTCTATATAGTAAAAGGGTAATGTCTCCCGGCACTGGGATCAGCGTGACAGGGGGTAGCGCCCAAACCCCCTGATCGCCCTGCGGCTCTGTGTGTGACAGGGGGCGGGGCCACAACCTCCCTATCTGCCTTGCTCTGTTCGTGACAGGGGAAGGTGCCCCAACCCCCTGATCAGCCCTGCTCTGTGCCTGATAGGGGGGAGCTCCCCACCCCTGATCGCCCTGCGGCTCTGTGTTTGACAGGGTGCGGCGCACCAACCGCCTGATCGGCCCTGCTCTGTGTGTGACAGGGTGTGGTGCCCCAACCCCCCCCCCCCCCCCCCCCCCCCCCGCCACGGGTCCTGCTCTGTGTGTGACAGGGTAGAGCCATAACCTCTCCATCGGCCCTGCCCTGAGTGTGACAGTGGCGGTACCCCAACCCCCTGATCGGCCCTGCTCTGTGGGTGATAGAGGGTGGCGCCCCAACCCCCCTCCACGGGCCTTGCTCTGTGTGTGACAGGGTAGAGCCATAAGCTCCCCATTGGCCCTGCCCTGAGTGTGACAGGGTGCAGCCCCCCAACCCCCTGATCTGCCCTGCTCTGTGTGTGACAGGGGGTGGTGCCCCAACTCCCCTATCGGCCCTACTCTGTGAGTGACAGGGGGGAGCTCCTCAACCCACTGATTGGCCCTGCTCTGTGAGTGACAGGGGGCAGCGCCCCAACCCCCTGATCGACCCTGCTCTGTGAGTGACAGGGAGCAGCGCCCCAACCCCCTGATCGACCCTGCTCTGTGTGTGACGGGGCAGCGCCCCAACCCCCTGATTGGCCCTGCTCTGTGAGTGACAGGGGGCAGCGCCCCAACCCCCTGATTGGCCCTGCTCTGTGCATGACGGTGTGGCGCCGCAACCTCCCTATCGACCCTGCCTTGAGTTTGAGAGGGTGCAGCGCCCCAACCCCCTGATCTGCCCTGCTCTGTGTGTGACAGGGGGTGGTGCCCCAACTCCCCTATTGGCCCTACTCTGTGAGTGACAGGGCGGAGCTCCTCAACCCACTGATTGGCCCTGCTCTGTGAGTGACAGGGGGCAGCGCCCCAACCCCCTGATCAACCCTGCTCTGTGTGTGACAGGGGGCAGCGCCCCAACCCCCTGATTGGCCCTGCTCTGTGAGTGACAGGGGGCAGCGCCCCAACCCCCTGATTGGCCCTGCTCTGTGCATGACGGGGTGGCGCCGCAACCTCCCTATCGACCCTGCCTTGAGTGTGACAGGGGGCGGTGCCCCAACCCCCCCAATCGGCCCTACCCTGAGTGTGACTGAGGGTGGCATTGCAACTTCCCGATCCACCCTGCTCTGTGCATGACAGGGGGTGGCGCCCCAACTCCCCAGTCGGCCCTGCTCTGAGCCTGACCAGGGGCTGCACCTAGGGGTTGGGCGTGCCCTCTGCCACCCGGGAGCAGACCTAAGCCAGCAGGTCGTTATCTCCCGAGGGGTCCCAGACTGCGAGAGGGCACAGGCTGGGCTGGGGGAACCCTCTCCCCCCGAGTGCACAAATTTTTGTGTACCGGGCCTCTAGTTATTGTAGTATAAATCAGAATAATCTAATATCGTAAAGGTTAATCACATAAAATTAATATGAAGGTTAAAAGACAAAAGTAGTAACATAGCTACAGCAATTTGTTACTGAGTACACAAGATAAAAAGATGTAAATTGTGATCTCAAAAATATAAAATATAGGGGTGGGTGGGAGGAGTAAAAATGTAGAACTTAAGGATGTGTTCAAACTTAAGTTATCAACTTAAAATAGACCATTACACAAACAAAACAGAAACAGACACATAGATACAGAAAACAAATTGATGCCTGCCAGATGGGAGGTCAGTTGAGGGGCTGGGTGAAAAAAAGAGATGGGATTAAGTACAGATTGTAATTACAAAATAGTCATGTGGGTGTACAGTACAGCATAGGGACTATCTATACTAATAAATGCCTAGGTGGTCCTCATGCCCTCACACAATGCCCTCAAGTCATCACAAGATGGCCGCCACAAGATGGCTGGCAGGGGAGGGCAGTTGGGGGCCATCAGGCTGGCAGGGGAGGGAAGTTGGGGGCAAGATCAGGCCAACAGGGAAGGGCAGTTGGGGGCAATCGGGCCATCAGAGGAGCAGTTAGGGGGCAATCAGGCTGGCAGGCAGGTGAGTGGTTAGGAGCCAGCAGTCCCAGATTGTGAGAGGGATGTCTGACTGCTGGTTTAGGCCCAAATCTGCAGGGATCGGGCCTAAACAAGCAGTTGGACATCCCCCGAGGGGTCCCAGATTGGAGAGGGTGCAGGCTGGGCTGAAGGACACCCCCTCCCCCCATGCACGAATTTTGTGCACCAGGCCTCTAGTGGTCAATAGTATTGTAATGTCTAGAGGCCTGGTGCACAGATTCATGCACTGGTGGGTCCCTCAGCTTGGCCTGCGGGGATTGGGCTGAAACTGGCAGTCCTACATCCCCTGATGGATGTAGTGTGTGAAGTGGCAGACGGCTGAGGAGGAGCCCAAGCCTGGGCTGTGCGCCACGTGGCTCCCACTCATCCCAGCCCTGCTGCGCCTGCCGCTCTGCTGTGGTCTTCACACACCTGTCCTAGGGCCATACCGGCGCGCCCGTGACTGAGAAGCGGCCGCAGGCTCGTGCTCAGTCAGTCCCGATGCTGGTCCTGATCCCAGTCCTGGTCTGCATTGGGGTGGGGCATGCAGGTGGAGTGTCTGTTGGAGAGGCTCATGCCGCCACAGCTGTGCTTGCCAGCCATGAGCTCGGGCTCTGGTGCCCATTGGTCAGCTGAGCGATGTTCCCGCTGTGGGAGTGCAATGACCACCAGGGGGTAGCTCCTGCGTTGAGCGTCTATCCCAGTGATGGCAAACCTCTGACACGCGTGTCAGAGATGACATGCGAACTCATTTTTTTGGTTGATATTTCTTTGTTAAATGGCATTTAAATATATAAAATAAATATCAAAAATATAAGTCTTTGTTTTACTATGGTTGCAAATATAAAAAAATTTCTATATGTGACATGGCACCAGAGTTAAGTTACGGTTTTTCAAAATGCTGGCACGCCGAGCTCAAAAGATTTGCCATCACTGGTCTATCCCCTGGTGGTCAGTGTGTGTCATAGCTACCTGTTGAATGGTTGGAGGGACACTTAGCATATTAGGCTTTTATATATATAGATTTTGTATGGTGCCAGGTGGGTACTAGAATTATCAGGGGGATCACTTCATAAGTTACATAAATATTTAACCACTATGCTGTATATCTGAAACGAATATAAAAAATATTGAGTGTCAACTGTAACTGAGAAATAATAAATAAATAGAAGCTTACAAAAAATAAAAATGAAGGCAGCTTATATGTGGAATGAGCACCAAGATATTTAGTAGGAGGGGAAAAAGCAAGATGTTACTGTTTAGGTAAAATGAACAAAGGAATATGTACATGTAAGTATTTGTATAACTGTAGACTATCTTTGCAAGAACACACACACACACACACACACACACACACACACACACAGATAATTGGTTCCTCGGGGAGACAGTTTGAATTTGATCTTGAACTCTCCTAATGTGTTTATGTATTGACTTTTCAAAAATAAACTACATTTTTTTATTAGGTTGTGAGCAGTGTTCTATATTCAGAAATGGAAACGTCAACCCACTTTTGTTCTATTTTGATTGAGGCAAAAGCCTCAGAATTGTCTCTTTTTTTTTTTATTAATGAATCCATATTGATCATTGTTATTAACTAAAGCCCCTCTTTATTCAGATATCCTTAGTTTTTGTATGTTTTTTAAAAAAATTCTTTATTAGTTAAGGTAAGAATTGTCTCTTTAAGTCAAATATAAAGTGGGTATTTATTTAAATTAAGTTAATCTTAAGTAATTGTTTTGAATATTGGCTCAAGTTTTCTGGTTGGATAATATAAATTGAGTTGAGTCAAAGCTGGTTTCCTTTTTAGGAGAGATTGAAGAGATGGGGAAGGGTTGTGTGAAAGGAGGAGGAATGCTTGGATGGCTAGGCATGCTTGTCCTATGGAATCTGATGGTGCTGGGATTTTTTGTCAGGGGTTTATTTTGAAGAAGTACTTACACTAGATAACAAAGGAGAGAAAGGGCTGAAAAAGTTATTTTCCTTGAGAGACTTCCAAGATCCTGGGTATAAACAGTGTTGTTTCAGGGCCAGAAGGTTCTTTTAAAAATTCAACTCTAGTTATGTCACCTCTTCCTTAAAAACCTCATTGCTTTCTGATGGATAAATTCCTCGATTGACTTTGACCCCACATGATCTTGCCACTTTATACCAAGAACATCTTGCTTTATTATCTCTAGACTTAATGGTCTTATTTCTTGCTATGTTCTCCCCTGCCATAAGGGTTTCATTTATGCTTTTCTCTCTGTCCAATACTCTTCCCTTTCTTCTTTTAGCTCTTGTCTCCTCTTCCTAATTCCATCTTAAGCAACACTTCTTCTGAAAAGTCTCTTCCCAACTCTGACTAGGCCAGATCCCTATTATAAGCTCTCTACACACTCTGTGTTCCTTCATAGCTCTTGTCTTGGTAGCAATTTTATGTTGATTTGTTACTTGCTTGATAAGTGTTTCCTTAACTAGATTATAAGCACCATGAGAGCAGGAACCATGTTAATTTTTACTTATATTATCCCAGCACCTAACTTGGTTTTTGGTACATAACAGGCCCTCAAAAAGTACTGTTGAATGCATGGGAACGAGTGAATGAAGGCTTGTTCCTGCTCTCAAGGAAGTCCCAGTTTAGTGTGAAGGTAGCAATTGCAATTTAAAATGAGAGGTGTGCTTTATTAGATATATCAGTACAATTTTTAAAAGGGGGAGGTATTGATCAAGGAAATCCCCCAAACTAGAAACCACTACTTTAGTTCATGAAAAATTATGAGAGAGGGAGTAATATGATCAGATATGTACTTTGGAAATTTTCCTCTGGCAACAGGGTGGCAGCTGGATTTTATCAGACTAAGCCCAGAGTCAGGGGTATAAATAAGAGATTATTTTAATAGTCCTGGTGAGAGATGAGGAGTGGAATTTATACTACTGGTTGTTCCGTGGTATTTTGTTTAATCTCCACATATTTGTGAATTTTCCAGTTTTCTTTTTATAATTGATTTCTATTTTCATACTCTTTTGTTTGGAAAAGATGCTTGATCTGATTTAAATTTCATTAAATTTATTAAGACTTGTTTTGTGGCCTAACATATGATCTTTCCTGGAGAATGTTTCATGTGCACTTGCGAAGAATGCATATTTTGCTTTTGGATGGAATGTTCTGGTCTAACGTGCTGTTTAAAGCTGATGTTTCCTTATTGATTTTATGCAGGAAAGAGCTTGTGGCAGAGTTTGTGAACACGGGGGAAAGAGGTAGGAGAAGCTGGAAAGTTGGCCAGATAAGTAGGCCATGATCAAGAGTTTAGATTTTTATAATTTTCATAGGAAGCCATTGGACTTTTTAAAATAAGTCTGTTATATGGTCTGATTTATGTTTTTCTTTTAAAGGAAAAACCACACTAGCAGTTGTGTAGAGAATTACTTAAGGGGTCAAGAATGATAGTAAGGAGACTAGGCAAGAAATGACGGTGACTTGGGCAAGAATAATAGAATGAGGTTGTGAGATGTCATAGGTAGAACCAACAGCACTTGATGATAGACTGAATATAAGGAAGAGGGAGGACAGGAAAGAAAGAAATCAAGGTTGACTCCTAGGTATCTGTACATGTGTGTACTATAGTTTGTTCAGTCTCCTACATTTGGACAATATATAATTTTCAATATTTTACAATAACAAATAATGCTGCAATAAAATTAGATTCATTCCCCACATCATATATAAGGATAACTCCAACATTGATTGGGTCAAAGATTTAACCATAAGACAATGAAACTATGCAGGCACTAGAAGAAAGATGGGTAAATTCCTCTTTAATCTGGGTGTAGAGAAGGGCTTTCTAACTATTACTGTTGTATCACTCAAGTCTTAGGTCAAAGTTTTCTTTAAAGAGGCTTTCTCTGATCCCACAACTTAATGTCTTATTCCCCATCCTTCTCATAGTCCCGTTATACATTTCCCCATTTTAACCGCTTCATCGTATTTATCAGAAAAATTTCCTTCCTTCATTCCTTTTCCCCTCCAATCCATTCCTTCTTCCTCCTTCTTCTCTCCCTCCTTATATTTCTTACCCTCCAGACTGTAGGCTTCATTAGAGAAGAAATTTTATTCTTTATCCCTTTTATTCTATATCCCCAGTGCTACAGCTCACACATCACGTAAACACTCTGTGAATATGAATATCCTCATTATTTATCAACATATCAATGATATTAATATTTACTAAAATGATCAGGTTACTTTTCATGATAAAACAGTAATTAAACATTATGTTCAAAAGTGCTCAAATATAGAATATGTGAGGAGGAATGGACCTTTTCCCTAAATAATGGGGAAGGAAAAATAACATCCTTCATATTGCTCTTTTGTTCAACCTTGTTTTCCATTTCAGGCAGATTGGTGTAATAAGCAGAGCGGTGGGTGGGTAAAGTAGTAGAAAGCAACAGGAGGAGCAACAAAGAGATGGAGTAATGTACTAAGTAAAGTAAAAATAATGGGATAGATGTAGTTTAGCAAAAATTATATTAGCATAAATTACATGCCAATACTCAATTTTTCTGGGCCAATGGGAGGGAATATGAGCATTAATCAGTCAAAGCAAGAGGGTAGTTTTGAAAAATTACATTTGATTTTGGAATTCAGCCAGAGGTACACAAAACACATGTTCATCACCCCTCCAAGTTCATTTTCAGCAGCCCAGGTAGGACCATAAATGAAGTGAGTAGAGTAAGGCTACCCTGGTGTTGCTCTGCTCTCGGTCTCCACGGCTAGCTTTACACGCTCTACTCAGTATTTTAAAATAAAATAGCTTCTGGTGAAAGTAAATTATAGCCTGGAACTTTTCTCCAGAATAAATTGTCATTTAGTCTGAAACTCTATTCCCACAGTTTTTCCTTCCTATCTGTTTACCACCTCCAACTCTCCATAAGCCTTTTCCATACTTCTAGACTCACTCCAAGTTCCAACTTCGGTGAAGATTCTCCCAAAAGTTTGAGTCCAGATGAATTTTACTGAAACTTCTGTGACACTCACGTTGCATTGCTTAGTAATTATTTCATGAACATGTGACTTGCCTCCGTATTTGAACTATAAGCTCCTATAGGTTATGAAATATTTACAGCATTTAGTTTGTGGCATCTAAAGCATTCCCAGACCAGTTACGGGCCAATGGAAGGTGTTTAAATTGAATAAAAATGGGTTATTTGGGCCCTCAGCACATACACTTGCTCAAAGTGGAGAACCTACTTGAGTCCTCTAGGGTGAATCTAGTTTTGCTTTTCCATATAAAGCATTAATGACATCTTTGCATTTTATTTCTGCTATTAATTTTTAAAGTGCTGGGAAAATCATTTTTGGTTTGCATGTGAAATAATGTACTGCTTTTCAGAGTGAAAAACACATGTGAGTCATTTTTGTTATGTATAATTTAGGATACTCAGGGGCATTCTATTTCTGGATAAAATAGTTCAAAATAGGATTTTAGTATGCATGTGTGATACATATTTAAAAACAAGAATAAAATATCTTCTCGAAAGATTGCCTTTGTAGTGAATTCAGTCATTCAAATTGTTTTCTCTCAAGACCCAAAAATGCTAGGGCATTGCCAGCTTTGAGTTTGTCCTGAAAAAAAAGAAAAAAAGAAAAGGTTTTATTTTAAAGCATTATTTAATGGTTGTTCTTAAGTCCTTTATTGAATGTCTTTATCAGGTTTTTAAAAAATCAATTCCCCAACGTGAGAGAAAAATATTAGCAGGTTAAACAATGAATCTCTTACCCAAATCCTCTTGCCCCATGTTTGAAACTTGGTTGTAGGAGGAAAGGAGGAAATTATAAGGGGGAGAGAGAACCCTCTTAGGAAAATGCTCTTTGGGAACTTCAACAGGACTCTCAATGGGTTTTAAGGACGATTTGGAGGCAAAACAGAGAAAGGTACAGTTTAGGACTGTGGAACAGCAGAGCTGGAAGTCATGTAGCCACCCCCAGCTTCCAGGCATGTGTTGTCCTTTTGCACGGTCCCAAATAAAAGGGAACTCTTCCAGAGCAGGAAAAGTGATATAGATGAAGAGTCTCAGAATAAATGTACAAATGTGTACATTTATCAATTTCACATTAGAAAAGGACTGCCACATTTTTTTTCACCTTCTCCCAGCTATAAACTAAATCAACTTCTATAAACAAAAGAATGCCTATAATTTTAAAGGTAACTTTGTGATACACTAACTAAAAATTGTCCAGTTTGCAAAGTTCAGGCATGTAGCTGAGGGTGGAAGGAAACATGTATGGAGTTGTATAACATCCATACCATATATACATCTAGATATCATGATCAATTTTTGAGCTTTGGAGCTCAAAATTCAAATTATAAAATGGATGCTATCTTCCCAGAGATAGTCATCCTTTTTTTTCTGTAATGGAATATATTTTTATTTTATACTTTGCAACAGCTTTCTTGAGATACTAGAGGCCCGGTGCATGAAATTTGTGCACTCAGGGGGGACGTCCCCAGCCTGGCCTGTGCACTCTCACAGTGCAGGAGCCCTGCAATCCATCACCCCAAAGAGGTAGGCTCTGCCCACCCATCCGGGGCTCCTTGATGAATTGCTCCAAAGAGGTAGGCCGGAGCCGGGGGTCCTGCCTCTCCGGTGGGTGTGGGGCTGTGTGAACCCTGGCAGATGTTGCACTGAGCAGCCGCTGAGGCGCAGGGCCGCGGGAACCCTGCCTCTGCTGTGCGCGCAGCCATCTTGTGAGGGTGTGAGGGTATCACTTGAGAGGGTGTGATGACTACTTAGCCTTTTATTAGTAAGGATAGTTAACCTGCCATATATAATTATATATACATTAAAGTGTATAATTTAATGATTTTTAGTGTGTTCACAAGGTTGTGCAGCCATTAGTTTCTTACCTGTTAGTCTAGAGATATTCTATACACATATAAGCAAATGCTTATATTTAGGTATATAGAGATTCTTTTTCACAAATGGATAGTATACTATACACAAATGGAAATATACTATATATATTGTTTAGCACCTTGCTTTTTAAATTTAATATATCTTATAAATTGATTTTTAGTGTTTTTTTTAATGGCTGTATAGATTCCAATTTTATTTATGTAACTATTCTCCTATAGATTGTTGTTAATCTTTTATTACAGGCAATGTTGCAATAATTAACTTTGTACAAAATGTCATTTTTATTTGTGACAGTATAAAATTTTTATACAAGATATTTTAAAACTTGAAAGTGATAAGCACATAAAATTAAATAATAAAAGACAAAATAATTATCCCATTAAACTCTTAATCAGGATGCTTGGGGTAATCTGGTTTCAGTTTAATTTTTATTAATTTTATAGATAGTTTTTCATTTTCAACCTCTGTTGTAAAAAGAAAAAGTAAAAAAAAAATCTTATTATGGCTTCCTACTTAATAAGAACATATTTAACAATTCAAGACTATAAGTGCCTTAAGGTGAGTCAGTGCCAAGGGAATCTCAGGTTTCCCAGTTAATAACTTGCAACCAGTAAGCAGAGTGGATTCTTCTTGGCATTTGTTAATGTGCTTCACTAAATCCTTAACAATTAGAGCAGAGAATTAGAGACCAAGAGAACTTATGGATTCTAGTTTAGAAGAAAGCCAAGTATTATACAAAAGGATTATGACCACGACTTGTGAGATTTGTTAAGAGTTTATATAGCCACATGTTTTTATTTTTGGCCATCCCTGACCCTGTGTAGTGATTGGTGGTGAAGACCTCCGAAGAACTTGTTTTGTTGGGGGGCGTGGGGGAGGGGATGTCAAGGATGGCAAGGGAGAGAGAATCCGGGACAATGAATCTCATTTTAACTCTACTTGGTTCAGGAGCCTCAGGGGTAGAACAGGCAGTGGCAGCACTATGGCACATTTACCCACCTAAAAGTCAAATGCCAAAAGAAAACACCCAATTACTTGAGGGTTCTCCTCCTTGGGTCCTTGTTAATTAAGACTTTAGTCTCAATATTCAAATTACTAGAATCATTACAATTTTTGAGATGGGTAGATTGTAAGAGAAATATTAAATTAAAAATTTAGACATTTTTCTTCTAACGTGCAAACATAAATATATTATTATGATATGCTTCTTTGCAGTTTTCTTTCTTTATAAATTTAGTTGTAGTAGGTTGACTTTCAGCTTTTAAACTTTTTTTGGTCCTTTAATAATTCATCTACTAGTATTTCTGGTGATCTAGTAACAATTGTAAGAATATTAAGTGTAAATATTCCCTGTTCTTTGATATCACATATCAGAGTGCTCTGAAACCAAACATAATTAGAGGAGGAAAACAGGAAGAAGTCCATGAAATAAAAGGCATATACCTTTGTTTCTACATCAAATTCTTCCATGGATTCTATCAATTTTCCAGGTTCTAGCTCACCTAGTGGAAAGGGGTAATCAGTTCCCAAAATGACTTTATCCTGAAAAAAGAAAAAAATGTTTTTATTTATAATTTTTTAGAACATCAACATCAAAGAATCTCCTGTAAACTTAATTATATATAATTATTACAAGCACTCCTATGGTAAAATATCAAATTTCTTCCTGATTAATAGAAACAAACTAATCTAAAATTTTAAAAAGTCAAAGGATTAAAAACTTATTCTAGCCTGACTGGTGTGTTTCAGTGGTTGTGTGAACCAGGAGGTCAGAGTTCGATTCTGTCAGGGCACATGCTGGGGTTTCGAGCTTGATCCCCAGTAGGGGGTGTGCAGGAGGCAGCCTATCAGTGATTCTCTCTCATCATTGATGTTTGTATCTTTCTTCCTCTCCCTTCCTCTCTGAAATCAATAAAACATATTTATAAAAACAAACAACAGCAGATCCCCCAACCTATTCTGACATTTTCTCCAGCAGGTGTCACTATTAGGTCTCCTAAAGTTGCAAATCAACTTCCATCTCCCCTCTCGCCGCGCCCCCCGACCTCTTTCTCCTCCAATAACTGCAAGAATACTCAAATATAAGAATCAGGCATTTATTTAATAAAACATGTTGATGTCTTCCAATGAATGAAGGATTCTGTATTTCTTATAACGATACATTGCAATTGATCCCACAATTTTTGAAAACATACTACAGTTGAAAAAGAAAAACTATAAAATCAATTGGATGGAAAAAAAACAAACCCCCAAACAATTCCTGTCTCTATACTGTATCATTGTCTGTTTCTTGAATGATGTACTTCAAATTTTCATTTGACATTTTGTACATCAAAGCACACAGGCTTATCTACAAATATATAAAGCCCTAGTATGTCAGGCAATGTTCTGGAATCTAGATTACCCTGGTCAATAAAAGAGAAATGGTCTATGTCCTCAGAGAACCCACATTGTAGTAAGAAGGACATAAGTCAACAATGACAGTTTATTAAAATAAAATACAGAAATTTAACTTCAAGAAACATATCCCACTCGTATGCATGTCATGGAAATGTACACAAGAAAATTAATTGCAACATTATTTGTAGCAGAATACTAGCCAACCAAATTATAGCATATTCAGGACCAAATGCTGAAATGGAATAACCGCCAAGTTATATTGTAAAGAGGAATGTACTTGAAGTTATATTGTAAAGAGAGAAAAAATGTCTAGGACAATGTATCTGCTTTATACTCATATTTCTGTTTTTAACAAGGACCTATACATACACAAATACATGTTTGTATGTCTAGAGTCTATTTCAGGAATGGTACCCAAGAAATAAATAACAGTTGCTTCTAGGAAAAAAGATTGAATTTGGGGTGCAGGAGATCTTCCTTCTTTTTTAAGATGTAATTTATGTACCATAAAATTCATCTTTTAAAGGTGTGCAATTCAGTAGGCATTAGTATATTCATGAATTTTTGTAATCATTCCCACTACCTGATGCAAGAACATTTTTACTAACCCCGAAGTAAACCCCATTCCCATTAGCAGGCACTCCCCATTACCTCCTTCCTCCAGCCTCAAGAAAACACTAATTTGCCCCCTGTGTCTATGAATTGCCTATTCTGGAAATTTCATAAACATGAAATGCAATATGTTGCCTTCTTTCATTTAGTATAATGATTTCAAGGTTCATTCATAATGTAGCCCAAATCAGTTCTTTTTAGGCTGAATAACACTCATCATATAGATATACCAAATTTTGTAGAGCCACTTATCAGATGATGGACTTTTGGGTTGTTTCTATCTACTTTTTGTCTAGTATGATAATGCTGCTCTGAACATTTGTGTACACGTTTTTGAGTGAACATATGCTCATTTCTCCTAGGAATATCTCTAGCAGTGGAATTGCTGTGTCACCTGGTAAATCCATGTTTGGTGTTTTCAGGAACTACTCTACATAGTGGCAGCAGCGTTCTACATTTCCACCAGCAAAGTATCAGGGTTCTAATTTCTCCAAATCCTTACCAACACTTGCTGTTGTCCATCTTTTTTTATTATAGCCACCACAGTGGGTGTAAAGTGATATCTCATTGTAGTTTTGATTTGCATTTCTGTAATGACTAAGTAGTGACGTTGAACATCTTCTGTTCATATGCTCATTGGTCATTAATATGTCTTTGGAAAAATATCTACTCAGATCCTTTGTGTTTTTGTTGTTGATGTTATTTAGTTATAATAGTTTATATTTTTTGAATATAAACTCATATACTTATTGGGTATATGATTTACAAATATATTCTTCATTCTGTGGGTTGTCCTTTCATTCTCAGTTGTGCTTTTTGAGGCACAAAAATTTGAATTTTGATGAAGTCTAACTTACCTATTTTTTTCTTTGCTTGTGGTTTTGGTGTATATTTAATAAATTATTGCCTAATTCAAGGTCACAAAGATTTACAACTATGTTTTCTAAGAATATGTAGTTTTAGTTCTTCCACTTAGGTCTTTGATCAATATTGAGTTAATTTTTGTGTATGGTATAAAGAAGGGGTCCAATATTATTTTATTTTTTTTTAAAATTGGGAGTTTGAATCCTCTTTGTTCTTTTTTTTTTTTTTTAAAGATTGTTTTGGCTCTTCTGGGTCCCTTGCATTTCTATATGGATTTTAGGATCAGCTTGTCAATGCCTGCAAAGAAAAAAAGACAGCACGTCTGTCTTTTTGATAGGTATTACATTGAATCTGTAGATCCATGTCAGAATGTTGCCATTTAACAATATTGCTTTCCAATCAATGGGATGTCTTTTCATTTATTTAGGTCTTCTTTAATTTTCTTCAATAATGGTTCATAGTTTAGTGTCCAAGTCTTATACTTTAATTGAATTTATTCCTCAGTATTTTATTCTTTTTTAATGCTGTTGTAAATGAAATGTTTTTCTCAATTTCATTTATGGATTATTCATTGCTAGTAAATATAAATACAGTTTATTTCATATATTTATTTTGTATCCTACAACCTTGCTGAATCCATTTATTAGCCTTGATAGTTTATTTGTGGATTCCTTAGAATTTTCTATATGTCATCCCCAAATAATTTTGTTTCTTCCTTTCTAATCTGTATGCCTTTTATGTAATTTTCTTGCCTAATTGCCATGGCTAAAGTCTTCAGTACAATTCTATATAATAAAAGAGAAACATGCAAATTAACTGTCCTGCCCCTACACTCAAGCCACACCCACCAGCCATGCCCACCAGCCAATCAGGAGCAAATATGCAAATTAACCCAACCAAGATGGCGGTGGTTATGGAGCTGGAGGCTTGGGTTGCCCCTGGTGATGGAGGAAGCCAAGCTTCCCACCTGCCCTGGCTGGTCCTGGGCTATGCTCAAGGCTACAAAGTTTCAATTATAGAAGATAAATAAATCCCAGAAAAAGAAAAAAAGGAGAGGCTGGGAGCTTGGGTCATCGGGTGTGTGGCCAGCCTGAAAACGCCCCTCATTGAGGCTGGCCACACCCCCATGGGGTGAGGGTCCCCGTTGGGGGGCTTGGCCAGCCTGCAAACAGCCATCAGCCCCTCACCTAGGCTGGCCAGACACCCCAGTGGGGACCCCCACCCTGAAGGGGGTGTGGCCAGCCTGAAAATGGCCCTCAGCCCCTTATCCAGGCTGGCCAGGCACCCCAGCAGGACCCACACCCTGATCCAGGACACCCTTTAGGGCAAACCAGCTGGCCCCCACCCGTGCACCAGGTCTCTATCCTATATAATAAAAGGGTAATATGCAAATTGACCACAACAGCAGAATGACTGGGAATGACTGGTCACTATGACACACACTGACCACCAGGGGGCAGATGCTTAATGCAGGAGCTGCCCCCTGGTGGTCAGTGCGCTCCCACAGGGGGAGCTCTGCTCAGCCACAAGCCAGGCTGACGGCTGCCAGTACAGCGGTGGTGGTGGGAGCCTCTCCTGCCTCCTCAGCAATGCTAAGGATGTCCGACTGCAGCTTAGGCCTGCTCCCCGCTGGCAAGTGGACATCCCTTGAGGGCTGCCAGGCTGCCAGAGGGATGTCTGACTGCCAGCTTAGGCCTGATCCCCCGGAGAGTGGGCCTAAGCCAGCAGGTGGACATCCCCTGAGGGTTCCCAGACTGAGAGAGCACAGGCCGGGCTGAGGGACCTCCCCCCACCCCCCCAGTGCACAAATTTTTGTGCACCGGGCCTCTAGTGCTGAATATAAGTGGTGAGGGAAGAGCATTTCAGTCTTTTGCCATTAAGTATAATACCATTATTTTGAGTACTTTCTTACTCTGAGGCACTGGAAATCCCTCTAGCTCATTTTGTACTTTATCTGTAGTTAAATCAACCTTTTCTGCAAGCAGCCTAGCTTCCTTACAGGGGAAAACAGTATTTCGAAACCAAGCTCTGGGTACCAAATGTGATAATTTTGTTGATATGGAACTCTGATGTGTGTACACAGACACACCCATATTTCTATATCTACTTATTTATATTTGTAACTACCTTTTCCAACAGGGAGACACCTGACTTTTACTAAATTAATTTACTCATTTTGCTTAAGCTTAGAATGCACAGAAAGTATTTGCAGAATTGCTAAAACATACTGCTGCAAAAAGAAAACTTACTAGCTAGAATTCAATATTTTAAAGATATTTATTACAGAGTAAACTGCAAACTTCTTAAGTATTTAGTTGGATAAGTTTTGACGAATGTATACCCCTATCAAGATACGGAACATTTCCATCACCCCAGACAGTTCTCTAATGTCCCTTCACTTAAAATTGTTTCCACTTTTTGGCTATTTTGAGTAAAGCTGCTATGAACTTTCTTGTAAAGCCCTTTTGTGGACATATGTGTTCATTTCTCTTGAGTAAATATCTAGGAGTACAACTTTTGGGTCTTAGGGTAGGAGTATGTCCTACCAGCAGTCTATGAAAGTTCTAGTTGCTCCACCACATTCCTAACAGAGTTTTCTATCTTTTTGTTTTTAGCCACTCTAGTGATGGGTGGTGGTTCCTCATTGTGGTTTAAATTGCTTTTCTCTGATGAACTAATGATGTAGGGCATCTTTGCTTATTTATTTTTTACTATTTTAAAGAACATATTTTAGATTCTTCTCTTTTCCCCCCAAGTTTTAGTGAGATATAATTGACATATAATATTGTATTAGTTTTAGGTGTGACATAATGAATTGATATGTGCAGTAGTCCCCCCTTAATCACAGGGAATATGTTCCAAGACCCCCATTAGGTGCCTAAAACTATAGATAGTACCAAACCCTATATATATAGAAGATAAATAAATCCCAGAAAAAGAAAACTTAATGTTAAGTTTTGGCTCCAACACACATATATATGCTGTGTTTTTTCATAAATATATATATTCTAAAGTTCAATTTATAAATCAGGCACAGTAAGAGATGAACAACAATAACTGATAACAAAATAGAATAATTATAAGAATATGCTGTAATGACAATTATGTGAATGTGGTCTCTCTCTCTCTCTCTTATAGTGCTGTACATATACCATGGATACTCTGGACAAAGGGATGTTTCACTTCCCAGAAGGGATGGAGCAGGATGGCACGAGATTTCATCTCGTTTCTCTCAATTGTGTGTAAGTTTAAACTTATGAATTGCTTATTTTGTTTAATATTTTAGGACTGCAGTTGACCATGGGCATCTGACACAGGGGAATGTTAATCTGATGATAAGTGGGACTACTGTGTATGTATTGAGAAATGATTACCACAGTAAGTTTAGTTGACATGCATCACCTTACATAGTAATAGACTTTTTTCATGTGATGAGAACTTTTGAGATTTACTCTCAACAACTTTCAAATATGCAACATAATATTGTTAACTACAGTAACCATGCTGTACATTACATCCTCAGAACTTATTTACCTCATAATTGGAAGTTTGTATCTTTTGGCTACATTCACTCATATCTCCCTGCTTCTGTAAACATGTTTATTGCTAGTTGTACGTCTTTTGGAATGTGGCTATTTAAATTTTTTGTTCATTTTTAAATTGGGTTGTCTTTTTATTATTGAGTTATAGTACTTTATTTTGGATATAAGTCCTTTATCATAAAAATATGGTTTATATCATTATGTGGCTTACCTATTCATTTAATTCATTTTTCTTATGATGAACTGAAGTATTTAACTTGATGAATTGTAATTTGATCATTTTAAAAATGTTTATTAATTTCTGTGTCCTGTCTAAAATATTTTTGCTGGATTTCAAGTTGAGAAGATATTCTCTTACATTTTTTTCTTGAAATTTTATAGTGTCAGCTTTTATGTTGACGTGTATGGTCTGGTCCTTCTCAAATTAACTATTTTGGTACATTAAAATGAATAACTTTAATGAATTGAAAACATTAAATCTATTAGTCTACAGAAAAAGAAAATGTGTATTTGACGTAATTTACAATGGTTTTAAATCAACTTCTTACTTTGAAAACTGGTTAAAGCTTGTCCTGTCTTCTCATAACTGATGATTTTAAAGAATTTTTAATTTTATTACATGTGATAAGATCTTAGCTAAGTAGGTAAATCCTGTTTTTGAGATGTACCCTGCAGGACCTGATCTCTTGCTCCTCCTGTTTGGGGCTTCCTGTGGCTGGATGAAGCATGGCTCTTTCCCTTGCTCAGGCTGAGAGATCAGAGCTGGTTTGGAAGTGGATGATGTTAGGAAAGCCCAGGCCCCATAGTTCTCTAGTATTCCATCTTGTACATGAGGATCTGAGCAGGCACCAGGCTTGCCCATTCCTTTTCAGTGCAATGCACATCCGTGTTCTCAAAAGTCACTGATTCCTGAGGCCTCGCTGTTAAGAACACTGCTGCCATCACCTGACCTCTTTTACTCTCTTCTTGTGGAAAGGGAAAAGTCTCAGGAACGTGGGCTCTCAGTAGCCTCGACAGTGTGCCAACAAACAGGAATTATGGGCACCATTCACTGGTCCTTGCGAACCAAACCCGCATGCATTAAAGACAACCTCAAATTAAGTTTTGTGTGTGGTGTGAAGTAGAGTCAAGGTTCATTTTTTAACCTCGTATGGATATCAACTTGTTCCAGCACCATTTATGAAAAGGCCTTCCAATCCTTATTTAAATGCTTTTGTACCTTTGTCATAAATTAACTGACCAGACAAGAGTGAGTCTATTTCTGCACTCTCTAGTCTACTCCATCAACCCCCTTGCTGTCCTTTGCTGATGCCATGTTGTGTTGTCCACCATAGCTTTATAGTAGCTCTTGAAACTCTCCAACTTCATTTTTCTTTTTCAAAATTATTTTGCCTCTCTGATTCTTTGCATATGCCTATAAATTTTAGCCTCAGCTTGGATTATGTTGAACCTATAATTTGGAGAGAACTGACATCTTAACAATATGGAGTTTAAAAAAAAACTATAAATATAGATACGTCTGGAAGTCATGGGTCACTAAGCTTTGGATTTTTCCTCTATATTACTTCTTGCATCTATCATTTGTACTCCCCTTCCCTAGTTTCTCCCTTAACTCAGGCTCTTACCATCTCTTAGCTCAGTCAAGTGTGAGCTCTCTATTTCTGAAGCACCCTATATACACTTTTATTCATAGCACTTCTTACATTTCTATGAGCTATTCTCTTATAATAAGAATAGCAACAATATCTAGCATTTATTGATTGCTTACTATGTGCAGGATGTTGTTCTAAGCCATTTGCATTCATTAACTCATTTAATCCTCACAACCTTCCTATGAGATAGGTTTTATTATTATTACTCCTATTCAACAGATGAAGAAACAAAGATGACAACTAACTTGCCTAGAGTTGCAAAGGTAATATGTGAGAAAGAAAGTTGTCCCAAACCTGAGCTGAGCAGAACTTTGTGGTCCGATGTGACTAGCTGCTCTTCCTGGAAAATAGTTAGCCTTCTTATTATAATTTTCCTTCTCCGCCTCCTCTCCCTCTTTCCCCCCAAGTCTAACAGAACGATTGAACCAATTTCCTCCCTATAAAATGTCTCTGCCAAGATAGAATCTTGAATTGTACTGTTCAGAAAGCCCCTTCTTTTGAAACAACTTGGAAATAAAACTCTGACATTCATTGAAGGAATGAATACTTGCTTGTAGGAAAGAGGGAAGTCTCATTATTACTAAGCCTTAAATATTAAATATATTTTAAACTCTAAATTCGAACTGTTGTGAGGATGTGACACTTTGATTTCTACAAAAATTTCCCCCCATGTTTATGAAAATATTTACATGAAATAATATGGTAAAGTAACAATAAAATTTAGAGAAAGGCCGCAATAGACTTAACAACTATTTCTAGATTCCTATATTCACTACTGTATAAAACTGGGTAACTACACCTGCTGATGGAAGCCCCAAAGACCCAAAGTTATGTGTACTGACATCTGTGCCACCAGCTGATCTTCTTCTTAACTGTCTGCTGGTATTCACTGGAGTTTCATTTGTCCATATTGCTACTCCTTTTGCTAAAGCTGTTTACAATTCCAAAACACTACATAGTTTTTATTTTTTAAAATATATTTTATTGATTTTTTACAGAGAGGAAGGGAGAGGGATAGAGAGTTAGGAACATCGACGGGACAGAAACATTGATCAGCTGCCTCCTGAACAACCCCTACTGGGGATGTGCCCGCAACCAAGGTACATGCCCTTGACCGGAATCGAACCTGGGACCCTTGAGTCCGTAGGCCGACGCTCTATCCACTGAGCCAAACTGGTTAGGGCAACACTACATAGTTTTTAAAAGTCCCATGCTTATATTATATTTGTCAACTACATTGGCATGAAATTAAAATCTAGAAATTAATTTTTCTTTCTTGTCTAGAATTCTTCCACTCCTAGTATTATGGCCTAGGAGAAATACATTTTAAGAGGGTGTGTGTGTGTGTGTCTGTTCTGTTTTAATGTGGAGAAAGCAAATGGCTTTAAAGCAGAAATGAAAACTACTCCTCAACAATTTATCCTTCCTGCTTAAGATGTGTCTCTGCTCCCCTTCCTAACTAGATTTTGGATGCCTGTGGCAGAACTCCAAACTTAGGATTTGGCAGCATTTAATTATTATTTATAGCTATTGTTCACGACTCCTCTCCATAGGAGGTTAATTATCCTTTTGTAAAAATCTGGTGTGTGAATTTTCCATACCCGTATCTGTCTGTACACCTTTTGTTGATAGCTCCTGGTAAACTTTTGACCATTTTTTAATTTGTTAGTAATTTCATGAAGGAGAGGGAAGTAGGCATAAGAGAACTGAAAGTGAAGTTCTTGATAATTGGTTTTCTTGTTCTGAGAGACAAGAGAGAGTAGCAGGGAAAAGGTGGGAGAAGAGATCCCTCACATGACGTATGCCTGCAGGACGAAGGTTGCATGCTTCATAACATATCAGTCTCTACTCGATTGATGCTTAACAAAGAGTTCTTGAGTTAAAAGTACTTTTTGTGTTGCTTTTTCTACTACTTATTATCTTGTAACTGCAAATTGATTAGGTTTTAAGTGGATTACATGCAGAATCCCAACTAACATACCTGATCCTGACCTCCCAAAAGCTGCAACTTTCTTCTGTCTTCTTGTCTGTGATTTAGGAGTCTATTCCCTTGGATCAATCATGAACCAGTTTTTAAGGATATCGGTGCTAATGGAATACTTGACAACATCTACATTTTGTTGGACCTTTCTGAAAACTATTAACTCCAAAGGAATAGTTCTAGTGGTGGGCATTCTGGGTACCATTATACCTTCTGGGATCCTGACACTATACCTTCTAGATCTAGACGGACACTGGTTTTCTTTATCAGGCAGTAAAGCAGGGAATGATCTTGATTGATTTCTCAGTACCAACAAGACTGCCTAGCATATATTTCCCTTCCCAAAGCCGGCAGCACACATAGCCTATGAGGCCAAAGACTTACTGAGTTGATAATACTAGTGATTAATATTCCTGCCAGGGAAGGGAAATAAATTGCTCACCTGCTGGGATGCATTAGCTCTCTCACATTTTCAGGGAATGCTGTGAACACTGAATGATGTGGCTTACTAAATAAATTCAAATAGTGGAGGAAAATTCATTTGTCTTCTGGAAAAGGAACAATTAACTATCTCCTCATTAGCATATTTATTAGTAGCATTGCAGTAAATACAACATAACTCTGTTATAACATAGCTTACTACAAACATTCTAGTGAACCAAGGATTCAGTTTGTTCCCTGAGACATAATTTCCTAGAGAAAGAGCCAGATTTAACTCAATCAATGCAAAGTAAGATTAGCCTTATATCCACATCATTACACAACTCAATTAAACAAACATTAGCATCTACTATCTGTAAAGCACTGGGTAATATAAATCACTGACATCTGTATTGTCCTTTGGCATGGTATTACTTAGCTCCTCACATCAACTCTACCTGGTTATTATCTCTGTTTTACAATTGAGGAAACAGACTAAGTGACTCACTATTGAAGGTTACCCAGATAACAAGTAGTAGAGCCAGGACTTGACTTTCTCATTTATCACAACTTTTTGAAAAGGTAGTAACTTACACTCTTGTCTCCGGAAACTTAGATACAGAAAGGATTCCACTCTATTGAGGACAGAAGTGCACAGGAAAACATCCTTTCACCAGAATATAGGTTGGAGGGGTTGTTACAGACAGACATGTTGAAATACATTTAAATTTAAATCAGATGGAAATATTCCAAACACATATGATATGCTACACTGCCTAAAACCTCATAAAGTCTTTCTTTGGTGATGAAAGATCTTCTCATTGCTTCCAGATCATCCTAACCTTTAGCGCCGCTGTACAGAGCAGTCTGGAATGGTAAAGAAGGCATGGGAAAGGGGTGAAGAAGCTTTCGCCTTCAGGTCTGACTGGTTTCCAGCTTAGGTTCAATATTTTATTTTTATTTTTTATAGTTGATAGTATTACAGATGTCTCCCATTTGCCCCCCCCTGCGCCCCCTTCCACCCAGCCCCCACACCCCCGCCAGGTATTCACAACCCTATTGCCAGTGTCCATGGGCCATGCATGTTCTATATAATAAAAAGGTAATATGCAAATCAACCAAATGGCAGAACTACTGGTTGCTATGATGCGCACTGACCACCAGGGGGCAGACGCTCAATGCAGGAGCTTCCCCCTGGTGGTCAGTGCGCTTCCACAGGGGAAGAGCTGTTCAGCCAGAAGCTGGGCTGATGGCTGGCAAGCGCAGCAGCGGTGGCTGGAGCCTCTCCTGCCTCCTTGGCAGTCGGACTGACATCCCCTGAGGGCTCCCAGACTGCTAAAGGGTGCAGACTGGGCTGAGGGACGCCCCCCCCACCAAGTGCACGAATGTCATGCACCAGGCCTCTAGTAAGTATATAAGTTCTTTGGTTTATCTCTTCTCATCCCCCTAGGTTCAACTTTTAATCCACAGATCAAATACCCAAGATAAGATCACATTTAAGCCTTTTGTAAAAATTTGAGGCCTAAAATGCCTAAAATAACATTGCTCCTTCTAAAAGTGAACCATTTCTTTTACTGTGAAATAAAAACACTTTCTATTTATAGAACAAGAATTTATGGTTTCTTTTTAAAAATAAAGAAAAGAAATATGAATAGATATATTAGTTGGAGGAGATGAACATCTAACTTGCAGGGAGGCCTCTTCACTTTAAAAAAAATTGAGGTGCAATTCATATCACATCACTGGTCATTAGGGAAATGCCAATCAAAACTACAATTAGATATCAATTCACACTAAGATAACTATAATTTAAAAAATGCAAAATTTTTAACCATTTTTAAAGTATACACTTTGTTGGCATTTAGTACATTGACCAGGTTGTGCAACCATCACCTCTATCTAGTTCTAAAACATTTTACAACCCCAAAGAAGACGTCATGCACATGAAGCAGTCACTCCCCATTCCCTCTCCCCCTGCCCACTCCCTCCACCCTAACCCCCAGCCCCTGGCAACCACTATTCTGCTTTCTGTTTCTGTGGATCAACCTATACTGGATACTTCATGCAGATAACCTGATACCACATGTGACTGATGTGTCTGCCTTCTTTCACTTAGCATATTTTCAAGGTCCATTCACTTGGAGCTTGTATCAGTGTTTCATTTCTTTTTATGGCTGAGTATGATATCCCTTTGTATGGATATACCACATTTTGCCTATTAATTCATTTGTTGATGAACACAGGTTGTTTCTACCTTTTGGCTATTGCAAATAATGCTATTATAAACATTTGTGTACAAGCATTTGTCTGAATGTTTGTTTTCAAATTCTTTGGGTATATACCTATGAGTGGCATTATTGGAACATATGCTAATTCCATGGTTAACTTTTTTTTAAAAAACATATTTATTTATTTATTTTAAAATATATTTTTATTGATTTCAGAGAGGAAGGGAGAGGGAGAGATAGAAACATCAATGATAAAAGAGAATCATTGATTGGCTGCCTTCTGCATACCCCACACTGGGGATTGAGCCCACAACCTGGTCATGTGCCCTTGACCAGAATCAAACCCGGGACCCTTCAGTCCGCAAGCCGACCCAACGCTCTATCCACTGATCCAAACCAGCTAGGGCTATGGTTAACTTGTTGTAGACCCACCAAACTGGTTTCCATAGTGGCTGCACCATTTTACATTTCAACTGGCAATGTACAAGAATTCAATTTACTCACATCCTTCAAAGTCCATGGCTAAGTGAAGTTACTCTATAGAGAAGACCACACTTGATAGGCCCCCTCCATATGCAGAGACTTCTGGTCACCTTTTCAGTGACTGCTCTTAAATATAAGCAGACTGCCAAGGATTACAGACATTTAAGGAAAACATTTAATATGAGACTTTTTTAAAAAGAGAAAAAAACCTATTGGATGAAGATTTGCAGGGAGAAGTAAATTTCCCAAAATTATTAGTATATTCAGAGAAATAAAAAATATTGCCTCCACCCAGCATGAAGAAGATGTTAACTAAAGTTTAGAGAGCAAGAACAATAATAACAGCTTTTGAAAATTAAATAAACAATCAAAGTTAATTAAATATAAGGTCTTATCAATAAAGTTCAGGAAATCTCCCAGAACATAAAACAAAAACTCAAAGAAGGGGGGCTGCAAGACAAAAAAAAAAAAAAAAAGTTCCACTTTAGAATAATAGAAACTCCAGAAAAAGAAAACAGAGGAAAGGAAGTCATGAAAGAAATAAAGAAAATTTACAGACTATAAGGGCTCACCAAGTAGCTAGAATAATGGCTGAAAATGTTAAAAATGTTACACATCAAGTAACATTATTGTGAAACTTCAGGACAAAAAGAAAATCTTAGTCTTTGAGATTGGGGGGAGGAGGGAGAGGAGCAGGTTTTATATGAAAATTCAAAGATTAGAATGGCATTATATTACTCAACAGCAACTGTACAAGTCAGAATACAATAGAAAATGTCTTTAAAATTAATAGGGAAAACAGTTTCCAAGCTAGAATTATATACCTAGCCAAACAACTCATTATAAAGGAAGAATAAAGACATTTATAGTTAACTAGGGTTTCAAAAATTTCATCTCTCATATGCCCTTTCTCAGAAAGTTATTGGAGGATGTTCTCCACCAAGCAATTGGAAAATCATAGAATTCAGGAAACAGGGAATTCAGTGTGTGTGTGTGTGTGTGTGTGTGTGTGTGTGTATGTGTGTGTGTTGGGAGGGTGGCTGGTGAGCAAAGGGAGATTTCAAGATGACAACTGCAGCAACCCAATCCAGATTAGAGCAAATTAGAAGATTCCTGAAGGTATTTCTTCAAGAAGATAGAATTAATAAACTATGGTACACAATGTGTTTATATGTACCAAAAGGAGAGTTACAAAACTGGTAGAGTTTGGGGTTAAGTCAAGCATGTCAAACTCAAAGGCTAACATGGGCCAAATAAACAAGGTTTAAGTCTATGTGGGCTGCAAAAAAAAAACAAAAGCTTCAATTTTCATAGAAATGTAGGTTTATTTCAATAGAGACATGCTGAATACAAAGGGTTGAAATAAGTGAGTAATTATTAACATAAAATAATAGAACATTTTAATAAAAATTAACATTTTTTCTTGAACATTAACTCACCAGACACTGAATAACTGCACAAATTAATAAGGGTAACGCAAATAAACCTATTTTTCTTGTTCTCTGAAAGTGAAATATTTCCTGTTGCGCACATCAAACAAGTCAGTCCAATACTAATGTTGTGGCAATCAGCTGCTAAAATATTCGCTGCTAATATTAGTATAGAGAAATGGTGTGCCTGCATGTAAGGCGCATAAGGGAAATGAATGCAACACGATTATAGTAATCAGTCATTAGCGAACGTTGTAGTTCGTTATTAATAATTATGTATAACAGGATATTGTAAAAATTAAGCTATGACATTTTTATTAAAACATTTCTTTCTTACATACCATTATATTGGCTGGGCCGCAAAAATATTCATTGTGGGCCAAATGCAACCCATGGGCCATGAGTTTGACATGCTTGCTCTAGAGTACTGACTTCCCATTATAATCATTGAGATTTTCTTTCTTACTCAACTTTTTTTCTCCATTTTCCTGATAGAATTACAATTTTTAGTTAAATCAGTACTCAGTACTTATACTATTATGACTGTAAGTATTGTTCACTGCTGAGTAAGCAATGTACAATGGTTATCTGCTGTGATATGGATGTTTGTTTTCTTGGAGTTATTTCCTTTTCTTTCATTTACTTAATTTTCTGTGCACGTCCTATTTGTTTGTCCCTAATGCATCAACAGATCTGTTGCATGCCTGGCAATCATTGTTTCAACTTCTCAAACACATCAAATATCCCATCAGTTCCTTTCCCCTGGCCTGGAGGCCTCCCTCCACAGCATTAGTCCTCTCAATCTAATCTGGACAGTGGCTCTCTAGCCCAGCGGCCATGCTAGGACTTTCCTCAGCCATTTTGGTTTGGGGATTATTTTTGAGAGATTTGCTGATGTGAGTATAACTAGAATGAGGAAGCATTCATCTTTTAAAGAGAATCCTAAATTATTAATATACTAGAGGCCCAAAGCACAAAATTCATGCAAAAGTAGGCCTTCCTTCCCCTAGCAGCTTCCCTATGGCACCCAGGACCCGGGCTTCCCTTGCAGCCCCAGCTTCGTCAAGAAGGTCATCCAGAAGGATGTCCGGAAGGACATCTGGTCTAATTAGCATATTATCCTTTTATCATTATAGATACTGCTTACATGTCCTGGTTCACCAGACTGTGAGGCCATATAAAACGAGGTCATATTTGTTTTGGATGCCCAAATTATAATGGCTCCAATCTTCACAGTTTGAATGTAAGCTCTCTAACTTTGCAAAGTGCCCTCTGAGTTTTTCTGTGGGTCCCTAAGAGGCTTTTGCATGTTCTTCCACTTCTGCTCTGACCCCTGGCCAATACGTATCACCCTGAATGCTGTTTTGAAATATCCCTCATGCTGAGAGTATGCATTACTGTGGATGGTATCCCTCATAAGGTCAGTGCTGTATTTCCCCTGGTTTTGCCATTTCCAAGAAAACCAGGAGGTACTAGGCTTGATGGGAGGAAGTAGAAATGACCCTTTCCCAAATTCCACCCCATATCCCATTCCCCCTCGTCCGTTGCTCAAAGGCCAGAGCTCACAGTCTCTCAGCATCTCCTCTTTGCAGTTTCCTGTGTGCATACCTGCCCCTAACCCCTCTGTCCGAACCAAAAATAATTCACAGTCACAACCAGCTGCTAAGCATCCATTTTGCCAGGAACAACACAAAAGCTTGAAGGCTCTGAAACACATCTCAGCACATAATTTATTACCAAACCGGAATGTGTAACGTTTATGTTCTAGTCAGTTTCTCCAGCAGAGAGGCAGTCAGCCCCACAGCGAGATGAAGTCTCCATGCTGGAGAGAGAACACTACTTGCACCTTTCAGATGGGCCTCTTTTTCTGCTAAACAAGATTTAAATGCTTGCCTTTGTGACTCCTCTACAGCCAAGTACCATGTTGCAAATCTCTAAGTATGTCCATGTTCTTTTAGAAAACCCCAAATATTTGATTTCCTTGGGAAAATCTGGAAACCTCCTACAGATATCTGTCAGTAATATAGCAGCATTGAAAAACTATTTCAGACTTTTCCCTAATCAGACTGGTCTTTGCTCTAAAATTGTCATAATTTGCCAAGTTAGCATTTTCAAAGAATGCTTAAGGGTAGAGATGCTGCCAAAAGAGAGAGCAGCTACCAGGTTATAAGGGAGGAAAGATGTTTTTCTTGTGAGATTTAAAGTACTACTGTGCTGGTCTTTTTCCAAATGAGAGAATCCTTTTCAAAATGTAGGCCATGCTGGTTCAGGAAGAAATTTCAGGTGGTCCATTTCCCCCTCTTTAATGTTCCAGTTTTCTTTACTGAGTGAGTGAGGACAGTTAGGCTCACAATTTACCCTATCAGTAAGAGAGAGAGCCATGATCTTAACCCAGGACAATTTGACTTCAGAACTGTTGGTTCTTTTCTGTGTACTACATCACAATGTGTCATTTTGAATGGGTACAGAGATGACCCTAAAAAAGAGGAGCTGACCTGGGGAATTCCTGGCCATCTGGATTATCTGGGATTTCCCTGGCATACACAATGGTTCCCTGGAGATGCATACTCACTGGTGAAGGATGATTTGCATAGCACCCCCTGTGCAAACAAGCCGAATCCCAAATTTCACTGTCCCTGTTCTTTCTTCAGTTGCCTTTTCTTCCATCCCCCCCTTTTTTGAGAGATAGCAAGTAATTGGTTGCTGATCCTGCACTCTGCTCTCTAGACGCCATCCAGATGGTAGACCCAGCTTACCTTTCCCACGACATCTGTTAACAGCTTGAGGGCCAGGGGATCGTGAACCAGGGAGTCTGTGTAAAAGGAACCAAGGTACTTCCTTGGGTTGATGGGATTATCCTGGGCACACAGATCTGGGCGCACACTGAATCCATGGGAGATTCTTCCTACTGTAAAGGGGAAGGCTCCACCTGCAAGTAAAACCCATTACTGAGGGCTTGCTTCGATTGAAAGGGATTCCTTTCTATTGATTTTAGAGAGAGAGGGAGGGAGGGAGAAGAAAGATAGAGAGAGAAACATAGATGTGAGAGTGAAACATCAACTGGTTGCCTCCCAATGGGGATTGAACCTGCAACTTGGGCCTGTGTCCTGACTCGGAATCAAACCCATGACCTTTTGGTGTATGGGACAACACTCCAACCAACTGGCCAGAGCTGAAAAGGATTCCTTTTAATCCTCATGTTGTATGCAAAGAAAAGTTACTATAGCCCAGCTGGTTAACAAAGGACCTACTGGGTTCCAAATGCTGAGAGATGACCCAGAAGAACCCACAGGAACTCATCTAGAAATGCAGATTTGAGGAATTTATCCTAACGAGAGAAGACAAGTGTGTAAAGATATGTAGTCAAAGTTTTCAAATGTGGTGTGGTCATATGAGCAAAATAATGAGGCAACCTATCAGTTAGGTAATATCTAAATAATAATTATAATATCTAAAAATGTATTGCTATGCTTGCAACAATCAAAAAATGACAAAGCTCTGTACTTATTGACCTGGAAGATGTCTCTATATGCTGGTGAGAAGAAAAAAAAATTAGAGAGCAGCACGAGGAGTTTGATTGTGTGTGTCTGTGTGTCCAAGAGTCACAAACTCAATCACTTACCGAGACCAAGCAGGAAGTGTAAATGAATAAAATAGGTCTATTTTAAACAATAGTGAATGGTAGGGATTATTGGAAACTGGACAGCTTGTAGTCTGACAGAGATTTAAATCAAAACAAATCAAAACAAAATAAAGCAAAAACTGTGCCAATCAAACTAAACTTGTCTGCAAAAATGGAATTTGGTCCCTTGAACCATCATATACTTTATGACTAGAATGATTACTGGAAGGATGTTAGGGACTGAATTGTGTCCTTCCAAAATTCATATGTTGAAACCCTAACCCCCAATGTGATTGTATTAGGAGATAGGGCCTTTAAGGAGATAATTAATGCTAAATGAGGTTATAAAGTAGGACCCTAATCTGATAGGACTGGTGTCCTCATAAGAAGAGGAAGAGACAGCAGAATGATCTCCCTCCCTCCTTACCTCCCTCTCTTCTTTTCCCTCCCTCCCTCCCTCCTTTTCCCTCCCTCTCTGTGCATGCACAGAGTAAAAGCCATGTGAGAACACAGTGAGAAGGTGGCCTTCTACAGCCCAGGAAGAGGGGTCTCACTGGAAACCAACCCTGCCAGCACCTTGGTCTTGGAACTC
Organism: Myotis yumanensis; assembly: GCF_028538775.1. Classification (NCBI taxonomy): domain Eukaryota; kingdom Metazoa; phylum Chordata; class Mammalia; order Chiroptera; family Vespertilionidae; genus Myotis; species Myotis yumanensis. The sequence goes on from NW_027223759.1 coordinate 76,144,831, forward strand.
TAGAACCGTGAACACATTAATTTCTGTTGCTTACGCCACCTAGTCGGTGGTATTTTGTTATGGCAGCTGAGCTGACCAAAACAATGGGGTCTTACCTCCATGTGCAAAACACACTTTCAGTTTAGGAAACTTCTCGAACACTCCACCCATGATCATGGAGCAAATGGCTGTGGTGGTCTCTGCTGGCATTCCTGAAAGAGGAAACAGTCACAAGGTACAGGGCTTGTCCCCTCTAGCACGAAGTTCAGTGATGCTCATGGTGTAAATGGCGGCTTGCTGTAATTGTCAGTCCCTGCGCCCTAGCATGGCTTGCTTATATACAGGCGATTGCCTTGGTGAGCAGAACCATCTGATGCTTCCTATTTGCCACTTGCAGGTAGAGTCACCTAATGGCTAGAATAGCCAAGGAGCCAGAGGACCTGTTTTTTGTCCTGATTCCCCCAGCTTCAGTTTTGGATGCCGTGGGGCAAGACAGTACAGTGAGTCTGGGCTGAACCCGAAATCCTCCCATTTTTGCTTTCCAGCCTTTGACGAGGTATTTAAAGTCCCCGAGCCTGCGCTTCACCTGTGAGACAGGGACAGTATTGCCCATCTTGCAAGGCTGCTGTGGAGCCTTCAAAATGATGATGTCAGGAAGGTTCTTGGCCAGAACTTCACATTAGAGGTGCTCAAGAAAATTAATTGCCTCCCTGTCCTCAATTTCCTCATCCGTAAATGGGTGGGGGTGATAATTGTTAATTCTTGCCACTTAAGTGCTCAATAAATATTGACTCATATTATTGTTCCTCCCAAATTTTTGCTGCTTCTTAGAGCTGAGCTTGAAAATAACTGGATTAAGCCCTGGCCAGGTAGCTCAGTTAGTCTGAGCATCATCTTGGTTGTGGGTTTGATCCCTGGTCAGGGCACATATAAGCATCAACCAATGAATGCATAAATAAATGGAACAACAATTGGTGGTCCTCCCTCTCCCCCCCCCCCCCCCCATAAAAAAGAAAAGAACTGGATTAAAGTGAATTATTTCAAGCTCCTAGAAGTGGCTGTTTCATGCCTGGTGTCTTTACTTCCTTGGATTCAGTCTGGGTTTCATTTCAGATGACTGCTTTTCAGACTGTGATTAAGGAATCTCTGGAGGCTCCACAGATGAGCCTGGCACCATCTGGGGAAGCCTGCTTCTCTGGCTGCCCAATGGGGCTTTAGTGGATGCTCATTCTGCCCCATTGCTCTGTGGACAGACACACCCCTGGCTCCCTGGCCCCTTGGGAACTCTGGAAGCATGATAGACTAACGTCCATCTGAAGTGGGCAGAGCTTCCTGAAGGCAGGAGATGAACAGCATCACTTCCTTTGGGTCCTATGATCCTGCTTTCCATTCATCACTTGGACCATAACTCCACAATCCGGTCTCCATACAGGAGCCAAAGCAGAATATTTGCAGTGTAAATTGGGGTATGGCCCACCCCTCCTGGGAATCCTCCAATCACTAATGACCACCTTTGCATCAGAATAGAATTCTGAAATTACTCATAGCCTGTTTGTGTATGATCTGTGTGCCTGTTTATTGTCTTTTCCCTCCAACCAGAGCATAAAATCCAGGAAGGCAGAGGTTTTGTCCACGTCTGTATCCTTGGTGCCTAGCATAGGGCCTGGCATGCTGCAGGAGATCAATGCATATGCACTGCATAAATGAATGATGAAGTGGCCCTTTGTTCTCCCCTCTGTTTTTCGTGTGGGAAGTTGCCATGTATATAAGCTTGTGGGACTTGTCAAAGTGCTGTGTGAATTGGAATGAGATTTTCTTTGAAGCCTGAAAGCACTGGAGCTTCTTAAGTGATCTGTTTCTACTAATTCCTGCTCAAAATTTGGTTGGGAGTAGATAGGAAGCTGCCTTAGTAAATACACGGGTCTCCAAAAGCAATGCCAGGGGCATAAAATATCAGAGTAGAAGGAGAATCCAAGCCAGCTCTCTCACTTGACAGACGAGGAGCTGGGGTGTCAGGAGGTGAAATGACTTGCCACGGGTTACACAGAAATCTAGACGAGCTGGAACTGAAATTCAGTTTTACTTTCAATATACTGCTCCATTTAGTGCTTTATGGTGGTTACTTCACTATTACTTGTATCAACGAGGCCGAGGAGAGAATGGGTAATGGCCTCCCAAAGCATACCCAGCCCTGCTATGCGGGGACCACTCCTTGGGTGTGTAGATGAGCTGCACTCTCCCCACGTGGCCCCAGGATTCTAACCTGTCTTCATTTCTTTTTCTTATCAGGATGCCAATGAGAGAGTGGACAGTCTAAATGGCGGCCTCTCCCCTATCCCTGTCCCTCATCTGAAACCATGAATGAATTGAGGAGGAAAAGAGCAGAAGAGAGGTAAGGTAACAGGGAAACTGAAAGTCTGGGTCACCCATAATTGAGGGCCTCCGATCCGTGGGCGGTGTAAGGTGACCTTCCCCTCCTAATTCCAGGGTTCTCATTTGAAAGAGATGATGCTACTATTGGCTTCTAAAAAACCGGTTAGACAGGCAACGTTACTTATCTCTGGAGCCTTTTGGGGAGTCTGTCATGAGGTGGTTTCAGAGTCAGACTGATCTGTGTAAATTCCATGTTCACTTATTAACTGTGTGACTTGGACAAGCTTCCTAGCTCCTCTGAGATTCAGTTCCTCCATCCATGAAATGGTTATTATAATGTCAGCCTCATAGGGTTTTGTGTGAATATGATTAAAATTAAATGAGATAATATATTTAGCAATAATCTGAGTAAGAGCTCAATAATGCACAATCCTGTTAATAAATTACACTTTCTCTCTTTGACATAATAGTGTTTCACAGATAATTGGGGAAAAAATACAAAAATTAGATCCTCTTTTCTAGACCCCAAGCTGACACAAACCTACGAGCCAAGGGAGCCAGTATTTGGCCATCCGTCCGTCCATCTGCATGTCCCAGGGGTGCACGAATAGGGAACAGTTCAGCTTCTCAGCTGCCTTCAGAGAAGGAATGAGAGAGGGTTATTGGGCGAGCCAGCAGATACAGGGCACTATTTTAGGGAAATTGCTTTTCCCTAGGTCTATATTGATCTGAATACACAAACCAAAATATTTTTGAAGTTGTTTCCTGATCTTTATAAAAGAGTCATTGATAAACTGTGCTCCTGCTTGGAAAGTAAAAAGGACACCTAGATTTAATGAGGGTGTGTATGTGTGGATTTACCGTTGAGGTTGATGAATTAATATATTGTTTGACAAAACAAGTCACAGGAAACATCCATCACTCAAATGTTTTGGCTGAGAGCAAAATGCTTAAGGACTGCTCTTGTACCTCAAATGCCAGGGAAATTTCCCCTGCTGGTTCCTCCTTGGTCTACTCTTTTGGAAAGACTGCTCACGTTCTATCTTTGGAGTCAGGACTGAAGTGTTCCCTCCTTTTCTCCACTTGGAAACTGAGGATGTGGAGAGTGAGGAAGTGATGGGCGGAGAGTCAGGGGTTCAGGACTGGGCTGGGGCAGGCTGGCCTGACCCAAGCCTCTGGTCACTCAGAGCCTGATAGAGGGTGGGAATTTCTGGGGTCTGCAGGCTTTCACAAAGCCCCAGGAGCTCAGCAGAGTCCCTAAACAGCCTGCTGTGAATGAAATCACTTTAAAGAAAGGAAGAGATCTCAGTGCCTCCATCAGGCCTGTGCTGTGATGAAGGTCATGAGCAAACTTGTTCCAGGGCCTTCTGGGAAATGAAAATACCATCTGGGTGGAATGACCTTCATTCAGCAAAATGTTTCCTTTTAAAAAGTCCCCCCAGCAGGCATTGAGTATTAGTGCTTAGCAAGGTTCAAAACATATTTTTCTTAGCACATTTCCAAATATATTGGGGTGCCAGAGTGACTCATCCTACCCTTACATATTAATATGTGGACTCACTAGTTTGATACAATGGGACTTCTGTACAGAAACATTTTTAAAAAATGGAGAAGCAATTCTGGGACAACATGGGATTCTGGATGTGGCAGGCAAGGGGTAGATTGGAGAAAGGACTTCTAATTCAACAGGTTCTGGGGAGAAGAGATAGAAACCTCTTGATATTAACCTGATAATGGATGCAGGCTGGAAAGAGAATACCAGCTTCTTGGGTAGTTTGGGCTTGACAAAGACACATGGCCATGATATCTCAGTGGGATTTGACTCCTCATTAGTACAAAAGTTGATTCTATGGCCTACGATGGTTCATTTCTATTCAATTCAAATTAACAAATATTTTTGGTCACCTTTTGTATGTGAAGTATTGTAGAGAACACAATCAGCAGTCACTTATACTCTCAAAATTGTAACTCACATTACCGGAGAATTTACCATGTGCCAAAGCTATCATAAGAATTTTACAATTATTAACTAGTTTTATTACTTATCAAATGAGCACTTGTGTTACTCCCATCTTACAGAGAATAGAGCTACGGCAGACAGAGGCTAAGTAGCTTTCTCAGGTCTTGTGGCTGGTAAGTGAAAGAGGCAGGTAGCTTGCCCTTACTATTCTGTCTGCCTCATACTCATCACAAAATCATTTTAGTGCCTGAAAACGGTGCCGAAAGTGTATTGTTGGGTTTACTCCCTAAGAAGGAAGGTCTAGGAACTAAGGTGAACAGTTAGACACTCTGGAGCTCCAGGCTGACCTTGACATAACACAGCCAACTTGGCTCATGGAAACTCCTCTTATTTGTTTCAGCTCGTTACCCACGCAAGTTACAGAGTAGTGAGACTGGCAAGTTCTGCCAACCAAACAAATGTGCTGTCAATCCCAGGACATGGTAAGTCAGCTGGGCCAGGGGGCTCTCCTGAACCCCCTCAGGGACTGCAAGCCCCCAAACAGCCTCGTTAGAATGATGGATGGGTCAAGCTAGTCACACAAATGGAAATACTATACCCAACAGGCTGCTGCTGCTTTCTGAGCCCAATTCTAATCCTATATAATAAAAGTGTAAAATGAAAATTGACCTGGCTGCGGAACGACTGGTCGCTATGACATGCACTGACCACTATGGGGCAGACACTCAATGCAGGAGCTGCCCCGTGGTGGTCAGTGTGCTCCCACAGGGGGAGCACTGCTCAGCCAGAAGCTGGGCTCATGGCTGGAGAGTGCAGAGGCGGTGGTAGGAGCCTTTCCTGCCTCCACTGCAGGTGGTGGTAAGGAGCAAGGGGTCCCAGACTGTGAGAGCCCTGGACTGTGAGAGGGATTCTGACTGACAGCTTAGGCCCGATTTCCAGGGGAATTGGGCCTGAGTTGGCTGGTAGATATCCCCTGAGGGATCCCAGACTGTGAGATGGTGCAGGCCAGGCTGAGGGGACCCTCCTTCCCCCCCCAGTGTATGAATCTTGTGCACCGGGCCTCTAGTGAATAATAAAATGACTTGCAGCTGAAGGTTTGCTCACACTGTGCTGAAACAACTTGGATACACAGATAAATAAATCCTCTTTCAAAGCTCATTAAAGTTTCTAGAAAACATTTACTGCTTCAGCTCAGCCACTGCAGCCAATACTCTTCAGGGAGCTCAATATTTAGAGGAACATTAAAGCCTTCAGGTCACCAGGAGGCTATTTAACAGGCATCTCCCAACTGGCCCGTAGGTACAAAAATGGGAATTTTCCCCCATGTAGTCAGAGCTCACTAGATAATAAAAGAATAAATGATCAGTGAATATAGTGCCTGGTGAGTTCACCAATATCTATTTAATTCATTATGAAAGATTTTATATTTACAATGAAAATAATAGAAAACAATACTATCCTAATTCTAAAAGGGAAGTAAACATTCTGAAATGCAGCTGAATATAGAATCATGAATCTTGAATCCTGGTGTAAGGAAAGCAGGTTCAGTTGCAGAAACAGGAGGCAGAGGAAGATTTTCAAAATATATGGCTTACAGAGTATCTTAATTGAGGAATGATTAAATAAATCAAAACATATACATATATTGGAATATTATGCAGTTATTTAAAAATCATGCATTAAGAGACTTTTCATTTAGGGTGGAAATTCTCAATTAGGATATGAAGTCATGCATCTAATAGAATATAGATATATGTAAAAAAACAAGTGAAATGTACTATAGCAGTAGTTACTTATCTTTGGGTGGTGGAATTATGGATTACTTTGGACTATGGAATATGTTTTCCTTTTTACACTTTCCTTTATTTCCCACAATTTCTTCAAAATTATGTTATACTAGAGGCCTGGTGCATGAAATTTGTGTGGGCAGGGGGGCTGGGGGCTCAGCCCAGCCTGCACCCTCTCCAATCCGGGACCCCTTGAGGGATGTCCGACTGCCGGTTTAGGTATGAACCCACAGGCAGTCGGACATCCCTCTCACAATCCTGGATCACTGGCTCCTAATCACTCACCTGCCTGCCTGCCTGGTTGGCCCTAACTGCCCCCCCCCCCCCCCCAAGCCTGATCGCCCCTCACTGCCTCTGCATGCCGGCCTGATCATCCCTAATTACCCCCCACTGCCGGCCAGGTTGTCCCCAACTGCCCCCTCCCTGCCAGCCTGGTTGCTCCTAACTGCCCCCCCCCCCTACCAGCCTGGTCACTCCTTACTGCCCCCCCCTGCCGGCCTGGTTGCTCCTAACTGCCCCCCCCCTCACCAGCCTGGTCACTCCTTACTGCCCCCCCTGCCTGCCTGGTTGCTCCTAACTGTCCCCCCCCCCCCCCACCAGCCTGGTCACTCCTTACTGCCCTCCCCCCCCTGCTGGCCTGGTTGCCCCTAACTGCCCCCCCTGCCATCCTGGTCACCCCCAACTGTGCTGCCCCGTCAGGCTAGTTGCCCCCAACTACCCCCTCCCCACCAGCCTGGTTGCCCCTAACTTCCCCCCTCCCCGCCGGCCTGGTCACCTCTTACTGCCCCTCCTGCTGGCCTGGTCATCCCCAACTGCCCCCCCCCCCCTCGCCAGCCTGGTTGCCCCTCATGGCCCCCCTGCCAGCCTGGCTGCCCCACACAGCCTGCTTATTCAGTCGTTTGGTCGTCCCTCACTAACCCCCCTGCTGGCCTGGTTGTAGGCAGCCATCTTGTGAAGCTGTGAGGGTTAATTTGCATATTACCTCTTTATTATATAGGATAATTTGAAAAATAATGATTTTTTTTCCCCAAAGCGAAAAAAAATATTGTTTGGTATGTCATTAACACAGTTCTTTGCACAGTAGCTATGATAAGGGTAACATTTTGGCTTCCAAATGAAAGATTAAAAGGAGAGCATGGGTGATAGAAAGAACAGAGATTTCACTCAGCTAACTCAGGGTGCATTTCCACTTGCCCCTCTCCCAGTGGAATGGCCACTCATTGTGGGAGCTCTTCCCACGTTTCCTCCTATGTCCTAGCATGTCAGCGGCATCTTTCTCTCCCCCTCCCAGTGAAGTGGCGCATTTATCTTCTTCCCGCCAGCACCCAGCACGGTGCCGAGCCCCAGCACCCAGCCAGTGCCCAGCCTCAGCGCCCAGCACAGTGCCCAGCCCCAGTGCCCAGGATGGTGCCCGGTCCCCCCGCACACTCACTGCGTAGACAGGGAAGAGTTCCTGCGCATTCAGGTCCCATGTGTTGATGTGGGAGCCGATCTGGATCCCCGGGAAGCCCAGCTCCTTCACACAGCGCTCCATCTCCTTGACTGCCAGCTCCGGGGCCTGCATGGGCAATGTCCCCAGGCCCACGAACCTCCTGGGGTGCCTCGCTACAGTGGCAGCTAAGTCGTTGTTTAAAAACTGGCACAGGTCTAATGTGTCTTGAGGTTTGGCCTGGTGAAGACAGATGAGGGAACACCACATCATTCAGAACCTCCTTCTTTAGCTCTTTGCTCCAAACAACACCTCCCCAGGCGAAATCACCTGTCATTCTCACTGGCTTTCCCTGCAGAAAGCTGAGGCACAGGCTGGGACAGGCACTTGCTACAGAAAACCCAGAAGCCAGGCATTGCAAATGCAAAGACAACTGCTAGTGTTAATGGTTAATTACAAATTGTGAGGCTATAATCTGAAGAGACAGACACAGTTACTGGGCCTGGCATCCCCACCCCTGCAGACAGGAGCCCGCAGGCTGCACATCTAGGCACCTCCTCTGCCCCCACACAGGAGGCTGGGCCCGGTGTGCCTGACGTCACCAGGGTTTCTCCTGGTCATGCCTCGTTGTGTGACATCAGGATGTTCTACACCTCTCCTGTCCCTGCTTCTCCCCCTCCCTGTCCCTCCATAGGCAGTGACACTCACAGTTACCCTAGCAAAATGCTGATGCAGATGAAGTTTGCTTTCTGTTTCCCTAACTCTTCCTTCTTCATTCTTTTCTTTCCTTTCAACATCATCTCACCCCACTGCCAGGAATTTGGTGTTTTCCTGCAATCCCAGTTGTGTAGTCAGAATGATACCCAGTCTGATAAATGTAGACATATTGAAGTCATAAATTTAAACCTATTTAAATCATGAATCTAATCACAGAAACAGATCAAGACTGAACCACTAGCACTGGAATTATGAGCCCCGGTGGGGAAGTATGTGTGAGCAGGTGGTATTGCCATTGCTGCTTAAACCACAACAGGAGTGAATATTTGCACGTGTGAGCAGGCGCTGGTGCACCCCCAGCTGTGTACAAAGGTGTCCTTCCACAAGCTCGCAATTATGCCTGAAACTTCAGCACTCGATACTTAATCACTTGGGGAAAAGCGGCCAACTCCAGGAATCCCATTTTGAATTGTACATTTCCCTGGGAGAGGCAACATATTAGGCCATTATTATTGTTCCCACCTCAAAATCATCGTCACCTCAGAATACACTCTCTTGTTGAATATTGAGTAAGGCACTGAGGGGATGAGTCATCAGACAGGTAAGTTCTGATGGAAATTTAGGTTGGGTCTAGAACTGTGCGTCCAGTGAAAATACAATGCGAGTCACATAGTGATGTGCAACTGTTGGCGATTGTACTGGACCCTGCAGTGGTCGGCAAACCGCGGCTCGGCAAACCGCGGCTCACGAGCCACATTCGGCTCTTTGGCCCCTTGAGTGCGGATCTTCCACAAAATACCGACTTCTGTGCATGGGCCACAAAGTTTCAATTGCACTGTATATGCGCGCCCGCATGTGGTATTTTGTGGAAGAGCCACACTCAAGGGGCCGAAGAGCCGCATGTGGCTCGCGAGCCGCGGTTTGCCAACCATGGGTCTAGAGCAAGGACAAGACTAAGTAGACAGGCCCAGAAGGGCACACTGCAGTGTGAGAAGCTGAGGGACACCACTGATCTCTATAGGGGAGAAACGGGAGTTGGGGCAATGTCAAGTGTGAGTCATCTACCAACTTGCCAGACATAACCCTTTGCCCACCAAGAAGATGGTTTGAAGTTTCAGACTCACCCAGTAGCTAAACATGACTGGAACTGTGGAAAGGGCTTGCACGGTCACTCCTAGACACAGACACAAAGAAAGGCAAAGCTGATGAGAATAGCCCAGACTCTCCTGTATTTCCTAGGCCCATGTAGGCCAGCAATTCTCCACTCCACCTCGTCCTCGCTCTCCCTTCCCTGGCTGCTCCTCCCTGTCCACTTTCTCTCAGGATTTCTGTTCCAGACCTCCCTCATCCCTCAGTGTTGGGTTCTCAGAGAAGGGGTAAATGCTGGACAAAAATGAAATCATTTAAAAACTAATTGATTCTCTTTGTCAAGGGTTATTTCTACCCTCCTTTTTGTGAAGGTCTATGTAAGCAAGACATTTCCCCAGCAATTTTTTTCAGGGCTTTTTATCTTAGCTCATGATGGACCGTGTATTTCCCAGTCACTTTCTCCCCCTCTTTAATTAGCTGCTAAGTGGTTCTGAGTCCCACTGTCTGCAATGCTCAGAATGGGTCCTGGGATTTGGCTCCAGAATCCAGCATCCAGGAGGCCTGGGATCTCTATCTTCAAGCTCTTGGAGCTCGGGTGTCAGGAAAGAGGCTGCCAAATGGAGGGTGCTCTCTTTTCCTCATGTCCACATCTGACCCACCAGCAAGACCTGTTAGCTCTACTTCAATTCCTTTCATACACCCAGGCATCTCCTGCCACTACTAACCAGCCTATCAGCATCTCCTACACGGACCACTGCAGAAGCCTCCGCACTGGTCTCCTGCCACCTTTCTTGTCCTCCTATGGTTTGTTCCCCACTCAGAAATCAGAGTAAGGTGTTAAAACTTAGATCAAGTCATTCCCTTGCTCAAAACTTTCAGGACTTTCCATCATACTAGGGTAAAATCCAGACTTGAGCGTGGTCTACAAGGTCCATACAGTCTCTCTTGGGGCTACATAATGTTCCTTGGTTTCCTGCCTGATCTTTGGAACTGTTTTCTGCCTCTGGACCTTTGCCTTCCTCCTACCTGAATGCTTTTCTTTTGGCTCATCACAAGATGGGCTCTTTTTTACCCTAAGGTCTCAGTTCACATGTCACTTCCTCAGAGTGGTTTCCTTGCTACTCCAGCCATGATCTATCCCATTGTTCTATTCCTTTCCTTTTCTAATACTTATTACAGTCTGTCATTTCTGTGTTTATTCTGTGCCTTCTACTTGAATACAAACACCACTTGAGTCTGTCTCTCCATGCCATAGCACCAGCATCCCAAGTGGTCCTGAACATACCCAATAAATGAAAGACTGCAGGTTTGATAAGAGAGTACTGTTAATCATTGTCACAAGATATTATTTACATTCATTGATTAGTATCAAACAGATGAGGACCTTTCAATTGTAAAATTTTTTACATTTTACATAAATACTTTCACTTTTATTACTCGATTTCATTTCTCTATTTTATAGATTAGATCTAAGGTCACATTTGAAAGTGGTGCCATGAGGCTCCTGTCCAGCCTTTCTCCTTCCCTATATCCCAGTGAGCATTACTTGTCACAATATTTCATATTGACATAGTAATTGTATTATTTGTATATTGGTTGATTTTGATACATATTCTTTGGCCTCTCAGAACTAAAGGGGGAAAACAAGTCTAATACAGTTAGAACTTACATTTTTTTAAAGGAGAGGGTTAGCAGTATGACATAGCACAACCTTTATACAACTTATTTGCTGATTAAAATTGGGGTGAGGGAGGAATATTTTAAAAACAAATTCCTAGGCCCTCCTTTGGAAATTCTGATTTAGTGGATGGGGCCTGAAAAAAATTTAACCAGCACCCCAGGTGACCCTTACCCTGAGGGAGGTTTGGGAAAAGCTTTTGTGGTGGAATGAAAAGAGTCCTAAGCACAATCTTGGCTCTGCTTGTTACTAGCTGTGTGATCTTGAGCAAATCCATGAACTTACTGGCCCCTGCCCCTTAGGTAACAATAGATAGATCAATGCCTGCCACTTAGAGATGTTGAGCTTCCACCCAAACCAGCACCAGGCCTGGATCCCTCCCCAATTCTGACCTTCCTGGGTCTGTTCCAGAACCAGCTTCAGTAGGAACCCAACCTAGTTGAGGACTTAGGAAATGCTTACATGTGTATCATCTCACTGTTATTATGTTGGCCTTTCTTTGTCCTGTGTTGGATCTTGTGATGAAGTGACCCAGGGGCTACCAGTTACATTTCGCTCCCTGTGAAGATGGCATGGATTGCTGGAATATTCTGTGTTGGGCCTTTGTCATTTATCTTCTTACCTCCACAGAGGTGGTAGGATGTAGTTGTTAAGCCCTTGGGGGTAGACTGCCCGGGTTCAAATCCTGGTTCTGACTCCTACAAACTGTGTGATCTTGGGCAAGTTGTTTAACCTCTGTTCCTTAGTTTCTTCATCTGTAAAATTGGCATAATAATAAATGATACCCCCCTAGGGTTGTATACGGATTAAATGAGTTGATACATGTTGAAACACACAGCAAACCCAAAGGAGACACCCTTTATCTAAGCCAATACCAGTCATCCAAGTCTCATTTACTCTAGTTTTCTCCTTGAAGGGGTGATGATCCTTGCTCAGGGTTACATTTAGAGCAAAGCCTTGCTCTTTGCTGTAGATCTGAGAAACATGCTCTTTCCCTAGCTCCCCTCCCACCACATACTTTTAGACCAGGGGCATCTACACTGTGTCCTGTGGAATGGTCTGCAGAGGTCTTCAGGCTTTCTGCAAAGTTCATTTAGAATGCCATTTAAATATACCTTTAATTATTTATAAAAACTATAAAGCAATTCCTGACCCAAAGTATCCTGGACCAAATTCTAACATTCCATAGACCACCTCCTCATTTGGGGCTGACAGGTTAACTCATTTTGTGTAGACTTTGGAGCAAAATGCCTCCTGCCATCTCTGTGTATATATTTTAACTTCTTATACATTTATCTTTGATTAAGGAGGTGGTAGTTCTGAGCTGCTCCTTCATTTGTGGGTATGAAGTGTTTGTTTTCTGGTCTACATCTAGACCACCAGTGTCGAAGCTTCGGCCTGGCAGTGTTGTAGGGCAGTTCCCCCTGGCATGGCCCATGCGTGCCCACAGGCTCGGCCCATCTTCTGGAGCGTGTGTACTTGGGTGGCACAGTAACAAGTGAAAGCACAGTGTGGCCATCATACCATATTTTAAATGGTCTCTTGAATTCTTTTAAATTGTGGGACTTGTTCGCTTTATAAACATAAGATAAGGAATGTAAAGCAGTTCTCAGAAATTGTTAGTGATTCAGCTTTGAAACAAGAATGTCCCAATTCTCCTCTTTCAAGTTTTGGAATTAACTTCATTATAGACGATTCTGCGATTACACCATTAACTTGCTTTTTAACTGCTCTCATTTCCACCCCTTATGTGTCAGTGGGGACTTTCTGTGTACTGTGTACCAAGACAAAGTGTGGGAAGAAATTGGATCCTGAATCTGACTAAGCAGGAAACTGGCATCCTTACTCTGTGAATTCTAATTTTTATTCTTTTATTTATTATTTTTTAAAATATATTTTACTGATTTTTTACAGAGAGGAAGGGAGAGGGATAGAGAGTTAGAAACATCGATGAGAGAGAAACATCGATCAGCTGCCTCCCACACACCTCCTACTGGGGATGTGCCCACAACCAAGGTACATGCCCTTAACGGGAATCAAACCTGGGACCCTTCAGTCCGCAGATCGATGCTCTATCCACTGAGCCAAACCAGCTAGGGCTAATTTTTATTCTTTTAATCAACTCTAATAATAAATACATGTTATACATTTGAACTTAAAACGCTTTAAAATAATAAAATGCCACATTTATGTTTTTTATGATATAACATTCTACTTTGAACAGGTATACTTAATTAAAAAAATTTTTTAATCCACACAAAAACAATTCTAGTGGGAGGCCCATCCCTCCCCAAGCGAAGTTGGAGCAGTCTGGCTCTGAGGAGAAAAGGCGATCGGAAGTTACCATCACATAAATCCTGTAAAGTGGTCAACAAACTTCAGGGAGAGACATGGCTTTTTATCAGATGTGATCACTGGTAACATTTCTCAGAGTAAGTACCTGTTTGGTCCATTTCTCTAATACGGACTTCTGGATCCCAGCAGTTCTCTTGGACCACCCTGAAAACCTTCCCGTCTTTCAGCATCTTTGCTTCTCCCTAGGGCAGAAGAGGCACATCAGCAACATTAACCTAAGTTTACTTAGAGGAACCCTTTCTTCTATGCTTTGGAACATGGTTCTCCCCTAATAGTAGAAATCTTTTCATTCAGCAGAGCTCAGCTTTTCACCCTCCTGCCCTCATATTGGCCTGGAGTTAAGGGAGTGTACTCGTAGGCATCAGCAGTTGGGCACAGAGAGAAACAAGGCCATGGTCATGGCCTTTTGGGGCTTCATGACTGAGGATGGCTGGTCGGTCACCTTGTCTCCCTGAACCACTGGCTACAAACCCCGAGAGGAAGGCTCAGTGTCTGGAAAACTCCAGATAAAACACAACATTTTAGAATTGAAAAGGACCTCGGAGATAGACTGTGTAGTCCAGCTGTCTGGTTTTATAGAGCAACCACAGATGGATAGTCAGAAGAAGTGATTTGTCTGGCAGAGCAGGGCCCACTGATGTCAACATCTGCAGGAGGAGATGGGCAATGAAGTGAATCGGTCTCGCAGCATGTGAGACCTTGGGGCCAAGGTGTTGACCTCCACTGGGCATCGTGCCACCTGTGTACACTGTCTCTTATTCCTCAGGGCAGGGGGCCAAGGTAGATGGCTGTACAGAAGCACAGCAATGGCTTCTAGATTCAGCCTCCAGTTTGTAATCCCTAAAGAAAAGGGAAAAGTTCTGATCCAGGTCCCTGAAATCAGACTGCTCAGGTTCAAGTCCCCATTTTACTACTTACTGTGTGTAACCTCTCTGGGCCTCAGTTTGCTTATCTTTAAGATAGGGATAATAGCCCTAACCGGTTTGGCTCAGTGGATAGAGCGTCGGCCTGGGGACTGAAGGGTCCCAGGTTCGATTCTGGTCAAGGGCATGTACCTTGGTTGCAGGCACATCCCCAGTGGGGAGTGTGCAGGAGACAGCTGAATTGATGTTTCTCTCTCATCAATGTTTCTAACTCTCTATCCCTCTCCCTTCCTCTCTGTAAAAAATCAATAAAATATATTTAAAAAAAAAAGATAGGGATAATAATATGACTTAACTTAAAAAATAATATAACTTATATCCTAAAGGGATCTTGTGAGCATAAAATGGGAGAATCCATATAAAGTCCATGGGTATCTGACACATGTTAAGTGTTGGTTATTCTAAGTATTAGTTATTAATGACATGTGGCTAACTAGGGACTAGGCTGTCTCCTGCTGTTCCCTGCTGTGAGGGCATACCATCTCTGGCAGTGCTTTAGGGCTCAACATTGCCCTTGGGCCCCGCCAAGTGGGCATGTGGTGATCAAAGGCCTTGAACTCTGCTTGAAGGAGTCCCTGCCCTCCCCCTCTCCCCCTTGTTTTGATTGAGAGTTGCACACAGGCCTTGCCACAGCTTCCTTCTCCATCCTTCTATCCCATGGACAAAACCTTCCCCCATTTCTGCTTGGAGAAAGCCAACCACTTTTCCCCTGCAGATGTGGCAGCCCCTTCACATCTGGCTTGCATGAGGAAGCCCTAAGATCCATGTTTTCATTTCTCATGGACTGGGGGGAAGAAGTCAGTGAGAAGTGACTTGTGTAACCGTGACAGGTGTCTGTGTCCAAGCAGAACCCAGTCTCTGACATCAGGGTTGACTTGCTTCAGTCCCCCCGCCAGCATCTGAACACCTTTCCTGGGTTGGGGAATCTCCTATCAGAGTCTTGGTGGAGGCAGAGCCCAGCCTTCCTCTAATAAAGTTCAAAAGCCCAAATGCTTGCTCTCCTTGCCCTGAGCTTGGCCAATCAATGCTTGGTTTTTAATCAAGAGCAAGTGATGCAAAAAGACAGTGGCCACATGCTGTGTCTGTCGACAGGGGTACTGGTGGAGGAGAATTTATTGAAATGATACTTTATGTAATGAGAAGTTAACCTTCAAAATAAAAACAGAAATTACAGCATTGGACTAGAACAGTGGTTGGCAAACTGCGGCTCGGCAAACCGCAACTCGCAAGCCACATGCGGCTCTTTGGCCCCTTGAGTGCGGCTCTTCCACAAAATACCGGCTCTTCCACAAAATACCAACTTCTGCGCATGGGCCACGAAGTTTCAATCGCACTGTACATGCGTGCCCGCACGTGGTATTTTGTGGAAGAGCCACACTCAAGGGGCCAAAGAGCCGCATGTGGCTCGCGAGCCGTGGTTTGCTGACCACGGGACTAGAATAATGGCTTTCAATCCATTTTGGCTGTGACCTCACATGCAGAAATATATTTTCCATTGTGACCCAGTAGACCCATATAAATCTATTTAAACAGATACAAACTGGGACAAAAGTTCCATGAAACAACATTGACTCTTACTATGAACAGTGCATCCCGCTGTTTTCTTTTGTAATCTATTTTGTTTCTAAAGCTGTCCTACCTAATCCTCTGACTTGTTATTATGATTCACTATTAGGTTGCAACCCTTATTTTCAAACACTGGAGTCGATGATGACTGGTCTGTGATTGTTTATCTTTATGGAAACCGCCCCTTGCCTTGGGCTTCCCACTTTCCCTTGCTATGTATTGTCTCTTTTATTCACTGAGCTCAAAAGGATCGCTATTGAATAAACACCTTTATCCGTTCGGGTTTCTTCTTGGCTTCCCAGTGAGGGGAAAATCATTTTCAAAAAAGGAACCCAATGATCGAAATTACATGGAATTACACACAATAGTGTGTATTTAATGCTCGGTGTGATGGAAATGGTGTGTGTGTGTGTGTGTATGTGTGTGTGTGCAGCCCCAAGGGCCTGGAAAACACTCAGTGGGGATCTGTAGATGCTGCTGACCCACGGTTTAGAAAGAAGCCCTATGTCCATCATTTGATATGCTCCCAGGTTCTTGCCATCAGGACTCAGTACTACCCCACCCCGTGCAGCTTCTGAGAGGAGGCCATACAAATTGTCTTGCTACCTACACTTTCCTAAATATTCAACCAAAAGACAAGTGGTATTTTTTCAATTCTGAACAGTGCTCTACCATGGCACACAAGCACCCCATTATTCATCTCCAAAGCATTGAAATTCATTAAGAAAAGAGACATAAGACCCTGGGGGGTAAGGGAGGCCAGGGGATTGTCAAGGGAGGGAAAAAAAAGGAGACATATATAATACTCTTTGTAATACTTTAAGCAATAAAACAATAAAAAAAATTTAAAAAAAGAAATTCATTAAGAAAAGAAGCTAGATGTTCTCCTTGCTATTAGTCTAATTTGAATATTTGTATGCATTCACATGTTGTTTTCCAGTGACTGTAATCCCTGACCACTGTAATTATAAAAAATACAGATTTGGTTTGGTTTTGTTTTACTTTGTTTGTTTTGAGGGAGAAGGAAGGAGAGTGTCACTGTTTTGTTCTGTTACACTACCATTGTATCCAAGTTTGCTGGAAATATGTAGGAAATGTGTAGGACTGGATGTGACTGGAAATATTTTCCTTCTTGGGTTTGGTTTTTGTTTTGTTTTGTTTTTTGAGATCTGCTGTTAAGTTTATGCAATATCTTGACATGAAAACAAAATGAAACGAAGGCCATTCAAATCCATTATCGAAGTTACAGACTGCAGCCTGGGATATGGAGTAAAATAAAAATCACAGCGTCCTGTCCCTGCGTTTGGGGCTTCCTTGCAGCCTTGTAATCAGCTCTGCTCAGCTTGTTTTCCTCCTCGGGGAGACCCGAGGCCCCGAGGCCAGCTTAGGTCACTGCTCCCAGGCTCGGAACTGGCACTGCTCAGCACACAAGTGCAGCTCAGTGTCCACATCAGCACTTAGTGGATTCCCTGTGATGAAGGTGAGAGTGAGCTGCCCCACAGATTCTGATGTTGAAAACTCTGTAATGGTTCCCTACTGCCTTCAGGATCAAGTTCAAAGGCCTAAACCCAATCTCCAAGGCTCCATCTGATGAGGCTTCTGCCCACCTCTTCAGCTTCTTCCCACCACTTTGCTCCTAAAACCTTTGCTTGCCTCAATCCATTCTCTGCCGCTAAAGGTTTTGTTTTTTTTTTAAATATATTTTATTGATTTTTTACAGAGAGGAAGGGAGAGAGATAGAGAGTTAGAAACATCTATGAGAGAGAAACATCGATCAGCTGCCTCCTGCACATCTTCCACTGGGGATGTGCCCGCAACCCAGGTACATGCCCTTGACCGGAATCGAACCTGGGACCTTTCAGTTCGCAGGCCGACACTCTATCCACTGAGCCAAACCGGTTTCGGCTGAAGGTCTTTTTAAGCCATAAACACCCTCCAAAGACTTTGCACTGTGTTGAAAATAAAATCCAGACTCTTATAGCATGTGTTACATGCCCCTCTATGATCTGCCTACCTCACTAGCCTCATTTCCTACCGCCTCCCCGTGTCATCACGTCTCAGCCACAATGCCCTCCTTTCTGTTTCTTGAGCATAGCTCTTCCTCATGCGATAGTCTTTGTAACCGCTGGTCCCTGAGCCAGGGATGCTATTCCAGGTTTTCCTTCCTTTCCTCCAAGTCTTCACTAGCTGCCCATGCAGCCAGCCCTAATTAGCCTCCCTATTATAGCACTGTTTGTCATTCCATTCTCCAAAGTGATCAGGTTTGTCTCCACGCAGAAGTTTATCACTACGAGGGCAGGGAACAGGTCTGTCTTGTTCACCAGTATATTTCCCAAGCCTAGCCTGGTGATGTTAATAAAAACCAGTGAGTGAATGAAGATGGGCAGTGGTTTTCAAACTTGAGTAAGCGTCTGAATCACTTGGAGGCTTGTCAAAACAGACTGCTGGCCAGTTCATCGGAGTTCCTGATTTGGTAGGTCTGAGTTGAGGCCCATAAATTTGAATTTCTTCCATCTTCTCAAGTGAAGCTGCTCTTGCTGGTCTGGGGATCGCATTTTGAGAAATGCTGGTCCCAGTCATAGCAAGTGCTTGAGTTGTGGGCTTAGATAAGTTTAATATTTCCATGCCTTTGTTCCCTGTCTTCTCTTCCTGGAAATCTGTTTCCTTTATTCCTGCTTCAAGCCTCAGGCTGGGCGTCACTTCCTCCAGGAGGTGTTCTCCAGGATTAGTGCCCAAATCTATGTCCTCCGGCACTTGGTGAAAAGCAGGCCGCCCAACCTTATCACACTGCATGTGTTCCCCCTGCACAGGGTAACCGCGTCTTCCCAGACCTCGAGTCTCCCAGGTCCGCTTAAGGCACGTGTGTGTTCCAGCTGGACGCTCAGGCAGGTTCCCTCCCAGCTCCGCGCAGGCACGTGCTGCCTCTGGAAATGAAGTCAGGGATGACCTCTCTGCAGCCTGGACTCTGAGCTCCTTCTCAGTCCTCCTTGCACCTTCTCCTCTTACCAAACAGAGGCTTCTCCCAAGTCTCCAATGTTTAACTTCTCTAGCTTGTGCTCAAACCTAAACTGTTCCATTTATTTGGTCGGCCTTCATCTATTATAATGACCTGTGGAGAGGGCCAGGTTAGTGCCCAAATCTATGTCCTCCAGCATCTATTCCTTAAGGCAGAGCAATAAATGCTAAAATTGGTTTGAGGGCAAAAAAAGGAGAGGTTTCTTAATGGCTTTTCAAATTCCAATTTACCATCCGGAATACTGCTCTTTGAAGTGACCCGCATTTTTTCTAATAATTTAAAGATGAGGCCCCTGGCCCCTGGTGGTCAGTGCTGCTCCCTTGCCTACTGCAAAGTCCACAGGAGGGCAGAAGGGTTGAGAGCTCCCGGAGGTCTCAGGCTCAGGGTGTCCCTGGGTCCGAGGCGGGCTCACTTTGGGAGAAACTCACCTTGCTGTGGTGTTGGAGCTGCACCCAGCCTCCGTAGCCAAATCTCTGCAGGGGGAGAGGCACAGTTAGGCGGAAAGAGCAAAGCAGACAGGACTGCAATAAAGGGCATTTCTGAGGCAAAGAATCCTGAGCTCCATCCTTTCAAGTACCACCTTCCCATCTTCCCCTCGTATCCATGCACCACTTATTCAACATTTATACTTAAATCAATTTATTTTCTTTCCTTAAATGCATTTATTCAGGAATAAAATTCTATATCATAAAAGTGCTAGTTTTACCTTTTATCCTCATGCAGGTTGCAATTTTAAAATGAGGATTTATGTTAAAAAAATATTTGTTTCTGTACCAATTAAACGATTTCACCCACCGGGAGAACATATAAGAACCACTCTTTAGGAAATGCCATATTGGAACACTGCTCTTCAAACTGTGTGTTATGACCCATGAAATCAATTTAGTGAACAGTGAGTGACCCAGATGTTCTAAAAATACCAAACAGTGTATGTAGCAGATGGTGTTGGTGTTCCACTCATATTCCCTCCCCTTAACACTTCTGTTCACACCAGCCCTTTTGCCACTGAAGCCAACGTTGGTCAGGTCCTTCTAGTACTAGTAAACTAGTGTCCACCTCCACTCAGCAGTCCTCACCCAATGACTGAGGATGCTCCTCTATGAATACACTGAATACACTAAATCAAAGGTCTGGCTGGGGTGAGGTATACATTCTACACTTTCTTTGGATGCCTTGCTTTCCCTGTCTCTCTTCCTCATTCTACTGGTGTTTTCTAAGGTCACCTCCAAAGTAAACTTGCATTTGAATCTTTATCTCAGGGTCTGGTTCTTGGAAAACCCAAGCCAAGATAATAGAGGAATGGAATGGAATGGAATGGAGTGCAGTGGAATGGAGTGGAGAGGAGTGGAATGGAGTGGAATGGAGTGGAATGGAGTGGAATGGAGTGGAATGGAGTGGAGAGGAGTGGAATGTAGTGGAGAGGAGTGGAATGGAGTGGAGTGGAGTGGAATAGAATGGAATGGAGTGGAGTGGAGTTGAGTGGAATGGAGTGGAGTGGAGTGGAATGGACTGGAGTGGAATAGATTGATCAGAATGCCTCCCATGTGTAATTTTTCATTTCATGAAACTCTTGTTTCCATTGTATATGTGGTTGTTTGTGCCGAGTCACAGTATAAAATGTATTTCTCCTTGACAGTTATGACTAAAAAAATTTGTAAGTCTCTGCCTAAGAACATAAGTTTATGTGACTCATGTAACTATAGGTTTTTAAATCTCATTTGTTCATTCATTCATTCACTCTTCATTCATTCATTTCACAAACCCTTGTGGAATCCCACCCATGACTGGCCTTACTAGGGCAGAGAAAATAAAAGTGAAGGACAGTTCCAGCCTGTGTGCAGCACAGTCTTGAGAGGGTGGGGCTGGGTTGGGCAAGTACTTGAAAAGCCATAATCACATGTGAGATGTGCTGTGATTGAGTGATGCACAAATTCTCTGGGAGCCTGGAGGAGGGTTCTGACCCACAACTTGGGTCAGGTGGTGCCAGGGAATGGAGATCTAAAAGGTCGTTTTGGGTCAGGTTGGAGAGGAACTTCCAGAGGTCAACATTTCCATGCTCCAAAGCAGTGGCTCTCAAATTGCGATGTAAGAGGGGAGGGTATGGCAGCCAGAGACAGTGATGTGAAGCCTCCTCAACAGCTCCAGGCACCAGTGATGGGTATATGAGAAGCTGACGGTGAGTACAACTTCTCACGTGTTTTGGTTGGAGGAGACCAGCTAACAGTGGTTGGTTCTTATGTCATGATAGCGAGTTTGTCTTGAGGAAGTCAGGGCTTGGCAGATCCCTCGTCCTAGCTCTGCTCTTCCCTCCAGACTGAGAGGGGAAGTCTGGGCCTGCAGCACAGGAGTGTTTGTGCGGCTGTGACTTCGGTCGGCTCCAAAAGACTTAAGATTTGGGTCAATTTTATACCACCTGTATTCTACCTGCGACTAAGTTTTGTTCTTGAGTTACAGCTCCAAATAATCATTTTAGCCCTGGCTGGCATTGCTTAGTGGTTAGTGCATCAGCCTTGGGACTGAAGGGTCTCGGGGGTTCGATTCCCAGTCAAGGGCATGTACCTGGTTTGCAGGTTCAATCCCTGGCCCCGGTAGGGGTGCATGCTCAAGGCAACCAATGGAGGAACTTCCAGTGGTCAACATTTGCTGTGTCTTTCTCACATCACTGTTTCTCTTCCATCCTCCCTCTGTTCCTGCCTCCCTTAAAAAGAACTCTTTCTCTTTAAAAATGAAACAATGGAAAAATACTTTCAGGTGAAGATTAAAAAACAAACAAACAAAAATAACCCCACAAAAACAAATAATCAACTTAGCTCTGGATCTACCTGCTCTCCCCAAGGGATGTCAGAGGACCTGGCTCAGTGGGTTGGGCACACAAGGGAAATTGTGGACCAGGGGCCCACGTTCCTCCTCCCTGTACCCAGTTTCTCTATTGCCTGTGTCCCCCCACACTCCTCCCTTCATGCATTCAATACCCTTGTGCTCCCCCCCACCCCCGCCCGCCCCTGGATAAAGCTGTCCAAAGATAAAGCATGCTGGAGGAGGGGCTGGAATATTACTTCCTTCAGTTACACTTCAGAATGAACTCTCAAACTGGAAATTTGCCATTGAAATCTTACTTTAATGGAGAAAAAAAGTTTTTATTTTTCTTCTTTCCCTCCCTCCCTCTTTGTCTTTCATTCCTTCCTCACTCTCTTTCTTACTTTTTCTTAATTCCCTTTGGAACTTTAACCCATGCATAAATTAGCAGGTTACAAAGTATCCCATCTGGGGAAGGGCAGAGAGGCAGAGGGAGGCAGAACAGAGGGCTCTTGTCACACACAACAAACCACTTAGAAGATACTTGACTTTGTTGGAGTAATTTAACATCTCGAAGTCACCGCTTCCTTATGTGTAATTGAGTTTAACAAAACCTCAGCTGTGACATAGGGTTTTGTGGGGATTAGTGAGATAATTCATAGAAAACTATTGACACCAGACCTGGTTTATAGAAAGGCTCTCCTGGGTGCTAACAGTGATGATGGCGGTGGTGGTTATGGTGGTGACAACAGTGGTGATGGTGGTGGTGGAGGTTTTGGTGGGGATAATAGTGGCGGTCGTGGCAATGGTGGAGGTTGTGAGCGGGTAGTGGTGATGGTTGTGGTAATGAGTCTGGTGGCAGTGGTGGTACCAGTGATGGTAATGGTAGTGGTGGCAGGCAGTGATGGCAGTGGGTGGCACAGTGGTGACAGTCTATTCTATCCTTAGGTGGTAAAATAAGGCACACTAGGATCAGACACGAAGAAGCACTATGAAGGAAGGAGCCCTTTGTCACTCAGTGTTCTTCCCTCCCCTTTCTTGCAAAGCACAAAATTTGAATACTTTGTGCTTCTTCTAAGCCCCTTGCAAATACCTAACTTATTTGGGCCAACTTAATTCTGCTCCAAGCCTGGGATCCATTTAGTCCCCCAGCTCTCATCCTAGGTTGAAACAAGCCTGGGGTTGGAAATTGATGACCCTGGCGGTAACTTTGGTCCAAGCACTTGTCAGAAGGCATTTACAGTCTGAAGCTATTTGGCTGACAAGGACCAATGTCCCATAGGAATTTATGGGCATGACAAATACATAACAAATTTAAAAATTCAAGGGCATTCATTTCTCTATATAAAAGA
The DNA here is from genome assembly GCF_028538775.1 of Myotis yumanensis. Lineage (NCBI taxonomy): Eukaryota > Metazoa > Chordata > Mammalia > Chiroptera > Vespertilionidae > Myotis > Myotis yumanensis. The sequence continues at coordinate 76,167,851 of NW_027223759.1, forward strand.
TGTGCTTCTGAATTGGGAACATATGGATCAGGTTGAGGAACTGAATGACATTTTTAATGTCTTGGGCATCTCACACATTCATAAGGTAAATGATGCACCTTGTGGGTGATGAAACCAAATATGTATTTCTTCACAGAGGTTGTTCAGAAGTTGAACTATGTCTGGGATTTTGTCTCCTAAAATCTTAGGGTGATCAAGTGTAATTAAGTTATTGCTAATGAAAGAAGATGTACATATATGTTTTTTACTAAAGGCCAGAATTTTTCGACTCCATTTAAAATTAGAAGAATCTTTGCAAGCCCTACTATTGGACACATCATTGTGGTCAGTAGAGTCTTGCTGAAGGAAAAAGCCAAAACCTTATTATCATCATTGTCTTTATGAATAATCTCATGTGGATAACCTGAAACCACTTCCACCGTGGTTTCTTAGCCACCGTGCTCCTATTTGTGACAGAGAGTGTGGGTACTGATTCATTAGAAACAATTTGATCAAGGGCCCTCTGATTCTGCTCTCTTTTTGCCTCACAGAACTTATTGTAACTCTGACTTACTAGCAAGTGAAATGAAAAGCTTTCTCAAATCCTAGTCTTTTGTAATGATTAGTTAATCATCAAGCCAGGATGTTGATTCTCCTTTTCTGTTTCTTTGTTGCATAAGGAGAGCAAGGTTTTTGAGGTGTGTCTATTAATATTTAATTTTTGAAAAGGTCAGGTTTGAAAAGAGATGTTAGTTCTTCCAAACAGGCTTCTTCCTCTAACATAAAACTAGTACTGGTTTATTCTTTTCATTCTTTTATTGGAAAGTTTAAAAAAATGGTGAGAAGCCGAAACCGGTTTGGCTCAGTGGATAGAGCGTCGGCCTGCGGACTGAAAGGTCCCAGGTTCGATTCCGGTCAAGGGCACGTACGTTGGTTGCGGGCACATCCCCAGTAGGAGATGTGCAGGAGGCAGCTGGTCGATGTTTCTCTCTCATCGATGTTTCTAACTCTCTATCTCTCTCTCCCTTCCTCTCTGTAAAAAATCAATAAAATATGTTTTAAAAAATGGTGAGAAAAGATCAGAGATGGATGCTTCAAAATATTTTGCCCCCTAAGAAACAATTGGAAGGCAAAGGAAAATCTGCTGGAACTGTTGAACTATATGAACACCAAAGAAGATCTGCTCTTAACTACTGTCACTTCAATGCTCACTCTGACCACATAGACTGAAAATGCGGAGAGAGGGAGATGGGTCCCAGCACCATTTCACGTATTTTTATTTATCCTATTCCTCCCAATTGAAAATACAGAACCGTTTTCTGCTTATTGTTTTGTCACTGGCTTGCCTGCACTCAAATGCAAAACTCTACCATATAACAGATCTGGTTGCTTGACCTGCAGGTTGGAAGCCAGGTTCCAATACCCCATGATGAACCCTACGTGGGTTTGGGGTGTGTTTGGGAGTGGGCTGGTGTCGAGGGAGGCACTTGGGGTGGGGGCGGCAAAAGGAAGCAGGGACATCCCTTATAGCAGTGCCATTCTCCTGGGTCAGCTCTCTCAGCTGGGTGTGGTGGTATTAGTGGGGTGGGGCCGCCATGATCCCACATAGCTCTGGGATTCTAGGCTCATTTCTGAGTCTCCAGGACTTTATCAATCCAGCAGTGTTAATAATATAAATCCTACAAATTTTGCAGTTAGCAAGATTTTATGTGGATCAAATTACATATTGCTCCCTGGAAGTATAAGAGTATTATGATTATTACTACTACTACTACTATCATCATCATCATCATGTGTATCTGTTATCTGCTTGCAGCTTGTGAGACTGCTAGATGGAAGCCTGGTTTATCAGGACAAAATGCTCCTTCCTCTTTGAGGCAACAGCTAGAAGATAGGAAGGGGAGGTGGGCTAAAGAGCCAGGAGAACAGGTGTTTGCTGAGTCTCCAGGCACCCATTTATGGCTATAGCCTCCCCATGCTCTGCCTCCCTCAGCTTCCTAAGCAGTTTTCACAATACCTTTAGGGCCCTGCATTAGGTGGCACTTAGAAATGACCAGCTCTTGGTGACCAGTTCTCTGCTCACACTAGAGGCAGGCTTCTGGGTGGGAGACAAGTCCTGGGAGGCGGGTTGTGGCACAGGATACAGTTTCCCCCCCAACCCCCCAACCCCTCCCCCCCCCCCCCCCCCCCCCCTTAGCAGAGGAGGAACCTTTTTAGACTGCGCTAGGTCATCCTCACAAACTTGTGAAGTTGTGTTTATGCTTTAATAAAATATGGCGAGGAAAACAGCATTCAGAACAGCAAGTTCCCAGGTAGGCACTCAGGTAGGCACTCAGTCTCCGTTTGGAGGGGAGAGTTTGATGAGGTTAGCTTTTACCATTGGCTGTAACAGGAGAGCCTTTCAAAGATGATTCAACATCATTTGTATTTTTCAATCCACAATGCCTACCACCCATCTTACCTAAAATACCAATGAACAAAGAAACACTTAAGGTTAACTTTCGTCCAGGAGTCAACTATGAGAAGAAAATTGTGTCCGCTACTTGCACAATGCACCACTCTTTAATCAGAGGTTAGGTTAATCCATTTTTCCTCACTTGGGATAAAAAAGTGAAACATTATCAGTGGTGTGAAAGTTCCAGAGAAGGCTTAAGATTGGGTAAAGTCTGATAATTAGCCTGAACAAAACTCAAGCCAATTTTAGATTTCTTTCATGTCTCCCACCTTCCTAGTGGTTTTATTCAGTTACAGTTATTCATTCAAAAGTTCTTAATGCCAAGAGGAAATACCCAACTTTGGAGAAGCACAGAGCAGAGTCTTTAGAGACACTCATTGTGCGAAGGCCTCATGTCATTTCCTCTGGGGTTTTTGATGTTCCTTCTCTCTTGTTCATAACAAGGATTTACAGCTTAAAGAACATCAAAAAGGAAAGGTTTCAGGCAGCACCCTAAAATAGACTATAAAAAAATCCATAAGTTATCTCTTGGTGCTTTTAAACCTTATTTTAAACATTTTGGAAGGGAGATATGCTGTAGAAATCCCGGAAGCCTGTCACATTCCATTTTTTAATAGTCTCTTACTTGAAACTGTAACTTTCAATTCTGTAGTTGGCATGCATCTTCCCTTCCCAGCAGCTGAATATGTTATTCAAATGGAAGTGAAACTGCCTGACTTAAATTGTCCAGAAATTTTAAAGAATGCTTCATTTAAGGGGAGAAAGGAATTTTGAGAAAGACATGTCTTTGATCAATGTTCTTTCAAAATTAATATAAAAGTTATTTTTTAAAACTAAGAAATCAGAGCTACCAAATAATTTTAAAGCATTCCTAAAGCAGAGAAACTTAACATCTAATTCCTCAAAGAAAAGCTAGGTTTATAATAGAGGCATTGAGAAACCCTGGAGAAGTTCCAAAAATAATTCAGCAAATTAGTCACCATTACCTTTTTTAGATCTGGCCATTCTTTTGGTAGAATATGATTATGGATGTCAATTTTCATCTCCACAGGATCAGAGGAGAAGCGTGTAAGGAAAGAAGTTTTGATATCAAGAGATGAGTACCATGGAGTTAATTGATTTACTTTGCCCCTTTACAGCTATCTTTAGGCCCTGGCCAGCAGGCCTGCTCAGCCAGGTCTGGGTTCACTGGAGCTGCCTTATTAAAGTTCAAAGTTCTGTTTGTCCACTTAGCTTTTGGTCAATAATTCTTTGGTAGCTAGGCTGTGTAGCACAAAATTATTTTTAAAAAGGACTGTGCTAAATCTATGAATATAGCAGGTCCCAAATGGACTAATCTTTGTTTTTAAATATTTCAACTTTATCAACATATACACAGTAAAAAATTAAGTAGCACCTGGTTAAAAGAAAAAGAAAAGAAGAAATAGTTTTCGTTGGGACTTTCTTTGAGAACTACTGGTCAAAGACCTACTGAAATTTTTAGTTAAGGTACCAGGTTGGTAATGCTCAAGTACTCCCTCCCCATCAATACCCAGAAAAATAAAATGCAAATACTTTATGGAGAAAATAATTCCAACTGATTCCCTCAGCATGCCACAGATTAAGGTCAACAAAATATTGACTCATAATAAAAAATTCTACACACATGAGGAATAAAGCCATCATGAGTGATTGTCCACAGAAATAATAATAGATTTAAACCTCCAAGCACATATATATTGGAGATATTAAACATAGAATATGAATTTATTATATATATATTTAAAATAAAAGTTTAAAAATCAACCAAGAGACTATCAACTGATTGGCCACAACAGTACCAAAATAAAACTTTCATAAAAGAAACCATAGTAATTGAAATTAAAAACTCAGTGGATGGATTAAACAACAGAGTAGACATAGTTGAAAAGAGAATTAACAAACTGGAAGAGAGACTTGCACAGAGAGATGAAGAGATTGCCCATATATAAAAGTGCCACAAAGTACAAAGGATAGAATAAGAAATTCTGAAAGGAGTCCAATCAAAGTACTAAATGAGAGGAGAGAGATATTCCAAAAGATAAGCGTTGAGATTTTTTAAGATCAGACGAGCCAACTCCATTTCTAGAAACCTTGCAATGAAACTGCAGAACACCAATAGTAAAGATTAGATCTTAGAAACTGAGAGAAAGAGAATGCCTTCAAAACTCAGTAATGAGACTGACAGCCAACTTCTCACAGGAACAATGGGAGCCATAGAACATTAGAAAAATACATTCAAAAGGCTGAGAGACATTGTCATGCTCAACTATGCCCGCCCCACCCATACTCAGAAAAAGAAAATGCATATTCTTTCTGGAGGAAATCATTCCAATTGAGCCCTCTCTGTATGCTACAGATTAACCCAGAATTGTATACCTTGTAAAATTTCATTTTAACAGTGAGGGTGAAGTAAAGATATTTTCAAATAAAACTGAGATTGCTACCAACACACCCTCACTTAAGGAATTTCTAATAATATACAGGCATACCTCAGAGGTATTGTGAGTTTGGCTCCAGATCACTGCAATAAATGATCACAATAAAGTGAGTTGCATAAACTTTTTGGTTTCCCAGTGTATATAAAAGTTATTCTTACAATATACTGTAGCCTATTAAGTGTGCAATAACATTATGCCAAAAAAAAATGTACCTACAAAATTAGATCCAGAAACTTAGAAGTATGGAACAGACTGTCGAATTGCAGAGGGAAGGTGGGTGGGAAAAGTTCACCCAAAGAACTTGTATGCATATATGTGTAACCCATGGACACAGACAATAGGGTGGCGAAGGCCTGAGGTGGAGGCAGGGGGCTGACTAGAAGTGGTGAATGGGGGGGGGGGGGGGGGACGGGGAGAGACATATGTAATATTTTCAACAATAAATATTTTTTTAAAAAGGAAAACTATTTTATTGCTTAAAACAATAATGATGTTAAACATCATCTGAGTATGCAGTGAATCATAATCTTTTTGCTGGAGGAGGGTGCTAACCTTCAATATGTATAAAGCACAGTATCTGCAAAGCACAGTGAAGTGAGGCTCGGTAAAATAAGGTCTGCCTGTGCCGGAAAGGAGGACAATCACTCCGGACACAAGGTCTGAACTGTGAGATGGAGCGGGGAGCAAAGAAACTGGTCATCATATAAGTAAATCTAAATAATGAATATTTCAAACAGTAAGACTAATGCCTGGTTTAAGGATTTAAGGCACTAGCCAACGGTTGTCCAGCCATACTATTGGCTCTTCTCTCCAAGGAATGCTCCCCTGACCGTGAATCTCATAATTTTAGCATCTTTTGCAATCTGGTTAAGCAAAGAATTTCCTAAATCATCAAGTCCTCTTCTTCTTTTTCTTACCAGTTTTTGAGCTATCTTTTTCCTCTTGCATTTTACTGTGAGCAGCAAGAAGGAATCAGGATGAACCTTCAACATTTAGCTTGGAAATCTCTTCAGCTAAATATCAGACGTCATCACTTTTACATTCTGATTCCCACACAACAATAGGACACACCGCTGAGCTAAGTTTTCTGCCACGACATAACCAGGATCTCTTTTTTCCCCCACTTTCATTCACGTTCCTCATTTCCTTCTGTGCCTTTATCAACAGCACCTTAAAAAATGTTTTCTTGATTTTAGAGAGAATGAGGGGCGGGGGAGAGAGAGAGAGAGAGAGAGAAAGAATGAGAATAGAGAGAAACATCATTGATGGGCTGCCTCCTGCACGCTCCCTACTAGGGGTAAAGCCTGAAACCTCAACAGTGCCTTTAACATGCATATTTCTACCTACAGTCTGATCAAGACAACCTAGCATTTTTCTCCCTTGCACCTCAAAGTTCTTCCAATCTCTGCCACTGCCCAATTCCAAAGCCACTTTCACAGGTACAGCAGCATGCCACTTTCAGGTACCAAAATCTGTGTTAGTTTCCAAGTGCTGCCGTCACAAACTACCACAAACTTAGTGGTTTAAACCAATACACATTTATCCTCTTATGGTTCTGGAAGTCAGAAGTCTACAGTGGTTCAGTCGTGCTGCATTCCTGAGACTGGTTCTAGAAAAGCATCTTTCCTTGCCTTTTCTTGCTTAAGGACCTCATCCTCTGTCTTCAAAGCCAGCAGCGCAGCATATTACAGACCTTCTCTCTGCTTCTGTTATCATACCACCTTCCTGAACTCTAGCTGTCCTGTCGCTCTCTTCTAAGGACTCTGTAATGAAAATGGGCCCACCCAGACACTCAGGATAATTCCCCATCTCAAGATTCTTAACATAATCCCATTCAAAGTCCTTATTCCCCTGTGAGGTAGCATTCTCACACGTTCTGGAGATTAGGACATGGACACCTTTGAGTGGGGGTGTCAGTCCACCTGCCACAATCAGACCTGGTGAAATTTCCAAAGCAACTACAAAAGAATGCATGGGTAGCCCTAGCTGGTTTGGCTCAGTGGATAGAGCGTCATTCTGCAGACTGAAGGGTCCTGGGTTTGATTCCAGTCAAGGGCACATGCCTGGGTTGCGGGCTCTATCCCCAGTAGGGGGCGTGCAGGAGGCAGCCGATCAATGATTCTCTCTCATCATTGATGTTTCTACCTCTCTCTCTCTGAAATCATTAAAAATATATTATTAAAAAAAAGAATACACAGGGAATATATAGTTTCCAAGGCAGCTAAGTGGAAAATGAAATAAGAGAAAAAGTCAGTTTAAAGAAGGCAGTAAAGTAAAAACAAAACCAAACATAAAAATGTAGGCAAATAGCAAGCACGAAACAAAACATCAGAAATAAAAAAAACTAAACCCGGCTATGTGTTCTTTATAAGAAACCTATTTCAACTATAAGGACAGAGAACGTTTGAAGGTAAAAAGGTAAGAGAAAAAGAAAAGAAGCCTATTCTACTCAAAAGCTGCGGCAGGCGTGGCTGTCATAAGTACGTCAGGGGAGTCCAAGTAAAAGAGACTGCAAAGCACAGGCCCTGTTAGGGAAAGAGGATCCCTGTAGAATAGTACATGGCTCAACCAAGCACACATCCCCACCAATTCTAAATGTGGCACACCGGGTTGCCTCAAAATATATAATGCACACATGTATTGCAAATATATATTCAACATATTTCTCCCAATTACTGGCAGGTCAGTCAAATAACAATCACCTGCAGGAGCTGCAGAGGGGGCCCCAATGCTGGGGAGCCCCGCAAGGACCTCAAACACATTCCAAAAGAGAACATTTAAGCTCCAGCTGCCCACAGAGCTCTAAACCTTTTACCACGGGGTCATTCAAGGGACCACTGTCCTATCGCCCTAACGTTCTTCCCTCTCCCTGCCTGGGCCCTCCCGGGAAGCAGACCCAGCTCAGGGAGAAGGAGACATGCCAGGTGGGAGAGAAGGTAGGTTTATGTGCCCACCGCCAGGGAGAGAAGCCTTACCTTTCAGTGAGGATTGAAGAGATTGTTAATGTATTGTGCGAGGCATTTGTACTCCTGTGACTGAGACTCAGTTTGCAATTTAAAGTGGACTTACAGATTTTTGTTTATTTATTTTTAAAAAATATGTTTTTATTGATTTCAGAGAGGAAGGGAGAGGGAGAGAGAGAGAGAGAGAAATATCAGTGATGAGAGAGAATTATTGATCAGCTGTCTCCTGCACGTCCCCCTACTGGGGATCGAGTCTGTAACCGGGACATTGCCGTGACAGGGAATCGAACCGTCACCTCCTGGTTCATGGGTCGATGTTTAGCCACTGAGCCACGCCGGTCAGGCACACATTTTTATTATATGAAAGTGGGTAGAAATGTCATGGGGCTGCATAGGTTTTCTCCCAGAGGGAGGAGAAAGACTACCTTCATTAAGCAGTACTGAAGGGAGATGTGAAATCTTTCACCTATAACAGTGGTCGGCAAACTGCGGCCCCTTGAGTGTGGCTCTTCCACAAAATACCATGTGCGGGCGCGCACGTACAGTGAGATTGAAACTTCGTGGTCACACTCAAGGGGCCAAAGAGCCGCATTTGGCTCTCGAGCCGCAGTTTGTCGACCACTGACCTATAACAACATCCAGTGAGTCCTGTGTGTTCAGTGTGCCTATAGCAGATGAAGAGCATAATGCTTTTATTTTGCTTCTAAAGACAGGCAACCTATTTTGGCTAAAAGGGCCTGAGTTTACAGGGTCCTCGTGAACAAACAGATAACAACATTCTTTCAGTTCCCACTGCAACACTAAAGGAAGTGACAACAAAAAGGAAAATTGTATAAGATCTCATCTCCACATTTTAAAAAATGAATTGTAAATCAGATGAGCTTTGTCCTGGCATTTCTTTTTTAATTTAATATTTATTGCTGACAGTTTTACAGATGTCCCCCCTATATTAGTATTGCTTTGTGGAAAAAGGCAAGATATCCTTAGCTTATTCAGTAGTTGGATTGTATAAGAATAAAAAATGGGTTAAATTAAGTCTGAGTAGCTTCCTCCTCCTGGCCCTGATCTGATGGCTATGAGTCAGCGCAGATACCAGGGTTAAACACTGTCTCTACGGCTTATTAGCTGGATGGCCTGGGAAAGTTACATGGTCTCTCTGTAAAATAGGGACAATAATAGAAATGATCTCATAGAGTTATTGAAGTATTTAACTTGAATAATATAAAACTATCAGCTATGAATTGTACCATGACACATAATCTAATTATTTCTTCGTCTGCCAGATACAAAGACTGGCAGGAAGTCTGGTATTAGTCAATTTGAGGGACCTTGCTCCCTCCTCCTGGATTATGTAAGAAGCCTGGTTTTATGTGACCCAGGACGGTGGGGTTGGGGCATGCCCTCTGTGTCACCAAGATTGTGTTTCTCCTTGACCAGGCCTGTGTGATGCCCTTGAAGATGGGCAGTTCCACTGGTTGAAAGGACCAATCCTAGAGGCTCTCATTTTAAAATAATGGAATCCTGTTCCCTCCATCTGCTCCTCTTCCAGTGGATGACAAGTCAAACTTTCCCCCATCTGTCTCTCTCTCTCTCTCTCTCACACACACACACACAATAAATCATCAAGTCTTATTCTAATCCCATTGCTTCTCTCAACCTGTTCCTCTCCAGTCTCACTTTTAGGCCTTCATCATCTCTCCTCAGACTGTTTAATCTGCCCACTAATGGTCTCTGACTCTAGTCTTGTCCCACTGTAATCAATCCCCAGGACCCTCAGCCAGTGTAGTCTTTCTAAACCACAAAATGATCACATCTCTGTCCAGCTTAACCTTTTCATGGTTTCTCATTGCCAAGTCCAAGCATGCATGAGAAACAAGGCCCCATTTGTACTTGTCCACCTCTTTTGTCTCTGTGCTTTCCACTGAGCCCTGTGCCCCAGTCCAGGGATACTTTGTATCTCCCCAAATGTAATGTATTTCCCTTTTATTTGTATTTATGGATTCTTTGACCTCTAATACCTGGAAGGACCTTTTTCTGCCAAGTGTACACCTATCCATTACTGAGCATTTAGCTTAAACATCAGCCTCTTCTGACTATACCCACCTCAAAATGGTAAAAGGGGACTACCCCCTCCTGGAAGAGTCAGTTGGGGGCATGAGTGAGTAGGGATGACCTTGACAAAGCTGTGACTGATTTCAAGTTCATCTTCAAAGGTAACAGAGTTCCTTTCTGCTACTTTTCCCCAGCCTCCAGCTTTTGCATCCGAAGACGTCTTTATCTCTCTTCCTCCTTTTCAATGCTTGCCATTTAGAGAGGAGCAGGTTTCAGCCTTTTGCACTTGAGCCTGAAGTTATGTAAACTGGGGCACCTGTTGAATCAATTAAATTTTTCAGAAAATAGCATGGGGCCAGGGTCTGTGTTTGTCTTGTCTGTTATCCTCAGTGAAAAGCAACTGGGTAGGTGCTCATGATGGTTAATTTTATGTGTTAACTTGGCTGGGCAACAGTATCCTGGTATTTGGTTAAACACTATTCTAGATGTTATTAGGAAGGGTGTTGTGTGTGTGTGGGTAGGGGTGGGGGGCGGGTAACATTTGAGACAATAGATTTTGAGAAAAGCAGATTACCCTCCATCATGTTGGAGGGCTGGCTTCTTCTTCTTCTTTAATCTTTATTGTTGAAAGTATTACATATGTCCCTTTTCTCTCCCAGTAGTCCTCTCCCAGCCTGTCCCCGCCCCCCAGCCTGGGCCTTCATCCTCCCTTCCCCCATTGTCTGTGTCCATTGGTTATTTTATGCTCATATGCATACACATTCTTTGGTTGATTCCCCCCCCCATCCCCCATTCCCCCCACCCCCACCACAGTTTTCTAATCCACTCATCTGCTGATGGGCACTTAGGCTGTTTCCAGATCTTAGCTATGGTAAGTTGTGCTGCTACGAACATAAGGGTGCATATATTCTTTCTGACTGGTGTGTCTGATTTCTTAGGATATATTCCTAGAAGTGGGATCACTGGGTCTCATGGGAGTTCCATTTTTAATTTTTTTGAGGAAACTCCCTAATGTTTTCCACAGTGGCTGCACCAGTTTGCATTCCCACCAGCAGTGTACCAGGGTTCCCTTTTCTCCATAACTTCATCAACGCTTGTCGTTTGTTGATTTGTTGATGATAGCCATTCTGACAGGTGTGAGATGGTACCTCATTGTTGTTTTGATTTGCAACTCTCAGATGATTAGTGACTTTGAGCATGTTTTCATATGCCTCTTGGCCTTCTGTATGTCCACTTTGGAGAAGTGTCTATATAGATCCTGTGCCCAATTTTTAATTGAATTGTTTTTCTTCCTTTTATTACGTTGTATGAGTTTCCTAAAAATTTTGGAGATTAACCCTTTATTGGATGTATCATTGGCAAATATGTTCTCCCTTGCAGTGGGCTCTCTTGTTATTTTGCTGATGGTTTCTTTTTCTGTGCAGAAACTTTATTTTAATGTAGTCCCATTTGTTTATTTTCTCCTTAGTTTCCATTGCCCTAGGAGATGTATTGGTAAACATATTGCTACGAGAGATAACTGAGATTTTGCTGCCTATGGTTTCTTCTAAGATTTTCATGATTTCGTGTCTTACATTTAAGTCCTTTGTTCGTTTTGAGTTTATCTTTGTGTGTGGTGTGAGTTGGTGATCTAGTTTCATTTTTTTGCATGTATCTGTCCAATTTTCCCAGCACCATTTATTGAAGAGACTGACTTGACTCCATTGTGTGCTCTTGCTGGAGGGCTGGCTTCTTCTAATCATTTGAGGCCATAATATAAAAATCATTGGCTCCCAGGCAGTGAAAGAAAAATACCACATGATCTCACTCATTTATGGATAATAAAGACCATTATAACCTGATGAACAAAAAGATAGATACAGAGGCAGAGAAGCATCGAACAGACTGTCAAATTACAGCGGGAAGGCTGGGGAGGATGCGGGGTGGGGGTGGGGGCAAGAGATTAACTGAAGGACATTATGCATGCATATAAGCATAACCAATGGACGCAAGACAGGGGGAGGGTGGGGGGGGGGCGGAGAGGTGAGGGCATGTGCCCGGGGGCGGGGGGGGGGGGGGGGGGGCGGGGAGGAGGGGGGGTAGGGGAGGCCAGGGAAGCTCAATGGGGGAAAAAAGGAGACAGATGTACTACTATTTGTAACACTTTAAGCAATAAAATAAAATTTAAAATCATTGGCTCCCTGAATAAAGGGGAATTCTGCTAGCCTTCAGACTGACTGCAGCATCAACTCTTCCCTGGACCTCTAACCTGCTGGCCTACCTTGCAGACTTTGAACTTGCCCACTTCCACAATCACATGAACTAATTCCTTAAAATTACATATATATGGAGAGAGATTTTTACATATGTGCATATATACACACATTTCATTGGTTCTGTTTCTCAGGAAATCTTGACTAGTACAATGCATTATAAGTGCTTCATGAATACTTGGTGACCTAATTAATAAGTAAATAAACATGAATAAGTGGATAAAATGTCTTTAGGAGCATTTCCATCCAAGCCTCATGTGGAACTGCTGTATGAACGATTTCAGTCCTTATTCAGTATCATGCAGCAACAAGGGCTACTCCCAGTGTTTCCATAAATCCTGTGGCTCTTTTTATACTTGGAAAATTAGGTGTTCAAGGGTAAAAAGAGAAGCCAGCGCTTGGATTTTAAAAGCCTCAGCCTTTTTGGTTGATGGAAAGACTTTGAGCCATAGATCTAGGAGGATTTAGGGCTGAGACCAAATTTCCCCGCTGGTGATGAAATAAAGACCTCCGAGGCCAGGTAGAAGGGAGTCAGAGAAGGAGGGTGAGTGTGTGTTGATACTGTGGTTCCTGAGGAGGGCATCCCTATGCCTGCCATCCACAGGCAAGCCTGGGCGTAAGGCGGAGGAAGACACCCCAGGTAGCTCTCAAGATCTTGATCTGGTAGTAGAGGGGACCTATGCCTTGATTCCTAAGCAGTGCCTGAGATGGTGGCAAAGAAATGTGGTTAAAGTTATACCAGGACAGGGAAGCTTTAGATATAAAGGCAGAGTGCTCAAGGCTGAGCAAGGCAAAAGACCACAGAGTGATCCCCAAAGAAGGACAGAAGCAGCTGAAAGCAAGCCAGTCATGAAGGAGTCTTGTGGTGAGGGATGAGGGGTGAGGAAGCAGGCATCCGCATGTGCTGGTTATGGAAAGAAGATATTTCCGCATATGCCAATATAGACAGGGACCCAAACCAGATACTATTTCTGTCTTGTAATGCCTCGGGATTTTAGAGCATGGACTATAGCAAAGACTTACAAACTTTGTTACCTTGAGCAAATTACTTAATTCTCTACGTATTAATTTGTAAAATAGGACAATAGAACCTACCTTGGGCTGTTGTAAGGATCAAATGAGTTAAGACATGGAAGGCATATAGAACAATGCCTACCTTAGAATAAGTGGTAGGGGATCATCATTATTTTTCATAATATTATTGTCATATAGGCCCACCAGCATTTAGATAAAATGTCAAGGAAAATGGATGGGTAAGAGAAATCTTGAAATAACTGAGATTAAGCTTCTGCCATCTGAAAGCATAAAGATTTCGTATTAATAATTGAGAGGTATTATAAAAAAGTAGAGTAACTTACATTTCTTTTCATACATTCATACAAGGACACACCTGAAATTTTGCAAACTCAACTAGGCACCCCAGGTGTTATTATATGGGTAGGGAGTTTTGGGGGGAGGTTTGGATTGATAATTCCATCCTGTATATTATTGATGGATATGAAACCCCTGAGGAGGCATGGAGACCAGAGTATAGACCAGTGATGGCGAACCTTTTGAGCTCGGCGTGTCAGCATTTTGAAAAACCCCAACTTAACTCTGGTGCCATGTCACATATAGAAATTTTTTGATATTTGCAACCATAGTAAAACAAAGACTTGTATTTTTGATATTTATTTTATATATTTAAATGCCATTTAACAAAGAAAAATCAACCAAAAAAATGAGTTTGCGGGTCACCTCTGACACGCGTGTCATAGGTTCGCCATCACTGGTCTAGATGGAGAGCTAGCTCACTAGGGGGAAAGGGGCTTTGAGTAATGGGGACCAGGGACCAGGTGGGAAGTTGCTCAGAGGACAGGGAGTGATGGAAATCAGAGTAAAGGTAGAAGGTTAGTTTTGTAGAAGAGTATCCTCTGTCATTTTAAGAGTGAAGGGAAGGATGAAAGGATAGGATGAGGCCAAGAGTGTTGAATCAAAGGCAATCAACCATCAGGAACTACTAGTATCTATGGTTTTTTTAAGGTAGGAAGTTAGATCATCCACTGAGACAGGGTTAGAGATGTTAAACAAAAGGAACAGCTATAAAATCGCATTTGAGTGGTTTGCTAGGTGAGCAGCATAGGGGCTACAGTGAGCAGACTTTAAGAATGTTTCATGGATAACCACCTGAAACACGCAAAATAATTTTTTAGTCCAGAAAAAAATGCAGCCAAAATGCACACTGTATTTCTATTAGAGGAGTGGGATTCTGAATGAGTTTTTATCTCTGCATTTAAAAAATATTTTATAATGAAGTTGTAATACTCTGATATTTGGAAAGGTTTAAAATATATATATATATATATATATATATATATATATATATTTAAAAATGTGATGTTTCACATTGTCAGTGTTCTCAAAAGTCACCATAACTAATGTCATCTTGACCATGAAACACAGTGGTTTGTCTTCTCTGAGCAGTTTAAGTTAATCTAATGTTTGTTTCATCTCACTCTGAGAGACACAGTATAGCTTACCCATTTGCTTCAATGATTGAGACAATAATTTCACAGCAACATACATTCTATTCCAGTAAAAACATATTTTTTAATCAATTGCAGGAATCGAGAATTAAGATTCAATCCAAGATTTCCTTTGATTACATTAGCATTTGCCAGATCAGAGTAATTTAATAAGATTCTACACTGGTAGAAAGAACTATGCCTACTGGAACTCAGGAAAAAGGATCGGCTCACTCTAAATTAGATTTATGAGTGTCAGCCTAAAAGCTAGTACACTTGAATTTTAGTCCTTTTTTTTCACTCTAACTTGACTGAGAGAACAGCTCTCCTTTTTGAGTAAGCCTCTTCACTCACTATTGCCATAATTAATACTTAATTCAGAAATGAGGTGGTAGGCATTTACATAATGGGGATTATGTGCTATTCACTCATAATGGCAATGTGAGGGTTGTCAATCACTGCACATTCTCGCGGTGCTGTGGGAGGAGGAGCAGAAATGAATGAATGTGAAATCCATCACCCGAAGTGTGTTTAAAAAAGAATGAATTCCACTCTAGACTTATTTAGAGCTCAGGTGATAGAAAATAATAACTTATCCTGTGGGGTTGCAGATGATTTGAGCAAAACCAGAGGTTCTCAATCTTAAACCCCAAATAGTAATTACTTGGCGAAATTTAAAAATACTGACCTGCCACCCTCCCTGCCCCTGCCCCTGTTCAGGGAAGCCTACTAGTAATTAAATTTGAATTCATAAATAATGAATAATATTTTAGTAGAAATATATCCCAAATATTTCATGGGACATACTTATACTTAAAAAATAATGATTCCTCTGAAATTCAAAGTGAACCGTGAGTCCTGCAGTTTTCCTTGCTAAATCTGACAGCTTTCTCTGCCCCCATTCAGATTCAGAATTGACAGGTCTGGATTTTTGAAAGCCCTCCGGTGATTTTAATGTACACCCAACTTCCGTAACACTGGGCTAAACCTTAAAAGGCCTCCTCTACAAACAGGTTGGCAGAAGGCAAATTAAGAACAGGAGGGAGAAGGATGGGAAATGATTGTTAAGACAGTTTGGTAGAACCATCACAACTCCTTTAAAGTCTTCTAGTTTGCTGTCCTACCTTCTATGTATTTTTCTATACTTGTTATAACTGACTGAGAGCAATCATGGTGCCTGCTGCATCCACAGCCCCTTCTGAACCATACCCTGATGCGAGTGGGCAGTCTGGGTGGCTCTGCAGGCCATGCTCTGCATCAGTGACCCTCCCCCTCCCCCTCCCAAACCGTGGCCTCTGGGCCAGGGATGAATCTGAGGGAGACCGTGGCCTGCGAGGTGGTGTGGTACAGAGTTCTGCCCAACGGGGTGATGATGATTAAATTAGACCAGACACAGTCTCTTGGTGCATTTTATTTCTGGGTACAGAGCATCAGATGTTTGGTAATGGAAGCAGAATCCATTGAAATAGGTCAGTGGCTCTCAAACATAGTGAGCCGAATATTAATTAAATATGATCAATACTATTACTTAAATATTATTCAGAACATTAATTAAATATTATTAAAACACAGGATTTTGGGCTCCACCCCAGAGTTTCTGGTTCAGTAGGTCTGGGCTGCAACCCATGAGTTTGCATTTCTAACATATTTCCAGGGCTGCTGCTTTAGATTCAGGGGCCACACTTTGAGGATTCTGGGTTAGCTTATGCTACAGTAACAAACAAGCTCCAGATCTCAGTGGATGAAGGAAACAGAGGTTTATTTCTTGTCCGGGCCGGCTGTTCAGCCAACGTGGCTGTGCGCCACGTTGCACAGTGTCAGTTTCCTCAGTCTGAGAGGCAGACGCAGTAGCCACTCTGAAACGGCAGGAAGAAGGGTGAAGCACACCCTGACTCTTAGAGTTTCCCTGCAAGTGGCATGTGTCACGTCCACTCAGTTTTTCTGGCTAAAGAAAATCATACATCCACGCGTAACTTCTAGTGGAGCATGTAACATAATCTCATCATTTGCTTAGAAGGAGAGAAAAAATATTTGCTCGAATGACAATACAGATACGGAAGCTAAAAACAACACACAGAAACAGAACAGCATGCAGGTGGCATGAGAGCACTGGAGTCATGAGTGAGGAAAACCCTGGCTGGTTGGTTGGTAGAGGCAAGAGTAATTAGAGACAGAGCTGTACATGAACAATCGCATGATGCTGATGATGGTTGCTGATGACGGATGCTGATGGTGGTTGCTGATGATGGTTGCTGGTAATTGTCAAAGCTACTTTTGGTTCTGAACCATGTCCTGGTCACCACGGATGTGTTAATATGACTGCGCCATGTCCCTATGAGATTACCAAGATCCTTACTCCACATACACCTACAAGCTCATGAAGCCTTCACCCAGGACATCACATTGCCAAGTCACCACCAACAAAGCATATCCCAGCAATTAAATGTAATTTCAAAGTAACCTGAGTCTCCCACGTGTATTTCTCAAACACCATGAAGGGGACCATAGACCAAAATAAAATATCTTCAAATTTCTTTAAATATTTTTTTCCATATAAAGCCCCCAATTCTTCCCTAGCCCCCACCTTTGGATTTCTAGGGTTTCTCCTCCTCTTCCTTTTATTCCAGTTGTGCATCACAAAATCCCAAAGGTCTGATTTAGCAAAACAGGGGTGGGGACCAGCCTCAGCAGGCTCAGTCTGAATCTGCGATGGTGGTGGGAGAGGAGAAGGTCTGGGTGTAACAACCTGGCCCACCGCATCCTCACATTACATTAAGTGCCTGAGAAACATTCAGTTCCTTGTGATCAACAGAGTTCAAACAACTTGGACATGGATTTTCATACCAGGACGGAATGATTTCTAAGGTACAAAGTGTATGTGCAGGACTTAAATATTCTGACATGTCCCTATGAGATTCCCAAGATCCTTATTCCACATACACCTACATTAACAACAAAAAGGAAAATGGTATTTTTTTTATCATTGCTCAACTGCTCATCTTTCAAATTTGAGCTTAGATAGATCCAAACATCCCAAATGCGCTGAGATTCTGTGTGTAGTCTAGTTGCTTATCCCACCCACTGTTTGCTTGAATTTACCATGAACCATGTGATTCTTTCTCTTTACTATTTTCTCCTGGTCACTAAGTGATGGATTGGCCTGAGCCCTGAATTTTGTCCGTTTCCCAGGATCACTTTTGTGAACACATCTAGGGGCAGGCAGTGTTTCTCTTGACCTTGAGAAAGAGGCTCCCTTCCCTGTGCCCCATGCGTTAATAGGCTTTGATACTGCCTGCCTCTGGGTGAGCAGTCCCAAAGACCAAGGGACCATGCCTACATGCAGCCCTCCCTCTCACCATTTAGACCACAGCCCGGGAATTCCCAATGGCCCTGGGCTTGCTTCTAGGGTTGTGTGAGCCTCATCCTGGGTCATCCTCCCAAGGACAGAATGTGCCATGGAATGCATATTCCCAGGCCCAAAGAGTGGCCAAGGGGTGGCTGTTTGGGGTGTAAAGGAGCTTGGTCATGTGGTTGGGAGTTTGAGGTCCATTGTGGATGGAAGGGAATTAGAAGTGAGGAGAGAAAGGGCAATGTTTGTGGGCCAGAGGCCAGAGCTGTCTGCAGTATCATGTTTGGGCACAGACAGAACTTCTATGAGTCCGAGAATTTTAACTTCAAACTTCTTGGCCTTTCACATAGTTCTGAAGGTGTATTTGTCAAGGTAGGTAGATAGAAAATATTTTATCTGACAACTTGGCTTACAACTTATAGTCATAAATATAGCAGATAGGCCTTCATTTATGTCCTTGCCCCAGACCCTGACCTGGCCTGGCAGGCAGGTGGAGAACTCAAGAGGCTGGGACCCAGATCTTGGCCTGAAATAAAAGGAAGAACCTGTCAATTTGATTCTATGGTGCAAACACTGATGAGACGATTTGACTACCTAATTTTACAAATTAAAAAAAACAATGGATTGCCCTGACCAGTGTGGCTCAGTTGGTTGAGCATTGTCCTGTGCACCAAAAGGTTGCTTATTTGATTTCCAATCAAGGCACATCCTTGGGTTGCTGGCTCCATCCCTGGTGGAGGCATGCAGGGGGCAGTCAATGGATGTTGCGCTCTCACATCAATGTTTCCCTCTCTCCCTCTCCCTCTCTCTCTAAAAATCAACAAACTATTAAATAGTAAACAAACAAACAAATAAACAAACAAATAAATAAGGATTGTCCTGAAATCAAGTTCTCTGAAGCATCACAGATAAGACTGGCCAAAAAAATAAAAATAAAGAAACAAAACTAAAAAACCAAAACTTCATACTCCACTTAGCCAGCGTGGCTTTCACTTTTGTCTGTCAACAACTTGTTTGTGATGTACTGTATTGTGATATTAAGAGCACCAATGCTAGATGTTGACAACATGGTTTCTAGGCTCCAGGAGGTCAATTTTTCTGCTTACAAGCTGAGTGACCTCAAGCAAGTTTCATCCTCTCTGAGCTCCAGCTTCTTCATCTGTAAATAGAATAAGGATCCATACCTTACATGGGTGTTGAGATGGTTTAATAAGAAAGGCCTGGAAGGGCTGGGCACATAACATGTGTTCAATAAGGGGTGGCTGCTGCCACTACTGCTCTTTTCACTTTTATTGCTACTGTTATCATTAATTGTGCTACCTTAGGCCCATAAGCAACTTCAACTCATTTTAAAATTAATTATAAAAATAGGGTAGCACATTCACATTGTTAAAAAACAAGACATATAGAGATGTACATTGAACAATCTTTCTCCTACCTCTCTTACCATTCACCTCATTCCAAACAGCTCTGTATTCTATAGGTTTTAGTGTATTTTCATAGTATTTCTTTATTCAAATATAAGCAAATATGAAATATATTCTTTTTCCATTTTCATACATAAAAGGTAGCATGCCATATATACTCTTGTGGACGGTGCTTTTGCTTACTTAATATATCTTGGAGATCTTTTCATGTCAGTATGTAGAAAGTCTCCTCATGCTTTTTCACAGTTGCGTAGTATTCCACCATGGTGCTTATTTCATTATGCCCCTAGAGATAAACAATTGGATTGTTTCCAATGTTTTGCTCCAATGAACAATGCTGCTGTGAATGAAATTGAACGTGTGTGATTTCATGCAAGTAGGTCAATCTGTAGGATTGTGGAGTAAATGCATTGTGATTTTGATAGGTAATGCCATGGTGTCCTTCATGGAGGTTGTACCATTTTACACTCCCTCCAGAATGTGAGGTTTAAGTCATATGAACTTTTCACTCATATACATCAGTTAAATAGGACCAATAATGATGCCCAATTACTAGTATATTTGTTTCTGGCTGCTGCTATAATACTTATCACAAACTTAGTTGCTTTAAACAGCAAAAATTTATTATCTGGTAACTATGGACATCAAGCATCCAGGATGGGTCTTGGTGGGCTAAAATGGAGGCACTGGCAGTGTCTCATTCCTTCAGGAGGCATGGGAGAGAATCTGCTCCTTTGCCTCTTCCAGCATCTCCAGGTTCCCACATTCCTTGGCCTGTGCCCTGCATCACTTCAATCTCTGCTTCCAGTGCACATTTTCTCTTCTGATTCTCTTGTCTCCCCCTTATATGGACTTGAGATCACATTGAGTTCACCCAGATTATTCAGGATGATTTCCTCATCTAATATTCTTAATTACAGCAATGAAGTCCCTTTTGCCATGTAAGGTAACATTCACAGGTTTGGGGATTAGGATGTAGACTTCTTCAGGGGTCATTATTCTTCCTACACAAACACCTACTGCACAGGGTGTCAGGAGAGTCAAGGTAGAGAAGTCACCTGTGAAAAGCTGTCTCCTTGTCTGTCTCCTCCACTAGAATATAAGAAAAGATGTGCTGTGTTTGGTTCAGCAATTTAGTATCTATTAGGTCAGAGTAAACCTTCTATATAATTGTTTTATATTTTACACTAGAGGCCCAATGCATGAAATCCGTGCTTGGCCCCTGCTACTGCAGCAGCCACGGGCCTCTGTTGCCTCTGCCTCTTCTGCCTCAGCCCCTGGCCTGCTGGTCTAATTAGCATATTATGCTTTTATTATTATAGCTATCTTATACTTACATTTAAGTTTTAACATATGAAAGAATGAGTGAGATTCTTTGAAAAAAAAAAGTAAAGCATTATGCAAAAAAGCTTTTTTTTTCCATTAAAAAAGGGGATCTGGAAAGCTTGTCTTATTAGACAAAGATTAGTGTTAAAGATAACTGTGAACTCTAGAGCTGTTATTTTGTAAAATTTTGTGAATCAGTAATATGATCTGTTCTTATTCAAAACATATGTTGTATCTCTAAGTGAAGAAAATGCATCTGCCCATCTTAAATTTTTTTTTTCAGTTTCAAATTAACATGCAAATAGTCTGTCCCTCTTTTCCAGGCTCCTGTCACTGAGTCACATGTCCATGGACCAAGGAACAGACAGGAATAAAGCTGAGAATACACAAGCAGGGAAGGACTCAGTTTCTGTGAATTGAATGGAAGAAACTATTACAGGAGAAACTGGAAGTGATGGCACCTCTAGGAAAAACGCCATGTGTGTCCACCTCTTACCTACCTGTCTAGGTTTTCACCATGGTGTTTTCTTCTCATCACTTCACTCATACATCGTTCCTTCATTATAAAGACAAAGGCTGACCAAGCCTGACTTCCAAATACCTTGACTTTGTGGGGAATAGGTAACTATTGTGTAGTGATGAAATACATGGGCTCTGGGGACTGCAACCTGGGTTTGGAGCCCAAGTCCAGTACAAAATGATCTTGAGTAAAGTATGTAACCTCCCTAAACCCACCATTTTTTAAATCCAGTGGATAAATGACAATGGATAATGATAGTACTTCTCTCATAGAATTGACATAAAGAACAAATGACATAATATTTGTGATTTGCTTAGCTTAATGCCTTGGTAAGTGCCAGCTACTGTTCTTATTATTATCAGTCACTCTTATTATCTGTCATACGGTCAAAAGAGGTTTGATATCATCAATGAACTACAGTACCCCTGACATCTCAATGGCAACCATTCCATTTGGACCAAACCATCCTTTCCTTGACCAAACCACTTTCTCACTATCCATTGCAATCTCTCTTGGTTCTCACCATTTTTTTTCTTTCTTCTCAGTTTAGATTCCAAGTACATATTATGTACCTCCCCTTTAAAACCCCTTTGACTCCCTTGATCCTCTCTCTCTCTTGTATCTGACTGGCAGAACCTCAGCCTTGGTTATATCCAACTACTTGCCTCCAGCAGCCAACAATAACTGAAGGAAGATCACACAGCAGTGCACATCAAAACTATTTAAATAATTGTTTCAAAATATTGTTTGCCTTTTTCATTGTGCTGACATTTGCGTTGGAAGTGTCAAAGCAAAGATGGGTGAAACTCCTGATGCCTTAGCAGTATTCAAGGCAATGGCACAGAGTCTGTTACACGTTTGTAGTTAAAAAAAGAAAAAACAACAACCAGTGCCCTGGCCAGAGTGGCTCAGTTGTTGGGCATTGTCCAGTGCACCAAAGGGATGCTGGTTCAATTCCTGGTCAGGGCACATGCTCGGACTGTGGCTCAATTCCCAGTAGGGGGTGTGCAGGAGGCAGCCAATCAATGTTTCTCACATCGATGTTTCTCTCTCTCTCTCCCTTACTCTCTGTCTAAAAATCAATTAAAAATCTTTAAAAAACAAAACAAAACAAAAAATACCAGTTTAACTTAAGAATATCCTTGATGAAGCAGTAGAAATTATTAATTTTATTAATCTTAACGCTTGATTATTTGTCTTTTAATGTTCTATGTTTCAAAATGGGATGTCTGCATAAAGAACTTCTGCATACTGAAGAATGCATATCTTTTTTTCTTTTTAATTTTTCTGTATTTGCCATAACCTTTTAAAGCAGAATATGACTAGAGCACTGCACTTCTATTCACGAAACTTGCTCTGAGTTACTTTCAAACGGCTTTACGACATGCCTAGGTAGCTTATATTTCTGCTACGCTAAACAGTCCTTTTCTTTGGAGACTGCAAACCTGGGTTTGGAGCCCAATTCCAGTAACTATCCAGTAACTATGGATAGTTACTACCATTGTGTTGGTCAGCTTAGCATACTAACTTCTAGAGCAGTGATGGCGAACCTATGACACGCGTGTCAGAGGTCACACGTAAACTCATTTTTTTGGTTGATTTTTCTTTGTTAAATGGCATTTAAATATATAAAATAAATATCAAAAATATAAGTCTTTGTTTTACTATGGTTGCAAATATCAAAAAATTTCTATATGTGACACGGCACCAGAGTTAAGTTAGGGTTTTTCAAAATGCTGACACGCCGAGCTCAAAAGGTTAGCCATCACTGTTCTAGAGGCTGGACATGCAGTTGATAACTACAGAGGATGTTAGTCTTAAAAAGTAGATCTTAGGGGATGGAGTTGTTTTAACCACACATCTAAGAATACTTTAGCAACAAAAGATTTGGTCAACTGGGAATCTGCTTGAGAGAAAACACTTCAGACCACAAAGCTAACAAACATTAGGCTACACGTATCTTACAACAAACATAACCCCATTCTGTTAAAACAGGCCAACATGGAACTAGGAAAGAAAAAGGAGCCTGAAGTATCACAGTCTCATACCCCCGGTCTTCCCTGTAAGTAGTTGCCATGCCAAACATATCTTAAAAATGTTAACAAAAATATAGAAAAAAGTCCTTGAAGATATATTATCCAAGAGAATGAAGGTAAAGTATTGAACACGTGTGCAGGTGTTCTCCAGGTGAGCTTAGTCTACTTCTTCCATGCGGGAGCTGTTGTCGTCTCCTTCCAGGGGCAGCACTGCTCTCATCAGCAGTGGGGTCATCTTCATCGATACCAAGATCAAGTTTGATCATCCTGTAGAACCTGTTAGCGTGTGTCTGGGGGTCTTCCAGACTGAAGCCAGAGGACAGGAGCGCAGTCTCATAGAGCAGGATGACCAGATCCTTCACAGACTTGTCATTCTTGTCTGCCTCTGCCTTTTGCCTTAAGGTCTCGATGATGGAATGGTCTGGTTTTATCTCAGGTGTTTCTTTGCTGCCATGTAACCCATTATTGCGTTGTCTCTCAGGGCTTGAGCCTTCATGATTCTCTCCACGTTTGCTGTCCAGCCATATGTGCTTGTGACAATGCAGCATGGGGATGTCACCAATTGGTTTGATACTTCCACCTTTTCTACTTTTTTCTCTAAGATTTCCTTCATGATTTTGCACAGGTTTTCAAACTTGGTTTTATTCTCTTCCTGTTTCTTTTTCTCCTCTTCATCTTCTGGAAGTCCCAAGCCCTCTTTGGTGACTAACACCAAAGTCTTCCCCTTAAACTCCTTCAGCTGCTGCACACAGTACTCATCAATAGGCTCAATCATATAGATCACTTCTAGGCCGTGCTTCAGAAAATACTCTATGAAGGCCGAGTTAGCGACCTGGTCCTTGGTCTCACCTGTGATGTAATAGATATGCTTCTGGTTCTCCTTCATTCTGGTGCAGTAGTCCTTGAGGGAGGCCATCTCATCACCAGAAGCAGATGTGTAGTATCTTAACAGCTCTGAGAGCTTCTTCCAATTTTGAGAATCTTCATGAATTCTAAGCTTAATATTTTTAGAGAACTGCTCACAAAATTTTTTATAGTTCAGCTTATCTTCTGCCAGTTCAGTGAAGAGTTCTAAGCATTTTTTGACCAAATTCTTTCTTAACTTTCAAAATTTTCCTTTGTTGCAACAATTCCCTGGAAATATTTAGAGGGAGGTCCTCAGAGTCCACTACACCTCTAATTCAGGTATTCAGGGATCAGCTCCTCACAGTTATCCATGATGAAAACTCTGCAAACATACAACTTAATGTTGTTCTTTTTCTTTCTGTTTTCAAACAGGTCGAAGGGAGCACGTCTTGGGACAAAAAGAAGGGCTCTGAATTCCAACTGTCCTTCAACTGAAAAATGCTTCACTGAAAAGTGATCCTCCCAATCATTAGTCAAGCTCTTGTAGAATTCCCCATATTCTTCATTAGTAATGTCATCAAGATTTCTCGTCCAAATTGACTTTGTTTTGTTCAGTTCTTCTCGATCGATGTACTTCTCTTTGATCTTCTTTTTCTTCTTGTCACCATCCTTCTTTTCTTCTTCCTCTTCATCAACATCTTCAATTTCAGGCTTGTATTTGGACTCCTTTTCTTCTTTTTCTTCCTCTTCCTCTTTCTCTTCATTTTCTTCAGCCTCATCATCACTGACTTCTTTATCATGTTCCTTTTCCACAAAAAAAGTAATGAGATAGCCAATAAATTGAGAGTGTTTCTGCACAATCTTTTTGATCCATCTCTCCTCCAAGTATTCCATCTGGTCGTCTTTCAGGTGCAGAATAACCTTTGTTCCACGACCTATGGGTTCCCCTATGTCAGTCCTAACTGTGAAGGATCCTCCTGCAGATGACTCCCAGGCATACTGTTCATCATCGTTGTGTGTGGTGATCACAGTCATTTTCTCAGCAACCAAATAGGCTGAATAGATCCCGACACCAAACTGGCCAATCAGAGAGATATCTACACCAGCCTGCAAAGCTTCCATGAATGCTTTGGTCCCAGACTCGGTGTTAGTACCCAGGTTATTGATCAAATCGGCCTTGGTCATTCCAATTCTAGTATCCACAATAGTGAGGGTTCGGTCTTGCTTGTTTGGAATGAGATTAATGTGCAGCTCTTTCCCAGAGTCTAGTTTCCTGAGATCTGTCAAACTTTCATGTCTGATCTTGTCCAGAGCATCTGATGAGTTTAAAATAAGCTCCCCAGAAAGATATCTTTATTTGAGTAGAAAGTATTGATGATCAGTGACATCAACTGGGCAATTCTGCCTACAAGGCAAACATCTCCACTTCCTCCTCCTCCACCGATCCACAAAGGCTCTGTAGCAATGCAGCATGAGGGTGCAGAATCAACTCGATGCATATCTTTTTAAAAACTGATTTTAGAGAAAGAGGAATGGGGTAGGAGAGAGAGAAACATTGATTTGTTGTTACACTTATTTATGCATTTATTGGTTGATTCTTGTATGTGCCCTGGTGGGGATCGAACCCGTAGCCTTGGTGTGTCGGGACCATGCTCAAGCCATTGTGATCAGTCACTCTAGAAATGCAGTCAGAGCATAGGAAGGCGCTCTTTCCTTTTCATCTTTCCTTATGGCATTTTATCTTTCTTTAGATTTATGGACACGAGATTACAAGTCCAAGATGTGTATGCAACAAGCATTCCTTCTTTGTTGAAAAGGAAAAAAGAACACAAAAGAACACTTATATATTCATCACATTTCACATGACATCAGACTTACTGGGAAGTTTTCAAAAAATGGGAATGCCTGATCCTCACTCCAGGACTACTGAATCAGAATTTCGGAGTCAGAGCCTGGACATCTGAATTTTTAATAAACTGAAAATAATTTTGATGATATCTCTTTTTATTTTTTTTAAATATATTTTATTGATTTCCGAGAGGAAGGGAGAAGGAGAGAGAGAGATAGAAATATCAATGATGAGAGAGAATCATTGATCGGCTGCCTCCTGCATGCCCCACACTGGGAATCGAGCCCATAACCCAGGCATGTGCTCTGACCAGAAATCAAACCTGTGACCTTTTAGTGTACAGTACAATGTTCCAACCAATTGAGCCACCTGGCTAGGTTGAGATATTGTACTTTTAAGGGTTCAAAGTTTATTTCTGCTTCCAGAGTGTCTCACTGAAGCCTTGAGAGAATAAAAAAGAATGATGGCAGCTACAGGGCAAGATCATAGAGGAGGTCTCTGCGCAGAGCAAGGTTAGAAGGTTCCTTTCTCTCTGCCAGATTAGCTAATCATGGGTTGCACCCCACTCTCAGAAATCTAGACTTCCGCAGAAAGAAGATGGATTAGGAAGTGACTGCATGTTGCCATGGCAGGGGGGATGGGGAGGTGGCTCTTCTATTTCCTGGCAACCGTTGGATAAGGAGTTGCACTAGACTTTGAATTACAGGCAAGAAAGCTACCACTCGGGGATCATTTGAAAGAGAACGTTAATCAAGCTTACCTTGGTGCCTTGAGGGAATCCAGATTTATTAACAGAAAATCAATACAATGTCAGGTGCCCCTAACGTATACTTCAATGGACTATTTCCTCAGTCTGACCAGTCCTGAGCGCAGTGAAGTGTCCTCAGAAAGAGCCTTCACTTTAGTTTTCTGAAAGCAGCATGCCCCATACCAAGGAAGGATTAACCTTGTTTGCCAGTGCCAGGGGCCAAACTAGAAGGTGATGGAATCTGGGATACTTTGGGAACAGACTTGCCAATAATCTTCCTTTTCTCTTTGACCACCACGTCTTCTAGATATTTCCAAGCTACTTATCTATGTCTACTTCATCCCTTTTCATCGCTGTCTGGTGTTTTGTAAGATGATGTTCTATTCTTTATTTCACCATTTTCTCGTACATGGGCACTTAGGCTGTTTCCAGAGTTTTGTTTTAACACTGCTGTCTTCAACGGGTTACTGTGCTCACGTGCAGGTAGTTTCTCTGTGATGGAAACCTGAAAGAGGGTTACTGGGTTGAAGATATGAGCATTGAACATTCTTACACTAACTGCCAAATTGCCTCCCAAAAGACTATCATTTCACATTCTTACCAACAGCTCCCTGCGAGCATCCTGCCCCCTTCCTTCTGACGGCTTTGTGCATGCTGTTCCCTCTCATTGGGATGCGTGTCCCTTCCTCATCTTACAGAGCTCTGTCCAAGCTTTCCTTCTGGAGAGCCTCCCCTCACTGTCATCAGTTCCATGGCTCCATTCCACTAAGATGATGAGTGTCTGTCTATTCTTACCACTGCCTTGACCCAGATTCTGGTTTCTGACATTCCAGTCTCCACATTCTCATGACCTCCCCAGAAGCCCAATAGGATCATGTCTCCTCTGCACATCCCCAACATGAAAAGCTCAATAGGATCATGTCCCCTCCCCCTTGCACATCACCAACATGAAAAACCCAATAGGATCATGTCCCCTCCCCCTTGCACATCACCAACAAGAAAAGCTCAGTAGGATCACATCCCCTCCTTGTGCATCACCAAGAAGAGCTGGTTTTGTCAGCGTGGCATGGCAGCCCACCTTGATTGTGCCTGTGGAGCACATGCTGGTCATCAGCTCAGGCTCCTCTCCACGCTCCCTATTGTGCTTGGCAGTTCCCATACAGAGGGTAGAACTAGAAAGATTTAGTTCTGAATCCCAGAATTTCAACTCTGTGACCCCAGGCAAGTTACTTATCATTTCTAAGATGCACTTTTCCCATATGTAAAATGGGTATAATAATATCTAGCTTTAAAATTCACCCAAAATACTGGAGATTATATCAGGTGAAGTATGGAAAAATGACATTTTGCACAGTTTTTAACTGTTGGCATCTTTAGTAAGAATATGCATTACTTTTGCCAATATAAATATTCAAAGGATGAAAAAATAGTCTGTTAGAGTTGGCATAGTGTGGTGGTTATGAGCACAGACTCTGGAGCTAGACTGCCTGGTTTAAATCCAATTACTGTGTGACTGTGGAAAAGTTACTTAACCTTTCTGTGCCTACTCTACTGATTTGTACAATAAGGACAATCCTATTACTTACCCTGAAAGGTTGTTGCAACCATTAAATGAGTAACGTAAGAGAAGTATTTGGAATAGCGCCAGCACGTAAGAAGTGCTGCATAGGAGCTTGTTGGTGTTAATAGTGGATGGTGAAGCAGTAAGTGGATCATAACTATCTGCTATTCTTTGCCCTCCCCACATCTTTGCTAGGGTTGCTGGGAGGATTGAACGAGGTGACACCTGAGCGACACCTGGCTCATGGTGAATCCCCCTTCCTCTGCTTTCCTTGCCTTTCAGTCTCAGTTAGAGGACTTTTCCTTTGGAGAGACCTTCCTGACCCCAGGCTGCCTGACCCCCCTGCCTGGTCCTGCATAAGAACACTTTTCACATGTGATGTCATTGTGGTGTACTTCTCTGCTCTGTCTGCACCCGACTAAGAACTTTAAAGGTAGGGATTGTCTTAATTTACCCTTCCATTTTCATCACTTGACACAGTACCCGGCAAAGAGTAGGAGCTCAATATACGTTTGCTGTATTTTGCATGAAGCAATATGATCACCGTCAAGCAGTTTATAATGTCTAGGGTGGAAACATACAAATATCTGAAAGGGTAATCCATTAGCACACAAAGAGACCTGCTTTGGCCAATATGATAACACAAGAGGTAGCATGGGGTGGGGACGCAGGCACTGGGAAAGGGTCTGGAGACTTGGCTGGAGTGTCCACGCCACTCCTGAGTGTCCTGTGTGACTCTGGGACAGTGGCCTAACCTCTCTGAGCTGAGGCCCCCTTAGCCGTAAAAGATGGGGAAAATAACACCAGGCTACATGAAAATGCTTGGCAAGAACATTGGTGATTAAGTGTCAGACTTGGGGTAGCTCAGCAAGTCTGGAGAAACTCAGAGCAGGAAGAGTTGGTGTTGACCTGTGTGGCTCCCCAAGGCTGCGGGAAAGAGGCAGTGATGAAGCTGAGCTTTGAGGGGACGGGCAGAAATTTAGCAAAGGAGGCGGAAGCTGGACTATTTCAGGCAGGATAATATCTTGAGGAAAAAAAAGCTGAAAGGAAATGAAGAGACAGACGGAAAAGAATCAGATTTCTTTACTTTATTGCTCACAGTGAGGAATGACAAGAAAAGGCTCCTTGGCTGGTGAATGCTGGCATTTTATTTCATCAGCTCTGAAGGAAGGTGGGGAAACACGGGAGGCTACAGAAGCTAAGCTGCGGGGTGGAGGGGCCTGGAGAAAATTGTGACTCCAAATTAATTAATTCAGTGAAATTAATCTTTTAAAAATAGCACACTATTGAGTTTAAGCAAATAGACCCAAACAGAAGGTGTGAGGATCGTTAAACTAATAACCAAATGTTCTTACTGCTTTGAAGTTTAATTTAGTTGTTTAAGTGAATTTTAATGTTCTAAATGCACAACTCTGTAAAAGAGTTTTCAAAAATAAAACTGACACTTAGTTGTTTCAGCTTCGAATGTGACATAAAAACAATATTTTTATCATAGCTTTTTAATTAACTGTATTTTCTAATTTTTTTTCAGTGTGGAATTACTGTAGGAATTTTTAAAGTTCTAAAATAAAAAAAGCAAGTTAGAATAATCTCTGATTTAAAAAAAATTTTCACAGCAAACTTGTGCGTAGCTAAAAAGGTTTTCATTATTGTTGTTAACCTCTGAATTTTTTGAGCTCATAATGTTCCTTCTTTGGCTCGTTTGCCTTCTGCATAACAATCGCCTAGGAGATTAGCATAGAAAGGAGTCGTGATAGCAACCGCTGGTCCTCTAGCATCTACTTAGGTCTGTGTTTGCACCTTGTCTGCCTGTTGTGATGCTGTAGAAGCTAGGAACCATCTCTTCCGTTGGCGAACCTTTGGCCAGTGCCAACCACTGAGTTACAGACCCGGCTACTAATGGATGTTGCCCCCTAGTGGAAAATCAGAGGTCTGTACACATTGGGAGGGCCAGCTGGCACTGCAGTTTCAGACCGCTCTGTCTGTATGCAAGAGAGATGAACTCCCCGTTTCAGGCTGTCCTGTCAAACCTGGTGGTGGTAGAATAATGGTCCCCCTAAAGATATCCATGTCCTAATCCCCAGAACCTGTGACCATGTTACTTACATGGCAAAGGGACTTTGCAGATGCCATTGTGTTAAGGATATTGAGGGATCCTGGATCCTGGATCATTTGGGTGGGCCCACTGTCATCGCAAGGATCCTTATGAAGACAGAGGCAGGAGAGTCAGACAAGAGAAGGTGATGTGAGAACGGAAGTAGAGAAAGGGTTGAAGATGCTAAGCTGCTGGCTTTGAAGACAAAGAGGCCGTGAATGCAGCGGCTTCGAGAAGCTGGAAAAGGCCAGGGAACAGTCTCTAGAATGTCCAGCTGGATCTCAGACCAGGTGATGCTTTGACTTTTGGCCCAGGGAGAACCATAATAATCTGAGTTGTTTTAAGCCACCAGGTTATGGTGATTTGCTGTAGCAGGACAGGAAACTGAGATGCTGCTCTTGAGAAAAGCAAAGGTACCTGTGGGCATGCTGCCCGAGAGACAAGAAACCCTGACCCAGGTGCTATTGCTTTTGTGCTAATCATCCAGGAATAATGCGACACAGAATCTTGAAGGTCATTTTACACCATGAAAATGCATTTAAAGAAGGAAATGTTACTGTCTCTGGGCCAACAGAGGTGGTGGTGGGAGGAGGGTCACTCGAGGTGGAGTCCTTGTAAAAAAGCAAATGATGACATTGTTAACTCACTGATGCGAAAGTACACTGACTCTCCTGAGGAGAGGGAACTGTTTTTTGAAAGAAACACCTTTTCCCCTCTAGACAATAGATATGTCACACATGCACTGTAGAAAACCTGAAAAATATAGAGAAGCAGAGAATGAAAATCATCCATAACTCAGCCACTCGGAAAACCAGTATTTTAACATCTTTTATTCTAGTAAGTTTTTACAACTCTTACGATTATAGGGTATAGGGAATCTTTTTAAATTTAACATTATATCATAAACATTACCTACATCATTATAAATCCTCTGAAAATGTGCTTTTAATGATGATACTATACTCAACCAGTTTTCAAATTCTAAAATTAAGTTGCTGTTTCCATATTATTAAGCATTTAAGCTGTTTTGGGTTTCAGTAAAATGAATAACAGTATAGTGAACATTTTTATGTAAAAAATTGTTTTTGTCTGGATTTTGGATTATTTCCTTAAGGTAGATATCCAAAGATGAAATAACTGGTTTAGAGGTTGTGAATAATTTCAAGGTGTATGAAACTTATTGAAAATTATTTTCTATTAGGTTTGTATTAATTTCCTCTTATTAATAGCTTATATTAGGTGGGAAATCTGCATATAGTAATCTAGCTTAGTAGCCTTCAAATCTATTTTATTGACTCACCCTAAAAAATACAGTTTGTATCATAATCCAACACACACACACACACACACACACACACACACACACATTGAAAAAGCTCCCTCTTTCAACATACAATGCACGACTATGATGTTACGTATTTTATTCTCTTCTATTATTTTAAATTCAGGTTTTTTTTTCTGACCTGTCACACAATAGGTCCATTTATTTTCAGGATAGCCTTTGGGAAATACCTCAGATATATTGCTGTGGAAAAGCATGGCTATAGAACAATATTTTACAGGACTATGGGCTTGGTAACAATTCAAGATATTAAATTCAGTTTTGATTTACAAGGTGATTTTGGGGCCTAGGAATTGGTCAGGACCCAGTTTTGAAACACTGTTTTAGACCATGGGAGTGGACCCAGCTTCGTGTAATTCGTATGTGCATCTGCATATAGGAACTATCTCTTCTGAAAATATCCCAAGCCTCAAGTTTGCTGCCTCTTCAAGAAACATGATTGTATGATGAAATGATTTGAGCACTAGATAAAAACAACATCTGCATGGAACAGCTGACCCACCTTTTAAAAACCTGAATTTAGCCCTGCCTCAACGCCTAAATGTCATCCCCATTAGTTCTGCATTTTGGATGTTTGTTAATTCACAAAATTCTCACACGTATACACCTTGTGATTTCGATGCATTTAATAATGGAAGATGAAGTGGCAACAACAGATCCTTAAAATTTTGAATTCTGTGATATTTTGACGCAAGTTGCACCTTTGGTGTTATCAGCACCTTTGTATATCTGTGAGCTCTTCCAGTGAGGCTTTATAAAAAGATTTCAGTTTCCCAGATCACATCTGGGAAAGGCAAATGAACAAGTAGTGAGCTTTTAAAAATAGAGAAAGGGACATAAAAGGAAGAAACCATCTCTATATTTAGATAGATGTCAGATTAATTTTTTGGATTCCGGTCTAAGAAATTTTTCCTCATGTGTTGAATGCTACCACCATTGTGATGAAATATATATTTTAAAAAAATCTATCATCAAATATATCAAAAGCTTTTGTAGGCCAATCAGCTCTAAATTTTATGAGATATTTAAAGGTCAAACATTTCATCAAACATATTGCATTGTTGATTGCTGTCTCCTTTTTCAGCTGGCAAAGAAACAAAGAAGAAACACAATAATGATGACATAGTTGAATGTTGAAGATTGTGAAAAAGTGCTCAAAAATTATATGACCTTTAACTTATGATTTATTTTTTCATTCAAGGAACTCTAAGCACTTCACAGTCTTACTCATCAATTTTCACAGTTCTTTAGAGTAAGAAACAGACAAAATAATCTTATCTGCACTGTGTAGACAGAGATTTAGGGGGAGAGAAGGGTCTCTAGGGCCGAAGGACCTGTCCAGATTCAGAAGTCTGAACAAAAAGTTTACAGTTTTTATTCCAAATCACATCACATGTGACCCTCCTTCCCATCATAAGTGGTTTGAGACCAAAATTTGATTGTTAAACACTTACGTGGCAACACTTATATGCCAGGAACTGTTCCAAGGACTTTCCAGATACGAACTCAGTATTCATAACAAGCCTAAAAAGTGGGTATAATTATTACTCCCATTTTATTGATGGGGAAACTGATATATAAATGACTTCTTCCCAAGGGCACAGCTAGTCTGTGGTGGAACCAAAGTATAAGATGATGTTGGCCTCCATGGTCGTAACTGTAACACTCTGCTGCCTCCCCTGTGCTAGAAGGTGAGTCCTCAGCCTTTTCATTTGAAAGCCAACCTTTCCAAGGATCTTATGATGTCTGCTATTTTAGAGCATAATTTTTGATGTGATGACTTTGGTCAGAGAAGGACTTCAAAAGCCTATGTGTATGTGTGTGTCTGTGTGTGTATGCATCACACACATCGATAAAGCAGGAGAGAAGTTTGCTCACTATAACTCAGATGCCCCCCAAAAGTAACCTTATATCCTTAAATTCACAAACTGAGCCCATCCACTTGAGACCATCCCCCTTCTTTCCCATGCTGAGGAAGATACTTAAAATTGTTTATTAAATTTAACTTAGTCTCTTCCAGTTTAAAACTGTCATTTGTGGGTAAATAGTGGATTCAAATTCACATTCTATCTCAGGACTGTCCCTCCCTGTCCCTCAGGCACCTGGGCTCAGATGTAGGGCCTTTGGGTTTCCCCTGGCTTCCGTCAGATGGCCCTCAGCCTACAGGGTCTCTGGCAAGCTCTATGCATGATGCTGAGGAGAAATGGGTCCTGGATGGAATTGTGGATGTCACTGCTAAAGTTGAGGGTCCCTGCTTCAGCCTTTATATATATTTTAAAAATATCTTTATTGATTTCAGAGAGGAAGGGAGAGGGATAGAGAGATGGAAACATCAATGATGAGAGAGACTCATTGATCAAGCTGCCTCCTGCACACCCCATACTAGGTATCAAGCCTGCAACTCAGTCATGTGCCCTGACTGGGAATTAAACCGTGACCTCCTGATTCCTAGGCCAATGCTCAACCACTGAGCAACACCAGCCAGACCTTGCTACAGCCTTTATAAACAGGTCCTGTGCTCTGTGGCCTCCCTCTTGGATGCCCAGTCTTTTTCTGGTCTACCAGTGTTCTTAGCACTCCCTTATCCCCCACTGGTCCTTGTGGGTCTTCCTGGAGCCAGGGATTTGGCATGTAGGCTGGGGTCCACTTGAATGAAGCTGCCCCACCACACCTTCCAGGCATTGAATGCAGGGCCAGTGCCCAGCAGTCTCCTCTGACACAAAACCCAGTGTCTTCAAGTTTCTCAAAACATAAAGCGGGCTCCTTACACCCCTTCTGGAAGTTTCCACCCACAAGATAAGCCAGGAAATTTGCATCAGACCTTTAGCCCTCTCTCCCTTTCCCCTTTCAAATGTTTTGCTCTTATCCAAGTTCTTCCCTTCTCTTTGCTTATTTAAAGGGAAAGTTTCAGAATTTAGGAAATACCTTTGTCGCTCAACAAAACCCAGCTTTCAAGATTACTATCTTCACCATGGACTTTAAATCAATTTGAAACTTAAAGCTGAGCTATGATGTCGATCCCAGTGGTGTCGCCTTCTCTCTGAAGCAAAGAACCATTGAGGAGCTGTTGAAGCAATAGGTGGGGAGTAAAGCAACATGAATACTAAGATGATAAACAGCATTCCTGAATGCAGGTACCAGTACGAGGGAATAATAGAACACAACTTAAAAATCTAAATTATAGACGACTTATTGGAGTACACGGATATTATGGTAAGTACAACTGAATGGGCTCCGTTTTTTTTTTTTTAAAGAATTACACCTAAAACCACTGCCATGGCCCTGTTTTTGTCTTTTCTACCACAGTCTGTCCTTGATCTCTTCTAACAAAGATATTTTCTGTTCCTTCTCTATTTTAAATCCTTTAGTCTTCTATCACCTTTAGAATTAAGTTCAGTTTCTCCTGTGATCTGGGCTCAACCTCAAGTTACAGTTTCCTCTGATTCCACCCCCCTTGCCCCAGTGCATCCCGTGCCCCAGCTGCCAAACCGAATTCCCTGAGGCCCTCTCAGCATTCTGCAGTCACAACAGCCCTTGCACATGCTGCCCACCTCCTTGAATGCCTGTGATCCTCATCCTTCACCCTGACCACTGGGCTTGTCCTTCAAGACTCAGATCAAGTGGCATCACCCCGGGGAGGTTGTCCTTATACCCCCGACATGCTTTCTGAGTTTGATGTGTCTCCTCTGAGCTACCCGAGGCTTTGCTATCCTACTGTTTATCAAGTTGTTTTAATTGTCTGTTTATATCTCTTTATCACCACACACACACACACACACACACACACACACACACATGCGCGCACCGGATCATGAACTCTGAAAGGCCATAACTTGTGTTTGCATCTCTGTATTCTCAGAATCTAACACAAGTGTCTGGAACGTATTAGATGCTAAAATTTGTTTCATTACTGAGAAAAGAAAGGAAGGGAGGAAGAGGGCATTTAGGTTATATCAAGGCTCAGGAGGAGCAAGCATCATGCCTGAAGCTATTTTACTTGTTGGGACGAACAGATTGGCTAGAACAGCAAATGCTGCCTCCTAAGGGCCTGGGATTTTGTCCCCTCACTTGACTGGCTCACAGTGCCTGGCACAGTGGTTGGCACTTCGCAAGGGCTCAGTACCAATTTACTGATTGACTTGTCCAGCTTCCCACTTTGCCTCCGAGGACACAGGCAAGGAGAGTCCTCCTATTAGCCTGTGGCAGGAGGTCCCCAGCTTAGAGCCCATGTAATTTTCTCTTTTCCTGGGGTGGCTGTGCTCCTGAGCAGTCACCCCATCAAAATGGCCTCTTGAGGCGAAATGGTAATCCAATACCCCCCTCCCCAATCCCTTCAATCTTTTCAGTAATTGGTATTTGATACCACCCCCCAAGGGTCCCCATGGGTCAAGGTTTACCATCCCACTCCACTCCTCTGCCTTCCAGGAACTTTCTTACAAGTCTGGTAGAGGAAAAGGAACCATGTCCCCATTACATCTTACAGAAGCCATAACTTGGATCAAGACTTCTGCTCTTGGTTGTCTCAACTGTTTTGTTTTGTTTTTTCCAGGATAGCGTATAACAGAAACCATTATATATTTACATTGATTTTTTAAATTATTGTATATAACTGTACTTAATTTCCTTGGATGTAACTAACATTTCAGGCTTCTCTGGCATGTAGGTAGGAAATGAAGTTACATTTGCTTTTGATGCCCAAACTGAAAGTGTTTGGGCCTCAGCCAGCTTTGCTGTGAGGTCTCACCAGCCTCTTACCGAGTAGCTCCTATTTACTTCTAAAGGTTTCTGAAGAGTGCTCAGAAACGTGTCCATAGTCCCCATGCAGCATCACCGTGTTCTTTCTCTTCCAGCCGCACATCTGCCGCTCATGTTCTGACTCCCCTACGCCGGTATCCATGCGCTGGAAACTTCTTAAAGGCACCTTCCTGTGTATTGCCATTGTGATGGTGCCCGGCTGCAAATTAAGCTCAGAGATAGTTTGGGGAGACTTCAGTAGACTCCACAATCTTGATGTAATAAAAGAAGTCTCATTAAAAAAAATGTTTGATCCAAAAATAAAAAAGTCTCAGACCAAACTCTGCCACTCCTGCAGCCCTTCATTACATTAGCAAGCAACAGGGCAAAAATGGTCCAGAAAAACCTCTTCTGGAAGCGAGTCCAGCTCCCTGCCCTTTCAGCTTCTCACCTCTTCTGCACCAAATGTCTGCTTGAGGCAGTCAATGCTACAGGCCAGAGGCTGCCTTAGATTGGGGGTGGGGCTGGCGCTGGCAACCAGAAGGCCTCTGAAACAATGGCCGGATGTGGGGCCCTGGGAACACCCCTTCCTCGGTGCAGGACTATTATTTCCTGATTATAAAAGGTGGGGAATATCTCCATTTTATCCAGCCCACGCATCTTACATATTATTATTTTTACAAATGAGAATGCATTTTTAACTAGAATCATGTTAATCAGCAAGTGGGTAATTTCATTATTGAAGAGCCATTTCTGGCATTCGCTATTCTAATTAGCAAGGCATGGATGGAAATACTGATAGCAGAAGCACTTGACCAGGCTCTCTTGATGTAAGGCCAACTGATCAACCCTATACAGTTCAGGGCGGCTTCCCGGGAGCATGCAAAGGGGGGGAGGCGGGGGGACAGCAGGCCCTGTGCAGGAGTGGCCTCCCTCCCACCTGTCACACCTGGGCATTCAGTACTCGGTTGTAGAGATTATCTTGAAACTAGAATCTTTACTTTAATCAGAAATTTTTATTCACCACCGCTCTCCTGGTGTATCTTCTAACAATGCCTAAGTAGAAAAGAGTAAGATCGCTTACCTCAGGCTTTCCCGTTTCCTCTGGGGAGGACTCTGTGAGGTGTCAGGGAGATGCTCTGATGAAGCCATTCAGAAGAGCAGAGCTCGACCTTCCTCCTGGGGCCTGTGCTTTCTCTGGAGCCCTGATCTGGGCCAGAGCAGGAGTCCTAATCCTGGGAGACCTCTCATACCACAGGCCCGGGACTTCTTTTCTATGCCAGGCCCCCACATGCCTCCCTCCCCACTGGCGGTGGCTGTTGAGGTCATTTTTTAGTTTGAACCCTCCCTAAGTCCTACACTGTGACTTTGAGACTTTGCGCTCAATATCATATCTATTTCAGTATCAACTGCAAATGTGGAGGGAATGACCTGGGACTCTTTCCCTGGAGCACCCCTGAAGATAGAAAAGGAGAAGTGTGTTGCCAGATGACCTTCTGAGGACCCCAAAAGGAATACAGAGAGAGGAAGCCCACATGGACAGGGCTGGCCTCAGAGGAGGGCAATAATGTTTGCTGTGACCCTACTACGAGGCGGGGTGTTGCAGACATTTTATTGCGTCCAGGCCTGACTGGTGGGTATCATCCCCATTCTGCAAGTGTGGAAACCGAGTCTGATGGATTAAGCAACTTGCTCAAGGTGGGATTTGAGCCCAGGTGAGCTGCCTCTTTTACCAGATCATCTTGCTGAGCTCTCGCAGGGGTGAGTGACGCTGAGGTCATTGTGCTAAGATGCCTGGCCTCCATAGGGGTGAAAACGCTGACTCTGGGGCCCAGTGGCCCCAATTTCACCTTGTCCTGACGGGAGCAGCTGGAAGGATGGGGCGGAGAGTGGGGAAGGCATGGGGGGCAGGACAGCAGTCAGCAGATTTTGCCCCGCACCCTCTGCTCCTTTTGCTAATCAGTTTGTGAAGCAGAGCCTCCCTGGGGAGCCCCTTTAGGCCTCGCATTTTCAAAGAAATTCAGGCAAAAGGCAGGCAGGCATTAGTTCTGAGCCTCCTATCAGACCAGGAATAGAAAGGTGACAGTTCCCCTCTGAATGAGATGTGCTGGGAGCTCAAAAGACAAAATGGATTCCCAAGGTTTTTTTCTTTCTCCCTTTGTCTGAGACAATTTCTCTTTCCACTGTGAAACCGCTGCTGAGTAACCTTTCCTGAACCTCACAGTTTGGTAAAGGAAATACGTTTCCTGCTGCCCAGAAACAGCCTCTCATTATCCAGCGATGGGTAGGGCGGAAGCCCAAGGCGGGAGGCATAGTATCACAAGGCGGTGACACCAGCGAAGTGCCCACTTGTGTGTTTATACACCCGGTGCCAGAGGTGCACATTGGAAAACCAGGCTCTTTGTCTGCTCAGCAGATGACAGAGCCTAGTGCTGCACAGCCCAGGACGAGGCACTGACCCTCCTTATGCAAAACAAAGCATCGGTGGGCAGACAGCCTGCATCATGATATTTTCATGGATGGATCTTCACCAGGTGAGCCTTCCAAAGTGCCCCCCATGTTCCTTCTCATATTTCTTTATAAAATAAAAAAGCAAAAGCAACATACTTTGTAGGCATTGTGTGACTTTAAATTGGCAATTTAAAAATAAATCACATGGTTAGAAGGGATTATTTATGGTTGATGAGATTATGGGTTATTTAAAATTTTGGTGTTTATTATCTGGTTTTCAGTCTTTAAATTGAACATGAAACACTTTCCTATTAAAAAAAAAGAAAACCAGAAATGAATTCTTTTACAAACCAAAGAATAAGGAAGCAGTCAGTTCTCCCTCTCAAATCTCCAGTGTGGAAGGGCAGTAGCAGGGAGAGCTGGGCTCAAACTGTGCCTTGGCCCACTGTTCACTCTCGTGCTTTTAAACACCACTTCTCTGACTCCCAGTTTTTTTCTCTCTCTCTCTCCCTGAACTTGAGATTTGGGTTTACAGCTGCCCATTGGACAGCTCCGCTGGGATGTCCAACAGAATCACAACTGAACTAACTATCCCTCTCTAACCCACTGCTCTTGCAAACCTCCTTCTCCAATGATGGCAGTTCCATATTTCAAAGTTGTGCTTGACTTGTCAGTTTCTCTCACATCCTACAAACAATGTGTCTGTAAATCTGGCCGGCATGCATGTCATATCCTGCCACCTCATGAAATCAAATCTCTCCTCTTCACCTCCACCGTTGGTCCTCAGAGCCAATCTCTCACTCTAATGCCTAGATTACTGGGACAGCCTCTATTTATTTATCTTTAAAATATTATTAAATTTCTTTGGTTGACATTGATTAATACAATTATATAGGTCTCAAGTGTACAATTCTAAGATACAGCATTTGTATATTGCATTGTGTGTTTACCACCCAAATCAATGGGCAACTAATGCATCACTCAAAAACATCTTCTGGAGGAATAAACGAATGAGCAGGACTTCCTTCACATCCTTATTTATAAAATGGGAGGACTGGACTTAGTTGATGCTGTATCTTAAAGTACATTTTGTCCATTTAACAGAAAAATGAATGCACGCACTTGGTAAACAATTCAAATAAACTGAATAAAGTGTGTAGTGACAATAGGTTTCTCTTCTACCCCAAACTCAGAGTCCTTGGTTTCCCTGTTCAGACGCAGGCACCATACCAGTTTCTTATGCAAGTTTCCAGACATTCTGTGAATACAGGTATTGTGTCCTCCTTTGTCCACAAATTGCTCGCTGCCTTTTCCCTAAAACAATGTAGCATGAAGATTGTTCCATACCAGCATACATAAAATTACCTCATACTTTCCTATAGCTGCGTGATCCTTCATCCCTTGACTTAGATCAGGGGTCCTCAAACTTTTTAAACAGGGGGCCAGTTCACTGTCCCTCAGACCGTTGGAGGGCCGGACTATAGTTTAAAAAAAACGATGAACAAATTCCTATGCACACTGCACATATCTTATTTTGAAGTGAAAAAAGAAAATAGGAACAAATACAATATTTGTATTTGCATGTGGCCTGCAGGCCGTAGTTTGAGGACCCCTGACTTAGATGTTCAGTCTGTTCGGTTGGCTCCCTAGTGATACTCAGTTGTGCTAGTCTTTGCTGTTACAAACTTTGAGTACACATCTTTGTATATGCGCACAGCTAAAGGGTGAATTCTTAGAAGTATAATGCAGGGTCAAGGGATACATACACATTTTACTCTCATATTGCCAATTACCCTTCCAAAGAGGTTGTACCTACTCTCACCGACAGTGTAGGGGTCTCTGCTTCTTCTTCCTTACTAAGACTTTATTATTAAACTTAAAATAAATTTATCAAGGTGATAGATGAAAAATGATACTGTCCTGTTTCGTGTGAGGTTGACCATCTTTTATATGGCCACCAGAGGCCCAGTGCACAAATTCGTGCACCTTGAAAGGAACTGTGGGCAGCGAGGCTGTGGTGGGCACAGGGGCGGGTCTCAGTCCATCCTCTGTGGCCCCGCCCGGTCCCTCCTGCTGCGGCCCCCAGCCCCCTGCCTGCTGGCAGCCCTGCTCCCAGGAGCAATTGGGGCTGGTGCCAGCAGTGGGTACAAGAGTCGACTGCTGGCTCCAATCACCCTTCAGGAGTTGGGGGGGTGTGGATAAGCCCTGAGGGGTGATCAGGGCCGGGGCTGGGCACTGGCAGCAGGGGTGAGCGGCAGGTGGGCAACTAATTTTCAGTAACCACCAGAGGCTTGCCCCGATAACAGCGACTGGCACCCTGCCTTGGTCTGGCGCCCCCACTCACCTGCCCCACCATCCCGCCGTGGCCGACACCCACCATGTTCCATGCACACCTCATGGTGGTCAGCGCACATCATAGTGACCGGTTCTTCAATTGTTCAGTTGTTCGGTCTATTTGCATATTAGCGTTTTCTATATATAGATGCGCCATTTGTATTTCTATTTCAATGAATTTCCTGTTCATGGCTTTGCTATAAATTTATGATTTTTTCTATTGGTTCATTGACCTGTTTTAAAAATTGATTTAGGATATATATGTATGAAGTTAGCCTTCTGACATTTATTATGCGGGCATTTTTCCAGTCAGTAGTCTCTCTGCTTTACTTTGCTTATGATATTTGTTGCCATGCCGAAAATTTTTAGTTTCATCAAGTCAAATACATCAGTGACTTCTTTTATGGCTTTTGGGCTTTGCATATTGCTTAGAAATGCATTCTTCATTCCTATAGTATAAAATGTTCTCATATCCTCTCATACTTTAGTCTAATACTTTTATAGCTTTTATCTTAATGTTAATACCTAGATACACCTGGAATTTATTAAGTGTAGGGATCAAATGAGCAATTCAGTTATTTTTTCTTCCATGCTGGCAATCCAGTTGTCCCAATACCATTTATTAAAGGATTTGTTGGTTCCTACTGGTTTAAAGTGCCATCTTTATCCAATAAGAAATTTTCACAAGCATTTGTGTTTATTTCTGGCCTCTTTTCCATTGAATCGATGTGCCTATCTGTTCATGGCTCACTACCCACATAATTCCATTACTTATTGTGGTTTTGACAGTGCATTTTAATACCTGCTAGGATTTGTTTCCTCTCATTTCTCTTCCTTTTCAGAAAATTTCTGGTGATACTAGTATGTTTATTTTTTCCAGATGAACATTATTTGGATTGTTTCATTTTTGGGGGTATTGAGCTATATGAGTACTTTTTAAATTCTGGATATTAACCCCTTATTGAATGTATGTAGCTATTCTGACAGGTGTGAGGTGATGTCTCATGGTTTTAATTTGCAATTCTCTGATGATTAATAATGTTGAGCATCTTTTCACATGTCTTCCATATGAGCTTTAGAATCAACTTGTTACATTCCCCAAAAAGCCCCTTTGACATTTTTATTGGGATAGCATTCTGTTTATAGATTAATTTGTGGGACACTGACATATTTACAGTGCCTAATATCCTTTAAAATTAGTTCACACTGGTGTTTTTATTATAGAAACTAGAGGCCCGGTGCACAAATTTGTGTATGGCCTGGCTGGTGATTGGGGCCAGTCATGGCTGATCGGGGCTGGTTGGTCAGGGGGAGGGACCGTGGGAGGTTAGCTGTGGGAGCATTGACCACGAGGGGACAGCTCCTGCATTGAGCATCTGCCCCCTGATGGTCAGTGAGCATCATAGCTACCGGCCAGTCATCTGGTCATCTGGTTGTCTGGTCGTAATGGTCACTTAGGCTTTTATATATATAGACTAGAGGCCCGGTGCACGAAATTCGTGCATGGGGGGAGGAGGTGGAGTGGGGGAGGTCCCTCAGCCCGACCTACACCCTCTCCAATTTGGGAGCCCTCAGGGGATGTGCTACTGACAGCTTGGGCCCACTCCCCGTGGTTCTCTGCTCTCTGCGGGGCCTGCCTGCTACACACCACTGGGATGGGCAAGCAGGCTCTGCTGGGTGCTGCCTGCGGACTGCTTGCCTGCTCGCAGTTCACCACCACCACTGCCCAGCAGGCCCTGCTAGGTACTGCCTGCGGGCCCCACTTGCCTGCTCATGGGTCTCCGCCTCGACCACCCAGCAGGCCTTGCTGGGTGCTGTCTGTGGCCCCAATTGCCTGCTTCCCGGTCTCCGCTGTGACTGCCCAGTAGGCCCTGCTGGGTGCTGTCCTCAGGTCATGCCACCACTGCCCAGTAGGCCCTGCAGGGTGCTGCCTGCAGGCCCCACTTGCCTGCTGGGCTCACATTGCCAGGGTGATGCCGCCAACGTCCTGCCCAGCCTCTATGGGCACCGCCATCTTTGTTGTGGAGTGACAGTTAATTTGCATATTACTCTTTTATTAGATAGGTTAGATAATGCAAGCTTATTGTAAAAAAGTTCTAACAATTCTGTAATGTATGAAGTAGAGCATGAAATCCTGTTTATCCTCCCCTAATCCTTCCCCTAGAGGCAACCACAGTTAATAATTAGGTGTTCATCCTAGAAGGTGTTTTTTAATAAGAACATTTGTAATCATGTATGCACATATACA
Source organism: Myotis yumanensis (assembly GCF_028538775.1). Classification (NCBI taxonomy): domain Eukaryota; kingdom Metazoa; phylum Chordata; class Mammalia; order Chiroptera; family Vespertilionidae; genus Myotis; species Myotis yumanensis. Next base: position 76,211,381 of record NW_027223759.1, read on the forward strand.
TTTTAACATGTGTATTTGTTATAGAGCCATATCTAACTTCATATCACATATACTATTTCTAGCCCATTTTGCATCAATTATATATCATGGGTATAGCAATCAGGTACATGTTAATACCTGTATATCTGTCTTATCCTTTCAAAGGTCACACAGCAGCCCACTGAATGGGAGGACAAGGATACCATAATTAATTTACCTTCTCCCCCATTGATAAATACTTGCATTGTTTTGAATTTTTCTTAATTACAAATACTGCTGCAGTGGACTGCTCTGAGCATTACCTTTGTGCTTTTGAGAAGATATTTCAACCAGATAAATTGCTAGAAATAGAATCATTGGGTCAACGTCTATAGGCCCTTTCATAACACTTCAATGGAAAAGTGTATAACATAGAAAAGACCTCTCCCTCAAAGGGAACATACCCTTTCCTAGCACTGCCCTGGGTTCGGAATCCTTTTACAATGCATGCAGGTCCAGTAGCTGGTGAGGTGAGTGCAACTAACAGATCTGGGAGCACACAGAGTCCTTGTCCCACCAAAGGGGCTGGCTCTGAAGGCTGACCAAGGCTCTCAGCACAGCTTGGGCAGGGATGCTGGGGGAGAGCCTCAGTGATGCATGGCGGTGGTGAGAGGTGTTCCTGGGTGACTGACCTGTAACTTAGAATACAATTTTTCCATAAAAAGTTATAGTTAGTAGTAGTGGGAGGTGACATTGAAGGACTAATACAGCATTAGCTCATGAATGCAGGGCTTTTGAAAAATACCAGTAAGTGAGCTTTGCTGTGTTGCTGGCTGGAGAATTGAACCACTGCAAACAATTGTTCCAATAAGACAAGGCTTTCTGAGTCTAGACAACTTTCTTAAAAATGAGGTTTGTAACCATTTAGGAATTGGAGGCTGTGCATGGAAGATGCATTTACCAGCCTCTGCTCCTTCTCTTTGATGATCCCAAGTTTCCCAGAGGCTCCTGTTGGTGCCAAAACAGGTCTGTCATTCCTACAACTTCCCATGTAGTTTAGTTACATCCTTTTAGTTGTCTTTAGTCAACTCTTTCTTTCTTTCCAAACCCTCATCACTTTTCTTAATCCCTTCACACAGCCCCAGCTCTCTCATCTCCTAGATGACCCAGATCATATCAATTCATCTCCTACCAGTATATGACCCCAAAATTAGGCCATTGAGCAAACTCTGCTCTAATTTCCTATTTTCCACTTTACCCTTAATATATTCATCTGTCCAATATCAAAAGCTGAATGCCCAGTTAAGGCCACCCTATGCTCCAGATCCCTGCCCTGGGCCACTGCAGTGCACAACCATAGAAATCCTCCTTCTCTACCTCCTCTTTCACCCCAGTCTCCATATTAACAACAACTATCTCCTTCTTTAACTACCACTTACTCTCTCTCTCCTCTCAGTCAATCTTCAAAGAGTTATTTACAGTTGTCTCCACTTCCTTGCCTTCCTTTCCCTCTCCATTGTACTGCAACCCATTTATTCTTTCCATATATATTTATTAAATACCTATTAAAGGCCAGGCACTATGTTAGATTCTCAGACTACAATAGCAAGTAAAAAAAAAATGTAAGGCCCCTCACACTTCAAGAGCTTATGGACTATTTAGAAAGACAAACAGATTATAACAAATGACATTTTAAAAGTACATAAGTGGAAACAACATATAAGAGTCTCATGTACAGCAAGAAAGCTGATCTGCTATCCCTATTTGTTTTGTAAAAGCCACCATCTGGAACTATCACTATATTCCCTAGGACCGATTAAGGGTAGGAATTTCTCACCCTGGAGGAGGTCAATGGGAGAGACTTTTGAAGGTAGCCAAACCTTTGGCATCCCACAGATCTATTTGTAGACCAGTCTATTGGGGTGCATGGTTAGGCCAGGAGTAGGGAGGGGGGACATAACAACCCCTCCAGCCCTCTGAGTCCAGTACAGAAATGAGTGGCTTGATTTCTCAGGTCTCCTAATGAGAATGTGCTGGTTTGGGGGGAGAATCTACTTGTTGAGCCCAACCCCAGAAAAAAGGCTGGCATGGGTGTTGCATTTTGTCAAATGCATTTTTTTTACAAGTATGGGAGATGTAATAGACTTAATATTGGAATTAGCCTGTGGGCGGAGCTGGAAGGAGGACTGGAGGCTGCAGCTGAAGAGTCAGAGGAAAAGCCACTAAAGGCCTGTCGCTGGGTTCAGATTGCCAATATCTCATAGGGATTTCTGCATCTGTGCTCACGTGAATATGCAACTTTAGTTTTCTTTTCTTTCTTTTTACAGTCTTTTTAAAAAATATACTTTTATTGATTTCAGTATCAGGAAGGGAGAGAGAGCTAGAAACAACAATGATGAGAGGGAATCATTGATTGGCTGCCTCCTGCATGCCCCCTTCTAGGGATCGAGCCCACAACCCAAGCATGTGCCCTTGACTGGAATTGAACCTGGGACCCTTCAGTCCACAGGCCGACCCTCTATCCATTGAACAAAACCGGCTAGGGCTAGTTTTCTTTTCTTATGATGTCTCTCTGCCTTTGTTATTAGGATAATACCAACCTCCTATAATGAATTGGAGAGTGTTCCTTCATGGTCAGTTTTTTGGAAGTGTTAATTTTTCTCTTAAGTATAGGATGGAATTATCCAAGTGATCTTTGAAAAGCCAATTTCAGATTCTCTCTCTCTCTCTTTAGCTTAAAATCCTGCTGTTGTTTCCTGTGCCATTTAGATTTAAGATCTAAACATCTCACCTGACTTACAAATCCCTACCTGTCTCCTCTGTCTACTGTGCCAGACTCATCTCTCGCCTGTCTATCATCCTCTCCCACTTTTGTGTGTCCCTCAGACACATTGAGCTTTCTCTCATCATGCTCAATTCATTCCCACTTTTGGGCATTTTCATTGTCTGCTCCCTCAGCCTGAAATGTGCTTTCCCCAGGTCACTTCATCACTGGGGCCATCTTGTTTGTGAATTGCAGCCTGAATCTCACCTCCTCAGAGAGGTCTTTCTAAAGACAAGGCCAGACTGAAGGATCTATTTCTTTAGGCTCTAAAATACCAGCCTATTTGAATTCCCTGCATGACACTTAACCACACCTGCAGTTCTTCTTGTTTATTTGCTAACTATCTCTTCTCATTCTATATAATAAAAGCCCAGTGACCATAATGGCAGAACGACCAAAACGATTGCTCGACCAGTCACTATGAGGTGCACTGATCATCTCTCGGTCCCTCCCCCGGCCCGCAGGCTCCGATCGCCAATGTGAACGGGGACCCGGGGTGGGTGGTGGGGGATGCAGGTAGCACCAGGCCAAGGCCCTAGCCCTGCTAGTCACCCCACACACAGAGGGTGACCTGCGGTGGGGGTGGGGCTGGATAGCGGGTGGGAACGGTTGACCTCTCAGTCCCTCCCGTCAGGCTCCCATCAGGGAGAATGGGGAACTGGGGTGGGTGGCAGTGGGGGGCATGGCTGGCTGCCCACAGCTGGGGAAGATGGCCCTGATCACAGGCTAGGCCTGGGGACTGTACCCACAAATGATTTCATGCACCGGGCCTCTAGTTTGAATATAAGCTCCTTAAGAACAGGGACCTCATGTTTTTTTCTTGCCAGTGTCTCCCTACTACCAGTAACAGTGCTGACACATAGTAGGCAATCAATTGGTTGAACAAATGAACATCAATAACAATAATAGCTGCCCTTTGGGAGCAGGTACTGCTTTAAGTATTTACAAATTAAATATCATTTAATTTAATTCTCTATATGAATCCTAAAGGCAATTATTATTTCCTCCTATTAACTGAGAAGGAAATGAAACTTAGAGACACTAATATGTTTGCAGCCACACAGCTGTTAGAGCCAGGGTACAGCCCTGGTTTGTCATACATCAGAGCCTGAGCTAATCTATGCCTGGATATACATCCTCTTTGGTTACAGGCAGGAAAAGCTGATCTACCAGATTAGAGGTAGTGACCTCAGGCTGACAGATGTGTGTGAAAGCCCAGGTGAGATCCCTTCTTCTGAGCAGTGACCTGGGTGGACCCTTGGATCTGCTGCAGAGGCCCCCGCACCCTGCACCGCCTCGCTGAGTAACATGTTTGGCTCAGGCTGAGCTTTCACATCCTCTTTTTGAAAATGGATTTCTCCCTTAAACACAGTTGGCTCCATCTTTTACATAATGCAAATTCTTACTCCTGTCTTTGTGAAACCAATCAGTGTCCTCGTGATCCCCACGTGTCTGTGAGCTAAAGCGCTGGCAGTTTTAGCAGTCCAGCCACAGAGCTGACAGTGAGGACGAATCACGCGAGAGCTTCCTCTGTTCCAAGCACTGCAACAAGAACATCTCAGGGGCGATCTGATGTCATCCCATGACAGCCCCAGCAGGCAGCTCTGGTTACTGGCCCATTTTATGGATTAGAACTCTGAGGCTCAATGGGGTTAAATTACCCAACCCAAATCACATACCTAGTCTATGGCAGGGCTGGCACAGGATATAAACTAGGTCTGTTTGGCTCCTGCTGCCTATGCATGCCTACCTTATTGAGTGCTGTGTCTGGCCGAGAATCATGCATTTAGTGATGTTTGCTATCACTTTCGTACAACAGGGATAAGATAATAATACTCATGATGCCTAGAAATGACTGATTTCCCTCTGGAGGTGAGCCTCCCGCTCCCTCAGGCAACGACTGACAAGTATGGGTGTAAAAGGCTAGTCCTTTGTCTCAGGCTGAATAACTCTGTGGTGCCATTGGTGCCATGGAGCTCCCTTCAGGACCAGGCTGGGGTTCGAGATCCGCTGAACTGTTCTGGTCTGCTTCCCTCCTTCATCCTCTCCCGATAGCATTGCACAAAGAGCCCCACCTCAGATCTCCTGAAGTACCTAGGACAAGCCCCGTGACTCCAGAACTACTTTCTGTGTTTTGCAGGAGAACATGAGGCTGGCGGAGTTGTCCCCACTAAAGGTACTCCACGCGGCTCTTCGGGTGTGACACGATTCTGGGCTCCCTGCCCATGGAGGGATGTTTTTCCTCGGCTTCTATCTTTGAAACAACTGCTTCCCAAGGATAAGAGGCGTGATTTCCCCTTCGCATCCTCTACTCCTTCTGGCCTCACTCTTTTCTTCATTCTTTCCCTGATTTAGGTCTCATCATCATGGACCGAGGCTATCAAATACATGCAGTCAAGCTGGGGGCCAGATGTGGGCTGCCCAGCACTATTTCCTCCTGTCCCTTCCACTAACAGCACACCCTGCAAACCACGCCCCCCCACTTCACAGTGTGGGGGCACATGCCCCAGGCTGGACCAGTGCACCATCCTCTGCTGGTTTAGAGATGGATTCAGAAGTGAGCACATGATCAAGCAAGGCCAATCAGAAGCCGGCTTTGAGACTTTTTTTTTTTTAAACCAAGGGGAAAGACAGTCTCCTGCCCCAAAAATACTGGAAGGAGTCCCATCAGGACTGTCCATGGCCACTTTCCCTGCTACATGGAGAAAACCCTTCCAAGGTCAGGGAGAATAAGGAGCAACAGCACCCAGAGGTGGAGAGAGAGAAAACATGATATTGACGACTGCTACAGCCCTGGGTCTGTCACACCTGATGCCTTCTCTCCTTCCCGTGTACACAGCCAGGGCTATTGATTCCTGTCTGTTGCACCTGAAAGGTTCTGATGGACACTGAGCACAGCTCCATGTCACTCCCAGGGGAAGGAATCCCAGGGGGCGGCCATATTCTGCAAGGGCTAGCAGCAGCCCAGTCATCAGAAGGTGAGATTAGGTTGGACCAGAATCAGGCTCCCTGACTCCAGTTCCTGTTCTCTTTATTCCAACCTCGGAAGTTTTCCAGGGAGATAATTTCCAGGCCTCACACCTGACCAGGATATGGATCAGCTGGGAGGGAGCCCGGATCTGGAGGGTCTACTCTAGTCAGAAGTCCCTTGGGCAGAGCCGTCTCATTGGGGCTTCCTTGCTCATATTTTGTTTGTATATGGAACAATTTGAGCCTCTTTCAATGGTGTTGACATCATGAGATGAGAACTCAAGGTCGAACTCAGAAGGGACTTGAAAGTCAGAGTCAAGGTGATGAGCAACAGCTCTTGGTGATGAATAAGAACCAATTTTCAAGTTTATAAACAGCTACAAAGCCACTCGGTCTCAGGAGGTAGCACCACAAGAGGATGACTATTTTGGAGTTAAAGTAACATTAGGACTTTTTTTTTTTTCACCAGATCTTAATGTGCATTTCTGCCCAATGAGTATTTGTAATTGTTAGTATCCACATGAGAAAAGGGAGAGAATATATCACAGAGAAGAGAGAACAAACATTTCAACCCTTACATTTGGGTTCATTGGAGAACTGGGTTCTAAAAGTCTACACAGTGCTGAGGAGGACGTTGAGTATTTTTTTAAAAATATATTTTATTGATTTTTTACAGAGAGGAAGGGAGAGGGATAGAGAGTTGGAAACATCCATGAGAGAGAAACACCGATCAGCTGCCTCCTGCACACCGCCCACTGGGGATGTGCCCGCAATTCACTCCTCCTCTCATTTAAGCAACAAATATTTATTGAACATCTCCCTTATACCAGACACTGTTCTAGGCACTTGGGATACATCAATGAACAGAACAGGCAAAAGCCCTTTTGTGTGGATTGCACATTCTAAATCTAATTGATGAAGGGTGGCACTATGGACAGGTCGCTTGGGTACACCATGACCTGTGGCAGACATGCTGATGGCTATAGAATTGGGGTACTGCACCAGGGCTCATTCATGAGAACTGAGTTACTTTTTCAGCTTGATCTTGGCAGCCATTCCTCCTTCCTACCTACCCAGCCACATCTCTTTCCAGTGGATTGTCACCTGGCCAGGCAGAAAGGGCTGGAATGTGTGGAGCCCAATTCTGAGGTTCTAGTTGTGGCTCAGCCACCCCCAGCTGTGTGACCCTGGGAAAGTTGCTTTCACTCTGAGTCTCAGTTTCCTCAGCTGCAAAATGGAGATGATAATAAATTACTCTGTATTGCTGTTGTGAATATTAAAGAATGGAAAGTGCCTGGCCCAGAGTAGCTCTGATTCTATTAGCTATTCTCACTGCTAGTTGTGGGCTGGATGAGTCCTGGTATAACTAGTTACTTGGGATTTAAGTAGGCATGGAACATAACAGTAAGGAGGAATGTCAGAACTGAGAGACCAAGCCCATTTGTGGATGGTAATGAGACAGCAGGCATTGAGTGATGCGCAAAACTGGAAAAGAGCAAGGTATTCACTCATTCATTCATGCCCTCCTGTGTATATATGCACTGGGCTGGGACCCAGAAAGGCGGAGAAGGGGGATGGGTGCAGTCAGGCAAAAGAGACAGACATGTAATAATTACAAACAGTGCCATTTGTGCTCTGGCAGAGGCAAGTACTCTTGGCTTCTGGAAAAGGAGGGAAGCTCACCTGCTAGTCTGGGCATGGGGACGGTGTCAGAGAAGGTTGGCCAGACCATGTCATCACTGAACTAAAGGCATTAGCCAGGCTTTCCAGGCAGGGGGAAAGTAAGGGTGAAGCAGAGGTGTGAGAGTGCCTGGAGATTCAGGGGAGCCAGGATGTGAGCGTGGCTGGAGCTTAGGGACCAAGGGGGGAGATGGTATAAAGGTGCAGAGGCCCTCAGAGGCCAGAGCATGGAGGACTTTGGATGTGAGGCTAATAAGCTTATAACATAAACCTGAATTAATGAGGAGATATTGATGGATTTTTAGCTGGAGAAGGACATGACTCTTGTTTTAGAACTGGTGACTGTGTGTTGGAAGCAGACTGAGATGTGAGGAGGCTCTTGCTAAGTGCTGGTGAGTATGAGGACGGCCCGACTTTTGGAAAATGGCAAGGGCTGGACCGGTGGTTCTCCCTTTGCCTGCATGTAGGAATTCACTTGGACAAATTAAAAATAATTGATGTGCAGGCCCCATTCCAGAATAATTAATTCAGAATGTCTTAGAAGGGCTTTACTAATATGTGGTCAAGATGGAAGACCACTGGGTTAGAGAGAGAGGAAAGAGGAAATACCTCTCGCCCACCAGAGTCCGAGAGGACACAGGGGAGAAGGGACCCGAGTGTTACCCAGACAGGGCTGGAAAGTCAAGGGGCTCCACTGGTCCCAGTCAGGAGTCTTCATCGCAAGCTTCGGTTTGGGCATTGCATTAGTGTGCTAGGGTCACCATAAGAAAGTACCACAGACTTGGTGGCTTAAACAAAAGGCATTTATATTCTCTCAATTCTGGAGGCTGGAAGTCCAGGATCGAGGTTTCAGCAGGGTTAGTTTCCTCTGAGACTTTTCTCCTCTGAGACTTTTGTAGATGCCACCCTTTCCCTGCATCTTTACATGGTCTTTCCTTTGTGTGTCTGTATCCTGCTCTCCTGCTCTCATAAGAACACGTCACAATGGATTAGGGCCCACTCCTGCTGTAAACAATAGCAGACAGAGGAGCACCATGGTTAGAGCTGGACCAGAGGAAGACATATTGGCCAGGAGACCACTGCAATAACACAGGTGAGAGAAGGCAAGAGGGTCCACAATTAAACAATAGGAGCATGGTTGAAAAGGTGGAATGATATAAGGAGTGCTAAAAGGGTAGAATCAACACAGGTTAGTCACCTGCTGCTTTTGAGGTTGAGGAAGAGTAAAATTAAGAGGGGTAATTTTAGGATCGGGCTCAAGATAACTGTGAATAGTGCTGCAATTTGCCAGTGAAAGGAGCTTGAAGATGCACAGGTTGTCTGGGGGAAGATAATGAGGTTCTGCTTTTGGTCACATTGAGTTTTCCTGGCTTACTCAGGGGGAGATGTCCAGGGGCAGTTGGCTTCATGGGCCTGGGGTTCTGGGGAGGGCAGAGGGGGTAGGAGGAGAATCAGGGGAGAGTGGATGCCATAAACTTTTGTTTATATGAGCAGAAGAAAATGAAAGTTTTTGAGCTTATTTAATTCCCTTATTTAATTCAGCTGCCTTTGTTCTTTATTCTCCTCGGTGCCCTCTTCCGCACCTCCGCTCTGCCATCCAGCGGGTGAGATGAGTGTCCTGCAGATGCAGTTCCCCTGGCAAACTGGAGGGTTCAGCCCAAATGCCTTAGCTAAGAAAGACCCATCCCTCACAACAGATATGTTTATTCTGGATAGAATTTTTGTAAATATGTGAATTGTAAATTAAAACACAGGCACTGAAAACCATGCAAATCAAATGTATGGCTTAATAAGTTATTACAAAGCAAGTGCTACCCAAGTCCAGGCCTAGAACTTCCCAGCCACCCCAGAAGCCCCTTCAATAGGCCCCATCCAATTCTAATCCCACCCGCCTTCTTCCCCAAAGGTAACCGTTATTTGGAGAGAACTGTGGATGTGTACATTTAGACAAAGCTTTAACTAATTTTATCACAGAACCTTCATAGCCACCATGACCCTTTCCCGGGATGCCCTCCCACCCTTGCAAATCACTGTCAGTCCTCATACGTGTAGCATTCCCAGTGGCCCTTTCTTCGTGTTGTGCCCATTGTGTCTGTTGAGCATTGAGGAGTCCAAAGAGTAACATGCCTGCTCCCCCTCTGCACTGCATTACCAGTTACTTATAGTTTGTTTATTTTATTTTCTTTTTGTTAATTTTGTGTCCACCCCCCCCCCCCCCTTTCTGACCGTAGTGTGGTTTCTTTCAAAGCAGAAACAAAACCAACTGCTTCTGCACTCCAGACCCTTCCACCCAGAGGGTGGTGCCTACACCAGCAGCACGGGTGTCACCTGGGAGCTTGCTAGAAATACAGAAAACTGGGCCTCATCCCAGGCCTACTGAACTGAAACTTGCATTTTACCAAGATCCCCAGGTGGTTCTGAGCACATTCCGGTTGGGAAGCACGGTCCTCAAGCCGTCCTGTCCTGTGCTTGGTGCACATTGGAAAGGGGTGGGGGTCTTCCCAAAGCACTCCTGGCCATGGTGGCTGCAGCTGTAAAAAGCAGGCCTCACTGCCGTGGTGGTGGTCTCCGCAGTGACCCTGCTGTTACCATCGCGCGTGTGGATACACTGCTGCCAGGTCCGAAACACTGTGGGGGTGCCGGCCCTTATCTGCCAGTGGGAGACGCCCAGTGCCCTCCCGAAGGAAAGGACTGCTTGTGCCACTCAGAAACAGGGGTCAGGAGGGCGCAGAGGAGGAGCCGGGCTGGTGGACTGCAGCAGCCAGATAAAGAAAGGCCTTCAGGATTGCACAGCGAGGGCTGCCTGGGCCAGGGCGCAGGTCTTTCTTACTGGGCCTGCTACCACCTGTGCAGCCTGATGCACTCCATCAGGGGGTTGGTTTGGGCATCAGGATTTGTAAAAGCATCTGGTAGGGTGACCAACTGTCCCAACTTTCCTGCCACCTAGGAAGTTTCCCAGGACTTGGAATGTTCCGTGCTCGAGCCAGGAGCATCGCCACGAACCAGTACAACATGGTCACTCAGTCCCGGTGACTGTAATGTGCAAACTGAGCACATGGCAAAGGCAGGCAATGCGGGACTATCCCAGCCTGTTAGAGTGCCAGTCCCTTAAAGGCAGAGCCGGCACTGAGCGATTCTTTTTGCATGTCTTAATATTATGATATCTTGCACTCACAGCCTCTAATGATGCTTATCACTAGTGTGGTGCTTCTCTGAATGGTCCATAGTCATGCCCTCGTTTATCACTTTTTTTTTATGGGAAAGGGAGTTTGTAATTTAACATTCACCCCTTCAGGCATACACACATACACACACTCCCACTCTCCAAGGACAGCTCTTCCAGCCCTTCCTATAAATGCTGTCGGAGCTGACCTTGGCAGCCTGTTTGGACACTCCTTCCAGGGATAGTTCCTCACCCCACCCTCCGCCAGGAGTCACACTGCAAGGGTCACACTAGCTTTGCGTGTCACTTACGTTTCCTCAAGACTTGCACAAGATGACAACATGCTTCTATTTGGTTTCCAAAGCCCACACAGGTAACAAAGTAAGACGCGTATACTTGAGGGTGAAATCTGAGGCAGGGAAATCAGGAGTGGCAGCCACATTCCTGGTCACCTTTAGTTCTTTAGAGTGGACATGCAGTATAGAGGTTCAGATCAAGGCCCTGGGAGCGCCCGTCCTGTGCTTATTAGATTGTCACTGACCCCGAGCTTCAGCTTCCTTGTCTTTAGGATGGGGGTACTGCGAATGCCTGCTCTCTGGGGGTCGGAGGTGGTGAGGACTAAGAGGCTCCTACCTGAAGTGTCCTTAGAACTCGGGACCCTTAGCAGGCAGGTCACTGTGACCTTTATTCCAGCAGAGCCTCCCACTCTGTTTTCTTTGGCATTTTGGCCTTTCTTCCCATTCCTGTGTATATTCCACCACTCAACTTCTTGTCATCTTTCAACAGTCAAATAGGCTCTGACCCAAGTGTGACTTTCTAAACTGTCCTGGTGGGAGCCCAGTGATTTAAAAGTTTCAGATTTCACAAAATTCACAAAACTTAAATCCTTAAATATACTAAAAATAAATCTCAGTACAAGTCAGTGGAATAGGCCTAAAATTACAAATATTCATTTAATCTTTGTCACATCCTATGTTTCTTACCATTGTTCATGAACGTTGCAATCCCAGTGACCCTGTTAAAGTTTTGTAGGACCTCATGTCCTGTCCACGGTTTCCCTTTCTGCAGTGGGCAGTAGAAGTCAAGGTTAGAATGTCTGTGTCTCAGACTCAAGCCTTCCCAACGCCCCTCACCTTTAATTTACTCTTTCTTTTTTTAAGTAGACTTTGGTTTTTAGGACAGTTTTAGATTTTCAGAGAAATGAAAGATGGTACAGAGAGTTCCCATATACACAGCACTCAGTCTCCCTATAATTGACAACTTACATTTGTGTGGTACATTGCTATAATTAGTGAGCTATAATTAATACATTATCAAAATCCATGCTTTATTCACATGTCCTTAATTTTTTTTTTTAAATATATTTTATTGATTTTTTACAGAGAGGAAGGGAGAGAGATAGTTAGAAACATCGATGAGAGAGAAACATCGATCAGCTGCCTCCTGCACATCTCCCCCTGGGGATGTGCCCGCAACCCAGGTACATGCCCTTGACCGGAATCGAACCTGGGACCCTTCAGTCCGCAGGCCGACGCTCTATCCACTGAGCCAAACCGGTTTCGGCGACATGTCCTTAATTTTTATCTAATATCCTTTCTGTTCCAGGATCCCAACCTTGATACATTACATTTAGTGGCCCATGTTTCCGGAGACTCCTCTTGGCTGTGACAGTTAAGGTTCCCTTTTGTAACAATTATTTATAATATTCATTATTGTGATCATGAAATAGAATCATGGATTGTATCTACACACATAGTTTAAACCTCAGTATAAAGACCTAATTATAACGAAGGAGTAAAAGTAAAACAAAAATATTTAATATGTATTTGCTTTTATAAATGCTCAGTCCGAACTGGACCGAAAGTCTTAAAGAAGTATAGTTGACCCTTGAACAACATAGATTTGAACAATGAGGGTCCACTTACATGCAGAACTTTTCAGTAAATATGGTAAATGTATTTCCCTTATGATTTTCTTTTTTTTTTTTTTTTAAATATATTTTATTGATTTTTTTACAGAGAGGAAGGGAGAGAGATAGATAGTTAGAAACATCGATGGGAGAGAAACATCGACCAGCTGCCTCCTGCACATCTCCCACAGGGGGATGTGCCCGCAACCCAGGTACATGCCCTTGACCGGAATCGAACCCGGGACCTTTCAGTCCGCAGGCCAACGCTCTATCCACTGAGCCAAACCGGTCCTGGCCCTTATGATTTTCTTAATAACATTTTCTTTTCCCTAGTTTACTTTATTGCAAGAATACATATAAACTATAATACATATGACATATAAAGTGTGTGTTAAACAACTACATATGTAATCAGTAAAGCTTCCGGTCAACAGTAGGTTATTAGTAGCTAAGTTTTGAGAAAGTCAAAAATTGTATGTGGTTTTTCTATTGCACAAGGGGTCAGTGCCCCTAACTATATCTGATTATAGTGGTTCAAGGGTCAACTACAATCAGGTATTTGCATCTACAGTACTTAGAATTTAAAAGCAGTAGGACAAGACTGGAATATTATTGACACGTCTTAATTTTTGACATTTTGAAATAAGAGCTTGTGAAAAATAATATAAACAAAAGCCACTTTAAAATGGAGTTGGAGCTGCCACCTCAGAGGAACTTCTTTGTACTTCTTAATCCTTTAACCTTTGGAAATTAAAACTGGGCAAATAACCTTTGGACTGAGCCTCAAGCAGCTCTGTATTCCAAATTATTGTTTGCTGTGACTCCCGGGCTGGAAATTAAAGATATTCTTTAGAATTAGCATCACCTTGTTAGCTTATCTATAGCCATAGAAATTCCTTCCTTCTATTCCTGTAATCATTCCCCTTCCCTTTCTCATCAACATACCTTGTCCTTACCTCCTCATCAGAGCAGTAGCCGGGTTTCTGCCTGAATCAGTGCTTTCAGAATAGCTATTCCTTTGGGTCTCAAACAAATGCTTGTTGCCTCTCCCTTTGGCCTTTTATTTTTAGGTACAAGCTCAATAAAAATCTTCACATACACACACAGAATGACAGGCCTGTGTCAGTTATACAGTTGACAGGTGCAGACGTGTTGGCTGCTGACTCAGCTGCCATGAGTGGAACTGCTTCAGTGTCCTGATTCCCCAAAATGGTGAACAACTTAAAATATTTCCTAGACTCATACCGTAAAGTCGTGCATGGCTTAACAGAGGGGTACATTCTGAGAAATGCGTCATTAGGTGATTTCATCGTTGTGTGAACATCATAGAGTGCACTTAAACCTACATGGTATAGCCTACGACAGCCCTAGACTATCTGGGATTTTGCTCTTGTGGATGAAAGTGGGGCTCCACAGAAAGTAACCTCACAGAGTGATCTGATCATAAATTCCTAAATGGGCAGGCCCTGGTGAGTGGTCACACCCCAGGCCTATAACTTCTGAAGTAAAAGGTTTATCTTTGCCTTAAGCAAGCCCTGTCCATTGTTCTTGTGCATCTAGGTTAACGTACCTTTGAAATAAGCATAACCACCTTCGAGAGAGCACATAATCTTGTTGACTACCCTGAATCTAATCCCCAGTTGCTTTCTCCCATCTTCACAAAATCTTCCTTATATTCCCTCCTTAATTTCTAGTGCATAAAAGAAACTGCAAATTTGCCATTCTCAGGATCATTTGAGATCAGTGTATGTCATTAGTTTGGCTCAAATAAAAATTTATAACAATTCTTTACAGGGTTGGATGTTCCTACATTGACATTCTGTAGTGGAGGAAACATAATTTTCCCTATAACCTTATGTGTTCTTGGCTGAGACATCCCTGTAATAAGGACAGATTAACAGGAGAAAAACAAACAAACAAACGTTTAATAACATGTCTACCTCCTGTACACCTGGGAGAGCTCTGGGAACACCGAGTAACTTACCAAAATGAGTGAAGTCACAATCTGCCGGAGACCAATTCCAGCATGTTCAGCAGGGCTGCATCTGGGAATGGCTGAGGGCATTTCCCCAAACCTGAATAGGATGCATTAAATTGATTTCTTGGCTGCCAGACAGCTAAAAGGCATCTTAATCTACATGTTATTGCCTCCTACTGGCCAAACACCTGAACAGCCATACGCTAATTCCCCCATTCTGACAATGGACTCTGTACTAAACCCTGACCCTTTGATGTGTATATCTCTGCCTTGCCTCAGGACAAATTATGTTAATAAAAAGCATGGGGTCCTGGGGATGAGGCCTTAGACTTAAAACCTTAGAACTTAGCTCCTTTAGCTAAATTCCTCTGACCCCCATATGCCTTTCAAAATTATATTTCGTCTCCGGACTCTTTATTAGTTTCTGGACTCTTATTTAACATCTACGCACAGCCTTCTCCAGATTCCTGAACCTTCTTGATGCTGGTACAAGAACCCTGGCAACAATCTCCAGCTGAGACAAAAGAAGATGTTGGGGGAGTCAGCTATGGAGAGTACCAGGAACAGCACAGGAAATAAGGGTAAGATTGTTAAATAAGGGTAAGGTTGCAGATTTCGTCATGGCCTTTTGCATTGAGTTTCTAGAGGTAGAGTGATTCCTCTCTTGCGGGTACAGGATGATTGACCTTGGAGATTTACTTACACATGCAAACATCTTTTACACAGGGCAACTTCCACTTGGTTTATAGAGCTTCTCTGACGTCTGCTGTTTCTTAAAGTCAACCAGCTGAAATAAACCTTATGCCAAGTAGGCATATTTTGGGGTGACAAATTCTGTTCCCCTACATCTCCTAGGCTAAAAACCTGTAGAGCATGTCACTGCACTGAATGCTGTAGGCAATTGTAATACAATGATAAATATTTGTGTGATGCATTACAAGGGCTAAGATGGCTATGATGTCACTAGGTGATATCAAATTTTCAGCTGCACTATAATATTATGGGAACACTGGTATATAGGAAGTTCTTCATTGTTATGAGGCATAGGATTGTAGTTGCATTTACAGAAAATCCAGTAAAGAAATAAAATGGAGTCACTATCAGTCAAGTGTAAGAACTTGGAAATATTTTGGGAGACTCGAGAAGAGAGGAACTCTCCCAAATCTACAGGTATTACAGGCAAAGTCTGATGGCAAATCCTTGCCTTGGCTTTTCTGGTTTTGAGAGACCTTTCAAAGTTCAACCTCATGATTCTTTATGAAAAGACAACAACAAAAACAAAACAAAACAAAAACAGCTAAGCAGAGTTAAAAGAGCTATATAGTTAATTACTATTCTTGTGGCTCCTATGTAAACAACAGGCCAAGTTTATTGAAACAAGACTTGTTTTGTAAGCAAAGTATTCTTAATTTGGCTATCTTTGGTAAAAATGAGAGCGATTTTAGAGGAAGATTGTGTGTCAGTAATACCCCTTTGTGGATATTAGATTTCAGTACTGTTCATTGTCTTTTGAGGTTTTGTTCCTACCTGTGAGCTGGATTGGATCCTGAATTCTTCCAGTTTCCTCTAGCATCTGGCTCTGATTCTGCGAATGAATGCTTCCAACTTCTCTCCCATCCTTTGACTTGAAATCATTGAGAATTAAAACCGCCCTTTCCCAAAGCCATGCAAGCTACAGTGCAACACCTGATAAAAACTTCAGAGAAGTTGCCACAACAGCTCATATATGGACAATCTTTGTGCCAGTTGCAGAAAAATCACCAGTGACATTCAAACTGCAGACCAGGAAAACTATCAGACTGTCCCTGTCTGCCTTCACTCCATCTGAAGATGCTTTGAGCCAGACACCTAGAAGTCTACTGGCTGCCTTCAACACTCAGAGACTGGGATTAAGTGTGCTTCAATTGTTAACCGTTGTTTTTCTTTTGTTTCCATAGAGATGCCTCTTATTAAATACCCGAATGTTTGTATCACAGACCATAGACCTAACTGCGGGAGCCATCTGCATCACCTCCTGAAATAAGAGACAACTGTTTACTGAAGTGACCTATACTCAAGACTGAGACTGCTTTCTGAAACTAGTGTGTAATAATAATGTCTTTATGGGTCCTTCTTAATGCTTTAACCTCAATATTGGCACACATATTGAGCTGACTACACACTCATTTATGAAAAGCATGTCTCTAGCCTATATCCCCCCTCCGAGGGACATAATGGACCCAAAGAAGGCATTGCCACCTTGGCATCAATGCACATTAAAACATTTTGTTTGATTCATGATGCTTTCTGAGAGACAAATCCTGGTCAAAAAGGAGGAAATAAGGAGTAGAGTGAAGAAATAAAATGGAGCCACTATAGTTAAGCTGCTAAATTACTAAAATTAAGTAGGTTGAGGCATGAGGAAATGATTCTATTTTTGTTTTAACTAGTCTGGGATTTTAAACTTTTACATTTTCAGTCGTAGATACACATCTGGCGCCCATCTTCTAAGACCATCATTCAGACTGCCTAGATTTCAGTGATAACTTTTCTGAACCAATCTTAAGGCTAAGAATGCAGGACAGATTATTCTCAAGAATGTAGTTTTTACTATAAGAACCCTAACCTTTCTTCTTCAGAAGACTTCAGCTATGTTTCCAGTTTGAAAACCCTGAGACTCTTGTGAATTTTTATCATTCATTCCCAGCAAAGCCTCCGGACTCTTTTTTTGTATTTGTTCCACAACAGTGTGCATTTAAATGGTGCAAAACTATTTTGTGCTTATATGTAAAACAGAATTAAAGTTCTAATGTAATTAGAAGCACATTTTAAATGATCCAAGTGTCCAGTCTGATATATGAGAGCCATGTGGGGCACAAGCCATCAGTGTGCTGCGAATTCCTGTGCGTGGGTGGACCTGCATCCCTGTCCACCCTCAACTAAACGCCAGTGCCCCGCCCCCTTCCTCCTATCATTGTGGTAACCAAGTAAAACAACTGCAAATTTCAAAAATGCCCTCTGGGGGGCAGTACCGGTGTGGGCTGCGGTGCTAGAAGAGCTTAACAGGAGACTTGGCTTGGTCTCTTCCTTTGTAAAAAACGAAGATAGTTAGTTGAGTGAGGGAGACAATGCAGGTAAAACACTTGGCAAGATGCGTGGCACGCATTATGTCCTCCAAGAATGTAAACTAATACTACCTGCCAGTGAATCAGCAGAGATTGTTTGGGGAACATTGTGTCCTTGGCGTCCAGGTAGATGTGGGTGAGTGCAGATGGGATCAGGCAGGCAGCACAATCACTGCTTCACACGTGAAACAGGCCATGAATAATTAAACACTCACCGTTCACAAAAAGGAGCTCCCAGGGAGAGCTGGAGTCAGAGAAATCTTTCTGGAGGAGACAAGGATTGAACCAGGGCATCTGGAACTTGAGAAAATATATTTATCCCAGGAATAATAAATAACTCCTAGATTCTTACTTCTCAAAAGTGTGGCCTTCAGACCACAGTGTCAGCAGCACCTGGAGGTTTGTTAGAACTCTCAGCCTCCAACCCAGATCTGCTGAGTTAGAATCTGCATTTTAAGGAGAATCCTGGGTGTTCATCTGCACACTCACACCTGGATGTGCTGGACTAGGGAACCAATTGAAAACCAGAGGCAAGAACAAAGATACTTACTCCTTTGAGAGAACACAGACAGACCTTGGGTGTGTGTGTGTGTGTGTGTGTGTGTGTGTGTGACAGAGAGACAGATGTAAATGAAGATTTTCATCCAGATTTCAGATCTTCTTAATCAGAATCTCAAAGCAACGTGGAGCCAGCATTTAAACAAACAAACAAACAAACAAAGGCTTCCCAGATGACTTTAGAAAGGGGAGTGAGCTTAAAAAATACTGATGCCCAGGTCCCAGGTCAGACCAATTCTATCACCGAAGCTATGGGATCTCCAGCAGTGGGAGAGCCTGAGCATTTTGGTTCTTAAACTCCCCAGGTGATTCAAATGTTTGAGAGCCTTGAAAGAGGGAAAAAGTCTGTGTGGGAGAGAGCAAGGAGGTGGTGTGTGTGTCTGCAAACACCTGAAGGTTTGTCTACCTTCAAGGCAGAACAAAGGTTGGGAGGTAGGTAGAATTTTTTTTCTTTTTTTTATCCAAGTAATCATAGCATTTTAAAAAACGTTCCTTCTTTTTTACTTTCCTCCCTCCCACCTTCTTTTCCTAGAAGAAGGGGCCTATGAAATGACCTAGTCCAACTCTTTCAGTTTGTAGCCACGAAATTAGTGATCAAATAGGTAAAGTGAGTTGGCCAACATCTACTCAAATCTTGTCATTCCTACCCAGAAATCTCACATGAAATGAAATCCTCTTCCCTTTTCTAGCGACGTTCCCACCGGTGACACCGCAAAGGCATTTAAATCCTATTGCGATTTCAATCACAGGCAAAAGAAAGCTATTCTAAAAAAAAAAAAAAAAAAAACCCCACCAAAAACAAAACAAAAAAACAACAGAGTGCCTACCCCCCAAAGTAGGCAGGCTTTAGAAGGAATTGGCATTTTATAGGTCATTGACTTTAAAGACGAAATCTAAAACAAATTTCTATTTAAAAATGAAATCTAATTTGGATGCTGATACTATTGAATTCAGGATAAATCTGACAAACGGCCTGTCGGCCTCTGAACCTCTGGGGCTGATGGAGAGCGGGCCCCGGCCTGGCGTGGACCCGGCCGCCCTTCGCCGCGGGGACCAGCCGCACAGCGCACAGGTCTGAGCTCCGCGCGGTCAGTGGTGGAGACGGCCGCCGCGCGGGACAGGCTTCGAATCCCGAAGGGCCGGCGAGACTCAGAGGGAACACAGCCAGCGGGGGGTTGAGGGGCGAGGGGCGTTGGCTGGGACAAAGGCCCAAGGAGAGTCGCCGTGGGGAGCCTGGGGACCCAAACATTTCCTAGAGCCGAGTGATCCAAGGCTGCTCGGGCCCCTATGTTGGTGCTGAAAGGAGGGACTGGGAGGGCAATCAAAGCCTCCAGGGAAGCCCGGCCGACGGCTCGGGAGCAGGTGAACCTGGTTTTCCCGGGATGGGCGGCGAGGACCGCAGCCCAGGCGGAGACTCAGCCTCGCCCCTGCGCGCGTGCGGTTCCAGCGGGGAGAGATGCCAAATTAGGGCGCTGCCCGCCCTCCGGCCCGAGCGCGGCCGCCGGCTTCCCGGACGGCAGGGGAAACCGGGCCGGGGGTTCCCCTCTGGGCACGCGGCGCGAGCGGGGTAGGGCTCCCGTCACTCCCTCGCTAGGCCCGGCCGGTGCGCCCCCGTAGTTCCCGGGCGCGACTGGCTCGCCGAATCCTTCCGTCCACACGGTCTCGGCGCGCAGGTTCGGCTCCGGGGCCTCGGGGCGGGTCCCCGCCGCAGCACCTGCCCCAGGGGGCGGAGCGCGGCAGCCACTCCGCGGCCCCGGCCACGGGCGCGCGGCTCCCGGCACCCCCCGCCCCTGCAGCCGGCGCACCTCCACTCGCGGCGCCGCCTCCCTCCCTCCCCGCGCTGTCCGTCCGTCCGTCCCCCCGCCGGCTCACAGCCTCCGAGCCCCGCACTTCTGGCTAGAATCCCCGCCGCTCTCCTCGTCGCCGCTGGGATCCGCAGCCCCGCGCCATGGAGCCGGCAGCGGGCAGCGAGCGCCGCAGCCCCCCGGGCCCCGTCGCCCCGCCACGGACCCGGGGCCACGCGCCCTTGGCCGCTGCCCCCGGCCCGCTGAGCCCCCCAGCGCGGGAGCCGCCGCAGCCCGAGGAGGGGCAGCAGCTGCGGATCAGCCAGAGCGGCCAGTTCAACGACGGGCTGGAGGACCGAGGTGAGCGCGCCGCTCGGTCCCCGGCCCCCGGCCCGGCCCCTGCCCCCGGCAGCAGCCCGCTCCCTGCTCCCTGCTCCCCGCTCCCGGGTTGGGTTGGGCGCGGAGCAGGGACCTCCCAGCGAAGGAGCGGGGAGCAGAGAACAGCAGCCCCACCTCCCCGGGCGGTGCCGCCTCGGAACCCGAGGACCCGCTGTCTCCAGGGGAAACCCGCAGGAGCCCGCGCCCTCCTCTCGGCCAGCCTCAGCCCCTGACCTGCCCCTCGGCGCCCGCCGGAAAAGTTTGCGGGAGGCGGTTTTTTGCTTTTGGAGCTGAGCGCCCCTGGGGACGGCAGCCCCCTCTCCGCTGGGAGGCACCTGCGCCCGGTGCGTCCTCCGCCCCAGCCCCTCCGACTTCGCGGGCTCCGGGATGACTTCCCTCTGCGGGGTGAGCCCGGAGAGTCCCTTAGCGGCCGTCGGGCCGCCCGCCCCGGCCAAGGGAAATCGGGAGGCCCCGACCTTCATTTACCGGGGACCCCGTTTACCGTGGGGAGTCCGGTGGTGAGGGCAGAGGCTGTGACACCTGGGTTTGGGCTACCAACCTCAACTGGATGAATGAATGCACCGAAACCTGGTGGTTCCCAGAGCGCCGTGCCCACCTCCTTCAGAATCGCTCCCAAGGCACCGGCCCCGGACCCCCCAAAGGCCCCTTTCCCGGGAGGCCAAACCCCACCTCCCCACGGACAGCCGAAGCCCCTTCGAGTTGCCCTCATAAAACGGGGGAGACTCCCCTGTGCATTCCCGCGTCTCTCTCCTCCATCCCTCTTTCTCTCCCTCCCTCGTTTCTTTCCGCTCGAAGCCCTGTTCTTGGCTACGTCTGTATTTTTTCTGCTTGTCACTGAATCCAAGTCCAAATCGACCCGCTCAAATAGATCCAGTGGTTCTGTGAAAACCGGCCAGTGGCCGAAACGGGATTCCTGCCGCCAGGCCCTTCCTGGGGAGCCGGGCTCCTCGCCACTTCCACCCGTTTTCTTGGACGCCTGATTTTTGTTGGCTGTTGTGGGTTTTTATATTTTAGTCTTAGCAGGTTTCTGTCCTATTCTTAGTATCTCCTGTACATTTTTATTCCGGTTTAGTGTGCAGATGCACGATCTCTTCCCTGTTAGAAATGTTAAACCATAAGCCGGGGAAATAGAATGACATGGAAACGGTAGTTCCCTGAGCACAGGCTGCACAGGCCGGGAGCGCAGCGAGAACGGGAGCCGCCTGGGTTGCACGGAGCTCGGCACCCGTGTGTGGCAGTTTCTGGTGGGATTCTCACAGGACTGGTTGTTATTTTAGAGTTGATGATGGGTGACATCACAGACACCGAGCACCCAACAGGACCTGTCAGTTGTGTTATAGGTGGTGTTGATTACCTTTCCCTCTGCAACGAACTTGGTAGTATTTACAAATTTGGTAGTGAAGAAAGACAAGTCTGAGCTGGGTTTATTTTTGTAGCATTGCAGGTCATCTGCACGAGCTTGCTGGCCTAGTTCTCCCCACCCCATAAAATGATGGGAGGGCAGAAAGTGCTAGGGTGAGTTGATACTTAGCATCATTCTGTAGTTCACGCTCAAATGTAAAAAGCCCATCTGAATTTGTTCTTAAGGTTATTTTCCACTGGTCTACTGAATTTCATTTTTCATTATGTTATAGCGTGAAAGCATTCACTGTTCATAAACTGTTACCTTGTGAGAGCTTTGCATACCACACACAGCCTCTCTGTTAAGATGAACCCTGTCCTAACAGTGCTTCGTGGCATTGAAAGCTGATAGTGTGACATTCTTTTGTTTAACCTATTCCTGACAGCAAAGAGTTAAGGATGAATGAGTCATCTTTATTAAATAAATCAGAAGGTTACCTGAGCAGGTTTATAATATTTTGTGTTTGTGTTGTTTTTTCCTTACGGGGCCCCATCTTTCCAATATTGATTTTTGCATCCCTTGGGAAAGGTTGTTGCTGCCTTCTTCCTGATGGTGAGAGGATTTGGGGAGAAAGGAGCCTTAGCAATTGCCTGCTGTGCATCTCTCCATCATGCCTGGCTTGTGTGCCTCCAGGCCCAAGTAAGGCATGTGAGGGTTGGGTACCCTGGATGTGTACCCATGTTTGGCTTTCTCTCTTGTCCTAGCTTTCTTCTGAGCTATCAGGACCCTGTTGCAGACTGCTTCTAACTCAGATCAAAGGCTTGCTTTATAATCTAGTGTTTTAGGAATTTGGAGGCATTTTTCCCTAGTGATGTGGGCTGGTTCCAGAAACCTAGCTAGCTCACAGTGTCAGTAACTGCAGTGCCATTTGGCTGAGTCTTGTAGTTCAGGGAGCAAGAGCTCTGTGGTCTGAGACTTTTAGGGACTAAATACACAAAATATAGGCCACATTTGTCTTAGGTGTTTTCACTCTCTCCCTTTTAATATCCACTCTTCTCTCCACAAGTGTTTTCCCATGGTTCTGCTCCAAGCCTTAGGGCCCAGCCTTGCTTCAGCGTTTCCCACTACCTTCCCAGCCAATGAATTTCCCCTTTAGATAATCCAAGCATGACCAACTCTTTAGGAGAAAGCAATTGGAACTAATTCATACTAGCATGGAAGTACTGATAGCTTCAACGTCCCCACATACATTTGTATTCCCCTCCCCTGCTTAAATAATAATACATTCCTTCATTAATACAACCTTATGCTTACTATTGCCTGGCCCAGATTGCAAATATGTGAAATTGGAGCGAGATTAGAAATCTGAATGTGGAGGCCAACCACCTGAGGCCTGCCTTGGCTTCTCTAGGCTGTGCTGCCTTTTTTCCTACTTTGGAAGCACAGCTTCCTGGAAACAGAAATTCTCATGACACCTCCGTGGCTTTCAAGTGTACATGCAGCCAATATGGGAGCAGACACAGAGGCACCTGTGTGCAGGCCATTTATGAGCTGGGTCTTTGTAGGTAATTAAACTCCATGTCCCTTTGAGGAGTAGAAAGTTTTCCATTCTTGGTATTGGCTATGTTTTTAGAGAGGAAAACTAGTAGGAAATAACCAAGGTTGGATAGAAATGGGGAAGTTCCTCCCTTCAGGGACAGTCTTCCCAGTGCATTTACCGCATTTATTTATTTATTTATTTATTTATTTAACTTATTTATTTATTAAAATATATTTTATTGATTATTTACAGAGAGGAAGGGAGAGGGATAGAGAAAAACATCGGTGAGAGTAAGAGCTGCCTCCTACACACCCCCTTTTGGGGATGTGCCTGCAACCAAGGTTCATGCCCTTGACCAGAATTGAACCTGGGACCCTTCAGTCTGCAGGCCAACGCTCTATCCACTGAGCCAAACCGGTTAGGGCTTACTGCAGTTTTTTAATTTAAAAAATCTCATGGGGGAGTTACACACAGGATCAGATCAGGGGAAGAACCACCGTCCTACTGTTAAGAGGACGTGCCTCCCCTTAGCAGGGCAGTCTAGCCTATGTGGGCTGTGATCCCAAACCCCTTCACGGCCGTGCTGGCCCCCTGAGGGGTGCGGCATGTAGATTGGTCTACATGGTCAATCATATTGTTGGGAACTGCTGACTTTGGAAAGAAAAATGCCATGTGGGAGGATAGAAAACGCCGATCATTGTGTTTCTCTTAGAACATTAAATCTACTTGCTTTTACCCCCAGTAGATAAACCTCTTGAGATGGTTGCTGTCAAAATACCCAGCAAATTAACTGCTTATTTGAGTCATTTCTTAAATATTACAGCTTCCCTTCTGAAAATCAATTTTCCAAGATGAAAGGAAGATATTTATATCATTTGGGAGAAGGGAAATAAATTATTGGGAGTGTGTGGGGCGTGCTCTTTCTAGGTTGTAGCTTTAACTGGACAAAGGGTGATTATATTTGAACATGAGAATAGGGTGTTTTTGGCAGCTGGAGAGGATGCAGACAAAGGGACAGAAAGAGGTAGACAAAGAGATTTTACTTTGAAATCCCTTGTTCCTAGGGTAGAATTTCATAAGAGGTTTTTCTGTTTTCCATCCAAGTTCATTCATTTGTTAAGGAAGGTTTGGGGAGGTACTTACTATGAGATGATGGAGATTGTGTTTAAACCTACCTTTAGCAATCTTATTTATCTTTTGATCTGATGTAAGTCCACAGGTTTCAATTATTTCAAAATCTCTGAGCTATAAACCGGGCTCACTGAGCAACCTCTCGATATTTCCTCTTGTTTTGTTCAGAACTTGTTCAGGGTGCTTGAGTCTTGGAAGTAAATGGAACTGAGATGTTTTAACAGGTTCTTCGCTATAATTTTTAACAGGACATAGTTTTTTGTGTTATTTTTTTGACAACTAGTGGCTTAGTGTGGTACCCACTCACTAAGTCTAGTAAGATGATGCCTTTTACAGGATGCATACGTGTGACATGTCGCACACTGTACACTAGTTTACAAACAGTGCCTAAGCTTTGACTATTAATTTCTTAATCTTTTGGAGCTTGGTGACGAGGCTGCCCTGCCTGTGAGAGCTATGTGAGCAGCTGTCTAGTCAGAGATGGTGTCATAAGCTCCTTTTATGTTGAATGCTTGACTGAGAATTTGGTTTTCTTTGCAACCAAGATGTGCCATATATGATCTGTTTTCAAAGGAGAAGAAAAAAATGTAAATTGGGATCATACTGAAGGTGTTTCAGTCTCCCACCCAAGGCAGTTGATGCTTGGGCATCTCCTGGGAGCCACGACTTTCTGTTGTCAAGGACTGTCAATGTTGATAGCCTAGGAGACAAAAAGCAAACCTTTCTTACACATGACCTATCTGTAAAGCTACCTCCAGCTATAGAAGATTTACTGCACTTTAATGTTCTAAGAATTTTTCGACATATGGTTGGTACAAAGGGATAGATACTATAAAGCAGAAAGAGGAGAGAAGAAAAATGGCATAGAATTTAGGTCTGGCGGCTCTGGGTGGTGGCAGTTAAAGAGAAATGGTCCTTCTCCTGTGAATCGTCATTGAGGGAGCAACGTGAGCATTTGTATCCCATGACTTACTGCTTTGGGCAAAACCCAGCACCAGTTGGGGCTGTGCAGGTGGATCAATGCAAATCAATGCCCACAGCTGAGGAGCCTGAATGGCTAACTAAGTGTGGGCTATTGGTGTTGTTTTCCTACCGAAAGGGAGCTGTTAGAGGGAGCAGCACCTGTGTAGCCAAGCTAGTTAACCCAAAGACTGGGGGATGGCTGGTGCATCAGCAGGTTAGAGCATGGTGGGGTCTGCAGGGCCCCGGTAAAGAAGACAGCTGCTGTTACTCCGCAGCAACGCAGGCTGGGCATTGCCAGAGCCTCTGGCCTTCTCAAGGGGTGCCGGAAAGCCCGACTTCCAGGCGAACTCTCCTAATTGTAGAACCACATCGAGGCCCCAGGGCCATCAGTTTGGAGCTTGGTGAGGAGGCTGCCCTGCCTGTGAGAGCTATGTGAGCAGCTGTCTAGCCAGAGATGGTGTCATAGCTCCTTTTATGTTGAATGCTTGACTGAGAATTTGGTTTTCTTTGCAACCAAAACAAGGTAGTGTATAAGAAAGTGTAGCCCTGGCTGTGGGTTTCTTAATAAGGAAACACCTAACTTCCGTTTCTCCTTCTTTCTGTCAGGCTTACTAGAAAGCAGCACCCGACTGAAACCTCACGAAGCCCAGAACTACAGGAAGAAGGCCTTGTGGGTCTCCTGGTTCTCCATTGTCGTGACATTGGCCCTGGCCGTGGCTGCCTTCAGTGAGTAGCGGGAGCCTTGCCCATCAGTGATGTGCCCGGGCTGCCTGTTTCATTCTCTGACTCCTGTGGGTGTGCTTTTGCTTTTAGTTGACTATTATTGATGAGGAAATTTTGAGGGGATGATTGGATAGTCAGGGTGCTTATAAATTAGAAAAATGGCCTCTCTTCTCTGAGGAGGGAAGACGTGGTGAAGAAGAAGAAATGGAGGCTTGCTCTCTTCTGTTGTAGGTTTGTAGAAATCGATTCCAGCTGCCAGCCGGACAGGGAACTAGTATTCTCCGGGTGGCTGCCTGCAGCTTGGGCTGATGTGACAAGTGTGTATCCTTGAGATTCATATTTTGAACTAATGCAATCCGATGAGTGCAAATTGCAGTACATCCTCTCCTTTCTCCCCAGTTATATCTGTGTAAGGTTTGGGATAAAATCATGGGCACATATTTTTATGAGAGAAAAACGAGAGGGTCCTCTTTCAAGCTTTCAGTGGCCACAGAAACAAAAACATTGGTTACAGTCAAGAAAAACGAAGACAACTGCACACTTTCCACCTCTGGATAGTCCTTTCTGGCAGGTTAGGAAGCCTCTGACATGCTTCTCAGCTGACGTTTGCAGCCTGTGGAAATGTGCACGTGCTACTTATTCTTATTGATCGGGCAATGATTCACAAGCGTAAGCTATGACATTCAGCTTCAGCTCAACCCTGGTAGAAACCAGTGTTTTTTTAATGCTGGGGGCGGGGGAGGGGAGGAGGAATGTATTTTGTGATTAGTTCATTGCCTTATTAGAAAGACCTATATTCTGAGTGATAAGTATACAAAGTGAATCATGTGACAACCCTCAGAGTAGGAGAGAAAAGGACCGTGTCCTCTGGAAGATAGGGCTCTGTGTTGTTTAAAATTCTATTTTGCACACTTAGACCTGCTGCTGGAAGTTGGTGTTGGCTCCCTAGAGGGCATATTAGAATTTGACCAAATGCTCCCGGCAAAACTAGACATATATTACTTGAAGCAATTTATATTAGAAACATTGTAGGTGCCATATCTTGGCTCTCAATAAAAGCCAAAATTTTAGAAGCAGCGGGTAATGCATTTCAGGGTATAAACATTTAGCTGTGAGCCAGAAATCTAATCAAGAGGAATTATAATTCCTGAAAATAGCTGCTTCTTCCTCTCCTCCCTTTTTCCTGCTGAAACAAGAATAACAAGCCCGATTAAGTCCCTAGAGGATAATTTGGTTGTGGTGGCTGTTGGCAGGCTCCATCAGACACCGTAATTTACATATGTAAGGAAAGAGGGATGGAATGAAGGGAGGTGGTTTGCAAACAGAATAACAGTCATTCAGATACCTAATAGAGCTGTTACCATTTTATGGTGTGGGTGTTTGAATGGGGACCTGAATGTGAAGAAATATTGAGTAAGCCCTTCCTTTGGGAGAATAATACTACATTTGATGTACTTAATCTCATAATAGGGAAAAATTGTGAGGAAATTTTGGTTTCACATGTTATGCCTGGTCAGTTGGGTTATCTTGAAAATTTTGTTCTATTTCCTTTAATTAGGAAAAGACTATTGCATAATACATATGGAATTAGAATGTTGCTTTGTAAAAGGATTTTTTTCTTTTTAAAATGATTTTACCTCTTTGTTGTAGCAAGTATTGTTGACAAGAACATGCAGCCTAAGAAAAAGTCTTAT
This sequence comes from Myotis yumanensis, assembly GCF_028538775.1. Taxonomy (NCBI): domain Eukaryota; kingdom Metazoa; phylum Chordata; class Mammalia; order Chiroptera; family Vespertilionidae; genus Myotis; species Myotis yumanensis. Next base: position 76,239,101 of record NW_027223759.1, read on the forward strand.
AAAAGTTATTTGAGCCAATCTGAAAACAATTGCCAGGAAGCAAAATCTCAAGGGATTGAGAAAATGCCTTGAAGAATGGCAGTTTTATAGCTTATTTTATACTATAGGCCTGGTGCACAAATTTGTTATTCTGTTTGCACAAATTTGTGCACCAGTGGGGTCCCTCGGCCTGGCCTGCGTGATGGGGCCGAAACCAGCTCTCTGACATCCCCCGAGGGGTCCTGGATTGCGAAAGGGTGCAGGCCAGGCCAAGGGACCCCACTGGTGGACAATTGGGGTGGGGAGAGACGCAGGAGGTTGACCAGCCAGGGAGGGACTGTAGGAAGGCTCCAGGGCATGTCCAGCCGGACTCGCTCAGTCCTGATTGGCCGGACCCCAGCAGCAAGCTAAACTACCAGTTGGACCAGAGCATCTGCCCTCTGGTGGTCAGTGCACATCATAGCAAGTGGTTGAGCGGCCTTAGCATATCATTAGCATATTACACTTTGATTGGTTGAACGGCTGACCGGACAACCAGACACTTAGCATATTAGGCTTTTATTATATAGGATATTAGAATCAAAGGAGGCAGGTAATGGTGATGGGGGGAGGTAGATGAAATTCATTGGTGGTAGATTAGGGAGGTGGGGGGATGCAAAGTGGGGAAATATCTGAGATGAATAAAGAGTAACCCAAGAGGCACACACATTGGTGGGTACAGAGTAGTTAACATAACATAGAGGTGGTATGTGGGCAACAAGATAACAATGAGGGGTTCTATCCTCTCTGCTCTGGTGTTGTGGGTGCCCCTGGTGGGTCTGGAAAAAAGGGATTACTCTGACATTTCAAAGATATGTTATCTTATCTTAGATGCAAAAAAGACAATAGGCTCACTTAAGGTAAAGACTGACCTTTGTCAAGGAAGCTACAGGCCTCGGATGTTATTACTGCAGTGACTAGCTTTTATTCAGGAATTTTTATGTTTGGACCATCCTGTGTGGTTACTCTGAGTTTGTAAGCCCTGCATGCAGGCCTTCCCTGCGCTTATTAGGTTGAGTATGTGCCCCCTTTTTTTGTCCATTGTATTCAAGTCAAATACTCTAACTTCCTGCCTCTAAAATGTTGGCATTGGCAAATAATGTTGTGATCTTAGTTGTTTTCTGTCGTACATTTGTTATCATCATCATTAGTTAGGTCTTAATAGTAATAATAGGAGGAGAGCAAAGGGCGGCCAGACATTGGAAGCACAGTCACCTTGGCAGCCTCACCAGGCAGCTTAGAGTAAGGCAGCTCCCTTACTCCATCTATATGGCGTAGCTATATTTTGTGTGTGTTTCATATTTAAAACCTTCAGGGTGGTCTCTGGTTGTGTTGTTAGGGTTGTTGGTTTTATCCTTTAGTTTCCTAAATGTATGAATAATATCAAATATTTAAAATCCTTCCTAAAGCTTCTTTTACATGTTGACACACTTTTGTGCAATCCTTTTCATAGTTTCAAATGAAAAGAAAATCAATAGGGATTAAGCAATGTAAGTTGACTTTTGAAGTTATTTTTTAAAAAAATATATATTTTATTGATTTTTTTACAGAGAGGAAGGGAGAGGGATAGAGAGTTAAAAACATTGATGGGAGAGAAACATCGATCAGCTGCCTCCTGCACACTCCCCACTGGGGATGTGCCCGCAACCAAGGTACATGCCCTTGACCAGAATTGAACCTGGGACCCTTGAGTCCGCAGGCTGATGCTCTATCCACTGAGCCAAACTGGTTAGGGCTGAAGTTATTTTTAAATTACAATCTAAACGAAAGTTTTATGTTTCAGAAATAGCAAGTGTATTCTTTAAAAAGTGTCAGAAGGAGCCCCAGTCTTATTCTTCAAGGCGGTGGTTGACGGAGAGATGGGATGTAATGAAATGGTCAGGCTGACTCAGTTAATATTTTCAAAGGGAATTGCTACAGAATCCCGACATGCGCATGTTTGAGAGGGCAGAGAAATCTCTGGAGAGTGTGCCCATGCGAGCCTGTGTTGGCAGGGCTGGTAATCATGGTGAAGAGATCATGTTTATCACCACGACTTCTTGCCACTGCAGTGTGGTTTACCATCTCCCTGGGGGCTGGAAAAGCATGCAGTACTCAAGATTGTTAAATGAGTTGACTGAGATATATTTTAAAAACCTTTTCTTTTTTTTGTAGGTGGAAGGAAAATAATTTAGAAAAAATTTCTCAGGAATAAACTTGAAAGTTTTGTTTAGGTACTGTTACCAGAACACAGTGTGTGAGTCCATTTGCCTGTGTACATTGGTCAAAAGATGATGCCTGAGCAAGTTTACAGTGGAGGAAGGACTTCATTAGGATCGGGAGCATGTATTGAAGTAGTTGAGCACAGTAATCTGGAGTTAGGTGAGCTTGTGCTCTAAAAGACCCAGCTCCCAGATGGCCGGTAACTAACAGGTTATGTAGGGCAATATCACAGGGCACCGTGGGTTGGGGGTCAGGGCACATGTTAGGAGCCAATTGGTGGAAGGTGAGATAAGGGTAGTACACAATTTCTTCAGGTCTTGAGGACAGCTCTGGGATCAGCTTCTGTGCCCCTCTGTGTGGTTTGGTGGAGAGGTAGCTGAGGGGGTCCTTTCACCTTAGGGCTCAGGAGCTGGCAGAGGCTCAGACCTTGGAACCATAAAATTAACTTTGGTCAGTTTTGTCTCAGGGGTTAGTGATTTTCAAGAGGAAAGACTAAGGTCTGTGAAATGTGCAGAGGGAAACAATGATTTCTAAAACTAAGGCTAAATCATATCAAAATTATAAGTACCTGTGGTTTTAACACTAGGCCTCAGTCTGATTTATTTTATAAACCATTGAAATATTTCTGAGACAATTGGATCATCCTTATGGCCATTCTCTTGCCAGGGGTGGGGTCTTGGAGCTGTAACTGCTGGGATCAGTCAGAATTCCTGTCTTTATCGTCGCACCGGCCATTTCTCTGCAATCATAGAGACTGATTTGTAGCTGAGCATCTTCTGAAGAAATGCTGTTGTCTCTTGCATGTTTGGGAATGAGGGTTATGGATGTATATAAGTTTGGGGATGCCTCATTTTTTCAGTCAGCTAGAAAGATTTCATATTTTAACATAGTGTCTACATTGCAAATAAAGAGTGTTTCCCTTCATTTTGTATAAGTTTCCAGGTAACCAGGTGTGCTGTTCCTTCAAATTAGTAGCTTCTAAAAGACCTAATGATAAAACTAACTTTGGTCAGTATTACTGAGTTCTCTGTGCTAAATCAGTTATACATGTTGACATTCATGTGTCTGGTGTAGTTTGAAAAATTAGGTGAACTATCAAAGTTTGTGATTTGGAAGTATTTTGAAAGGAATATGTTCTTTGAAAGGAATGTGAACTATTTTTTATATCACTTGGTAATATCACGATTTTGGACCTGCTGGAGGCTAAGACCAGCAGGTCATAATAAATGTGAGAAGTTTGTCAGAAGGCTGATGTGTTTCTATATTCAGCAGGGCTGAAAATCTGCGTATTATTATCTGTTACTGGCTGAACAGCCAAAGGCAATTCCCCTAACCTGATAATCTTTTACTGTTTACCAAACTTTACCTTTGATATGTGTGTTTGCTTTGCTAAAAGGCAAAATGTGTAAATAAAAAGCCATGGGTTCAGACATTCAGAGAGCCCACTTCACTAGAGGGTGAGGCCTCCGCCTGGCTCCCCATGCCTTCCCAATTTATATTTCTTGTCTAGTGTATCCATTTATGCGTCAGTCCCTTCTCCAGATTCCTGAACTCTTGCTGCGAAAAGACTGCGGCATGGACCTGTCCAAAGCTGATGGTAATACATATTGAATATTTCAGAGAGATCCCTATTTTGGTTTTAAAATTGCTTCTGTTTGTAATTGGTAGGCAGCACGGAAAATGACAATTCTGTTATGAACAAACCTTTTAAAAATCTGTTTTAATAATGAAGCTAGAAAGGGAACACAAGTTCTGTTTCAAAAACTCAGAATTTTGACATCATTAATGTCTTTGTTAGGATGATTTAGGAAAATGCATTCCGGCTCATTTTGAGCTTTGAATGAGTATGTGGCAGAGGAAAATTTTTCCTTTACCCTTCAAGGTTCTTCTGGCTGGTCTAATAATCAAACTGACATAAGACAGATTAGCAGGAGAAAAACAAATAAATAAATATTTAATAACATGTATACCTCCTGTATGCATAGGAGAGACACAGCAAGCCCAAGTAACTTGGAAGCCATCATTTTTAATACCACCTTCAGCTAAAGACTAAAGATGTGGGGATGGGGGAGTCGGTTATAGGAGGTTACCAGGAAAAGCACAGTAAACAGGGTGAGACTAGCTTGGCTCTGTTAGGAGATCACATCTTCCTGAGTCTCAAGCTTACAATGCTGCTGCTGTTTCCAGCGGGAGTGGAGGCGGGGTCCCTGCAGCTGCCTTCGTGTCTGCCTCCCTTCCCCTGCATTCTGCACACAGCATTTAATTAAAAGTGTGGCCAGGCTGCATCAGCACGGGGGTGTCCTTGTCAGGCAGCCAGAGCGGTGACTCGTGAGCTGGGCAGTGGGCCCCAGCTGGACTCATCTCATGAGGCCTGGCAGGTCCTGGCTCCTCCCCGTGTGCCCCTGGGGTCTGCTAAGGCCCTGTGGGAAATTCCTGAGGCCTTCTCTTATTGCTGTATCTCTTTCCAATTGTATTGGTTAGCCAGTGGGACAAGAAGGGGTTTTCTGCGCTGCTGGTGTTCCAGGCCTGTAATGGCTGGGCCCTGTGGGAACTGCCTCTGGAAGGTGGATTTCTGGCGCAGCTGCTCTTTTCCAGGAGATTATTTTCTGGTGCCCTGTCCTGAGGGCTGAAAGATAGGGGTATTGAGATTTGAAAGTAACAGATGAAGCCAGAGGGAGGGGGAGAGTCCTTTCCCCCCCTTAAAGCAGCGTTTCTCAACCTGTGGGTCGCGACCTCTTTGGGGGTCGAACGACCCTTTCACAGGGGTTGCCTAAGACCATCGGAAAACACATATAATTACATATTGTTTTTGTGATTAATCACTATGCTTTAATTATGTTCAATTTGTAACAATGAAATTGGGGGTCACCACAACATGAGGAATTGTATTAAAGGGTCGCGGCATTAGGAAGGTTGAGAACCACTGCCTTAAAGGAACCTGTTTCTCACTTTTCATTGTCTTCCTTGACTACGGGCCAGTCCTTTCTTCCAGCTTGTGACTTGCTCATCCAGTTGCTAGTGAGTGCCTGTTGGTAAAGGCCAGGCTGCTGTGCCGGGCATCGCAGAGGGCATCAGGAAGTGGAACAGTCCATTTGCACCCTTGGAGAGCTCAGGTCTAGTGGGAAGGTGAACTCTAGAGATGTCAGAGCAAATGACAGGGCAGGGGGTAGGTAGATAACCTGATGGACCCTTCCCCCAATTGGACACATAGGGGTGCGTAAGAAAGGACATCATTGAATGGTTACAGACAGGACAGTACACGGTCACCAGTAGCCTCTGTCATCTCTACCCCCAAAGAATGAGCTGAAAATCAGAGCTATTAGATGAATGCAGAAGCTAGAACTGCCCAGGGTGGGAGCATGGGGGTGGGGTGGTGGTGGTGGCTGGTGTCAGGTGTCAGTAGGAGGGGCCTGGGTTATGATGTCCACACAGGGAAGGACTGTGGCTGCAGAAGTGTGCTCCGGCTGCACATAACAAAGCACCACAGACTGGAGCCTTAGATGACAGAAGTTAATTTCCAGGTTGGAGTCCAGATCAAGGTGTCAGCAGGACTGGTTTCATTCTGAGGCCTCTCTCCTTGGCTTGTAGATGGCCATCTGCTCCGCATCTTCACATGGTCTTCCTTCTGTGTGTCTGTATCCTAATCTCTTCCTATAAGGACACTAGTCCAATTGGATTAGGGCCCACCAACATGACCTCTTTTAAATTACCTCTTTAAAAACTCCATCTCCTCATGCAGTCACATTATGAGATACTGGGGTTAGGCCTTCAACATATGCATTTTGTAGGGAACACAGTTCAGCCCATAGCAATGGCCTTGGCCAGTGCCAGGCAGGTGCAGGAGGCTAAGGTCTCAGAATGAGGTAAATTCACTAGAGGACTTTACCTTTCATGGGTGGGTGGACCAGAACGAACCCATCCACTGGACCAGGGGGAAGATGGGGAAGCTTGTTTGCCTCAGCATAGCTGTGTGGAGTGAGGGTAGGGGAACCTTCCACTAGAATTCACAACCATGAGACTGACTCTATATAAATTTGTGTTTGGAATTTTCATAGGTTGATTTCCTTGGAAGTAGACCCTGAGACTGAAATTTACTGCAAGAGGTTTATTGGGGGAAACTCTCGGGAATAATCCATGAAAGGAAGCAAGGGAAGCAGGACTGGGCAGAAGGATAGTTGAACTTCAGTGCTGTTGACTAGGAGGCTTGTCCTGTAGGAGTTGGAGGCTGGGGTAGCCCTTTAGAATTGTCCAATTGAATGATGCAAGGGGGCTAAAGCCGTCATTCGTGTGGGCTGCCCCAGGGAGAGGAAGCTTCCCTCAGCAGAGAGCAGTTCTGGAAGAGGGGTGAACTGTGAGCCATCAGCACCCTCACTCCTGGCAACTGGGGGAGTGAATGCCCAGGTCCAGGCGGAGGATGTAGGAGACACCACGGCATCCACTTTACGAGTTTACACTGGCCATGTGACCTAGGAATCCTCAAGCTGAGATTTTTTTTTTCCTTTTTTTAATTTTTATTTTTTGCTAAAAGTATTACAAAGGGTATTACATAAGTGTCCTTCCCCCCCGCCCCGCCCTTGACAAACCCCTGCCTTCCCTTACCCCCCAGTGTCTTATGTCCATTAGTTATGCTTATATGGATGCATACAAGTCCTTCGGTTGATCTCTTACTCCCCTCCCTCCTGTCCCCCAACCCTCCCTGGCCTTCCCACTGCAGTTTGACAATCAGTTTGAGGCAGCTTTGCCTCTGTATCTATTATTGTTCAAAAGTTTGTAATGGTCTTTATTATCCATGAATGAGTGAGATCATGTGGTATTTTTTCCTTCATTGACTGGCTTGTTTCACTTAGCATAATGCTCTCCAGTTCCATCCATGCTGTTGCAAATGGTAAGAGTTCCTTCTTTTTTACAGCAGCATAGTATTCCATCGTGTAGATGTACCACAGTTTTCTAATCCATTCATCTACTGATGGGCACTTAGGCTGTTTCCAGATCTTAGCTATGGTGAATTGTGCTGCTATGAACATAGGGGTGTATATATCCTTTCTGATTGGTGTTTCTGGTTTCTTGGGATATATTCCTAGAAGTGGGATCACAGGGTCAAATGGGAGTTCCATATCCAATTTTTTGAGGAAACTCCGTACTGTTCTCCACAGTGGCTGCACCAGTCTGCATTCCCACCAGCAGTGCAGGAAGGTTCCCTTTTCTCCACATCCTCTCCAGCACTTGTCGTTTGTTGATTTGTTGATGATGGCCATTCTGACAGGTGTGAGATGTTACCTCATTGTTGTTTTGATTTGCATCTCTCGGATGATTTGTCACTTTGAGCATGTTTTCATATGTCTCTTGGCTTTCTGAATGTCCTCTTTTGAAAGGTTTCTATTTAGATCCTTTGCCCACTTTTTGATTAGATTGTTTATCTTCCTTTTGTTGAGTTGTATGAGTTCCCTATAAATTTTGGGGATTAGGCCCTTATCAGATATGACATTGGCAAATATGTTTTCCCATGAAGTGGGTTTTCTTGTTGTTTTGTTGATGGTTTCTTTTGCTGTGCAGAAGCTTTTTATTTTGATGTAGTCCCATTTGTTCATTTTCTCTTTAGTTTCAACTGCCCTAGGAGCTGTATCAGTGAAGAAATTGCTTTGGCATATGTCTGAGATTTTGTTGCCTTTGTATTCTTCTAGAATTTTTATGGTTTCCTGTCGCACATTTAAGTCCTTTATCCATTTTGAGTTTATTCTTGTGTATGGTGTAAGTTGGTGGTCTAGTTTCATTTTCTTGCATATATCTGTCCAATTTTCCCAACACCATTTATTGAAGAGACTATCTTGGCTCCATTGTATGTTCATGCCTCCTTTGTCAAAAATTAATTGAGCATATTGGTTCGGGCTAATTTCTGGACTCTCTATTCTATTCCACTGATCTATATGTCTGTTCTTGTGCCAGTACCAGGCAGTTTTGAGAACAGTGGCTTTGTAATACAGCTTGATATCTGGTATTGAGATCCCACCTACCTTGTTCTTTCTCAGGATCGCTGCAGCTATTCGGGGTCTTTTTTTATTCCAGATGAATTTTTGGAGAGTTCATTCTAGATCTTTGAAGAAGGCCATTGGCATTTTAATGGGAAGTGCGTTGAATTTATAGATTGCTTTGGGTAGTATGGACATTTTAATGATGTTGATTCTACCAATCCAAGAACATGGTATGTTCTTCCATCTCTTTATGTCTTCCTCTATCTCTTTTTTCAACGTCCTGTAGTTTTCTGAGTAGAGGTCTTTTACCTCTTTAGTTAAGTTTATTCCTAGGTATCTTAATTTTTTTGGTGCGATGGTAAATGGGATTGTTTTTATAATCTCTCTTTCTGAAAGTTCACTATTGGTGTATAGAAATGCCTCGGATTTCTTGGGGTTAATTTTGTATCCTGCTACATTGCCAAATTCATGTATTAAGTCTAGTAGTTTTTTGATGGAGTCTCTAGGGTTTTGTATGTATAATATCATGTCGTCTGCAAATAAGGACAGTTTTACTCCCTCTTTTCCAATTTGGATGCCTTTTATTTCTTCTTCTTGTCTAATTGCAATGGCTAATACTTCCAGGACTATGTTGAACAGGAGTGGTGAGAGTGGGCATCCCTGTCTTGTTCCTGTTCTTAGGGGAAATGGTGTTAGTTTTTGTCCATTGAGTATGATGTTGGCTGTGGGCCTGTCATATATGCCTTTTATTATGTTGAGGTATGATCCTTCTATTCCCACCTTGTCAAGCTGAGATGTTAATGTGCATGTGGTTTGAGGTTGGAAATACCCCTGGAGCAACTGAAAGAAACACATGCACAACCTCGCTGTGGTCCAGCAGGTGTCCCATGGGTGAAGCTCCCCCAGGGATGAGCTCACAGTCCAACGTGAGAGAGCTGCTGAGAAAAGGGTCCGCCAGAGCTGAGAGTCATCCAGTCAGAACTCAAATTCAATGTAAGAGAATCATCTAACAAAATCTGTAAAATAAATATGTTTAATATGAGTAATCAGAAAGAAATCAAACACATGAAAGGAAAAGACACTGAAAAGAGCAACTGTCAAATAACCAGATAAATATATTTTTGCTATTTTTATTGGAGCTCTAAATATAGATGCAGTTTTTTAAAAGTTAAGAACTACAACAACCGCCCCATTCTCTCTCTCCCAACAACTTTAGCTCTTTTACTTGATCCTGGTATTTACTTGTATATGTAGAAACAACGGACTTTCTAATGCTATTTATTGGTATATATATCTTTACGTTTAGGCATTATTTCTTGACTTTCCATCATGAAAGGAGATAATTTACTCTTTGAGTCTCCTCCCGATCCCACAAACATGCTGACTTTCTGAATTTCCATCTTTGCCTAATAGTTATGCTTGGCATTAGTATGACTATATAAATCTTGCTTGTTGAGCCATATGGTGAAGAATGATTACTTCTTCCCTGCACGATTTTTCATTTTCTCTGGTTTTAATACCCGTTTTGTTTCTTCCTGTTAACTTTTCTCAGACTCTGTTTCTTACAAAACTCAAATTCAGCATTTCTATTTCAACCTCCACTTCTCTGTTGCATTTCAGATGCATGGTAATTCCATTAGCTTCTTCTTGAAGAAATCTCTCTTGGAGCCACTTGATGTCCTCTAATTTGTTCTGGCTGCCCTTTCTACAATCCTGGGATCGCTCCTCCCCACCTTTCTGGGCATTCCCTTCATTCCCTCTGAGCCCCCGATTTCTGGATTTCTGGATAGCAGGCTTTTCTCTTCTCTGGTTTATAGCCTTTGGGTGGTGGTGGGGCGGGGGGAGGGGGGAGGGAGGGAGGTGGGAAGGGGACACACATTTTTTTCTAGCTCCCTAGGAAAGTCCACATTGTAGGTGAAGCTTTCCAGCCTGCCATGTCCTTAATATAGTCTTGATGATTAATGGTGAGATAGAAAATTCTCAGTAGGAGATAATGTTCCTTAAGAGTTTTGAGGGTTTTGCTCCATTTTATTCTCATTTCTAGTATTGCTGTTAGAGCCCTAAACTATTCTAAATCCAAATCCTTTGTACGAGACTTGCTGTGATGGGGTCTTTTTCATCTATATGTGTATGTCCCTGCTTTCTATACTTCTCTTTTTTCCCCTCTACTTCCTGGGGAATTTCCTTTATATATACAGGGGTGGGCAAAAGTAGGTTTACAGTTGTTCATGTGGAAAAAGACATGCCAGTTATGATTATTACAATAGCTTTATTAGCTCAAAAGAATAGCACAATGGCACAGCGCACTTAGGTGCAACCTCTTAAGTGCCCAAATTGCCGGCCTTCATTATTTACACATTCGTGTAGTCTTTGAAAATCAGTAAACAAACCTGAATTTCAGTGACCTGCTTGGGTAGCCCCACTGCCTCCTGAGGTAGTTGAGTTCAAACCTACTTTTGCCAGCCATGTATTTACTTAAATCTCAATTTCCCTTATCTTTCTACCTTTCTGTTGAGCTTCTCATTTCTATTGTCAAGTTTCTTTTTAGTTGTCTGAATGTTCCTTTGAAAAATCATCCAACTCTTGTTTTATTGATCGTTTAAAATGACCTTTTCTTTGCTCTGGCCCTGATGTGGCTCATTTGGTTGGAGCATCATCCTGTACAGAAGGTGGCAGGTTCAGTTCCCTGCCAGGGCACACACCCAAGTTGTGGGTTCGATCTCTAGTTGGGTGCATACAGGAGGCAACTGATGTTTTGCTCTCACATCGATGTCTCTCTCTCTCCCCCTTCTCTCCTTCCCTTCCTCCCTTTCTCTTTCTGAGATCAATCAATTTTTAATTTTTTTATTTTTATTTTATTTATTTATTTATTTATTTACAGATAGAGAGTAAGGGAGAGGGAGAGGGAGTGAGGGAAAGAGGGAGAGAAAAACATCAATTTATTGTTTTACTTGTTTATGCATTCATTGGTTGCTTCTTGTATGTGCCCTGACCTGGGATTGAACCTGCAACCTTGGCGTATTGGAATGATACTCTAACCAACTAAGCCACCCAGCTAGGCCTAAAATGATAAATTCTTATATTTCTGAGGAAATATTAGCAACAGCTAAAAAATCTTTTTTTTTTTCTTGTGTTGTTTTCTTCCCGGTGCTTTTTCCCTTTTCTGTGGGCCTTGGGTTCATTGTTGATGTTAGGGAGGAATCCAGTGAGTGGTGGTTTTTGATAGGCCGCTCGTATTAAGAGTGGGTATAAAAAGTTGGCTGGAGCTCTTAGCATGTGGGTGGCCTCTGCTTTAGGTTAGACCGTTTTGTTGGGTAGATTCCAGTTTCATACTCCAGATCCTTCCTCTTGAGCTGCCCAGGCTGCCCAGGGAAGGACCTTCTGACCTTCTGCCTGGAGGATGAACACGTGGCTGCTTGAACTTTGGGAACTGAGTTGGGGAGAGGACTGGAATCTCAGCGTTCTGTTTGAAACTCTTACCTTGGTTTGCCATTTTGTTTGAGTTTCCCAGCTTCAGCTGAGTCTGGAGCTCCTCAAACAAGAGACGGTGGCACCTCCTCCAGAGAGTAAGCCTCTAGTCATCTGATAGGAGAGGTGGCCTTTTCGCTCTCACACGGCTGCTTTCTGGAGTCTGTTAAATCAATTGCTACTTGCCCATATGTTGTCTAGCTTCTAAAAATAGTTTTTGTTGCCTCTTCCATTTCCTTTTCCTAATGGGTTTAAAAAAATGATCCCTCTATTTTAAGTTTAGTGATTTTTTTAGAGGAAGCAAAAGTAAACGTGAGGAACTATTCTGCCATATTTTTCTGAAACTATCCAACAGAACAATGTTACACAAAGTGTTGGTCCTCTTTCATATTGTGTATGAGACACATGGAAGATAGAAAAAGCTCCAATGGAAGTTAATAAGAATTCCAAAAGCAGAGAAGGGAGAAAGTGGAGGAGAGTCAGTGGTTTTAGGTGTCTGGGACTGTTTTAGAATTGAGAAAAAAAAAGAATTAGGAAACTTACCTTATTTAGTAGAGAGCAGGAGGAGTGAAAAAAAAAATGGCACACACACACACAGCATAGAAAATGAAAAATAAAACTTACAACAAAATCCAAGCATGTTACTACTGATATTTCTTGACTCATAAGTGGGAGTTACATCACAAAAAAACACATCGTAATTTGAAAATATCGTAAGTGGAAAATGCATTTAATACACCTAACCTACTGAACATCAGAGCTTAGCCTTGCCTACCTTAAATGTGCACAGAACACTTACACTATCCCATAGTTTGGTAGTTATCTTGAGTTTCATCTCAAAGTAATTGCCTTCTTTTTCTTCTCATTAGAAGCAAGAGACGCAGATGGGTGTTTTGTGGGCATGATGGGATGGGAAAACACAAAACATCCCAAAATGCCGGCAGTATTGTAGAGTAGCAGTTGTTTACCCTTGTGATCGCATTGCTGAGTGGTAGCTGCAACTACCTTTCACTGCCCAGCATCATGAAAGAGTCACACTGCATATCAATAGTCCAGGAAAAGATCAAAATTCAAAGTACAGTTTCCACTGAATGTGTATCACTTTCAAACCATCATAAAGTAAAAAAGTCATTGTGTCTAACTGTTGTAAGTTTGGGACTGTCTGTAACTTAAAAAGTATAAATGGATTAAATTCATCAGGTAAAAAATTAGAGTGGATTTTAAAAATCTAGCTGTGTGCTGTAAATAGGAGATCAATTTAAAACATAAGGTTACAGAATGGCTTAGATGTAGGGATAGAAAGAGATAATATCTGGCAGTATGAACAAAAGAAAGTTAGTGTAGCTATCTTAATAAGAGAAAAGAGAATTAGAGAAAAAAAAAAAGCATTATTAGGCATAAAGGGTGGTTACTATATAAACAAAATGTTCAGTTCATCCAGAAGACAAAACAATTTGTGAATGTGTATGCACCAACCAAAGTTCCAAAGCATCCAACCAAAATTGATGAGATTATAGGTAGAAATTGACAAATCATAGTCATAATAGTAGACTTCAATGAGCTTCTTTTACTAGTTGATAAATTAAAAAAGAAAAAATTAGTGAAGACATTGAAGATTTGACTTATGGAATTAGTGTTTTGCAAATATGTTTGACTGTTATTTGTAATAAAACATGTGGCCTAATATAGCTGAGCTTATGTGTGTAAATATATATATATACATATATATATATGTTTGATATATATCATGTCATCATAGCTAAGCCACTTTTCATTATATGATGCAACATGATTGTTTTTGTCCTACTAAGAAATTTAAAAACTGCTGCCATTGAACTGTATCATTCTGTTCATTGTGAGTAACATGATGTCAAGAGTTTTTAAAATAAGAAAAAAATGTGTAGTAGGATAATTTCTATTTTCTTTAATTTTAAAAAGTTCTGGTCACAGCCTATCAAATTGATGTTATGCCCCACTAGTTTGTAACTTTCAATTTAAAAAACACTACCCAGTAGGTCAACATAGAACCATACAGCCAACAAGTATGTTTTAGCATCATGGAACAATTACAAAAGGTAACCACTTCTATGGTCACGAAGCAAGACTCATCAAATTACTAAGAATCTATACTTTACAGATAATGTTCTCTGTTCACAATGCATTTGAAAATGATTTGAAGTCAAATACAGCTAAAATACCCTTACATGTCCCAATGTATGTTTGGAAATTAAACAATACATTTGAGTATCTCAAGGGGGACAGTTACTAGTATATTAAATATTAAAACATATTTAGAACTTAAAACGATAAACTGAAAATTGATGAGCAAAACTGTCTAAAACAAGAGGCTAAGAAACAGAAAAACAGTAAACCCAAGATAGGTGGAAGAAAGAAAACAATACATTTAAAAGTACAAATTCCTGAAAGAGAAAAAGACAGTAGAATTCAATAAAACTAAAAGCTATTAAGACTAATCAAATAGGCTTACCTCTGCTAAGACTGATCAAAAAAGAAAAGGAATGAATTAGAAGTAATTAGAAATTGAATGAGGGGCATAATTAGTAATAAATAAAATTTTAGGAAATAAGACTATTATTAACAGTTAATGTATATACATGTGAAAGCTTAGGTTGAAATGCATAATTACCTAGAATAATAATCTGCCATGATTAATTTAAGAATAAAAATGACCCAGTGTGCCTGATTTAAATTTAAAAATGTTAATCTAGGCCAGTGGTTCTGACCCAGGTTTGATTCGCAGCCCCCCCTCCCCCCCCCTTTATTTACCGGGAACATCTGGCAGCGCTGGGACACATTTTTGGTTGTCACAACTAGGGATATGGGTGCTTACTAGCATCTGCTTGGCAGAGGCCAGGGATGCTGCTACACATCCTGTAGCGCATAGAACAGTCCCACACAACAAAGAATAGTGCTGAGGGTGAGGACTCTGATCTCGGCCAGCATGGTTTTATAGGTGCTTTTGTGCATAATCAAGGATTCAATAATCTCAATCATATGTTCTGTGTCCTACACACAAAGGGGAGCTGTTCTTTGCAACTAGTACTACTTTGATGCACATACCAATGACAATAGAGAAGAATTTATAGATCAGTATCACTCATGAATATAGATGCAAAAATCCTAAGATATTAAAAAACTGCATCTGTTTATGCAACAAGCAAAACAGTAAATAACCATGTTGTGTTTATTTTAGGAATGCAAGGAAGGTACAATTAGAATATTTATTATGTAATTCATCATGCTCATAGGTTAAGAGAAAAAAAACCATAGCATCTCAATAGATATACAAAAGCATTTGAGAAAATTCAAGGCAAGATAAAAACTTTTAGAAAACTAAGAAGGGAATTGTTCTAACCTGACAAAGGGTATCTAATCTAAAATGTCAATAATTGAGAAACATCGATCAGACCATCAAACCTCAGAGGGAAGGTAGGGGAGGGTGGGGGTAAGGGGGAGAGATCAACCAAAGGACTTGCATGCAAGCATATAGGCCTAACCAATGGACACAGACACCAGGGGGGTGAGGGCATGAGTGGGGGGTATGGGGAGGGGTAATGTGGGGATAAGGACACATATGTAATAACTTAATCAATAAAGAAATTTTTAAAAAAGAAAAGAAAATCCCAAAGATTCTCATATTATGAGGCAAATAAAGAAGTGAATATATTGAAGCAAAAAATAAAATGTCAATAATTATAAGTGGTAAATATTAGAAACAGTCCCTTATAATCTGAAATGAAGATGAGAATGCCTGCTGTTATCACTTGTCCTCAATGGTATTCTTGATGTCCTTGTCAGTACAGTAAGGCAAGAAAAAGAAATAAAACTATAGGGTGTCCCCAGAAAATGTATACACAGTTTAACAGCTGATAACTCACTTTATTTTCACTCCTTTTCAGGTTTAACTGACACTGATTTTGTAACCATGCAAAGTGTGTGTTCATTTTTTTGGACACCCTGTATATGGATCAGAGAGGGAAAAGTAACAATCACTACTTATAAATATTACTAGAGGCCCGGTGCATGAAAATTCATGCACTGGAGGGGGGGCCCCTCAGCCCGGCCTGCCCCTTCTCACAGTCTGGGAGCCCTCAGGGGCAGGAGGCGACACCCCATCACACCTCTGCTGCTGCCAATGTTGGCAGCGCAAGCCTCGGGCGGCCCTGGGCGGCCCTGGACTGGGGGACTCTGGAGGCAGGTGTGGAGCAGCCTGGCCCTCCTGGGGGCAGGCCCAGCCTTGCTGCATGCCTGCCGCCCCGGCGGGGCTGAGGGGACTGGATGCCGCCATCTTGTGCCTGTGGGCACCGCCATCTTTGAGGGCATGGCAGTCAATTAGCATATTCCCTCTTTATTGGCTGTGGGCACCACCATCTTTGAGGGCATGACAGTTAATTAGCTTATTCCCTCCTTAATGGCTGTGGGCGCTGCCACCTTTGAGGGCGGGGCAGTCAATTAGCATATTCCCTCCTTATTGGCTGTGGGCGCAGCTATCTTTGCGATGGCATTAGGATCAATTAGCATATTCACTCTTTACTAGATAGGATAGTCTCCTCTATGTAGAAATGACAAGGGATTCTGCAGACCCTGTTAGAAGAAATAAGAAATTTTAACAAGGTTGCTGTTTGGATGGGTAGAAGTTAAAAAGATCAGTTGTGTTCTTATACAAAGGCAATATAGAAGTATACATTTTAATTCTCATAACAATACCATTACTTTTAAAAAGATTCTTTATTGTTTAAAGTATTACATATGTCTCCCTTTTCCCCCATTGACCTTTCTCCAGCCACTCCCACCCCCAGCACATGCCCTCACCCCCCTACTGTCTGTGTCCATTGGTAATGCTCATATGCATGCATACACGTCCTTTGGTTGATTTCTTACCACCCCCACCCACCCTCCCCTACCTTCCCTCTGAGGTTTGATGGGTTGTTTGGTGTTTCTCTGTCTCTGTTTTTGTTCCTCAGTTTATGTTGTTCATTATATTCCAAAAATGAGTGAGATGATGTGATATTTATCTTTCTCTGACTGGCTTATTTCACTTAGCATAATGCTCTCCAGGTCTATCCATGCTGTTGCCAATGGTAGGAATTCCTTCTTTTTTACAGCAGCGTAGTATTCCATCGTGTAGATGTACCACAGTTTTCTAATCCACTCATCTGCTGATGGCCACTTAGGCTGTTCCCAAATCTTAGCTATTGTAAATTGGGCTACTATGAACATAGGGGTGCATATATCCTTTCTGACTGGTGTTTCTAGTTTCTTGGGATATATTCCTAGAAGTGGGATCACAGGGTCAAATGGGAGTTCCATTTTCAGTTTTTTGAGGAAACTCCATACTGTTCTCCACAGTGGCTGCACCAGTCTGCATTCCCACCAGCAGTGCAAGAGGGTTCCTTTTTCTCTACATCCTCTCCAGCACTTGTCATTTGTTGATTTGTTGATGATGGCCATTCTGACAGGTGTGAGATGGTACCTCATTGTTGTTTTGATTTGCATCTCTCGGATGATTAGTGACTTTGAGCATGTTTTCATATGTCTCTTGGCCTTCCTTATGTCCTCTTTAGAAAAGTATCTATTTAGGTCCATTGCCCATTTTTTTTACTGTGTTGTTTGTCTTCCTTTTGTTCAGTTGTATGAGTTTGCTGTAGATGTTGGAGATTAAACCCTTGTCAGTGATAACATTGGCAAATATGTTCTCCCATGCAGTGGGCTTTCTTGTTGTTTTATTGATGGTTTCTTTTGCTGTGCAGAAGCTTTTTATTTTGATGTAGTCCCATTTGTTTATTTTCTCCTTAGTTTCCATTGCCCTAGGAGCTGTATCAGTGAAGATATTGCTTCGGCATATGTCTGAGATTTTGCTGCTGGTGGATTTCTCTAATATCTTTATGGTTTCCCCGTCTTATGTTTAAGTTCTTTACCCATTTTGAGTTTATTTTTGTGTATGGTGTAAGTTGGTGGTCTAGTTTCATTTTTTTGCATGTATCTGTCCAATTTTCCCAACACCATTTATTGAAGAGCTTGTCTTGACTCCACTGTATGTTCTTGCCTCCTTTGTCAAATATTAATTGAGCATAGTGGTTTGGGTCAATTTCTGGGTTCTCTATTCTATTCCATTGATCTATATGTCTTTTCTTGTGCCGGTACCAGGCAGTTTTGAGAACAGTGGCTTTGTAATACAGCTTGATATCTGGTATTGAGATCCCACTTACTTTGTTCTTCTTGCTCAGGATTGCTACAGCTATTCGGGGTCTTTTTTTATCCCAGATGAATTTTTTGAAAGTTCTAGGTCTGTGAAATATGCTGTTGGTATTTTAATGGGGAGTGCATTGAATCTATAGATTGCTTTGGGTAGTATGGACATTTTAATGATGTTGATTGTACTAATCCATGAACATGGTATGTTCTTTCATCCGTTTATGTCTTCCTCTATCTCTTTTTTCAGTGTCCTGTAGTTTTCCAAGTACAGGTCTTTTACCTCATTAGTTAAGTTTATTCCTAGGTATTTTACTTTTTTTTGATGCGATGGTAAATGGGATTTTTAAAAAATCTCTTTCTGTGAGTTCACTATTCATGTATAAAAATGCTATAGATTTCTTGGCATTAATTTTGTATCCTGCTACATTGCCGGATTCATTTATTAAGTCTAATAATTTTTCACATAAACAAGTTGAGAGATAAAAATCATATAGTCGCCCTAAGTGGTTTGGCTCAGTGGATGGAGCATCGGCCTGTGGACTGAGGGGTCCCAGGTTCAATTCCGGTCAAGGACATGTACCTGGGTTGCGTGCACATCCCCAGTAGGGGGTGTGCAGGAGGCAGCTGGTCGATGTTTCTCTCTCATCGATGTTTCTGACTCTCTATCCCTCTCCCTTCCTCTCTGTGGAAGATCAATAAAATATATTTTTTAAAAAATCATATAGTCATATCAATTGATGCAGAAAAGGCATTTGACAAAATCTAACACCCTTTCTTGATAAAAACCCTCAGCAAAATGGGAATAGAAGGATCACACCTTAACATAATAAAAGCCTTATGTGACAAACCTACAGCCAACATCATATTCAATGGGCAAAACTAAAACGATTTCACCTAAGAACAGGAACGAGACAGGGATGCCCACTTTCACCACTCCTGTTCGACATAGTTCTGGAAGTGCTAGCCATAACAATTAGACAAGAAGAAGAACTAAAAGGTATCCAAATTGGAAAAGAAGACGTAAAACTGTCATTATTCGCAGATGACATGATACTGTACATAGAAAACCCTAAAGATTCCATCAAAAATTACCATTTCTTATAGTAACAAATCAAAAGGAATAAATCAGAACAGTTCCTTAATGGTGAAAGTTTAAAAAAAAATCTGAATAAAGAGAGAAATCCTGTCTTCCTGATTGGGAAGGCAATATAAAAAGATGTCAATTCTCCTTAGTTAACCTGAATACATGTAATTTTACTAAGAATTCCAGGAGTTTATTTTTTGTTTTTCTTTTCAACAAAGTTGGTAGGACTCTAAAATTTATGTAAAGAGGAATAGAGGGTTCAGAATGGTCAAGATTATTTTGAAGAACAGGGTGCACTCACTTGTCAAAACTAGAGCAATTGAAATTGTGATATTTTGGGGAACAAATAGACCAAGGAAGTTGAATAGGGAGTTCAGAAATAGCACCACACTTATATGGAAAATTGATATGTGAGAGAGGCAACATCACCAATTGGGGAGGAAATAGTGATACTGGATAAAGTGGCTGTCTGCAAGCAAAACGTGAAAATAAATCTCTACCTCCCATCACACACATCAATTAAGTGAATTAAGAAACGAAACCTGAAAAGCAAGAATTTAAAACGTTTAGATGGAAATATGAGACTATCTACAGGGTTGGGCAAAACTAGGTTCACAGTTGTTTGTATGGAAAATAATACAATAATTAATAAATAATAATATAAGAATAAACGCTGTTTCATGTACTCACAACTGTAAACCTACTTTTACCCCACCCTGAATATGACCTGGCAATAAACAGAGTTTATAATTTATGACATAGAAAGCACAAACATCAATAAATTTAACTATAACAATAAAAACAATAAACTTAACGTAAATAAAATGAACATTAATACATTTAGCTACAAGCAGACTAAAAACTTTGGGTATAATAAAAAACACATATAAAACAAAAGATGAGTCTTTGGAAAAAGATATTTATAAAGCATGAAGCTTTTATGTGTTTGAGATAATATAGACAATTCATAGCACTTTTGTTTGTAACAGCAAAAAACTGTGAGGGAGACAGATGTACATTAATAGATTTGATAAACAAACTGCATTGTCTTAATACTGCAGATCTATATTTAGCAATTTTCAGTTTTATGAGACCTAATGTACCCTTTTTATAATCAATATTTTATAATATCCATTTTACTATCTTAAAATTTTATCTACACACAGTATTTGCAAAAATAGTATCATATTCTAGATGCAAAATAATGGAGAAATAGAAGGAAGATAATTTTGAAGAAAATGGTATATTTCTGAATATATAAATGCTTGGTGTGATGATATTAATAGATAAAACTAAGTAGTTAGTTGCTTACACCTACATATAATGAATAAGTTGGGATCTAAGAGAGGTAAGAAAAGTCATACTATATTGACATTTTCCTTTTATGAGATTTTGAAACAAGGATTAAATAGGTATTGATATGCATATGTAGAATTATGAATGTGACAGCTATAATAGATTGACACAAGTGTTTTGTATTGTGTTTTGAATGCCTTCAGTGGAGTAGCTATTTTTTTAAATTGGTTTATAATTCTTCAAAAGGTCTGAATAAAATCAAGCATACTTTTCTTTTGATTTAAATGGTGGGGGTGGGGGCAGGAAGCAGTGTACATTTAAAATTATGAAACACAGGTACATGTAGGCCCTGGCTGGGTAGCTCAGTTGTTTAGGATGTTGTCCCTATGTCAAGGTTGAGGGTTCTATCTCTGGTCAGGGCACACACAAGAAGCAACCAGTGAATGCATAAGTAAATGGAACAACAAATTGATGTTTCTCTCTCTCCCCTCCCTTCTCCTCTCTTCCCCTCTCTCTCTCAAATCATTAAACAAAATTAAAAAGCCAGCCTGGCTGGTGTGGCTCAGTGGTTGAGCGTTGACCTAAGAACCAAGAAGTCACAGTTTGATTTCAGTAGGGGCCATGCAGGAGGCAGCTGATTGATTATTCTCTCTCATCGTTGATATTTCTAGCTCTCTCTCCTTCTCCCTTCCTCTCTCTGAAATAAAGAAAGGCATACTTAAAATAGTATAGCATCTGCATTGTTCAGGTCCTGTAGACATTACATACTCTACTGTTTTCCTTATAGCCATCATTTACTCTTAATTCTACACATAAATGTATTTGTAATGCTCACTGACAAATCTTATATTGATGCTTCATTTTAACTCTTTCTTCACTAACTCCTCAGGGAGAGTTCATGGGAACAAAAAATTCTTGAGCTCTCATATGTCTAAAGTTTTCTCCCCTAGCCCCGCTCCCCCGCCCCCAACCCTGTGGCCTTTATACTGAAGGTCATTTTGGCTGCATATAATATCTTTAGTTTACACTTCCCCCAAGCATCTTAAATATATTAGGTCTTATGGCATAAAGCATTGCTGTTGGTATTTGATGACAGTCTGCATTTCTTACCTTAAAGTGACTTGATTTTCTTCTTGGATGCTGAAATAATTAATTTTTTTTTAATGTTCAAGGGTTTTGGTGATGGTTATTCTGGTTAGCTTTTCCCAGGTACAAGGTGTAGTTTCATATCTTTCTATTTCAGAAAATTTTTCTTGAAGTATAGTTTTTAGTGTGCATTCTGTTCAGTTTCTTTGGTTTTATACTTTCTGGTATATGTGTGTTGGATGTTGCTTACCTGTCATCTTTACCTGTTCATTTTCCTCAAGTGCTTTTTATCTTTTATTTCTTCTAGAGTTTAAAGATTTTCCTCCTTTTTTTAGTTGTCTAAATGTCTTTCTATGTATTTTTTGTTGTTGTTCTTGTGTTTCTTCTAGCTTTCTCTTCATCGTTGAAATGAACATTTTCTTTTGGTTTTAAGTGTTTTCTGAATTCTATTTTTCTTTTTGGAATGTTAGAGTTTGCATCAGTTTTGTGAGCATGTTTTTCTGGTGTGTGCTCATCAGGTGGAGAAGGCGTATTTCTGATTTTTAAAATGTGATTGTGTAATATGTCAGGGCAGTCGTCTTCTGCCACTCATGTTTAGGTGAAATGAGTCTTACTGAAGGGCTTTTTGAGCACAATGGCTCTAGAAATCGCCCCCCCCCCCCCATTAGAATAACACAGCCTTCTTTGCTTCTTTGGGTTTGCCTCCTATTCTTTGGTTTTGCTCCTATTCCCCTTTTCCACTGTGACTGAGATTCCTTTTGTCCCAGTTGTCTCTGGCCTATTCAGTTTGGATTCTGCGTCTGGTGTCCATGTGGAGCTATGTCCTGGGAAGGAGCTTTGATTTGTGAGTTTAGGGTACACAGACAGCTTCAACATATCAGTTTTTCTGTTTTGTGGACTTGCCTTCCAACTGGAGCTTGCGCAGCTCTCACAGCGTTGGCTGCCTTTCTCAGCTTGACCTGCTGTCCATCCGAGTCACTCTCTGTTGATTTGGGCGCTTTTTCCCTCTGGTTTGAGCTGATCGCTGCTGATCGTATGCAGGTCTTGAAGCTGCCAGGGTTCACACTTGATGTTTTGAGGCGATGCCTCTCACCTAGTTTGTTACCAGTGTTGGAGTGTTTGGTTTTCTGCCCTGGTTTTCTCTGATGTTTTTATGGGGGGATTCAGGGAGACTTAAAAACTATTCACTACCATTTTTATCTTCCCAGAAACCTTGGAGTTGATATTCCTTACTGTTTTATGATACCTTTGTTTAGCCAGGGAGATTTCTGGGATTCCTGTTAATTGCATTTAGAAACTATAGTATTTTTAGGTGGTAAGTAGACTTTGCTCATTGAAGTACATTTTCAAAATGGAACTTCTTGCTGTTTTTTTTTTGGAAAAAGAGTAACATGTCTGTCGCCATTTGTGAGAGTTTGGAACTAATTTTAGGTTATTCTTTGGTGCAGAAGAAGAGAGATGCAATCGGAACTGAATAGATACTTGTCGCAGAGTAATCGATGTGCCAGGCTCCTGACAGCAGGGGGTTAGGCTCCACATGACCCATAAAGAGAGCATTCTTGGGGAATGCTTTTTACGTTACAGAAGATGGCTATTTTTTCTAAGCGGGGACAGATGTGATTTGTTTCTGGTAAAATAAGGCTCAGCTTTGGTTGTAAGTAAATCTCATTGCCTTAAAGTCATCAAGTTGCCATGCTAGCGACACTGGTCCTGTGGCTCCCCAATGCTGCCAGTGCCACGGGGCAGCAGGAAGGGTCTTCCTTCAGGTGCCACCCGCTCGAAACTGCCAGCACTGAGATTCTTCACTCTCTTTGGGTCAGTTCTAACGGCCCTCCAGCCTTTGTTTGAATACATCCACTGTCGCAATTCTAGTAAGTCAGCGAGACCCAGTTCATGTTATCCAATTCTAATTTTAGAATTTTATTTTTTACAGTTTGCTGAAATTTGCCTTTATTTTTCCTCAAAACCCTATGGCTTCTTAGTTGTTATTTTCTTAGCTAACATTTATCATGCCCATAAATGCTTTACATATATGATTAGATTTGTCACAGCAGTGCTCTGAGCTAGCAGCATCATTATACTTTGTAGATACGGATTTCAAGGCTCAGAGGCGTCATGAACTTTCCTGAGGTTCCATAGCTAATAAGAGAGAGACACTGTATTCACACCCTGGTCACCTTGGCTGTAGAGCCCATGTCCTCAGTCATGAGATGAATGTCCATTTTCCACAGGGCAGATGTTCAGTGTGAGCTCATCCTGTCATCTTCTCATCTCTCCTATAGACCGAGCATCTTACATTCTTCAGTGTTTCCTGTGCGAGATGGTCTTTGGAACCCACTGTAATGACCAGCCTTGTCTGGACTTATAGGGATCCTCTTTAAAGTGGTGTCCACAGGCACAGTGTGTTATTTCACCTACAGGGAGTGGTTATCAGCAGTTACCGCTACAGATGCAGAATTCACATTAATACACAGCAATGTAAAGTTTGAATTCACTTTTAGAAGCTTCATCATGCCATAGGCTCTGGTTCAGCTTTTTGGTTACCTAAAATTGCTGGAGTTTGAAACAGTTTTGACATTTATTTTATTTTTTATCTCACTCTTCAGCTCAGGCTCATGCCAGTACCTGTTGATGCTCAAGGTGCTTGGATGAAAGAGTAAGAGTTCCAGAGCTTGGAGGACAGGAAGAGTGGCAGGATCTCTAACAGAAATAAGGGATTAGAGGGGAAAAGATGGTTCTGGTGGCAGTGATGAGGGTGATGCTCAGCGGGATGGGAGGTGGCTTCAGTTTTCTGACGCTGAGTTGCGGCTCTGGCAGTACCAGGAGAAGGAAGCAGCTGGCCGGTTGGAGATGGGGGCCTGGAGAATGAGGTAGGTGTAGACAGAGAGATGGACTTTGGGGGTGTTATGCTTTAGGGAAGTGGTTGCGGAAGACAGACTGGGATCACGATGACAGAGGAGGTGCTATGGACAGAATTGCGTCCCCCCAAAGTCATATGTTGAAACCCTAACCCAGATGCTGTGTATTTGGAGGTAGGGCCTGTGGGAGGTAATTAGGGTTAGATGAAGCCATGAGCCCTTGGGATGGGATTAGTTTCTTTATAAAAAGAGGAAGAGAGCCCGGCCAGCATGGCTCAGTGGTTGAGCATCAACCTATGAACCAAGAGGTCACCGTTCTGTTCCTGGTCAGGGCACATTCTCAGATTGCGGACTCTATCCCCAGTGTGGGGCATGCAGGAGGCAGCTGATCAATGATTCTCTCTCATCATTGATGTTCTGTCTCTCTATCCCTCTCCTTTCCTCTCTGAAATCAATAAAAATATATTTTAAAAAAAGAGGAAGAGAACTATTCTTATTCTTTCTCTCCCCTGCCCCCAACATGCACTGAGAAAAGACCATATGAGGACACAGCAAGCTGGTGGCCTGCAACTCGGTGACAGGGCCTTCACCAGAGCCTGGCCATGCGGACACCTTGAACTTAGACTTTCAGTCTCCAGAACTGTGAGAAGTAAACTCTTGCTGTTTAAGCCACTTGGTCTGTGGTATTTTGTCATAACAGCCTGAGCTAACTAAGACATGAGGGCAGAGGGCAAAGGGCATAGGGCAGAGGACAGAGGACAGAATTTGAAGAATGTCTCTTTTTGGGGTGGGCAGACAACAAGGAACTAGCAGAAGACTCTGAGGTCAGGAGAGCTGGAGTGGGATGCATTAGTTTCCTGTGGCTGCTGAGGCAAATTACCACACACTGGGTGGCTTAAAAGAACAGAAGTTTATTCTCTTGTGGTTCTGGAGGCCAGAAGTCCAAAATCAGTATCACTGGACCAAAATAAATGATCAGCAGGCTCCCTCAGAGACTAGGGAAACTCTGTTCTTTGCCTCTGCTGGTGTTTGGTGGCTGCTGGCACTCCTTGGTGTGTGGCCACATCACTCCAGTCTTCAAGGCCAGCATTTTCAAATCTCTCTCTGCTCTGTCTTCTTATCACCTTCTCCTCTGTATGTGTCAAATATCTGCTGCCTATCTCTTATAAGGACCCTTAGGGCCTACCTGGATAATCCAGGACAATCTCCTGACCTAAGGTTCTTAATTTAATCACCTCTACAAAGACCCTCCCCTCCTTTTTTCCCCATATAAGATAATGTTCACAGGTTGTCGTAATTAGGATGTGGGTATTTGGGGGGCAGGGGACTGTTTAAGCCTACCACAGGGAATAGGAATTGTATAAGGATACAGAAGTCAAATAAAGCCCTTCAGGAAGTAAGGTGTGCTGCCAGACAGAGGTCAAGGTTGAGGAGCTTGACCATAGGATGTACAGAAGGTCACTAGAAACCTCACAGAGAACATTGTCAGAGTGGAAGCCTGGAGGCAGGCTGCCAGGAGCTGGGAGTGGGCATTGGAGGAGAGGGACTGTCAGCACAATGTTGTCTGTTGGAGAAACTTGGGGGCACCTCAGGGTTACATAAAAAGTGTGTGTACTCGTGTGTACGTGTGTGTGCATGCTTTGTTAGAGTTTTGAGATCCAGTGAATAACAACCATTTTTTCTTCTTAAGTTCAGAGCCAGTTGGGAGGCAGGCAGAGAGAAGTAGAGCAAATCAACTGTGTTGTAATAAACCCAGATGCGAGAATGGGGCTTTCAGTGCAGCCACAAAGGCTTCTTTACACTTGTTGCTTCACTAGGCAGACTTAGGGAATTGGTTGCTGCCTCTAGGGAGGCAGGGACTGCCTTGCTCCACTCCTGGAATGAAGGAGCCCATCAGGGGCTTCTCCCCAGGAGGCCAGCAGCAGGGGGATGAGGAGGGGCTTTGCTCTGCCTGTTATTGAAGCTCCCCAAGCATCTGAGTTGCTCCCCTGCTCTCCCCAAAGCCTCACACGGGCTCTGGGCCCTCGACTGCCCATTGTATGGACCACTGTCCTAACCTCTCCCCTTTGGTTGGCAGCCCCCATCAGCCAGCACCTGCTTTCTTCTGTTTATGTCACCAGCTCCTGGGACACTGCCTGCCTGAAGCAGGCAGTCAAGGTTTCTTGAATAAGTTAGTGAGTGCGCTGTCTCTCAGAGTCGTTATTTAGGGCTCCATCTTTATGTTAGTAGTGTATTTGGGTTCCATCAGTGTTTGCATTTTGCCAGTATTAGTCTTTACACTGGTGGGAACAGCCACGGTTTTGATTGTACAAGGTCTAATGAGTTAGCCTGGAGAATCGCAGTGTAAAGAGAACCAAGGCCGTAACGTTTTCAATTGTGCTGAGCTGAGGCCAGAGGAGGGTTGGGTTTCTAATGGTTTGCTCAAGGCTTGGAAGAGTTTATCAGCGTTTCCTGGGATGAATTAAATCCATCCTTCAACTTACTGGATTAGTGACTTTTTAAAAATTAATTGCTGTTGTAGCTACTAGGTGTACCGGTTAATAATGCAGATTTTTTTCAATAGATGGAGTTACACATGTGTTGATATATATGCGATTTGATATGTATGCTATTTTGTTGTATTGACAGCAAGCTTCAAAACTTCACATGTCAAATTTGTTGAAGGTGTTAACATCATAGATATTTTTGTGCTTAAAAATGCCTAATTTCGTGCCCCCAAAAAAACATTTGCAGAAAGTTTTAATTCATTACTTTATTTTGAAGAAAAGTGCTGCTGAATACTTTGGGAAGCTTATGGTGAACTGCTCCATCTCAAGATACTTGTGAACGCTGGTTTGAATGCTTTAAAAGTGATGATTTCGATGTGAAAGACAAAGAACGTCCTGGTCAACCGAAAAAGTTTGAAGACCAACAATTACAAGCATTATTGGATGAAGATGTGTGTCAAACTCAAAAACAACTTGCAGAAAGATTAAACATTGCTCAGCAAACAATTTCTGATGGTTTATAAGCAATGGGAAAGATTTTAAAGGAAGGAAAATGGGTGCCACATCTACTGAACGAAAGACAAATGGAAAACCGAAAAGTCATCAGTAAAATGTTGCTTCGACAGCATGAAAAAGTCTTTTTTTTGCATTGAATTGTGACTGGCAATGAAAAGTGGATTTATTTTGAGAATCCCAAATGCAAAAAATCATGGGTAGATCCAGGTCAACCATCAACATCGACTGCAAGGCCAAGGCCAGATCACTTCAGAAAGAAGACGATGCTCTGCATTTGGTGGGATCAGGAAGGTGTGGTGTATTTTGAGCTTCTAAAACCAGGTGAAACTGTTAATACTGATCGCTACCGACAACAAATAATCAATTTGAACCATGCTTTGATCTCGAAACGACCAGAATGGGCCAGAAGACATGGCAAAGGTAATTTTGCTTCATGATGATGCACCATCATACACTTCAAAACCAGTTAAAGACACGTTAAAAGATCTTGCCTGGAAAGTATTAACCCACCTGCCATATTCACCAGACCTTGCTCCTTCAGATGACCACTTGTTCCGATCAATGCCACATGCACTTTCTGAGCAGCACTTCAAAACATACGAAGAAGCGGAAAATTGGGTCTCTGAATGGTTTGCCTCAAAACAAGAAAAGTTCTATTGGGACAGTATCCACAAATTACCTGAAAGATGGGGAAATGTGTAGCTAGTGATGGACATTACTTTGAATAAAGCACTTTTGATGTTTCTTTTGAGATTATCATGTTTTCTTTGATTATAAAATCCGCCACTATTAACCGGCACACCTAGTAAAGTTTGATAAACCAGTGGCTATTCAGTTTATGTAAAAGCAGATGGGCGGAGTGAACCTTTGAGCTATATATGCAGTTCTGTGGAGAAACCACATTTTGAGGGGGGGTCTATACTTGCTGGGGCCTTTGAGTAAAGTCTACATGTAACTTTATGATACATTTGGCTGTTGAAATTTAAGAAGAAAAGCTCAAGCTATTAGTTTTCCTAACTGCATTTGACCCATTTAACACATACTTATAGGTATGAGAGGAAGATGCATGCAAATAGTTGCCCATCTCTCTTCGCCCAGCCCTGGAGCAGGTCTCCCGGAGAGCACCTGCGCCCTGTGCTCCCCTGGGAGCCCGCCACCTGGGAGTGTGCAGGCTGGAGGGGGTGTGGCAGTGCTGGCCATTGCGGTGTGAGCTGAGGGCACTGGGTGTCTAGGGCAGCACTGTCTGATGGAAACAAACCAGAATTCAAAATTCAAGCCCCAAAGGTGAGCCTCATAGGCAATTACACATTTTCCAGGAGCTACATTAAAGTAAAAAGCAACAGGTACAATTAAGTTTAGTGATATTTTCATTTACTTACAAAATATTATACTTGCACTTGGCAATAAAATATATAAGAATTATGAATGAGATATGTACATTCTTTTTCATGCTACACCTTTGAAGTCGGTGTGTTTTACACGCACAGCACACTTCCGTTGGACTAGCCTCTTGTCATTCTTGGTACATGTCCCAGCAGCTGCCCTGATGGACCATGTACGGTTTCTCCTGGGGGAAGACACTCCGTTACCCAATTTTTTTTTTTAGATATTTGAGTAGGACTTATACTCTGAAAACGGAGGGAAGTCTGTTTTTCCATATCTGCTCAACATCCATTGTTTCCTTGGAAATAGGTAAAGGGGCGCCTATGATGCTTCCAGCGGAGAAACAGTGGTAGCTGAGGGATGTGGGTGATGTGAGAGCTAAAGCCATTCCTCCGCACCCTCTGAGTGATGTGGGACCGAATCCTTCTTACCTGTTTGAGAATATTTTGAGGGTTATTATATTCACATACAGAAACACTGGGAGAATCTCACATTGTATAAGAAGGAAATGTATAGAGATTGGAGATTTTCATATTCCTCCTTTGTCATTGGTGGATTGCTGACTTTCCCTGTGTGTATTCCGTGTGCCCTCGTTTTGTTTTCCGGCTGTCAGTGTCTGAACCCCTTTCCTGTGTCTGGAGACACTCACTCTTTCTGTCTTGGTGGCGGGGGCAGGTTCTGGGAGGCTGGCAGAAACTTGTTCTCCCAGGATGCTTGTCGTCAGGGTGAGGCACATACCGAAGTCAAACCAATTAGACGTTCCCACTTGGGGCTTTGGGTCGGCAGCAGTGCCCTGCGAGGTCCCTCCAGCTTTGGAGATGGCAGCAGCATCCCAGCCAGGAGTCGGGTAGCTTGGTGCTGAGCGGCCATGGCGGCACTGTAACCAGAGTGACCCGGCCATGCTCTCAGCTGTGTCCTCGGCACCCAGCCGCCCTCGGTTCCACCAGCTTCCAGTTGTCCGCACTCCCGCTTCCTTCCAGCAAGTTCCCTTCTCTGCTTGTTAATCAGGATTGGTTGGGTGGTGTTGGCAACCAAGAATGAGGCTGCTGGAGTTTGGGAAGTGACTTGATACTTCATTGTGTCATCCCATGGTAGTTTGCAGGTGGTTTGGTAATCCGTTATGAGGTTGATAAACGAAGTTCTGCTTTTTACCAGTGATGCATTTTCTGATGGAAATAACACAGGGCACGTAATTGTTGATGGTGGCCTGTGTGGTTTATAAAGAGTTGACCTCCGCTTGTGATAGCTTCACTGTACTGTCAGCTGGATCACGCCCTTTACCGCTGAATGTCCTTTAAGAACGAGTATTGCCACCTCTGCTGTTCGCACTGCATCCCTGTCCGCGGCGTCTGCCTGGCATTGGCGACATTGTATTGAGAGAATGAATCCATGCTGGCTGTGTTTTGCTAAATTTTTACATATTTTAAGATTATTTTTATTTATCAAAATGATACAGGCTCGTGATGTAAGTCAGATAGTGCCAAAGCTGATTTAAAAACAAACACCTGCTCTGCTTGGGCCCCCTTCCCTTTTTCTGTCTCTCATGGCTGCTTATTAGAGGCAGCCATTTCCCAGCGGTTCTTTACTTTTCTGTAAACCCTGTGTTTCTAAAAGTCATCACTTTGGGGCATTTCTGTATCTCCCCTGTTGGGAGATAATTCTTTCTGGGTCTCTTACATTCCTGCACACCTTGCAAGCAGAGGTATCACTCTCTTTGCTTCAGATTATCTTTTTGAAAATATTTGTACAGTGACCAGCCTGGGAAGATAGAGATAGCGTTTTCTCCAGAGGAAAGAGCAGGCCTTCTTACTGTTCATGATGGAAGATTCAGTTTCTTTGGGTTCCTCTCCTATAATGCAACCCACTGTGTGTGTAGGTGTCACCTCGATTCTGTGCATGGCCAGGGGGCTGAGGGCTGGGGGAGTGGGGGCCAGGTTGATACCCTGGCTACTGCTACTGTGAGTAACGAATTGTCCTTTGTCTCTGACCCAAAAGTCTCGTCTTCTGCCAGCATTCATGAAATCGGCAGCTAATTTGTTAGTTTGTAAGTCAGGTAAAATCTCAGACCCTTCACACTTTATTTCCACCTCCCCAGTTTTACCAGTATTATAGTTTTTGGTTTAATCCATATCAGGTATATTTATAATTTTGATGACTATTAATTTGTCCTTTATTTTTATTAGATTATTATATGTATATGCATAACTAGTATACATATATTTGTAAAAATTGTACAGTGATGAGCTGGGCAGCATGCTATGAGTATATCTTTTTCTGTACAACTTTTGTTGTTCCTAAAGTCAATCATTGCTTTTTAAAAACTTATAGTTAATGAGTTTTCTTTTCATGTCTGGTCAAGTTTTCCCTCACTTACTTTCTAACAACTCTGTTATATGTAAAAAAAAAATCTCAGTGCTGGGCCAGTAGCGCAGTTGGTTAGACATCGTCCATTGGTTAGAGAGAGCATCGTCCAGATATGCCAAGGTTGTGGGTTTGATCCCCAGTCAGGGCATATACAAGAAGCAAACAGTGAATAAGTAGAATAGCAAATCAATGTTCCTCTCTCTCTACCTTCCCCCCTCTCTCTAAAATCAATAAAAAACCAAAAACCATCTTATGGATAAGCGTTCAGATGATCTATCAGTTCTTCCTTTTTACTGGAGATTTCTGTCTTGGAGCAACTGCGGTCCTGCTGCGATAGGTACTGATTGCTTTTGGGCTGTACAGCTGCTTTCACTGTGCCTGGTGGCAGGCGTCCCAGGCCCCACTCACAAACTCTTCTCCATTCCCCCGTTTGCTTTGCAGGCTGGGTTAGGTGCCTTTTCTCTTGCAGTCTGAGGGGCTGTGTAAAACTTCAGGTGAATGATACGTGAGTGGGTCAGCCATTTATCTGTTGGGGCTGGGTTCAGGGGAAGTTTTTGCCTTCCTGAGGAAAAGGCCAGGAGGACCCAGGTGATGCGCCGTTCCCGCTGTCAGCCATTTCTGTGTTCAGGACAGACAGGTGTACAGGAGGGTGGAGCCTTTGGGTCCAGCCATAGCTAAAGCTACTCTTGCGCTAGCCCAGTGGTTCTCAACCTTCCTAATGCCGCGACCCTTTAATACAGGTCCTCATGTTGTGGTGACCCCCAATTTCACTGTTACAAATTGAACATAATTAAAGCACAGTGATTAATCACAAAAACAATATGTAATTATATATGTGTTTTCCAATGGTCTTAGGCGACCCCTGTGAAAGAGTCGTTCGACCTCAAAGGGGTCGCAACCCACAGGTTGAGAACCGCTGCTCTAGGCCTTTTAGTTTTGTGACAGGAGTCAGTACATTTCCTTTTGCGTAAGCCAATTTGGGTTGGATTTTTCCATTTCTTTTAATGAAAAAGTCCAAATGATTGTAAAACCTATTTGCCATCCCTGGATACGTAATGGAGAGTATGATCATGTTGAAGAATCCATAAGTGGTCATTTCAGAAAATGGGTTTAATGATGATGTGACTGATTTGTAGACAGAACCCTTTCCCTGTTTTGATTGTATTTCCCTGCCATGTTCCTTTTATAGTAGTTTTGCAGTGATTGCATGAAGCATTCATGGAGGTGGGTGGAGGATGGAGGCTGTGGTCGGGGGGTGGGAGGGTGACTCGAGGTCCGCAGTTTGCCGACCACGGGGTTAACCTGAACCCTTCAGAAACCACTGGAACCTGAGGGCATAGCGTTCAAAAGTGTTTTCTCCTGTGTTTTCCAATGGTGAGGCTCTCAGTGCTGACGCACCTCATTTAGGGACTTGCTGAAGCAATCACTCCCGTGCCCTCATTGTCCTGTCGCTGGTCATAATTGTTTTCGCAGCAAAATCTGATAAATGATCTCCCCCTCCCTCTCTGTGTCTACCAAACACTTGGTGTTGGGCCAGGGGCCGTGCTGGGGGCGTGGGACCGAGTAAGACCTGCGGCGGCTCAGCGTGCCCAGAAATGAGCAGGACTTGTGCTTACTCAGGAGAGCAGCAGGGCCTTCAATAAGCAGACACTTAGGCTCTGGTGTCAAGAGGTTTAGCCTGTGTGGTAGCCCTTGTTTACTGAATCAGAAAAGTCGTTCTGGTCCATCGCTTAACCAAGGAGTGTGGTTTTCAATGAAGGAGTTGAGTGCAGTGAAAAGAGTGACGGAGTGGAAGTCGGGAAACTTGAGGTCCCAGCTCTGGGACTCGGGAAGGCGAGGCAGTTCCTGGAGCCTTGGCTTCCATGTTCTTTTGCAAGTTCTGAGGGGGAAGAGCTCTCGAGGCTCCTCGAGTTCTAACAGATGGTGGTTCTGAGGACTTGGGCCCCCGCCCTCATTCGTTTTCTTTCCATAGGCCTCTCATGAAGCGATGGGCACCCTTTGCCTCCGTTTACTGCGGATGGTGCTGAGGCACAAACTGGTCAGCTGACTGAGACAGGACTTTGACCGCCCAAAGTGGGCAGAGCAGGACCTGGAGCATGTCCTTGGCCTCCACAGACAGGAAGAGAAGCTTTCAGCTTTGTGAAGTGATAAAGGAAAGTGAGTAAAAATGGGTTCTGCAAGAGAATTAAGCTCTAAGGCCCTAAATAGAGTGTTGTGTGCAATGGATTAATTTCTGTGTCGTGCATATAGAACAGCAGCAGCCATGCACCGTGAATGAGGGAGCTGAGAGCACTCGCCCCGGTCATTTTCTGTGGTCTGTGGTTCAGCGGAGGATCCTGACTGAGAAAGGATGCAGGCTAAGGGGCATCCTCAGGGCAATCGCCTGCAGATTGTGTATTTGTTTGCTCAGACATCTCTTAAATGAGTATTTGATGAAGTAAGTCGCTTCACCATCTGCGATATGTGTCCACTCCCCCAACCACCGTCACTTTATAAAAGTTCCCTTTATATCTGGGTTCCCAATTTACACATGTGGAAATATGCCTGCTGTGAGGGTGCTTTGGAAATAGGAAAACTAAACTGGCGCTAGATGGACATCAGACTCTTTAGTTCCCAGAAAGAAAGGTGCTTATTGGCGACTGGTCATCTGTCCATTCCACAAACCTGGATTGAGGTCTCTGCATGGCGGCCACCAGGGTCGTCACTGTGGGGAAGGCAGGCAGGGGTGACCGGTAACCCAGAGTGTGTGTGTGTACCGTGGGCGATGCTCTGCTAACGTAGGCATGATGCCTGTGCCCAGTTGTTGAAGCCGAATAGTAGGACTTCCAGATGGGCTCTTCTATTCCTGTTTGGGGGGGGGGGGGGAGTTGGGGGGTTGGGTTGGGGCAGGAGAGAGAGGGAAGGAGAGGGAGGGGTAGAGAAAGAGAGAGAGAGGAAGAGGGAGAGGGAGGGAGAAAGGGGGGAGAGGAAGAGGGAGAGGGAGGGAGAAAGGGGGGAGAGGAAGAGGGAGAGGGAGGGAGAAAGGGGGGAGAGGAAGAGGGAGAGGGAGGAGAATGTGTTCTGGGGCAGGAAGGCAGAGTTCCTCAAAAGCCTCATATCTTTGGGGAATTGCAGGTGGTTCGGTCAGTTTGGCAGGAGCACAGGGATGGGCTTTGTGTGGGAGGCGCCACCAGAAGCTAAGCTGGAGGAGGTTGGAGGGCAGGGGATGCGGGGCCAGCCTGCCTGGCATGGAGCTGAGGCTCTATCTAGTACGGAGCAGGGTCACCGGAGGAGGTCGGATGGGAGTGTGGCGTGACCTGAGCACATCAGAGACTGCCCACTGACCCGTGGAAGGTGGAGTAGGGAGCCCTGTGGCTGCTGTGCTGGGCAGTTGGACAGGAAGGAGGGGCTTCAGTGGAGTGTCCATGAGTTGGATGGAGAGAAGATGATGATTTAGGAAGTAATGGTAGCTGTCAAGGTACCCTAGAACCACCCAGGAATCCCAGGCAGTTATAAAGCTGGGTGAAGGCATACATTGCTGCTGATTTTCCCTCCCAGGTTACCAGATGCGCCCTGTTTAAAGGCCTTTTCCAGGCAGTCCACAGTGGTTGTCGTGGTAGTAATGATGGAGCTGATCTTGAGTGTGTGCCAGGTGATCTTCTAAGCCAGTGGTTCTCAACCTTCTGGCCCTTTAAATACTGTTCCTCATGTTGTGACCCAACCATAAAATTACTTTCGTTGCTACTTCATAACTGTAATGTTGCTACTGTTATGAATCATAATGTAAATATCTGATATGCAGGATGGTCTTAGGCGACCCCTGTGAAAGGGTCGTTCGACCGCCAAAGGGGTTGCGGCCCACAGGTTGAGAACCTCTGTGTCTAAGCCCTTTGCGTGTTTGTGTCATATAACAACTCTATGAAGAACCGGAAGCATGGAGAGGTTGGTCACGTGTCCTGGTCCTCTAGCCCACATGTAGTGGAGCTGGGTTTGATCCAGGCCCCCAGCACAGGACGGTGGCCTATGCTTCCTCTACACCAGTGGTTCCCAACGTGGGGCACACGCCCCACAGAGGGGCAGTTTGATTTTTAAGGGGGGCAATTTGAGAATGAGTTATTAACAGTGAGTTTCTTTCATTTTTTATGGTTCCAGGGGCCTCATCTGCAGTATATAAATATATATTGTGACATATTTATGCATTTCAGTTCTCTATTATATGTTTTGAAACTTTGTTTGCTATTTTTTCATATCACTTCATATTTTTATTATTTTTTTAACAATTTCTTACTGATTTCTTCCTCAGTACTTCAACAGTCCTTTCGTTCTTTTATTTTTCTCATTCAGGGATGTCATGTTCTTTGGAAACTTGTTTAGACCAAGTTAATGGCCTTTTAAGCTTCCTCCACGTGAATAGTTCACTTTTTGAATAATAAGAATTATATGTCATGGGGGAGGGGGTGGGGCATCAGGATTTAGAGATGCTTAGGTGGGGCCTGGCCAAGAAAAGGCCGGGGACCACTGCTCTACACACACTGACGAGAAGCCTTACCTGCCCCAAACCTTCTCCGCCTCTGAGCAGGACCTGGGAGGCCGACCCCACACTTGAAATGACTGCAGATGGGTAACTGCCCATCATTCCAATTGTCAGAAGACTGATGGGAAGCTGGCACTGTAACTCGGTCCATAACGAGCCACCCGGAATGCAACACTGAGGGAGACTTACGTCCTGGTGACTTAGTTGATGAAAAAGTGAAAGTTTTGTGGGAAGTGAACATTTGGCTAAATTTGGCCAGTGGCTTTTAATGCTAGTGTTTATAGGTTTCTTTGTGTGTTAAGTCCCTTCTTTGACTAGTCTTTTTGTTGAATCCTTTTAGCTGTCCCTTGAGGATAAACATCCATTTAAAATGAAAATTCCATGAAAAGAAAAC
The DNA here is from genome assembly GCF_028538775.1 of Myotis yumanensis. Lineage (NCBI taxonomy): Eukaryota > Metazoa > Chordata > Mammalia > Chiroptera > Vespertilionidae > Myotis > Myotis yumanensis. The sequence goes on from NW_027223759.1 coordinate 76,274,954, forward strand.
AATAATGAATTATTTAGAAGAGGATTACAAATTCTTTTAAGGTCACATTTCACATTTTTGCTTCAAAATGTTATGTGGGAAACTTATTTTTTATGCAACCATTTATGTGGTTAAGAGACTTCTAAGCAGTCAGGGTTTTGCCCCAGCCCCTCCTTTTCAAGCCGTCAGGCCACCAGGCACAGAACCATGTAATCAGGTTATTTTCTGCGCCCGTTTTGTGGCTGGGTTGTTTCCTTTGCATTCTTGTAGGAATCGGTGTTTAAGGAGCAGTTTAAAATAGCTTTATCCTGGGAGGCATAGGACGGATGGTTGGGAAGTGAAGTGGTTAGAGCAGAGTGATGGGAGTAGCTGGGCAGCGGGGAAGCCAGGGTGAGCCCCTCATCGCAGTGTCCTGCAGTTGTGGGGTGATGAGGACCAGTGTCCAGGTGTTAGGAAGTGTCCGTTTCTAGGCAGGCACCACCACTAACTCTGTGACCTTGTTCAAGACACCAGATCCCTCTAAGCCTCTTTGGTCATTTATAGAATGGGGAGTGATGACCTTTGCCATTGGTCCTTTCCAATCTTGGGGCATGAATCCGACAAAAGGCCTTAGAAAGCCCCTGGTGAGTCCCTGAGTCAGTCTGCAGTCCTTCACCTTCCAACCCCGAGCACTTTGTCTCTCACTGTCCCTTGGGTGAAATTGATTTCTAAATTCAATACAGGACCAGACAAGTGTGAAAATGAGTGACGTGGGCTGGGATGATGGCACTCACCTGTCACCTGCTTCAAATGCCAATCTTGTCCCAAGGGGAGGAAACCTCTTCTGATGTTATGATGAATGACTTAAAGCAGTGGTCGGCAAACTCATTAGTCAACAGAGCCAAATATCAACAGTACAACGATTGAAATTTCTTTTGAGAGCCAAATTTTTTAAACTTAAACTATATAATAGGTACATTGTTATTAACTTAATTAGGGTACTCCTAAGCTGGCCTTTGCTAAAAACGTCCTCAATCTGATTGAGGTACATTCGCTGAGGTCGACCCCTTCCAACTCTCCCATCCACACTCGTCTTGTATACTTGTTTCAGATAGACGAGTGTGGATGGGAGAGTTGGAAGGGGTCGACCTCAGTGAATGTACCTCAAAACAATGTACCCCCCACGCCGCGTCTCCTGTCGCCCGACCGACACCCCCCACTTCTTCTAACGCCACTTCTTCAAAATAGACTCGCCCAGGCCGAAAACCGACTTCTGTGCATGGGCCACGAAGTTTCAATCGCACATGTGCGCCTGCATGTGGTATTTTGTGGAAGAGCCACAGTCAAGGGGCCAAAGAGCTGCATGTGGCTCGAGAGCTGCGGTTTGCCGACCACTGACAAAGTAAAAGGATTTGTTAGAACAAACACATGAGGCTAGACAGATATGTACAGTCAGTCACACTAACTGTAAGGGTGGTGGCCTGTGGGTGCATACCAGGAAGGCCTGCTGGTGTTAAAAACACCCCTCAGTAATCAGCCACTGGCCCAAGCCCCCTGCCTCCACCCTTCTGCCCCCGAAATCGTGGGGACATACCCACCATCCAGCAGCTGAAAGAGCTAATGCATGGGGTGGACCCCCACAGCCACCCCAGCCTAGGAGCAGACACTGTCTCTTACGGCTGATGAGCCAGAGCTCTGTGTGCCATTAAATATGTTGTCACCTCTGTGTACAAACCCATTTTTTTTTCTTGTACGTAGATAGATCTTGGAAAGGATTTTCACTTAGTGAAAGACTGACATTTTAGCAGTTGAAGTAGCAGTTGTTCTCAAATACAGTAGCCTCATTAAAATACGGTTCATTTACTTGAGTCAGAGTAGAACAAAGCAGCTCAATAAAAATTCATTTTAAAGCAATTAAAAACCAATAACTTGTAAGGATTAATTTATTCAGCTGACATTTATTAATCACCTGCTTTATACTTGGAAAAATAACTTACCCCAAACAGCTACCATTGGATTGCCTAATGGTAGGGCTCATGATTGCTTTGGGAACGTGCACCCTGTGACCCTGCTGTGATCCCCATTTCACAGGTTCTGGGATGGGGAGGACCTGCTTGGAGGACAAACAAGGCTTGTGAGTAGCAGAGGCTGGGTTTGAACGAGGTCTGAATGTGCCCGAGCTGCTGCTCCAAACTCAATGCCCTTCACTCTCTCTCCCGCTGGGTGACATGAAGACAACGCTGAGTGAGATAGAGATGCCACTGTCCTTTCCCACAGGAGCTCCTACGGGAAGGACCTACATGCAAACATGCATCTTCCCCACGATGCACGTTACTTGCAGAAAGGCAGAAACCTGTTCCTGACCCATTTGCAGCCGATAAAGCGCGAAAAGGCAGCCAGAGAGAAAACCAAGTTTGTGTGCTGACATGCGTGGGCGTGAGAGTGAGGCAGGGTGTACCTTTTGCTACTGTTTTGTCCTTGAGCCCTGACGCCTGCCTGCCCACACTCTAGAACAGTGAGATTCCCCCCTACACATGTCCTTGGATGTGAACCCTCAGAGCCTCAGAGTCTCTCCGCAGCCTCTCTCCCGAGGTGGTTGCCAGTAGACCGGGGGCTGATGCATTATAGAGGATTTTAAGTGGCCCAGTGCAGTTCTGGAAATGTGCTCTCTGGAACTGTTTCAGCAGAACCAATCAGTGAGGATCAATTTGCTTTCTTGAGACCAGAAATAAACCCTGACAGAGGGTCAGGTGGAGGCAGCAGTGGCGTCACTGTTTTCTGCGTCTGGCTGCAGGAGAATTTCCTAGAAGGTGGAGGTGCTTTCTGTGGCCAGAGCTCTCTCCTTGCTGTGGAGCTGGACATGGAGAATAACAGAATGACCCCATTTGTCCATTTCCATGTACCTCGGATGTAGGAAGAGCTGCTGCCCATTTTATTATGGGTGGGCGACATATGGATGTATTTAGTTAAAAAGACAAAAATTACTTAGGTATTTATTATAGAACTAGAGGCCCAGTGCACAAAAGTTTGTGCACTGGGGCGGGGGGAGGGAGGGTCCCTCAGCCCGGCCTGTGCCCTCTCACAGTCTGGGACCCCTCGGGAGATAACGACCTGCTGGCTTAGGCCTGCTCTTGGGTGGCAGAAGGCAGGCCCAGTCCCTAGGTGCAGCCCCTGGTCAGGCTCAGAGCAGAGCCGACTGGGGAGTTGGGGCGCTGTCCCTTGTCATGCACAGAGCAGGGCAGATTGGGAGGTTGCGATGCTACCCCTAGTCATACTCAGGGTAGGGCCGATTGGGGGGTTGGGGCACTGCCCCCTGTCACACTCAAAGCAGGGTCGATAGGGAGGTTGCGGCACTACCCCTGTCACGCACAGAGCAGGGCCGATCAGGGGGTTGGGGCGCTGTTCCCTGTCACTCACAGAGCAGGGTCGATCAGGGGGTTGGGGAGCTCCCCCCTGTCATGCACAGAGCAGGGCCGATCAGGGGGTTGAGGAGCTCCCCCCTGTCACAAAGTAGGGCCGATAGGGGAGTTGGGGCACCGCCCTCTGTCACACACAGAGCAGGGCCGATCAAGGGGTTGGGGCGCCACCACTGTCACACTCAGGGCAGGGCCGATGGGGAGGTTATGGCTCTACCCTGTCACACACAGAGCTGCAGAGCGATCAGGGGGTTTGGTCGCTGCCCCCTGTCATGCTGATCCTGGTGCTGGGAGGCATATTACCCTTTTATTATATAGGATAGAGGCCTAGTGCATGGGTGGCGGCCGGCTGGTTTGCCCTGAAGGGTGTCCTGGATCAGGGTGGGGGTCCCCACTGGGATGCCTGGCCAGCCTGGGTGAGGGGCTGATGGCTGTTTGCAGCTGGTCACACCCCCTTCAGGGTGGGCATCCCCACTGGGGTGCCTGGCCAGTCTGGGTGAGGGGCTGAGGGCCGTTTTCAGGCTGGCAGGTGACTGAAGCTCCCAACCTGTCCTTTTTTTCTTTTTTTTTAAAATTCTGGGCCAGCTTTAGCTCTGAGGCTTGGCTCCAGCTCTAAGGCCTCGGCTGCTGAAAGCAGGTATCTGGTTTGTTTGGGTTCTATAATTATAACGCTGTTTCGGTCCTGCTCACTCCAGCTCTGAGATCCCAGCTGGCTGAAAGTAGGAATCTGTGTTTGTTCTATAATTGAAGCAATGTTGTGGTCCTGCTGGCTAAAGCCCGGCTGGCTGAAAGCAGGTTTCTGGGGTTTTGTTTAGCTTCTATATTTGTAACATTGTTTCTTAAACTGCAGGCTCAGAGGCTGGCAAGGCAGGCGGGGAACATTGGCTTCCTCCGTCACTGAAGCAAGCAAGCCTCCTGTTCGCTTCAAGCTGCCTGACTGCTGGCCGCCATCTTGGCTGGCAGTTAATTTGCATATCGCCCTGATTAGCCAATGGGAAGGATAGCGGAGGTACAGCTAATTACCGTGTTTCTCTTTTATTAGATAGGATAATATTACAGGTCATTTTGAGAAAAATCAGAAAATAATCTTCCACTTTTCCATATCCCAGTCATTTTTTAAAGTATATATTTATTCTTATTGATTTCAGAGAGGAATGGAGAGGGAGAGAGAGAGAGAAACAATCAATGATAAGAGAGAATCATTGATCGGTTGCCTCCTGCACGACCCACACTGGGGATCGAGTTCACAACCTGGGCATGTGTCCTGACCGGGAATTGAACCGTGACCTCCTGGTTTGTAGGTTGACAACCACTGAGCCACACCAGCTGTCATTTTAATGTTTTTGTCCATTCTTCCAGCTTTCCTAATCCATTTTAAGAAACATACTAGAGGCCCAGTGCACAGATTTGTGCACCAGTGGGGTCCCTTGGTGTGGCCTGTGGGGATCAGCCCAAACCAGCAGTCCAACACTGCCTGCCGCTCCTGCTCATCCTGGCCCCACTGCACCTGCTGGTAGCTGCTGCAGAGGCAGGAGAGGCTCGCACCACCACAGCTGTGCTCACCAGCTGTGAGCCTGTCGTCAGCCGAGCAGCACTCCTGCTGTGGGAGTGCACTGATCACCAGGGGCAGCTCCTGCGTTGAGCATCTGTCCCCTTGTGGTCAGTGCACATCATAGCAACCAGTTGACTGGTCTTTGGGTCTTTCGGTCGCTTAGGGTTTTATATATATAGATAGGTGTGGTCCTATTATAAGTACAGTTTTGTATTCTGGTTTTGGGTGACTTTCAGAGATTGAAACTGTATCCCCTACCTTACCCACCTGGTGTAGTTTTTTTCTTTTGCTTATAAAAACAATACATGGAAGCTGGTGGTTTCTTTGTTTCAGAAGGCTCCTGGCACTTTTATTTTATTTCCCCTGTGCCTTTTCCTGCATAGATTTTGCAGTAAGTGTTTCGTCTGTAGTGTTTCTCTTACGAGTGGGGTTTTGTTCTGAGGGAGGCACATGGCAGCATCAGCTGCTGACACTTGGGAGATGCCTTTAAAAATAGCCCCAGTGGCCGTCCAGCGGGGCCTCCACCTTGACCCGAGGGCCCTGGATGTCTTCAGAGCCGTCCTCTGCGCCGGCAAAGCCACCGGGTCTGTAGAGGAAGACAGAGGGCGGGCACCAGAAGCTGGCCTGCTTTGCTCCTGGAGCATCCCAGTTACACTAATGGGATGAGGACTTCTGTGGTGTTGTACATCCTTCTTCTTGGCGGCTGTGTCTGGTTAAAATGCCGCCTTCTTCAGAGAACCGTAGAAGAAAAAGAAGAAAAACTGCTGACAGAAACAGATGTGGCAGACCCTCCGGGAGCTCCCCCCCTTTATGGTGTTTTATCAGTTGTTTCTACAAGATAACAGTGACGGTGAGGGGACAGCGCTCATTTAGCACTGCCTCATACAGCACTAAATCATTACAGTCTGTTCATCTCAAGTATTTTTACACAGGGCAAAAGTAGATTTACAGTTGTAATTCAAGTAATAATTAATAATAATACAATAATAAACTATTTTGTGTACTCACAACTGTAAACCCACTTTTGCTCAGCCTGTATTTTAAAATATGTGTGATAGTGTATGATTCCATGTACTGAAATATGCAGAATAGGCAAATGTAAAGAGTCAGAAGGTAGATTAATGGATGCCTAGGGCTGGGGTTCTTGGGGGAAAGGGAGAGGTGACTTCTTAGAGGTAAGAAGCTTCCCTTAGGGGTGATGAAAATGTTCTAAAATCAATGTGATACTGGTTGTACAACTCTGAATACATTAACAACTGCTGAATTGTACACTTTTAATCAGAGATTATATGATGTGTAAATTGTCTCGATATACCTGTCAGAAAAAGATATATGTATGTCCACTGCAGTACTAAATAGTGCAGTTAACATAGAACCCATCTGAGGGGGCATGTTCCTTAAGGAGATCAACAACAACAACAAACCCAAATCCCAATTCTTTTTTTTTTTTTTTTTAAGAGAGAGAGGAAGGGAGAGGGAGAGGGAAAAAAAATCGATGAGTTGCCTCCCATACGCACCCTGACTATGGATCAAACCTGCAACCTGGGTATGTGCCTTGACCCGGAGTGGAACTGGAGAGATCTTCTGGTGCATGGGACAATGCTCACCCGACTAAGCCAACTGGCCAGGGAGCCAGTTCTTTACATATAAGAAAAGTGGAGATTTGGGCATTGGGATGTGAGAGATTAATTTTTTTTTTTTGAGCAAGGAGGGAGGGCTACTCAGTGGAATTGGCTGGCTTGTGAGGGCCAGTTGTTAACACTTGGAGTGCGGGAAACGTGTAAACTCGGGCCGATTGTAACTGCGTATTACCAAATATTTGTTTGTTTGCCGTGCACAAAGATACCTACCTGCGTATGCGAACCGTTTCATACCCATTGGGGTAATAGGTATCATAAAAATCCCTGATTTTGCGCGGGAAACCTAAATAATTGCCCGCGCCATCTTATATTTTGGCGGGAAATTCACCCCACACCGGAGTGTTAAAATTTCAGGATTTTTGTAAACAGGTTGTAATTCAGTTAATACATGATCCTCGGTTAGTGACATCAAGTTGGTGGCTTGAAATTGGTGATAGTGGGTATATTTACACCATGGAAATTGGAAAGTGCTGCAAGTCAGGGCTTTTTCCTCCGGAAGGCTAGTTAAACATTTAACATCTCTCCCCTGGCCCCACTCCATTGTACCTTGCATCCCAGAAGGCCCGCTTTCCTCCTGGGATTGAAGTAGCAGCGGGGTTTAGGAGACTGGTCTTGATGGGGTGGGGGTTCAGGAGGGTCACGTGGGACTCCGCTAGGGTCTCACCCACATTCCTTCTGTCAGAGGCACCTGACAGATATTAGCAGGATTTGGGGGCCAGCCTGAGGACTCTTCTCTTTCCTGGGAGCTGTGCACTGTGGAATGTCTGCTCGTAAGCAGTGACTGCTTTTGCGTGGCCTTTTGCTTTTGTGAAAGACCAAACCGGAGACCAGATTTGTTAATGAGCCCTGTCCCCTCCCCGGCAGCTGCCTATTGTGAGTGCCACATGAAATCAGCCAACTGCAACTCGTGAAGCTGAGAAATGGAATCCGCTCTCCTTCTCATTTATCTTCTTTAATTAATTCAACCTGATTTAGGCTTAGATATCTAAAAGCCATTTTTTTCCAGACAGGAGATATCTGAATTATTCATGTCCTTCCCATTATAAACTGTGCATGTCGGTCCCTTGAGAAATCAGTGCTACATATCTCACTGCTGTTCACATGTTAGTTTGTCAACATCTCTCAGGGAGGTCAGCGATTAGACAGCAGCCACACTGGTAACGATGGAATAAGAGGGCCAGGGTGAACCTCAGCTGATACCAGCGGCTAAATTTAAACCCGGATGCAATGCTCTTCATGCCTACGTGGTTCAGATTTCTTTCATTGGTGTGTGATTTCTTATTAATAAGAAAAGTAGCGGATGATGTGTTTCATTACATTTTACTAATACTCGGTCTGACATTTTTCTTTGTGAAATGATCCAAATGAAATTTCGACATGAAACTTTCCTGAGAATGAGCCTTTCCTCCAATGGAAAGGAATTCCTGCTCAGGTGGCTCAGTTGCTTGGAGCATCGTCCCGATGCACCAGGATTGTGGGTTCAATCCCTGGTCAGGGCATGTACAGGAATTGACCAATAGGTGAATGGATGGGTGGAACAACAAATTAATGTCTCTTTCTCTCTCCCTTCCTCTCTCTCTCTCTAAATAAATAAATAACAAAAATCAATAAGTAAAAAAAAAAGTATCCCTGTATTTCTTTTTGATAACGCATATTATAAAATACAATTAGTACGTAGAAAGTAAAAGTTGATGCTTACTCCTGTCCTCAGGTCTGAGGAAGAGGTACTTTTGTATTAACTGGGAAGATACATGTGATACAATGTATTAAGTGAAAAAGGCAGGTAGAGAGCGGTATGTGCAGAGTATAATGTGATTTAGGTACAGAAAGTATACATCCAATTACAGTAATAAGAATTTATACCCTTGACAGAAGTGGGTGTTTGTGTGTGCATATAAAGTAGCATAAGAGAAATAGCAGCCTTTTCTTCCTAATGGATATGAAGTACCTCATTGTGTATCTGTACCATAATATAGTTAGCCGGCCCCCTATTTGTGGATAGGGTATCACAGTTTTAGAATTCTAAACAGTTATATAAAGAGACTATACAATAAAGTTCTGTATAGTAATTTGTATTAGTGTCCTCTTGCTGCTATAACAAATGACCACACACTTACTGGCTTAAAAACCACACAACGTTATTATCTTACAGTTCTGCAGGTCAGAAGTCCAAAATCAACCTCAGTGGGCTAAAATCAAGTTGTTGGCAGGGCCTTCTGGTGGCTCTGGGGTTAAGCTGGTTCTTGCCTTTTCCTCTTTCTAGAGGCTGCCCACATTCTTGGCTTGTGGCTGCCACCCATCAACATCACTGCTACCTCTGCTTCCATTACCCCTTTCTCTGACTCTCCTACCTCCCTGTTTCCCTTAAAAGAACTCTTGTGATTACATTGGGCCCCATCTCAAGACCTTTAATGTAATCACATTGGCAAAATCTCTTTTTGCCATTAAGATTAAGATACTCATAGATTCTGGAGATTAGGACATGGTCATCTTTGGGGGACATTATTCTGTCTACCACACAATTAAAGACAAACTGCTAGCTTATAGTAAGCTTGCTTATTTTGTTAAACCTTATTCCATGTCTGAGCACTGGGCCCAAGGAATACAAAAATGAATGGTACAGTTGTTTTTTTATTTTTATTTTTATTTTCAGGGAGTTATAACTTCGAAAGGAGATGGGGACTCATGAAAGAATGTTGGGTGTTGGAGGGTCTGTGTCATTCACGGCGGCCGAGCCATGCGTACAAGGAAGAGGCAGCTAGAAGTGAAGGTGGAGGGTAATTGGAGGCAGACCGACACGTGCTGAGTGAGCTTGTGAAATGGGGCTTCATCCTGTGGACCAGGGCTCCCTGTCCTAGGTTAGTGCAAGGGCATCAGGGCTACCGTGTTGCATCTAGTGTTGCAAGTGAAATTTTAGACATTATGCACTTCCTGTGGAGAAGGTTCATGACATTCATCATACTTTCCATGGGGTTTGTGACTAGAAGTTCAGTGCCACAGCTGTGGTTGATAAGACCTTGAAGAACTTAAAATTGGGGGGTGACATGATTAAATGTGCACGTGGGGAAACTGGCCCCAGGTGGGATTTGGGGACACAATTGGAGGCAGAGACTTCCTTAGGCCCGTGGTCGGCAAACTGCGGCTAGCGAGCCACATGCGGCTCTTTGGCCCCTTGAGTGTGGCTCTTCCACAAAATACCACATGCCAGTGGGCACGTGCAGTGAGACTGAAACTTTGTGGCCCATGCGCAGAAGTCGGTATTTTGTGGAAGAGCCACACTTAAGGGGCCAAAGAGCTGCGTGTGGCTCGCGAGCTGCGGTTTGCCGAGCCACAGTTTGCCAACCACTGCCTTAGGCAACCCCCACAGTAATGGGACCAAGGGAAGATGAGTTTGGGGCGACAAGAGCAGAACTAGTGGCTTGCAGCAGATGAGGCTGGTAGAGCTGACAGGCCTTGAATGACTTTGATTGGGGAGGGTAATTTACCAGTGTTCAGGATTGGTGAAGGCCCTATTAGAGGAATTCAGGAATATAGGATGATGATCAGATTTAGGGATCATTATGGGGTGGTCAGGAGATGAAAAATTCAGTTTTGTGTGTGTGTGTGGTACATCCAAATGGAGGTCAGTAGTATACAATGTAGGCATAGAGATTTCTAGAATACAGAGGTATAGATATTCATGAAACTATATTTCCATATTTTTATTTCTTTCTACCTGACACCGTCCACTCTGTTCGTCTGCTGTAGAGCTAAACCTTATAGTGAACAGGATCTAGGTTAGGAATTTTGTTTGAGACAAGTAGAATAATAACTTTTTTATACTTTTATAATTTACAGGCTACTTTTACACACCAAATCCTATTTTATTCTTACAGCAATCTTGTGAAGGGTGTTGGCAGGTGAACTGTAACTGACATATGAGGATAATGATAATAAATAATATTTATAGAGAACATGTATTTAGCATTTATCATGTCAAGTTAGGTTCTGAGCACTTCACATTTGTTAGTTTAATTCATCTTAATTCATCAATAGCCCTGTAAGATAGTTTTTTAAATTATCCCATTGTACAGATGAGGCAGCCAAGGTCCAGAGAGGTTGAGTAACTTGCCCTAAGTCACATAGCTCGTGGGCAGTAGGGCTGTGCTTTGAAGTCAAACAGTTGGTGTGGCTCTTAAAGCCTGAATGACGCCCATCAGTGGTGGGGCTCAGCCCATATTCATGCTCATCAACCCCAGTTTCTATGTTCCTTTCACTGCCACGCTGTCTCTCCAAGGAGGTGGAAGTTGAGTGGGCTGCATGGGCGAGGGTCACAGCAGCATTTCTGTTTTATAGGCAGCGGCAGGATGAAAAGCGCTCCAGGAAGGAGTGGGGGTTGAGGACTGTCAGCAAGGAGCAGGGAGCAGTGGCATCCTGGGGTCTGCAGGATGAGGGCAGGGAGTCTCATGTCAGCCATGGGAGAGGAGTTGGTTCTGAGCTTTAATCAATCAACCAGAGAGGCCATTGTTCCAGATAGCCAGGCTGGAGGCAGAGATGCAGGACACAGGAGAGGGAGTGTGGCTCCTTGGGCCTCTGTGGCTGGATCCATAATAATGTGGGAAGAAGGAGTAGTAACGATTGACCCTAGAGACTTGCAAGGACCGGGTGTTGGGGAAGTTGGGTCTCCTCGCGGATAAAGCTGTTGGCTGCCCTCAGAGTGGGTGTCTGTGCTCTGCTGAATAGTCTTTGCTAATGAGGAGGATGCTGAAACACAGGCAGGACTCAGTCTTTGGGAACCTGACACTCTGGGTCTGGGGCCAATCTTTGCATTATTCGCTATTAGCCTCTGTTGAGAGCAAGCAAACTGCTGGTGAGGGGCTGGGGATGCAATCCCATTCTTGGGACTGCAGACACGGCTTGACAGGAGGTAGAAATCATTGCCAGAAGGTGGTCTTTGCAAACATCGTGGCTTGCAGAGGGCAGGCCTTTCACGGGGCAGGGCCTGAGTTCCTACATTCAAGTGCGGGCGCATCATCTATTCTCAACCTGTGGGTCGCGACCCCTTTGGCGGTCGAAAGACCCTTTCACAGGGGTCGCCTAAGACCATCCTGCATATCAGATATTTACATTACGATTCATAACAGTAGCAACATTACAGTTATGAAGTAACAACGAAAATAATTTTATGGTTGGGTCACAACATGAGGAACTGTATTTAAAGGGCCAGAAGGTTGAGAACCACTGTATTAGGGAGTAGGGATTGAAAGAAATGAGCAGAACATCACAGGCGGATGTTTTGTTTATGGGAGCACTTATGTGGTGTTAGTTTCAAAGTCCTTTAAAATCGGGCACTTTAATGTCAAATAATTGGCTCTTTATGGAAGGTTTCCAGTTACAAATGGGGAGCAGGTGATCTCAGCTGAACTCAGTTAAAAGGCCTTTGGTTTTCTGAAATAGAAGCTCCTCGCTCCCTTGACACATCCCTCTCCTTTCTCCCAGCTCTTGCTCAGTTACAAGCCTCTCTTCCCTCCTGTGTGACTTGCTGCTGCTGCCCAGCCCTTGGATTCTCACAGCTCACCAGCCAATTCAGTGAACTTTTTGGCCACCAGTCCTGTTTTGTTGTTCTTTATAAGCGAGCCTGAATGTCGGTTTTCAGAGGCCCCTCCCACCGAGAGGTGGTTGTGGTGGGGAAGAGCAGTGTAAGGGCAAGAGCAGGCAAGTGGGGGTGGGGAGGCCCACATTTTGCCCAGCTGTGCCAGCCCCCACTCTGGCTCTGCCCTTGGAGGAAGCACAGAAGGTTGGACACTTCTAGCCATGGGGGTTGCCTGACTATAGTTTCAGACACTTCAAGGTCTCTCACATAACCTAAGAAGCATTGAACAGACTGTCAAACTACAGCAGGAAGGCAGGTGAGGGTTGTGGGGGGAGGCAGTAAGAGATCAACCAAAGGACTGGTATGCATGGATATAAGGACAACCAACAGACACAGACACTGGGGAGGGGGGGGAGTGAGAGCATGTGCTGGGGGGTTGGGGAGGCCGGGGGGAGGTCAATGGGGGAAAAAGGAGACATATGTAGTACTATTTGTAATACTTTACACAATAAAAAAAAAGAGGTATTGTGAAATTCTCAACATCTCGAAGTAAAAGTTTAAACTCTTATTTTTAAAAAGTGCCCTTTATCCTACTAGGAAGTTGAGTTGTGAAATTAAACACTGGCAATATGTTCTGAACGGGCCCCAGAGGTGTGAATTGCTCTCATGAGAGAAGGGCCGTGTCTACTAAGAGTCCTGAGTTCCAGTCACTGTGGCTGCATGAAAGCGTAGGGGCTTAAAAATAACCATCTTTATTATCTTCAGTATCGTCATCATCAGGGATGGGGGAATGGCTCAGCTGGGTGGTTCTGGCCCAGGGTCCTCGGTTGCATCAGAGAATGGCTGTGGTTTGGATCATCTCAAAGTTGTCTTTGCTTGCACACCTGTGGCCTGGCTAGGGAACCCTTGGACAGCCAGGGCTGGAACCGATGGGACACCTTGGACATCGCTCTCTGCCCCTGTGTAGTCTGTCCACGTCATCTCCAGCTCGGTGGCTTCAGGATTGTCGGACGTCTTCCCTGTTGGCGCAGGCTCTGAAGAAATGTGTCCGGTGAGGGGACCATATAGAAGCTGATTTGTGTCATATGACCTCGCTTCAGAAGTTGTGCCGGGTCCCTTTCACATTCTCTTGATCGAAAGAAATGACAAAGATCCACCCAGGTTCAAAGGAAGGGGACATAAACGCACCTTCAATGGTGAGGGTCATTGTCACATGATGAGATACAGATGTGGGACAGGAAAGACATCCAGGTGGCCATCTTTGGAAAGTACAATCTGCCAACCCTGGGATGGGAATTTCGTTGGAAGCTGACTTGTTAAGGCCGATAAGGTTTGGAACCAGCGTGTTCGAGAATCTTTATTAGGAATCTGGTTTCTTACTCCCTTATGGAGGCGATCAGTGGTGGAAGCAAAAAGAAAAAGACAGGAGGCGGTGAGGGCTCTTGCCCGTTGCTTTCTCTTTCCCATGTGACTGGATGGTTGACCCAGACCTCAAGAGGCTCCGTAGGCCATTGACCAAAGTACGAGGGACTTTTCCAAGGGAAAGAAGCGGCTCAGGGGTACAGAGCAGGCATCAGAAGGATTAGTGTTGGCTTTGGGGAGGGCATTTTGGACCTAGTGATGCCAGTGTATCCTGGAGGTGATCAAAAGGCCTTTCATTCCCCCCATCTTGTTCTTCAGAAGTGAGGGAGGATGCTGCTGTGGTTAGGAAGTGGTCAGGGGCGCCTGGGCGTCCTGTTTGATTCACTCTTTGGTGGTGGCCTCTTTCATGTAGCACATGCTGGAAGCTGTGACCCAGTGTGGCTCTTGGTATGAGAGCTCCTTTAAGAAATGTGACTTAGTAACTGAAGTGGTAGATTTTGGCCTTCCAGGTATAAGGCAGATGCAAGGAAAATGGTGCAAACACATAACCCTCATTGTAGGTTATTTTAGGGAATCAGTCATATGTTTGAAATAAATTAACAATATACTTACCATATGTAAGCCCACATTGTGGCATGAAGAGGAGAAAGGGTAACAGAAGGCCTATTTGTTGCAACCTCGGTGTTTAAACCTAGTGAAAGAGGAACCAGAAGTGATAGAAAAGACCAAAAAAAAAAAAAAAAAAAAAGCAAGGACTGGCTAACTGGGCCTAAGGCACTTGAAAGTGGGGTCTTAGTATTGGGAAGAATGTTAATGCCAATGAGCAAGAGATGGGGCTCCCCAGCCCCACCCCCACCCCCACATTCAGCTCTTTTTCTCCCAGCCCTTGACACAACCAGTTACTCAGTGAGAGGAAGCTGTGGCCAGTAATGAACACAGATGGGAACTGGGCCTGTGTTAGGAGAGGGTTGTGTGTGCCAGTGGCTTATGAGTGTGACAGGCTGTTCTTTTGGGTTCAGGTTTCTCTTTCCAGTTGCTACTTTGGGGTCATTTCCTTCTTTGGTTGTAGAATTTTGGTCTCAGATATAGACAGGCCAGCAGGTCTTGCTGCCTTTGGCAAGGCGGGGCCCATGGTCCAGATCTCCCAGCAGCTGGTCCGGAGCTTTGTCCATTGGAATGGTCCATATCAATCCTGTTCTGTGTTCAAAGTATTTGTCAGAAGAAAACATTCACAATGTCACTGGGAGCCTGGGGGTGCTGCAGGTGGATTCGACCATTGGATGGGCTTTGCTCCCATCTCAGGAGAGGTAATGATGGACTGTACGCTGTGTGACTCATTAAACAAACAACCCTGATCCTCGCTGAACAAGAACTCCTCAAGAACTCACTTTGAGAAATTTCACAGAATGTTATCTTTGCTTAAAATGTATTTTGAACTTTTCTTCTGCAGATACATTTAGAAGCTGTTACATGTTTGAATTAGTTGAAATATAGGCTTGGTTGCTCTAAGAGACTCCAAACGGTCGTGGCTTAAACATACAGCCTCGGGCATAGTCAGTCCTGGCTGCTGTTGCAGCTCCATGGTAGCAGACATGCTGGTTCCTTCCTTTTTTTGTTGTTTTGCTTTGTTAATTCTCACCCAAGAATATTTTTTCCACGGATTTTTAGAGTGGAAAGGAGGGAAGGAGGAGGGGTAGAGAGAGAAAAACATCAATACAAAAGAGACACATCGATTGGTTGCCTCCTGCAGGTGCCCCAACCGGAGCCAGGAATTGAACCTGCAACACAGGTACATGCCCTTGACCAGGAATTGAACTTTCAATCCTTTGATGTGTGGGTCGATACTCTAACCACTTAGCACACTGGCCAGGGTCGGTTCCTTCCTTTTCGTTCTGCTTTCTCTTGACTTTTGATCTCCTCCACATTGTTAGGAGAGGTTTCCATGTTCCACATTCACCACATCACCCAATCACTGTGAAGGGAAACGAGAAACGAGGGGGCTGAAAGCTTCCCCTTTCTCTGTAGGGGACACACCTGCAAGATGCAGTCGCACTCAGGTCTCACTGCCCAGACTTGCCCACATGGCCGTCCCCGCTGCAGGGAAGGCTGGAAATAAAGTCTGTCTCCTGGATGCCCTGCGTCTAACTGAAGACTGGGCTCTATCACCCAGGAGGAGGAGGGCATCAGTGTCGGAGGGTAAGCAGCAGCCTCTGCCATAGCATTGGTTTTGGTTATGCTCAGAGGGAGCTCTCCTTGGGTATGGGTTTGACTTGGGGTCTCATTAGACTCCTTGAGCCACGGTGACCATGGTGAGTAAGCAGGTTCAGGCACTCGGCCATACTCCTGCTGGGATAGAGGAGGGCCATCGTGAGAGACGAGTGGATGGGTCTGGCATGGCTCAGACACTGGCTCTGAAAGGCACAGCATCACGGAGGGGCTTCCGTGAGGTATCAGGAGTGGACGCTTTGGCAGAAAAGAATAAAGTTTCCCAAGAGGAACACTCAGATATGCAAGTCCTGGTAGCAGTTTACCTTCACCAGACACTGTGCTAGACATCATTTGTCACGTGGGTTATCTCATTTAAACCACAGCAAACCCTTATGTGGTGTGCAGATGCTATTAAAATCTGCCTTTCATAGATGAGGAACTGGAAATTGCCCAGATCATGAAATGAGGAAGTGGTGCCCCATGGCTGTGGAGTGACAGTCTCCCCTCTGGATGCTGAACCCCCCATTGTGTCTCCCGCCTGCTCCTGAACAGGGCGAGCCAGGCTTATCCCACCCCCAGGCGGGCAGGAGCACTGAGCTCTCCCTGCACAAGTTCCACTGACATGGCTGCGCTGAGGGTGGGGACCAGGGAAGGGCTTTCAAGGCAGAGAAAGAGGCGTACATGCAGGCAGAAACAAGATAGATTTTGAGGAAGTTCTAGTTTACTAAGTTTAGAGTCAATGGCCGGGTGAGGGCGAGCCGAGAGAAGGTAGGCTGGAGAGACTGGCAGCATCCTGTGATGCAGGATTTGGGTGGTTTAGGGATACGGTTTTTCTAATAAACGTCTTACTATTTTCTGTTACTCTTTCTGGTAAACGTGAGGATGAGCTGATCAGATCCCAGAGGGAGCTATTTACTAATTTGTGTCAGTCAACACACATCATCCAGAAGGAGGCTCTTGTTAGGAGGGCATATGCCAGTGATGGCGAACCTATGACACGCGTGTCAGAGGTGACCCGCAAACTCATTTTTTTGGTTGATTTTTCTTTGTTAAATGGCATTTAAATATATAAAATAAATATCAAAAATATAAGTCTTTGTTTTACTATGGTTGCAAATATCAAAAAATTTCTATATGTGACATGGCACCAGAGTTAAGTTAGGGTTTTTCAAAAGGCTGACATGCCGAGCTCAAAAGGTTCGCAATCACTGCATATGCGCTCAGCTACTTTAAATGCAATTTTAAGTCCCAAAATAATGATAGTAGCAAGTGTTTGGTGAGTGCTTTCTGTGGCTCAGGCAGAACTTACACATATCATTTCATTTAATGCTCTCGATAGTGCGTTGAGGCGGGTGGTGGTATCTCCGAGTTGTAGATGCAGAAACTGGGGCACAAAGAGGTTATGCGACTGGCCAGGCCACAGGGCCAGTGACCGGGGACTCAGGTTTTGAACTCAGCTCTGTAACCACTTTGCTGTGCTCTTTCCCATTGTGTGAGTTAAAGAGAAGGGAGGGAGTGGGTATGGTGTGTATTCACCTTGTAGTACACTGCTCAGAATCGTCATCAGCTCTTTAGGGGGCCGTTCCTGCACACCCTGGTCCTCAAAGCGGCAGTAGGTGTGGCCAGGCTCAACGGAGTGCAGGGTTCTCAAAGTGCAGGCTCCGACCAGCAGTATCAGCATCACTTGCTGTATTAGTTTCCAAGTGGCTTAGAACAACAGAAATGCATTCTCTTACATTTCTGGAGGCCAGGAGTCTGAGCTGAATATTATGGGGCTAAACTCAGGGTATCAGCAGGGTTGGTTCCTCCTGGAAGCTCCTGTGGAGAATTTGTTCTTGCCTCTTGCAGCTTTTGGGGGGCTGCCAGAATTCCTTGGCTTGTGGGCACACTGCTCCATTCTCTGCTCCTCACTGTGCCATTGCCATATCCTCTTCTGCCATCGACTCTTCCTCTGCTTCCCTCTCATAAGGACCCTCGAGGTTAAATGTATGGCCACCGGGTAATCCAGAATAATTTTCCCATCTCCAGATCCTTGACTGAAACCATATGCAAAGTTTCTCTTGCCACATAAGGTAACATTTATAGGCTCCAGGGATTAGGATTAGGGCCTGGATATCTTTTTCGGGAGTGGGAGGGCGGGAACATTATTCAGCCCACCACATCAGGGAACTTGTTGGAAATGTAAATCTTAGTCCCCCCACCCCAGACTTATAGAATCAGAAACTCAAGGGGCAGGCCAAGAATCTGTGTTAACAAGTCCTCTGGATGATTTTGATGGAGCTCACACAGCTCAGCTTGGAATTGGAAACTGCCCATTGAGTCAGGGCTGGGGAGAGGGTAGTCAAAGCTGTGGGCATCTTGTGTTGCTCTGTGTTAATTTTTCCACAAGGATATAATGTGGTAACACGAACCAATGTGCGCTAGCACCGATGTCAGCCTGTCTGCTGCTCACGAGGAGAGCTGGTCTGAGAAATCCAGACCTGGACTTTACAGAGGACGTGGGCATGAGTTCTCCATGAAAATGCCACGGTCCAGGTAGGAGCAGAGGAGAATCGGGGAATGAAAATGGGGAAGATGACATTGTTTGGGTCCTTCAACGGGACTGTGCCTGCAGGGTTACTGAGAGCCAGCAGGTTGGCCAGGCTGGGTACTCGCCTGTCAGTGGCCTTGAGGGGATGTGGAGGCAGAAAGGCTTCCTTGGTAGCTTTTGGGGCATTTGACAAGGAGCAGGTGTGGTGGAAAGGGCAGGAATTAGATGTGGAGAGTCCTGGTTTTGCCTCCTACTAGCTCAGCAGCCTGAGCCTAATGTCTCAGCATCTCCCGCTCCTCACCTGTGGGACGGAGGCCATTCCTGCCTTGCAGGGTGGAAACAGAATGTAGGACGATGCAGGGGGATGTGTGCAGAACGTCCCACACCTGTGCCCAACTTTGGGAAGGTCAGTGCAGTCCTCCTGATGATGCTTCAAACTGAGGCTGGAGCAGGGACATACAGGCAGCCAGGGACCCTTGGTGCGCATTTCCGAATACTGAGCCATAGCTTCTCAGATGTCACTCTCCAGATCCACCTCTTTGTGTGAGAGAGGAATGATCGCAATGCAGTGCTTGTCCAAATAGCCAACACCAGGCCTCCCACAAGGGTTTACTGTCTTTGAATTTTTAGGAAGTAGCAAGAAGTAAACGGGAAATATTGAGCTGCTGGGACCTTTGCTGAATTCTGTCCTGCATGTTTGCCTCACTAGCCGGACCAAGAACCTTGGGGGCCTCCCAGCAGCCTTTGTACTATTGGGACTAACAAATTTTTAACTAACAGAAACCATCCCAAGCTATCTTAAGGCAAAATCATAGCTTAAGCATAAGGCTTATTCCTGCAGGAAGGGGGCCTGGAGCTCAGGGCCAGGACTCGAGACCCTTCCAAGTCCTGGAGAGCCACGAGTTCCCCAGCCACTCTCTCCAGCCTCTGTGCCTCTCTCTGGGTCAGTTTAATTTTTCTTTCTCTGCAGCTGGGTTTCCTTCATTCCCAGGCTGCCTGCAAGAGAGGCTTCTTCACACAAAGAGATGGAACAGCCCTGCAGACTGGGATTTTCAGGCCAGAGAATCTGATTGGCCGGCGATGGCTCCTGAGTTGAGCCATGCTGTCACCACCAGGCACCATCGACAGTAGGCTTGGTGCACACTGGTTCCCAGAGAAAGGGAGCTTGCTGGGCAGACAGCCCCAAGTCTGCCAGGCATGGCACAGGGAAACTGTAATTTGGTTATAAGGTATACAGTGTTATGAAAGGTGCTATAAAGTGTTTGGAAGCTCCTCACTCCCGCCTCCCTCACTCTTTTGAAATTCATGATTGATACGTCTTGGGAGTACCGGTGGGTTTCAGGTTAGTGATGCCAAGAGATTAAAACAAGTCATGCCCTTTCTCCCTTCTTTTATTTTTTTCCTAGGAGACAGATATAAGGGGAAGAATTATAAGAACTCATGTTTCAAATTCTAAAATGGCTCACTATTAGCATTTTAAGAGCTGTTTTTTTTTCTGTGTGCATACAGAAATTAAAATTCTATGAAAAATTATCTCATGAACCGAACATTATAGATAAAATTAGAGTTGGTTTTGATCAACATTCCCATTCTGACCTTGCCTTCACTATTTAAAGATGTCCACTTTTATGAGTTCGGCACATATCCTTCTTGTCCTTTTTAAAAAAATAAGTAAATTTATTGGGATAACATTGGTTAATAACATCATGTTTCAGGTATACAATTCTATATCATCTGTATACTCTATTGTGTGCTGATCACCCCAAGTCCAGTCTTCTTACATCATCATATATTTGATTCCCTCTTCATCCTCCCCTTACCTTACCTTCCCCTCTAGTAACCACCATACTGTTGTCTGTGTCTATAAGTTTGTTCTGTTTGTTGCTTTCTGTTTTATATCCCACATATGAGTGAAGTCATATAGCTCTGTCCTTTTCTGTCTGACTTATTTCACTTAGCAGGATACTCTCAAGATCCATTGATGTTGTTGCAAATGGCAATACTTCATCCTTTTTTTTTGCTGAATAGTATCCCATTGCATGAATGCACCACAGCTTCTTTATCTTACCATCTGTTGACTTTTCCTTATGTCTTTATGTAGGAAGAGACAACATTCTACCCAGTTCGAACATTCATTTTTAAAAAGGAGAAACTATATGATTGCACATTAGTTCTAAGAGTGGGTATTGAATGAATGAAAAGTAATAAGTCCATGAATACTTTCTTGAAATACTGTATAAAATGTTATTTCCAACTCTGGGGTCCATTAAAAAAACTTTTTAAATCAAACAATTCTCCAGAAATTATGCAGAGCTAGAGCCTTCTGGCTCCTAATCTTGGATTGGCAAACTGTTTTTTTAAGAATGTGTAGGAGTGTGCGCTATGTACACATTTGCTCAATCTCTGAATCAGTGGTTCTCAACCTTCCTAATGTCGCGACCCTTTAATACAGTTCCTCATGTTGTGGTACCCCCCAATTTCATTGTTACAAATTGAACATAATTAAAGCATAGTGATTAATCACAAAAACAATATGTAATATATGTGTTTTCCGATGGTCTTAGGCGACCCCTGTGAAAGGGTCGTTCGACCCCCAAAGGGGTC
Organism: Myotis yumanensis; assembly: GCF_028538775.1. Taxonomy (NCBI): domain Eukaryota; kingdom Metazoa; phylum Chordata; class Mammalia; order Chiroptera; family Vespertilionidae; genus Myotis; species Myotis yumanensis. The sequence continues at coordinate 76,295,796 of NW_027223759.1, forward strand.
GAGACCCACAGGTTGAAAACCGCTGAATTGGTCTTTATTCTATAGAATTTGAATGGATTGTATTGTGAAGGGCTCCCTGAGGTCATCATAAGCCTCTGGAAACTTAACAAGCGCTGCTGTGTCCCACCTGAGGAAGTAAGGAGCCATAAAGTTTAAGTCTTTGGGTCTGTTTGCCTGAGCTTCACCCAGACCTGCTATAAGGAGTGATGCTGTGCTGTGCGTGAAGCCATGGTTTGGGAACATGAATACGGTTGCATATTTCATTCGCCAGCTGAATGAAATAAATTCTGCAAATAAGTACATGGTGAAAATGGTGCATTCGTATGTGAAAGTACTTCTCCCAGGGTCTCCTCTCATTTCCAAATTATCAGGAGAAAACTGCTCTTTTTGGAAGTGACTGGGGCGTTGATTTGTAGATCTTCAGCAGTACCACTGGGCATGCATGGGACCACCCTGCTCAGCTGTTTAAAGCACAGAGCTATAGAGGGTCTGATTTGGATTTGTCTGCCACACTGGTTTCTCTTGCTTCTCTCTGACATGGACTGATTTTCAAACGCTGGCTGTGGGTTACCAGGTCAACACATTTGGAAGGTCGGGCAAATCAGTACCACCACAGAGAGAGATGTCTTAAAGCATGCACGGCTGATTTGGGGATGACGAAAGTAGTTGTTTCTGTTTAAAGGCACAATTCCTTTCAAAATGATCTTTGAGATTTTGATTTACCCTTTTTTCTTATCCCTGCATCCAGTCTCTTAGAAGTCATCCAAAATGTGTCCCTATTTCTCCAGTTCCTTGCAATCTCTGCTGCTCCAGGCCACCATCATCTGTGCCATCCCATGGCCTCCTACAGTCCTGCTGCATCTTGTCCCCTCCGAGCTGGCTAAACCCCCCACCCCAATGGCGAGATCATCTTTTTGAGTTATAAACTAAATCTTTCCACTCTCTTACTTTAAAATCTTCCAATGCTTCTCCATTGTATGTAAACGAAAAGCTAAACTCTTCACCATGACCTCCATGTCCTGAGTGGCCTGACCTTTGTCCCCCCTCGGACCTCATAGGAACTCTTCACTCCCTCGTCTCCCCCCCCCCCCCCCCCCCACACACACACTATAGCCGCCTGGTCCTCCCACGCACCCAGGTTCCTCAATTACCCCCTCTGCAGAGGTCTCCCCTTATCACCACCCCATATGACTTGATCAAATCACCTTGTTTTGTTTTCTTCTTAAACATCAATGTGAAGGACTTCTCTTGTCTTTGTTGACTTTTTCACTACTTGTTTTCCTTTGCTTGAATGTAAACCCCCTGAGAACAATGGCAGGGACTCATTCTTTTTCCCTAGGTCACCCTCAAAACTTAGAACAAATAGAAGGCACTTGACACTGTTTGTGGAGTGAGTAAGCTAACATGCCAGCAGGAGATGGTGCTTCCTGCCGGAGGAGTGGCCGGGTTCCGTCCCCCCTACCTGCTGTGGAGTGTTGGGTGGCGGCACTCCCAGAGCTGCTTCAGTCACTGAGCCTTAGTCTGAGCGGTCATCCATCATAGGGCCTGTGCTCCGTATGGGGGTAACTTCAGGGACTTCGATTGTCTTCCTGGACTCTCAGACTTCTCAGCCTGTTTTCCTCATTCTTTTGGGGAGTATTTTGAGTTTCTTTGCAAACCAGAGCTTCACAAAAACATAAGTGATGTGTTATGTTATCTCCTGCCTTCAAATATGAATTTCACTCCCCCCCTGCCCCCCACTAGCATGACAATTGTTTCAATACTCAGCACAAGGCCAGGATATTTGTTCTGAAAACTCATTCAACATATATACATTTTAGTTTTATACATTGACTACCTTCCTGAATAGTGCTTGTGGGAGAAGATATTGTTTAAATTACCAGTGAGCTACACAAAAGCATTGCACGGTGCGTTTGCTCTCCAAATCAAAGAGAATCCTGAATTGAAAACTAGTTTTTTGTGACCTCAGAGTGTTAAGTTGGAATCATGGGCATTGCTGAATGTTTTTTAAGCTGCTTTATTTCTGCAGGTTCTGTTGGCCTGTGAGGGTGGTTCTTTGTATCCTCCTTATAGGCTTTCACCCGCACATCACAGACGCCTCCTGTAGTACACAGGGGTCTGCAGGGGGGTAGCTGTGACCAACCTGCCAGTGAATAAGAGTAACAGTAAAATATTGGATTCCCATTTCTACCTGTTACAGCTACTTGTTTCTAAAATAAACTTCTACTTAGAAATAAACCTTTGAATCTTGATTCATATAATCTACAGTTTCATCGCTTCAACATTATTTTAATTTTGTTCTTATTTCATGTGATATTTGAATATAAAACTGAGTTTTTAAAATGTAAGAGTAATTCAGATTGTTAAAAATATGTGATAGAAAAGGGAATAAAGTTAAAAATAAGTTTCTACATTTACTTTTTAAATGTTGATGATTTGAAATATATAATTCTAGGTATTTTATGCACATAATAAATTTTATACATAATAAATCATATGTGACATAGAGTAGTTTTGTTTTTTTACACAACAATATGGTCAAACCATGCATATTACCGTATGCTTTCCTTTTTTCTCTCAATTATATATTATGGACATCTTTGCATGCCAGAACATGCAGACCTACTGTATTCTTTATCATGGCTGCATAACGTCCTATAGAAGTATTTTATGTTACTTCACCCATTTCAATACTGGTTGACATGCAGACATATTTTAATATAATTTCAGTGTACCTGCAAGTTTAGTTTTTTTAGGGATGTTTAAATTGATTTTTAGAAAAAGAGAGGAAGCGGGGAGAGAGAGAGAGAAACATTGATGTGAGAGTGAAACATCGACTGCCTGCCTCTTGCATGACCCCTACCTGAGATCAAGCCTGCAACCCCAGCGTGGGAATCGAACCTGTGACCTTTCGGGGCATGGTCCGCAGAGCCACACCGGTCAGGGTACTTACAAGTCTTTAATCATTATAAATATCCATGTTTCTGTTTCAGTTATTACTTAAGATTGACATCTGTCCTCCAATAATGTAGCTAAACATGAGCCAATTGTTTTGCTTCTACATTTCACAGTTTCACTACTATAGAGAATGCTTTACTGGGTTACACTGCACTATTGTTTGTAAACATTTAAGTACCATGAGGGCATTTTGTCCCTGGTATTGGTCCTGAGCACTGGGGCATGAGAAGGCTGGATGGGGGTGTGAGTGTTTGTGTCCGAATAAGCATGAGGTCCCTCAACTTTTGCTTATTAGTTGAGACTGAACATTTCAAGTATTTATTTCCTTTTCTCTGAATTGTATGTCTATGTTTTGCACATTCATTTCTTTATGCTTTGATATTTTCATGAGTTTGAGAATTTTTTTGTATTATAGATATCATACTTGGTTATATTTCATGTAAATATTTTTTCAACCTTTTTGCCTATTATTTTGTTGCACAATTCTTTTTTTTAGTTTGATAGATTCGAATGCATTAAAGTTTTCTTTTGATAAATCATAGGTCAGAGAATTGTCTCCAGAGTTCTGACCTTTAGTTCTTTTGTGTATTTCATTTTGTCCCACTACAAATAAATGGATATACGATGATTTCTTAGCAGTTGAAATGATTCTTCAGCACCGTGGAACTTTTTTGCCACGAACCATCAACTGTAGTAAAATACCCTGAGGAGGTGTTTACTTCTGGTTGAAGTGAATCATTTATGTCCTGTATTAGCAAAGGCTAAAAGGACATAAGAAATATTACAAATGTAATACTGCTGGCAGGAAGCACGGTTTTAGCACCATGAATCATGCTACCTGTTTCAGAAAGAACTATTGTAACGGGAAGCAACAACGCTTTCACAGATTGACTAGTTATAAATTTGTGTGGTTGTGTTTTCATTTGCCATCTTTGAGCATGCAACTCAAAGAGAAATGTAAATACAATAATTTTTGTTGCCAGCTGGACAGTTCTTTTTTATATCCTTAATATATGTCTTCTCTGCTCATCAGCTAGGTTTTCTAAACACTCAAAACTGGTGGTAGGTGCTGTTTTTGATCTGTTGGCTATTTTCTTGATATCTGTGGGGTATAGAGAATATAAATTTCTCTACCAGAGAACTCCTCTACAACCACCACAATTAACATTGAACTAAACTGCCTATTGTACAATGTGGACAAATTGAGGGTCAAAATGGAATTCTCACTGCACGTGAGTGCTCAGGAATTGTTGAGGAGAATCCTCCTAGGTGATTTAGAGGTTGCTAGGGCATTCGGAGACCTTTAGACGCTCCTTTTGAGAGGTGAGGGATGTGGGGGAAATGAAAGGTTTTCCTGTGTAAACTTCATAAAAAGGCCACAAATATTCCTTTTATGATTTTCTTTTGGGCACAAATGCTGCTTTATCAGCTCTCTTTTTAATGTTTAATAAATGTGGTTCAGAGGTTTCTGGATGATAGCAACATGAACTTAGTTTGAGCTGGAAGGGAATGTAAAGGATTTGGGGGCCTTCCTTTGTGAATGAGACATTGAGGCCTGGAGAGGTTGAATGACTTGTCAAGAACACACAACTGATTAATGTCAGGTCTGGTTTCCAGACTCACCGAGCCTCTTCCTATTCCTTGTGGAGCTGGAACCTTGTACGACTGTGCTTTTGGTCATTGTTGACAGAACAATCTGAGAAAGTGAAAGAAAGGACCCAAGTTGGGAGAGGACTTGAGCTGATTTGCCCCCAGCAGCCCTACGAGCCTAGGATATCAGTTGTGAGATGAATTGTGTATGAATATGAATCATACTGGGACCTCCTGGAACAGTTTTTTATGTGGCTCCATCATGAATCCAACCACAGTGGGTTCTAATTCCTCAATTCCTATTGGCCCAAGCTTTTCATTGACTTGAAGGCAGAATAAGGGTTGAAGCTGAAAACAAGTGTCAACAACAACAAAAGCTGTGCCATATGTTTTCACATTAAGACTCTGTTATGCATATTAATTTTCAGATACTAGAAGTGAATAAATATCTTAAACAAGGGGGTCATATTAGAAGCAAAGCTTATCTTGTTAAAACTGCACTTTCGAAATTAACAGAGTAAAATTGGCTTTCATTTTTGGTGTAGACAGTACTTTTAACACATGTGTAACCACCACGGTAAGTAGGATACAGAATAGTTTCATAAATAGTTCCCCAAAGTGTTCCTTTGTACTTATCCCCCACATATAAACCCTGGCGACCACCGATCTGTTTTTTTGGTCACTATTTTATCTTTTTGAGGGTGTCATACAATAGAAGTGTACCATATGTAACCTTTTGCGACTGGGTTCTTTCAGCTTAATGCCTTTATCCAAATTATTGTGTGTGTCAATAATTTGTTTCTATTCATTGTTGAGTGGTATACCATAGTAGGGATGTACTATGGTTTGCTTATGATCCACCTGTCAAAGAACTGGAACCAACTGGGTTGGTTCCAGTTCTTGCGATTATGAATAAAGCTGCTATAAACATTGGATACAGGGTTTGTGTTAACCTAAGTTTTCTTTTCTCTAGGGCAGATGTTGGCAAACTTTTCCTGTAAAGGACCAGATAGTACATACTTTGCAGGCCAACAGTCTGTTGCAACTCGACTCTGTTATAGCAGAAAGCAGCCAGAAATAATATATAAACAAATGAGCCTGGCTGTATTTTGCCAGAGGACTGTAGTTTGCTCAAGGGTAAATACTTAGGGACAAGATTGCTGGGTCATGTGGCAAAAGTGTGTTTAACTTTAGTGATTAAATGTTCTTTGAAGCACTGCTTTGTTTGCATCCCATACATTTTGATATGCTGTATTTTAATTTTTTCCCAGTTAAGTATTTTGTAATTTCTTTTGAGGCATCCTCTTTAAGCCATATATTACTTAAAATTGTACTGCTTAAATCTAAATGTTTAAAGATTTTTCTTGTCATTTTCCCATGATTTTTAATTTAATCCCCAGTGGTCAGAGGATATACTTTGTATTATTTCAATTATTTTATATTGTTAAGATTTTATTTATGATTCATGATATAGTCTATTTTGGTGAATGTTCTATGTGCATTATGTATTCATTCTACTGTTGTGGATTTGAGTATTCTATTAATGTCATTTAGTTCCTGTTGGATGCTAGTGTTCATTTCTACTTTCTTGCTGATTTTCTTACTAATTTCATTTGTTATTAAGAGACTGGTATTGAAGTCTCCAACTATACTTGTGGATTTATCTATTTTTCCTTTCAGTTCTTTTTTCATGTGTTTTGAATGTCTGCTGTTAGGTGCATGTGCTTTTAGGATATTCTGTTTTCTTAATGAATTGACCCCATTCACCATTACATAGTGTCCCTCTTTCTCCTTAGTAGTTGTCTTTGCTTTGAAATCTACCGGTCTAATATTAATGTATTTACTCCAGTTTGCCTTTCATTTATGTTTATGTGATATATCTCTTTGACCTCTTACGTTTAACCCACCTATTGGTATAATCATATTTGAAGTGAGCTTTTTGTAGATAACACATAATTGGGTTATTTTAAAAATTCAACTCTGAAGATCTCTGTTCTTAATTGGTGTGTTCCAGTGGTTCTCAACCTTCTGGCCCTTTAAATACAGTTCCTCATGTTGTGACCCAACCATAAAATTATTTTCGTTGCTACTTCATAACTGTAATATTGCTACTGTTATGAATCATAATGTAAATATCTGCTCTGCAGGATGGTCTTAGGTGACCCCTGTGAAAGGGTCGTTTGACCGCCAAAGGGGTCTCGACCCACAGGTTGAGAACCGCTGGTTTAGACCATTTACATTTAATATAATTATTGATATACTTTACTCTGAGCATACCAGTATATTGTTTTATTTGTTCCCTCTGCTTTTTGTTCCTGTGTGTCTTCTTTCCTGCCCTTTTTGAGTTGTATGAACATTTCTAGTAGTCCATTTCAATTTAACTATTGTGTTTTCAACTGTGTGTGTGTGTGTGTGTGTGTATGTAAATTAGTTGTTCTTTTGTTAGATATATGTATTGCACATGTTTTCTTCTTTAGTCTGCTGCTTGCCTTTCTTTTCTGTATAATCCTCTCCCTAGAATATATTTATTGATTTTAGAGAGAGGAAGGAAATAAGAGAGAGAGAGACATCTATTGGTTGCCTCCCATACATGCCCAAAGAGGGTTCAAACCCACAACCTAGGTATGTGCCCTGACTGGGAATCAAACTGCAGCCTTTTTTGGTGCATGGGATGACACTCCAACCAAATGAGCCACCCGGCCGGGGTTGATGTTTGCCTTTTTATTTTCTTGACCATATCTTTAAGCACAAGTTTTTAAGTTTAATTTCTCAATTTTTAAAATGATACTGCTTTCTATGTTCTATTTTAAGAAGTCTTTGCCTACCCTTAGTTTGTAAAGATATTTTCTCATATATTCATCTAGAACAAGGATGGGAAACCTTTTTTCTACCAAAGGCCATTTGGATACTTACAACATCATTTGCAAGCCATACAAAATTAGCAACTTAAAAAATAGCCTGGTATACTTGGTCAAGCATTCAATTAACCCACCCCTAAAGGCTTGGCAGGGCCAGACCAAATTATTTCACAGGCTTCATATGACCTGAGGGCCGATGTTCCCCATCCAATCTAGAAGTTTTATGGTAGCTTTTATGTTTATGCCTAAAACCTTTGCAAGTTAATTTTTGTGTATAATGTGTGGTAGCAGTTAAAGTCCATATTTTCTTTCAATTGAATATTCAGTATTCCAGCAAAATTTGTTAAGATGATTTTCTTTTTGCCCTTGAAATACCTTGGCACCTTTGTTGAGAATCAGATGGTTGTATATGTGTGGCCTATCTCTGCACTTTATGTTCTATGCCATTGTTTACTTGAATGTCCTTATATCAATTTTGATTAATAGTGAGCATTTGCACTCAGGGACAATTTCCTTTTGTTTCTCTAGTTAAGTTTTCGCTCAGCATGGAAAATTCTGTTTAGAATTCTTTGGTTTAATAAAGTGAAGCTGATTTCTCCCTGACACCCTTCCAGTCTTAAATGAGGCCGTTTAAAAAAACAACAAAAAAAAACCCTGCAATTTGAAAACAGTGGGTATTGTATTCATCTAAGCTTTCTGTGGCCTGAAGCTGCGTGTTAGGTGAAAATACGTTGGGATGGAGCTTGGCTGAACCTCGTTGCAGCCTTTTTTGAATGGCCTGAGCTGTGCTTTCTCTTCTGAGATTTGGTTAAATGTCTCAAACCAGGATTTACCTGCTCAGAGCTAGGGATGGGTCTGTCCCCATGGGTGGGGGTGCACTCAGACTTGAAGCATTTCCCCACTTCACATGGACCTGCCCAAATAACAGCTCTGGCAGTTCTCCTGGCCTCCACTGAGGCCCGAAGATACTTCAGTGCTGGTTAGAACTCTTCCCTGCCAATGCCATTGTGCTTGGCTTTTCTAGGGTATTATCTATTTCCTCATCTTGCTTCTCTCTAATCCAGGGGTGGGGAACATCTGGCTCGAGGGCCACATAAGGCCTGGAAATAATTTGGTCTGGCCCTGCCAAGGCACTAGGGGTGAATTAATTAAATGTTTGAGTTGATGATTTTTAAGTTGATAATGTTGTATGGCCGGTGAATGATGTTATAAATATCCAGAACCTTTCTTGTAGAAGAAAGGTTCCCCATCCCTGGTCTACATTGATGGGTGTTGGTGAGAATTTTCAGTATGTTGCCCTACTGAAAAGAAACAGCATACTTCTTTTCTGTTTTAAAATTTACCCATTTTCTTTCTTTTTTTCTTCCCCTTTAATTTCCTTCATTGGTTAGGTGGTGTGGCATATCCTTCTTTTTTCTACCTTTGGGACTGTTTATAATTTTACCTTTTGATTTTGCATTCCTTGTCCCATCTTACTGCCTTGAGTTTTAGTACTGGTTACAGAGGTGATACTTTGAAAATCAGAGTTGTATTTACTAGTCAGTAGAAGTAGCAGTGAAGAAAACCAGTCTTGGATAAACGACAGCCTGGGAAACCTAGTTCCTTTAAGGAAAAATTGAAATGCTAGCACTCGGTTTGTGAGTGAAGTAAGAAGATGATTTCATATTCGAAAGAAGTAACTTGCTGAATTTAATGATCTTACCGACCTGACAGCAGAGGAACGAGCCAAAGAGACATTAACGTCTTCCTTCCCTGGGAGACATATTCCAAAAGAAATAATTTCCATTTGGGTTCCAATAGTGGCTTGGAAAGCATCTGATATCCTGAGCCTTGGGAAGAGGGGGTGCCATCTTTTGCACTGCTGCTTGTTTCTGTGGCATTTCCTAGATCTTTACTCCTGATTTAGCAGACGGTTTGCTATAACTAGACAAAAGAGTCCTCCACGGACAAGATCACACACAAGCGCAGCACATTTAGACGGCAGCTTGTGTCGCTGACATTTTGCTGTGAGCCTTAGAAGCTTCTCTTACTGCAGAACCACCATTGGGGGTTTAGTAGCTCGCAGCGTCTGCCCTGGGAGCAAAGGGCCAACAGAAAATGGAGTTGGAACCAGAAAGCGCAAATAAAAGAAACCATTGCAGTGTCTGAACACTGTGATAGTGGGCTGGTTTTCAGATGATCAGAGTCTCTGACCAGTCATGATAAGGAGGCATCTGGGGCCCAGGCCTGAGATTTTGCTGTCAGTTACCTCCTCCCCTGTCTTTTTTTCAGTTCTTTCCTCTTTTCATCTAAGCCTTCTCTTTGACTTACGAACTCTGAACTGTCTTCCTGTCCTCAGAAAAGTCTACTTCCATTTTACTGTTTTTATTTTTTGATTAAGGTATTACATATGTGTCCTTATCACCCCATTGCCCCCCCCCAGCCCCCCACTCATGCCCTCACCCCCCTGGTGTCTGTGTCCATTGGTTAGGCCCCCGTGTCCACGTGGTTTAGTGCCCGCTTGGTTGCAGCAGCTCCAACATTGCTTCCTTCCTGTCCTTGGTGTTTTTCCAGTTGTGTGGGAAGACTGAGGGGCCAGGCTGCCAGATGCCTTCTCCTTGTTGTGAGCTTACTCTCCCTCCAGGCTGCTTTCTAAGTCACCTTGCCCCTCTCCTGGCTCCCAGGACACATCATTGTGCTTTTCCCTCTGCCCTCTGTTCGATTGCCTCCTGACTCCCTACATGTTGGTGATTCAGGGGAGCTGGCCCTTGTGCTCTGCACTCTTCTCTCCCTGGGTGGCCCTGTTTGATACCACCCACCTCCCTAGATGGTGCCTGAATCCCTGTTTTCTCTCCTGAACTTATTTCCAGCAACAGTTAATAAAATTAACTGGTTGCAAACATCTCATCATCACCACGTGCAACATGGAACTCCCATTCAAGTCAGCGCACCCCGTGTTGAGGGTTTTGTTTGGCACCTGTCCTGGTTCTTCAGGCTTGGGAACGCTGTGTGAGCCTTTGGTCCCCCCTCCTTTCCCTGCTGTCCTACCTGCCCTCCCCCTTGTTCATATCTGCATATCATCAGTTGTTAATTCAGTTAATTTTTCCCTCTGCAGCTTCACCCACATTGGTCTGGAAATGCCTTCTCTCCTCTTTCCTTGCCCTTAATCAGGTCCTCTCACCTGCACATCGCTAGAGCCTCCCACGTGGTCTTTCTCCATCTCCCTTCCTTTAATCCTTTACATTCTTCTGTCCAGATTGCCCATCTTGACTCACAGATGTCTCCAATCACCTTCCTCTTTTGTTTTGTTTTTAAAAAAATGTTTACCAGAGGATATTTTTTTTGTTGATTCTAAAGAGAGAGGAAGTGAGAGGGAGGGAGGGAGGGAGGGAGAAACATCTATCGATTGCCTCAAGCACACACCCCAACTGGGGGTTGAACCTGCAACCTGGGTATGTGCCCTGACCAGAATCGAATCCAGGACCCTTTGTCATTGGGGGGGGGGAGCATGCCTCATCTCCCCTGGTTGCTCGTGGGAGTGGGGTTCTTGGGATACCGCTGGAATAAGCATTTCTGGAGGCCCCCACCAGAGGAAGAGGTATAGTATAAAGCCCTATTTCTGAGCAATTACACCCCTGAGTTTCCAAAGTCCCATTTCCTTTAGTCCAGTCATAGAAGTGTAGCTGCAGCTTCAGTAGAGCTAAAACCAGAGCCAGTGTTCATAGTGTCCTTCCCATGTTGGAGCTGGGTCCAGTCCAGCACCAGGCTCGTTGAGCTTGTGTTCCCCTCAGCATCTATCAGTCCATTGCATGTGGGATCTGCACGGGTGAATACAAGAGAGCCAAGAGAGTGCGCACTGAACAACAAGTGCCCCAAGAGAGCAAACTCCTTTGTGTAGGGGATTATGTGTTCCCAAATGTTCACATTCTTGCAGTGGCCACGCCCATTCTGGCTGTCTGTCTCCAGGTGTGATTGACAGGCAAGAACCTTTGCTATATCATCCTAGCTTTACTGAGCATGAGTCTGCCGTTCCTTAGTTGGTTCCCTCCCCCAGTGTTTTGGAGGGAACATGTCTATATAATGTCTGGCCTTCCCTTTGCTCCTTTCCTGTATTAATAACTAGTTAATTAAAACGGCACCACCTTCAGTGCACAGGACAACGCTCTAACCACGGAGCCACACTGGCCAGGATGGCCCCCTTTGTTTTCTTGCCTCTCCTGTTCACTCAGGAACCTTCAGTGGTGCATACTTTTTGCTTCAGCATTTCCACTTCTACTAGGATTCATCTTGCAAGTTAACATAGACGTGTATATGCAAAGACAGACACACAGCAGTGTTTGCTGTCAGTGTGTGTATCACATTGTCACCCCAAAGTGGGTAATAACCTCTGTGTTTATCAATAGAACATTGCTTAAATAAATTAAGGTGGAGCCCTATAATGAATAGAATGTGCTATGGCTATCATAATAATAAAAGGCCAAGAGGTGTCACGATGGAAACGACCAAACAACCGGTCACCATGAGCTGCATGGAGCACCTCCCGGACCCTCCGCCGTGGCCCACAGGCTCTTATCTCAGCAAGGCTGGCAGCCGGTGGGCAGGTGGGGCAGCGGGTGGGTGGGCACGGTGAGGCAGGCCTGGCTGAAAGCACAGTGGACGGCTGGGCGGGGCCGCGTGATTGTGCACACTGGGCCTCTAGTTAATAATAATGAGGCACATATCTATTTACTAATGGAACAAACTCAAAAGTACATTGGTAAGTTGAAGAAAAGACAAAGGAGCCAATAGTATATGTAGTATAGTTAATGTATTTCTGTTTGTGATTTTAAAAAATCAGGATACATTTATATATACTATTAGAGACCCGGTGCACGAAATTCGTGTGGGGGGGCGGGGGGGGGGGGGGCGTCTCTCAGCCCAGCCTGCAACGATGCAAGCGTTCCATGCCCAGCCTGGCCAGAGGCCCTCTGTGGCCAGGCGCGGAACACTTACCTCGTCACCGGGGCAACGACACAAGAGTTCCTCCCCCACCCCCCAGCTGCTCCGTGCTCGCTGCCCAGAGGCTTTCCACAGCCAGGGTGGGCCACCCTTCGCTTCGGCAACAAAGCAGGCATTCCGCCAGGCCGCTCATGCTGCCCGCTCACAGCGGCTGGGCCCCTCCCCTGCCCCCGGGACTGGGGGACTCTGGCAGGGCTGAGAGGACTGGGTGCTGCCATCTTTGTGACAGAGTGATGGTTAATTTGCATATTACCCTTTTATTAGATAGGATTGAATAATTATAAAATATTTGTGGAAGATTACTTAACACTGTTTTTGTACAGTTTGTTTATTTATTTGGTTAATCCTCACTTGAGTGTATTTTTTCATTGATTTTCAGAGAGAGTGGAAGAGAGGGAGAAAGGGGGAGAGAGGAAGAGAAACATTAATGTGAGAGAGATACAGCCATTGATTGCTTTCCCCATGTGCCCTGACCAGGGCTGGGGATTGAACCTGCAACCTGGGAATGGAACTCATGACCCTTCAGTGCATGGGCCAACACTCTAACCACTGACCCATGCTGGTCAGGGCTGTATAGTTTATTTTTTAACCATGTGTATGTATCACATGTTTCCTAAAGAAAAATTTATAATTAAATTAACACAACCTTGCAAGCACTTCTTAAGTAAGTCGGGGTTTCTGAACCAGCTTTCTATTAAAGTGCCCTTAGATTTGATGCCAGTGGGTGTTTCCAGCCTCATTTTTATTCCTTTCCTGTGCACTGTCTTTGTTAGCTGGCCTGAGCCCAGTGAAGAAAGGTGATTCTTGGTCTGGCTTGGTGCAAACTCAGCCCCAACCGAATGGGCCCTGGACTTAGTGCTGGACCAAGGCCTGGAAGCCGCTGCTGCACCCGCCCTCACTGCAGTTACTGGATTGCAGGCGTTTGGGGAGTTGCACTGGGAGAGCAGGGGTGGGATGGGGTGGCCGGGTGGCCAGGGGGAATGGAAGCAGACTTGCATAAGCAGGAGAGTTAGCAGCCTTATGATAGCCTCTGAGGTTTCAGAGATTTTTTTTTTAATCCTTACCTGAGGATATTTTTCCATTGATTTTTAGAGAGAGTGGAAGAGAGAGGGAAAGACAGAGAGAGTATCAATGTGAAAGAAACACATTGATTGGTTGCCTCTTACATGAGCCCCGACCAGGGCTCTTGGGAGCCTGCAACTGAATGTGAGATGGATGTGCCTTTGACCAGAACTGAACCCGGGATCCTTTGGTCTGCAGACTGATGCTCTATTCACTGAGCCAAATCAGCTAGGGCAGTTTGGGGGATTTTAACAACCGGCACAACCACTCTGCCCTCTCCCCTCTGAATATCAACCCAATGTCCTTTATGTCCTTAGCAGCCGCTGCTTGCTGACCTGAGTGTTTGCCGAGGCCCATGTGGTCTTTTCACCTGGAACACCCTTTCCTAATCTTTGCTTTTCAAGATCCTGCCCACTCTTCCAGGCTGAGATCTTTCTCTCTCTCCTCACTCCTGGCTGCAGCCACCACCCTCTGCTCTCTGAAGCCCTGAGCTTCCACATTTCTCTCTCTACCTAAGACTACTGCGTCTTTATCTCGTTTTATCTCCCCTGCTAAAGACTTTAATGACTTACTGATAAGACCAGAGTCATTAGTCCTTTTATCCCCTGTGCTGTGGGAGGATATTTCCAGGACTTCCGTAATGATGAATGTTTGGTGTTTCTAAGTACCGTAGTCCCCCTTATCCACTGAGCATTGAGTACAAGTCCCTGTCATCGGGAAATAAGGTCATAGTATTTCCATTTCCACAGATCAGCCCAGGAGGCTTAGCAAGGAATCAGACTGAAATTCTCTCAATTAGCGATGTAGATGGATGCTCATAAATGTTTTCACTTAGTTGTTTTTAACTTATTTTCCATGTTTTTCAGTCAATCTCTTTGTCCTCCCTTCCCTTCTCCAAGAAAAACGGAACACTGCCCAGACAGTGTGGCTCCGTGGCTGAGCGTCGACCCATGAACTGGGAGGTCACAGTTCCATTCCCCAGTCTGGGCACATAGCCAGTTTTCAGGCTTGATCCCCAATAGGGGCTGTGTAGGAGGCAGCCGATCAATGATTTTCTCTCATCATTGATGTTTCTATCTCTCCCTTCCTCTCTGAAATCAATAAAATATTTTTTAAAGAAAAGAATAATGAATCATTGACCACTTGAAGGCAGTTGTTATACTTCAGGTTCTGCTGGTTGGGATTCCGTAACATTTGGTCTTACTCCTTTCAATATGTTTCTCATATCTCCGTTACCTTCTCTAAACTTAGTAGCTAGAGTTAGAGGTTTAGGAACATTTGCCTCACTCCACCTTTTATTGCAGGGGTCAGCACCCATGGCCTACAGGCCAACCACTGCCTGTTTCAGTAAATAAAACTTTATTGGGACACAGCCACACCCATTCATGTCCTAATTATCTCAAGCTGCTGTCACAGGCAAGAGTAGGGTTGAGCAGCTGTGACAAAGACCCTGTGGCCCTCACATCCTAAAATGCCATCTAGCACTTTTTAGAAACGTTTGCAGGTCCCTGCTGTATTGTGTTAAATTGTCACCCCTCTCCCTCCTCCCAGCCCTCTCCACACTCCCTAAGAATGGTTCTTCTGTCGTGTTCATGTCATATGTCCAGCCATCCAGCCAATCCCGCCAGCTGGAGGAGTGCACGGTGTCCTCGGTGCTTCCCTCACCTGGCTCTGGGTGCAGAGGACAGTGTCACAGCCCTTCGCAGTGTCAGTGGTGGTGGGGGTGAGGGGATGTTGAACAGCTGTTGCTGTTGATGAAGGACCAGGCAAGGTGAGGGGTATTGCATGCTTGACCTCCCATAATGTACATGTGCGGATGGTATTATCCTTATATTAACGAGGACAAGGAGGCACAGGGCAGTTTAGCAACCTGTCCCAGGTCTCATAACTGACAAGTGCCAAAGCCCGGAACTGAACCAAGTCTGTGTGACTCTGGAAAGCAGCCTCGGACCTCCTGGGCTCTGCTGCTGCCTCCTGGAGACCAGACCCAGCCTGAGGCTCCGCAGGCTGTGTTCCTGCTTCCTGTACTTACCTTCCAGGTGCCTCTGAGCTTCTACTGCCCAAGCTTGGATCTCCTTCTTTCACTAGAGTTAGAAATCCCTTCACAGCCTTTTCTTATCTTACCTTCTACTTTTATATCTTAAATGTATGTATTTTTTAGAGATGAATTTATCAGTATTTTGTTCATTCCACTTCTATAAAAAACATAGTTAAGTACATTAAAACATATGAAATATGATTTCTTCTTTTAAAAAAACCACAAAACCCTCAATGTGGTAAT
Organism: Myotis yumanensis; assembly: GCF_028538775.1. Lineage (NCBI taxonomy): Eukaryota > Metazoa > Chordata > Mammalia > Chiroptera > Vespertilionidae > Myotis > Myotis yumanensis. Next base: position 76,311,522 of record NW_027223759.1, read on the forward strand.
AACATTTTACCTTGAAAAATTTTTAATATAAATTGTTTAGGACTTTTTATATGTTCCATTGGTCCAAAGTTTGAGAGTAACACATTTAAGTTCCGGCAAAAACAAACCAACAAAAAGCCACTTATTAAAACTGCTCAACAAGACCTAAAGTGACACTAGGAAATGCAAGCATTCTTTAAGACTCTTCTTTCTCACCCCTCTCTTCTGCAGGGACCTGATCTAGGGTGAGAGTTTGAAGAACCAGCTTTATGCAGAAGACTGCAGATCTGTACTTGCTTTTCCCTGTGAACTAAATCCTGGCCCTGCTCTTTCTCCAAAGCTTCAGTGCCGTCATTCTAATGTCTAATTGGACTTCTCTCAGATCTCAAACTCATTTTCTCCCCTAGCGTCAGTTCTTGCCAGTCATTAAGATCATGCTTCTCTTTATTCTCTTTTCTCACCTGCCATCCACCCATGTCTCCATCAACCTATGTGTCTGCCCCCGTGTGTCCCATTCCTGCCACTTCCACCCCAGGGAAGCTGGCCCAATACCTTTCACTCACACTATACCTGCTAGAAAGAGGTATAATGGCCTCTCTCTAGCACAGCAGTTCTCAACCTGTGGGTCGTGAACAATGAAAATACATCCTGCATATCAGATATTTACATTACGATTCATAACAGTAGCAAAATTACAGTTATGAAGTAGCAACGAAAATAATTTTATGGTTGGGGGTCACCACAACATGAAGAACTATATTAAAGGGTCGTGGCATTAGGAAGGTTGAGAACCACTGCAGCAGTTTGTGGCGCTCCATTCCGGGAGTGACAGACAGCCTGTGGGCCGGACTGTGCCGCAGAAGCCTTCTCGACACATGGGCGACGGCATGGCAGTCCATGCCTTCTTCAATTTACTTACGCAGTTATGGGGATATAATTTCCAGAAGTGCTGCATCACTTATATCACGTATGCTTAGAAGCTCAGTGGTGCCTCATTGACTAACACATTAAAAACAAATGTCCAGCGAAACAGAGAGAGCCTGCCTTTGTATGACCTTCAGTTTTTCTTGCTGGCTGATTGCATTTTCTCCAACTTCCGGGCAGGAAGGCCATTCAGTAGTCCTTTATTTCCACCTCCATGCCACTTCTTCTTCCCAGAACCCCTTTCCCATCGTGCAAAGCCTGTTCCTCTGTGGCTTCTTGGATTTCCAAGCTAATGCGGATTTTCTCCCCTTCAAGCCTCCACATTACTTTGTGGCGACCTTTCTTTTGGAACTTGGCGCCTCACCTGTGCCATGGTGACTGATGGCCTTGTCTTACGGCCAGGTCACTGCAGGGCCCTGCGCCCAAGCAGGAACTCTTCTGTGCTCAATGAATGATACAGGTGCCTATACAGGGTTGAATTAGTTGTTGAATTAGTCTAATGGAAGTATAGAGAGAAGTCATATGGTTGGCCATGGAATGTGACAGGCTTCTCATTCTAGTGTTCTAACGTACTGCTGGTCAATGATGTTGAGCTCTTTAAAACATGCCTGTGGTAACATTTATTTTAAGTTAAAATATTGTGTCTTCAGCCAAAGTCCCAACACATAGCAATTCAGTGTGATCACACAAAGGACCGAGGAGTGGCTGCCATGGCTCACTCCCTGTCGTGGCCACTCATTCAGTTCTTGGTGCTGAGCTCCTGGCCTTTCCGGGCTTCAGTTTTCTCATCTGTAAAGAGGAAGTGGATAAAGATCATTTGCAGGTGTAGCAGCAGTACCCGGGGTGGGGGGGTTGACCCCAGGGAAGATTGGCAATGTCTGGAGACATGTGGTGTCACACTCCCTCGGGAAGCTGCTAAGCTCCCTTATTGCACAGGGCAACTCCCACGACAGAGTTACCTCGTCCAAAATGTCACTGGTGCTGAGGCTGAGACACTCAAGCCTCAAGATTTTATTTTAATTAGTTCCATAGGTATTGTAAACCTGATATTTTAATTATAGTTTGATTTACTAGGAGACTTGTGGTTTTTCCAAGAGGCGTTCTGAGATGCAAATTTGTTTTGATTTCCTTAGCGGTTAAGCAAATAATTAACATTATTATGAATGCCTAAAATGTGTGCAATTTAAAATCATATCCACCTTCACCACACTGGTTCAGTAGTTTGCAGGTTTTTATCTTATTATCAGACCATTTGAAAGACATTATAAGGTGTATGTTCAAAAGAAATGGAAGCCACGTACGTGTAAGCGGGTTGAACATGGGCTTTAAATAACTGGGGGACTTAAAACGAAACCTTCTTTTCCCTCTTGGTCCCCTAAGTACCACATTTACAGGTGTTGTCGGGGCAGTCCCTGAAGGCTCTTGATGGCGGTGCCTGGGCTGTAAGAAGGGGAAATGCTTGCCATTCCTTGGGACCAGTGGATGTAGTTTGGGGAGTCTGTCTTGCTAAAGCACCAGAGCCAACCAAAGATATAAAGCTGTTGTGTAGACAGCAGGCTGGTTCAGTATACAAAGGTGGGGTGCTGCAGGTACAACACTGGGTCCATTAGGAGGCTAACGACCCAGTCTGTGCCCCCTGCCCGCTGCAGGCATGGAGTGGGTGCTACCTTTCCCATGGATGTGTGTGGAGCAAGTTGGGAAAACAAGGCCATTTATTCTTGCTTCTTTCCTGCCTCCATCTTTCTCTCCACAAGGGAGCTTTGGATTGCTACCAGGGATAAGAAGAGGAAGCATAATTTAATTTATGAAGAATCACAGTTTTGGAATGACTCGAAACCATGCTCTAAAAACTTACTATGAAGCTGGTATAATTGCAGTAATTAGCAAACATATAAAATAACTGAAGTATATTAGAGATGTGAAAGTATTTACTTATTACTGTACTAGAGGCCCGGTGCACGAAATTCGTGCACGTGTGTGAGTGTGTGTGTGTGTGTGTCTGTGTGTCCCTCAGCCAAGCCTGCACCCTCTCCAATCTGGGACCTTTCTAGGGATGTCCGATTGCCCAGTGGGATCGGGCCTGAATGGGCAGTCGGACATCCCTCTCACAATCCAGGACTGCTGGCTCCCAACTGCTCACCTGCCTGTCTGATTGCCCCTAACCCAGGGGTGGGCAAACTTTTTGACTCGAGGGCCACAATGGGTTCTTAAACTGGACCGGAGGGCCAGAACAAAAGCATGGATGGAGTGTTTGTGTGAACTAATATAAATTCAAAGTAAACATCATTACATAAAAGGGTACGGTCTTTTTTTTTTTTAGTTTTATTCATTTCAAACTGGCCGGATCCGGCCCGCAGGCCGTAGTTTGCCCACACCTGCCCTAACCTCTTCTGCCTGCCAGCCTGATCACCCCCTAACCACTCCCCTGCCAGTCTGATTGATGCCTAACTGCTCCCCTGCCAGCCCGATTGCCCCTAACTTGCCCTCCCCTGCTGGCCTGATCCCTCCCAACTGCCCTCCTCTGCAGGCCTGGTTGCCCCCAACTGCCCTCCCCTGCAGGCCTGGTCCCTCCCAACTGCCCTCCCCTGCTGGCCATCTTGTGTCCACATGGGGGCAGCCATCTTGTGTGTTGGAGTGATGGTCAATTTGCATGTTACTCTTTTATTCGATAGGATTAGATGATTTGACAATTTCACTGATCCGTACAGCAGTGCTATTAACTGATGATGAGAGAGAACTCAGACCCTGTGATTCTGATGGAAATCTTACAGCATGGGATGACATGAAGCCGCAGGTGACAGAAAACCTGATTAGGACTTGGCTGAATGGGAGCTTTATTATTCTCAGGTGGAGCCAGAGGAAGGCTGTCTCTACCCTGTCAGGGCCCGGCCCTCCAGCTTTTGCTTCTCCATCCTTGGCAGTGTGAGAGTTTCACTGTCAGGCTCCTAGGCTAGTGGTTTCACCGCCAGGACACATCCAGGATGCCTGGCACCAAGCAGAGGGGGAGAGATCAGAGCTTGCTCGGCTCACATCTTATTGGCTGGCTCTGGTTCCTGTGGCCACCTCTAGTCGCAAGGGAGGCTAGGAATCAGGCAACCTTAACTGGCATATTGCTGTCCTATCAGAACTGGACATCTCAAGGCAAGGGATGGGGGAGAATAGATCCTGGGGGGCACTAAGAGTGCTGGCCGCTTGGCGCTTTTGCCCATCATCAGACAGGCCTGTGCAGAAATTGCAAACTCTTTCCTTTGTTGGCTTAAGAGAAATAGATCAAGAATGATACATTTTTCTGCTGCGTGTCCCTTTCCCTGGCTACATTGAAAGTGATTGTCCTATATTAGGATTCCTTTTGTTGCCAGGCATAGGGTAAAACTGTCTTTTGCTGTGTGCAGTATCATGGTACGGGCAGCCGCCAACGTACAATGGTTCCACTTACAATTTTTTGACTTTATGATGGTGCAAAAGCATTCAGTAGAAACTGTACTTCAAATTTTGAATTTTGATCTTTCCCCAGGCTCGCAGTAGGCTGTACAATACGCTCTTTGATGCTGGGAGCTTGTCAGGCACATGATCATGAGGGGAAATGACTGATACTCTGCAGTGTGTTCGCTGTTAGATGATGTTGCCCAGCTGCAGGCTAATGTGAGTGTTCTGAGCACGTTTAAGGTAGGCTAGGCTAAGCTGTGATGTTCGGTAGGTTAGGTGTATTAAAGACATTCTTGACTTATATTTTCAATTTACCGTAGGTTTATTGGGACATGGCCCCATTGTAAGTCAAGGAGCAGCTGTGGATTTGATTCCCCTGCCAGGACTGAAATGCTCTCTTCCCACTTTGGGGCATCGCTCTACCTACTAGGCCTCTGAATGTTGCTGCTGAGAGAGAGGCTGCAGAACAGGGCACTTTGCAATTTAGAGAGAAAGGCATGAGCCCCTTTCTGCTATCATGTTAAGTGCATGGTGAGATGGTCTGTGAGAGAAAGCTGACCCAGATGTCCAGGTTACCTGTATTTCTGGAATTTTCTACTCATGGGTAGGGGGCAGTTCTGTGGAAGCTGGGAAGTGGCCTCACAGGCATTGGCTTAAGTGCTGTATGCTCTGTGCTGTGTGCTCCTTGCTGTCTGTGAGGTGTGTGCTTCCAGGCCTGCCCTCACTTTTACAAACTCTGTGTTCTTTATTGTTTGATCGAGTACCAAAGGTGTACAAGCCACACAGCAAGAAGTTGACCAGCCATGTTTATTTTTTAAAAATATATTTTATTGATTTTTTACAGAGAGGAAGGGAGAGAAATAGAGAGTTAGAAACATCTATCAGCTGCCTCCTGCACACCCCCCACCGAGGACGGGCCCCGGGACGTGCCCGCAACCAAGGTACATGCCCTTGACTGGAATCGAACCCGGGACCCCTCAGTCTGCAGGCCGACGCTCTATCCACTGAGCCAAACTGGTCAGGGCTGACCAGCTGTGTTTATTACTGACCCTTCTCAACTGCCTGGGAAAGTCAGAACCTCAGGGCCCGCCTTGTCCACCTCTAGCTCACCCATCCAAGGCCTGGTAACCCTCCCCCAGGCCCACAGTCTCTTCTCATTGGAGGTCCCTTTCCTTCTTGCAGAGGCTCGGGCTGCCTGTCATCCATTCCTTGTAGGCTCTTATTTACACTTGGTTGCCAATTTTCTTTTTCAAACCAAATTTTCTTAAGTGTTTGACACTTAGCTGAGTGAGGCTGTCAAAATGTTTTACTTCTGTCATTAGCATAGTCTCTTTCAGCTCCGTCCTGTGTGTGTTTGTGGTGGTTTTTTGTTTAATTTGCTGAGCCACAGATTAACAGCCAGGATCCTCCTCTTCCCCTCACACATCTCCATACAGAACACAGATACAAAGAATTGGTTTCAAAAGGCATCCTCGGTGTTTCACAGGGCTGAGGAGCACAGGCTGCCTGCCTCACAGACTGGAGGTGGTGTGTCTTCTGGCAGAGGGTTTCCATGGCGACGATGTGAAAGCTAACTAAACCTGGGCAGGGGGGAGGGGGCCTGGCTGTCAGACCCTTGTTCGGTCCCTCAGAAGCGTCTATTTCTTCCTTCGCCCTTGGGATCGGCATTTGACTCTCCAAGAGCACAGTGGAGGTGCCCGAGTGGAGAGATGGCTTTGTTGGCTGTGCCCTTATCGAGGACATGTGCTCCTGCCCGTCTTTCACATCCCAGTGTCAGGCGTTTCCCTCTTTCTGCACCTCTTGTCCTCTGCATATTGCTACATTGGAGATGCGGGACTTAATAAAGGAAATTCATACATGAGACATCATTGATTTGAAAATGCTCAAAATAAAAGGAGTATTAATTAGTGGGTTTTTAATTTAAAAATGTTTGGGGGGGCAGGAAATGAGCTACTACTTTGAAATAGGCTGGTGTGTGGCATAGACATTAGGAATGAAGGTACTTTCCATTTCTCGGGTACCTATTGTGTCCTAGAAACTGTCATGTGTTGTTTCATTTGACAGTAATTCCCAAAGGTGTATAATTATTGCTGTCATTTTATCAGTGAGAAAATTGAGGATCAGGGAGGTTCGGTAACTTGCCTAAGATCACACAGCTACTAAGCAACAGAAGTTAACCCTGGATGTCAGTCAAGTACCTTGAAGAGTTCTGTAGTATGTATGTAGTACATATGTTGCATGAATGAATTCAGTTGCTACTGACAAAGACCTGTGAACACTGATAGTGATGTCTAATGCAGCATATTCACTAATTAGAAAAGTAGATCATAGGTGTTTAGATGTAGCTGTATTCATTATTTTATATGTCCATCTGGAATGCTCAGTCAACACCAATTAGTTTGTCCATCAAATACTTTCTTCACAAACAGCCTGCATTTACTTTGAGCCAGCCTTTTTCAAATAATAAATTCTAAGTTGGTATTCTTTTGATAAATGAAGCTGTACTCCTGTGTGAAACCCATGCAAATAACTTTACTTCATATACTAATGGAATTTAATTGGTGAACTTGATAGAGTAATGCTGAAGTTTATTTAGAAAAGTAAGTATGCAAAAATAACCTAAAATTTAGATAGAGATTGATAAAGAAGGAATGGCATAATCAGAATTACAATGAAGTTTGAAATTGAAGCCATTAAAATAAAACAGAAGGCCCAAACAGAAAGACCAAAAACAGTCCCCAACTGTATCTATGAAAACTGGGCATATGTATGGCAGATCTGATAACCTACAAAAGTTGTTATAACATTAATATGTGCTTGTACACCAGAAACACAAGACATGAAAGTTCAAAGTAAAAGCCATTACCTTTTCTTCCTGTAATCTCATTCCCAAGAAGAAACTATATATAAAAGCCTAAGCTACCATTATGACTGAATGACCAGTCAACCAGTTGCTATGACGTGCACTGACCACCAGGGGGCAGACACTCAATGCAGAAGCTGCCCCCTGGTGGTCAGTGCACTCCCACAGCCAACCTCCCATGGCCGGCCAAACTCCTGCAGTCCCCCAGGCTGGCTGGCCAACCTCCCATGGTCCCTCCCCCACGCCGGGCAAATTCCCATGGTTGTGCCAGCAGCCCCTGATTGGCCCAGCCCCCATCTGGGCAAGATGGCCCCAATCAGCCCTGATCACTGGCCAGGCCTAGGGACCCCACCCGTGCACAAATTCAATATTAATAACTAGAGGCACGGGCTTAATTAATATACATGTTTTGAGGAATATTACAAATATGCCTATGGATATGCACATATTTTGGGAGAGTAAGAATGCTGGCTCTGATGTAAGACAGCCTGGTTTCAAATCCTGGATGTGTGACCTCGGTGTTTTACTCAACCTTTGTGTGGTTCAGTCATTCTCATCATTACAGTGACAATAATAACAGTAGTTACAGGGTTGTTGTGAAGATCAAATGAGATGATACATGTACAACAGTGAGATAAGGCCTGGCACACATCATGAACATTTAATAAAAGTTAGCTTTTAGAAACGTAAGGTCATACTAATCATGTTTTGCAGTAACTGACCATTTAACAGTATATTGTAGGCATCCACTGTGACCGTATATTCATCCACATATATGTTACATGACTTTTGATGGCTTTATATTGTTTCATTGTATCAGTTTATCAAAATTCCTAGTGATATTGTATTGGGGGTTCCCCAGGACCATCCTAAGACTTTCTGGTTTGCTAGAAGGATTCACAAAACTCAAAATCTATTATATTTGTAGTTTATTATAGCGAAAGGATTCAAATTAAAATCAGCAAAGAGAAAAGGCACAGGGTTCATGGGGTGAAGGCAAAAGAAACCAGGAAGCTTCCAAATGGCCTCTCATTGGAATAACACCGATGTGCTTAATTCTCCCAGCAATGATGTGTGACAACACATGCGAAGTGTTGTCAAGCAGGAAAGCTCACCAAGCTTTGGTGACACATGCATTTTTAAATATATATTTTTATTTATTTTTAGAGAGGAAGAGAGAGGGAGGGAGGGATAAACTTTGATCACATGCCTCCTGCACTCCCCCTACTGGGGATGGAGCCCACAACTGGGGCATGTGCCATGACCAGAAATCGAACCTGCAACCTTTAGGAACACGGGAAGACACCCAATCAGATGAGCCACACTGGTCAGGCCTGGTGGCCATGTTTCATTGGGAGTCGTTATGTAGGCAGTCAATGCCTGTGTGACTGGCCTCAGCTAATTACTAATTACTCTCCAGTCTTTCAGAGCAAAAACAGGTGGTACATGTCATATTGGTAACATATATGTACTGTCTGATGAAACCTCTACTGCATGGCTCAAGGCCTCAGGCATCCAGAAATACTGTTATCAGAAAGGATACTCCACGGGCTCAGAACTCAGTTTTTCTTGGGAGTGTGCAGGGTTTGATCAGTCCAGGGCTGCTGAGTTAACCCTATACCACACAGTTAGACGTTTAGGAATATTCTAGTAATTGACCAGTATTGTGCATAAACATTACTTCAAGAATTAGCTATATACACATTGTCTTATGAAATTCAGTGAGAGTTTTTATAGTATAAATTCATAAAATTTAAATTGTTGAATGAAAGAGCCTATGGAATTAAACTTTTGACAATTTTTACAATAGTATCCCCAGTGGTCGGCAAACCGCAGCTCGTGAGCCACATGCGGCTCTTTGGCCCCTTGAGTGTGGCTCTTCCACAAAATACCAACTTCTGCACATGGGCCACGAAGTTTCAATTCCACTGTAGTGTGCGCCCACATGTGGTATTTTGTGGAAGAGCCACACTCGCGAGCCACGGTTTGCCGACCACGGCCCAAGAAGGTTGCTCTTATACTCCCATCAAGAAAATAAGTGTTGCCTGGCTATTGTGGCTCAGTGGTTGAGTGTCGACCCATGAAACAGGAAGTCATGGTTTGATTTCCTGTCAGGGCACATGCTTGGGTTGCCGGCTCAATCCCCAGTGGCAGGTGTGCAGGAGGCAGCCAATCAATGATTCTCTCTCATCATTGATGTTTCTTTCCTCTTTTCCCTTCCTCTCTGAAATCAGTAAAATCGTTTAAAAAAGAAAGAAAGAAAACCAATGTTGACATTTCCCCCATCCTCTCCAATGTTATATATTATATAACTCTGTAATCTTTTCTAATTGGATAGTGACAGCATATTAATTTCATTTGCAATTCATTGTAATTAGAGAGACAGTACATTTTTATGTATACTGGCCATTTCTATTTCTTTTGTAAGTTGAACAAAGTAGCATTTCAAATATAAAGAATAGTGTTGAGATGGTTACATTTTTTTGAAAAATAGTTTTATATTTCCTGCCAAATACACTAACATATATTTCAGATGAGATACTTTTTCTGTAAAGGGCCTGGTAGCACTTTAGGTTTTGTGGGCCAGACTGTCTTTTCAGCATATCCCTCTGTTTTTCTCCCAAACAGCTCATGGGTCATAAAAAATAAGTAGCAAGATATGGTTTGCTAATCCCTTCTTTATTTAAATAATTTAATTAAGAATAAGTCATCTAGTTCTTCTATGGCTTTTATCTAATCTTAGTATGAGAATGCTTTTGTATTAAGTAAAACTCAAATACAGAGTTTTCTACTTGCAGTACAGTGTTCTATTATATTGCAGTTTAGGCTTATAACAAATAAAGGAAGTTAGCATACGGGAAAATATATAATAAAAAGAAAAGCCTGAAAATTAAATTAATTTTTATGAGGAATTAACTATCTATTCCCAAACATTAATAAATGCAATGCAGTCCAGCAGGCGTGGCTCAGTGGTTGAGCATCCATGACCAGGATGTCATGGTTCGATATCCAGTCAGGGTACTTGCCCGGGTTGCGAGTTTGATTCCCAATAGAGAAATGTGTAGGAGGCAGCTGATGAATGATTCTCTCTCATCATTGATGTTTCTATCTATCTCTCCTTCTCTCTTCCTCTCTGAAATCAATACAAATATATAAAGAAACAAACAATAGATAAATAAATACAATGCAAAAAGAAAGTGAAGAACTAGATATTTGTAAAATACATCTCTAAGAGATGAAATAAAAAAGTTGAACAACCTTAAAAACATACATTTTCAAATGTGTAAGAAGAAATGTCCAATTTTATGAAAAAAACAGGCAAAGGACACAACCAGACTGTTTCAATAAAAGAAATATTGTTAGTAGTAAATATAACATATCTATGTCACTGGAAAGAAAAACAGTGCATATATAAACATTAAACTATCATTTCTGGCTGAATTGGTAGCAATTGAATGGAATGATAGCATTCCATGTTGGCAAGAGTGATGTCAAATGGGCACTGTAATAGCTGCTGTAGAGCATGCAAATGAAATATTTTTCAGAGGGTGGTTTGCAAGCATGTCTCAAGAGCCTTAATCATCTGCTCAGAACCTTAAATCTGAAAATAACTGCAGAAATGCTGAAAGATTTAGACAGCATAGTCTCTGATTTAATCAGCTTCGGCTGTTGTAACAAAATAATGTTGACTAGGTGGCTTATCTACAGCATACATTATTTCTCATAGTTCTGGAGACTGGAAATCTGAGATCAGGGAGCCCTGTGGGGTTCTGGTGAGGATCCCTTTTCTGGTTGTACACAGCCGACTTCTCATTGTATCTTCATGTGGTGGAAAACAGAGACTGAGCAAGCTCTTGTGTCTCTTATAAGGGCACTAATTCCATTCATGGGTGCTTCACCCTCATGACCTAATTACCTCCCAAAGGCCCCTCCTCCTAATGTCTCATTGAGAGTTAGGATTTCAATATATACCCAATGGGGAACACAAACATTCAGTCCTGTTAAAAGTGTCTATGACAGCATTATTGATTACACCAAAACATTTAGAAACAACCTAACAGAAACAATAGAAGGATATTTGATTTACCTATAAGATATGGAATACTAAACACACATTGAAATTCATGTTCTTGCGCTAGCTGGTTTGGCTTAGTGGGTTGGAGTGTTGTCCTGTGCACTGGAAGGTTGTGAGTTCGATTCCTGGTCAGGGCACATACCTGGGTTGTGGGGTTGATTCTCAGTTGGGGTGTGAATGGGAGGCAGCTGATGTATTCTCTCATATCAGTTTCTCTCTCTCTCTCTTTCTCTCTTTCTCTTTCAATTCCTCCCTTCCTTCCTCCATCTCTCTCTCTCTCTCTCTCAAAAAAATTCATCTTCCCAAAGAATGTTTTATTACTAGATGTGGTAGGCAGAATAATGGTTCCCTCATGATGTCCATGCCCTCACCCCTGGAACTTGTGAATATGTTAATTTACATGATAAAAGGTACTTTGCAGAATTAGATGTGATTAAGTTAAGGATACTAAGATGGAAGATTATCCTGGATTTTCTGGGTGGGTCTAATGGAATCACAAAACTCCCTTTCTTCTAAAAGAGAGTCAGGAGAGTCAAGGTCAGAGAAGGTGACTTAATGACAGGAGCAGAGGTCAGAGTGCTGTGGGGCCAGGAGCCAAAGAATGCAGGCAGACTTTCGAAGCTGGGGAAGTCAAGGAAACATATTCTGGGATCATCAAATGAAATGCATCCCTGCCAACAGGGACTTGATTTTTGCTCAGTGGGATTGATTCTGGCCTTTGGACCTCTAGAACTAGAAAACAATAAATTTGTGTTATTTTAAGCCACTAAATTTGTGGTAATTTATTATAACAACAATAGTAAACCAATACCCCAGGAAGAAACTCAGATACTGTAAATAGGTTGGGGTGACAGGCTATTGTCACTGTGAGGTGATTGGTGGGGTGAGGCACTCCCCCTGCAGCAGATGCTCTGTTATGCTGTAGACCCTGTCTGTTAAAAGTATCACTTTGCTAAATTAGAAAAACTTAGGCTTAATTTTATCCTGTGCCATAGTCCCCTTCGTATCACTATTTAAGAATGACATGTAAAATAGTGTGTTTTTCAATAGACAGTAATTTTAGCCATTCAGTACCTACTTAGGGTTTGAGCTAAACTTAGCATCATCAGCAAGGCCACATCTCCTGGAAAGGAAAAGTCAGAATCACTCTCCAGGTATCTCTGCTTCCAACCTCCCGATATCCCCAGCTGCTCATTTCCCTGTAGGGCTCCATGACCGGCTCCTCAGGCCTGCATGTGACTTGGGATCACAAATCCACCCTCTTCCCAACTGAAGGAAGATGTGTGTGTGCAGCATAGTTCCATTAGGAGATGGCTCAATATAGTTCTAGGCAGAAAAAAAATTGGTGAGTGATTCTAGGTGGTGGGGTTAGGGGCTATTTCTGGTTTCCTTGACTGTACTCTTGTGTAGTCTACTTTTGGCAATGAATGTGTAATGATTTTTCCAAATATAAGTGCGTTTAGAAAAAAAGAAAGTAGAGAAACTTCTATGTCCACTTGATGCTTTTTCCTATGTAACTCTACATACTACCTGCTCATAGTTTTCAGGAATATCTCTCAGTGTTAGCAGAACACAAGTGTATATTCCTGTCTTTGTGTGCTGGCAGCAAATTATGCAGGAGGTGGAAAGTGGTGCCTGGGGGTTCTCGTTTCTGAGCATTCATGGAAATGATACATAGACCAGGGATTGTCTGCTCTCTTCAGTCAGTGGTTTCCTTACTCTAATTAATGTCTTGCTGTTGAGGAAGAAACTCAAGCTGTGAAGTGAAATGTTTCTGTGTGTTCACTAGCAAGAGCTAGTCGTTATATTACCCTCAGTTGGATGATTTTTTTCCTTTTTGTTATGAAAGTGAGGCATGGAATGATGGAAAGAGCACTCCATTTAGAGTCAGTCCAGAATTCTCTCTATGGGCCTGTTGTAACACTTGCTTTAGCTCTATGGGCCCATATGCCTATCTATACCTCTTTTAATAAAACCGGAGAGTTTGGATGTTGTGAACTTTCTGGTCCTCTCCACATCTAATATTATAGACTTCTTAGTTGAAGCTAGTCCTTGGATGCTTATTTACATACTAGAGGCTGGGTGCATGAAAATTTGTGTACTTGGGGGCATCCCTCAGCCCGGCCTGTGCCCTCTTGCAGTCTGGGACCCCTCGGGGGATGTCAGATTCCCCTGGGGAATCAGGCCTAAGCTGGCAGTCTGACATCTCTCTGGCAGCTCAGGAGCCCTTGGGGGATGTCCACCTCCCAGCTTAGGCCCACTCCCGGGGGCAGGGAGTGGGCCTAAGCCATCAGTCAGACATCCTTTGCGCTGCCAAGGAGGCAGGAGAGGCTCCCGCAACCGCTGCTGAACTTGCAACCATCAGCCCGGCTTGTGGCTGAGTGGAGCTCCCTCTGTGGGAGCTCACTGACCACCAGGGGGTGGCTCCTGCATTGAGTGTCTTCCCCCTGATAGTCAGTGCACATCATAGTGACCAGTCATTCTGGGTCATTCCATTAGGGTCAATTTGCTTATCACCCTTTTATTATATAGGATACTCCTGGGTTGAGTGGCTATCATCAGAATTTGAGGAGAGCATTGTTATGTAGGAAAAAGGCAAACACAAAGCCAGTGTATATGAGAAGGTGAAGTTTCTGTCCCTTTATTGTTTCTTCTATTTCTTTTCCCCACCATCAGAAATCTTCAGAAGCGATAGGAAACAGGATGGGAGGGACGAGTTGGTGCGGTCCGCTGAAAACCCTTAGGGGGTTGTTGGTGCTTGGGTCAGAGGCCAGAGAACATTTATTGTGCATTGGTGTGTTTCAGATCCCACCTCTCTTCTTCCTTTCTGGTTTCTTCTTGTGGTGAGAAAAGGAGATTTGTCTAATATTAAAATCCTCCAAGGGCCTGCCCCATGCTTCTAGGCAACCAGTGCCCCATTCGGCAATCAGGCCATCGTTTCTGAGGACTTAGGAAAATGACTAGATTTAACATAATAGGAATCAACATACCCTGTCATTTAAATGGACTTGCCTATGCTGCATTTGTAATTTTCTTCTCATAATACTTTCTGCTGGGAATTCACTTTTAAGTCGGCAGGATAAATAGAAAGTGGTATCATTGTCCAGCACAGAATAACAGGCCACACACTCGCAGTGTCTTTTGCACTCTGCAGCCGAATGCTTCAGTGCCACTCAGTCGGTGACGCAGGGACATAGCCTTTGCTGTCACTTAGCAAACAGATCTTGGCATGTTTCTTGACAGCAATTAGCATCTGACCCCTAAGGAAGAGAAGCCATTGATTCCCTGCTGTGGGAGAGACAGGCGATGTAGGGATGGAAAGCAAACATATTTGCTATACCATGCAGGCTACGATGCTTTTTAAAAATAAATTTTTGTGTGTATGTGTGTGTGTGTGTGTATTTTTTTAAAATTTATTTTTTTTGAGAGAGAGGGACAGGGAGAGGGAGAGAGAGAAATGTCGATCACTTGCCTCCCATATGCAGCCACTTAGGGACCAAACCCATAACCTGGGCATGTACCCTGACCAGGAATCAAACTGGAAACCTTTTGGTGCACAGGACGATGCTCAACCAACTGAGCCACACCAGCCAGGGCCAGGCTATGGTTTTCATTGAGGTATAATTTACACATAAAATTTAACAGGTGTAAAATTTATAAAGTTATGCAACCACGATCCAGTTGTAAAACATCACCCCCCAATAGTTTTCTGAAGCCCATTTGCATTTGTTGCCAGCCCCAAGGAACCATAGATCTGCTTTCTGTTTCTATAGATTTGCCTTTCCCGCAAGTCTCATCCAAATGGACGTGCAATGTATAGTCTTTTGTGTTTCTCTTCTTTCATTTAGCATAATGTTTTTGAGTTTCATTTATATTGTAGTAGATACTGAGAGTTTATTTTTAAAAAATTGAAATATGATTGACATAAACTATTGTGTAGGTTGAAGGTGTACAACATGCTGATTTGACACATTTGTATATTGCAATGTGGTTACCATTATAGCATTAGCTAACACCTTTATCACAGCACAGTGTTTTCTTTTTGTGTGGTGAGAACCATGATGCTGTGTCTTTTACGCCTTTGAAGTCTATAATACAGGCTTGTTGACTATAGTCACTATGCGGTGCATGAGATCGCTAGGACTGATTTATCTGCTGGTTCCAAGTTTGTAGCCTTAAAAGCATCTCCTCAGTCCCCCTTCTCCCAAGCCTCTGGTAACTACCATTCTACTCTCTGTTTTATGAGTTCAGCTTTTTTTTAATATTTCTCATATTAGTGATATTGTCTTTCTTTGTCTGACTTATCTCATTTAGCATAAGGTCCATCCATATTGTTGCAAATGGCAGGATTTCCTTGTCATGGCTGAGTAATATTCTGATACACACACACACACACACACACACACACACACACACACACACCAGAGGCCCGATGCACGAAAAGTCGTGCAAGCGTAGGCCGTCCTTTCCCCGGCTGCTAGCACCGGCTTCCCTCCGGCACCTGGGACCTGGGCTGCTTTGCTCCGGCCACCGGCGCCAGGCACCCGGGACCTGGGCTTCGCTCAGGCCCTGGCTTCATATGGAAGGATGTCCAGAAGGACATTCAGTCTAATTAGCATATTACCCCTTTATTAGTGTAAATATGTACCACATCTTTACCTATTAATCTGTAGGTTGTTTCCAGACCTTGTCTATTGTGAATAATGCTGTAATAAACACTGAAGTGCAGATATCTTTTTGATATCCTGTTTTTATTTCTTTAGATATATACACAGAAGTGGGGTTGCTGGATCATATGGTAGTTCTATTTTTAATTTTCCAGGAATCTCCATAATGTTTTACAAAGTGGCTGGACCAATTTACATTTCCACCAACAGTGCACTAGCTAGTGTTCCCTTTTCTCCACACCCTCACCAGCACTTGTTATTTGTCTTCTTGGTGACAGCCATTTTAACACATGTGAGTTATCTCATTGTGGTTTTGAATTGCATTTCCCCGCTGATCAGTAATGTTTGTAGTTTCTAGTGTTCTGCACTTCTTTTGTTAATTTTTATTTCCATCTTATTATTTTTAAACCATTGTGAATAGGATTGCTTTCTTAATATCATTTTCAGATTGTTCATGGCTAGTATATAATATATAGAAATACATTAGATACCCAATTCATACCCAGAACTATGCTTGGTGCCCAGGATATGACAACAAGACAGTGGTCAAAAAGTGGCAATACTTCGGGGATGGGGCTTTTTTAATTAATTAATTTATTTATTTTCAATCTTTATTGTTCAGATTATTACAGTTGTTCCTCTTTTTCCACCCATAGCTCCCCTCCACCCGGTTCCCACCCCACCCCCTGCCCTTAACATCCCCCTACTGTTATCGTCCATAGGTGTACGATTTTTGTCCAGTCTCTTCCTGCACCCCCCCCACATTCTCTCCCCCCCCAAGAACTGTCAGTCCATTTCCTTTCTATGCCCCTGATTCTATTCTATTCACCAGTTTATTCTGTTTGTCAGATTTTTTATTCACTTGATTTTTAGATTCACTTGTTGATAGATATGTATTTGTTGTCACTTTGTTGTTCATAATTTTTATCTTTACCTTTTTCTTCCTCTTCCTCTTCTTAAAGAATACCCTTCAGCATTTCATGTAATATTGGTTTGGTGGTGATGAACTCCTTTAGCTTTTTCTTGTCTGTGAAGCTCTTTATCTGACCTTCAATTCTAAATGATAGCTTTGCTGGGTAGAGTAATCTTGGTTGTAGGGTCTTGCTATTCATCACTTTGAATATTTCTTGCCACTCCCTTCTGGCCTGCATAGTTTCTGTTGAGAAATCAGCTGACAGTCGTATGGGTACTCCCTTGTAGGTAACTAACTGTTTTTCTCTTGCTGCTTTTAATATTCTCTCTTTGTCTTTTGCCCTTGGCATTTTAATTATTATAATGTGTCTTGGTGTGGTCCTCTTTGGATTCCTTTTGTTTGGGGTTCTGTAAGTCTATTTATTTCACCATGTAGGGGAAGTTTTCTGTCATTATTTCTTCAAATAGGTTTTCAATATCTTGCTCTCTCTCTTTTTTCTGGCACCCCTATAATTCGGATGTTGGTACACTTGAAGTTGTCCTAGAGGCTCCTTGCACTATCTTCATATTTTTGTATTCGTTTTTCCTTTTGCTTTTCTGGTTGGGTGTTTTTTGCTTGTCTGTATTTCAAATCTTTGACTTGACTTTTGGGATCCTCTAGTCTGCTGTTGGATCTCTGTATATTATTCTTTGTTTCAGGCAGTGTACGCTTAATTTCTGATTGGTCCTTTTTCATATCCTTGAGGGTCTCACTATATTTCTCAGAGGTTTCTAGAAGATTCTTGAGTAGCCTTATAACTGTGGTTTTGAACTTTATATCAAGTAGTTTGCTTTCCTCCATTTCTTTCATTTGTGACCTGTTTCTTTGTCTCCACATTTTGGCTGCTTCCCTGTGTTGATAGAGTGGTTTTCTGTGCTAGGTGTCCTATAGAGCCCAGTGGCTCAGCCTCCCTAATTATCTGAGGTGGACACTCTTGGTGCACCCCTTTGTGGGCTGTGTGCACAGTCCTGTTGTAGTTAAGCCTTGATTGCTGTTGGTGTCACTGGGAGGAATTGATCTCCAGGTCAATTGGCTGTGAGGACCAATTGACTACAATGGGAGAACTTCTGTGCTGGAGACACCCTTATGGGCAGGACTTGCTTCAGTAGGGCTTTGGCGCTCACTGAGTCTGCCCTCTGAGTGTGTCTCTTATGGATGTGAAGAGTTGTAATCTGGATGGTCTCACTCTGACCACTGGGTAGACTGGCTCTTGGATCTCCAAGGAGGTGCAAAATCCGCCACTGCCTGAGGCCACCCAGCAGGAGCTACAGAGAGATCTACAGATTCCTCCTCTTTGTTTGGGGTTTGGAGATGCCTAGATGAGGCGCAGCTGTGAAGTAATGCAGGCTGCTGACGAGCCTTATGCCTTCTTCTGGAAGCTCTGTGGTTCTCTGACCCAGCTACAGTTTGACAGGTTTTTAGGCAGAGAAAGGCCAGGCCATTAATATGAAAAAGCCTCTGCGCAAAGCTTGGGTGGGGTTGTAAATTGGGTTGGGCGTGGTCTCAGTGAATCACTGGGCAGTGCAAACAGCACTGATCGCCCGATGGCCCTCCCCTTGGATAGGTCCCTGGGTTTCTGTGTCCTGTGGCCCCGTGTAGGAACAATGAATGCTGCATGCACCTCTAGGAGAAAGCTGCCTCCATGCTCCGGCCCGATGCCAGACAGTACAGTTTCTCTCTGTATGAGTCTGGGTCCCCAAATTCTCGCCTGGAGCTGGAGTTCAGAGGAGTTGGGAGCTTGTATCTCCCTCCCAGTTGAAAAAGACAACAGTGTACCCAGCTGCCAGCCCCTTTCCTGTGCCTCCGTACCTCCACACTTCCACACCTCTGCACCTCCTACCGGACTCAGTGCTTTTCTCTTTCCTTCTAGTTGTAGAATCTCCACTCAGCCAGCCTTCCCGTGGTTCTGGATGATATTTGTTTTGTCTTTTAGTTGTATTTTTAATGTGGTTGTGTGTGGCAGCAAGTTCAGGTGTTCACCTATGCCGCCATCTTGGCCTCATGTGGGGATGGGGCTTTTTAAAGAACCCCAAACCCATCTGCCCCTCTGGTGGCTTCAAGGCTGCTGGCTTTCAAGGCTCTTGTGGAACTGGAGAGAGGAAGATGGGAGTTGGTTGAGTTAAAATGTCTTGAGCCCACTGTGCTTACTGAGGTTCGACATTTTCATAAATAGATGTTCTTGTAATTGTTACAAGTCTTTGGTTCATTTCCAGAGTTCTGAAAAAGTTGGCTATTGACAATATTTTTGTTCCTTTTTAACATAGGTTCCCGCTACACTATTCTGAAAGTCCCTCCCAGACAGTTTTTAAGTATATCTCAGCATTTCCTCTCTGCTGGCCCCTTTCAGGTTTTCACTGTGCGTGTTGGCAGTTTCCAGAAGCCAAGGCTGTGGGGAATGCATATTAAGTCCTTGGTTAACTCATTTCCAGGATCTCTCTGTTAAATTTCTGGCTAGTCATACAGTGGGCAGCATAACCCCAACCAGGACTGCAGCCTCAGTCTAGGAGAGGTGGGCTTTTCCCGTTACCCACTGGAGGTGGGTTTTTCACCCTCTGGTCCAAATCAAGGCAGCCCCATCTGAGTGATGCTACCCGTGCTCACAGCCAACTCTGCTGTTGTATAACTCTCTCGTTCATTGAGCTGGATTGGGAGCTCGTGGTAGCTCTAGGCCAGAATGTCACAGATTTCCACTGTACTTACCCAAAGTTGAGCAGTGTTTTGTGAACATATGCATCTCAATTTATTCTATGCCTTTGGTATGTAGGGACTCGAATGATTGTTTTTGACAGTCTTATCTCATTATAGAGTTGTATTTTAGAGAAAAGATTTATTGATCTCTTCCCTCCATCATTGCCTGAAGTTATGCCTATGATTTTAAATGTCTGGAATATGTAGCACATTTAAAGACAGCATAGTGGAGTATATGTGAGAATTTAGTGGAGGAAAAACAAGGTTTATAATGAACATGGGTCTGGCATTTCTAGTTATATACATTGCGATTGTTTAACACAGTGAACTCAGAATGAGTTTACTGCCCCAGGTGAATGGGGCCCTGCATAATGCTTATTCTACTGTCAGAGTATGCCTCTTGTTTAGAGAAATAGAAAAATCTTTTTTGTGCTTACATTTTGTGATAAATTGTAAAGATATGACATTATTGATGGAAGTTATATAAGGAAGACTTAAATACTATTAAAAATTAGGCTTGCTTAATTTGTTTCACATATTAATAGTTGAATGTCCAAGCCTGCTACACTATAAGCTGTGATAGAATTTACAGAAGAAAATACACATCATAATCCAACTTAACAATGCTCTTTAATAATATAATAATACTAATATTTTAGTAATTTGTAGTTGATCATTAAAGACTGTTCAGGCTAAAATGCTGAGGATACTGTGAGGTCTAAAAATCTGTGCAGTTTTGCACCAATTAATTACCTAGCATAAGTAATATCATTTATAAATTGCTAAGACCAGTTGTTATTTTTCAGTGCAATTTTCAGTTTTGAAAGAGATCTCAAAGGTCATTTCTCAAGAAGCACGATTATTTTTGAAGTTAAAATGTAGACTATATTCTAGCAAGCTGAATCCGTCAATATGGGAATGGATTATACCCAGTAACCTGGGATTTATCCAGGAATGCAAGGTTAGTTTAACATCTGAAAATCAATTAACATAAACAATAACATATATGACACAAATGCCCACTCATCTGAATAGACACAGAAGAAGCATTTCACAACACTGTCCTTTCTGGATCAAAACACACAATAAACTGGAAGTAGAAGGGAACTTCCTCAATCTGATAAAGAATGGCTATGAAAAACTACCTAATAGCATATGTAATGGTGAAAGACTACATGCTTTTCCCCTAAGATCGGATATTCACTCTTACTATTTCTATTCAACACTATGTTGGAGGTTCTGGTCAGGACAATTAGGCAAGAAAAGTAAATAAAATGTATCCGTATGTGAAAAAAGGAAGTAAAACTCGATATTTGCAGGTGACATACTGGTATAGAAAATACTAAGAATCTACTAAAAAGTGATTAGAACTAATAAATGAGTTCAGCAGGGTTGCAGAATGCAAACAGGATAAATATACAAAATAAACTATATTTGTGTGCAATAGCAATGAAAAGTTTGAATGTGAAGCTAAGAAAAACAATTCCACTTATAATAGCATCAAAAAGAATAAAGTCCTTAGGAATAAATTTAACAAAAGAAGTGCAAAATGAATTTTAAAACTACAAATTATTGTTAAAAGAAAATAAAGACCCAAATAAGTGGAAATCCATCCTGTTCATGGATCAGAACACTTAATATTGTTAAGATGGCATTACTTCCCAAATTGATTTATAGATTCAATGAAATTCCTTTTGAAATGCCAGCTTCCTATTTGGCAGAAATTTGCAAGCTTATCCTGCACTTTATATGGAAATGCAAAGAACCCAGAATTGACAAAACAGTCTTGAAAAGAAGAAAGTTGGTGGACTAACCCTTCTCAATTTCAAAACTTAGTGATCAAGACAGTGCCACTGTGGCATAAGGATAGATACACAGGTCAATGGACTGGAGTCGAGTGCCCAGAAATAGACCCTTACATTTGTAGTCAGTTGATTTTTGCAAAGGTGCCAAGACAACTCAGTGGACAAAGATGGTTTTGGAATAACTGGATATCCACCTAAGAAATGGTGGATTGATATTGGACCCCCTTCCTCATACTATATGCAAAAATTACATCAAAATGGACCATAGACTTAAATGTAAGAGTTAGAACTATAAAACTCTTAGGAGAAAAAGATAATCTTTGTGACCTTGGGTTAGGGAAAGCCTTCATAAGTATGACTACAAAAGCACATTTTCTCATTGGCTCGCTTTTTTTCTTATTGATTCAGGGAGGTCTTAAACACATTTTAGGTTTTATCTTTCTATTTAAATTTAATATTTGAATTTAATTAATATTTAAATCACAGATGCAGAATGTGAATAGTGTGAATTCCCCTGAGAGCACCCCTCCTGAATCCTATTCCTCTTTCCTCTGCCTCAGCTATTCCCTGTTTGGGGGGTGATGTTTCAGGCCCTTTATATCCCTTTATACACACATACGTACGTAGAGAAAACATCTTATGTTATTGTGAGGGTTTCGTTTTTCAGTAATTGCTAAGGACACATTTCAAAATCCGAACTTACTTTTTCATGAATAATGTTGTCTAGCTCATCATTCTTTGTTACGTCGCATAAATCTAGCTATTATGTTTACCTGCTGCATAATATTCTGTATGTGGCTGTAAAGAATTTATTTAACCATTCCCTATGGATGAACAGCCCCCGCCCCCATTCCTAGTTTGTCCTGTGTATGAACAGTGCTGTGGTTACTATCCTGGAGCATACCTCCTTGGGCACACTGATATTTTTCATGAAGACTTAAAGCAGGGAGAGTTAGGGGCAGATGTGTGTATCAGAAGCCACTCTGGCAGCAGAGGGAAGGAAAGGGGGTTAGATTGGAACCAGTTAGTAGGCTATTGCAATAGTCCAGGTGAAAGAGAAAATGAATCTGAACTGATCATGTGGTTTTGGAGAGAGAGGGGACTTGTGAGAGGGGTTGCAGAGTAGTTTTGATTCTCCACAGACTAATTTCTAGTGCAAAAGTTGAAACAAAGATTCTTTCTTGCCCTAACCGGTTTGGCTCAGTGGATAGAGCGTCGGCCTGCGGACCCAAGGGTCCCGGGTTCGATTCCGGTCAAGGGCATGTACCTTGGTTGTGGGCACATCCCCAATAGGGAGTGTGCAGGAGGCAGCTAATCAATGTTTCTCTCTCATCGATCTTTCTAACTCTCTATCCCTCTCCCTTCCTCTCTGTAAAAAAATCAATAAAATATATTTTTAAAAAAAGATTCTTTCTTTTCATGGATTGAGCCCATACGTAGATTTGCCAGGTATGAGTACAATAGTGCCAGCTCTAGCAAAGTCCCGGGCATTGCTTGTCCCCAGGAGAGGAGAGAGTTAGCCCAGGGAGGGTTATGGGTTACAGTTATCACCCTGTCAGTCAGGACTCAGCCTGTGCTGGGGTCATGGGTATGTGTGTGCTTGGGTGTATGCGTGTGTGCATATGTGTGGTCCCAGTGACCCAGAATCCTGAGGACTGTTACATGGCTTTCTTTTGTCAGGAAAGAGACAGCGATTCTACTAGTGGTTTTCAGAAGGTACTACAGTAGTCACCTTACTTTGCCCTGGATAGGGGGCCAGCAGACATCTTTTATGGGGCCTTTTTACTAGAACATCTCCCATTTTTATGGGATATATTTCTTGATCACCTTAAATTACTTTGCTGAAATATCTCCTGATCTTCAGTTCAAATGTGGCCTTTGGGGCCAAATCCAGACTATTGCAATAAATGAAATTCCATCATCTTTTAAAATAACACGTCAGGCTGTTGAACTTGAACTGATTTAGGGGAGAGTCTGGTAACCAAGGGGAAAAGACTTTATTAAAAGGTATAATCTGCCAAGGCCCCTTGACCGAGATTTTCTGGGTCTTCTCTTCCAGTAGAAGGGTTGAAATGACTCCATGTGGCACATGAGACTGGAAAAGTAAGAGCCAAGAGTGACTCTGAGTTTGTAATTCAGGTGGCCAGAAGGATAAGGTTATTATGGTCCAAATGACCATATATGGAGGCAAGATAATTCTGTGTTGGGATACAGCTTTAAGTTTACATTATTCATAATTCATGGGGTTCTGCAGAGAAACAGAACCAGCTATAAAGTTGTAAAATATAATAAAATATGTCAATAACATGTAATGGCTACATAATTATTTAATATGTAATTGCTGGAGGAAGGGGCAAAAGCACCCAGGGCCCTTGAAAATCATAGTGCAGCCCTGATTAGGACTTGCCTGGTCTACTTAGAATAGAGTGGACTCAGTCCTAAGATCTTTAAGTTCATAGAGCAAATTTAGTCCCTTATATGGATGCGGGACCTGGGGACTATAGGCTGTGCTTGACTGAAAGCCACACGCTGATGAGCTGTTAAGGTCATATTTAGGTCATCCAAACCACTAGCTGATACTTCTTGCCACATGCCATGCTCCCTGCCTGAAGAACCTTTCAAAGTAGTAACTTAGGTTAGTATAGTTTCTAAGTATATCTTATTTATTTTAATTATTCAATAGATGCTTATTGATACTCCATTCTCCTGTCATTTGTAGGGAGGTCACCTGTGAGAGGTTGTAAGGTGTTGATTTCATTCTCTGATCATTCTGGATAAAAATTTATTCTGCCATTAATAAGGAAAGTCTTAAAGGGAGTCAGGGGCTAGTGGGTGAGCCCTTAAAACTCTTAAAGGGGCTAAGAACTGCGTTACAGATCTTTGTGTTTTAAAATGAAAATGTATCTTGAGACATTTGGTATTAAGAAGGTTCTCAGGTATTAATGTATTCCCTTCCTTTCTGAACACTAGCCACATTTTTAGTCCTCTGCACACATGTCTTATGCCATTGTCTACTCATTGCCCTGTTGGATCAGAGACAAGTGAAGAATTGCACCGCTGAACAATCAAGTCAGATAACGCCACATTCCCTTCATTACTTGCGAGGAACCTTTCCAATTCCTGATGCTATTTTGCTCTCTAGACCTCCTTTCACCTAGCCCCGTGGTCGGCAAACTGCGGCTGTTGAGCCACATGAGGCTCTTTGGCCCCTTGAGTGTGGCTCTTCCTAAGCCGTAGGAGTACCCTAATTAAGTTAATAACAATGTACCTATCTATATAGTTTAAGTTTAAAAATTTGGCTCTCAAAAGAAATTTCAGTCATTGTACTGTTGATATTTGGCTCTGTTGACTAATGAGTTTCTGAGCCAGTATTGTAGTTGCACGCAATTGATTCAACAAATATCAACTGATTGTCTTTTATGTGGGGGGCGTTTTTCTAGGGTCAGGGAATACAGACATGAGCTAAGCAGGCAAACCCTGCTCTCAAGGAGCTTGACTTCCAATGGGAGCAACACTAGACTTGTTTAGACCCTGTTTTCTATGTTGAGGTTCTTAAAAGCTCTGGATGTGTGTCAACACCCCCACACATAGTAGAAGCCTCTTTACCAATGTGATTAGGACTAGGTGTTTTGATTACTTAAAACAATAGGGTAAATCTGGGGATGTAGATGTCTTTATTGTTATATTTTAACGTGTAGCCTCTTTCTTTGAAGATGTATTCAGTGCCTGGGATGCTGAATTGAACTTGTTATAAACCATGTCGAGAATGAGCTGCCTGTGATTTCCAGTTGCCTGGGATTACAGCAGAGCGTGCACATACATGTTTGTCAGCTCATCTGAGCCCAGGATCCTACATTTTTTTTGTGTGTGTGTGTGATTTTTCCCCCCCTCCCAGTCTTTCACAATGATCTTGACCACACCTGGTGTGAAGTCAATTAATTTTCAACGGAAGCTTCAGTGAGTCTTCCCAAAGGATTTAATCTAATTCCTAGAAACTATTGCTTTTTGCTCTCATGAATATCAATATATATACTATTAGGCAGGAAAGCCTAGCAGTTAGAAGCTCGGGCTGTGGAGCCAGACTGCCCAGGTTCTTATCTGAGCTCTGCAACTTTAGCTTAAAGCTAGGCCATGGTCTCAGTTTGTTTCATTAGCAAAAGAAGCCTGATGATCACACAGGCCTCGAAGGATTGCTGTGAGGATGATATCAGTGAGTACAAATAAAGTCCTTAGAGCAATGTCTGATACATAGCGTGTGCTAGCTGGTAATGTCACTGTAAATATTTAGTATAGTGGCCGGGTGCATGACATTCATGCACTGGTGGGGGCGGTCCCCCAGCCAGGCCTGTGCCCTCTCGCAGTCCAGGACCCATTGGGGGATGTCCGCCTGCTGGCTTAGCAATGCTGCAGATGCGGGAGAGGCTCCCGCCACCACTGCTGCACTTGCCAGCTGTGGCTGAATGGTGCTTCCCCTGTGGGAGCACACTGACCACCAGGGGGCAGCTCCTGCGTTGAGCATCTGCCCCCTGGTGGTCAGTGCACATCATAGTGACCGATCGTTCTGCCATTTGGTCCATTTGCATGTAGGGTTTTATTATATAGGGTTATGTAATTGTACTTACTATCAGATACAGCTGGTGTAAGCAGGTTTGGAGCAGACAACACCATTTCTTAGCTGAATACTGGTAAAGTAGAACTGAGACCTAGAGAGAGTGGCATAATCTCGGTCAGTCAGGGAGCTCTGCAGAGGGACCAGGGTCTGCTACCCCAGCAAGTGGATAAGTGGATAAGAGGTTACGGTCTGTGTGTAACTGTTCCCTCACTTGAACATGCTGTAGTTCAGAACATACATCAGGATGCCTGGCTATAGATTCCCATCTTATTTTTGGTTCAGTGAAACCCATTCACTTGCTACTTCTCCTTGTCATTCTCTCCTGAAAAAGAGAGACACAGACAGACAGACAGACACTGGCCATCTTGAGTTCACACTGCACGTTGTTATTTAGAGTTTATTCTACAGGGTGCAGAGAACTGGCCACCATGCTTTCTTTTGAATTTGGCAATTTGTGTGTTTGATGGAATCATATTTACTTGCTGATCAGCTAAACCAGCAGATGGAAATGAGCCTAAATCAATGAATACAGCGAGCAGGATTTCTGCTAGTGGGTTCGCCTCCCCCATTTAGAGTGCTGGCGCACCCTGGCTCTCGGGAACGGAGAGTAGCTTTTTGTGCCACATATGTCTTTGTTTTTATCCCGCTGTGTGTGTGAGAGGGCATGGTGACAGGCAGCATATAAATAGCTTGCTTCCACTTTTATTTTTAGTGGTGATGACTTTTTTTTTGAAATGGGATTTCTCATTTAATAAGTTATGGAATGTAATTACCACCTCGCAGAAATGAGATGCAACCCACTCATTTGAAACTCAGTTAAGTTCAGGCCTTGGTAATGAAATAGATAACCTTTAGGCTGCTCCCCCTCCCCCTCTCCCTCTTTTCCTCCCTTCATCTCTTCTGTGTTGGAATGATGAAGGTTTTAAGTGCTTCTGAAGGGACACGTTCTCTAGGTGGCACACGTTTCGTGCTGGTAGGAGGCGCGGGGAAGTCCTGCCATCTCAGCTCTCCCATTGTTCAGAGCCTGTAGCTATAACTGGAATTTTCCCTGCATCTTCATTAAGTGGTTGCACACGGCCTTTAAACTCTCCACCTGGAAAACCTGCAGCCTTCGTTAAACGGCCCTCCTGCTCTCTCACATGTCGGTTTGTATGCTTCCCCAGGCAGTAGTGTTCCAGAAAGGCTGCATGTGGCCACGTGGCCTTCATCGGGGTTAATCACTGCGGGGCGGCCAGCGTCTTCCTGGGCTACACTTCTGCGTGAACAAAACAATCCCAGAGTCAGAGTCATCTTCAAATTTTTATGAATCAAGCTTCGAGTCACTGGAAACTATTAACCCTGCCGTAGCCCACGTCCTGAGCTGCCTGAATGTGATTGATGGGGTGGAAGAGCAGTGGCTAATAGTCAGTTTGGGACTTGGCTTACCTGCACCTGCCCTCATTCCCTGCCTCCGCCCTACGGCATGGCTATGTTCTCACCACCATAGTAAGTCTGTGCACTCAGGGCTTTTCATCAGAGTGTTTCTTAGGCGATCTCCTCTCAGTCCAACCACAGACAGCAGGGGGTGGCGGGTGTGTGGCCTTTTGAGAGCATGGTGGTGATGGGCCTGTTCAGTTCCTGGGAGATGCTAATGGCGGAGGGAGAGGAACTGTCTGCTCAGGCTGCGGTTTTCAGTGGTCAGTCTCAGGGGGTGGGTGCTGCTGTGCTAGCTTTCCTTGCCGCTGTCAGGCTCAGTGCTGCAGGAGGAGGTTCCTCATGTAATATTAAGTGGATGCATTTAGATTCACAGCGGAACTTTCAGGGGAATTTGTATGTTTCCTGCGAAGCTGAAAGTGCCTGTTCTCTGCTCCATGTGTGCCAATTCTGCTCCCGCCTGTAGAGGCCAGCTCAAGGGATCCACCTCTTATGGTGGGTCCTGTCTGTGCACATGGGTTTCTCCCTTCCCTGAGCTCATAGGGGCTGACGCTGAACCACACAACCCACATATCGGTCCTTGATTGTCCTGTCCTCCTAAAAGCTTCCTATCCTCTATCCCAATGAGACAGAAGCTCCTGGAGCTTGAGCTTTGGCAGAAAGCCAAGTAGAGCACTATGAGAAGAGGGGATTATTATAGCAGTGCCTTTCTCTCATTCCGGAGATATCTCTACCTATGCCTGTGCCTGTGCCTGTGCCTGTGCCTGTGCCTATGCCTATGCCTATGCCTGAATGACTGTCTTATATGTGCACATTTATGGGCTGTGAGGGCTGCAGAAAAACATAAAATTATTGTTCCTCTAAAAGCTAAATGGGAGGGCGCAGCTTATGTAAGAGGTGGCATTTGACCACGGTGGGAGTCTTGAATGTCAAGCTGTGGAATTCGAGCTTTATTGGGTGGACATGAGGGAGCTGTGGACGTTGGTAACTGGGAGTGTGTATTGCCAATCTGGCTTTAGGCAGACTTGTCTGGGAGCTGTGGGCAGGACCTGGGAGAAACCTGACCAGAGGTGTGTGATTAGCAGTCACAGCAGCTCAGACACCAGCAGCAGTGGTCTCACCGAGGTGGCCTCTGGGAGTGGGAGGAGAGTTGGGTGGGAGATTTCAGGGAGGGGCAGCAGGCAAGAACATAGAGTTAGAGACAGACTTGCTGGTTTGGCCACTGATTCTGTGACCTTGTGCAAGTTGCTTAACATTTTTGTAGCTTTCCTAGGTCCTTGTTTGAAAATGGGGACCTCAACCTTAAGCTTCATAGGATTGAACTGGGTGTGGCTCATCCATAAGTCTTAGAAAAAAGTAAGGATCAGGCATGGGACTGGAGAATAGAAGGAAGCCTGAAAGACGATGGGAATTTCAAATCTAAGTGAATGATGAATAAGAGCAAGTATATTTATCTTTAAAGCTCAAATCATGTAAGTGTTGTCATCAGTACTGTGGCCATGCGTGCTCTATCTCCCTCAGGCTTCTTGAGGGTAGGGGTGCATCTTATTCATATTTGCATCACCAGTGCACTGCACACAATAGGCACTCAGTGGGTCCTGTTCAGTGGCCAGGCCCTCTGTATCTGTCTGTACATCAGAGCTCAACCAGGCCCTTGCTTCTGGATGTCTTGACCTTGTGCATGAGCTATTAAAATTGCCTCATAATTACACTCTCTGCCTTCTATCTTTGTTTTGTCCAATCTATCCTAGGGGTTGCTGAATGCAGAGTAAACTTTCATTTTATTTTATTTTATTTTTTTATAAAAGAACATTCATTGGTAAATCAGAGGTAGAAGAAGTGATTCCTAGAAGAAATGGGCTTAGGAAACAAGTTATAGAGGGAAAGGAAGAGGAAGGGCCCTTGGAGCTTGGAGCCAATGGTAACTTGCCTGGGACATGGAGAGGGAAGGGGAAGGGAAAGGCACGGGTATGCTCCCAGGAGAGAGGAAGCCCAGAGTAAACTACTAAAGCACATCTCACATCCCCTCTAATATGAAGTGGCCCCCATTCCCGACTAACTTACGCCTGTGCTCCTTAGTCCGCTAAGACCCTTCATGAGCCCCACACTTCAGTCCAACTGGTGCTCTAGCCTCAACCGGGAATGGCCGCCTCCTCTCCCAGTTTTTGCATAACCCACTTGCCACTCCTCCGTACCATCTCAGATGTCTCCTATTCCCTGCAGCCCTTCTTGATTCTGCCTTTATCCAACGACAAATCCTACGGCTCTTTGTATTCTTACCACAGGCAAACCTTACACGGTCATGCATTTGCCTTACGCTGGTGTGTTTTAGGGACCAGGGTCCAGGTGTTTATGCTGTAGGTTCTCTAGGACCCCCTCTAGCAGATGTCCTTGGCCCACAGTGGGCATTTAGTGAATGTTTGAGGGGAAGCCTCTCTGGAGAGGAGCTGGGGTGTGGTTGCCTTGGTGGCAGGCGTGTGCTGGTTGCACCTCCCTGTGCCCTGGGGTGGTTGTCTTTCCTCTCAGACGTGATGCCGCACCGGTTTCATCTGATTTAGGAGCTGTAGGTCAGACCCCAAGGAGATGATTGTCTCTGTGTTTGGCTAGTTTAGCAGTGGGGACAGCCGCCTACATGGCAGAGTCCCGTGTTTCCATCCCCTGCTTTCTGGTTCTCTGACTCATTTCTTTCTCTTGAAGTTGCCAGGGAATGTTTTTTTTTTTTTTTAAATTCCATTAACAACTTCACAGCTTCCCAGGCTGGCAGCCTGACTGATGGTTTTCTCAGAGCCCTACGTGTAGTAGGATTTTTGGAAGGACAACAACAGCCTTCATATTCACGGGATGAATTTTCTTGCATCAGGAGTGTTAGTTCTAGGACCCCAAGTGGACTTGGCTGTATTGCAGGCTGGGTATGAATCTATCTGACATCGAAGGGACTCACGTTCAGTTTTTCTCTGGGCTTCTGGAACGTTTTACCTCCCTTCAGATGTGGTGGTTTACAGAGAGACTGTAACTGACAGGGTTATTTTTCTTGAAACACAACAGGGACCACTATGGAGCAGCTTTCCTCCTACAAGTAAATTAGATATAAACACTCTGCAGTAATTGGATTTGAAGAGCATCCCTTCTTGTTACATGTTTGAGTACCTCTCCATCAGTGCTCAGGAGAGGGTCTCTGAGCATTCCAGGATTTTGGCATCATATGGCTAAACAGAGTCTTTGTTGCCTGAGAAAGGAATTCCATCAGCCAGGAGCCCTGGGGGAGCATTTGGGCCTCTTTGGTTAAGGAACTGCCTTCTTAGTTGGAGTCCTAGTGTTTCAGCATTAGAAGTGAGGAGACAGGTACCTGATGCCCTTGCAGTGCCATGTATCTGTGTGTTCGGGACTCTCTTGTGTCTGCCTGGTGTTTGGCGTGGATACATACACCTGGGCGTGTGGAAAGGCTGGTGCAGGGGTCCTCAAACTATGGCCCGCGGGCCACATGCAAATACAAATATTGTATTTGTTCCCATTTTGTTTTTTTACTTCAAAATAAGATATGTGCAGTGTGCATAGGAATTTGTTCATAGTTTCTTTTTTTAAACTATAGTCCGGCCCTCCAACGGTCTGAGGGACAGTGAACTGGCCCCCTGTTTAAAAAGTTTGAGGACCCCTGGGCTGGTGGATACATACACCTGGGCATGTGGAAAGGCTGGTGGATACATACACCTGGGCGTGTGGAAAGGCTGGTGGATACATACACCTGGGCGTGTGGAAAGGCTGGTGGATACATACACCTGGGCATGTGGAAAGGCTGGTGGATACATACACCTGGACATGTGGAAAGGGTGGCATTGAGAGCTGTGAGTTAGGGGTGCAGGTTTTTTTGTAGATGGTACTCTCAACCCAGCTTCCCACATGGGGGTGATACTTTGGTTCAAGGTCAAGTGTGGGATTTTTTTTTTTTTTTTTTAGGACTTTAGAGGCCATACTTTTTTAGGACTCTGGGACTAGATATTAAATCAAAGATTGACTCTTATTTTAAACCCCTGTTATTCCATTTCCTCATTTTGCCCAGGTCTCTTGGGCAAGGAAATGCCATTCTGTCTACTGGTTATAGGTGTGGAAAGGAGAAAAGGACCCTTCTAGATTTTTCTGCTGGATTAAATTAGCAAATATAAATGATGCTTGATTTAAGTTACTGCCACCTTGTGACGGCTCCAGGAGCTCCCCTGCTGCCAGGCACCAGTCACAGTGTGGCCCTGCGGGACAGGCCTGCACTGTCTGCAGCTGGCATGGGTTGAATTGTGTCCCTCCAAATTTATATATTGAAGTCCTAGTTCCGGTAACTCTGAATGTGACCTTATTTGGAAGTAATATAATGCAGATGTAATTAAGATAAGGCCATACTAGAATAGGGTAGTTCCCTAATCCAATATGACAGGTGTCCTTATTATAATAAGGGAAAATTTGGACTTACCTCCCCCCCTCCCCCAGCCAGAATGTTATGTGAAGATGAAGGCAGAGAAGTGGGGTAAAGCTAAAGAAAGGCAAGGATTACCAGCGAACCACCAGAAACTGGGAGACAGGCATGGAACCCTCTTCCCTCTCAGAGCCCTCAGAAGGAACCAACCCTGCTATCACCTTAATCTTAGACTTCCAGCCTCCAGAACTTTGAGACAATACATTTCTGTTGTTCAAGCGCCTTCATGGTGCTTGGTCAAGGTAGCCCTACTCTACTAACAGAGACGGGCCCGAGATCAAGGGACCCCGGTGAAAAGGAGGTTGGCCTTTCTCCACCAAGTACCATCCAGAGACTTTCAGCGGCATTTGTATACTTTGACTCAACTGTACAGCTTGTTAAAATTGACCACCCAATTTTGAACACTGTTTGGAGATCCTTAGAGCCTGGCCTGCTCTTCATTGCAGACTTCACCAAGCTCTTACTTCAAAAAGTCTAAAGCCTGTACACAAAAATCCTCCCTGGGAGGAACACTTATCATAAGGCTTTTATCCTCAGATTTTGTGCTTATTTACGTTAAATGAAAAAGCAACTATTCCTTTCTTTCCATTACATTTTTATTAATGGAATATTCCGATTTTTACATTATGATGGTAAGAAATAGTAATGATAATAATAGCTAACATTTATTGAGCATTGAATATGCTGGGCACCATTCTATACACTTTATTTTGTTAACTCATTTGATTCTCACATCTACCCCCAAAGAGAATATGGAGGAACAGAGAAATTAATTAACTTGCCCAAAGCCACATAGCTAGGAAGTGGAGATGATATTTTGAGGGTTTTAGGGATGATTCAGTTTATAACCATTACCTAGAAATTGATTAGATCAAGAGAGTGAGGTTGCTGTCTCTTTCTACCCCTGTTTCTAGGGGTGTAGAAATTGAAATCGAATGTAGAATGCCTCTCCATGTGATGTGGTAATAATAGAATGAAAATGTATGAAGGCGGAACATTTAGTTTGGGGGCCTGTCTCTTAAGTTCCCAGTTAAAGAACATCAAGTGTCCATAACGTGTCTTGGGCATGAAGCATCTGTGTGAGAGTGGGCTGGTCACTGTGGGCAGTTGAGGCCTAGAGCTGGGCCCTGAACTCTGTTGCTTAGCATCTCTGTGATTCTTGGTGGAACTCAGCTTCCTTAGCTGTAAATGGAAATATACTTCCCTACGTAGCATGCCAAGCTCATGGCCCCAGAACATTGCTGATACTTTCAGGTTGTAGCTAATTTGAACACAGTTTCATGTATGAATTCAATACAGGTTACTACCTATATGTCCTTCTCTCCTTAGCAAGGGTCTTGGGTCTTCACCTGGTGTCTTTGGACTATTTTCTACAGGCAATTTTAGAGCGGTCTTCTAAAATGAAATGATCAACAAGTTCATGGTTCTCAGTGCTTTGTCTTCCAAATAGATTTAGAGGATTCTATCTTGTCTGAAACTCAGTTTCTAGAGAGGTGTTTTCCACTTGTGATTTTCACATGGTGGCAGTGGAGGGGTCGTGAAGACCTCCTGGCAGCCCTACCGAGCACTCTCTGGGAGTTCCTTCTGTGATCTCAGAGAATGTTCCTTTGAACACCTGGCTGGGCAGTGAGTCTGTGGTTATTGTTTGAGGCTGATGCCCTTCTCCGATCCGTCCCTTCCTTGGCAGCATGATGTGCTTCTGCTTTTCATCTCAAGGGTTTGCATTGTTCCTCAGCTCTGCATCCAAAATTGTGATTTCATCCTAGAAAAGCAAGGAGAGTCCAGTAATGTGTTTGCTTTATCATTTGCCCTTTATGTTTTAATGCTCACTTGAGGATATTTTCTCATTGATTTTTAGGGAGAGTGGAAGAGAGAGGGAAAGACAGAGAAATATTGATGTGAGAGAAGCACATCGATTGGTTGCCTCCTGCACGTGCCTTGACCAGGACCCGGGCCGGAGAGGAGCCTGCAACCGAGGTCTGTGCCCTTGACCGAAATCAAACTCAGGACCCTTAGGTCCGTAGGCCGACACTCTATCCACTGAGCCAAGCCAGCTAGGGCTACCCTTTATTTCTCACAAGAAAGGCATTTCCTGTGCAGCAGTCTTGTCAGCCATTTATTCAGCTCCTACTGTGTGCCAGGGGCTGTTCTAGGCCCTAGGGATAGAGCTGTGAACAGAAATCCCTGTCCTTATGAAGTTCAAAAGAAATAGAATATACATTAGATTGTGAGTAGCACCATGGAGGAACATGAAGCTGGAATGGGAATGGAGAAGGACAGAAACAGCAGTTACATGCTAAATAATGTGGTCAGAAAAAGCCTCGCGGAGAAAGTCACAAAGATGCAGAGGATGTGAGGGACGGCATGCAGATAATCTGGGAAGAGCATTGCATGCAGAGGGAATAGCAAGGCAGTGGCCCTGAGGTGGGGTAGGCTTCTCAGAACATCTGGTTGGACAGTGTGGCTAGGGTGAAGGAGGGGAGGAGGTAAGTCACATGAGGTGTCCGAGAGTCTGAACATTGGGCTAATAAAAGCCTGCTAAAGGTTTAGGAGCATAGACTACAAGTAAGTAGTTCCCATCGATGCAGGGAGGCCCTTTTCCCAGAATTCCCTTGGCTTCAGCTCCTTATTGGCTCTTGAAATCCATCTCGAGTGCAGACCAAGTGGCTTCCTGCTTCTCAGGGCCTGGGGCCTTCTGCGTGGGGATTTGAGTGAGAGACCTCAATAGCCATGGACTTGGTCTGACTGATTTTCCCTTCAGTCTGTGGGAGTCTCTTATCAGATATTTGTGCTCTAAAAGTTTTATCACCATATATGACAAATAAGAGAATTTGGAAGGTAATGATGGAGAGAGCTACTTATTAGAAATATGCCCATATGTGTTTGCTGTATGCTCTGAATGCTTTACAGGTGTCAGATCCCTCAGTACACAGCAACTCCATAGACTAGAGATTACTTCCATTTTACAGGTTAGGGAACCAGGGCACCAAGGCACCAAGAAATATGGGTATCGGCCCAGTTTGAGATTAACTTCTTGTTGTCCCAAAGACTGACATCCTTTGCACAATGAATGAATGAAAATATATATTTTTTTGGGGGGGGGGAGCTGGTGAGCCCCCGAAGAAGGATTTTATTTTGTTTTTTTTTGCAAAAGGAAAACTTCATGGCACTGTGTAGTATGTCCCATCAACCTTCTAGCTGGACTTGGCATTGGGTTTTGATTCTTAAACAGTTTCACAACCCTCCTAATTAAAATCCAGTGCATGGTGTTATGTCTCTTAACCTGATAGCCATGACTCATGGGGTTGAGATGCACTAATTAATTTTCAACCCTAACTCTATTCACTTCTCTTTCCCTCACTATAAATGTCATTGAGGCCCAGACAGCAGCATTTAATGTACCGTGAAAACGTGTCTCCTCAATTTAAGAAAATCCCGCTATCACCAGGTAATTGGCCGTCTGCTTCAGTTATTAAAGCTTTCGAGGAAGCTGGGGGTTGTTATTTCTTTTGAGTATCTGGCTTAATAATTGATCTTTGATACCTCAGGTACTTTTTTGTTTTTTGCTGTCATTTTATTTTAAAGACTGGATTTCTCAATTTGGTACCAAATGAAATCTTTCATGTCGTGCGTAAGAGAAGAAATCATTACCATTAACCAAGGGCCAAGAATTAGTTTTTTAGCAAGAAATACTTGCTGAAGAAATTAGCAAGAAATATTCATGCAGTGAGAAGTAAGTTGTTTACTATGTGACTGATATTTTACGTAATATTCCTTTTCATTTTCACAGCTTTGTAAGATAGTATCTCACTTTTCAGATGAGAAACCTGAGGGTTAGAAACATTAAACAATCGTCTCTTCCTTATGGCAGATGTAGGGTCATGATGGTGCAGATCCAGGTGTATCTGTCTCAGTGCTGTGCGGCCAGCTTGCCTACACTGCCCCAGAGCGTTTGCTCTCCCATTACTCCCTCGTAAGGGGCAGTCAGCGGGGAAAGGGTTGGGTGTGACTCAGGCGAGGACAGCAGGAACTTTCAGAACTGGAAATAATCCTGAACTTTGTAAGTCCGTGGTTGTCCATCTTTTTTTTTTTTACACCCCTCCCCCCCAAAGTACTTAGCAGAAAAAAAATGTCAAATTTGCTTTAAAAATATTATGGAGGCCGAAACCGGTTTGGCTCAGTGGATAGAGCGTCAGCCTGTGGACTGAAAGGTCCCGGGTTCGATTCCAGTCAAGGGCATGTACCTTGGTTGCGGGCACATCCCCAGTGGGAGATGTGCAGGAGGCAGCTGATCGATGTTTCTCTCTCATCGATGTTTCTAACTCTCTATCTCTCTCCCTTCCTCTCTGTAAAAAATCAATAAAATATATTAAAAAAAAATATTATGGAGGAATCATCTTGAAAAATGACCACCAATTATAGCTTCAGAGTCCTTTTATGGTGGTATGGTTTAAAATTCATTTTATTTTGCAATGTGAGAAAAACAGAGTTTGAAAAATAATTCTACGTCCCTCTGTATCTGTTGTGAGCAACTAGAAAATTTACCAGTAAACCTGGTATTGAAAACTCTTAGGGGAATACTGAGGCCCTTCTGTAGGAGAATAGCACCCTCTTCACTGGACTTGAGTGGCGCGGGAAGCCACAGGGAAGCGAGTCACAGGTAGTGGGGCTGCTGCAGAAAAGTGGGGAGGAGTGTGGTGGGTAGACCGTCCCTCCCACCCAGGTGGCGGGATGCCAGTCCAGGTTCAGACTCCTCCCAAGTGCTGCTCCTTTTGCTGTTCAGTAGGAGTGATTGAACCTCCTCTTTCCTCTGGCCATTGTCTCTCTGCTTAAATGCTGGGTAAGGAAGAGGGCATTCTCTCTCTTCCTCCCTTCCTGAGAACATGGCCCAACTCCACTTGGCTGAGCTGTAGAAAAATCTCAGCTTTGTATGCACGCGTGTGTGTCTGCAGGCACACACGCACACACCGGCCCAGTTATTTATACATCCACTTAGATTGTGAGGATTTACATGATCAGCATGGTCACGTCTAGGCGGTGTCAGATCACTGGGATGAGACGAGAGGATGGTAATCGCAGCTGCATGCCAGAATTATTTGGGATGTGTACAGTCTTTTTCCAATTAACTGTACCATGGGGAACTGTTATCTGATGACTTCTGCAATTCCTTATCAAATTAATCTTCTCCAAATGGCTGCACGCAACATTAGACATGTAAATCCAACCACGATGGTCAATGCTTCGCCATTCACGTGTGCAGCAGGATGGGAATATAAATGGCAGACGTGCGCGTCACCCGTTGCAATTCTGGCTCCAGTGCAGTGTTCTGCCCCTCCCTCCGGGGGACGTCTGGGGTCTCCTGTTTGGCTTTGGTGAGCGTAATCAGTTTGAAACGGGCAAATCCAGAACATGAACTGTGTGAGCAGAATCTATGTGTGGACTTTTCTAGATAAATCCTGTGATTAAGACTTTTAATGGAAGCCGGCCAGAATGCTGCATATCTCATTGGAAAACTTTCTTTTCCTGTTATGTTTAAATTATGAAATTAATATAACTGTATTATCAAGAGTAGGAAAATTGGAGGGTTAAAAGAGTTATTCAGCCAGGATTTCCCCTTATTTAGGATAGAAGGAAGCATCCTGTGGGCAGGGAGGATCACAGTGGCGGGTGGGGAAGGGTGGGGTGCCTCCCAGTGGCTGTGGGTGTGGCCCAGTGCCTGCAGGCCTGGGCTGGAGGTGGCAGGGGGGAGGGGAGAGTGGTCAGACCTCCCTGCTCCTGGGTTCGGGCTCTGGAGCTCTGGCATTGCAGCTGGATGGTCACTTCTCTCTGGGCAGCTGCACCCCTGCTGGCTCTGGGCAGAGTCTCTCCAGCCCAAGGAGTGGCTTCTCACTGTTATGCTTTCGTGTGACTCACCGTCCAGTTTTGCTCCCATAGCCCTGCAAGGTAGCGTCTCTTCACTTGTTTCACCCTGTCTAGGTGGCTTCTGTTCCCTGCTGGGACCTTGGTGGGTAGAGGGGACTCCTGAGGAAAGGAAAGGACCTTCCAGAGCAGAGATGGTGTGACTCCCATAGAGAAAGAACACAGATTTTCGCTCCTGATGGGAGTTGGTTTAGAGTTCACGCCGTGTGTGTGTGTGTGTGTGTGTGTGTGTGTGTGTGTGTGTGTGTGTATGACACATATGTCTACCTAAAATTCTTTTAAAAAAGGCAGCCACCTTCATTAAGTTCAGGAATATCTCATGGTGCCTGTTTGGTGTCAGCCGCTTTGGCACTGGGGTGAGGTGGAGGAGGGTTTTACGAAGAGGAAGAAGATAGTAGTGGCCCCCGGGGAGCGTCCAGGCTGGAGAAGTCAGGACAAGCAAACAAGTGTGGCCGGGATGGGACAGGGCACAGGTAACGGTATTTAAGAGACTTAGAAAGAGTCGGTTGTGCAGCATGAGCAGGGAGTATCTTTGTTTAGTGATACTTCAGTTTAGAAGATTTTAGAAGGTTGTTCCTACCTCCCATCTTGAGCATTTATAGCAGGGGAGGGAAGGAAGCCATGTGCATCAGAAGAGTGGACGTGGCCTGTTTGCAAGTACAAAGTGTGCCCTTTCAGTTGGGGACCTGAAATATTTGCAGACACATTAGTTTTTTGAGAAAGGTGTGTCCCCTGCTGGCCCTGAACCTCCGCTTTGTAAATGGAGAGGCTATGGAGAGGCTAAGCCATCTTCTGCCTCTCTGGCTGGCTCCTGCTGGTTTGTGTGGGAGTCCTTTCTCTCTGAAAAAGAAAACCTTGGCCTCAGAGAGGCATTCAGCTGGTTGGTAAGAGGTCCTGCTGGGCCATTTGTTCCAGGTTAAAATTCTTACTGCCTCTTAATGGGTGGCCTTTTATATTAGGAGAGCTCGCTTTGCAAGCTAAAATTAGGCTCACCTGGGACCAAGCCTGTCTAAATGGGGATGCAGCTTTTGCAAAACATGACTACAAAAAGCCCTATTGGCATTTTTAGTTTTCTAATTTAGGGCTGAGTGAGAAATATAACAGTGACCTCCTCTTTGATGACTGAAACCACTTTGTAGAATTTCACAGGCAGGTCATAGAATCTCCTACCTAATATTTCCTGATTTTCTCCTGAAGAGCTCCAAGGGTTTTCAGAATCTTCATATCCCCTCTGTTCTTCTTTTGTGCCCCCCTCCCCCAATCCTCCCAAGCTGACTGTCAAGTGCCCTTTCCTCAGGGTCTTGTCCACCCGTGGATACTGTTGTGGCCCAGCCCCCCTGAGGACCCCTACCTCAGTCACTAAGGCACTGAACCTCCTGTCATCAGGAAGGTCCGGTGTTGGGGTCCAACTCCAACAGGTCCAGGGGTCCCCAAAGGTGTGGACAGAGTCGGCGAAGAAGGAATGACATGGAGACAGCCTTCAGTTGATCAGCAGCCTAGCCAGGATTTCTAGCCAGGATCTCTAGCCAAGTTCTGATCGGGATCTCCAGCGAAATTCTGGTTAGGATCTCCAGCCAAGTTCTGTCCAGGTTCTCCAGCCAGGTTCTGTGTCCATGTTCTCTCGCTAGGTTCTCCAGCCAAGTTCTGTAGCAAGGTTCTGTCCAGGATCTTTTGCCATGTTCTCTCGCTAGGTTCTCCAGCCAAGTTCCGTAGCAAGGTTCTGTTCAGGATCTTTTGCCATGTTCTCTCGCTAGGTTC
The DNA here is from genome assembly GCF_028538775.1 of Myotis yumanensis. Classification (NCBI taxonomy): domain Eukaryota; kingdom Metazoa; phylum Chordata; class Mammalia; order Chiroptera; family Vespertilionidae; genus Myotis; species Myotis yumanensis. Next base: position 76,351,065 of record NW_027223759.1, read on the forward strand.
TCTCTCTAGGTTCTGTCTCCTGTTGTCTTGTTACATCTGTATTTATACCAGATGATTTTAATCCTGTCAATTTCTATTCCAAAGGTAAGGGTGTTGTTTCTTATCTCCATTCCAGGGAGTAAAGATTATGTAGCTTAAGCGTGATTGTTCTTAGTTAAAGTGATTAACTACCCACCTGGAACTTAGTTAAGGGGTTTTATTCCCTCCCTAATTTCAGGGGAAAATTCCTACCTGGGGAAACAACCTTTCTCGGAGAGGTGACCTTGGTTAAAACACATAGCACCAAGAAGGGGAGCAAACATATTAAGAACAGTATGCCATATACGCAGATCCCTTGAAACATATGCTGTGCAGATGTTTCTTCCCTGCAGTGACTGTGTCAAGCAGCAAGGATGGACCGGCTCCCAGCAGTCCAGCAGTCCAGAACAGAGGCGGGTCTGCCCTGGCACAGTCTGTAATGTCTGGGTTCTTGACTTCGTGCAGGAAAGATTTTTCAATAGGAGACCAGGTGATTTTGAGAGTATGTTTACTAAAGCTGGGGGCGGTGAAATGAGGGAAGGGCTTAAGATAGAAGAGCCAAGATCATAGCAACAGGAGTGAGCTTGGGCCAAGTTACCTTTGGAAGAGTTGAACCGAGGTGAGGCTGCCTTGGCCCTTTAGAAAGAAATCACAGAGTGGAAGAAGTGAGCCAGCAGAGCTGTGTGGACTCAAGAAACAAGTTACAGAGGCAAAAGGAGGGCCCTTGGAGACAGGTTCAGGGGGTTAGCCTGGGACCAGCTGCCACTGCCCACTGCTCCCCTGGTTGTAAGTCTCCTGGAAACCTCTAGCTTAGAAGAAAGAAAGCAAAGATACAAGCCTGCGGACAAAAGCAGGGAGGTGAGGGTATACTCTGGAGAGCGTATCACCAGGTCTTTTGTCTTAAGGGCTTTTATATGTTTTTTAAAGGAAGACTTTTTTTTTCCTTTTTTACAAATATTCCCTTTTTCCTCCCATTGACCTCTCCACCCCACGCCTCCCTCCCTGGCCTTCACCACACTATTGTCTGTGTCCATGGGTTATATATATATGCATATAAATTCTTTGGTTAATCTCTCCCTATCCACCCCAACCATCCCTTTGAGATTCGACAGTCTGTTCCATGCTTCTGTGTCTCTGGATCTACTTGTTCATCGGTTTATTTTGTTCATTAGAGTCCACATATGAGTGAGATCATGTGATATTAGCTTATTTTGCTTAGCAGAATACTCTCCCTCTACGCTATCTCAAAGGGAAAGAGATTTTTCTTTTTACAGCTGCATAGTATTCCATGGTATAAATGCACCATAGCTTCATTTTTAGGGGACACCGTAGGGGAGGTCTCCAGAGGCTCTCAATAGAATATTCATCAGCTTTCCACTGTGTCCTTTATGCTGATTCATCAAAATGAGCTTATAGAGTGGTCAGGATCATTCTCAGGCCAGTTTCACCTTCCAAGAATGTCACTGAGGAGGGGCAGGGACAGAGGTGGGTCTGTCCCAGCACAGTCTAGAATGTAACCATTTGCTCCCAAGTGTCCCTGGTTAGGATAAGATCTTTCCATTTATTAGCTAGCTGTAAATTACTCAGTTTAATTATCTGTTTCAGTTTCTCTATTCCACTTGCCAAGGAATCTTCCTAGCTTCTTCCTAGCCTTCCTCACTTCCAGCCCTCATCTTTCTGCTTCCATGGTTCCTTTTTAAAAAAAAAATTAAAGTCTTTATTGTTTATAGTATTACATATGTCTCCCCCCCCCCCATTGACCTCTTTCCAGCTGTTCCCACCCTCCAGCACATGCCCTCACCCCCTGCTCTCTGTGCCCATAGGTTATGCTGATATGCATGCATACAAGTCCTTTGATTGATCTCTTAGGCCCACCCCTGCCTCCCCACTCCCCCCCCACCCCGCCTTCCCTCTGAGGTTGGATGATCTGTTCCATGCTTCTCTGTCTCGATCTATTTTTGTTCATCAGTTTATGCTGTCCATTCTATTCCACAAATGAGTGTGATCATGTGATATTTATCTTTCTCAGACTGTCTTATTTCGCTTAGCATAATGCTCTCCAGGTCCATCCATGCTATTGGGAATGGTAAGAGTTCCTTCTTTTTTTACAGCAGCATAGTATTCCATTGTGTAGATATACCACCCTTTTGTTTTTTGTGTTTTTGTTCTTTTACTTAATCTTCCATATTTGCCCACCTCTTTTTTTCTTTTTTCTTTTTTAAATGATATTTATTTCAAGTTCTGAGTAGCATTATACTACATACCATTTTTTAGGTTATTGCTAGACACATTTTTTTTTACAATTTTTGACAAACACTTCAGTATATGTACTACAAAATCTGTATGAGTTCCATTCACTGGATGAACCCTACTTAGAAAAGCCATGTTCCGATGTCTTGTAGAAATCCATTTCATGGGGCTTGTTATCCATACACTTCTGCACATGCATTTCAACGTTATTAAATTTATACTTTAAATTGACACTGCTAAAACTGCTTTTTTAAAAAACTTCTTTTATTGTTGACAGTATTACAGACGTCTCTCATTTTCTCCCATTTTGCCCCCCCTCCATCCAACCTGCCCCACCCAGGCCTTCCCTATGAGTTATGCATATATGCAAATATGTTGTTCTTTTGTTAATCTCTCCATGTTCCCTCCCACTCCACCCCCCACTGAGATCTGTTATTCTGTTCCATGCGTCCATACCTCTGGACCTATTTTGTCCGTCAGTTTATTTTGTTCATTAGATTCCACATGTAAGTGAGACCATGTGATATGTGTCTTTCCCTGACTGGCTTATTTCACTCCTTGCCCAACTCGTAAGCACAGGCATTCCCCGCAATCCTTTCTCATCCTCCTTTCCACAGAGAACCCTCCCTCCATATCCCAGGGCTCCCCTCTTTAAAACAAGTCCCAGGTCCCGCCATAAGCCTGGTGCTCTCCTGGGGGTCAGTACTGCTTGGAGACCTCTCCCCCCAAAACACGTCTTGTTTTGACATAGGGTGTCCTCTCCCGCTCTCCTGTGGAAATCCTGCCTGACTTGGAACAGAAGTAGGCTCGTCTGTGTTCTCTCCCAGACAAGCTGGACAGGATGGTGTGGAGTTGGAAAATCCTCAGAACACCGCCTGTGTGTGTCTCCCCTACCCAAACAAAAGCTGAGTGGTAGGGACTGTGTATTCAGTTCTGTGCCTACAGCCCTGCATATGGGGCAGGTCCCCGGGAAAAGTGTGGGGAGTGGAAATAAAGTCAGGCATCAGCATGTTATGCCTACTTAATATCTCTTAAGGTGTATGTATGTGAAGAACCTTGAAGAAATAATAAAATTCATTCGAGCAACAAAAACACAGTATATGATGATGAAAAATACTTTTTTTTTAATATATACATGTTATGTAAAATTATTTATTTATCTAAGATGCACCTACACTGAATTTATCTGAAAAATAAAAAAGTCGATATTAAGAAAAAAATTGTAAATGGAAGATTATAAGAGAGGGTTTCGAGTGCCAGCAAAAGTTACTGGTGTGCCATGTTTGGCACGCATGCCAGGGGTTGCCCACCCCTGGTTTAGATAGCTTTGTTTCCAGACTGCTTATCCAGGATGCATTTTGTAGATAAAAAAAATCACGGCCAGGCATCTTTGTAGTTACCTCAGCTATCTTTATGATTACTTTCTTCCTCCTGACTCTTTCCCCTCAAACTGTGCTGAAGGAAAATCCACAGGCCAAGGAGATCACAACTCTCCCTGTCTCTCCCCTTCATCTGGCTTCCCATCTGCATGCTTAGGACCCTTACATGTCCCCCCTCCCCTCATTCCCCCTGCCCTTCTCCCCAGAGGCCCGCATGTCTGGGCTGGCCTTGTTGGAAAATCTCCTCCTCCTCCTCCTCCTCCTCCTCCTCCTCCTCCTCCTCCTCCTCCTCCTCCTCCTCTTCCTCCTCCTCCTCCTCTGTCATGTGGTCTTCTAATCACTGCTAGGCCCTGGGGCACCTTAGAGCACATTTAGTCAAAGGCCCTCTTTCAGGGTGCAGCCCCACACCGGGTGCTCTGCCTGTCTAGCTCACTGGCCTGGGTTTCAGCCTCACCGGAAGCCGGTGGGTGGTGGGCAGCCTGCACAGCTGTGCAGGGCTTTGCATCAAGCTGAGCCCAAATGCAGCCTGTTCCTTCTCACAGCTGGAAAACCTGCAAGCACAATGGCTTCTGTTAATGAGTTTACTCTCCTGTTTGGGCTCCAGGTCATTGTTTCACCCAAGTGGGTGTTTTCTTGGTGCAAATGTGAAGAAGACCACAATACCTTGACAGATACGGAGTGATTTGGAGAAGGTGCCATTTGAACACTCCTTCCTAGATCTTCAGTGTAGGCTGTGCTCTGGCTGTCTTACCCTCTTAGTGCCTGTCCCCCCTCCTCCCCCTATACACACACAATATGTAGATCTTACTTACTCTTATTAAACTCACCTACTCTGTCTCTGCCTCCTACGTGACCAGGCTCTGCTGCTTCTTTACAGCCTGGCAATACAGGTTTTATTTCTCACTCCTAATTGCTGCCTTGATTTACCAGTGTTTTCATATGATTTACAGAATTTCACTCTCAGACCTTAGGAACATAATTAAAAACAGACTGCCGGGCAGTAGCGGAGGCTCTGGCACACAGGCCACATGACAGATGATGGCTACCCGGTGAGCTCTGCACTCTGTGCTCTGGGTCCCTCTCCAAGTTCACCTGAGGGTCCTTAACTCCCTGGGCTCTATGGCAGAGGCAGAGCTGCAACTGGCATCCGAAGCATAATGACCAAATTCCAGCCAAAAGGCATTGGAGGTTTTGCAGAATGAAAGGATACAAGCCTTTAAACAGTGAGACAAAGACACTAAAACTCTGAAATTTCTGGCAACCAGAATCCTCTGGTTAATTGAATAACGTTTTTAATTTTAATGTTTGGATTTAATTTATCTTCATATGATTGTTACACTAGAACAGCACAGAATTCTCCGACTCTACGTACATCCTGTGAGGAGCTGTGAATTGGCCTTTAGCTCTTTAGATCAGGGTTTCCCGGTCTCCGCACTGCGCATACTTCAAGCTGGATAATATTTTGTCGTCAGTGCTGTCCTGTGCATTGCAGGATGTTGAGCAGCATCCTTGGCATTACTCGAAAGATGCCAGTAGTATCTCGCCCCTCCCCCAGCGGTGAGAAGTTTACACATTTCTGATACGCCTTGAATGTCACTTTGTTGACTGAGCCCCTTCTAGCCATCAGTTTTTTATTTGGCATGTATTTCACCGAATATGGAAAGATTCTCATTTGGGTTCTTCCAGTTGCTGGATCACACACAATGAGCCTCTGTTCTGGGGAGAAATGACTGGTTTTTTGCCTTCATGTGCCTTTGTGGCTCTGTTTGGGTGGTATAATAGGGATACCGTGCTGGGAAGCCTGAAATCTGTTTCCTCTGGCCATGCAAATAAGCCCATTAGGTTCTCTCATCTGCACACGCACAGCTTGCTCAGGAGCTAGGCAGGGCACGAGAGGCCCCTTGGTGGTCAGCCCAATGGCTTTGTCTGTGGGGCCTGGATGTCTGGGGCATATTGAATCCTTGCAGATTCAGCACTGTGTTGTACTTCTGAGTAACTGAATATTTATAAGGGGATGTATACAAATAGCATCTAAATGTCATATGAAATCTCCTCCAGGGCATTCATCATTTTTATTCATTTTCTAATTTGAGAAATATTGGCTCTTTGCAGGGCTGTACAGACTTCCTTGCACAGGTCATGAAGAATGATTTATGTCAGATCATTAAGCACTTAAGAGCCTATAACAAGTGTACAGTCTCTGAGCTCTGAGCCTGGGCTGGTAGGACAGCATTTGCACTAGAAAGGCAGGCGACTTGGGGGCAGGAGAGGAGGATTCTGGCCATGGCCTTTAGATGTTGCTTCCCTCCCTGGACCCCAGTGATTTTTCTGTTAAATAAAGATGCTGGACTAGATCGATCATCTCTAAGGACTCTTCCAGCTTTAAGTGAAAATATATGGTTTTAATTAAAGTGAAAATGAGCTTGGTATTTTCAAATATAATTAAATTGAGTTGGAGAGATATCTTCCAAGGGGAGGGATAGTGGTAGGATGTGAAACATTATATTTATTCCACCAGTGAGACTTCGTGGGCTGGGACTCAAACCTGTCTTTGAATCTCCCTTATTTGTGGTCTCTGCTCTGAAGCACACTTCTTTGGGAGATACGTGTCCATGTGTCTGGAGGCTGAGGGTTGGGGTGTTCATCTGTCTTCCTCTCAGTAAGTCTGGATGCCTGGGTGCTAGGTCAAGCTGGCTCTGCTATGTGGTTTTGGGCAAGACACTTCCTGTCTCAGGGCTCAGTTCTGAATTTAATGTGAAGAATTGAGCTTTGGTCTTGTTCAGAAAAGGCTAACATAGCAGGGGTGCCTCTGCATGTGGGAACCGGCTAGTAAACTGTTTTCTACGCTGATGTTACATTTTCTCTGAATGATAAGACTGTCTCACTGAGCCTAGCTGCCCTGCAAACAGTGTTTATCCTGAACATCTGCTTGCCTTCTGGGAGTCTGGAATTTCAGTACATGCTAGACACAGGGTATAGTAGCCCCCCTTTATCCACAGGGGATATGTCCCAAGACTCCCCCCCCCCCCCCCCCCCCCCCCCCCCGCCAATAGATGCCTGCGTTGTAGAAAAAAATTTTTCCTCTATCCTTCTAGGTTCTCTTGACTAGTCTAATAATTAAATCATCATGAGACAAATTAACAAGCAAAAATAACCAAATTTAATTACATGTATGTGTACGGAACCACCAACCCCTCTTTCCCCACACACGAGAGGTTCAGAGGCAGAAAGGTAAAATGAGGTATATATGACATCTTGAAGTAAGGAATGAGGTGAGAGCCTTCAAGTTTGGGGGTTGGGGCAGGTAACTCACAGAATAAGAAGAGCAGATATTCAGCAATTAGATGTTTGCCATGCCATATGTCAAAAATGATCTCTGGCAGTAACTCTTATTATGGCAAGGACCCTAAGTAATTTAAATTCTTTTAGGCACTTAAGAGGGGGTGGGCAGAAGTTTCTCCTGACCCTGCAGGGTCTCCATTGTCTTCAGTTGAAAATAACCCACACGCCAAAGTAGCACATCCCGGCGAAGCCTGTTCTGAACCCCTTCTGTCCCACCTTTGAAACTTCTGAGAAGTTTCACATTCAGGAAGTTGGGTTGATAGATTGTGGCACCTCCTTGAGCCAACCAGCCTCTGGGTTCTGAGAACAGGTCAGTTTGGTCACACAGGGGTATCTAATGTGGGCTCCGGAAGATAAACCTATGGTATAAGCAATCAGATATTTAATAAGAGGCATTTGTATGGAAAGAAAATAAAAGCAATGGTCATTGATTGAAGCCAGCTATGGTCCCATGGTCTAAGTTCTGAAAGCAGCCGATGGAGATTTCTAGATGTCTCGCTTGAAGTGTCTTCAGATGGAGCGAGGACAGGCATGACAATCTGATTGGTTTTCCTGGCTCGCAGTTTGAATATCTGGTGATGTTTCCACATAGCAGGCGTGAAGATTGTGCATACCTGAGCTCCTGTGGTGATTTCCCTGAAGTTTAGATCAAGTTGTCCAGCTTCAGTATTGCAAGACTCAGGAAATAGGGCAGTTTTAGTTCTTACTGATTCCAAGTCAGGAGGGTGGGAGAAAAATCGGAAACATTAGATTGGAGAATCATAGCCAGACATTGTAAGAAACTAGAATTCAGTTCAGTTTACAGATAGGGGCAAAACTCAAAACATAATGAACATACTAGAACTTTAGCCTAGTTGGCTATTAGATGTGTGCTTTTTAAAAAAAAACAAACATATTTTATTGATTTTTTACAGAGAGGAAGGGAGAGGGATAGAGAGTTAGAAACATCGATGAGAGAGAAGCATCAATCAGCTGCCTCCTGCACACCCCCTACTGGGGATGTGCCTGCAACCAAGATACATGCCCTTGTCTGCCCCGACCTGCAGGGCATGCTTCGTGGGTACACAGCACCAAATCCTGCAAAGGAATGAGAGGATAGGAGACGCGAAGAAATGGAGGCAAGACAAAGTTCTGATCAAGCCTCAATTTTATTTTTACAGCGGGTAGTATTTATGTTGTTCTAGAGGAGAGGGGTGGGCAAAGGGGGTCCATGGGCGGTAACCTATCATTAAGGATGTAACAGGCTTTGGAATGTCGCAGCTATGCACTTATCAGCGGAGATGTAGCAGCTTTGTGCTTAGGGTGAGGTTATGTTATCTTTTAACTCCAGGCCAAACCGGAAGTTGGCTTGGAGGAGCCATAAACCTATTATGCTGTAAACTGGAGATGTATATGTGATTTATAATGGCTCCCAACACTTGACCAGAATCGAACCCGGGACTCTTTTTTTTTTTTTTTTAATATTTTAATAATTTTTATTTCTTAAAGTATTACAAAGAGTATTACATATGTCTCCTTTTTTCCCCCCCTTGACATTCCCCCGGCCCCTACCCCCCGCCCCCCCCGCCCCGTGTCTTGTGCGAACCCGGGACTCTTTAGTCCCCAGGCTGACGCTCTATCCAGTGAGCCAAACAGGCTAGGGCAGATGTGTGCTTTTGATTGTAAGAAAATAAATACAAGGGAGAAAGGATCAATGCAAAGTGAGACAGTAACTAGTGTGAACCAAAGATTTTTACCATGAATTTAACACCAACAGGAGTCCCCAATTTGGGATTTGGTAAGGGAGAGACTTTATTCAGTGAAAACAGCTCAATTGTGAAACAGCTCTGCTGAAACAGCTGCAATGTTTGAGGCAGCTCAGATGTAACAGTTCTGGCTGGAATTATAGCTCCAGCTCCAGCTCCAGCCTCAGCCCGGCTGGGGAAGTACAGTATCTGGTAAAAACTGAAAGTATGCTCTGCTGAAGCTGATATGAAGCTGGCTTATATAGAGAAGTGTGCCCACTCCTGGTCCCTGAGTGGTCCTTTCCTATGCAAATGAGGATTCCAAAACCTCAGGGTTTGATTGGTCCAAATAACACTATTCTGATTGGTTAGAATGGAGCCACTCTGATTGGTCAGTAAAAATGCAAATGAGACTATAGCTGCACAGCTCTCATTGAATAGAGAAAGTCTCAGTTGTGTTGATTAAGTTTCAGTCCTAGGAGCTCTCTTAATACGAGTCTACTCAGATGGCAGGAGCACAGTGCAGGAGGCTTGGCAGCCCAGTGTGTGGCTTTTCCGTGAAATGCAGACTGCTTAGGGACCTCTGTAAATAATGACTGCTAGACTCTGGTTAGGAATTTGAGCCCAGTTAATCAAGAGGAGTCCTTTTTTGGCAGCTATGTTCTTCTTGGGGTCAATTCTAGGCAATACCATTTCAGTCATTATCCTACTGGCTGTGTTTTTTTTTCCCATATTGGTGTGTCTTACTATGTTGTTGAGTTGGATATAATTGGATTTTTAAGACAGGCTATTTATAATTTTAGAGGATCTTGTTGTTTGAAGAAGTCCTTGTACGAATTGGTTCCTAATTTATCCTTGAAGTGACGCCAACATGAGTGGGGAGTATTGTGAGTCTTGGCATCCAGTGTTCTGATGGAAAGATGTGTACATGTTGTAGCAATGTAGGGTTTTATTTACCAGCAATAGAAATCCCTCATGTTAATTTAAGCAAAATAAATGAGAACATGCTACAAAATGCCATTGGCTGGATCCATGGCCCCGAGTGATATGGTCAGAATTTTGTTTCTCTCCCCCATCCCTGTCGCTTCCTTCTTTCTCCTCTCTCCTTTCTCAGTGTCAACTTTATTCTCAGGCCAGCTGTCCAGTATGTGGTGGCCTTGAATTGTCCCTGAATGCAGAGTCAGCTCAGTATCAACTACCCCTGCTGTGAAGGGACAGAACCTCCCAAAATAAAAGATTCTTTTGCCAGAAGAAGGAAGAAAGCAGAATGAGTAAAAACAACATTCTAGTATATGTGTGTATGTGGGTCCCAGGAAAAGGTTCCAGGGTATCCACAAAATTGAGTGTTGTGGATTCTATTGATTGTTGGTAGCTGATGGATGTCTTGAGGACCATCTTCGAGTATGAAAACAGAATATGGACTATTTTCCTGATGGGTAGTAATTGTATTAGAGGCTTGATCTGGGCCAGAAATGTATTGCAACTAGAATACTAGTCCTATCCACAAAGGATATTATATAGTGTGAAGACCTCCTCCTTATAAATGTGGATGGGGTTGTCTCATTTATATGTGTTCTCAAGTGTTTTTAATTTAATCTTTGCAGTTAAATTTTGACAGAACTCAAATTCTGTCTGTCAGGTACAGGTAGGTGAGAAGGAAGTTGCTCTGATTAAGATGAGGTCGGAGTGTGATGGGCGGCCCTGTGTGATCCCCGAAGGCTTAACAGCATGTAAAGAATTCATTTTGAAAAACCTGAGGTAGACAGGTCAGCCACGGCAGAGTTGGAAATGTTTAATTCACTGTATTCACTGTCCTGATACCCAGTTATGAGTTATTTATCAACTGAGTGGAAATAAAACGGATCCTATCCGTTAAGAATTATTGTCATAAGTTCAAGAAAAACCTTGACTTCTTTTCTTTTGTTCTGGGGCATCAACACTGATTCGTCTTTCATTCATAGCTCAATATCACTGAGAGATTGTTCCAATTAATGTAAAATGGTCGCAAACACTGCTTTCCATCTATAAAATCCGATCAGGGCTCAGCTGAGGCTATTTGTATCTGGAAACCAGCTGCACGGTGGGTCCTTGGCTTAGTCACATTGTGGAATGCCTGTAATTTCACGTTGGAGGGTTGTACCTGCATATTTGTTCTTGTGACTGGTCCCCAAGCTTCTCTTGTGAAGTTGTGTTGATTGTATGATGGATCTGCTGGTCTGTTTTTTTTTTGTGTTTTTTTTTTGCTATTGCATTCTCCTCACTATAGAATGCTCACAGGTTGTGTGTATAGCTAATGCATTTGTTAACTTAGAAACCAGACTTAAGATCTCTTTCCTTTATTCTTGTTTCTACCTTTTATAGGCTATAACGACTCATGCTCAAGGTTAATGAAAGCTGACAATACGTTATTGAAACATAATAGACGTGGGGCACCCCAAAATATGTCAGTTAACATAAGCGTTCAAATAAAATGAGTCGCATTTGTTGAGTAAATTACCTTGTTCTATTGTAAACCATATTAGGATCTAGTTTTATTATTTTAAGAGGCAAGAAGTTTATTAGCATTCTTGCCTCTTAAAATAATAAAACTAGATAATAATAAAACTTTTACCTTTAAAAGTTAGGAGACCTGACTTTTTTAGCCACTGCCCACTATGTTCTCTGACCTTTGTGTCTACCCAGAATGTCCAGGACAATAGCAACACTGAGAATATTTGCATTTGTTCCTCTTTTTGATTCTCCATTAGCATCATCCCCAACTAGGAAGGAAACATTTCGTTGCAGATGGAGAAAGGTGCTATCTTGGGGACTTTAATTTTGGGAAATTTCTGAGTCTTTATCTTAATGTTATTTTTGTCTTTACTGAAAAATAGTGGATCTATTTCATTTTCTTCTGGAGAGTAACCCCAGGTAGTCTAAATTGCCAGCAACTTAAATTTTCATTTACATTAGCTCTTTTTGTTGAAATCCAGTTTAAGTCTCTGATGGCAAGCAATTATATAGTAACTGATTCACAGGGGCCATATCAAAAGTGGTTAGGCTCTTCTTGCTTTGGTGATGGCATGAACCTCCGTCTCCACCTTGGAAATACATGCAGGCACACACACAGTGAGACAGCCAAAGCTTACAAAAGGACACACAGTGAAATGGAGTATCCTTTCAACCTCATTACCCATTTCCCTGAAATTTTATCTGCACATGCATGCATTTATTTATGTGTACATACACATATGTTTTAATAATCACTCTCTGAATTACCTTGCTCTATCCACTCACTGCATTTTGCAGCATTACAAATCTTTTTCAAGAGCTTAATGATATCTCATAGTATAAATATATGATAATTATTAAATCACTCCCTTATAAAAGGATGCCTAAGTGATTAATGATTTGCTGTTATACATCTGTAATAAACACTCTTCTATGTATTATTTTTGCACCTGTGACAGTACAAGGAAAGAATACATTTCTCAAAGTAGAACTGCTGGATTCACTGAATGTCTAATTTGCATTTTGTGAAACATTTTCAAAGTTTCCTTTCAAAGAAATTTCCTCACTGACATTGAATGAGAGGATTTATATTCCCACACCCTCACCAACACTCAGCATTTAAAAAATGCTTTTACTTTTGGCATTCTAATAGGTGAAATAGAACTGATGTTTTCTTTTAGTCAGTTTTGCTGTCTTATGTTTATTGGCTGTTGTAGATTTTTTTCTGAAATTGCTTGTTTCTGTCCTTTCCTCATTTGTCTTTTTGACTTTTTAAAAACACTGATTTGAAAGTAATCTTTTTAAAAATTAAGGTATAATAGACATACAGAAGAGTGCACAGGTCAAAATTTTGCTGTTTGATGAATTGCCATGAAATGAACACACCTGTGTAACCACCACTCACTCTCACTCACCTTTTTACCCAAGAAGGCCTTCTCCTGCCCCCTCCTGGTGACTACTCCCTGCCCCAGGGGTAACCATCACCTGTATTTTACCCCATATATTGCTTTGTCTGTTTTTGAATGTTATACAAACAGAACCATAAATAGATTATCTGTCCAATGAATGCTTTTGTGTTTCCCTTCCTTTCCCCTTATCATTTATTTGTTGTGATTCATACATGTAGTTGCAAGTAGCTATAATTCATTTATTGTCACTGTTGTATAGTATTCCATTGGTGAATATACTGCCTATTTATACTGCCTATTTATCCATTCTACTGTTGAACATTGTGTCATTTCCGATTTTGATTGCTGTGAACGTATTTTCATATGTGTATTGGTCATTTGTGTATCGCCTTTCATGAGGAGCGTGCTAGGTCTTGATCATATGCCTCCTGAGTTGGTTTTCTCTGCCTTACTGATTTGTAAGACTTCTTTGTGTACTCTGGATATAGTCTGCTGCTGACTATAACTATTGTAGTGATGCAGTTCAGGCTCCCTTTGGTGTGATGTAGTTTAAAAAAGCTTGCTGTTTTAATGGGGTGTTGTGATGTAGTTTAATTTAATGATATTTCCTTTTATTATGAATGCACTTATGTCTTATTTAAGAAATCTTTTCCTTCCGCCAAGATGAAGAAAATATTCTCATACATGATATCATGATATTTCAGTTATCTCCGGTGTTATCTTGTACTTAGCACATCTATATATACAATTGTTTTTGTGTAAGGTGTGAGGTAGGGTCAATGGCTCAGGACCTTTTATTAAAACGACCTTGCTCCCCTCCCCCCACCTCCACATGTACTTCAGGAGTATCTTTCTTATAAACCAAGTGACAATATATGCATGGATCTTCTTTTGTTCTGTGGTATTTTTTGTTGTTGAACCTTGTGCCAACATTATTGTTTTAATTACTGTAGCTTTGAAATAAATATTGATATCTGGGAGTGACTATTTTCCAGGTGTGTTGTTGTTCAGTTTTGTCTTGGATTGACTCTTCACTTTCCACTTAAACTTTAGAATCATCTTATCAATTCTCTCACAAAAAATTGAATTTTTAAAAAATATTTTTTTAATTATAGCTGACATACAATATTATATTAGTTTTAAGGTACAATATCGTGATTACACATATAACTTATGAAGTGATCCCCTCGATAAATCTAGAACCCATCTGACACCCTACATAGCTATTACAATATTCTTGACTATATCCCCTATGCTGTACTTTACATCCCTGTGACTATTTTGTACCTACCAATTTGTACTTCTCAATCCCTTCCCATCCCCCCAACTATTCTCCCATCTGGCAGCCATCAAAATGTTCTCTGTATCTATGAGTTTGTTTCTGTTTTGTTTATTTATTTTGTTTTTTGGATTCCACATATAAGTGGAATCATCTGGCATTTGTTTTCTCTGTCTGACTTATTTCAGCACAGTACCTTTTAGGTCCATCCATGTTGGCAGATGGCAAGATTTCATTCTTTTTTATGACTGAGTCATATTCCATTTATATACGTAGCACTTCTTTATCCATTTACCTATTGATGGGCCCTTAATAGTCAAGATAGGAAGCAACCTATCGGATGTACCTGTCTTTTCAATTTAGTGTTTTGGTTTTCTTTGGATAAATACACAGAAATGGAGTTGCTGGGTGCTTCTTTGTCTCTCTTTATAGCCTTTGATTTAATGTCTGTTTGTCTGGTATAACTATTGCTACCCAGATTTTTTTGTTGTTTCCATTTTCATTAAATACCTTTTTTCATCCCTTTACTTCCAGTCTGTATGTGTCTTTTGATCTGAAGTGAGTCTCCTACATAGACAGCATGTATAAGAGTCTTGTTTTCTTATCTATTCAGTCACCCTGTGTCTTTTGATTGGAGCATTTAATCTATTTGCTTTTAAAGTAATTGTTTGTAGATATGTTATTGCCAGTTTATTCAAATTTTTATCCTTTTTTTTCCTCTCAAAGAAGTAACTTTAACATTTCTTATAATACTGGTTTGGTGGTGATGAAATCCTTTAGCTTTTCTTGTCTGGAAAGCTCCTTATCTTTTCTTCAATTCTAAATACTAGTTTTGCTGGATAAATATTGATTGGATTTTGATTGCCAATATTCAGTCTTCTAATTCATTAACATGGTATGTCCCTCCATATGTTTAATCATCTTTAATGTTTTCCAATAGTATTTTATTATTTTTCTAGGGAGAGATTTTACACATTTTTCATTAGTTTATTCTTAATCTTTTTAAAAATACCTTTTTTATTGTTTTTATTGATTTTTTAATTGTTTTTATTGATTTTTTATAGAGAGGAAGAGAGAGGAATAGAGAGTTAGAAACATCGATGAGAGAAACATCAATCAGCAGCCTCCTGCATACCCCCCACTGGGAATGTGCCCGCAACCAAGGTACATGCCCTTGACCGGAATTGAACCTGGGACTCTTGAGTCCGCAGGCCAACACTCGCTCTATCCACTGAGCCAAACCAGTCAGGGCTATTCTTATTCTTAGTATTTTATTTTTTATGCTGTTGAAAATAGTGTCTTTTTAAAACTGTGTTTTCTTACTGTTTGTAGCTAACATAGAAATAACTGATATTTGTGTATTGACTTAGTATCTGGTGGCCTAATGTATCCTGAATTCACTTACTGATTCTTTCTGGTTCCCTGGCTCTGCCTGCCAGTTAGTTAGCCAGGACTGCACTGTTCTCATGACTGGGGCTTTGTGGAGAGCAGGGGCCTGAGGAAGCAGCATGCAGCTTGAATTCGAGCAGCTTTTCTCACAGGGCTTTACATCCATCCTGGCAGTCCACCTTGGGAGCGTCTCCCACCTGTGAGCCAGAGAAGACTGCACGTCTAACCCTGCAGCCTCTGTTCCTCTCGCTGGAAATGCCATTGGGCTTCCAGCTGCCTGGTCCTTACACCAGTGGCTGTCTTACACCAGCAGCTACTCCTTTGGGTTCACCTCCCTTGCTCCCTGGTGTGTGGAATGTGGGGAAAGGGCTCGGGAGTGGATGCTGCAGCTCATCCCCCAACTTGATATTGTGTACAGGGAGTCATTATTTGGGCTTTTGATGATGGTACCACCGTATTCAGAATAAGATGTGATTGGGGAATGTTGTCAGCTCTCAGCACCTTCCTTCAGTGTAATGTAAACTTTAATGTATGTGGTAGATATTCTTTACAACTTGGGGTTTGAAGCTGGCTTTTTCCTAGTTTCTTTGACCATTCTGCTCTTTTTCTGGTTTTCTGTGTTCCTCGTTACTTTGGTGGTTTTTATAGAGGAGAGAGGTAGAGAGGGGAGGGAGCAAAAGGCCTTTATTCTGCTATGTTTAACTTTTATTCCCTCAGTGATCCTGTTAATGGTCTTTTAATGACTTTGATCAGCTCAAATGAGTAAATATTTATTCAGCACCACTATTTTAAGCCAAGTCTTTGAAGTCTTTTTCAGGGTACTCCTCTTCCCCACAATATGTTCTGTTTTTCAAAAAAAGTTCCTGGCAGCTCTTTAAACCCAAGAGGTCTAATGTGTGGTGTGGTGTCCGCAGGGTCAAAGGACCATCTTAGTGACTGACAAGGACGATCCATGCTGTTGCCAGCTCTCGTTGCCCATAGTGCTAGCTTTTGATTCTTGCATGAATTAATCATTATACAATGGTAAATAAGAACCAGACATTATTACTAGGGTTTATTGATTCCTGAAGTACTTATTGCTCAACAAGCATTTATTGAGTGCCACCTGTGTGCTGGAGCTTTCATAGGCCCTGGAGATAGAGAACTGAATATAATATACCCCTGACTTCAAGTTTTCATATGCTGCCTGGAGGAGACACAGGGTGTTTGTGTGATAAAGTGAGGGCAATAGGAGCAGAAGGCTTTGGGTACCAGAGGAGAGACACTGAGCCAAGTTAGAAATAATGGACTGGGAATGAGCATTCAGGCTTCGAATTCCCAGCAACCAGAACAGCAATTAGAACAGAAGGCTGGAGAAGACAAACGGTGAAGGTCCTGTTTTATAAATTTTTCCACTGACTCTGTTTTCTACTCAATGAACACTTTATTTACTAGACAAAAGTAGCAGTGTTCTGAAATTAAGGGATAGTTAGGGCTTTGGGACGCATATTTCATCAAATCGTTAGGCAAGTAATTGCTGCATCCCCAGCTCATTGTGTGCCATGTAGATGCTTCATAAATGTTTGTTTATTGAATGAGAGAATGATTGGTGAGCTCAGGCCCCCCCTTTTGGTCTGGGCAGGGTGGGTTGCAGGAAAGGGTTGAGTGCCTGAGGCTGTCCCACTAACTTGGGTGAAAACTTGGCTGGGCCTCCACCCACAGGCAATAGACTACTTTCTTGAGAGTGGTGCTGGCATCGTGGGGAACCACAGCACAGGCAGGAATAAAATTACACTTAAGGGAGAATATGCGATTGACGGAGCAAGAACGATGCTCCTACCATTAGCTCTGGCGAGTGCGGTCTTTGGGATAAATGTAGCACCAAGTGAGGGTGGATTGTTTACTCCATTGAAGGTAGTTCATAAACATTCATAAAAGTTGGGTAAGCATGGCTTTGAGCAGCTCTTCCTTCTCTCTCGTCTGTAGAAGAAGCAGTCTGAACCAGACTTCCACAGCAGTCTATAGAAGAAGCAGTGTGAAAGTGTGCTGTGCGCTTGAAGAAACTCCCGCATGCAAACCTGGGCTCTTTGCTTTTTGTCTGTGAGCGGGTGCCTTCTGTTTGTGTGACCGCAGAGAACCTGTCTGCACTGGGTCTCTCCTTGTCAAGTGGCAGTTGTCCACCTCACGTTCCGTAACACGGATTCCCGCTCTGGGGGTCGGTGAGTTCCATGAAGCAGAGCCATTGTGGGATGTGGTGGGAACAGTGAGAGGGCCCTGGTCCCAGGTGGACACTCTCCTTGGGTTGTTCTTATTCTGATTTTTCCCCTCGTGTACAATTCTCTGCTGCTCATGGCTTTCTGGGTTCAGGGCTGTTCTTTTTCTTCCCATAGTGCTTGGTCGTTGTCAGTCAGATGCTTCAAGTTCTCCTTAAAAGAATGGTGGTTATTGAGGCTGCTTTCGTCATTATGCCCACAGAGTGCCAGCGCCACTCCATCTGCTCGGGGAACGGCTGCTCGGAGCACAGCTGGGCCTCTTGGTGTTGAACCTTGGTCCTGTCTGCTTCTCCCTGAGCTCCCTGTTCACTGCGAGTTAGAGCTAAGGTACTATTTCAGTCAATCAATCTGAATGCTTTCATGTGTTCAGGCTCTGATCTAGGCATTTGGGGGCCATCAGGGAACAAAGCAGCTCAAATGAGTAAATATTTATTCAGCAAAGCTTCCAGCCCTTATAGACCTTATATTCAATAGATGGAGGGAGCAGATGGTACACAATAGTCATAGGTAAGTGAATCAAATAGTGTGGTAGAAGATGGCATGTGCTCTGGATAAAGAAAAGGGAGAGCAAAGTGGCAAGGAGCTAAGAGTGGGAGCTGGGACAGGTTGCAATATGAAATAAGGTAGACAGCACAGGCTCTGAGGTGACCTGTGACCAGAGCCCCGAAGGAGATGAGGGAGTGGCCAGGCGCATCCTTGGTGAGAATGCATCAAGCAGAGGAGTGAGTTAGACCCGGGCCTGGCAGGGGCACGCAGCCTGGGGGAGGTCCGTGAGGAGCCGCTGGGGCTGGAGTGGAGTGAGCGGGCAGGGGAGGAGGTCAGCCCCGGCACCTTATCCATTATAGTAACTTTGCCTTCACCCCGGGTGCAGCAGGTAGAAGCGCTTTGGCTGCATGTCAAGAATTCTGAGGCAGAGGTACAGGTAGGGGGACAGGAGGACATATGGGGGTCCAGGCAAGACATTTTGGTAGTAGCTTCCTGGTACAAACCTGAATGCAAGTGCATCTTTTATTGCAAAATGGCCCAGGTCACTATCAAGTGACACTTCCCCTCCTGCCCACCCCCCCCCCTCCCCGACCCGAAGACCCTCACGGGCAATATCTTACAACCTCTTCAAGCCCACTCTTGCTGTGGATTGCACAGATTATTCTGGGGGAGGGACTGTGGCCACTATTTGTATGTGACCACCTACCTCCTGGTCATGTGAAGGAAAGAGAGACTTGTGATCATCCCTGAGGTCTTGGCAGGGGTGTGCCTGCCTGTAGACTCGCAGAGTTCAGGTTTGGTGGGCAGTGCCCATAGCCTGCCTGGAGCTAATGAATGGTTCTTGAGTTCTAGAGAAGACAAAGAGCTCTCAAAGAATGGCCTACGCTTTGGGCACTATATATATTTTTAAATATATTTTTATTGATTTCAGAGAGGAAGGGAGAGGGAGAGAGAAATAGAAACATTAATGATGAGAGAGAATCATTGATTGACTGCCTCCTGCACACCTCCTACTGGGGATTGAGCCCACAACCTAGGTATGTGCCCTAACCCTGAATGGAACCGTGACCTCCTGGCTCATAGGTCACTGCTCAACCACTGAGCCACAGCAGGCAGGCAGTAATTTGCTGAGAGCCAGACCTTATAGTAGAAAATATTGGAGGCCACTGTTCATGCAGCACAGTGAGTATTTGCCAGGCATTTGCTGGGAATTGCTTTCCCTTAAGCCAGTGGTTCTCAACCTTCTGGCCCTGTAAATACAATTCCTCATGTTGTGACCCAACCATAAAATTATTTTCGTTGCTACTTTATAACTGTAATGTTGCTACTGTTATGAATCGTAATGTAAATATCTGATACGAAGGATGGTCTTAGGCGACCCCTGTGAAAGGGTCGTTCAACTGCCAAAGGGGTCATGACCCACAGGTTGAGAACCGCTGCCTTAAGCTGCTCGTGAGCGACATCTAAAGTCTCATACTCAGCCTACTGGGGCCGATACCCAGGGGGGCCAGGTAGGTGGGAGAGGCCAGCTGGGTCTAATGCTGAGGGACAGGCAGGTGCCCAAGATCGCATGCCCCATCTGAACACAGTGCTGGCACCTCAGGGAGAAAGGGCCAGCCCGCCTTGGCAGATCTGTTTTTTCCTGGGAAGCCAAAAATCTAGGTATGTTTTTCTTTTCTTTTTTTTTTTCCTTTTTAAATTTGTGAGGGCTCCTGATTTTAAAATGTTGGTAGCCAATTCTGATATTTGAATAAGACTGTGTAGATTAAACAAAACCTTCCAGATCTTTGCAGATTTTTGTTTGTGCAGATGAACTACAGAGTGAAGTCATGGTGCTGCAGCCCGGGAGTTGTGTTGATTTGTTTCTCAAACTGCTTGGTCCTCGTTTCCTTCAGTGATGACTGAGTTCAACATCCCGTCACAGGTTTCTGGAGTGTGTTATAATCCCATTAGAGTGGGAGGGCATTAGGAAGCTATTGGAGGTTTCCTGCTGAAGTGAGTTTGGACATAAATCAATGAACTTGTCCCCTCTTAGCTGCACCTCTTCTGCCTGGGTAGTAGCATGATGATGAAGGTGGCGATGGGAAGATGCGTTCTCAAGTTGGATTAGCAGGGGTGGGCAAACTTTTTGACTCGAGGGCCACAATGGGTTCTTAAACTGGACCGGAGGGCCGGAACAAAAGCATGGATGGAGTGTTTGTGTGAACTAATATAAATTCAAAGTAAACATCATTACATAAAAGGGTACGGTCTTTTTTTTTTTTTTTTTTTTTTTTAGTTTTATTCATTTCAAACGGGCCGGATCCGGCCCGCGGGCCGTAGTTTGCCCATGGCTGGATTAGGGCCATGGCTGTGGGTGTGGTTGCCGGGCTTCTGTGTGACTGGGATGGTCTAATTAAAGTGGGATTGATTTATTAGCAGAGCTTCACTGGTCAGATAATTTAGCAAGTTGGAGGTGTTAAGGGGCCTGTGGTGTTGATAAAGAGTGCTAAGGCTCAAGATAATTATTGCCTGACTTGGGAGAGGATGGCAGCTGGGCCCTCATTGTTGCTACTATAAACTAGCCTGCGATGGGAATGGCGCTCTTTGTTTAATGTTCCTTGTTGAGGGGCTCTGGGCATTGACCCTCAGTTGCCTTGCTGGCACTCTCTCCTCCCTGTGCATTTCCGAGGCACTTGTCTGGACCTCCACAGCCCTCTGTACAGCCCGCTGATTATTCAGCTGCGTGATTTGCATTTGGCTTTGCCCTAACAATGGGTTGCCTGGGTCCCTCCACTTTCCAGCTGTCTTTTTGTTTGAATTTGAGTTTCCAGCTGACATGCTTTCTGGCCTGAATGCAGCCTAGTTAAAGAAGGCCTGGTCTTTAGCCAGACCCGTGTAAATATTTATTCAAGACTTCTGTTGCATGTGTGCTTCTGGAAATGTAGCCGTGATTACCCGCTTGACACATCAATGGAAGTAGAGTGCAGGACAAGCAAAATCTTGGGAGGCAGGTTGTCCCTTAGACAGGGAGTGAATTTTTGCTTGTGTTCCACATCCTGGCTTTCCTGACCCTCCATCATGCTCTGGTGAACTGTTTGGGGAATTAGCAACCCACTCATGTAGGTGACTCGGCCTGGAGAGATGGATTTCAGATCTTGGGTGTCGTAAAGACATGTAAGGAAGTTAGCCAGAGGCATTCAAGAGCTCACAGTGCACTGATCCAGGTGTGCATCACAAACCTGATTTCTGCTATTTTTTTTTTTAGATCTTTGCTTATATTGTTATGAGTTGGGTAATTTCCCACCAAATAAAATGGATATTTTTCTGATTGAATGGCTATCTATGATGGTTATAGAAAATGTGGAAAATATAAAAAGGTTGAAAGAAAAGAAATCCACTCACATATTTCTACCCACCAAAGATTAACCACTGTTGCCTTAACCGGTTTGACTCAGTGGATAGAGCATCGGCCTGCGGACTGAAGGGTCCCAGGTTCGATTCCGGTCCCAGTGGGGGGTGTGCAGGAGGCAGCTGGTTGATGTTTCTCTCTCTTCGATATTTCTGGCTCTGTCCCTCTCCCTTCCTCTCTGTAAAAAAATCAATAAAATATATATATATATATTTTAAAAAAAGATATGCCGAAACCGGTTTAGCTCAGTGGATAGAGCATCAGCCTGCGGACTGAAAGGTCCCGGGTTCGATTCCGGTCAAGGGCATGTACCTGGGTTGCGGGCACATCCCCAGTGGGAGATGTGCAGAAGCCGGCTGATCGATGTTTCTCTCTCATCGATGTTTCTAACTCTCTATTTCTCTCCCTTCCTCTCTGTAAAAAATCAATAAAATATCTTAAAAAAAAAAAAAAAAGATTAACCACTGTTATATGTTGAGGGATTTTTTTTTTCTAAGTTGTTTTCAATGCATTTTTTTAAACGTAGTTGTACTGTGGCACTATTTATATCACATATAATCTTGTATCTTGCTCTTTTTTAAAAAATATATTTTATTGATCGTTTACAGAGAGGAAGGGAGAGGGATAGAGAGTTAGAAACATCGATGAGAGAGAAACATTGATCAGCTGCCTCCTGTACACCACCCACTGGGGATGTACCCACAACCAAGGTACATGCCCTTGACAGGAATCGAACCTGGCACCCTTCAGTCCGCAGGCCGACGCTCTATCCACTGAGCCAAACCAGTTAGGGTGCTCTTTTTTTTTTTTTTAATATGTTTTTATTGATTTTAGAGAGAGAGGGAGAGGAAGAAGGGAGAATGAGAGAAACATCAATGTGAGAGAGTAACATCGATTAAACAGTTACTTCTTGTATGCACCCTGACCAGGGATTGAGCCCACAACCTGGGCATGTGCCCTGACCGGGAATAGATCCAGCAACACTTTTTGGTGCATGGGACGATGCTCAACCACCTGAGCCACACCGGCCAGGACTGTATCTTGCTCTTTTGTACCTAATTTTTTGCTCAAACTATAAGGAAATCTACTATCTCATACTAGAGGCCCTGTGCACGGATTCGTGCACTGGTGGGGGGCATGGCCTTCGGGGATTGGCCTGCTTTGGGAGCACTGCTCATCCCCGTCAGCTGAGTGGCTGTGGACCCACCCTCTGAGCGGCTGCTCCCTGGTCTAGCATCTTCCATGGAGCTGAGCACTCACCTCTCTAGGGGACCTGGTTAGGGCCAGGCCCAGGGACAATAGCACTGAGAGGCAACAGAGTAGGCCTCAGTCCTGCAGCAGCCACCAACCGAACCCCTTCCAGCCTCCGGGGTCAGCTCTTGGAGCCCAGCAGCAGTGCTGTGTGGCCTGCAGGCATTTGGAGGGGGTGACAGGGAGTGAGGAAGAGGAGGAGCCTGGGGCCAGGAGGCAACGATTGCAGCCCAGGTTCCTGCCTGTCAGCCTGGGGTTTGCAGCAGAAGAAGCTGCTCATCCCAATCAGCCAAGCGGTGCTCCCACTGTGGGAGTGCACTGACCACCAGGGGGCAGCTCTTGTGTTGAGCGTCTTCACCCTGGTGGTCAGTACGTGTCATAGCGACTGGTCTACAGGTCATTCTGGTTGTTCTGCTGTTTGGTCGCTAGGTTTTTATTATATAGGATAACTTTCTTCTCCTCCCTCTTGCTGAATAGCTTCGAACATGCCAGGCACTTTGCCTCAGGGCCTTTGCATGGACTCTTCCCATTGGAAGGTTCTTCCTCTAAGTGACTGCATGGCTCATTCCCTCACCTCCTTTAAGTCTTCATTCGAATGTCACCTTCTCTGTAAAGCCTGTCTTGACCTCTCCATTGTGTCTGCACCTACATTAGCCAGAACCATCATTTCCCAGTACTGATGGCACCAAACATAACACCTGTTTATCGTCAATAGCATTATTCTAACTAATACGCTAATATAAGCATTAAACAACACTACTTTTTGCAAACATTTTAAAAATAGCTACATGTAGCCTATTTTTCCTTTTTATTGAATGTATTGGGGTGACACTGATTAACAAAATTATACAGGTTTCAGGTGCACAGTTTTTTGAACAAGCCATACTTTAACCATTACCCTTCTGCTGGACATTTAGATTGTGTTTGTGATTATAAATTACATAAACCTACTATGAACCTTTTGTGCTTAAAGAATTTTTCCATTTCTTAGACATTAAAAGAGATTCTTGGACATGGGATTACTGTGTCAAGGTTTATTGTATTAAGACATTTAGCTACAAGTGATACAAACTCAACTCAAACTGGCTTAAGCAAATTAAGACAAATTATTGGCTGATGTATTTGAAAAAATGCAGGGGATGAACTTCAGGTCGGGCTGATTCCGGAGGCTCAGCCCATGTCATCAGTGGTCTGGTTTGTGTCTCATATCTTTAATATCTGCTTTCCTCTGTGTTGGCTTTATTCTCAGGCAGCCTCTTCCCATTGAGGGCAAAATTGCTACCTGAAGCTCTGTTTTTATCCTACCAACTCTAGCTACACTTTCCTCTTAGAAAGACATCCGTTCCCAATATTTTCAGCAAAAACTCAGGACTGATTCTCATGGGCTCAGGTTGAATTGTGCCACCTTTGAATCACTCACTTTGGCCATAGGACAAAGATACACTAGAGCAGCGGTTCTCAACCTGTGGGTCACCAACCTCTGGGTCGCGACCCCTTTGGGGGTAGAACGACCCTTTCACAGGGATCGCCTAAGACCATCAGAAAACACATATATAATTACATATTGTTTTTGTGATTAATCACTATGCTTTAATTATGTTCAATTTGTAACAATGAAAATACATCCTGCATATCAGATATTTACATTACAATTCATAACAGTAGCAAAATTACAGTTATGAAGTAGCAACTAAAATAATTTTATGGTTGGGGGTCACCACAACATGAGGAACTGTATTAAAGGGTCGAGGCATTAGGAAGGTTGAGAACCACTGCACTAGAGCGTGGAGAATGATGTCATTCACCAAAGCACACAGTCTGAGGTGGGGGAGGTGGTATTTCCCAGACACTCAGGGCGCTCTGACCCAAATAGGGAGCAGGCATTGGGCAGGTCCCAAGCTACAGATCTTTATTTTACTTATGAGCAGTTTATGCACTTTGTGTCTTAGTGAGAGAGAGAGAGAGAGAGAGAGAGCGAGCTCAGAAGCAAGAGGAGCCCAAACACATCCTAAGCACACACTTTCGGGTGGATAGGACCAGCCTGATCAGACGGCAGTCAACCTCTACTCTCACCACTGGGTGGTAAGAGGCAGGAGACCCGGCCTGGGCTCCCTGGGAATGAGGCTCCAATGGCCTGTAATCGCAAGGCCTCAGAGGCTGGTGATGGCCACCGGCTCCCTAAGTGCATGTTTAAGTTATGAGCAACGAGGGCAAGTTCTAAATGTGAGGAGCAATATACAGATCTTGTAACATAGAAACCCACGCCTGAAACCTTTATGTTCATGTTGACCAATGCTGCCCCAATAAATTTAATAATAATAGTAAAAGATATGAAAATAAAAAAATGTGAGGAGCAGAAACGTTCTTGCAAATTTCCCCAGGGGATTCTGCCAGCAGCGCTGCCGCCCAGCTGACTGCGGAGGCTGCTGACAGTCGGCGCTCATTGCAGAGCAGCTGCGGTGTTTGTTAAGCAGGCCCTGCACTGAGTGCTGACAGCACCACGACTTCATTATCCTCGGCCCTCTGGCCCCTGCCTCCACCCGGAGCAGTTTTCATAGGAGAGCTCCACTCACGGCCGCCCAGTTGCCTGTCTCTCTGCAGACCTTGCCAGCTTGCATCATAATTGTCTGTTGGCCACTGTTAAATGCCAGCCTGCCCTACAGGCACTGCTGGACTTCTGTCGGACCCCGGAGCCATGGTGGCTTTCAGCTGCCCTTGGCCAAGTACCTGTGGGGCTCCAGTGGCACCTACCTGGTCATCTCTGCCTTGGTGTGTCCTTCTGGCCTGGCTGGGCCTGCTGTTCTCTAAGTGGAACCCATGCTCAGCGGGAGGGAAGTGGGAAGCGTCCTGATGAACACCTCACGGTTTGCTCTCTTTCTGTGGGAGAGGGGCTGTCTGAACCAGCCCTTTCTTTTGAGTCCATCCTTACCCCAGAATGAGGATGTGTCACATCCAGCTGCAGGCCGGGGAAAACAACCCATGACTTTCCACGCTTCAGAAAGTCCTGGAAGGCACCGACCTCTTCCATTCAGTCCTGTGGTAGTGACCATTGGCTGCTGTTTCATTGTGGGGACTGGGGAGGTGCTCACAGAGGGAGGCTGCCTAAGCCAGGGCCATGGGCGTGCCCTTGTGCACCCAGGGGTCTCCATGCCATTTTCTCCCTTTCCACCTCACCCGGGACACTTGGTGAAGCCAATCTACACTAATAAAAGACAAACATGCAAATTGACCATACCTTCGCTACACCTTAAGCCACGCCCACCAGCCAATCAGAGTGGCTATATGCAAGTTACCCCAATCAAGATGGTGGTTAATTTGCATATACCAGCTGGGAGCGAAGACTGAAGACAACGTGGAAGCGAAGCGCTACAGAAGGGAGCAAAGTAGAGGTGGCGGAGACAGGAATGGAGCCAAGGCTGCGGATGCAGGAGGCGGGAGGGGAAACCCAGCCGTAGTGGCTGGGAGTGGGAGGGGAAACCCAGCTGGAGCGGCTGGGAGTGGGAGGGGAAACCCGCCGCAGTGGCTGGGAGCGGGAGTGAAGCCTGCCTCAGTGGGTTTCGCTCCCTTCTCTGCTTCGCTCCAGCCGCAGGAAGCCCTATTCTTGCAGGAATCTTCCTGAAACAGGCCTCTAGTTTATAAATAAATGATTCATGATCATCCTTCCTTTCTCTGCGGGACTGGGGTTAACCTGGAGCCCTCTGGCTCTCATGTGCTTTGGTGCACGGGGTAGAGCGGTGTGAGCATTCCATTGGGCAGGCGGAACTCTCACACAGACATGACTCTCCATACTCCTCTGAGTGGTTGAAAACGTGCTCATTGCCGCTGGCTGCGTCAGGGAAAGAGACTCCACCATTCAACGACCAGCTCCTTTGTTGGAGTCCAGAGTCTCTGAAACCCGGGTCCTCGTTTTCTCTGTATAACTGAGTGGGTGTGCACCTCCGAAGTCTCCAGTCCACTGTGGACATGTGTGGTGTCACCAGATAACTCAGTTCAACTTTTAGAGTGATGGTGCACTGCCTGGAGTGCAGGTGCTGGAGTGCTCTTCTGGCTGTGCCCTCCATGCGGTGGGGCCCAGGTGAGCAGCGCAGGCGGAGACAGAGCAGGAGCTCCACGGGCGGCTCTTCCTCATCCATTGTGTACATCCAGCATCTGTGGAAGATGCTAGATGTTCAAAAGGTTCCCACTGCTGATAAATGAGTAACAGAAAAAAAAGCACAGAACGTAGATGTTCTAAAACAGGTTGTAAAGGAAAAACCAGATACTCATTTTGACTTGTTTCTGTAAGAGTCAGTTTAATGAACAGTTACTGAGCTCCTGCTGCCGGGAGGGGGTGGGGCGCTCAGTGTCCCGCCGGGCATCTGGGTGCTCAGGGCGACCCCCTGAGGGATCTGCTGCCTGTTGTGCACATGCCCATGTGGCCTGTAGATTGAGCTCTTCTGGAAGGTCTGGTGCCCCTGGCACTGCCCCTCTGTTGCCTGTGGGAGTTACTGTTGGTCACTGCATGCACCTGCCTCTGCCCTTCTCTCTGTGCCAGCGTGTGCACCAGCAGGGACAACTGGAGCAGCCCCTGTCAGAACAAAGAAGGTTAGGAATGTAATGGGTGGCACTCCACAGCCCGAGGACTGGGAGGTGGCCAAGTCTCAGAAAGGGCTTGGGAACTGTACCCGTGCTTCTCTCTCTGCTCCTCAGTCCTGATGGCAAACCACGGCCAACCCCAGTTCCAGTGATTGCAAGTTTCAATTCCAACAACATCACTTAACCAACTACTAGACTCTCTCTGTCTCAATTCCTGACTCACAGACAATGAAATAAGCTTGCTTCACATTGGGTCAGGTGACCCCTTGTGCTCAGGGCAGGGGTATGAAGGAGAGCAGGGCTGTCCAGGACTCATTTTTGGCCTATGGGTGGACCAGAGAGCGGGTCCCGAGAAGGGACACAAGGTGAGCTGAGTGGGAGCCTTGACCTCTGTGTCCTGCGCCTGCACCTCTCTTATTCCCCGGTGAGCACTTACAACGCCTGGGCCGGGACAGTCCACGACACAGCTCTGCTGACCCATCGGGTAGGGTTTCATTTTTGTAGGAGGATGGACTTACGCTTGTTAAATATCGAGAACTGCCTTTATTAAATTAAATTGAGACCAGTCTTTGAAGCTGAACATTGGTTGGGCAGAGAACAGATCACAGAATTTGGCAAAAGTGCTACCTAATTGATTTACTGCCCCCCCCCCCCAAAAAAAGGTTGACTTTTGAATGCAGATAAATGCTTTAATTATAATTGTTACATCTACATTTGTAGACACCTGTCACTTAAGATCATTTGTTATTGTTTTCCCAAGCAGTTTTGTTGAGGTCTACACTAGATTTAAACTCTGATGGGCAAGGGCACGTGCATGGAGAAACCACCAGTTACTTTATTGGGGGAACAGTTTGGGTTATTGAACATTTACTTCGAAAGTTTAGTATAGTCCCCAGCTCTATCCCAGTTGCCAAATTCTCCAAGTCTCAGTGGCCGTTTGACTGACAACCGCTTAAGCGTTTTCACTCTGAAACTGGCCCCTGGGCGCTCAGAGCACACTGGGAGGGACGCCATTGCAGGCGGAGTCTGGAGTCTCTTCTCACTCTTTGCACTTTTTAGTTCTCGGAGTTTACAGCCACCGTTAACTTTTAACTTTATTCTCTTGGAACTTTTCCATTGATGTTTAAAAGGGCAGATCAAATGTGTTAATATACTCATGAACGAGAGAACATATCCATGAGGTCTTGAAATATTCTGAATAATATTTTCTTTCTTTTTAGCTGTCTCCGTTATGAGGTACAGCGCCTCTGCTTTTGGGTTTGCAGTAAGTAACCTGAAATGTACTTTTATGGAGTTGTGCATGTTTTTCCTGAGCCCACGGGTCTCACCTGGGCTCTCAAGGAGAGGGTGATTAGCAGATGAGAGCTTCGCATGACAAGCACACCGTCTATGGAGATCGCTTCTAGGCGGATTAGCATTCAGCAGAAGTGAACTGCAAGGAAGCTGCATAATCCTGCAGAACAGAGAGGCGACCGCATTTCCCACAGCTGGTTGCGAGGGTGTTTTAGGGTGTTAGCCCTTTCCCCCCAATGCTGTCAGGTGGACAATGGCACACGCAGGAGCAAAGGCTTTGCTGTGCAGGCAGAGGTGTGGGCATCAGGGGCTGCTGCTGCTAGGATCAGTCCGCCTGCAGCCGGACCCGGGGAGCCTGACCCCCGCCTGCTTCCTCATGGGAGCTGCTGAGAGAAAACGGTCTCAGGTGTTTCACGGGCTGGGCATGCCGAGCACTGGGTGGAGCTGCCCCACGTCCCCTCCGGGTGCTTGTAACTTTCCAGGTGAGAGGTGTCCTGTGGCACAGTGACTCCAGGAGAGCGCTAGTAAACACCCCTCCTGTGCAGCTGCGGGTTCCCTGTGCCTCAGGGTAGGTGTTCCTGCCCACAAACCCACTTCTTCCTTTTGTTGTGAAAACTTAAGGTTTTTGGGGTTGCAGACCTTTTCAGAATCTTTAGAAGGAGTGCACTGTCTGTCCAGAAATACACACACACCACATACATGCACACCAACACACGACACACATACACACGCACAACACATTCTCACACAAAACACACACAACACACACACGTGCACACACATATTCTCACTGTCGTTCTTACAGTGCTCTCTTCCTCTTCCTTCACCTCCCTCTCTCCTCCCTCACATACTCACTCATTCATTCAAACAAAAGCACTGAATTGTATAGACAATTTCAAAGTGTTTGCAGACAGCACAGGGCCCTTGGGTGACCACCCTCCCCCTGGCCCCCATGTAGAATAATCCCATTGAAAGCCAGAAGCAGATCCCTCACCCCGAATATTGTACTTGGGTTACACAGTGAAATGCTGAGATGATCTTGCTTGCTGTGGGGAAACCAATTTCAGGGGTCAGACCCGTGTGATCCCCCATATCTGCAGAGTGCTGGCAGCCAGGCCCCGGGGGCAGACCCACCGCGCCATGGAGCGTGTTTCCCAGGCCCGGGGAGCAGTGCGGAATCTGAGGAGGAGGAGCTGGCGTGTGGGGTGCCCAGGCCCACTGTTGGCTCTGAGGTCACTTGCTCAGGTGTTCTGAGTCACAGAATCGTTGCTTTGTGTCTTCAGCCCTGTCCTGTTAACTCAGGAAAAGCACTAATGCCATGTCTCCTTCTCCTAGTTTGACGCCGTCCTCGATGTCCTGTCGTCGGCCATCGTCCTGTGGCGCTACAGCAACGCGGCCGCCGTGCACTCTGCCCACAGGGAGTACCTGTAAGTGCACTTCGCCTTCCTCCGGGCTGCTGCGCCCGTGCAGTGAGGCTGCAGCACAGCTTACCCTGCAGCTTTGGTCCCGGTGACAAGAATAAGGTCCCGATTTGCCTTTGAGAATGGCTGGCTGGTGTGATGTCAGCCATTTGATGGGCCCCTCTGCAGTGGTCAGCGCGATGGATTTTCCTTTATAATACTCCCTGCTTTTGAGTTTGGAGTGAACATTTGTGTGCTCACTTGTCTGTCTATCCATCCATCGATTTGTCCATCTGACTATCTTTCCATCCGCTTTCTCTTGTGTTATTGGATTCTTTGCTCCCTTGAATTGTCATGCTTTTGTCTTTTCTGAGTACAATGAGTTCCCCAGGGTGATTTCCAGAAGTCGTCTTTAGGGCATTATAACTTATTCTACTTGTCTGCCTAACGTCTTATCAGAGGATATTGCTTGCCTCAGTCTCTGTGTCCTGCGGGGGAAAGTGTTGACTTTGAGGAATTTGTGTTTGTGGCCATAAAACATGTGTCTTTCCCAGCTTTCATTTCTTTATCCCATTTGGAATCTTCAGGACGACAACAGCACAGGTTCCAGAGTGAGCTTTCTTGGCTTTGAATCTCAGCTCCCCCACGTGTTACCTCTGTGACTGTGGGAGACTACTAACTGCCCTGTGCCTTGTTTCCTCGTCCAGAAAAGCAGCAAAACAATACCTTCTTCATTAGGGTTATTGCGACAACTATATGAATGAGAGATAAACATCATAGTATCGCACACGCACACACACATGCACACGCATGCACGCACACACATGCATGCACATACGCACACACACACACACACACTCACATGCTTTGGAACAGTGCTTGGCATGTAGTTGAGTAAACCTTAGCTGCCACGATTATTAATTATTAAGGGTTCTCCCCTGAGCCTGAGCCCCACTGGTCATTAGGGCAAGGGTTTTACCCCACCTAGGCAGGTTTTGAGCAGCTAAGTACACAGGAATGAGGGCCCCTGGCTGTGGTTTGTGATAGTTCCCAGACGAAAGGTACTCTTGGTAGGAGTGCTCTGTCAGACTCATACATGCAAAGGTCGGGGTCCGAATGGTGGGTGCCGGGAGACTCGGAAAGTAATCATCTCACATCCCACGTGCCAAACGGGAAGCTTTGGAGAGATGACACCATGACTGATTCGCTAATGAGGATGAATTTTAGTTTAGTTCATTGTTGGCTTTAGGTGGAGCACAAAACGTCTTTTAAGTGTTAAATACTTATTTTAATGTGTTTCAGCTTTTTCAACAAATATAATTTAAAATGGTCAAATTTGTGACATCACAGATGACATTGCTTAGGGTAAGGTTAATTTTGAAAAAAGTGAGTCCATCTGTGGTTGAAAAAATTTAAGGAAACAATGGTAGTAAACTGATTTTGTAAAATTTCAAATGTTGGTGCCTTAAGGACCACAGTTGAACTAATGCTGCTCTAGCCCGAGGAGCAGCTGTGTCCTCCCAGCTGTTGCTGGCTGTCACTGAGGGAGACCGTGGGAGCACGCTGGAGAGCTGGAGAGTGCAGAAGCCTGGAGATATGCTCAGATGGCAAGAGCGAGTCCCTGTCCTGTCAGAACACATTTCTTTGTTCTGTGGTTGCACCGTCCAAGACAGTAGCTGTGCTTATTTGTGTCTCGTACTGAGGGGTGTTGAGAGTATAAACTATGTACCACATTCCAAAGATGTAGAAAGAAAAAAGAATGTCAACATTTTATTAATAATATTTAAAATATGGATTATATTTTGATATAATTTCTCATCTAACTTGCTTACTTTTAATCTGATTTTATTTATGCTAAAACCAGTTTCTTACCTAGTAGTCATAAAGCTGCACATTGTTGTGGCTTTTCTATGGTGTTGGGATCTTGGTGACTGTTCGCCAGGTGGCCTGGAGTTTTTCCAAGATTAAGATTGATAACAAGAAATGTCTTTGGTTTCACTGTTTTTAATGATCCCAAAGCTGGTACTATTTTTTTTAAGAGGAAGGAGACATCAGGAAATACTGTTTTATTTTTTAAAATATGTTTTTATTGATTGCAGAAAGGGGAAGGCAGAGGGAGAGATAGAAACATCAATGATGAGAGAGAATCACTGATTGGGTGCCTCCTGCACCCACCTCCCATGGGGGACTGAGCCCAAACCCGGGCATATGCCCTGACCAGGAATCCAATCTTGACCTCTCAGTTCACAGGTCGATGTTAAACCAGTGAGCCGCATAGCCAGGCCAAAGCAGATATGTGTACCTATATTAATACTCCAAAGGCAAAACGCACGGAGGAGTTGTTTTGATAATTTCCAGATAGTGGTTCATGTGAGGATGCCAGGGAATTCATTCAGAGATTCTTAATCGAGGGATTGAAACGACACTCACAACCCTTTATTGTTGGCTTAGTTGAAAGTTTTAATCTCTGGCTCATTCCATGTAAATTAAAAATTCATGAAATCACTGCCAGCTGAGAAACTGATGTATCCATAGAAATGAGCATGAATGAATCATGAGAGGCAGAGCTAGGAAAGCTATTGGATTTCAGCTACTTGCTGGAGAATAATATTTGAGAGAATGGGGAAATACCCAACTGGTCCTTAGTTAATTCTTCTAATCTTTCCTACGTTGACTCTAAGGTTCAGAGTGAATATCAGGCTTGGCATTGCCGTGCCCTAGCCTTGCCACATGCACACTGTGTGGGGCGGGGTGTTCGGTGCTCAGAGGAGAGAGTGTGCCTTCAGCACCACTGAGTGGAGCCCACCCAACAGCTTTGTTCCGTGTTATACTCTGTTACTGTGGGAAAACACAACGTTAAATTTAGCATCTTAAGCGAAGGGTACAGTTCAGTAGTGTTAATATATTCACACTGTTGTGAACAGGTCTCCAGAATCTTTTCATCTTGTAAAACTAAAACCCTGCACTCATTACACAACTCCCTGTTACCCTTTTCCCATCCTTTGGCAACCACCATTCCACTCTGTTTCTAGGGCTTTGACTCCTCTATGCACCTCATATAGAGGAATCGTGCAGTATCTGTCTGTTAGTGACTGGCCTGGTTCACTTAGCGTAATGTCCTCAAGGTTCACCCACATTGTAGCATGTGTCAGAATTCCTTTCCTTTTTCAGGCTCTATAATATTCCACTGTAGTTATGTATGTATATACCACATTTTGTCTATCCATTCATCTGTTGATAGACATTTCGGTTGTCTCCACTTCCGCTACTGTGAGTAATATTGCTACGAACAAGGGTGTACCAGTATTTCTTCATGACCCCGCTTTCAATCCTTTCGGATATAAGCCCAGAAGTGGGATTGCTGGGTCAAGTGATAGTACTACTTTTCATTTTTTGAGGAACCTCTGTACTATTTTCTATAGAAGTTACTCAATTTTTTAATCCTACCAATGTTATTTATTTTAAAAAGCTCCCAATTTGATTGGTCACCTTCTTGTGGGGAATATGTGTGTGGAGAGGGCAGACCAGGTTTACCCAGGATCAGGGTTTTCAACAGGTGAGTGAACTAGAGAGGGGAGAGGGAAGCAAGTGTATTTGTAAGGGAGGGACCCAAGAACGTGCCAGACTATTCAAGCTGAGTACGGAGGCTGGGAGGACAACGCAAGGTTAGTGAATAGTCACCATGGATTAGAAGTCTTGTTGATCTTGAATGATTTGAGAGGGGGATGCTGAAAACCAGGACTTCACAGGTGGCTCATTTGCTTGCGTGGCCTTAGGGTGGGAGTGGGTGGCTGAGGTGGGGTGAGGACAGAAGGTCAGGGACATGTGTGAGGCCAGGCGTTGGCTGGATGCTCCACGTGGGACTGAGGGGATGTTTGCAGAATTTAGGGAGGAGACAAAGGGCATGAGGTAGGTGCTGACATCCTCAGTGAATGAAGGACAGGATCAGGGGGTTGGGGGCAACAATAGGAGGAGGAGTGGGTGGTTTAGTCTGTGGGCACCTGGGAGTGTTGAGGGAGAAAGCCAGAGAAACTGGTTTGGAATTCACCGGGGGGAAGACGGGAAGAGTCGAAAAAGAGTATGAGGGTGGGGAGACTGGGAGGAGCATGAAAGTGTTTGGGCACCACACAGGGGGACACAGGTGTGGGGGCATGGTTATAAGGCGGGAGTGGTGGCAGTTGGCCCGGTGACGGGATTGCTGGAGGACACTCAGAAGAATGAAGCACTATGTGTGCACTTGTATTGTGATCTCCAAGGTTCATTCAGTGAGGAAAGCATGGGGCAAAATGGTGTTTAGGGTCTTATTTGTTTTAGTAAAAGAGATTTCCAGCACTTGTGTAGACAGAAAAGCATCTCTGTAGGGACACAAAGGAGACTGGCAGCAGGATCGCCTCTGGGAGGAGGTCTAGGGACGGACAACGGAGGCAGGCACTGCCTTTATAGCTTCCAGACCAGAGCTGACCAGTAGAGCTCTCTGGGGCGATGGGTCTGTCCTCTGTACTGTCCAGTGGGGTAGCCATTAGCCACAGGTGGCCTCTGAGTACTTGACATGGGGCTAGAGTGTCTAAAGAACTGGATTTTTAACTTTATTTAATTTTAATTAATTTAAATAAAAAGATCACATGTGGCTGGTGGCTACCATATTGGACAATGACTCTTTAGAGAGCTTGATCATTTTTAATCTATTTAAAAAACAGATAAAGTTATTAATAAATCAAAGCCCAGGGAATTTGGAAATGTGAGAAAGATATTGAAAGAGTAAAGCAGTGACCGGAGCTGGAGGGTGTGGGAGAAGTCAGTGTAGGAGGAACTTGGCAAGGCTCACTGACGCAGGGAATTGCACACCAGTCTTAGGCATCCTCAGCCCTGGGTACCGTGTCAGGCCACAGGAAATACAGCCTCCTGCTGCCGTCAGCTGCGGAGGGCCATCTGGGTGCTTGCCACAGAAGGTACAGATTGACGCCCATCGGGGCCTCTGACATTTTACATATGATTGCAGCACAGGTGGGAGGCCCCAGGCGGGCTCCCCAGTCCCAGCTGTCTCTCTCGCAGGCCATCAGCTCACTGACACAGGGAGGTGGAGGCAGGGCGGCTGCTTACCTTTGCACGCTTCTAATTCTGCAGCACTGAGCGAAGACAGCCTGGGAGGCTGTTCTTGTTCCAAATGGACCTCCACATGGCGTGATGCTCAGCAGCACGGCTGAGAGCTCTGGAGGGGAGATTCTTAGAGAGGCATGAATCCTCTGTGTGTCTTCTCTTGTGAAGTAAACGGGTACACTTTGTTCTCACCCAGGCCCGTATTTGCTCCGTTTTCTTTTCCAATTTGCTGAGCCAAATGTTTGGCCTGAAAACGACCCATCGACAGGGCGGCTTGATAGTCTTTTGATCACTGGTTTCAGCAGCAACCCTGCTGTTTTTGGAAACAGCTCCAGAACTGGACAAAGGGAAGGAACTGATGCCGTGAAGAAATGATGGATTGGGGATTTGCTTTTGGTACTGATCTAAGGAGACTGCAAAGGCAATGAGTTATACCAAGAGCATGTTAAAATAGTACCATGTCTCCCCTCTACTCCTGGGATATTGGATGTAGCCCTAAATTGGGGGCTCTGGGAAAGAGAATTGCATTTCCTCCACATTTGTTAGTGCTGTCAGCTTGACAAAGCTTGGGAGTGTATTTTAGCTCAAGAGCAGCCCCTGAATGAGAATAAATAACTACAGAGCGGCCTCGGTGACTGAGGAGAGCCGGTGTGGGAGGCAGAGCCTCCACCGCAGGATGGGAGCTCACGGGCCTTGGAGAGTTTGCGTTGAGTCTTGCCTGAAGG
Organism: Myotis yumanensis; assembly: GCF_028538775.1. Taxonomy (NCBI): domain Eukaryota; kingdom Metazoa; phylum Chordata; class Mammalia; order Chiroptera; family Vespertilionidae; genus Myotis; species Myotis yumanensis. The sequence goes on from NW_027223759.1 coordinate 76,386,815, forward strand.
CAGAGGGAGTTGCCCTCCTCTGTTGTGAAAAGGACATATGAAACCTTCAAGACCCTGACAGGCAGGAAGTAATAGAGGAAGGAGTGTTGACTTCCTTGGTCCCCAAAAAGATACGTTGGAGTTCTAACCCATAGTGTTTTCTCCATCACAAGACCTCGTCTGGGTGGCCATGTGGTGTCCTCCCTTTCCTCCTGTAGGTAGACCCATAAGGAATCCTGGGCGTTGGAGCAGCAGGGTTAGGTGAATGCGTTTCGTGACACCAGGCCTAAGGAGCCCGACAGATCAGTCTGTGCAGCAGACGCTGTTCGGGTCTAGAAGGAACCATCTTTGGGATGAGGGCAATGGCTGAGATCCCTTCTCCCAGGCGCAGCACATTTTGAAGGGACCCATCTTACTTGCCTTCATAACCACCTTTTTTTGTGTTTCCCTAGTTGACTAACCCCTTTTCTGTTTTATGAGCTGCTCCTCTAGTGATGTTCATACTATCGCCATCAGCAGATGGAGGAAGCTTCCTGTGTTTGTTTGTTTAAATTCTATATTGTCTAGTTTCTGTAGGTTCTGAACATACAGCTGTGGATTTCACAGTTTGGCAGGAACCATGGCCCGGGGCCGAGGGGTTTTGAGTTTGTGCTCTGGTCTCTGATAGGTTTTGATGTAACTCTTAGGACATCAAGAGTCAGAACTGGGGTTTATGCTGGTGATTTGCACCCAGCCCTGCTGGACCCCAAACCTGGCATTGCCTTCATTTCCAGGCAGTGCCATGTAGTCCTGCTGAGGTGGGGGAGCCCCGGGGATTCATGTGAGACAATGACAGTTGTGACTGTGGACTCAGAGTGAGGAGGAATTAGGAGGGAACAGCTGAGAACAGCCCCAGCCCTTAGCCAACCCCCAGAGGCCATCTCAGCCTCACAGCCAGATGGAGGGGCCTGGTGAATGGATCTCCTCTCATTTTCCCCGTAGCTCAGAAAGCAGGCATTTTTCCAACCTGAGAGGCAGAAAAACCGTGTTTTAGGTCTGTTTCTGCTACACATAATGTAACTACCCTCCACTTTCATTTCCTCATCTGTGAGGTTTAAATTAAACCTACTGTTTTACTTGCCTTGGAGGCAATTCAAGAAAGGATTAAAAGAGAACATGTTTTGAAGAGTTGAAAAGTATGTGTGTGTGTATATGCATATGTACGTACATATGTACATACTACATATATATATATACATACATATGTTCGTAATTATATATAGAAGTAAATATATATTTACAGGTGTAAAAATGATACATACTGCAAAATACAATTAAATTAATTGTATTTAAATTCTTGTTTTTTTAATTTTTAAATTAGATTTCTTATTGAGTGAGATGAGAGAGAGAGAGAGAGAGAGAGAGAGAGAGAGATTGGTTACCTCCCATACACATCCCTACTGGGGATTGAACCTGCAACCTAGGACTGTGCTCTGACTGGGAATCGAAATTGCCATTATCCCATATGGGATGATGTTCCAACTAACCAAGCCACCTGGCTAGGGCAGTTTTTTAAAAAAAATATATTTTATTGAATTTTTACAGAGAGGAAGGGAGAGGAATAGAGAGTTAGAAACATCGATGAGAGAGAAACATTGATCAGCTGCCTCCTGCACGCTCCCCACTGGGCATGTGCCTGCAACCAAGGTACATGCCCTTGACTGGAATCGAACCTGGGACCCTTGAGTCCACAGGCGGACGCTTTATCCACTGAGCCAAACCAGTCAGGGCTAGGGCAGTTTTTTAAATTTTTTTATTTTATTGTAGTAAGAACACATAACATGAGACCCACCTTAACAGATTTTTACGTGTACGGCAGTGCTGTTTCTGTGGGCACAATGTCGTACAGCAGATCTTTCGAGCCTGTCCATCTTGTATGACTGAAAATTCATGCCCATTGTGGAGCAGCTTCCTATTTCCCCTCCCCCTTTAACTTAAATGCTTAAATACCAGCCACTAGAATGGAAAATCTCTGAGAGGACTTGGTATATGTGCACAAAAGTTGCTCCAAGCTTTAAATGGCAGGGTTACCCACCCCTGCCCCAGCCCCATAGCTTTCCTAGGGCAACTGTGAGAATAGGCAAAGTTACTGTGTTACTCTCTGTGCTATTGTGTTTGTTGCTGCAGAGGGATCTTTTATCAGTGGTTCTCAACCTGTGGGTCGAGACTCTTTGGGGGTCGAACGACCCTTTCACAGGGGTCGCCTAAGACCATCAGAAAACACATATATAATTACATATTGTTTTTGTGATTAATCACTATGCTTTAATTATGTTCAATTTGTAACAATGAAAATACATCCTGCATATCAGATATTTACATGACGATTCATAATAGTAGCAAAATTACAGTTATGAAGTAGCAACGAAAATAATTTTATGGTTGGGGGTCACCACAACATGAGGAACTGTATTAAAGGGTCGCGGCATTAGGAAAGTTGAGAACCACTGGTTTAGTTGAATGATATGCATACACCCACCAAAAATTGCTTCTTGGCCTTTTTAGCCAAGAAATCTCTTGCTTGTTTTGTGCATGTGTTTTCAGTGAGAAAACCTGTGTGCCAATGTTGTCAGTGGTGTGGAAGTCCCCTAAACCAACCATACACTGACCTTCCCTGCTTTTCATTCAGAGTTCAAATTCTCTCCTCTGCCAAGGTGAACCTGAGGCAGAGATCACGGGAAAACAGGTTATCTAAGGTGCAATTCTCTGAGGACACGATGCCATATGTTGGAGTCTGACATTGAGAACTCTCCCAAAATAGTAGCCGTGTGAAGGGTCTGTTGACAAGTCCCGCCCGAGAGAACAGATGGGACTTTGGAAGATGTCATATTTAAGCCTCTATATCTCAATATTCCCGTCACCTCTGTTTTGAGCAGGCTCCTCTGCTGGCTCCTTCCCATGAAGACCCACCTGGCAAATATCTGCTCTTCCTCGGGGCCCGCTTGGCTGTTGGAGTTGACAGCTCAGGGAAGGTGGCCATGGAGAGACTTCTTCCCTGCCTTTTCCAAACATAGTAAGGATTTATGGGTCTGTAAATCTTGAGGGACTTCCATGAACCCGAGTTTCCTTCTTATTGTGAATTCTCTAGAACCCGCATTTCTGGATGGTGAGTGATGATCTAGGCATCTGGTTTCCAGTCGGGTACATGTTCTGCCAACTTCATGTGCATTTTGTTTCATGTGTGAGAAGGTAAATTTTGTTCTGGAAAAGTCCAGTTTTACCGACCAGACTTCTATCAGGAGATGCAGTTTCTAACGCAACCTGACGGATATTTGTTGACTCAACAGTGAGTTACTGAGCATCCACTGTGTGCCAGGTACACTTCCTGGCACTGGAAAACAAGGGAGAAACCGGCTCCAGGCTCGTGCATCTGAAGGGAAGTTGACAATAATGTCATTGCAGAGAGAAGTAAGAGCCGTGAAGGAAAGCAGCCAGGGCAGCGTGACGGGGAGGGGGTCCTCCGCAGCTGGGGGTCCGGGTCCCAGCACTGATACTCCGATGGGAGGAAGGAGCCTGGTGAAAGCATTCCTGGGCAGAGGGATTGGTGCAAAGGCCCACATCAGCTTCATGTGTCTGAAGGTCAGAAAAATAGGTGCCCACGGCTGGACCCAGTTAGTGAGGGGCAAAGGGGAGCTGAAGCTGAGAGGCTGTGGGACTCTTGGGAGGAATTTTGATTATAAGAGCAGTAGGAAGCCGTAGGCAAGTTATTAAGAGGGGTGTGTGTGGGGTGGGGGGAGTGATCTGATTATATAATTAAGGTCAGAGAGCTCAGGTGGTTCATCATGAGGGAATTTTGCTATTCTTGTAAATGTATGAGGACCTATGTGTCTTTAAAAATGAAAACTGTTTTATTGATCTCATTGATTATAATTGTGGTGCATATTTGTAGGACAAATAACGTTTAGAGTAATAGAAATTTTAAAGTGAAAGTGTTCTCTCATTAGTGCTTGCTGTCATCCTTTCCTCCCCTCCCGTAAAGATAATCATCTGAATAGTCTGGTGTATGTGCTTCCAGAATATTTTCTGTGTAAATAAAACATAATACACACCCACATGCTTTCTGTACACACATGACTAGGTGCCAATGAAAATAGGATCTTCCTGTACATATTGTTCTGGATCCTGCTTCTTTCTCCTAACACAGCACCAAGGTCATTTTAAATCTCCCGTCGGTATCTAATCCGTTCACTTCAAGGGCCCCGTGGAGTCCTGTTATTGGCTCTGTGAGAATTCACGTCACAGTCTCCTGTTAGGAAGCCTGCGTTGCTCCAGCTCTGCTCTTTCAGGCTGTGTTGCCATTCACTGCGTGTGCACGAGTCTCTGTGCACCGACCGCTGTGTGCTCCTCAGGCCCGTGTGGGAAATACTGGGTGCTTTTTTCTTTAATAAGAGACAAGTGAACTGTGATTTTAAAGACCATTCGCACATCCTAGTCCTGTTTGTAGTCTGAATGAGGGTGAAAGCTGGTTTGTGGGCCAGAGGGTGCCTGCACTGAGACCTGCTGCCCCGAGCCTGGTGGGGCTGTTGTGCCCCACTCATCTGTCATCTGGGTCGTTCATGAGGTGGCCATTGTGATGGGAAAGGCTGCCGGCCACAAAGGTGGGGGGGGGGGGGATGAGGAACACAGGCAGGGATGGTAAGCTCACCTAGTTTATATGCACAGCGAGCCGGCAGTATTCCCCCGGCGCCCTTCACCGCGGGCACAGCTGCAGGTCGGCATGAGGTTGCTTTCCTGAATATCATGAGTAACTAAAGCTGGGGACAGGCTTACAGACAATAGACTACACAAAGCTGGGTCTGCCCTTCCGTCATTAACTGCGATTCTGCGTTCCCAGGGACCCCGTAGTTGGCAGCGGTGGCAAGCCCATTCAGGCTCCAATACACGTTTCCTTATTATCGCACCTATAAGTTGCAAGTATCACACCCTATTAAGAGCCCAGGAGCTGAGGGAGGAAATGGGCTGATGAAAGGTCTTTGGGAGAAAGAGATGACTTTCAGCGTGTGTGTTATACCCAGTGCCCGGGACAGTCCAGGAGGGCGGGCCTGAGTGGGAGGAATCGCACGGTGCGAGGTGCTGGCTGTCTGTTGTTTGGGCACGAGGCCCATCCACCCACCCCTCTATGGTTGGCACCATCCGCTGCCTCCTTCTGCCCATTCATCCCCTGGGCAGTGGAAGCCTGCAGGAGAAACTCTGTGAGGACAGGTTTAGGATATTAGCCAAGATGCATATTTTAGTGGCCTTCTCAAAGCGGGATGTTAAATGGCAATGCCGAACAAACATAAAACCCCCTCGCTCTCTTCTCTCCATCAAAACTGGACTGTGATATGAGCTGGTCCATGTGGCTGGAAGGGAGGCCAGAAAGAATCAGGGCCTAGCTGCAGAAACGGAGGCGTGTCTGTAACCCAGTTTCTCTGTGGACGCTAGACTGTCTGAGACTTGATTGGCCCGTTTCAGAGGAAGGGTGCGTGTGTACTGGGAGAAAACGCATTTGCACATTAGCCGCTTTCCAGAAAGCGTTACTTTGATTTATTCTTCTTCCAATTCCAGAGGGGCACTGAGGTTATTAGATTTAGAGCCAAAGAAGGCATATGTTACTGAGCTAAAGAAAAGGCCTTACACTAGTAATCTGGGTTATTTTCTTACGGAATAAAAACGATTCGGGTAGATTTATTAACAAAGACATTTTCTTTTTTTAATTTCACTGGGGCCCATTCCTGTTGGGAAGTCCGTCTTTTTTCTCCCAAGGGCCTCGTAGAGCACATGCAAGGCGTCTGCGGTGATGGGTGGGCCGTTTCCTGGGCATCTGAAGGAATAGCATTTGCAGAACGAACTTAAAGGGGGAGGGCAGGTGCTGCCCTCCTCCAGCGCCCTGCATGTCCCTTACTTTCTTGTGAGGCCAGCCTTCCTTTTGGTTTGGGATTCATATGGGGACAAGCGGGTTCCTAACCTGCATGATGGTGAGTTCCTGGGAGGCCTGGCCTGGCCACTAGGCTGGCAGTGGCCTTGGAGCCCAGCGCCATCCCTCCCAGCGCAGGTCTTCCCTCCTGCACGTCTCCTGTAACCCTCACTGCTGGCCTCAGCCCTGCTTGGATATTGTAACTTATCTTTATGATTTTTGAAAATCAATTGCAAAAAAAACCAATTTTTTTTTTACTTTTTATAGTTGCAAAATCTCAAAGTATAAAATTAAAAATCACCCCTTATCCCACCACCAGAGGAAGTGGCTGACGTTCTCTCCATCTCCTTTACACATATGCACGGGCTTACGGGGTTTTCACAAAACTGTATATGATTGGTTGTACATCCTACTTTCTCCCCCACTTAACTTCCCACAGTGAGCATTTCTTCATCATTAAAAAAACTCTTGATTTTTTAAATCTGCTTTTTGATGAATTGATTTATTGCTTGTTTTCACTGCTGTGTGTAAAGTGGCATTAGCGGATGTAGGATGGAGCGAACCTGCATAGAGAGTTTACTAATGACATAAAGGCTCCCCTCGGGCAGGCAATCTGTCTGGTATAGTCGTAGAGTGGATTTAAATTCAGCTCCTCCCAGGGATAACTATTTTCTTTAAAATATTTACAGATTTTGGGTGGTTTTATAAAGTTGTGTTGTCCTGCTAAATGCACCCCAAGTGTCCCTTCCCTTTTCTTCCATTAAGCGGGAAAACCGCCTTCCTGCCACCCTGCTGGCCATGGGAAAGGCAGTGCCCAGTGTGGAGTGAGAGTTACCGAGTTTCTGACCTATTGCAGGCTGAGCAAACCTCACTTGGAAATCCCGCCAGCAGGCTGAGTCCTCCAGCTCATTCTGTGTCCCCTGCAGAGCCCCTTCCTCCAGCCTAAAGGAGAAGTTTGTTGTGTCTAAATGCCTGCAGCAGTACTGCCGCAGGCTCTCCTTCCTGTTGCCTCCTCACCCCACTTATCTTAGACTCACTCCACTTAAAGGCGCATCCCCCTTAGCTTTTCGGGTCTCCACACACCCCTGCCCCTGTCTGGGAGATGGTTAGGGGAGCTGCCCCATGAAGTCTGGCCAGGTGCCAGGGGCAGGCTCTGCAGCAGTTTGCAAGTGGTGCCCATCCTGCTCTTAGGTGGTGGCAGTGCTGCCGAGCCTGCACCCCGTGTCCCCTGAGGACTTGTTAAAGCACAGGCTCCTGGGCCCATCCCAGAAACCACTGGAATCACGTGACTCACTGAGACTGGACTTAAGGACCCGCCCCCTTCTTCACATTTTCCTGATTAATGGAGCCTTTATTCCTTTGAACCGGAGAAAAGCCACTTATCCACACTGATTCTACTCCTGGAAGAAGCCACAACATGACTAGAGTAATTCATCTCAAGATGAATTAAATATGAGCTCCTTTGCCTAAGGCAGAGGAAGGTGGCAGGATGGAGATGAAGCAGTAGGTGCCTGAGAAGTTGGGGGGTTTAGGGTGAGGCAAAGAAGTGCCCTAATAATTTTCTCTGTAATGGGTTTTGAAAGGCACCAGTGATAGCTTTATTTCTAAGTGAGATGTTGCTCGTTCACATTTCCAATCATCTCTTGAGCCTTAAAAAAAAAATGGACACCACACACCTCAGCTCCTTTTTGTTGAATGAAGTTTTTGGCATGTGACCTTTTAACAAGCCCATGAATAATTCTCTTCATTGACTGGCTGGTGATGTTTTTATTCTGAGATGTCCTAGCCGTTCAGTGATGGCACACACACTCCAACCCCCACCTACACCCACAGACAGGCTATTAAATTAGTGAGGGGTGCAAATTGCATGTCTCTTACACAAAGCATGTTATTGGTTAATAAAATTACCGAGTACACACATGCCAGTCTTTATCCACAGACCCTGATTCTCTAATTTGGCGGAACCACCGCTGGCATTAGTGGTGCAGGTGGATGTCTGGTTGTAATTACCCAGGGCCTCATTACATACGCTCTGTCAGGAGCCCTGTCATTCTTTTCCGTCCATCAGGAAGCCCACAGCCTGGTCATTAGGAAGGGAATGGGCATTGCAAGGGCTGCTCATGGCATTTTTTTCCTACATCTATGGGATTCAACCTTTCTTTTCCCTTTGTTTAAAAAAAACAGTTGCAGTTTACTTTAATTCACAGTCATTGGGCAGACAAATTAGAGCAAACTGGGATACTTGCAACAGTAGGGCAAACTGTAGTAGGTCTCAGAGAAGCCAGTAGAATAAGTATGGTGGGAATAATAAACAAGTTTCCTCTTCATTATTCCCATAGTTATTCGCCCCATGTGGCTAGCAACCTGTTCCTACGAGGTTGCTTCTGTTGTTGGTGAAATAAAGGCCATGGCTGGTAAAGTCTCTGTTAGATATGAGGCCTCCAACATGGCACAAATGGATTATTTGCAAATGTGCCTCGTAATTTCTGGTCGTGGGACTTTGGGGCCAAATGACACGGTCCATGCAGCCACAAAGCCCTAGCGTGCTGCCACTTTAGACACTGCTCATTTATGAGACTGACCTGCTCAGGTGAATCCATGCCCTCCCGTAGGAACTGGCTTCCCTGAGTAAAGGCACGCAAATTCCAGCGCTCTTCATCTCCCTGATCAAATGAGCCGACATTTTGTTCTGGGGAATGTGTCTTCAGGGGAATGTGTCTGTTTTTTTGTAGCCCAGCTCTGGCCTCTGTAGGAAGCAAACCTAGCTGCTGGCCTCAGTAATGTGCTTGGACAAGCAGAGGGCATGGAAGTGCGGGGTCTGGTGCTCAGACCTCAGGGTGCTCTGAATCATCAGTGGAGCTCCTGCAGGCCCCAGAGTCTGTGCCCACACCCTCTAGATGTTTCCCACAGAACCCGAGTAGGGCTATGGGATGTCAGGTATACCAGATGCCTCAGATCATGCTTTGGAGAAACAGAGACACAGCATGAGGTGAGAAGCTGGGTGGTGAGTGGCCCAAGCATGGGCTTCTGGTGATACAAGTGGGCTGGGTCCATAGCCCAGCTTGGCAGCCTTAAGCACACTTCTTTTTTTTTTAATTAAATGCACTGGGGTGACATTGGTCAATATGAACATACTAGAGGCCTGGTGCACGAAAATTCCTGCACTGGGGGGGATTCCCTCAGCCTGGCCTGCCCCCTCTCACAGTCCGGGACCCCCTAGGGGATGTCCTACTGACGGCTGGCCTCCCTCTGTGGGAGGCGACCAGGCTGATCAGGGGAAGGTGCCACCCCCATCACCCCACGGCTGCTGCCACTGCTGGCTATGGCGGCTGCAAGGCCTGAGCTCCAGGCCTCGCAGCCACCAGGACTCAAAGGCTACCTGAGCCCAAGGCTGCCTGAGCCCCAGGCCTCATAGCCACTGTGGCTTTGTCCAGATGGATGTCTGGAAGACATCCGCCCTAGTTAGCATATTACCCTTCTATTAGTGTAGATAGGTTTCAGGTGTGGATTTCTGTTACAAGATCTGTATACTGCACCATGTTTGAACACACCTCTTAAACCCTATGAACCATGGTTTCCTCAACTGCTCAAGGCAGTGGAAAAATCTGTCTCCTGGGACAGTTGTGGGACAAAGCGGGGTGTTCAGCAGGCACAGCTGGTACTCACTGGTCAAAAGGAGCAGCTCTGTCAACTGATGTGTCTACAATGTTGTGATTGTTGGTGTGCTCTTCTCATGTGAGGTTTCTGTTCCCCCTTGTGCAGCGTTTTGGTGGCCTTTCTGTGAATCCATCACTGCTCTTTCGGAGCTGTTTCCCATCCATCAGGCCAACACGTGTCACTCAGTTTGGCCCTCTTGCTCTGTGGGTTGTCCCCGTTGATGAACACGGGAACCTGATGTCTATTCTCTGGGCACCACCAAGAGGAAGGCACATGCTGAAATGACTTGGAGCATTGGTGTGGTGGACACTTTGGGCCGGATCTTGCTTTGTTGTGGGGGATGGTCCCACGCCTTGGAGGATGTTTACCAGCCTCCCTGGTCTCTACCCACTAGATGCCAGCAGCACTTCCCAAAGTTGTGACAATAGAAACAATCTCCAGACATTGGCCAGTGCCCCCTTGTCCACTGAGCGGAGGGCAGAATCACCCCAAACGAGAACCACTGATGCAGAGTCACATCTGCACCTTAGAACAGAAGTTCCTAAGCCTCTTGCTTCCTAAGACACCTGGAGAGCTTTGTGAAAACAAAAGAAACCAAAACTCACTGGCACCGCTTACCTGCGCGGCTGCAGACTGTAGGGGCAGAAGCGTCAAGGGGCAGCCCATCCTCCGAGTTCTTCAAGCCTCACAGGTGGTTCTGATGAGCAGCCAGTTTGGGGACCAAGAGGTGTACCATGAGGTCACTTTGCCAGGGGCTCTGGGTGGACTTGCATGACAGGCTCATTCTACAGAGGAGCTTTCTCTCTGCCCTCACGGGGCACAGGGTTAGTAACGGGAAGGTGAGGTTGCAGGTGCGGAGGGATTTTGGACCTTTAATGGGTGAGTTATCGGCCCCCTCTCACAGGACCATGGGAGTGTGGTCCCAGACAGAGAGAGGAGTTTTGCGTGTTGGGGTCAGTTCATTGTCCAAAGAGCTCACTTTAAAAAAAAAACACCTTTGTGCCAGCTACCATGCTAATGAGCTCTGTTTGTGAATTAGCACACAGCAGGTGTGCCATTACATAGATGATGAATCCGCCTCAGAGAGAGGTGAGGTAGCTGTCCGAGGTCCCACACTGCTGTAGTGCTGGAGCCCACGCATTGAGCACGGTTCCCTACCGCCTCTCTTCACAGCAAGAGTGAGACTCAGTCAGAGCTTTCACTGTGGTTGCCAGTAATCAGGGCATCATCCTAGACTTCACAGAAACTGGTATGATCATTCCTAATTAGAGGAGTCTGCATCCTTAAATAACCAACAGACAGATCCCACGCCTTGGAGGGATCTCCTTGGAGGGTTTGATTCTCTATTTGGGGAATGTGTGGATGGATCAAATACACAGGGACAGGTTGTCTTATTAAAATGCCCTCCCCGCTTCTCTAAGGTGGTAGTACATACAGTTAGATAAATTATAGCAAGGTTGTCTTCCTCTGTCATCCCCCTCACCTTTATATTGGCATGGAAGTTTGGTTTCCAGGCGAGTATGTCAAGAGACGGATCAGTGATGTGAACTGTCTTTGCCTCTACCTTGTGCCCCTAAATGCCGGGAGCTGGTCCATCCTTGCTGTTTCAAGGGACCTGGCATATATGGCATACTGTTCTTAATGTGTTTGCTCACCTTCTTGGCGCTATGTGTTTTAACCAAGGTCACCTCTCCGAGAAAGGTTGTTTCCCCAGGTGGGGATTTTTCCCTGAGGTGAGGGAGGGGATACAACCCCTTAATTAAGTGCCAGGCGGGTAGTTAAGCTACATAATCTTTACTCCCTGGAATGGAGATGAGAAACGCCCTAACCTTTGTAATAGAAATTGACAGGATTAAAATCGGCTGGTATAAATACGGATGTAACAAGACAATAAACATCAGATCCTAACCAGAACCTAGCCAGAGAACATGGCAAAAGATCCTGGACAGAACCTGGCTACAGAACTTCACTGGAGAACCTAGACAGAACATGGCAAAAGAACCTGGATAGAACCTGGCTAAAGAACCTGGCTGGAGAACCTGGAGAACCTGGCTAGAGAACCTAGAGAGAGAACCAAGAGACAGGACTTGGCTGGAGATCCTAGACAGAACCTAGAAACAGAACCTATCGAGAGAACCTGGCTGAAGAACCTAGAGAGAGAACCTAGAAACAGAGCCTAGCCAGAGAACATGGCAAAAGATCCTGGACAGAACCTGGCTACAGAACTTGGCTACAGAACTTGGCTAGAGAACCTAGAGAGAACATGGCAGGAGAACCTGGATAGAACCTGGCTGGAGAATCTGGAGAACCCTGGCTGGAGAACCTAGCAAGAGAACATGGCTACAGAACTTGGCTGGAGATCCTGGCTAGAGAACCCAACTCTGCTGATGAACTGAACACTGCCTTCATGTCATTCCTTTTTGCCGACTCCGTCCACACCTTTGGCGACCCCTGGACCTGCTGGGGTTGGACCAGCCAGGGTTCTCCATATTCTCCAGCCAGGTTCTATCCAGGTTCTCCTGCCATGTTCTCTCTAGGTTCTCTAGCCAAGTTCTGTAGCCAGGATCTTTTGCCATGTTCTCTGGCTAGGTTCTGTTTCTAGGTTCTCTGTGTAGGTTCTCTCTCTAGGTTCTTCAGCCAGGTTCTCTCGATAGGTTCTGTTTCTAGGTTCTGTCTAGGATCTCCAGCCAAGTCCTGTCTCTTGGTTCTCTCTCTAGGTTCTCTAGCCAGGTTCTCCAGGTTCTCCAGCCAGGTTCAGTCGCCAGGTTCTATCCAGGTTCTTTTTGCCATGTTCTGTCTAGGTTCTCCAGTGAAGTTCTGTAGCCAGGTTCTGTCCAGGATCTTTTGCCATGTTCTCTGGCTAGGTTCTGGTTAGGATCTGATGTTTATTGTCTTGTTACATCCGTATTTATACCAGCCGATTTTAATCCTGTCAATTTCTATTACAAAGGTTAGGGCGTTTCTCAACTCCATTCCAGGGAGTAAAGATTATGTAGCTTAACTACCCGCCTGGCACTTAATTAAGGGGTTGTATCCCCTCCCTCACCTCAGGGAAAAATCCCCACCTGGGGAAACAACCTTTCTCGGAGAGGTGACCTTGGTTAAAACACATAGCGCCAAGAAGGTGAGCAAACGTATTAAGAACAGTATGCCATATATGCCAGGTCCCTTGAAACAGCAAGGATGGACTGGCTCCCGGCACCTAAACACGTGTCCCGCGTGCCATGTGGTACATAGTTGTCCACACCCGCCTCCCTCCCCACCGTGGCCTCTCCCCCTGCAGACATGTCCGTGATTTAAAGGATGTTCTCATTGCTCTCCTTTTTGCCTTCTGATTGAGCTTCTCAGGTGCCATCCACTGGGCAGCAGCTGCAATCGGAGCCAGCCTGGGGCATGTGGTGTGACTCCAAAGGCATCTGGGACACCTTGCCCCTACAGTTGTTCAGGTGACCCCAGGGGTTAAGAAATGTCCCACCTGTGCTGATGCAGAGATGCCCTTGTAGCTATTCAGACTCCAGCAAGTTACATGTAGGTTTCCTAACTTCTCCCTTCCGACAATGGGCTGGATGTAACGATGCGCCAAGCGCTGGCGTTTCTCTCTTATGATGTGGGATTGACAACTGTGGGAATACAGCAAAGGTCTGTTTATAAGCAGATCTGTACTTTGCAGGGAAGCCTTCGCATTTTGCAAGTCTAGTAAGAACTATCACTGTAATTTAAAGTTCTAGAATTTTTAGGAACTAGTTCTTGCAGGTGAAGGCTTTTAGGGTTAATCATTAATGTGCATTTCCCAAGTTATAGTACCATGTGGCTACACTGTATTAATACTCTGCAAATAATTTAAAACCATTATTCTGTTTAGAAAGCTAGTTACCTAACTCAGTGGATGAATAACATTTTTCTTCTAAAATACTCTCTTTCTGTAGTCTCTGTTTTTTATCTCTTCCTCTGGGAAATGTCACTCTTTAAAATAGTAGTGTGTGTAGGTCACAGAGAAGTTACAGAAATAAGTAAAATTCAGCCAAAAACATGGTGAATCTTTCTTGCCCTCTGAAAGCTTTATAGTAATAATTGAAAGGAAGCCCATGATTTGTACATTGCTCAGTGAGAAATCCTATGTCATTCCTAACATGCAGTAGGTAAACAATGCCTACTATTCAGTCCTTACATTTTGGTTATGTAAATAAATCTGTGCTGTCAACCTGTTGATTTGAAATAAAAATGTTTAATGAGCCAGAAACCCCACTGCTACATTTAGACTAGAATTTTAGCATATCAGGACCTTGGTGATTAAGTCAAATTTGCTAATTTTAAGCATGAGGAAACTGAGGCCTAGAGAGGTCATACGAGTTCCCTATTCTTTCCAAGTTAATGACAAGGATAGATCTAGAATCCAGGACTCCTGGTTCCACCCCAACTCCAGCAAAATTTTTGTGTTAAAATTCACACAACACCCAGATAAAGAAACTTCTAGCTCATCTCTGTTTTGAGGCTCAGATTTGGATTTGAGCCCCAACTCATCTACTGCTTGGCTTTATAACCCCGAGCAGGTCACGGACTTTTCTGAGGCCTTCCCTAGCTCCCTCCCTTTCCCAGAATTCCCATCTCTCAGCCCTCCCACCTTGCCAGGTGGCAGCACTGATGAGAAGTCCCTGAGCAGTCCAGGAAAGGTCTCTGCAAGCCACAAACCCTTACCCACAGGCCACGAGGTGTTTGCCCCAAAGAATCCACACCCTAGGACTTGGCCCTGAGACTCTGCCTCAGGTGGGGCATGACTAAAGGATGGCCTCTACCAAAAGTTCCAGTTATGGAAGAGGATGCAACAAGATTAAATTAGAGGTGTTATCTTTAGAACTTTACATATACTCAGTATCCCGTTAGTGACGTGCAGCATTTTATCCATCATCTTATTTATGCTCATGATAATTTTGAAAGGGAAGTTGTAGGGAGGGGCTCTAGGTCAAGCCTTGGGCTGACCTGTGGCAGGGCCACAAACAAGTCCCAGCCTGGAGGGAAGAGCTCTCCTAGCAAAAGCCTGACCTTGTAGCCCTCCCTAATTCCTTCCTAAGTAGCTAATGGGCTGTGGGAGGTGCAACAAGTGTTGCCAAAACAAGAACATTTGTATACATGTTAATCTACCCTTGTTTTAATCAGACTATAAAATCAAGCATCGGCTTGCATGCTGGGTCTTTTGTGTCCTCATCCAGGCACGGGAGAGCCACCAAGCCCCAGCTGTATTCTCTTGTCTGTCTTTTCTTCAAACCTTCACCACCCCTCTATAGGTTCACCCTTGGCTGTGCTGGTGCAGCACAGGAAGTAGTATTTTCATCCTTCCCATTTTATGTATAAGTGAACTGAGTCTTGGAAAAGGAGACAAGAACAGTTGAGTGTGGGTGGAAGCTGACCATATTGCTCTAGCAACAGTGCTGCACCCACCAAAGGGCACACCCCACACACTGTGCCCCCTCCCCGGGTGGGACCTATAGTAGATGCTCAGTTAAAACCTGATTAATTTGTGCCCTCCAGTGTGAGACTTAATAGAGACCAACGTTTGATACCTTACGGGGATGCGATAGAAGGAAATGTCAAGAGTGATATAGCTGGAGAAGGCATTTTTAGAAAGTTTCATTCTGTTATAAAAGTATAACATGCAGAAAAGCAGAGGAAAGAAGTTCATCTTCTCACCATTGCTAGTTTTGTGGATTTCCTGCCAAAAATGTCTCCCTGGGTTTGGATTTGTTTTTACATGTTTTTAATCTGTGTACACCATTTTATATCCTGCTTCTTCACTTAATACTTTCTTTCTGACACTTTTATGTCATTGACAAAAGCAATTTTAAATGGCACCCAGTAGTCTACTGAATTGATGCATCGCAGTTACTTAAACACTCCTTTTGTGGTACATTTAACTTCCCCACTTTTAAGTATAATTAATGCTGCCGTGAACATTCTTCTGCAAAAAGCTTTTTCTTTGGGGATAGATTCCCAGAAGTGGATCAAAGAGAATGAACAATTTAAGCCAATTACTTTAAATACTGTAATCAAGCAGGTTAGAGACACTGGAGGATAGGTTACCAAGGAAATGATGGAGGGTTTCTGTAGCGATGAGAAGAAAGGAAAGAGTCAATTAAGCAAGTCATGCCGACAAGTGTGTCCTGAAGGTGCAGGGCTTTTTGTTTCCCACGGAGGCAGGCAGTGGGTTGGTGCCTGATGCCTCCAACACGGGTGGGAGTTCCAGAGATCACAGGAGGATCTGTTCTTGTATATCTTTTTGATTCAATAAGAATATTTATTCCAGGAGTGGCCTCCTGTATCTTTGACACTGGGGTTGCCTGATTTTCTGGTTGGACTAAAACTGGGCGATTCCTCTTTTCCATAATAACGCTGCCATCAGACAGGTATTTCACAACGGTCCTCAAACAGGCAGCCCCCCGTTCCAGTTCTAGGTGCTGCTTTTGTGAGACAACCTTTGGCTGCCACTGCCATAGGTGTTTCTTGTCTAAGAACCTTGTATCTGTCAGCTTTGCTGCTATAACAATCATCCCCAAAATCTCTAAGACTTATAGCACAAACATTAATTTCTCAGTCGTTTTCCTCTTAAGCTGAGGTTTGCAGACCTCTGTGTTGCATGAGTTCTTATTCCAGGTCTTGGGCTAAAGGAATAGCTCCTCTCTGAGGATTGTGGCTCCTGATATCAGGCCTGATACAGGACTGATATGAGGCCAAGCCAACCAGGCAGAGCTCTGCTCAGGTGTCTGTCATCTCCACTCACTTCTGTTGGCAGGAGTACATCACACCTCCAAGCCTGATGGTGGGCAGAATGTATCCTCCTCTACACCGAGGTGCTGAAAAGTACCCGGCCAGGATAAGAATGTGTGGTTGAGATCAAATTGTTGTGCACAGTGATGCATCTACCACAGGTCCCCTGGGAGTTAACCTCCTGTTTTCTTCTGACATCCCTTGTCCTCTGCACACAGGACCTGGCCCAGGACTGCTTAGACCCCGTGTGAGACAGGCTCCAGACACAAAGGGTTTGCTATCCTCATTGGTGGCTGGCGATCCTGGGACTCTTCATCACAGTGGCAGGTGGAGTTTTCTGAAGATGACACAGCAATACCGTCCTCCCGTGTGCTCTCTTCCAATCTCATCCTGTCACTTCGCCATCAACAGGTGGCATCTTTTTCCATCTCCTTTCATCTTAGTCCTATGAATCACTTATAACCAACAGAACGCTCTGGGAGGGCACTGGGGCTCCCAAGGCCTAAAGCTTGACCCTGTCCTGGAAAGCTTGCTCTGGGGGAAGCCAGCCAGCCATGGAGGAAGCTCAGCTACCCCAAGGGACATTGGCCAACCACTCTGCCCCGGTCCCAGTGAACTTGGCCTGCAAGCCATCCCTGCTGTGGGATGAGTCATCTCTCTGGGTTCAGTCCTTGTTATCACTCATCTTGGATTCAAAGTCCCAGGGAAGAATATCCCATCAGCCCAAGTGTGGGTCGGTGCCTTGTTTCAAGGCAGGGTTCAGTGACTGCCTTTCCTCTCTTTGAGGAGAGTGAGGCCTGAAAGGTGAATCGAGGCTCATCTATAATATTAAAAATGTAATATGCTAATTAGACCAGATGTCCTTCCAGACGACCTTCCGGACGAAGCCGGGGCTGTGAGGGAAGCCCGGAAAGCCCAGGTCCCGGGTGCCAGAGGGAAGGCAGTGCCGGCAGCCAGGGGAAGGAAGGCCTACCCTTGCATGACTTTTGTGCATCAGGCCTCTAGTTACCAATGAAAGGTGGAGTGGTTGCAGGTCAGGCCCAGATGTTCATGACAGGTATTGCCCGAGTCAGCTGTTGAAATACAAATCTAGTCATCTTACTGCACCATTGTCAGAGCTGTTAGGGGCTCTGCATGGTTCTCCTAAGAAAGTTTTACACCTTAGCACATGGGGCGCTTCAGGGTTGGCCCTTGCCCACCTTTCTCCCCAGCTTACTGGAACCTTCACTCCAGCCTTACGAAGGCACTTGTGGTTTCTTACAATGACCCTGTCCGCTGCCAAGGCTTTAAGTACACTCTGTGTGCCAGTGACTCCCAATTATGTCCCCACTTGAACTTCTCTCTGAAGCTAACCTCCTGTCTCTAACCACGTTCTCAACAACTCCTGTCTAGCAGACATTGCTCACTTAGCGTGTCTAAACCTGAACTCCTACCTGCCCCACCCCCACTCCCCAAGCCCTGCTCCTCCTCTTCTCCTGCAGTCCTCCCATCTCAGGAAGTGGCACCTCCATCCTTCACTTCTCTCAGGTCGGAAAACTTGCATCATTTTTACTCTTGTTTGTTTCATATTGTACATGAGAAAAACTCGTCAGCTGTACTTTCAGAATATATCCCCGAACAAACAAAAAATTGAAACTAGAATGTAACAGTGCTACTGTCCTGATCCAAGAAACATTTGGGACTTTCTCACCTGTGTGTTGCCACAGCCTCCCAAGCAGCAGCCATCTTGTTAAGACCCGTCACATCACGCCATTCCCAGTCAGATCCCCAGGGCTTCCCATCTTTGGAAATGCCTAGCCCCTTACTGTGGCTGCAACACGTTACATGATCCTCACCTCTGACTTCACCTTCACTGTTCCCCCTTCCTCATCCTCTTTGGCCCACTGGCTGCCCTGGTGTTCTCTGATCAAGTCAAGCAAACATCTGCCTCAGAGCCTTGCTCCTCCCTCTGCCTAGAAGGTTTCAACCCCATATACCTGCATGATTTGTTCCCTGGGACGGTGGCTGGCATACGGTAGGTTTGCAGTGAAAATGTGCTGAAAGGATGAGTTCTGATAGGCCTTTGGGCACGGCTTCCCTTTCCCTTCACTCCTCCTTACCCAGCTTATTTATTTTGGTTCTTTCAAAATCAACTCAAATCTCAACTTCTCTAGAAGATTCCAGTTTCAATTTCTTTTTTTAAAATACATTTTTTTAATTGATTTCAGAGAGGAAGGGAGGGAGGGAGGGAGGGAGAGAGAGAGAGAAAGAGAGAGAGAGAGAGAGAAACAGAAACATCAATGAGAAAGAATCATTGATTGGCTGCCTCCTGCACACCCTCTACTGGGGATTGAGCCCACAACCTGGGCATGTGCCCTGACTGGGAATCGAACCGTAACCTCCTGGTCCATATGTTGATGCTCAACCATTGAACCACACCAGCCAGGCTATAGTGTGATTTCAATGCCCCTTTCTCTAATTGAAGAAAAGGATTGTTTTGTATGTGTCATTGTATCTATGACATAGCAGATTTATTGGTATCTGGTAGGCCCTCAGGAAAGCTCCCTCAGTGTCCACATCGATGTCGTGTTTCTTTAACAGGTAGTACATGCACATTGTTTTAAAAAATACAAAAAGCATGACAAAGCATGGAGGGAAAAGTGAGTCCCTGTTCCCCAGGTGTTTTCTGCAGAGGCTGATATCACTCTTAGGGGGTATCTGCCTGAATATATTCTACGCATAGACAAGCGGTTATACATCCAGTAGATATTTAAGAAAAAAAATCAAAATTGATGCACAGATAATGGACCTGGCATTGAAAATACTTTAAATAACCAGTTTGCTAAAATAGTAAGATTTCTGAGTGTTCTTATTCTCCCGAGAAACAGATGTCTACCCTGAAACTCTTTCTAAAATCTTTGCAAGACCCACTAGTCCACTTCTTACTTCACTAGGTTGAAAGTAGTATGTGAAAGCAAACCTGCCTGGTGTCTCCCAGGAATGGAGAAAGCATCCCTCTGCCCCCGCGCCCCCCACGCTTCTGCCCTACGCTAGCGTCCTTTCTTTCCAGGACCGTTGCCAAAACAGCCAGAGTGATCCTGTCATTTCTCTGCTCAGTCCTTCGTTGCTTTCCCATTCTGTTCAGAATGTACACTCAAGTATGTAGTGTGACCTTAAGGCCCCACGTGGCCACTGTGTGCCAGCCACGCTGACCTCATCCCTGATCACTGACTATACAGGGTTCCCTCCTGCGGGGCAGCCTTGGCACCCTGTTCCTTTGTCACGTGCTGTTCTCCAGGTAGCGCTCAGCCCTCCCTCCCATCTCTTAGGTCTTTGGACAAATGTCCCCACATTAGCAGTGTGATTACTGTACATAAAATTACACTCTCATTATTCTCCTCCTTTATTCTGCTTTATGTTTCTGTGCATAATGGGATTATTTGTTCACATGCTTGCTGTCCGTGTCTCCTGTGAGCTCCACGGAACAGGCAGCTGCTCCATTTCTGGTTCACTGCTGAGTCCCTGCACCACACGGAAGGTGGCAGTGGTATTTTTTGACTGACAGGAGAGCTCAGGGTGTGAGTCTCGGCATGCATTACCCTTGCTGAGTATCCTGGAAGTGGGTAGGGTTTGGGACTCTTGAGATGGGGTGTCCCTGTGTGTTTGTCTCCTGCCATCTTTCTACATCCCAGAAACAACACCGTGAAACCTTGTAGGCATGGGGTGATTTTTTCTAATGTACATTAAAATACATAACTATTAAGTACAACACGCTGGTCCATGTTCCATCTAAGATCCATTGTGCCTATTATGGGTGTTGCACCCACCATCTTGAGGGGACTTCCAGGACACAAGAGGCCCTTTTCCCTGAGGCCCTTGCATTGCTGGTCACTTCAAAACCAAATACTCCACAAACAGCACCTCCACTTTGAATTTCCACTGATGCGAGCCCCACAGTGCTGTCTTTACACGTTTCCTTGGCCTGGGGTGCCCTTCACAGCCTTCTAGCGTCTCTGCTTGATGATTCCTGTCCATTCTTCCAGACCCTGCTTCAGCATCACACTGCAGAGCCCTTCTTCTTCCAACCTGTCCTAGGTGGGTCTTCATCACCCTGATCCCTTTCTTCATTTTGTTCCTGTTCATTGATTTCACATTTATAAGTAAGGACTGTTCTATAATGAGTTTCAGGTTTCCCACCCTACACTTGTGCTCTGGGAGACTGGGAGTAGATTTTGTTTGCCTTAGTCTCAGGACTTGGCAATATCAATGACTGAAGTTCAAATCCCTTTCTAAAATAGTTACCCTGGTAGAGCAGTAGCTGTGGCTGGGATTGATTGGCATGAGATGAGAACAAGAGTGAGACTTGCATGTAAACCTAGAGAGTTGGAGGTTAACTGGCGGGAGGGAAATGATGCATTGATTGATGAAAGATACCAAAGGCATGATGCCTTCTGCAAGGTTTCTTAGAGCAAACCCTGCTGGCTCATATTAATTTACCTGGCTGTGATGAGTACCTTCAGGGCTTCTCTCTCCCTCTACCTCTCCCCTCCTCTTCCCTCCCCTCCCCTCTCCTTCCCTCCCCTTCCCTCCCCCCCCCCCTCCTTTTCTTTCCCCTTACTGCTCCCCTCTCTTCTTCTCTCCTCTCCTTTCCTCTTCCTTTCTCTCTCCTCCCTCCCTTCCTCCTCACACACTTTGGTAAGTCTACTTTCAGCCCAACCTTTAAAGTGGCACTGTCTGATATGATAGTCACTAAATTTTAATTACAAGTAAGTAATATTTTATTTCTTCAGTTGCACTAGGCATGCTTGAAGTGCTCAATAGCCACACATGGCTGGTAGCTACCATATTGGCCAATGTATAATAGAACACTTTCATTATCACAGAAGTTCTATGGGACTGTACTGCTCCAGAATCAAATTCTTTAATAAATCCCCTATGTTGACTTTTGTCCCTTAAGTTGAAGGCAGAAAAAAAAAGTCCTATCTAAATGAGATGTCTCTTGGGTGAGTTTAGTCACTTTGTGTGTCATTACAGATATAAACAAAGGGCCATTTGTTGAGTAAGGAGAGGATTTTAGTGTTGAGGAGATGGACAATCTCCCCATGGAGGGTGTGTGGCCCAGAGAGCTTTGGCCTGAGTGACCATCCCTGGTCCAAGCCAGCCTTTCTCATCACAGCCTGTTCACAGTGCAGCAGGTGGATGGGGTTGGAGATAGAGGATATTGATGGGAACGTGGGTGGAGAAGGGAGATGGGGCCTAGAGCCTAGGAAAGTCAAGAGAGGAGGTAAGATGAATAAGGATAGAAAGATGAGGGGAGGGAATCCTGCAATAGGAGAGGAGGTGTATGTTGGTAATAATGGAGTGAGGAAGGCCAAGAGCCTTGAAAAGGAGGGGGAACTTTTTGGCATGGCCATTATAGAGAAAGAGAAATGGCTCATAAGCATTCTTTGCTTTCTTTCTCCTTCCCTTTACCCCCCCTCCCCCCCACAAACCGATTTTGTTTGTTGCTTTATTTAAAACTAGAGGCCCGGTGCACGACATTTGTGCACTGGGGGCAGGGGGGTCCCTCAGCCCAGCCTGTGCCCTCTCACAGTCCAGGTCCCCTCAGGGGATGTCCGACTGCCGGTTTAGGCCTCCTCCCCACAGTCGGACATCCCTCGGGTCCTTAGCAGAGGCCCCATTGCCACGGCGCTCACCAGCTGTGAGCCCAGCTTCTGGCTGAGCAGGGCTCCCCCTGTGGGAGCGCACTGACCACCAGGGGGCAGCTCCTGCATTGAGCGTCTGCCCCCTGGTGGTCAGTGTGTGTCATAGCAACTGGTCGTTCTGCAGTTTGGTTGATTTGCATATTAGCCTTTTATTATATAGGATGGCAGAGTACATGGAGTGAAGCAGAACCTAACTAGGATAAAACAGCCTTAGAAATTGTGCGTCTGTGTATACTTACCACTTGGCTTTTATTTTCGTTATGTTACACTTGATAGTGTCTGGGTTACAAGTGCTTTGTAGACTAGGGTAAAAGATGATAAATAAAACATTTACACTTTAGGCTTTAGAATATGTTGGTTAATTGCCAGGCTACTATGTTTTAGATCTTGTGTGATTTAGGGGATGATTAGAAGCAGCTTCTCTTTGGGAAATTAGTCAGATTTGGTGTGAGACTCAGGCTTTACTGATGTGAACCACAGACCTTTAAACCCACAATTGACAACCTTACATCATTTTGGACGTGAGAGTATCTGTCAGTAGAGTTTGCCCTTATAATTTCAGAGGCAAAAATTAGTGCTTACTTGCAGGGTTATCCAGAGGTGTGTCATGCTGCACACAATTAGCAATTTGCAGTCTTTGCAGAAGGTGCCAATGGCTTTAACCACTTCTGTGGACTTTACCAGTCGTTCAGCCATTAAATGTGTCAGTGGCAACATTATACAGATTCAGACTTGAGTGTCCATCAGGATCACCTGAAAGGCTTAGTAAAACACAGTAAAACACAGGTCACTGGGTCGCTGCCAGAGTTTCTGACTCAGGGAGTTGGAGTGGATTCCAGAATTTGCTCTTCTAACGACTTACCAGGTGATGTTGATGCTGCTGACCTGTGCCCTACACTTTGGCGGCCACTGGTCCTGTGGGAATTTAAATTCAGCTTCAGTCTGGGTTGACTGGGGGATTCTGTTGACTTACGGTAGTTTATTTACCTCTTTCTGACTTAAGTTTTCCTCCGCTGGGGTTTGGGCAGGAGGGAGAAGGAGGCTGCGTTCATTCCGCTGACAGGCTCCTCCAGGTGAAGGCCAGGTGTGCTGATGGAGTGTCACCTCGCTGCTCCCCCAACCCCCTGAGCCAGGAAGCAGCAGTGTTTGCTCCTGACCCAAGTCTCTGCTGCAGCCTGGAGACTGAGCAGTCCAGGTCGTTGGGGGTGTGAGGATGTGACGTGCACGCCCAGAGCCTCCTGTTGGCCGGTGATTAACTGGGCATGGCCACTGGGAGGGAGTCAGGAGACCCGGCTTCTCCGTCTGTGGACGTCATACTCCTTGGGTGACCTTGGACAGCTTGCTAGTCCTTGACTCCCCCACTTGACTGCTTGTGTGGAAACATACCTCCCCCTCCCAGCCTATGAAACAGCAGAAAAACAAAAACCCCACCTGGGGAGGGGCCTCTGGAGCATTAACGAGTGACGTGCAGAACTTGGGTGCCTGGGGAGAAAGCTGCTGTGTAAACACAATATATTATTAATAAAACGTCAAAAAATAGCATCACGCCCTCTGCTAATAATAGCTGCTTCAGGCTGCAGAGCTGCCCGCACTCCGGCTCCCAGCCGTGGGGAGGGAGGGTGGCTGTGGGTTTTGAATTTGCACCACATTTAAAAGAAGATGAAAATAGGTTTTAAAAACATTTCTTGGCATATTCATGGGTATATTCATGAGGAAAATATGATGGCCGTTTTGTATAATTCAACTTTAATAAACCAAATCATCATTTTCTTTTGATATTCATTACACTTCAGAGTTGTTTGACAATGTGGGCTGTTCCAGAGGCATATCGGCTGACTTAGGAGTGTCCCCTCCCAGCCCCCGTCAGCGTTGGTAAGCGGTAAGTGGGGGGAGCTGTACAAATCACTAGTGATGACTTCATCAGTGAATGGTTCCCTCAGCTCTACGGATGCACATAGCACTGCTACGTGCTGCTGTAGACACCCATCTAAAGACAGGGTTCTTGCCCTTAAGGGATTTGTAATGTAGTTTTGATTAAAAATATATAAGCAAGATATTACATAAGGAGACCGTTGTACTCTTAATACTTGTCTCTTTCAGTCATGTAAACAACATCCCAAGCCACTTTGCGTGTTATGGAGCTGCCTGAGTGACCCAGAGGGACAGATTCCTGTGGCATCGCTGGGCCCTGTCGGCAGGAAGCTCAGACCTTTGTTCCTCTCCCCCCACTTCCCCACCCCAGGGGTGTGCGATGGATGCTTCTTAGGGGTGTTGTGACAGACTGTAGAAGGTCTAGCACCCCAATGGTGGCTGCCCTCCCTCGTCCTGGGGAGAAAGCTGCTCCGCACAGAGACACTGCAGGTCTCCAGGGGCCATTAGGGCCCGTCCTTCCTCACCAGCAGGCATGGCTGAGCCCTCCATGCCTTCTGCCCAGAGATTTGTGGCTTTTTCACCCACATGGAAGGCTCCCTAAGGACAGGGCCTCACCTGGCTCCCAGCAGGGACCCTCGGCCCTGATGCACAGGGGACTTGCCTGGGGAGCTTTTAAACAAATCTCACCCCCTCCCTCCCCGAGATTCTAATAAAATTGAATGGGGAGGGGGTGGGGGCGGGGAGGCTGGGGGGCGGGGGCAGGCGCAGGTGTGGTCTCTGGGCAACTGTCAGGAAAAGCCCTTGGTGAGTGCAGGGTGCCCTCGGGGTTGAGAAGCACTGAGTTGGTGGTTGGATTTGTCGGAGAGGGTGGATCAAAGTCTCTGCTAGTCACTAGGGAGTTTTTTGAATGGAGTGAAAAATCCCACATCACAAACCTTATCTTGGAAGCTTATGCTGACTATAGGCGCCTTTCCTATAATGGGACCTCTCAGGGTCCCATTTGTTTGCAGGTAGAAATGGTCACGTCGAGTGTTGGGCACAGCTGGGACTCAGGGGCCAGTGCCTGGAGGGCAGTGATCCACCAACCCCTGGGGATCCCTTGTCTTGCCCCAGTATCTCATCACTAAAGGGCCTCCGGCAGGCGCACCTCATTTCTGTACTGCTCCCCTCTCGGCTGCGGCCCCCTTCGCCGCTCATTCTGAGGATATATGGCACCCATGGCAGATCTCCATTTGGTTTATAGGGCCAGTCTGTCCAAGACCCCCACTCAGCCCATTCATTACCTTTTCTACATCTCAGTGCTCTTTTGTGGTTCGCCCCAGCCAGCAATGACGCCTTCTTTCTATCTGTGTTGTTGGAAGAATAAAACCTACAGCTGGAGTGTGGATGAGAAGCCTGCCAAGTAGACTCCGAGCAGCGTGCTGACCTGCTTGTTTCTGATGTCTAGGCTTAGGGAACATCTTTCTTAGAGCTCTATTTGTTAGAATTCCAAATAGGTGCCACTTCAGTGTTATGCGGGAAACTTCGGGCCATTTCTCAGTCCAGAGAAGGAAATCCAAGATGGATAATGAGAGATGGTTTTATTTACTGGTGAAGGAAGAAGGCTGAGGAGGCTGCCAGATGGGAGACATCAGGGTGGGACAGGAATGAGCTAACCTTGGTCATTCTCGCATTTTTTATCTCTCCTCTGTCTCTTCATTTTCATTTGGCATTTTGACCCTTGTTACTATCATTTCCTCATACTTACTTCCATATTCTATCTTTCTTTCTCCTGTGAGTTGTTGTGTCTGGGAGCCAGAGACAGCTCCTAGGTCCCGAGCCCCATAGACTTCCCTGCTGCTCCCACACCCCAGCCTTGGCCTCATCCCTAACTTCCTCCTGTCTCACCTGTGCTGGGTGTCTTAGCGGACCTCATCCTAACTTATTTCCCCTCATTTCTTCCCCAAGAATTGCTCCATCTCACCATAAATACTCTGTAATTCAAAGGTGTCTTATCACCAGAGAGAGACATCTAGGGTGGGCTTTTGTTTTCCTATGTTTAATCCAGTATTTGTGAGTTATCCGATTTCATCTTCAGGTAGAAAATATTCCCATTTGGCAGGTGAGAAAATAGAGGTTAAAAGAAGTTAAGTAGCTTGATCAAGATCAAGCAAATGTTAAATGGTAGAGCTTGGGATGTCTCATGCTAGAGCCTCCACTCTTTGCTATTGAACTCTGCACCCTCTGGCTGGAGGAGGCATGAACTGGGTTGCCAGGAGGGTGTGGGGGGTGGGTGGTTTGGATCTCATGGCCTTGGAGATTCTTCCATGGCAGCATTCATGGGAAGCTGTGAGATGATGTAGGATGTCGGAGTCTCTTCCCCATGGGGTTGATTTTGGTGATAAAATTCTGAATCATTTTCTTAGAAATGATTCACTATCAATTCTGAGACAGTGGGTGGTTATAGTGGGAATGTGGCCAATAACCGCTGGGTCCCAGTGCCTCGGGTTGTGTCATTGTCCCTGTCATTGTGTAAATCGGCAGGTGGAGTCCTTCCAGTTACGTGTCTCAATGTTTTGTTTCCTTGCAGAGCCTGTGTCATCCTGGGGGTGATATTCCTTCTGTCATCCATATGTATAGTGAGCAAAGCCATCCATGACCTCTCCATTAAGCTGCTCCCAGAAGTGGTAAGGTCCTTCTTCTTTCTTCACACCCCCTCCTGTGCCCCCCTCTTCACAGGTTTACTGGGAAAGTTGGGCAGGTGGAGAGAGTATGCACCACATGTGGGGAGTCCTGAAGAGCTCTTTGCAGAATGTGAATTACTTGGGGCAGAGAAGCACTGGGCAAGATGAGAAGACTTAAAATAGTTGAGCCTGTACTGGGTTCTGTGTCCCTCGCCTTAGATTTTTGACTATTTTTAAGATGAGATGTCTTTTATGTAAAGAGAAATGGGCTGACTTTAGTAGCAGAGTGAGCCAGTCTGTGTTGTTGACATCTATTATTCTCCGTCCATTTAACGACTGTTGTAATAAGAATTATCTTTTCCTTTGCAACTTGATACATGAGTCTGTTTAGGTTTTCTGGCACAACTGGCATCGGAATGCAGAAACTGGAGACACAATTTCATACTGAAGTGTGTCTGACTGCTTTGTTCTTGGGGTGAGATGTGTCACCTGCACTCTGATTCTTTTTCCCCCCCTCTTCTTATAAATGCTGAGAAAATAAATATTTTTACAAAATAAAAGAAATACTTTTACAGTCTTTATATAAGGCAGCTGATTTATGAACCAGGAAATGGAGATGCTGCCATTGCCATGGTTGCCTATTCAGGGTAGGGCAAGAGCAGGTTTACACTTGTTGGTATGGACAATAATCCAATAATTAATAAATAATAATAACACAAGAATACACTCTGTGTTTCATGTCCTGACAACTGTAAACCTACTTTTGCCTCACCCTGGACAAGGTACATAGTGATTTAAATGCAAAAAGAGAGGTCTCCTCTCAGGTGATTTGATTTGCGCTCAGCTACATGCACCCTGCTAATATAAGGCCTAAATTATTAGCCCTTTAAGTTTACTTTGAGCAAAATATATGTTAATCCCTTTTAAGGCAATGTGTTACATGCGTGTGTGCGCATGTGTTTTTGGGGAAGGTGAAAGCGAAGCAGAACATTGTACTGCATTTGACGGAGCTATTAAAGCAACTGCGTGAGGTTGCCCCGCCCCCACGCTGAGGCAGAGCCATGCATTTAGAAACTCATCAGGATCTTACCTCTTACTTATCATCACAGATGGAAACGCTTGTTCTCTGATTTCTCAGTGACAGGAAGAAAAGACGATACCAGGGTAGGAATGTGTTTAGTGTTTTTCAGCAGAGCTAGCTCAGCAAGTATTACTGTTTATAATCGTCTGTGCTCTTCATCTCACTGTTGTTGTCTTGCCCTGATCTTCCTGGTGGCCTAGGATCCTGGACTTTTTCATCCTTTCCCTCCAACAGACTTGCGGTCCTGTGTTCCGTTCTGTCAGAAAGTGTAGACGTGAAAGTATTAGTGTGATTAATTAAGACGTTCTAGACCCTGTATAATATTTGCATTTTACAGGGTCTAGAAATCTGACTCCACTCTAAGTAATGCCTATTGGTGGGGAGTTTCAGCCCCTGGCTAGTTGACACACTCACTTCTTTAGGTGTAAACACGTGTTTCCAGCAGGACAGCTTGGTATGGAATGGAGAGCTGTGCTCGCAGACCAACCCTTGCAGGGCCCTGCTTGCTTTTTCTCTTGATAGATGAACCATTTTTACCTGGGAACAGTCTCATATCTTATGGTGCAAATACTCCAACTTGGATTCCACATTGAGGTCTAAATTCCCAGGCGGGGGTCAGAGAGGGTGAATAACTCTACGATTTTGCCCAAGCCTGGAACTGTCCCTGGGGAACTCAGCCCACTGCATTGTTATCAGTCTTAGCGTGGGACTTAAAAATTACACCCATTCATTGTTACCCCTTAACAACTCTGAAATGAGGGGTTTGTTTAATAGTTGGTGTGTTTTTTTTTAGTATATATTTTTATTGATTTCAGAGAGGAAGGGAGAGAGAAAGAGAGATAGAAACATCAATGATGAGAATCATTGAGCAGTTGCCTCCTGCACACCCCCTACTGGGAATCAAGCCCGTAATCCGGGCATGTGCCTTTGACTGGAATCGAACCCGGGACCCTTCAGTCCACAGGCCAACGCTCTATCCACTGAGCCAAACCAGCTAGGGCTGTTGTGTTGTTTTTTTGAAAGCCATCGGAGTTATAGAAAGGTACCAAAGGCGCCTTCAAGCTGCGTGAGCTCCCTTCTCCAGAGGGGAGGCCTTCTAATCAGTGGGGCCAGGTAAATGCTGCAGGATTATAGCTGATGATAGTTCAATATTGGTCTTTGGGTTCCCTGTGTCTGTTCTAGAAATTTTGTGGAAGCCAGCAGGCTATAGCCAGACCCCCAACCCCCATCCCCTGCCGACATTCAAAATGAATGTTTTTACACAGTGCCTCATCCTAAATGAGGAGTCACAAACTCAGATGCCCCCCAGAGCCAGTCTCAAAAACTGGAGAATTGCCTAGGTCCGTGGCACCTAGAGAGCGTGCCCCCGGATGAAGGATCTGCCCTCTGGTGGAGGTGCCCTGTGAGGTTGTGGACCTGGGGTGGTCAGATCTTCCGAGTTTTTAAGAGAAAGTGGAAACCTTGTGTTTAATGTGAAATAAATTGGCAACTGATTTAAAAACTTGAAGTTCTGGCTGGGAGTGGGTGGACAATTTCACATGGGCCCAATAAAGCATGGCTTTTGGCTGCTTATGGTCTGGTGGTTGAAACCAGGGAGACTGGTGGTTAGGGCCTACATATGACTTTAGGTCAGAGTTACAGCTTTGCCCTTCACCCTTCCCTTCCCTTCCTTTCCCTTCCCTTCCCTTCCCTTCCCTTCCCTTCCCTTCCCTTCCCTTCCCTTCCCTTCCCTTTCCTTCCCTTCCCTTCCCTTCCCTTCCTTCCTTTCCCTTCCTTTCCCTTCCTTTCCCTTCCTTTTCCTTCCCTTCCCTACAGAATTGCTTTCTTTACATGTGATTTCTGTCAGGTTGTTACTGTGGGTTTGTCAGAAGCAGCATTTTTCCTACCTTAGGCCTGTTCCCCTGGCAGCTTGCTTTCTTTTCTTTAAAAAAAATACTATATTTTTATTGGTTTTAGAGCAAGAGGAAGGGAGAAGGAGAGAGACTTAGAAACATCGATAAGAGAGAAATGTTGATCAGCTGCCTCCTGCACGCCCTCTACTAGGGATTGAGCCCACAGTCCAGGCATCTGCTGGGCCAGTGTGGCTCAGTGGTTGAATGTCGACCTCTGAACCAGGAGGTCATGCATGGTTCGATTCCCAGTCAGGGCACATGCCCGGGTTGCGGGCTCAATCCCCAGAGTGGGGTGTGCAGGAGGCAGCTGAACAATGATTCTCTCTCATCATTGATGTTTCTATCTCCCTCTCCCTTCCTCTCTGAAATCAATAAAAATATATTAAAAAAATATAATAAAATAATTGTCCTAAGATGACAATTCTAGTGGCTGCTGCCCTAAACTTTCCGATTTTTTGTATTTCTGAATTTCTGATCAGAGTTACTCCCATTTATGGCCTGAGGTCATTTCAGGTTGGGCCCCTTTTGAGGTGGGAGGTATTGAGCAGAAGGAAATGTGGGGAATGGTGGGTGGGCAGGAAAGCAGTTCTGGGGCCGGGTGAGCAGTTTCACAGCATGTCAGCCCAGGTCTCCGGGGCACCTGGTCCACGAGGGTGCGTTTCTGAGGTTCCCTCAGTACCTGGAGCGTTGTACCTGTGGGATGAGGACATGGAGCTGATGTCAGGGACACATCTCAACTCCGTGACTTCCTAACTGGACAAACCTGGGCAGGTTGCTCCACCTTTTTCTGCCTCACTTTCTTTGTCTGTAAAATGGAAATAACAGCACCTTTTTTTGTAGGATTGTTAAGCAAACAAAATAAGAAGATGTAAGTAACGTGCTTATTAGCACATAACTACTGGGTAAGTGTTGGCTGATATTACTGGACTAGAGAAGTTGGCGGGCTTTTTGGTGCCTTTAGTTTTGGAAGCTTAGATGGGACTGAGCAGTCCAGGAAATGACCTCAGTGACACTGTACTCAGCTCAGAGTCAGTCGATAATGCTGTAAGCTCCTCCTTGAGCAATAACCTCTAAATCCCGGATGCGCCATCAGCAACAGAGAGATTCGTCTTCCAGTATGACACGCTTTCAAGCATAACTCTAAGTTTAATTTGGGACCTGTGTTGACAAGTACTTTAAACACACACACACACACAAAACACACACAGTCAAGGTCCTCCACATCCCCCCAGCCAGCCTCTCCCAGCACCGTGCAACGAAAGGTGGAAACCTGGTCAGACTGTCAGTGGTGTTCCACCCTTGTTACTGCAAACAGAATAATCCCAGTACTTAAGCAAGATTGGCCTCTTTATTCATCTTCAAGACAAGGACCTACCAGCTTCCAAGCAGAAGAGAGCTGAGCACTGAGGGAAGTCGATTATTATTGGCTGAGAGAGTTCAAGGCAGAGAGAGCCCAGAAATAGGTCTGTACATATCTGGCCAACCGGTTTTCAACTAAGGTGGCAGGGCAGTTCAGTGGAGGAGAGTGAAATCTCTACAAGGAATGGTGCCAGAGCAGCTGGACCTGGATAACCATATGGACAAGGTGGACATCAACCCTTATATCCGAATTAACTCAAAATGGGCCATAAAGCTCAATGGAAAACCTAAAACTCTAAAATTTCTAAAAGAAAAGAAAGGAGAAAGTCTTTGTAACCTTGGGTTAAGCAAAGGTTTGTTGAATCCAGTACCAAATGTATGAAGCATAAGATCAAAACATCAAGAATTGAACTTCATCAAAATGAAAAAGCTTTGTTCTTCCCAGACGCCATTAGGAAAATGACAGGACAGCATAGACAACACCCATGGATTAGACAAAGGACTTGTATCCATAATGTATAAAGAACAGCTTAATAAGAAGACAAACAACCTAATAAGAAGATTGGCAAAAGATTAGTACAGACAGTTCACAAGACAAGAGATAAATGAATGGCCAGTAAGCACCCGAGAAAATGCTCAACATTATTCATCATCTGGGCATTACAAATTAAAACAACTATAAGCTACCACTACCTACCCACTGGAGTGCCCGAATTAAGAAAAGCAAATGTGTGGAGCATCAGCAGCTCTCATGTACTGATGGAGAGAGTGAAATGGTTCATCCACATTGGAGAAGAGTTCAGAGGTTCATTAAAAAGTTAAGCATCCGTTTATCAGATGATTTAGCCATTCCACCCTCAGGGATTTACCCAAGAGAAACTAAAATATATGTCTGCACAGACTCTTCTACAAATAGTTATTGCACTCTTATTTCTAATGTCAAAAACTGGAAACAACCCCAATATATATCAGCAAGTGATGGATACACAAATTATGGTATATCCACATAATGGGATACTACTCAGCATTAACCCATACAACAACATGGAATAACCTCAAAATAATAAAGGCGGGCACCCGGAGCAAGACAAAAGGAACATGTACATAGCATTTCACTTATGTAACATTTCAGCTGCAAACTAATCTATAGTAACAGAAGGCGGGTGGTGGTTGCCTGAGGATGGTGGGGTGACGAGGGGTGCTTATTAA
This sequence comes from Myotis yumanensis, assembly GCF_028538775.1. NCBI lineage: Eukaryota > Metazoa > Chordata > Mammalia > Chiroptera > Vespertilionidae > Myotis > Myotis yumanensis. Next base: position 76,418,905 of record NW_027223759.1, read on the forward strand.
AGAGCCACAAGGAAACTTTAGGTCAGAGATGATGGAAATATTCTCTTGCTTTTAGTGATGGTTTCTTGGACATAAAACCATGTCAACATTGATCAACCTGTACATTTTCAATATATGCAGTTCAAGTACATCCAGAGGCTGAGCTTAGCCCCTAATGACCTCATATTGCTAGGCCAAGAGGAATCCTGCTCAGATCTGTGTAAAATAAATATTTCAAGTTGCTGTGAAGTGAGGCCTTGTGTTCCTGATTGTAACCCATACATCCGGTACCTGGGATGTTGACAGCACCGCTGAAAGTCGCACTGTAAATAGGTGGCCATATGAAGACAAGGTGTGTGATGAGAGGGAAGGGTAAGCAGCAGGCTAAGCATGGCAGCTGTGGCCGCAGGTCCCAGTGAGGGGCGCTGTGCTGGAGTGTGCTGGCCTCAGGCATTGCCAGGAGCACTCACAGGGTACACTCGCTGCCGTGGCTCAGGCTCCCAGAGGGTTCACGGTTCTACACCTGAATGCGTGGTCGCCCGTCCGTTCGGTCTCTGGCATACAGTGGGTTTGCTTGCCAGTTCAGGTGTTACCTAGGAAATGCTGGCTGGTTCTCTTCTCCTCGCTGTGTTAGCCTTGAACTTTCCTCAGAAGGCGACGTGGCTGTGCGCCGTCCTCCACGCTGTGGTCTTCAGTCTCTCAGGCCCCTGTGTGTGTTTCTACCTCAAGAAGGCCCTTTGGCTTGTCTTGTTAGACCACAGTTTTCCTGAAGCATGTAGGGTGTTCGACTCGCTGCCATTTCACAGAGGAAAGAAATCCTCAGATAAAGAAATGGAACAATTTCCTCCAGAAACAGACACACAGACATACACACATATACAAAGACACACAGAGGCACACAGACAGATACACACAGACACACACACACACACACACACACACACAAACACATACAGACAGACACACGCATACATAGATACCCACCAACACACATGTAGACACATATAGACACACACACGTATAGACACACAGACACTCAGACATACACACAGAAACATATACAGACACACACAGACATACAGAGACCCAAGCACACACATATACATAGACACACACACGTATAGACACACAGACACTCAGACATACACACAGAAACATATACAGACACACACAGACATACAGAGACCCAAGCACACACATATACAGACACACACAGACATACATGAACAGAGCCAGGTGTTCTGACAGGGCTCTTCTCTCCTGTGGATTGCCTCCTGGAGTACCACAGAGTATGAGTCCTGAAAGTCAGCTTTCAAGAAAAGCTAATACAACACGCTCAGTTTCCTGATTGAGGAAATATGGCCGAGACTCAGTCTAACAGAAGATTCTGAATAAACTTCAAGTCTAGAATTTTCCAACTACTGAATGGGAGTGACCCTTCCCACTCCCCTCCCCCATCCATTTTCCCAGTGGCCTTGAAGACTCCCACATGACAAATACTATGAAAACCCGCTTTAGGAGGCTGCTGGGTTATGGCAACAAAAACGGAGAAGAGAAAGGAAGAGAGGGAGGGAGGGAAGGAGGGAGAGAAAGAAATGTGCCCACTCCTCTTCATCCCCCAGTCTAATTGAGGGGCATTTGTGTATTTAAGGACACTGGTGTTTATTAAACATGCGTGTTGCTAAGGCAAGATTGAGTACTTTGCTATTCAGATGCTTCTGTGCTTGACCTTGGGAAATGTATTTAATCTCTTGGCACTTGTCTTTCCATTTGGAATGTGAGAATTCCGCACTTCTAATTTGGTATCTCTCTTTCTCTGGGGCTTTAAGAGCACTGTCCTAGCTTTGGAAGGTGTTGAACATTTTAAAGTAAATCTTTTTTCATTCACTTCCCTAAGTGCAATATGGACAATGCAGTCCTCATAGCATTTCCCTGTTTTTCTGTTCATTGTTCAGCTAATGAAGGGAATGGTACTGAATGCCTTTTATTTCCCGGGCTTGGACTAAGGCACCCCTGTGTGTATGGTGCTCACAGTCCCTCCCCGCAGGAAGCCTCGGGGGTTCCGTTCCCCCAGTGCCGGCTCCTCTCTGCCTCACCTACACTCCGCCTGCCGTCCCAGCAGCAGAGCTGTCACTATGGAACAGTCAGGATATGAGTATTTGGTGACAAAGCCACACGTGTTACTGAATTGTTAGGGGAAATTTGGAACTTTTGGGGAAGTAGTTTTGGGGCACTGGGTAAGAATTCTTGGTCCTTGAATAATCCTGGTATAGTGGGCTCTCTGGTCACCCCAGCCCCATGGACTCGGTAAAGAGGCAGAACTGAAAACCAGGCTGCTGGTACCTGCGAAGGCAGCCGTTTGGGAGGGACCCTGGGCCTTCCTCTTCATGCTTGGTTGGGGGGGGGGGGTGGCTGTTGCAACGAGAGGGAGCATGAGAGGCGGCTGTCAGAGGAGCTGCTGAGTGGAAGCTCTCACTGTGCGGGCGGTGGTCTTCTACGCTCCCCCCGACCCTCACCTGCAGGCTGGTGAGAGCAGCGTGGGGAGTTAGTGCTGCCCTTGGGTTCTGCCACGGTCCTGTTTTACCTGACCCAGCAGCACTCCATCTGGAGTTCCCCAGACATCACTCAGCCCCGATATAGGTGTCCATCCTCCATGCTCCCGAGACCCCCCACGCTCTGACCACAGTACAGTGTCGTTTTCTTCCTACTTGCCTCCCTGAATAGACTGACCTCTTTAAGGACTAAGATTCACTGTCTTCCCAGCCCTAAATAGAACCTGGCATGTAGTAGGAACTTAATACATGTATGTTGATAAATGTATATTGAATGAATCAATTCATGCATGCATGAGGCCCTTGGCTATGCCAGGCAGCCGGCCAGAACCCTACTTAGAAAGGGGATAAAACCAAGAGGAGCTTATTTTTCAAGGAACCTTAAGCAGTCTCTTCTGTGGACACTTTCACACCCCTGTGGGAGAATCAAGCTATCAGAGAGGCTGTGGGAGAATCAAGCTATCAGAGAGGCTGTGGGAGAATCAAGCTAGCAGAGAGGCCCGTCCCAGACCACCACCCCCCCCCCCCCCCCCATAGTCATAGCCTTGCGTTCTGTTCTGAGCGCAGTGCTAGTGATGCATGGGAGCAGGTGATATCCAGGTGAGGCAGCTTGACCATCACCCCTGGTTTTTATATGAGACATATTTATATCCATAAAAAATATAATGATGTGTGTTCTTACATGAATGGGTATTGTACATATCACACCACAACTTTTTAACTCAACGTGTTTTTTTTAAATGTTTTGATTGATTCCAGAGAGGAAGGGAGAAGGAGAGAGAGATAGAAACATCAATGAGGAGAGAGAATCATTGATTGGCTGCCTCCTGCACACCCCCCACTGAGGATCAAGCCTCTAGTCCAGGCATATGCCCTGACCAGAATCGAACCCAGGACCTTTCAGTCTGTAGGCCAACGCTCTACCCACTGAGCCAAATTGGATAGGGCACAACATGTTTTTAAGATCTAGAATATGTATGATGTTAACTCCTAACATATACATTCAGGTATTGTAGGCACTCCCCTGTGGGCATTTGAGTAGTTTCTAGTTGTTGATTGTTACAAAGCTGTTGGAATGAACATAGTTGTACTATCATGTTAATGTGTAGTGTGTGCAGGTGGGGCTTCTCTAGGTAAACATGTAGGAGAGGAATTTTGGGATAGTAGATCCTGCCAAATTGCCCTTTAGTGTGGCTGTGCCAATTTACATTTTCAGAATGTCACCATGCTTCATGATATCTTCAAATCTTTTCCTGTATAATAAAAGCCTAATATGCTAAGTGTTTGACCGTTTGACCAGTTGCTATGATGTGCACTGACCACCAGGGGGCAGACACTCCAACTGGCAGGTTAGCTTGCTGCTGGGGTCTGGTCCATTGGGACTGGGCAAGATGGGCCAGACATGCCCTGGAGCCTTCCCTTGGTCCCTCCCCAGGCCCGATCGTGCACCTGTGGGTTCCCTTGGCCTGGCCTGCCCCCCTCTCGAATCCATGCACCGAGCTTCTAGTTTATTATAGTTTTCCAGTCTCTTGGCTGAAAAATGATACTTACTGTTAGTTTGTTTTCCCTTGATTATTGGTGAAGTTGATTATACTTCTTTATGTTTATTGTCTGTGTTTTTTTTATAAACTGCTTCTTCATACATTCTTCACCCATTTTTCTGTTGTCTTCTTCTTACTGGTTTTTAAGAGTTATTTATAGGTTCTGAGCACCAGTCTTGTTGTATACAAGTTGCAAATAATTTCTCTTGATATCTTGTTTTTCTTTTTAATATTGCGTATTTTTGTTATTAGACACCCCTCACCCCCACCTCCACCTTCCATTTTGCTGTAACCAAATTTATCAATCCCTTCTTTTGTGGGTTTGTGGTGGTTTTGTTTTATTGGAGAAGTTGGGGGTTCAGGATGCGATAAAGATGTATGCCAATATCTTCTTATTTTTTAAATACATATAAAAATAGACTTTAAAATTGGATCTTTAATTTGTCTAGAATTTTTATGTGTGTATGGTATGAGGTAGGGATCCAGTTTTGCTGATTACTTTTCTAATACGAATATAGGACTTTCCTGACTCCATGTCAAAAACCACCTCCATCAGATGCCAAATCCCCATGGGTGCGTGGCCATCTCTGGACCTGAGCCAGTCACGTTCCATGCTGTGGGCCTGTGGGTTCTCTTCCAGTGTTATACTTTAACATTTCTGTAATTGCAGTAAGTCTTAATGCTTGGTCCCTCTTTTCTGGGATCTTCAAAATGGTTTTGACTAATGTTGCATTTGTAGTACTCAATATGAATTTCCAGCTTAGTTTGCAAATTTAATGAAACATTCTGTTGTAGTATTGAGTGAGGTTGCATTAGATGTATTAATTTTGAGTGAATTGGCTCCTTTTAGCTATTGAATCCTCCCTTTCATTTCATCTCTCTCCATTCATGTTTTCTTTTATGTCCTGTAGTGAAATTTTGTAAACATCTTTGTAAGGATCTTACACATTTTTATTAGGGTTATTCCCTAATAGTTTGTGCAGTTTGTTGCTATTTTAAGGGTTAATGTTTGTTTCATTTTCTAAATTATTATTGCATAAAAAATCTAATGGTATTTGAATACTATTGGTTTTGCTAACCTGTAACCTTGCTGACTTTTCTAAAATTATTTTTGGTTATCAGATTGTGTTGGGTATATTATTTAATGACGGTATGGCTCTTCTTACAATTCTAATATTTTTTTCCTTGTCTTACTTATTATCCAAGATCTTTAATACAATATTTAATAGTTTGGTGCTGATTTTGGAGTCAAGAAATGACTATTCAATTCCTTTTTTACTTAGAATTTTTTTAAAAAATCACAGATAGCTGTTGAATCTTGAGTATTTTTTCTGTATATACTGAGATGTTTCTTTTTCTTTAAGATGTTCATATTTTGAGTCAATATTCTAATATTGAGGCATCCTTACATTCTTGGGATAAACGTTATTTGTCCAGAAAGTACTATTTTTTTAATCCATTGTATGTTTCCACTTACAATTTCATTTAGGGCAGTGGTCGCCAACCGGTGGTCTGCAGACTACTGGTGGCCCATGAGGTCCGAAAGGTTGGTGCCCGCTGACTTAGGGTTTTTGCATCTGTGCTCGTAAGTGACATTGGTCTGAAGCCCCGTCCTTGTGTACCACATGCAGGGTGGGGCAAAAATAGGTTTACAGTTGTGAGTACAAAAAAGAGAGTTTATTCTTGTATTATTATTTTTTAATTATTGTATTATTTTTCATATGAATAACTGTAAACCTACTTTTGCTCCACCCTGTATGAGTTATGTGGCTTTTTAAAAAAGTGTTTTAAAAATTGATTTTTTTAGAGAGAGAGGAAGGAAGAGGGAAACAGAGAAAGAAACATTGATGTGAGAACAAAACATCAACCAGCTGCCTCTCGCTCACTCCCCACCAGAGATTGAGCCCGCAGTCTGGGCGCGTGCCCCAACCAGGAATCGTATCAGTAACCCTTTGGTGTACGGATGGTGCCCAAGCAGCTGAGCCACACCGGCCAGAGCTCTTTTTCTTCTTGTTCAAGACGTATATTTCTTGACTGGGGTAAAATGCATATAATATAAAAGTCACCATTTTCTCATTTGGAATATGGATGATCTGACTCATCTATGATGTAGCTTTTTTTTCTCTTTCTGTGCTCTGGTTATAATGCAGGAATTATTTGCCCCTTTAGGTCTTAGTAGAACTTACCTGCAAAATTGAGCCAGTGAACTGTGCAGCCAAGACTTCCTGGGTAAATTAGCTGAGAGACTTGGACAAGTTACTGCACATTGGCTGCAGTTTTCTCATCTGTAAAGTTAACATTAGTGCCTGTGTCATGGAGTTGTAAGGGTCCGCTCAGTCAGTGCATGGAACAAGCATTTAAAAGGTGCCCAGCCCTTGGTGCTACAATAGGTGTTTGTTGCTTCTATTATTGTTGGTATTATTGTTGAGTTTTTCCCCCTGCCACCTTAAATATTGTTATAGTTTATGTTTTTAGAACAATTTTCAAACTTTGTTTTTCTAGGAAATTGCTTATTTGATCTAGGCCAGTGGTCGGCACACTGCGGCTCGGCAAACCGCAGCTCGCAAGACACATGCGGCTCTTTGGCCCCTTCAGTGTGGCTCTTCCACAAAATACCGACTTCTGCACATGGGCCACGAAGTTTCAATCGCACTGTACATGCGCACCTGCACGTGATATTTTGTGGAAAAGCCACACTGAAAGGGACAAAGAGCAGCATGTGGCTCGCGAGCCACGGTTTGCCGACCACGGATCTGGGTTTTTAAGTCTATTGCAATAAAGTTGCTCCTGATAGTTTGCCATGACTTTTTATCATCTCTAATCCATCTGTACTTATGGGCTCTGTTGTGTTGCTCATGTCCATCTGTGGCCTTGCTTTTTGTTTCTTAAGCTAGATTGCAGGAAGTTTCTTGCATTTCTTTTTTTAAAACCTGCATTTTACTTTGCAGATCAGGTCTGTCAATTTGCTTTCTAGTTTTTTGGTGTGTGTTTTTTCAGGTCATCCTTGCACAGGGGCCATGGTAATCTTCTCTGTATCCTTCCGATTTTAGTATACGTGTTGTGAAGCGATCTCTGCTTTCTGGTTTAGTAAGTTCTTATCTTTAGTGGCGCCTTCATTTTGTTCACATGCAGTTTTTTGGGTGGGTAAGTGAGTTTATGTTTGCTTACTTTTCCTTTTCAGTTTTTGCTGTTGGTGTTTCTTTTTTTTTTCTGTTTTGTTTTGTTTCCTATGAGAGACAAAATGGTCACTTACTTTAAGAAGTTGGCCAAGTTAGTCTGCACAGAAGTGTGTTCTGTGTGGTGATGTTCCACATTGTACCTTTGAGGTGTTAGGTGGCTTTCAGGTTCTGGACTAACCTACCCTCGGCCAGGTAAGGACCTCTGATGGAGCCCAGTTATTTATAAGTGTGAGAAAGGTCCCTTAGTGACCGAACCACCAGTGAGTGCTCCTAGGGTAACTATAATAGAACAAGCCAGTGTTGCCCCGTACATTTATCGATCTGTGTACTTTTCAGTTATTCATTTAAACACAGACGGTGATGCTGGAAAGAAATGTTGTGGAAATGATGAATATGTATAATCAGTTGACTTTCTGAGAAATCCTCCATAAGCTGAGTGGGCTTAACCCAGTCATTTGAGGGGTGTGAATCGCTGAGGCTTCCCCGAGGAAGAGGGATTCTGCCTGTGGACAGCGGCCTCAGCGCCTGTCTGAGTCCCAGCCTGTCCTCCCTAACAGTGCTCCCCTGGGTCTCTGACTGCTGAGCCAGCCCCACAGTCACATAGCCAGTTCCTTGCCTACATGTCTGACACTCATCTCCTGCTGGTTTGCTTTCTGACTAATACACTCAGCAATCACTGCCCTGAAACATTTTCTTTACTTTGAGTTTCAGTTTTTACCCAAGTTGTACGTGCATATAATTCAAGCAGCCAATTACTCTGCAAGACTCATTATAAAAAAATAACCCCCTCCCCAGGGGCAACTGTTTATAGCTCCTTCCAGCTTCCATCTCTAAGTAACATGCATGTGTTGTTACTTCTTGCTTTCTCGGTTATTGGCATGATGTCTTGACTTCCTATTCTGTTTAGCCCTTTAATCATTTCCTTGCCTAATTACCTCCCAATACATTTACATGGTTATTTTGATTAGATCAGTATTCAACATTGTTATTATTAAGATTGTAAATGTTATTCATAGCTGAGCCCAGGAGTCCTGTTTGCTTTATTTTTTCCTTTCTTGCATTACATTGTGTATTTTCTCATGCTAATAAAGGAATATATAATATAAATTATACACACACACACACACACACACACGTGCACACATGCACACTCCGGGTCCGCTCTACAGCTGTCATTTTAGGATCCCAGGCCTGGTAATCCTGGGGATTCAGTTCCCTTTCTCTTAAGTTGTATCTCATTGGACCTCATGTTGCTGCCTTTCCTGGACTACTCCGTCCTCCAGTAGCTTCCTCAGAACAGATATAGGGAAGACAAACATTTTGAGACCTTGAATGTCTGGAAATATTGTTATTCTATCTTCAAACTTTACTTGGTAACTTGCCTGGGTGGAAATGAGTTTACTCTTAGAGTTTTGAAGGCATTAATTCATTGTCTTCTAATTTCTAATATTGCTTTTGAGAACTTTAATGGTATTCATGTCCTTTAATCCTAGAAGATTTTCTTAAGTTATTTTATTATTTGTTTTGCTATTGTTTTTTCTGTTCTTATATTTTTAGGCTTTGTATTATTAAATGTTGCACTGGTCTTCTAATTTATTTCTCCTATATTTTATTTTTAATTTTTCAACAATTACTAAATAGAGATATTTTTAAAATTTTTAAATATTTTATGACTTTTTATTGATTGTTAGAGAAAGAAAGAGGGAGAGAGCTCGAGAGAAAGAGAGAGAGAAATATTAATGTGAGAATGATACACGGACTGACTGCTTTCTGCACGTCCCACACCAAGAAATCATGCCAATGTGTCCTGACTGGGAATCAAACCAGTAACCCCTCGGTGCCCAGGATGATGCCCAACCAGCTGAGTCATACTGGCCAGAGCACCTATATTTTAATTTTTGTTCTTCTGAGAGATTCCCTCAACCTTATCTTCTGATGCTTTTAAAATTGTTAACTTCTGTTAGTATGTTTTTAAATTCTAAGAACTATTTTTCCTGCTACGTTCTTTTTATAGCATCCTTTTCTCATATGACAGTATAGTATCTCCTATTTCTAATGATGTTAATGATCGTTTTTAAAAGTTTTCATCTCTCTGCCTACTATTGTTGGCAAGTGACATTTTTCTACCTGTTTAGGTCTCTGTCTTTCATATTAGATGGCTTCCAAGTCTGGTGATCATTGGCTGCCTGCGTATATTTAAGAATATGTTTATGATTGTGGGTGGGCGAGACTTTTCAAATGTGATCTTAATTCTAGGGCAGGGACTTTTTTAACCTGGTGTTTGAGTTCAGGGATGGAATTTAGGGAAACTTTAATTGGAAAGAAATTGTCTTTATTTTTATTTCACCTCAATCTGACTGTTAACATTTTCTTCCATTATAAGATTAGGCAATCAGTCACAGTTGTAATATTAGAGTGTGTGTGACTTTTTCACCAATAAAATACAAATCAGATATTTTTTTATTTAAGGTTGATTTGGCAGATATCTCAACATATCTTTTGTGCTCATCACAACTTAAAACTGTACTTATTAGATCTGCTATTGGATCTTGCTATTTAATACATTAACTTAGAAGCACTTCTGTGGCTAAAGCAGTTTATCTGTCTTATTAAATGAATGCAAGTATAATTGGTTTTCTTTATACGTCTGTACATTTTACTTTATGCACTTAAATCATGTTCTCTGTTCTCCTGGGCTAGTCACTTTCGAGGGTAGAAGGCAAACTCCCTTAACCCACCCCCTCTTTCCAGGCAGTCACCCTGCTTCAGCTCAGCCTGGGGAGACTCTGTGTTTTGCTCTCTGCAGTAAGCACTTCCCTGCCTGCAGGGAATAGGCCCCCACACCGCCCAGTGGAGGAGGGATCTGGGCTCCTGAGGACATTGTCAGTGGACCCTCCTGCTGTTAGTCTCACCTCTGTTCCAGGGTACCGAGTAGCATGGATCCTGAGCCCTTGGGGTTTGGGCATCTTGCTCTCATCCTCCCCTTTGCCCTAGGATGCCATTTCCCCTGCCCTTTTAAGGAGCTACCACACCTCTGTCTGCTTTTCCAGCTCACACAAATCCGCGGCGGCTGTCCTTCTCCTGTTTTCTTTGTCCTTGTGGGTTCGTGCCTTTATAAAAACTCCTGTGCTGCCATTAGTGGCCTCACTGGGCTGAATATGTGTGTTCATCTCATGCTCTTCCATCGCAATTCCTTCTGATCTTTAAGGCATTTTCTAATAGAGGAAACAGTGTCTTGCATTGTGAATTGCTCTTTTGATTTTGCCAAAATTGAAATTCAGAACCATCAGGCAACATAGAGGGAGACTGTCCCGCATTTTTTCTGTATTTAGGGCAGTAGATGATAGGCCTGGCAGATGGGAGCCTGAGTACCTTCTACACCACGAGCGGTGGGACCTGATCCTAGAGGTTACTTAGCTCGCTGTTTGGGGCCAATGCCTTTTGTCCTGAGGGGGTGACTGAGGGCTTGCGATGCTTGGTCCTGGTTTGCAGGACCCTGAGGTGTCACTGCCTGTAAATGCCCAGCGGTCCACCAGGGAGGAAGGTGTGCGAGGCCGGCCACAATGGCTCAGCCCCGATCCCTGGCAGTGTCCAGGCATCAGAGTGCTTGTCCCCCAGCGGGCCCTGCTTTCCTGAACTGCATTAGCAAACGGCCGATGCCTTGGTTAACAGAAACGAGGCTGCGTCTTAGAGCCCGAGCCAAGCCCGTCACAGCGCCCTCCCTGTCCCCGGGCAGGCAGAGTGCCTCCACCGACACTGCCCTCTCCTCGCCTGCGGCACCCCGTGGCTCTGCCAACCTCAGCTTCACGGGATCCACGGAGCTGGGCATCTGCGCCCTTTGCAGGTGGGCCAGCCTGACCGGAAATTACCAGGGGCCAAGGGCTCTCGGTCTGTAGGCCACACCAGTGACCGGATGCCACAGCCGCAAACCCTCAGCTCTTGACCCTCCCGTATCAGAATGCTTTGCTATGTTAATTTTAAAATTGTGAAGTCATTCAATGTGCATCCACGGCAATTTGTCAATATAATTTAATAACCAGGGGAGATTGAGAGCTTGCGCTTGGCGTAATTTTCTCCACATCTGCCGGCTTTTCTCATCTGCCTGGGGCGTGCGGCTGGGGGACAAAAAGATCTGAGGATTAGAGTGACTTTTCATTTCACCTGGGGCCATAAATCGATAGGCATTGAGTATTCAGCCAGCACCAGCGTTTCCCTGGGTAATTCTATAGCAGGGCCGTGTCAGACGGTTTGAAATTTGTCCTCATTAGGACGCCTTTTTTGCAGGCGTAAGCAAGCGCACGTCCCCACTCCCCACGTACTGTCACACAGCAGGTGAAAGGGGACGTGTTGGTCTTTGGGGGACTAGGGGAGTTGGATTTTCACACAGGGCCTGTGTCTGGTGTGGTGACCACAGCTCAGTGTGACCTGGAATTGCATCTCCTGGTGTCACTATGATAAGGGATAAACTTAAAGGGGGACGTGACAAGTGGTGCAAAAATAATTCATCCCTATGAAAGGTGATCCTGTGAGCAGCTCCATGAATAAAACCCTTTGAGGCGGGGCTGTATGGAACGATGGGAGGCTGTATGGAACGATGGAGGGCTGTATGGAACGATGCGGGGGGCTGTATGCAACGATGGGGGAGCTGTATGGAATGATGGGGGAGCTGTATGGAACGATGGGGGGCTGTATGGAACGATGGGGGGCTGTATGGAACGATAGTGGGCTGTATGGAATGATAGTGGGCTGTATGGAATGATGGGGGGCTGTATGGGACAATGGGGGGCTGTATGGAACGATGGGGGGCTGTATGGAATGATAGTGGGCTGTATGGAACGATGGGGGAGCTGTATGGAACGATGGGGGGCTGTATGGAACGATGGGGGGCTGTATGGAACGATGGGGGAGCTGTGTGGAACAATGGGGGGCTGTATGGAACGATGGGGGGCTGTATGGAACGATGGGGGGCTGTATGGAATGATGGGGGCTGTATAGAATGATGGGGAGCTGAACGGAATATTGGGGGGCTATATGGAACGATGGGGGGCTGTATGGAATGATGGGGGGCTGTATAGAATGATGGGGAGCTGAACGGAATATTGGGGGGCTGTATGGAACGATGGGCTGTATGGAACAATGGGGGAGCTGTATGGAACGATGGGGGGCTGTATGGAACGATGGGGGTCTGTATGGAACGATGGGGGGCTGTATGGAACAATGGGGGGCTGTATGGAACGATGGGGGAGCTGTATGGAACGATGGGGGAGCTGTATGGAACGATGGGGGGCTGTATGGAACGGTGCGGGGGGCTGTATGCAACGATGGGGGAGCTGTATGGAACGATGGGGGAGCTGTATGGAACGATGGGGGGCTGTATGGAACGATGGGGGGCTGTATGGAACGATGGGGGGCTGTATGGAACGATGGGGGGCTGTATGGAACGATGGGGGAGCTGTATGGAACGATGGGGGGCTGTATGGAACGGTGCGGGGGGCTGTATGCAACGATGGGGGAGCTGTATGGAACGATGGGGGAGCTGTATGGAACGATGGGGGGCTGTATGGAACGATGGGGGGCTGTATGGAACGATGGGGGGCTGTATGGAACGATGGGGGAGCTGTATGGAACGATGGGGGGCTGTATGGAACGATGGGGGAGCTGTGTGGAACGATGGGGGGCTGTATGGAACGATGGCGGGCTGTATGGAACGATGGGGGGCTGTATGGAACGATAGTGGGCTGTATGGAACGATGGGGGAGCTGTATGGAACAATGGGGGGCTGTATGGAACGATGGGGGGCTGTATGGAACGATGCGGGGGGCTGTATGCAACGATGGGGGAGCTGTATGGAATGATGGGGGAGCTGTATGGAACGATGGGGGGCTGTATGGAACGATGGGGGGCTGTATGGAATGATGGGGGGCTGTATGGAATGATGAGGGGGGCTGTATGGGACAATGGGGGGGCTTTATGGTATGATGCGGGGGCTGTATGGAATGATGAGGTGGCTGTATGGAATGATGGGGGCTGTATGGAATGATGGGGGGCTGTATGAAATGATGGGGGGCTGTATGGAATGATGAGGGGGGCTGTATGGGACAATGGGGGGCTGTATGGGACAATGGGGGGCTGTATGGAATGATGGGGGGCTGTATGGAATGATGAGGTGGCTGTATGGGACAATGGAGGGCTGTATGGGACAATGGAGGGCTGTATGGGACAATGGGTGGCTGTATGGAATGATGGGGGGCTGTATGGGACAATGGGGGGGCTTTATGGTATGATGCGGGGGCTGTTGAACGATGGGAGGGGGCGTGGCAGGGTGGAGAGCTCTGTCAGTGTTAGAAACTGCCGCTGGCTGCTCCGCTTAGTGAGGATGTGAATCACTCAGAAGGTGAATTTGATTTACAGCTGTTAACCCCACCCCCACGGCTCTTCTGGCGAATGAGTTATATATCGGCGGGCGTGATGGTGGATGTATACGTCTGTCTGGCTGCTATGACAAAATATTATAGATTGGGGGGCGTAGCCAACAGACATTTATTTATTTCTCCTTGCTCTCTCTTTGTGGGATATAAAAGCTGTTCAGGTCAGTAGATCTCGATAGTAAGTATGATGGCAGTATTAGGATATAATAAGAAACAACGCATAAACATAATCGGGTGTCCCACTGAGGTCACTGAGCATCCTTATAACCAGGGTTGTGAGCTCTGTATCTGTTCGATTGTTTGCCTCCATTTTGTTGAGTTCTTTTTCTAGAGTGTTCTCCTGTTCTTCCATTTGGGACATGTTTATTTCCTCATTTTGGCTGACTCCTTGTTTGTTTCTGTATGAGGTAGAGCTGCTACGTCCTTCGGTCTTGGCAGGGTGGCCTGTGTCATAGGTGACCTGTGGGGCCCAGTGGCACAGCCTCCCTGGTCACCTGAGCCGAGGGTGTCAGGGGTGTCCCTTGTGTGGGTTGTAGTTGAGCCTTGATGGCTGTTGGCACATCAGTGGGTGGAGCTGACCCTCAGGCTGACTGGCTGTGAGGATTGGCTGACCCCCCAGCATAGGATTCACCCCAGCAGGGTTCGGTGCCTGCCGAAACCCCCTTTGGGGTGTGCCCCTGGTGTGCTAATTGGGTGGTGCTCTATTGTGTTGGTTCTGGGGCCTCTTGGGAAGGGTTCCAGTGCAGGCCAAGGCCAGCTGCTGCCTGGGCTGCCTGGGCTGCCTGGTAGGAGCTGCAAAGCAATCAGTGGCTGGTAGCTGCCTGGGCTGGGCCTGGGGGCTGCTCGGCAGGAGTTATGGGGCACCCTGAGGCCTGCTGCACCTGCCGCCTGCCCATGGGCAGTATGTGAAGTGGGGTCTCAGGGAGTCCCCAGGGTGGGGTGAGTAGTGCTCACCAGGTTAGGGCAGATTCAAATTTGGCACCAGTGCTGAGCTTGGGCCACCCAGCAAAAGGTACAGGCACCTTGAGGCCAGCTTGGGGCCTGCGGACCTTGGAGAGTTTTTAAGGTCAACTGTCTGCTGCTGTAAGAGCCTGGGAGGAGTGTGAGTTGGGAGGGGCTGGGTCTCAGGTAGTCACCCCTGTTCACCAGGTTAACGTAGATTCCAGTTGACTGTGTGTGGGGAGGGTTCAATATGGGGCAATGTGGCTGTCCCTCCAGCCCTTGCCCCGAAGCCACATAATTCAGTTTCTCCCTGTATGTCTCTGGCATTCACACCCCCACCTGCACCCCCCAGTCCTTTACTGAAGCCCAGCATGGATACCTATGAGCAAGTGAGTCTGTGTGCGGGCCCTTTAAGAGGACACTTGAGTTTCCAGCAGCCTTCTGTCTCACCTGGATGGATGAATCTCTGCTGATTTCACAGCCAGATGTTATGGGGGCTCCTCTTCCCAGCACTGGTGCTCTGGGCTGGGGAGCCAGGTGTGGGACTGGGATGGCTCGCTCTGTAGCTGAGATATCCCTCCTGATTCTCAACCACAACACGTGGGTGTGGGGCCAGCTCACTTCTTGTTTCTGCCCCTCCTACCAGTCTCCATGTGGCTTCTTTATATCCTCAGTTATAGGACTTCTGTTCAGCCAGTCTTCAGATGGTTCTCCACATTGACTATTCTATAATTCAGTTGTAATTTTTATGTGGTCATGGGAGGAGGAGAGCACAGTGGTTACCTACTTTGTGTCTTGATCAGTATTAGAACATTTATTTCCCATAGTTCTGGAGGCTGAGCATTCTGAGGCCGAGGTGTTAGTGGGTTTGGTGTCGGGGAGAGCCTTCTTCCTGGCTTGCGGTTGACCACCTTCTTGCTGTGCCTCCCAATGCCCAGAGAGATCCTCTCTCTCGTGTCTGCTCTGATCAGGGCACTAACCCTATTCACAAGGGCCCCATCCTCATGACTTAATCACCCCTAAAGATCCCCATTTCTAAATGTCATCACACTGGGGATTGGAGCTTCAGCATACGATTGTGGGGGCCCACAAGCATGCAGTCCATAGCACGGGGAGTGGTGGAGGTTGGTTTTAGCCAGCAGGTTGACAGGGTGGGAAAGTTGCATTGGGATATCCTGACAGCCAAGGTTTTGATCAGTGATTGGACTGAATGTTTTAGAGGCTGCTGGTAGATGCTGATGGGAGAGGTTGTTGTAGCAGCTTCTCTGCCTGAGGTCATTTCACCCTGATATTTTGACATGAAGGTACAGCTCTCATGATGCAGATGGTCTCCTATGAGGGGAGGTGATTAGGCCCCTCCAGCTTCCTTCCTGTTTTTGGCATCTCCCCTGAGATCCTAAATAAAAAAGCCTGGTGTCCCGGAGGCACTGATTAGAGAAAGCCTCTCACAGGGAGGCTGCGGCACTGAGCACTGAGACTCGAGGACAGTGCAGAGCACCCTACTGAGACCTGCAGCAACACAGGTGCGTCTCAGAAGCGTTATGTTGATAAAAGACAACCAGGCAAAGCTGTCTGATACTGTATGAATCCATTGACATAAAATTTGAGAAAAGACTAAATTAATCCCCTTAATTGAAGTCAGAAAGTGGTTGCAGGGGGTGGAAAAGGGACATGAAGGAACTTTCTATGGCAGTGGTTCTCAACCTGTGGGTCGCAACCCCTTTGGAGGTCGAACGACCCTTTCACAGGGGTCGCCTTAAGACAGTGATGGCGAACCTATGACATGTGTGTCAGAGGTGACACTCGAACTCATTTTTTTGGTTGATTTTTCTTTGTTAAATGGCATTTAAATGTATAAAATAAATATCGAAAATTTAAGTCTTTGTTTTGCTATGGTTGCAAATATCAAAAAATTTCTATATGTGACACGGCACCAGAGTTAAGTTAGGGTTTTTCAAAATGCTGACATGCCGAGCTCAAAAGGTTTGCAATCACTGGCCTAAGACCATCCTGCATATCAGATATTTACATTACGATTCACAACAGTAGCAACATTACAGTTATGAAGTAGCAACAAAAATAATTTTATGGTTGGGTCATAACATGAGGAACTGTATTTAAAGGGCCAGAAGGTTGAGAACCACTGTTCTATGGTAACGGAAATGCTCTCCCTTTTGTTTTAGGAGTGGTTAAATGGGTGTTACCATTAGAATTCATCTAATGGAATGTCTAAAAAACCTGTACATTTTATCGTATGTTAATTATACCTCCATTAAAAAGCATGCAATGATTTAAAAAAAATCATCCTAATCCCTAGGTTCCTTTTGGTTGCTAGTGTTAGTCCATCGTGATGGATTCAGCCCTGTGATTGCTGAATTCCAGGTCCCATGTCTGTGTTTAACTACTATTTTCTTTTTAGCCATTTGTCAGATTATAATCTCCATCTGCTCCTGGCCTGCATTGTCTAGAACACTTTCTGGCCACTTACTGCTTTATCCTAGTTCAGAGGGAATAACTTGTTTCTAACTCAGCACTGTCCAATAAGCCTTTCTGTGAAGATGGGAATATTCTAAATCTGCACTCCCCAGTAGGACAACTGATAGCCATATTTGGCTATTGAGCACTTGAAATGTGGACAGTCAAATCAGGAACCGAGTTTTCAATGCTGTTAATTTTAAATTTAAAGAGCCATGCGTGTGTTTGAATGTGAAAAGTGCTATCTTTTAAGAAAAAATAAAGATCAGGGATTGGGAAGGATTGCAGTCAGGGACCACTTCACTGAGGTGAAACTTGGCAGGGATATGACAGAGGTGAGGAGGTGGGAGGGAACAGCATGCACAGAGGTCCTGAGTAGGAGTGTGCTCATCACGTAGAGGAACAGGGGAAGCCCAGTGGCTGGAGAGAAGGGGGGGGGGGGTCAGCTTCGTCCAGTTGGGTGGTTGCTGAGAGGAGCTGGCAAAGATCATCACTTATCGGTGTAGGTCAGGCCATAGGAATGTGACCGCCAGGTCTCCAGTCTTTGTGGGGGGCAGCGCAGGCTGCCTCCTCCTGACTGAGGCCCAGCTCTGGCGGGCCGAGGTCTCCTGAGCCGGCGGACAATGACCACCTGTCAGCTCACGGACGCTTCCCCAGTTAGGCTTTATAACTCTCCCCTAATTGCCTTTGGAGCCTAAAATGAGCCATGTGGCATTCACCAGGCTCCAGCCTAGAGAGTTAGAGGAGTTGAGTGTCAGGCTGCCAAGGTGGAGGCGAGTGATGGCTGGGAGCCCTGAGCTCTGCTGCCTCTGGGGGAGCCACCTGCCCTCAGTTTCCCCACTGGCATCATCGATTAGATCGTCTGTAAGCATTGCTCCAGTTATAGTGCGCTGTAATTTTAAGACCACCTCATGTTTCTATGGAAGGTGTGCTCTCCCTTGCTGGTCATGGGCCAGGTGTGGGGCTGGTGGTGGTGCCGGCGAGCCTGGGCGAGGGTGGGGGCGTGTGGATCTCTTGGTAAGGCGGGATTAGCCTTGGCACAGAGCAAAGAGTTTAGGGTGGAAAACTGTTTCTAGCGCAGGGGTCTGTCAGGCTCTTGAAATTCCTATGTAAGAAATTCCTTGTTCCATTGGGTTAAGGTGCTGCTTTTCATGTTTTGGGACAAATGAAGTTGGGAAAGTGCAGGTTAAGGCATTACTAGGTCTTAGAAAAGACTCGTACTGGATGGTCTGGAAGGTGAGGCCAGGCTGAGGTGGCTTCTCCTAAGATGTCCTGAAGTGTGGGGTGGGGGCCATGGGCGGGAGGACGGCATGGGGAGGCCTTCACGTCCTACAGCCTGGCCGGTGGGAGCCGAGGGAGATGCTCAGACCCACCTCTGTCCGGTATCTTGGAGCGTGACTGTGGCTGGAAGGTCTGTCAACCCGGGACCCTCTGGCTTTTGCAGAATTGCAGCCTTGCCCTCACCAATGTCCTACTTCCTCCAAAGTGCCAGGGGCACCTGGTGCTCCAGAGCACCCTCTCGCTGGGGTTTCTCCCCATCCGAGGAACATTCCCACACCCCGTTTGATCATTAGAAACCCATCCTCTCCTCTTGGTTGTAACCTTAGGCCACTGACGTTCACTGTGGGTGAGATGACGAATGGACAGACATTTCTGTATCTTCCGTAAAGCTGCTTGTGAAAGTCTGGTGGTGGCGATTGCCATCCCTCTGCGGGGTGGCAGTGCCTGTCACGGACATTCCTATTGCCGTGGGAGACACTGAGGGGTGAGAGGGTCTCTGTCGCTGCGCCACCGGAGAGGGCAGGAAGGAAGCAGGTGAAAGGACGCGTCACTGGCCCGGGAGGACACGGCCAGCGGAGGCGTGGTGTGCGCCTGTCAGGTCTTAGAGCGTGAGCTGTCAGGAAACGCTCAGCAGAGGAGGAAACACTTGAGATAAGTCTATAAAAAGGAGTGTTTACGCACCCAGTGGAAATAAATCAGCAGAAAATGTATGCGACTTGAAGTCAGCCCAGCAGTGTCTAAGTTCCACCACTGACCACTCTCAGCCTCCGACTTTATCTTTATAATGATTGCGCTTTCATCTGTTCTTTGCCTCGTATCATGGTAATGGACATTATATGTAGAATTATAATGTGCATAAGCTGAACTATGTAAATGTTTGTAATTGTCACCTATGGAGTCCCTGAGATAAGTTGCTTTTAAAAAATTAGTTTTATTGAGTCCGTACTACATACCAATGTAGCAGGGACTGGGACTCAGTCTGTTGGCACATCATCCCACACACCAAAAGGTTGCAGGTTCGATTCTCAGTCAGGGTGCGTACAGGAGGCAACCTATCAATGTTTCTCTCTCATCTCTCTCTCTCTCTCTCTTCCTCCCTTTCTGCTTCTTCTTGCCTCTTTCTCCTCAACTCCTCCCCTTTCTCTCTCCCCAACTCCCTCCCTCCATTCCTCTTTTTCTAAGATCAATAAAAACATGTCTTTAGGGTGAGGGTAAAAAATTAGTTATTATTGAGATTTAATAATGTACATACAGTAAAATGCCCCATATAATTTGATGGGTTTGATAGATGTATATAGTCACAGAACTACCACCACAATGATGATATAGGCTATTTCAGTCCCTCCAAAAGGCTTCATCCCACACTTCTGCAGTCCTTAGTTACCTCCCCTCCCAGCCACTGCTCGCCTTCCCGTTGGCATAGTTTTCCTTTTCTGGACTCTAATATAAATAAAATCATAACGTATTTAGTCTCTTGTGCCTGCTTTCTTTTACTTAGCATAATACTCTTGAAGTACAGCCATATTTTTGCTGAATGCATTAGTAGTTCATTCTTTTTCATTGCCAAGTAGTATTCCATTGTATGGCTATATCCTATAGTTCGTTTATCCATTTACCAGTTGTAAATGGTTAAACTATTAGGTCGTTTCCAGTTTTCTGACACCATGAAAACCACGGTTAAGAACATTGATGTACAGGTTTTTGTGTGGACATAGGCTTTTTTTTTATTTTGGGGAAATATCAGTGAGTTGAGTTGCTGGGTCCTATGATAAGTTAATATTTAACTTGACAAGGAATGGCCAGTCAGTTTTACAAAGTGGCTGTTCCATTTTACATCCCTACCAGCAGTACATGAGAGTTCCCACTGCTCACATCCTCACTATGATTGCTATTATTTCTTTCTAATTTTACTGATTCTAATTGGTATGTAGTAGTATCTCATGGTGGTTTTGATTTACATTTCTCTGTTGGGAAAGGATGCTGGCTATCTTTTCATGTGCTTATTTGTTAACCATGTATCTTTTTTTGGTAAATTACTTGTTCAAATCTTTTGTGGCTCAGTGGTTGGAGTGTCGGCCTGTGGAGCGAAGGGTCTCAGGTTCGATTCTGGTTAAGGGCACCTACCTGGGTTGCACATTGATCCCCAGTGCTGTCAGGATGCGTGAGGGAGGCAACGAATCCATGTGTCTCTCTCACATTGATATTTCTCTCTCTCTCTTTCTCTCTTCCTTCCTCTGCTTTCTCTAAAAAACCAATGGAAAAAACATCCTCGGGTGAAGATTAACAAAACTAACAACAACAAAAAATTGAGTCATTTGTTTGTTTGCTTATTGAGTTACAGAAATTCTTAATATTACCTGGGTATAAGACTTTTAAAAATATATATATTTTGATTTCAGAGAGGAAGGGAGAGGGAGAGAGAGATAGAAACAGAGAATCACTGATTGGCTGCCTCCTGCATGCCCCCTACTGGGAATCCAGCCTGCAAACCCTGGCATGTGCTCTTGACCAGAATCGAACCTGGGACCCTTCAGTCTGCAAGCCAGTGCTCTATCCACTGAGCCAAACCAGCCAGGGCTGGGTATAAGACTTTTAACAGATGTGTTTGCAAATGTTTTTCCCCAGTCTGTGGTTGTCCTTTATTTTCATAATAGTATCTTTCCAGGAGAAAAGGTTTTTGGTTTTTTTTCTTTAATATTTGTATTGATTTTTAGAGAGAGAGGAAGTGAGAGGGATAGAGAGAGAGAAAAACATCCATGTGAGAGTGAAACATCGATCAGCTGCCTCCTGTGCACCTCCCCACCAGGGACTGAGCCCACAACCTGGGCACATGCCCCTACTGGGAACTGAACCAGCAACCTTCTGTACATGGGATGACACCCAATCACCTGAGCCATACCAGCCAGGGATTTTTTTTAAAAGATAAAGCATTTTTATTTCTCTTTTTTTTTTATTGATTTGAGAGAGAGAGAAACATCGGCTTATTATTCCACTTATTGATGCACTCATTGTTTAATTCTTACATGTGCCCTGTGAATCAAACCCACAACCTTGGCATATTGGGATGATGCTCTAACCAACTGAGGTACCCTCTCAGGCCTCAAGAGCAAGCCTTTTTAATAATACTCGTGGTTGGTTAGGTGAAAAATGATATCTTGGTATAGTTTTGGTCTTTGTTTCTTTTATTAAGAAGTTTCAACATCCTTGATAGGTTTAAAACTCATTTTAATTTTCTGATTGTCCTTTGCCCATTTTCTATTTTTGGTCTCTATTTTTAGTCTTTTTCCTACAGATTTCTAGGAGCTCTTTAGCTATTAGGGAGATTAACCCTTGGTGATAATATTTTTCTTTTTGGATTGTACGTAACCTGTCTCCTGAATACGTTTCATTTTTCGTCTCAAATATATCACGAGATGGCTTTGAGATGGTTACAAAAGGCCTTCACTTCCGTAAGGTCATGGAGAAGCTCACGGCATAAACACCATCTACGGAGCATTTACCTTCAATGCACATTTACCCTTAGCTTTGGGGTCCCTGGCCCGTTTTTTTGCACCTTTTTGCCCTGATCTTCTATCCATTTAGTAAGATTCAAATCTGAGCAATCACAGGGCCAGTGCTGGTAACAGTGGAAAGGAGACCTAACAAGGCAGTGGTTGTCCCTCTGTTTTCACAGAGTCCGTGTGACATGAGAGATGTTTACAAGGCCACGGATGAGGTCTCCTGGTAGGTTTACAGCTGGGCACACATCCAGGGCCTGACACCAGCTGAGTGACCCGGGGCACCTGCGTCTCTCCCGTCCAAGGCTGGCTAGACGGGGCTGTGAGAGGAAGTGAGGCGGTGTGGCTTCACCTGAAAGAGGCCAGCGGTGGCTCCCCCCCGCCCCCTCGGGTTGCAGTTTCTCATCCTTAGCCATGCATGTTCTGGTTCCCTGACTCTCAGAGAGGATCCTCTTTATCACATTCAGGGACTCTGTCAGCTTGAGCTGCCACGCCAAATGCCAGAGGCTGAGAGGCTTAAACAACAGAAATGTGTTTCTCACGTCTCAGTCTCAGTGACGTAGCCACTTTCTCACTATGGCCTCGCCTAGACTTTCCTCAATGGGAGTGGAAGTGGCTGAGAGAGAGGTCACTTCCTCTTCTCTTCTCAGGAGGCCGCTAATCCCATCACGAGGGCCTCACCCTCCTGCCTCCATCTAACCCTGATACCTCCCAAAGGTTTCATCTCATTGGGGGGGCTAGAGCCTCAGCATCGGCATTTTGGGGGGTACTAACCAACAGTCCATGGCAGCTGTCTTGAGCAGGCTGATGCCTGCATCTCTGTGACACTCTGCTCGTGCTGACAGTCGATGGGTGGTGGTGTGGAGAGAGGAGAGGCAGGTGGCTCTGGTGGGGCGGGCACAGAGGACTTGAGGACTTGAACGCTGGTTCTGAGGGAGGACTTCGGCAGCTCTGAGCCAGCCCAGGTCCTCTGGGGTCCCTCTGGGCTCATGTGTTTCAGAGGGAGATCAGGGCGGCAATAGTGAGCCAACAAGCCTGGGTGAGGCCTCGAGATGGCACAGCCTGTTCTCTCAGACCTCGGGAAGGTGACCCTGGGCACAGAGTGTGGGTAACAGAAACAATCCACAGACGGGGCACACCTGGGTTCACATGTTGGCTTATACACAGCATTTCCTCCGCGTTAGGCCCTGCTTAGCACTTTGTAACGTCCTTATGCAGTGGTGTGTCAGGCTCAGGCAGAGAAGCAGCACCTCTCAGGGGAACCACACCAAATGTGGCTGCAGGGGTGGGACCTTACAGGGAGGGGGGCTGCAGAAGGGCCCCTGCTGGCTGCCGCCCAGGAATCTGGGCCTGAAGGCGGCAGGGCTGCCTGGAAGCAAGGAAACGTGGGTAATGAGGGGAGCAGAGCAATGGCAGCCTGGTTCCCTGAAGATGGACTAGAGCCCCATCTGACCGCATGGTCTCAACTTTGATGCCATGGGTGGCTCAGGGCACAGAGACACTGGAGGGGCCCAGCAGGGGCAGGGCGTGCTGGGCTGGCCGCCACCCTCCCTCGAGTCTAAGCGGAGCCAGTGGGTCAGCAGCACATGCGTGGCTGCAGCAGCACCTGGCGCCCTGCACCTGCCCCCAGGGACTAGGGGCCAGCACTTCACTCTGCCTTCCACACAGATGTCTCTGGGGCCAAGTGGGACTCAGAGCCACGGAGGATGGGAATTCTGGGAAACGTAGTTCCTGCTGATTGCTGGGGACACAGTGCATAGCCACCAGGGGTGGGAGGTCTGCTCTTTGCTCCATCTGATAGTGGAGGGGAGAGGAGAGGCTCAGGGCGTGCCCAGTCACACAGATGTTCAGGGGGCTCGGGCTCCAGCGCCTTTAGCTGCGCCCGGTGCTTCTGCTCTGTGACACCAGTAACCCGCCCCCTGCTCCTCCAGGAACCGAACTCAGAGCCCTGGGCCGTGAGAGCTTCTTGAAGATGAAGCTTCTGGGGAAGGACGGGTCCCGCACACCTTCTCTCTTGATCAGCCACTCCGATCCCAGCCGCAGCCTCTGCCCTTTCTGTACGTTCCCGGGCCTGCTTTGTCCTCCCTACTGAGTTCCCTGTGATCCTCCTGTAGGAATTTCACCTACTTAGTCCGGGGCTGACCGTCAGCACCTAGTGGGCTGTTTGGTGGAAGAAGTTAGTGCCTGGCTCATGTGTTGGGCCGTTGATGACAATTGGCTACCTGTTGCACATCAGCTCTTGCCAGGGCTGTGGGTATCACACTGCCATTTATGGGAAAAAGAATTGGGACTTGAGAGCTTGGGTTTGTTTCCGTAGCGAGTGATGGGTTGTAGACTTGAACAGGGGCCCGCTGGCTCACCACTGCCCTTGGTCACCGACCCACGGACAGCACAGCTTCCTGCGTTAGCAGACCCAGGAGAGGACGGCCGGGGCCACGGGGGCTCTCTGAGCTGCTTCGGAGAGGGGATCAACCCAGTGCTCTGGGTCCAGATAGGGTGAACATAGACTGTACCCACCTCTGGACATTGAGGGATGAGGGCTTTGCAAACTGAGTGAGTGAACAGTGAGAAGAGTCAGGACTCAGCCTGCAAATTTGGGGGCTCAGAGTGCTTAGTTGAATGCCTCGGTCTCCCAACTTACGCTTCCTGAATCACATGGCCACCCGGGTCTGTGGATTTGAGACTCCTCACAATGCCCACACGGCTTCCTGTGGCTGTGCCGTGGTCTCCCCGAGTCTGCGCAGTGCCTGCACAAAGAGAATTTGATTTGGGGTCCTCTCACATGGCCCCCGCTCTGTCACCTCATGCACAGCAGGGACTTGGGACCTGCCAGGAGGCCAGGCTTGGCACAGTCCTTACTGATAATTTGAGGAGGCGCAACTTCAGAAAGGTGACTAAAAAACTTCACAATTTGAATAATTTTAGATTTATAGAAGTTACTAGACATTACAGAGTTCCTGTACACCCTCCATCCAGCCTCCCCTAAGGTTTAACCTCTCACATAGACAGCCAGGGTACCTTTACCCAACCAGGAGACTGCCACACTGTGAACAAGACCCTGACTGTCTGGTGCCGCAGCTTTTCCAATTAATGAGCTGTTCCCTCCCAGGATCCAGCCCAGGACACCAGGTGGCCTTGGTCCTCACGTCACATTGGTCTCCAATCTGACAGTTCCTCAGTGGTTCCTTGTCTTTCATGTCCTGGACATGTGTCAGAAGTAGTACTGTACTCAGATATTTTGTAGACTGTCCCTGGACATGGGTTTGTTTAATTTTTTTTTCACAATTAAGCTGAGGTTCTGGACTTTTTAGGTAGAACACAAAGAGATGTTCTGTCCACATCATATCAGGAGGCACGTGGTGTCAGCATAATTTATGAATGGTCATTTTAATCTTGATCACTTGCTGGGCTCTCCCCTGTAAAGTTACTGTCTTTCCCTTTCCATACCTTATTGGTTAGATACCAGTCACGAGTCCAGCCCACATTCAGGGGTGGGGGAAGTTAACTTGTGCCTCCCAGAGGAAGGAGTTGCAAACGACTGTGGATGTATGTTGAAGCCAACCACCCCTGCCCTGGCCAGTGTGGCTCACTTAGTTGAACATTGTCCTGTGCACCGAAGGGTTGCTGGTTTGATTCCTGGTTGGGGCACATACCCAGGTTTTGGGCTTGATCTCCTGTCGGGATGTGTGCA
The DNA here is from genome assembly GCF_028538775.1 of Myotis yumanensis. Lineage (NCBI taxonomy): Eukaryota > Metazoa > Chordata > Mammalia > Chiroptera > Vespertilionidae > Myotis > Myotis yumanensis. Next base: position 76,444,470 of record NW_027223759.1, read on the forward strand.
AGAGGCAGCCCATCCATATTTCGTTCTCATCTCTCTCTCTTGATCTCCTGTCGGGATGTGTGCAAGAGGCAGCCCATCCATATTTCGTTCTCATCTCTCTCTCTTGATCTCCTGTCGGGATGTGTGCAAGAGGCAGCCCATCCATATTTCGTTCTCATCTCTCTCTCTCTCTCTCTCTCTCTCCTCTCTCTCTCTCTCTCTCCCTCCCCCCCCTCCCCCCTTCCTCCTTCCCTCTCTCTCTCTCTCTCTCAAGTCAATAAAAACATATTTTTTAAAAACCCATTAACCACCATTGACCAGGATTGGGGGGATGCTTTGGCGTCATGCAGATATCCTGTTTCCAGTGAGGTGATTTTTTCTAATGACTTTGTTCAGTTTTGAACTTAGGGAAGCAGGCTGTCATCCCTCTTCCCAACTTTCTGTCACCAGGTTAGTGAATTTGAATAATAAAATGCTTAAGAAATCCAATTTCCTTGCATATATGTGATGCTCTATTAGATTTCTGCTGGCAGTTGCATTTTAATATCAGAGAATCTGGAGGCTGTGTCTCCTGGGAGGGAGCACAGAGCCTGAAGCCAGAGCCTCAGGCCTGAGGTCATGATATGGGGTGCTCTCTTTTGCATGTGACTCACTCGCTTGCTTGCGAAGGTAAGGTAACAGCTTATAGGAAGTGCTAAGATTGCGTCAGTAGCAGACTGTATTTTTAGATGCCCCTTTTTCGCACCTTGAAGGCTGTAGTTGAACTTCTAATCATCTGTGAATTTAAGGGAGGAATATGGTTATAAGTTGCTGCACTGATACTTGGCCCTGTGGCTAATTTCATTGGCTCTGTGCTGAAGTGTTCTTAGGCCACTGGTATACTTTCATGCTCCAAAATTCTTAACTACTGCTTTTTAAATTCTCTATGAAAAACTCTACACAGAAGGCACTGTTTTTAATATTCTAACCAACTCTGTTACTGATCAGTGATTGCCAGTCATTTCGGCAGAGTAGTGCAAAGGGGAATCTCCTATAGGCAAAGAAGCACCTGATGGTTTCTCAGGAAATATAAGTCTGGGGCATCTGGTTTTGATCGTCTTTTCCAGTTCCCAGGGACACTGGTAACGAAGGTATGAAAACAAGCAACGTAGCCGCCTCCTGGTGGCAGCACACACAACTGACTATTTGTCCTGGGAACTAAGCTGATCCCTGCGGTTCTCAACCTGTGGGTCGCGACCCCTTTGGCGGTCAAACAACCCTTTCACAGGGGTCATCTAAGACCATCCTGCATATCAGATATTTACATTACGATTCATAACAGTAGCAACATTACAGTTATGAAGTAGCAACGAAAATAATTTTATGGTTGGGTCACAACATGAGGAACTGTATTTAAAGGGCCAGAAGCTTGAGAACCACTGCTAAGGCAAGTGGTTTGCAGATGGTTTGTTCTAGCGGGTGAACTGCTGAAATCTGGACCTTTCTCTTCTAGGATGACTTCCTGTTCAGCGTCTCCATTTTGAGTGGGATCCTCTGCAGCACGCTGGCCGTGCTGAAGTTTATGCTGGGGAAGGTGCTGACCAGCAGAGCGCTCATAACCGACGGTGAGTGGGGCCAGTGCCTGACCTCCCAGGCCCTCCGAGGGCGCAGGGCAGGTCCGCCTTTAGTTGCTTGTCTTGCAGAAAAGGTCACCAGTTGGGAATAGGGTCTCACTAGCCTCGCCTCCTCAGGCGGTTTAATGATTCTCAGGGCTCCCTATTGGGGCAGATGGCTTGTGCCCTGGGACTGTAATAAATTCTTCAGGAATCACCTCAGCCCTGACCCCCCAACAGGGTGGATGGGGGCTCCCTAGCGTCTTATCACGAAGCACAAAGGGCTTCCAGAGTCTCGGGCTTTATGTGCATTGCTCCAAACTAGAAGTGAAGGTCTCTTCTGCAATCTAGACAGGTTTTCTTTGTGGCTTCTCATACTTATTCCCCCTCCAGCCGTGAGATGCTCACCTAGCTGGGAGTTCAAGGTGCAGGAACCAGAGCTCTGCTGGGGAAGTGATCCACTGAGAACCCAGACCAGGTGGAGGGGCCACGGGGCACTTCCTGCATGGCCTTTGGGATGACAGAGAAGGGTGTGTGAAACCAGGAAAAATGCATTTCAGTTTGTGAACTGGTGCTGGTGTATAAACAAGAAACTTTACAAACTAACCACCTGGCCATGTTCTTTTTCTCCATTCTTGAGCGTGTGTAGTTGCCAGGGGGTCATGAATACAGAAGCCTCTGTACCCTGAGGTGAGAGGTCAAAGGGTAAAAGCTTGTGGGGTTGGTGTGTGTGTCTGCACAAAATAGAGAAGAAATCACTGAATTTCTTTTTTTAAGAAAAGAACCACTCACACACACACCTACCCCCAACTCCGAGGTGCTCTCCTCTGTGGAATACGGGAGAGCAGGCGGGTGTGCGTGGGTGGCTGTTGGTTCTGCTGTGCAGGGGTGAATGGCAGTGCAGAGGGCCCTTCTCGCCCAAATGACAAAGCCTGGTACACTGTGTGGACTTCGACTCCTTGTCCCGTGCTGATGCCCTACTGTGTATGGAGGTGGGTCTTTGCACAGTAGGGCTGGTGGGTAGGAAGTCAAAGTGGTATTTCCAGCTTTGCAATGACAGCTGCCCTGGGAGCATCTGTGTGTGTGTGGGGGGGGGGAGGGTTTCATTTGAACAGACCTGGGGAAATTGGGGCTTACATGATCCGAGGTGCTGACTGCAAGGCCAGGAGACCCTGGATACCAGTCAGGTGACCACAGCCACTGGCAGCATCAGAATTGCCTATGGTGTTGGTTAGATGCAGATTCCCGGGCCTGAGGTGGGTCCTGTCCATGTGATGAGCACAGGTTTGTGCTGCCTTCACACCAGCCTGGGAGCCAGGACACATGCCACACCAGGAAGGTGGACCTGGCAGGGTCCCCCCTGCCATTTTGACCAGCAGGGCCTGCCGTCTGCATCTGCCCCTGCAAGATGCCACCTTCCTCCCTGTGCTACGGAGGCCACGTGCCCATAGCAAACCCAAACTTTTTAAGTAGTAAGAGCTGTTTAAAATAGTGAAAAGACCGGCGTCGGGGAGCGAGGCCTCTGCGTCCCTGCTCTGCTCTCAGGCAGCCTGCAGGCCCCTCTGTGTGGGCCAGGCGGCCAGCCCGGCTCCTGGAGCTCCCCATGGGCCCCCGAGGGTGCCCCCCGAAGGGCAGGCCCAGGGAAGCCAGGACTCAGCTGGCAGCAGGTTCTGGGTTTGCTGCTGTTAGAGCTGATACCGCAGTAGCACCGACCGGCGGGCTCTGCAGAGTTCTTTTGAGCCTGGTGCTGCGCTGGTGCCATGTTAGCTGGGAAGCCGCTCCTGATGCAGAACCAGAGTTTCCTCTCTAGGGTCTGTCCTGTTGCTAGGAAGGGTCCTGCCTGGTCCCCAAAGGGGGGCTGCACTTAGTTAAATCAAGCCCCTCTGGTGTGAAGAGCTGCGGCTCAGTCCCTGAGAAGCATGCAGCCTTCTGAGAAGACCTCTGCGGAGGTCTCTGCTGCCCACCCCACAGCCGGGCCTGTGGGCAGCTTGCATCCGGCTGACCCTAGGAAAGGTGGTCGTTCCTCTCCGGGCAGCCCAGCTTGGGGGAGAAGTGCTCATCCCTGTGATTGTGTGGTCTGGAGTTTCAGAATCGGGGCAGGAACATGCCTCCGTTGGCCATGGAGTCCTCCTCTCCCCGAGGCTGACCAGCGCAGGGGGGCTTGGGCCGAGAGCTCAGGGCTGCGTGCTGTGAATGGGCGTTCGGTGTGGGGGTCTGGCCACCTTCAAGGTTCCTTCCCGTTGCTGCGGGGGACTCTCCATCCGGGCCTTTTAGAGCAGAGGCCTGGCTGCACCTTGGTTTCTCCAGCATGTGTGTGTGCCTCCTTCTCATGTGTGTTTGCCTGGATTGTGGGTGATGGAATGGGGAGGGCAGGCCAGGGATGAGCACTGAGAAATAGCTCCTCTCCCAGTCGCCTTGGGCCCTAACATCACGAAGCCCTTGTGGCTTGCAGGATCTCAGCATCTTTTCTGTCCAGACACACAAGTGCTCTCCAGGAGCCTGAGGGTGGACCCAGCAGTCAGACCCTCCCATCCATGACCGTGGGCTTGACCTCTCGGACGGGTGCTCTGCATCACGTGTGATAGCAATCCTAGACAGTGTCTGTTTAGGCTTCACTCCCCTTTGAACTCACCACATTTCATAGGATGCACAGAGAAGACCCCAATGACAAGTATGATTTTTCTAACGAAATAACTTCTGACCAGAATTTTCAGACATAGGCAGTATTTCCATCATATTCTTGAACAGAGAGGTGTCATTACAAAGTAGATGTTTATGTGAAAATTGTTCCCTAAACTGGAAGGCAGGGAAGAGCGCTCCCCAGGCAGAGGGCATGGGGGCGGGGCCTGGGACACCTGGGGGCTGCGTGAGGAGGGGGCACAGGGTGATGGCTGGGACAGTGGGGAAGGGCGGGTCCTGCCGGACTGTAGGTCAAGTGTAGGATCCTGTGTGTTTTGCTAAATATTTAAACAGATGAGGAGACATGCTTTTTGTTTTCTAAACAGTCCTCTGGCCGTCAGATGGGGAACAGAGCAGGGGAGTGAGTGCCAAGCAGGAGAGGTCTGGGGAGCTGAGGGTGGTGGCCTGGGGGCTTGGGCAGCTGTGAGGGCAGGAGGCTGAGGGTGTAGGGGGTCAACAACGCATGTCAGATGGACAGGGCTCAGGAATGAATGGGCCATGGGGGTTGATGACAAAGTGAGAGAAAGACAGATACAGAGAGAGAGAGAACTCTGGTGAAGGGCAAAGCCTGTTACCCACGAGGGGCTGGGGCGGTGGGTGGTGTGTGCTGCGGGTCCTTGCTTGGTGGGAGTGTCAGCAAAATATGCAGTGGTAATTGCAGCCTCCTGCTAATTGTATTTTACTCATTTGTTGAGTAGCAGAGCTAGGGAACCATCTATAATCGTCTCCTCTTTGGGAGGTGGAAGAGGGTGGGGTCTGGGAGCCGTGCCTCTCATTAATGTTGGGGTTTCTGAGAGGCTGGCTCTGCGGGCCTCCACCTGTGCCCACTGCCCTGGGAATGTCCTCTGTGGTGTGGCCTTCTCTCCCCACAAAGTGCTTCGGTGCAGGCGGGAGGGCGGGCCTCGCGGTGAGTGGCTAGTCCCCACGCTGGAGCTGTATGTGAGCTGGGTCAGGCTGGCTGCACCGGATCCTGTATGCTGGGCTGTGTCCTCACCACAGCAGGTGTTCAGAGAAAGCGGACACCAGGGTGTGGTAAACTGCAGACTTCCCACCCTGTGCATCTTGTCCATTAGACCGTGTTCCTTTAGTTGTTTAGGCAACATGCGATTGCTACAATCGGCAGGACGCTGGAGGCAGCTTTGTGTTGTCGAAGGTAAAGTGACTGGGCAGTAAGTTAATGGGAAAGTCTGGCAGGAGGAGGAGGGGTTCGGAGGTGGGGCAGGAGCCCGGCTCCGGTGCTGTGGCTGGAAACCCGAGTTGAGGGCCCTGGGCTGATCCCCTCGCTCCTTCTCATCTCTGAATACCAAGCGTCTGCCATGGTGTTCAGCACATGAAACCTTGTCATCAGAATTCCTGCAAGAAGCTGATGTACTTAATTATACGGATTCTTACCTATCATTAAGGCCGGACTGGTGGAGCCCTTACTCAGCTTCTTAAAGGGATAACAGCCGTTATTCTTGACAATAGCCGGGTTTTAACTGAGGAAGCAGAAAAGTGGTGGGCCTGGTGGGTGGGGACACTGCCCAGAGAGTGACCAGCAGTGGAAAGGTGGGTGGTTTGGGGGTGGGGCTGCGAGCTCAGGTATTTTGTGTGGAGTGACGGCAGCTGGAGTTTTTGAGGCTGCTGCAGGCAGACATGGGACCCTCCCGGTCCCGTGCGCCTGCTCCAGCGTGCCCTGCAGCCCTGTGTGAGGTGAGGTTGAACTGAGCCAGACTGTCATAGCCCAGGTGAGCAGAGCTGAGGAGGCAGGGCTCCTCCTGGAAGGTGGCGGTGAGCCGGGTGAACAGTGAATCCACCAGCTGTGAACTGTGGGCAGCACCCGGGGGTGGGAGCACGAGTGGGGTGGGGCCCTGCATCAGAATCAGGGGTCTGGCCTGTCCGTGGCTGGCAGACCTGTGCCTTGGTGGAGCTGAGTGGACATCTAGTGGCCGTCTGGAGAACCTCACGCTCTCTCTGCTTTCTGAGCTCCACTGGGCTTCTCCAAGGGCACCACAGGCCAACCTGTGCCTGTGGCCCAGAGAGGGAGAGGGGCTGAAGGTTCCAGTCTGCCTGGGAAGCGGCCATCTCCTCCTTTCTCCCCTTCTCTCTAGCTAACCCAAAGCAAAACCTCCGCTCCCCTCTGCAGAGGTCAGCTGCAGCCCAGGTCACCTGTGACCGAGCATGGGCTCTGCTGATGCCTCTGGTGGCCTGTGGAGAGAAGATATGGGCCACAGAAACTTTTTTTTTTTTAAAAAAAGAACAGGATGATTCAAAGGACAACCAGAGGCTGTCCACTCCCGTGGTCACTCTGGCTGCTGTGAGGGGAATGGATTGTGGGTTAAGGGAGATGTGGGCAGGAGGGGAGGCAGGGAAGGTGGTGAGGAGGCAGGGGTGCAGGCGAGGGCCGAGGGGGGCTTGGGCAAGGTTTGGGCGGTGGGGCTGGTGAGAGGTAGAGAGAATGAGTTTTAGGGGTAACAGTTGGCAAGGATTACTTGATGGATTAGATTTGGGGAGTGACAGAAGTCAAGGGTGGGCTCCTAGATGTTTGGTCTTGGCAGCTAGGTGAATGGTGGCATCATATACAGGGAAGATGAGGTGTTTTGAGCGGAAATTGAGGTTTTGGCTTTGAAGATGTTCAGTTTGAAATGCTTATATGAGTCTGCAGCTGAGGGGATGGGTCAGGCCCAAGAGAGAAAGTTGGGAGACATGGACGTGTGAGATTGGAGGTGACAACCTCGGGGGGAATGTAGACAGTGGGGCCCCGGGGACTGGCAGGGTGCTCAGACGAGAAGAGGACCTGGCGAAGGAGACTGAGAAGGAAGCGCTGGAGGGGAAAGAGGAAAGCCAGCAGTGGGGGCCGGAGGAAAGTGTTCCGGGGGATGAGGCCAACCAGTTCACCAAGCACATGGCAGCTCAGTTGTCACTGAGCTCAGGGAGGGCGTCGGGGGATGAAGAGAGAATAGGAGGTGCCGTTGGGCAGACAACTCTGCAAGTTCTGTAAAGGGGCTTGTGGTGCAGGTGGCGTGGGGTCAGGGAGGAGTTTGAGGTGGGTGATGGGAAGCTAAGATTTATCCCAGTAGGAATGTTTCAAAAGAGGGAGAAGAATTTCAAGAACCAAGTCCCTTGGTGAGCATGTAACTGGATCTGGGGCAGCTGTCATGGTGGGTGTGACTTGGTGTTGGGAAGATGAGGTATTGTTGTCCGGACATTTGTGCTCTAAGAAGTGCAGGGCCGAGTCACCAGCTGAGCGTTGAAATGAGAAGATGACAGATTTGAGGGAAGAGAAGAGGGTTGCAACAGCCAATGAGATGTCATTGCAGGGCCCAGCCAGGTTCATCTTGTTCCCATTGTCGAAGTCTCCACCTTGGACCTGAGAAGGCGTCTTACCCAGGCTTTGCTCAAGGCTTCTCTACGCCCTCATCTTCCTTTCCCCTGCTCTTCATTTAGCCTCTCCCCCAGCTGTACAGTCCCCAGTGAGTGCGACCTGAGTTAACAATTTTGAGTCGGCAAAAGCAACACAGGTGGAGTTGCCCCAGGAATGAGACAGGGCCTGTAGTTGGAGAGGTTGCTGACCCTGCACAGACCAGCTGCCAGGGGCTCACCAGGCAGCATGGACCCAGAGCTTCTCCAGGCCATTACACTGAGGCAGCCTGTGGCTCACACCACAGTACTGCCCGCCTGGCCTCAGGAGCCCCTCTAAGCTATTCCCTTCCCATGGGGCCTTTGAAACTCACAGGTAACATGGAAGTGTGATTGACACCTAAGTTGTGGGGACCCACTGAGGTGTGATATATGTGAAAAGAGATGATCAACATCTGTCAGCTCCAGTTCTGTTTGGATTGCCGTTTCTGCAACCATGCACCTAATTCTTGACTTTGCATTTTTCTTCCCAGAGAGTGAAAATCCTCAGGTGACTGAGACTCTGGAAGGAAAGGGCGTGGGCTAGCCCTGCTCCTCTCGATCTGTATTACCTCAGTCCATTTATTTAACCTCACTCTGCTTAACTTTAGTTCACTCATCAGTAAAGTAGGATAATAATCAGACTGATAAGATCCCCATTGGAGGGGGGCGGGTAAAGACACATGTGTAATACCTTAATCAATAAAAAAAAAAAAAAGATCCCCACTGGGTATTGGGCCCAGGAGACATTCACATTCAACAGATTTGAGTCACCAGATACTTGAATGTCTCCTGTGTGCCAGGCACTGCACTGACCTCATGGGGTCTGGATATTCTCGTGTGTGGAAGGCAGACCGACAGTAACCACATCCAGACTCTGGGCATGAGTGCCTGGCAGGGATGGAGACTGACAGTGGGGAGTGATGGCTCTGTCTAGCAAGGTCTCTGGTGACATTTGAACAGACTCGACAGGCCACCCAGGGGTCTCAGCTGGCAGCTGTCACCTGCGAGAGTGCTTCTGGGCAACATTCCCTGCAGCGCCGGCTTGGCTGTGGAGCTGGCTGGTGTTTGCGGAGTTTCTTGGTGGCTAAGGAAGTTTGCTCGGCAGGGACCTCAGCCTCGCTCTGCTTCTTTCCCAGGGTTTAACTCCCTCGTGGGAGGCGTGATGGGCTTCTCTATTCTTCTGAGCGCGGAGGTGTTCAAGCATAACTCAGCGGTCTGGTACCTGGATGGCAGCACAGGTGTGCTCATCGGCCTTATCATATTTGCCTACGGGGTCAAGTAAGTGCCTGTTTTCCTATTTGCTTGCCTGGCATCCAAGAGTGTTCCGTTTTCCATCCCTGATGGTCATACCTTGTACCTGGGACCCGCCCTGAGCCTACGTGGGGTCAGGTGACTAGAAAAGCTCACATCGGAATCAGAGAGTCTTGTGGCTGGCACTGAAGTGGGGCAAGGACTTTGACAAGAGGTATAGGCTTTAAGTCACAAACGGGCACCAGTGCTGGGCTGAGGACTCCTCATGACCTCTGGCTGTGAAAACCAGTAGGCATCTGAGTGAGATGGGGCTACTGGAGTCTCAAGCATTCATCTTGAGGGGCCTGTACATGGATTTACTCACGGACTCATTTCTCTGGGCTTCAGTGCAAGGTCAGCCGCTTGAAAAGTGCCAGGGACATCCAGGGAAAAACTGAATGGACTAGCTTCAGGGTGAGGGCTGGAGGGAAAGGGGTCAGGGCAGTTCTCTCCAGGGATGGAAGTGCTGGCAGACAAGGTTGCTTTGCTGAGCCCTACTGCACTGGGATTTGGCACAGTTGGGATTTGGCACCCAACTGTGCCAAATCCCAGCTCTCCATCACCTTGGCTAACACCATTTGCCCCACCCTAGTATTTCTCGGAGACCCCACCCCACTCAACTCGAATTTCTGAGTGCTTCCAATGGATCTTCCACACAAGTGGCCTGCCGTGGCTCACACTATGGACTTACCTAAAATCCCTCAAAGTTCCACAAACCCCACACAAGCAGCAGCTAGCCTTGGCATGCCTGGCACAAGAGGGAATATATCTCAACTTGCACTGTAATTCCCATCAGGGGGCCCCAAGCCTGACAAAACTGTCCAGTGTTGACTTGGAACTAACTTCAACTAAATGGCCATGAGCCCAGCACACGTGGTGCCCGTGTCAGCACACACTGTGGTGCCACCAAAGGGTCCCAAGACTGACGCTAGTGGCAACCAGCCTTGATTCACAGCACAGCCTCTTCCAAGTGCCTCTAAGCCCAGCACAAGTGGCAACAAACCACAAAGACTTTGTAGCTCTGACCAGATGGCCTCAAGCCTGCACTGGAGCCCCTCCTAAGAAGCTCCAGAACCAACACACCAGGGGCCAGCTTTAGACTATATCAGGGCACCACCAACTAGCTCCACAAATGGCTCATCTGCAGGGTGGAAGCAGCTGGGAACAGGACTCCCACTATGTGATTAGCCTCCACACAAGGGACTCTCATGTAGCACCTGGCTCAGGTGATCAGGGAGACTGTGCCACTGGGCCCCACAAGACACTATATAAGGCCATTCTACCAAGACTGGGAGATAGAAGATCTACTTAACACATAGAAGCAAACACAGGCAACCAAAGTGAGAAGACAAAGAAACACACCCCAAATAAAAGAACAGGAGGAAACTCTAGAAAAAGAACTAAACAAAATGGAAACTCTAGATGCAGAGTTTAAAACACAGGACTGAATTATTGATCTGGAAGACAAGGTAGTGGGAAACACCCGATTGGAACTGCAATAAGAAAGAATATTTTAAAATGAGGATAGTTTAAAGGATAATGTAAAGAATAACAACATTTGCATTATGGGGGTACCAGCAGGAGAAGAGGGAGAACAAGGGATTAAAAACCTACTTGAAAGAAATAATGACTGAAAACTTCCTAATCTGGCAGAGCAAATAGACAGACAAGTCCAGGAAGCACAGAGTCCCAAACAAGACGAACCCAAAGAGGCCCTCACCAAGACATATCATAATTAAAATGCCAAAGGTTAAAGACAAAGAAAGAATCTTAAAAACAGCAAGAGAAAGTAATTCCATTACCTTTAAGGGAGCTCCCATAAGACTGTCAGCTGATTTCTCAACAGAAACTTTGCAGCCAGAAGGGATTGGCACAAAATATTAAAAGTCATGAAAAGCAAGGACCTACCACAAAGGTTACTCTATATCATTATAATTAAAGCAGACAAGAAAAAGCTAAAGGAGTTCATCACCACTAAACAAGTGTTATAAGAGATGTTAAAGGGACAGAATGGCTATCGTCAGTAATCAAACAAGTGTTAGCAAGGATGTGAAGACAAAGAGAAGCCTTGTGCACTGTCGGTGGGATTATAAATTGGTACAGCTGCTGTGGATAATGGTATGGAGGTTCCTCAAAAAATTAAAAATAGAACTACCATGTGACCCATAAATCCCACTTCTGGGTATTCATCCAAAGAAATTGAAAACATTAATTAGAAAAGACATATGCAGCATTATTTACAATAGCCAAGATACTGAAGCAACCTAGGTGCCCATGGATAGATGAGTGGATAAAGAAGGTGTGGTACATATATACGAAGGAATATTACTCTGCCATAAAAAGAATGAAATCTTGCTATTTGCCACAACATGGATGGACCTAGAACAGTGATGGCGAACCTATGACACGAGTGTCAGAGGTGACACTCGAACTCATTTTTTTGGTTGATTTTTCTTTGTTAAATGGCATTTAAATATATAAAATAAATATCAAAAATATAAATCTTTGTTTTACTATGGTTGCAAATATCAAAAAATTTCTGTATGTGACACGGCACCAGAGTTAAGTTAGGGTTTTTCAAAATGCTGACACGCCGAGCTCAAAAGGTTCGCCATCACTGACCTAGAGGGTATTATGCTAAGTGAGATAAGTCAGACAAAGACAAATACCATAGGATTTCACTTATATTTGGAATCTAAAAACAAAATATAGGAAAAAACAAAACAGAAATAAACTTTCAACTTTACACTTTAAACAATCAGGTAAATTATAAAATAATAGTGTACATGTCTACTTTTATAAATTAAATATTCTCTTAATTAGGGAAAATCTATTAGTGGTTGGGGGTAGTTGGGGAGGGAAAAGGGAATAGCGCTGGTGGGTTTCTTTTTGGGGTGAGGAAAATGTTCTAGAATTAGGTGGTGGTGTTGATTGGACAATGTAAGCAAATACTAAACACCACCATATCATATACTTTCAAAAGCTGAATTTTATGGTATGTGAGTTAGTTTTTTTTTTAATTGCCTCTCCCATCTGCTTCCCCAAGCGCTCAGACCCCAGGACTATGGGGGTGTGCTGGGTGACCTGTGTGTGTCCTCTGCAGACTCCTCATCGACATGGTGCCCAGGGTGAGGCAGACGCGCCACTACGAGATGTTTGAGTGAAGGGCCCGAGCGCCTGTCTGTATCTGCATGAAGGCATCAGGACGACGAGAGGGTCCCACACGGCGGACGGTGCCAGTATTTAGCTGAACATCCACTTTCTTATTTGGAGAGTTTGTGTTCACGGGAACAGGCGTGCCCAGCAGGTTGGTCTGCACTGCTCCCCTCGCCCACCTCCCCTGTCACCCCATCAGGACGCCGTGCACAGGAGGGGACACTGGTTTTCCCATGCCCATTGGGAACTGGCTGTTTCTGTTTTCTGGAGTAAAAAGGTTCCTGTGGGTCGGATAAGGTCTCTGCTTGGCAGGAAGTTCTGAAACAGAGCCACTGACCACACCCGCCTCCTCTGGGCATGGAGCAGCTCGGGCCCTCGGAGCTCATCTCTCCGGCAGAACTGAAGGGAAGACCGTGTGTACCCTTCTGTCCCTCACCCTTCACATGCCCAGAACCGTCAGTGTCGCACTTCCTAATTCCTATCACTGTATTTCATTAGTTTCATACTGTTTTACTAATCCTGAATCTAAACAGATTGGTTCAAAAGGAGATCGTTCTATTTTTAAAGTATTTAGTGATGTACGTGTGAGCTTTGCATGGACGAACTAAGCACATGACCCTTTCTTGTACATTCAGAACCTGCACACACATGTAAAAACAGGACCCGTTTTTGACAGATGTGAAACCACCGTTTATTTGTAATAAATAATTACACAATCTACCCACATGTGCAGGAGTCTGTGTTGTGTCAGGTGGCCGTGGTACTCTGGTCTGTGAGAGGCGGCTGTCAGAACGAGCTGTCTGCAGCTTAGGTAACATTAGGTATCAGTTCTGTGAGATGGTCCCCACACCCATCGGTACTGCTGCACTTGCTGCTTGCCCAGGCGACTGTCTGGCCAGTAGAGACCGTGCCCTGTTTTGTGTGGCCCGGGAGGTGACCTTTGAGAGTGTCTCTGTCACAGGCAGGCTTGCTGTGAGGCTGAAGGATGACATGGAAGGGTCGCTTGTTCCGGGTGGAGTGTGAGTGGAGACCCTGAGGATTGTGGGTTGCGTCAGTGGGGAGGCCACCCATCGCTCAGGGGAGGAATGGCCACACACTGATGTGGTGGTGCCCGAGGCCTTGGAGTTGACCTTGCCTGGGACTGAGGGATGGTTGTCCCAGAACCTAACTCCCCCTCCCACTGCTCTGCTTCAGGCTGATGAAGGGGAGGTGGTTTGGTCTGGGGGCCCCTGACCTTGGTGCAGCTTGGCACTGTTGGCCAGCTTCCTCCACAGCGAGTTGCAGAGGACTCTGCAAGACATGAACACGGACCTGGTAAAGGGTCGCCTGCTCAAGCAGGTTTGGGGATGGGAGATTCAGTGGTGTCTTTCCTGCAGGTTTCCTGTGCATTTAATACAGCATGGAAGCTCCGAGGGAAGCTAGGATGTAGCCCCCCCCTAATTGTACACACTCGCCTTCTAGGACAGCGGTTCTCAACCTGTGGGTCACGACCCCTTTGGCGGTCGAACGACCCTTTCACAGGGGTCGCCTAAGACCATCCTGCATATCAAATATTTACATTACGATTCGTAACAGTAGCAAAATTGCAGTTATGAAATAGCAACGAAAATAATTTTATGGTTGGGTCACAACATGAGGAACTGTATTTCAAGGGCCAGAAGGTTGAGAACCACTGTTCTAGGAACTTTCTGGGACTGGTGTACAGCAATCATGCCGTACCTGGGACTCCGTATCCAGGAACTGTGTGCCGTCCCTGCTCTGGGCAGAGCGTGAGAGGCTGTGCTGAGGCTGGGCCTCGCCTTCCCCCAGCACCACCTGCAGCAGCCCCTGGTGTGCCCACAGACCTGATCTTGTTTCCAGAGCAGGTGCCTAACCCAGTGCTCGTGAGGGAAATGCATCAGGTCTAACAGGCCCTCACCTTTTTAGGACTGTTTCTCTAGCACATCCTTAATGATGTTCAAGCATCTGATGTAGTACAGTTATCTCAAAAAAAAAAAAAAAGGCCCCGTCTAGGGAGTGCTCTGAGATGAGTATGGGTGGATGTGAGGCAGGGAAAGAACACACCAGTGAAACCGTCCTCCACTCCTTAACCGTCACGGTCTCTCAGCCTTTCCGGGGGTGTCTGCAAACGGTGAGACGCGGGCAGTGGACGCCAGCGCTGGGGTGCAGCTGGCGTCCTGCAGGTGACCCTGCACCCACCCAGCCCCCCAAAGATCACTCCTACCTGTCACACAAGAAAAGTTTATTGAAAAATAAAGTTCTCCCTAGTTTTGTCTACAACAGTGGAAAACAAAGCAGTGCTCTATGCAGGTACAGTACGTTGGGACGTGTGGACGGCGACACCTCGTTGGCAGAACCCTGCACTAAACCCCAGAGTGAACCAGGCGCTGTTTGAAGACACAGATGTGAACGGTCATTAGCTTAGAGACATCAAGTTGTGACAGCAACTACAATAGAAGGGACATCACCATCTCCTTTGGCATCGACTGTTCCACTGTTGTCCTATTAACACCTGGGCAGGACAGTGCGCAAAATGCTTCCCAACTTTGCTCCGTCTCCCCTTGGGCAGAAGTGGCAGACTACCTAGTTCCCATGCCGCTGTCCCAGCCAGGCATTCAGGCCTCCAGCCTGGCTGACGTTCTGTGCGCGCCCCAAGCCCCCAGACACACCTGACATCCTATGAGCACTCGCTGGCCGTGGTCCCTCTGCCAGGCCTCACCAGCTGCAGGCGACTGGGGGAGTTCATCTCAAGGCTCCACAAATCAGGGACAGAGGAATGATGCTTGGGAGAAGATGAATCCCAGTCTTACACCCGCAGAAGTCTAGGGCTGCCGATTCAGCTGAAAACAGGAACTCGGACACAGGGCTCCAGCAAACTCCTCCACACTCCACAGTGCATCTGTCCAGAAGAGGACCAAGACAGGCGAGGAGATGCAGCTCCAATTGGGGAGCAAGAGGCTAGAACCCCAATAAAAAAGTGAACTGACATTTAGGTGACGAGGAAAAAAAATCAGTGAACCACCAGCAGCTCTGGGAGTGGTTCTGAAGATACTCTCCCTGCCCCACCCCTGGCTCCCCTGGGATGGTGGGACAGTCTTGGGGTTCCCCGGGCTAGCCGATGGCCCCGGGGCCAGTGCAAACACCTGACAGCGAACCCGCCCAGGAAATCGGCCCCTGTGGACTGGACTGTGGAGGAGCCGCCCTGGCCGGCAGGGGATAGCAGGGTCAATCAGTCGCTCCTCTCCCCTTGAAAACAGAAAAGCCTCTCTTACTGCGTTTCAGAGGAACGGTTAACTTTAAGGGGTACAGTCAATGGGAAAATTCACCTTAATTTCTAGCTCAAAAAGTTCCCCAAGGAAAAACTCTGGAACGGTCCAGGAGACATCACTGGGGTGAGGCCCAGCATGGAGCCAAAGGTCACCCTTGCCACCTCCCGTGTGCAAATTCCGCAGCCTCGTTTCATCTGGGGCTGAAGCCAGGCATGTTTTCCAGTCAGTCAGTGCATTCAGGGATCCAGCAAAGTTCCAGCCACAGGGTGGGCGCGGGACTTGGACACGCTAACCCGTAAATCCCACAACAGTCCGTCAACCTCGGACAATAGTGTCCTGTAGGTATGACTTTTGAACCAACTGATAAGGGGTGAGTGCAGCTCTTCTCAAATTTTGTAAAATGCTAATAACATTTAACACTTACTAGGGCCTACTATGTGCCAGACACTGCTAAACACCGAATCCTCACAAAACCCCTAAGTGCTAAGAGAGCTACGTAATTTTTTTCCCCGCATCTGAGACTACAGCTAGTTTGGCCGTTTGCTATAAAAACTTGGCTTTCCACTTCTGGTTGAAGCCAACAGGGATGAGAGGGACTGGCCCTCAGCTTTAGGACATCCCATCTTCCTTCCTCAGGAAGCCGAATCTCTGTGCCCATCAGCTCTTCACACGGAAGCGCTTGTGGGCCCATGGGGATGGGTGGAAGAGGAATGAAGCAACGTGGAAACCTAAGTGTTTTTAAATAAATAAAACAGTCCAGGCTTTGGATAGCAACATGTGTTAACAGAGCCTGTCGTTAGCAAAATAGACTTTTAAAAAACCAAGGAGTTTGGGGGCAGGGGAGGGGGTGGTCATGTCCTGATCACACACACAATCCAGGTAAGCCACCATGGAGAGTGGGTGGCCTGCCTTGGTCTGGTCCACAAACACCACCCGCCTGTGAACAGCACAGTTTCAGTCGACCTTTCACATTCACGTGTGTGCTACCGCTGAGGCAGGGGCTCTCCTCCCAGACGAAACCCCGTGCTAAGGAAACAAAAGGGGGTGCATATTCTTCCCCCTTCGTGATGTCCAGCAGATCCAGTGTCCTGGGGCCAGTGCTACTCAGGAGCTCAGTGGGCCCTGCTTCTTTGCAGTGCAACCCCTCAGCCAGGGCTGACACCTGCCCTGCCACACCGCACCGCATGCCTGCTGGCAGGGAGCCCCGGCCTACGGGCAGGCGGCAGTCCCCGGCCCGGACGTGACCAAGTGGCCTGGGACGGTGTGGGCTGGTCTGGAGGGAGCCAGCACTTCTCGGGGTTCTCACCGCTTCAGGGGGGTGAATGTGCATATACGTGCCGGCCTAGGGCGCTGGAAGGGCGTTTCCGGTGCCCAGCTGAGCGTCCACCGTGACACAAGGACAGGTCCTATCTCCAAGCTGGAGGAGTCTGCACCAGATTCCAAAACCAACCCCAAAGAAAAGTGAAAAGGCACCTCAGAGAAACAATAAATATCAAACAGATTTGCAACATTCCCAAACATACAGCAAACACAAAAAAGGCAAACTATACTCAGTGACAAAAACCCAACGTGAGCAAAGACGCAAAAAACCTCTCCCTTTGTTCAAGTGCAAGTCCAATTACATACGCGGAGTAAACGAGGTGTCCACTGACGTTAAAAGCAGTGTTCCCCCTTTAGGAGCTTTTACTCCTGAAAGTCTTTACATGTCAAAGGAAGGCTTTCTCTCTTTTAATAAATTAGATAAATGTTTCCCCTCAAGTTTATTTTTTTAGGAATTTAAGATCACAGTGGGGGGAAAACGCCAGATTTCACTTAGGAAGAAATGTACAAAAACTGACAGGCCAGGTAAGGTGTGCTCATAGCCAGGGAGGCGGGTCCGGGCGTAGGCCCCAGTGTGGAAGTGTCTCCAACCACAGGTTGGTTTAGGGCTCTACTAGGAAAAACCGCCCACGCTCTGAGGTGCCCTCCACCCGAGGCAGGCAAGAATCAAGTCCCTACTGGTGTGGACCACTGCTGGCCTGACTTGGGCCAAGTTGGGGGAGTGGGGGGTGGCGGCCAGTACCTGTCCAGCGTCACTGCCTCTATTGATACAGCTTCAATAACTGGGGTGCAAGTCAGTGTGCCCCAGGAGCAGCAGACCCCTCTCTCTCCCCGTGGAACTGCCTCACCTCAGCCAACACTGGGCTGGCCGAAGCTGAGGCACCTAATGGGGAAGGTGCCCTGCTGGGCACCTGAGCTGAGGCTCCCAACACAGGAGTGGGAGGGTGGGGAGGCCCTGAGCTTGGGCAGCCAGCAAGCATTCCTAGAAGCTTCTGGAACACAAGGCAGGCACCGAATCTTTCCACAGAACGTAGCTTCCTAGTTTCCACACTCTCTGAGTCCCTGTGCTGGTTTAATAAACAGCTCTCCGCAAAATGGGTTGCTGAGCTTGGCAAACAGGTCTCGGTCCGCAGGCGCCCCCTGCTGGTCGGATGCCTGCACTGACATCCTCACCATTGGGAGCTCCCAGAAGGGCCCAGGAGAGGGCAGCACGGGCCCAGGAATTGTAGGCCTGGGAGCTCAATCCAATTCCCACAATTTAGGGTGCGACCAAGAGGACCATTCACAGTGAAAAGCAATTCCTAACAGCAAGGAAGGCAGTTGTTGTCCCTCCTACCGCAGGCAACTGCCCTTACAAAGCTTAAAAGAACACACACCCACACTCACTCACATCCTATTACAAGTTTCCTTTCTTGTGTCCTTGCTGCTGGGCCCCGGCCTTCCCATCAGCACTCTCCCTTGCACATGTGTTCAGGGGTCACCTGAGGGGTGGGGGAGGCCCTGGCTGCCCTCCTACCCCTCCGTTCTCTAGGATTGGAGCTAGGATTCAGATACACTGAGAGTCGAAGTGAAAAAGGCCAGCTGTGCATTTGGTGCTATTTATGCACGAGGGAAGAACCGAGAAGCAGGCAGAATCTAACTCCCCACACCTAAAGGCGCCGCACTCCCTCTGTCCTCCTGAAACAGAGTCCTTACTTTAGTCTCACTTCTCAAAGGCCCACCCGCCATTCATCTTGCCAGCTCTTTGCCAGCCAGAGGCGGGGGCGGCTGCCCGAGGGCATGCAGGGTGCTGGGAGGCCAGGGCCACCACCGAGGGCTGGGTGGACTCCAACTACTCATAACAGAGAGACTCTAAGAGGGAGGAGAGGGCTCACTCTTACCGCGTGGGGATGCCAGGGCTTCCTAGGAAACGTACACCCAAAACACTGGAACTGCCTGGTGGGGGCGGGAAACCCAACAAAGCAGAGCGCAGGGCCTGGGGGGCGGGGGGGCGGGTTCCAGTGAGTCTGACCAGGCCAAGCTACCAACGGGCTCATCCCTCAGAATACTGGTGCCTGGGCTGAGAGCCACCCCACCCCCACCCCCACCCCCACAGGTGATCGGCCAGGACAGCAACTCATTTTCACACTACCCTGCCCCTGCTCCCCTGGCCAACAAACATCAAGTTCGCCCAGAGCCCCATTCCCTGGGCTATGGAGGTTCCAGGCATTCAAAGGAATGTAATGCAAGCCCAAGGTTTGGATCCCAGCTGCAGTGGTGACACCAGGCCACAGGGGCCAGTTCACTCGTCCACTCCCAGCTCAAAGACAACGCTTGTAAGGGGTAAACATCATGACTAAGTCCAAGGGTAGTAGCTCTTTCGGTCCTGGTCCTGCCTTTCGGGATTTACCACCAACCACCAGATGTCAATTTCCCAATCATGTACTTCGTTCCCTGGCTGGGTTGTCCCCCCACATCTGGGTGCCTGTTCTGTAGCTGCCACCAAGCACACACACAAGATTTTCTTCTCTTCTGCCACCATCTGCTTTGAGGAGCTAGGTCCCCACAGTGCACCCCGCCTCTCCCTCCTGCACCGCCTGAAGGGGACAGGAAACTATTAGAGTGAAGGTGGACGGTAAACAGTGGAAAATCAAAGAAACAAGACCTGTGATCAGTTCCTCTTTGCCCTCCCCTGGCCCCCTCCCCCTCCCAATAAATAAGTTAATGGATTTAGGAATGTTCCCATACAAAGTTCTTGCCAACCAGCTCAGTTCCCCCTCTGGTTTTGTTTTGTTTTAAATGAATCTTGAGATTCACGCTTTACCCTGGAGCAAGTGCACTGAGGGATTCTCCCTGCAGTTGCTCCTCAAAAAATAAAGTTGTGCCAGGAAGAGCAGCCAGGCTCCCGGCCTGACGCCTGCCCGCCTATGGTTTTGGTGAAAATGCCGCTGTGATGCGCTGACCACAGCAGGAGTGATACCACATCGAAACCTTCCACCAAAAAGTTCAGGCTCTGGCGAGAGTCCCTGAATGACACCTGCCCCCCTGGCTCTGCCAGGACGGGGCTGGAGCCGCTGTCTTCCCAGCACAGTGTGTGCAGGGCCAGCTGGTGGCCGCTAGAGACAGTCTTTGCAGAGAGCCACCTGGCCCTTGATGAAGTCCCGGCAGGGGCAGATCCTCCGGTGCCTGGGGTGGGCGCCTGCACAGCTGAACAGCAGGAGGTCACCTTGAAACACACAGTGCTTGTTCTTGGGGTCAAAGGAGGGCACCAGGATGTCCTTGGCCAGCTCTGAGCTTTGGCAGATCACCTCGTACCTGGAGAGGAAGAGAAAAGCACAAGGTTAGAGGTGCACGGACTGTCCTCGTCACTGGCTCCTCAGCCTACCTCCTGAAGTGGGGAGCATGGTTGCTTCTCCTGCTGTAAATAGACAGCAGCCAGTACCCTCTGACCCAGCAAGCCTCCACCCTCTGACCCAGCAAGTCCCCACCCTCTGACCCAGCAAGCCTCCACCCTCATAGCCAGCAAGTCCCCACCTTCTGACCCAGCAAGCCTCCACCCTCTGACCCAGCAAGTCTCCACCCTCATAGCCAGCAAGCCTCCACCCTCTGACCCAGCAAGACTCCACCCTCTGACCCAGCAAGACTCCACTCCAGGGATGGGGCTAGAGAGAGGTGTGTGCCTGGATGTGTGTGGGGACACGCACTCAAGGCTGCTTGTGAAGACTGTATGTAAGCGTGAAAGTAAATAACCCAAACACCACATGGGGAATGGGGAAATCAACTTGGCACATGTGCTTTAGGAGTTCTAGGCAGCCCCTGAAACAGGATGAGGTGCAAATGCAAGTGGCAGCGCGGAGCTGTCCTGCAGGAGGCAGGTCGCAGAACAGGAGGCACAGTGTGACCCAGCTCCACCTGTGTGTTTGTGCGTGCGCGCATGTGAGTGGGTGAGGGTATGGGTGTGTAAGAACGTGTGTGAGTGTGTGTGATGTGTATGTGCAGGTGAGTGGTTGAGAGCATGAGTGTGTAAGAACGTGTGTGGTATATGTGTGTGTGCATGTAGTGGGTGGGAGTATAAGTGTGGAAGAACTGTGTGTGAGTGTGTGTGGTGTGTGTATATGCGTGCATGTGAGTGGTTGAGAGCATGGGTAAGAACGTGTGTGTGGTGTGCGTGTGCAAGTGAGTGGGTGAGAGTATGAGTGTGTATAAGAAGGTGTGTGTGTGATGTATGTGTGGTGTATGTGTGTGTGTAAGAGAATGTGAGTGTGTGTAATGTGTATATGTGAGACTGTGTGTGTGTCTAAAAGCCGAGAAGGCTATACATTAAAACCTTAACAATGGTTACTTCTAAGGAGTAAGACTGGGGCAAAATCATGTAAAATTTAAATACAGGGTGTCCCAAAAAACTGCATATACATTTTAAGAGCTGATAACTCAATTTTGAAAATGAAATGATTTTAATAAACACTACCTTTATAATTATTCAAAGTTTGTGTACCTTTTTGGACACCCTAATTTTTACAGCTATGTTGAATGTTTTTATTGATGGCTCACAAAGATTCCAGCTGCATGGCCTTGGTCTCTGCGGCAGGAATCATCTCCCTGGTACCCTGCTAATCAGAGGGAGGTGCTGCTCTGGGGCGTGGCTCAGTGGACCTCTGCAGCCATGGCAACAGCAGTGCCCTCCGCTTCCTCCCAGGTAAGTGCTAGGCCTCAGGACTGCAGGGAGGAGTCTAAATCCTGACCTCAGCCACTGCTCCTGCTCCTCTGCCATCTCCTACAGCTGGCTTGTCTGTGGGCTGCAGACCCAGTGGCTCTGCCTCTCTGGCTGGGACACTGCCTGGGCCCAACACTGCCGGCCTCTGTCCCAGAGAGGGGCCATGTCTTCTCCTCCTGCCCCTTGGGCACCAGGTGTCCAGCCTGGTGCCTGCCTACCACGTGGGGACAGTTCAGAGAAGAAGGTCCAGGCGGCCAGGCAGACCTGTGACCCTGGAGCCATGACTGAGCCTCTGTGAACGGGGGGTAGATAATTCTTAACCACGGGAGGTGCGGGAATGACAGCAGCACCTCAGAGCACTGGGCAACGTCTAGCGCTGGGGGAGGTCTCAGGAAGTGGGAGCTGCTGTCACAAACATCATCGCCATCATGGTCCTCTGCGTGGCAGACACTGGGTGGGCTAGGCCGCCGGCCTCCCTGCCCACAGTGTGAACAGACACACAGGACAACTGTCTCAATTTTCCGACATTCACAGAAGTCTCAATTCCTGCGGACAGGGGAGGGTCCAGCTGGGGACCCCGAGGTTTCCTGCTGTCCCTGCAAAGCTTCCAGGTCTCCCTCCCCCAGGCCCCATTCCTCCAGCCCCCTCTTGTCTTCCTCCAGCTAACTAACACCCTCCCTGGCCCCGCCCTTGCCAACACTAATCAGGAGATTTCCAGGGCATCTGGGGGATGCTGGTGGCTCTTGGGGCTGCCAGCCTGGCGCTCGGTGCTGGGGAGGGCAGCGCTCCCTCCTGTCTCACCCCTGCAGTCGCCAGTGGGCTCTGTGACTTCCCTAAATACCCCATCACCTCTGGTCTTGGCACACCAGCCAGGAGGTGGAGGCATGCAGAGGGTTAAGGTTGTGGAGCAGGAAGGCGAAGGCAGGAAGTGGGGCTTTATGGCTTGCCTAAAGGAAAAGCGAACAGATTCAGGGTTTCCAAGCCTACGCAGGCTATCCCAGCTTCCCAGCTGCCAACCCACCGTGAGGGGTCTCCGAGCTCACATGTGCACTCAAGTTTCCACATGGAACGCGGCCTTGGCAAACAGTATGCTCCAGCTCTTTGTTTAGGAGGATGATAGCACCTGCCGTATTTTGAGTCATCTGCCTGGTACCCTGCTAAGCAGGAGCATGGAAATGTCTGCAACTCACCTCAGACCCCATGGCAGGGGCTGTGACTGTCAGTGGCCACAAAGAACCCTCAAGCTCCTGCCCTGGTCACCTGGACTCAGACCGCAGGCTCAGTCTCCTGGTGTGAGTGAGCGCATCTCACCGGGGTGGTCGTGGGAGCAGCCTGCCTGCCCAGGGATTGTGTCGGAGACCACAGTCTTCCCACGGTCCAGGGTGTGGCATAGCTCTGGCCACCTCTGGATGCCACCCACCTGCTGGCCCCAGGGAGTGCTCCCTCCTTCAGCGGCAGGGCCCTGCCCCACAACAACCCTGGCCGCACAGGAAGGCCATGCCATCATTCCTGCTTAACTGGTGAGCGAATTCACCAGAGAGGTAAGGTGACTTTCCTAATCCTTGGAGTGTACCCAGAGCCCAGATGACCTCCACAGCCCGCAATCCCCTCTCTACTGGGGACCCCTTCCTTTCCAGGGCATGCACGCCACTGTTCCAGCCTCTGTATTCCTGTGATGTCTGTCACCCCTGGACACACACACCCATTCACACACATTCTTGCTCACACACCCTCACGCCTGCGCGGGGACCCTGGTGTGGTCTAGTTTCCCTCCTGCAGGGTGCTGCCTCTCCAGCTTCTCTTACAGGGCAGAGTTAGGGCTCCTGAGGCCCAATGCCTCGGTTTACATTTTATGGCTCTGGAAGAATCAGAGGGCAAAGGGCCGCCTCCCCATGGGCCCCCGACTTCCTGAGAGGACAGAACCGCTCATCCCCCTGACACACAGGTACACACAGGGTGAGGGGCCGTAGCTGGCCTAGCCCTCCCATCGTCCCTGTCCTGGAGTTCCTCCCTCCCCCACCCGCCACCCTGCTACTTCCAAGTGCCCCAAGATCCCCTTGACCATTCTGACTCAGGGCCACTGCCTCTTCTCAGGCACCAAAGCTTAGTTAAAATCCTCCAAAAACTCAATAATCTAATATTTTACAAGATACAACTTGAAAAGGCAGCCAAATCACAAACAAGGTCTCATGTGAACGCACGTTCCTACTTATGGAGCGAGGCCCTCCCCACAGGGCCACCCCGGCCTGGACTTGGTTCATCCCAGGGTGTCTACCCATTTTGGTCAGAACTGCGCATGCTCTGTGCACAGGAGCTGGTCCTTGCCCCTGCAGCACGCACACCGTGCCCTGCCTGCACCGGAGCTCAAGACCAGCTGCCGATTCCCGATTCAAGGTGACGGCATGGGATGCTCCAAAGGGCTCAATTCATGTCACAATCCAGGCCCGCAAGGTGGAGCAGGAAAGGCAGTGCTGGCGTGTGGAGCCCCTCACTGCTAACTGGCCATGGACATGGGTGGGCCAGGGCGCCTTGTGCTGAGGAGGCACTAACAGCTGGCAGACAGCTGGGGTTTTACAACACTGTCAGCATTTACAAAGCAGGCACAACGCATTCAGTAGGGCCCTTACGTTCAGAGAATTAACTGCAGGCAGCTTTATTGCAATGTTAGCATTCCCTGCAGGCTCCCAAGAAGAAACCCACATGGCTACAATGGGAGTCGTTAGGCACTCCCATGGCACGGGGCCTGGCTCTCTTGGCTCCTCCTGGTGACCTGGGGCCTGCTCCCCCTCCCCCCACAGAGCTCTGGAAGAGGGGCCATTTGCTTCGTGTCATCTCACCATCACCCAGGATGTCCCCATTTTACAGATGAGAAAATCGAGGAGACAGAGGGGACTAGTCCATTGGCTCCCCTTCCTGTCTCCTCACCGGACCTAGGCCTGTGCCCGGGGGAAAGGCATGCTGTGTGGGGCCTCGATCACGGGACCCGGGCGGCAGCATCCCTGTTTTGTGGGGACAGGTTGGGGGCATTTAGACAATTCTGGGTGGATAGCCCCTAGTCTGCCCCCAGCAAGTCCAGGCTCTGATGCATAGACACTGGGGGTTCTCAGAAAGCCACTTTGCTGCCGGAGCTGTTCCTAAGACAAGCCGGGGGGAAGCCCCTGCTGGGCCCCAGAATCCGGGATGTGTGCTGTGGAAATGGAAGCTCCTAGGACCATTACCGGCTTCCCATAAATCCCAGAGCACCGCTCCCTCTCCCAGACTTCACCACAGCAGCACTGCACTGACTGGCCCGGCCTGGCCTTTAGGTTGATGGGGAGCCTGGTCTGGGCAGGAAGAGAGCGTCCGTCTCCCACATCCCTCCTTGGCAGGGCTTCCCTGCAGCTGAGACGCCAGAGCCACGTGCTCTTCTAGAATGGGTTTATACTTGAGAGTAATGACCAGGCCAGCTCAGACAACTGTGCACGGGTGACCATGGTGGCCGACCTTGTTCTCCGACAGGCACGAAGCCAGAGCGGGGCCAGGCACGCCTCGCTCCAGAGGCTACTGTGTTCCTTAAACACCCTTTGAGACAGGGACAGACCACTGCTCTGCGGAGGGGGCCATGAGTCAGAGGTCAAAGAAACCTCCCATGGAAATTTGGGAACTGCAACTGCCAAACTCAAAATGCCAATGCAGAGGGAAGTGAGTGGCGTCAGTAAAAACAATGCAAGCACGAGGGCAAAAGCTCATGCAATCCAGACGGCCCCTCCTGGGCGTAGGCTGGCCCAGGTTCCGGTGCCCACCACACCCACCTCCTGCCGAGGGACCTGGCAGGGTCAGGCCTGCTCATACCAGAGGAGCTGGACAAACATGCAAACAGGGACGGGCTGCAAGAGGGGAAGGTGGCGTGGACTTTGCTGTAGGCAGCTCTTGCCAGCTCCTTGCCCATGTCTCTCCTTCCTTCCTCACTCTAGGGCACAAGGCTCACCCGCCACCTGCACGTCTCAGACTGCTGTGGTTCTGTGCCCACCTCCGCTCCTATGGTTCTCGGCTATGACAGTAGCAAAGTGAACACCTCCCACAATCTTCAAGCTCAGACATGACATTACTTATGCAAATAAAATGCCCTCATTCGAATTCTAAATATATCGGCATGCCAGGTGACCTCATCCACCTAACAATAAAAATGCCGCTAACTTTCTCTGGGGGGATTGTGCTGCAACCTGCTCACCTCCCCACATCTTTCCCCACAGCCCACGAACCTGGAAATGGAACCTCATCCTGCTTGGGTCGCCCCGCCCCGCCCCACTCCAGCACTCACTTCAGCAGGTCCTTGTCCTTGTTCAGGTGCTGGAAGAAAGATGGCTCACAGATGAGCTGGTTCTCCTGGCACACCTGCTTGCAGGACTGCCCGGGCTCAGCAAGCTTCACCTGCAGGGCACTGAGGGGCGGCCACATCACCTGCCCGTGGCAGAAGTCCTGGAATGACAACAAAGCCATTAGCCAAGGGATCAGAGCTGAAACTTGCAATCCCCAGCCTGCCAAGCAGCCCACAGGGGAGGCGGCTGCTGCCAGGGAACAGGGAAGGGGAGCCTTGGTTGGGCTCAGGGCTTGTTGGCTGAAAACAGTTACAATGCCGTCCTAATTCAACAGCTAGGGAAACTGTCTGAGGACGTGTGGTAGGACGTGAGGTAACCTGCACCCCATCAGGGAGGCACCCTGGCACCGGTGTGGGAGCTCAGAATGGGGTAGGGCCTGTCGTTTCCGGGATCTAGAGGGAGTGGAGGAAACTAGCAGGTCTAGGGAGGACCCGGGTGGGCTGGGCTAATGCAAACTACTTTGTTTATATACCTTCAGGAGACATCTGATAACTTCGACAGCCTTTAAGTATTAAGACAAGTAGATTTTAAATCCAACATACACCAAAGCCTACTGTGTAAGTGCATGGGATAGGCGAACAACCAGAGAAGCCTGGGTCAGACCAGCCATCTACATCACTAGAAGCCCCGTGAGAATTTAACCCTGGATTAGGGTGGGGAACTGGAAGTCCTCCAAGGCTGGAGGCTCCAATACTGGCTGTAGAGCTTCTTTTTAAAATGTTTTTATTGATTTCAGTGAGGAAGGGAGAGGGAGAGGGAGAGAAACATCCATGATGAGAGAGAATCATGGATCAGCTGCCTCCTGCACGTCCCCTGCTGGGGATCGAGTCTGCAACCCGGGCATGTGCCCTGACCAGGAATCGAACCGTGACCTCCTGCTGCGTAGGTCGATGCTCAACCACTGAGCCATGCTGGCCAGGCATAGAGCTTTTCTTAAAAACAAACAAAACAAAACAAAAAACACACCACAGAATGTCTTTCCTTATATGACACCTACAGGCAGTTAGAAACTTTGCTCCTTATTCATTTTTAGCCTCTTGTGGTATGGGAAGCAGTCCCAGGAACAAAATAAATGAGGAGAAAGACTCTGCCGTGTTAGATTAGGAGGTGATGTGGCCAAGGAAGGCACTTCAAGTTAGGAGGCTGGATCTGACGCTGTCCCTGGGGTGCTCTGGGCACGCTAGCCAGTCTGGTCTGGGCTCCATCACTCATCTGTGGAAAGTGATGCTGACTTAGCGATGGAGCTGAGCGGAAGGCTGGCAAACAGCAGGTGGACCACAAGTGCTCACCCCTCCTCCTGTCCCTCGTAGAGGAGATGCCTGTGCATCTGAGAAGCGGGGGCTACATGGCACCATGAAGTCTGCACAAAGCAAGTGCCCTCAAAGCTCTGCTGCAGGGTGGCTCTGTCCCATCTGCTCACTTCTCAGTAGACCACTGCAGCCGACCGCCTCTACGTCCCTTCAACGGAGAGCTCAGCGCAAGTACACATGCACACGGGCCCCAGGCATGCTTACTCAGGTTCACTGGGGGGCTGGCATCCTCTCAGAAGTCTGTTTGGAAGCCAAGAGTAAAAATAGCAGCAGGACTTTCTTAAGCCTTAAAACTGAAGCGAGGAAGGCCTGAAGGTGTTCCCAGTAAGCATGGGACCAGGTAAGGCAGAAGGAGTGTGGGGATCTGGGCTACAGTTACAGTCCCAGCTGGGGGACTTCACTGACATCCCTTGAGCTCTCTGCCTGCTATCCCATCTAAAATGGAGAATACCACTTGTCCTTCAGTCCTGATGTAATTCCTGTGAGCTAAAGTGAGGCGGCTTTTAAGAGGCACCTAGAAATGTTAAGGGTAATATTCTAAGGTCGACCATTATTTGCTGCCACAGTCCAGAGGTAAGAGGTCGAGTTGCCTGGAGTATGTATAACAATTTCTCCACGAGAGCCATCTCTTTGCCCAGGCCCCTTCACAAGCTTCTTCTCACCCTTGGATCAAGGCCCCGGGTGCTCATGGGAGGCTGGAGGTCTTGTTTCAGTCAACCAACCTCAGCCTAGGCTACCATGGCAATGCCAACCGGTCTCTACGCCGTAAGCATTCGTCCACTCACTCACGCATTCATTCATTCATTCATTCACTCACTCATTCATTCACTCATTCATTCAACAAAATACTGGCTAGGAAGCAGGAAAGCATAAGGGTTCAGAACTCAAACTGCCTGGGCTTGAATCTAGCTCCTCCACTTACTAGCAGAATGATCTTGGCTAGTTACATAATCTTGCCTCAGTTTTTGCTCAGAAAGGTATCTGATGCAGAAAATACCAATTTTCTAGAGCTGTAGAAGGGATTACATTAATTATAATGCGTAAAGTGCTCAGAAAGGTACCTGAGATAAACAGCACCATCTGCAGTTGGCTCTTACTGTCACTGTGTGCAAGGCACTCTCCTAGGCCCTTGGGGGTGACTCAGTGGAAAACTAAAAAGGAACCCAAACCCCTGTCTTCATACAGCTTATCGTCAATGGGGGAGACAGAAAAACAGAGAAATGAATTATAAATAATATGTTAAAAGATAATAAGTGCTCTCAAAAGAATGAAGTGAGGAAAAGGGATGGAGATGTGGGGGATGAGAGGGTCCAGATAAGGCATTATGGAGAAGGTGACATTTTAATTAATCAATTAGTTTATTTAGAGGAAGGAGGAGTGGGAGGGAGGGAGAGGTAGAGGGAGAGAAAGAGATTTGTTGTTCCACATATTGATGCATTCATTGGTTGATTCTTGCATGAGCTCTGAAGGGAGACCAAACCTACAACCTTGGTGTATCAGGACCACATTCAAACCAGTTGAGCTACCCAGCCAGGGCCAAGAAGGTGACACTTAAGA
The DNA here is from genome assembly GCF_028538775.1 of Myotis yumanensis. Classification (NCBI taxonomy): domain Eukaryota; kingdom Metazoa; phylum Chordata; class Mammalia; order Chiroptera; family Vespertilionidae; genus Myotis; species Myotis yumanensis. The sequence goes on from NW_027223759.1 coordinate 76,473,054, forward strand.
AAAGACAGGAGGAAGTAAAAGAGGGAGCCACACAAGTATCTGTGAAAAACATTCCGGACAGACGGAAACCAAGACCAGAGGCTCTGATGATGGAGTGTCAAGCAGGTTCCAAAAGGAGCAGAGAATTCTGTAGGGTTGAGCAGAGTGTGTGTTGGAGGCCAGAAGTAGGAGACAGGGTCTGGGGGGAGGGGGTTCCAGGGATCAGCACACACAGAGCTTTGGGGTCCAGGTAAAGCTTTGTCTCATCCTCAGAGTGAGATGGAGCCACTGTGGAGTTCTGGGAGGGGAATGGGGCAGGACAGAAAGAAGCTGGGGAAAACCCTCACGGGGGAGTGAGGAAGTGGGAGCCCACATCACATCATAGGCAGGTAAACTATCAAAGGGAAACAGTTTGTGGCGGGGGGTGTGTAGTTGCAGAAGTCAACAACAGCAAGGACTGGCGAAAACCAGGTCAATCCAAGATGGAGGAAAAATTGATCAGAGACCGACCCCAAAGCTCATTATACCTTCATTATAATGAAAACTGACAGGGGGCCAAAGCCAGGACACTTCAGAAAGGACCATATTTGTGTAGGAACAAGGTCCCCCTGCCCCAATCAGAGGTGGAGGCAGAATTTGGCACCAAGTTCAGAAACAACCCAGCCCTGGAAACACACAAATACATGCCATGCACTGACTGGCCGGCCCGGCGCAACTCACTCTCGAGTTCGCTGTGGCCACTAGGATGTGTCCTTGCTCTTCTTTCGCAGGCGCCTTCCCTCCCAGATGCCCACACAGGAATGCACAACCAGGGGAGCAGTGGGTGCAGTCAGCTCCGGGCTCACCCTCATCCTGTCTCCAGGGACCCTGACCTGGCCTCTTTCTCTCAACCTAAATAAAACCTGCTTTCCTTCTCACTCGGACTGGCTCTTGGATTCTCTTCCGGGAAATCAAGAACCTACAGGTGGTGGAGTCCTTAGGGGCCCCACTTCAGATCTCCACCCGCCCCCCTTCCCCCCACCCCACGTGACAGCAGAGTGGCAGGATCTGCTGTGCTGAGATCAGAGAGCAGGAGCACAGCAAAGGCAGAGGCAAGCAGCTATGGGGCTATGGGACCATGTAGCAGGGAGACTATGGCTTCAGACCAGACTGGCTTCTTTGTTCAGCAAACCTCCATCACTCATGTCTCACATGCTTTCTCATCATCCACTCAAAACTTTCTCATCATCCACTCAAAACTTTACAAATGACTGTTCAAATCTTCCCGAGGTGCAAGAAACAGGAACATGAATGAAGCACGGGCTCTGGCTCAAAGGCTCCGTGCACAGTAAGAGAGGCCAACATGAACAAAATTAAAGAACAGTACAAAACAGACGTCCAAACAGGAATGCACCAGTCACTCAGAGGAGAAAAAGAATTAACTCTGGGGGGAAAGGGAAGGGTGATGGTGGTAGCGATCAGAGAAGGCTTCCAGATAATAGGGGATTTTAGATGGGTTTTGTAGGCTGAATAGGAGTTAGTGGCTTATCACTAACAGGGTGCTTTGCAGATAACTGATGCTCAATAAAGGGCTGTTGAACTGAATTTAATGGTTTGGCATCTTGGAGCTTCGGCAGAAGTAGAAAAGAACAATATTGTAACCAAGAGAGGCTTTATACACACAGAATGAAACATAAATAGTAATTTCCAATCTGGTTAATGAGCCCACTCAGAACACAGAACAATTATTTCAACCAGTCACCAAATTTCCCTAAATTTGCTTGACTATTCTGAAAATTTCCTGCAGTAATTGTAATGAGAAGAGTTTATTAACACAAATTTATAGAAAAAGCAATGTTCTGAACAAATGAACACCAACTTATTGCAAAAAAGTTAAGGGTGCTGCTGCTTTTGTAACAAAGGCTAAGTGACAGCAATGGTGACAACGTTATTCAAAAAAATACCAAGAGAGCTAGAGAAGAGGGGGTGGGCTCCTCCCCAGAGAGAAGCCCTCAGTGGAGGGGCAGTCCCTCCCTTGGGTGTAGAGGATGGGATCCTTTCCACAAGCTACCCAGTCCAACCAAACCCTTAACAGGGTTACTCATCCATGACACATCAGGTGCAAACGGATTGTCTGGAAACAAAAAGATAGGTTCAGATATAGATCTGGAGGCAGGATTAAGAGTAAGAGCAGGAATTTGTGAAAAAAAGCGGGGCGTGGGGGGTAGGGACAAGTTCTAGATCATGAAATTGGGGTTCAGGCCAAGTTTGGCCAGTTATTTGAAGGGTAAGGGACACATTTACTATTTATGTCACAGCTGGAAATCCAGGAACAGAAGACGTGCTCAATAAATACTGACTGACCAGATTTAACATATCTCGGTTGCCTGTTGGCACCCCCCATTCTCAGCCTGTGCTGTCCTCAAAAGGAGTGAAGTCCATCCATGGGTGCCCCTGGGGCTGATTCTCAGTGGTGGGAGAGTGTGTTCCCCGCCGGGGCAACAGAGAAGGTGGCTGGGAACTAAGCTGTGGTGACTGATCTCCAAGAACAATCTCCACGCATGTAAATCAATGCCAACAAGCTCTCTCTGGAAAGAGTCAGACTTAAACCTCTCACATTCCATCTCCTTCGATGGCTAGGAGTCGGCCCAGGAGAAAGGAAAATGTACGTCCACATGCACGTGAATGTTCACAGCAGCTAGATGGTGGGAACAGCCCAAATGTCTACCAACCGGTGAATAAACAATTGCGGTACATCCATACAATGGAATACTAGTCTGCGATGAAGAAGGAATGAGGCACAGATCCATGCTAACGTGCATGAACCTAACATTATGCTGAGGAAAAGAAGCTGGAAGTCTCCAGCAAAGGCACGTCTACAGAGACAGAACAGATCAGCATTTCCTGGGGCTCGGGTCAGGGAGCAAGGACCAACGGCAAACAGGCACAAATGAGCTTTTCGGGGTGATGAAGCTATCGAACTAGACTGTCAAGGTGACGGCACAACTATCAATTTATTAAAAAAACAACAACAACACTGAATTGCATCCTTACAAGGAGTGAATTTTAAGGTTTGACAACTATACCTCAATGAGGCTGTTTGAAAAACACATCTTGGTTAGTTTCTGGGCTCCTTTAGTGGTGAGTAGCTAAGGCCTTCAGAGTATTTATTCTGTGTCAGGCACTGTATTAGCCCTAAACATGTATTTATTAATCTACCGATTCCTCCACCAGCCCTAAGGGGTAGGGAGTATGATCCCCACTGCACAGAAGAGAAAAAGCAGTGAGGTTAGGAAACTTCGCTGCTCAATCATTACCTGCCCAATCTCGCTGGGATCAGCAATGGCTGGGCAAACAGCAAACATTCCCCACACTAGTGATAACCTCTTCGCTTTTCAATTCCTTTCCTTCTTGCCCTGCAGCCTGTCACCTCCACTGTTCCTGCCACTATCCAGATTCACCACCAGCTGTGTCCTTACTCCCCAGGGGGTTCAAGATGGGCTCCAATGAGCCCATTTCCCGGACCTAAAGCTGATTCCACAGTGGCTCCTGGAGTTAACTCCTTTTTTTCTTCCCTATCTCCAAAACGCTTTTCACGTGAATTACACAGCGCTTTGCAAAATAATAGGAGCACAATCACCCTCCATATTTACAGGGTCTATACCGCAAGTAGGAAATAGTGTCGAAGAGCATAGGTATGGTTTTCAGAAACCAATCTGAACATTACTTTACAAGAACCTGTTTACTCTCTGGCTCGAGGCAGATACCTAAGTCTCTCCCAGGAAATGCACACTGAGAGCCGTCACAGCCTGGACCCGCTCAGGTGAGGGAAGACAGTGCTCTTGGTCTCAGATCACCAGGGATTGTGGCCTGTCCACCAACCCCTGCTGCTGGAGACGGCCTCAGTTAGAGAGACGACTTAAAAGAGCTTGCAATCCAAATCAGCATTTTAGTACAGCGCAGGGGAGGCAAGGACATTGAAGGGGAAAGCAGGCGGTTTCCCCGGAGCCAGGATTCTTTCCGTTGGGGGCTCCAGCGGGCTTGGCGGGCTTGGAGGCAGGTTCCCTGCTGCCAGCAGCTCCACCGCACGCTGCAGCCCGGGGCTCTTGCAATTGCTGCCAATCGGCTCCCTCTGCTCCAGCTGCCGGGGGAGCTGACAGGCACTTTGAAAGGGCTCTGGGATGAAAGCTTCCTTGTTCCCTGCAGATCACAGGAGGACTTGCAGGCAGAAATCAGCCTAATTAGAGCTGCGGCCCCTAGGGAAGCGTGAGGGGCTACCACCTCTTCAGAGCTTGAGGTTTCTTGTTCAAACCAGACACACCGCTCTGAGCCCCACTGCTCTTTGAATATGGCCCTCTAGCTGCAAACACAAGAAACCCCAAAGCTCCGGCTGGGGCCAGAGGCGGTCGTTCCAGGCAGAGGACCCATCTGCCAGCCAGTGGGGTTCTGGCTTTACCTTCCCTGTGGAGCTGGGAACTGACGGCATCAATGAAACCCTCAGAGGCCGGGGGTAAACTCAGAACAGCCCCTTTACTGCCTTTTGCAGCACCGGGAGATGCTTAATAAGAAACACCTGGAAGATGCTTAGAGTGATTTTCCCAAACCTCAGTCTGAAAGCATCACGGCCCTCACCTGGCTGTAAAGCCTTTACTTCCGGTTGTCCCACGATCAAATCTGAAATCTTCGGCTGAGCCTCAGCGTCGTTGTATGATCTGCCTCCTCCTCCAGCCTCATCCTTCATCCGCCTCTCCCTTCAGCCACAACTAAAGTTCCAATAATTCACCTCCATTTCTCTTCGTTTTTTCCTCCATCCTCCCCGTAGCCCCAGTCTGCCTCCAGGACTCATCTCTTGCAAATACCTCGGGAGAGAATCTGAGCCAAGCACCCCAAAGCATCCTGGTCACATCACTATCACAAGGCGTAACCTACACCAGAGGCGTGGCCTGTGGCTCTGACTGGCTTCTCTGTGACAACTGAAGCTACCTGAGGACAGGGGCTAGTTCTTGGACATCTTTGCTTCCCCAACTCCCAGCACATGGCCGGGAGTCCACAGCACAGGGCTGGGGGTTCACAGCACACAGCTGACATCTTTGCAGAGCGGATGAATGAACAGCAGCAGGCAAGAAAGAGCTCTGGGTGTCTGTGAATCACAGAGCTCTGCAGAGAAGTCCCACCCAGGAGGTGGAGTGAAAGGGCAGTTTCACCAGCATGTCTAAGTGACCTGTTTTCTAATCATAGGTCCAAGATGAGCTTCCTGGTACACATGAAAAACAAACAAAACAAACCAAACTCAGCCTCTCACCCACTCATTCATTCCTTCAATGGGGAGTTATCGTGCACCTACTGTGTGCCAGGCAGAGGCCCAGGAACGTGGCATTGAGAGGTGAGCAAGCTGGCATGGCCCCTGCATCAGGCAGCATTTAGCAAGGTTTGGGGAGTGTGGCCTTTGTGTCCGAAAGGAAGCCGAGTAATAGATTTTCAGAGAACAGGTCACATAAGGACTTTTAAGGGCTAGCTGGGATTCAAGAGTCTTAGGAAAGAAAGAAATAAAAGCCTTCGAATAAACTTGATAAAGAGTCTTTTCAGTTGTGGTGGTGAGTAGCCCTTTTCCCTGAGAGGAAGTGGAGACAGGAGAGGAGGTGGGGTCCAGGAGCGGGGATCCTGGTAGAACCTCAGGAAGCCTCCCCTGCTGTTGGTAAGAGCCGTCTTAAAACTCACTGCCGGGGCAGGTCACAGAGTCCTGCCCCCCTTTAGGAAGGACTCGAGCTCCCTGGGTTGAGAACATGGGCAGCACAGCTCTGGGCCACCTGCTGTGGCCTGGCCCCACAATGCCGTGGGTGCAGCCTGAGCTCCCACCGGCCCAGCATCCGCCTTGATTCCAGGGTTGTGAGCCCTGTGAATGTGAGTGTCCAGAGGATGGGGCTGCTCCTGCCACCTCCCAGGATTACGTGAGAATTAAATGAGATGGTGAGCGTGGCATACATGGCAGAGAGTCTGTAGGTAAATGGCTGTGAGGGTTAGGATGATTATACTGTCATTCTTAATTTAGGTGTCATACAAAAACTGAAAGATAATAATTCAAATGCTTAACTCTCGTGGTGAAGTCTGATGGGTAATACTGTATAACGTATTATAATAATAAAACACACTTATGTAAGAATATAATACAATATTACACATGCTATAATGTATGAGCAATCAGCATATTAGTTTGCATTTATTGAGCACTGTGCCAGCCCTGATCTAAGCACTTCCCATGTACTAGCTCACATTTAATGCCCACATCAGCCCTAGCCATTCTATTACTATTCTTATTTCAAAGGGGAGGAAACTAAGGCAGAAGCTGAGTAACACACCTAAGTCACAGGACCAGAAAGTCGTGGTGCTGGGATTGGGGCCCAGGTGGCTGGCTGCAGAGCGTACCATCCCGTGGGTCCCCCCAAAAATCAGAAGCCCAGACTGCCGCCCTGCAGCCTCCGCCCTCAGCTCTCTCTGTCCGGCAGCAGCACAGGCCTGTCCACAGCTCACCACTCCGTCAACCCAAATCGTTCCTCTGAAGCCTACATTGGGCACGTGATTTTGCCTCTTACATTTTCAATGTACCGTTTCCATTTGAGGCTGCACAATCCTCACCCCTTATTGTGTAAAGGCTTCTTGATCACCCCAAGGCCTCTGCTTTGCCCTTGAAGAGGAGCCCCTATTTCTGGACTCTGGTCAAGGAGTTCATACTCCACTACCCACAGGGGCTCTCAGTCTGTCTATTTCTAGCTCCGTGTTGCTTTTGAAGTCTAAGGAATTAAATTGTTATAAATGATAGCAGTGACAAGCTTGGCCTTTACTTCCATGAGCATGGGCCACAGCTTCCACACTCTGATGGGGTCATGGGACTTACGAACCCTCCCTGACCCTCCCTGGTGTGCAAATAAAGTTCTGCTTTTATCTGCTTTATATAACTTAGGTTTCATGTCTAGTTTCACTTGAAAAGGGGTCATGCTTTAAAAGATGTTTGAAAACCATCTTGATGTTTGAGAAGTCCTAACATATTTGGAATGACAGGACATTTATTAAAGGAATGCTTAGAAACCACAGGCTCCCATCCTGGCCTTACTTAGGGCAAGGAATGACCATAGGCAAGACCAGGGAGCTGTCTCATTGTCCCCTCCCCACCAGGTCTCTGTGACGCCTCTCAGAGCGTGGGCAGGTGCAGGTGTGATGGTCAAGCGGGTTTTCATCTTGACCATCCAGTTTCTTCCCTCAGTTCTCATTTGGCCTCCACTGTCATAAAGAACATTCTTCCCTCAATGACAGACTGACTCCTGGGTGATCACAAGAGGGCCTGCTTCAGAATTCCAAAAAACCATTATCCAGCCTCTGGAGTCTTTCAAATCAGGAAAAGGACCCCAGAAACATGGTGCGCCCTTAATAGGAAGCAGGACACGGAGACATATGGACTTCCGGAGAGCCTCACCTGCTTCTCAATGAAGGCGTTGATTCTCTGCAGCACCCCCTCACACGTGAACTCATACGGCATGTACGGCTCGATCTGCGGACACAGAACACGGTATCACAAAAGAGGGAGACACAGGAACAGGCAACACCCAGTCCTCCTCGGACTCACACTCAGTGCCGATGCCTGTGTCAGCCTTGTGAGGGGCTACGGCTATGAACTTGGAAGTCAAGAGTCCTGGGTTCACACACTCACTGCTCTTTACTAACTGTGGGACCCTGAGCCACTTACCGTACATCTCTGAGCCTCAGGGTTTCATGTGTGAAACAGTGATGAGAAAAACCTATCTCTTCGAAGCTGTGGTGAAGATTATATAGGGGGAGAGGGGAGTAAAGCATGAGTTCAGTGCTCAGCACTGAGTAGGCATTCAGCAAATGGTGGGGAGATTCCCTTCAAGAAGGTAAGCCCTTGGGGCAGCATCCATGGCTGCTCTCAGTGCCGAGCAGTGTGGCACCTGTGTGGACTCAACATGCACTCAAACATCTGCTGAATGAATGCATGCCCACTGCTCTGAGAAAGGCCTGCGATGAGTGGTTTAAGGCCCCACCACAGTGACAAAAGCATTGTTCTACTTTTGTAGGTGAGACTGACATGTGGTGAAAAACCAGGGTGTATATAGTGCCACAAAGAGTTCATGTAGAGGGTCCTGGGAGGCTGGAAGGCCGAAGCCGACTTATACTTATGCTGGGCTTTTAAGGTCAGCTATGACTCCAGCAGGCCAAGATGTGGAAGATATCCTCAGCATAGTGAGTGATGTGAGATTAGACACTGAAGAAAACAGCAGGCGGGTAGAGCTCAGGATCATGGAGTCTGGAGACAAGGCAGGGAAGAGGTTTACTGGATTTCCACAAAAGCCTTGCGATCTCGAGGCTAAGGAGCCAGGCTTTGAAGGTAGCCAGAGACACAGAGGGGCTTTGTTGGGGTGGGGGAGGCAGTCTGATCAATCATGTGATACCTGTGGGAAGGGACAAAATGTGAGTTTGGTCACTGCTGCACAGTGCCTGTGCCGACACTGTGAAGCCTGGGCTTCGGGGGCAGCCAGCTAGCATCAGCAACCGCAAAGGAAATTCCACTTGGCAGAAAACCATCAGCAATCCAGTGTGTGACAGCTTCAGAGAGCCCCACAGCACTGTCAACAATGGAATAGAGGGCACCTTCACCATTGCCCTCTTAAGTCTAAGTCTATACTTGCCTATCTTGAGTCTACTGGGTAGAGGAATTGGACAAAACATCTACGAGTTGAGGCCGGCTGAAAATGGGACAACTGACCAAGAAGACAGTCTTCTGTGAGCACACAAGCAGTTGGTCTCAAGGCATCTTCTTCCTTTTGTGTGTGTGCTGATTTACACACTACTTCTGAAATCTTCAATCATGATTGTTAATTTCATGACATATCTTCAAACACACAACTAGATGGTGCATCACACAAGACAAGTTGTATCTCACCATCCCTGCCCACATCCATCCAGACAGAATTAAAAGAGGCTCAGCGTTAAGTATTATAACATCAGGGCATGATTATTCTAGAAGAACAGACGTCATTCTGTGCCAAGATAATTCATTTCCAAAGAGTTCAAAACACTTTGAAAAACTGACTTCCCTTGTGTCTTCTCATCTCAAGCTTTTGCGCTTGCTATGTCCTTTCAAACCCAGATGTACGTAGCCCTTCATACCAAATGCAAACCTTTCTTTTCTTACTTACTCAACCAATGGATGATTCCAGGAACATTCTATAAACGGAAGTTAATTAATTCAAAGGGCTCAATGCAATACAGAAAAATGGCTCTTCCAGTGTCCTCCTAGCAACCAAACTCAGATAACCAAAGGGAGGCTGACTCATTCATTGCTTTGTGGTCCAATTCACTGTTTTAAAAGATTCATAGCCAAATAATTTTACTATAAAGGAAAAGCAAAAAAAAAATAATGGTATCTGTAAGCCATCTCTGCCACCCTGAGTTGCACTAGCCACCCTGCTGTGGACGGGAGCAGGGCCTCTGCGTGGGAAGCTTTCCAGAAACCTGGTTTTGGGGCTGAAAAACACTAGCAAGCCTCTCACGTAGAAGCTGCTAGGCAGGTTGGAGGGGTGTGTGTGTGTGTGTGTGTGTGTGTGTGTGTGTGTGTGTGTGAGAGAGAGAGAGAGAGAGAGAGAGAGAGTGAGAGTGAGAGTGTGTTTTCTGCATGACAGTCCTTTGGAAAACAAGTCCAGGCCTCTTTGAGGAGTGGAATGAAAGGAAATGCTGGTATCACATGCAGTCACGGACAAACCCAAGCAGGGCCATCGTGGAGAAGCGGGAGAAGTTCTTGGTCATCCTGTTTGGTGGAAATAGGGATGTTACTCATATGGCCACAGGAAGGATGCCTGCTGGCCACACTGTTTGGTTCCTGCTGGCTTTGGGAACTTCCCATTATCTCCCCTCCTTCTCCTCCATTTTCTCTCTGGGTTTCAACCTGGATAATTTCTATTAAGAAGTCTTCAAGTTCATTGATATTTTCCTCTGCTGTGTACTGTCCAATGATAAGCCCACTGAAAGAGTTCTTCATTTCTGAACCTGTGTTTTCAGTACCAGCATTTTCTCATTTGGCTTTTAAAAAGTTTCCAGCTCTCTCCTGAAATTCCCCCTCTCTTCACTTACGCTGTCCACCTTTTTCACCAAGTCTTTTAATGTACTGATCTTAGCATTTTAAAGGGGCTATATGATAATTCCAACTCTTGGGCTATCTCTAGGTCTGATTTTATTCATGTCTCCTCTCTTAATGATGGGTCATGTTTTCTTGCTTTTTTTTTTTATTGTTGTGTAATTTTAAATCTTGTAGTTATAGATGAGAAGGCTTGGCACCAGATTTCTGATCCATTTCTAACAAGTGGAAGGGTTTCAAAGGTAATAGTTTTGGTATTAATCTCATTCCTTACTTCATCTCTCTTTCCTACCTTATCTTTCCCTTTATTGTACTTCATTAAATGATTTTTGTTTTAAATCTTAACAAACTAGTCTAAAAAACCTAGGGGTCAATCCAGGTTTTACTACTTACTAATTGTGTGATCTTGAGTAAATTACTTTATTTCCTTAAATCTTAATCTTCTCAAATGAAGAATTGAATGGGATGAAGCTCATAAAGGTATACAGAAAGACTCTACATGTGTAAAAAGAGGTTCTCTCTGTATCAGCTACTATTACAATTACTTGTTTTCCATTAAGTGGCCTACATAGGTTGGAATAAGATGAAAAAGGTTGTACAGGGTTCTATAATGTGGAGCACTTAAGTTTCATGGAGTGAACAGGGCCAGCATCATGTAGGAGTGAGCAGATGGAATTCAGTGCCCACTACAGAGTGCCTTATGTAGCAGACATTCATTCCCCTTCGACTTTTGTTTGACAAAAGGAGGACTCCATGATCCACGATTTTCTGCCTCTATATTAGCTTTTAAATTACTCCTCTTAAAGGAGATGGGCACTTAACTAAGTATGTGGGTTGTATGAAGTCCCCAAAAATATATGATGAAGTCCTACCTCCCAGTACCTGTGAATGTGATCTTTTTTTGGAAACAGGATCTTTGTAGATGTAATCGAGTTAAGATGATGTCATCCTGGATTTAATGGGCCTTAATCCGTATGACTGATGTCCTTTTAAGAAGTAGAGAAGACACACACACACACACACACACACACACACACACACACACACACACGGAGACTGCCATGTGATGACTAAGATAGAGGTTCAAGTGCAGCAGCTGAAGTCAAGGAACACCTGAGCCACCAGAAGGTGGAAGACACAAGGAAGGGTCCTCTACTAGGGGCGTTGAAGGGACCATGGACATGCCAACATCTAGCCTCTAAAATCGTGAGGAAATACATTTCTGTGGTTTAAGCCACTGAGTTTGTGGTTCTTTGTATGGCAATCCCAGGAAATGAATTTACTGAGTTGCCGGGAGACTCAAGAAAGAAGGAAGCCCTTCCATCCCCATGGGCATGCATTTCTGCTGAGGCTTTCGATGTGCTGCACTTTCCAGAAATCTCTCTCCACTTGCACTCCTCAATTGTTTGCATGCTGTTATGGGCACAGAACATAATCTGCAAACATCTATTCCTCCCTCTCTCCATCCATCAGGTGTGCTGGGTTTTGAGAATATAAAAGTGAGACAGATATAGTCACTGCTTTCATGTTTCTTAGAGTCTAGTGGAAATCCAGACTATCAATGACAAAGATAAGGACAGTAAATTATTATATATGTAATACTAATATTGACTTAATAAAACTAACCAACCGCATACCAGGTGGTAGACTCTGCACTTAAGCTCTTTATATTCACTAAATCTTCACAACTGTTCTCTAAAGTACATAATATTAGCCTACAACAAAGATGAGGAAACTGAGACTCAAAGGCTAAATAACTGCTTGAGGGGGTGCTGCTGTATGTGGTAGAGCTGGAACCTGAACCCCAGCTGTCTGATTACAGTCTTTCTCAGCCACGCCCATAAAGCTTCTCTTAAAAAACTACAATGGGAAAAAGTGCTCTGAAAGGATGAGTGCAGGGGAAGGGTTTACCAGACAGAGTCCACGACATTCCTGGGGGTGGGAGAGAGAGTAACTTAACCCTTTCCTACATGGTGGAAGCTTCCTACAGGCAGGCAGCCAGCCTCAACCATGTTCATGGAAGTGGGCATCCCCTAGAGTGGCTCAGAGGGCGCTGAGTGTGCAGCAGGGACTTCATAAATGTCTGCTGAATTGATCAAGAGAGTCCAGAGATGTTAGTTACTTATATGAAATTCTAGAAAATGTTTAGGTAGAAAAGCCAAATGAATAGATGCTATATCAAAACATGTCCCAGTATTTCCTTAAATATTCCTTATCCTCACTGTTTTTGTAGAAGAGCAAGGCTATCTTTTCGGGTGTTTGTGAGAGCTACATAATTAGGTCACTAAGCAAGTCCTATAATTCGAGCCCCTATTTCTGTGTCTGGGATCCAGGAGTCCTGTCACAGGGTTTGCAGAACCACACGCATGTGGACACCAGCTCTGTTTCCACTTCACAGAACACCCATGAGATCCCCAGGCTACGTCCTACAGCTTGGCTATTTTCTGATTCCAGAGTTAAGCTGACACGGAAATGTTCTCATTGGTCAAAGGGCCTGTGATACTTCCCACACTTTTCAGTTCACATTACAAATGTGGGGGAGGAGGGGGGGGATGAAATAAAAGAAACAACCTTCTGACTTAGAATTGCTTTCACTGCGTCTTCCACTTCCTTCTGATTGTCGAGGTCAACAGTCCAGACGTGGGGCCGGCCGATGAAAACCTCAGCATATGGATGCTGAGATGTCAGCTAAAAAAGAAAAGACAAAACCTCAGTCTCACACACTTTAAAAAAAACCTTCTGTGCTAGATGAGGTGTTAGGCTTTTTATGGTACCAAATTGCACTTGTACAAGCAACAAGATACTTGTTCTGCCCTTGCTTGGCCATCAGAACCTCCTAAGTACACTATTAGTAGGTCACAATAAACCATTGAGCTAGTGGGATATTTCTTGGGCCCACCCAAAACTTCTGGATGCGTAGGCAAGGCATTAACAGGTACAGATAAGGAAACTGAGTCAGCATCATCCTAACAGGTTCATGTGGGATGTTTTTTTTTTTAAATATATTTTATTGATTTTTTACAGAGAGGAAGGGAGAGGGGTAGAGAGAGTTAGAAACATCGATGAGAGAGAAACATTGATCAATGTGGGATGTTTTAAATGACAGATGCCCAGGGCTATCCTGGACCCTTTGAGATGGGGCCCAGCACTTTGGAGGGGCTCCTGGAGGCCCTGGGATGGGTGGCATGTTGGCCATGGCCTTGCCAGAGGCGGTGAGGTCTGGGAGGCAAACCCGGCAATGGTTCCACATCTCGAATCCCACTCGGAAAGAAGAGCTGGCATGTCATAACCAGGAGGCATGGAGGATGTCACAGTGACTTCACCCCCAATATCGCACCAAGAAATAATGAAGGTTTACTACCCTCCATTATATTGCAGCCCTGAAATCACCCTGATCAAACCTGTCTGAGTTAAAAGACTCTGGTTAGAATAGACAGACAACAAGGCCTTAAAGTCACAGGAGATGAGTGATGGTGACAGACAGAACTAATGCTGCCAGAAAATCAGGGGATTTGGGATGGTTTCAGGAGTAATCATTAGCACAACAATGAAGGACTCTATTTTTATAAAGACAATATGCATTCAAAAAAGCAAGGTAAGGCCAGTGTTTGCTCCAAAGAGGGCTTTGTTTTGAGAAAAAAGGGTGGCCAGAGAAACCCGGTTTGAGCGCTGGTGATTCTCAGATCTTAAAGGGCCCATTCTTCGAGACAGCTAAACTCACCCCTCTAATTAGTTTTCAGCTTTATTCTTGTTTCCCTTTAAGGTTATGGTGTGAAGGGGGCATTCGTGGCATTTGTGGGAGCGTTTTCAGTTCTCACGAAGCCTGGGGGTGCCATCCTTAATGGGTAGGTGAGACCAGGATGCCAGGCACCTGGTGATGTGCACGACAGCTGTGTGCAAGGCAGAGCATCCAACCCTGCACAGCTCTCACCTGCCTGGTGGGCTTTCCTGAGGGTTCACAGCCCTGACTCTTTGGCACAGCTGTAATATACACCGAATTTGCTTGGCACACAACCGCCATGTAAATCAGGGATGCTTGTACTCTGTTTTATTTGGAACGCCACCAATAAGCCGTGTTGTTTCAGAAAAAAACGGCAGCACAAAGTCAACTTCACTCGGAGGATCTGAACCTCCAGTATGCCATTCCCAAATCAGTCTGCATTTGCAGCCACCCCATTAATGTCAACTGTATATATAGGGACTTTTCATTTAGCTCCTCTTTCACGTCAGTTATAAGCAAAGAGCTGATGAGATTTGGCTGCGTGTTTTACTTCTCTTAGATACAAACTTATTCCTGGAGAGAGGAGTGAATGTCATGTGTCTTCTGTGTAGTTCTTGGGCACACATTAGTATTTCTTGACTACAGGCACACTGAGATACGTATTACCTTATTGTAAATTATTTTGCTTTCATTTCTTTCTTCTATTAGAGTTAGAGAATCCTTTTTAGAAATTGTATACACAGGCAAGGCATATTATTTACATATTTCACTTCAGGAGGAGAAAAGTGGACGTTCTATTCATTGTGTAATAAAAGGAGGCACTGGGCCTGTTGGGGGCAAGGCCCCTTACGTGGAGGCCACGCTGGCTCTCTTCTTTGGTTCTGACCCCCATATGCTCAGAGGATGGGATTGAACCGGCGCCTCTCATGGCTTGTGTCACCGTTCTTTGTATCTTACCACACAGATGGTGTGCGTGAACTACTCAGGGTGGCCAAGTCAGAGTCTCAAACCCAGACCCTCCCTGGTGCCCTAGGTGCAGGTACACCAGACTTCGCTCGCCTCCTCTGCGGAGTCGCGCCTCTCACTAGCTTGCTCAGTTCTCCTCCCCGCAACACAAACCCTCTTCTTCTGCTCAGACTCCTGGTGAGGAATAGAACCCACAGAATGCCACAGGCTGGGAGCTACGGAAATAGCATTTGCTTCCCTCAGCACATACTGTAGGTTTAGTACATATGGATGAAGCCAGGCACCGTGCTCATTGCTTGACATGCATCAGTTCTCAGGTTTCCCGTATATCCAGGAGGATTGTGAGGCCTAAAGGCGGTTACAACTGCAGCTACAAAGTGGCTGAGCAAATCCAAATCTAGACCCTTCAACAACTTATTGGCTTTACACAGAAAGGCAAGTGATGATATTAAAAGACGCTATTGGGTTCTTAATACAAAGACCAAACAAAACCCAACGTAAACACCAGTCTTTCCATCGCTCTCTTACAACTTGCCAACCTAAAAAAAATCCCCGACTGAGCTTCTATCTGTATTAGATCTTTCCTGACAACGAGCAAAATGTCACAGCATATTCATGTTGGCCCAGAACGAGCTACATAACTGATCCTTACACTGGAACAGGGCGAGGTCAGGCTGCCACGTGTGCCACCAGCTGGCCACTCACACAGCAGCGCCTCTCCCGGCCCTTTGCAGGCCCCTGCTTATTTACAAGGCTGTTCTAAGTGCTTGGAAAATACAAAATGCAGAGCCATTATAATCTTATGCATTTATGTTTATTGAGGGTTACTTAATTTTAGGAGTAAGGCATTTTGTGATTCATTATTCCCCCTCTGAATGTTATGTTCCTTCTTGTTAATTTATTGAGAACCATCTGATCTGAGTTACTTCCTTGTATATCAATCAGTAAATTTACTGGAGTACAGTTTGTAAAAGTAATGAAAATGTTATTAAATGTGAGACATTACTTCAGAGCGGCTATTAAATCTCCAAGGAGGACATAAGTTCCCTTTATGGGGAAAAAAAAACCCCAAAATCCACAAAAAATAAAGACCCCTCCCCCCGAAGCTAGAGAATTTCTAATGGTTTACAAAATGTCATAAAAATGATCGAGAATCTACTAATATGTTTCCTAATATAAAGATAAAAATCCAATTTATACTACATTTAAAGTATACTGAAAACCGACCACATTATTTCCGGCATTATGGAACTTTTTCTCCTTAGCACACATGTGGTTTTAAAAATTGGTCCAATGCAAAAAATAAAAACAAACTTCTTTTGTTCTCTAAAACAGAAGAATCTAGACATTTTCTTCGAATGAAGGCAAAGAAGAGACATGCAATTTATGTGAATCAATTGTTGCTTAACTTGAAACTAGCATTGGCACAAAAGATAGCTATGTAATTATACACACTTCGGTTAAAAATTTTCTGCAGGGGTAGGGGGAAGTAATTTCTAGGGATTTTTGCTCCTTTGAAATCTGTAGAATTATTGATACCTGTTTCCCAATTAAAAGTCTTTGCTTAGGGAAATTCTGGGCTTTTGTGAGCTAAAGGGACAGAGTGGGGTGGCCCGATGGGCCATGAGGTCAAGTTCATTGGCTCCTCTCAAGACTGTGCGATAGTGCTGGCTCCAGTCTGCTCTCTGGGCTGAGAGTCTCCAGCAGAGGAGGAGCTGGACAGAATATGGAAACTGCCCTTCTGCATAATGTAAAGTGACCTTGGGTTTCCTTTCAACGTGTTAGCATTCATGCCCCTGAGGCTTGAACCCCACTCTTCTTCTTCCCCTTTAAAGCACGGCTCCTCCCCACCCTCCTCAGTTAACCCAGCACACCCTCCACCTGGCACAGCTCCAAGGTAGCTTCCTGCCTTCACTGACTTAACTACACTAGTATTTTTATACATTTCCATTGATTATGCAGCGACTGGTACCATGGACCCTGTAGGGCACCATGCACACCTGCCAACTGACCTTCTGCATCCCGGGCTTTCCTGGGAGCCAGGACCAATGGAGTCACCTGTGTGAGGTGACCTGAGAGCCAGGACCAATGGAGTCACTGGTGTGAGGTCACCTGCTAAGTGACCGCTGAAAGATCCCACAGAGCCATTGTAACCAGTCTCATCTCTAAAGGGCCAGGAGGAACTAAATGACTTGGGGAAGCTCCAAGGCCTGTCTCCTTTTAAGTACTGAAGAATGAAACCCTCCGTGATCTCAACAAAAAGCAAATTACTAAATGGTGACACCTGATAGAAAATAATGAACATACTTTTCTCAATAACTTCATACTGCTAATCTGGTCTCTGGAATCCTATGTAATAAAAGCCTAATATGCTAAGTGTCTGGTCGACCGGTCAGCCATTCAACCAATCAAAGCATAATATGCTAATGATATGCTAAGGCTATGTAATTAAGTATTACATAATTCACTGGGAAATAGTTAGATTGAATCACTTGCTATGACATGCACTGACCACCAGGGGGAGATGCTCCAACCAGTAGGTTAGCTTGCTGCTGGGGTCCAGTGATTGGGACTGAGTGAGATGGGCTGGACACGCCCTGGAGCCCTCCCGCGGTCCCTCCCCAGCTGGCCAACCTCCCGAGTCTCTCCCCAGCCCCAATCTTGCACTGGTGGGGTCCCTTGGCCTGGACTGAGCCCTCTCACAATCCTGGGCCCCTCGGGGGATGTTGGAGAGCCAGTTTTGGCCCAATCCCACAGGGGGAGCACTGCTTAGCCAGAAGCCGGGCTCACAGCTGGCAAGTGCAGCAGCGGTGGCAGGAGCCTCTCCCACCTCCACAGCAGCACTAAGGATGTCCGAGGGGGGAGCGGGCCTAAGCCATCAGTTGGACATCCCCTGAGGGCTCCTGGACTGCGAGAGGGCGCAGGCTGGGCTGAGGAAGGCCCCCCCGCCCCCGAAGTGCATGAATTTTGTGCAATGGGCCTCTAGTATTACATAATTCACTGGGAATAGTTAGACTGAATCTAATTGTCCTACATTTGTTTTTGTTTGTATGTTTTTTTTTCAGGAAAATGTACTCACTTTTAACAAAGTGGCATCAAAATCTTTAGAATTATCACTAATGAAAAGGTGCCAGTTGTCAACACAGTCTAAGATCAATCATTTCTCAAAGGCTTGTCTATAAAAACTGTAGTAAGGAAAGAGATGGGTTTCCTTGCTTTTGATGCATTAAAAAGAAACCATGATGAGGGAAAAGAAAATCACCATTAGAGCACCACAGTAATAGTTGCTACAGGCAAGATCCACTGATACATGGTAAAAATAAACGGGCAAGCCCTGGCTGGGTGGCTCAGTTGGTTGGAGCATCGTCAAAAGGTTGGGGGTTTGGTTCCCTGTCAGAACACATACTGGATTCAATCCCTGGTCAGGATACATATGGGAGGCAACCTCTCAATGTTTCTCACATCAATGTTTCTCTCTCTCTCTCTCTCTCTCTCTCTCTCTCTCTCTCTCTTTCTCTCTCTCTCTCTCTCTCCCTTCCTCTAAAATCAATAAAAAACATATCCTCAGGTGAGGATCATAAAAAATTCAGATAAATTTAAATAAATAGGAGAACCAGGATATTTGTGCAGTTTCAGAGTATTTTCCCAATTTAAAGATAAACAGCAACTTTATAGTTACTATTACTTTATATAGTTACTACCTTAACCAAGTGATCAAGGTTAACGTCACTTGGGATAAGATGCACCCCTGATCTGATACATTAGAAAGGGCACAATCACTTCTGTGGTATTACTGCAAATATGTGTAACCCTCACACTAATCATGAGAATACATCAGCCAAATCCAAATTGAGGGACAGTGTACAAAAACCCAACTTGCACTCCTCCAAAATGTCAAGGTCATGGATGGCAATGAAAGACTGAAGCACTGTCGCAGATTGGAGGAGCTAAGGAGAAACGACAGTTACAATGCAAAGTGAGGTCCTGGATTGGATCCTGGAACATAGAAGGGATATTACTGGAAAATCTGGTGAAATCTATATAAAGTTTGTGGTTTAGATAATATTATGGTCCCAAGGTTAATTTCTTAGTTTGGATAATTGTACGATGGTTTTGTAATGTGTTACCATTAGAGGAAACTGAATGAAGGATATAACCCAAACTCTGCAATTTTTGAAGCTTTTCATTAAAACTAAAATTATTTCAAAATAAGAAAAAAGTAAATTCCAATAATTCCACTTGTAGATATACACCCCAAAGAAGTACAAGCAAGGACTCCAGCAAATACTTGTATACCAGAGTTCAGAGCAGTTTTGTCCACAATAGACAATAAGTAAAAAACCCAAGAATGGGAAACTAAAGTGTGGTATATCCATACAATGGAATATTATTCAGTGTTAAAAGGAAATGATTCCATCCTGGCCGGTTTGGCTCAGTGGTCAAAATGTTGGCCCATGAACTGGAAGACTGTGGGTTCAATTCTGGTCAAGGGCAAGTACCTCGGTTGTAGGCTTGAACCACGGCCCCAAACAGAGCGAGTGCAGGTGGCAACCAGTCATTGTTTCCCTCCCCCTCCTTTCCACTCTCTAAAAATCCGTGGAAAAAATATCCTCAGGTGAGGATTAACAGTAACAATAACAACAACAACGTGGTTCTGATACATGCTTCAACATGAATAAACCTGGAAAACATGATGCTAAGTGACATGTACCAGTCACAAAAGAACAAATACTGTACAGTTCTACTTACATTCGGTATCTAGAATGTGTAAGTTTATAGAGGCAGAGGGAATAGAGTTTACCTAAGGCTGTGCAGAGGGGAGAATAGGAAGCTACTCCTTAACTGGCACAGAGGTTCTGTTAGGGACGGTAAGTTCTGGAAACAATGAGTGGTGATAGTTGGACCACACTGTGAATGTACTTGATGCCAGGGAATTGTACACTTAAAAATCTTAAAATGGTCAGTTTTACATTATGAATATTTTATCACAAAAATATTTTTAAAACTTACAAATAATTATACACCTGAGCAGAAATAGAACTTCTGAGATTTCCTTCATCTAAATTAAAACACAGGGATCACTTCTTAGCTCTTATTTTCTACCCCAAATGCCAAAGGTTTAAAGAAGTCAGTCACATGCCAAAGCAGAGAGGCTCCTAAATCCAGATGTTCTCACTGCTGGGAGCATCTTTTCCACCCTTTCCAAAGACTGCGTTCCCACGGCACCTGGCACACAGGTGTGTGTGAGTGTTGCTGAGGAATGACCTCCCAAAAAGAAACCACTCCCCAGAACGAAGAACTCAAATGTATTATACTAGCAGGAGGAAAAAGCGCGCGCGCGCACACACACACACACACACACACACACACACACACACAGGGAGGCCTTGCCCCAGGTTATCTGGGCCACAGGTTCATCTTTTTGAGGAACATCTACAGATCTTGTTGCTCTTCCTCCATCTCCTTTGGCCATTTCAGCAATGATTTTGAGGGTCAGAGGAAAGAATTCTCAAAATAATGAACTCTGTGAATTGGTAAGATGGCTGATCAGTAAAGAATAATCGTGGAAAATGCATTTTAAGTAGTATTGGGGGTCAGGAGAATCGACCCAGAAATGTTCAGAAGTGGCAGCATTGCACACTGAATGCTTTAGCAGTGCTGTGATATGCTGCTATGTCAGGGGAGTGCTGCCCAGTAGGTTATCCTAGGAGAAGGCCCTAAAGGACAAGGGCACAGAAGTGATGCCAATACTCAGGCTTCCTCCTCGCCAGCAGCCCACATGGCCGCTTACGAACTACATCAGAATAACAGAAAGTCAGTCCCATGGTTTCTTGCATGCACCTGTTTAAAACCAGTTGCATAAACACCCAGCTTAGTCACTCACATACTCTACAAGACTTCTGTTTATTGCCCCAAATAAAATCTGACTGCCTCCAATGGTGATTCATCACCCACTGTGGATTTTCAGGAGGATCTCTGAAGGCACTTCCAATAAAGCAAGGGTGGGGAACCTTTTCTCTGCCAAGGGCCATTTGGATTTTTATAACATCATTCCCAGGCTATACAAAATTATCGACTTAAAAATTAGCCTGCTATATTTGGTCAAACATTTAATTAACTCACCCCTGATGCCTTGGCAGGGCCAGACCAAATGATTTTGCAGGCCTTATCTGGCCCGAGGATCAGTCGTTCCCCACCCCTGTGAATAAAGCTTCTGCGAACAGCTGGGGCAATGGCAGGACTGCTTCTCAGGGTGGTGCCTGCTGACGGTGGGCTGACACACCAGATACATCACTTTGGTTACCCAGATGCATCCTGTTTCTCAAGGTTGATGGTTTTTCAAAGACCTGCAGCCCACTTTTTAGTCGTCACAGCTCACCATGGAGAGTAGGTCCATCAAAATACCTGCTAACCAGCCGACTTCCTTATTTCATAACAAACCATTCAGAAAATCAGAGTTCAGCTCATTCAGCTGGAGATGTCTGAATTAAGATAGAGTTGGGGCAGAATGAAAAAAATCCCACTTTGTGGAGGGGAAGAAATGGATTCAAATCCTGGCTGTACCACCCCTAGCTATGGGATGCCATCATGTGCTTCATCTCTGAGCTCCTCACTCCCTCCTTCCACCCAACTATGTTCAGTGAAGTTGGTAGCACCTACCATCCAAGGCTGTGAGTTTACATGGGCTCTTAGCTCTGAACACATAGCTATTACCATGTTATTGACAGTGGAAGGATTTTAAGAGATGCTTACCTCTCTCAAGGTTGGCTTGCCAATGAAAAAGTCTGTGTTTTTGCTGCTTTTGGGTGGGTTGAACTTGGGATTCAGAAAAGCGCATCCATTTGCGATGGCCTCCAGGGGAGCTGGGCCCTCATAGGGGAACCCGAGGCCCACAAACAACTGTAAGACAGAAAAGCACACCGCACGTAAACACAGCAATCAGAACTGGCATCCCTGCCCCACGGGGGTTATTCTGTGCTCCAGTCCTGTGTGGGAGGCCCAGAAAGACTGGAAGCCTCCTAGGTCTTGGGAGACGGGGCGAAGGGAGGTCAGTTGACAGCAGGACCAGGCACCTTCCGGGCTCCTGAGCTGTGTGGGTCCTCATATTTTCCTTTGCTAAAAAAGTAAGGAAGCCTTGGGACAGGCAGTAGAGGGGGTAGGAAAGTGGAGGCATTAAAAGAATAAAAACAAACAAACAAAAACAAGACCCAACAATCATCGTTCTGTAACTCACCAGGAGGCATGATTGGAAAAACACTTGCTTGACTAAACAGAAGGTTTCTTCACTGAGCCAAAGGAACAACAGGCCCTTTCAGGGCCGCTGGGCAGGGGGACAGCAAGGTCACTTGGTAGTTTGATTACAGTTCAAATGGAGCTGCTTTAAAATGATGGCAAGTCAGTAAACACAGGTTTTCATAATGGGGTTTTCACGTCGGGACACCAACATCTTGGTTTTTATTTTCTCATGTGGAGAGGGTGCCAAGCTGCGAACTGGGCAAGGCTGCTTCCATAGCCAGCAAGCACACTGCGTGCTTCCCCGCAGCAGACCATAGATGGCAGCAGAAACACACCTTCTGGGTCCACGCAGCAGCCTCAGCTGAGAGCAGGGTGACAAAGGGAACTTGCAGGTCTGGGGCACTGACTACCAGGTGCAGAAATGAAACACCTCACAGAAACGCCTCCTGTGCTTCATTGCCATGGGCTATGTCCCAGGGCCGCAGAGCTGCAGTGACTGCCAGGCGGGTCCACGTCTGGGCCCGGCGACCTGTGTGCTCTCCCTACCACATCAGGAGCCAGTTCTGTAGTCACTGTCTCCAGAGCACAGCAAGGGACAAAGGACAATGGGGCCCCAGGGCATCGTCTCCTTCTGCCATCACACTGAGGGCACCTATGCCGCCAGGACTGAGAGGGAAGGGAGGATGCTGCAGAACCGACAGGGCAGGAGGCTGGCTTCTCCTTTCCCAGCCATCCTTCCATGGCAGCTGCTTTAACTGAACGGTTATTTAGAACGGTTCTGCCTAGAGAGCCCTGAGCTCAGGCTGCCGGGCTCCCTGGGCAACGCCGGAAGACACAGGATGTATGTGGTGGGCCCGCGACTCCAGGGCTGAACACTGAGCATGGCCTGCACTCCCCATACTGGAGAGTCAGGTAGCCCCACAGGGATTTTTCCGTGGCAAAAAACTAAAATCTCTGCTTCTCAGGAAAGATCCCCCATCCTGTAACTATTATGTTCTTTGGCACTGAACAGTGCACACTTAACCGTTTCGTTGTTTGGAGGAATAACCTCTCATTTCCTGCAAACCTTGAGAGGACTGGCTACACCAGGGGTGGGCAAACTTTTTGACTCGAGGGCCACAATGGGTTCTTAAACTGGACCGGAGGGCCGGAACAAAAGCATGGATGGAGTGTTTGTGTGAACTAATATAAATTCAAAGTAAACATCATTACATAAAAGGGTACGGTCTTTTTTTTTTTTTTAGTTTTATTCATTTCAAACGGGCCGAATCCGGCCCGCGGGCCGTAGTTTGCCCACAGCTGGGCTACACTGTCAGAAACATCCATGAAGGCAGAGGGGGTGGGGGTTGTTAAAGAGAAAGGAGGTTTTGAGAAGCCAGTAGAGCTCCCCTGCTGGCTGGGTCATATCTCTCAGGCAGAACCACTGGAGACGTGGGGGTGGGGAGGGAACATGGACGCAGGAGCCTGCGAGCTGCAGGATATCAGGTGCACCCCCACGCCACTGGAGGCCCCTTTTCTGGATCTTATTCTTATTCTGTCACTAGTGGGAGTGAGATTTATCAGAGAGGATTTCTGTGTATAGGGTGTGGCCGGAGCATGTGCCTCGGGGAGAGGCATGCCTAACAGCAGCAGGAGAAATGGAAGAAAATGGGGAAGTTGTACTGTAGGCCTAAGACACCTCAACTCCTTTAAATGTGAAGAACCCAGGGTTACCATCCTTGAGGCTTTGATTTCTGTGGCCTGCCTTCCCCGTCTGATTTGGGGGAGGAGGGACCAGCTGTCCAGGGGGAAGACGACCTCTACCCAGCAGAGAGCTTCCAGATGCCTTGGAGAAGAAAGGTGCTGGAAGATGAAGTTTCCATGCAGGTGGGTTTACTCTGAGCCCTGGAACTCGGCGTTTCCTGACCCTGAGAATCGGTCCTGCCACAGAGGGCCGGCACCTTCATCAACTCCAAACTGCAAACAACTTAGGAGGAAATGTGGGAAGCACAACACTTGTCTATTTAAATAGAAAATCTTGGAAAAATTTAATTAGCTCCTTCAGACCAACCAATCTGAACCCATTAATTAAAAGGATTTGAGGCTCTTGCTTAATGGGCTTGAGTGTGACCCAGGTTTAATTATATCTGAATGACAATTTGCACCATCCCTTCCGCCCTGCTGGCACTGGAATACCTCAGTGCACACGAAGCAAACACTCTGGGCTAACTCTCCAAAGCCGCACCATTTTAGGATGAAGCTTAAGCAAATACCACACAGTTTCTTGGCAATGTTTTCTCATGGCACTAGTTAGAAACGCAGGAAACGCATTATTTGGAAATGCAAAACAAGTTTTTGTTCTGTCAATAAGCAACATTTTCCTTGCTTCCTGTGCACTCATTTCCTGTGACGCTGTGATGGACAGATGTATTAGGGTCAAATAGCATACTTCAGGTCTGAATGACGACAGGGTGGGGCATGGAGTTCATCATCACGAGGGTGTTCCGTAAACTCCTGAGGGTGTACGGCAGTGGTTCTCAACCTTCTGGCCCTTTAAATACAGTTCCTCATGTTGTGACCCAACCATAAAATTATTTTCATTGCTACTTCATAACTGTAATGTTGCTACTGTTATATCTGATATGCAGGATGGTCTTAGGCGACCCTTGTGAAAGGGTCATTTGATTGACCTACAGGTTGAGAACCCCTGGTGTACGGCTTTGTCACACATACACTGGTACCTTAACCACACTGAATTACCTTCACCTGGATGCCCCCTTCTTTCCCTGGCATTCTGCCTGCTTTCAGATTTCCTCAGCACGGGGGCAAGAGACACACTACAAGAATGCACTCAAGTGCAGAGGCTTCACTGTTCAGGAGGAAACTGGGTATTTTATGTGCCCTTCATCTGGCCGACAGAAGCCCGGAATCTAACGAGGATATTCCAGATGACAGAACAGCTCCAGGGCTGCAACTCTGGCTCCATCAGTGAGCATTTCCAAACAGAGGGACTACATGCTCTAAAGTTAAATTTCCCAACTAATATTAAGCAAGAGGGAACAGATGATGCGCCATATGTCTTATTCATGGCACAAGACTAGGGCACTCCTGTGCATCCACAGAGTTTCAGGGAAGCCACTCAGATGCTCGCTCTGTGTGAAAGGAGACACGGAACTGTTCCCACCTCCTCAGGGGAGTCCTCCACAAGAATCCCTCAATCGTGGACCACGGTCGTTTCCCAGAAAGACCCCATGGGCTTGGTCAGCTTCCAGTCACTTTTGACGAGGAATATCCAAGGTAATACAAAATGAGAAACATACAATCAACATACACTTTTCGGACTAGTTTTAATTAGGCAAGTTGGTAGGTGGCTGAGGAGGAATGTGTATAGGGTGAATTAATGGTTCAGATTGGTTGGTCTGAGCAGTGAATGATCCTCAGCTTATCCATTAAATTAATTACTGGCACAAAGCGATCAGGACAACGCGGTGGTTAGCAGCACAGGCTCTGGGACCCAGGAGACAGGGTTCACGTCTTAACTCCATCATATCCCAGTTCTGTAACTGTGGGAAATGGTTACATGCCTCTTCCCATGGATTCTAAAGGCCCATCTTTATCATCTATTCTCTCTAGCTAGGGGTCCTTGGTCAAGGTAACACCAGCTCTCTAAACCTGTCTGCATGTGTTAAGTGGGGAAAATAGTGCTATATTTCATGGGGCTGCTGTGAAGATTAAATGAGATATTTCAAGGGGAAGATATATTCTAAAGCCTGGCACTTAGTAGGTGCTTACTAAACAGTAGTCCAAGTTCAAATCCAGGTTCAACTTCATGCAGCGGCATATCCACCACCTTTTACTGCTTAGCTGGAGTTAAGGTGTGTAGAAGTTTTGGTTGTGGGCTTTTATAAAATATTTAGCACCTGCATGTGTATTAATGAGTTTTCACTGTTTCATAAAGTACCTGGACTAAAAAAAGGGGAGGGACATCCATAGGAAGAGAGAGGACATGGTTTACAGTGACTGCCCATGGAAAGGCCAGTCCCGTGAGCCACATGCTATCGCTAAGCCTTGTGTATTCTTCATATAATGATGGGGAATCAAGATATTTTTGGTATCCCTTTTATATCTTTAAAACGAATTCATACAATGGCTAGGTATCGAGACAATTTCAAGTAGCCTGTGGGGTCCCTTTTCTGTCTTCCCTTTGGCACCCAATGCCAAGGAGAGACAATAGCAGCCAAATTGTCACCCATATGGGTTTGGCTACACTCTCTCATGGCTACCCCAAGCCCCTGACCGACACTACTGGAAAATTCTCTTGCAAAGAGGTAGAGGAGCCAGGAGACAAGACCAGCGTGTTTTAGGGCCTAAAGATGCTGCTAAACCCAAGACTACTTTCTGGAGACGAGCTTACTGAGTCGACTCCCAAAGTCTGCCGAGTTACCTAAGTGGCCTTTTAGAAACAAAGCGAAACACAAGCATCAGAACTCAAACTCCCTGCGCTCCAGTCATCTAGAAGGTCCAGCACAGAATCAAATGGAATCGGTTTGCATTGTAGATGGAGATGGTGGAGTAAGAGGCTATCTGGATTAATTTAAAACTGAGATGCTAACCATCTCCACCTTGCCAGCATGACAGGTTTCCCCTCAAAAGGCAGCTCAGGTATCACTCCTCGGAGGAACAGCCCCTAACCAGCCCGCCTCACCCGAATCCCACACCAGACGGACCCCTCAGCTCCCCACAGCGAGGCGCTCAACAGCCTTGCCGCCAGCACATTAGAATGGGTTCCAGTGATACCCAGATCAGAGGACTCTTGAGACAAAGAGATGACTCCCAGAAGAGCTTAGCACAGGTAACGGTTAGAGAAAATGGCTGTTATTGTAGTAAAACCCTGCCGTCGTGGGCACCGGGATGAAATGAATATGCTAAGTGCGTGAAAAGTGACTGAGATGGACTCTGTCCTCCACAGCAGCCTCACCCCATGTTTCATCGGCTTCACCAGTCACAGGGCAACACTTTACAAAACTGAATGGATGCCCCTGCTCACAGCACCACAGGAAGGTTTATTGTGGTACCACTATTTTATATTATTTCTACTCCTACCTGTGTACTTTTCCACCTTTTATAGTTTCCTGTGTGTCTCCTCCCCAACACCTGAATATCTGTTGTGGGCAAAACGGCCTTAGTCATCTCTATCAAAAGTGCCTAAAGTAATTCCTGGAACATATCCAGTTCTTAGTATTCATTTGGCAGAGAAATGAGCAAAGGAATACATACTAACAGGTTAGCTTTTTCCAGCAATCAAGTGTGTCTGCGAGGAGATGCTGGATGTCTCATGTGTATTTGGATGTGGGGATATGCTTTTGTTCTGGAAGTCAGAGAGGTCACTGAATCATATCTCTACACACTCTTCATTCTACACACATATGTGGGAGGGGAGAGAGAGAGGAATATATGTGTGCAACTTTTTTCCATTGAGTTGGAACAAGAATAACTTAGGTGCTGGTCACTAGGATGAAAACTGCTTGCTTGAGGGCAAGTGTGTCCGCATCTGAAATAGAACTGGAGGGCGGACTTCTCCGTTAGTAAGTAAGCTCATGGGCGCTCTCCCAGGGCCATGAGGGGCAGGTCAGGGCATCAGAAGGAAAGTGCCCCTGCTGGGGAGATCCTAGAGACCCAGGTGAGTGATTCATGAGAAAAGCAAGAACTCACTCCTAGAGGGCATGACCACAAGACCCCAGATGGCAAACAGATTTCATCTTGACTTCTTCCTTCATTCTTAATGACCTGAAGGCCTTCTACAAGCCAGGCTCAATTCTAGGCATGAGAACTACCTGCAAACAGAACGAGCAAAGCCCTCTGCCACATGAGCCACAGGAGTTGGGTTCCCCAGCAGTGGCTGTCTCAACCCTGGGTTTCTGAGAAAGGCACATTAACCCTTTGAATGCCAACCAATATCCTAGGAACTATGCTAAAATTGCCAAGGCTTTTTTGCTGATTTTACAGCAGTTTAGGGAAAAAAAATTATGAATCGCAAATAAATGAAATTACAAATTCAATATCTTCCACAAAATCGTCATCTTCACAGCAAGAATTGACATATTTAGCAATATCATCATCACTAATAAAAGCAGACGTAGAGCTGGACACTGCAAGAGGAGCGCGATAGCGCTCCCAGCACTTTTGGTGAAAGGCAGGAGGAGCATGATCGCGCTCCCCGGCACTCTAAGGGTTAAGATGGGTTCCAATGGTACCAGCTCAGAGGACTGCAAGCTTAAGGGAAGAGCCATGGTTGATTGGTGGCCAGGGGGAGTGTCAGACAGGAGGATGGGATGGGAGAGGGACAGTATCTTCCAATCCTGCCCAAGCTTCTAGGTGAGCCCTGCAGGTAAGCTGTCAGCTGACATGGTGAGGACACGGAAACTGTGACCCACCGGAAACTGTGACCCACCGGGGTTAGAGGGGAATGAGCAGAGGTTTGGAGAGAGAGGAGGTGCAGCAACAGCATGAGTAGCAGCGGCTTCTGCCTGGTTTCCCACAGCCAGAATTTGTTCTCAAACTTTTGCTGTAGATAGAGAGGTACTTGAGCTTGGATGGACCTGGAGAATATTATGCTAAGTGAAATAAGCCAGGAAGAAAATGATAGATACCATATGATAGCACTTACATGTGGAATCTAATGAACAAAATAAACTGACAAACAAAATAGAAACAGAGAAACGTACACGTGGAACAAACTGACAGAAATCATAGGGGAGAAGATGGGGTGGATAGGATGAAAGAAGGCGAAGGGATTAGCGAAAGAACATATATGCATAACCCACACAGTGGTTCTCAACCTTCCTAACGCCGTGGCCCTTTAATACAGTTCCTCATGTTGTGGTGACCCCCAACCATAAAATTATTTTTGTTGCTACTTTATAACTGTAATTTTGCTACTGTTATGAATCCTAATGTAAATATCTGATATGCAGGATGTATTTTCATTGTTCGCGACCCACAGATTGAGAACCGCTGCCATAGACACAGACAACCATGTGCTTAGGGTCAGAGGGAAGGAAGGGTGGGTTCTGGGTGGAGGTGGGCAAAGGGTGGGGAGACATCTGTAATAATGTCAATAAAAATAAAATATAATTAAAAAAATAAAAAAATAAAAGAAAGGGAGATACGTGTTCTGGCTCCCTCTAAATGCTCCTCCATCCAGTGTAGGACAAGAAACACCCATTCTGCAAGGAGCTTTCATGGGGACACCAGGGGGAGTGGGCATGAAGAGGTTAAAATTAGGAAGGAAAGGAAGAAATCACATGAAAAGAGATGGGGACTTAAACCAAAGTGAAAATGTGTGGATTTTCTGGCTTAACCTGCACTCCTGGAGTCCGCAGGATCCATGACTTGTCTGCTCCTCTGATAAACAATGACTCCCTCCAAATGTGTATGCCTATTAGAAGTCCAGGACTTCCCAGCTCTCTCAGCCTGATGTCGGTGCCACTGAATTCCTCCTGTCTTTTCGGGCGCCCTGCAGCTGGCGCCTGCTAATGACACCTGGCCCTAATGGCAGGCCGGGACCAAATTCTGCTGAGCAGACAGTTTCTGAGCCTGGTGCAGATTCGAAGATGGCTCATAAAGAAAAAGAATGAGTCAGAAGCTGGTTAAGCATCAATCATTTCCGTCTGTCTCTAAACCTTGAGGAGCGCCAGGCTCGCTCCTCTCTCCTGCAAAGGAGCCTAAAAGCCACTCATCCCGCATGCATTTGCTCCTCTGCATCTCCAGTCTCGCTTCCATGCAGGTTGTAATAAATTGCCTTTAAATTGCTCAGAGACACACAGAAAGGAGTAAGAGGCAGAGAGGATTATATATGCAAAGCCTGACTGATCTTCAGTGTCATTATTTCAGAGCTCAAGGTTCATTCATTTCAGTGCCTGCTGCTGTGTTCTGGAGTAAGGGGTTGGGGCGGGGGTCTTGGCAGTACACTGCCTCATTTCCATCATATTTGCCCACTGTTTTGCCATAATTCTACTCGAAATACTTTAGTATATTCTAGATAGCTGAACAGGCAGTACAAAATGGGACCAGTGACATCCTCTGAAGGAACAATTTTTCAAGGTTAAATATACACCCCTCACACTCAACATTGAAGCCGCAGCCCTTGGTTGGCAAGCAATCGCTGGTGGGGTGGCCTGAGACTTCCAGGCCTCAGCCCTTCCCTTCCCTGGATAGAGGGGGCCTCGGCCCCAGCCTATTTCTCATTTCCGAACAGGTAAATGGAGGGTAGGTAATAAGAGCTCCTTTGAAATTTGCAGGGCAGAGGAAGACTTTCACGAGGCTGGGCTAAGAGAAGTGTATGAGACAGCAACGTCACACTGCTGAAAACCAGTGCTGCCAAAGGTAATTTGAAAGGAGCCTGAGCTTTTCCCACAATCTATGTGGGGAAAAGTAAAATGAGGCAAATGGCAAAACAGCATTGCCACCAAAGGACCCACATATTCTAATGATTCTAAGACACCGCCCGGGACAGCAGGTGAAGGGGAAGCACACAGTACGAGCTGGGGACACAGTGCCTTCCCGGCTGCCAGGCTTCGGACTAAGGTGACCTTATAAGGAAAGAAAGTCCCCATTAAGACAACCACACCTTCGGCCAAGGACATAAATGACTTATCAAGCTAGTTTAGTCATGCATGGCATTGCACAATGGCTTGGAGGTAGAAATGGTCAGACACATTTACATATGCAGAAACAGAGGCAGTGCTTTGTCTGGAGAGCATCCATTAAATGTTTGAGTGCTTATTCCTGAGGATGGTGTGTCAAAGGCCAGCAGAGCTTTAACTTACAATAAAAAGTCACCCTTTACAGCCACCTTCCAGATGACCTCAGGGACTGTGGGCAAGCCCAGCTCTCTGGTCTGCTTCCTCCTATTGAGAATAAAGTTAACAATAGTACCTGCCCTGCCTACCTCTGGGGGCAGTTGTGAGGATTACACAGGACAGCACATGTGAAAATATTTTCCAGAATCAAAGTATCCCACAGTGAGTATAAAACCCTATTAGGCCACAGAGGTTCATCCACTCAGCCTCCCTCCCCTACCTTGAGGATGAAAACACATTCCATCAGGGTCAGAGCCAAAAATTCACTATGAGAATGAGCTGCTCATCCTTTAGGAAACACTGAGCAAGGGTCTGCTTGTTTCCCTCACCCTGCACCCCTTGCACAGTGCCTGGCCCACAGAACTGCCCAGTCAGTATCTGTAAACATGAGAGCTTACCTAATACACTACCAACCCTTCGAAACCAAACTCTGGTCTATTCGTAAGTCCCTTGATTTCATTTGGTACCTCATGGCAGAGTTACAGACACTGGGAGAGACCTCCCACATTGTTAAAACAACATATTCATCATCCATCCAGGGCTCCCCAGCTCCCTGCACCATGTGTTCTGAACCCTGTCTCTGTCCCTGACAACCAGCCAGCCCCTTTGCCCCTTATCAGAGTTCATCTACTACTACTTCCCAACACTAGTTAGACTAGCCGGGTTGGATTCCACTCTCAACCCACTCTCGCCTGAATGTGTTATCTCCACCTGGCTCTCACTGCTGTCTGTTCCCAGGCCAGGAGCACCCACACCCCTCTGTTTCTCATCTCTTACATCTCTCAGGATGCCTTCCCCACTCCTTGAGCCTGAAGAGGTATTTCCCTTGTCTGAACTCCTTCAGTGTGCAGCCCAAGTGAGGACATGAGAGCAAAAGCTGGCTGGGGACCAATTCCGTGAACAGTGGTGATGGGGAGGTGGGGCAGTTAAGCACCCAGGCTTGTTGGGAAAGCCACTACCCCATCTGAAAGTCTGGCCCCCGACCCTGGCCCCTCACGGGATACCTGGTCCAGAGCAGGTCCTCAGTGAGCAAGTTTTACATTGTGGCAACCTCCTTCCATAATTCACTGACTTTTCACTGCCCAGAAATAACCTAAAGAACTACTGTAGCTTTGAAAAGAAAGCATGAGAGAGATTCCGATCCCATTTTCAACACCAGCAGAAACAAACCTGAAAACATTGCTGATGTATTTTTACCAAACCACCAAAAACTCACCTTGGTTTCTCGGAGAAGAAACTGCAGGTCCCGCCCACTGAGGATACCGTGGTTTTTCACATAACTGGGAATATTCTTCGTGCTGGAGCCATAAACGGTAGCATGCACTTCCATGTATGTGTGAATAATGTCCAGGTAGATCTTCTTATTCTGTAGAGGGGACACAAGAGAAAGGCGTTCCTCATGTCTTTCCATCCTTATAGCACCTGCCTCAAAGCTGGGGCCACAGGCATGGGAGTTCCTAACACAAATGCTGCAGAAACATTGCAGTCCAACTCCTAAAATTTCTTTCAAAAGTAATCTGACTGGATTTTGAGGGTAAAAATGGTCATATGACAAACTGTACAATTTTGCAAGAAGAAAGTATTATATAGCGACCTATTATTGAATACCAATGTTAGCTCAAGGCCAAATGTTTGGGGGTATCATCCTTGCTTGGTAAATTACCAAAGAGACCCAACACTTTGCTTCTGGCTGGTCTGCCTATGGGCGAGGAGATTGGGGAAGGCAAGGTTAGACTTGAATATTTATTTATCCGGAGACACTAAGCTGTCCCCGAGGAGCACAAACAATCCCCAGCTCCTGCCAATATTTCTAGTGATGCTTAACTCATCTTGTCGGAACAGGATCCCACCTAATTTGCATCATGAGGAGAGAGTTTCCCAGAATCTACGGTGATTGACTTGGCCGCTGGAGAGAGAAGACTATCCAGGTAGGCAAAAGTGAAAAACAGACTAAATGTAAACCCTGATGAGCCCTAAACATCTGAGAGTAGTTTTACTTTTATTAGCAGCAAAACAAAACCTCTTTCCTGGACTGAATTTTGAGGCGCATTGTCAGAATCAAAACCACCTGCAAAGCAGAAGCAAGCACACTTCCCTCGTCCGTACGTTTCTGTGGAACTAAGTTGCATAAGCTGGGCTTGTGGGCTGCTTTTCTTTTTTTGTAATGCTTTCCAGCTGTATGAGAGTGGGACACGGTTTCCGTGTCTGAGCCTGTCCTCAGACACTCCAGGAAAATGCAGTCATTGCCAGTTTTGTGACTTAGGATGGCAGGGAACATAGGTGTGTGAATCGGAGCGCAGCACGCAGAGCGCAGAGGACGGGCGAACACTTCTCCGCCAGCCCCGGAGGTTGGGTTCTCATTCCAAGGACATGGGGAGCGCCTGTGACATCAGGAGCGGGGTGCAGGGTCTGCCCTCTGCCATTCACTGTCCTGGTGACAATTATTACAAAGGACTCACAACTTTGGGGGTACATGTTTCAAATCACTATTAAAGTCTTCATGACCGAAAAGCATAGGTCATATTCTCCAGGCGGACTGTTCCGAGTCAGCCAAGCCCATCTCTGCACCCTAACGTGTGAATACAATGAACACTTTGACTAAAAGCTTAATTTCATGTGCGTTTGGTGTGGCTGGGAGATGGTAAATCCATTACTTCAGAGATGTATGCCCTTGAATTAGTGCAGAAGTGACGGCAAACAGTTTATAA
Organism: Myotis yumanensis; assembly: GCF_028538775.1. Taxonomy (NCBI): domain Eukaryota; kingdom Metazoa; phylum Chordata; class Mammalia; order Chiroptera; family Vespertilionidae; genus Myotis; species Myotis yumanensis. The sequence goes on from NW_027223759.1 coordinate 76,506,627, forward strand.
ATAGTGACTTCCCATTCAGAGCTTGAGCCAAATTTGGGGTCACCACTCTGGTGTAATGTAAGTTCATTTGAGGGGTTCTCTGACATAGTTCTTGGGCTAGTTGTAGCCTCACAAACCTTCTCTGGGACTCCATCTCCATCCTCACCCCTGCCACTGCTGACTGGCTCAGGCTGCAACTGGCCCGGGGCGGGGGGGGGGGGGGGGGGGGGGGCGGGCATTCCTCGCTGGCCAGCAGCCGGGACAGTGTGTCCAGCTCAGGAAGAGGAGCTGAGCCAACGGCCCTCTCTCGGGAGCTGAATCCTGTTCACAGAGAGATTACCGCCAGATGGCCCTGGGCTTTCGAGCAAGAAGGCCATTTAGTGTTGGAGTCAGGGCAACTATAGACCAGAGGTTAAGTTCAGATACAGTTATAGGCCAGCTGCCAGTTTTGCGGGGAAGAGCTGAGAGAACGGAGGAAAGAGGGAGAAAGAGAGTGACTGAGCCATAGATATCACCCAGCAACAGTGATAAAGAGAGGCGGGGGGGGGGGGGGGGGGGGGGGCGGGGGGGGCGGGAGGGGGCTGGGCAGAGGAGGAGGGGGAAGGGGGAGGAAGAAGAGGAAGAGGAAAACAGAAAGGAGGAAGATGGGAGATGAAGAGAGAGAGGAGAGAGGAAAGAAAGCAGAGACAGGAGAGAGAAAACCCAGAGCTGGGTCCCGTCCCATCCACAGTGGCTCCCTGCCTTCAATTTCCCAGGTCTTTCTGGACCTTTACAGTGACAGCAGCTGCCCAAACCTCCCCACCTCACTCTACCGGGTCCATTCCTATCATCCAGAAGGAGGCCTGCCAGGCCATTTTACTGGGCAGGGATCAGGGTAGGGGTAGGGGTAGGGGCAGGGGCAGGGGCAGGCATCTTTCCTTCAAGCAAAAGGAGACATTTCCAAGTCAAAACCAGCTGCTAACTAGCGAAGGTGAAGCAAAGGCCCCGAACCAGGTCGGCAGTGAGTGACAAGGAGCACGTGAGTGGTCCCCTGGCTCCTGTCCTGGGTTCGAGAAACACTTGCTGCAGACAGACTCAAGACTAGGATTCTAAGATAAGAGAGAACAATAAAACACACCTGGGAAGGGAGGGAAGGGAATGCTAGGACACCAGGTAAACCAGAAACCCCAGGGCTCCTCTAAGTGCAACAAGGGGACATGTTCAGGCAAATACAAGAAGCAATGCAGGAGCTAATAAAGTTTACAAGCTTATTAACACTAAGGCATGTAATTTCATGATCAAGGAAGTCATATAGGTTATCAGAAGGAAAAAGATGTTTCAAACATAACTCTAATCTTTGAAATTGATTGGCCACTGTCAGAGTTCTGTAGAAACTGGCAAGCGTGAACCATGTTATGGAGTCCAAGTAAAGGTGATGTGGGAGCCATCCACACTGAGCAACCCCCTCCACGCCCTCCCTCCCCCCCGCAATGTTCACGTTCACTGGAGGCTAAAGGAACCTAAAAAGGAATCTCCAGTTCAGAATGGCTGCCTGAACTTCAGGTCCCCGAACCCAGCTGCCTCCGGAACCTGAGTGAGCTGCAGACACTTCGAACCCCACAGGTGGAAAAGGGACTCTATCACAGCCCCTGTCCCAGGGCGGCATCACTGCCCCACCACGCTCCCGGTCTCAGCCTGACAGCACTCTCCCAGGCAGCTACCCGCACGGCACGAGAATCACCTGTCATTCCACACAGCAAATCAGCCACCAAGCACTGCTGATGCTGCCGCCATAATATCAAGGTTGTCTCCTTCTCTTTAGTTCTTGATCCTCGCTCACCTGGACTGTGTCAAGATTTATACAACCAGCATCTTAACACATCTCTGTGTGGCTCAAGGTGGCACAACTCGTCCATGGTTCCCACAAGTAAGCAACAGCACTGGGAATGACTGCAAAAGTATTTGTATGGCTAAATGCCAAGCAATACTCTTCAATGTAGTGTATATGGACAATATTTTTACATATAGACATTACAAAACCAGGAATGGGGATGACAGATCCCAACATTGGATAGTAATTACTGAGGAGGAAGGGAGGGAGAGTTTGGAGAGGTAGATGGAGCTTTAATGGTGTTTGTAATACATCACACTCCTCTGTTAAAGAAAAATACTGCAAAAATATGAACATCTGCAAATCTGGGTGGTGGGTATTTTTGCCATAGTTAATACATTTCACAATAAGAGAGAACAATAAAAAAATATATGCAATCAAAAAAGAACAGAAAGTAGTATGTATCACGTCAAAGCCTGCACCTTTGCCACCACATGGCAGGCTCAGCTCCTGCCACGGAGACGTTTGAGGGTCCCCTCGAGTCTCTCTTTAAGGGACACTGCTACCTTTTGTGTTTAAGAAACGGGTGCTCAGGTTTCTTAGTAAGCATGGCCCTGCCTGCCCTTCCCATGGGAAGGCCAAAAGTGGAAGGCACGGGTCCAGGGGGAGGGCAGCACACCCTCCCCTCCCTTATGGAAGCAGGTGTCCTGTTGATCTAATACTAGAAAGCCTTCCCGCCCTGACGTAAAAGACCAAGGTCAAGGAAGATTACCTACAAATTTGCTGAGACACGGGGGCCTGGCACTGCATATGACAGCTCAGCACGCCACCCCCGTCTCAGGCCGTGAGAAATGGCTCCAGAAGGTCCCAGCTCAGCAGCTAGCCGCCCCATCATGCTCTCAGTCTCCAGTTCAATTTAAATCCCCATCAAAAACAACCGACTGAACAGATTAAAATTTGAGTCCACCTAGCTGCGAGGGAAAGAGAGCGGGGTTTGCAGGGAATCTCAGCTGCTGGGATACAGCTGTGGGCAGGGCTGTCTGCGGAGCTGGTAGTGAGATTTTTCAGAGCCTGAACAGAGAGCTTCTGGAAAAACGACTCCATCCAACACAACAAGCATGCGATTCTGCAGCAGCAGGAAGGGAAAGGGCAGAAGCGGAGGACCTTCGCTCTTGCTGGGGAGTTAGGGGTGCAGGAATGATTTCTGGCACATGGCAGTATTCTGAGCTTTTGGTTGCAGTGGATACTATGCAGTTTTCTCCCCAGCAACCACCCCACTGCAGACACACACATCCTGGACCCACATTTCCCCTCCTCCACATGGCACCTTGCGACCTGTTATTTAAAAATGGTACTAAGTCTGCAGCCCTGCCCAGAGTTGGCTGGTCCGTGGAGAGCACCTGGTGCGTGCAAGCCGGTGGGCAGCCTCTCCAGGAAGAGCTGGATGGGTGTGGAAGAGCAATCCTTCCACAGGGACAAAGCAGTGAGCTCCAAACCCGGCTGCTGAATGAACCCGCTGGGTCCTGCTGCGTGAGGCAGGCTACAGTCAAAGAAAACGAATGTCCTTACACCAGCGGTTCTCAACCTGTGGGTCGTGACCCCTTTGGTGGTCGAACAACCCTTTCACAGGGGTCGCCTAAGACTATCCTGCATATCAGATATTTACATTACGATTCGTAACAGTAGCAAAATTACAGTTATGAAGTAGCAACGAAAATAATTTTATGGTTGGGTCACAAAATGAGGAACTGTACTTAAAGGTCCAGAAGGTTGAGAACCACCGCCTTACACAGACAAGGCCAAAGGTGAGGGAGCTCGAGGCCTGGCAGGCCTTGGTCCACAGTTCCGGTTACTCCTCAATCCCACTGCGCTCCTGCTCTCCCCTCAGAGGCCGCTCACCCCACTCAGGCCCCTGCTAGTAAAACTGGGTTTTGTCATTTTGGCAGGAAGAGTCCTGACACTTGTGATCGAATTCTTTAGTCTACTCTAATCCTTTATTCTGACCATCGTAAACTTTAAATCATTTTTAAAGTAGTAGCTTCCACATTTCCCCCCACACATACAGAAGCTGGTCCACTCCCTGGTTTTACAAACATATAAGGATGAATCATGTTTGAAGAAACACAACGCCATCGAGTATGCCTTGCCCCAACCTAGCCATGGAAGCTCTTTACGATCTACTGCTGTGATGTACTAGTAACTACTTGAAAGACGGGGTTTGGCCTGTCCACTCCAGTGAGTGAAGATCTTGTAAATCTTTCTCTACAACCAGCCTCCTTCATTCACTCTGGGCGTCTGTCCTGGCCTGTTCTGCTTGAACAGCTGTCATCTCTCTGAGCAGAGCTCCTTGTCTGAATGGTAACACAATGTCTGAACTGTCTCATTCCCTGACTGCCTGCTCTTCTTTCTCCTTCTCACATGGTGTCACACAAGCTGGGCTGCCCTCCACTGCAGGCTAGGAAGAAGCTACTCCATGGGATGGGGAAATGGGGTCCCATTCCTAAAGAGCACCCCGGAAGTACAGGGGCTCTAGATCTTTTTGAGGTGAACCAGCGCCAATGAGAAGCAAGAAACAGAAAGGAGCAGGGAAATAAGAGTGCCCTCTTTTCTCTCTGCTACAGCCCAGGTGTGCTAAGGGAGGGTCCTCTCGCAACCTGCCAGGGGGTCCAGAGGGCCCAGTGCCCACGCTGTGTCCGTGGGGCTCCTGTGAGCAGGCCCAGCAATGGTTACACGCTCTTTCACATTATCTTGCACTTCTCCTGGTCCCTTCCCTTTTCCTTCAGCCTTACTGCCTGGCCTTGCATCTCCTGCCCTAATAACTAGTCATGTTTGACTCTTTGCCTCGGGGCCTGCTTCCTAAAGGCCCTGGGCTAAGACACTGATTCTGGGTTCTCACCCCTTCACCCCACCCTCCTCAGTGCCACTAGTTCCCCAAACTGAAGATTCAGTTCCCTCCTAGGAAGTTTTCAAAGGCTCCTCATGGCACTGAAAGACCATGGACGCAGCTGTGCACATCCTGCATGACCTGGGCTTCTAGAAGCTCTCCAGCGTTATCTCCTACTACAGGTGACCCCTGAACAATGCAGAGGTTAGGGGTGCCTACCCCCTGCGCAGGAAAAATCTGCGTATAACTTTTGACTCCCCAGAAAGTTAGCTGCCCCTAGGTATCTGTGGGGGATTGGTTCCAGGACCCACGCAGACACCAAAATCCAAGGATGTGCAAGTTCCCTATAAAATGGTGCGGGACAATGTATAGTCAACCCTCTGCATCCATGACTCCCAACTATGGATCAAAAATAGTACAGGTGCCCTGGCTAGTATGGCTCAGTTGGTTGGAGAGTTGTCCCATGCACCGAAAGACTGCCGGTTTGATTCCCGGTCAGGGCACAGGCTTAGGTTGCAGGTTTGATCTCGAGTGGGGGTGTGTACGGGAAGCAATGGATCGATGTTTCTCCACACATTGATGTTTCTCTTTCTCCCCCTCTCTCTAAAATCAGTAAAATATATCCTTGGGTGAGGATTAAAAAAAGAAGTACAGGTCTTTATTGAATAAAGTTCACGTGTAAGTGGACACCCGCAGTTCAAACCTGTGTTGTTAAGGGTCAACTCTATTCCCTCTTCTCCTCTACCTCCACTTATTCCCCACTCCCAAACCTCTCCTGCACTGGCCAGCCACTGTCTCCGCCATGTATGCCCTTCTTTCTTCCTTCCTTTATAAGTTGGCATTCCCTGGCTTGGCCAGGTGAAGTTAGCTGCTAATGTCCTCTGTGCTGTGTGCATGCCTCAAGCTACAAAATCAAAATAGCCAACTAGTCTTTAAGCTATAGTCAATCAAATAATCTCCTTATGAGACAGCAGAGCAGGGGTCCTCAAACTACGGCCCGCGGGCCACATGCAAATACAAATATTGTATTTGTTCCCGTTTTGTTTTTTTACTTCAAAATAAGATATGTGCAGTGTGCATAGGAATTTGTTCATAGTTTTTTTTAAACTATAGTCCGGCCCTCCAATGGTCTGAGGGACAGTGAACTGGCCCCCTGTTTAAAAAGTTTGAGGAACCCTGCAGCAGAGGGACCTGGGCCTGGGAATGGAAAAACACCAAGTGGCCAGGAAGCCAGTGAAGACCAGGTGGCCAGAAAGAAAGCCAGATAAGCTGGCTGCAAGAAGTCACCACCCTTCCACTCCCTACTCAAAACACTGAGGTGGCTGATTTTATCTCCCTGCTAACTGCCTGCTTCCTTGCAGATGTTGAAAACTACTGACCCCCACACGTAGTTATCAAGGTTTGATGGCTATCGGACCCTCCTGAGCTGGTGGTAGTGAGCACACCGCCATCTTGCCCACACAGAGGTGAGAAGTAGTTACCAGGAACACAGCTGGAAAAGGAAGTCACCTGACTCTGAAATGGAAAATTCCTTAAGCCCGCCTTTTAAAAACAGCCTGCCTTTAGATGCAAGCCCACTTTGTCCCCAGCTTGTAAAACAGCCACGCAAAGTAGGCCCTGGAGCCAGTTCAGAGGCCCTTCCTTTCCTCGGTGCTGCCTCCCTTGTACTCGAACACAAGCTTAATAAAATCTGTCTGGATATTTCTTTGGGGTTTCCTCTTGATTTCTATCTTGGGGAACCCAAGAACCTCAATGCTGGTAATACTTTCTTTGCTTCTGCACTTATCTATAAGTCTATTCCTGGTTCCTAACCATTTCCAGTTTAGTGCCATCTGACCGGAATTGATATTTGCTCAAGTAAACTCCTAATTAATATTATAATATTATATTATATTCATCGTCGATTCAACTTCCTTTTAACATCATCACCAAGTCAAAGGTTCTCTCTTAGGAGTGGAGAGGTTTCAGGAAGGGAGGGCGGGAGGGAAAAGGGAGTAAAAAGGGAACCATCCTCATCTGTCTGCTCCTGGAGGCTGCATACATTTCAGAAAGGATGGGAAAGTCTTCTATTCCGAGATGAGAAATGCAGTTCTAAATGCAAATCTGTGAACTTCAGCAGTGACGCAAGAACCATTTACATTATGGAATAATTTCAAGTCTTTGCAGTCCTTGGCTCTTTTATTTCCAAGCAACCTCCCAAGGTAAAGGTGTGTGTGTGGGGGGGGGAGTCTTTGTTGTGTCCCACTAAGGCTCCTAGGGATTTAGAAGACTCCAAGAAGCTAACATCCTCGAAACCTGTCCACTTCTAACCCCTCCTCCCCAAACCCTTCTCTCTCTAGGGCTCAATAACTGCAGTGGGAATAATATGAGAACCTCACTCTTTTGTCTCCAATGGGTCCATGGGCAATAAAAATAAGGGAATCTGCTTCCTTTTGCTGGACTGAGCTCCACACTTAATAATGACAACTCGTCTGTGGCAGTGGGTGGACAGGCTGCGTAAGTGTGGTATGAATGAGTGGTTCTAGAACCTACCCACCTTTGAGCTTTAGGAGGAGAACAAAAAATGGATGGGAAGCAAGTGAAAGGGAATAATATGAACAAGCATGTTGCTTATTATTCTTTATTATCTGGTTAGGTGAGAATCATGGCCTCTGGCCTAAAGAAAGAAACTGGGAGACCTCTGAGGCTAAGTGGGTAATGCAAAATGAGCAATCAGCCCTATTTTGTAACTTGATGGAATTATAAATCAGGAATAATATAACTTCTTAGTTATATTAGACACCTTTTATACATGCTGGGCTAGAATTGGGAAAAATATATATATGTAAAAGATACTTACCTATATACTTCCTTCAAAATATACGGTGGCAACATTGTCCCCAAATCATAAAACGGGACAAGTTAGAAATGAGTCCCCGACCAACTTACACAAGTGCCCACGCTCCCTCCAGATCTCCCCTGTGAACTGGCTGGTGAGTGAGTGCATCTCCGTCTCCCCAGCACTTCCAGGTTCTGCTTTTCTCTGCCTTAGCGGCAGAGCTTTCTGCTATTTAACGCATGCCTCTGAAAGGACCCTGGGGACCCGTCAGCCGGTCTGTGAAGACAAGATGCCATTTGACATGACCTCTTTTCTGCTTTGAGAAGGGCAGAAGGTCTTCAACTTGTAAAGCTGGCTTCTCTCCCCCACCCTGCTCACCCCCAATGCAAATGCAGCCAGTTATGGAGAAAGATGCCGCTTCCTCTGCTCTGGCCACGGGCCTGCAGCGACAAAGCCCGTCAGCTCTGCTATCGAGCTCAGAAGACAGACTGAGGATTGACAAGAGGCCACTGCAGCCCAAATGTGCCACCAGCCCCTTCGGGGGCTTTGACACCAGGCCCATCTGGGTAGTAATCACAGAAAACAGACTATTCAGTGACAAACAGAAAGGTGTCACAATGGAACCTACAAGCTGCCTTGGCAAAACTGAAGTTGCATTTTTTATACAGTCCCTGGGGTCAGCGAATTGTGGATTGAATGGACGTGACCTGTGAGTCTATCTCATCCATACCTGAAAAAGTGGAGGTGATATCCCGATGGGCTTTGGCCAGTGCCTGGCAATCAGATGCTATCTAAAGGCAAAGGTCACTCCTCAGGGCCATCCCTTGGGTCTCCAGGGGAGGACTGGGAGCGCTGAAGCTGGGCCCGCCTCAGCAGAGCATCATGGTCATACGGTGGAGGGCAGAACGGGCATGAACGTGGGCATCTCCCGCCAATTAACGTGAGGCCCCAGAGGAAGCAACCAAACAACAGGTACCCAGTACCCTCCAAAGTGAGCAGCCAGCCCCTCCCACCCCTCCAGAAGGGAGGAGGAAGGCCATCCTCGGGGAGCTGCTGGCTGGCTCCCCTTATCCACCTAACCAGGTAAGAAGGGCCTCCAGGATCACTTGGGGAGCTTCACCTGCCTCCCTGCTAATTGTTGGGGCATGCAGATTGGCTCCAGACTCAAGACTTGAAATACCTATGGCTGGAGACTGGGGTGGGAAAATGCCCTGTGGAAGGAGCCGAAAGCAGGGCCTGTTCCCAGGTAGGCGGAGCTCCCAGAGTTCCTCAAAGGAATGGGTCCTTGTTTCCTTGGTGCAGGTGTGGGCTGCACAAGGCCCAACTGGGTCCTGCTGGGAGGACCACCAGAGTGTGGCTGAGGAGACCAGCCTGCAGAGGGAGCCAGGCCGCCAGCCTGAGGTGACACTGCCTGTGATAAGGGAACAAACCACTGCAGGTGAGTGGTCCATGGAGGAGGGGGACCTAAAGACCCACAGCAGTCCCGCCAGAGGACAGGCTCAGTGTCAGCCATCCACCCGGGAAGCACTAGTTCTAGATGATGCCAATTCTATTCCTACAAGAGCCTTCCCACCTCTTGGCCCACCTTCTTCCCTGTGTCTGTGGAAGGACTATAAACAGCTGGTCCGAGGGATGGGAGACATCAGCGAGGGGGAGATGACGATCTGCAGGCTGGGGGCCCACCTCCACTCCAGTCTCCGCAGGCAAGCAGCACTTAGAAGTGGATGGTGGAGCTGACCTTGAAATTATGTTGTTTCCACTATTAAACGGAATTGTAGTTCCATGAAACTGGAGTGGACACTTTAACTATTGCAGTTGGATTGCTTTTGGAGCAAAACGTCACAGAAGGGTTTTCTATTATTTGTGAGTTACAGGACCTGCCCGAACTTGTATCAAGTGGCGGGAAAGAATAACTGCAGTTCAAGGGAGAAAAAGTTGTTTCTTGCTTGATTTCAATGGAGTCTCACTCTTTCAATTTCATGGTCACATATACAAGGTGACTTTAGGTGGAACATGGATACATTTTTTTAAATTTAATAGCTATAAATCTATTTGTGGTTTAGAAAAACACATCCATGTGCATAGCTAAAGTAATTATGTTAAAGACAAGTGCGTTAAAATTATTAAGACATTAAGAATAGTCCAGGTGGGATACTAACAAAACGCTCTGACTTTCCTTTGGAAACTGCTACCTAAGAGCAGGAGAGGACAGCCTCGTTCTACAGGCGAGGAAGGGCTGCCTTTTGCCGTTCCACCGAGCACACTGGTGGCAAGACCATGGCCAGGGGGCTCGAGATCACTCCTTTTACCATTCAGCAGGAAACAGAAAGGCAAGCAGCACAAGCACATGCTTCTGAGCAGCAAAAATGCAGATAGCTGGAGGGGAGAGCGTGGTCCAAACCAAAGAAAAGAAGGTGGTAAACATTTCCACTTCAATGTTGTCTCACTTTGCAGAAGCCCAGGGATGGAAAGCAACCTCATGTACAAGGCCTTTACCCTGCAGCTGTCACCTGCAAAATCCTCATCCTCACACACCAGGCCTTTACCCCGCAGCTGTCACCTGCAAAATCCTCATCCTCACACACCAGGCCTTTACCCCACAGCTGTCACCTGCAAACACCTCATCCTCTCACACCAGGCCTTCACCCTGCAGCTGTCACCTGCAAACCCCTCATCCTCACACACCAGGCCTTTACCCTGCAGCTGTCAACTACAAACTCCTCGTCCTCTCACACCAGGCCTTCACCCTGCAGCTGTCACCTGCAAACCCCTCGTCCTCTCACACCAGGCCTTCACCCTGCAGCTGTCACCTGCAAACCCCTCGTCCTCTCACACCAGGCCTTCACCCTGCAGCAGCTGTCACCTGCAAACTCCTCATCCTCTCACACCAGGCCTTCACCTGGCAGCAGCTGTCACCTGCAAACTCCTCATCCTCTCACACCAGGCCTTCACCCGGCAGCAGCTCTCACCTGCAAACTTCTCATCTTCTCACACCAGGCCTTCACCCTGCAGCTGTCACCTGCAAACTCCTCATCTTCTCACACCAGGCCTTCACCCTGCAGCTGTCACCTGCAAACTCCTCATCCTCTCACACCAGGCGTGCATCCTGCACTGTCACCTGCAAACTCCTCATCCTCTCACACCAGGCCTTCACCCGGCAGCAGCTCTCACCTGCAAACTTCTCATCTTCTCACACCAGGCCTTCACCCGGCAGCAGCTCTCACCTGCAAACTTCTCATCTTCTCACACCAGGCCTTCACCCTGCAGCTGACACCTGCAAACTCCTCATCCTCTCACACCAGGCGTGCATCCTGCACTGTCACCTGCAAACTCCTCATCCTCACACACCAGACCTTCACCCTGAAGCTGTCACCTGCAAACTCCTGGGCGGACACCATGCAGGAAGCTCCTCTCCCCTGTGAATTTCTCAGGTTGTCTGAAGAAGTCTTTTTCTTCCTTAGGTGAGGCAGAGCAAGGATATTCAGAGAGAAGCGTTTGGGAGGCAGAAGGCTTGGGTACAAACCTTAGCCCTCTTGGAACTGCCTAGATAAGGCTGGGCAACCCACTTCATCTTTTGCAATGTCAGGTTCCTCAGCTGTAAAATGAGGGGCTTGTTGGTTTGAAGGTCTTTGAGCCCCAAAGTCCATGATTTTGATGTATGACTCAATGCAGCTTTCTCTCTGCTTTCCCAAGCGGGAGACAAATTAGTCTACAAAGAAAAGCAGGCACAGGCTGCTGCTGACTACTCCGGCCCCTTTCCCACCAGCTCACCTGTCCCTGGTTGTTAACTTCAAGCTGCCCCCTCTTCAGAGAGCTGCCTCCGTGAGGGCAATGACTGACTATTAGGGTGTTAGAACCAGAAGACCCTGGTCTCCAGATGGGGCCAACTCTGGAACTATGCACCCTTCAGTTCCCCAAAGAGGCGAGCTGAGGCCGGTCTCCCACCAAAAGCCGAGAGTACCTGGAGCATTTGACCCCCAAATGGGATTGTTAACACCCCCTCCTTTAGGTCAAAGATGACTTTCAGTGATAACCATAAAATGAAATGAATAATTATGGTCAGAAAAGAAATGCAGAGTTTTCTGAACATTGCATTTATCATGACAATAACAAAAAAATTACCATGTGAAAACAAAAAATAGATTAACACCTTTTAATGACTTTAAAGTATTTTTCTATAAAGAAAATCTTCTATGCTGGTCTCTCTCAGTAATAAATAACAACATCACATTGTCTGATTTTGATTGTTAACTTCTCTACATCTGCCACTGAATCCATCAGAAGCAATGCACTTCATGTATTCATGTTAACAGTGTCCATTTATCTTTAGCATCACTTACAGAGGAAGACTTTTTACTAATTTCCAGAAGTTTCTTTCCTATGAAGCAAGATATACTAGAAGACACAAAGTGACCTGCAGACTGCACATCCTCCTGAGTTATCACCGCATGCCAGGATGAAAAGCAATTGCTTTCCTGCCACTTCTAACTCTTCCACATGTAATTACCTTACAGCCAGGGGGGGCAAAGATAGTACCTGTCTCTAAAATCACACCTGGCAGCCCTGAAGGGCATATCTGACATGTGAAAATCTATGTGAAAATCTGGGAGGTGGGGTAAAGGAGAAAGCCCAATTTTGCTGGGACACAGGCAGGGAAAACTGAACAGGAGCCAAAGCTCACATTCACAGGTAGGTGCTAGCCTGCTTCCTTCATTCCAGAGAGGCAGCCAGGGCCCAACCTTCCTGCTGGCCCCTCCCCCTGCTGACCCCGCCCTCCTGCTGGCCCTTCCCTCCTGCTGGCCCTTCCCTCCTGCCGGCCCCTCCCTCCTGCTGGAATAGGAAGGGAAGCCTGAGTTCCAGGAACCCACACCAGCACAGTAGTCAACAGGGCACTGAACAGGCAAGTGCTTCTTCCTGAACCCTGTAAAAGGAGGGGAGTGGGGGGAGAGAAGGTGCGACTGGTTCCATTAATTTGATTCTGAATTATACAAAACACAAGACCAGGTCAAACTGTGCTGTGGAGAAACACGCCAACAAGCAGTCTGGGACTGAAAACAGTTTCATTTAGTGCCTCACTTCCTACCAGAGAATTAACGACATAAACCTACCATAGCATTTGAAGGTGTTCTTCTCTTTAGAACCCTAATTAGTAATAAAAAGCATCACTCTGGGGACACCAGGACAGCCACAGAGATTCAGGTAGGCCACAATTGTGCCCCCAGTGGCATCCCAAGTCCTGACGACAGGGCCTGCACAGGAAGATGACAGAACCCAAGTAAGATGTCACTTTGTGCTGGAGCTCTTAGTGCTGGATGCTCATGCACAGGGTCAACAGCACTGCCTCAGAAAGATGGCCCCTGTGCTTGGTGGCTCCAACCAGCAGCTGGCATTCAGCGCAAACACCATCTCCCAGAATGGACGGCAGAGGTGGTCACCTGTCACCAGCCTGCTTCTTCATTCACAGTAAAAGAGGGGAGGGCTGGTCTCTGCCTGTGAAAGCATTTCCGCGGGCAGGCCAGGCCCATGCTGATCTGAAGTCATAAGGCCTTTTCTGGGGACCCATCCACATTTATGTACAGTTCGGGGTGAAGAATGAGGCAATCTGGGTTTTTATTCTATCTGAAACTAACTGCTGGGACCTCAGGCAGTTCCAAAGATCCTGTGTTCTTACCTCTAAAATAAGGGACTATTAAACCTGTCCTATTATCACAGGCACGACCACAGAAACAATGAGACTCTGTAAGTGAAGGGAAGGGGTCCTATTCCCACACTGTCTGACACACAGATTCACACCCTGTACCTCCACTGTACCTCCGGGTGCCACTCGGAACGTGGTTATGGCAGAAGCAGGGTATCCCACTGACCTGGGGTGCAGTGTCTCACATGGTGGACCCCTCACTCACCAAGGGGCCTCTGTCCTCAACACTGGGCCTGTGATGAGAGGATCCCACCCCGGGGCGGGGGGGGGGGGGGGGGGGGAAGCTGGCCGCTGGCCCCGGTTGCCTCCGCCTTCCATGTGGCTGCTTCGCATTTCTAGTTTTCAGCCCTAGAGCATAAGGGCTGCACTTGTTAAACTTCCTCTCCAAGGAAGCCAGCCTAGTGCCATATGCATTAATACCCACAACTTCATGATGATGGATGTGTCAGTTTGTCATAATGTGCATAATCTCTCCCCTAAGAATAGCAAATATCGACACATCTTTGTTGGAGAGGCTGGGCCCTAACGTGATAAACCAGGCCATTTAAAACATAAGGCTCTCTCTCAGGCTCCTTTCTTCCCTGTTCCAATCAAACCAAGAACAACCTTGGAAATTCCAGGTGTAATCTCCCTGTGCTGTCTGAGGAAGCCACAGCGCACAGACTGAGCCTGACTCCTGCACAGCAGTGCAAGCTCTCTTTAGAGGACTCTAACTGCTGGTTTTAAGTGCAGGATTGATTTTAGGACGGAAGCTAAAAATACCCCCTTCCCCTCTCCTTGAAATAAATCGTAGGCCTCTGGAAATTTCTTCACTTCGTTCCTGACTTTTTGAAAACATAAAGATAGCAAAATAAAAGTGATCAGCCTAATTAGCACATATTTGAATCTAAAATGCTGCAAATGAGTATATTTGGAAAGGGGAAGCAGCTAGAGTATCTAATTTAGAAGCAGGAGTTTACACTGGGAGAGTGAAGCTGAGGTCGCACACGTGTCCATCATTTTGGAAATTAATCTCTGTCACACTTTCAGTGGTTCTCAACCTTCCTAATGCCGCGACCCTTTATCATAGTTCATGTTGTGGTGACCCCCAACCATAAAATTATTTTCGTTGCTACTTCATAATTGTAATTTTGCTACTGTTATGAATCATAATGTAAATATCTGATATGCAGGATGTATTTTCATTGTTCGCGACCCACAGGTTGAGAACCGCTATCCTCCTATCTCCCACTCAATCAACACCTCTCTCCCGCACCCTGCCCGTTTCTCGGGCGCTGTGCAAGTTCTGATGCTCTGCCCCAAACCAACGCTCATTATACCCTCCCCAGGGAGGTCCCGGGAAAGGGTGAAGGACCTGGAGTCAGGTCATTTGGGTTTGGGCTGGGCTCTGCCACTTGCTGGCTGTGCCCTTGGGCCAGTGGTTCACCCACTGCAACTGGATTCCTTAGGTAATAACCACCTCCTCTTCCAGAGAGGCCCAGAAGACCCCCTGAGAGGATGCAGGTAAGTGACTTAACTAGAGAGCTGTGCACACTTAGGAGTCTGCTCGGGACTTCTTATGCTCTGGACCAGTCAAGCCTTTCTTCTCTATCCCATGCCCCGTCAGCTAACTGCGGTCTCCATTTTTGTTCAGGAGACTCTCCTGCTAAGGAATGCCGCCTGCCCTGTACCACAGAAGGCAGGCCCCTCTGAAGCACTCTGCTTAGCACCTCTCTTCACTTTCCTCAGGTAGACCACTGATAGCTTACACCCCCCCACCCCAAGGCAATGGACCCTAATCCCCTCCTCTGTACTGTCTCCACCTTCTTAACCCTTTGAGTGCCAACCAATATCCTAGGAACTATGCTAACATTGCCAAGGCATTTTTGCTGATTTTACAGCAGTTTAGGAAAAAAATTATGAATCGCAAGTAAATGAAGTTACATATTCAAAAACTTAAGGAAGCCTTTACTACATTGACATATTTAGCAATATCATCACTAATAAAAGCAGACTTAGAACTGGACGCCATTTCGAAGCTTTGATAGCGCTCCCGGCACTTTTGGCGAAAGACAGGAGGAGCTCGATTGTGCTCCCCGGCACTCTAGGGGTTAAACCCTGTCTGAAGGTGTGCTGTATCTCCTTCCCCTCCTTGATGCCAAGCTTTGGTATGGGGGCAAGGACCTAGTCACATACAATTCAGATCATGAGTCCACGCCATCAAGAGATGCTCCATAAACAAACACCTGCTAAATGAAACAGGTATCCTAGAGGCAAAGGTCTCTGGGCTCTGAAATAAAGAGAAAGAGCAGCAAAGATGTGAGAGTTGGTATAACTGATACTGAAGAAGGGATTTTTCTCCAGGAAAAGAAACCGTGCGGAGGGGTGGGAAGAGGCCCACATCACTGGAGACCTGGGCCCGAATCATTTAAAATAGGAATTCTGACTACGTTAGCAAAAATCAGTGACCATGATCTCACTTAGCTTTTTCTGAAGGGGGACTGAGAATATACATCATTTGACTTAAATTTGTCCTGAGTGACAGACAGAGGACTCCGTGCAGAGATATTCATGGAAAGAGGCAGATTACAGCCACTCAAGAAGCCCATATCTGAGATGGTTACAGTGCCCTGTCATGTAATTCAAAATAAAATCTCATTTCTGAAAGCAAGAGAAACATACATGTTGAAAAGAATGAAAATAATTTCTTTCTGTATTTTCTGATTTTGAAAAGTAGTTGAAATATATCTTTTGTTTCTGGTGTTTGGTTTGTTGGAGAGCACCATGGTTTTGCTGGATCCTCACATACTGCAACTATTGAAGTGGACCGCAAAGGGGGTACACAGGAAGATCCCCTGGGGTATAAGGAAAAAAATGGAAATTTTGCTTATAAAACATTTTCAATGTTTTTATAATGTACATAACATTCTGACATTACTGTACATTTTATCGATAAATTAATATCCACAGATTGGCAGGGCTAGCTCAACATTTTTTCACTGATATGGTTGCAACAATCAACCACAAACTGAAGACCAAGTGGCATTCCATCCCTGAACAGAAGAAGTTGCAGACAGCCCTAATAGGTTTGGCTCAGTGGATAGAGCATTGGCCTGCGGACTGAAGGGTCCCAGGTTTGATTCTGGTCAAGGGCATGTACCTTGGTAGCGGGCACATCCCCAGTAGGGGGTGTGCAGGAGGCAGCTGATCGATGTTTCTTTCTCATCGATGATTCTAACTCTCTATCCCTCTCCCATTCTCTCTGTAAAAAATCAATTTTATATATATATATATATATATATATATATATATATATATATATATATAAAGAAGTTGCAGACAACCACCTTTCCACAACAAAATGAAGTCTGCGCGTCACACTCTGCTGGCCTCTGTGTTTCCTAGAAGGGCTGGGGAAAGAGACATTGCAGTAGGAGAATGACAGTACCCTGTCAACTCCAGCAGCATAGAAAAGGGAGAATGAGCCTCCTCATTAAAAAGGTTCAAAAGAGGAGGCATGTGGTCTTCTGCGTCCTTGACAGGATTTCTGAGCTTGGGGCATAGCTCCTCCTCAAGAGCATCAGTCACCCGACATATGCCCTCTTGGACAAAAACACAAGTATTCCAAATGCACTGCAGGAGCGGCTTGCCATATTCCACATCAGTTCTGACTTCAAATCCATTCAGGTCACCTTCACACACCATTATCTCAGCTCTGCACCAAGCCGTTAGAGACCATATGTGCATGACTGCGGGCCGCAGGGTCTCCAAGAAAAACCTAATCACCGGGAAACCCATCTAGCCGGTGGGTCTCACAGCTCAGGTGGTAAAGCAGATGGAGGTAGAGCAGAGGCTGAGGCTTAACTCTATTTGAGAAAAAAAAAATTTATTTTAAGTGAGAAAGCTTTCCTTTTAAAAAGGAGCAAGTCTGGAAGAGGCAGAGGGTACTAGCTCAGTGCAGATGTTACCCAGGCCCGTTTTCCTTAGATGGCTTTTCACATGTTCCTAAACCTAGCATTTCTGAAACTTAAATCGGCTACATTTATAAGTCCAATAAAAATAACTGCAATGGACTGAAAAACATCAAATACATTAAAATTAAGTGACTTCATAAAGACATTTAATTAGAATATCACTGTTTGCAAGCACTAACGAACTCATGGATCGAGGCGATGATTCCTAAGGGCTGAGAACATCAAGGAAAGTGAGATAACCACACTTGTGCCTCCTGATGTTAATACCCAGCCACACCTATGACGTAGCCTTGCAAAAAACCAAACGTGAGTTTGATGAGGCTGTAATTTTGTGTCTACCAATTTCAGGAAACAGAGCAGGGAGAGAATGACGGTAAGCCACACCACGGTGTGTGATTAGTCAGAGTCAGTCTATGGAATTATAACTGGCTTTCTTCAAAAATAAACTTCCATTAAGAGACTTAAGGAACATACACGATCACAATGTGTGGATCTTATTTGCATCCTGATGGATTAAAATGAAGAAAAAAAGAAATAATCTAAGAAATCTGAACACTGACTGTATTCATTTAGTAAGTTATTATTATTAGATGATAATTGTACTGTGGTTACATTCTTTGAGTTTTTATATTTTAGAAGTACCCACTGAAATATTTAGGGGTGAAATCATATGACGTCTTGGGTTTGCTCTAAAATAACCTGGGGGGGGGGGGGGGCGGATAAGATGAACCATGACTGGCCCTGAGTTGATAATTGGTGAAGCTGGGTGATGGGTAGGTATATGAGGGCTCATTAAACTGTTCTTTCATTAGAAATTTTTCATGATAAAATTTAAGGGAAAAAAATGTCACTATTGTTTATTCTCAGAAAAAACTTTTTAATGCTCAGAAGTGGGAAGAAGAACTCATTTGTTGTCCTGACTTTTTGGGGAAGAAGTGCCAAGTCTGAGCTTTAGACAGCTCTCACCTTAACATTTTTGTCCCTGCTTCACTTTTGTGCATCCTTCTAAAATCCAAGGCTCTGATCCCCATGAAGTCAAGCTGATGTTTTCAAGTGTCTCCTAATTTCTCATCACTAGGATTGCTGTGATCACAGTGGAATGCTGCAAAGTGTCCTGACTACTCAACAATCACCTAAACAGTCATCTTCCCTTGGGTATACCATTCAGTCTTCCACTCATAGACATAGTTTTCCTCTGGCTTTGGAGCTCTTGGATACATGTTTGAATACTCAGCCCTCTGTGGTTAAAGAGGGCTGTTTTCACCCCATATTCCTGCCCCTTCTTGTTCCCCTTCACCAAACAACCCTGTGTTCCTCAGGACTGGGTCACTGGAATGCGTGACCTCCTGCCTCTCCCTCCAGTACGAGGTGGCATGAGGCAAGAGCTCGCTGGGCGCTTTGCTCTCGGCTGAACTTTGAGCAGAGATGGCACAGCCACGTTAGTGGGTGCAGTGCTCCTGTCCTGTGTGCCCGCCTCTCAGCTCGGTACAATGACTCTATGCAGCATTTCAGTCAATTCTCAACTACCGCCTTAGAGGAAGGGGCTGCCGTTTCCATCTCACACAAGGACGGACAAACGGAGGCTCAAGAGATCAAGAAACTTGCCTAAGCTCACCTGATAAGCTACATGGCAGAATCAGAGTCGGAACTCAGCTCTTCAGCACTGCTCCATGACAGATAGCTTGTGTGCCAGCTTCGTAAAGAGAATGCAACACACACACACACACACACACACACACACACACACACACGGTGTCCCAGAAACGTATACATACTTTGGATAATTATTCATTCCAATGGGTTGAATCAGAAAAGAAAGAAACATCAATTGAGCTATCAGCTATTAAGTGTATATACATTTTGGAGTGACACCCTGTATATATTTATCTAATTGCCATATTCTTACAGTGATAACATTTTTTTGTTGCTCTTTATTTTTATCTTCACCCCAATTTTTGCTTATTCTGAGATGTCCCACACAAGCTTATTCCTGGGTATATAACACTATCCTCCCTACCCTTTCATGTAATACAAAGATTATCTTAGTACATATCCCCTCTGTGGTGGAGATAGCTGGTGGCTACCCCCTCTTCTTGTTTATGAACAGAACCCCACTTTTATTTGGGGCAGAAATAGTCCCAGATCACACCTCCCAGTCTCCTTGGTAACTGGGGTAGGTGAGTACAAATTACAAGAGAGTCCTTTAAAGACAGCTGCCTCAGCAGAGGAGCATGCCCTTTCTATCCTTCCTCCTCTTACATCCTCTGTGGATTAAGGGCCTAATGGCAGGAGCTCCAGCAGCCATCCTGGATCAAGAGGTGACTTTGAGGATGGGCACCATTACTAAGGTGACTGAGTAGAAAGACAGAAACAGCCGGGGTTCCAGATGATAGGCTACTACAGCAGCCCTGAATTGTCTGTTTTTCTTGAGTGAGAGAGAACTCTTAATTTATTGAGAAACTCATTTTTCAGAGTGTATGTGTGTAATTGAATATCCACATTTGAATGCAATTTCTGAATTAATACACCCACCCACTGCAACATTCTGACTTGGTGAACTTTAACATCAGCATTTTATCTATAAAGGCACTCATTTGAATGGCATTTCTCCTAACACCTCTCAAGTCATTCCCCTCGTCTGCATTTCCCATCAGTGGCTTGTTCAAACACCTTAGACTTTGCCTCTGACAGCTGCTCATACCCTGACACTTAACTGAGTTTCTGTAGTCCAGCCACAGTTATTTTATTTTGCATCCAATTTTTGCTCTGACCCCCTTTTGAGGATTTCTGCCAACATACCAAAATTTGCCTAGTGCTTACTGTGAGGTGATTCTGGTGATAACAAGGTGCTATTTACACCTCCTCTTACCTTCCAAGAGATTTTGCTGCTGCTTAGCATAGCTTCTGCTTAGCTGTTCCTTATTTTCTCTATTAGGACCAATGTGACCTCATTTTCCATGCCCTGAGTAAAAAATGCTAGATTTATCTTCCTTTTAACAAGCATTTAACAAAGTCAAATTTTCTGTATTTCTTCCTCCTCCTGCAAATGCTAAATATTCTTTCTCCTTCAGTGGGTTTAATACCTTTCTACAGTGTCATACTGTCACTGACTTTTCATTTTCATGTTGTCATGCCCTACATGTGTTGAATGTATTTATAAACACCCAACATTAAATGTGTCTTTTTAAAAAATGAGACATGTATGTCTAGAACAGCCTTGGGCAAACTACGGCCCGCGGGCCGGATCCGGCCTGTTTGAAATGAATAAAACTAAAAAAAAAAAAGACCGTACCCTTTTATGTAATGATGTTTACTTTGAATTTATATTAGTTCACACAAACACTCCATCCATGCTTTTGTTCCGGCCCTCCGGTCCAGTTTAAGAACCCATTGTGGCCCTTGAGTCAAAAAGTTTGCCCACCTCTGGTCTAGAACCTGATCTTTGGCTTCCCTTGCTACCTCAGACTCTGTGACATTAGAAATAATGCTGCTCTCCACCATTTGTGAGACATGCACCTATGTGTAATGAAACACAGCCCTCCACCAGCAGCTTAGCACCTCCCAAACTGGGAGCCAAAGTGACAGGCTTTCAGTGGCACTAGAAAGATTAAGTGATTAATGACATCCCCGTCCCCCTTTCACTAAGGGTACCGGTTAATAATACGGATTTTTTTAAATAGATGGAGTTACACATAGGTTGATATATATGCGATTTGATATGTGTACTATTTTCTTGTATTGACAGCAAGCTTCAAAACTTCATATGTCAAATTTGCTGAAGGTGTGAACATCATAGATATTTTTACGCTTAACAATGTCAAATTTCATGCCAAAAAAAAGAGCATTTGCAGGAAGTTTTAATTCATTACTTTATTTTGAAGAAAAGTGCTGCTGAAAATTATACTTTGGAAAGCTTATGGTGAACATGCTCCATCTCAAGATACTGTGAACGCTGGTTTAAACACTTTAAAAGTGATATTTTTGATGTGAAAGAGAAAGAACATCCAGGTCAACTGAAAAAGTTTGAAGACCAACAATTATAAGCATTATTGGATGAAGATGCATGTCAAACTCAAAAACAACTTGCAGAAAGATTAAACTTTGCTCGGCAAACAATTTCCAATCGTTTACAAGCACTGGGAAAGATTTTAAAGGAAGGAAAATGGGTGCCACATCAACTAAACGACAGACAAATGGAAAACCGAAAAGTCATCAGTAAAATGTTGTCTCAACAGCACGAAAAAAAGTCTTTTTTGCATCGAATTATGACTGGCGATGAAAAGTGGATTTATTTTGAGAATTCCAAACACACAAAATCACGGGTTGATCCAGGTCAACCATCAACATTGACTGCAAGGCCAAATCACTTTGGAAAGAAAACAATGCTCTGGGTTTGGTGGGATCAGGAAGGTGTGGTGTATTATGAGCTTCTAAAACCAGGTGAAACCATTAATACTGATCACTAACTACAACAAATAATGGAACCACGCTTTGAATGTAAGACGTCCAGAATGGGCCAGAAGAAGACACGGCAAAGTAATTTTGCTTCATGATAACGCACCATCACACACTTTAAAACCGGTTAAAAGATAGTGCCTGGGAAGGATTAACCCACCCGCCGTATTCACCAGACCTTGGTCCTTCAGATTATCAATTGTTCAGATCTAGGCACATGCACTTTCTGAGCAGCACTTCAAAACATACAAAGAAGTGGAAAATTGGGTCTCTGAATGGTTTGCCTCTATACAAGAAAGAAAAGTTCTATTGGGACGATATCCACAAATTACCTGAAAGATGGGGGAAATGTGTAGCTAGCGATGGACATTACTTTGAATAAAGCACTTTTGATGTATTTCTTGAAATTATCGTGTTTTGTTTGATTACAAAATCCACCATTATTAACCGGTATACCTGGTATTCTTCATTCTCTTTGAATTTAAAATATATTACGGTATATACATGCTCTCTTGACAAAAATGCTGACCTGAAATCTTTAAAGCTTATTTGGTATCTGCTTGGTTTTTTTTCTGGCCAGTTTCTGGGATTCAGCTTCTCCGGCCCACACTGCTGTTTAATGCCTGACATGATTGGAGAAAGGTGAGAAATGAGAGAGACTAGGAGGAAGTACAGCCAGTTCTGCTAAAATGCATGCTGCTCCAGTGCCAATAAGCTCACACAGGAAGGATAAGTAGGGATTGATGTCAACAGAGCATGTAAGGCGCCTTGGTACACATGCGATTTTCTCCCAGCACGTTCATATTCTGTAGAATCATTAACAGCAGCTTAATACAACACACTCAGCTGCGCGTTATAAGCCACAGAGGGCCGTGCTGCTCATCACGCTGCTCCCTGCTGGCTCCTGTGGCCGTGGCTGTCTGGGAAGGGCTCCTGCATCTGCTTCCATCCCTGACCCTGTGTCCTCCAAGCAAAAGTAGCCTCAACTCATCCTCAATCCCATCACCTCCCAATTACACTAATTTGATTTTTTAAAAGGTAAAGTTGTAAATTTACTTTAGTATTTACTTTTTAGGCTTTAAATGTGTCTTTTTAAACTCTGCTACCATTTTTATTAAGATAGTTATTTTTTTTATGACAGGATCAAAATTTTTCAGATTCGCAGGGGTCTGGTCCAATCCTACTGTTCTCCTAAGTCCTGCCATTTTTAGTCTGCAATTTTGTAGTTTATTTTGCAGTTTATTTCTCAGGACCATAGATTACCATGATATAGCAGAAGTACTTGTACATTGAACTTCAAAAAGGTAATGGGGGCACCTAAATAAATTTGAGGCATTTAGAATAAATATGTACTTGTAAAAATCAAATAGTTATGAACCACCCTGGCCAGTATTGTTCTGTGGTTAGAGTGTCAGCCCATGGACCGAACGGTCCTAGGTTCGATTCCTGGTCAAGGGCATGTGCCTGGGTTGTGGGTTTGATCCCCACCCTCCATCAGGGCTGTGCTGGAAGCGACCAGTCGATGTGTCTTTCTCACATAGATGTTTCTCTCTTTCCCCCTCCCTCCCTCTCTTCCAAACTCTCTGAAAAAGCAATGGAAAAAATATCCTCAAGGATTAACAACAACAACAAAATAGTTATGAACCATCTGCATTTTTATTTTTTTTAATATATATGTATTTTTTATTTCAGAGAGGAAAGGAGAGGAAGAGAGAGATTGAAACATCAATGATGAGAGAGAATCATTGATCAGCTGCAGATCGAGCCTGCAACCCAGGCATGTGCCCTTGGCCGGAATCGAACCTGGAACCCTTCAGTCTGTAGGCCAACGCTCTATCTGCAGAGCCAATCTCAGATAGAGCCCATCTGCATTTTTAAAAGGTGAGATTTGATTTTACAAATGTTTTATGGTTTGGAAGAACTAGGAGCTTGGTTCTTACACACCAGAGGACTGGTCAGGGTTAAGTAGGTGAAGAGAGAACCCCTGGAACACTGACCCAGTTACATTCGACACACTCACTGTACAGGCAGGCCACACACGCTCACAGGGACAGAGGGGCCAGGAGCAGTGGCCGCCAAAGGGACAGCTACAAAGGCAGGAAACTTGGTAGAACTGACATCTGGGTCAGGGGTTCACAATTTTTTTTCTTAAAGGGCCAGATAACAAATATTTTAAGCTTTGTGAATCATGAAGTCTTGGTTCCAGCTACTGGACTTGCCATTATGGGAAAGCAGCCGTATTAGTAGCAAACAAATGGGCTTCCAATAAAGCTTTAGGAGGCACTGGATGTAAATTTCATGTAATTTCACATGTCACAAATTCTTCCTTCTTTAGATGTGTTCTCATCCATTTAAAAACACAAAAACCATGCTTAGCTCAGGGGTCATAGGAAAACAGGTGGTGAGCCTGTAGGCTGGAGTTTGCTGACCCCTCACTTAGAGCTTTGAGACGTGTTAAGGATTCCATTAACCCCTGTATTACAGGTAACAATTACATACCAACTGGCCAAAGTGGACAGCAGCAATTCGGAGAATAGCCAGCAGGAGCAAGACCCTTTCAAAAGCAAATCTCTTCATGAAGTACAGGTCGGTAGCTAGGTCAGTAACAAGGTCCTTGACTAACGTTTCCACTTGGTGAGTGATTTAAATTGAGGCACTTCATTTTATAAGAAAAACAGAAAGTTCACTAAATTATGTACTATTATCTAAATAAACAAGTAGAAAATTGATGCTGTATTAATATTAATGGACTAGAGGCCCAGTGCACAAAAATTTGTGCACTGTTGGGGGGGGGGGGTGTCCCTCAGCCCAGTCTGCCCACTCTCACATACTGGGAGCCCTCAGGGGATGTCCTACTGGTGAATTAGGCCTGCTCCCTGCTCCCCTTGGGGAGCAGGCCTAAGCCACAGTCTGGCGTCCCTTTGTGGAAGGCGACCAGGCTGATCAGGGGAAGGCACCAGCCCCATCACCCCACTGCTGCAACCACTGCCAGTCACCGCAGCCACCAAGGTTTTTTCATCAACACAGACTCCAGTCCCTTCACCATGAAAAAATGACAACTTTCTTTAGGCATTTTCAAGATGTGTCTTTCATAGGATATGACATTTCTTTCTTTCTTTTTTTTTATCCTCACCTGAGGATATGTTTCCATTGATTTTTAGAGAATGTGGAAGAGAAAGGGAAAAACACAGAGAAACATCAAAGTGAGAGGAACACTTTGATTGGTTGTCTCCTGCATGAGCCCTGATCTGGGCCCCGGCCAGGGAGGAGCCTGCAACCTAGGTACATGCCCTTGGTCAGAATTGAACCCAGACCCAGCAGTGGGCAGGCTGAGGCATTATCCACTGAGCCAAACTGGCTAGGGCAGGATATGACATTTCTTAGCCCTCCAGCAGCGGACCTTCCTTTTTTTCTCCAAGAGTGTGGTGAAAAACCCTAGATCACCTTATTGGATTCTTATTACCCAAGTTACTAAGAATATTACCAGTGGCATACAGGGAGCTTAGCCAATGAGCAGTCAGAAAAGGTGTTTCTTCTGTAGTTCACACCAATTGCCGGCTTGGCCCCTGCCCAGGCCTAAGGCCTCTGGCCGAGGGGACAAGGGACCCCCAGCTCCCCCGCAATTGCCGGCTCCACCCCTGCTCCCTGCCATCACCGGCTCCCTTCATGCTCCCCGCCATCACTGGCTCTGCCCCTGCTCCCTGTGATTGCCGGCTCTGCCCCTGCCCCTGCCTGTGGCCGAGGCGTTAGGCCTGGGCAGGAGACCCCCAACTCTCCCCGATCGCTGGCTCCTCCCCTGCTCCCCTCCATCGCCGGCTCCGCCCCTGCCCAGGCCTAATGCCTCTGACCGAGGCGTTAGGCCTGGGCAGGGGACCCCTCAGCTCCGATTGCAGGCTCTGATTGCTGCTGGGTGCCTATGTATGCAAATTAACTGCCATCTTTGTTGGGTTAATTTGCATACTCATCCAATTGGCTGGTGGGTATAGCAAAGGGACAGTCAATTTGCATGTTTGTCTATTATTAGGTAAGACTAGAGGCCCGGTACACAAAAATTTGTGCACTCGGGGGGCGGGGGGAGGGGGGTCGCCCAGCCCGGCCTGAGCCCTCGCGCAGTCTGGGACCCCTCGGGAGATAACGACCTGCTGGCTTAGGCCTGCTCCTGGGTGGCAGAGGGCAGGCCCAATCCCTAAGTGCAGCCCCTGGTCAGGCTCAGAGCAGGGCCGATTGGGGAGCCAGGGCACCGCCCCATCATGCACAGAGCAGGGCAGATCGGGAGGTTGCGATGCCACCCTCAGTCACGCTCAGGGTAGGGCCGATTGGGGGGTTGGGGCACCGCCCCCTGTCACACTCAAGGCAGGGTCGATGGCGAGGTTGCGGCGCCACCCCCTGTCACGCACAGAGCAGGGCCAATCAGGGGGTTGGGGCGCTGCCCCCTGTCATGCACAGAGCAGGGCGGATCAGGGGGTTGGGGCGCTGCACCCTGTCACACTCAGGGCAGGGCCAATGGGGAGGTTATGGCTCTACCCTGTCACACACAGAGCAAGGCCCATGGAGGGGGGTTGGGGTGCCACCCTCTATCACCCACAGAGCAGGGCCGATCAGGGGGTTGGGGCGCTACCACTGTCACACTCGGGGCAGGGCCGATGGAGAGGTTATGGCTCTATCCTGTCACACACAGAGCAGGGCTCGTGGGGGCGGGGGGGGGGGGGAGGGTTGGGGCGCCGCATCCTGTCACACACAGAGCAGGGCCGATCAGGGGGTTGGTGTGCTGCACCCTGTCAAACATAGAGCCACAGGGCAATCAGGGGATTGGGGAGCTCCCCCCTATCAGGCACAGAGCAGGGCTGATCAGGGGGTTGGGGCGCCTTCCCCTGTCATGAACAAAGCAGGGTGGATAGGGAGGTTGTGGCCCCGCCCCCTGTCACACACAGAGCCACAGGGCGATCAGGGGGTTTGGGCGCTGCCCCCTGTCACGCTGATCCCAGTGCCGGGAGGCATATTACCCTTTTACTATATAGGATAGAGGCCTGGTGCACGGGTGGGGGCCGGCTGGTTTGCCCTGAAGGGTGTCCTGGATCAGGGTGGGGGTCCCCACTGGGGTGCCTGGCCAGTCTGGGTGAGGGGCTGAGGGCTGTTTTCCGGAAGCCAGTGACTGAAGCTTCCAACCGCTCCTTGTTTTCTTTTTTTTTTTTTTTTATTCTGGGCCAGCTTTAGCTCTGAGGCCTCGCTGCTGAAAACATCGATACAAAGTTTCGGTCTGCTGGCTTTCAGCCAGGCTGGTTTCTGGTGTTTTATCTTCTTATTTGCAACATAGTACATAGTTGCTTAGAGTTGCAATTGAGAGGCTGGCAAGTGAGGTGGGGAACGTTGGAGTCCGCAGCAAGCAAGCCTCATGCTCGCTTCAGTGCCTGGCTGCCGGCCGCCATCTTGGCTGACAGTTAATTTGCATATACTCACTGATTAGCCAATGAAAAGGGTAGTGGTCGTACACTAATTACCATGTTTCTCTTTTATTAGTGTAGATTATCACAGCTACTCTCACCCACAGCAGTCATCATTGCTCATTGATTCTTATTCAGCACAAGAGGAAGAAGCAGTTGATCACCCAACAGAATCCTTAAAAGCAGACAAAAATACAGACCAGCAATTCTCGCCTAAATTGTAAGGCAATCGCTAACATTTCTTTAAAGTGTCGTGCAAAGTTAAAAATACCTGCAGAGCAATGTAAATGCTGCCTCAGTGTTTTTGTGAATTTCACCATCATTTTACTGTTTGTTGTCTCAACCATCTGTATAGTTTTTAATAGCAATTTTTTCAGAGGTCTCACCTTGATCAAATCCTTCCAAAGCTATTATCTAAGTTTGTATAGAAATGGTTGCACTTGGTTTTGATATTTATAGTTAATCAGTTTATATAATAGTTAATGAAACGATGTAATTACAAAACAGGTAGGTGGCATCAACAGGTTTGGTAGCAGACACGCCTGACACTTGATGTGCACACAGCTCACACTGTGGTGCCATAGCGCATGGCCACTGTGGGGGCAGACTGGCAGCCCCACTGCTTGGCAGGCTGTTGGCCTTGGCACACTGGACAAAGAAAATGGCAGCTGTAGGTTAATCAGACCTCTGAGAAGTGGAGGTTGGTCAAGAGATCTTTCGGTCTACTCACAACTCTCCAGTGCAGTGGTTCTCAATCCTTGAATACCTTAGAGTCATTTGGGGCAACAGAGGTCGGAAGACTATCTAAGTTTGGTTCTCCACCATCTGAACACCTGTGACCCTCAGGTGCATCCAAATCTTACTGCATCCCAACCTCTGGGGCTATGTGGTACCTGCTTTTATCAAGTTCCAGGGTGATCCCCATGCACACTGACTTTGAAACCCACCCTTTAAGGAAGCTTATCAGAGCCGAAATCTTCCCATCAGAAACAGTGGTGGCCAACCTTGGCGGCGCATTGTGACCATCTGGGCGCTGTTATCAGGCTGATGAGGCACTGATCTAACTGCTCTGGGGGGAGGTCTGGGCACTGGGATTTCTAATAACACTCCAGGTGATTCCAAAGAGCAGCAGCACTAAGGGCTAACAGTACAGATGGGCCAGCTCATAAAGACTCTCTTAAATTCCCCCAAACACACATAACCCGGTTTAATATGCAAATAATGGTTTGCATTAGAAAATATACATTTTGGGGGTGGGGCAGTTAGAAAAGAGGTTATAGGGGGGATAAATGGTAATCAAAGGAGATTTGACTTGGGGTGGTGAACACAAAATACAATATATAGATGACGTATTATAGAATTGTACACCTGAAATCTATATACTTTTATTAACCAATGTCACCCCAATAAATTCAATAAAAAATACATTTCTAATGTGCTTTTACCATGAAAGACCTATGTTCATAATGAAGCAGGGCCTAGGGAATGCAGGCAGCTAAAAATCAACTTCTAAAGAACCGCAAATTGAAATGACTGTGAGAACAAAGGCCAAGCTGACAAAAGCTGACTTCGAGGTTTGAAGCAGCAAGGACTAAGATGTGCATTTGGGAGCCCAGCAGGTTTCTGGAAAATACATTTATATAGAAAGTAGGAAAAAACCATTCTTTCCAGGCATATCTGTGGGTACCTGGAACCACAAGTCATCATAATCAGGCCAAGGACATGAACTTAACCTTCCTTCCATGATTCAAGAAGAATCCAGGTCTCATTTCCACAGAAAAATGACACAGGCTTTTCTATTTGTGTCATCGAATTGCTCGGGTGGGTGGAGTTTCTCTGTTGCTAGTGGGAGTGGGGTTCTTGGGTGCCACTGGAATAAGACTTTCTGGAGGCCCCCACGGGAGGCGGAGATGGGGTAGAAAGCTTTATTTGCGTGGAATTACGTCCCTCAGGTTAAGTCCTATTTCCCTTACACCAGTCCGGGAAGAAGCTCAGTTGGGGATGCAGCAGAGCTAAACACAAAGCCGGTGTCCAGAGTTTCCGTTCCCTGGTGGAGCCGACTCTGGCACAGCATCAGACTAGTGCCAGTCCATCAGTCCACTGTGTGTGGGGTCCACATGGGCAAGTGCAGAGCGTGAGAGCCCCGAATGCCAGGAGCCAGGCACCAGGAGGGAGCAGCAAGAAAGCAAGAGAGGCAAGAGCAAGAGAGGAACTCCTTTGTTCAGGAGCCTATTGTATATCAGATTCCACGCCCTTGCAGTGGCCACACCCATCCTGGCCAATGACCTGCCCCCAGGTGTGACTGGCAAGCAGGCATCCTCCCTGCATCACCCAGACTTTACTGAGCATGCCCACAATATTTGGCCTTCCCTTTGTTTAAATACAAGGATACCATAAGGACTTCACTGGAATTTGGGGAGGGGACAGGCATATAGATATATTTTTTTAAAAAGCACCTGTCCCAAAAAGGGGAAGCAACTTTCATCATCTTCAGTTTTCTTACCTTGCTTCATTTTTTATTTTTTAAATATATTTTTCTTGATTTTTAGAGAGAGAGGAAGGGGGAGGGATAGAGAAGTAAAAATATGGAGAGAGAAACATCATTAGTTGGCTGCACTCCCCCTGCTGGGTATCAAGCCTGCAACACCAGCATGTGCCCTGACTGGCGATCAAACCAGTGACCTCTTGGTTCATGGGCTGATATTCAACCACTGAGCCACACCAGCCAGGTTCTTACCTTGTTTTATTATTGCTCATAGAACATATCACTATACTATATATTTATTTAGTGGTTTATTGCCTTCTTTTTCCTGAATGGAATATGAGCTCCATAAAGGCAAGCTTACAACCTTTTCACTCTTGCAGTACTAGGCCTTGGAATAGTGCATGGTATATAGTACACACATATTTTTGAATCCATAAAACAAGGTTCTTGCCCTCTGGAAAGTTAGAAATTGAATATAAGCCATTTGGCTAGGGTGGAGCAAAACAAAACAGCTAAATATGAGAACATCTAACCACATGCATGGCCGTGAAAGCAATACTGAATGGAAACATAATCATGAAGACAATGGCTTCCATTCGGCATGACAGCACACCTACATGTCTCTCCTGAGGCCTCTCAGCACACCTGTCAGAGCGGGCGAGCAACTGAAGCTCAGAGGAGACAGCAGGTGGAGAGGGTCTGCTTCTAACCTATGCTCTCCCCTTTCTTAACCACACTACCTGAAGCCCAGCAAGGCAGGAGGTGAGGTACGCCTGCAGTTTAATGGCATAAAGCTGATAGAGATGACATAAGATAATAATAACTATATTTTATTGAGCAGCTACTATGTGCCAGAACTGCACTACATGCATATTCCTAGTTTACTCCTCCCCACAATCCTGTAAAGTGAGTATTAGTATCCTTGTCTAACAGATGAAGTTTGAAAAAGTTGGTGAGTTAAGGACAGGAATGAGAGAACCCAAATCAAAAATGATCCCTTGATCCCTTTCTTAGTCTAAAAATGTCTACATCTGAATGGCAGCCTGCTGGATTTAGCAAAGGACCTGCCAGCTAACCCTTCCTGAGAACTCGGTATAAGCTAGGCTCTGAATTAAGCTTCTTTTTTTTAAAGAGAGGAAGGGAGGAGAGAGATAGAAACAACGATAGAGAGAATCATTGATTGGCTGCCTCCTGCATGACCTACACTGAGAATTGAGCCTGCAACCCGGGCATGTGCCCGGACCGGGAATCGAACCGTGACCTCCTGGTTCATAGGTAGATCTCCAACCACTGAGCCATGCCAGTTGGGGTAAGAACTTCTTGACCTTCACTTTCTCATCTCTATACCCTATGGCCTAAGTACTGTTAGTCACTCTTCTTTTAAAGAGAAAGCTGGGTTTAGGGTGGTTAACATGTGCCCAGGCCCACAGGGCAAGTATGGAGTTGAGACTAAATCCTGAGCCCATGGCCTAATCCTTTCACCAGGAACGTAGCTCCGAGCTGCCAAGCACTCCACTTTCTCTTTCACTGGAAGATGTGGAGTTCTTTTAGAGGGCACGGAATCAGGAGCATGTTCCTCTGCCCCCTCACCTAATGTACACATTTCATTCTCCAACATAATGCTTGTTCCTCCTGTGGCCAGGCTGGCTGGGTGCCGCCCTCAGGGAGTCCCCAGTGCCACACGCAGCACCTGCTGGTAAGAGTCCCAACCCTGGCAGAGGCAGGTCCACCCACCACTTTCCCTGGGTGTCCTGCTGTTTCTCTGCATGAGAGTAATTATGGGAACTGCTATCCAGCTGGCAAAGGGGAGCCCTCAAAAGTTACAGATGTTTCCTCGGAGGGACAAGAATGCACTTACACTGAGACTTTTGTTCCTGCTCCCGAGTCGTGACTCATTGGCTTTTGGGTCGCTGCCAAACAGTGTTTCCTTCTGATTTTATTCCTAAAAAAACAAACCTGGAAGGAAACACTTGACCCTGGAGACGAGTAACACTAGCCAGTCACCACAAGAAAATACAGTATCCAGAAGAAATGCATGCATTTCTGTAAGGCCCTAAGCAAAAAAACAAACAGTGAAAAAACCCAGCAGTTTCTAAACTGGATCATCACACCATTGTTAATACAATACAGCAAAAGCCTAAAAACACGGAGAAGAAATTGAGAGAAGCGTAAGGAGAACAGGACCAAGAAGAGCAGCGTGAGAAGATAGAGCAAAGGAGAGGAGGGAGAAGAGGAGGGAAGGCCAGAAGTGAGGAAGAAGCGAGGCAGGAGGCTCACAGTCTGGTGGACACAAGCTACAGTGAGGACTTGGAGGGGGGAGGAATCAAAATTATCCAGTGTGGTCACCCCTGAGAGCGAGTGCCTCACAGCAGCCACAGCATAACCCTGCTCCTGTTTACGGAGAGGTTCCTACATGCCAGGCTCTGTACCAAGTATTTCCATTTATAACTAGAAGCCCGGTGCACGGATTCTTGCACCGGTGGGGTCCCTCGGCCTGGCCTGTGCCCTCTGGCAATCCGGAACCCCTTGGGGGATGTAGGACTGCTGGTTTCAGCCCCGATCCCGGCAGGCCAGGCCGAGGGACCCAACGGGTGCACAAATCTGTGCACCGGGCCTCTAGTATGCATATAAGATCTTTGGTTACTCTCTTCCCGCCCTCCCCCTAGCCCCCTTCCTTCTGAAATTCATCAGTCTATTCCATGTTTCCATGCCTGTGCACTGAGTGTCTGCCCCCTGGTGATCAGTGCACATCATAGCTACCAGTTGAACGGTCAAATGGTTGCTTACGCTTTTATATATAGAGAGAATTATCTCAGGGAATCCAGATAACCCTGGGACTTGTGTACTGTTACTCTCCCCATTTTGCAGTAGGGAACATTGAGGCTCACATCAGTTAAGTGTCGGGTAAAAGAGCACCCAGTGAGCAGGTGGCAGACCCTGGAAATGAATCCTGGTCTGTCTCTACAGCCCACGCTCTTGACTGCTATTCCTGCCTTGAGAGCTCCAGAAACCTCTACGGCAGAGTGTCCTATTCAATCTGACTGTAGTGAAGATAAATAAGAGAGAGACAGGAGCAGAGACTAGTTATGAAATACTAGTGACCCAGTGCATGATTTGTGCACATAGAAAGGAAATTAATTAGAAGGTGGCTGGCGGGGTGGGACTGGGCAAGACGGGCCGGACATGCTCTGGAGCCAACCTCCCACAGTCCCTCCCAAACCAGCTGCACGTGGGGTGGCACCATGGCTCGAAGGGTGTCTGTGGAGTGAGTGGGGTCCCTCTGGCAGGTGGGGTCCTGCAGTCTGGTGGAATCATGTGGCCCCATGAGGAACAGGGCTCCCTCCTCTCTGGTTCTGCGGTGCATCACCTGAGAACCGCCACTGCCAAGTCACCGCAGCTCGGCAGCTCGTGTTGAGCATCTGCCCCCTGGTAGTCAGTGCTCATCATAGCTACCAGTCGGGCAGTTGCTTAGCCTTTTATATATATATATATACTAGAGGCCTGGTGCATGACATTCGTGCACTGAGGAAGAGGGGTCCCTCAGCTGGCCTGCGCCCTCTTGAGGGATCCTTAGTGCTGCCATGAGTCCAGCTTCTAGTTGAGCGGTGCTCCCCCTATGAGAGCACACTGACCACCAGGGACAGCTCCTGCATTGAGCATCTGCCCCCTGGTGGTCAGTGCATGTCATAGTGATAGGCTGTTCTGCCGTTCAGTTGATTTGCATATTAGCCTTTTATTATAGAGGATACTAGAGGCCCGGTGCACAAAATTCATGCATGGGGGCAGGGCGGGGGTCCCTCAGCCTGGCCTGCACCCTCTCGCAATCCGGGATTCCTCGGGGGATGTCCGACTGCCGGTTTCGGCCCAATACCACTGTGGGATCGGGCAGAAACCGGCAGTTGGACACCCCTCTCGCAATCCGGGACCACTGGCTCCTAACCGCTCGCCTGCCTGCCTGATCGCCCTTAACCGCCTCTGCCTTGGCCCCCGTTGCGGCAGCTTCATCCGGAAGGACGTCCGGAAGGTCGTTCGGCTGTCCGGTCTAATTATTATATTACGCTTTTATTATTATAGATAGATGAGAACAAGTTCTGCTGCCCAGACACCAGGCCCTGAGCTCACAAGCCAGCCTCAGTCACAGGGTCCCCCTC
Source organism: Myotis yumanensis (assembly GCF_028538775.1). NCBI lineage: Eukaryota > Metazoa > Chordata > Mammalia > Chiroptera > Vespertilionidae > Myotis > Myotis yumanensis. The sequence goes on from NW_027223759.1 coordinate 76,540,301, forward strand.
AGCCACAGGGTCCCCCTTTCCTTCTCCAGCTGCAGGACCTGGTGCTGCAGGGGCCACTAGAGCAGGACAGGAAGTCCTTCCCCTGTGATGCCCTCTGTCACACCCATTGACAATGCTTTAGTGCCAGCTGCAAAGAACAAATATTTTGGAAAGGGTGCATCTGGAGTGGAGCAGCAGTGAGACCTTAATGGGCATGCTGGCTCAGTTTCAGGCCAAGGCCAGGGAGCCCATGTGTCCGGAGGCTTCTTGTGGGGTGGGAGTGGAGAGCTGGAAGAAGGCTGTGGTTTGCACTGGGTGTCGTAGACGCCACATGAACTGTGTTGGGGACTGTGTTAGAGTTAACCTCGTGGTACCTGCTTGGACATAGCTGGTGGCCAGGCCAGTACAAGCAGTGGCCAGTTCTCTATAAAAGAGAAGTTAACAGTTCTGCTCCAGAAAACAGGACTGGGGAAACAGGTGGGGCAAGGAGGACCAAATCGTGAAAAAAAGTTACCAGTTTGGATGGTGGGAGCCTTCTAAATGACCAGTCATGTCCGCTGGGAAGACAGGGCCCCGGGACAAGGCTTTTTACTTTGTGTCTACAATACCAACTATGCCGAACTCTACCATCCAGGTGCTGCCCACATCCTTTCCCTTCCACCTCACTGCACGAATCCCACTGTTCTCCAGGACACGGGGAATGCTGATTGATAAGCCAATCACACTGTCGCTGGATGAGGATGAGGGACAGTTTCTTTTGGTCCCTAGGCTCAACCACAAGCCCCTCCTGACCGTGCTGTGCTGTGCTTTGGGGTCACTGAGGAGGGACTATCTGGTGCAAATGGTGGGGGGTTTGTCCTTGAAAGCAGTTACACCTCTGCTTCTCCTTTGAGTTGTTACTCACATGACCACTGGGTTAAAATTGTCCAAATGCCCATTCATTCCAAGCAAACCATCGCTGATTTAATAAATATCAAAAGACACTGTCTGATTCAGAAAAAATTCTCTACACCAACTGTAGCAAAGATTCAGTTTTTTTTCTAATGGAAAGAGGAAAAGGAGGGGAGAGGAGGAAGGAGAAGAGAAGAAGAGAACAGGAGAGTAGAGAGGGAAACAAAGAAGGAAAAACAAAAAGGGAAGGAAGGGAGGGAGGAAAAGGTAGGTCTTTGCACTGGATGCAGCTTCTCTCTGGCAGTGGGTTACTCCAACTTCCTCCTGGTAAAATGCTAGCAATGGCGCTGTTTAATGGGCTGCTGGGAAGTCCTGGTGGGCTGACATCACTACAAGTACACGGGACCATCTGGAGGCCTGGGCAAACCTCAGCAGACTCTGAGGACCTGGAATGACCCCTAATTGGTATGGATCAACAGGGCTGTTCATGGCTTTACTCTACTCCCTGCAATGGTACCCTCCATTGTGCTGAGGACAAGCAGCACCCTATGGGGTAGCCCCCACTAGCTCCACGGGGGTCATCAAACTCCCAGCATCCTGGACAGAGGATGGCAATATGAGGTCAAAGCTTCCCGAGCCCCACCCTCCCACCACCACTACTATTGGCCCTCTCCTCCCTCCTCGGTTAATTAAGGAAGTGCAGTGAAGTGCCCCCAGCCCACACATGGACCACTACTGGTACCTTACAAGTCTCAACCTCAAACTCTTGACTTTTTCTTCAAAAGCCACCTGGGCTCATACGAGTGCACTTCCACCCTGTTTTCAATTTCATTTTAAAGTGTCTCCCACTTCTCACTGGTCCAGGTCAGTATCTGTCTCTCCAGGCTCCCGGGAGGCAGACATGGCTTCGAAAGTCCAGATATGTAAGCAGGTTCCCACTTACTGGCTCCCGATGATGACCGTTATAAAGAGAATGAAAATGAACAGCTTCATCTTCGGATCTGAGAAAAGGCAAATCCATATAGACTAGTTTCACCCATGCAGTTTCACTAGTTCTTCGTAGGAGATCATGAGTCTCCACACAGAATCCTACATCATGGATAGAGCTAGCCTCTTGGGATTCAAGGGGATGAACAGAAGACAGAGGAAGGTGCTGTCACAGAGAGTCATTCCCGGGGAGGCAGTCCAGTGTAGTGGCCACAGTGTATGCTACCCGCCCCCCCCACGGTATATGCTTTCAATTCAAATCTTGACTCAGCCATCAGCTGTGGGATCTTACCCTTTGCCTCAGTCACATCACTTGACAATGGAGTTAACAGTATTGACTCAGTAGCATTTCAAGGACTAGGCCGGGCACGTAGGAAGTAATCAAATATTAGTACTCATTATCATCACCACCTCCCCAAGGACCTCAATCTAATCAAAAATAGAATCATGGAAGGGAAAAGTACAGGCGAGCCAGCTGCCAACATCCCAATTGAGTAAGGAAGCAGGGATGAGCCAGCACTCCCTGGAGCTCTACTGTCCCTGGGGGTGGGACCAACATTCTTGGGGCTGGGGGTGGGGTGGGGTGGGGTGGGGGTGGTGGCCCTAGGTATTCTGAATACGGATGGACTCAGTACTTAGGGCTGCACAGCCAGATCACATGAGCATCTGCGACTTACATGGTTTTTACTTAGGTATGAATTTATATATAGATGTTAAAATATGATTTTAGAAGTACAGATTATTACATTTTTAACACACTTTCTAAATTGGTTTATCAATGTTTCTCAATATCATAAAGCCTGTTCTTATAATAAAACGAGGGGTTCTGCTTCCCACAAATACTCTACATTGAAAAATACGCTCCTAATCTGTATCTTTGATATAAAACTCCATCAGCAAGCTGTGCCCTTGCAGGGCCTGGTTCAAGGTCTCAGTGCCATGGCTCTGCACTGAGGTGGAAGGTTCCACAGGGTAAATCCCTTCGTTTCAGTTTCTACTAAAAATTACACCTCAAGGATTCCAGCTGGCATGGGAAGCCACCTGGCGCCAACTCCACTCCACCTCAGGTACCTGCTCTCCACGGTAGTGTAGATAGCACCAGAAAACAGTCAAAATTCCTCCAACCCTCCCAACACGCTCAGTTGACTTATTTGAAGGCTATTCCCAGATTTATGCTTTGCTCCTCCACCTTTATTGTAAAACAATACTTCTATTTTGCTTTTCTTTCAAAGAAAAAGCCAGAAAGCCCCACTTCTATTTCCTCCTACTGCGTGATTTGGCTTTCTTTGTTGAGTTTCTAAGTAAGGGTTGATGTAAGAACCATAGAGAACTCATTTTCTCCTGCCGCACTAATGGGGAACAGACCTCCTTCCAGCAGGAAGCTGCCACAGCCTCAGGGATCAGCAATCCTGAACCAAAGAGACATCCAAATGGCCCTTCCTCCAAGAAGCCTTCCTCTACCCTTGGCAATATGGCCTCCGAGTCTCCTGGGACTGCACATCTTGGGCTGGGCTGAGATGCACTGGGCGGTGTGTGCCAGGGTTTCCCCGGTCCTCAGTACCCGGCCTGAGCAGATCTGGGTGGCCTCCCAGCCCCACCACCGCTGCCGGGCATGATTGATAGACCCCTTCAGCTTGTGAGTGTGCTTTTGGAACAACGTGAACTATGCCTAGAATCTCCATCCAGAACAGCTTCCCTATAAGCTATGCTTTAACAATGTTCTATTTGGGAGAAAAGTGTCAATCAATACAGTATCTCAGTTGTTCTTATACATCCGTGCCTAGTCACAGTCAGAAAGCCATGCCTTTCAGACCATTACAAATTCCGAGGCTGTACGTCTCCCTCTCTTCAAGAATGAACGTTTTCTTCTTCACTTGACGGAAACAGTCTTTCCAGGCTTTTATACCTCCTTTCATCGGGCTCCTCCCCGTGCTGTTCACCCTCTGGGGACGGAGACCCTTAGGTCACTCACGCCCTGGAAGGCTGCCTCCTTCTCTAAGGCACAGGCTTCCCCAGGCCTGGGCTTGCTCAGAGGCTTTTGTCTACAGACAGCCCTCATTCTTTTCTGCTCCAGACTCCCTTTTCCCATCCCCAAACACCATTGTTCCCTTATCCATTGCCAAACTGTTAGAGTTGGAGTAACAGTAAAAAGCCTTAAGGCAAATTACAACCACAACAGCTGTGTTTACTAAGAGCCACAAATGAACTCATCCCAGGCTATTGGAGTGGCAGGCAGTGACTCAGAACCTTCTGGAAGTACCCCGCCCTCAGGATGTTCTCAGGCTGCCTCAGCCTTGGGCTCTCTGGGCCAGCCCTGGCTTTTGGAGGAGACCCCCGGCAGAGCACAAGGGATCTCTTTTCAGGCACAATACTTTAACATGTTTTCTTCTCGCAGCTGCAGTAATTTGCACTCAGCTGTTTATGCCTCTGGGAGGACTGCCAGTCACTACAGAGTAGACAACCCAGAGCAGACAACCAACCTCAAGCTCCTCAAGGCCTCTGCAACCACCAGCGAAAAGGTCTGCAATTCCACCACTCATTAGTCAAACCTTGAGACCATTAGTGACCTCTCTAAAGTGTCAATGCCCCAGCTGACTGCATGACATCAAGAAGGCTATGGCTCAGCCCAGCAGTGGGCTCAGTTGGTTGGAGCACAGGCTGAACACTAAAAGACTGCCTGGTCAGGGAGCATATAGGCAACTAATGGATGTTTCCCTCTGACATCAATGTTTCTCTCTCTTTCCTCTCTCTCTCCCTTCCTCTCTAAAAAGGAAAAAAAAAATCAATAAAGTGAAATAAAATGAAAATAAGTCTACCACTCATCCCTACCTTAGGGTGGATCAATTTTTTCCCTAGGTGGAAGGGCTTTGTAACCTCTCAAGTTCCTACACATTCTTATTTAAATGTTGGATTAAAAGGTAAGCATTCCTGAGAGAGACTTCACTGGAACCTCTATCAGCTGACTGCACCCTCCCAGGCATTAATATAGGTGACTTGGTATTTTCCTTGGAAATAAGAGGGCGGGTCCTTGGGGGGTGGCCATGGAGCTGGTGAGTTGCACTGGGAAGCAAAGGCCTGGGGCACAGGGGACAGCTAAGGGCGTCCGTGTCGACTACTGCATGGGCAGTTGCTGGCTACATGGAAGCCATGCACTATGGCTGGAGAGGTGCACGTGGAAAGGTGCCGGTTAAAGTTTTTCTAATCTAGGAAAATTGGTGACTCCCTAGTACAATGTTTCCCAAACTTCCTGCTTAAAAAATCACCTGAAGCCTGTGATTTTTTTAACATACAACTCCCAGACCCTTCCCTGGAGAGGCTGTTTCATGAGGTTGAGGAGGCTCCCTGGCAGCTGAAAGTTTAACAAGCTCCCGGTTGGAATTTATGATCGGGCACATTTGTTTACCACTGACCTATATTCTAAGAACCAACGTAAGCTTTCCTGCCTTCCCCTGGAACATGGGCTGGAAATCATTGCAGCAAAACACCCCATAAATTAATGCTGCTCCGAGGGCCGGGCCAGGTTCCTGCTCGGACCCACAACAGTGTGTGTAAGGAGAGGTCCTGCTCCCAGGTGGGAGGAAGGATGAAGACTTTATTCATTATATAAGAGCAATAAGCCAACAGGCCCACAGTCCCAGACAGTCAACTGCCACACATTCTTCCCATCCACCCTAACTGCCAACCCAAAGAAGAAAACCTAGTTCCAACCACAAGCAAACTTGGCAGAAGCTCTGGCAGCCCGAATCAGGGCTGGGCTGTCATCGGAAAGTGCTCCTGGGAGAGGTGCTAACCAAAGAGAACACTCAGAGTCTCACAGTCAGACTGCAAGCGCTGGGGCTCCCGCTGGACTGCAGGCTGAAAAGGGGGGCTTGGTCTTCCTTTCCGAGCACCCTGATGCCTCAAAACCTGACAGATTTCCAAACAGGTCATGCAAAGGATGGTTTGGCCCAGATGAAACATGGAATTCATGAGAAGATTAGACAAAAATGGCAGCTTTTTCCTGGGCTCCCAAGTGCAAGGTCGCAAACTCAGATACCTCTGGGTCAGGAGGGGGGGACAGACGGACAGATGGGACCTGGAGAGGGTTAGAGAAGGCCCCCAAAGGACTGCCATCTTTGGGACCCTAACCCCACTGTGGGGCAGCCTCGACTCTGACAGCCAATCTTTGGCATGTGAGTTCCATTTGCCACGCCATCTACATTATCAAGAGCAGCCAGGAATTTCAACTTTCCAGCGAACCTTCCCAAACGGCACATTTTCCAATTTAACAAATATTGTGCCACCTCATCAAAATGTTTGTGAGTTAGATTTGGTCTGTGGAGTCCGAGGCTGTATCTGCTGCTTTAGGCATAAGGCCAGGCCCTGTGACAGAACAGTCAACATGTTTGCTTGCAACTCCGGCCCATGGATAAGCTTTTCCTTTGGAGTGTTCCTCCTGCCCCTCTCCCTCCTGGCTCTTTCCATCGCATTCCGCAAGTGCAGGCTCTCTGGGCTGCCAGGACAATTCAGGCAGTCCAACGTCCCCCTGGCACCAGCGACTCCTCTCCCAAAGCCCTGCCAATGTCCCTTCAGCCAACAGCAATGGGAGGTTAATGGCTTCCCAGGAGGCTCACCTGACCTTTGGATGGTTGAGTTACGTTTCCTGCTATCCCTTGAAAGCTCAGCGAGTTCCCTAGCAGCCTATTTTCTGTCATTTTGAGGGTCACCCAGGACAAATCGGATTCCTCTTTTGTTTGCCACCCCTTCGGAAACCTCATCCACTCACCTGCAGCCTCAAAAAAGCTTTTCTTCCCTGGCCAGACATGCCAGCTTCTTCAATCAGGCTCCATAAAGCATGGCTCTGAGTTACCCCACATTCTACTTCTAATCAAGAGGTTCTAATTTGCCTGGATAATGTAAATAACAACAAACTAACATAGCCATCAACGAATACCAGGCAATGTTCTAATAGTTTTATATTTATTAACTCACATGATCTTCATAAAAACCTTAAAAGTAGGTTTTCTTTATTACCACCCATTTTACAGATGAGAGGACAGAGGCACAGGGAACCCAAGGTAATTGCCTGTGATCAATCACACAGCTAGTCATGGTAGAGCCAGGATGGACCCGGCCAGTCTGACTCCACAGTCTCCCACAGTGCAGAGAAAGGAAGGGCTCCCACAAGCTCAGAGCACCAGGGAATGAGCACGCCGGGTAGGTGCTCTCAGATGGATGGGAACTACCAGCCCTCATTCTCCATGTTATGCCTCAACTGAAAGTCTATTATCAATTTTTGGCAGTTCCCCGAACTGCTGGCTCACATGAGCTTACTGTGAACAAACCCCTTAAATCTCTTTTACACACATGGATGCTAAGCCACAGCAACCCTCTCCTCTCCTCGAGCAGCTGGTTTTATGGACTCTGCCTGGCCCGGTCTAGTTACCATCCCTCTGTCCTATTTCCGATGGCCCATAAAGCTGTCCTACAGGCTGTCTTCTCTGTGCCCTTGCTCTTGAAAGAATCAGAGAAGGCCAAGAAGGCGTTTAGATTATAGAATCACGGAACCCTGGAGAGTGAAACAAAAGAACATTCAGTCCTCTGCCTTGTTTTACAGATGAGGAAAGCGAGACCAAGGGCAAATCAATTCCAAAGATAAGCTACCAGGGAGGGTGTGGCTGGAATTAGAATCTGGGTGACGGTCTCCCACCCACAGCTCCGCCAACTACTGCACCAGACCATCTCGATCAGTGTTTCCAACTGAAACGGAGACACAGCAAGTCCTCCCTTAATGTCCACATCGGTTCTTGGAAAGTGGGACTTTAAGGAAAATAATATATAGCAAAACCTACTTTACCATAGGCTAATTATATAAATAAGAGTTAAGTTTCTACTGCATATTTCTGGTCACAAAAAATCACCAAACTTCTAAATGAATACTCAAACCACTTCTAATATCTGTATATATAAAAAGCCAGTGACCATAATGCCATAACAACTAGTCGCTATGACGCCCACTGTGGCCAGCAAACCGGCCCAATAAGGTACTTAAGTCTCTTTTTTTCCCCATTGACCCAAGAGCTCTCTATGTGGTTTGCTGAGGCTGATTCCTGGCCAGCATTGCAGCTTTACTTATTCCTCTGCCCAAACCTGCTCTTTTCCCATTCTCTCCAGTTACTGTTCTCAAAAGTATCCTTTAATAAGTACTGCCCACTACTGGGCTCTCCCACCCCAATCAAGGCCGGGGCCAGCCAGACAAATGCCCCCCTTAACCCCTCCGCCCCACCAGGATAGGCCCACAGCCCCTGTCCCTAGCTGCCCCCGCCCCTGATCGCCCCCCCTCCCAATAGGGGGTGGGGCTGGCCGCCCAAACTCCTGCAGCCCTTCCCCGCAGCAGACCCTGCCCCATATGGGTCCCCACCAACCCTGATTGGCCTGCAGCCCCTCCCCACAGCCACCCCCACCTCCAAAGGGCCCCCACCACCCTGATTGGCCCACAGCCTCTCCCCCTGGCCAGCCCTGCCCTTGATTGGCCCACCTCCTCAAAGGGGGTGGTGCCAGCATGCCAACCTCCTGCAGCCCCCTCCCCCCACCTGGCCCCACCCCAGATCAGCCTCCCTACCCCGATCAGGGGCAGGGTCAGCCGGCCAACTACCCATGGCCCTTGCCCCAGGCCACTGGCCCCCTATCAGCACCCCCCCACCCCATTAGGGGGTGGGGCTGGCCGGCACACTGCACACAGCCCCTCCCCATGACTGGCCACACCCCCAATCGGCCCCCCAACCCCAATGAGGGGTGGGGCCCACCAGCAGCTCCTCTGCCCAGTGGCACAGCCTTGATTGCCCAATCAGGGCAGGCCAGCCAGCCAACCTCCCACCATCTCCTCCTCCCGACAGGCCTAGCCCCAATCCGCCCTGATTGGGGCTGGGCCAGCCAGACCCCACCCGTGCATGAATTCGTGCACTGGGCTTCTAGTTAAACAATGAAATAAATGTGAGTTAAACATACATTTAAGAAGGATAAATAAAACAAGATCATTCTTTTCTAATCCACAGTTCAGGGTCATGGGTGGCCAGAGCCTCTCTGGGCAGCTCAAGGTGTAAGGTGGAAACCCCCCTCCTACTCCCCCGCTCCTCCCACCCCACAGGACACCCTTCCATCACAGGGCACTCACACACCCACCACACTCATTCCAGTGGGACAACGTGGACACACCAGTTCACCTGACGTGCACATCTTTGGGTGTGGGAGGAAACTGAAGAACCCAAAGAAAACCTAAGCAGACATGGGAGAACATTCAAACCCCACACAGATAGTGGCTCTAACTGAGAATAATTTTTCTTTTATCAAGATCATAGCAAAAGGATGTTGAATGAAACAGCGTTATTCAAAGACCTGCCGAACGACAAGGAGAACGTGTTCTTTCTTCTATGGACAAGTAAACATCAATAGGTTTAAGATGACTGAAGAAAACTTGCTGAAACAGGGAATAGTCCACTAGGCTGATGAGACAGAAAAAAACGGCTGCCCAAAGGTTCTCTTAAGCTCAGTGTTCATTCCTGTACATATTTGCTCATCAAACACTGACGTGCTTGTGCCACCGCCACACAAGGTTAGATTATAGTCGGCATGCAACCAACACTATTTTTGGAAAATCCTTAAGTCCTCTGGACTGTAGCCCTTGGAATCTTCAAAGCCAATGATTCATTTCTGATGTTTCTCTTTGCATTTGGTTTCTCTTCTCTGTCTCCCCACCCAAAAAATTTACACTTGAATCTGGGGAAAAGCTCTGCAATGTGACTGCCCTTGAGCACGTGCCAGGAACTGAGCCAGACAAAGCCATGCACAGGTGACCAGGGCTGGTGTGGCTGCCCTGGAGGGGTTCACCTCTCCACAGGCACCTCTGACTCCTCCCTGGGCAAAAGCAATGTGCTTCTGCCGCTGGCAAGCGTGATCTCAGGATCATGACAAGGTCTTTTCTTTCTTTTATTCTTTGTTAATCCTCACCCAAAGGTATTTTTCCATTGCTGTTTTAGAGAGAGTGGAAGGGAGAGGGAGAGACAGAAAGAGAGAAACATCAATGTGAGAGAGACACATTGATTGGTTGCCTCCCACACGTGCCCCGACCAGGGCCAGGGATTGAGCCTGCAACCGAAGTATGTGCCCTTGACCGGAATGGAACCCGGGACCCTTCAGTCTGAGGGCTGACATTCTATCCACTAAGCCAAACTGGCTAGGACAACAAGGTCTGATTGACTTTTCCTCCAAGGGGAATAAACTGGGGGAGATATAGGGATCAGATGAGCTTCTGAATGTTCTTCTGGTTGGAACCGGAACCATCAGCTGTAATCACATTAGCTTTCCCAGCAAATTCAACAAAACGGACTCCAATTTCATTTTTTCAGAATGTACGCCAATTTCACTTATGGAGGGTTTAAACTTATCTGGTTGATCTCTCCATTATCTGGGAAGAAAAGTCTGGCCAAGCAGATTAAAGAATAAGCACGACAACTAGGTTCTTTTCAAGGATTTCGGTACATTCTTTAATTACAAAGGTGTTTGGTGGGTTATTAAAACAATATAAAACTAAGATCAGTTAATTCCTATGAGGAAATAAAATGGCACTTCTCCAAACTACTCCCCTTCCCAATTTTGCATTAATTTAAACTAAGCCCAAGTCGACCAAATTAGTGAGTGAGATAATTACATAGTTTTTAGAATGGAATTCTTTTTCAGACTCAGAGGTTACCTAGTCTGGAGACTTTCAAGATTTATTTTTGGTTGTTTAAAGCAGTTGAACTCTTTTTCTAGTGACCACAGACTAGACATCCGAATCTATACCATAGATAACTCGGAGCTACTGTGGCTGGTGGGACCCATACTGGGTAGCCCCCCTGACTTCCCACAGCAGCTGGGCCCTGGCCAGGACTCCAGGGAACATAGGTAAATAATGATCTCATGCAGGGGCTAGCAAACTTTCTGTAAAGGGAAAGATGTCAAATATTTTAGATTTTGTGGGAACACATAAGGTCTGCCACATACTCTTTTGTTTTAGATTCTGGTGGTTGTTTTTTTTATGACTTTCAAAATGGAAAAGCCATTTTTAGCATGTAGGTCACAGGCCAAATTTGGCCCCTAAAATCATGTCTTGCCACCTTTAATGTACGTTAACAGCACTGTTGAGGTTTAACTGGCACATAATAAACTGCCCATATTTAAAACATACCATTTTGTAAATGTGCATATATGGACATGCCCTAAAGCCATCACCACAATTAGACAGTGGACACACCCACCTCGCTCTCACCCTGCCCCAGGCAACCACCTACCTGCTTTCTGTCATTATGCATTGGTTTGAATTTTCGAGAGTTTTATATACCCAGAATCATACTCCTTTTTTATGTTTTGCTCTTACACTCAGCATAATTATTTTGAGATCTGCTGTGTTATTGTGCAATAATTCATTCCTTTTTACCAATCCTTCATGCATACAAGTGAGGACACAGACCCCAGAGGTGCCCGCCCAGAAATCACACAGCGGGCAGCAGAGCTGGCCCAGAGCCCGGCTGCCTCTTGCGCAGGGTTTTCTTTGCAGGCCTCTCACTGCTAATGTCGCCATGGGCTCTCAGAACCTCTAGCAGCGGTTCTCAACCTGTGGGTCGCGACCATCGAAAAACACATATAGCATATCAGATATTTACATTACGATTCATAACAGTAGCAAAATTACAGTTATGAAGTAGCAACGAAAATAATTTCATGGTTGGGGGTCACCACAACATGAGGAACTGTATTAAAAGGTCGCAGCATTAGGAAGGTTGAGAACCACTCTGCAGAATCTGCACAGGAATGGCTCCAATCCTTTTCCTTCGAACCCTCTCTTCTATGTCCCAGGGACCAGCGAGCACAGGGCAATGCCCAAAGCAAAACACATTCCAAGTCATATCCCAGGATTGCCAGGTAAATTGCGTTTAATGAAATCAAAAGGAGACTGGCACCTATTATGTTGGGTAAAGCAAAATCAATGATTTCTTCCCTCAAAGAGCTTACAGTCTAGCAAGTAAGCAGAGACTGACAGAAAAAGGTAAATATGTGATCACAAAAGGATTAAAATTACATGAAAGGAAGAGGATGCTGTGATAGGGATGAGGAGGGGTGGTAATTGGTTGAGGGCATGTGTGTGAAACAGGGTGGCCCTAGGAAACTAGGGTTGGGGCAGAGAAGGGCAGCCTTAATTTATCCAAGAAAAGGTGACTCCAAAGCATGCATAACTGATTTATTGTTCCAGTTTACTAGGAAAATCCAAAAAGCTGCCAGAAGCACCCAGGAGGAAGCTGCACTTGGTTTCAAAATGGAAATGATACAATGTGAAGGTCAAGTCCACAGAGGCATGCAAACTATTTTCTTTGAACAGGTGCAAAGGAGAGAAGCCACTTGCCCTTTTTTAAGAGCCCACATCTCCCAAAACCAGTACCACAATCCATTCATTTCAAAATCGAGCTGAGAAATGGGAACACTCAATGTGTCCTTATTTTTTTTTTTTTTGTTAATTCTCACTTGAGGATATTTTTTCCGAGAGAGTGGAAGGGAGGGAGGGGAAGAGAGACAGAGGGGAGAGAGAAACATTGATGTGAGAGGGACACATCGAATGGTTGCCTCCCACATGCCCCCCCAACCAGGGGCAGGGATGAACCTGCAACCCAGGTATGTGCCCTTGACTGGGAATCAAACCCATGACCCTGAGGTATACGGGACAAACTAGCCACTGAGCACACCAGGCAGGGACCAACATGTACTTTTTAACACAAGTTGGGCTGAAAGTCAGTTGAGTGATGCTCTATTAACATGGCAAATTTTGATAGAAAGGTGTACAAATTCATGGGAAGACTACAGATAACCTGTAGAGAGACTATCAATAACCATTTATAGTCTAGCCTGATTTTATTTTACTTGAGAGGATTAAATGTGGAATAACATATGTAGGAAGAAAATCTTATTTACCAGCCTGTGTTTCAGCATCTCAGCACCACTGATATTTTGTGCCACATATTCCCTGTTGTGGGCAGTCCTGTGCCCTGTTAGATGTTTAGCAGCATCCCAGACCTTAGCCCACTAGATGCCAGTAGTACCTCCCCCAACAGTCAGACCTGCCACATGTCCCTTGGGGTGAAACTGCCCCTAGTGGAGAACCTCAGTACTACAGGAAGACAGAATTCTAGCCATTATAGCAAAGAGAGTTACTATCTGGAATTAAATCTGCTTCCATGGAAAAGGGCCGATTTCATCATCTCTTCTGCACAGTTAGCATTTTAGAACTGAAGGCGGGTCACAGTGCTTTACCTTTTCTGAACACGGGCCAGAAAACCCACAGCAGGGAGTCCAGACCCTGGCCATCACATGTGCTGCCTTCAGTGGGCTGACTGCTAACTTCCTCAATGAGCAAGACATGAAAATGTGAGACCAAAGTTCCTGACCATTCAGAAAGCAATTACCTTTTATGTTTAGAAAGAGGCAGATTTTGAACTCTTGGGAGTCTGTTCCCTCCTACACAAACACATCCTCAAAGGTAATTATGATATCCGCATACCGCCCATAGAAAAGATCTGCACGTCATGTCGGTAGGTCACACTGCAATCGGTTCCTTTCCTGTCTTACCTTCCCCAGATGTGCTCTGGAAACCATCCAGGAGCACCAAGGGCCCTCTGGGGCCCAACAGCCCAGCGCTTTTGGAAAACGTGGCTCAGTCTGTGGCCAAGAATGTTGTTTTGTTGAAGATCTCCCTGAGCAAACCGCCCGCAGTCAGTCCTGGCAGGCATTTTCCTTACCCGGTTAATGGAAGGCTGACCAATGTGTGTACTGACTACAGCCGAATGGATGCGAAGGCCTGCACTCCCCAGCAAAGGGAGCGCCTGTCTTTTTGTATCATCTCACAAAAGGCAGAGGCGAAGACTTGGCAATGCTTTGCTCCGGAAAGAAACCCAGCTTCTGTGGGAACTGGCTTTCGGAAGCAAGTACAGGATGTGAAAGAGGCTGTAACGTGTCACTCCAACACACAGGGAGTGAAGGGCTGTGCTGGGCAGTGAAGGACTGTGTGGAGGAGCTGGGACAGCCTTTACCAGACACTCAAACTCAGAGCCACCAAATCCCTGCACATCTTGTTTACCTCTAAGCAGATTAGAAGCACTGGGCACTGGGCTTGATTACTCCCTGGATCAAAGCAAAGTGAAATTAACCAACAAGTCTTTTCAAACAGTGAGAGAGAGAGAGGCGGACATTGACTGACTCACCTTCCAGAAGTTGTCCACTTTGCCGTACACGAGGGACTGGTTCTGCCTCTTGATCTCGTTGATGTGGTGGACGTCGCTGGAGTTCAGGTGCTGCTCCACCACGAAGCCCAGGAAGCTGTTGTCTGGGGTGTGAGCTGATGCGGAAAGGAAAGAGCAGGGTGGTTAGGATTTAATCAGCAAGGAGCAACGACTGTTACAAATTTAATACAAGCCATCTCGCACACAACTAAATGTTTTCCTCTTACCCGGTTCTTTCTCCCCTGGGAGGGGTGAGGGACTGCTGCCCCCACACATCCCCAGCAGAACATTCACTGAGAGCAATTCTCTTCAAGATGGATTAACCTGCGCCAAATCCTGCTTTTTTTTTTTTTTAGTGGAAAATGCATTTGTCTAAAAAGCATTCAGCTGTGTGCTCTCCTCTTTCCTGTTTCCTCAGAACAAGGCTACTGTCTCCTCTGGGCTTTAGCACTAGTAACCAGAACTCTGTAGGGAACAGGGCTGAATCAGTGGTTCTCAATAGGGTTGGGGGTGCTGACGGGGAGCCCTACACACCCTATTCAGACTCCAGCTGTGTTCACCATCCAGGTGGCTAAGAGGAGGTTTGGGGACAAAACCAAACATCATCATCCCAACCCTCTAAGAATTACTAGTGAAAGACGTCATTAAGGGGCTGTATGAACTGATGAACGGAATGGAGAAAGAATAAACGGTGGAGCCCACTAGGATGTGAACCACCCTGAACAGCCAACCACCCAGAGACAGTGTCTAGTCTACAACAGGACAGACTATGGAAGAGAAGAGGCGTTTTCCTCTGGATCTCTCATAATTCGAGTTCTAAAACTTCACCAGTTTAACACCTGACAAGGAAAAATGCAGCCCCTACCCCTTGTCAGACACTTGTCTCTTATGCCTACAATTTTAAAAGAATTTCCCCAGAAGACAACAATCAGAAAACAATTCTCTCTGGATAAAAAGACCCTCCTCTCCTGGACATCCATTCTGTCCAGAGAAACCTGCTTTTCAAGGAGATGGCCCCCCATCGGCCCCAGGCTGTTAAATGAAGCCACCGCCCCGACCCAGGCTGACTTGCACAGAGCAGCTATAAATAACTTAAGCGGATCGATCCTCGACATTCAGTAAAATCCACCCGGCACATATTCATTCAACACGACCTCTTTCACTGGTGGGTGGTCCACAAACGGAAGGAAGCGGGTTCCTTTGTCTGGCTCGTTTTCTCAGGACTCAGGAGCCCTTTTCCAGGCAGGGAGCCAGCTCGGCAGCCCTGAGGTGGGCAGGGTGGGCACAGGGAAGGCCTGGGGATCTGAGGCTCAGGGCCCTCTCTCCAAAGCCTGGAGTGAAGATGAAGGAGGGAGGGAGCTTGGCCCTCTCTCTAACACTCAGAGTGAAAATGAAGGAAGGAGCCCTGGCGGGAAGCCTGAACTGTGGGGATGCAGGGGCTGCATACACACTGCGTTATCACCATCCAGTCTCCCAGGCTTTTGCCTAATGGGGGTGACAGAACGAGGAGATAATGGGGTTGTGACTGGGGAGTTGCGGTGGTCTTGCCAATCTGTTATTTCATTTCTGTGTTTTTGAACAAGTGCCCAGAGGCGATGACATTGGCTGCAGTTGGCTGGAAAGTAAATTACTGAATAAATTCTACTGCCAACAAGAGGCCATCATTGCTGGTGTCTTTTTTGAGGAGCTGGAGGGGAGGGCACTGAAGGCACCCAGGGCAGGAAGCGAGCCCAGTGCACTCAAATGGCAGCTTCAAATATTTCTCTGTAAACCTTTGGTTAATTGTAAAAAATCTGAAATAGGATCTTGACACCTTTGAGGCTGTGATTTTTATCTTCAGGAAATTTATGTGGTGACCAAAGCTTCATGCTTTGATATCTGTCTCTGTAGTTCAGTGATCTAGTCCCTGTGCGGGCACTTTCTGAAAAAAATGAAACAATCTAGCATCGAAAACAATAGGTTTTATTTCATGTTAAAATACACGCAGGTGTAGTCAAAAATAAAATGATCATCAAATCCAAAAAAGAAAAAAACAACTCATACGTTTTTATATTTTTGTGTCAAAGATCTCTCTAGGGCAGCAGTTGCCAACCTTTTGTACTTCACAGACCACCAGTGGTCCGCAGACCACCAGCTGGCAACCGCTGCTCTAGGGCATAGTCTGAATAGTGACAGGGATGGCAGGCCTTTGTTGCACTGTGACCATAATTTGGTGCTACATCAACTTTGACACTGTATAAAGAATGAATTACAAAGACTACTCCTCTGAGTTTTCATTCGAACACTTTATTTCACCTCCTTTCTCTTGTCTGGAATGTGAACTTGAGGATCAACAACCAGCAAGTGCACCACCACATGTCATGAGAATGGTCCGACCCTCCGTGTTTCTTCCCAGGTACCATGGACCCTGCCACAGGACCCTGGGAGTCTGCGACAGGGCTGCTCAAATGCACCCGCCCAACAGGCGATTTGGAAATAACAGCAGGGCAGGCCTAGGTTACTTCCAAGGAGCTGGCCGGCAGCTAGGTACTGCATGGTGATGAATCAAAAGCCCAAGCACAGGCTGATGCTACCTGAAATGACCTTTTCGTGGAGATCCGCACTTTGCCTTTTTGCTCTGCCTTAAGATGGGAACACAGACTTTAGCTGTGTTGGGCGGGTTTCTAAGGGAAGGTATTTACATATTTCAAGGGAAATCAAAGAAATCCCATCACAAATGGGACACAGGAAATCCTGTACTTTTGGAAATCACTCAGTCCCAGGAGATAAACAAATGTGCTTTTTAAAAAATATGTGTTTTTATTGATTTTAAAGAGGAAAGGGGAGGGATATAGAGAGAGAAACATGAATGACGAGAGAGAATCATTGATTGGCTGCCTCCTGAACACCCCCTCCTGGGGATCAAGCCTGTAACCCGGGCAAGTGCCCTGACCAGGAATCGAACCAGTGACCTCTTGGTTATGGGTCCATATTCAAGCACTGAGCTACACTGTCTGGGCAACAAATGGTTTTTAAAAAAAGGCTGATATTGGAGTTCTAACTACGTGCTGAGTTCATGAAAACCCGATAACATGTTTGTACATATGGGAGGACAGAGAGAATTACTTAAACTACCCATGTCTACACACCACAATGTGGGATTCAGAGCCAGACCAGCTGGCTCCAGAGCCCAAGCTCCATAAAGCACTTCTAATATATAGCCTCGTAGTCCAAAAAATGTATTTTCTGGGCTCTGTGAATTATAGTGGTAAACATGCTATGGAGAAAAATAATATTATAAGGTAGACGGAAATACACATGAAAGACTCAGGGAAAAATATATCAAAAATGTATCCGTTTCTTCAGCAATTTATGCCATCTGTAGGTAGGACCCAGCTGGGATTTTACATCTATAAATTAGAGGGGACTTGCTAAACATTAACAACCGTCTTAAAATAATTTAGGACATTTTTTTTTTATTAAGAAAAGCATTGTTTTAAGCACTTTGGGAATGCCTATTTACAAACGATTATAAACCAGTTTGATGAGTTTCCTGAGCAAATTATGGTGATGACTTCTCTTAAAAACTGTTAGTTTAGCTTCAATAATTCATTCAGTGGCAAACATTTTAAAGCACTATTTCTACAACCAGGTTATATGCTAGATATTGAGGGATTCCAACCAAAAGATGATTTTCTGCCCTCACAGAACTTACTACTACTGAATAAGTGAGGTATACACTATATGTACACCATGCAGTAACAATGTCCTCTTCTTCAAATGTAACTCAAAAATTTTATTAAGTCAAATGGATCTTTCTTTCAGTGGCATAAATCTCCAAGGTCTGTTTTTCCACCAAGACCTCCAAATCTCTAAGAAGTGTAAATATTCGCTTTAACAGGTGTCAGCTGTCAGCTGGTCTTTACTTACAGCTGGGGCCACAGTGTTGGAAACCCCTGCCTCCAGGTCATCAAGAGGAGAGACCCCAGAGTCAGCCTGGGCCCCTCCCTCAGCCAATCAGCAAGCCCTGAGGATTAGCTTCTCAAGACTCTCAACTCCTCCCCTCCTCTCTCCACCATTCTTAGTTCTGGCCTCATCAATTCTTACTAAGGTTTCTGCAATAGATACGTTTTCTTTTACCCGAAATAGAAAGGTGTTTTTTTCTTGATTATAATAGAAATATACCCTCAGTGTAAAACTTTTTTTTCAGAGAACAGAGAAAGATAATAAGGAAAATAAAGATGTCATCCATCATCTTACCACCTAGACATAACCACTGTTAATGGGCTTTTCCCCTAGACTAAGGGATCTTTTTTTATCCTCAAATCAAAATTGGATCCTATTATACCTCCTCTTTTGGGAAGTTTCTTCACTTACACAATGTGCCACAGGTGCCTTTCTGGGTTAATAACCACAGCTCATCGCTGCTCGCTAAAGCAATACTTCAGTGGGTGATTTATCTCATCAGCCACGATGCCACGTGTTGAGGTGCCAGCATTACTCTGTAGAACTAACCAGCCTTCCTTCCAGGCCATTCGAATCTTTATCATTCAGACAGAATCCTGACCCTTCGGCTGTCCCCACTCTCCCTGCCTCTGAGAACAGGGCACATAATCCAGAGGGCTCCACCTGACCTGAGCTTAGTTGAGAGATGGGTTTATGACCCAAGTCCCACCAGTCACAGTTGCTCTAGGACCAGTCAGAGCTACATTTGAAGTCACTGTCCTTGTGCTCCATTCATAGAGACGGCAGGGTGGAAGTCGAGAGCTATAGATGCCATCTGTGTGCCTATGTGAGGACAGCTGCCTGAGAATAATGCCAACCCAGAGAAATGCAAAGCCAAGACATGGAGAGGATAAAGACATCTTCCAAACCCCAAATTAAGCTGTCTAAAGCCGCTTTCGACAATTCCCAGTGGGAAGAGCCAACAAATCCTTGTGATCAAGTCTAGATGACATAAATCCTGCTTGATACACCCTACCATAGACGTTTAAGATGATTCCAATTCTTGACGATCTACATGTCTCCCCACCTGAACATAAGCTCAATGAAGGGAGCTTCATTCATGCCTGCCAGCTCACTGGTATAGCCAATCCATATCACACAGATCACTGAACTCCTGTAAACTCTCGTGGATGTATAAGTAGTCTCCGAATCTCCCACCTTGACCCTTTCTCTCTGCTCCCTCACTCTAATCCATCCTCTGTGGTGCCTGACCAGGTGGTCTTTGAAAGGAACCCGGGAAGATAGCAGGTTCCTGCTGAGAGACGCCGCCCCCTTCAGGATGAAGCAGGGCGCACACCTATCATTCAGCTTCATTGCAGGTCACCCTTCCACCAAAACTGCTCTTCCCCAAGACCTTCTGGGGGTTCCCAAAGCCATGCTTTCCCATCTTACCTCATGCTGACATCTGTCTGGCACATCTATCACTTCCTCCTCCCTTTAAGTCCAGGCACTATCACCTTCCAGTTGAGGGATTCCCCCTTCCTCTCAGATCATGAAGAGTTAGAGCCCCACCACACACCACCATCTGCCCTGACAGACTGCAGGCTCTCTGAGGACTGAGCCATGTTTAAGTGTCTGTGAATTCCCAGAGTCCAGTAGAAATACAGCAAATATGTTTTGAATGCATGATTAAGTCTATGAGGAATCCTTAATTAGCTGATGAGATTGATTTGTAGGTAGATCTATATTACAAGGCAGCAGTGGCTATGCCTAAACTACTTCTACCATCATGCCCTTTACACAAAAGCCCCAAAACCAAAGCCTGTTTTTCAAGGCAGCTCATCACTCTATCCCAGAACCTAGCTCAGGTCTGGTATATTGTAAGTGATCAATAAATATTTATTGAACTGATAAATCAACAAAAAGTTGATGTTGGGAAGAAGGGAAACAAATCAGTAATACAACCTTTTAAAATTCTAACATCACAGTTTTTTTTTTTTAATACATTTTTATTGAGTTCAGAGAGGAAGGGAGAGGGAGAGAGAGATAGAAACATCAATGGTGAGAGAGAATCACTGATTGGCAGCCTCTGCCATGCCCCCCCACTGAGGATGGAGTCTGCAACCTGGGCATGTGCCCTGACTGGAATAGAACCATGATCTCCTGGTTCATAGATCGATGCTTAACCACTGAACCACACAGGCTAGGCACATCACAGGTTTTTAAATATCTTCACTCATTTAACATCAGAACATTTATTGAGCACGTACTATGAACCAGGCAACAACTTAGAAGCTGATGATATAACAGTGAACTGACAAGCATAAATGAAGCTCCCTTCATTGAGCTTATATTCAGGTGGGGAGACAGGTAGTAAGTAAATAATGTTATAGATAAAAAAGAAATAAAAACAATTGGTTTGGTGATCAATACTGAACTCTAGCTAATGGTATCATGCTAAAACATCTAAGGATTAAGTGTTCTTTTATGCATAATAAAGGTGAACTGATGGATATTCATGGATTGATATGTCATAGAATAAAGCAAACTGCTAATTGTAGAGTCTAGGTGGTGGGTTTCTACTGTACATTTCTCTCACCTTTTTCGTATATTTAAAAAATTTTGTTAAAACAAAGGAAGACTATTGCCTGCCATCATATTCACATTGTTGATTCTAATTTCTACGATAAAGAAACTGGCATAATATAAAAAACTTTATTGAAAAAAAAAGATACATCACACAAGAAGTAATCTGGTCTTAAAAACTGTACACAGACAGTGAGTGATGTTTGCTTTGAATTTTACCAAAACTGACTTTTTTGAAATGGTAGTGGTACCAGGCTCTTTGAGAGACAGAAGGCTGGGGCATGGGCTGGGGAAACTATTATAAACAGCTGAGTTAAAAAGACAAGTGCCTGAACCGTTGGCAGAAGCACACCAGAGTAAAATTTTCAAGTGTCAAAAAACAATTTATGAGCAATGGACTCCTGAGAGAACATTGCACGTGAAGAGACTTTGGCTGTAGAAGAAACTGCAAGCTGATCCTATTATTCACTGGTCTGCACAGCAGTGGGAGCCCTCCCGGCCCAACTTAAAGGCCAAAAGGGCAGTTTAAATCACAAACAGCCCCTTTGCTTGTCACAGCCTAAAAAGAAAACCGTACATGGAAGCAACTGACCCTTAGCTGAAGCTAACAGATCTGCCCCTGCCGTGAAAGGGAAGGCTCGTTTCTAAAACACTTGCTTTTTGCCCAGCCAGCATGGCTCAGTGGTTGAGTGTTGACCTATGAACCATGAGGTGGAGATTCAATTCCTGGTCAGGGCACAAACCTGGGTTGCGGGCTCGATCTCTGATGTAGGGCATGCAGGAGGCAGCCAATCAATAATTCTCTCTCATCCTTGATGCTTCTTTCTCTCTCTGTCCCTCCCCCTTCCTCTCTGCAATCAATAAACTATATTTAAAAAATAAATAAAACTCTTGCTTTGTCAGGCAAAAAATAAATAAAACTATTTGTCGACAAGCCACTACTTCGATCTGATCCTGCATATACACGTGGCTAGAAGTTCAAGTCCTTGGAGAAAGAAGAGTTAGAATGTCAATGACAATCAATATGATCTGAACAACTCTTTAAACCTAACCACGTGCATCAGTTCTGTGGGGAGACAGAGAGAGCAACACGAACCTAGGTGCCTCAGGAAGGTTCTGGAATATGAAATCTGTGCAACACTTCTTACCCTTCCCTACCTTCTTGCATGGACTAAAAGCAGAATAGACCTTAGCATTCAATTTAATTTAATTCAATCAATAAATATTTTCTGAATGCCTGCCATATGCCAGGCATTCTTCAACATGTTGGAATTTTAGAATGAAGAAAACAGACAAAACCCTTACTAACACATGCCTCAGATTATAGGGGGAAAATAATAAACAAAAGTAAGCGCAACGTAAATGGTGGCTGGTGATATAGTTATGGAGGAAAATAAAGCATTTACAGTGAGGGAATGAGTCAGAGTTAATCTCACTGAAGTGTCATTTGAATTAAAGACCTGTAGAAGGAGATAGGGAAGTCTAAGGAACAACTAAGAATGTTCTGGAACATGGAACAATCAATGCAAAGGTCCTAGAGTAGGAGTGTGCCCGGGCCATCCAAGAAACAGCAAGGAGGCTAGAAAGCGGTGAGCAAAACAACACACAGTAAGAGATGAGGCCAGGCAGGTCGTGGGCTAGACCACACCAGGCCTTGAGGCCACTGAGCCACTGGGGTGTCATGATCCGACTTACATTTTAATTCACTTCATTTTGTAGTTGGGTGTAATTGTTCTTTACTCATTAATTCAACAGATATTTATTACCAATGAGGGTACCACTTCAGGCACTGAATCATGCTCAAAGGCTCACAGAGTGGGCTCTGGGCTGGAACACAGGTGCTATGAGAGCCTCAGAGAGGACAGCCCGGCTCAAGAGGGAAAGCTTTCCTGGGGATGTGTGCCTCCCGAAGGATGAGCAGGCGAAGGGGAGTGAAGGAGAGGGGCTTCCAGACAAGGGAGAAGCATATCAAACAGTCTGACTGGCAGAGAGAACTTGGCACCTAAGAGCCAAGAGAAGGCAAGACAACACCTGAGGTGGGCAGGAGCTGGATGGTGCCGGAATCCTGACAAGGAGCTTGGATCTAGGACCTGGTGTCCTCTTTAAAGACTCTGTGGTGTATTCACTGGAGCAAAGAGAAGATGAGGCCAGACAAGTAGGTCTCAATCTTTCTACCGTGAGCATCGGGGAAGAATGACCTGGGCTGGGAAGTGCTGTGTTCAAATCCAGCTCTGCACTTATAGTTCTGGGCAGATTACTTTAAACTTCTGGGGCTTAACTTGAATAACAGGGACTAAATGAGATTATGTATGTCAAGTATAGGCACAAAGCTGGTGGCCAGTAATGAATGACTTGGCCCCTCTCTCTCACCAATCCTAATCCCAATTTGATGAACTGGCACAATTAGTTCTTCATCTGCAGCCTTTTAACAAAAGGGCCATGAACCCTTTCCCAATACTTCACCTAGAATCTCAAAGGTGAGAGAGACCAGGAGTGCTAAAGGGGCATAAGTTGGAGAACTGGAAGGCTTTATTTTGCAGTCACCATGAAGGTCAAGAGTGAGGCATTCGCTCCCCTGCACTGCTTTCCTTTCCACGAATTTTGCCCAGGGAATGGGTTTTTGTCAGTTGTCTTAGTTTCTTCCCTCCTCCTCTGTATAACCTTCTGCTCTATCCTACACATCTCCCTTACTATGAAATGGGTTGACCAAGCATCTGGTTTGCGTGGGACAGAGGATGTTCCCATGATGCAGCCATTCGCTTTGAAAACTGGGATGAGTTGGTCACCCTTACTGTGAACCAACACTTTCACCGCCCTTCCCTCCCCCCGCAGAAGTGAGTGACAGAACAAACAGGATGTGCTTTGCCTCCATGTTGAGGTCCTCTCTGCCCCATTCAACGAAGCTGTGATGTCTAAAGTGGAGGTATGATAAAGCCTGAATTTTGATTATATGCCTCCGGCCCCATAAGGAAGAAACCTGGAGAGCAGACACCTCAGCATCCCACATAACCCAGCACACCGTGCCTGATCAGTACATACACTGAACAAGTGGTAAAAGCAACAGCCCCAAAATATTCCAGTCCAAGTCTTCAATTCACTCCCACAATGAACAGCAAATGAATTAGGCTTGGTCACTTCTTAAGCCCTTGTTAAGGAACAACCTTGGGGAGGTAGGGAAAGAAGGGTGTTATAAAAAGATGGACTGGAGATGAAGTGGAAAGACTAAATTAACACCTCCCAGGTCTCCAATCTCTTCACTCAACTTCATTACATCTCCGTCTTTCCTGCCTCGAATTACCACACAAACCAAAAAAAGCTGAATAGTCCCCAGCCTCGACTGTAACTACAGATTGTGAGCACCCAAAAGGCAAATTCTTTAGAGTCTTCATATTGTGAGTGACAGCTGAAATGTTGCAGGTACTCAAAAAATTAGTCCACTAAATAAATAAAAACCTACAGAGACAGACACTACTAGAAAATAAGAAAATGTTCTGTGATAGTGAGATGAATAGTGAGCCTGTTAAGAAGACAGACTACTAAACATTATTCAAAGTTTTCCACTGTAGGATGTAAATATAGGCCTGAAATGAAACTTGCCTGAAACTAGGAATAAGGAATTTAATCATCTCTGCTATTGCTACTTCTAGCCAGTCTCCAGAGGAAGAAGGAAAAACTTCATTAGGTGACTGTTTCACCACTGATAATGCTTTACACAAGCCAGATGTGGCTGTGAGAGAGGGTGTCTGCAGGTAGATCATTAGAACTACCTGAATAGCGGACAACTCAAGCTAAAAGTCATCACTGTGGGGTTTTATTTCTCTCCTCTAAACTGTATAGACAAATGCCTTCTCCATGGGCAGATTGCTTTCTTTCTGAAGTATAACATATCTTGCTTGGGACTGAGAAAACATAAAAGAGATTGCCTTTGGGAGTTAAGAGAAAGCAGCACACACAGCAGACTAAAGGCCACCGGCTAAAGTGATGCCTACATGTTTGGTCAAGACAAGTCCCTGGAAAGCTCAGAAAAAGCAACAATTAATTCTCAAAAGCATCTCCAAATAAATACAAATTAGGAGCTAGCGACTTGAACTATAAAACAGACCTAGAAATGATGGTTTTAAAAAATTATGTAAGTGGAAGACAAGGAGATACAAAATTTTAGTGTGTTAAGCCAACGTAAAAGGTAATGCTTGCATTGGTGTACGGGACACGTTTTTGGTGGGGAGGGGCTTTCTCTGTTTCTGTAATAGGGTTATATGTCTTTTTAAATTTCATTGGAAGACGGAGAAAGACATTTAAATAGACCCTTAAAAAATTCTGCTCTCAGGGTGATTCGAAGGAGGCAGGAGTGGTGAGGAATCTGGGCGGCACCTTCCAGACCAGCAGGCCTCTGGGAGGCTGGGCCAGGACCTGGGGAGGGGTACGTGGGGGAAAAAGGAAAAAGGGGCAGGGGCCCGACAGACACGGGTCTTGAATGCTTTGCTATGAACTGTGGCCCTGACTCAGTGGGGAAAGAAAAGGAGTAGCTTGGTGGCAGGCAGGAGGTCATCGTGCCTCGCTCAGGGGCCAGCTAGAGTGTGGACAAGAAGCCAGGGGCCACTGGACCTCTCAGCTTCTTGGGAAAAGACACTCAGCAGATCCGTGTTGTCTGACCAGTGGCTGGGCCCTGCGGAGCTGCCGGGGAGAGATCAGAAACGGGCTGTGCTGGCCCACCTCCAACAGGATACACGGAGAGGACGGTGCCAGGGAAGGTCTGAGGTTTACTGGGAGGGCAAAACAGTAAAGAAACACTGGGCTTTCAACTTGTAGAAACTCCACCAACTTAGTGAGGCGATGAGTTAGAGTAGAAATAGAAACAGCTCTGAATATTTGAGAGCCAATGCAGCCGGGTCAGGAGCACCTCATTTCACTGCTCCTACAAATGCTTCATCCCTGTGCGATTTTCTCTCCACCCTCCTGCTGGCCTCCGACCAGGCTCCCCCATTCCCGCTCTGCACGCCACCTGTGCCAGAACACACTCTGTCTCACAGACAGACAGACAGGCAGCTGCACCTGAACAGCTGATCCTATAAGCACAACACTCTACCTCCGCATCGTCTAACTTTTTACAATGGACAACAGTCTAAGTGTACCCGCAATACAGGAGCATATTTGTACATCGATTATGAAGTGATTACTATCAGCCCATAAGCTAAGCACCAGGAAACCTGCACTTCAGACCACTAGCACAGCCACATTTTCTCCAAAGGGTGAGGTAATTAGAGATTTTGTGGGAAAGACAGGGCTGGACTGGACCCCACCCCTTTGTCATGGGGGAGGGAAGAGCCCCTCTCACAAAGATGCACCCACGTTCTCTGAGGGCAGTTCTGGGAAGCAGGGTGCAGGCTCACTGTTTGCTGCTGCAAATTCTTCAACGGACACATCGCAATATGATAAAACATCTCAAGCTGCTTCCTTTCCCTCGTTCCTCCATTGAAGACAGCCTCATCCGTGGGGAATTTTCCCACCAATTGTTACTTGATGGATTTAGCAGCCAGTGAGGATCCTGCCTCGCTCCATTATCTCATTAGCGGCTACACAATGCTGAGTTTCTAATTCCTGGGCCCTTTTGCATTTATTAGCTGTGATTTCTCCATGATTAACAACTTTCTCTCATCAACTATCTGACTGTCTTCAAATACAATTTGTCTTAGAAAATCAGGATCAAAGTGGAATTCTTTCCCAGTATTGTTCAGGGTAATGAAGATGTATCCTAGCGACTTGCAAAGGTGACCGATTGATTTTGTGGGTTTTCCTCATTTGAAATATCATGGACTCCTGGATTATTTGTCATTGGTCTGATTTCAATCCACTGCAGTGATTATTCATTTTGATATTCTGACTACCCTATCTCCGGCTCCTGCGTCCTCTGACCCCACCCCCGGTTGGCCTCAGCTCCCAGGATGTCCCATCCTGCACTTTTCCTGCCCTAGTCCAGGAACCAACTACGTATCTAAGCAGGGGTTCCTTTTAGTGGGAAAGTGTTTAGGGAATCCTAGTCTGAGTGCTAGTGAGTCATTTTTACTTTTGATCCTTTCAAAGTACAGAGCTGGGAAACATGGTCTTTTTAAAGAGAAAAATTTCATACTACTACTGATATTTCTTATTCAAGTTGGATATTATACACTCTTTACTTAAATTCTTTAAATAATTCCCCTTTCTTATATTCTGAAAATTTTGGCTCCTACAGTATACCCGGAATATTTTTAAATAACAATATGTATGTTTCCCACTATAAATGTACAGTCCAAAGACTGTTTTGAAGTCACTTGAAATGAGTATTTTCTCTGCATGAGAGATTGACAGCACCTTATATATCACTAGGTTTATTTTTTCAAACTGTTTCAGTTATTAGTGAATACTTCCCTCTTTGGTTTTTCTTTTTAGGTTATATAAAACAGTAATGGTTCTAAAGTGGAAAGAAGGTACATTAAGAGACATCTACTTTCCACCCCTGACTCTACACACCCCCCTCCAGTGATAGTCATTTGTATTAGCTTATTTATTACTCCTTTATTTCTTTTGAAAATACAAGCAAATTTATATACACGACTGTATTTACACATCTTTCCTCCATACCCTTCTTATATACAAGGGAGAGCTCTACAAACAGCCCTACACTTGGGTTTTTATCACTTAACTAGAGGCCCGATGCACGAAATTCATGCAAGGGCCTTGGCCGCGGCCAGGGGCTCTGCTGCAGCCCCCGCCCACCACTGCTGCCCCCATGGCTGGGGACCTCTACCACCTCTGCCACAGCCCCTGCCCACCGCGGCTTTGTCCAGAAGGAAGGACTTCCGGAAGGATGTCTGGTCTAATTAGCATATTATGCTTTTATTATTATAGATTATTATAAATAGATCCTAGACCAGCTGTGGGCAAACTACGGCCCATGGGCCGGATCCGGCCCGTTTGAAATGAATAAAACTAAAAAAAAAAAAAGACCGTACCCTTTTATGTAATGATGTTTACTTTGAATTTATATTAGTTCACACAAACACTCTATCCATGCTTTTGTTCCGGCCCTCCGGTTCAGTTTAAGAACCCATTGTGGCAATCGAGTCAAAAAGTTTGCCCACCCCTGTCCTAGACTCTATCCACAGACCCTGTTATTCACTCAGTCTCCTATTGGGAACATTCAGGTTATTTCTAGTCTGTATTGCAAATAGTGCCCAATAAACAGCCTTTGCACAGGCCTCTTTCTATTTCCCTTGCCTACCTTTGGAATAGGTTCCTAGATAGGATCTCTTCAGTGCAAGGAAAGATGCACTGGCAGTTCTGCAAGGTGGTGACACCTACCCCCCAGCATGAGGGTGAGAGCAGGCTGCTGTCCCTGGGCCTCGCCACTGGAATGGCTGGGCTAGCAAACTTGAACGCTGGCCAATCTGATATGTGGGACATGGTATCTTGGTGCAGTTTGAAAACACATTTCTCTATTGTGAGTGAAGTTAACATATTTTCATATATTTGAGGTAATACATTTCATTTTCCTCTGAAACAGTAATAGCTTTTGACCATTTTCATACTGGACTGTAGAACTTTTTACTCATTATTTTTAGAAGTTCTTTATATATTAGGGATACTAACCCTCTGCTAAAGAATTTGCTTATGGTGTTATTATTTTTGACATACACATTCTTTTTTTTTTTTAAGGGCTGTCTAATGTACCAGTTTTCCCCTTGATTCCTGCTGAATGAGAGTCAATTAGGACACACATACTTCCCAGGGAACAGGAATTAATCTGTCTTCATCTCTAGTTACACTGTAAGCAGTGAATTTCTTTCAATTCAACCCACACTGTGGAAATCCTACATTTATGTACAACAAAATGTGTCTTTCAGGACTCTGAATTCCAACATTCTATAAGAGAACTTTATAATACTTTCTGAAAAAGCTTATTCCCACCCCGTGGGATTAGAAAAACTCCATCCGGTGGAGGGCATACATATCAATTCCGGCCACTTTAGACATAGCTAACATTTTTCCATTTGGCATAACACAGGTTACTTCTTAGGTTATTTTGTATGACCTCATCCCAGCCCCTCAAAGTTACACATGCTTTATACCATGCTGACCGGTCATCCATCACCCAACAAGCCCTATATTTTTTTGTCCCCTAAACTGTGTCCCAGGGACAGGACGCATTGCTCCAGGAACAGTCACATTTACCATGCACAGAACACGCTCTCACAGCTCTCTCTGAGCTGATTTTAAAAGGAACTCTTCTCAATTCTCTCTTCTCATTCCTTATACCCAGGGATTAGTCCCATGTGTCTGCTGCTACATTTAGGTGACCTGAGAAAAGAGTCATCTTCATCTGGCGGCAGAGAAAGGGGTGAGGCAACCATGTGGGAAGAGGCAGGGCAGGGGCAACAGATTCACATCTCAGATACGCATTCTAGGTGGAAACCTCTGGATTAAAATGTTCTGATCATATTGGAAAATGGGAATTCTCCACTCTGAGCATGCAAATGAACTATCTTACTTAGGTGACCTTTTGTTTACGGAACTGACTGTCATCACCGGGATCTACTGACTCAGACAATAAACCTGCTCTTTGCTGAATACTATCAAGTCTGGCTTCACAGTATTCTGCTAATTTTAAATGAAATGAGGTAAACTGATAGTAGTAAGGAAGTGGGAGAAAAACCAATACAGAACCTGACCCACAGCGAGGGCCAGTTAGTGCATCATCTCTCAGTGTGTCCAGTACATCTCCTCCTAAAATAACCACTGCTCTTGGCGACAATAACACCACGTGAACAAAAGAAGTGAGATTTCCTTCTGGGTCCGTGTTTAAGAAGTTGGTAAGTATGAAACAGTTTTAAAAAGTTCCATTTAGGTCCTGACCGGGTGGCTTAGTTGGTTAGAGGGTGATCCAAATATACCAAGGTTTCAGGTATGATCCCTGGTAGGAGCACATACAAGAATCAACCACTGAATACATCAATAAGTGAACAACAACCAATGTTTCTCTCTCCCTCCCTCCCTTCCTCTGTCTGTCACTCAAGAGTCAAAAATAAAATAAAATAAAAGTTCCATTTTAAAAAGGCTAACAGTTTTCTTGGCAAAATTTGATGCGTAAGTAATTAAGGTTTGCTTATTTGGAAAATGTGTGGCCACAGAAGACCCTATTCCTTGTCTCTAATCAAGTGGACCCTACACAGCACCTGTGGGGCAGGGAATAGGTGTAGTGTCTGCCAACCCAAAGTGGACCCAAAGCCCTTTCCCTACGGTTTCTCATGATACGTCCTGTGGAAACATTTTTCTCCAGAACACTTCTAAGTGCTCACATAGCCTTTTGATAGTAATTAAGAAAAAATTCCATTATTTCCAAGGCACATATTTTTACAACTCAGGGCTCTGGGAATCATAAGCTCAAATACATGCCATCTACTCTCTTTCCCCATTTGTCTGTGGCAGCATTCTAAAAGGCAGGAATACTCACGGAACATGGTGTAAAACTGCTGCGGGTTCAGATTCCACTTTCCCCAGGGGGTCTTGTGGCCTTTGGACTGGGCATAGCTGGCATGGTTAAACTCCGGCTCGGTGCCGAAAGAGTCCAGGACGCGCAGCATGCACCTGCAAGAAAAAGTGCTGTGGGTAAAACTGCAACCTTGACCCAAAGTTCCGGAAGTAAAAGCTCCAACCCCTCTTTTCAGGCACTGCCAGAAAGGGACAGATACTTTAAAAAAAACACAAACATATATATATATACACACACATATATACACACACACACATATATATGTATATATATATATATATATATATATATATATATATATATTGGTTTCAGAGAGGAAGGGAGCGGGAGAGAGAGAGAGATAAAAATATCAACGATGAGAGAGAATCATTGATCGGCTGCCTCCTACACGCCCCCATTGGGGATCGAGCCCACAACCCGGGCATGTGCCCTTGACCGGAATCGAACCCAGGACCCTTCAGTCCACAGGCCGAGACAAATCAGCCAGGGCAGATACTTTAAACAGGAAATGCCACTGGACAGGCGTTGAGAGGTTTTAGAATAGCTGTGTAACCAAGCATCTCCTTATGTGACTTGGACCATCACGCAGCAGACACAATGCACTTCAGAGGATGACTCAAATACCAATGAAATAAAGTTCTCCAACGCACCCTGGCTGGTGGCTCAGTTGGTGGGAGCATCATCCCATACACCAAAACAGTGTGGGTTCCATCCCTGGTCGGGGTACATACAGGAGGCAACTGATTCATGTTTCTCTCTCACATTGATGGGTTTTTTTCTCTCTCTCTCAAATCAATACACATATCCTCCTTGGGTGAGGATAAAAAAAAAAGAAGAGAGAGAGATGAGTAAATGTTCCCCAGAGCTGAACTGCAGAGTGCATGCTCACTGTTGTGTCCCAGCAGGCCGAGCAGCCAGTGGTGCCTAAGGACAATTGTTGAAGAAATAAAGAACTGCCACTTTTAGAGGTCACTATGTATACTCTGTGTCCCCCCAAATTTATGTGTTGAAATCCTAACCCGCAAAGGTGATGTATTAGCAGATGAGGCTGTTGGGAGATGGTTAGGTCATGAGGGTGGAGCCCTCGTGAATAGGATTAGTGGCCTTATAAAGGAAACTGCATTGCTTGCTCCCTAGCCCCTTCCATCCTGTGAGAATTCAAGAAGTCTGAGACCTGTAAGACAGCCCTCATTTGGCCATGCTCGCACCCTTGTCTTGGGCTCCCAGTTTCCAGAATGTGAGCAGTGAAGAATGCTTGCTGTGTATGAGCCCCCAGCCTGTGCTATTATCTTACAGCAGCTGGAACAGACGAAGATGGAGGTCTTATTCTGCTCAAAGCACATGGCACGCCTTACCTCTTTCAACATTTTCACCAATTAATTAGAGTATGCGATTTTAGGTAAAGCTTAGAATCTTGCTCAAAAGGCAATGGTGATTTTCTTGTGTCTGATAGTAAGAGAATACGACTGCTTCCTCCCAGAGCCTGAAGTGAAACTGAAGATGTTTCATTTGGCTGTTCCACCAGAGCCTTCCAACAGGGCTGGCCGAATCCCATCTACAGCCTATTTCAGCAGAGCCTTCGAGCTACCAATGACCTTTACATCTTTAGTTGAACAATAAAAAGAATATTTTGTGACATGTGAAAATTGTATAAAATTCAATTTTTAGCATTCAAAAATAAAGTTTTATTTTAATATAGCTACACCCAGTTGTTTGTATATTATTTGTGGCTGCTTTCACACAATAATAGTGGAGTGAGGAGAGATAGAGACCGTCCGTCCAGAAAAGCCTAAAATATTTACTATCTGGGCCCTTACAAGAAAAGCCTGCTGACCTCTGCTTTAGGGTGCACATGGAATGACCAATCAGAAGAAAGGAATCAATACTGAAACAGAATGTATTGATTTTGGTTACATTTATTTCATTACTAATTCTCAAAACATAGGTGTAAATTTAGCTCATAAATGACCTATAAAAATAGCAATATTTTCTGTTGTTATGTATCAATACTGCTTCTGAATAGCTCTTACTGGACCAACAAACATGAAAGTAAATAAAGATTAAAGCCCATATTTTAGAATCAGAGGATGGCAATGATTTTTAAGTATTTGATTCAGTTTCTTTCTTCTCTTTTCCCACTTTCAAGAAGTTCATTCTTCCAAGTTTTAAAAGAAATCCTCACTTGAGGATATGTTTATTGATTTTAGAGAGAGGGAGGGAGGGAGAGGGAGAGGGAGAGGGAGAGGAACATCCATGTGTGAGAGAAGTATTGATAGGTTGCCTCCTGTATGTGCCCCGACCAAGGATCCAACCTGCAACCTAGGTATGTACCCTGACAGGGAATTGAACCCGTGACCTTTTGATGCATGAGATGACACTTCAACAAACAGCGACCCAGCCAAGGCCCAACTTTTCATTTTTACCTCAAGGTATGATTCAGGAAAAAAAAAAGTGCAAATTCAGATTGGTTGTTCCAGGAAGAACAACAGTAAATTGCCATTTTGGTAAGATGATGTTCTCATCAGAGATCAGCATCACCAGACTAGACAAGGAAGAAAAGAGAAGGAAAAGAAAAGGCAGGTGGAAGAGGGCGGGCCGTGACCAGGTGGGAAATACAGGCTGACCACAGAAAGCACCTCCTTAGCTGGATTCCTGTGTGACTCAAGGAACAGGCCATCATCACAGTGACCATTGCCACAATAGGAACAAGAACGTGTTACCAGCCTGGCAGCCAAGAGGCAGACAGAAAAGGATGTCCACACTCCAGGAAAAAAGGTAGGGATGCAAGGAACTGATCCACGCCTGTTTTTCCTGCTCTTTGAGCAGCTCTCTTCTTTATAAAACATTCCCAAGTCTTAACTTACACTCTTCCTTTTAAAGTAAAGATGCAAAAGGCACTCATCGGAGCCAGTATGTTTTCTTCTGAGGAAGAGGGCAGTGCTGGGACAGAGGGATGATGTGGCAGCTCTGGGGAGGTCCCTGCGAGAGAGGGAGGGACACACACCACTAGGCGGGGCGGTGGAAGGTTCGCTGCCCAGGCACAGAGCTGGGATGCAAGGACCACAGCGCTCTGTGCCTGCACCCCAGGGACAAACAGGCACTCTGTCCAAAGGGTCCTTTGCCTTGAAGCTTTGGCTGCTTCCGCTTATTTGTAATTGACTCAAATGGTCTACATTCCTCTCTGGCTTTGGCTTGTCATTCTATTTTTAACTTGGAGTTTTACTGGTGTTATTTTCATTTGGATAATTAAAATAAACTCTAATGAGTAGAGATGCCTGGCAGTCGGCTGATTCCTGGAAGCCTGGAGGTCAGAAAGTGCCTAGTGCTTGCTTCAGCAGCACATATACTGAAATTGGAGCAATACAGAGAAGATTAGCATAGCCCCTGAGCAAGGATGACACGCAAATTCATGAGGCATTCCATATAAAAAAGAGAGAAAGAAAGTGCCTAGATGTTCGCTTCTGATACTGGGCTTCTTTCCCATGGAAAGCTATAGGATGGATGATCCTGTGTCTTGGGTACTTGTGATTCTACATCCTCATATTGAAGCTTTGATTTAGGAAATGCCTATTGTTTTTAGCTTATCTGGGTTTGTTTTATAACCAGAGGCCGGAGACTGATCTCTGTCTGTGACCGAGGAGGCTAACATTATAGCTTTCCTTGTCAGTCACGTTCTGCATCTGTGTTGGAATTGTGTGAGTTAATATTGACACCCTTCCTCTAATGCCTTTTATGTGTATGTAGCATCAGAAACAGACTAATGGCTTCAAAAGATATTAGCCTCGCTGCCGAGCAGCTGGCCTCCTCGAGCAGGGTTCCCTGCAGCCATGCCAAATGCTCCTGGATACTCTCTCTGCTCTAAGCCACGCTATTATGGGATGGATGCCCATAACCTTCATGCCAGGATCTACTTTCTAATGTGGAGCTCGATGCAAAATGTGCTATAAATTAGACTATGTGCATCTTGCTGTCGGGTGTGTTCTCAGGGCTGTGAAGGAAGACTGTTTTAGATTTGATTTGCATGAGTTTTGCGGTACCCAGCAGTTACTAGTTGCATATAGGAAATATTTAACTGAGTTTCCTGGGTCCTTACATAAATTTGACAGAATTTTCAAAGATCAATATTCCCCAAGATCAATACAAATCAAGGGTTTGCCCCTAAATGAAAAATCAGAAGATAACTGTACACTGAATAGAAGTCATATCATCTGCCATTGACCAAGATGAATACAGATGGCTCTGACAAGTTCTCATCTTCAAAAGGGGAAGGAATGGGCGGGAAACTCTTTAGAGGACCTGCTGGGCCTTCTGGTGAAACCTGAGCGCCATCACACCACAGACAGCAGGGCTGGTGACTAAGTGACATCCTGCCAACAGCACTAACGTGTGATTTACTAAAGGATGGACAGACATTACCCTCTGCCATAAACCCCCTGCCATGCGTCCTGTCATCCAACAAGAACCAAATACCAATCAGCGGTGACCTTCTTAATAATGGAATCATCCTTTTTAATTGAACTGAATTCTACCACTGAGAATGGTATTATTCCCATCCAAACAGCCCTTCTTAATGGTGAGGAGATGTGAGGCCAGGGATCCCCGTGATGCCCACTCCAGTTGCACGTTTATCAGGTGCCTCCATTTGCAAAATGCCAGAGCACAACAGCACTGCCTTCTTTCTTTTATTTTTAATGTTGTTTAAAAAGAAAAAAAAAAGTGTGTTTACTTACACGGCTCATTAACCAAGAAAAGAGATGGTTATTTCCATGTAACAGAGAACAAATGTGATGGCCTGGGATTCATGAAGATTTCAAGAAAACGAAAACCCCAAACCAGGAAGAACCTGATACAAAGGCAGAGAGCGACCCAGGCCCAAACCAAATTTTTATTTTGCTATTTTATGAGTCTACAATCAAAGGCAATGAGAGCACAGGGTCTCTCTCAATCAGTCCCTCTCCTCTGCCCATGAGCATGCCTCTGCCCAGTGAGAAAATCATCGCTACCATGAGGAAATTCCACGGCAACAGTGTCTTCCCCTCCGTGTTCCTGAGAAGAATCTGAATATTTTAAATTTTCATTTCTTTCAATTCTAAAGGACTTCCAGTCTGACATAACCTTGGAGATGAAAGTTAATGATATTAAACTATAAACTAACCTGAATTAAAGAAGTGATTGATGTATTGGTTAAGTTAAAAGAACACATGAAAACATCTCTTTACCAAATATCAACAGAAAAGGAACACATGGTGGGGGGCAGCGGTTCCAAGTCGTTCTAACTGAAAGACTTTCAGAGTGTTCTCTTAGGAAGCTGGTTTAAACAAGTCAACACTTACTATCACTGATAAAGTTTGTACTAGCTTCAGGATTTTTACCCAAATTGACGCAACACTGACATTATAGAATGGATATAATGTTTATTTAAATGTATTCACCTTTTAAAATTTATTGGAAACTTTTATAGATCATAAGTAAAAGCCAGTATCAACTGCAATAAATGGAAGACAACAAAAAAGCATGTTATTGTTCTTTAATAAGTACTAAACTCAAAGTGAAAGAGAGAAACACTGACGCAAGAAACAAACGTCAATCAGTGGCCTCATGCAGGCACCCCAACCAGAGATCAAACCCACAA
The DNA here is from genome assembly GCF_028538775.1 of Myotis yumanensis. NCBI lineage: Eukaryota > Metazoa > Chordata > Mammalia > Chiroptera > Vespertilionidae > Myotis > Myotis yumanensis. The sequence continues at coordinate 76,576,110 of NW_027223759.1, forward strand.
CCTGGGGATGTGCCCTGACCTGGCATCGAACCTGCAACTTTTCGGTGTACAGGACAATGCTCCAACCAACTGAGTCACACTGGCAAGGGCACAGGTTCTCACACTTTGTTAAAAATGCATGCAAGTGTTAAGAGTAGTGTTGGAGCCCTGCCGGTGTGGCTCAGTGGTTGAGCGTAGTCGCCATGCACCAAAAGGTCACCAGTTCAATTCCTGGTCAGGACACATGCCAAGGTTGCAGGCTCGATCCCCAGTAGGGGGCATGCAGGAGGCAGCCAATGGATATTTCTCTCTCACTGATGTTTCTATCTCTTTCTCCCTCCCCCTCTCCCTTCCTCACTAACAATCAATAAAATCATTTTTTTTTTAAAAAGTAGTGTTGGAGAAATAGTAGCACCAAACTAAGTCTTTTTCAGAAAGATTGAAAGAAAATGAAAAATTAATAAACTTCATTATTTAATTCAATGTCGTCTAGTGTTATGCTGTGTATCATGTAAAAGTGTTTCAAATACTAACTTGTGGCCCCAGCCCCACACCAGGGAACTAACTCTGAGTTCGTCCACTAAACCAGCGGTCGCCAACCGGTGGTCTGTGAGGTCCGAAAGGTTGGTGACCGCTGGTTTAAGGAAACCTTTGGAGCAGCGGTCGCAAACCAGTGGTCCGTGGACCACTGGTGGTCCGTGAGGTCCGAAAGGTCAGTGACCGCTGGTTTAAGGAAACCTTTGGAGCAGCGGTCGCAAACCAGTGGTCCGTGGACCACCGGTGGTCCGTGAGGTCCGAAAGGTTGGCAACTGCTGCACTAAATGATAAAGACTGCCCAGGGCAGCACACACACTTGGGGCATCTCAAGCACAAGGCAGATCTTAAAAAGTGCAAGACCCTGGCATTCAGGTATTGCCAGGCTTTCTCTTCCAAGAATGACAAGAATACTGATGGGGGAAAAGCAGAGAGAATGAGTCATTATCTCAAACCTAAGAAACACAAGTAATGACACTGTCCTAATTTTATCGAAATTGCTATGTGATTAAACAGATGAGATTGTTGTGGGCATACTGGGAGAGGAATGCTAAGTATTAGGGATGGTAAAAAGGAGGTTGGATACTTGTTTTCTATTCTTAACATAAATCAATGAAAATAATGAATAGCCCTTGAAAGTAAGAAGTCACTGTGGAGAACCTGAATTTCAATTAGGAAAGGGAAACATTCTCCACACGGTTCAAAAGATATTTGATGCGCTTCTTTCTACTTACAACCATTCAACCCTTGTTTAAAAATAAATAAAAAGCTCTGCAAACCTAAGAACAGCATGCGGCACTTACTGGTAATGAACCCAGGATGGTCCGAGAGTTTTCTTGAATTGAGCAAGTCCCACAATATCAATATAAATGAGCTCAACGATTCTGTCTCCTACGGTGGGGCAGCCAGATCGGTTTCCTACAACCTTCTTCATTATTCTAGAGAAAGGGCAGAAGAGAGAAAAAAAGGAAAACAATTTACTTCAAGGTATGATACTTAACTTTAATAGGCAAATGAACATCCCACAATCCTTACCAGGAGAATGGCATGGCTCATCCCCATCCACTGCTCATCTGAATTCTGCCCACCCCCCAGGGCCCATCCAGAGCCCCGACCTGGACTCTTGCAAAAGCAAATGGTGCACAGACACAATCTTCGAAGCCCAGGAAGATACAGGTCAGAGTGTGTCTCCCCCATCCAGCAGCTGAGAGACCTTAGAGCAGTTACTTAACCTCAGAATCTTTCCTTATTCTCAAACAAGCAAACAGAACCACCACGAAACCAGATTGTATAGCGACCTCTCAGGGTTCTTTTGTAGTTAAGTGAGGTACTGAATGGAAAGTACCCAATGTACGCTACATACTCAGTGACTGTTAGTTTCTTACTATTCCAACCCTTACTGATCTATTTCTGAGAATAATGTCTTTCTATACTGTCTTGTACTGCTTCCAAATTTTTTCTCTTATGTGAAAATGTTCCTCCTGACTAGACTGGCACTACGGTTTACAATTCTGCATTACCCTTTGCCCACCCACCCATCCATACAAACCCACACTTGTACTTGGCGAGCCAACGTGCTTGTCACCTCTCACTTAGAAATGGGTCATCATCGAAACCTTTGATCCCTGCTACACCCCACAATGATCCTTCACCAAATTATGGCTGGACATCCTACTTCCAAGGACGGGAGCCTAAACAGGACTCTGCCCTCTAGCTCCAAACTGCCACTGCCTCCAGCACCCTGTTCCCCAGCTCGGTGCCTGATACACAATTTCTTCCCAAGAATTCGAGTATTTCTTTTGTGAAGGGCCAGCTAGTAAACACTTTCATCTTTGAAGGCCACATTTTCTCCGTGGCAACCACTCCACTCTGCCACTGTAGGATGGAAGCGATCGGACCCTACAGAAACAGTAGGTGTAGCTCCCGTGAAACTTCACCCAAAGCAGGCAGGACTAGACTTGGCCTGCTGAGCTGCTGCTTCCTGCACCTGATCCTGTATTCAGTGGTTCCCAAACTTGTCTGCACATTGGAATAACCTGAAGGTGTCAAGAGACACTTATGCCTGCGTCCTATCCCCAAAGGTTGTGACTTAATTAATCTGAGATATGCTCGGGGCCTTGGGAGTCTAAAAAGGTTCTCAGGAGGTTCCAATGTCCAGGAATGTTTGGGAACTACTGCTCTATGCTATTTCCACAATTACCTTCTTAAATAAAATACATCTGTCCCTGTCACCAGTGCTTAAAGATCTTCGTTTCTCTTGACCACGAAACAAAGTCTTTACCTGATAGACCCCCAATATGCCTTCCCTGACTTCCCTCGAAGGCACCATCCCTGGGGCTCCAACAGTATTCCATTTGTTTACCCACCCACCTACTTATTCATCAGCTTACTCATCCTTTCACTCATTTGCTCAGTAAATAGGAGTACCCACTATGTGGTAGGCACTTTTCTATGTGCTAAATACCAGTGAAGAACAATATTCATAGTTTCTTCACTTCCTGTGCTTACATTCTAGCATCCACACCTCAATTAGTACTAATCACATTGTAATTAGTGTAATTATTATGTAACGCATTAATTATAATTAGCAAATGACTGGCATCTCCATGAACACATGCTGGCCATCTCTGCCAACCCCTTACCAAGATCCAATCCACAGAATGCACTAGAGGAACAAGTGCTAACTGCATGAAGGCATCCACCTCGCAGGTTGGTGCCCAGTGTGCTCTACTGTAAGCAGGAGGGAGGCACCAGAAGCCATCGTGCGGAAGGGGCAGAAGGTGATTAAGGGTTCAGAAGACTTTGGGTTTATCTGCAAGGCAGTACAGCCGCAGAAAGCACAGGCTCCAAGGCCAGACACAGAGCTCCAGTCCTGGCTTTCCCACACATTCTCCATGGGACCTCAAACAACCCATCTGTAGTTGGAATCTCAGTGTCCTCACCTTTCAAATGCATAAAGCAATAGCACCTACTTCCAGGTTTGTGCTAAGGACTAAATAAGATGAAAACATAAAATGCTTAGCACCTGATGCTGTTAATAGTCATCATGGTTGTCATAATTGTTGAAACTATTGTAATTGAAGCCCTTACCCACAGTTTCAGAATATGGAAATCATTTAACAAATGACAGTGATATTATCTTACTGATACTGCTTCCATCTCAACACTGCCACTGGGCAGGTGTGGGCCTTGGACCTAACTGTAAACAGTAAAGTAGGAGCCAGGTGAGATACATTCACTGAACATAGATGTTCATCCAACGTGTTTCTTCTGCTAACATTTGACATATCGCGTCATAATGACTTGGCTGCCGGGTGGGAAAACCTCAGTGGGCAGTTATCTGAAAGGACTGAAGGGGCTCTAAGCATTCCTGCTTCGCCAGCTGTGTCCGTCTAAAGGAGATTAAGAGCAGGTCAGAACTGCAAGCGAGTTTCCCTGAAATGGAAAACCCAGGTAGAGTTAACAGACTAAGAGCTGAACGTTGGCTAATTGAAAAAGGATTGGATCAGGGCTTTCAGGAAACTCATTCTACCCAAATTAAATTATAAACAGGAACCTGCCCTGTTTCAAGATTTTGAAAGCTTGATGTTGAGCAGGGAACGGTATGAATTTCAGCAAGAGACAGGGAGTTAGGCAGGCCAATAATGTCTTGTGCTGCAGATGTTGGAAGCACCTGCAATAGCAAAGAATAAGCCCTGGGTTTGAATTTTCTGGCATTCATTTGTGAAGCCTCTGGAGCCTGCAGCTACAATGAAAACATATTATCCTTTCACAGTGTATGTATTTAGCTCCTGAAAATAATCTTCTTATCTCCTGCTTAGTGAATTATCACTTTCATTTTCCTCCACAAGAAATTACACAGTAATAGAGGGCTTTAAGAGTTTACAATTTCTTTTTTTGTATTCTGACTTTAAAATTGAAAAGTAATCTCCTTACTCCTTGAGCTCAGCCAGCGAAGCTGAAATCCTAATGTCATGGCCCAGTAAGTACAGCGATGTAATTAAATCACTCCACTGCACTAATTCACCAAGAGGGCCGCCGCTGAACGCTGTCTCCGCAATCTTGAACCCAGACTCCTTCGTCAGGAGGCCCAGGTGGACCAGGACCTGGGAAAACAAACAAGAGGCAAACGCTGATTCCACCAAACCAAGCACAACTCCACAGTAACACACGGAAAAGCGAGCAATCAATGTTAACACCACGGTTACGTTCAATGAAATCTCAACGTGGGGTAAGCAGTTTTTCAAAAAAAGTAAAAAGAAAGGAGGAAAATGATTTTTCATTGTTGTTTTAGAGAAACAACGATCCTTGGCGCAACTATGAGAATGAGGTACAGACAAATAATCCCTCTTTTAAAAAGAAGGATGTATTTGAAAAGTCAAAAGTAAAGGAGGGTAAGGACAATAAAATATCTTTTAACAGTATCGAGCTTTTTCTCACAGCTAGAATATTTTATGCTTTTAACATGGAAAATGCCAAATACATACTAAGGCAGACCTGACAATAAAGTTAATTCCCATGTGCTCATCATGTAACTTCAATCATCATTAACTCATGATAAACCTTATTTAATGTATAGCCTAATTTTCTCCTAACCCCCCTAGCTTATCTTGAAGCAAAGTTCAGACCTCATTTTTTCCTCTATAAATGTTTTGATCTATAAAAAAACCAAACCTTCACTTAAAAAAACATAACATCACTAACACCCCAGAACAGCTATTAATTCTTTAATATTATCCAGTTCCCAGTTGGTTCTTACACCTCCTCAGTGTCCCTTACGTTTTCAAGTGTAGCTGTTCTAGTCAGAAGTCAAATAAACGGTAATTGCCTCATGTATTTCTTAGCCGTCTTTAACAGGTTAAGCGCCCAACCTGTTTTGTCTTCCGGACAGAAAGTATAGTGTTTGTCACCAGTGACCAATTGTGTGCTTAATGTGTTAACCTGAAGTAGTGACCCATCAGCCTTTGGGGAAAGAGGAGGGTTTGAGGGGCTTGTCATTTATTTGTCAAAAAGACTGGGTTGTATTTCCAGTAGTCTCTCTCACACTCTGGATTTTGCTGACTGTATTCGTGGAAAATTAGTAACTAGATCTACAGACAGGATTAAATCCATATTTAGTTTTTCTAGCAACACTACTTCATAGGTGGTGCGTCTACTTCCTTCCAGGGGTGGGAACGTCTGTTTTGTGATGTTAGCAGCTACTGATGATCATTCATCCATGAGGGGTGGCAGAATGGTGATACTGGCTCATTCCTTCTGCACTTATTAGTGGGAATGCTTCTGTAAGAGAAACTATCTCATATCAACCAACTGCGTGGGTACCCTAAAATACAGCTTACATAAAAAAAAAAAAGCTTGGTAAATATTTCAGTCTTTCCCTTTATTTAGCAGTTTTAAAAAAATTGTTCTTTAGTGTTCTCTAATAATGACCAAAGAGAACTTACACACACACACACACACACACACACACAGGCACGCATCATTGTAAAAGTATGGCTATAAGTTTATTTGCTGTGTTTTAATAATTATAGTTGTTATTCTAACTGATTATCACATTGTCTCATCTTGGCCAACAGGAAGCTATTCAGTTGGCTTCTAAGTTCTTTTACACAGTCCTGGTCTTTGACAGTTTACTTTCTGATAAGACAGGGTGTTTCAACCTTATCATGTACAACTCCCGCTGCAGACCTTAATCAGCCAGTTTTCTAAGAAGCTCTGACACCATTCAGTGGGAATGGTATTTAAAGTTCAAAGGCCAGTGGTAAGCACACTCTCAATCGTCACTTCCCGTAGGCCTTTTCAGTGGGCACAGCTAGAAAATTTATTTTTTCTTGAGGATAAAACTAATCATGAGTTCATACTGGTTTTTCCAATTCAAACTCAGGATTACAGTATCTTTACATAAGATTATCCATTTGACATCTGTTATTTCCTCTCCCCTACACTGCAAACCCCACTTCTCCATCAGGTGGGGGGTCCCTGCTGGGGGGTGTGGCCAGTCTGGGCGAGGGGCTGAGGGCCATTTGAGGGCAGTTTGCAGGCATCCAAGCCCCCGGCTTTGTCTGGAAGGATGTCTGGAAGGTCTCCGTAAGGTCTCCCAGTCTAACTAGCATATTACTCTTTTATTAGTATAGATGATTCCTGTATAAAATCTATAAAGTGAGATACATCCAGAGAAGTCTGGTTTCTATACCTGTTGTCTCTATGCTATTCTTTCCCTCCCCTTATTTGACATTACTTTTTTTATTGTGGTAAATTACATATAACATAAGATATACCATTTTAACCATTTAAAAAATATGAGCAAGAAGTGTGTATGTATATATTACATAAGCGTTATATATGTGTGTATATATGAATGTATCTATATGTACACATGGAGGATAGATGTACATATATAGGTAAACTCTCTTTTCCCTTTTAAAATAATGTTTACTATTCTCCACCTAACATTTCTTCGCCTAACAATACATCCTGGAGGTTACGGTATAGGATTAAATAAAATTACACTTTACTTCCTTTTATAGCCCACCTGGACCTCTGACCACATGCTCCTCCATGTCTCATGAACTCCAGGCCCCAAGCAGAACTGACCCATCAAAGTGCAACTTGGGATCTGGAGGCATTATCTGCATTTCTTTTCGAGGATGTCAAATGAGTCAAATTAGGAATAACACCAAGCTCATTCGAATTTATTTTCAGATATAAGAACATGTTGTTTACTCTGCTCAGTTTTTCATCATCAGAACAGTTCACTTAAAGCCACCGCTGCTTAGTCTCTAACAGGGTATAGGATTTCCCACGCTCAGGAGTATTCTAGATGTTTGCCAAGCATCTCCTCATAAACTTGAACAAAGTCGCTCAAGTTTAATTTATTTTCTCTCTCCCTCAAGCATGTAAGCAGAAGCACCAAACAGAATACCAATGGAACTCACCATTGCCCAAACCCCAGAACCAACAAACTCCAAAAATATGAAATTGTCATAATGATGTAATAGGAAGTTCTAAAAGGTTGTTTGTGTTCAGTAAAGAAAATAGGGTTAAGTTTCCTGACACCACTGAGAGAGACAGTCAGATTGTTCAAACAAAAGTCCTTCAGGCAGATATTCTGCTTGGATTCACCCAAGAAATGTGTGCTGGTCCCTGCTAAGTGGGGTGATGTGACTGGGGAAAGGGAAACCCAGAAATGATTGTATGAGCAACTGAGCAGATTCACCCGGAGGGAACAGCAGGAAGGCCTGGCATTTATTTCTTAGTCTTGGTTCCAAGCAAATCAAATTTTAAAAGAAAACAGGCATCTAACGAATGGAATTAATTACAAACTCACTTTCTTCCTCTTTCTCTTTTCAAGATTCTGCTTTTCTGCTAGGGACTTGATCGCTTGGATCCACGCATCAGCCATGCGCCGGATGCGCAGCCTCATCCACCGGAACTCTTCATGCTTCTTCATCATGCTGTAGAGAATATTAAAATCCGTACGAATTTCTGCCTAGAAACAGAAATTTAATAGAAAGGATTAGAAAATGAAGTCAGAACGCATAATGGTTTGCATGAGGTGACATCTGAAAACTTGAAAGAGGTACTCAATTAAATACAGGGCTCAAAGGGGGGTCTTGGCAGTGCAGCTTTTCTTTAAGGTCCCGGGACTGCAAACTAAAGCAAAGGCCTCCGACTGCTCAGCTGCCACAAGGGACATCATTTTAAAAATGAGAAACTGGGAAAGAAAGCACAGTCACCGAAAAGCCCTGAGCTATGTTAAAATGCATTTTTTTATAATGAGTACGTTTGATGCACCTTGAAATTTTTTGCACCTGAATTTATTGGCCATTTCAATCTACTGCAGGCAGCAAGGTCCTGGGAAAATGGAAGTCAGTTCTTAGCAGGCTACCTGGTGTTGTGAAGGCTGCCAGAGACCTCCTCTGTCCACACAATGAAGAAGGGAAGGAAGCACATGCGTCTTTTCCAGTTTTTTCCCAGACCAAACAAACAAAAGTTCATTACTTTCTAAAGAATTTAAGAGCCAGGAAAAACATTTTCCGATCACAACTGAATAAAATTTAAAATTCAGGCCAGAGTCATGTAAAAGCCAGGAAGAACATATTTGTCACACAGCTGCATAGAACCAGTGATTAAAATAACAGAAAAAATAAGAACACTAGTATTGGTTTCATGTAACATCTAAAACATGCTGAATCCAACTTTCAGCAGTCACTGTAGTTCATTTTAAACACTCATCTATCGGACCATGGCCCTCCCTGACTCAACAATTTCCCCTGATTCCGGTGATGAAGCGATGGGCCTTGGGCCAAATCCCCCTCGCGGCCTGTGTTTGTACATGAACTTCTACTGGAATGCAGCCACGCCCTTTCGTGTACATCTTGTCTATGGCTGCCCTCTGAGCTACAAAGTCAGAACTGAGTAGCTGTGACAGAAACCTCAGGGCCTACAAAGATGAGAAGATTAACATCTGGCCTTTTACAGAAAAGTTTGCAGATCCCTATCTGAACACTGAAGACTTAAGCTTGTGATGTGGCATATAAAACCTTTCACAGTTCCCCGAGCTACCTCTCCAATCTCACCTTCAAATATCCAAGCCTTGTCCCACTGAACCATGCACGTTCTACTCCCTAAAAATGCTGAACTCTTATACATGCCCTTCTCCTCTCACATCAGACACATTTATCTCCTTGACCCAGTAGAAACTCATTCATCATTTTATTTTTATTTATTTTTTCTTTAAATCTTTATTGTTGAAAGTATTACATATGTCTTTTATCTCCCATTGACCCATTGAGCTCCAGTGTCATCTCTGCAGTATCTCATGGCTGCAGGCTGAGACCACAACTTCCTCATTAATTTCACGGGTCTGTGTTCTAGCATTTACACAAGCGTGGTCACTTTTACAACCATCACCCTCATAGGTCACAGGGTGCCTCCACAAGGTGTCATTCACAGCACTAGCCTGTCACTTAGGAACCCTAGCAGAATTGCTCAAGGAATAGATGCGAACGAGTTGACTGATGGGTGTAGAGAGGTGGTTCTCAACCTTCCTAATGCAGCAACCCTTTAATACAGTTCCTCATGTTGTGGTGACCCCCAATTTCATTGTTACAAATTGAACATAATTAAAGCACAGTGATTAATCACAAAAACAATATGTAATTATATATGTGTTTTCCGATGGTCTTAGGCGACCCCTGTGAAAGGGTTGTTCGATCCCCAAAGGGGTCGCAACCCACAGGTTGAGAACTGCTGGTGTAGAGGTTCTTCAGTTTACCACTATTTCAGATCACAGCTGGAATTTCTAGAAGACGCCACATGTATCAACTGGCATTAGACACAAATCGCAAGCCCAGTAAAAGGTTTCCAAAATCACTTACTAATGAATTATGATCAGCTTCCTCGTAGGGATTTTTCGCTCTCCAAGGTAAATGAGGACACCAATTTTCAACCTGAAAAATATAAATCAGAGGCAGTAAGGACGCTGGCTCATCTGGAAATGAATTAATGTATATAAAACACACTGAACACAGTTCCTGACACACCATGAGCACTGTCTTTAAGCAGGTTATTATTATTAGTCAGAGTCCATGCGTTTAGCCAGCAATCCAGAGACAGGTGCCCTCTCCGACGAAACCCTAATCAGCAAAGGCCCCAAGGAGTATATGATTACACGTTACATCTGTCCTTCACAGTACTTTACAGGGACTGATTCCTTAATCATTTAATCCCCCATTTCTACACCAGGAGAGGCAGGTCCCACGGCAGAAAGTTAAAAGACTTGAACATTCCCTCCGGGGAATGAAAATGAGAGGTGCCTCTCTGACAATTTAGCAGAAGGACAGGAATGGTTTGTTATCTGCTGCGGCATGTCTGGAAGGGAAATCGCATGACATTTGAGCCACAGGACTCAGTCATTTATCTCAGAATTAGGAATGCAGCTGATGGTTTAAGGCTAATTGATCGTGGCTTTCCCTCGTTTTCTGGCTCTTCACTTCGCACCATCATAAGGAATAAGATGGTAAAAACTATTGGAGAAAGAGATGAAAGGAAAAAGAAAAAAGAACCCTCAACGATTTTGTGAGAGCCATTCTGGAAGATGGATTGTTCTGTCAATGCACAAGAGTTCAGAGAGTTGGGGAGGGGGAGGAAGAAAGAGAAAGGAAGAACGCCAGGTTTTATAGGAATCACTTCAACAAAGGTTACCAAAGAATATTGGGTGAATTCACAATTTCTAGTAAAGAAAAAAGAAAAAATGCATTGGGTAATATTGATGTCTGACCTTGTGTCAAAACTGACCATACAGCTCTGGCGGGCTTCTCAATGGTTAGCGCACCTGCCCAAGCACTAAAGGGTCTCAGGTTTAATTCCTGGTCAAGGGCACATCCCTGGCCCTTGTTGGGTACAGAGACAATCAATCGATGTGTCTTTCTCCTCTCTCTCTCTCCCCCACCCCGACCCTCCTTCCTTTTCATTCCATCTAAAAAAGCAATGGAAAAATATCCTCAAGGTGAGAATTAACAACAACAACAACAACAACAAAAAGCCTGGCCATATAATTCTAAGATAGCATATCACCCATATACTAATACATAATGAGGTTATTAAAGATAAATAATAAGCGGCCATTGAAAATAATGTTTTTCTCTGGCCAGGAGGACCTACAGAAACAAAGCAAAAGCAGGAGGGTGGGGATGTCCTGGGAAGGTCACTGAGAACGCAGGCGCGTGTGTGAGACCACAGCCTCCTGGGCACCAGTAATGCGGCGTCAAAGGAGATGGTGTCTTCCAGCTGTGGGTGATTCTCCAGGAAACAGTAGTTTCACTGACCTAGAAACTGTGCTTAACGCAAGGCAGCTTTTACTAAGACCAAAATAACTGGGTGGTTTGCAGGCAACCGGCTGCCTGCAAATGATCTGCAAGCGATAATCAGAGGGCAGCGAAGCTTGGGGGAGGGTGGAATCCCTGGATAGGAAAAGTGCAATATTCTCTTTTCTTCTTGCAGAGTAAAATTAAGCTTTACTGCATTTATGAATGACTCCAGAGGCTCCGAACGATTCCCCAGGAGGAAAGCTAAAATGGTTTTCCTCATAAAAAAGGAAAACACTAACTTGCTTTGGATGCCCATGTCTAATTACTGAGCCCTTACAGCAACATCACCATGAACAGCAATATCAGGAGCTCCACAAATGAGAAAAATGAGGGAAAACCAGCAGAAAAGAAGCGAGCAAGAGGATGAAGCCCGTTAGTCCGGAAGCACCGCACACCTCTGACCTTGCATTGCTAGGCTAGACAAGATTACTTAGTTCAAGTTAAATTTTTGTAAATGGACTCAAAGAAACATTGCTATAAAGCATGTTTATAACATGAAGGTGTCAAATGGATTGCAGAGCAATCCTTCAACCCCACACTGAAGGACGAGGATGCGCAGGCAAGGGCACACATCACGGCCAACCTCACCCTGAGTGACTAATGTACACAGCAACACGTCGGTATAAAAAGATGAAACACAACTGTGCATAAAGAATATCAACCACAAGGAGAGACATTCGTGAGATCAGATACCGGTAAGGGGAAGTACATTCCCTCCTCACTCTTCCGCCCTAAGAAGGAGCTTCCAAAACTTGCTCTGATGAAAATACAGTCCAAGGTGATCTTCTAAAATATGACTTCCCTACAGAATACTTGAGGCTCTAATTCCTCTTGGAAGCTGGTCATTTATCTCAGTTCTGGTTGCTCTAAATGACTGGATAATGCTCTGAACCGCTTCAAGGACAGCCTGGAAGCATGGGAGGTGGAGTCAGTTTATTTCGGCTTTTAGCAAGAAATCTCACTGTCACGTGTTCATGGTCCTGGAGGAAAGCCCGATATGAACACCTTGACCCAGAATGAGGAAGGTGAGTTTTGAGGTGGTTGTTTTAGCACAGTGATAGGATAACTGGTTAAGAAGATAATTAAATCAAACATTAACCAATGTCTCCATGGGGTGCAGGAAGGGGTGGGACCCTATCTTTCTGCAAGCTCAGAGGATGGCAAGGACTGGGAGGAAGCCAGCACTGACATTAACTCCACGCATGAACCAGCCCTCCCATGAGCAACCCTCTCCTAAAGAAGAGTCACTCATAACACTCAGGGCATGTCTGGCTCAAGGCTAATAACTCAGCCTCCCAATCCCTGGCTCCTGTCTGATGTACCCAGACAGCTTTCACACGTGTTACCCCAGCATAGCATCCTACCAGGAAAGCTGGACCCCAGAATGAGCTCACTGCCTTCCTGATCTGGACGTTCTTCTATTTCAAATCACTCTTATCCTCTCCTCTCTTCCTGTGTCTCAGAACCCCACTATTGTCCTAGGCCAGCCTGTGGCCTGCCTCCTTCCACCGCTGCTTTGGCCACACTGTCCCCACTGTGACTCCCGGTGCTCCCCGGGGACAGGATTGTGTATTTGCCTCGGGGCAGGCACACAGGGCTGTGGTGCCGGACCCTACCACTGGCCACCCCACCCCTGCCCGATTCCCAGGCCTGGCAGTCTTGCCCCCTCTGCCAGGGTCAGGACCGTATATCCTTAAAATAGTCCACAAATCACCACAGTAAGTCCAAGACTTGAAAACCATCCGAGTTGGCAACACACACAAGAATCAATTGAGAGGAGCACCACTCTAATAACCTTGGATTTGAAGACAAAGCTCCTTCCATGGAAACTGACCTTTTTAGTGCACTGGCCTCAGGCAACAAAATGAAGAGGCAGCAAAAACAGAAAAAGACCAGCCAGGCTAGACCTTAAGAACAGGAAGAGGGCCCCGTAAATTGCTTTCTCGAGAGAGGAGGTAAAAAATTTAACCAATTTGATTTTGACACCCCTCCTCCCAATGATTTAAACTTCTTTGATCTGAGAAGGTTTTGCAGCTTAATCATCAGCAATGTGAACTGAAATCCCTCAACAGAGCTCAGGTAGGTCACATGGTCAAGGTCTGTACGATGGACAATTCATTACACTACAGGGAAAAAAAGGCTGGTAGATCTGCACACAGCTCAAATTGGAATTTAAAGGGGGAAAGGTGCAGTGAAATGACAGCAAGAAGTTGAGGAAATCTGACGTATATGCAAGTACTTAGGTAACTGGCATAACTCTTTATAGTAAAGTTCAATTCTTCTGAAAGAATAATGATCAGGCTCTATTATGACTTCTTGTCTCGTGATTAATGTTAAGTGTTTTTGCTTTAATGGATCAGTGACATAGTTTCATGCTGTATTTTTCAGAGTCAAATGCAATCAAAACTAAATGAGAAAAATGCATGAGAAGAAGTCTGAGATTATCTCTGGATGATGATGTTAAGGGTGCTTTTCACTTCCTTCTTTGTGCTAATCTGCATATTATGATTTTTACAATAAGAATTTATTAACAGAATAATTTCTAAAGGAGTTCTATTTTATAAGCATCCAATCATTTACTGAGGTTCACAGTATGTCAGGGTCTCTGGAATCCTATCTACACTAATAAAAGACAAAGATGCTAATTGACCGTACCTTCACTATGCCCAAGCCACTCCCACCAGTCAATCAGAGAGACTATATGCAAATTAACCCAACCAAGATGGCGGCCGGCAGCCACAGAGCTGGAGCAAGCAGGAGGCTTGGTTTCCCGGGCGATGGAGGAAGCCAAGCTTCCCGCCTGCCATGAGCCGGCTGTGGCCTCTGCTCATGGCAACAAAGTTTCAATTATAGAAGACAAATAAATCCCAGATACCTGCTTCCAGCCAGCCTCCATTGGGAGCTTGGGTGGCTGGGGGCCGTGGCCAGCCTGCAAACAGCCATCAGCCCCTCACCTAGGATGGCCACACCCTCATGGGGTGAGAGTCCCCGCTGGGGGGCTTGGCCAGCCTGCAAACAGCAATCAGCCCCTCACCCAAGATGGCCACACCCTCATTGGGTGAGGGTCCCCGCTGGGGGGCTTGGCCAGCCTGCAAACAGCCATCAGCCCCTCACCCAGGCTGGCTACACCCTCATGGGATGAGGGTCCCTGCTGGGGGGCTTAGCCATCCTGAAAACGGTCCTCAGCCCCTCACAAAGACTGGCCAGGCACCCCAGCAGGGCCCCCCACCCTGAAGGGGCTTTGGCCAGCCTGAAAATGGCCCTCAGCCCCTCACCCAGGCTGGCCAGGCACCCCAGTTGGGACCCCCACCCTGAAGGGGCTGTGGCCAGCCTGCAAACAGCCATCAGCCACTCACCCAGGCTGGACACACCCTCATGGGGTGAGAGTCCCGCTGGGGTGCTTGGCCAGCCTGAAAACAGCCCTCAGTCCCTCACCCAGGCTGGCCAGGCACCCCAGGGGGACCCCCACCCTGAAGGGGCTGTGGCCAGCCTGAAAACGGCCTTCAGCCCCTCACCCAGGCTGGCCAGGCACCCCAGGGGGACCCCCACCCTGAAGGGGCTGTGGCCGGCCTGCAAACAGCCATCAGCCCCTCACCCAGACTGGCCAGGCACTCCTATATAGTAAAAGGGTAATATGCAAATTGACCCTAACAGCAAAACGACTGGGAATGACTGGTCACTATGACACACACTGACCACCAGGGGGCAGATGCTCAATGCAGGAGCTGCACCCTGGTGGTCAGTGTGCTCCCACAGGGGGAGCTCTGCTCAGCCACAAGCCAGGCTGATGGCTGCCAGTACAGCGGTGGTGGTGGGAGCCTCTCCTGCCTCCTCAGGAGCGCTAAGGATATCTGACTGCAGCTTAGGACTGCTCCCTGCTGGCAAGTGGACATCCCCTGAGGGCTCCCGGGCTGCCAGAGGAATGTCTGGGGGGAGCGGGCCTAAGTCAGCAGGTGGTCATCCCCCGAAGGGTCTCAGACTGCGAGAGGCACAGGCCAAGCTGAGGGACGCCCCCTAGTGCACAAATTTTTGTGCACAGGGCCTCTAGTCCTATATAATAAAAGGCTAATATGCAAATCGATCGAATGGTGAACAACCAGTCGCTATGACATGCACTGACCACCAGGGGGCAGATGGTCAACGCAGGAGCTGCCCCCTGGTGGTCAGTGCGCTCCCACAGGGGGAGTGCCACTCAGTCAGAAGCCTGGCTCACAGCTGCTGAGCACAGCGGAGGTGGCTCCCAGATTGTGAGAGTTCACAGGCTGGGCTTAGGGAACACCCCCCCCCCGCCCGCCCCCGCCAAATGCACAAATTTCGTGCACCAGGCCTCTAGTAAACAAATAAGCTTGCATCCATTCCATCGTTCAATCCCCGAGGCACCCAGCACAGGTTAGGGCCACTTTAAAGGCCACACTTGTCAAAGAAGAACAGAGTAGGAAAGAGGACTGAAAATGGAATCAGGCAAATGGATTATATGCCCAACTTTACAAACAATTAGGAATACAACCTTCAACCATCTGGCTTTCAAGTCTTCTCATCTACAAAATGACGAAATTGTCTGAGGTGTCCTCTTAATAATTCTAATATGCTACAAGATCTGAAAAAGGTAATTTTACATCGTCCTGTCATGCCAGTTGGTTATATATCAAAAGTACAGCTGACTATGAAGCTGATACAACTATTATACATCTATATGCATATATACACACTGATAAACCCTGGCTCACCTCCCTTTCTAAAGTTTAAAAAGCAACACAAATGGTACAAGGTAACTAGACATGTAAATGGTCCAGCTCCCTAGGCCGGTCCTATGCACCAGACAACTGAGCTCATTAATATTTTTGGCCAAACTGCTTGTTAGAAATGGATGTGTATGGGGCCAGGTGGGGAGACAAAGATAAGAATAAAGGCACACTATATGAAGTCAAGCACTAGGCTAAGCACTATACACATATTATATCATTTGGTTTTTCATTGATCCTCTAGGAAAGGCCACTAATCATGCCCAATGAAGCCAATGGCACCGGAGGACCCATGGCTGATCCGGGAGCCATCTGCCATCCCAGAGCCCGTGCGCTCCATCCCCACACAAAACCCATAGAAATCAGACATTAGGTTCCTCTAATCCCATAAGCACAGTCCAGTCTTCACTATTAGAGTGTCACTGCCTAAACCTTCTACAAAAAGTCCTTCAAACCAGGTTTTCTGTGCTCCTGCTGCACGGCAGGGCTGTAAGCTGCAGTATTGCTCCCTGCTATGAAACTCGCTTGTCTGTGCAGCAAGTGGCTGCTACAGCCTGAACTGGATCACATCCTACACTAACTCAAACCCTCAGCGGTTCTCCTGGCACCTAAAATTTATACTGAGACCCTAGGGAATCTGACCTCCACCCTCACACTGCCTGCCTCGCTCAACCTGCCCTCCACACAAACCCTCCCTGCACATCAGAACGTTTCTCCCTTGAAGGGTTGCCAGACTGGGGTGGGCACGTATGTGTGAAAAGCACACCCAGTTAAATTAGAGCTTCATGTAAACAATGACTTTTTTAGTTTATGTCACACACTTATTGTTTAGAAAAAACAGCGTTTACCTGAAAGTGAAGTATCCTCTATATTATCTAGTAACCTATACCTCAGGTGCCTGCATTTTCTATTCCTTCCAGAGAGTTCTATGCATCACTTCTTGATTTCCACACTATGCTCCAACTTTTCCTCAGGAAGCCCTCCCTGACCTACCTACCTGGTTATGCTACATCCGCATTCTCCTTTTCCCGGGGGCACTGCCACGTGGAAATCACTTCATGCACTGGTTTACCAGTGTTTGCTGCCCCATCCGCATGCAAGCTCCCTGAGGACAGGAGCTTCCCATGGCCTGTGCACTGCTCATCCTCAGCCCTGAGAACAGGGCCGGGGCATGGAGGTACTCAGCCATGATGCGCTGAGTACTGAATGAATAAATCAAAACATGACTTCAGCACTAAAGATATTCATGGTGATGATTCTCTTTTCCGTTTATGTAGCACCTGTCCATTTTCATCACTTTGTTAAAACCTTTCAACCATACAGAGCAGGCAAGGCAGGCCTGACCTTGACCTCAGTGAGGAGAAACCAACTGAAAACTGAAGGAACGTTCTGGATCACAGAGGCAGGAGGTGGATCAGATGGCAATCAGGTCACCTGTCTTCTATAACACTGTCCTGCTGCCCCGACCACAGCAGGCAGGAATAATACGAACAGAAAGTATGGACCCTACCACGTGCAAAAGAGAACCAAGGGCTGGAGAGATCCATGCAAGTTCTGCTCAGGTTGTCAGGGAAGGGGCAGACGTAAACAGAAGCTGCAGTATGTTTTCAACCTGCCATAACACCAGGAGGGCTCTAATGAGAGCATGTCAGTTGTAAAAATTCATCCCAACCCGCTATAGGAGAGCTGTCAATTTCCTTTACACAGGAGAAGCAGCGAATGAATTCCTCTGGAGTCAACCACACAGACAATGCATAAAAATGCTTCTCATACCAATCCCCCCCCTCCCTACCCCGGCATACGTCCTGCTGCACACTTCGTAGGGGCAAACTGGCCCCCAGGACCTGTCCAAACTAAGGACACTTCAACAGCCAAAATCACCCAATTTATAGAAGTAGTTACATTGTAGAAACCAGGGATATAGCTCCTCTTTTGTGTTGATGTGCAATTTTGCCTAAATCATAGATCCAGGCAAATAATTCTGAGTGACAATGGGAATAAAAGATGGGCAAGAAAGCTGTGCCTTCTAATATAATTGGTTCATTCTGTTCTAATAGCCTTATGTGAGCCCTTGTACTCCCTTATAAATATAATATTAAAGAACATTATATTAAAATTGTTCATAAGTGCTCAAAATGCCCCTGCTTAATATCTCAAAATGAATGTTTTAGTAGATTTTAATGTAATAAATTTTACAATATGTTTTTCCAAAATTAGAAAGGTGACAACTGGGAGATGTTACTACTCAGATCATGCAAACAAAAAGCTATCATCTATTTATAAATTGTTTTAAAAAGAATCATTCATTCAATAAACACGTTTGCCAGGCACCATTATATCTGTGAACAAACAGACAAATCTCTCTAGAGATTACTTTCCAAGCACTTGTTCTTGATGTTGAACGTTGATGGTCACCCCAGGACCTTTGCATTTACTGTTACCACTGTCTGCTGAATAAACAACCCTGGCCGACATCTGCACCTCTAACTCTCTCTACCTCCTGGTGTTCATACAACATCCTCTCCTCTTCTCAGTGGAGCATTTCCTGACCCCTCCATCTAAAACAGACACCATCACTATTGTGAGCATTTCTTCCCTCCCTCTCCTGCTTTATATTTCTCCATGCACTTAACTAGAATATAAAAGATATATAGTTTACTTTTTAATTTGTCTGGCTCCTCCTACAAAACATAACCTTAATGAGGAATGTTTATCTTTCTGTTGGTTGTTATAGCCCCTGTACCCAGAAAACCCAAGAGCTATGAAGGCCCTTGGCACGCAGATACTGGCTCAGTGTTGCTTCCCACTAAGAAGAAGTGAGGTCCTTCGAGAAATGGTGGATTCCAGATCTAGGGCATAAATTGTGTAAGATGAACCTGGAAAAGCTTATGATACCAGGTAGCAAAAAACAAACAAACGAAAAACTATTACAAACTACGAGAGTCATGGCAAGAGGACTCAGAAGACAATACAAAGCAGCTCCCTCTGGCTAAGGAAGGGGCAATTTGAGAACCAGTAAGAAAATAACTGAAATATATTGAACATATCAAATATGTTTCAATCAATGACTTCATAATGATGATAAAGTGTACAAGTGAATGAATAAATTATAGTCCATAGTGAAGATGCTAGGAAAACAAGAGAGAAAGAAAAATGATTTTCTACACGAACTATCCCTCAGAGTAACCAAATACCAGATGAGGAGTAATTTCTCTTCATAGAAGTATTCCTGAAAGATTAAGAAGGATCCCAGGCACTGATCATGAAGGACAGATAACATCACAAAAAGAGAGATAACCAGACATCAATGTGCCTCCTGACAGAAGGACAGAGTATCATCCAGGGAGTGAAGCACTCTTACAAAAAAATATTAAGCCTGACTCAGATCAAGCCTCAGATCTAATCATCAATTTACAGGAAATACAAAAGGCTGGGAACCAGGCTATACAACAACATGGGGATGGAATAAAATGCAGAT
This sequence comes from Myotis yumanensis, assembly GCF_028538775.1. NCBI lineage: Eukaryota > Metazoa > Chordata > Mammalia > Chiroptera > Vespertilionidae > Myotis > Myotis yumanensis. Next base: position 76,595,714 of record NW_027223759.1, read on the forward strand.
TATAACAAATTCTCTAAGGCACACAAAGAAGTATCTTCAACAAAAGTCACAAGGAGGGAAGTAAAGAGATGAGGGGAACCTAAAATTAAAGAGAGATTTTAGAGATACCAACTATTGTAATATATGGTTCTTACTTGAAAGTCAATATAAATAAATAAACTTTGATTTACAAGATAGCCTAGAAAATGTGAATACTAACCTGATATTTTATGAAATTAAGGCATTATGTTATTTTTTTATATGAAATGGTATTGGCGGTCATAATGGGAACAGTTAAATATTTTAAAAGAGTCTATTTTAAAGTTACTTATTGAAACATTCAAACATGAGATGACATTTGGAATTTGCTTCAACATAATGGAGGGTGGAGATTATTAATGGAATGAGATTGGCCATGAAACAACAATTATTGAATCTGAGTCATGGGCACAAGGGGGTTCGTTACACCCTTCTCTTTCATATCTATTTGTAATTTTCCATATTAAAGTTACCATATTAAGTTTAAAACATAAAAATTTTACAATTATTTTATTGGCATACAAAAGAAATTACAAGAGACAATATTTAAAAGTTTGTTAAAGAAAAGCAAATTGGAGATGAAAGCACTGAAGCCTCTATCTGCCACATGTATTCCAAGGAGCAGAGATGATGGTTGGGGCTTTGGCAAGTCCTGTCATTTCTAATTTTTGTAAGGTGGAGGCCAGCCCAAGGAGTGGCAAATATAAATGTTGTAGTACCTGAAACTTACCAACAGGGGTATCACTAAAAAGATAAACTTAGGAGAGGAGAAAGGTTGCCGGGAGAGAATTGAGAGATCAGTTAGGCTTACTGGTCTATAAACTCAGGACTTTTTTTTTAAACCTTTTTCTAAGGATGTCTTAGAATTCAGGTAATAAGAGCAACAAAAACACAGAGATGAAAAAGATACAAATAAAGGCTGAACTAAAAAAGGGAAAAGATCATAAATCTCTCCCCCCCTACCTCCTTTACTGCCAAGAAATATTATCTCACAGAAAGGGAATTTCCTATTGCAAATGCTAAACATTTAAAAGGTGTGTGTTGGTATCCTCAGGCAACAGTCTAGTGATATTTTTCAAGTGCTCCTGACTTGTCCCAAAATGTCAGGTATGTGTTTTTTTCATTCAAGTTTTCTCCTGCAACCTAAATAGTCAGTTCTTTGTTGCTGCTCACTTTGACAAATTAGTCTGTGCAACACCATTTCCAAGTTATCTTTAGCAGCCAACACAGCCCATAAATCCAAATCATTGTGCTGGTTATTAGGATTTCATTTCATGCTCACATTCACAAACATTTAAGCTTTCAACCTTTGCTGTTGGGCATTAATCTTGGCATTAATCAAGAGATTAAGTATGCTGAATTTAAACTCAAGGTTAATAGCATGCTCAGCCAATATTAGTTTTACATATTGCCAAGGGAGAACAGAAAGAGGCAAAGACCTTTATGCCTGTTGTCCATGCCATAGAAGAAATAGACTGATGAGTAAGGCATGAAATTGCTTCTTTGTTTCTTTATGAGGGAGTCACACACACATGCATGCATACTCACTCATTCAGTCCAAATTGGCATTTGAAGCAACAGCCTGTACACATCCTAAGATCCAGCAATCAATCATTGGGCAATTTGATTATTTCAGAGCAACTGTAATTGCAATGGCAACAAAAATGCTTTAAAAAAAAACACCCCAAAAACCCAGCACAAACAAATTAAGAAGTCTGGAAAGGTATGACGATTGCTAGTTGCTAGAATATGTATAAATAGAAAAAAAATGTCTGGGTGTCTAATATATCAGAATCACCTATCAATATAATATCAACAGGGGGAAAGACATCCATTCTAAATTTCATAAAAGCTGAAAGCAGTAAAAGGCTTGGCGTAGGGCTAAGTTAATATACTTGAAACAATGACAGAGTAATTACTTTATAGGGCCTTGTCTCTATAATGGAAGTTGTTACATGGTTCACAAAAAAATATACAGAAAATGAACTGCCCGATGATCTGGAAATGCAAGGTGGCCTAATTCATTCAGTCCCACCACCTGGAATGACTGAGCACATGGTTTTCATGAGTTATCCTCAGGAGAATCGGTGCTGTTTCTTTCATGGTGGGTAAGGTATCAAAATTGTGAGTATTTGAAAATTAGCAATGAAGACTGATTCATGGGAACTAGGTAAATGAGAGCTATATTTCAAACACAGATGCATTTGAGCATAGAACTGAGTGCAAAGCCAATGGCAGCAAGTCACCTAGCTGAGTTCAGTTTTACTCTGACATGAAGGGGCAACAATAATGAAAGTGCAGAAGTACTGGGCAACATATCCTCCCAGAGCCTCTGCGACTGTCTTTCTATTACTCAGAATCGGGGAGAGGTTTAAATGACATTGTGTATTTGAGGTGTCTGGCGTATAGTGGGGCTGAATAATGTTTTATTCTTTTGCGACCCAACAAGGGTAAGGACTAAACTTTTATTACCACATCCAGTCCCTAATAAAGTATTACATAGCAAGCATCTGTGGGGGCTATGTAAGGGGAAATGGCTTTACTTCCTGGAATTTACCAGAAATGATTTGTAGACTACAAATTGGCGAGGGTAAAGGTAGTTTATAATCCTGTAATTCAGTGAAAGTTGGCACACTGAGACACCCAAGGGAAAGACAAATGAAGGAACAGTGTCATCTCCTAAGACTGGTCTGAATCCAAATGCTTCAATTCAACTGGTGACTGACTATATGGGAGGCATTTTATTTCATGTCCTTTTTTATGTGTCAAAGTTCTGAAGTTAAACATAGAAGGAAACAAGAACTGGCTTTTCAATAAGTATTAAGAAAAGAATAAAAGTCAATGGTACACCTGTTGATCAAGTACACATCAAATAAAGATGTCTCTCTTAATCATTTTTTCCAAATACAAGAGAAACCTAGCATATGATACAGGTTAAATGAAGAAGGAAAGTTTCAAGAAATCAAGAGGAAAAAAATGACAAAAAACATGCCGAAACCGGTTTGGCTCAGTGGATAGAGCGTCGGCCTGCGGACTGAAGGGTCCCAGGTTCGATTCCGGTCAAGGGCATGTACCTGGGTTGCGGGCACATCCCCAGTAGGAGATGTGCAGGAGGCGGCTGGTCGATGTTTCTCTCTCATCGATGTTTCTAACTCTCTATCTCTCTCCCTTCCTCTCTGTAAAAAATCAATAAAATATATTTAAAAAAAAACAACAACAAAAAAAACAGCACCACAAATCCTTAGATGTTGTCCAGAATTTTAAAAATACTAGAATGAAATTAATTGGCTTCAGAAAACATCTCTAATAATTTCATATTAACAAAGGTAGGGGTGCATACCTATTCCCTTCATCCAGCTCACTACCTAAATCAAACACAAGTGTCCTATCTAGAAAAAAAGAAGCCGTGGGAACAGCTAAATTTTTACATTACCAGAAGTCAAGGAATCTAAAATTAAATTAGATTCTGGTGAATGAGAACCAGAAATTGATTCTAATCCAGAAATGAACTTAAGGTTCCACATAAAATGTCACAAGCATGTGATGCCCCACAATTGTCCTAAAAAATTAACAACATTAAAAACCATAGAAATATTATAATGGGGAATGAATGTGATATACTACTTATATTTGTCTGACAAGCCATAGAATAGAACTAAAATGAGAATGTACTAACCAAGTAAGATTATAAAAATATTTACATAAAGCTATCCATGTTAATCTGAATAAATGTTAAACCCAGCTTGTTACTCTGATTTTTCTCTCAAAGCTAGAGCTTGAATCAAGTATTTTTTAGTATACTTTACAATTCTGTATTTTCTGTTCCTGTTTGAACTTAGGAAGCAGCCTAGTCTCAAGGCCCAGTTGATACCAACCACTCAGTGAACAGGAATTCCACTTCCAAAAATGCCCAGATGGTCAACTCAAGAATGCTGACCATAAACATCCATATTAAGGCCTATGGGAAAATGTCCTGCACAGCCTATACATCCTGCATGTCCAAAGCCCCTCCCACTAATTTCTTTGTTCTGCTTTCCCTCTCCAACCTGGTAAAAACCCTAGCTTGCACTGAGATGTTAAGATGAGTTTTGGAATGAGGGTCCCTCATCTTCTCAGGTTGCCGGCACTTGAATAAACCTCTTTCCTTCTCACCAGCACTTATCTCACGAGTTTGGCTTTTGTTGAAACAGGCAGCCAAACCTGGGTTTGGTTATAGTATCAGTTAGGTTTATTGTCATCTATCTGGCAGGCCCATATACACTCAGGAATCCCCAAGGTCGGATCCTTTCAAAATAAACAAACAAAATAAAAACTATTATTTTACAAAGGAAGAAGCTGAGACACAAAGAGGGTAAGTAACTTTTCCAAAAGCATAGAGTTGAGAAAGAATCAGAAACACAAGTCAGGTACGAGGTGCTCCGTAAGTCAGTACTTCCTATAGGAGTAGCCATATTGGTGAAATTCTCCTCTTAACTCTTACAGGGTACCTATTGAGATGCTATGATAAAATGAAAGTTTTAAAAGAACAGAGTTTCAAAGTTATTTTCAGGTTAAAACACTGAAAAAGAAGTCCCTAGTTGTCTTCCCAGAAGAATTATTTCCACCCTCCTGATTAAATTACCTGCACCCACTCTTCCTCTTCCATTATTCTCTTAAGATTATGAATGCATAGCAATGTGCCAAGAAAATGAGTTCTCAGTAATTGTTGACAATCAATGAATATCATAGCTATTCAATAAGTGCTCACTGAACTGAATTCAACTGAACAAAAAGAAAAGTTCAATCATCTGCATAAGAAGAGATTGGAATAGAACCATTTCTCATCTCTGAAAGGAAATACCCAGGCTCCACTATTAAGTATATATGATCTATTAGGTCTCTCTACAGCTCTGTCTGCTCCACATCCTCGCAATTTACCTTCCCTGGAATCTCACTATTCTCTCCTCTTGGCTACATCTTCCCTTTAGGTGAGTGAGAATAGGGTGGCGGTTTCAAAGGAAGGGAACAAGGTCACAAATAATCACAGTCCTTTTCCATCTGGTCCATTCTCTCACACCATCCGAGAAGGCAAAAGGCTGGAGTGGGAATGTAAAATCCTCTACCTTTACCTCAACAACCCACCGCAGCATTCCAAACTCTCAAGAAAGCATGAAATTAGCTCAGCTTGTCAATCAGGGAGCACAGTTGGACTCTAGCTAAATTCTATCAAATGGAAGGGGAAGAAAACTTTGGAAAATTAAACTGAACGAGGAACCTTTTTCTCAGGGCAGGCAAGGCGCTTCTAATGACTTCTCACTAGAGGGAAGTTCACCAGGGACCCTGGCCTTCCTCCTCAGGAGAAGATGGGCCTCAGGCCACCTAAGCTAGAAACATTCCAACAAGAGCTACAGAATCAATTTGCCAGCAGCCTGCTAATGAGGAGCATCACACACCCAATTCCCTGTGCTTTTAATTTCCAAAAGGTATTTTAACTGTCATTTGATCTGAGGATTCCCAGGATCCCTGTAGGGTGGCCATGCGGCAACCTGTCAAAAAACAAAGTCTGCCTGGATCTTACAGAGGCAAGAGAAGTGAAGGTGTAGGAAAGGGATAAACCCACAGAAGCCAGGGCCACATGCCCTGAAGCCCTATTGTTTGGCCTCCATCCCCCAAAGCTGTCCCTGTCACTTTATGACACAGAAAAGAGGCACCTGGTCCCACAAGAAAAACTATGAGAAAGCATTTCATTTGGCCTCATAATAGAGGCATTCTCCTCCTTGCATGGCAGCTCCAGGGAGCAGTTATTTACTAGTGGTCAAAGGGCAACTACATACAAAACTGGGGGAGAGAATAAAGAAGAAATGGCAGCCGAGAGCCTGCCAAGTGCACATCCTCTGAAATTAGCCAGCACCATTTTCATAAAGGTGGAGGGGAAGCCAGCAGGTTTTAATTTCCTACTCAGTTCTTACGTGTACCTTGCCTGGGATAAAGTCTTAACTCTATTCCGCTACTTTATTTTCCTAAAGATGACATAAGATCATTAAAACATGTGGTCTATAAAATGATCTGCAACTCTTTAAGAAACTGCTATTCAAAGTGAATGGGACAAGTAAAAATGAAATTCAGATAAGAAGGAGAAAATTAACTCATTCTGTAAGTAAATAGCTAATTTTGCCAACAAGCACAGGAAAAGATGCTCAGCATCACTACTTATTAAGGAAATGCAAACCAAACCACAATGAGATAGCACCGCACCCTCATTAGGATGGTTACTATAAAAAAATAAACAAAAAAAACCCCATAACCCAGAAAAAAACAAGTGTTGGTGAGGATGTGAAGAAACTGGAAACCTCGTGCACTGTTGGTGAAAATATAAAATGGTGCAACCACTTCGGAAAAGTTTGGAGGTTCCTCAAAAAACAATAAGGAGATTCACCCTATGAGCCAGTCATTCCACTTCTAGATATATACTCAAAAGAACTGAAAGCAGGGTCTCACAGTTATGTGCACACCCATGTTTACAGCAGCATTACTCACGATAGCTAAAACGTGGAAGCAACCCAGTGTCCATCAACCAATCAGTGGATAAGCAATATGCGGTATATAATACAACAAAATATTGGTTAGCCTTAAAAAGGAAGGAAATTCTGACATAGCTACAACATAGACAAACCTTGAGAACATTATGCTAAGTGAAATAAGCTGATTATCAAAAGACAAATAGTGTATAATTTCACTTATACGAGTACTTGGAGTAGTCAAAACCATAGTAAATGATGGGGCTGGAAAGGAATAGAAAACTACTGCTTAATGGGCACAGTTTCATGTTTGCAAGATGGAGGGTTCTGGAGGTGGATGGATGGTGGTGATGGCTGCTGGGCAATATGAATGTATTCAATGTACACTTAATGGTTTAGGATATTACATGCATTTTACTGCATTTCTTTTAATGAGGAAAAAAATTAGTTATCTAAAGCTGCTTTTCCCTCAAAGAAAAAAAAGTAATCCTCCTAGGGCCGTGGTCGGCAAACTGAGGCTTGCGAGCCACATGCGGCTCTTTGGCCCCTTGAGTGTGGCTCTTCCTAAGCCTTAGGAGTACCCTAATTAAGTTAATAACAATGTACCTACCTATATGTGGGGAGCCGATATAGGGTTAAGCCTCGGACTGACCTGTTGGCAAGTCACAAACAGGTCTTCCGAGTTAAACAACCCAATCCGAGAGGTGGCCTCTGATTTACACGCGCTATCATTTAAAAAATAAAAAAGGGGGAATTTGCCGGAAGCCAGTCCATCCATGCTGCTTGATACAGTCGCTGCAGGGAAGAAACATCTGCACAGCATATGTTTCAAGGGACCTGGCGTATATGGTATACTGTTCTTAATATGTTTGCTCCCCTACTTAGCGCTATGTGTTTTAACCAAGGACACCTCTCCGGGAAAGGTTGTTTCCCCAGGTGGGAATTTTTCCCTGGAGTTAGGGATTAACAGGACTAAGGAAGGGAATCAGTAAAACCCCTTATCTAAGTGCCAGGCGGGTAGTTAATCACTTTAACTATGAACAACCTTGGAATGGAGATAACAAACGCCCTGACCTTTGAAATAGAATGGATAGGATTAAAATCAAATGGTATAAATACAGATGTAACAGGACAATAAAGGGAGAACCTCGCTATGCTGATCAACTGAACACTGCCTCTGTGTCGTTCCTTCTTCGCCCACTCCGTCCACACCTTTGGGGAACCCCTGGACCTGCTGGGGCTGGACCCCAACACCTATATAGTTTAAGTTTAAAAAATTTGGCTCTCAAAAGAAATTTCAATCGTTGAACTGTTGATATTTGGCTCTGTTGACTAATGAGTTTGCCGACCACTGTCCTAGGGGGCAGAGGAAAGTAATGAAGAAAGAAATCACAGGTCTATCATGTAAAAACATTAGCTGTTTTCAAGCTCTTCGAATTCCGGGCGTGGCTGCACAATCTGTTAACCACATCCATCCACCCCTCCTAAGCCACTCACCTCACTGAGGTAAATAAAAAAGGAGCAGGTGGACCCATCCACTCCGTAGTCTGCGTAGCAGGGATCCGAGCGCCACATATCTTTCATCCACTGAAACAACAAGAGCCAGGTAAGAACACCTCTGAATGGCCCGTTCCTGGTGACCCGCCCACCTGCTGATAGAGGAGAGGGCATAGGTATGGCTCGAGCTGTGGCCTAAGCTCAGTCGCTTAGCTGAGGTCAGGATGACAGACGCTGAGTGGGTGTGGGAGTCCCAAAAGGAGACCATGTGAACATTTCTGGGGTTTGGTCTCCCCCTCCTAACTGTACTCTGGAACCGAAACTTTTCTCTGGGAACCACTGAGCAGGGGAGTGGTCTCCCCAAGGACAGGCCATATAAACAAGGTTTTTAAAAATGTTAAGATCATGGTCAAGTATCTCTGGGTATTCAATTGCAAATGCAAATATGACGTTTAAATGACAACCTGGAGACCTCAGAAGTGCGGCCCCAGGGATGGGAGAGAGATCACCCGCTGGAACCTGGGGACATGAGGAAAGGCTGCTTCAAAGACACAGAAGGGGACCAAGCTGGTCCAGGCTCTTTCAGTCTGACCAGTTAGAGCCACTGTTGACTACTCCCATGGAGTTGGCACAGCAGGGAAGAGTTGCCATGGCCACAGCCCCAAACAAACAGGACTGCAGCAGCCCTTACATGACTCCCTTAAAGGGCTCGCTCTCCCTTTAAGGAAGGGCATGCAAAATGAGGATGATGGAAATAAATACACATCACTTGACCTTACCTTGATTTTCCCCTCACAGTGGGGGTAGCCATCCATAGGAGGCAATACACATTTTTCTTGAGCTCCATTAATGATATCTGTAAAGGATGAAAAAGAACAAAGGATACCATGAAGTTTATGAAAAACAAGCCTAACATCCATGCTGTGACCCATGTAACCTCCAGTTGGCAACAGGTCTGACCTGACCTGAGGAGGCCCACCTACAGCTGACCAGAAACCTATGATGTGTGTGGCCCAACTTGGAAGGGTGAGCTACACCAGTGGTCGGCAAACTGCGGCTCGGCAAACTGCGGCTCGTGAGTCACATGCGGCTCTTTGGTCCCTTGAGTGCGGCTCTTCCACAAAATACCAACTTCTGTGCATGGGCCACGAAGTTTCAATCGCACTGAATGTAGTATTTTGTGGTATTTTGTGGAAGAGCCACACTCAAGGGGCCAAAGAGCCGCATGTGGCTCACGAGCCGCAGTTTGCCGACCACGGAGCTACACCAACCAGAGGGGCTGCTTGGAATCTGCAAGTGGGAAACTGAGGAACCAAAGAAATAGGGAGCAGGAAACACAGCCATGGGCCCCACCAGGTGATGCAGACAAACTGAGGTAATGAGCAGCTTCATGAAAATGGGTGCTCGAGCAGAGGCAGCCAGCAGGAGAGAGGTGAGCAGAACCCATGTGGGGGGAGCAGAGAGCCCTGAGACACGTCTGTGATGTAGAGCCTCTTATGGACCCAGTCCTTAAATTGCCTCTAAGATCTCCTTACTGCTTCAAATATTTCCTCACCACAAGCTCCCTTTCTACTAGCTAGCCCAAGTGCATTCCTATTCCTTGTAACTACAGAGTAAGAATAAAAAGAATGCCTTTAAGAAGCTTTCCGTTTAGTGGTGAACAACAGATGAATAATTAAACAGCTGAGCAGCATGATAGACACCATGCTCAGGTAGGGCAAGGGCAGGACGCCCACCCCGCCCTCTAAGGGTCAAAGAAGGCTTCCTGGGTCCAGCAGCTTGGCTGAGGTGTGAAGATGAAGTAGTAGCAAGTCAGGTAGGGACAAGGTAGAGATGGTGATCAGGCACCAAGGTGGTTCCAAACACAGGGGCCACCCTGATGGAATGACAATGTGAGGTACGGGGAGGTCAGACAGGACAAGCGGGCAGGGCCCAAATCGGAAGGCCTCAGCACCAAGATCGGGACCCTGGTCCCTGTGCCAAGGGTGTGACAGAAAGGCTTTGAGGAGGAAATGGTGGGGTCAGACTTTTGTGTAGGAATGACCACTTTAGCAGGACAGCCCTAAACCTACACGCTTCTCTTTTTGGACCTACTATATTTTCCAGAACTGCAGGGAAAATGTCACCATTCCTTATGCTGACAGTATTCCATCTACAAAAAGTACTCATGATAAATTAGATCCCAAGCCACAATACCATTTGACAATGGTGCACAAGTGGTGTTGGTGGCTGCTGGGGCTGAAAGGGGGGTTTTGGTGGTAATCTCTCCCTTGAAAACCAGTTCTTTTGATAGTCTGAAGGAGAGATTTTTTTTAGCTCTTGATTCAGTGTTTTCAATGAGCATTCCACTTGCTAAGAAGGATGACTAGAACATAACACCAAAATCCTCCTTATCATAGATTGGAGGCAGTGCCATTTAACAGTCAATATGGAAGGTACTTAGCTTGTCGAAGCCCCTGTCTCCCCCATCTATAAAATCGGAATAACCATACTCTGCTTCACCCAGCTCCCATTTACTAAGTTAACACTCAAAAAGTCCGGCACTGCTGACAACTGGTACACAGACCAGAGCCCACACTTAGAAGCTGGCATTTGCTACACAATCGGACACAACTTTCATTCACCACATGCAGGAAAACGTATTTCCAGTGCACAGTCACTCTGGAAGCACTCTCTCTCTCACTTACACATAAGGGAACCGCTGGCTCCAGAATCCATTTATATAATAGCTGGTCTCACCAAAGGATAGGACGCTTCTCCATACCTACTGCACCTATCACTAGCTTTAATTCGATTTTTCTGTGACACATTTACGAAGCAAAGCAGCAGCAGAGGTCCCAAGGAATGAAGCCGGGTCTAGAACAGCTGGGAGCGGGCAATCAGACATTTAAGGAGACACTTAGGTAAGATGCCCCCTTTATCTACATGCTCTCCCAGTCCCGATATTCAGAGCCAGAAGTCCACAAAACTAGAAGCTGCTGAGTTGGAGGTGTGACGTGTGGGGTGAAGAGAAATTACCGGGGGGGGGGGGGGGGGGGGAGTAGAAGGGACGAACAGGTCCATGAAGGTAAGCAAGCAAAGCATATCTGCCGACAGTGTGTGCCCTCCTCATCAGGAGTCATGTCAAGGGTAAGCAAACATTGCCCGTGAAGGACCAGATGGTAAGTATATGAGGCTCCGCAGGCCACACGGTCTGTCACAGCCACCCACTCTGGCTTGTACCAGGAAGGCAGCCACCGATGATGGGAAAGAACTAGCCTGGCTGTGAACCAACAAAGCTGGACTCACAAAAGCAGGCACAGACCCCCGTGTCTGCTCTGCCGAGAGTTCCACAATGAGGAGCCTCATTTCTGCTAAGTCCTGTTGAAAGGGCCTTTTCTAGGAAACCTGTTGGCATCCTCTGCCAGGAATGCCCTTCCTCTCACGCTGTGTGCCCTCCACCCTGCTGCACCCAGCCAGAGCCTTCCTGCTGTAAGCCTTGCTCCACACCACCTGGGAAGAAGCAGTCCTACCCTCCTTCCCATGCCCAGTAAGGGCTTGGTACTGCCCTCCTAACATCTCCCCTGGCTGTAACAAGGGGAAATGTTCTCTTCATTTGCCCATCGCCCCTCCTTGAGGACTGTATGGGAAGGTAATGCCCTTCTGCTCCTCCCCCAGGCACTGGGTAAGTACTGCTTGGCGGAATAAACAACCCCTGCTCCACCGGCACCCTGGGCCTGACCCTGCTCAGGGAGAACTGGGTGGAGACCTATGCAAGAACAGGGCTCTTACTGCTCCTCCACTGGCAGCGTGTCAACGTATCCAACAGGGTCTCCTGTGCAAGTCCACTCTCTTATGATGAATTTTCTATTTAGTTCCACAGTGATGGGTGTGAATAGACAATGACTTCCACAAGCTCGGTTTACAGGTTTGAGGCTCTGCTGTAGGAGAGATCTGTGAACGGGAGAAGCAGGCAGTGTCCGCCTTCCCGGCGAGGGCAGAGCTGCTAGGAGTCCCACAACTGGTGGCCTGACAGGATGCTCCCCAACTCCCAGCACCTCTCAGAGAACAGCTCCCCATGTTGTTTTCATCACAACAATAAAGACTCAACAAATTATGTTCTTATTAGTTTGTGTCCACAGAGCACTGTCCCACCTGTGGAAGAGCCTCTGATGCATACTAGTAAATTTGGTTAAAAACCAAAAATTCAGGTTCATGTCATTGCTTTTCAGGAGCGATTTAGCTTCCTGTACACAGGCTTCTTGAACAGGAGGAGATGGGATTCTGCAAGACAAGTTACTAGGATCTTCTCCCTGCTATTCACCCAGAGCTCTATAGCATCCTAGTTTTTCTTTTTTAACAGTGAAAGGGCATGGGGGGGGGGGGGCGGCACAGGGAGGGGGTAAACCATGAGGCTCAGTTCTGACTACTTTCTGGGTTCAGTTTCACCCCTCACTCACCCACAATGGCAACTTGCACCAAGAACTTCACTTGGGTACTGATTCTACAGTATTGTCAACCAGGCATTACCTGAACGACAGATGACCTAGATAGGAAAATCCTGTTGTTTAATCTATCACCAATACCACACACTGTAGGAGGGCACAAACCCTGGGTTTAATCCAAGAGGACACATTTCCTGTTCCCCACAATGCCTGCTTCTGGAAGGACACGTGCACGGCAGGAGCAGGCACAGCAGTCGTGTGTGCAACAGATCCACAGCAGCGCTCCTGTCCAGTGTGGAGCCAGACTCTCCAACAGCCCTAAGGTCTGCACATACACTGAGACACATACAGAGAGAGACAACAGCATGGCAAACACATACCAGGAAGCCACGGAGACAAAGAGAGATGGAATCAGACACACAGTTTTCTTACTTGTGCTTTTCTCTGCCTCTAAGGAAGGAAGGAAAGTGGGGACAGAGGAGGGCAGGAAGGGCAGAGGTGATGGGGTCTCAGAGGGGCAGTGAGAACAGAAAGGGTGATACAGGAAAGGAAGTGGCCCAGCCCATCTGGCTCAGTAGTTGAGCATCAACCTATGAACCAGGAGGTCACAGTTCGATTCCTGGTCAGGGCACATCTTGGATTGCAGGCTCCATCCCCAGTGGGAGGTGTGCAGGAGGCAGCCAATCAATGATCCTCTATCATCATTGATGCTTCTGTCTCTCTCTCCCTCTCCTTCCTCTCTGAAATCAATAAACAACAAAAACAGAAAGGAAGGTGAACGATGAAAACCTCCCTCAATAAATCACCTGCCTTTCTGAAGTGCTGTTACATACACTGTCACACTGTACACTAACCACATCCTCCTGAAAAAAGAAGATAGTTAACTATCTTATAGTTGGAAAAGAGAAACTTTAAAATCCTCAGCATCTACTTTCAAACTCAGCCTGCAGTCACTGGGAACATCCCTCCAAAGCCTGCTGCTTGCCATGTGCTAAAATGTCAGCGCTGTACCCTTGAAAGACAAGGTCTGTACCCACAAAGTGCTCACCACACGGTGCTGGAGGTGGGAACACATACAACAGAGCGAGGCCCACGTCAGCAGACCCCTCCCCATGCACGGCGTTCGGGACGGCAGGACAGCCATCCTCAGTGCAATTGCCCAGTACCCAAAACAGCACCTGGCACACTGGGGACTTCATCTATATATATAAAGAGCCAGGAGCCATCGCAACTGAACAGATGACCGAATGGACGACCGAACAGGCTGAGTGGGGTGACAAGGCCGGCAGGGGGGTTAGTGAGGGTTGACCAAATGACTGAACAGCAGGCTGTGTGGGGCAACCAGGCTGGCAGGGGGGGCAATGAGGGATGATCAAACGACTGAGCAATAGGCTGAGTGGGGTGACCAGGCCGTCAAGGGGGTGAGGGACGACCAAATGACTGAATAGCAGGCTGCGTGGGGCGACCAGACTGGCAGGGGAGTTAGTGAGGGACGACCAAATGACTGAACAGCAGGCTGTGTGGGGCGACCAGGCCGGCAGGGGGGCAGTGAGGGGTGACCAGGCCAGCAGAGGGGTGCAGTTAGGGGCAACCAGGCCTGTGGGGGCAGGCAGTTGGGGGCAACCAGATTGGCGGGGGGGGGGGGGTCAGTTAGGGGCAACCAGGCCAGCAGGCAGAGGCGGTTAGGGGTGATCAGGCTGGCAAGGGGGCCAGTAGGGGCGATCAGGCAGGCAGGCAGGTGAGCAATTAGGAGCCAGTGGTCCCGGATTGTGAGAGGTATGTCCGACTGCCGGTTTAGGCCCAATCCTGAGGCCTAAAGGGGTCCTGGATTGGAGAGGGTGCAGGCTGGGCTGAGAGGATGTCTTCCCCCCCCATTGCACGAATTTCATGCACTGGGCCTCTAGTATGTTTATAAAAAGAGACTCCAACAAAACGTGGCTGGCAGTCAGGTGTCCCCTGCAATCCCTATCCTACCAAGAGGGAGATGAAGCAGTGCTTGTAAGCGAGCCCCACACAGAAGACAGCTATTTCAGAGTGAAAGCTGACCCTGCCAAGACAGCCTCCCTTGCCAAGGCTCACCTTTCTGTACATTAATTACAGCAAAGGTAACAAGTGTATGAAATGGCACTTCTTTATAAGACTTGTAGAACACTGTACCAATGACTTTTTATTTAGAACTGAACAGGCATCTGATAGGTTAAGGGTGTCTGATTCCCTCATCACCACTATTTTAAAGAGGTGGTGGGAGGGAAGTAGTTAAAAAAATCTCAGAAATCTCAAAAAACAGGACCGCCTGTCTACTCCAGTAAGTTTTAGGAAACTGAGTTCAGTCTCCTCACCCAACTCCTTTGCCAACAGTGAAGATAACCATCTTCCTCAATGAGGGTTCAATTAAACCCAAAGGCAACCCACATATTTCCTCTCAGAAGATAAAGGGTCCAGCAATTCTGTTTTGTGTGTAGGACAAGGTGGCGTTTCCCTGGGAACACCTGAAAGGAACATGCAGGCCCGGTTACCAGATGGCCCCTGGGAGCGCCCACGGGAGCCCACCCCAGTCCCAGGTTCCCACACCAGCTGGGAACTGACTCAGTCTCTGCGCTCGGCCTGGACCCTGAGCTCCCCTAGCACCTGCATCAGCTGGGCTGGTGTCGGGAGTTAATCACAATAAATCGGACAGAAATCAGCCCTGGTGAAATATAGGCTCCCGTTAAAAATGAGCTTACCAGCCATCCTCAGCTTGGCCGCTACTCACTAAGGGCCACTTTAAATTGGCGGTATGAAAAAGATGATTTAATTTCTATAACTGAGTCAAGCACACATGTCCCAGTGTCAGGGCCCACCAATGGAGCTAGGGAGCCACGTCGGTCTGGCAATGGGTGAGACCCACTCACAGACCCAGGGATGCATACTGGGCACCTTGAAAAGAGTTGTTTGTATTTCATAGTTTTTGTTTTGTTTTAACCTAAGAAGCTGGAGATGCAATCATTGTACCAAAATTGTTTAGAGCTGCCAGGGACTTCTGAAGCCATATTAGTAAACCATTCATTTTTCCTGATTCATAAAATCAAGGCTTAGAGACACGAAGTGCCTCGCTCACTCACTGATCAGGCAAAATTCCTTAAGTGCCTTCCGTGTACAAAGCATTCTACAAGTTAACACCAGGCTTCTGTCTTCTGAGTCAAGATTATTTCCACTACACGGTCTCTAGGTATTAAAAGGCACACCGCTACCGTCACCACCTCCATGTACTGCACTGGAGGTCTGGCTTACCAACAATGAAGAATGAAATGACAAATTCTCATTCCTCACTAAACAAGCACCTCCAAAGGCTTCTGCACTTGTTATAAACTTGGAGCTGCAGTACTGCCCACGGACAAATACGGCCATAAAGGAAGTCAGCAAGAAAGGCACAGTCAATGTACGTGGTTTCACAATTATGCACAACTTTTCAAGAATGAAACTGATGTATAAAAAGAATGAAGTTGTAAGGATTGCCACAAACACAATGCCTAGGATAATCAATGTCATAAAATTTCAAATCACAGTAATAGTCAAATAACCTTAGATTATTTATGCTTTCCTTACCCTCTGTCATTTACTTATTTTTATTTTTTTTTGCAGAGGGTATGACAAAGGAAAGCATACATAATCTAATATTAATAAGCCAGCATTAGTAAGGTTTTTCTTTTGTCGGTAGACTAGAATTAAAAAGAGGACCTACGATTAAGATTCTCAGTAGAAGGGCAGAGTCCATAAGAATGTTGTATACACACAGACACCTCTCCATTCTGATAAACCCCCAGGCACTACTATTAATAAAAGCATGTAAGAGTTTCAGGAATGTTCAAGCAGGAAGGTTGGTCATCTCACACCTAGACACACACAAGTGCAGCAGGTAGAAAATGGGTGGGGTTAAATATCTGCTGCAGACATAAAAAACACACACAAGAAAACCTTACCGTCATTAGTCATCAGGGAAACGCAAATCAAAATAATAATGAGATACAACTTCACCCAGTGAAAGGGCTACGATAAAAATTCAGGTACTAACAAGCACTGGCAATGATGTGAAGAAATCAGAACCCTTAAATACTGTTGGTAGGAATATAAAATGGTGCAGCTATTTTGGAAAACAGTTTAGCACTTCCCTAAAAAGTTAAACAATTACCATCTGAACCAGCAATTCCAATCCTAGGTATACACTCAAGAAAATGCAAAACTATGTCAGCACAAAAGTTCACAGTAGCATTATTCCTAAGGGCCAAAAGTTGAACAACGGAAACAATCCAAAATTTCATCACTGGTGAATAGACAAAACGTGATCTATCCGCACAATGAAATATTATCCAGCCATAAAAAGGAATGAAGTACTGATTCATGCTACAACATGGATGAACCATTAAGAAATTAATTTAAGTGAAAAAGGCAGTAACAAAAGACCACATATTACACGAAATGTCCAGAACAGGCAAATCTATAAAGACAGAAGTAGATTAGTGGTTGTTTAGGACTAGGGAAAAGGGAGGCTGGAAGGAAGGTAATGATAGTTAATAGGTACGGAACTTCTTTTTGAGGAGATAAAAATGTCCTAAAATCGATTGTGGTAATGGTTGCACAACTGTGTGAATATACTTAAAGCTACTGAATTATACACTTTGGATAAATAAATTGTATGGTATGCAAATTATATATCTCAATAAAGCCATAACCAAAAAAATAAAAACCCCCACAGAAAACCTTGTCACTGGTTCATTCAACAAATACTGCACCTAAATGAGCATCTGCAAACAGTGTGTAGATAAAACAGGTGAAGGGATTAAGAGGTATAAACTACTAGTTTTAAAACAAATAAGTCATGGGATGTAATATAGAGCATAGGGAATATAGTCAATAATCTTATATAGTAAAAGCCTAGGTGGCATCACGTGCGACATCGCCACAAGATAGCCATCACAAGATGGCCGGCAGGTGAGGGCAGTTGGGAGCGATCGGGCCGGCAGGGGAGGGCAGTTGTGGGCAAACAGGCCAGCAGGGGAGGGCAGTTGTGGGCGACCAGGCTGGCAGGGGAGGGCAGCTGGGGGCGACCAGGCCTGAAGGGGAGGGCAGTTAGGGGTGACCAGGACTGCAGAGGAGGGCAGTTAGATGAGGCCAGGACTGCAGGGGAGGGCAGTTGGAGGCGATCAGGTCAGCAGGGGAGCAATTAGGCATCAATCAGGCCAGCAGGGGAAGACAGATGGGGACGATCAGGCTGGCAGGCAGAAGTGGTTAGGGGCAATCAGGCAGGCAGGCAGGCAGGCAGGCGAGCGGTTAGGAGCCAGCAGTCCTGGATTGTGAGAGGGATGTCTGACTGCCAATTTAGGCCCGATCCCTGTGGGACATTCCCCAAGGGGTCCCAGATTGGAGAGGGTACAAGCTGGGCTGAGGGACACCCTCCCCCCCACCCTATCCCCCGTGCACGAATTTCATGCACCAGGCCTCTAGTATTATAATAACTTTTGTGGTGACAGATAGTAACTAGACTTATCGTGGGGAACATTTCATGATGTACATCATCACTATGATGTACACCTAAAACTAATATGGTCTCCAGTTATGATAAATAGACATACCAGTCATTAAGCAGGAAGAATGCTAATTTTATACATCAACAAGGGAAAAAGTTTACCATTGCCATATTTCCAGAAAATATATATATACATATATATTTCTGTACATAATATTTTGTAAAATATGTTTTTACTGACTTTAGAGAGAGTGGAAGGGAGAGAGAAAGAGAGAGAGAAACACTGATGAGAGAGAAATATCCATCGGCTGCCTTCTGCATGCCCCCTACTGGGGATCGAGCCCACAATCCGGGCATGTGCACTGACAGGGAATCGAACCCGAGTCTTCTTGGTGCATGGGATGACATTCAACCAACTGTGCCACACCTACCAGGGATGTATATAATGTTTTTAAAAATAATATACAGTATTGACACATTCTGACGCATCCTCAGTGGTCAATTTAGATTTAAGAAAATATTCTGAGAAGTAGGTGGCAGACATTAAAAATTCATGATTATACCTGCAAAACTATATCATATTCTCACGTTAGGAGCCTGAGGAAATTTTTACACATGTTCTCCTCTCCATAAGCAAGGTAGGGCACAGCCTTTCCCAACTCCCCTCTCCTCCATGCAGAAAGGGACAGAAGCACTATGTAGCTGTCTTACTATAACAATGAGGAGTCCTGAAACCTGGAGCACACACATCTTCACTCCCTCAAACAACAAGGGGTTCAATTTTTCTTCTAAAACTCAGTTGAGTTAAGCACAGCTCACATATTTCTGTCCATTCTTATCAAACTGTCAGAGGTGCTTGTGCTGTGGTTGAATCTTAAGGAAATTAGAGAAATATATACAGAGTGAGTGAGTGAGTGTGAGTGTGTGTGAGTGTGTGTGTGTATGTGTTCCTTTCTTGAAACAGAAGAAGAAAAGAAAGAAATATGGAATCAATAACTGTACAAGGCAGGCTCTATCCCCAAGCTATTTTCATTGTGCAAACTGCCAAGAATAGCTGTTATCACACAATGCTGTTTTGAATCACCTGTCACAAGCCTTTATGCAGCTGCAGGTAAAGGACAGGGATTCTAACAGGCCACCCAGACATCTCCAGGTGGTGAGCAAGTGCTTTGATCACTCTCTTAATAGCGATCAAGATAAATTTTTGTTTTCACTCTCATATGAACTGTGTTTTTCATTTTGTTGTATTGGCTTGCTTACAGCCTCCCCCCTCCCTTTTCTAGCATGGAAAAATAAACTGTAAGTTAATTTATAATTAAGATGACACCCTGATAATACGTTTTTGGTACTAGAAAAAGAAGTAGAGTGAGAACAAAAAATAAAGCTGGTGGCATAGAATATAAAGAACACCCAAAGTACACCAAGCCCAAGTACAGCAAGCATACGTTTGAAGAAAGGCTGAGAGCTACGTAATTTTTAGGTCTCATTTGATTTACCCAGAGTTGCATCAAATCTGCAAGCCCACTGGCATAAAACATACATGCTATGCCTGCTAGGTATATCCTTGGCTAGGAATGTCTCTCAAAACCCAGGTTGCCTTGTAACTTAACTCCTTTTATCTCTTCTAGCCCTTCCTGTGAAAAGAAAACATGCCTGGAATTAAGACATTTGGACCCTGGTATCAGCTTGTGAGGTTGAGTGAGTAATGTGCATATTCCTAAATGATAAGTTTACCCTGGGATGCTACTCATCTACTCAACAGAAAAGGCTAGCAAATGTATGAATGCAAGTTCCTGATAGTATGAAACACAACAGTTTTCAAAAGCCTGGGCATTTGTTTATGGAAGGGGCCTGTTCCTAGACCAGGCTTTGGTTTTAGAGTCAGATCCTGAGGGCTCTGATCCTGGGGGTGGAGTTACTACCTGAAGGTCTTCACCAGATACCATTCCACCGTGTTAGTATCCAGAACACACTGCCTCTCACTCCTCCCCAGCCACGCGGTCCAGGGCAGACGGAGAACTGTCGCTAAAAACTCACTCTCCTTGTCAACCAAGAAATGGTTATTGTGTCAAAAGCAAGGAAGAGCTGGTATACATACCAAAAGGCAGGAGAAAGTCGAAGCTGTGGTAAGAAATAACCCAGATTGTTGACCAGGGCAGACTGCTGAAGTGCACTACTTGTGTGAGAGCTATGTGATTAATTTAACATGGGGTTTTTTATCAATCAAAGCTGAGAAATTATACAATGGCAATGGCAGAGAAGCTCATACTGGAATGGTCTTCCCACAGATAATACTGACAATAAGACAATGGCTTCTGGGAGGAGGGAGGTTTAAGTAGAAGGTAAGCAAAATGCTACAAACTTAGAATTAAGTTTGGGCAATTAGGATGGCTAGAAATGGAAGAAGGATATCTCCAGAAAGTGGGAGCCAGAGAAGGGAAACCCCTAAATCTTCATATAAACTGCCTTAAAATCCTTGAATGACCCCATAACTAAGCATTTTTAGGGGAGACTCCAAGGACTCTAAAGGTGTTCAGAGATTCAGCTATTGCTCACTGTGGGGGAGTTAGAGTTTGCATCCTGACAAGTCAAAGGGATTTGGTTAACATTTTGACTTTACACTAAAATCCCAGAAAGGTCTTGCATCAGTCCCCAGGTCTTAAGATTTCCTAAGACTAGTGTGGAAACTTAAACAATCACATCCAACAAACGATAAAATCACGTCTTCATAAGTTGAAGATGTTTAAGCCAGTAATTTAACTGTCTACTAGAACCAAAATCAACACTCTTCAGAGGAAGATAACAGAATACACACATTATACAAATATAGTATTATAATGTCCAATATAAAATAAAGAATTACTAGACATGTGGAAAAACAGAAAAAATGTGAACCAAAATCAAGAAAATGAATAAACACAAATACATCCCAAAATGATGTAAATGTTGAAATTGACAAATATTTTAAAGAGTTATTATAAATATGATTAAAGAAAAGGAAAGGACAATTTAACAAAACAAAAGAAATTCCATAACTAAAAGTTTGTCAACTAAAATGAAAAATCCACAGAATAGAGTTGACAACAGTTTGGAGATGGCAGAAGAAAGAATCAGAGAACTTGAAAAAATGAAAATTATTCAATCCGCAAAACAGAGACAATAAAAATAAATATTGAGGAGGAAAAATGAGCAGAGCCTCAGTGACCTGTGGGACAACATCGGGTGAACTGTAGATGAAGTGGTCCCCAGAGATAAAAAAAAAAAAAAAAAGAACACGGAGAAGAAAAGTACTTGAAATAATAGCCAAAACTTTCCAAATTTGAAGAACATTAACTTCAGATCCAGTTTCTCAGTGAACCAGAAGCCAGATAAATACAAAGACAATTACATTTATCATAGTCTAACTGCTAAAAGCCAAAGATAAAGAGCTAATGTTGAAAGCAGCCAGAGAAACATCAGATACATCCCATAAGAGGGTACAAAAATAGAAATACCACCAAATTTCTCATCAGAAAAAGATGAAAGCTAGAAAACAAACAAACAAACAAAAAGTCTCTTTTAAGTGTTAAAGGAAAACTGTGGTCAATCCAGAATTCTCTACCAGATTCTGTACCTTAAATAATTTCTGCCCCCAAAAGCCATTTTCAGATAAGGAATGAAGAGAGAATTCGCCACCATCAGACTTACATGGCAAGAAAAAAATAAAGTTCATTGCGATGAAAGAAAAATGACATCAGATGAAAACTTGGAACTATAGAAAAGAATGGAAAGCATCGGAAATATTAATATACAGGTAAATATAAAAGACTATTGTTTTTTCCTTCCTTTAATTTCTTTATCAATTGACTGTCTAATGCAAAAACCATAGTAAGTTATAGTGAGGTTTAAAATATTTGTAGATGCAAGATATTTAATAACAATAGTACAAAGGATGAGTGCTTAATGAAATTAAACATGGAGTTTATAATATTATCTCTAGTAATAACTCTTAACTGTGATTTTCCCTTCTTGGCTGCATCAGACACAATAATAACAGCTTTATAGAAAGTACTAGTGGCCCAGTGCATGAAATTCGTGCATGGGGTGAAGGTCCCTCAGCCCAGCCTGCACCCTCTCCAATTGGGGACACCCCCTTAGAGAATGTCCAATCACTGGTTTAAACAGGCAGTCTGACATCCCCCTCGCAATCTGGGACCACTGGCTCCAAATTGCTCACCTGCCTGCCTGCCTGATCACCCCTAAGTGCCTCTGCCTGCCTGCCTAATCGCCCCTAGCTACCTCTGCCTGCCTGCCTGATTGTCCCTAACTGCTCTCCCCTGCCAGCCTGATCTCACCCCAACTGCTCTCCTCTGCCAGCCTGATCTCGCCCTCAACTGACCTCCCCTACTGGCCTGATCTTGCCCCCAACTGCCCTCCCCTGCTGGCCTGACCACCCCTAACTGCCTCTGCCTCAGCCCCCACCACCATGGCTTCGTCCGGAAGGAAGTCGGACATCCGGAAGATAGCCTGTTGACTTGGTCTAATTAGCATATTACCCTTTTATTAGTATAGATTAAACTAGCTCCCACAACTGTGCAAGGTTAAAACCCTATAACAAATCCTTTAATACACACAAGTGCATGTGTGCATGTGCACTCACGTGCAAACACACACACAAATTCCTTCCTAGTGGTTCTACTTCTCTGACTGAATACTGACAGAGACAAATTAAAGCCAAAACTGGTTGTTTGAAAAGATGAATACAATTTATAACCCCCCTAGCAAGAGTGATCAAGAAAAAGAAAATATAAATGAGCAATATTAGGAACTGATATAGGATGTCACTAAAAATCCTATAGATGCTGAAAGAATAACAGAAGATTATGAACAATTTATGGCAACATGGTCTATAATTTGGAAGAAATGATTGGCTGATGTATTTCTGGCAGCATTATTCATAACAGTCCCAAACTGGAAATGACTCATATGTCCATTATCAGAAAAAGAAATAAATCTATTATGCTAATTTCATAAAACAGAATACTCTTCTGTGATTAAAAAATAAAACAAAACAAAAATGATATGTGTAACACCATGGATGAAGCTCAAAAATGTTATGCTGAGAAAAAGAAGCCAGACACACAAAAATGTTTATCCTGTATGATTTCATTTTTATGAAACTCAAGAATAGGCAAAATTAATCTATGGTGATAGAAATCAGAACAATGATTGCCCATGGGGGATGGAGGCTCTGTAAGGAGGCAGGAGGGAATAGTCTGGGGTGATGGATATGCTCTGTACCTTGCCTGCGGTGCGGCTTTTATGGATATACACATTCATCAAAACTCATCAAACGCTACATTTCAAATCTGTGCCTTGCATTATATGTAATTTCACTCTTACATAAAAATTAAGCTAAGTTGCTTTAAAAATGCTTTCTCTATGCTTTAGGAATACAGATGAGGGAACATTATTTCCCTTGCTAATCTCCATTTGTTATTCCTTTGCCAACCACCTTGATGGAAATACTTATTCTCCAATAAGCTCCTAGACATCGTAATGCACCTCCAATAATAGTCCCTTCAATTGCTCCAGTGTCACACGTTTCACTGTGGGCTGACCACGCAAAGGGCTCTCTCAGTTTAGATTGGCTACAAAAGCACAGCGAGAATGGATGTTTAATCTATATTCCTGAAATTACAAATCTCGAAGTCAAGTACAATTTGCTGGTTACGTGTTTTTCTTGGTCGCTGACTCTATCTAGGCATCCTTTATCTGGAGTAGATTAATTCACTGTGTTTTTACAGTGCTCCGCTGAAAGCTGAAGAGGGGCATAAGTGACAGCCTGTGCTCTAAAATGTAACTGCACGGGGGCAGAAAGAGTGGGCAGTCCCAGGACATAATTCACCTGCACACAACACAGGAGAGGCTGTGATCCACTCCTCCCAGTCTGTGGGCTTTGATGGAAATCACTTAACTTCAATTAACAATATGTAACCCTGTTTCTCAGCCTACATATAGGATGTGGCTTTCTGCCTCTCATACTAAGCTGCGAAATCAGTAATGAAAGGAGAAAATGGTCTAAGCGAGGGGAACAGGAGGAGTACTTAGAAATATTTCATTTCTTAGCATCAGGCAGAGTCATAAACCAGAGCTTTGGTCAGAGAATGGCTGCTTCTTGTGCAAGTTACAGTGAACAACCATCACTGTAAGGAATGAATCTCACTTTACTTCCATTCTGTTTACTGGAACACAGAAACTAATCTAATAGCACCCTCTGCCACAGCACTGCGGAACAAAGAGTAATGACTCATGATTTCCATAATGACAGGACAAACTGCAGGATATGAGCTTGGAGTAAGAGTTCCCTGTAAGTTCAGCACCAGGCAAAGGGAAGACCAGGGAGGAGCTTGTGGGGAAGGCTGAAATGCAGAAGGTCCTCATGCAGACACACTCCATTTAAAAGAACAAGATCAAAGAACTCCAAAACCTTAAATATAAATCTCCTTTTCACTTCTCAACTTAATGAAGGTCATGTAAATAGATTTCAACATTGTAGCCAGCCTTCAGGTCCAGCTCACACTCTCCCTTACTTGTGAAACTTTGCAACAGTCTTCAGCTCAAATTGGCACCTTCAGGCTGCCTGTGAGCTTCTGCAACTGTCTTGTGTTCACTTGGTTCACTAATTGGGGTGTGTTTGTGTGAGCAAACCTGAGCATAACAAAAAATATTGCAAAATCAATAAGACTAAGTTCTGCAAGGTCAGTGACCATATATCAGCCTTCTTTTGTATTTCCCCAAAACAAAAGAAAACAAAAGCTTGCAGAAATTGACACAGATTTTGTGAATTAAAGATGGTGATAATGGTGCTGGTACCTGGAAAGATCAGATATGAACCCCAGGGGAGAAAAACAAATGACAAGCACATATGTTTCTGGGAAAGATAGAAAAATGCTGTTAGAAAGACCAAGGTAAGTATATTATTCTCTAATGAGGGCTTCTCTCTGTCAGAGGAAAGGGGGAGAATTATTTTTTAAATGTCACTCTCTTCTATTCTTCTTTTGCCTTCCTCATTCAAAGGGAAAGTAGAGTCAAAATATTTTCATGCTTTTTGTTGCTTTGAAATCATCTCGGCTTTTACATATTACATGCAACCAACCCCAATTCCAATCTGTAACTCCTATCCACTAAACACAACAGCCCCCACCACCATCACCACCCCTCCACCCCCACCCACCCCTACCGAAACCAACCCTCCCCACACAGGACCACCACCTACCACCTACTGCCAACCACACAAACAACCCCTTTCCTGATTCCCAGCCTAGACTCAGTTCTTTGGTAAACTTCTGATCACATCTAATCAAAACAGACTCCAAGGGCTCAACCATACTTATCTGTGGTCCTGAATTTATGTCATATTGAAAATAGCTTCTAACACCTAGAAACTCAGATCTATATCTGGACATTAAATTTTGATAAACAAGGATTTGTAACAATTTTATTTTAATGAAGTCCAATTCTCCTTATAAATAGCTCCTTCAATTATCTGATCACTCTGAGGGCTGGAAAAAAAATGACTTTCTACAAATAGAAATAATATTCTAACTCCTAAGTTCTCAACTATATTGTTTATACAAAGAATTCAATATTAACATAAAAAGATACATTCATTCATACTCTAAGAGAATTGCTAACATGATCTTAAATAATTAGGCTAAACAGAAAACAAAACAAGACTTAAGGACTTAGTAGTTTTTCTGTTAATAACCTATGCTATTTTCTCTAAAATTTGTTGTTTGTTAATCCTCAACCAAGGATACTTTTTCTATTGATTTTTTAAAGAGAGAATGGAAGGGAGGGAGAGAGACAGTGAGATAAACATCGATGCTAAAGAGACACGTCATCTGGTTGCCTTCCACACATGCTGATAGGACCAGGATCAAGCCTGCAACCATGGTATGTGCCCTTGATCAGAATCGAACCTGCAGTCCTTCAGTCTGAGGGCTGACACTCTAACCACAGAAAAACTTGCTAGGGCTCTCTAAATTTTATTAGAAAAAATTTGAAACATACACAATGGTATGAAGAATGATATAACAAATCCCTAATCCCATCACTCAGTTTCAACAGTTAATATACACTGTTAAATATAAGTGGCAAGAATGGACAAAGATTGGCCTTTTTCTTTTTCTTAAGGGGAAAACATTCATACTTTTATTTACCTCTAGATTTGTCCTGATTTGTTGAGGAGTTTTTCATGAGTCAATGTTGACTTCTCTCAAATGATTTTCTCTATTAAAATAGTATGTAATTTCTTACTTCTGTTCTAGTAATGTTAGTGTAGTTAGATATTAATAAAGGAAAAAAATAAAGGTAATCAGACATTAAAAAGCCAAAAATAACTGGGGAGTTGAATAGGACACTGACAAGATTGCACAGGGTGAGATGCTTCCAATATGAGGCATGTAGGAACCAAGTTGGCAACCATAGAGACCTGCCAGTCTAGCCTGGGAAAGGATAGAATTGGGTAAGGGGGAAAGAACTCTGGAAGATCTAGAAAATAGATTTTTTGGGGGGGGCGGCGGGGGGAAGGGGAAGGCAGCCCCAGTCCACAAAACATTGGTAAAGTGATTGGTTAGTGATTGGTTAGTTTGAAAAAAAAAAACACATTTGGTCCTTCCCAAATCCGAGATAATATAATCCCAGCTTAACAAAGAGTGTGTCTGTCTGTCTCTCTCTCTCTCTCTCTCTTACCTGTTCTCCTTGCACATTTAGTAGCAACCATACAAGTCTAGGGCCCTTGGCACACTGCCGTGGCTCCAAAGGACTAAGCTTTAATATGGCACAGAATCTCTGGACACTGGTCATTGTTCAGAGCTTGGAGAAGACAAGGCTGGACTTTTTCCACAGTGGGACATGATGGAAATGAGACATTGGGAACCTGGGGGCAGCCTTCTATTTCCACACAAAATAAATCTTACCATGCCACAATCTCTTTTATGTGGGTCCCTGGAATGCTTTCCTTGTGGCCCCGTGAAATAACACTATTTCCACCAGTGAGAGAAATATAGTATACTAGAGGCCCGGTGCACCAGTGGGGTCCCTTGGCTTGGCCTGCAGGATCAGGCTGAAACTGGCTCTCCGACATCCCCTCAGGGGTCCCAGATTGAGGGTGCAGGCCAGGCCAAGGGACCCCACCGGACATGATCGGGGCTGGGGAGGGATGTGGGAGGTTGACCAGCCAGGCAGGGACCCTGGGAAGGCTCCACGGTGTGTCTGGCCCATCTCACTCAGTCCCGATCTGCCAGACCCCAGCAGCAAGCTAACCTACCAGTTGGAGCTTCTGCCCACGCGATAGCAACTGGTTGACCAAGTGACTATCTGCCTCCTGGTGGTCAGTGCATGTCATAGAGAGTGGTTGAGCAGTCTGGTCTTAGCATATCATTAGCATATTATGCTTTGATTGGTTAAACGGCCAACTGGATGACTGGACACTTAGCATATTAGGCTTGTATTATATAGGATTATATTAATAATTTCTAAGTGTTAAACCAACCCTGCATACCTGGGATAATTTCAATTATTCGTGATATATAATCCTTTTTACATATGTTGCTGGATTCAGGTTCCAATGTCTTAAAAATGTTTATGTCTGTGTTCATAGGAGTCCATAGTCTGTAGTTTGATTTATCTGTGATGTCTTTGTCTAGCTTTGGTGTACAGGTAACACTGGGCTCACAGAATAGGCTGGAAAGTATTCCTTCCTCCAATATTTTATGAGAAGTCTGTGAAGGACTGGTATTATTTCCTCTTTAAATATTTGATAACAGAATGCAGTAATGAAGCCATGTGAGCCCAGCCTTTTCTCTTTAGGAAGAATCCTAATTAGTAATTCAAATTCTTGTTATTGAGCTATTCAGAAGCTTTTAAGTCACTATAGATGTAATATTTTGATTTATAAGATATTTGGTCTTTATCCATGTTTCCTGGCTGACAGCTCCCAAAACCATTGGAATTTCCCAAATGTTGAGAGTGATAAAAGGTTTTTTGTTATGTTAATGAGGTGGCTTTTTGGCCTCATCCAACGGTAGGGGCTGGTTGCCAGGAGAATCAGTCATGAGATTAAATGGTTGGAACTTTCAGTCCCAGCTCCCCCCACTCCCATCTCTGGGGAGGAAAGAGGGGTTAAAGTTTGAGTTCAACTGCCAGTGACTTAGTCAATCATGACTATGAAATGAAGCTTCCATAAAAACCCAGGAAGACAGCTCATTGGTCCTCTTTTTCAGAGACCTTCCACTTTGGGGAACCAGAAAGCTTCCATGTGCCACCTCCCTGGGCTCCTAGTTCCAGGAGGGCAGGAACTCCTTTGTTTGGGACCTCACCCTA
Organism: Myotis yumanensis; assembly: GCF_028538775.1. NCBI lineage: Eukaryota > Metazoa > Chordata > Mammalia > Chiroptera > Vespertilionidae > Myotis > Myotis yumanensis. Next base: position 76,624,021 of record NW_027223759.1, read on the forward strand.
TGCATCTCTTCATCTGGCTCTTGATTTGTATCCTTTATATGCTTTGTAATAAATTAGTAATCTAGTGAGTAAACAGGATTTCCTGAGTTCTGTGAGCCATACTAGAAAAGTAATCAACCCAAAGAAAGGGTCCTTAGGACCTCCAATTTGTAGCCAGAATCACAGGTAACAGTGTGGGCTTGCAACTGGTGTCTGAAGTGTGTGTGTGGTGGAGGGTGGGCAGTTTTAGAGGACTAAATCCTTAACCTGTGAAATGTGATACTATCCCTGGGTAGCTGTGTCAGAACTGAGCTGCATTCTCAGACACCCTGCTGAGTTTTCTTGTATATAATTGAGTTTCTTGATAACTGCAATCTTGAATTCTGTCATTTAAGTCATACTCTTCCAAGGCTTTGAGTTTGGTTTCTGGAGACTTTGTATTTCCTTTCTGTACTCCCAAGTTGTCTTAGGTAGTTGATGGATTGTTTCTCTGTCTGGGCATTTGAGATAGTGATCTTTTTTCATGTGTAGATACTGGTTTGCTCCTGATAATTCAGAAGATTGATAGGTAGGGTACTTTGTTTTTCCAGTAGATGGTACCATAGCATAAGTATGTTTCCTCTTACCTGCACTATCTGTACCTCTGGGATTACTGTGGAGTTGAATGACTTTGACTAATTAAGGCAAATTTGCTGGTAGGTGGCCTTTCTGTGACCAGCTCTCCTTGGTAATGATGCACCACTCCTGTGGTAGGAGGATGTGGTGGGGGTAGAGGACTGGTTGGTTGTAAGAATTCCCAGAGCTATCTCCTTTTCCCACAGTGAATTTGGCTCTTCCTGGGTGCGTGGGGGAGAGGAGGCAGGTTTGCCATCCTGTGGATCCATTGCTCCCCTGCCAGTAATGGCTGTGGACTCTGCTATTCTGTTTAAAGTTTCCCAGACACCTCTACCTCATTCTGCTGCAATGGGGCGGGGAAAAGAGATGCCTATTCTAGGAGAGAAATTGCTTCTGCCCATCTATGCTCCAGGCTGTAGTGTGAGGGCTGTAGCCTAACTTCTTCCAGGCTTCCATGTTCCATAGAGCCATGGTGGGCAATAAACTGAATCTGCAGCCACCACTGTCCCAGTCCCTCATTCCCACCACCTCCTCTACTCATTCTAATACACCCACCTTCATATGCCCCAATGCATGGATCTATCAGACTGTGTGTGTTGAGCAGGAGATCCTTTGTTGAGTCATAGTTGTTCAACTTTTGTAAATTTAAGAGAGAAACAATGGAGCTTTCCCACTCTGCCATGATGTTGATATCACTCTCAAGAACTAACTTTTGGTTTAATTGATTTTCTATATTGTTTTGAATTCTATTTCATTGATTTTCACTCTTATATTTTTTAAGAAAATATTTTTATTGATTTCAGAAAGGCAGAGAGATAGAAACATCAGTGATGAGAAAGAATCATTGATCAACTGCTTCCTACACACCCCACACTGGGGATCAAGCCCACAATCTGAGCTTGTGCCCTGACCCGGAATCGAACCATGACCTCCTGGTTCATAGGTTGATGCTCAACCACTGAGTCATGCCAGCTGGGCAATTTTCACTGTCATCTTTATTTTTTCCATTACTTCTGCTTGCTTTGGGTTTACTCTGCTCTTCTTTTTCTAGTTTCTTAGTGTATAAGCTTAAGTTATTGGAACCTTTCATCTTTTTAAATATAAGTTCTTAAACTTGTCAATCATTAATATATTATACAAAAAGCAATTTTATATTTACAGAATTTGGAAGAAGTTAAGCAAAGAACAATGTATTTCTATCTAGTTACACCCTTTTACATTTACCCATTTACCTTCTCTGGTGTTTGTTTCTTTGTGTAAATTCAAGTTACCATCTAGTATCATTTCCTCTTAGCCCAAGGATATCCTTTAATTTTCATATAGAGTAGATGTGGTATAGAGTAGATGTGCTTAGCAACAAATTCTCTGAGTTTTTCATTTGACTGGGAATGTCTTCATTTTGCCTTCATTACTGAACAATAGTTTTGCTGGAAAAAGAATTAAGTGCTAGTTTGTTTTTAACTAGCACTTTGTATAACATTGTCTTATAGTCTTCATTGTTTCTGATGTGATGAGTTGTTTTTCTCTTATTGCTTTCAAGATTTTCTCTTTGTCTTTCAACAATTTGACTATGATGTGTCTACATGTGAATCTGTGTTTATACTACTTGGAGTTCATTTGAGCATCTTGATCAGATTAATGTTACTTACAAATTTTCAGCTATTATAACTTCAAATGTTTTTTTTCTGCCCCTTTCTCTATTCTTCTAGAGCTCCTATTACACATATATTAGTAATAGAGGCCCGGTGCATGAAATTTGTGCACAGTGTAGGGTCCCTAGGCCTGGCCAGAGATCAGGGCCAATCTGTGGGGTGACCAGCAGGGTGACGGGTGGAGGGGGACCCCGCTGGCACTCACCTTGGCTGACCTGGAGCCTGCGGTCTGGGGGAAGCTCCTGTTTTGAGCATCTGCCCCCTGGTGGTCAGTGCGATCATAGCAACTGGTTGTTCCACCAGTGGTTCTGCTGTTTGGTCAATTTGCATATTAGGCTTTTATTATAAAGGACTAGAGGCCTGGTACATGAAATTTGTGCATGGGAGGGTGTCCCCTCAGGCCAGCCTGCAACCTCTCCAATCCAGGACCCCTTGGGGGATGTTCGACTGCCGGTTTAGGCCCGATCCCTTGGGGATCGGCAGTTGGACATTCCTCTCACGATCCCAGACCACTGGCTCCTAACTGCTCACCTGCCTGCCTGCCTGATCGCCCCTAACTGCCCCACCTGCTGGCCTTATCACCCCCAACTGCCCCCCCTGCCTGCTTGATTGCCCCTAACTGCCCCTTGTCAGCCAGATCGCCCCTAACTGCCCCCCGTCAGACTGGTTTCCCCTTACTGCCCCCCCCCGCCAGCCTGGTAGCCCCCAACTACCCCCTGCCAGCCTGGTCGCTCCCAACTACCCCCTTGTGGGCCTGGTTGCCCCACGCAGCCTGCTGCTCAGTTGTTTGGTCGTCCCTCACTAAACCCCCTGCTGGTCTGGTCGCCCCATGCAGACTGATGCTCAATCATTTGGTCGCCCCTCACTGACCCCCCTGCGGGCCTGGTCGCCCCACAAAGCCTGCTGCTCAGTTGTTTGGTTGCCCCTCACTGACCCCCCCTGCTGGCCTGGTCACCCCATGCAGCCTGCTGCTCAGTCATTTGGTCACCACTCACTAACTCCTCTGCCGGCCTGGTTGCCCCACACAGCCTGCTGCTCAGTTGTTTGGTTGCCCCTCACTGACCCCCCTGCCGGCTTGGTCGCCCCATGCAGCCTGCTGCTCATTCGTTTGGTCGCCCCTCAATAACCCCCCTGCCAGCCTGGTCACCCCACGCAGCCTATTCAGTCGTCCGTTCGGTTGTGATGGTCACGTAGGCATACACACACACACACACACACACACACACACACATATACTTGAATTCATACAGGTTTCTCATCATTCCTTTTATAGTCTGTTCTTCAGTTTGGATAATTTCCATTTATCTACTTTCAAGTCCACTAATTATTTCTTTCAACATCTCAAATATTGCATGAGCCTCTTATATGAATTTTTCATTTCAGCTATTTTACTTTTGAACTCGAGAATTTCCATTTGGTTATTTTATATACTTTCCCTCTTTGTTGTGATTTTCTACTTATAGAGTCATTGTTGTCATACTTTCCTTCAATTTTTAAACATGGTGTCCATTAGTTCTTATTAACTGCTTTGAAGGTTCTATCTGCTAAGGTCAAGATATGAAACTACTCAAAGATAGTTTTTGTTAACTGTTTTTCTCCTCTTATTATGATTATTTTGTTTCTTTGCATGTCTCGGAAATTTTTTGCGGAAACTAGGCATTTTAGATATATATTGTAGCAGCTCTGGGTTCTGACGTTCCCCCTGAGAGTTGTTGTTGGTATTATTTTGTTTGTTTAGTAAATTGCTTAGACTGAATCTATGGAATCTGTTTCCTCCATAATCACCATAATGTTTGGCTGTTGAATCTGCTCATGGTTGTTTTTTATTGCATTTGTTTTTTAATTATTATTATTTTTTTAAGCCTAGAGTCCTAAGGATCACTCCTGGGTCTTCACAGCTCAGTAATCAGCCAATAATTGGTTGCAAGTTGTGTATAAACACCTCAAGTCAGCAAGCTTCCCACCCTCTAGCAATGGATCTGTGTGTCTGTTGGTAGAACATTCAATATTCAGAAGTATTTAAAACTAGCCTTTATTTTCTGCTCTACCTTCTTGTGCACTCACATAGGTTCATGGTCAGATAAGGATGAGTGGACACTGTAGAATCTCCTAAGCAGAGTCCTGGAGAGCTCATCAAAGCTCCTTGTGGCTTTCACTTTCCAGATCTCCACACTAGTATCTGTTTAATCTTTTGTTTCATTGCTTGCCCCAAACCAGAAGGTACCCTCAGTCTAGCTGAGCCAGTGGTATTCACATTCATTTGCCAAGATCACTACTGTTACTGACTGGACAGGGGGCTTTTCTGTGCTCCCCTCCAAAACACGTCAAGCCGCTCTCTATCAAGGGAAGCTGCTGGCTTTCTCAGCTTGCCCTGCCCTGTGAGAAGTCCTCCATTGACAGGGCTGGGGTAGAGAATAGTAGCAGCTCCAGGCAGAAGAGTGATCAATACCACTGTTTTTAATAGTTTCAGAGTTTTTCATGAGTAACCGCTTCTCAACTTGATATATGCCTTTCATTAATTCCCAAAGCCCTGAAATGACTATACTCAAGTTTATCCAGTTTTGTCATTGCCTTTTTTTTTTTTTTTTGTAGAGGATCTGCCAAGCTACTCGCTCTGCCATACTGAAAGTCCTGCCTCCAACATAAACTGTGTTTACAAAAATACTACAAATAAGTTAGTCATAATCACTAGTTTGGAAAATCACAGTTTTCATCTATCTTCCCTTTTCTGGATTCTAGAGCTTTTACCATTTGAAAAAAAATTTTGTTTTCTTTTCCTAATCAAATAGCAAGTTTATTTTAGAAAAGTAAAATAAATAACAGGCGAATGAGAGGTTACATGATATAGTTGGATTACAATGTCTGCAGAATAAGGTCAGTTGTATAAAATGATTCTCCCTTTTTTACTGTCTCTCATGTACTCTATAAGGAATAAGGAAAGTGGTTTTTCTTTCAAGTATTAAACTTAATTCCATGGGGATTAAATGGGGGGGGGGGGGGAAGAGAATGGTAAAAAGAAAGAGGAAGGAAAATAACCTTAAGTTCTAGTGATATGCTGGGGGGGGGGGGGGGGGGGCAAACATTTAACCTTCCATCAATAAAAACTTGAAGCCAAGAATATTAAGAACAGGAAATTCAGGGGCAGGGTGGAGAATGAGCTAGCAAATCCCTCAATACCAAGCCAAGTAATTTAATATTCGGTGTTTATTAGTGCCCACAAATTCTTGACATTGACTTCCAGGTACAGATAGTTATATATGATCACAGTGAATAGTTAAGTTGTATATTCTTTTTTAAGTACCTGGTATCCGTCCCCAATTCCCTAAAACACAGCCCTATCGAAAACATGACTCAAATACAGTTGGTTCTGCCTATCCTGCTGCACAAAATTTAATGAATTCAGTCTGTTCCCACTCTCTTCTCCCTCTGTCCCACCTCCTTGCCTAAATGGCCAAGATCATGGTATTTCTTTTTCCAGAGTCAATATTCAAATAAGAACAAACGTGTGCTTAAGGCTGCCAAATATTACTAGATGAACCTCTCCTTGTTTCTAAATGATTTCACCTCACTTTCTAACTCCCAAATAAAGCTGAAGTCATTTTTGGGTCCCACTTCAAATACGAAGCCCATAACTTCTTACGATTTGGAAGGAATGTTGTGAAACCATCTAACCTGTTTCCAGATCCTTAAGCAGAACTCAGATGAAGAGAGGGGAGCACTTGTTGTATAAAGGTAAAGAGAGCTCCTGAAATACAAACTGCAATGTGGTGTAACTCAAGCTTCCGGAAACTACTGCCAGGTTCCAGGGCTGCCCAGGAGAAACTCCAAACAACCCTTTCCTGTTTGCTGGAAGCCAGTGACATTACCGACAAGCCACTATCAGGCCACTGCTGTTGTGTTGCTCTGGCAATCTTTGGAGAGAATCTGTATGATGTGTCAAAATGGAATAAATATTCTTATTAAGTGATAATGAAATTACCTATCAAAATTAAGACAGGGAAGAAAGAGAGAATAAAAGAGGAGGCCAATCGGGGTAAAAATATTTTCAACATCATGAAGATTTATTTCCCATTATATCCTCTTTCAAAACTCTAATATTTGGGAATTACTGAAAGAGGACCCCCAAGATGATCATGCTTTCCCTACCTGCCTGACAAAAGCCCACAGACCTGCCAATTCCCAGCAGCCTCAGCAGAAACCTCGCACAACCCAGCTCTACTATCTTCGACTTATAAGTAGCTTAACCATAACTTCTAGAATTTTCTGGCCACTCCAAGTCCCCAATTCCCCTTTTCTGGCATTTTTAAATCCCAAATGTCAATAAATGCATGGGACACCCAAACTTACATGTCTGGACCTTTTCTAAAACCCTCAGCATGCAGCACTACAACCCCCTTACGCAGAACGTGACTGCAATAGAATGTACCTGGAATAAAAAGCCTTTGTTGCACTATATATTTCTAAGTTTTTCTCGGAAATATGAATATCATACCCTAATGCTTAATCCTAGTGGTTTCTGAGGGGGGAGGGGGGGAACAACACCTGGCATCCCAATAAAATCCCATGGTGAGAGCCTATGTTATCAATTGGAAACAGATGAAAATAAAAACAAAAACATTAAAATGAAGACAGTGACTCTCCTGCCAGCATGGAGATCTTCCTACCACTTCGAGGGTCCATGGAGCCAGACAATAGCTGCTGCCCTTAGAAATATCTGCACATAGTGTAGACCAGCTACTATGAAAGAAGGTAGAACTCAATTTCATCTCTCTCCTCTATTTGCCCCTCACTCACAGGCAAAACGGTTGGGGCCACCAGGAAAGAGAACAGGATCTCTTCAGTGAATGGGAAAGGCTGTGTGAAGCAGCCTGAGTACTAGTCTCTGCAGATCTGCCATCCCTCCATTTGGACACTGAAAACACAGAAAAAGAGCAGGCAGGCAGGAACCTGGGAGGGGAGCCCTTCCCCCTCCCCACTGTGTCTCTCCTCCACATGGTGGTCTGGGGCTGTGCTTAAAGCATGAGGTAGTGAGGCCAAAGCAGGTCCCACCTCCTTCCAGCAAAGCCTCAGTCACAGCCCTGAGAGCCACTGCATAGCCCCTGTCAGCTAACTGCAGCTTCCAGGGGCTCAACCACTACCCAAAAGGCAGTTTTCCAGCTTGCTTTTCTTCAATTTAAGAGAAGGAGGAATAGAAAGAGGATAGGAAAGAGGAAGAGAAGGGTAGATATATGGAGCAAAGGGAAAGAAAAAGAAGGGAGAAAAGCACCTAACCATATTGACACCTGCAGGCTTATCTTATTCTCTTCCCACCCCCTACTCCCCCTCCCTCGCCCCCCACCACACTTATACTAAAATCACAGCACTAGTAACCAGCCCAATGCTTGGAACCAAGTGACCACTGATAATGGATTCCTTTGCAATTTAATGAATCAGTCATCCATTTTCAATTTTCATATTTTCCACTCAATGACTAGTACACTTATAAATGCATGTTATAAAAACATACAGGAGGGGCCAGGGTGCAGAGTGGGCTCCAAAATGAATTATAATTAAATGAGAATAGGTTACCTCTCATGTGTGAAGGTCTATTAAGGACCCATGCTCCCCTGGAGGCATGCTTGCTCGCTATTTTTGCCAGTCACAGCAATGAGTTTGCCCTAAGCCAGGTGTATATATGGGGAGGAATAAGTGGGGGTCATGACCTCCTCCATCTAAAAGGTATTTGGAGATTCCCACCTTGAAACATGACCTTCCCAGTACCTACCTGTTCTTATCAACTTTGGTATCTGCCTCAGCTACAGTGGCTTTTCAAAGAGCTGTCAGAGTAGAAAATCATATAATGTGTCGTTCCCCCCAGCTGCCCCCGCCCACACACACCTCCCATGTGTCCTGAAGAGACACAACTGATGGTTATAAAAGTTGCCTATGAAACAGAAACGTTCAAATGGAAATTCAGTCCCAGCTGTGGCCCAAGGCAAAAACAAATAGGAAGATAGATCCTAATTGGGTGTGTGTGTGTGGTGGTGGTGGTGGTGGTGGGGGGGGGGGGGTGGGGGGGGAGGGCGCAACTCAATGATGTCTGGGACCATGGACTTGGCTGGGGTGGCGTGGGGGTGCTGGGAAGGAATAAATAAAAATTCCATTAAAATCATAGAAGTTTGGAGTTGGAAGACCTTAGAGAAAACCCAAATGCTCTCATTTCAAAAATAAAAAACCAGAACGTGGCTTTATCCCCACGTAAAAACTACGAATCATTAGCAGAGCTGGCAACAAAAGCAAGGCCTCCTGTTCCCCGAAGCAACAGTATGGACTGGGAAGAGTATGGAGTAGGGTGGCCTACTTAAGGCAGGGAACCTGGAGGGAACATTCCTCAAGGTCTCCTGCGAAAGAGAACTAGGGGGGCTATTCTGCTACTGCTTTCTGTTCTATCTTTCCTGAGGCACACCCCATTCCGAAGACACAGACCCAACCTGAAATCACTTCACTACATGAGGCAATGTTTACCTTCCACCGTAAAGGAACGTCTCCATTTTACTCCTTCATTCTGAGTGTGCCCAACCTTTTCACAAATTAAACACATTAAACTCCAAGCAAAATTTAAAAATGGTATGACCATCTATGCCAGTGATCAGCAAACTGCAGCTCGCAAGCCACATGCGGCTCTTTGGCCCCTTGAGTGTGGCTCTTCCACAAAATACCGACTTCTGTGCACGGGCCACGAAGTTTCAATCGCACTGTACGTGTCCGCCCACACGTGGTATTTTGTGGAAGAGCCACATTCAAGGGGCCAAAGAGCCGAATGTGGCTCACGAGCCGCAGTTTGCCGACCAATGATCTATGCCAACCACTCCACCTGACACAGCCTACCAGGTGAACCAACTTGAGATGGCAATCTTCGAGATAAACAGTCATGGGAGTTTTCAGAATGGGCCAAACTCTATAACATGATGAAAGGAGAGACGAAGCACCACGCTTAATGCAATCACCAAATACAGAGCATCAAGCAGGGCCCAAGTTTTATACGCTTTTAGAAAAAATTGGCACTGAATGGGAGAAGATATTTGCAAGCAACAGTGCTGGCAGAGATTAATATCCAAAATATATAAAGAACTCACACAACTCAACACCAAACAAATAATCCAGTTAAAAACTGGGCAGAAGACTTGAATAAACACTTCTCCCAAGAAGATATACAAGTAACCAACAGATATATGAAAAGATGCTCAACTTCACTAGCTATTAAGGAAATGAGATACCACCTCACACCTGTTAAAATGGCTATTATCAACAAGTTAAGTAATAACAAGTGTTGGAGAGGTTGTGGAGAAAAAGGATCCCTCATTCACTGCTGGAGGCAATATAACTGGTACAGCCACTATGGGAAATAGTGTGGAGGTTCCTCCCATGACTCAGCAATCCCTCTTTTAAGTATCTACCTGAAAAATTTGAAAATATTTATTCTCAAAGATATATGTACCTTTAAGTTCAATGCAACATTATTCACCATGGCCAAGATATGGAAACAACCAAAGTATCCTTCAATACAGGACTGAATAAAGAAGATGTGGTACATATATACAATGGAATACTACTCAGCCCTAAGGAAAGATGAAATACTGCCCTTTGTTGACAACATGAATGGATCTTGAGAATATCATGCTAAGCAAAATAAGTCAGTCAGAAAAAGCTAAGAACCATATGATTTCACTCATATGTGGGATATAAAACTGAAACTCATTGACACAGACAGCAGTGTGGTGGTTACCAGAGGAAGGGGGTGGAAGGTAGTGAAGGGTAACGTGGGCCTAATATGTGGAGACAGAAGATGATTTGACTTAGGGTGGTGGGCATGCAATATACAGATCATGTATCATAGAAATCTACACTTGAAACCTACATAATCTCATTAACCAATATCACTCCAATAAATTTAATTTTTAAAAAGTAAAAAATAAAATTGACCAAACAAGTAATCACAGCAGCTGCTATCACAATTAGCATGAATATGTTCTCAGGGCACCCAGCACACGACCCTAGCTTGGCCTATAGAGCTCTCACCCTCATACCCTGTTCAACACACTCCAGCCAAACTGGCCTCACTCTGACCTGCAGACATGCTAGGAAATGTCCTGCTTCCCAGACTCTCTCCCGCTGTACCTTCTGTCTTCAATTCTGACTCAAACAGCACCCCTCAGAGGCCTTCCCCAGCCAGCCTAAACGCATCCTCAACCCATCCCAGGTAATGTTCTCTCTTTTTTTTTTCCCTCTCTTTATTGATTAAGGCATTACATATGTGTCCTTATCCCTCCATTGCCCCCCCCACCCCCACTCTTGCCCTCGCCCCCTGGTGTCTGTGTCCATTGGTTAGGTTTATATGCATGCATACCAGTCCTTTGGGTAATGTTCTCTTAATCCTGCTTTGTGTTTTTGTAGCACACTTATCTCCACTTGATATTATTATCAGAAACCTGTCTACTGCCTGTCTCCGTAACTACAACCTACGCTCCCTGTGGTGAGGTCCTTGTCCATTTCATTTTGCATTACATCCCCAGCACCTAGAAGAGGCTCAATGAACACTTACTGGTTATGTAATTAATTTTCGGCTCCATGTACCCACTTGGCTCCACTGTGGGACATGATCTCTTCCGTTCTATGTCTTTTTACCACAACTGTCAAGTGCTGAAGAAATTGGTTTTGCTTTGCAGTTCAGTCCTTCTGTGTTTTCCTTGCTGACAGGAGACCCCGCATAGAGAAAAGCCACAGTATCAGCATGTCCCTGTCACAGTGATCAATCATGCCTGAGCAGACTGCGGGTGCCCATTTTCAGGGGCCACCCCCTTAACACAGACCCCCCACGGAGGCCGCATGTCCAACAGGATGATCACGAGAGCTTTTCCAAAAACAACTTAGTAGCCAAACATCAGCACAAGCCGACTGTGTGATGTGACCAGAGACAAGAAATCCCTCATTTGCTCGTGGGGAGAACACAGGCAGAAAGAGCGCAATGAAGAAAGGAGGACAACCACCAGTCCCCGATTTGTTGCACTGTAAATGGAACTGGTCTCTGTCACCTGCTTTAATATCGCCCCCAGAGATTGCTGAGGGCCTCACGATCAGAGAGATAAAAAGGAGCCCCACCCAGAAATGGAGAACAGGTAACAGCTAAGAACACACTCCACTGTCACCTGGCTGAGAAAACGCTGGTGGGAGCGGCTCTCTTCGGTATCATTTCACCTTTGCAAGTGGTGCTTTTGTGAAAGAGACAACGACCACAGAACACGTGTGGAGAACTATCAGACACCAGCATCTGCTCGGCCCTGCACAGCCTGGAAAGCTTTGGACATCCCTAGGAGCAGCCCTGTGTCCGGGGAGGGCACCCAAGACCACTCCCAAGTTCGGTGATTCACTAGGAGGTCCCCTAGTTAAGATTTACTATAGTACAAGGACATAAAGCAAAGTGAGCAAAGGGACAGGTTCAAGGGGCAGAGTCCAGAGGAGACTAGGTCAAGCTCAACTTAACTGACTTAGCTCTCCCAGTGGAGCCACACAGGACGCGCTCAATTTCTCCAGCAATGACTTCTGACAACATCTGTGAAACACTGTCTATCAGGGAAGCTCTTTAGAGACTCAGTGTCCAGGGTTCATATTGGAGGCTGGTCACATACGTACCTCTGCCTGCCATGGACTCAGATTCCAGGTTTCCAGAAGGAACACAGATGTGCAACATAAACTGTATCATTTGCACAGTTTAGGCAGAGTGAGCCACTCCTACCAGGGAATGGTCAGAACCCTCCCAATAGTCAAGTTCCCAGATGCCATCCATGAGCCAACCTTGCAAGCAGCCTTTCTGAGATAGCAGTCTTGGGCCTGCTATGCTAACCCTTGCTGCACAGTCTTCCACAGCACCCACTGTCACATCTCTATACACATAACACAGGGTGCTACTGCCCGGACGCCCTGTTTCATGGGGAATGCATGGGAGGGGGCAGGAATCAGCAGCTGGCATCTTTGTGTCCAGGCCACTACCAAGGGACATGTTATTGGCAGGGACTCGGGAAGAATCCCAGGATACCGACACAGAGAAAGAGAGAATGGTCTCGGAGAGCACAGAGCTAGACAGAGGTTCCCCTTCCAAAGTCAGAGAGGGAGAGGCAGGTCCACAAGGGAGTGGCCCCACCGAGCAAAGGAGTGCAGGGGGACAGCCACGCCAGGTACTCAGCCCTTGAGATATGGAGTGTGGATCCTGAAAGGAGATGGAGGTGACAGCTACAAGGTGGACATGGAGAACCCAACAGGAGGAAAACCAGGGCCCTACACACAGACGAGATGAGAACATCCACAAAAGATGGGTGGTTTCAACAGACATACATTCTTTCAGCTTCCACGTGCTGACCACTGGCATCCATGTAATGGTTGTTATTTTTTAGACATAAATTTGTTTTGCACTGCTGGGAAAATAGTGACAGAGAGGCCTGAGCAGGGTAACCCCATTTTGCACATCCAGGAGTAGGAAGTGGGGGAGGCATGGAAAGGGAGGTGGAGTGACATTCAGCGCAGACTGTGGCTACAAAAGCAATACTCCTGGAAGCCAATTATCTGGGGGAATTCACTGAAGGGTAGGCTGACGCAGGCATCACAGTCACATACATCATCTGAAGAAAGATCACTGCCACTGTCATCTTACTAGTATTTATTGGTTTTTGCAGAAAGAATGACAATCACACTTATTAGGTTTTACTCGTAAGAACAAGGAACCATCAATTTTCATGAGACTCTGAAAATAGTAGTTACATGATGGTATCAAGAAACCAACAAACACCTAGTCGAGGGCATGGTAAATTTTTATAAATGGCCAGATCGTAGATATTCTAGACTTCAGTGATCTCTGTCACAACTACACAACTCTGCCATTGCTACATGAAAGCAGCCATAGGCGATGTGGAAAGGAATAAGTGTGGCTGTGCTCCAGTAAGGCTCTATTTACCCCAGCTGTGGGCTAGATGTTGGCCCAGGGGCCATCATTTGCAGACCACTGGTCTGATTCATATACAGAACTTGTAAGAGGCAGAAAAAGGTCTTGGATGGCTACCTTAGGTGTTTAGCTGAACTTCTGTTGGCCCACCTGATAGGAAATGCATATCATGTGCCAGATAACCCATGCCAGGTGCCTCTGGCTCACAGGAGGCTACAGGTGCTGTGTCAGGGGCAGAGAATCACACAAAACCAGTAATTATAATGAAGGCCTTAATTTCCCAACAACAGCAATAGGAGTCAAACTTCAGTGAGTAACCAAAAGAAGAAAAACAAAAAAGACATAAACAGGATCCTATATAACAAAAGGCTAATATGCAAATTGACTGAATGGCAGAATGACTGGTCGCTATGATGTGCACTGACCACCAGGGGGCAGACGTTCAACGCAGGAGCTGCCCCCTGGTGGTCAATGTGCCCCCACAGGGGGAGCGCTGCTCAGCCAGAAGCCGGGCTCACAGCTAGTGAGCACAGTGATGGTGGTGGGAGCCTCTCCCGCTTCAGCAGCAGCGCTAAGAACTAAGCTGGTAGGTGAATAATCCTCCATGGGGTGCAGGCCTAAGCTGGCAGGCGGACATCCCCTGAGGGCTCCTGGACTATGAGAGGGTGCAGGCCGGGCTGAGGGATCCTCCCACAGTGCACGAATATCATGCACCAGGCCTCTAGTATTCATATAATATACTAGAGGCCTGGTGCATGAATATTCATGCACTGAAGGGAGGTCTGTCAGCCCAGCCTGCCCCCCTCAGAGTCCAGGAGCCCTCAGGGGCAGGAGGCGACCCAGCAATCAGGGGAAGGCGACGCTCCATCACACCTCGGCTGCTGCCTCTGCTGGCAGCGCAAGCCTCGGCCAGCCCTGGTTACCTGAGCCTCGGAAGGCCCTGGGCGGCTGGGGGGCTGAGGGGACTGGGGAACTCCGGAGGCAGGCGTGTGGAGTGGCTGGGCCCGATTGTGGGCGGGCCCAGCCTTGCCGCGCCTGCTGCCCCTGCAGGGCTGAGGGTACTGGGCACTGCCATCTTGTGGCTGTGGGTGCCACCATCTTCGAGGGCGTGGCATTCAATTAGCATATTCCCTCCTTATTGGCTGTGGGCGCTGCCATCTTTGCGATGGCATGAGAGTCAATTAGCATATTCCCTTGTTATTAGATAGGATAAGTCCATGAAACACATGGAAAATATCCAATCTCTCTAGTAATCAAAGAAACACATGTAAAGTATAATTTTCTATTTATCATACTGGTAAAGTATTTTTTAAAGAAAAACAATGTAAAATAGGAAAACTCATACATTATTCATGAGAATATAACTCGTAATGCCTACCAAGCCTTTAGATAGTTATTCTAGAGACCGCTACATAAACAGCAACGGGTTACTCTCTGGAGAGACTGAACTAAAAATGTTCAGCTCCTAGAACAGGAGAGAAGGTAGAGAAGTGGAAATGAGGTGCATACCCCAAATTGTAAAAGGTCCCAAATCACCAGTTTTACAGCAGAATTTGAGCAGTGACACTTTTGGTCCCCTGAGCAGGACACTGAAAGGTTCATCTCTAAAGAAACTATCCAGAGAAAGAAAAGACCGATACAGATATCTAGGGTCCTCTAACATCATCTCTGGTTCCCTGTTAGGTGGCTCGGCCACCCATGGCCAACCACAGTGTTCCAGATAGCTTACCCTCAAACACCTAAGGTTACAAGACATTTGAGAAAACACTCTAACATAAAATAAATCAAAATGAACTCATAAACAGAAGGGAAAGGAAAGAGAAAGAACAAAACTCACAGGAAATAGAGACAATGCAGAAAACAGAATGTGATTAATAATTTCTTAAAAATTTAATATATATCTACCAGATAAGCAAAGAAATATATTGACCCATAAAACCAGAACAAGAACAGTATGTTGTGTGTGTTGTGTGTGTGTGTGTGTGTGTGTGTGTGTGTGGTTAAAAAGGGACCTCAAGAGAACAAGAAGTCTTGGAAATGAAGGCTGAAATAGAAGAATTAATTCATTCGGTAGAAAAGTTAGATAAAAAGTGGTGGAAATCTTCCAGAAAATAGAGCACAAAGACAAACAGGAAGATAATAGGAAAGAAAAGTTAGGTGTGTGGAGAGGGGAAATCAATTACTTAAGTGAAAATCCCAAATAATGTTCTAGAAGAAAAAGTAGGGTAGAGTGGAGAGCTCTGGGGGAAGAAGGACTTTCAAATAAAAAGTTCAGAAAAACTTCCCAGACAAGACATAAATATCCCCAATAAACCTCATTAACACTTGCCAATTCTGCCTGTATACCACCACCTTCAGCAAACCCTAAAAAGGAATTATAGTGAACACAAGTATAGAACAAAAAGATGTTAGGTCAAGGTGTAGCATATGGGTTGGAAAGAAGGGTCAGAATCAGAATGAAATATGGTGTGCACCAGGCATGAGAAATGTCAAAACACAGAAAACAAACCCCACTGGCTTCCAGAGGGCCCACAGGTGGCATCCAGGTGTGAGATACCACTGGCCCCCTCAAAAATAACACCGAAAACCACCCGACAAAGGAATAAGGTCAAACCTAGAATTTTACATTCAGCTAATTTATCCTTCAAGTGTGGTGAGAAGCTGCAAAAATTTTCTCCCCAGGTGCCTTCTCTCTCAGGAAAGTATAGAACATAAGCTCTCCCTGGATGAGGTAATGGACCAACACAGAGGAAGGAAGGAAGACTCCAGGAAATAGCAGTCCCAGCCTGGGAGAGAGGGAAGGCTCTTCCCAGGGTGCTGGAAACAGGCCGCTCAGGAAAACTGACCAGCAGGCTCAGAGAGCAACCTGGTCAGCTGCAGCTGGAGGCTCTGGAAAGCATGCTGCTCCATGGAAAGGTACAGGTAGACCATCTGATTCCATTTGATCTGCTGGCCATGTTAGAAGGGATCTTGATGGAAAGGTTAGAGCTCAGTTTTAGTGAGAGCAAGGATTTTTGTGTTTTGTTCACTTATGTGTTCCTAGAAACCTGCAAGTAATCAGTAAATATTTATTGTACTAATTAAGGCGAGGCAAATAGAAACGGTAAACAATTCACCCTAGAAAATAACAAAACAAAAAGATGTGTCTGAAGGTAGTTTCATACCATCTTACTAGATGGCTCAGCAGTGTCTTCACAGAGTAAGTGCTGACCACTGATTTAACTTAAAAAACATCAGGATGTTAGAATTCTAGGGGCTGGGAGAGGAAGTGTATGTGGGAGGAACTCCTGGTAATGGAGGTATGGAGTGCCAGAAAACTAACAGAAAATCAGGAGATAATACTGAAAATTGCAAAATAAGGAAAAGAAGCATAAAATATTGAGAATCATGAAGATATATATTAGAAGAAACAACTAAAAAGAGATAAAAATATTTGCATTTGAGGTACATAAGTCAGGGGGAAGGAGAAATAGAGAAGCACAGGGCAGGGGACTGATTTTTAAAAATATATATTTTATTGATTTTTTACAGAGAGGAAGGGAGCGGGATAGAGAGTTAGAAACATCGATGAGAGAGAAACATCGATCAGCTGCCTCCTGTGCACTCCCTACTGGGTATGTGCCCGCAACCAAGGTACATGCCCTTGACCGGAATCAAACCTGGGACCCTTGAGTCCGAAGGCCGACACTCTATCCACTGAGCCAAACCAGTTAGGGCTAGGGGACTGATTTTTTAATAAGCCTGTGTTATCTGACTTCTGAAATTATGTCATATCCTAATTTGATAAAAAAATTAAAAAAAAAAACACTAAGAAATGCTTATACTTTAGGCCTCACCATTCTATAGCTAAGAAACTCTCCCAAAAGAATAATCAGAGACGCAAAGATTGATGTTCACTGCAATGACCTATATAATAGAAAAAAAGAGAGGAAAATATTGAAAATAGGGATCTAGTTAATGAAACAAGAAGAATATCATGTAGTTATTTTAAAAATAAAGCTTTTGAACAATAATAAGGACATGAGAGAATGTTCCCTTAAAAATCAGGGTTTAAAAACTACATAGAGGACAACTGCAATTTCTATGCACAGCAAGCATAGAAAATATAATCCTATGCTAACAGTCATGTGTTCTAGATAACAGGATTACAGGTCATATTTCATTCCTTATTTATTCTTTTCTGCATTTTCCAAATTTCCTACAATGAATTTGCATCCCTTTGTTAAGCAATTTTACAGTGTTTTTAACTTTTAAAGCAGAAAAAGAAAACTGGAAAACAATTCTTGGTATTTCTCTAGAGAAGACCACCTCATTTGAAATATTTAACAGTTAAGAAGAAAATCAAAGGGAAGTCAATGCACACTGGGAAAAAGACCAAAAAAATAAAAATTCACAAAATACAGTATGCTTGGCACCTGAAACATTTATAATCACATATGAATTACCAAAAGTCTGTCTCTTAGAGTATCTTCCCATTTTTGAGTCTTAAACTAGTTTCATCTTTAAAAACACCCCATGTGCGACCCTTTGGTGTGATGTTCAATGAAACTCTTTTGTCACAGCTGTAGGCAGCTTCTGTGAATGCAGCCTTTAAATTTGAGCCAACCAGGATCTGAATCCTAGACTTTCACCAACTTGAACAGGTTATACAGTACTTTCTACCCGGACACTCCTTGTCTATTAATTGGAATAATTACTTTACAGGTTTACTCTGAAGAAAGAATTGGTAAAGGACTTTAAAATGATTAATTACCGCCTTGGACACAGGACTCCATAAAAAAAATAGTGGCTATTTTCTAGTTCTATTTTATAAACAACCCACAATTCTAATCTGTTTAGCCATATATTCACCAATAGGAGCTGAGTACTCATCCTTCAGTGACTCACTCTTCCACACTCCAGGTCCTGCCACACGTGCTGGGTTGGAGAATGGCTGAAAGGAGGTGCTGACTTCAAAGCTATACAGTGGTGACTAGATTACCATGTCAGATTTTCATGACTTCATCCTTTATGCAGAAAGCGCCATTTCAAAGGGAATTTGATCAAACTTGCAAAGGATTTGAGCTCATTTTTACAAATAACAAATGAAGGTTCAAGAGACCTAAGAGCTGTGCAGCAGTGAAATAACAGAGCTATCATGCTGGAAAGTAAAGGAATCAGAGAGTTATCTGTGAGATGGTCAGGGTGTTACAGCCATACAAAGCACACCTCGGTGATTATTCTCATCATCATTTCTGACAGAGCTTTAAGTACTTTTAATAGTGCTTTCAGTAACCCTGCTTCCCGTTTCTACCAAAACCTGTAGGATGGCAAGGTATAAGTACGATGCAGATTTGCAGGATAAGGAAGCTTGTCACTATTATTAAGGGACAAATGTTTCCTTCATGCTTAAATGTGGCAGGGGAGACAAGATTTTGAAAAGTAAGAATAAGCTTCCTGTTCATTTGTGCCAAAATGATTATTTTGAGAAGATTATTAAACAGATGTCTTACGAGTTCATAGAACACCAACAAAACCAACATTATTCACAACTCCCTCCCTCTCCCTTTTGAAAGGGGTGCTGAAACAGTGGTAAAATCTGGATCTTGGACCCAGGTCTACCATGATGGCTTCCTTATCCACCCACCATCTTTCAGGAAGCATTAAGCTAAAAGCAGAGCCCAATTTAGGTCAAACCTCACAAATGCCACACAAGACCTATGACAGTTTCACTGTGGGTTTCTGAAAACTCAAGGCCTCACACCAACATCCCCAAACCTGAGAACGGTTTCTGTAAAAACAATCTACATTCCTCTGCAATGGTTTTAAATCTGAAGAGAGACGGGCAAATACAGACTAGGAGTTGATCTCCATTAGCTCTGCACCCACTTCATGACCATATGCCCAATCTCTACTCCAAATGTGTGCTCCTTCCATTAAAGCCTTGATTATATTTAGTTGATTTTTTGGCAATTGAACTTGCTCCCACGTTTGTGCCTCTAATACAATTTTTGAAGCTTGTTGGTTTTTGGTTAAAAGGTCGGTGGGACAATATCATGCACAGAGGCTTTTAAAACCATCTGCTGAAACCTCATTTTGATCATTACGGTAATGACCAATATTTCCCAGCACTTCCTGTGGTCCAGGCTTTCACATGCACTGTCTCCTACAACCCTCCCCATGTCGGTGAGCTAGTTTCTATAGTACAGACGCGGGGACTGAGACCTGAACTCTCTAAATGACGTGGTCAAAGTCACACTGCTGGTGGGACTCAGATTCCAACCCGGAGCCTGAGCATGGAGTCTGTACTCTTGGCTACTGTACACATGCACAGCTGACCATGGTTTTAATGCTGCTCTCAAACACCCGGTATGAGTATAGCAGAAGTGTGTAGTAAACGGTCTCTTGGGGAACTTTAATAAGCCACCCTCTGCAGTAAGATTAAAAGGGAACAAAAGTGTGAATACACCTAGGAAGACTGTCCCATGACTCCTCTGCACGGAACCTGCCCCAGGTCGGCTCAGGGCTCCTTGTTCACTCGTTTGGGTCTCCAGTGTCACTTCTTCAGAGAGGTTTTCCCTGACAACTGGCCCATCCTGAAACATTGTCCCCTTCCCTGCTCTCTCCTCAGGCTGCTTCACTGTCCTCCACAGCGTTTGTCACCACCGGGCAAGTACGTCTGCCTGTCTGCTGACCATTTGCCTTCACTGCTAGAGAGAAGAGACTTGGTTCTGCTACTCCCTCTACCTGCAGTGCCTAGAAAGTGCCCAGCATAAAGCAGTATCTGGCAGGAGTGAATCCAATCAATCAGTCTCTGGGTGACAGTTAACACCTGCTTTGTATTTTCATCTTTTTGCTTAGCTTTAACTTCTAAATTTCTAAGCAGTAAAATTTTATCTTTTTTATAATATAGGAAAGTTCTGTTTATAAAGTCTTTCCTTTTGAAAAGTCTACCCTACTACTACATAAATTCAAAGGCAGCGTTATGGCCCCTTTTGGTCACTGACAGTCTGAAGACATGAAAACCATGGCAGAATTAATCCATGGCACCCTTGGATGACAGATTAGCATGCTCAGGCCACAGACACACACTCATCACAGGCTCTTCTGGCCAATTCAGCTGCCACTAATGGCCCTCTGTCCTCGGGGAGCCACAGTCCTCCAACATGGCCCAGCCACAGGCCAGCAGCCACCTTCTCAATCCTCTGAGCACTCCTGCCAGTACAGGGAAGGCAGATTCTCCTCGTCACCATGTTACTTTGTAAGGAATGTAAGGAGAGAACAGAGCTCATCACGGTCCCCCGAAGGACACCCACCCACCTCCCCTGAAACCACTGGAACTCCAGCCAAGCGCTCCATTGCATTGCAGGTGTCAGATACCAGCGGATTCAGCTTTTACTAATCTTCTCTTTGCCCCACTCCAATGCGCCCCGAAATAAATTCTTAAATATTTACTTTGTTCTTCTGCTAATCTTCCTATAGCTTGAACTTCTCATATTAACCATACTTAATGAAAGCAATTATTGAGAAAGTTCTATTAGCATAAAGTTTAGACAGGTTAATGACTGCCTTCCCTTGAGAGCTACACTCCACCCACAGGAATTCCCCTCCCTACTAGGAGTGAGAAGGTAGGGTGAGGGGTCAGGCACGGTTCCCAGATTGCTGCAGCTGGCTGTGACAAGGCGTACACCTCCACTGTGTGACAGTGAAATTCCTTCTCACCAACTCCTACCCGTCATTCCTATCCCCCTCCCCAGAGGGCTGTAGAGTTTAAAGGTCAGTCCCAAGGTCAAAAGGTCAGCAAAAACAACAGGTCCTTCTGAACTAGGATAAAGGAGCTCTAGGTGGTCAGGAAGGCGTGGTGAGCACTGCCATTACTCTCTCCCGTCTCCTCCCCTGCAAGGTGAGCCCTGTTCACAGCAGGAGCCCAGCTCCTTACCAGGCTGCACCTCCACTGCTTGGCACAGGCCTGGCACCCCCCAGACAGTGTTGGTTGTAGTGTTTGCCATGTTACTGGTATATTTCTAACAAGGATTAACTAGAAGGCAGGATCTATAGGTCAGTGTGTAGAAGAGGCCTGCTAGGCACTCAATACACAATATCACATGGCATCCTCACTGGCACAAGAAGAAAATGTTGGCATCACTATCTTCCTTGTACAGAGAATGGAGCTGAGGCCTGTGATGGCAAGAAAATACCAGCAGTGGGAAAATCAGGGCACCAGGAGTTCTGCTCAAAATGGTCTAATCCCCAAGGCCAGGAACAGCCTATGAGTGTCAGGTGGCTTCCAGAAATCCCCCCTCTCAGGCAGTTTTCTCTACAATACAGCACTGGGACTGGGTAGTATACACACACATCAAGCACTGGTCATCCGTGACAGGCCGAGCCCACAGGTCAGATCCAGAGCTGGGTCCTCAGGAACCACATGTCCAAGGGCCCAAATGTCCTGAGCTCTTATTTTGTGCCTGGTCTTGAGTGGTTTCCACATATTAACTCATAGTCCTCGCAACAATACCACAGCACGGTAGCTTGTTCCCATTGGTAGAAGAGGACACTGGGTTTATCTCAGGACACATGGCTATGAGGTGGCAGAGCTGGGATCTAGACCCCGGCGGACAGGATCCAGAGTCTGTGTCTGAACAAACCACAATCCTATGGCTGCTGGTTGACAGGGGAAACATTAGCATAAGCCCCGCAATGGGTATTCTACAGTGGCTCTTCCACTATAACTGTTTCAAGAGCCCAGCTCCGGGAAGACAGCGTAAAAAGTCACACTGTATATGTTGACTTGAAAAGCTCACCAACAGAAAACAATAAGGCAGATTTAAATCCAGCTAATAGTGTAGCTGGCCAACTCTGACAAGCAAATCAAAATGCAGTTTATACCCTCTGTCCACCCGGACACAGTCCCTGTGCCGGCTCTGTCACCGCATCGGGCCCTCGGCTTGTCATCCATGGACTTGAGGTTGTGATCACGCACAGAGACTTGCTGAGGTCCGACGGCCAAGAGGAAGGGGGCTGCAATGAGGGTCAGGGCTGCTGCCCCAATGGAGGGGGTGGTGGGCCCCTTCCTATCACATGTCCAATGAGATTCCTATTCTCTTCATGTTTAAACCCACCTTTGCCACATACACTTTATCTCTTCTTTTTCTGAGATAGAATGAAAAGGGGAAAACAACCAAAACTAGCACCTGATTTTCATGTAGGTCACCTAATTTTAGAGGCTGTGGCTATGCAAAGTCAAAAGTGGAGCTTAAAATAAAATCCCTCGAAAGCCCATGCACCTAAAAGCCGTTTCTACAACACAGAGACAGACAATTCCCCGGCTCCCAGCCAAGCAGCTTTAATTATAAGGCTGACCTGAAATTTTAACTCGCAGGCTCTAGAATGAGCCTATTGAAATAGGTGTCAATGGAACCAGGTACAGGAGGACACGGAAAGACAGGGCTGTCTGTGGGAAACATATGCTCCGCTGTCGCTATGGAGCGTCTATTGAATCAATACCATATGCAAGCTGATAACACAACTGTATATGCTGCCTCATTAAGCCAAATTAGAGCAAGTGGAATCTGTCGCCTTCTGATGACAACAAACAAGTCTAACTTCAGTGTGTGCCTAGCTCCGATCCACAGAACAACCTGTGTAGAGGCATTTTCATAAATGACAGCAGATCCTTCCTAAATTCCCCGGCCAGCTCCCAAAGGACTCTGTTCTTTCCGCTGTTTCCCTTCAAACTGCGGAGGAGGAGGAGCAATCCCCACAGGGAAATGAAAAAAGGCATGTGCTCCTTGAAGGGTCAGTAAATTAGTCCAAAGGCACTAAGAATGGTGAGTCCCGGCCTCTTTTCTGCAAGAACTATTCATTCAGAGCAACCTCTAATGTAGTGAAGCTGATTAGAATGTTTTAAAATCTTACTTACGTTTTTATAACTAGCCACTAAGAAGTTACAGAAGAAATGATCTTACTGTGGAATATCAATTTGTAGAAAGCATGGTAAAGCCAAAGCATTCTCTTTGTGAACAATAGAGCAGTCAGCAGCCACAGCAGACCAAGGGCAGACCTGCCAATCGAGAGCTGTGTGTGTGGCCCTCACTGTGGAGGTGAGAGTTCCAGGAGAGAGGCTGGCCTGGCCTGTGGGCAGAAGGAGCAGTGCACGCCACTCCACAATCACGTACTGAGAACCAGTTTACCAGGCTCCCAGCTGGGTGTTGGGCTTAAAAGGAAAATGTAGCATATCTGACCCAAGCCTTTGAATAGCTTACAGCTTGGCTATGGAGACAGGCAAATTCCAAAAATGTACATAGCAGTTGTGGGAACACAAAGCAAGGCCATCAGAAACCTCTGGGGTGGGAGGGGTGTCAGGAAGGCTTCTTAGGGGAAATGGTGTTGCAGATGAGTCTTGACTTTGATGGCAAGCATTAGCCATAAAATTGGAAGGGCTTTTCCAGGCTGTGCACAAAACCACGTAAATGTATAAGGGCATAAATAAACAGCCTGCTGTGGGCTCGGCTAGCCCCCAGCAGCATTTAACGGGGTTGGGGGGTGGAGGGGGGGGTGGTTGAGGGGGTAGGGGACAGAAAGGTTAGCATTGCAGAGGCTCTGCCCTCGCTGTCCTCATAGAAAGAAAAGGTAGAGTCAGGTTGGCGATGCTGGAAATCCAAACCATGACAAGGGTCTCTAATGGTCATAACTATTTCATCTGCTGGCCTGGAATCTCTTTTAGGAACTCTCCTAGGCTCAGAGATAACCTATACGAACCATACTTGGGTCACTGGCACAGTGACTGGATCATGGATAGGCATATATCCTCAGCCAACCCAATCAGAACCCGCCCAAGAATGCTGCCAGAAACTATGGCCTCCTGGGCCATTTCCACCACCACCATGAGATGGCCTACAATGAAGCCCAGAGAGGGCAGGACAGTGTCCTCGTTTGGATGCAGCGGTGCTGCACTCAGAATCCTTTTCTGAGCCTTCCAATGACATGAGCCCCAAATTCTCTTTCTGTTGAAGCCAGTATGCACTAGGTTTTTTACCTCTTGCAACCAAGAATACTGACAAATGCATGGATTTCTTGCTAAGCCTCTAGTATTGATAATAAACGGCTCTGAATATTGACAGAAAGTGTCAAGTTGGGAATTTCTTCAAGTTTAAAGTGCTCAAATGAAATCATATAGAAATATTTTCTAATTTATGAAGCACAAATACTAGTTATTTTTTTCACTATTAGTGATAATATTCTAATAACTAGTGAAGGCAATTTTTATTTTTAGATCAGTATTTCAAATGTGTAGTTTTTTTTATATATATTTTATTGATTTTTTACAGAGAGGAAGGGAGAGGGATAGAAAGTTAGAAACATCGATGAGCGAGAAATATTGATCAGGTGCCTCCTGCACGCCCCCTATTGGGGATGTGCCTGCAGCCAAGGTACATGCCCTTGACCGGAATTGAACCTGGGATCCTTGAGTCCACAGGCCAACGCTCTACCCACTGAGCCAAACCGGCTAGGGCATCAAACATGTAGCTTTTAAACTGTAATAAACAAATGCTCATGTAGTACTAACTCTGTTCCAGGCTCCTTTCTCAATTATTCATGTGTCTCATTAATCCTGATAACAACAACCCCATAAAATGGGAACTAGTATCTCCCCAAGTGTACAGATGAGGAAATAGCCTTAGAAAGGTTCAAAAACATGCCCAAGGTAATACAGGCAGGAAGTGGTGAAGCTGGGATTTTAACCAGGGCAGCTTGGCTACACAAATAAGGCCTTTCCTTGACTTTCATGTCCTGAGCACTGGGAGCCAATGGTTCCATTTGCCTTTAAACTGTTACTCCTAACCACAGGGCTTACAGCAAAGCATTTATACTCCCTAAATCCACATTAACACAGGGCTGCTGTCTTCACACAGTCCTGTCTCTTTGCTGTCTTGTTCCCTCAATACAGTCATCCTTGAAACAGTGTCCTTGGGAATCCTTAGGACACCTCCTCCCTTGCCTTTCTCCATGGCCTACCAGTGTCCACCAGTGTCCCCGTCAGGTCAGCTCCACCCTGACATGGTCTCGAACCCACCCCTCTTCCCTTGGCCTCACGTCCAATTTCAGGGCTTCTCCTACCTGAGCCAACTAAACCCTCTCTCATCTGGCTTCTAGCATGACCCCTCTCAAAGGCATTCCACCTCCACAAGGCCATTGAGTTTTCTCTGAAAATACAGATCTTATCATCCTGCTTTAAACCCTTATCAGCTGTCACTGCCTATAGGACAAAATAGAAACTCCTCAGTAGTTTCACAGTGAAACTCCTCACAAACCCCCAACCTGTCTTTCCAGTCTCATCTCCTTTGGCACTGCTCCGGATATGCTGCGCAGGGCATACCATGCAGTCACGCAGACCTCTAGGAACCTGTCTTATTTTCCTTAACTTACTTAATTTACTTTCTCATATCTGGATAATTCTACAATTTGCTTAAAATAACAATGTAATTTCTTCTATAACAGTCGTATAATTTAAATCCACTCTCTCAGACTACTTTACCATCATTATTCTGAATTAGTGGCTCTTACTTAAAAATAATTACCTTCTACATAAGCAGGCATAAAATACAGATTGCCAACATTTACTAATTTGGGTCTAGGAAAAGAGTTTCTTAAGGTCAGGATCCCAAAATAGTCTGGGAGTTTATAAAATCTCTCACTTAGGGGTCTGGAAGATCAGTTGCAGAGCTAAAAGTGGAAGGCGCTGAGGACTTGCAAACAGCCTTGCAAAGGAAGAGGGGAGGAAACCTTAGGTCTCAGAGGCCTATCGGGAAACCTCAAAGTCTCAGGCCTCTTTCTGCGCTGATCTTCAGTGGTAATCCCAGATTCCAACAATACTTTATAGATCAGGGTTTCTCAGCTGCAGCACAACTGATGCTGGGGCTAGAGCTCCATAATTGTCTGCTGTGGAGCTGGCTGGCCTGTGCACGGCACGTAGGATGTTTAGCAGCATCTCTGGCCTCTGTTTACCAGATGTCAATAGTATCTCCTCAGCTGTGGCAACCAAAAATGTCTCCAGTCATTGCCAAGTACTGCCTGAGGGGCAAAGTCATCTTTCAGTGCAATAAGTACACAAGCTCAAAGGGCAGCATCACTTCTCCTGAACTGCACTTCCCCCTTCTTTCTCCTCCTGCCCTTATCCTCCATCTTCATAAAAACCAAAATGCCCTTGACCACCGAGGTGAAAACCATGCCAACAAGGACATACATTTTTTGGTGAAGGTAGCAAACGAATTGTTTCTGAGTAGCCAGGTATTTATTGCTGCCCTTGTAAAGAATGAAACAGAAAGTGACAGGTAGATAGGAAGAAGACATTTGTTTCTTGGTGCAATCAGTAAGAAAGGACCCTGAAATCTTGCCTCTCTTCTGTCTCTCACCAGCATCTGGGGTGCCATTGGCTGGCCAATACCTGATCCTGGGCGAGCCACCTGCTGAGCCACTGGGTGGGGGCAGGGGAGGGCTGGACACTGCAGGTGCTACTTCAACACAACTGGAAATGTGGGTACACAAACAAGGAAGTCACACAGGTGCAACTTAATTTCAAGGCCCATTAGCAGCACAAAGGGAGGGAGGTACTTTCAAATGCAAGCCCTGGAAAGCAGCGGGGATGTTTTCATTTTCAATCTCCACATGGTAAGAATAATAATTATGGTTCTTTTTATTGAGAAGAGCATTCAAGTTCAAATACACTGCACTTCAAACTCAAACACTACAATATATTATATGTTGCAAGTGATGTTTGTGAAATGCAGACATTCAATTTGGACTAAGTCTCAGAAAATGGCCATTTGAATTGTGCCTGCACCTTCGATTTTGTGATTGTGTTTCCCAACTGACCATGCACTTGTGAGCAGTCATAACACAAAGGGGAGCTAGCATTATGTTGGCCTTTTAGAGAACCTTCAACGCTGGCCTGTAATTCAGCTGATGTTGAAGGACAACTACTGGGTTTTGAGAGTAAATAAATGCACCCATGCACACACCACACACCCATGCTCCCCGCCCCCTGCCCCACACAGTACAGAGCTCTGCAATGTGTGCCCATCCCCCAAACCATTCCAGTCTAGATTGCAACTATCAAGTCCTCTGAAGGTCCACCATGCAGAATCACCTATGGGAAGGAAGCTCAGTCATGCTGGACAAAACCAGAGTCCTGCTGTTAGGTGGTGTCTGCTGAGGTCTGAGAAAGGGAAATGAGATACCAAGTCCCACTTCCAAGCAAATCCCCTTGAGTATAAATAGAGAAGAGAAACTATTTAAAAAAATCAAAATAAAAAGCCTCTTGCAGCAGTGAAACCAAATGCTCTCCCCCTACAGCAGTGACGGCGAACCTATGACACGCGTGTCAGAGGTGACACGCGAACTCATTTTTTTGGTTGATTTTTCTTTGTTAAATGGCATTTAAATATATAAAATAAATATCAAAAATATAAGTCTTTGTTTTACTATGGTTGCAAATATCAAAAAATTTCTATATGTGACACGGCACCAGAGTTAAGTTAGGGTTTTTCAAAATGCTGACACGCTGAGCTCAAAAGGTTCGCCATCACTGCCCTACAGCATAAGCCAAACCATGTGGGCAGGATTTACTGAACATCTTCAATAGCACAGCTTTGGACAAGACACTATGGGTAAAACAAGGATAAACATGGGCGCTGTCAGTCCCTAGACAGCAGGCATTTTCATTATCACACACCCGTACTTTTTACCTCTCCCATGTTAGAATGTGGCAAAGGACCTCAGACCCAATCCTGTCTGCTCTGCTTCATAATCTAAGATCACCATTCTGAAGAAAAGGAGAATTAGTCTTTCTGGAAAACCAAGGTGTTACTCTGAAAGCAGATAATTTTGACAAAGGCACAAGCAAGTCCTTTCAGGGAGAAAACCTGGAGAAATGGTGATTAGTTGAAGGGTGGAGATTTTTAAAAATCTGTTTTTTCATTTCTTTGATCCACCTTCCTCTTCAATAAGATAAACAGAGTTCAAAATGCAGTTCAATATGATTCTTGATTTTAATAAAGTCCACTTCCACCTAATTTCTCTAAAGGGAATGATTCACTTTCACATAATAAAATAGCCCAAGAGTGATAAATTTGGAAAGAAAAGCCATTTTGGATAAAAGCCACATGGAACACAACTAAACAGAAAAAGGAAAGGGGACACATGCACATACACACTAATGTCCCCTACAAAGAAAATAAATGTAAGAAGCCCTTCTTCAATTGCTATGGTACCCAATTTAGAGGCAGTTTATAGCCAACCAGAAGCTATATCAGCAAGCAATCAGACACAACAGTAAGCAATCAGAACCATCATGAGCAGCGCGACAGCAGAGTAAGCAGTAAAGGCACACCAGAGAGAGCGCTTCTGAGCAATTACCACATGTCTTAATGCAGAAAGGGAGAATGAATAACTTCACACCCTAGGACTGGAACCCTATAAAGATGAACTCTCACAGCTTAAGAGCTATTATTCCTGCTATGACAAGAGGGGTATGAGGACCACCTGTGTGACCGGGGCCCAGACAGAAGGCACACAAGCAATGGGGGATTGATAATGAACTAGGACTACAAACTTAAGTTCTTGTTCTTCTTTTTCACACCCTAATCCATAGCCATGACAAATAAACAAAATGCTGATTATTTGAAACGATATTTATTTCTGAAGGAAATAAAGGAGAGTTCCTTTAATCTTTATTTGACATCTATGTCCACTGTGGCCAATGCAGAGCCTAGGGAAGGGATGCATATGCACACACACACACACAGAGGGGCAAGCTTCTTCTTTTTTAAAATAATACATAGGTCAATCAAGGAATAGACACCCAGAACAAAAAAAAAATTTCCTTGTTAAACAGGCTGTACTGTCAGCTGTTAGGAACCTCAACGAAAACGATAGCACACTTCCCCAGACTCATCCATTTGCAATGATTTACAAAGAGAAGCAAGAGATATAGCACACACTCTGTCTTCTCTCTGTGGTGCTAGGCGGCTTTATACTGAGTTCAGAGGATTCCAGTACCAAAGGTCCCCTCTCCCAAATATTTAACTCACTGAAGCCCATGAAACCACTTACTTCTCAGAGATGCTGAGAAGATTATACTTAATACTAGAGGCCTGGTGCATAAAATTCATGCACTGGCGGGGCGGGGCGGGGGGGGGGGGGTCCCCTCAGCCCAGCCTGCATCCTCTAGCAGTCCAGGACCCCTTGGGGTATGTCCGATTGCCGGACCAGGGGGATAGGGCCTAAGTCAGAAGTCGGACATCCCTCTCACAACCTGGGATCCCTCGCTCCTTACTGCATGCCTGCTTGCTCCTTACCACTTGGCTCGCTGCTCGTTAGTGCTGCTGCGGAGGTGGGAGAGGCTCCCACCACCGCTGCTGCGCTTGCCAACTTTGAGCCAGACTTTAGGCTGAGTGGCTGCTCCCCCTGTGGGAGCGCACTGACCACCAGGGGGCAGCTCCTGTATTCATTGAGTGTCTGCCCCTGGTGATCAGTGCGCATCATAGCAACCAGTCGTTCAGGTTGTTCTCCATTACGGTCGCGTAGGCTTTTATTATATAGATTGTGGCTCCAAGAGTCAGGAACAATAACTGGTATTAATGGGTGGTTGCTTCATGTTAGTTTCCTCTCCTTCCTTCCAAGTTTCTTCTGAGTCACAGCCCATTTCTAGTCTGTTTCTCCTCCATGAGGCCCTAACACCTCAATTTCACCTGCCTACAAAGCTTATCTTCCTGTGAGAAGCCTTCCACACTGACCCCCATTTACAGTGACCACAGTCTGTGTTATTTTATGCCTGTGTATTATTTTCCTAATTGCCCAGTAAAAACCCAAAGGTATCTCTCACACACACACACACACACACACACAAGGGAGCTAGAATGAAGTTAATTATTGAAGGCATAACTTGTCTCCCATTTTCCCCAAAGGAAAAAGAAAACTCTTTGGTTCTTTAAATGTTAGTGAAAACAGGGGACTGATGGTATTGCTAAAGGAGCCCCCCTCAGAGCCAGTGGCTTAGGGAATACGCTCAAGAGATATCTGATAACTGAGTAAACTAGCTCAATACTCAGGGCAGGGAAGAAGTAGCCACCAACTCCCTCCTATGTCACTGCTGGAGGTCTACCCACCATTCTCTACTCGGGGGCTGGGGGTCAGAAGGAGAAGTCTCTCTGAGAACATAGCTCACAAACAAAACAGCCAGAGGCAGTAAGATGCCTGATCAGGGGAGAGAATGACAGAAGACATGTATACAGGGTTCCTGCAGGACAGAGGCAGTGGGAGGCAGCAGTCAGTGGCAGCGCGCCCCACCCTGCCCACCTCCAGAACTGTGGGAAGGTAGAGCAATCAGATGGGAGCTTTCCTATAGCCTTTCCTACTGGGGAGGGGATGGAGGAGTGCAGCCTGGAGAGGCATGGGTGCTGTTTATTAATAAGCAGCTCAACACAGTGGGAGGTTTCCTTGTCTAATTACAGAAGCTGTTGGAAACTGCAGGGAAGATAGGATTTATGGCCTAGATGACACTGCCTCTGTGTTGTAATTAAAAGTTATTTTTAATACCTCTGTTTGGTTGGATACTTGGGATTATTAGAAATATAGTCTGCAATTTAAAACCTGTGAAAGGGCAAAGAACATAACAAACAGGTAATACAATAAGCTTGCACAATGTGAAACGATTAAATGTTTTGACACTGGAGGTGGGAAAGAAAAGGAATCTCTCCCAATTAATTCTGGGAATTTCTATAAGAAAGGGGAAGTGAGAAACAAGCCAGCGAGTATGCTAAACTGATTTTCAAAAGTAGCCCAGCTACTTATTTTATCCACTAACTAGGGTTTGGATACCACCCACCAGGAGTAGTCAGTGGGTATTCACACCATTCACCCAAAGCACCTGATGTTAACCTTTCAGCACCTTTCTTCGTCCCTAGTCCCTAGGAAAGGACGGTGTTACCCTAACAAGAGCAAGTCCTGGCTCAACCACAGAGCCCCAGAGGCCAACCCCAGGGCAGCGATAGTGGTCCAACATGAGCTATGGACAATACATGCTGGGTTTGATTTGGGTTTTGTGGTTAACCCACTTCTCGTCTTTCATGCAAGATTCCAGTTTCAAGAAGGGGCCAGACACAATGAACCCCAGTGGGAACCGCATGGTGGCATCCATGAGTGGCTACAGAATCAGCCCAAGATCAGGTAGGTGCCATTATTTCCTACATCCATTTCCAGATTTATTTCTCCATATGCACACCGGAGGCATTTTCTACAACAGTGGCTCTTCTTTAACAACAGGGAGGAGGGACTCTATCATATGTAATAGACTTTTGAAATTGTCTGATGAAAATGGGGAGGAGGAAGGCCCTCTAACTAGCACGCGCTTCCCAGATAACCTCTACATTTCATTTATCCATGCTATGAATCTTCTCATTAAAAGTGAATTCTAGGAGCTCATTATGTGAAATATATCATAGGAACCACCAGACATCACACATCATGATGAGACTATAAAAGCATTTTAACATCTGTTATTCAAAAATAAATTTAAACTCAGCTTCACAGGGGCCATACCAAGTTTATGGGATTTATCTTATATGGAAAAGAACCACTGTGCTTCTTTATTCTTTTCCCAGTTCAAATCAAGATCTGACCCACGCCGGGCTATAGAATCGCCCTTCTTACCTGCCACATTAATTTTCTCAAGTGCTACCAAGCTGGGAACAGCTGTGGTGGAGTTGGTTGAATTTGTTCCTGTGCCGTTGATGACAAGGGTGTCCACCTTCGACTCTAACTTGCCAATGCGCTGCAAAATATTATCCAACAACACGGCGAGAGTTTTCTTCAGATCTGTAAAATAAAACGCACAGTTTAAAAATTCTTTGGTCACTGAATAGGTGTTCCATGCACATGCTCTCTCTTCCTCTCTCTGACATTAAGAAGGAAAAGTGGCCTGGTAAGTGTTGCTCAGTGGATAGAGTGTTGGCCCTTGGAATGAAGGGTCCCAGGTTCAATTCTGGTCAAGGGCATGTACCTCGGTTGAGGCTAGATCCCTGGGCCTGGTCAGGGCACGTGCGAAAGGCAACCAATTGACGTATCTCTCTCATATCTATGTATGTGTGTGTCTCTCTCTCTCCCTCTCTAAAAATCAATGGAAAAATATCCTCAAGAGAGAATTAACAAAAAAGAAAAAGAAAAGAAGTAGCAGAGTCAAAAACTACTTCCCAAGGCCTGTCCCAACAAACCATATCGGGCCGTCTTCAAGTGTCCAGAAAGCACAAAACAACGTGGTCTGTTCTGGGACCCAAGTTGGGCAATAAATGACATAAATTATTTCTAGCCACTGGGCTGATGGAGAAAACTCCTGTTAGCATCCTACCCAAGCACTCTGTGAAATTCCTCCTCCTTACAGCATGATTCACCGGAGCACAGAATGACAATCCCCAAGGTCAGCCAGGTCCTGAAGTAGTTTCTGGATCAAGTTTGGTGTTATTTCAGTGTCCTGTACTGCAGTATGTCCCAAGTTTTTTGCAGTCTCTATTTCGGTTGGTTACATATGGTAACAATAAAAGCCACAGTTCCCAGATTTCTAGGCGTGCAGATTTAGAAAAAGACTTCAAGACCAGAGGCATTCACTCGTTCAAGAACTATCACACAACTCCTGGGTGCCAGGCGCTGCCTTAGATGCTAGGGATAGTCCCTCATGGCACTTCCATGCAAGTGCTGACTCCCTTTCCTACATATCTGACTGTGGGTAGGAGTGATACACTTCCCTCCAGACATGTCATCCTCACATACGTCAACATTCGATGAACTGGTATATGAGGTTTTCCACACACACGGAGATGAACTTAGCCCTTCTCCTCTGGAAACTCATAATCAAAGAAAGATATGCTGACTTTTACATGTGGAAAAGGCAGAAGGACAACAGGATGCTCATCCATGTGGACAGAATCCAGACTCATTTATGAACTAGGAGTGGGCCAGTGGAACAGGAACAGTGTGGGTGCAGATGTGGTGAAGTCCTGAACGCAGACAAATGGGAAGCTGCTACCTGCCTCTATGCTGGGAACAGAGCAAACTCACTCTGAGCAGGTGCTCTGATCTGGCCTGGGAAGAAACACACACCTGGTTAACTCACCAACCCCAGGCACAGCCTGCCAGCACTGGCCCAGAAGCACTCAGGTGGCCCCCCTCTGCCAGGCCAGGAGAGAAACTCATCAAAACAGAGGCACAGGTATGCAATTAGTATGGAAGTCTGTGTGCTCAGTGGTTCACAGACGACATCACTGGAGCTGACAAAAAACTACAAATAGAAACTGAGCCCCCATCTTGATTCAGTAAGTCTGACTGATGTGCTTGGGACGATCTCACCCTCCCCACCTCTCCCAACACCGAACATCAGACTTCTTCACAATGGTAAGATCACAGCAGTCTGTTCACTCATTAATTCTAACAAATATCTGACTAGGCTTAATTTTTGCTCTTTAATATATATATTATTATCTGCCGGCAATAACCTGTCCATGGCTTTAGAGCAATAGGGCCAAAGATCGGATTATAACAAAGAAGGGCAGAAGAGAACTAACATTTTCTGAAAACCTACCATGTGCCATGCACATGTACATATATATATGTACATGTATGTTAGGGGTGACCAGGCAGGCAGGCAGGTGAGTGTTTAGGAGGCAGCAGTCCAGGATTGTGGAGAGGGATGTCCGACTGCTGGTTTAGGCCTGCCCACACCCCCTCTGCCAGCTTGATCGCCCCTCACTGCCTCTGCATGCTGGCCTGATCGCCCCTAACTGTCCCCCTGCCGGCCAGGTTGCCTCCAACTGCCCCCTCCCTGCCGACCTGGTCGCCCCCAACTGCCCCCTTCTGCCAGCCTGGTCACCCCTAACTGCCCCCGCTGCTGGCCTGGTCGCCCTCAACTGCCCTCCCTGACCACAGGCCTAGTCGCCCCTCACTGCCCTCCCTGCCGGCCTAATCGCCCCCAGGGATTGGGCCTAAACCGGCAGTCAGACCCAAGGGGTCCCGGATTGGAGAGGATGTAAGCTGGGCTGAGGGGATCCCCCACCCCCATGCACGAAATTCATGCACTGGGCTTCTAGTGTGTGTGTGTGTGTGTATATATATATATATATATATATATATATGAAATCCCATGATATGTCCATATTCTCCATGAGATAGGTATGACTTCATTTTTACAGATGGGAAAACTGAGGTTCACAGATATGAAGTAATGTGTTCGTGGTTACAGAGATAACTCAGATCTGCCTAATTCCCCGATGCCTCAATGGGACCAGTTGGGAGTCAAGAGCCAAGGTGAAAAAAAAAAAAACAACCAAGTGCGAAATTCAGTGTCTTTCATCTTTAGCATAGTGCAGGGGTGGGGAATGTCTGGCCCACAGACCGTATGAGGCCCATGAAATCATTTGGTCTGGCCCCGCCAAGCATTAGAGGTGAGTTAAGCAAATGTTTGACCAAATACAGTAGGCTAATTTTTAAACTAATAATTGTATATGGCCCACGGATGATGTTATAAATACCCAAATGGCCCTGGGCAGAAAAAAGGTTCCCCACCCCTGGCAGTGTGGTTAAGCGCCCACACTTTGGAGTCAAAGTTCCTAGGTTTGACTCCTCGCTCTCCACTTCTGTTTCCTTACCTGTAAAAGAATGATAATAATAACCCTGCCTCTTAAAGTAGTTATGAAGTCTAAAGAGTTCAACATTTATAAAATATTTTAAAACTTCCTGGCACATAACAGGCACTAAATAAGTGCCTGCTAAATATGTAAATAAAAAATAAAACCCTCCTCTGGAATATGCTTCCTGAAGAAACCTCCCCGTGGGTGATGTGAAGCTTTACCATTTTCCAGAGTCTCAGATGGCTCTCCTCCGGGGCTGCAGTCCCAGTCAGCATGACTCAGTCTGTCCCAGGCACGTCATGAGCTGGCACGGCTAGTGGCAGTCAGCCACCAGCTCTGCTCTTACACGGCAGGCACGGGTTCTCTAAGGTTCTGAGGGCTGCCAGAGACCAGCCACAGAGATGAGGCTGCCGTGCCACGAAGAGATGGCTGAGCCCGGGACAGAGACCGCTCCTCAGACAAAAGGCATCCAGCTCCCCCATCGCCAGCCTCTTTACCTGTCCTGCCAGCCAGGGAGTCCCTGCGTAAAATGGCATTTCACTATCACCTGCTAGCTCGTTTGGGGTCACTCAGGTTTTCTTAGCTTCAGCTTTACTGACACTTTGGGCCAGATCATTCTTCGTTGTGTGGGGCTGTCCTGTGATTTGTGGGGTGTTTGGCGGCATCCCTAGGCTCTAGCCATTAAATAATGGTAGCAATACCTCCACTATGACAACCAAAAATGTCTCCAGACATTGCCCAAGTCCCTTCGGGGTGGCGGGGGGGGGGGGTAAAATTTCCCTCATTTGAGAACCACTGAATTAGGCAACTCCTCTCCAGCCTTTTTTCACCACTGCCCCTCCTTCTGTGGAGATACCAAGAGAGAAGTCTGACAGAGGTGTATGGGGTCGTGAATGGAAATAGGAGAAGCCACCCACTGAACCCACATCGTGCTGATTGCTGTTCAGTGGGCACCAGAGACATCGCTGCAGATACCATGGGAAGTGCCAGGAGGGAGGCCGTCCCTCCTCCTATAGGAGCCTACGACTCAAGGGCTGGTAAC
Source organism: Myotis yumanensis (assembly GCF_028538775.1). Classification (NCBI taxonomy): domain Eukaryota; kingdom Metazoa; phylum Chordata; class Mammalia; order Chiroptera; family Vespertilionidae; genus Myotis; species Myotis yumanensis. The sequence goes on from NW_027223759.1 coordinate 76,659,934, forward strand.
CTTTTATATTGTCAAAAGGCAACAATACTACAGACAGAATCCCTAACCCACAGTTATCGGTGGAGCACACCTGAGGTAGGATACGAAGTTGTCACTTGAGCACTAAGAAGATATTCTTCCTCAATTCTTAAAATACAGTCAGTCCACCAACAAGTGCAACCTATTTCCTACTGACTTCCCCTAGCAGCCATGGACTCTGACATGGTATACATGAGGGAATTTGTGATGATGAGAAATGTAACCCCAATACTACTAACCACTGGGATCCCTCTACCACCATCGCCACTTAACGAGCTCCTCTGTCAGCTGCACCCCTCAGGAACTAACTCTTGATCCTGCCCAGACAGTACGGTGAATGTACTGTGGTTCCCACTCCCGTTTTATATACGAATAAACCACAACTCAGGGAGGATAAGTAATTTGCTCCAGGTGACTGCAGACCCAAGGCTCATATTCACAGCATGGATCCAGGTCCAGGCTCCTATCTACCATGCGACATCATCCCTAAAAAGCCACCACGCACCTGTCGGCCGAAAGCATCTCTGACCTGCTGCTCCAGAACACACTCGCCAGGGATTAACCTCTGGGCTTCAGCCACGATAGATCACATCCCAACTGCCCACAACAATTGCTGATGCCACTGATTTTTAAGCAAATCCAGCATTAAACATAATTTAAAACCTGCCCTTCCACACCTTATGCCTTAAAATGAAATACAACACTATCAACAACTTTGGACTCTAGACATGTCACCCGGGTAGGCATTTTTTTCTCTCTCAATATTTTCTCTCTCATTTCAAGCAGCTATTCGAGTCACTATTTCAAGGCAGTCCCACACGAGACAAAAGACACTACCAATAGAATATACCAGGGCCAAGCGATGCCAACCCCATCTCTGCATCCTCACCAACTGGCACCCAGCCTGGCGCATTACAGTGCTCAGTAAGTGTGTGCATGAATGAATGAACCAACAAGTAAACAAACAACAATTTTCCCAGAAATGAAGCTACACAAATTATACCTTTCTAGGTGGTGAAATGATTTCTCACCTTTGTATTTTACAGCTAAACCTACAAAAACTGTTAAGAGTTTTATTGCAATTTTAAACTGATGCCAGAGGGGTTTTTGTTTGCATTTTAGTCTTCATGATAACCCACTTATCCAATAAGACTATACACCCAAGAATAATTTCTATAGAGTTTAACAAAGACATGAGAATGAAAATATTCCTCCTAATTCCTGTATGGTACTTTTTATATTTATCATTATGTTTTACAGTTACTATAACAATAAAATGTGTCCTCAGCAGGATTACAATTTTCAATTGCTGACAAGCTTTTAAAATTTTGTTTGTGTTTCAAAGCCTTAGCAAAAAATTTAATCCCAACATTACTAACAAAATACTGTCTTTCTAAAAATTACTGTACATGACAAAGATGAGATCAAAGTAATTGAAAACATTGAAAATGCCCCCCTCGGTAAAGTGAGCTTTGTTTTCTATCCTGCTCCAAAGGGTGGGATGTACACTACCTCAGAACAGGTGCTCTGGTGGCTTCTTCCCTTCCAAGAAGCCAAGACATTGGGGCGCGGGAGGGGGCGCAGGGGGGCAAGAGGGCTGGAAGATGCTGCCACGTCCTTGAGCAGGACAGCCAAGGGGATACCCCTGCCGGCTACACTCTGCTCCACAGCCGAAGCCCAAGGAGACAGGACCTCAGTGGAAAGAGGGGCCTTGCGAGTGGAAAAGGTTTATAGGTATATTAGCTGAAGCTGTGAAAACAGGTGGTGGGCCCTGACTTCCAAGATCATTAAGTCAATCAATATTTGAGGGATGATCAAGAAAGCGTGTGCTTGGGGCCTCCATGCTGTCCCACCCTACACCCTGGAGCAAGTTTCTAAGGCAGTGGTCCTCCAGCCTGCTGGCCCTCAGGCTCTCCTGTGGAGCCAAGCCCCATGCCTAGGGCATTCGGAGAGAATCTGCAGAACCCACATGTCCAGGATCCTGGCACAGCCTTGGTTGAGAATCAAGGTGTGGCTGCCATGATTCCCTGGCACAGAACCCACTGCATAATGAGCAAGGACTCTTGCCTGAACGGCCAAAAATCATTTGCATCAGTGCTTGCTCCCAGTGAAAATCCCTCTGCAACCCGGCCACCCCAGAGAGGCAGTGTGAACAACAGAGCTGCTTCACTTTGGGCTCCAGAGAACCCAGCAAACACAGGGCGTTAATGAGAAAGGAAGGTGCTAATGATAAAAGAATTAACCCCAACCTCTCATTCCCTTCCACTGCCAGGCACATCAGGTTTCATCAGTTATATATTTTTAAATTAGTTTTAAAGTGACCTTTCCTGAGAAAGAGAATGCAGTTGCAGTAATGACCAAAATACACTCCATTCATTATGTACAAGGACATTCAAAGCAGAGTTATTTCTAAAAGAGAACAGTGTCATTTATTATAGATAAGGGCTGGAAACTTCCCAACCAAACACCCAGCCAAAAGATTAAATTACATGATGTCCCTTTCTTCAGACAATGGAATACATCGCAAGATTGGAAACTCCAGGAAGGCAGAGAGCAATCTGTATTGTCACCTGATTATCACCACTAGCTTGTGTGTTTTTTTAAAATATATTTTATTAATTTTTTACAGAGAGGAAGGGAGAGGGATAGAGAATTAGAAACATCGATGAGAGAGAAACATAGATCAGCTGCCTCCTGCACACCTCCTACTGGGGATGTGCCAGCCAAGGAACATGCCCTTGACCAGAATTGAACCCAGGACCCTTCAGTCCGCAGGCCAACATTCTATTCACTGAGCCAAACCAGTTAGGGCCACCACTAGTTATTAATACCAGGAGCTCAATACCTATTTATGGAGTGGATGGATGAGAAAGGAAAAGTGTATGGCCATTAAAAATACCTAATGGCATGAAGAAATACAAAAAAGATGAATTTAAACATTTTTTAAATATTTTTTTAAAAAACATGCACACATATGTGCATATCTCTGCATTTTAAAAAAAGGACTGGAAGGAAATCAAAATTTATCTGGGTTTGGAGGTAAGGAGTATTTTTTATTATTATTTTACTAGAGGCCTGGTAAACGAAATTTGTGCACTTGGATGGGGAGGGAGGGGATCCCTCAGCCCAGACTGCACCTTCTCGCAGTCCGGGAGCCCTCAGGGGATGTCCGACTGATGGCTTAGGCCCGGAGCAGGCCTAAGCCATCAGTCGGACATCCTTAGCACTGCCATGGAGGCGGGAGAGGCTCTCATCACCGCTGCTGCGCTAGCCAGCCATGAGCCTGGCTTCTGGCTAAGCGGCACTCCCCCTGTGGGAGCACACTGACCACCAGGGGACAGCTTCTGCATCAAGCATCTGCCCCCTGGTGGTCAGTGTGTGTCACAGCAACCGGTCGTTCTGCTGTTCCGTCAATTTGCATATTAGCCTTTTATTATATAGGATACTGTCTTATTATGGGCAAGTCCTCTAATTCAATTTTTTTTTTTTTAGGTAGTTAAAGGGAGGGGCAGAATTTCCCCTTGAGCCTGAAGCTAAAATTGCCCTTAGCTCAAAAATCTGCATACCACTGAGACACATCTTGGTGAGGCTCATTCTGAACCCCCACACTGTTCTATTATGTGTATAAGTATTGGGAACCATCTTATCTCTTTAGTGAAAGGAACCTTTTGTTATGTTACAATGACTAACTTTATCTCATGAGTTGTGTTTTGGCTTCAAGCCTGTACCCAGTATTCATGCAGCAACTTTAGCTCTTCTGGCATATCTTTTATTTTATTTTCTCTAAATCTTTCTAGATTTTTATGTATTAGATAGGAATAGCCCTTGGACACAGACAATAGTCTGGCGAAGGCCTAGAAGGGGCAGGTGCAGGGTGGAGGAGCTCAATGGGGAAAAAAAAAAACTAAAACAAAGGGACATCTGTAATACTTTCAACAATAAAGATACATCCTATCTAATAATAGAAAAACATGGTAATTGACTACCTTCGCTACGCCTCCCATGGGCTAATCAGCGCAATATGCAAATTAACTGCCAACAAAGATGGCGGCTAATTTGCATACTGCAGGCAGGGCGGGACAGCGCCATCCCGCCTGCCCTGCCGCCATCTGGGCCTGCTATCTGCGACCCGGGGCGGCGGGTGTCCGTGTGCAACCCGATCTGGGGAGGCCGGGTGGTGCAGCAGCGATCGGCCAGCCCGCCCGGCCTCCATCTGGGCATCCCGTGTGCGACCCGACCCAGGGCGGTGGGGCGGGGCAGCAGCAATCCGCTGGCCCGCCCGGGCGTCCTGTGTGCGACCCGACCTGGGGTGGCGCCCCAACCCCCGGATCGGCCCTGCCATGTGCGCGACCCGGGGCGGCGCCCCAACCCCCAGATAGGCCCTGCCGTGTGTGTGAACCGGGGAGGCGAGGCAGGCACCGAGGGATCAGGCCTGCCATCTGCCACCCGGGGAGCAGGCCTAAGCCAGCAGGTGGTTATCTCCCGAGTGGTCCCAGACTGTGAGAGGGCACAAGTGGGGCTGAGGAACACCCCCCACCCCCCTCCCCGGCCAGTGCACAAATTTTTCTGTACCGGGCCTCTAGTTTAAAATAAAGAAAAATATCTTAATTGAAAAGAGTTTTATGTGAAATAATATAAGTATTTGCTCTACACTGTATTTTATATTCTCAACTCCTCTCTAAGAGATATTAATTGACCCTATGTTCAATGACTGCAGGACTGACTTCTGCCACATCGACCCAGCACTGACTGCCATGGGGGCTGCGATTAGACCCTGCTTTTCTCTCCCGGTCTGCTCCAGGCCGAGGGTTCCGTCTCCGTGAAACCCGGGTCAGTCTTTGCATCAGGCAAGTGGAATCACTGAGGCCTATTTGAGAGTCACCAAGACTGGGAGCGTGATCTCAGAACAGTTAAAAACATGTTTGTGAAGGGATGTTAGGGGTTCTCATCTTTTAAAAAGCCCACACGTGTCTGTGCTGCACCAACAGGGTTGCTTTAACACAGAAGCCTCCATCCGCAAGCCCACCGCCTCCAGGAGCAGGCGGGAGGTTGAAAGTGGCCGTGGGTAGATGAGGCCGGTGCCAGGCGACTTGGCAGGTGTCAGCGGCTCAGCTGTCTGAGCCCCAAACACGGGGAAACAGGCTCTGATGTCACCACCACGTGGAGGATTTGACAGCAGTGGCAGCGGCTTCAGAGCTTGCTGCTATTTTGTTTTATTTATATCTCCTTTTCCCTTTAAACCTCTCCAGGTTGGGTGTGTTCGAGAGAGGAGCAGCCTTTGCAGCCTCCTCGGCGGAGAGCAAGCCTTCGATCTGGGTTCACACGCAGCCAGACAGAGTGCTGTTTAGAAACACGTGTGGGTTTTGCATTATTTGCGCTATTGCCGATAAAGAGGGTTTTAGATTCTGGCACGTAAATATGTTTCCTGCTTATCCACAAGGGCAGGAGGCCGAGCGCAGCCACAGCACAGCCAGTTCTTCACTCCTTCGCAGGCCTCTGACCAAGGGCAGAGATGCAGGCGCTTCACACAGGGAGGGGGATGGGGAGCAGGGTGGGGCAGCCCTGCTTGTCCCAGACCTTCTGTCTCAGTCCCCATCTTCCAGCTCAGGGTCTGTAGCGTCTTCTTTTTGAGGCGATTCAGGCGTCTGGGGGACATGATGTTTATCACACGCTGTTTTCCGTGTGGGTGGTCAGCATGGGGGTGTTCTTGAATCAGGCTTCCTTCGGCATTGTGGTGGGTGGCGGTGGGGGGGGGGGGAAGACAGCATGAAGGTGCAAACACAACCCGTGGGGACTCCTCGCTGAGCGCCTTCTGTATACCTTCTGTATACCTGGTGAGCGTCTCCCCTCAGAAGGGGTGCTCCCTGTGTCTGCGACCAGCAGGTGGCGGCGGGGGAGTGCGGATCAGGCTAGTTGGCTGCTGCAGTGCCCTCATAGCCGCAGTGTCAGAGGGTGGGGCAGAGTACCTGGGACCCTGGATTCCCTCTGGGGTTTGCAGAACCGCCCCCTGCCTTTGTTCTTCCATTCTCCGCTGAAGGGGCTGTTGGCAGACAGCAGGACAGATGGATTCACAATCAGACCTACCGCCCGACTTCCAGGGAGGTTTCCTGACCCCTCTGCGTCCCCCGCTCACCTGAAACCCCTAAAATAGTCGGGCTGCCCAGTGCTCAGAGGCTCCTGTGGGCTCGTGGAGGTGGGCCCTTGGCCATTGGTTTTTATTTTTTTACTGCATTTATTCCGTGTGCAGTGATCACACTTCATCTGGAGCAGGGCGGGCTCAAGTGACCTTGTGGAGCCTCAAGGGAGGGGAAGCAGCCGCAGTGCCCGAGGCCACGTTCCAGTAGGCAGGCAGCGCTGGCCCCTTGGTGCCTGGCCTGTCCTCTTGAGATTGAACCTAGAGGACTACTAAGGAAGCCAGTCCCCAGTTCTGCCCCGCCTCCACCACCGATTGACTGGAGTCTGAGGGCCAGGAGGAGGGACCAAGAGGTCTGCCTTTCAGCCGCTGCCAAGTCACCACTGCCACTGATGGACCAGCTCCCACTCCCTCAGCTCCCCAGTCTGGTGTGGTCGAGCCATTGGTCGTTGTGGATGTTACGACCCTGGCTCTTTATTATATAGATGCTCCTTTTCTGGGTTTGGGGGTATAGAGTACTTTCTTTTTTATTTTTTATGGTATCGAGTGCTTTATGGAATCTATAAATATCCAGAATGGAGTTCTTGGCCGTTCTCCCAATTTTCCTAGCTAGCCAGCTGCCGAGTAGGACGAGCACTGTAGCCCTCTACAGAGGAGGACAGGACTCGGGCTCTAGGAGGTCAAGCCCACCGCTGCCCCAGTTCCCCCTCCTGACTCCAGGGCATCTTCCCTGGAAGCAAAGGGCAGCCTTAGCACAGCCCACTCCCAGCTCACCACCCATATCAGAAACTGCCCCTTAACACGCCCCATCACCCGGTTTATCTCACGACCCACAGAGGAAACCGTCTCTTTTGAACAAGGCAGTAACCATCACATCTTCTGTTTCTAAAATGCCAGTCACTCTGTGGAGCTAACACACCTTTAGAAAGGGGCCCAGCGAGGAGCCCAACAGCCTCTCTCTGGAGGCCAGAGTAGCAGTTCTCAACCCGGAGAAGCAGTTCTCAAAGCCGCCGGAGTTTCTGGTGGGTAAGCCTGTTGTTGGGTCGGAGGGGGTGGCAAGCCTGCCTTCCTGTGGGGCCGAGTGTTCCTCCCATGTCTGGCTGGGCCTCACCCCCAAAGGGCCGCCACATAAGGAGGTTCCTGAAGCCCAGGCTCAAGTGAATCAACAATGTCAGGTTTACCGGGCAGTTCTGTTTGGCTGGTAACAGATGCAGGCACGTGCAGGCTGGGGTTAGTGATAACTCACAGTAACAAACACTCTCTACTAATCTAAGTGCTCTAATTAGCTTGGTCACATGCAATCCTTATAGCAACCCTATGAGGTAAGTATTATATCCTCTATCTTACTAAAGAGGAAGCAAGCTCTCAAAACATCAATGCCCGAGGTCACCCATCTAGTAAGGAGCCCATGCATGAGCCGCATATACATACTCTCTAGTCCTGGCTGCCAGGCTGATGTGGTTCAGTGGACTGGAGTGTCATCCCGTGCACTGTGCACTGAAGGATGGTAGGTTTGATTCCTGGTTGGGGCACATACCGGAGTTTTGTTTTGATCACTGGTGCGGGGGGAGGGAGATGGGCAGCGCATGTAAAGGAGAAAGCTAATCGATGTTTTTCACATCAATGTTTCTCTCTCTCTACCTCTTCCTTTCTCGAAAATTAATAAAATATTTAAAATAAATAATATAAATAATCACTCTCTAACTGCTTTCCAGCATAAACAACAGTTCCCATGACAGGATCCTGCAAAATAGCCACTTGGAGCCTCCCAGGCATGGAATCCACCGGGAATCTTTTCTCGTTTCCTGTCTCACTGAAAACATTGCTCTGACTTTCAAAGCAGCCCCAGCTGTAACAGTGTGGTACACAGAGTCCTGGGTCGGGGTGGGTGAGGCTATTCACTCCTGGCTCCTACTGTGCACCAAGCACTTGCTCAGCTCTGGGGAACAAAATGAGACAAAATCCCTGTGTTGTGGGCTTATATTCTAAGCGAGGGAGAGAGATGACAAAATGCAATACATGGGATGCTACGTAGTTAAGTGATGAGAGGAGTGAGGATGGAGCTTCAGTGAAGGGATGGCACAGGACTGGGCCCCACTTCTGAGTAAGAACAGGGAGAGCAGGAGCAGGCCTTCTGGAGAGAGGCTTGTTGGGGGAGGAGGAGCAGCGCAGAGACTCGCACAGGAAAATGCTGAGCCAGACTCACAGCCGATCTTGGAAGACAGCTGCGCTGCCCAGGCAGACATGAGAAGGGGGGCCAGCTCGTTAGGTGACACAGTCCTGACGGAAAAAGACCACCAAAACAGAGCAAGGCAGGAGGAGCTGGGCCACCGGCCAGTGAGGAGACCGGCTTTGGGGCCTCACACATGCTTTCCCTTCTGAAGTCAGGGCGTGACGTGAAGTGGCATGGAGGAAGGAGCCTAGGTGGCAAAGAGACTCTAGCTCAGAGGTTCTCAACCTGTGGGTCGCGACCCCTTTGGGGGTCGAACAACCCTTTCACAGGGGTCGCCTAAATACATCCTGCATATCAGATATTTACATTATGATTCATAAAAGTAGCAAAATTGCAGTTATGAAGTAGCAACGAAATAATTTTATGGTCGGTGGTCACCACAACATGAGGAACTGTATTAAAGGGTCGCAGCATTAGGAAGGTTGAGAACCACTGCTCTAGCTCCTCCCAGAGACCCCCATTCTGACTACACTCCTGTCCAACACTCCCAGGTCCTCTGGGACTGGCTGGTGTGTTTGTGACCTAATCCTGGCCCAGGGCGGGGATGCTAGACAGGGGATGCTGGGCAGGGGGGTGTTGGGCTGGGGGTACTGAGGGGGAGATGCTGGGCTGAGCTGGGATGCTGGCTGGGGATGCTGGGCAAGGGGTTGCTGGGCTGGGGGTGTTGAGGGGGGATGCTGGGCTGGGTGAGGATACTAGGCAGGGGGTGCTGGGGGAGGGATGCTCAGGGGGGTGTGGGGGGGCGGATGCTGGGCTGACTGATCTCTACCACAGCAGCATTGCTGGGAAAGCCCCAAGCCTCAGAGAGGCTCTTTTTTGGGTTCTAAGCTTCTTAAAGCACAAAGCCCTTCCTGTAACCACACCAGCCATGTCACCACGGAGCAACCTCGGCCTGCACAGACACAGGGAGCAGCTGGCTTTTTCCTGCAGCTCCAGGCCAGAGTAGCATTGCCCTCGGGGCACAGGCTCTGCCTTGGTGATGCTGTTTCCACATGAGCCAGCCCTCCAAAAACAGCCCTGCACCAGCCTTGCAGAAGAGGCATAAGGAAAACAGTGAAAACCCTGTAGAGGCTTCTCTATCTGATGAACTGCAACTGAAGGTCTTCTTTCTGGTAGGAGATGTGGAATGGAACATGGAGAAGTGCTGGTCTGACTCTCACAAGGTGGCCGAGGTCTTCACCTCAGGGGAGGGGCTACCTTTTCAGAGGAACCTCAGGCAGCCATGCCCACGTTCTCTGGGAGGGGGGCAGAAGGGGAGGGACTTGCAGGGGGAGCTTCCCTTTGGCTTTTGAGCAAAACCAACCGAAAATGGTGCTAATGTCTTGAAAATGGGCACCTCCAGACCAACCAAGGCCACCTGAGGCAGCTACTGCACCATGCTCCTGACCAGCAACCTAAGCCCTACCATGTTCCTCACGCCACCTCAAGGAAACAGAAGAACTTCCTTCCTCCTTATACCCCTGCACCCCCCTAGAGGTAACAGTAGAAAATAAGCCCAAGCTCCGCCACAAGAACTCCCACCCCCTCACCTCCCTCCCTTCCCAGCAGACTGAGATCCACAGCCCACATGGCCCCCTGCTTGCTGCCCTCGCCAACAGCAGCTTCCACAGGCTCCTCCTCACTTGCTCCAGCTGCAGCAGCCCCTGTTCTGCTTGAAGTGCACACGCAGGCCTCTGCCAGGTCCACACACTGCCTTCTGCTGGCTGCTCTGTCTCAACCTCCCTCTTCCCATCCTGCCCAGCAGCTCCTTGGTGTCACCTCCTGGGAGAGATTTTCTTTGACCTTCTCATCCAAAGTAGCTCTTAAGTACTCTTTTAAAAAATCACATCTAGGCTGCTGTGGAGTAGCCTCCACTCTCACAGCTTCACTAATAAACTCACTTTTCACTTTAAACTAAAAAAAAAAAAAAGAAGAAAAAAAAAGGGCACATCTCCTGGGTCATTTTTCTTCTTGGGATTTCTGATTATCTGACATGGTCTTGTTTATTATTTCTGCCTCCAATATGAATGCAGCCTCCACAAGAAGAGGGACCTGACCAGCTCTTTCCAGCTGTAGCAACAAAACTCTGGGGGCATTAGCACGCACCAGCCAATGGCACAGACATCCCCCAAAGTGCCAGGCTTGATGGATAAGAGCCAATCAAGGGGGCAGTCTAGGCCCAAGAAATGCAGGGAACAGGAGGTAAGGCGTGGCAGGCAGGTGAGGAAGCACAGGCGTGTAGAACTGGAGATTAAGGGGAGCAAGAAGATGGGATATTGGGGGTGGGGTGGGAGGCACATCCACCTCAGCCTGTGCTGGTGACAAGTCCAGAGCACAGCGAGGCAAACAGATGAGAAAGAGCAGGGTTAATAAGTGGGTGAATCACCCCAGGTTTCCATTCCGGTTACTGAGAGACACAAGTGGACCAGGCCTGTCCTGTTAGATAAGAGGTGACCACTGGGGATCAGAATGTGGGTCAGGCCATCGGAGAAAGAGATCAGTTCACCTCAGAAACAAGAACGGCATTGACTAGGGCGAGTGACACCACTCATGACGCAGATCCACCAAAGTCACGGACAGGCATAGCCCTGCCGGCTGGCCTGGGGGACAGATGCTGTGAGGCTGGCCTGCAGAGGGCTCTGGCTCCAGCTCCTCTCAGGAGTGACAGAGCCGCCCCTGGAAATGCCAGCCACACCCCGAGAATGAATGCTCCCACTATTCCACACGCTGCTGGGACATCTTCCAGTCACCATTTTTGAATCACTAAATCCCAAGAGTTCAAAAGTCTCTTTTCCAATCACCAAAAAAGGATGGGGACAGGGAGGTACTATTTGAAAAGTTCTGAGGGTTGAGGCCAAGTCAAATTTGACAGACAGCAAGCACGCAGCATCTCCTTCACGCCTCACACGGACCTGGCAGACAGGGAGCGACATCCCACTCCACAGTGGTTCCTGCCACCAGGGCCCCAGCCAACAGCTGCTATTTGGCAAAGCCAACTGGCTGGCTCCACAGCCCACACCCCCAACCACTCAGCTCTGGACGTGCTGCTCAGAGGGCCTTCCAGGGGACCAAAAAGCGCAGCACTGGTGCCTCGTGAAGATGTCTTAATGAACTCAAACACAAAAACGAGGAGCCTGCGGGACACCAACAATATCCTGTAGGCAGAAAGACTGACCCCGGGACTGTCCAGAGCAGGGGCTGAGATTTTTGCCCCAGGAGCAGACAGTAAACATGGTAGGCTGTGTCATCTCAGTGGCAGCTATTCAGCTCTGACATTGTAGCTCAAAAGCAGATTCAGACAGCACATCAAAAAGGGGCACGCTGCGTTCCAAGACGCTGCCCATGCCTTAGACCAGAGATTCTCAACCAGTGTGCCGCAAGAATTCTTAAAACATGCAGTACCCGACTACTTGGTTGGGGATACTGACCTCTTTCCCCTCAGATTGTCAAATAAGAAAATGACACCAGCCAACACAATAACCACCCTGTATGAATGAATCAACATTATACCTTTCTTTTTTTCTGTCAAATGGGCAAAAGTATACTTTTTAGTGTGCCACAGAATTTTAGTAATTAGTTTTTGTGTGCCATGAGATGAAAAAGGTTGAAAATGCTGCCTTAGACCATGGGAGTCCTGAGGAATTATTTAGTCAAGGACAAACCAAACCAGATGAGTGTTTTAGAATGAACTATGGTCACTACTGAAGGATGGAGTCATCATGTTTTACCTGCTCTGTGAAATAAAAACTGGTTTTATCATGGTTCTCAGTTATTACAAACAAATGGGAGAGGTTGTGTTTCTATAAAATCTTAATTGCACAACAGGCAGAGGTCTGTATTTGACCCAAACTCTGCTGCTCTGGGATCTCAAGTCAGGGATTCTAATAAATCAATAATAATCTGATATCAGCTACTACTGTTTTTCAAACATCTGCCCCAGAGTAAAAACCCACTTATAGCATACTAAGAGTCTCTGATTATACCGATGTGGGAATAGGAAAAGGAAGGGTATTTTTCTTTTTCTATTAAGTGGATTCATTCAAACCTGAGACAGATCCCAGCCATGGCATCAGCTCTTCACTCCTCCAGAGCAGATAGCTAGGCAGTGCTCTGTACCTGGACTGCATTTGTGGGAGAAAAAGAGACTGCAAACCAATGACTCACACTTCCTCTTCCCCATTCCACCAGCTAAACCACCGGACCATCTTCTAGTCTCTGCATCTCCATGTGACATGTGACATCAATCAACCGCTGACATGACCATGACTGGTGCTGACAAACTGCAGAGGAAGCGCCATCACCAGGATGGCTCTCCAGTTTCCCAGCACTTGATGTGCAATATACCACCTTGTTCAATCCAGCTGTGGGTGCCCAGAACTGGAACCCAGGGACAAGGCTAGGCTGGCAGGTTTTAAAGAACAAGAACCAGTTATTCACTCGAGAACTCCGAGAAAAGATGCTGGCAGACAGTGCTTGCTGTTCCCACCCTAAGTGCAGCGGTTCTCCAAGGTGGGTAGGGGGACTTTGAGCCCTTATATCTGGAGACCTTTTCTTACCGTCACAACTGGGGAGGTGCTACTAGTGTCCAGTGGGTAGAGACACCAGGGATGCTGCTAAACATCCCATAATGCACAAACAGCCCGTCACAACAAAGAATTATACAGCCCAAATGTCACTGATGCCGAGGGAAGAAACCTTGACTTAGGATCCCACCACGTAATGATCCCAATTCTTCAAGCACACAAGCACAGTCCAATTAAATTCTAGAAACTCAGCTCCAAAGACCATTTTGATTGACATATCAAGCTGATTAGATGACAGAAAACAGTAGTGTGAGTTAAGACTTGCTGATGGCACCTGTGTGGTTGTTTCTTTGTGGGTTTTGTGGAAGAAAAAAGAATTACTTTGCTAAGGGTCATCTGTAAAGGGAAGAAGAACACAAAAATTTCTAAAATTTCTTTGAGCTCCAAAGTCCTATGATTAAAAGGTGGTTGAAATTCTAACAGACTACTCTGGGAGGTTGGTAACTTTCTTTAAAACAAACAAACAAAAACATAACATCTCTGGGAGGCTGAAAATCTGAGACCAGATCACTGTCCTTTAGACCAGTGGTTGCCAACCTTTTGGATCTCACAGATCACCAGGGGTCCGCGGGCCACCGATTGGCAACCACTGCGTTAGAGTATAGTAGAAGCCTACCCTGTGAAATATTTAGCAGTACACAAGAACCAAAAACAGTCAAAACTGGAGAAACTGAAAGTCTATATTTACCATTCATGTGCTTCCTCCTTCCCATGGAAAACATTTGATAGACTGAGATAAACAGAAGGAGGAAATTACTACTGACTACTCGCCTTTTCTCCCAACATGAAATACACTGAACCAGAAACCTGAAAACAGCATGTGTTTTACTTGTTACACACTGGTTACATACTGGTAGTACCAATAGTGACAATCTGCTTTATTTATTTCTTCTGGTGGTTTGCTTAATATACGTAGGAAATACAGGATGGGGCAAAAGTAGGTTTATAGTTGTGAGTACGAGAAAACCAGAGTTTATATTTGTATTATTATTTATTACCTAGAAGCCCGGTGCACAAAATTTGTGCACGGGTGGAGTGTCCCTCAGCCCGGCTTGTGCCCTCTCGTAATCCAGGACCCCTTGGGTAGTGTCCTAGGCCTGGCCAGTGATCAGGGCCCATCGGGGCTTTCCTTCCTCCAGCTGCCGGCAGCTGACCCTGGCCCTGCCCCCACCACTACCACAGCTCACCATTGGTGCAGTGCTGTCCCCCCCCTCCCCCCCAGCCACCAATTGCCTCCCTCTGCGGGTGAGAGGGGTGGGATGTGATCGCTTGGCTGGCCTGGGCCTCCCTATGCAGGGCGATGGTGGGCGATGGTGGGGACCCCTGACCAATCGCACTGTACCTGCCTTGGCTGGCCCGGCGCCAGTGCGTGTCATAGCATGGTCATCTGGATGGTTGTTCTCCTGTTCAGACAGTTGGTCAATTTGCATATTATGCTTTTATTATTATAGATTATTATAGATTACTAGAGGCCCGGTACACAAAATTTGTGCACGGGGGAGGGGGTCCCTCAGCCCAGCCTATACCCTCTCCAATCCAGGATCCCTATCATCATCCAGAACCACTGGCTCCTAACCACTCACCTGCCTGCCTGCCTGATGTCCCTAACTGCTCCCCTGCTGGCCTGATGGCCCTAATTGCTCTCCGCTGCCAGCCTGATCCCTCTAACTGCCTATCTGCTCTCTCCCCTGGCCTGATCGCCCTAACTGCCTATCTGCTCTCCCCTCCTGGCCTGATCGCCCTAACTGCCTATCTGCTCTCCTTTCCTCTCCATGCCGTTTGTGATGGAATCCCAGCCAATTTGCATATCCCTCTGTTATTAGTATAGATTGTATTGTTTTCCATATGAGGAACTGTAAACCTACCTTTGCCTCACCGTGTATTACAGGAGATCAAAGTCAATGAGTAATTTAAAAATGCGCCCTCTAAAAACAACCTAGTTGTTTTTCAACATAGGCTTTCAAAATAGGATCTTTTATTAATCCATCAGATAAGAAAAAGTGGTATTTTATGTAGACATATTAAGAGCCAATGCCTACAGACACTGCCAAATCTTAAAGCAGACAGTGTGATCAAATAGTAGGCACTGAAAAAGAATTTCCACGTGGTATGTTAAAAGCAACCATTTTCTCCTTACCAAAAAAATACATATGCAATATTAAAAGCTAACCAAATTTGCTGGATCTTTTCAAAAAGAAATACATATATATATATGTAAAGCTGAACATTATTTCCTATGTCTGAACCCAGCTTCCACCTGTTGCTGTACATTTCCAGGAATCACATGATTGGGTCCCAAGATGGAATACCAACCTTTTCCCTCACCCAATCCCATCTCCTATCTCATTTACATTATATCTCAGGGTCTCAAACCCTAAGGCCACCGAAGTCTCCATCCAAAGTCTAGACTTATCACTGAACAATGGGTCACCCCAAGGGAAGTGGCTTCTCTAGAACACAATGATCCAAATTTTACTTGCAATTTTTGCTTTATACTCATGCTTTTGTAAGTACTTTGCATCTCTATATATCTGTATATATATATTTATTTATTTGCATATACAAAGTATCAGAAAGATCTGCATTGAAATGTTAATTGTGCTTATTTCCTAGCATAAATTTAGGTGATTTTATTTTTTTCTTACTATATCTTTGCTGGTCTCGGCTTTCAACTTTTTCTTTTTCTATATTAAGTGTAACTTTTGGCCAAAGAAAAATAAGTCAAATTCTATACGTGTTTTTTTTTTTTTGTTTTTACTCAACCTCATTTCAAAAACGATTTACAGTACCTGCCAAAAAAAAAGCAACAAGTACAAAAAGACTTCTTTTCAAGCTGGGCACTTAGTGACAAGGGCAAGAAACAAGAGCAATAATCTCTGAAGAAGCCAAAGGTTAAAGCTATTAGCCGCAGGCAGCCCTAATGTCTTGCATGCTGGCCAAGGGGAGGCACACAGGGCTCTGTGTTTCTTGGCGTCCATGGACCACTCCTCCCCAGCCTCCTTACCTCAATCCACCAGTTCTAATTAAGTTTTGTTTAGGGAAAGATAATGAGAATACTTTTCTACATTTCCTGATCATACTCCCAGATGAGATCATGCAATCCAGAAATGTGTTGAGGGAGGAGGCGCTGGCTGCAAACACAAGCAGGAGAATGGAACTGCCTACCCCATTGCTCCCAGGGCTGAGTGTGAGTGTGTACCAGAGCTGAGACATTCCCAAGGGACACCGCTTAAACTTTCTAAAAGTGTCCCTCTGTGAGCAATTCACCGCCACTAAGGCAATGGCAAGGAACACACTCACTCCACAACAAGATCAAGTCTGAGAGCCTCTGGGGTCCTTTGGAAGCAAAATCACTGGGCTGCTGGGTCAAGCAGCCGCCAAGGCTCAACACTTACCGTAAGCGGTCATGACCCCGGCATACGGCCCGTCCACCACATTCTTGTTTTCCTCCGCCAGCGCCTTGATGTACCTCTTGCTGAGGTCCAGGATCTGCTCACGCAGCATGGAGCTGCTCTCGGGCTGAGTCCGCTGCTGGATGGTAAAATGCAGGAGCATCATGCCCCAAATAAAACCAAAAGTCACGAGGAAAAAGCCCAGCTTCTGCGAGGACAACTTCCATGGAGTGAAGAGAGCCATTGCTCTCTGGCGACTTCACCTGCCGCTGGCTCTTAAAGCACAGAAGGGAGGCCCAGGCTCATGGTGGGCTCGGCCGTCTCACTCCGGCTCCTGCGTCTGCCGATTTCCTCTCCTCTCTTCCATCCTGCTGTGGAGGAGGAGAAAAGTTAGCTCAGCGGTCATGGCAAAACACGGTAAAACAAACCAGAGCCCTGTTTTCACTCAAATTAACTCTAAAATGAGAACTTCCTTTTTCTTAGTATGCCGGTTCGGTATGGTATCTTACGGTTCTTGATCTGCAAGCTAAGAGGGGAAATCTGGCAAGGCGACAAAAAGCTGTACAAATACGGAGGAGGAAACGGGCGTCTGAGTGTGTTAACAGGTGTAGCAGGGCTGTTCCAGCCTGGATCAAGTTCAAAACAGGAAGTCTGTTGTGCAAGGTGGGGAGGAGATGGAAGGATATTTGACTGAATGTCAGCAGAAACCCAAGTGGAGGGTGGAGTCCTATCACCGCCCGGCACTTTTGTGCATATGTAAGGTGAGCTTACAAAGTCATTGTTCTATGCTTTGGAGAGGATCAGAGCATGCAGCTGGAGAGGTGAGCAAGAAAGTGGATGCCCCTCAGGGGGAATAGGACGGGGCGGGGGGGGGGGGGGGGGGGGGGCGCGGGGCCACATTACTTAGGCATGGCCAGCTTTCTTTAGCAACGTCCAGAGATGAGCTTTCTCTCTCAGGGCCACCCGGTGGCCTCTCCCAGGCACCAGCACACAGGCTATGCCAGGGGTGATGCCTAGCAGTCTTTCCGTTCTAGCTACCGTGAGTGAAAGCTGCTCGCACTTTTCACTCCCACACTTCAGCACAGGAAGCGTGGGGCACGCGACAGCCTGCTTTCCTGTGGCTGTTTCATTCATATCTGGCAAAGTGAGGTTAAAGGGCATCGTTTCCTTTGCTCATCACGTAGTGAGGAATACAGGGCGCTGCAGGGGCAGTAAACCAGACCCTGCCTCCCTGTGCCCCCACTCCCACCAGCCCAGCCCGTTCATCCACAGCTCAGAATGGCTCATACATGCTAAAAGGGTTGCGAAAAGCGACTAAGAAGATGTGACAGAAATCCTATGTAGCTCAAAGGCCTAAAACATTTACTATTGGCACTTAGCAGAAAATTCTAGGCCAGTGGTTTTCAAAGTGGGGTCTCTAACTCAGCAGCAACAGGAGCAAAGTGAGAAATGCAAATCTCGGGCCCACTGCAGCCCTGCTGAGTCAGCAACGCTGGGGGCAGGCGGAGGGAGACAGCAGCCTGTGCTCCAAGCCCTCAGGGTGGTTCTGCTGCTGCTCAAATTCAAGAGCCCCTGATGCAGAGAGAGGGCTGCCCTCATTGTGCCACACCACCACACTGCAACACCAGGTGGCCTGAATTCCACTGGCACTACTGGATCACCGCTGTCAGTTCCTCCATGCCATCGCGCCCTCGGCACTGCTGGTCTGCCATCACCGCAGCCCTGCAGATGGTCGCAGGCTCCTGCCTTCACTGACCTGCTCCCCCACCTGCTGGCCTTGCCCGGTCACAGTGACAATCCAGACTTCCCCATTCCTGCAGCCCCACCAGCATCAGACCACCTTCCCCATTGCGCCAGCCTAGGGGGCTCCCTCCTGGTCTGCAGGTTTAGGACACTGTCTGCCCGGCCTTGGCTGTTCCTGTGTGCGACCCCAGGGGACCCTCTAAGGGACTCGCCTGCATATTTTCTCAGGGGCACAAGAAAATAGCTGGTGATTAAGTGAGCCATCTGGGCACCATGCCCTTGATTCTGCCCCTCTAAGTGCAGACCAGCTGGACAGCACCTGCCATGGCTGCTTCCTACATCAGTTCCACATGCAGATGCTGAGCATTGCGGCCACCCACCGGCCCTGGGGACCAAGCAATGAATGGGACAGGGTTCCCGCCCTCGAGGGGCTGATGTCTAGAAGTCATTCAGCTGACTGGGTGCTGCCCCAGGTCCTCTGGAAGTGGCCACACTTCCTTCGCGATAACCCAGGCCAGTGAGTGGATTTCACATCAGGGCTGCAGGGATTTTCCCCAGAGAGTGCAGGAGGTGCTCTACCAAGAAAGACAGTCTGGGGGCCCTACCAAGAAACCCAGATGCTGACAGGAATTACCTGTCCCCATTCAGACAGGAAGTCACTCTGCTTCCTCGATTAATCTCCTGAGGGCACTGCTCAAAGTTGCAGCAAGCAAAGAAAAGGCCAAGGGCCAAAGGCATCAATAGAAGGGGCACTTCTCTGCCGTGGCCTCGGGGCGAGTCGGAATCACCCAGGGGTGCATTCAGGGGGCAAATAAGTGGTCCAGAAACCCAGCCCAGGTCAAATAATTCCAGCTCAGTCATACAAATTTGAAGTGAAAATCCCTATCTCTGAGTTTAGAATCCCTATCTCTGAGTTTAGTTCTGGATATTGTGGGCCTATATTATAAGTGACTATAGAAAGACCAGAAATATTCTTTTCTCCAGTGGAATCTATAGCTTGAAATAACTGCAACTTTGTCAGCACACAAACAGCACACACAGAGAATTAGAATTCATCTACACAATTCCTTTTGAAAGACTGAATTTTTAAAAGACTTTGCAAAACTATTATTCGAGAGGCACCCCTATCATCTATAGTAATAGGAGGCCTTAGTCCTCACTGGATGGTCGTGGTGTCATGGAAAGACCTAATGATGATCATCAGTAATGACCCCCCAATTAATCAAGAGGCCACAGAACAACAATGATTAAAAAGTGGTCTATCGGGCCAAGAATCTTCCAACAACTGGAGCCTCCAGCCAAGTGGATCTGACAGGCACAGAGAGGACGAGACGTGTATCTCTGAAGCCTTGTTGCCAACAGGAGCGATGACAACCCAGGGCCAGGACTTTGTCCGTTCTCCTCCAGAAAGAAGTTTACAGCGAGTCTGTTCGCAGCAAGTCAAGCTTCCAGATCAGTCACTGCCACTAGCCACCCTCACACATTTCCTCTATTCCTGTGCTTCCTGAAAGAGCAACATTCACTTCCTTTCCCCATTGACTCCTCAGCACAATATCTGGCTCCACATTCCCAAACATGGTCAAAGATCTTTGGCAAGGAAATGTGTCAGTTCTCTTCATTCAAAAAATAAAGGCACAGGTAAAACTGCTCAACATCAATAGCCATTAGAGAAATGCAAACAAAACCACAACAGTATGCCAGTTCACACTCATTAGTATCATGGCTATCATTGAAAAAGACATAAGAACAAGTGTTGAGGATGTTGGTGGGGATGGACAGGGTGCAGATGGTGTGCAAAGTAGTTTGGCAGTTGCTCAAATGGCTAAGCCCACAGTTCCCATGTTGCCCAGACAACTCTACCCCTAGGAATTCTCCCATGAAAAATGAAGACATATGTCCACAGTAAAATCTGTGCACTAACGTTCATGGCAGCACTATTCATAATAGATTAAAAAAAATGAAAAACCCAAATGTCCATCAACTGGCAAATGGATAAGCAAAATGTGGTATAGTCATACAATGGAATATTGTCAATAAAAAGGAATGAAGTACTGATACCATGCTACAACACGGATGATCCCTGAAAACATTATGAGAAGTGAAAAAGGGCAGTCACAAAAGAGCACTCTTGACTCCATTTATATGAAACTACAGGCCCGATGCATGCAATTCGCACATGGGTGCGGACCCTAGGCCTGGCAGGGGATCAAAGTGTGAGCGTCTGGCATGGAAGGGCAGGTCCCAGCTGATCTCTGGGCAGCACCCGGGCCCTCGGGCCCCCATCCCCGAGTCACGGCGCCCGAGTCCCCACGTGGAGATGCGGTGAGTGTGGCCAGGAGCAGCGAGGGCCTCTGGGTGGCCCAGCAGCGCTGCACGGAAGCTGGACAGGCACCAGCTCTTTCCTGGCCGGCCTCTCAGACCGGCTCCTGTGTGAACCCACAGGGAGCCCGACCGGTCCCTGTGGTCTGGGTGGCTGCGGCCCAGGTCACCAAAAAAGGCTGCTCGGGTGTGGGGCGGGCTCCTCACAGGCACCCGGCACCTGAGTGTGGGGGCTTCTCCAGTGCGTGAGCCCTGGTGTCCCAGGGAGAGTAGCAGAGGGAGTGAAAGGAACCTCGGTAGACACCCCACATTCTCACCGCACCTCCATAACCATCACTCCTGCCCCCAGGTAGCCGGTGAGAGGTCGCAGCCCCCCGCCTGGGCGCCACGGGAGGTTGGTCGCCACCACCCACCCCCAGTTCCCCGTCCCAGCCTGGGGCCCAGCCCCAATCAGGTGATCAGGGCCTGCCGGCCACTGGTCATTGTCTGCAGGGCAATCAGTTGGGGCCAGGCCCCCTCCACCCCTGGCTCCCTCAGCGCCTGGAAGCCGGGAGGGGGCCCCATCCCCCGCCGCCACCGCTGGTCACCGGCTATGGGGCCATTGGGCCCCCACTTGACCCGCCTTGGCCTGGCGCCACCTGCTCACCTGCTCCACCATCCTGCCAGGGTCTCACTCTCATCGGAGCCCATCGGGGCCAGCAGCGCCTCCACTGCCACCCACTGCCAGCTCCATATCACCAACACCCATATCACCATGTTCCATGCTGCCCCCTGGTGGTCAGGACACATCATAGCCAGCGGTCTAACTCCCAGTCAAACAATTTGCATATTAGGCTTTTATTATATAGGATGTTTAGAACAGGCAAACCCACTGAGACAGAGTACAATAGCAGTAGTTCAGGACTTGGGGGTGGGGTACTGGGAGGTGACAGTTAAGGCATGTGGGGTTTATTTTGGGGGTAAAGAAAATGGTCTGAAATGTGTGGTGATAGATGCACAATTCTGTGAATATATTAAAAGTCATTGAATTACACACTTTAAATGAGAGAACTCTATGATATATGAATCATATCTCAATAAAGCTGTTATGAGAGAGAGTGAGAGAATGAGAGTGAGAACGAAAGAGAGAGCCCACCTCAAAGTTGGGGGTGGAGGAGGAGCTGTACTTGGGAGGTGGCAGAGAAGCCTCCTGGGCCCAACAAGGACCCTGGCCCCCATCCCCCACAGCATAGCCACAGCCTGGCTGTACCATTACTAAGGGTAGACCACAGGCCTTGCAACAGAAGGAACTGACAGAGAATTTGCCACCAGCTCAACAGACATAGCTGCTCCTACAAGCTCTGGAACAAACTCAGAGTCCGCCATCAGACGGCTCCTGCCTGCCTTATGCCAATTTCTCAAACCACCCGAGAACACCCTCAAAATAGCCCGGTTCCAAGGGAGTGAGAACCAGACTGATGACGCAGTTCCTTCAGGTGCCCATCCAAGGCCCAGTTTTTATATCGGAACCTGTGTCTTCAGGGAATGCATGCAGTGGGAAATGCCTGTTTCTTTAGGTCACAGTGGTTCTCAACCTTCTGGCCCTTTAAATACAGTTCCTCATGTTGTAACCCAACCATAAAATTATTTTCGTTGCTACTTCATAACTGTAATGTTGCTACTGTTTATGAATCGTAATGTAAATATCTGATATGCAGGATGGTCTTAGGCAACCCCTGTGGAAGGGTCTCGTTCGACTGCCAAAGGGGTCGAGACCCACAGGTTGAGAACCGCTGCTTTAGGAGCAATGCTAACCCCAACCACACAGATTTGACCTTTTCCAACAGCCTCAGAGGGCAGACCCGTCACTGCTGCTGATCCAACATTCACATGGGACAGTACTGCTCCACCTAGCGCACCTCTTCTGTCCTGACCACGCACCACTCGAACTACTTCACACCTGTCTTCTCCTCATCCCAAGTCTGCTCTGCTCATCCTGCTACGGTGGGAACCCCACTCTCTCACAGCTGGACTCCGCCTTCTGCATGGAGCATCCCAGTCAGGGGAGAGCCTGTCCTCCTGGGCCCTCACTGCAGGCTGCTCTGGAGAGCTTCTTACCTTAATTAACACTTGGAGTGGGGGAAACGAGTTAAGTCGGCTCGCGTGAATTGCTCGTACTCCGCGGGAGCCGTCTTAACTCGGTTCATATAGATTTGCGGTGGAGTGCGGGAAACGTGTAAACTCGGGCCGATTGTAACTGCGTATTACCAAATATTTGTTTGTTTGCCGTTCACAAAGATACCTACCTGCGTATGCGAACCGTTTCATACCCATTGGGGTAATAGGTATCATAAAAATCCCTGATTTTGCGCGGGAAACCTAAATAATTGCCCGCGCCATCTTATATTTTGGCGGGAAATTCACCCCACACCGGAGTGTTAATCTCTCCTGTGGGGGCTGTAAACACCCCAAAGACAGGCACTGCCAGGAGCGGCCACACCTTGCACACAGTGGATGTATTTAAGTGTTTGTCAGAGAAAAAGACCCGATGGTGGAAATGAGATGCACACAAATAAGCGATGACCTCCAAGGCCTCATTCTGGCGTGAACCACAAAGAACCTGGCTCTCCGAGACTCTCTGCACCTTACCCGTTGCAAGCCCCAACCCTAAGATCTCACCACACAGCAGTGAAAAATCACTGTGCCCTTAAACAGATGGGCTTAACTAAAGTGGTTATGGTGGTAGGACAGGTATTAAAAGAAAAAAAGGAGAAGGGAAAATCTCCAGAAAAAATTCTAGCAGAGGCAGTGATTGAAGGAACAAAAATGCCCAAGACAGAGAATGGGAGGAGAAGCCAGTGGGGAGATCTTCATGGAGGCTGCTCCTTTCATCCTTGGTCACCCAAGATAATCAGAGGAAGACTAAAGGGAGGTGAGAAGCTGAAAGAATCCCTGCACCTAAGACCTGGAAACCTCTACAGCTTATTCCACCCCACGTCAAAGCTTCACCCTCTGACGAACTCCACAGCTTTTCTCTATAAACAGGAATAGCATATTCTAGGTGAGAGCAGCCTATTCTCTTTAGAACTTGCAGAACAAGTCTTATTTCGAGTCACTAGCTGAAAGACACTCACTAAAACAACACACCTTTGGTATTCTTAGGAAGGCTTTTTTTTTAAAAAAAAAATCAGTTTTTATCCTGGTTTTATTATAAGCCCTATAAACTGCTGGCAGACCTGGTCTTATATAGGAGCAATGGCCTATGTTGTGGAGAGGCCTTTAATGTCCACGTAATATATATTTATATATATAAAAATGTGGACATTAAAGGACATATAATATATATATACTAGAGGCCCGGTGCACAAAAATTTGTGCACTCGGGGGGGGGGGGGGGAAGGGAGGCCCCTCAGCCCGGCCTGTGCCCTCTCGCAGTCTGGGACCCCTCGGGAGATAACGACTTGCTGGCTTAGGCCTGCTCCTGGGTGGCAGAGGGCAGGCCCAATCCCTAGGTGCAGCCCCTGGTCGGGCTCAGAGCAGGGCCGATTGGGGAGTTGGGGCGCTGCCCCCTGTCATGCACAGAGCAGGGCGGATTGGGAGGTTGCGATGCCACCCTCAGTCACGCTCAGGGTAGGGCCGATTGGGGGGTTGGGGCACCACCCCCTGTCACACACAGAGCAGGGCCGATCAGGGGGTTGGGGCGCCGCTACTGTCACACTCAGGACAGGGCCAATGGGGAGGTTATGGCTCTACCCCATCACACACAGAGCAGGGCCCGTGGGGGGGGGGGGGGAGGGTTGGGGCACTGCCCTCTATCACCCACAGAGCAGGGCCCATCAGGGGGTTGGGGAGCTCCCCCCTGTCACTCACAGGGTAGGGCCGATAGGGGAGTTAGGGCACCACCCCCTGTCACACACAGAGCAGGGCGGATCAGGGGGTTGGGGCGCCGCCACTGTCACACTCAGGGCAGGGCTGATGGGGAGGTTATGGCTCTACCCCGTCACACACAGAGCAGGGCCTGTGGGGGGGGGGGGGGCGCCGCACCCTGTCACAGAGCAGGGCTGATCAGGGGGTTGGGACGCTGCACCCTGTCACACACAGAGTCGCAGAGCGATCAGGGGGTTTGGGCGCTGCCCCCTGTCACGCTGATCCGGTGCCAGGAGGCCTCGAGGCTCCGCTGATCCCGGTGCTGGGAGGCATATTACCCTTTTACTATATAGGATAGAGGCCTGGGGGCCGGCTGGTTTGCCCTGAAGAGTGTCCTGGATCAGGGTGGGGGTCCCCACTGGGATGCCTGGCCAGCCTGGATGAGGGGATGATGGCTGTTTGCAGCTGGTCACACACCCTTCAGGGTGGGGGTCCCCACTGCGGTGCCTGGCCAGTCTGGGTGAGGGGCTGAGGGCTGCTTTCAGGCTGGCGGTTGTTGATTGAAGCTCCCAACCGCTCCTTTTTATTCTCTTTTTTAAATTTTATTCTGGGCCAGCTTTAACTCTGGCTCTAGCTCTGAGGCTTCCGCTGGTTTGTTTGCATTCTATAATCGAAACAATGTATAACTCCAGCTCTGAGATCCCAGGAGTTTTGTTTAGCTTCTATATTTGTTACAAAGTTTCAAACTGCCAGCTCAGAGGCCGGCAGTGCAGGCGGGGAACGTTGGAGTCCTCCTTCACTGAAGCAAGCAAGCCTCATGTTCGCTTCCAGCTGCCTGGCTGCCGGTCGCCATCTTGGCTGACAGTTAATTTGCATATACTCACTGATTAGCCAATGGGAAGGGTAGCGGTCGTACGCTAATTACCATGTTTCTCTTTTATTAGTGTAGATATATAAATGTGTGTGTGTGTATATATATATATTTATTTATTTATTTATTTATTTATTTTAATCCTCATCCAAGGATATTTTTTCCATTGCTTTTTAGAGAGAGTGGAAGGGGGGAAAGAGAGAAAGAGAGAGCAAGAGAGAGAGCGAGAGAGAGAGAGAGAGAGAGAGAGAAACATTGATGTGAGAGACACATTGATGGGTTGCCTCCCCCATGAGCCCCAA
The DNA here is from genome assembly GCF_028538775.1 of Myotis yumanensis. Lineage (NCBI taxonomy): Eukaryota > Metazoa > Chordata > Mammalia > Chiroptera > Vespertilionidae > Myotis > Myotis yumanensis. The sequence goes on from NW_027223759.1 coordinate 76,685,353, forward strand.
CTGGAGCTGGGGATCGACCTACAAACCAGGTAGGTGCCCTTGACGGGGGATTGAACCCACGACCCTTTGGTGTGCAGGCTGAGGCTCTAACCACTGAGAAACACCCGCCAGGGCTTAATGGGTTTTTGAATGGCCCAGTCTCTTTTACATGTGAAGTGATCAACCCTAGCAGGCCTGTGCCCAGAGATTTCATTCATTAGGCTCCACTTGCATTCCTAGTGTGGGCAGGAAAGGAACCCGCCCCCTGGAGTGGGTATTTCCTCACATGTACAAGTCCACTGCGTGTGGTTCAGGGCTCCACATCTGGTGTCAAGAGCAAAACAAATGTTCAAATACTGTATTCAGGCTAATGACTCCTTTTCCAGAACAGGCCCTCCTTCCTGCTCTCTGCCCCCTCCCAGCCAACCTCTGGCAACTTCATGTATGGCCATCTCCACTAGAGGGCACAAGGGGGAGGGAAAACAGAAAGGCAGGTTTGGCGCTTTCATTCTGACTTGGCCTCTTGGGTGTGCACGTTACTGGCAGTTGGACAACGGAGAGAGGAAACAAAGGAGAAGGAAGTTGTGCTGCTGGATCAGATCTGAGCTTCACATGCCCTGTCAGTTTCATTCGCAAGGCCCACAGGTTCTTTACAGTTGACAGAATTTCCCATCAACAAAAAATGAAACCACAGCAACTCCAAGAATTCTGAAAACACTAAACAAAAACAAAAAGCGTAGATCCCTAAAAAATGAAATAAACCCATTTAACCCAGGTTTCTCAATCCTTGACACAACTGCCCTCTGAAGCCAGATAATTCTTACTAGTATTTGCAGGGCTGGCCTTTGCACTGAGGGACAGTAAGCAGCATCCGTCCTCTAGCCACTAGATGCCATGAGAACCTTCCACTCCCAACCGTGACAATCAAAACTGTCTCCAGACATGGCCAAATGTCCCCTGCAGGATAAAAGCGCCGGGTTGAGAACCACTGTCTTTACCAATTGGTAGAACCTACCCCAGAGGAAGGGGTTCACAGAAGGCCAGCCCTCGGGACTAGCCTGCAGAACACGAAGGAGAACTCAGGAGTCAACCAAAGGCCTGAAGACAAGTGGGCACTGAGCCCTGTGCTAAAACCAGAGGCCACAGAGAGATGAGAGGGGCCCATTCCTGGTGCTGTCTCAAGATGACTGACAGACGAGTCTTAGTTTCTCCTACATCCTTCAGTGACAGCACTACCTTGGCACCAGCCGAGGAGCTCATTCCCAGGCTGGCTGTGCCCATTTACTAATGAGTATGGAGCATCGGGGCTTTGTTCCACCAAGATCCTCGTCCATAAAACCAACAGGCACAGAAAAGGCTTTGGGAAGACCAAACCTGGATGATGCTACATCAGGCAGTCTGAACAGGGAAAGGGCTGTCACCTGGCTCCCAGCCCAGGAAACCATGGACATGCATCATGACAGGTCGATAATGACTCGGAGGAAGAAAGGAGTAGCCTGTGAAAGCTCACAGAGTGTGTAAATTTGCTAGGGGGAGCTCGGCAGTGCTGAATGAAGAAAATGCTCAAAAGATTTGCTTTCATTCAGAGCCAAAGGACGGTAAAGCCACAAAGAAATGTCATGGTACGTACAAAATGCACTTTTTTCTCGGACAATTTCTGGCAACTCATCTAGAAAATACCCACGTGTGATAACAGGCCCAAAATGGCCCCAGCAATAGAAAAAACCACCGTCACAAAAACTATCAAAATTATCTTTAAAAGTGGGGTAATGCCCTCAAGATAAAGCTCATTATTCAACAAGTGCTCCCAGAACCTCACAAGCCAGTCACCCCAGCCCTGGACCCCTCTCCTCCACCTGCAGAGGGACAGGCTGGGTGCTGGCCTGTCGGCAGAAATGGGACAGCCCTCCAGGCACCTGATTTCATATAGCACCAGGTTCAAATCTTTTTTTTAATTAGCTGATGTGACAAGGGGCGAACATATGCATGTACATACACACACAATCTGAGGTGGCTACTCAAAGGCTGATCACATCTAAACCTTGTAATGAATTTCCATCTCTTCTAAAACGGTGACAGTAATTGCACATGGAGCTCAAGGCCCCAAGCTTTGGCAGATCCTGGGTCGTAATGCCCCAGCTCTAAATTTTCTTAGAGAAAGACTCAACTATTGAATGCTGGTGGATAAACTCACTTGCCTACCAATTTATAAACCCAGGTCAACTCTCATAAATATTGCAAATATCTTGGGTCAGCCTGACTGGGATCTGGTCACAAGCCCTTGGATTACAAAACTGTTGAATTAAGTCAAACGACCACGGAGCACCTCAAAAGAGTTTTCTGCCCTCCAAGTTAAGGAGTGCCTAAACCAGGGCCTTTCCATCTGATGCACTTCAGAATCACCTGGGCTCCTTTTTAAAAAAAAATATAAATGCCCAGGTCTTATGCCAGAAGATTCTGATTCACTTCATTTGAAGTGTGGCCCAAGCAGGGGTATTCTTATTTATAAGCTGCCTAGGTGATTTTAATGCACAGCTAGAGATGAGAACTAATACATCCAAGAACTAATATTCCTTGTACCAACTCTATGGGTCCTATCTAGTGGGACCCAAAATGGGATCTATTCCAATATTTAACTTAAACTTTCTGCTCTCCACAATGTAGATCCACTGGCTTACAAGACAAGCCATCGGCAAGGTACACTGGATTTCTCCTTAAAGAATCGCGAGCTGGTCTTCCCAGGCTAGTGCCCAAGGGGTCCTGCCCAAGGAGGCAGCTTTTCAGGAAGAGCTCATCCACCTCGAAGCCCTGTGAGATCACCAACCTGCCCAGGAAGACTTGTGGAGGATCACACGGGACTGTTAGGGCTTTTATTAACGTCTTATTGACTCCAAAAATGAGCAATTGTTTGAGGCTACCCTAATGGCCTCAATGTCTACCCACACTTCTAGCACCCAGCACCTCTTTAGCATTGCTACACAAAATCTGGTCTGTGAACCGACAGCATTGAGATGACCGGGTAGACTGTTAGAAATGCAAATCTCAGACCCAACCTCAGAACTGGTGTTTATAACAAGATCCCCAGGTATTTGTTTGCACATTAAAACTCTACTGCTTTTTATATTTTTATCCAGGTTAGTAAGAATAAGGGCAAATCAGATGGTAATTTCCAGTGGGGGATGACGGAGAATATGGTGTAGCTCCCTCCTTTTTGCAATGTGCACAGAACTTAGTTGTGGTAGCACTTTTGAGTGAGATGGATGCAGGGCAGTAGAACCAGTTGTCTTACGGACAATCCTAGTTACTGTAAAATGCATCCAGCTGAGATATGAATTATGCATGCGGACAGCATGGTTTTATCATTGTAAACTAGGACTGTGTCTAAGAAAACCTGGCTGTGCTTTCTAGGTTAAAGGTTTTAATCCTATATGCTAAAATCAAAGACATGATTTGGATGCACAACTTTTAACTCTGTTAAAAGCAAATTACTCCATGCAGCTGCCCACCATACACTATACACTGCTCCGTTAGATGTTATCAGGGTTTTACTGAGTTTTTGTTGTTTTATAATTGCTGAAGTGCTCTAAAGAACAGAACTTAGTTGTGGTATCACCTGCTTAACAATCACTACTACTTTCCCAGTTGACTTCAAAGTGGAACAGCCTTCAACTGAGTAAGCATCAATCAGCATTAGGTGTCTTAATTTTGTATAACATGATGTCAACCAATAAGGTTTCTGGACATGCCTCTAATTCTGTTATCTTCCCAGGCACATCAAAACTTTATGGCCATTGAGAGCTTTCAAAGCTTTGCTGAAATAAACTATATTTGGAGAATATGTAAGGGATACAAAATCCAAAATCCATCCATTGTTCTAGGTTGACTTTGGCCAAACCTTTTGTGACAAATGAGCTTATTTATCAGTCTCTCTCTCTCTTTCTCTTTCTCTCTCTCTCTCTCTCTCTCACACACACACACACACACCCATTAGAAACTTTTAAATGATTTCTTAATGTTTATATATGATAGATTAAAGTAAAATTATATTTAATTTTTGAAACAAGATATTAAAGTTTATGAAGTTCATTTTGATAATGTTCAAAATGATCAATGAAAAATTACTTTTTGTCCATTTATCCTCTGACATACAGAATTTAATTCTGTGGGGAAAAGGATGATTGGTCAACAAAATCAATTCCAAAATTACATCTTCATAGTATACAACTGGTGTGGAGACCAAATGTATATTCAAAACCAGACAGTAATCTGATTCCCAGCCCTGGCATCAAAACGAGACAAGACACTGCCCAACATTTGGATTTCTTGCATCTGAATTTAAAAAGAAATGAATGGTTTATAAGAGAGGACTCCTTACTTGCTACCTGGACATGCTTTCATGCAGAATGTGTGCTCCATTCGCAGGAAGAAACCCCGGAGCGACTGTTCCTGCTCCTGCATCAGAGCGCTCATGGGCCATGTGGGGAAGAGTGACAGCATCTAAGCTGGCGGGGGGGGGGGGGGGGGGGGGGGGAGGGGTGGAGGGGGGGACTGGTGGGTTTCCTGCCCCCACATGTTAAGGGGACAGAGCTTCTCTACCCTACGGGGGCACCCACACTGCCTGGCCCCCATCTGGGCAGATGTGTGGATTCCATCTGGGGCGGGTCAGAAAGACACATCTTCCCACTCAGTCTTACTCTACTAAAGCTGCCAATGTGCTTCAATCTCCATCTGCCTTCCTCTGTTTCCTCTAGTGCAGAGGCCAGAAGGGAGGAAGGGGGTGATTAACTGGCATCTCCAAACCCCATAAGTTTATTTTTATATTTTTTCTGTTTTGTTTCTAAATACTCTCAGGAAAAAACAGGTGTTTTGTGGGAGCGATTTTGAAAGCCTTTCTCCACAAATAACACATTGCAGGTGTCTGAATCTTTAATCCTAATAGATTAAAGAGAAACATTAGTATACCAGTCATAATATTTTCTCTTTCTAAATACTAATTTAAAAAAAATACTGTAAGACATGCCAAAAGAATTCTGATCAGATAAATGCAACTATGGCTAGAGGGAAAATAATCTGGAAAATGACGGAACTATCAGCATAATGCTCAATGATTCTATTTTGACCTGAATGTTCCTAATGCATCCTGTCTTTAACCAACAGTCCATTAGAGATATAAATAAATATTTTCATTATAACATGTCATCTTCATGGGCTGCTATGCAGAGCACTCTTCTGAATGTCACTAACCACAATCTAAGGTTGACGGATGCTGGCAGGCTTTCACGCTCTTCTGCCTTGAAGGGGGATCAGAGATTGAGATCATATATGTCAATGCATATTGTATTTAATGACCCTCAAAACTAGAAATTGGAAAACAGACATCACTGTCATTCACAATAAAAGCTCAGGACACCCTCAAGCTTCACCCACTGGGAACCGCCAGTTGGGAACCTCCACACTAGATATTTCTAACCCCTGGATCTGGCCTGGCCTTGAACCACATGTCTTAAAAGAAATCTTCAGAGCAATGCATTTTTAACCTAAAAGAGAAAGCAGTGAAGAAGGAAGGAAGGAAGAAAGGAAGGGAGGAAGGGAGGAAGGGAGGAAGAAAGGAAGGGAGGAAGGGAGGAAAGAAAGAACCATGTCGCTGGGTTTACTATAAACCTGGCAAAGGTTTTGCTCATTAGACTTCATGTATCCAGGAGGACCTAGAGACAAAACTTACTTTTCTTTCACCATAGCCATCAAGAATATTCATCTGCCCCTGGCTGCTTTGGCTCAGTGGATAGAGTGTAGGCCTGTGGACTCAAGGGTCCAGGGTTCAATTCCAGTCGGGGACACATGCTCTGATTGCGGGCTCAATCCCCACTGTGGGGGCGGGGGGGGGGGGTTATGCAGGAGGCTGCCGATCAATCATTTCTATCTCTCTCTCCCTCTCCCTTCCTCTCTGAAATCAATAAAATTATGTTTAAAAAAATAAAGAAAGAATATTCATTTGAGCATCTGAATACCTGGCCAGGGTTTACTCATTGACACAGCAGAATGTAAATGACAGTGCTTCTCTCTTCCAGAGAGTTGCCAGGTAAAGCTCATGGCCCAGATCAGAGTCCACTCCCAGGAAGTACCCTGGTATCTACTTTGAGTTTGAACTTCATTCCTGACTCTTACTTTCCTATTCTGGTTTTCTCCTTGCCTCATTTTCTTTCCTTATTTTTAAATGTATTTTTATCCTCTGTAATATATGTTAATTCCTTTTTGGAACACATGGTAATAAGAAGGTAAGCAAAACAAAAAGGAATAAGACAGTTTGGGAAAGGAAAATAGTGGCCCTCCAAATAAGTCACTGTCCCCACTCGCAGCACCTGTTACACTACATGGCAACAGGGAACTCAGGTATCAGACGGAATTAATGGCTGCTAATCAGCTAGGCTGCAGGTAATCACAGGGTCCTTAAAAGTTGAAACAGGAGGCAGAAGGGATGTCAGAGGATACAGTAGTCTCTCTTCAAGAACTCTCGGACTATTTTTTCTTTTCTTTTTTTTCAATTACAGCTTGCATTCAGTATTATTTTGTATTGGTTTCAAGTATACAGCATAGTGGTCCAAGCATGTCAAACTTGCAACTGCTAAGATTTCATTCTTTTTTATGGCCAAGTAATATTCCATTGTACATATGTATTATATCTTCTTTACCCAATTGTCTATTGATGTTGTAGTGCGTGAATCCAAATTGGCAGGCAGCCGGGAGGAGTCTGAGCCCAAGCCTGGGCAGGGTGCCTTGCCGCTCCTGCTCATCCTGGCCCCACTGTGCCTGCCACCACTCAGTAAGCTTACTGAGTGGCTCTCCGGCTGTGGGAGCACACTGACCACCAGGGGGCAGCTCCTGCATTGAGTGTTTGCCCCCTGGCAGTCAGTGCGCGTCACAGCAACTGGTCAAACGGTCGACTGGTCAAATGGTTGACTGATCCCTTAGGGCAGCGGTTCTCAACCTGTGGGTCGCGACCTCTTTGGCGGCCGAACGACCCTTTCACAGGGGTTGCCTAAGACCATCCTGCATATCAGATATTTACATTATGATTCATAACAGTAGCAACATTACAGTTATGAAGTAGCAACGAAAATAATTTTATGGTTGGGTCACAACATGAGGAACTGTATTTAAAGGACCAGAAGGTTGAGAACCACTGCCTTAGGGTTTGATATATATCGATTATCTTTTTGGTGTTGAGTTATCTGAGTTCTTCATAAATTTTGGATATCAACCCCTTATCAATATATCTTTGGCGAATATTTTCTTCCATTCAGTAGGTTGTCTTTTCATTTTGTTGATTTCCTTTGCTCTGCAAAAACTTTTTAATTTAACATAGTCCCATTTATTTTTTCTTATTTCCCTTGCCCAAGAAGATAGATCAGAAAAAAAACTGTTGCTAAGAGAAATATCTGAGATTTTGCTACCTATGTTTTCTTCTAAGAATTCACTTGTTTCGAGTCTTACATTTAAATCTTTAATAATTTTGAGTTTATTCTTGTGTATAGTGTAAAATAGTCGTCTAGTTTTTCTTTCGTTTTTGTTTTTTTGCATGTACCTGTTCAATTATCTCAACACCATTTAATGAATAGACTGTCTTTACCCCACTGTACATTCTTGCCTCTTTTGTCATGTATTAACTGACCATATAGACGTAAGTGTATTTCTGGGCTCTCTATTTTATTCCATTGATCTATGTGGCTGTTTTTATGCTAGTACCATGCTGTTTTTATTACAATAGCCTTGCAGTATAGTTTGGCATCAGGTAGCGTAATACCTCCAACTTCGAAGAAATCTCAGACTATTTACTATGTCTTCTGCATAAAACTAAGGTCACTGAATTAACAAGTCATGTTATTTGGTTTCTCCTGGTAACCTTCGTTTCTACTCTAACAGTAACAAATTAGGAATTTTAGAAGTACGGTGGCTCCCTAATAAAACTGATAGCACAAACACAAATAACTGCATAAAAGGACAATTATTTTAAGCCATTCAGCTTAAGGGCAAGCAGCTTCAGGTATCTCAGAAGTGCCTGAGAGCATCTCTCTACAGTTCCGCCCCATGCTAACATGGCATCATTCGTCAACAAGATGCAATGCAGATTTCTGAGATATTTCTAGAAAAGTTCATATAGCTGAGCTCCTAAGTGGCAATGGCAGACAAATGAGGCACTAATGGGGGGCAGCGTGCAGAGGGAGGGAGGATTATATGGTGAGATATCAAATGCACAGACAGGGACAAATGTCACATGTACTGACCACGGTGCTTTGCCTCTGGACCCAGATACCACCCAACTCTGCTCTCTGAAGGCAGGAGGACGGTCCTGTCATCATCGCAGTAAGAACTGACAGCTGTCACCTCAACACATACCCTCTCAGCCTAGGAGGTAGGTGATATCACTGTGCCCATCTGGAGTGGAGGAAACGGAGGCATAAACTACTGAGCAATCTGTTTAAGGTCCCACAGCAACCAGTGGTAGGACAGGTGGACTCTGGCTTCTGAATCACTGCTCTCAGGGGCCTCAGCTCCTACTGGGGAGCCTGACACCTGGAAGGTCTCCAAACTCTGGGAAATAATAAGTGGAACAAGTTTGAACAAAAGCAGAAAGGGGATTACATCAGTCAATCAGGCCTCAATAACTATGAGTTGCTTTTTACTGAATGTTGGGCTTTCCCCTTGTTCATTAAGGAAACCCTGTAAGCCAGTTATTTCCCAATGAGATACCACAGAGTTATATAATAACCACCTGGAAATTTTTCAAAAACTATAGCCCTAAGCAAGACCGTCCTCATCCAGTTCCCCAAATTCTGCTTTTGTCATTCTCGGCTGGGCTTCTATCTGGAGATTTTAGAAGAAAACAGCTTCCCAGTGATCCTGCACATACCGGCTCATATCCTACCCCAGCGTCCTGGCTCCCACGGCACAGAGTACAACCCAGAATGGACTGAGCGTGGAGCCTCAGGTGGGGGCTTGATTTCAAAGCCAAGAGGAGGCACCAGTAAAGTATAAGCAGTGAGCAGAACAACTGTGCTGTTAGAGGTAAGCAGCCAGGTACACAGCAAGAGGGTGAAACACACACACCTTAAACTACAGAGCTTATCTTGGGCCAAATAGAGATTACTAACACGTCTCCAGTTCAGAAAGAGATATCCATGTTAGTATTTTTTCTCTTGCAGTTCTATCAAAGTCACATTAGAATGCCATTTCAGAGTATTTTCCATAGGACAAAAAACGAGGTGCAAGGTCAGTGAGAGGCCAACCTGAGAGCTGAGACCCCATCAGACACACCTTCAGGGAAGGGGCTCACTGTGTGCTCTCCATGGTCCTACACACTATGGAAAAAACAGCGAAGGTTCCAGTGATACCCCTGCCCTTAGAGACAGACCCCACCTCCCCGACACTCACACTGCTAACTCAAGAGCCACTGGGGGTAGATCATAGCGGTCCCAAAGACACAGGGGCTGGGAAGAAGCCCAGGAGGTTTCATAGAGACCCTGTGGCCCGAAACCATCCTTTTTCCTTCATCATTGCTCACTTTCTGAGCTGCAATTAATGCCAGGTCCCAGGCTAGACACTGGGGGATAAGAGGTGAATAGAACAAAATTCCTAGAGTGACCAACGGCAGGCTGCAATCTTAAAGCAATGCACACAGCCATCAGACACACCCAGTCAGTCCCTACAGCTCTAAACTGGAGGGAGGGAGCCAGGACACAGCTTTCCAGGAGTAGGTGCCAAGCCTTGAGCTACTCAATTACCATCTCAAACCTTCATGTGGTTTGCCTTTAAAATGAAGCAGCAGAAATCGGTGGTGCCTTAAGCCCCTTCCATTTTCAATTTCAAATGAGAAGAAGGTTTTTATTAACCAGCTACTTGAGATTTTAATAATTCAGGATGACCACACTCATAGCCTAGAACGGGATCCTGGCAGGAGAGAGAGGGGGAGTGGGCAAGGGATGATAGAAATTGATTTACAGTGAGAGAATTATAGATGCAGAAAGCCATTATGTAAAACTGTGATCCTCCATTTTATCCCTTGACTTGAATACACTAAATTCATGTTACTTGCCTCTCATGACCACTAGATTTATAAGCCCATTAAAAATACTTTTATAATCACTCCATGCAAAAAACTATGGACATTATTATAATGATTTAAATGCCAATGGCAGTATAGCAGGACCTGAGAGGAGTTTATTAATACCTTTGCAGAACGTGCCATGAATACGCCATTGGGATATTTGCTTTTTAATAGTCCCCTGATCTTCCCAGTGAGTTCAGTTAACATTTAACTCACACTGTGACTGCCCCCATGGGGTGGGGGGGCAGGGGGCAGTGGGGCATCAGGTAAACAGTTTCCTTGGCTCCACGGTGGTTCTCTCCATCAAAACCCACCCGGGATCGGGCTAAAGCACTGGTTCTCAATCCTCACTGTACATCAAAATCACTTGGGGAGAGTTTTAGATGCAAATGTCAGCCCAACACCCTTCCCAAGATTATGATTCAATTGGTCTGGGCAGAGCCAAGAAACCAAAATAATTTAAGCACTCAAATATTCTCATGTGCAGCCAGCGTTGAGAACTGTTGAAGTGTCAACATTCCCAGGCTGATGACAAAAGGAAGCTAGGATGAAAGGTGCAAGAAGTCTGAGGGGAATGGGAAGGGGAAGGGGCCTATGATGGACCAGGGACCACGCAGCCCATGTAGAAAGGGCAGCCACTTCACTGCCCAGCCACCCGAGGGTTTGAGGGAAGACAGCCTGGGGTGGCCACATCTTCCAATCATTCAGGGAAGCCAGCAACCCAAAGTTTTGGATCAAATTTCTGTAAACATTCATACTCACTTAGATTCAAAAATATACATTCTAGGTGGGCCAAAGCTCACCTGCTCAGTCCACTTTATTATAGGTTATCTGTTGTTTTATCCTGTTTGCCCAACTATTCTTAACTTCCTCAACAGTAGCCTGCTTTGTTCTCAATCAGATACCAATGTCTGATCATCATCACCAAATGTGTCAGAGCAGTAGCATCCACCCCATGTGGTATCCAATAAAAGCTTGTGAATTAACCACACCTAATTGCCAATGCTAAGAAACTGGAAGGGAATTTAAAAGTGAGTGAGAGAGAGAGAGAGAGAGAGAGACCCCAGCATCCAGGAAGTCTGAGTGACCTGCCAGGGCCACAAAGACTGTTGAAGGCAGGGTGGCCAACCTTGTCCCGGCATTAGCACTGCAAGACCCCCATCCTGGGAAACCCTCCCAGCCCAGGCAAAGCAGAAGGGTGGTTGCCAGTGATGAAGGACAGAGCTACACTGCTGTCCTTCATGGGTGAACCCCGTCATCTGCTAATTCTTGATCCCTACTACACATTTTAGCTTCACAGTTTGCTCCCTGTTAAGATTCCAACTCCTTGAAGGAAAAGATTCAAGTATATCTGCAAATTGAGTACTTAACACTACGGTGTCGGGTGAATTTCCCGCCAAAATATAAGATGGCGCGGGCAATTATTTAGGTTTCCCGCGCAAAATCAGAGTTAGTTTAAACACGTAATAATATTCACAAAACTCAAAACTAAAGACGTCCGGACACAAGAAGTATTTCTCAATAACTATTCTCTTTGCATGGTGAGATATCCAGGGATATCGGTTATAAAATGAGAAAACAATACATTGGTACCCTAACGGTATTGTACTCGACCAGCGCCATAAAGTGTTCTCTACTTACAAGGGATTTTTATGATACCTATTACCCCAATGGGTATGAAACGGTTCGCATACGCAGGTAGGTATCTTTGTGAACGGCAAACAAACAAATATTTGGTAATACGCAGTTACAATCGGCCCGAGTTTACACGTTTCCCGCACTCCACCGCAAATCTATATGAACCGAGTTAAGACGGCTCCCGCGGAGTACGCGCAATTCACGCGAGCCGACTTAACTCGTTTCCCGCAATCCAAGTGTTAATATTTGCTGGGGAAAGTCCTTACAGCCTCTTGATCAAGGCAGATTGATGTCCGCTGGTGCTGTTCTTGGGAAATGCAGGTGTCCTTGCTCTGTCTCGACCGCTCACCTGACCTGCCTTCTCAGCCCCCAGTAATCACTTCACTGCTCTGCTAACGAAGTATGAGGAACACAAGGAACTGAATCAGGCGAGGAACTTTCAGCTGGCTGCTTGCTTCTCTCCTGGGGCCACAAGTCTCCTTCCTACTCTAGCGAGGTCAGTACCTATCATCAAGGGACACAGCATCCATGTGCTGCGGATTCTCCACTCGGGGATACACCTCAGAAGGCAGCCTCTCGGCTGTGAAAAAGCCAGCCTTCGCAGTCCTCTCAGGAGCTGCTTTGGAACTAGTCAGGAGCGTCCGAGCTGAACCCGAGAGCCAGGCATGGAGGAAGAGGCAGCCTGGCGTGGAAGAAAGGCTTGGGAATGAGATCCAGATTCAAATCCCAGCACTGACATCAACAGACCCTATACCCCCTTTTGGGAAGTTCCAGAAACAGAGGTACAGGTTTCTCATCTGTAAAACCTCTACCTTTACAAAGGGCCTAGCCCAGTGCCTGACCCTCGAGGACAGTGAAGTCCTCTAAGGCAGTGGTTCTCAACCTTCCTAATGCCGTGACCCTTTAATACAGTTCCTCATGTTGTGGTGACCCCCAATTTCATTGTTACAAATTGAACATAATTAAAGCATAGTGATTAATCACAAAAACAACATGTAATTATATATGTGTTTTCCGATGGTCTTAGGCGATCCCTGTGAAAGGGTCGTTCGACCCCCAAAGGGGTCGCGACCCACAGGCTGAGAACCGCTGCTCTAAGGCCTCTGCGCATCAGTGGAGTGAACTCACCCTCCTGCCTGAATGTAACCTAAGAGGCCCTCTCTACCCCAGCTTTGCTCCGAAGCAGAGTGGTTTCCTTCCTGCTCTTCGTGTCTTTCTCAAAAATGTAAGCAAATCTGTCGGAAACACAGGAAACGCAGGCGCGTGTCAGCAAAATGTCACTGCAACTGGTAAGTGCAAAGCATTTTCCCATCTTGTCCATCAGTTTTGATGAGGAAGCCAAGCAGAGTGCAGCCACGGAGCCCGAGGACTGGTAAAGATGCTACTTCAAAGAATGTCCTAGGTTAGTGCCTTAAAGTCTGAAATCCATTCCTCGGAATTCATTATAAGCCAGCATAATATTCCATCTCTCAAAGCCGAACTACACTTTGTGATCACTGCATGGAGCCATTCCCTAGTAGATGCTATATTTTAGAATTATGACCGAAACACAACAACAGAACAAGCCCTGTGCCCTGATGTTTTATGACCTAAACAAAGCAAGACTTACACATGCCTGGGAAACAATTCACACTGACATAATTTTAAATTAACTCTATCTTAGATTCAAGAAGAATAAATGTCTGTACTGTTCTTCTAGCATAAAACCTGTTATGGCAGTTCCGACTTTTTATGTAAGAAAGTTATGGCCTTAGGTCACTAGATAGAATTACATTGATCAAATCTATTCTTGGCAAGCTCTTTGGGGTACAATCCACTTTACAAGAATAAACAAGTGGTAGCTATCAAAATCTTACACACACTCACATACAACCACCACCACTCCCAGAATCAAGAACGTCCATCCCATTCCCAAGTTAAAATGTGTCCCCATGAAGTCAACAACCCGAATGTCTGTGTAGCAGGAAATGCTACACTCTAACCTGGCAAGAGAATGGGTGTTTAAAAGCATTTCTTAAGCATGTAGATTTCTTAACAGCAATGTATCGTTGTCAATTTCCTGGTTTCCATATTGTACTAGAGCAGTGGTTCTCAACCTTCTGGCCCTTTAAATACAGTTCCTCATGTTGTGACCCCCAACCATAAAATTATTTTCGTTGCTACTTCATAACTGTAATTTTGCTACTGTTATGAATCATAATGTAAATATCTGATATGCAGGATGGTCTTAGGCGACCCCTGTGAAAGGGTCGTTCGACCCCCAGGTTGAGAACCGCTGTACTAGAGCGTGTAAGATGACCCCACTTGGAGAAGCTGGGTCCTGAGCCTGTCTTCTGCAACATCCTGTGAAATAATTATTTCAAAGTAAAAAGCTATTTTAAAGCATTACGTACTGGATGGATATCTTTCTGTCTGGGCATGTTTTGTATGATTCAGAAGCCCAAACCCCTTCCCCAGTGTCCATTCTACTGATGTGTCTAGAATGGGACCAACCTAAATGCTTTGAGAAGGGTCCACAGATTGTGGAAAACTTCCCGTGTTCAGTGAGAACCATAACCCCTAACAATGTAAATCAGGGAGACCTTTGGGAGAGGAGAGACTGCGGTATTCAATCCTGGCTGCCCTGCAGAGGATTTGAAGAGGACCTGGCTGAGACCAGGAGGCCCGTAAGAGGTTCACTCAATGCTAGGTGAGCAATGAGTCAGATCAAGAACTCAGCAGGGTAGAAGCAGTCATGGTGGGAAGAGACCTGAGCCAGCAACATTTAAGAGATAAAATCAGCTGACAATGAACAATGACTAACTGGAGGGAATCAGAGAGGAGGAGTCCCTCATGACGGAAGCTGAGGAAACACTGTGTCCTTTACCAAGACAAGGAAATGCAGGAGCTGGTCTATGAGGGAGGATGGAGAAGGCTGCCTAAAGGTTACACAGGACAAAAACTGCTGACAAAACAGTCTTCCTCCTCTGTTGGGGAAATATCCTCTTCCACGTCAGAACCAGGCGTGAAGTAGTGGAAGACGGACAACTTTCCCCCAGGATGAGATCATTGGCACATCAGCCACACACCTAGTCATGTGACCCAATATACTGCCACTTAGGAAAGGTCTACCCAACTGAGATGCCCCCACAGGGTTCTTGGATTACAGCATTCTTATAAAAAGAACTAAATGCCATCAGGAAATCTGACTTAAAATTATTTTTCAGAATTGAACATCCTAAGACAAATGTTCTCACATTTTTCTTACTTGTAGGAGTACAGGTTATTGGGGAATAGGAAGAGGACTCTGTTCAAACATCTCCTCAGTAGATGGCCACAGCGTTTCAAGTTTCACTGAGAAATGCATTTCTTTGAGGTAGAGAATTAGAATTCCAGAAAACCCTTAAGCCAAAGAAGCATTCGTAGAATAAACTACCAAGAACCATGAAAGGTAGAAGGCACCTAAAAATATTTGTCTCCTCTGCCCTTCTCTTTACCCAAGGAATCCCTTCTGCAGAGCACTAACTCTAAGAAATTAGCCACCCCACTGTGACCTCCAACCTCCACCCCGACCCTCATCTTCTGCAAGGCCATTTTCAAATGAAATATTGCCTTGTCAGGCTCTAATACAGTGATGGCGAACCTTTTGAGCTCGGTGTGTCAGCATTTTGAAAAACCCTAACTTAACTCTGGTGCCGTGTCACATGTAGAAATTTTTTGATATTTGCAACCATAGTAAAACAAAGAATTATATTTTTGATATATATTTTATATATTTAAATGCCATTTAACAAAGAAAAATCAACCAAAAAAAATGAGTTCGCGTGTCACCTCTGACACACGTGTCATAGGTTCGCCATCACTGCAATACATAAAATCCCCCTTCTCCAAATCCCAGATACTCTACATCTCTTTTATGACTTTTATGAAATGTCTGCACCATAGTGATTTTTGTATTTGTCTTAATACACTGACATTGTTATGTTATATAATAAGTGTGATTTCTTGGGTGCTAGCTAAGCACCAGCTAGGTGTTTTATGTAAATCTAAATGAATCCTCACAGCCAGTATAATATCCACGTAACAGATGAGGAGCTGACATTAAGAGATACCAGTAAAGCAGAGCCCTTCCTACTACTCTGCACTAACTCCCTTCAGATGAGCCCTAGTTTATTCCATATCACACATGTGATTTGAGGTTTTTCTCCCCATCACAAATAACACAGAAGTTGTCTCACAAAAGATACTCAATAATTATTAGCTGGAACTGCATTCACATTTCCCAGCCCCTCCCCCATCAGGGCCACCCTCTACCTGCAGGCCCCTCAAGTTGATGATTCTATTAACCAGATCCCAGTGCTCCCAACAAGATCTGATTCTTGCCAAATACTGGAACTGTCGTTATCCTTTATCTGGGCTTCCCTACTTCTACAACTACTTTCTATCATCTGCATTATATCATATAGTGCCTATTGTGTGCCAAGTGCAGCTTTAAGACTTCACAAATATTAACATGGCTTATCTGCACAATTTACAAGGTAGAGACTTTTATCCCCATTTTGCACAGGGGGAAACTGAGATGCAGAGAGTTTACTAGTAAGTAACTTGCCCTGGCTATTCAATTAGTAAGTGGTTGACCTGGGGTATGAACAATACTGAGTTTTCTAGAAGCCAGAGCAGTCTTTGGCTCTTTGGCCTTCTTACTCATGGATCTCCAATTAAAATCACCATGACTTTACCATTGGAACTGCTGTTAGGCCAGGTTCCCCATTTGGGGTTGGTATAATCGATGTTTGGAACCTATGTGCAAGACTTCCTTCTTATTCCCAATACATTTTACATAATAACTTTGGGTCCATTGTTCAATCCCATTGGTTTTTCTTTGAATTGTTTCTGTCAATCATAACTACAGATATTATTTTGGCTCTGTATTATTTGTAACTTAGTTAATTTACAAATTCACAGATTCCTTCCACAACCACTACCACAAGATCCTGAGAGAGGAAGATATAAATTAAGATCTTACGCACTTAAGTAGTGATAGAAAAACAGGAGAAATAAAGGTTCAGATAAAGTAGTTCTTCAAATTGCTTCCCATGGTGGACTGGCGGGGGGGGGGGGGGGGGTGGCTCATAAAAAATGATGCAGATGTTCATTTCACTTTGCAGGAATCTCCCTTGAAGAAGTGGCATTCCCAATTTAAAAGTTCTGTATGAGAGGTCATCAAAAAAGAAAGCTTATGAAGATCTTCCAACACGTGGACAATGGATCTGCACATTCACACACAAGCAGCATCTACCACCTGCCACCGAGGAATGTGCTGTATTTGATGATTACTTATCTAGGTGAGGTTTCTGGTAATAGCTTTATTGAGATGTAATTCACATATGGTACAATATAACTTGCTCATTTAAAGTATACAATTCAAGGGTTTTTAGTATATTCAGAGTTGCACAACTATCATAACTATCAATCTTAGAACATTTTCATCATCCCTAAAAGAAACCTCGTTAATCCTCTATCCTCACCTTCAGCCCTAGACAATCACCAATGTACTTTCTGTCTCTGTAGATGTGCCTACTTTGGATGTTCCCTACAAACAGAATCATGTAATATGTGGTCTTTTGTGACTAGCTTCTTTCATTTAGCACAATGCGTTCAACGTTAGTCCTTGTTGTAGCATAAATCCATCCTTCAACCTGTTGTTTATGGCTGAGTAATATTCCACTGTACAGATAGATCAAATTTTATCTATTCATCACTTAATGGCTATTATGATTATAACTGCTACTAGAGGCCCGTTGCAGGAAGATTCCTAAAAGAATAGGGCTTCCTGCAGCCAGAGCGAAGCAGAGAAGGAAGGCGGGCTTCGCTCCCTTTTCCACTGCCTCGCTCCCTCCCATCTCCACTGCCTTGGCTCCCTCCCTTCTGCAGCACTTGGCTTCCTTGTACACTGTCTTCAGTCTTTGCTCTGTGCCTATGTATGCAAATTAACCGCCATATTTGTTTGGTTAATTTGCATACTCGCTCTGATTGGCTGGTGGGTGTAGCGGAGTGACACCAATTTACATGTTTCTCTTTTATTAGTGTAGATATAAACATTCACATCTAACTTTTTGTGTGGACGTGTCTTCATTTCTCTTAGGTCTAAACCTAGACATGGAATTGCTGGGTCACAATGATATTTTGTTTAACATTTCGAAAAACTGTTAAAATGTTTTCCATTCCCACCAGCAGTGTATGGAGATTCTAATTTCTCCATATCTTCACCTACACTATTTATTAACTGTCTTTTTTTTTATTATTATTATAGTCATCCTAGTAGATATAAAGTGGTATCTCTCTGTGGTTTTGATTTGCATTTCCCTGATGAGGAATGACAGTGAGAATCTTTTCATGTCCTTATTGGCTATCTGTGTTTCTTTAAAGGAAATTATCTATTCAGATTCTTTGTCTTTTTTAAAACTGGGTTATTTATCATTTTAATACTAAGTCGTAAGAGGTTTTAATATATTCTAAATATAAGTCTCTTATCGGTACATGATTTACAAATATTTTCTCTCATTCTGTGGGTTTGTTATGAATCTTTCATTTTCAAAACATAAATGCAATAATTTGTTCTTTATAAATAAAATAATTTTACTTCTCTTTTTCTGTCTAGTTATAAAGTATTAAAATGCATTTAAATCACTTTTCTAGCAATCCTCATCACCATTTTCTGTCATATTTTTTATCTAAGTGGGCATATCTCATGAGCTCTTTCATGCATCATATCTTTACAATTGTTTAAAGATAAAACCATGACTCTTACAAATTTAAAATGAACAGATATTTAGCTCATTAATTAAAAAGAGAACCAAAAGGCTATTGCAAATTAAAAAGAATACACACACGGAGGCAATCAGGAATGCTGAAATAAATGTAATAGAAAATTGTTTTCTTGAGAGAAATCAATAGTGCCGCCAATGGACAAAATGAATTTGCATTTCTATGAACAAGATTCATTTCCACCACTATCATTTTTCTGTCATTTGCCAAATCATAAACAGTTTCAAGGAAAATGAAAGGCACAGATAACCCAGAAGGATGCACTACATACTAAGTAATCTCTTTTTTTTACCTATTTCAGAGTCTTTCACAATTTTTCTTGACAATACTTTAAAGTCAATCAGGAAATGAAAATCACATAGTAATTTGCACAAAAATAAAAAAGCTGACTTATTAACTACAACCATTGGGTTGGTGTAACAAGAGATTAACTAGGAAGAACTAATACTAGGAACTCTAAAACACAGGAAGACCAGCTCTAAGGAGGAGCCACTACCCCTGGGATAGAAAGAGATAGCTCAAGAAAAAGTACCCACCTCAGGATGGAGACCCTGACTGACTTGGAGAGGGCACAGCTATAACTCATTAGATGGCACTGAAGCTACTGTGTGGTGCCAATTGGCCAAATTTGCTGGACATGTGTCCAGTAGGATGTCAGGGAAAGCCATTCACAGGGAGGTACCTCACAGGAGGCACTCTACTACAGAATCACCCAAGGGTGCCAGGGAAGCTGCGGGCAGGGGTGCGCTTGACTGCCACACCCCACAGGAGCAGGATACAGGAGAAGACATGCTCTGGGAAGAGCCCTCCCAGAGAACGCACTGAATCCGGAGGTAAAACCCTTTCCCCCTGCAGTATCTCTCTACAGCTCCCTACTAACAGTTAACGTTCTGCCAACTGCACATGAAAAGGGGCCCGGATCCAGTTTCACAGAGCAGGCAAAAGGGACACACTGGAATTGAGAGGCCGCACATGAATAATGGCACAAGTGATATGGCCAGATACATCCGGGAAGTTCCAAATATGCATCTGGGGAAAGACACTGTGTACCCTGGCTGGAGGGCTTTAAGCAACTGTTACCAAAAGTGAAAATAACGGGTTCTGGTCAAGATGGAGGTTTAGGTCAATGTGGTACTCGAATCCCCCCACAACTACATAAAAATTACAACTAAACAATGGGACAGCCATCATTCAGAACCACAGGAAATCTAGCTGAACAGAAGCTCTACAACTAAGGATATAAAGAAGAAGCCACATCGAGACTGGAAGGAGAGGCTAAGAGGTGGAACCAGCTGGTCACACACCCCATTGGACAAAAATAATCCAGGGGGTATCCCGGCTGCATAGGTTCCCCCTAAAAAGTGAGGGATTCCAGCACCACACCAGGCCCCTAGAGCCAGGAAGAGAAGTCCTGGTAACTTCTGGCTGCAAAATCCAGCAAGGATTGTGGCTGAGAAGAATGGCTGCTGGAGACATTCCTCTTAAAGGGCCCATGCACCGAGTTACTTGAACTCACTTGCTCTGAGTGCCAGCTCTGGGGCAGCACTTAGAAAGGCAACAGGGACATACAGGGAGGAGTTGAATTGTCTGCCTTCTGGGCGAGGGCTGGAGGGGCAGCTATCTGCCAGACGAAAGTGCTGGCAGAGATCCTTGTTCCATTTCTTTGTCCCACACAGAGCCAGCAGGCAAGGCACCATATCTGAGTCTCTATCACCCTGGTTCACACTGTTCGCCCTGCCCTGGTGATTCCCTGAAACAAGGCCCAACCCAACATGTGAGCCCACCCAAGCTGTTTCCAGTGGCTTTTCCATACAAATGGCCTGTCTTGGCTCATGATTCAGACTTGCCTAAGATCCCTCAAATGAGCAACATCTGGTCTCAGCATGCTCAGTAACTCTCACTAAGTGGCCCCGGCCCTGGCACTACCAGCAGCTAGCCTTGGTTCACAGCTTGGCCTCTCTTAGGCACCTCCAAGCCCAATACAAGCAGCAGACATCCGCAGATCACTTCATAGCTCTTGCTGGGGTGGCCCTGGGAAGGACATAGGTGGCAACTGAACTTGGCCTGCACCTCCTAGAAAGCCCCAAAGCCAGCACACCCAGGGGACGGCTTCAGACCATGTTGAACCACCACTACCCACAAGGAACACACTGAAGAGACAGACTCAGCCAACACCAGAGTCCTGTTGAAGCAAGTCCTGCTCCATTGGGTGATCCTCCACAGTGGTCGCAGCCGGTCCTTATAGCACAGCTGATCCCCCACAGTGGTCACAGTCAGTCCTTGTAGCCAATTGACCTGGGGGTAAATCCCTCCCGTTGAGGTACCAACAGAAATCAACAATCAACTACAACAGGAGAATATACACAGCCCACACAGGAGGCACACCTCGAGTGCCCAGCTGGGGTGATCGGGGAGGCTGTGCCACTGGACTCTGGAGGACACATACTATATAAGGCCACTGTACCAAGCCTGGGAGATGTAGCAGCTAATTCATAGAAACAAACACAGGAAGGCTGCCAAAATGAGGAGACAAAGAAACGTGTCCCAAAAGAAAGTACAGAACAAACTCAAGAGAAAGAACTAAACAAAATGGACATAAGCAATCTACTACATGCAGAGTCCAAAACAATGGTTATAAGGATGCTCGATGAACTTAGTGAGAGCTTCAATAGAGAGATAAAGGAAACATAAAAAGAACCAGTCAGGAACGAATACATTACATGAGAATCAACAATGGAGTAGATGAAGCAGAGGATTAAATCAGAGATTTGGAAGAAAGGAAGCAGAAAATATTTAATCAGAACAGAAAAAAGAATTAAAAAATGAGGACTGTATAAGGAGCCTCTGGGACAACGTCAAACGTACCAACATTTGCATCATGGGTTTGCCAAAAGGAAGAGAGAGCAAGGACTTAAAAACCTATGTGAAAAAATAGTGATAAAAAACTTCCTTAACCTGGTAAAGGAAATAGACATACAAGTCCAGGAAGCACAGAGAGTTCCCAAAAAGATGAATCCAAAGAGGCCCACATCAAGACACATACTTAAAATGCCAAAGATTAAGACAAAGAGAGAACCTTAAGATCAGCAAGAGAAAAGCATTTAGTTGCCCACAAGAGAGCTCCCATAAAACTGTCAACTGATTTCTCAACAGAAACTTTGTAGGCCAGAAGGGATTGGCAAGAAATATTCAAAATGATGAAAAAGAAAGAACCTACAACCAAGATTACTCTACCCAGCAAAGTTAGCATTTACAATCAAAGGACAGATAAAGAGCTTCCCAAACAAGAAAAAGCTAAAGGAGATCATCAGCACCAAACCACTATTAAAAGAAATGTTAAAGGGTCTTCTTTAAGATGGGAGGGGGGTTGGAGGGCTGGGTGAAAAAGGTGAAGGGGTTAAGAAGTACAAATTGGTAGTTACAGAACAGTCACAAGGATGTTAAGTACAGCATAGGGAATATAGTCAATAATATTGTAGTAACTATGTATAGTGTCAGATTGATATGAGGTTTATCAGGGTGATAATTAGTAAGTTATATAATGTCTAATCACTGGATCGTACACTGAAACTAACATAATATTGTATATAGCAACTGCAACTGAAAAGTAAAAAATTATTTTTTTTAAAAAGTGAAAACAAGGATTCTAATTGGGGCTTTTCTTACTCTGTAATTTGCCAGAGGTTGACCCTGAGTATTTATACAAGTATAATGCGAAAAATTCTTCTCAACTTTCCTGTCATTTCTCACCTTTCCCTTCAAAGGAACACCCTTCTTACCTTCCATTTTACTCCTGGTTCTTTTCCTGGCCTCCTACCATGCATGCGCGCACACACACACACACACACACACACACTCCCATCACAAACAACCTTATGTTGTGACAACAGGTAATACTGCTCTGATGGACCACACATGAATTCTGTGCCATTCTGCTTACTCCCTCTGTATAAGTCCTTCCAATTTTATGCTAATATTCTCACTTGGAAATCACTACCATGAGCCTGGTATTTTCTGGATCAATTCTTCCCTGCCTTGAGCCTTTAAACCAGACTGTGTTTCGCTTCTGTAATGGCTGTCAGGTGATTGAAAAGCTGTGTACCTGGGCCATAGTCTAGTTAAAAGAAACGTAGTTCATTCCCACCTGTCATGTTCCACAGCCATCGACAAGACAAGCCATTAGCACCAGCCGCTGCCACTACAAAGCACATGGAAGTGGATGAAGATAACAGCTCCCACCCATCATGAACCAGAACAGTTTGAGGCCACAGGAAAGTCTGAAGAAAGTGACAGTTAATGAGATCCTAGAGGACAGTGGTTGCCAACCAGTTTGAAAGGTTGGCGACCACTGGTTTAAGGAAACCTTTGGAGCAGCAGTCGCCAACCAGTGGTCCATGGACCACTGGTGGTCTGTGAGGTCTGAAAGGTTGGTAACCAATGCTAGAGGAAACCAAGGACCTTTTCTCCATAAAGAAGCCTTCCCTGCCAAGTTCACCCAGGTAACCAGACAGTGCAATTCAGTTGTAAGCAGGTATGTTAGAGGTCAGCTAAAAAAGCAATGCTAACAAAGAGGTTGGCACCAATAGCCTTTGAGAGGTACTACTTTTTGTTTGTTTATTTTAGTCAAAATTTGTAGCTCAGAACTTGAGTGCTCATAAATACAGAACCCTGTATAGGATGGATATAAATGCAGGCGCTGCCAAGAATAGCTAGGCTCCAAAACACACTACTTCAGATCTTCATTTTTAGGTTCAAGGGGAAGCAGCAATTAGAACAGGGTAGTAAAAAGTCTAAACCCAGAGATATAAAAAGTCTAAACCCAGAGCTCAATTGCAGTATGTACCTTTGAAACTGTTTTATTTCAGAGATAAGTGGCGATTCCATGGTCAAGTTTCTCACTGTTGTGACCCACTCTTTTCAAGGAGGAGAGTCAGCAAGGCCTGGGATGTAGACCCCAGAGATGTGTCCCGTGGGTGGAGAGAAGATGGGTGCCTAATCGGGCCCCTACATTGTGGTGAAGGAATGGGCCAGAGAGGGTAGAACATCAAATTAGATCTGTTGATAAGGACATACTCTTATTACTTGAAGCCATACTAGAAATCGGGTCAGGAAGATTGTTTTTTAACTGGTTACCAACATTTGAAAAACAGAAAGATTTCACATAAAAATCTGAGTTTCTAGTACCTTCTGAAAAAATGGGACCATCTGGGAAAACTGTACCCTTTCCTGTGAGGGGACCTTGGCAGGAATGGAGTATCGGGCATGGCTCTCCAATTTTGCAGGGAACCCATGCAGGCTGCTTTATGTATCTGGGTTACCTGCCTAGCATTTTAATCCAGTCAAATATTAAAGGACTATATGCTCTAATGAGGACAGTTCTTGTCTTATGTTTTTATTCATAGCATATTTCAACATGTACCTAGTACATAGTTCCCAACAACTATGCCTGATAGGCACCAGGTGCTCAATATCAAAAAGTTGATGGCATGAACTCTACTAGACCCTCTGTGTACCGCATCTCATTTCGTTCTGAAATATTTGCTCCCCACTTCACACATGAGATTCAGAGAATTAGCTAACTGCACTTGTAAAGCTTACCCAGCTAGTATGTGAGTAGAGAATTCAATTCCAAGTTTGACTTTAAAGCAAAGAGTGTGAAAACACAAGTCAGAGTATAGAAAAATAGCTTCTAGTCCTATATAATAAAAGGCTAATATGCAAATAGACCGAATGGGCGGAACAACCGGTCACTATGACATGCGCTGACCACCAGGGGGCATGTGGGAAACATGGCGGGTGTTGGCCACAGTGGGATGGTGGAGCAGGTGAGCAGGGGTGCCAGTCACTGTCATCGAGCCTCTGGTGGTTACTGAAAATTCGTTGCTCCTGCACGCTGTGGTCCCGCCCGGTGCTTGCACCTGCTGCCAGTGCCGGCCCCACTTGCACCCACTGCCAGTGCTAGAGCTGCCACTCGCACCCACTGCTGCCGACGCCCAGTGCTGGCTCCGATCGCTCGGCACCATCAGCGGATGCAAGCGGTGGCTGCCAGCCCTGATGGCCACTGAGGGCTTCTCCACCTCCCCCTGCTCCTCAGGGGCGATTGGGGCAGCAGCTGCAGCTCGCACCTGCTGACGGCGCCGGCCCCACTCGCACCCACTCACGCCCACTGGTGGCACCGGCCCCAATCGTTCCACTCCATCAGCGGGTGCGAGCGCGGGCGGTGCTGTCAGCACATGGGAGCGGTGGTGGCAGGAGTGGGGCTACTGGCAGACAGGGAACCGGGGGCCACGATGGGAGGGACTGGATGGGGGCGTGGAGGATGGGCCGAGACCCGCCCCTGTGCCTACCACAGCCTCTTGGCCCACAGTTCCTTTCAAGGTGCACGAATTCATGCACCAGGCCTCTAGTTAAAAAATAAAAATGGCAACAGGCTAATTGCAAACATTCTTTGGTTTCCCAGACAGATTCTGTTTCACACCGTTAAAAAGTACAAATATTCCAAGGTCATTGCTTCCTTCTTCTGCAAACCTCTTAAGAATCTTTCATCAAGAGAGCCAAAATCCACCTTCTAAATCTTCAAATGGGGTTAATTCTGCTACAGGGATCAGAGACCATGCTTCAGTGAGGCAATTCTGAAGGAAAAGCAATAACTTTAAACATAACCTGCCTTCAATCTGAGATCACAAAAACAAAAAGTCGTAGCAGGAAGTCATTCCACTTAAAGGGAAGCAGGGGTTCTCAGCCATAGGGCAGAGCAGCAGAACACGGCCCCACAGCACACATTCTCTCCTGGCTTCACACTAGCAGACAGGGAACTAATAAATCACTGTGGAAGCTACTTACTTGAAAACATGAAAGGTGCTCTCCATTCACACTCTGAAGAGGAATCTGGGACTCTCCCTGAGGACAGCAGAAGCCTGGTAAAGCTCTGAAACTGTCCATCGTATTGGGCTGTCCACCTATCAATATATACAGTCAGTCATACCCCAGCAGTAGGGTAAAGACTGCCCACTCTTTCCTTTGGTCCCTTAAGCTATCACAAGACATGGTATGAGATGAATTACCCTTTTATATGTTCATCTCCCCAGACCAGACTTCTCAAAAAAAACAGTGTCTTACTGTTTGAGTCCCACCCTAATGCTTTCTATGGTGATTGCACAGAGTAGGCACGATAATATCTTGCCATCCCCAGGCCGTAAGCAGACAGTCAAGGATTATTTTCTATCTATACATCTGCCTGTGAAGACCCACAGAAAGGTACTAGACCAGTGGTTCTCAACCTTCTGGCCCTTTAAATACAGTTCCTCATGTTGTGTGTGACCCAACCATAAAATTATTTTCATTGCTACTTCATAACTGTTATGTTGCTACTGTTATGAATCGTAATGTAAATATCTGATATGCAGGATGGTCTTAAGCGACCCCTGTGAAAGGGTAGTCCGACCCACAAAGGGGTCGAGACCCACAAGTTGAGAACCGCTATACTAGACCAAATCACATACAGGATACAGACCTACATCTAAGTCACTTGGTGTTAGAATTTATCATAAAAATAATAAACAATCAGAACTCATCTAAGACCCTGGAGCCATGCCCACGACACAGCGCCTGTGAGAGATTGGGCTGCTGCCCATGAAACAGGCAGCGCCTAGAACTGGCTCCTTGAGCATTTCCTCAGTCTGAGTGTCACCTGGGAGCCTGGCTCTGTGGTGGCTTCCCAGTCAGTGGGCCTGGAGAGTCTGCATCTCTAACTGGCTCCAAAGTGTGCCTGATGCTGCCAGTTTGGGGACCCGACTTTGAGGAGCAAGGATCTACCAGGGGTGGGCAAACTTTTTGACTCGAGGGCCACAATGGGTTCAGAACAAAAGCATGGATGGAGTGTTTGTGTGAACTAATATAAATTCAAAGTAAACATCATTACGTAAAAGGGTACGGTCTTTTTTTTTTTTTTTAGTTTTATTCATTTCAAACAGGCCGGATCCGGCTCGCGGGCCATAGTTTGCCCACGGCTGATCTAGGCGCTCCAGAGGGGACCCATAATGCCTTTTGTCCTCTGCAGCCTACAGCATGCTCTCAGGCGCTGAGCTAACCTACCAGAGGACAGAACCTAATGTGGTGTACTTGAGACCGGAATTCCTGTCAGCCACCTTTTCCTTTTATTCCATTAGACCTCTAAGAGGTACGAATTAGTACAGGGGAGAATTCTCAAAACAAATCTCAGGCTCCTTTATCAGCACCGCTGCTTAGATGTCATAGTTATGGATACCTGGCCTTCTGTGCCTCCAGGTACCTAGTAAGAGCCTTATCCTCACTTGAAACAGGGTTCTGTGTGCTCCTCAGCCTCTGTCCTCTCCTTCCAGATCACACACTGTCACTTCAAATCTCTTTAGGCTTCTAAATAAGCCAGGCAGGGGGTCCTAATACACAGGGCCATACACTCCTATAGGAATCTGATCACAGCTATGAACACTCTTACCTCCAAAACACAGACATCAAAGGTTTCTTTAACATTTCAGAGTTTTCATAGACTGAGTCTGAATCTATGAAAGGAAGCTTGCTCCCTGTCTTTTAGAAGATTTACTTTAAAGACACAAGTTAACACTCAGAGCACTTTATTAATAAAATATGAATCATTTCCAACAAATATTTTATACAAGATGCTTAGTCCCTGCCTCTGGAAACTTACCACAGCTCACATTATAGAGCAAGACCACAAACGAATAAATCAGAAAATTTCAAACTCACAACCCTGGAAACAATGTGATTGGCATTGCTCCAGCCCATATTCTCTTAAAAGCACGCAAGAAATCGTGGGACCTGTACTAGTTACCCACAGAAGGATAGGAGGACGAAGGGGTGGAGGCAAGAAGCAGGAGGGGAAAACTAATTAAAAAGCAAATGGAGAAAAATTAGCTTGGAAAGGGCTCCCTGAACTGCTGACAGAATAGAGTGCTGAGGTGAAAAACAAATGCAAGAGAGATTTGGCAGAATCTGAAAAGAACATGATCAGAATGGGAAATGAGAACACAGCCAGAACCCAGTTATAAGTCAGAGAAAGAGAAAGAAGCAGGCATAGTGATGTTTCTGGAGATGGAGACAAAAAGTTCCCTGGACAAAGGGGGAGCAATCAGACTGGACTAAAGGAGAGCATCATGCATCACACACACACACACACACACACTCACACTCACACTATCAGGCTGTTCCATTCCATTAATGCCAGAAACGACAAGGCAAACACACCGACTTATGTTCCTTTCATCTGGGCCATTTGTTGTAGAGACAGGTTATTTCACTTGGGTGGGGGGAGTAATGATACACAGGAAAGAGACAGAATATGAATGAATGAGCCTGAACACATCACTCTGAAACCAGAGCTGTGTTTCTGAAATGAGAGGCTGGTAGAAAACCAGGATTTTATGGATGAGCATAAAGATGTACAGCAGTATCCATTTCCGCCTGCAATTTCACGCAGAATATGAAGTCCTTCCTATTTGCCACTCAAAGGCTCCTGAACTTTCCCAACAGGGGTACCTGCGCTGGGCTTTTGCTGCCGTTACAGAAAGAGAACTGACCTAACAACAGCCAGCGATGGTGGCATTGCTAAATTAACAATGGTTAGAAAGAGCTTCCAATATCAGTGCTTACGCTGTGCCAGGCTCATTTAAAGCCCTTTCCTTTTACAAACTCATTTATTCCTCTCGGTACCCCTAGGGAGGGAGGTACACTTCCACTTTATAGATGAGGTTGGAGACAATAACTCACTTCCCCAAAGTCGCCTCTAATAACAGACAGGGGCAGAATTCAAAGCCAGTACTGTCAACAGCTTGACCACAGGTTCCCAAACTCAAACTTCCTCACTTTACTGCACTGTTAGTGATTCAGTAGTTTTTTCATGGTACCTGTAGCCCAGTGGTTCCCAAACTTATTTAGCCTACCACCCCCTTTCCAGAAAAAATATTACTCAGCGCCCCCTGGAAATTAATTTTTTTAAAATTTTAATAGCAATTAAACAGAAAGATATATGCCCCCAAATGCACCTGTGGCCATCACCGCCCCCCTGGATCACTGCAGCGCCCACCAGGGGGCGGTAGCGCCCACTTTGGGAATCACTGCTGTAGCCCAAAAGAAATAGTTAACACAAGCTCCAGTTAACTAAGGACAATGGACCTTTGAACAACATGGGTTTGAACTGTGTGGTTCCACTTATGTGCAAATGTTTTCAATAAATGTTATAAATGCATTTTCTCTTATTTATGATCTTAATAACACTTTCTTTTCTTTAGCTGATTTTATTGTAAAAATATAATATATAATATGCAAGATATGTGTTAATTGACTGTATATGTTATCAGTAAGACATCCAGTCAACAGCAGCTATTAGTAATTAAGTTTTGGGGGAGTAAAAAGTTATATACAAATTTTTGACTGTTTAAGAAGATCGATGCCTTCCTAAGCCCTGTGTTGTTCAAGGGTCAAGTATAATTAGGTCCCAACAACTTAATAGTAGTAGGCAAGTGGTGTCCGGCAGATTGAGCTGGGTTTTTTCAAAATGTTATATCTCATGGCACCCTCGTGACTTTCTGTGGCACCCCGGGGCACCTCAACACACAGTTTGGAATCCACAGAACAACACTTCCCTGTCTTCCTGCTTTTGCTGAGGAAAAGGCATCTGGGTGCAGTAATCACACTGCCTTTTCCTTCAAGTGCTTGAGTCCCTGGACTGGAAAGGACAAAAATCTGCTCACAACTGCCTTTGGCCATTAATAAAGTCTTAGCCCTGGAACACGCACTGCAGGCTTTTCCGCCCTGTCACCTGCCATCCCACCCCGAATTAACCAAGCATTGCAGAGCAAATACCTGGTCCTTTTGCTCCTCATACTTCACCTTCTGTACACACTTCTCTCCCTGTTGTTCATCCATTTCCTGCTCCAGATCCTGGTTGACTTAGTCCTGCCTTCAGTTCCGATCCAACCCACAGACTTGGTTCACTCCTTCTCTGGGTTCACAGCCCACTCTGCACACACACTTCTCTGGCCTCACTCCAGTTCTCTCGTTCTTGGCCACCTTTGTGTCCATCTCCCCACCGCTGGGGTTATGAACTTACCCAAGGCAAGTCTTATCTTGGTGGCTTCCTCAGACTATGCACGGTAAACGGTACAGTCTTTCCTAAGTTCTAATTAATAAAGAATGGAACAAGAGGATAAAAGATGGCTTAAGGGGTCACAAGGAAGATTATCAGTTGAGTAAAATAATGGATGTGGTACACTGACTACATTAATGGCCCCAATTAATGATCTCCCTGTGTCCACAGCCCTTGCAATGAGACTGTAGCAACTCCCATCAAGAACCATTCTCTTTACCCTTGAATCCAGCTTGGTCACACACCTTGCTTTGTCTGATAAAATGCAGAAGTCACAGTATGTCAGTTCTGAACCCAGGCCTCAAAAGGCATTCACTGCATGCTTCTGCTTACCCTCTGAGAGCCACATAAATAACCTGGAGTAGCCTGCTGCATGAGGGCAGACCCTGTAGAAGGAAGCCCAGCTATCACCATCTAAGACCAAGCTCAGCCAGCCAACACACCACACATGTGAGAAGGCTCACTAAGACCAGTAGACTAACCCCAGGTCACATAAGTGAACCCATCTGAGATCCAAAGAACCACCCAACTGACCTGCAGAGCCATGAACACCAATAAAAACTTGCTGCTTCATGCCACTAAGTACTGAGGTAGCTTGTCATGTGGCATTAGCTGATTGTGAATGAATTTATGGAGGTAAAGGCAGGGGCTGTGGGATTTGTCCTGCACCATTGAGAACCACAGACCTTCAGGACACTGTGCCCACCTGCTAGGAGGTATATGGTGATCTGTGAAAAGGGATTTGAACAGAGTATTTTTTAATTTTACAAGGGACTTACTTGCAGTTAGTGTGGATTCACCCTCATCTCTAACACCACTGCTGTGCTTTTTCATAAACTTCTGGAGGAGGAAAGAAAGTATAAGAGTAGGACCAGGAACCTACTTCCTACTACACCCCCAACATAGCCAATAGTAATAGTAACGAAGGTATTTATTGATGCCTATCTTCTCCACCCTCTTTGCCCATCACCTGCTTGTGAACTAGCTCTCAATGAATCTAAAGGGCAATTTCTGGTGATGACATCAAATACTTCTGGAAAAAGGCAAGGCACTTTGCAAAGTTATAATTCACATTTTTCCCCTTTGATTCTTCATGTTTTTCTGCTTCAGTCAACAAAAACCTAGTTTCCGGTGTTCAGCATTGAAGATACAAAGACATGGCTGGTGCCTTAGGGAACTCAGCCTGGTGGAGCTAAAGGGCCCTCTTCTCAGCAAGAAGCTAGATAAGAGCCAGCCTTACCTACCTTACTCTTTTACTGTGACAGTCAGAAGCCCAGAGCAGGTTGTGAGCCCCAGGCTTGCTTCTAAAAGGAGAAAGTCCTAGTAACCAAACCTGCTTTGCTTGTCTGTGGCAGTGGCATTGTGGGAAGGCCCTAATCGCGACACTATTTCTTCAGCAGAGAACTTTCAGGAATGTCCTTGCCGAGGGTAACTGCTGCCCTGGTGGCCAATGCAGTGTGTTCCTTGATGTTTTCAGCTGCCCACCTACTTTCCCCTACAATCTCCCAGGTAACTAGTCCAGCAAATTATCAATCCCTGTAAGCCTTGGCTTCACATATTCAAAATGCAGAATCTAATGAGACTGAATGAGACAATACGACATGAAAATCTGAAGGCTAAGCACAGACCCAGGCACGTGTCTGTGCTCAAAAAAGACTTATTTCCTTCCTTTCAGTGACAAAAAACATACTTACTTCACCACACAACATACACACACACACTCCTTCAGGCCACCCTCATCCCCTCCTGCCCAATATAATGTCACATTTATAATAACACTAAGAGCATCAAGTCCTGAAAGTCCTATCCCAAAACAGATGTGTGTTTAACTTCCACCCACCATGCTGTGTACAACCAACCAGAGATCCTGCCGACCTGGGGGGACTTTCTCCTCCAACCTCTTTACACAATCCACAGGGTAACTAATGAGAAAACAAGCCATCTGAGTCCTGGGAAACAGCATCCCAACATCCTACTGAAGTCAGTCCTTTGCCAATCCCTTACAGACTTCTTTTTCCAGCAAAAGCATCCCTATGCCAAGCAAGGCTCCTGCCATGCGCAGAAGAGGGCTCCAATCTATTCTGGGGCCTCACCTGGAACACAGGGATCTGATCACAGGACTCCAGCTCCAGCTCCAGGGCCCTCACACCCCCTCATTCACCTGAGATGGGCCCCAGATGAAACACAGAAATGTGCTGGGGGGTGGGAGCGGCCAGGGAGAGGTCAATGGGGGGAAAAGGAAACATATGTAATACTTTAAACAATAAGGAATTTAAAATAAAATTTTTAAATAAAAATAAATAATAAATTTCAAAAAAATTTTTTTAAAGACTTCAACTCTTTTCTTAATTACAATTTCACATTACTACATAGTTGGCATTCAGTAAATATTTAAGTTGATTTGTCTGTTTGGCAAAAGATATTTATCCAGCACCGCTAGCCAGGCACTATACTTCATGTTGGGCAAAGGGTAGCAAGAAAAGTGTAGAGACTTTGGGTGGTGGGCACACAGTGCTATATACAGATGTATCATAGAAGTGTACTTGAAACCTATATAATTTTATTAACCAATATCACCCCAATACATTTAATTTTTAAAAATTGCATATATTTAATGTGTACAACTCAATGTTTTGACATGTTTAATGTGAAAAGATTGCAATTAAACTATATAGATAAGGTGTAGAGAAAAATAAAAGACAAGAAATGGCAAAAGTAACAGCATAAATAATAACATCAAATCTGTCTTCATTAATTACCTTCCTATGCTGGGTGTGAACTCTCAGGAAAATAGCTGAGGAATGGATCATGCCCGCTTACATAAGAACTGGGTCCCTCCAGCACACTTCGCCCACCGGCCCCATTTCCTAGTCAAGCTTTAATTTTCCTTCCACATCTTCAGGGTAAATTCTTTAGGTCATAAAATTGGCTCGAATGAGAGAAAAACCTGAATGGATTCCATGCTAAAAAGTAACACTACGGTTTCAACTTTGGCTTGAAAGTGGTTCTGAGCTACTTCTTCCTTTTTCTTTGCAATCCCTCTAACTTGATGACATAATGGACTGCCACAGGGAGACATCCCACTCAAAC
The DNA here is from genome assembly GCF_028538775.1 of Myotis yumanensis. Lineage (NCBI taxonomy): Eukaryota > Metazoa > Chordata > Mammalia > Chiroptera > Vespertilionidae > Myotis > Myotis yumanensis. Next base: position 76,718,112 of record NW_027223759.1, read on the forward strand.
TTAAACATCCAGTTTGGCTCACAGAACCTGGATGTGAACAAGCTCCTGACTTACCCATCTTTCACCTGTCAACTCCCCCGCACAGAACTATAAATGGCCAGGTTTGCTGCTAATAAACTCAGCCAGACCAAATTAAGCGGGCTTTATTGGACCTTGTTCCTTTTTTTCTGCTGATCTCCCTGCAACAAACCAAACATATGGTGAGAGCAGAATGCTATTTAGTGTAAGACACCAACTCCACACGCTTCTCTCTTGGAGAACAGCTGAACTATGAGGGCGTCTGTTCAAATGCATCAGCCTCTTTGAAAACTTGAATAATGCCTTTCTAAGGTCACCGTCTAAAAGCAGTGACTCTTGCAAAGTCCATGATAAGCACAGCAAAAACACACAACCCAGGCCTTCAGAATCACACACACAGGGTGAGATTAAAACTACACCATAATACCATTACACACCCATCCAAAGCACCACAGTGAAAAAGACAGGAAAACTAGGTGTACTGAGGATGGAGGGTGGGAGGCCTCATACACTGCTGGTAAAAGTACGACCGCCCAGGAAAATGGGTAGTTATCTCATAAAGCTGAACACACCCAGGCCCTACTGAGACAACCTAGTAAGCCAGGACAAGCTAAATAGGAAATCTGAAACAGACAATTAAAGGCCAAGCAGTTCACAGCCGTTTAGTAAATAGTAAAATCCTATCTTCCCTAAACCAAGAACACTTGAAAGTAAATGGTTTGCACGTCTCCCCAATCATAGGGTAAATAGCTTAAATCAGGGGTCCTCAAACTACGGCCCGAGGGCCACATGCAAATACAAATATTGTATTTGTTCCCGTTTTGTTTTTTTACTTCAAAATAAGATATGTGCAGTGTGCATAGGAATTTGTTCATAGTTATTTTTTTAAACTATAGTCCGGCCCTCCAACAGTCTGAGGGACAGTGAACTGGCCCCCTGTTTAAAAAGTTTGAGGACCCCTAAATCATCCTACTCAGGGAGACAGATAGCAGAAATCCAATTAGTGCCATTTGCCAACCATACCCAAGAACCTATCAAGTTAAGGAAATAAATCTCACTTTGGCTCATCAGTATAAAACTGATGAATATTCTACTAAGATCCTCCTCAAGACCTCCTCTAAACTCCCAGCCTTTAAAATCCTCAAAACGAAGGTCCCAGCATGCAGGTCCCAGGGCATGTGCTCTCCCTTCTAGGAGCACGCCCATGTCTTTCCCTTCTCCATGCCCCTTTTCTCTGACTTTCCAGTGAGCTAACAGCAGCCCTGCTTTAGGTCATTGCTTTCCTGTAACATTTCTAAAGAGCCAAAGCCCTGCCTAAGCTCTCCTTGTTGCTTCTTCTATCCTAAGCCCTTCCTTGTGTCACTGTTCCCAGCTTTAATAAACATACCCGCAAAATCATGTGGACTTGTGTTGTGAAATCTTTCCCGCATGAAGTCAAGAACCCATACACGACAGGCCGGCCCAAGGCAGACCCACTCAGGGCCAGGTCCCCTTTCTGGTAACACTATAACTCAGAAATTCCACTCCTAAGTAGACACAACTGTAATGTGGACCCATGTTAACCAAGAGCCACATACTAGAATACTTTCAGAAGCACTATTCATAATAACCCCAAACTAAAAACCCAAACATCCATCTATGGTAGAATGGGTCAAAAAGTTGTGGCATTTCACACACTGGAATACTATACAGCAATGAGAATGAATGGTCTAGAGCAGTGATTTTTCAACCGGTGTGCCAAAGAATTCTTAAAACATGCAATACCTGATTATTCAGTCAGGGGCACTGACCTCTTTTCCCTTAGATGTTTAAATTTAAAAAATTACAACAGCCAACACAACCACAGCTATCTGGTATGAATGAATCAAAATTATACCTATTTTTTGGTCAGATCAACAGAAAATATATTTTTGATGTGCCACAGAATTTTAGTAGTTTATGAGACGAAAAAGGTTGAAAATCGCTGGTCTACAACTATACACACAACATGGATGAACTTCACAAGCATAATACTGGCCCAAAGAAGCAAAACACAAAACAGTACGCACTGCGTGAATTCATGCGCATGGAATACACAGAAGCAGGCCAAGTGCTCTGTGCTGTTGCAGGTTAGGACCAGTGATGGGTGGGATGGGCAGCGAGCAGAAGGGAGCACGAGGGGCTCCTGAGGGCTGGCAGCATTCTGCCTGCTCGGGGGGGGGGGGGGGGGGGGCGCGCGGGAGGCAGGAGGAGAAGGGGGGAGCAGGTGAGTGTGTGCACTTTGATAAGTACATTATAGATAAGCAAAAGTTAAAATCAAGGGTACAGATTTCCTTGTTAAGTCACTACTTGCCTTAGTAACTCTCTTATAAAAATGCTGGTTGGCTGGAAGATGGATAGAAGGTTCCTGATGATGCCTACTCTTGGGCACTAGCTTGTTGGATGCCTGGGGCACATTCTTCCACCCATGTGCCTAACTAACCTCATTAAAAAGACTGGATGCAATGTTACCTCAGGCTTCCTCAACTCTAATCTTGAAGATACTAAGATCCTCCTTCTCATTCCTTCCCCCATTCTTGGCCTTCATAAGTGGATCAGAATCACAGGAGGAAGTTGTACAGGATTGGGTGTAAGGCCCAGCTGGGCCCTGAGCAGACACCTGACCTTGACCTCTTCATCTGTTGGTGCAGGATGTAAAAGGAGATACACCCAGTATCACTAACTGGATGTACGTAACATTTCCAAAGCCAGCCCACTGGCTGATGAGACAAAACAGCACCTATAACCTGGGCCACCTATTGACTCACATGTAATGTCAGCCCAACAGTCCCATTTGCTGTCAGCCCGTCACTTGGCTGCCTTTCTTTCCTCTAGGAAAATGAGGTAAGGGGTATGCAAAGTGATACATTTACCCAAATCAGCAGCAGCAGAGTCTAGAAATAAAAGGCAAATATTTGAAAGACCTGTCCAGACAGGGCTCTTCCAAAGAGCAAACCAGTATCTCAATGTCAAGGAGAAGATGAGTCAAACATTGTGCAGTGCACATGCATCAACTTCAGCAAGTCAGCATTCTACGTCCAGGGGAGCTCAGCGTTCAGGCTGGCTCCTTTACCACCATCACTCAAGAGCCTGCAAGTCTCAAGGTCTCACTGACATCTCCCAGCTCCCTGGGAAACAAAAGCTTGATACAACTGACTAACAAAAGGAGCACTTCTGGAGAAGATAGTGGAACAGAGGGGAACAGCCCTTGAGCAACGGGGACCAAGTCTTCTCGCAATTTTCCATGTAAAACTAGATCCCTGATTTTTTTAAAACATATTTTGTTGATTTTTTACAGAGAAGAGGGGAGAGGGATAGAGAGTTAGAAACATCGATGAGAGAGAAACATCGATCAGTTGCCTCCTGCACACCTCCCACTGAGGATAAGCCTGCAACCAAGGTACATGCCCTTGACCGGAATCGAACCTGGGACCCTTCAGTCCGCAAGCCGACGCTCTATCCACTGAGCCAAACCGGTTAGGGCGAGATCCCTGATTTCTGAGGAGGTTGAAGAGGCTCCAAATTTCCAGAGAACTCTGATTTTACATTCTCCCAAAGCTGGGCAAGAAGAGACCCAGGACTCCAGTCAATCACTTTAAGGTGTTTGTATGCTGTAAAAAGAAGCCAATCCCATACACAACTCCTCTGACCCCAACAAGGAAGTGAGAGAAAGAGGAAGACAAGGGACTGCAGGCAACCCAGGGGAGCAGGACAGGTCTTGGTCTCTCCCTGCACAGGGTCTCCTTCATGCTGGTGGCACCCAGACCAGCCAACCCTGCTGTCAGCACACTATGAAGCGCTGACACTGCACACAAGAGGGCCTTCCCTATTGAGTCTCTTTGTTATTTAATTCTTTTGATTTTCCCCAGAACCTGAGAGCAAGATGTTTTTTTTAAACAAATAATATGGTATAAAAATAATTTTTTATAAAAGCCCAGCCAAGAAAGGCCAAATAGATAGAATTACGTTTATTAAATTTGTACTGCCCTTGGATATTGAATTTTGTGGCTCTGATGAAGGCTCTGTCTCCTTAGACATTTCATGTAAAAGTAATGTAAATTCTTCTTTGGCTTTTATCCACAGATGGGATACAGATGAAGGCTTTTGGTGTATATACATACCTATGTTATTTATATTGCAAATACTAGTGTAAGGAAAGACATCCTTTTGCTTGCTAGGAATAAAGGCATGTCCACTCCCTGGTTGACAGGTGTTCAACGTGAAATGTTCCTAAATAGCTAACCAGTTCCCTCTTAGCTAACAGAAGTCTGGCTGATAAGGACTTGATCACCAATGACTATCGCCCTTGGCACAGAGCCTCTGGGGAGGTTGGCATGATCTCATGTCATTTTTTCTGAGTGTGGTGCGCTGGCACTGTGGGACACAATGTTCAGACACACTCTTTTTATTCTAACAGTTAAGTTTATCTTAACATGCATAAGCACACCAAATCCCTAAGTCTGAATATGTTGTTAAGTAGTTTAAGATCAAATTAAAATAAATGAGTTGACTTAGAATAAATTAGGGGACAAGTATGTTTCATAACTAGTACAGGTGGTAACATGACATGGTAAAAACTATGCCTGAAGTTTCAAAAACACTGGTCCACTTAAAGAAAAGAAAAAGTTCAGCCAAAATTCAGAAAGCTCTGGTTCTAAAGGCTGACTTCCTTCACCCATCTTCCCCTGGCAGGCCTCCCTGGAATGACGGCCACAAAGGTGACAGGGTTAGAACTGTGTGGCAAATGTGATCTTTTGGAAATAGAATACAAGGTCTTTCCACCTTCAGATAAGGTGTGGCCACTGTGCAGCTGAGACTAGTGAGCCTTTATTAAGTTTTGACACACAAACCAGTAAGGCAACAGAGCAAAAGCAAATCCCTCTCCTTGACACTCCCCCCAAACCCCTCCCACAAGCTGTGGAAAGTCATTTTCTAAGCCTGCAGGCGCCGCCCGCCTGAGGTGTTCTTGGGAGTAGGCAGAAGACAGCAGATGATAGAGTGCAGACAATATATGTCATGCAGCCAGTGCCAATCTCAATGACAACTGTGCACAAGATTCCCAAGAAGGCAGGGCTTTCCAAGGTCACAATTCACCGCTAGGCTCTTAAAATCGCATCTGGGCCAGCAGATGCAAATGCTCAGTATCTCTGGTAAGCAACTGTCTTTTTTTAACCCGTTAGCGTCATCACGGGGTTTGCTGTGTGCCTTGCAAAAAAGAGCTTGCCCTGGAGGCTGAAACAGGAAAGTGCTGGCTCACGTTATGGGAAGAGGGTAGCCATGGCAAGTTCAGCTTCCCAGCAAGACCTATTTCTTCACCTTATACACTATTCTTTAAAAACAACCCCCTGTGGTAGACCTCCAAAAATTTCCTTGGTCCAACTCCCCAGAACCTGTGATATGTTGTCTTACATAGCAAAAGGGAATTAAACTTGCCCATGGAATTAAGTGGCTAATCAGATGATTTCACGATTAGATTCCACCAGATTATCCAGATGAGTCCAATGTAATTAAAAGGGTCCTTACACGTGGACGATGGAGGCCCAAGAATCAATGTCTAAAAAAGTGTCAAGAAAGACTGGCTTTGAAGATAGAAGAGGCATGAAGTAAGGAATGCAGTAGCTCCTAGAAGCTGGAAGAGGCAAACTGACCTTCTCCCTTAGAACCTCCAGGGGGGGAAAAACAAATAGAAAACAGAGCCCAGGGAGGATCTGTCTTAGTTCCTCCTTGCTGCTGTGACAAATGACCACAAACTCAGTGGCTGAAAACAACAGAAATTTACTCTTTCACAGTTCTATCGTTCCTCAGGGCTGTGCTGCCACTAGCGGACCTAGGGGACCATCCCTTCCTGGCTCTTCCAGCTTCTGGTGGCTGCAACCCCTGCTTGGCTGGTGGCTCCATCACGCCCATCTCAGCCTTGGTGGTCACACTGTCTTCTCCTCTCTGTCTCTGTGTCATCATCCATGGCCCCTCTGTTATAAGGACACTTGTGATGGCCTTTAGGGTCCATCTTGATAATCCAGGATAGTCTCCCCACCTCAAAATGCTTCGTTTACTCACACCTGCCAAATATTGCCATGTGAGGTCATAGTTACAGGGTTTAGAAGGGCATTATTCAGCCTATTATAGACTCTCTTCAGACTCTGATCTCCAGAACTGGAGATGATAAATCTGTCTTGTTTTAAGACACCATTATGGTAATTTGTTACACCGCCAATAGGAAACCAATACAGCCCCTATCTCCCAATGTGTGCTGCAGATCAGAAAGCCTGGGTCAGAGGGAGGAGCTGGCCCATCCTGTCTATTCACATCAACACCCACAGGATCCTTTGTATCTAAAAATGATACCTCTCTTCCCCCAGGAGATGTGAAAGATGCCAAGATTCAGCAGTAAGTGGCCAGTAGAAGTTTCAGAAATAACCCTTCTCTTTCCTCTCACCTATCACAAGCTTCTAAAATAAACTTTGTGGCCATTCGTGATGCAAAACTTAGGGGGGAGAAAGAACTGACATTCATTTCAGACAATTTCACTTAATAATGAGTACACTCCATCCACAAATGTCAAAGGGCTTTGCTCACAAAGCCAGTAATCCCTAACACAAACATAAGACAATGTAATATTCTAAAGGGCCTTATTGCTCAAATAGGAACAGCCTTCCTAGAATTCAAGGGGCAGAACATCACACTTTTATTTATTTTTTAATATTTTTATTGATTTCAGAGAGGAAGGGAGGAGAGGTAGAAACCTCAATGATGAGAAAGAATTATTGATAGGCTGCCTCCTGCACGCCACACACTGGGGATCAAGCCCGCAACCCAGGCATGTGCCCTGACTGGGAATCAAACCATGACCTCCTGGTTCATAGGTTGATGCTCAACCACCGAGTCATGCCAGCCGGGCAAAACATCACACTTTTAAGCAGCTCTAGTCACTGGTTCTTTCTCAGGGAGGCCATGAGGCTGGTTTTCTGTCCTCTCTGGAGGGATTTCTATTTATAGAACTGCTCCTTTTCACTGGCCTGCCTTCAGGACACTGCAGCGACTCCCCAGAGGACTGCTCTACTGGACTCCCCAGGTTGGGACATCCCTAGACTCTGTCCTTGGCCCTCTTCTCTCTGTATTCTCTTTCTTAGTGAGTGCACCCTGGCCCATATTCTCAAAATCGTATATCCAGCCTTGAACCCTCACCTGAGCAAATACCACAGTGCTGACTCGGTCACCCATTGGAATGTTTAGGAAGTGTCCAAATTAGCAGCCAAAGCAGAGCATGCATGGGCTTGGTGACCAGCACTGCCACCCAGCCAGGGCTCACACAAAACCCACAGCCCTCACGTGCACATTCTCTTCATGCCCTCCCATCTTTCATATTTAAACCATCGATAAGTCTATAAGCTCTGCCTCCAATATCTACCCCAAATATGATTATATGTCACCATCCCCACTCTGTCCCATTCCAAAGTCCCCTCAGATGCTGGCAATCAGTTCCCAGCTCCTGCTCACCTTCACCTCCAACCAGCCTTCACCCTCCACAGGGCAGCTGGTTGCCTTTTTAAAGTAAAATCGGATGTCTCTCCCAGGGGCCTCCACAAACTCCACACTTGACCATGAGCTACTTAACTGACCACTTGCCCCTCAAACTTTCATCCTTTCTCTTCCTTATTAGTGTAAACCTGAGAAGGAACATACCCAGTGTTAGAAGCCCCTTGTGGTTAACTGGCCTCAAATCCATAACGAGCGTCTAGCACCACTGGTGGAAGAGGCCTCTCAGGCACACTGTACGCTACAGTTCAGGGAAAAGCCAGAGACTGGGCTGCCTCCTGCACGGCCTTCCAGCCATCTGAGTGGACCTTATAGAGGAGTTCCTGGAATCCTATTTCCAACCATCTGGGATGGCACCTGGACACTTGGGCCACAGAACCCCTCATTATTATCTTGTTGCCCACATACTATCACTGTGTACTATCCAACACCCACCAACGTAAAATAAGTATGTGTTTCTCCATTTTGCTTTTTATCCAAGCCTAGAGCTTTCCCAGCTTTGCTTTATCCCTCCTCCTTTATCTACCACCAATGGATTTCGTACAAGCCTCCTTACATCTGACGGTAATGTGTAAATAAGCTGCAAAACTGCCATTCTCTGGAGCCTTTTCTCAATCACATCCTCAAAATTTTGGCTCAAATAAACTCTTATAAAACCTTTCTACAGGCTGGGTATTCTCATTGACAAAAAGAAAAGACATCAAGATCTCCATTCTGGGGGTCCTAGGCTTCGCTCACACACCCTCTCCCCCACCATTCTCTACCAACCAGCTGGCTCCCTAATCTCCATCTGTACTGCTTCTGCTCCTTCACACAGCTTGGGCTGGCCAAGGCTCCTGCTTAACCCCGGGGCATCACACCACTTGCTAATGACCACATTTTCTTTTAAGTGTCTCACTGGCCTCGAAAGAAGACAGCACAGTAAAAACAAGGGCACTCAGGCAGAGATTAGGCTTCCTAGCGTGGAGATGAAGAAATCCTTCCAACAACAGGAAGACCAAGTGCATCTCCACTCATTCTCCTTTAAAAGATGAGTACTGACCCAAGACCCTCTCGAAGGGTGGGAGGATGTCAAGCACAACAGATGGAGGAAATCTCAAGGACACATGAAATGAGTGCTGGCATGAATGAAAATGGAGCTTAGGAGGGAAGAGAATCTCATGTCAACAACATGATTACATGATTGATTAAGAGAAATTAAGTGGTGACAGGACATGTTGATCCTTTAACTGCTTGTACCAGGGCTGGCTCTTAGACAGAATGCTTCCTCTTGGCCCGCATACAGCCCATTGTGTGCCAGGTGGTGAATGTGCTAGAGGGCGTTACTCAGACTAGAACTAGTGCCCACAACACACCTCATTTTTCAGGTGAAAAATAATGTTATGCTCAGAAAGGTGCAGGCCAACTGATCCATGAAGCATGGCACACAGAGGGAGAGCCGAGGGCCCAGGAACCCTTTAGAGACCATGAAAATGCTTTCATTCTTTTAAAATAAGAAGGAAAAATGGAATATGACCCACCCCAGATGCAGTCAGAAAATATAATTTTCATTATTTTCTAAATAGAGAAAGGGGTCTACTAATCCCAAGTGCCTGGGGCCGGCCCATGGACACAAGCAGCAAAGAGCAGACAGATGAGTCCAGGTCAGCCCCTGCCCTTCTCCAGAGCACCACCAGCCTCTCATGAGTTCACCCCTCGTGAAACCCTGGTGTCTCTAGAGTTTGGGAATGCCTCCAACACCTGACATTTTTGAAAATGCATTTTTTTTAAAATACTAGAATCATGAAGCCAGAAATGTCCGTTAGAGGACCCAAAATCTGATCACTGCTCCCTAGCATGATCCTTAGCTCACTTGTTAGACCAACTGTTCTGAGCAAATGTTAACTTAAGAGGCTCTGGGTGCTCCCTATTTCCAGAACACCCCATGGAGAGATGGAGAGCACTCAAAGTGAATAAAGACAGAGTTTCAAGTAGTGTATCTCAATGGTGGCCCCTGGGCCCACTAACTGCATTGGAAGGACCTGGGATGCTCATTAAAAATGCAAATTCCAGCCCAGCCAAGATGACTCAATGGTTAAGCATCAACCTATGAACCAGTAGATAACTGTTTGATACCGTTTGCTTCCCAGTCAGGGCACATGCCACAGTTGGTTGCAGGTTCGATCCCCAGTGTGCGGCATGCAGGAGGCAGCTGATCAATGATTCGCTTTCATCATTGATGTTTCTATCTATCTCCCCATCTCTCAACCTCTCTGAAATCAGTAAAAATCCTATATAATAAAAGCCTAATATGTTGCGTCTGTTCATCCAGTCGGCCGTTCAACCAATCAAAGCATAATATGCTAATGATATGCTAAGGCCACTCAACCGCTTGCCATGATATGCACTGACCACCAGGGTCAGATGCTCTGACTGGTAGATTAGCTTGCTGCCGGGGTCCAGCCAATCAGGACTGAGTGAGGTGGCCAGACATGCCCTGGAGCCCTCCCACAGTCCCTCTCTGGCTGGCCAACCTCCCGCATCCCTCCCCGGCCCTGATCGTGCACCGGTGGGGTCCCTTGGCCTGGCCTGCACCCTCTCTCAATCCGGGACCCCTCAGGGGATGTCAGAGAGCTGGTTTCAGCCCGATTCTGCAGACCAGGCTGAGGGAACCCACTGGTGCACAAATTCATGCTCCAGGTCTCTAGTATATATATATATATATATATATATATATTTTTAATACAAATTCCAGAACCCAGGAATGCCTCTGAGCTGCAGTGCTGGAGGCCGGAATCTGCCTTCTAAGCACACCCAGGGAGTCTGACCTGCAATGTGATTAGGACCCACTAGTCAGGACCACAGGAGAGGGCAAACTGCTTTTCAAATAGTTTTAAAATATTATGAATTTTCCCAGAATGTACCTATCATATACAACGAGCCAAGAAAATACTTTGTTTTGTTCTGAACTTTTACCCCAAGGAATTAATTTTTTTTTAAACTGTATCACTGATGACAAAGTCACTTCTGGATGATGAGTCACCAATCAACTTTGTGTTTAGAGTTGTGGCATGTGTAGGTGATTTTACCAACAGACACAGGGATATAGGTGACTACTTCATTTTGTCCTCTCAGTACGGTAGGGCCCAAGCAAGCATTGAAATATCTGTCTGATCATGCATTCTTTTCATTTCTCTTTACATTAATTAGGAAACTGAATTATTTTTGTTCTGGTTTTTGAAACTGTGTATGCTGGCAGTTATGTTATCTACAACTTGCATTCAGGATGCAGAGAACACTATAAAATAACTAGAGGTGCTGGTTTATCATAAATCAGCAGTCGGACAACCCTCTCACAATCCGGGACTGCTGGCTCCCAACCGCTTGCCTGCCTGCCAGCCTGATCACCCCCTAACCACTCCCCTGCTGGCCTGATTGATGCCTAACTGCTCCCCTGCCGGCCCGATTGCCCTCAAGTGACCTTCCCTATAGGCCTGTTCACCCCCAACTGCCCTCCCCTGCCGGCCATCTTGTGGTTGCCATCTTGTGATGACATGGGGGTCATTTTGTGACTACATGGGGCGGCCATCATGTGCAAGGGCATGGCAGTCAATTTGCATATTACCTCTTTATTATATAGGATTGCTATAAAAGAAGGCAGTGGGCCTTACAGGATTAAATTTGAGTACAAAAGATCCCTAGTAAGAAAAACTCTGAAATTTTGCCAATCTTACAAGTATGGGGGAGTCCCTAACACCCCATGGTTTCCCACCTACCCACTCACCCACATACAAAACAGAAAAAGGGGAAATAAAAGTGAGCTGGGCTCTAGAGGCTGGCAACCAGAGGCACTCCTATCCAGGCGGGTGCTGAGTCCTGGGCCAGCTATAAGGCAGAGGCAGAACAAGAGAACCATAAACCTAAAAGGCTGGCTAGTGGTTACTGGGGCAGGAAGCAGGGGGTGGCAGAGAAAAGGAACATAGAGGGGAGTTACTAGCAAGTCCAAGCTCAGGTTAGTTTCAAAGGTACTTAAGGAGAAGGAAGAGGGGGAGGAGGAAGAGGAGGAGGAGGAGGAGGAGGAAGAAGAGGAAGAGGAGGGGGGGGGGGGAGGAGGAGAAGGAGGGGGAGGAGAATGTTATGAAACCAGTTGCATGTATTCATTAGGACCAATCAACTATTGTATTAATAATCATAGAAGGCAAATAATTAACTTAGCAACCACAGCAAACCTAGGCAGCTATACGAGCATGGAGCACTTGATTGATTGATTGATTTTTTTTATAGAGAGGAAGGGAAAGGGAGAGGGATAGAAAGTTTGAAACACTGATGAGAGGAACATCCATCAGCCGCCTCCTGCACACTCCCCACTGGGGATGTGCCCGCAACCAAGGTACGTGCCCTTGACTGGAATCGAACCTAGGACCCTTCAGTCCGCAGGCCGACGCTCCATCCACTGAGCCAAACCGGTTAGGGCGTGCATGGAGCTCTTTAAGCTTGAGTGGTAATTAGCTGCCCTGGAAGGACGGACAATCACTGTTCTCATATTAATGAAGAAAGAAGAAGGAGGCACTTGGTATGGGGAGCATGGCCTCCTGAGCCGTGTGTCAGGCAGATAAAGCCGCTAACGCCTGGCAGCCACCAAGGCCATCTCAGAAAACCATTCCGTTTTCTCATTAGCATGTGCAGCTGTTACTTCACTCACAACAACACCCCCCATGGGGGGTCTGACAAGCACAGGTCACCCTGAAGGTGGAAGGAAAAAAAGATCCAAAGACAAATCATAAGAACTATTTCACCCTGACAGAGTTGTCCCAGGTCCAGAGCCAAGGCAGGAGATGGTGACTTCTTCCCCCAGAGGCCTCCCGAGGCCTCAAAGGGCATGCAACTGTCTACTCTTCCCCCTCGCTCCCCATCATCCCATCTTTTCTCATATTTTCTGGTTCCCTAATATAAGAGAATATGAAAAGGAGGAGGCTTTTCAAATAGAGGAGCCAGAGAAAAATCATCTGCTTCTTATGGCCAAAGCATAGAGAGGACTACATGTCCCACTCCCACTCCACCAGCTCAGAGAGAAGACATCGCTTCTTTTGTGCTCCACTGGCCCCTGGACCTCCCTTTACATGATTACCTAACACGCTGCTGCACCTACTGGCCCACAGGCCCACCTGCCTCAACCATATCAAACAGGCCATGACAGGCCCGAGACGTCGCCCCTTCAAGAAAAGGCACCAGGAGTGAGCAGGTCTATAATGAAGGCGGTTGAACAAATAAACACAACAGACAAGCTCCTCAAACCTGAAGTGTAAATACACTTTTCTCATTTGTGTTTGAAATCCAAAATAGCTTATAGAAAGTCCAGGCACCATCGTAGTTCCAAGACCATGGGCGTGCATTTTATTATGCTGCACAACCTATGCCCTTTAAATCTACGAGCCCTGGGAATAACTTACAGACAGGGACAGTAAAGGAGATAGAAAACTCGAGGCAGAGCCCCTAATGGTAAAGGGGCAGGGACAGGGAGGGACAGAAAGAGAGCCACGGCACAGGAAAGAGGGCAACAATGACTCACTCTAGGCATCCTTCCTTCAATTTCCCTTTCCCTCACCTCACTAGCAAGAGTCAAGAGGGGCATTAGTTCATGGCAACACAGGACAAGACAGACAGGAAGGCAGAGGGGCCGAAACTTTCCTTCCACAACACCTCCCAGGGCAAGACCACCACAGACCACAGCTTCTGTTGCCGCAGATCGGGACCTAGACTGTGGGGGATGAATCCATTAAGGCTGGGAGGGCGGCACGGCAGATCATTTCTAGGAAAGAAATGTAATTTATAACCTGGCCCTTGGCTCTCCAGTGTCCACATTCGAGTAGGTAACCCAGAATTTCCACATTGAGACCACTGACACAGCCTTTCTGGGGCTATCCTCTTTATGCCAATGACTTCCCATTACAATAAAGGGAAACTCGAAACACCTTACTCTGGTTACATGCAGATTATCATGATCTGGCCTTCTGCTACCTCACCAGCCTCACTGCATCCCACTCTTCCCCGCCCCCAAAGATGCCAGTTTCACCCTCACCTGTGGCACAAGGTCTTTGAGCATCTTTGTGTGTTCTTTCTCCCCTGCCTGGAAAATGCATCCTTGGCTGATTCAGTTTGTCCCGATCATTTTAGGAAACACATGCTCCCCTTTAACTTTCCCTTTCCTTCGTAGGCACATAACTATCTGAAATTATCATATTCATTTATTTACCACTAGAGGCCCAGTGCACAGATTAGAACACCGGTAGGGTCCCTCGGCCTGGCCTGCGGGGATCGGCTGAAACCAGCAATCCTACATCCCCCCCCCCCCCCCCAAGGGATATAGTAGTGCTCACAGTGGCAGGCTGCCCACTCATCCCGGCCCCACTGCACCTGCCTCCACCACTGCTTGGTAGGCTGGCTGCCACTCCACTGCGGTCTCCGCGCCCATCTTAGGGTGATACCAGCACGCCCATGACCGCGAAGCAGCTGTGGGCTCGTGCCCTGTCAGTCCAGATGCCAGTCCCGGTCCAGGTCCCAGTCCAGATGGAGGAGGGGCACGCAGGGGGAGTGTCCAGGGGAGAGGCTCACGTCGCCACAGCGGCACTCACCAGCCATGAGCCCAGTGTCTGGAGCCCTTTGTTCAGCTGAGCAGCACTCCCACTGTGGGAGCGCACTGACCACCAGGGGGAAGCTCCTGCATTGAGTGTCTGCCCCCTGGTGGTCAGTGTGCATCATAGCTACCAGTTGACCAGTCGCTACCAGTCAACCAGTCGAGCAATCAAAGGGTCAACCGGTTGCCTAGGCTTTTATATATATAGACAATATAAGCCCCATGAGAGCAGAGGATGCATCTGTTCTGCTCACCACTGCATCCTTGGAGATGAAAACAGTACCTAGTACATGGCACATGCTCGGATGGTCCTTGAATGAGTGAAGAAGTGGAGAAAACCTAATGGCTAAGAGGTGACACAAAGGCACTTGACCTATAACAACTTGGGAATACCTGATTACATTTAGGGGGTGAAGGACAAAGAGTAGCTAAACAGAGAAAAGAAGAAAAAGTGACCGGCAGCACCACCAACTGGCAATGACCGCCATGGTCCATGAAGACCTGTGTCCCTGCAAGGCCAGCATCACTGCAGGGACCAGGAATATTTCCAGAGAGCCAATGCCCGGGACCGCCACACAGCTCTGTCTGAAGCATTTGGGCTGAAGGCCATGTTCCCTGGACAGAAAATCTGCTGAAACCCTTCAAGCACGGCTGTCAGCAGTGTCCTGACCAAGGTCAGCCATCTACTTATTTCTGGAAGAATTCCTCACAGTTAGGACTTCTCATCCTTGACTGGGGAATGGGAGAGTCAGCTAAAATAGTTCTCGTCATCCAAATAGAAGACATTGCTATCTGCAAAGGGCTACGTAATCGATTCTTCAGTTCAAAGAAGATGACCTTCATTTCAAAGAAGAGACAGAAGGAAAACAAGTCCTTAGGTGTTCTGGAAACATACTTCCGTCAATGGCTGCAAGAGTCTAGTTATACATGCAGTGTTATTTCTGTCAGACCGCTGAACACTCAAGCTCCTTGCGGGCAAGGACCTGGTCAATCCTGCCAGCTGCTCCACCTCCGCAAAGAGCACCCAGTCAGGACCCAAGCGATACTCTTCCCTCAAACACCAGCAGTACTGACGAGTACAATGGAGACAAGCCCTATGCAGAGGCATTTCGCAAGCAAAGGATTTCTGGGCATCTTCCCCAAAGTTGAAGGTCCAAATAATAAGGGAAGAGAAGAAAAAGAAAAGGATTCCAGGTCAGCCCTAAGAAAAAAAAATCCCCAGTGACTACAGGAAAAAACCACGGAAGGAATATTTGAAAGATCAACAAGGTGGGGAAAATTACAGAACAATGACATCAAAGAGTTGTTGGAACAGCATGCAGAACAGGGTAAAAATGCATTATGTTTTTCCAAACAGAAATTTAATGCTCCATCCCACACTGTGAATGGAAGAACGAAGTACAGGCTACTGTTTTTAGGAAAATAAAACAGAGCAAGCAAACAAAATACAGCTGCAGCCAGCAGCCAGCCCTGAGCCTGACAGGCCATAGGTGGCACGAAGGAAGAAGTGGCTTTCAGTCAACAGCTGGTCCCACAGCTTTTCCCACTTTGCCCCGACTTCCTCCAGGTTCCAGCCCCTTTCTGCCGGATTGTGTATCATGGGATCCAAGAGCCCTGCGTCCTATCGGAAAGCACCCTGCCCTCCTCCAGGAGCAGGAGGATGGGTGCAGGGCATGCAATTAGGCCTCTTAGAACAGCGGTTCTCAACCTGTAGGTCGAGACCCCTTTGGCGGTCGAACGACCCTTTCACAGGGGTCGCCTAAGACCATCCTGCATATCAGATATTTACATTACGATTCATAACAGTAGCAACATTACAGTTATGAAGTAGCAACGAAAATAATTTTATGGTTGGGTCACAACATGAGGAACTGTATTTAAAGGACCAGAAGGTTGAGAACCACTGTCTTAGAATGTAATCAAATTATGTGCAAAAGATTTCCCTGAGAAGCACTGGCTCAGCATAGACTCCAGGATGGAGTTTAATGTTTACTTGAAAATCTATCACCAATTTTGGAAGATATGAAAGAATTTAATTTCTCTGAAACGACACACACACAAGATTTTCTGGCGTGCTAATTTTTACCTTCTGTTAACCAAAATGTTTTAAGACAACTTAATATGCCACGAGGATACATTTTAAGGGAGTTGGGAGCTTCATACAAATACCATTCATTTGAAAATAAACTTTTGTCTCTTTCATACATACTGAATGGCAGAAACAGCCCAGCGCCTAGCATTTGCAAGCAAAGCTGTAACATAAATCCCTCAATGGAAGGAAATGTGGTACAGTCACCCAGAGTGAGTTGTAAGTAGTAAGAGAATGGTTACAACGTGGTGGTTCCCAAACCTGGCCCCCCATCAAGCCCACATGGAGGAGGTGTTCCACTAACTTCCATTCCTGGGCACCCCCCTGAGAATCGGCTTTCCTGGTCTGCCTGCAGGAACACATACATCTCACCTAGCCCCTCCTCCAGGTGATGTGGATCAAGAGGCAGATTTGGGAGCAGCTGCTACAAGCAGCACAGCAAAGGCAGGTGGACTATGCTCACCCACACCAACAGAACAGCAGGTGCACAAGCTTCTTTGTACTGAAATGCCCCAGAGGTCTTATTAACTCACCTCCCTGGAGGGAGCCCAGATGGCCCAAGATTCCAAACCTCACATCCGCTGGACTCCAGCACAAGTCGGGGCACTCCTGCCACTTGCCTGGCTGGCAGGACTAAGACTGTCAGGTCAGAATGTGAGAAATGCCTAGAGCTGGGCAGACACGAGAGCAAGAAGGGTGTGTGCCCAGCAGTGCATCTGTACTGACCACGCTAGGGAGGCTCCAGGAGGGAGCCTGAAGTGGCTGACAGGCTCAGAGAGCCTGGAGAGGCAGACAGAGATAATAACATGTTTTATTCTTCAGCAAAAAGAACTTGGAGAGAGTGGGCTGTGGCCACCCTTCTTGGCTGGTCAGGGTTTGAAGAACCTTTCATTTCCAGTTACCAAGGCTTCAGCTATGGATGACAAGGTCCAGATGAGGCTGTGTCAGGCTAGTGCTCCTCAAGCCCTTCCCCTTCTCTCACAATCAGAAGGGGAGCCCAACATCAGCATCCCCTGCAGCCCGGGGCAATGCATCAAACCCTGCCCATGCACAGCTTCCGGTCATCATCTCCCATGCATTCCCCCCATCCTCTTCCTCCTTTATCCTGGGCCATACAACAGAGACCAACACTGCAGAAGGCAGAGTGAACAACGTGCCATTCTAGCAGATTTTAACATAACAGAAAATAACTGTGTCTCGTTTAAGTCACTGCTGTTTTGGGTTTCTGTTAGAGCAGTTGCATACGCAGCCTAATACCAGGAATTTCTTTCTACATGGAATAAGGTAAGAACTATTAATCAGAAAGCTATCCCTTCGTACTTCCCTTTTTCTCCTCCGCCCAACAATACGGTAGACACCATCATCTTCAACGCCAAAGGTCAGCGAGTTGTGTCAGGAGGCACAACGACCTCCCTTTAATCCCAAGCCTCAGGTTTTAGGAGCTAGACCACCTGAAAACACAGGCTTTCCTCTTTCAGCCATCAATGTCCCAATATACCTTTTGAAGGGAATTTTCTACCAATAATCACCATGGAAATTAGTCACACTTCTGGAGCAAGTCTAGCATTACTTCCCCAATGCTATTACTTTTCCCTCTGCCTGGAAGCCCTTCCTGACCTGAAAAATTCCTCATCATAGCCAAGTTCAAATGTCAAAATGCTTCAACTCCCAAGGGTTTGGAGGACTTTTTAAAAATAGTTTGAAGTATACTGGGATATATATGCCTGCTACCCTCCAGTCTGCTCGGTTCTTGTTGGCAAGAACTGTTTGCTCTTCTTCCCATCCTGACCCCCCACCCCTACTGCCCTCCACTGCATGCATCTCAGGATCTGGCACAGCAAGAAAGCAGCAGACATGTGGTGAGCTAATGAATGAAATTGTTGAATTAACTGTGCTATCTTGTGAGTAAATGGTTTAAAATTCAAAGGCAGAGCCCATGACTTAAGGTAATCTCCTTGTGAATCCAATAAACACAAATATTCTCCTTAAACTATTTTGCCGTACTTAGTCTGTTAAGATAGGAGACACCCCTTTTTAAAGGAGCTAAAGATCTTTGATGCTTACAAGCATCAACCACCATTTATTAGGAGTTGCATTTAATAGAAAAACAATTTTGCACCCAATAGAAAATCGATTAACTAGGGCACTATGAAATCTGAGCTGTCATGTTTTCGAAATGATCATTTTGCTTTGAAAACATATCCTACATTGAATCAAAAAGAAAACACACCTACATTAAACAATGTTTTAAGAAGTTCCCTTGGATACCATGCAGATTTTTTTTATCTCAAGAGCTGAAGAAGAAAATAAAATTATACACACATACCTCATGCTACCTACACACCAGAAGCAACAGCCTAAAATCTTCTCTTTACAGAGATAAGGGAAAACATCTTTGAACTACCAAAGCTAGGTCATGGGTCATAATTCTCATGCATAAAGCCAATCTAGACAAAGTCTGTGCTCAGAGAAAATTTCCACTTCTGCTAATTGCATAGAGCTTGGCACAGGGACTGAACAAATGTCCAACAAAAAGTTAAAGAACAATGTAGAGCAATGAGAAAATTCGACTATCAAAGGAGACCATGTCCAGAGTACTAAACAGGAGCCTAAGGGGAGCTGCCTTGAATGATAAAGTT
The DNA here is from genome assembly GCF_028538775.1 of Myotis yumanensis. NCBI lineage: Eukaryota > Metazoa > Chordata > Mammalia > Chiroptera > Vespertilionidae > Myotis > Myotis yumanensis. The sequence goes on from NW_027223759.1 coordinate 76,737,025, forward strand.
ATTTTTAATTCCACGAGAATCACTGTAACTCTTTACCCTGGAATTCTACCAAAATCAAGCAAGCCATTCTTATCCTTAAAATCACAGCATTTCAAAAGTGGACGGGCCTTCAAGAGCATTTATTCTGAATGCCCAGATATAGTGACTGACTTGCTGGAGAAGCTCAAGCCAGTGACAGGTACAGCGAAGCCTAGACTCCCCGGTCCTCTAAGAACTAATCCAGGGTCCCTGCCAGCTGGGAATAGAGAATAAAGGCTGCTCCGTAGCACCAGCTACACAAATAAAAACAGCCTGGGAACGGAGATCCTCCAGCCCAGTCCTCTCCCCGACACCCCAGGTCTCAAATACAACAAAGATTATAGACATTAAAGGGCTCTAGGCAAACTTTCCAATGGGATTCATTTAAGGCAGCAGGCACGAGGAATTAAAAAATGAATGAGGCTAAAGGAAACCCATTCCACAAGGAGCTCATTGTGAGTAACGGGAACAGAGACTACAGATATCCTATATAATAAAACCCTAATATGCAAACCAACTGAACAGTGGAACAACTGGTTGCTATGATGCATGCTGACCACCAGGGGGCAGACGATCAATGCAGGAGCTGCCCCATGGTGGTCAGTGTGCTCCCACAGGGGGAGCGCAGCTCAGCCAGAAGCCAGGCTCATAGCTGGCAAGCGCAGCAGCAGTGGCGGGAGCCTCTCCTGCCTCCGCTGCAGGCAGGCAGTAAGGAGTGACGGGTCCCAGACTGTGAGAGGGATCCAAGACTGCGAGAGGGATGTCCGATTGCTGGCTTCTGGCAGTCAGCCATCCCCAGAGGGGCCTCGGACTGCGAGAGGGTGCAGGCTGGGCTGAGGGACCCTCCCCCGACCAGTGCATGAATTTTGTGCACCGGGTCTCTACTTAATTATAAAACAATGTACTACAACCCATACTGGAGATAAGAACAGTATTATTGGACATTTCCAACTCCATAATTAAAATGTTTGGATCTTTCTTTCCCTCTAATTTCTAGGGTAACTTCTAGAAAATTATAATCTAACATTAAGTGGATAATAAAGTAAGAATTGTTACACACAATGCCCAGACTACAATAAAAATACTATTTTAGAACCTCTAAAAAAAGAAATCTTTCTCCAAAACAGGAAATTCATACTTGAAAATTTTTTCTAAGACAAGTTTAAAACCATCAAGGGTGTTATATTTACTGAAATTAAAAAGGACTCAATTCTAGTATAGTACCTGCTCATTCAGATTCACGTCACCCTTTTGGGTGGGTGGGAAATGGGAACACATTGGTTTGGGGATCTGAAGGAATCCCAATTGTTAACAGGAACACCCCAAAGGGTGTTCAGTCCTAGAGGTTGAGAACCTCCATTATGTGTAACACCAATGCCACTGTGCTCTGGGGACAGTTGGGATCAGAGACAATGAATATAAAATAGATATGTGACCTTCACAGCCACTAATAAAATACTGCTGGACCTTAAGGGCCTGAGCAACCCTTCGGGTCATGGAGAAAAGACTCCTGGATTTTCGTAAAACAGCTCCCAACTTCAACTCTTTATTGGCTTCCTGAGGTGAGGTTCTTATGATAGCAGGGACCATCTGAACCACAATACCAGTATTAAGGAGAGGCATCAATGCTCACAGAACGCAGTCCACCAGGGTCTTAACCAGAGCAGAAAGTGAAGGCAGATTAGGGAACGTTCCTATCTCTACAAAAGCCTGAAAGGAGGCAGTATGTCAGAACCCGCTTAAATGATTACAGCACAACATATTCCCCATGTGTAGCCCAAGGGATCTGCACCTCCAGGGAAAGAGTAAGAATTTATGATGGCAGGACCAACACAACCTGTGAAATGAATTGATTAGATTGATTCAAATATTTACTATTACGGCACAGCACCCAGACATCTTACCTTCAAGATTTGAGCGACTGCTGAGCAGATGGCGTTAATATTCTATTGTCTGCCTGCTTGTTGCTGCTCAAGGTTGTAGAAATAATGAGCGGCCCAGAATCCAGGGGACATCATGTCAGAATTGGTATTTCAGTCACGAGCCCCATTTTTTCTGGCCTCATTCACAGGAATACCTGCATACATCCTGCTCCACCTCAGGCAGAAGTAGAACTTTATTTTAAAGGTACCATTAGAGACAGCTCTGAGATGAAATTTACTTTGCCCAGAAGTTGGCACAACATATGTTTACTTAGGGAGACATAGCTAAACAACACTAGCAATAAAACTAATCCAACCCATTGGAAAAGACAGTGTCACCTCTTTCTCCTTCCTAAAATCCAAAAGTGGGGGGGGAGGGGGGTGGAGAGAAAAAGGAACAAATGCAAATTGCCACTGGCAGAGTTTCATGTTTGAGGTGAACTGAACGATTCAAGAGCAACTCAAGGTTTGCAGCCAATGCCTATTCATTAACCCAGTAGGAGGTGTGAGGCCATCTGGCACCCACGTCCAGTGGAAGATGTATTGCTTAGGATCAATTCTGAATAGCCAGCAAGTTTATTTTTACACATTTCACATTTTATGCACAAAACTACAAGGACATAAATATCTGCATGAGGCATGCCAGGGAGACTTAACAACACTCAAAAATGGGATCCAGCCGAAGTCAGCTTCCATCACACTCCATTAAACAATGCCCTTCCAACTTTCAGGAACCCCAGTAAACCCTTCCAATGTCTCAGCTAGAAAATCTTTAAGAAACCACTACACTCTGAGTATGTAAGGGAGGGGAGACTGCCCTGCATCAACAGACTTGGGGAATGGAAGGCAGGGCTCACATTCAAGTTCAGGCCCTGGAGTCTGGCTGGGCAGAGGACTCCAGTGCACCACAGCCTGGGTCAGCGGATCAGTGGGTGCCGGGAACCCACTCCACAGGATTCTTCCTCTGTGGCCTTCATTCTTAAAACTTCACATAACCAACCAGAATCTTCTTTTTCCAAGTGAAGTTACTGCCTTTTTCTCTAATAGAAACATAATATTTGCTGGATGCCAAAATTTACTCAGGGCCAAATAACCAGAAAATCACAAAGAATTTTAAAAAATCACTTATCATTCCACCATCTGTACATATTTACTGGTAAGATGATTTTGAAATATAAATATATATATATATATGTGTGTGTGTATATATATACACACACACACACACACACACATACATATAAAACATGTATAGTATATATACACTGAGTGGCCAGATTATTATGACCACCTGACGTTTGTAGGCAAATTAGCTATAATTTCGCGCTGAAGTTACTAGAGGGATAGACCATTATAAACGTCTGAATAGCACAACATACCTAAGTATCGTTGCTGATCCTATCATGTTGATGGCGTATCCCAATGGAGGTGGCTTCTTCCAACAAGACAATGCGCCATGCCACGGTGCTCGTATTGTGCAGGAATGGTTTCAAGAATATGAGGGAGACTTTGCCTTGCTTAGGTGGCCCCCACAATTGCCAGATCTCAATCCAATTGAGCATTTGTGGGACGAAGTTAAAAGAGCCATCCGGCAGCTGGTTCCACACCATCAAATCTCACAGAACTGGACAGTGCTATTCATCAGGCATGGTGTCAGATTCCTCGCATCACCTTTCAACATCTCGTGGAGTCAATGCCAAGAAGAATTGCCACAGTATTGAAGGCAAAAGGTGGCCCAATGAAGTACTGATGGGGTGGTCATAATAATTTGGCCAGTCATAATAATCTGGCCACTCAGTGTGTGTATGTATGTATATGTGTGTGTGTGTGTGTATGTGTGTGTGTGTGTGTGTGTGTCTCTCTCTATATATATCACAAAATATTATACTTGCTTTCTTATAGCCTGTTTTCATATCTTAACACATTTTAAACACTTTCCTATGAGAATATTTTTTATCACAATGTAAAAGTTAAACAGTACTCCACTGCCCGTACATATCATCTTACTTACATAATCCCATAGTATTAGGCATGTATACTTTTCTCTCAATTTTTCTATATTAAAAAACAACATAACAATAAACTGTCTTTCACTCTTACCTTTGCAATTTCAGATATTTCCTTAGAATGAAGGAAGTACCAGATCACATAAGAGGATTTTTAGGCTTTTGACATAATAATCCTATTTTCTTTCAGAAAGTGTATACCAATTTGTACTCCCAACTAGCAAGGTATGAATGCCCATATACCCTACGGTCTCACTGAAGTTTCTATTATCTATATATTATTGTCCCTTTAAAAAATTATTTGCCAATCAGATAGGTGCAAATGGCTACTGCTAATAGAAATCACAACCACAACATTTAGCAGGCATTTACTATATGCTAGGCACTGTTATAAGTGATTCACAAATCTGAAGCAGTGCTGTATTGATAACCCCATTGTATGATGGGGATGATAAGGCAAAGGAAGGTGAGGTAATTTGTCCACCTGGTCACTGGAGGAGCTGGAGTTTGGACTCAGGTAATCTGGTTTCAGAGTCTAGGCTTTTAACCCCTAGATGATGCAACAACATGGGAACTACCTGGAAGAATGAGAGGAAGGAAGAAGATTAACATCTGGGAACTATAGGCTATCAATCACACCCACCTTTATTCACATGTTCAGCATCACCATTTGTGGGGTAGTCCCATCAGTGATGAACACACACTCTGTACTAGCACACCAAATCGGAAAGTAGACTAACTTCCCATTGGCACACTCATCAAAAAGTGACCTGGGTTTATTACCTAGGCATGTAACTATTTGCCTGGTCACACTAATCACATAAAAGGGCATATTTGTTTTCTGGTGTAAAAAAGGATTTGGGATCCACCAATTCCACTTCTGGCTAGGTACCCCAAAGAACTGAAAGTAACGACTGAAACATAACTGCACACCAAGTTCACAGAAGCATTATTTGCAACTAGAGGCCTGGTGCACAAAATTCGTGCATGGGTGCAGTCCCTAGGCCTGGCTGGTGATTGAAGCGTGTGTGTCTGGCGTGGAAGGGCAGGTCCCAGCTGACCACTGGACCCTGGGAAGCACCTGGGCCCCTAGGCACCCATGTGCGCTCCTCCGCCTGAGTCATCAAGCCCCTACCCAGCTCCCTCAGCACTGGGAGCCGGGCGGCGGCCCCACCCCCTGCCACCCGTCGCCATCTGCGGGACGATCGGCGGAGCAATTGGGCCCTCGCCTGGCTCCCTCAGCTGGTCGTCGTCTGCGGGGCAATCAGGTCCCAGTCACACCCACCTTGGCCTGGCACTGTCCACTCACCTGCTCCACCATCCTGCTGCTGTCCAGCTCTCATCAGGGCCCATCAGGATGGGTAGTACCTCCATTGCCGCCCGCTGCCAGTGCTGCATTGCCAACACCTACCATGTTCCATGCTGGCCCCTGGTGGTCAGCGCACATCATAGCAAGTGATCGAACTCCCGGTCAAAGGGACAATTTGCATATTGGGCTTTTATTATACAGGATAATAACCAAAGGTGAAAGCAACCCAAATGTCCATCAATGGATAAATAGACAAACAATATATGGTGTACACATACAGTGGAATATTACTCAGCCTTAAAAAGAAAGATAATTCTGTCACATGCTACAACATGGATATACCTCGAAGATATTATGCCAGAGACAAAAGGACAAATATTGTATGACTTTATGTATGTGAGGTACCGGAAGAAGGAAGAAAAAGTGGTGGCTGCCAGGAGCTGAGGTGAATGGGAGTCGTTGTTCAAAGGGGCCGGGTGGGAAAATGAACAGGTTCTGGAACTGGACAGTGGTGATGGCTGCACAGCAATGTGAATATACTTAATGCCACTGAACTGTACACTTAAAATGGTTAAAAGTGATAAATTTTATGTTATATCTATTTTACAAGGAAAAGAGTGATTTGGAAGCAAAGGGCCTATTTTGAGCTTTGTATCTAGTTAATGTGCTTCAGCCACTTAAGCCCTAATCAGATAAGCCCTTCTGGGTAATGCTATGGAACAGAGGTTGGGGGGCAGGATACAAATGCTTAAGAAAAGATGAAAAAGCCTCTGGAAATACTCAATCTTTAATTGCAAGGACCAACTTATACTGTGATGTTCACATTAGTGAGCAGCCTGGGATACAGAGAATCAAAGAGATGGACTATAAAGACCACACTACTGCAGGAATCAAAGAATAAATGGTGAAATCCGGTGGGCATTCACTAATGACCACTGAGAATAGCAAAGACAGCCACAGGAAAAGTCTTACCACAAGCCTGCAGATCACCAGACCACAAGCATTCAGTGGTCAGGAACACAGGATGCAAAAAGACTGACTGCCCATCCACAAGCCAGCACCCCATGTCCACCACAGCTGGGATGCACTTGTGGAGGACACCTCTGGGAGCCAGAAAGACAGCTATGACCAGTCAGTAATTCCCTGCATTCACACAGCATCACAGGACAAATTAAAAGACATATTTTTGAAAGACTCAAATTAAAAAATGCTGACTTTGCGACTTATTTAATAAAAGGTCACTATAAAATCCCAAAAGACAGCTTAATCACTAGGAGACTATATAAAGCTGTTCTAAAGAAAGAGAAGCTGGAGCTATCAAGACTAATTACATGTTACTTCCTCATTGTAACTCCGACCTGACACTAGACGAGAGCGAGGACACCAAGACAAGAGCTGGGCTGCCTCCCAGGCCACCATCTTGTACCTTGCTATCTGGAATATTGTAAAACAAAAAATTTTGACTGGTGTTTGTCCTTAGTTCCTAAAAGGGAGACTGAAACCCTGGAAATTCCCATGTAAAAGAAGTGTCATTGTTATTCATGAGCCCCTGAGTGACACCTGAGTTTATGCTAAGAGATAAGAAGACTCAGATGGGAGGCTGATCACCAGAAAGACCAACCATTGATCAGAGGGTTGAGGCTTGGAGCCAGCTCAGTCTTGGGGAGAGGAGAGGGCTGGAAATTGAGTTCAACCACATGGCCAATGACTCAATCAATCACACCCACATAATAAAAACCCAGTGAAAACTCTGGACACTGAGCTTAATGGAGCTTCATAATTGGTGAATACAATGTTGTAGGAAGGTGACGCACCCTAAATCCCACAGGGAGAGGGCGTGGAAGCCGAGCACTGAGAGCCTTCTCAGACCTCACCCTCTGTGTCTCTTCATTTAAATGGTCTCGATTTATATTCTTTAAAATAAAACTGTAACCATAAGTGTAGCACTTTTCTGAGTCCTGTGAGTCATTCTAGTGAGTTATCGGACCTGAGACAGTCATGGGAACCCCTGGGTTTGGAGTCAGTCAGTCAGAAGTGACAGAGGCCTGAGAACCCCACTTGCAGTCTTGTTGAGGACTGCACCCTTTAACTTACGGGTTCCACACAACTCCAGATGGTAAGCATTAGAATCAGATTGCAGAACACCACCTGGTGTCAGAATACTCCCCCACACGTACATTTCAAGTTGACTCAATTCCCACTGGCTCAATACCCAGGACCAAATAACGTAACTTTTATCTGCTTAAATTTACGCCAACTGCTAATGACTACAAAATTTTCCCCATTCAATAATAATAGCGGAAATGTTTTGAGTAATTGCTATCCCAGACATTGTTCTAAGACCTTCTAAATGTATTAACTCACTTAATCCTTAAAGCAACTTATGGGTAGATACTGTTATTATCCCCATTTTATACATGAGAGCACCGAGGCACAGTGAGGGTAAGGAATTTGTCCCAGGCCACATAGCAGAGGCTCTCTTAGGCATGAAGCTAGAGGAAAAGTGGTGACTGCTGGCTGCCCACACCTCCGAGGGACCCCGGTCACTGCTCTTCTCCATCCCCACTTGCTCTCACTCTCCACTCTTGGAGTGGCCACATGCTCGTTTCCTTGGGGAACAAGCTTTCCGATGACGATAGCGGCCCACAACTTTGTAACTTGGGAAAACTAACTTTGAGAACACAGATAGTACTGGGGAGATTAACTACTTCCCTGAAAGTCTTTCCCAACAAAAACACAAATTAACAGTAGGATGGCACTAGATGTAAATGAAAGTGATGACTTTCACTGCAACAAATCAATAGATTCAAAATTGTTCCTTTTCTTTATCATCTCCTTCACCACAAGCAAAACCTCTCCATGACTGACACAAATATCCTCCTCATATTATTTAAATACTTCTTCACTTTTATGAAATTGGCAGTACAGTGTGATGTTTTCAGAGTTTAGCACTGCATTTAAACCTCAGGCAGTTGTGGCAATTTTTCCAATAGAAATGATGTAATCAGGGCATCAGCTGATTGTCCTTCCGTTTCACACACTCTTCATAAATATTTTGGGCTTCTAAGCCAAGCATGTCAAACTCGTGGCCTGCATGCAACCCACAACGAATATTTTTGCAACCCAGCCTATATAATGGTATGTAAGAAACATTAATAAAAATTTTGTAATTTACAATATCCTGTTATACATAATTATTAATAACAAACTACAATGTTCGCTAATGACTGATTACTATAATCGTGTTGCATTCATTTCCCTTACGCACCTTACACGCAGGTGCACCATTTCTCTCCACTAATACTAGCAGTGAATATTTTAGCAACCAATTGCCATGTCATTAGTCTTGGACTGACTTGTTTGGGTGCGCAACAGGAAATACTTCGCTTTTGGAGAACAAGAAAAATAGGCTGATTTACATTACACTTATTAATTTGTGCAGTTATTCGGTGTCTGGTAAGTTAATGTTCAAGAAAAAATACTAATTTTTATGAAAATGTTCTATTATTTTGTTAACGATGACTCATTTATTTCAGCCCTTTGTATTCAGCATGTCTCTATTGAAATAAACCTACGTTTCTATGAAAATTGAAGCTTTTGTTTTTTTGAGGCCCACATAAACTTAAACCTTGTTTATTTGGCCTGTGTTAGCCTTTGATTTGACAGATTTGACATGCTTGCTATAGGCACTTGGGACTCAGCAGTAAATGAGAGTCTGCCTGCCATTGTGGCACTCGCATGCCAACAGGAGAGAAAGTCAAAGAAGTGGCAAGCAAATGTGTATGTTTACAACACATGTGTATTATTTCAGGAAGTAAGTGATGTTTAAAGAAATAAAGTGAGTGCAGATCTAGGGGAAGTACAAGACGAGTGTGCGGTAGGAGTGAAATCACTCATAGGAGAGGTAACAGGAGACAAGACAGAGAGGGGCTGATCGCTGGGAAATGAGGTAGCCAGCCCTCTTCACCATCTCCCTCCCTTCACCTGAGCCTACACCACCATCGCCTTACACAGGAAAACAGTCATTCCTACCCGAGATTCTACTAGATATCTAAGCTTCCACCCTTGCCTCTTACAGCCAGTTCTCCACAGCAGCTAAATAAAATATAAATCTTTATAAAATATAAATCTGATCAGGGCCCCCTCCACCTGCCCTTCCTTAAAACTTCACACACATCCATCACAGAGTAAAACCCAAACCCTGCAACCTGCCCAGCACCACGAGTTTCAGCAACTCGCCCTCCTCACTCAGGTCCTTGTCCTTCACACTACCCGCACGGCTCTCATGCAAGGTCACGATTGTTCCTGCCGCAGGCAACTGTATGTGCTGTTTCCTCCTCTTAGAACTCTTTTCACCCTGGAAACTGCCCTGACTATGCCCTCATTCAGGTCTCCACAAAGAGCAGTCTCCTGGCCACCACATCTCACACAGAACCCAGCAGCTGTTTCGTGCCCTACTTGACTCTTTTTCAGCCTCATCTCCACCTGACATATGGTTTACCTATTTCCCCACTTCCTCTGTCTTTACTGTATCCCCAGCGCCTAGAATGGTCCTGGACACAGAACAGGGACTCAACAGATACATGTCAAGTGAAGGAATGGCTTTGATGATGTCATCAAACTCACAATCCACGATCCTGTGCATCCCAGCTCCCACAGCACCTGCCCAGGGGCAACCCACTCTCGGTCCAGTTCCCGTTGTCTGCAAGCTCAGAAGGCAACATCTCCCACCCCACGGAGCCAATGCTCCCACTAACCCTGTGATTCTGATCCGTCTGATCCTAAGATGACAAGACTCCCTACCAAATCACCTGACAATCCAACATTTACACAAAAAGGCCCCAAGCGCTTCTTGGTTGGTAAATTTACCCAAATTGTGAAGTACGTACAGTTGCCGGTTTAATTCTTTCCACTAGTAAATGGAGAGAGAGAATTTCCAAGTGCCCCCCTTTCTTGCAAAGACCCAGTCGGCTGCTCACTGAGCTGCTCCCTGGGAACACAATGACCCCAACTGACAGAACCTGGGTGCTTCCTGTGGGGGAGACAGACAAGACTGGCCATCTTTCGGGCCACCAGGAGGATATGTCATCAGTCCCCATGCTCTAGGGCAGTGGTCGGCAAACTCATTAGTCAACAGAGCCAAATATCAACAGTACAACGATTGAAATTTCTTTTGAGAGCCAAATTTTTTAAACTTAAACTATATAGGTAGGTACATTGTTATTAACTTAATTAGAGTACTCCTAAACTGGTCTTTGTTAAAAACGTCCTCAACATGAGGGGTCGACCTCAGCGAAAGTACCCCCACTTCTTCTAACGCCACTTCTTCAAAATAGACTCGCCCAGGCCGAAAACCGACTTCTGCGCATGGGCCACAAAGTTTCAATCGCACTGTACATGCGATTGGTATTTTGTGGAAGAGCCTGCATGTGGTATTTTGTGGAAGAGCCACACTCAAGGGGCCAAAGAGCCACATGTGGCTCACGAGCCGCAGTTTGCCAACTATTGCTCTAGGGTGAGGAATCAGGAACTGAAAGTTCAGCAGCCCCCTTAGTGGAAGTCAGGCCTAAGGAGGAAGCAGGGGGTCTCATCACTGATGAGGACAGAGGGCGAGGAAAGCCCAGCCCGTGCCCAGCATGGCACTTCAATACTCACAGTGGTCACAGCCAACTTTTCTCCTTTTCTCTGGGGAAGGGTGGTGGCCCTGAGGGCAGGCTTATGGTGACCAAAGAACCCAGTAACTTCAGGCCTGGGAAAGTGAATGTCCTTCTGAGGTGGCATTGTCACACCACAGCAGAGAGGAGCTGGCTCGCTACAGAAGAGTTCCCTAGGCAGTGAGACCTTCGCGATGGGCATCACTGTCCTATGGCTGCCCCGATTCACTGTCTCCTTTCTGCCGTAAGACTGAGTGACTCTCCCTGGTTCCTGGGCCAGTGGAGGGTGTTCCATGCAGAGGAACAACCACTCACAGAAGGCCAACGCATTCCAGAGGTGGCAGTACCTGGACCAGCCCTGCTACCTGCTCAATGCTCCCATTTAGAGAGAAGCAGGGGGAAAGAATGTGTTTTGAGACCAGCCTTCTCTCTCATTTTCTTTCCCTCAGGTTAGGAGCAAGGAGCCAGTGTGAGCCACAGGCTTCAGGCAAAGTTCCTCTGTTTGTAATCCAGGGGTCCTCAAGCTTGTAAGGGCAGCAGAGTCCCTAACATCCCGAACTCTCCAGACACCAGGGCATCGTGCAACGTGGAACCCCTTCTTCTGGCCCAGGAATGATCCAACTGCAAGCACAGGGCATGTGCTTTCGGCAGAACCCTCTGCACCACAGAAAATGTAGAAAATATTGAAAATTCACATCTCTCTGCTCTCCTACCAAATTTGGCTTTTCCTTTGTTATTCATCTCACCACCCGCTGGGCACTCACTGGGAAATAAGCGATTGCCAATGATCTAAGCAGGTTAAGGAAAGAGACTCAAATTTTAAAAATCTCTATACCATCATCTAATTTCTTTTTCTGGGAACTGAAAAAAAAACACGCCACTCTGATCTAGTCCTAGGAGCTGTGTAACTAAATCCAGCCAGCACCCATACAAAAATCACAGCAGAAATGAAGTAAGACATACAATACACACAGCCTATACTGGGCTGTACAGTAATCATGTGAAAATGACAGTTATTTCCCTTAAAGGATGATAATTAATGTTGCCTTTACAGAACCCACTTTTTTAAACTGATGTCTTCCTGCATCAGCAATCAACGGGGTAATCAACATCACTGACAGGCATTTTCTCTGAGAGATGAGTGCTTTCATCAACACTTGCCCATACAAGAGGCATTTCTATTTAAAAAACAAGGGGGGTGGCAATGGGGGAGTAACAGGGCATGGTTCTTACCCCACAGCATTCTGGGATTCCCTTGCACCTGTCACAATGCCACAAAATGAGGTTCTGCCTGTACATTCAAGACTTAATACAAATGATTGCAGTACAAGGAAAACTCTCCTTGCAGCTAAAATGCTCGCCCTACAGGCCAGCCTTGCCTGCCTTCCATTCAAATGGTTTTGGGAACCTTTGTCAGGCACTAAGCATGTGATGATGACTGGTCATGATCCCTGCCCTCAAACTGTAGTGGGGAGACAGACCATCCATTGATTAGAATATAATATAACAATGAAATCCACCCACAGTTTCCATAGGTATTTGTTGAGCACTACTCTGGATGCTGGGCACATACCAGTGGACAAATGCAAGAGTGCATGACAGACACAGATATCACAAGAACACAGAAGAAACTCTCTCATCCTACCCGGGAGAATCAGGAAGAAAACCCTGGGGGAGTCAGAAGGATAATGAGAGGATGGTGGAGGAAGGCTCCCCAGCAGGGAAGGAGCCTGTGCACAGAGCAGAAGCACCAGCGAACAGTCCCACTCAAGGGCACAGTACCCTGCTCGCCTGGAACATACAGGGAGGCAGGAGGTGCCAAGGGGAATCTTGGATGGCAAGACAAGGTGACCAGGGCTCTTTAATGCTACATCAGGACTTAGGGCTCCCCTGTAGCTGAACAGTGACTCTGAAGAGCCTAAAGCCCAGCAGTGACATGGTCCAATTCCCATCTCAGATATAATTTCCTAAATGGCTCCTCTCCTGCACAAGGTTTGAAAATGCCAAAACAAACAAACATGAAAAAGGAAGATTTAGCAACTGAACACAAATAAGTTTCAAAGAATAAAGCATATATGATGCTTCCCTATTTGAGAAGATAGCTAGGAACCACTACGGTGGAAGAAGGAAGAGAATGCTTTCCACAACCAAAATATTAAATGAACAAAGACCAGCTTCCCAGAGACAACGTCCCTGATTTACAATTCTGCTGGAACTCTCCCTTTTCATCTCTGAGGGAAACCACAGAAGTTGAGTGGCAAATGCTTTTCACTTCCCAGGTGCCCTGCTGCCACATAACACCTCATAGGAGCCACACCAACCTCCAACCCTGGCCGCAGCTCCCCATGAGTGAGTCAGCCCAGGACAGATGCAGGAAGGAGTGAGAGCACATATTCTCGCCACAGATGATGGCTGCAGAGGAGGCTATTTTTTCTAAGTAATGGTTTTACAGTAATTTAATAGTTCAACATTCCCAAAGGTCTTCGAACTGAGTGCTAAATTTCCCCATATTGTGAAGCGCAATTTCAGATCCTCGTGGCCCAAACTTCAACTAGGAAACCTCCCATCCGTTCCATCCTTATAGACACGACACACTGACTACTCAGAAAATGGTATTCTGACTATAATGCACGATGCAATAAGAGTGCACTGCATCATGATGGCTTCCAACCCAAATCCAATTATAAGCTCCTATACGGTGTATTCAGCTCATTGACCACACTTTGAGCCTATAAGCTACTCTAGCTGCAAATGAACTTGAGTGCTTCAATACATACACAAACTCCAATTTAATTTCTGTACAATTATCTGCCTTCCAAATAAAATTCTAAAGCCCAACAAGTAATGTCCTAATTAGGTTGGTTGTGGTCTTCATTTCAGAAGCACACATATAAAATGTTACTACTTGAAGGCCAGTGCTTCCATTAGCACAGCTGCACATGAAATAGACCGGGAGTTTTTGTTTATCTACCCCTACAATCTCAAGAGGTTTAACTGCCAGATTTTGGAACATTTCATATATTTCCAGCCAGAATCAAAGCCCAGAGATGAGTTAGAAATTAGTCTTCTCTTCATGTGCTGTATAATTAATTCCATTTATGTGACAGCAAAAACCAGGCAAAACTGACCTGTGCTGCTGGAGGTCAGGTCAGTGGTTGTTGGGAGGGGGGGTCGATGGGGATCTTCAGAGGAGCTTCTGGGGACTGTGCAGTTCAGCTCCTTGATCCAGGTACATTTGCACAGCTGTGTTTGCCTGTGACAATTCACCATGCTATATACTAACAATGCAGACACTGTTCTTTATATATAACTCAACAAAAATGTTTTAAAACATTAGGGTGAAGGGCAAAACTTGGCTACTCTGACCAAGACATTAATAGGTCAGAACTTCAATCCTACGTAGCATTTGAAAGAGCCCAGGTTTCACCTGGGACAGATATCAGATCAACTAAAACATCGAATTGCTTTTACTAGGCCTGTTTTCCTTCTCTTCCATCCATTTTTCTTAAAAGATCTCAAGTGTCCTAACAGTGAGGTACCTAGCATGGCAGACACCCAGGGAAGATCACTATTTTACATTCCTTCCCCTGTAGCATAAAACTACTTCCAGCCACAATCATGCAATAATCAATCATTATTCTTGAATCATTCTTCAGTTTTAAAGCGGCCATTTAAAAAGACTGTCAAATTTAAAGTTGCTTCTAAAATTCAGTAGAACCACTGAATATGAACTTATCAAACAACATTACACATAAAAGTTCCAATTCTGCATTGTTTTAAATTGTAATCACATAAAAACCCCACTGGTCACACAGAGTAACAGAATTTAAGAGACTCCAAGTTCTATTTCTTCGTCTTAAACTGCACTATCACTGTTTATTGAAAGGCTCTATTTAAACATAGGAATATGCTGTACTATATTCCTTGTACCATGTACCAAGGGTTAGAGGCATGAACTGTGCCTAAAGCAAGTTCCAATTCTGAACTGTTAGAAATTTAAGACGTGTACAGCTCAGTACACATATGCCAGGGCCAACTGTATGCCAGGGAGTTCTCAAAATTAATTTCCATGCAGAATACAATGGTTATTAAAGGGTTAGTTTAAACAGTGTGCTAACCTAAGTGTGTATATATATTTACCTATATTTAAATAAAATCATTACTAGCAGCTATTATTTAGAACTTAAGACAAACAAGAGAGCTTTTCCAGGCAATATTTTACAACTGGCTTTGTTTAGAATTGCCCACATAGTGTGATAACACAAAAGCCGACGTGCAGAAGTCGGTTTATTGTTTTTAGTCTCTATAGAAACACACCGGCTGAAGTCATTTTATTGTTTTTAGTCTCTATAGACATGTACCACCTAGTATTAGTACCCAGAGAGGACGTTCCCATCCCCATCCATGGAGCAACTACAGCCCAACAGAAGCAAAAGAACCAGGAGAAGAAACGCCTTCCAAAGCGTAAAATCAGCGTCAAAGTTCAGACAAAGCTGTTGTTTCATACATTAAGACAGCCCTTCAGTTCATACTGAGGGGAAAGCAGGCTTTTCAACCTCAGCACTGCAGCCTATTTGGGCCAAATAATCCTTGTTGTGGGTTGTTCTGTGCATTGTAGGGTGTTTAGCAGCATTCCTGGGCTCTACCCACTACCTGCTCTACCTGACCCTCCGCCCTAGAGGTGACAAATGGCCCTGGGAGGCAAAGTCAACAGCAGTTGCAAGTCTCAGGGGTAGAGGTTAGAACGCCTTTGGAAGAGGACTGTAAGTCCTCACTTAACATTGTGACTCTAGGCAAAATGACATATAACAAAACCAATTTTAATTCTCCCAGTGTGGCTCAGTTGGTTGAGCATCATCCCATTCACCAAGAGGTCACAGGTTCAATTTTTGGTCAAGGGCACATGTCCCTGTTGAGGGATCTATCCCCAGTAGGAGATAGCCAATCAATGTTTCTCTCTCATTGATTCTCTCTCTCCTCCTCCCTTTCTACCTCTCTAAAATCAGTAAAAACACATTCTTAAAAAAAATAACAATTTTAGCACAGGCTAATTGATAAAAATGAGAGTTAGGCTTCTTACAGCATCTCATCAATGTTGTAACAAAACAACATTGAAGGAGAGGGTGTTATTCCAGAATTTTCAAGGACCTGCTGTACACAAGAAATCAGGTGTAGTGATCGCCTGGCGAAGATGTCATTGTTTTTTATGTCTTTGTAATTCTTAACATGTACATCTATTTCCTATCCAAACACACAAATTTAAATACAAAAGGAAACTAAGGCGAGGGCAGGAACATTTGTTAGAAAGTATATCGATAACAAAGTGCTAGCAGTCTCAAGTTATTTTTCCTTTCTTTTCTTATTTACTTTCAAATATTTCCCTGATGAACAGGGGAAAAGAATGAACATCTTTCCTAAAACGTCATCCAAGCCCATGAAAGATTTTCTATGAATATGAAAATGAATAGTCTATTTAAAAAATATTTTTCTGGTCCTTTTCTTAGAATCACTTATTCTTCACACAATTCTCACTCTCTGTGGTGCCTCCAGGTCAAGGCAAACCAGAAGCAGCAGCAGCAGGGCACACATTCTCCCCAGCCCCACCTAGGGGAGAGCCAAAAATTCAAAGCCAGGAAACCTGACTAGAGTCTCTGTTCTACCACTTTCTCATCCTGGGACCCTGACCAATCCCAACCTCCCAAGATGCCAGTTTGTATTCATGAAATGCAGGTCAATGCTGCTGTTGTGAGAACTCACTCAAAACACAGAGGTTTCTATACAAACGTCAAATATTGTTACCCTTCTTGCAGGTTTATGCACGTCCCAATTCTCAACCAGAGAGAATTTTTGGCTTTACCATCAGGTGTTTTGTCATTGTAAATAGCCCTCAGGTTGGTTCCAGCAGCATCAGCAGTAGATTCAGAAGGCGTAACAGAGTATGAAACAGATATGAAAGGCAGGAGAGTATGAAGTGAAGAGCAAAGGAAACCACACTGCCCAGGTCTGATCACATTAGTGATGTCGGCAACTTTAACTCTACATGCCTCAGTCTCTATAAACCAGAATAACAGCAGTGTACCAACTTTTTTATTCATAGTAGTTATAGTCCATAAAGTCACCACCAACACTAAATTAGTGAATACTGAACCAGAGAAATATAGGGTTAGGTTCCTGCGAGGCTCTGGTCTCAAAATTGTCGTCAACTGATCAATATACCTAAAAAGCACAGTTTACTAGTATGTGTCTATACAGACACCTTACTTAATATATTTTAAAAATATTTTTTTATTTATTTTAGAGAGAGAGAAAGGGAGAGGCAGACAGAGAAACATCAATATGAGAAACATCCTCCTGCACAACCCCTACCAGGTATAGAGCCTACAAGTGCAACCAAGGTATGTGCCCTGACAGTGAATTGAACCAGGGGCCTCTGGGTGCACGGGAGAACACCCAACCAACTGAGCCACACCAGACAGGGTAGCACCTTATTTAATATATATTGCTGATTCATTAACATTGAACTCACAGGCACAAGACTTAACTCATGTCTGAAGAAGTTGTCTAACCTCTATTTTATACTAAGGCACATCTCAGCCTTCTTGTACTTGGGAACACTAGACAGCACTATGCTGGGGGGTGGGGGCATTTGAAACATTTTTAAAAAATCAAAAATGCCTCAAAATTGGCACTAATTAGATCACAAAGACGACACCTATTTACAGTATGAGACCTGAAACAAGAAGGCAAAGCATAGCCTTGTTCTACCTCAGCTGGGGACTCAGATTCTCCTCTACTTGGTGAATAGTCACAAAAGGGCAGTAATTACTGATTTTAGCATTACAAATAAATTATAACAAGAACACAAATTTGCAAACAGAGTCCACAAATAATGAGAACTGACTATACCTGCCTCACTGAGTAGCTGTAATAATTTAAGGCATTATAGATTCTTTCGGGACACCACAATAAAGCAAGAATCACAACAAAGTGCATCACGGGAACTTTCTGGTTTCCCAGGGCATATAACAGTTATGTTTACATTATACTGTATTCTATTAACGTGTGCAATAGCATTATGCCTAGAAAACAATGTACATAACTTAATTTAAAAATACTTTATCGCCAAAAGCATGCTAACTATCCTCTGAACCTTCAGTGAGTTGCAATCTTTTTGCTGGTGGAGGTTCTCGCTTCGATATTGATGAAAACACAGCATCTGTGAAGAGCACTACAGCGAGGCACTAACGCGGGGTGCACTACAGCGAAGTGCATTACAGTGAGGTGCGCAGAAACAAGGTGCACTATAGCAAGGAGCACTACAGTGAGGTGCACTACAGTGAGGTGCACTGAAACAAGGTGCACTACAGCAAGGAGCACTAATACAAATTGTGCCTGCACAGAGAAAGCGCTGCTTCCTAGCATCGTGTGAACTCTCTACAAATGTTAGTTATTGTTGGAGAGTCAAATACTGTACGTCAATTTAAAAAAAAATCACATGGTGTAAAAAGCGTAACAAATTTAAGGAAAAAAGAACAAAGAAGATAGTGAATGACAGACACATGAATATGACTTGGAAGAAAGTAAAAATTTAGAATTTCTTCCTAAAGCAATCTCTCACCAAAAGGTCACACTCCCCGTGCCAGCCATCTATCTACTTTTTTGCTCTCAAGTCCATTCTCTGCACACCTTGTCCTTTTTAAAAAATATATTTTTTTTATTGTTTTTATTGATTTTTTACAGAGAGGAAGAGAGAGGAATAGAGAGTTAGAAACATCGATGAGAGAGAAACATTGATCAGCTGCCTCCTGCACACCCCCTACTGGGAATGTGCCCACAACCAAGGTACATGCCCTTGATCGGAATCGAACCTGGGACCCTTGAGTCCGCAGGCCGATGCTCTATCCACTGAGCCAAACCAGTCAGGACCACCTTGTCCTTTTTGTAAGATATCAAAGGAAAGGACATTTGCCAAACATCCTTGCCAACTGGTTTCCATAGAGGTGGCTGTGGGAGGCACCAGCAGAAGCTGGGAGGGCAGGCACACGGAGCAGCCAGGATCTCTCCCCTCTTTCCGTCAGCCCAGGGCCATCTCCTCCATGGATGCAGCTCTTTCCAGGGGACAGCCCTTCCCATTTCTGATGATACCCCTAACTCCCATCCTCCTGCAGCGCTAGGGGTAGGACATCTTCCTGTGGCTGCAAATATCTGGGTCACCACATACTTTTGGGTGTTTTGCTTCTTCTATGACCTATGTACTCTACGTAATTTTCAGTAATAGGTTCTCTGTCCAAAATGCTTACTCCAGTTCTTCTGACTCACATCCTACTAAAACACTAGCTCCAGTAGGGTGCCACACCTCCAATTTTGCCAAGAACCCACCGCCCAAACACACACACACACACACACACACACAATCCCACAAATCTCACCTGTCATTTTCTGAGTCTCTGACTTCTCTGAATTGAGAGCCAATGAAGGTGTATTTGCCTTTTTATAACTCACTGCTGCAGGAAAAAGAAAAGTATACTTATAAAGATATCAGAGCTACTTCAGCTTTTTGCCAAGTTACATTACCTCTGCCACCATTCAATATGGGCTACTGGCTGCCCCTGAACCACGGTTCCCTCCGCTTAAGTGTAATTTTTGAAGACTAAGCATTACTCTCAACTCATAAATACCATGATTCAAAAACCAAAACAAAAACAACAATCCAAATGCAGCCTATGGCACGTATCCAATTTACTCTCATAGTCAGCACTGGCCACTCCTGGCTGCTAACAGCAGCCCGCGTCACCACTACCCATTAATTCTGAGGCAACTTCCATGCTCTTGTCTTTCCATTGCTTCTCAGCCTAGTGCATAAAAATGGATTGCCAGACTGTAATCAGGGCAGGCAGAAAAGAGGAATAAACAAGTTCACTTGGATAAAAGAATGCAACAGTGAACACGATTCTGATAAGTGGGTCAGAGAAGCAGGAGAAGGGGGGCTATGGAGAATGCTCACTGCTCACTGAACCCCATTCTCTCCCGACATACACCGACTGAGGTCTAGGCGATAGAATATGAATGGAAAGTGACATTACTAGTAAGCACTGCCAGGCCCTGCCAAAGTCTTCCAACGCTGGCTTCTCCACCCTTTCCCCACTTCCAACGGACTGGGATGGGCATTACTGCAGGGTGGTCCTGGAGGGCCCATGTTCAAAAATCAGGGCCTATTTAGTCTTGATTTCTTAAAAGGGGCCACTCCCCCCACCGGCAGCAGCAGCAGCCCAAAACTATAGACAAGAAAAATAACTACACAGACAGACACACACGCACGCACGCACGCACGCACGCGCGCGCGGAGGTCCGTTTATGATAGGTCACTAATGCAGGACATACGCCTTTCCAATGAGCTGGTCAGACATCTGGTCGAGGTGACCATGGGGTATATAAAATAACCCCAGGATGCTCCTTCCAGAAGGAACTCTTTAGGAGACCCGCTGGGTCAGGGGCTCAGGAACGAACCCCTATTGTTCCTGGTCCCCCATTTCTTGTCAGAGAGAGCAGTTCAGTGCTGACCAACCAGCACTTTGTAGCATAACCACCCAGATTCAGAAAGGCCAGGTGGGCCTCCCAGCAGCCAGGGCAGACACGAAGCTGAGATCACATCTCCAGGCCAGTGCTATTCAAGGGGGGCAGGGACGCTACGGCATAGGGCCAGTCCACGAGGCATTTCTGGACTGTGAAGAAACGAGTACCAAAATAGAGGGTAAGTATTCAGGAATATTTTATAACAATTTGATAGGGTAATTTTATGTTTTTGAATCTAATAATAAAATTAAGGGCTTGTTATTTTGAATTGTCTCATTCTTTTATTTCACTTTTCTAGTAACTGTTTTTTATTGTACCAGACCACGAGGGCTTATAACTTTTAACAACTGTTCTCTTTCTCCAGGCACCCCAAGTACCCAAACTCTTCTGCCAAATTCCCAAGACTACTGTACCCCCTTACCCCATCCTTCCTGCCTCACCCTCACCCTCTCCCTCACCTGGCTCTCCTCCCTCCTCCAGGCTCAGCAAGTCACTCTACCTTCCTTTCAAGGTGGCATCTCTCATTAAACGGGTGGTGATAAAACTCTCTGCAGGCCCCTGTGAGGTGAGCTGGGGGCACTGGTTCCTGCAGGTTCCCTGGATGGTGAGCTGGGGGCACTGGTTCCTGCAGGTTCCCTGGATGGTGAGGTGTGGGCACTGGTTCCTGCAGGTTCCCTGGATGGTGAGCTGGGGGCACTGGTTCCTGTAGGTTCCCTGGATGGTGAGTTGGGGGCACTGGTTCCTGCAGGTTCCCTGGATGGTGAGCTGGGGGCACTGGTTCCTGTAGGTTCCCTGGATGGTGAGGTGTGGGCACTGGTTCCTGCAGGTTCCCTGGATGGTGAGGTGTGGGCAGTGATTCCTGTAGGTTCCCTGGATGGTGAGCTGGGGGCACTGGTTCCTGCAGGTTCCCTGGATGGTGAGGTGTGGGCACTGGTTCCTATAGGTTCCCTGGATGGTGAGGTGTGGGCACTGGTTCCTGTAGGTTCTCTGGGTGGTGAGCTGGGGGCACTGGTTCCTGCAGGTTCCCTGGATGGTGAGCTGGAGGCACTGGTTCCTGCAGGTTCCCTGGATGGTGAGCTGGGGGCACTGGTTCCTATAGGTTCCCTGGATGGTGAGCTGGAGGCACTGGTTCCTGCAGGTTCCCTG
This sequence comes from Myotis yumanensis, assembly GCF_028538775.1. NCBI lineage: Eukaryota > Metazoa > Chordata > Mammalia > Chiroptera > Vespertilionidae > Myotis > Myotis yumanensis. The sequence goes on from NW_027223759.1 coordinate 76,758,653, forward strand.
GATGGTGAGGTGTGGGCACTGGTTCCTGCAGGTTCCCTGGATGGTGAGCTGGGGGCACTGGTTCCTGTAGGTTCCCTGGATGGTGAGCTGGGGGCACTGGTTCCTGCAGGTTCCCTGGATGGTGAGGTGTGGGCACTGGTTCCTGCAGGTTCCCTGGATGGTGAGCTGGGGGCACTGGTTCCTGTAGGTTCCCTGGATGGTGAGCTGGAGGCACTGGTTCCTGCAGGTTCCCTGGATGGTGAGGTGTGGGCACTGTTTCCTGCAGGTTCCCTGGATGGTGAGCTGGGGGCACTGGTTCCTGCAGGTTCCCTGGATGGTGAGCTGGGGGCACTGGTTCCTGCAGGTTCCCTCGATGGTGAGGTGTGGGCACTGGTTCCTGCAGGTTCCCTGGATGGTGAGGTGTGGGCAGTGATTCCTGTAGGTTCCCTGGATGGTGAGCTGGGGGTACTGGTTCCTGCAGGTTCCCTGGATGGTGAGCTGGGGGGACTGGTTCCTGCAGGTTCCCTGGATGGTGAGTTGTAGACAGTGATTCCTATAGGTTCCTGTGTTTAGTGAGCGGCGGACACTGGTTCTTATAAGTCATCTTGAGGTTCAGACCAAAACAAAGAATTAAGTGATGACCAGCCATCCATCAACAGGGCTAAAATAGCATGGGCTCGGGTCCCAGAACACGGCCATAGTGAAAGAACTGACTAGAAACCTGTCCATGGCCTTACCTCTGTTAATTCACCTTAGGGAGAGCCTCGGCCTGCCCGACAGAAGCTGTCCATCCATCATTGTCAACCTGGAAAGCGAAGTGAAATGCCCCTGCCCCCCTCCTCCGGGGAGAGGACATACGGGGAGAAATCCCACACTGGCCTCGGAGAAAGGAGAGGTTCTTTAGGAAGCGAGTCGCCGGCGTGTGGCATCAGTACGCTGGAGTATATGGGAAGGGAACGGGATGCAGAGCCGGAATGATAAACTGCCCATTACAAGGGTGTCCTGACTCAGGCAGAGAAAAGACTGAAACACACCTTGAAAGTGAAGAGGAGAAAAACAGGTGGCAACGAGGGTAACAGAATAAGCAAAGGTAACAGACTAAGCAAAGGAAACTGGAGCAGTCCCAGGCAGCACCAACATCCTCAGCGTGGGTGTGCTGGGGCTGCTGGAGGTCTAGGTTCCCGCAGACCTCATTTTGTAGAATATCCAGGGACGAAAGGACCGTGACGTTATCATAAGCCCACATCAACATCTTTCATAATCAATAAGACATGTGTCGTTGGTGAGATCAGAAAGGCAGTGAATCCAGGGGGAAGGATATGCGTGAGTGTTCTAGCAAGTTCCATGCTCGTCTGGGTATCACCTGTCTGGACACTTGAAATATGTAAAATGTTTAAATACTGTGTTCAAGTAAAGCCAGAAAACAGATGCAAGATGCTGTTTTGAAACCTCCCGCCGTGAAACGGGAATTCTTGTTAGATCTAGTCCACACCACGCATGCCTGTGAAGACAGCTGCTCTGCACTCCACGTCTGGCCTGGGACAAGTGGGTGTCCAGAGCCCTAACCTCTGCCCTGCGGCCCCACCTTTCACCCTTTCCTTGGCCAGGGAAAGTGCGGTTACCCCATACTCCTCTATGAATATGGGCAGTGGCTACTGGAATGCAGTCTTATGGACTCCAAGGCACTTCTTGGACTCTGAGGAAGAGGACTCAGATGAAGTACCAACATACATCACAGCAAAGGGCCAGGACGGTGACAGGCATTCCTCAGCTGATAATCTCCCGAAGCCCGTGGCCTCCATCAAGCTGGCTCCGGAGCCTGCTCCTGTCCCCTCCTGCCTGGCACAGCTCACAGATGAGGCCAGACACTCACACTGCCTAACCTAACTACCGTCCTGGAGCCGCAGAAAGAAATCAGCTCAGCAGTGGTGTTTCATTTTAATCACTCTAAGGCCTGTTGTCCAAGTCCCCAGTTCTGTTAGGCCTCTTCTGAGATTATTCATCTTTATGCCAACAGGGAAACGTCACTAACTTTAAATCCCATAACCGGGGTTTGTTGATTAATGATTTCAATGTCAGCCCTACCAGGGCAAACACAGTCACGCACCACATAACAGCGTTTCAGGCAACAGCAGAGTGCATCTAGAGTGGTCTCATCCTATATAAAGAAAGGCTAATATGCAAATAGACTGAACGGCAGAATGACTGGTCACTATGATGCACACTGACCATGAGGGGGCAGACGCTAAACACAGGAGCTGCCCCATGGCGGTCAGTGCACTCCCACAAAGGGAGTGCCACTAAGCCAGAAGCCCTGAGCTGGGCTCATGGCAGACGAGCACAGCAGCAGTGGCTGCCCCTGCAGCAGCGCTAAGGATGTCCGACTGATGGCTTAGGCCCACTCCCCCTAAGCCGGCAGTCGGACATCCCCCAAGGGCTCCTGACTGTGAGATGGCGCAAGCCGGGCTGAGGGACACCCCCCATGAGTGCACAAATTTTCTTCACTGGGCCTCTAGTAAGATTATAACAGAGCTGAAATTTCCTATTACCTGGCGACATCATAGCAGTCAAACATCAAAGTGCAATGTATTCTGCTCTCATGTTTGTGGCGAAGCCAGTGTTAACACACCTGCTGCACTGCCAATGCATAAGGTACAGTGCACAATTATATACAGTACATGGTACTTGATGAGGATAAAGGACCAGTTTATGTATTTACTATACTTTGTGTTGTTATTAGAGTGGACTCTTTCTACTTATAAAAGAGCATGCCATGTTATGCCAACAGAATGCCATGTTTATCACATCTTAGTCTCTTGACGTAACGTGCAGTACCAGCTTGTAGCCTAGGAGCAACAGGCTATACCACGTAGGCCAGTCCACCTAGGTGTGTATAATACACTCTATGATGTTCGCACATAGCAACAATAAAATCGCCTAACAATGCATTTCTCAGAATGTATCCCCGCGTTAAGTGACACAGGACTGTAAAATGAAACAAACTTTTTCTACCTACACCTTTACTTTTTTATATTCATTTGTTCAGCTCATCATAATGCTGCATACCAGATTCTGTGCTGGCCACTGGTGGCAGGAAGAGCAATAGGCCAGTGCTATCCCTCAGGAAATTTACAGTCCAGATAGAACCTCAGCAAGTAAAATGTATTTTTTCTTTTAAAATATATTTTTATTGACTTCAGAGAGGAAGGGAGAAGGAGAGATAGAAACATCAATGATGAGAGAGAATCATTGACCAGCTGCCTCCTGTATGCCCCCAACTGGGGATGGAGCCTGCAACCAGGGCATGTGCCCTTGATCAGAATCGAACCTAGGACCCTTCAGTCCAGAGGCCAATGCTCTATCCACTGAGCCAAACCAGCTAGGGCAAGTAAGATGTATTTCAATTTCATTCTGCCCTTCCTCCACTTCCTTTGGCAGCGTATATTCACATCATTTATTTGGGTGGCTTTGGTTTTCATTTTATTTTCACCATGAACACTGCATCTTTCTCTTCCAGTTATGTGTCTAGAAGTGAAGCTTAGAAACTGGTTCTTTCAGAAATTAAGGCTTAAAAGACTAGGTACAGGATCTACCAACCCATTTGAGAAACAGTTTCTGACATCAGCTTCCCAATAATATCCTCTCTCCCCACAGGCTCTACAGTAGTCCAGAGTCAGTTGTTTTGAGAAGCCAATAGGCTTCCCGATCTAAATGGACTCATATGGTTCCATCCACACCTGAGCACACAGCCAGGACAACTTCATCCTGCCTATATCAGGAGAGGGGATATGCAACACGGGAGAACAGAGAGCTGCTTCTCTCCTTTCTGGAAGACCCAGCTATTTCCAATCTCCTAGGAGTCACCAGCGTGTATAGAGGCCATGTGCTTTATATTCTGAAGGCTATTTAAGGGATTAGAGAAAAGCCAAGTCATCTGTGATATGGCTTTCAAGTTATAAATGTCAATGACAGCCAAGTCTGCTGCGTTGGGAACTCTTCCAACAGCAGGTTGACAACAACCCAATTCGATCAGTCTGGGAGGCAGACAGGCAGCTGCTCTTTCAGTAGTTATTCCTACAGGAGCCAAGAGGCCTCTCCAAGGCAGCTAGGTATGGTGTACAGGGGGGCGCGGCGGGGAGAACATCTTTGGTGGTGGATAGACCGAGCCCGGGAGTGCCACATGACACCAACACGTCTGGCTGCTCCATGAAGGCTGTCAACCACACACAGTGCAGAGTGGCACAGGTGGGAGGTGCAGACACTGCCATAAGAAACAAACAACCAAAAAACCACCACAGCACAGAAAAGGCAGGAAGATGTTCATCCCTCCCCTAGCATAAGCCACAGCAACTAGGTATCAGGGATCTGAGACCCAGCTCCGAGCTCCAGGATGCCAGCCCAGGACCCCCAGCTGCCTTGCCTGACAATCTTGGAGAGCAGTGAGCAAACACCCCTATCTGCCACCACTAAACTAATCTGAGAACAGACCCTTGAAGACAGATTGTTTGGCTGACCAGTCTCTGAAATGAAGCCCCATTTCCATTAAGTGATGTGTGTGGTGTGTGGTGTGTGATGTGGGGAAGCAGGGGGAGGGGGGGTGTTGCTTGTTGCAGCTCAGACAAAATCCCCGCATCTTTAGAGATTTGAAATCCCTTTGAGGTTCTGAAGAAGACACTTCCTGTTTCTCTGGTTTCTCCCAGCAGGACAAACTCTAAAGGTGACAGCTAGAGAGAAGTCTCTGATAAAACTCACGTAGTCATAGGATTTTCCTAACATTAAGGCTTTTATTCACATCAGACATTCGTCTGCTTGTGAGTTTTTAATCCTGTGATGTTGTTCGAGACAAAGTTTGTTCAAAGACTCACATACATAAGAAACGAATTAGGAATGTTTAATGTTTCATTCTGTTGGCCCCATAACCTTGACACCCAAATCCTATCAACCTGTGAAATCCAAATATTCTGCTCCCAAGCTGAATGCCTGATTTACCAAGGTAACTCTCAAGGGTAGCCCGAACAGTGGTTTCAAGCTCTACTGAATTCAGTCGGTAAACAAGGACGTATTTAGCAAACAGCTTCCTCCACAAAATATGCTCGTAACTGGGGACTTTAAGAAAAGTTAGTCTTTGAGTAATGGTTTCTTGATGTAGGCACAGCTCGGAAAGTGTGCAATCTTGTTGAGTCACACTACAGTTCATTGCTGTTTCTTTTGTTCACATCATGATCCTCCATGTCAGGTCTTGGTTGGGCTGCTCTAAAAGGAGCAGCCCTTCCATACAAGAGTGACTAAATGATTGAATAAAGTAATAAATGGCCTACTGCTCCCATCCCTTAACTAATTCTAGACAGATGAAATAGTCTTTCTTAATTATCCCACCAATCAAGTCCACTAGGCTTTAACCAGATAGCCAGCGATGTCCCCTCAGGATTGGGCTGCGCTGGTAGCCTACAGGATCTGTATTTTGATGGTTCCAATTGCTACCATCTCACTCAACTACTTGGTCCTCTCCCTCCCCAGGTCAAATATCCTGGATCTGTGCTCCGCCAGGTAAATATTTGCTTATTACAGTACTTACATGGCCTAATGGGTCCTCCACCAATGTCCACTTAGAACAGTGATCACTCCTGAAATCACAAGGACAAAGACATTTTGAAGTTTCTCCCCTTTAAAGCCTTGATTCACTGAAAAGAGACGGGTTGACAAAGAGCTTCTATGAACTTTGCTTGTTCCATTTTGGAACCCAACTGCCTTTTAAGATAGTCTCTCCAAAAAAGGATACCTAAAAATATCTAGGTGAGAGGCTTATCACTTCAACTCTAGAGGCATTTATCTAATAAATTGTATTATCTCACTTGCTAGGATCCAAATCCATCCATTATTAGATCAGTAGGAGTAAGGCAGAGACAGGGCCTCTGCACAGAACTGCTCTTTGTTCCAAGTCTCAGGAGGCATTAAACCAAAGCTTTTACCAATCTGAAAGCTTTCCAAACTCAACTACATCAATATACACACAGCCCCAAGTATACCATATGTATACACACAATTTTAGCAACAAACAGCTCTATTACAAAAAAACAAAGGAGTTTGCCATGAGATAAAGCCCACTGAATTACACACCTGTTCATTCAAATATAACAGATTATTTACAGCCACTTCACCTTGACCAATAAAACCCAAAAAAGCAATGAAAAGCCATTCTACAAATATATCTACTATGTGCTTCTATAGAGGTAATATTTCCCTCTATAAAACACCTTTATAAAAGAATAAAAGGGGGGGCATGTTTTTTAACAGATACATGCAGTGTGTTTCTACTATTTGTGGAAACTATCAGCAGAGAATTCTAAAACTGAAAGAGCTCAACTGGGAGGGAGGCAAGGAGAGAGCAGGGAGGAGGGAGGAAAAAAATAAAGACCAAACTACACAGACCCACAAGCAACTTGACTGCCCACAGGTCTTCTAAGACTAACCAACTGGTCTACCTTCTACTTACGAACCTCATATAAGAACATGTACCATTTTCTGCTGGAAAAAAATGTCTGAACAAGTTTTGTTACTTTTAATCCAGTCAAGCTAATTCTCTCTTTATGTGGTCTGTAGCATATAACTACCCTTCACAGCATTAACATTTTTGTCTGTGCCAATCTCTGAGCAATACCAGAGGGTGGTAAACTGGGCAATTTGGGAGAGCAAGCTCAACCCTCAGTCATCCCAAACTCACCATCTCCACAAAAGAGTCTGGCCTCACTAAATGCTTACTAAAGAGGGATGGAAGGCTGGAAGGAACTGAGGCAGTGCCAGTGACCTTGTGGCTGCCTTTTTTTAGCAGCTTTTGTTTGAGATAGCTTTGAGGTTAGGACTGATTTTGGAAAACATATTATCATGATACAGAAAAAGCTGTTAACTCCAATAAGTCCAATCATCAAGATATATTTTGAGAAAACAGAAACAGACTCATAGACACAGAGAACAGACTGAAGGTTGCCAGAGGGGTGGGTGTTAGGGGACTGAGTAAAAAAGGTGAAGGGATTGAGAAGTGCAGGTTGGTAGTTACAAAATAGTCCCATGGATGTAAAGTAGAGCATAGAAATATAGTCAATAATATTGTGATAACTATGTATGGTGCCCATTGGGTACTGGAAATGTCAGAGAAGAACACTTTATAAAGTATATGATTGGCTAACCACTATACTGTACAACTGAAACTAATTCAAAATAATACTGTATGCATTTGGGAGAAACAATCCTAAGCATCTTAGTCAACATCAAAAACACCCCATCCATGTGACATGATAGGGCTAATAAAATGAACAGCCACGTGCCTCAGACCTAAGTAATATCAATTTACTTTCAGTGCTTTTACTCCTTTCTGTATGTTTTCATAAACATCTCACTTGGTACTTTACATGGCAATTTTCCTAATGAGTACTGGGTTCAAGTGCAAGGGCAGTGAGTGACATGAATCATACCAGGAGAAACAATATAAAAAAAAAAATGTTCATGATGTGCCAAAAAAGAAAATTCATTACCCTTTACCTCCCCCAATGCTTCCAGATTTGGATTTGTTTTTCTTTAATAACACACTAATTAAGAAGTCAATCTTGATTTTACCTTAAGAATCAGACAAGCTACTCCCAGAGTCATACGAAAACTACTGTATTACTCTTGGCTGTATATATTAGCAAAATTCATGGTCACCAAGAAACCAAAAGGCCATTCACTTCTATCCTCAGCAAAGCTTTAATGTCCAACTAATCTTAAATATAATTTCCTGTGGAGCCAAGGGTATAACATTAATGAAAATTTATAGGCATTTCTAGCTGTGTCTGTAAAGGAAATGTTGAAGGAAGTCCTTTCTCCTTCCTAATTTTCAAAACAGCATCACTCTGCCACTTTCATCAAGATTTCACCCAAAAGTACCTTGCTTGGGGATTGACACACTCCCTCAACCTCTTCTTGGGCTTATGTTTTGATTTTCTTCCTTTTCTTAATTATAGCAAAACTGTGAAAGCATTTGCAAATAGAGATCATGGGAATGCAATTCAAACTAGAAAAAAGAATAGGCAGCAATCACAGGGGACAAACGGTGAAAGAGGAGCTAGAAAAAAATTGAAATCCCATTTTTAATCAACATTTGCCTCTTTCATTTTATATTTTGGATAAAAGATATAGCGCTATACTCTAGGGTGGTGTTCTATTAAAAAATCTGCATTGTTTCTTGCCTCTATCCCTATCCCTCTTCAAAGCACCTCTAAGTGGACGATGACAAAGCAAACATGTTCAAGGACCACCCTGCAGTGTCTCCTCTGGATCTGAAGACACAATGGCAGCCAATTCTACACCTCCCCATCCCTCATGCCCTTCAGCACTGGAATCTGTTGGGTTAATCCCTCTTCATTCAAACTCAAGCTTTCATCCTCTTTTTCCTTATGGACAATGTCTCTCCAAATAGAGGATCTCAGAATCTTAATGCAAAAACAACCATGGACATGACTTAAAGCAGGCTTTCCCTCCCTCCTTCTTTTCCACAGCCTAATGAGCAAAGGTGGAGCACTGAGAACATGGAAGCTGTCCCATATTTATTCATGTGAGAAAGTAGTTGAAGGGAGTCTGTGGTTCTACCTAAAATATCTTCATGTCTAGAGAAAATATTTCTAATGATAAGATCATCCAGTGGTATACACTAAAAATGGCCATGTTTATAAGCTTTAAGTCATTCAATCTTCCTTATGGAAGGAACTTCAGATGCTCACACAGGAAAAGACCCCATCATTACAACTGGCTTCATTCCACTTGCATCTGATGTTGGGCAGAGCAGCCTCATTTACCAAGCAGTGAAATTCTAGAGTGGCCCTTCACATCATAACTTACACACAATCTTAACCTTAAGTATGTTTGGTTTTATCACACTTTGAACTTTCTAGCATATTCTCATCTCAGTGAGGCCTGCTATCCTGCCTCCACTGAGAGCTTCCCAAAATATATCACCCAATCCAAATCTGACCCATATCGCTCACAATGCCTAGACTCAAACACAGGGGTCCACCCTCACCAGCCATGAGGGCAAGAAAGTGAAGCTCCAAGCCTCTGTCTTTTTGTGTCTGAATCAGAGGTAATCACAGTACCTCAGCCAGAAATGATGGCGGATTTATGAACAAACACAACAGAACCAGAGAGTACAGCTGCCACAGCTGAGGGGCAGGGAGCCCTCTACAAACATTAGCAATTGTTATTTGGGTTGCTATTGCTATACAAGGATAATTAATTAACAGGATAATAAAAGAGCAGTTCCAGAACCAGTCAGGAGCCTGGCACCACAGCCTCTGTGGGTGCCCAATGTGCTATACTTTCATTTTGCCGACAGCAGTTTTGTCAGGCGGGTGTGACAATGACAACGATTTAGTGTGTATCCTTAGCTAAAATGATGGTCCTCAGGTAAAGTGTGTTTGATTCACAAATGAGAAAAAAAGTATTCAAACCTGTGACTTTCAAATTCCTCAAGAGCTTGGATTATAGAGATAATACTTGTAGCCAACAAAGTTTATCCAAGATTCTACCAAGATGGCCGAGGGCCAAGAGTGTGGGACACCAGGTCTGCAACTGCTTTTAATGTTCACTCACAATGTCACAAAGAGAAAATCCCTGCTACTAAACTTGCACACCATCCCAAACAGCATTTGGTATTTACATCAAAATTATTTTAACAGGCACTAGGCCAGCAGTTCTCAACCTGTGGGTCGCGACCCCTTTGGCGGTCAAACGACCCTTTCACTGGGGTCGCCCTAAGACCATCCTGCATATCAGATATTTACATTATGATTCATAACAGTAGCAACATTACAGTTGTGAAGTAGCAACGAAAATAATTTTATGGTTGGGTCACAACATGAGGAACTGTATTTAAAGGGCCAGAAGGTTGAGAACCACTGCACTAGGGAATTGGTCTTAAAATTCTGTTTCTGGAACCATCCCCAAGTTACACTTGGTCTGTCCCTTAGCCTAACAGTTCCCATCATGTAGTCCCTGGACCAGCAACATGAACATCACCTGGGAATCTGTGATACAGAATCTTAGACCCCACACACACCTATTGAATCAGAAACTCTGAGTCCGTTGCAACCTGAACATGCCCTCTAGGAGTCTAGGAGAGTGATGGCGAACCTTTTGAGCTCGGCATGTCAGCATTTTGAAAAACCCTAACTTAACTCTGGTGCCGTGTCACATAAAGAAATTTTTTGATATTTGCAACCATAGTAAAACAAAACTTATATTTTTGATATTTATTTTATATATTTAAATGCCATTTAACAAAGAAAAATCAACCAAAATATGAGTTCGCATGTCACCTCTGACACGCGTGTCATAGGTTTGCCATCACTGGGACTCTAGGAGGTGCGCTCAAGTGTAAAAACCACTGCCAATAGGCTATTAACATGTGGGCTGGACATCAGACAGCGCTTTTCCTTAAAATATTACCTGGCACTTTTTTGTTCCTTAAAAACCTGCTATAGGATGATGTCAACTGTTCCTTTCTATTTTTAAATCCTCGTTATGAGGCTGAGGGTGATTCATTTAGCGCCTTATGTGATCACTTAAAGAATAAGCTCCTTCTCTCCTGCCTCTAATGGAAGGTGACTGCTGCCTGTTATTTCTGATGTAATTACAGGAACGATTCAGTAACAAAAGTTTGTCCTTTATCAACCTCAGCAAATGATAATAATTATAATTATAACTGTAATTATAATGCTCCATTCTTTCCCATAATTTGTTCACTATCCTTTGAAAGTGGTCATATCACATGTCATAACAAGGAAACACGGAACTCAGGATCAAACTCAGTTTATTGTAAACAGAGATCAACACTGTAAGTGTTTGGGCAAACCTTTTTCAACAGACAGGAAACAAGTATGCATTAACCATTTGGCTCATTTATCTCAGTGAAATATGGGAAAACTGATTTAATGTTTACTATGCATCCTAATGTGACCTCCCAATACTCAATGGTTTATCATGAGACACCACCCATCATCCAACTAATTATCAAAGCAGGAAGCGTTAAGGTGCATTTCCTAAATGATAAATAACCGTTTCTATACCATTAATTGAAGTATGTATTAATTCAGAGGAGTTAATTTCATACCTGCTGTGAAGTCTCCTGATGAACTGTGAATACCAATATATTATTAATTTCCCTTTGCTTTTTGATTAATTTCATACTTACGCTGGGTGAGAAAGGCGATATTAATGATGTCTGGAAGACAATGTTCAATTCTTGTAAGATACTAAATCAACCTCAAGTGTTCAAGTAAACAGAACCCAGATAAGGAAATAATAATAGAATCATCTCTAGGAGGTGTCCAAGTTGCCATGCAAATAAATGCCCTGAAACCCAGACAGTGTTTAAGCTGTAAATTCCAGTTCAGACTCTTCTGGGACAGAAGGAGAATGAAAGCTAGAATTCTGGAGGCTGCAATATGCACAGATAAACTGCCACCCCTAAATTAACTGGGAGTTAATTTATTTTCCACTACAATTCTCAATTTTCCAAGGGTATCTGTGTTTTCCTTAGTCTCTTCACACCCTTGTCTTCTCTCGACTCTCTCTGCAACAATTGCAGGACTTCTAGCTCTAGATGTGTGAAGAAAGAGGTCCCCCTCATCAGAGGATATAAGAAAATGAGTACGAACAGTGAGAAACCTTCGTGTGCATATGCTAATCTTATCCTGATAATGCCTCCATTAATTGAGAAACTGCTATGTGCCAGGACACTAAGAGTTCTGCATAAGTTATCTAACTTATCCTTGAGGCAGAGTTATTATACACATTTTACAGACAGAGAAACTGAGATTCAGAAAGCTAAACACCTTGCATCTTCACCCAGATCTGCAGGGCTCCCAGGCCACACTGCCTCCCTAAGAGCCTGATTAAATGGACCATTTCGGCTGCCTGGACATTATTCCAGAAGACCTGAACGCTCGGGCATGATGTCTTCCTCTAAGAAACTCCCCCGCTAATCCAGCTCCAACTGACCCAAGTCTTTTTTGAATGCCAACATTTTTATACAATGTCACAATTCTACGCTATTGGATTTTCTCCTGTCCACTAGAGTACCCTGTTCCTTAAATCTCCCTTCACAGTCTTAGGCCAACTAAGATACCCACCTCCTAAGTACAGCCTCGATCATCTCTGGCCATTGTCTAGGGCAGTGCTCTCCAATAATTGCCCCTCCTACATGCGGTTATTTAATTTAAATTAATTAAAATAAAATAAATTCAGTTCTCAGACACACTAGCCACATTTCAAGTGCTCAGTAGCTACACGTGGCTAGGGCTCTCCTGTTGGGCAGACAGCACAGCGAATAGAGACTATCTCATCGTGGCAGGAAATTCTACTGGACAGCACTGGTATTCAGCTACCTCAAGACAGCATCTTTCCACCTAATACCCACCAACACCAACAGCTGTGCAGGAGGACAAAGCTTCCTACCTCAGAGCTAATTAAAGGCTTCATCAGATTAACTGGGGCCATACCTGTGTGTCTTCACATACCACCTTCTAAGGCAGTGGTTCTCAACCTTCTGGCCCTTTAAATACAGTTCCTCATGTTGTGACCCAACCATAAAATTATTTTCGTTGCTACTTCATAACTGTAATGTTGCTACTGTTATAAATCGTAATGTAAATATTTGATATGCAGGATGGTCTTAGGCAACCCCAGTGAAAGGGTCGTTTGACCGCCAAAGGGGTCGCGACCCACAGGTTGAGAACCACTGTTCTAAGGAGTAACATTCCTTGAAACGTTAAGTCACTTGGTAAACTTATAAACAAAGTGAGCAGACCAACAGCATAGAACAGAAAGCACTGGAAATGAGTGGCAATAAGAAACAATCATCCTAAGACCTTCCATTCAGGAGTAACCACCCTCTGCAACTGTAGGTCAGGAATCACCAGGAGCTGCCCCACACATGCACAGCCACCCACACAGGACCTCACCAAAGCTCTCTGAGTGAGGAATTAACCTTTGCTATTTCTCCTTGTAAAGACAAAATCCCCAAAGTTGGTCTCTTATTTCTAATTATTAAAGAAGTTAATGCAAAGAAACCACCTTTCAAATAACTTATTTCCTACCAATCAGCTCCACTTAACTGCTTCACTAAAAGTTGGATTGACAGCAATGAGATAAGTTCTTGGTGACAATGACAGTCTGACAACAGGTTAGAAAAGAGAACCTCCGTCTGCTTGGTCCCCTCACTGACACCTGATCTGGAAGGAGTTGCTTAAAAGATTTCCAGGAATTAAAAACTTGAGAAACTGAGTGTAGCTCCTCTTTGGGAGAAGATCCTAACCCAACAGGTGGTTACTACTGGATCAGAACAGCCCCAGGTGGGGCCATGATGAACAGGCAGGGTCACTGATATGATATTCAACTGTTACAACCTGCAAGTGCCCTGCACCTGCATTGCTTCTCCCCTCAGTTCTCCATCGCTTTCCCCTTCCTCCTTCTCTGCTGCTTGTGCACCAGGGATTGAACTCTGTGCCCAAGACAAGCCAGCCCTCATGCTGCCCACCCTGGTCTATTAAGTGTCAATTGAAGTCTGAAGGCCACCTTCACATCTGGGCCAGTGGTCGGCAAACTGCGGCTCGCGAGCCACATGCGGCTCTTTGGCTCCTTGAGTGTGGCTCTTCCACAAAATACCGACTTCTGCGCATAGGCCACGAAGTTTCAATCGCACTGTACATGCGCGCCCACATGTGGTATTTTGTGGAAGAGCCACACTCAAGGGGCCAAAGAGCCACATGTGGCTCGAGAGCCGCAGTTTGCCAACCACAGCTTTAGGCGATTTTAGCCTTGATGGTTCCAGACTCAAACTGGTATACGGCTCAGACGTAGGCCTTTCAGACCACAATGAAAAAGCAGCAAACAGGAATTTTGTAAAGCTAGGACAAGAAATCAAGGCGGAGAGTTTTCTAATAAATATGCCAATCAATTCATCCTTGTGGGGGTGAGGTGATGACAAACTAACTTGTTCCTCCTTAGAGCCTATGAACCCCATCTGATCCTGGATAAACGTTCCTCGCTCCTGTCTCTGAGCTCCCAACTCAGTCATATCAGTAAAGCCTGCCTCTTCCCAGCATTACTCACCTTGGCTTAAGGACCAACTGAATTACTAACCGTAATGAGAGTTCCAGCATTAACCACTTCCTGACCAATAGCTCATAACAGCTTTGTAACCTGGGGACCTTCCCCCAGCCTCATCCCCCCTCCCTCCCAACCCACTCCTCATCACCTGCCATATGAACCCTCCAGGCCAGGCCTTTCTGCTTCAAAAAGGTGGCTTAGGAACCATCTCTAAGATCAAACCCGGGCCTGTGCAGCCCTCCAGAATCAGGAAGGACTGCTTTGCTCAAGTAACAGCAATAGCAACCCAATTAACTAGTCTACCTCTTCTCCCTATGTCTTCAGACTTTACCTGTGCCTAATGCAGGCATACCTCCTTTTATTGCTTTACAGGTATTGTGTTGTTAATACAGTCAACAGTAAAAATAAACATTTTAAAATAAATAAACTCACTATTTTATTTAAAAATAAAAGACTTGAAGGCAAGACTCTCCACCAGCAAAAAGTTTACGACTCACTTTACTGTGATACTCACTGTGCTACGGTGGTCTGGAACTAAGCCCACAATATTTCCGAGGTGTGTGTGCACATGCAACGTACCTTCCCTAACAAACAACATCTACTCTGGGAACTCTCCCAAAACTGACGTGACCGCTGCCTCCTGTGTGGTGACGCCCATAACCTGACTGTCAACTCAAGAGCAGAACACATCTTACACTCCTTGGTATCTCTAAATAGCATTTAGACACAGTCTTACACAAAATCAACACTCTACAAGTACTTGATATTCCACTGAAAATAGTTTCTATCCACGCTTGCAAGTTCATTATTCCAACAGTGGATTCCCAGACTGTAAGACCCCTTCAAAGTACTGTTAGCTGCTAGCACACCGTGAGCCCACGGAGGCTCTATGCTGAGGCAGGGCGCTCAGGCTCTGGACTCAGGCTGCCAGTGACTTCCAGCTCCACCGACTATTTGTCAGGCAAGGCAGGTGACCTCTAAGCCTTCGTTTCATCTTTTGTGAAACCAGGGTCATAATAGTGCCACTGCTGCCCAGGTTCTCTGCACATAAGAGATAATCATAAAGCACTGGGCACAGTGCCTGGCGCACAGGAGGCATTCAAATGTTACCTCTGCCCCTTTTACCATTATTATCAGTAAGTCTCCTTAAGGGCACATGTAGCATAATAGAAAGAACACGGTTATAGGAATTACACCGACCTGTGTTCAAATCCCAACTGTTCACATCCTAGCTGTGGGACCTTTGGGAAATTCCTCAACCACTTGGCTTCAGTATTTTATCTGTAAAATGTGATAATAGTCAACCTCAAAGGGTTAGTCCAAGGAAGTCTAAGAATTAAATGAAGGACTATACCTAAAGTTCCCAGTACACAGTTAGCAACTCGGTTAGTGGCGTTTACTAAATATGACTGTAATTCAGTCAAAACACAACTGGAAAGAAAGGAAATGACACCTGTGTCCACCTCACTCCCATCCCTGTCATCTCCCTCCAGTCTCAGTCTTTAGTCCACAGAGCAGGCCCACCACCTCCCAGAGGCTTCAGCGAGGCCTCCCAAAGCACAGCCAGTGCAAGGGAAGTACACAGAAAGCTGCGAGGAGACCGTGTGTACATCCTCATTTTCATGGCTTTGCTAGTCTCCAAATATTCCTATCTATTCACACTTACACATAACTCCAGGGAGGCCATTCCTGAAAGAAAAATACACTGGTACTGTTGATTACCTTTTTTAAACAAGTCTAAGGTTGAAACCATCCTTACAAAAAAAAAGCCCAAATACTGAGGGAAAAGACCAGATTTGAAGCAAATATTCAAACAAGTGGATAAAACCCTAGGACATGCAGACCCAAACCAGGATCACACCCTTACTGGGGAGAAAAATAAACTCTACTCTTTCAGATCAATTTGCAAGTTTTTGAAAACTCAGAGGGGAAGTCAGAGCAAGGGGGGAAGTCCCCAGGTGAGAGGCCTGGGCTGCACTCTCCCCTTCCCAGGCCCTGGTGGTTCCTGGCATCTGCCTCCTCTGAGCTCCAGACCAGGGTCCCAGGAGGCCCCCGAGGGGCAAATCCTTGGCTCAGGTCCCTCAACTGCTGGAGGGGAGAGGATGGGCAGGAAGCCAGCCTCAGTTATATGAGACACCACGTAACCAGGTTCCCACCAGAAATATGTGTCTCCCTGGAGAAGATCTTACTCCACAGGGCTGAAAAATGGCCGCACTTCCTTCCACTCTGCCAGGTAGACCCAAGGCCCAAGGCAGGGCGCAGCAGTCCCCAGGCACGCAGGCTCTGACCTAGTCCTGCTCAGCCAGCTGATGGAGGACAGTCACTACCCCTGATGCAGGCCAATGAAGGCCCATCTGAATCCAGGGGGAGTGAGTTGTACTTCACAGGAGCATAAATTGCTTGAAAGAGCTGCAAACTCACTGACCATCCCCAATACTCCAGGCAGCTCTCTGCATCCAAGCTTCCTCACTCCTCACACCGCCACCTCTGCTACACCTTCTTCCTCGCCCCGGCCTCCACTCCAAGGTGCTCCTGTAAAACTCTGAAGTCCACAGTACGCTCCTGGCTGACGAGAGCTTGCAGTTCACCAGCAGTTTCAGACCACACTCCTGATCAGACCAGAGCCCCAGCTGGCAGCCCTGATGCTCACTGACAAGCCCTAGGCTCCAATACCATACCTGTTACAGCAATCCTTTTTTGGAGCTGAAAAGGAACGGATGAAGGAATGGAGATGCAGAATTAAAGGAACAAACACACATCAAGTCACAGAGCTGACAGGTGGCAAAGCCAGGCTGTGAACCCCGACAGTCTAGCCCAGCTGTGGGCAAACTACGGCCCTCGGGCCGGATCCGGCCCGTTTGAAATGAATAAAACTAAAAAAAAAAAAGACCGTACCCTTTTATGTAATGATGTTTACTTTGAATTTATATTAGTTCACACAAACACTCCATCCATGCTTTTGTTCCGGCCCTCCGGTCCAGTTTAAGAACCCATTGTGGTCCTCGAGTCAAAAAGTTTGCCCACCCCTGGTGTAGCCTCACCTGTAACCTTTGTACTGGCCGTGCTCCTTTCAGCCAACGTGGACCACCTGTCCTTTCACTACAGGTGATGCTGGAGGAGAGAATGACCTCTTAGACCCAACAAATCATCCTCAGCTGCTGGGTGCTGGGGAGGGCAGGGAGGACCAGCCATGTCCTCCCACCTACACCAACAGCTGTGCCCACCCTCATCAGCATCCCTCCGAGGAGCAGAAATGGAAACTGAAACTTACTACACAGGCCAGGCTGCACTAGGCAGACCAATGTCTTTGATTTGCTAGGTGTAACCCATCCTCATTCCTGGCCAAACCCAGCAGCACAGCGCGAACTTGCACTTTCTCTGATGCCATTTAGGAACTACTATCCTCTGCCCATCTTTCCCCAGAGCAGTAATTTTTAAAAAATAATTCTTGATTTTTTTTTAAGAGAGAGAGGAAGAGAGATAAAAAGTATGAGAAATACCAATGTGAAAGCGAAACATCAATCCACTGCCTCCTACTGGGGATCACACTCCCTAGAGGGGATCAAGACAGCAACCCAGGCATGTGCCCTGACCAGGAATCAACCCGCAACCTTTCAGTGCACGGGATGGTGCATGGGATGACGCCCAGCCAAATGAGCCACACTCAGAGCAGCAATTCTTAAGGAAGACTTGGGAAAGGGATGTCAGAATCCACCCTAGGAGCTTTTGAAAAGATATGCCACCACCATCAAGAATAAACAACCAAAAACCCAGAATCTTCTAGGGCATAAACAGTAAGGGGAGGAGCTGGAAGTCCGGTTAACTTCCAAACTCTGTGGGCCAGTACCAAGCCCCAGCCACCTTTTTTTCCTGAGCAACCTTGTCATACTTCAAATGATTTAACATTCCACCTCCAGAGATTCATTTAGTGGGTTCTTTGCAAGTGAACAAAAAATGAGGGAGGGAGGGAGGGGAGGAAG
The DNA here is from genome assembly GCF_028538775.1 of Myotis yumanensis. NCBI lineage: Eukaryota > Metazoa > Chordata > Mammalia > Chiroptera > Vespertilionidae > Myotis > Myotis yumanensis. The sequence goes on from NW_027223759.1 coordinate 76,776,751, forward strand.
GATGGAGGGAAGGAGAGAAAGGGAACAAAATAGAAAAGACAGACACACAGAAAAGAGGGAGGGAAAGAAAGAGAGAAGCCCTGGGGATCCTTTCACATGACACTGTGACAGGAATAATGGAACCTTTCACACATACATATCCTCTCTCCTCTCTCTCTTTCTCTCTCACACACAGATTACGAGTAGAATTTTGACCAGCACTCTTCAAAAAGGAAAACAATGCAAGCCACGTAAGTAATTTAAAATGTTCTAGAAGCCACATAAAAAGGTAAAAAGAAACAGGTGAAATTAATTTTAATAATGTAGCTTGTTTAACTCAATATATCCAAAATATGAATCTGCAATCAGCATTCAAATAGTCATGAAATCTTTTATTCTTTTCTTCACACTAAGTCTCCAAATTTCAGTGTGTATTTTACATTTACAGAATATCTCAAATTTGAATTGTTCACAGCCACATGTGGCTAGTGGATACCATGCTAGACAATCCAGATTTAGAGAGATGGGAAGGGAAAGAGCAAGAGAAGAGGTAGATATAAGGTCTTGGACAAAGAACTAAGGGAGTATGATATCCAGGACCATCCATGCTCCACAATCTGTGTTCATAAGGGGACAGGTACAACCAGTCTTCAAATCAATAGTGAGCATGTTAGCACCATTTGTTAACTAAGAGATAGCAGGTGTCACCATTTTTGTGCCCAAAAGTACCAGGCTCACAGCTGAAGAATGAGAGTCCATTACAGATGGACACTCAGTAACATGGTGCCCAGTTAGTTGTACATCACACACGCCTACTAGACACCAAGCGACAGTCTGCACCCTCGGCGTCCACACTGGGGAAAAGAGCTGGAGAATGAAGCTCCACTCAAGGAAATAAAACAACTGTTCCCGTCCACTGAGGGGGTATAGAGGGCAGATGATAAAAGGAGAAGGAAAACAGCTTACCACTTGTGGTGGGCAGAACAACCCTTCCACCCAAAAATGTCCTAGTCGCAACTCCCAGAATCTGTGTTACCTTACATGGCAAAAGGGACTTTGCTGATGTGATTATGTTAAGGATCTTGAGATGGAGAGATGATTGTGGATTATCTAGGGCAGTGGTTCTCAACCTTCCTAATGCCGTGACCCTTTAATACAGTTCCTCATGTTTTGGTGACCCCCAACCATAAAATTATTTTCATTGCTACTTCATAACTGTAATTTTGCTACTGTTATGAATCGTAATGTAAATATCTGATATGCAGGATGTATTTTCATTGTTACAAATTGAACATAATTAAAGCATAGTGATTAATCACAAAAACAATATGTAATTATATATGTGTTTTCCGATGGTCTTAGGCGACTCCTGCGAAAGGGTCATTCGACCCCCAAAGGGGTCGCAACCCACAGGTTGAGAACCACTGATCTAGGGGTCCAATCTACACTAATAAAAGAGAAACATGGTAATTAGCGTATGACCGCTACCCTTTTCATTGGCTAATCAGTGAGTATATGCAAATTAACTGTCAGCCAAGATGGCGGCCAGCAGCCAGGCACTGAAGCGAGCATGAGGCTTGCTTGCTGCAGACTCCAACGTTCCCCGCCTCACTTGCCGGCCTCTCAGCTGCAACTCTAAGCAACTATGTACTATGTTGCAAATAAGAAGCTAAACAAAACCCCAGAAACCGGCTTCCATTCAGCCAGGCTCGGACCGCAACATTGTATCGATGTTTTCAGCAGCAAGGCCTCAGAGCTAAAGCTGGCCCAGAATGAAAAAAAAAAGAGAAGAAAACAAGGAGCGGTTGGAAGCTTTAGTCACTCGCCAGCCGGAAAACAGCCCTCAGCCCCTCACCCAGACTGGCCAGGCACCCCAGTGGGGACCCCCACCCTGATCCAGGACACCCTTCAGGGCAAACCAGCCAGCCCCTACCCATGCACCAGGCCTCTATTCTATATACTAAAGGGTAATATGCCTCCCAGCACCGGGATCAGCGGAGCAGCAAGGCTCCCGGCACCAGGATCAGCGTGACAGGGGGCAGCGCCCAAACCCCCTGATTGCCCTGCGGCTCTGTGTGTGACAGGGGGCGGGGCCACAACCTCCCTATCCGCCCTACTCTGTTCGTGACAGGGGAAGGCACCCCAACCCCCTGATCAGCCCTGCTCTGTGCCTGATAGGGGGGAGCTCCCCAATCCCCTGATTGCCCTGCGGCTCTGTGTTTGACAGGGTGCAGCACACCAACACCCTGATCGGCCCTGCTCTGTGTGTGACAGGGTGCGGCGCCCCAACCCCCCACCCCCATGGACCCTGCTCTGTGTGTGACAGGGTAGAGCCATAACCTCTCCATCGGCCCTGCCCCAAGTGTGACAGTGGTGGTGCCCCAACCCCCTGATCGGCCCTGCTCTGTGGGTGATAGAGGGTGGCGCCCCAACCCCCCTCCACGGGCCTTGCTCTGTGTGTGACAGGGTAGAGCCATAACCTCCCCATTGGCCCTGCCCTGAGTGTGACAGGGTGCAGTGCCCCAACCCCCTGATCCGCCCTGCTCTGTGTGTGACAGGGGGCAGTGCCCCAACTCCCCTATCGGCTCTACTCTGTGAGTGACAGGGGGGAGCGCCTCAACCCCCTGATCGGCCCTGCTCTGTGCGTGACAGGGGGGAGCTCCCCAACCCTCTGATTGACCCTGCTCTGTGTGTGACAGGGAATGGAGCCCCAACCCCCCTGATGGGCCCTGCTCTGTGAGTGACAGGGGGCAGCGCCCCAACCCCCTGATGGGCCCTGCTCTGTGAGTGTCAGGGGGCAGCGCCCCAACCCTCTGATTGGCCCTGCTCTGTGCGTGACAGGGGGTGGCGCCGCAACCTCCCCATCGACCCTGCCTTGAGTGTGACAGGGGGCGGTGCCCCAACCCCCCAATCGGCCCTACCCTGAGCGTGACTGAGGGTGGCATTGCAACCTCCTGATCCACCCTGCTCTGTGCATGACGGGGCGGCGCCCCAACTCCCCAATTGGCCCTGCTCTGAGCCTGACCAGGGGCTGCACTTAGGGATTGGGCCTGCCATCTGCCACCCGGAAGCAGGCCTAAGCCAGCAGGTCGTTATCTCCTGAGGGGGTCCCAGACTGCGAGAGGGCACAGGCCGGCCTGGGGGATTCCCCTCTCCCCCGCCCCCCAAGTGCACAAATTTTTGTGCACCGGGCCTCTAGTCTATATATAAAAGCCTAAGCAACCAAACTACCAAAGGACCTAAACAATCGATTGCTATGACACACACTGACCACCAGGGGGCAGACACTCAACGCAGGAGCTGCCCCCTGGTGGGCAGTGTGCCCTCACAGCAGGAGCACAGCTCAGCTGACTGATGGGTCCCAGCGGCTCACCAGCCTGGCAGCAGCCACTCACTCATTAGTCCTACAGGTCCAATCTCCAAAGAACGAGCCAGGCACCAATGGACCAGTGCTGCCAGCACAATCCTGACAGCGCCACCAGCCTCCTGGAAGTCAGTCTCTGGCACCGCAGCCACTTCCGCTCCCTAGATGCTCCCGAAGGAAGAAATATAAAAGCAGCTGCCAGCTCCCGACAACCAGCGCAAATGTCAGTGGGATGGATCCAGATCCTGGGCTGGCAAGGGCGTCCCACTGCCCATCCAGAGGGCTGATGGCATCCCGCACCCCCCCACCCCCTCGGTACCTCATTCGTGCATGAATTCGTGCACCAGGCCTCTAGTATAATCATAAGGGTCCTTAGAGAGAGAGGCAGGAGCATCACACAAAAGCAAACACGTCATGGAGAAGTCAGAGTGATTTGGTCATTTGCTTTGAAGATGAAGGGGGACCAGGGGCCAAGGAACACATGCATGGCCACCTTTAGAGGCTGGAAACAGCAAGGGAAGAGAGTCTTCCAGAGCCTCCAGAAAGAAAGCAGTCCTGCCAACACTTTGACTTTAGCCCAATGACTACGTTGGACTTCTGACCTCCAGAACTGTAAGATAACAAGCTTACATTAAAGCACCAAGTTTACAGCATTTTGTTACAGCAGCAATAGGACACTAATGCACAATGTGTAGAGTGGTCAGTTAGACACACACATCTGCTAGAATGCCTCTCCAAGAACAGTAGTAACTGTACTGATAGTATTAGCAATGATAATGGCCACCATTTACGGAGGGCTTACTCATGCAACCTCAAGCATCCTGCTATAAATACTTCACAAACTTTTAAAATATAATTTTCAGTTTGGAATAACTTCAGATTGACTGAAAACTTACAGAGAGAGTGCAAAGTCCCTGTGCAATGGAGGAGGATGTGGGACTTAGTAACACCCAAGCACCTACTCGTGGTCACGACAGTGAAGACTGGTGAGGCTTTGCAACTAGTTTCCTCTGCTTGACCCCCACACTGTAGGCTTCCCTAGATATCACCACCCTCACCTTACAGGTTGGAAACCCCACAAGAAACTAGTTACCTGAAGGCACGCCACCAGGAGCAGGTCAAACCTGGAGGCGTCAGACTCCCAAGGCCTCGCTAGCGACATCATCTCCCCTCCCTGACACAGAAGGGTAGGAGCCACTCGGGTTCATGAAAAGCTCCTGAAACGCATGACAATATCGTGGCAGCTATGATGGGAAAGGAGGGATCATGCCTCTGGAAGTCACCTGACTTGTTGTAGGCCCACTAGTACAGCTGAGAGCTTTCTCGTGACTCTCAGCGAACAAGGAGAAACTCGAGTCCTTCTCCAGGAGCATTTCTAGAGCAACCTGCCGCAGAAGGAGTAGCCATCAATACTGATCCTCAACCTAATTTCAATTAAACCTCCGGGATCCGTGCGCTGCATCTTTTACAACATGATTAAACTAAGCTGCTATAAAACAGTCTGCTCCTCAGGGATCCTGCATCTCAAACCTTTCCACCCCTAGATTTTACCACCTGAACAACAACAGTGGGAAGAAGAGCGGTTCCCACCGTGAGGTCCTCACCAACCTCACATACAGCTCACATGGCAAATGGGACAGGAAGTAGGCAAACTCACCCGATGGCCCAGAACAAGCCACCTGGCTCGCCTCTCTCCCAGCCTTTATTCCCTTGTGGCATCCATGGCACAGCAGGCCTCTGGGCACTGGTACAGTACCTGTTTTATTATCTGTGTACAGGCACACCTCGGAGATACTGCGAGTTCGGTTCCAGAACACCGCAATAACGTGAGTCGTAACCTTTATGTTGGTGGAGGTCTTGCCTTCCATTTGTAAAAACCACAACATGTGTGAAATGTAATAAAGCAAAGAGCAACAAAACAAGGAATGCCTGCATCTCTATCAGTGGTTCTCCCAGTATGGCCCCCAAACCAGCATCAGCTTCACCTGGGAACTTAGAGATGCAAACCCTTGGGCCCCATCCCAGGCCTACAGAACCAGGAACTCTGGGGCTGGGTCCAGGAATCTGAGTTTTAACAAACATTCTCGGTGTTTCTGATGCATGCTACAGTTTGAGGAACCACTCAGCTATGCATTCCCCCCTCCATGCTGACCTGTGCCCTGGACATGTGTCCCGAAAGGTCTCTGTCTGCAAATAAACACTGTGTCATAAATCGACTGTGGGCCTAGGAAAGCTGCTTGCAAGCCCGGTGGGAGCAGCACATTCATTTACCACATAGTTAGGGAAGGTGCAGGCCAGCTGAGGCCAGGCCTGTGCTACATGCTCCACACCCATCCTTGGCTCCATGGAGCTTAAAGCACAGGAGCATTTGAAAATACCAACCCAGAAAACCAGCAAATAAGTATAAATGACAAACTGTGGCAAACATTGTGAAAGAAAAGAATGGGGGCAGGGTCCCGGGAGGCCTTCCTGAGGACAGGACAGTTAGGCAGAGATGAGAAGGAGAAGCAGGAGTTGGCCAGGCAGAGGGAAGGACAGACTCATTCTCAGTGGAGGGAAAGCTTGTACAAAGGCCCTGGAGCAGGAGAGAGCTTGGTGCTTTGGAGATGCTGAACAAAGCCAGTGTAAAAACAGACAAGGCAGAAGTGGGAGATAATTCTGGAGAAGAAATTGCCCAGCCTTGGATCATGCTGCCCCTCATAGGCGTGGTTATGAACCTACTGGAATCTAAGCTAACAAAGATGGCCCTGAATTTTAGGCAGAGCACTGACAATAAACACAATGACTAACATTTACTTAAGTGCTCCGCGCAGTAACAAGTAATCCTTACTGTAAGTAGGTTCTATTATCTTCATCATCTCCGTTTTACAAGATGAGGGCTGAAGTTGTCCAAGTCACCCAGATAATAAAGGAATGAACCAGCCCGACCAACTTCCGAACCCTGCTCTCAACCATGGTGACGTCTCTCACAGGAGAGAACAGAAGTCATAGACTGATGGCAGTGGTCCATGGCCTGGCTTGCATTTTCCAAAGCTTGCTGTGGATGCCCTGTACAGGGAGAGGGGGATGGATGCAGAGCTAGTGCCTCCTCCAGGCAGACAACAGTAGCAGGGCCGGGCCAGGGTGGCGGCAGCAGAGGTGTCCAAGCGAGAGAACTGTCCAGATAGCAGAGAAAGCACTCCACCTCCCCCCCCCCCCCCCCGGAAAAAAAAAAGAAACTACTCTCCCAGGGGCTGCCCGACAAGCTCTAAGACTCCTGAACAAGTGGTGCGTACTAACCCACTCCTGCATCTTCCATCAGAGAATCAGAATGAGGCCTGAACAGAGGGCCTCCTGCCCTGGGGGACTAACCCAAACATGGGCTGTCGCGGTGACAGAAATGCCAGCACTCGCCTCTTCAGTCAGAGCCTGCTATTCTGAAACTACATTCTGAGCAACAAGTCTGTTTCCCTGTTTAGAACAGACGTCGTTAGGCAGCAGGAAGGGCCACAAATGGCCACAAAGCCTCAGTGCTCTCAGAAACCCTGCCAGATGCAGAGGGAGAGGCACAGAGAGGCTTTCAGCTCACGCCTGAATAAGCAGAGTCCCTCCTTCAGTGACCTTGACTGCTTCCCCTTCACTAGGGGGAGAATGGCAGCACGCTCATTGGGGTGGCAGACTTTTCCCGGAAAGTCCACCTATGACTGGTGTAGGTATTGGAGAAGCCTGATGCTCAACCACTTCCTTGGGTTAGATTTTGAGTCTAAGGGTGTGGTCAGTATTACTTTAAAATAAAATGGTGGTGGTGAAGGGAGAGAATGGAGGCTTCACCCCAATCCTCCTACAGAGCCTGAGCATCAAAGCTGCGGACAGATCTCTGTTGGCTGTGGGACATCCCAACCAGCCAGGGGAGCTGCTGGGCTTTCTGTCTCCCCTGACAGGGTGTCAGAGCACCGCCAGCCGGGCTTCCACGCCCCACATGAACCTTGCTGCTGCCCCATCCTGCAGGTCTGGACACAGCACGACAGGCCTGGTGTGGAGTCCAGCAGCCTCTAAAGGAGAGGATGGGGGGAGGAGGGGCAGGCAGTGAAAGCACCAGTTCCTTATGTAAATCAGCCACAGCCACATAGGACAGTCATCAAAGGCCATATAGATCTGAGGTGTGAATGGCTTTGCCTTAAGAGGCTACAGAAGCATGTGACGTGCCCCCTGAAACTCTCTCTCGAGTGACTGTCCGTCCCCCACCAGTCATTAGCCCATATTCTCCTTCCTGACACTCACTGCCTTAATTAGCCACACGGTGTCTGGATTCTAAATTGAAACTTTAAAACCTGCTGAGTGAAAAGCTGTCTTTCTCTTACTTGCCAAAGTATGAAATTATTAACTACCTCCTGTTTTGTATTTTTGCCCCCTTTGAGGATAATGAACCTTATAAAGAAAAACCTACAGCCCTACCCTTGCCCCACTCAAAGTTGCCAGAAGCTTCTAATAAGATAGGAAAGATAAAGAGGACTGTACGGAGAAGTCCACCTCTCTGGGCCTCAACCTGTAGCATTAGGCCCAAGCAACTCCCCCTTTCCAAGGAGCCAGAGCACAGCTACTGCGCCTCACAGTGAGCTCCCTGAGAATTGCAGTAGTCAGCCACAAGCACACAGTCCTCCAGGGCCTGCAAGATGCCCACTGAGTGGCTTAATCACCCAGCAGGGTCTAGCAGGGGATATACAGGGTGTCCCAAAATTCACGCAAGATTTGAATTTTGCATGAGCATTAACAACAACAACAACAACAACAACAAAATAAAAGCCTAATTTTACTTGGTTTATTGAATCAGATTCTAATATCTGTTGCCCTTTGATTTCAATCCCTTCAATTTGATAAGCATTACCAAGTACCAATTATGGCCCAGGAGCAGGGACAATGAAGACCAATGAAGACCACAGCTTTGCGTATGTGCCAGCAAAGCCATGGAGGCCATTTACCCGATGTGCTATTCCATATATAACCCCATACTGTATACTTTATGAATCAATAAAAAATTTACAATTTTTAATTATAAACCTGCGTTTTCTATCAAAATTACTTCTTGCGTGAATTTTGGGACACCCTATATAAAATTCCTCCCAGACAGCGAGCCTGTAAACTGAAAGCATTACCATTTGTAACAGGATTAATAACAACACCGGCTTGAAACACACACACACCACTGGGTTACTTTTCCAACCTCTGCAGGGAGACCCCTGAGTCTGATGGAGGGTTTTATTTCTTTGTTTTAAAACGAGATAGCATCCTCCACCATGTGACCAGCGGGCTTCCTCTCCGGGGAAATTATTTCTCCAGCATCTGTCCTACCAATGACAGGCTGCCTAAAGACCGAAGTCAAAACAAAACACAAAAGATCAGTCTAGAAGAAGGAGGTCCAGAGGAATTATACAATTCTGATTTTTTTAAAAAGAGAGACCAAAGTCAACACCTTAAAAAGCTTAGGGGTGGGAACCGTTTCTCTGCCAAGGGCCATTTCACTATTTATAACATTATTCGAAGGCCAGACAAAATTATCAACTTAAACATTAGCCTGCTGCATTTGGTCAAACATTTAATTCACTCACCCCTAGTGCCTTGGCAGGGCCAGGCCAAACGCTTTCACGGGCCTCATACTGCCCCACCCCTGGCTGAAGCAGTCAACATCCCAGGTATTGCAGTGTTTCCAAAGCTGTTTCTGAAACCAACTGGGGTATCGGCTAAAAACGGGGGCTCCAAGGCCTGGAACAGGGGAGCCCGAGATCTGCCTTTTTAGCAAGCTCCTTCGCTCCCTAGTGACCTGAATCAACAAGCCACTGCGGAGCTCCGGCGAGGGTACCGTGAGAAGCTGAGAAGTGGAGTGGCCTTCTCCTCCGCCCCTCCCGTTGAACTGAGGGCGAGGGGTGGGCAGCAGGCTCCGTCCTGCAGACCCAGAGCCCTCCCTGCGGCTGCCCACTGGCCAGGCCCAGGCTCCCAAGTAGCAGTGAACCTCTCTCCCCACCCGAGACCAGCCCCTGGACGAGACCAGCCCTCGAGGTCCAGGTGCCTTGAGCAACGGGCAAGGCGGGGGAGAAGATGGGGCCGCTGGGACTAGCAGAGAGGCCATGAGGGCCTCGGGGCCCAGAGGCGGGTCTGTGTGGACACAGCTCCCACCCTCAGGGCTTGGAGCTGCGGGGATGGGCGCCTGGGGTGACTCCTCCCTCCCGGATGGAGGAGACCTCACCTCGTTCTGACCACTACTGACAAAGGCCTGAATGGCCGCAGGTGAGTGAGCCCTCGGCGGTGGTCTTCCTTCTACTGTAAACCTTGGTTTCAGAAGAGAAATAGCAAAAGCACATGCCCCATTTGGCCAGTAGGAAGGGCCCACCACCCTTTGCGAAGATTTACTGGCCCTTTATAGGCACCTGTGTATATAATATGAAAAAGCTGCTCTCCACTCCCCCCTGACCTCCCGAAGAACTTCGCTACATCTAGGCCTTCTGGTATAGAGGTGGCCTACGAGTGATAAAGCAGGGTTAAAAACCACAAGTCTTGCAAACGCCCATTTTTAAAAAATCAAAAGAAATGTCTTCTGGAAATGACTTTGAGATGGGATTGTCAGATTACCTCTAGGAGCAGCAGCACACCTTGACATTTGCCCCAGGGTTAGAGGTTGTGGAGAAGACCTTGAGAAGGAGAAGGCTCGATGCCAGACTGTCATATTTAGAAGACATTTTCATAGGATAACCATTGTTTTATGTGTGCATTTTATTCCTCATATCGTATAGTAGTTTACAATGCCACGTACTTCTTTTAAATATCTATCTCTATGTTCTGAAGTGCCTGATAAAAGTGGAGGTAGTAAAAAAAAGACATTTTAGTCAATATCTTGTTAAAATTCAGATCAAATACTGTTATTTTGGGAATGGCCAAACCACCTCTTTGACAGTACACATTTGTGCACTGGTTCGAGGGAGAAGGAAGGGCAAAGAGCTGGATGCCAGTGTGTTTCAAAATGAGGCTGATTGCCCATTGTCCCTTATGTTCATCATTTTGTTTTACTTAGCTGTGTTCATAGTGTATATATACTGGACAAATGAGTCCTAATTTACATCATCTAGCCTTTCTAGATGTTAAAGAGGTTGCCAGGGTATGACAAAAATAGAGTTAGTAAACTAATGCATTTTGTACATTTGTGCTAAAATTTCTAGGAAAGATTGTCTTCTGAATATGTGAACATTATAACCTACATGGTTGGTGGAGGAGGGGGAGAAGGGAAGGATGGCCTTAGGCTAAAATAAAATGTTCATATTTCAAGACACTTTCAGATTATAACTGTCAAATTTGTGCAGTTTATTCAATGCTGCTGTGTATACAGTGGACAAATTAAGTCCTTTTTTTGAAACATCTAGTCCATCTAGATGTTTAGAAGTGCCCAAGGTATGTTAAATGTAGAGGTAGTAAAATATCACTTTTGTAAATATCTTTTTATTAAAACTCATAGAAATACTATCTTTTGGGAATGGAATTGTTAAACCACCTCAGTGAGTAATATACTATAGTCTATATTTGTTCAGTAGGTTGGAGGAGGTAGGAGGGAAAGAACTGCAAAAGGTAATATGCTAGTGTATGCATATTTGGACATTTTCAGATAAAACCATTTTTATATGTCATGTGCATTTTGTTTAGCTGTGTATATAATGGACAAATAAGTCCTAAAATTGCAATATCTAGCCTTTAGATGTTAAAGAGGTTGCCAGTCTATGACAAAGTAGTTAGTAAAATTATCATGTTTTTATACACTTTGTGTTGAAATTCATAGGAAAGCTTGTCTTGTGTAAATGACTTGGATATGAATTTGTTCAATCACCTCTAAATATTACACACAGCTGTACTTGTCCACTGGATTGGTGGTGAAGAGAAGGGAGGGAGAGGGAATGGTTCAGGCCAACATGGTCGTATTTAGAAGATACCTTAGATTATAACCATTGTTAATATGTGCAATTTTAACAGTGCTGTGCACATAGTGGACAAGTAAGTTCTTATATGAAATATCTAGTCTTTCTAGACATTTAGAAGTGCTTGAGGTACTTAAAAGTAGTAGTAGTAGAATAATGATTCTTGTAAATAGCTTTTAACTAGCTGATATAAAATATTGTCTTTATAAATGGAATTGTTAAACCACCTCTCCAAACAGTACCCTCTGTACTTGTTCACTACTAGGTTAAGGGAGGTGGGAGGGAAGAAATTTCAAAAAGATGTTTTGCTAGTGTGCAATAGAAAATTTTAGCTTATCCTTTGCTGCCCTATATGTTACATGTCTTTAACTTTTACTGTATATATTGTGAATACACTAGACAAATAGGTCCTAACTTTGTATATCTAGTCTCTAGATATTAAAGAGGTTGCCAATGTATGACAAAAGTACAGTTAGTAAACTAACACATTTTGTACACTTTGTGTTAAAATTCATCGAAAAGCTGTCTTCTGAAAAGGACTTTGGAAATCAAATTGTGAAATCTGAGTGACACATGTGCCTACTCAATGCATTGAGTTGATGGTGGCAGGAGGGACTGGGAAAAATGAAGGATTCCAGACTAGACTGTTCCTATATGGAAGACACTTTCAGACATAACCATTGTTACATGTGTGTAGTGTATTCAACACTATTATGTATACAGTGGACAAACTTGAGTCCTTATTTGAAACAGCTAGTCTTTCTAGATGTTTAGAAGTGCACAAAGTATGTTAAAAGTAGAGAGAGTAAAATAACACGTTTGTAGATATCATTTTGTTAAAACTCATTTCAAATACTATGTTTTGGAAATGTGATGGTCAAACCACCTCTCTGAGCAGTACACATTATTATATTTGTACTGGTTTAGGGAGGAAGAAGAAAGTGCAAAAGGCTTTATACCACTGTGTTTATAGCTAGGCAGGATTAACCATCTTCCCGGGTGCCTGTGCATTGTGCTTTACTTAGCTGTGTATATACTGTATGTGAAGCAAAAACTGTTTTAATTTACAACATGTAGTCTTTCTAGATGTTACAGAGGTTGCCAGTGAATGACAGAAGTAGTAAACAAATACATTTTTTTATTTACTTGTACATTTGTGTTAAATTCCTAAGGAGGACTGTTCTGAAAACATGAGAAATGAAATTGTTAAAATCCCCTCTAAGCATTACAAATGCTTACTGTACTGTCCACTCTGTTGATAAGAGATGAGAAGGAGAAGGGTTCTAGGCCAGAAAGTTCCTTCCTAATCAGAAGACACTCTCAGATTATAGCCTCTGTATGCAGTTTAATCAAACTTAAATCCTTATTTGAGATGGCTAGTCTTTCTAGATGTTTGAAAGTGGACAACATATGTTTAAAGAGTTAAAGTGACACCCTTTAAGCATTTTTTTTGTGATAATTCATAGAAATGGTGGTATTTGAGGAATGGAGTTGTTAAATTTGATGTCTTAGAGAGTACGCTGACTGTTCACAAGGGAAGGAAGTACAAAAAAAAGGGTTCTGTCCCATGAGTCTTTAAAATTGCCTAACCATCTATAATAATAAAAGCATAATATACTATTAGACCGGACATCCTTCCGGACGAAACCGGAGCTGCAAGGGAAGCCCGGGTCCTGGCTGCCAGCAGCCAGGGAAAGAAGGCCTACTCTTGAATGAATTTTGTGCACCAGGCTTCTAGTTGTTACATATGTGCATATTAATTAATATTGCTGTGTATGCAAGGATAAACAAGTCTTAATGCCTTATTAAGTATATTAAGTATATTAAAAGTAGAGGTAGTAAAATAATCCCTTTACAAAAGCCCTCTTGTTAGTTTTTAGGAAGGACTGTCTTCTGGGAGTGTCTTTGTTAATCCACCTCTTGGAGCCAGGTGGTCCTGTATTTAGTCACTGAAGTGGTGGAGGAGGGAGAAGAAGAAGGGTGAAGGGAAGAGTTCTTTGCTAGTATCTCCATTCCTAGAAGAAAGTTTTAGGTTATAATTATAGGTCTATATGCATTTGTGTAAAGTTCTTGTGTTTATTGTGGAAATGGTTCTTTCTTTATTTTGCAACATTGGAGCTTTTTAGATATCCTGAGGTGACAATATCTGATAAAAAGTAGAGCTAGTGAATTAACCAATTTCTAAATATCTTTTTTGTTATAATTGTTAGAAAAGAGGCATTGTGGACATGGAGTTGTTGAACCAGCTCATAAATGGACATCGGGACTTGTTCATGCGAGGGGTGTGTGTGGATGTGTTCCTATTCCCATTGTGGTGATAACCCTGATGTGCATGCATCTCTTTAGGCTGTGCTGTAGGAATATGTTGTGAAGTACTTCAGTCAAAACTTGCCTCCTCGCTAATATTTTAGAAGCATCATACTTTGTGTACACTTGCTTTGGGTCTCATTTTTAATGGAACATTAAGGGAACACAATGTTTTAATTGTAACTTTGTGAATATGTTTTATCTAGAGGTCTGTTGCTATTTTTGCCCGTTATGAAATTTTTGTTACCAAGTAAGGCAGGATTACATTTTCTTCCAGATTGAGTTGGTGTAGGGTATTCTTGGTTATCAAAATACTCAGCTTTGGGACTTTGAAATGGTAGCTCTTCATGATGTGTGAGATAAGCATGATATATAACTGTACCACCTTAATTACATAAAAATGGAAGCTTAGTTGTGTAGACACACAGGACTTAGAAGGACATGTCAGACTGTAAACTGCTTGTGATTGTGGATGGCTTTGTTCTCGTGTTTTTCAATTTCCTATATATGCACGTTAACTTTTAAAAAATGTTACTTTAAAAGCCAAAAAAACAAACAAACAAAAACAAGCTACTGTCCTGTTTTACTAATGCACAGCTGAAGCCTCATAAAAAATCATACTCTTTTAGTGCAGCTAAGATAGTCTCCATCAGATCTGCATGTAACGTGGAGATAAAACGTATTTCACCATGTTCAGCAGCCAAGTCTCTGGCTCCCAAATCTCTCAACAGACAGTTCATTATTTAAAAAAACAAAACAAAGATGCTGATTTTACATTTACTTCTTCCCCGAAGTCTATGAACTCGCAATGATCTAACACAGCAATTTGCAACCTTTTTCATCTCATGGCACACACAGACTAATTCCTAAAATTCTGCAGCACACCAAAAAATATATTTTTTGGCAACCTGACAAAAAATAGGTATAATTTTGATTTTTTCTCACTGGATGGCTATTGTTGGCTGTTGTCACTTTTTTATTTGACAATCTAAGGGAAAAGAGGTCAGTGCATGGCATGTTTTAAAAATTCTTGCAGCACACTGGTTGAAAACCGCTGGTCTAAAATGTCAACATCTGGAGACAGACAGAAAAGCTGTCACCACGGCGGTGAGCTGGACCCACTCTGCTCACAAGATGCTCCAGCAAGACTCATTCACTCGCCCGATCAGCCTAACACCTGTGCAAAATGAAGACATACTCCAACCTTGAATCTTTCCAAACCTGGGTCTGAAAAAGCACAGAGGCGCCGAGAATCCACGTCTACAGAACATGGAGGAGTGGGGCGTACACATTTGGCAAGAGCCCTCAGATCCGGACTTCTGATACTTTCTCCCCACGAAGTCACAGAGCCTCAGAGATACAACAATGGGGTCGAAACAGGAGACAGCCGTCATATAACTTTGAACTGACGTGCCAGTGCCAGACCACACCACCTATACTGTGTATTGTCTCCACACTTTTGTACCTCCTATAATTAACTTCTGAAAAGCATGAGTGCTCTCTGTTTCTTTGTGCTCAAAAACGTTCAGTTCTCACATGTAAACATTTACAATTACCTACAGTGTTTCTAAACCTAATACTCTATACATCTTCTTACTTTTTAACTATATTGAAAGTCTCAGATTACGGAAACAGCCTGAGAGGCCAAGGCCAACGTAGAGAAGCCTGTGAGCGACTCCAGCATGTGTGGTCTCCCAGCTGCCAGAGATGACTGCTAGCAACCTCCAGGCCCGGGTGGCAGGAGAAAGGAGGGGGAGCTTCCAAATTAATGCCTCCTGAACTGGATCTCCGTGTCTTCGGTGTACTGGCGCCCAGTGGCGGCCACAAACTAGAGGACATTTTATAGAGAGCTGTTCTGCACAAACACCGAGAGGGCCAGGGCTCAGAAAACCATGGCGGAATGTGATTCGGGGTTTGTATTTTAGTAGGTGAAGCTCTTTCTCCTTCTCTCTCTGCCTCAGTGGCCTCACTACTGCTTCTTTGAGACAGGGGTAAATAAGCTGCCATTCAAGCCCTAGGAGGTGAGGGAAGGAAACAATGATTACTGTGCTCCGCACTCGCCAGGCCCTTCACACAATTCTGACATCCAACAGCCTCTCTGCTGGGGTTATCTGGCTATTGTCTGCCCCACCCCCATGATGCTCAGTCCTATTCTGTGACCTGACCAGCTGACACCTGTGGACCACTCACCTGGGCTCCATGCTTTCTAGATTCCCATTGGTTCAGCCAAGAGGCCCAGTAGGGGACCGGAGAAAGGAGGAAGGTCAAGGTATTTCTCGCCAGCTCCCTCTCTCCTTGGATGCCATGTCTTTGGGCACCATTCTTCTTGACTATAGTTCCTGCTGGACAGCCCCTTTCCAGTTCCAGATCTCACTGGGCTCCGGTAACTCTACTTCCTCCCTTTGCCCCTCAGCCCTAAGGATGCACTGATTTCCCATTGTTGTTAGGCCCTGGGAGCCCCTTGGTGCCTGGCCAGCATCTCTATAACTGTTCCTTCCATTAGTCTTCATCCCCACCATCTGGGGTGAATTCTGTTTCCTGCCAGGAGCTCTGACACTGGCTCTCACTCTGAACATAATGGCTTTTGCAAGTAAGATGAAATGCAAAGATGTGAGTTAATAAGCACATGGGAGCATTTCTAAGAGTTTGTTATAAGTACTAGGCTGAGCGAACTAATAAGGCTGATTCATCAACGGTGAGGCCTTGAACCCAACTCCTAATCCAGCCAAAAGATAGCAATCCTGAGGCATGGGGTCTAGACTCTGTCCATAGTAAGTGCACAGTCAGGTTGTTAAAAACTTTATTCTGTGCTTTTGGCTACCTGCATATGAATAGGGGAAAAACAAACAAACAAACAAACAAAACTCAGGGCCCAAGCAACATTCCAAGCTCCTTTGGGGGGAATACAACCTGCAAGAAGGACAATGATAGCTACCTGTCACCGACCGGCACACATTCCACAACAGCCCTGTGAGGAAGCATTCTGTCTCCATCTGACAAATGGGCACACAGATTCAAAGAAGTTTACATGGGTAAGCAACTTGCCCAAGCCCCACACCCCAGATGGGACTGCTCCCAATGCTATTCTTTCCTCTCCACTGTACTAGTTCTTAATGGAGGGAAATAAGGACTCATGGTCTCCAAATTATTTCTGAATTGGGCCTAGAGAGATCAGGCTCTCTAGTTTTAAGCAAATCAAAAACACCAAGGAAAGAGAATTTTGATTGCAAGGACCAACCTAGTTCATAAATTGGTTAAGAAAGTTCTCTGTGATACAATTGAAAGAACATATATAGTATGTCTGTATGGTATAAAGCATACAGTAGAATCCCACTGTGGATATATGTGTGGATATGTGTGTCTATAATGACTGTTTATCACTATATTACGCAATGGTAAGTACCATCGAATACTTATCTTTAGAACGGTGAGAGGTCTGTGCCCTTCTTTACAGAATTTTCTACCATGAGCATGAAACTTAATTTCTTATTTAAGAAATCAGGAAGGAGGGGAAGAGAGAAGTAGGCTGGTTTTTCTAAACATATAAACCAGTGGTCGGCAAACTGTGGCTCGCGATCCACATGCAGCTCTTTGGCCCCTTGAGTGTAGCTCTTCCACAAATTACCACGTGCGGGCGCACAGGTACAGTGCGATTGAAACTTCGTGGCCCATACGCAGAAGTCAGTAGACCAATGGTTCTCAACCTCAGCTGCATAATGGACTCACCTGGAATCACCCAGGTCCTACCCCTAGAAATTCAGCTTTACATGGTCTGGGGTATCACCTGGGCAGTGGGTGTCTTCACACTCTCCCAGGTGATTCTAGTTGGCAGCCAGAGTTGAGAGCCACTGGGTGAGTCCTAGTCCATTAGGATAAAATTTAAAAAGGGTGAAAGGTTTTAACCCTTTGTATGCCAAAGACCCCACTGGCAACCAGATGAAGCCCCTAGACGCCTCCTCCAATACTGTTTTCAAATGTGCAAAGTAAAACAAATCATTTTAAAGCAAACAAATTATACTTAGCCATAGCTATCACAATATTGTTATTGTAGTATGGTAATGTAAGTGCTTCTTTATTAATACACCAAGTGACACGATCTAAAAGTAGTTCTGTTAAATACCATCGTCCTGAAGTCATAGTGAATGTAAATAATATTTGAAGACATCTGTGGAAACTTTAATGTGATATGGATTTATTGGTGACAAGGTCGAGTTACTTCTAGCATTAATGTGCTTTGTTACCTACATTCATAACTAAAGAAAATGCCAAATTCCAGTTAGAATTCATTGTACATAAAAGATAGAATTTTTCTCCCATTCAAACTGACAGATTTCCAGGTGTGGAGGGAGGAGGAGAGGGTGTATCAGGGCCGAGTTCCAGGACTTGGTCAGCCCATCACCAGGTGAAAGACCTCCAGCAGAGGGAAGGAAAAGGATGGCAACCTATCGCATGCTAATTTCCAGTAGAGGCTGGTTTTTGTTTGTTTTTTTAAAGTAACTCTGTAAGGCTCCTTCAAGACATGAAACATTTGCATTTCCTGAAAACTAACTACACTGTATATCTTAATTACAGCAATATTTTTCAAGTGCCACTTTGTGTGAAAAGATCCCTGTTCCTTCCACTAAAAAGACTCAGCTGTTTTATCTGCCTCAAGACATCTATCACATCAGTGCCAATATCTCGGGATTTAAAAGGAGGATTTTGGAACCTTTCTAACTGCTTAATCAATAGGTTCCTTTTCATACAGTGCTACGCTGCCTGCATAGAACCTGAATGCTCCTTTCTCCAACCTGAATTTAAAATAGTGTTTACTATGTACTGAGTGGCTATTATACTTCAGGTACAGTGCTAGGCTCTTTTCCTGGACTAACTCTAATGCTCATATCCATGCTGTACTAGCATCCCAGCTTACTAATGCAAAAATAAAATGACTCGGAACTTCAAAACAGAGTTTGATGTTATAGAATCACAGGGGGGAGTGGGGGAGCGACATACCTCATTTTATTGCTCCTTGCTTTATTGCGCTCCACAGATTTTCCTTTTTATACAAGCTAAAGACCCCCTCTCCCAACAAAAAGATTAAGACTCCCTTTACTACGATACTTGCTTTATTACAGTGTCTGAAACCAAACCCACAATATCTGTGCGGTGTGCCTGTACTCACTCTATTACTGTGGCCTGGCACCTAACCTGAAATATATCTGTGGCATGTCTGCAGTTATTTTTAAACAATAACATTTTCTCCTGGTGTGGGGAAGGACCACACCCACTTATCCTAGCAACAGATAGAGCTAACTAACTCAAAGGCCTGTTTTTATTCATAGCCACACTTTTCTAAAGATTCCAGAATGACTTTTTAAACTTTTTCCATTCTTCCCCATTCATGGAATGCCAGAGAAAGGCAGGGTCAGCCCAGCCTGCGGGCGTATGGCTGGGAAGAAGCAGTGGCCAGTCCCAAGAGGAGAGAAACCCCCACTGTGGAGACAGGCGTCCAGGAGTCTGGGGAACCTGGACTATGTGAAGTCGAAATCAGCTTGGGGAGGAGCCCTAACATCATCATCACCTTCAAATGCGAAGGTTCCCATTCCTAACCACGAGAGGGCTTTTGAAATGACCCTATCAAACATTCTGATTCAAAATGTTCTCAGAACTCATTTCCTTTGCTTAGTATCTGAAATGGGGTAGGAGGCAGGGGGTGGCATTATTTTGTTTTCTGATCCCTAAGAAGTCAGTTCTTCATGAAAGCATGTAATGGGGTGGGGAGGCTCATAGTGAATGAGTTGTTTCAGCGTGAACCAAACACTATAACAACACTTAGAATGCCCCAAACTCTTCTTAAAACAGAGGGAAAGCTTGGGGAAAGGAACCCACAAAAGAGACCTCACTAGGAAAAGAGCAAAAAAGCAGGCTAACCAACATCATGGACATCTTTAAACCAGCCCAACAGGAAGTCTCAGCAATTCACCCTTTGTTCTCATCTGTCTCTTCCACCAGGTAGAAATGTACAAGAGGTAAATGTAAGAGGAAATTGGGGCTGGGGGGTGAAGATGGGGGGGGGGGGGTGTCAAGGAGGAGAAAGAAATCATTTATTGAGTCCTAGCAAATTTAAGGGACTTTCACATGCATCATTAACTCCTTCAATTTTCCTCATTGTTAACGTAAAAAACCATTGAAACCTGTAAAGAATTTTTGTGAGTTTATTTGAGCCAAACTGTAGACATATGCCGGGAAAGCAGAACCTCAATGAATTGAGATAGTGCTCCGGAGAATGGCAGGGTTACATCTATATTTATACATGAAATTCATTGGTGACAGATTTAAGGAGGTGGGATTAAGCGAAGAAGGGAAACCTCTAGGATAGGATAAAAAGTAAAATGATGGACACATACTTAGGTGGGTGCAGGAACAATTAACATGATAAATGAAAGAATCTGCTGCATCTGTCCTGGGCCCAGCACACCTGGTTGTGCCCCAGGGGTTCCATAAAAAGGGAAGTCACAAGTTACCCAGATATCCCAAGGATATGTTATCTTAGATGCAAAAAGACAGATAGGCTCAGTTAGGTAAAGTGGACCTTGTCAGTGAAGATACTGGCCTAGGGCGTAACTGCCCACCATAACTGCTTTCAGTTTCAGTTTAATTTCAGACCATCCTTTGTGGTTATTTTAGGTCTCTGAGTCCGCTAGGCTGCCACGCAGGCCTCTCCTGAGCTTGTCAGGTCAGCATGTGGCCCCCTTCGTCCACACCCTCATCTTATCAATCACCTCCCAATTTTATTTCATTTATTTTATTAAAGACTTTAAATTTCATTTGAGAAAGAGAGAGAGAAACATCAATGCAAAATTCAGGCATCCTTCAGCTGCCTTCTTGCACCCCCCCTACCGGGAATCGAACAAGCAAACTTTCAGTGCACAGGGTAACACCCAACCAACTGAGCCACACTGGCCAGGACTCACCTCCCCAATTTTAAAATGAAACCAATGTCAGAGAGGTTAAGCAACTTGTCCAGAAGCACACAGATGGCAACAGAGTCAGAACTGAAAGCCAGGTGGTCTTGGCTAACGACCAGGCTTTCTGCTGCCCCTCACGCCTCAGATCTGGTGAGCTACTTTTAGCTCAAATTTAAAGGTTCAGGAAAATGGTATCCCAAGTTCCTTAAAAAAAAAAAAAAAAAAAAACTTTCCAAGATAACAATTTTCATGTGATTGCCCCATTAGATAATCTCCTGGAGGCAAGGGGAGGGAAGGTGGAGAGGGAGGACATCAATGAACACCCAGGAAGTCAAAAGCGAAAAAGAAAGGACCAATTTTAAAAGCAAACAACAGAAAAACAGGAATGGTGTGGGTGTGAGGATGGATTCTAAAAAATATTGACATTGGTGAGTATTCTAGTCCTACAAGGAATATTCAGCAGGCAGTTTGTGATCGCTGTCTACAGGTGATCTTCAGAGTATAATGAGCCAGACTTAAGCCCCTTCTGGAAGGTACTCTTAGCTGGTCAACCAAGAGATAGTGACCTAGGAGACACAGGGCTTCTGTTTCAGCAAGCCATGTGACCTGCTCTCCCAGGTGACATCACTCTCCAATTTGTCATCAAGGACCGGTCCAGTCTCCCAGACCAGGCGCCTTCACAAACTGCTGTGTCCACACATCTCATTAGTGAGTGTGCACCTTTAACACATGTCAACTTATTTTAATATGATAAACATGTAAATGTTACTAAAACCTAAGTTCTTAATTTTCACGGGAAATAAAATAAACATAAGTTAAAGTTTTCATATTTTCTTTCCATACTGATCTGGGCTTGCACCCCAGTGACCACTTGGGGCCCAATGACCTCACCTTCACCTGAGCCACATCCCTGACATCTTCTCCAGATCAGCAGTCCAGGTCTCCACTCCCAGCACTGATGGCCTGTTCTTCATGCCTAAATGTCCTAGCATCATTTCTATCCATTTTTTTGGGGTCCACAGCCTATGCCTCCCAGATTCTTTTACCTCCCCAAATCAATAATTATCAATGCCCTCTTTCCCCTTAATTCCTGTTTTCCATCATGATCACCCAGCAAAACCCCCAACTTTCACAACAAACTTAGCCTCAGTCTACCTTCTCTTCTGCACTCAGGCAGCTCAGCAGGACCTGGGAATACAGTGACCACGTGAACATTGTTGCCAGGTGACATCATTGAAGGTCTTTCAACATCAGGAACTCAGGCTTACTAGTATTCTTCTCAATCAGCTCCATTTCCCTTTCTCCTCAGGCAATGATTACAAATCCGCACCCTTCCCCCTCTATTTCCAGGAGCCTGCCTGGCCGTCTACCTCATCCATCCACTCAACCATTCTTCCATTCATTTACTGAGCACCCACTATGTGCCAGGTGCCATGCCAGGGACAGAGACAGAACTGAATCTCACAGTGCGTACATCCTAGTAAAACAGTGAGGTGTTGGGAGATGATGAAAATAAAGGAAATAGGGAACAAGCAGAAAATCCTGGTCACCGGATGTGACCCACGTCACTTCCTGCCCACTTCTCCCCCTTCCAGTGTTTTTTATTGAGGTAAAATTCACATAACACTAAATTAACCTTTAAAAGTGTACAATAAAGTGGCATTTAGTACATTCACAATATTGTGCAACCATTACCTCTGTCTAGTTCCAAAACATTCTTACTGCCTCCCCCCACCCCAAAAAAGAGAAACGCAGAACCATCGCACCCACCCTCCTTCCCCAGCCCCTGACAACCACTGACCTGCTTTCTGCCTCTGGATTTACCTATTCTGGGAATTTCCTATCAATGGAATCCCACAACCCACTCCAATGCAGACAACAATGGGAGCATTTACAACAGGGCCCTACCCTAGATGTGGGGGTCGGGTATTGCATTCACCTTTGTGCCCCTATGCCTGGCACGTAAGTACTCAGCAAATATTTTGGGGGCCACACGGATGAGCCCTACAAAGGATTAGTGGCTCAGCATCTAAGCCTTTAGAGCTGCATGTCATGTTAGACGCCATCTGACCCAACTCGCCCACTTTTGCAGAACATAAAGAGGCTCACAAAGCAGTTCATGGCAGGGCACGCGTCAGCTCCCAGATCCCCTGACTTCCCAGCTGTGTCCTGCCCTGTTCCGAGAAGGCGCTTGTTACCCAAGACAGCACTGCTCCTCTGCATCTTCCATGGTCCCTCATTTTCCACAGCAAAAAGGCTGCTACTTGCCAGCCAGCCACCTGTCTCGGGCCCTTACCTTTCCTCATGCCTCTCCTCCAACCCTGCTTTGTTTTTGTTTATTGTTTTGTTTTTGTCTCTGTCTCATGGCCTATGGTTCTCTTATTTCCTAGGAAAATCTCGTCCTTCAAAAAGACAACTAGAGAGTGTTGTCTTCTTCAGGGAGCAGTTCAAACAAATTACAGGGCAGTCCCTCTCCGGGTGCCGCTGGTCCCCCCTGGTGGGGGAAGCTTCTCATCTCCCAGAAAGTTTCATTTGCCTGCTCTGGGATTCGGTCTTTTGGGTGCTCCAGGGTGCAGAAGGCAGATTCCCAGGGAACTTGGGTGTAGAATGAAGGCCAAGTAACAGCTCACAATGAAAAGCCAAATCCCAAATTTCCAAGAAACACATAACTCCCACCGTCGCCTGTTTGCTGCAGGTTTCCAACCGTGGCCATTGAACTAACAGTGGCCACTGAATGAACAGTACAGCATGTCATTCTTTGTCACCATTGACTTGATGATGACCAGCAACCCAGCAGGACGATTTTAGAGGCGTGGTATTTACAGAAAATGCTGTTAGGAAACTTTTGCTTTCGCACCTTAACTGGCCTCAAAGGCAGCAAGAGAACATGCCGCAGTGAACAAGTGAACCCTGGCATGGGTGCCGTGTGATGTTCATTACTTTCTGTGGCTGGGCTTCACCTATCGTCTGTCTGCACTTCTGCTGGGTGTGTTCACAGGTGTGTGTCTGAGGCTCACAGAGGCTCAGAGACTGATCACAAGCCAGACTGTCCATGACAGGAATGAGACTTGTTCCAGGGCCCTCACTTTAACCGCTCACAGCAGTGATTACCCCACACAGTCAGCCTTGATAGGACAGTCATGGGCATGGACAGAGTGCTAAGAACAGGGGCCATGAGTTACCTACACCCTTTGCTATTGAAGAATTCATTTTACCACTTTACATCGTAACAACCACTGACTATGAACATGTTTGGCCTCCCTGGATATGAGACTTTAGGAGCCTCACCTTATCTTTCTTGTAAATGCAGACTCGTTCTTTTAAATAAAAATGGAAACTATTTTTTAGGACAAGAAAAACCATCTGCCTTCTCCGCCCCCCCACCCCCAAAAAAACACCCTTTCCACGTTTTTATATGAAAGATCTCTAATAGACGTTTCTCTTGCCAAAGGCAACTTTTCTTTAGCCTGAGAGGAATTTCTCTTTGTCTCTATACCTAGTGCAGAACTCATCTCCAGAAGATTATTCAATATTCAATATCTGTCTTCCCAATTTATCTGCGATGAGGCAGCCCAATCTAGTGCATCTCATGGAGACAGGCAGGCTTCGGAATCAGAGACCTGAGTGAAACCCCCAATCTGTGCCTTATCAGTACAGGGGCCATATAGGCCCATTAAAAAAAATTTTTTTTATTGATTTTTAGAAAGAGAGGGAGAGGGAGAGGGAGAGGGAGAGGGAGAGGGAGAGGGAGAGGGGAGAGAAAAAGAAGCACTGATTTGTTGTTCCACTTACTTATGCATTCATTGGTTGCTTCTTGAATGTGCCCTGACCAGGGATTGAACACACAACCTTGGTGTATCAGGTTGATGCTCTATAACCAACTGACCTACCTGGCAAGGGCCCATATATCCCCATTTATGCCTGTTCTCCCAGCATAATCATTACTACCCCCTTTCACTCTCAAAAGTGTTGAGGTTTGTATGATAAATTTTGTGGTCACCTTAAAATTACATGAGTCACTGCAGACAAGACACTTTTCCATAACTCAGTTTCATATTTGTTCAATGAAAACCTAATTGACAGGGCCGTCATTAGCATGGAACCAGTGCACTCAAGGCATGGCTCCCCAGAGTGCCCAGTCCTCCCGGAACTGAGCTATGTGCTCCAGAGATCCATTTGCAGGAAAAGCGTTCCTCTGCATGTAAGGCCCTCACCACTGACTGCCAGTTTGAAGACAGGACCAGTATCCACTTTCACTGTGAGATGGTCTATACAATTGTAATGGGATCTACTGTGTCCAGCAGCTGCACAGTTAATTCTGTGCAGGGATATGTAAGCACCTATACTCTCTCCACAAAGGTAGGATTAAGATTAAAATTCACACCAAACAAACCTCTATGAAAAGTAGATCAAGGGACTATGGCTCAGAATAGGGGGAGTGGTAGGAGATCCTTCAAACTGAGTGAAATAATCACCCCACAGCCAATGAATTTGTAAATTTCTTACTCTCCCAAACCAAAAAAAATTGCCCTTACCAATCTAATGATAGGACAGTTTCTCCATAAAAGGACTGAGGTATCTCACTTAAGAAATTAGGCCAAAAAGCCCAACCACAAAGCATGGCTCATTGGTTGAGCATCGACCTATGAACCAGGAGGTCATGGTTCCATTCTGGGTTAGGGCACATACCCAGGTTGTGAGCTCCAATCCCCAGTAGGGGGGTGCAAGAGACAGCCAATCAGTGATACTCTCTCATCATTGATGTTTCTCTCTCCCTTCCCCTTCCACTCTGAAATCAATAAAAATATATATTTTTTTTAAAAATTAGGCCAAATAGTACCTACAGTCTTGCACATGAAACTATATGTGAAGCAATCAACAGCTCAGGAAGCAACAGAAAAAGAGAGATGCTGTCCTTCATCGATAAGCTTGCTAAACACATGTATGTTCCCTTTAGT
This sequence comes from Myotis yumanensis, assembly GCF_028538775.1. Taxonomy (NCBI): domain Eukaryota; kingdom Metazoa; phylum Chordata; class Mammalia; order Chiroptera; family Vespertilionidae; genus Myotis; species Myotis yumanensis. The sequence goes on from NW_027223759.1 coordinate 76,802,243, forward strand.
CTGACATGAGCAGTAACAATATAATGGGGCTGCTCCTGCAACTTTAAGAGAATGGCTTCGACTGGTTAAGAAAGACAATCGATAAGCCCATAGAAAAATGGAAGTTAAACATTTCAAACTGTTCCATTTCAATCTTGAGTACACCTTTTGAAACAAAGAATGAAAAAATATATATATTGTTCCTATTATAATTTAATACGGGTTGAATACATGAAGATCCCTCTCCATGCTCAACTACTAAAAAAGTGGGAAGGAAATGGTCAGCACTTCCATGCTCTAAATATAGACTTAGCCGCTGAGAAAGGAAAGCGATACACATGGCCGCCCAGCCATGACTCCGCGCCCGCAGGACAGCAAGGAGCAGTGGAGAGGGCGCTGTTCTGTGGCAAACTCACTTCCCATCAACAGAAGCTTCTAGACAGAGAAAAAAGGCTAATGCTGATCCCAGAAATCCGACTGCAGATACAGGGCCGCACCCTCCAGTGGGCCTCACTGGGCAAGGTAACCACCAGGATGAAATACACACCTACCGAGCTGTCTACCTCAACCTCACAGCCATGGTAGCAAGGAAAACACCCCGGCAGCTGTGTGTGCAACGTAATTCTTGGGCAATGTGGTACTTCCTGGAGTTCTTGTGATTATGTAACTCAGAAACATAGAAGAGGAAAAGAGAAGTTGGTCTGTAGATTGTTCATTTTCCTGAAGAATGTCTATGGTTTTTCTCCACTTGAAAAACTGAACCAGAAATCACACTTCTGTCTAGGATTCGGATAATCAATACGTTTTGGCTTTAAACACATCATGTACCTTGTGCTGATCAACACAGCCTCCCAGGTGGAATGTTCTGAGGTTACCTCCTCGTGCATAAGAGAATGAACCAAGGATTAATCAAGCTCAATGCTTAGACCAGGTCCAAGAAGGAAATAAAACAACTGGAGATAAGCCCACACCCCCTCCACTATTACCTGGAAGTATTGGGGAAAGGCCAAGTCAGATGGAGGTCAGCCCCCAATAAACAGAAGTGATAGGGCAGCGGTGGAGGACGTACTGTCCAGACCAGAGCACTCCGAAATCCTGCTCTAGGACTGTGTGTCACAGACCCCTCGGCAGACTGGTGAGACCTATGGACCCTTCTCGGGACTTTTTCCTTTTAATATTTTATTGATTTTTTACAGAGAGGAAGGGAGAGGGATAGAGAGTTAGAAACATCGATGAGAGAGAAACATAGATTCAGCTGCCTCCTGTACGCCCCCGACTGGGGATGTGCCCGAAACCAAGGCATATGCCCTTGACCGGAATCGAACCTGGGACCCTTCAGTCCGCAGGCCGACGCTCTATCCACTAAGCCAAACCGGTTAGGGCGCTTCTCAGGACTTTTAAAAAATATGTTTTTATTAATTTTAGAGAGAGAGGAAGGTAGAGGGAGAGAGAGAGAGAGAGAAACATCAATTGGCTGTCTCCTGCATGCCCCTCCCTGACGATCAAGCCTGCAGCCTGGGCATGTGCCCTGACGAGGAATCAAACTGTGATCTTCTGATTCATAGGTTATGCTCAACCTCTGAGCACACTGGCCAGGCCCCTCACAGGATTTTTAATTCATAAAATGAAATACATAGGAATACAGAAGAAGTCAATTCTATTTAAACTAGAGGCCCAGTGCACGAACTCGTGCATGGGTGGGGTCTGGGCTGCTCCCCCCTGCCTGCCCTGCCCCGATTGGTCCCCCCACCCAATTACTGAAGTGTGACCTGGTCATTCTGGTTGTTCTGCTATTCTGTCACCTGGCTTTTATATATATAGATATGGTGATCAAAATATTTTTTAATTGTGATATAGTAACACATATGCTTACTTGTCAATGCATTGGGGTTGGGGGTGGGGGGCAATCAGGGGCAGGGCTGGCCGGGGGAGTTATTAGTGTCAAAGCTCTTTGCAGAGTGTATACACGTTTGCTGCTGGCTTTCGGATGAGTTGAAGCTTCAAAGGCGCTTTAGTGTCAGGGACACTTACAGCTTCTGTTTCTAAGCCTCTCCCTAGTCAGGTAATGTGGTTTAGTTCCCTGCTGACAAACCCTCTAAAGAGAAGCCATGGTGTGATGTGCTGCCCTCTTTGGTAGGAAGCAGTGGAGAGAGAACGCAGGAAGATGGTGGTTGTGCTGGGCACCTCTCCTGGACACCTGACTGATGATCCAAACCGTGAGCAGTTTTCCTCCTGATCATTCATCATTCAGGTTCCTGGTCTATGAAGGCTGGAGAGTGTTTACTTACTTAGAATCACTGAAGGTCACACTTCAGTAATCGGGTGGGGGGACCAATCGGGCCAGGGCAGGCAGGTGGGGGGAGGGACCGCAGGCGGTTGGATGGCCAGCCCTGCCCCCGATCGGGCCAGTTGGCCACCACAGTGTGCGTCATAGCCACCGGTCATTCTGGTCATTCTGGTTGTTCTGCCATTCTGTCGCCTGGCTTTTATATATATAGATATGGTGATCAAAATATTTTTTAATTGTGATATAGTAATACATATGCTTACTTGTCAATGCATTAAATAACACTATCTAGTAATGGGTATAATAACTACCATAATTTCAAAGTCATAATATTTCAAGATATCTGTTAGCCACCTATGATGTGACATAAAATGTCAAATTTCTATTGGTGACAGAGTCACAGACAACAATAACATTACTGTGATGTGTGGTCAACATTCAAAAGTTAAGGAATTGCTTGATTTTTGTTAGAGGTGAGTGAAAATCAAGGTGTAATGTTTTCCCATATAAGCCTACAGATCCTCTTGAAACCCTACGAAGTGGTGCCTATGAAACACATGTGATAATCTGGTTTATCCCCTACTCCTAGGATTCTTCCAAATGATGAAGAGCCCTGCACCCAGGATCCTGGCCCAGCAGGAGCCACAGCCCAGGCTGGGAGGGGAGAGGGTCTGCAGTATGGGGCCAACATCTCTGTTCCGCTTTTCTGTCAGTTGCACACATGCATGAGCCACAGTTTTTTATTTTTTAAATTGTTAGTATTGAGTGTTTAAATCGGCTGAATCATCGAGCCAAGGGAACTTTCCCTGAGCTCTGTGTTTTAAACTGTATCAGGACAAAGCCGCAGGCTCATAGCAAACTTCTAACACACTTTTACTATCGGAAATCAAACTCTTAGAAAAACTTCCTAACCGCAATTTCAAACATATAAATTTGTTGCCCTAAGAGTAACATAAATGAGAATAAAAGGAAAATAATTTACAACAAACCTAACACACATTTCAAGTTGCAATTCGTTGGGCAAAACTAATGTAGAAAGTATGATGGGGTCATTTAGGTGCTTGTACTTGAAATGTAAAATCCTGTAAGTGGGGACTGACACAGGTGAGGTGGTCTTTGTTAATGGTGAGTGAGGTCTGCAGGTGCAGGTAATAAACCAGTTTTGCTTTTCATCCATGACCATCTATCTTACAGTGGTAATGTCCTTGTAATAACCTGATCATTATTTAACAGGAAAGGAGGAAAGGGAAGACTAGATACAGGCATGCCATTTATGCCGCTTTGCCAAAAGTTGCATTTAACACTTTCCAAGTCTGTTTCCCGCTGATGGATGGGGAAAGGGACTGGACAAGGCAGTTTGACACATGCCCAGTAAGTTCTGAGGGACCTGGGAAGGTGCCTACCTAGCTGCCCATCAATCACACCTGGAAGTGAATCAGTGACCAGAAGAGGCGTGGTTACTGCAAGTGTGGGAACCTGAGTATTTAAACTTTCAAATAAAGCAAGTTCCCTCTCGACTTCTTGCCTTCTCCCTCTGGCATGCTGGGTGCCTGCTCTCCTGTGGCAGGGATGTGCCTCCCTGCGCCCACGTGGCACACAGCCATGTTGGACTCCACACAATAGACTAATGGACTGTAATTAGCTTGGATGCTGAACCACACCCGGCTGCAACATGGAACGGAAGCTCTGGACACTGGCCCTGCTTCTGGCTCTGCTGAACTCGCAGCTGCCCCTTTCGGGGTTGGCTTGGGGGAATGGGCCATTGCAACCCAAGAAACGTAACCTCACCCAAATAAAGCCTTCTCCCACACCCCATCCTCCCGCGGGGCTTCGGAGAACCTTGTTTCCGTGGTACTCTAGGAACCTCACTCCCACTTGGTCTGGGAAATCTGGCCCTTTAATTCCTCCTGCAACAGTGGAACACTCCGGGGTATAAGACCGTTGTAGCCATCACAGATGGTTAGCATCCCTGGTCCCCACCCAATAGATGTGAGCAGTGCCCTCAAGCACTGCCAACCAAACGGCTCCATAAATTTCTAAAATGCTCCCGTAAGACTCCCAGAACCAGCCAAATTCATGGTGCAGCTCCCACATTCTGCCCCGCTCTGGGTGTTATCCAGCTGGGCCACTGAGGAGACACTCCCCAGGAAATGCAAGTGGCGTTACAAGAGCAAGACCAGAGCTCCCAGGTGGCTTCCCCAGGAACAAGGGACCTTCCAAGAGTCAAGCCCTTGGGACAAGAAAAGCAGGAGAAGGCAGGGAGAACAAAGCAGCCTGAGAGAGGGAGGCAGAAAGGAAGCCAAGGGGGTTCCTGGGGTTCCCAGAGACTCTAGGCCGGGCTGCAGGCAGCTCCTGGCTCCTCTCCCGGAGCCCGAATGTGAATTCTCCACTTTTGTGGGAAGCAAGCTCTGGCAGGTTTCTCTGCCAGCGCCCGGGGGGGGGGGGGGCGGGGGGGGGCTTATTAATTACAGGGGCCAGCCCACCTGCAGGGAGGGCCACCCACCCAACCTAGGCGGGCAGTGGGCCCAGGAAAGGCCCAGGAGAACCTGTTTGGACGTCAAGGAGCCTCCCTTACTCAGACTGCACCTAAGCTCCTGCTGCTGTTCCTGAGGCCCATGTATTTTCATTCTGTTCTTGCTGCCAATAAATAAACGGGCCAGTGACCATTCCTCACCTGGCATTTCAGATTCTAGAAAGATATTTCCAGATCATCCTGAAGCCTTTGCCGCCTCGGCTCTTTTCATCAATCTCATTAGTCACAACACATAAATAATATTGCTGTCCTTTCCTGACAGGTCTGAGAAATTAAGGTACTAGAGAAATTTGGCCTCGAAGAGCCCATTAGGCCTGGATGGGGAAAAAAGAAAATTTTCCCCATCTTTCCAACCCTAAAAGTCCATGATTTAATGTCTCTAAACCTTATACTTGGAAAGAATACCACCAGGATTCGGAAATGTGACAGTAAGGACCAGCTGCCAGAAGGTGCTCTAAAAGCAGCCAGGAACACCCTCCCTACCTCTTCCAGCAATGGACTCCCATTAGGTCACAAAAAATGGCAGGGCTGGAACCTAATAAATAAATAATTAGCACTTGAATAGAATGTGCGTCCCTGTTAATTCCCGCTAGTTTCCACAAGAGAGCTCCATTAAATTAGAAAAATGGGGGCAGGGGAGGTAACACTACTTATAATGGGACACTTTAGAATGGCTTGAAAAGTTTCCTATGTAAGCCACTCAGGTGCAATGTTAATAGCAAACACTTCACTGCTGAATCTAAGTAAATAGAAAAGAAAGTTTGAGGATGACACGGGAAGTGGGTTAGTTTCACAGCTGCCAGATTTACGCAGTGTAATTTCCACAAGAGTATCATGAGAATTAACAGTCTTCTAAGCAGTGGGTCGCCACGCACAGGGTCATGGCCCAGTTAAGCGCGACGGTCAGAGCTGTGTTCCTGAGCCCAAGAGGAGCATCGGGCTCTGTCGGCCATAAGCTGTTATGGTTGCTCAGCTCTGCCCACACCTGGGAGGCAGCAGGACCCACAGGAAGCAACCAAGGAGAACAAGGGTCTGTGTTCTGGTAAAACCTCATTTACAAAACGGGTAACAGGCCACAGTGGCGACTCCTGACCAGCATTTCTGACAAAAAGGAAACTGGAGAAAATATCAGAGGTATAAGGGTAGGAACTGTTTCATGAACTTTTCTCGCTGTTATATACATGTATGTATGAGAGTTCTGAGTCAATGTCCTACTGCAGGTTGGGGGTCAAAAGTCACTACATTAGAAATAATGAATAGTTTTGTGAGAATAAACAAGTCATCTTTTCTGTCAAAGAACAGTTTAGGCAGCCGTCATTTGGGGCCACATGACTTGCAGCTCCCTGGGAGCCGCAGTCTTCAAACGGCAAAGGACAACCCCTTCCTTTAAATCAGCCAATCGCGAAAGACTGTGAGCCTAAGCTCCAATCAAGAGTAAGGGACAGATCACGAGTGTCAGGATTAAAAAGCCAAGCGCACTGCCCGCTCAGTGTGCCCATACCCTTATGCCTTGCTGCCTGGCTCCCAAGTATGCTCTGTGTTCTACCAGGACCCCTCAATTTGGGGGCTCGCCTTATTTCTAACAGTTTGAGAAGGGAAAACAAGTCTGCCTTGGACTGAAACTGGAAAGAATTTAAAGGTCTTTCATGCTAAGAAAAAAAGGGGGGTTAGATATATTGGGCACGCTCTTGAGCCTACAGTATAATCTTAAGAGAATATTTTTAAAATTACATATTTAATAAGAATATTTAGTTACAAGTAGTCCAAAATGATCTTCAAAAGGACACTACAACATTTCTTATGCTATTGAAATATCTGACAAGAGCTGTGTATCAGTTAGCAACTGCTGTATAACAAACTTCCCCAGCACTCAGTGGCTTTAAACAACAATCACTGATTACTGCCATAACTCTACAGGTCAGCTGAGTGGTTCTGCTGACCTGGTTTCACTGGCCTGGGCAAGACAAGTTCAGGAGACTTGGAGCAGCCGACAGTTCACTGGAAGTCTGGCCTCGGCTGAGGCAACCTGGCTCATCCCCAAGTGTTTCTCAGATCTCCCCATGAGGCCAGTCTGGGCCTGTTCTCATGGCAGGGATCTCAGAGGGCTCACCCAGCTGTGTAAGAGACTATTAGAAACACCTATACTCTTCTGAACTGTTTACTGGGCATCTGTTAATGTCCCACTGGCCAAAGCGGGCCACGTGGCCAATCCCAGTGTCTCAGGAGGGGAGCGGAGGGGACTACACAGTTATAAGGTAAAGAGTGCGGACCCAGGGAGGCCATTCATCAGGGCCATTAGTGCAATCAATCTCCACAGGCAATGTTTCGTTTGCCATCCCCTTGGCAGAAGCAGAGAGATTTTACATTAGTTTAAGTTTTCCCATTACCATTTCTCGTTTTGTTTTGCCATTATCACTTCTGAGGCAGGAAGGCAGAGTGAAAAGAACCAGGCTTTGAATCAATGAGATCCACATTTAAACCCTGACTCCACTACTTCTGGCTACAAGACCCTGTGCAAGTTTCCTTTGCACCTCAGTTTCCTCACTGCAATCGCAGGACTGCTGACAATTATCTCAACTGGAACACATAAACATGCGTAGCTTGGTCTAGCCACAGCTGAACTCGAACCTTAGATACTGTGTTTTACAAATGATTTGTTTGAACATGCAGTCAGCCCTCCATAGCCACTGATTTAAAATCTATGGATTCTACCAACTGCAGACAGAAAATATTTTTTTTAATCCCAAAAGTTCAAAAAAAAAATCTGTAAATTTGCCACATGCCTTGCACTACTGAATCCATGCAAATGAAGTGATGTGTAGGCACACCCAGCTGTAGCCCACATGCAAATATAGGTTATATGCAAATACTTCCCCATTTTATATAAGGGATGTGAGCTCCAAAGAATTTTAGTATCCGAGGGGGATCCTGGAACCAATCCCCAGCAGACACTAAGGGACAACTGAATTCAAAAATATGAACAAGGAAGTAAGCACATTTCCTGTAACAGTAAAGTTCTTCGATGGGAAGAAACAGTTCCTTTAAACAAAAGTAGAAAACCATTTCTTTACAAAAAGTCTTGAGGACCTTTTTATGAAGATGACACCTGCCCCTCCCAAAGCCGAAGCCAAAGCAAAAGCTTTAAAGGCAAAGAAAGCAGTGTTGAAAGGTGTCCACAGCCACAAAAAAAGAAGATCCACATGTCACCCACCTCTCGATGGCCAAAGACACTAGGGCTGCCAAGGCAGCCTACATATCCTCGGCAGAGGGCACCCAGGAGACACAAGCTTGGCCACTATGCCATCATCAAATTCCCCCTGACGACTGAGTCAGCCATGAAGAAGTCAGAAGACAACACAGGTGTTCATGTCAAGGCCAACAAGCACCAGGTCAAAGAGGCTGTGAAGAAGCTCTATGACACTGATGTGGCCAAGGTCAACACCCTGGTCAGGCCTGATGGCGAGAAGAAGGCATATGTTCAACTGGCTCCTGACTATGATGCTTTGGATGTTGCCAACAAAATTGGGATCATCTAACCTGAGTCCAGCTGCTTAATTCCAAATAAAAAATTTTACACTGAGAAAAAAAAAATAAAAGTCTTGAGTACTGTGGTAGACAGATAAGTGAACCCCAAGATGTTCAGTTCCTAAGCCCCGGAACCTGTGGAGATGTCAGCTTACAGGACAGACGTGATTAAGTTAAAGACCTCGAGATGAGATTATCCTGGATTGTCTGCGTAGGCAAAATCTAATCACAAGAGTCTTAAAATCAGGGAACCTTTTTAGATTTTAATGTTTCTTATATTTATGGAAACTTACACCTACATTTATACAGTTACTTTTTCATAGACATCCAGACATCAATTCACGTTCTTATATCTAATTTTAGTCTTTCAGGTGAATGTACTATAATGCCTGTATGTATAAATCCTATGAACAAATATAGGACTTTTGTAAATTATGCATTTATTGTAATTATCATTGTTTAATTTTTTTTAAATATATTTTATTGATTTTTTACAGAGAGGAAGGGAAAGGGATAGAGAGTCAGAAACATCGATGAGAGAGAAACATCGATCAGCTGCCTCCTGCACACTCCCCACTGGGGATGTGCCTATAACCAAGGTACATGCCCTTGACCTGAATTCAACCCGGGACCCTTCAGTCCACAGGCTGACGCTCTATCCACTGAGCCAAACAGGTTCGGGCTCATTGTTTAATTTTTAATAATAAATGGTAACAGAAAAAGGGGGGCAGGAGGACGGAGAACCTTTTCTGGCTGTGGTCAGAGCGCCAACCTGATGGCAGAGGGACAAGGACCCAGCTCAAAGCTGCTGGTTTGGGCGCTGGAGGAGGGGCAGGAGCCTATGAATGCAGGTGGTCTCTATCAGCCGGAAAGGGCAGGACACGCATTCTCCCCTGAAGTCTCAAAAGGAATGGATACCATGATCTTAGCCCGTGAGACCCATGTTGGACCTCCGACCTACAAAATTATAGAAAAATAAATTCATGTTGCTTTAAGCCACAAAGTCTGTGGTCATTTGTTACAGCAATAACAGAAGAACTACGTAATTTTGTAGTCTTTATACTAAATGAGGAAATAGAAAAGTGTCTCTGGAAGCCACTAGATGGGAAAAAAAAGTCTGGAACTTGGAGAACACGTGTCAGGCATGGCATGAAAAATGGGAGCTGTATCTGGTTCTGGATATGGTGGCAGTCAGACTACTAGTAAAGGCATCGTGATAGGATAAGCAACTCATTTTCATGGGAAACCTTTATTGCAGTAGATAGGAAAGTACAATACAATCATTATCCATACACTCTCCAAGCATGTATGAGGGGAAAGCCATATGAACAAAATCTTTGCACAGAAACTCCCTAGAATTCATTCAGCTATGACTACTCCCGACTTTCAGCTGCAACTCCGCTCATAGCCACTTCTTACCACAGTAAGGTAACAGCACTAACGGTCTGTGAAAATGGACACACGCACAAACACAGACGCACGCACTCACACACAAAGTCCCAACTTGTTGGGCTTCATGCGCCCATGGATTATGCCCAGGGAGAGGGAGAAAAGACAAAATGTCTACCAAAGGTCCATGGATTTAAAAAAACAAAACTCTAAAAACAGACACAACCCAACAGGCCCACAAGAATGGGAACACACCTAAGAATACTCTGAAGGACAGATTAGAGAAACTAGGGCAGATGAGTGTGCTGAGCTCAGCCAAGACACCCTGGTGGGACCCCACAGATGTGGAGAAGCTGAGATGCCCCATTTGACAGAAGAGAAACAGGAACCACAGAGCACTGAACTGACCGACATGCAGACAGCCAGCCCACTGCAGAGGCCTCACCAGCCAGAGGAAGTTTACCTTCAGTAAGTGCCTCGCTGCCCAGCTGATCCTGTGACACCATGTCAGGCCCCATATAAGGCAGTGGAGCTTCCAGTCATGCCTACTAAGGCTCTCCACTCCTTTCCGAGAAGCCCTTGGGGCCAGATGTATTTTTTTAAGTGACCTGAGTAAAGACTTTCTCTCTCTGGAGCTCCCTGGACATCAGGATAGCAAAAAAGGAATGGTGAACCTATAGACGAAAGTTGATAACATTTACCCAAGAGAACTGCATGTGTGCGTACTAAATGATGTATGGTGAAGGACTGTCCACAGAACAGTGTCACCTTCAAATCTAGCAAGCACAGGCATTAGAAATCACATGAAGGGAGGAGGGGGAAACATACCATCCTTAGTCACTGGAGCTGAGAACTTTGTAAAAGAGGGAAGGCCATCCCCATGGGCAGAGGGCCTTCAAGCTGTGTTAGCGAAGGTCTCGCAGAAGACTGGGGACGCCTCCTATGATGAACATGATTATTGAGGAGGCGGGAGAGGAAAGTGCCCCTTCCTCCCCAAATCCCCACCGTGCTGCCTCCAACCCTGGTGGCTCTGAAAAACCACAGGAGAGAGGGTGAGGGATATCCACCACACTGAAATATCAAGAAAGCAGAGAGCTCAGACTTTGCGTGAGGCAAAGAGATTGCTTTTCTAAACAAGCTATAAAAGAGAAAGAATTGGTCATTTAGAAAACTCATTAGCATGAACACTAGTAAATAAAAAGTTGGCACTGAAAATAACAGATGGTTAAAAAAAAAGGCACGCAGCTGCAAGGAGATTGATATCAAACTCCCTGTTCTTTCAAAGTAGTTTCATAGTGAAGCAGCGATGCAGGTATGTAAACAGAATCGGCGCGGCCTGTGGCAGTGTAAATCCTTCGCCACTTTCCCCAGGCACGGTGCCATGGAACCACAGCACTCTGTGGCCTGGTCATCTTCTGCTCTTTGAATCTCAGTTTCCCAAGGGAAAAAAAATAGCTTCACTGGGGGGAACAGCTCTGAGCTGAGAAGTAAGGAGCAAGGCTTTTTATTTCTCAGCATTCAAAATAAACATCCCAGAGATAGTGATAATAGAGGGCTAGTTCTTCTTAGGTGAGCATTTGAACTATCTACTAGTCTGCCAGCAAAAGCAAAAACAACTTGAGTTCTTCCTGAACAGTTTTTCTTTTTTGCATGAGGGAACTTTATTTCTATATTCAATTCTTCTTCTGCCACTTGTATATATAGGGTTATACAGCAGGGGGACTGAACAGAACTTGGGAGAGCTCATTCAATCCCTGTACTTGACAACATCAGAACTGAGGCCCAAAGTGGTCATGAAACCTGGTCACACCCAGCTTGCAAGTGACAGAGAGAGGGTTCGAGCCCAGCTGGTGTAGGTTCAGGCCCATGTTAGCTGGACTATGCATAGTTGTTAACACTAGGAACCTCACCCTGTACTAGCCAGCGCCTTTTTCCAATTAAAACCAAGAGAAGTCTAACAATGAAAGTCTTAGTTGAATGAGTGTTCTTCATTTGCATACTGTTTCATAACAACTGACTCTTCTGTGTGGGTGTGAACAGGCCTTGAGCTTAACCTCCTTGAGCAGCTAAGGACTCTTAACCAGAAACTTTCAGAATCAGGGACAGGTGAGCACTGATGGGCCTGATGCAATCTGGTCACAGGAAAGGAATAAAGTGGAAGGAAACGGTGCTCGCCATATGCCTAACAGGAAAATTCCACGAAGCAAGAAGATGCCAGTGGTCAGAGAAACATTTTACAGGGCCTCAGCAATCTTTTCAGGATTCCACATACACTGCGGGAATGTCCTCACCAGTCCTTTTTTGGAACAGTTAAGAAAGAGCACGTCTTGCCCAACCCATGCTCCTAAAGAGTGAAAATCAATGCTGAGAGGGACCACGGGCTCTAAGACGGAGACAGAGTGAGAGAAAATAAGAATTTCAGAGTGAAACGTAAAGTCCATCCCAGACTACAGTCTTTTTGTTTATTGATTTTTTTTTATTATTTTTTTTAGAAAGAGAAAGAGAAACGTTGATTTATTGTTCCACTTATTTATGCATTTATCTGTTGCTTCTTGTATGTGTCCTGACCAGAGATTGAACCTGCAACCTTGGTGTATCAGGATGATGCTGTAACCAACTGAGCTACCCAGCCAGGGCTCATTCTTAAGATGTCAAACTTATAAGATGGCATAAAAAAAAAGGAACACCACACTCAAAGGCACAAAAGACTCTTCCATTTGAGGATAGTAAGGGAACTTGGACACACCCCTCTCTCCCCACCAGATTCCAAGGGTTCTAGGAGTGGGAGGGACAGATGCCAAAGGCCATCACATTCTCTCCCTGGCTCAACTCTACAAACAAAGCAGGCACATAGCTGTTACCAGCTGCTATCAATTGTTCCTGTGGGACCAAGGGTCAGAATTGAGGCGCAGCATTCCCACTGCTTCCTGCTGGTGAGACTTGGAGCAAGTCCTTCTACCTCCCTGCACCTCCATGACCTCGGCTACAAAGAGCAAGGATCCGGAGGGATATTCCTCAAGTCCCTTCCAGCCCCTGCCTGTCTAAGGCTTCTCTTGGCTTTAACTGGAAAAGGGCGCTGGCTAGTGCAGGGCGAGGTTAGCTTTGACATAGCTACGCCAGAATCCAGCTAACATGGGCCCTGGCCCTACACCAGCGGGGCTTGAATCCTCTCCCTGCCACTTGTGAGCTGTGTGTGATCCTGACCAGGTTTCATAAACTCCTAATGTCTCAGTCTCTCAAAGTATAAACTGGAAATGACATTAGCATCTACCTCAGTGTTGCAGTGAGGAGTAAATGAAATACAAAAGAAGCATTTGCAATCATGTCACATACAGAAGATATATTTTTTCATCATCATCACCTATTTCTTGCCCACCTGGTTGTAAAATTTCTCCAAGACACATAATCTCTACACTGATCACCAACACAACACACTCCCAAGGGGAGACTGAGCCATGAAAGATCCAAACTGTTAGCATGGAAGACTGTGCTGTGTAGGATGCTTATAAAAAGCATCTGACCAGCATGACAGCACTTACGAGCCGTCTGTGCTCAGAACTACAACACTAAGAAGAGGCGCTCAGACAGAAGTGGGTGGGCGGCGCACATTCCCTCAAGGGCCAGCCACAAAAATCTCACAGGGATGCAAATAAGTGGGGCTGTTATTATTCTAGGGATAACCTTGACTTTTTTGTAAGTAACTCAATTGCAAACACCAGTACTTCACTGTGACAAGTAACTAAGTACTGGGATAACGCCACTGCTGAGTTCATGGGCAACAGGATGGAAAAAACCTAGGTACCCGCCCCAGCTGGGGCCAAGGTCCTGAAGCACAAACGCAGATATGGCAATGGGGCTGCCAGTTTACAGGGAGAACTGCTCCCACCAAATCCAGCCACAGAGTTTATCCTCCTTGCCCCGCCTGACTTTTGAGGCCGAAAGGCCCAGCAGAAAGGCCTCTGTTTTCTTTCCAGAGGGTTATGTGTTCATACAAGCGAGCTGGAGGATTTTGAAGAAACGGCAACCCCTCTCATGCACATATACAGCCTTCCAAATGTGAGGAAGTCGGGGAAGGATACACTTAATTGTGGCAATGAAAAAAAACAAGTAAATAAATAAAACTGCACAAGTGGGCAAACACAGCTCAAGTCCCAACTCTTCCAGCTGAAAACACGGTTACAGTACCGAGGCTCCTGGGACCCACCTTGGCGGCTTTCCAAGAGCTATTAGTTTGCGTTAACACACTGAAGAGAAGGTCAGATAAATTAAAAGTGAGGAGGTAATTTTGAAAAAGGACATCTTTATACCCAGCACCAGCACGGTGGCTGCCCAATACACACTCAGTGAGGACACCTGCAGCTGGCACAGAGGTCACTACATCTGTGCCTGGATTTCTGATGTTGACGCAGGCTGCAAGAGAGCACGGGGACAAGGCTTAGGTTAGGAACTCTAAGAAGATGGGGAGATCTTTACTCGTATTCTGACTGTTAAAGAGGGACTTTATACTTCAAAGCAAGTCTGAACTTTAAAGGCAACCTAGTAAAACTTGCACTGACAAGTACCAAATTCATTTCTGACCCAAACCACTCAACCGTCACCCACGTGACACTCTCCCCCAACTAGAAAATGATCTCCTCTCTTTTTTAAGTACCTGAATTCTGGATCACATACACCTTCCTCCAGTCAAGACTATCCGTTAATTGTTCGCCTGACACCAGGATCCTTCCCCAAACTTTGACATCCACCATGACAAACCCCCAGAGACAACACTCCTGCTAGCACATGCTTTCCTGAGACCTACTATAATCACACTGACACAGAATACCATCCCCAACCACTCCCCTGCTTCCTAGAGCCAGAAGGACAAGACACAGAGGAGAAGGGGGCAAAAATGAGTCCCCACTGCTCTCGGGAAGGAGCAGGGCAACTCCCTGCTGGGATGACCACAGAGTACAAATGGACACGAACTTTCCAACCCAAGTCTTACTGAGGACTGCTCTTTGCAATTTTCTTGACATCGCTGCCTGTCCCCTGCTAAAATCAGTCTGAGCATGACTCTGCTGTGACTTAAATCCCAAGCCATGTGGAGCAGTAGGAAAAGTCACATCAACTGTCAGCGTGCATCCAGATCAGATCCTGAGGAGCCTCTTCTCAGGGGAGAAGCCAAAGGCCTCCCCCTGGGCTGGGACCACAGGCGGACTCTGGCATCAAATGCTTTGGGAAGACAGCTGGGCAGAGAAGTCTGGTTGGTTATTTTTAAACGGAGAAAACTGAATGGGAAAGGAGAAAATTTGAATTCCTATGGTCTCCTGAGGTCCCTTCCAGCCCCCAGATGCTACCAAAGAACAACCGCATATGCACATGCATATGCCCATGCTTCTTTATGAAAAGCTATATGGATGTGTGCCTTATGTACATGAGTACCATATTCACACTTCCACACATACAGCACTTGAAATGCGCACTGCTGAGGAGCCTCGAAAGGCCATGAGCTGCTCTGCAGCACTGGCTGAAACGCAGATGCCACTGGCAGATCTGGGCGAGCCCCTCAGCCCCACTGCCATTGCAGCCTGCCTTAAAACCAACCAGCGCCACCTGGGAAAGCCCCAACCCCCGACTGCGGACTCCTTTCTCCTAATGACTCCAGCCACGGGTCGCCTAGATCTGGGAAGGCAGGCTGGAACAAAGGAGCAAAGCAGCTTCCTTTTCCTCTTTGGCAAGTCACTAAAAGGGGCAAAGGTCACCCTCTCCCCTGTCCTGCATCAGCTCATTTCTCAGGCCTCTATGCTTCAGGGGGACTACATGGACTTCAACTTGGTAACTGGAGAAAAGTTAAAAGACCTCTAGACAGGGGAGCTTTGCTCTCATCCTAACAGCCAAAAAATGTAGGATGCCAGCTTCCCTCTTGCCTCTTTAGAATGATTTCCTGCCTCTAACACTTGGCTTCAAGTGTTTCCAAGTGCAGTGTTGCCATCCCACCCAAATCCCACCCAAACCTCAGCTTTTTCCTCCCCAACTTCACAGCTTCGTAAGCGTCCTAACTGGTCTACCAGAGCCCGGTGCAGACACGGGCGTCCGCCCAGGGCCAGGGCTTTCAGTAAGTGCCAGGAATACCGAGCCCTAGAATTGGCCTCTGGCATCCCTGCAAACCATATGCGACGCCTTGTTCCTGCATCCCCCCGGCACCTAGCACCCTGGTGGCGCTCCAAAAGCAGCTGGACCATGCGAACGGCACCTCTCCCCTCTACCTCTTCCCTCTACGGCGGGCAGCTATGAAACCAAGGCTTTGTGTGTGACGTGACAGCGAGTAGTGCGCCAAGGGCCCCGCGCTCACACACCCCCTTCCACCCTGTCTGCTCTCTGCACCGGGTCCGTGCGCGTGGAGAGCGCACCGCAAGCGGGTCCGCCTGGCAGGCGGCCGCGCCACCAGGCCTCTGGCCACCCGGCCTGCGACCTGGCCTCGGGGCGCGGGGATGACATCCGCGCCTCGGTTCCCAGCCGCGGGGGCGGCGGAAGAGAGAAGCGCCGCGGGCCGGGCAAAGGCGATGCCCGGAACCAGGACGCCGAAGGGCGACAGGCGGGGGCCGAGCCCACGACTCCAGCACCCACCGCCTCCAACTTTGCGAGCGGCGGGCGGGGAGGGGGCCAGGGCCGCTCGCGACTCGGCAGGAAGTTCCCAGGCCCGCACTGAGCATGCTCTCGGGAGTGTGCGCGCGGGTGTGGACTCCGCGCTGCCCCTCGCCTCTCCGGCCGGGCAGGCTGGCCCTGAGGGGGGCGGGAACGCGGGCCGCCGGCCGTCCCCAACGGCTGGGGGCACCACTGGACCCCGCTCACCCGGCCCAGGGCGCCCCCCGCCGCATCCCGCTTCCCTTGGGGCCCGGGGCCAGCCTCCCTTCTCCCTCCTCGCTGGCCCGTGGCTGAGCCCGCCCAGGACCCGGCGACCCCAGCCCGGCCCACACCCCCAGCGTGACCCCACCAAATCTCCTCCGCGGTCCGACGCCCATCTGCCAGCCCCAGCAGCTCGCCTCCGGCCCGCACAACCGAAGCCTCCTCTGGACAGTCCCTTGAAAAGCCCACAAGCCGCTTCCCCACGGGTCCTGGGGGCCTGCAGCCTCCCCTCGAAACGGGTTGCCACGGACAGGTGGGCGCCTCAAGGCGCGTCCCCGGCTTCGCTCCGGGTCCCGCAAAGCGGCCGTGGCCCCGGCACCCACGCAGGCGGCAGCGGGGCGGCGGGCAAAGCCCCCGGCTGCGCCACCCTCGGCACGGGCTCTCCCCGCCCGCCCAGCTCCCCGTGCCCTCCGCGCTCCGCTCTGCGTGCATCTTCCCAGGGGATGGCGAGTTTCCACGATCGCCCCGACCCAGTGGTTCTCACCTCCTTGTCGGGCAGCAGCCGGAAGCACCCACCACTCGCCGTCCCCGCAGGGCCCTAGGCGGGGGGCACGGAGTTGCGGCGCCCGGAGTCCGCGGTGCGGCTATCAGGGCTGGCTCTCGCCTGGGGCCACCGCGGCCGCCTCCGGAGCCGCAGGGCCGCCGCGGAGCTGGTGGCGGCAGGGATGGTCTGCAAACTCCCAGCCCTGGCGGGGCGGCGCGCGGCGCGGCCACACTCGGCCCGGACGCGGCAGACCCTCCTCCGGAGCTCGGCCGACCAGGGCTGAGGTCCGTCCGCAATTTCTCCCGACCCTCCCTTTCCCGACCTCTCCAACTTCTCCCCGCTTCTGGGCTCCCGGCTCTGGGAGGCAGGGATCCCGGCCAGGGACGCTCGGCAAACTCCCGCCCTCCCCGGCGGAGCGCTCAGCCAATTCGAAACGCCCTAGCCTCTCAGGGGCCGTCTACAAACTACCAACCCTGTCGGAGAGGACTTCTACCAACCTTACTATTCCGCAGCCCGGAGGGAGGGAGAAATGGGAGAGACAGTTTGATCCCGGCCATAAACAATATTCTAGCAAGGTTACGGGCAGTGTGCAAATGCTAATAGGCACTGCACGCCCCAGAGTGGTGCAGTCCAGGCCTCTAAGCAGTGAAGCCCTGTGAGGGGAGACTGTGAGCTCAATCATCTCAGACATGCCCTGCGCCTTTCCACCCTGACAGAATGAAGCAGCCTGAGTTTCTGACACTTGGTTTTGGTGACCTTGGGCAAGCACTTAACCATATGAATTTAGCTTCGTAGGGTTGGTTTTTTTTTTTCATGAGGTTATTTTGAAGAAGAAATAAAATAAATGTAAAGTACTTAGCAACACCTAGCACATAGTAGGTGCTCAATAAATGAATTCCAGTTCTCTTTCTCTTCCCCCTTCCCACCCCTATATTTTATGAACACTGTAGACAGGCTAGCTAAACGTTGTAGTGTAGTGAATTCAAAAGAGAAATAAAACACGCCCCATGTCCTGAAAGCACCACAAAGAACATTGACTGACATGACATTAAATCCAGCCAAGCCCAGGAGAGAGAATGTGTACATTTACATCACTAAGCGTTATAGATCATTGTTAAGGGTATTCGAATACAAGGAGAATGGCCTGGTGGGTAACTTAGGGGTGAGAATGACAAGGTTTCTAACCCCAGCAAGTTGCAGGCCATGTTCCAGTCACTATGTCAGGTTACTGTATGAGAGTTTATGTGCACTTTCCCTTTCGTTCCCTGCAGGATTTTTCCATCCCCATTTCACTGTCCTCCCTGGGGTCATCTTTCTTGAACTTAGGTCACCTGAGTCTGCTGACCTCCCTCACACCCTACCTCCCCCCCTCCCCCCCCGCCCCCGCCCCAGCAGAGGATTTAAAAACAAAAAATCATGGAATTTTGGGACCCTAGAAATGACTTAGCCTAACTCCCTCATTTTGTAAGTGAGCTCTCAAGCCACCTAGCTAACTAGGGAAGTCTCCTGACTCCAGGATCTTAGTAGGAAACACTCTGTGGCCTCTCTTCTGTTGAGCTAGCTCCAGGCACAGTAAGTCAGTCTACCCTTAACTTCAAACTGGAGGAAATGGCTTTAACATTTTCTGATCAAATGGGCCCCAAATTATCAGCCACTTGGATCCTCAGCTGCCAGAAACTGTCCAGGTGATGCCCAAGAACCACAGGAAATCTGCATGGGCAGAAGGATTCCTCTTAAGAAGACCTTTTGGTGAAATCCCGGAATATTGGGAGGCACGTATTTCCCTCGGTCCCTTGGAAGAAAATACTGTCTCTAAGGCTTCTGGCATTGGGAGGGAAATAGAAGAATGGTGACATCTGGTGGTCAGGACTTTCTGTGCTTTGGATAAGGAAGGTACAGATTCTGATCCTAATTGGTTTGTTTTGAAGCCAAGTCCAACGGGTGGTTAATACTTGTACCACCTGGTTGCCTACAGATTTCTGAAAGATGTCAATCATTTATACTTTGCAGACCCACTGCTATAGAAGACATTACAGATGATTATTATTTCAGGATTTTTATGAATATGTATGTGTATATAGAGAAAGTGTAAACATATGATATTCATATGTATATACATTTTACGTATTTCATATAATATAAATATGTTTGTATTATATATACCATTTATTTGTATAAATAATATACTTGCAATGTCTTTGAGGGAAATTAATACTATCTCAATTGTTTTTCTTACAGAGTCAAGATTTTATTTGTTTTCAAGTTACAAGGCAGATTTATTTTACATTCTATTTATGAAGGAACAGTAAAAATGTAATAAGGAACAAAAGTAGTAAAATTATAGGCATAGATATTTATATAGTAAGCACAGGCAAAACTTATGAAGAAGATTCTTTAAATACTAGCATTTATCAAATCGGTTTCTAAGAATAATTCTTTACCACTTTCAGGAAGAATTTTTAGGAGGATGAACCTAAATGATTCAAACTATGACTATCTTAATGAAAAAATATATTCTTTGAAAATCTCAAAGGTCCTGGAGTCCAGTTAACCAGATCACTACCAAATTTAAAAAGATTCAAAGGTTCTTAAACTAGGACATCATAACTCCTTTATTTACTTGTTTTTAGAGAAACTCAAACACACTATCATTTGCTGATTGGTACAATACAGACTTAGCTTACTTAATTTCTTAATCCATTAAAACGGTTCCTATTACCTTACAGATCCTACTGTTTTCTTATGAGAAACATTAAGTCATTTACTATTTCACTCTTAGGAAAATCATTCAATGTGTTTATTCAGCTTTCAGTAACATTACCATACATGAAAAAAAATCAATATACATAATTATCATCAGTTAACTAGTGGATCTTCCCAAACCAGAGACAGGTATCCTTAAGAGTCAAGCCTTTCAGACCTCTGCACTAATACATCCTGGTGTACAGACTTCATTCAATTTCATTAACAGAAGATTAACATGTAGTGGAAGTCACGGGGCATATTTCTGTAAGTACCGCTTGCATTGTTCACACGTTGGGCACAACACCTCTTGTGTTTGTCAGTCTTCTTTTAGTTCCCTGTTCTTCTGACCGTGAAATGTGATGTCCACAACTTGAAGTGTCTGGACCAGAAAATGGAGAAGATTCCCAAGACCTATTTTCTTTCTCAAAGGAACTGTCTTCTTGGAATGCAAATTCCTGCTGAAGTGCCTGGGATATTACAGACATTGTATCTCAATGTGAACTATGCCTTTTCCTCTTGTGAATGGGTCTGCCTCCAGGTGACCATTCAATAATTTGAAGTTTAATCTCATTCATAGCTTTCAAAATATCCAATACTTTTGGAACATCTTTGTTTTTCTGATTTTTTGAACGATGACTTATAATTGGTCTTACTAGCACCTGGTGATCTTTTTTCATTTCAGTTGCTGAATTATCTGAGTCACAAATATTATTAAATCCTGGCTTTTCAAGAGGAGAGCATGGAGGCTGCAGGGGAGAAAACTGAGGGGGCACAGGGGAAGGAGAGGGAAGTACTGAATTTGAAAATGGATCTGGCTTGACACTCAGTTGAGCAGTCCCTGATGATGGCTCTGTCCCAACAGGCCCATCATTCCAAAGGAGCTGAATTTGTACTGTTTTTTCAGTTCCTGCATTTCCACAATTGCAACAGCATGAGATCCTAGAAAAGTTCACTCATCGTCAAGGGCAGCTATTTTTTAAATTGCAGCTTCACTTACAGGCTGAGCATTTTTCACTGGTGAGTTATGCTTCAGAGAGCAAGTGACAGTGGATCCCAAACTAATTGCAATGGATGGAAAAATTCACTTTTCTCATCTTCCTCATTTTTTCAAAACCATTTCAAAATCTGAGATCGCTGGCTTCATCATTTGCCACACACAAAAGAGGAAACTACAAATCCATAGTCACCTTAGTCTACAGAGTTCAAGGGCAGGATCAACTCAAAATCAGGCCTGGGACAGGGCTTTAAAAAAGTGGTTCTCAACCTGTGGGTCACGATCCCTTTGGGGGTCAAAAGACCCTTTCAGAGGGGTCGCCTAAGGCCATCGGAAAACACATATATAATTACATATTGTTTTTGTGATTAATCACTATGCTTTAATTATGTTCAATTTATAACAATGAAATTGGGGGTCACCACAACATGAGGAACTGTATATTAAAGGGTCGCGGCATCAGGAAGGTTGAGAACCACTGCTTTAAAGGATACCTGCGCACCTGGGCTTGCAGGCCACAGGCTATAAAGACACCCCGGAGGCTCAGCCCGGATAACTCCAGCAGAGGTGCCGCTGCGTCCTAGCATGTCCCACCCAACCTCTGCTCCAGAGTTAAGATTTTAATTTATAGTAATCAAGTCCATTGTTTCTCAGCATCTCTTACTAAGCTCCATGTGAATGATATTCTTCTCATAACAACTCATGGAGCAGATTTTACTATACCCATTTTTAAATAATAAACCAAGACTTTTAAAAGCTAGGCAATATGCCCACTGATAAGCACCGTTATTTAGGGCCAGAGTCAAGATTGGCTCCAAAGATTTCCTGACTCCAGAGTCTAAAATCTTCCCACTATCCTATGCTTCCCACCACAGGAGACCAGGAAGAGATGAACATCAGGACAGAAACCCGAAGGAGTACACTAGGAACTGAGGAGGATACTTAACGTACTATACACAAACCACATTTTTGGACCTATTCAAATTGTAGGAAAATTATAAGTAAGCAACAAAATAACAATTGTGTGTGTAAATCTAATAAAGCTGGGCCCCAGGGGATTCTGTCTTAGAGCAGGTTTCTGTGAAATGAACAAATGAATTGTATTTTTCCTGCCCAGGACCGGAAATCTCTTCCGGCTTGGGGATTATTTACTATGTAATCCTGATGGAAGGTAAAGCCTCTGATGGTGCAGGTGGGTGATGGAGTTTTTAGGACAGCGTTGCTAGTGTGGTACCCAGGGACTGACACATGGTGTTGATAATGTAAGCTGAGGTGTCTACTTTATGGTGGCAGGGGCAGCGTGTCTTCACGTTCCCAGTGCTGTGACATGATTTTAGAAGTTGTTTCCAAATGCATGTGCCTCTGAGCCTGACTCCACCTTGCCTTTAAATAAATTCCTTTTCTCCTCAAATCAGAGTAAGTTTTTGTTGCTTGTAGTTAAGTTGCCTGACGGATACATTAGAATCGAGAGGCACAAGCCTGCAGGGAAACAGAAGAAATCAGGGATGGGTTATCTAGTCTGATTGAAAATCCAACCGGTTTAAAGAGTTTTGATGCAGGCAGCCAGTGGCATACAGTAGCAAAACATTAAATTATCGCCTAAAATGAAGTAGCCGTTGAAATTAAGCTTTGGAGAGACCAAGTAGCAGCTGAGGACTGTAGGAGTGAGACTGTTTTGTTTTATGGAATTGGACAGCTTAAAGAAAGAGAATAATGAGCTCTAACTCCTTATATCTTAGCTCAAATTCCCAAGTCCTCAGCTCAAAGCACGTGCATTGCAGGGATTTTCTATGAGTTCTAAAACAGACAAACAACAACAATAACAACACATTTGTTTCCCCTAGCAGCTGGGGACTAAAATAGGTAAAAACTAAAAATGAAGTTTGACCTTGTGGGTTGCTGAATTACAAAGTCACTTAAATTCACAGCTTAAACATTCTCTTATTTGAAACCGAAGGCACTGACTAGACCAGAATAGAACCCTGAGGACTTGAATGGAGAGACGCGCAATCAGCTGACTTAATGTAGTCCACACCCCTGGAGCCCGGCGTTGGCCTCCCTGCCAAAGGAAGGCAGTGACGAGATTCCTAACACACCTCAGGAGACCAGTTGAAAAGACAGACCCTGAAGGAGACTTACCCATCACAGGAATTGTGAGTTTCTGCTCATTTATAAAAGCAAAAATCTGGGGAATACATGTGGTGAGGGATCCCGAGAATTCTAGACCAGAGAAGGAAAAACATGCTTTCGATCAGGCTGACTCTATTGGTATGGAGGCAGTTACCAAAATTCCAGGCTCATTTGCCCAGTGGGAGCGGCACTGCTCAGTTGGCTACTGTAACCTAGACTCACGGGGGCCAGTGTACGTAAATAACAATGCTAGTTGGCACCAACAGAGCCCTTCCTAGGTGCCAAGCACTGTTTACCATGCTTTTATAGTATAAGGT
Source organism: Myotis yumanensis (assembly GCF_028538775.1). Lineage (NCBI taxonomy): Eukaryota > Metazoa > Chordata > Mammalia > Chiroptera > Vespertilionidae > Myotis > Myotis yumanensis. Next base: position 76,825,514 of record NW_027223759.1, read on the forward strand.
ATTTAATCCTAAGAATATGCTTTGAGGTACATATTATCACCTTACTTATAAAAGAGAAAGCTGAGGAACTTCACTCAACAACTTCCCACATGCAGCTTGTAAATGGTAAAGTTGAGATTCAAATCAGATAGCCTGGTTCTAGAGTTGGCCTTGAAAACCTGTGCTGAAGTTCTTATAAGGGAAGATGACAGAAATACCTTTTCTGAGAGGAAGGAATCCAAGAACTTAGGAAAATGATCCAATAGATTTATCAAGTGTGACTACTTATCCATTCCTACAGCAAATTCTGCAAGGTGGCCCAGGAGACGCGTATTTGCCTCAGCACTGAGAAGCCCACTGTGAGAGGAATGCTGGCAGTTTGGCTTTTCTCTGGAGAGTTGGCCTCGGGACAAAGAGTTGTGGCCCTTGCTGAGTTCCCAAAGCTGCTGCCCACCAGTCTGGAGCCCTTGAATACAAAGGAGACTGGGTATTTACAGCAGACACCGTTGGATAACCATCCAAAGCCATTCCCTGTCTCATTCTCTGTCTACATTCCACTACAGAGTATGGGAAGCCAGATTCTTGCTTTTTCCACCTCAACTCTACAAGTAGATGGGACATATAACCTAGTCTTGGTCAATGAGCTCTAAGGGAGAGTCTGCTGAGGGATTCTGGGAAAGATCACTTGTTCCCTTTTAATAGAAAGGTGGGCGAAGATAGGTCCTCACCTTGGCCACCCCATCCTGCCTGCCTTTGAATGGGGTCGTGATGCCTGGAACAGCAGCAGCCATCATTCAAGCAAGACATAAGCCTAAGCTTAAGAGCCACTCGGATTCAGTACAAGATGAAAAGAGCCTGGATCCCTGAGGAACTATTCCCACACTATGTACCTCCAGGCTCCTTGTTATATGAGGAAGACAAATCCCTCCTTGTTAAGGTATTATTGGTCCACTATTCTAACACCTGCAAACTAAAGCATTCCTAAATGATAAAGTAACCCTTGAGGAAGGATTCGAATAACATCCTAGATATGTGCTATGTATCTTCCAACAACCAGAAGAAATCCCCAAGTCGCTTATATCCTTACTCTGCAGCTCTTGAAAACTTTAAAGAGGATCCAAATACATTTGTACAATTTACAGCAATATATAGAAAAAACTCCTCTTTCTCCCTCTACCTACCTGATCACACCACACTGCTGCTCCAGAGCGTCTTGCTCCAAGGTCTCCAGCTCCCTTTCTTTCCTCCTTCTCTGTCCCCATCTTTTCTATGTTTATAATGAAGACTTCCTGGCTTCTCACCAGCAAAACTGAGGAGGGAGGAGGGGCACATGTAACTGAAAAATTCCCTATGGAGACCCCAAACTCTCCTCCAGTAAAAATGGTTGCTCCATCATGTATAATTTTTAAAACTGTGTTTACAGTTGCTTATAAGAACATTTCGGTATTCCGGAATACATCACTCACTGACTTTTCATCTTTAAAGCAGACACCTTCTTTTGAAAAACAAGTTGATCGCAATGTAGGGTCAAATCACATTTGAGAATGCCAAATGTTCACTAAGGATATACCTAAAAAATAACAAGCATACTTTTAAAAACAATTACAATTCTTAAGTGACATTATAAGTAAAATAAAAAATTAAAAAAAAGGAAGCTAGCTTTATTCCCACATAAGATTGTATTACTAGCCTGACATTAGTCTCCAATTGCTGCTGTAACAAATAACTGTGAACTTATTATCTTACAGTTCCAGAGGTCAGCAGTCCAAAGTGAATCTTAAGGGGCTAAAATCAAGGTGTCAGCAGAGCTGGTCCTTCGGGAGGGCCCGGGGTGAATCTGTTCCTGACCTCTTCCGGCTTGTGGAGGCGGCGCACCCCTTGCCTGTCTCATCACTCCAGCCTTTGCTTCTGTCACATCACCTTCTCCTGCTCTGACCTTCTTGCCTCTGTCTTATAAGGATCCTTGCGATTATATTTAGGCCCACCTAGATAATCCAGGGTAACCTCCCATCTAAGAAACATTAACAATCATAGGCGCAAAGGCCCTTCTGCGTATAAGGCAACATTCACAGGTTCCAGGGAGTAGATGGTCAATATTTGGGAGGATCCTCATTCAGTTTACCAGTCTGCCTCTGGCCCTGAAGTTTCACATCCAGCCCACAACAGACTTCTTCCCGGGTTGGGAACTATTGCCATTGGCAGGAGAAGGAACACTCCTATCTTGCTGGCCCATGGCCCAGGAGATGGCCAGGGCTGTGTGGAGAAAGCTGCCCCACCCACACCCAGTTCAGAGTGCAGCCTCCAGCAGCTCCACAAACAGCAAATTAAGCCCAGTTAAGCAAGAGCAGAATCTAATGGGCTTACACTCAGAGGTCAGAAATAAATGCTCATTGTTGAATGCCACTAACTTGTAGGGCTGTTTGTTATTCAACAAGTCAGTTCTATTGCACAATAACTTAAGGCCTATGGGGAAACTACCATTGTCCATTCTATTTGTTTTGAATATCTAGAGTCATGTAAATTTTAACACACATACACCCTTCACTCTATAGGTAGCAAACTTAATCTTCTTTCCTTCCTTTCTTTCTTTCTTTCTCTCTCTCTTTCTTTCTTTCTTTCTTTCTTTCTTTCTTTCTTTCTTTCTTTCTTTCTTTCTTCCTCTCTCCCTCCCTCCCTCCCTCCCTCCCTCTCTCTCTCTCTCTCTCTCTCTCTTTCTTCCTTCCTTCCTTCCTTCCTTCCTTCCTTCCTTCCTTCCTTCCTTCCTTCCTTCCTTTCTTTCTTTCTTTCTCTTCCTTTCTTTTTCTGTGCTTTGTAAAAATGGCTTCCAAGAAAAATATCATCTGGGCTGAAGCAAAGAGGGATTAGAATAAAATCAGAGAAGGCGGTGACAAACTAGAGGGCCCAACTGTCCTGGAAAATCCCCCAGAGAAAACTAAATTATAAAAGGGCGTGTCTCCTGAGAGAGGCCCGCAGAAGACCTGGGCATTCTGTAAAGAACACCTTCAGGCATTGCACATTGACTGATGTTGGGTGGTGGTCTTTTACGAATTTACAGATTAGAGAGGGTTTCCCAGCTCAGCAGTCTGAATAATTGCTGTCGTTGTTGTTGCTGTTGTGCATATGTGACAGCTGTGTGCTGACAGCCAATTGTGTGCACCTCTTTTCAAGTCCATATTCAGTGGTTCAGGGGCACCAGGCTGATAGCTGGTAATGAGCCATGCTGGGAGTGTTTACGCGGCAGAAACCTTGCTCCCGTTATAGATGTGTGCACTGGGTCATAATACAAAGTGCATTTCTTACACTGGGTCACGGTCAAAAACTCTGAAAGCCATGGCTCTCACAGTGATGGAGTGAACTTCAACTCCCTGCAGTATGAACAATCTATTTGTGCAAAACATTTCTGCTCCTGGAAGCAAGGCTCAACCCTGCTGCAAAGCAAACTGTGACACTACCCAAATGAACCTGGAAAGAGGCCATTTAATATGGATGTTTCTGCCATAATTGTTCAGGACTCTGTGTTTTGTGTTTTCCTTTGTCCTCTCTTCAGCTGCAGGAGCTGAGGGGTGAGTTGTGTGTGACATTTCATCCTAACGTTTCAGTCTATGAATTGCATCCATGACAATTATGAAAAGAATGGGTATTTTGCTTGTATGACTTCAAGAGATGGTGGTCCCTGCCTCTTTTCTCTCAGAAGTGTCCTAGGCCCCAGGAGTCCCATTTTTGAGTGGGGTGGGGGGCAGAATTGGCTTTGAGCATGCTGGTGGCCCTTGTTTGGAGCCAGCAGGCGCTTGCACAGTAATTTGAGAGACCTTATGCTCTATAATAATTCACCAGCTCACCTGGGCTTATAATTAGAAGCAAATCAAGTTGGCATTGCTAATGAAAGCTTTGGAACAATCTCTGTCAAAAGAGAATCTTAAAATTGGCCGCTACCATGGCCCTCTAACCCCAGCGCTGCCTCTAGCTCGCCGAACTCCAGCCCAAGGAGAAGGGGGGGTAAGTAACGAAGTCCCTATACCATGGCTCATATAAAGCAGACTGCCCCCAAATCCACCAGTGGTAAAGCACCAAGAAAGCAACTGATTACCACAGCCCTCTTTGGTAAAAGTGTGCCCTCTACTGGGGGGAAGAAAACACATCGTTACAGGCATGGTACCACGGTACTTTAGCAAACTTCCCTTCCAGCATCTGGTGTGAGAAATTGCTCAGGACTTTAAACAGATCTGCCTCCCAGAGTGCAGCTATTGGGACTCTGCAGGGGCAACTAGGCCTGTCTGGTTGGCCTTTTTGAAGACCAACCTGTGTGCTGCCCAAGCCAAACGTGTAACGACTATGCCACAGACATCCAGCCAGTATGCTGCGAGATGGAGCACGTGCTTAAGAATCCACTGTGATGGGAAACATTCTCTTCTTCCTGTTATAGGTAGTTCTGAACATCAGATATTTTTAGTCCATGGGGTCAAAAGGTACCTAAGTGTATGACTGCAAGTGGGAAATAGGGGACAAAAATCAGGTATAGGCAGGTTTTCCATTTTCATTTGTGTGTGAATTTTTAAATATAAATGCAGGGACGTGAAGCATTCGTGTAAGTCAAAATGTTTCATTGAGCAAGTTTCAGCAGTTCAACTGTATAACAATATAAATAAACCTGCTAAATTTTTCTAGACAATGCTAGCATTTGGCTCGACCATGGGCAACCCAGGCATGTGCCCTGACTGGGAATTGAACCGGCAACCTTTCAGAGCACAGGATGATGCCCAACCAGCTGAGCTACTACACTGCCCTGGCTGCAAGTACAAGTGTTCAATGCTGTCTGTCTTCTGTGCTGTTCCTGTAAGTTTGCTTTTAAAATATGTTGAACTATTTAAGCACAAACAACAAAAAAAAAAAAGAATCTTAAAATCTACTTTTGTGTGTCTGTTCTTATGAGGAAGCTGAGCTGTTGCTCTTCTTTGAATCTCCCATATTTTGATGACACACTGACAAACACACTCAAAGCTTTGCTTTTGCTTTGTGACTTTCTGTGCACTCCAAGCCCCAGACATACAGTATGTAGGCCCTCAGTCCTCTGCCTGATCATTTGACCTTCGTCCCCTGCATTCACTGCAGGGCCACTGTGAAGATACTAATGTAAAAAGAAGCTTCCTGGAGCTATACAGTGCAAGCCCTTGCAATGGCCTTTAGTCAGGCATATTTCTTGCCCACCCCACCCCACACAATAAGGGTGGCACTGGCCAGACTTTACCCCATCCCAACCTCCAAAAATCCATTATTTAGTGATCAATTGACTTTAGTCACTCTTGCCTATATAGCTATGCAGTTGCATAGTTACATCAAGTCAAGACCATACCCATCTCACATCATCCAACGAGACTGGGGCCCCTGAGCAACTCCTACAGGGGAATATTGGAGGTCCGCTTGTCAGTGCTTTCAGAGAGTAACACTTAGGCCAAAAGAGCATAAAGAAGTAGCAACGATTGAGGTCCTGGTAGTCATGATAGCTAATTCTACATGCCAGAAATAAGTCCAAGTACTTGTATTATATTACAAAATCCCCAAACAGATGCTCTTCACATCATTTTACAACTGAAGTGCATGGAGGTTACGTTGCTCAAAATCATAGAACCAATGGATGGCAACATCTGGATCCAAAGACAGAGAGTTTGACCACAAGGATCAGGCTCTTAGCAAGGTGGATCACACCCCTGATTCCAAACCCTTCACTCATCCACCTAGACTGGGTTCTAACTGTGAGAGAGGCCTCAACGGCCCTCCACACCTGCCCTTGTCCATCTCTCTGGCCTCACTTTTCCCTGGTCCTCTTATCTTTTCGTTTTCTGAAATTCTTCTACTCTTTAATTTTCTGAAATCCCCACCCTTTTGTGTTCCAGAAAACAGCTAAAGGCAAGGAAACCCTCCCCTCCCCATGTGACTTATTCTGTTTTTTGATTCTATGAAACCCTAGATAACCTTCCTTTTCCTTGTGATTCCACATTAATGGATGTTCTCCTTATTGTAATTGTGTAAATAAACTCATCTCCTTAACTGTCCAGCACATTTGTCTTTGACAGTTTGGTGTCATCACTTGGTTGGCTTTGGGCCTCTGCTTCTGGTCATCATTTACTCCACCCATTTAACCAGTACTTAGACCTCTGTGTTCCCTTCTTGACTGGCGACCTGGAGACCCAAAAGTGAATCTGACTTGTCCTATGTTCCAGACTCTTATCCATTAGTAGTATGGTAAGAAAATGATTTTGAGTACTTGCTTGGATTCTAGGGTGAGCTTTTGGTCTGGCCATTAGTGATCTCTGTAAATAGATGGCTGGTTTATAAAGACCTTGTTTCTGCTGGGCAAGAGATGGTCAATAATTTGGCTTGTTACTCTTTTCTGTTTGTTTGTCAATTTGTCTATTTTGAGCTCCAATCAATTAAGAATTAGTGCACAATGAGAAGAGAACAGCTCTTTGATGTGAACCAGTGAGTTTGATATTTCTGGGTTTATCCTTGACCCATGGCCGCAATTTTAAAATTGAAGCTATAGCCGAACCGGTTTGGCTCAGTGGATAGAGCGTCGGCCTGCGGACTCAAGGGTCCCAGGTTCGATTCCGGTCAAGGGCATGTACCTTGGTTGCAGGCACATCCCCAGTAGGGGGCGTGCAGGAGGCAGCTGATCGATCTCTCTCATTGATGTTTCGAACTCTCTGTCCCTCTTCCTTCTTCTCTGTAAAAAATCAATAAAATATATTAAAAAAAAAATTGAAGCTATAAGCTCTCTACCTATATCTGCATGTTTGTCTGTTAGTTAAAAATATATTCCTATATGTAGATGGTATTATCAAAATAGATTACAAAATCTCTTAAAAGAGTTCTATGCACATTGGTTTAGAGATACATAAGCACTTACCTAAACTGGATATTCCTAAAGTTCCTGTTTGATTACATCTTTATGTCTGAATAACTTTGTTCATTTTTTGCCACTTTGAGAAATTACACTAAGGAGAATGTGTTTTTGTTTTTGTTTTTAAAAAAGAGTGGTTTTGTCGTAAAATAGAGTTTATGAAAAAAAATGAATAAAAAAGTATAAAAAGTTGTAGAAAGTTTGCAGAAAGGGAATTTTACTTGCCATAGTCGAAGCTGGCTAAGGTTTATGATATCTTCATAAAATTTCAAAACACCAAAGGGTGTCAATTGTTGTACTTACTGATGCAAAACTGAAATTTGGCTTTCTCTCAATTAAAATGACAAAAATTCTGAGGTTATGGGTCTGCTCTGGATAAGAGGTTATAGAGGTGACTCTTACCTTGTGTGTAATCTTCCCAGAAACAAAGTTTCTGTGTATTATAAGAATCATGTCCTGTTTTATGTTGACTTTGGCATGACCTTGATTATTTAAGAGAACAAAGTCTTTTCGCTTTGAAATTAAATTAAGGTTCTTTACCATCATGCTACTGTCTATATTTATTTTTAAAATGTTATTGTCACTTTAATTAAATTGATCACCAAGTACTATTCTTTATAACTCATAATCCTATCTTCAGATCTCCTGACAACTTTCCATATTTTGTCTTTCTAAATTGAACTCTAAATAATATCTTTTAAATTTCCCGGGGGGGTCCCCAGAAAATTACAAACGATTTATTCTTTCACCTTGTAAAAAGAGAAGTGCTAGAAATAATTAGGGCTTGATATGTTACTGTTGATGAGTTGCATGAAAAAAATTGTCAAATCAGAAAAAAATACTTACTTCCTCAGGTTAAATTTGTATGGGGAAAATGCTACTAATGTAAGTATTTCGAAATGATCTGCTATATGGGAAGTTCCTAGAGAATTGTCAGTGTCCTCGCTGTCCATGACGTATTTTCACTTATCAGGCTCCTGGTGCTGCTTTGTCTGATATCAGATAACAACAATATAGTGTTATTAGTCATCATTTCACTCATTTTTTAAATATTTACTTGATCACACTTTACTTCTTTAATGTGAATGTAGCATCCAGGCCAGTGGTTTTCAAGTGAGGATTCACCTGCCTTACCTCTGGAGTTTTATTAATATTCAGGAATTTAGAACCTACTCCAGACACTCTGAATCTCTTGACTCGATGTTCTCAAGATATTCTTGGTTCATTCTATGTGCTTAACGTTAATGGTATATTATGTCTCAGGATTATTATATGCTTTATACCTGAACATTTTTCTCTGTAAAGATTATATTCATCTATTTTTAAAAATTAGATGCACTATCCACTCTTCTTGAAAAATAGGATTAATCATTATGTTTATAGATACTATAAAACTTGCTCTGGATTGTCTTTATTTTGTTTTACACGCCAAAGAAACATCCAAATTTGCTGTCAGATACATTATTCTTGTAATAAACTTTCATCAGGTCTTTCACATTTGAGAATGGTCAGTAGTAAAAAAATAACCACAACCATGTTGAGTCTTCTGTCATCTCCAGATAAGTTTTATTTTACTCTGATGCTTCTCTGAGAAGTCTTGCCTGTTCATTGTTCAATGAAGGACTGTCTCAGGGCCCCGTGGAAAGGGACTTTGCAGGTACTTTTGGGCACAGGCTTCTGAAGGCCTCACTTCAACAACTTAGAGACAAGTGGACTGAGTCAGGGTCTCCAGGACAATAGTAAACAACAGACAGGCCCTGCTGCAGTGGCTCAGTGGTTGAGTGTTGACCTATGAACCAAGAGGTCGCGGTTTGATCCCCAGTGTGGGGCATGTAGGAGATAGCTAATCAATGATTCTCTCTCATTATTGATGTTTCTCTCTCTCTCTCTCCCTTCCTCTCTGAAATTGATAAAAATATATTTAAAACAACAACAACAACAACAGATAAGTTCAAGAGATTGCTGATCCAAGATGGAGGAGAACAGGAATTAATTACAAGGACTGGATGATAAAGAACGATTGTGTGTTCCAGAGACATAGAAGCATCGAACAGACCACAAAATCTCAGAGAGAAGGCAAGGGAGGTTTGGGGTGGGGGGTAAGAGATCAATCAAAGGACTAGTATGCATGTATATAAGCATAACCAATGGACACAGGCAGCAGAGGGGGTGAGGGCATGTGCTGGGGGGGTGGTGGTGGGAGTGGCCGGGGAGAGGTCAATGGGGGGGGAAAAAGACATATGTAATACTTTAAACAATAAAGAATTTAAATTTTAAAAAAAGAATGATTGTGTTAAGAATATTGTTGGTATTTTCTGGACATAAGGAAACCTTTAACGTGTCTTTTGCTTAAGCTTTCTAAACTCATAATAATTTAATAAATTTTGCTTTTATAAGCATAAATGACACATTTTATTTTTTTTCTCCACTCTAGAATTCAAGAATTATTAAGTATTCTCTTTTATTGGCAATATGGGGATATGAAAAGGTTAAAAAATGATCAGTCTTTCTTGTTAGCAGGACATAATTGCAAATATTAATTATATAACCATGGTTTTACCTGGACTGTCATATTTGAGAATGATGCTCATTAAATCAGATATGACCAAACATTTTTAAGAAACAAAGGTTGACTTTATAGAGCCAATTATTGCAAAGTCCTCTTGGAAAATTTGTCTTTATACCTGGCTTATAGAGTTCCTGGTGTTTTGCAAATTATTTTTAAAGATCAAGGTTCACCATGACCTAACCCCTTTCTCACGTCCACACCTCTTCTCACTCATCCCATGCTTAAGCCAACTGAAATTATTTGAGGTTCCCTAAGCATGGAATGTTATTTTACTTCATCATGTCTCAAGCCAGGCTAGGACACACACTTATCTACATTTGGCAAACTCGTGTCCATCTTTCAGGACCCAAGTCAAGCGCCCTTCTCCAGAAATTTCCCCCTACCCTGTGCCTCTCAGGCAGGGATGCCACTCCCTCCTCCACATCCTTCTTAGTACTTACCCCTAGCTCTGCACCTGCCACACTCCTCTGCAGAGGTTTGTGTCCATGTCTGTCTCCCCAGTATATTCCTGTCTTCTTGAAGTCAGAAACTGGGTCTTATTTAATTCACACTAGTAGCAAGTGGCTTGCATTTAATTAGAATGCAAATAATATTTGGTTTGTAACTTACAATTGGTTGAATTAAACTGAGAGTCAGCCCTGGCTGGTATGGCTCAGTTGGTTGGAGCGATGTCCTGTGCACAGAAGTGTTGCCGGTTCAGTTCCTGGTCAGGGCACATATCTAGGTTGTGGGTCTGATCTTGACCAGGGTGCATGTCAGAGATAGCTGATCGATGTTTCTCTCTGACAATTGATGTTTTTTTCTCTCTCTCTTTCTCTTTTCTTGTCTTTAAAAAACAATAAAAAATCATGTCCTTGGATAAGGATTTAAAAATCACAAAAAAAAAACACACAACAACTGAGAATCCTATTCTTCATAGTGAAGGGAGTGGCATTTGAAAGGGAAGGTGTGGGACTTTGACATTCTGCCTATCATGGGCTCTATATACCTTTTACAGACTTAATAAGAAAGAAGAGGAAAGAAAAATCTTCAGAGTTAATATCTCGGTGGCAAACTGAGTTATACGGAAGCTGGGGGTATTCAAATTGGTCTTTTCTCCAGGGAGACAAACATAAATTAATACACTGAACCATGGCCTGAGAGCCTAGAGGCTTTAATAAATAAAGAGATGTACCAGGCCAAACAAGAACATAAGACTGCCAAATGCCCCGACGTCTCAGTTACAATAACAATGTTTCCTGGGCCAGGGCCAGAGAGCAGCTCAGAGGACATTAAATAATTTTTGTGATCCTCTTAAAATCCTCTTTGATTCAGGAGACAACTTTGGCATCTCCCAAAAGCAAAGTGGACATCTCCAGCCGGCTTGAGGCTCCTGCTTGACTCCGTCTTGGAAAAAGCTATTTCTGGATCCTTTCTCTCTGCACTGTTCTTTCCTCTCTGGTTTCTCTATTTACTTAGGGAAAAAAAAACAAAAAGAACAGTTGGTATTAAAGGGATAATTCTGCCAGGAATGGCAGGCCTTTGTCAACAAGATCTCTTTTATAGAGAAAAAGAGAGTAATTCTTGGGATGAATGCTTCCTTCCCACCATAGAACATTAGAATCTTTGAGTAAGAAGGGACCTTAGAAGTTATATCCTCCAGCTCTTATTTTACAGATGAAAAAGCTGAACTCAGAGTTGTGATCCAACTTGCTCAAGGTCAGAGAGTAGGGACAAAATTGGTTTAGGATTGCAATCTAGTGCTTATTCATTCAATTTTCCCTGTTCTTTGAAATACTGCTAACTTTCAATTTACTGAGTTATTTTGGGCAAGTTATTTAATTTCTCTGTACCTTACCTTCAATGTCTGTAAATAAAAAAGATGGACTGCACCAGTGTTTCCCACTCTGTGTTTCCAAAGTGTGGCTCATGAAATTGTTGTTTTCCAAGACACTTGATGGAAAAGGGTTCTAAAGTCAAATAACTTTGGGAAATTCTGTCCCCTAGGTGCATCTGAGATCCCCTCTTAGAGATTCATGGTGGTCATTAGCTTATTAAAGACTGAAAAGTCCGACCACAAAGAAACTTGTCTAGATTTGCTTAATCCAGTATTTGCCAAATGTATTTGACTATAGTCTCACTCCCCTCCCCAATGCCCCCAAAACATTGCCTCCACCTGGAACAATTATTATTCGGAACACTCCTTGGAAAATGCTGATTATTAACCAGCATGACTCTGTAAGATGATTTCCCTTTAGCTTTCTAGCTCCTCACAGCCCCCGCAAATTTATTTCTCTCTAAACATTGTCTCCAACTCTTCTGTGAAGAGCAGTATGCAAATAATTATAGGTCAGACTAATTCCCCTTGTTTCAGGCTCATTGAAAACAACAACAACAACAAAAAGTGAGTTGGAAAATAAATATTTTATATTTGACTAGAGGCCCTGAGCATGGATTCATGCACCAGTGGGGTCCCTCAGCCTGGCCTGTGTCCTCTCGCAATCCGGGACCTCTCGGGGGATGTTGGACATCCCCTGAGGGATGTAGTAGTGCACGAAGCGGCAGGTGACCGGGGAGGAGCCCACTCCCCCTCATCCCAGCCCCGCTGCGCCTGCTGCCGCCTCTTGGTAGCGCTGCTGTGGAGGCAGGAGAGGCTTGTGCTGCTGCAGCTGCACTCACCATCCCTGAGCCCAGCATCAGGCACCTGTTGGTCAGCTGAGCGGTGTTCCCGCTGTGGGAGTGCACTGACCATCAGGGGGCAGCTCCTGCATTGAGCGTCTGCCCCCTGGTGTCAGTGTGCATCATAGTGACCGGTCGACTGGTCGTTTTGTCATTTGGTCGTTTGGTCATTCAGTCACTTAAACTTTTATATATATATAGACGATGACTCTATACTTTTATATATATATATATATATATATATATATATATATATATATATATGATGACTCTATACTTTTATATATGTAGATGATGACTCTATACTTTTATATATATATAGACGATGACTCTATAATTCATTATTTCAGTATAGCTTTACATTATGAAGTGACAGAGAAGAATAACAGACACTATTATCCTTGCCTGAGATACAAAGCCTTGAGCCAAACACATAGTGCTGTCCTCACCAGGTTTACAGTCCAGTGAGGTAAATAGACAAGTGGACACTAATAACAATGGCCAGCACTATGCAGTGTTTCACTAGTTGCTAAGCCCTGTTCTAAGTACTTTATGTGTACAGTAACTCATTTGATCCTCAACAACCTTAATGAGGTAGCTACCGTATTAGCCCCTTTTTACAGATAAGGAAACTGGAACAAAGATAGTCAAATAGATTATTCAAAGTCACAGCTAGTAAACATCAGAACTGGGATTCAAATCCTGGACTTTCAGCTCAGAGTCATCGTGTGTAGTACTATGCTATTCTGCTCCTTTTGTGGGATAAATATTAGAATAGATGGGTACAGGTATAACACCTAACTCAGCAGGTGAAGAGGGTCAGAGAAGGCTCTTTGGAGGAGGTGGCTAAGTCTTAAAGGTTGGAAAAGAATTAGCCAAGCAGAGACAGAGAAAGTGACTTCTAGATAGAGGAAACAGAATATGTGCCTGGAGACGAGACAGCTGGTGGCCCCTTTGGGCAATTGTATTTAGCTTTGCAGGGCAGAAGCCTGTGGTGCGAGGAGGAAGCAGTAGGGCAGATGCGACTGGTGAGATTGGCAGCGGGCAGTCCTAGGAGGCCTCTTGTGTTCCAGGGGTCTGAGTTCTTCTCACAGAGGCTCTGTGTGGGGAGGGGAAGCACTGATGACTTTAACTGGGGCAGCTTTATGCTCCTGGAGTCAAGTCGATTTGGGAGGGATGACCATGTTATCAAAAAGTCCGCTTAAGAAGCCACTGCAGTAAGTAATTCATGTAGGAGGTGATGAAGTCTGAAATAAGGAAGGACAGTGGAAAGAAAGAGGTAAAGGCAGCTAAGACATATGTAGAAGGTGAAACCATAGGGCTTTTGGGAGCGACCAGATAGACAGTGACTAGAGGCCAGCTAGACAAAGAGAGTTGGCAGAGCAGGACTTCCCAAGGGTTGCCTGGCACCACTGATATTTTTGGCCAGATGCTTCTTTTTTGGGGGTGAGGTGTGGCTGTCTCATACATTTTAGGATGCTCAGTATGGTCCCAGTTCCTTACCCACTGGGTTTCAGGAACACAACTCCCCACCTCCCAAATTGTAACAACTAAAAATGTTTCAAGACACTGCCAAATGTTCCAATGCAGGTGAGGCTGGGGGAAGTGAAATCATCCCTAGTAATGTTTTTCTATGTGTGGCCCAAAGACCAGCAACTTTGGCATAAAAATTGTTCAAAAGGCATGTTCTAGAGCCCCAGCCCAGATCTACTGAGTCAAAAACTCTGAAGTGGAGTTCAATAATCTTCAAACAAGCCCTCCCCTGGAGGTTTGAGAACCACTGATACCAGAGAGGAGGGAGGAAGATGAGGTTGAGGTCAGCGGCTATGGACAGGGTCAGGCACGTCAGACCTCAAGAGGGTGTATTCTAGATGGAGGTCAGAATATTCCTTGTAACCCTGGTTGTAGCAAGGTCAGGGGTGCGCTGAGAGCAGAAGCCATCCTGTCACAGGTAGCATATGGGATGTTAGGTAAATGGAGACTCTGAATGCAGACCATTCTTTCCTGAAGCTTGGGTGTAAGGGATGGAAAGAGAGCTAGAGGGTTACGCAGGAACAAAGGAAGGTGATTTAGTTTTTTGACAAAGCTGAAGCTTATTTAGGCAAAAGAACTATTTGGGATAGGGCTTAAAAGCTGCAAAGGAAAGAAGTTGAAGGTGTAGGAGATAAGTAGTTCAGAAGAAAGTGAAATTTGTGAGTAAACAATCTAAAACATCAAAGAATGAAGTGGCAGAGACCAGGTGTGGTTTAGACTACAGTCTCATAGGAGAGGTAGGGAAAAGTTCAGTACTCAGATTTGAAGTCAGCCTTGGGAATGTGCCTGAATCCCAGGAGGGCCTCATTGAAGATTCAGGCTTGGGCTACACCCATGCAAAATACTTACCGATTTAGGCCAAAGAAAAAGAACAGAGTCCTCAATTATTTCGACATACCAATTAAAAGGGTTTATTTATTTAATGAGTTTCATTGTTCAAATTAAGAAGTTCTTTTTCCACCTCATTAATCCATTTATCCTGCACATAGATGCCGCTTCAGTGGCCTGGAGACTCTAAGTTCATAGATCACTGTAGAACCCTTTATTCAATCCTTTATTCTTGGTGTGAGAGAGTACCTTAGTGAACTGGACTCTGCCCTCCCTTTGGGTAGAAAAGGCATGTTTATGCTCACCTTCACAGGTAACACAACTGAGCACCCAGGAGAGAAGAGACTTGCACAAGGAAACAGAATGTCCCCTTGTTAGTATGTTAAATGTTAAATGATGTGCTTGATACCAATGGCTCCATGGCTTGATGTCTGAGCATTTTCAGAGCACAAACCATAACTGACAATTTCAGAATAATAATAAGAATCCTGAAAAAAACAAGCAATGTTGTTGAGAAAACTGCTAGTGAGTGTGACCCAACTGGAAAGACCACATGGACCAGGAAGCAAATTCTCAGGCATTTGGCATTTGCTCTACTCACAGCTCCCATTCCATTGAATCAATTTCCTTCAGTTGAACCATCATGCTGGTGCTGCTGAGCCTCTTCGACCTCAGCAGACTGAACAAGAGGTAGACATTTGACCCAAGCACAGCCAGGCTATAGGTTCTGCAAATCTCTGTTCAAACAGACTTCTCTGGTCAGCTGGACCAATCAGATTCCCTCCCTTTGGATGTTAAACTGCCACAAAAAAAGAGAGAGAAAGGTGGTTAATTGGTAATGTGAGCACTGAAGAGAGGAGCTTGGAGCAGTGAGGAAGAAACCTTGTCATCCTGGGTGAGGTTCATCACTGCTGTTGCTTTGGATTCAGAGCAAGGCCTGAGCTCTTGACTGGGAAGCCCAGTTACCCCAGGATCCTGGAGCTGCTGCAGTTCTCGGCCTAGGACAGTGATGGCAAACCTTTTGAGCTCGGCATGTCAGCATTTTGAAAAACCCTAACTTAACTCTGGTGCCGTGTCACATATAGAAATTTTTTGGTATTTGCAACCATAGTAAAACAAAGACTTATATTTTTGATATTTATTTTATATATTTAAATGCCATTTAACAAAGAAAAATCAACCAAAAAAATGAGTTTGTGTGTCACCTCTGACACACGTGTCATAGGTTCGCCATCACTGGCCTAGGATATGAACAAGCATAAGGCTATGATTCCAAACAAGCAACTAAACCAAACCAAACCAAACCAAACCAAACCAAGTGAAAAAACCCTTCCTTTAGGAATCAGGACTCTCTGTTGCTTGCAAGCAGATGTGTCTGGCCTGGTTCTCCACTCTAGAACTGCATCCTTAGGGCAGCCCCAGCACACACACTTCCTAAAGGGAGACCAGAGTATGGCAAGCAAAATCTCCATGTCCGAGTCCATCGATAACCTTCTATCACAGGAACATTTTCCCAGGGAAGAAGGGCTAGTCGGCCCGTGGTTGGACTTCATTCTTGCAGGACAGAGGATGCAGCTGAGGTTAGGGATAATAGGACTGTCAGTGGAGGAGAGGGTAAAAGGCAGCGTCTAGCCAGCAGAATTCTCAACAAAGCTTCCAGTAACATACTTACCCCTTTCCTTTCAATCACCCAATGCTGGGTATACCAAGGTGAGCAAGATTTGCTCTTGCTCTCAAGAAGCTCACTGTCTAGTGGGAAACAAATGTACAAGCATGTAAATGCAATACAATGTGATGGGTGCTGTTATAATGCAATACAGATGATCTGAGGGCACATTCAAAGAGAAGAGGTGAAAGGGCCATTTCCTACAGAGAAGAGCATGTGTGAGGTTCTAGAGGCCAGAAGCATGGCAAGTTTGGGGAGCAGTGCCCAAGGCACTATGAAAAGGCCTAGGATGAAGGCGCAGGGGAATGTTAGAGGTGGATGAGGTGGATGAGTTGGGGCGAGGTCACCACAGGCCACACAGAGATTCCAAGCTTTCTCAGTTTCTCACCTGTTCTCTGAGCATGTCAGTTATTTTTTCATGGTGACCTGAGGCCAAAAGAAATACCCAATAGCTCTATATATTAAGTAGTTGTATCCAAACAGCTTAATAGGTACTTATGTCTTAATAATTACTGACATTTGAAAACATACACATGAATTGAAAGAAAAGCCATTATCATTTCATTATTAAAAGGTCACAGTTTATGAATAGGATATATTTATACTGCACGTATCTCCAACCTTGGACTCATATTGGGCACTGCCGTTGCATTTTCTGCTGTACACTGAATATTGGGTGATATTTTCTTTTTATCATCATGCCCACCAAACACCCACCTTTGCAAAGACACAATTTTATAGAAAAAAAGAATATAGTTGCTCAGCGGTTAGAGCGTCAGCCTATGCACCAAAGGGTTGCAGGTTTGATTCCTGGTCAAAGGCATATACCTGGGCTGCAGGTTTGATCCAAGGCCCCAGTCTGGGTGTGTGAGGAAGGCAGGCAACAAATCCATCTCTCTCTCTCTCTTCCCCTTCCACTCTCTCTAAAAATCAATGGAAAAATATCCTTAGGTGAGGATTAGCAAGGACAACAAAAAGAATATAGTTGGGCCTAATGCTGAACTGTGAACTCTCTCGAGCTAGTGCCCTCAATGTCACCTATTGCTGCATTTCCCTCAAAAAACCCACAAAATATCCCGGTTCCCATGAGAGTTCCCTACGGTGCTCTGAGGACCCCAGAACCCTGGTTTCAAAACCAGGCACAGCAATGAAACCACAAAACTCAAAACTTGGAGTTAGTAACTGAGGTGTTAATCCAGTTTACACTCTACGTGAAAGAGGGAAAATTCTTGAACATATGCAAAACAGATGGAGAAGGAAACACTGGAAGGTGAAGCAAAGGAGACTGTGTGTGCTTGAGAGATTAGTATTAATCCTTTCCGAATGGTTTTGGGTTTTGTTACCTGGTGATAATCCTCAGCCTGGGTGGGAGGAGGCAGGATGGAGAGTCAAATCGGCCATCCTCCTTGCTGGCCTATCGCGGTGAGCCGGACCCTGGTGAGCCATTACACCGGCTGTTCGCTGTGTTGGTGGTGATGTGCTGTGTGTGTGTGTGTGTGTGTGTGTGTGTGTGTAGCATAAAAACATTCTGAAATAATTGCTCTGGACTCTAGGCTTCTTACCCTCCAATCCCCAGCTTTGGGTAAACTGTCAGTGGAATTTCAGGATTTCCAAAGGACTGTAGCAGCGATAAATGTCAAAGGAGAGAGAAGAAATGGAAAAAAGAGAGAAAAAGCCAGCAGGCAGCAAAGCCATGACTTGCCTGGGGTGAAGGAGATAAAGGAGACAATGACTGACCTTTATTCAAGGGAGGTAGCCTAAAGGGAGCTGGTGCCACGAAAGAAAGGTGTGTGTTGGGGGGGGGGGAGCCCCGGAGAGAGAGGAGCACCCTCCTGTCACTCGGGCAGTGGTGGCATTGAGTCCCTGCCCACGTTGCCTCTGATGGGAACTGTCTCTGGGCTGCCTGCGGAAGGGACAGGGACCCCCCAGGAGGAAAGCAGCTGGCTGCATGGCATGGTTAGAAAGTCACATAAACTCCCCAGCCCTGGACCAAAAATAACCTCTCTACAGGCCTGCCACCTAGACTGGAATGCTCGTCATTGTCACCGTGCTTTTGAATTGGGGCACTGCGTCTCCAGGGTTCTTCTGTTAAATAAGAAAGGTGTTATTTTGGAAGGATGAAGCATTAACCCACCAGTGTTTGTGCACATTTTTAGCTCAGACTGGCTCATTTTAACCAATATTATCTAGTAAATTATCTAGTGTTTTTTACTGTATCTTATGTTATCTCTTCTGGTATAACAGATTATCTCAACACTTAGTGACTTAAGACAGTAAAATGTATTCCTTTACAGTTTCTGTGGTCAAGAGTTGGGGAGCAGCTTGCCTGGGGGTTCTAACTCAGGGTCTCCCATGAGAGTGTGGTTAAGATGTTGGCTCGGCTGCAGTCATCTGAAAGCTTGAATGCTTCCAAGAGGGCTCACTCACCTGCTCTGGCAGGAGGCCCCAGTTCCTTACACCTGGGCCCCTCCATGGGCTGCCTGATTATCCTCACAATGAGACTGCTGGCTTCCTCCAAAAGCAGCTGACTTTTATGATCTAGTCTCCAAAGTTACACTTGCTCACTCTGGCAGGTTCCATTCCCTAAGTCACTAAGTCCAGCTCCTGCTCAAGGGGAGGGTGATTATGCTCCATCTCTTGAATGAAAGGGTATCAATTACTTGTAGACATCGCTAAAACTCAGCACAGATAATCACCCAATTAGCCATAGAGATGGCAAATGAGACAGATAAGAATTTTTCTTCTTAATAGTGTTACTGCGGTATATTTGACATACCATACAACTCACTAACATAAAGTGTACAATTCAGCAGTTTTTGTTACAGCCATCACCACTCTCTAATTTCAGAACATGTTTGTCACCTCAGAAAGATCCTTGTACCCATAGTGGTCACTCCCATTCCTCTCACTGGCCCAGCCCTGGGCAACCACTAACATCCTTTGGGGGCAGGTAAGTTCTGGTAGGTGGTTAGTGAGGAAGACATCTATCCTGGATGTCCATCTTGCCAAGGCTGGTCAGTGGAGGGAGGACAGAGGCAGGAGTCCAAATGCGATGGCAATGGAGATAGCGCCAGGCCTGCCTCGTAAAGCAGCAGCAGAGCTACTCAGAACCTACTCCATCAGCAGCTGGACGCAGACACTGCTCAGGAACCTGGGCCTGCCGGGGGTCTGCAATGGGTCCCTGAGCAGCAGCCCGGCAATCAGAGGAGTCCGGTGCCTTGTCGGGGAAATGGCCTGGAGGGAGTGCTGCCGGGGAGCTCTGCTGAGCCCAGGATGAGGCACACCTGTGCTGGTCCCAGCTCTGCCACAGACTAGCTGATGTCTTTAGTCAAGTCACACGGTTTATTTAAATGAGACCTTCCTCGGAGGATGGTGCAGATCCTCCTTTGATTTCTCCCTGCCGAGCAGTCCCTGGACCCACCCCAGAAGCACCCACCTTGCAGTTTGCTGTAAGAATAAGAGCTATGTGGAATATACTTAGCCTGGGTACTTTGTGTATGGTATGTCTTCAATAGAGGATGCTAATTATTGCTATTATTCACAAGGTTGCCTGGAAATAACTTAGATTTACGCTGGGAGCCTCTTAGTGACTTCTGGGGCATCTTGGGATAGGACCCAGGGGATTCGCCTTTGAAGTAGCTTCTGTGGCTTAGGACACACCAGGCCCTCGATTGCCTCCCCCGGGGCTGACCCAGTCTTGTGTTTGAATGGAGGGTGAATCTGAGAAACCGTTTTGCTCTCACTGCACTTAGAAGTACAGCCAGAGCTTAGAAATACTGCTCCATACATCTATACATTTATATAAAAGTTGTTTTTTTTCCATTTTAAGTGCACACCATCTCACAAACACACATATACTCAAATGCTTTGCAGTGTTAGCAGAAAAAAACTTCAATCCGCACAAACAAACAAGCAAGCAGCCTGGCCAGCTGCAGAGGCGACGCAGAGGGAGAGCTCATGGCTGGCCAGGCCATCCCCATGGCCTCTGGCTCCAGATCTGCGCATGATGAGAGCAGTGTTACAGGGGCCACAGCCTCGGCCTTGCTCGGCGCCATCAGTGCAGACATGCTCATGGCAGAGAGCGCACCAAGGAGGGGACCTTCGGTTTGAAAAAAGAGAACACAACCTGTCTCTGCCCAGCGTTCCCTGGCACTCGGTGGACATGGAAAAATTGCACACAGCTTCAACCCCCTTCCTTCTTCACATGTGGGGTCCAGCTGTGGGGAGCCCTTAGCAGGCCACTTTCTGACCTCCCGTGTCACTTAGGCACCCAGCCAGCCACCCACTATCCTGTCGCCGTGTTTTACTTCCATTGCAGCGCTGCAGCACAAAACCTTTCTGCTCATTCTCCACAGACCATGGGGACGTAAGGTCCACGGTGTGAGGGAGTCTGTCTTCCTTCCGCCCAGTGTCCCAGTTCCTGGAGCTCCGGGCGGTGCATAGAGGGCACCTGGCAATGCTGCTGAGAGCACACGGGGCCACCCACACTGAGTTCCCAAAGCCTCTCTCGTGTGTTATTTCACTTTATCCTCCAAAAACCTGTGAGAGAGCCATTTCTCTTGGCTTTATTTTATAGATGAGGACACTGAGGGTTCTGAGCCATGGGTGATGTGTCTAAGGCTGCAGCTTACAGAGAGAGGGAGCCAGGGTCTGAACCAGCTTCTGACTCCAGATCCTTCATTCTTTCTACCAAATCCTGTGACACCCTGTGTGCACAGAATGGTGTCCCTGTCTCCAGAAAGTAACCCCCCTCAACTGTGGAAGGCTGAGGATCTACTTACACCATGTTTTTTTTTTTCTTTCCTCAACAGGAATTTTCATCTTCCATAATGAGGTCTCATAAGAAGGCTTTAGATGCATCATCCTCTCCTGGCATTTTTTAAAACTGCCATTAGAACTCATTGGAACTGACATGGGGTGATCTCCAAAATATAAATGAAAAAAGCAAGATGCAGAACGTTGTATATGGAATGCTACTGTTTGGGTAAAAAGGGAGGGGGACCATTCAATCCAGCAATGATGCTCCTTGGTATTTATTCAAATAAGCTGAACAAGGCACATGAATGTTTACTGCAGCTTTATTCACAACTGCCAAAACTTAGAAGCAACCAAGGTGTCCTTCAGTAGGTGAATTGGTAAAGAAACTGTGGTCCATCAAGATGATGGAATATTATTCAGCAGTAGAAACAAAAGAGCTATTGAGAAGACATGGAGGAAAATTAAATGCATATTACAAGGTGAAAGAAGCTATTGTGAAAGGTCACATGCTGTACGACTTGGGGATCATACATTGTGCAAAAGGCAAAATTGTGGAGGCTGTGAAAAGATCAGCGGTTGCCAGGGGGTCAGTGGGAAGGGAGTGATAAGTAGGGGGATCCCAGAGGATCTTTAGGGCCTTGAAACTACTCTGTATGAGACTATAAAGATGGATAAATGTCATTATACATTCATCAAAACGCATAGAGTGTACAATACCGAGAGTGAACCGTAATATAAACTTTGAATAATCATCATGAGTCAATTAATTGAAAGAAAAGCTCTTTCAACATTTTTTCCACCAGGTAATTTGTCGATATGCTAGTTGTTAGTACTATGATGCAAAAAATCTTACCAAGAGCATGTGACATCAGACAAAGTTGGTAAAGGGAGTTGCTGCTCTTTTTTCACCTCTTTATTCTCCCTTCAACTCTGACCAAGTGCACATCTGTGATGTCTACAGTGCCTTCCTTGGCCCTGCCCCTAAGGTTAGAATGCTCCCATTCCTCTGCTTGGCTCCCACCACCAGCATTTTTCTCTTTGAGGACAGCATGATGAGGATTACCAACACCCAACTAAGATTCCCTTTCCCTCTTCTAGTCTCTCTCCTGCTCTAGAAGACTAGCAAGAAGACTTCCCACCTTGTCCTGGATTATAGAACCAAGTGGCTTGTGCAAGACTTTGAGAATTGATGCCCCATTTACTGCAACTCCTTCTTCCCAGGAGGTAAGTGCGTGTTAGCAGCCTCACTGCCACTCAAGGGCTCCACACATTCCCAGAGATTCCTTAACCAGCCAACCCCATATCCACTTCAGTGGCCACGAATGCAATGCCCTCCTTCAGGCACTGGTAGGGCAGGGGGAGTAAAAATCAAACTGAAAACATGTGCCATTGTCTGAGAAAGTCTTGATTCAAACACGAAGGCACACCTCATCCTTTAAAAATCCAAACATAATAACAGTGCAATGGCAGCAGAAGTGCAAGTGCGCAAGTAATTACAGACAGGGAAGTAGATGGCCTTGTTGTCCTAGAATACAGGAGGCAAACCTCTGAAGAGTAAGGTTAAATGACAGCTCTGACAGGCGCTGACAGCTGGAAGAAAGGCAGGCTTATCTTCCCTCTCATCTGTCCTCCCCACTCTTTCAAGGCCAGGGAAGTTCTCTGTCATTAGCGTGTCAGAACAACAGCCATAAACAAAGAGAAAGGCCCCCACTCTTTGGCAACTTCAAACACAAAGGATAAAAGAAGTTGCGTGGAGGACGTGAAATGCTGCTTTTTGCTCTTTCCTCTGCCCTTTCTACTTGGAAACATTCTACCCAGTGGCAGCCTCCGGCTGTGTCTGTCCCACTGAACAAGCTTGGGAACGTTTATCTTGCACATCTTCATGTTGATTGGTGTGGTTCGCAGAATCATGGTCCCTCAAACATGTCCCTATCCTAGTCCCAGGAGCCTGTGACTATGGCATTTTACCTGGCAAGGAGGAATTAGGGAAGCAGATGGAATGAAGGTTGGGAATCAGTTAATATGAAGAAAAGGCGATATAGTCCTGGGTTATCCAGGTAGCCCAGTGAAACCACAGGGTCCTTAAATATGGAAGTGGGAGGCAGAACAGGGTCAGGTTGATGCAGAGTGAGAAAGACTCAACCAGCCACTGCTAGCATTAAAGACGGAGGAAGGGGCCACCAGCCAAGGACTGCAGGCAGCCTCTAGGAGCTGGAAAAGGCAAGGAGAAGGATTCTCCCCTCAAGTCTCCAGCAAAGAATGCAGCCCTGCTGACATCTTGCCATTAGCCAAGTGAGATCCACTCAAACCAGTGGTCGGCAAACTGTGGCTTGTGAGCCACATGCGGCTCTTTGGCCCCTTGAGTGTGGCTCTTCCACAAAATACGGGTGCACAGGTACAGTGCTATTGAAGCTTCGTGGCCCATGCGCAGAAGTCGGTGTTTTGTGGAAGAGCCACACTCAAGGGGCCAAAGAGCCACATGTGGCTCGAGAGCTGCAGTTTGCTGACCACTGACTTAAGCCATCTCCCTAGAACTGTAAAATAATCCACTTGGGTTGTTTGCAACCACCAATTTTGTGGTAAGTTGTTCTAGCGGCAACAGGAAATGAATAGAATTTGAAAATCAGATCCTGCTTGACCAGGATCAAGACAGAGCCCCCCTCCAAAGCCTTCCTGGAGGGGTCAACTCCATCATTATCCACACAAGAGGGTGAATCTCACCCCTGGTTCTGGGCTGGGGCAGCAGAAATGTCTGACAAGGCATCTCTGAAACTTTGGCTCCCCATGGCTTGGGAGAGATGAAATAAACTGGTGCCCAATAGACCTCAGAGGGGATAACAGGAGCATTTGCTGAGTGGTCCAGGCATCAAGTGTTGCAGTCAGTCCTGGGAAGAAAGAACTGCATGATCCCAGGTGGCAGAAGCAGAGTGGGCTTTGGCTTAAAGGTTGGGAGGAGGTGGAGAGGTTGGGTCCGGGGGGACGATGCTGCAGCATGAGGGGTTCCCAGAGCTTGTATAGGCCTGAGGGATTCACCAGCACACAATACAAACTAGCTCCTGAAACTCTGAATCTCTAACACATTACAAAACTAAACCTTTGGATTCATCAGAAAGGCGTAATGACCACTGAATGGTGTGACAAGTACAGCTTTTAAAAATTCAGCAGAAACTCATTACTAATTCATGCCTAGAATCAGCTTTTAAAAATCCCTATCTTTAATGCTCATGAAGTACAGAATTGGGCTTCATAAGTTCCTTATTTTCTCTTCCCCAAAGGAAAGGCAGTATAAAATGAACCCCAGCTTCTTTTATTTCTCAACCCTCCCCATCTGATTCCATCTTCTTTCCCCAGGAAAACAGTGAGCAGCGAGAGGAGGAGATGGCAGGCATTTGTGGAAACCAGAAAGCACTTCTTGCCCATTCGCTCAGTGGAGGCGATCCCTGCTTACAGATCCAGGAAGCATGACCCCCAATGGGTGTGGCCTCAGATGGAACAGGCTGGGGGATGAAGGAACAGGGCACATGTGACATTCACAGCCACTCGAGGTCTGGAACCTCTAGAAGCAGAGCTCTTGTCTGTTCACACTTCTCACTCCAACCCAACTTGGCGTCTCAAGTGCCAAGTAAAGTGCTGGGCAGGGAAGGGCATCCTGAGAAACCTTTGTTGCATTGCATGGGGCCGAAGGTGCAGCCAAGGTCCTCTCTCCCTGCCAGCAACTGTGACTGAAGATCTCTCCCAGCTGATTCCAGACCTCTCTCTGTACCAAGTCACAGGAGTTTAGATGAGACCACGCGGCATTAATGCAAATTTGAAAAGGTATCATTAAATGAAGGCTGTCAATCTGAACACGCACTATTGGATGGCTAAAGGACATTGGGACATAATCTAACGTCTCAGTTAGGCAAACTTATGGCAACCACACTTGTCCCCTGTCCCAACCACACTTCTCCAGTTTTCCCCCCTCTTCCCTGCATATCCACTAACAGTCCTCTGAGCACTTCAGATTCTTTCTGGCTATTCCTCTGTCTGGAATGCCCCCCTTCCCTGTACTTACTTCCTCACATATCTGGCAAATCCCCATTTATTCTAAGACTCTATTTATGTATCATCTTTACCATAAGACTTTTCTTGATGTTAAGGTTGGGTGAGGTGTCCCTTCCCATGCACCCCTAGTGGCTGTTAGTTGTTTCAAGCATAGTTAATACTCATCCTCTCCAGGGACTGTGTCATTTATCTTTGTATTACCATGGCCTGTGTAGTAAATCCTCAATAAACACCTACTGAATGAATGACCCAGTGTGAACAGCTACTATTTATTGAGCACATTTTACTATGGGCATCGCATGATGCTAAGCTTTATGCTGCTTCCTGCCCCTCACTGACTCCACGGGCTCCTGGAACCCTTGCAACCCCACCAGCATGTCTCAGGCTGAGTCTGACAAAGCTGCTGAGGATGTTAGGCACCTGGAGACCAAGGGAGTGGTTAATGAGATGCTGTCCATTTACAGATGCTACAGACAAGTGACTGTGGGTGACATAAATTCAGACAAACTGAAATGTTGGACCTCAAGGGCAAGGCCAAGCAGGATGCCTGGAATGAGCTGAAAGGAAGATGCCATGAAAGCTTACAGTTTACAGATTCAGGAACTGGGTCTGGAGCAGTTGAATACTCTCCTTAAGTTTACCCAGCCAGTCAGTGGAAAAGCCAACATTCAAACCCAGAAGGTTTATCAGATTCTCTGGGTGGTCTTCCAAGGCTTTTAAAATTGGTTATGGCTACCGATTTAGCTTAAAGTAGAAAAGATTAGGGTGATAGGCCATGTTTTTCCCACTTGTCCTCCAATCCACACCCTTTGTCATGTGAGTTTGCAGTTCCTACCATATGAGGTGGAGTGTCCTTTTTGGCTCCATTGGTGTTGCGTTTGGCCCTGTGATTAGCTTTGGCCAAAGGAATGTTAGTGGATAGAAAGTGTGCAACCTCATCAGTGGGGTTGGGCTTATTCTTTCGGCTGACTTTTCCCATGGGAATTCCATGTGCAGGAAACTGCTGATCTGAGGAGGAGAGTCAGATGGAGTAGCCCTAGTCCCTCCCCAGGGCTTGATGTCGATCTAGGTGAGGTCAACCTAGATTAGTCAAATCTCTAACAACCCGAAAATGCCTGAGCAGGAAATAAATGCTTTTATGCCCCTGAGTTTTGGAGTTGTTTGCAACTGGTATTTTTAGGCAGCATATTTTTGGCAATAGCTGATGAATACAGTTAAAAATTAACTTCAGAGACATAAAATGTAATAATGTAAGAACATTATCCCCTCCCAGTGAAGACTAAAACAGGGCCTCTATCTTTTAGATACAGAAGAGAAAGACTTTATTGATGATGACTGTGTTGCCCTAGACTGCTTAATTGGAGAACACTGGAAAAATTTTTTTCTAGGATAGCTTAATGAAGAGGCATTTTTTCTGGAATAATTTCTTGTAGACTCAGATGTGGGAAAAGAATAAGCTAGAAGTTGTTTTAAAATCCCTTAAAACCCTGCAGATTTTGCTGGCCTGTGAGAAAAGTATTTTAATAGTTTTTGAAGTCACAAAGGCATCGTTAAAAACAAGTTAACTAGCAACATTTTGATTACGTGGCAAAATTGGGCTATTTATTTCCTGGCCAGGTTGCTCTTGGGGATAACTGTACCACTCCATGTTAAGGTAGCAGTGCAATTTAAGAGGCCAAAGAAAAGAAAGGCTTTACATTCAGGAAAATATATGCACACGGAGATGATGAAAGCTTTCAGTATCTTCCCACCACTCACCCATCCCTCCACTGAATTCCACCCCTTCTAGCAAGTGTCTGCTGACTCCTCAGTGTGAAAGCCCTTCTCTGGGCTTGCAGGGCGGGCATGGTGAGCTGGGAGTGGTGCGATTCATTCCAGTTCCCCTTCCCGGAGCTCAGTCTTGGCCTCTTGCTGGAGCTGTGTCAGCCTCCTTCTCAGACACCAGGAGAGAGACTGAATGCTTGTGGTCACACACGGTCGCTACTGAAGCATCCATTGTATAATAATTGCCTCACCACCAGTAATTTTTTGACAATCATTTCATGTTGATGAACTCACCAGGGGTGGAGATGGGGATCTTCAGCACTTCAGAGTCTTTCTCTTTCTACTGCAATTTTTCTTTTTATTAATTGAATGAGTTCCCTTCCTCCAAGTCCCCAAGTACAGCCAATGTAAGAATTAAAGAGAATTGTTAAGATTTATAGCAGCACAGTCTGACCTACTTTGGAGCAAACACGTCTTAGGGAGGAAAGCAGCCCAGATTTCAACAATCTCTTTTCTTTGTGTCTAAATCCTTCGCTCTTTTAGTTAAGATGAGCCAAAGACAAACATTGTTTCACTGAGATTTAGATAATTTAATTTTCTGCAGAGTGTAGTTAAAGAATAAGCTTCATTCTCATGTTGGTAAAGGCCATTGCATAAACAACAGCCTTTGTAGTTGGATCAAGACCGCAGTTTTAAAAATGAATTCCGATTCATTAAAATCTCAAAGCTCAGACCAAAAATCTTAGCACTTGCGAAAGCAGACCAAATTGGGAGGATAAATGTTTAACTTTTTCTGAGTGCCTTAAAAACAGAAAGAGAGACCCAGCCGGAGTGGCTCAGTAGGTTGAGAGTCATCCTGTGCACAGAAAGGTTGCTGGTTTGATTCCTGGTTGGAACACATACAGAAACACATGGGCACATACAGAAAGCAACTGATGGATGTTTCTCTCTCACATCGATGTTTCTCTCCCTCTCCCTAAGCATGTCCTCCAGTGAGGATTAAACAAACACACACACACAAAAAAAACTAGAAAGAGAGGATAGGATTTCAAATAAATAAATATTAGTTGACATTGGTGCTTGAAGTCTTCTAGAGCATTCTCTTAAAATATAGCCATTTTCGCCGAGACCGGTTTGGCTCAGTGGATGGAGCGTTGGCCTGTGGACTGAAGGGTCCCAGGTTCAATTCCGGTCAGGGGCATGTATCTGGGTTGTGGGCACATCCCCAGTGGGGATGTGCAGGAGGCAGCTGATCGATGCTTCTCTCTCATCGATGTTTCTGACTCTCTCTATCTTTCTCCCTTCCTCTCTGTGAAAAATCAATAAAATATATTAAAAAAAATATATAGCCATTTTCAAAAAACAGAGGCCAAGGTGGAAAAGAAAATATTCCAGATCTAGGCAATTAGTCAAATATTTTAGAAGAACTTGAACATTCATGACACTTTAAATTTAATGATAAAAAAAAAAGGAAAGATAAAGAAAGAGACTCAACCCCTTTTCAATCAGTAACGACCTGAACACTGAACACTGGCCTGAGCACTCCCCCGGGCGAGTCTGGGAACTGGTCATAGGGTGGCATTGGGGGCAGGTTTCTCTGCAGTTTCTTTTCCCTATTCCACTTTTATCAAGGTTTTCTTACAGGTATTTCCACCTGCCAAGTTGTTCTGGGTCCAACGCTTGCTCTCTTTCCTTTCTATCCTCCCCAGGATGGCACGATACACGTGTAGTTACAACAGAAGTGTAGAAGGCAGTTAGACAGACATGAGCAGAGCAAGGAGGATGGGCCAGGAACAGAAACTAACCAGGGTGGAAAGCCCCAGGAGCCTAACAAAGGACAATGTAGGATGGGACCTCATCCCCAGGGTGACCTTTCCTCCCTACAGATAATATCTAGGCCTCAGTTGTATTTCAGGCCCAGGAAAGCAACAAAACCAGACAAGCGACTCCAAGGCTGACCTCAGGTCCAGGTGCATTGGATAATGATCCCCTGCCCTGGCCCTGACCAATCAATCAGTGGAGCCCTCTGCGCCTCCCGTCCACCCTCCCCTGAACGGACACACCTAGAAGGCTGCTGAATATTCTATTGAGACCTTTCCCTCGTATCGCTCCTAAAATCTCCACCCTTGAAACCCTTAGGATGAGGTGTGCTCTCCTTCCTGGGAGCACGCCCAAGCCTCTCCTCCCAGGCATATCACCTTTACCTTCCTCACTTCTAAGCTCCAAGAACTTGCCTCCTAAGCCCAGTTCTTCTAGAAATTACTTCTTTTACCTTGATGATTTTCTAAATGTTCTCTTATAGTTTGAGTCTTGGCTCTGAATTCTTTCCTAGCCAGAACTCAAGTACCAAGGTTGCTGAACCTGGTCAGGACTAACACCTGGTGCCATTCCCGCTGCCCTCAACAAAAATAACTAGAATGTAACTAGACTCTACAGGTATATGGGAGTAGCTGCTGTCACCAGCCATTTAACTTAGTGAGCAAAGCCCTGGAAGGATTAGTCCTGTGCAAGAACGTTCATTGTGGGGCCACTGTCAAGGTGAACATGTCCCAAATGTCCAGAAACCTGAGAATAGCTAAATGTGTTAGGAAACATTCATATTATAGACTACTACAGATGTTAAGACATGAGTAGATTTTTAAAAATGTTGAATGAAAGAAAATTGCTGAACTGTCCCAAAATATGACAGCAAATATAAAGTTTCAAACATGCAGAGCCCTCCTGAATGGGATTAGTGACCTTGTGAAAGGCCCCCAGCTGCTGGCTGGGCCCTTGCAGGTGAGGACACAGCTAGACCACAGTGTCCGTGAGCAAGGAAGTAGGCCCTCCCAGAAGTTGCATCTGCTGGTGCCTGGGGCTTGGACTTCCAGCCTCCAGAACTGGGAGAAGTATGCCTGTTGTTTATAAGGCTCTCAGCCTATGGCATTTGTTATAGCGCAGCGGTTCTCAACCTGTGGGTCGAGGCCCCTTTGGGGGTCAAACGACCCTTTCACAGGGGTCGCCTAAAACCATTGGAAACACACATATAATTACATATTGTTTTTGTGATTAATCACTATGCTTTAATTACGTTCAATTTGTAACAATGAAATTGGGGGTCACCACAACATGAGGAACTGTATTAAAGAGTTGCGGCATTAGGAAGGTTGAGAACCACTGCTCTAGACTCTGTTCTCACCACTCTCTGAAGGTTGAGAACCACTGTTATAGCAGCCAGAATGGGTGGAGAGGAAGAGCCGGCACAGGACCAGGCCCAGTTCCCAGCACTGCCTCTCACCACTCTTCTCACCTTCGGCTGTCTAAGCTTTAGTCTCCTAACCGGGAGATGGGAAGACCTGGACCCAACACTCTAGGACAGTGGTTCTCAACCTTGGCTGCACATTAGAATCACCTGGGATGGCCCCACCCCATCACAAAGAAACAGAATTTCCGGAGGATGAGGCCCAGAAATCAGGATTTTAAAAGGATTCCCAGATGATTCTAATGTGCAGCCAAGGTTGAGAACCACTGCTCTAGGACATGAGGCACCGCTGGCAGGAAAGAGCCCAGCATCTGTCTGCTTCTGAGGCTCTGTCTGAGCTTGTTCTCCAGGGTGAGGAAAAGAGTGGACATTAAAGTGATTAAGTGTGACCCCAAACTGGCTGCCTGATGTTAACATTGCCCTGACCTGCCCCTTCAGGCGCTGGGGAAGCCGCCGCAGCTGGATGGGACTTCTGTTCTCGGGTTCTTAGGGAAGAGATTCTAGTTTCTCTTGGGAGCCCACCTGATTATTGGGCAATCACTACCAAGAGGGGCACCGAAAACGAGACAATGAAGCTGCAATCATCTTTCCTTTCACCCCTTCATCTTTTGATAGTAATAAATATTTTTGGTAAAAATTACATTACAAAGGTCACTAAAATAATATTTTCTGTTTTGGAGAAAACTTTATGACTTGATGAAACATCCATGACACATAACATTAGATGATGAAGGAGAATATATAACTATATATGGTATGATCTCAATTCTGTTAAAAAATCACACACACATACACACACACACACACACACACACACACAAGACTGGAAGGAAATGCATGTAGGTGGTAGAATTACGGGTAATTTAACATTTCTTCTACATGCCTAAATAAATTTTCAATTTTTCTAAATAAGCATATATTACTATTATAACCAGATTATGTATGTGTGTGCATTGCTATCATTTAAAATGTGGTTTGTGTTGAACAGGGAGCTGTGTTTCTGCCACCACCCTCGGGCTCTGAGCCCAGCAGCGTGGAGCCTGGGCCAGCCTGAGTTAGTTAGCAGGGGCAAAGCGCAAACCTCCCTGAGAGCCATTTACACAGTAAGCCAGGTTTTCAAAAGCCGGGTCTCTCGGAGCCTTTCAAAGCTCCATTCGCCACATTGCAAAGGGACAAATGCATTGCCAGAGAACATTCCAATGCTTCCAGAGAGTTATAAAGAGTGGAATGGAGTTGGTTCTGATTGCCAGCATAAAGTCTCTGTCTAGGGGATAATAAAATGCCCCAATATATTTCCTCAGCCAAGGTAGCAGCTCAAAGCCTCACATGAGACATCCCCTTAAACCACACAAACATCTCTGCCTTAGTCAGCCGAGGCTGCCATAACAAAACACCAGGACCTGTGAGACTTAACATTTATCTTCTCACAGCTGTGGAGGCTGGAAAGTCCAAGATCAAGATACCAGCAGGCTTTGGTTTCGGCTGAGACCCGTCTTCCTGGCTTAGACTGTGGCTTTCTTGCTGAGTGCTCAGATGGCCTTTCCTCCGAATGGATGTGGAGGGAGCAAGACAGCAAGTTTTCTGGTGTCCTTTCTTCTAAGGGCACTAATCCTATTAGATCAGAGCTCCACCCTTATGACCTAATCTAACATTAATTAGCCCCTAAAGGCCCTATTTCCAAATACAGTCACATTGCAGCAGGCGAAGGGGGGGTGTTGGGGATAGGGCAGGAGTTTCAACATCTGAATTTGAGCAATATGAAAATATGAATTTAGCAATGTCCTATACGTGACCTTCAGAGAGAACCTAACCTGCTTTTCCTCTGTGGGGTCAGCCTGCCGATGCCCTTGACTTTCCTGCTTCTGCTTGAACCAGTTTTTTGAAGGACAATGACAGAAAGGGCACAGACAGATGTAGACACAGGTGGAGAGTACGCAGCCCTTGTGGGGAGCACAGAGGGTGACATCTGGTGAAGGGGAACATCTGTAAGGAAACCCCACCGGCTTTCTTAATAAACACTTATCCAGTCCTATAAGGTTGGAAGTGAAGGGAGAAACTCCAAGTGTGCAGGGAAGGAAATAGGACCCACAGATTTAGCCTTCTCTCCAGAAAGCTCTCTCTACTAATGGCAAACACCTTGATGACCTAAGGGATTTCTGTAATCCCTGATTCCCCATGTAATGTGTCCTACCCTATATAAGCAGGAGGCTTATGGGGGGCTGCAGGGAAGACTTTTGTGGATGAGCTGCTGCTCCCCCACCCTGCCGGCAGTATTGGAATAAACGTTTATATATGATTCAACCCTGTCTCTGCTGAATTGGCTCAAATAATGACAGGCAGCCCGGACACATTGGTTGCCAGGGACTTGAGCATACTGGAAAGTGGAAAAGGACAAGAGTGGCCATAGGTGGGTGGGTCATGCTTTATTGCAAACAAAGCAGCCAACAACCTGCTGGTCAATGGCACCTTATATACCCACTCAAACAAAAGAGGCCTCATGCCAATTAGCAACATCTGTGCTACATTAACATAAGGAGGTTAAATAAGGGTGCGCCTGCACAGTACTTATAGTGCTACTGCTGAGTCATTGCCCTCGCGCATGCATATGGAAAGTGGGCCTTTAACACAGTAATACTGCTCTGTCATTGCGTTTATGCATGCCTATGGTGAGTGGGCCTTTACCTCTGGCATACCCTGATCAGGGAATCCACAGGGCGTCAAACCCACCAGTGCTTTCATCATCACCACCACCAACTACAATAATAATAGTACTTATTGAGGATTTACTATGTGGCCAGAACTTTTGAATTCTATTTTGAAAGGGAAAGTCATTCATAAATTAAAGACTCACAGAAGTCCTATGATCCCGTGATCTCACCCCAGAGCATTTGGGTGGCCCAGGATAACTTGGAGGGCTTGGGCAGGGATAGTCAGGGAGAAGTAGCATCACAGTTACCTGTCTTCTATGTTGGCAGTTTCATAAAAAGTATCATTATAAAGAGGGTCCCACTGCTAAAATTTGAATGCCATTTTCTCTCATTGAGAAAATCAAGTAGCAGAGTTAGGAAGAGGCTTAGCAAATGTCACACTGTCAGTAAGTGGCAAAGCTGAGACTGGAAGCTGGGTCTCTCAGACAGAGCTCTTCAACTGTTGCAGAAGACCAAAGAAATACCAAGCACGCTTCCTAGAGAAAGGGAGGGACCCCGTATATTAACACTAGTGGACTCCGGAATAATTTCCAAATCAGAGTGAGGTAACACGCAGAGAGCTTCACTTTTTATAACCTTCTAGGGTCTTTGTCTTGCAGATATGGTTCCGCCCCCTTATGTGGGCTTACAGGAAATCCCCCAGGTGTTGGGGGCCCCCAGGCCATATCCGATGATCTCTCCTGGGGCCAGCGATAACGACTTTCCAACCTCCCCCGAGGGCAGTGCATTGTTCACAGTTTTTATGGCCTGACACGCCTTGCAAGACCGGTTTCCTCCTCATTACCACACTCCATCACTCTCTGCCACAGGAGTGCCAGCAAGGTGACAGTATCGTGATATTAGGTTTATGAATTGGGTGACTGTAATAATCAATGCTTTATTGAGTCCTCACTCTGTGCCAGGCATTATGCTGAGAACTTTATAGATATTAATTTTTTTTGTTAATCCTCAACTGAGGATATTTTTTACATAAATTTTTTAGAGAGAGTGGAAGGGAGGGAGGGAAAGAGAGATACAGAGAGAGAGAAACATTGATGTGAGAGAGACACATTGATTGTTTGCCTCCCGCACATGCTCCGACTGGGGCCAGAGAAAAAAACCTGCAACCTCGGTATGTGCCCTTGGCCAGGAATCAAACCTGAGACCCTTTTGGTGCGCAGGCCGAAGCTCTATCCACTGAGTCACACAAGCCAGGGCTACAGGTATGAATATATTTCATTATCACAAAAATCCAGAGAAGTAAATGCTGTTATTGCTGTCACTCAACGGATTCAGAATTGAGGCACCAAATGATTAAACCACTTGCTCAAGGTCTCACAGGAATTGTGTGCTGAAGTTGGATTTTGACTTCAAACAATGTCGCTTTGGAGCTTGCCTCCTGACAGGCATTTCATTCTGTTCCCATGTCTGAAAAGAATGTCCACCGAAGCAAAGCTACACAGAGCTAGTCCTTAGCCATTTCCCTTGACTTAGTGGTTCTCTTTTTCTAGTCACCTTATATTCCGACTCTAAGCAATAAAAATGATAGAATCCTCAATGGATTCACTGCAGGGAGGAACTAGCAGTGAGAGAATTACTTCTGCTTCGTGGATGAAGTAAGTGCCTTGCAGAGGGTCCTTGATGAATCACCATTTCACAGTCAGCAGGTAAAATGGGAAATGGCATTTGTCTGGGTCCCCAAACTTGGTTCACCGACAGTGTGAGCTAAGTGTGTGGGATGAAACGGCTTTGTGCACATGCGTGTGGTGGGGTGGACGCTGAAGATGAGGCTGGGGAGGTGGGTGGGGATGGGTCTGCAGTGGCCCTGAAACTCCTCACTGCGGTGCGCTGTGCAGAGCCCCACTGAGGTTTGGGAGAGTGAGGGGACCACAGCCAGCTGCCTGCTTGAGAAATGCCATTAGGCGTGAACACTGGATGGAGCGGGCAGTCTCCTTGAAAACGGCACATGAGCGGGCTTCAGGGAACAGAGTAGGAAGCTGCTGTACCTCAAAGAGAGATGCTGGTGCTCCGTTCAGACAATGGCAGTGCCTGAACAACATCTGCAGGCAATGCACAGCTGAACACGCTACATTTCAGTGATGAAAACACTTTTTTCATCCCCTAAGCTCTTGGGAAACCCTCCGGTGTTGATGGAATATAACGGTGATTGAAGGCTTATGGAGCGTGGTTGCTTGATTAGAGATTTCAAACTAACTAACCCTGCCCCAAGGGCGGTAGAAGATGAAAATTGACATAAATTTATTACAGTGTTGATGCTGCATAACTTACAAGTACAGTACACGGCCAACAGTGTAACTGAACGACGTGTATGCTCTCAGGAAAGGTGAGTTGGATTAGAGCCTTGCCCTCCACAATCCTTCTGTCTACAATACATGATGTTCAACAAAGGATGTAGGTGCAGGAAGTATGAGTGACAGATGTCCTCACACTTGGCAGGTGGTAAGATAGACTTAGCTTTTCACTCATTTAGCAAATATTTATTTAGCAGCTTCCACGTCAGATACGTGGAGATACGTGATTGAATAACATCCACAAAAAAGTTTCTCTCCAGGGGGAGCTTATATTCTTGGAAGCATTTTTGGAGGAGGTGGGACTCGAGTTCAATCCTAAAAGGAGAGACTTGATTGGCACAGAGAGGACATCACAAGGGGAGCAGCAAGTGGGCCACCCAGACACAGGAAATGCTCTTGGTGGGAAGTAGGGAGAGGAGGCTTGGGGAGTGGCCAAGGCGAGTTTGTATTTGGGGGTGGGATTGGCAGGAAATTAAATTGGAGGGTGAGCTCTAACTGGTTTGGCTCAGTGGATGGAGGGTCGACCTGCGGACTGAAGGGTCCCCCAGGTTCGATTCCAGTCAAGGATATATACCTTGGTTGCTGGCACATCCCCAATAGGGGGTGTGCAGGAGGCAGCTGATCAATGTTTCTCTCTTATCGATGTTTCTAGCTCTCTATCCCTCTCCCTTCCTCTCTGTAAAAAATCAATAAAATATAAAAAAAAAATTGGAGGGTGAGCGTGGGGCTGGGCCTGCAACCCTGGTAGGAGAGACTGACTTTTGTCCGGTACATATCACAGGCCCAGGGGATCCTAGACAAGCTTCACGCTGAAGGAGGAGGCAGCAAAGATAACAGAGCAGAAGGTGGGGCTGGAAATCTGTGGCCTTTCAGAAATTAATTCTTTTTCTCTCTCTCACTCTGCCTTGTCTTTTTCTCCATCCTCTGAGTTTTAAAGATATCGAAAATGTTGTGGTTATGTCTGAATGCACAAGCAGAGTAGCAGTAGGTGGAAATGGCATGCCATCCCATGGAAATTTTTATGTAAATGACTTAGCAGGAACCAGAGAGGGTTCCCAGAGCGAGCACTTAACCATTCTTCTACTGGCTACTTCAGTATATTGTGAGCTTAAGAGTAAGTCCAAGCGGTCGATATGCTTGGGTGGAGTGGGTCCCTGGTCAGGGTCACCTGGACACAGCTCCTCCATTGGAAGCCCCTCATGGAGAATTTAATTTTAATGGATGACAATAAAGCAGAGAGTGAAGAGTCAATGAGAGGGAGGGAAGATGGAGAACGTCTCCACATTTCTCTCTCTTCATACCACACGCTCTCTGCAATCTTTTATCATTCTGACACTTGCCATTTATATCCCCTGCACCCTCTCCTTCCAGATTTATTTTGCTCACACTGTTGAAGAAAAATAAAGCTGCTTAAGCAATTCTCTAGCTTTCTCCTCAAAATGCAGATACCCTGTGTTGATTTCAAGAGTCCAAAATCTCTTGAATTTTTCAGAACAAAAATGTGCATTATGGTTACCTTGAAAAGGAATGTGGGAGCCTTCCCTGTCCAATTAGATGTCCCCAAGCTGCAATCACCTGATGGTAGAAAGGATCATGGGGCGACTGTGGAAACTCAAAGCTGGGGCACAGTCTCTCCCAGAGATTTCTGGGAGCTCCAGGTGCACCGCAGGAGTGTGCTCAGGAACCTGTCGGCTCATGTCCTTCCTGCCTCCATGCTGGTGTGAACGAGCTCTGTGAAAACCTGCTCTGCTTGGCACAGCATTCCTTGGACTCGGGGGCTGCTGTGTCCTCAGGTGACAAGGCTGCAGGGTGGTCTATGGTGAGCTCCAGCTTCATATCATCAAAGCCCTGAGGCATCACTGCCTGTATCTAGTCTCACAAAGTCCTGGGATTTTCAGCCCAAACCCCCTTCTCCACAAGAGCTCAACACGCAGCCATCAAAATTATGCATAAGAATGTGTGTTTCCGATGTGTGTCAGTATTGGGCAACTGGAAATAAATGGACTTCCCACCAAAAGAAGAAATTGCTAAAAAATTGCGATGTAGCCATACTGTGAAATGATATTGGAAAGAATGAATTAGGACTGTTGCAGATGGATTGAAAGAATTTGGGCTGCAAATAAAAGAGGTAGAAAGGTATATGAAATTTGACTCTACTTTTGCACAACAATGTAAGCTCCTGTAGGTTTTGGCATATGTGTACCTAGAAAGGGGTTGTGTAATATGGTCTTTATAGGATTCTGTCAGTGCTAAGACATCAAATGGCAGGACATAACTTAAGTTACTTGTTATAAAGATATCAGACACCACTGAGGCCCACCTCACACCTTTTCAGTCCATCTTTAAAAAGTTATTTAAAAATTTTAAATTGTGGTTAAATATAGATAACATAAAATTTAACATCCTACCCGTTTGTGAGTGTACAGTTAGTGGCATTAAGTATATGCATCTTCTGTGAAACCATCAACACCATTCATCTCTAGAACTCTTTTCATCTTCACAACTGAAACTCCATACCTGTCAACAGTCACTCCACATCCCTCCTTCCTCAGCTCCTGGCAACCATTTCACTGTCTGTCTATAAATTTGACTATTCTAGGTACATCACAGAAATAGAATTGTACAGTATTTGGCCTTTCTTACTGGCTATTTCACTTAGCATAACATCCCATCCATAGGGTAGCATGTGACAGAATGTCTTTCGGTTTAAGGGTGAATACTATTCCATAGTGTGTGTATACCGTATTTTGTCTCTGCTCATCCACTGATGAACACTTGGGTTGCTACCACCTTTTTGCGATAGAGAACAATGCTGCTGTGAACATGGTGTACAAATACCTCTTTGAGATCCTGCTTTTAATAACACAGACCTTGTGTCACGTGGTAATTCTCTTTTTAATTTTCCAGGAACCTGTTCTCCACAGGGACCACACTATTTTATGTTCCCATTCACACTGCACACGTGTTTCCATTTCTCCATATCCTTG
Source organism: Myotis yumanensis (assembly GCF_028538775.1). Taxonomy (NCBI): domain Eukaryota; kingdom Metazoa; phylum Chordata; class Mammalia; order Chiroptera; family Vespertilionidae; genus Myotis; species Myotis yumanensis. The sequence goes on from NW_027223759.1 coordinate 76,863,438, forward strand.
CCAACACATGTGATTTTCTGGAGTTGTTTTCTTTTCTTTTCTTTTCTTTTTTTTTTACTGTAGCCATTGTAATGGGTTTGAGATGATATCTCATTGTGAGTTTGATTTGCATTTCCATAATAATTCCCGATGTTGAGCATCTTTTCATGGGCTTATTGGCTATTTGTGTATCTTCTTGGGAAATGTCTATTCTAGTCCTTTGCCCATTATTACATCCAGTTGTTTGTTTCTTTGTTGTTGCGTTGCAGTTCTATATACATCCTGGGTATTAACCCCTTATCAGATATATGGCTTGTAAATATTTTCTCTCATTTCAGTCTGCTGATTGTGTCTTTTGATGCATGAACGTTTTAAATTTTGATGTACTCTGCATTGTCTGTTTTTTCTTTTGTTGCCTGTGCTGCAGTCCACTCTCTTTGCCAAACTTTGCTGCAACTACAAGCTTCAGTCAAGTGTAACCTGATAGCCTCTCCCCTCAGTTCCACCACTTAGTCTCACTTAGCATTTCTGACGCCCCTGTGCAGAATGCCTGCTGGGTCCCACTTGGCCTTCCATGCTGACACCTGTATGGTCAGTCACACATCTCTCGGGTGACAAAGGAGAGAATGCACAAATACGAGTCAGTTCACCACTGTTAAAATCTCAGGATATTGTGCTGTGAATAATTATAAGTATTGTTAAATTTTCATTTTTTACTGTACATTTCCTTTCCTTTTTATTAGATTTTCATTTACATTTCATGTCCTTTTTGTTTTTAAAGTGTTTATTTATAGATTAAACAGTACAATAGACATGCACTGTATATAGGAAAGGTTAAAACAGGGAACATCTGGTGGTCGGGAACAGATTAATTCAATTTACATTATTCCTAATGGGAAAAAAACAATTCGGTTTTCGAACAGCCTTCCAGAATGAATTAAGTTCAAGGAACGAGGTTCCACTGTATTTACAAAGAATTTGTGATATTTACATATTATAATCAGAAAACACTGTAAGGAGGGGATTATAAAAGGTGGAGAAAAAAAGTAAACCTTCACACTGAGGTGGGATTTCTCTCCCCAGACATCTGTTCATGAAACAATCCTTCTTCCTGAAGCAAAAAACCAGATTCCTCTCCACACACCAGCTCACTGTAGCTAGATATTCCAAGCACCACCAGAGCCTGCCAGTTCCACAGTAGGGGCTGGACTTCAATTTGAACTCACCTGGCTTTTCGGGCTCTTACACACTGTTTGCCAACTTTGCTGAACGCAGATGAGTCGAACCCCAACCGTAGGGAAAGAAAAAGAGAGTTCTGAGTTCTCAAGGATTTGGTCTTGTCTTGAAATTCCCACGGATGCTAGAGGGCAAGGAGAGCTGCACAGGCTCATAGCTTACAAAGGTTGAGTGGGACCCCCTGAGAAATGATGCCTTCTATTCATTATCGGTCTCCTCCATTGGCTAGAGGTCCGTACATGGGGCCCTAACCCCATCTGATTCTAAAGGCCTCGATCCAGGCCACAGTCTCAAGTGTCTTATTTAAAATTGTCCTCAACACTGCTCTGCTCAGTTTATCAGCTGAGCAGGCCCTGGGCGACACAGTGGGAAGGAACTGAGGCTGTGCTTCTGGGATACACGGGAAGCCTTGAACCCCCTTTCAGAACTAGAATTGAATCTTAGAAGATACAGTTTCTAATTTGAAGAGAAGGCAGTCATGCCCCTCAGAGAGGAAACCTGGACAGAAGACTTAAGTAGGAAGGGTTTTAAAATGTGTCTGAAATGAAGAAGGTTGGTGAAGTCAAATCCGAAATCCTGGGTTGCCAGCCGGTTCGTGTGTTATGAAATCCTGACTTTAGGGTAGAAGGAATGTCCCACTGGGAAAACAGGATGAAAGCTGATACTTGGCACCTGATTTAACAATGGAGAAGAAAAGGCGGCTCTCTGAAAACATCATCCATTTAAAAGTGCCAGGAGCATCTATTTTTTAGCCTAAGACCAATGTTTTACCACTCAGAGCTATTAAGCAATGTTATAAGCATTATGATTCTTTTAAAAATATTTTCTATCCATTTCAGAGAGGAAGGGAGAGGGTGAGAGATAGAAACATCAATGGTGAGAAAGAATTATTGATTGGTTGGCTGCCTCCTGAAAGCCCTCCGTGGGGATTGAACCCACAACCTGGGCATGTGCCCTGACTGGGAATTGAACCTTGACCTCCAGGTTCATAGTTCGATATTCAATCACTGAGCCACACTGTTTAGGCTATGCATTATTATTCTTTATTGAAAACCATAATTTACAAGTCAAACCTCTCAGATTCCATTGTTACCTTTCTCCATTCCCCAAGTCTGGGTTTTCCTTAAACCTCACGTTCATTGGCATCTCATCCAGCTCTCATTCCCTTTCCCTTGCCTTAAAGCTTCTTTGCTTTGCTAAGAAAATGTTTTCAAGGGCATGGGCCTGCTTTGAGAAGGCAGTTCGTGGAAGGCTCTGGAATAGTGTGCCTGGATGTCTCTCGGCTGCCTTTAGGGTAAATCTTCCCTCCCATCTCTGTTAGCTACCTCTGCGACTCTCCCAGGCCTGGGAGCAGCTGGCCACCAGGCAGGGGAAGTGGAGCCCTAAATCTGAATAATATTTAAGCGCTATTTAAATATTTGTGCGCTCTAGAAATCTCCTGGGGCACTTGAAATGTTCCCTGTCTTGGTCAGAGTGGTGGTTACTAGGTATATAATATATAAAATTAATTAGTTTCATATATTTGATTGTACACTTCAATAAAAAGTAATTACAAATATGCCCTGGCCACCCCGGTCTGTGTACATGCAGGAGGTAACTGTTCCATCTCCCCCTCTCTCTCCCCACCTCTCTCTCTCCCTCTCTTAAAATCCATGGAAAAAATAGCCTCGGCGAGGATTAACAACAACATCAAAAAAGTAGTTAAAAATCTATATGCCTTCAAAATATGAGCAAATAAAACCTCAGAAGTCCTCCTTGTGACTTTGGACTTGGAGACATAAGATAGAGGTCATCGTGATTTTGCTGGACATTGAACACCACTAAAACATACATTTCGAATCAACAGCATTAGTATTTGCATCTTGCAACTCCAAAAACCTTCACTTTTCTCGGGAGAAAAATTAGAACGTGGAGAAATGGGCCTTTCACTGCAGGCCGCTGTGATAGGAGGCCGCGGCTCCATCCAGTTGAACGGTTCTTTTCTCTCAGTGACATTTCATTTATAGCTGGCGGTGCACTGGGATGCAGTTTAGTTTCAAAATTGAAAATGCTCAATTGCTGAGAGGTTTGTGGACAGCTCCTCCTGTCAGGATCCTCTCCCAGGAGACCACCCGACAGCTGCCTGGCACCCGTGCTTGTTTGGGCTCCTGGCAGGAGTTTGCGGGCATCGTTCCATGGGGCAGGGGTCCTGCCTGCATGCGGCTTCTGCTCCTCCGACTCTGGGCTCCTGCAACAGGACAGGACTCTCTACAGACCACGGGCCAGGTGTCTGCTTTCATGGTATTAAACCATCCCCTCTTTGGGCGACCTGCACAAGCTGTCTACCTCTCAGGGCCTCCACTTCTTCACCTGTAAAGTGAGGGAGGGGGTTAGACCAGAGATGAGAGATTTGGAGACAGGTGAGCCTCACTGGGGAGGTGTAGCCTGAACAGGGGAGCGGGTGCTCTTCAAGGCTTTGGCTTAGAGATTGCCGGAGCCTGGGCGTTTTAGTCATGAAGGACATGCTTTAAAAATACACGCCTGGTGCAGCAGTCTCCTTCAGCCTCCACCTCCCTGAGTGGCATCTAGAATACACTAGCCTTTGCTTCAGTATTCTAGCATGTTCTGTAGCCTGCCGTTCCTTCCCCTCCACCCACCTCAAGCCATCTGTTCCTGTTATAATAAATGAAACCGTCTTCTGGTTATTAGTATTTTTAAACTTTTTCTTTTAAAATAATTTTAACTACAAGAAATTGCAAAAATAATACAGAAAGTTTCTGTGTACTCTTCACAGCAGCCTCCTCCGACCCTCCTCCCCCATAATGATACTTTATGTAACCCTCATCACTGGCCATAATTTCACAAGATAAACCTCCTCCCCACCCCTTAACCCTCCACCTCCACATCAGTGATCAGTCTTAGAATCTGAAAGGGCCTAATATCAAAGGCAGCATATTTGAAATGCAAAACTAAGGAGCTGAGACTAAAACTCATTTTCTGGTTCCTAATCCAGAGTTTTTTGTGTGATCTGGCTTCACAAGGAGGTTAAAAAACTCCCCGAACGAAAACCCATGGTTTATTTATTGAAGGTAGAGGCAGTGAATAACTCATAAATTCATGCATTTGCTTATTATTCTCCCTCGAAGTGGAGATGGATGGATGAATCAATTTATCTCTCTGCCTCCATGTCTCTCCTCCAGGCAGGGAAAATGAGAAAAGTTAGGGAAGGCACTGAGGTGTGGTGGAAAGAGGATGTGGCCGAGGCTTGGGAAACTAAAGGTTTAGCCCTAGTTCTGCCGACAGAGTGAGCTTGGTAAGTCTTTCTCTAAGCCTTTATTTTCTCATTTGAAAAATGAGGGAGGCACAGCCATTGTGGCTCAGTGGTTGAGCATCAACCTATTAACCAGGAGGTCACAGTTCAATTCCCAGTCAGGGCATATGGCCGGGTTTCGGGCTGGTCCTGAGTGTTCTGGCATGCAGGAAGCAGCTGATCAATGATTCTCTCTCATCATTGATGTTTCTATCTCTCTCTCCCTCTCCCTTCTTCTCTAAAACCAATAAAAATATTTTTAAGAAAAATAAAGAAAAATGAGGGAGGAGTGGTGGATAGGGGTGTAGTCAGAGGTTTGACTTGTATGAATCTGTGGAAATGGGCATAGCTGGTGGGGTCCCTAGGGAGCTGACTCTGAGAAGGGGGTTAGCATGCAGGCTGCTTGCTAAGGAAGAGCTCTGGGAGCAATATCTTGCAAGGGAAGGGGCTGAAGTACAATTGGGCAGAGAGAGAAACTGAGGTCCAATGAAAGCCTTGACCAACCTCATGAACAGCTCTGGAGCTAGAATGTCCTTGGGCCTAGTGTCAGCAAGGGTGAGAGAGCCAGGCCTTTTACTCACATCTGCTAGTGCACGCTGCCCCAGGATGGGCTGGGACCCTGACAAGGCAGCTCCCTGCAGCCTGAGGCAGTTCTTCTCACTGACACTCCCAAAGGCTGAGTCTTCATTGAAGAGTCATCTGAGAAGCTCATCCATGTTCACCATAATTTGAAAGCATAAGGTTCTGTTAATTAACAGAATCCTCTATAATAAAAGGGTAATATGCAAATTGACCCTAACAGCAGAACAACTGGGAATGACTGGTCACTATGACACACACTGACCACCAGGGGGCAGACGCTCAATGCAGGTGCTGACCCCTGGTGGTCAGTGCACTCCCTCAGGGGGAGCTCTGCTCAGCCACAAGCCAGGCTGACCAGCACAGAGGTGGTGGCGGGAGCCTCTCCCGCCTCCTCAGCAGTGCTAAGGATGTCCAACTGCAGCTTAGGCCTGCTCCCTGCTGGCAAGTGGACATCCCCCAAGGGCTCCTGGGCCGACAGAGGGATGTCTGACTGCTGGCTTAGGCCCGATCCCCCAGGGAGTGGGCCTAAGCCAGCAGGTGGTCATTCCCCGAGGGGTCCCAGACTGCGAGAGGGCACAGGCTGGGCTGAGGGATGCCTCCGAGTGCACAAATTTTTGTGCACCGGGCCTCTAGTACTAGGAATAATAGGATATTACCATTCACAGGGACATTAGAGATCAGGCAGCTCAACCTCTTCATTGAACCTGGGAGGAAAATGAAGGGTTCAATGACGTGCTCAAGATCACACAGCAAGGTCATAGCAGACCAAATCCTTGTCCTTGCTTTTGTTCTTTCCAAAACAGAACAGCTTATGTGCTATGTGCCTTGGGCTCTCCAGAAGCATAGAGAAGACCAGGCAGTCCACAGGTTGTCCCGAGGGTGCCACAGCTGGCATCAGCCACAGCCAAGGGGGCCTGAATCACATGGGTACTTCTAACAACTCTACTCCCAGTCCTGGAGCCTTTCAAAGAACGGGCGCATATCCTTCTGGCTTTCTGTGAGCCTGTCCAGGGAATTTTTTTCAAGTAGATCTTTTCTCCTTGGCAGCTGGCTAAAAGGGGGAAGGTTAAAAATGCATTAGGATTAGGCCCAGTGGCGATGGTGCCTGGGTGCCTTCCACATGGGAAATTCATCATCTGAGGCTGGACTGACAGAGCGTGGAGCCAAGCCTGGGAGCGTTGGGGACTGGCATTTTCTCCTGGATTTGCACAATTCATCTGCTAGCGTTGCTCAGTCCATCTGAGAGGCCCACAAGGTTTGTGCTGAGAGCCACCCTCTGTACCTGGCAGTACTTGGGGTGGGGGCTGGGAACCAGGGGGAAAGAGAGCCAGAAATGGTTCCATTTTGTAAGAAATGTGTCTTATCTTGTTCCATTCACAGTGGAAAAGAAAACATCAGCTCCGGAGCCAAATCTATTTCTCTGGGTAATCCATCTCTGTACAGCTGCTCCCTGCAAATCTCTCTGGCATTAGGTTTCCGGGCTTCAGACTAACGCACGCACTGTATTCTTTGGAAATTTAATAAGAGCCCGACGTGTCTTTTATAATACGTGTTTCTGTGTCTTATCTCTACTTAATGCGTTAATGTAGAAATTAATTTAGTACTCATCAGATAGCGGAGTGAATTGTCAAGGTGTGGGTTTCTTTTAGCCTGTTGAAAGATTCCCCCTTTCTCGCAGCTGAATACTTAATATTATCCAAATAGGGGAAAATTAACTGCAAATACAGAGGGACTACTTTAGAGCAGGGATTCCTTAGCTTCTCAAGCCTATATCCAACCCGGCCCTCCCTGCTCTGTTTCCTTCCCCATCACTCCTACCTGTGTCCCACCTGGATGTCCTCCAATAGAATGGGTCTTGAGAAGTTTCCTAAATGCTCACACTTTTCCAAGTCTCTGTCCCTCTCTCTGGTCTCTTTGCCTGAGCCCTCCTCCTTTGCCTTCTCTACCAGAAAAACATCTACCTCTCCTTTAACACACCTAAAATGTCACTTCCTCCCAAGGATTGGGTTTGGGCTCCTTCAGTACCTAGAGGTGGGCGGGGACCAACTGGATTCTGCATACAGTGAATGACCAGTAGTCCCAGGCAGAAGAGGACCCTGGACCCTCAAGTGGAGGCTCACTAATGGGAGGCAGCAGCAGGCTGAGTGGGAAGAGGGAGAATAACTCGAAGACCTGTGAGCCAGCTCCTATCCCCCCACTTCCTGGCCCTGTGATCTTTAGCAAGTCACCATCCCTCTCAGAGCCCCAAGTGGGGGCAAGGTGGATAGTAATAGTAGAGTGCCTGCTACAGAGTTCCTGTGGAGACAATTCAGAAAGCCCTCTGTGAGTTAGAAAGCACTAAGTAAATGTTTGAATTTAATTATTCAGCTCAATGTTTAAGGAGCAGAAATGTGTGCAATAACATTTAAACATAGTTCTCTCCAATATTATGTGAAGTTTGATATCTGTATAGATATATATATATTTAGAGAGAGAGAGAGAGAGAACTGAAAAGTTCCAGTGATAATAAAGGCAGAGGTTCTGGCATCACCTGTGTATGTGTTTGTATATTCATTTATTCACTCATTCATTCATTCATTCATTCATTTTTTGGGCATCTACCACTGAGCAGGCCATGAGCTGGGTTTGAATCCAGTTTTCTGGTGACATTGGGTGTGTTATTCAACTTCAAGTGTTGGTTTCCTTGTCTGTAAAATGGGAAATAATAATGATGCTCACCTCTTAGTGGTGTAGATCAAACGAGATGACCCATCTAGAATAGGGTTTCTATCCTCGGTACAGCTGACATTTTAGTCTGGGTAACTCCGTGGGGGGCTGCCGTGTACCTTGCAGGATGTTTGCATTCCTGGCCCACAATGTGTGCAGACATCGCCAAGTGTCCGGTGGGGGCTGAACGGCCTCTGGCTGAGAAGCACTGGTCCAGCAACCTTAGCACAGCATCTGGCACATGTTAAATGCTCAGCCCATGTTAGCTTTTATGATTTTACTATCGGAAAAGTACCTAGAAAGACCTAGGATTCAAATCCTGCTGTTGTCATGGCTGTTGCACCTAATCTTGGGAAGATTAATGAATGTATGTGTACCTGGGTTTCTCCATCTCTAAAGAAATGTTGTATCACATAGCTGGTTTAGAGGATCCCCAATAAAATAATACATTTTATTTTAATAATGGACATCCACATACATGTATCTATGATAATGCTTGTATCTTTAAGGGAGGGGTTGACAAGCACCAGCCTGTGGGCCAAATATGGCCTGCCTTGGTTTTGTATAGCATACAAATTCATTGGCTTAACAAGATTGTTTTTATTGAGTTGAAATTCACATAACATAAAATGAACCATTAACCATTTAAAAGTACGTTCAATGATAATGACTTTGACACTTTTTAATGGTAGAAAAAAAATCAAAAGAAGAACAGTATTTTCTGACATGAAAAAATTATACGAAATTCAAATTTTAGTATCCAAAAATAGTCTTGTTGGAACACAGCCCCCTCGTTCCATGGCTCCTCTCTCGTTACAGCAGCAGAGATAAGTAGTTGGGGTGGAGGCTGCCAGCTGGAAAGCCTAACATTTACTATCTGGCCTTTTATAGGAAAAGGGGGCTATGAAATAAAATGGACAAGCTCAAGGGAGGGCACATGGCAGGGCTGACAAGCTCAGTGATTGGAAGTAACCACACAGGTTGGTCTGATCATAACTTCCTAATTGGGCAGATCACACCAGGTAGTCATGTCCCAGCCCTACAGCTTCCTTAGCAAAGGTTAGTCTTCCCCTAAGTGAGCCCTATCCGCTGTTCTTATGCATCTAGGATAGCATACCTTTGGAATGTCAGAGTAGTTTCTCTTCTAGACCCTCGACAGCACAAGCACAGGCAGCAGAGGACAAGAACACAGAACACCTTGTTGCTATCTTGTTCCCTGCAAACCATCGCTAGGTGTTGTAAATGTCAGTTATTAATTATCCTGTACCCACCCACGTAAAACAAGTGTGTATTTCTACTTTTTGCTTCTCATATAATCCTAGAGATTTCCCTGCTTTGCTTTCTCTCACTTCCTTTATCTGTCATCAGTGGATTTCATGGACCTTCCTTACATTTTCTCCTTTTATTTGAAACACAAAAGTTTTGGGGTCCAACCCCAGCAGGTCCAGGGGTCCCCAAAGCTGTGGACGAAGTTGGTGAAGAAGGAATGACATGGAGACAGTGTTCAGTTGATCAGCAGCCTAGCCAGGATCTCTAGCCAGGATGTCCAGCCAAGTTCTGTGTTTTATTGTCTTGTTACATCTGTATTTATACCAGTTGATTTTAATCCTGTCAATTTCTATTCCAAAGGTTAGGGCGTTTCTTATCTCCATTCCAGGGAGTAAAGATTATGTAGCTTAAGGGTGATTGTTCATAGTTAAAGTGATTAACTACCCACCTGGCATTTAGTTAAGGGGTTTTATTCCCTCCCTAACTTCAGGGAAAAATCCCTACCTGGGGAAACAACCTTTCTTGGAGAGGTGACCTTGGTTAAAACACATAGTGCCAAGAAGGTGAGCAAACATATTAAGAACAGTATGCCACATATGCTGTGCAGATGTTTTTTTCCTGCAGCAACTGTGTCAAGCAGCAAGGATGGACTGGCTTCCGGCAAATTCCCCCTTTTTTATTTTTTAAATGATAGTGCATGTAAATCAGCGGCCACCTCTCGGATTGGGCTGTTTAAGACTCGAAAGAAGACTGACAAGCAATGATAGTGAGCATAGCTATAAACATAGTGGATGGAGTGCACAAGGAGCCTTGTTCCTGTAGAAGGTTGCTGGCCTCTTCAGTCAAGGGATTTCAGCTGTCCTCAAGTCAGGGGTTTGGTTGTCCTTGTTGATCTGGCTAGCGGGCGGCGTCATTGGTGACGGGCTTCCCGAAGCGTCAGCGAGTTGAAGGGCTGCATCAAAGGGTCCATCAGGGCCATGCTTGATGGTGGTATCAGTGTCCGGGGAGGAGTCAGCTGTGCCCTCTGGGTCTGCTGATATGGATGATACCAGGGAGGAGGATGAGGCGGAGATGGAGGGTAATAGAGAAAAAAAGAAGAGAAAGCAAAAGAACTACAAGGCATGGAAGTCTTTAGAAAAAAGAGGGAGAAGAAAGGGAAGAAGGCAGCATCCTGACACAGCCCTTTTCTTCAGCTGCCCATTTCCCTGTGGTCCAAGGTAGAAATGGGAAACAAGTCCTGCTGCAGTGAGGGGGCAGCTGCTGTCAGCCAGTCTTTGTCTTTACCTGGGTCCCGATCTGAGCTGGGCATGGGAAGCAAAGCAGCCATGGGGGCAGGAGACCTCCCTCAGAAGGGGTGATGGTTCAGGCCTCTGCAAAGTTTGGGGGTGAGGGTCTGTGCCCCACCTCTGTTGACCCCCAAGTTGTCTCCTGATGGCCCCTCTGCGACTGTGCCTGTCTTAGGTTGTTCCTTCCCTGAGGAGTCTTACCTTTCTCTGGCTAACCAGCCATCCTCTGGGGCAAAGCAGGGTGATGTGAGGTGTGTGAATGAGGGAGGGGCAGTGCCCCCCTGCAAGAGGTTCAGCTGGTGTAGCTCAATGGATAGAGCTTCATCCTGTGGACTAAAGGATTCTGGGTTCAATTCAGTTAAAAGCACATGCCTCAGGTTGGGAGCTGGATCCAGAGTAGAGAGTGTGCAGGAGGCAGCCAATCAATGATTCTCTCTCATCATTGATGTTTCTATCCCTCTCTCTCTTCCTTCCCTCTGACATCTATAAAATATATTAAAAAATAAAGTAACAATAAAATTATAATTTAAAAAATTCTACCTACTGCCTAGAAGTCACAGGAAGAAAATGAACCAAAGTAACAGTTCATCCTTCCTAATCTTTTAAAGCACGGATGGTAAGAGGTTTGGGATCACATCCGACATAGAAGTAAGGCTTTAGCACCTCAGAAAATGTATCCCTGAAAGAATGGATGTGAGACATGTCATTCAAACTGTAAAAGGAAACATGACCCATCTCATAGTCCAGGTAGATGCCAATCCCTCTGGGCATTTCCTGCAGCACAAGGGTGACAGGAACAGGCCCTCGAGCCACATAGTCACCATCCTGCAGCTGAATCGTCCAACATCTGTTCTCCTGTCTGAGCAGGGGCTGCTTTCTCTCCTTGGAAAGGGAGTCTGTACAGACCCCCACGGCCCACTCAGGCTTGTCATCCACCTGGACCTCCCAGTAATGTCGGCCACAGTCAAACCCTTCAGAACCCAAGACAACTGTGTCGTCTGCAAATCCCTTTGGATTCCAATGAACTCCTTGCTTTTTCCTCACAAATGTCACAGACTTTTTATCCTCAGACACAAGCAGATTAGGATGTGCAGTTTTGGGATCCAGAGTAACTTCTTCTCTAAATGTCTGCATGATTTGCAGCAGGGCCGAACACTGTGGAGGAAGACTGAATTCTTCTCTCTTATACTTGACGCAATAGACATCTGGAGGTTCTAGGTTATCACAACGATGGAGGACACCCTTGATACTCATCAGCAATTTCACATCTGACACCACACTCGTCTCTGCCATCTCCTTTCGTAGAACTCTAAGTTTGGAAATGTGGTCTGAAAATGCAGCTTTGTTTGCAGTGAGATTCCGTAGAATGTGCTTCTCTTGTGCAGCTAGCCTTGAGTGAACTGCCGCTTGCTCACACTCTATGGATGCTATCACACTCTCATATTCAGAGGCTAACTTCGCTCTCCGCTTTTCCACCTTTTCTCTCAGTTCTGATCGTTGCCTGTCTTGAGTGGCTAATAGTTTCTGAAGGTCTGCCAGCTGCTTCTTCAGGGGCTCAATGTAACTTCTGAGCTTTTGCCTGTGATGAGAGGCAGCCTCCTCCACGGGCCTCACATGGTGGCCCTGGTGGTCAGGGGGCTGAGTGCACAGGGGACACAACAACTTTAGGTCCTCCTCACAGAAGAGGGTCAGGGCCTGGTTGTGCTTCTCACACAAGTGCCTCTCTTCCTGCTGCTTCACCTTGGCCCCTGTGATCTGGAGGAGCTTGACCATGTCGACCATCCTTCCCAGCTGGGTGTTGCTCCACAGGTGCCTCTCTTTGCATGGGTGATGGCACACAGGGCAAGGGAACCTGTCCTGCACATCAGCCCAGGACCTCTCGATTCAGGAACGACAGAAGTTGTGCCCACACTCGATGGTGACAGGGTCTTTCAGGTTATCCAGGCAGATGGGACAGTTGATTTCGGTCTGGAGTTTTGCCACAGCTCCTTCACCTGCCATTTCTCTTTGTCAATTAAGGTCAGCCCCTGGTGTCCTGTGAGGTCCTTAGCTACAGAGGTAGGTGCCTAGAGGAGCTCCACTGCCCACCTGCAGCCAATCAATGTAGCTGGAGGACTACTGTCCTTGGCAGCTCAGATGTTGGGGTCCAACCCCAGCAGGTCCAGGGGTCCCCAAAGGTGTGGACGGAGTAGGCGAAGAAGGAATGACACGGAGACAGCGTTCAGTTGATCAGCAGCCTAGCCAGGATCTCTAGCCAGGATCTCTAGCCAGGATGTCCAGCCAAGTTCTGTGTTTTATTGTCTTGTTACATCTGTATTTATACCAGTTGATTTTAATCCTGTCAATTTCTATTCCAAAGGTTAGGGCGTTTCTTATCTCCATTCCAGGGAGTAAAGATTATGTAGCTTAAGGGTGATTATTCATAGTTAAAGTGATTAACTACCCGCCTGGCATTTAGTTAAGGGGTTTTATTCCCTCCCCAACTTCAGGGAAAAATCCCTACCTGGGGAAACAACCTTTCTTGGAGAGGTGACCTTGGTTAAAACACATAGCGCCAAGAAGTTGAGCAAACATATTAAGAACAGTATGCCATATACACCAGGTCCCTTGAAACATATGCTGTGCAGATGTTTTTTTCCTGCAGCAACTGTGTCAAGCAGCAAGGATGGACCGGCTTCCGGCACTAAAGGAACAACGAAACTGTCATTCTCCAGAACATTTCCTCAGACCATTGAATTCTTGCTTCTGGTCATGTTCTGAAAAATTTGGCTGAAATAAACTCATAACATTTTCTATACGTTTTGTCAATAAGTATTAATAAGACAGGGAAACTGAAGCACTTGTTTTTGGGAAATGTGTGCTTCTTCCTCTTTTGTCCTGCTTGCTAATTTTACTAAATTACAGAGTTTACTCAAACATATGAGGCACTGGTGTTTTCTTTATCGATTTGGCATGTAGTTGGTAGGCTCTGTTGCCTCATGGGCCTGGAGGCCAGTGAAGAGGATGGCACCAGGAAGGTCCAGGGCAGGCAGCAAGGCCTCCACGTCTCACTCAGAGTTCCTGCTCATGAATTCCCTTTGCTGTCTGGGATCAACACAGCTGTCTGAGCTGCCTCAGTAAGTTTCAGTTTGGAAGACCTTGTCAGTTTCAATTTCAGGCCATAGACTGAGGCTGCCATTATCTTTCTATTCTTTGTGTCACCTGTTTCTACCCTTAATATCTTTTCTATAAGACCCCGGTGATATTGTGATTTATAAGATATTTTAATAATGGACATCCACATAAGTGTATTCATTCATTCATTCATTCATTCATTCAAAGTTCCTGGCTCATTGCTCTCCAAACCCTTGGAATTTCCTAAGTGTTGAGAATGGTAAAGGTGCCTTTTGTTATGCTAATGAGGTGACTTTGGGGTCCTACCCAAGGGTGGGTGCTGGTTGTCAGAAGAACCAATCACTTGAGTAGAGGGTTGGAACTTTTAGTCCCCTCCCCCAGGTGGGGGTGGGGTGGGGAAGAGGGGGGGCCAGAGGTTAAATCAATTGCCAATGATCAATGGCTTAGTCATTCATGACTATGGAATAAAGCCTCTATAGAAACCCAAGAGGATGAGGTTTGGTGAGCTTCCAGGTTGGTGAATGTGTGGCGACGCACAATAGTGTGCCTGGAAGCTCTGTACCCTTTCCCCGTACCTTGCCCTATACATCTCTTCCACCTGGCTATTCCTGAGTTATTCTTTTACAATAAGTAATATGTTTCTCTGAGTTCTGTGAGCCACTCTAGCTAATTAATAGAACCCAAGGAGGGGGTTGTGGGAACCTCTAATTTACAGCCAGTTGCTTAGAAGCACAGATGAAAATCCGCCGCGCTTGCAGTTACCATCTGAAGTGTGTGTGTGTGTGTGTGTGTGTGTGTGTGTGTAGGGTGGAGTAAGGTGGGGTGGAGATTGGAGGGTGAGGGGTAGTTTCCCCTGGAATCTGATGCTATCTCTGGGTCACTAGTGTCAAAAGTGAGTTGAATTCTTGGATGCCCTGCTGGTGTTCTAGAATAGTTTCTTGGTGTGGGAAGATTCCCACTGGGATTTGGGTCTCAGAACATCAATTCAGTGGGTATCAGTGAAGTGGGATTTGCTTGAAAGCCCTGGCTCACAGAAACATGTGGTTTTTTAAGAGAAAGGATAAAGGCACTCCAAGGGGGTCTGGGAACCCAAAGGTCCATGACCCACTGTGGGTTCTTGGTTTCACACAGGAAGGAATTCAAAAACGAGCCAGCATAGAGTTTAAAGTGTGAGTTTTTTAGTGAAGCAGTGAGACAGAGAATGGGCTACTCCACAGACAGAGCATCCTCCTACCCTGTAGCAAAATTTGCTTCCCTTGTTGAGGTTCATTTTATCAGGGGGTATGGTATTCAGTGAGAGGAAGAAATATTCAGGATTTTCCCAGGAAGTGGGTGGAGACTTCCTAGAGAAGCTCTGTTTGCCATTTTGTATCCTTATCTAGGCTTTCCATTTCCAGTTGGTGGTTCAGGGTGTTTTGTTTAGCATGCTGATGCATTACAATGAGCCTGTAATGAGGGTGGGGTTACTGTTAGGTGTAATCAGTTGCCATGTTAGATTCAGCTGGTCTCTGCTACTTTTTTTAAAAAATATATTTTTATTGATTTCAGAGAGGGAGATACAGAAACATCAAAGACAAGAGGGAATCATTGATTGGCCACCTTCTGCACGTTGGACTGGGCCCGAAACCCAGGCATGTGTCCCCGACCAGAATCGAACCTGGGACCCTTCGATCCACAGGCTGACACTCCATCCACTGAGCCAAACCAGAGAGGGCTCTGCCACTTTTAAAGCCATAAATCCAGGGGGTGGGAGAGGGGGGCGGGGGTTGGTGATCTTTTTTCTTCTAAACAGTTCCTCTAGCTTTTATTGATTGCAGCTGTTTTGCCACATCCCCTATCTCAGGTGGAGGTGAAGGAGCCTTTAAACCCTGGTGGCCACCTAGTCACCCACAGTATGAAACTGCAGCTGTGCTGTAATCAATTACTACAGGTAAAACTTACCAACAGAACTTACAAGTGGTAGTAGACCCACCTTCCAAGAATTTGGCTCAAGGGCTATGTAAAGAAATGAAAAATAAGAAGCATGCTAAATATATGATTCTGTTTACTTATCTGTAACAGCCAAAATGAAAGTAAAGTGCTGGGTTGGGCTTTGATGCTGAACCACACTTAGATTTGGGTTGATCTGAGCTTCCTAAAGCAACATTAGCCTCAAAGCAACAGAAAGTACCTGTAACACCTTTGGTCACCAAGAAGGTATTTAATGTAGGGGGAGGGCAAAACCAAGAAACAACTGAAACGAGGGGTATAGTATGAAGGAACTGCTCATTATGTGGATCAGTATCACCAGCTTCCTGAAGAATCGTTTTTTAAAAAATATATTTTATTGATTTTTTACAGAGAGGAAGGGAGAGGGATAGAGAGTTAGAAACGTCGATGAGAGAGAAACATCGATCAGCTGTCTCCTGCACCCCCCCTACTGGGGATGTGCCCGCAACCAAGGTACATGCCCTTGACTGGAATTGAACCCGGGACTCTTCAGTCCGCAGGCCGACGTTCTATCTATTGAGCCAAACCGGTCAGGGCTGAAGAATCTTTACTAAAATGGATGGTGAGGGTAACCAATTGAGAGCTGTGTCTTTGGTTTTGAATGCTGCAGAATGAAGAGCACATTTGGGTTGGTGCAGGACCCACAGGTCACTACTGAACAATCACAGATGGTTGCATGTGATCCAGGCACACAGAAGGTTACTCCCGAGGGAACAGTCAGCCTGTTGGACTGGAGATAAGCCACTGTATTGTCTGTTTACCCTGAGAAGGGGAACTGTCCCCCAGTGAATGCCAAGTGGAACACGCCTGATGAAGCAGTTGATATGCTTTGTAAGTAGGCCAATGAGACTGGCTTTATGATGACTGGGATGGATATTCACCCACTGCCTATGCCCTTTACCCAGGTCATGATAAATGCTGTGATTAAGGGGGCCCCTGTTGCAGGGACACCGTATGTAACTTTATTGCTATTGAATTGAACAGTAGTTTGATAAGCCTTATCAGATTTGCTCTCAGCTTCCCCATATGGGTCTTAGTGATACCAAGACTATTAAAGTAATTAGAAAATGAGGAGAGACACAGGGAGAGTCAAGGGATTGCACTCAGCAGAGTGGAAGTCTTCAGATAGTTACTGAAGATTGGGATGAATAAAGCAGACGTTGATGGAGTTGAAACAAAGGTGTTGATACAACACTACCAGAGATTGGGTGGGTCAATGGAACCTCTGGTTGTCCTCCAACATTAAAGGGCTCCAAACTAGTCTACTCTGTTTACCTCAGTTTGAAGGAATTTAAAAAGCTGGAAGACAAAGATTATGATCAGACTCTGACCAGAAATCCCCTGGGGTGATGGCTAGGCAGGTTAATCAAGGTAAAGATTGTCCTAGAGGCCAGGGTCTTCAGGCAGCACCCCGGTGTGGAACCCAAGGCCAAATACACACATGTGGGTAACATGGCTAAGGGGAGGAGAATAAATTTTTCTGGGAATCCTTGATATAAGAATACCATTGCACTTGATTGCAAACCCTATAGGTCAAGTCTTAACAGGGCCAACAGAGAAGATGGAAATGCAACAGTTGATGGGATTAAGGTGAAAGTTTTAATGAAAATTGGTTGTTGTTTTTTAACAGAATGTGTGTCAGGTGGTGGCATCCCTTTACTTAAATTTTGTTTAATTGGGAAGCTTCCCCAACTAATCTTATTATACAGGAGGCAGGTAAGTCCACCTTCAGGTCAGTTTTAATTGGAGATGGTAAGTGAGAACCAGTTCGACTGCCGGAGCCCACACAGTTAGTGAACTTAAAGCAGAATTACCTGGTGGATGAAAAGAGATAACTAGTTTAATTAATGACATACTAGAAGCTGGAGTGCTGGAACCAACAAATTCGCTGAACAATAGCCTAGTGTGGCCTGTGAGAAAGATGGATGACTCACAGAGACTAACAGTAGGCTACTGAGTTTTAATAAAATTGTACCACCCATAGCCTCAGAAGTTCTAGACATGGTCTCAACCATACACAGTGCAGCAGGCTGAAGGAGGCTGCTGCTCAACCACTGACCTTGCAAAGGCTTCTTCTCTATTTTGATCTGGAAAAAGAGCTAACTGCAGTCTGCCGTCATGTGGAGAGGACCCCTATTTACTTTACTGTGCTGCCACGGGGTTCTCTGAACTCACTGGCTTGTTGTCAAAATTTGGTCAAAAGGGATGTGGACTTGATGGAAGTCTCAAGTATAATAATGCATTATATTGATGACGTTATGATAATATCAGAAACCAAAGACTGATTTCAATGCAATGGTGATGAACATGACCAACTGGGCTGGTTAAAAACCCAGCAAATGACCCTAGCTGGTTTGGCTCAGTGGATAGAATGTCGGTCTGTGGACTGAAAGGTCCCAGGTTCGATTCTGGTCAAGGGTACATGCCTGGGTTGTGGGCTCGATCCCCAGTTGGGGCCTGCAGGAGGCAGCTGATCAATGATTCTCTCTCATCGTTGATGTTTCTATCTCTCTCTCCCTCCCCTTTCCTCTCTGAAATCAATAAAAAAAAAATTAAAAAAAGACAACAACAACCCAGCAAATATTCAAAGGCCTGCCCAAACAGTAAAATTCTGAGGAATAACCTGGGCAGCAGTTACCCAGGATATTCCAAAGGCTAAAAAGAAACTGCTGTCACTACCCATTCCTAGGACCAAACTAGAAGCCCTGTGTTTGGTTGATTTATTTGGATTTTGGAGACTGCATATTTCATATAGAGAATACTATAATACTACACAAAGGAACACTATAAAGCAGGCCATGCCTAGATGACAAAAAGGCTGCTTACTTATCTTTGGACCCTTAAGACCCCCACTCAGATATGAATTTGGAAGGGTCTGCCACCAGAACCCATGCAGACTGGAGTTTATGGCAAAAGTCCATGAGCACCTCCCAGCAGCGACCATTGGGATTTTGGACCAGAACATCCCCACATGCTGCCACCAGGTACACACCATTTGAGAAACAATTACTAGCCTGCTATTGAGCATTAATTAAGACTGCTTCAGTGACTGAAGGACATTAAATTATATAGAATCTGAGGTACCCATAATGTCCTGGGTGATGTTGGAGAAACACTCTACTGAGGAAGGCAGTGCCAGGAAGAGTTCCGTATTAAAATGGAAATGGTTTATACAGGAGCATGCTGTCAGGTGAATGCAAGGAGACACCCACTGTGTCCACTGGCAGGTCCCCTGTTCCCCCCAGGACTGAGTTTGGAGCCACCCAAAGAGCTGCCAGAACCCATTGCCACCTGTGAATGGCTCTTGACTGAACAACAAAAAGCTGCTTGGTTTATGGCTGCCAGTTCCAAGATGAATGGACATTACCCCGTGGGAAAGCTGCATTAAGACCAGTGGATGGCATGACTCTGATTAAGGAGGGTAAGAATAAATTGGCTCAGTGTGCTGAACTACATGTTGTTTTCCTAGTTGTGATGGAAGAATTGAGCAGTAGTAAAAGCCCCTACATTTGGGTTTTTACTGACTCATGGGGAGTAGCCAGTGGCCTAGAAACATGCTCAAGCTGGAGGATGATGGGAACCTGGCCTATTATAGGTGTGTCCATATGGGCTATGACCCTAAGGGAAATTTGAGAGGCGTTAAACTAGGACATGTCAATGCCCATCAGAAGAATGCCCTTCCCATTTTGGGAGGTGGTTGGAATCAACAGCAGATAGCCCCATGCACACACATGAAGTGGACATGGACTGGGTCCATGGAATGACCGGACATGGGGCACTGCAGCAATGCAGAGATGGGCTGAATGGAGACATTGTCCTCTTGCACCCTCTGAGGCACAGAATGCCAACAATAACCTTTCTGTCTGTCAAGAGAAGGAGAGGCTGCAGATGGCTATGTGGCAGGTGCTCTGGGGAGGACCCTGAACATAGCTGGTAAGGGTTCAGTTGTGATAGGCTAGCTTCAAATAGAAAGAATTAATGCATGACATAAGGAAAATATACCCACTAGTTTTATATTAAAGGTAATTATCCAAATGTCAGTGGAGCGCAAACAGATCAGAAAAATGTCCTCAAGGTTCTTTATAATCACTTAAGGAAAGTCTCTGTCTCCTCCCCACACCTCCAACCTGGGGAAAAAATAGTGACATTGTCTATGGAAGACGGATAACCTACACCATATCCATTTGACGGTAAGAACTGTTACTTTTAGCTCCTGTTTTGGGGCTTGTCATATAGATTTTGTACTTTTAATCTTTTGATACAAGATTGAAAAGTAGGACTTCTAGCCTCCTGCTGAGGGTTTCCCAGGACACAGGACCCTCAGTGGTAAAAGAGAGATAGATCTAGCAAACTAGTTTGGTCACCCTCATTTTCTTCCAAGAACCCACACCACCTAACTCTACTACCCGAAGAAAGGGAGAAAGTCCACAAGAGCAATGGCTCATAACTTCCCATCTTAAAGATAACTCTTCCCTAAACGTCACCCAATAAATGCTACTGTTTTAAAACCCGGGATATTGGAAAAGCCAACATCCCAGGAAACCTCTAAGACTTTCACAGGTTGCCCCAATATTTAACCAGGACTTAGGATATCCTGCCAACCTGCCTCAGCCACTCCTAGAAATACTTTCCCCCTTTCACCTACCAGTCCTACATCCCCTCATAGACAGAAACATGCAACTTTTACACTCAGCTATTTAGTCAATGTTGTCATTTATTCTGTCCACTATCTGGTTGGATGATTATTGCTATACGAACTGGAGGAAAGCAATTATTAGCCATCATCTTACTAAGTGACTTCAAACCTCCCTGAATCCTTCATAAAGGGACATACTTTCCTTCCTCCTTGGCCTGTATGTGTATTGAACTGAGATTGACTTTGTAAATTAAATATAGTGAAGTATTGTAGGACATGGTGTATATACACTGAGTGGCCAGATTATTATGATCACCTGACGTTTGTAGGCAAATTAGCTATAATTTTGTGAAGTTGCTAGAGGGCCAGACCATTATAAATAGGGAAGCAGGTTGTTTACCACGACAGTAGAAGTGATTTTTTCTGAAGATATGGGTAAACAACGTGATTTAATAGACTTTGAACGTGGGAGATATATATATCTGAGTGGCCAGATTATTATGACCATCCCATCAGTACTTAGTTGGACTACCTTTTGCCTTCAATACTGCAACGATTCTTCTTGGCATTGACTCTACGAGATGTTGAAAGGTGATGCAAGGAATCTGACACCATGCCTGATGAATAGCACTGTCCAGTTCTGTGAGATTGGATGGTTATAGAACCAGCTGCCTAATGGCTCTTTTAACTTCATCCCACAAATGCACAACTGGATTGAGATCTGGTGATTGCGGGGGCCACCTAAGCAAGGTAAAGTCTCCCTCATGTTCTTGAAACCACTCCTGCACAATACGAGCACCGTGGCATGGTGCATTGTCTTGTTGGAAGAAGCCATCTCCATTGGGATACGCCATCAACATGATAGGATCAACATGACAGGATGAACTTGATCAGCAATGATACTTAGGTATGTTGTGCTATTCAGACGTTGTTCCACATGAATTAAAGGGCCCAAATCATGCCAGGAAAACATTCCCCAAACCATAACACTGCCCCCACCAGCTAGAAGGGTTGTACTCATGCATGTGGGGTGCATGCTTTCATGCTGTTTCCACCAAATTCTCACTCTGCCATCTGCATGATGCAACTGGAAACGTGATTCATCGGACCACATGACTTTTTTCCAATGCTTGACTGTCCAATCCTTGTGTTCCTGTGAGAATTGGAGACGTTTTATCTTGGTAACTGCAGGCAGCAAAGGTGTTCGAACAGGCCTTCGGCTGTTTTGCTGATAATCGCTCCATGGCTCTGAGCGCCAACAATCATCCCATGTTCAAAGGCTCTTAAATCGCATTGTTTACCCATATCTTCAGAAAAAAATCACTTCTACTGTCGTGGTAAACAACCTGCTTCCCTATTTATAATGGTCTGGCCCTCTAGCAACTTCACAAAATTATAGCTAATTTGCCTACAAACGTCAGGTGGTCATAATAATTTGGCCACTCAGTGTATATATGGAGCAGGTCTTCATATCTGGACAAACGTGAGTGAAAAAGTAACAATGCCTAAGCTACAAGCACTGTCCAGTGTGGATTTGACCCTTGCAATCCCACCTGTCTGTGGGCAGCTACCCTAAATGAGGTGGGGAATCAGCTTAAGGCACCTGCTGCTAAAACCAAAGTTAAGTTGCCTGTGTGGCCACTTTGATGCCCTAACACCTGTGTTCAAAATAAGCAGAAGAGATTTAGAGCTTTTCATAAATAACCTCTTCAAACAGGATATCTTAGGTCTCACCCAAAGTCCACATACCTCCAGACACCTAGTGAAGATGCCAGGGAATTTGACTCTGAAGGCAGATAGGCGTAATGCTTCATTGAACATTTATGCCACCTTAATGCGTATGTCAGCCCTGTTTATCCCATAGTTGCTATTCTAATGCCATCCTCTCCAAGATCCCAGGTCTCTGTTGTTTTACCTGGCCAACGCATTATTTTCCTCTCTAGTATATTCCCAATCCCAATACTTCTTGTCTTGCTTCCATGAACAATAGCCCGCATCAATTGCATAGATAGGGTTCGTCAGGGAATTGCTTGTGGTATTGCAGCCACTAAGGCTGCTTCTCTCAAGGACCATTTATTTCCTCTTGCCACCTGCCAGCCATAAAACAACTATATGACCTAAAGAATGAGGCTGTCGATTAGAAAAAGGCCATCAGGAAAATAGCATTTTGCCTCCTTTATCCTGTTTACAAACAGTTGACTTTCATACAGTCATCCCAGAACTCTAATCCCTCCTCTCAGTCCATATATCAGCTGGAGGGGACACCTGGGAAACTAGAGGCAACAGAACAGATCAGAACTGCCCTGTGTGCCTGGTTCACCCAGCACCGCAGCTTGTCATTGCATGTGCCCTCTGCTTGCAGTGCCCGGAAGCTGGTCCTTAAATGTATCAGCCTTCTCCTATCAAGTGGAAACCCTAAGTCCTGGTTATAACACACTTACTTCCGGGAGGATCCATGATTTTCCCTACGAGAATGATTTCCAAACTTTAGTACACAAGAGGACCACCTGAGGGCTTGTTAAAATAAAGATTCTGGGCCACAACTTCAGTTTCTCACTTAGTAGGTCTGGAGCGGGGCCTAAGAATCTGCATTTTGACAAGTTCCCAGGGGATGCCGATGCTCTGACTACATCCGGTGACTACATTGAGAACTGTTGCCCCAGAGGAAAGCAGGCATTATTACTTTGCCAAAATATTGCTCCAAAAATACATTCCTCAATATAGAGTCAGATTAAATTTCCAATTTTATGGGATAAGTTTTCCAATTTTTATGTAAAGCCCTAAACATTAAATTCTAACCATAGAGCCCATAAGCTTGAAAAGCTTTGACAGGATAGAGAAAAAAAATATACATTAAGCAAGAATTAAGGAGACATTTCAGTGGGGACCTTAACTGGCCCGAGGCCTTCTCAGTCATGATAATGAACACGTCGTTCTACAGCCGGAGCCCAGCCCATGTGAAACTGTGAGGGGACAGTACAGGGTGGTTCTAACTCACATTCCAGCTGTTTTCCTCTAACACCTAGAACTGTAGCTGAAAAACCATGGCCCACTGGCCACATCTGGTCTGCCACCGGTTTTTGTATGGCCTGCAAGCTAAGGGTTAGGTTTACATTTTTAAATGGTTGAAAGAAAAAAACCATTTCATTAAATGTGAAAATTATAGGAAGTCCACATTTCACTGTCCATAAAGTGTCACTGGAATACAGCTGAGGCCATTGTTTCTGTGTGCTCTGTGGCAGAGTTGAGAAGGTACAACAGCGACAGCATGACCCATCAAGCCTTAAGCGTTTACTGTGTGGTTCTTCAAACAAAGCATTTGCTGACACCCCCCCCCCCCCCCCCCCCCCCAGAAGGAAAGGGTAGAAGATGGTGTGAAGCCTGCAGGGAAGTAGCGAAGAACTCGTTGGAGATGTGGGTTTATGACCTCAGGACTTGAGACATTGAGCAAAAAGTGCTGTTTCCACATTCCCACAGCATATTAACCATTTTTACTTTGTTCACCACTGCAGTTGGCTGTGTGTCCTAGCAGGACCTTTCCTTCTGCCCGCTTGCCATGTGCAGCTTAGTGTCTCTGCTCTCTTACTCATCTGCATCCTCCATTCTCAGCACCCCAGCAAGAGGTGTAGTAACCGGTTTCTTAACCCAGCAGCTGCATTGGGAAAATAAGTCAGTGCGGGGCTTGTGTGTATGGCCTCTTTGATGATGGGGAGTCTTCTTTTCATGGTCTTACTATAAATACATCATTTTGGTACAATTCCGTGGGTTGTGTGAGGCCCCAAAGAGAAATAGAGTTGGAACAAGGCCAGATGAGAGGGTCCATACTGGTCAGTGTGGTCACAAACAGGTCCCACAAGCTTCACAAGAGTGACACATAGTCAACCGTTAGGTCAGGGCAACAGCGCAGCCTCACAGTCTCCTATGACTTTCTACAAATGGGACATATTGCATCATAGAAAATTCCCCAAGGACACAGGCCTTCCGCAAAATAAACACCGATATTACTGAGTACTGAATAAAAGTGATGTTTTGTGATTGTGGTGTCAAGAATGACTGACAATTTAGAACACTCCAAGCAAACAATTATAAAATGTTCGGTTGAAAATGTGAAGCTTTCATTGATAAAGATAAAAGAACTTCTTTTTGAACATTTTGTTAAGTTCGGTGTACTTTTATAGGAAAAATGTGTGTATTTATTTGTATACTAAAAAATTATGAATTAAAAACAAGAATTCTATTTTTTACTATATTCTTAAACTCAAAAACTTTTGATCTAATAATAAACGAACTAAAGCCAAGGAATAAAAAGTCCTGGTTCTACAAAGAGCATATATGTAGGGATTGTTTTGGTTTTAAAAGTCTTTTCTGGATCTTATTTTTCTAAAATGTATTTTTCAAATAAAGATGCCTTTGTATACTATCCCTTTAAACTTCCAAAGGCGGTTGAAAAACATTTATATAATGAAAATGGAAATTTTAACATTTTGCTTTAATATTAAGAATGCGATTTGTTGTTTTTCTTCATAGAGAAAAGAGCAATTGCATTATGCAAATGTAATGGATTATGGGATTTCAATTGAAATGTATTATAACTGTATTATGCTACTTACAATTGTAAAAAAAGGCATCTTTTGTGAATTGGTGCTGGTAAAACCTTTACTAGAATCTAAAAAATATATTCATTTAGAGAAATGCTTTCACTTGAACATTTTGGATAAATATTATTTTATTTGAATAGGTAATACAGTTTCATGGTTCAATAAAATAAAAACAATCCAAAAGGTATGCACTAAAACATTTACTTACTCTTTTTTCCACTCACTCCATTCATCTTATTCCCCATAGGAAACCATTTATATTAATTTCCTGTTTATCATCCTAGTATTTTTTTTTGCAAAAGCAAGTATGAATATTTATTCTTATTTCCCTGCTTTTTCTCATATAAAAAAATAGCATAGTAAAGACACTGTTAGGCACTTTGCTTTCTTCACTTCCTATGTACTAGTAGATCTTTCTTTGTTGTACACAGAGCCTCTGCATTCTTTTTTCTTTTCTTTTTAGCTATTGAGTACTCGGTTGTGTTGCCTCCTCAATTGATCTCTTAATGCTGGACTCTACTTGTTTTCAATATTTTGCTGTTGTGCCCTTCAGGAATGTTTCCAAGCTTTCCTCTATAAGTTTTACACATTTCCTGTTAAGCAACCAGGCTTTGCTTATATTTTCTTCTTTTTCTTGTTCTGAGTAAAAAATATTTTTTTTCTGAGTAAAATTTTGAGTGTAATATCTATCACATTTTTCTAGTATTTGTTTATTACACAATGTATTTTTATCTGGTTCAACCTATTGTGTTTTCTAACATTCTTTTTTTAAAATTGAGATATAATTGACAAATACCATTATGTTAGTTTAAGGTGTACTATATAATGACTTAATATTTGCATATATAGCAGAATGATAACCATGATAAGTCTAGTTGACATTCATCATAACAGTAACAAAATGTTTTCTTGTGATGAGAACTTTTAGGAGCTATTCTATTAGTAATTTTCAAATATGCAAGACAGTATTATCAGTATAGTCACCAAGCTGTACATTCATCCCCATGACATTTGTTTTATAACTGAAAGTTTTTACCTTTTGATCTATCACCCATTTCTCCCACTTCCCACCACCTGCCTCTGGAAAACACCAGTCTGTATTCTCTGTATTTATGAGCTCAGTTTTATTTAGATTCCACATATAAGTGAGCTCATATGATATTTGTCTTTCTCTGTCTTATTTTGCTTAGCATAATGCCCTCAAGGTCCATCCACGTTAATGCAAATACAAAGATTTTTTCTTTTTATGGCTAAATAACATTCCATTGTGTGTATATAAACATGATATTTATATATCGCTCACATTTTCGTTATCCATTCCTCCATTGATGGACACTTAAGTTGCTTTTGTGGGGAGCCAATCTAGGATTAAGTCTCGGACTGACCTGTTGGCAAAGTCACAAACAAGTCCCAGCTTAGAGGGCACAGTCCTCTTAGCATAATTAGGCTTGACCTTATGGTGCTCCCTAGATCTTACCTGAGAAGCTAATTGGCTGAGGGAAGTACAACAAAAACAAAAACAAGTGAAACTCACAAGAACAGTGTAACTTTGGTAACCACTACCTTGTTTACCTCTGACTATAAAAATAAAGGCTCAGTTTCTCTGTGGCCTCAGCCAGGCACAGGAAGATCCAGTGAGACTAAAGAGAGCTAGAGAGTTCTGAACCCTGTCTCAGTGTAAAACATTTTTCGCCGACTCTGTCCACACCTTTGGGAACCCCTGGATGCCCGGGGCTGGACCCCAACATGCTTTCATATCGCATCTATTGTAAATAATGCTGTGATGAACATAGGGGTGCATATAACTTTTCAGGTTAGTGTTTTCATTTCTTTCAGGTAAATACCCAGAAGTGCAATTGCTGGATCATATGATAGTTCATAGCTCTATAATCTCTTGAGGAGCCTTCATACTGTTTTCCATAGTGGCTGCACCAATTTACATTCCCACCAGGCTCTATTTAAATAAATAAATAAATAAATAAATAAATAAATAAATAAATAAATATTTAACCTTTTGATCCTTCACCCATTTCTCCCACTCCCTAAAAATACACATATTTTATTTCAGAGAGGAAATGAGAGGGGGTAAGAGAGAGATAGAGGAATCGAGCCTGCAATCCTGGCATGTGCCCTGACCGGGAATCGAACCATGACCTCCTGGTTCATAGGTCAATGCTCAACCACTGAGTCACACTTACAGGGCCCAGGCTCTATTTTAAGAGAATTGCTCTATTTTAAGAGAATTTCCCATGTTGGGATATTTTGCTATGATTTTGTTTCTTAATTTAATTGATGTACTTAAAAGAATTCCCTATTTCCTTTGTAGATTTGAATTGTACACCTAGAAAGGTCAGTCAAGGAACTGGGGCGAGTGTCCTAGAAACTTTGTGTTGTGTGTGTTTTCCTCACTTCTTCCTCTATGAGGATTTTGGTAAATAATAAGGTTTTCCTCAAAGCCTGGGGTCTGAGGTTTTATTTTCTACAATAATTCATCAAAATTACTCTGAAGCGGAGCAGTTTAATAAGCCTATGATGTAGTGGTCAAACCTCCAAGGTCTTCAAGGGGAAAAAACATAACCCGTAAACTGCCTTCAAAGGAAGATGAGCTTTGTAGTGGAGAAACCCTCATTATTCTGAGCACCCTGACAAGGTTGCTGAGATGAATGGCTCTGTGTAGTCGAGTGGGGTGAAGAATTTGAAATTGGGGTGTGTATAAGAATCTGTGAATGAAGAGAGAAGAAGCAGTGAGAATTATGATATAAACTAAGAAACAAAAATAGGACAAAACATCTCAGGAGAACATATCTATTATCTTAGGGAGAGAGTTATTAACTGTCTATGTGCCATCTAACCCTTGGCAGTCTAGTGAATCCTAAGGGTCTGTTTAAATACAAGAAATACAGTAAACAGGTTTACAAAGGAACCCAATTATATTGAAATATAATTAACAAAATATAAAAGAACAGGTTTGAGCTATAGTAACATATGTACTTTGTTATTTATACTTTACATAAAAAGATCTAATAACCACCATCAATTTTGAAGTACTGGTGAGCATAGAGGATATATTTTCAGATACAACAACTATAACATGATTTGAAAATGCCCGTGATTTTTGTTAGTGAGAAAGTCACATGTTACTGCTAACACTGTTGACTATATTCATAATGGGAGTGCTTAACTAGTACTTTTGTCTAATCAAGTTCATAGACCCTAGATGCAGAACTCTGCTCTAGGGTGTTATGTACATCTCCTACCCCAGATATCTAGTAAAGGTTGCCTTGGAATGCCACACCTCTGTGTGAGTGGACAAGTAGGATCGGGGCTGGGTCCCCAGCCAACTCAGGGACCCTTGGCTCTGCCCTGTTGGGGGTGGGGACATGGCCTCTGTCTGCCATTTTGCACACACAGTGCAGGTGACTAGCAAGAACACATAATGAATATTCTCTTATAAGAGAAATGCACTTAAAAACCAGGAAGTGAGTAGATTAAATATTTCCCTAAGTTTCATGAAGAGCCTTTCACAGCACTTTGAACTTCTCAAAGCATTTTTTCTATCCATTATCTAATTTGTTTTTTCACAACCACCCCGGGGTGAGCAGTGCAGCTATTAGTCTTTTGCTTCTTCATCCTATATAATTAAAGCCTTATACGCTAAATGTCTGGTCATCCGGTCATCCATTCAACCAATCAAAGCGTATATGCTAATGATATGGTAAGGCCACTCAGCCACTTGCTATGATGTGCACTGACCACCAGGGGGCAGATGCTCCAACTGGTAGGTTAGCTTGCTGTTGCAGTCTGGCTGATTGGGACTGAGTGAGACTGGCTGGCCATGCCCTGGAGCCCTCCCGCAGTCCATCCCCAGCTGGCCAACCTCCCACATCCTTCCCTGACCCTGATCGTACACCAGTGGGGTCCTCGGCCTGGCCTGTGCACTCTTGCAATCCAGGACCCCTCAGAGGATGTCAGAGAGTCAGTTTCAGCCTGATCCCACAGGCCAGGCCGAGGGACCCCACTGGTGCACAAATTTGTGCACCAGGCCTCTAAAAAAAAATAAAATATATATATATATATATATATATATATATATATATATACATATATATATGCATTTAACAAATAAATTTGCCAGATTCACAGCAAAAGTTCAACATGAAATCGCAGTGATATCTCTGAGAAGAATGCAATGATTCCATTCTCAGAGGAAAAAGTTAAATTAAATGAAATATTTAACACACACACATATATATATATATATATATATATATATATATATATAATCTCCCTTCTCTGCTAAAGCCCAGGAAAGGCAGTACTAAGTGCTTATTAAAGAACTAATTTTTAGTTCAAATTTTTCCAAAAAAGAATATGCCTATAAAATGTTCAAACAATACAGTAGTCTTGAAGAGAATACTTTAAATTATTTAACTCACCTAATAAAAATATCATAGAAGTGCCCTAGCTGGTTTGGCTCAGTGGATAGAGCATCGGTCTGTAGACTGAAGGGTCCCGGTTTGATTCCGGCCAAGGGCACATGCCGGGGTTGTGGGTTCGATCCCCCCCAGTGGGGGGCATGCAGGAGGCAGCCAGTCAATGATTCTCTCTCATCATTGATGTTTTTCTCTCTCTAACCCTCTCCTTTCCTCTCTGAAATCAATAAAAATATATTTTAAAAAAATTATAGAAGTTGTATCAGGCTGAGTCCAAAGACAGTAGTAACCACAATTATTTGAACAGAGACAAGTTAACAGAAATGATTAATTAGGTATAAAGTTGTTAGCTAGGGTCAAAAACCATGACCTGTGAAACAAATCTGGCTTGCTGCCTGTTTTTGTGAATAAAGTTTTACTGGAGCACAGTCATGCTCAATTATTTACATATTGTTTATGTCTGCTTTGTTCTATAATGACAGTTATATAGTCTTAACAGAGATCATAATACCATGCAAAGCCTAAAATAATTACCATGGGCCTTTTGCCCCCAAAATGTGCCGACCTCTGTCTGCTCAGCATCAAGGTGTCAAGAAGTAGCAATTCTAGGAAGTGGCTTCTTCCTCAAGAACTGGGAGAACAAAGGAAAGGAGTTGTAATTATTAACACTGGAAGCTTGAAGGAGCCAACACTCAGCCTTCCGAGGAGGGGGCTGCAGTCTGGCTGCTGTTGGCATGTCATGGCCCATAAGGCTGGTTCTACCAAATGCTGGAAGAACTGAAAGCCAGGTCCATGGAGTGAAGAAATGAGGCTCACAGGGGCCAAGAAATGCCTTGAAACCGCACAGCCTTAGTAGCAGAACTGGAGTTTCCTCCAGGAAACGGGATTTTAGAATTGGCCAATTGGCTGGTGGTGTGGGAAGGGGTCCTCACTTAGATAACAGCTAGAGAGTGAAAATGCAGCCCAGGAATGAAGTTTTAGATGAGAGGATGCAAAGAGCACCAGACCCCCATGCCCAGGTCACAGCTCGAACAGATTAAGTTAGGACCTCTGGGGCCTTAGGTATCAGTATTTTTGAAACCTCTCCAAGTGATTCCAAATTGGGGCCAAGGCTGAGACCAAGTGCTTGAGCCTGAGATGTGCATGTACTCACATGCAGCCCCGCCCCCTTCCTTCCTGCTCCACTCCGGAATCCTCCCACTTTGGAAGGAGCCCAGTATATGGGGTGATGGGGCCACCCCTATGTGAGTGGGGAGGTGGCAGAAAAGCAGCAGCCCCGTATCCCTCAGCAAACAGAGAGTCCAGCACGTCTTTCCCGGTGCTGTGGTCACAGGGGAGCACATGTTCCCACACTGCTCAATAAGAGCAGCTTGGTTCCACCCGCTGTGTCCTTGTGCAGTCGGGGCACTTAATAAAGCTCCTTAATGGACAGGGAGGTCACTTTCAGAGCAGCAGTACTTGTGGAATGACGGTAAAACAAACCCTCTTGAGGGAGAAAACGACCTCACACAAGAGGCTGGGGCAGGAAGATCACAACCCCAGGGAGCTGGGACATGGGCCTCCTGTGGAATGTGGCATCAGATGGACCCAAGGGAGCTGGGTTCGAGGAGCAGCACAGCCTGGGCCTGCTGGGTGGAGCTGCTAGCTGGGCCCTGGTCAGGCTCATGGATACAAGAAGGTCTATGAAAGCAAGCCTGATTCTTCCTTAAAAAATTTCCACAACAAAACGAGTGTGCCTTCATTTAGAAAAAGTTTTTGAAAAATAGTGAAAAGCACAGAGTAGAAAATTATCGCCTGTATTTCACTACCCAGTTATGGCTACAGGCGGAATTGTGGACTTGAAATGAATATATACAATATGTTACACATAGAGCACGATTTGGATCATATTGATAGTATACCTCTGTCCTTTTAAAAAACTTAAATAACAAATCTTGAGCAATATCATCTGTAGCGATTTTTATGGTTTGTTGGATTCTATTGCATAGATAGCATAAGTAATTTATTTCAGACATTTTTAAGAACAATTTTAGATTCACAGCAAAATTGAGGGGAAGATACAGAGCTATCCCATATACCCCTGCCCCACATATGCACAGCCTCCCCCATTATCAATCAGAATGATGTACTTGCCATAATTGGTGAGCTTACACTGACACGTCATAATCACACAAAGTCCATAATTTACATTAGGATAGACTCTTAGTGTTGTTCTTTCTATGTATTTAGACAAATGTAATTGACATGTATCCAACTTTATAATATATAGAGAGTTTATTTTTACTGACCTAAAAATCCTCTGTAGCATAGACTATTTAATCATTTCCCTTTTGTTGGACATTTGAGTTGATTTTATTTTTCATTCTCACAAATAATATTATAATGACCATCCTTATAGGTAAGTCTTGACCCATATGCTTATTTTTCAGTTCCTCTTAAGTTCCAAGCTGTGGGCTCTTGTATTCTTTACCTAGAACACTTCCCCTCTCTCCAGGTTCTTAGTTAACTTCTACTGATTCCTTCAAGTCTGACCTTAAAATATCAATTCCTCCAGGGAGCCTTCCTGGCCCTAAGGCTATTATGTACCTCAGAAGCAACTCGTACTTTCTTTGACAGCACTATGGCATTCTGTCTTGTTCTCCATTAAGCCCCCAGACTTTGAATAGTGTCTGTCCACAGTAGGTATCCAAGCATTTGCTAATTGAATTCATATGTACATCAGTGCTTCTAAGCTGGGTTTTCAGATATCTTTTTCAACTTTCAGAGAGAGAAAGATTTAGAAGACCCATTTAGCCTCAGCTCACCCACCGTACCATAGCAGTGATGTACGGTTGCAGGTAATGAGGTCAACATCAGAGCATGATCGTTTCAAGTCTTAATGACTGTGCTTGCCTGATTGCCAGTCAGCTCCACCAATCCAGGCTCAGAAAGCATACCTTGCACTCCCCAGAGGACAAATTTATCTTTACTAGAGGAAAACCTACATATCAGTCTGTTCATCCACCTATCTGTCAGTCCATCCATCCATCAATCTATCCTATATACATATATATTGAGCATATGTTATTTCTTTGCTTTACAAATATTTATTTTGAGTGTCTATCATGTGCCAGGTATGGTTCAAGTTTCAGTGAAAATAGTGGATAACATCTCTTTCCTCATGGAGTTTATACTTCATCTAGTATATGGAAAATACTGTGCCATCAATTTATAGAATGTCTATGGAGAAATTTCCCCGTGGTTCTTTTTCCCTGAGGAACTTACGGTCCACTGATGAGTTATTGCAAGCACATAAATAGCCATAACACTAATAAAAGATGATATGAGAGCTAGCCACTAAGAGTACAGCATGACCTTCTTCCTGATGGAGTTTCCATGTGCAAATATGATTTTAACTCTTTGTCATACCCCTGGTCGTAGTTGATTGGTGTAAGAAGGAGTCTGTTCAAGCTTGGCCAATTTGCTTCCTTCTCTGGAATATTTCAAACTAAAATGGAGAGTTCCTGTGTTTTTTGTTTTTGTTGTTGTTGTTGCTGTTTGTTTGGTGTGTGTGTGTGTGTGTGTGTGTGTGTGTGTGTGTGTGTTTCCTAAGAGCACAGATTTTAAGAGGAAAGTTCCAAGGAACTGGAGGCAGAATATTTCTGCCATGTGGTGAAAACCAGTTGTAGTGGGAGACAATGGAGTCTAAATGAAGAGAGATTCAGGAGATGGGGAGTCTGGTGGTCTTTCATTCCATGTTTCCAGTTGTACCTGTAGCCCAGCTATAATTCTCCCTTTTCTTGTATTGTTTGTTCAAGCCTTCCTTGTATTTCAGCAGCCAACATATTCACCACTGGTATTTATTAGCGAGAGTTGGGTTTGTGTCACTTGCAACTAATCCTTTCTAAAACCGAAGACTTTCCAGGGGAGGTGAAATTTGAGCTGAGTCTTAAAGGATGAATAGGATTCAGGTGTTCTAACGTTGAGCTTTTGCTCTAAGCCCGAGCTACCAAAAAAAAAAAAAAAAAAAAAAAAAAAAAAAAAATGAGTCAAACCACATTTCAATGGTCATTTTTTACTTTTAAAAATTAAAATAACCTTTCCCCTGATAATAATAACAGTATGAAATTTTCAAATAATACAGAAAAAGTTAATGTTTATTTCCTATCTCCACATAATCACAATCCCTCTCCCACCAAATAATTGTTGTTAACAATTTGGGATGATCATCCAGCATATAGTATTCTATAATCTGCTAGTTTCTCATTGTGGGCATTTTAAAAAATGTTTTTAGTTTTGAAAACTTTATTTGAAACTAATTTCAAATTTACAAATATTTGAAAAATTAAAACAGTGTCATGAAAAGAAAATCACATAGATTCTTCATATCCCATTTGTTTTATCATTTGCTCTCTCTCTTTTAAAAGTAAATTATATATATCATGGCTTTTTACCTTTAAATCAAGCATGTCAAACTCAAAGGCTAACACAGGCCAAATAAACAAGGCATGCAGGCTGCGAGTTTGACATGCTTGCTTAAAATTCTCTAAGTATCAAGATATTCTCTTACATCACCACAGTATAGTTATCACCACGAGAAGTTTATGCTGATTCGACACTTGTCTAGGCTGCTGGCTACAGTTTAGTTTGGTCAGTTGTCCCAGTAGAGTCCTTCATAGAGCTCTTCCCTTCCAGTACAGGAGTCAATCCAGGGTCAGCTATTTTGTTTAACTGTCATGTCTCCATAGCTTTCTTTAACCTGGAAAATTTTCACAGACTTCTATTTTGTATTTTATGCATTAACATTTGTTTTTAAAAGATAGAAAGTTCCTCATTTTTGTTCATTTGCTGTTTCCTTGTGAGTAGATAGTGGTTATGCATTCTCTGCCAGATACTGCATATGGTCTTATAGAGTATTATAGCTAGAGGTATAATCTACATGCAGAAAAATGCAGGAATCATTAAGTGTATAGCTTTATGGCTTTTTGTGCGTATTCATATACCCATATGACCAACATGGTAAACATGGAGGACATTTGCATCCACTTAATAAATTTCCTTGTGCCTCTTCCCAGTCAATGCCCACTCCCACCCCCACCCCTAGGAAACAATTATTTTTTCTTCTGTCTCTAGTTTTTCATGTTCTTGGATTGCATATAAATGGAATCATGCTGTTGGAACTCTTTATGTCTTACCTCCATTTAACATATTTTTTGAGATTCTTTCATGTTGTGTGTAGTAGTAGTTCACTCTTTTTTTTCATTGTTGTTTGCTATTGCAATGGATTAACTGCCATTTGTTAATCCATTTTCCTGTTGATGGGGAATGCTTTCAGTTTTGGGCTCTTAGGAATAAAATGGTTAAGAGGAGCCTTTTACAAACCTCTGGTGGGTATATAGTTTTTCTTGGGTTAGTAACCTGGAGTAGAATTGCTAGGCTATCGAGAAAGCTCATGCTTATTACATTCTTTGGAAAGTGCTAAACAGTTTTCTGAAATGGTTCTACCATTTTTAACTTATACCAGCTATTTATGAAAATTCCAATTGCTCCACATTCTCCCCAATGCTTGCAGTTGCCAGTCTTTCATTTTAGCTCATTCTGGTGGTTGTATAGTAGAATCTCGTTCTAGTTTTCATTTGCATTTCCCTGATGACTAATCATTTTAATGCCTTTTGGTCATTTGGATATCTTAATTTGTGAAAACACTTCTTAAGCCTTTTGCTTATTTTTTTCATTAGCTAGTTTGGCTTTTTAAATTTTATTGATTTCCAGGAGTTATTTATATATTCTGGATACAAGCTATGTCAGTGAATATTTTCTCCCAGACTGTGGCTTGCATTTTAACTCTCTTATTGTAACCCGACAATCAATGGGCCCATGCTGCCTGTCACTGCTTGAACCAATTAAGCAGAGACAGGGTTGAATCATTATGAGCATTTATTCCAACACTGCTGGCAGTATGGGAGAGAAGCAGCTCATCCACAAAAATCTGCTCTGGTTTCTGTGATAAGATTGTTAATCTTTCCATGATAATAGGCAGCTCCCTGCATTTCCAGGTGAGCTCCCAGGTCCTGGGTGCAATTGCCAGCCAGGTTAGAATGTGTCTTCTTTAAATGGAGCATGATTAATATTTCTTACAGTTATCTGGTCCCCAATATTCTATTTCTTCCTGCATCATTATTGATGTCTTGACACTAACAAAAGTTTTTCATTTTGAGTAAGTCTAGTTTATCAACTAAAAATATAATTTCAGGTTTTTAAAATTTAAATTCTTTATTGTTTAAAGTATTACATGAGTCTCCTTTTCCCCCCATTGACTTCTCCCCGGCCACTCCCACCCCCCCAGCACATATCCTCACCCCCCTAGTGTCTCTGTCCATTGGTTATGCTCATATGCATGCATGTAAGTCCTTTGGCTGATTTCTTACCCCCTCACCACCTCACCCCCTGCCTTACCTCATAGGTTGGACAGTCTGTTCCATGCTTCTATGTCTCTGGTTCTATTTTTGTTCATCAGTTTATGTTGTTCTATAATTTCAGGTTTAACATTTGATACATCCATCTCAAATTAATTTTTGCATACATTGAGAAACAGGGTCAAGGTGCTGCCTGGTATATGCAGGCTCTTGCTTCTAGCAGGACCTGGATTCCAAGCACTGCATGACTGTGGCCATCTCTGGTCTCCAGCCCAGCGCCAGCTTCCCTACTCACTCAGCAAATGCCTAAGGGGGGTAATTGGTGGACAAAGAGTTCATCATCTGAAGCTCTTACAGATTCCAATCTTGCTTGCCAGCCACAAGGTCGCACTAAGCTCCACTGTTCTCTCCTTATCAGTGCAAAGTCCCTCTGCCTACAATGGGCTGGATTCTCCACGAACCGACTTGTGTCAGGACTCAGCAGAGACCTGCAGGGAGGAGAGCAGTCCCTGGCCCCTTCTCATCTTGGAAGCCTGTCCTCTGCTGGCACTTTGTTCCACTAGACTCTGCTCTCACCACTCTCTGATGTTATTTAACAATGTACTTTTTTTATAGTGTTTGAATTTTACTACTTCCATTACTCTAGCATGTTTGTATGTATGTACATGTACATTGCCCAACATTTTTAATATGTTTTAAGAAGAAATTGTAAGTTATCTCTAAGCCTCCTGGTGGTCTTCCTGCATTTTGTCTCTACTTCCTTTTGTTTGTATCTTAGAAAACTGCCTCTTGGATTTTTCATCAGAATATGACTCTACTCGTAAAATAAAAACATATTTGTAAGCTCAAAAACAAACAAACAAAAGAAAATATACATTTCTAAACCTTATCCACTTTTTTCTAGTTGTTACAGTGAGTGTGATGATTCATTGCAATTGTCTACATCAGGACCCAAAACTAAATGTAGAAATCTAGTTCCTTAACTTTCAACTACTATCAACATATTGATAACTCTCAATTTTTTATTTAGAACCAGAGCTTTGCTAATGAATCCCAGACCTTTACCTCTAGAATTTGATATCTAGGAGTTATATTCTGGTAATCCTAAACCTCTTAAATGTACATCTTATCTGGCACTCAACATCTTTCTCCATAAAACAGCTCCTACCTGGAAGTTGTTGTCTTGGAGAATATTCCCACTCACACAGTCACCTGGACTTGTTGACCCCTCCTTCTCTCTCACCACCACATCAATGGGTTACCAATTTCATTGGAGTCTATCTCCAAAATTCTCAAATATCCCATTCCCTTAACTCCCCTGCCACTTCTCTACTCAAGGCCATAGTAATCACTGGTTCAAAGTCACTATAATTGCCTCCTAACTGACTCTAGTCTCTCTCTCTCTCTTCCTCTCCCTCTCTCTCCCTCTCTCTCTCACCACTATCGTCCTAACTACTTTAAGATAGATCTTGTAAAATAAATATTTTTTTGAATAGTCAAACATGATTGAGTCACTCCAAGACTTACAAATTCCTGATAGCTCTGATTTCCACAGAACAAAGTAGAACTTATATAGAATTCAGAATCCCTCCAAACCTAACTTGAACCTTTCTTTCTAGTCGCATGTGCAGCACTCCCACTTAGAGGTTTGAGGGCCATCGATGTTGTACAGCCTCACAGAACACCATTCACATGTTAGTTTTACATAAATGGCATCCGGGGAAATGCAATGTCACTGGAGGTTTGCAGTGAAATAGCCTGGTTATTTTTCAGCATCTCTGGATTGCTCTATGTTTCCTTAAAAAAAAGTGCATTCATACATTTGTAGTCTTTTCTCGTTCTACCTAGAATTCCCTTCCTTAGCTGTACCACTGGCAAAAATTCCCCTTCTACTCCAAAACTCAACTGGGATGACACCTAGGCATCTTAGGTGCTTATAACAGCCCCTTCACCTTACAGAAGGGAATACATTATTCCATCATTATATTTGATTATTGGTACTTGTTTATATATCATCTCTCCTGTTAGGCAGTTAGATTTTAGGGATATGCCCTATCTACTAGGTTGAGTAAGTCTTTGCTAATTTGAGTTGGAAATAGTTTAGGTGGATTGGGGTGTGACATTGTTGAGAGCTTTATGAATATTACAGTGTGGAAGTGGTACTTTTATTTATTTATTTTATTACTAGAGGCCCGGTGCACAAAAATTTGTGCACTGGGGGGGGGGGGGGGGGGGGAGTCTCTCAACCCGGCCTGTGCCCTCTCGCAGTCTAGGACCCCTAGGGAGATAACGACCTGCTGGCTTAGGCCTGCTCACGGGTGGCAGAGGGCAGGCCCAATCCCTAGGTGCAGCCCCTGGTCGGGCTCAGAGCAGGGCTGATTGGGGAGTTGGGGCGCCGCCCCCTGTCATGCACAGAGCAGGGCAGATCAGGAGGTTGCGATGCCACCCTCAGTCATGCTCAGGGTAGGGCCGATTGGGGGGTTGGGGCACCGCCCCCTGTCACACTCAAGGCAGGGTCGTTGGGGAGGTTGCGGCACCACCCCCTGTCACACTCAAGGCAGGGTCGATGGGGAGGTTGCGGCACCACCCCCTGTCACACACAGAGCAGGGCCCATCAGGGGGGTTGGGGCTCCGTACCCTGTCATGCACAGAGCAGGGCCCATCAGGGGGTTGGGGAGCTCCCCCCTGTCACTCACAGAGTAGGGCCGATAGGGGAGTTGGGGCACCGCCCCCTGTCACACACAGAGCAGGGCGGATCAGGGGGTTGGGGCGCCACCACTCTCACACTCAGGGCAGGGCCGATGGGGAGGTTATGGCTCTACCCTGTCACACACAGAGCAGGGACCGTGGGGGGGGGGGGTGTTGGGGTGCTGCACCCTGTCACACACAGAGCCGCAGGGCGATCAGGGGGTTGGGGAGCTCCCTCCTATCAGGCACAGAGCAGGGCTGATCAGGGGGTTAGGGCGCCTTCCCTGTCACGAACAGAGCAGGGTAGATAGGGAGGTTGTGGCCCTGCCCCCTGTCACACACAGAGCCGCAGGGCGATCAGGGGGTTTGGGCGCTGCCCCTTGTCATGCTGATCCCGGTGCTGGGAGGCATATTACCCTTTTACTATATAGGATAGAGGCCTGGTGCACGGGTGGGGGCCAGCTGGTTTGCCCTGAAGGGTGTCCTGGATCAGGGTGGGGGTCCCCACTGGGGTGCCTGGCCAGTCTGGCTGAGGGGCTGAGGGCCGTTTTCAGTCTGGCAGGTGACTGAAGCTCCCAACCGCTCCTTTTTTTCATTTTTTTTTTTTTTATTCTGGGCCAAGGCCTCTGCTGCTGAAAGCAGGTATCTGGTTTGTTTCGGTTCTATAATCGAAATACTGTATCATCTCCAGCTCTGAGATCCCAGCTGGCTGAAAGCTGGTTTCTGGGGTTTTGTTTAGCTTCTATATTTGTTACAATGTTTCAAACTGCAAGCTCAGAGGCTGGCAAGGCAGGCGGGGAACGTTTGAGTCCTCCTTCACTGAAGGAAGCAAGCCTCATGTTCGCTTCCAGCTGCCTGGCTGCCGGCCGCCATCTTGGCTGGCAGTTAATTTGCATATCACCCTGATTAGCCAATGGGAAGGGTAGTGGTCGTACACTAATTAGCATGTTTCTCTTTTATTAGATAGGATTTTTTTTATGAAAATCACTCTGAGTGATTCTTTTTTTTTAAAAAAATATATTTTACTGATTGTTTTTACAAAGATGAAGGGAGAGGGATAGAGAGTTAGAAACATCGATGAGAGAGAAACATGGACCAGCTGCATCCTGCACACCCACTACTGGGGATGTGCCCGCAACCAAGGTACATGCCCTTGATCAGAATCGAACTTGGGACCCTTCAGTCTGCAGGCCGACGCTCTATCCACTGAGCCAAACCGGTTAGGGCAATTTATTTATTTATTTTAAAATTGAATTTGAAGTGGTATTGGTTAATAAAATAATACAGGTTTTATTTTGTTGACAATGTGGAGGCGTTAGGATTGGGGCTGGGTGGATGGTAGTGATAAAATGGACTCTGCCATGTTTAAGAAAAATGAGGCAGCATCAAACAAAACAACAGTCTAGAGGTGTGCAGGTGGGAAGGGCAGCTGTGTTGCCTGCCCAACCCACATGGCCAGGTAATAATCTATCTTAGACATTATGAAGTGATTGACCAATTTCTGAATTGTCCTCATGTTAGCTTTCAATCTTAATGTCTCATTGTATGTTCCAAATGCCAATTTGTTTAAATCACCTTGTATTCACACATGTCTCTTGATGGCACTGGATGGGCTGGCTCTAGGTGCAGGCTTTTATTTATGAATGGCTGCACATTTTACTTCCTGCTGGGATGTGTGGGAAAATCACCTCTCAACTCAAGGGCAAGCATAGGTCCAGTCTCCGTTTCACTCCATGGCATGACTCCCATTTTCTTAACTGGATCCCACTGACTCTCTTAACAGCACCCAGCCACCCTCCAGGCTGCACATGGCGGGAACTCATTTCGTGACAGAATCAGGTCATCCTTGATGCCCCTTCGCTTCTCTCCCTTTTCTTTATTTGCTCTCTTTGTTTCCCCTGGGTCTTGATTTTCTATTTCATTAACCTCATTGTATATTTTTTCTGCTGAAAACCATGTCAGATTCATTTTGGAAAAGTCAGGCTATAAATAAATCAAACAAACAAAAAAGAAATAGTAGCATGCTTTTTTTTAAAAAAAAGCAATCCATATATGTATTATAGAACTTTATGAAATATAGACAGTTACAATGAAAAAATTAAAACTATTCATTTAGAGAATACCATTAATAACTTTTTGGTACATACCCTTACATATTTTTATACAAAATGTATATAATACATTTATATATTGTGGTTATAGCTGTATCTATATCTATCTATCATCTATCTATCTATCTATATCTATGTATACATATGTCTGTATAGTCATTGATATAGCTATATACACACTCAAATTGATAAAATTCATATTTTAATGACACTGAAACAATTGTAAATACTGTTTTACAACCTGCTTTTTATTCAACAATTTATCTCTCCATGTCAGTATGTATTCATCTAATTTCCAGATTAATGCAGTGGGATGAAGTTGGAGCACAAACTTTATTTCCCTCCATATCTAATAAAATGAAAGCAGCAAAACAAAATAAAACAAATCCCAACAGCAACCAAATTAAAATGCAACCCCATCATAACCTTCCCAATTCCTAGAAGTATGGTATTAAAAAAGAAGATTAGTCAGCAAAGTCCTGAGAAATTTTGCAAACGTCTTCTAACTGGTAAAAACAACAACAACAAAACACACAATAAGAGTTGAACAAAAAACTCAGGATCTTTTCTATCTGGCCAAGTAAAACAGCTACTGGGAAGAGACGGGTGAAAACAAGAAGCAAACAACTAGAATTGATAGTTTCGTATGACATGTAGTCTTCAGGGAATCACATTGAATTCAGAGTATAATTCTAAGCTGAAGTGCAGGACTAATATTACCCACTTTATTAAGTGGAATGAACCTTATTTATAGGACACTTAACTGAATCTCAAATGAAAGAGGCCAGGCCAGCTTTTCCAACAAAGATTGCACATAGCCCACGCTGATCTTTTCCTCTGGCTTCAAGTGGGTCAAATTTCATGCTCAACCCTTCAGTTGAAGTTTGGAGCAATGGGAAACAGATTTCAGGTGGGAAGGGGTTCCATGAGAATTCATACACCTTCCATCAGAGGACAGAGATATCCTGTTAAGCATAAGCAAGATCAAAAGAAACTGTATGGCGCTTAGGTCAATGTACTATAGCAACCAAAAATAATAGTAAGAACAGAAAAATAAAAGCAAGTTCAATGAACACAGAATGCAATTAACAGCTGAATAATCAATTCTGGGGGGAAATAACCCAACAAAAAAGAAAATTCTCTCCAAATATTTCATTCTATACAATAATCTAACAAGAATTTAAATTCAAATTTTTGAAGAGCTCAGAAATTAGATGATAAAACATCTGAATGCGATGGAAATGGAGTTTGCAAAGCTAAGGAATGAAAATGAAGAATAAATCAATGTTACCGGAGAAAATTAGAAACAGGAAGGAATAGAATAATCTTGGCTAGAAATGGGATCATTGAAATCCAGGAAAAGCTAGAGATAATTTTAACAATTGGAATAGAAATCTTACAATTTGCAACAGCATGAGGGACCTAGAGGGTATTATGCTAAATAAAGTAAGTCAGACAGAGAAAGACAAATAGCATTTGATTTCACTTATATGTGGAAGCTAAAGAGAAAAATAAATAAACAAACAAAATAGAAACAGCCTTATAGATACAGAGAACAGACTGACTGATGGTTGCCAAAGGGGAGGATGGTTTGAGGGGCAGGTTAAAAAAGGCGAAGGGATTAAGAACTACAAATTCGTAGTCGGAGAATAGCCCCGGAGATGTGAAGTACAGCAGAGGGAATGTAGTCAGTAACATCGTAATAAATGTGCACAGTACCAGGTAGGTGCTTGAATATTCAGGAGGAACACTTTGTAAAGTATATGATTGTCTAAACACAATTCTGTACACCTGAAACTAACACAAAGTTATATTGAATGGAAATTGTAATTGAAAAAATAAAATTTTAAAAATACATATCAGCAATTATCAAACATTAAAGAATCAGGGAATATGTACCTATGAGCCATTCTGGAACCAAATAAACCAACTATTTTGGGATAAAATCCAGTCAACCAAGAGATTAATTGAGACTTCGGTGGGGGGCATTACTGGAACAATACATGCAAGAACACAATGTATTAATAAGCAATCAATATATGTATATATATTGTTATTGCTTGTGTATTTAGATTTATTTATTGTGGTATGTGTTCTCTTTGTTGTGCCTTTTCTATTGTGGGTTTTCTCTTCTTTTGAAGAGATTGAATAGTTTTTCTTATTTCAATTTATCTTCTGTAGATTCAAAACTTATACACTATTATTTCTACTTTTTTTAAGTAATTAGCCTAGAAAGTTTATCATTAATGCTTAACTGATTACACTTTAAAGTTAACCAATATGTTTGCTCAACATCTCAGATATTGCCTATCTTCCCTCATATGCTGTTTTTAAAAGTATATTTTCATTCTAATCTTGTCTCGCTTTCTCCCTACAAGACATTATTATTGTTTGATATTAATTTATTTAGCTTTTATAATATACAAAATTTCATGGTTCAAAAAATTAAAACACAATATTAAAGGGAAGTTCAATAAAATTTTTTTCTCCTATCAGTGACGATAACCCACCTCTTCACATGCTTCCCCACACAGAAGATTTTTGTAATTTCTGATGTTTCTCAGAAGGGAGAAACTATTTATACAAATAGTTATGAATAGAATTTTTCAATTTTTTTTACATTCTTATACAACAGCCAGCATACTGTAGACACTGTTCTCTGTACCTTACTTTGATTTTTTAATTTAACAATGTTTCTTAGAAATCTTTTATATCAGTTCATAGAGATTTTCATTATTCATTTTTATATAGCTACACAATATTCCACTGTACGGATGTACAATAATTTATTTACTGAGGCTTTTATTGTTGGAAAGTTGGGTTGTCTCCAATCCTTTCCTAATACAAACAATGATGCAATGAATCCTCTATGTTGTAGTGAACACTGTCGTTTTATATCAAAGCAATTAAATGTGTAGAACAAATCCCCAGAATTGTGATTGTCAGGTCGCAGGATAAATGCATTTTTAATTGAACAGATTGTTCCAAATTGCCCTGGATTTGGTTGGCTAATATTTTGGTTAAAATTTTTATATCTATGTTCAAGTGTGAGATTGACTTATAATTTTCCTTTTTTTGTCATGCTCTTTCCAGGTTTGGGTATCAGGATGATATTTGCCTCAAAAAATAAATTTGGATGTTTCCTTATTTACTTTGGTAGAGTTTCATCTATAACAATGTCAACAATAAAAAAATTAAAAGATGAATTTGGGATGGTTCCTTGTTTACTTTGGTGGAGGTTGTGTAAGATTGGCTTCATTTTTTGTATTAAATATTGGATAGAATTTGTTAGGGAGGCCATCTGGACCTGGAGTTTTCCTTGTGGGAAGGGTTTTCATTACAGATCCAAAGCTTTAATTGAATTATGTAGTTTGCCATTACCAGAAGAGAAAACTACCTGTGGCTCATTATAGAAAGATACTTTCACAGGTAAAAAATTCAGACTAATGGTTATTTCTCTCAGCACAGAAAATTATTAAATGTAGTAGTCAAGAGCATAGTCTCTGAACAAGGCTAATTTGATTTGAATTCAAACTGTGTGAATGTGGGGACATTATTTAAGTTTTCTCTTGAAGTTCCTTGTATGTAAAATAAGGATAACAGTCGTATCTGCCTTATTGTGATTTTGAAGGTTGAGTGGATTGATGCAAGTAAAGCACTTAGAACATTTCTAGATACATTATAGATGCCATATAAGTTCTAATTTCTAT
The DNA here is from genome assembly GCF_028538775.1 of Myotis yumanensis. Classification (NCBI taxonomy): domain Eukaryota; kingdom Metazoa; phylum Chordata; class Mammalia; order Chiroptera; family Vespertilionidae; genus Myotis; species Myotis yumanensis. The sequence goes on from NW_027223759.1 coordinate 76,907,459, forward strand.
TATTGAAGACATCATTCCAGGATATACTGGTTTATGTTGAGAAGAGACTTGTACTTTAAAGAGTCTCCTTTGAAATTAATTTGTTTTTTCTTCCTGGCTACTTTTATGATCTGCTTTTGATTTGGGGGTATTTTCCAGTTTGACTATGGTGTATCTCAGGATGTATTTTTAAATATCCTCATTCTTCTTTTTAAATCTGTGGATAAGAATAATTTATCACTGTTAAAAAATTTTTAGCTTTTGTTTCTTCAAAGATGCTTCTGCCTCATTCTCCTTTTTCTTCCTGGAATTCTAACTACATATACATATGTTGTACCTTCCTACACCATCCTTCATGCTTTTTAACTTTTTTTGTGAGTGTGGTAATTTTCCATATCTTTGTACTTATCGCTAATCCTTTCAGTTTTCACTTCCAGTTCCCTATGGCTCTCTTTAGCTGTGCTTGGTAGCCAGTCATTGAAGTTTTCATTTCAATTATTAAAAATTTTCCCCTAGGAGTTTTGTTTGGTTCTTCTTGAAATCTGTTTGGGCACACTTTCTATTTCTAGTTCCTTGTTCATTTTCAAGTGTCCCTTCTATTTCTTTAAGCATGTTGAACATACTTTTAAATTATGTCCAATAATTCTAATATCTGAAATATTTCATGTTGTTTCAGCTCTCTCTTACTTTGGCTTATTCTCAAAACGAGCACCTTGTTTTTTTGTGGTTGTTGTTGTTTTTTGTTTATTTTTCATTAAATTCTAGGCTTCTCATTTTTCTTGAAACTTGATCCATAGAAATTCTCCTGGGATGAAGATACATTTGCTTCTGCTTTGTGCCTTAAGGCACCATTACTGTCAAGGATAATTAAAAATTATATTTTTGGTTTAATGTTTTTCAAGTCATGAGGAAGTATAAATTTGGGCTGCCAATTTAAGTAAAACAAACTTCAATACTTTAAAAATACCTACCTGTATGTTCAAGTATCTGTCTGTATGCCCATGCACCTCTTTAACTATGTTTCTCTGTGTATATGTGCTTTGAGAGCTATCTGAAATAAAATCTAATTATAACAAAGTTTATTCCTAGGTAATGCCGATTAATAAGTTCTATTCTTTGACCTTTGTTCTATTTTGCATTGCTTAATTTTAGTTTATAATGATCACATGTTTTTGCCAAACAACTAAGTCCTTAATTTAAAAACAGACAAATAGACGAACACTTTGTTATAATAATCACATATCATCCCTCAGTCTGACCAGAGGCATCTTGCCTGGTCTCCTCCGTGCTTCTGCTCTGTAACTGCATTCCTGAGTGTGCTCTAGGCCTGTCTCTGTCTGTGACCTTGGATTAGAGTCCAGTCTCTGGTTTCTAATCCAGCATCTCCAGCTTCACTACCTGCTGACAGACGTTCACCAAGCCTGCCTTCTTGGTTTTCAAACCTGGCCTTCGGGGGTAGTCTCCTCAGGGAGCTCACAGCCGAGTAGTGAGAATAACAAGGGAATGGACAAATGCCCTTGTTATATTCTTGGTGCTGACCATTGTCTTGGCACTGCGCCAGGCTCCTCTGGTCCGTCCCTCTGGATCCAGGCTCTGCAGACCCAACTGAAATTCTGCCAATAACTTCCCCTGGACAGGACTTCCCATTGGGCAAAGCTACTTACAGGTCCCAGCTGGTCTCTCTAAACCTCTCCCTTCCTTCTTCTCCCCCTCCCTCCCTCCCTCCCTCCCTTCCTCCCTCCCTCCCTCCCTCTCCCCCTCCCTCCTTCCCTCCCTCTCCCCCTCCCTCCCTCCCTCCCTCCCTCCTTCCCTCCCTCCCTCTCTCCCTCTCCTTTTCCCCATTTCACCTCTTCTCACCACTCCCCTCCTCATCTCATTCTTCCCTTCTCAATTCTACTTTGCCCCCGCTTTCCCCTCTTCTTCCATTCACTCTCCCCTCAGCCGCCTTCCCCATCCCTCTCTTCATTCTCCTACCCTCTTTTCTTTTTCTTTCCCTAATTATTCTCTTTTTCTCCACTCATTTCTTATCTGTAAAATGATCAGTTTTACGGTTAAATGCAATGATAAAATGTGAGTTGTTTAGCATACTTTTGGATACATAGCAAATGATCTCTCTATGGAAGTCATTACAATTATTATGTATTTATTGTATTATTCATTCATTCATTCAACAAACTTTAGTGAACCTGCTATGCATCAGACACAGTGCTAGGCATTCCCAGTTACAGTGAAGATTCAGACATGATTTCTGCCCTCAAGGAACTCACAGCCAAGTATTGAGAATAACAAGGGAATGGACAAATGCTGTGCAGTTAGCTGGCCATCTGTGCCCCGTGTACAATGTATGTGTCACCTTGTGTACACATGTTATGGATTGTGAAGCCTGTGGTGAAATTCGATAGAATGCGTCCACCCAACTGCTTATTAATGTTCCCTGGGCTGGGAAAGGAATAATATCAACAGACTGTTACAGTCAAAGAAGATGGATTATAATTCCTCAAATAAATGGATCCTTTTGTTTTGCTCAGAACTGTCAGCCCGCTCAGCTCCTAAACCTGGGTCACCCCTGAAGCAGAGTTTAAGAAATCGATATTTGAGCCATTTCTAGAAACAAAGCAATAGATAAGAAATAGGGTGGTGGCACTGGTGCTTGCAGGAGGCCAGCTGGGTCTCTGTAAGACTTGAGATTTCTTTTAAAAAGAAGCACAGTGCATTCTGCGGTTTTCTTCACGGCCAGATTTGAGCCTCCAGCATCATCTCTTGTCCAGGCGATTTTGCCTATGGAAAATAAGATGTCCCCAGACACTCAAAGCACACTTTTCCACAAGCAGTTTAACTGCTTTTAAAACTTAATCGTGTGTGAAATGTACTGTTTCCACCTTGTTGGCCACTTGGCCTCTGCAACAGGCCCCCTCGCCAGCCCCCAGGCTGTTAGCGGGCCTGAGGCAGGTCGGGTCCAGCTGGGATGGCAGTGCATCCCGGGCAGCCCTCTTACCAGGCTGGAGCCAGGAACTTCTTAGTCTTACTATTACTTAGCTCCTAAGTCGGCCTTAGCTTCCTATCTGCCCCGTGGATGTGAAGAGCTGCCCACCGTTTCTTTCAGGCTGGGTCTTGTGTCCTGGAACTTTTGGTACTGAACCTGCCAGCAAAATTGATCTGTCACCTATCCCAGTCCCTTAGACGTCCGCCATCTCCTAGTGACCCGAGGTCAACCTAGGTGTTGTATTATATTGTAGCTTTCCTGGTTGGAAAGTAAACAGTGATCCCTACCAGTTGACATAGAGGCTGAGTCAGTGGCGATGCAAATCTTCACAGGTTCTTTAGGATTAGTCCACCTTTTGCTGTAAAGTATCTGCAGCACGAGGTTCAGGGAAAGGAAGGGCAAGCTAGGCCCGGAGGAAGCGCAAGAGCCTGACCCTTTGGTCTGGATTTTCTTGGGTTGTGTTAGACGAATCCTAACCAGCAAGTCTCTTTTGAATAACATTTCAATTTTTTTTTTCAGATTTCAAAAGTAATACATGCTCATTTTAGGTAATTAGAAAGTTCAGAATGCACAAAGTAAAAAATACAAATCATGCATATTCTTATAACCTAGTTAATAACACAGCTGCCATTTGGTATATGCATTTTTAGTCATAGATAGATAAATAAATACAAAGGTAGGTAGGAAGGTAGGTAGGTAGGTAGATAGGAAGTTTGGTAGGTAGGTAGATGATAGAGAGATAGAAAGGTTGCTAGGTAGATAGATAGGAAGGTTGGTAGTTAGATAGGTAGGTAGGTAGATGAACATATCTACACTAATAAAAGAGAAACATGCAAATTGGTGTCACACCGCTACCCTTCCCATTGGCTAATCAGGGCGATATGCAAATTAACTGCCAGCCAAGATGGCGGCCTGCAGCCAGGCAGCTTGAAGCAAACAGGAGGCTTGCTTGCTTCAGTGACGGAGGACTCCAACGTTCCCCGCCTGCCGCTGCCGGCCTCTGAGCTTGCAGTTTGAAACATTGTTACAAATATAGAAGCTAAACAAAACCCAGTAACCTGCTTTCAGCTAGCCAGGATCTCAGAGCTGGATTTGAAACAGTGTTTCGATTATAGAACCCAAACAAACCAGATACCTGCTTTCAGCAGCCGAGGCCTAAGTTGGAGCCAAGCCTCAGAGCTAAAGCTGGCCCAGAATAAAAAAAATAAATAAATAAAGGAGCGGTTGGGAGCTTCAGTCACCCTCCAGCCTGAAAACAGCACTCAGCCCCTCACCCAGACTGGCCCGGCACCCCAGTGGGGACCCCCACCCTGAAAGGAGTGTGACCAGCTGCAAACAGCCATCATCCCCACATCCAGGCTGGCCAGGCACTCCAGTGGGGACCCCCACCCTGATCCAGGACACCCTTCAGGGAAAACCAGGTGGCCCCCACCCGTGCACCAGGCCTCTATCCTATATAGTAAAAGGGTAATATGCCTCCCAGCACCAGGATCAGAGGAGCCGCGAGGCCTCCCAGCACCGGGATCAGCGGAGCCGCGAGGCCTCCTGGCCCCTGGAGCAGCATGATAGGGGGCAGCGCCCAAACCCCCTGATCGCCCTGCGGCTCTGTGTGTGAGAGGGGGCGGGGCCACAACCTCCCTATCAGCCCTGCTCTGTTCGTGACAGGGGAAGGCGCCCCAACCCCCTGATCAGCCCTGCTCTGTGCCTGAAAGGGGGGAGCTCCCCAAACCCCTGATGGGCCCTGCTCTGTGCGTGACAGGGGGTGGCGCCGCAACCTCCCCATCGACCCTGCCTTGAGTGTGACAGAAGGCGGTGCCCCAACCCCCCAATCGGCTCTACCCTGAGCATGACTAGGGGTGGCATCACAACCTCCCAATCCGCCCTGCTCTGTGCATGACAGGGGGTGGCGCCTCAACTCCCCAATCAGCCCTGCTCTGAGCCCAACCAGGGGCTGCACCTAGGGATTGGGCCTGCCCTCTGCCACCCGGGAGCAGGCCTAAGCCAGCAGGTCGTTATCTCCCGAGGGGTCCCAGACTGCGAGAGGGCACAGGCCCGGCACAAATTTTTGTGCACCGGGCCTCTAGTATATATATATATAGAGCAATGATGGATGAATGGATAGGCAGATGGAGAAGCCTCCACATCACCACATTTAGCTGTGTCAAGACAATGGAATTCCTTAACTCTCTAGAGGACTAGTTCTCAAGGTGTCATTTCTGGACCAGCCGCATATGCAACATTTGAGAACTTGTTAGCAATGCAAATTCTCAGGTCCCACCTTAGACCTTCTGGAAATCAGTAACCCTGAGGGTGATTTAACCAGTCCTCTAGGTGAATCTAATGTACATTAGTCTGAGAACTCCTCTGTAACTAATCTGACTCCCTGATCCAGGGTCCATTTTGAACCCTGGCCCATCTGCTACATGGGATTGTTAGATTCTCAGGCCAGCTCATTGGAGGTTAAACTTAGTCTAAGTCAGTACTTTATAGGTTTAACTTCATCTTCTTGGGACAGCTGCTCAGTCTTTCAGATTCTTTCCCTACTGGCCTCACCCAAATCCTCTCAAAATGCCACTGGGGAACACAGAGCTCTAGCTTCCATGTCTACATGTCCAGAGGGACGCCAAGCTTGTGCTTATGCCCCCATGTGCTGAGACATAATTGTCCTGGTCTCATCTTTGGACATTCTGCTGGCATTTACCTCTGACATCTGTGACACTGACGTGTGTCCCATGTGTTCTCAGCTTATTAAGGGGCCAGGCGCCTTCTTCTGTTATCTAGATCTTTCCATGGCTCCTGTAGGTCCCTGAGTTTCTGCCACATCTTTTATATACCCTTAACTGGGTTGGTCCACGCATGCTTTCACTGGTCCCTGTCTTCACTTGGAGTCCATTGCCCAGGGGTATGCTCACTCTCCCTGCCTTATCAGTCATGTCCCATGAATTGGCCTGGCACAATGGTCTCTGCCCTGAGTGCCCAGAGGAGACTAGAGTGAGGTCCTATTTGCCCTCGGTCCCTTGAGCTCACAGGACACAGCTTTTTCTCTCTGACCATCTCCCTGATTCTGTCTCCATTTCTCTTCCCTCGTCTTTTATGCAAAGCCGCTGATATGTTGAATGGCCCTCTTTTACCAGTTCCCAGCTTTCCAGGCCATCTCAGGTGTAAAATTCTATTTAAAATGGCAAAAGCTAAACAGTAATTCCTTCTCTTGGCATCTGTAATAATGCATCACCCCGAGGCAGATGGATGTAGGGAGGCAAAATAGAAAAACACAATAATATGTTTCTAAATCCTACCCTCTTTTCATAATCAAATAAACACACAACTTTCATATAATTTGGTTTCTATTGCACGTACTTTTTGATGGGTCTTTTTTTGGTCATTTATCCATATGCCAGAAACACTGTTTCCATGTCATTAAATACTTTTCTACAACATGACTTTTAATGGCTTCGAGGAATTCAATTAAATGTGTGGTGAGAAGAAAAATAAATGGCTATTTTAAAAGCTATTGGCAGTTTGTCTGGGTTTCTTTAGGGGATGGTAGCAAGATTCATTCAAGGGAAAAATTGTTTTCTTTTTTCCCGTTGGGATAAAAAGACACTTAGATGGGCCTTTTGCTGATGCAAAGGCAATAACTAATGACTTCATCGGAGCCCACTTTTGAGACATGAAGGAGATAAATGGCAGAGAACAAGCTGTCTTCTTGAGCTGTTCGGATGGCTGCAGATTGCTGGCTTCCTTTGGGGGTTGCAGGTCTGGGACCCAGGAAAGGAGAAGGAAGTGGGTAAAGTAAGAGAGGCCAGTAGAGGAGCAGGTGGGCCTGGACAAAGAGGTGAATTGCTCAACTAGGAGCTCCTTGCATTGAATCACAAATGATGGATTTACATATAAAGTTGTCGGACTTTGAGACTGAGGTGTAATTTTCTGTCATGTGTTCACTTTATGATCTTTTCAGTAAAGACTATTGTACATAGTTATACGCCCAAGCGATGCCTTGAGAAATGAAGGAAGAGGATTGTTTTCATGTTCGCAGAAAAGTGGAGAAAGGGTAACAATATGGCCAAAGGATGTTAGGAGTCAACTGCAACATGAACCAAGAGCCAATGGCTACACCCAGCCATTGCAGCCACACCCAGCCTCTATGGCTACTCCCGTGAACTGTTGGGAACATTCAGGAATCTCTGAGGCATAAAAGCATGGGAAGTCCAGTTATTTTATTTGAGTATTAAATAGCAGGTAACTGCAGGGCTGGGAAGCATGGGATACTCTAACCTTAGTGTATCATAATTTATTCAACCATCCTCTATTTCCTCCCCCCCGCCCCCATCATTCCTAACACTGCTATAAGCAGCCTTAGAGATACAGTTTGGGGCATATAATTGATTGTGCCCTTTGTGCAAATTCCTGGAAGTGGAATTGCTTGGGCAATGGCACACCTGTTTCAAAGGCTTGTGATGTGGTGCAATTTTGTTTTCAGTCTTCGAGCTCCCTGGAAAACCAATCGTCAGAGGGTCATGAATTGATCAGAATTGATACTCGGCATGTAATCTGTGAACCAGACAGAGCATCCCAGTGTTTGGAGGGATGCCCATGTTCTGGGTTCAAACCCTGGCACCACACTCGGTCTGGGTAACAGTGGGTAAATCGGCCATGTCTCTGAGACTGTCCTCAGTTCAAAAGCAAGGATGATTCGGTATCAACCTCATCAGTTTGATTTCATGGAGATGACACATGGAAACTGCATAGGATTTTGTATATACTAAAAAACCCTGTAGAGACTAAAAATACTGACTTCTCTGCCGTTTGTTTTTTCGGAGTGAGAGAAACTTGCAGATTTCAGTGCTTTCGTCTTTGCGACTCCAGAAAGGAAAGAAAAATACACCCATAGAACCTGCTCCCTAGGTGTCCCTTAGCCCCAGTAATTTGATTCAAGGGCATTGATGACCTACTTTTTGAATCATGCAGCCTTGGCTGGGCTGTTTCCTGTTCCCTTGCTAAGTAACCAGCAGACTGCGCTTTTCTGTGAAGGGGTGGGGAGGCTCCTCTGGAAATTCTGGAAACCTTTCCTAGTGTATGGCACGAGCTGCCGGAATGATGGGAAAGGCTGCATGCAAACTTAGGTGCGGCTCTCTCTCCTCCTCCCCCCATGCCTGGCGGGGCTGGAGCCTTGGGGAAGGTTCTTGTCTGCAGTGCTCTTCCTCCCTCAGACCCTCACCGCCCTAAGGAGAGCTCAGCCACAGGGCACGGCCTCTCCCTCACGCCTCTTTCTTTAGGAATGGAGTCACGTCCCCAGGCACAGCTATGCAAGAGGGAAAAGAAGTGTTTCAGCAGTGCCTGGGTGCCTTGGTGCTGACAGTCACGTCCCAGGAAGCGATTCTTGTCTCTGCATGAGACAACATGCACAGGCCAAGGGTCAGTGTCTTCCCAGAGCCCTGACACTGTTCTGGGGGCTTTGCTCAGAGGTCATCTCCCCAGGGCAGGGCGGGGGAGGTGGAGGAGGAGCGGCAGCTAGTGCAGGCACAGATTCTCCCTTTATAGAGTTTAAAAATTTTATTCTTCATGATGTTTTTGCATTCATTTTGATTTTACTGGTAAGAAATACTGCTGCATTGGATTGAGTGGTGTCCCCCTCAAATTCAGAGCCTCAGGATGTGACCTTATTTGGAACTGGAGTCTTTGCAGCTGTGACTGGTTAAGATAAGGTCAGATTGGTTTAGGGGGGACTCTGAGTCCAGTGACTGGTGTCCTGAGAAGAAGGCCTGTGAACACAGAGACACAAAGGGAGCCACCTGTGTGGAGCCAGACTCAGCAGATAGGCTGTGCCGCATCCCCTGGAGCTGTGCCAGGCAAAGGCGGTTCATCCCTGGAGCCAGGGAGGGGCATGGCCCTGCGGACCCCTTGGTTGCTGACTTCTAGCAGCTGGTACTGTGACAGACACATGTCTGCTGTCGGTGGTACCCAGTTTGTGGTGCTTTGGACGGCAGCCCTGGGAAACGAACACAAGTGCATGACAATGTTGTCCATCCCATTCCTGAGTTTCCTGGGCTCCTGACATTTTGTATCCGAGCTGAGTGCCATCCTCTCCTCACCCTACTGCTGGCTCTGTCCTCTCACTTAGCCATTTATAACAAGTCAGTGAGGAGCACACAGACGAAGATCGCCCATAGGAACCCTTTGAAATGACATATACAATATGTGGCTGATAGTAATACGACTTTATTTGAATACCCGGTTGGTGAGGTCTGAACATACCCAGGCTATAGACATGCCCAGTGCTATTTGTTTAACAAACACTGGGCATTGACACGGTCAGAGTTGTGCTGAGTGACCACAGCAAAATGCACAATGGCTGCCTTTAAGGGGTTCACTGATGGAAGGAGATAAGAGAGACACAAGCACCGCAGAAAGCGCAACCCAGGGGCCATGCTCCCCCGAGGGTTTTGTCTGCCCTAGAATCCTTCCAGGATGCTTACAAGGAGTACTCCAAACATCCTTCTACCCGTGGGGCAAAAGATGAAAGCTGTGGAGTATTTCCTGTGCCCTCTCCCCTCCCTCCCGCTTCCCAATATGGGTGGTCCCCCCAGTGTCCTGCCAACACCTCCTCTTGCTTGGCAGATGCTGTGAGGCAGGAGGTCAGGCCCATGGTGATGTCAGAGAAACACCCAGAGCCAGGAGGCCCACACCAGGGTTCAGAAAGTGCGTTGTCAAAATAAAACTAGAAATACACAAGTTCTTTGGGGATGGAGGGGTAAGGAAAGGGGCCCTGAGTAGGGCTCTGAGTTCAAGAGCCATGGGGTATCCACTGGTGGTAACAGGATAAATCGGATCTCTGCTGGTTTGGAGAGCCAGCTGGGAAGGAAGGGCAAGAGGGAAGAAGCAGGGTGACGGTCCCCTGAGCCTGGACTGAGGGGTGATGCCTCCCTGGAGGAACACCACCTGAGAGAGAGGGGTGGGCGGAGACTGGTGCACCACACTCCCAGCTGGAGAAAACTCAGCTCTCTTGGAACCAGCTGTGCGCATAGCCAGGAGCCTGAGTGATGCAGGTTAAAAATAGTGGAAATTGCCAGCTCCCGGAGTGTGGCCAATTATTACCATTATTATAATTGGACTGGAAATTAACCTATTGTATATGGCGCCCATGACGTATCCACATTGTTTCAGGCCAGCTGGTCTGCGAGAGGCTAGCGTTAGCGTGGTGCGGTTGGTGTGTCCCTGGAAGCAGTCAGAGCCGAGGTGGGGGTGGGAGGTGCCAGGCCGGCTGCAGCAGTGGTGAAATTCAGAGCAATGAGAAGCAGTGCTGTGGGGAAGGCAGGCTTGCCCTTCCCGGTAAAGTGTCACACACCCTGCCCACCCAGACACGTTTGCCTGCTATCTGGGGGCATGGGTACTGGTTGTGGGTGATCTGTGTGTTTGAGGGTCTGAAGAGGTCTGAGGTCTTCAAGAACCCTAATCTGACCTAAATGCCGAGGCTCACATAGAAGTTTTGCCCACTTGGAAAACAACAAATAATGAAAAGAAAGTACCCTGCACAATGTGGTGAGGGGACAAAGGGGCGGGCCTTTCCACCTGGCAACAGGAGCAGAGCTGGACTAGGACGAGGCCTGCAAGATGCCTAGGATGCAAATTTAAGGAGGTCCCCCCTCCCAGGTTCATGCAGGGGCAGCATCTACACTTGCATGAGTCTGAGAGTCAGGGCCTCCTTAGATGTTGCGCCCTCGCCTCAGTCCTGCTCTCTTGGTGCCCGACGGTGGTCTTTACTGAGAGGAGACAGTGAGCAGGATGCTGGTAACAGAACTAAGTAGAAGGGAACCTAGAGGAGGCTCGGTGGCAAGTGCTTGTTGCCTCACCCAGCATTCAATTCTCCTTCCTCCTTAGTGACAGGAGCCCAATTTTATTTGGGGTGATGAGCAGTGAACCTAGTTTAATAAAAGCACAGAAGTAATATTTCTCAGGTGCCCTTACATTTTGTAGCTTGGTTTTGAGACCAAGCTCTCCTCCTTGAAAGAGAAGCATAAATGTATGTTGTGTGGGCAGGACAGCTGCTACAAGGACCTGACTACCCAGAAGAGAGGAAGAGACCTTCCCCCCCCCGCCCCATTTTGACTTTTCCCCTCTGTGCAGCCTGCAATTTGGAAGCTCCATGAGCATCTCAGACCATTAGGTGATATTGAGAATGGAAGCCATGTCCTAGGGAGACAGAATAGCAGACCAATCTGGGTCCCTAATGATACTGTGGGGCTGTTAATGATGCTGTTGTTCAATTTCATATGAGACAAAGCATCCTTAACGCTGAGAGATGAAGTAAAGTAAAGAGATAAAGTCTTTATCCAAAGAAGGGCTGAGCATGAACTGAAACCCAGGACTATTGGATTGCAAACCTGTGTTCTTAGCTGCTACCCTGGGTTGCTGTGAGGCAAGGGTACCCATGGCCAACCGTTGGTGCCTTTGGAGTTGAGCTGAAAGTCAGCCCCTTCCCTGACCTGGCTGACAGGTCTCTGAAGAGACCCCCTAGGCATCCTGTGCTCCCCAAACCCAACCTGAAGCCTGTTGGTAGCTCTGCGGCCCCTGACTCTGCAGGCCCCACCTACGAAGTCAGCCTCCCTCCTGGGGCCTCTGAGCTCTGTTTCTAGTGCAGCACCAGGGCCCTACTCCCAACCTCCACACACTTAACCAGATTAGGTTTTCATGAAATATGAATGCTTTTTCCAGCAGCCTTGGAAATGCGCGTCTGTCCAGATCAGCGGGGCTGATTGACAGTGCAGGCTGAGGGGGAAGGGAGAGGATTCTGGCTAGAGCATCTTCATGTGTCAAGGGGAGTTCAGGATCAGAAAGGCTGCCCAGTGACAGGTCTGCAGGTGACGGTGGGTAAACCTCACTGTTCTCAGGAAAACCATGCAGCCAAGAGACAGGGCTGGGCTTAATTGGCATAACTTAACCCCTCCCCGCCATATCCCACTACCCCTAAACTTCCCACTTCTTCTCTGCTCCCGGGTACTCAGGACACTGCTGACATCCCTTTCTTCTTGAAGACTGGGCGATCTTCAGCAGGTTTCTCAGCCTGGGTTTACATTTTGAATCATGTATCTTAGAGTCAGGCTTGCCTGATCCTGTGGAGAGCTGACTGGGGGGAGAAGGCATCAGAGATCTACGTGGGGGGTCTACTTACATGAAAACATGAAGGGTTTTGCAGGAAAAGAGCTCAAGGGAAGGAACAGAAAGTTAAAGTGCATAAGGTTGGCTCACAGTGCAGGGAGGGCTGCAGGCAAGGCGGGTGTGTTGCATGCCTCTGCAGGAGGAGGCAGCTGCAATCAAGGGTGTGGTGCAAATGGAACATGTTTCATTCCTGCCTCCTTCGAGGAGCCCTCAGGTGGCCCTGCATCTGCCCTGCTGGCTCCAGGTGGGGGTTCTGACTCTGCAGTAATGGGCGAAGGTGCTGGTGGCCTCTGGGCACCCATGGTGCGGACTGTAGAAGACAATGGTGACTTGGTCAGTGCTTGGTGACACTCTCCCAGCAGGGCTCAGCTGGGCATGAGCAGTGCACTGCCATCGCTGCCAACTTGCCCTGGCCATGGATGCCCAGATGTCTGGTTAGACATTCTAAGTGTCTGAAGGTGTTTGGATGAGATTTAAATGGGCAGACTGAGTGAAGCCCATTGCCCTCCCTGATGCGGGTAGGCCTTTTCCAAGGAGTTGAAGGTCTGAATGGAACAAAAAGGCTCACTCCCCTCTAGTAAGAGAGGATTATGCTTCCTGCAGCCCTTTGATCTGGGGCATCGGCTCTTCCTGGTTCTACAGCAGCTTCTGACCTTTGGGCTCAAACTGTGACATGGGATCTGCAGATCTTTGACTTGTTAGCCTCCATAATTGTGTGAGCCATTTTTTTATTATATATATATATATTATATATTATATATATATAATAAACAAATAGGATATATATATATATTTGTTTTCTGTTTTTTTCTGGAAAGCCTCTAATTAACACACACTATCAAGAAGCATTACCATAGTGAACTAAAATAAAGGGTTATGCCATGGGGTACCCAAAAGGGCTGTCTGAGGAACACATGTGGAAATTTCCAGAATTACCAGACATAAATGTTTAGGAAGAGTGGCTTGTTCCCTTAGAGTGAGTGAGAGTGTGGAGAACACAGCCAGAGACACGTCTCAAAGGCCCTGTGCTAGGCTGAGGGATGGTCCCCTAAAGATGTTCACATCCTAACCCTTGGACCCTATTCATGTGTTTCCTTACATGGCAAAAGGCACTTTGTGGGTGTGATTAGGTCAAGGATCTTGACATAGAGAGAGTGACCTGGATGGTCTAGGTGGGCCCAGTGGTTCCACAAGGGTCCTTAGAAAGAGGTAGGCAAGAGGGTCCGGGAAGAGGGCAGGAGATGTGACGATGAAAGCAGATGTGGTGGTGATGTGCTTTGCAGATGGACAAAGGGACCATGAGCCAAGGAATCTGGTGGCCTCCAGAGGACAGAAAAGGCAGGAGAGACTAATATAGGACCTAGCTGGGAATACATACCCATCACTTTGGAAGGGCAGGGCATGAAGGCACCAACCTGAGCAGAGCGGGAGCCTCTTTCTATATAACTCGCGTGGTAGCTGTGCATGAGGATGGCCCCCAATTGCACTGACAATATGGAACTGCTGCACTGACCCTGGGACTGTTCCAATTGTCTTATTACACTTATTGTGTGTGTGAGTGTGTATGTGTGTGTAATATGCCCTTATGAGTGAAGTTACTGTTAGGAGTGTTTTCTGGTGTGACAGACATTCTCACTACCCAAATCTATGCTGGATCTCCTCTGGGCACCTCAAAATCTCACATGTAAGGACCTGGGGGCTGAGTATTTTTTGCCGACACTTAAGGTTTTGCAAGTTATTCCTGGTGCACATAAGGCAGGCCCACCCACTGATGACAGGGAATAGCGTGGGCCCCTTTTGCTGCCCTGGGATTCTGTTTGATGTGAGTACAGTACCAGACAAGGCAGTTTACTGATCTGATCAGAAGACTTTGATGTTCAGTGAAGGTGGCCTGAGAGCATTTTTCATCAGAAGGAGCAGCAGAGAGAGCGAGCCCTAGGAGCCCTATGTAGCAAAGAGACAACAATCAGGTATGTAATTAGTTCCCGGGGGGTGGGGGTTGTGAGGCTTTGGTTCTGTTTTCTTGCTCCCCACCCATCTTGTAGTCTTTCTAAGTTTGGTTTGGCTTCCCAAATAACCTGATTTTCACATTCTTTGTGTTTTCTTTAGCTATTTTTAGATCCTTTGATTCAGCTTAGTTGGCAGCTGCTGTTCCCCAAATACTTGAAGAACTTCCAGTTCCACGGTGGATGAGGCAAAGACGGCGCTGGAAAGCAGCCCTCTTCCCGCTGCAGTTCCTGGGGTTTCTGGGACAGGATGGCTCTGGCCCAGGAGGCGGCTGCCTGCCCCAGTTGGTGTTCTCCACGGAACGCTTCAACTGCTCCAACTGAGGCTTTCTCACGTGATGTGGGAGCTCACAGCACCTTCTGTGAGTGCAACTCATGGCAACATTTTAAGGGTGGCCCTAGACGTCTCTCCTCCTGAGTCCAGAGAACGTAGTATAGTTCTAAGGTTCTCTCTGTAGAAGTGAGCAAGTGCGGGGCTTCAGACTGACCCCTGACAAATACATGGTTTTTAACTCAGCTGAGCTCTCCATACTACTTCATGCTCTTTAAATCATGCCTAGCGTATTCCTTCTCTAAATCCTGGCATTGCTTTGTGACTGCCTGGGTTCAAATTCTAGCTTCACCGCTTACCACCTGTGGGACTGTAGCCTTGTTATGCTTTAGTTTTCTCTTCTGTGAAATGTTGTGATATTAATAGTGTCTGCCCCTGGTATTGTTGTGAGAATCAAATGAAGCACTTAGGACAGTGCCTGGCACATAACACGACCTCTAGGGCATGGGCTGCCATTTATTCCAACCTTTGCAGTGCTCCTCAAGCTCCCACGAGGCCCCATCCCGCATTCCCAGGCAACGATGTGCTGTCTTCATTAGTGCAATGTAGAGGCCTCTGTACACAGGATCTCAACTTGATTCCACTTAAAACCTTTTGCTTCTCATGCATTTGCAGCCGCTTCTTTCTGACCTCAGAAGTCAGAGGCCTCTCCTCATTCTGGGGCTGATGCTTCTGCCTGTGGCCCTGCTCCCTGCTCTCTCGCCTCCTCAGTCTCCTCTCCAGCTGCCCATGTGCTGGGGTGCACCTGCTCTTGGAGTCCACACGCCTTAATTCCAGTGCAAGTGGTGAGCAAAATACATTCATAGTAGAAAACATACAAACACAAATCACCCATAATCTCATTTGACTGACCTCATCTCCAATCCATTCTCTCTGCCCATACTGAATGGTCTTTCTACGTGTCTAGTTCATCACACCATTATGCTGCAACCTTCCAATGGTCCCCACTTTCTACAGAAAATGTTTATCTTCCTCAGCCTGGCACTGAGCCTCTTTGTAACCCACCTTCCCATCCTTCTCTGCCTCCAGGAGGCCTTTGTGACCACCCCCCACCCCAACTATTGTTCCTGCTCTTTTCTCTACCTCATCAAATTCTAGCCATTTGAGCTCCACATTACACGTCTGTTCAGTAAAGCCTTCTTTTAACTACCTACAGGCAGCAGTGATTACTTCCAGTGCTCTCTGTTGCATTGTGTTCAAATTCCTAATAAAGCACTTATCACACCCTACCACCTGTGCAGGTTCAAATGTACATGATTCTCTTGATTCATGGAATTCGGCTGTTGCTGGGTGATTTCCTCTCGCTCAGCACTCCTGGGAATGGTTGAAATAGGCAATGGCAAGAGTGTCATTTCTGAATTGTTCAAATAGGCATTTAACTTACTGTTGAGCTAGCATATCACAAATACGCCCAGATTTCAATTTGCAACAGCAACAGGGCTTTTTGTTAGCTTATCTTGGGCATCTGTCCAGGGGCACCTTTTCTGGTTTTTCCAGGAGGCACAGGTGATTCATCTATGCCAGGTTTTCTGCTGTGTTTGCCTTTCAGAGTTGTTTAGAATCTGCCAATCACTGAACATTAGATCAGGGGACCTCAAGCTTCAGGGGCTGTCAGAATCCCAGGTGGTAGAGGTGGGGGTTGGGCTGAAGGGAGTGAAAAGGGGAGGATGGGCTAAAATGCAGATGGTTGGGCTTTGCCTCCAGAGTCTCTGATTCTTGGGAAGTCCAGAGTGGAGCCCAAGAATGTGTATGTCTCATAAGACCCAGGAGGCTCTGTGCTGCTGTTCTGGGGACCAAACCACTGCTCTTGGAAAATGCACAAGCTTTGGCCTTGCCCTCCTCCACTGCTGCTATCCTGCATCTTCTTCCTGTCTCTATGGCGATGGCCACGGTTTTCCTTTGCTCATTAGCATCACTACTGGTGAGTCCCATTCGTTTTAAACCTGCTTCTTGCTCTTCCCTGGCCCCATCCCCTTCTCCAACCAGTCTATTATTAGCACCCAAAGGACAAGGGTTATGCCAGTGTGGTTTCTATATCTTTAGTGTCATCAATGACTGGTACACATCAGGAGCTTAAATAAATGTAAGAATAATTGAATTAGGTGTCTGGTGTTGGCCCTGCTTTTGAATTGGTCTTTTTGGCAGGGAGTTAAACCCTCTCCATTCAATTCTTATTGTAGGTGAAATGAAGGGAATGGTGCTTGACAGCAGATATGAATTAGAGAATTGGGTGCAAAAGTGTCTGCCTAGGAGGAAGGTTAATTAATAACCAGTTAATCAATAAGGTGGAGACAGAGGCTGCTGATGACAACAGAGTTGTTTTGTGACCGCCAAGTGCCCAGGTGGCCTACAGAGCTATTTCATGGGCAGGATTATTGCAAGTTTCTCCACAGGAACACAGCTACCGCAGCACCCATGAGAAAAATTCTCCCCAAAGAATTTTGATTTGAGGAAAAGAATAAGGAAATGTGAGTCCTACACAACTCACAGGACATTAATAGAGAGGCTGACTATAAGAAAAGAGTAATGTCTATTTTTTTCTGATTAAAAAATTAATTCACACATTAGAAGCTTCAAGAATACAAAAAGTGCCCTAACTGGTTTGGCTCAGTGGATAGAGCATTAGCCTGTGGACTGAAAGGTCCCAGGTTCGATTCCAGTCAAGGACATGTATCTTGGTTTTGGGCACATCCCCAGTAGGAGGTGTGCAGGAGGCAGCTGATCGATGTTTCTCTCTCATTGATGTTTCTAACTCTCTATCCCTCTCCCTTCCTCTCTGTAAAAAATCAATAAAATATATTTTTAAAAAATACAAAAAGCATCCTGAAGGACATAGGTTACCTATAATCTTAGTATTCAGAAATTACCTGCATTTGCATGTTGAATTATTTTTTTTCCTTTCAGTGTCTTTGTCTTTCTCTCTCTCTGCATGAAACTTTATGGAGTTGTAACATTTATATATTCTGTATCCTATTTGTAAAAATTAACCTCAAATTATAAATGCGTTTCTGCCAGTTATCAGTCTTCAAAAACATAATTTTTAATCTTTATTTTTTAAATTACAAAAATACTATTATAACTAAAACTAAGGATTCAGAATTATATATAGTAGGGAAGATAATTTTTCTCCTCTCCAAATCCACTCCCAAGAATAAATCATTGCTAACAGCTTGACACTTTTTTTTTCTGGGCATAGTCAGCAATTTAAAGTTTAAGAAAATAAACAAAAGGGCTTATATCATTCTGCCACTTGCTCTTAAAAAAGATTTGGCATTTTTTCTATACAAATGGCCTGTTTTGGCTCATGTTTCAGATCTTCCTAAATTCTCTCAAACAAGCAGCATCTGTCCTCAGCTCTGGCATTAGCAGAAGCTGGCCTTGGTTCATAGCTTGGCCTCACCTGAGTACCTCCAAGCCCAATGCAAGTAGCAATCATCTGCATATCATTTTGTAGCTCATGCTGGGTGGCCCCAAGCAGACCACAGGTGGCAGATAACCTGCCTTCATCTCCCAGGAGTTCCCAGAGCCAGCGTACCCAGTGAACAGCTTCAGACCACATCAAAGCACCACCACCCAACCACCTACACAAGTGACACACTGAAGGGTTGGACTCAGTGAATAGTGGAGCTCACTGAAGTAATTCCTTCTCTGTGGAGTGGGCTCCTGCATAACTCATCCTCCATAGTGGTCACAGGTCAGTTATCAGTGGTCATAGTCACTCCTTGTAGCTGATTGGCCTGGCTCAAACCCTCCCATTGACATGCCAATAGCAATCAAGGCTCAACTACAAGAGGAGGGTGTACAGACCACATGGGGCACACATCTTGAATACCAAGCTTGGGTGATATGGAAGGCTGTGCCATTAGACCCTATAGGACACCTACTACATTAGACCACTCTACCAAGCCTTTAAGATGTGGCAGCTCTACCTAATACATAGAAACAAACACAGGGGAGTGCTAAAATGAGGAGACAAAAAACATGTCCTAATTGAAAGAACAGAACAAAACTCGATAAAAAGGACCAAACAAAATGAAGACAAGCAATCTATTAGATACCGAGTTCAAAACACTGGTTATAAGGATGTTCAATGAACTTAGTGAGAACCTCAATAGCATATAAAAGATCCAGTCAGAAATGAAAAATACATGAACTGAAATTAAGAATATAATAGGGAATCAACTGTAAAGTAGATGAAGCTGAGAATCAAATCAGCAATTCGGAATATAAGGAGGCAATAAACATCCAATCAGAATAGTAAAAAGAAAAAAGAATTTAAAAAATGAGGATAGTGTAAGGAGCCTCTGGGACAATACATGCATATCAACATTTGCATCATAGGGGTGCTGGTTAGAGAAGATAGAGAGCAAGAAATTGAACACATACTTGAAAAAATAATAACAGAAAACTTCCCCAACTTGGTGAAGAAAATAGACATACAAGGTCAGGAAGCACAGAGAGTCCCAAACAAGTTGAACCCAAAGAGGCCCACATCAGAACACATCACAATTAAAATGCAAAAGGTTAAAGGCAAAGAGAGAATGTCAAAAGCAGACCGAAAAAATCAGATAGTTACCTAAAAGGGAGCTCCCATAAGACTGTCAGCTTATTGCTCAACAGAAACTTTGCAGGCTGGAAGGGATTGGCAAGAAATATTCAAAGTGATGAAAAACAAGGACCTATAACCAAAATTACTCCACCCACCAAAGCTATCATTTAGAATTGAAGGACAGATAAAAAACTTCTCAGACAAAAAAAAAACCTAAAGGAGTTCATCACCACCAAACCAGTATTAAATGAAAAGTTAACAGATCTTCTTTAAGAATAAATAGGAAGATAAAAAATATGAACAATAAAATGGAAATGAATACATACCTATCAATAAATAAATCTAAAAAACAAAATGAACTAACAAGCAGAACAGCAACACAATCATAGACATGTATTAGAGGCATGAATGAAAAAGGTGAAGGGATTAAAAAGCATAATTTGGTTGTCATGTTACAGAATAGTCATGGAGATGTTATGTTAAGTACAGTATAGGGAATATAGTCAATAATATTCTAATAACTATGTATGATGTCAGATGGGTATAAGATTTATAGGAATCATCGCTTATTAAGTTATGTAATGTCTAATCACTGGGGTGTACACCTGAAACTAAGATGATAATGTATGTCAACTGTAATTAAAAATAAAAAGTGATAAAAAAGATTTAGCATTTTGTGGTCACTTCTTTACTAAGCATAGTGAAAACATGATTTTTCATACCTACTCAATATTATTGAACAGTTACATCAAGCAATGTCAAACTTGCACCCCGCTGGCCTGCTTGTGGCCCACAACAAATAAGCAGCCCAGCCAATATAACGGTATGTAAGAAAGGTTTTAATAAAAATTTTGTAACTTAATTTTTACAATATTCTGTTATATATAATCTATAATAATAAAAGCGTAATATGTTAATTAGACTGGATGACCTTCCCGACGAAGCTGGTGCTGCCAGGGAAGCCTGGATCCCGGGTGCCAGAAGGAAGCCGGTGCCAGGAGATGGGGGAAGAAAGACCTACTTGTGCATGAATTTCATGCATCGGGCCTCTAGTTATTAATAACAAACTGCAATGTTCACTAATGACTAATTATTATAATCATGTTGCATTCATTTCCCTTAAGCACCTTATGCATAGGCAAACCATTTCTCTCCACTAATACTATTAGAGAATATGTTAGCAGCCATGCCATCAGTCTTGGACTGACTTGTTTGGTGTGTGCAACAGGAAATATTTCACTTTTCGGAGAACAAGAAAAATAAGTTTATTTGCGTTATGCTTTTTAATTTGTGCAGTTATTCAGTGTCTGGTAAGTTGATGTTCAAGAAAAAATATTAATTTTTATTAAGATGTTCTATTATTTTATGTTAACACATTGAATGCGGGAAACGTATTTATACGTTTTACGTTGACTGGGAGTAAGTAGAGAGCAGGACACGTATTAATACTTTTTTTTATAGACTAGCGGTAGAATGCGGGTAACGTATAAATACGTAAACTAAAGTTATCATAATTTTACTGAACGTTGCCATTTGCGCAAAAAAATTAGCAAAAATGGCCCGCGCCACGTGCCACCTGTTAGCGTCTGATGAAAACTACCCGCATACAATGTGATAACATTACTTATTTGTTTCAGACCTTTGTATTCAGCATGTCTCTATTGAAATAAACCTACATTTCTATGAAAATTGAAGCTTTTTTGCCGAAACCGGTTTGGCTCAGTGGATAGAGTGTCGGCCTGCGGACTCAAGGGTCCCAGGTTCGATTCCGGTCAAGGGCATGTACCTGGGTTGCCGGCACATCCCCAGTGGGAGATGTGCAGGAGGCAGTTGATTGATGTTTCTCTCTCATCGATGTTTCTAACTCTCTATCTCCCTTCCTCTCTGTAAAAATTCAATAAAATATATTAAAAAAAAAAAAATTGAAGCTTTTGTTTTTTTGCAGCCCACATCAACTTAAACCTTGTTTATTTGGCTCGTGTTAGCCTTTGAGTTTGACATGCTTGATTACACTGTTTGACATTTTTAGTATTCTCAAGAATGCTGAGATGAACATCTGAATATATACTTCTTTGTCAATAGGAAAAAAGGTCACTTCTAATGGCTCTTGTTTGTTAAGCAAGTCAATAGCAAGGATTCAGCCTCCAAATAGGGCTCTTGACTCCAGTCTCACCTTGACTCCTGACTTCACCCCTCACTTCCACCAGTTTCTCAAGTCCCTTTGGGGTTTAGTAAGTCTACAGCGTGGAGTGTGGATCACTGAGACCCAGGTACCCCAGGTCATGACCCGGGATGGCATTTTTCCAGATGTGGGAGAAGTTTAGAGGCAGTCAGAGGAACAGCAATGTCCCAAATGAGAGGGGCTTCCTATCACTCATGTCTGTGAACACCCACGGAGAGGGGGTGAGGGGGACTGGCCCTGCTTCCTCCTTTCACCCCTGAAGTGGAATTCTTCCATTTTCATCTCTGATCCTGAGCCACACTAGAACAAAAGTCTCTGGGAAGGAGACATCTGAGGTTATCAGGAAGATTAAAGGTGGAGGACAATGTTATCGGTCATCCTGGAAAGGTCAGGCCAACTGCTAGTATTTGGCAAGGGATCTAGAGACAATGGGTGGCTGGGCTGAAGGCTTTAGGATGGGAGCTCGCAGACATTTTTTGGGAAGAGAGCAGGAATACATTCGATTTCACACGATAGGAATATGTGCTTCTTGGTGAAAGGTTGGCAGAGGTTCAAAGTTCACTAGCAATGAGCAGGAAATCACGTCCTTTCAAGATGCAGAGATAAGGGAGGAATCTTGGGTCCTTGAAGAGCACAGTTTATGTGGAATTATTCCAGGCCTGGGACTGGGACACAGTTCATGGGTCTCAGCAGCCATTTCTCATTTCCTCAAGCATATCTTGATCAAGCTCAAATCTTTGCAACAAATTATATATTTGGTTAATAATATTATATTTATTATATTACATTATATCATACCATGTTACGTATTTATATAGAGAGACGGTACCCAGTATTCATTGGTAAGGTCAAATACCTGTAACACTATATGGATTTGTGTGACTGTAGACTAGAAGAGAGCAAGGACAAGCTGGAATCCACAACACAGTGGGAACCATGAGGATGAATTGAAGCTCATGTCAGCTCTCATTGCCTCTGGCCTTGGTGGTGTAAACATCCTGCAGAAGTTGAGGCTTTTCATCAAGGAGTAAAACAAACACCCGGCCTAGGCGTTGCATTGGTTGAAGAAGGATTTAGGGCAGTGGTTCTCAACCTTGGCTGCACATTAGAATCACCTGGGAATATTTTTAAAATCCTGATTTCTGGGCCTCTGAGAAATCAGGATTTTAAAAAGATTCCCAGGTGATTCTAATGTGCAGCCAAGGTTGAGAACCACTGATTTAGGGGAAGGTAGAGCTGTTGCAGGCATGGCCACTCCCTCACACCGATGAGATGAGCCAGCAGATAAGTGAGAACATGTGTGAGCTACAAAGCATCTGCTGCTTTCCTTCCATACCCCTTGACCCCCAAAAACTCCCATAAGAATATCTCGTGTGGCCCACTCTAATTAGACGCACACAGGAAAGGTAATGTAAGCAAACATAGTCCAGCCTGGTGAATCCGATCCATCACAAGGTCACCATTGTCCTCTCTCTGAGCATTTGTCACTCATACACATTGCTTAAACCACACTTAATCTCCAAATAAAGACAGTAACACAGTCATGTTCCTATCTAACATAGTACAACATGCAGTGAAACACTCTAACCCTTTTTCTGAAAGAGGATATAAAATATTTTTGGTCTTTGGCTAATGTTCTTTCTTACCCTGGGAGATTTGTACTGCCTTTTTATCCTCTACCTTAAATACTGAAATACAAAGTGAATATCTATTAAAATATCTAAAGTAGGATAGTAAGGGGCAGAGAGAGAGAAAGAAAAATATTCAGTAATATGCATATGAACACTCATATCAAAATAAATATTTACAACTACTATAGTCCTCTATGCAACTGATTACAGAGTTGTAGCTGGTATTTACAACTACTTTCTTCCACCACCCATTTTGTATGCTCTTTGCCTTCAACAAGCACCTCAGCTTGTCATGGTTCCTTGCCTAGTGAGTTACCCAAACCTTTATTCCTGAAGGGTCTGGGCCAGTGGTCGGCAAACTGCAGCTCGAGTGCCACATGCGGCTCTTTGGCCCCTTGAGTGTGGCTCTTCCACAAAATACCGACTTCTGCGCATGGGCCATGAAGTTTCAATCGCACTGTACGTGCGCGCCCGCACGTGGTATTTTGTGGAAGAGCCACACTCAAGGGGCCAAAGAGCCGCATGTGGCTCGCAAGCCACAGTTTGCCGACCACTGGTCTGGGCCATTAGCAATCCTGCCTGAATTGGGTTCTTAAATTTAATCTCAGAGCGTGAAAATCTTCCACATCCATTCATGCTGCTTCTTACCCTTCTTGTATAGTAGCAACTCAACCTCCCCTTGATAGGCAGGATCACTTATCCCTTTCTGCCTGTTGACTCACCAGCACAAGGATCCCAAATGGTCAGATGGCAGTGTCACTCTCCTGTTTAATGGAATCATTGCTATGCTGCTAGGGAAAGCATTTCTCCTTTGCCACTAAGACCTCTGGTCCAGTGGAATCTAAAGTTGAGGGGACAGAAAGCAAAATTTTACGAGTGGATCTCGAGGGATCATAGTGAATGGTTCCACGCCCATTTCCAACCCTTGATTCGAAAACCTGTGAATCCCGGCTATGGGAGAAATAGCACCGTATGCTGATTTAGAGCATACACTGTATCCAGGAGGAGATTGCCCCACCCTTCAATATTTCACCACCCACCTAGTGCTATAACCGAGTCTTCGAAAGGCCATTCCATCAGCCTGCCAAACTGGCTGCTTCAGGATGTTGGGGGACCTCATAGTACCAGTGAATTCCATGAATTCGATGAACATGGTTCCATTTCTGCACTTCATTTTCTAAGAAGTTAGTTCTTTGGTTGGAAGTGAGGCTGTTTGGAACACCATGAAGGTGGATAAGGCATTCTGTAAGCCAATAGATGGTAGTTTTGATAGAATAATTGTAGGCAGGGAAGGCAAATCCATATCAAGTAAGTGGCTAAAAACAAAATACTTTCCCTTCCTAAATGGAAACTGTCCAAGGTAATTGACCTGCCACACCACCCTCCTGAGGAATGGTGCCATATCAGTGGCTCAGTGTTGGCCTTTGTTGTAGGTAGATTGAGGACTCAGCAGTAGCTGCAACCACATCAGCCCTGGTGAAGAGAAGTCCATGGTCCTGAGCACAGGACCATGATGTTCATGAATGCATTAGCCAATGACAAGAGTGGCTGGGGAAAGAGGCCAGCTGCTATCCACAGAATGGGTCATCC
Organism: Myotis yumanensis; assembly: GCF_028538775.1. Lineage (NCBI taxonomy): Eukaryota > Metazoa > Chordata > Mammalia > Chiroptera > Vespertilionidae > Myotis > Myotis yumanensis. Next base: position 76,931,866 of record NW_027223759.1, read on the forward strand.
TACTCACTTGATTATTAAATTTCTCCTTAAATGAATTCACCCTTTAGTGAGCATTGATGCACAAAGCACTGATATCTTCACAACCCATTTCTATTTGGAAAGGCCTCTTCATATACCCTTCCCCACACCTCCTTACCATTAATTTTCCAGTCTTGTTCTTTCTAAGTCCCTGACCATCCAGCCCAAACATTAGCTACAGACCATAGAGCAGTGTAGAGCCATACTTCTTGCCATCTCTACTTCCAGGCAAAATGAATGGGTGCCTTGATCCAAATATTTTCATTTATCACTGTCCTTCTGGCCCATCCTGGTATGGGGATGTAGCGCTGCAGCCACCTGCTTTCAGATGAAGAACCATCTGTGAACCATTACCGAAGTTTCCATGCATCATTCCTGCGAGCCACTGACACTTCAAGCATAATTAGATCTGGGGGTTACATGGTCCAAGTGGCAAAGCGGCTCACATGGCAGCCTATAGCCTTCTTTCATTCTGGGACCCACTCAAACGGGCAATCTTTTTATTCACTTGGTAAATGGGTATATGTTGCCTCTAAAAACATCCAGAGACCCAGCATGCAAGATGGGCCAGATGTAGCATCTTGTCCTTCATGTTGGAAGAGTTATCTCAACATACCTCAGACAAAAAAAATCATTAAGGTTTTTGTGGGATTTATTTCTCTTTACCTTACACAAACGTTAGCTCAAGGTGCCTAAAGTAGTTGCTCATCAAGTCCAATTAGCATAATATCATAAATGCAACGGATGAGCACAGTATCCTATGGGATGGAAAGGTGGTCATGTTCCTATAGACTAGATCACGCATAGAACTGGAGAGTTTCGATAGCCCTGAAGTAGAGCAGTGAAGGCATATTGTTGGCCTTGCAAGCTGAAAGAAAGCCACTTCTGATGGCCTTCTTAATAGGTATAGTGAAAAAGGGCATTTGACAGACCAATACCTGCATACCAGGTGCCAGGGGATGTGTTGATTTGCTCTAATAACAAAATCACATTTGGAAGAGCAGCTGCAACTCCCAGGTCACCACCTGATTAAGATGATCAAAGCTCCCTCTGTTTTCTATACAGGCAAACCATTATCGGCTAGTTGAATGGGGACAGGGTAGTAATCACCATCTCTGAATCTTTCAAGTCCTTGATGGTGACACTAATCTCTGCATTCTCTCTAGAAATGTGGTATGGCCTGTGGTTTACTGGTTTCCTAGGTATAGAGAGTATTAGTGGCTTCCCTTGGCCTTTCCTACTATGATAGCCCTCACTCTACAGATTAGGGATCCTGCTGAGTATGTCTATTCCAAGTATGCCACTCCAGAACTGGGGAAAGGACCACAGGATGGTCTCAGGGTCCACGGAGCCCTTCTGGGAGGGCACTGAACCAAAACTCCATCATTTGACCTTCACATTCTCCTACTCTGACTGGTGGACCACAGTGACATTTTAGGTTTTCAGGAATGAGTGCCAATTCAGACTCAGTGTCCCATAATCCCCAAAGAGTCTCATTGTTTCTTCTTCCCCAATGCACAGTCACCATGGTAAATTGTCACATGCCCTTTTGCAGAAGCAGAGAGGGAGATAAACAGTATAAATTTTTTACAGTGTAGCAATATTCTTCCTCAAAGACCCACTGGCTCTGGGTTGGTGACCTGGCTCAATTCTGGGAATTAACTGAGAGGCAGGGATTTTCTAGTTTGGTGACTTAAGCCAGATTCTGTTGACCTGACTTAGAGCTTTTCTGCTTATTCAGATAAAATAAGACTGTAATATACTGCCTACATATCTTGGTCTTGGGGACAGCATGACCAACTAGCTAATGCCAAAGATCTCTGTGGTCAGACTGTTTTTGATAACTGTTGGCTCTGCTGTCATATGGCCCCTGCAGCACCAGAACCCATCATCCCCATTGTATTCAGAAATCACAATGTGATGACAGTTAATACTATAATATCTGACCAACAGAGAAGAGCAACCAAGTAGAACAGTGAAGGCTTATTGGTCACCATTTATATCATTTATAAAACTCTTCAAGGATGCTGTGGGAGGAGGCCCCCTCATGAGTTTATCACAGTCTTAGTGAAGGGTGTGTCCTCTGGACCCTTCCAGAAGGATTACCAGGTCTGTGTGACCAATCCATTCTAGCATTCCAGTTTCCTTTGAATATCTTTTTTTATATACAGTACATCAAGGAAGTTAAGGCAATTCATCTTCATTTACTGTTGAACACCTTTGTATACATGCTTCATTTAGGCAACCAGTCAGCATCTAAGAAAAATGTTAGAGCTATTCCCATCTCCTTGAGCTAAATCATCAAAATGTATATTCTCCTCAGTGAGCCTGTATTAGTCAGAAAGACAGACAGACAGAGAGAGAGAGAGAGAGAGAGAGAGAGAGAGAGAGAGATTATAGGAATTGGCTCACACAATTGAGGCTAGCAAGTCTCAAAATCTACAGAATGAGTCAGCAAGTTCATTCTGACCAGGAGAGCTGATACTTTTGTTCTAATCTGAAGGTGGACAAGCTTGATACCCAGGAAGAGCTGATGTTCATTTCAAGTCCAAAAGCAGGAAAAAGTCACTATCCTGGTTCAAAGGCTTTAGTCAGTAGAATTCTCTAAGACTTGGGGAAAGGCCAGCCTTTTAAAAAAATTGTATTCAGGCCTTCAAATGATTAGAGGTGACCAACTCACATTGTGAAGGGCAATCTGCTTCACTTAATCTACTGACTTAAATGTTAATCCCATCCAAAAACATTCTCACAGAAACTCCCAGAATAATGTTTGACCAAATATCTGGGCACCTCATGGCCAAGTTAAATTGACACATAAAATTAATCATCATAAAGCCCTTATCAATAAATTTTTCCTGGCTGAAGTTTATATTTATCTCCCCCTTCACCACCCTGAACTAAAAGGGAGTGGAGGAGGAAGCTAGGATATATAGAATCAACAAGATTTAATTTCTGTATTGGTCACCATTTATATCATGGCATACATTCTATAAGGTCCCCAAGAGATTGGTAAGGCAAGCCTATTAACTAGCAAGGCAGTTAACTTTCCCCTTAATTAGCTCATATTTGCATTGTCAGCTTATTCTTGGTTTTTAGTATTGAAGTGAGTAGGTAACAGAATTGGGAAAGGATGCTATTGTCATCTGTCTCTTCCTTTTGGTAGGAATAGTAGGTCAATCTCCAGTTTCTATCTCTTTAAATGAGCCACTGCTTCACCCTGACCAGGTGGCTCAGTTGGTTGGAATGTCGTCCCAGACACCAAAAGGCTAGGAGTTCAATTCCAATCAGGGCACATACCTAGGCTGCGGTTCAATCCCTAGTTGGGGCAAATATGGGAGGCAACCAACTGATGTCTCTCTCTCTCTCTCTCTCTCTCTCTCTCTCAAATCAATAAACATATCCTCAGGTGAGGATAAAACAAAAACAAAAAACAAATGGGCTACTGCTTCATGGAAGTTGTGGGGATTAGAGACTGTAAAGATCTTGGCACATAGTTGCTATATAATAAATAGTTGGTACCTATTCTCCTTAGACCTAACTGTAAGTGAAAATCCCATTCTCATTTTTTTGCTTGAATAATTTGAGAGTTTCTTTGCTTTAAAAAAATGTTTTTATTGATTTTAGAGAGAGAGAGAGAGGAAGTGAGAGGAGAGAGAAACATCCATAGGCTGCCTCCAGCAACCCCCCCCGCCCCCCCCCCCCCACACACTGGGGATTGAGCCCACAATTTGGGCAGGTGCCCTGACTGGGAATCGAACTGGCAACCTCCTGGTGCACTGGATGATGCTCAACCAACTGAGCCACATCGCCTGGGCAAGAGTATTTTTTTTGTTTGCAGTTTATTTTTTTCCTACTTATCCCGAATATTTTTGTATAATCAGCAAGGTATACCTTTCATGCCCATATGCTGTTCCTTAAGAAGGTATCTGAAGGCTCTGCAATCACAGAGAGACCCAGCAGGCTGTCCCTGGAATGTTAAACATGGCCATGACTGGTTTATTTTGTGCAAACCTCCGTGCAAATGCTGCTTGACCAGTGAGTGGTTTGTACCATTCACAGACTTCCTGTTGATTTTTATCATGTGTTTTCTAGTGCTTGGAAGACCAGACTTCAGTCGGCATTGAATGGACATGGGGCGTAGGTGTGGGGGAAGGGAACTGCAGTCCACCCCGTGCTGGACCCCGTACAGGGCACTATCTCGCCTAATTTTAAAAAATCTTCAAAATGGCCAATTTTCTATCAACAGGAAGTAGTACAAGTAACTTGGATAAGGTCACTCAGAAAAAATCCAGGCTAGTGGAGTGCTTCAAAGCATGTGTTCTAGAATCACACGGTTGGAGTTTGAATCCTGGCTAAGGGTCATCTGTCGAATCTTTGTGCTTCAGCGGTCAACTTTGCTTCTTAGACTGTAAAATGGGGGTTGCTATGCCTATCCCGAAGGTTTGACATGAGGATTTCAGGAGTTAATACTTTAAAACAGTTCCTGGCACATCGTGGGTGAGCTCAGCGAGTATTTGCTATTGAGCACAGGTCTCCTCAGTGAACGTGGTTTATCAGTGGGGGAAGCTGGGGGAAGGGTCCACAGGAACCATCTGAACGGGTTTCCCCACTTGCTATGTCTTAAACTCCTTCAAAATAAAATGTTATGTAAAACAAAAGCAAATCTCCAGGCTCCAAAGTCTGTATCCATCCTTAGATAGCTTTTTCTCCATCATTAGGAAAAGGCTTTTTTTTGTAATCCTCACCCAAGAATTTTTTTATTGATTTGAGAAAGAGAGGGAGAGAGGGAGAAAGAGAGAGAACCATTGTTGTGTGAAGAGAAACATCAATATATTGATCAGTTGCCTCCTGTACGCGCCCTGGCTAGGAATCAAACCTGAAACCTTTTTGGAGTACAGAAGAGTGCTCCAAACAATTGAGAACTGAACCACCAGCTGGACAAGAAAAGGCATTTCTTAAAAGTTACTCTGCAGGAGCTGCTCTGGCCTAAGGGCTGCAAGGTTAATCAAAGAGAGAGTTCTTGCTTGATCCAACTGTACATTTAGAGAAAAGCTTTAGCTACTTAGGGATTAACTAATTAAATCTGCAAGGAACTTGTAGTTTAAACTATATAACTTGTACTATGTCAACAGTGAATCTTACTAGAATCACAGTATCATCCAACTTACAGCATGAGAAATCAACTCCTAAGTATGTCATTTTAAAAAGTCAAATGAATCATTTACATCATTACCTTACAAAATTCAACCCATTTCAAAGACTTGCTCAAAAGTTGACAGCTTTGAGAGAAATACCATTCTGCCCAGCTTCATTATGAATGCCAGACCTTGGCCGAACGCCGTCAGTGGTCTGAATTCAGGGTGTGTTTGCACACACGAGTCACACACCTGCCTTGGAAGCCTCCAAGATTAGCTACTTATCACAGTGTGGGGCCCAAATGTTAGATAAACCCCCTATGTAAGGACATGGAACATACGTTATAATCTTGTGCATCACATAGTTAAAAACACACTGGAGGAATGTCTGGAAATACAATTTTTGCATTAGCAGGAACAATGCATCCAGCCCCCTCAGATCAGGTTATTTTACTACGTCAGTCAGGCATGTGAGGATCTTTGAGGCAGAGATGGGGAAGAAACAAGGGATTTTCTGACTCCTCCACACTGCAATCTTTTTCACGCTTTAGAGGTTCTTGAACTCCGGGAAGTATCTCAGAGAAAACATGTTCAGACAAAAGTTCCAGCAGTGAGGTCTCCCCCCGGGTTCTTCAAAGGCGGTAACAAGATGGAGTCTCTCAGAGGGTTTGAATGGGTGTTTGAAACTCGTATTTCAATTGTAACAACATTTATATTTGGAAAATAAATTTGAAATATTTTTGGTAATTTTATTTAGAAAAAGTAAAGCTGAATAAAATCTTTTTGGCTGGGAAGGATATGTCAAAGGAAACACAGAAATAATTCTGAGGGTGATGATGAACTTTTTCATCAAATGGTGGTGTGTGTTAAAGAAAAGCTATTCTAAAGTTCTGGTGGATGGTATGACTCCTTATCCTAAGCATGTCATCTTATTTGCCCTTTCCTTCCCTCCCTACCCTCCACCACTGGCCAAGACAAAGCAGATGGCTCTAAAGTATTACAGACATTTTTCTTTGCATCTCTGAGGACTCAGTATTTGGAAGGGGAATTGGAGAAACATTTATTCAAAAATGTCTGCTCTTTCACTTGCTCAAAAAAGCAGAGTCCACTGAGCTTCACAGAATAGCTCAAGGCCAATTTTTTTCAGCCAGGGTTCCATGAACTATAGATTGCACATCAGCTCTGACTTTTCCTTTGTGGTCTAATTGACCAGCCTGAGTGCTGGATTTGAATCCTGTTTCAGCAACTTAAGAGTAGAACTGTCCTGAGTGAGACATTGAATCTCTCTGAGCCTTCATTTCTTTATTTATAAAGAGAGAATGATAATAAGAGTACTAGTATGGTGGTCATTGAAATGCTTAAATGAGATAATGCATTTAAAACATCCAGCCTTTCTGTCATAGATAATGACAGAATTTGTCATTATCATTTGTCATTATTAATACTGTCATGGATAATGACAGTATTTGTCATTATCATTTGGTGACAGTCACCCAAATAAAGGCACTGGATAGAACGTCAGCCTGTGGACTGAAGAGTCCCAGGTTTGATTCCAGTCAAGGGCACATGCCTGGGTTGCGGACTTGATCCCTAGTAGGGGGTGTGCAGGAGGCAGCTGATCAATGATTCTCTCTCATCATTGATGTTTCTATCTCTCTCTCCCTCTCCCTTCCTCTCTGAAATCAATAATATATATATTATATATATATATATATATATATATATATATATATATTTTAAGAAGTCCTCAATAATATTAGCTGTCATTATTATTATTTAGGGGTGTAATTAATTGATCTTCTGCCCTCCTTCACCTAAGTGTGCCCCTCCCATTCATATGCATGTTAATGTTTTCAGTGGAATCTTATATAAATGCCTGGGCATGTTTCAAGAATAAATGCAGTGTATGTGTAGAGAGAAAGAATTAATCAAAGAGAATCAGGGTCAGGAGACCTAGACATCTCATCTGTAATTCAGCCACTGGTCAAGGTAGAATCTGAGTATAAAAGGCTGAATTACAGGTGCCTCAACCTGGGGCATCTCTCTGGGTAAGAGAGGCAATAATAAGACCTAATAACAATCCTCCACCTTGCCTGCTGATTTCTTAAAATTCCAAGTGCTCTCCTGCCCAACCTTTGTCATGCAGACCCTGAAACACCCCCAGTATTATAAAGTGGGACCCTTGCTTCCTCCTCCCCAGGTGGGATTGCTTCCATTTTGTGGGAACTTGGGAGTTGGGGGCTCCAGCTTGGTCACAGATGGTGCAGTCCCTGAAGCTCCCGTGCTCCCTGACTCCCAGCTCACGTTCCCTCCTCACGTCTCCTCTGTGAGAGCTCAGCCTCTTCTGGAGCAGCTGAACTTTGCAAAAGCGCACTGAGGGCTACTTGCATTTACATTTCCAACTCTTTTTTCTCTTTGGCATTTTGTTTCTATTTTTTATGCTCCTTTTTTGGTGTTTAATGTATCTTTGTAAGGCACATGCCATCCTTTCTGGAATGGGATGGCATATAAGTGCATACATATAGGCATACATAGCATGTCTACTGATATTTGAGAAGGACATCACATACAAATGCATCCTCCAGGTCACTGGTATTTAAGAGCATGAGGGGGAGAGGAAGGAAAGGGAGCTATGTTTTTCAAAATATATATGCCAATATTCTTTCTGACTTGTCCCAACTCCCACTCTTAGGGACCCAGGTAGTATTAGCATCATGGTGGAGGTGGGTTTATATTTTGAAAAATTCTCCCAGGTTATTTCAAAATGCGTGTTGCCCAGCCCTCCAGCCATGGCCAAAGAGCTACATCCCCAGGTTTCTCAGCTCTGCTTCTGCGTTTGGCCAGAAAGCACCCCACTCTGCAGAGGAGCTCATCTTTCCGTGGAAATGCACCCAGGAGTCACGATGTAGTGCTATGCCTGTGGCTTAAAGAGGGACAGAGTAAGGAACAGACAGTGGAAGGCATTTCTGAATCTTTGGGAAGCCTTTGATGAGGCCATTGTCTGCTATGGGACCAAATGTCACCCAAATAAAGATTCCTCTTCATAATCCCTTATGGTATTCAGCGCTAGAGAAAACGGACTCTCCAGGGAAGCTGAATTCTGCCTGCCTGTACATGAGGAGAATCGCAGTGCCCGTTACGCTGTCATTTTCTCCCCCACTACCTTCTAGGGCAGAGGTTCTCAACCTTCTGGCCCTTTAAATACAGTTCCTCATGCTGTGACCTAACCATACAATTATTTCGTTGCTACTTCATAACTGTAATGTTGCTACTGTTATGAATCATAATGTAAATATCTGATATGCTGGATGGTCTTAGGCGACCTCTGTGAAAGGGTCGTTTGACTGCCAAAGGGGTCGCCACCCACAAGTTGAGAACAGCTGTTCTAGGGGATTCTATTCGATCCAGCACATATCGAATTCCAGGCACCATGTTACGTATGGGCCGTAAAGATGCCATGTTGGATATGGGGTCATAGAGATCAGCGGGGCTGGTCCTGGGCTCTGGACACTAACAGTCTGCAGGGTGCAGAGCAAAACACATGTCCCATTGGAGAGATGCTTTCCTCGGGTTTCCCTTATAATGACATCATCCTTTTTCTCAGTAGTTTCTGGAAAACTTTGTTCTCTGAATGTTTAAATGCTCCAATCATATGGTTTTTGTTGTTGTTGTTTTTAATTTCAGTGGAAGACTGGCTTTGGAGGGGTTTTCTGTTTTGTTTGTTTGGTTTGGGCTGTTTGCTGCCCTATACTTTCTGCTGCCCTATCTCCCCATTGTCAGAACATGGTCCCATTATGAGTCTCTCTCATGTGCAATGCAGCGCCTCTCCCATGGCCACAGCTCACAGGACTGGAGGTGAACATTTAACCCAAGCTGGGCCAGTTGGGTTTTCCAGACTGGGAATTCGGAGTAGAAACTCTGAGAAACAAGCCAGGTGGTCTTGGGGCTGAGGTAGCCCATTCTGAGGTGACTGTGTGGAACTCAGGGCAGTGAACATGTGAAATGGGGAGGGTAGCCTGCAGAAGGAGGGGTCTGCACTCAAGGCCTAGAGAGAAGCTGGAATGAAAGGCCACATAAAATGAAGGAAAAATGAGTCTGAGCATGAGGAAGTGAGAAAAGGATATGGGCCATATGAAAGTTCTCTTTTGATTATTTCAGGTTTCTAGTGAAATAAAAGGCAAGGTGTCAGCTGACAGTAGGAATGGGGAGGGGGTGGGAAACTTGAGAAGAAAGAGGAAGGTGTGAATTACTCATCTCTGAGTGGGGGAGTGAGTTGACTAGGGGAATGTGGTAGGAGTGACAAACAGCACTGGGCTCATTGAAGTGACTAAATTGAGACAAGTCATCTAGTTGTGTGCTTTCCCTCTGACCACTCTCCCCGGTGAGGGAATGAACAGGAAGAAAGTTGCCTTTAATCAACACTGGGTTTTCCTCCAGTTGAGTATGACAGAGGAAGAGAGGAGCAAAGAACTTATTATGTCTGTGAAGGAATGATTATAATAATGAAACATGGAATCTGGTGAGGGTGTGTGGTGACGAGTGGACCATGAAATGATGGCTGGGTTAAAGATCCCATGTGGTCTAAGAATCAGTGGTATTGGGGTATAAGGGAGCAAGCTCCAGAGAGAAAGGCCTGTGTTTGGAGAATGGGATATTCAAAACACGGATTATGAGTGTGTGTGTGGTAAATGATAATGACAAAGAGTAAGGTGAGGGTGAGCAGAGGGGGGTGGTTAAAACAAGGGGAGATGAAAAGACTGGGAACCTGAGAGGTAAAGGTCCTGGAGGTATCATCTATGTGAATACTGAGACCATCAGGTGTTGCACGAGTAGGGTTAGAGGAGGAGAGTGGGAAACGAGAAGGAGGAACCCAAAACCTTTAAAAGGCTTCAATAAGGAGGAGCAACAGATTGTACAGTATGGTGCATGTGTAAAAAGAACCTATGTGTGTATGTGCATGTGTGTGTGTGTGTGTGTGTGTGTGTGTGTGTGTGTTTATAGGGGATAAATGAAGGTCTGAAAGTGGCCCTGAAGAGGAAGGAGGACCCCTTCCCCATTCACAGTCCAGTGGTGTGAGATAAATGTTGGGCTTGAGTGGGCCATGAGGGTGGGGAAAGTGTACTCAGGGAACAGCCTGGCTTCAACAGAGCAAGGAGAAGGAGACGTTCAGCTATTGAGGACAGAGGGGATACTGCTGCTGATGGCTCATGAGTTGCAGAGGGCACAGTGGGAGAGTTCAAAGAAATATGGGTTTGATTAGGGGATTTAATTTTTATGAGTGTGAGAGGCAGGTGGAGAAAAAAGACCTGGGTTTGTGGACATCTTGTGGTGGCCTAGGGAAAGAGGAATGTCAGGCCAGATGGGAGTGGCACTGAGGGTCTCCTACTGGGAGGTGAACAACCCATTGTAAGTGTAGTAGCCTTCTTCTTGAAAGTAGATTCTTAGGCAGATGGTAGCAGTGAGCAGGAAATATTGGAGAAGGGGTGCTTTGTGGTATTCCTGATGGTGGAGGAATGGCTGGGTAGGCATGGGACATAGCAGTGGCCACATGACACAAGCTCAACCAAGCGCAGACCCTGGTCCCATCAGAGATGGTCTCTAATACTGGGAATCAATAATCCAGGTTTTAGTGATCACTGAACACATCCCTGCTATAGATCCACAGTCTATTATCCTTTATTCTGAAATCCCCAAACTGAAAACCCAAAGGTTTTACATTAAACATCCTTAATCCTAACATTGTGAATATTCATGCATTTTACCATAAAACTGTTAATGTGTTTGATTATGGGGTGCAGCTTCACACCCTACTGGGGGTGATACAGAGTCCACAGTATACACTTTGTATTATGCTTATAAAATTGCAAAAGTCCGAAAACTCATCTGATTCCAAAAGTAAGGCTTTTGGATTTATAGAGCCAGCCAACTATATAAAAGTCCTTCTGAAGCCAACCTAGGCATGGCAGCTTCATGGGATTTGACCCCACCACGACACACTGTGAAGAGCACTGTGGGCTCTCCCAGGACCAGGGTTTCTATGGGCCTGACCTGCTCCCTCTCCATCTTCTGGCTTTTAGTTTCCAGTTCTTCTATGGATCAAAACAGAGTGGGAAGAAAAGCAAAAATAAATGCTTTAAGAGAAGCTATACCCCTGTGTGTTTCTTCTCTCTTTATTGCTAAGTATCTTTGACATAAAATCATCTGCTCTGGGAGAAAGTTAAAGAATTTTAACTCAGTTATTGAGATTCATACCCACTGGAGATTCCAGGGCTGCTGCTGACCATGGTTCCTGCCATTAGAGAAAACTGTCTTTACAGAGTGAAGGTAAAGAAGACAGTTGCAATGACATGGGTTGAACTCTAATGCTATATGTCTTGTCCCCTCTTTACTTCTTGCCTTCTTGTTATGTGATCTAATAACCTAACTTGCTATTTTAGCTTCTCAGTAAGTTTAGTTACATTGGCAAATATCTTAATGACACAGGCTTATGTTTTGTTTTTAATTTATGGAGGTAAAATTTACATAATGGCATGGGTTTTCATTACAAGACTAGAAGCCCAGTATAAGAAATTCATGCATGGCGGGAGGAGGGGTCCCTCAGCCTGGCCTGCACTCTCTTCAATCTGGGACCCCTCAGGGGATGTCGGACATCCCTCTCACAATTCGGGACTGCTGGCTCCTAACCACTCACCTGCCTGCCTGCCTGATTGCCCCTAACTGCCCTCCCCTGCCGGCCTGGTTGCCCCTAACTGACTCTGCCTCGGCCCCCGCCACGATGGCTTTGTCCAGAAGGAGAACCGGACGACTGGAAGATGTCCAATTGACCAGGTCTAATTAGCATATTACCCTTTTATTAATATAGATGGAAATTCTGTAAGTAAAAATGCTTGCAAACTACTTCACATCTTCAATGGGGAGACTCTATCTTTGTGTCCATACCTTCTCCCTACCTGATCCGCTTAGTACTAATTTCTGAAATGCCTGCCGAGGGGATGTAGCAAGGAGCTAGGCTGGCAATTTTAGATTATTACAGCCATGCAGAATTATTATGGGTTATGTGTGCTCATCCTGAACTACGACAGATCTTTTGGTTCCAATTGTCAGCTTGTGACCCAAGGGGGCAATACCCATTTATCTTTGCTCCCAATATGCTTTGAGGAGAATACTAGGATATTGCTCTTGTCCCTTTAGTTCAATACCTAACAGACCAACTCACTTGGGTACCTGAAACAATAAGAGACACATACTCATATGTTGAATAACTGAATCTTTCAAGTATTATATATTTTTTCTAGACATAATGAACATATAAATTAGCCTTGTGTAAAAATAGAGGCATAGCTTATAACACCTTTTGTATCTGACATGTTCTGCTACATAGAAGACTTCTTAATGCATTCCCAAATGTTTCCCCAACACATTCTCAACTTGGGTATCAAACAACTGTAAGATGGTGCTACAGAAATTAGTAATTTATCCATAATTGTCTTCATCTTTGACTGTATCTATAACAAACCACTGTTACTGAGGTCACTCAGCTCTATATAGGCCAGAGGGTGGGGCTGATTTGTATCTGTCCCCCCCACTGAGAGATGGCTCACAGCTCGTCCTTACCGCTCGCTCTGCTGTGTCCTTACCACAAGGCTGTGTTATTTGGAGAAAGCTGAGACCTGTGAGCAGAAGTGATCCATGGAGTATCCCACCATTCATTACTGGGAAAGCCCAGCAAGGGAAAATGTGCCTGTTTTTTCTCACTGCTCTTAATGGTACACAATCTCATTGCTCCATCCCTCTTCTTAGCCTGTGCTGGAGCAAATTGTTTTGGGACACACACAATTTGAAGCAGCCCCATTAAGTCAGGATGGCAAGTGCTGTAATGCATCTACCTTCCTCCTTGGAGAAGTTAGATAAATATTGCAATTGGGCTTCCTAGGTAAAGACTGTAGCAGAGCCTTAACTAGGTTTAGAACAGTAGGCAGAGGTCCTTTCTCAGAAAAGAACCACAGACTTATTTCCAGGTGGCGTGATAGATGTGGTAGAGATGTGTGGGTCTGCACAAAGGTTGCAATTCTAGAGAGATAGTTCTTGGGACACCTACGCCAGAACTCTTTCCTCTGAGCCACGCTGCTGTTCCAGGAATGCTCTAGGTGAGGCAATTCAAGTGTTCAATGGGTTCCATGTTTTAATCTTCATCACTTAGTTGGCACTTACTCTTATCCTATTTCCACCCCTTTCTTTGCAATCTCAGGCCCAACTGTCTGCTGGTTGTAGGACGACAGCCCATGACCAACCAGTCACTATATCCCTGATGTTACCAGAGACCAAGAGGGATGAGAAATGGAAGCAATTTCCTTTGTCCATGAAAGGAAGATGGTACAAAAGCCTTTCTGTTTGAGTAAGTATATATTGAGTACCCCACTACTGGCCAGGCCTTCAGGAGACATAGAGATAAATAAAGCACAGCCCCTGCCTCAAAGCTCTCACTGTCTAGATTAAGAGGTGGCAAACTACGTCTGTGGGCTGAAGACTGTTGCCTGTTTTTGTAAATAAAGTTTTATTAGAACACAACCATGCTCACTCATCTACATATGGCCAATAGCTGCTTTTGCTCTACAATAGCAGAGCTGAGTAGTTATAACAAGGATCATATGGCCCATAAAGCTTATAATATTTACTGTTTGGCCCTTTACAGAAAATGTTTGTCCACATCTGTACAATTCAGTGATTTCTGGTATATATACAGGAAAACCCTTGTATCCATTAGCAGCCAGCTCCCTAACCCCTGAAAACCACTAATCTATATATCTCTATGGATTTGCTCATTCCTGACATTTCATATAAATGGAATAATAATAATGCAATATGTGGCCTTTTACACTGGCTTCTTTACTAAGTTTACCCATGTTTTAGCATGTATCAGTACTTCATTTCTTTTTATTGCTAAATAATGTTTCATTGTGTGAATATATCACATTTTGTTTATTCATCAGTTGATGAACATTTGTTTTTTTTCACATTTGGGCTATTATGGGTAATGCTGCTATGAACATTGTGTATAAATCTGTGTGGACATAAGTTTTCAATCGTCTTGGATATATGTACCTAGGTGTGGAATTGCTGGGTCATGCAGTAACTATACGTTTAACATCTATATAATGTTAAAACATAACTATAAGTTTAACGCTCTGAGGAACTGACAGATATTCACAAAGCAACTGTTTTACTATTCCAGCTGCAATGTATGAAGATTTCAGTTTCTTTGTATTCTTGTTATTGTCTAGCCATCTGAGTGGCTACCTCATCATTTTGATTTTCATGTCCCTGATGACTATCTTTCATGTGCTTATTGGCAATTTGTACACTTTCTTTGGAAAAATGTTTATCAAATACTTTACCCATTTTTATTGAGTTATTGTTAAATTTTGAGTTATTTATATATCCTGGATTCTAGTCCCTTATCGGATACTAGAGGCCCGGGGCACGAATTCATGCATGGGTGGGGTCTGGCCAGCCCAGCCCCAATTGGAGCCCAATCAGGGGTAGGGCTGGCCAGGGAGTGGGGGCCACAGGCGGTTGGCCAGCTGGCCCTGCCCCTAACCAGGATGGGGGTGCTGATCTGGGGTGGGGCAGGGCAGGGGGAGGGGCTGCAGGAGGTTGGCTGCTGGTCCCACCCATGATCGGGCCAGTTTGCTGGCTACCGTGGGCATCATAGTGATCAATCATTCCAGTCGTTACAGTGTTCTGGTCACTGGCTTTTTATATATATAGATATGATTTACAAAAATATTCTCCCATTCTGTGGGTTGTCTTTTCGTTTTCTTGATACTATACTTGGAAGTAAAATTTTTTTAATTTTGATGATATTCTATTTATCTATATTTTATTTTTTCACTTGTGCTTTTGGTGCCATATCTAAGAAATTATTGCCTAGTCCAATGTCACAAAGACTTACTCCCATATTTTTTTCAAGAGTGGTATAGTTTTAACTTTTGCATTTAGATATATTATCCATTTTGAGTTTATTTTTTAAACAATTTTTTATTTTTCAGTTACAGTTGACATACAATATTATATTAGTTTCAGGTGTACAATCCCTGCTGGTTTTCACAGCCAGAAGTTGTGGGGACTTCTCTTCCTGGCACTGGAGCCCTAGGCTGAGAGGCCTGATGTGGATCTGGGAACCCTTACTCCTCGGGGGGGGGGGGGGGGGGGGGGGGGGAGGGACCTCCTGCAGTCAAAATATCCCTCCTGATTTTTACCTGCCACACGTGGATGTGGGGCAAGCTTGTTCAGCATCTCCACCAGCTCCTATCTGTCTCAATGTGGCTTCTTTATATCCTTAGTTGTAGGATTTCCATTCAGCTAGATTTCAGGTGGTTCCCCATTTTGAGTTTATTTTTGTATATAGTGTTAGGTTGGGTTCAACTTCATTCTTTTACTTGTGATACCATTTGTTGAAAAGACTTTTCCCCCAATGACTTGTCTTTATAACTTGTTGAAAATCAATCAACTGTAAATATGAGGGTTTATTTCTTGGTTCTCAGTTCTATTCCATTGATCTATTATATGCCTATCCTTATGCCAGTACTTGTTTACTGAAGTTTTGTAGTAGATTTTGTACTTAAGAAGTGTGAGTCCTCTAACTTTGTCCTTCCTTTTCAAGATTGTGTTGGCTATTTTGGATTCTGTGCATTTCCATATGAATTTTAGGACAGCCTTCTACTTTCTGTGTAAAAGACCAGCTGGGATTTTTATAGGGATTGCATTAATCTGTAGATCAGCTTGAGGAGTATTCCAGGATCAGTTTCAATCCTTTGTCTCCAAAATGTTGTGAGCATGGGTCATCTGGTTACTCACATCAGTTTTGAGGATCAAGATACCTTTGTAATGCAAAACATTGTTGATTCCTCAAAGGATAAAAATTGTGCTTTTCTATTAATAGTAACCTTTTATTGCCTAATTACAAAAGGACAAAACCCATTAAGAATGCTTTTACATACATTTTTATTTTATCAATTCATAACCACATCTCTATAGACTTGAGATACCATAAAGAATAATGTGAAGAAATGTTAAATATTCTGTCTTCAGTCAACGAATGGTGTATTTATAGGGTTGTTGTGCCCTTTGCAAAGAAGCGTTGTTGGCTGCCACCTTGAGAACCTCTGATTAGCATAAAAGTCCTTCTTATATAGCAGATCCATCTTTCTATGCAGAATGCCTCAGCCACAGGAGGAAACTTTTCCAGGAGTGGCAACTGAGACTAAATAACAATGCCATTAGCCCACAGTAGACCCAGTGCTTGCAAGGAGTTGATTTTCCTGTGGGGGAAGGAAGTCCCACACTGAGCTGCTGCCCCTGCTGTCTCAGCTGGTCGTGCTCAATGTCTCACCTGGCTTTGGAGTACTTGCTCCCAGTGTGTTCTAACAATTGAGCTAATTGGCAGTAATGCTCACATGAACAAATCAGCCACAAAAAATACCTACATCTTTTCTTTGACACCTCCAATTATCAGTCTTTATAAAAATAGAAAACAAGCAAACAGAAATCTCATGAGAAAATTCTAAACTTTCTGGCTGTGACCACCTTTCAGTACATTTGGAACAAAGTAAAGAAATGAAAAATTGTTATTTTTTTCAGTCAAAAAGATTCATCGACGAAAAGAACAAAGTACATTGATTGCTTACATATTCCAGAGAATTGTTCAGTTTTTTATTCTCCTTTACTTGGAAAGATCATTTTTGCCATATATATTTTAACTTCTCACTCAAGGACACTTTTAATAATTACAATATTTTCTGTAACTCAATTTTTATTTGAGCCCTCATTCTGCCATGATGGCAAAAATGTAATCTCAGTCCATGGGAATCCACCTTCCCTTTGTCCGGGGTAGTTTTTCAATTCAAGAGAGATTACTTAGTGCCAAGGCCATGGAGGTCAGGGGAGAGAGGAGGGAATCTCCTGGTCCTGAGTCACAGGTGTTGGATGAAATGGATCTCACCCTATCTGCTCCTTAGTCATCTGCCTACTTTCTGAGATTCCTGTTCATGTGGCCCTTTGGGGGATGCACTTTTCTGTTTAATTATGACACATTGTAAAGTTTCTGAGCCAGAATGGAACACAAGATTTTCAGCCAGGCTCTCTGTGGCCCACCTTGTGAGGTATCCTGCTCAGACATAACCCACCTAGGCTCTTGCAGCCTCCCAAAGCTAAGGCTGGGGAGGAGAGTTGCAGAACCACTGTGCTCTTCAGCTACTCTAAGTCAAGCATGTCAGACTTGCAGCCCGCCAGGCCCCATGTCTCATTTATTTGGTCTGTGTTAGCCTTTGAGTTTGACATGCTTGCTCCAAGTTCTCCGCAGCCCATGGGCTCCCAGACCCTGCCTTTGAAGCTGGGTGCAGAACAGCCCTCTCAAACCTGTTGACTTTTCTGCTCATTGTCACCTCTCCAACTCTCTCCTCTTCCCTTGGAACCCAACCCTCAGACCATTTTCTGGTCTGGGGGTAGGAAAGTAGGAGGAAAACCTCTCCTCTGTTGACCTTGGGCATTTTCCCTCAGAGGCACTCACAATTCTGATATGCTTGAATTGGTGGAATAAAATTCATAGCCACCACACCACTGTTCATTTATTCCTTGTATATATCCTTCCCTGCTTGGTGTGAGTCCTTGGGTCTGGATTAATTGTGGTGCCACAAGTATTACTGAACCTACCATTTGCCTGGCTTTCTTTTAGGTGTGAGGGATGCTCATGGACTAAGATGCGGTTGGTGGTAGAAAGCCTTTAAGAAGGCCCCACCTCCTGGTACTCATGACCTTGAGGACCTTCTCCCTTTGGGTATGAGCTAGACTCAGTGACTCACTTTAGTGAATGGAGTGTGGCAAAAGTGATGGAATGCCATTTCCAACATTAGGTTACAATAAGATTGTGACTTCATCTTGCCTCTATCTCGTTCTCAGGGAAGTCAGCTGCCATGTGGTAAGTTGCTCCATGAATAGGTCCATGTAAAAAGGAACTGATATCTTTGGCCAACAGCCAGTGAGCACCTATGTCCTGCCAACAGCTGTCGAGGGGAGCTTGGCTTCTCCCACTCTTGGACTTTTAGATGACTGAGCCCTGGTTGACATCTTGTTTGTATCTTTAGGAGGGGTCCCCAGAGATACCCAGCTAATCTACCTAGATTCCTGAACCTCAGAAATTTTGAGATAATTCTATTTTAAACTGCTTAGTTAGGGGCTTATTAGTTACGCAGCATTAGATAAATAAGATATGGCCCTTGCTCTCCCGAGCCCTAGGATGATAATTTCTTTGGAAAGGGCCACTTTCCAAAGAAGCCTGCAGCTTGGAAAGGGCATCCATG
The DNA here is from genome assembly GCF_028538775.1 of Myotis yumanensis. Lineage (NCBI taxonomy): Eukaryota > Metazoa > Chordata > Mammalia > Chiroptera > Vespertilionidae > Myotis > Myotis yumanensis. Next base: position 76,950,377 of record NW_027223759.1, read on the forward strand.
ATAATAAAGGTTGGTGATCTGGGCATAGAGGCATGGATGCTGTGATTAGGTTTCAGGTGGTGAGATGGGAAAAAGGGAGAGTGAATGCTGAATAGGCAATAATGGCTTTTGGGGACTGTGATGGGTTTCCTCCAGCCAGCATTCTCTTTGGTTACAAAAGTTCATTTTCTTGAAATGACAATATTTGCGTTTTCACTTAGTGGGTTGGCAAAAATTAGAGAAATAGCATCACATGGCAGAGATGTAAGCGCAGGGCTATTCTGTTATTGAATTTAGCTCAAATCAACAACTATTTGGGGGGTACTCCCTCTGTACTCACATGTGTTTCACATACTCATACATGCTCTGCCCAGCCTCTACTGGATAGCCCTTTATTGATGACATCGTTGTTGGGAGGGGTTGTGCCTGTGAGTGACACCCCTAGACCTCATCCCTTCTGTGAGGTGGGGAGCTCTGAGTCAGTGACTCTCATCTGCCATTATTACAGTTGTAACAATTTTATTGAAAGTGGAAAGAGGTGATGACGGTGGCAGAAATGGTTATGAAGGAGAAACGGGACAACTGTCACTTCTCCCGAAAAGCTTTGACTCAGCCCAAATATTGGGAGTGGGGCTATCTTTTTTATTCTGCTACCTTAGCTAGGAATCCCTAAGCCACTGTAAAAGTATTCTCCTTTCTCATGCAACATATTGTGTTCTAACAAAAGCAACCCTGGGCGCTTAGGTAATTTCCCTGCAGATTGATTTTTCCCTTGGGTAGCGTCATATTGGAACATTATTCCTGGTTCTTAACTTCAGGAGAGCTCAGAAGAAAAGATGCATCAGCCTGGAGGAGGGCCCTGAAATCAATTACAAACCGATTATCTTAGAACGGTTTCCTCATTCTTTTTCTTTCCTCCCCCTTTCTGTATTGGCAAGTCCCCATGTGCACTGCATTCGGTGCAGTCCAGCTGCTACAGCTGCTACTGCCTCAGATGTCAGGAGCCACAGGGAGACCCAGCAGTGGGGCTCCATTTCTGCAGGACCACTGAGATCTGTGGAACTATTCGATCGTACTGAATACCTTACGTTCCATCTCATCAGCCCAACTAGCTTACTGCTTGCTGTATGTGACGGAGAGATCATCCAGTCCTGGGCACAATGTATATTTTGGCTGCTGAGTATTCACTCCATTATCTTCTATTAAGGGCACTCTGGTTTTTGAGGGGAAAAATCCTATTCTTGGTTTCATTGGCTCACATCATTGAGGTGGGACTGATCTCACCCCTGACTCGGGCAGGGGGCATGAGACCCAGATATGGACAATCAGAGCACTGTATCACCTGGTGCCAGTGGTTGGTTTAGGATGGACATAAGACCCAATCCAGGCCAAACATAGCCATTGAGATTTGATTTCAGGACTTCTGTTAGGACGGTTGTAAAAAGGCATGCCCTGTTTGGGGTTGATACTGCAGGTAGCCAGCCCTCTTAGGATCACAGGAGAGTGCCCATCAGTGGGTGGAGACAACATAGAGGAAATGAGGATAGAGAGAGAGAAAGAGAGTTTTGTGAGCCAATACATTTTTCTTTACCCTTCTTTATTTTGGTTTGTTTAAATAAGTGTAAAGTGTGTCTCTGTAACTTGCAGCTTGAAGAATCTTGACTATATGTTGGGGAGCGATCTTTCATGTGCCATGCACATTCTTTTTTTAAAATATATTTTATGATTTTTTACAGAGAGGAAGGAAGGAAGAGGGATAGAGAGTTAGAAACATCGATGAGAGAAAAACATCGATCAGTTGCTTCCTGCACACCCCCTACTGGGGATGTGCCTGCAACCAAGGTACATGCCCTTGACTGGAATCTAACCCTGGACCCCTCAGTCTGCAGGCTGACGCTCTATCCACTGAGCCAAACCAGTCAGGGCACCATGCACATTCTTGTTGGATGTGTCAAGAATTCAAGGCCATGACTGATCTCTGCTTGGGACATTTCTCAGAACGGTGTTTGCACTGAGCGGATTGAGGGATGAGGTTAACCTCCCTCACAGACAAAGAGCAGGCTGGCTTCTGCTTGCTGTAAAGGTAGTGAGTCACCCAATTTCAATTCCTTTCTGGCACCACCCACTGTGTGTGCAGACATCCATCTAGGCCCACCTGTGTTGCCCACTGGGCCTTGGGGAACATGAGGAACAGACACAAACCAACGGCATTCTCATGGTTTACTGTCTGCAACTACTAAAGACCTTTGTCTTTAACCCAAGAGTCTGTGTCTTCTGCCAACATCCATGAAAACTCAACAGGCTAGCTTATTAGCTTGATAAGCAAGGCGAAATCCCAGGTCCCTAACATTAGCTGACACTGTACAGCTCCTTTGGGCTTCCCTAGGCCAGTGAGTGTAGCTGGGCAGCTTGGCTAGAGGCATGTGCTTGACTGGGAAGATGACTGAGTTGAGTTCTAGCTCTGCCACTGACTATCCATGTGACTATGAGTGAGTTACTTAACCTCTCAGGCCTTCTGGTTTCTCCTCTGTGGAATGGAGATAGTATTGCCAATTACACAGGCTTCCCATGAGGCTCAAATAAGAAGATGCTGGTAGCGCCCTTGACACAGAACCTTGCCTAGAGTAAGCTCAGCAGTGCTAGCTATTATTAACTACTTGGTAGAGGCACTTAGTACATTCTATTAAATTTTAAATATTTAAAAATATATTCTTATTACAAAAGAAAAAAAAATCCATTGTTCAAAAAGTGAAACCTATGTATCAGCAAAGTAAGAAAAGTTTAAACAATTGTAATCTCACAACCCAGACACCCATTATTATCATTTTGATCAATGTCTATCTAGAATTTTAGTATTGTGTGTATGTGTGTATGTGTTCTGTTTGAGGAAAGATCATAATGTACGCACTGCTTTGTCACCTGTTTTCCTTAATGTGACCATCTTATTTATCATGACCATCTTTCTAGTTCATACTTCTGTAGCTTCCCATTAAAATTGTGATGGAATAGTTATATATACAAAAGAAGATGAGTAGTGTAGAATTTACTAAGGAGAGGAATAATATAAACACCCAGGAACCCACCATGCAGCATAAGCAACAGAACATCACACAGGGCGTGGAAGTTCCTGTGTGCCCCTCACTGACCAGATCGCTCTGCCTCCTCCCTTAGCTCCAAGGCGCCATGATTTTGAATTTTGTATTTATCATTGTCTTACAAGGTGAATAGTTTTACCATGCATGTGTGTATTAACAAATACTACATCACTTGGTACTAAATAGACACGGTATTATGCTGCATGTATTTTTCTGTGACTTGCTTTTATACCTGGCATATATCCCTAATAGATCTATTCGTGTTGATACATGCAGTGGGTCATTTATCTTTTAGGGGTTTGGTATTCCCATGTATAAATATGCTCTGACTTAGTCTGTGACATCTGGCTAACTCATCAGGAAAATAGATTTGGGGAAGGACATTGACTATCTCCCTTGGCAGGTGCTTCAGACTCTGGGTGGGAATGGATGTCCCACCTTGACCCAAGCCACTTGCTCCCAGGTCAATTAGAGGTTCTCCACCTTCTGCAGTCTAACCCAGACAATGCAGGCCCTGGTGCATTGTGGAGGAGACCCTCACAAGCACAGAGGGAGAAAAGCTTGCAGCTCTGGGGCTATGAATAGTAGTCAGCCTGGATGCCACAGGTGGGTTGCAAAGATTCCCCAGGGAGAAAGTAGAAGAGACAAAACATTTTCTCATGAGGACATATGGTTAGAGATGGAGTATTAAATAAGCTGAGATTATTACGTAGCTAGGAAAAAGTCATACAATTTAAAATAACCTATGTGGGCTGAGTGTGTGGGAAAACTGACACTCCTTTCCATCATTAGTGGGAATATAAATTAGCAATGCCTACATAAAGAGTAATTAGCCACATATACAAAAATTTTAAATGCACCTACCCTTGATCCAATGATGGAATTTCTAGGGGTTTATCTTAACAGATATAAAAGATTATATATGTACATACTTATGCAGCATTATTTATAATAAAATACTCAACAATATACTAGTAAATCTCTATAGGAGATTAGATAAATAGATTGTGGATTATGCATCCAATGGAAAGTGATGCAGCTGTTACAGAAAATGAAGCAACTTTTAGGTCCATGTATGGTACAATCTCCAAGTTTTATTAAATGAAGAAGCAAAGTGCATTGGCTTAAAACAGAAAGTGTGTGTGTGTGTGTGTGTATGTGTGTGTGTGTGCATGTGCACGCATGTTTGCTGTCTATGCCTAGAACATCCCTGGTGTTGGTGGTTGCTTTTAGAATCTGGTTAGTAGTGGGTAGAGACAAGAGAAAGATATTACAGTTATCTTTTTGTATCTTTAAAATTTTGTACCATATGAAGGTGTCAGTGAGCCAAAGAGAAAGTGAAATGAAAATAAAATGAGATGGGACACAGGAGTGGGAGAGAAGAAAGTAGGCAAAGTGGAGAAGGCGCAGGTATAGCCGCAGCCCTGAGGAGAGGCAGAGAGGTTTGTCATGAAGGCAACTCTTGGAATATACACTGATGAAAAGGGTCTTTGAGAAATCTTGCGGACTGTCGGGGGATATATGGTCTTTTGCCACGATACCCTTTGCCCAAGGAAATCTTGACTATTTAATGCCAGTTTTGAAATTGGATTCTTTTTCTTCTGTTATGTGTTTTTGGTTTATTTTGCTCTTTTCAAGCAAAAGTTCTAACAGTAACAATAATAGATGACGATAATAACACCAGTAATGAAGTATGGCCATTATTGTATCATTTACAATATGACATACATTGACTAAGCACTCTACTGCCGGGTCCAGCCTCAGCGGGCCAGGGGTTCCCAAAGGTGTGGACAGAGTCGGCGAAGAATGTTTTACACGGAGACAGTGTTCAGAACTCTCTAGCTCTCTTTAGTCTCCGTGGATCTACCTGTGCCTTGCTGAGGCCACAGAGAAAGATCCCAAGGCAAGCTGAGCCTTTATTTTATAGTCAGAGGTAAACAGGTAGTGGTTACCAAAGTTACACTGTTCTTGTGAGTTTCACTTGTTTACACTGTTCTTGTGAGTTCCACTTGTTTTTGTTCTTGTTCTTGCTGCACTTCCCTCAGCTCATTAGCTTCCCAGGTAAGATCTAGGGAGCGTCATAAGGTCAAGCCTAATTATGCTTAAGAGGACTGTGCCCTCTAAGCTGGGACTTGTTTGTGACTTTGCCAACAGGTCAGTCCGAGGTTTAACCCTATAGCGGCTCCCCACACTCTACAGGCATGATCTCAACTCTATGAAGTTGGTGGCATTATTATTGCCATTTTGGTATAGATGAGTAAACTGAGGCACATAAAATTAAGTGACATGTTCAAGATTATATAGCTAGTAAGTGATCGCATTGAAACTTGAATTCAGATTTGTTTGCCTTCAAAGACTGTATTTTTAACCACTTTACTATATTCTTTTCTAATGAATGAGGGATTCATTAGGAAGCATGGCAGTGTAAGTGCACACACACACACACACACACACACACACGCACACCCATATGAATGGTGTACAAGTATTTGTGGGCCAATTAACAGGTGGAGCTGGGATTATAAAAGGAATAGGTGTAATAATCTTGTTCACCTGAGAAAAATGTAGAGATTGTAGGACAACAGGCAGGGTAACCATTTGGGGAATATTAGGAGGAAAGATGCCCGCAGACCAACAGCCACACAGGTGCCGTTACCATTCCTATTAGGCTGCTGGGACTTCCCAGAAAGTGAGACTGAGGAGGAAATCAAACAAATAGTCTGCTGACTCCACAAACTTGCAAAAGTATTTCCAAAACTCCATGCAGAGTACTCACTCTTCAGAGGCCCCCAGACTCTGTGTGAAATTTCAGAGAAAATGTGTTAACCCAAAAGCTCTTCTAAATCACCCCACTGCTATGCTTAGCCAGGCTGCTTCCGCTCCCATGGGGATGAAGGAGCCAGTATTTTCCCTGGAAGACTATTTCTTCCTTTTTCTTTCTTCGTTTCCCTCATTGCTCCATCGAGGCTGACTCCAATGAGGTGATGAGAACAATTCCAGGCTGGTTTTCTCAGCCTGCATCCCAGAGGGAGCTGAAGTCATGTCAGTACCTTCATTACCACTGAGGCAGAACGTGTCTCCCTGCATCTTCTCCACATTAAACTGTGATTTGTCGGGACAGTATGTTTCTACTCAGTTACTTGTATTCCCACCAACTCCTTGCAACTCTGGCTTAAAAAGAAAGGAGGCTCTGGACTTGTGCTGTCAATACTGTAGCCACTACCCCAGCGGTTCTCAACCTGTGGGTCGCGACCCCTTTGGGGGTCAAATGACCCTTTCACAGGGTCGCCTAAGACCATCGGAAAACACATATACAGTTACATATTGTTTTTGTGATTAATCACTATGCTTTAATTATGTTCAATTTGTAACAATGAAAATACATCCTGCATATCAGATATTTACATTACGATTCATAACAGTAGCAAAATTACAGTTATGAAGTAGCAACGAAAATAATTTTATGGTTGGGGGTCACCACAACATGAGGAACTGTATTAAAGGATCGCGGCATTAGGAAGGTTGAGAACCACTGCACTACCCGGTGTGGCTACTGCATCCTTGAAATGTATCTCGTCTGAAGTGAGTGGTTCTGTACATGTAAAATGCACATGGTATTTTATTTTATTTATATACTTTTTTGCACATGGTATTTTAAAGACTTAACATGAAAAAAGTGGTACATCTCAAAACTTTATGTTGATGATATGTTGAAATGCTATCATAGGCAATCCTTGCTTTGCATGGTGGTGCAGAACCACGACAGTGACTTTGCAACCTAACTCCATACAAATGATTGTAATAAGAATCAGTAGGGGAAATGATGACTGTTATGTGACCTTTAAATTTTTTTGTCAAAATATTAAAATTCTCACTGTCAGATGCAGATGTATGAAGAAATGAAAAAAGTAGTAAAATTAATTTACTTGGCACACAGTGATAATATTAGAAAAACTGAGAATTGAAGAGTTTTTCTCTCTGCAATAAACTTATCGAGAGTGGTTTGGCCAGTGCTTGCCTGTTTCTTTTGTAACTTATATATGGAGGGAGCATGTTTCCCAAGCCTAGGTGAACTTTCAGCCTCCTGTCTGAGGTCAGCTCCCAGCATGTGATCCCTTGCTCTCCCAAAGTCACCAAACATCTCTTGGAGTGTCTTTAGTATGAAATGTTTAGCTAGTGTCACTTCCTCTGCGACATCTGCATCCTTTTTGTCACAACTCGTTCCTCATTTATGTCACCTTTGCCTTTACCAAGGTCCTCTGGCTGCACATCTGGTCTCCAGGACGGTGGAAGTGCCAACTTCCCAGTCTTCTCATCCACCAGCTTTCACTGCCAACAATATCATCTTTGTTTCTTTGCTGCTCTCTCACCTTTCTTGGCCAGTTCCTCCTTCCGATTATCCATTTTTGTAATATGTCACATGGGTTTACCACTGAGAGACAAGCAGGCAACACAACTACACACTGTGCTGTCCCTGCATGAACTGAATAACAGGTGTGCAGTGACCAGTCTCCCACAGACTTTGAAAGAAATGATCCGGCTGGCCACTGGTGCTGCTGCACCTCATTCGTTTTTGTGTCATTTGTGGACTGAAACTCTAGCAGCAAAATTTGTACTTCACGCAACCACTCACAGCTATTATACCATAGTGATTTAAATTTGAGCCATGTTATTGAATACTGAATGGCATATTGAATATATTATTATATAACTCAGCAGTGGTGACTGAACTTCCTGTACATTGGAACCATGCCCAGCAAAATTGCCCATATTTTGGGTACTAGGTTAAATAAAATGTATGGTTAAAATTAATTACACTTATTTATTTTTACTTTCTGAATGTGGCTAATAGAAAATTATAAATCACATATGTACCTATCATTACATTCCTATTGGACAGTGCTGTTCAGTACCATACATGAATAAAAACATTAGGAGGGGAAAAAAAAGAAAAGAAAAAATGGAATTGGAAAAGAATAAAATATTGTCCTAGTTTTGAAGTGAAAGGACTAGTCACAAACAAAGAAGTAGATTCAAATCTACACAAATTAATCATGATTGTAGAGTGAAAAAAAACAGCAAAGCTAAAATTATAGAGATAATAGATTGGGAAAAGATTTGCACCAAATATGTAAGTCAAGGGCGAACTGCCAATATTATAAAATTACTCATTCAAATTTATTCTAAATGTATCAAGATCCCAGTAGATTATAAAACAGGTGACTAGCAATTTCTACAAGAGGAAATTGAAATAGTAAATGAACACTTAGAAAAGCATTCATCTTGTCTAGTTACCAAACATGAAAATTATTGTCAACTTTGAGTTACAATTTAGTCTTCACTTTATTAACAAAACAATTACAACACCCAACACTGTGGGGAATTTGGTAATTTCATGCATCATAAATGACACTATAATTAGATACAATGCTTTTAGAAAGCAATATCATGTAAGTAGAAAGAGCCATATAGATATCCCTAACCCTTTGACCCAGTAATGGCACTCTTGAGAATTTACTCCAAGGAAATAATTCAATATGAACAAAAAGTTACATATGCAGTAAGATGTCTATTGTATCATTACTTGCCATAGCAAAAAACTGAGCTTTCCTAAGTATCTAATATAGATCACTGCATCCAACAATGGCAGAATGAACACACAGTGGTTTTCAAATGCACATGGAACATGTACTAGATTTTCCATATGCTGTGTCATAAAAAATGTGCAATTCTATCTAATAAAAGGGTAATATGCAAATTAACCATCACTCCATCACAAAATGGCAGTACCCATAGCCACAAGATGGTGGCACCCAGTCCCTTCAGCCCTGCCGGAGTCCCCCAGTCCTGGGGGGGCAGGGCAGCCACTGAGGGCCTCTGGGCCGCAGAGAGCCTCTGGGCAGTGGGTGTGGAGTGGCTAGGCCCTGCAGAGAGTAGAGAATCACGGGGAGTGGGCCTAAGCCATCAGGTCTCCCAGATTGGAGAGGGCTCCCCTGAGGGCTCCCAGATTGGAGAGGGTGCAGGTCGGGCTGAGGGACCACCCCCCATGCACGAATTTTGTGCACCGGGCTTCTAGTATATTTTAAAAGATTAAAATTATTCACAATATGCTCTGTGAGTAGAGTTGAATTACTCTCAAAACCCATAACAAAAGCTAAATAGAAAAGCACCAATTACTATAAAATTTAGACATAAAATTCTAAGCAACCCATGAATCAAAAAAGGAAGCACAATGGAAATTCAAAAATATTTGGAATAGATGATATTGAAGATATGTCATATAAACATAGCTAAATGGTTTTCAAGAAAATAACTTCCTAGAATTATATAATTATATAATTCTTATATAATTCTAATGAAAAGCATCCTTCAAATATAAAAGATGAGATAAACATATCTTTAGATTTACAAAACCTGAGAGAATTCACTTCCGTTCTTACTTGTACATATTAGGAAATAGAATGCTATATATTGATGATTCAAGGTTCCATCTTAAAACAAACTGAAACAAAATACTGCACACAACAAAGTAATCCAAAGAAAAAGGAAATAACAAAATAAAAGCACATTAAAATTATATTTATAAACATAAAAATAAAATAAATACAAAATAAAATGCAATAAAGAAAATAAAATCAAAAGTTTGCTTCTCAAAAAAGATGAATCAATTTGATAGAATGCTGGCAAGACTGATGGAAAAAAGTGAGACCAAAGCTGACACAGTAAGAGAGAATAAGCAGGATGCCATATACCTACTAAAGAAATGAAATGTTTTGTTTTTAATGTTTCCATGATGTATAGAATTCCTGGCCAAAATGGCTTCTTTGGTGAATTCTAGAAAACATTAAAGGAAGTAATAACTCCAATTTCATATACACTCTTCCAGAAAATAGAAAAAAGAAGGTACTTTTCACAGTCTTTCTAAATAATGTGAAAATTCTAAATAATATATTAGCAAGTATAATTAAGTGGTACATAAAATAGAAATGCATCTAATCAAATAAAGTTTACTGCAGGAATACTAATAATATTTACCATTAAATAATCAATGTAATTCACTACATTCACAGAAAAGTGGAGATAAAAAAATGATTATCCAAAGGACTTGTATGCAGGCATATAAGCATAACCAATGGACACAAGACACTGAGGGGTAGGGGAGGCAGACAAACGTACTACTCTTTGTAATATTTTAAGCAATAAAAAAATAAAAAAATGATTATCTTACAATAATAAGTACAGAAATAACTTTCGGTAAAAGACACTATTGATTTATGCTAAAAACTCTTAGCAACATTGAAGAGAAGACAATGCAATGGTGAATTATTTAAAACTTTCTTCCTGAGATTAGTAGCATGATATGGATATCTGTTATTACTATTTCTACTAAAATAAAAATAGAAATATTAATCAATTCAATCTATATATACAAAAGCCTACATGACCATCTGACCATTCAGCCATTCAACCGGTAGCTCTGACATGCACTGACCACCAGGGGGCAGATGCTCAATGCACAGACATGGAAACATGGAACAGACTGATGAATCTCAGAGGGAAGGAGGGAGGGGAGAGGGTGGGAAGAGATTAACCAAAGATCTTATATGCATACTAGAGGCCCAGTGCACGGATTCATGCACTGGTAGGGTCCCTCGGCCTGGCCTGTGGGGATAGGGCCGAAACCGGCAGTCTGACATCCCTCAAGGGGTCCCAGATTATGAGAGGGCCTCTAGTTAGATAATAACCAGAAAGGAAAGTCATAATTTTAGAAAAAAACAAAACTGTCATTACTCACAGAAAACATGAATGTGTACTTAGAAAAATCTTTTTAAAAAGTTTAGAGACAAATGACCAGAATTAACAAGTGAGTTACCCAGGTGTTGGATCCAAGGTCAAAACATGAAATCAATTTATTTTTATGTATCAGCAATTAAAAAATTACAAATAAAGTAAAAAATATAATTTATATTACCATAAACCCTTAAAATTTAGAATTTATTTAGTGATATATGATTAAGAGCTCTGTACTGAAAATTATAAAACTTTACCAAGAGAAATTTTAAAAACCTAAATAGCTCTTCCCCCACTCCCATCTTCATGGGTTGGAAGAATTAAAACTGTTAGGATGTAAATTTTCCCCAAATTAACCTTTAGACTAAAAATCCTAACTATGATCTCAGCAGGTTTTATGTAGAAATTGACCAACTGACTCTAAAATTCATATAAGAATATGAGGTCAAAAATAGTCAAGGAGATCATTAATAGAAAGAGAGAAGCCGGAGACTTATTATCAGATGTCAAGACAATTATAAAGCTATTAAAATGATGACAGCTGCAGTACACCTAAAACTAATACAAAATAATACTGAATGTAAACTGTAATTTTAAAATAAAAATAAAAAAATAGAATGAAGTTTGCCTGTACATAAGAACTAATGGAGCGAGTCTCACATCTGCATAGTTACCTGATGTTTGACAAAGGAGATCCTGTTGTATAGTGTATAATGCCCTCTTTAATAAATGGGGCTGGGCTATTTGGATATTCAAATGGGAAAAATAATCTTTATCCCCATCTTACAAAAAATCAGTTTCAGGTGGATTATATATTTATAAATGCAAAGGAAAAAACTTTTATTTTTTAATTTTTAAAATAGATTTTTATTGCCAAAACCGGTTTGGCTCGGTGGATAGAGCGTCGGCCTATGGACTGAAAGGTCCCAGGTTCGATTCCGGTCAGGGGCATGTACCTGGGTTGCAGGCACATCCCCAGTGGGGGATGTGCAGGAGGCAGCTGATTGATGTTTCTAACTCTCTATCTCTCTCCCTTCCTCTCTGTAAAAAATCAATAATATATATAAAAAAATAAATAAATAAAAATTCATTATTAAAAAAAAAATAGATTTTTATTGATTTCAGAGAGGAAGGAGAGGGAGAGAGAGGTAGAAACATCAATGATGAGAGAGAATCATTGATTGGCTGCTTTCTGCATGCCCCCGACTGGGGGTTGACCCTGCAACCTGGGCATGTGTCTTTGACTGGAATGGAATTCAGAACCCTTTAGTCTGCAGGCCGACACTCTATCCACTAAGCCAAACTGGCTAGGGCAGTGGTCGGCAAACTCATTAGTCAACAGAGCCAAATATCAACAGTACTTCTTCAAAATAGACTCGCCCAGGCCGAAAACCAACTTCTGCGCATGGGCCACGAAGTTTCAATCGCACTGTAAGCGCGCCCGCACGTGGTATTTTGTGGAAGAGCCACACTCAAGGGGCCAAAGAGCCGCATGTGGCTTGTGAGGCGCAGTTTGCCGACCACGGGGCTAGGGCAAAAAACTTTTAGAAAAAAAAATATCAGAGGATATGTTTATTACCTCAGGTAGACAAACTTTTCTCAAATAGCATGCAAAATGTACTGATCATAAAATGTTAGCTTTGACTACATTAAAATTGGAAGTTCCTATCATCAAAAGACACCATTAAGAGAGTGAAAACACAAGCCACACAATATTGAATATATTGGTAATACAAATAAAAAGACATACCCAGATTTCATAAAGAATCATAAATTATTAAGAGACAGTCAACTGAATATGAATACAGACAAATAACTTTTAAATAGCCATTTCATCAGAGTTTATCCAAATGGTCATTAATGACATCTGATAATAAGTCTCCAGCTTCTCTCTTTCTATTAAACAGGAAGATATGCATAGCCTCTTCAATTATCAGGGAAAACAAATTAAAATCACAATGAGATACCACCACATATTCACTAGAATAACCAAACTAAGGCAGATGATTTCTTTTCACAACAACCTTCAAAGTAAGAATTATCTTGCTATTTTGCCTCTCAGGAAACTGGCTGATATTTCCAAGGGAACACAGCCAAGTAGTGTAGAGCCACTCACGGTCCAGCTCTAAGTCTTATTCTCTTTCTTTACACCACAGTTAGAGAACTGGGTGTTTGGGTAAATAAATAAAAGGCCCTGTGGAATAAATTATTCCTTACAACTTCTCTATGAAGTTGGCATTTTCCTTACTTTACAGATGTGGCTCAGAAATATTAAATAATCTACAATTACAAAAAGTAGTAAGTCGCTGAGGCAGGATCTGAAAATGGATCTTTCCCATTTTAAAGTTCATTTCTTTCCAGCAAATGGAGCCGCCCATGAGCAGGTACAAGAACTGAGACAGCAGAAAGATCACTGCGAGGGCTGTTTTGGGAGCCTGAGTGGAGGAGGAGATGCCTTTGAGATGGATTTAAGCAGGAGACCATGGAGTGGGGAGAATTCTGGGTCAGGGGCTGAGTCAGGAAAGTGTTGGGAGTTTCTGCAGTCAGTGAGCAGACTTGTTTGGTGCATGAGAGGATTTTTAAGTTCCATGAAGTCAGGGACTGTGTTTTTTGAACCACGGTATCCCCAGAGCTGGACACATTTCAAATGCTTGATTGATACCCATTAAACAAATAAAATGATAAATGAATGAACTGTTTAGCATCAACATTGAGTTGAAGACAACTGTTTATGGATTGTGGATAGTTCATTCACTCCACTGATAACACAATGTGACACTCTAGTTAAAAACTGAGAGGTACCTAGAAAATAAGATGCTATCATCCAAGTCTGTCGAGAACATACTCAGGGAAATCAGAGCTTCCCAAGCATGACTGCTGTTGAGTGCTGATTGTATCTCAGAGCAGCAGGGGTGACAGCATAGGTCAGTATCTGACCGGGGCCGGCGTCGGACAGGATACTGAGGTACCTGCCCCAACTCCTTCTTTCTGGGCTTTACAGCCTTTGCCCTTCCTGTCAGGGCTGGTGTTTCTTAAAAACTTATTTTTGAGCTCTTTTTTCACGAGAAAAGTGATTTATTTTATTTTTTGTTTTTTTAAATATATTTTATTGATTTTTACAGAGAGGAAGGGAGAGAGATAGAGAGTTAGAAACATCGATGAGAGAGACATCGATCAGCTGCCTCCTGCACATCTCCCACTGGGGATGTGCCTGCAACCCAGGTACATGCCCTTGACCGGAATCGAACCAGGGACCTTTCAGTCCGCAGGCCGACGCTCTATCCACTGAGCCAAACCGGTTTCGGCAGAAAAGTGATTTATTGAGGGTATTTCAGGCAGCATCTTTTATTGGAGGGGGACAATCGGCTTTTCAGGCCACTGTTTAAGAAGTTCTCTTTCTCGGTGTTACAGGAGCGCTGGTCCTCAAGTCGTTCCTCCTGTGTGATGAGATGATAAATCTTCTAACCACAGCATCTCTGACCTTTAGATCCATGTGCTTCTGGAAAGACTCATTTCTGAGCCATAAAGGTTGGTTAAATGATTGTACCAGAAAAGTATTGATAAATGGATCTGTGTCGACCCCTAAAGAAGTTTCTAATGGCCTGCAACAAGGTTCTGTCTGTGACTGTCCAGTTTATTATACACCCATGAAAGTGTTGAAGCCGGATTTCGGACAGACAATTGGAACACATTGGTAATATAAGTTGGACAAGAAGTTATGATACCAAATTTCAAGAGGCTTCAAAAATTTGCTGAAATTCAGTAAGTATAAATGATGTCATAGGTTCAGGAAGCCAATATCACGAGTAGAGAGTGGGATACATGAGACTACACTGCCGTTTAAATGTAAGTGGTCTAAAAGGTTTAACTAACTGCCGGTCAAAAAAATGAAAACTGAAACATTTTTTTTTCTAGTGACCTCTTGCTGGCCTGTCTATCCAGCACATATTTCCTAAAATTTTCACTTCACCTGACCCAAGTGTTTGCAAGATCAGCACTTAACTCACAAAATGACTTGGTCCTTGGGTCACAAACGTAGGGACCAGGAGTGGACATTTGACATAAGAATGAGAATCCATCTCTGAAGATTTAAAGTTAGAAATTTTTAAAGTTCTGATTTAATAATTAATGAGTTAATATTAATTTAAAAATTTGATTATTTTAAAGTTAGAAAATCATATGCCGGTCTCTCTTTGGAACCCTGGGTTCTAAGTTGGAAAGCTTTGGCATTGTGGGCCGCCATGTCCTCACCACGTCCTTGGTCAGGTATTCCTGTGGCTCATTTTATTTTAATAACCTACTAGAGCTTAATGAATTCCCTTTTAACTCAGGCTAATTATGTTTCCGTCATTTTAAACACAAAATGTCCTAAGTAATAATACACAAACTTAAGCTCCAACTATAATGTCTAGAATAAAGGTGAGGCAATCATAAAACACTAACTCTCTTGCTAGCTCTAATCTAAGTTCCTCTTTGGCTATACTAGTGTGGACTGTTATGGTCATTTCCAGGTTCAGCTTTCTAAGATGACCATCAAGACTTGAAGGAGGAGGCTGTAGCTGTGTAGAGATGTTTAAATGGTTGGCAAGTGGAAGACAGAGTAGATGTTCTATGTCGCTGCTATGGACAAAACTGAAACCAATAATCGAAAGTTGGAATAAAGATTTCAACTCAATATAAAATTGCCTTTGTAAGTGTTACAGTGATCCAACAATGGAATAGATGACCTCATGAAGAATCAAGGCCTCCAGCAATGGGAAAGTTAGATCAGAACTTGGATATCCACTTATTTTGGTAATTTGACAAATAGGTAGCAACTAATAGCTATAATTTACTGAAGTCTTTCTATGTGTGAAACGCTATGCTTGACATATGCTTTATATAAACTTACTCAGATTAAATCTTCATAACAATCATACAGAATAGGTATTTTATATCCATTTAAACATTTACCCAATATTGTGCATATGGGCAATATTTTGTTGATTTTGAAATGCAAAAGATAATCTATAGAATTATACTACAGTTAGTATTAATTGTTGTCATAAGTTTTTGAAATTTTACCATTTCATGGCATATTTCAAATTAATAAATAGTTCTAATTTTGAGTCAATTATACAGCAAATGGTGAACCTATCAGATTTTCAAATAAGTGCAAGCTATAGCATTTTCATTTCTATTGTGATTAATTCAGTAATAGTTGCCCAATAAGCTTCCTATAGAAGTGTTATCAGGACACAGTGTCCTTCGTTTGTTACATAGCAGGAGAGCTGACTTGTGTTATTTCGATGTTCCTTAGCTCTGAAGCTCACTTACTACTTTATCTTTCATAGGTGGTTAAGACAAGCAGGTACACTTTCTATTTTACTGTTAGTCATCATCCCCAAATCTTTCCTATTATTCTCTGCTCCATACAGATTCCAAAATCCACCAGATAAGGGTCTGTTTAACATCAGACTGAATGGATCATTTCTTTTGGAAGATCACCCAAATTTGATAACTGGCCCCACTAACCACACATTTTATAAAATAAGAAAGCCTTAGTGATCACACTAAATTCTAACATACATTTTTGAACTTTAAAATACTTCCTATAAGTTTGCATTTATTTTTTACCAGGTACTATAAAGATTCTGCTATATCATATCATTGTTGCTTTACTTCTATCCATTCTTTTTTTCTAATGTATCTCGTTCTTTGTCTTTATAAAATGTCAGTGAAAAGACTAAGCATAAATGTACAAAGATCACAGCTAAACCAGATTAGAGAGACCGGCAGATAATGCCCGATGCTGGAGATTCTCTTCAAAGTAAATACTCAGCACCAGGTGTGAGTTGGCTTAACAATGAACACGTGCTTATGAGGGATACAAAGACAGAGGGACTAGCTCTCATGCAGATAAAACTGTTATGTAATGAAAGTATGTAAAAAGGATTTGAAATAAAAATGAAATTAAGTTAAATTATTCATTCATATCTATACCAAAGGGAAATGTTATTATAATATGTAAAATTTCTGTTCAAAATTAACACTTAGAACAAATGCTAATATTTATAATATCAGCTAAAGGAAAAATCCTTTAATTATGCTTTAGTGACAGCATTACATTAAGTCTGCTTGCAACTCGCTACAGACTGGTAATAATGAAAATAATCAACTTTTCTTCCTATAGGTCAAAATAGAAATATATTTTTTTTGTAAAAATATATTGTATTTCTTGTATTGAAAGATTTCACAGTTGAAATTCAGGTCGCTGCTTTACAACTGGCTGCAGTAAATTAAGTGACCATGCAGAAACTACTGAGGTCAGGAGCATTTTAAGATATTGTCTTGGCTTCTGGTCAAGATGCCAGCAAGGTAAATGTGGTCCTCAAATCCTCCCACAACCACATCAAAATTACAACTAAACTACAGAACAACTATCATTTAGCACCACCTGGAATCTAGTTGAACAAGAAGTCCTATAACTAAGGGTATAAAGGAAAAGCCACATGGAGACTGGCAGGACGGGCAGAGGGAGACATGGAAGGGGCTCATCTAACACCCACGTGTGGTGGTTACGAATTGAGAGGGATATCTTGGCTGTGAAGGTCTCCCCTGAGAGCGAGGCATCCCAAACCCACACTAGCCCCTTCCCCTCTGACCCCTGCTCCCTGCCCCCTTCCTCTCTCCTCATCCCTTCACTCACACTGGGCCCAGGCTTCCAAGATGAGAAGTCTTCATAACTTCTGGCTGTGAAAATCAGCGGGGATTGTGGCCAAGTGGAGCCCCAGGTGTTCCTCTTAAGAACAAGGACTTATTGGGACGCACTTCCTCTGAGTTCCAGCGCTGGGCAGCAGCTTGGAAAGGCACCGGGGACATAAAGGGAGGAACTGAATTGTCTGGTTTCAGAGTGAGGTCTGGAGAGGCAGCTTTCTCCCAGACAGAAGTGTTGGCAGAGGCCATTGTTCCTTTGATGCTCCCCCGGCCCTCACAGCCATAAAGCCAATAAAACAGGCACCATATCGGAGTCTCCATCAACTTGGATAACACTGTTCACCAGCCCTGGTGATTTCCTGAAATCCTTCCCCACCCAACTTGCTGGCCCACCCAAGTCCTACCCAGTGGCTTTTCCATACAAATGACCTGTCTCGGCTCATGCTGCCAACTTTTCTAAAACCTTTCAAAGCCCCACAACACCAAACAAACAGCATCTGTACTCAGGGTGCCTCTTGCTAAGTGGCCCCAGGCCCAGCACTAGTGGCATCCAGCCTTGCTTTGCAGCTTGGCTTCTCACAGGCACCTCCCAGCCCAGCACAAGTAGGAGCCATCAGCAGGTCCCTTTGTAGCTCATGCCCTGTAGCTGTGGGCAGGGCACAGGTGGCAGCTTATCTTGGCCTGCTCCTCCTGGGAGGCCACTGAGCTAGTACACCTGGTAGACAGCTTCAGATTGCACCAAAGCAACCTGAGTGCCCATCAATAGGTGAATGAATAAAGAAGAACTAATGCATATATACAATGGAATACAACTCAGCCATAAAAGAGAATGAAATCTTGCCATCAGCAACAACATGGATGCACGTAGAAGATATTGTGCTGAGTGAAACAAATCAGACAGAGGAAGACAAATGACAGATGATTTCACTTATATGTGGAATGTAAAAAACAAAATAAACGAACAAGCAGGACAGAAACAGACTCAGAGATACTGAGAACATTTGATAGTCACCAGATGGGAGGCTGGATTGGAGGGATGGGTGAAAAAATTAAAAGGATTAAGAAGTACAAATTGAGCCCTAGCTGGTTTGGCTCAGTGGACAGAGCATTGGCCTGTGGACTGGCCCAGGTTTCGAGCTTGATCCCCAGTAGGGGGCGTGCAGGAAGCAGCTGATCAATGATTCTCTCTCATCATTGATGTTTCTATCTCTCTTTCTCTTCCTCTCTGAAATCAATAAAAATATATTTTAAAAAAGTATAAATTGATAATTAAAGAATAGTTATGTGGAGTACAGCATAGGGAATATAGTCAATAATATTGTAATAACTATTTATGTACGTTGTCAGATCAGAGTGATCACTTCATAAGTTATATGAATGTCTAATCACTGGGTTGTACACATGAAACGAATATAATAAAAGGGAAAGTCCTAAGGATATCAAATAACTAACTTACCTATGATCACGAAGCCAGTTAATTTGGAACTATTTCTACTTTTCTGAATCTTATATTGAGAAAAAGATGATATGAGATGAACTTTGAGTTCTCTCTCTAATCTAAGATTTTATGGCTACAATAAATGACAGTATTTCTTAAGATTTATTGCCTCTCTCACATGAAAGGCAATTTGTATTTACAGAAGTGTCATATAGTGCCTATAAAATTATAAATAGCTTGAGAAATTTATATGCCTTATAACTCATTTGCGCCATAAACACACGCTAGGTGTGCAGGACTTTTGGTCCTGCTGGCATTCCATCCTGGCCTATTGCCCTGCTCTGCCCATGCCTATCTGACTTCCTACCACACCATTATATGACACTCCGGAAAAGAAAAACGATGGAGACAGCAAAAAATATCAGTGGCTGCCAGAGGTTGGGGGGGTGGAGGGAGGGACGAATAGACAGAACTTGGAGGATTTTTAGGGAAGTGAAATTATTCTGTGTGATACTATAATGATGAATACATGTTATTCTATATTTGTTCAAACCCATAGAATGTACAACACCAGTGTGAACCCTAATGTAAACTATAGACTTTGGTTGACAAAGATGTGTCAGTATAGTTTAAGCTATTGTAGCAAATGCTGATAATGGCAAGTCTGTGCCTGTGTCGGGGCCAAAGGGCACATGGGAACTCTCTGTACCTTCCACTCAGTTTTGCTGTGGGCCTGAAACTGATTTTTAAAAAAATCTATTTTTTAAAAAGTTTATATACGTTAACCTCCATATGTTCTTTAAATTATATATTTAAAAACTATGGTATCTCCCATATAAAATTCAAAATTGAAACAGTATAAATTGTAAATTAAATTTTAAAATATTTTTCCTAAGTGGCGCTATCCCTGTTTTGGGGAGGGGGGGGAATAGAAAATTATTTCCAAAATCATGTTTACTCTTGTTTTTGTGTGGGTGGTCCTGCTTGCTAGAGCTTGGGGGTCTGCATTTGGGTTACCCAGCAGTAGGTGGAGGTGCCTTGTAGTTCTAACGTCTTTTCCTTTCCCCAGTGGTTCCCTTGGTCCCCATGACTGAGTTACATGGAAAAATGCAGAGTCTGGCAAACCCTATCCAAGGTGAGGTACCTATTTAGGTCACAGACATATACTTCCCCTGGCTCCCAACGTCCCTGGTGAGAAGGGTCAATCTTCAGAGGCCACTTCCAAGGCTAATATGGGTTTTAAACAACAGTTGTGAATTTGAAAGCTACCTCTTCTTGTCGAACTGTCCAAACTTTGGTGAGTCACTTACTCTCTCTAAAGTTCAGATTCCTCAGTAATCTTTGTTTTAAAATACAAGGCCCTTAGGAGGAATGTGAGGAAGAAATCGAATAATACAGATAAAGACGTAGTCAGTGCCTGGCAATAGGCATCAGTTCCAACCTTCTCTTTCCCAACTCCATGATAAAGAAGGTGATCATGGTGATAATAATACGGTACATTGATAGTATTTTATAAAGTCTAAAGCAATTCACACACATTCATAGAATTATCAAAGGTTAGTGTTGGACGGTAACTTAAAAGTCACCTAGCCCTCTGTTCACCTTATCTATGAATGCACCAAGGTCTAGAGACCTTAGGTAACGTATCCAAGGTCGTCTGGCAAGGCAATGACAAAGTTATGCTGGAAAACACAGGTAATATTTTGCTCCTAAATGTGACTTTTGTTATATCTTGTCTTTATTGGGTATGTAGAGCAATGTTTTACAATAATAGCTATTGTTTATAATCATTTACCAAATACCAAGATTTTCTCAATATTTTCTCATCTAATTCCTTCAACAATCTTCCAAGGGGCATACTATTATTTTCCCAGTTTAGGAATGAAGAATGGAAGCACAGGGGGGTTAAGTAACACCTACAAGGTCACTCGGCTAATAAGAGGTAGTGTAGGCATGAGTCTGTAAATTCTAAGTCTGTGCTCCCAACACCAAAGGGTGCTGTACAGATAGGACAGGCCAGATCGGGATTAGTTGAGTGGTTCAAACCATCTGTGTGAGTGATTCCTTGTGACTGGTATTTCTAGTTATGACATATGGCAGTAGAAAGGGTGTCTGTTTTGGAAGTTAGTCAGATTTGGGCTGGAATCCAAACTTTAGAGAAGGCAGCCTTTTTAAATGGAGTAGTTGAGTGTGGGCTTTGGTGTCAATCTGACCCGTGTTTGAGTCTGAGCTTTGCCAATCACCAATAGTGTGATTTTGGGCAAGTTACTTATGCTCTCTAACCTCTCTTTCCCATCCGTGAAATAGGGATATTAATAATATCTACCTAATTGGGTTGTTGAGAGGAGGAAATGAGAATGATGCTGCTTATAAGTATATACACAGTACTCTGTACAGTATTTGTAAGGTGCTTATAGAATGTTATCTCTTCCTTTATTGTTGTTTTCGTTATTATTTAACCTCTCTGAGTCTTGGTTTCCTTATTGGTAAGATGGGAAAGTGATATCTACATTATATGTAATCATTAGAGAAATGTATGTAAATGCAGTTCCTGGCACTTGATAAATGGTCACTCCAACGTCAAGTGTGTCCTAGAGACTTCTGTAACTATGTCTTGAATAACTGCAGATAAACATCAACATGTTGGGGAAGTATAGATAAGTAATCTTAATGTCAATAACAATGTTCTGTGTGGAAATTGCTTCCAAATCCCCGTTTTCCATTTTGTAAAACCAGTATTGGGCAAAGGAAAGCTACTGTTGGGAAAGATGTGAGCTTTGCCTGGGACCATGGATAGATGGCCGAAATGTCAACCTCAAAGTAAAAAAGCAACATCTGTTGGTCTCTTGCCTTCCTTGGGAGTCATGGTAACCAGGTTGACCAAATCCTGAGCTGGCTGAGACATTAGACTTTGCAAAGAAAAATGACTTAATCTAGTTAAAATAGAGATGGTTCCAGAAGGCCTTCGAGTGGGGATACAGTGGTGGGCGTTCCATGGGTTTTGCAGCAGACTGCGAAGTGTGATGTTTTCTCTCAAGTGTGCCTTTTGTGCTGCTTGAGTCACACCAGTGTGGATAGGCACTGCTTATGCTTGTGCCCAAGTGGCCAATCGCCTCCTCACGCTCCTGGGCAGGCAGACAAACACATGGTTTTCTGAAACTGGTGACTGCTTGGCCAGGTGGTGGTGGTGGCCAGAAAAAAAGTCTTTTTCTATTTCTGAAAAGCCCTCTACTCTCATCTTAATTATGAAAAAAATGTTTAGTTTTCTACAAGCACTGTCCTTTTCACACTCACAAGATCACGCAAAGATCAATTAATGAATTCTGAATTCCTTATCTGCATAGACTTTAAAGCCATACCTACAAACACTCAGAATATTCTTTCTTATAAATGAGCTCATTGCTGAAGAGCAGCCTAAACTGGGTCTTTTGACTATTCCAACCTTCTTTGTAGAAAATAGAGGCATGGAAAAAAACATTTTCCCAGTGTCACCTGTGGGTCTTCATATAGAGAGACAAGATCCACGCCTCCCCAGAATGATAGGGCCCAAGAGGGGAGAAGAAATAATATTTATTGTTCCAAGAACAGGAACAATAAATATTTGGCTTTCACAGACTCTGTTTCATTTTCATCCCCACAGCAACCCTGTGACATAGACAGCCGGTCACATTTCTGTGCATCCTGCTTCCCAAACATGCCTCTCTCCCAAGTCCCCTCCCTGCCTCAATTCCAGGCAAAGCAGCGCTTCCCAGCGCTTCATACGTGGCACACGTGGACAAGGGGAACAGCGGCTTGGTACTTGGTACACTGAAACAAACAGCAGGTTATTTTGGAGCATTTAGATAAGGCTTGGTGAAAAAACTCGTATCTATAAAATACTGCAAGAAACAGAAAATGCATGTATCATAGAAGCTATAAATGTTGAAGCATTTTAATTTTTAAGTGAGAAACATAAGCCTGCTTTTCTGAACATAGCTTGATTATTTATTGGACATGTTCATGGAGGGTTAATTTGCATCCAGCAAGACACCCAGATTTTAAGTGTACTCTTTTGATCATTTCTGACACATGAACCTATTGCCCCGCCTCACCATCCAAACATAGAACATGTTTATCGCCCTGCAAAGTTCCTTTGTGCCTGCCCTCAGTCAATGTCTGGACACCACAACAGCCACTTCATCTGCTATCGATTTCTATAGAAAATTTTGTCCACTTTACACACTCATATACATGGAATAATACAGTATGTGCTCTTTTTGTGTCTGGCTCCTTTTATTAAATGTAACTTTTTTCAGGTTCATTCAGCTTGTTGTATACCTCAATAGTTTGTTATGTTTAATTGCTGAGTGATAGCCATTGCATGAACATACCATAGCTTGCTTGTCCAGTTCCTGCTGATGGATACCTGGGTTGTTTCCAGATTGGAGATATTATGAATAAAGCTATGAAGATCCTTACACAAGGCTTTTTGCAGGCACACATTTCCATTTTCCAGGGATCAATACCTAGAGTGAACTGGCTGGGTAATATGTAGATGCGTGTTTAGCATTTT
Organism: Myotis yumanensis; assembly: GCF_028538775.1. Taxonomy (NCBI): domain Eukaryota; kingdom Metazoa; phylum Chordata; class Mammalia; order Chiroptera; family Vespertilionidae; genus Myotis; species Myotis yumanensis. The sequence continues at coordinate 76,973,928 of NW_027223759.1, forward strand.
ACAAGTCTCCCAATTTTCTCAACTAATTGTACCATTTTACACCCCTACTACCAATGTAGGAAACTTCCTGTTGCTTATACATCAATGCCAATGTTTACTGGTGTTAATTTTTCCCTTTTTATTGAATTTATTGGGGTGACATTGGTTAATAAAATTACATAGGTTTTAGATGTACAATTGTATAATACATCATGTATTCACCACCACAATTCAAATCTCAGTCCATCACCATTCATCCATCTTCACCCTATTCTACCCCACAATCCCCTTTTCCTATGGTAATCACCATATTATTGTCTGTGTCTATGAATTTTTTGTTTTTGCTTATTGTGTTTCTGTTTTTACTTAATCCCTTCCCCCTTTTCACCCAGCCCTGCAACCTCCTCCCCTCTGACTGGCTGGTTCGTAGTGGATACCTACTTGCTGTTTAAATTTGCATTTCCTTGATACATATTAATGTTGAACACTTTTTTTCTTGTGCTTATTGGGCATTTATAAACCTTGTTTGTGAAGTGTTTGTTCAAGCCTTTACCCAGTTTTCATTTGGGTCATTTGTCTTTTTATTTTGAGTTGTAAGAGTTCTTCATATATTCTGGATACAACTCCTTTGCCAGATTTTATTTTACAAATGTTTTCTCCCAGTCTGGGACTTATGTTTTCATTTTCTTAATGGTATTTTTTTGCAGGCAGATATTTTTCATTTTAATGAAGTCCAATTTATCAATATTTTATGGTTACTGCTTTCTCTATTCTTTCTATGAAGCTTTTACTCATACCAACGCCATGAAAATATTCTCTTATGCTTTATCCTAGAAGCTTTATAGTTTCAGCTTTTCAGTTTGGATGATCCACCTGAAATAATTTTGTGTGTGATGTATATTTGGAGATTTTCTAGATTTGTAGTACCCAATACAGTAGTGGCTGACATTTAAATTTAAATTAATTAAAATAAATATTCATCTGTTAAGTCACTTTAGCCATAAGTTCAAGTGCTCAATATTTACACTTGGATAATGACTGTCATTGGGCAGTACAGATATAGAACATTTCATCATTGCAGAAAATTCTATTGGAATATTTTGTTATTGATTTCTAATTTAAAACTGTTGTAACCCTGCCAGGCTGGTGTGGCTCAGAGGTTGAGTGTCAACCCATGAACCAGGAGGTCACCTGTTTGGTTCCTGGTCAAGTCACGTGCCTGGGTTGCGGGCTTGATCCCCAGTAGGGGTGTGCAGGAGGCAGCCGATCAATGATTCTCTCTCATCATTTATGTACTATCTCTCTATCCTTCTCCCTTCCTCTCTCTCTCTAATTCAATAAAATAAAATATTTTTTTTAAAAAAGAAAAAGAACCTGGAAAAAATAAAAAATAAAACAATTGTAACCAGAGAATATACTCTGCATGATTTTGACTTTTGAAATTTATTTAGACGTGTTTTATGGCCCAGAAAATAGTCTCTGTTGATGAATTTTTCATGATTACTTGAGAAGAGTACACAGTCCTTTTCTGTTGCTGGGTATAGTGTTCTATAACTGTCAGTTAAGTTGAGCTTTATCTTCCGAGTCTTTGCTGGTTTTTTAATCTACTTGCCCTATCAACTGCTGAGAAATGGGTGTTAAGTTCAAAAACAATTGTGGATCTATCTATGCTTTTCTTTAGTTCTGTCACATTTAAAATAGTTATATTTCCTTGATCACACTTTTATCATTATGAAATGTCTCTCTGTATTGGCAGTGCTCAAGTCCTTTGTTATAAATTTAGTAACGATAGGTTTTTAATTATTAGAATTTGTACGTTATATCTTTTTCCATTTTTCATTCTTTTATTTTCAACTTTTCTGTCTTTGTGTTAAAGTGTGTTCCTTTTTAACAACATATACTTTGGTCTTGTTTTGGTCAGTCTGGCAATCTTTGTCTCTTAATTTGTCTCTTCTGTTCATATGCAATTATTGATATATGTGGCTTTTCATCTACTGTAGTGATATTTGATTTATATTGTTCCATCTGCCCTTTGGTTTTCTGTTTTTCCTTTTATGCCTCTTTTTTGTGTGTGAATTAAGTATTTTTAGGTATTTATTTTTATTTTTTATGTTAATTATAATCATTAGTAGTGTCTCTTTACATTATTTTTTAGTTCTTGACCTAGAGATTTTAGTATGCATCTCTAAGTTGTGACATCCTATCTAACAATAGACAAACATGGTAATTGACTGTACCTTTGTTATGCCTCCCATTGGCTAATCAGCGTGATATACAAATTAACCGCCAACAAAGATGGCGGCTAATTTGCATACTGCAGGCAGAGCGGGCCAGTGTGAGCCGCCATCTGGGCCCCCGTATGCCGCCTAAGCCCTGCCCCCAGCCGGGACCCCTGTGTGCGGCCCTGGGCAGTGGGGCTTGGTGACACGATCAGCCCAAGGAAGCCCTATTCTTGCAGGAATCCTCCTGCAATGGGCTTCTAGTATAATAAAACGATATTCTACTACAATGTAAGACTCTTAAAATAATATATTTTAATTACTACTTTCTCACCCTTTGTGCTCTTGTCATATATTTTACTTCTAAATATTGCATTATTATTATTTTTAGTTTAAAAGGTCAATTGTTTTTAAAATATCAATAAAATATTTATTTTATCAATATTTTCTTCCAGCCTGGGACTTATGTTTTCATTAAAATGTATATGTCTGTATGCGCTGTTCATGTGTGCATGCTCAAGCATGTGTGTGCATGAGTGTAATGTTCTTTATATTTCCTGACATGTTTTCTCTTTCTGATGTCCTTCATTCTTTCCTGAAGAACTAGGTATCTATCTGGTATTGTGCCATTTTGGCCTAAACAATTTATTTTAGTATTTCTTATAGTAGAAATTCCTTATTTAGTAGGGATTCTTTATATTTGAGACAACTTCCTTCATTTTTGCCTTTAATTTTTGGAAAATAATTTCACTAGACCTAGAATTGTAGATTGAAATATCTTTTTTCTTTTGACACTTTAAAGATGTCACTCAACTGTCATCTTATTGCCATTGTTTCTAGTGAGAAGCTGTAATTTCTATCATTGTCCCCCTTTATGTGATATGTCTTATTTTCCCTGGCAGCTCTTAAGATATTCTCTTTATGGTTGGTTTTCATAAATTTGATTGTGGTGTGTCTAAGGGTATGTTTATTGGTATTTGTATTTACCCTTCTTTGGGTTTGATGAGCTTATTGAATTTTAGTTGTCTTTCCTATATTTTAGAAAATTCTTCCCCATTTAAATATTTCTCCTGGGACTCAAATTATGTATTTACTTGGGGCCCAGAACACAAATTCATGCACCTTGAAAGGAACTGTGGCTCACAAAGCTGTGGTGGGCACAGGGGTGGGTCTCAGCCCATTCTCTCTGCCCCCCCCACCCCCCCGCCACATCCTGTCTGTCAGCAGCCCCGCTCCCGCTGCCGCTGCTCCCGTATGATGGCTCACGGTGCGGAGCTATTGTGGCCAGCACCAGCAGTGGGTGTGAGCGGGGCTGGTGCTGTCAGCGGGTGCTAGCGGCAGCTCTGCTGCCCTAATCGTCCCTCAGGAGAGGGAGGTGGAGAAGCCCTCAGGGGTGATCAGGGCTTGCAGCCACCACTTGCACCCACTGAGGGCACCAAGTGATCAGGGCTGGCACCGGGTGCCAGCAATGGGTGTGAAAGGTGGCTCTGGTACCTGCAGTGGGTACAAGCAGGGCCAGTGCCAGTGCCAGCAGCAGGTGCAAGCACCTGGCAGGACCATGGCACATGGAGAGCTAAGGAAGACACGTCACCTCAGACAGTTCCTGGGCCCACTGAATTCCACAGTGGAGCAAAGAATTTTCAGTAACCACCAGAGGCTTGCCCCGATTACAGTCACTGGTGCCCCACCTTGGTCTGGGGCCCCTGCTCACCATCTCGCTGAGGCTGATGCCCACCATGTTCCGCATTCACCCCCTGGTGTTCAGCACATGTCATAGTGAGTGGTTGTTTGGTTGTTCAGTTGTTCCACTATTTGGTCTATTTGCATATTAGGGTTTTATATATATATTTGAACATTATATATATATAAATTTGAACATCATATATATATATATATATATATCAGTAAAATTAAATAAATCAGGTAATTTGTTTTGAACTGTATTTGCATTCAAGATAAATGATCCGCTGAAACCGGTTTGGCTCAGTGGATAGAGCGTCGGCCTGCAGACTGAAGGGTCCCAGGTTCGATTCTGGTCAAGGGCATGTACCTGGGTTGCAGACACATCCCCAGTGGGAGATGTGCAGGAGGCGGCTGATCGATGTTTCTCTCTCATCGATGTTTCTAACTCTCTATCTCTCTCCCTTCCTCTCTGTAAAAAATCAACAAAATATATTTTAAAAAAAAAGATAAATGATCTAATTGTCTTCAGTTTTACTGATTCCTTCCTCTGCTATATCCAGTCTGTTAATAAAGCCACTGAAAATGTTCTTTATCTGATCTATTTTCCCTTTACAGCATTTCCATTTGGCTATGAAATTGTCCATCTGTTCCAATGGGTTGTTCACTTTTTCCACTCTAGCATTTTATATATTTATAATTATTATTTTAAAAACATATGCCTGATCATTTCAACAATTCTATATAATAGGTCTGATTCTATTTACTGTTTTCTCTTAACAAAGAGTCAAATTTTTCATGCATTCTATAATCTGATTTTGATTGAATTCAGGCATCATGAATTATCAATAAACTAGAGGTCCAGTGCATGAATTCATGCATGGGTGGGGTCCAACCGGCCCATCCCGTCCCGATCCGGGTTGGGAGGGGCGATCAGGGGTAGGGGCTGGCCCGGGGGAGCGGCCGTGGGTGGTTGGCTGGCTGGCTCCGCCCCCTGGTCGAAATCCCAGTTGAGGGGACAATTTGCATATTAGCTTCTTATTATACAGGATAGTAGAGTCTGAAGAAATTAATAATCATATCTAGGAAAGGGTAGACCACTTTTGTCTGGCAGGCCATTAATGGGAAGGTTTGATACACTCTAGTCCATAGCTGACCTATATCGAGGAGCTCTGTTCCTTTAGTTAGCTTCAGTTCACTGTGGGCTTCATATTATTTGATGGAGGAATCAGAACCTTCTCTTTAACAGGACTTGAGATGTAAGCACTGGGGGGAATTTTATCAGTTCTGTCCCACCCTCCACTTCAGCAGGCCCTGTTTGCCTTTGTCTCGTGCTTGCCTCCACTCTCCTGCTCTCTCCCAAATGGCCATGGCCCCTGCCTGTACTCAGAGCCTGCCCTGGGGGTTTCTCCCAGCATGCCAGTTCTGCCTGTGGAATTCAGTGGGCCCAGGAACTGTCTGAGGTGATGTGTCTTCCTTAGCTCTCCAACCCTTTCCCCAGTCAGAGAAAGACCTAACCTAGTAAGGTAAGGCCCATAGTGTCTGTGGAATATTTCTCAGTTATTCTTAAGACTCCAACAGGCTCTGCACACCCGTGTCTTGGGGAAAATATGTTTTCCTGCCTCAGGGGTAGACATTTGGCGCCTCATAATCAGTACCCGGAACTGAGTGCAAGGGAATCCCCTCAGTCCTCCTGGTCAGACTTCTGTGCCTTGGCCTTCAGCTTCCTTACCCTGCCCCCAGGCTGACCTGTGAGCACTCAGTGAAGGCCCAGGAAGCCAGTGGGCAGGTGCAGATTGCACTTGTATCTGAACTCCTCAGGATTCTAAATCCCTTGAAATTGCACCAAAGCTTCAGCTGTTTATTTTAATCAGTTTCCTCTTCCATTCACTGTGCTGCTGAGGGTGAAAGTGGCTCTCCTAGCAGGTCATCGACACTTTTTGGACGTTGGTTTATTAGGTTTCTTTACAACCTTAATGCTCCTACAGGCTTTAAAAATTATGACTTTGTAGATTATCTGGCTTGTTCTTGTTGTTAAGGTGGGAGCGGAGGTTCCCTAGGGACTTTCTCTATCCCAGGTAGAGTGGAAGTCAGCAGAGCTTTTTCTATATGTTTTATGTTGAAATGGTTATAAGCAAATCCTAATTGACTTTTTAATGTGCTCTGTTCAAATTCTCATCATCACCATTGAAAACGGAGTTTCATGCAGAGGTGATAAAAATTTGAAACCTTTTTTTTTTAAATTTTAAATGACTGTTTAACATTTGCAAGAATTAAAGTTTATTTAAAGACTTTAATAGGCTTCCTTTTCTTTTATTGACAAACTAGAGGCCCAGTGAACAAAATTCATGCACGGGTAGGGTCCGTAGGCCTGGCCAGCAATCAGGGCCAATCAGGGCCTTTTGGCTGCTGGCTGGGGCCTTTCTTCTGGCTGCCAGCCAGACACTTCCTTCCCAGGCTGCCGGCTGCTGGCTGGGGCCTTCCTTCATTCCACGCCATCCCCTGGTGGTCAGCACACATCATAGCAAGTGATCGAATGCCTGGTCTCCTGGTCAAACTCCCTAGGGGACACTTTGATATTAGCCTTTTATATATATACTAGAGGCCCGGTGCACAAAAATTTGTGCACTGGGGGGGGGGAGGGCGGGGTCCCTCAGCCCGGCCTGTGCCCTCTCGCAGTCTGGGACCCCTCAGGCGATAAGGACCTGCTGGCTTAGGCCTGCTCCCGGGTGGCAGAGGGCAGGCCCAATCCCTAGGTGCAGCCCCTGGTCGGGCTCAGCGCAGGGCTGATTGGGGAGTTGGGGCGCCGCCCCCTGTCATGCACAGAGCAGGGCGGATTGGGAGGTTGCGACGCCACCCCCTGTCACGCACAGAGCAGTGCCCATCAGGGGTTTGGGGTGCAGCCCCCTGTCACTCACAGAGCAGGGCCAATCAGGGGGTTGGGCACTGCCCCCTGTCACACACAGAGCAGGGCCCATCAGGAGGTTGGGGCGCAACCACTGTCACACTCAGGGCAGGGTCGATGGGGAGGTTATGGCTCTACCCCGTCACACACAGAGCAGGGCCGATCAGGGGGTTGAGGCGCCGCACCCTGTCACACACAGAGCCGCAGGGCGATCAGGGGGTTTGGGCGCTGCACCCTGTCATGCTGATCTGGTGCCAGGAGGCCTCGTGGCTCCGCTGATCCTGGTGTTGGGAGGCATATTACCCTTTTACTATATAGAATAGAGGCCTGGTGCACGGGTGGGGGCTGGCTGGTTTGCCCTGAAGGGTGTCCTGGATCAGGGTGGGGGTCCCCACTGGGGTGCCTGGCCAGTCTGGGTGAGGGGCTGAGGGCTGCTTTCAGGCTGGCAGTTGTTGACTGAAGCTCCCAACCACTCCTTTTTTTCTTTTTAATCTGGGCCAGCTTTAGCTCTGGCTCTAGCTCTGAGGCTTCCGCTGCTCGTTTGTTTGCTTTCTATAATCGAAACAATGTATAACTCCAGCTCTGAGATCCCGGCCGGCTATATTTGTTACAAAGTTTCAAACTGCCAGCTCAGAGGCTGGCAGCGCAGGTGGGGAACGTTGAAGTCTGCAGTCACTGGAGCAAGCAAGCCTCATGTTCGCTTCCAGCTGCCTGGCTGCCGGCCGCCATCTTGGCTGACAGTTAATTTGCATAAGGATATGCTGATTAGCCAATGGGAAGGGTAGTGGTCGTACGCTAATTACCATGTTTCTCTTTTATTAGTGTAGATAGATAGATGGTATGTTAAATTTTATTTTATAACAATGCAGACAGAGTTCAAATGCAAGCTCTCTTTTGCATGGCAAGCATTTGAAAATAACAATGGAGCTCCAATTTACAGGACATGCATGGCAAAGCAGTCATGGAACGCTAGCTGGGCTGGTAGTAAGAGCCCATCAGCCAGAAAGCAATGCCTATCTGCTATATGTGAAATAGAGAGTTGGGGCTACAGTGCCTGGAGCCGTTCCTGCCAGGGGCCTATAACCAATTTCACCTCCACAAATCACACCTGAGCTGTGAGCCCTGCTATGTGACCATTTGGAGCATGAACTCTAGTGGGTCCATGGGTTCCTTGTTCATGGCAGGCAGCTGAGTGCTTTATAGTTGGCTATCGATGGAGAGGTCCAGATGGAACCATTCTGGATGCCACCTGAGAAAGCCACGGCTCCACCGTTAGCCCTCATTACACTCGAGCCACCATTCCAGAAGTGCTGGAAGAGGCTGCTGTGCCAGACCTTGCCTTCCTGCCACCCCGGGCTTGCTGTGCAGAGGGCTGAGAAATCAGTATCTTGTAGTCCACCTTAAACCACTGCAAACACCAGTCGGGAAGCTCAGAGATGGTGTGTACTCACTCGCACAATGCCAGGTCCCTCAGCCTCCCCGGCTCTTCTCTCACTTAATCCTGTGTTACGAGTTCTGTTCTCACTTGCAAGGTTGCCAGATAATATGCAGATAAAAACTACAGATAAACAATGAATAATGTTTTAGTATAAGTATGTCTCAAATATTGCTTGGGATATACTTATACTATAAGAATTTGCCATTCTTTACATAAGATTCTAATGTCACTGGGAGTCCTATGCTTTTATTTGCTAAATCTGGAAACCCTAGTCACTTAGATATAGCCAGTAATAAGGCAAACTCCTGATTATTTTAGTCCTTAATTAGCTATGGTAAGTTGACCAGCACACTCAACTTGTATATACCTGTCAGGGTTGGGTGAGACTCAAAAAAGATAATGAACATACATGCTGTTGGTGTATTGTAAACTGCTCTGCAGAGGTAAGAGAGCATAATGATTGCAGAAAGGACTGAATCAAGTACAAATGCCCAAGCTCTTTGAAAAGTCCTTTTGCACTGCTCTCATTTCTGGCAGCGTGGCAGTCCAGGAGGGAGATGGATAATGTTGCTAAAAGGGAGATACTATTGGCACCAAGCTCATGGGGTGCTCTGTGCCGGCACTGAGTGCAGCAAGTGTGCGGGCTCATCAGTCCTATTTTGCTAAAAGGAGACTTTGGTGCTCCTTCTTCCACATCAAACAGGAGATTACCTCTTCCGCCTTTTTACAAGCATTTCCCTAACAAATTAGTAGATGTTCTATTGGCCGGGGCGGGGGTGGGGGGGAGGGGGACTGGGGGGGAGTTGCTATTGTTACAGGAAGGGGGACCTGGTCCTGAGTGGGCCCCCCTTGGGCCAGCCTGCAGTGTGTGGGTTCTTGACTTCATGCAGGAAAGCTTTCACAACAGGAGAGCAGGTGATGATGAGGGTACGTTTATTACAGCTGGGGTCTGCTTTGGCTCTCTGGAGAGTTAGAGAAAAAGAGGCCTTGGAGACAGGTTCAGGGGTTAGCCTGGGATGAGCTGCCACTGCCCATTGCTCCCTTGGTTGCAGGTCTTGTGGGGACCCTTAGAGTTTAGGAGATGTAAGCCTGTAGGGGAAGAATAGGGAGAAGGGAATGGCTCAGATGTGCTCCTAGGAGGGAGAGCTTGCTGGGTCTTTTGTCATGAGGGCTTTATCTCTCTCTTACAGGTGGGAATCTTAGGGAGGCCTTGGGGGAGGGTTTCAGCAGAATATTCATCAATTTCCCAGGTGCACCCTTTAGGGTTGTGGTCTCTACTGATTGGTCAGTGTCAGGGTAGGGGGTCCTTAGTCATTGCAGCGGGTCCTGGCGTCACCCACCTGGTTTTGCTGCTCTCTGGGCCTGGAGCTGAAAGACAACTGAGGCCTAGATGTTTATCTGTAGGGAGGTGGCCTGCTGAATCTGGCTGTAAATTGCTTGCCAGTTTGTTCAGCTCTCTGTCTCGGTTTCCCCATTCTACTTGCCAAGGATTTTTCCTAGTTTCTTAGCATCCTGAGAAACTAGGAAAAATCCTTGTGGAAACTGGGAAAACTAGGAAAAATCACATGATCAAATGTTTTTGAAATGTTACACGTTGCATGCCCTTTTGAAGCAGCACAGCACATGTTTGCACATCAAAGCTTCTGAGATGATCCACTCTAGAGCAACTTGTTCTACTTAGTTATCCAGGATTTCTTCAACTTATTTACTTAGGAAACACCTTTTTTATGGCCCATCTATTACCATCCTGTGTAACTATTTTCACCTGTCAACATTTCTGTTCAATCCTTTCAATGCAAGGGAGAAAGTCAAGAGGTGCTGTTGCTTACAGGCATGGAGCAAGAAATAAAGGTGTGGAATGTCATTGGAAGTGATAAAAATAGTCAGTAGAGGAAAAAGGAACAGTGGTAATACTTAATGGAAGTAAGGGTTTGGTCTGATTTTATAGGTGAGCTAAGACTTCCTCCACTGAAGTCAAGAGATCTCTCAAATTAGGACACAAAGCAAAGTGACATAAGCACATTATGTGTAAGTAGGGCAGAAACTACACAAACAACTGAAAACAGGGGTGGGGAAGCCTAGGCCAGAGACTGCTGCCTTTCATTCCAAATCCCTCTGTAAAACCTGATGTTAAAACAAAACGTGTGCATGTATTACTTGAATCAAAATTACAAATAAGAAAAAAAGTTGAATTATCTACATGTTCAGGCTTGGTTAACTCTAGGTTGGCCAACCCTAAAACTGATGACAAATAAACATCTGGGGAATATGCCCCCCCCTTCCCTCCCCCCCCCCCCCCTCAGCCCTCCCCGCCCCCATACACACACCCACACACCCCACCTCCACAACTCTAGCCGCAAATGGAGCTGTGATCCATCAGTGCTAGCCAGCTGGAACTTCATACACTGCTTTCTACCTGATCCCTTTCAATTTTGTGCTTGCTTTATATTTTTATTTTAAATATATTTTATTGATTTTTTACAGAGAGGAAGGGAGAGGAATAGAAAGTTAGAAACATCGATGAGAGAGAAACATCGATCAGCTGCCTCCTGCACACCTGCTACTGGGGATATGCCCGCAACCAAGGTACATGCCCTTGACTGGAATCAAACCTGGGACCCCTCAGTCCACAGGCCAATGCTCTATCCACTAAGCCAAACTGGTTAGGGCTTGTGCTTGCTTTAGTATTCTTTCCTCCAACCTCCCTTCTTTCCTTTTTCACATTTCATGCTGTCCTGCAGATCTATACTGCAGTGGAAGATTAAAAACAAACTAATAAGCCAGGGCAACTGGCTGATTGGTGAATTCAACTACCGCCCTATCTAGATGATATTATGACTTGTTTCCTTCCCAACAACTCCACATATGCCTGCTCCTTTGTGGTATTTTTTAGCAAAAAGATTCTGTAAATTTGCTAGTAATCCTAAGATAAGAAGAATTTCTAAATGCAGCAAGCGTTAGAAATGGGATCCAGATGCATCATCTAAGCCCCTTAAATCTGCAAAGCAAGTCAACGTGGCCTGCCTGGCTGATTAAGTGATTAATTCAGCCTGCATTTAATTTCTGGCATCTTTGGAATTCAGTTGTGGTCTAGATTAAAACATTTAATCTTTTCCCCTGAGACCTGGATCTATGATGGGACATCACTCCACTCATCAGGTTGCTTTATATGGCAAAGGTGATGGGACCGTGTCTCTGTGATTACCTTGTGTAAGACTGTCACCACAGAGAGCAGGGACCCAGCTCTGCTGACGCCTTGATTTTAACCACTGAGATGCATTTGGGACCTCTGACCTCCAGAACTGTAAAACAATAATGATGTGTTATCCTGAGCCACTAAGAGTATGTATCAATGTGTTACAGCAGCAATAGAAACTAATTCAGATTTCAACCTCTGTCCCATTCTATATGATCTTGGTGGCTATCAATCACTGTGCTTACCCCACTTCCTCCCCAAAGAGAAGATATGACCCACATTTCCTATCCTGGAACTTGAATTTTAAGTGAACTGAGACTTGGATCAGATGGAAAGCATTGGAGCTAAATATCCTAGTGTGACACCCAGAATAAGGCTCTTAAATGAATTTCAACAGTTGAGATGCCTATAGGCACATCCTTCCCCAGGCTGAGTGTTTTGATTACTCTTTTACCGGCTTAGCACCCCAGTATCTTCATAAATTCCTTTTCCTTTCCCTTTCCTTCCCTTTCCTTCCCTTTCCTTCCCTTTCCTTCCCTTCCCTTTCCTTCCCTTTCCTTCCCTTTCCTTCCCTTTCCTTTCCTTTCCTTTCCTTTCCTTTCCTTTCCTTTCCTTTCCTTTCCTTTCCCTTCCCTTCCCTTCCCTTCCCTTCCCTTCCCTTCCCTTCCCTTCCCTTCCCTTTCCCTCCCCTCCCCTCCCCTCCCCTCCCCTCCCCTCCCCTCCCCTCCCCTCCCCTCCCCTCCCCTCCCCTCCCCTTCCTTTCCTTTCCTTTCCTTTCCTTTCCTTTCCTTTCCTTTCCTTTCCTTTCCTTTCCTTTCCTTTCCTTTCCTTTCCTTTCCTTTTTCATAAGCTAGCCAAATGCAATTTCTTTTGCTTGCAACCAAAAAAAAAAAACACACACACACAAAAAAAACAACAACCCTACCAGTGCTCATCTGGTCAGCAATTACTATCTTCTTCCCCGAAGAGTCTCTGTAACCTGACTTACCCTCCCAGGTTCTGTACTTTGTCTTTAATTACGCTTCACCTCTTTACAATAACTCTTACAATGATTCTAAGATAGCTATTCTTAGACCTGTGTCACTAAAGAGAAACAGACACAAAACATTAACTTGCCCAGTGCCAAGTGGCTATTTTGTGGCAGCACCTGAATTCAGATGTGGGTTTCTTATTTTTGAAAGTCCTTTTGCCCAGCCACTAAGCAATATTGCTTTAAAGTAAGTGGTGTCTGTCACAGAAAGATGAAAGAGGCACTCCTCACAGAGGGAACCGAAGAATCTGAGATTCAGGGCAAGGAACACGTGATGTAGCTATTGTAGGTTAGAAGCTAAGGGAGGAGACTTTCCAGGAGGGGGAAAGCCCTGCCTAGAGGCAGGAATCAAGCACAGTGTCGGTTGTTCCTCCCAGTACTTAGTTCTGTACTGTGATGCGTGGACAAAATATGAAGCTCAAGAATTATGAGAAACAAAAGACATTGTTCCAGTTCCCACGGGTCTCTGTAATCTACTTTTGATAAGACCAATGGTAGCAAAGGAAAGGGCTGTTGGGAGGATTACAGGAGATAATGCAAGGAAATCTCTCAGCAAAGTGTTTGGCAAGTATTGAGGCTAAATAAACATTTACTCTAATTCCAGGTTGTCTCACGTCAAGAGAGAGAGAGTTCTTCCTTAGAGAGAGAGAGTTCTTCCTTAGATATGGTAGCGCCTCCACCTGAGGTTTGCCCCAGCAAGTCTTGCAGCCCTGGTCCAAGGTTAGTTGCTTACCTGCTTGCCTGTCTGAGGCAATCTTATTTTTCTCTTCTTTTGGTCCCTTGGAGGGTTTCTCACTTGGGCTCCCACATATCAGCACCAATGCCTGTCAGATAAGGTGGCATTTTCTCCCCTTCCCCCATTCACTCCCTTCCTGAGTGGAGTGGCCAGCAGACCATCTTTGATGAGAAAGAGAAAATGTGGGCATAATAAGGCATCAGAGCTTACTCCTGAAGTAATGCAACATAATATTGACTGTAAACTTTAATTGGAAAACATAATAATGCATGAGAGCTACATATTTAGCAGCATCAGGTAAGAGAAAGGTTGATTGCCTTTAATGATTCCCACTGAGGCTGGATTATTTCAGCCCAATATCCTCCAAAAGGAATGGAAAGGCTAACCCTTCTTCTCCAGCGCCATCTAGGGGAAACTGTGACAGACCAAGGCAGGGGCCTAGAGCAGCGGTTCTCAACCTGTGGGTCGCGACCCCTTTGGCGGTTGAACGACCCTTTCACAGGGGTCGCCTAAGACCATCCTGCATATCAGATATTTACATTACAATTCATAACAGTAGCAACATTACAGTTATGAAGTAGCAATGAAAATAATTTTATGGTTGGGTCACAACATGAGGAACTGTATTTAAAGGGCCAGAAGGTTGAGAACCTCTGGGAGAGGTGGGGCTGGAGGAAGGGTGGAAATAAATAGACCAAAGGAGACAAAAGGGAGAACTGAGAGAGGAAGTAGACTGAGAGGCAACAAGAGAGGGACAAGTAAATTCATTCATTCTGTGGATATTTATGGGAATGTAATATATGCATTTCAGGGACTGTGCTCATGTGAAAAGAAGGCTCCTGCCCTCAAGGAATTCCCATGACAGTGAAGACTTGGACAATGGACTAGTGAACATATGGACAAATAAGATGATTTAGAGCAGTGGTTCTCAACCTTGGCTGCACATTAGAATCACCTGGGAATCTTTTTAAAATCCTGATTTCTGGGCTCCATCCTCCGGAAATTCTGTTTCTTTATTATGTTTTCCAATGAAAGTTTACAGTCAATATTATGTTGCATTACTTCAGGTGTAAGCTCTGATGCATTATTATGCCCACATTTTCTCTTTCTCAGGATTTTAAAGATTCCCAGGTGATTCTAATGTGCAGCCAAGGTTGAGAACTACTGATTTAGAGAGTGACAAATTCTAAGACAAAGATAAAGGAGGATGTAAGGGAAAATGCCTACGGTTGACAGTAGAGGGAGCAATATTGGATACGGTGCCCTGGGAAGTTCTCTCTGAAGAGATGGAAGTTAAGCCCCACTTGCCTCCTACTCCTTTGGCTTTATCTTCTGACCTCCTGAGTCTGAGTATCTCTCTGTCATTGGTGGGGGGCAGGGCGGGGAATGCACAGGACAGTTCTGCGGAGAAGACAGGGCTGGATCAGGCTCTCCCGTCTGCGAGAGCTTTGGTCTTGGCCCTAAGTCCTACCAGCTGTGTGGCCTTGGGCCCCATCCTCCGGAAATTCTGTTTCTGTGTTATGGGGTGGGGCCACAACATTAGTAACAAAGAAACAGAATTTCTGGAGGATGGGGCCCAGAAATCAGGATTTTAAAAAGATTCCCAGGTGATTCTAATGTGCAGCCAAGGTTGAGAACCACTGTGCTATATGCATCTCCATTCAGATCAGATGCTTTGCTCATTAGTTTAGCAGCAGTTCTCAACCTGTGGGTCGCGACCCCTTTGAGGGTCAAAAGACCCTTCACAGGGGTCGCCTAAGACCATCAGAAAACACATATATAATTACATATTATTTTTGTGATTAATCACTATGCTTTAATTATGTTCAATTTGTAACAATAAAATTGGGGGTCACCACAACATGAGGAACTGTATGAAAGGGTCGTGGCATTAGGAAGGCTGAGAACCATTGGCTTAGAGAATGTCAGAAATGTTTCTTTATTGGTGAAATTGGTGGCTTTCTAAGGAGCATGGTAACTGTTAGAAATGGGTTTCAATGGGGAAATAAAGATCTTCAAAGTATTGGGGCTAGATAAAATACATGAGTTAATGTGAGTTTCAGAAGTATTATTTATTTACTGGTTAAACAATTACTCAGTTGCCTGAGACAAGTCTCAACCAACTGAGCCACATGGGCCAGGGCACATGCCCAGGTGGCAGGCTTGATCCCCAGTAGGGGACGTGCAGGAGGCAGCCGATCGATGGTTACCTCTCATCGATGTTTCTCTCTCTCCCTTTCACTTGCTCTCTCTCTCTAAAAACTATTAATAAAAAACATATCAAAGTATTTTAGAAATGCTCTCTGCCTTTGTATGAGTTGGGTATAAAGATGCAGAGAGACCGGAATCCTTAGAAATAACTCAGGAGGACTAAATCCCTGATTTTGCCTGGTGTCCAGCCATGAACAAGAGTCTGGTGCCTGCCTGCTTGAGCTGGATCTGGCCTCAGCTGTCACCATGTGTTTGCCTTCAGGGCAACCGGAGGTTGGAGCGTTAAAGGACTGAGAACTGGAACAGTGTGGAACCTGCAGACAGGCACTATGAACACTTCCAGATTTGCTTGCTAATAAATATCTGTATTTGTGACAGAATGTTGACATTTCCTTCTTTTTTAACCTGGCAGCTAGCTAAGAGCAGGCCAACTCTCCTCACCTCAGCTTTCTTAGTTCACCTGACTTTCCTCATTGGAACCTAGGAAACGTGTGAGACAACATTGGCCTTGGTCTATTCACAATGAATCCAATGAATCCTCCGAGGTATCCACGGTTAGAGAAGTCAATCAACGTTTCCATAGTCATGAGAAAGTGGCAGAAAGGGTCCAAGCTATGTGAACACAGAGGAGTGTTCTGGTGGCAGCACAGCAGAGGGATGAAGAGAGCGGTGCACCTGGAGCCCAGCGGGCCCTGATTCTGCCACTTCCTCCTGACTATGTACATGCTGCATCCTCACTCGTGGTGTGGCAATCAGAAATGTTTCCAGTCATTGTCAAGTACAGTGGGGCCTTGACTTAAGAGTGTTCCGACTAACGAGTTTTTTGAGATACCAGCTGTCTCTCGGCCTATTTTTTTGCATTGAGTTGATAGAGTAATTTGAGTTAACGAGCTCCTTAATGAGCTCTGTCTCAGAACGAATTAAATTCTTAAGTCAAGGCCCCACTGTATTCCCTGGAGAGCAAAGTTGCTCCTGGCCTAGATCCTACCTCAGGGGTGGGCAAACTTTTTGACTCGAGGGCCACAATGGGTTCTTAAACTGGACCGGAGGGCCAGAACAAAAGCATGGATGGAGTGTTTGTGTGAACTAATATAAATTCAAAGTAAACATCATTACATAAAAGGGTACGGTCTTTTTTTTGTTAGTTTTATTCATTTCAAATGGGCCGGATGCGGCCCGCGGGCCGTAGTTTGCCCACGGCTGTCCTACCTCCTTAGCAAATGCGGCCTCTTAAGCAGAATCTGTTTCTTGAGTGCTCACTGTGCATCAGGCACTGTGTCCAAAGCTCCAGCTATGGGTGGGGTGTCAGTAACCACCCGTCCCCTCAAGGGGATAAGATGTGTTTGCACAGCTCTTTAGGCAAACTTATGAGGAATTGGTTCAACATCCCCCCACAAGGTATCCAAGACCTTTCCTGGGCTGGAGATACCCAGTGCATGCCTGCCTGGGCGAGCAGACCTACTCCAATCGGGCTTTTCCCAGTTGTGAGGTTGTGTTTGGCAGACACCCCTAACATCTCAGTGCAGAGGTAGCTGAGCTCTACAGGCCCTGACGGACAGACTCTACAACACACAAAGCCAGGCCACGTGGCCCACGACCTCTGCACAACCAGTCCAGAATGCTCAGGACTTGGTCAATGACTGCCAACTCCCTCAACCCCACCCCTACCCCGCTTTTGTGCTAACTCTGGACCAACCAAACAAAGTCCAATATGATCCTCAAACTAATCACGGAAGATTCCCAGCTTCATCAGCCCACCTACAGTTTCCTTGTGCTGATAACTGAAACCAGGGCCCATCTGAAGCCTTCCCTTTTTCCCACTACTCAGCCTTCCTACTCCTCTGCCTGCCTGTGGACTCTGCCTAGCACAGTGCTGGTGGTTGATTCCCTTGAAGATCAGACTCTTCTGAGTAAGCAGCCTCTGTGTGTTCTCATTGGGGTGGTCTCCATTTCTTTCCTGAGTCTCCTTCCCACCACCTTGCTGCCAGGTAGTATGCTACATGGGAGCAGGCAGGTCTCGGAGGAATTCTGTCACAAGGACAAATACCGAGAAGCAAGCACGCACGCAAGCAGTCGTGCACGAGTTCTGCAGGCTGTGGAAGCCCAGGCAGCAGTTTCCCAGGCATTTCCACATTACCTTGCACGAAGCTTCAACTAGTGATAGATGAGATACTATTGTAGACGAGAGAGGCAAAGTAGCTTAACTGGACTCCTGGAATCCCCTTCTAAGTATCTGAACACAAATGGGAGTCTTGGGCCTTGCAGACGTTCAGGGGGGGTTAGGCAGCTGGGCTCACTAAATTCTTGAATTCTTGTTCATTCAAGGCAGGCATGCCTGTGCAATATTTATATCCTTTCTGCAGTTATTGAACACCACTTACTTCACCAATGAAAAATTGCTTCTAATATCCCTGATGCTAATTTATAAGCCCTCTAGCACCTATCAAAATAGCCAGATTGGAAGAGTTGCCACAGAGCTCCGGGGTGTGAGTGCCTCATAGGGGCCTACCTAGGTCCCTGGAGGGTGGATTCCTGATGAGGGCCCATCAGATGGTAAGGAACACAGCTCTTAATCTTTTCTGTACCTTTTCCTTCTGTACCTTGGTGGGCTAGTAATGTTCCCTCACTTCCCTTCCCAGAGTAATGTTTGCAAATAATGTTCCTAAGTGGAGAGGGGAGGGAGGAGGATAGAGGAAGGAGAGAGGGGAGGGGAAGAGAGGAGAGACTGAGATTGGGAAAGAGGTTTGAAAACCATCTGACTGTTCACAGTCTCACCTCATGTGTCTTGTTTTATATCATTCTCAGAAATACTCTGTAAAGTATATATTATTGGCCCCATTTCCAAACTAAGGAAACTAATGACACAAAAGGCAAGGTGCTCAAAGGCACACGGCTGATAAGCGAGGACCCTGGGTCTCCTTCTCCCTGACTCCAGAGCCCAGACCTCCAGTCCCCAGGCTCCCTGTCTCTCAAGGTTGGGGCCCTGGGTGACCCGGTCGGAGAACTCTGCCTCGGGAGCATGGTTCTCAAACTCCCTGTGGTGCGGGGCCAGGTCATGTCCACTGTTTCAGATCCTTAAGTGGGTTTACTATGCAGGACCATTCACATCTCTTGCCACAAACAGTCAAGCTTGCAACATCCCTATTGGTCCAGCTGTGTGGAACTGACCACTGCCTCAGATGTCCGGGAAGGTCAAATTGCTCTACAAATTTCTAATGCTCACGCTCACTTCCTGTACTTATCTCCTGGTGGGCTGGCAGCAAACAGCTCACAGATGGGCGGTGGTCTGTGGACCACATCCAGAGTCGCAGGGGTGCAGGACAGGCACTTACACTGTCACCAAGACTTATGGTGAGGGATGTGGCACTGCCCAATGAACCACCCTTCCTCCAGGGAACACAGAGCAATCTCCAGGTATTTTATAACTCAGAGGCTGCACAGCTGGCTCTAGATAAACAATTTGACAATGTCTTCATTCACAGGGAAGAATATCTATGCCTCCTTTGAGACGCTAAATGGAATCTTTTCAAAGTTTGCTTTGCGTTGTGTGTGATGTTAATTATAGCGTATTTATGGCTGTTACTTTGCGTTCTGGCTAAGAGGCAGTTGAATCATTCAAGAGCCGCCCTTTCAACAAGGACCTGTTGAGGTGTTTAGACATCCTTGCTGTTGGTGATTGTGCCTGTAATTTTTCTTTTCTTGGAGCACCCAAGGGTTTTTTGTGCATGTTGTGAAAACATGTATTTTTTGTGGTAAACAGATGTATTTAAATAGTCTGGTTGTCTCAGGATTGTGATTTTTCACTGAAATACAAGCATGTGGATTTGCTGCTATCTCTTCCTATCAGCATTCCACACCTGAGGGAACGTGTTTTCCAATTCGTTTCTTTGACCCTTGGTCTACTTCCTTCTGGGTGGCTTTGCCTCCCTGTTTGCCCAGCTCACCCCTAGCAACACCTCCAAACTGAAAACTGCCCTGGCTAGCTGGCTTTTAGTCTCAGACACACCTTTTTGATGCCACCTAGTGGCCAAATAGGTTGATTTCAGGTCCTGGAATTGAGACACAGATGTCTTGCTGGTAAACCTGGGCTCTCATTGTTTAAGGAACACCCTAATGTTTGAGAAACAGAGGCACTTTAAGACAGGACATGGCCATGTAGAAAATAGGATTGTGTTTTTCTTTTTCTTTTTTCATAATACTGTACTTAGAGCATAGTTTTGCGAACCCGTCAGACTTGAATTTGAACTCTGGCTCTAAAGGCTTGCAAGCTGGGTGACATTGAGCAAATTACTTAACCTCTCTTGGATTACTCATCTATGAAAAGGAGATAATAATATGGTGGTGAGAATGAAATAAAATAATCCATTTCTAGTGTGTATCCCAGGAACTGGCACATGATAACAGCTCATTAGTTAAAATGGCCATTCTTACTATTATTCTTACTATTTAATGCCTGGAACTTCATAAGTGGTTGTTATAGTAAAACTAACCAAGTCCAAATGATAAGTCACTTAGAATATCAATTAGCCATTTATGGGTTCAAATCTGGATGTTGAGTCTGGAACTGAACAAAATACTTGGGGATGGTTGTAGGTTCTTTGCCTCTTAAGAGCTTAGAATCCATCTGAGTGGAGACACACAGCCAACGGCATGGTAGCTCCCTCTGGCACAGAGGCTGGGGTGGAGGGGGAGGGGAAAGGGAGAGAGAGCCCTGGAATGAGGCCTGTCCATGGAAGAAAAGGAAATGAGTGGATGTTGTGAGCAAATACTGAGGCAGGAAAGTGCAAGAAGCACTTGGTTGTCTACACAGGAGGCTGGAGGTTAAGGCAGGAGCTTGTGTATGGGAAGTGGGGCGTCATCTCTGCCACCTTCTGCACTAGCTTCCAGTGGCTGTTGCGACAAGGAGCCTGGGGGGCTTAGGACAGAAGCGTGTTCTCGCAGTTCTGTTGCCGGGAGTCTGAAATCACGGATTCGCAGGCCCGTGTCCTTCCAGAGTCTCCAGGGGAGAACCGTGCCTCATCTCTTCCAGCTTCTGGGGGCAGCCAGTGCTCCTTGGCTTGGGGCACGTTATTCTAACTTCTGCCTCCGTGGTCCCATGGCTTTCTTCTCGTTGAGGGCTTCTTCTTGTCTTTCTTATAAGGACACTTGTGATGGACAGTCTCCTCATCTCACGTCCTAATGCCAAGCATCTCTGCAAAGAGCCTTTTTCCAAATAAGGTCCTATTTACGAGTTCCAGGGATGAGGGCTTGGCATCTTATTCTACCCACTGCATCCTGTTTCTTATTTTTGCCTCTAGTCTGAATTTTCTGAGCTTCTTATTCTTTTCTAGTCCTCTTTTTCTTAAATCCACTTTTCCATTTTTCTTATTCTCCTTACTATCCTTTCCCCGCCTCTTTCTCCAAAGTTTACCAAGAAAGAAGTTCTTAGGCCTTTGACGATGGACTATGACTCTAGTCCCTTCCTTTCCCTTCCCTTCCTCCCTCCCTGCCTCCTCCCTCCTTGCTTCCTGTCTCACTCTCTGGCTGTTGCTCCCCTGGGCCTTTTGCTTCCTCTACCTGCCCTGCCTCCTTCCCCACTCCAACCACAAGCCTCATCCTCCGTTCCTGCCCAGGACAGCACAGCCTCCTCTGGGCAGTGTTCCCTCACCAACCTCGTCTTCCAGGAGGAGTTTTCTTAAGGATTCCCATGACATCTTGGGATTTTTTTGCTTTGGGTCCACTGAGGTTTGGCAGTTGGCTCTGTTCAATACCATTTCTTAGGGACCTAGGCTGAGAAGAAGGTCATGCCAACTCTTGCTTCCACCCTCCCATTGGCTGCTAAGGCTTCCACTAAAAATGACTCACACCCCTCCTGCTTACATTTTATTGATCAAATCGAGCCACATGGCCATGTCTACCTCTACAGGGGCGGGGGAAGTGCAATCATACCTGTGTGCGGGGGAACTGCACTCACACCTGTGTCCAGGGGAGCCCTGACACCTCTGGCAGATGACACACATGACCAGCACAAAGATGAGCCTGCTGTCAAATTTAGGTCCAAGTAAGAGGACAGCATCTCTGTCCAGGTAACCCGGGCTCAGCCCATTCATGTACAGAGATTTACACACACTATGTAAATTCAGGACAAATGCAGAAAGAGGGAAGGCATGGAAACAGCTGTCTATTGCCCTCAAATCCACCTACTCAATTCCTGGACAGTGTTGACGGTAAGAGAAGGAGAAACCTGCTTACGGACTTCAGAAGTTAAGAGTACACAGAGGAGCTGGAGTTTCCCCTGAGCTTCTCTCTGTCTGACAGATTCAGGGGACCAGAGAGAGGGACAGGTCTGTGATGACCCAGGCTCTGCACACGTCCCCCAGAAGTTGTAGAAACAAAAGTCTGCACCACCCGACAGTGGGCTCAGGAGGCCTGGGTCCCGCCACTTCTCAGTCAGGAGAAGGTGCCAGAGGGGAGCACTGGGGTCCCCTCCAGGGCTGCCATGGGCTCCCTGCTCTGCCTCTTCGTTCTCACGGAAAACAAAGCACAACTTGGGGTTTGGTGCCTTTTGGGGTGTACGTTTCTTTATTTTATTGTTTGTTTTTTCATGTATGATTTCTTTAGTGGAAGAAGTGAGCTCCACCACAAGGAAACTCGATGCACACGAAACTGGAGATAAATTAGGGGAAGGCTCTTTGCTCCAGGAAAGGGTTCTTTGATGTAGGATTTGCCATGAAATTTAAGATTCTTGAAATATGATCTGAGCTACAAAATCTCAGTTTGTGTACAACATTCCAAGCACACATGTTTTTCTTCTCTAAAGCTCATCTGCATATTGTGATATAAAGAATAAGGCGCCATTAAAATAAAAATTTAAGTCCTGGAGTTTGGATCATGCAGACAGTAGCGAACCCTGTCTCGGCCACTTAGTAAGAGTTACACGGTCTCAGGGAGGATGCACATCTGCGTTTCTTCAGTGGACATGAACCCTTGTCCTCAGGGGCTCCCTAAATAGTTCACAAGCTGCAGCTCTCACCGGCACCTGGCACCGAGCTGGCTCCAGGTACAGGTTTTCCTGTTCCCCAAGGAACTCATGCCGGTATCCTCAGTGTGTTTATAGGAGGCGTGTGTGTCTCTCTAAACACTTGTCCCACCTCAGAGGGAGCAGCGCCAGAAGCTGGGCTGCTGGGATCTTCCATCTTCAGCTCAAGGCCCAGGCTGAGTGACATCAAAGAGAATGCAATTACTGGGGCTCCTCTTCAGGCTGCCTCTAGGGCAGTGATGGCGAACCTTTTGAGCTCGGCGTGCCAGCATTTTGAAAAACCCTAACTTAATTCTGGTGCCGTGTCACATATAGAAATTTTTTGATATTTGCAACCATAGTAAAACAAAGATTTATATTTTTGATATTTATTTTATATATTTAAATGCCATTTAACAAAGAAAAATCAACCAAAAAAATGAGTTCACGTGTCACCTCTGACACGGGTGTCATAGGTTCGCCATCACTGCTCTAGGAGGTCTCAGGTTTTCCCTCTCGGGAAGTTAGATAGGAAAGTCAGAAACATTAGTAGGTGGAAAAGTCCCTAATATTTACTGGCCAGAAACTTCCACTTGAAATTGCACTTTTTCCACAAAACTGACCAAGAAAGCTCCCCTGTTCTAGCCAGGTGGGCGGGGCCACGAGAAGTAGCTCAAGCTTCTGCTGCTCCCTCCTCCAGAACCCTGGATGCAGGGACCTCAGCTGACCTCGCCCGCCTGTGCTTCCCCAGAACAAAGACAGGGGACCCAGCAGCAGAGTTCTGGGACCCTTGGAGGTCATTATCGGCCACTGATGCATCAAAGTGTTTTCTCTTCCTCCTCTTCCTCTTCCTCTTCCTCCTTCTCCTGCTTCTCCTCCCTCTCGTCTCGCTACTTCCTTCTTCCTCACTTTCTTCTTAGTCCTCTTCTTTAATTTATTTTTTACAGAAATCAATATTCTCTTCTAATTTTTTTTTTTTATTTGGATGCTCTGAATTTTCTTTTGTGCCTCCGACCTTTCTGATTGTCCCTGCTCAGTCTCCTTTGGGGTCTGGCCCACTCGTTCCTGAATTGTGGAAGCCCCTCTATTTTCCCTTCATTTCTCTTCTCTCCCCTATGGCTTCAGGAGATGCCACCTCAGTCCTCCGGAATCCATGTTTCTGAGCGAGACCCATGTCCAGCTGCCAAACGTACATCATCACTGGGTTGTCCTACTGACACCTCAAGTTCAAGGTGCCTTGAACAGAACTTACTTTCTGCAAGCACCTGGCCCGTTTCTCATGCTAGACCTGCATGCCATGTTCTACTGCTTCCTCTTCCTTAACCCTCCAACAGTCTGTGGCTGTTTTCTTCTGACTCTTCCTACTGTCTCTTCTCTGGGTCAGGATCCAACATCTGTTACCTGCATCAGCCTCCTAACAAGTCTTTCACCTGCCATCTTGATGGCCCCAATATGTTTTCCATGGAACCACCAAGATCTCTTTGTAAAAACTGCAAATGGGGATATTTCTGTAATTAAAAACTTTTGTGTCTCCCATGATCCACAGGATAAGCTTCAATCTCCCATGTAAGGCAAGGAAGACACTGTGGTTCAGTGCCTGTCTCCCCTCTGCTTAATTTCCTGCTACTGCCATACTGCATCAGTGTCAGCTGTCTCGTGGTTCTCCACGCAGCCCATGCTGCTTCAAACCTGTTCTCAATTTCAGAAAAAGTTTTTTCTTCTGCTGTTTACTCAGTGAACTCAAATACATCCTTTGGTTTTTATTTTTTCTCTATAGAGTTGTCTCTGCCTTTCCAAAATGAATTAATCATTCAGGCAATTGCTGTAGCTCATGCCATTGCACCTTCATTGCTGCACTTGAAATTATTTTTTGTGAGTTCATCTTTCCCTTTAGACTGTGAGTGCTTGAGGGCAGGAACCGAGTCCTATTTATCTGTGTATCAGCAACTTCTGGCCCAAGGCCATATCATCAATATTAAATAGACACTGGCTCAGACCTCAAGTGTTTTTGCAGGAGACGTTCTGTGCATTTAGTAGGGAGAGATACAGAAAGCTCACTTGTCCAGGCCTCACATGTCCTCGCCATGGCTCAGAGGGTCGCCTTGCTATATGACAGAGTCCCCCACGGTTCCCCTGTACCCACACATCCTTTCAGTTCTGTAAACTTTCTGAACTCTTCTTTCTTCCCAAACTGTGCTCAGCTCTCCTTTTAGTCTGATAGATAAACTAATATGGGCTAATTTTGACAAAGGTATCGATGGCTGATAATCACATTAATAACTATAGACAGTTTACATTGTAATATGACTGCTCTTTAGGTTATTTGTATTTTAGTAAAAATAGCTACCACTTAATAAGTTGGTTTTATTATTTTAGAAACTTGAATTATACTATGTATTTTATTCAAATAAAAAGTTATATATTGATAAGAATAAAGAAAAGGATTATCAAATAATTGCTTAACTTTTACATGATGTTTCTTCTAGCATAAAATATATCTGTTTCTTTATTTAAAAAAAACCCTGAAGTTCATAAATTAAATTATAAAAAATTGTCAGGAATTAGAATCAGAACATTTGTTTAAATACCTGTTTTGACTCCAGGCAGTATCTGCTGAGTTCCTTGTTTCTTGTCATAATTTTGTGTGGGTCTCACCCTTTCCTTGTGTCCGCTTACAGTTGACCCTTGAACAATGCAGGATTGAGATGGCCTTCTACATCCGTGGATTCTCAACCGGATGGAAAACATAGTTGGCCCTTGAAAAACACACATGCAGATTTGAACTCTGCCGGTCAATTGAACTGTGCAAGTCAGTTGAAAAATATCTGCCTATAAGTAGACCTGCACAGTTCAAGCCCATGTTGTCCAAGGATCAGCTGTAGTTTATGCTCATCACAAGAGTTCCAGTCACCTTGCTAGAGACTGGATAAAGAGAGGGCATGGGACTCAGTTTCTGGCAATGGACTGTGAGGGAGGGTTTGCAGGAGAGTCTTTACAAATGTTTTGTTTTGCTCTTTTAATCTTCTATTGGACATGATGACATCTGCATGAAAACCTACAGATGTGGCAGCCATGCAGAGAGGCAGGCAAGAGCCAAGCCAACATGAGAATTATGGAGCAGACACATGGACGTGACCTGGATCCTCTGTTACATTGCAGCTGCTGCGTTGACCGAGCAGGGACCTCTCTGCATTGGGAGTTATTACAACGTGAGTAAGTAAATCTTCCATCTTGTTTATCCCAGTGGTCTTTGAGAAGATAAACAGAATTTAGAAATCTTTAACTAGACAAAGAAAATAAAAGAGAGGAAACTCAAATTAATAAAATCAGGAATGAAAGAGGGGACCTCACAACTGACCTTAAAGAAACGAAGATGGATTTTAAAGCCAGGAATAATTACATGCCAACGAATTAGAAAATTATGATGAGATGGACAAATTCCTAGAAGAAATTATTCAAACTAACTCAAGAAGAAATAGAACATTTGAATAGATATATAACAAATAATGATATTGAATTAGTAATAAAAAATTCCTGCCCTGGCTGGTGTGGCTGTGTTAGTTGAATGTCGTCCCATGCACCAAAAGGCCACCAGTTCACTTCCTGGTCCGGGCACATGCCTGGGTTGCAGGCTTGATCACCAGTAGGGGGCCTACAGGTGGCAGCTGATCAATGATTCTCTCTCTCATCCATGTTTCTCTCTCTCTCTCTCTCTCTCTCTCTCTCTCTCTCTCGTCTACCTTCCTCTAAAATATTTAAAAACTTCTCCAGGACAGATAGCTTTACTGATGAATTCTGCCATATGTTTAAATGAGAACTGAGGCCAATTTTTCACAAAGTCTTCACAAAAATAGAAAAGGGAGGATTATTTGTCAACTCATTCTAAAACAAGACAAAGACAACATAAGAAAATTATAGACTAATATCCCTTATGACTATACACTAAAAATACCTTCTATAAAGTACTAGCAAGCCAATCCAGCAATATCAAAATATTATATACCATGACCAAGTGGGATCTTTTCCCAGGAATGCAAGATTTGTGCAAGATACAAAAGTTAATCAATGTAATACAATATTAATAGAATAAAGGACAAAAACTATTTGATCATCTCATAGATGCAAAAAATGCATTTATTTGAATTTGACAAAATTCAACACTTCTTTATGTTAAAAACACTCAACAAACTAGGAATAGAGAATACTTTCTCAATCTGAAGAGAGCATCTATGAAGAACCTACAGCCTACATCATACTTAATGATTAAAAACTGAGATAATTCCACCAAGATGAAGAGCAAGACAAGGATGTATACTCTCATCACTTCTATTCAACATTATGCTAGAGGTTCTAACCGGAGACATTAGGCAAGAAAAAGAAATACAAGGAATCCAGATGAGAAAAGAAAAAAAAATTCTTTTGCAGATGACATGATTTTTATATAAGAAATCTTAAGGAATTCACACCAAGACTTATTAGAGCTAATAAACAAGTTCAGCAAGATTGCAATATATGCGATCAATATTTAAAAATAATTGTAATTCTATTCAATGGCAATGCACAATCCCAAAATGAAAGTAAGAAAACAATTTCATTTCTATAACATCAAGAAGAATAAAATACTTAGAAATAAGTTTAACAGAAAACATGTAAAAATTACATACCAAAAACTATAAAACTTCATTGAAATGAATTAAAGAAAACTTAAGTAAATGGAAAGATTTCTTATGTGCATGGATTGGAAGACTTAATATTGTTAAGATGACTATACTCCCACACTGACCTACAGATTTAGTGCAATCCCTATCAAGATTCCAACTGATTTTTCCAGAAATAGACAAGGTGATCCTAAAATTCATATAGAATGGGGACTCAGAATAGCCAAAATAATTTAGAGAAGAAAGATGTTGGAGGATTCACATCTCCCAATTTCAAAACTTGGTACAAAGCAACAATAATTAAGACTGTGAAGTCTTGGCTTAAGGTGAACACGTAGGTTCGGTAATATAATTGGGAATCCAGAAGTAAAGCCTTACATTTATGATCAGTTGAATTTTTATAAGGGAGCCAAGACAATTTAATAAGGAACAAAACAAACTTTTCAGCAAATGGTGCTGGGACAGCTGGACATCCATGCCAAAGAATGAGTTTGGACCCCTATCTCATACTATCTACAAGAATTAACTCAAAACAGATCGCAGACCAAATGCCAGAGCTAAAGCTATAATCTGCTTAGGAGAAACCACAGAAGTGGATCTTTTGTTTCTTTTTGTCATTTTAATGGAGTTGTAAAGGGAGAGTGCAACAAAAATATTTCCATTCTTCCATCTGTCGGTGAAACTCCTCCTCTGTTTTCACATGGGAGTCCTTGTTTGAAGCCAAAGTAATGAATCTTTCCCTTTGGAAATTTCAGACAGTTAAAGTGGGAGAATGGAGCTCTTTTTGGAGAAGCTCAGTTCTTCAGAAAGAGGGGCCCCATGGCGTCTGGATGGGGAGTTAGCAGACTTGGGTATTTGACTATGTTCCCTTCCTTAAGGTATTTAAGCTTTTTGATTTGAGCTTTAGTTTTTTGTGTGTAAAACAAAGAGAATAATAAGAGCCTTACCAAACTCATAGGATTAGTGGGAAGATCAAATGGAATAAACAATGTTATCCTATTTGTAAAATGCTATAGAGATATAGCATATTATTTTTGTACCTTCACACTAAGCTCCCTGGAAAGCTGTCAGGGAATATGAAACAAAAGGATGTCACAGCTACTGTTGCCTTTTTATTCCAACTGAATGGATATTCCCCCAGCTAATCTGCAGTCACAGAGGAATCGCATTAATATGGCACTTATATAATTCACAAACTGCTACAGCAGCCTGGGAAGGCTTTAATGAGTTGCCTTCACTCTTAATTATTTTAAAACCTCATTAATGGCCAAATGAGTTGCATGGCAGTTTAATTAATTGCGTTAAGCACAAAGGTCCTGAATGAGTTTATGAACAGGCAGTGAAAGGGCTGGGCAGGAGCATGTCAAGCCTGAATGGGTATCTGGGCTGGTTCCCTTTTCTTCCTCCCAAGTCAAGCTCTGTGTGTGTGTGTGTGTGTGTGTGTGTGTGTGTGTGTGTGTGTGTGTTGCAGTCACACAACTTCTATCTCTGTTTATTACGTTAGAATTGGCCTTGAAGCCTCTGAAGATGAGCTTACTTGCTGTCACTTGCCAGATAAAATCTTTGCAATTATCTGTGAATTCCAATTGCCTACGCTCTCATTGTATGATTGAGAGAGAGAGAGCAGGCTGAATGTTTTTATTTTTGTGGAGAAGAATTGTTGCTTTTTACTCCTGGCCCATCATACTGGTTTGGTAATTAGCATATTTCAAAACAAAACTCCCACTGGGTGATGATGGCATTCCTGAATTCTTTCAGTCTGAGCTCCATGCTGCACTGCGCTGAGCCTGCCCAGTGAGAGGCATGGCTGCTCATTCTCAGCCAGGGAGGCTGCCCTCGCAGGTATGGTTCTGTGCTTGGAGTTATGAATAGGGAGGACTATTTGTCAACTTGAGATATTTATGCCCAAATAGAAAGGCAAAGAGAAACAAAAAGGAAGTGGGAAAGGAGAGTTATTCATCCGTCTCACTTGATTTTCTGTCAAATGTGGCCTCCCAGTCAGTGATATTTTGCAATGGCGGTACTAGCAAATGAGTGTGGGGGTTAATATTATACCCCATATATCCCAAGTTGTGCAGGTTTAATGATCTTCTGTGAGTACAGCAGATACAAAAGAATCTGGCATGTAGTGAAAAAGAGTGGATGTTTATTAAGCATCCCCACTTAAGTGCAGGTCTCTTGCTGAGAGGATTTTTCAACGTGGTGTGTGTTCTGGGCACCTAGAGCAGTGCTGTTCCAGAGAACTTGCTGGATTGGTAGGAATGTGATGTAGCACTCACAGCACCTAGAGCAGTGGTTCCCAAACTTATTTGGCCTACCGCCCCCTTTCCAGAAAAAATATTACTCAGTGCCCCCTGGAAATCATTTTTTTTTAATTTTAATAGCAATTAAACAGAAAGATATATGTATTAATGTTTCTACCTTTTTCGTAAAATATAGTAAAGAGAGGTGTAAATTAGAAACATTGAAGTTTGAAATTATGAAACTATTTATTGAACTCAGAATAGAAAGGTAATACAAAAAAAGTTAAAACAAATGCACCTGTGGCCATCACCGCGCCCCCCTGGATCGCTGCAGCGCCCACCAGGGGGCGGTAGCGCCCACTTTGGGAATCACTGACCTAGAGCAATGCTGTTGCAGAGAACTTGCTGGATTGGTAGGAGTGTGGTGTAGCACTCACCGTTCAATGTGGTGTCACTAGGCACATGTGGCTACTGAGCATTTGACATGTTACCAGTGAGACTGAGAAACTTAATTGTTCATTGACCTTAAATTTAATAGCCACAGGTGGCTAGCAGCTACTGCATGGGAAAGTACAGATCTAGGCCAATGTAAACTTTAGACAGCTAAATATGATCTCTTCCATCAATACTGGGAGCCAATCTCCTCATAGTCCCCTAGGCTAGTCTACAGTGTCATCATGTCATTGTCACTTAGCACTGTAGCCCTTGGGTGTCCAGCACATTAATTAATTTAGTTAATTAAATTCTTTGCTACTTTCAGCCAAACCTGTTAAAATCCCTATTGCTGCACATACTAGAGGCAGAAAATAGTGTTTATGGAATGGTCTGAGTGGCCCATAAAGGGCTTTTATTGGATACTTGAGGGAATTTAAATTTCTGCTCAAGTCTGCATGGATCTCTCTTGTGAAGAAGTTGAAAGGGGTAAGGGTTTTTCCTAACAGAAGCAGGGTGTGAGAGTGAAGTGGAGGTGGTGGAAAGAGGCTGAGCGGTGACAAGGATTTGATTCTCACTCTGCTTCCCAAAGGAGATCCTGTGGGGAGGTGCTTCTGTTTTTACTTTAGGAGAGAACTATTCTTCGAACATATCTTACCACTTCAGACAACACAAGCACAGCTGGAAGATAAATAGCTTGAGGGTAGAAGAGGAAGTCTTTATTACTGAAGTTAATTCTTTTTTAAAAAATATTTTTATTGATTTCAGAGAGGAAGGGAGAGGGAGAGGGAGAGATGTAAACATCAATGATGAGAGAGAATCATTGATTGGTTGCCTCCTGCATGCCCACCACTGGGGATTGAGCCTGCAACCCAGGCATGTGCTCTGGACCGAAATCGAACCCAGGACCCTTCAGTCCTCAGGCTGATACTCTATCCATTGAGCCAAACCAGCTGGGGCCTGAAGTCAATTCTTATTTGCCTGGATACTGGGTACCAGGCCTCAGGGCAGGGAGTATAGAGAGTGAGTAAAAATAGATGCCACTCTTGCCCTCATGGAGCTTGTAGTCTAGTGGTCCAGACAAACATGATTACATGATGACACAAATAGCTGTGATGACAGGTGATAGTGTCCCTAGTGAAGAGATATTTGGGCTGAGCGCTACAGGATTAGTCCTATGTCCCAGAAAGTGTCTCTTGGAATTAAGAGGAAAGGACAGAAGATTATTAAGTATCCCTTAAATACCTTCATTTAATACAAAGGCACTACTTTAGCTACTGGAAGGAGAAGCAAATGTGACTAAGATAATTTTTTCCTTTGAAGACTGGGGATGGGGCTACTGAAGGGGTAAGTGTATACAAAATAGATGCCAGGGCAGCTGCTAGAATGCAGTCAACATCAAATGGGAGGAAGGAGATGGAACTCAAAAGAAATAAAGATGTGTCCAGTGGAAAGTCTGGGAGGGCCCCACTGAGAACAGGCTTAGATTGGACTTTGGGGATGGGCATGAGCCTCCTGCTTCAGCTTGACCAGGTAGACTTGCACAGTGAGCCCCAAAACTAATATCACCCAACTGAAAGGAGGAGATTCCTGGCCATGTTACCTGGTGCCTTGTAAACTATATTGTATAGTCTCATGGTGGTAGTGGGAGGGAAGCTATGAAGAGGGAGCCCACCAATGGCTGACATTTAATGTTTCTCCAGCCAGCTGGTAGGGCTTAGTGCCAATTTAAATTGGGTGAAAGGAAGAATGAGGTGATCTTTGTTACATCTTAGGGTTCTGGAGTAAAAGGCATAATTAATTGTTGTGCATGGTTCCTATCCTCAGGGAGCTGACCGCCAGGAGGGTGGGTGAATAAAAGTGTGTTAATATTTACCACAATGCAATTAGTGTCGTAGATGAGGCATCTTCTAGGGCAGCCGTTGCCAATCTTTTGGACCTCACAGACCACCAGTGGTCTGCAGACCACCGGTTGGCGACCGCTGTTCTAGGGTGTTTAAAAGAAGAAAGGCCACTTAAATTTGGTAGAACCAACAAAATATTAAAGTATACAGTAATATTTGGAATTGAGAACAGGTGGGATTTTATAGAAGTGAGGGAAGGGCATCCTATGTAGAAGAGTTTGGACAAAGACTTATGAAACCTGGGTCTTGTTCTGGAGGCAGAGATTTATCCAGGGCAGACTGACAACAAAACCTTCCCTTCCCTCCACTCAGGGTCTGAGCACTCCCTTCAGGGACAAGTCCCATTGAGAATGAGTATATTTTCTTTGTATTCGCCCAGATCAGGTGTATTTTATCAACCTGTACTGCAAATATCAATAGAAATTATCGTTTCAAATATAGCGTAATATTGGGTATGCTTTTTATAAATTATAAAGGAATGGTAAGGACCCTCCTTTAGACTCCTTTAGATTTTGGTTCACTGCCAATCCTCTTCTTCATCTGAACATTACTGACTGGGCTGGAGCTTAAGATGTGTGTGTGGGGAGCCACGGGGGTTAGTGCTGGGAATTCAGTGGTAAGCAGACTAAGCAGTTGACACTGATTGGACATAGAAGAAATCTGTCAGATCAGAAGACTTTGATCAGAGTAGGGAGGATTTAATCAAGGAAGACTTTGCTGGAGAGATTTTATGAACCAAGCATTGAAGAAGATAAAGAAAGTTCTATGGCCCTAACTGGTTTGGCTCAGTGGATAGAGCGTCGGCCTGCGGACTCAAGGGTCCCAGGTTCGATTCTGGTCCAAGGGCATGTACCTTGATTTCGGGCACATACCCAGTGGGGAGTGTGCAGGAGGCAGGTGATCGATGTTTCTCTCTCATCGATGTTTCTAACTCTCTATCCCTATCCCTTCCTCTCTGTAAAAAAATCAATAAAATATATTTTTTTAAAAAAGAAAGTTCTATGGAGGGATTGTAGAGTAGGGGAATGAATATCCACTTAGTGGTATGATGCTGAATGAATAAGCACTTAATAAATGAATGAATGAATGAGGGAATGATTGGAAGGTGATATGAAGTTGTTCAAAGGCCCCATGGACAGAGTGGGTCACTGGGGCACAGGTTCCCACAGGTGACCATGTCACAAAACTGTCTGGCTCATATTTGGAACTCAGTAGGCTGGTAGCAGGTAAAGAAACAAACATTATTCCTACTGTCACATGAGAAGAATAGGTTTCCTTGGGGCTAATTGAAATTTAGTGCAGCCACCAGCCTAGTTTCCTGGACTCAGCAGGAGCGGCTATTTGGGAATTTTATCTGTTCTCAGTTGAAAATCAGAGCACTATTTCTTTCAGGTGAAATAACCCCAGAAACTCTCCTGGGCCTTCAGCAGATTAACTGTGAGTAAAATTCAGGCAGAAAACCGAGACAATGGTCAAGGCTGTGTTGTCACCTGTTCAACCAGGGTGTGGAATTGGATGTAATTCAGCAGAAAATGATTTTCAGGGTGAGAAGCCACCTAGTTGACTCCCAGGACGAAGGAGTCCGTAACCTCGGTGGCCGGGTTGCCCAGAGACCACAGGCTGGTTTCCTGTCTCCGAAGGCACCCAGAATGGGAAGGAGGAGAGGGGAGCAGAAATATGCTCATTAGTGTTTGAGGGAAGACAGATTATTTTAGCTGCGATGCAGGGCTCCCTGCCTGGAAGCCGAGCACACAGAGGCCAGCTTGGAGGCTGGTGTTCGCCTTGGGCACGTAGTCATGGAACACTTGGTAGGCAGCTCTTGCACAAGAGTTCTGCTGCCATTTTTTAAAGAGAAAGTAAAGCACAGCAATTTTCTAGATGGTTGCACACTTGATCAGCACCCCTGTTCCACCCAGGCTCTATTTGAGAACCAAGACAAGGGAGAGAGGCAGGTAGAAGGCAGTTGTCACTGGTATAACCAGTAGAAGACAGGATGGAGGACATGGCTGTAGATCGGGTAGTATCCCTCAGATGGGCACACTCATCCCTCCTCCACACCCAAATGCTGGAAAGACCCTCCCCTGGAGGAGTACCAGTCACCACCTGCTCCCCAAGGGAGGCTCGTGGCCTAGACAAGAGAAGGGGGAGCTGAGAAAAGCACATGGTAACCAGCTGAGTGGGAAACACTCTAGTATCAGGGTTTCCAGACTCATTCAGGAACGAATCAGAACCCTTGAGCAAGAGAACTCTTTAGACTAGAGAAGTCAAGGAAGACTGAAAGTGGTAGAATTTGAGTTAGAGTTGAAGAACTTGGAAAAGGTGATGGAGAGGGGTGAAGATTCTCAGCTGGTGTATGGTGGCCAGAGGGGTCATGTCAAAGCTGTCCGGCCGCAGTGGCAGAGAAGCTGAGGGTGTGAGGGCTGGGGTGGCCCAGGGGCAGCAGGACTAGTGTGCAGATGGCTCCCTGTGGCTGAGAAGCTTGGTGGTCACCACTGGTTTGCTCATGTCTGGTTCAGGAAAATTCATCTGGCCAAGATCCTTTCAGGTAACCAAAGGGGAAAGGCTAGAGACTGGTTAGGACAGAAGAAAAGAATAATGGAGGGTTGGATTTGGGTTCTGGGCAGATTCAGAAGACCAAAAAGGAGTTAGACATGTGGCAGGAAGGATTGATGGTCCTTGGCCATCCTGCTCTCCTGTCATTGCCATGTGCTGTGGTTGGGGTGCTGATTAGACCTCTCATGGAGAGGAGTGTGCCCTCTCACTGCTGGGTCCTTCCCTCCTTTCCTCTAGTGAATGAGCATCAATTTAAACGTATGCACATTAGGCACCTCTCATGAAATTGCTGTCTAACTAACAAAATGATGGTAGTGCCTATTGAGCCTAAATATGTAAGAGTGTTACAGGATAAAAGCATTTTGGTGTCTTTCAGCTGATTTCATGATTTCTCATGATGGGAAGAAAGGTTTCTTTTAATTATGTATTCATTTTTATAAAGATACTAGAGGCCTGGTGCACAAAAATTTGTGCACTGGGGGGGGGGGTGTCCCTCAGCCTGGCCTGTGCCCTCTCGCAGTCTGGTACCCCTTGGGGGATGTCCACCTGCTGGCTTAGGCCTGCTCCCCTGGAGGATTGGGTCTAAACTGGCAGTCAGACATCCCTCTGGCAGCCCAGGAACCCTCAGGGGATGTCCACTTGCCAGCAGGGAGCAGGCCTAAGCTGCAGTGGGACATCCTTAGTTTTGCTGAGGAGGTGAGAGAGGCTCCTGCCACCACTGCTGTGCTGGCAGCCATCAGCCTGGCTTGTGGCTGAGCAGAGCTCCCCCTGTGAGAGTGCACTGACCACCAGAGGGAAACTCCTGCACTGAGTGTCTGCCCCCTGGTGGTCAGTATGTGTCATAGTGACCAGTCATTCCCAGTCGTTCTGCTGTTAGGGTCAACTTGCATATTACCCTTTTATTATATAGGACTAGAGGCCAGGTGCATGGATTAGTGCACCAGTGGGGTTCGTTGGCCTGGCATGCATCCTCTTGCAACCTGGGTCCCCTCGGGGGATGTCAGAGAACCAGTTTCAGCCTGATCCCCACAGGTCACCCTCCCCCTTTCCCTCTGAGATTCATCAGTCTGTTCCATGTTTCCATGCCTGTGCGTTGAGCATCTGCCCCCTGGGGTCAGTGTGAGTCATAGCTACTGGTCAAACAGTCGAATGGACAGACAGTTGCTTAGGCTTTTATATATATACTAGAGGCCCAGTGCACAGATTTGTGCACATTGAAAGGAAATTAATTAGAAGGTTACTGGGAGAGATTGGCAGGACACGCTCTGGAGCCAACCTCCTGCGGTCCCTTCCCTGGCCAGCCATACCTGAGGTGGTGCCGGGGCTCAGAGGGCATCTGTGGAGTGAGTGGGGTCCCTCGGCCTGGCTTGTGGGGATTGGGCTCCCTCCTCTCTGGTTCCGGTGTTAGTCATCCACGAACCGCTGCTGCCAAGTCACTGCAACTCAGCACCTCCTGCATTGAGTATCTGCCCCTGGTGGTCAGTGCACGTCATACCTACCGGCCAGTCGATGGTCGGATGGTCACTTAGCCATATATATATATATATATATATATATATATATATATAGAGAGAGAGAGAGAGAGAGAGAGATGGAGCTTATTTTGGTGGTTTGGAGTCTCAAAAAAAAAATGGAATACATGTATAGGTTTGCACCTGCGGCATGATATATACTATTTTGTATTGCTCCCTTTCTCCATGGTTGCAAGTGAGGTCTTTCTGCCTGGGTCTGCTTTAAAAGTTGCAAAGAAACATATCAAGTTTTTCTTTTCTCATTTTAATACTTGCATATTACCCTGTCTCTCTACTGAGATCTATGTAGTTATTTTAAATTCTGCTCCATTGCCACATGCCTATTGTAGGATGCAAAAGATATGCACCCAACTCTCTCTTTTGTGTCCAGAATGTATGAGAACATGTATAGAACCAACTTTCAGTGATTCCTGCTGGAGGGGGTGATGGTGAGAGCTGAATGACCAGGGGTCTGCCATCTTTGCTGAGATGAGCCACTTTGCTCTTTGCCTGAAGCCAAAAATAACTGTTGTCGGTGTGTGTGGGTGTCTGTGCACATGAGGCATTTCCAAGAAAAGCTGTTGCGGGTGAGTGTTTGGGGGAGAAGAGTGCTGATGGAGGCTCCCCCTGGGCAGTGAATGGAAGGGCGGTACACTTCTAGAGTGATGATTTTGTGCTATTTTCCCACCAGGAATGTTCATGAGCCTCATGACAAGCCACCTACGCTCACTAGTCCTCAGTTTCCAGCTGTGTAGCATGAGGCTAAGGCCACCTGTACTATAAATAAACAAACACTTCATAAATCCTTCAGACATTCCCCCCGAGGCATTGAGACTTGGAGCATTTGACTCTGAAGAACTGGAAAGACAAAAAGGGAGTATTTATTACCAGTTCCCTTTTAAGCCAAGTCTGCTTATCCTGTGTATCTAAAATAATCACCAACAGGCTGCAGTGGCTTTGATTGGATCTACATATTTCTCTGCATCTGTGTGGGCTCCAGGGGCCTGTCCAGCACATGGGCCAGGACATCTGCATGTTCTGGAGAGAGAAGTTTGTGTGTGTGTGTGTGTGTGTGTGTGCACTCGCGCGTGTGCAAAGGCTCCGTTTGGGCCAGAGACAGACAATAGTGTCGTCCTACCCCCATAGCCGTGGCCATCAGCTGTGTCCCACTGCCCCGAGCCAAGGGTGAATGCCTTGCCCTGGAATTAAGTCACCGTGGGAAGCAAGCTTCTGCTTTCAGCAGCTCAGGCCACTCTGGAGATCTTAACTCTGGAATGCTGGCCTTTGCTCAGGCTCTGTTCAGGCTTTGGGAGAGAATTATCACAGGCCATATTTACTGAGAACGTATGCGCCAGGCACCATTCTGTGCATAGTTCTTATGTTAACTCATTGATCCTTACAAGGTGGGCACTGTTCCTATTTCAGAGATAGGGAAATGGTGGTGTGTAGAGGCTTACGTGACAACATGGGTGATAATCAAAGCATTTCGGATGATCCAGGCACTGGCCAATCAAAGGCAAGTCTGTGGTCACTCTAACAGATGCTACCCGCACACAACGGTGGCCTGACTATACAAGTACCACTGACTGGGCATCATACCAGGTGGGGATTCAAACCCAGACACTGGTGCAGGGCTCACATGCTCACCCCTCCTCTGTATTCTCTTTGCTTCACAGTGCCCAGCACAGAACAGATTGCTCAGTAAACACTGGGCTAAACTGAAGTGCTCTGTTGTCTAACTGCTCCCTTGTGTGGGGGTGGGTTCCTGTGTTTTCTGTCTCTTGCTCTTTTTCTTGGCTTCTAGGACAATGCCCAGAGCATGGTTGTGCTTCCGTGGCACCATTCACAAGGGGCCCTCTAGTCTCTGCTCCAGGACACCCCTTCTGTCTCCCTCTCCTGTTGACTCAGTGTTCACTCATCTACTTCCATGCTCCCCTCGAAAAGCAAGAAACCCATTACTCCATTTGTCAATACATCCAACAAGTTTTTATTCTGTACAATGTCATGGCCTCCCTGAACACCCTGAGACTTTGTGGTCTCAAGAGGTGGCCTGGGCTGGTCCTAGGGAAGTGGGGTGGGTGCTCAGGCCCAGGCAAGGGTTGAATGACCAACCCTAGTAGGCCCTTCAAGTTCTCAACCATTTTGGGGGGGAAAGAAATAGAACAGAGGGATTTCCCCACAGATTAAATACTGACACAGAGTGTCTGACTCAGCAGGTCTGAGATGGAGCCTGAGAATTTGCATTTTTATCAGATTTCCAGGTGCTGCTGCTGGCCTGGGCACTGCACCCTGCGACTGCACTACACTGTTCCTCTGTCTGCTTGAGGGGAAACTCTTGGGTGAATTTCACTTGGGAGGTTGGAAGGCCCAGGCCCAGGGCTGCGGTAGTCCTTTCTCAGCAGCTTCGGCCACATCTGCATTCTGGGCACCTGTGTGAAGAGTTCATCTTGACCGAAGTCCCAATACCCCGATTTGCTGCCTGAAACCAAGGGCAGCTCGAAGTGGGATGGGGTGTGGTGGTGTGTGGCGTGGTGGTGGCCATGGGCAGCCAGGAGTACCTGCGATCTATGTCCTCCCACTGGGGACCTGTGAACCACCAACGTCACAGGCCTGCCGTTGTCTCATTGGCACAAAAGGGCACCTGGTTACCCCACCCGCAGCCACTAAGCCTGCCTCCTCAGTCAGTGCATGTTCCCTCCTCGCTGAAGCCTTCTCCATCCTCTCCAGGTAGGGGGCAGCGATGCCCGAACACCATGTGCACGTCTTTGCCACGACATTTGTGGCATTGATTTAGACCGTGAGCCATTCACGGGCATATGTCTCTGCATTGTTGACCCCTGTAAAAGTGCAGGATGCACTGTCGGCACTCTCTGGATGTTTGATAAATGAAAACGAAAGCAGTGATTTGGAAGAGAACAGAGGTAACAGAGTGGCTTTGGAGTCATCAGACCTGAGTTGAGGTTCCAGTTTTGCTATTTGTTAACTGTGCAACCTTGTATAGAAATCACACAACTTAGTTCATGCTTAGTTTTCTAATCTGCAAAGTGGGTACAATGATATTTTCCTTGCAGGGCTGTTGTGATATTAAGGTGAACACATATAAAGCTCCTAAACCTACATGTGGCATACAACAGTTACTCAGGTAACCATATTTATTATTGGTAGGACCATGGGCTGGACAGGGGTCAGTGGAGAGAGGATAAGCATAGAGAGGATAAGCATAGCGAGAAGAGTCTTGGACCCTTATCTTTCAAGGTTTTGTCCAATATCATCTTCCAGCTTGAAAAATGGGAGTGGATAAAGCGAGAGACTCTAGAGCAGTGGTTCTCAACCTTGGCTGCACATTAGAATCACCTGGGAATCTTTTTAAAATCCTGATTTCTGGGCCTCATCCTCCAGAAATTCTGTTTCTTTGTTACTAATGTTGTGGCCCCACCCCATAACAAAGAAACAGAATTTCCGGAGGATGAGGCCCAGAAATCAGGATTTTAAAAAGATTCCCAGGTGATTCTAATGTGCAGCCAAGGTTGAGAACCACTGCTCTAGAGGTAGGTGTGCCTGAACCAAGGGACAGAGCCAAGGAGAGCGGAGAGAGAAGGAGACAGACACAGCAGGCCCTTCTCTGCTGGCCTTGTTTCCATCTCTGCATTTGCTTTTAAAGGTGTTAATTCACTGTCTGTCCTCCTTCACAGACAGTCTTTCTGTTTGTGTCCACCAGCAGATCTGAGTCCAGCAAAGTGTGGAGGTAATGACAGTAAAGCCTGAGCAGGCCTGTGCTGGGAGCCACGACGTCAGGGACCTGTGTTTAATAGATGTTGGGGATAACATTGTTTATTCTATTCCCACAATATTAAAAACCCTCCTTGCTCACTCCGCCTCTAAACTGTGGTCGGCTTTTGGATGAGCTAACTCCCTCTGCTGGTGCTGTGGAAGGCTACCTCCTATAAAGCAGTGGACACTCTGAGTCCCAGTACATTCAGCACCATACCCAGCTCCCCTCCCCTCCAGGCGTGTGGCAAGGCTGCGCCTCAGAGACGCTGGAGAGACCACGCACCTCTCGCTGTCTCTCCTGTGGTTTCGCAGGAGGCTTTGTTTTAGGAGCAGAATCACAGGATTAAAGCGACCTGGACCCTGAGCCACGGTGTGAGGAAAGCTGCCTTAAAGCGGAACCTGCAGCACCCCTAATCCTTCCTTACATTAAGCCACTGAAGTTTGGGAGCAGTGTGTTACCATAAGATAACCTCACTCATCTAAATACAAATATCAGAGAGAAAATACTATGAGTCTATTCACACTTTTCATCATTAGCTTATTCTTGGCACTCCTCCTGCACCGTTACTATACATATACCTCAGTTTATTTTCTTGATAATTATGTTTCTGACCTGGAGCCTCACTCTTCCTGCCCCACCCCCATTTTGGAGGAATCACATTGTCAAAACTCTTCAAAATGAGGTCTAGATACCTCCCCAGTCAGACCAAGCCTCCCCACCCTGTAGAAAAGTGTTCACACTTCACTGGGGGTGAGACAAGAGGACCAGATGCTCTGAAACAGAGCAGGATTCTGGGAAGGATCCCTTCTGACAAATGTAGAGAAATACATGGGCCAATATTAAATACTTTGAAAATATATTATTGCTGATGTTTACTGTTTCTTGTTTGTGGTCTCCAATAGGAGAGGGGGCAAGGAGTAAATATTTACATGAGGGAAGTGAAAATGGGCGCTAGGGGAAGCCCCATTGGATGGGCAGCTGGTTGAATGTAACCGTGGCCCAGGCCACTGCTGTGCAGCAGACACGGCTCCTGTCCTATTATGGGCTCGGGATCTGCTGTGCTTGAGGGACGCAACATTGACTGTACAGCATGTCAGGCGCTGACCGTGTCCTGTCTGTACCGGAGTTTCCGCGTTATGCAACGGGGCTATTGCACACTTCCCAGGCCTTTGGAAAAGATCCGATGATGCGTGGTACTTTTCTGTATAGCTTTACCTTTTTTTTTTATTGTGGGTAAATATAATTTATTAAAAAACCCACAAAAAATAAAGACTTCTAAAGAAGCCAGGGTCAGAAACACGGCTGACATAAAAATCATGACAGATGAAACACCATATAAGGCTCCCAGACGTTGGCAAATGGACTCTCTGCGACCACAGCGGACTCCTGCTTGTCTTTGTAAAGTTTCGTTAGAACACAGTCGAACTTACTCATCTGACATAATGCTCATGGCTGCTTTTAAAGGATAAGAGCAGCATTGAGTAGCAGTGATAGGAACAGAGGAATCTTAGAACCACCTGGGGCCCGTCCTCAGCGTTCCTAATTCACTAGGTCTCAGGTGGGGCCCATGAGCCTGTTTTCTGTCACGTCCCAGCAGGTGATGCTAATGCAGCTGGTCTGGGGACCACGCTCTGAGAAACACAGGACTCGGAATTCTAGTTGGCAAGACGTACGGATGGGAGGCATTCCCGTGGGCAACACGGGCACCCATGGTGCTTGGGCTGTTCTCCAGCTTCCAGAACAGGGCAGAGGGGAAGGAGCACTGGTGGCTGCTTTTCTTTGGCCCTTTGGCTCCATCCAACGACAACAGATGTGGACATCCCAGGACCACACAGAGGATGTTAGTGCTGTAGGGATGGAGTCCACACTGTACCCATATTTGGGGAACTCTGTGAATAAGGTTATAAACAAGCCCCCTGCCTGTGGGAGTGTGAGAATCCTACACACCTGCAGCGCCCGAGGAGACATGCTCCTGACGTACAGCAGCAGGTGCCGACTTGTAGCCAGATCATCTGCATTCCCGTGAACACGTCACAATTCACCCGGCATTACTTCTTTCCCGTGGGTGTCAACTGCCGAGCTCTGCGAACTAGACTTACAGAGGTGAAGCCAAGCAGGATGATCGGCCTTTTTTCTTCACGGACCCCTCCTTGGCCCCTCATTCCCTTTGCGACATCAGTTAATTGGTATAGGGATACAGGAGAAGTGCTTGGCATAGAGCGAAGGAAGGTGGTGGGTGGGAGAGTCAGACCTGGAGTAGGGGTGAATAGAGGTTGCCCACAAGAGTTCTTGTTTGAAGATTCAGCCGCCACGGGGAAGGCTGCAGTCCTCTCACCTGAGAGGCCTCCAGAGTACATCTTGTAAGTGAGCTGCTGCTTTCATTACTTGTTCCTGAAAATCCCCTTCACATAGTCACACAGCCAGTAGGGCACAGCCACACAGCCAGGATGGCACACACAGTCACACAGCCAGGAGGGCACAGCCACACAGCCAGGAGGGCACACACAGTCACACAGCCAGTAGGGCACAGCCACACAGCCAGGAAGGCACACACAGTCACACAGCCAGGAGGGCACAGCCACACAGCCAGGAGGGCACACACAGTCACACAGCCAGTAGGGCACAGCCACACAGCCAGGAAGGCACACACAGTCACACAGCCAGGAGGGCACAGCCACACAGCCAGGAGGGCACACACAGTCACACAGCCAGGAGGGCACAGCCACACAGCCAGGAGGGAACACACAGTCACACAGCCAGGAGGGCACAGACACACAGCCAGGAGGGCACAGCCACACAGCCAGGAGGGCACACACAGTCACACAGCCAGGAGGGCACACACAGCCACACAGCCAGGAGGGCACACACAGTCACACAGCCAGGAGGGCACACACAGCCACACAGCCAGTAGGGCATAGCCACACAGCCAGGAGGGCACACACAGTCACACAGCCAGGAGGGCACAGCCACACAGCCAGGAGGGCACACACAGCCACACAGCCAGGAGGGCACACACAGTCACACAGCCAGGAGGGCACACACAGCCACACAGCCAGGAGGGCACACACAGCCACACAGCCAGGAGGACACACACAGCCACACAGCCAGGAGGGCACACACAGCCACACAGCCAGGAGGGCACACACAGTCACAGACCCAGGAGGACACACACAACCACACAGCCAGGAGGGCACACACAGCCACACAGCCAGGAGGGCACACACAGTCACACAGCCAGGAGGGCACAGCCACACAGCCAGGAGGGCACACACAGCCACACAGCCAGGAGGGCACACACAGCCACACAGCCAGGAGGGCACACACAGTCACACAGCCAGGAGGGCACACACAGCCACACAGCCAGGAGGACACACACAGTCACACAGCCAGGAGAGCACACACAGCCACACAGCCAGGAGAGCACACACAGCCAGTAGGGCACAGCCACACAACCAGGAGGATACACGCAGTCACACAGCCAGGAGGGCACAGCCACACATCCAGGAGGGCACACACAGCCACACAGCCAGGAGGGCACACACAGCCACACAGCCAGGAGGGCACACACAGCCACACATCCAGGAAGGCACACACAGCCAGTAGGGCACAGCCACACAGCCAGGAGGACACACACAGCCACACAGCCAGGAGGGCACACATAGTCACAGAGCCAGGAGGACACACACAGTCACACAGCCAGGAGGGCACAGCCACACAACCAGGAGGATACACGCAGTCACACAGCCAGTAGGGCACAGCCACACAGCCAGGAGGACACACACAGCCACACAGCCAGGAGGACACACACAGTCACACAGCCAGGAGGGCACACACAGCCACACAGCCAGGAGGGCACACACAGTCACACAGCCAGGAGGACACACACAGCCACACAGCCAGGAGGGCACACACAGCCACACAGCCAGGAGGACACACACAGCCACACAGCCAGGAGGACACACACAGCCACACAGCCAGGGGGATTAAGTGATGGGAAGTTTCTGGTCCCCATTGCCCACACAGATTGAAGTTGGTTCTCTCTTAGGCTGGACTTGGATTCTGGGTGAGAGAGCTCCGCAGAGACAGGAGGAAGGCTGGGACCCGCCATGAGCCACCTTTCCTCCAGGGCTCCAACAGCTGCCTCCTCCTCATCTCCTCACTGCAGGCCCTCCAGACAGAGAAAACACTGCTGTCCAATGCCACCCGGGGAAGCACAGTCCTGACCAACATCGACCCAATTAGGTTGCTCACATGTGAAGCGTGGTGGCAGGTAGGAGGCTGGCTGGCCACGGCCTGATGATCTGGAGTGAGGTTTCGGGGCACTGCTCCTGAGCGTGTTCTCTCCATGAGGTTGTCTCTTCCCTGTGGCCTGGGAGGATCTAGAAGGGGAGACGGTGGACAGCTCAGGAAGGGCAACTTGGGTGCCTGTGCATTGCAGGGCCTCTGGTCTGCCCTATCTGCCTGGAGGACCCCATATGCTGTGGACTCAGTTTTAGGACTGTCTTCCCTGTCTTCTCTGAGAAGGCTTTCCTGGCCTCCCCGCCAGGGCTGGCCTCCTCCCTTCCTAGGCTTCCAGAACAAATCTCAACACAGCTCTGTGCACATTGCTCACATTATCTAGTTACAAATCTATTTTTGTCTGTGAATTGTATGCCCCTTTATTTTACTTATTTAAAAACACTTAATACGTCTTAACTCTTTTGAGTGCTTAACAAATTCTATCTCTTTTTATCTTTGTTTCTTTGTATTGCTCTTCCCCAGCTTTATTGAGTTATAATTAACATATAACGTTCTGTAAGTTAAAGGTATACAACTTGAAGATTTGCTCTATTGCAAAATAATTACCACAATAAGGTTAGTTAACACCTCCATCACCACACATAATTACATTTTCTATGTGCTGAGAACATTTAAAATTTGTTTTCTTAGCAACATACATGTATATAATACAGTGTTGCTAACTGCAGTCACCATACTGTACACGATCCTCAGAACTTACTCATCTGCTACAGAAAATTTGTACCCTTTGACCAGCATCTGCCCATTCCCCCAGCCTCCAGCCCTTGTCAACCAGCATTCTACTCTCCACTTGTATGAGTTCAGCTTTCTTAGAGTCCACATAAGTGAGATCATTCAGAATTTGTCTTTCTCTGCCTGACTTATTGTACTTAGCATACTGCCCTCAAGGTACAAACATGTTGCAAAAATAGGTTTTCTTCTTGTTCACTTTTCCATTGTGTGAGTGTGTTTTGTGTGTGTGTGTGTGTGTGTGTGTGTGTGTGTGTGTGTACACACACCACACGAGAGCTTCCTTATCCATTCACCCATAGTCAGACTCTTAGGTTGTTTCCATGTCTTTGCTACTGTGAATAATGCTGCAGTGAATATGGGCTGTAGAAATATCTTTGAAACAGT
This sequence comes from Myotis yumanensis, assembly GCF_028538775.1. NCBI lineage: Eukaryota > Metazoa > Chordata > Mammalia > Chiroptera > Vespertilionidae > Myotis > Myotis yumanensis. The sequence continues at coordinate 77,018,807 of NW_027223759.1, forward strand.
GATTTTAATTCCTTCAAATATATAAAAAGAAGTAGAATTGCTGAATCATATGGTTCTTCTATTTTTAATTTCTTTGAGGAACTGTTTTGATTACTATGCTTTTATAATATAGTTTGAAGTCAAGTAGTGTGATGCCTCTAATGTTGTTCTTTTTTCTCAAGATTGCTTTGGCTGTTTGGGGTCTTTTGTGGTTCCATACAAATTTTAGAATTATTTGTTCTATTTCTATGAAAAATACTGTTGGAATTTTGATAGGGATTGTATTGAATTTGTAGATTGCTTTGGGTAGTATGGATACTTAACAATATTAATTCTTTTAATTCATGAGCATGAAATACCTTTTCATTTATTTGTATCTTCTTAAATTTATTTCATCAATGTTTTATAGTTTTCAGTGTATGGGTCTTTCACCTCCACAGTTAAATTTGTTCCTAGGTATTTTATTCTTTTTGATGCAGTTGTAAGTGGGGTTCCCTCCACACCTTAATTTCTCTTTCTGATTGTGTGATGTTAGGGCCATGGCCGGCAAACCACAGCTCGCAAGCCACATGTGGCTCTTTAGCCCCTCGAGTGTGGCTCTTCCACAAAATACCACGTGTAGGCATGCACATACTGTGCAATTTAAACTTCGTGGCCCATGCACAGAAGTCAGTATTTTGTGGAAGAGCCAGTATTTTGTGGAAGAGCCGCACTCAAGGGGCCAAAGAGCCGCATGTGGCTCATGAGCCGTGGTTTGCCGAGCCGCAGTTTGCTAACCACTGTGTTAGGGTATAGAAAGACAATTGATTTTTAAATATTGATTTTGTATCCTGAAACTTTGCTAACAGTTTTTTGGTGGATTCTAGGATTTTCTATATATAATATCATATTATCCACAAATAGTGACTGTTTCACTTCTTCCTTTCTGATTTGGATGCCTTTTATTTCTTTTTCTTGCCTAACTGCTCTGGCTAAGACTTCCAATGTTATCTACACTAATAAAAGAGAAACATGGTAATTAGCGTATGACCGCTACCCTTCCCATTGGCTAATCAGCATATCCTTATGCAAATTAACTGTCAGCCAAGATGGCGGCCGGCAGCCAGGCAGCTGGAAGCAAACATGAGGCTTGCTTGCTTCAGTGACTGCGAACTCCAACGTTCCCCGCCTGCTGCTGCCGGCCTCTCAGTTGCAACTCTAAGCAACTATGTACTATGTTGCAAATAAGAAGCTAAACAAAACCCCAGAAACCCACTTTCATTCAGCTGGGCTTCAGCCAGCCAGACCGCAACATTGTATCAATGTTGTCAGCAGCGAGGCCTCAGAGCTAAAGCTGGCCCAGAATAAAAAAAGAAAAAAAAAGAAAAAAGGGAGCAGTTGGGAGCTTCAGTCACTCGCTTCCGGAAAACAGCCCTCAGCCCCTCACCCAGACTGGCCAGGCACCCCAGTGGGGACCCCCACCCTGATCCAGGACACCCTTCAGGGCAAACCAGCCAGCCCCTACCCATGCACCAGGCCTCTATCCTATATAGTAAAAGGGTAATATGCCTCCCGGCACCGGGATAAGCGTGACAGGGGGCAGCGCCCAAACCCCCTGATCAGCCCTGCTCTGTGCCTGATAGGGGGGAGCTCCCCAATCCCCTGATCACCCTGTGGCTCTGTGTGTGACAGGGGGTGGGGCCACAACCTCCCTATCTGCCCTGCTCTGTTCGTGACAGGGGAAGGCGCCCCAACCCCCTGATCAGCCCTGCTCTGTGCCTGATAGGGGGGAGCTCCCCAATCCCCTGATTGCCCTGTGGCTCTGTGTTTGACAGGGTGCGGTGCACCAACCCCCTGATCCACCCTGCTCTGTGTGACAGGGGGCGGTGCCCCAACTCCCCTATCGGCCCTACTCTGTGAGTGACAGGGGGCAGTGCCCCAACCCCCTGATTGGCCCTGCTCTGTGAGTGACAGGGTGCGGTGCACCAACCCCCTGATCGGCCCTGCTCTGTGTGACAGGGTGCGGTGCCCCAACCCCCCCCCCCCCCCACAGGCCCTGCTCTGTGTGTGACAGGGTAGAGCCATAACCTCTCCATCGGCCCTGCCCTGAGTGTGACAGTGGCGGTGCCCCAACCCCCTGATCGGCCCTGCTCTGTGGGTGATAGAGGGTGGCGCCCCAACCCCCCTCCACGGGTCTTGCTCTGTGTGTGACAGGGTAGAGCCATAACCTCCCCATTGGCCCTGCCCTGAGTGTGAGAGGGTGCAGCGCCCCAACCCCCTGATCCACCCTGCTCTGTGTGTGACAGGGGGCGGTGCCCCAACTCCCCTATTGGCCCTACTCTGTGAGTGACAGGGGGCAGTGCCCCAACCCCCTGATTGGCCCTGCTCTGTGAGTGACAGGGGGCAGCGCCCCAACCCCCTGATTGGCCCTGCTCTGTGCGTGACAGGGGGTGGCGCCGCAACCTCCCCATCGACCCTGCCTTGAGTGTGACAGGGGACGGTGCCCCAACCTCCCAATCGGTCCTACCCTGAGCGTGACTGAGGGTGGCATCGCAACCTCCCGATCCGCCCTGCTCTGTGCATGACAGGGGGCGGCGCCCCTACTCCCCAATCGGCCCTGCTCTGAGCCTGACCAGGGGCTGCACCTAGGGATTGGTCGTGCCTTCTGCCACCCGGGAGCAGGCCTAAGCCAGCAGGTCGTTATTTCCCAAGGGGTCCCAGACTGCGAGAGGGCACAGGCCAGGCTGGGGGACCCCCCCCCCCCCGAGTGCACAAATTTTTGTGCACCAGACCTCTAGTCCTATATAATAAAGAGCTAATATGCAAATGGTCGTCACACCCTCATGCCATCATGCCTTGACAGCTCAGACACTTAACACTGGGGAGAAAGGAATGGGGACCAGCCAGGCACAAATGAGCTTGTGAGAGAGGAATGGGACCAGCCAGGCACAAATGAGCTTGCGAGAGAGGAATAGTGACCAGCCAGGCTGCAGGCCAGGAGAGGGACAAGCCGCCCGCTCTGCGGTCCCCTGTAGCTGCAGCCGGCCTGGGTGAAGCCGGCCTGGGTCCTGGGTGTCTGCTGATGGCCAGAGGGAGGGAAGTCCAGGTCCCAGGTACAGGGCAAGGCAGAGACAGTTAGGGGTAATCAGGCCAGCAGGGGAGCAGTTAGGGATGATCAGGCAGGCAGGCAGAGGTGGTTAGGGGCAATCAGGCAGGCAGGCAGAGGGGATAGGGGCAATCAGGCAGGCAGGCAAGCGGTTAGGAGCCAGTGGTCCCAGATTGTGAGAGGCAGTCGGACATCCCCTGAGGGGTCCCAGATTGGAGAGGGTGCAGGCTGAGCTGAGGGACCCTCTGCCCCCTGTGCATGAATTTTGTGCACCGGGCCTCCGGTGTTGAATAAAAGTGGTGAAAGTGGTAATCCTTGTCTTGCTCCTGATCTTAGTAAAAAAGCTTTCAGCTTTTGACTGTTGAGTATAATGTTAACTGTGGGCTTGTCATATGTTGCTTTTATTATGTTAAAATGTAATTCACTGCATTTATCAGCTCTAAAATTTATTCTAGTCATATTTATGATTTCTATATCTTTGTTAAACTCATTTTGCTTATGTATGGTTTTTCTGATGTTTAAAAAATTGTCTTTCTACAAATTTGTTTGTTTGTTGTTGGTATTTATATTTTTTAGCTCATTTAGCTTTCCTAAAACAACGATTTTGATTTCTTTATCAGGCAAATTACAGATCTCCATTTCTTTGGGATCAGCAATGGAAAATTGTGTTTTTTGGTGGTGTCATTTTTTCCTGTTCCTTGAAGTTTTGCATTACTCTCTCTGCATTTGAAGTAGTCTCTTCTTCCAGTCTGTAATGACTGGCTTTAGGAGAGAAATACTTTCCTTCAGCTGTTACAATATTCTGAAGCTTTCCTTGGATACACCTACTCTACACTCCTTGTTCCCTCTTAAGGGGTAAATTTTAAGATTGTATTCTGCAAAGCCTGGTGGGTGTTAATAGCTTCCCTTGTCTTCACTGTAGATAAACCTGGCCTTTATAGGAAGTATGTGCCGCTGAACCCTTTAACTGCCAAGAGAACCCCGTGTTATGGTGTAAGTCACAGTTCTACTCTTGCTGGGACCATGCTTTGGCAGAATCTAAGCTAAGCCATAATTACCTGTCACTAAGTGACAGCCAACATTCTCTTCCTGTGCGGCTGCATTTGCCACATTGGGGTTTAAAGTTACTAGATAAACATATAACGTTCTGAATTTCATTTTCTTTTATTAGCATTCATTTTATAGTATACTAGAGGCCCAGTGCACAAAATTCGTGCAGCGGGTGGGTGTCCCTCAGCCCAGCCTGCACCCTCTCCAATCTGGGATCCCTCTCACAATCCAGGACTGTTGGTTCCCAAACTCGCCTGCCTACCTGATTGCCCCTAAATGCTTCTGCCTGCCGGCCTGATCACCCCTTAACCACTCCCCTGCCAGCCTGATTGATGCTTAACTCTCCCCTGCTGGCCCAATTGCCCCTAACTGCCCTCCCCTGCAGGCCTGGTCACCCCTAACTGCCCTCCCCTGCAGGCCTGGTCACCCCTAACTGTCCACCCCTGCAGGCCTGGTCACCCCTAACTGCCCTCTCTTTCAGGCCTGATTGCCCACAACTGCCCTCCCCTGACGGCCATCTTGTGTCCACATGGGGGCAGCCATCTTGTGTGTTGGGGTGATGATCAATTTGCATATTACCTCTTTATTAGATAGGATAACATTTTATAATCTGTCTATTAATTGTATTATAGTTTAAATAATCATGTAAACCCATAACTCTTATATAGTAGACCCTTGAACAACATGGAGGATAGGGGCATTGATCCTCATGCAGTTGCAAGATCGTGTAAAACTTTGGGCTCACCAAAAATTTGGTTTCAGGACCCCCCCTGGATAGTAAAGTCCAAGGATGCACAAGTCCCTTATATAAAATGGCATAGATTATTGTATACAGTTGGCACTCTACATCATGGATTCCCAACTACAGACTGGAAACAATTCAGGTATTTGTAGAAAAAATTCACATATAAGAGGAACCTTGCAGTTCACAGCCAGTTGTTCAAGGGTTGCTGTAATAAGTTAGGAATTCAGGAGCACACCTTTACTGAGACCATCATATAATGACCCATAACTGTGCAGATTTAGACCTCCAGATGTTTGAATGCAGTCATAATATTAAATGCTATGTGCTAAGCTTTTTACAAATTTTATCTCAATCGTCAAGATTCAAACTTGGGTACTGCAAGGAAATAAAATTTAGGTGTTAGCCAAACAACTCATGAACTCTGTGAGGGTTTAGAATTTATAGGCAAAAACTGAGTGCCTACTTAGTGCCAAACACTCTTACTGAGCACTCTTACTGAGCATCATATTAAGAAAACGAGAATAAATTCTTTCTTCCTCCATGACTGACCTGGCAATTGGTCATCCTATCTAATAATAGACAAACATGGTAATTAACCATACCTCCAACATGCTTCCCATAGGCTAATCAGGGCGATATGCAAATTAACTGCCAACCAAGATGGCGGCCGGCAGCCAGGAAGCTGAAGCAAACAGGAGGCTTGCTTACTCCAGTGATGGAGGAAGCCAAGGTTCCCCGCCTGCTGCTGCCCAGCTCTGAGCTGCAGTCTAAGAAACAATATTGCAGTTCTAGAAGCTAAACAATCCCCAGAAACCTGCTTTCGGCAGCCGGGCCTCAGAGCTGGAGCGAGCAGGACCGAAACAATGTTGCAATTATAGAAGCCAAACAAACCCAGCTACCTGCTTTCAGCAGCTGAGGTCTCAGAGCTGGAGCCGAGCCTCAGAGCTAAAGCCGGCTCTCAGCTCCAGTGACAGCCATAGAAGGTAAATAAATCCCAGAATAAAAAAAAAAGAAAAAAAGGAGAGGTTGGGAGCTTCAATCACCCGCCAGCCTGAAAATGGCCCTCAGCTCCTTACCCAGACTGGTCAGGCACCCCAGTGGGGACCCCCACCCTGAAGCAACAAGATGGTGGCTAATTTGCATACTGAAGGCGGGTGGCAGCGGGCAAGGCTGTCTGTGGTCCTGGGACCCGGGTCCATGACCTGCCAGGTGGGGGGCAGTGCTTGAGGCTGTCCGTGGTCCCGGGACCCGGATCTGTGACCCTGCCAGGCGGGGGGCAGTGCTCGAGGCTGTCCACGGTCCCGGGACCTGGATCCGTGACCCTGCCGGGCGGGGGGCAGTGCTCGAGGCTGTCTGCAGTCCCGGGACCAGGATCCGTGACCCTTCCTGGTGGGGCTGCAGCTCACACAGGGGCGGATTGGTCAGGGTTGGGCAGGGCAGGATGCCTGGCTTCCGCCCAGCCCCAGTCACTCTGGGCAGGTGAGCAGCGCAGAGAGCCACTGGACAGGGGAGGCAGGCCAGCAGAGGGCGGCCTGTACTCCCACATGGCGGTGGTGACAGCTGTGAGCACGCCAAGCAGAGCCTGCAGGCTGAGCTGAAGTAGTGCCTGCAGTTCATCAGCGCCCAGCAGTGGCTGCACAAGATCCGCCTTCTGGCCCAGAAAGTGCAGGATCGCAGGGACAGCCACCGTAGTGGGCCAGACTGATGTCCTCCTGGCCGCACTGTCTTGGGGTTCCAAATCTGCTGTTGGTTTCTTTCACCACTGACTAGAGATATACAGGGTGTCCCCCCAAAATGTATACACACTTTGAATACCTACTAATTCCAATTGTTTTAAACATAAGAAAGAAACAACAATGGAGCTGTTATCTGTTAAAAGTGTGGGCACAAACAGGTAGTTGGACATTCCCTGAGGGGTCTCAGATTTGAGAGGGTGAAGGCCAGACTGAGGGGCCCCTTTGCCCCTCTACCCCAGTGCACGAATTTCGTGCACCGGGCTACTAGTCTATATATAAAAGCCTAAGTGACCAACAGACCGAACAAATGACTAAATGTCCGAACAACCCGTTGACCATTCGACAGGTCACTATGATGCTCACTGACCACCAGGGGGCAGATGCTCAATGCAGGACCTGCCTTCTGATGGTCAGTGCACTCCCACAGTGGGAGCACTGCTCAGCTGACCACCCATCCCAGCAGCCCAGCAGCCCAGCAGCCTGGTGACAGCCACTCACTCCCTCAGTAGTCCTGTATGTCCAATCTCTGGAGAATGGGCCAGACACTGACAGACCAGCACCACCAGCATGATCCTGACAGTGCCACCTGCCTCCTGGAAGTCGGCCTCCGGTACTGCAGCTGCTTCCCTTCCCTAGACACTCAGCAAGAAAGAAAAATATAAAAGTGGCCGCCAGGTGGCTCCCAACAACCAGCTAGAATGTAAGCAGGATGGATCCAAATCCTGGGCCAGCAAGGGCATCCCACTGCCCACCCAGAGGGGCGATTGTGGTCCGGCACCCCCAGCTCCCTTGGGATGGGAGCCAGATGCAGGGCTCATGGCTGCTGAGCACCGCTGCGGTGGTGTGAGCCTTTCTCAATTGGAACTGACAGGGCACAAGCCCGCGGCAGGTGCAGCAGGGCCAGGATGAGCAGGAGCAGCAGGCAGGAGAGGCAGGTGACGTTGTACTGCTTGTTTCTGCCCAATCCACGCAGGCCACCCTGAGGGACCCCGCCCATGCACAAATTCGTGCACCAGGCCTCTAGTTCAGTAATAACTTTCCTTAATCGCTTAGGACTTATATTCATCTACAAATAACAGATACTCAGCATGGACAATAGTGTGATGATTGCAGAAGCAGGGTGGGGGGCGGTGGAGGTGAAAGAGGGCATAGAGGGGATAAATGGTGATGGGATAAATAAAATAAAATAAAATAAAATAAAATAAAACAGTGGCTCATTCCAATGAAGGGTCTTGTTTTTCTCACACAATGTACAGTCTGGAATTGTCAGTGCAGAAGCGGAAGGGCAGCTCTGTAATGTCATCAGAGCCAAGGCTTCCCTCTTACTGCTCCATCACCTGAGTGCCTGCTTGCCTCATGGCACAATATGGTTGCCATCCTCCAGCCATCCCAGTCGCCTTTCTGGCAGGAGGAGTGGATGGGCAAGGAGTAAACAAAACATGCCCACCGAGTCAGCTCCCCTTCAATGGAGGTTTCCCAGCATCCTCACCTAGTAGCTTCCTCTTGCTTCTCATTGGCCAGATTTTTGTTACCTATTCACCCCTAAATGGAAAGGTGGCTGAGAAACTGGGAAGAGGGATGTTTGCTATCCTAGGCCTGCCGCGCACCTTTGAGCGTTGGTAGACTGTCTCTTGCTTATACAGTCACTCTGGTGACTTTTGGACTGGGGCTCTAGGCTTAGGAAGACTCACAGCTGCCTGTATGTTGGGGATCAAGTAGCGCAGAAGGCTCAGAGGCCAAGTCCTGTAGCTTGGTAGTGGCTATATGACTAAGGTTTAACGGGTGAGTGACTTGCTCTAGGACATACAGGAAGGGAGTCTGAGTTAGCTTCTCATCCCGTGTCTTCCCACACACTACACAACCCTCATAACAGACTTTAACCTCCTCAGTGCAAGTAGGAACAGCCTGGGGTAGGGTGAGTTCAAAAGGTCTGGTGAAATATTCTCACTTCACTGTGAAATCCCCTTTTGGCCATGTTTGCGCTTGTCCAGGAGATGGCAGCAGACAGCTTCGAATCAGTTCCAGAGACAGCTCACTGGAGAGGGACTCAGCAAAGGCTCAGGTGCCCCTCCAGGGAAAGAATCTCAGTCAGACCCAGCACAGAGGCATGTAAGAACTCTCCATTGCTCCAGGGCCCTCTGGGCAGCTGTGGGGTGGCCGAGATCACAGCCTCTGAGAATCCAGGTGACAGGATGGTCACAGAGACGTAAATGAGGGCAGAGGGAACAGAGTCCATAGTATCATGATAACTATGCTGAGGCCAGGTGGGTCCTGCAAATATCAGGGGAGCACTCTGTAAAGTACATAATTTTCTAACCACTATGCTGTACTCCTGAAGCGAATACAGATTGATATTGAATGTAAAGTGTAACTAAAAACAAAAGATGCTCGTGATGAGGGGTTTGGTAAGGGGACCGCCTTACCAGGCGAGGATGGCTGTGGAGTCCTTAGAAAGAAACAACAAAACAACCAGCTTTATTCTGTGAGGTCATGGACCCTCCCTGGCCCCCGGGAAATCTCCCCAGTGATCTCATCATGTTATTATCTAAATATTTGGTCTACACAGAGGAGTAGGAAGTGCAGGGCTGCTAAAGCCACAGGACAGGGAACAAGTATCACCTCTCAGTGGTGCTTGTCACTTTTTGAGGCAAAACTGAAGGAAAAAAGGAAACCAAAACAAACAGCCCCCCACATCCAAAAGAATCCTTTTCTGTGTGTCAAATGACACTGAGGCTTGTCCTCTAAAGCGGCTACCAGCACTCACACTGAGCAGCCAGCCCACACAGCGTGAGGCAGGCCCCTGTCCGCTGGGCCCTGATCTTGGTCCAGCTGTCTGGTGATGTCAGCTGCCTGTCCTTATTTCGGGAGCCCTTTCAGGTTCAATTTCACATTACAAATCAGTGCTTTCACCTGTGCCTTGAGTCACTAGGGTTTACCCAGTGGCCCAAAGCTGTCTCCCTCCGCAACCCCTCAGGTGTTTCTACTTCTCCCTGTTGAGTCCATTTTCATTTGGCAGGGTGCAAGAGTTTTTTAGATGCATTTATAAATGTTAGCAAAATGATAGCAACTGAAGCCTTGTGGAGAACTTAGAGATCTTTGAAGCAGTATGATTCAGAAACAGATAAATGGACCATTCTACAGTGTGCCTTTAAGCTCCCGCTGTCTGCCGCAGCAAGCCTGTGGGTACATGCATCTGAAGCTCAGAGCCCAATGTTCCCTGTGCCCTTGCTACCCAAAGTGTGGTCCATGGACCGGCGGCAGCAACGCCACCAGGGAGCTTGTTAGATGTGCACGATTTTGAAGCTCAATCCAAGCTACTGGGTCGGAGTCTGTATGTTAACAAGATCCCCAGGGGATTGGTGTGCTCTTTAGAGTCTGAGAAACGCAGTCCATGAGACCCTTTTTCGGGAGCTCTTTCAGGTTCAATTTCACATTACAAATCTGCCTCATGCAGCGGCCAGTGTCTGCCTCTGTGCAAGGGCCACAAGTGTATCTTGGGTGGGGAAAGCTAGTTCCGATAGCTAGTAATCTAAGTCGGGGGAGGACCAGAGAGCTGGGCCCTGCCTCTCGGGTGGGCAGGTTATTATCAATCACCCGGAACTGTTTTCTGTCCCATCGTCCAATCTGAGGAGAGACTAGGGCTGGAGGTGGGTATCAGCACATTTCCTTAGATAATAGTCTGGGGCTACATCTCTGGGCCATTTTAGAGCAAAAGGCGTGGATTAGTGACATACAGACAAAGATAGCTGTTCTGATGAGCAAGTAATGAGCACAGGGTGTCCTGGAGGGAGAGGAGGCGGGAAAGGGCAGGGAAGCAGTGGAATGTTGGCACAGACACATTAGTTCAGCAGCCAGAGACCTGGAAGTGTATGGCAGTTCCTCCCATGAAAGTGCGGTGAGCAGCTGGAGCTGAGAATACCCAGCCTTTGCAGGGAAAACCAAGGATGCCGTGGGATTTCCTCAGGCCAAGGGCTCCAGGCACAGCCTCAGACTGCCCAGGGCTGTCCCCAGGGGCGCTCTGTGCTTAGTGAGACAATCTGAGGAGAGACTGCATAGTTGGGTGGCAAATGGAGACAACATGCAGGCAGCAGCCTGCAGGTGACAGCACTCAGGGTGAAAGATTTTCGTGCCCATTAAAGAGGATATTGGTGCCTAACGAGGCCATCCCTGTGCTTTCCCTGACCATTGCAAATGCCTGTCATGTCTGCCTCTGTGCAAGGGCCACAAGTGCTTTGAAGCTGGATCCAGCTTTTGTCTTAGGTGAAGACAAACCCCTCTCTATTAAATTCACAGACTAGTGCAATGGATATCGTCTCCGATCTGGATTCTCTTACTTTTAAATAAGAGCAACGTTCATTTCTACCATTCAGGAAGGAGATGGAGTGAGGGAGGTGCCGCCCTGCAGAGAGGCAAGGCCCCAGCTTGGGTGGGGAGAGCGCAGGTGGCGTGTTTGGGTGGAAGCAACAACCTGTTCCTTTCTCATCATTAGACACCAGGCTGCCCATTCAGATGCTTAGTTTCCTCCCTTACCCCTGAGCTCCAAGGCCAGCCAAGTCTTTGGAATTTAGTCTTGGCACAAGGAGAGGAAAGAGCACCCCTCTCCCGCCCTGGCTCCTTTATTCCTGGGGCCTCAGCTCCTGGGCAGGCTCTAGTTCCCATCTGCAGGATATGACCAGGGAGCAAGAGGACCCTGAGGGGAAGTGGTGCTGGCCTCTGCTGGGCAGGTGTGCCTTGAAATTAGGTCAGAATCTCAAATCCAGAAGCTGTGTCCCCTGCAGTCAGGCTGTGTGCCCCTGATTCCTCAGCAGCCAGGCAGTCACTGATCTGGTCTCCGCCCCTTCAGTGTCTGCCCGAAGGACAGGGTCCTGCCATGTCCTCTTCTGCAGCTGTGTCTGTGGCTCACCCCCCCTGGACCCTGGTGGGAGAATCTGAGCCACTGGATGCTGGGCCCCGCCAGCTGTAATTAAGCAGGTGGTTTTATTCTGATGTTTTGACATCTGGGCCCTGGATGACCCTGGAGAGACTGCCCCCCAGGGTCACCAATTCCTCAGCACAGTGAAGATCCCACCTAGGAGAGAACCTTCAGATGCAAACTATCCAATCCAGGGCCAATACCCACCACCTCCCCTACCAGGCTCTCACCCTTGGGCGCTGTCTCCTCCTGTAAGCACAGCAGGGCCAGCTGCTGGACAACTAGGGGCAGCCTGGATGCCCGGAGCCTGCCACACCCAGGCTGCTCATCCATTCCTTCCCAGGGGAACCACGAGGATGGTGGTGCCCACGTTTCCTCCTCACCCCCAGTGTCTCCTGGCTGACCCGGTGCTCCCCGACCTGGCCCTGTGTGGCGTGCTGTGCCCCCTGTGCCAGGAATTGTGAGTATAAACACTGCTTTTCTACTCTAGCTGATTTGGCTTGGTGGATAGGGCATTGGCTTGAGGACTGAAGGGTCCCAGTTTGATTCTGCTCAGGGGCACATGTCCTGGTTGCTGGCTTGATTCCCCAGTGGGGGGTGTGCAGGAGGCAGCCAATCAAGGATTCTCTCTCATCAATGATATTTCTATCTCTCCCTCCCTCTCCCTTCCTCTCTGAAATCAACAAAAATTATTTTTTTAAAAACCATCTTTTTGTGTGACAGGTATTTGGAAATAAATGCCTGTGAGTCTTTACATCCCTGTCTTTCCATTGAAATCTGGGATACGTTTTAAAACATGAGCCATCCTAACCCTGGATTGAGATTGGATCCAGCTCCTTGAACCCACAGTTCATGTCCCCTCTGAGTACACTTCCTGTCCTTCCTGAATTCCAATTTGGAACACACCCCCACCTTGTGATACTTTATTTTTATCTGGTTAGCTATTCCAGGACCAGCGGCATCTGGAAATGAGGAACAGGACTATGGTGTACACGCCAAACATTGAACCTGAGCCTCTGAGATGCATTTCCTGAACTGGGGCTCTTACTTCTGGTGGGTGGATTCCAGGAGTGAAACCGCTGGGCTGGGGGATGCCTATGCGGTTCATTTTGGTAGATGTTTGCAGATAGCTTTCCAAAGAGCCTGTCACATTCACATTTTCACCAGCAGGACGTGAAGTGACCTTTCCCTGCCAGCCCCTGGGGATCCTGCCATTCTTGGAGTCCAATCCTCCAGTGGCCCAGGAGTGTATCCTCTCTGCCAGGAGCATGGGGCACCCATGGGGCTGGGCTGGGGCTGCTGGCAGCTCGCAGGTGTTGAAGTCACCCAAGAACTCAAGCTGACTGAAGGCTGGGTCCTCCCACAGGTGGTGTTGGTTCTTGAACTTGAGGTCATGCAGTGATGTTGCTCTGGCCACGCTGCCCGAGGGGCAGTTACTGTGCTAGAATGAATGTACAGGGCAGGAGGAGAGAAGTCCCTCTCAAATTGCTTCTGCTACATTTGTTTTCATGAACAGTTGGATACCAAGAATATTGTGGTTACTGTGTTGTCTTGTCTGTTTTCTGACTTTCTCATCTATGTTAATGCCAAGTTAAGACCAGTCTTGGTGGCAGGTAGCTCTGTAGGGCGTGGGATTTTCTGGTGACACTCAGGACCCAAGGCCTTGCTGCTCACTCCTCAAGACCATGCCAGTGACTTCCGCTGTTGTGCGGGGCTTCCCTTTAAAATTTTTTTAGACTATCGCACCATTATTATTTTATAGGGAAAAGCACAGTTAATCAAGAGGAAAAATTACTTAAAATCTCACTAATTAGAAATAGCAATTACTAGCAATTTTGGCTGGGTTGTTTTCCAGACTTTTTTTATGAAAAAAATTATGTGTATATGATCCTAGGAAAGTCACTTGATTTTTGTGTCTCAGTTTCCTCAACTCTAAAATGGGAATAATAGAGAAACTTGCATCACTGCATTGTTGAGGGTTTGAATGAAGTAATGTAGGGGAAGTGCTCAGCATGGAGCTTGGCACGCATGCACTTTCTCGTTATTAAAAAAGAATTTTTTATTGATTTACAGAAACATTGATGTGAGAACGAAACACCAATCAGCTGCCTGCTATAGGCTCACTAGCAGGTATGTGCCCTGACCAGAAATTGAACCAGCAACCTGTTGGTACATGGAACCTGGGATGATGCTCAACCAACTGAGCCACACTGGCTAGGGCAGGCCCATGCAGTTTCAATAAATATCTTTTTAGAGAGTCTTCAAGATGTCACCTGGTCTGTCTTTTGCCTTAAGCAAACGCCTACTCAAGCCATAGGGACCTCTCTTCAAGAGGCAAGACCCCAACAAAGAGCTATGGGGGTGCATTTGACACTTGCTTACTAATGAGGAGCTCTATGCACACTTAAGTTCCGTTTAAAGTTTTGTGCACCCTACATATAAGTTTGCTCTTTGTGTTCTCTCTCTCTCTCTCTCTCTCTCTCTCTCTCTCTCTTTCTCTCTCTCTCTCTCTCTCTGTCATGTGCACACGCACAATCAGTCAGATTTTGATGTGATCAAAAATTTATGGGGACCTACAATATGCAAGATTTGGCTTCTTGGAAAATTTGAGCAAATTTACCTTTTTGTGCCTCAGTTTCCTCATCTGTAAAATGGGAATAGTACCTACCTCAGAGTTATTATGAGGATTAAATGGGTTGGCACATGGTCAGTGCAGTGTTTCTTACCTAAGGGGATGAGTGCTGGCCCAGTATGCCCATGAGTGTAAGGGCCCTACAGGAAGTAGGGGAGAGACCCACAGGCCAGGGTCCCTATAGAGTGCATGCAGAGGATGCTGGGAGAGTGCCCCAGTGTGCCAGCTGCACAGATGGAGGAGTGGATGAGGATACATTTGTATGCAGCCTTTCAATGGAGCCAACAGACAGAAAAAAGGGAGATTTAATAGTGTCTTCGAAGAGAGTTCTGCCAGTCCAAGGAGGGTCAGATGACTTGATCAAGCGTCTATCTCATCTTATCTCCCTCCTTCTCACTTCAACTCCAGTATTACCTCAGGAAGATGATTCCGCCAAGAAACTTGAAACTAGAAGCTCAGCTGAGATCAGAGTCACAGGCTGGCCACCTGACTTTCTAGGTGAGAATGATTGGAAAGCCACAGGGCCTGCAGCCATCGTCACCTTCCTCGTTTAAGGGCATAGTTGCAGTCTCCTTTCTCCCAGGTTGGGCCTCAAACAATGGAGAGGATGAGTCCCTTTAAGCAGGGTTGTCACCCTGTCACTGAAGTCAGCATCAGGCTGGCCATTTGGATGAATCCACGCTTTGTAAATGAGAAAGAAGGGCCCAGTGAGGGCTGTGGCTCTCTGTGTGTGGCTGAGGCCTGGTGAGGGCCTGCAACCCGGAATCTGCCTCCCTCAGCGGTGCTGGCCCCAGAGGGGCTGAGTGTGTCTGGCTCCTTGTGTTCTAAAACTTCTAATTGGGATGCCTGTAGGGTGGAGCGTGAGTGTGGGAGTTGCCCTGGCTCTCTGAGCCCTGCCCTGTCATCAATTCATTGCCTGCTTCCCAGGGGACCTGCTTGGCTCCCATGGGCCTGTGGGGTAGCTGCCTTCACATGGAGGAGACCCTGAGTCTTGTGTGATTCTCACTGAGTGGCAGCTGGGCTGGCCCAAAGCACAGTATCTGGCCTCTGCCTCTTCCCTTTAGACCCCCAGGCCCTACAGGGTCCAGTGCTCTGTTCCTGTCCCAGCCTGAGGCAGGAACTCTCTCCACTGTGGCCTCTGACTGTGGGGGAACTCTGAGCTTCTCATCACAGGAACCTGCTGCTCCTCCCAGGAAGACCTTGGGAATTCCCTATTGTCCGCATTATTTCACCACGGAGCCCCCCACCCCCAGCTCCTCATAGAGGAGCATCTGCCAGAACTAAGACCAACTTCGTGACACCCCCTCAGTGACTGCTAATGACTACCCCTCAGTGTTCAGCCTGAAAGTAACGTCCACTCTCCTGGCCCCTCTCTCCCATCCCGGCCGCTCCCGTCCCGTTGGCCACACTGTGTGGCCCAGACTCTAGAACAGTGATGACGAACCTTTTGAGCTCGGCGTGTCAGCATTTTGAAAAACCCTAACTTAACTCTGGTGCCGTGTCACATATAGAAATTTTTTGATATTTTCAACCATAGTAAAACAAAGATTTATATTTTTTGATATTTATTTTATATATTTAAATGCAATTTAACAAAGAAAAATCAACCAAAAAAAAAAATGAGTTCGCGTGTCACCTCTGACACGCGTGTCATAGGTTCGCCATCACTGGTCTAGAATCCTCATCATGATCTCCAATCTTTATTCAGAGCTCACTGATTCAGTTTAGGCTCTATCCTAGCAGCTTTGGTTCTCTGACTCAGCCTGCAGTGGGTGCAAACAATGAATTAGAAAGCAGGACAAAAGGTATCCAGAGGAAATGGAACAGTTGACGAAGTGAAAATTGAGACCATTGAAACACCTCCGTACTGTGTGGACCCTGCTGAGAGGCCGCCTGGAGCCCCACAGATGAGGTGTCAGTGTGCCTGCCAGTCAGTGAAGGCCAAGGGGTCTGTCGAGCAGGAGCCTCTGGGAGGGAGATGCTTGTTATCTAGGCAGGTGGTGTGCACAGGATTAAGGTGGGCACGGAGTTTAGAAATATCCCCCTCCCCAACTCTGGCACCCATAGGTCAGACAAAACTCCAAATTCTTTATGGTGAGGAGAGGAGATCAGCCCCCTGTGTCTGGTGGAAGCCACTTTGAGAGCCAAAGCACTGCGGCAGGCACATAGTAGGCCTTCTGTGGGCACACAGTTCCCCTTCTGTTCCATGGGGCTTGGTTGGGATGGACTTGGACTTGGGACATGAGTGGCGGGATGGTACACTGACGACTTATAGTTTCATAGTTACTCATCTCTGTTTCATAAGCTCCATTGTAAGAGGCATCTGGATTTCAGAGATGTTAAAATGGGGAGTTGTGTGTGGGGGGGCTTTCCATCTTAGAATCGATGCTATACTTTATCGGTTCAGGAAATCCTTGCCTTTGGGAGATCTATACTGCTCGTCTATGTGTGGATGGCACCAACAAGTCCTGTATTAAAGGCTCCTGCTTAACTCCAGTGAGCTCTCTTCTCCCAGACTCCCCCCAGAGAGCCTTCTCTGCGTGGCTCCGCAGCATTCTTCCACCCTGGAACACATTTTAAGTCATTTAGAAAAGTTCAAATTGTAGTCAGTATACTTCCTTCATTGACCTTAGTTCTAAGCTATGATACATTTTAGAAAGGTTTCCATTTAAAATGCTTAAAGAAATGTCACTTTTAGCTACAGATTTGCATGAATGCTTCAGGGAGCTTGGGACTCTCCAGGCCTGCTCAAGGGGCTGATTTGCATAAAGGGCCCTAGGCTTTGGGGAAATTGCTGTCAGGCCTTTCCACATTTAAATTTAGATTGTGCTCGCTCTCCAGAAAGGGTGCTGTGGAATAGGTCACCTTCCCAGATCCACCAAGAGCCAGAAAGAAGTACCTCCTATCCCACTCTCTTCCCATAGCTGGTGACCAGCTATGAAATCCTTGCCTGACAGTGGGACAGAGGGCAGTGTAATATCCACTCCAGAGCTCCCTACAGGATCAGCCTGAGGCTGATACTTTACCTCAAATTGCACCCTTGCCCCATCTCTTCTCCTTCCCTCACTCCCTTACCAGGTTTTCTTGGGGGCACTTCCTTCATAAAGCACTGACAGGTGAATTCTTGTCTCAGCGCCTATCTCCAGGAACCCTAACCCCAAACAGGCATCTAAAAATTAATTGCACTTCCGAGGTAAAGTATAGCATAGGGAATATAGCCAGTAGTATTGTAGTAAGTATGTACAGTGTCAGGTGCATATTAGAAATACTTTGTAAAGTATATGATTATCTAACCTCTCTGCTGTACACCTGAAACTAATACAACATAATTTTGAATGTGATGTGTAATTGAAAAATTAAAAAATACAAAGAAAAAACTCCAAAACATTTAATTATGCCTCTTAAATAGTTTAAACATAAATTTATATTAAAACTAGAGGCCCGGTGCACAAAACTTGTGTACAGGTAGAGTCCCTAAGCCTGACCTGTGGGCGGTGGGGGGTGGGGGGTGGGGGGTACCTGCCTTGGCTGCCCTGGGGGTTGGGGGCAGCTCCTGTGTTGAGTGTCTGCCCCCTGGTGGTCAGTGCGTGTTATAACAACCAGTCATTTTGCGATTTGGTTACTTTGCATATAAGGCGTTTATTATAAAGGATTTCTTCAGGGTTTCATTATTTCTTTTAATAGCTGCCTGTTTGCATCCAGATCCAAATATGATCCATGCATGTAAGCGGGGTAACTTTTTAGGTCCATTTTAAGTTTCAGATTCCCTTTCTTTTCTCACTCCCTGCAGTTTTATTGTTTGGTTTGGTTTTTGAGAAACCAGGATGCATGTCTTGAGAGTTTTCCTCAGTCTAATTTCAAATGCTGGCATGGACTTGGTTTTGTTTAACATGTTCTTCTGCCCTTGTTCTCCCTGTAAACAGATAGTTGCCTCTTGAGACAGGATTAGAGTCAGCTTTGGTTTTGTGGCAAGAGGTGTTGTGTCTTCCATTAGCAGGTGACTTATTTTTGGTTGTTTTTCTCTTTGTGATGTTAACATTCATTGATACTCAGTATTCAGACACATTAATTTATTGGGGGTTGCCAAATGATGATATTCAAATTCCATTATTTCTTTTCTATGGCATGGAATATTCTAGAATATTGCCTGAAACATCCCCTTATCAACTATTTGGTAATCTTGAAGTACAATTTGTATAAGGAATGCAAAGAAGAAATGTTTGCTTTTATCCTTTATTTAGCTATTTTCGAAATAATGAGTTGTTTCTTTTTTTAAATATATTTCTTTATTGATTTCAGAGAGGAAGGGTGAAGGAGAGAGATAGAAACATCAGTGATGAGAGAGAATCATTGATTGGCTGCCTCCTGCACACCTCACACTGGGGATGGAGCCCACATCCCAGGGATGTGCCCTTGGCCAGAATCGAACCTGGGACCGTTCAGTCCGCAAGCCAATGCTCTATCCACTGAGCCAAGTCGGCTGGGGCATGAGTTGTTTCTTGAACATCCTTGAAAGTTTTCTACTTGTCTACCCTGCCAGCATGGCTCTGTGGTTGAGCGTCGAACTATGGACCAGCAGGTCATGGTTTGATTCCTAGTCAGGGCACATGCCTGAGTTGGCTTGATCCCTAATGTGGGGCATGCAGGAGGCAGCCATTCAGTAATTCTCTCTCATTCTCTCTCTCCCCCCTTTCTCTCTGAAATCAATAAAAATATATTTTTAAAAAATTTCTTCTTGTCTTATCCCAGTAGCATATTTGCTGTTTAAATTATAGCAGTTCCTTTTTTGTTTGTTTGTTTCTGGCCTAAGTTATGTTCTACAATAAATCTAAATCCTTTCACTGTCAAACTGCTACTTTCTACATGCCATATCTGTATAATGTGTCTTGGGTTTGGGGGTAGGCTAAATAAGGACCCCCAAAAGATGTTCCCATCTGTACCCCAGGACTTGTGATTATGTTAACTTACATGGCAAAGAAGACTTTGCAGATATGATTAACTTAATGATCTTGTGATAAAGATTATCCAGGTTGATTCAAGTGATCACAAGGGTCCTTAGAAGGGACAGATAGGCAGATTAGGGTCAGAGAGAAAAGAGGTAGGATGATGGGAGCAGAGATCAGAGACATACACTTTGAATATAGAGGTAGAGGCCACAAGCCAAGGAATGCAGGCAGTCTCTAAGAGGTTGGAAAAGGCAAGGATATTAAGTTTTCCCTAGGGCCCTTGGAGGGAGGGTATTCCTGCTAACATTTTGATTTCAGCCTATTAAAATCCATTTTGAGCTTCCGACCTGCAGAACTGTAAAGTAATATATGTGTGTTCTTTTAAACAATAAGTTTACAGTAATGTGTTATAGCAGCCATAAGAAATGAACACAACTTTACTTGTGAAAATATCTGCACCTGTTTTGAACTCATGGTTTTATTTAATAGGTCATTTTTGGATTTATAGATGTTTCTTAGTATTATGTTCCCATCATTCAAATTCAGAACAAAGCTAGTGGGTTTCCACCAGACTGTTGCTAGCCTTAACTGCTTATCAATTGTTTTAAAATATTTTATGTAATGTGGGATTTCATGTATTGAAAGGGTTTTATGTGCCAGGCACTGCACTATGAACTTGGAATGGGCTATCTTACTTATGTGTCACAACAAAACCATGAGGTAGGAACTATTATCCCCATTTTGCTGGGGCTTGAAGAAGCAAAGCAGCATGACCAGCGACCAGCAGAGTTGATATTCAAGCCCAGTCTGCCAGATTTTAAAACACATCTCTCTGCTCTGCCACGTTGATCTGTCACTGTTCTATGTTCAATTTCTCTAGCTGGGGTAGAATATTAAGAATCTGAAGGGCCATAAATTTTCAGGAAAGATGTGTTACTATAAATGTATCTTTCTTGGGGAGGGGGGTGGGGGGGAAGCTAGTTTCCAAGAAATGTCATGTGCTTGTTCCAGATGTCAGATGGAAATGATTTCAAACATCAAACTTGAATTTGTGATTGTTGGAAAAGTCAGAGGGATCACTCAAAAGAATTGAGGGAAAAGCAACAACTCTCTCTGGAGAGAAAAAAAATGGTGGAGGTATAGACGGACGTGTCCCGTGCCTTGTCCCGGAGCAGATAGAGTGAGCACCTGAAGCAGGTAACATGCAGCCTGAATAAGCAGAGGATATTCAGCTGAGAGACAGTTTGCAGCTGGGAAAGGCAGAGGACTCCTGGAGAAAGGGGTCGGTTGGAGACTGCGGCTGGAATCTCTCCCGGAGCGCTGACTCAGTCGCAGAAACCATGCCATCTTGAGTGGCTGTTATTGGAAGCATATACATCCAAAGACCCGGCATCCAGAGACCAGCTGCTAACCCGGAAACACCGGATCTGGGACAGCCCAACTACTGTAGCCCTGCTTCTCCTTACGGAAAGGTCAGATTTCGCCTGAAGGTGTGGTTTGCAATTCAGGTTGGGGAGAGGAATGTGTACAGGGAGGTCTGCGCCCCACAAAGTCCATGGCCTTTGGGGCCAGCGTGATCCATGAGTGTGGAAGGACTCCCACAGGGCTGCTGGCAGAAGGGAATGCTAAAAATAAGCCCATAGCTGGACTGGATGCAAAAAGGCAACCTCAGATTTTGCCAGTGTGCGGCTGCTTGGTGCCAGGGAAGAGAGGGCGCGCGGAGGAGACTGCGCACAGAGCTGGAAGGTGGAGGGTTGCGAATTTGCACAACTTCTCAGGCTCTTGTTTTTTCCTCTTCCCCTTAAATCTTTGAGTTTATTAAACCCAGTGCATGGGATTGCCCAGTTGGGGACACTCACAGAGACTGCAGGGGAAAGTTGTTTTTGTGGAACCTGGGAAACAGAGCGGGGAGTAACGATTAAAGAACCAGCTTTGGGCAGTGGACTTTCCCAAACCAGTTTTAAGTACATTAGAGAAAATAAACCCTAACTACTGGATAGAAAGGACTAATAGCCTCGGAAGTCAATCCAGACACACTGCCACTCAGCGGCAGAGCCACGAACTGACTCTTCTGTAAATACAAATAAAGGCAGTCTGGGAAACAAACACGGTGTGCTTTAAAATCAGGACTGTCGCCCTGACCGGTTTGGCTCAGTGGATAGAGTGTCGGCCTGTGGACTCAAGGGTCCCAGGTTCGATTCCGGCCAAGGGCATGTACCTTGGTTGCAGGCACATACCCATTGGGGAGTGTCCAGGAGGCAGCTGATCGATGTTTCTCTCTCTCATTGATGTTTCTAACTCTCTATCCCTCTCCCTTCCTCTCTGTAAAAAATCAATAAAATATATTTTAAAAAAATAAAAAATAAAATCAGGACTGTGGTTTACAACACGGAGGAACAGTGTATCACAGGGAAATTCAACACTCTCCTGAATACCTGGCAGGACTAAGGCATGCCAGACAGAAGAGTAGAAGAACTGAAGGACCTTCACTACTGCACATTTTTATTTTTTTAATTATTTTTTCACCTTTTAATTAAGAAACCAATTTTTTTCTTTTTTCATCACCTGATTTTACCTTTTTAATTACTACATTTTTATTTTTAACCAGTATTATTACTACTACCATTTTACCATTTTTTAAAATGTCATTTTATTTTCTCTTTATTTTATTTTGGGATTAGTGTTCTACATTCTATTTTCACCATTCCTTTAGCATCATTTTTCTCTCAACTTTACCTTTATGCCAAAACTCTCTTCCTCACTTTTCCCCTTTTGTTGTCCTGTTTCTCTTACCCTATTCCTGCTTTAGGTTTTCCCTATTCCTTCTTTTTATCCCCTGTCAAAATTTCACCCTACTTATATATCCAATTTCCAATCCCTGCTCTAAATCCATATACACCTCTCCCTTATCTTTCTTCACTATCCAATTTTTTCTCTCTCTCTGTTGTTTTGTTGTTGTTTGCTTGATTGTTGAATATATTGTTTTTTTTATGTTTGTTTGTGAGGTTCTTTTTCTTTTTCTTTTTCTTTTTCTGTTGTTTTTTTTTTTTCTCTCGCACTTTTTTTTTCTTTTCTGGTTATTTTTGCGCTTCTGTTTTCCCTTGCCTCGCTTGATATTAGTGGTTGTTTGTAGTTTGCATTCATCTCCAGGGATCTGTTGCTGGAATTTGTTGGGATTAGTGGCAGTTCTATCGGAGTTTTCTCCACATATAAATAGTCTCTTCCCCTCTTCTATTTCATTCTCTTTTCTCTCTTACTTACTTTTTTTCCTCCCTTTTTCCAATTTCATTTTTAAACTCCTTTTTTTTTCTATTTCTCTTTTCTCTTTTTGTCTTCTTTCTTCCTTATCCCCTAATTCTCTTTGCTCGAGTGGTCACCTTTATTTGGGGTTATTAATATGGTGAAAACATTTGTGTTCAGTGCCTTGTACATTGTGCCTTGTTGTGTTGTATTTTGTGCCTTTAAATCAATGCAGCAGAGAGAGAACTATATAACCAAACACCTGGAGAACAGAGATCATGGGGAGACCAAGAACCAGCCTGCATATAAAAGAAAAACAGGCATCACCAGAAAAGGAAGTAAATGAAATGGAGGCAACAGAGGCAAGCAACCTGTCAGAGAAAGAATTCAGAGAAATGGTCATAGGGTGGATGAAAAGAATAGAAGACAAATTCAACAATATGTGTAAGAACGAAGAGGAATTTAAGAAAAACCAAGAATAAATGAAAAATGACATCCCTGCTATAAAGAACACAATAGAAAGCATCAACAGTAGGTTAGAAGAAGCAGAGGACCACATCAGCGAGCTAGAAGACAAGGTAGGAAAAAATACCCAAGCAGTGCAGCTTCTAGAAAAAAAAATTAAAAAGGAGGAGGAGAGCCTAAGAGAACTCTGGGACAACACTAAACGAAACAACATTCACATAATAGGGGTGCCAGAGGAGAGGAAACTGAAAACCTATTTGAAAAAATAATGACAGAAAACTTCCCTGATATAGGGAAGAAAAAACTCACACAAATCCAAGAAGCTCACAGAGTCCCAAACAAAATGAACCCCAAAAGACTGACACCAAGGCACATTATAATTAAATTGGCAAACACCAACAATAAAGCAAGAATATTAAAAGCAGCCACAGAGAGACAGAAAGTCACCTACAAAGGAGCCCCCATCAGACTAGTGACTGATTTTTCAACAGAAACACATCAGGCAAGGAGGGAATGGAATGAAATATATAAAGTCATGCAAAGAAAGGGTCTGAATCCAAGAATACTGTACCCAACAAGGCTATCAATCAAAATTGAGGGTGAAATCAGGTGCTTCACAGACAAAAAAGGACTTCAGGAGTTTATTACCACCTAACCAGCAATGAAAGAAATGCTAAAGGGTCTGATGTAAAAAGAAAAAATAGGAAACAAAGAAGGAACACAGGGGTAAAGAATAAAAATGGCGACTAACAAGTATCTATCAATAATAACTTTAAATGTAAATGGATTAAATGCCCCAATCAAAAGACATAGGGTAACTGATTGGATAAGGAAACATGACCCATATATCTGCTGTCTACAGGAAACCCACCTCAGAAAAAAAGACGCACACATACTGATGGTGAAGGGATGGAAAAAGGTTTTTCAGGCAAATGGAAACAAACAAACAAAAAGCTGGGGTAGCAATACTTATATCTGACAAATTAGATCTCAAATTGAAGGACATAAAAAGAGATAAAGAAGGCCATTTCATAATACTAAAGAGAGTGATCCAACAAGAAGAAATAACTCTGGTAAACATATACGCACCCTATATAGGAGCACCCAAATACATAAGAAATCTTCTGGAGGAGATCAAGGGAGAGATTGACAGCAATGCAATCATAGTAGGGGACTTTAACACCCCATTATCACCATTGGACAAATCCTCTAAACAAAAAATCAGCAAAGAAACATCAATCCTATATGACTCACTAGATCAGATGGAATTAATTGACCTCTTCAGAACATTTCACCCCAAAGCCACAGAATATACATTCTTCTCAAGAGCACATGGATCATTTTCAAAGATAGACCATGTATTGGGTCACAAAGTCTCTTCAAATTCAAGAAAATTGAAATCATATCAAGCATCTTCTCAGATCACAATGGCATAAAACAGGAAATCAACTATAATAAAAACAATCCAAAAAAAATCAAACACATGGAGACTAAATAGCACACTATTAAACAATGACTGGGTTACCAAAGAGATCAAAGAAGAGATAAAAAACGACGATGAAAACACAACAATCCAAAACCTATGGGACACAGCAAAAGCAGTCTTGAGAGGGAAGTTCATAGCTCTACAAGCCTACTACAAGAAACAAGAAACAATGAGAATAAATTACCTAACCCTACAACTCAAAGAGTTAGAAAGAGAGCAACAAGAAAAGCCCAGTGTAAGCAGAAGGAAGGAAATAATAAAGATCAGAGCAGAGATAAACGACATAGAGACCAAAAAAACAATACAAAAGATCAACAAAACCAAGAGCTGGTTCGTTGAAAGGATAAACGAGATTGATGAACCTCTAGCCAGGCTCACCAAGAAACAAAGAGAGAGGACCCAAATAAACAAAATCAGAAATGAAAGAGGAGAAATAACAAGAGACCCCACAGAAATACAAAGGATTGTTAGAAAATACTGTGAACAACTCTACTCCAACAAACTAGACAACCTGGAGGAAATGGACATATTCCTAGAAAAATACAACCTTCCAAAACTTAATCAGGAAGAATCTAAAAATCTCAATAGGCCAATAACTATGGAAGAAATTGAAGCAGTCATGAAAAAGCTCCCTGCAAAAAAAAGCCCAGGGCCAGATGTCTTCGCAGGAGAGTTTTACCAAACATTCAAGGGAGAATGAAAACTTATCCTCCTCAGACTATTTCAAAAAAAATTCAATAGGAAGGAACACTTCCAAGCTTGTTCTATGAATCCATAGAACCCTAATACCAAAACCTGATATTGACAACACAATGTAAGAGAATTACAGGCCAATATCCCTCATGAACATAGATGCCCAAATCCTCAACAAAATGCTAGCAAATTGGATCCAGCCGTACATCATAAAGATCATACACCATGACCAAGTTGGATTTTTCCCAGGTATGCAAGGATGGTACAATATCTGCAAATCAATAAACATAAACGTAATACATCACACAAACAAATTGAGAGATAAAAACCACATAGCCATATTAATTGATGCAGAAAAAGCATTTGACAAAATCCAACACCCTTTCTTGATAAAAACTCTCAGCAAGATAGGAATAGAAGGACCATACCTCAACATAATAAAAGCCATATATGACATACCCACAGCCAACATCATAATCAATGGGGAAAAAATAAAACCATTCCCCCTAAGAACAGAAACAAGACAGGGATGCCCCCTCTCACCACTCCTGTTCAACATAGTACTAGAAGTACTAGCCATTGCAATCAGACAAGAAGAAGAAATAAAAGGCATCCAAATTGGAAAAGAAGTGAAGCTGTCCTTATTTGCAGATGACATGATACTGTACGTAGAGAACCCTAAAGACTCCATCAAAAAATTATTAGACTTAATAAATGAATTCGGCAATGTAGCAGAATACAAAATTAATACCAAGAAATCTATGGCATTTCTGTACACCAATAGTGAACTTACAGAAAGTGAGACTAAAAGAGCAATCCCATTTATCATCACATCAAAAAAAATTAAGATACCTAGGAATAAACTTAACTAAGGAGGTAAAAGACTTATATGCGAAAACTACAGGACACTGAAAAAAGAGATAGAGGAAGACATAAACAGATGGAAGAACATACCGTGTTCATGGATTAGTAGAACCAACATCATCAAAATGTTCATATTACCCAAAGCAATCTATAGATTCAATGCAATCCCCATTAAATTACCAATGGCATATTTCACAGTTCTAGAACGAACGTTCCAAAAAATCATCTGGAATGAAAAAAGAACTCGAAGAGCTGCAGCAATCCTGAGAAAGAAGAACAAAGTAGGTGGGTTCTCAATACCAGATATCAAACTGTATTACAAAGCCACTGTACTTAAAACAGCTTGGTACTGGCACAAGAACAGACATATAGATCAATGGAATAGAATAGAGAACCCAGAAATCGACCCAAACCATTCTGCCCAATTAATATTCAACAAAGGAGGCAAGAGCATACAATGGAGTCAGGACAGTCTCTTCAATAAATGGTGTTTGGAAAATTGGACAGATACATGCAAAAAGATGAAACTAGACCACCAACTCACATCACACACAAAAATAAACTCAAAATTGATAAATGACTTAAACGTAAGACAGGAAACCATAAAAATATTAGAGGAATCCACAGGCAGTGAAATCGCAAACATATGCCAAAGGAATTTCTTCTCTGATAATGCTCCCAGGGCAATGGAAACTAAAGAGAAAATAAACAAATGGTACTACATCAAAATAAAAAGCTTTTGCACAGCAAAGGAAACCATCAACAAAACAACAAGAAGACCCACTGCGTGGGAAAACATATTTGCCAATGATATCACCGATAAGGGTTTAATCTCCAACATTTACAGGGAACTCATGAAACTTAACAATAGAAAGATAAACAATCCAATGAAAAAATGGGCAATGGACCTTGATAGATACTTTTCGAAAGAGGACATTCAGAAGGCCGAAAGACATATGAAAACATGCTCAAAGTCACTAATTATAGGAGAGATGCAAATTAAAATGACAATGCGGTATCAACTCACACTTGTCAGAATGGCTATCATCAACAAATTAACAAACAACAAGTGGTGGAGAGGATGTGGAGAAAAAGGAACCCTTCTGCACTGCTGGTGGGAATGCAGACTGGTGCAGCCACTGTGGAGAACAGTATGGAGCTTCCTCAAAAAACTAAAAATGGAACTCCCATTTGACCCAGTGATCCCACTTCTAGGAATATATCCCAAGAAGCCAGAAACACCAATCAGAAAGGATATATGCACTCCTATGTACATAGCAGCACAATTCCCCATAGCTAAGATTTGGAAACAGCCTAAGTGCCCATCAACACATGAGTGGATTAAAAAACTGTGGTACATCTACACAATGGAATACTATGCTACAGTAAAAAAGAAGGAACTCTTGCCTTTTGCAACAGCATAGATGGAACTGAAGAGCATTATGCTAAGTGAAATAAGCCAGTCAGAGAAAGATAAATACCTCATGATTTCACTCATTTGTGGAATATAGAGAACAACATAGACTGGTGAACAGGGACAGATCCAAAGACAGAGAAATAGTGACCAGACTATTAATCCCCAGAGGGAAAGAAGGGGAGGGAGGGGACAAGGGAAGAGATCAACCAAAGGACTTGTATGCATGCATATAAGCCAAACCAATGGACATGGACAACAGGGAGATGAGAGCATGAGTGGGGCGGGGGGAAGAATGGGGGTTTACTGGGGGGGGGGGGATGAGGACACATTTGTAATACCTTAACTAATAAAGAATTAAAAAAAAATTCTAATCCCCAATGAGATGGTATTTGGAAGTGGGGCTCTGGGGATGTAATTAGGCCATGAGGATGAAGTAGTTATGAGTGTGATTAGTGCTCTTATAAAAGGGACTCCAGAGAACTCTGGGTGTCTTATTGTCATGTGATGACAGAGCAAAAAGACCACTAGAAAACTAGAAAATGGGCCCTCATCAGACACCCTGCCATGGTCTTGATCTTAGACTACCCAGCCTCCAGAACTGCGTGAAATAAATGTTTTTTAAGCCAAAAAACAAAAAACAAAACACACACAACAAAAAAACAAAAAAAAAAACACACGCAAAAACCTCTCTCTGTCTTGGCAATAACCTATAATTTCCCTGGGGGGTGGGGTGGGGTAGGGGTGGGGGGGAAATCCTCTCTAAAGAGTAAAACTTTTGAATTAACATCCAGCAAAGTTATGGTGTAAACTCATATTCTGCCTATGAAGTTTTCTGAAACTGTATTATTCTTTGATTGGTTTTTGTTACCTACACACTAGACATGTTAGCCAAGGACAGATGCTATTTTTTCCCTTGTGCCCTCTTCTGTTTCTCAGTTCTCTCTGTTTGAAAGAGAAGAGCATGCAATTTCATTTTGAATACTCACCTTTCCCAGCTCTGTGTTACATGTAGTCTGCTCAGGCTGGGAGGAGATACAACTTTGTTCTTCAGGCATCTCTTCTGAACGAATCAGCTGACACATTAAACCAGCTAACAGCAAATCCTCGATTTCTACCAATCAGCCCCTTTCCCTCTTTTCCATCTGAACAATTAGTAAATATATCATTTTCTCCAATTTTATATCATACATTTTTCAAAGTCAAGTCCTACCCCTCTTTCAACCATACTGCTCCTATGCCCTTCTTATGTATAAGGACACTTCACTTGGGAAAAACCTGAAAGACCACAGAAACCACAGTGGTTTGTTATCTGTACCCTCATTTCATTTTGTCTCTTCTTAATCCACTGTCAGTACATCTCCATCATTGTTTTGTGGGACAAGTTCTAGTGGGTTCATGTGGGGTACGGATGGATGTGGAAGCCAACTGGATATCTTTGTTATGACCAAACTAAACCTTCTGTTTCCCCTCCAGGCTCTAAAAACCTCCTCCTCATTCAGTGTTTACAGCAAGTCCTTAAATAATATTGTTTTTTTCAATGTTGTTTTGTTATAACATTGATGAGATGCCACAGGAACTTAACTCTTGTTTGTATCAATTAGCCTATGGTAAAATTAGTTTTATTGTATGTTGTTGTTGTTTTTTCGCTGAAAGGCACAGAACCTATCAATGGCATTGGGTGGCATATATAATTATACATATCTGTACATACAAATACATATATGCGTGGAGATAATAATAAAATAAATTTCTAGATCTCTTAATATGATATACTTACATCAATAAATTTCCTAATATTGAAACATCCTTGGTAATTTGGAATAAATTACACTTGGTCATGGTGTATTAATGTTTTTAATATGCTGTTGGATTCTATTTGCTGATTATTTTTTAGGATTTCAAAATCAAGATTCATAAGCGAGATTAGCCCATACTTTTCTTTTTGTTTCTTCTATCTTTATCAAGTGTAGGTTTCAATGATATACTCAGTTTATTAAAAGAATTAGGTCATTCTTCTCATTATTTCCCCTAGCCTCTGGGATAATTTATGAAGCATTTTATTTACCCACTCTTTGAAAGTTTGATAGATGTTCCATGCGAAACCATCTGGGTCTATACCATTTTACGAGTTGGTTCTTTAATACTTTTGAATACTTCTTTTATGGAAATCATTTTGATCTCTACTAGTAACTATTTTTTAAAATTGCATTAAAAATTGTATCCATATCTCTTAGATTTTAAAATATTTTTATTCAGCACTTTCAGCAGTCTCAATTTTGTGTTAATTCACCTGTTTCAATGGTTATTTCCCAATTAATTTTATTTTATATATAAGGCTGGGAAAAGTAGGTTTATAGATGTAATACAAATAAATAATACAATAATTAAGAAATAATAATACAGGAATAAACTCTGTGTTTTGTGTATTCACAACTGTAACTCAGCTCAGCCCTGTATTGTTTACTTTTATTCTTTGCTTAGGTTGGCTAGTGCTGTTCTATTTTATTACCTTTAATAAAGTCCTAATTTTGATTTATTATTCCTACAAATTATTTTTTATACCCAAAGTAGTTAAAGATTTTAACTTTATTATTATTTTCTGAGGGTTTAACACAATGTTAATGGGTCTTGAATTTCATTAGGTGTGTTTGCTACATTTATTGAAACAAGCATATTAATTTTCTTCTGTTTATTTCTGTTAGTGTTGTTAATTACATGGATTTGTAAAACATGATAAACCACCCAGAAATTCTTAGAATGCACCATGTTTGTATTGTTATATTTTTCTTATATATTGCTAGATTTGATTATTGATGTTTTGTATAGGATTTTTCACCTCTGTTCATAAATCAGATTGGTCTTTTCCTTTTCTATAAAATCTTTGTTATATTTTTGTATCAATATTATCCGGTCCTCATAAAATGAGCTGGGAAATATTCCTTATTCTTTCCTTATTTTGAAGAGTTTATGTAATGTTGGTGTCTTTTCTTCCTTAAATGTTTAGAATAATTCACCTGTTAAGCCATCTTGCCTGAAGTTCTTTCTGGAAATTTTTAAAAATAACACACCCAACTTTGAGAGTACAAAGAGGACTAATAAGATTTTCCTATTATTTGTGTCTATTTTAGTAGTATTTTTAAAAGAGTTTGTTCATTTCAT
This sequence comes from Myotis yumanensis, assembly GCF_028538775.1. NCBI lineage: Eukaryota > Metazoa > Chordata > Mammalia > Chiroptera > Vespertilionidae > Myotis > Myotis yumanensis. Next base: position 77,049,216 of record NW_027223759.1, read on the forward strand.
CTAATTACCAAATTTGTAAGGCATACATTTTTATGTCATACAGAGGTGGGCAAGAGTAGCTTTATAGTTTGTGAGTACGCTAAACACAGAGTTAATAAAGCTATTGTAATAATCATAACCCACATGTATTTTTTTCCATACGAACAACTGTAAACCTATTTTTGTCCACCCCTGTATGTTCTTATTACACTTTTATTGTTTGTAAAATCTTTAGAATTTTCCTCTTTTATTATATATTAGAGGCCCAGTGCATGAAAATTTGGGGTGGGGGGTCCCTCAGTTTTGCCTGCGCCCTCTCTTAGTCTGGGAGTCCTCAGGAGATGGCCTACAGATGTCTGGCCTCCCTCTGCAGGAGGTGACTGGACAGGCAAGCAGGGAATGGCTCCGCCCCAATCACCCTGCCTTTGCCACCCAGCCTCCCTCTGCGGGAAGCAACCAGATGGGCCTATCAGAGGATGGTGCTGGCCCCCCTATTGTCCCTCTGCCGTTGCCGCTGTTTGCAGTCCCCTCCCACCACAAGGCCATTCCCTCCCTCTGCCCCTTGGCATGCGCCTTGGCTGGCCTGGCACAGCCTGCTTGCTGGTCTCACGCCTGCCAACTCGTCATTCTGCTTTTTGGTTGATTTGCATAATACTTTTTTATTATATAGGATACTGGTAACATTTTCTCTTTTTTCTTTTTCTTGCCTAGTCTTGATAGGAACATATTAATTTTACTAATCTGGTCAAAGAACAAACTCTTGGCTTTCTTCATTTTTATTGCCAATTTTTCTGAATTTCATTATTTTCTTCTTTTTTATTTTCTCTAGTTTACTGTTTGAGAGTTGATGTTCTATTTTTTCAGTTTTTTGAGGTAAAATTTAAGCTATTGTTTTTCTAATTTCTTCTTTTCTAACAAATGAATTTAAAGCTATCTTTTACCCTTAAGCACTGCTTTAGTTGTATCTCCAGTGTGTCTTTATTATATCTTCATTATCATAGAATTCAAAAGTATTTAATTTTATTTTAGTATGATCTCTTCTTTGACCCCTGGGTTATATAGAAGTCATTGCATAGTTTCAAGCAGTTTTGAATATGTAAGGTATCTTTTTTTTTCTTTTTTAGTTTTTAGCTTAATTCCACTGGGTCAAAGATCATACTCTAAATAATTTTAATCATTGAAATTTATTGATTTTTGATCCCGCATAAGTCAATCTTGGTAAACATTTAAAGTGTACTTAAAATACTAATTTTATCATTCCTAGGTGAAATATACTATAAATGTTAAGTGTATTTAGTTGTTTGAGTTTATCAGATCTTATGGATTTTTCTGTTGGTTTGCTCTGTCAGCTCAGCCTTGAGAAAGAAGGAAATTCTGCCATTTACCAACAACGTGAATGAACTTTGAGGGTATTATGCCTAGTGAGATAAGCCTGACAGAGAATAACAAATATTGTATAATATCACTTATATGTGAAATCTAAAAAGCCAAACTCATAGAAACAGAGAGTAGAATGGTGGTTACCAGGGCCTAAGGGTGGGGGAATTGGGGAGACATTCTTAAAGGGTACAAACTTGCAACTAGAAGATGAGTAAATTCTGCCATCTAATGCAGAGCATAGTGATTAAAATCCACAATACTGTATTATTTACTTAATATTTGCTAGAAGACTAGATCTTAAATGTTCTCATGCCCTGAAGAAATAATCATTATGTGACCTCATAGAAGGTTTGCTAAAACTAAGGTGGTAATCATATTGCAATAAATAAATGTATAAAACTTGCTCATTGTACAAATTAAACAATGTTATATGTTGATTATCTCTAATAATAAAAGCCTAACATGCTAATTAGACCAGAGGTCCTTCTGGACGACCTTCCAGATGAAGCCACAGCTGCGGTGGGGGCTGAGCTCCTTGTATTAATATTGTGCATTGGGCCTCTAGTATTTCAATAAAAAAGAGAGGAATGGAGTTGGCAATGCTGTATATAAAAAACAAAAGTGTCTGGCATGGCAATCGACATCAGACTGGCCCAAGATACTGGACAATGCAGAATGGGGAGATAGGGTACAGGGCATGATGGTTACTTAAATGTCAGCAGGTGCCAGGCAAGTGAGATGCATAAGTAAAGTGGGTCAGGGGAAAGTGCCTACTGTGTACATTACATGGGTGTGGGTATATGAGCGCATATAAGTGTGCAGTTTGTGTGTCTGTGTGTGGCTGTGCCTGTGTGTGTGTGTGTGTGTTTGTGTGTGTGTGTGTGTGTAGGGGAACAAAATAATGAGCTGTGACTCTTCAAAAGGAGGCAGCTGGTATTCTTCTCCAGAATAGATTTGTTTTGTGGGTCTAATGTTGCCTGATGTCCTAATCTTTCAAGAGCAGCCAGAAAACAATACATTTATATAAAACTAGAGGCCCGGTGCACAAAAATTTGTGCACTTGGGAGGGGGGGTCCCCCTGCCCGGCCTGTGCCCTCTCGCGGTCTGGGACCCCTCGGGAGATAATGACCTGCTGGCTTAGGCCTGCTTCTGGGTGGCAGAGGGCAGGCCCAATCCCTAGGTGCAGCCCCTGGTCATGCACAGAGCAGGGCAGATCGGGAGGTTGCAATGCCACCCTCAGTTATGCTCAGGGTAGGTCTGATTGGGGGATTGGGGCACCGCCCCCTGTCACACTCAAGGCAGGGTCGATGGGAGGTTGTGGCGCCATCCCCTGTCAAGCACAGAGCAGGGCCGATCTGGGGGTGAGGGCTCTGCCCCCTGTAACTCACAGAGCAGGGCCAATCAGGGGGTTGGGGCACTGCCCCTTGTCACTCACAGAGCAGGGCCCATCAGGGGAGTTGGGGCTCCGTACCCTGTCACACACAGAGCAGGGTTGATCAGGGGGTTGGGGAGCTTCCCCTTTCACGCTCAGAGCAGGGCCGATCAGGGGGTTGAGGAGCTCCCCTCTGTCACTCACAGAGTATGGCTGATAGGGGAGTTGGTGCACCGTCCCCTGTCACACACAGAGCAGGGCAGATCAGGGAGTTGGGGCGCTTCACCCTGTCACACTCAGGGCAGGGCCAATGGGGAGGTTATGGCTCTACCCTGTCACACACAGAGCAAGGCCCTTGGAGGGGGGTTGGGGCGCCACCCTCTATCACCCACAGAGCAGGGCCGATCAGGGGGTTGGCGTGCCACCACTATCACACTCGGGGCAGGGCCGATGGAGAAGTTGTGGCTCTACCCTGTCACACACAGAGAAGGGCCCGTGGGGGGGGGGGGGGGTTGGGGCGCCGCACCCTGTCACACACAGAGCAGGGCCGATCAGGGGGTTGGGGAGCTCCCCCTGTCAAACACAGAGCCGCAGGGCAATCAGGGGATTGGAGAGCTCCCCCCTATCAGGCACAGAGCAGGGCAGATAGGGAGGTTGTGGCCCCTCCTTCTGTCACACACAGAGCCGCAGGGCGATCAGGGGGTTTGGGTGCTGCCCCCTGTCACGCTTATCCAGGTGCCGGGAGGCATATTACCCTTTTACTATATAGGATAGAGGCCTGGTGCACGGGTGGGGCCTGGCTGGTTTGGCCTGAAGGGTGTCCTGGATCAGGGTGGGGGTCCCCACTGGGGTACCTGGCCAGTCTGGGTGAGGGGCTGAGGGCTGTTTTCCGGCTGGCGAGTGACTAAAGCTTCCAACCGCTCCTTGTTTTCGTTTCTTTCTTTTTTTTAATTCTGGGCCAGCTTTAGCTCTGAGGCCTTGTTGCTGAAAACATCAATACAATGTTTCGGTCCGGCTGGATTTCAGTCTGGCTGGTTACTGGGGTTTTGTTTAGCTTCTTATTTGCAACATAGTACATAGTTGCTTAGAGTTGCAGCTGAGAGGCCGGCAAGTGAGGCGGGGAACGGTGGAGTCCGCAGCAAGCAAGCCTCATGCTCGCTTCAGTGCCTGGCTGCCGGCCGCCATCTTGGCTGACAGTTAATTTGCATATACTCACTGATTAGCCAATGAAAAGGGTAACGGTTGTACGCTAATTACCGTGTTTCTCTTTTATTAGTGTAGATATCATGAATGTCCAATGTTGGCTCAAAATGTTAACCACACGAAGCAATGCCTGGGTGCCAGAGTTGGGTTGTGGACTTCAGGCTCAGGATGAAGAGATGTTTGGAAGGAGTGGGGGCATGAAGAAGCGAAAACAGACAACAGTAAGGATGCTTGAAGGTTTTATTTAAGTATGTCTTTGATATAGTGAAAGAGGAGCATTTTTATGACAAAAGTTTCAAGATGAAAGTTTTCTTTCCAGTTCCACCACTGTGGCCACCAGCCCAATCCTTATTTTACTGCGGAGACGCTGTGATTGGAATCATTTACATGTGCAAATTATATCATAGAAAAACAATTTCATTGCTAACTATAAGCAGGTTAGGGTACTTCATCCAAAATAAGAAGAAAATAAGATTTTGCACTTTTATATTTTAAAGCTGATATTTTAGCAATAGTTTGATAATGGTTTATTCCATTTATACTCTTTTGGCAACATAACCTTAAAAGACAATCTATTCATTGGCATGCAAAGCAACATGGCTTCAGAAAACACCTCTTAAATTTACAGAACTTAAAATTTCAAACATCCCATGTGGCTGGTAGGTGATGTTATGAAGATGATCTTGAGTAGTGACATACTTACTTCCTAAAGATAAAAGAAAAAGACAGTCATATAACAGAGCTATCATACTCAGATGATGTTGTTAAATTATCCGGGAAATATTTTAAAGATTTATTTTGGTAAAAGTTGTTTATTGATCTTTTTGTCTTATGAATCCCATAGTCTTTTGAACTTTTCAAATATTTGCACTCAAAGATGACATCCTAAAGTTCCCTGGTCAAGGAATATAAAGTATATAAATAGTTATAAAAAGCCATTATAACCCATCAAGATAAGTGGTTACTTTTGGTGTTTAGATTTTTATTACTATTCTTATTACATTAATTATATAATACCAAATTTATTTGTGCTAAAAATTCAAAATACATCGCAATCTTGAATGTCACATTATCACGTGAATGATGCATATTCCATGTTTTATTCTTATCTGTGTTCCTAATGCCCTGTCCCTTCATTGACACTCAGGAAATATTTTTGGAGTAAGTGGGTGAATGAGTAAATGTGTAATTATCTAAAACAAATATAATGATGTATTCTTAAATGAGTCATACTTTTGCTTATCTACCAAGAGAGCAAAGCCTCCCCTCCTCACACAAGGAACAACCTGTAGCTGAATGATACAATTTATGAAAGTTTGGATGGTTTTCAGAATGCACAAAAATGCAATCACCTCTCAATAATTTTTTTTTGATGCAGCCAGTTTATAAAGTCCCGGGTCATAGAAATATCAAGATATGTGTTCATTTCATCAGAGAAAGAGCCTTCGCCATGTCTGCGGCGGAGCGGGTCAGGAGTGGCTTGTAAGGATCTGAGGACAGGGGGATAAAAATTGGTATTTGGTTAAATGCTTTATATACATGCTTTCTCATTGCATATCACTGGTAACGTGTGCGGGTCACTGAGAAAACAGGATGTCATGTTTACAGAGGGCCAAATGTGAGAACCTGCATGAACTGGTGCATGTCAGAATGGACAACCTGGAGGTAGTGAAGAGCAGAGCAGGACGGGAAACCCAGCCTGTAAAACTTCATGCCTTCCGCAGTGGTCCAGCTGCTCCAGAGATTTTAGTATATTGGCAACACAGAAGTTATTATTGAGACGATTAGTATGTTTAAAATTCAGAAAAATGTAAAACTAGTGGTTATTAGAACAGCCTTGCAAAGTGCAGTATTAAGGGATTAAACTTTATATTAGATTTTCTGTTTTTATTAGTTTAATTAACAGCATATTTGGTGCCCCTTTAAAATATCATAAAATATCCTCAAGTATAAGCGACTATTTTACCACTGATTTTGTAAATTGGGTCATCAATGTTTAAAAAAGCAGTGACAATATCAGGTTATTAGCTAAATAGTAATACAATCCCTTTTGTCTTAAGATTTCTCCAAGTCTCAGTAAGCTTGCTTTAAATTTCACAAAAAATTGAGTTGAACATGAATTTCCTGCTTCTCATAATTCAAATGTCAATCAAAATGGTCAAGAGAAAATGAGACGGTCCAGGGGTCTGTTTGGTTGTGGTAAGATCCAAGAAGGGACCTAACGGGCTTAGTCTCATTTTCAGCTGTGAAACTTTAATGGCTATTTATATGACAGTCCCATAAAAAATGGGGATGTTGTTAAATATATGGATGTTTATATTTATATTTTGAGTGTCATTTCATTAAACATCTTAATTTTAATACCTTTTAGTCTTTATCAGATTATTAGCTAAACAGTAACTCAAATATAAGTTGATCCCATATGTAAATACTTAACTTCAAACTTTAATTTTTCAGCATTATTTCTTTTTTCCTTATCCCTAGTTTTTCCAGTTTAAGCTTATCATCCTGATGTAGTTCTCAATAGCACCCTCTTCTCAAACATGTCTTGGATTGACAAATGAATAGCCTCATTATAACACAACTCTAATGTGGGATAAAAATACCACCTGTCTGACTCTATCATTAATACTTGCTACTACAGATAAAACATATTAAATTCTTATAGATTGTCTCCCACCAATAGGACTTATTTCCTTACTTTGCGAGACTATACTAATTGCTTCTATAACTCAAATCAATAAATGGATAACTGTAGTGTAAGTTTTCAACATCATGCAAAAATAAAAAATAAAGTTAAATAAGAGTGTACAGACTTACTCTTGCCTTTCTAGGCCTTTCGTTAGCCAAGCAATGAATTCCTTGGTAGCTTTGTAATCCAAATAAGAACTGAAATCGCTGGTAAATGTCCCTTCAGAGTGTCTCTTAAATTCATCATGATGTTTGGCAATGCCATTCCTGATAGAAATGTGAACGGTATGTTGAAGATCTGTCTCTTTAGCAATATGGTTCTCACCTATAAGTATTGGCAGCTTGGGGTTGAAGAGACTGATCGAGATTTAGGAGATGAGGGTAGTTAGGAGACTCGTTCTGAAACTACATGAAGTATCTGAACGGACGGTTGATGGGCGAGAGATAATAGGAGTTAAGGGGAGAATTGGCCCACTCAGCACACCCATTTCCACCTCTTCTGCTTGTCCATGCCATTGATTATTACTGTTGCATTTACTTCCGCCTCAGTCTATGTGGACTCTCCAATGTGCTATGCAGCTTGCAGACAAGGCAGCTGTTTGTTAATACTTACGGGATCAGACATAGTTAAGTGAGTCAAGGGAAAGCTAAGGACCATCTCAAAATGTCATCAAAAGAACAACATGATAATGGATGAAAGGAAACAAGTGATGGGACAGCAATGAGGAAAACTAAGATGATGACCCCATATAATCCTCAAATGTGATCTGTGTAGGTGGTTGACCAGCTGCCCTCCTGCATCTATTACCCTGGAAGGTTTCATCTTAAACACACAACAGAAACCGTCTGAGAGTGAGGATTATTTTACATTAGATTACCAAATTGTAGCATTCCCTTTCCAGAAATGAGGATAATTTTTTTCTTTCAAATTTCTCTTATTTCACCAATGGCCATGTCTGTAGTCACTAACAGGGACGTCTCCCAGTGTCTGCTCTGACTATGACCACATCTTTCCTGTCATGCCCTCCACTTTAAGAACTTTTTGTGTACCACTCTGTCTCTCCAATTCTTCCAGCTGACCCTTATTCATTCTCTCTCTCTCTCTCTCTCTCTCTCTCTCTCTCTCTCTCTTCTCTCGGCAAATCTATGTCTTTATCCTGATATTTAGATTCCTTCAGCTACTTTGGATGCACAACTCCCTTCCCCTGTGGGCCACTCTTCAAAGAAATTGTGAAATTCCACCATCTCGGTGAAAGCGTAGTGAAAGATTTCCCTCAGTAGCCTACATGCACCATAAAACCCAACACTGTCAACAAAAATCCAACATTAAAATGTATGCCTTACGAAGGGCTTGTGCTCTTATTTGCCTTCTTCTCTCTTTCTGCGGTGCAGGTAGGCTATAATTTTAAATGTGTATCTTGGATTGTATTCTACAAGAAAATGACTGCATCTGTTTCCATTCCTTACCACGATTAACTTGGCTAGGGGTTACTTTAAATGTGATTACAGTCATGAGTTTGAACCCTACAGGGGAATGTTGAATTTTTCTTATCTTTTGGTCAAAAAATAGATTCCTAACCATTCATGTCTAAAAAAGTCAGCTTTCAATTTTAATAGAAAATGGGTAAGAGAGTAAATATTGCTAAGACCACAGTGGGGAAAATGATTTAAAATCTACGTTTCATCACAGGGGAGTAAGGCATTTTCGGGGTGAGAAGTGGGACTTTCAGAGGCATAATATGAAGGATAGCGTCACCAACCTTGAAATCATGAAAGCTGAAAGAGCTTATAAGCCCTATTTGATGAGCACAATAACATAATGAAAGTCAGGAGATATTTTAGACATATTGAAGTAATACACTTGTGTGCAAATTTGCAGCTAGGTTTAGACTCTAACTTGTGCTCATCCAGCAACCAATCCACAAACTCCCAGACACAGTCGGTTTCCAGTAACTTGTTGAGGTCACTGAGGATCATTTCTTTGGAATCGCGCTTCTCTTTATTTATCTGATCCAGATTATTGAGCAAGTCTGCCCAGGGAGCTGGGAATGAGCTCTGAAGAACAGTGATTGGTGCAACTAAGTCTCTTCCTGAGTGGACTCACTCAAGAATCACCTTGAAAACACAAGACCACAGGAAATAGAAAGGCAGGTGCCTTGAGCATTTTAGTTGATATGAGGGACACCTTGTTTGCCACGGGAATCTCAGAGTTTTGTTAGAGTTGAATACACTCTGATTCTAAATCCTGGGAGCAGATTTTTAACTGGCTTCCTCTTTACTGAAATAAGATTAAATAAATAGTTTTTTAAAGTAATTAGTGTACTTATGACTCTGCTAGTATTGATAGAAGAGAGCAATGACTTGACTATTTTAAAAGAGTGAAGAATCCCAAATCATTTGGGCAGCTGATCTGTGTTCTGAATTTTTTTTGCATGTGTTAATAAAAAAATGGAGCTCCATTACCTGGTTACATGATAGCTGATGATTAAAGAGCAATTGGAGAAAAAAATTAAAAGACAGCATGAGAGCCTAAGGGAGCTTTGGGACAACATGAAGAGAAACAACATACGAATAATAAGGGTGCCAGAACAACAGAAAGAGGAACAAGGATTAGAAAGCCTATTCGAAGAAATAATATCAGAAAACTTCCCTGAGGTGGGGAAGAAAAAAGTCACACAAGCACAGACAGTCCCAAACAAGATGAACCCACAATGACCCACACCAAGACACATCATAATTATCATGGCAAATGTTCAGGACAAAGAGAGAATCTTACAGGCTGCAAGAGAGAGACAGAAAGTTACATACAAGGGATCTCCCATTAGATTATCAAATGATTTCTGAACAGAAACACATCAGGCCAGAAAAGAATGGATGGAAATTTACAAAGTGATGCAAAGCAAAGGACTGAATCCAAGAATACTCTCTCCAGCAAGGCTATCATTCAAATTTGAAGGGGAAATAAGAAGCTTCACAGACAAAAAAAGGCTAAGGGAGTTTATCACCACCAAGCCAGCAATGCAAGAAATGCTAAAGGGACTGGTGTAAAAAGAAGAAATAAAAAGCTCAGAAAGAAAACAGCCACACAAAAAAAGAAATGGCTACAAACAAGTACCTTTCAATAATAACTTTAAATGTAAACGGACTAAATGCTCCAACCAAAAGACATCGAGTGGCTGAATGGATACAAAAACATGACCCATACATCTGCTCTCTATAAGAGACCAACCTCATTAGAAGGGACTCACACAGACTGAAAGTGAAGGGATGGAAAAATACGTTTCAGGCAAATGGAAAGGAAAAGAAAGCTGGGGTAGCAATACTTATATCGGACAAAATAGACCTCAAAGTGAAGGCCATAACAAGAGATAAGGAAGGCCACTTCATAATACTAAAGGGATCAATACAACAAGAAGATATAACCCTGGTAAACATATATGCACCTAATGCAGGAGCACCCAAATTCATAAAAAAAACTCCTGGAAGATATCAAAGGAGAGATAGACAACAATACAATCATAGTAGGGGACTTTAATACACCACTGACATCACTGGATAAGTCCTCTAGACAAACAATCAGCAAAGAAACAGCAATCCTAAATGACTCACTTGATCAGATGGACTTAATAGACATCTTCAGAACACTTCACCCCAAAGCCACGAAATATACGTTCTACTCAAGTGCTCATGGGACAGATTAAAAAATGGACCACATATTGGGTCACAAGCAAAGTCTCCCCAAATTCAAGAAGATTGAAATAATTAAAAGCATCTTCTCAGACCATGATGGCATAATATTAGAAATAAACTACAATAAAAACAACCCAAAATAGTCAAACACTTGGAAGCTGAATAGCATGTTATTAAATATTGATTGGGTTACCAATGAGATCAAAGAAGAAATTAAAAACATCCTGGAGCCAAAACCGGTTTGGCTCAGTGGATAGAGAGTCGGCCTGTGGACTGAAGGGTCCCAGGTTCAATTCCGGTCAAGGGCATGTACCTGGGTTGCAGGCACATCCCCAGTGGGAGATGTGCAGGAGGCAGCTGATCGATGTTTCTCTCTCATCGATGTTTCTAACTCTCTATCTCTCTCCCTTCCTCTCTGTGAAAAATCAATAAAATATATTAAAAAAAAAAAACATCCTGGAAACTAATGACAATGAAAACACAACAATCCAAAAACCTATGGGACACAATGAAAGCAGGCCTATCTCAAAAAACAAGAAAAAATGGTAGTAAATCATCTAACTCCACAACTCAAAGAATTAGAAAGAGAGCAACAAGAAAACCCCAGAGTGAGCAGAAGGAAGGAGATAATAAAGATTAGAGCAGAAATAAATAACATAGAGACCAAAAAAACAATACAGAAAATCAATGAAACCAAGAGCTGGTTCTTTGAAAGGATAAACAAGATTGACAAACCTCTAGCCAGGCTCACCAAGAAGCAAAGAGAGAGGACCCAAATAAACAAAATCAGAAACGATAGAGGCGAAATAACAACAGACCCCACAGAAATACAAATGATTCGTAAAAAATACTATGGACAGCTCTACTCCAACAAACTAGACAACCTGGAGGAAATGGACAAATTCCTAGAAAAATACAACATTCCAGTACTCAATCAGGAAGAATCTAAAAATCTCAATAGGCCAATAACTATGGAAGAAATTGAAGCAGTCATCAAAAAGCTTCCAGCAGGAGTCCGGAAGATGGCGGCGATATAGGCAGACGCGTCCCAGGTCTTGTCCTGGAGCAAACAGAGTAAGCAGCTGAAACTAATAACACCCACCTCGAATTGGCGAATTTACTCAGCTGGTGAGAAGGTTTGCAGCCGGGAAGGGCAGAGCTCCCCTGGAAAGGTTAAAAACCAGGGATCTGGGCAGGAAAGTTTGCCAGACCTGAGCCCAGAGGGTCGGAGGGAGACCGCACAGCAAACAGCCGAGTCTCTTGGGACAGACACAGCCCCTGACTGGGGAAAAGAGTTCCTCGGGTTTGCGCGCGCCGGGAGATTTGAGATTTGGATTTGGTGATTGCGGAAAACTGAGACTAAAGGGGGCATCCTGAGGAACTGACTGGACCATGCAGTGCCCATAAGAGAGGAGCGTTTCCCAGATCATGCAGTGCTGGTAAGAGAGGAGCTTTTCCCAGACCGATAAGAGAGGAGCATTTCTGCAGCCGGCCAGGATTTGTTTGTTTCTTTGTTTTCACTGAACCCTGCTCATAGGACAGTTCGGATACAGACACTCACCTGTGCTGAAGAGAGGGCGAAGGTGTGGACGAGTGGAATCTGGGGAGAGGCTAAGGAGAGAGGGTGAGCCGGGGGAGGTGGCAGCGAATTGAGTGCTGAGACACCCCTGGGCCCAGGACTGGGGCAGCCATTCTCTCCAGAGGGTGGAATTCCTTCCCCCAGCCCCCCAGGAAAGGAGCACAGCCACACCCAGATTCCACCCTGTATGAGATAAAGGATTAAAATAAGCTGATTAGTCCCTGGGAGTTACCAGGGTCTGGCCTATAGAGGGATTTTCAGTCCCACCAACAACACAGAGCAGGGTAATGATTAAAAAAGGATAGAGAAGCTGTATAGCCTCAGAGGCCAACCCAAAAACACTGCCACCCAGAGGCTGAGCCACAAACTGACTCTTAGGTGAATACAAATTAAGGCAGACTGGATCACAAATACGGCCTGCTTTAAAATCAGGACTGTGATTTACAACACGGAGGAACAGTGTAATGCAGGGAAATTCAACACTCTCCTAAATACCTGGCAGGACTAAGGCGAACCAGGCTGAAGAGTAGAAGAACGGAAAGACCATCACTACTGCAAATTTTTTTTTCTTTTTTTTTTCTTTTTTCGACTTTTTACTAAGAAACCAATTTTTTTTCTTTTTCTTCTTTTTCCATCACCTGATTTTACCCTTTCAATTACTACATTTTTATTTTTAACCAGTATTATCACTGCTACCATTTTACCATTTTTTAAAGTGCCATTTTATTTTCTCTTTATTTTCTTTTGGGATTAGTGTTCTCCATTCTATTTTCATCGTTCCTTTAGCATTAATTTTCCCTATCTCAATTTCACCTCTTTGCTAAAACCCTCTTCCTCACTTTTCCCCTTTTGGTGTCCTGTTTCTCTTACCCTATTCCTGCTTTAGATTTCCCCAATTCCGTCCTTTTACCCCCTGTCTAATTCCACCCTACTTATATATCCTATTTCCAATCCACTGCTCTAAATCCTTATACACCTATTCTTTATCCTTCTTCACTATCCAAACATTTTTTTTCTCTTATCCTTCTATTGTTTTCTTGATTGTTGAATATATTGGGGTTTTTCTTTTTATTTGTTTGTTTGTTTTGTTTTGTGTTTTTTCTTTTTCTTTTTTAGGACTGGTTGTGAGGTTGTTTTGCTTTTTCTTTTTATTCTTTTTTTCTGCTGGTTTTTCCCTTCCCTCCCCTCACCCCCCCACCCCCCCCGCCCACCCGGTTATTTTTGTGCTTCTGTTTTCCCTTGCCCCTCTGATATTATTGGTGGTTTGTAGTTTGCATTCATCTCCAGGGATCTGTTGCTGGAATTTGTTGAGATTAGTGGCAGTTCTATTGGAGTTTGCTCCTCATACAAATAGTATCTTCCCCACTTCTACTTCATTCTCTCTTTTTGCTCTTTTTCTTTTCTTTTTTTCCCCCCTCTTTTTTCCCAATTCCATTTTTGCACTCCTTTTTTGTTTGTTTTTTTTCTTATTTTTCTTTTCTTTTCTCTCTTTTGTCTTCTCTTCTTTCTTCCTTGTCCCCTAATTCTCTTAATTCGGGTGTTCACCTTTATTTGGGGTTATTAATATCGTGAATACACTTGTGTTCAGTCCCTGGTACGTTGTGCGTGGTTGTGTTGTATTTTGTGCCTTTAAATCAATGCAGCAGATCCAAGCAACAGCAGCCCCCTGATCACTGCAGCCTCCTGATCACCACACCCTCTGTCTGAGGAACAGCAGCTGTACGTGAAGCCTCCCCCCACCAGCCAAAAGAGCCACCACAGCTGTGAACAGCACCCACCAGAGGAGCTGCTGCCAACTGAGGAGCAGCTGCTACCGCAACCAGCCAAGGAGCAACCACAGCCCAAGGAGCCACTGCCACCCAGGGAGCAGCCACTGAACGACTCAACATCTAGGTATGTCAGTGAGATCAAACATGGCCAGGCAAAGAAACCCCCAAAGGAAAGAAAAGGAGCACTCGCCAGAAAAGCAGCTAAGTGAGACAGAGGCATGCAACAAGACAGAAAAAGAATTCAGAATAAGGGTCCTAGTGTGCATAAACCGGATGGAGGAAAAAATCAACAACATATGCAAGAAGCAAGATGAAACAGATGAAAAAATCAACTACTTATGCAAGAAGCAAGAAGGAACAGATGAACATATCAATAACATATGCAAGACCCAAGAAGAAATGAAGAGCGATATAGCTGCAATAAAAAACACCATTGAAAGCATCAACAGTAGACTAGGAGAAGCGGAGGACCGAATTAGTGAATTAGAAGACAAGGAAGCAAAAAATACCCAAACTGTACTGCAATTGGAGAAAAAAATTAAAAGACAGGAGAAGAGCCTAAGGGAGCTCTGGGACAATATGAAACGAAACAACATACGAATAATAGGGGTGCCAGAACAACAGAAAGAGGAACAAGGATTTCAAAACCTACTCGAAGAAATAATATCAGAAAACTTCCCTGAGGTGGGGAAGAAAAAAAGTCACACAAGCACAGAGAGTCCCAAACAAGATGAACCCAAAAAGACCCACACCAAGACACATCATAATTACCATGGCAAATGTTCAGGACAAAGAGAGAATCTTACAGGCTGCAAGAGAGAGACAGAAAGTTACATACAAGGGATCTCCCATTAGATTATCAAATGATTTCTGAACAGAAACACATCAGGCCAGAAAAGAATGGACATAAATTTACAAAGTGATGCAAAGCAAAGGACTGAATCCAAGAATACTCTATCCAGCAAAGCTATCATTCAAATTTGAAGGGGAAATAAGAAGCTTCACAGACAAAAAAAGGCTAAGGGAGTTTATCACCACCAAGCCAGCAATGCAAGAAATGCTAAAGGGACTGGTGTAAAAAGAAGAAATAAAAAGCTCAGAAAGAAAACAGCCACACAAAAAAGAAATGGCTACAAACAAGTACCTTTCAATAATAACTTTAAATGTAAACGGACTAAATGCTCCAACCAAAAGACATCGAGTGGCTGAATGGATACAAAAACATGACCCATACATCTGCTCTCTATAAGAGACCAACCTCATTAGAAGGGACTCACACAGACTGAAAGTGAAGGGATGGAAAAATACGTTTCAGGCAAATGGAAAGGAAAAGAAAGCTGGGGTAGTAATACTTATATCGGACAAAATAGACCTCAAAGTGAAGGCCATAACCAGAGATAAGGAAGGCCACTTCATAATACTAAAGGGATCAATACAACAAGAAGATATAACCCTGGTAAACATTTATGCACCCAATGCAGGAGCATCCAAATTCATAAAAAAACTCCTGGAAGATATCAAAGGAGAGATAGACAACAATACAATCATAGTAGGGGACAATAATACACCACTGACATCTCTGGATAAATCCTCTAGACAAACAATCAGCAAAGAAACAGCAACCCTAAATGACTCACTTGATCAGAAGGACTTAATTGACATCTTCAGAACACTTCACCCCAAAGCTGTGGAATATACATTCTACTCAAGGGCTCATAAGACATATTCAAAAATAGACCACATATTGGGTCACAAACAAAGTCTACCCAAATTCAAGAAGATTGAAATCATACCAAGCATCTTCTCAGACCATGATGGCATAATATTAGAAATGAACTACAAAAAAAACAACCCAAAATACTCAAACACTTGGAAGCTGAATAGCATGTTATTAAATATTGATTGGGTTACCAATGAGATCAAAGAAGAAATTAAAAGCATCCTGGAAAATAATGACAATGAAAACACAACAATCCAAAAACCTATGGGACACAATGAAAGCAGTCCTGAGAGGGAAGTTTATAGCTCTACAGGCCTATCTCAAAAAAACAAGAAAAAATGGTAGTAAATCATCTAACTCTACAACTCAAAGAATTAGAAAGAGAGCAACAAGAAAACCCCAGAGTGAGCAGAAGGAAGGAGATAATAAAGATTAGAGCAGAAATAAATAACATAGAGACCAAAAAAACAATACAGAAAATCAATGAAACCAAGAGCTGGTTCTTTGAAAGGATAAACAAGATTGACAAACCTCTAGCCAGGCTCACCAAGAAGCAAAGAGAGAGGACCCAAATAAACCAAATCAGAAATGATAGAGGCAAAATAACAACAGACCCCACAGAAATACAAATGATTGTTAAAAAATACTATGGACAGCTCTACTCCAACAAACTAGACAACCTGGAGGAAATGGACAAATTCCTAGAAAAATACAACATTCCAAAACTCAATCAGGAAGAATCTAAAAATCTCAATAGGCCAATAACTATGGAAGAAATTGAAGGAGTCATCAGAAAGCTTCCAGCAAACAAAAGCCCAGGACCAGACGGCTTCACAGGGGAGTTTTACCAAACATTCAAGGAAGAACTAAAACCTACCCTCCTCAGACTACTACAAAAAATTCAAGAGGAAGGAACACTTCCAAGCTCATTCTATGAAGCCAGCATCACCCTAATACCAAAACCAGGTAAAGACAACACAATGAAAGAGAATTACAGGCCAATATCCCTCATGAACATAGATGCCAAAATCCTCAACAAAATTTTAGCAAATCAGATCCAGCAGTACATCAGAAAGATCATACACCATGACCAAGTAGGATTTATCCCAGGGATGCAAGGATGGTACAATATACGCAAATCAATAAAAGTGATACATCACATAAACAAATTGAAAGAAAAAAACCACATGGTCATATCAATTGATGCAGAAAAAGCATTTGACAAAATCCAACACCCATTTTTGATAAAAACTCTCAGCATGTTGGGAGTAGAAGGATCATACCTCAACATAATAGAAGCCATATATGACAGGCCCACAGCCAACATCATACTCAATGGACAAAAACTAACACCATTTCCCCTAAGAACAGGAACAAGACAAGGATGCCCACTCTCACCACTCCTGTTCAACATAGTCCTGGAAGTATTAGCCATTGCAATTAGACAAGAAGAAGAAATAAAAGGCATCCAAATTGGAAAAGAGGCAGTAAAACTGTCCTTATTTGCAGATGAGATGATATTATACATACAAAACCCTAGAGACTCCGTCAAAAAACTACTAGACTTAATAAATGAATTTGGCAATGTAGCAGGATACAAAATTAATTCCAAGAAATCTGAGGTATTTCTATACACCAATAGTGAACTTTCAGAAAGAGAGATTATAAAAACCATCCCATTTACCATCGCACCAAAAAAATTAAGCTACCTAGGAATAAGCTTAACTAAAGAGGTAAAAGACCTCTACTCAGAAAACTACAGGACGTTGAAAAAAGAGATAGAGGAAGACATAAACAGATGGAAGAACATACCGTGTTCATGGATATGGTAGAATCAACATCATTAAAATGTCCATACTACCCAAAGCAATCTATAAATTCAATGCACTTCCCATTAAAATACCAACGGCATACTTCACAGATCTAGAACGAACTCTCCAAAAATTCATCTGGAATAAAAAAAGACCCCGAATAGCTGCAGCAATTCTGAGAAAGAAAGTAGGTGGGATCTCAATACCAGATATCAAACTGTATTACAAAGCCACTCTTCTCAAAACTGCCTGGTACTGGCACAGGAACAGACATATAGATCAATGGAATAGAATAGAGACCCCAGAAATCAGCCCGGACCAATATGCTCAATTAATATTTGACAGAGGCAAGAACCTACAATGGAGCGAAGATAGTCTCTTCAATAAATGGTGATGGGAAAATTGGACAGATATATGCAAGAAAATGAAACTAGACCACCAACTTACACCACACACAAAAATAAACTCAAAATGGATAAAGGACTTAAATGTACGACAGGAAACCACAAAAATTCTAGAAGAATCCAAAGGCAACAAAATCTCAGACATATGCAGAAGCAATTTCTTCACTGATACAGCTCCTTGGGCAGTTGAAACTAAAGAGAAAATGAACAAATGGGACTACATCAAAATAAAAAGCTTCTGCACAGCAAAAGAAACCATCAACAAAACAACAAGAAAACATATTTGCCAACGTCATATCTGATAAGGGCCTTGTCTCAAAAATTTATAGGGAACTCATACAACTTAACAAAAAGAAGATAAACAATCCAATCAAAAAATGGGCAAAGGATCTAAATAGACACCTTTCAAAAGAGGACATTCAGAAAGCCAAGAGACATATGAAAACATGCTCAAAGTCACTAATCATCCGAGAGATGCAAATCAAAACAACAATGAGGTACCATCTCACACCTGTCAGAATGGCCATCATCAACAAATCAACAAATGACAAGTGCTGGAGAGGATGTGGAGAAAAAGGAACACTCGTGCACTGCTGGTGAGAATGCAGACTGGTGCAGCCACTATGGAAGACAGTATGGAGTTTCCTCAAAAAACTAAAAATGGAACTCCCATTTGACCCTGTGATCCCACTTCTAGGAATATATCCCAAGAAGCCAGAAACACCAATCAGAATGGATATGTGCTCCCATATGTTCATAGCAGCACAATTCCCCATAGCTAAGATTTGGAAACAGCCTAAGTGCCCATCAGTAGATGAATGGATTAGAAAGCTGTGGTACATCTACACGATGGAATACTATGCTGCTGTAAAAAAGAAGGAACTCTTACCATTTGCAACGGCATGGATGGAATTGGAGAGCATTATGCCAAGTGAAATAAGCCAGTCAATGAAGGAAAAATACCACATGATCTCACTCATTCATGGATAATAAAGACCATTATAAACTTACGAACAATAATAGATACAGAGGCAGAGCTGCCTCAAACTGATTGTCAAACTGCATCGGGAAGGCCAGGGAGGGTTGGGGGGCAGGAGGGAAGTGGGTAAGAGATCAACCAAAGGAGTTGTATACATGCATATAAGCATAACCAATGGACATAAGACACTTGGGAGGAGGGGAGGCCAGGGGATTGTCAAGGGCGGGGGGGTGGGGGGGGGAAGGACACAGATATAATACCCTTTGTAATACTTTGAGCAATAAAAAAAGGGAAGATAATCCAGGTGGGTCAAAGCTACTCAAATGGACATATGAAAGTAGAGAACTTTCTCCAGCTGGTGGCAAAAGAGGATGGTGGAGGAAGACAGAGGGAGTGAAGCATGAAAAGGAAAGGCAGGCATCCCCAAGAAGCAGAGAATGATCAGAGCTGACAGCCAGCAAGGAAGCAGGACTTCAGTCCTACAACCATAAGGAACTGGATCCTGCCTACAACCTGAATGAGCTTGGAAGCAGAATCTTCCCCACAGACTACAGACAGGAGCCCAGCTAGCTGACAGAAAAGCCCAGTAGAGCCCACCTACACTCCTGATCTACAGAACTGAGAGATAATAAATGTTTATTTTGGGTTTGTTTGTTTTACATTTGTTGTAATTTGTTATAGCATCAATAAAAAATATACAGTTGGCAAAAAAAATTTAAAGAATGCCAAGAAAAAAGCCCACTTGCTAATTTCAAACTGTAAGTGGATAATCCACATGCCGTTAATCAACAGTTGTTTGCCATGGCAAATATGGAAAATATTCAATAGTATTAATACTTAGAAATAAAATTGAGATACTATTCTCACCTGTCAAAATAGCAAAGATTTAATATGGGGGAAGGTATTATGAAAGGAGTATTTCTATAAGGCTGAGCGGAGTGTGCATGTGTATGACTTTTCTGGAAAGCAAGCTGGCAAGATATTGTAAAAGACTTAAACTTATTCAAACCCTTTGACATAGTAATTTTAGTACCAAAAATCTAGCCTCAGAAAAGAGTACAAAAATGTAGGGAGAAAAATTATTTGCAGCATTGTTTGTAGGAAAATGTAAAGAAATCAAGTGTTCAATAGAAGAGGAATAGCTAAATAAATATTGTACATTTATGAGATGTAATAGTATGCAGCTATTAAATATCGTACATTTAATAGATATTTGTAATGCTATACGAAGGCATAGTATGAAGCTGTATAATGTTCTGAGATATGTTCTATATACAGTACATACATAACATTTTTGCATATTTTGTATCATGAGCATGTTTGACTTTTACAATTAGTAAGAAGCAGTGTTATTTTTAAAAAAGGAATAGAAAAAGAAAAAGTTGGTGTGAGTAGTTAAAATAATCTACTATGCAGTGTGTGAGTAATGAATGGATAGATAGGATCAGCTGAAGATTTCAACAGCTATAATTTCCCATGTAACACATTTTCCAACATAGCCTACTCCTTTGGTTTCGAAACAACATATACTGATCTATACTCCAGGAACAACTTTATCACAATGATATTTTAAACTTTTTAAAATTGTAGAGTATTTACTCTCAGTTACTGAGACCTGTTCACAAATCAGTTTTCACAGGCTGTATTATAACCATTGTGCTGTTAGTTCAAGTCTAAAGAGTGAATACCTGGACTTCTCCTCTGTGTCCTGAAGG
Organism: Myotis yumanensis; assembly: GCF_028538775.1. NCBI lineage: Eukaryota > Metazoa > Chordata > Mammalia > Chiroptera > Vespertilionidae > Myotis > Myotis yumanensis. Next base: position 77,069,508 of record NW_027223759.1, read on the forward strand.
GAACGCTGCCAGCTGCCTTGGACCAGCATCACAAATAATCCAGCCACAAAGTAAATGCTTTTCATGTTTGCTGCCTGTTGGTGCACAGAGACTGGGAGAGGTTGGGGAGGGAGAAAGGCAACCATATTTAAACACGTCAGGCTCAATTCATTTAATTACGATAAAGTAAATATTAGAAATAAAAAGAAAATCTATTTTATTGTGAGTATATTTTAAAAAGTAGATTATATTTTCCCCCAGATTTTTTTTGGTGACAAAAAAAAAAAAAGATTTAAAAAATGTGTACCACATTTAAGGTTTTTCATTAATGTAGGACACTTCTGTTAATAATTAGAAGGCTCATTTTCAGATTTGGAATTAAAAATGTCAATGATAAACATTTAAGATACCCACTGTAGATGATATGCTACATATGGTTAGCCTGAATGTCAGCTTATCCATAATGCCACCCCCTTCACTATCAGTCTGGCTTTCAGTGAGTAGTCCTTCACTTTCAAGCATTTACATTAAAATGCATTTCAACCATCTTAAAGCAGCCTTGGGCTACAACTTGGCATACCAGCTGTCAGTTCAGATGTATTATTCATTTATATTTTAAATAGTATAACTTGGTCTCAACTTTGTAATTATAAAGCGGCCAACAGATTTGAGGTATTTTAGGGTGCTTTGGCCTGTTCTAAATTAAAGGGAAAAAATGGTTTTAAAGACAAGCAACAAGAACAAATGCTTCTGGCAACTTGAACAAGTAAGAAACTCAAGAGATCACTGTCATAATGGAAATTAATGCCTGTTTCTGAAGTCTCAGAAGTCCCCAGGTTGTTTTATAATTGGTCTTAGTCCAGGACGTGTCATTCACTGCTTGTGACACCCTAGGCCTAGTTGTGGGATAACCTGGTTGCTTGTCCTTGTACCACAAGCAGAGCCTCACGAAGCCACAGGATGCCAAAGGCATGATGAGGCAGTGTGTAAGGTGGGAACTAAAATGAATTTGGGGCAGGAGATCCCCACAGGGCAAGCTCCTCTTTATTCTGAATAAAAACCTCAAGTCCAGCATTTGTCATGGACTTCTCTCTGCTACTCAAGTCCCACCATGTTTCCGTGAGATGTGGGGATTTCAATCCAAGTTTGATTATGTTTATCCATAAATAATTAGAAGGAGGATTTTTAGCAAATGGCATTTGGTTTGAAATAAGGATTTTACAAATATTATCATTTCAAACTATCAATCTTTTCTTTAACATCCTAGCCATATTTACTGTCTAGCTTTGGCACTCAAACATGGAGACTGGAATGCCAGCAGTGGTATTTTTTTCTTTGAAATATTGTCTCTTTAGATTAATTAGTTAGTTAAACTAACTAACATAATAGTAATTACATATTCTCCCTTCTTCATTCATCAACATGAAATTACTAATTTGGCATTTTGCTATGCTTCGGTTGATCTAGTCATAAACTTTGGAAACGTTGCCATATATGTAAGTAGTGTCTTCAGATTATACATCTCAATGATAAATTCATGCCTTCTGGAATTAAAAAAAAGCAAAGGTTTCTTTTAGAATTACACCACTGTTGCAAAAACAAATTAGTCCCAAGTAGTTTCTTCTATGCAAAGTCCCTAAAGGTTTTACAACATCTTCACTATATTCTATATGGAGGGAGATTTAAAGCATGTGCTGTTCTGCTGCTATGGGAGCCACTGGAGGGGGAAACAGTAGTGAATGATCCAAGACTTCTATAGGCAGTGAGTTGAGTTCTACTGAAAGAGAAAGTGATTTTAAAAATCTTATTCGTTCATTTGTAAGTTTATAGAATTGTGAAAAACTTTGAGGATAAGTTTAATTGCTTGAATGCCACTACTGAGAAAGCAAATGTTTATATTATTTTTGATTCAAAATCTTATTCAATAATAGAAGAATTTCCAATTACTCCCCTCCACATCCTTCAGATAGCCTGAGAGAATGTGTACTTTTGTAAAAACCACACATTTCCACTCAAATTTAAAGGGAAAATATGGGAACAATAGCATTCTCTGTGTAGGAAGTCTTTTAGAAAATTAATCTTAGACATAAGCAAGTGACATTATATAATGTCTCTAAATGTATTGGTGTTGTAGGCCAAATACATACTTTTTAAAACTGATCAGCTCATTTCCTCTCATAGGTCCTTGGTATGTGTAGGAAAACAAACCACTTGATCATTTACTCCATTGAGGATCTTTGTAAAATCATTCTTTGTCCCCAAGGGCTTAAATAGGTATTTTAGAGTGTCTGATTTTGTTTCTATAGAGATTTACTAACATTATATTTTAGATTGTGGTTATTTTATACATTTTATTTATTCCTATTGGTCCTGAATACATAGTAGACAATTATTAATGGGAGGTTTCTCTCAGCTCCATTCAAACAATTGCCAATAATTGATTAGTTTACTGCACCAAATATGCTGTCTTATTTACAACAGCTGATTTCATGGACTTTGAGTTTTTGATAGAGTTATCAGAAATTTGAATATTTGAAAGATGATATTGATTCTTCTCTTTTAGTAAATGATAAATTTTCACTGGCAAGGAGCAATTGCTATTATAGCCTCTCTAATGGACACATTTCTGCTGATTGTAAAAGGGGCCTTCTGTTCAAAGTGATAGACACATTAATCAAATCTAAGGAAAATATTTATATACTTAAAATGTTACCCCTTATTTTAAAAACACAGTTCTCATAACAGTTAAGTCTTATAACAAGTTCATTTATTTGAATCTTTGTTTTTCTTTCAACTTCATATCTTTTTATTGAATTAGTTTTTCTACTCATTTTACGGCTTCACTGGGTTGACGTTTATGTAAAATATTTTGTATCACTTTTTTCAACTCAATTCTACCCTGTGTATTATTAGTGAAAAGTATAAGATGAAAGAACAAAGTTTGAATTCATACTTTATCCCCTTAAAAATACTTAACAGTACCCAAATCTGAATAGACAGTCTTCCAATCACTCAATAGGAATCTTACCTTTTGATATCAGGCATAGAATAGAGCAGGTGGAGAGAGAGCGAGCCCTCTTTGGAACTGGAGATGAGCTGGGTCCTGAGCTCTGTACTTCTGCACCAAAGCGCACTGCTTTTATATACTCTCTAGCGCTGTTTAGCCCCACAGATATTACGCTGACAATATAAATTTCTCCTCTGTAAGTAATGGGCTTTTGTTACAAATAATTTAACTCGCCCACTCCCTTCGCTCATCTCATTCTACCCTTGCACTGGGTGGGATCTCAGAGGCCAGGAAACTTTATTTACTCTCATGAGTTGTTTTTTTTAATTTCTGGGGAATGGAAAGGACAGTTGGGAAATTCAACTTTCACTCACCAATCAGGTATGAAAAATGCTGACGAACTCTTGTTGTAATGTACACCACAAGTTGAATAGAGGACGCTTCAGTCACAAAATCAAATCAAGGAGTCTTTAATTCAAAAGCCGGTGGCTACAAGGAGCATTAGCTCTCTCCAAATCTCGAAGTCCCGAGTGAGTACAGCAGTAAGCTTATAAAGGCAAAAACCACGGCCTGATAGATGTTGGAATGTGGAACTACCTTGTGAAAGCAGTTTGTACAGAAGCCAAATTGAGCAAAGTTACCTATCTCTAAAGGTTATCTATAGTTTCAGTTCCTGGAGACACTGAGTCAAGGGAAAGCATTTTTGGGGCTCTGGTTCTCAGGCAAGGACAATAGCCTTTGTAAAAGCACAAGGGGGCTGGCAACAAAATGGGGTGGTTTATGTGAGTTAACAGGTCTTATTCTGGAAACAGAGGTCAAAATGGAGTCACTTAGGTTAACTAACCTATTATTTAAATAAGCAAATGTTTACAGAAGCCAGAATATCAGGGTTAAAATTTTAAACAGCAGTTTTTACCCAAGATGGAGGTTACTATGCTTCACTCTGAAGTGAATTTTGATGTTGCGGATGTGAAATTACTTAGTTTATGGCTAACCTTTCTTTGAGGATGGCCTCAATTAAGGGTCTTACAAGGCTTTCCGTTTTGCTACTTAGTTATGATGAATTTATCTGAATATAATCCTTTCATCTCCCCAAATAAATACATCACTCACTTAAAACATGGTTAGTAATCTTCTCATCCACACTATATGGAATTAATTTGTATTTGGGGGCAATTTTAAAGAATATTCATTCAAACCTAAACTGTTCTATTGCAATAAATTGGAGTCCAGAAGAAGGATAAAGCAAAATGAGGATTAAACATCCAAGATAGGGGATGCCAATAAGACAGGGTTTAGTATTTCTTTTTCCTTCTAATGGATATTTAAAGGCTAATTCTATGATAAGGGAGCTGGACACTAATTTAGAAAAGGACAAGATACAATCATGCTAGCATATGTATTTTTTGAGCTTCATCATCTGCCACTTAGGACTTCAATGATCTATAGGATTTAGGAGCTATGAGTCTGATCACTTTAGACAAAGAGAAATATAGGAAGTGACTGGACAGACAGCATGAGGATGTGTAAGTGTAATCAGATTTTAGTCTGGCTGCTGTCAACATGTTGTGTGACTGTGGTCCAGTCACACATCTCTCTGTGCCTCAGCTTCTGGAACTGTCAAATGAGAGGGTGGCTTCAACGACACTTCTAAAATAAAAATCTAATTCTATGTGACAAATCCATCATGACATTTTCTAACTAGGTTTCAATCTTCTAATATCATCAGCAGCGTGATGAAGCTGATGGCTTGTACAGAAGTAAATCGCTGATACAACTGGAGGAACATTTCCAATGCACTTAAACTCTTCAGTTGTGGATTGGATTCACTATTGGGTAGAGAACTACTTACATGCCATAGGGATTAATTCTACATGAAATTGGAAAACCTCAGGAAGGTGTTTCCATGCTGATGATTTCTGATGATAGAAGGCGGTGCTATTCAAAGCATAATCTATGGGCCGGAATCACCTGCTAGAAATGTACACTCTGGGCCAAGCCCAGACTTACTGAATAAGAACCTGCATTTTACCAAGATTCCAGGCAATTCATATGCATATTAAGGTGTGTGAAGCACAGCTGCATAAAACACCATCTCATTTCTTCACCTCCTCCCTGGTGCTTGCTGCAGTTTTGACCTGAGGTATTAATCAGTAAGTATTTTCTTAAGATTTTACTTTTTCTTAAACCTGTAATCACTCCCACAATTGAGTATTTAATTCATCTTGAAACTGGTCATTCCCATAGTTGCTAACTGAGTGCTTTTCTTATAGACCCCCTTCTCAATGAGCAATATGCCTCCTTGTATAAAATCTTTCTTGATAATGCATTAGTTTTTCCGGAGCTAATAAGTGCTTTCCTTAGTTTTCTAGAAACTAGATGTAAAAACCACGTGTTGCATCTCTACAGTTTTTTTTTTTAAAGTATTTTAGATATTCTTAAACAACGAGCCTTCTTACCATCACTCTCTTGCCAGACCGCAGCACTGTACCTTGGCCTCGGCTGGCCCCTCCACCTCCCTGTGTGGACAAGCTTCCTGTTGTTCTGCCTAACCATGTTCCTTTGAGTGGGAGGTTGTGACCTTGTGCTTGTGATAAAGACGTTCTGTATAGCTTACCCACTGGCAAGAACACAAATTGAACCTTTCAACCACTAGAACAACATTTTTTAAACTGACATTTGCAGACTTGTGGAGTGTTTTTACATTGATCTTTGCTAATGCAGTTAGCAGTATGTTTGCATGTATGACTTAATAAATCCTTGAATCCTAAAAAAAGGAAGATCTATACATTCAAGTGCATTTTGAATGTATAGATCTTCCAATATTGTCCCAACACCAGCCTCCACTTGGCCTCCAATTCCCATCATAGCAGTAATTTATTTAGATGAGAGTTGGGAAAAGTAGTGGCCTTATGTTTATTCTAGTAGCCAGGTGCATGAAATTCGTGCACATTAAAAGGGAATTAATTGCCCTAACTGGCTTGGCTCAGTGGATAAAGCATCGGCCTGCAGACTCAAGGGTCCCTTGTTTGATTCTGGTCAAGGGCATATACCTTGGTTGTAGGCACTTCCCCAGTGGGGAGTGTGCAGGAAGCAGCTGATCGATATTTCTCTCTCATCAATGTTTCTAACTCTCTATCTCTCTCCTTTCCTCTCTGTAAAAAATCAATAAAATATAATTTTTTAAAAAGGGAATTAATTAGCAGAGATATTTTAACATTGCTATTTGCCCTTTCTCTATAATAGAAGTGTGAGAGATGAAAGGAAATTAGTAAAATGTATATGAAAATAATATATAAATTTATTAATAAATAAACAGTAACAAAAGGGTATAACAATAACAGAGGCATGATATAAAAACAACGAAAACATGATATGAAAACAACAAAAACATGATATAAAAACAACAGTGATGCAAACCATGACTGATAATGTGATTAAACTTATTTGAATATCTCCCTGTACACCACATTAAGAGTGAAAACACTTTCAGAGAGCTTGACTAATTTCCCTTGTGATGAAGTACTTAGAACTTTAACTGAACATCACATGCTCTTCAAACTCAAGAGAAAGCAACATATAACTGACCATGTGCAAAAATGGGTTCAGATAGGAACATGCCTACTCTGTCTAGTGTTTATCTTTGTGATTCATTACTAGTCATCACAAATTCTGGCATCACCGGAAACCATCATCGAATCAATTTAAATGGGAAGCCAGTGTCAGATAGGGACAAGTTAATTCTTGGAATCAGAACAGCCTCTCCCTCTGCAGATCCTGTTAATACTTCAGTTTCTATAATGTTAGGTCATAATCTTTTGATAATAAATCTGGTACCATTACAAAGACCCCATTTACTATTGAGATTTCTCAATAGCATGATGATTGCACCCACTTTCAATTTTAATTCATGACAGGGCATTCCTGAAGGAGTAATACTATTCAGAAATTCAGTGGGGAAATTTTCCTTTGTTTCTTTGTTATGGGGTAGGGCCACAACATTAGTAACAAAGAAACAGAATTAAAACTTTGTTGTGGGGAGCCACTACAGTGTTTTGGACAGGTTCAAGCCTTGGACTGATGAGAAGGCACAGTCCTCTCATTGCCATGTGCAAGTCCCAGCTTGGAGAGGGCCCTCCAAGCACAATTATAGCCAACAGCTGTAGTTGTAAGCTTGAACCTATGGTCCGAACACTTGGTCCCACGTGCCTGAGTGATGTGGGCTTGTTAGAGTTCAGGTGCATGGTCACACCCTTACTTTGCCTCTTAGCATCTGCTATAAAATAAAGGCATGGCTGTGGACGTGGTTGCTGTCTCTCTGAGAAGCAGCGTCCCACTGAGACCCAGCTTTCATTCTCTTGTCTGTCTTTCCTAAGCCTTTCAGCCGCCCCACTCAGGTTCACCCACTCAGGTGCGCACATTAGAAAGATCTGCCTCCACACTCCCAGGGTGGGTTCCTGCCTCAAACTCTGCCCTTACAGGAAACAGCTCCGGGAAACAGCTTGGGGGAGGGCGCCATTGCCAAGACAATGCCTGTAGGACTGACTTCCTTCCTCTGGTCGCTGTTCATTCCTATGTGACAAAACCACCCATCGTTTTTATATAAATAGATGCCTACTGTTACAAAGCTTGTCTGGAAGTAGGGAAGTTCTGAGAGATTTCACCTATCAGGCTACAAGGGGGGTGCCTGGTGTTCTGAGCCAGTATATGTTTGACCTCAGGATATGAAAGGTCAATTTAATTTGATATAAGTAATATAAAACACAATAAGTATATGGAATAGAGTGCAAAAATTTACACAATTTTAGATAAAATAAGGTACTTATTGAAATATTTTTTTATTATGATGCTTTGGAGCAGGGACAGCATCCATGGGCTTATGACCAGTACCATTGCATGTGGACACATGCTTACAAGGGCTCCATGCTTGGCTTAATGCTGTACTCTTAGTATCTTGAAATTTTAATGATTTGAACAAGGGTTCCATTATGTGATTTTGTACCTGGCCTCCAAATTATGTAGCTGGTTCTGCTCAGTTCCTCACCGCACAAAATCATGGTGTGTGAGGTTTTTTTATGTTTGTTTCCCTTAGCTGTTCAGGATACTTAGGTCGAAATGTTTGAGGATGGTGAAGATCCAGGTATGCAGTGCACTCTGTTGGCAAGAATATGGACAAGATTGATGGGAGTGCAACATGTCACAAATGATTGGAGACGAAATTTGAAAATAGTATCAAAGTTATAAATACCTGTAACCCTTGGTCTACTGATGCTAAAGCGCCATTCTGAAAATTAATCATATATGTATATATAATGGTGTCGGTACAATGTTCTTCATTGCAGTATTGTGGATAATAGTAACAGCTTGGAACCAATCCAAGGGACCATCAATAGAGCAGTGTTTAGTAAAAGAATGAAGAACAACCTCTTTGTTCACCAATATGGAAAGACACCAAGATATGTTGTTAAGGGAAAATAGGGAGATGCATTATGGATAGTATTAGGCTACCTTTAGTAGGAGGAGATGAAAGGGACAACAATGTTAACTTACTCATAATTGTATTTAAAAATTAGTAGAATGTACAGGAGACTAAGGAAAGTGTTTTCCTGTAGTTTGAAGCAGTGGGTTAGATGGGAACAAGGAGAAAATAATACTCCTCATCATATACTTGTTAAGGTGTTTTTATTTTCTTGGCCATTTAATTTAATTATCAATTTAACCCCCTCCCCAAATATCTATTTACAACCACTTTGGGAAAAGGATAAACTTTAAAGCTAAAGGTACAACTACACTTTGACTCATAATTCCACTTTTATCCAAGAGAAATGAAAACATGTATCCACAAAAAGCCTCATAAAAAATATCCAGAACAGCTTTATATACAGTAACTAAAAAGTGGAAACAACCAAACTATCCATCAACAAAAGAAAGAATAGACACATTATGGCATGGAATTGGTCCAAAGGGAGACTACTAAACAATAAGAACAAAAAGGAACCAATAACATACTGGTAGCAGCATGGATGAATTTCATAGTATTACTAGAGGCCCAGTGCACAAAAATTTGTGCACTGGCGGGGGGCGGGTATCCCTCAGCCCCACTTGTGCCCTCTCACAGTCTGGGACCCCTCCGGAGATAATGACCTGCTGGCTTAGGCCCGCTCCGGGGTGGCAGAGGGCAGGCCCAATCCCTAGGTGCCTGCCCCACAGCCCCTGGTCGGGCTCAGAGCAGGGCCTATTGGGGAGTTGGGGCACCGCCCCCTGTCATGCACAGAGCAGGGCCCATCAGGGGGGTTGGGGCTCCGTACCCTGTCACACACATAGCAGGGCCGATCAGGGGGTTGCGATGCCACCCTCAGTCATGCTCAGGGTAGGTCCGACTGGGGGGTTGGGGCACTGCCCCCTGTCACACTCAAGGCAAGGTCGATGGGGAGGTTGCGGCGCCACCCCCTGTCATGCACAGAGCTGGGTTGATCAGGGGGTTGGGGCACTCCCCCCTGTCACACTCAGGGCAGGGCCGATGGAGAGGTTGCGGCCCCACCCCGTCACACACAGAGCAGGGCCCATGGGGTGGTTGAGGCGCCGCACCCTCTCACACACAGAGCAGGGCCGATCAGGGGGTTGGGGCACCTTCCCCTGTCACGAACAGAGCAGGGCGGATAGGGAGGTTGTGGCCCCACCCCCAGTCACACACAAAGCCGCAGGGTGATCAGGGGGTTGGGGCGCTGCCCCCTGTCGTGCTGCTCCAGGGGCAGGAGGCCTCACAGCTCCACTGATTCCAGTGCTGGGAGGCCTCGCGGCTCTGCTTGACACAGGGGCAGTGAGGCCTCGCTGCTCTGCTGATCCTGGTGCTAGGAGGCCTCGCGGCTCCACTGATCCGGGTGCCGGGAGGCCTCGTGGCTCCGCTGATCCCGGGTTCAGGAGGCCTTGTAGCTCCACTGATCCCAGGCTGGGAGGCCTTGCGGCTCTGCTGATCCCGGTGCTGGGAGGCCTCGTGTCTCCGCTGATCCCGGTGCTGGGAGGTATATTACCCTTTTACTATATAAGATAGAGGCCTGGTGCACGGGTGGGGGCCAGCTGGTTTGCCCTGAAGGGTGTCCTGGATCAGGGTGGGGGGTCCCGCTTGGGTGCCTGGCCAGCCTGGATAAGGGGATAATGGCTATTTGCAGCTGGTCAGACCCCCTTCAGGGTGGGGGTCCCGCTTGGGTGCCTGGCCAGCCTTGATGAGGGGATGATTGCTGTTTGCAGCTGGTCACACCCCCTTCATGGTGGGGGTCCCCACTGGGGTGCCTGGCCAGTCTGGGTGAGGTGCTCAGGGCCGTTTTCAGGCTGGCAGGTGACTGAAGCTCCCAACCTGTCCTTTTCTTCTTTTCTTTTTTATTCTGGGATTTATTTAACTTCTATGGCTGTCACTGGAGCTGAGATCTGGCTTTAGCTCTGAGACTCCACTCCAGCTCTGAGACCTCGGCTGCTGAAAGCAGGTTTCTGGGCTTTGTTTACCTTCTGTATTTGAAACTTTGTTGCGACTCCAGATCTGAGATCCCAGCTGACAAAGCAGGTTTCTGGGTTTTGTTTAGCTTCTATATTTGCAACAATGTTTCTTAGAGAGCAAGCTTAGAGCTGGGCAGCGTCAGGCGGGGAACCTTGGCTTCCTCCATCACTGGAGCAAGCAAGCCTCCGGCTCACTTCAGTTGCCTGGCTGCCGGCCACCATCTGGGCTGGCAGTTAATTTGCATATCTCACTGATTAGCCAATGGGAAGGGTAGCGAAGTTGCGGTTAATTACCATGTTTCTCTATTATTAGATAGGATGCTGAGTAAAAGAAGTTGGACACAAAAAGCTACATACTGCATGAACCAATTTGTAGATGTTAAAAAACAGGTAAAACTAAGGTTAACAAACTCAGAACTGTGGTTGTGTCTTTCTCAGGAGACAGAAATATTCTATATTGTGTATGGGGTGTGTGTTACCGAGGTATGTTTGATTGTCAAAATGCTGTACCTAAGATTTGTCATTTCAATTTACGTAAATTTTAACTAAAGAAAAAAAATAGTAAAATTAAAAGAGGGGTGTGGGTGAATGAATAAATAATATAAGCATGGCAGAATTATTGAAGTTGGCCGATGAATACACAAGGTTTATTGAGATTCTGCTTACTTTATATATATGTTTGAATTTTCCAAACTAAAAAATTTAAAACTATAATGAAAAAAAAATGTGGGGATGGGGCATTAGCACCAATTAATCAGTTACTTTGGATCCTTCTGTTACTACTGATAAGTATGAGCTGGGTAAAGCAAATGTAGCTTGAAGACAATTGGGAGTATCAAAGCATGGATGTAAAATGGTAGCACAGGGCAGGGCCCAGGAATAGAAAAACAATTGCAATGAAGGCAGGGCAAGAGAGTTACCATTCATTCAAAGATAATAGAACAATGATTCCAGTTTCATGTTTTAATCTACTTCCAGGCCTGTCTTAAGGGTGCGTCTCCACTCTGTTACATGAGACCTAGTGATGCCCAATGAAACTTTCCATAGGACAGGGGTGGGCAATCCCTGGCATGCGTGCCAAAGATGGCCCGCCAGTAACTTTTGCTGGCACCTCGAAACCCTCTCTTATAATCTTCCATTTACAATTTTTGTGAACATTTGAATGGCTTAAATGTTAAATTACAAGGAACTGGCAAGACACGTGATATTACATTTGGTTACATTAAGGCTTTTGAAAAGAACCTGGAAGTCCTTAGGAGGGATGTGGATGATGAGAGATTTAGATATTTCCCAAACCTCAAGAGGCACATCAAAGACCTCCCAAAAGATGACAGAACAGATTGTCAACGCCTTCAAAAGCTGTTTTTAAACATCATCGAGTCAACTATTGAGCAGTTATTCTCAAGATTTGTGAAATTCAGAGAACTGGAAGAGACAGCAAAATTCATGAGGTTTCCAGACAGCATGAAACTGGAGGAACTAAACTTACAAATGCTTTCATGGATAGACATGGCTGACTTTGAAATGCTGTTGATTGAATTTCAGAGTAGCTCAATTTGGAAGCAGAAATTTATTGACCTTAGAGTTGACTTTGAAAACATTGAGAAAAAAGTGATTAGAGGCAGGAGTACCAGAGAGAAGTGTCAGAAATGAACTATTGAGGACTTGGAATGCCATTCCAGAAAATTTTTTCTGTTTAAAACACTTTGCAACAGTGTTACTCTCCATGTTCTCATCCACATACGCTTGTGAATCTTCATTCTCAGTGATGAATTTTGTTACGTCTCATAATAGAAGTAGCCTGAAGGATGAAAGTAGTAGCTCGTGCATATCTCTGAAGGTCATGAAATATAAACCTGATATAAAATCTCTGTCATCAGTGATGCAGCAGCAAAAGTTCCACTGATAATATCAAACGGAGTCATAAAGTTTTCTGTTGGAATATCGGTGTACATGTATACATTAAAAAATAAATGTAATTTTCATCATCATATACTGTGTTTTTGTCACTCAAATGAATTTTATTATTTCTTCAAGGTTCTTCACATACGTACACCTTAAGAGATATCAAGTAGGCGTAACACGTTTTCAAAAAATTATGGTTGACTCGCAGAAGAATTTTGAGTCAGAGATTTTGCTGGCTTTGGCACGCACTCACAGAAAGGTTGCCCACCCTTGGTGTAGGAGATAAAGCATTAAATTAGCTATTATGCATAGGTAAACTCAATTTTTGCTTATAGTATATGTACTCATCATTAACTCACTAGAAAAGAAATCTGAGCACTGATTAAGAAATTTGTATTAAAATACCATTTCAAAGGTGGAAAGCATCTGAGATGAATGTACCTTGAGGCTATCATTGCTAGAACTGGCACTTCTATGGGACCTACATGCTCAGGGTAAGTGGTATCAACAATAAATATCCAAACAACAGGATTCTTAGCTCCAGCCTGACAAGAAAATAAAGATAGATCAGCTCATAAAATTCTAATTATCACCAACATTTGAAAGACATTTTAAGAATTTAGGCATGTTTTTATAAGATAAAAATATTAAGTATATCCCTGTTGAAAAAATATAATTATAACATGACCAGGAATTTTATTTCAATTTTACATGCAGGGCAATTACAAATACTGTGTCAATTAGTGTGAAAACACATATTTTAAGTGATTAATTAAGAAGCTTTGATTCATAGATAAAATATTTTGTATACAGTTCTGTAATGGATATTCTCTTTTCTGATTTTTAAGGCATATTATTTCCCATTTATGATGATGATGATAATTATTATCATTACTATCATTTCTCCTTCTGCTAGGGACATTGTGGTTGGGAGGCAATTGTGAAAATACATAGTGAAAGATACTTTTTGCTTTTACCCTATAATTTGGTCCAAACAATCACCAAACAGTCTCTTAGCTGGTTACCTTACTACTGCTACCATCCCTCCAAACTTAGGAAAGTTTCATCTCCAAATATGGAATTTACAATTTTCTTGTTTTGTGTTTTCTATGCTGTTATACACCCTAAATATTTATGACAGTATAGTTCACACCCAAACAGCTTCTTAGAGTTTCTCTTTTATTTTGCCAAAGTTAAAGAGAATCTTGTAATTGTTAGATAACTTAAATCAACTGTTTAGGTCAGTAGTCTTAAATGACTCCGTGCTATTTGGATTTATCTAAGGACTGTGCACGTTTTCCTCTGACCCCCTGTTCTACTGAAGACACAGCTGGAAATTCTTCCTTCTTCCAACTAGTCTCACCTCTCAGGCCAAAGTCAGATGATTTAGTAACTTTAGTCTTCAAAGAAACATGGGGATTTGGGTCCTAACTTCTCTGTCAGTGCCAGTTACTCCTCAGTTCTTCATCGCTTTCTGCTCCCTTTCACACTCTTAAGATCCAAGTCCTTTTACATCACGGATCCCAAGTATTACATCTCTCCCTTCCAAACATCTCCAGCTTCCAGACTTTATAGTCAACCCTTGAGAGGTCTCCTACCTAAACACTCACCTCTATTCTTTAATGTTCCTCCTACGACTTTAAAATGAATTTTAAGCTGTGTAACGTTTCTATTTCTGTCTCTATGGCCACTTCAGAATCTGCTAGTGTGTAGGTATATCTATCTCATCTCTGTCACAAAGGGACCCACTGGGTCCATCCATGGCAGTGTCTCCTGGCAAGTAAAAACAATGGGGAGGAAAGGACATTGTGCTACTTTCTAAAATCACTTTCACTCCTTGTGCAAGAGGAGAATTTGTGATTTGATCTCCTTTCAGATTTATTGTCTAAATTAAATTAGGACATGATGTTCTCCACTGAGACCTGGCCATTCTCCAACTGCACATACAGGTCTCTCCAGACTTGGGAATGAATGAAAAGTACGTACACCAAGACTTCTAGAACGTTTATGCAAAAGTGTTTGGGCTCACATCCAGTGTATTTCACTCAAGGCTCACAAATATAAGCTACCTTTTATGTCCAGAAAAGAACATAACTCATGCCTGCTTCTACCTGACAGGAACATCAAGTTCAACATTTGTATTCCCTATTCAAGCCTGCATTTACATGAGAATTCAAGAAGAAACTGAAAAATAGAACTTTACCCTGAATTCAGAGCATGAAATATGAAAAAATTAAATTTAAATTAAGCTTGATTTTCCTCCATGATCTTGACCATATGTTTTTCAAAGCTTCTCCAATAGTATTTAGCAAAGACGACTTCATCCAGCACAACTAGAAGTCCAAAGCAACAGATGTCCACATAAATAATAGATCCCAGTGCAATGTTTGCTTCACACTGCTCAAGGATAAGAAGCTCTCCAAACTTGTTGATCCCACCTCTCTTCATTGTATTGGTTGCTCATTTTGACACCAGGGAAATGGAAGCATCTGGTAAAAGTATTCGACATAACTTTGGGTATGGAATATTTACTGTCCTAGGACAGGGGTGGGCAAACTTTTTGTGAGTGCATGCCAAAACCAGCAAAATCTCTGACTCCAAATTCTTCTGCCTGCCAACCCTAATTTTTTGAGAACATGTTAAACCTACTTTATATCTCTTAAAGTGTACGTATGTGAAGAACCTTGAAGAAATAATAAAATTCATTCGAGCGACAAAAACACAGTATATGATGATTAAAAATACATTTATTTTTTAATGTATACATGTACACTGATAGTCCCACAGAAAACTTTATGACTCCATTTGATATTATCAATGGGACTTTTGCTGCTGCATCATTGATGACAGAGATTTTATATCAGGTTTATATTTCGTGACCTTCAGAGATATGCACGAGCTACTACTTTCATCCTTCAGGCTACTTCTATGACAAGAGGTAACAAAATTCATCATTGAGAACAATGATTCAAAAGCGTATGTGGATGAGAACATGGAGAGTAACACTGTTGCAAAGTGTTTTAAACAGAAAAAATTTTCTGGAATGGCATTCCAAGTCCTCAATAGTTCATTTCTGACACTTCTCTCTGGTACTCCTGCCTCTAATCGTTTTGGTTTTTTTTCTCAATGTTTTCAAAGTCAACTCTAAGGTCAATAAATTTCTGCTTCCAAATTGAGCTACTCTGAAATTCAATCAACAGCATTTCAAAGTCAGCCATGTCTATCCATGAAAGCATTTGTAAGTTTAGTTCCTCCAGTTTCATGCTGTCTGGAAACCTCATGAATTTTGCTGTCTCTTCCAGTTCTCTGAATTTTGCAAATCTTGAGAATAACTGCTCAATAGTTGACTCGATGATGTTTAAAAAAAGCTTTGACAGTCTGTTCTGTCATCTTTTGGGAGGTCTTTGATGTGCCTCTTGAGGTTTGGGAAATATCTAAATCTCTCACCATCCACATCCCTCTTAAGGACTTCCAGTTTCTTTTCAAAAGCCTTAATGTAACCAAACATAATATCACGTGTCTAGCCAGTTCCTTGTAATTTAACATTTAAGTCATTCAAATGTTCACAAAAATTGTAAATGGAAGATTATAAGAGAGGGTTTCATGTGCTAGCAAAAGTTACTGGCGTGCCATGTTTGGCATGCGTGCCAGGGGGTTCCCACCCCTGTCCTAGGATATTGCTCATCACCATAATAGGAATAGGCAATCACTGGGATTTCTGTATCATTAAAATCTGCATATGCCAAACATTTTCCATTTGTAGACCACCAGAGAGCATATTTTGTAGTAAGCATTTCCTCTGAAAAATAAGTAGTAGTATATTAATTATAATTGGAGCTTACACTTAAAATCATTATAATTATTTTAAAATACATTGTATATATTCATTATTGCCCAAAATAATTTATTTAATGTAGATGTGATATATGTCCTACTTTTGTTTTTAAAAGATAAATAATCTGGGTTTAGAGGAATAGTTTAGCCTTATACCCTTTATCAAACAGTCTTTTTAGGATTTGACATTAAGCAGAAATGTAATTTTAAAATAAATAATAAACACATTAACAAGAATTGATTTTTCCCTTTGGGGCAACTTCTGGTTCTTATAGTCACCTAAAATAGCCAAATCAAGGAAACTGTAATTATGCGACAGAGTAACATAAACATTGAATGTTGACTTTCACTCCTGGGAATATTATTTTTAAAAAAACCAGTTAAGTCATATATTTATTTAATAAAAAGTAAGGACCAGAAAACCTTTTAAAGTCCAGTTATTGCCTGGATCTTTTTGAACCTAGAAAGAGGACAAAATTCACAGAAGTATAACAAATTAAGGATTTTTTCTTGCAAAATAATATAAACAGTTGTTTAATTTTGGAAAAATATTTCTTAAGAAAAAACAAACCTGAGAAAATGAAATAACACAGCATTTAAGAACCATAAACTTCTTGGAATATAAACTGTTACTACAACTTTATGATGCTCAATAAAAATAAACTCTACCAGTCTGATAAGATTTTGTTCTTTCAGAACATGCACGTCCTGTTCATAGCACAGATAACAGCTTTCAGAAATGCCACCATTCATCTCAGCAGCATAGCACTCATCTAAATGCTACTAAATCTATTTAGTAGCATATCGATCTCTGTCACATAGGGACCCACTGGGTCCATCCATGGCAGTGTCCCCTGGCAAGTAAAAACAATGGGGAGGAAAGGACATTGTGCTACTTTCTAAAATCACTTTCACTCCTTGCGCAAGAGGAGAATTTGTGATTTGATCTCCTTTCAGATTTTCAATTAAAAGCCTAACACAGCAGCAGTAGAAAGAAGAATACAGCTTATCTTCATAAACCCAGTCTTGGATTCCATTAAATATTTTATTTTCTTTCCCATTATATGTTATTTGGAAAGGTGGGTTTTCTGGTCTTTGTTTCAAATAGATATTGATCTGATACACATATGCCTGAAAGTGGTGGTAAGCTAGTTAATACAGGGTAGTTCCATAAGAAATACAATTAAGTCTGTATATTTGTGTTAATTATTCACCTAATGACTTTTAAGAATGTAGCAATTCAGATGCAAAAGACTCACAAGTACTATTTCACTTTAACAGGTCAATAAGCAACAACTGACTCACATTATCATCTGTTATGATTTTTAAAGTATATGTCAAATAAAGAATAAAGTCTACTATTTTATTCATAGTTTTATTACCCAAGTAAATAATTATATATGTACTAGAAGCCCATTGCAGGAGGATTCCTGCAAGAATAGGGCTTTCTCGGGCTGATCTTGCTGCCAAGCCCATCTGACACGTGTCGTACAAGGGGGAGGGGGGGGTCCCGGCTGGGGGCGGGACTTAGGCAGCACACAGAGGCCAGGATGGCGGCTCATGCTGGCCTGCCCTGCCTGCAGTATGCAAATTAGCCGCCATATTTGTTGGCGGTTAATTTCCATATCATGCTGATTACCCATGGGAGGTATAGCGAAGGTATGGTCATTTACCATGTTTGTTTATTATTAGATTAGATGAACAGAAAGTAAAATCAATCTCTCAGTATTAATAGCTAGCCAGATCTAATCTTTCTTTAGAGTCCTTAAATAAGAGCTTGGACAACATTTCATGTTGTCTGCAGCTAAACTGGGAAACTTGTGAAAACCATAATTTTCCTGAGCTTTCTGGCACCATGCATTCTGGCTGAGTATAAGGATAAAGTTTCTGACTGAGATATTTAAAGAAGTCTATCCATGAGCTTGAGATTTTGCGGAATTCTCAGATGGGTTTCAATTTATCAAAACTCTTCTTGTTTTTAACCACTGAAAAATAGTAATACATTTATTTATTTTTCTTTTAAGCAAGGGAATTTACCAAAGACCAAAATCAAATGGCTCCTTTTTATTTAAATGATTAAATACTTCTATAATTCAAACACTTAGTAATTTACTCCCGATAGGTGCCCAGCAAATATACTGAATTAGACAAGGAAGCTCATTTCTTCTTACAAAATCTCTAGAAGAAAAGAAAGACAGAAAGAAAAAAACACACACAAAACCTTGCTGCTCAATGCAAAAAAAAAAATCTTTATAGACAGAATAAATAAACAAACAATAAAAACGAAGAGGCATTCTCTCTGCTTCTTCAAACCTAATGGAACTGGAGACTGGAGAGATGGGCTGGTAGTTGTAGCTCTTCACTAGTTACTTACAAGTCATTTAACTTCTCTAGGTCTCCATTTACTGGCCTTTGTAGGGAGATAATAAGTTAAAGACTTATAGACTGTGAAAGTGGGAATATCTCTAGAAATTATCTAATGGAACTCCATTTTGTAGAAAATAAATGTGAGGTTAGAGAAATAGTAGGACTTTTAAAAATTACAGTGTTAGTTCTTGGCAGAGGCCCAAATTAAACCCATGTCTTTGGCCCTCTTTTATACACACCAGGGTAGGATGGTCGCTGGAGTGCCTTCCTGCTCTGAAATTCTACAATGGTGCTTGCGCATTCCCATTCACAACCCCAGCTCTGTGAATGCACATGCATTTCAAATTTTTGAAAATAAAATGCCATTTTACAATCTCCCCAGAGATCTGACTTGAAATCAGAAACAGAAAGGAACATCCGATCTAAGCTAAAATGAAATACAGATTTTGTACTAGGCAGTATGCCTTTAGCTTGCAAAGTCCTACATCCATGGGGAAACTTCAAATATCTTTTTAGCCAAAAACCTCACTTTGATCCTTAGAATCACCTTGCAAATGCTCAATGGACTGACTTGCTTTGGGTAGCTTTTGCACTTCTTCAGGAAGATGTGTTCAGATTTCATTTATTAAAGAGTCATAAGATGCCATGCTTAAGTTTTAATTATCTTCTTGGAGATCCATATTAATAGTTTCATTTAGATTTGGAAGCAACCCAAGTGTCCATCAGTAGATGAGTGAATAAAAAAGCTGTGGTACATTTACACAATGGAATACTACTTAGCCATAAAAAAGAAAGGAAATCATATCCTTTGCAACAGAATGGATGGACCTGGAGAACATTATGCTATGTGAAATAAGCCAGTCAGAGAAAGACAAACACTATATGACTTCATTCATACGTGGAATCTAACAAACAAAATATAAACAGACTCATAGATAGAGAACAGACTGATAGCTGTCAGAGGGTTGGGAGGGTTGGAGGACTGGGTGAAAAAGATGAATGGATTAAGCAAAAAACAACAACAACAAACAAATTCCTCATAGAGAGAGAAGAGTGAGGTGATTACTAGAGCAGGAGGATGGGGGAGGTAGAAAAGGGTATAGGGGGCTAAATGGTGATGGGAGGAGACTTGCTTGGAGTGGTGAGCACAGTGCTATATACAGACGATGTTCTATAAAATTGTATACCTGAAAGCTATATAATTTTATTAACCAATGTCACCCTAATAAATTCAGCTAAAAAATGCTTTTGTGGAGATGCAAAGCAAGACCTACCTGGGGAACACTTGAAATCTTGCCCCTGGCATACGTTGTCAGTTTGGCTCAAAAAACTCTTATAAAAGTTCTAAAAAAAAGAAAAAAAGACGACCTACTTACTGGGTGTTATGTGAGAAGCCTGAAGAAAGACTCCCTTCTTTCCCTCTCCAAAACAGTATCTCCAACCTGGACCTAACATATACCTGATATTTCTACTTTTCTAACTTGTTTAAACTTTGGAAACTATGAAGCCTTATAATAAAAACATTGACTTAGCTTATTAGGTCATGCAGCATGAGGCGAGCAGACAGGAGGGAGCAGGACACTGGACAGACCTTTTGATTGGAGAAAGGGTGGAGGCCCCGGAGGAGGAAGACCATTGGTACGGCCATGGGAATCCTGACTGTCCGAGAGCAGATTAAGGCACCGGCCCCTGGGAGGTCTGGAACATATTGAAAGACATCCGAGGGCACAGGCAAGGAAGTGACCCCACGGGAAAACGTTCTTCACCTGGTTTACAATTCTGTCTCAAGCCGGTGTGCCTGTGACCTTTGACATTGTAACACTGCCTGATGTTGCCAAGTGCTGTGGCATCACCTACCCAGTCACGTAGACGGTGCCAAGCTGCAAATCTCAGCACACAGTCCCTTCATGACCAGCAAGTCACCACGTGGTCATTTTCTGTGTTTTCTAAATAATTCACAGCATGAGAGAAAGTGGCAGAGGCTGCTTTTCAAAGGCTGTCATCTCCTCAGTATCCCTTCCCTTGCCTGAAACCAGAACCATGTTCATTCTCTCTGTGGTAAATTTTTATAGACTCTTCCAAGGCACACAGAACATTTGCAGTTAATGGTACCCAATTTTATCTTAAATCTCAACAAATTTGTCATCCCCCACTTTCGAAATTATTGTATATTTAACTGACAAAAACAATCTGCCAAATTAATAGTTGTGGTGGAGAAAAACCAACAACAGTGGTTTGATTAAATTCACTGTACAAAAGCTAAATATTTGCAATGATTCTAGGCGTTAAAGCTGATACACACCAGGATTAAAATATTAGTATTGCCATATTGTTTTGGAATTCTGTTTAATTTGGTGAACCTCAACATAGGACTTGGAGAATTTCAAAACGATTAAAAAAATTAGAAAGTAATGCATGCCTTTCTTAAAGCATTAAGTAATTCAGTACACTTTTTTAATTGTACTGAAAGAGTGGGTTTTCTCCTCGTTAGTCTAAATGTTTCTTGAGAGAAGAGTTGGTGACTTCAGCTCATTTGTATTCTTCGATATATGCTTTTCACAAAAAAGTCTTAATATGTAACTCTTGTATTTGGTGACAAAGTGGATCAGAGAAGAGAAAGACACAATGCATTAGATGAATTTAGATTCTACTTTACGTTGTAGTTCCTATTTCTTAATTTGACAGGTAAAGAAGATCAGAGTAGCCAACATGAGTCCATTCAGACCCAGGTGATGGCTTCTTTGACGCCCACAGTGACGGTTTCTGGTGGTTCTAGTATCCCTGGGACAGTCCTTGACCAGAACTCCAGAACTCTCCCTGTTAATGCCTTAGATAAGCCCCCTTGAGAACTAAAGGAGACTGTCTCCATGGACCAAAAGGTGACCTCCTTTGATCAGAGAAAACCCACAGCAACCTCCTGGATGATAGGTGGTACTGACAACCCAAAGACATTGTTCACTGATTGCCAAAAGACAACCATCACTGCAAACAACGTGACAATCTCCAAAGAAGGTAGCCAGATGAAGACCCTCAGTGATGAACAGACTGTCGATGGAGGCCAGATGACCTTCGGTGGGGACCAGACCCGTGATGGAGGCCATATTACCTTTGTTTTGGACCAGACCCGTGATGGAGGCCAGATGACCTTTCTTGGGGAACGGCCTCTGGCGTTTGCCATGTGCTGGCTAGGGCGGGGGGCAGGCTCCCGGGCAGCGTGCGAGGAGGAAGCTGGAGCCTGGGTGGAAGCATAGAGCGGGCGACTCGCTCTCACATCCCTAAAGAGGTGGCTGACATCTTCAAGGCCCCTAGTGATGATGAAAACTTTGTTGGTTTCAGAGATGACGTTCCCATGGAAACCCTCTCATCCGAGGAGAGCTGCAATAGTTTTGACTCACTGGAGTCAGGGAAACAGCAGGATGTGCGCTTCCGTTCCCAGTACTTCATAGAAGAGCTGAGGAGAATTTCTATAGAGGACACCGACTTGGATACAGAGGACTTTGAGGGGTTTACACAGAACGACCTGGGTTTAAACAGTAGTCCA
The DNA here is from genome assembly GCF_028538775.1 of Myotis yumanensis. Lineage (NCBI taxonomy): Eukaryota > Metazoa > Chordata > Mammalia > Chiroptera > Vespertilionidae > Myotis > Myotis yumanensis. Next base: position 77,091,632 of record NW_027223759.1, read on the forward strand.
GAAGGAAAGCTCGAGGAGTCCGATTTGAGCGACGATGGTAGCGAGGCATCAGTGAGTGAGGAGGAGGGAGATGACAAAGAAGAAAAGGCTACGCCCAGAAGAAGCAGGCCTAGGAGCAGCATTGGTCTCCGCGTAGCCTTGCAGTTCCGCAAGAAACTGGCCAAAACAGCCGACGAGAAGAATTCTGCTGAGCCGTTATTTTCTAGCTCTTGCTCACAGGACAGTACAAAAGCCATTCTCCGGAGAAAGAAAAGCAGCAGAGAAGGGAAGGAAAGGGAAGATTCGGCCTCAGAGCCCGAGGATGACTCCAGGGACGAGGAGAGCTCGGACGCGCTGCTGAAAAGGACCATGAACATCAAGGAGAACAAGGCCATGCTTGCTCAGTTATTGGCGGAATTGAACTCGGTGCCTGATTTCTTCCCAGTGCGAACCCCAAGCTCGGCTTCCAAGAAGAAAACCGTGAGGCGGGCCTTCTCGGAGGGGCAGGTCCCCAGGCGCAGGAACCCCACCCGGAGTGCCGGGCCGCCTGTGAAGTTCGCCCTGGAGAAGTTCACCGTCTCCGCCGCCCAGTTTGCAGAAGAGTTTTACCGCTTCAGGAGAAGGAAGACAATTAGTGGGGGGAGGTGCCAGGGCTATTGGCGGCGGCATCGCCTATCTTCCTTTCGGCCCGTGGAGGACATCACTGAAGAGGACTTAGAAAATGTCGCCATAACTGTCCGAGATAAAATCAATGATAAAGTTCTGGGTAACACATGCCATTAGTGTCAGCAGAAGACCATCGACACCAAGACAGTGGCCAGGGCAGTTTTGTGGGCCGTGCCTGCGGAATCGCTACGGGGAGGATGTGAGGTCGGCGCTGCTGGACCCAGGGTGGATGTGCTCTCCCTGCCTGGGGATCTGCAACTGCAGTTACTGTCGGAGGCGCGATGGCCGCTGTGCCACAGGGATCCTCATTCATCTGGCCAAGTTTTACGGTTATAACAACGTCAAGGAGTATCTGGAGAGCTTACAAAAGCAGCTGGTAGAAGATAATTAGGAGGAGGAAGAACCACCAGCCAACTCACCTTTGTGTATTCCTGCAAAACATGTCCTATGTACCATTTGTGCCCATGATGTCTTACAGTTATATTTTTATAAAGAAATTCTTTGTAGATCTAAAAAAAAAAAAAAAAAAAAAAAAAAATCAAAGGGCACCAAAAAAAAAAAAAAAAAGCGATTACCATTTCTAGGCGACCTGAGAAGACTTCGGCATAGAAGTAATTCGTTAAACTCACAGCTGTAGCATGAGCAGTTGATTGGCTGTTGAGGTGTCGCGTGTGTTTAAAACTCAGGCCGATGGCACTCTGAGGGCCTGTTTCTGCATCATCTGATGACTGACACAGAGTCCACCGGGTAGACCTTTGCGGAGGAAGAGGTGGGCTAATCCCTGTCAAATGCTTCCCCCGACGTTGAGAACACGGGGAAGGACTGCCACAGGATCTCAGGCCATCATTCATCTGTGTTCCCAGAGTGGATTACAGCTGAAGCCCTGGAGGGCGTGGCAAGCGAAGGAGCCAATAGGCATGCAGCGCACCTGGCTGCGGCTCCATAAATGCCTAACGCATCTGCCTGCAGCACCATAAGTGCCAGGACCTGCACGGAGCAACTAGGTGCCAGCCGACCTTATTACCTCCAGACACAGTGGCTCCTGACCGCGTGCTCGATGAACTGATGGATCCCACAGCTGAAGATCGAGTTCAATTATCCGGCAACTGCCAAGATACTCGCCCTTTATCTCAGGAAATTGCGGCGTTCCTCCGGGAATTCTGTGAGACACTTGAGACAACAACTCCAGCTGCACCAGAGCCACAGATATGCATGCCTCTGACTGCCCGTGGTGACGAGAGCCAACATGAGTCCATTCAGAACCAGGTGATGGCTCCTTTGACGCCCACAATGACGGTTTCTGCATGTTCTAATATCCCTGGGACAGTCCTTGACCAGAACTCAAGAACTCTCCCTGTTAAGGCCTTCGATAAGCCCCCTGGAGAACTAAATGGGACTGTCTCCATGGACCAGAAGGTGACCTCCTTTGATCAGAGAAAACCCACACCAACCTCCTGGATGATAGGTGGTACTGACAACCCAAAGACTTTGTTCACTGATTGCCAAAAGACAACCATCACTGCAAACAACGTGACAATCTCCAAAGAAGGTAGCCAGATGAAGACCCTCAGTGATGAACAGACTGTCGATGGAGGCCAGATGACCTTCGGTGGGGACCAGACCCGTGATGGAGGCCAGATGACCTTCGGTGGGGACCAGACCCATGATGGAGGCCAGATGACCTTCGGTGGGGACCAGACCCGTGATGGAGGCCAGATGACCTTTGTTGGGGAACAGACCCGTTTTGGAGGCCACATGACTTTTGGTGGGGAACAGACCCGTTTTGGAGGCCAGATGACCTTTGATGGGGACCAGACCCGTGATGGAGGCCAGATGACCTTCGGTGGGGACCAGACCCATGACGGAGGCCAGATGACCTTTGGTTTGAACCAGACCCGTGATGGAGGCCAGATGACCTTTGTTGGGGAACAGACCCGTTTTGGAGGCCACATGACTTTTGGTGGGGAACAGACCGGTTTTGGAGGCCAGATGGCTTTTGGTGGGGGCCAGAACCTTTATGGAGGCCAGATGATCTTTGGTGGGGAACAGACCCGTTTTGGAGGCCAGATGGCTTTTGGTGGGGGCCAGAACTTTTATGGAGGCCAGATGATCTTTGGTGGGGAACAGACCCGTTTTGGAGGACAGAACCGTTATGGAAGCCAGATGACTTTTGGTGGGGACCAGAACCATCATGGAAGCCAGATGACTTTTGGTGGAAAGCAGAACCATTATGGAAGCCAGGTGACTTTTGGTTGGGACCAGAACCGTTATGGAAGCCAGATGACTTTTGGTGGGGACCAGACCCGTTATGGAGGCCGGATGAACTTCAGTGGGGACCAGACCCGTTATGGAGGCCAGATGACCTTCAGTGGGGACCAGACCCGTTATGGAGGCGAGATGACAGCTCTTAAATGGGACAATCCAGTGACCTTCATTGGGAACCATACCCCCACCGGGGGCCAGGTGATAACATCAGGTAGTGACAAGACTCTCTATGGGGGTCCGATGGGGTCGCTTAAGGTGGACCAGATGAGAGCCTTCAGTGATGACCACACTCTCTCTGGAAGCCAAATGATGCCATGTCAATTGCCATCATTGCCATACCGAGGATTCCTGGATGGTTCAAGTTCCCATTTGACCCAAGGACAATCCCCAGGAGAGCATAAGTCAGAACTCAAAACCCAGAGACGTCGGTTCACGAAGAATCGTGACATTTTAAAGCCCTACTCTTGCACATACCAGGGCTGTAAGCAATCATATTCAATGTATTCCTCACTCGAAATCCATACTCGCAGACACACAGGAGAGAGGCCCTACAAATGCAATGTGAACGGATGCACATGGGAATTCGCCCGTTCAGATGAGCTCAAGAGACACACCAAGAAGCACACTGGGGAGCGACCCTACTCGTGTGCTCTGTGCGACAGGCGTTTTGCATGATCTGATCACCTGAAGCAGCACCAGAAAGTCCACCAGTGACTATGAACCTGAATCCATCAGCCCATGAGCAAACAAGATTCTCCCTAAGCCTTTGTTTGTTTAGCACCTAGCTTTGTGCCACCACACTGGAGGTGCTTCATATTCCTTGAAAACTTTTAAGGTTTTCATTTTCACATCATAGAAGAAATAGCCCAGCTGGTGTGGCCCAGTGGTTGATTGTCGATCCATGAACCAAGAGGTCACTAGTTTGATTCCCGGTCAGGGCACATGCCTGGGTTCAGGGCTCTATCCCAGTGGGGTGCGTTCAGGAGGCAGCCAGTCAATGATCCTCTCTTATCATTGATGTTTCTATCCCTCTCTGCCTCTCCCTTTCTTGCTGAAATCAATAAAAATATATTTTAAAAAGATGTGTCTCTCTATTCCTCTCCCTTCCTCTCTCTCTAAAGATCAATTAAAAAACTTTTAAAGCATAGAATAAACACATGTATGCATTTCAATAGAATCAGAAATTTATTTTACTTTCCAATGGAGGGAAGGACCAGTCAATATAGGGCTGGGAAGAAAGGGTGGCTTGCACTTTTAAAGAGCAAGCAGTTGCTGTTGCAAGAAGGAAGGGAGGGGAATTGTGTTCAAGTTGCCCAGATACCAGGAGGTTGCCTTGAAAAGTTACAGTTTGTTTGTTTTCCCAGGAGACAGTGGGTTTGGCTTATGTCCTAAGGAGGTGTTTTTATCAGCATCTTCTTCCAAGCCTGTGAAACATGTTTACAGCAGAAGTTACAAGGAGTTCTAAACGGCAAGGCTTGGGTTTGAAGGGGAGATGGAAGGGCACTTTCTGCTATGGACAGGCTCTTTGGTGGAATTATCCCTGAATCATTAAAACAGCAGGGAGGAGGGAGTTGGGGGGCAGAATGGGAGCCTTGGGCGCAGCAGCCGTTACCTATCTCACTGTTTAAGTCGAGGGGATTTTTAAGTCATAAGAGTCAACAATCTTGGGGTTTAACTGCCAGGTGCTTCTCATAAATTTTGGAAGGCCACAGCAAAAGAAGGGCGAGGCCTATTTTCTATCCTTACCTACACATATAACATAAATAATTGGAGAACCAAGGTAGAGTACAACACATTGACAATACGTTCAGGAGGGTAAGAAATTATTGTTATGAGGTGGCCTGGGAAGTCCAGGGGAGTATGCAATATAAAGATAATTTCATTGCATTTAAGTTCTGTTGGCCATATTTTAAATCAACATTATTCTTTTAAATACTCTTCCAGAAGTGCCCAACATTTTCAGAATGTGAAACAAAACTTGCAGGAATGTAAAACTGAAATGAGTAAAATAAAGTGGTGAAAGTTATGACTTCATCTTAAAAATCCCCATGGAGACAGTTCATTTGGGGGGACTCACTGTTCCTTGGAGACACAGGTTCAGGTGACTGGCACAGTCACCTGGACTTTGCCTAATCTTTCCTCCCCCATGATTTTTCCTCTAATCATTCTTCCCCGCATTTTTCTTTGTGATAACTTTTCTCATCAACTTTAAATTTTTAGTTTATGGTATCATGTGCACATGCACACAAACATTTTTTTTTAAAGGGGGGGACACCTTCCTTAATTTTCTAGCCTTTGGCAGACTGCCTTCAGGACTTACTTGTGTGACACTGGCTACCATTAGTGTTTTACTATTACTTAACTTATTAAAACTTACTTTAACTCCTCATAGGCATTTGCTATAGGAATAAACCATGTGTCCTGTAAAACCACAATACTAGGACTTCAATTTGAAAATAACTTTTGCATAATTTCCTTGGAATAAAATACTCTAAATTATTTCTTCCCTCACAAACATACAAGGTATATTGAGTCAAAGTATTCTAATATTAGATAGTAACTTCTTTGAATTTAGGAATCTTAGAATGATAGGACCTAGCTTTAGCACCAAGAGTAAAGTTAGGACAAGTATTAAACCACTTCTACTAAGCACAGTTCTGCCCCAGGGCCAGCTGTCCAGTTCAATAGTATCCTGAATACAACAGAAGCTGTGAGGATGTTGCTGTATCCAGCTGTAAGTAAGACTGAAGGCAATGGCTACTCTTTGGAATAACCTTAGGGTGGTGTTAGAATGAGCAGGTTTAAACCTAACAGTTATACTAAAGAAAAAACAAAAGAGAAGAAGGGCCAATATGAGTTGATAACGAGTAGATGTTGTTAGAGAAAATAAGAGAAATAATAATTATAAGAAAGCAGACGAAAAACAAAATATGAATTAGACAAAGGTCTTGGTCCAAACTCTTGGATGAAGCTTTTCACTATCTGAAGTCATACTTGTTCTAAAGGTCTTGGGTCAGCTGTCTGCTCCCAAAGAACAGCTCCTTCTAGAGCCAGCATGTCAAACTCAAAGGCTAACACGGGACAAATAAACAAGTTTTAAGTTTATGTGGGCCGCAAAAAAAACAAATCTTCAATTTTCATAGAAACATAGATTTCAATGGAGACATGATGAATACAAAGGGCTGAAATAAATGAGTAGCTATTAACATAAAATAATAGAACATTTTAATAAAAATTAATTTTTTCTTGAACATTAACTTACCAGACACTGAATAACTACACAAATTAATAAGCGTAACACAAATAAACCTATTTTTTGTACTCCAAAAGCAAAATATTTCCTGTTGTGCACACCAAACAAGTCAGTACAAGACGAATGATGTGGCAAGTAGCTGCTAAAATATTTGCTACTAGTATTAGTGGAGAGAAATGGTGCACCAGTATATAAGGCGCTTAAGGGAAATGAATGCAACACGATTATAGTAATCAGTCATTAGAGAATCTTGTAGTTCATTATTAATAACTAGAGGCTTGGTGCATGAATTTGTGCACATTGAAAGGAAATTAATTAGAAGAAATATTTTAATATCATTATTCGCCCTTTTACTATAATAGAAGTGTCAACCAAATTTCATGATCGACAATGACAGATGGAAAGACATGCGTGCTATCGGTGACAGCAAGAGCTTCATATATATATATAGATAAACTTGCTTAATTAGTCCTGCTTTCTGATGTAGCTAAACTTTTTTCAGCCCAGTGAAGCACCCCAACTTCTCTTTCAGGTAATTGTCAGCAACACAGCAGTAAATATCAACACGAAGCAGATTATTATTGTAGATCACACAGGGAGAACAAAGGGTGAAATATTTAACTGTAGCAGTGTTTGACTACATTCTGTACAGTGAGAAATCCTGAAGTCGCTTTCAAGTTCCACCATTTCTTCTTTTAGGTCAGGTCAAGTTTCTAAACTTTATAAATCTCCATTTTCTGGCTAATGAAAAGAAAATAGGATTCTATTGAGTCTTCTATCTAACTACCCCAGGACTTCTGAGAGGATCAAATGAGATGAGGCATGGGAAAACGCTTCACAGACATTTGGTTAAAGTGTAAAACATTTGCACCTGGCTATAAAGCAAGCCGTGTTCCTGGGCTGAAGAAACTTCAAGGAGGCTAGTTGCTAGGGAGAGGAAGCCAGATGTTGTTACATGACATCATTACCCAGATGGCCACAGCCACCATTCCAGGCTGGGCTGCACTGTGGGCCACATATTGCGCCATGGGGTCTTGGCAGCATTGCCTGCAATTTGGTGGGGTGTTGCTCCAGGGTGGTGGTGGGGCCAGTGTCCCACTGTGGGGAAGCCGAGTGTTGCTTTGTAGGCACCGGGTCTGTAGTGCCATTTATTGTTAAATGGCCTGTCACTAGGGAGAGGAAGCCAGGCATTGCTATGAGACGCCATTACCCAGCTCCCACAGCCACTGTTTCTGGGCTGGACTGGGCTTGGCTGGGCATCCCTCCTTTCAGGAGCCCATTAGTGTGGGGGTCCCAACAAGCCTTACAGAAAAGACCATTTCAGCCTCCCGAGTGATGACAGGGTTTTGGGTAAGTCCTCTGAGGTCCAAGTTCTCACTCTTTCTGTTGAGATCTCAGAGACTTGATTCAGTTTAGGTAGGGAATTCTCATTTGTTAGTCTTGGCGCATGTGTTAGGACCAAGAAGGCTCCTCCATACCATTCATTTTGGGGCCTAGGAAGGGTACCCTCCAGTCACACTGGCACTGGGAAAGGTATTTCCAGGCGAAGAACCCCACCTGCTGGAGGGACTCCCTCACTCTGCAGATGCCCTTCAAGCCCCAGGTGCACTGTTTGGCTCCAGGGTGTGTCCAGCTCATCTCGCCCAGTCTCCCCCAACTCCCCACCCCTCACCGGCCACCTTCTATTTAATTTCCTTTCAATGTGCATGAGTCTGTGTGCCAGGGCACTAGTTAAAAATAAGAGAACAGTCCAGCTGGCATGGCTCAGTGGTTGAGCATGGACCTATGAACCAGGAGGTCACGATTTGATTCCTGGTTAGGGCATATGCCCAGGTTGCAGGCTTAATCCCCAGTTCGGGGTGTGCAGAAGGCAGCCAATCAATGATTCTCCCTCATCATTGATGTTTCTATCTCTTTCCCTCTTCCTTCCACTCTGAAATCAATAAATATATATATATGAAGAGATTTTTTTTTAAAGTAAGAGAACAGAGGCTCAGGAAAGTTAAGAGACTTGCCCAAGTTCATAAGCCAGTGTCAGAAAAGGAAACACAAAGCAGGTGGCCCAGCCCTGGAGCCTACACACCCGCTACACGCCCCCCTGCGCCCCCGTGTCACCTGTCGATGTGGTCATTTACACGAATCAGATAGCATACATGGAAGTGCCTATCCCTTTCATTATTCCTATTGTCAGTTATGTAGTGATTAACTACCAGTGTCTTTGGTGCAACTGTTTTTGTTTTACTCAAACATAGTTGATGCTTAAAAACATTAACTTGGATTCAATAGTTCCTAGCAGATTAGTGATAGCAAGATTATACACGAGGGCACAGAAATAGGGATTCTGTTCTGTTATTCAATCAAAAAGTATTTGCTGAGCACTTAATATGTACTAGACACGATTATATTTAAGATGCTTATTAGATGTCAGAGTGGGGATGTTAAACAGACAGTTGGAAAAGCGAGTTAAGGAGATAACCCCTGCCAGGTTTAAAGCCACTAATCCGGATTTTGGAGTAGAGGAAACCTTAGCCTTAGTTTTAACAGGCTCACAAACAACTAAGAGTTTGAGTTCAAACTGGTGGTTTTAGCTGATCATTATGGGAGATGGGTGTGTGGTGTTTGTTTGTTTGGGGCTGGCTAATGGAGTTAGTGAAACAGTGAATGGAGCCTTTCTCCATTTGGAACACAGAAACAACATGTAAAGGAAACATAATAAATATAATAGTGGATATTTAACAACATTTATGTAGAATACATTTTTTAAATTAAAAAAATCAGATTTGCCCTAACTGGTTTGGCTCAATGGATAGAGCTTCAGCCCACGAACTGAAGGGTCCTGGGTTCGATTCTCGTCAGGAGCATGTACCTTGGTTGTCGGCACACCCCCAGTACAGGGTGTGCAGAAGGCAGCTGATCAATGATTCTCTCTCATCGGTGTTTCTGACTCTCTATCCCTCTCCCTTCCTCTCTGTAAAAAATTAATAAAATATATTTAAAAAACAAAAAAGAAAAAAATCAGATTAAGTATACTTTTGCATTTAATAAATGTTTTAGATTATTATCATTTTATACTTTAAAGAAATATTCTTTTACATTTGACCAATTCTCTATGTTCACAAGTGAATTTTACATTTTGAATGCACATTAATTTTATTTCCTGGTATAATGAAATTCCACTGAGCAACAGCACCAGCTCTGAAAAAATGATTTGGTTATTTTGAATCAGAAAATTCACATTAGGCTGAAATGCAACAAATCACCCGTTACTTTGTCTTTGAAAATATTAAAGAGAGTTTTCTGGTTTTACTGCATCTAGTGATCATTAGGGTTCCATCCCGCGTGGTGCTAAATTTTATTGCATTCTCCTCACGGCACAGTTTGTTAAATGTGAAGAAGTGCCTTGGATTGCATGCCTTTGCTAAGATTCTCACTTAAATTGCTTTGGCACTAGGTGACCCCTAATTAGTCCCGTTACTGCGAGACATGTTTGTTTGACTTTGTTTATATAGTTGACAGAAAACAAAAGCACATCTGTGTTTCTAGGGCTGGGAATATAATGAAGTAGGCAATATAGACTCTTAAATGTCCCAACAGTATGCACAGAGTATAGTTGTTACTCTTGGTTTTAATGTTATTATTTTTTAAAGATATTTTTATTGATTTCAGAGAGGAAAGATAGGAAGAGAGAGAAGAAACATCAATGATGAGAGAGAACCATGGATCTGCTGTCTCCTGCACATCTCACACTGGGGACTGAGCCCACAACACAGGCTTGTGCCCTGACCGGAACTCTGTGATCTCCAGGTTCATAGGTCGATGCTAACTACTCAGCCACGCTGTCTGGGTAATGTTATTTTTGAAGAGCTTACAAAGAAGGAATGTGTAAAGATAAGTAAATGCTAGCTTGACTTTGGGTTTTGAGGGAATTGTTGAAAGAATTTAAGCATAAAAACACATGATCCTTCACTGTGGTAGACCTTTGGAGTAAATATATATGAACAAAAACATTGCTGACAAGGAACCCAGCAAAGAGGATAGTAAAACATCCAGATGAAAGCGTGCATGTTCCTGTGTTAGTTTGTTCGTTCTGTGTCTTTGATTCTAGAAAATATAAGTATAGCCCAGTTTTCCCTTGTCTAGAGTGGCCAATTGTAACATGTGTTTCCTTTCTTTATTTTGGCCGGGGCTCCAATATCGAATGCATTGTCTGTTTTCTTGAGTTCACAAAATTGGTGCTGCTTCTCCTTCCTAAAGAAGAGGGGTTTATCAGCCACACAGGGAGCCACCTCTTCATCCAGTTCCATGACCTGAAATTACCCAGGGACACTTTATTCATTGTATAGACCTACAGGTGTTGTTCTTTTACCAAATCCCAGAAATGATACTTGACATTAAATGCCATCCTAAGCAGTTACTGTATGTGCTTTGCTCCATCTGGCTCATGTGATGGTAAACTTGAGATGTGACAACTTTTGCTTTGTAAATTCTCTGGCATAATTGAATATGGAAAAAATGTGCTATACAGCAATTCCCGACATAGTATTGGCTTGTGAATTGAGAGTTGATATTGAAAATAGTAATTTTTAGAAAGTCGTAGCCAGAGTGTATGTCCTATTGATGTATCGTACCCATAACTATTGGTTTTAAGTAGTAATGAGAATATCTTTTAGATCAAATTTTTGTTAACTATTATGTGAATATTAAAAAGCACATAATTAGATTGCAGTTAATGGAAGCCTTGTTTCCTGTGCTTTGTTTTGCTTAATCTGCAAACAAGTAACAGAGCCCCTCCTTCCCTGTAATGCAGGGCTTAGCTTTTGTACGCACTGGCCCTTCTCAGTGCCTACTTCTTAGCAGGCAGCCATAAGTCAATGCTGAAGTTGTATAAACTCAATAACAAGCTAATTTAGCATATTCATGTGTCATGAAAAACACTCTTAGTGATCACTTACATGCTAAGCAAACCATTCATATAGGAACAAAACTCCCACATGTACCCATTTACCATTTTCTGGGTTTCTACTGCTGGGGTCTTCTCAAATAAGGACTGCAGTGTTTTCATCCTCCAGGAACCCACAGTGACAACGCTATACATTATGACCAAACAGAATGAAGTGTCACCATAGATGTGCACAGACACTTACTATGGTGTGCCAGGTGCGGGGAGGGGGCTGCCAAGCCCATTTCAACCTGGAAACACACAGTTACAGAAATTTATTCTAGAGTTGGAGGCAATCTCAGAGCTCATGATGCAAACTTTTAGTCCCTCTCCTCAGACAAGTAAATAAACCAACTTTAAAATAAATCACAAGTGGCTACAAAACCCTATGAGTCTGAAACATCCGCTTCCTGGCCACGACACCAGGGCACGGCCAGACAGCAGAGTATCATGGCCTGGTCTTCCTGTGACCACTCCTCAAAGGTGGGGTTAGCTCTTTTGTCTAATACAGAAAAAAACACAGAGAGTCAAGCAAAATGAAGAGGTACAGAATTATTTCCTGACAAAAATAAGTAAATATAACCCAGGAGGGGAAATGCAATCCAATGGAGATAAGTCATCTACCCTATGAAGAGTTTAAGAGAATGGTCATAAAAATGCTCACTGACCCAGGGAGAAATTTGATGAACAGAGCAAGAACTTCAAAAAAGAAATGGAGAAGTCCAAACAAAAATGATTGAGTTGAGAATACACTGCATAAAGTGAAAAATACATTAGAAGAATTTAATAGTAGATTAGATAAGGCAATAGAAAAAAAAAATCAATGATCTTAAAAACATGGCAGTGGAAATTACCGAAGAAGAGCAGCAAAAAGGAAAAAATTAAAAAACTTTTTAAAATTTAAAAAAATTAAAGAAATTGTTTTTTTTAATTAAAAAAATTAAAAACAATGAAGATAGCAACATTTATGGAGGCAGGCAGGATGGCTACAGCATAGCAGGAGCTTTATGCCCTTGTTTCCCCGGGACTGGAACTACAGCTAAACTACTGTGCAATCAACTGGAAACCCTGAGAGAAGTACAGGTGACAGGAAACAGGAGACCTCAGAGGCACTAAAGCAGTGGTTCTCAACCTGTGGGTCGCGACCCCTTTGGGGCTCGAACGACCCTTTCACAGGGATCGCCTAAGACCATCAGAAAACACATATATTGTTTTTGTGATTAATCACTATGCTTTAATTATGTTCAATTTGTAACAATGAAATTGGGGGTCACCACAACATGAGGGTTGTGGCATTAGGAAGGTTGAGAACCACTGCCCTAATTGCTTGTATGATGTAAAATGTTATCAGAAACAGCCAAGTAATTTTCTGAGAAGTATGACAGAGGAGGTTGTTAAAGTTGGATTTTCCCTTCTTGTCAATTTAGCTAGTCATTTTCTAGTCAAGCCTTGTTTGGGTGACTTGCATTTTTCCCCACCTATGATCATTAATTAAAATTTCTTGGAATTCTCCCATAAGAATAGAATTGTATTACTAATAGAAGTTGGTTTACACTCATTGCTGGTCCAATACGATGTCCTTATATATCTAATCTAATAAAAAAAAAAAGTGCAAATTGACCACACCTCTGCTACGCCCCAAGCCATGTCCACCAGCCAATCAGAGTGACTATATGCACATTAACCCAACCAAGATGGCAGCCGGCAGCCACCAAGCTGTAGCAAGCAGGAGGCTTGGTTGCTCCAGCGATGGAGGAAGCCAACCTTCCTGCCTGGCCTGGCTGGCTGTGGCCTCCACTCAAGGCAATAAAGTTTCAATTATAGAAGATAAATAAATCCCATATACCTGCTTCCTGCCACCCTCCTCTGGGAGCTTGGGTGGCTGGGGGCCATGACCAGCCTGCAAACAGCCATCAGCCCCTCACCCAGGATGGCCACACCCTCATGGGTTGAGGGTCTCTGCTGGGGGGCTTGGCCAGCCTTCAAACAGCCATCAGCTCCTCACCCAGATTGGCCAGGCACTCCAGGAGGGACCCCCACCCTGAAAGGGCTGTGGCCAGCCTGCAAACAGCCATCAGCCCCTCACCCAGACTGGCCAGGCACCCCAGGGGCCCCCACCCTGAAGGTGGTGTGGCCAGCCTGAAAATTGTCATCAGCCCCTCACCCAGGCTGGCCAGGCACTCCAGCGGGAACACCACCCTAAAGGGGGTGTGGTCAGTCTGAAAACGGCCCTCAGCCACTCACCCAGGCTGGCCAGACACTCCAGCGGGACCCCCTCCTGATCTGGGACACCCTTCAGGGAAAACCAGCTGGCCCCCAACCCAACACCCGGCCTCTATCCTACATAATAAAAGGTTAATATGCAAATTTACCCTAACAGCAGAACAACTGGGAATGACTGGTCACTATGACACACACTGACCACCAGGGGGCAGATGCTCAATGCAGGAGCTTCCCCCTGGTGGTCAGTGCTCTCCCACAGGGGGAACTCTGCTCAGTCACAAGCCAGGCTGACGGCTGCCAGTACAGTGGTGGTGGTGGGAGCCTCTCCCTCCTCCTCAGCAGCGCAAAGAATGTCCGACTTCAGCTTAGGCCTGCTCCCTGTGGCAAGTGGACATCCCCCGAGGGCTTCTGGGTTGCCAGAGGAATGTCTGACTGCCAGCTTAGGCCCAATCCCCCAGGGAGCGGGCCAAAGCCAGCAAGTGGTCATCCCCCGAGGGGTCCCAGACTGCGAGAGGGCCCAGGCCGGGTTGAGGGACCCCCCCGAGTGCTCAAATTTTTGTGCACCAGGCCTCTAGTATTATATATATTTAGTTAAGTATTTTTCATGCATGTAGCCAGTACAAGTAAATCCACTAGACATTTTCATCTACATCTAAACATATGTTCTTGTCTATCTTTCCCATTACCATGTTTTCTCTTGATATATTATTATCTTTCTAAAGTCAGTGTTCATCATTCAGGCTTTCCTCTATATATTATTTTTACATTTGAATATTTCCCAAGAACTATATAGTTTATTAACTGTTGCATAAAATGCAACCGATTTTTTACAATTTCAGTTATGTTCACTTTCTTGAAAGCGTGTTTTATATAGTATTGGAGCTGTGGGGGGGTTTCATTAAATATTATTCTGCTGAGCTTCATCCATATTAGGCTTGTTACCATAGTTAGGTTTTTTTTTTTTTTTTTTTTTTTTTTTACCATTTTTTGATAATCCATTATGTGATTACCCCATAGTTTATTTGTGTTCTCATTATGAACACTTGGAGTGTTTCCCATTTGTTTTCCTATTGTGAACAAAATTGCTATGAACATTGTTGCACATGGCTTCTATTGTACACAGACAAGAGTTTCTTATGTATAAATATAGGAGTAGAACTATTTCCTTATAATATATGAAGTGTTCAGCCTTAAGAGGTAATGCTAAACTATCTTGAATATATTTGCATCTGAATAAGAGATTCTGTTTGGCCATATATACTCTAACATTTCATAGTGTCACATAGTTTTTATGAATTGAATAATGTAAAAGGGCATCTCAGTATGATACTGATCTAAATTTCCCTGATTTCTAATAATGTTGTTTCTTATATTTCTTCTTCAGCAAAATTCCTATTCATATACTTTGCCTTTTTTTTAAGTAGTTTTCTTTTTCTTACCAATTTGTACCTATTTTCAAAATATGCGTGACACTATTCCTTTTGGTTGTGAAAATTGTAAATATACTCCCCCATTTATAATTTGTCCCTTTACTCTTTTTTTTCCTGGTGAAAATGGTAGTAAACTAATGAAGAATGCAAATACCATCTTTATCAATCATTTCCATTTTATTTCAAGGATTAATGTTAACCTGGTGAGACTTTGAAAAGCATCTTGATTATACTGTGCTTTACCCATCTTGCATCACCATTTCTGTTCACTCCAATTTTACTTTTACTTTCTAGTAGAAACATTAAGACAGCGTCATAGGCATGATCAAATGTCCCTACTGACATCCAATGGGGTAAGTTCCAGCCTCTCCAATAATGGTTTATTCTAATCAGAAGCTTTCTAACCAACATTATATATCAATCCATATGTCCTCAATATTCAGGTAAGTCTATTGCTACTATGTGGAAACTGAATAGAGGGCATAACAAACTAAAATGAAATGAATCACAAAACTGTCCAAAATATTATCAGAGCACGTAACAGGCCATATTGTAAAACCTCTTTACCTGCTTGTCTTCCTCATCAAAATAAACTCCTTGAAAGTAGAGGTTGCATCATTTCAAGAGAATCAGCAATTCCTAATGAGTGCCTGGCACTCTGCAGAGATCTTTTCAATAAATAAATTAATTAATGCTATTATCTTATCATATGTGATGTTATATATATATCTTGAAATGTAAGAAATTGGTTTGAAAGTTATAAAAACAGTAATTTTGAAGGAGTAACAAAATAAGATGCTTCCTCAAAGTGAAATTGAAAGCAATGTTTCTGGTGAGACAGTATATATTTATATGCAATGTAAATACAGTGTTCTCACAAATAATTGAGGATGTAATATGCTACTATTTGTGAAGAGTAGCTTTGAGAATCATTTCTTCCTTCAGATTCTTTAGTAGAGCTCTCCTTAATTAACCTGGTTATTGCTCCCATTCCATTTCAGAAGTGCATTCTCTGTCTCTCAAACACAGGAGCTATCACAATGCCCTGAATAGTTCCCAGCTTGGCCACTCTGCTTTGGCAACACTGTCTCCTACAAGAAGTGAGGATTTAGGTAGAGATAATTCAGCCCGACAGCACAAGAGTCGATGTGCCCTTGACCTTAATTGAGCCCAGGACCCTTCAGTTCGCAGGCCTACACTCTATCCACTGAGCCAAATGAGCTAGGGAATGACTTAAAATTATAAGAGATAATTTTTTAACGTTACAATGGTGTGGAAACCATACTCCAAAGTTTGAATTTTAACCTTTTCCTGGGCTGGCAGTCTGTGGTATGATACTATGTGGTGACACATGCGATTAGAAGGGTAAACAATTGATACTATAGCTTGTAGTATTCAATGCATTTTTAATATAACTTTTTTAAACTTGATTTGTAATCCTATTGTAAGTCAGGAAGTGTGTGTGTGTGTGTGTATGTGTGTGCATGTGTGTGTGTGTGTGTGTGTTAATATTTATATTCTTAAGAGAGGTTCTTGTACAAATGTTTTCTTTTCAAACAGTTTTGTCTGATTTTTCTGAATGCTAAATATATAGCCCATTTATATAAATGAATAACAAGGAACAATTATTGAGTTCTGGGTAAAGCATTGGGCACAGTCTGTGGGCAAGTGGGACTCTTTCTTAGAGAGAAGCCAAGTTCATCAGGCTGGTGTTGCTCAATGGTAGAGCATCTACCTATGAACTAGGATCTCATGGTTTGATTCCTGATCAGGGCACATGCCTGGGTGAGGGCTTGATCGCTAGTGTGGGGTGTGCAGGAAGCAGCAAATGGAAGATTCTCTCTCATCATTGATGTTTCTATCTTGTTCTACTTATCTCTTCCTTTCTCTGAAATCAATAAAATGAAGAGAGAGAGAAGCCAAGTCCTTCTAGCATATCAAAATTTAGTTGGTAAAGAAATGAGAGGCTTTTTTTTAAAGCATTTCATGAAGGAGATAATACTGTGAAAAAATACATGGTATGCCATAAAGCAGTGGAACAAATAAAGAATCTTACCTCATAATAGACAAACATGGTAATTGAGCATACCTTCGCTACACTTCCCATTGGCTAATCAGCGAGATATGGAAATTAACTGCCAACAAAGATGGTGGGCGGCAGCCACCAAGCTGGAGCAAGCAGGAGGCTTGCTTGCTCCAGTGATGGAGGAAGCCAAGGTTCCCCGCCTGCTGCAGCCTGCTTTAAGCTACACTCAAAGTAACAAAGTTTCAATTATAGAAGATAAATAAAACCCAGATACCTGCTTTCAGTGGGCTGTGGTCACGAAGCTGGAGAAAGCAGGAGGCTTACCTCCCGCCAGCCCTGGCTGGCTCTTAGCTCCTCTCAAGGCTACAAAGTTTCAATTATAGAAGGTAAATAAACCCAGATACCTGCTTTCAGCAGGCCGTGGCCACGGAGCTGGAGCGAGCAGGAGGCTTGCTTGCTCCAGTGATAAAGGAAGCCATCCTGCCACCAGCGCTGAGCTCCACTCAAAAAGCAACATAGTTTCAATTATAAAAGGTAAATAAACCCCAGATACCTGCTTTCAGCAGGCCGTGGCCTCGGAGCTGGACCAAGCAGGAGGCTTGCTTGCCCCTGCGATGGAAGAATATAGAAGGTAAATAAATCCCAGATACCTGCTTCCAGTCACCATTGCCATGAAGCTGGAACGAATAAAAAAAAAAAAGAAAGGCTGGGAGCTTCAGTCGCCAGAGGGCTTGGTCAGTATGAAAACAGCCATCAGCCCCTCACCCAGGCTGGGCAGGCACCCCAGTGGGGACCCCCACCCTGAAGGGTGTTTGTGCAGCCTGAAAACATCCATCAACCCCTCACCAAGGCTTGCCAGGCACTCCAGTGGGGACCCCCACCCTGAAGGGGGTTTAGGCAGCCTGAAAACAGCCATCAGCCCCTCACAAAGGCTGGCCAGGCACCCCAGTGGGGACCCCCACCCTGAAGGGGATTTGGGCAACCTGCAAACAGCCATCAGCCACTCACCCAGGCTGGCCAGGAACCCCAGCAGGATCCCCACCCTGATCCAGGACACCCTTCAGGGCAAACCAGTCGGCCCCCACATATGCACCAGGCCTCTATTCTATATAATAAAAGGGTAATATGCAAATTGACCCTAACAGCAGAACGACTGGGAATGACTGGTCAATATGACACACACTGACCACCAGGGGGCAGACGCTCAATGTAGGAGCTTCCCCCTGGTGGTCAGTGTGCTCACACAGGGCCAGCTCTGCTCAGCCACAAGCCAGGCTGAAGGCTGCCAGTACAGTCAGTGGTGGTGGTGGGAGCCTCTCCCTCCTCCTCAGCAGCACTAAGGATGTCCGACTGCAGTTAGACCTGCTCCCCGCTGGCAAGTGGACATTCCCCAAGGGCTGCCGGGCTGCCAGAGGGATGTCTGACTGCCAGCTTGGGCCCGGTCCAGCAGGGAGCAGGCCTAAGCCAGCAGGTGGACATCCTCCAAGGGATCCCAGACTGCAAGAGGCCATAGGCCAGGCTGAGAGACACCATCTAGTGTTTTATAATAGACTAGAGGCCCAGTGCACAAAAATTTGTGCACTTGGAGGGGGGGAGGGGGGTCCCCCAGCCCGGCCTGTGTCCTCTCGCAGTCTGGGACCCCTCAGGAGATAACAACCTGCTGGCTTAGGCCTGCTCCCGGGTGGCAGAGGGCAGGCCCAATCCCTAGGTGCAGCCCCTGGTCAGGCTCAGAGCAGGGCCGATTGGGGAGTTGGGGCGCCGCCCCGTCATGCACAGAGCAGGGCGGATTGGGAGGTTGCGATGCCACCCTCAGTCACGCTCAGGGTAGGGCCAATTGGGGGGTTGAGGCACCGCCCCCTGTCAAACTCAAGGCAGGCTCGATGGGGAGGTTGCGGCGCCACCCCCTGTCACGCACAGAGCAGGGCCGATCAGAGGGTTGGGGCGCTGCCCCCTGTCACTCACAGAGCAGGGCCAATCAGGGGGTTAGGGTGCTACCCCCTGTCACTCAAAGAGCAGGGCTGATCAGGGGGTTGGGGCGCTGCCCCCTGTCACTCACAGAGCAGGGCCCATCAGGGGGTTGGGGCGCTGCCCCCTGTCACTCACAGAGCAGGGCCAAACAGGGGGTTGGGGCGATGCCCCCTGTCACTCATAGGGCAGGGCCGATCAGGGAGTTGGGGCACCGCCCCATGTCACACACAGAGCAGGGCGGATCAGGGGGTTGGGGTGCTGCACCCTGTCACACTCAGGGCAGGGCCAATGGGGAGGTTATGGCTCTACCCTGTCACACACAGAGCAAGGCCCGTGGGGGGGGGGTTGTGGCGCCACCCTCTATCACCCACAGAGCAGGGCCGATAAGGGTGTTGGGGCGCCGCCACTGTCACACTCAGGGCAGGGCCGATGCAGAGGTTATGGCTCTACCCTGTCACACACAGAGCAGGGCCTTTCAGGGGGTTGGTGCGCCGCACCCTGTCACACACAGAGCCACAGGGCCATCAGGGTATTGGGGAGCTCCCCCCTATCAGGCACAGAGCAGAGCTGATCAGGGGGTTGGGGCGCCTTCCCCTATCACTCACAGAGCCTCAGGGCGATCAGGGGGTTTGGACGCTGCCCCCTGTCACGCTGATCCCGGTGCTGGGAGGCATATTACCCTTTTACTATATAGAATAGAGGCCTCGTTCACGGGTGGGGGCCCGCTGGTTTGCCCTGAAGGGTGTCCTGGATCAGGGTGGGGGTCCCCACTGGGGTGCCTGGCCACTCTGGCTGAGGGGCTGAAGGACGTTTTCTGGCTGGCGGGTGACTAAAGCTCCCAACCGCTCCTTTTTTTCTTTTTTTTTTTTTTTTCTATTCTGGGCCAGCTTCAGCTCTGAGGCCTCGCTGCTGAAAGTAGGTTTCTGGCCTTTACCTTCTGTATTTGATACAATGTTGCAGTCCGGCTGGCTGACTGAAAGCCGGTTTCTGTGGTTTTGTTTAGCTTCTATATTTGCAACATAGTTGCTTAGAGTTGCAGCTGAGAGGCCGGCAATTCAGAAGGGGAACTTTGGAGTTCGCCAGTCACTGGAGCAAGCAAGCCTCCCTGTTTGCTTCAGTGCATGGCTGCCGGCCACCATCTTGGCTGACAGTTAATTTTCATAAGGATATGCTGATTAGCCAATGGGAAGGGTAGCGGTCGTATGCAAATTACCATGTTTCTCTTTTATTAGTGTAGATTAGAGGCCTAGTGCACACAAAATTTGGGGTGGGGGTTCCCTCAGTTTTGTCTGTGCCCTCTCACAGTCTGGGAGTTCTCAGGAGATGGTCTACAGATGTCTGGCCTCCCTCTGCAGGAGGTGACTGGACAAGCAATCAGGGGATGGCGCCACCCAATCACCCTGCCATTGCTGCCCAGCCTCCCTCTGCAGGAAGCAACCAGATGGGCCTATCAGAGGATGGTGCTGGCCCCCCTATTGTGACTCCACCGTTGCCTCTGGTTGCAGCCCCCCTGCCCTGCCTCAAGGCCATTCCCTCCCTCTGCCCGCTGGCATGTGCCTTGGATGTCCTAGCTTAGCCTGCTCGCCGGTCCCACCCCCTGCCAACTGTTCATTCTGCCATTCGGTTGACTTGCATATTTCTCTTTTATTATATAGGATACTGGTAACTTTTTCTCTCTTTTCTTTTTCTTGCCTAGTCTTGCTAGGAACTTATTAATTTTACTAATCTGGTCAAAGAACAAACTTTTGACTTTCTTGACTTTTATTGCCAATTTTTGTGTATTTCATTATTTTCTTCTTTTTCATTTCTCTTGTTTACTGTTTGAGAGTTGATATTCTTTTTTTTCAGTTTTTTTTAGGTAAAAGTTAAGCTATTGTTTTTCTAATTTCTTCTTTTCTAACAAATGTATTTAAAGGTACACTTTACCCTTAAGCACTGCTTTAGTTGTATCTCCAGTTAGTATTTATTATAACTTCATTATCATAGAATTCAAAAGTATTTAATTTTATTTTACTAGTAGAGGCCCGGTGCACAAAAATTTGTGCACATGGGGGCGGGGGGGTCCCTCAGCCGGACTGTGCCTCTTTCGCAGTCTGGGACCCCTTTGGGGCTAACCATTTGCTAGCTTAGGCCCACTTCCCGGGGGATTGAGCCTAAGCTGGCAATCAGACATCCCTCTAGCAGGCCAGCAGCCCTCGGGAGATGTCCACTTGCCAGCGGGGAGCAGACCTAAGCTGCAGTCAGACATTCTTAGCGCTGCTGAGGAGGCAGGAGAGGCTCCTACCATCACCGCTGTACTGGCAGCCATCAGCTTGTGGCTGAGCAGATCTCCCCCCTGTTAGAGTGCACTGACCACAAGGGGCAGCTCCTGCATTGATCGTCTGCCTCTGGTGGTCTGGTGGTTAGTGTGTGTCATAGTGACCAGTCATTCCCAGTCATTCTGCTGTTAGGGTCAGTTTGCATATTACCCTTTTACTATATAGGATAGAGGCCTGGTGCACGAGTGGGGGCCGGCTGGTTTTCCCTGAAGGGTGTCCAAGATCAGGGTGGGGGTCCCGCTTGGGTGCCTGGACAGCCTGGATGAGGGCTGATGTCTGTTTTCAGGCTGGCCACACCCCCTTTATGGTGGGGCTCCCCAATGTTATGCCTGGCCAGTCTGGGTGAGGGGTTGAGGGCCGTTTTTAGGCTGGCGGGAGACTGAAGCTCCCAGCCTTTCCTTTTTTTCTTTTTCTCTTTTTTAATTCTGGGATTTATTTACCTTTTATAGCTGTCACTGGAGCTGAGAGGCGGCTTCAGCTCTGAGGCTTGGCTCCAGCTCTGAGGCCCGGCTGCCTGAAAGCAGGTATCTGGGGTTTCATTGGCTTCTATAATTGAAACATTGTTGCGGTCCTGCTTGCTCCAGCTCTGAGGCCACAGCTGGCTGAAAGCAGGTATCTGGGGTTTGTTTAGCTTTTAGAATTGAAACTCTGTTGCTTTTGGTGCTGTTGCTTTCAGAGCTCAGAAGCGGGCCGCGGCAGGCAGGGAACCTTGGCTTCCTCCATCACTGGAGCAAGCAAGCCTCCTGCTCCCTTCAGTTGTTTGGCTGCCGGCTGCCATCTTTGTTGGCAGTTAATTTGCATATTGCCCTGATTAGCCAATGGGAAGCGTAGCAGAGGTATGGCTAATTACCCTTTTTGTCTTTTATTAGATAGGATAAACTCTTCTTTGAGCCATGGGTTATATAGAAGTGATTGCATAGTCTCAAGCAGTTGTGAATATGTAAGGTATCTTTTTTTTTTTTTTTTAGTTTTTAGCTTAATTCCACTGGGTCAAAGATCATACTCTAAATAATTTTAATAATTGAAATTTATTGAAGATTTTTGATCCAGCATAAGTCAATCTTGGTAAACATTTAAAGCATTTAAAGTGTACTTAAAGTATTAATTTTATTATTCCTAGGTGCAATATACTATAAATGTTAAGTGTATTTAGTTGATTGAGTTTATCATATCTTATTGATTTTCCTGTTGGTTTGCTTTGTCAGCTCAGCCCTGAGAAAGAAGGAAATTCTGGCATCTACCAACAACGTGAATGAACTTTGAGGGTATTATGCCTAGTGAGATAAGCCAGACAGAGAATAACAAATATTGTATAATATCACTTATATGTGAAATCTAAAAAGCCAAACTCATAGAAACAGAGAGTAGAATGGTGGTTACCGGGGCCTAAGGGTGGGGAGTTGGGGAGACAATCTCAAAGGGTACAAACTTGCAACTAGAAGACTAGTAAATCCTGCCATCTAATGCAGAGCATAGTGCTTAAAATCCACAATACTGTATTATTTACTTAAAATTTGCTAGAAGACTAGATCTTAAATGTTCTCATGCCCTGAAGAAATAATCATTATGTGACCTGATAGGTTTGGTGGTAATCATATTGCAATAAATAAATGTATAAAATTTGCTCATTGTACAACTTAAACAATGTTATATGTTGAGTATCTCTAATAATAAAAGCCTAATATGCTAATTAGACCATTCGTCCTTCTGGACGACCTTTCAGATGAAGCCACAGCTGCGGGGCGGGGGGGGGGGGGGGGGGCGGCGGTATCCTTGCATGAATTTTGTGCATTGGGCCTCTAGTATTTCAATAAAAAAAGAGAGGAAGGGAGTTGACTGGCCCAGGGCATGATGGTTACTTTAATGTCAGCAGGTGCCAGGCAAGTGATATGTATAAGTAAAGTGGGTCAGGGGAAAATGCCTACTGTGTACATTACATGAGTGTGGGTATATGAGCGCATATAAGTGTGCAGTTTGTGTGTGTGTGTGTGTGTGTGTTTGTGTTTGTGTGTGTGTGTGTGTGTGTGTGTGTGTGTGTATAGGGGGCACAATAAAGAGCTGTCACTCTTCAAAAGGAGGCAGCTTGTATTGTTCTCCAGAACAGATTTGTTTTGTGGGTCTAATGTTGCCCGATGTCCTAATCTTTCCAGAGAAGCCAGAAAACAATACATTTATATAAAATATCATGAGTGTCCAACGTTGGCTCAAAATGTTAACCACACGAAGCAATGCCTGGGTGCCAGAGTTGGGTTGTGGACTTCAGGCTCAGGAAGAAGAGATGTTTGGAAGGAGTGGGGGCATGAAGAAGCGAAAACAGACAACAGTAAGGATGCTTGAAGGTTTTATTTAAGTATGTCTTTGATATAGTGAAAGATGAGCATTTTTATGACAAAAGTTTCAAGAAGAAAGTTTTCTTTCCAGTTCCACCACTGTGGCCACCAGCCCAATCCTTATTTTACTGCGGAGACGCTGTGATTGGAATAATTTACATGTGCAAATTATATCATAGAAAAACAATTTCATTGCTAACTATAAGCAGGTTAGGGTACTTCATCCAAAATAAGAAGAAAATAAGATTTTGCACTTTTATATTTTAAAGCTGATATTTTTGCAATAGTTTGATAATGGTTTATTCCATTTATACTCTTTTGACAACACAACCTTAAAAGACAATCTATTCATTGGCATGCAAAGCAACATGGCTTCAGAATACACCTCTTAAATTTACAGAACTTAGAATTTCAAACATCCCATGTGGCTGGAAGGTGATGTTATGAAGATGATCTTGAGTAGTGACATACTTACTTCCTAAAGATAAAAGAAAAAGACAGTCATATAACAGAGCTATCATACTCAGATGATGTAGTTAAATTATCCAGGATATATTTTAAAGATTTATTTTGGTAAAAGTTATTTATTGATCTTTTTGTCTTATGAATCCCATAGTCTTTTTAACTTTTCAAATATTTGCAGTCAAAGATGACATCCTAAAGTTCCCTGGTCAAGGAATATAAAGTATATAAATAGTTATAAAAAGCCATTATAACCCACCAAGATAAGTGGTTACTTTTGGTTTTTAGATTTTTATTACTATCCTTATTACATTAAGTATATAATACCAAATTTATTTGTGCTAAAAATTCAAAATACGTAGCAATATAGAATGTCACATTATCACGTGAATGATGCATATTCCATGTTTTATTCTTATCTGTGTTCCTAATGCCCTGTCCCTTAATTGACACTCAGGAAATATTTTCGGAGTAAGTGGGTGAATGAGTAAATGTGTAATTATCTAAAACAAATATAATGATGTATTCTTAAATGAGTCATACTTTTGCTTATCTACCAAGAGAGCAAAGACTCCCCTCCCTCCCCACACAAGGAACAACCTGTAGCTGAATGATACAATTTATGAAAGTTTTGATGGTTTTCAGAATGCACAAAAATGCAATCACCTGTCGGTAATTTTGTTTTCATGCAGCCAGTTTATAAAGTCCAGGGTGGTAAGAATATCAAGATATGTGCTCATTTCATCAGAGAAAGAGCCTTCGGCATGTCTGCGGTGGACCTGTTCAGGAGTGGCTTGTGAGGATCTGAGGACAAGTGGGATAAAAATCAGTATTTGGTTAAATGCTTTATATACATGCTTTCTGATTGCGTATCACTGGTAACGTGTGCGGGTCACTGAGAAAACAGGATGTCATGTTTACAGAGGGCCGACTGTGAGAACCTGCATGAACTGGTGCGTGTCAGAATGGACAACCTGGAGGTAGTGAAGAGCAGAGCAGGACGGGAAACCCAGCCTGTAAAACTTCATGCCTTCCGCAGTGGTCCTGCTGGTCCAGAGATTTTAGAATATTGGCAAAACAGAAGTTATTATTGAGACTATTCATCTGTTTAAAATTCAGGAAAATGTAAAACTAGTGGTTATTAAAACAGCCTTGCAAAGTGCAGTATTAAGAGATTAAACTTTATATTAGATTTTCTGTTTTTATTAGTTTAATTAGCAGCATTTTTGGTGCCCCTTTAAAATATCATAAAATATCCTCAAGTATAAGCAACTATTTTACCACTGATTTTGTAAGTTGGGTCATCAATGTTTAAAAAAGCAGTGACAATATCAGGTTATTAGCTAAATAGTAATACAATCCCTTTTGTCTTAAGATTTCTCCAAGTCTCAGTAAGCTTGCTTTAAATTTCACAAAAAATTGAGTTGAACATGAATTTCCTGCTTCTCATAATTCAAATGTCAATCAAAATGGTCAAGAGAAAATGAGATGGTCCAGGGGTCTGTTTGGTTGTGGTAAGATCCAAGAAGGTAGCTAACGGACTTAGTCTTATTTTCAGCTGTGAAAATTAATGGCTATTTATATGACAGTCCCATCAAAATGGGGATGTTGTTAAATATATTGACTTTTGCACATATTTATATTTTGAGTGTCATTTCATTAAACATCTTAAGTTTAATCCCTTTCAGTCTTTATCAGTTTATTAGCTAAACAGTAACACAAATATATGTTGATCCCATATGTAAATACTTAAAGTCAAACTTCAAGTTTTCAGCATTATTTCTTTTTTCATTATCCCTAGTATTTCTAGTTTAAGCTTATCATCCTGATGTAGTTCGCAATAGCACCGTATTCTCAAAATTGTCCTGGATTGACAAATGAATAGCCTCATTATAACACAAGTCTAATGTGGGATAAAAATACCACCTGTCTGACTCTATTATTAATACTTGATACTACAGATACAACATATTAAATTCTTGTAGATTGTCTCCCACCAATAGGAGTTAGTTCCTTACTTTGTGAGACTATACTAATTGCTTCTATAATTCAAGTCAATAAATAGATAAATGTAGTGTAAGTTTTTCAACATCATGCAAAAATAAAAAATTAAAGTTAAATAAGAGTGTACAGACTTAACTCTTGCCTTCCTAGGCCTTTCACTAGCCAAGCAATGAATTCCTTGACAGCTTGCCCTTCCAAATAAGAACTTAAATCACTGGTAACTGTCCCTTCAGTGTGTCTCTCAAATTCATCATGATGTTTGGCAATGCCATTCCTGATAGAAATGTGAACATTACATTGAAGATCTGTCTCTTTAGCAATATGGTTCTCACCTGTAAGTATGGCAGGTTGGGGTTGAAGAGACTGAGGGAGATTTAGGAGATGAGGGTAGTTAGGAGACTCGTCCTGAAACTACATGAAGTACCTGAACAGACAGTTGATGGGCGAGAGATAGTAGCAGTTAAGGGGAAAATTGGCCCACTCAGCACACCCATTTCCAGCTGTTCTGCTTGTCCGTGCCATTATTACTGTTGCATTTACTTCCGCCTCAGTGTATGTGGACTCTCCAATGTGCTATGCAGCTCGCAGACAAGTCAGCTGTTTATTAATACTTACGGGATCAGACATAGTTAAGTGAGTCAAGGGAAAGCTAAGGACCATCTCAAAATGTCATCAAAAGGATCATGTGATAATGGATGAAAGGAAACATGTGATGGGACAGCAGTGAGGAAAGCTAAGATGCTGACTCCATATCATCCTCAAATGTGATCTGTGTAGGTGGTTGACCAGCTGCCCTCCTGCATCTATTACCCTGGAAGGTTTCATCTTAAACACACAACAGAAACCGCCTGAGAGTGAGGATGAATTTACAATAGGTTACCAAATTGTAGCATTCCCTTTCCAGAAATGAGGATAATTGTTTTATTTTTTTTTTTCAAATTTCTCTTATTTCACCAATGGCCATGTCTGTAGTCACTAACAAGGACTTCTCCCAGTGTCTGCTCTGACCATGACCACCATCTTTCCTGTCATGCCATTCCGCTTTAACAACTTTTGATAAACCACTCTGTCTCTCCAATTCTTCCAGCTGACCCATATTCATTCTCTCTCTCTCTCTCTCTCTCTCTCTCTCTCTCTCTCTCTCTCTCTGCAAATCTATGTGTTTATCCTGATATTTAGATTCCTTCAGCTGTCTCGGATGCACAACTCTCTTCCCCTTTGGGCCACTCTCCAAAGAAATTGTGAAATTCCACCATCTCGGTGAAAGCCTAGTGAAAGATTTCCATCAGTAGCCTACATGCACCATAAAACCCAACACTGTCAATGAAAATCCAACATTAAAATGTATGTCTTACGAAGGGCTTGTGCTCTTATTTGCCTTCTTCTCTGTTTATGCGGTGCAGCTAGGCTATAATTTTAAATGTGTATCTAGGATTGTATTCTACAAGAAAATGACTGCCTCTGTTTCCATTCCTTACCATGATTAACTTGGCTAGGGGTTACTTTAAATGTGATTATAGTCATGAGTTTGAACCCTACAAGGGAATGTTGAATTTGCTCTTATCTTTTGGTCAAAAAATAGATTCCTCACAGTTCATGTCTAAAAAGTCAGCTTTCAATTTTAATAGAAAATGGGTAAGAGAGTAAATATTGCCAAGACCACAGTGGGGAAAATGATTTAAAATCTACGTTTCATTACAGGGTGGGTAAGGCATTTTCAGGGTGAGAAGTGGGACTTTCAGAGACATAATATGCAGGATAGCATCACCAACCTTGAAATCATCAAAGCTGAAAGAGCTGATACACCCTATTTGATGAGCATAATAACATAATGAAAGTCAGGAGATATTTTAGACATATTTAAGTAACACATTTGTGTGCAAATTTGGGGCTAGGTTTAAAATCTTACTTGAGCTGGGCCAGCAACCAATCCACGAACCTCTGCTCACTCACTGCCTGCCGTGCTATGCTGAGGTCACTGATGAACGTTCCTTCGGCGTAGCGCTTCTCTTCATTTATCTGATCCAGATCATTGAGCGAGTCCGCATGGGGAGCTGGGAACGAGCTGTGAAGAACAGTGATTGGTGCAACTAAGTCTCTTCTTGAGTGGACTCACTCAAGAAGCACCTTGAAAACACAAGACCACATGAAATTGAAAGGCAGGTTCCTTGAGCATTTCAGTTGATATGAGGGACACCTTGTTTGCCACGGGAATCTCAGAGTTTTGTTAGAGTTGAATACACTCTGATTCTGAATCCTGGGAGCAGATTTTTTTTTTTAAATATATATTTTATTGATTTCTTTACAGAGAGGAGGGAGAGGGATAGAGAGTTAGAAACATTGATGAGAGAGAAACATCAATCAGCTGCCTCCTGCACACCCCCAACTGGGGATGTGCTGGCAACAAAGGTACATGCCCTTGACTGGAATCAAACCCGGGACCCTTCAGTGGCCAGGCCGACGCTTTATTCACTGAGCCAATCTGATCAGTGACTGGGAGCAGATTTTTAACTGGCTTCCTCTTTACTGAAATAGGATTATATAAATAGTTTTTAAAAGTAAGTAATGTACTTATGACTCTGCTAGTATCGATAGAAGAGAGCAATGACTTGACAATTTTACAAGAGTGAAGAACCCCTAATCATTTAGGCAGCTGATTTGTGTTCTGAATTTTGTTTGCATGTGTTAATATAAAAATGTAGCTCCATTACCTGGTTACATGATAGCTGATGATGAAAGACAAAGACAATTAAAATTTATAGAATGCCAAGAAAAAGCCCACTTGTTAATTTCAAACTGTGTGGTGGATAATCCACATGCCGGTAATCAACAGTTGTTTGCCATGGCAAATAAGGAGAAATATTCAATAGTATTAATACTTAGAAATAAAATTGAGATACTATTGTCACCTGTCAAAATAGCAAAGACTAAATATGGGGGAAGGTATTATGAAAGGAGTATTTCTATGGGGCTGAGGGGAGTGTGCATGTGTATGACTTTTCTGGAAAGCAAGCTGGCAAGATATTATAAAAGACTTAAACTTATTCAAACCCTTTGAAAACAGTAATTTTAGTACCAAAAACCTAGCCTCAGGAAAGAGTACAAAAATGTAGGGAGAAAAGTTATTTGCAGCATTCTTTGTAGGAAAATGTAAAGAACTCAAGTGTTCAATAGAAGAGGAATAGCTAAATAAATATTGTATATTTATGAGATAAAATAGTATGCAGCTATTAAATATCATACATTTAATAGATATTTGTAATGCTATATGAAAGAGCTAACAATACAATCCTATCTAATAAAGGAGAAACATGGTAATTAGCATACGACCGCTACCCTTCCCATTGGATAATCAGGGCTATATGCAAATTAACTGCCAGCCAAATGGCGGTTAACCGCCAACAAAGATGGCAGCTAATTTGCATATGTAGGCACAATGCTGGGAGGCGAAAGGGAGAGGACGGAAGAAGCCTCCTGCCACTGAGGGTGATCGGAAACCCAGTGGGGGAGGTAAGAGTCGGGCGCCTTTGCTGGCCTGGCCAGTGATAGCGGGAAGCAGGGGTGGAGCCAGCAATGGGAGCTGGGCAGGGATGGAGCCGGCAGTCCCGGGAGCTAGGGATCTCTTGCCCAGGTCTAAAACCTTGGCCAAAGATTTTAGGCCTGGGCAGGGGTGGAGCATGAAATTGTGGGGAGCTGGGGGTTCCCTACACAGACCTAACACCTTGGCCACAGGTGTTAGGCCTGGGCAGGGGCGGAGCCTGCAACCACGGGGAGCTGGGGGTTCCCTGCCCAGGCCTAATGCCTTGACCAGAGGCGTTAGGCCTGGGCAGGTGCGGAGCGGGGGATCGCGGGGAACTGGAGGTCCCCTGCCTACGCCTAATGCCTCGGCCAGAGGCGTTAGGCCTGGGCAGGTGCGGAGCGGGAGATCGCGGGGAGCTGGGGGTCCCCTGCCCAGGCCTGATACCTCTGACGGAGGCCTCAGGCCTGGGCAAGGAGCCGATCCAGTGATCGGCGATCGGAGGGTGATGAGGGTCAACTCCTCTGGGCGAGGGCAGAGCCGGAGATAAGGAGGTGAAGGTGGTCCCCTGCCCAGGCCTGAATCCTGGGCCATAGGAATCAGGCCTGGGCCAGGGGAGGAGCCAGCAATCGGAGGGGTCTGGGGGGTCCCCTGCCCAGGCCTGATACCTCTGGCAGAGGCATCAGGCCTGGGAAAGGGGCCGATCCTGCGATTGGAGGGTGATGGGGGTCAACGCCTGAGGGCTCCCAGTATGTGTGAGGGGGCAGGCTGGGCTAGGCGACACTCCCTCCCCCCGACCCAGTGCACGAATTTCGTGCACCGGGACCCCTAGTCCTATCTAATAAAAGAGAAACATGGTAATTAGCTGTACAGCCGCTACCCTTCCCATTTGCTAATCAGTGAGATATGCAAATTAACTGCCAACCAACATGGCGGCTGGCAGCCAGGCAGCTGACGCAAACAGGGAGGCTTTCTTGCTCCAGTGATTGCAGATTCCAACGTTCCCCACCTGACTTGCCGGTCTCTCAGCTGCAACTCTAAGCAACTATGTTGCAAATATAGAAGCTTAACAAAACCCCAGAAATCTGCTTTAGTCAGCCGGACTTCAGCCAGCCGGACCACAACATTGTATCAAATACAGAAGGTAAACAAAGGCCAGAAACCTGCTTTCAGCAGCCGACGCCTCAGAGCTAAAGCTGGCCCAGAATTAAAAAAAAAAAAAAAAAGAAAAAAGGAGCTGTTGGGAGCTTCAGTCACCTGCCAGCCTGAAAACGGCCCTCAGCCCCTAAGCCAGACTGGCCAGGCACCGCAGTGGGGACCCCCACCCTGATCCAGGACACCCTTCAGGGAAAACCAGGTGGCCCCCACCTGTGCACCAGGCCTCTATCCTATATAGTAAAAGGGTAATATGCCTCCCGGCACCGTGATCAGCGGATCTGCTAGGCCTCCCAGCACCGGGATCAGCATGACAGGGGGCAGCGCCCAAACCCCCTGATTGCCCTGCGGCTCTATGTGTGACAGGGGGCAGGGCCACAACCTCCCTATCTGCCCTGCTCTGTTCATGACAGGGGAAGGCGCCCCAACCCCCTGATCAGCCTTGCTCTGTGCCTGATAGGGGGGGCACCTTCCCAACCTCCTGATTGCCCTGTGGCTCTGTGTGTGACAGGGTGCGGTGCCCTAACCCCCTGATCAGCCCTGCTCTGTGTGTGACAGGGTGCAGCGCCCCAACTCCCTGATGGGCCTTGCTCTGTGGGTGATAGAGGGCGGCGCCCCAAACACCCCCCGCCCGATGGGCCCTGCTCTATGTGTAACTGGGTAGAGCCATAACCTCCCCATCGACCCTGCCCTGAGTATGACAGTGGGCGGTGCCCCAACTCCCCTATGGGCCCTGCTCTGTGAGTGACAGGGGGAAGCTCCTCAATCCCCTGGTGGGCCCTGCTCTGTGCATGATAGGGGGGAGCTCCTCAACCCCCTGATCGGCCCTTCTCTGTGTGTGACAGGGTACGGAGCCCCAACGCCCCTGATAGCCCCTGCTCTGTGCATGACAGGGGGCAGGGCCCCAACCCCCTGATCGGCCCTGTTCTGTGCGTGACAGGGGGGAGCTCCTCAACCCCCTGATGGGCCCTGCTCTGTGTGTGACAGGGTACGGAGCCCCAAACCCCCTGATGGGCCCTGCTCTGTGCATGAGAGGGGGCAACACCCCAACCCCCTGATGGTCCCTGCTTTGTGCATGATAGGGGGGAGCTCCTCAACCCCCTGATGGGCCCTGCTCTGTGTGTGACAGGGTACAGAACCCCAAACCCCCTGATGGGCCCTGCTCTGTGCATGACAGGGGGCAATGCCCCAACCCTCTGATGGGCCCTGTTCTGTGTGTGACAGGGGGTGTCGCCGCCACTTCCCTATCCACCCTGCCTTCAGTGTGACAGGGGGTTGTGCCCCAACCCTCCAATAAGCTGTACCCTGAGCATGACTGAGGGTGGCATCACAACCTCCCGATCCACCCTGCCCTGTGCATGACAGGGGGCAGCGCCCCAACTCCCCAATCGGCCCTGCTCTGAGCCTGACAAGGGGCTGCACCTAGGGATTGGGCTTGCCCTCTGCCACCTGGGAGCAGGCCTAAGCCAGCAGGTCATTATCTCCGGAGGGGTCCCAGACTTCAAGAGGGCACAGGCCAGGCTGAGGGACCACCCCCCTCCGGGAGTGCACAAATATTTGTGCACCAGGCCTCTAGTCCTATCTAATAAAAGACAACAGGATAATTGACCCTACTTTCGTTACACTTCCCATTGGCTAATCAGGGCGATATGCAAATTGAATGCCAAGAAAGATGTTGGTTAACCACCAAAAAATATGGTGGTTAATTTGCATATGTAGGCGCAAAGATGGGAGGTGAAAGGGGAAGGATGGAAGAACGGTGATAGGAAACCCAGGTGGCAGGCAAGAGCTGGGTGACAGGGCAAAGGCGGCCCTGACCCTCGGCCCTGGATTGGAGAACCGGGGCAACCTTTGCCTGCCCGCCAGCCGGTGTTCGTGATCCGAAAGCCGTGCTGCAGACAAGGCAGCACCCCTGGGACCCAGGAGCTGCCTTACCTGCGGTCGTGATCTTGATCAGAAAGCCGGGCCACAGCAAGGCAGCTCCCTGGAACCCAGGAGCCCAGAGGCAAAGTCTGCAGGTGAAGCAGCGATCAAGCTATGAGGGGGAGAGTGGGGGGTGGAAGGAGCTCCAGGAGCAGCTCTGGCCGGAGACTGAAGACTCCCGCTGGAGCAAGGAGCAAAGACTGAAGGCTCCAGCCACAGTGAAGCCTGTGTCCAGAGCGAAGATGGAAGGCTGTAGCCAGAGTGAAGTTCTGGGACCCTGGCGCCAGAGGAAAACTGGTGCCAGCAGCCAGGGGAAGGGAAAGCCTATTGCATGGACCTTTTCAGGCAACAGGCATCTAGTGCTAAGATAAAAGGCATAACATGAAGCTGTATAATGATCTGAGATATATTCTATATACAGTACATACATAACAATTTTTGCATATTTTGTATCATGAGCATGCATAACTTTTACAATTAGTAAGAAACAGTGTTATTTTTTAAAAAGGAATTAAAAAAGAAAAAGTTGGTGTGAATAATTAAAATAATCTACTATGCAGTGTGTGAGTAGTGAATGGATAGATAGGATCAGCTGAAGATTTCAACAAGCTACAATTTCCCATGTAACACATTTTCCAACATAGCCTACTCCTTTGGTTTCGAAACAACATACTCTGATCTATACTCCAGAAACAACTTTATCACAATGATATTTTAAACTTTTTAAAATTGTACAGAGTATTTACTCTCAGTTACTGAGACCGATTCACAAATTATAGTTTTCACAGGCTGTATTATAACCATCGTGCTGTTAGTTCAAGTCTAAAGAGTGAATACCTGGACTTCTTCTCTGTGTCCTGAAGGGAACGCTGCAAGCTGCCTTGGACCAGCATCACAAATAATCCAGCCACAAAGTAAATGCTTTTCATGTTTGCTGCCTGTTGGTGCACAGAGAGTGGGAGAGGTTGGGGGAGGGAGAAAGGCAACCATATTTAAGCACATCAGGCTCAATTCATTTAATTACGATAAAGTAAATATTATAAAAAAAGAAAATCTATTTTATTTTGAGTATATTTAAAAAGTAAATTATATTTTCCCCCAGATTTTTTTTGGGGGGGGGGCAAAAAAAAAGATTTAAA
The DNA here is from genome assembly GCF_028538775.1 of Myotis yumanensis. NCBI lineage: Eukaryota > Metazoa > Chordata > Mammalia > Chiroptera > Vespertilionidae > Myotis > Myotis yumanensis. The sequence continues at coordinate 77,125,229 of NW_027223759.1, forward strand.
AAATGTGTACCACCTTTAAGGTTTTTCATTAATGGAGGACACTTCTGTTAATAATTAGAAGGTTCATTTTCAGATTTGGAATTAAAAATGTCTATGATAAACATTTAAGATACCCACTGTAGATGATATGCTACATATGGTTAGCCTGAATGTCACCTTATCTATAATGCCACCCCCTTCACTATCAATCTGGCTTTGAATTAATAGTCCTTCACTTTCAAGCATTTACATTATACTGCATTTCAACCATCTTAAAGCAGCCTTGGGCTACAACTTGGCATACCAGCACTCGGTTCAGATGTACTATTCATTTATATTTTAAATAGTATAACTTGGTCTCAACTTTGTAATTATAAAGCGGCCAACAGATTTGAGGTATTTTAGGGTGCTTTGGCCTGTTCTAAATTAAAGGGAAAAAATGGTTTTAAAGACAAGCAACAAGAACAAATGCTTCTGGCAACTTGAACAAGTAAGAAACTCAAGAGATCACTGTCATAATGGAAATTAATGCCTGTTTCTGAAGTCTCAGAAGTCCCCAGGTTGTTTTATAATTGGTCTTAGTCCAGGACGTGTCATTCACTGCTTGTGACACCCTAGGCCTAGTTGTGGGATACACCTGGTTGCTTGTCCTTGTACCACAAGCAGAGCCTCACGAAGCCACAGGATGCCAAAGGCATGATGAGGCAGTGTGTAAGGTGGGAACTAAAATGAATTTGGGGCAGGAGATCCCCACAGGGCAAGCTCCTCTTTATTCTGAATAAAAACCTCAAGTCCAGCATTTGTCATGGACTTCTCTCTGCTACTCAAGTCCCACCATGTTTCCGTGAGATGTGGGGATTTCAATCCAAGTTTGATTATGTTTATCCATAAATAATTAGAAGGAGGATTTTTAGCAAATGGCATTTGGTTTGAAATAAGGATTTTACAAATATTATCATTTCAAACTATCAATCTTTTCTTTAACATCCTAGCCATATTTACTGTCTAGCTTTGGCACTCAAACATGGAGACTGGAATGCCAGCAGTGGTATTTTTTTCTTTGAAATATTGTCTCTTTAGATTAATTAGTTAGTTAAACTAACTAACATAATAGTAATTACATATTCTCCCTTCTTCATTCATCAACATGAAATTACTAATTTGGCATTTTGCTATGCTTCGGTTGATCTAGTCATAAACTTTGGAAACGTTGCCATATATGTAAGTAGTGTCTTCAGATTATACATCTCAATGATAAATTCATGCCTTCTGGAATTTAAAAAAAGCAAAGATTTCTTTTAGAATTACACCACTGTTGCAAAAGCAAATTAGTCCCAAGTAATTTCTTCTATGCAAAGTCCCTAAAGGTTTTACAAAATCGTCACTATATTCTATATGGAGGGAGATTGAAAGCATGTGCTGTTCTGCTGCTATGGGAGCCATTGGAGGGGGAAACAGTAGTGAATGATCCAAGACTTCTATAGGCAGTGAGTTGAGTTCTACTGAAAGAGAAAGTGATTATAAAAATCTTATTCGTTCATTTGTAAGTTTATAGAATTGTGAAAAACTTTGAGGATAAGTTTAATTGCTTGAATGCCACTACTGAGAAAGCAAATGTTTATATTATTTTTGATTCAAAATCTTATTCAATAATAGAAGAATTTCCAATTACTCCCCTCCACATCCTTCAGATAGCCTGAGAGAATGTGTACTTTTGTAAAAACCACACATTTCCACTCAAATTTAAAGGGAAAATATGGGAACAATAGCATTCTCTGTGTAGGAAGTCTTTTAGAAAATTAATCTTAGACATAAGCAAGTGACATTATATAATGTCTCTAAATGTATTGGTATTGTAGGCCAAATACATACTTTTTAAAACTGATCAGCTCATTTCCTCTCATAGGTCCTTGGTATGTGTAGGAAAACAAACCACTTGATCATTTACTCCATTGAGGATCTTTGTAAAATCATTCTTTGTCCCCAAGGGCTTAAATAGGTATTTTAGAGTGTCTGATTTTGTTTCTATAGAGATTTACTAACATTATATTTTAGATTGTGGTTATTTTATACATTTTATTTATTCCTACTGCCCCTGAATACATAGTAGACAATTATTAATGGGAGGTTTCTCTCAGCTCCATTCAAACAATTGCCAATAATTGATTAGTTTACTGCACCAAATATGCTGTCTTATTTACAACAGCTGATTTCATGGACTTTGAGTTTTTGATAGAGTTATCAGAAATTTGAATATTTGAAAGATGATATTGATTCTTCTCTTTTAGTAAATGATAAATTTTCACTGGCAAGGAGCAATTGCTATTATAGCCTCTCTAATGGACACATTTCTGCTGATTGTAAAAGGGGCCTTCTGTTCAAAGTAATAGACACGTTAATAAAATCTAAGGAAAATATTTATATACTTAAAATGTTACCCCTTATTTTAAAAACACAGTTCTCATAACAGTTAAGTCTTATAACAAGTTCATTTATTTGAATCTTTGTTTTTCTTTCAACTTCATATCTTTTTATTGAATTAGTTTTTCTACTCATTTTACGGCTTCACTGGGTTGACGTTTATGTAAAATATTTTGTATCACTTTTTTCAACTCAATTCTACCCTGTGTATTATTAGTGAAAAGTATAAGATGAAAGAACAAAGTTTGAATTCATACTTTATCCCCTTAAAAATACTTAACAGTACCCAAATCTGAATAGACAGTCTTCCAATCACTCAATAGGAATCTTACCTTTTGATATCAGGCATAGAATAGAGCAGGTGGAGAGAGAGCGAGCCCTCTTTGGAGATGAGCTGGGTCCTGAGCTCTGTACTTCTGCACCAAAGCGCACTGCTTTTATATACTCTCTAGCGCTGTTTAGCCCCACAGATATTACGCTGACAATATAAATTTCTCCTCTGTAAGTAATGGGCTTTTGTTACAAACGCTTTAACTCGCAGACTCCCTTCACTCTTCTCATTCTATCCTTGCACTGGGTGGGATCTCAGAGGCCAGGAAACTTTATTTACTCTCATGAGTTGTTTTTTTTAATTTCTGGGGAATGGAAAGGACAGTTGGGAAATTCAACTTTCACTCACCAATCAGGTATGAAAAATGCTGACGAACTCTTGTTGTAATGTACACCACAAGTTGAACAGAGGACGCTTCAGTCACAAAATCAAATCAAGGAGTCTTTAATTCAAAAGCCGGTGGCTACAAGGAGCATTAGCTCTCTCCAAATCTCGAAGTCCCGAGTGAGTACAGCAGTAAGCTTATAAAGGCAAAAACCACGGCCTGATAGATGTTGGAATGTGGAACTACCTTGTGAAAGCAGTTTGTACAGAAGCCAAATTGAGCAAAGTTACCTATCTCTAAAGGTTATCTATAGTTTCAGTTCCTGGAGACACTGAGTCAAGGGAAAGCATTTTTGGGGCTCTGGTTCTCAGGCAAGGACAATAGCCTTTGTAAAAGCACAAGGGGGCTGGCAACAAAATGGGGTGCTTTATGTGAGTTAACAGGTCTTATTCTGGAAACAGAGGTCAAAATGGAGTCACTTAGGTTAACTAACCTATTATTTAAATAAGCAAATGTTTACAGAAGCCAGAATATCAGGGTTAAAATTTTAAACAGCAGTTTTTACCCAAGATGGAGGTTACTATGCTTCACTCTGAAGTGAATTTTGATGTTGCGGATGTGAAATTACTTAGTTTATGGCTAACCTTTCTTTGAGGATGGCCTCAATTAAGGGTCTTACAAGGCTTTCCGTTTTGCTACTTAGTTATGATGAATTTATCTGAATATAATCCTTTCATCTCCCCAAATAAATACATCACTCACTTAAAACATGGTTAGTAATCTTCTCATCCACACTATATGGAATTAATTTGTATTTGGGGGCAATTTTAAAGAATATTCATTCAAACCTAAACTGTTCTATTGCAATAAATTGGAGTCCAGAAGAAGGATAAAGCAAAATGAGGATTAAACATCCAAGATAGGGGATGCCAATAAGACAGGGTTTAGTATTTCTTTTTCCTTTTAATGGATATTTAAAGGCTAATTCTATGATAAGGGAGCTGGACACTAATTTAGAAAAGGACAAGATACAATCATGCTAGCATATGTATTTTTTGAGCTTCATCATCTGCCACTTAGGACTTCAATGATCTATAGGATTTAGGAGCTATGAGTCTGATCACTTTAGACAAAGAGAAATATAGGAAGTGACTGGACAGACAGCATGAGGATGTGTAAGTGTAATCAGATTTTAGTCTGGCTGCTGTCAACATGTTGTGTGACTGTGGTCCAGTCACACATCTCTCTGTGCCTCAGCTTCTGGAACTGTCAAATGAGAGGGTGGCTTCAACGACACTTCTAAAATAAAAATCTAATTCTATGTGACAAATCCATCATGACATTTTCTAACTAGGTTTCAATCTTGTAATATCATCAGCAGCGTGATGAAGCTGATGACTTGTACAGAAGTAAATCGCTGATACAACTGGAGGAACATTTCCAATGCACTTAAACTCTTCAGTTGTGGATTGGATTCACTATTGGGTAGAGAACTACTTACATGCCATAGGGATTAATTCTACATGAAATTGGAAAACCTCAGGAAGGTGTTTCCATGCTGATGATTTCTGATGATAGAAGGCGGTGCTATTCAAAGCATAATCTATGGGCCGGAATCACCTGCTAGAAATGTACACTCTGGGCCAAGCCCAGACTTACTGAATAAGAACCTGCATTTTACCAAGATTCCAGGCAATTCATATGCATATTAAGGTTTGTGAAGCACAGCTGCATAAAACACCATCTCATTTCTTCACCTCCTCCCTGGTGCTTGCTGCAGTTTTGACCTGAGGTATTAATCAGTAAGTATTTTCTTAAGATTTTACTTTTTCTTAAACCTGTAATCACTCCCACAATTGAGTATTTAATTCATCTTGAAACTGGTCATTCCCATAGTTGCTAACTGAGTGCTTTTCTTATAGACCCCCTTCTCAATGAGCAATATGCCTCCTTGTATAAAATCTTTCTTGATAATGCATTAGTTTTTCCGGAGCTAATAAGTGCTTTCCTTAGTTTTCTAGAAACTAGATGTAAAAACCACGTGTTGCATCTCTACAGTTTTTTTTTTAAAGTATTTTAGATATTCTTAAACAACGAGCCTTCTTACCATCACTCTCTTGCCAGACCGCAGCACTGTACCTTGGCCTCGGCTGGCCCCTCCACCTCCCTGTGTGGACAAGCTTCCTGTTGTTCTGCCTAACCATGTTCCTTTGAGTGGGAGGTTGTGACCTTGTGCTTGTGATAAAGACGTTCTGTATAGCTTACCCACTGGCAAGAACACAAATTGAACCTTTCAACCACTAGAACAACATTTTTTAAACTGACATTTGCAGACTTGTGGAGTGTTTTTACATTGATCTTTGCTAATGCAGTTAGCAGTATGTTTGCATGTATGACTTAATAAATCCTTGAATCCTAAAAAAAGGAAGATCTATACATTCAAGTGCATTTTGAATGTATAGATCTTCCAATATTGTCCCAACACCAGCCTCCACTTGGCCTCCAATTCCCATCATAGCAGTAATTTATTTAGATGAGAGTTGGGAAAAGTAGTGGCCTTATGTTTATTCTAGTAGCCAGGTGCATGAAATTCGTGCACATTAAAAGGGAATTAATTGCCCTAACTGGCTTGGCTCAGTGGATAAAGCATCGGCCTGCAGACTCAAGGGTCCCTTGTTTGATTCTGGTCAAGGGCATATACCTTGGTTGTAGGCACTTCCCCAGTGGGGAGTGTGCAGGAAGCAGCTGATCGATATTTCTCTCTCATCAATGTTTCTAACTCTCTATCTCTCTCCTTTCCTCTCTGTAAAAAATCAATAAAATATAATTTTTTAAAAAGGGAATTAATTAGCAGAGATATTTTAACATTGCTATTTGCCCTTTCTCTATAATAGAAGTGTGAGAGATGAAAGGAAATTAGTAAAATGTATATGAAAATAATATATAAATTTATTAATAAATAAACAGTAACAAAAGGGTATAACAATAACAGAGGCATGATATAAAAACAACAAAAACATGATATGAAAACAACAAAAACATGATATAAAAACAACAGTGATGCAAACCATGACTGATAATGTGATTAAACTTATTTGAATATCTCCCTGTACACCACATTAAGAGTGAAAACACTTTCAGAGAGCTTGACTAATTTCCCTTGTGATGAAGTACTTAGAACTTTAACTGAACATCACATGCTCTTCAAACTCAAGAGAAAGCAACATATAACTGACCATGTGCAAAAATGGGTTCAGATAGGAACATGCCTACTCTGTCTAGTGTTTATCTTTGTGATTCATTACTAGTCATCACAAATTCTGGCATCACCGGAAACCATCATCGAATCAATTTAAATGGGAAGCCAGTGTCAGATAGGGACAAGTTAATTCTTGGAATCAGAACAGCCTCTCCCTCTGCAGATCCTGTTAATACTTCAGTTTCTATAATGTTAGGTCATAATCTTTTGATAATAAATCTGGTACCATTACAAAGACCCCATTTACTATTGAGATTTCTCAATAGCATGATGATTGCACCCACTTTCAATTTTAATTCATGACAGGGCATTCCTGAAGGAGTAATACTATTCAGAAATTCAGTGGGGAAATTTTCCTTTGTTTCTTTGTTATGGGGTAGGGCCACAACATTAGTAACAAAGAAACAGAATTAAAACTTTGTTGTGGGGAGCCACTACAGTGTTTTGGACAGGTTCAAGCCTTGGACTGATGAGAAGGCACAGTCCTCTCATTGCCATGTGCAAGTCCCAGCTTGGAGAGGGCCCTCCAAGCACAATTATAGCCAACAGCTGTAGTTGTAAGCTTGAACCTATGGTCCGAACACTTGGTCCCACGTGCCTGAGTGATGTGGGCTTGTTAGAGTTCAGGTGCATGGTCACACCCTTACTTTGCCTCTTAGCATCTGCTATAAAATAAAGGCATGGCTGTGGACGTGGTTGCTGTCTCTCTGAGAAGCAGCGTCCCACTGAGACCCAGCTTTCATTCTCTTGTCTGTCTTTCCTAAGCCTTTCAGCCGCCCCACTCAGGTTCACCCACTCAGGTGCGCACATTAGAAAGATCTGCCTCCACACTCCCAGGGTGGGTTCCTGCCTCAAACTCTGCCCTTACAGGAAACAGCTCCGGGAAACAGCTTGGGGGAGGGCGCCATTGCCAAGACAATGCCTGTAGGACTGACTTCCTTCCTCTGGTCGCTGTTCATTCCTATGTGACAAAACCACCCATCGTTTTTATATAAATAGATGCCTACTGTTACAAAGCTTGTCTGGAAGTAGGGAAGTTCTGAGAGATTTCACCTATCAGGCTACAAGGGGGGTGCCTGGTGTTCTGAGCCAGTATATGTTTGACCTCAGGATATGAAAGGTCAATTTAATTTGATATAAGTAATATAAAACACAATAAGTATATGGAATAGAGTGCAAAAATTTACACAATTTTAGATAAAATAAGGTACTTATTGAAATATTTTTTTATTATGATGCTTTGGAGCAGGGACAGCATCCATGGGCTTATGACCAGTACCATTGCATGTGGACACATGCTTACAAGGGCTCCATGCTTGGCTTAATGCTGTACTCTTAGTATCTTGAAATTTTAATGATTTGAACAAGGGTTCCATTATGTGATTTTGTACCTGGCCTCCAAATTATGTAGCTGGTTCTGCTCAGTTCCTCACCGCACAAAATCATGGTGTGTGAGGTTTTTTTATGTTTGTTTCCCTTAGCTGTTCAGGATACTTAGGTCGAAATGTTTGAGGATGGTGAAGATCCAGGTATGCAGTGCACTCTGTTGGCAAGAATATGGACAAGATTGATGGGAGTGCAACATGTCACAAATGATTGGAGACGAAATTTGAAAATAGTATCAAAGTTATAAATACCTGTAACCCTTGGTCTACTGATGCTAAAGCGCCATTCTGAAAATTAATCATATATGTATATATAATGGTGTCGGTACAATGTTCTTCATTGCAGTATTGTGGATAATAGTAACAGCTTGGAACCAATCCAAGGGACCATCAATAGAGCAGTGTTTAGTAAAAGAATGAAGAACAACCTCTTTGTTCACCAATATGGAAAGACACCAAGATATGTTGTTAAGGGAAAATAGGGAGATGCATTATGGATAGTATTAGGCTACCTTTAGTAGGAGGAGATGAAAGGGAAAACAATGTTAACTTACTCATAATTGTATTTAAAAATTAGTAGAATGTACAGGAGACTAAGGAAAGTGTTTTCCTGTAGTTTGAAGCAGTGGGTTAGATGGGAACAAGGAGAAAATAATACTCCTCATCATATACTTGTTAAGGTGTTTTTATTTTCTTGGCCATTTAATTTAATTATCAATTTAACCCCCTCCCCAAATATCTATTTACAACCACTTTGGGAAAAGGATAAACTTTAAAGCTAAAGGTACAACTACACTTTGACTCATAATTCCACTTTTATCCAAGAGAAATGAAAACATGTATCCACAAAAAGCCTCATAAAAAATATCCAGAACAGCTTTATATACAGTAACTAAAAAGTGGAAACAACCAAACTATCCATCAACAAAAGAAAGAATAGACACATTATGGCATGGAATTGGTCCAAAGGGAGACTACTAAACAATAAGAACAAAAAGGAACCAATAACATACTGGTAGCAGCATGGATGAATTTCATAGTATTACTAGAGGCCCAGTGCACAAAAATTTGTGCACTGGCGGGGGGCGGGTATCCCTCAGCCCCACTTGTGCCCTCTCACAGTCTGGGACCCCTCCGGAGATAATGACCTGCTGGCTTAGGCCCGCTCCGGGGTGGCAGAGGGCAGGCCCAATCCCTAGGTGCCTGCCCCACAGCCCCTGGTCGGGCTCAGAGCAGGGCCTATTGGGGAGTTGGGGCACCGCCCCCTCTCATGCACAGAGCAGGGCCCATCAGGGGGGTTGGGGCTCCGTACCCTGTCACACACATAGCAGGGCCGATCAGGGGGTTGCGATGCCACCCTCAGTCATGCTCAGGGTAGGTCCGACTGGGGGGTTGGGGCACTGCCCCCTGTCACACTCAAGGCAAGGTCGATGGGGAGGTTGCGGCGCCACCCCCTGTCATGCACAGAGCTGGGTTGATCAGGGGGTTGGGGCACTCCCCCCTGTCACACTCAGGGCAGGGCCGATGGAGAGGTTGCGGCCCCACCCCGTCACACACAGAGCAGGGCCCATGGGGTGGTTGAGGCGCCGCACCCTCTCACACACAGAGCAGGGCCGATCAGGGGGTTGGGGCACCTTCCCCTGTCACGAACAGAGCAGGGCGGATAGGGAGGTTGTGGCCCCACCCCCAGTCACACACAAAGCCGCAGGGCGATCAGGGGGTTGGGGCGCTGCCCCCTGTCGTGCTGCTCCAGGGGCAGGAGGCCTCACAGCTCCACTGATTCCAGTGCTGGGAGGCCTCGCGGCTCTGCTTGACACAGGGGCAGTGAGGCCTCGCTGCTCTGCTGATCCTGGTGCTAGGAGGCCTCGCGGCTCCACTGATCCGGGTGCCGGGAGGCCTCGTGGCTCCGCTGATCCCGGGTTCAGGAGGCCTTGTAGCTCCACTGATCCCAGGCTGGGAGGCCTTGCGGCTCTGCTGATCCCGGTGCTGGGAGGCCTCGTGTCTCCGCTGATCCCGGTGCTGGGAGGTATATTACCCTTTTACTATATAAGATAGAGGCCTGGTGCACGGGTGGGGGCCAGCTGGTTTGCCCTGAAGGGTGTCCTGGATCAGGGTGGGGGGTCCCGCTTGGGTGCCTGGCCAGCCTGGATAAGGGGATAATGGCTATTTGCAGCTGGTCAGACCCCCTTCAGGGTGGGGGTCCCGCTTGGGTGCCTGGCCAGCCTTGATGAGGGGATGATTGCTGTTTGCAGCTGGTCACACCCCCTTCATGGTGGGGGTCCCCACTGGGGTGCCTGGCCAGTCTGGGTGAGGTGCTCAGGGCCGTTTTCAGGCTGGCAGGTGACTGAAGCTCCCAACCTGTCCTTTTCTTCTTTTCTTTTTTATTCTGGGATTTATTTAACTTCTATGGCTGTCACTGGAGCTGAGATCTGGCTTTAGCTCTGAGACTCCACTCCAGCTCTGAGACCTCGGCTGCTGAAAGCAGGTTTCTGGGCTTTGTTTACCTTCTGTATTTGAAACTTTGTTGCGACTCCAGATCTGAGATCCCAGCTGACAAAGCAGGTTTCTGGGTTTTGTTTAGCTTCTATATTTGCAACAATGTTTCTTAGAGAGCAAGCTTAGAGCTGGGCAGCGTCAGGCGGGGAACCTTGGCTTCCTCCATCACTGGAGCAAGCAAGCCTCCGGCTCACTTCAGTTGCCTGGCTGCCGGCCACCATCTGGGCTGGCAGTTAATTTGCATATCTCACTGATTAGCCAATGGGAAGGGTAGCGAAGTTGCGGTTAATTACCATGTTTCTCTATTATTAGATAGGATGCTGAGTAAAAGAAGTTGGACACAAAAAGCTACATACTGCATGAACCAATTTGTAGATGTTAAAAAACAGGTAAAACTAAGGTTAACAAACTCAGAACTGTGGTTGTGTCTTTCTCAGGAGACAGAAATATTCTATATTGTGTATGGGGTGTGTGTTACCGAGGTATGTTTGATTGTCAAAATGCTGTACCTAAGATTTGTCATTTCAATTTACGTAAATTTTAACTAAAGAAAAAAAATAGTAAAATTAAAAGAGGGGTGTGGGTGAATGAATAAATAATATAAGCATGGCAGAATTATTGAAGTTGGCCGATGAATACACAAGGTTTATTGAGATTCTGCTTACTTTATATATATGTTTGAATTTTCCAAACTAAAAAATTTAAAACTATAATGAAAAAAAAATGTGGGGATGGGGCATTAGCACCAATTAATCAGTTACTTTGGATCCTTCTGTTACTACTGATAAGTATGAGCTGGGTAAAGCAAATGTAGCTTGAAGACAATTGGGAGTATCAAAGCATGGATGTAAAATGGTAGCACAGGGCAGGGCCCAGGAATAGAAAAACAATTGCAATGAAGGCAGGGCAAGAGAGTTACCATTCATTCAAAGATAATAGAACAATGATTCCAGTTTCATGTTTTAATCTACTTCCAGGCCTGTCTTAAGGGTGCGTCTCCACTCTGTTACATGAGACCTAGTGATGCCCAATGAAACTTTCCATAGGACAGGGGTGGGCAATCCCTGGCATGCGTGCCAAAGATGGCCCGCCAGTAACTTTTGCTGGCACCTCGAAACCCTCTCTTATAATCTTCCATTTACAATTTTTGTGAACATTTGAATGGCTTAAATGTTAAATTACAAGGAACTGGCAAGACACGTGATATTACATTTGGTTACATTAAGGCTTTTGAAAAGAACCTGGAAGTCCTTAGGAGGGATGTGGATGATGAGAGATTTAGATATTTCCCAAACCTCAAGAGGCACATCAAAGACCTCCCAAAAGATGACAGAACAGATTGTCAACGCCTTCAAAAGCTGTTTTTAAACATCATCGAGTCAACTATTGAGCAGTTATTCTCAAGATTTGTGAAATTCAGAGAACTGGAAGAGACAGCAAAATTCATGAGGTTTCCAGACAGCATGAAACTGGAGGAACTAAACTTACAAATGCTTTCATGGATAGACATGGCTGACTTTGAAATGCTGTTGATTGAATTTCAGAGTAGCTCAATTTGGAAGCAGAAATTTATTGACCTTAGAGTTTACTTTGAAAACATTGAGAAAAAAGTGATTAGAGGCAGGAGTACCAGAGAGAAGTGTCAGAAATGAACTATTGAGGACTTGGAATGCCATTCCAGAAAATTTTTTCTGTTTAAAACACTTTGCAACAGTGTTACTCTCCATGTTCTCATCCACATACGCTTGTGAATCTTCGTTCTCAGTGATGAATTTTGTTACCTCTTGTCATAGAAGTAGCCTGAAGGATGAAAGTAGTAGCTCGTGCATATCTCTGAAGGTCATGAAATATAAACCTGATATAAAATCTCTGTCATCAGTGATGCAGCAGCAAAAGTTCCACTGATAATATCAAACGGAGTCATAAAGTTTTCTGTTGGAATATCGGTGTACATGTATACATTAAAAAATAAATGTAATTTTCATCATCATATACTGTGTTTTTGTCACTCAAATGAATTTTATTATTTCTTCAAGGTTCTTCACATACGTACACCTTAAGAGATATCAAGTAGGCGTAACACGTTTTCAAAAAATTATGGTTGACTCGCAGAAGAATTTTGAGTCAGAGATTTTGCTGGCTTTGGCACGCACTCACAGAAAGGTTGCCCACCCTTGGTGTAGGAGATAAAGCATTAAATTAGCTATTATGCATAGGTAAACTCAATTTTTGCTTATAGTATATGTACTCATCATTAACTCACTAGAAAAGAAATCTGAGCACTGATTAAGAAATTTGTATTAAAATACCATTTCAAAGGTGGAAAGCATCTGAGATGAATGTACCTTGAGGTTATCATTGCTAGAACTGGCACTTCTATGGGACCTACATGCTCAGGGTAAGTGGTATCAACAATAAATATCCAAACAACAGGATTCTTAGCTCCAGCCTGACAAGAAAATAAAGATAGATCAGCTCATAAAATTCTAATTATCACCAACATTTGAAAGACATTTTAAGAATTTAGGCATGTTTTTATAAGATAAAAATATTAAGTATATCCCTGTTGAAAAAATATAATTATAACATGACCAGGAATTTTATTTCAATTTTACATGCAGGGCAATTACAAATACTGTGTCAATTAGTGTGAAAACACATATTTTAAGTGATTAATTAAGAAGCTTTGATTCATAGATAAAATATTTTGTATACAGTTCTGTAATGGATATTCTCTTTTCTGATTTTTAAGGCATATTATTTCCCATTTATGATGATGATGATAATTATTATCATTACTATCATTTCTCCTTCTGCTAGGGACATTGTGGTTGGGAGGCAATTGTGAAAATACATAGTGAAAGATACTTTTTGCTTTTACCCTATAATTTGGTCCAAACAATCACCAAACAGTCTCTTAGCTGGTTACCTTACTACTGCTACCATCCCTCCAAACTTAGGAAAGTTTCATCTCCAAATATGGAATTTACAATTTTCTTGTTTTGTGTTTTCTATGCTGTTATACACCCTAAATATTTATGACAGTATAGTTCACACCCAAACAGCTTCTTAGAGTTTCTCTTTTATTTTGCCAAATTTAAAGAGAATCTTGTAATTGTTAGATAACTTAAATCAACTGTTTAGGTCAGTAGTCTTAAATGACTCCGTGTTATTTGGATTTATCTAAGGACTGTGCACGTTTTCCTCTGACCCCCTGTTCTACTGAAGACACAGCTGGAAATTCTTCCTTCTTCCAACTAGTCTCACCTCTCAGGCCAAAGTCAGATGATTTAGTAACTTTAGTCTTCAAAGAAACATGGGGATTTGGGTCCTAACTTCTCTGTCAGTGCCAGTTACTCCTCAGTTCTTCATCGCTTTCTGCTCCCTTTCACACTCTTAAGATCCAAGTCCTTTTACATCACGGATCCCAAGTATTACATCTCTCCCTTCCAAACATCTCTAGCTTCCAGACTTTATAGTCAGCCCTTGAGAGGTCTCCTACCTAAACACTCACCTCTATTCTTTAATGTTCCTCCTACGACTTTAAAATGAATTTTAAGCTGTGTAACGTTTCTATTTCTGTCTCTATGGCCACTTCAGAATCTGCTAGTGTGTAGGTATATCTATCTCATCTCTGTCACAAAGGGACCCACTGGGTCCATCCATGGCAGTGTCTCCTGGCAAGTAAAAACAATGGGGAGGAAAGGACATTGTGCTACTTTCTAAAATCACTTTCACTCCTTGTGCAAGAGGAGAATTTGTGATTTGATCTCCTTTCAGATTTATTGTCTAAATTAAATTAGGACATGATGTTCTCCACTGAGACCTGGCCATTCTCCAACTGCACATACAGGTCTCTCCAGACTTGGGAATGAATGAAAAGTACGTACACCAAGACTTCTAGAACGTTTATGCAAAAGTGTTTGGGCTCACATCCAATGTATTTCACTCAAGGCTCACAAATATAAGCTACCTTTTATGTCCAGAAAAGAACATAACTCATGCCTGCTTCTACCTGACAGGAACATCAAGTTCAACATTTGTATTCCCTATTCAAGCCTGCATTTACATGAGAATTCAAGAAGAAACTGAAAAATAGAACTTTACCCTGAATTCAGAGCATGAAATATGAAAAAATTAAATTTAAATTAAGCTTGATTTTCCTCCATGATCTTGACCATATGTTTTTCAAAGCTTCTCCAATAGTATTTAGCAAAGACGACTTCATCCAGCACAACTAGAAGTCCAAAGCAACAGATGTCCACATAAATAATAGATCCCAGTGCAATGTTTGCTTCACACTGCTCAAGGATAAGAAGCTCTCCAAACTTGTTGATCCCACCTCTCTTCATTGTATTGGTTGCTCATTTTGACACCAGGGAAATGGAAGCATCTGGTAAAAGTATTCGACATAACTTTGGGTATGGAATATTTACTGTCCTAGGACAGGGGTGGGCAAACTTTTTGTGAGTGCATGCCAAAACCAGCAAAATCTCTGACTCCAAATTCTTCTGCCTGCCAACCCTAATTTTTTGAGAACATGTTAAACCTACTTTATATCTCTTAAAGTGTACGTATGTGAAGAACCTTGAAGAAATAATAAAATTCATTCGAGCGACAAAAACACAGTATATGATGATTAAAAATACATTTATTTTTTAATGTATACATGTACACTGATAGTCCCACAGAAAACTTTATGACTCCATTTGATATTATCAATGGGACTTTTGCTGCTGCATCATTGATGACAGAGATTTTATATCAGGTTTATATTTCGTGACCTTCAGAGATATGCACGAGCTACTACTTTCATCCTTCAGGCTACTTCTATGACAAGAGGTAACAAAATTCATCATTGAGAACAATGATTCAAAAGCGTATGTGGATGAGAACATGGAGAGTAACACTGTTGCAAAGTGTTTTAAACAGAAAAAATTTTCTGGAATGGCATTCCAAGTCCTCAATAGTTCATTTCTGACACTTCTCTCTGGTACTCCTGCCTCTAATCGTTTTGGTTTTTTTTCTCAATGTTTTCAAAGTCAACTCTAAGGTCAATAAATTTCTGCTTCCAAATTGAGCTACTCTGAAATTCAATCAACAGCATTTCAAAGTCAGCCATGTCTATCCATGAAAACATTTGTAAGTTTAGTTCCTCCAGTTTCATGCTGTCTGGAAACCTCATGAATTTTGCTGTCTCTTCCAGTTCTCTGAATTTCACAAATCTTGAGAATAACTGCTCAATAGTTGACTCGATGATGTTTAAAAAAAGCTTTGACAGTCTGTTCTGTCATCTTTTGGGAGGTCTTTGATGTGCCTCTTGAGGTTTGGGAAATATCTAAATCTCTCACCATCCACATCCCTCTTAAGGACTTCCAGTTTCTTTTCAAAAGCCTTAATGTAACCAAACATAATATCACGTGTCTAGCCAGTTCCTTGTAATTTAACATTTAAGTCATTCAAATGTTCACAAAAATTGTAAATGGAAGATTATAAGAGAGGGTTTCATGTGCTAGCAAAAGTTACTGGCGTGCCATGTTTGGCATGCGTGCCAGGGGGTTCCCACCCCTGTCCTAGGATATTGCTCATCACCATAATAGGAATAGGCAATCACTGGGATTTCTGTATCATTAAAATCTGCATATGCCAAACATTTTCCATTTGTAGACCACCAGAGAGCATATTTTGTAGTAAGCATTTCCTCTGAAAAATAAGTAGTAGTATATTAATTATAATTGGAGCTTACACTTAAAATCATTATAATTATTTTAAAATACATTGTATATATTCATTATTGCCCAAAATAATTTATTTAATGTAGATGTGATATATGTCCTACTTTTGTTTTTAAAAGATAAATAATCTGGGTTTAGAGGAATAGTTTAGCCTTATACCCTTTATCAAACAGTCTTTTTAGGATTTGACATTAAGCAGAAATGTAATTTTAAAATAAATAATAAACACATTAACAAGAATTGATTTTTCCCTTTGGGGCAACTTCTGGTTCTTATAGTCACCTAAAATAGCCAAATCAAGGAAACTGTAATTATGCGACAGAGTAACATAAACATTGAATGTTGACTTTCACTCCTGGGAATATTATTTTTAAAAAAACCAGTTAAGTCATATATTTATTTAATAAAAAGTAAGGACCAGAAAACCTTTTAAAGTCCAGTTATTGCCTGGATCTTTTTGAACCTAGAAAGAGGACAAAATTCACAGAAGTATAACAAATTAAGGATTTTTTCTTGCAAAATAATATAAACAGTTGTTTAATTTTGGAAAAATATTTCTTAAGAAAAAACAAACCTGAGAAAATGAAATAACACAGCATTTAAGAACCATAAACTTCTTGGAATATAAACTGTTACTACAACTTTATGATGCTCAATAAAAATAAACTCTACCAGTCTGATAAGATTTTGTTCTTTCAGAACATGCACGTCCTGTTCATAGCACAGATAACAGCTTTCAGAAATGCCACCATTCATCTCAGCAGCATAGCACTCATCTAAATGCTACTAAATCTATTTAGTAGCATATCGATCTCTGTCACATAGGGACCCACTGGGTCCATCCATGGCAGTGTCCCCTGGCAAGTAAAAACAATGGGGAGGAAAGGACATTGTGCTACTTTCTAAAATCACTTTCACTCCTTGCGCAAGAGGAGAATTTGTGATTTGATCTCCTTTCAGATTTTCAATTAAAAGCCTAACACAGCAGCAGTAGAAAGAAGAATACAGCTTATCTTCATAAACCCAGTCTTGGATTCCATTAAATATTTTATTTTCTTTCCCATTATATGTTATTTGGAAAGGTGGGTTTTCTGGTCTTTGTTTCAAATAGATATTGATCTGATACACATATGCCTGAAAGTGGTGGTAAGCTAGTTAATACAGGGTAGTTCCATAAGAAATACAATTAAGTCTGTATATTTGTGTTAATTATTCACCTAATGACTTTTAAGAATGTAGCAATTCAGATGCAAAAAGACTCACAAGTACTATTTCACTTTAACAGGTCAATAAGCAACAACTGACTCACATTATCATCTGTTATGATTTTTAAAGTATATGTCAAATAAAGAATAAAGTCTACTATTTTATTCATAGTTTTATTACCCAAGTAAATAATTATATATGTACTAGAAGCCCATTGCAGGAGGATTCCTGCAAGAATAGGGCTTTCTCGGGCTGATCTTGCTGCCAAGCCCATCTGACACGTGTCGTACAAGGGGGAGGGGGGGGGTCCCGGCTGGGGGCGGGACTTAGGCAGCACACAGAGGCCAGGATGGCGGCTCATGCTGGCCTGCCCTGCCTGCAGTATGCAAATTAGCCGCCATATTTGTTGGCGGTTAATTTCCATATCATGCTGATTACCCATGGGAGGTATAGCGAAGGTATGGTCATTTACCATGTTTGTTTATTATTAGATTAGATGAACAGAAAGTAAAATCAATCTCTCAGTATTAATAGCTAGCCAGATCTAATCTTTCTTTAGAGTCCTTAAATAAGAGCTTGGACAACATTTCATGTTGTCTGCAGCTAAACTGGGAAACTTGTGAAAACCATAATTTTCCTGAGCTTTCTGGCACCATGCATTCTGGCTGAGTATAAGGATAAAGTTTCTGACTGAGATATTTAAAGAAGTCTATCCATGAGCTTGAGATT
Organism: Myotis yumanensis; assembly: GCF_028538775.1. Classification (NCBI taxonomy): domain Eukaryota; kingdom Metazoa; phylum Chordata; class Mammalia; order Chiroptera; family Vespertilionidae; genus Myotis; species Myotis yumanensis. Next base: position 77,143,095 of record NW_027223759.1, read on the forward strand.
TTGCGGAATTCTCAGATGGGTTTCAATTTATCAAAACTCTTCTTGTTTTTAACCACTGAAAAATAGTAATACATTTATTTATTTTTCTTTTAAGCAAGGGAATTTACCAAAGACCAAAATCAAATGGCTCCTTTTTATTTAAATGATTAAATACTTCTATAATTCAAACACTTAGTAATTTACTCCCGATAGGTGCCCAGCAAATATACTGAATTAGACAAGGAAGCTCATTTCTTCTTACAAAATCTCTAGAAGAAAAGAAAGACAGAAAGAAAAAAACACACACAAAACCTTGCTGCTCAATGCAAAAAAAAAAATCTTTATAGACAGAATAAATAAACAAACAATAAAAACGAAGAGGCATTCTCTCTGCTTCTTCAAACCTAATGGAACTGGAGACTGGAGAGATGGGCTGGTAGTTGTAGCTCTTCACTAGTTACTTACAAGTCATTTAACTTCTCTAGGTCTCCATTTACTGGCCTTTGTAGGGAGATAATAAGTTAAAGACTTATAGACTGTGAAAGTGGGAATATCTCTAGAAATTATCTAATGGAACTCCATTTTGTAGAAAATAAATGTGAGGTTAGAGAAATAGTAGGACTTTTAAAAATTACAGTGTTAGTTCTTGGCAGAGGCCCAAATTAAACCCATGTCTTTGGCCCTCTTTTATACACACCAGGGTAGGATGGTCGCTGGAGTGCCTTCCTGCTCTGAAATTCTACAATGGTGCTTGCGCATTCCCATTCACAACCCCAGCTCTGTGAATGCACATGCATTTCAAATTTTTGAAAATAAAATGCCATTTTACAATCTCCCCAGAGATCTGACTTGAAATCAGAAACAGAAAGGAACATCCGATCTAAGCTAAAATGAAATACAGATTTTGTACTAGGCAGTATGCCTTTAGCTTGCAAAGTCCTACATCCATGGGGAAACTTCAAATATCTTTTTAGCCAAAAACCTCACTTTGATCCTTAGAATCACCTTGCAAATGCTCAATGGACTGACTTGCTTTGGGTAGCTTTTGCACTTCTTCAGGAAGATGTGTTCAGATTTCATTTATTAAAGAGTCATAAGATGCCATGCTTAAGTTTTAATTATCTTCTTGGAGATCCATATTAATAGTTTCATTTAGATTTGGAAGCAACCCAAGTGTCCATCAGTAGATGAGTGAATAAAAAAGCTGTGGTACATTTACACAATGGAATACTACTTAGCCATAAAAAAGAAAGGAAATCATATCCTTTGCAACAGAATGGATGGACCTGGAGAACATTATGCTATGTGAAATAAGCCAGTCAGAGAAAGACAAACACTATATGACTTCATTCATACGTGGAATCTAACAAACAAAATATAAACAGACTCATAGATAGAGAACAGACTGATAGCTGTCAGAGGGTTGGGAGGGTTGGAGGACTGGGTGAAAAAGATGAATGGATTAAGCAAAAAACAACAACAACAAACAAATTCCTCATAGAGAGAGAAGAGTGAGGTGATTACTAGAGCAGGAGGATGGGGGAGGTAGAAAAGGGTATAGGGGGCTAAATGGTGATGGGAGGAGACTTGCTTGGAGTGGTGAGCACAGTGCTATATACAGATGATGTCCTATAAAATTGTATACCTGAAAGCTATATAATTTTATTAACCAATGTCACCCTAATAAATTCAGCTAAAAAACGCTTTTGTGGAGATGCAAAGCAAGACCTACCTGGGGAACACTTGAAATCTTGCCCCTGGCATACGTTGTCAGTTTGGCTCAAAAAACTCTTATAAAAGTTCTAAAAAAAAGAAAAAAAGACGACCTACTTACTGGGTGTTATGTGAGAAGCCTGAAGAAAGACTCCCTTCCTTCCCTCTCCAAAACAGTATCTCCAACCTGGACCTAACATATACCTGATATTTCTACTTTTCTAACTTGTTTAAACTTTGGAAACTATGAAGCCTTATAATAAAAACATTGACTTAGCTTATTAGGTCATGCAGCATGAGGCGAGCAGACAGGAGGGAGCAGGACACTGGACAGACCCGCTTTGATTGGAGAAAGGGTGGAGGCCCCGGAGGAGGAAGACCATTGGTACGGCCATGGGAATCCTGACTGTCCGAGAGCAGATTAAGGCACCGGCCCCTGGGAGGTCTGGAACATATTGAAAGACATCCGAGGGCACAGGCAAGGAAGTGACCCCACGGGAAAACGTTCTTCACCTGGTTTACAATTCTGTCTCAAGCCGGTGTGCCTGTGACCTTTGACATTGTAACACTGCCTGATGTTGCCAAATGCTGTGGCTTCACCTACCCAGTCATGTAGACGGTGCCAAGCTGCAAATCTCAGCACACAGTCCCTTCATGACCAGCAAGTCACCACGTGGTCATTTTCTGTGTTTTCTAAATAATTCACAGCATGAGAGAAAGTGGCGGAGGCTGCTTTTCAAAGGCTGTCATCTCCTCAGTATCCCTTCCCTGGTCTGAAACCAGAACCATGTTCATTCTCTCTGTGGTAAATTTTTATAGACTCTTCCAAGGCACACAGAACATTTGCAGTTAATGGTACCCAATTTTATCTTAAATCTCAACAAATTTGTCATCCCCCACTTTCGAAATTATTGTATATTTAACTGACAAAAACAATCTGCCAAATTAATAGTTGTGGTGGAGAAAAACCAACAACAGTGGTTTGATTAAATTCACTGTACAAAAGCTAAATATTTGCAATGATTCTAGGCGTTAAAGCTGATACACACCAGGATTAAAATATTAGTATTGCCATATTGTTTTGGAATTCTGTTTAATTTGGTGAACCTCAACATAGGACTTGGAGAATTTCAAAACGATTAAAAAAATTAGAAAGTAATGCATGCCTTTCTTAAAGCATTAAGTAATTCAGTACACTTTTTTAATTGTACTGAAAGAGTGGGTTTTCTCCTCGTTAGTCTAAATGTTTCTTGAGAGAAGAGTTGGTGACTTCAGCTCATTTGTATTCTTCGATATATGCTTTTCACAAAAAAGTCTTAATATGTAACTCTTGTATTTGGTGACAAAGTGGATCAGAGAAGAGAAAGACACAATGCATTAGATGAATTTAGATTCTACTTTACGTTGTAGTTCCTATTTCTTAATTTGACAGGTAAAGAAGATCAGAGTAGCCAACATGAGTCCATTCAGACCCAGGTGATGGCTCCTTTGACGCCCACAGTGACGGTTTCTGGTGGTTCTAGTATCCCTGGGACAGTCCTTGACCAGAACTCCAGAACTCTCCCTGTTAATGCCTTAGATAAGCCCCCTTGAGAACTAAAGGAGACTGTCTCCATGGACCAAAAGGTGACCTCCTTTGATCAGAGAAAACCCACAGCAACCTCCTGGATGATAGGTGGTACTGACAACCCAAAGACATTGTTCACTGATTGCCAAAAGACAACCATCACTGCAAACAACGTGACAATCTCCAAAGAAGGTAGCCAGATGAAGACCCTCAGTGATGAACAGACTGTCGATGGAGGCCAGATGACCTTCGGTGGGGACCAGACCCGTGATGGAGGCCATATTACCTTTGTTTTGGACCAGACCCGTGATGGAGGCCAGATGACCTTTCTTGGGGAACGGCCTCTGGCGTTTGCCATGTGCTGGCCAGGGCGGGGGGCAGGCTCCCGGGAAGCGTGCGAGGAGGAAGCTGGAGCCTGGGTGGAAGCATAGAGCGGGCGACTCGCTCTCACATCCCTAAAGAGGTGGCTGACATCTTCAAGGCCCCTAGTGATGATGAAAACTTTGTTGGTTTCAGAGATGACGTTCCCATGGAAACCCTCTCATCCGAGGAGAGCTGCAATAGTTTTGACTCACTGGAGTCAGGGAAACAGCAGGATGTGCGCTTCCGTTCCCAGTACTTCATAGAAGAGCTGAGGAGAATTTCTATAGAGGACACCGACTTGGATACAGAGGACTTTGAGGGGTTTACACAGAACGACCTGGGTTTAAACAGTAGTCCAGAAGGAAAGCTCGAGGAGTCCGATTTGAGCGACGATGGTAGCGAGGCATCAGTGAGTGAGGAGGAGGGAGATGACAAAGAAGAAAAGGCTACGCCCAGAAGAAGCAGGCCTAGGAGCAGCATTGGTCTCCGCGTAGCCTTGCAGTTCCGCAAGAAACTGGCCAAAACAGCCGACGAGAAGAATTCTGCTGAGCCGTTATTTTCTAGCTCTTGCTCACAGGACAGTACAAAAGCCATTCTCCGGAGAAAGAAAAGCAGCAGAGAAGGGAAGGAAAGGGAAGATTCGGCCTCAGAGCCCGAGGATGACTCCAGGGACGAGGAGAGCTCGGACGCGCTGCTGAAAAGGACCATGAACATCAAGGAGAACAAGGCCATGCTTGCTCAGTTATTGGCGGAATTGAACTCGGTGCCTGATTTCTTCCCAGTGCGAACCCCAAGCTCGGCTTCCAAGAAGAAAACCTTGAGGCGGGCCTTCTCGGAGGGGCAGGTCCCCAGGCGCAGGAACCCCACCCGGAGTGCCGGGCCGCCTGTGAAGTTCGCCCTGGAGAAGTTCACCGTCTCCGCCGCCCAGTTTGCAGAAGAGTTTTACCGCTTCAGGAGAAGGAAGACAATTAGTGGGGGGAGGTGCCAGGGCTATTGGCGGCGGCATCGCCTATCTTCCTTTCGGCCCGTGGAGGACATCACTGAAGAGGACTTAGAAAATGTCGCCATAACTGTCCGAGATAAAATCAATGATAAAGTTCTGGGTAACACATGCCATTAGTGTCAGCAGAAGACCATCGACACCAAGACAGTGGCCAGGGCAGTTTTGTGGGCCGTGCCTGCAGAATCGCTACGGGGAGGATGTGAGGTCGGCGCTGCTGGACCCAGGGTGGATGTGCTCTCCCTGCCTGGGGATCTGCAACTGCAGTTACTGTCGGAGGCGCGATGGCCGCTGTGCCACAGGGATCCTCATTCATCTGGCCAAGTTTTACGGTTATAACAACGTCAAGGAGTATCTGGAGAGCTTACAAAAGCAGCTGGTAGAAGATAATTAGGAGGAGGAAGAACCACCAGCCAACTCACCTTTGTGTATTCCTGCAAAACATGTCCTATGTACCATTTGTGCCTATGATGTCTTACAGTTATATTTTTATAATGAAATTCTTTGTAGATCTAAAAAAAAAAAAAAAAAAAAATCAAAGGGCACCAAAAAAAAAAAAAAAAAAAAAAAAAAGCGATTACCATTTCTAGGCGACCTGAGAAGACTTCGGCATAGAAGTAATTCGTTAAACTCACAGCTGTAGCATGAGCTGTTGATTGGCTGTTGAGGTGTCGCGTGTGTTTAAAACTCAGGCCGATGGCACTCTGAGGGCCTGTTTCTGCATCATCTGATGACTGACACAGAGTCCACCGGGTAGACCTGTGCGGAGGAAGAGGTGGGCTAATCCCTGTCAAATGCTTCCCCCGACGTTGAGAACACGGGGAAGGACTGCCACAGGATCTCAGGCCATCATTCATCTGTGTTCCCAGAGTGGATTACAGCTGAAGCCCTGGAGGGCGTGGCAAGCGAAGGAGCCAATAGGCATGCAGCGCACCTGGCTGCGGCTCCATAAATGCCTAACGCATCTGCCTGCAGCACCATAAGTGCCAGGACCTGCACGGAGCAACTAGGTGCCAGCCGACCTTATTACCTCCAGACACAGTGGCTCCTGACCGCGTGCTCGATGAACTGATGGATCCCACAGCTGAAGATCGAGTTCAATTATCCGGCAACTGCCAAGATACTCGCCCTTTATCTCAGGAAATTGCGGCGTTCCTCCGGGAATTCTGTGAGACACTTGAGACAACAACTCCAGCTGCACCAGAGCCACAGATATGCATGCCTCTGACTGCCCGTGGTGACGAGAGCCAACATGAGTCCATTCAGAACCAGGTGATGGCTCCTTTGACGCCCACAATGACGGTTTCTGCATGTTCTAATATCCCTGGGACAGTCCTTGACCAGAACTCAAGAACTCTCCCTGTTAAGGCCTTCGATAAGCCCCCTGGAGAACTAAATGGGACTGTCTCCATGGACCAGAAGGTGACCTCCTTTGATCAGAGAAAACCCACACCAACCTCCTGGATGATAGGTGGTACTGACAACCCAAAGACTTTGTTCACTGATTGCCAAAAGACAACCATCACTGCAAACAACGTGACAATCTCCAAAGAAGGTAGCCAGATGAAGACCCTCAGTGATGAACAGACTGTCGATGGAGGCCAGATGACCTTCGGTGGGGACCAGACCCGTGATGGAGGCCAGATGACCTTCGGTGGGGACCAGACACGTGATGGAGGCCAGATGACCTTTGTGGGGGAACAGACCCGTTTTGGAGGCCACATGACTTTTGGTGGGGAACAGACCCGTTTTGGAGGCCAGATGACCTTCGGTGGGGACCAGACCCATGATGGAGGCCAGATGACCTTCGGTGGGGACCAGACCCATGACGGAGGCCAGATGACCTTTGGTTTGAACCAGACCCGTGATGGAGGCCAGATGACCTTTGTTGGGGAACAGACCCGTTTTGGAGGCCACATGACTTTTGGTGGGGAACAGACCCGTTTTGGAGGCCAGATGGCTTTTGGTGGGGGCCAGAACTTTTATGGAGGCCAGATGATCTTTGGTGAGGAACAGACCCGTTTTTGAGGACAGAACCGTTATGGAAGCCAGATGACTTTTGGTGGGGACCAGAACCATTATGGAAGCCAGATGACTTTTGGTGGAAAGCAGAACCATTATGGAAGCCAGGTGACTTTTGGTGGGGACCAGAACTGTTATGGAAGCCAGATGACTTTTGGTGGAGACCAGACCCGTTATGGAGGCCAGATGACCTTCAGTGGGGACCAGACCCGTTATGGAGGCGAGATGACAGCTCTTAAATGGGACAATCCAGTGACCTTCATTGGGAACCATACCCCCACTGGGGGCCAGGTGATAACATCAGGTAGTGACAAGACTCTCTATGGGGGTACGATGGGGTCGCTTAAGGTGGACCAGATGAGAGCCTTCAGTGATGACCACACTCTCTCTGGAAGCCAAGTGATGCCATGTCAATTGCCATCATTGCCATACCGAGGATTCCTGGATGGTTCAAGTTCCCATTTGACCCAAGGACAATCCCCAGGAGAGCATAAGTCAGAACTCAAAACCCAGAGACGTCGGTTCACGAAGAATCGTGACATTTTAAAGCCCTACTCTTGTACATACCAGGGCTGTAAGCAATCATATTCAATGTATTCCTCACTCAAAATCCATACTCGCAGACACACAGGAGAGAGGCCCTACAAATGCAATGTGAACGGATGCACATGGGAATTCGCCCGTTCAGATGAGCTCAAGAGACACACCAAGAAGCACACTGGGGAGCGACCCTACCCGTGTGCTCTGTGCGACAGGCGTTTTGCACGATCTGATCACTTGAAGCAGCACCAGAAAGTCCACCAGTGACTATGAACCTGAATCCATCAGCCCATGAGCAAACAAGATTCTCCCTAAGCCTTTGTTTGTTTAGCACCTAGCTTTGTGCCACCACACTGGAGGTGCTTCATATTCCTTGAAAACTTTTAAGGTTTTCATTTTCACATCATAGAAGAAATAGCCCAGCTGGTGTGGCCCAGTGGTTGATTGTCGATCCATGAACCAAGAGGTCACTAGTTTGATTCCCGGTCAGGGCACATGCCTGGGTTCAGGGCTCTATCCCAGTGGGGTGCGTTCAGGAGGCAGCCAGTCAATGATCCTCTCTTATCATTGATGTTTCTATCCCTCTCTGCCTCTCCCTTTCTTGCTGAAATCAATAAAAACATATTTTAAAAAGATGTGTCTCTCTATTCCTCTCCCTTCCTCTCTCTCTAAAGATCAATTAAAAAACTTTTAAAGCATAGAATAAACACATGTATGCATTTCCATAGAATAAGAAATTTATTTTACTTTCCAATGGAAGGAAGGACCAGTCAATATAGGGCTGGGAAGAAAGGGTGGCTTGCACTTTTAAAGAGCAAGCAGTTGCTGTTGCAAGAAGGAAGGGAGGGGAATTGTGTTCAAGTTGCCCAGATACCAGGAGGTTGCCTTGAAAAGTTACAGTTTGTTTGTTTTCCCAGGAGACAGTGGGTTTGGCTTATGTCCTAAGGAGGTGTTTTTATCAGCATCTTCTTCCAAGCCTGTGAAACATGTTTACAGCAGAAGTTACAAGGAGTTCTAAACGGCAAGGCTTGGGTTTGAAGGGGAGATGGAAGGGCACTTTCTGCTATGGACAGGCTCTTTGGTGGAATTATCCCTGAATCATTAAAACAGCAGGGAGGAGGGAGTTGGGGGGCAGAATGGGAGCCTTGGGCGCAGCAGCCGTTACCTATCTCACTGTTTAAGTCGAGGGGATTTTTAAGTCATAAGAGTCAACAATCTTGGGGTTTAACTGCCAGGTGCTTCTCATAAATTTTGGAAGGCCACAGCAAAAGAAGGGCGAGGCCTATTTTCTATCCTTACCTACACATATAACATAAATAATTGGAGAACCAAGGTAGAGTACAACACATTGACAATACGTTCAGGAGGGTAAGAAATTATTGTTATGAGGTGGCCTGGGAAGTCCAGGGGAGTATGCAATATAAAGATAATTTCATTGCATTTAAGTTCTGTTGGCCATATTTTAAATCAACATTATTCTTTTAAATACTCTTCCAGAAGTGCCCAACATTTTCAGAATGTGAAACAAAACTTGCAGGAATGTAAAACTGAAATGAGTAAAATAAAGTGGTGAAAGTTATGACTTCATCTTAAAAATCCCCATGGAGACAGTTCATTTGGGGGGACTCACTGTTCCTTGGAGACACAGGTTCAGGTGACTGGCACAGTCACCTGGACTTTGCCTAATCTTTCCTCCCCCATGATTTTTCCTCTAATCATTCTTCCCCGCATTTTTCTTTGTGATAACTTTTCTCATCAACTTTAAATTTTTAGTTTATGGTATCATGTGCACATGCACACAAACATTTTTTTTTTAAAGGGGGGGACACCTTCCTTAACTTTCTAGCCTTTGGCAGACTGCCTTCAGGACTTACTTGTGTGACACTGGCTACCATTAGTGTTTTACTATTACTTAACTTATTAAAACTTACTTTAACTCCTCATAGGCATTTGCTATAGGAATAAACCATGTGTCCTGTAAAACCACAATACTAGGACTTCAATTTGAAAATAACTTTTGCATAATTTCCTTGGAATAAAATACTCTCAATTATTTCTTCCCTCACAAACATACAAGGTATATTGAGTCAAAGTATTCTAATATTAGATAGTAACTTCTTTGAATTTAGGAATCTTAGAATGATAGGACCTAGCTTTAGCACCAAGAGTAAAGTTAGGACAAGTATTAAACCACTTCTACTAAGCACAGTTCTGCCCCAGGGCCAGCTGTCCAGTTCAATAGTATCCTGAATACAACAGAAGCTGTGAGGATGTTGCTGTATCCAGCTGTAAGTAAGACTGAAGGCAATGGCTACTCTTTGGAATAACCTTAGGGTGGTGTTAGAATGAGCAGGTTTAAACCTAACAGTTATACTAAAGAAAAAACAAAAGAGAAGAAGGGCCAATATGAGTTGATAACGAGTAGATGTTGTTAGAGAAAATAAGAGAAATAATAATTATAAGAAAGCAGACGAAAAACAAAATATGAATTAGACAAAGGTCTTGGTCAAAACTCTTGGATGAAGCTTTTCACTATCTGAAGTCATACTTGTTCTAAAGTTCTAGGATCAGCGGTCTGCTCCCAAAGAACAGCTCCTTCTAGAGCCAGCATGTCAAACTCAAAGGCTAACACGGGACAAATAAACAAGTTTTAAGTTTATGTGGGCCGCAAAAAAAACAAATCTTCAATTTTCATAGAAACATAGATTTCAATGGAGACATGATGAATACAAAGGGCTGAAATAAATGAGTAGCTATTAACATAAAATAATAGAACATTTTAATAAAAATTAATTTTTTCTTGAACATTAACTTACCAGACACTGAATAACTACACAAATTAATAAGCGTAACACAAATAAACCTATTTTTTGTACTCCAAAAGCAAAATATTTCCTGTTGTGCACACCAAACAAGTCAGTACAAGACGAATGATGTGGCAAGTAGCTGCTAAAATATTTGCTACTAGTATTAGTGGAGAGAAATGGTGCACCAGTATATAAAGCGCTTAAGGGAAATGAATGCAACACGATTATAGTAATCAGTCATTAGCGAATCTTGTAGTTCATTATTAATAACTAGAGGCTTGGTGCATGAATTTGTGCACATTGAAAGGAAATTAATTAGAAGAAATATTTTAACATCATTATTCGCCCTTTTACTATAATAGAAGTGTCAACCAAATTTCATGATCGACAATGACAGATGGAAAGACATGCGTGCTATCGGTGACAGCAAGAGCTTCATATATATATATAGATAAACTTGCTTAATTAGTCCTGCTTTCTGATGTAGCTAAACTTTTTTCAGCCCAGTGAAGCACCCCAACTTCTCTTTCAGGTAATTGTCAGCAACACAGCAGTAAATATCAACACGAAGCAGATTATTATTGTAGATCACACAGGGAGAACAAAGGGTGAAATATTTAACTGTAGCAGTGTTTGACTACATTCTGTACAGTGAGAAATCCTGAAGTCGCTTTCAAGTTCCACCATTTCTTCTTTTAGGTCAGGTCAAGTTTCTAAACTTTATAAATCTCCATTTTCCGGCTAATGAAAAGAAAATAGGATTCTATTGAGTCTTCTATCTAACTACCCCAGGACTTCTGAGAGGATCAAATGAGTTGAGGCATGGGAAAACGCTTCACAGACATTTGGTTAAAGTGTAAAACATTTGCACCTGGCTATAAAGCAAGCCGTGTTCCTGGGCTGAAGAAACTTCAAGGAGGCTAGTTGCTAGGGAGAGGAAGCCAGATGTTGTTACATGACATCATTACCCAGATGGCCACAGCCACCATTCCAGGCTGGGCTGCACTGTGGGCCACATATTGCGCCATGGGGTCTTGGCAGCATTGCCTGCAATTTGGTGGGGTGTTGCTCCAGGGTGGTGGTGGGGCCAGTGTCCCACTGTGGGGAAGCCGAGTGTTGCTTTGTAGGCACCGGGTCTGTAGTGCCATTTATTGTTAAATGGCCTGTCACTAGGGAGAGGAAGCCAGGCATTGCTATGAGACGCCATTACCCAGCTCCCACAGCCACTGTTTCTGGGCTGGACTGGGCTTGGCTGGGCATCCCTCCTTTCAGGAGCCCATTAGTGTGGGGGTCCCAACAAGCCTTACAGAAAAGACCATTTCAGCCTCCCGAGTGATGACAGGGTTTTGGGTAAGTCCTCTGAGGTCCAAGTTCTCACTCTTTCTGTTGAGATCTCAGAGACTTGATTCAGTTTAGGTAGGGAATTCTCATTTGTTAGTCTTGGCGCATGTGTTAGGACCAAGAAGGCTCCTCCATACCATTCATTTTGGGGCCTAGGAAGGGTACCCTCCAGTCAAACTGGCACTGGGAAAGGTATTTCCAGGCGAAGAACCCCACCTGCTGGAGGGACTCCCTCACTCTGCAGATGCCCTTCAAGCCCCAGGTGCACTGTTTGGCTCCAGGGTGTGTCCAGCTCATCTCGCCCAGTCTCCCCCAACTCCCCACCCCTCACCGGCCACCTTCTATTTAATTTCCTTTCAATGTGCATGAGTCTGTGTGCCAGGGCACTAGTTAAAAATAAGAGAACAGTCCAGCTGGCATGGCTCAGTGGTTGAGCATGGACCTATGAACCAGGAGGTCACGATTTGATTCCTGGTTAGGGCATATGCCCAGGTTGCAGGCTTAATCCCCAGTGTGGGGTGTGCAGAAGGCAGCCAATCAATGATTCTCCTTCATCATTGATGTTTCTATCTCTCTCCCTCTTCCTTCCACCCTGAAATCAATAAAAATATATATATAAGAAGAGATTTTTTTTTTTTAGGAAGAGAACAGAGGCTCAGGAAAGTTAAGAGACTTGTCCAAGTTCATAAGCCAGTGTCAGAAAAGGAAACACAAAGCAGGTGGCCCAGCCCTGGAGCCTACACACCCGCTATACCCCCCCTGCGCCCCCGTGTCACCTGTCGATGTGGTCATTTACACGAATCAGATAGCATACATGGAAGTGCCTATCCCTTTCATTATTCCTATTGTCAGTTATGTAGTGATTAACTACCAGTGTCTTTGGTGCAACTGTTTTTGTTTTACTCAAACATAGTTGATGCTTAAAAACATTAACTTGGATTCAATAGTTCCTAGCAGATTAGTGATAGCAAGATTATACACAAGGGCACAGAAATAGGGATTCTGTTCTGTTATTCAATCAAAAAGAATTTGCTGAGCACTTAATATGTACTAGACACGATTATATTTAAGATGCTTATTAGATGTCAGAGTGGGGATGTTAAACAGACAGTTGGAAAAGCGAGTTAAGGAGATAACCCCTGTCAAGTTTAAAGCCACTAATCCAGATTTTGGAGTATAGGAAACCTTAATCATAGTTTTAACAGGCTCACAAACGAGTAAGAGTTTGAGTTCAAACTGGTGGTTTTAGCTGATCATTATGGGAGATGGGTGTGTGGTGTTTGTTTGGGGCTGGCTCATGGAGTTAGTGAAACAGTGAATGGAGCCTTTCTCCATTTGGAACACAGAAACAACATGTAAAGGAAACATAATAAATATAATAGTGGATATTTAACAACATTTATGTAGAATACATTTTTTAATTAAAAAAATCAGATTTGCCCTAACTGGTTAGGCTCATTGGATAGAGCTTCAGCCCACGGACTGAAGGGTCCCGGGTTCGATTCTTGTCAGGAGCATCTACCTTGGTTGTCAGCACATCCCCAGTAGAGGGTGTGCAGGAGGCAGCTGATCAATGATTCTCTCTCATCGGTGTTTCTGACTCTCTATCCCTCTCCCTTCCTCTCTGTAAAAAATTAATAAAATATATTTAAAAAACAAAAAACAAAAAAAATCAGATTAAGTATACTTTTTCATTTAATAAATGTTTTGGATTATTATCATTTTATCTTTTAAAGAAATATTCTTTTACATTTGACCAATTCTCTATGTTCACAAGTGAATTTTACATTTTGACTGCACATTAATTTTATTTCCTGGTATAATGAAATTCCACTGAGCAACAGCACCAGCTCTGAAAAAATGATTTGGTTATTTTGAATCAGAAAATTCACATTAGGCTGAAATGCAACAAATCACCCGTTACTTTGTCTTTGAAAATATTAAAGAGAGTTTTCTGGTTTTACTGCATCTAGTGATCATTAGGGTTCCATCCCGCGTGGTGCTAAATTTTATTGCATTCTCCTCACGGCACAGTTTGTTAAATGTGAAGAAGTGCCTTGGATTGCATGCCTTTGCTAAGATTCTCACTTAAATTGCTTTGGCACTAGGTGACCCCTAATTAGTCCCGTTACTGCGAAACATATTTGTTTGACTTTGTTTATATAGTTGACAGAAAACAAAAGCACATCTGTGTTTCTAGGGCTGGGAATATAATGAAGTAGGCAATATAGACTCTTAAATGTCCCAACAGTATGCACAGAGTATAGTTGTTACTCTTGGTTTTAATGTTATTATTTTTTAAAGATATTTTTATTGATTTCAGAGAGGAAAGATAGGAAGAGAGAGAAGAAACATCACTGATGAGAGAGAACCATCGATCTGCTGTCTCCTGCACATCTCACACTGGGGACTGAGCCCACAACACAGGCTTGTGCCCTGACCGGAACTCTGTGATCTCCAGGTTCATAGGTCGATGCTAACTACTCAGCCACGCTGTCTGGGTAATGTTATTTTTGAAGAGCTTACAAAGAAGGAATGTGTAAAGATAAGTAAATGCTAGCTTGACTTTGGGTTTTGAGGGAATTGTTGAAAGAATTTAAGCATAAAAACACATGATCCTTCACTGTGGTAGACCTTTGGAGTAAATATATATGAACAAAAACATTGCTGACAAGGAACCCAGCAAAGAGGATAGTAAAACATCCAGATGAAAGCGTGCATGTTCCTGTGTTAGTTTGTTCATTCTGTGTCTTTGATTCTAGAAAATATAAGTATAGCCCAGTTTTCCCTTGTCTAGAGTGGCCAATTGTAACATGTGTTTCCTTTCTTTATTTTGGCTGGGGCTCCAATATCAAATGCATTGTCTGTTTTCTTGAGTTCACAAAATTGGTGCTGCTTCTCCTTCCTAAAGAAGAGGGGTTTATCAGCCACACAGGGAGCCACCTCTTCATCCAGTTCCATGACCTGAAATTACCCAGGGACACTTTATTCATTGTATAGACCTACAGGTGTTGTTCTTTTACCAAATCCCAGAAATGATACTTGACATTAAATGCCATCCTAAGCAGTTACTGTATGTGCTTTGCTCCATCTGGCTCATGTGATGGTAAACTTGAGATGTGACAACTTTTGCTTTGTAAATTCTCTGGCATAATTGAATATGGAAAAAATGTGCTATACAGCAATTCCCGACATAGTATTGGCTTGTGAATTGAGAGTTGATATTGAAAATAGTAATTTTTAGAAAGTCGTAGCCAGAGTGTATGTCCTATTGATGTATCGTACCCATAATTATTGGTTTTAAGTAGTAATGAGAATATCTTTTAGATCAAATTTTTGTTAACTATTATGTGAATATTAAAAAGCACATAATTAGATTGCAGTTAATGGAAGCCTTGTTTCCTGTGCTTTGTTTTGCTTAATCTGCAAACAAGTAACAGAGCCCCTCCTTCCCTGTAATGCAGGGCTTAGCTTTTGTACGCACTGGCCCTTCTCAGTGCCTACTTCTTAGCAGGCAGCCATAAGTCAATGCTGAAGTTGTATAAACTCAATAACAAGCTAATTTAGCATATTCATGTGTCATGTAAAACACTCTTAGTGATCACTTACATACTAAGCAAACCATTCATATAGGAACAAAACTCCCACATGTACCCATTTACCATTTTCTGGGTTTCTACTGCTGGGGTCTTCTCAAATAAGGACTGCAGTGTTTTCATCCTCCAGGAACCCACAGTGACAACGCTATACATTATGACCAAACAGGATGAAGTGTCACCATAGATGTGCACAGACACTTACTATGGTGTGCCAGGTGCGGGGAGGGGGCTGCCAAGCCCATTTCAACCTAGAAACACACAGTTACAGAAATTTATTCTAGAGTTGGAGGCAATCTCAGAGCTCATGATGCAAACTTTTAGTCTCTCTCCTCAGACAAGTAAATAAACCAACTTTAAAATAAATCACAAGTGGCTACAAGACCCTATGAGTCTGAAACATCCGCTTCCTGGCCACGACACCAGGGCACGGCCAGACAGCAGAGTATCATGGCCTGGTCTTCCTGTGACCACTCCTCAAAGGTGGGGGTAGCTCTTTTGTCTAATACAGAAAAAAACACAGAGAGTCAAGCAAAATGAAGAGGTACAGAATTATTTCCTGACAAAAATAAGTAAATATAACCCAGGAGGGGAAATGCAATCCAATGGAGATAAGTTATCTACCCTATGAAGAGTTTAAGAGAATGGTCATAAAAATGCTCACTGACCCAGGGAGAAATTTGATGAACAGAGCAAGAACTTCAAAAAAGAAATGGAGAAGTCCAAACAAAAATGATTGAGTTGAGAATACACTGCATAAAGTGAAAAATACATTAGAAGAATTTAATAGTAGATTAGATAAGGCAATAGAAAAAAAATCAATGATCTTAAAAACATGGCAGTGGAAATTACCGAAGAAGAGCAGCAAAAAGGAAAAAATTAAAAAACTTTTTAAAATTTAAAAAAATTAAAGAAATTGTTTTTTTTAATTAAAAAAATTAAAAAAATTGAAGATAGCAACATTTATGGAGGCAGGCAGGATGGCTACAGCATAGCAGGAGCTTTATGCCCTTGTTCCCCTGGGACTGGAACTACAGCTAAACTACTGTGCAATCAACTGGAAACCCTGAGAGAAGTACAGGTGACAGGAAACAGGAGACCTCAGAGACACTAAAGCAGTGGTTCTCAACCTGTGGGTCGCGACCCCTTTGGGGCTCGAACGACCCTTTCACAGGGATCGCCTAAGACCATCAGAAAACACATATATTGTTTTTGTGATTAATCACTATGCTTTAATTATGTTCAATTTGTAACAATGAAATTGGGGGTCACCACAACATGAGGGTTGTGGCATTAGGAAGGTTGAGAACCACTGCCCTAATTGCTTGTATGATGTAAAATGTTATCAGAAACAGCCAAGTAATTTTCTGAGAAGTATGACAGAGGAGGTTGTTAAAGTTGGATTTTCCCTTCTTGTCAATTTAGCTAGTCATTTTCTAGTCAAGCCTTGTTTGGGTGACTTGCATTTTTCCCCACCTATGATCATTAATTAAAATTTCTTGGAATTCTCCCATAAGAATAGAATTGTATTACTAATAGAAGTTGGTTTACACTCATTGCTGGTCCAATACGATGTCCTTATATATCTAATCTAATAAAAAAAAAGTGCAAATTGACCACACCTCTGCTATGCCCCAAGCCATTCCCACCAGCCAATCAGAGTGACTATATGCACATTAACCCAACCAAGATGGCAGCCGGCAGCCACCGAGCTGGAGCAAGCAGGAGGCTTGGTTGCTCCAGCGATGGAGGAAGCCAAGCTTCCTGCCTGGCCTGGCTGACTGTGGCCTCCACTCAAGGCAATAAAGTTTCAATTATAGAAGATAAATAAATCCCATATACCTGCTTCCTGCCACCCTCCTCTGGGAGCTTGGGTGGCTGGGGGCCATGACCAGCCTGCAAACAGCCATCAGCCCCTCACCCAGGATGGCCACACCCTCATGGGTTGAGGGTCTCTGCTGGGGGGCTTGGCCAGCCTTCAAACAGCCATCAGCTCCTCACCCAGATTGGCCAGGCACTCCAGGGGGGACCTCCACCCTGAAAGGGCTGTGGCCAGCCTGCAAACAGCCATCAGCCCCTCACCCAGACTGGCCAGGCACTCCAGAGGACCCCCCCACCCTGAAGGTGGTGTGGCCAGCCTGAAAATTGTCATCAGCCCCTCACCCAGGCTGGCCAGACACTCCAGTGGGACCCCCACCTGATCTGGGACACCCTTCAGGGAAAACCAGCTGGCCCCCAACCCAACACCCGGCCTCTATCCTACATAATAAAAGGTTAATATGCAAATTTACCCTAACAGCAGAACAACTGGGAATGACTGGTCACTATGACACACACTGACCACCAGGGGGCAGACGCTCAATGCAGGAGCTTCCCCCTGGTGGTCAGTGCTCTCCCACAGGGGGAACTCTGCTCAGTCACAAGCCAGGCTGATGGCTGCCAGTACAGTGGTGGTGGTGGGAGCCTCTCCCTCCTCCTCAGCAGCACAAAGGATGTCCGACTTCAGCTTAGGCCTGCTCCCTGTGGCAAGTGGACATCCCCCGAGGGCTTCTGGGTTGCCAGAGGAATGTCTGACTGCCAGCTTAGGCCCAATCCCCCAGGGAGCGGGCCAAAGCCAGCAAGTGGTCATCCCCCGAGGGGTCCCAGACTGCGAGAGGGCACAGGCCGGGTTGAGGGACCCCCCCAAGTGCTCAAATTTTTGTGCACCAGGCCTCTAGTATTATATATATTTAGTTAAGTATTTTTCATGCATGTAGCCAGTACAAGTAAATCCACTAGACATTTTCATCTACATCTAAACATATGTTCTTGTCTATCTTTCCCATTACCATGTTTTCTCTTGATATATTATTATCTTTCTAAAGTCAGTGTTCATCATTCAGGCTTTCCTCTATATATTATTTTTACATTTGAATATTTCCCAAGAACTATATAGTTATTAACTGTTGCATAAAATGCAACCGATTTTTTACAATTTCAGTTATGTTCACTTTCTTGAAAGCGTGTTTTATATAGTATTGGAGCTGTGGGGGGGTTTCATTAAATATTATTCTGCTGAGCTTCATCCATATTAGGCTTGTTACCATAGTGAGGTTTTTTTTTTTTTTGTTTTTTGTTTTTACCATTTTTTGATAATCCATTATGTGATTACCCCATAGTTTATTTGTGTTCTCATTATGAACACTTGGAGTGTTTCCCATTTGTTTTTCTATTGTGAACAAAATTGCTATGAACATTGTTGCACATGGCTTCTATTGTACACAGACAAGAGTTTCTTATGTATAAATATAGGAGTAGAACTATTTCCTTATAATATATGAAGTGTTCAGCCTTAAGAGGTAATGCTAAACTATCTTGAATATATTTGCATCTGAATAAGAGATTCTGTTTGGCCATATATACTCTAACATTTCATAGTGTCACATAGTTTTTATGAATTGAATAATGTAAAAGGGCATCTCAGTATGATACTGATCTAAATTTCCCTGATTTCTAATAATGTTGTTTCTTATATTTCTTCTTCAGCAAAATTCCTATTCATATACTTTGCCTTTTTTTTTAAGTAGTTTTCTTTTTCTTACCAATTTGTACCTATTTTCAAAATATGCGTGATGCTATTCCTTTTGGTTGTGAAAATTGTAAATATACTCCCCCATTTATAATTTGTCCTTTTACTCTTTTTTTTTCCTGGTGAAAATGGTAGTAAACTAATGAAGAATGCAAATACCATCTTTATCAATCATTTCCATTTTATTTCAAGGATTAATGTTAACCTGGTGAGACTTTGAAAAGCATCTTGATTATACTGTGCTTTACCCATCTTGCATCACCATTTCTGTTCACTCCAATTTTACTTTTACTTTCTAGTAGAAACATTAAGACAGCGTCATAGGCATGATCAAATGTCCCTACTGGCATCCAATGGGGTAAGTTCCAGCCTCTCCAATAATGGTTTATTCTAATCAGAAGCTTTCTAACCAACATTATATATCAATCCATATGTCCTCAATATTCAGGTAAGTCTATTGCTACTATGTGGAAACTGAATAGAGGGCATAACAAACTAAAATGAAATGAATCACAAAACTGTCCAAAATATTATCAGAGCACGTAACAGGCCATATTGTAAAACCTCTTTACCTGCTTGTCTTCCTCATCAAAATAAACTCCTTGAAAGTAGAGGTTGCATCATTTCAAGAGAATCAGCAATTCCTAATGAGTGCCTGGCACTCTGCAGAGATCTTTTCAATAAATAAATTAATTAATGCTATTATCTTATCATATGTGATGTTATATATATATCTTGAAATGTAAGAAATTGGTTTGAAAGTTATAAAAACAGTAATTTTGAAGGAGTAACAAAATAAGATGCTTCCTCAAAGTGAAATTGAAAGCAATGTTTCTGGTGAGACAGTATATATTTATATGCAATGTAAATACAGTGTTCTCACAAATAATTGAGGATGTAATATGCTACTATTTGTGAAGAGTAGCTTTGAGAATCATTTCTTCCTTCAGATTCTTTAGTAGAGCTCTCCTTAATTAACCTGGTTATTGTTCCCATTCCATTTCAGAAGTGCATTCTCTGTCTCTCAAACACAGGAGCTATCACAATGCCCTGAATAGTTCCCAGCTTGGCCACTCTGCTTTGGAAACACTGTCTCCTACAAGAAGTGAGGATTTAGGTAGAGATAATTCAGCCCGACAGCACAAGAGTTGACGTGCCCTTGACCTTAATTGAGCCCAGGACCCTTCAGTTCACAGGCCTACACTCTATCCACTGAGCCAAATGAGCTAGGGAATGACTTAAAATTTTAAGAGATAATTTTTTAACTTTACAATGGTGTGGAAACCATACTCCAAAGTTTGAATTTTAACCTTTTCCTGGGCTGGCAGTCTGTGGTATGATACTATGTGGTGACACATGCGATTAGAAGGGTAAACAATTAATACTATAGCTTGTAGTATTCAATGCATTTTTAATATAACTTTTTAAAACTTGATTTGTAATCCTATTGTAAGTCAGGAAGTGTGTGTGTGTGTGTGTGTGTGTATGTGTGTGCATGTGTGTGTGTGTGTGTTAATATTTATATTCTTAAGAGAGGTTCTTGTACAAATGTTTTCTTTTCAAACGGTTTTGTCTGATTTTTCTGAATGCTAAATATATAGCCCATTTATATAAATGAATAACAAGGAACAATTATTGAGTTCTGGGTAAAGCATTGGGCACAGTCTGTGGGCAAGTGGGACTCTTTCTTAGAGAGAAGCCAAGTTCATCAGGCTGGTGTTGCTCAGTGGTAGAGCATCTACCTATGAACTAGGATCTCATGGTTTGATTCCTGATCAGGGCACATGCCTGGGTGAGGGCTTGATCCCTAGTGTGGGGTGTGCAGGAAGCAGCAAATGGAAGATTCTCTCTCATCATTGATGTTTCTATCTTGTTCTACTTATCTCTTCCTTTCTCTGAAATCAATAAAATGAAGAGAGAGAGAAGCCAAGTCCTTCTAGCATATCAAAATTTAGTTGGTAAAGAAATGAGAGGCTTTTTTTTTTAAAGCATTTCATGAAGGAGATAATACTGTGAAAAAATACATGGTATGCCATAAAGCAGTGGAACAAATAAAGAATCTTACCTCATAATAGACAAACATGGTAATTGAGCATACCTTCGCTACACTTCCCATTGGCTAATCAGCGAGATATGGAAATTAACTGCCAACAAAGATGGTGGGCGGCAGCCACCAAGCTGGAGCAAGCAGGAGGCTTGCTTGCTCGAGTGATGGAGGAAGCCAAGGTTCCCCGCCTGCCGCAGCCTGCTTTAAGCTACACTCAAAGTAACAAAGTTTCAATTATAGAAGATAAATAAAACCCAGATACCTGCTTTCAGTGGGCTGTGGTCACGAAGCTGGAGAAAGCAGGAGGCTTACCTCCCGCCAGCCCTGGCTGGCTCTAAGCTCCTCTCAAGGCTACAAAGTTTCAATTATAGAAGGTAAATAAACCCAGATACCTGCTTTCAGCAGGCCGTGGCCACAGAGCTGGAGCGAGCAGGAGGCTTGCTTGCTCCAGTGATAAAGGAAGCCATCCTGCCACCAGCGCTGAGCTCCACTCAAAAAGCAACATAGTTTCAATTATAAAAGGTAAATAAACCCCAGATACCTGCTTTCAGCAGGCCGTGGCCTCGGAGCTGGACCAAGCAGGAGGCTTGCTTGCCCCTGCGATGGAAGAATATAGAAGGTAAATAAATCCCAGATACCTGCTTCCAGTCACCATTGCCATGAAGCTGGAACGAAAAAAAAAAAAAAAGAAAGGCTGGGAGCTTCAGTCGCCAGGGGGCTTGGTCAGTATGAAAACAGCCATCAGCCCCTCCCCCAGGCTGGGCAGGCACCCCAGTGGGGACCCCCACCCTGAAGGGGGTTTGGGCAGCCTGAAAACAGCCATCAGCCCCTCACAAAGGCTGGCCAGGCACCCCAGTGGGGACCCCCACCCTGAAGGGGATTTGGGCAACCTGCAAAAAGCCATCAGCCACTCACCCAGGCTGGCCAGGAACCCCAGCAGGATCCCCACCCTGATCCAGGACACCCTTCAGGGCAAACCAGTCGGCCCCCACATATGCACCAGGCCTCTATTCTATATAATAAAAGGGTAATATGCAAATTGACCCTAACAGCAGAACGACTGGGAATGACTGGTCAATATGACACACACTGACCACCAGGGGGCAGACGCTCAATGTAGGAGCTTCCCCCTGGTGGCCAGTGTGCTCACACAGGGCCAGCTCTGCTCAGCCACAAGCCAGGCTGAAGGCTGCCAGTACAGTCAGTGGTGGTGGTGGGAGCCTCTCCCTCCTCCTCAGCAGCACTAAGGATGTCCGACTGCAGTTAGACCTGCTCCCCGCTGGCAAGTGGACATTCCCCAAGGGCTGCCGGGCTGCCAGAGGGATGTCTGACTACCAGCTTGGGCCCGGTCCAGCAGGGAGCAGGCCTAAGCCAGCAGGTGGACATCCTCCAAGGGATCCCAGACTGCAAGAGGCCATAGGCCAGGCTGAGAGACACCATCTAGTGTTTTATAATAGACTAGAGGCCCAGTGCACAAAAATTTGTGCACTTGGAGGGGGGGAGGGGGGTCCCCCAGCCCGGCCTGTGTCCTCTCGCAGTCTGGGACCCCTCAGGAGATAACAACCTGCTGGCTTAGGCCTGCTCCCGGGTGGCAGAGGGCACGCCCAATCCCTAGGTGCAGCCCCTGGTCAGGCTCAGAGCAGGGCCGATTGGGGAGTTGGGGCGCCGCCCCGTCATGCACAGAGCAGGGCGGATTGGGAGGTTGCGATGCCACCCTCAGTCACGCTCAGGGTAGGGCCAATTGGGGGGTTGGGGCACCGCCCCCTGTCAAACTCAAGGCAGGCTCGATGGGGAGGTTGCGGCGCCACCCTCTGTCACGCACAGAGCAGGGCCGATCAGAGGGTTGGGGCGCTGCCCCCTGTCACTCACAGAGCAGGGCCAATCAGGGGGTTAGGGTGCTACCCTCTGTCACTCAAAGAGTAGGGCTGATCAGGGGGTTGGGGCGCTGCCCCCTGTCACTCACAGAGCAGGGCCCATCAGGAGGTTGGGGCGCTGCCCCCTGTCACTCACAGAGCAGGGCCAAACAGGGGGTTGGGGCGATGCCCCCTGTCACTCATAGAGCAGGGCCGATCAGGGAGTTGGGGCACCGCCCCATGTCACACACAGAGCAGGGCGGATCAGGGGGTTGGGGCGCTGCACCCTGTCACACTCAGGGCAGGGCCAATGGGGAGGTTATGGCTCTACCCTGTCACACACAGAGCAAGGCCCGTGGGGGGGGGGGGGTTGTGGCGCCACCCTCTATCACCCACAGAGCAGGGCCGATAAGGGTGTTGGGGTGCCGCCACTGTCACACTCAGGGCAGGGCCGATGCAGAGGTTATGGCTCTACCCTGTCACACACAGAGCAGGGCCTTTCAGGGGGTTGGTGCGCCGCACCCTGGCACACACAGAGCCGCAGGGCCATCAGGGTATTGGGGAGCTCTCCCCTATCAA
Organism: Myotis yumanensis; assembly: GCF_028538775.1. Classification (NCBI taxonomy): domain Eukaryota; kingdom Metazoa; phylum Chordata; class Mammalia; order Chiroptera; family Vespertilionidae; genus Myotis; species Myotis yumanensis. Next base: position 77,166,070 of record NW_027223759.1, read on the forward strand.
GCACAGAGCAGAGCTGATCAGGGGGTTGGGGCGCCTTCCCTTATCACTCACAGAGCCTCAGGGTGATCAGGGGGTTTGGGCGCTGCCCCCTGTCACGCTGATCCCGGTGCCGGGAGCCTCGTGTCTCCACTGATCCCGGTGCCGGGAGGCATATTACCCTTTTACTATATAGAATAGAGGCCTCGTTCACGAGTGGGGGCTGGCTGGTTTGCCCTGAAGGGTGTCCTGGATCAGGGTGGGGGTCCCCACTGGGGTGCCTGGCCACTCTGGCTGAGGGGCTGAGGGTCGTTTTCTGGCTGGCGGGTGACTAAAGCTCCCAACGGCTCCTTTTTTTCTTTTTTTTTTTATTCTGGGCCAGCTTTAGCTCTGAGGTCTCGGCTGCTGAAAGCCGGTTTCTGGCCTTTGTTTTTCCTTCTGTATTTGAAACAATATTGCAGTCCGGCTGGCTGAACCTGGCTGACTGAAAGCTGGTTTCTGTGGTTTTGTTTAGCTTCTTATTTGCAACATAGTTGCTTAGAGTTGCAGCTGAGAGGCCGGCAATTCAGAAGGGGAACGTTGGAGTTCGCCAGTCACTGGAGCAAGCAAGCCTCCCTGTTCGCTTCAGTGCATGGCTGCCGGCCACCATCTTGGCTGACAGTTAATTTTCATAAGGATATGCTGATTAGCCAATGGGAAGGGTAGCGGTCGTATTCAAATTACCATGTTTCTCTTTTATTAGTGTAGATTAGAGGCCTAGTGCACACAAAATTTGGGGTGGGGGTTCCCTCAGTTTTGTCTGTGCCCTCTCACAGTCTGGGAGTTCTCAGGAGATGGCCTACAGATGTCTGGCCTCCCTCTGCAGGAGGTGACTGGACAAGCAATCAGGGGATGGCGCCACCCAATCACCCTGCCATTGCTGCCCAGCCTCCCTCTGCAGGAAGCAACCAGATGGGCCTATCAGAGGATGGTGCTGGCCCCCCTATTGTGACTCCACCGTTGCCTCTGGTTGCAGCCCCCCCACCCTGCCTCAAGGCCATTCCCTCCCTCTGCCCGCTGGCATGTGCCTTGGCTGTCCTAGCTTAGCCTGCTCGCCGGTCCCACCCCCTGCCAACTGTTCATTCTGCCATTCGGTTGACTTGCATATTTCTCTTTTATTATATAGGATACTGGTAACTTTTTCTCTCTTTTCTTTTTCTTGCCTAGTCTTGCTAGGAACTTATTAATTTTACTAATCTGGTCAAAGAACAAACTTTTGACTTTCTTGACTTTTATTGCCAATTTTTGTGTATTTCATTATTTCCTTCTTTTTCATTTCCTCTTGTTTACTGTTTGAGAGTTGATATTCTTTTTTTTCAGTTTTTTTTAGGTAAAAGTTAAGCTATTGTTTTTCTAATTTCTTCTTTTCTAACAAATGTATTTAAAGGTACACTTTACCCTTAAGCACTGCTTTAGTTGTATCTCCAGTTAGTATTTATTATATCTTCATTATCATAGAATTCAAAAGTATTTAATTTTATTTTATTAGTAGAGGCCCGGTGCACAAAAATTTGTGCACATGGGGGCGGGGGGGTCCCTCAGCCGGACTGTGCCTCTTTCGCAGTCTGGGACCCCTTTGGGGCTAACCATTTGCTAGCTTAGGCCCACTTCCCGGGGGATTGAGCCTAAGCTGGCAATCAGACATCCCTCTAGCAGGCCAGCAGCCCTCGGGAGATGTCCACTTGCCAGCGGGGAGCAGACCTAAGCTGCAGTCAGACATTCTTAGCGCTGCTGAGGAGGCAGGAGAGGCTCCTACCATCACCGCTGTACTGGCAGCCATCAGCTTGTGGCTGAGCAGATCTCCCCCCTGTTAGAGTGCACTGACCACAAGGGGCAGCTCCTGCATTGATCGTCTGCCTCTGGTGGTTAGTGTGTGTCATAGTGACCAGTCATTCCCAGTCGTTCTGCTGTTAGGGTCAGTTTGCATATTACCCTTTTACTATATAGGATAGAGGCCTGGTGCACGGGTGGGGGCCGGCTGGTTTTCCCTGAAGGGTGTCCAAGATCAGGGTGGGGGTCCCGCTTGGGTGCCTGGACAGCCTGGATGAGGGCTGATGTCTGTTTTCAGGCTGGCCACACCCCCTTTATGGTGGGGCTCCCCAATGTTATGCCTGGCCAGTCTGGGTGAGGGGTTGAGGGCCGTTTTTAGGCTGGCGGGAGACTGAAGCTCCCAGCCTCTCCTTTTTTTCTTTTTCTCTTTTTTAATTCTGGGATTTATTTACCTTTTATAGCTGTCACTGGAGCTGAGAGGCGGCTTCAGCTCTGAGGCTTGGCTCCAGCTCTGAGGCCCGGCTGCCTGAAAGCAGGTGTCTGGGGTTTCATTGGCTTCTATAATTGAAACATTGTTGCGGTCCTGCTTGCTCCAGCTCTGAGGCCACAGCTGGCTGAAAGCAGGTATCTGGGGTTTGTTTAGCTTTTAGAATTGAAACTCTGTTGCTTTTGGTGCTGTTGCTTTCAGAGCTCAGAAGCGGGCCGCGGCAGGCAGGGAACCTTGGCTTCCTCCATCACTGGAGCAAGCAAGCCTCCTGCTCCCTTCAGTTGTTTGGCTGCCGGCTGCGATCTTTGTTGGCAGTTAATTTGCATATTGCCCTGATTAGCCAATGGGAAGCGTAGCAGAGGTATGGCTAATTACCCTTTTTGTCTTTTATTAGATAGGATAAACTCTTCTTTGAGCCATGGGTTATATAGAAGTGATTGCATAGTCTCAAGCAGTTGTGAATATGTAAGGTATCTTTTTTTTTTTTTTTTTTTTTTTTTTTAGTTTTTAGCTTAATTCCACTGGGAAAAAGATCATACTCTAAATAATTTTAGTAATTGAAATTTATTGAAGATTTTTGATCCAGCATAAGTCAATCTTGGTAAACATTTAAAGCATTTAAAGTGTACTTAAAGTATTAATTTTATTATTCCTAGGTGCAATATACTATAAATGTTAAGTGTATTTAGTTGATTGAGTTTATCATATCTTATTGATTTTCCTGTTGGTTTGCTTTGTCAGCTCAGCCCTGAGAAAGAAGGAAATTCTGCCATGTACCAACAACGTGAATGAACTTTGAGGGTATTATGCCTAGTGAGATAAGCCTGACAGAGAATAACAAATATTGTATAATATCACTTATATGTGAAATCTAAAAAGCCAAACTCATAGAAAAAGAGAGTAGAATGGTGGTTACCGGGGCCTAAGGGTGGGGAGTTGGGGAGACAATCTCAAAGGGTACAAACTTGCAACTAGAAGACTAGTAAATCCTGCCATCTAATGCAGAGCATAGTGCTTAAAATCCACAATACTGTATTATTTACTTAAAATTTGCTAGAAGACTAGATCTTAAATGTTCTCATGCCCTGAAGAAATAATCATTATGTGACCTGATAGGTTTGGTGGTGATCATATTGCAATAAATAAATGTATAAAATTTGCTCATTGTACAACTTAAACAATGTTATATGTTGATTATCTCTAATAATAAAAGCCTAATATGCTAATTAGACCATTCGTCCTTCTGGACGACCTTTAAGATGAAGGCACAGCTGCGGGCGGGGGGGCGGGGGGGGGGGGGTCTCCTTGCATGAATTTTGTGCATTGGGCCTCTAGTATTTTAATAAAAAAAGAGAGGAAGGGAGTTGACTGGCCCAGGGCATGATGGTTACTTAAATGTCAGCAGGTGCCAGGCAAGTGATATGTATAAGTAAAGTGGGTCAGGGGAAAGTGCCTACTGTGTACATTACATGAGTGTGGGTATGTGAGCGCATATAAGTGTGCAGTTTGTGTGTGTGTGTGTGTGTGTGTGTGTGTGAGTGTGTGTGTGTGTGTGTGTGTGTATAGGGGGCACAATAAAGAGCTGTCACTCTTCAAAAGGAGGCAGCTGGTATTCATCTCCAGAACAGATTTGTTTTGTGGGTCTAATGTTGCCTGATGTCCTAATCTTTCCAGAGAAGCCAGAAAACAATACATTTATATAAAATATTATGAGTGTCCAAAGTTGGCTCAAAATGTTAACCACACGAAGCAATGCCTGGGTGCCAGAGTTGGGTTGTGGACTTCAGGCTCAGGAAGAAGAGATGTTTGGAAGGAGTGGGGGCATGAAGAAGCGCAAACAGACAACAGTAAGGATGCTTGAAGGTTTTATTTAAGTATGTCTTTGATATATTGAAAGAGGAGCATTTTTATGACAAAAGTTTCAAGAAGAAAGTTTTCTTTCCAGTTCCACCACTGTGGCCACCAGCCCAATCCTTATTTTACTGCGGAGACGCTGTGATTGGAATCATTTACATGTGCAAATTATATCATAGAAAAACAATTTCATTGCTAACTATAAGCAGGTTAGGGTACTTCATCCAAAACAAGAAGAAAATAAGATTTTGCACTTTTATATTTTAAAGCTGATATTTTAGCAATAGTTTTATAATGGTTTATTCCATTTATACTCTTTTGACAACACAACCTTAAAAGACAATCTATTCATTGGCATGCAAAGCAACATGGCTTCAGAATACACCTCTTAAATTTACAGAACTGAAAATTTCAAACATCCCATGTGGCTGGTAGGTGATGTTATGAAGATGATCTTGAGTAGTGACATACTTACTTCCTAAAGATAAAAGAAAAAGACAGTCATATAACAGAGCTATCATACTCAGATGATATAGTTAAATTATCCAGGATATATTTTAAAGATTTATTTTGGTAAAAGTTATTTGTTGATCTTTTTGTCTTATGAATCCCATAGTCTTTTGAACTTTTCAAATATTTGCACTCAAAGATGACATCCTAAAGTTCCCTGGTCAAGGAATATAAAGTGTATAAATAGTTATAAAAAGCCATTATAACCCATTAAGATAAGTGGTTACTTTTGGTGTTAAGATTTTTATTACTATCCTTATTACATTAAGTATATAATACCAAATTTATTTGTGCTAAAAATTCAAAATACGTAGCAATATAGAATGTCACATTATCACGTGGATGATGTATATTTCCATGTTTTATTCTTATCTGTGTTCCTAATGCCCTGTCCCTTAATTGACACTCAGGAAATATTTTGGAGTAAGTGGGTGAATGAGTAAATGTGTAATTATCTAAAACAAATATAATGATGTATTCTTAAATGAGTCATACTTTTGCTTATCTACCAAGAAAGCAAAGACTCCCCTCCTCACACAAGGAACAACCTGTCGCTGTTTATGAAAGTTTTGATGGTTTTCAGAATGCACTAAAATGCAATCACCTGTCGGTAATTTTGTTTTGAAGCAGCTAGTTTATAAAGTCCTGGGTGACAAGATTATCGAGAACTGTGTTCATTTCATCAGAGAAAGAGCCTTCGGCATGTCTGCGGCCGAGCGGTTCAGGAGTGGCTTTTGGGGAACTGAGGACAAGGGGGATAAAAATCGGTATTTGGTTAAATGCTTTAAATACATGCTTTCTGATTGCGTATCACTGGTAACGTGTGCGGGTCACTGAGAAAACAGGATGTCATGTTTACAGAGGGCCAAATGTGAGAACCTGCATGAACTGGTGCATGTCAGAATGGACAACCTGGAGGTAGTGAAGAGCAGAGCAGGACGGGAAACCCAGCCTGTAAAACTTCATGCCTTCTGCAGTGGTCCTGCTGGTCCAGAGATTTTAGTAATTGGCAAGACAGAAGTTATTATTGAGACTATTAGTCTGTTGAAAATTAAGGAAAATGTAAAACTAGTGGTTATTAGAACAGCCTTGCAAAGTGCAGTATTAAGGGATTAAATTTTATATTAGATTTTCTGTTTTTATTAGTTTAATTAGCAGCATTTTTGGTGCCCCTTTAAAATATCATAAAATATCCTCAAGTATAAGCGACTATTTTACCACTGATTTTGTAAATTGGGTCATCAAGGTTTAAAAAAGCAGTGACAATATCAGGTTATTAGCTAAATAGTAATACAATCCCTTTTGTCTTAAGATTTCTCCAAGTCTCAGTAAGCTTGCTTTAAATTTCACAAAAAATTGAGTTGAACATGAATTTCCTGCTTCTCATAATTCAAATGTCAATCAAAATGGTCAAGAGAAAATGAGATGGTCCAGGGGTCTGTTTGGTTGTGGTAAGATCCAAGAAGGTACCTAACGGACTTAATCTTATTTTCAGCTGTGAAAATAAATGGCTATTTATATGACAGTCCCATAAAAATGGGGATGTTGTTAAATATATGGACTTTTGCACATATTTATATTTTGAGTGTCATTTCATTAAACATCTTAAGTTTAATACCTTTCAGTCTGTATCAGTTAATTAGCTAAACAGTAACACAAATATATGTTGATCCTATATGTAAATACTTAAAGTCAAACTTTAAGTTTTCAGCATTATTTCTTTTTTTCATTATCCCTAGTATTTCTAGTTTAAGCTTATCATCCTGATGTAGTTTTCAATAGCACCCTATTCTCAAAAGTGTCTTGGATTGACAAATGAATAGCCTACTTATAACACAAGTCTAATGTGTGATACAAATACCACCTGTCTGACTCTATTATTAATACTTGATACTACAGATAAAACATATTAAATTCTTGTAGATTGTCTCCCACCAATAGGAGTTAGTTCCTTACTTTGTGAGACTATACTAATTGCTTCTATAACTCAAATCAATAAATAGATAACTGTAGTGTAACTTTTCAACATCATGCAAAAATAAAAAATTAAAGTTAAATAAGAGTGTACAGACTTAACTCTTGTCTTCCTAGGCCTTTCACTACCCAAGCAATGAATTCCTTGGCAGCTTGGCCTCCAAATAAGAACTTAAATCACTGGTAAAGGTCCCTTCAGCGTGTCTCTCATATTCATCATGACATTTGGCAATGCCATTCCTGATAGAAATGTGAACGTTACATTGAAGATCTGTCTCTTTATCAATATGGTTCTCACCTGTAAGTATGGCAGGTTGGGGTTGAAGAGACTGAGGGAGATTTAAGAGATGAGGGTAGTTAGGAGACTCGTCCTGAAACTACATGAAGTATCTGAATGGACGGTTGATGGGCGAGAGATAATAGCAGTTAAGGGGAGCTTTGGCCCACTCAGCACACCCATTTCCACCTCTTCTGCTTATCCATGCCATTGATTATTACTGTTGCATTTACTTCCGCCTCAGTGTATGTGGACTCTCCAATATGTTATGCAGCTTGCAGACAAGGCAGCTGTTTGTTAATACTTACGGGATCAGACATAGTTAAGTGAGTCAAGGGAAAGCTAGGGAACATCTCAAAATGTCATCAAAAGGATCATGTGATAATGGATGAAAGGAAACAAGTGATGGGACAGCAGTGAGGAAAGCTAAGATGCTGACTCCATATCATCCTCAAATGTGATCTGTGTAGGTGGTTGACCAGCTGCCCTCCTGCATCTATTACCCTGGAAGGTCTCATCTTAAACACACAACAGAAACCGCCTGAGAGTGAGGATGAATTTACAATAGGTTACCAAATTGTAGCATTCCCTTTCCAGAAATGAGGATAATTGTTTTCTTTTTTTTCAAATTTCCCTTATTTCACCAATGGCCATGTCTATAGTCACTAACAGGGACTTCTCCCAGTGTCTGCTCTGACCATGACTACCATCTTTCCTGTCATGCCCTTCCACTTTAAGAACTTTTGGTAAACCACTCTGTCTCTCCAATTCTTCCATCTGACCCATATTCTCTCTCTCTGTCTCTCTCTCTGTCTCTCTTTCTCTCCAGGCAAATCTATGTCCTTATCCTGATATTTAGATTCCTTCAGCTACCTTGGATGCACAACTCCCTTCCCCTGTGGGCCACTGTCCAAAGAAATTGTGAAATTCCACCATCTCGGTGAAATCCTTGTGAAAGATTTCCCTCAGTAGCCTACATGCATCATAAAACCCAATACTGTCAACGAAAATCCAACATTAAAATGTATGTCTTACGAAGGGCTTGTGCTCTTATTTGCCTTCTTCTCTCTTTATGCGGTGCAGCCAGGCTATAATTTTAAATGTGTATCTTGGATTGTATTCTACAAGAAAATGACTGCATCTCTTTCCATTCCTTACCACGATTACCTTGGCTAGGGGTTACTTTAAATGTGATTACAGTCATGAGTTTGAACCCTACACGGGAATGTTGAATTTGCTCTTATCTTTTGGTCAAAAAATAGATTCCTCACAGTTCATGTCTAAAAAAGTCAGCTTTCAATTTTAATAGAAAATGGGTAAGAGAGTAAATATTGCTAAGACCACAGTGGGGAAAATGATTTAAAATCTACGTTTCATTACAGGGTGGGTAAGGCATTTTCAGGGTGAGAAGTGGGACTTTCAGAGGCATAATATGCAGGATAGCATCACCAACCTTGAAATCATCAAAGCTGAAAGAGCTTATACGCCCTATTTGATGAGCATAATAACATAATGAAAGTCAGGAGATATTTTAGACATAGTTAAGTAACACATTTGTGTGCAAATTTGGGCCTAGGTTTAAACTCTCACTTGAGCTGGGCCAGCAACCAATCCACGAACTTCTGGTCACTCAAGGCCTGCCATAGTATGCTGAGGTCACTGATGATCATTCCTTCGGCGTAGCGCTTCTCTTCATTTATCTGATCCAGATCATTGAGCGAGTCTGCCTGGTGAGCTGCGAATGAGCTGTGAAGAACAGTGATTGGTGCAACTAAGTCTCTTCTTGAGTGGACTCACTCAAGAAGCACCTTGAAAACACAAGACCACATGAAATTGAAAGGCAGGTGCCTTGAGCATTTCAGTTGTTATGAGAGACACCTTGTTTGCCACGGGAATCTCAGAGTTTTGTTAGAGTTGAATACACTCTGATTCTGAATCTTGGGAGCAGATTTTTTTAAAAATATATATTTCATTGATTTTTTTTACAGAGAGGAGGGAGAGGGATAGAGATTTAGAAACATTAATGAGAGAGAAACATCAATCAGCTGCCTCCTGAACACCCCCAACTGGGGAGGTGCTGGCAACCAAGGTACATGCCCTTGACTGGAATCGAACCCGGGACCCTTCAGTCCCCAGGCCGATGCTCTATTCACCTAGCCAATCTGATCAGAGACTGGGAGCAGATTTTTAACTGGCTTCCTCTTTACTGAAAGAAGATTATATAAATAGTTTTTAAAAGTAAGTAATGTAGTTATGACTCTGCTAGTATCGATAGAAGAGAGCAATGACTTGACTATTTTACAAGAGTGAAGAACCCCAAGTCATTTAGGCAGCTGATCTGTGTTCTGAATTTTGTTTGCATGTGTTAATATAAAAATGTAGCTCCATTACCTGGTTACATGATAGCTGATGATGAAAGACAAAGACAATTAAAAATTTAAAGGATGCCAAGAAAAAGGCCACTTGTTAATTTCAAACTGTGTGGTGGATAATCCACATGCTGGTAATCAACAGTTGTTTGCCATGGCAAATAAGGAGAAATAGTCAATAGTATTAATACTCAGAAATAAAATTGGGAGACTATTCTCACCTGTCAAAATAGCAAAGATTAAATATGGGGGAAGGTATTATGAAGGGAGTATTTCTATGGGGCTGAGCGGAGTGTGCATGTGTATGACTTTTCTGGAAAGGAAGCTGGCAAGATATTATAAAAGACTTAAACTTATTCAAACCCTTTGACACAGTAATTTTAGTACCAAAAATCTAGCTTCAGGGAAAAGTACAAAAATGTAGGGAGAAAAGTTATTTGCAGCATTCTTTGTAGGAAAATTTAAAGAACTCAAGTGTTCAATAGAAGAGGAATAGCTAAATAAATATTGCATATTTATGAGATAAAATAGTATGCAGCTATTAAATATCATACATTTAATAGATATTTGTAATTCTATACGAAAGAGCTAACAATACAATCCTATCTAATAAAAAAGAAACATGGTAATTAGCATACGACCGCTACCCTTCCCATTGGCTAATCAGGGCAATATGCAAATTAACTGCCAGCCTGGATGGCTGTTAACCACCAACAAAGATGGCGGCTAATTTGCATAGGTACGCACAATGCTGGGAGACGAAAGGGAAAGGACAGAAGAAGCCCCTTGCCACTGACGGTGATGGGAAACCCAGTGGGGAGCTAAGAGCCGGGGGCAGGGCAAAGGCGGCCCTGGGGGCCGCCTTTGCCCTGCCCCCCAGCTGTGATCAGAGAACCAGGTGCCTTTGCCGCCTCGGCCAGTGATAGCGGGAAGCAGGGTTGGAGCCAGGAATGGGAGCTGGGCAGGGATGGAGACGGCAGTCCGGGGAGCTAGGGATCCCTTGCCCAGGCCTAAAGCCTTGGCCAAAGACGTTAGGCCTGGGCAGGGGTGGAGCCTGCAACCACGGGGAGCTGGGGGTCCCCTGCCCAGGCCTAACGCTTTGGCCTGAGGCATTAGGTCTAGGCAGGGGTGGAGCCTGCAACCACGGAGAGCTGGGGGTCCCCTGCCCAGGCCTAACGTCTTGGCCAGAGGCATTAGGTCTAGGCAGGGGCAGAGCGGGAGATCGCGGGGAGCTGGGGGTCTCCTGCCCAGGACTAATGCCCCCACCAGAGGCCTTAGGTCTTGGCAGGGGCGGTGCCAGAGATTGTGGGTACCAGGGGTGGAGCCTGGAATGGTGGGAGCTGTGGGTCCCCTGCCCAGGCCTGACATCTCTGCCGGAGGCCTCAGGCCTGGGCAAGGGGCCGATCCAGTGAACGGCGATCAGAGGGTGATGAGGGTCAACTCCTCTGGCCGAGGCATCAGGCCCGAGTGAGGGTGGAGCCGGTGATCGGGGGGAGAGGGGGGTCCCCTGCCCAGGCCTGAATCCTGGGCCAGAGGCATCAGGCCTGGGCCAGGGGAGGAGCCAGCAATCGGAGGGGTCTGGGGGTCCCCTGCCCAGGCCTGATGCCTGGGCCAGAGGCATCAGGCCTGGGCGGGGGGCAGAACCAGTGATTGGGGGAAATGAGGGTCCCCTGCCCAGGCCTGACACCTCTGGCAGAGGAATCAGGCCTGGGCAAGGGGCCGATCCTGCGATTGGAGGGTGATGGGGGTCAACGCCTGAGGGCTCCCAGTATGTGAGAGGGGGCAGGCTGGGCTGAGGGACACTCCCCTCCCCACCCAGTGCACGAATTTCGTGCACCAGGCCCCTAGTCCTATCTAATAAAAGAGAAACATGGTAATTAACCGTATGGCCGCTACACTTCCCAATGGCTAATCAGTGAGATATGCAAATTAACTGCCAACCAAGATAGCGGCCGGCAGCCAGGCAGCTGATGTGAAAAGGGAGGCTTGCTTGCTCCAGTGACTGCGGACTCCAACGTTCCCCGCCTGACTTGCCGGCCTCTCAGCTGCAACTCTAAGCAACTATGTTGCAAATATAGAAGCTAAACAAAACCCCAGAAACCTGCTTTAGTCAGCCGGACTTCAGCCAGCTGGACCACAACATTATATCAAATACAGAAGGTAAACAAAGGCCAGAAACCTGCTTTCAGCAGCCGATGCCTCAGAGCTAAAGCTGGCCCAGAATAAAAAAAAAAAGAAAAGAAAAAAAAGAGCGGTTGGGAGCTTCAGTCACCCGCCAGCCTTAAAACGGCCCTCAGCCCCTCAGCCAGACTGACCAGGCACCCCAGTGGGGACCCCCACCCTGATCCAGGACACCCTTCAGGGCAAACCAGCCAGCCCCCACCTGTGCACCAGGCCTCTATCCTATATAGTAAAAGGGTAATATGCCTCCTGGCACCAGGATCAGCATGACAGGGGGCAGCGCCCAACCCCCTGATCACCCTGCATCTCTGTGTATGACAGGAGGTGGGGCCACAACCTCCCTATCTGCCCTGCTCTGTTCGTAACAGGGGAAGGCGCCCCAACCCCCTGATCAGCTCTGCTCTGTGCCTGATGGGGGGAGCTCCCCAACCCCCTGATCGCCCTGCGGCTCTGTGTGTGACAGGGTGCAGCACCCCAACCCCCTGATTGGCCCTGGTCTGTGAGTGATAGAGGGTGGCGCCCCAATCTGCCCCCCCCCATGGGCCCTGCTCTATGTGTGACGGGTAGAGCCATAACCTCCTCATCGGCCCTGCCCTGAGTGTGACAGTGGCGGTGCCCCAACCCCCTGATCTGCCCTGCTCTGTGTGTGACAGGGGGTGGTGCCCCAACTCCCCTATCGGCCCTACTCTGTGAGTGACAGGGGGGAGCTCCTCAACACCCTGATCGGCCCTGCTCTGTGTGTGACAGGGTATGGAGCCCCAACCCCCCTGATGGCCCCTGCTCTGTGCATGACAGGGGGCAGCTCCCCAACCCCCTGATCCGCCCTGCTCTGTGCGTGACAGGGGCTGTCGCCGCAACTCCCCTATCGGCCCTACTCTGTGCGTGACAGGGGGGAGCTCCTGAACCCCCTGATTGGCCCTGCTCTGTGTGTGACAGGGTATGGAGCCCCCACCTTCCGATGGGCCCTGCTCTGTACATGACAGGGGGCAACACCCCAACCCCCTGATGGGCCCTGCTCTTTGCGTGACAGGGGGTGTCGCCCAACTTCCCTATCGACCCTGCCTTGAGTGTGACAGGGGGCGGTGCCCCAACCCCCCAATCGGCTGTATCCTGAGCGTGACTGAGGGTGGCATCACAACCTCCCGATCCACCCTGTTCTGTGCGTGACAGGAGGCAGAGCCCCAACTCCCCAATCGACCCTGCTCTGAGCCCTACAAGGGACTGCACCTAGGGATTGGGCCTGCCCTCTGCCACCTGGGAGCAGGCCTAAGCCAGCAGGTGGTTATCTCCCGAGGGGTCCCAGTCTGTGAGTGGGCACAGGCTGGGCTGAGGGACCTCCCCTCCCCGCCGAGTGCACAAATTTTTGTGCACCAGGCCTCTAGTCCTATCTAACAAAAGACAACAGGATAATTGACCATACCTTCGCTACACTTCCCATTGGCTAATCAGGGCGATATGCAAATTGACTGCCAAGAAAGATGTTGGTTAACCACCAACAAAGATGGCGGTGAATTTGCATATGTAGGCACAATGATGGGAGGCGAAAGGGGAAGGACGGAAGAACAGTGATAGGAAACCCAGGCGGCAGGCAAGAGCTGGGTGACAGGGCAAAGGTGGCCCTGACCCCGGGCCCTGGATTGGAGAACCAGGGCAACCTTTGTCTGCCCTCCAGCCGGTGTTCATGATCCGAAAGTCGTGCTGCAGACAAGGCAGCACCCCAGGGACCCAGGAGCTGCCTTGCCTGTGGCCGTGATCTTGATCCGAAATCCGGGCCACAGAAAGGCAGCTCCCTGGAACCCAGGAGCCCGTCGGTGAAGTCTGCAGGTGAAGCAGCGATCGAGCTATGAGGGGGAGGGTGGGGGGTGGAAGGAGCTACAGGAGCAGCACTGGCAGGAGACTGAAGACTCCCGCTGGAGCAAGGAGCAAAGACTGAAGGCTCCAGCCACAGTGAAGCCTGTGTCCAGAGCGAAGATGGAAGGCTGTAGCCAGAGTGAAGTTCTGGGACCCTGGTGCCAGAGGAAAACTGGTGCCAGCAGCCAGGGGAAGAGAAAGCCTATTGCACAAATCTTTTCAGGCAACAGGCCTCTAGTGCTAAGATAAAAGGCATAATATGAAGCTGTATAATGATCTGAGACATATTCTATATACAGTACATACATAACATTTTTTGCATATTTTGTATCATGAGCATGTATGACTTTTACAATTAGTAAGAAACAGTGTTATTTTTTAAAAAAGAATTAAAAAAGAAAAAGTTGGTGTGAATAATTAAAATAATCTACTATGCAGTGTGTGAGTAATGAATGGATAGATAGGATCAGCTTAAGATTTCAACAAGCTATAATTTCCCATATAACACATTTTCCAACATAGCCTACTCCTTTGGTTTCGAAAAAACATACTCTGGAAACCAAGGACTTGGAGAAAATGGCAACCGGAAGGAAGGTAGGGAGGGAAAGAGTGTGAGAGCGCAAGGAAGTGATAGAGGAGTGTGTGTATGTGTGTGGTGTGTGTGTGTATGAGCTAGGGACAGTTAGATTCTGCAGGTCTTCTAAGGGACTGCTAAACCGGGCAGTCTTAGGCGGCGGAACCCCGCTCCCTGCGTGGACATTCCTGGGCAGCCGGCAGGGGCACAGCGACCACGCCATCTTGGGAAACAGAGCTGCTTAAGACTAGGATCCTGGCCTCAGCACCACCCAGTCTGATCTCAGACGCATACCAGGACCCTGCAGCCACTGGGGACAGAGACCTGTGACCACAGCATCAGACCTGGGGACACCAAAAGTTCAGAAATCCCCGCGGCAGATCCATGAGTAACAGAGCCCATCCCCCTTTCCCACAGGCTCATGGGCAGCATCATAGTAACTGATAGACCCACCCCTTGCCAGGGCCTCAGCACTGCCACAGGAACTTTAGCCTGGAAGTGCACGAGCACCTTGGAACTTATCCCGCTTAGGGCCGGGTTCAGGAGTCCTGGGCTGGGAGCAAGCGCGGGAACACGAGGAACTGGTCTTGCTCACTCTGCCTGCTCCAGGAGCCCTGGGCTGGGAGCAAACGCGCGAGCACCTGGAACTGATCCTATGCGCACTGCCGGCTTCGGAGCCCTGGGCTGGGAGCAATTGTGCGAACACCCGGAATTTGGCCCACGGAGCACAGGCCCAGGGACCCCGATTCTCTAGGCAGGAGGTGGCTCCAAGCACCAATGGCTTGACTGTGTTTCTTTTCTTTTCTTTTTTTTTTTATATATATTTTATTGATTTTTTACAGAGAGGAAGGGAGAGAGATAGAGAGTTAGAAACATCGATGAGAGAGAAACATCGATCAGCTGCCTCCTGCACATCCCCCACTGGGGATGTGCCCGCAACCCAGGTACATGCCCTTGACCGGAATCGAACCCGGGACCCTTCAGTCCGCAGGCCGACGCTCTATCCACTGAGCCAAACCGGTTTCGGCTTGACTGTGTTTCTTATCACCTGCGCCTGAGATCCTGATTCCCTGTTCATTCATACTAAGAGCCAGTGACTTCAATTCCTGGTGCGGGGGCACACAGGGACCCTGATTCTCAAGGCGAGGTCACGCGAAGCTACAGAGACTCTGATATTGGATTCCTGGGGAACTCTGACTCCTGGCGCACGCTAGGGGGCGCTGATTTGCAACACATTCCAGGGGGTCTCTGTTTCAGCACTGTGCAGGCAGGGTCCTTGATTCTAAGGGCATGAACGAGGCCACATTGAGCGCTGGCAACACTGACTCTGAGCAAGCCTGGTTCAAACAAACCCACAACAACCACACATCTCAGAGTCAGAGCTCTTCAGTGACACTAGGGTGGTGGGAGGCTCCCACTGCACAAGGCCCAGGCCCATGCAACTCGACGTTTGAATCATCGGGAGATAATCAGAATGAAGAGACGACAAAACACCCAGAGGAAAGACAATGAGGAGTCGCCAAGAAAGGAAATTAATGAAGTTGAAGCATGCAACATGACAGAAAAAGAATTCAGAATAATGGTTATACAATTCATTCACCGGATGGATGAGAAAATCAACAACCTATGCAAGAGTCAGGAAGAAATGAAAAGTGATATAGCTACAATCAAAAACACCATGGAAAGTTTCAACAGCAGACTAAAAGAAGCAGAGGACCAAATAACTGAGTTAGAAGATAAGGCAGAGAAACAAGCTCAATCTGAACAGCAACTGGAGAAAAAAATTAAAAAGCAGGAGGAGAGCCTAAGGGAGCTTTGGGATAACATGAAACGAAGTAACATATGCATAATAGGGCTGCAAGAAGGACAAGAAGAGCAGCAAGGATTAGAAAATCTATTTGAAGAAATAATGACAGAAAACTTCCCAGATATGGGGAAGAAAAAAGTTACACAACTACAGAGAGTCCCAAACAAGATGAACCCCAAAAGACCCACACCAAGACACGTCATAATAACGATGGCAAATGTACAAGACAAAGAGAGAATCTTAAAGGCTGCAAGAGAGAAACAGAGAGTTACCTACAAAGGATCCCCCATCAGATTATCAAATGATTTCTCAACAAAAAACACATCAGGCCAGAAAAGAATGGACAGAAATTTACAAAGTGATGCAAAGCAAAGGACTGAATCCAAGAATACTCTATCCAGCAAGGCTATCATTCAAAATTGAAGGGGAAATAAGAAGCTTCACAGACAAAAAAAGGCTAAGGGAGTTTATCACCACCAAGCCAGCAATGCAAGAAATGCTAAAGGGACTGGTGTAAAAAGAAGCAATAAAAAGCTCAGAAAGAAAACAGCCACACAAAAAAAGAAATGGCTACAAACAAGTACCTTTCAATAATAACTTTAAATGTAAACGGACTAAATGCTCCAACCAAAAGACATCGAGTGGCTGAATGGATAAAAAACCATGACCCATACATTTTCTGTCTACAAGAGACCCACCTCATTAGAAGGGACTCACACAGACTGAAAGGGAAGGGATGGAAAAATATCTTTCAGGCAAATGGAAAGGAAAAGAAAGCTGGGGTAGCAATGCTTATATCGGACAAAATACACCTCAAAGTGAAGGCCATAACAAGAGATAAGGAAGGCCACTTCATAATACTAAAGGGATCAATACAACAAGAAGATATAACCCTGGTAAACATATATGCACCCAATGCAGGAGCACCCAAATACATTAAAAAACTCCTGGAAGATATCAAAGGAGAGATCGACAACAATACAATCATAGTAGGGGACTTTAATACACCACTGACATCACTGGATAAATCCTCTAGACAAACAATGAGCAAAGAAATAGCAATCCTAAATGACTCACTAGATCAGATGGACTTAATTGATATCTTCAGAACACTTCACCCCAAAGCCACGGAATATATATTCCACTCACGTGCTCATAGGACAGATTCAAAAATAGACCACATATTGGGTCACAAACAAAGTCTCCCCAAATTCAAGAAGATTGAAATCATACCTAGCATCTTCTCAGACCACGATGGCATAATATTAGAAATAAACTACAATAAAAACAACCCAAAATACTCAAACACTTGGAAGCTGAATAGCATGTTATTAAATATTTATTGGGTTACCAATGAGATCAAAGAAGAAATTAAAAACATCCTGGAAACTAATGACAATGAAAACACAACAATCCAAAACCTATGGGACACAATGAAAGCAGTCCTGAGAGGGAAGTTTATAGCTCTACAGACCTATCTCAAAAAACAAGAAAAAATGGTAGTAAATCATCTAACTCTACAACTCAAAGAATTAGAAAGAGAGCAACTAGAAAGTGATTATTCAAAGGTATTGACTATTTGATTTGGATATATCTGGTTATATCTCTTACTAATCCACAGTTTGGTTTATAAATGTAAGAGGAAGCAAGAGTGTATTTTTAGCTCTAAATACTCAAGAAGTTAACGTGGGCTCTAGATGAGCCCCAAAGCATAACTGAAACATAAGCAAACGATTTCGCTTACTTATCTGGTTATCAGCAAGTAGTAGCAACTTGTTTCCTCTGGGGAAACACTTTATTTGAGGGCACAGATATTCACCAGAAAGGGGAGAATTATCTTTGTATTTCTAAAGCTATTTGGTATCACAAATCATTAGTTGATTCCCACATTTTAACCTCATAAGAGCTCATTATTTAAAATGAAAAAAATCAAGATGTGACTTATTTAACTCACTTGCTCAAGCAAGATGACATTCAGTCATTAATAGAACAGATGTTTAAATCTGTTTCCAAAAGCTTCCTGTAGGAGAATCCCACAAACCAGAGCATTTGCCCTTACTTAATTTTCCCCTCCTGACTTACTTTGAAGATGCAAATTAAGTTCAACAACTTATTTTTTTATATTTATACATCTTCAAGATGATTTTTATTTTTGCAAAAGGCCAAGGGAATTTACTACTGATTTAAACATCTAACAATTACTTTTAGATCAATAACTTTTAGTTTTAACTGTCATTTTTCATATTCTACTTGAGATGCAAAACACCCTTAATATTCAGAATGAAAAGTCCGTTTGGCTCTAGCCCCTGCTTGTTGTTTAGTCAACTGATTATTTTCCAAAGGACCGGGTCTGGTACCAGCACTCTTTAGAAAGACATGTGTCAGCCTTCTGGCCCTTCTTTGTCAAGAGTCTGAATGCCCTTTTAAGAAACAAAATCCAAAAAATATCTGCATTATTCACTAACCATGATATAAGTATATTTATGAGGAAAAAAAGACACTAGTTTTTTAAGGAGGAGTTACATGCTCTATCTCTCCTATTTAAAAAAAAATCTATTAATTTAAAAAGCCATATTCAAAGAAAGGCAAGCATTTTACAATAAAACTATACATTGAATGAAATTCTTTGTATCCTGTTTTAATGGGTGTCATAATAACCAATGGTTCCGGTGCAAATAATAATGAGGAAACTATTAGAAGGAGTTAACATTTCATTCTGATGACTCCTTATGGGCCATGGAAATCATGGTGGCTTTACTTCAGTGAAGGTAAAATATGAAGGGAAAATTCTATAGAGCATGTCAAAGAAAAGCTTGTCATATTAACAGATGTCTTTGAATATGGTTATTATGGGGTGAGGGCTGAATTCTGGAATATGGACAAACAGCACAAAAGTCCACAATAAAATTCTTTAAATGAAGACTAATTAGGAATTGCAACTTACTCTTCCTAGTGCCCTATGAAAATAGTCCTTCCATAATTCTGAACCTTGACCTGAATAACCTATGACTATACATTCCTGATATAAGCTTTGAAAAGATTAAAATTTGTCTTTGCCTCTCTTCTTTCTGACAGCTTTGGACAGCCGTGGGCAAACTACGGCCGTGGGCCCGATCCGGCCCGTTTAAAATGAATAAAACTAAAAAAAAAAAAAGACCGTACCCTTTTATGTAATGATGTTTACTTTGAATTTATATTAGTTCACACAAACACTCCATCCATGCTTTTGTTCCGGCCCTCCGGTCCAGTTTAAGAACCCATTGTGGCCCACGAGTCAAAAAGTTTGCCCACCGCTGGCTTTGGAGATACTCTTACACAGCAACATATCACATCTATCACCTTCGGAATGGGTAAAACTTCATGTCTATTTATGAATACTACTTAACTCTATTATATAGACTTTCCATTCCAAACTCTAATTTGAAGTTGACTATTCTGTTACTGATCTTAGCTTCTTGCTTCTTCACAATATATGTGCACCCATAAATTAAGAAATTCAAGAAAATATTCATATGCAATATTCATCTTTTTATTTGGCTGATATTTTGCATTTTTATAGACAATCTAGTTCCCCATAGGTCTGAACACCAAATTACAAATATACTATCCTATCTAATAAAAGAGTGATGTGCAAATTGACCGTCACTCCAACACAAAGATGTCTGCCCCCATGTGGTCAAAGTTGGCTCCCCCCATGTGGACACAAGATGGCCAGCAGGGGTGGGAAGTTGGGAGGGACCAGGCCAGCAGGGGGAGGGCAGTTGGAGGGGACCAGGCCAGCAGGGGGAGGGCAGTTGGGGGACCAGGAAAGCAGGGGGATGGCAGTTGGGGGGCACCAGGCCAGCAGGTGGAGGGCTGTTGGGGAGGACCATGCCAGCAGGGGGAGGACAGTTGGGGGGGACCAGGCCAGCAGGAGGAGGGCAGTTGGGGGGGACAAGGCCAGCAGGGGGAAGGAAGTTGAGGGCGACTAGGCCAGCAGTGGAGGGCAGTTGGGGGGACCAGGCCAGCAGGGGGAGAGGAGATGAGAGGGACCAAGCCAGCAGGAGAGGGCATTTGGGGTGACCCGGACAGCAGGGGAGGGCAGTTGGGGGCAATCAGGCCAGCAAGGGATCAGTTAGGTTTCAATCAGGCTGGCAGGAAAGTGGATAGGGGCTGTTTAGGCCGGCAGGCAGGCAGGCAGGCAGGCAAGCAGTTGGGAGCCAGCAGTCCTGAATTGTGAGAGGGATGTCTGACTGCCCATTTAGGCCCAATCCCACACTGGGCAGTTGGACATCCTTAATAGGGCAGTCAGACATCCCTTGAGGGGTCCCAGATTGGAGAGGGTGCAGGATGGGATGAGGGACATACCCTCCCCACACCCCCAGTGCACGATTTTTATGCACTGGGCCTCTAGTTTATGGAAATAAACATTAGTAGTAAAAGTACAAAATATGCATGGAAATGATACACTGCTTCTAGTAAGGAGGCTGCTTTATTGGAAGGAAGCAGAAGGGAGAGAGACCATTAGTTGTATCTGAACATATACACTGTTAGTTGATTTTAAATTACTTGTTTTTAAAATTGCAAAATGTTAATATCTCAACTTTAGATGGTACATAAATTGCCATCTATTATATTGTTTTCTTTATTTGTAAGTTTAACTATTTACAATATATTTCAAACAGAAAAAAATATACAAATAAGTCAGTAGTAGAAAAACTGAGAAAGAGAATTCCTGGCAGAAGGAATATTATATAAAAACACAAAGGGAATGGGGAGCATGAAAGGTTCAGGAAACTGGAAGTAGGCCAGTTGAGTTGAAAATGGAGGAGGGTATGACTACTAGGAGGTGGTGTAGGTTGGGAAGGAGTTGAGGCCAGGAAGCCTGGACCAAATAATAATGAGGAAACTATTAAAAGGAGTTTACATTTCATTCTGATGACAATAGGGAATCACTGAAGAGTTTCAAATGGGAAACAACATGATCAGATTTGCACTTTAGAAAAATAACTTTGACTAAGAATGGACAATGAATTGGTTTAGTTACTCATCTTAATGCAATATGCTATTTGTGTTATAAAAGGGAAAATAATTATATATCATGAAGAGATATTAAAAATCTTATGGTCTATTTCCCCTTTTGTTTAGCAAGAGCACAAAAGTTCAAAAAATATTTACCTACTTCTTTTAAATGTTCAGAAGAGACTAACTCTGATCTTCTTAAACTGTCCAATTAAGAAATAGGAACTACTACATAAAGTAGAATCTAAATTTATCTAATGCATTGTGTCTTTCTCTTCTCTGATCCACTTTGTCACCAAATACAAGAGTTACTTATTGAGGACTTTTTTTGTGAAAAGCATATATGGAAGAATACAAATGAGTTGAAGTCCCCAACCCTATTCTCAAGAAACATTTAGACTAGCGAGGAGAAAACCCACTCTTTCAATACAATTAAAAAAGTGTACTGAATTACTTAATGCTTTAAGAAAGGCATGCATTATTTTCTTATTTTTCTTTTAATCTTTTTGAAATTCTCCAAGTCCTATGTTGAGGTTCACCAAATTAAACAGAATTCCAAAACAATATGGCAATATTAATATTTTAACCCTGCTTTAAAGCCTAGAATCATTGCAAATATTTAGCTTTTGTGCAGTGAATTTAATCAAACCACTGTTGTTGTTTTTTTTCCTTCACAACTATTAATTTAGCAGGTTGTTTTTGTCAGTTAAATATACAATAATTTAGAAAGTGATGAATAACAAATTTGTTGAGATTTAGGACAAAATTGGATACCATTAACTGCAAATGTTCTGTGTGCCTTGGAAGAGTCCATAAAAATTTACCACAGAGAGAATGAACATGGTTCTGGTTTCAGGCCAGGGAAGGGATACTGAGGAGATGACAGCCTTTGAAAAGCAGCCTCCGCCACTTTCTCTCATGCTGTGAATTATTTAGAAAACACAGAAATGACCACCTGGTGACTTGCTGGTCATGAAGGGACTGTGTGCTGAGATTTGCAGCTTGGCACTGTCTACATGACTGGGTAGGTGATGCCACAGAATTTGGCAACATCAGGCAGTGTTACAATGTCAAAGGTCACAGGCACACGGGCTTGAGACAGAATTGTAAACCAGGTGAAGAACGTTTTCCCGTTGGGTCACTTCCTTGCCTGTGCCCTCGGATGTCTTTCAATATGTTCCAGACCTCCCAGGGGCCGGTGCCTTAATCTGCTCTCAGACAGTCAGGATTCCCATGGCCTTACCAGTGGTCTTCCTCCTCCGGGGCCTCCCCCCTTTCTCCAATCAAAGCGGGGTGTCCAGTGTCCTGCTCCCTCATTGTCAGCTCGGCTCATGCTGCATGACCTAATAAGCTAAGTCAATGTTTATTATGAGGCTTCATAGTTTCCAAAGTTTAAACAAGTTAGAAAAGTAGAAATATTAGGTATATGTTAGGTCCTGGTTGCAGATATTGTTTTGGAGAGGGAAGGAAGGGAGTCTTTTTCAGGCTTCTCACATTACACCTAGAAGGTAGGTCATCTTAACTGACTCTCTCTCTACAAAGCCAGCAAACAGAGACCTAGAGAAGTTAAATGACTTCTAAGTAACTAGTGAAGAGCTACAACTACCAGCCCATCTCTCCAGTCCCGAGTGGCCACATTCTTTCCATTAGGTTTGAAGAAGCAGAGGGAATGCCTCTTCGTTCTTATTGTTTGTTTATTTTTTTCTGTTTATAAAGATTTTTTTTTTTTTTGCATTGACAGCAAGGTTTTGTGTGTGTGTGTTTTCTTTCTGTCTTTCTTTTCTTCTAGAGATTTTGTAAGAAGAAATGAGCTTCCTCATCCAATTCAGTATATTTGCTTGTCACCTATTGGGAGTAAATTAGTAAGTGTTTGAATTATAGAAGTATTTAATCATTTAAATAAAAAGGAGCCATTTGATTTTGGTCTTTGGTAAATTCCCTTGCTTAAAAGAAAAAAAAAATAAATGTATTACTATTATTCAGTGGTTAAAAACAAGAAGAGTTTTGATAAATTGAAACTCATCTGAGAATTCCACAAAATCTCAAGCTCATGGATAGACTTCTTTAAATATCTCAGTCAGAAACTTTATCCTTATACTCAGCCAGAATGCATGGTGCCAGAAAGCTCAGGAAAAATATGGTTTTCACAAGTTTCCCAGACTAGCTTCCGACAAAATGAAATTTTGTCCAAGCTCTTATTTAAGGACTCTAAGTAAAGATTACATCTGGCTAGCTATTAATATTCAGAGATTGATTTTACTTTCTGTATCTACACTAATAAAAGAGAAACATGCAAATTCGTGTCACTCCGCTACCCTTCCCATTGGCTAATCAGGGCGATATGCAAATTAACTGCCAGCCAAGATGGGGGTGGGCAGCCAGGCAGCTGAGAACAGGATGCTTGGTTGACCCAGTGATAGAGGAAACCAAGGTTCCCACCTGCGGCTGCGGGGCTCTGAGCTCCTGAAGCAACAGCTCCAAAAGATACAATGTTTCAATTATAGAAGCTAAAAGATGGCGGTTAATTTGCATACTCAGGCTCCAAGCAGTAGAGCGAAGCCAAACAGCCCTGAAACCGCTGAGCAGAGAGGCCTCACTGCCCGGGGATCAGGTGATCGACCCTGCTCTGTGTGTGACAGGGTACGGAGCCCCAACCCCCCTGATGGGCCCTGCTCTGTGAGTGACAGAGGGCAGCACCCCAACCCCCTGATTGGCCTGCTCTGTGAGTGACAGGGGGCAGTGCCCCAACCCCCTGATCGGCCCTGCTCTGTGCGTGAGAGGGGGTGGCGCCGCAACCTTCCCATCGACCCTGCCTTGAGTGTGACAGGGGGTGGTGCCCCAACCCCCCAATCAGCCTTACCCTGAGCGTGACTGAGGGTGGCATCGAAACCTCCCAATCCGCCCTGCTCTGTGCATGACAGAGGGTGGTGACCCAACTCCCCAATCGGTTCTGCTCTGAGCCTGAACAGGGGCTGCACCTAGGGATTGGGCGTGCCCTCAGCCACCCGGGAGCAGGCCTAAGCCAGCAGGTCGTTATCTCCCGAGGGGTCCCAGACTGCGAGAGGGCACAGGCCGGGCTGCGGGAACCCCTCCCCCCCAAGTGCACAAATTTTTGTGCACCAGGCCTCTAGTATATATATGATTGATTTTACTTTCTGTATATATATATATTTACTTGGATAATAAAACCACAAATAAAATAGTAGACTTTATTCTTTATTTGACATAGACTTTAAAAATCATAACAGATGATAATGTGAGTCAGTTGTTGTTTTTTGACCTATTAAAGTGAGATAGTATTGTGTGTATTTTTGCATCTGAATTGCTACAATTTTAAAAGTCATTAGGTCAATAATTAATGCAAATATACAGACTTAATTGTATTTCTTATGGAATTTCCCTGTATTTACTAGCTTAACGCCACTTTCAGGCATATGTGTATCAGAACAATATCTATTTGAAACAAAGACCAGAAAACCCATCTTTTCAAATAACATATAATGGAAAATAAAATAAAATATTTAATGGAATCCAAGACTGGGTTTATGAAGGCAAGCTGTATTCTTCTTTCTACTGCTGCTGTATTAGGCTTTTAATTGAAAATCTGAAACGAGATCAAATCACAAATTCCCCTCTTGCACAAGGAGTGAAAGTGATTTTAGAAAGTAGCACAATGTCCTTTCCTCCCCATTGTTTTTATTTGCCAGGGGACACTGCCATGTATGGACCCAGTGGGTCCCTATGTGACAGAGATGGAGGAGTGCTATGCTGCTGAGAGGAATGGTGGCATTTCTGAAAGCTGTTATCTGTGCTATGAACAGGACGTGCATGTTCTGAAAGAACAAAATCTTATCAGACTGGTAGAGTTTATTTTTAATGAGCATCATAAAGTGGTAGTAACAGTTTATATTCC
The DNA here is from genome assembly GCF_028538775.1 of Myotis yumanensis. Classification (NCBI taxonomy): domain Eukaryota; kingdom Metazoa; phylum Chordata; class Mammalia; order Chiroptera; family Vespertilionidae; genus Myotis; species Myotis yumanensis. The sequence goes on from NW_027223759.1 coordinate 77,190,653, forward strand.
AAGAAGTTTATGGTCCTTAAATGCTGTGTTAGTTCTTTATCTCAGGTTTATTTTTTCTTAAGAAAGAAATATTTTTTCCAAAACTAAACAACTGTTTATATTATTTTTCAGGAAAATATCCTTAATTTGTTATACTTCTGTGAATTTTGTCCTCTTTCCAGGTTTGGTAAGATCCAGGAAATAACTGGACTTTAAAAGGTTCTCTGGTCCTTACTTTTTATTAAATAAATATAGAACTTAACTGGGTTTTTTAAAAAATAATATTCCCAGGAGAGAAAGTCAACATTCAATGTTTATGTTACTTTGTAGCATAATTACAGTTTCCTTGTTTTGGCTATTTTAGGTGACTGTAAGAACCAGAAGTTGCCTCCAAGGGAATAATTAATTCTTGTTAATATGTTTATTATTTATTTTAAAATTACATTTCTGATTAATGTCAAATCCTAATAAGACTGTTTGATAAAGGGTATAAGGCTAAACTATTCCTCTAAACACAGATTATTTATCTTTTCAAAACCAAAGTAGGATATATATCACATCTACATTTAATAAATTATTTTGGGCAATAATGGATATATACAATGTATTTAAAATAATTACAATGATTTTAAGAGTAAGCTCCAATTATAATTAATATACTAGTATTTATTTTTCAGAGGAAACACTTGCTACAAAATATGTTCTCTGGTGGTCTCCAAGTGGAAAGTTTTTGGCATATGTAGAGTTTAATGATACAGAAATCCCAGTGATTGCCTATTCCTATTATGGTGATGAGCAATATCCTAGGACAATAAATATTCCATACCCAAAGGTATGTTGAATACTTTTAGCAGATGCTTCTATTTCCCTGGTGTCAAAATGAGCAACCAATACGATGAAGAGAGGTGGGATCAACAAGTTTGGAGAGCTTCTTATCCTTGTGCAGTGTGAAGCAAACATTGCACTGGGATCTATTATTTATGTGGACATCTGTTGCTTTGGACTTCTGGTGTTGCTGGATGAAGTCGTCTTTGCTAAATTCTACTGCAGAAGCTTTGAAAAACATATGGTCTGGATCAGTGATGGCGAACCTATGACACGTGTGTCAGAGGTGACACGTGAACTCATTTTTTGGTTGATTTTTCTTTGTTAAATGGCATTTAAATATATAAAATAAACATCAAAAATATAAATCTTTGTTTGACTATGGTTGCAAATATCAAAAAATTTCTATTTGTTACACGGCACCAGAGTTTAAGTTAGGGTTTTTCAAAACGCTGATGTGCCTAGCTCAAAAGGTTCGCCAAAACTCGACTAGATCATGGAGCAAAACAAGCTTAACTTAAATTTAATTTTTTCATATTTCATGCTCTGAATTCAGGGTAAGGTTCTGTTTTTCAGTTCCTTCTTGAATTCTCATGTAAATGCAAGCTTGAATGGGGAACACGAATGTTGAACTTGATGTTCCTTTCAGGTAGAAGCAAGCATGAGCTATGCTCTTTTATTAACATAAAAGGTAGCTTAAATTTGTGAGCCTTGAGTGAATTAGACTAGGTGTGAGCCCAAAACCTTTTGCATAAACATTCTAGAAGCCTTAGTGTACACACTTTTCATTCATTCCCACGTCTGGAGAGACCTGTATGTGCAGTTGGAGAATGGCCAGGTCTCAGTGGAGAACATCATGTCCTAATTTAATTTAGACAATAAATCTGAAAGGAGATCAAATCACAAATTCTCCTCTTGTACAAGGAGTGAAAATGATTTTAGAAAATAAAACAATGTCCCTGATGTAAAACGAGTAGGATCTTTAGGAGGGTGAAAGGGAGCAGAAAGCGATGAAGAACTGAGGAGTAACTGGCACTGACAGAGAAGTTAGGCCCCAAATCCCCATGTTTCTTTGAAGACTAAAGTTGTTAAGTCATCTGACTTTGGACTGAGAGGTGAGACTAGTTGGAAGAAGCAAGAAGTTCCAGCTGAGCCTTCAGTAAAACAGGTGGTCAGAGGAAAACGTGCACAGTCCTTAGATAAATCGAAATAGCACGGAGTCATTTAAGATTACTGACTTAAACAGGTGATTTAAGTTATTTAACAATTACAAGATTCTCTTTTCCTGTGGTAAAATAACAGAGAATCTATAAGAAGCTGTTTGGGCGTGAACTATACTGTCATATATATTTAGAGTGTATAAAAGAATAGAAAACACAAAACAAAACATATTTGGAGATGAAACTTTCCTAAGTTTGGAGGGATGGTAGCAGTAGTAATGTAACCAAATAGGAGACTGTTTGGTGATTGTTTGGACCAAATTATAGGGTAAAAGCAAAAAGTAAATTTCACTATGTATTTTCATACATGCCTCCCAACCACAATCTCCCCAGGAGAGGGAAAAAATGATAATAATGCTAATAATTATCATCATCATCATAAATGGGAAATAATCTGCTTTAAAATCAGAAAAGAGAATATCAATTACAGAACTGTATCCAAAATATTTTTTCTATGAATCAAAGCATCTTAATTAATCACTTAAAATATGTGTTTTCACACTAATTGACAAAGCATTTGTAATTGCCCTGCAAGTAAAATTGAAATAAATTTCCTGGTCATGTTATCAGTATTTTTTTTTTCAACAAAATACACTTAATATTTTTATCTTATAAAAACATGCCTAAATTTTTAAAATGTTTTTCAAATGTTGGTGATAATTAGAATTCTATGAGCTGATCTATCTTTATTTTCTTGTCAGGCTGGAGCTAAGAATCCTGTTGTTTGGATATTTATTGTCGATACCACTTACCCTGAGCATGTAGGTCCCATAGAAGTGCCAGTTCCAGCAATGATAGCCTCAAGGTATATTCATCTCAGATGCTTTCCACCTTTGAAATGGTATTTTAATACAAATTTCTTAATCAGTGCTCAGATTTCTTTTCTAGTGAGTTAATGATGAGGATATATACTGTAAACAAAAATTGAGTGTACCTATGCATAATAGCTAATTTAATGCTTTTTCTCCTATACCAGGGGTGGGCAACCTTTTTGTGAGTGCGTGCCAAAACCATCAAAATCTCTGACTCAAATTTTTTCTGTGTGCCAACCATAATTTTTTGAGAACGTGTTACGCCTACTTGATATCTCTTAAGGTGTACGTATGTGAAGAACCTTGAAGAAATAATAAAATTCATTTGAGTGACAAAAACACAGTATATGATGCTGAAAAATACATTTATTTTTTAATGTATACATGTACACTGATAGTCTGACAGAAAACTTTATGACTCCGTTTGATATTATCAGTGGGACTTTTGTTGCTGCATCACTGATGACAGAGATTTTACATCAGGTTTATATTTTGTGACCTTCAGAGATACACACAAGCTACTACTGTCTTCAGTCAGGCTACTCCTATGATGAGACTTAACAAAATTCATCACTGAGAACAAAGATTCACAAGCATATGTGGATGAAAACATAGAGAGTAATTCTGTTGCAAAATTTTTTAAAAAGAACAAGTTTTCTGGAATGGCATTCCAAGTCCTCAATAGTTTGTTTTTGACTCTTCTCTCTGGTACTCCTGTCTCTAATCACTTTTTTTCAATGTTTTACAAGTCAATTGTAAGGTCAATAAATTTCTGCTTCCAAATTGAGCTACTCTGAAATTCAATCAAATGCATTTCAAAGTCAGCCATGTGTATCCATGAAAACATTTGTAAGTTTAGTTCCTCCAGTTTCATGCTGTCTGGAAACCTCATGAATTTTGCTGTCTCTTCCAGTTCTCTGAATTTCGCTAATCTTGAGAAGAACTGCTCCACAGTTCACTTGATGATGTTTAAAAACAGCTTTTGAAGGCTTTGATAGTCTGTTCTGTAATCTTTGGGAGGTCTTTGATGTGCCTCTTGAGGTTTGGGAAATATCTAAATCTCTCACCATCCACATCCCTTTAAAAGACTTACAGCTTCTTTTCAAAAGCCTTTATGTAACCAGACATAACATCAAGTGTCTTGCCATTTCCTTGTAATTTAACATTTAGGTCATTCAAATGTTAACAAAAATTATAAATGGAAGATTATAAGAGAGGGTTTCATGTGCCAGGAAAAGTTACTGGTGTGCCATGTTTGGCATGGATGTCAGGGGTTGCCCACCCTGTCTTAAGGAAAGTTTCATTGGGTATTACTAGGTCTCATGTAACAGAGTGGAGACACACACTCAGGACAGGCCTGGAAGAAGATTAAAACGTGAAACTGGAATCATTATTCTATTATCTCTGAATGAATGGTAACTCGCTTGCCCTGTCTTCATTGCAATTGTTTTTTCTATTCCTGGACCCTGACCTTGCTACCATTTTACCTCCAAGCTTTGATACTCCCAATTGTCTTCAAGCTAAATTTGCTTTACCTAGCTCATACTTATCAGTAGTTACTGAAGAATCCAAGGTAACTCATTAATTGTTGCTAAAGCCCCATTCCCAAACTTTTTTTAATTATAGTTTTAATTAAATTTTTTAGTGTGGAAAATTTCAAACATCTCCACTAATAAAAGAGAAACACGGTAATTGGCGTACGACCGCTACCCTTCCCATTGGCTCATCAGCATATCCTTATGCAAATTAACTGTCCGCCAAGAAGGTGGCCGGCAGCCATGTACTGAAGCGAGCAGGGAGGCTTGCTTGCTCCAGTGACTGCGGACTCCAACGTTCCCGGCCTAACTTGCCTGCCTCTCAGCTGCAAGTCTAAGCAACTATATACTATGTTGCAAATAAGAAGCTAAAAAAACCCCCAGAAACCAGCCGGATTAAAAGCCAACCAGACCGCAATATTGTATCCATGTTTTCAGCAGCGAGGCCTCAGAGCTAAAGCTGGCCCAGAATAAAATAAAAAAAAAGAATACAAGGAGTGGTTGGGAGCTTCAGTCACACGCTTCCGGAAAACAACCCTCTGCCCCTCACCCAGACTGGCCAGGCACGCCAGTGGGGACCCCCACCCTGATCCAGGACACCCTTCAGGGCAAACCAGACAGCCCCTACCCATGCACCAGGCCTCTATTCTATATAGTAAAAGGGTAATATGCCTCCCGGCACCGGGATCAGCATGACAGGGGGCAGCACCCAAACCCCCTGATCGCCCTGCAGCTCTGTGTGTGACAGGGGGCGGGGCCACAACCTCCCTATCCGCCCTGCTCTGTTCGTGACAAGGGAAGGTGCCCCAAACCCCTGATCAGCCCTGCTCTGTGTCTGATAGGGGGGAGCTCCCCAATCCCCTGATTGCCTGCAGGTCTGTGTTTGACAGGATACAGCGCACCAACCCCCTGATCGCCCTGCTCTGTGTGTGACAGGGTGCGGCACCCCAACCCCCCGCCTCCCCAGGCCCTGCTCTGTGTGTGACAGGGTGTGGCGCCCCAACCCCCACCCCCCCAGAGGCCCTGCTCTGTGTGTAACAGGGTAGAGCCATAACCTCTGCATCGGCCCTGCCCTGAGTGTGACAGTGGCGGCGCCCCAACCCCCTGATCGGCCCTGCTCTGTGGGTGACAGAAGGTGGCCCCCCAACTTCCCTCCACGGGCCTTGCTCTGTGTGTAACAGGGTAGAGCCATAACCTCCCCATTGGCCCTTCCCTGAGCGTGACAGGGTGCAGCACCCCAACCCCCTGGTCCGCCCTGCTCTGTGTGTGACAGGGGTGGTGTCCCTACTCCCTCATCTGCCCTACTCTGTGAGTGACAGGGGGCGGTGCCCCAACCCCCCAATCGGCCCTACCCTGAGCGTGACTGAGGGTGGCATCGCAACCTCCTGATCCGCCCTGCTCTGTGCATGATGAGGCGGCGCCCCAACTCCCCAATCGGCCCTGCTCAGAGCCTGACCAGGGGCTGCACTTAGGGATTGGGCCTGCCCTCTGCCACCCGGGAGCAGGCCTAAGCCAGCAGGTCATTATCTCCCGAGGGGTCCCAGACTGTGAGAGGGCACAGGCCGGGCTGGGGGACCCGCCTCCACACCCCCCGAGTGCACAAATTTTTTGCACCGGGCCTCTAGTATATATATAAAGTAAGCAGCATCTCAGAGTATACCGTTTCTAATCATCAGCCAGCTTCAATAATTCCACCATGCTTATATTATTTATTCATTAACCCATAACCCTCTTTTAATTTTACTACTTTTTTTCTTTAGTTAAAATTTACGCAAATTGAAATGACAAATCTTAGCTACAGCATTTTGACAATGAAACATACCTGGGTAACACACACCCCTTTCACAATATAGAATATTTCTGTCTCCTGAGAAAGACACAAACACAGTTCTGAGTTTTGTTAACCTTAGTTTTACCTGTTTTTTTTTTAACATCTACAAAGTGGTTCATGCAGCATGTAGCTTTTTGTGTCCAGCTTCTTTTACTCAGCACAATACTATGGAATTCAACCATGCTGCTACCAGTATGTTATTGGTTCCTTTTTGTTCTTATTATTTAGTAGTCTCCCTTTGGACCAATTTCATGCCAAAATTTGTCTATTCTTTCTTTTGTTGATGGATAGTTTGTTTGTTTCCACTTTTTAGTTATTGTATATAAAGCTGTTGCAAATATTTTTTAAAATTAAATCTTTATTGTTCAGATTATTACAGTTTTTCCTCTTTTTTCTCCCCATAGCTCACCTACACCGATTTCCCACCACACCCTCTGACCTTACCCCTCCCACTGTCCTCATCCATAGATATACGATTTTTGTACGGTCTCTTCCTGACCCCACACCCTTTTCCCCCCAAGAATTGTCAGTCCACTCCCTTTCTATGCCCCTGGTTCTATTATATTCACCAGTTTACTCTATTCATCAGATTTTTTATTCACTTGATTTTTAGATTCACTTGTTGATAGATGTGTATTTGTTGTTCATAACTTTTATCTTTACCTTTTTCTTCTTCTTCCTCTTCTTAAAGAATACCTTTCAGCATTTCAGATAATACTGGTTTGGTGGTGATGAACTCCTTTAGCTTTTTCTTATCTGTGAAGCTCTTTATCTGACCTTCAATTCTGAATGATAGCTTTGCTGGATAAAGTAATCTTGGTTGTAGGTTCTTGGTATTCATCACTTTGAATATTTCTTGCCACTGTCTTCTGGCCTGCATAGTTTGTGTTGAGAAATCAGCTGATAGTCGTATGGGTACTCCCTTGTTGGTAACTGACTCTTTTTCTCTTACTGCTTTTAATATTCTCTCTTTGTCTTTTGCCCTTGGCATTTTAATTATGATGTGTCTTGGTGTGGTCCTCCTCTTTGGATTCCTTTTGTTTGGGGTTCTCTGTGCTTCCTGGACTTGTAAGTCTATTTGTTTCACCAGGTAGGGGAAGTTTTCTGTCATTATTTCTTCAAATAGGTTTTCAATATCTTGCTGTCTCTCTTCTTCTGACACCCCCATAATTCAGATGTTGGTACACTTGAAGTTGTCCCAGAGGCTCCTTACACTATCTTCATATTTTTGGATTCTTTTTTCTTTTTGTTTTTCCAGTTGGTTGTTTTTTGCTTCTTCGTATTTCAAATCTTTGACTTGATTCTCGGGATCCTCTTGTCTGCTTTTGGATCTGTATATTATTCTTTATTTCAGTCAGTGTATGATTAATTTCTAGTTGTTCTTTTTTCATATCCTACAGGGTCTCACTAAATTTATCAGCAGTTTCTGGAAAATTCTTGAAAAACCTTATAACCGTAGTTTTGATCTCTATATCCAGTAGTTTGCTTTCCTCCATTTCTTTCATTTTTGATCTGTTTCTTTGCTCCACATTTTTTATGCTTCCCTGTGTTGGTAGAGTGACTTTGTGTGCTAGGTGTCCTATATGACCCAGTGGCTCAGCCTCCCCAATTACCTGAGGTGGACACACTTGGTGCACCCCTCTGGGGGCTTTGTACACAGTCTTGTTGTAGTTAAGCCTTGATTGTTGTAGGTATCACTGAGAGGAATTGACCTCCAGGCCAATTGGCTGGGAGAATCAGCTGTGTCTATGGTGGGAGAACTTCTGTGCTGAAGACACCCTCATGGGGCAAGACTTGCTTCAGTGAGGCCTTGGTGCTCACTGAATCTGCCCCCTGAGTGTGTCCCTTATGGATCTGAGGAGTTGTAATCTTGATGGTCCCACTCTGACCACTGGGTACACTGGCTCTTGGATCTAAGGAAGTACTAATTTAGCCTCTACCTGAGGCTATCCAGCAGGAGCTACAAAGAGATCTGCAAATTCCCCTTCCTTCTTTGGGGTTTGGAGGTGCCCAGATGAGGCCTAGCTGTGAAGCAATGCAAGCTGCTGTGGGGCCTTGGGCCTTCTCTTGGAAGTTCTGGGTCTGTCTGGCCCAGCTGCAGTTTGTTAGGTAATTTTCAGATTGCAAAGGGCCAGGGCATTCACATGTAAAAGCCTCTGCTGCAGCTTGGGTGGGGCGGGGTCTCAGGGAATCAACAGGGTGGAGCAAGCTGCTATGGCTGATCCTCAGTCCTTCCCTAAGGGGCCCCATGTCTCAGTGTCCCAGTAATCTCTGCAAGCACCTCTGAGAGAAAGCCACCCTTGAGTTCTGAGTTCTGCCTGCTGCCAGACAGTCCAGTTTCTCCCTGTATGAGTCTGGGTCCCCAGAGACTTTCCGGAACTGGACTTCAGAGCAGTCGGGGGCTTGTGACTCCCTCTGATTTTAAAAAGTCAGCTGCGTTCTCAGCTGCCAGCCCTTTCCACATGCACCACTGTACCTCTGCACTCCACCTCCGCAGCTCATGTGAGTCTCAGTGTGCTTTTCTTTTTCCTTCTAGTTGTAGAATTTCCACTCAGCCAGCCCTCCTGTAGTTCTGGATGATGTCCGTTTTGTCTTTTAGTTGTAGTTTTGAAGTGGTTGTGGGAGGAAGCAATTTCCGGTGTTTACCTATGCTGCCACCTTGGTTTCTCTGTTGTGGATATTTTTTATGAGGCTTTTTGTGGGTACATGTTTTTATTTCTCTTGGATAAAATTGGAATTATGAGTCAAAGTGTAGTTTTACCTTTAGCTTTAAAGTTTAACCTTTTCCCAAAGTGGTTGTAAATAGATTTTTGGGGAGGGGGTTAAATTGATAATTAAATTAAATGGCCTAGAAAATCAAAACATATTAACAAGTATATGATGAGGAGTATAATTTTCTCCTTGTTGCCATCTAACCCACTGCTTCAAACTACAGGAAAACACTTTCCTTAGTCTCCTGTACATTCTACTAATTTTTAAATACAATTATGAGTAAGTTAACATAGTTGTCCCTTTGATCTCCTCCTACCAAAGGTAGCCTACTATCTATCCATAATGCATCTCCCTATTTTCCCTTAACAACATATCTTGGTGTCTTCCCATATTGGTGAACAAAGAAGTTGTTCTTCATTCTTTTACTAAACACTGCGCTATTGATGGTCCCTTGGATTGGTTCTAAACTGTTACTATTATCCACAATACTGCAATGAAGATCGTTGTACTGACACTATATATACATATATGATTAATTTTCAGAATGGTGCTTTAGCATCAGTAGACCAAGGCTTACAGTTATTTATAATTTTGATACTATTTTCAAATTTCGCCCCCAATCATTTGTGACATGTTGCACTCCCATCAATCATGTCCATATTCTTGCCAACAGAGTGCACTGTGTACCTGGATCTTCACCATCCTCAAACATTTCAACCTAAGTATCCTTAACAGCTAAGGAAAACAAACATGAAAAAACCTCACACACCATGATTTTGTGCGGTGAGGTACTGAGCAGGACCAGCTACATAATTTGGAGCCCAGGTACAAAATCAAATAATGGAACCCTTGTTCAAATCATTAAAATTTCAAGATACTAAGAGTACAGCATTAAGCCAAGCATGGAGCCCTTGTAAGCATGTGTCCCCATGTAAAGGTACCGGTCGTAAGCCCATGGATGCTGTCCCTGCTCCAAAGCATCATAATAAAAAAAATTTCAATAATTACCTTATTTTATCTAATATTGTGTAAATTTTTGCACTCTATTTCATGTATTAATTGTGTTTTATATTACCTATATCAAATTAAATTGACCTTTCATATCCTGAGGTCAAACAGATACTGGCTCAGAACACCAGGCACCCCCTTTTAGCCTGATCAGAAAACTATAGGTGACGTCAATCAGAACTTCCCTACTTCCAGACAAGCTTTTTAACACTAGTCGTAAATATAAGGCCACTACTTTTCTTGACTCTCATCTAAATAAATTACTGCCATGGTGGCAATTGGAGGCTGGTGTTGGGACAATAGTGGAAGATCTATACATTGAAAATGCACTTGATGCTTGTCTTAATTTCTCATGATGCAATGTCCATAAGAGCTTGATTTGCCCTTCCTAGAGCCGTGCACTATATAGTGGGGTTCTTAATGCTTCTGTATTCTCAGAATGCTTATGGTGTGAAGCACCCCAAGAATCGGTGTTGGTGGGCTGGAGATGAAGCCAAAGAAAATTTGCTGGAAGAACTTGGGATTGACATTTCTGAAATCATAGAAAGCACGTGGGGTGGAGGGAAAGAGACAAGTTTTCGTGAGATATTGGGAGAGGACATTTACTGAGATGCCAGATGTTGTGTTGGCTTAATATCTCTATATCTTATATCTTTACATCATCTGCAGAGCTCCCTCCTTAGGACTGCTCCATAAACAAGTAGCACCTGAAAAGAAAAGAAAAACAGAGACACAGAAAGAGAGAGGCAAAGAAGCATCTACCCACATGGGCAAGGAAGAAAAAGTAGAACTGAATGCCAAACAATAAACTGTAGCCAATATACTCATGAGGATCAGGGCAAGAGGGAAGCACAATTTGATCATATGTTAAACTAAATCACACTCTCATGCCATTACTGCATTTATGTGTTCATCCAGATGGCCCTGAGTGTCACTGTTCTCTGCTCCTTTGCCCCCCCTGCTGGCAGTGCCAAGAGGCAGTCCTCAGGTCAAAACTGCAGCAAGCACCAGGGAGGGGGTGAAGAAATGAGAGTATGTTTTATGCAGCTGTGCTTCACAAACCTTAATATGCATATGAATTGCCTGGAATGTTGGTAAAATGCAGGTTCTTATTCAGTAAGTCTGGGCTTGGCCCAGAGTCTACATATCTGGCAGGTGATTCCGGTCCATAGATTATGCTTTGAATAGCACTGCCTTCTATCATCAGAAATCACCAGCATGGAAACCCCTTCCTGAGGTTTTCCAATTTCATGTAGAATTAATCCCTTTGGCATGTAAGTAGTTCTCTACCCAATAGTGGATCCAATCCACAACTGAAGAGTTTAAGTGCATTGGAAATGTTTTTCCAGTTGTATCAGTGTTTTACTTCTGTACAAGTCATCAGGTTCATCACGCTGCTGATGATATTATAAGATTGAAACCTAGTTAGAAAATGTTGTGATGGGTTTGTCACATAGAATTAGGTTTTTATTTTAGAAGGGTCCTTACAGTTCCAGAAGCTGAGGCACAGGGCGCTGTGTGACTGGACCACAGTCACACAACATGTTGACAGAAGCCAGACTAAAATCTAGTCACACTTACAGAGTCCTCATGTTGTCTGTCCAGTCATTTCCTATATTACTCTTTGTCTAAAGTGATCTGACTCATAGCTGCTAAATCCTATAGATCATTGAAGTCCTAAGTGGCAGATGATGAAGCTCAAAAAATACATATGATAGGATGATTTTATCTTGTCCTTTTGTAAATTAGTGTCCAGCTCTCTTATCAGTAGAATTAGCCTTTAAATATCCATTAGAAGGAAAAAGAAATACTAAACCCTGTCTTATTAGCATCCCCTATCTTGGATGTTTAATCCTCATTTTGCTTTATCCTTCTTCTGGACTCCAATTTATTGCAATAGAACAGTTTAGGTTCGAATGAATATTCTTTAAAATTGCCCCCAAATACAAATTAATTCCATATAATGTGGATGAGAAGATTACTAACCATGTTTTAAGTGAGTGATGTATTTATTTGGGGAGATGAAAGGATTATATTCAGATGAATTCATCATAACTAAGTAGCAAAACGGAAAGCCTTGCAAGACCCTTAATTGAGGCCATCCTCACAGAAAGGTTAGCCATAAAATAAGTAATTTCACATCCGCAGCATCAAAATTCACCTCCGAGTGAAGCATAGTAACCTCCATCTTGGGTAAAAACTGCTGTGTCAAATATTAACCCTGATATTCTGGCTTCTGTAAACATTTGCTTGTTTAAATAATAGGGTAGTTAGCCTAAGTGACTCCATTTTGACCTCTGTTTCCAGAATAAGACCTGTTAACTCACATAAATCACCCCATTTTGTTGCCAGCCCCCTTGTGCTTTTACAAAGGCTATTGTCCTTGCCTGAGAACCAGAGCCCCAAAAATGCTTTCCCTTGACTCAGTGGCTCCAGGAACTGAAACTATAGATAACCTTTAGACATAGGTAACTTTGCTCAATTTGGCTTCTGTACAAACTGCTTTCACAAGGTAGTTCCACATTCCAACATCTAGCAGGACGTGGTTTTTGCCTTTATAAGCTTGCTGCTGTTCTCACTCGGGACTTCGAGATTTGGGGAGAGCTAATGCCCCCTTGTAGCCGCCAGCTTTTTATTGAAGACTTCTTGATTTGATTCCGTGACTGAAGCGTCCTGTGTTCGACTCGCGGTGTACACTACAACAAGAGTGCGTCAGCAATTTTCATACCTGATTGGTGAGTGAAAGGTGAGTTTCCCAAATGTCCTTTCCGTTCCTCAGGAATTAAAAATAAAGCAAGAGAGTAAATAAAGTTTCCTGGCCTCTGAGATCCCACCCAGTGCAAGGGTAGAATGAGATGAGCGAAGGGAGTGGGCGAGTAAAAGCGTTTGTAACAAAGCCCATTACTTACAGAGGAGAAATTTATATTATCAGCGTAATATCTGTGGGGTTCAGCAGCCCTAGAGAGTATATAAAAGCAGTGCGTTTTGGTGCAGAACACAGAGCTCAGGACCCAGCTCATCTCCAGTTACAAAGAGGGCTCGCTCTCCCTCCACCTGCTCTATTCTAAGCCTGATATCAGAAAGTAAGATTCCTATTGAGTGATTATAAGACTATCTATTATGATTTGTCTATAGTTAAGTATTTTTAAGGGGATAAAGTATGAATTCTAATGTTGTTCTTTCATCTTATACTTTTCACTAATAATACACAGGGTAGAATTGAGTTGAAAAAAGTGATACAAAATATATTTATATAAACGTCAACACAGTGAAGCCGCAAAATGAGTTGGAAAACTAATTCAATAAAAAGATATGAAATTGAAAGAAAAAACAAAGATTCAAATCAATGAACTTGATATAAGACTTAACTGTTATGAGAACTGTGTTTTTAAAATAACAGTAACATTTTAAGTATATAAATATTTTCCTTAGATTTGATTAATGTGTCTATCACTTTGAACAGAAGATCCCTTTTACACTCAGCAGAAATGTGTCCATTAGAGAGGCTATAATAGCAATTGCTCCTTACCAGTGAAAATTTATCATTTTCTAAAAGAGAAGAATCAACATCATCTTTCAAATATTCAAATTTCTGATAACTCTATCAAAAACTCAAAGTCCGTGAAATCAGCTGTTTGTAAATAAGACAGCACATTTGGTGCAGTAAACTAATCAATTATTGGAAATTGTTTGAATGGAGCTGAGAGAAACCTCCCATTAATAATTGTCTACTATGTATTCAGGACCAATAGGAATAAATAAAATGTCTAAAATGCCCATAATATGAAATATAATGTTAGTAAATCTCTATAGAAACAAAATCAGATGCTCTAAAATACCTATTTAAGCCCTAGGGACAAAGAATGATTTTACAAAGATCCTCAATGGAGTAAATGATCAAGTGGTGTGTTTTCCTACACATACCAAGGACCTATGAGAGGAAATGAGCTGATCAGTTTTAAAAAGTATGTATTTGTCCAACAACCCCAATAGATTTAGAGATATTATATAATTCCACCTTGCTTATGTCTAAGATTAATTTTCTAAAAGACTTCCTACATAGAGAATGCTATTGTTCCCATATTTTCCCTTTAAATTTGAGTGGAATTGTGTGGTTTTTACAAAAGTACACATTCTCTCCTTAGGCTATCTGAAGGATGTGGAGGGGAGTAATTGGAAATTCTTCTATTATTGAATAAGATTTTAAATCTAAAATAATATAAACATTTGCTTCCTCAGTAGTGGCATTCAAACAATTAAACTTATTGTCAAAGTTTTTCACAATTCTATAAACTTACAAATAAACGAATAAAATTTTAAAAATCAGTTTCTCTCTCAGTAGAACTCAACTCACTGCCTATAGAAGTCTTGGATCATTCACTCCTGTTTCCCCCTCCAATGGCTCCCATAGCAGCAGAACAGCAAAGGCTTTAAATCTCCCTCCATATAGAATATAGTGAAGATTTTGTAAAACCTTTAGGGACTTTGCATAGAAGAAATTACTTGGGACTGATTTGTTTTTGCAACAGTGGTGTAATTCTAAAAGAAATCTTTGATTTTTTTTTAATTCTGGAAGGCATGAATTTATAATTGAGATGTATAATCAGAAGACACTACCTACATATATGGCAACGTTTCCAAAGTTTACGGACAAGATAAACCGAATCATAGCAAAATGCCAAATTAGTAATTTCATGTTGATGAATGAAGAAGGGAGAATATGTAATTACTATCATGTTACTTTGTTTAACTAACTATTTAATCTAAAGAGACTTAATATTTCAAAGAAAAAAAATACCACTGCTGGTATTCCAGTCTCCATGTTTTAGTGCCAAAGCTAGACAGTAAATATGGCTAGGATGTTAAAGAAAAGATTGATAGTTTGAAATGATAATATTTGTAAAATCCTTATCAAACCAAATGCCATTTGCTAAAAATACTCATTCAAATTATTTATGGATAAACATAATCAAACTTGGATTGAAATCCCCACATCTCACGGAAACATGGTGGGACTTGAGTAGTAGAGAGAATCCAGGACAAATGCTGGACTTGAGGTTTCTATTCAGAAAATAGAGGAGCTTGCCCTGTGGGGATCTTCTGCCCCAAATTCATTTTAGTTCCCACCTTACACACTGCCTCATCATGCCTTTGGCATCCTGTGGCTTCATGGGGCATCTGCTTGTGGTACAAGGACAAGCAACCAGGTATATCCCACAACTAGGCCTAGGGTGTCACAAGCAGTAAATGACACGTCTTGGACTAAGACCAATTATAAAACAACCTGGGGACTTCTGAGACTTCAGAAACAGGAATTAATTTCCATTATGACAGTGATCTCTTGAGTTTCTTACTTGTTCAAGTTGCCAGAAGCATTTGTTCTTGTTGCAAATTGCTTGTCTTTAAAACCATTTTTTCCCTTTAATTTAGAACAGGTCACAGCACCCTAAAATACCTCAAATCTGTTGGCTGCTTTATAATTACAAAGTCGAGACCAAGTTATACTATTTAAAATATAAATGAATAATACATCTGAACCGACAGCTATTATGCCAAGTTGTACCCAAGACTGTTTTAAGATGGTTGAAATGCAGTATAATGTAAATGCTTGAAAGTGAAGGACTATTAATTCAAAGCCAGATTGATAGTGAAGGGGGTGGCATTATAGATAAGGTGACATTCAGGCTAACCATATGTAGCATATCATCTACAGTGGGTATCTTAAATGTTTATCATTGACTTTTTATTTTAAATATATTTTATTGATTTTTTACAGAGAGGAAGGGAGAAAGATAGATAGTCAGAAACATCGATGGGAGAGAAACATCAATCAGCTGCCTCCTGCACACCTCCAACTGGGGATGTGCCCGCAACCCAGGTACATGCCCTTGACCGGAATCGAACCTGGGACCTTTCAGTCCGAAGGCCGACGCTCTATCCACTGAGCCAAACTGGTTTCGGCTATCATTGACATTTTTAATTCCAAATCTGAAAATGAGCCTTCTAATTAATTTTTTTGATGATTATGCAAATTGGATAATCAGCTACTCAGGATAAAGAAATATAATGTGGTTTTTTTGTGTGTTTTTTTTGTGGGGATGGTTTTTTTTTATTGCTAAAAGTATTACAAAGGGTATTGCATATGTGTTCTTTTTTTTTTCCCCTGCCCTTGACAATCCCCTGGCCTCCCCTACCCCCCAGTGTCTTATGTCCATTGGTAATGCTTATATGCATGCATACAAGTCCTTCGGTTGATCTCTTACTTTCTTCTCTCCTGCCCCCCAAACTTCCCCGGCCTTCCCGCTGCAGTTTGACAATCTGTTTGAGGCAGCTCTGCCTCTGTATCTATTATTGTTCAAAAGTTTGTAATGGTCTTTATTATCCATGAATGAGTGAGATCATGTGGTTTTTTTCCTTCATTGACTGGCTTATTTCACTTAGCATAATGCTCTCCAGTTCCATCCATGCCGTTGCAAATGGTAAGAGTTCCTTCTTTTTTACAGCAGCATAGTATTCCATCGTGTAGATGTACCACAGCTTTCTAATCCATTCATCTACTGATGGGCACTGAGGCTGTTTCCAGATCTTAGCTACGGTGAATTGTGCTGCTATGAACATATGGGTGAATATATCCTTTCTGATTGGTGTTTCTAGTTTCTTGGGATATATTCCTAGAAGTAGGATCACAGGGTCAAATGGGAGTTCCATTTTTAGTTTTTTGAGGAAACTCCATACTGTCTTCCATAGTGGCTGCACCAGTCTGCATTCCCACCAGCAGTGCACAAGTGTTCCTTTTTCACCACATCCTCTCCAGCACTTGTCGTTTGTTGATTTGTTGATGATAGCCAGTCTGACAGGTGTGAGATGGTACCTCATTGTTGTTTTATTTGCATCTCTCAGATTAGCTACTTTGAGCATGTTTTCATATGTCTCTTGGCTTTCTGAATGTCCTCTTTTGAAATGTGTCTATTTAGGTCCTTTGCCCATTTTTTGATTGGATTGTTTATCTTCCTTTTGTTAAGTTGTAGGAGTTCCCTATAAATTTTGGAGATTAGGCCCTTATCAGATATGACATTGGCAAATATGTTTTCCCACGCAGTGGGTTTTCTCGTTGTTTTGTTGATGGTTTCTTTTGCTGTGCAGAAGCTTTTTATTTTGATGTAGTCCCATTTGTTCATTTTCTCTTTAGTTTCAACTGCCCTAGGAGATGTATCAGGGAGGAAATTGCTTCGGCATATGTCTGAGATTTTGTTGCCTTTGAATTCTTCTAGAATTTTTATGGTTTCCTGTCGTACATTTAAGTCCTTTATCCATTTTGAGTTTATTTTTGTGTATGGTGTAAGTTGGTGATTTAGTTTCAATTTCTTGCATATATCTGTCCAATTTTCCCAACACCATTTATTGAAGAGAGTATCTTGGCTCCATTTTATGTTCTTGCCTCCTTTGTCAAATATTAATTGAGCATATTGGTTCGGGCCGATTTCTGGGGTCTCTATTCTATTCCATTGATCTATATGCCTGTTCTTGTGCCAGTACCAGGCAGTTTTGAGAACAGTGGCTTTGTAATACAGCTTGATATCAGGTATTGAGATCCCACCTACTTTGTTCTTTCTCAGGATTGCTGCAGCTATTCGGGGTCTTTCTTTATTCCAGACGAATTTTTGGAGAGTTCGTTCTAGATCTGTGAAGTATACCATTGGTAGTTTAATGGGAAGTGCGTTGAATTTATAGATTGCTTTGGGTAGTATGGACATTTTGATGATGTTGATTCTACCAATCCATGAACACGGTATGTTCTTCCATCTGTTTATGTCTTCCTCTATCTCTTTTTTCAACGTCTGTAGTTTTCTGAGTAGAGGTCTTTTACCTCTTTAGTTAAGTTTATTCCTATAGCCTTCAAATTATTAACAGCAGTGTCCTACATTAATGAAAAACCTTAAAGGTGGTACACATTTTTTAAATTCTTTTTTTTGCCACCAAAAAAAAAATCTGGGGGAAAATATAATCTACTTTTTAAAATATACTCAAAATAAAGTAGATTTTCTTTTTTTATAATATTTACTTTATCATAATTAAATGAATTGAGCCTGATGTGTTTAAATATGGTTGCCTTTCTCCCTCCCCCAACTTCTCCCAGTCTCTTGCACCAACAGGCAGCAAACATGAAAAGCATTTATTTTGTGGCTGGATTATTTGTGATGCTGGTCCAAGGCAGCTGGCAGCGTTCCCTTCAGGACACAGAGGAGAAGTCCAGGTATTCACTCTTTAGACTTGAACTAACATAGCACGATGGTTATAATACGGTCCGAGAAAACTATAATTTGTGAAGCGGTCTCAGTAACTGAGAGTAAACACTCAGTACAATTTTAAAAAGTTTAAAATATCATTGTGATAAAGTTGTTTCTGGAGTATAGATCAGAGTATGGTGTTTCGAAACCAAAGGAGTAGGTTATGTTGGAAAATGTGTTACATGGGAAATTATAGCTTGTTGAAATCTTCAGCTGATCCTATCTATCCATTCACTACTCACAAACTGCATAGTAGATTATTTTAATTATTCACACCAACTTTTTCTTTTTTATTCCTTTTTTAAAAATAACACCGTTTTTTACTAATTGTAAAAGTCATACATGCTCAAGATACAAAATATGCACAAAATGTTATGTATGTACTGTATATAGCATATATCTCAGATCATTATACAGCTTCATATTATGCCTTTTATCTTAGCATTGTATTCTTAGCTCTTTCGTATAGCATTACAAATATCTATTAAATGAACGATATTTAATAGCTGCATACTATTTCATCTCATCAGTGTACAATATTTATTTAGCTATTCCTCTTCTATTGAACACTTGAGTTCTTACATTTTCCTACAAAGAATGCTACAAATAACTTTTCTTTCTACATTTTTTTACTCTTCCCTGAGGCTAGATTTTTGGTTCTAAAATTACTGTGTCAAAGGGTTTGAATAAGTTTAAGTATTTTATAATATCTTGCCAGCTTGCTTTCCAAAAAAGTCATACACATGCACACTCCGCTCAGCCTTACAGAAATACTCCTTTCATAATACCTTCCCCCATATTTAGTCTTTGCTATTTTGACAGGTGAGAATAGTATCTCAATTTTATTTCTGAGTATTAATACTATTGAATATTTCTCCATATTTGCCATGGCAAACAACTGTTGATTACTGGCATGTGGACCGTCCACTACACAGTTTGAAATTAGCAAGTGGGATTTTTCTTGACATTCTTTAAAATTTTAATTGTCTTCCTCTTTCATCATCAGCTATCATGTAACCAGGTAATGGAGCTACATTTTTATATTGACACATGCAAACAAAATTCAGAACTCAGATCAGCTGCCCAAATGATTTGGGATTCTTCACTCTTTTAAAATAGTCAAGCCATTGCTCTCTTCTATCATTACTAGCAGAATCATAAGTACATTAATTACTTAAAAAAAACTATTTATTTAATCTTATTTCAGTAAAGAGGAAGCCAGTTAAAAATCTGCTCCCAGGACTTAGAATCAGAGTGCATTCAACTCTAACAAAACTCTGAGATTCCCGTGGCAAACAAGGTGTCCCTCATATCAACTGAAATGCTCAAGGCCCCTGCCTTTCAATTTCCTGTGGTCTTGTGTTTTCAAGGTGCTTCTTGAGTGAGTCCACTCAAGAAGAGACTTAGTTGCACCAATCACTGTTCTTCGAAGCTCATTCGCAGCTCACCAGGCAGACTCGCTCAATGATCTGGATCAGATAAATGAAGAGAAGCGCTACGCCGAAGGAACGTTCATCAGTGACCTCAGCATACTACGGCAGGCCTTGAGTGACCAGATGTTCGTGGATTGGTTGCTGGCCCAGCTCAAGTGAGAGTTTAAACCTAGGCCCAAATTTGCACACAAATGTGTTACTTAACTATGTCTAAAATATCTCCTGACTTTCATTATGTTATTATGCTCATCAAATAGGGCGTATAAGCTCTTTCAGCTTTGATGATTTCAAGGTTGGTGATGCTATCCTGCATATTATGCCTCTGAAAGTCCCACTTCTCACCCTGAAAATGCCTTACCCACCCTGTAATGAAAAGTAGATTTTAAATCATTTTCCCCACTGTGGTCTTAGCAATATTTACTCTCTTACCCATTTTCTATTAAAATTGAAAGCTGACTTTTTAGACATGAACAGTTAGGAAACTATTTTTTGACCAAAAGATAAGAGCAAATTCAACATTCCCTTGTAGGGTTCAAACTCATGACTGTAATCACATTTAAAGTAACCCCTAGCCAAGGTAATCGTGGTAAGGAATGGAAAGAGATGCAGTCATTTTCTTGTAGAATACAATCCAAGATACACATTTAAAATTATAGCCTGGCTGCACCACATAAAGAGAGAAGAAGGCAAATAAGAGCACAAGCCCTTCATAAGGAATAAGTTTTAATGTTGGATTTTCGTTGACAGTGTTGGGTTTTATGGTGCATGTAGGCTACTGAGGGAAATCTTTTAAAGGGTTTCACAGAGATGGTGGAATTTCACAATTTCTTTGAAGAGTGGCCCACAGGGGAAGGGAGTTGTGCATCCAAAGTAGCTGAAGAAATCTAAATATCAGGATAAGGACATAGATTTGCCTGGAAAGAGAGAGAGAGAGAGAGAGAGAGAGAGAGAGAGAGAGAGAGAGAGAGAGAGAAAGAGAGAGAGAGAAGAGAGAGAGAATGAATATGTCTCAGCTGGAAGAATTGGAGAGACAGAGTGGTATACCAAAACTTCTTCAAATGGAGGACATGAAAGGAAAGATGTTGGTCATGGTCAGAGCAGACACTGGGAGAAGTCCCTGTTAGTTACTACAGACATGGCCATTGGTGAAATAAGAGAAATTTGAAAAAAAAGAAAACAATTATCCTCATTTCTGGAAAGGGAATGCTACGATTTGGTAATATAATGTAAAATAATCCTCACCCTCAGGCGGTTTCTGTTGTGTGTTTAAGATGAAACCTTCCAGGGGTAATAGATGCAGGAGGGCAGCTGGTAACCACCTACACAGATCACATTTGAGGATGATATGGAGTCAGCATCTTAGCTTTCCTCACTGCTGTCCCATCACCTGTTTCCTTTCAGCCATTATCAGGGGGTTCTTTTGATGACATTTTGAGATGTTCCCTAGCTTTCTCTTGACTCACTTAACTATGTCTGATCCCGTAAGTATTAACAAACAGCTGCCTTGTCTGCAAGCTGCATAACATATTGGAGAGTCCACATACACTGAGGCGGAAGTAAATGCAACAGTAACAATCAATGGCACGGACAAGCAGAAGACGTGGAAATGGGTGTGCTGAGTGGGCCAATGCTCCCCTTAACTGCTATTATCTCTCGCCCATCAACCGTCCATTCAGATACTTCATGTAGTTTCAGGACGAGTCTCCTAACTACCCTCATCTCTTAAATCTCCCTCAGTCTCTTCAACCCCAACCTGCCATACTTACAGGTGAGAACCATATTGATAAAGAGACAGATCTTCAATGTAACGTTCACATTTCTATCAGGAATGGCATTGCCAAATGTCATGATGAATATGAGAGACACGCTGAAGGGACCTTTACCAGTGATTTAAGTTCTTATTTGGAGGCCAAGCTGCCAAGGAATTCATTGCTTGGGTAGTGAAAGGCCTAGGAAGACAAGAGTTAAGTCTGTACACTCTTATTTAACTTTAATTTTTTATTTTTGCATGATGTTGAAAAGTTACACTACAGTTATCTATTTATTGATTTGAGTTATAGAAGCAATTAGTATAGTCTCACAAAGTAAGGAACTAACTCCTATTGGTGGGAGACAATCTACAAGAATTTAATATGTTTTATCTGTAGTATCAAGTATTAATAATAGAGTCAGACAGGTGGTATTTGTATCACACATTAGACTTGTGTTATAAGTAGGCTATTCATTTGTCAATCCAAGACACTTTTGAGAATAGGGTGCTATTGAAAACTACATCAGGATGATAAGCTTAAACTAGAAATACTAGGGATAATGAAAAAAAGAAATAATGCTGAAAACTTAAAGTTTGACTTTAAGTATTTACATATAGGATCAACATATATTTGTGTTACTGTTTAGCTAATTAACTGATACAGACTGAAAGGTATTAAACTTAAGATGTTTAATGAAATGACACTCAAAATATAAATATGTGCAAAAGTCCATATATTTAACAACATCCCCATTTTTATGGGACTGTCATATAAATAGCCATTTATTTTCACAGCTGAAAATAAGATTAAGTCCGTTAGGTACCTTCTTGGATCTTACCACAACCAAACAGACCCCTGGACCATCTCATTTTCTCTTGACCATTTTGATTGACATTTGAATTATGAGAAGCAGGAAATTCATGTTCAACTCAATTTTTTGTGAAATTTAAAGCAAGCTTACTGAGACTTGGAGAAATCTTAAGACAAAAGGGATTGTATTACTATTTAGCTAATAACCTGATATTGTCACTGCTTTTTTAAACCTTGATGACCCAATTTACAAAATCAGTGGTAAAATAGTCGCTTATACTTGAGGATATTTTATGATATTTTAAAGGGGCACCAAAAATGCTGCTAATTAAACTAATAAAAACAGAAAATCTAATATAAAATTTAATCCCTTAATACTGCACTTTGCAAGGCTGTTCTAATAACCACTAGTTTTACATTTTCCTTAATTTTCAACAGACTAATAGTCTCAATAATAACTTCTGTCTTGCCAATTACTAAAATCTCTGGACCAGCAGGACCACTGCAGAAGGCATGAAGTTTTACAGGCTGGGTTTCCCGTCCTGCTCTGCTCTTCACTACCTCCAGGTTGTCCATTCTGACACGCACCAGTTCATGCAGGTTCTCACATTTGGCCCTCTGTAAACATGACATCCTGTTTTCTCAGTGACCCGCACACGTTACCAGTGATACGCAATCAGAAAGCATGTATTTAAAGCATTTAACCAAATACCGATTTTTATCCCCCTTGTCCTCAGTTCCCCAAAAGCCACTCCTGAACCGCTCGGCCGCAGACATGCCGAAGGCTCTTTCTCTGATGAAATGAACACAGTTCTCGATAATCTTGTCACCCAGGACTTTATAAACTAGCTGCTTCAAAACAAAATTACCGACAGGTGATTGCATTTTAGTGCATTCTGAAAACCATCAAAACTTTCATAAACAGCGACAGGTTGTTCCTTGTGTGAGGAGGGGAGTCTTTGCTTTCTTGGTAGATAAGCAAAAGTATGACTCATTTAAGAATACATCATTATATTTGTTTTAGATAATTACACATTTACTCATTCACCCACTTACTCCAAAATATTTCCTGAGTGTCAATTAAGGGACAGGGCACTAGGAACACAGATAAGAATAAAACATGGAAATATACATGTCATACGTGATAATGTGACATTCTATATTGCTACGTATTTTGAATTTTTAGCACAAATAAATTTGGTATTATATACTTAATGTAATAAGGATAGTAATAAAAATCTTAACACCAAAAGTAACCACTTATCTTAATGGGTTATAATGGCTTTTTATAACTATTTATACACTTTATATTCCTTGACCAGGGAACTTTAGGATGTCATCTTTGAGTGCAAATATTTGAAAAGTTCAAAAGACTATGGGATTCATAAGACAAAAAGATAAATAAATAACTTTTACCAAAATAAATCTTTAAAATATATCCTGGATAATTTAACTACATCATCTGAGTATGATAGCTCTGTTATATGACTGTCTTTTTCTTTTATCTTTAGGAAGTAAGTATGTCACTACTCAAGATCATCTTCATAACATCACCTACCAGCCACATGGGATGTTTGAAATTTTAAGTTCTGTATATTTAAGAGGTGTATTCTGAAGCCATGTTGCTTTACATGCCAATGAATAGATTGTCTTTTAATGCTGTGTTGCCAAAAGAGTATAAATGGAATAAACCATTATAAAACTATTGCTAAAATATCAGCTTTAAAATATAAAAGTGCAAAATCTTATTTTCTTCTTATTTTGGATGAAGTACCCTAACCTGCTTATAGTTAGCAATGAAATTGTTTTTCTATGATATAATTTGCACATGTAAATGATTCCAATCACAGCGTCTCCGCAGTAAAATAAGGATTGGGCTGGTGGCCACAGTGGTGGAACTGGAAAGAAAACTTTCTTCTTGAAACTTTTGTCATAAAAATGCTCCTCTTTCAATATATCAAAGACATACTTAAATAAAACCTTCAAGCATCCTTACTGTTGTCTGTTTTCGCTTCTTCATGCCCCCACTCCTTCCAAACATCTCTTCTTCCTGAGCCTGAAGTCCACAACCCAACTCTGGCACCCAGGCATTGCTTCGTGTGGTTAACATTTTGAGCCAACGTTGGACACTCATGATATTTTATATAAATGTATTGTGTTATGGCTTCTCTGGAAAGATTAGGACATCAGGCAACATTAGACCCACAAAACAAATCTATTCTGGAGAAGAATACCAGCTGCCTCCTTTTGAAGAGTCACAGCTCATTATTGTGCCCCCTACACACACACACACACACACACACACACACACACACACACTCACACACACACACACAGCCACACACACACACACACACACAAACTGCACACTTATATGTGCTCATATACCCACACCCATGTAATGTACACAGTAGGCACTTTCCCCTGACCCACTTTACTTACGCATCTCACTTGCCTGGCACCTGCTGACATTCAAGTAACCATCATGCCCTGTACCCTATCTCCCCATTCTGCATTGTCCAGTATCTTGGGCCAGTCTGATGTCGATTGCCATGCCAGACACTTTTGGTTTTTACATACAACATTGCCAACTCCATTCCTCTCTTTTTTATTGAAATACTAGAGGCCCAATGCACAAAATTAATACAAGGAACTCAGCCCCCACTGCAGCTGTGGCTTCATCTGGAAGGTCGTCCAGAAGGACCTCTGGTCAAATTAGCATATTAGGCTTTTATTATTAGAGATAATCAACATATAACATTGTTTAAGTTGTACAATGAGCAAGTTTTATACATTTATTTATTGCAATATGATTACCACCTTAGTTTTAGCAAACCTTCTATGAGGTCACATAATGATTATTTCTTCAGGGCATGAGAACATTTAAGATCTAGTCTTCTAGCAAATTTTAAGTAAATAATACAGTATTGTGGATTTTAAGCACTATGCTCTGCATTAGATGGCAGAATTTACTCGTCTTCTAGTTGCAAGTTTGTACCCTTTAAGAATGTCTCCCCAACTCCCCCACCCTTAGGCCCTGGTAACCACCATTCTACTCTCTGTTTCTATGAGTTTGGCTTTTTAGATTTCACATAAAAGTGATATTATACAATATTTGTTATTTTCTGTCAGGCTTATCTCACTAGGCATAATACTCTCAAAGTTCATTCACGTTGTTGGTAAATGGCAGAATTTCCTTCTTTCTCAGGGCTGAGCTGACGGAGCAAACCAACAGAAAAATCCATAAGATCTGATAAACTCAATCAACTAAATACACTTAACATTTATAGTATATTGCACCTAGGAAAAATAAAATTAACATTTTAAGTACACTTTAAATGTTTACCAAGATTGACTTATGCAGGATCAAAAATCAATAAATTTCAATTATTAAAATTATTTAGAGTACTAGAGGCCCGGTGCACAAAAATTTGTGCACTCGGGAGGGGAGCGGGGTCCCCCAACCCGGGCTGTGCCGGCTCGCAGTCTGGGACCCCTCCGGAGATAACGACCTGCTGGCTTAGGCCTGCTCCCGGGTGGCAGAGGGCAGGCCCAATCCCTAGGTGCAGCCCCTGGTCGGGCTCAGAGCAGGGCCCATTGGGGAGTTGGGGCGCCGCCCCGCCATGCACAGAGCAGGGCGGATCGGGAGGTTGCGATGCCACCCTCAGTCACACTCTGGGTAGGGCCGATTGGGGGTTGGGGCACCGCCCCCTGTCACACTCAAGGCAGGGTCGATGGGGAGGTTGTGGCACCACCCCGTCACGCACAGAGCAGGGCCGATCAGGGGGTTGGGGCACTGCCCCCTGTCACTCACAGAGCAGGGCCGATAAGGGGGTTGGGGTGCTGCACCCCGTCAAACACAGAGCCACAGGGCGATCAGGGGGTTGGGGAGCTCCCCCTATCAGTCACACAGCAGGGCTGATCAGGGGGTTTGGGTGCCTTCCCCTGTCACGAACAGAGCAGGGCGGATCAGGGGGTTGGGGTGCTGCACCCTGTCACACACAGAGCTTCAGGGCGATCAGGGGATTGGGGAGCTCCCCCCTATCAGGCACAGAGGAGGGCTGATCAGGGGGTTGGGGCGCCTTCCCCTGTCACGAACAGAGCAGGGCGGATAGGGAAGTGTGGACCCGCCCCCTGTCACTCACAGAGCAGCAGGGCGAGCAGGGGGTTTGGGCGCTGCCCCCTGTCACGCTGATCCCGGTGCCGGGAGGCCTCGCGGTTCCACTGATTCCAGTGCCGGGAGGCATATTACCCTTTTACTATATAGAATAGAGGCCTGGTGCACGGGTGGGGGCCGGCTGGTTTGCCCTGAAGGGTGTCCTGGATCAGGGTGGGGGTCCCCACAGGGGTGTCTGGCCAGTCTGGGTGAGGGGCTGAGGGCCATTTTCTGGCTGGCGTGTGACTAAAGCTCCCAACTGCTCCTTTTTTTCTTTTTTTCTTTTTATTCTGGGCCAGCTTTAGCTCTGAGGTCTCGGCTGCTGAAAGCCGGTTTCTGGCCTTTGTTTTTCCTTCTGTATTTGAAACAATATTGCAGTCCGGCTGGCTGAACCTGGCTGACTGAAAGCTGGTTTCTGTGGTTTTGTTTAGCTTCTTATTTGCAACATAGTACATAGTTGCTTAGAGTTGCAGCTGAGATGCCGGCAACTCAGGCGGGGAACGTTAGAGTCAGCCGTCACTGGAGCAAGCAAGCCTCCCTGTTCGCTTCAGTGCATGGCTGCCGGCCGCCATCTTGTCTGACAGTTAATTTGTATAAGGATATGCTGATTAGCCAATGAGAAGGCTATTGGTCGTACGCTAATTACCATGTTTCTCTTTTATTAGTGTAGATGATCTTTCACCCAGTGGAATTACGCTAAAAACTAAAAAAGAAAAAAAAAAGATACCTTACATATTCACAACTGCTTGAATCTATGCAATGACTTCTATATAACCCATGGGTCAAAGAAGATATCATAGTAAAATAAAATTAAATACTTTCAAATTCTATGATAATGAAGATATAATAAATACAAACTGGAGATACAACTAAAGCAGTGATTAAGGGTAAAAGATAGCTTTAAATACATTTGTTAGAAAAGAAGAAGTTAGAAAAACAATAGCTTAACTTTTTCCTCAAAAAACTGAAAAAAAAAGAACTTCAACTCTCAAACAGTAAACTAGAGGAAATGAAAAAGAAGAAAATAATGAAATACACAAAAATTGCCAATAAATATGAAGAAAGCCAAAAGTTTGTTCTCTGACCAGATTAGTAAAATTAATAAGTTCCTAGCAAGACTAGGCAAGAAAAAGAAAAGAGAGAAAATGTTACCAGTATCCCATATAATAAAAGAGAAATATGCAAATCAACCAAAAAGCAGAATGACCAGTTGGCAGGGGGTGAGACCAGCGAGCAGGCTGTGCCAGGCCAGCCAAGGCGCATGCCAGCGGGCAGAGGGAGGGAATGGCCTTGTGGTGGGAGGGGACTGCAACCAGCGGCAATGGCAGAGGGGCATTAGGGGGGCCAGCACCATCCTCTGATAGGCCCATCTGGTTGCTTCCCGCAGAGGGAGGCTGGGCGGCAATGGCAGGGTGATGGGGCGGTGCCATCCCCTGATTGCCTGTCCAGTCACCTCCTGCAGAGAGAGGCCAGACATCTGTAGGCCATCCCCTGAGGACTCCCAGACTATGAGAGGGCACAGGCAAAACTGAGGGAGCCCCCCACCCCAAATTTTCATGCACTGGGCCTCTAATATATAAAAAAAGAAGAAAATTCTAAAGATTTTACAAACAATAAAAGTATAATAAGAACATACAGGGGTGGACAAAAGTAGGTTTACAATTGTTCATATGGAAAAAAATACATGTGGGTTATGATTATTACAATAGCTTCATTAACTCTGTGTTTAGCATACTCACAAACTATAAAGCTACTCTTGCCCACCTCTGTTTTACATAAAAATGTATGCCTTACAAATTTGGCAATTAGATGAAATGAACAAACTCTTTTAAAAATATTACTAAATTAAACACAAATAAGAGGAAAATCTTAATAGTCCTCTTTGTACTCTCAAAGTTGGGTGTGTTATTTTTTAAATTTTCCAGAAAGAACTTCAGGACAGGATGGCTTAACAGGTGAATTATTCTAAACATTGAAGAAAGAAAAGACATCAACATTACATAAACTCTTCAAAATAAGGAAAAAATAAGGAATATTTCCCAGCTCATTTTATGAGGCCAGGATAATATTGATACAAAAATCTTACAGATTTTATAGAGAAGGAAAAGACCAATCTGATTAACGAACAGAGGTGAAAAATCCTGTACAAAACATCAATAATCAAATCTAGCAATATATAAGAAAAATATAACAATACAAACATGGTGCATTCTAAGAATTTCTCAGTGGTTAATGATGTTTTACAAATCCATGTAATTAACAACAGTAACTGAAATAAATAGAAGAAAATTAATATGCTTGTTTCAATAAATGTAGCAAACACACCTAATGAAATTCAAGACCCATTAACATTGTGTTAAACCCTCAGAAAATAATGATAAAGTTAAAATCTTTAACTACTTTGGGTAGAAAAAATAATTTGTAGGAATAACAAATCAAAATTAGGACTTTATAAAAAGTAATAAAATAGAACAGCACTAGCCAACCTAAGCAAAGAATAAAAGTAAACAATACAGGACTGAGCAGAGTTACAGTTGTGAGTACATGAAACACAGAGTTTATTCCTGTATTATTATTTCTTAATTATTCTGTTACTTGTTTTTATTATATCTATAAACCTTCTTTTCCCAGCCTTATATATATAATAAAATTAATTGGGAAATAACCATTGAAACAGGTGAATTAACACAAATTTGAGTTAATTTGTGAAACTGCTGAATAAAAATATTTTAAAATCTAAGTGATATGGATACAATTTTTAATGCAATTTTAAAAAATTGTTACTAGTAGAGATCAAAATGATTTCCATAAAAGAAGTATTCAACAGTATTAAAGAACCAACTCGTAAAATGTTTCGCATGGAACATCTATCAAACTTTCAAAGAGAGGGTAAATAATATACTTCATAAATTATTCCAGAGGCTAGGGGAAATAATGAGAAGAATGACGTAATTCTTTTAATAAATTGAGTATATCATTGGAACCTACACTTGATAAAGATAGAAGAAACAAAAAGAAAAGTATGGGCTAATCTCGCTTATGAATCTTGATTTTGAAATCCTAAAAAATAATCAGCAAATAGAATCCAACAGCATATTAAAAACATTAATACACCATGACCAAGTGTAATTTATTCCAAATTACCAAGGATGTTTTAATATTAGGAAATTTATTTATGTAATTAGACCATATTAAGAGATCTAAAAATTTATTTTATTATTATTTCCACACATATATGTATTTGTCTGTACAGGTATGTGTAATTATATATGCCACCCAATGCCATTGATAGGTTCTGTGCCTTTCAGCGAAAAAAAAACAACATGCAATAAAACAAATTTTACCATAGGCTAATTGATACAAACATGAGTTAAGTTCCTGTGGCATCTCATCAATGTTATAACAAAACAACATTGAAAAAAACAATATTATTTAAGGACTTGCTGTAAACACTGAATGAGGAGGAGGTTTTTAGAGGCTGGAGGGGAAACAGAAGGTTTAGTTTGGTCATAACAAAGATATCCAGTTGGCTTCCACATCCATCCCTACCCCACACGAACCCACTAGAAGTTGTCCCACAAAACAATGATGGAGATGTACTGACAGTGGATTAAGAAGAGACAAAAAGAAATGAGGGTACAGATAACAAACCACTGTGGTCTCTGTGGTCTTTCAGGTTTTTCCCAAGAGAAGTGTCCTTATACATAAGAAGGGCATAGGAGCAGTATGGTTGAAAGAGGGGTAGGACTTGACTTTGAAAAATGTATTATATAAAATTGAAAAAATGATATATTTACTAATTGTTCAGATGGAAAAGAGGGAAAGGGGCTGATTGGTAGAACTCGAGGATTTGCTGTTAGCTGGTTTAATGTGTCAGCTGATTCGTTCAGAAGAGATGCCTGAAGAACAACGTTGTATCTCCTCCCCCCCTGAGCAGACTACATGTAACACAGAGCTGGGAAAGGTGAGTATGCAAAATGAAATTGCATGCTCTTTCCTTTCAAACAGAGAGAACTGAGAAACAGAAGAGGGCACAAGGGAAAAAATAGCATCTGTCCTTGGCTAATGTGTCTAGTATGTAGGTAACAAAAATCAACGGAAGAATAATACAGTTTCAGAAAACTTCATAGGAAGAATATGAGTTTACACCATAACTTTGCTGGATATTAATTCAAAAATTTTACTCTTTTAAAAAATATATTTTATTGATTTTTTACAGAGAGGAAAGGAGAGGGATAGAGAGTTAGATACATCGATGAGAGAGAAACATCCATCAGCTGCCTCCTGTACACTCCCTAGTGGATATGTGCCCACAACCAAGGTACATGCCCTTGACTGGAATCGAACCTGGAACCCTTGAGTCTGCAGGCCGATGCTCTATCCACTGAGCCAAACTGGTTAGGGCAAAAGTTTTACTCTTTAGAGAGGATTTTCCCCCCAGGGAAATTATAGGTTCCTGCCAAGACAGAGAGAGTTTTTGCTTTTCCCTCAATGCTTTTGATTGATCCCTCTGAGTTTTCCAACAATCACAATTTCAATTTTGATGTTTGAAATCATTTCCGTCTGACATCTGGGACAAGCACATGACATTTCTAGGAAACTAGACATTTCTGGGAAAACCCCAAGAAAGATACATGTATAGTAACACATCTTTCCTGAAAATTCATGGAGCTTCAGATTCTTTATTTTAAAAATATATTTTATTGATTTTTTACAGAGAGGAAGGGAGAGGGATAGAGAGCCAGAAACACCGATGAGAAACATCGATCAGTTGCCTCCTGCACACCCCTCCCACCAGGTATGTGCCCGCAACCAAGGCACACGCCCTTGACCAGAATCGAACCCAGGACCCTTGAGTCCGCAGGTCAATGCTCTATCCACTGAGCCAAACCGGCTGTGGCTGCACGACCAAGGGTGATCCTGAGTTGGGGGGGTGAAAGGATTAAGGAAAAGACAGACAAGAAAATAATAGCTGGGTCTCATGGGATGCTGCCTCCCTGATGAGGAGACAGTGCCAGCACCTACAAGCCTTGTCTTTATTTTATAGCAGATGTCACGAGGCAAAGCAGGGGCGTGATCACATTGTTTACAGCATTCTCGTGAGCTCCAACCCTACTCAACTACATGCACCCAAACTCTAGCACAAGGAATGTGGGGCCAGGTGTTTGGACCATGGGTTCAAGCTTACAACCACAGCCATTGGCTATTATTGTGCTGGGAGGTCCCTGCCCTCCAGCTGGGACTTGCACTTGGCAATGAGAGGACCCTGTCCTTTCATTAGTCCGAGGTTTGAACCTGGCCAAAACACTGTAACTGCGCCCCACAACCGGCCAGGGCAGATTCTTAATATTCTACCCCAGCTAGAGAAATTGAACATAGAACAGTGACACATCAACGTGGCAGAGCAGAGAGATGTGTTTTAAAATCTGGCAGACTGGGCTTGAATATCAACTCTGCTGGTTGCTGGTCATGCTGCTTTGCTTCTTCAAGCCCCAGCAAAATGGGGATAATAGTTCCTACCTCATGGTTTTGTTGTGACACATAAGTAAGATAGCCCATTCCAAGTTCATAGTGCAGTGCCTGGCACATAAAACCCGTTCAACACATGAAATCCCACATTACATAAAATATTTTAAAACAATTGATAAGCAGTTAAGGCTAGCAACAGTCTGGTGAAAACCCACTAGCTTTGTTCTGAATTTGGATGATGGGAACATAATACTAAGAAACATTTATAAATCCAAAAATGATCTATTAAATAAAACCATGAGTTCAAAACAAGTGCAGATATTTTCACAAGTAAAGTTGTGTTCATTTCTTATGGCTGCTATACACATTACCATAAACTTATTGTTTAAAAGAACACACATATATTACTTTACAGTTCTGCAGGTCAGAATCTCAAAATGGGTTTTTATAGCCTGAAATCAAAATGTTAGCAGGGCCACAATCCCTCCAGAGCCCTAGGGAAAACTTCATATCCTTGCCTTTTCCAACCTCTTAGAGACTGCCTGCATTCCTTGGCTTGTGGCCTCTACCTCTATATTCAAAGTGTATGTCTCTGATCTCTGCTCACATCATCCTATCTCTTTTCTCTCTGACCCTAATGTGCCTATCTGTCCCTTCTAAGGACCCTTGTGATCATTTGAATCAACCTGGATAATCCTTATCACAAGATCATTAAGTTAATCACATCTGCAAAGTCTTCTTCGCCATGTAAGTTAACATAATCACAAGTCCTGGGGTACAGATGTGAATATCTTTCGGGGGGTCCTTATTTAGCCTACCCCCAAACCCAAGACACATTATACAGATATGGCATGTAGAAAGTAGCAGTTTGACAGTGAAGGGATTCAGATTTATTGTAGAACATAACTTAGGCCAGAAACAAACAAACAAAAAAGGAACTGCTATAATTTAAACAGCAAATATGCTACTGGGATAAGACAAGAAGAAATTTTTAAAAAAATATGTTTTTACTGATTTCAGAGAGAAAGGGGGAAAGAGAGAGAGTAAGAGAGAGAGAGAGAAAGAGAGAGAGAGAGAGAGGGAGAGAGAGAGAGAAACATCAATGATGAGAGAGAATTACTGACTGGCTGCCTCCTGCATGCCCCCCACTAGGGATCAAGCCAACTCAGGCATGTGCCCTGACTAAGAATCAAACCCTGACCTCCTGGTCCATAGCTTGATGCTCAACCACTGAGCCATGTTGGCAGGGTAGACAAGTAGAAAACTTTCAAGGATGTGCAAGAAATAACTCATTATTTTGAAAATAGCTAAATAAAGGATAAAGCAAACATTTCTACTTTGCATTCCTTATGTAATTGTACTTCAAGATTACCAAATAGTTGATAAGGGGATGTTTCAGTCAATATTCTAGAATATTCCATCCAATAGAAAAGAAATATTGGAATTTGAATATCATTTGGCAACCCCCAATAAACTAATGTGTCTGAATACTGAGTATCAATGAATGTTAACATCACAAAGAGAAAAACAACCAAAAATTAGTCACCTGCTAATGGAAGACACAACACCTCTTGGCCAAAAATCAAAGCTGACTCTAATACTGTCTCAAGAGGCAACTATTGTTATGCCCAGATTTCAGGATCCCCATGAGACCACACCAGGGAGCCAGCCATGTCCAATGCAAAAGCATAAGAGTCTTTATTCAAACCCGGGCTTGGCTCCCCTACCCTCCTTACTGATGCAGCAGCAAGTGGCAGAGAGAGCTAGCCCTGTGGGAAGAGGGGTTTTATAGGGGGTTGGAGTAAGGGGAGGAGAAAGGTCTGTGGGCCCTGCCGATTGGCCAGGCGAAAGTTGGTGTCTTGTTACACAGGATGTGGTTATATCTATGGCGCACACTTCCCTTGATTGTCATTGGTTAGTTTAAAGAAGTCCTGGGTGTGGCTAGCAGAGGCTTGGGCTTCTGGGAAGAAGCCTTGCCGAGCACATGGCTGCCCAAAAATAGAGGATCCAGGGTAAGAGGGAGGGCGTAGTCCTTACCCTGGGGCAAGATGGAGGGCATAGTCCTCGACCTTTCATTATCAGTTTACAGGGAGAACAAGGGCAGAAGAAGATGTTAAATAAAACCAACTCCATGCCAGCATTTGAAACTGGATTGAGGAAAACTCCCAAGACATGCATCCTGGTTTCTCAAAAACCAAACCAAACAGTAAAACTGCAGAGAGAGAGAAAAGAAAGGAAGCCTGAAACTTAATATGGACCTAAAAAGTTACCCTGCTTTCATGCAAGGACCATATTTGAATCTGGATGCAAACAGGCAACTATTAAAAGAAACGATGAAACACTGAAGAAATCTACACTAATAAAAGAGAAACATGGTAATTAGCATATGACCGCTACCCTTCCCATTGGCTAATCAGCATATCCTTATGCAAATTAACTGTCAGCCAAGATGGCGGCCGGCAGCCAGGCAGCTGGAAGTGAACATGAGGCTTGCTTGCTTCAGTGAAGGAGGACTCCAACGTTCCCGCCTGCCTTGCTGGCCTCTGAGCTGGCAGTTTGAAACATTCTAACAAATATAGAAGCTAAACAAAACCCCAGAAACCAGCTTTCAGCCGGCCGGGATCTCAGAGCTGGAGTTATACATTGTTTCCATTATAGAACGCAAAGAAACCAGATACCTGCTTTCAGCAGCGGAAGTCTCAGAGCTAGAGCCAGAGCTAAAGCTGGCCCAGAATAAAATTTAAAAAAGAGGGAAAAAAGGAGCAGTTGGGAGCTTCAGTCAACAACCGCCAGACTGAAAGCAGCCCTCAGCCCCTCACCCAGACTGGCCAGGCACCCCAATAAACACTATATGGCAGTTGGGATCTTAGTGGGAAAAAAAGGGAGCAGTAATATTGTGTCAGGATTGCCTATCCTATTGTAGCATTGGTTTGAATTTAGATAGAGCTCCTTTACTTCTATATTTTTCTAATTTTAGTTACATTAATTATTGTACTATTAAGGCATTCTGAAAGGCAGATAAGAATTTGAGCTGAGAGAGAGATGCTGATGTTGATATTGATGTTTTTTAAAGAATAGTATTGGTTCTTATTTTATTTGAAATCTGCCATGAGCCATCTAGGTCTGTCAGATGACTTATAGTTGTATAATAGCTCTAGGAGGTTTACCATTCATATCTCAGAAACGAGGACAAAGACATTTTGATGAAAAGAAATCTCCCTAGTGTTCAGCTAATACATGCTAGATTTATTTTCATGACATCTCTTTTAATTTGATTATTAGACCTTACCTTCTCTATTTTGGTGTTTGAATGAGGACTAGAAACTAGAGCAGTGGAAATAAAGTTCATTGGTCAGGAACCAAGCACTGAGGTATTGGCCTCACCCTCAAAGTCTTATAATCCACTTCAAAAAAACAAGTTATATGGCCCTAACTGGTTTGGCTCAGTGGATAGAGTGTCGGCCTGTGGACTGAAAGGTCCCAGATTTGATTCCAGTCAAGGGCATGTACCTTGATTGCGATTGTGGGCACCTTCCCAGTAGGAGGTGTGCAGGAGGCAGCTGATTGATGTTTCTCTCTCATTGATGTTTCTAATTCTCTGTCTCTCTCCCTTCCTCTCTGTAAAAAAATCAATAAAATATATTTTTTTAAAAAAGAAAACAAGTTATATGGCCCCAAAGAGAAATAGTAATCTATCTATAGCCAAATAGAAAGTATTAAAGGATGAGGCGAGAAGACTTTCAGAAAAAAGGAAGACAGACAGAGCTTACCAGAGGAGGAGTATGAGACATTTTGGCTGAGCTGTGAAGGTCTTGTGTTGGGTTTGTGAACAGAAGTGGAGGCAGCATTTTAGGTTGCACAAACACCATGAACAAAAGTGCAGGTATAGCAGAGTGCAAAATGCGTTCAGTGTGGGAGATGCTGGTAATGGGGGAGGCTAGGCCTGTGTGGGGGCAGGGAGTAGATGCATTAATTCAGTTACATAATATATTTATTATATATAATAAGCATCATTCTCCAGCTGTAATAAACACAGAAAAATTCTATGACAAAACGTGTGCAAGGGGACAGTTTGATTGGGGGGATAGTTTTTGGAGGAGGGTGGTGGCAGAGAAGATTTCGAAGATCACTGAGAATTCAGGGGTTTCTCTATGATTTTTACAAATGCTTTTCTAAGGCAAAAAATACGCTTTTATTTTTATTATTTGTTATTGAATTTATTGGGGGTGACATTGGTTAATACAAATTCTATAGTACACCATCTGTATATTGCATGGTGTGTTCATCACCCCAAGTCAAGTCTTCTTCCATCACCATTTATCCCCCCATACCTCCTCTTCCTCCCCCCACCCTTTTCCCCTCTGGTAATCACCATACTGTTGCCTGTGTCTATTTCTTTTCTTAATCCCTACACCCTTTTCACCCAGCCTCACAACCCCCTCCCCTGTGACAGCTGTCAGTCTGTTCTCTATCTATGAGACTGTTTCTATTTTGTTTGTTAGTTTATTTTGTTCATTAGAGTCCACATGTGGGTGAAATGATATGGTATTTGTCTTTCTCTGCCTGGCTCCAGGTCCATGCATGCTGTTGAGTAAGATTTCCTTCTTTTTTATTGCCGAAGAGTATTCCATTATGTAAATGTACCACAGATTAAAAAACAAAACAAAAAGAAAACATTGTTAAAAGTTTATCATTCATGCTCTGGCCGGTGCTACTCAGTTGGTTGGCGCATCCTCACAAGTGCACTGAACAGTCGCCAGTTCCATTCCGGGTCAGAGCACATACATACCCGGGTTGTGTGTTCAATCTCCTGTAGGGCTTGAACAGACATCAATATTTCTCTTTCTTTCTACCTCTCACTTCCTCTCTCTGAAAAACCAATTTTTAAAAAGTTTATCATTCATCATTTGAGCAATTATAAAGTACTAGCATAAAGCATATGTGATTATCTCAGATGATGTTTGTAGGAAAGCCCATAATTAGAGGAACGTATCCTTTGGGGTGCTGGGAGTGGCCGATACCGGCTTGCAGGAGCCAAACAGGCACATGGCTCCCTAAATCCACACAGTGACATCACACCATAGTTTGAGATGAGCCACGATGGGAATATTTACACTGGAAATTGGCTAACACTTTTAAATTGTGGCTTCCCCCCTCCTAAAATAAGAGCCTGAATTCCAAACATTTACCAGGACACCCGTAAATATATCTCTCCACACACTTTCCTTATGAGCCTGTTTATGTCTGCTTAACTTGCACAGCTTCTCCTGAAGGGTGCCTATGAGCTTAAGAACTTTGCAATTCATCTCCTACCTTGCCACCCCTAAACCCTGTTGTTGCCAAGATTTGATTTCCATGTGGTCATCTGATTCATCACTCATACCTGACTCTGCTCTAGGGCTCTTTGCCGATGTTATTGACTGGCAGTGAATGAATGGGTTGTTCTCATGGGTATGTTATCCTCACAACCCTGTACTTTAATAACTACCATTCTATTTGAGACCCAACTCTAAAGGCTAGCGGTCATAGAGATACAATGTACGCCAATGTCCTTACACACAACTCAAATTTAATTCTGACTAGAACATTTCAGTGTATAAATTTTATAATTCCATCAATGGGAGCAAGGAGCTCCTGGGATACTCATGCGGGCTAAGGTTCTAGGAGAGTTATTTTGTATGTGTGTTTTTCTCTATCTTTCTCTTTAGGAAACTCATTTCCTGGAAGCTTGGACCCAGGAGGGAATATGCAAGGTGGGTGGAGGTGGCTTCTCCCCATTCTGTGGGAACACATGTTCCCTGGCACGGAGAGCAAAATCTGACAGACCCAAATGTGAGGGTGTGTGTGCGTGTGTTTGTGCGTGTGTGCGCGCTCACGCACACATCCATATACATGGTGCTAGCTAAAAATAAAAGTCATCTATTTCCTCTCAAAGATTATGTCAAAAGAAAAGGAAATATGTATTATTAGTAGCAAGAAAGTTAAGCACACTCCAGAGGTCCATCTGGCTCTGTCGAGCGCCCCTGTGTGCATATGTCGGAAGCCTTAGGGGTGGTCTTGGACAGGTTAGGCTGCGGGGTGAGGCAACTGGAGGGAAGTAGGAATGGCTAAGGACCTGAAGCTAACATGCATCAGAGGGTCAGAACTAGGATGGATATAAAGTGACCGTGACAAGTGGAACTAGGCTATTTGCAGACCCGGCAGCACTGCCTCTCAGGAGAACGGGGTCTGTTGGTGACCTTCTTCCTAGGTGGGCACACAGCCCCTTGCACCGCTTCCTGCTGTGATGCAAAACCACCTCCCAACAAAGAGAGTGCAGGACAGCCTGAGGCCAGCGGTAAGAGAGAAATAGTCTGTGGACTGAGAAGTGCATGGAGGCTGAAAACAGGAGGGGCACCACCTGTAGGAGTAGAAGTGAGAAGTAATTTGTATGTTACCTAAGGAGACTTCGGTCTCAGGCTGAAAACACAATGTTCCTTATCAACAAATTGTTATAATAGCATTTTCCAGCAAAGGGCAGACTTTACATTGAAATAGACCTGAAAAGGCCTTTAATCAAGAGCTTTTCAATAGAATTTTTTTAACTTCAAAATATTTGGTTTCTAAATGGGTTTTAAATATTTTCAAAGTACTTAAGGTCCAGAGGACGTTGAATATGAAATTTATCTGATTCCAGTTAATATTACTGCCTTATTAGTAATAAAAATGTTCAAGTTCTGCTTGCAAAGAAGCAGTTTTTCTTATGGCTTATGGACTGGTCGCAGACACTATCGCCGCAAGCAAAACTGTTCTTCTTTGTGTTGTTTACAAAATTATCACAGAAAGTCTTATCTTTTAACTGGATGAGTAACACTTTACTTCATTTCCATACAGTTTGATATGAATAACTGCTATTCTTTAACAGAAATAACCAGCATTTTCTGATCTGTTTCATAACTAGCTTTGGTATTTTTCCTAGAGGAAGTAAGACCTATATAAAAGTTAACTAAATGTATTATGTAATAAATCTCCAATATTCAAAGCCTCTTTAAGCTGCAACTTCACAAGAATTTCAGATGTTTCTCTTCATGATTTATTTCTTGATAAATTCTCACAATACATGAGAAAGTAGAAACTACTATTTGTATTGCAAATTTTTTAAAAGGTTAAATCACTTGTTAGCAGTGGCTGAGAGTAGATCTGGAGACCGATCTGTCTGACTCCACAGCATGTACTCTTTTCATGGCAATCCTCAGTCTCCAATTGACTTGATTTTATCTGATCTATTTTAAAATCATAGACCCATGACTTTATCCATTAGAACATCAGTTCGGATTGACATACTGTGAAAAGTACAGAGTGAAACAAGATATTTCTAAATAGTCCATTGCAGGAATTCTTGGCTTGTAAACTCAATAGGTTGGTTTAATTTTGGTATCACTTAAGCACTTTCTCAATCTGGCTTTTTGGTGTGTGTGTAACATAACTTTTAAAAATGAATACAGAAAGAAAATCAAATATCTGGGGAAGATATTCTCAATGTTATAGGAGATACAATATACTTTCTTCTATTATTAAAGTTATTTCCTAGAGTACTTATATTTCTATGAAATAAAAATATGTCAAATGCATAAGCATTTGCGGTCTAGGAAACACTTATTTGTACTGAGAAACTGGAAACATATATCCTTAAAATGACAAATAGAGCTCTGATATTCACTTTCACTTTCATATGATCTTTAGCAGAATTATTGCAATTAATTTTGTCAACAGGATACACATATTCTTTTATTTGTGTGCAGAAAATAGTTTCAACATAAGTGTGGATATTTAAATGTAAAGTAAACAACAGTCTATGGGTGAAGTCAGAAATATTAGCAAAATAAAAAATCCAACTTTTCTTGCAAAGACAAGCTCTTTCAAGATTGATAGAAAACTTGACATTACAGTGAAAATATTCATATGCTTAAAAAACAACAACTTTATTTCACTTAGAAGTATGGCTACAGGATTGTCTGCTTCTTTACAAAGCGTCGCATAGATTATCAGCCATGCCTAGTGTTGGGTAAAGGCACTGGGATACTGGACATAGAATCAGATAATGGGACTTTCAACTCTGCCCTATTCTAGCTGTGTGATCTAAATCACTGATCGAACCTCTCTGAGCTGTGATTTCTCACCTAGAACATGGAGGTGATAATGGGTATGTACCACATAGAATGCTGAGAGCTTAAAATGTAATTTATATTGCATCTGTGAAAGCACAAAGCTCAGTGACACATTGCAGATTTATTGATTAGATGAAAATAATCCAAATCGCAAACTTAATCA
Organism: Myotis yumanensis; assembly: GCF_028538775.1. Lineage (NCBI taxonomy): Eukaryota > Metazoa > Chordata > Mammalia > Chiroptera > Vespertilionidae > Myotis > Myotis yumanensis. Next base: position 77,230,792 of record NW_027223759.1, read on the forward strand.
ATCCTACCCTATTTGGGGTAGGAGCTGTCTTTAACATTCACTAATTATTTCCATGCATTGCATTAAATAGGTTCCCCCAATCATATGCATGTTAAAACAAAGCTTGGGGAAAATCTTTACTATACACTTACATGCAGCAGGTTTAAGTTTATGGTTTTACTGTTAGTGATTAGAAAACAAAATAGAAATCAAATATAGTTTCCATTTGGATTACACGTAGTTGGAAACTTAAAACTACAGTGTTAGATTGTAGATCATATTTATTAGTATTTATCCATATTTTGGGTATTGTTTTCAAGTCTCAGTACCACATTTAATACAGCATATGAAAAGCATGTCAAAATTAATTTTTTTTTGTCTCTAAAATCTTGCTCTATACATCTAAGATTGGGAGTTATCCTTGCAATGGTATTTTCCCCATCTCATTTCACACCTTGCCTTTTTCTTACAAATCACATTCTCTTTTCATCAGTACATCTGCCCCAAAACACTGTTCTACTTGACAGCTCTATCCCGCGCTCACCTCCGAGCTCCTAACAACAATTGCAAAGTGCCATGTTTAAATTCTCTCAGTGAGAAGTACAGGTTTCCCCGTGTGATCATAAGGGAATCCTCAAATCCGAGTTTTAGAGCTAATCTACCACAACTGATAAGCACAGTATTTTCACATTAGTATATTTATGTTGTGCTAACGAACTTAAACAGTATGTGTGTTCATTGAGAATTTTTCTACAAATTTATTAATAGCATTCTCTTAACTTTGATGAGAGATACCTCACTTATCTGATTGGTTTGGCTGTAATTCCATTCTTTCCTAAGCTAAATAGGCTTACCCAGCTTGCAAGGGGGAATCATAGATGTCACAGATGCCCAGGGGAATACTAGTCAGCAATAAAAAGGCACAAATTCCTGATAGAGAGAACAACATGGATGCATCTCGAACTGCCTACGCTAAGTTAAAGCCAAACATAAAGGCTACACATTCCATGAATCTATTTATATGATATTTTGGAAAGACAAAAGTATAAGGAGGGAAACCAAGTCAGGGACTGCCAGGGAACAGCGGGAGGGAGCTGACTACAAAGCGGGGGGGGGGGGGGTGGTGAGGGGTTTTTATAGATGATGGAAAAATCTTGACTGTGATGGTGGTGACAAACTGTAAACATTTGTCAAACTATATACCTAAAAAGAGTCATTTCCAGTGTGTAAATATAACTGAAGATACCTGACCTTAAAAATATAAATGGCTAAAGAGACAGTACCTGTAGTTTTAGAGAGTTGTATATTGTCTCCTTCCAGAGAAGTTTTGTCAATAACATACTATGTGTATATTTTTCACCCATTTCTACTTCCAGCTGAAATGTGTGACACTCAGACCACTTTCAATGGATAAAGACTACATTAATATACATAATTTATTTAGTGAATTTAGAAGCTTTAGCATGAAATAATAGTTATCTAACAATTATAAGTATTATGAAATGTTATTAATTATAAGAACATTATTAAATGAAACTCTTGCCCTAGTAGTATGCCAAATGCTTCAATTTTATTTCATTTTCCACTAGTGCATTAAAGGAGATATTCCAGGATCATCGGTTAAATAAAATCTATTTGCTTTAGTTAAAGTAAGTATATTCAGTTTTCTACAAAATAGTAATATGACTTAATAAATAATTATGACAGAACAAATCACAAAGATTATGGAAAGCTGATATAATTAATGAAATGTGGGGCAAATTGAATACCTTCTTTTAAATATCTCCTCCCAGTGGAAAAGTTAATGATGTGTTTGATATTGGAATATAAATAAAGCTATAAATGTTTCTTATTTTCATACTCAGTGAATTTCAAATCATGTCTTTGCTGCTAACTTTTTTGTTCTGTGTAATTCTCAGATTCTGGGTAATCCAAAATAAATGGGAAACTGGGGACATGCAGATCTGTAATTAAAAACGTATTACTCAAGGCCTGGAAAGAAAATGGCCCATGCCTTGTCCAGGAGTAGATAAGGGTGAGCAGCTGAAATGGGTAACATACAGCCCGAATAAGCAGAAGATATTCAGCTGGGAGACAGTTTGCAGCCAGGAAAGACAGAGGACTCCCGGGGAAAGGGGATGGTTGAAGACTGCAGCCGAAATCTCTCCCTGAGCATCTGCTCAGCCGCGGAGACCGCGCCATTTTGAATGGCTGTTATTGGAAGCGTATACATCCAAAGACCTGGCATCCATGGCATCCAGAGATCTGCTACTAACCTGGAAACAATGGATCTCAAGCAGGACGACTACGTGGACTTAGAGGAAACCTGCTTCTCCTCACAGAAAGGTCAGATTTCCCCTAAAGGTGCGGTTTGCAATTCAGGTTGGAGAGGAACTCGCGCAGGGGAAATCTGCGCCCCACAAAGTCCGCGGCCCTTGGGGCCAGCCTGATCTGCAAGTGTGGAAGAGCTCCCACAGGGCTGCTGGCAGAAGGGAATGCTAAAAATAAGCCCATTGCTGGACTGAATGCAAAAAAGCTGCCTCAGGTTTTGCCAGTGTGCTAGCTGCCTATTGCCAGGGGAGAGAGGACGTGCAGAAGAGACTGGGCACAGAGCTGGAAGGTGGAGGGTTGCGAATTCATGCAACTTCTCAGGCTCTTGTTTTTTCCCTTCCCCTTAAATCTTTGCATTTGATTATTAAACACAGTGCATGGGATTGCCCAGTTGGGGTCACTCGCAGAGACTGCAGGGGAATGTTATGTTTGTGGAATCTGGCAAACACAGCGGGGAGTAATGATTAAAGAACACGCTCTAGGGCAGTCGACTCTCCCAAACAACTATTAAGTGCAATAGGGAAAATAAACCCTAACTTCTGGATAGAGAGGACTTATAGCCTCAGAGGTCAATCGAGAAACACTGCTACTCCGGGGCTAATCCACAAACTGACTCTTCTGTAAATACAAATAAAGGCAGTCTGGAAACAAATATGACCTGCCTTAAAATCAGGACTGTGGTTTACAACATGGAGGAACAGTGTATCGCAGGGAAATTCAACACTCTCCTGAATACCTGGCAGGACTAAGGCATGCCAAAAAGAAGAGTAGAGGAACTGAAGCACCTTCACTACTGCACATTTTTATTTTTTTAAATTCTTTTTTCACCTTTTAATTAAGAAACTATTTATTTTATTTTATTTTTTCATCACCTGATTTTACCTTTTTAATTACTACATTTTTATTTTTAACAAGTATTATTACTACTACCATTTTACCATTTTTTAAAGTGTCATTTTACTTTCTCTCTATTTTATTTTGGGATTAGTGTTCTACATTCTATTTTCATCATTGCTTTAGCATCATTTTTCTCTACCTCAACTTTACCTTTATGCCAAAACTCTCTTCCTCACTTTTCCCCTTTTGTTGTCCTGTTTCTCTTACCCTATTCCTGCTTTAGATTTTCCCTATTCCTTCTTTTTACCCCCTGTCTAATTTTTACCCTACTTATATATCTAATTTCCAATTTTGTGCTCTAAATCCATATACACCTCTCTCTTATCTTTCTTCACTATCCAATTTTTTTTCCTCTCTATCATTTTCCTATTGTTTGCTTGATTGTTGTGTATATTGGTTTTTTTTTTTTTAATGCTTGTTTGTGAGATTTTTTTGCTTTTTATTTTTATTTTTGGTTGTTTTTTTCCCCCTCTGGTTATTTTTGTCCTTCTGTTTTCCCTAGCCTCGTTTGATATTAGTGGTTCTTTGTAGTTTGCATTCATCTCCAGGGATCTGTTGCTGGAATTTTTTGGGATTAGTGGTGGTTCTCTTGGAGTTTTCTCCCCATATAAATAGTCTCTTCCCCTCTTCTATTTCATTCTCTCTCTTTTCTCGCTTACTTTTTTTTCTCCTTTTTCCCAATTTCATTTTTGCACTCCCTTTTTTTCCATTTTCTCTTCTTTCTTCCTTATGCCCTAATTCTCCTTGCTAGGATGGTCACCTTTATTTGGGGTTATTAATATCGTGAATACATTTGTGCTCAGTGCCTTTTACATTGTGCCTTGTTGTGTTGTATTTTGTGTCTTTAAATCAACGCAGCAGAGAGAGAACAATATAACCAAACACCTGGAGAAGAGAGATCATGGTGAGACAAAGAACCAGCCCACACATGAAAGAAAAACAGGCATCACCAGAAAAGGGAGTAAACGAAATGGAGGCAACGGAGGCTAACAACCTGTCAGATAAAGAATTCAGAGAAATGGCCATAAGGTGGGTGAAGAGAATGGAAGACAAATTCAACAATATGTGTAAGAACCTAGAGTAAATGAAGAAAAACCAAGAAGAAATGAAAAATAACATCACTGCTATAAAGAACTCAATAGAAAGCATCAACAGTAGACTAGAAGAAGCAGAGGACCGCATTAGTGAGCTAGAAGACAATGTGGGAAAAAATACCCAAGCGGAGCAGCTTGTAGAAAAAAAAAAATTAAAAAGCAGGTGGAGAGCCTAAGCGAACTCTGGGACAACACAAAACGAAACAACATCCTAATAATAGGGGTGCCAGAAGGAGAGGAAACTGAGCAAGAAATAGAAAACCTGTTTAAAAAAATAATGACAGAAAACTTCCCTGATATAAAAAATAAATGTAAATGGATTAAATGCCCCAATCAAAAGACATAGGGTAACTGAGTGGATAAGAAAACATGACCTGGAGAAGCAAGATGGCGGCGATATAGGCAAACACATCCCAGGTCTTGTCCCAGAGCAAATGGAGTAAACAGCTGAAACTAATAACACCCACCCCGAATTGGCGAAATTACTCAGCTGGTGAGACAGTTTGCAGCCGGGAAGGGCAGAGCTCCCCTGGAAAGATAATAAAACAGGGATCTGGGCAGGAAACTTTGCCAGACCTCTGAGCCCAGAGGGTCGGAGGGAGACCGCGTGACAGACAGCCACGTCTCTTGGGACAGACACAGCCCCTGACTGGGGAAAGAAGTTCCAAGGGATTCCTGGAGCTGGGGTAATTGAGATTTGGATTCTGTGATTACGGAGGACTGAGCCTAAAGGGGGCAGCCTGAGGAGCTGACCAGATCATGCAGTGCTGGTAAGAGAGGAGCGTTTCCACGGCCGGCCAGTGTTTGTTTGTTTCTTTGTTTTCACTGAACCCTGCTCATAGGACAGTTCAGATACAGACACTCACCTGTGCTGAACAGAGGGAGAAGGTGCCAATGAGTGGAATCTGGGGAAAGGCTGAGGAGAGAGGGGGAACCGGGAGAGGTGACAACGAATTGAGTGCTGAGATACCCCTGGGCCCAGGACTGGGGCAGCCATTCTCTCCAGAGGGTGGAATTCCTCCCCCCACCCCCCAGGCAAGGAGCACAGCCACACCCAGATTCCACCCTGTACAAGATAAAGGATTAAAATAATCTGATTAGTCCCTGGGAGTTACCAGGGTCTGTCCTATAGAGGGACTTTCAGTCCCACCAACAACACAGAGCAGGGTAACATTTATTTAAGAACCAGCTCTGGGCAGTTGCCCTCCCCAAAGCAGTTTTAAGTGCAATAGGAAAAAATAAACCCTTGCTGCTGGGTAGAGAAGCTGTATAGCCTCAGAGGCCAACACCAAAACACTGCCACCCAGAGGCTGAGCCACAAACCGACTCTTAGGTGAACACAAATTAAGGCAGTCTGGATCTCAAATACGGCCTGCTTTAAAATCAGGACCATGATTTACAACACGGAGGAACAGTGTATTGCAGGGAAATTCAACACTCTCCTGAATACCTGGCAGGACTAAGGCGAGCCAGGCTGAAGAGTAGAAGAACCGAAAGACCTTTACTACTGCAAATTTTTTTTTCTTTTTTCGCCTTTTAACTAAGAAACCAATTTTTTTTCTTTTTCTTCTTTTTCCATCACCTGATTTTACCCTTTTAATTACTACATTTTTATTTTTAACCATTATTATTACTGCTACCATTTTACCATTTTTTAAAGCACCATTTTATTTTCTCTCTCTCTTTTTTTTAATTTTGGGAGTAGTGTTCTCCATTCTATTTTCATCGTTCCTTTAGCATCAATTTTCCCTACCTCAATTTTACCTCTATGCTAAAACCCTCTTCCTCACTTTTCCCCTCATGGTGTCCTGTTTCTCTTACCCAATTCCTGCTTTAGATATTCCCTATTCCGTCTTTTTACCCCCTGTCTAATTTCACCCTACTTATATATCCTATTTCCAATCCACCACTCTAAATCCTTATAAACCTATACCTTATCCTTCCTCACTATCCAAATATTTTTTTTCTCTTATCTTTCTATTGTTTTCTTGCTGTTTGCTTGATTGTTGAATATATTGTCTTTTTTTTTTGTCTGTGTTTTTTTTTTTTTTTCCTCATTTTGTTTTGTGTTTTTTTTTCTTTTTTAGGACTGGTTGTGAGTTTGTTTTTCTTTTTCTTTTTCTTTTTTTCTGCTGGTTTTTCCCCTCCCTCCCCTCCCCCACATCCCGGCTATTATTGTGCTTCTCTTTTCCCTTGCCTCTCTTGATATCATTGGTTGTTTATAGTTTGAATTCATCTCCAGGGATCTGTTGCTGGAATTTGTTGGGATTAGTGGCAGTTCTATCATAGTTTTCTCCTCATACAAATAGTCTCTCCCCCTCTTCTACTTCATTCTCTCTTTTCGCTCTTTTTTTTCCCCCTCTTTTTTTCCCAACTTCATTTTTGCACTTCTGTTTTTGTTTTTTTTTCTTATTTTTCTTTTCTTTTCCTTTTTCCCTTTTCTCTTTTTCTCTTCTTTCCTCCCTATGCCCTAATTCTCTTAATTCGAGTGGTCACCTTTATTTGGGGTTATTAATACCATGAATATATTTGTGTTCAGTGCCTGGTACATTGTCCCTTTTTGTGTTGTATTTTGTGCCTTTAAATCAACGCAGCAGATCCAAGCAACAGCAGCCTCCTGATCACCACACCCTCTGTCTGAGGTACAGCAGCTGTACGTGAAGCCTCCCCCCACCAGCCAGAAGAGCCACCACAGCTGTGAATAGCCCCCACCAGAGGAGCTGCTGCCAACTGAGGAGCAGCTGCTACCGCAACCGCCCAAGGAGCAACCACAGAACAAGGAGCCACTGCCACCCAGGGAGCAGCCACTGAACGACTCAACATCTAGATATGTCAGTGAGATCAAACATGGGCAGGCAAAGAAACCCCCAAAGGAAAGAAAAGGAGGACTCACCAGAAAAGCACCTAAGTGAGACAGAGGCATGCAACATGACAGAAAAAGAATTCAGAATAAGGGTCCTAGTGTGCATAAACCGGATGGAGGAAAAAATCAACAATATATGCAAGAAGCAAGATGAAACAGATGAAAAAATCAACTACTTATGCAAGAAGCAAGAAGAAACAGATGAAAAAATCAATAACATATGCAAGACCCAAGAAGAAATGAAGAGCGATATAGCTGCAATAAAAAACACTATTGAAAGCATCAACAGTAGACTAGGAGAAGTGGAGGACCGAATTAGTGAATTAGAAAACAAGGAAGCAAAAAACACCCAAACTGTACTGCAATTGGAGAAAGAAATTAAAAGACAGGAGGAGAGCCTAAGGGAGCTTTGGGACAAAATGAAACGAAACAACATACAAATAATAGGGGTGCCCAAACAACAGAAAGAGGAACAAGGGTTAGAAACCTACTCGAAGAAATAATATTAGAAAACTTCCCTGAGGTAGGGAAGAAAAAAAGTCACACAAGCACAGAGAGTCCCAAACAAGATGAACCCGAAAAGAGCCACACCAAGACAAATCATAATTACCATGGCAAATGTTCAGGACAAAGAGAGAATCATACAGACTGCAAGAGAGAGATGGAAAGTTACATACAAGGGATCTCCCATTAGATTATCAAATGATTTCTCAACAGAAACACATCAGGCCAGAAAAGAATGGATGGAAATCTACAAAGTGATGCAAAGCAAAGGACTGAATCCAAGAATACTCTATCCAGCAAGGCAATCATTCAAAATTGAAGGGGAAATAAGAAGCTTCACAGACAAAAAAAGTCTAAGGGAGTTTATCTCCACCAAGTCAGCAATGCAAAAAATGCTAAAGGGACTGGTGTAAAAAGAAATAAAAAGGCAGAAAAAAACAGCCACACAAAAAGAGAAATGGCTACAAACAAGTACCTTTCAATAATAACTTTAAACATAAATGGACTAAATGCTCCAACCAAAAGACATCGAGTGGCTGAATGGATAAAAAAACATGACCCATACATCTGCTGTCTACAAGAAACCCACCTCAGTGGAAGGGACTCACACAGACTGAAAGTGAAGGGATGGAAAAATATCTTTCAGGCAAATGGAAAGGAAAAGAAAGCTGGGGTAGCAATACTTATATCAGACAAAATCGACCTCAAAGTGAAGGCCATAACCAGAGATAAGGAAGGCCACTTCATAATACTAAAGGGATCAATACAACAAGAAGATATAACCCTGGTAAACATTTATGCACCCAATGCAGGAGCACCCAAATACATAAAAAAACTCCTGGGAGATATCAAAGGAGAGATCGACAACAATACAATCATAGTAGGGGACTTTAATACACCACTGACATCACTGGATAAGTCCTCTAGACAAACAATCAGCAAAGAAACAGCAATCCTAAATGACTCACTAGATCAGATGGACTTAATAGACATCTTCAGAACACTTCACCCCAAAGCCGCGGAATATACATTCTACTCAAGTGCTCATGGGACAGATTCAAAAATAGACCACATATTGGGTCACAAGCAAAGTCTCCCCAAATTCAAAAAGATTGAAATCATAAAAAGCATCTTCTCAGACCACGATGGCATAATATTAGAAATAAACTACAATAAAAACAACCGAAAATACTCAAACACTTGGAAGCTGAATAGCATGTTATTAAATATTGATTGGGTTACCAATAAGATTAAAGAAGAAATTAACATCATCCTGGAAACTAATGACAATGAAAACACAACAATCCAAAACCTATGGGACACAATGAAAGCAGCCCCGAGAGGGAAGTTTATAGCTCTACAGGCCTATCTCAAAAAACAAGACAAAATGGTAATAAATCATCTAACTCGACAACTCCAAGAATTAGAAAGAGAGCAACAAGAAAACCCCAGAGTGAGCAGAAGGAAGGAGATAATAAAGATTAGAGCAGAAATAAATGACATAGAGACTAAAAAAACAATACAGAAAATCAATTAAACCAAGAGCTGGTTTTTTGAAAGGATAAACAAGATTGACAAACCTCTAGCCAGGCTAACCAAGAAGCAAAGAGAGAGGACCCAAATAAACAAAATCAGAAACGATAGAAGCAAAATAACAACAGACCCCACAGAAATACAAATGATTGTTAAAAAATACTACGGACAGCTCTACTCCAACAAACTAGACAACCTGCAGGAAATGGACAAATTCCTAGAAAAATACAACATTCCAAAACTCAATCAGGAAGAATCTAAAAATCTCAATAGGCCAATAACTATGGAAGAAATTGAAGCAGTCATCAAAAAGCTTCCAGAAAACAAAAGCCCAGGACCATACGGCTTCACAGGGGAGTTTTACCAAACATTCAAGGAAGAGCTAAAACCTATCCTCCTCAGACTACTACAAAAAATTCAAGAGGAAGGAACACTTCCAAGCTCATTCTATGAAGCCAGCATCACCCTAATACCAAAACCAGGTAAAGACAACACAATGAAAGAGAATTACAGGTCAATATCCCTCATGAACATAGATGCCAAAATCCTCAACAAAATCTTAGCAAATTGGATCCAGCAGTACATCAGAAAGATCATACACCACGACCAAGTAGGATTTATTCCAGGGATGCAAGGATGGTACAATATCCGCAAATCAATAAACGTGATATATCACATAAACAAATTGAAAGGAAAAAACCACATGGTCATATCAATTGATGCAGAAAAAGCATTTGACAAAATCCATCACCCATTTTTGATAAAAACTCTCAGCATGTTGGGAGTAGAAGGATCATACCTCAACATAATAAAAGCCATATATGACAGGCCCACAGCCAACATCATACTCAATGGACAAAAACTAACACCATTTCCCCTAAGAACAGGAACAAGACAGGGATGCCCACTCTCACCACTCCTGTTCAACATAGTACTGGAAGTATTAGCCATTGCAATTAGACAAGAAGAAGAAATAAAAGGCATCCAAATTGGAAAAGAGGAAGTAAAACTGTCCTTATTCGCAGACGACATGATATTATACTTACAAAACCCTAGTGACTCCATCAAAAAACTACTAGACTTAATACATGAATTTGGCAAAGTAGCAGGATACAAAATTAATGGCAAGAAATCCATGGCATTTCTATACAGCAATAGTGAACTTTCAGAAAGAGAGATTAGAAAAACAATCCCATTTACCATCGCACCAAAAAAATTAAGATACCTAGGAATAAACTTAACTAAAGAGGTAAAAGACCTCTACTCAGAAAACTACAGGACATTGAAAAAAGAGATAGAGGAAGACATAAACAGATGGAAGAACATACCGTGTTCATGGATTGGTAGAATCAACATCATTAAAATGTCCATACTACCCAAAGCAATCTATAAATTCAACGCACTTCCCATCAAAATACCAATGGCATACTTCACAGATCTATAACAAACTCTCCAAAAATTCATCTGGAATAAAAAAGACCCCGAATAGCTGCAGCAATCCTGAGAAAGAACAAAGTAGGTGGGATCTCAATACCGGATATCAAGATGTATTACAAAGCCACTGTTCTCAAAACTGCCTGGTACTGGCACAAGAACAGGCATATAGATAGATGGAATAGAATAGAGAACCCAGAAATCGGCCCGAACCAATATGCTCAATTAATATTTGCCAACGAGGAAAGAACATAAAATGGAGCCAAGATAGTCTCTTCAATAAGTGGTGTTGGGAAAATTGGACAGATATATGGAAGAAAATGAAATAGACCACCAACTTACACCATATACAAAAATAAACTCAAAATGGATAAAGGACTTAAATGTACGACAGGAAACCATAAAAATTCTAGAAGAATTCAAAGGCAACACAATCTCAGACATATGTGGAAGCAATTTCTTCACTGATACAGCTCCTAGGGCGCTTGAAACTAAAGAGAAAATGAACAAATGGGACTACATCAAAATAAAAAGCTTCTGCACAGCAAAAGAAACCATCAACAAAACAACGAGAAAACCCACTGCGTGGGAAGACATATTTGCCAACGTCATATCTGATAAGGGCCTAATCTCCAAAATTTATAGGGAACTCATACAACTTAACAAAAGGAAGATAAACAATCCAATCAAAAAATCGGCAAAGGACCTAAATAGACACCTTTCAAAAGAGGACATTCAGAAAGCCAAGAGACATATGAAAACATGCTCAAGGTCACTAATCATCCGAGAGATGCAAATCAAAACAACAATGAGGTACCATCTCACACCTGTCAGACTGGCTATCATCAACAAATCAACAAACGACAAGTGCTGGAGAGGGTGTGGAGAAAAAGGAACACTCGTGCACTGCTGGTGGGAATGCAGACTGGTTCAGCCACTATGGAAGACAGTATGGAGTTTCCTCAAAAAGCAAAAAATAGAACTCCCATTTGACCCTGTGATCCCACTTCTAGGAATATATCCCAAGAAACCAGAAACACCAATCAGAAAGGATATATTCACCCCTATGTTCATAGCAGCACAATTCACCATAGCTAAGATCTGGAAACAGCCTCAGTGCCCATCAGTAGATGAATGGATTAGAAAACTGTGGTACATCTACATGATGGAATACTATGCTGCTGTAAAAAAGAAGTAACTCTTACCATTTGCAACAGCATGGATGGAACTGGAGAGCATTATGCTAAGTGAAACAAGCCAGTCAATGAAGGAAAAAAACCACATGATCTCACTCATTCATGGATAATAAAGACCATTATAAACTTTTGAACAATAATAGATACAGAGGCAGAGCTGCCTCAAACAGATTGTAAAACTGCAGAAGGAAGGCCGGGGAGGTTTGGGGGCCAGGAGGGAGGGGGGTAAGAGATTAACTGAAGGACTTATATGCATGCATATAAGCATAACCAATGGACATAGACACTGGGGGGTAGGGGAGGCCAGGGGATTGTCAAGGGCTGGGGAAAAAAAGGACACATATGTAATACCCTTTGTAATACTTTAAGCAATAAAAAAATTAAAAAAAGAAAAAAAAGAAAAGAAAACATGACCCATATATCTGCTGTCTTCAGGAAACACACCCCCAAAAAAAAGACGCCCACAGACTGATGGTGAAGGGATGGAGAAAGGTTTTTCAGGCGAATGGATGCAGAAAAAAAGCCGAGGTAACAATACTTATATCTGACAATTAGATCTCAAAGTGAAGGACATAGAAAGAGATAAGAAAGGCCACTTCATAATGCTAAAGGGAGCAATCCAACAAGAAGAAATAACTCTGGTAAATATTTATGCACCCAATATAGGAGCACCCAAATACATAAGAAATCTTCTGGAGGAGATCAAGGGAGAGATTGACAGCAATACAATCATACTAGGGGACTTTAACACCCCATTATGACCATTGGACAAGTCCTCTAAAGAAAAAATCAGCAAAGAAACATCAATCCTATATGACTCACTAGATCAGATGGAATTAATTGACCTCTTCAGAACGTTTCACCCCAAAGCCACAGAATATACATTCTTCTCAAATGCACATGGGTCATTTTCAAAGATAGACCATATATTGGGTCACAGGCAAAGTCTCTTCAAATTCAAGAAGATTGAAATCATATCAAGCATCTTCTCAGATCACAATGGCATAAAACTGTAAATCAACTACAATAAAAACAATCCAAAAATATCAAACACATGGAGACTAAATAGCATGCAATTAAAGAATGACTGGGTTACCAGAGAGATCAAAGAAGAAATAAAAAACATCATGGCAACAAATGACAATGAAAATACAATAATCCAAAACCTATGGGACACAATGAAAGCAGTCTTGAGAGGGAAGTTCATAGCTCTACAAGCCTACTGCAAAAAACAAGAAACAATAATAATAAATTACCTAATCCTACAACTTAAAGAGTTAGAAAGAGAGCAGCAAGAAAAGTCCAGTGTAAGCAGAGGAAGGAAATAATAAAGATCAGAGTGGAGATAAACAACATAGTGACCAAAACAAAACAAAACAAAACAAAACAAAACAAAACAATAAAAACAAAAAATCAACAAAACCAAGAGGTGGTTCTTTGAAAGGATAAACGAGATTGATGAAACTCTAGCCAGGCTCACCAAGAAACAAAGAGAGAGGACCAAAATAAACAAAATCAGAAATGAAAGAGGAGACATAATAACAGACCCCACAGAAATACAAAGGATTGTTAGGAAATACTATGAACAACTCTACTCCAACAAACTAGACAACCTAGAGGAAATGGACATATTCCTAGAAAAATACAACCTTCCAAAACTTAATCAGGAAGAATCTAAAAATCTGAATAGGCCAATAACTATGGAGGAAATTGAAGGAGTAATCAAAAAGCTTCCAGCAAACAAAAGCCTGGGGCCAGACGGCTTCACAGGGGAGTTTTACCAAACATTCAAGAAAGAACTAAAACCTATCCTCCTCAGACTATTCCAAAAAATCCAAGAGGAAGGAACACTTTTCAGCTCATTCCATGAAGCCAGCATCACCCTAATACCAAAACCAGATAAAGACAACACAATGAAAGAGAATTACAGGCCAATATGAACATAGATACCCAAATCCTCAACAAAATCCTAGCAAAATGAACATAGATGCCAAAATCCTCAACAAAATCCTAGCAAATCAGATCCAGCAATACATCAGAAATATCATACACCATGACCAAGTAGGATTTATCTCAGGGATGCAAGGATGGTACAATATCTGTAAATCAATAAACGTAATACATCACATAAAAAAATTGAAAGAAAAAAACCACATGGTCATCAATTGATGCGGAAAAAATCATTTCACAAAATCCAACATCCTTTCTTGATAAAAACTTTCAGCAAGATAGGAATAGAAGGATCATACCTCAACATAATAAAAGCCATATATGACAAACTCACAGCCAACATCATAATCAATGGGCAAAAACTAAAACCATTCCCCCTAAAAACAGGAACAAGACAGGGATGCCCCCTCTCACCACTCCTGTTCAACATAGTACTGGAAGTACTAGCCTTTGGGATCAGACAAGAAGAAGAAATAAAAGGCATCCAAACTGGAAAAGAAGTAAAACTGTTCTTATTTTCAGATGACATGATACTGTACATAGAGACCCTAAGGACTCCATCAAAAAATTATTAGACTTAATAAATGAATTTGGCAATGTAGCAGAATACAAAATTAATGCCAAGAAATCCATGGCATTTCTTTAAACCAATAATGAACTTACAGAAAGTGAGACTAAAAAGCAATCCCATTTACCATTACACCAAATAAATTAAGATACCAAGGAATAAACTTAACCAAGGAGGTAAAAGACTTATATGCGAAAAACCACAGGACACTGAAAAAAGAGATAGAGGAAGACAGAAACAGATGGAAGAACATACCGTGTTCATGGATTGGTAGAATCAACATCATCAAAATGTCCATACTACCCAAAGCAATTTATAGATTCAATGCAATCCCCATTAAATTACCAATGGCATATTTCACAGATCTAGAACAAACGTTCCAAAAATTCACCTGGAATAAAAAAAGACCTCGAATAGCTGCAGCAATCCTGGGAAAGAAGAACAAAGTAGGTGGGATCTCAATACCAGATATCAAACTGTATTACAAGCCACTGTTCTTAAAACAGCTTGGTACTGGCACAAGAACAGACATATAGATCAATGGAATAGAATAGAGAACCCATAAATCGACCCAAACACTATGCCCAATTAATATTCGACAAAGGAGTCAAGAGCACACAATGGAGTCAATACAGTCTCTTCAATAAATGGTGTTGGGAAAACTGGACAGATACATGCAAAAAGATGAAACTAGACCACCAACTCACACCATACACAAAAATAAACTCAAAATGAATAAAAGACTTAAACTTAAGACTGGAAACTATAAAAATACTAGAGGAATCCACAGGCAGTGAAATCGCAAACATATGCTGAAGGAATTTCTTCTCAGATAATGCTCCTAGGGCATTGGAAACTAAAGCGAAAATAAACAAATGGGACTACATCAAAATAAAAAGCTTTTGCAAAGCAAAGGAAACCATCAACAAAACAACAAGAAGACCCACTGCATGGGAAAACATATTTGCCAATGATGTCACCGATAATGGTTTAATCTCCAACATTTACAGGGAACTCATGAAACTTAACAATAGGAAGATAAACAATCCAATCAAAAAATGGGCAATGGACCTAGATAGACACTTTTCGAAAGAGGACACACAGAAGGCCGAAGGACATATGAAAACATACTCAAAGTAACTAATTATACCGAGATGCAAATTAAATGACAATTGGGTATCATCTCACACCTGTCAGAATGGCTATCATCAACAAATCGACAAACAACAAGTGTTGGAGAGGATGTGGAGAAAAAGGAACCCTTCTGCACTGCTGGTGGGAATGCAGAGTGGTGCAGCCACTGTGGAGAACAGTATGGAGTTTCCTCAAAAAACTAAAAATGGAACTCCCATTTGACCCAGTGATCCCACTTCTAGGAATATATCCTGAGAAAGCAGAAACACCAATCAGAAAGGATATATGCATCCCTATGTTCATAGCAGCACAATTCACCATAGCTAAAATTTGGAAACAGCCTAAGTGCCCAACAACAGATGAGTGGATTAAAAAACTGTGGTACATCTACACAATGGCATACTATGCTGCGGTATAAAAGAAGGAACTCTTTTTTTTTTTATTGCCTAAAGTATTACAAAGGGTATTACATATGTGTCAAAAGAAGGAACTCTTGCCTTTTGCAACAGCATGAATGAACTGGAGAGCTTTATGCTAAGTGAAATAAGCCAGTCAGAGAAAGATAAATACCACATGATCTCACTCATTTGTGGATTATAGAGAACAACATAGACTGATGAACAGGGACAGATCCAAAGACAGAGAAACAGCGATCAGACTATCAATCCTCAGAAGGAAAGTAGCGGAGGGAGGGGGTAAGGGGAAGAGATCAACCAAAGGACTTGTATGCATGCATATATGCCAAACAAATGGACATGGACAACAGGGGCATGAGAGCATGAGTGGGGGGGTGAGGGGGGGCAGAGGATGGGGATTAAATGGGGGGGATGAGGACACATTTGTAATACCTTAACTAATAAAGAATTTAAGATCAAACAAACGTGTTAGTCTTCAGCGGCCCCCAAATGGTAACAGCACATAAAGTACTCTTGTTGATCTCAAGTGTTAAATGAATTCAAAATAACCCAAGAAGTGTGTTGGCATCAAGGTCAATTGCATTTGTATTTTTAAGTCCCTATTTTAAGTTGAGTACAGCAAAAATAATGTAGACCAGACAAAGGTACAATTATTGGCTCCAAGATATATTTTATTGCTGAGTTTAAGGACAAATTCTAATCTAGATCTGAGCACATGGGCTTCAGCTGCTCCGAGCTTCCTCCTGTAGAAGAGGGTGGTAATATGATCCACTAATGTCAAAATGACCTTTAAAATGCCTCATGCAATATGGTTTTCTCATTATCATTCTCTGCTAATCTCTGCAAGTTGCTACACTCCTTCCGTGTCAGTTTTTCCAGCTAGAAAATAGAATGTAAAGAATGAAAATGAGCATGCTTTTCTGGCATTATCCACCAACTTGATTTAGAAGCTCCTTTTTACTTTATCAGGACAAACATTATTGATTATTGGTTAATCAGATCCACTGATAAAGCAATACTAAAATGCTATCCACACACACACACACACAAATAAAAAACTTACATTGAATCAATTGTGAGAGAGAAAACTAATTATGTAAATATTGATAAATGTTTCTTTTCCAGATATGTGCCAATCTTGATGCATTTACTATTAAAACAGTGAAAGAAAACATCTTTCAACTTAACGACCAAATAAAAAAGCCATGCAAAAAGTTTGTCATTGCAGATGACACCAGAGAAGTATGTGTTTAAAATGTCATTTTAATTGATTGCTGATATCATACTCAATTGAAAGATGCAAAGATTGTTGTATATTGGCCACCAGAATAATAGCATTTTAAATTTTTAGCAAAAAAGTTACAGTTTTATATTTGTTTATTGAGGTTTATTCCATAAAGCACTCCTGTGAATTTTCTTTTCCATCCTTCTTTTAGTTTTCCAGTTTACAGAGAGTAGCTCAGTAATTGATTGACTAATATGAGCCATGGCAGTGGGTTGGGGAGGTTAGCTTTAAGAAGATGACATAGCTAAACTAAAGGGATTATACCATAGTTTGTTTTATCTTTTTTTTTTTTTTTTAACTTTCTTGATGAATTCCAGGATTGGTTTTCTGACATTCCACAGAGCCATTTTGTTGCTACCAGATTAGAGTGAGCAATGATCATGGAAATCCTACCTAATTTGCATATTCACTTTCTTAGGAAAACACTGATATGGCAAAGAAGTGAAATACTTTGTACTTTATAGATGCTATGACAAGTGCATATGTCAATACTTTTGTAAATTTATGAAGCATGATAATTTTTACCTATATGTACTTGATAATTAGTGTAAAAATTGAAAATATGCCTCATAAGGATATTAGGATTAAGTAATATGAAATATGCATAATAAATAATATTTTGTTTGAAATGTAGTAGGAACTAAACTAATGTTAGTGACCATTGTCCATTGATCAGTTTTGTGATTTGTTTTGTGTGTGTGTGTGTGTGTGTGTGTGTGTTAATTCTGGAAGAGTACTTACCTTTTCCAGCTGAGCTAGCACATTTGATATACTTTATTTTGCTTCACTTTTTTATTATGATTTTTTTCTTTATTGTATAAAGTTTTATGTATGTATCCTTTTTCTCCAATTGATCCCCAGCCATCCTCACCCTGGGCAAGTCCCACTGCCCCAGGGTCTGTGTCCATTTTCCCTTCAATTGTGTTATTCAGTTTTACTTGATTAGTTTAAATGCACTTTTCTACTTATAACATTCTTAGGACATTTTTATTTATTTATTTTTAGGGAAATGGTCTGGGATTAAATTGCTGGATGTGACTTAGGATATATATATATATCCAATCTAATAATAGATAAACATGGTAATTAACCGTATTTCTGACACACTTCCCATGGGCTTATCAGGGCGATATGCAAATTAACTGCCAACCAAGAAGGCGGCCAGCAGCAAGGCAGCTGAAGCGAATAGGAGGCTTGCTTGCTCCAGTGACGGAGGAAGCCAAGGTTCCCCGCCTGCCACTGCTGGCCTCTGAGCTGCACTCTAAGCAGCTATGTTGCAATTATAGAAGCTAAACAATACCCAGCCAACTGCTTTCAGCCAGCCGGGCCTCAGAGCTGGAGTAGCAACAGTGTTTCAATTATAGAAGCTAAACAAAGCCCAGATACCTGCTTTCAGCAGCCGAGGTCTCCGAGCTGGAGCCTAGCCTCAGAGCTAAACCTGGCTCTCAGCTCCACTGACAGTCATAGAAGGTAAATAAATCCCAGAGTAAAAAAAAAGAATAAAAGGAGAGTTTGGGAGCTTCAGTCACCCGCCAGCCTGAAAACGGCCTTCAGCCCCTCACCCAGACTGGTCAGGCACCCCAGTGGGGACCCTCAACCTGAAGGGGGTGTGACCAGCTGCAAACAGCCATCATCCCCTCATCCAGGCTGGCAAGGCACAAAAGCGGGACTCCCACCATGATCCGGGACACACTTAAGGGCAAACCAGCCGACCCCCACCCATGTACCAGGCCTCTATCCTATATAGTAAAAAGGTAATATGCCTCACAGCACCGTGATCAACAGAGCCACGAGTCCTCCAAGAACTGGGGTCAGTGGAGCAGTGAGGCCTCACTGCCCTGGTGTCAAGCGGAGCCACGAGGCCTTCCAGGACCGGGATCAGTAGAGCCGCAAGGCCTCACTGCCCTGGTGTCATGCAGAGCCGCAAGGCCTCCCAACACTGGGATCAGCGGAGCTGCGAGGCCTCCTGGCCCCTGGAGTAGCATGACAGGGGGCAGTGCCCAAACCCCCTGATCGCCCTGCGGCTCTGTGTTGAGAGGGGGTGGGGTCACAACCTTCATATCGGCCCTGCTCTGTTCTTGACAGGGGAAGGCGACACAACCCCCTGATCGGCCCTGCTCTGTGCCTGATAGGGGGGAGCTTCCCAACCCCCTGATTGGCCCTGCTCTGTGTGTGACAGGGTGCGGTGCCCCAACCTGCCCCATGGGCCCTGCTCTATGTGTGACGGGGTGGAGCTGCAACCTCCCCATCGGCCCTTCTCTGAGTGTGACGGGGGGAGTGCTCCAACCCCCTAATTGGCCCTGCTCTGTGGGTGACAGGGTGTGGCGCCCCAACCCCCTGATCCGCCCTGCTCTGTGTGTAACAGGGGGTGGTGCCCCAACTCCCCTATTGGCCCTACTCTATGCGTGACAAGGAGCAGCGTCCCAACCCCCTGAGTGGCCGGCTTTGTGTGTGACAGGGTGGAGCTCCCCAACCCCCTGATCAGCCCTGCTCTGTGCGTGACAGGGGGAAGCTCCCCAACCCCTTGACCGGCCCTGCTCTGTGTGTGACAGGGTACGGAGCCCCAAACCCCCTGATGGGCCCTGCTCTGTGTGTGACAGGGAGCAGCATCCCAACCCCCTGATCGGCTGGCTCTGTATGTGACAGGGGAAGCATCACAACCTCCTAATCCGCCCTGCTCTTGCATGACAGGGGGTGGCCCCGCAACCTCCCCATCAACCCTGCCTGAGTGTGACAGGGGGGTGGCATCACAACCTCCCAATCTGCCCTGCTCTTGGCATGACAGGGGGGTGGCGCCCCAACTCCCCAATCGGCCCTGCTCTGAGCCAGACCAGTGGCTGCGAGGCAGGCACCTAGGGATTGGGCCTGCCCTCTGCCACCCGGGAGCAGGCCTGAGCCAGCATGTTGTTATCTCCCGAGGTGTCCCAGACTGTGAGAGGGCACAAGTGGGGCTGAGGGTCACCCCCCTGCCAGTGCACAAATTTTTGGGCACTGGGCCTCTAATATATATATATAATATCTGCCACCTAACTTTTAACTTTTAGTATACTTTTCATTGAAATATAATACACATAAGAAAGTACAAATTTTAAGTGTCTAATATAGACCACTGAATTTTTATAAACAGAACACACTTGTGTAACCAAAATCCCGATCAAGACACAGAATATTGCCAGCACCCTGGAAAGTCGTCATTCCCCACTCCAGTCACTATAGCCCAAGGATAACTACTATCCTGACTTTTAACACCAAGGATGGATTTTGACTGATTTTGAACTTGATATGAATGAAATCATACAGTAAGCAATTTTCTGTGTCTAGCTTTTTCTGAACCTCTCTTCACTTTTAATTCTGGTATAATGCTGAAACCAGTTTTTCCAAGAGAAATGTTTCTTAAATTGGATTGTAGGCTTTCTAAATAATTGTGTCATTACTATAATGTTTTTAAATTAGTATTAGCTTCCAATATTATCACTTATTAATTTTATTTTTTAAAATTAAAAAAAATATATATTGATTTAAGAGAAAAATGGAGAGGGAGAGATAGAAACATCAATGATGTGAGAGAATCATTGATTGGCTGCCTCCTGCATGCCCCACACTGGGGATTGAGCCCACAACCCGGGCATGTGCTCTTGACCGGAACTGAACCAAGGACCCTTCAGTCTGCAGGTCAGTGCTCTATCCACTGAGCAAAACCAGTTATGGCTCTTTAATAACATATTTAAAATGGAAATTCCAGACGTGGTAAAGGGTGTTGGTGTGGATGTGTCTTGAGATAGAGAGTCTTAAAAGAAAAACCAATTAAAAAATGTACTAAGAGTTGATCAGAGATTAACTTACTTCTTTGCCTAGACAAAGAATCTGAATCAAATTTATTATAACACTAGGGGCCCGGTGCACGAATTCGTGCACATGTCGGGTCCATAGGCTTAGCCAGCAATCGGAGCCTGCTGGCCTGGGGGAGGGGTAAGGGAAGGACTGTGGGCCTATTGGGGCCTGCCGCTGGGGGGAGGGATGAAGCACAGGAGGTTGGTTGCTGGCCTTGAGGAGGGAGCCGATCATTGGGCACAGAAGGAACGGATGTTTAAAGCCAACACAGGCACCCCACCACCGTATGGTTCCCCACCTAACTCCTTCTCCCTCCCTTGTGACCATGCTACCACTGTCACGGGAAGGTGGTGAGCTTATCGGGGCCTGCCAGCCAAGGGGGAGGGACACAGCATGGGAAGTTGGCTGCCAGCCCCAAGGAGGGAGCTGGTCCTCAGTCCCTCTGGGAAAGGAGCCACACACCCCCGGTTTCCCATCCCAGCCCTGGGCCAAAGGCCTCAGCGGGGTCAGGAGAGGAGGCAATGGTCACTGGGCCAGGCGCAGAAGGAATGGATGCCAATGCTGCTGGCCAACCACAGGAGATTGGCTGTGGGAGTGCACTGACCACCAGGGGGCAGCTTCTGCATTGAGTGTCTATCCCCTGGTGCTTTTATATATATTCTAGGGGCCTGGTGCACGAAATTCATGCACTGGGGGGGGGGGTGGTCCCTCAGACCAGCCTGCCCCCTCTCACATATTGGGTGCCTTCAGGGATGTCCTACTGGTGGCTTAGGCCTGCTCCCTGCTCCCTATGGAAGGCAGCTATGCTCACCACTATACCACCAACGCCGCACCCATGCTCCCTTTGGGGAGTGGGCCTAAGCTGCAGTCTGGCCTCCCTCTGTGGGAGGCAACCGGGCTGATCAAGGGAAGGCACCAGCCCCATTACCCCGCTGTTGCAGCCACTGCCTGTTACCACAGCCACCAAGGATTTTTCATCAACACAGACTCCAGTCCCTTCACCATGAAAAAATGACAACTTTCTTTAGGCATTTTCAAGATGTGTCTTTTGTAGGATATTACATTTCTTTATTTTTTTTTTTATCCTCACCTGAGGATATGTTTCCATTGATTTTTAGAGAAGTGGAAGAGGAAGAGGAAGACAGAGAAACATCAAAGTGAGAGGAACACTTTGATTGGTTGCCTCCTGCATGAGAACTGACCTGGGCCCAAGCCAGGGAAGATCCTGCAACCTAGGTACATGTCCTTGGTCAGAATTGAACCCAGACCCTGTGGTAGGCAGGCCGAGGCATTATCTACTGAGCCAAACTGGCTAGGGCAGGATATGATATTTCTTAGCCCCTCTGCAGTAGACCTTTGTTTTTTCTCCAGGAGTGAGATGGAAAAACCCTACATTTCCTTCTTGGATTCTTATTACCCAAGTTACTAAAAATATTACCAGTGGCATACAGGGAGCTTAGCCAATGAATGGTCAGAAAAAGTGCTTCCTCTGTAGTTCATACCGAACCCCAGCTCAGACCCTGCCCATGCCTAAGGCCTTAGGCTGGGCATTAGGCTTGTGCAGGGGACACCCAGCCCCATGCGATTGCTGGCTCCACCTCTGCCCAGGCCTCAGGCTCTGGCTGGGATGGTAGGCCGGGGCAGGGGATCCCCCAGTCCCCTCCAATTGCCTGCCCAGGCCTAAGACCTCTGGCCAGGGCCTTAGGCCTGGGCAAAGGACCCCCAGCCGCTCTGATCGCAGGCTCCGCCCATGCCCTGGTCTCAGGCTTCTGGCAAGGATGATTGCCGGCTCTGCCTCTCAGGGTGGAAACTTGCGCTACCCTGCCCGCTTCCCCAGTCCCCGATCTGTGGCCTGGATCCTGCGGGCAGCATCTGGTGCTGCCTGCTCCACCTGCATTATGCTAATTTAACGACCATCTTTGTTGGGTTAATTTGCATACTCTTCTGATTGGCTGGTGGGCATAGCGAAGGTATGGTCAATTAACATCTTTGTCTTTTATTAATGTCTCCAGGTGCACAAAATTCGTGCACATTAAAGGGGAATTAATTGCCCTAACCGGTTTAGCTCAGTGGATAGAGCATCGGCCTGCAGACTCAAGGGTCCCAGGTACGATTCTGGTCAAGGGCATGTATCTTGGTTGCAGGCACACCGCTAGTGGAGAGTGTGCAGGAGGCAGCTGATTGATATTTCTCTCTCATCGATGATTCTAACTCTCTATCCCTCTCCCTTCTTCTCTGTAAAAAATCAATAAAATATATTTTTTTTAAAGGGAATTAATTGGCAGAGATATATTAATATTGTTATTTGCCCTTTATAATAGAAATGTGAACGATGAAAGAAAATTAGTAAAATGTATGTGAAAATAACATATAAGTTTATTAATAAATAAACAGAACAAAAGGATATCACAACGACAGAGGCATGATATAAAAACAACAAAACAATGATATGAAAACAACAAAAACATGATATAAAAACAACAGTGATGCAAACATTGACTGATAAAGTGATTAAACTTATTCTAATATCTCCCTGTACACCACATTAAGAGTGAAAACACTTTCAGAGTGCTTGACTAATTTCCCTTGTGATGAAGTACTTAGAACTTTAACTGTAACATCACATGCTCTTCAAACTAGAGAGCATGCGACATATAACTGACCATGTGTGAAAACAGGTTCAGGTAGGAATATACCTACTTTGTCTAGAGTTTGTCCTCCTGATTTATCAATAGTCATCACAAATGCTGGCATCATGGGAAACCCATCATCGAATCAATTTAAATGGGAGGCCAGTATCAGATGGGGACAAATTAATTCTTGGAATCATAGCAGCCTCTCCCTCTGCAGATTCTGTTAATACTTCAGCTTCAATAATGTGAGGTCATAATCTTTGATAATAAATCTGGTACCATTACAAAGACCCCCTGTACTATTGAGATTTCTCAATAGCATGATGATTGCACTCAGTTTCAATTTTTTAAAAATATATTTTATTGATTTTTTACAGAGAGGAAGGGAGAGAGATAGAATTAGAAACATTGATGAGAGTAAAACATCGATCAGCTGCCTCCTGCACATCTACCACTGGGGATGTGCCCACAACCCAGGTACATGCCCTTGAGCAGAATTGAACCTGGGACACTTCAATCCGCAGGCCGACCCTCTATCCACTGAGCCAAACTGGTTTTGGCCCAGTTTCAATTTTAATTCATGACTCAGCATTCCTGAAGCAGTATTACTTAAGAAACTGAATGGGACAATTTTCCTTTTCAGCATCATCTGTGGAGTCAATGGAATCATCACTCAAATATGTGTGAAAATCTCCATCAAGTATATCCAAATTTTCTTCATTTAATTTATGAACATGCTCATTTTTAGGACAAAGAATTGCACGTTTAGATATATTTTTAATATTATCTATACAGTGGTTCTCAACCTTGGCTGCACATTAGAATCACCTGGGAATCTTTTTAAAATCCTGATTTCTGGGCCCCATCATCCGGTACTTGTTTCTTTGCTATGGGATGGGGCCACAACATCAGTAACAAAGAAACAGAATTAAAACTTTATTGTGGGGAACCACTACAGTGTTTTGGACAGGTTCAACCCTTGGACTGATGAGAGGGCACAGTCCTCTCATTGCCACTTGCAAGTCCCAGCTTGGAGAGGGCCCTCCAAGCACAATTATAGCCAATGTAAGCTTGAACCTATGGTCCGAGAACACGTGGTCCCATGTGCCTGAGTGATGTAGGCTTGATAGAGTTCAGCCTCATGTAGTTGAGTAGGATTGAAACCCAGGAGAATGGTGTAAACATCTTGGTCATGCCCTTACTTTGCCTCATAGTATCTGCTATAAAATAAAGGCATGGCTGCGGGCATGGTCGCTGCCTCTCAGAGAAGCAGTGTCTCACCGAGACCCAGCTTTCATTCTCTTGTCTGTCTTTTGTAAGCCTTTCAGCTGGCCCCACTCAGGTTCAACCCTGGCCATACTGGCGGGAGGCACACTTTAGAAAGCTCTGCCTCCGCGCTCCCAGGGCCGGTTTCTGCCTCAAACCCTGTCCTTACAGGAAACAGCTCCAGGAAACAGCTTAGGTTAGGGCGCAGCCATTGCCAAGACAATCCCTGCAGGACTGACTTCCTTCCGCTTGGTTGCAGCTGTTCTTCTGGATGTGATGAACACCACCCATGGTTTTTATATAAGTAGATGGTTAAAAATCTTATTTGGAATTGCCACCTCTGCTGTGCTTGCTTTATTGGTGATGTGCATTGCCTTACATCCTTTGAGAGGTATGAATTTTTCTCTCATTTTCTCTGTCAGCTTTGGAAAATGCGCTAACATATGGCCATGAGTGATTGAACATTTCCAAAGTGCTTATTTTCCAAAGTAAGTCTGTTATTTCCATGAAGACTTATAAGCTCACAGATATGTCCTTGTGCAACCAGAAGTCATGAGGAATTTAAGGCAGGAGTAGAAAGAGATTTCCAATATGATTTCAGCAATAGAAAACCTGAGAACTTTCATATTCTTTCCCCATCTCCCCAAATATAAACTAAATTACAAACTTTGACAGAACTTTAGAGGCAATATTTTTGACAAACATTGCTTTAATGGATTGCCTCATGGAAAGTAAAACTGAGTATGAATTGAAAAGTTAAAACAGATACTATGGCTTTGTGCTGGTTTGTTTTATTATGAGTCTTTTTAAAAATTTAGGAAGGCGGTCTATAATAGAGATCTTGAGTATAGCTGTATAGAAAAACTCAAATTGTTGTTCTGGGTACAGTAGCAATGAACAATTAAATTATAAAATGAAAAACTATTAAAGAAGAATTATGTTTAGTGATAAATGAATTTCTTTAAAAAGGGTTTAGGTTAACATCAACCTCCCTTTGCAGAAAGTTGGAAGATACAATGGACTGATAGGGTGTAGTTTAAATTTAAATTAGGACTCTGTCTACACATTATCCAGCAATACTAAAGGTATGTTTCTGTAAAAGTTATGAAGAGAAGCTCAAATTCTGAACCAGGTGAAAAACACAACAATAACAGGCCTTGTGCTTTGAGGGAAAAGTGTGTAAAAGCTTATAATAGCTAAGGTGGGGAATACCTTTGGTTAAAAGTTAATTGTCAGTAAAGGAAAATCAATGACAAATCTTGAGCTAAAGAATGTAGGAGTACTAAATGATCCATTGCTTTAAAAATTAGAATACAGCAAATATTTTGAAAAATTCAAAATGCTCATGGGATTTTCACAGAATTACAAAATGAAGAGGTTAGCCAATATGATGAAGGCGTTGTGCTGGTATCATCAGTGTTAATCTTCAATTCATTTCCTGCTCTCTGCGAGCACATAGTTATTCTTAGGCTGTTGAGAGGTACTGTGTGCATCCATATTTTTTATATTTTTTCAAGTTAAAATTGTTTCCAGATCAGTGTTTTACCTCAGAGGCTTGGGAGCCATATTTCCCTTATGCCAGCAATTGTCAGGTGACTTATTAGGTCCCACTGACCCGTTGAATGCCAATCTGTTCAGAATTAGCTCCTGATTTTAAAAGAAACCCCCACTACTTGAAATCAACATGTTGCTCCCTCAGAAATGAATATTCTGAGGACGAAAGTGTATGGACTAAATTGTGAGCCTGCTTCCATGTCCACAGGCAAGGATGGCTTGCCTTCGCACTTTGGAATTTGATCCATAATTTCTAATAGGAAATATACTATAGTTATATATTTACAAATAATATAAAAGTGTACACCCACATAGATATTTGTGTAATCCTACATAATAAAACCCTAATATGCAAATCGATTGAATGGCGGAATGACCAGTTGCTATGATGTGCGCTGACCACTTTGGGGCAGATGCTCAACACAGGAGCTGCCCCTGACCTGGAGGGAGGTGACCTGCAGCAGTGATTGGGGGGCGGTGGCATGCTGCCAGCCTAGGTCACCCCACAGATAGTCCTGATCCCTGGCCAGGCCTAGGGACCCTACCCTATATATTGGGAACAGTCTCTTAGATTTAAAAATTAAAACCTGGCAAGACTACTCTTACACTGAAAAAAACAGGATGATGCAGCGATGACAGGCATGGACTCTGGCTTGCACATTTTGTGGTCAGCCCTGATTCTGACACTTATAACTGTGTGACAAAGCCAGTTACTTAACTTCCCTCTGCTTCAGTTTTTCAACCCATAAGATGGGGAGAATGATACTACTGCCTCAGAAGGATCATGTTATGTACTCTTTTTATAATCAGGGCAAAAATGTAGCTGCCCATACAACAGCAAGATGCCTTTCACCTATATGAAAAGTATGGTCACTGGTGCATGCAGAGTCCCAGATTGTGAGACGATGTCCTAATGCCGGTTTAGGCCTGGCATCTACAAAGGGGTCCCGGATTGCAAGAGGATTCAGGCTGGGTTGAGAACCCAACCTCACCCCCTACCCCACCCCCCATGCATAGTTTTCGTGCACCAGGCCTCTAGTTATTTATGACCCCAATACTTACCTTCTCTCCAGGATTAGACATGTATAACATCTACATAAATGTTTGTTATAAAGTACATATATTATAAAAATCTATGTCATTTAAAACTTAGTTTTCTGTTTCAACCAATGAGAGAATTCTCAGACCAAATTAATTTTCTTGTAGAGTGAACTAATAAAATTAAACTTTAGGAGGAATTTTATTACTCATTCAAAAACACAAAAATTATTAAAAATTGAGAATTATATTTTGGTCTATAATACCATTCTCTTTCTATTCTAAATTGGCTGGAAAACTGCTCAGAATGTCACTTAAATGACTGGTACTGGAACCATTCACACCCCTACCTTGCAGAGTAGACCAGGGGAAGCGCTCCTCCCTCCAGGCAGTGTTTCAGACAGCCTGGTGTGACGTGGATCTACTGACCTCCCTCCTTCTTCCCACACCCCACTCCTCAGTCATCCTTAGTATAGAGCAGGGATGGGCAACCCCTCACATGTGTTCCAGACATGGCACCCCAGTAACATTGCTGGCACGAGAAACCTTCTCTTATAATCTTCCCTTTACAATTTTTTTCTTAATATTGACTTTTTTTATTTTTCAGATAAATTCGGTGTAGGTGCATCTTAGATAAATAAATAATTTTACAAAACAAGTTATCTTAAAGGCCACAGACATGTATTGATGAGAGAGGGAAAGAGCAATTTCAATAGTGTTGAAAACGAACTATTGAGGACTTGGAATGCATTCCAGAAAATTTTTTCAGTTTAAAAAACTTTGCAACAGCGTTACTCTCCATGTTTTCATCCACATACTTGTGAATTTTTGTTATCAGTGATGAATTTTGTTAAGTCTCATCATAGGAGTAGCCTGGCGGATGTAAGTAGTAGCTCATGCATAACTCTGAAGGTCACAAAATATAAACCTGATGTAAAATCACTCTCATCAGTGATGCAGCAGCAAAAGTCCCACTGATAATATCAAATGGAGTCATAAAGTTTTCTGTCAGACTATCAGTGTACATGTATACATTAAAAAATAAATGTATTTTTCATCATGATATACTGTGTTTTTGTCGCTCAAATGAATTTTACCATTTCTTCAAGGTTCTTCACATACGTACTCCTTAAGAGATATCAAGTAGGCATAACATGTTCACAAAAAATTAGGGTTGGCACGCAGAAGAATTTTGAGTCAGAGATTTTGCTGGTTTTGGCACACACTCACAAAAAGTTTGCCCACCCCTGGTCTAGAGCTTCTGGTCCAGTTCTCACTCTCAAAACTGCCCAGTGCCTGGTGAGATAGGATCTAAGGTGGCAAAGCAGGAGGGGAAAAAGATGAGGGAAGAGAAGGAACAGAGAATTCGAAGTGAAGGAAGCTTCTAGTTGGCCTTTTCAAGCTTTCTCAGAAGCTCCATTACCTCACATTTATCTTAGATGCCCTTGTATTCTTAGCACAGTATGATGTGCTAACAACATCAGAACAGTCTTCTTTGGAGAAAGTTAAAAAACCCACTCCAGAAACATTCATTTGTTGCTTTATATATTGAGGAATTAAGTCCCATTGACCACCTCCAATCATCGTGCCAAGTGTCAGGAAACAAAGATACAGCGGTGTAGATTTCCCTCTGAAAGTCAGGGTAAGAATCCAGAGTGGATGCATGGCCTCCACCACCAACAGGAGATCGGGGTTTCTGTTGTTCCCCACCAGGTCTTGGTTAAAGAAGAAATGACAGGGGCTTTTCTGTGGAGAGAGAGGCCCAGGGAGCACCAGCCTTAGGATGCAAAGAGCTGTGGAGAATTTAGGCAGAATTATACGAACAAATAGGAGAATGTGGTGATGAAATGAGAAAAATCCATTTAGATCATTCACATAGTAAAAGAAGAAGGGACAACTTTTTTTTTGGAAACTTTCAAGATTCCCATATTTATTTTCACCAAATAGAAAACACATATGGGTTTCTACCTCTTAGTCCCAGGCTGTCCTCCTTGGCCTCAGCCTATTTCAATTAAACTGATTCCTGTTCTAGTCTCCTGCCTCGATTTACTTTCTATTGTCTTCCCCCCACCCTTCTTCTGGTGTGAAAATACAACCAGGCTGGGAATGGAAACTGAGCTCCACACTTTCCCCCAAAAGAAACACACTGGCCTTGTTTCAAGAGATTTACAGAAGTGACAATAACAAAAACCAAAGAAACAGAAAACAAAAATTGGAACGTGACAGAGGCTCCAGAATTTCCAGAGTAAATTTAATATGATCTTGCTTCATGATTTACAGTTTCTGAATCCGTGGGCCTGACTTTGTGAAATTCATTTGTGAAACTAAATGTAGGAGTCATCTAATCTCTCCTTGAATTCTATTGAGTGTTGATTTTCTCATATGGTGATGAGCAAACACTCAATAAATGCCAGCTATTATTTTTCTACTAGAGGCCCGGTGCACAAATATTTGTGCACTCGGGGGGGAAGAGTGGGGTCCCTCAGCCCGGCCTGTGCCCTCTCGCAGTCTGGGACCCCTCAGGAGATAATGACCTGCTAGCTTCGGCCTGCTCCTGCGTGGCAGAGGGCAGGCCCAATCCCTAGGTGCAGCCCCTGGTCGGGCTCTGAGCAGGGCTGATTGGGGAGTTGGGGCGCTGCCCCCTGTCATGCACAGAGCAGGGCGGATTGAGAGGTTGCGATGCCACCCTCAGTCACACTCAGGGTGGGGCCGATTGGGGGGTTGGGGCACCGCCCCATGTCACACTCAAGGCAGGGTTGATGGGGAGGTTGCGGCGCCACCCCCTATCACGCACAGAGCAGGGTCGATCAAGGGGTTGGAGCATTGCCCCCTGTCACTCACAGAGCAGGGACAATCAGGGGGTTGGGGAACTCCCCCCTGTCATGCACAGAACAGGTCCCACCAGGGGGTTTGGGAGCTCCCCGCTGTCACTCACAGAGCAGGGCCAATCAGGGGGTTGAGGAGCTCCCCCCTGTCACTCACAGAGTAGGGCCAATAGGGGAATTAGGGCACCGCCCCCTGTCACACACAGAGCAGGGCCTATCAGGGGGTTGGGGTGCCACCACTGTCACACTCAGGGCAGGGCCAATGGGGAGGTTATGGCTCTACCCCATCACACACAGAGCAGGGCCCGTGGGGTGGGTGTGGGGGGTTGGGGCACTGCCCTCTATCACCCACAGAGCAGGGCCGATCAGGGGGTTGAGGCGCTGCCACTGTCACACTCAGGGCAGGGCTGATGGGGAGGTTATGGCTCTACCTTGTCACACACAGAGCAGGGCCTGTGGGGGGGTGGGGGGGGGTTGGGACGCCGCACCCTGTCACACACAGAGCCACAGGGCGATCAGGGGGTTTGGGCGTTGCCCCCTGTCACACTGATCCGGTGCCAGGAGGCCTCGAGGCTCCGCTGATCCTGGTGCTGCGAGGCATATTACCCTTTTACTATATAGGATAGAGGCCTGGGGGCCGGCTGGTTTGCCCTGAAGGTTGACCTGTATCAGGGTGGGGGTCCCCACTGGGGTGCCTGGCCAGCCTGGATGAGGGGATGATGGCTGTTTGCAGCTGGTCACACACCCTTCAGGGTGGGGGTCCCCATTGTGGTGCCTGGCCAGTCTGGGTGAGGGGCTGAGGACTGCTTTCAGGCTGGCGATTGTTGACTGAAGCTCCCAACCGCTCCTTTTTTGTCTCTTTTTTTAATTTTATTCTGGGCCAGCTTTAACTCTGGCTCTAGCTTTGAGGCTTCCGCTGCTGAGCGTTCTATAATCGAAACAATGTATAACTCCAGCTCTGAGATCCCGGGTTTTGTTACAAAGTTTCAAACTGCCTGCTCAGAGGCCGGCAGCGCAGGCGGAGAACGTTGGAGTCTTCCTTCACTGCAGCAAGCAAGCCTCATGTTCGCTTCCAGCTGCCTGGCTGCCAGGCCGCCATCTTGGCTGACAGTTAATTTGCATATACTCACTGATTAGCCAATGAAAAGGGTAGCGGTCGTACGCCAATTACCATGTTTCTCTTTTATTAGTGTAGATAATTTGTAACATGCAGTAGCTACTTAACAAGTGGCAGCTAGAATTTCACTATATTCTTCATCCTCATATACATATGCCCACTAAGATGATGACTACTCCCCTCTGTGCAATATATTTTGATTTCAACAATGTTCTTAATTCTGAGAGGGTGTGTGTGAGGGGGTGTCTTTGTCTTTGTATCATCCCTGTTCCTATTCCCCATCTCCTTGGATCAAAAACACAAATAATTTTTAGAAACTTTTGTGTACAAGGAACTCATAGGAGACATCACAAGTTCTGAGGCAAAAGAAGAAGAGAAAAGATAAAGGGAGTTGGGGGAGGGGCAAATGGAGAATGAAGTTGAGGGAAAGAAACAAAGGAGGGGGGTGCCTCTCAGATCCCCCTGCAATCCTCCTGTCCTGTCTGCCTTTAAACAACTTTCCTTTTACCGTTGTTGTTTTGGGCCTGCTGTGTCTTATAAAACTTTGTAATAGTCACCAAGTTTTGAAAATCAGCGGATTTCATATAAAAATTTATAATCTTGGCTTCTCTTTATATTAAATCTGGCAGCATTGGGCCCATGGTAATAGTTAGCTAAGAAGCAGGTGCCTTCAGATGGGCAATGCTTTCTCCAGTTTCCCACAACTTTCTATTTAATTATGTACAAGATACCATATTCATTCACAGTATCAGCCTGATGTCGATAAACATTGGATTTTTAACCCTTGTGCTGCAAACAACAACAACACCACAACAAAAACTTATACGATGCATTTAAAAATAACTACTGAATATTAAAAACTTGAAATTCCTATCCCATAGTCATCCATTATCTACAATGTCCAATCCACTGTGGCCCCTGGACACTTGGATTATTTGTCCAACAATTTTTTATTAAGTACTTTCCTAATATCAGCCTGTGGTCTAAGGCATGAATGACAAAGTCTCTAACATTAAGAAAGAACAGTTTAATAGTAAATAGGTAAACAAATAAATTAACAGAATATTTCAAATTCTTAAAAGTGCTATCAAGAACAACTGGAGTGGCCCAGCCAGTGTTGCCCAGTAGTTGAACATCAACCTATAAACAGGAGGTTGGATTTATTTCAGAAGATATGTGAATGTAGATAGAAAACAATATTTTGTAAAAAGAAATATCGTTTAGAATGTCCGTGTTTTTGTCAGAAGTCCATTGTTGTTATTATTATTGTTATTATTACTATAACTTCAACCACCACTTTTTAGAATATAAGATATATGTGAGATGAAACCGTCTTCACAGGAGATGAGAATATGTTTTTAAGGCTTGAAATTTTCCCAGTATCAACATTTAAAACTTTGAAACAGACTTCCTCAAACATCGTAAGAGTTTTAAGCTTATTTATTCACTGTTCTTTTGGAGGAAATATGGAGAAGTCTAAAGGGTTTAGACACAGTTCACAAACATAAGAGAACTTTTGATGTGAGGGTAAATAAATCAACTTTAAGATTATATTTCTCTAATTTGCCCTTGGATTTTAAAATCACAGAAGGTGAATCTTGGCAAACTTTCTTTGAGTTTTGCCAAACTTTAAATAATTTAGAAAATAATCCAAGTCTTTGGAAGATTTCCATAAAGCAGAGGTGGTTACCTGTCTCCTAATTCCAAAGCAAATTATGTTACAACTTATACAAGAATAGCTAGTCATAAATACACCTTAAGAAATACGTGTTTGGAGAAGCCAAGATGGTGGCATAGGTAAACACAGGAGATTGCTTCCTCGCACAACCACTTCAAAAATACAACTAAAAGACGAAACGGACATCATCCAGAACCACAGGAAGGCTGGCTGAGTGGAAATTCTACAACTAGAAGGAAAGAGAAAAGCATTCTGAGACGCAGAGGAGGTGCGGTGCGGAAGTAAAAAACAAAGGTGCGGAGGTGCATGGGGAGAGATTTGGCGGCTGAGGACACAATTGTCCTTTTCAATCCGGAGTCTCAAGCTCTGAGCTCTAGTTCCGGGCGAGTCTCTGGGGACCCAGACTCATACGGGAGAAAAGGGACTGTCTAGCATTGGTTGGAACTTGAGGGCAGCTTTCTCTCGAGGTGCTTGTAGCAATTGCCCGAGCCTCTGAGGACAGGACTGAGAGAAGCTATACTGCTCCCTCTGCCCGCCCACCTTGTTGATCCCCTGGGACCCCTCCCTGCCCAAGCCATGCAAGGAAGCTTTTGCATATGAAAGGCCCGGCCATTTGTAATCTGAAAATTACATAACAAACTGCAGTGGCCCAAGGCCTCAGGGCAACTTCATTGCTTTACAGCTGGCTTCTGCTGGGTAGCCTCCAGCAGAGGCTAGATTAGCACCTCCTTAGATCCAAGAGCCAGTGTACCTACTTGTCAGAGTGGGACCATTCAATTACAACTCCTCAGATCCATAAGGAACATACTCAGGGGGCAGACTCAGTGAGCACCAAAGCCCCACTGAAGCAAGTCTTGCCCCATAAGGGTGTCTTCAGCACAGAAGTTCTCCCAATGTAGACACAGCTGATTCTCACAGCCAATTGGCCTGGATGTCAATTCCTCCCAGTGATACCTACAACAATCAAGGATTAACTAAACAAGACTGTGCACAAAGCCCATAAGGGGGTGCACCAAGAGTGTTTACCTCAGGTAATTGGGGAGGCTGAGCCACTGGGCCCTATAGGACACTTAGCACAGAAAGCCGTTCTATTGACACAAGGAAGCATAAAAAATGCCGAGACAAAGAAACAGGATAC
Source organism: Myotis yumanensis (assembly GCF_028538775.1). NCBI lineage: Eukaryota > Metazoa > Chordata > Mammalia > Chiroptera > Vespertilionidae > Myotis > Myotis yumanensis. The sequence goes on from NW_027223759.1 coordinate 77,265,056, forward strand.
AAATAACAGAAATGAAGGAAAGCAAACGACTGGATATAGAGTTCAAAACCACACTTTTAAGGTTTTTCAGGAATTTTCCAGAAACCGCCGATAAACTTAATGAGACCCTTAAGAAATCTAGTGAGACCCTCGATGTTGTGATAAAGGACGAACTAGAAATTAAGCATACACTGACTGAAATAAAGAATATTATACAGACTCTGAACAGCAGACCAGAGGATCACAAGAATCAAGTCAAAGATTTGAAATAAAAAGAAGCAAAAAACACCCAACTGGAAAAGCAAAATGAAAAAAGAATCCAAAAATACGAAGACAGTGTAAGGAGCCTCTGGGACAGCTTCAAGCATACCAACATCCGAATTATAGGGGTGCCAGAAGGAGAGAGAGAGCAAGATATTGAAAACCTATTTGAAGAAATAATGACAGAAAAGTTCCCCTACCTGGTGAAAGAAATAGACTTACAAGTCCAGGAAGTGCAGAGAACCCCAAACAAAAGGAATCCAAAGAGGACCACACCAAGACACATCATAATTAAAATGCCAAAAGCAAAAGACAAAGAGAGAATCTTAAAAGCAGTAAGAGAAAGACAGTCAATTACCTACAAGGGAGTATTCATACGACTGTCAGCTGATTTCTCAACAGAAACTTTGCACGCCAGAAAGAAGGGGCAAGAAATATTGAAAGTGATGAATACCAAGAACCTACAACCAAGATTACTTTATCCATCAAAGCTATCATTCGGAATTGAAGGTCAGATAAAGAGCTTCACAGATAAGGAAAAGCTAAAGGGGTTCATCACCACTAAACCAGTATTATATGAAATGCTGAAAGGTATCTTTTAAGAAGAGGAAGAAGAAGAAAAAAATGGTAAAGATAAAAAATTATGAACAAAAAATACACATCCATCAACAAGTGAATCTAAAAATCAAGTGAATAAATAATCTGATGATCAGAATAAACTGGTGATCATAATAGAATCAGGAGCATAGAAAGGGAGTGGACTGACTATTCTTGGGGGGAAAGGGGTGTGGGGGATGCGGGAAGAGTCTGGACAAAAATCGTGCACCTATGGATGAGGACAGTGGTGGGGGGGTGAGGGCGGAGGGTGGGAGGGGAACCGGGTCTAGGGGAGGTATGGTGGGGGCGGGGAAAGAGGAACAACTGTAATAATCTGAACAATAAAGATTTAATTAAAAAAATAAATGAAGAAAAGAAATAAAACATTACAATTATAAAAAAAAGAAATATGTGTTCTAAAGCTCAAATCAGGGATGTGGAATCAGAGTTCAAAGTTATTAAGAAACAGAGACAGTCATGCAGAGCTTTCAAATCTACACTAATAAAAGAGAAACATGGTAATTAGCATAGACCGCTACCCTTCCCATTGGCTAATCAGCATATCCTTATACAAATTAACTGTCAGCCAAGATGGTGGCCGGCAGCCATGCACTGAAGCGAGCAGGGAGGCTTCCTTTCTCCTGTGACGGTGGACTCCAACGTTCCCTGTTTGCCTCTGCCGGCCTCTCAGCTGCAACTCTAAGCAACTATGTACTATGTTGCAAATAAAAAGCTAAACAAAACCCCAGAAACCGGCTTTCATTCAGCCAGGCTTCAGCCAGCCGGACTGCAACATTGTATCGATGTTTTCAGCAGCGAGGCCTCAGAGCTAAAGCTGGCCCAGAATAAAAAAAAAAAAAAAAAAAAGAAAAAAAGGAGCTGTTGGGAGCTTCAGTCTCCCGCTTCCGGAAAACAGCCCTCAGCCCCTCACCCAGACTGGCCAGGCACCCCAGTGGGGACCCCCACCCTGATCCAGGACACCCTTCAGGCAAACCAGCCAGCCCCTACCCATGCTCCAGGCCTCTATCCTATATAGTAAAAGGGTAATATGCCTCCCAGCATCGGGATCAACGGAGCAACGAGGCTCCCGGCACCAGGATCAGCGTGACAGGGGGCAGCGCCCAAACCACCTTATCAGCCCTGCTCTGTGCCTTATAGGGAGGAGCTCCCCAATCCCCTGACCGCCCTGTGGCTCTGTGTGTGACGGGGCGGGGCCACAACCTCCCTATCTGCCCTGGTCTGTCCCTGACAGGGGAAGGCGCCCCAACCCCCTGATCAGCCCTGCTCTGTGCCTGATAGGGGGGAGCTCCCCAATCCCCTGATTGCCCTGCGGCTCTGTGTTTGACAGGGTAGAGCCATAAACTCTCCATCGGCCCTGCACTGAGTGTGACAGTGGTGGTGCCCCAACCCCCTGATTGGCCCTGCTCCGTGGGTGATAGAGGGTGGTGCCCCAACCCCCCTCCATGGGCCTTGCTCTGTGTGTGACAGGGTGCAGCGCACCAACCCTCTGATCCACCCTGCTCTGTGTGTGACAGGGGGCGGTGCCCCAGCTCCCCTATCGGCCCTACTCTGTGAGTGACACGGGGAAGCTCCTCAACCCCCTGATGGGCCCTGCTCTGTGCGTGACATGGTGGAGCTCTCCAACCCCCTGAACGACCTTGCTCTGTGTGTGACAGGGTACGGAGCCCCAACCCCCTGATGGACCCTGCTCTGTGAGTGACAGGGGGCAGTGCCCCAACCCCCGGATCTGTGCTGCTCTGTGTGTGACAGGGGGCGGTGCCCCAGCTCCCCTATGGGCCCTACTCTGTGAGTGACAGGGGGAAGCTCCTCAACCCCCTGATCGCCCCTACTCTGTGAGTAACAGGGGGGAGCTCCCCAACCCCCTGATCAACCCTGCTCTGTGTGTGACAGGGTACGGAGCCCCAACCCCCCTGATGGGCCCTGCTCTGTGAGTGACAGGGGGCAGCGCCCCAACCCCCTGATTGGCCCTGCTCTGTGCCTGACAAGGGGTGGCCCCGCAACCTCCCTATCGACCCTGCCTTGAGTGTGACAGGGGGCGGTGCCCAAACCCCCCAATCGGCCCTACCCTGAGCGTGACTGAGGGTGGCATCGCAACCTCCCGATCCACCCTGCTCTGAGCCTGACCAGGGGCTGCACCTAGGGATTGGGCCTGCCCTCTGCCACCTGGGAGCAGGCCTAAGCCAGCAGGTCGTTATTTCCCGAGGGGTCCCAGACTGCGAGAGGGCACAAGCCGGACTGGGGGACCTCCCCCCCCCCCCCCAAGTGCACAAATTTTTGTGCACCGGGCCTCTAGTATAGCAATAATTGACATAGTGGGCACAATTAAAATGATATTTTTCATATAAAATTCAAATACTAATTAGCCTTTTTTCAAATTTATTACTTTTTTTGTTGTTAATCCTCACCAGATGATATTTTTCTATTGACTTTTAGAGAGAGAGGAAGGAATGGGGAAAGACAGAAAGAGATAAAGATTGATGCTAGAAAGACACATTGATTGGTTGCCTCCCACACGTGCACCAACCAGGGCTGGAGATTGAGCCTGCAACTGAGATATGTGCCTTTCACGGGAATTGAACCCAGGACTCTTCAGTATGAGGGCCAATGCTCTATCCACTGTGCAAAACTGACTAGGGCTTACTGCCTATTTTAAGTAGAGAAAAGAAGTTATTGTTCATTTTAGTATCCTGGTGAACTAACAAAGTTATGTAGTATAAACAGAATAACAAAATCCTTTTAAACCTTTATTCCTATTAATAATGAAAAGTGTGGGGAACCGGCATGGCCATGACATACTCAGCCCCAGGGCGCCTTATGTGCCATGCCAGCTCAGCCTGGTTTAGTGATCCTGAGTTGGGGGGGTGGGAGGGGGTGAAAGGATTGAGAAAAGACAAACAAGAGAATGAAAGCTGGGTCTCGGTGGGATGTTGCTCCCTGATGAGGAGTCAGCGCCAGCGCCCACAAGCCACGTCCCCATCCTATAGCAGGTGCCACGAGGCAAAGCAGGGGTGCGACCAAGTTGCCCACAGCACCCTAGTGAGCCTCATCCCCACCCAACCACATGCACCCGAACTCCACCACAAGGCACGTGGGACCACGTGTTTGGACCGCAGGCTCAAGCCCACAACCACAGCTGCTGGCCCTGCCCTCCAGCTGGGACCTGCATGTGGCAACGAGAGGACCCTGTCCTCCCATTAGTCCGAGGCCTGAACCTGTCCAAAACACTGTACCTGCACCCCACATATTCCCCCTTACCCTTGTCTTCAAACACACATATTTACATCATCCAAAAAACTCCAAACAAATCATTCAGCATAATCAAAACATCAAAACAAACCCCTGGCTATCAACAAAACCATAAACAGCAATGTTAACAAGAGAACAAAACTCTGGCTAATAACAAAGCAATACCAATGCAAAACCAAACTACAAACATGTTAACGTTTTCAGGATATCTTATTCAAAGTCCTTAGATTTAACTCCACAAGATTTCACATTAAACTGACAGTTCACTAACGCTAGCATAGCCTCCACCGGCTTCTCCAACATGCGCTTGGCCCCAGTCGCCATCCTCCTCAGCCAACTCCATGTCGATATTCCACCAATGCAAAGATGTCTCGATGCAAAACTAGTCCCCTGGATCAGCTGCCTGGCCAGTTGACCTGGGCACTGAGTCTGCACCAGTCCCAGTCGAATCAGCCCCGTCCAGGCAGCTGGAAGTCTGGTCTCCTCTCAGCCTCCCCCTCCAGCCTCTGCTGCATGAAAACCAGCAACCCTCCCTAGCAGGAGACCTCCAACCCTGAGTCAGGTGTCCCACACAGACCCAAAGTCCCAGGGAGCCACCAGGTGGCACAAGCAAAAACAACCAAAGGCCAAAAACATTGCAACTGCCGCAAGAGCTCACAATCCAGGTCCAAAACAAAACTACTTAAACATCCTCTACCCCACAGTGGCCTAAACAAAACCCAGGAGATTTCCACCCTGTCCCATACCCCCCAGTTACTTCCTATTTCCTTCCGCTCATTTCCGGCCGCTTACCTTCCACCGCCTACCTCTCACCGCCTATTTTCTAATGTCCACCACGTCTATTATTTCCCACCGCCCACTTTCTAACATCCACCGCCCATTTCTTACCGCTTATTTTCCACAGCTCATTTCCTGAATTTCCCAAGTTTTACACCGAGCTAATTTTACCACACCTCGGCTCCCTACCTTCTTTTGTTTTTTGGCCTTATCTCACTTTTGCTTTTTAAGCTTAACTTCTTATTTTCTTACTTTCATTTTTTAAGCTTACTCTCTGCGCGCGCCTTGGAGCCTCCTTTCACCTGACCACTTTTTAAATTCCCCCAAACTCAGACCTACTCGGACACCACTGGTTAAGGCCAAAGGGGCCTGATTGGGCATCACTTGTGCTGCGCCCGGAACTCAGGCCCTGGTCCCTGAACTCAGTCCCTGGTCGGGTGCCAGAAAAGAACTTCTTAGTGTCTAAATTAAAAATTTTAATACAGATTATGATTTTATAGTTGGTAGAAACACGGATGTGATACGACACTTTAAAAGAACAGAATATGCCTGGCCAGAGTGGCTCAGTTGGTTGAGCATCGTCCTGTCACCAAAAGGTTGCCGGTTCTGTCGCTGATCAGGCCACATATAGAAGGCAGCCAAGTAGAGGTGACAAGGAAGAACTTTAATAGACAGATCTGGAATTCAGGGGAGAAATCCAGTGGGGGGTTAGGTCAGGTGGTGGGGTGAGTCAGCCCACAGGTATGTAATGGAAACCCCAGGAGAATGAAATGGCTGAGGACAGGGGCCCTTCCTCAGACCCCAAGTAACACCAGTATGAGCCATACCAAAATTTAAGGTAGAGATTAGAGGAAGATGAGCTGGCAAAGGAGACTCAATGGGCCTACATTTCCAGGAATAATTATTCTACCTCCTCGTCCCTTGTGTGTTGCTTGCTTCCTGACCGAATTTTTGTTTGGCTTGTGTTGCTGTTATTGTTATTTTATTACACATGTTCTTTCGCTTTAAATCATAGTATAAAGTGCCCAGCCTCTAAAATCAGATGGAGCTGGATTTAAATCCCAGCTCTGTCATGTATTAAGCAAGTTACTCTGCCTCTAATTCTCATGCCCTAATCTGTAAAATGAAGGTAATAACAGTCCATCTCAGAGAGGTGCGTGAGGATTTCATGGGACCATGCATTTAGAGTGCTTGGTACTTATGAAAACTTCATCAATTACAACACTTCCTATTATTTGTTTAAAGCTACCTCAGATCCTTTTGTTCCCAGTTGTCAGCTTTTGCCCAAATATATTCATTTTTTAAATTCATTCCTTTATTTTTTTATGTTATTGTTTTAGGTATTATAAATAGTAGTACATATGTCTCCTTTATTCCCCCCATTGACCTCCCCATAGCCTCCCCTACCCCCTGGCACTTGCCCTCACCACTCCCCACCTCCCACCCCCAGTGTCTTGCAACTGTTGATTGTGCTTATATGCATGCATACAAGTCCTGAGGTTGATCTCTGACCTCCCCAACCCTCCCTACCTTCCCGCTGTAGTTTGACAGTCTGTTCTATGCTTCTTTGCCTCTGCTTATATTAGTTTTTAAATAGTAGATTCTACACTCTACAATTTCCTACTTTTGCCCCTGTGGTGCTCACTCCAGAAAAACAAATAAACAAACAAACAGACATGACTTGAAGCAATGGCTTGAGATGATGCCTCCTTATAGTTTCTCTGCAGACCCAACAGAAAGACTTGTGTGGTGTGCCTGGGAACTCACGTCCCTTTCCTTGGTGTGGCTTATTTAGCATCAGTTCCGAATCAAATACGGAAATGAGAACAAAGGGACCCTGCCATTTGTGTGCCCACTTTAATAAACCATATTTTCTCATTTAGTTTGTGAAAAATATTAGAGCTGATATCGAATGCTTCTGCTCTGGCACTTATTCCCAATTTTTTAGGACTAGAAAATTAAATGGCAGAAATAGAAATAGAATCTTAATAAAGAATAAGCACAAAGTTTTAAGAAAGAATTTGAATAGTGAATCATTACTTGTGAATCATTTCTGTGAATTGTAATTTCTTGGATTCATAATTGAAGTAGTTTTTGGCTTTGCTTTAATAAGTTCAAATGCAAATGTATTGTTAATTAGAGTGTTTAAGTGGTGTATGAGGAACTGTGCTAAAGATGGGCCAGGTTGACTCTAAGGACACTGTGAGTAATTAAGTGTTAAGTAGGTGTCAGTTACATATAGAAGAGAGATGTTTTCAGAAGTCATTCCTACTTCAGCTCAAATATTTAGAGTTAAAATTTATAGCCCTAACCGGTTTGGCTCAGTGGATAGAGCGTCAGCCTGCAGACTGAAAGGTCCCAGGTTTGATTCTGGCCAAGGGCATGTACCTTGGTTGCGGGCACATCCCCAGTAGGAGGTGTGCAAGAGGCAGCTGATCGATGTTTCTCTCCCATCGATGTTTCTAACTCTCTATCCCTCTCCCTTCTTCTCTGTAAAAAATCAATAAAATATATTTTAAAAAAAATAATAATAATAAAATTTATACATGTCAAGCTAAACTTTCAAAACAACCAAAAGGTTATATTTCAATATTAAAGCATTATTTGGGAAGGGGCATGAAAATCCAGTTATTCATTAAATAAATATTAGTGGCATCTTTTTCAGGTGACTGGAACTTGTTTACTGTGATTTATGCCAGGGAGATGCATTTTATACTGATTTACATACACACACACATTCACGACACTAAAAATAAAACCCCCAGTGCTTGCCTTGCAATCTTGTTTAAATTAATCTGGGTCAGAATCAGTCCCCTTGCTCTTTTTTCATTCTTCAAGGATTGGCAGAGGAAATGTACTTAAAAAGAATCCAATTGAGTGTAGCCTGAAAAGACAGTGGGCAAGAGGACTGAATAGGGGTATAAACATTAGAGATCATTAACATTTCTTGAAGGCCATGGTCAACACTTAGTTGTGGGGAATCTATGGCATAAGGTACTGACTGCTGGTCAGGCCATGCCCATCCCACATACCAAGAGTTCACAGGCAACGGGCATCCCAATGAGAGGCACAGGGATACAATGAAGTACAATTCACTGAATAGATTCAGTGAAATCACTAAGTTTGGATTCTTTGCAGACGAATATCCTGGGGGTATTGGTAAATGAAAGTTAGCAGGACCTCATCCCCAGAGATTCTGAACCATTAGATTTGAGATAAGGACTAGGAACCCTTTTTTAAAACAGCTTCTAAGTGACTCCAGGGACTAAATTAGGATACATTTTGTAAATTAGGGCATATCCAGGTTGAAATTTACCACATGGACAAAAGGGTAGAGAATAAGGGCAGGTACTTATCTGGGGTGGAAATTAGTAAAAATAAGTTAACATAAAATCTGTCAAGAGTATTTTTTTTTTCATTCAAGAATATTTATTATGCTCCCACCATATGTGAAGCATTATCCTACCTACTGGGCATATGACAGTGAGAAAAGTCAAAAACAGACTGTTCTCATGGATAAAGACCTATGCCTTATATAATTCACCTAAATATAGAGACAAAATGTTTATATTCAATGAATTGAGCTAAGTGTTGAGATAGCAATAATCCAATAGCATTTTCATAGAGCCCACTGGAAGGTCATTTCTGCTGATGGCCGACGGTAGCGGTCAGCATTGATAGTGCAATGAAACATTACTATGCTTATAATCTTTCTAAATATACAAAGAACCAGAGCTAAGAATTTACTTGGAAATTCTAAGTAAACTTTGTTTTATACCTCTGAATATGTGACCTAATGCAGCATCTCAGAGCAGATACATTACTTCATTACATTTATGCACACATGGTCATTTTCTGAGGAAGGAGCAGAATGAAGAGTCTTCTCATTCCATTTGGTATCATTCTGGGCCCCACCTGACTGCAACATAATCAATCACACCTCTGAGTCTCTCCTGCACCGCATGTGAGGACTGTACTTACCAAACCCAAATCTGTGCATGAACCCTATTTCTGAATAGATAGAGCTGGCTCCTCTGAATATATTTTCTATACATCTACTCATTGCTTCTTGGGTGCTGGTGTGGCTTATTATCATCATGGTAATTAGTAGTACAATTAATGCATGATTAAAATTGCTATACAGGTAACTTGAGTCATAACATGACAGATGCGAAATTCTCTATATAGATTATTGGCATTTATAGCTACTACGAACACATCCTATATAATAAAAAGCTAATATGCAATTCGACCAAAAGGCAGAACAACCAGTTGCTATGATGTTTACTGACCACCAGAGGGCAGGCGCTCAATGCAGGAGCTTCCCCCTAGTGGCCAGTGTGCTCCCACAGGGGGAGCACCACTCAGTCAGAAACCCTGAACAGGACTCATTGCTGGCAAGTGCAGCGGCAGTGGTGGGAGCCTCTCCCGCCTCTAAGGTAGTGCTAAGATGTCCAACTTATGACTCCCAGACTGCAGAGGACACTGGGCAGACTGAGGGAACCCCCCACCCCGAGTGCACAAATTTCATGCACTGGGCCTCTAGTTTAAAATAAACGGATAACTAGGAACTAATATAAAATATTAGTTCACTCTTGTAAATTTACTAGATAATCTAAATAAGAGATTATAAAAAAGTAAATAACTAATCCTTGAAAATTTTTGAAAAATTTGATAAGAATCAGCACAATTATTAATTATATGAAAAGAAAAATATGTAGAAGTAGGTATTTAAAAACTACTGTTTTTTTATAAATTTTACTTATCCATATATGTGATATTAGTACTAACTATATTTATTATCATAATTGTGATATTTCAGTTAGAATGCTGCAGGTTAACCAAAATGTTCCAAGAACAACTGGTAAATTTCATATTAGAATAAAAGTAAATATTGATTATATATACTAATAGCCTAACATGAAACTGCTTTTTCCCCAGACTGTGTTCATAGTATATATACAAAAACAAAAAACAAAAGTAGTCCTATCAATCAAATTACTTTGTGAAACACTGATCAAAAATATTTATTTGAAAAATACTAATAAACTATGATAAAGCAAAATCCAAAATGTATTGACAGCTTATCATGTGCCAAGCATAGAGCTAAATGTTTCATTTGAATATGCTCATTTATTGTACTTTCTATAAAAATAAAGATTAACTTTAGCTAGGAATTTCTCAATCATTCTTAATTGCAAGTAAGTAAGATTATATGCAAGTATACTTAAATAAGAAAATCTATTATAATAAAAGCATTATTTATGCTAGACAAAATGACATCTCCACAGTTACATTTTTTTATTGAATTAATTTAAACAATTTTAGATAAAATAATTATCTAGGTTTTTGGGTATTCACAATAAAGTGATTCACTACACTTTATATCTATACTAGAAGCCTGGTGCACAAAAATTTGTGCACTCGGGGAGCGGGGGGAGGGGGGTCCCCCAGCCCGGCCTGTGCCCTCTCGCAGTCTGGGACCCCTCGGGAGATAACGACCTGCTGGCTTAGGCCTGCTCCCGGGTGGCAGAGGGCAGGCCCAATCCCTAAGTCCAGCCCCTGGTCAGGCTCAGAGGAGGGCCGATTGGGGAGTTGGGGCGCCGCCCCGTCATGCACAGAGCAGGGCGGATCGGGAGGTTGCTATGCCACCCTCAGTCACGCTCAGGGTAGGGTCCATGGGGAGGTTGTGGCGCCACCCCCTGTCACGCACAGAGCAGGGCCGATCAGGGGGTTGGTGTGCTGCACCCTTTCAAACACAGAGCTGCAGGGCAATCTGGGGATTGGGGGCTCCCCCCTATCAGGCACAGAGCAGGGCTGATCAGGGGGTTGGGGCGCCTTCCCCTGTCACGAACAGAGCAGGTCAGGTAGGAAGGTTGTGGCCCCGCCCCCTGTCACACACAGAGCTGCAGGGCGATCAGGGGGTTTGGGCGCTGCCCCCTGTCACGCTGATCCCGGTGCTGGGAGCCTCACTGCTCTGCTGATCCCGGTGCCGGGAGGCATATTACCCTTTTACCATATAGAATAGAGGCCTGGTGCATAGGTAGGGGCTGGCTGGTTTGCCCTGAAGGGTGTCCTGGATCAGGGTGGGGGTCCCCACTGGGGTGCCTGGCAAGTCAGGGTGAGGGGCTGAGGGCTGTTTTCCGAAAGGGTGTGACTAAAGCTTCCAACAGCTCCTTGTTTTCTTTTCTTTTTTTTTATTCTGGGCCAGCTTTAGCTCTGAGGCCTAGCTGCTGAAAACATGGATACAATGTTGCGGTCTGCCTGGCTTTCAGTCCGGCTGGTTTCTGGAGTTTTGTTTAGCTTCTTATTTGCAACATAGTATATAGTTGCTTATAGTTGTAGCTCAGAGGCAGACAAGTTAGGCGGGGAACGTTGGAGTCCTCCTTCACTGCAGCAAGCAAGCCTCATGTTCGCTTTAAGCTGCCTGGCTGCCGGCCGCCATCTTGGCTGACAGTTAATTTGCATATACTCACTGATTAGCCAATGAAAAGGGTAGCGGTCGTACGCTAATTACCATGTTTCTCTTTTATTAGTGTAGATGTTCAGGATTGTATAGACACAAATTAAATTATCTCAGAAGAAAAACAATTTTTGCCTTGTCCAGGTGGCCCTGTTGATTGGAGCATTGTCCCTTATGCCAACAGCTTGTGGGTCTGATCTCTGGGCAAGGAACATACTGAGCTTAGGGATTCGATCCCTGATCGGGTGGGCTGTGAAAAGAAGGCAACCGATCAATGTTTCTCTCTCATGAATGTCTCTCTCTCTCTCTCTCTCTCTCTTTACCCCTTCCTCTCTCTTTAAAAAATCAATAAAAACCCAATAATTTTCACTGCAAATAGCAGTGCTAGAAATTCCCCTTGACAATATTAGGTACAGATTGCAATGTGCTCTTAGGAGAGCTAAGTAAAATCTAATTAAAATGCTTATTCTAATGCTGTTGTAGTAACATAAAATTTTATTCATTTATTGGGAATTATAAAATCAGTGATATGAATTTTGCACAAGATCATTTAAGTACACAAAAAAACTTTCACTATAAGTAATCATATGGCATGTGCAACCTAACTTAGGGTCCAAAGAGAACGTAAGAAGATGATCATTTAAAATTTAGAATAAGCTAATGTTATTAAGCATTTATTGTCTGGCTACAAAGGGACTCCTCAATCATTTGTGTTCTTATAGCCACCAGAGTAATTTTTAGTAAATTAAGAAAATAATTCATGATTCTAATCAATTGTGCAGGGCATGCATGCCCTAGTGTTAATCAGTTAAAATAGCAGGAGATGCTATTATCCAGTTGGTCAATTGGCTCTTATCACCATGGCAGTACATCTATGTAACTACAAAGCTAACAGAACATGTGGAGCCTCAAATTCCAAAATTTAATATTGTAGAACTGAAAGGTATGATCAACATTTTCTAGTCCAGTCCTTTATATTTCAGGTAAGAAAGCTGTGATGCCAGAGATTGACTTACCAAAGTCATACCGGGAATTAGCAGTGGGAGCAGTCTGGAAAGAAGAGGGCACAAACTTCATCCATCTTTTCATCCTTCATTTCATGTATCCATCTATTCAACAAGTATCTATTAAGTGCCTATTATGTGCTAGACACTAGGGATGTGATGATGAGCAAAACTAGACATACAAATTCTCCAGATTTATGGTGACTGTTTTGAGAATACAGACGGAGGTGAAAATATTAATAAGGTAATCACTCAAATACACACATGATTACAAAGCAAGCCAAATGCTCTTTTACAAAGTAACATACCCCTGATAATGTATAACAAGGGAGCCAGACTTAAACCAGTGGTAGGACAGGGATTCCCAGAGAAAGTGGCCCTTATATTGAGTTCTAAAGGCTGGGCAGAAGTTATGAGAAGAAGGGAGAGGGTAGAAAGAGGTGCCAAAGCCCTGGAGAAAGAAATGAATATTTGAGGAACAGAAATCCCAGTATGTTTGGAGACTAGAAAGTAATGCGAGAGGGGCAAAAAGGGCCTGGAGAGACAGGTCATCTAGACCAGCGAGAGACTATAGTCCAGACTAACATTTTTGACCTTTATTCTAAGAGTCATGGAAAGCTCTGGAAAAGGTTAGCGGGAAGATAAAACTCTCATCTTCAGCAGTGTTATTTTTACATGGGCAAATACCAGATTCATAAATGGTATTCAAGGTATAGGATATTTTTCTAAGTTTTGGTTCTGTAAGCAATGGCCTGCAGAAGGGATGAAGAATGGCAACAGGGACATGAAGGAGACTGGAATTTGGTTGCCATACTATGCATTTGATCAGAGCTATTTTAGGGCTTTGAGAATAGTCATATTTGAAAAACACAATTGTTTGGGCAACTTAAATATAAGTGAAATTTGTTCATAGTTATAGGCTACCTTAGGTTAGCTTTTATATGGGAAATCTTTACTCTTGGGTTTTCTAAGATTATTTGTCCAGATGATGTGGCTTTCCTTTCTTCTGGTTCACTTTCTGTGTGTAACAGTCTGTAGTCAGGATAAGCAATTATCTCTCTACATTAGTGCCTCTCTTGAGATGTCTGAAGGTAAGGATTCTGGCTGATCTCATCTGAACAACTGGACTGCTAAAATACATCTTCAATAAGTCAGTAGAAATCCAAGCCAGGCAGATATGAGGAAATGCAGTCAAGTGCTTAAGAGTCTAGTTTAAGTCAAAATAACATGGTCTTCAATCCCAGTTTTGCAATATGTTGGAACCTCATTTCACTCTCCTTTAAAAAAATTTTCTGACAATTCTTCACAAACTGGACAATAACATCCCCACTGCTCGGCACCATCCTGCTCCATGCCCTTCATACTCCCCAATGTTTTTTCCCACTAGTTTTCTCTTCTAGGCAGTCAAACCACCTGTCTAAGCCTCAGTTACCCTGTCTATAAAAATGGAAATAATACTTATATCTATTAAGACAGGAGTTAAACAAGTATTTGCAAATGGCAATTTTTTATTATATGAGAACAGATGAGAGAGAATCTTAGACTTTATCTGAGTTAGTAATCTTCTTTTTAGTAATAGATTGTTTCATCTTCCCCCAAAGATTAAAACTCTGAAGGAAATAATACAACAAGAGCACTTACACTGAAAGATATTTTTAATGGGACATTTTCTTATTGGACATATTTTCCAACTTGGATTTCAGGTAGGTGAACTTTTTTTTTTACTTTTGGGTTTTTTTAAAAAAAATATCAAACTACAGTGGGAAGGCAGGGAAAGGTTTGGGTGGGGGATGGGGGGTAAGAGATCAACTGAAGGACTTGTATGCATGCATATAAGCACAACCAATGGACACAGACCCGGGCGGGGTGTGTGTGGGGAGGGCACGTTTATCCTAGGGCATTTAAAACTAGTTTATCCTCTTTGTAACACAGGTAAAAGGCAATTTTATTCCACCACACTGAACTGGTTAGGATAGGTCGGCTATTAACAAATAGGGCATCTTTGTGGAAAGTAGAAAATAGTATTCTTTTCTCCCTTTACAATGAAATTATTTTAAATCTGACAAAGTAATATGTACTGAACAAAGAAGAAAAACAAAATAAGTCTGTGAAATAAGAGAGATTTCTCTTTGTTATAAATGTAGTTCCTGTTAAGGGAGATTATTTCAAGTTTTGTTTTCCTTCTTTTTTTAAAATATATTTTATTGATTTTTTTTTTACAAAGAGGAAGGGAGAAGGATAGAGAGTTAGAAACATCAATAAGAGAGAAACATCGATCAGCTGCCTCCTGCACACCCTCTAACTGGGAATGTGCCCACAACCAATGTACATGCCCTTGACCAGAATGGAACCAGGGACCTTTAATTCTGCAGGCCGACGCTCTATCCACTGAGCCAAACTGGTTAGGGCTGTTTTCCTTCTTGTGTAAAGGACAAGAGTACTTCCATCAATAATATAGATAATAACATAGTATTTTATAATATTGAAACAGGAGAATCATATACCATTTTGAGTAATACCACCATGGTATGTATACAACATCATCTTCCTCCTCAAAAGACTTTGCCAGCTCTTCACTGATCAAGAAAGAGCCCATTCCCTGACTGGTTTGGCTCAGTGGATAGAGCTTCGGCCTGCAAACTCAAGGATCCCAGGTTCGATTCCGGTCAAGGGCAAGTACCTTGGTTGCAGGCACATCCCCAGTAGGGGGCATGCAAGAGGCAGCTAATCTATGTTTCTCTCTCATGGATGTTTCTAACTCTCTATCCCACTCCCCTCCTCTCTGTAAAAAAAATCAATAAAATAAGTTAAAAAAAAAAAAAAAAAAGAAAGAAAAGAAAGAGCCCAGGCTCTTAGCGCCTGATCTGGACCCAACCTGCCTTCTCAGCTCCATCCCACTGTACTTCTCCTTTAATTCTCCCTTCTCCTCACACTAGACTCCTGCCCTTCCCTCCTCTAAATCACCCAGCATCTTTCTTCCCCTGTGGAAATAATTTGGTCTGAGATAAGACTTAAGAACTCAATCCTGTAGTCAGGCATACTGAGGCTGAAATCCTGGCTCTGCCACTTACAACATGTGGAAAATTGGGTACGGTTCCACACTATACTAACACTACCAGGCTTCAATTTCTTCGGTAAAGTAGGAATAATAATAGCTCTTTGGACTAATGTAAGAATTCAGTGAAGTAACATTTGAAAGTGGTTTGGACAGTGCCTGCATAGATTAAATAGGCACATGCTACTCGGTCCTCTTAGGCTCTCAGCCCTCCTACTTTCTCTCCCCTCAACAGCCCACTAATCTTTTAAAGCCACAGTCAGGTGACCCTCTCCTCCTCTATGCAAGCAATCACTCTCATGTGGATTCAAGCACTTCTTCCTTAATGCTTCTGTAAAGTTATATTTATATCTCTTTTATAGAACTAATTTGCAATATAAGTTACTTATTTATAAATTTAACATTATAAGCTTCTTGAAATCACAAAGTATATCTTTATTATACAGCCCTCCCATAATATCTAGTAAGTTTCTTTCTATATAGTAGGTACTGCATAAATGTTTTAAAATTGCACTGAAGATAAATATAAGTCGGATATATCAAAGATGTGTTATTCTGTTAGAACTACAAATTAACACGGTTCTGTTATTTTTTTCTGCATCCTAATCAATTTTTTTTATAATTTCAAAAAAGTGTGAATGCTTCAAATTATGGCTTATCATCTGATCGGCAATTCGCATATCTAGAAAGTGATTATTCAAAGGTATTGACTATTTGATTTGGATATATCTGGTTATATCTCTTACTAATCCACAGTTTGGTTTATAAATGTAAGAGGAAGCAAGAGTGTATTTTTATCTCTAAATACTCAAGAAGTTAACGTGGGCTCTAGATGAGCCCCCAAAGCATAACTGAAACATAAGCAAACGATTTCGCTTACTTATCTGGTTATCAGCAAGTAGTAGCAACTTGTTTCCTCTGGGGAAACACTTTATTTGAGGGCACAGATATTCACCAGAAAGGGGAGAATTATCTTTGTATTTCTAAAGCTATTTGATATCACAAATCATTAGTTGATTCCCACATTTTAACCTCATAGGAGCTCATTATTTAAAATGAAAAAAATCAAGATGTGACTTATTTAACTCACTTGCTCAAGCAAGATGACATTCAGTCATTAATAGAACAGATGTTTAAATCTGTTTCCAAAAGCTTCCTGTAGGAGAATCCCACAAACCAGAGCATTTGCCCTTACTTAATTTTCCCCTCCTGACTTACTTTGAAGATGCAAATTAAGTTCAACAACTTATTTTTTTATATTTATACATCTTCAAGATGATTTTTATTTTTGCAAAAGGCCAAGGGAATTTACTACTGATTTAAACATCTAACAATTACTTTTAGATCAATAACTTTTAGTTTTAACTGTCATTTTTCATATCCTACTTGAGATGCAAAACACCCTTAATATTCAGAATGAAAAGTCCGTTTGGCTCTAGCCCCTGCTTGTTGTTTAGTCAACTGATTATTTTCCAAAGGACCGGGTCTGGTACCAGCACTCTTTAGAAAGACATGTTTCAGCCTTCTGGCCCTTCTTTGTCAAGAGTCTGAATGCCCTTTTAAGAAACAAAATCCAAAAAATATCTGCATTATTCACTAACCATGATATAAGTATATTTATGAGGAAAAAAAGACACTAGTTTTTTAAGGAGGAGTTACATGCTCTATCTCTCCTATTTAAAAAAAAATCTATTAATTTAAAAAGCCATATTCAAAGAAAGGCAAGCATTTTACAATAAAACTATACATTGAATGAAATTCTTTGTATCCTGTTTTAATGGGTGTCATAATAACCAATGGTTCCGGTGCAAATAATAATGAGGAAACTATTAGAAGGAGTTAACATTTCATTCTGATGACTCCTTATGGGCCATGGAAATCAAGGTGGTTTTACTTCAGTGAAGGTAAAATATGAAGGGAAAATTCTATAGAGCATGTCAAAGAAAAGCTTGTCATATTAACAGATGTCTTTGAATATGGTTATTATGGGGTGAGGGCTGAATTCTGGAATATGGACAAACAGCACAAAAGTCCACAATAAAATTCTTTAAATGAAGACTAATTAGGAATTGCAACTTACTCTTCCTAGTGCCCTATGAAAATAGTCCTTCCATAATTCTGAACCTTGACCTGAATAACCTATGACTATACATTCCTGATATAAGCTTTGAAAAGATTAAAATTTGTCTTTGCCTCTCTTCTTTCTGACAGCTTTGGACAGCCATGGGCAAACTACGGCCGTGGGCCCGATCCGGCCCGTTTAAAATGAATAAAACTAAAAAAAAAAAAAGACCGTACCCTTTTATGTAATGATGTTTACTTTGAATTTATATTAGTTCACACAAACACTCCATCCATGCTTTTGTTCCGGCCCTCCGGTCCAGTTTAAGAACCCATTGTGGCCCACGAGTCAAAAAGTTTGCCCACCGCTGGCTTTGGAGATACTCTTACACAGCAACATATCACATCTATCACCTTCGGAATGGGTAAAACTTCATGTCTATTTATGAATACTACTTAACTCTATTATATAGACTTTCCATTCCAAACTCTAATTTGAAGTTGACTATTCTGTTACTGATCTTAGCTTCTTGCTTCTTCACAATATATGTGCACCCATAAATTAAGAAATTCAAGAAAATATTCCTATGCAATATTCATCTTTTTATTTGGCTGATATTTTGCATTTTTATAGACAATCTAGTTCCCCATAGGTCTGAACACCAAATTACAAATATACTATCCTATCTAATAAAAGAGTGATGTGCAAATTGACCGTCACTCCAACACAAAGATGTCTGCCCCCATGTGGTCAAAGTTGGCTCCCCCCATGTGGACACAAGATGGCCAGCAGGGGTGGGAAGTTGGGAGGGACCAGGCCAGCAGGGGGAGGGCAGTTGGAGGGGACCAGGCCAGCAGGGGGAGGGCAGTTGGGGGACCAGGAAAGCAGGGGGATGGCAGTTGGGGGGCACCAGGCCAGCAGGTGGAGGGCTGTTGGGGAGGACCATGCCAGCAGGGGGAGGACAGTTGGGGGGGACCAGGCCAGCAGGAGGAGGGCAGTTGGGGGGGACAAGGCCAGCAGGGGGAAGGAAGTTGAGGGCGACTAGGCCAGCAGTGGAGGGCAGTTGGGGGGACCAGGCCAGCAGGGGGAGAGGAGATGAGAGGGACCAAGCCAGCAGGAGAGGGCATTTGGGGTGACCCGGACAGCAGGGGAGGGCAGTTGGGGGCAATCAGGCCAGCAAGGGATCAGTTAGGTTTCAATCAGGCTGGCAGGAAAGTGGATAGGGGCTGTTTAGGCAGGCAGGCAGGCAGGCAGGCAGGCAAGCAGTTGGGAGCCAGCAGTCCTGAATTGTGAGAGGGATGTCTGACTATCCATTTAGGCCCAATCCCACACTGGGCAGTTGGACATCCCTAATAGGGCAGTCAGACATCCCTTGAGGGGTCCCAGATTGGAGAGGGTGCAGGATGGGATGAGGGACATACCCTCCCCACACCCCCAGTGCACGATTTTTATGCACTGGGCCTCTAGTTTATGGAAATAAACATTAGTAGTAAAAGTACAAAATATGCATGGAAATGATACACTGCTTCTAGTAAGGAGGCTGCTTTATTGGAAGGAAGCAGAAGGGAGAGAGACCATTAGTTGTATCTGAACATATACACTGTTAGTTGATTTTAAATTACTTGTTTTTAAAATTGCAAAATGTTAATATCTCAACTTTAGATGGTACATAAATTGCCATCTATTATATTGTTTTCTTTATTTGTAAGTTTAACTATTTACAATATATTTCAAACAGAAAAAAATATACAAATAAGTCAGTAGTAGAAAAACTGAGAAAGAGAATTCCTGGCAGAAGGAATATTATATAAAAACACAAAGGGAATGGGGAGCATGAAAGGTTCAGGAAACTGGAAGTAGGCCAGTTGAGTTGAAAATGGAGGAGGGTATGACTACTAGGAGGTGGTGTAGGTTGGGAAGGAGTTGAGGCCAGGAAGCCTGGACCAAATAATAATGAGGAAACTATTAAAAGGAGTTTACATTTCATTCTGATGACAATAGGGAATCACTGAAGAGTTTCAAATGGGAAACAACATGATCAGATTTGCACTTTAGAAAAATAACTTTGACTAAGAATGGACAATGAATTGGTTTAGTTACTCATCTTAATGCAATATGCTATTTGTGTTATAAAAGGGAAAATAATTATATATCATGAAGAGATATTAAAAATCTTATGGTCTATTTCCCCTTTTGTTTAGCAAGAGCACAAAAGTTCAAAAAATATTTACCTACTTCTTTTAAATGTTCAGAAGAGACTAACTCTGATCTTCTTAAACTGTCCAATTAAGAAATAGGAACTACTACATAAAGTAGAATCTAAATTCATCTAATGCATTGTGTCTTTCTCTTCTCTGATCCACTTTGTCACCAAATACAAGAGTTACTTATTGAGGACTTTTTTTGTGAAAAGCATATATGGAAGAATACAAATGAGTTGAAGTCCCCAACCCTATTCTCAAGAAACATTTAGACTAGCGAGGAGAAAACCCACTCTTTCAATACAATTAAAAAAGTGTACTGAATTACTTAATGCTTTAAGAAAGGCATGCATTATTTTCTTATTTTTCTTTTAATGTTTTTGAAATTCTCCAAGTCCTATGTTGAGGTTCACCAAATTAAACAGAATTCCAAAACAATATGGGAATATTAATATTTTAACCCTGCTTTAAAGCCTAGAATCATTGCAAATATTTAGCTTTTGTGCAGTGAATTTAATCAAACCACTGTTGTTGTTTTTTTTCCTTCACAACTATTAATTTAGCAGGTTGTTTTTGTCAGTTAAATATACAATAATTTAGAAAGTGATGAATAACAAATTTGTTGAGATTTAGGACAAAATTGGATACCATTAACTGCAAATGTTCTGTGTGCCTTGGAAGAGTCCATAAAAATTTACCACAGAGAGAATGAACATGGTTCTGGTTTCAGGCCAGGGAAGGGATACTGAGGAGATGACAGCCTTTGAAAAGCAGCCTCCGCCACTTTCTCTCATGCTGTGAATTATTTAGAAAACACAGAAATGACCACCTGGTGACTTGCTGGTCATGAAGGGACTGTGTGCTGAGATTTGCAGCTTGGCACTGTCTACATGACTGGGTAGGTGATGCCACAGAATTTGGCAACATCAGGCAGTGTTACAATGTCAAAGGTCACAGGCACACGGGCTTGAGACAGAATTGTAAACCAGGTGAAGAACGTTTTCCCGTTGGGTCACTTCCTTGCCTGTGCCCTCGGATGTCTTTCAATATGTTCCAGACCTCCCAGGGGCCGGTGCCTTAATCTGCTCTCAGACAGTCAGGATTCCCATGGCCTTACCAGTGGTCTTCCTCCTCCGGGGCCTCCCCCCTTTCTCCAATCAAAGCGGGGTGTCCAGTGTCCTGCTCCCTCATTGTCAGCTCGGCTCATGCTGCATGACCTAATAAGCTAAGTCAATGTTTATTATGAGGCTTCATAGTTTCCAAAGTTTAAACAAGTTAGAAAAGTAGAAATATTAGGTATATGTTAGGTCCTGGTTGCAGATATTGTTTTGGAGAGGGAAGGAAGGGAGTCTTTTTTCAGGCTTCTCACATTACACCTAGAAGGTAGGTCGTCTTAACTGACTATCTCTCTACAAAGCCAGCAAACAGAGACCTAGAGAAGTTAAATGACTTCTAAGTAACTAGTGAAGAGCTACAACTACCAGCCCATCTCTCCAGTCCCAAGTGGCCACATTCTTTCCATTAGGTTTGAAGAAGCAGAGGGAATGCCTCTTCGTTCTTATTGTTTGTTTATTTTTTTCTGTTTATAAAGATTTTTTTTTTTTTTTGCATTGACAGCAAGGTTTTGTGTGTGTGTGTTTTGTTTCTGTCTTTCTTTTCTTCTAGAGATTTTGTAAGAAGAAATGAGCTTCCTCATCCAATTCAGTATATTTGCTGGTCACCTATCGGGAGTAAATTAGTAAGTGTTTGAATTATAGAAGTATTTAATCATTTAAATAAAAAGGAGCCATCTGATTTTGGTCTTTGGTAAATTCCCTTGCTTAGAAGAAAAAAAAAAAATGTATTACTATTTTCCTGTGGTTAAAAACAAGAAGAGTTTTGATAAATTGAAACTCATCTGAGAATTCCACAAAATCTCAAGCTCATGGATAGACTTCTTTAAATATCTCAGTCAGAAACTTTATCCTTATACTCAGCCAGAAAGCATGGTGCCAGAAAGCTCAGGAAAAATATGGTTTTCACAAGTTTCCCAGACTAGCTTCCGACAAAATGAAATTTTGTCCAAGCTCTCATTTAAGGACTCTAAGTAAAGATTACATCTGGCTAGCTATTAATATTCAGAGATTGATTTTACTTTCTGTATCTACACTAATAAAAGAGAAACATGCAAATTCGTGTCACTCCGCTACCCTTCCCATTGGCTAATCAGGGTGATATGCAAATTAACTGCCAGCCAAGATGGGGGTGGGCAGCCAGGCAGCTGAGAACAGGATGCTTGGTTGACCCAGTGATAGAGGAAACCAAGGTTCCCACCTGCGGCTGCGGGGCTCTGAGCTCCTGAAGCAACAGCTCCAAAAGATACAATGTTTCAATTATAGAAGCTAAAAGATGGCGGTTAATTTGCATACTCAGGCTCCAAGCGGTAGAGCGAAGCCAAACAGCCCTGAAACCGCTGAGCAGAGAGGCCTCACTGCCCGGGGATCAGGTGATCGACCCTGCTCTGTGTGTGACAGGGTACGGAGCCCCAACCCCCCTGATGGGCCCTGCTCTGTGAGTGACAGAGGGCAGCACCCCAACCCCCTGATTGGCCCTGCTCTGTGAGTGACAGGGGGCAGTGCCCCAACCCCCTGATCGGCCCTGCTCTGTGCGTGAGAGGGGGTGGCGCCGCAACCTTCCCATCGACCCTGCCTTGAGTGTGACAGGGGGTGGTGCCCCAACCCCCCAATCAGCCTTACCCTGAGCGTGACTGAGGGTGGCATCGAAACCTCCCAATCCGCCCTGCTCTGTGCATGACAGATGGTGGTGACCCAACTCCCCAATCGGTTCTGCTCTGAGCCTGAACAGGGGCTGCACCTAGGGATTGGGCGTGCCCTCAGCCACCCGGGAGCAGGCCTAAGCCAGCAGGTCGTTATCTCCCGAGGGGTCCCAGACTGCGAGAGGGCACAGGCCGGGCTGCGGGAACCCCTCCCCCCCAAGTGCACAAATTTTGTGCACCAGGCCTCTAGTATATATATGATTGATTTTACTTTCTGTATATATATATATTTACTTGGATAATAAAACCACAAATAAAATAGTAGACTTTATTCTTTATTTGACATAGACTTTAAAAATCATAACAGATGATAATGTGAGTCAGTTGTTGTTTTTTGACCTATTAAAGTGAGATAGTATTGTGTGTATTTTTGCATCTGAATTGCTACAATTTTAAAAGTCATTAGGTCAATAATTAATGCAAATATACAGACTTAATTGTATTTCTTATGGAATTTCCCTGTATTTACTAGCTTAACGCCACTTTCAGGCATATGTGTATCAGAACAATATCTATTTGAAACAAAGACCAGAAAACCCATCTTTTCAAATAACATATAATGGAAAATAAAATAAAATATTTAATGGAATCCAAGACTGGGTTTATGAAGGCAAGCTGTATTCTTCTTTCTACTGCTGCTGTATTAGGCTTTTAATTGAAAATCTGAAACGAGATCAAATCACAAATTCCCCTCTTGCACAAGGAGTGAAAGTGATTTTAGAAAGTAGCACAATGTCCTTTCCTCCCCATTGTTTTTATTTGCCAGGGGACACTGCCATGTATGGACCCAGTGGGTCCCTATGTGACAGAGATGGAGGAGTGCTATGCTGCTGAGAGGAATGGTGGCATTTCTGAAAGCTGTTATCTGTGCTATGAACAGGACGTGCATGTTCTGAAAGAACAAAATCTTATCAGACTGGTAGAGTTTATTTTTAATGAGCATGATAAAGTGGTAGTAACAATTTATATTCCAAGAAGTTTATGGTCCTTAAATGCTGTGTTAGTTCTTTATCTCAGGTTTACTTTTTCTTAAGAAAGAAATATTTTTTCCAAAACTAAACAACTGTTTATATTATTTTTCAGGAAAATATCCTTAATTTGTTATACTTCTGTGAATTTTGTCCTCTTTCCAGGTTTGGTAAGATCCAGGAAATAACTGGACTTTAAAAGGTTCTCTGGTCCTTACTTTTTATTAAATAAATATAGAACTTAACTGGGTTTTTTAAAAAATAATATTCCCAGGAGAGAAAGTCAACATTCAATGTTTATGTTACTTTGTAGCATAATTACAGTTTCCTTGTTTTGGCTATTTTAGGTGACTGTAAGAACCAGAAGTTGCCTCCAAGGGAATAATTAATTCTTGTTAATATGTTTATTATTTATTTTAAAATTACATTTCTGATTAATGTCAAATCCTAATAAGACTGTTTGATAAAGGGTATAAGGCTAAACTATTCCTCTAAACACAGATTATTTATCTTTTCAAAACCAAAGTAGGATATATATCACATCTACATTTAATAAATTATTTTGGGCAATAATGGATATATACAATGTATTTAAAATAATTACAATGATTTTAAGAGTAAGCTCCAATTATAATTAATATACTAGTATTTATTTTTCAGAGGAAACACTTGCTACAAAATATGTTCTCTGGTGGTCTACAAGTGGAAAGTTTTTGGCATATGTAGAGTTTAATGATACAGAAATCCCAGTGATTGCCTATTCCTATTATGGTGATGAGCAATATCCTAGGACAATAAATATTCCATACCCAAAGGTATGTTGAATACTTTTAGCAGATGCTTCTATTTCCCTGGTGTCAAAATGAGCAACCAATACGATGAAGAGAGGTGGGATCAACAAGTTTGGAGAGCTTCTTATCCTTGTGCAGTGTGAAGCAAACATTGCACTGGGATCTATTATTTATGTGGACATCTGTTGCTTTGGACTTCTGGTGTTGCTGGATGAAGTCGTCTTTGCTAAATTCTACTGCAGAAGCTTTGAAAAACATATGGTCTGGATCAGTGATGGCGAACCTATGACACGTGTGTCAGAGGTGACACGCGAACTCATTTTTTGGTTGATTTTTCTTTGTTAAATGGCATTTAAATATATAAAATAAACATCAAAAATATAAATCTTTGTTTGACTATGGTTGCAAATATCAAAAAATTTCTATTTGTTACACGGCACCAGAGTTTAAGTTAGGGTTTTTCAAAACGCTGATGTGCCTAGCTCAAAAGGTTCGCCAAAACTCGACTAGATCATGGAGCAAAACAAGCTTAACTTAAATTTAATTTTTTCATAT
Organism: Myotis yumanensis; assembly: GCF_028538775.1. Lineage (NCBI taxonomy): Eukaryota > Metazoa > Chordata > Mammalia > Chiroptera > Vespertilionidae > Myotis > Myotis yumanensis. Next base: position 77,289,851 of record NW_027223759.1, read on the forward strand.
TTCATGCTCTGAATTCAGGGTAAAGTTCTTTTTTTCAGTTCCTTCTTGAATTCTCATGTAAATGCAAGCTTGAATGGGGAACACGAATGTTGAACTTGATGTTCCTTTCAGGTAGAAGCAAGCATGAGCTATGCTCTTTTATTAACATAAAAGGTAGCTTAAATTTGTGAGCCTTGAGTGAATTAGACTAGGTGTGAGCCCAAAACCTTTTGCATAAACATTCTAGAAGCCTTAGTGTACACACTTTTCATTCATTCCCACGTCTGGAGAGACCTGTATGTGCAGTTGGAGAATGGCCAGGTCTCAGTGGAGAACATCATGTCCTAATTTAATTTAGACAATAAATCTGAAAGGAGATCAAATCACAAATTCTCCTCTTGTACAAGGAGTGAAAATGATTTTAGAAAATAAAACAATGTCCCTGATGTAAAACGAGTAGGATCTTTAGGAGGGTGAAAGGGAGCAGAAAGCGATGAAGAACTGAGGAGTAACTGACACTGACAGAGAAGTTAGGCCCCAAATCCCCATGTTTCTTTGAAGACTAAAGTTGTTAAATCATCTGACTTTGGACTGAGAGGTGAGACTAGTTGGAAGAAGCAAGAAGTTCCAGCTGAGCCTTCAGTAAAACAGGTGGTCAGAGGAAAATGTGCACAGTCCTTAGATAAATCGAAATAGCACGGAGTCATTTAAGATTACTGACTTAAACAGGTGATTTAAGTTATTTAACAATTACAAGATTCTCTTTTCCTGTGGTAAAATAACAGAGAATCTATAAGAAGCTGTTTGGGCGTGAACTATACTGTCATATATATTTAGAGTGTATAAAAGAATAGAAAACACAAAACAAAACATATTTGGAGATGAAACTTTCCTAAGTTTGGAGGGATGGTAGCAGTAGTAATGTAACCAAATAGGAGACTGTTTGGTGATTGTTTGGACCAAATTATAGGGTAAAAGCAAAAAGTAAATTTCACTATGTATTTTCATACATGCCTCCCAACCACAATCTCCCCAGGAGAGGGAAAAAATGATAATAATGCTAATAATTATCATCATCATCATAAATGGGAAATAATCTGCTTTAAAATCAGAAAAGAGAATATCAATTACAGAACTGTATCCAAAATATTTTTTCTATGAATCAAAGCATCTTAATTAATCACTTAAAATATGTGTTTTCACACTAATTGACAAAGCATTTGTAATTGCCCTGCAAGTAAAATTGAAATAAATTTCCTGGTCATGTTATCAGTATTTTTTTTTTCAACAAAATACACTTAATATTTTTATCTTATAAAAACATGCCTAAATTTTTAAAATGTTTTTCAAATGTTGGTGATAATTAGAATTCTATGAGCTGATCTATCTTTATTTTCTTGTCAGGCTGGAGCTAAGAATCCTGTTGTTTGGATATTTATTGTCGATACCACTTACCCTGAGCATGTAGGTCCCATAGAAGTGCCAGTTCCAGCAATGACAGCCTCAAGGTATATTCATCTCAGATGCTTTCCACCTTTGAAATGGTATTTTAATACAAATTTCTTAATCAGTGCTCAGATTTCTTTTCTAGTGAGTTAATGATGAGGATATATACTGTAAACAAAAATTGAGTGTACCTATGCATAATAGCTAATTTAATGCTTTTTCTCCTATACCAGGGGTGGGCAACCTTTTTGTGAGTGCGTGCCAAAACCATCAAAATCTCTGACTCAAATTTTTTCTGTGTGCCAACCATAATTTTTTGAGAACGTGTTACGCCTACTTGATATCTCTTAAGGTGTACGTATGTGAAGAACCTTGAAGAAATAATAAAATTCATTTGAGCGACAAAAACACAGTATATGATGCTGAAAAATACATTTATTTTTTAATGTATACATGTACACTGATAGTCTGACAGAAAACTTTATGACTCCGTTTGATATTATCAGTGGGACTTTTGTTGCTGCATCACTGATGACAGAGATTTTACATCACGTTTATATTTTGTGACCTTCAGAGATACACACAAGCTACTACTGTCTTCAGTCAGGCTACTCCTATGACGAGACTTAACAAAATTCATCACTGAGAACAAAGATTCACAAGCATATGTGGATGAAAACATAGAGAGTAATTCTGTTGCAAAATTTTTTAAAAAGAACAAGTTTTCTGGAATGGCATTCCAAGTCCTCAATAGTTTGTTTTTGACTCTTCTCTCTGGTACTCCTGTCTCTAATCACTTTTTTTCAATGTTTTACAAGTCAATTGTAAGGTCAATAAATTTCTGCTTCCAAATTGAGCTACTCTGAAATTCAATCAAATGCATTTCAAAGTCAGCCATGTGTATCCATGAAAACATTTGTAAGTTTAGTTCCTCCAGTTTCATGCTGTCTGGAAACCTCATGAATTTTGCTGTCTCTTCCAGTTCTCTGAATTTCGCTAATCTTGAGAAGAACTGCTCCACAGTTCACTTGATGATGTTTAAAAACAGCTTTTGAAGGCTTTGATAGTCTGTTCTGTAATCTTTGGGAGGTCTTTGATGTGCCTCTTGAGGTTTGGGAAATATCTAAATCTCTCACCATCCACATCCCTTTAAAAGACTTACAGCTTCTTTTCAAAAGCCTTTATGTAACCAGACATAACATCAAGTGTCTTGCCATTTCCTTGTAATTTAACATTTAGGTCATTCAAATGTTAACAAAAATTATAAATGGAAGATTATAAGAGAGGGTTTCATGTGCCAGGAAAAGTTACTGGTGTGCCATGTTTGGCATGGATGTCAGGGGTTGCCCACCCTGTCTTAAGGAAAGTTTCATTGGGTATTACTAGGTCTCATGTAACAGAGTGGAGACACACACTCAGGACAGGCCTGGAAGAAGATTAAAACGTGAAACTGGAATCATTATTCTATTATCTCTGAATGAATGGTAACTCGCTTGCCCTGTCTTCATTGCAATTGTTTTTTCTATTCCTGGACCCTGACCTTGCTACCATTTTACCTCCAAGCTTTGATACTCCCAATTGTCTTCAAGCTAAATTTGCTTTACCTAGCTCATACTTATCAGTAGTTACTGAAGAATCCAAGGTAACTCATTAATTGTTGCTAAAGCCCCATTCCCAAACTTTTTTTAATTATAGTTTTAATTAAATTTTTTAGTGTGGAAAATTTCAAACATCTCCACTAATAAAAGAGAAACACGGTAATTGGCGTACGACCGCTACCCTTCCCATTGGCTCATCAGCATATCCTTATGCAAATTAACTGTCCGCCAAGAAGGTGGCCGGCAGCCATGTACTGAAGCGAGCAGGGAGGCTTGCTTGCTCCAGTGACTGCGGACTCCAACGTTCCCGGCCTAACTTGCCTGCCTCTCAGCTGCAAGTCTAAGCAACTATATACTATGTTGCAAATAAGAAGCTAAAAAAACCCCCAGAAACCAGCCGGATTAAAAGCCAACCAGACCGCAATATTGTATCCATGTTTTCAGCAGCGAGGCCTCAGAGCTAAAGCTGGCCCAGAATAAAATAAAAAAAAAGAATACAAGGAGTGGTTGGGAGCTTCAGTCACACGCTTCCGGAAAACAACCCTCTGCCCCTCACCCAGACTGGCCAGGCACGCCAGTGGGGACCCCCACCCTGATCCAGGACACCCTTCAGGGCAAACCAGACAGCCCCTACCCATGCACCAGGCCTCTATTCTATATAGTAAAAGGGTAATATGCCTCCCGGCACCGGGATCAGCATGACAGGGGGCAGCACCCAAACCCCCTGATCGCCCTGCAGCTCTGTGTGTGACAGGGGGCGGGGCCACAACCTCCCTATCCGCCCTGCTCTGTTCGTGACAAGGGAAGGTGCCCCAAACCCCTGATCAGCCCTGCTCTGTGTCTGATAGGGGGGAGCTCCCCAATCCCCTGATTGCCTGCAGGTCTGTGTTTGACAGGATACAGCGCACCAACCCCCTGATCGCCCTGCTCTGTGTGTGACAGGGTGCGGCACCCCAACCCCCCGCCTCCCCAGGCCCTGCTCTGTGTGTGACAGGGTGTGGCGCCCCAACCCCCACCCCCCCAGAGGCCCTGCTCTGTGTGTAACAGGGTAGAGCCATAACCTCTGCATCGGCCCTGCCCTGAGTGTGACAGTGGCGGCGCCCCAACCCCCTGATCGGCCCTGCTCTGTGGGTGACAGAAGGTGGCCCCCCAACTTCCCTCCACGGGCCTTGCTCTGTGTGTAACAGGGTAGAGCCATAACCTCCCCATTGGCCCTTCCCTGAGCGTGACAGGGTGCAGCACCCCAACCCCCTGGTCCGCCCTGCTCTGTGTGTGACAGGGGTGGTGTCCCTACTCCCTCATCTGCCCTACTCTGTGAGTGACAGGGGGCGGTGCCCCAACCCCCCAATCGGCCCTACCCTGAGCGTGACTGAGGGTGGCATCGCAACCTCCTGATCCGCCCTGCTCTGTGCATGATGAGGCGGCGCCCCAACTCCCCAATCGGCCCTGCTCAGAGCCTGACCAGGGGCTGCACTTAGGGATTGGGCCTGCCCTCTGCCACCCGGGAGCAGGCCTAAGCCAGCAGGTCATTATCTCCCGAGGGGTCCCAGACTGTGAGAGGGCACAGGCCGGGCTGGGGGACCCGCCTCCACACCCCCCGAGTGCACAAATTTTTTGCACCGGGCCTCTAGTATATATATAAAGTAAGCAGCATCTCAGAGTATACCGTTTCTAATCATCAGCCAGCTTCAATAATTCCACCATGCTTATATTATTTATTCATTAACCCATAACCCTCTTTTAATTTTACTACTTTTTTTCTTTAGTTAAAATTTACGCAAATTGAAATGACAAATCTTAGCTACAGCATTTTGACAATGAAACATACCTGGGTAACACACACCCCTTTCACAATATAGAATATTTCTGTCTCCTGAGAAAGACACAAACACAGTTCTGAGTTTTGTTAACCTTAGTTTTACCTGTTTTTTTTTTAACATCTACAAAGTGGTTCATGCAGCATGTAGCTTTTTGTGTCCAGCTTCTTTTACTCAGCACAATACTATGGAATTCAACCATGCTGCTACCAGTATGTTATTGGTTCCTTTTTGTTCTTATTATTTAGTAGTCTCCCTTTGGACCAATTTCATGCCAAAATTTGTCTATTCTTTCTTTTGTTGATGGATAGTTTGTTTGTTTCCACTTTTTAGTTATTGTATATAAAGCTGTTGCAAATATTTTTTAAAATTAAATCTTTATTGTTCAGATTATTACAGTTTTTCCTCTTTTTTCTCCCCATAGCTCACCTACACCGATTTCCCACCACACCCTCTGACCTTACCCCTCCCACTGTCCTCATCCATAGATATACGATTTTTGTACGGTCTCTTCCTGACCCCACACCCTTTTCCCCCCAAGAATTGTCAGTCCACTCCCTTTCTATGCCCCTGGTTCTATTATATTCACCAGTTTACTCTATTCATCAGATTTTTTATTCACTTGATTTTTAGATTCACTTGTTGATAGATGTGTATTTGTTGTTCATAACTTTTATCTTTACCTTTTTCTTCTTCTTCCTCTTCTTAAAGAATACCTTTCAGCATTTCAGATAATACTGGTTTGGTGGTGATGAACTCCTTTAGCTTTTTCTTATCTGTGAAGCTCTTTATCTGACCTTCAATTCTGAATGATAGCTTTGCTGGATAAAGTAATCTTGGTTGTAGGTTCTTGGTATTCATCACTTTGAATATTTCTTGCCACTGTCTTCTGGCCTGCATAGTTTGTGTTGAGAAATCAGCTGATAGTCGTATGGGTACTCCCTTGTTGGTAACTGACTCTTTTTCTCTTACTGCTTTTAATATTCTCTCTTTGTCTTTTGCCCTTGGCATTTTAATTATGATGTGTCTTGGTGTGGTCCTCCTCTTTGGATTCCTTTTGTTTGGGGTTCTCTGTGCTTCCTGGACTTGTAAGTCTATTTGTTTCACCAGGTAGGGGAAGTTTTCTGTCATTATTTCTTCAAATAGGTTTTCAATATCTTGCTGTCTCTCTTCTTCTGACACCCCCATAATTCAGATGTTGGTACACTTGAAGTTGTCCCAGAGGCTCCTTACACTATCTTCATATTTTTGGATTCTTTTTTCTTTTTGTTTTTCCAGTTGGTTGTTTTTTGCTTCTTCGTATTTCAAATCTTTGACTTGATTCTCGGGATCCTCTTGTCTGCTTTTGGATCTGTATATTATTCTTTATTTCAGTCAGTGTATGATTAATTTCTAGTTGTTCTTTTTTCATATCCTACAGGGTCTCACTAAATTTATCAGCAGTTTCTGGAAAATTCTTGAAAAACCTTATAACCGTAGTTTTGATCTCTATATCCAGTAGTTTGCTTTCCTCCATTTCTTTCATTTTTGATCTGTTTCTTTGCTCCACATTTTTTATGCTTCCCTGTGTTGGTAGAGTGACTTTGTGTGCTAGGTGTCCTATATGACCCAGTGGCTCAGCCTCCCCAATTACCTGAGGTGGACACACTTGGTGCACCCCTCTGGGGGCTTTGTACACAGTCTTGTTGTAGTTAAGCCTTGATTGTTGTAGGTATCACTGAGAGGAATTGACCTCCAGGCCAATTGGCTGGGAGAATCAGCTGTGTCTATGGTGGGAGAACTTCTGTGCTGAAGACACCCTCATGGGGCAAGACTTGCTTCAGTGAGGCCTTGGTGCTCACTGAATCTGCCCCCTGAGTGTGTCCCTTATGGATCTGAGGAGTTGTAATCTTGATGGTCCCACTCTGACCACTGGGTACACTGGCTCTTGGATCTAAGGAAGTACTAATTTAGCCTCTACCTGAGGCTATCCAGCAGGAGCTACAAAGAGATCTGCAAATTCCCCTTCCTTCTTTGGGGTTTGGAGGTGCCCAGATGAGGCCTAGCTGTGAAGCAATGCAAGCTGCTGTGGGGCCTTGGGCCTTCTCTTGGAAGTTCTGGGTCTGTCTGGCCCAGCTGCAGTTTGTTAGGTAATTTTCAGATTGCAAAGGGCCAGGGCATTCACATGTAAAAGCCTCTGCTGCAGCTTGGGTGGGGCGGGGTCTCAGGGAATCAACAGGGTGGAGCAAGCTGCTATGGCTGATCCTCAGTCCTTCCCTAAGGGGCCCCATGTCTCAGTGTCCCAGTAATCTCTGCAAGCACCTCTGAGAGAAAGCCACCCTTGAGTTCTGAGTTCTGCCTGCTGCCAGACAGTCCAGTTTCTCCCTGTATGAGTCTGGGTCCCCAGAGACTTTCCGGAACTGGACTTCAGAGCAGTCGGGGGCTTGTGACTCCCTCTGATTTTAAAAAGTCAGCTGCGTTCTCAGCTGCCAGCCCTTTCCACATGCACCACTGTACCTCTGCACTCCACCTCCGCAGCTCATGTGAGTCTCAGTGTGCTTTTCTTTTTCCTTCTAGTTGTAGAATTTCCACTCAGCCAGCCCTCCTGTAGTTCTGGATGATGTCCGTTTTGTCTTTTAGTTGTAGTTTTGAAGTGGTTGTGGGAGGAAGCAATTTCCGGTGTTTACCTATGCTGCCACCTTGGTTTCTCTGTTGTGGATATTTTTTATGAGGCTTTTTGTGGGTACATGTTTTTATTTCTCTTGGATAAAATTGGAATTATGAGTCAAAGTGTAGTTTTACCTTTAGCTTTAAAGTTTAACCTTTTCCCAAAGTGGTTGTAAATAGATTTTTGGGGAGGGGGTTAAATTGATAATTAAATTAAATGGCCTAGAAAATCAAAACATATTAACAAGTATATGATGAGGAGTATAATTTTCTCCTTGTTGCCATCTAACCCACTGCTTCAAACTACAGGAAAACACTTTCCTTAGTCTCCTGTACATTCTACTAATTTTTAAATACAATTATGAGTAAGTTAACATAGTTGTCCCTTTGATCTCCTCCTACCAAAGGTAGCCTACTATCTATCCATAATGCATCTCCCTATTTTCCCTTAACAACATATCTTGGTGTCTTCCCATATTGGTGAACAAAGAAGTTGTTCTTCATTCTTTTACTAAACACTGCGCTATTGATGGTCCCTTGGATTGGTTCTAAACTGTTACTATTATCCACAATACTGCAATGAAGATCGTTGTACTGACACTATATATACATATATGATTAATTTTCAGAATGGTGCTTTAGCATCAGTAGACCAAGGCTTACAGTTATTTATAATTTTGATACTATTTTCAAATTTCGCCCCCAATCATTTGTGACATGTTGCACTCCCATCAATCATGTCCATATTCTTGCCAACAGAGTGCACTGTGTACCTGGATCTTCACCATCCTCAAACATTTCAACCTAAGTATCCTTAACAGCTAAGGAAAACAAACATGAAAAAACCTCACACACCATGATTTTGTGCGGTGAGGTACTGAGCAGGACCAGCTACATAATTTGGAGCCCAGGTACAAAATCAAATAATGGAACCCTTGTTCAAATCATTAAAATTTCAAGATACTAAGAGTACAGCATTAAGCCAAGCATGGAGCCCTTGTAAGCATGTGTCCCCATGTAAAGGTACCGGTCGTAAGCCCATGGATGCTGTCCCTGCTCCAAAGCATCATAATAAAAAAAATTTCAATAATTACCTTATTTTATCTAATATTGTGTAAATTTTTGCACTCTATTTCATGTATTAATTGTGTTTTATATTACCTATATCAAATTAAATTGACCTTTCATATCCTGAGGTCAAACAGATACTGGCTCAGAACACCAGGCACCCCCTTTTAGCCTGATCAGAAAACTATAGGTGACGTCAATCAGAACTTCCCTACTTCCAGACAAGCTTTTTAACACTAGTCGTAAATATAAGGCCACTACTTTTCTTGACTCTCATCTAAATAAATTACTGCCATGGTGGCAATTGGAGGCTGGTGTTGGGACAATAGTGGAAGATCTATACATTGAAAATGCACTTGATGCTTGTCTTAATTTCTCATGATGCAATGTCCATAAGAGCTTGATTTGCCCTTCCTAGAGCCGTGCACTATATAGTGGGGTTCTTAATGCTTCTGTATTCTCAGAATGCTTATGGTGTGAAGCACCCCAAGAATCGGTGTTGGTGGGCTGGAGATGAAGCCAAAGAAAATTTGCTGGAAGAACTTGGGATTGACATTTCTGAAATCATAGAAAGCACGTGGGGTGGAGGGAAAGAGACAAGTTTTCGTGAGATATTGGGAGAGGACATTTACTGAGATGCCAGATGTTGTGTTGGCTTAATATCTCTATATCTTATATCTTTACATCATCTGCAGAGCTCCCTCCTTAGGACTGCTCCATAAACAAGTAGCACCTGAAAAGAAAAGAAAAACAGAGACACAGAAAGAGAGAGGCAAAGAAGCATCTACCCACATGGGCAAGGAAGAAAAAGTAGAACTGAATGCCAAACAATAAACTGTAGCCAATATACTCATGAGGATCAGGGCAAGAGGGAAGCACAATTTGATCATATGTTAAACTAAATCACACTCTCATGCCATTACTGCATTTATGTGTTCATCCAGATGGCCCTGTCACTGTTCTCTGCTCCTTTGCCCCCCCTGCTGGCAGTGCCAAGAGGCAGTCCTCAGGTCAAAACTGCAGGAAGCACCAGGGAGCGGGTGAAGAAATGAGAGTATGTTTTATGCAGCTGTGCTTCACAAACCTTAATATGCATATGAATTGCCTGGAATGTTGGTAAAATGCAGGTTCTTATTCAGTAAGTCTGGGCTTGGCCCAGAGTCTACATATCTGGCAGGTGATTCCGGTCCATAGATTATGCTTTGAATAGCACTGCCTTCTATCATCAGAAATCACCAGCATGGAAACCCCTTCCTGAGGTTTTCCAATTTCATGTAGAATTAATCCCTATGGCATGTAAGTAGTTCTCTACCCAATAGTGGATCCAATCCACAACTGAAGAGTTTAAGTACATTGGAAATGTTCTTCCAGTTGTATCAGTGTTTTACTTCTGTACAAGTCATCAGCTTCATCACGCTGCTGATGATATTATAAGATTGAAACCTAGTTAGAAAATGTTGTGATGGGTTTGTCACATAGAATTAGGTTTTTATTTTAGAAGGGTCCTTGAAGCCACCCTCTCATTTTACAGTTCCAGAAGCTGAGGCACAGGGCGCTGTGTGACTGGACCACAGTCACACAACATGTTGACAGAAGCCAGACTAAAATCTAGTCACACTTACAGAGTCCTCATGTTGTCTGTCCAGTCACTTCCTATATTCCTTTTGTCTAAAGTGATCTGACTCATAGCTGCTAAATCCTATAGATCATTGAAGTCCTAAGTGGCAGATGATGAAGCTCAAAAAATACATATGATAGGATGATTTTATCTTATCCTTTTGTAAATTAGTGTCCAGCTCTCTTATCAGTAGAATTAGCCTTTAAATATCCATTAGAAGGAAAAAGAAATACTAAACCCTGTCTTATTAGCATCCCCTATCTTGGATGTTTAATCCTCATTTTGCTTTATCCTTCTTCTGGACTCCAATTTATTGCAATAGAACAGTTTAGGTTCGAATGAATATTCTTTAAAATTGCCCCCAAATACAAATTAATTCCATATAATGTGGATGAGAAGATTACTAACCATGTTTTAAGTGAGTGATGTATTTTTTTGGGGAGATGAAAGGATTATATTCAGATGAATTCATCATAACTAAGTAGCAAAACGGAAAGCCTTGCAAGACCCTTAATTGAGGCCATCCTCACAGAAAGGTTAGCCATAAAATAAGTAATTTCACATCTGCAGCATCAAAATTCACCTCCGAGTGAAGCATAGTAACCTCCATCTTGGGTAAAAACTGCTGTGTCAAATTTTAACCCTGATATTCTGGCTTCTGTAAACATTTGCTTGTTTAAATAATAGGGTAGTTAGCCTAAGTGACTCCATTTTGACCTCTGTTTCCAGAATAAGACCTGTTAACTCACATAAATCACCCCATTTTGTTGCCAGCCCCCTTGTGCTTTTACAAAGGCTATTGTCCTTGCCTGAGAACCAGAGCCCCAAAAATGCTTTCCCTTGACTCAGTGGCTCCAGGAACTGAAACTATAGATAACCTTTAGAGATAGGTAACTTTGCTCAATTTGGCTTCTGTACAAACTGCTTTCACAAGGTAGTTCCACATTCCAACATCTAGCAGGACGTGGTTTTTGCCTTTATAAGCTTGCTGCTGTTCTCACTCGGGACTTCCACATTTGGAGAGAGCTAATGCCCCCTTGTAGCCACCAGCTTTTGAATTGAAGACTCCTTGATTTGATTCCGTGACTGCAGCGTCCTGTGTTCAACTCGCGGGGTCCATTACACTAAGAGTTCTTCAGCAATTTTCATACCTGATTGGTGAGTGAAAGGTGAGTTTCCCAAATGTCCTTTCCATTCCTCAGGAATTAAAAAAAAAAAGCATGAGAGTAAATAAAGTTTCCTGTCCTCTGAGATCCCACCCAGTGCAAGGGTAGAATGAGATGAGCGAAGGGAGTGGGCGAGTTAAATTATTTGTAACAAAAGCCCATTACTTACAGAGGAGAAATTTATATTGTCAGCATAATATCTGTGGTGCTAAACAGCGCTAGAGAGTATATAAAAGCAGTGCGCTTTGGTGCAGAACACAGAGCTCAGGACCCAGCTCATCTCCAGTTCCAAAGAGGGCTCGCTCTCTCTCCACCTGCTCTATTCTAAGCCTGATATCAGAAAGTAAGATTCCTATTGAGTGATTGTAAGACTATCTATTATGATTTGTCTATAGTTAAGTATTTTTAAGGGGATAAAGTATGAATTCTAATGTTTTTCTTTCATCTTACACTTTTCACTAATAATACACAGGGTAGAATTGAGTTGAAAAAAGTGATACAAAATATATTTATATAAACGTCAACACAGTGAAGCCGCAAAATGAGTTGGAAAACTAATTCAATAAAAAGATATGAAATTGAAAGAAAAAACAAAGATTCAAATCAATGAACTTGATATAAGACTTAACTGTTATGAGAACTGTGTTTTTAAAATAACAGTAACATTTTAAGTATATAAATATTTTCCTTAGATTTGATTAATGTGTCTATCACTTTGAACAGAAGGCCCCTTTTACAATCAGCAGTAATGTGTCCATTAGAGAGGCTATAATAGCAATTGCTCCTTACCAGTGAAAATTTATCATTTTCTAAAAGAGAAGAATCAACATCATCTTTCAAATATTCAAATTTCTGATAACTCTATCAAAAACTCAAAGTCCGTGAAATCAGCTGTTTGTAAATAAGACAGCACATTTGGTGCAGTAAACTAATCAATTATTGGAAATTGTTTGAATGGAGCTGAGAGAAACCTCCCATTAATAATTGTCTACTATGTATTCAGGACCAATAGGAATAAATAAAATGTCTAAAATGCCCATAATATGAAATATAATGTTAGTAAATCTCTATAGAAACAAAATCAGATGCTCTAAAATACCTATTTAAGCCCTAGGGACAAAGAATGATTTTACAAAGATCCTCAATGGAGTAAATGATCAAATGGTGTGTTTTCCTACACATACCAAGGACCTATGAGAGGAAATGAGCTGATCAGTTTTAAAAAGTATGTATTTGTCCGACAACCCCAATAGATTTAGAGATATTATATAATTCCACCTTGCTTATGTCTAAGATTAATTTTCTAAAAGACTTCCTACATAGAGAATGCTATTGTTCCCATATTTTCCCTTTAAATTTGAGTGGAATTGTGTGGTTTTTACAAAAGTACACATTCTCTCCTTAGGCTATCTGAAGGATGTGGAGGGGAGTAATTGGAAATTCTTCTATTATTGAATAAGATTTTAAATCTAAAATAATATAAACATTTGCTTCCTCAGTAGTGGCATTCAAACAATTAAACTTATTGTCAAAGTTTTTCACAATTCTATAAACTTACAAATAAACGAATAAAATTTTAAAAATCAGTTTCTCTCTCAGTAGAACTCAACTCACTGCCTATAGAAGTCTTGGATCATTCACTCCTGTTTCCCCCTCCAATGGCTCCCATAGCAGCAGAACAGCAAAGGCTTTAAATCTCCCTCCATATAGAATATAGTGAAGATTTTGTAAAACCTTTAGGGACTTTGCATAGAAGAAATTACTTGGGACTGATTTGTTTTTGCAACAGTGGTGTAATTCTAAAAGAAATCTTTGATTTTTTTTTAATTCTGGAAGGCATGAATTTATAATTGAGATGTATAATCAGAAGACACTACCTACATATATGGCAACGTTTCCAAAGTTTACGGACAAGATAAACCGAATCATAGCAAAATGCCAAATTAGTAATTTCATGTTGATGAATGAAGAAGGGAGAATATGTAATTACTATCATGTTACTTTGTTTAACTAACTATTTAATCTAAAGAGACTTAATATTTCAAAGAAAAAAAATACCACTGCTGGTATTCCAGTCTCCATGTTTTAGTGCCAAAGCTAGACAGTAAATATGGCTAGGATGTTAAAGAAAAGATTGATAGTTTGAAATGATAATATTTGTAAAATCCTTATCAAACCAAATGCCATTTGCTAAAAGTACTCATTCAAATTATTTATGGATAAACATAATCAAACTTGGATTGAAATTCCCACATCTCACAGAAACATGGTGGGACTTGAGTAGTAGAGAGAAGTCCATGACAAATGCTGGACTTGAGGTTTCTATTCAGAAAATAGAGGAGCTTGCCCTGTGGGGATCTTCTGCCCCAAATTCATTTTAGTTCCCACCTTACACACTGCCTCATCATGCCTTTGGCATCCTGTGGCTTCATGGGGCATCTGCTTGTGGTACAAGGACAAGCAACCAGGTGTATCCCACAACTAGGCCTAGGGTGTCACAAGCAGTAAATGACACGTCTTGGACTAAGTCCAATTATAAAACAACCTGGGGACTTCTGAGACTTCAGAAACAGGAATTAATTTCCATTATGACAGTGATCTCTTGAGTTTCTTACTTGTTCAAGTTGCCAGATGCATTTGTTCTTGTTGCAAATTGCTTGTCTTTAAAACCATTTTTTCCCTTTAATTTAGAACAGGTCACAGCACCCTAAAATACCTCAAATCTGTTGGCTGCTTTATAATTACAAAGTCGAGACCAAGTTATACTATTTAAAATATAAATGAATAATACATCTGAAACGACAGCTATTATGCCAAGTTGTAGCCCAAGACTACTTTAAGATGGTTGAAATGCAGTATAATGTAAATGCTTGAAAGTGAAGGACTATTAATTCAAAGCCAGATTGATAGTGAAGGGGGTGGCATTATAGATAAGGTGACATTCAGGCTAACCATATGTAGCATATCATCTACAGTGGGAATCTTAAATGTTTATCATTGACATTTTTTTAAAAATATATTTTATTGATTTTTTACAGAGAGGAAGGGAGAAAGATAGATAGTCAGAAACATCGATGGGAGAGAAACATCAATCAGCTGCCTCCTGCACACCTCCAGCTGGGGATGTGCCCGCAACCCAGGTACATGCCCTTGACCGGAATCGAACCTGGGACCTTTCAGTCCGAAGGCCGACGCTCTATCCACTGAGCCAAACTGGTTTCGGCTATCATTGACATTTTTAATTCCAAATCTGAAAATGAGCCTTCTAATTAATTTTTTTGATGATTATGCAAATTGGATAATCAGCTACTCAGGATAAAGAAATATAATGTGTTTTTTTTGTGTTTTTTTTTGTGGGGATGGTTTTTTTTTTATTGCTAAAAGTATTACAAAGGGTATTGCATATGTGTTCTTTTTTTTTCCCCTGCCCTTGACAATCCCCTGGCCTCCCCTACCCCCCAGTGTCTTATGTCCATTGGTAATGCTTATATGCATGCATACAAGTCCTTCGGTTGATCTCTTACTTTCTTCTCTCCTGCCCCCCAAACTTCCCCGGCCTTCCCGCTGCAGTTTGACAATCTGTTTGAGGCAGCTCTGCCTCTGTATCTATTATTGTTCAAAAGTTTGTAATGGTCTTTATTATCCATGAATGAGTGAGATCATGTGGTTTTTTTCCTTCATTGACTGGCTTATTTCACTTAGCATAATGCTCTCCAGTTCCATCCATGCCGTTGCAAATGGTAAGAGTTACTTCTTTTATACAGCAGCATAGTATTCCATCGTGTAGATGTACCACAGCTTTCTAATCCATTCATCTACTGATGGGCACTTAGGCTGTTTCCAGATCTTAGCTATGGTGAATTGTGCTGCTATGAACGTATGGGTGAATATATCCTTTCTGATTGGTGTTTCTAGTTTCTTGGGATATATTCCTAGAAGTAGGATCACAGGGTCAAATGGGAGTTCCATTTTTAGTTTTTTGAGGAAACTCCATACTGTCTTCCATAGTGGCTGCACCAGTCTGCATTCCCACCAGCAGTGCACAAGTGTACCTTTTTCACCACATCCTCTCCAGCACTTGTCGTTTGTTGATTTGTTGATGATAGCCAGTCTGACAGGTGTGAGATGGTACCTCATTGTTGTTTTGATTTGCTTCTCTCAGATTAGCTACTTTGAGCATGTTTTCATATGTCTCTTGGCTTTCTGAATGTCCTCTTTTGAAATGTGTCTATTTAGGTCCTTTGCCCATTTTTTGATTGGATTGTTTATCTTCCTTTTGTTAAGTTGTAGGAGTTCCCTATAAATTTTGGAGATTAGGCCCTTATCAGATATGACATTGGCAAATATGTCTTCCCACGCAGTGGGTTTTCTCGTTGTTTTGTTGATGGTTTCTTTTGCTGTGCAGAAGCTTTTTATTTTGATGTAGTCCCATTTGTTCATTTTCTCTTTAGTTTCAACTGCCCTAGGAGATGTATCAGGGAGGAAATTGCTTCGGCATATTTCTGAGCTTGTGTTGCCTTTGAATTCTTCTAGAATTTTTATGGTTTCCTGTCGTACATTTAAGTCCTTTATCCATTTTGAGTTTATTTTTGTGTATGGTGTAAGTTGGTGATTTAGTTTCAATTTCTTGCATATATCTGTCCAATTTTCCCAACACCATTTATTGAAGAGAGTATCTTGGCTCCATTTTATGTTCTTGCCTCCTTTGTCAAATATTAATTGAGCATATTGGTTCGGGCCGATTTCTGGGGTCTCTATTCTATTCCATTGATCTATATGCCTGTTCTTGTGCCAGTACCAGGCAGTTTTGAGAACAGTGGCTTTGTAATACAGCTTGATATCAGGTATTGAGATCCCACCTACTTTGTTCTTTCTCAGGATTGCTGCAGCTATTCGGGGTCTTTCTTTATTCCAGACGAATTTTTGGAGAGTTCATTCTAGATCTGTGAAGTATACCATTGGTAGTTTAATGGGAAGTGCGTTGAATGTATAGATTGCTTTGGGTAGTATGGACATTTTGATGATGTTGATTCTACCAATCCATGAACACGGTATGTTCTTCCATCTGTTTATGTCTTCCTCTATCTCTTTTTTCAACGTCTGTAGTTTTCTGAGTAGAGGTCTTTTACCTCTTTAGTTAAGTTTATTCCTATAGCCTTCAAATTATTAACAGCAGTGTCCTACATTAATGAAAAACCTTAAAGGTGGTACACATTTTTTAAATTCTTTTTTTTTGCCACCAAAAAAAAAATCTGGGGGAAAATATAATCTACTTTTTAAAATATACTCAAAATAAAGTAGATTTTCTTTTTTTATAATATTTACTTTATCATAATTAAATGAATTGAGCCTGACGTGTTTAAATATGGTTGCCTTTCTCCCTCCCCCAACCTCTCCCAGTCTCTTGCACCAACAGGCAGCAAACATGAAAAGCATTTACTTTGTGGCTGCATTATTTGTGATGCTGGTCCAAGGCAGCTGGCAGCGTTCCCTTCAGGACACAGAGGAGAAGTCCAGGTATTCACTCTTTAGACTTGAACTAACATAGCACGATGGTTATAATACGGTCCGTGAAAACTATAATTTGTGAAGCGGTCTCAGTAACTGAGAGTAAACACTCAGTACAATTTTAAAAAGTTTAAAATATCATTGTGATAAAGTTGTTTCTGGAGTATAGATCAGAGTATGGTGTTTCGAAACCAAAGGAGTAGGTTATGTTGGAAAATGTGTTACATGGGAAATTATAGCTTGTTGAAATCTTCAGCTGATCCTATCTATCCATTCACTATTCACAAGCTGCATAGTAGATTATTTTAATTATTCACACCAACTTTTTCTTTTTTATTCCTTTTTTAAAAATAACACCGTTTTTTACTAATTGTAAAAGTCATACATGCTCATGATACAAAATATGCACAAAATGTTATGTATGTACTGTATATAGCATATATCTCAGATCATTATACAGCTTCATATTATGCCTTTTATCTTAGCATTGTATTCTTAGCTCTTTCGTATAGCATTACAAATATCTATTAAATGAACGATATTTAATAGCTGCATACTATTTCATCTCATCAGTGTACAATATTTATTTAGCTATTCCTCTTCTATTGAACACTTGAGTTCTTACATTTTCCTACAAAGAATGCTACAAATAACTTTTCTTTCTACATTTTTTTACTCTTCCCTGAGGCTAGATTTTTGGTTCTAAAATTACTGTGTCAAAGGGTTTGAATAAGTTTAAGTATTTTATAATATCTTGCCAGCTTGCTTTCCAGAAAAGTCATACACATGCACACTCCGCTCAGCCTTACAGAAATACTCCTTTCATAATACCTTCCCCCATATTTAGTCTTTGCTATTTTGACAGGTGAGAATAGTATCTCAATTTTATTTCTGAGTATTAATACTATTGAATATTTCTTCATATTTGCCATGGCAAACAACTGTTGATTACTGGCATGTGGACCGTCCACTACACAGTTTGAAATTAGCAAGTGGGATTTTTATTGACATTCTTTAAAATTTTAATTGTCTTCCTCCTTCATCATCAGCTATCATGTAACCAGGTAATGGAGCTACATTTTTATATTGACACATGCAAACAAAATTCAGAACTCAGATCAGCTGCCCAAATGATTTGGGATTCTTCACTCTTTTAAAATAGTCAAGCCATTGCTCTCTTCTATCATTACTAGCAGAATCATAAGTACATTAATTACTTAAAAAAAACTATTTATTTAATCTTATTTCAGTAAAGAGGAAGCCAGTTAAAAATCTGCTCCCAGGATTTAGAATCAGAGTGCATTCAACTCTAACAAAACTCTGAGATTCCCGTGTCAAACAAGGTGTCCCTCATATCAACTGAAATGCTCAAGGCACCTGCCTTTCAATTTCCTGTGGTCTTGTGTTTTCAAGGTGCTTCTTGAGTGAGTCCACTCAAGAAGAGACTTAGTTGCACCAATCACTGTTCTTCAAAGCTCATTCGCAGCTCACCAGGCAGACTCGCTCAATGATCTGGATCAGATAAATGAAGAGAAGCGCTCCGCCGATGGAACGATCATCAGTGAACTCAGCAAACTACAGCAGGCCATGAGTGCCCAGAAGTTCGTGGATTGGTTGCTGGCCCAGCTCAAGTGAGAGTTTAAACCTAGGCCCAAATTTGCACACAAATGTGTTACTTAACTATGTCTAAAATATCTCCTGACTTTCATTATGTTATTATGCTCATCAAATAGGGCGTATAAGCTCTTTCAGCTTTGATGATTTCAAGGTTGGTGATGCTATCCTGCATATTATGCCTCTGAAAGTCCCACTTCTCACCCTGAAAATGCCTTACCCACCCTGTAATGAAACGTAGATTTTAAATCATTTTCCCCACTGTGGTCTTAGCAATATTTACTCTCTTACCCATTTTCTATTAAAATTGAAAGCTGACTTTTTAGACATGAACAGTTAGGAAACTATTTTTTGACCAAAAGATAAGAGCAAATTCAACATTCCCTTGTAGGGTTCAAACTCATGACTGTAATCACATTTAAAGTAACCCCTAGCCAAGGTAATCGTGGTAAGGAATGGAAAGAGATGCAGTCATTTTCTTGTAGAATACAATCCAAGATACACATTTAAAATTATAGCCTGGCTGCACCACATAAAGAGAGAAGAAGGCAAATAAGAGCACAAGCCCTTCGTAAGGAATAAGTTTTAATGTTGGATTTTCGTTGACAGTGTTGGGTTTTATGGTGCATGTAGGCTACGGAGGGAAATCTTTTAAAGGGTTTCACAGAGATGGTGGAATTTCACAATTTCTTTGAAGAGTGGCCCACAGGGGAAGGGAGTTGTGCATCCAAAGTAGCTGAAGAAATCTAAATATCAGGATAAGGACATAGATTTGCCTGGAAAGAGAGAGAGAGAGAGAGAGAGAGAGAGAGAGAGAGAGAGAGAGAGAGAGAGAGAAAGAGAGAGAGAGAAGAGAGAGAGAATGAATATGTCTCAGCTGGAAGAATTGGAGAGACAGAGTGGTATACCAAAACTTCTTCAAATGGAGGACATGAAAGGAAAGATGTTGGTCATGGTCAGAGCAGACACTGGGAGAAGTCCCTGTTAGTTACTACAGACATGGCCATTGGTGAAATAAGAGAAATTTGAAAAAAAAGAAAACAATTATCCTCATTTCTGGAAAGGGAATGCTACGATTTGGTAATATAATGTAAAATAATCCTCACCCTCAGGCGGTTTCTGTTGTGTGTTTAAGATGAAACCTTCCAGGGTAATAGATGCAGGAGGGCAGTTGGTAACCACCTACACAGATCACATTTGAGGATGATATGGAGTCAGCATCTTAGCTTTCCTCACTGCTGTCCATCACCTGTTTCCTTTCATCCATTATCAGGTGGTTCTTTTGATGACATTTTGAGATGTTCCCTAGCTTTCCCTTGACTCACTTAACTATGTCTGATCCCGTAAGTATTAACAAACAGCTGCCTTGTCTGCAAGCTGCATAACATATTGGAGAGTACACATACACTGAGGCAGAAGTAAATGCAACAGTAACAATCAATGGCACGGATAAGCAGAAGAGGTGGAAATGGGTGTGCTGAGTGGGCCAAAGCTCCCCTTAACTGCTATTATCTCTCGCCCATCAACCATCCATTCAGATACTTCATGTAGTTTCAGGACGAGTCTCCTAACTACCCTCATCTCTTAAATCTCCCTCAGTCTCTTCAACCCCAACCTGCCATACTTACAGGTGAGAACCATATTGCTAAAGAGACAGATCTTCAATGTAACGTTCACATTTCTATCAGGAATGGCATTGACAAATGTCATGATGAATATGAGAGACACGCTGAAGGGACCTTTACCAGTGATTTAAGTTCTTATTTGGAGGCCAAGCTGCCAAGGAATTCATTGCTTGGGTAGTGAAAGGCCTAGGAAGACAAGAGTTAAGTCTGTACACTCTTATTTAACTTTAATTTTTTATTTTTGCATGATGTTGAAAAGTTACACTACAGTTATCTATTTATTGATTTGAGTTATAGAAGCAATTAGTATAGTCTCACAAAGTAAGGAACTAACTCCTATTGGTGGGAGACAATCTACAAGAATTTAATATGTTTTATCTGTAGTATCAAGTATTAATAATAGAGTCAGACAGGTGGTATTTGTATCACACATTAGACTTGTGTTATAAGTAGGCTATTCATTTGTCAATCCAAGACACTTTTGAGAATAGGGTGCTATTGAAAACTACATCAGGATGATAAGCTTAAACTAGAAATACTAGGGATAATGAAAAAAAGAAATAATGCTGAAAACTTAAAGTTTGACTTTAAGTATTTACATATAGGATCAACATATATTTGTGTTACTGTTTAGCTAATTAACTGATACAGACTGAAAGGTATTAAACTTAAGATGTTTAATGAAATGACACTCAAAATATAAATATGTGCAAAAGTCCATATATTTAACAACATCCCCATTTTTATGGGACTGTCATATAAATAGCCATTTATTTTCACAGCTGAAAATAAGATTAAGTCCGTTAGGTACCTTCTTGGATCTTACCACAACCAAACAGACCCCTGGACCATCTCATTTTCTCTTGACCATTTTGATTGACATTTGAATTATGAGAAGCAGGAAATTCATGTTCAACTCAATTTTTTGTGAAATTTAAAGCAAGCTTACTGAGACTTGGAGAAATCTTAAGACAAAAGGGATTGTATTACTATTTAGCTAATAACCTGATATTGTCACTGCTTTTTTAAACCTTGATGACCCAATTTACAAAATCAGTGGTAAAATAGTCGCTTATACTTGAGGATATTTTATGATATTTTAAAGGGGCACCAAAAATGCTGCTAATTAAACTAATAAAAACAGAAAATCTAATATAAAATTTAATCCCTTAATACTGCACTTTGCAAGGCTGTTCTAATAACCACTAGTTTTACATTTTCCTTAATTTTCAACAGACTAATAGTCTCAATAATAACTTCTGTCTTGCCAATTACTAAAATCTCTGGACCAGCAGGACCACTGCAGAAGGCATGAAGTTTTACAGGCTGGGTTTCCCGTCCTGCTCTGCTCTTCACTACCTCCAGGTTGTCCATTCTGACATGCACCAGTTCATGCAGGTTCTCACATTTGGCCCTCTGTAAACATGACATCCTGTTTTCTCAGTGACCCGAACACGTTACCAGTGATACGCAATCAGAAAGCATGTATTTAAAGCATTTAACCAAATACCTATTTTTATCCCCCTTGTCCTCAGTTCCCCAAAAGCCACTCCTGAACCGCTCCGCCGCAGACATGCCGAAGGCTCTTTCTCTGATGAAATGAACACAGTTCTCGATAATCTTGTCACCCAGGACTTTATAAACTAGCTGCTTCAAAACAAAATTACCGTCAGGTGATTGCATTTTAGTGCATTCTGAAAACCATCAAAACTTTCATAAACAGCGACAGGTTGTTCCTTGTGTGGGGAGGGGAGTCTTTGCTCTCTTGGTAGATAAGCAACAGTATGACTCATTTAAGAATACATCATTATATTTGTTTTAGATAATTACACATTTACTCATTCACCCACTTACTCCAAAAATATTTCCTGAGTGTCAATTAAGGGACAGGGCACTAGGAACACAGATAAGAATGAAACATGGAAATATACAGCATTCACGTGATAATGTGACATTCTAGATTGCTACTTATTTTGAATTTTTAGCACAAATAAATGTGTTATTATATACTTAATGTAATAAGGATAGTAATAAAAATCTAAACACCAAAAGTAACCACTTATCTTGGTGGGTTATCATGGCTTTTTATAACTATTTATACACTTTATATTCCTTGACCGGGGAACTTTAGGATGGCATCTTTGAGTGCAAATATTTGAAAAGTTAAAAAGACTATGGGATTCATAAGACAAAATGATCAATAAATAACTTTTACCAAAATAAATCTTTAAAATATTTCCTGGATAATTTAACAACATTATGTGAGTATGATAGCTCTGTTATATGACTGTCTTTTTCTTTTATCTTTAGGAAGTAAGTATGTCACTACTCAAGATCATCTTCATAACGTCAACTTCCAGCCACATGGGATGTTTGAAATTTTCAGTTCTGTAAATTTAAGAGGTGTTTTCTGAAGCCGTGTTGCTTTGCATGCCAATGAATAGATTGTCTTTTAAGGTTGTGTTGTCAAAAGAGTATAAATGGAATAAACCATTATAAAACTATTGCTAAAATATCAGCTTTAAAATATAAAAGTGCAAAATCTTATTTTCTTCTTGTTTTGGATGAAGTACCCTAACCTGCTTATAGTTAGCAATGAAATTGTTTTTCTATGATATAATTTGCACATGTAAATTATTCCAATCACAGCGTCTCCGCAGTAAAATAAGGATTGGGCTGGTGGCCACAGTGGTGGAACTGGAAAGAAAACTTTCTTCTTGAAACTTTTGTCATAAAAATGCTCCTCTTTCACTATATCAAAGACATACTTAAATAAAACCTTCAAGCATCCTTACTGTTGTCTGTTTGCGCTTCTTCATGCCCCCACTCCTTCCAAACATCTCTTCTTCCTGAGCCTGAAGTCCACAACCCAACTCTGGCACCCAGGCATTGCTTCGTGTGGTTAACATTTTGAGCCAACGTTGGACACTCATGATATTTTATATAAATGTATTGTTTTCTGGCTTCTCTGGAAAGATTAGGACATCAGGCAACATTAGACCCACAAAACAAATCTGTTCTGGAGATGAATACCAGCTGCCTCCTTTTGAAGAGTCACAGCTCATTATTGTGCCCCCTACACACACACACACACATACACACACACTCACACACACACACACACACAGCCACACACACACACACACACTCACACACACACACACAGCCACACACACACACACACACACACAAACTGCACACTTATATGTGCTCATATACCCAAACCCATGTAATGTACACAGTAGGCACTTTCCCCTGACCCACTTTACTTACGCATCTCACTTGCCTGGCACCTGCTGACATTTAAGTAACCATCATGCCCTGTACCCTATCTCCCCATTCTGCATTGTCCAGTATGTTGGGCCAGTCTGATGTCGATTGCCATGCCAGACACTTTTGGTTTTTACATACAACATTGCCAACTCCATTCCTCTCTTTTTTATTGAAATACTAGAGGCCCAATGCACAAAATTAATACAAGGAACTCAGCCCCCACCGCAGCTGTGCCTTCATCTGGAAGGTCTTCCAGAAGGACCTCTGGTCAAATTAGCATATTAGGCTTTTATTATTAGAGATAATCAACATATAACATTGTTTAAGTTGTACAATGAGCAAGTTTTATACATTTATTTATTGCAATATGATTACCACCTTAGTTTTAGCAAACCTTCTATGAGGTCACATAATGATTATTTCTTCAGGGCATGGATATTGATGTTCTTAGTAAACGGAGGCGCAGAGATGAGTCGGACGACAGGATACGGAGAAGCAGAGGGCTACCGCTCGCTCAGGCGAATAGCAAAGATCCTCTGATGCCTCATGGCTTTTATTGGGGATGAGCACAGCAAATAACAATGGAGTGCAGCAAGTAACAATGATTAACAATGGTGCTTATGAAATCATCAGAGCTAAGTTATACATTACACTATTAATTTCCAACATAATACAAAGACTCTTTCCACCTGCAGCAGTGCACCCTCCCCTGAACTTTCTATGCCCTCATGGACTATTCATCACGTCAAGGAAAGTTCTGCCTCGGAACAGTAAGTCTCGCTTGCAAGACTTTGTTCTGACGCGGCCCGCTTGCAGGCTCACGCCTTCTCCCGGCAGAGCGTCCTCTTCTAGTTAACTTCTTTCGGCTTGACCGCTACATTTCCCCCTTTTTTGTTTTGCTTCAGGTTCATGACAGAAAAAATAGCACTGCGTTGATTGTTTACTGCTGCGGCTTTACGGGATCTTCTGCAGACTAAATATAGAACAAAGTAAAGTATTAATATTAGCAATAACAACCCTGAGGAGGTTCCCATTAAAGCTTGAAAATGTGGAATAGGATTCATATTCTGTATCTCATTTATAAGATCTTGTAAAACTTGCTGTCTGGTTACCTCCTCTAATTTCTTTTGAAATGTTGTGTGAATGTGATCTTGAAGATCAAGAATTTCTTGTGTTAAATTGCCATGATTCAATAAGTGTTTCTTAACCTTATCCCAAGGAAAAGCTGTCTCATTGTAAGGCACAGGGGTGATACACAGACCAGTATGGTTCCAATCACATTTTAACTGTAATCGCCTTTGCAGGCTCACAATTTGGTCCCCTAATAAAGCTACTGTTTGTTTAAGATCGGCTATTTATTTATTAATTTCACTATCAATTTTCCGTTGAGAACTCTATAACTGTTCTGAATCTTTATGCCATTCCTGAACAAAAGCAGCAGTTTGGACTGATCGCTGCAATGCCACCCCAGCTGTTGCTGCAGTCGCTGTCACAGCAATCAATCCTAGAATTGCAGCAATTAGTATGCCAATAAACCTTTTTGATCTCTTTAATATTCCTTCCGCAATAGATACAAGCTCTCTCTACTGTGATTAAAAGGTACAGAGCTATTTACACAGGTTAACAAAGTACAATTAAAACAAGATATTTCTCCAGCAGTTTGATTCCATTGGACTGGACCCTTTTTCATCTGGTTTCAAAGGTCCACGATCTTTAAAAAGTCCAGGCATCTAATTAGAGTCTTTAGTTACAGGGCCTTCCATGGGCAGTCACAAGACGTTCCCCTTCCTGGCATCGGCACTTCACCTGTCCCCATGTAGGTGGAGAAGTATTTTGGGTGCGAGGCAACTGCGTGCGAATTGTTTGTCCTCCCTGGATGGTTAGCTGAGCAAACCGGTCTTCTAGTCCCGCCTCGTCATGCTTCCTCTTGCTCGCCATGCCTTAGCTTGATTCTTTTATTAGGAATCCAGAATTTCTTAGTTCCTGTGGAAACATAAGCATAGCCTCGACCCCACCTTAAAACGGTAGTCGGGCACCATTGATTAGTAGTGACATCTTGATACATAATAGGTTGTTCTACCGGGACCTCCTTTTTATGTCCCCAATGCATTTCAGCAGCTGTCACTGTATCTGTATTCAAATTTAAAAAATTTAAAGTAAATAGAGCTCTTAATAATCTTCGTCGGGGAGTCTGGCCTGATACCAGCTCTTCTCCCCCTTTTTGTTTTTGCAGCATTTCTTTAAGGGTTCGGTTCTGCCGTTCAATAATTGCTTGACCTGTATTGTTTCTAGGAATTCCTGTAATATGTTTAATATCAAATTGTTGAAAAAATTGATATTACCTGATAAATATGCTGAGCCATTGTTAGTTTTAATGGCTCGGGGCTTGCCCATTACAGCAAAGGCTTCTAATAAATGTGTTATAACAGCATCAGCTTTTTCAGAGGACATCGCTGATGCCCATGAGAAATGGGAATAAGTATCAATAGAATGGTGAACAAATTTAAGCTTGCCAAATTCTGGCACCTGAGTGACATCTATTTGCCAAAGGGCATTAACAGTTTCTCCTCTGGGATTAACCCCTATGGGTAAGTGAGCAGTGTGGAATGGCTGACAGTGAGGGCGTGTTTTAAAAATATTTTTAGCCTGTCTCTAAGTAATATGATGCTTTTCTTTCAATGCTCTAGCATTGGAATGATACATATTATGCTCTCTTTGAGCGGAGGTTACTGTACCAACCAATTGATCAATGTTAGTATTCCCAGTAGATAAAGGTCTAGGTAGTAAAGAGTGTGCACGAATGTGTGTTATATAGATAGGATCATGCCGGAGGCGTAAGAGCGTTTGAAGCTGTAGAAATAGTTCATGCAAGTCAGACCTATCATTAAAGATAGTAGCCGTTTCAATGTGTTGTACAGTAAACTCCGCATATTGAGAGTCAGTAATAATGTTAAGAGACATAGAGTCTTTATCTTGTAGTAACATAACAATTGCAAACAATTCTGCCTTTTGTACTGATTGGTAAGGAGATTGTACTACTTTATTTTTTTTTAAAATTACTGTATCCAGCCATTCCTTGTTTGTTTGTATCTGTAAAATAGGTTTCTGCTCTAGATAGGGGGGTTGGAGAAACTATTTTTGGCAAAATCTATTGAGTTCTTTTTAAAAATTGTATTCTTTTGTCTTTAGGATAAATATTATGAATTTTTCCCATAAAATTACTAAAGGCTCTCTGCCAATCATCTGATAATTGCCAATGAATTTCTTGTTGTTGTTTACTAAAGGGGATTATTATTTCATCTGGATCTTGTCCACATAACTGTCGCAAACGGATTCTTGCCTTTTCTATTAAAATGCAAATTTTCTGTAAATATGTAGATAATTTTTTACTGGATTTCTTAAGCAAAAATACCCATTCAATTATGTTAGTATCCTGCATAAGAATTTCCGTTGGAGAATGTGGGGTATGAATAATTAAAACTTTAAGATTCCGCAGTGATTGTATACGATCTAACTGTCCTGCTTGAATTTGTTGCTCAATTAATTGTAATTCGGCTTCTGCCTCAGGAGTCAATTGCCTAGGACTATTGAGATCTGAGGGTCCCTCTAATGTTTGAAATAGATTAGTTAATTGATAGGTGGGGATTCCAATAGATGGTCGAAGCCAATTTATATCCCCCAACAGTTTCTGAAAATCATTTAAGGTGTTAAGACTATCCCTTCTAATCTGAACCTTTTGAGGTTGAATAATGCTTGCTGAAATTTTCTGTCCTAAATATAACCAGGGCTCCACTTGCTGAATTTTTTCCTCTGATATTTGGAGCCCATACTCTTTAAACAATTTTCTAGCTTCTTGCAGCATTCTATCTACTTTAGATTTTTCTTTATGTGCTAATAAAATATCATCCATGTAATGATAACAAATGCCTGTAATAAACATTTCTCTTAATATTTGTAAAGGTTGATGAACATAAGCTTGACACATAGTAGGACTATTTAACATTCCCTGGGGGAGAACTCGCCATTGATATCTTTGATTAGGTTGGCTGTTATTTAAGGAAGGGACCGTAAAAGCAAATTTGTCACAATCCTGAGATTGTAAAGGGATTGTGTAAAAACAGTCTTTCAAATCAATAATTATTAAATGCCAATTTTTAGGAATTAATGCTGGATTTGGAACTCCAGGTTGTAAAGGTCCCATAGGCTCAATAATCTCATTAATCCGTCTTAAGTCAGTTAACATTCTCCATTTACCTGATTTTTTCTTTATAACAAAGACAGGGGAATTCCATGGACTAGAGCTGGCTTCTATATGCCCTAGTTGTATTTGTTCTTTGATAATAATTTGGAGCGCTTCCAACTTTTCTCTTGTTAGGGGCCACTGCTCTACCCAAACTGGTTTAGTTGTTTTCCATTTTAAAGGCAGGGCGAAGCACTTTGAAGTGGCCCCCTCTATAAATTTTGGTCTTGAACACTGGTGCCAGTGACGCCAGCACTAGCTTAACAAATCATTTGTCTATGACCTTTCTGTAAAGAAGGTATAGTAATTGTAGCCTTACATTGTTGTAAAAGATCTTTTCCCCACAAAGATAGTGGAATGGAGGCAACATATGGCTGTATTTGGCCTTTTTGTCCTTCAGGCCCTTGATATTCAAGTACATTAGAGCTTTGTAAAATTTCAGTGAGGTTTACAACCTGTAAAAGTTGCATTCACCTTGTGCACCAGCCAAGATTGAGGCCAGTGCAAAGTAAAAATTATAGTTACATTAGCCCTAGAATCTACTAGGTTGATAATTTTTATTCCCTCCGGGAATAAATTGTAAAAATTGAGGTCTTTGGCCTCCTAAAATTGTATGTTAAAAAACCTTTTTTCCTGTGCTACTAAATCTTCTAGTTTGCTTAACTGGTGCTGTATGCCCTATTTGTTTATAGGGAAGTAATAATAACTGTGCCATTTTTTCCAGCCTTTATATTTATAATACTAAAAGCAGACATCATAACTTATATTTCTCCTTCATAATTTGCATTAATAACTCCGGGAGCATGTTTAGCTTTCTCTTGTGGGACTTTTGCCTTCAGATCATTTTTTTTTTTTCATATGTCCCACTTTCCCACATCCATAGCATTTAGCAGGATGGGAATTGCAGTTTTTAATGCATCAGCAAGAAGATTATTATTATTATTAATTATTTATATAAGATTTTAATAAGATTATTATTATTATTATTATATGAATATTATTTATATAACTTTAGAAAATGATTGGGCCGGGATGCTAGCCTCCTCTATTTTTGACCAAGCCTTTAAACAACAAGTTCTAATTTGTGCAATAACAGCATTCTCTAACAGCACCTGTTGCTGTAAGCTACTATGTGTCCCAGTTCCTGTTAACTGGTCAAAATTACATCTAGGTGGGTTTTCTTGGGCGTTAATCATCGCCACTCTCCTGGCTTCTTCCCACCACCAGGATTTAAATTTCAGATATTGCCCTGGGGCTAATACTGCCTTAGCTATAGCATTCCAAGTATAAGGAATTAATTTATAATCTGTATAAATTAATTTTATATTAATTAATATATAAAAATTAATAATATATATAATTACATATAATATTATAATTAATAATATATATAACTCTTGAGGGTATTGAGCATTAGCAGCTCTTTGTGTCCTCAGGAGGTGGGTGGAGGCTCAGCTGCTAACGCCAAATTAATGGCTAGTGCCGCTTTACTTTCACTTTTCGGCGGCGGTGCAACCAACTCCTGAGGGCTTTTATTCTCTTTCTTTTCCTTACTACTGTAAGTAATAATTCTTTTAAACTTCCTAAAATTTCCTTCATCTCTGTTTCCCTTCTCGCCACTCTTTTTTTCCTTAACTTAGGGCGAGGGCATCATTCATCTTCCGAACCAGCAGAAGATGAATCATCCAGCTCTGAATCGCTGGCTGAGGTTATTCTTTCATAACCCCCTACTTCATTTTTATCCCTAGCTTTCTGTCTTTTACTTGACTCCCTCGGTTCAGTGACCTCTAACGGGAGCGGCTCAGGTGGTAGTGATTTCCCAGTAGGGAGAGGCTCAGGATTTAAACATTCAGCTCCTCGAGTAGCACTTTGTGACTTCATAGGAATTTCTTTACAATCTTCAGAATCAGACTGAAAAGGCTGTAAAGCTAACGTTACTAAATTAAAAACAGCCCATACATCAGCCTCTATAGCATTTCCCTGTTGGTGAGCCCTCCTTAATGACCTTCCAACTTGTTTCCACAACTTAAGATTTAACTGTTGTTTTCCTTCTGGGTTAAACCAATAACAGTGCTGCTGAATTGCCTCAAACAATTTTTTAAAAGCCTCATTCTTCACTTTTACCCCTGAACTCTTTAACAATGATCTCAAGACATCTATATATTGACTCTGCATCTGCATCGACGGGCTAGTCCCCATACTCTGCTTCTATTGCCGAAAGTTCGCGTACTCGGCGCTGGCATCTCCCTTTCGGTCCCACGCCCCTTAGACTCACCCCTGGTCCCTGTTCGTGGCGCCAGATATTGATGTTCTTAGTAAACGGAGGCGCAGAGATGAGTCGGACGACAGGATACGGAGAAGCAGAGGGCTACCGCTCGCTCAGGCGAATAGCAAAGATCCTCTGATGCCTCATGGCTTTTATTGGGGGTGAGCACAGCAAATAACAATGGAGTGCAGCAAGTAACAATGATTAACAATGGTGCTTATGAAATCATCAGAGCTAAGTTATACATTACACTATTAATTTCCAACATAATACAAAGACTCTTTCCACCTGCAGCAGTGCACCCTCCCCTGAACTTTCTATGCCCTCATGGACTATTCATCACGTCAAGGAAAGTTCTGCCTCGGAACAGTAAGTCTCGCTTGCAAGACTTTGTTCTGACGTGGCCCGCTTGCAGGCTCACGCCTTCTCCCGGCAGAGCGTCCTCTTCTAGTTAACTTCTTTCCGCTTGACCGCTACACATGAGAACATTTAAGATCTAGTCTTCTAGCAAATTTTAAGTAAATAATACAGTATTGTGGATTTTAAGCACTATGCTCTGCATTAGATGGCAGAATTTACTCGTCTTCTAGTTGCAAGTTTGTACCCTTTAAGAATGTCTCCCCAACTCCCCCACCCTTAGGCCCTGGTAACCACCATTCTACTCTCTGTTTCTATGAGTTTGGCTTTTTAGATTTCACATAAAAGTGATATTATACAATATTTGTTATTTTCTGTCAGGCTTATCTCACTAGGCATAATACTCTCAAAGTTCATTCACGTTGTTGGTAAATGGCAGAATTTCCTTCTTTCTCAGGGCTGAGCTGACGGAGCAAACCAACAGAAAAATCCATAAGATCTGATAAACTCAATCAACTAAATACACTTAACATTTATAGTATATTGCACCTAGGAAAAATAAAATTAATATTTTAAGTAGACTTTAAATGTTTACCAAGATTGACTTATGCGGGATCAAAAATCAATAAATTTCAATTATTAAAATTATTTAGAGTACTAGAGGCCCGGTGCACAAAAATTTGTGCACTCGGGAGGGGAGCGGGGTCCCCCAGCCCGGGCTGTGCCCGCTCGCAGTCTGGGACCCCTCTGGAGATAACGACATGCTGGCTTACGCCTGCTCCCGGGTGGCAGAGGGCAGGCCCAATCCCTAGGTGCAGCCCCTGGTCGGGCTCAGAGCAGGGCCCATTGGGGAGTTGGGGCGCCGCCCCGCCATGCACAGAGCAGGGCGGATCGTGAGGTTGCGATGCCACCCTCAGTCACACTCTGGGTAGGGCCGATTGGGGGGTTGGGGCACCGCCCCCTGTCAAACTCAAGGCAGGCTCGATTGGGGAGGTTGTGGCACCACCCCGTCACGCACAGAGCAGGGCCGATCAGGGGGTTGGGGCACTGCCCCCTGTCACTCACAGAGCAGGGCCGATAAGGGGGTTGGGGTGCTGCACCCCGTCAAACACAGAGCCACAGGGCGATCAGGGGGTTGGGGAGCTCCCCCTATCAGTCACACAGCAGGGCTGATCAGGGGGTTGGGGTGCCTTCCCCTGTCACGAACAGAGCAGGGCGGATCAGGGGGTTGGGGCGCCGCACCCTGTCACACACAGAGCTTCAGGGCGATCAGGGGATTGGGGAGCTCCCCCGTATCAGGCACAGAGGAGGGCTGATCAGGGGGTTGGGGCGCCTTCCCCTGTCACGAACAGAGCAGGGCGGATAGGGAAGTTGTGGCCCCGCCCCCTGTCACTCACAGAGCAGCAGGGCGATCAGGGGGTTTGGGCGCTGCCCCCTGTCACGCTGATCCCGGTGCCGGGAGGCCACACGGTTCCACTGATCCCGGTGCCGGGAGGCATATTACCCTTTTACTATATAGAATAGAGGCCTGGTGCACGGGTGGGGGCCGGCTGGTTTGCCCTGAAGGGTGTCCTGGATCAGGGTGGGGGTCCCCACTGGGGTGTCTGGCCAGTCTGGGTGAGGGGCTGAGGGCCATTTTCTGGCTGGCGTGTGACTAAAGCTCCCAACTGCTCCTTTTTTTCTTTTTTTCTTTTTATTCTGGGCCAGCTTTAGCTCTGAGGTCTCGGCTGCTGAAAGCCGGTTTCTGGCCTTTGTTTTTCCTTCTGTATTTGAAACAATATTGCAGTCCGGCTGGCTGAACCTGGCTGACTGAAAGCTGGTTTCTGTGGTTTTGTTTAGCTTCTTATTTGCAACATAGTACATAGTTGCTTAGAGTTGCAGCTGAGATGCCGGCAACTCAGGCGGGGAACGTTAGAGTCAGCCGTCACTGGAGCAAGCAAGCCTCCCTGTTCGCTTCAGTGCATGGCTGCCGGCCGCCATCTTGTCTGACAGTTAATTTGTATAAGGATATGCTGATTAGCCAATGAGAAGGCTATTGGTCGTACGCTAATTACCATGTTTCTCTTTTATTAGTGTAGATGATCTTTCACCCAGTGGAATTACGCTAAAAACTAAAAAAGAAAAAAAAAAGATACCTTACATATTCACAACTGCTTGAATCTATGCAATGACTTCTATATAACCCATGGGTCAAAGAAGATATCATAGTAAAATAAAATTAAATACTTTCAAATTCTATGATAATGAAGATATAATAAATACAAACTGGAGATACAACTAAAGCAGTGATTAAGGGTAAAAGATAGCTTTAAATACATTTGTTAGAAAAGAAGAAGTTAGAAAAACAATAGCTTAACTTTTTCCTCAAAAAACTGAAAAAAAAAGAACTTCAACTCTCAAACAGTAAACTAGAGGAAATGAAAAAGAAGAAAATAATGAAATACACAAAAATTGCCAATAAATATGAAGAAAGCCAAAAGTTTGTTCTCTGACCAGATTAGTAAAATTAATAAGTTCCTAGCAAGACTAGGCAAGAAAAAGAAAAGAGAGAAAATGTTACCAGTATCCCATATAATAAAAGAGAAATATGCAAATCAACCAAAAAGCAGAATGACCAGTTGGCAGGGGGTGAGACCAGCGAGCAGGCTGTGCCAGGCCAGCCAAGGCGCATGCCAGCGGGCAGAGGGAGGGAATGGCCTTGTGGTGGGAGGGGACTGCAACCAGCGGCAATGGCAGAGGGGCATTAGGGGGGCCAGCACCATCCTCTGATAGGCCCATCTGGTTGCTTCCCGCAGAGGGAGGCTGGGCGGCAATGGCAGGGTGATGGGGCGGTGCCATCCCCTGATTGCCTGTCCAGTCACCTCCTGCAGAGAGAGGCCAGACATCTGTAGGCCATCCCCTGAGGACTCCCAGACTATGAGAGGGCACAGGCAAAACTGAGGGAGCCCCCCACCCCAAATTTTCATGCACTGGGCCTCTAATATATAAAAAAAGAAGAAAATTCTAAAGATTTTACAAACAATAAAAGTATAATAAGAACATACAGGGGTGGACAAAAGTAGGTTTACAATTGTTCATATGGAAAAAAATACATGTGGGTTATGATTATTACAATAGCTTCATTAACTCTGTGTTTAGCGTACTCACAAACTATAAAGCTACTCTTGCCCACCTCTGTTTTACATAAAAATGTATGCCTTACAAATTTGGCAATTAGATGAAATGAACAAACTCTTTTAAAAATATTACTAAATTAAACACAAATAAGAGGAAAATCTTAATAGTCCTCTTTGTACTCTCAAAGTTGGGTGTGTTATTTTTTAAATTTTCCAGAAAGAACTTCAGGACAGGATGGCTTAACAGGTGAATTATTCTAAACATTGAAGAAAGAAAAGACATCAACATTACATAAACTCTTCAAAATAAGGAAAAAATAAGGAATATTTCCCAGCTCATTTTATGAGGCCAGGATAATATTGATACAAAAATCTTACAGATTTTATAGAGAAGGAAAAGACCAATCTGATTAACGAACAGAGGTGAAAAATCCTGTACAAAACATCAATAATCAAATCTAGCAATATATAAGAAAAATATAACAATACAAACATGGTGCATTCTAAGAATTTCTCAGTGGTTAATGATGTTTTACAAATCCATGTAATTAACAACAGTAACTGAAATAAATAGAAGAAAATTAATATGCTTGTTTCAATAAATGTAGCAAACACACCTAATGAAATTCAAGACCCATTAACATTGTGTTAAACCCTCAGAAAATAATGATAAAGTTAAAATCTTTAACTACTTTGGGTAGAAAAAATAATTTGTAGGAATAACAAATCAAAATTAGGACTTTATAAAAAGTAATAAAATTGAACAGCACTAGCCAACCTAAGCAAAGAATAAAAGTAAACAATACAGGACTGAGCAGAGTTACAGTTGTGAGTACATGAAACACAGAGTTTATTCCTGTATTATTATTTCTTAATTATTCTGTTACTTGTTTTTATTATATCTATAAACCTTCTTTTCCCAGCCTTATATATATAATAAAATTAATTGGGAAATAACCATTGAAACAGGTGAATTAACACAAATTTGAGTTAATTTGTGAAACTGCTGAATAAAAATATTTTAAAATCTAAGTGATATGGATACAATTTTTAATGCAATTTTAAAAAATTGTTACTAGTGGAGATCAAAATGATTTCCATAAAAGAAGTATTCAACAGTATTAAAGAACCAACTCGTAAAATGTTTCGCATGGAACATCTATCAAACTTTCAAAGAGAGGGTAAATAATATACTTCATAAATTATTCCAGAGGCTAGGGGAAATAATGAGAAGAATGACGTAATTCTTTTAATAAATTGAGTATATCATTGGAACCTACACTTGATAAAGATAGAAGAAACAAAAAGAAAAGTATGGGCTAATCTCGCTTATGAATCTTGATTTTGAAATCCTAAAAAATAATCAGCAAATAGAATCCAACAGCATATTAAAAACATTAATACACCATGACCAAGTGTAATTTATTCCAAATTACCAAGGATGTTTTAATATTAGGAAATTTATTTATGTAATTAGACCATATTAAGAGATCTAAAAATTTATTTTATTATTATTTCCACACATATATGTATTTGTCTGTACAGGTATGTGTAATTATATATGCCACCCAATGCCATTGATAGGTTCTGTGCCTTTCAGCGAAAAAAAAACAACATGCAATAAAACAAATTTTACCATAGGCTAATTGATACAAACATGAGTTAAGTTCCTGTGGCATCTCATCAATGTTATAACAAAACAACATTGAAAAAAACAATATTATTTAAGGACTTGCTGTAAACACTGAATGAGGAGGAGGTTTTTAGAGGCTGGAGGGGAAACAGAAGGTTTAGTTTGGTCATAACAAAGATATCCAGTTGGCTTCCACATCCATCCCTACCCCACACGAACCCACTAGAAGTTGTCCCACAAAACAATGATGGAGATGTACTGACAGTGGATTAAGAAGAGACAAAAAGAAATGAGGGTACAGATAACAAAACCACTGTGGTCTCTGTGGTCTTTCAGGTTTTTCCCAAGAGAAGTGTCCTTATACATAAGAAGGGCATAGGAGCAGTATGGTTGAAAGAGGGGTAGGACTTGACTTTGAAAAATGTATTATATAAAATTGAAAAAATGATATATTTACTAATTGTTCAGATGGAAAAGAGGCAAAGGGGCTGATTGGTAGAACTCGAGGATTTGCTGTTAGCTGGTTTAATGTGTCAGCTGATTCGTTCAGAAGAGATGCCTGAGGAACAACGTTGTATCTCCTCCCCCCTCGAGCAGACTACATGTAACACAGAGCTGGGAAAGGTGAGTGTGCAAAATGAAATTGCTCGCTCTTCTCTTTCAAAGAGAGAGAACTGAGAAACAGAAGAGGGCACAAGGGAAAAAATAGCATCTGTCCTTGGCTAACGTGTCTAGTATGTAGGTAACAAAAATCAACGGAAGAATAATACAGTTTCAGAAAACTTCATAGGAAGAATATGAGTTTACACCATAACTTTGCTGGATATTAATTCAAAAATTTTACTCTTTTAAAAAATATATTTTATTGATTTTTTACAGAGAGGAAAGGAGAGGGATAGAGAGTTAGATACATCGATGAGAGAGAAACATCCATCAGCTGCCTCCTGTACACTCCCTAGTGGATATGTGCCCACAACCAAGGTACATGCCCTTGACTGGAATCGAACCTGGAACCCTTGAGTCTGCAGGCCGATGCTCTATCCACTGAGCCAAACTGGTTAGGGCAAAAGTTTTACTCTTTAGAGAGGATTTTCCCCCCAGGGAAATTATAGGTTCCTGCCAAGACAGAGAGAGTTTTTGCTTTTCCCTCAATGCTTTTGATTGATCCCTCTGAGTTTTCCAACAATCACAATTTCAATTTTGATGTTTGAAATCATTTCCGTCTGACATCTGGGACAAGCACATGACATTTCTAGGAAACTAGACATTTCTGGGAAAACCCCAAGAAAGATACATGTATAGTAACACATCTTTCCTGAAAATTCATGGAGCTTCAGATTCTTTATTTTAAAAATATATTTTATTGATTTTTTACAGAGAGGAAGGGAGAGGGATAGAGAGCCAGAAACACCGATGAGAAACATCGATCAGTTGCCTCCTGCACACCCCTCCCACCAGGTATGTGCCCGCAACCAAGGCACACGCCCTTGACCAGAATCGAACCCAGGACCCTTGAGTCCGCAGGTCAATGCTCTATCCACTGAGCCAAACCGGCTGTGGCTGCAGGACCAAGAGTGATCCTGAGTTGGGGGGGTGAAAGGATTAAGGAAAAGACAGACAAGAGAATAATAGCTGGGTCTCATGGGATGCTGCCTCCCTGATGAGGAGACAGTGCCAGCACCTACAAGCCTTGTCTTTATTTTATAGCAGATGTCACGAGGCAAAGCAGGGGCGTGATCACATTGTTTACAGCATTCTCGTGAGCTCCAACCCTACTCAACTACATGCACCCAAACTCTAGCACAAGGAATGTGGGGCCAGTGTTTGGACCATGGGTTCAAGCTTACAACCACAGCCATTGGCTATTATTGTGCTGGGAGGTCCCTGCCCTCCAGCTGGGACTTGCACTTGGCAATGAGAGGACCCTGTCCTTTCATTAGTCCGAGGTTTGAACCTGGCCAAAACACTGTAACTGCGCCCCACAACCGGCCAGGGCAGATTCTTAATATTCTACCCCAGCTAGAGAAATTGAACATAGAACAGTGACACATCAACGTGGCAGAGCAGAGAGATGTGTTTTAAAATCTGGCAGACTGGGCTTGAATATCAACTCTGCTGGTTGCTGGTCATGCTGCTTTGCTTCTTCAAGCCCCAGCAAAATGGGGATAATAGTTCCTACCTCATGGTTTTGTTGTGACACATAAGTAAGATAGCCCATTCCAAGTTCATAGTGCAGTGCCTGGCACATAAAACCCGTTCAACACATGAAATCCCACATTACATAAAATATTTTAAAACAATTGATAAGCAGTTAAGGCTAGCAACAGTCTGGTGAAAACCCACCAGTTTTGTTCTGAATTTGGATGATGGGAACATAATTCTAAGAAACATTTATAAATCCAAAAATGATCTATTAAATAAAACCATGAGTTCAAAACAAGTGCAGATATTTTCACAAGTAAAGTTGTGTTCATTTCTTATGTCTGCTATAACACATTACCATAAACTTATTGTTTAAAAGAACACACATATATTACTTTACAGTTCTGCAGGTCAGAATCTCAAAATGGGTTTTTATAGCCTGAAATCAAAATGTTAGCAGGGCCACAATCCCTCCAGGGCCCTAGGGAAAACTTCATATCCTTGCCTTTTCCAACCTCTTAGAGACTACCTGCATTCCTTGGCTTGTGGCCTCTACCTCTATATTCAAAGTGTATGTCTCTGATCTCTGCTCCCATCATCCTATCTCTTTTCTCTCTGACCCTAATGTGCCTATCTGTCCCTTCTAAGGACCCTTGTGATCATTTGAATCAACCTGGATAATCCTTATCACAAGATCATTAAGTTAATCACATCTGCAAAGTCTTCTTCGCCATGTAAGTTAACATAATCACAAGTCCTGGGGTACAGATGTGAATATCTTTCGGGGGGTCCTTATTTAGCCTACCCCCAAACCCAAGACACATTATACAGATATGGCATGTAGAAAGTAGCAGTTTGACAGTGAAGGGATTCAGATTTATTGTAGAACATAACTTAGGCCAGAAACAAACAAACAAAAAAGGAACTGCTATAATTTAAACAGCAAATATGCTACTGGGATAAGACAAGAAGAAATTTTTAAAAAAATATGTTTTTACTGATTTCAGAGAGAAAGGGGGAAAGAGAGAGAGAGTAAGAGAGAGAGAGAGAGAGAAAGAGAGAGAGAGGGAGAGAGAGAGAGAAACATCAATGATGAGAGAGAATTACTGACTGGCTGCCTCCTGCATGCCCCCCACTAGGGATCAAGCCAACTCAGGCATGTACCCTGACTAAGAATCAAACCCTGACCTCCTGGTCCATAGCTTGATGCTCAACCACTGAGCCATGTTGGCAGGGTAGACAAGTAGAAAACTTTCAAGGATATTCAAGAAATAACTCATTATTTTGAAAATAGCTAAATAAAGGATAAAAGCAAACATTTCTACTTTGCATTCCTTATGTAATTGTACTTCAAGATTACCAAATAGTTGATAAGGGGATGTTTCAGTCAATATTCTAGAATATTCCATCCAATAGAAAAGAAATATTGGAATTTGAATATCATTTGGCAACCCCCAATAAACTAATGTGTCTGAATACTGAGTATCAATGAATGTTAACATCACAAAGAGAAAAACAACCAAAAATTAGTCACCTGCTAATGGAAGACACAACACCTCTTGACCAAAAATCAAAGCTGACTCTAATACTGTCTCAAGAGGCAACTATTGTTATGCCCAGATTTCAGGATCCCCATGAGACCACACCAGGGAGCCAGCCATGTCCAATGCAAAAGCATAAGAGTCTTTATTCAAACCCGGGCTTGGCTCCCCTACCCTCCTTACTGATGCAGCAGCAAGTGGCAGAGAGAGCTAGCCCTGTGGGAAGAGGGGTTTTATAGGGGGTTGGAGTAAGGGGAGGAGAAAGGTCTGTGGGCCCTGCCGATTGGCCAGGCGAAAGTTGGTGTCTTGTTACACAGGATGTGGTTATATCTATGGCGCACACTTCCCTTGATTGTCATTGGTTAGTTTAAAGAAGTCCTGGGTGTGGCTAGCAGAGGCTTGGGCTTCTGGGAAGAAGCCTTGCCGAGCACATGGCTGCCCAAAAATAGAGGATCCAGGGTAAGAGGGAGGGCGTAGTCCTTACCCTGGGGCAAGATGGAGGGCATAGTCCTCGACCTTTCATTATCAGTTTACAGGGAGAACAAGGGCAGAAGAAGATGTTAAATAAAACCAACTCCATGCCAGCATTTGAAACTGGATTGAGGAAAACTCCCAAGACATGCATCCTGGTTTCTCAAAAACCAAACCAAACAGTAAAACTGCAGAGAGAGAGAAAAGAAAGGAAGCCTGAAACTTAATATGGACCTAAAAAGTTACCCTGCTTACATGCAAGGACCATATTTGAATCTGGATGCAAACAGGCAACTATTAAAAGAAACGATGAAACACTGAAGAAATCTACACTAATAAAAGAGAAACATGGTAATTAGCATATGACCGCTACCCTTCCCATTGGCTAATCAGCATATCCTTATGCAAATTAACTGTCAGCCAAGATGGCGGCCGGCAGCCAGGCAGCTGGAAGTGAACATGAGGCTTGCTTGCTTCAGTGAAGGAGGACTCCAACGTTCCCGCCTGCCTTGCTGGCCTCTGAGCTGGCAGTTTGAAACATTCTAACAAATATAGAAGCTAAACAAAACCCCAGAAACCAGCTTTCAGCCGGCCGGGATCTCAGAGCTGGAGTTATACATTGTTTCCATTATAGAACGCAAAGAAACCAGATACCTGCTTTCAGCAGCAGAAGTCTCAGAGCTAGAGCCAGAGCTAAAGCTGGCCCAGAATAAAATTTAAAAAAGAGGGAAAAAAGGAGCAGTTGGGAGCTTCAGTCAACAACCGCCAGCCTGAAAGCAGCCCTCAGCCCCTCACCCAGACTGGCCAGGCACCCCAATAAACACTATATGGCAGTTGGGATCTTAGTGGGAAAAAAAGGGAGCAGTAATATTGTGTCAGGATTGCCTATCCTATTGTAGCATTGGTTTGAATTTAGATAGAGCTCCTTTACTTCTATATTTTTCTAATTTTAGTTACATTAATTATTGTACTATTAAGGCATTCTGAAAGGCAGATAAGAATTTGAGCTGAGAGAGAGAGGCTGATGTTGATATTGATGTTTTTTAAAGAATAGTATTGGTTCTTATTTTATTTGAAATCTGCCATGAGCCATCTAGGTCTGTCAGATGACTTATAGTTGTATAATAGCTCTAGGAGGTTTACCATTCATATCTCAGAAACGAGGACAAAGACATTTTGATGAAAAGAAATCTCCCTAGTGTTCAGCTAATACATGCTAGATTTATTTTCATGACATCTCTTTTAATTTGATTATTAGACCTTACCTTCTCTATTTTGGTGTTTGAATGAGGACTAGAAACTAGAGCAGTGGAAATAAAGTTCATTGGTCAGGAACCAAGCACTGAGGTATTGGCCTCACCCTCAAAGTCTTATAATCCACTTCAAAAAAACAAGTTATATGGCCCTAACTGGTTTGGCTCAGTGGATAGAGTGTCGGCCTGTGGACTGAAAGGTCCCAGATTTGATTCCAGTCAAGGGCATGTACCTTGATTGCGATTGCGGGCACCTTCCCAGTAGGAGGTGTGCAGGAGGCAGCTGATTGATGTTTGTCTCTCATTGATGTTTCTAATTCTCTGTCTCTCTCCCTTCCTCTCTGTAAAAAAATCAATAAAATATATTTTTTTAAAAAAGAAAACAAGTTATATGGCCCCAAAGAGAAATAGTAATCTATCTATAGCCAAATAGAAAGTATTAAAGGATGAGGCGAGAAGACTTTCAGAAAAAAGGAAGACAGACAGAGCTTACCAGAGGAGGAGTATGAGACATTTTGGCTGAGCCGTGAAGGTCTTGTGTTGGGTTTGTGAACAGAAGTGGAGGCAGCATTTTAAGTTGCACAAACACCATGAACAAAAGTGCAGGTATAGCAGAGTGCAAAATGCGTTCAGTGTGGGAGATGCTGGTAATGGGGGAGGCTAGGCCTGTGTGGGGGCAGGGAGTAGATGCATTAATTCAGTTACATAATATATTTATTATATATAATAAGCATCATTCTCCAGCTGTAATAAACACAGAAAAATTCTATGACAAAACGTGTGCAAGGGGACAGTTTGATTGGGGTTTAGTTTTTGGAGGAGGGTGGTGGCAGAGAAGATTTCGAAGATCACTGAGAATTCAGGGGTTTCTCTATGATTTTTACAAATGCTTTTCTAAGGCAAAAAATACGCTTTTATTTTTATTATTTGTTATTGAATTTATTGGGGGTGACATTGGTTAATACAAATTCTATAGTACACCATCTGTATATTGCATGGTGTGTTCATCACCCCAAGTCAAGTCTTCTTCCATCACCATTTATCCCCCCATACCTCCTCTTCCTCCCCCCACCCTTTTCCCCTCTGGTAATCACCATACTGTTGCCTGTGTCTATTTCTTTTCTTAATCCCTACACCCTTTCCACCCAGCCTCACAACCCCCTCCCCTGTGACAGCTGTCAGTCTGTTCTCTATCTATGAGACTGTTTCTATTTTGTTTGTTAGTTTATTTTGTTCATTAGAGTCCACATGTGGGTGAAATGATATGGTATTTGTCTTTCTCTGCCTGGCTCCAGGTCCATGCATGCTGTTGAGTAAGATTTCCTTCTTTTTTATTGCCAAAGAGTATTCCATTATGTAAATGTACCACAGCTTAAAAAACAAAACAAAAAGAAAACATTGTTAAAAGTTTATCATTCATGCTCTGGCCGGTGCTACTCAGTTGGTTGGCGCATCCTCACAAGTGCACTGAACAGTCGCCAGTTCCATTCCGGGTCAGAGCACATACATACCCGGGTTGCGTGTCCAATCTCCTGTAGGGCTTGAACAGACATCAATATTTCTCTTTCTTTCTACCTCTCACTTCCTCTCTCTGAAAAACCAATTTTTAAAAAGTTTATCATTCATCATTTGAGCAATTATAAAGTACTAGCATAAAGCATATGTGATTATCTCAGATGATGTTTGTAGGAAAGCCCATAATTAGAGGAACGTATCCTTTGGGGTGCTGGGAGTGGCTGACACCGGCTTGCAGGAGCCAAACAGGCACATGGCTCCCTAAATCCACACAGTGACATCACACCATAGTTTGAGATGAGCCACGATGGGAATATTTACACTGGAAATTGGCTAACACTTTTAAATTGTGGCTTCCCCCCTCCTAAAATAAGAGCCTGAATTCCAAACATTTACCAGGACACCCGTAAATATATCTCTCCACACACTTTCCTTATGAGCCTGTTTATGTCTGCTTAACTTGCACAGCTTCTCCTGAAGGGTGCCTATCAGCTTAAGAACTTTGCAATTCATCTCCTACCTTGCCACCCCTAAACCCTGTTGTTGCCAAGATTTGATTTCCATGTGGTTATCTGATTCATCACTCATACCTGACTCTGCTCTAGGGCTCTTTGCCGATGTTATTGACTGGCAGTGAATGAATGGGTTGTTCTCATGGGTATGTTATCCTCACAACCCTGTACTTTAATAACTACCATTCTATTTGAGACCCAACTCTAAAGGCTAGCGGTCATAGAGATGCAATGTACGCCAATGTCCTTACACACAACTCAAATTTAATTCTGACTAGAACATTTCAGTGTATAAATTTTATAATTCCATCAACGGGAGCAAGGAGCTCCTGGGATACTCATGCGGGCTAAGGTTCTAGGAGAGTTATTTTGTATGTGTGTTTTTCTCTATCTTTCTCTTTAGGAAACTCATTTCCTGGAAGCTTGGACCCAGGAGGGAATATGCAAGGTGGGTGGAGGTGGCTTCTCCCCATTCTGTGGGAACATATGTTCCCTGGCACGGAGAGCAAAATCTGACAGACCCAAATGTGAGCCTGTGTGTGCGTGTGTTTGTGCGTGTGTGCGCGCTCACGCACACATCCATATACATGGTGCTAGCTAAAAATAAAAGTCATCTATTTCCTCTCAAAGATTATGTCAAAAGAAAAGGAAATATGTATTATTAGTAGCAAGAAAGTTAAGCACACTCCAGAGGTCCATCTGGCTCTGTCGAGCGCCCCTGTGTGCATATGTCGGAAGCCTTAGGGGTGGTCTTGGACAGGTTAGGCTGCGGGGTGAGGCAACTGGAGGGAAGTAGGAATGGCTAAGGACCTGAAGCTAACATGCATCAGAGGGTCAGAACTAGGATGGATATAAAGTGACCGTGACAAGTGGAACTAGGCTATTTGCAGACCCGGCAGCACTGCCTCTCAGGAGAACGGGGTCTGTTGGTTACCTTCTTCCTAGGTGGGCACACAGCCCCTTGCACCGCTTCCTGCTGTGATGCAAAACCACCTCCCAACAAAGAGAATGCAGGATGGCCTGAGGCCAGCAGTAGGAGAGAAATAGTCTGTGGACTGAGAAGTGCATGGAGGCTGAAAACAGGAGGGGCACCACCTGTAGGAGTAGAAGAGAGAAGTAATTTGTATGTTACCTAAGGAGACTTCGGTCTCAGGCTGAAAACACAATGTTCCTTATCAACAAATTGTTATAATAGCATTTTCCAGCAAAGGGCAGACTTTACATTGAAATAGACCTGAAAAGGCCTTTAATCAAGAGCTTTTCAATAGAATTTTTTTAACTTCAAAATATTTGGTTTCTAAATGGGTTTTAAATATTTTCAAAGTACTTAAGGTCCAGAGGACGTTGAATATGAAATTTATCAGATTCCAGTTAATATTTCTGCCTTATTAGTAATAAAAATGTTCAAGTTCTGCTTGCAAAGAAGCAGTTTTTCTTATGGCTTATGGACTGGTCGCAGACACTATCGCCGCAAGCAAAACTGTTCTTCTTTGTGTTGTTTACAAAATTATCACAGAAAGTCTTATCTTTTAACTGGATGAGTAACACTTTACTTCATTTCCATACAGTTTGATATGAATAACTGCTATTCTTTAACAGAAATAACCAGCATTTTCTGATCTGTTTCATAACTAGCTTTGGTATTTTTCCTAGAGGAAGTAAGACCTATATAAAAGTTAACTAAATGTATTATGTAATAAATCTCCAATATTCAAAGCCTCTTTAAGCTGCAACTTCACAAGAATTTCAGATGTTTCTCTTCATGATTTATTTCTTGATAAATTCTCACAATACATGAGAAAGTAGAAACTACTATTTGTATTGCAAATTTTTTAAAAGGTTAAATCACTTGTTAGCAGTGGCTGAGAGTAGATCTGGAGACCGATCTGTCTGACTCCACAGCATGTACTCTTTTCATGGCAATCCTCAGTCTCCAATTGACTTGATTTTATCTGATCTATTTTAAAATCATAGACCCATGACTTTATCCATTAGAACATCAGTTCGGATTGACATACTGTGAAAAGTACAGAGTGAAACAAGATATTTCTAAATAGTCCATTGCAGGAATTCTTGGCTTGTAAACTCAATAGGTTGGTTTAATTTTGGTATCACTTAAGCACTTTCTCAATCTAGCTTTTTGGTGTGTGTGTAACATAACTTTTAAAAATGAATACAGAAAGAAAATCAAATATCTGGGGAAGATATTCTCAATGTTATAGGAGATACAATATACTTTCTTCTATTATTAAAGTTATTTCCTAGAGTACTTATATTTCTATGAAATAAAAATATGTCAAATGCATAAGCATTTGCGGTCTAGGAAACACTTATTTGTACTGAGAAACTGGAAAC
This sequence comes from Myotis yumanensis, assembly GCF_028538775.1. Classification (NCBI taxonomy): domain Eukaryota; kingdom Metazoa; phylum Chordata; class Mammalia; order Chiroptera; family Vespertilionidae; genus Myotis; species Myotis yumanensis. The sequence continues at coordinate 77,334,610 of NW_027223759.1, forward strand.
ATATATCCTTAAAATGACAAATAGAGCTCTGATATTCACTTTCACTTTCATATGATCTTTAGCAGAATTATTGCAATTAATTTTGTCAACAGGATACACATATTCTTTTATTTGTGTGCAGAAAATAGTTTCAACATAAGTGTGGATATTTAAATGTAAAGTAAACAACAGTCTATGGGTGAAGTCAGAAATATTAGCAAAATAAAAAATCCAACTTTTCTTGCAAAGACAAGCTCTTTCAAGATTGATAGAAAATTTGACATTACAGTGAAAATATTCATATGCTTAAAAAACAACAACTTTATTTCACTTAGAAGTATGGCTACAGGATTGTCTGCTTCTTTACAAAGCGTCGCATAGATTATCAGCCATGCCTAGTGTTGGGTAAAGGCACTGGGATACTGGACATAGAATCAGATAATGGGACTTTCAACTCTGCCCTATTCTAGCATGTGATCTAAATCACTGATCGAACCTCTCTGAGCTGTGATTTCTCACCTAGAACATGGAGGTGATAATGGGTATGTACCACATAGAATGCTGAGAGCTTAAAATGTAATTTATATTGCATCTGTGAAAGCACAAAGCTCAGTGACACATTGCAGATTTATTGATTAGATGAAAATAATCCAAATCGCAAACTTAATCAATCCTACCCTATTTGGGGTAGGAGCTGTCTTTAACATTCACTAATTATTTCCATGCATTGCATTAAATAGGTTCCCCCAATCATATGCATGTTAAAACAAAGCTTGGGGAAAATCTTTACTATACACTTACATGCAGCAGGTTTAAGTTTATGGTTTTACTGTTAGTGATTAGAAAACAAAATAGAAATCAAATATAGTTTCCATTTGGATTACACGTAGTTGGAAACTTAAAACTACAGTGTTAGATTGTAGATCATATTTATTAGTATTTATCCATATTTTGGGTATTGTTTTCAAGTCTCAGTACCACATTTAATACAGCATATGAAAAGCATGTCAAAATTAATTTTTTTTTGTCTCTAAAATCTTGCTCTATACATCTAAGATTGGGAGTTATCCTTGCAATGGTATTTTCCCCATCTCATTTCACACCTTGCCTTTTTCTTACAAATCACATTCTCTTTTCATCAGTACATCTGCCCCAAAACACTGTTCTACTTGACAGCTCTATCCCGCGCTCACCTCCGAGCTCCTAACAACAATTGCAAAGTGCCATGTTTAAATTCTCTCAGTGAGAAGTACAGGTTTCCCCGTGTGATCATAAGGGAATCCTCAAATCCGAGTTTTAGAGCTAATCTACCACAACTGATAAGCACAGTATTTTCACATTAGTATATTTATGTTGTGCTAACGTACTTAAACAGTATGTGTGTTCATTGAGAATTTTTCTACAAATTTATTAATAGCATTCTCTTAACTTTGATGAGAGATACCTCACTTATCTGATTGGCTTGGCTGTAATTCCATTCTTTCCTAAGCTAAATAGGCTTACCCAGCTTGCAAGGGGGAATCATAGATGTCACAGATGCCCAGGGGAATACTAGTCAGCAATAAAAAGGCACAAATTCCTGATAGAGAGAACAACATGGATGCATCTCGAACTGCCTACGCTAAGTTAAAGCCAAACATAAAGGCTACACATTCCATGAATCTATTTATATGATATTTTGGAGAGACAAAAGTATAAGGAGGGAAACCAAGTCAGGGACTGCCAGGGAACAGCGGGAGGGAGCTGACTACAAAGGGGGGGGGGGGGGTGAGGGGTTTTTATAGATGATGGAAAAATCTTGACTGTGATGGTGGTGACAAACTGTAAACATTTGTCAAACTATATAGCTAAAAAGAGTCATTTCCAGTGTGTAAATATAACTGAAGATACCTGACCTTAAAAATATAAATGGCTAAAGAGACAGTACCTGTAGTGTTAGAGAGTTGTATATTGTCTCCTTCCAGAGAAGTTTTGTCAATAACATACTATGTGTATATTTTTCACCCATTTCTATTTCCAGCTGAAATGTGTGACACTCAGACCACTTTCAATGGATAAAGACTACATTAATATACATAATTTATTTAGTGAATTTAGCAGCTTTAGCATGAAATAATAGTTATCTAACAATTATAAGTATTATGAAATGTCATTAATTATAAGAACATTATTAAATGAAACTCTTGCCCTAGTAGTATGCCAAATGCTTCAATTTTATTTCATTTTCCACAAGTGCATTAAAGGAGATATTCCAGGATCATCGGTTAAATAAAATCTATTTGCTTTAGTTAAAGTAAGTATATTCAGTTTTCTACAAAACAGTAATATGACTTAATAAATAATTATGACAGAACAAATCACAAAGATTATGGAAAGCTGATATAATTAATGAAACGTGGGGCAAATTGAATACCTTCTTTTAAATATCTCCTCCCAGTGGAAAAGTTAATGATGTATTTGATATTGGAATATAAATAAAGCTATAAATGTTTCTTATTTTCATACTCAGTGAATTTCAAATCATGTCTTTGCTGCTAACTTTTTTGTTCTGTGTAATTCTCAGATTCTGGGTAATCCAAAATAAATGGGAAACTGGGGACATGCAGATCTGTAATTAAAAACGTATTACTCAAGGCCTGGAAAGAAAATGGCCCATGCCTTGTCCAGGAGTAGATAAGGGTGAGCAGCTGAAATGGGTAACATACAGCCAGAATAAGCAGAAGATATTCAGCTGGGAGACAGTTTGCAGCCAGGAAAGACAGAGGACTCCCGGGGAAAGGGGATGGATGAAGACTGCAGCCGAAATCTCTCCCTGAGCATCTGCTCAGCCGCGGAGACCGCGCCATTTTGAATGGCTGTTATTGGAAGCGTATACATCCAAAGACCTGGCATCCATGGCATCCAGAGATCTGCTACTAACCTGGAAACAATGGATCTCAAGCAGGACGACTACGTGGACTTAGAGGAAACCTGCTTCTCCTCACAGAAAGGTCAGATTTCCCCTAAAGGTGCGGTTTGCAATTCAGGTTGGAGAGGAACTCGCGCAGGGGAAATCTGCGCCCCACAAAGTCTGCGGCCCTTGGGGCCAGCGTGATCTGCAAGTGTGGAAGAGCTCCCACAGGGCTGCTGGCAGAAGGGAATGCTAAAAATAAGCCCATTGCTGGACTGGATGCAAAAAAGCTGCCTCAGATTTTGCCAGTGTGCCAGCTGCCTATTGCCAGGGGAGAGAGGACGTGCAGAAGAGACTGGGCACAGAGCTGGAAGGTGGAGGGTTGCGAATTCATGCAACTTCTCAGGCTCTTGTTTTTTCCCTTCCCCTTAAATCTTTGCATTTGATTATTAAACACAGTGCATGGGATTGCCCAGTTGGGGTCACTCGCAGAGACTGCAGGGGAATGTTATGTTTGTGGAATCTGGCAAACACAGCGGGGAGTAATGATTAAAGAACACGCTCTAGGGCAGTCGACTCTCCCAAACAACTATTAAGTGCAATAGGGAAAATAAACCCTAACTTCTGGATAGAGAGGACTTATAGCCTCAGAGGTCAATTGAGAAACACTGCTACTCCGGGGCTAATCCACAAACTGACTCTTCTGTAAATACAAATAAAGGCAGTCTGGAAACAAATATGACCTGCCTTAAAATCAGGACTGTGGTTTACAACATGGAGGAACAGTGTATCGCAGGGAAATTCAACACTCTCCTGAATACCTGGCAGGACTAAGGCATGCCACAAAGAAGAGTAGAGGAACTGAAGCACCTTCACTACTGCACATTTTTATTTTTTTAAATTCTTTTTTCACCTTTTAATTAAGAAACTATTTATTTTATTTTATTTTTTCATCACCTGATTTTACCTTTTTAATTACTACATTTTTATTTTTAACAAGTATTATTACTACTACCATTTTACCATTTTTTAAAGTGTCATTTTACTTTCTCTCTATTTTATTTTGGGATTAGTGTTCTACATTCTATTTTCATCATTCCTTTAGCATCATTTTTCTCTACCTCAACTTTACCTTTATGCCAAAACTCTCTTCCTCACTTTTCCCCTTTTGTTGTCCTGTTTCTCTTACCCTATTCCTGCTTTAGATTTTCCCTATTCCTTCTTTTTACCCCCTGTCTAAATTTTACCCTACTTATATATCTAATTTCCAATTTTGTGCTCTAAATCCATATACACCTCTCTCTTATCTTTCTTCACTATCCAATTTTTTTTCCTCTCTATCGTTTTCCTATTGTTTGCTTGATTGTTGTGTATATTGGTTTTTTTTTTTAATGCTTGTTTGTGAGATTTTTTTGCTTTTTATTTTTATTTTTGGTTGTTTTTTTTCCCCTCTGGTTATTTTTGTGCTTCTGTTTTCCCTAGCCTCGTTTGATATTAGTGGTTCTTTGTAGTTTGCATTCATCTCCAGGGATCTGTTGCTGGAATTTTTTGGGATTAGTGGTGGTTCTCTTGGAGTTTTCTCCCCATATAAATAGTCTCTTCCCCTCTTCTATTTCATTCTCTCTTTTCTCTCTTACTTTTTTTTCTCCTTTTTCCCAATTTCATTTTTGCACTCCTTTTTTTTCTCTTTTATCTTTTTCTGTTCTTTCTTCCTTATGCCCTAATTCTCTTTGCTAGGATGGTCACCTTTAATAGGGGTTATTAATATCGTGAATACATTTGTGCTCAGTGCCTTTTACATTGTGCCTTGTTGAGTTGTATTTTGTGTCTTTAAATCAACGCAGCAGAGAGAGAACAATATAACCAAACACCTGGAGAAGAGAGATCATGGTGAGACAAAGAACCAGCCCACACATGAAAGAAAAACAGGCATCACCAGAAAAGGAAGTAAACGAAATGGAGGCAATGGAGGCAAACAACCTGTCAGATAAAGAATTCAGAGAAATGGCCATAAGGTGGGTGAAGAGAATGGAAGACAAATTCAACAATATGTGTAAGAACCTAGAGTAAATGAAGAAAAACCAAGAAGAAATGAAAAATAACATCACTGCTATAAAGAACTCAATAGAAAGCATCAACAGTAGACTAGAAGAAGCAGAGGACCACATTAGTGAGCTAGAAGACAATGTGGGAAAAAATACCCAAGCGGAGCAGCTTGTAGAAAAAAAAAAATTAAAAAGCAGGTGGAGAGCCTAAGCGAACTCTGGGACAACACAAAAAGAAACAACATCCTAATAATAGGGGTGCCAGAAGGAGAGGAAACTGAGCAAGAAATAGAAAACCTGTTTAAAAAAAATAATGACAGAAAACTTCCCTGATATAAAAAATAAATGTAAATGGATTAAATGCCCCAATCAAAAGACATAGGGTAACTGAGTGGATAAGAAAACATGACCTGGAGAAGCAAGATGGCGGCGATATAGGCAAACACATCCCAGGTCTTGTCCCAGAGCAAATGGAGTAAACAGCTGAAACTAATAACACCCACCCTGAATTGGCGAAATTACTCAGCTGGTGAGACAGTTTGCAGCCGGGAAGGGCAGAGCTCCCCTGGAAAGATAAAAAACCAGGGATCTGGGCAGGAAACTTTGCCAGACCTCTGAGCCCAGAGGGTCGGAGGGAGATCTCGTGGCAGACAGCAGTGTCTCTTGGGACAGACACAGCCCCTGACTGGGGAAAGGAGTTCCGAGGGATTCCTGGAGCCGGGGTATTTGAGATTTGGATTCTGTGATTACGGAGGACTGAGCCTAAAGGGGGCAGCCTGAGGAGCTGACCAGATCATGCAGTGCTGGTAAGAGAGGAGCGTTTCCACGGCCGGCCGGTGTTTGTTTGTTTCTTTGATTTCACTGAACCCTGCTCATAGGACAGTTCAGATACAGACACTCACCTGTGCTGAACAGAGGGAGAAGGTGCCAATGAGTGGAATCTGGGGAAAGGCTGAGGAGAGAGGGGGAACCGGGAGAGGTGACAACGAATTGAGTGCTGAGATACCCCTGGGCCCAGGACTGGGGCAGCCATTCTCTCCAGAGGGTGGAATTCCCCCCCCCCACCCCCCAGGCAAGGAGCACAGCCACACCCAGATTCCACCCTGTACAAGATAAAGGATTAAAATAATCTGATTAGTCCCTGGGAGTTACCAGGGTCTGTCCTATAGAGGGACTTTCAGTCCCACCAACAACACAGAGCAGGGTAACATTTATTTAAGAACCAGCTCTGGGCAGTTGCCCTCCCCAAAGCAGTTTTAAGTGCAATAGGAAAAAATAAACCCTTGCTGCTGGGTAGAGAAGCTGTATAGCCTCAGAGGCCAACACCAAAACACTGCCACCCAGAGGCTGAGCCACAAACCGACTCTTAGGTGAACACAAATTAAGGCAGCCTGGATCTCAAATACGGCCTGCTTTAAAATCAGGACCATGATTTACAACACGGAGGAACAGTGTATTGCAGGGAAATTCAACACTCTCCTGAATACCAGGCAGGACTAAGGCGAGCCAGGCTGAAGAGTAGAAGAACCGAAAGACCTTTACTACTGCAAATTTTTTTTTCTTTTTTCGCCTTTTAACTAAGAAACCAATTTTTTTTCTTTTTCTTCTTTTTCCATCACCTGATTTTACCCTTTTAATTACTACATTTTTATTTTTAACCATTATTATTACTGCTACCATTTTACCATTTTTTAAAGCACCATTTTATTTTCTCTCTCTCTTTTTTTTAATTTTGGGAGTAGTGTTCTCCATTCTATTTTCATCGTTCCTTTAGCATCAATTTTCCCTACCTCAATTTTACCTCTATGCTAAAACCCTCTTCCTCACTTTTCCCCTTATGGTGTCCTTTTTCTCTTACCCAATTCCTGCTTTAGATATTCCCTATTCCGTCTTTTTACCCCCTGTCTAATTTCACCCTACTTATATATCCTATTTCCAATCCACCACTCTAAATCCTTATAAACCTATACCTTATCCTTCCTCACTATCCAAATATTTTTTTTCTCTTATCTTTCTATTGTTTTCTTGCTGTTTGCTTGATTGTTGAATATATTGTTTTTTTTGTTTGTCTGTGGTTTTTTTTTTTTTCTCCCTCATTTTGTTTTGTGTTTTTTTTCTTTTTTAGGACTGGTTGTGAGTTTGTTTTTCTTTTTCTTTTTCTTTTTTTCTGCTGGTTTTTCCCCTCCCCCCCCCTCCCCCACATCCCGGCTATTTTTGTGCTTCTGTTTTCCCTTGCCTCTCTTGATATCATTGGTTGTTTATAGTTTGAATTCATCTCCAGGGATCTGTTGCTGGAATTTGTTGGGATTAGTGGCAGTTCTATCATAGTTTTCTCCTCATACAAATAGTCTCTCCCCCTCTTCTACTTCATTCTCTCTTTTTGCTCTTTTTTTCCCCCTCTTTTTTTCCCAACTTCATTTTTGCAATTCTGTTTTTGTTTTTTTTTTTCTTATTTTTCTTTTCTTTTCCTTTTTCTCTTTTCTCTTTTTCTCTTCTTTCCTCCCTATTCCCTAATTCTCTTAATTCGAGTGGTCACCTTTATTTGGGGTTATTAATACCATGAATATATTTGTGTTCAGTGCCTGGTACATTGTCCCTTGTTGTGTTGTATTTTGTGCCTTTAAATCAACGCAGCAGATCCAAGCAACAGCAGCCTCCTGATCACCACACCCTCTGTCTGAGGTACAGCAGCTGTACGTGAAGCCTCCCCCCACCAGCCAGAAGAGCCACCACAGCTGTGAATAGCCCCCACCAGAAGAGCTGCTGCCAACTGAGGAGCAGCTGCTACCGCAACCACCCAAGGAGCAACCACAGCCCAAGGAGCCACTGCCACCCATGGAGCAGCCACTGAACGACTCAACATCTAGATATGTCAGTGAGATCAAACATGGGCAGGCAAAGAAACCCCCAAAGGAAAGAAAAGGAGGACTCACCAGAAAAGCACCTAAGTGAGACAGAGGCATGCAACATGACAGAAAAAGAATTCAGAATAAGGGTCCTAGTGTGCATAAACCGGATGGAGGAAAAAATCAACAATATATGCAAGAAGCAAGATGAAACAGATGAAAAAATCAACTACTTATGCAAGAAGCAAGAAGAACCAGATGAAAAAATCAATAACATATGCAAGACCCAAGAAGAAATGAAGAGCGATATAGCTGCAATAAAAAACACTATTGAAAGCATCAACAGTAGACTAGGAGAAGTGGAGGACCGAATTAGTGAATTAGAAAAAAAGGAAGCAAAAAACACCCAAACTGTACTGCAATTGGAGAAAGAAATTAAAAGACAGGAGGAGAGCCTAAGGGAGCTTTGGGACAAAATGAAACGAAACAACATACAAATAATAGGGGTGCCAGAACAACAGAAAGAGGAACAAGGGTTAGAAACCTACTCGAAGAAATAATATTAGAAAACTTCCCTGAGGTAGGGAAGAAAAAAAGTCACACAAGCACAGAGAGTCCCAAACAAGATGAACCCGAAAAGACCCACACCAAGACAAATCATAATTACCATGGCAAATGTTCAGGACAAAGAGAGAATCATAGAGGCTGCAAGAGAGAGATGGAAAGTTACATACAAGGGATCTCCCATTAGATTATCAAATGATTTCTCAACAGAAACACATCAGGCCAGAAAAGAATGGATGGAAATCTACAAAGTGATGCAAAGCAAAGGACTGAATCCAAGAATACTCTATCCAGCAAGGCAATCATTCAAAATTGAAGGGGAAATAAGAAGCTTCACAGACAAAAAAAGTCTAAGGGAGTTTATCTCCACCAAACCAGCAATGCAAAAAATGCTAAAGGGACTGGTGTAAAAAGAAATAAAAAGGCAGAAAGAAAACAGCCACACAAAAAAAGAAATGGCTACAAACAAGTACCTTTGAATAATAACTTTCAATGTAAACGGACTAAATGCTCCAACCAAAAGACATTGAGTGGCTGAATGGATAAAAAAATATGACCCATACATCTGCTGTCTACAAGAGACCCACCTCAGTGGAAGGGACTCACACAGACTGAAAGTGAAGGGATGGAAAAATATCTTTCAGGCAAATGGAAAGGAAAAGAAAGCTGGGGTAGCAATACTTATATCGGATAAAATCGACCTCAAAGTGAAGGCCATAACCAGAGATAAGGAAGGTCACTTCATAATACTAAAGGGATCAATACAACAAGAAGATATAACCATGGTAAACATTTATGCACCCAATGCAGGAGCACCCAAATACATAAAAAAACTCCTGGAAGATATCAAAGGAGAGATTGACAACAATACAATCATAGTAGGGGACTTTAATACACCACTGACATCACTGGATAAGTCCTCTAGACAAACAATCAGCAAAGAAACAGCAATCCTAAATGACTCACTAGATCAGATGGACTTAATAGACATCTTCAGAACACTTCACCCCAAAGCCGCGGAATATACATTCTACTCAAGTGCTCATGGGACAGATTCAAAAATAGACCACATATTGGGTCACAAGCAAAGTCTCCCCAAATTCAAAAAGATTGAAATCATAAAAAGCATCTTCTCAGACCACGATGGCATAATATTAGAAATAAACTACAATAAAAACAACCCAAAATACTCAAACACTTGGAAGCTGAATAGCATGTTATTAAATATTGATTGGGTTACCAATAAGATTAAAGAAGAAATTAAAAACATCCTGGAAACTAATGACAATGAAAACACAACAATCCAAAACCTATGGGACACAATGAAAGCAGCCCTGAGAGGGAAGTTTATAGCTCTACAGGCCTATCTCAAAAAACAAGACAAAATGGTAATAAATCATCTAACTCGACAACTCAAAGAATTAGAAAGAGAGCAACAAGAAAACCCCAGAGTGAGCAGAAGGAAGGAGATAATAAAGATTAGAGCAGAAATAAATGACATAGAGACTAAAAAAAAATACAGAAAATCAATGAAACCAAGAGCTGGTTTTTTGAAAGGATAAACAAGATTGACAAACCTCTAGCCAGGCTAACCAAGAAGCAAAGAGAGAGGACCCAAATAAACCAAATCAGAAACGATAGAGGCGAAATAACAACAGACACCACAGAAATACAAATGATTGTTAAAAAATACTATGGACAGCTCTACTCCAACAAACTAGACAACCTGCAGGAAATGGACAAATTCCTAGAAAAATACAACATTCCAAAACTCAATCAGGAAGAATCTAAAAATCTCAATAGGCCAATAACTATGGAAGAAATTGAAGCAGTCATCAAAAAGCTTCCAGAAAACAAAAGCCCAGGACCATACGGCTTCACAGGGGAGTTTTACCAAACATTCAAGGAAGAACTAAAACCTACCCTCCTCAGACTACTACAAAAAATTCAAGAGGAAGGAACACTTCCAAGCTCATTCTATGAAGCCAGCATCACCCTAATACCAAAACCAGGTAAAGACAACACAATGAAAGAGAATTACTGGCCAATATCCCTCATGAACATAGATGCCAAAATCCTCAACAAAATCTTAGCAAATTGGATCCAGCAGTACATCAGAAAGATCATACACCATGACCAAGTAGGATTTATCCCAGGGATGCAAGGATGGTACAATATCCGCAAATCAATAAACGTGATATATCACATAAACAAATTGAAAGGAAAAAACCACATGGTCATATCAATTGATGCAGAAAAAGCATTTGACAAAATCCATCACCCATTTTTGATAAAAACTCTCAGCATGTTGGGAGTAGAAGGATCATACCTCAACATAAAAAAAGCCATATATGACAGGCCCACAGCCAACATCATACTCAATGGACAAAAACTAACACCATTTCCCCTAAGAACAGGAACAAGACAGGGATGCCCACTCTCACCACTCCTGTTCAACATAGTACTGGAAGTATTAGCCATTGCAATTAGACAAGAAGAAGAAATAAAAGGCATCCAAATTGGAAAAGAGGAAGTAAAACTGTCCTTATTCGCAGACGACATAATATTATACTTACAAAACCCTAGTGACTCCATCAAAAAACTACTAGACTTAATACATGAATTTGGCAAAGTAGCAGGATACAAAATTAATGCCAAGAAATCCATGGCATTTCTATACACCAATAGTGAACTTTCAGAAAGAGAGATTAGAAAAACAATCCCATTTACCATCGCACCAAAAAAATTAAGATACCTAGGAATAAACTTAACTAAAGAGGTAAAAGACCTCTACTCAGAAAACTACAGGACGTTGAAAAAAGAGATAGAGGAAGACATAAACAGATGGAAGAACATACCGTGTTCATGGATTGGTAGAATCAACATCGTTAAAATGTCCATACTACCCAAAGCAATCTATAAATTCAACGCACTTCCCATCAAAATACCAATGGCATACTTCACAGATCTATAACAAACTCTCCAAAAATTCATCTGGAATTAAAAAAGACCCCGAATAGCTGCAGCAATCCTGAGAAAGAACAAAGAAGGTGGGATCTCAATACCAGATATCAAGATGTATTACAAAGCCACTGTTCTCAAAACTGCCTGGTACTGGCACAAGAACAGGCATATAGATAGATGGAATAGAATAGAGACCCCAGAAATCGGCCCGAACCAATATGCTCAATTAATATTTGCCAACGAGGAAAGAACATTCAATGGAGCCAAGATAGTCTCTTCAATAAGTGGTGTTGGGAAAATTGGACAGATATATGCAAGAAAATGAAACTAGACCACCAACTTACACCATATACAAAAATAAACTCAAAAATGGATAAAGGACTTAAATGTACGCCAGGAAACCATAAAAATTCTAGAAGAATTCAAAGGCAACACAATCTCAGACATATGTGGAAGCAATTTCTTCACTGATACAGCTCCTAGGGCGCTTGAAACTAAAGAGAAAATGAACAAATGGGACTACATCAAAATAAAAAGCTTCTGCACAGCAAAAGAAACCATCAACAAAACAACGAGAAAACCCACTGCATGGGAAGACATATTTGCCAACGTCATATCTGATAAGGGCCTAATCTCCAAAATTTATAGGGAACTCATACAACTTAACAAAAGGAAGATAAACAATCCAATCAAAAAATCGGCAAAGGACCTAAATAGACACCTTTCAAAAGAGGACATTCAGAAAGCCAAGAGACATATGAAAACATGCTCAAAGTCACTAATCATCCGAGAGATGCAAATCAAAACAACAATGAGGTACCATCTCACACCTGTCAGACTGGCTATCATCAACAAATCAACAAACGACAAGTGCTGGAGAGGGTGTGGAGAAAAAGGAACACTCGTGCACTGCTGGTGGGAATGCAGACTGGTTCAGCCACTATGGAAGACAGTATGGAGTTTCCTCAAAAAGCAAAAAATGGAACTCCCATTTGACCCTGTGATCCCACTTCTAGGAATATATCCCAAGAAACCAGAAACACCAATCAGAAAGGATATATGCACCCCTATGTTCATAGCAGCACAATTCACCATAGCTAAGATCTGGAAACAGCCTCAGTGCCCATCAGTAGATGAATGGATTAGAAAACTGTGGTACATCTACATGATGGAATACTATGCTGCTGTAAAAAAGAAGTAACTCTTACCATTTGCAACAGCATGGATGGAACTGGAGAGCATTATGCTAAGTGAAACAAGCCAGTCAATGAAGGAAAAAAACCACATGATCTCACTCATTCATGGATAATAAAGACCATTATAAACTTTTGAACAATAATAGATACAGAGGCAGAGCTGCCTCAAACAGACTGTAAAACTGCAGAAGGAAGGCCGGGGAGGTTTGGGGGGCAGGAGGGAGGGGGGTAAGAGATTAACCGAAGGACTTATATGCATGCATATAAGCATAACCAATGGACATAGACACTGGGGGGTAGGGGAGGCCAGGGGATTGACAAGGGCGGGGGAAAAAAAGGACACATATGTAATACCCTTTGTAATACTTTAAGCAATAAAAAAATTAAAAAAAGAAAAAAAAGAAAAGAAAACATGACCCATATATCTGCTGTCTTCAGGAAACACACCTCAAAAAAAAAGATGCCTACAGACTGATGGTGAAGGGATGGAGAAAGGTTTTTCAGGCAAATGGAAGCAGAAAAAAAGCCGAGGTAACAATACTTATATCTGACAATTAGATCTCAAAGTGAAGGACATAGAAAGAGATAAGAAAGGCCACTTCATAATGCTAAAGGGAGCAATCCAACAAGAAGAAATAACTCTGGTAAATATTTATGCACCCAATATAGGAGCACCCAAATACATAAGAAATCTTCTGGAGGAGATCAAGGGAGAGATTGACAGCAATACAATCATACTAGGGGACTTTAACACCCCATTATGACCATTGGACAAGTCCTCTAAAGAAAAAATCAGCAAAGAAACATCAATCCTAAAAGACTCACTAGATCAGATGGAATTAATTGACCTCTTCAGAACATTTCACCCCAAAGCCACAGAATATACATTCTTCTCAAATGCACATGGGTCATTTTCAAAGATAGACCATATATTGGGTCACAGGCAAAGTCTCTTCAAATTCAAGAAGATTGAAATCATATCAAGCATCTTCTCAGATCACAATGGCATAAAACTGTAAATCAACTACAATAAAAACAATCCAAAAATATCAAACACATGGAGACTAAATAGCATGCAATTAAAGAATGACTGGGTTACCAGAGAGATCAAAGAAGAAATAAAAATCATCATGGCAACAAATGACAATGAAAATACAATAATCCAAAACCTATGGGACACAATGAAAGCAGTCTTGAGAGGGAAGTTCATAGCTCTACAAGCCTACTGCAAAAAACAAGAAACAATAATAATAAATTACCTAATCCTACAACTTAAAGAGTTAGAAAGAGAGCAGCAAGAAAAGTCCAGTGTAAGCAGAGGAAGGAAATAATAAAGATTAGAGTGGAGATAAACAACATAGTGACAAAAAAAAAAATACAATAAATCAACAAAACCAAGAGGTGGTTCTTTGAAAGGATAAACGAGATTGATGAAACTCTAGCCAGGCTCACCAAGAAACAAAGAGAGAGGACCAAAATAAACAAAATCAGAAATGAAAGAGGAGAAATAACAACAGACCCCACAGAAATACAAAGGATTGTTAGGAAATACTGTGAACAACTCTACTCCAACAAACTAGACAACCTAGAGGAAATGGACATATTCCTAGAAAAATACAACCTTCCAAAACTTAATCAGGAAGAATCTAAAAATCTGAATAGGCCAATAACTATGGAAGAAATTGAAGGAGTAATCAAAAAGCTTCCAGCAAACAAAAGCCTGGGGCCAGACGGCTTCACAGGGGAGTTTTACCAAACATTCAAGGAAGAACTAAAACCTATCCTCCTCAGACTATTCCAAAAAATCCAAGAGGAAGGAACACTTTTCAGCTCATTCCATGAAGCCAGCATCACCCTAATACCAAAACCAGATAAAGACAACACAATGAAAGAGAATTACAGGCCAATATGAACATAGATGCCCAAATCCTCAACAAAATCCTAGCAAAATGAACATAGATGCCAAAATCCTCAACAATATCCTAGCAAATCAGATCCAGCAATACATCAGAAATATCATACACCATGACCAAGTAGGATTTATCTCAGGGATGCAAGGATGGTACAATATCTGTAAATCAATAAACGTAATACATCACATAAAAAAATTGAAAGAGAAAAACCACATGGTCATATCAATTGATGCGGAAAAAATCATTTCACAAAATCCAACATCCTTTCTTGATAAAAACTTTCAGCAAGATAGGAATAGAAGGATCATACCTCAACATAATAAAAGCCATATATGACAAACTCACAGCCAACATCATAATCAATGGGCAAAAACTAAAACCATTCCCCCTAAAAACAGGAACAAGACAGGGATGCCCCCTCTCACCACTCCTGTTCAACATAGTACTGGAAGTACTAGCCTTTGGGATCAGACAAGAAGAAGAAATAAAAGGCATCCAAACTGGAAAAGAAGTAAAACTGTTCTTATTTTCAGATGACATGATACTGTACATAGAGACCCTAAAGACTCCATCAAAAAATTATTAGACTTAATAAATGAATTTGGCAATGTAGCAGAATACAAAATTAATGCCAAGAAATCCATGGCATTTCTTTAAACCAATAATGAATTTACAGAAAGTGAGACTAAAAAAGCAATCCCATTTACCATCACACCAAATAAATTAAGATACCAAGGAATAAACTTAACCAAGGAGGTAAAAGACTTATATGCGAAAAACCACAGGACACTGAAAAAAGAGATAGAGGAAGACAGAAACAGATGGAAGAACATACCGTGTTCATGGATTGGTAGAATCAACATCATCAAAATGTCCATACTACCCAAAGCAATTTATAGATTCAATGCAATCCCCATTAAATTACCAATGGCATATTTCACAGATCTAGAACAAACGTTCCAAAAATTCACCTGGAATAAAAAAAGACCTTGAATAGCTGCAGCAATCCTGGGAAAGAAGAACAAAGTAGGTGGGATCTCAATACCAGATATCAAACTGTATTACAAGCCACTGTTCTTAAAACAGCTTGGTACTGGCACAAGAACAGACATATAGATCAATGGAATAGAATAGAGAACCCATAAATCGACCCAAACACTATGCCCAATTAATATTCGACAAAGGAGTCAAGAGCACACAATGGAGTCAATACAGTCTCTTCAATAAATGGTGTTGGGAAAACTGGACAGATACATGCAAAAAGATGAAACTAGACCACCAACTCACACCATACACAAAAATAAACTCAAAATGAATAAAAGACTTAAACTTAAGACTGGAAACTATAAAAATACTAGAGGAATCCACAGGCAGTGAAATCGCAAACATATGCTGAAGGAATTTCTTCTCTGATAATGCTCCTAGGGCATTGGAAACTAAAGCGAAAATAAACAAATGGGACTACATCAAAATAAAAAGCTTTTGCAAAGCAAAGGAAACCATCAACAAAACAACAAGAAGACCCACTGCATGGGAAAACATATTTGCCAATGATGTCACCGATAATGGTTTAATCTCCAACATTTACAGGGAACTCATGAAACTTAACAATAGGAAGATAAACAATCCAATCAAAAAATGGGCAATGGACCTAGATAGACACTTTTCGAAAGAGGACATACAGACGGCCGAAGGACATATGAAAACATACTCAAAGTAACTAATTATACCGAGATGCAAATTAAATGACAATTGGGTATCATCTGACACGTGTCAGAATGGCTGTCATCAACAAATCGACAAACAACAAGTGTTGGAGAGGATGTGGAGAAAAAGGAACCCTTCTGCACTGCTGGTGGGAATGCAGAGTGGTGCAGCCACTGTGGAGAACAGTATGGAGTTTCCTCAAAAAACTAAAAATGGAACTCCCATTTGACCCAGTGATCCCACTTCTAGGAATATATCCTGAGAAAGCAGAAACACCAATCAGAAACGATATATGCATCCCTATGTTCATAGCAGCACAATTCACCATAGCTAAAATTTGGAAACAGCCTAAGTGCCCAACAACAGATGAGTGGATTAAAAAACTGTGGTACATCTACACAATGGAATACTATGCTGCGGTATAAAAGAAGGAACTCTTTTTTTTTTTATTGCCTAAAGTATTACAAAGGGTATTACATATGTGTCAAAAGAAGGAACTCTTGCCTTTTGCAACAGCATGAATGAACTGGAGAGCTTTATGCTAAGTGAAATAAGCCAGTCAGAGAAAGATAAATACCACATGATCTCACTCATTTGTGGATTATAGAGAACAACATAGACTGATGAACAGGGACAGATCCAAAGACAGAGAAACAGTGATCAGACTATCAATCCTCAGAAGGAAAGTAGTGGAGGGAGGGGGTAAGGGGAAGAGATCAACCAAAGGACTTGTATGCATGCATATATGCCAAACAAATGGACATGGACAACAGGGGGATGAGAGCATGAGTGGGGGGGTGAGGGGGGGCAGAGGATGGGGATTAAATGGGGGGGATGAGGACACATTTGTAATACCTTAACTAATAAAGAATTTAAGAACAAACAAACGTGTTAGTCTTCAGCGGTCCCCAAATGGTAACAGCACATAAAGTACTCTTGTTGATCTCAAGTGTTAAATGAATTCAAAATAACCCAAGAAGTGTGTTGGCATCAAGGTCAATTGCATTTGTATTTTTAAGTCCCTATTTTAAGTTGAGTACAGCAAAAATAATGTAGACCAGACAAAGGTACAATTATTGGCTCCAAGATATATTTTTTTGCTGAGTTTAAGGACAAATTCTAATCTAGATCTGAGCACATGGGCTTCAGCTGCTCCGAGCTTCCTCCTGTAGAAGAGGGTGGTAATATGATCCACTAATGTCAAAATGACCTCATGCAATATGGTTTTCTCATTATCATTCTCTGCTAATCTCTGCAAGTTGCTACACTCCTTCCGTGTCAGTTTTTCCAGCTAGAAAATAGAATGTAAAGAATGAAAATGAGCATGCTTTTTTGGCATTATCCACCAACTTGATTTAGAAGCTCCTTTTTACTTTATCAGGACAAACATTATTGATTATTGGTTAATCAGATCCACTGATAAAGCAATACTAAAATGCTATCCACACACACACACACACAAATAAAAAACTTATATTGAATCAATTGTGAGAGAGAAAACTAATTATGTAAATATTGATAAATGTTTCTTTTCCAGATATGTGCCAATCTTGATGCATTTACTATTAAAGCAGTGAAAGAAAACATCTTTCAACTTAAAGACCAAATAAAAAAGCCATGCAAAAAGTTTGTCATTGCAGATGACACCAGATAAATATGTGTTTAAAATATCATTTTAATTGATTGCTGATATCATACTCAATTGAAAGATGCAAAGATTGTTGTATATTGGCCACCAGAATAATAGCATTTTAAATTTTTAGCAAAAAAGTTACAGTTTTGTATTTGTTTATTGAGGTTTATTCCATAAAGCACTCCTGTGAATTTTCTTTTCCATCCTTCTTTTAGTTTTCCAGTTTACAGAGAGTAGCTCAGTAATTGATTGACTAATATGAGCCATGGCAGTGGGTTGGGGAGGTTAGCTTTAAGAAGATGACATAGCTAAACTAAAGGGATTATACCATAGTTTGTTTTATCTTTTTTTTTTTTTAACTTTCTTGATGAATTCCAGGATTGGTTTTCTGACATTCCACAGAGCCATTTTGTTGCTACCAGATTAGAGTGAGCAATGATCATGGAAATCCTACCTAATTTGCATATTCACTTTCTTAGGAAAACACTGATATGGCAAAGAAGTGAAATACTTTGTGCTTTATAGATGCTATGACAAGTGCATATGTCAATACTTTTGTAAATTTATGAAGCATGATAAGTTTTACCTATATGTACTTGATAATTAGTATAAAAATTGAAAATATGCCTCATAAGGATATTAGGATTAAGTAATATGAAATATGCATAATAAATAATATTTTGTTTGAAATGTAGTAGGAACTAAACTAATGTTAGTGACCATTGTCCATTGATCAGTTTTGTGATTTGTTTTGTGTGTGTGTGTGTGTGTTGTGTGTTTGTGTGTGTGTGTGTGTGTGTGTGTGTGTTAATTCTGGAAGAGTACTTACCTTTTCCAGCTGAGCTAGCACATTTGATATACTTTATTTTGCTTCACTTTTTTATTATGATTTTTTTCTTTATTGTATAAAGTTTTACGTATGTGTCCTTTTTCTCCAATTGATCCCCAGCCATCCTCACCCTGGGCAAGTCCCACTGCCCCAGGGTCTGTGTCCATTTTCCCTTCAATTGTGTTATTCAGTTTTACTTGATTAGTTTAAATGCACTTTTCTACTTATAACATTCTTAGTACATTTTTATTTATTTATTTTTAGGGAAATGGTCTGGGATTAAATTGCTGGATGTGACTTAGGATATATATATATATCCAATCTAATAATAGATAAACATGGTAATTAACCGTATTTCTAACACACTTCCCATGGGCTAATCAGGGCGATATGCAAATTAACTGCCAACCAAGATGGCGGCCAGCAGCCAGGCAGCTGAAGCGAATAGGAGGCTTGCTTGCTCCAGTGACGGAGGAAGCCAAGGTTCCCCGCCTGCCAATGCTGGCCTCTGAGCTGCACTCTAAGCAACTATGTTGCAATTATAGAAGCTAAACAATACCCAGCCAACTGCTTTCAGCCAGCCGGGCCTCAGAGCTGGAGTAGCAACAGTGTTTCAATTATAGAAGCTAAACAAAGCCCAGATACCTGCTTTCAGCAGCCGAGGTCTCAGAGCTGGAGCCTAGCCTCAGAGCTAAACCTGGCTCTCAGCTCCACTGACAGCCATAGAAGGTAAATAAATCCCAGAGTAAAAAAAAAGAATAAAAGGAGAGTTTGGGAGCTTCAGTCACCCGCCAGCCTGAAAACGGTCTTCAGCCCCTCACCCAGACTGGTCAGGCATCCCAGTGGGGACCTCAACCTGAAGGGGGTGTGACCAGCTGCAAACAGCCATCATCCCCTCATCCAGGCTGGCCAGGCACAAAAGCGGGACTCTCACCATGATCCGGGACACACTTAAGGGCAAACCAGCTGGCCCCCACCCATGTACCAGGCCTCTATCCTATATAGTAAAAGGGTAATATGCCTCCCAGCACCGTGATCAGCAGAGCCACGTGTCCTCCAAGCACTGGGGTCAGTGGAGCAGTGAGGCCTCACTGCCCTGGTGTCAAGCGGAGCCACGAGGCCTTCCAGGACCGGGATCAGTGGAGCCGCAAGGCCTCACTGCCCTGGTGTTATGCAGAGCCGCAAGGCCTCCCAACACTGGGATCAGCAGAGCTGCGAGGCCTCCTGGCCCCTGGAGCAGCATGACAGGGGGCAGTGCCCAAACCCCCTGATCGCCCTGCGGCTCTGTGTTGAGAGGGGGTGGGGTCACAACCTTCATATCGGCCCTGCTCTGTTCTTGACAGGGGAAGACGACACAACCCCCTGATCGGCCCTGCTCTGTGCCTGATAGGGGGGAGCTTCCCAACCCCCTGATTGGCCCTGCTCTGTGTGTGACAGGGTGTGGTGCCCCAACCTGCCCCATGGGCCCTGCTCTATGTGTGACGGGGTGGAGCTGCAACCTCCCCATCGGCCCTTCTCTGAGTGTGACGGGGGGAGTGCTCCAACCCCCTAATTGGCCCTGCTCTGTGGGTGACAGGGTGTGGCGCCCCAACCCCCTGATCCGCCCTGCTCTGTGTGTAACAGGGGGTGGTGCCCCAACTCCCCTATTGGCCCTACTCTATGCGTGACAAGGAACAGCGTCCCAACACCCTGATTGGCCGGCTTTGTGTATGACAGGGTGGAGCTCCCCAACCCCCTGATCAGCCCTGCTCTGTGCGTGACAGGGGGGAGCTCCCCAACCCCTTGACCGGCCCTGCTCTGTGTGTGACAGGGTACGGAGCCCCAAACCCACTGATGGGCCCTGCTCTGTGTGTGACAGGGAGCAGCATCCCAACCCCCTGATCGGCTGGCTCTGTATGTGACAGGGGAGGCACCACAACGCCCTAATCCGCCCTGCTCTTGCATGACAGGGGGTGGCCCCGCAACCTCCCCATCAACCCTGCCTTGAGTGTGACAGGGGGCGGCGCCCCAACCCCCCAATCAGCCCTACCCTGAGCGTGACTGGGGGTGGCATCACAACCTCCCAATCTGCCCTGCTCTTGGCATGACAGGGGGAGGCGCCCCAATTCCCCACTCGGCCCTGCTCTGAGCCGGACCAGTGGCTGCGAGGCAGGCACCTAGGGATTGGGCCTGCCCTCTGCCACCCGGGAGCAGGCCTGAGCCAGCATGTTGTTATCTCCCGAGGTGTCCCAGACTGTGAGAGGGCACAAGTGGGGCTGAGGGACACCCCCCTGCCAGTGCACAAATTTTTGTGCACCGGGCCTCTACTATATATATATATAATATATATATATAATATATATATATATTATATATATATATATATATATATATATATATATATATATAATATATAATATATATATATCTGCCACCTAACTTTTAACTTTTAGTATACTTTTCATTGAAATATAATACACATAAGAAAGTACAAATTTTAAGTGTCTAATATAGACCACTGAATTTTTATAAACAGAACACTCTTGTGTAACCAAAATCCAGATCAAGACACAGAACATTGCCAGCACCCTGGAAAGTCGTCATTCCCCACTCCAGTCACTATACCCCAAGGATAACTACTATCCTGACTTTTAACACCAAGGATGGATTTTGACTGATTTTGAACTTGATATGAATGAAATCATACAGTAAGCAATTTTCCGTGTCTAGCTTTTTCTGAACCTCTCTTCACTTTTAATTCTGGTATAATGCTGAAAGCACTTTTTCCAAGAGAAATGTTTCTTAAATTGGATTGTAAGCTTTCTAAATAATTGTGTCATTACTATAATGTTTTTAAATTAGTATTAGCTTCCAATATTATCACTTATTAATTTTATTTTTTAAAATTAAAAAAAAAATATATTGATTTAAGAGAAAAATGGAGAGGGAGAGATAGAAACATCAATGATGTGAGAGAATCATTGATTGGCTGCCTCCTGCATGCCCCACACTGGGGATTGAGCCCACAACCCGGGCATGTGCTCTTGACCGGAACTGAACCAAGGACCCTTCAGTCTGCAGGTCAGTGCTCTATCCACTGAGCAAAACCAGTTATGGCTCTTTAATAACATATTTAAAATGGAAATTCCAGACGTGGTAAAGGGTGTTGGTGTGGATGTGTCTTGAGATAGAGAGTCTTAAAAGAAAAACCAATTAAAAAATGTACTAAGAGTTGATCAGAGATTAACTTACTTCTTTGCCTAGACAAAGAATCTGAATCAAATTTATTATAACACTAGGGGCCCGGTGCATGAATTCGTGCACATGTCGGGTCCATAGGCTTGGCCAGCAATCAGAGCCTGCTGGCCTGGGGGAGGGGTAAGGGAAGGACTGTGGGCCTATTGGGGCCTGCCGCTGGGGGGAGGGATGAAGCAAAGGAGGTTGGTTGCTGGCCTTGTGGAGGGAGCCGATCATTGGGCACAGAAGGAACGGATATTTAAAGCCAACACAGGCACCCCACCACCGTATGGTTCCCCACCTAACTCCTTCTCCCTCCCTTGTGACCATGCTACCACTGTCACGGGAAGGTGGTGAGCTTATCGGGGCCTGCCAGCCGAGGGGGAGGGACACAGCATGGGAAGTTGGCTGCCAGCCCCAAGGAGGGAGCTGGTCCTCAGTCCCTCTGGGAAAGGAGCCACACACCCCCGGTTTCCCATCCCAGCCCTGGGCCAAAGGCCTCAGCGGGGTCAGGAGAGGAGGCAATGGTCACTGGGCCAGGCGCAGAAGGAATGGATGCCAATGCTGCTGGCCAACCACAGGAGATTGGCTGTGGGAGTGCACTGACTACCAGGGGGCAGCTTCTGCATTGAGTGTCTATCCCCTGGTGCTTTTATATATATTCTAGGGGCCTGGTGCACGAAATTCATGCACTGGGGGGGGGGTGGTCCCTCAGACCAGCCTGCCCCCTCTCACATATTGGGTGCCTTCAGGGATGTCCTACTGGTGGCTTAGGCCTGCTCCCTGCTCCCTATGGAAGGCAGCTATGCTCACCACTATACCACCAACGCCGCACCCATGCTCCCTTTGGGGAGCAGGCCTAAGCTGCAGTCTGGCCTCCCTCTGTGGGAGGCAACCGGGCTGATCAAGGGAAGGCACCAGCCCCATTACCCCGCTGTTGCAGCCACTGCCTGTTACCACAGCCACCAAGGATTTTTCATCAACACAGACTCCAGTCCCTTCACCATGAAAAAATGACAACTTTCTTTAGGCATTTTCAAGATGTGTCTTTTGTAGGATATGACATTTTTTTATTTTTATTTTTATCCTCACCTGAGGATATGTTTCCATTGATTTTTAGAGAAGTGGAAGAGGAAGAGAAAGACAGAGAAACATCAAAGTGAGAGGAACACTTTGATTGGTTGCCTCCTGCATGAGAACTGACCTGGGCCCCAGCCACGGAAGATCCTGCAACCTAGGTACATGTCCTTGGTCAGAATTGAACCCAGACCCTGTGGTAGGCAGGCCGAGGCATTATCTACTGAGCCAAACTGGCTAGGGCAGGATATGATATTTCTTAGCCCCTCTGCAGTAGACATTTGTTTTTTCTCCAGGAGTGAGATGGAAAAACCCTACATTACCTTCTTGGATTCTTATTACCCAAGTTACTAAAAATATTACCAGTGGCATACAGGGAGCTTAGCCAATGAATGGTCAGAAAAAGTGTTTCCTCTGTAGTTCATACCGAACCCCAGCTCAGACCCTGCCCATGCCTAAGGCCTTAGGCTGGGCATTAGGCTTGTGCAGGGGACACCCAGCCCCATGCGATTGCTGGCTCCACCTCTGCCCAGGCCTCAGGCTCTGGTTGGGATGGTAGGCCGGGGCAGGGGATCCCACAGTCCCCTCCAATTGCCTGCCCAGGCCTAAGACCTCTGGCCAGGGCCTTAGGCCTGGGCAAAGGACCCCCAGCCGCTCTGATCGCAGGCTCCGCCCATGCCCTGGCCTCAGGCTTCTGGCAAGGATGATTGCCGGCTCTGCCTCTCAGGGTGGAAACTTGCGCTACCCTGTCTGCTTCCCCAGTCCCTGATCTGCGGCCTGGATCCTGCGGGCAGCATCTTGTGCTGCCTGCTCCACCTGCATTATGCTAATTTAACGACCATCTTTGTTGGGTTAATTTGCATACTCTTCTGATTGGCTGGTGGGCATAGCGAAGGTATGGTCAATTAACATCTTTGTCTTTTATTAATGTCTCCAGGTGCACAAAATTCGTGCACATTAAAGGGGAATTAATTGCCCTAACCAGTTTAGCTCAGTGGATAGAGCATCGGCCTGCAGACTCAAGGGTCCCAGGTACGATTCTGGTCAAGGGCATGTACCTTGGTTGCAGGCACACCGCTAGTGGAGAGTGTGCAGGAGGCAGCTGATTGATATTTCTCTCTCATCGATGTTTCTAACTCTCTATCCCTCTCCCTTCTTCTCTGTAAAAAATCAATAAAATATATATTTTTATTAAAAGGGAATTAATTGGCAGAGATATTTTAATATTGTTATTTGCCCTTAATAATAGAAGTGTGAACAATGAAAGAAAATTAGTAAAATGTATGTGAAAATAACATATAAGTTTATTAATAAATAAACAGAACAAAAGGATATCACAACGACAGAGGCATGATATAAAAACAACAAAACAATGATATGAAAACAACAAAAACATGATATAAAAACAACAGTGATGCAAACATTGACTGATAAAGTGATTAAACTTATTCTAATATCTCCCTGTACACCACATTAAGAGTGAAAACACTTTCAGAGTGCTTGACTAATTTCCCTTGTGATGAAGTACTTAGAACTTTAACTGTAACATCACATGCTCTTCAAACTAGAGAGCATGCGACATATAACTGACCATGTGTGAAAACAGGTTCAGGTAGGAATATACCTACTTTGTCTAGAGTTTGTCCTCCTGATTTATCAATAGTCATCACAAATGCTGGCATCATGGGAAACCCATCATCGAATCAATTTAAATGGGAGGCCAGTATCAGATGGGGACAAATTAATTCTTGGAATCATAGCAGCCTCTCCCTCTGCAGATTCTGTTAATACTTCAGCTTCAATAATGTGAGGTCATAATCTTTGATAATAAATCTGGTACCATTACAAAGACCCCCTGTACTATTGAGATTTCTCAATAGCATGATGATTGCACTCAGTTTCAATTTTTTTAAAATATATTTTATTGATTTTTTACAGAGAGGAAGGGAGAGAGATAGAGTTAGAAACATTGATGAGAGTAAAACATCGATCAGCTGCCTCCTGCACATTTACCACTGGGGATGTGCCCACAACCCAGGTACATGCCCTTGAGCGGAATCGAACCTGGGACACTTCAATCCGCAGGCCGACCCTCTATCCACTGAGCCAAACTGGTTTTGGCCCAGTTTCAATTTTAATTCATGACTCAGCATTCCTGAAGCAGTATTACTTAAGAAACTGAATGGGACAATTTTCCTTTTCAGCATCATCTGTGGAGTCAATGGAATCATCACTCAAATATGTGTGAAAATCTCCATCAAGTATATCCAAATTTTCTTCATTTAATTTATGAACATGCTCACTTTTAGGACAAAGAATTGCACGTTTAGATATATTTTTAATATTATCTATACAGTGGTTCTCAACCTTGGCTGCACATTAGAATCACCTGGGAATCTTTTTAAAATCCTGATTTCTGGGCCCCATCATCCGGTACTTGTTTCTTTGCTATGGGATGGGGCCACAACATCAGTAACAAAGAAACAGAATTAAAACTTTATTGTGGGGAGCCACTACAGTGTTTTGGACAGGTTCGACCCTTGGACTGATGAGAGGGCACAGTCCTCTCATTGCCACTTGCAAGTCCCAGCTTGGAGAGGGCCCTCCAAGCACAATTATAGCCAATGTAAGCTTGAACCTATGGTCCGAGAACACGTGGTCCCATGTGCCTGAGTGATGTAGGCTTGATAGAGTTCAGCTGCATGTAGTTGGGTAGGATTGAAACCCAGGAGAATGGTGTAAACATCTTGGTCACACCCTTACTTTGCCTCATAGTATCTGCTATAAAATAAAGGCATGGCTGCGGGCATGGTCGCTGCCTCTCAGAGAAGCAGTGTCTCACCGAGACCCAGCTTTCATTCTCTTGTCTGTCTTTTGTAAGCCTTTCAGCTGGCCCCACTCAGGTTCAACCCTGGCCATACTGGCGCGAGGCACACTTTAGAAAGATCTGCCTCCGCGCTCCCAGGGCCGGTTTCTGCCTCAAACCCTGTCCTTACAAGAAACAGCTCCAGGAAACAGCTTAGGTTAGGGCGCAGCCATTGCCAAGACAATCCCTGCAGGACTGACTTCCTTCCGCTTGGTTGCAGCTGTTCTTCTGGATGTGATGAACACCACCCATGGTTTTTATATAAGTAGATGGTTAAAAATCTTATTTGGAATTGCCACCTCTGCTGTGCTTGCTTTATTGGTGATGTGCATTGCCTTACATCCTTTGAGAGGTATGAATTTTTCTCTCATTTTCTCTGTCAGCTTTGGAAAATGCGCTAACATATGGCCATGAGTGATTGAACATTTCCAAAGTGCTTATTTTCCAAAGTAAGTCTGTTATTTCCATGAAGACTTATAAGCTCACAGATATGTCCTTGTGCAACCAGAAATCATGAGGAATTTAAGGCAGGAGTAGAAAGAGATTTCCAATATGATTTCAGCAATAGAAAACCTGAGAACTTTCATATTCTTTCCCCATCTCCCCAAATATAAACTAAATTACAAACTTTGACAGAACTTTAGAGGCAATATTTTTGACAAACGTTGCTTTAATGGATTGCCTCATGGAAAGTAAAACTGAGTATGAATTGAAAAGTTAAAACAGATACTATGGCTTTGTGCTGGTTTGTTTTATTATGAGTCTTTTTAAAAATTTAGGAAGGCGGTCTATAATAGAGATCTTGAGTATAGCTGTATAGAAAAACTCAAATTGTTGTTCTGGGTACAGTAGCAATGAACAATTAAATTATAAAATGAAAAACTATTAAAGAAGAATTATGTTTAGTGATAAATGAATTTCTTTAAAAAGGGTTTAGGTTAACATCAACCTCCCTTTGCAGAAAGTTGGAAGATACAATGGACTGATAGGGTGTAGTTTAAATTTAAATTAGGACTCTGTCTACACATTATCCAGCAATACTAAAGGTATGTTTCTGTAAAAGTTATGAAGAGAAGCTCAAATTCTGAACCAGGTGAAAAACACAACAATAACAGGCCTTGTGCTTTGAGGGAAAAGTGTGTAAAAGCTTATAATAGCTAAGGTGGGGAATACCTTTGGTTAAAAGTTAATTGTCAGTAAAGGAAAATCAATGACAAATCTTGAGCTAAAGAATGTAGGAGTACTAAATGATCCATTGCTTTAAAAATTAGAATACAGCAAATATTTTGAAAAATTCAAAATGCTCATGGGATTTTCACAGAATTACAAAATGAAGAGGTTAGCCAATATGATGAAGGCGTTGTGCTGGTATCTTCAGTGTTAATCTTCAATTCATTTCCTGCTCTCTGCGAGCACATAGTTATTCTTAGGCTGTTGAGAGGTACTGTGTGCATCCATATTTTTTATATTTTTTCAAGTTAAAATTGTTTCCAGATCAGTGTTTTACCTCAGAGGCTTGGGAGCCATATTTCCCTTATGCCAGCAATTGTCAGGTGACTTATTAGGTCCCACTGACCCGTTGAATGCCAATCTGTTCAGAATTAGCTCCTGATTTTAAAAGAAACCCCCACTACTTGAAATCAACATGTTGCTCCCTCAGAAATGAATATTCTGAGGACGAAAGTGTATGGACTAAATTGTGAGCCTGCTTCCATGTCCACAGGCAAGGATGGCTTGCCTTCGCACTTTGGAATTTGATCCATAATTTCTAATAGGAAATATACTATAGTTACATATTTACAAATAATATAAAAGTGTACACCCACATAGATATTTGTGTAATCCTACATAATAAAACCCTAATATGCAAATCGATTGAATGGCGGAATGACCAGTTGCTATGATGTGCGCTGACCACCTTGGGGCAGACGCTCAACACAGGAGCTGCCACTGACCTGGAGGGAGGTGACCTGCAGCAGTGATTGTGGGGGCGGTGGCAGGCTGCCAGCCAAGGTGGGTGCCAGCGGGGGCCCCCCTGGTTTCCCCGCCCACTGGTCACCCCACAGATGGTCCTGATCCCTGGCCAGGCCTAGGGACCCTACCCTATATATTGGGAATAGTCTCTTAGATTTAAAAATTAAAACCTGGCAAGACTACTCTTACACTGAAAAAAACAGGATGATGCAGCAATGACAGGCATGGACTCTGGCTTGCACATTTTGTGGTCAGCCCTGATTCTGACACTTATAACTGTGTGACAAAGCCAGTTACTTAACTTCCCTCTGCTTCAGTTTTTCAACCCATAAGATGGGGAGAATGATACTACTGCCTCAGAAGGATCATGTTATGTACTCTTTTTATAATCAGGGCAAAAATGTAGCTGCCCATACAACAGCAAGATGCCTTTCACCTATATGAAAAGTATGGTCACTGGTGCATGCAGAGTCCCAGATTGTGAGACGATGTCCTAATGCCGGTTTAGGCCTGGCATCTACAAAGGGGTCCCGGATTGCAAGAGGATTCAGGCTGGGTTGAGAACCCAACCTCACCCCCTACCCCACCCCCCATGCATAGTTTTCGTGCACCAGGCCTCTAGTTATTTATGACCCCAATACTTACCTTCTCTCCAGGATTAGACATGTATAACATCTACATAAATGTTTGTTATAAAGTACATATATTATAAAAATCTATGTCATTTAAAACTTAGTTTTCTGTTTCAACCAATGAGAGAATTCTCAGACCAAATTAATTTCCTTGTAGAGTGAACTAATAAAATTAAACTTTAGGAGGAATTTTATTACTCATTCAAAAACACAAAAATTATTAAAAAGTTGAGAATTATATTTTGGTCTATAATACCATTCTCTTTCTATTCTAAATTGGCTGGAAAACTGCTCAGAATGTCACTTAAATGACTGGTACTGGAACCATTCACACCCCTACCTTGCAGAGTAGACCAGGGGAAGCGCTCCTCCCTCCAGGCAGTGTTTCAGACAGCCTGGTGTGACGTGGATCTACTGACCTCCCTCCTTCTTCCCACACCCCACTCCTCAGTCATCCTTAGTATAGAGCAGGGATGGGCAACCCCTCACATGTGTTCCAGACATGGCACCCCAGTAACATTGCTGGCACGAGAAACCTTCTCTTATAATCTTCCCTTTACAATTTTTTTCTTAATATTGACTTTTTTTATTTTTCAGATAAATTCGGTGTAGGTGCATCTTAGATAAATAAATAATTTTACAAAACAAGTTATCTTAAAGGCCACAGACATGTATTGATGAGAGAGGGAAAGAGCAATTTCAATAGTGTTGAAAACGAACTATTGAGGACTTGGAATGCATTCCAGAAAATTTTTTCAGTTTAAAAAACTTTGCAACAGCGTTACTCTCCATGTTTTCATCCACATACTTGTGAATTTTTGTTATCAGTGATGAATTTTGTTAAGTCTCATCATAGGAGTAGCCTGGCGGATGTAAGTAGTAGCTCATGCATAACTCTGAAGGTCACAAAATATAAACCTGATGTAAAATCACTCTCATCAGTGATGCAGCAGCAAAAGTCCCACTGATAATATCAAATGGAGTCATAAAGTTTTCTGTCAGACTATCAGTGTACATGTATACATTAAAAAATAAATGTATTTTTCATCATGATATACTGTGTTTTTGTCGCTCAAATGAATTTTACCATTTCTTCAAGGTTCTTCACATACGTACTCCTTAAGAGATATCAAGTAGGCATAACATGTTCACAAAAAATTAGGGTTGGCACGCAGAAGAATTTTGAGTCAGAGATTTTGCTGGTTTTGGCACACACTCACAAAAAGTTTGCCCACCCCTGGTCTAGAGCTTCTGGTCCAGTTCTCACTCTCAAAACTGCCCAGTGCCTGGTGAGATAGGATCTAAGGTGGCAAAGCAGGAGGGGAAAAAGATGAGGGAAGAGAAGGAACAGAGAATTCGAAGTGAAGGAAGCTTCTAGTTGGCCTTTTCAAGCTTTCTCAGAAGCTCCATTACCTCACATTTATCTTAGATGCCCTTGTATTCTTAGCACAGTATGATGTGCTAACAACATCAGAACAGTCTTCTTTGGAGAAAGTTAAAAAACCCACTCCAGAAACATTCATTTGTTGCTTTATATATTGAGGAATTAAGTCCCATTGACCACCTCCAATCATCGTGCCAAGTGTCAGGAAACAAAGATACAGCGGTGTAGATTTCCCTCTGAAAGTCAGGGTAAGAATCCAGAGTGGATGCATGGCCTCCACCACCAACAGGAGATCGGGGTTTCTGTTGTTCCCCACCAGGTCTTGGTTAAAGAAGAAATGACAGGGGCTTTTCTGTGGAGAGAGAGGCCCAGGGAGCACCAGCCTTAGGATGCAAAGAGCTGTGGAGAATTTAGGCAGAATTATACGAACAAATAGGAGAATGTGGTGATGAAATGAGAAAAATCCATTTAGATCATTCACATAGTAAAAGAAGAAGGGACAACTTTTTTTTTGGAAACTTTCAAGATTCCCATATTTATTTTCACCAAATAGAAAACACATATGGGTTTCTACCTCTTAGTCCCAGGCTGTCCTCCTTGGCCTCAGCCTATTTCAATTAAACTGATTCCTGTTCTAGTCTCCTGCCTCGATTTACTTTCTATTGTCTTCCCCCCACCCTTCTTCTGGTGTGAAAATACAACCAGGCTGGGAATGGAAACTGAGCTCCACACTTTCCCCCAAAAGAAACACACTTGCCTTGTTTCAAGAGATTTACAGAAGTGACAATAACAAAAACCAAAGAAACAGAAAACAAAAATTGGAACGTGACAGAGGCTCCAGAATTTCCAGAGTAAATTTAATATGATCTTGCTTCATGATTTACAGTTTCTGAATCCGTGGGCCTGACTTTGTGAAATTCATTTGTGAAACTAAATGTAGGAGTCATCTAATCTCTCCTTGAATTCTATTGAGTGTTGATTTTCTCATATGGTGATGAGCAAACACTCAATAAATGCCAGCTATTATTTTTCTACTAGAGGCCCGGTGCACAAATATTTGTGCACTCGGGGGGGAAGAGTGGGGTCCCTCAGCCCGGCCTGTGCCCTCTCGCAGTCTGGGACCCCTCAGGAGATAATGACCTGCTAGCTTCGGCCTGCTCCTGCGTGGCAGAGGGCAGGCCCAATCCCTAGGTGCAGCCCCTGGTCGGGCTCTGAGCAGGGCTGATTGGGGAGTTGGGGCGCTGCCCCCTGTCATGCACAGAGCAGGGCGGATTGAGAGGTTGCGATGCCACCCTCAGTCACACTCAGGGTGGGGCCGATTGGGGGGTTGGGGCACCGCCCCATGTCACACTCAAGGCAGGGTTGATGGGGAGGGTGCGGCGCCACCCCCTATCACGCACAGAGCAGGGTCGATCAAGGGGTTGGAGCATTGCCCCCTGTCACTCACAGAGCAGGGACAATCAGGGGGTTGGGGAACTCCCCCCTGTCATGCACAGAACAGGTCCCACCAGGGGGTTTGGGAGCTCCCCGCTGTCACTCACAGAGCAGGGCCAATCAGGGGGTTGAGGAGCTCCCCCCTGTCACTCACAGAGTAGGGCCAATAGGGGAATTAGGGCACCGCCCCCTGTCACACACAGAGCAGGGCCTATCAGGGGGTTGGGGTGCCACCACTGTCACACTCAGGGCAGGGCCAATGGGGAGGTTATGGCTCTACCCCATCACACACAGAGCAGGGCCCGTGGGGTGGGTGTGGGGGGTTGGGGCACTGCCCTCTATCACCCACAGAGCAGGGCCGATCAGGGGGTTGAGGCGCTGCCACTGTCACACTCAGGGCAGGGCTGATGGGGAGGTTATGGCTCTACCTTGTCACACACAGAGCAGGGCCTGTGGGGGGGGGGGGGGGTTGGGACGCCGCACCCTGTCACACACAGAGCCACAGGGCGATCAGGGGGTTTGGGCGTTGCCCCCTGTCACACTGATCCGGTGCCAGGAGGCCTCGAGGCTCCGCTGATCCTGGTGCTGCGAGGCATATTACCCTTTTACTATATAGGATAGAGGCCTGGGGGCCGGCTGGTTTGCCCTGAAGGTTGACCTGTATCAGGGTGGGGGTCCCCACTGGGGTGCCTGGCCAGCCTGGATGAGGGGATGATGGCTGTTTGCAGCTGGTCACACACCCTTCAGGGTGGGGGTCCACATTGTGGTGCCTGGCCAGTCTGGGTGAGGGGCTGAGGACTGCTTTCAGGCTGGCGATTGTTGACTGAAGCTCCCAACCGCTCCTTTTTTGTCTCTTTTTTTAATTTTATTCTGGGCCAGCTTTAACTCTGGCTCTAGCTTTGAGGCTTCCGCTGCTGAGCGTTCTATAATCGAAACAATGTATAACTCCAGCTCTGAGATCCCGGGTTTTGTTACAAAGTTTCAAACTGCCTGCTCAGAGGCCGGCAGCGCAGGCGGAGAACGTTGGAGTCTTCCTTCACTGCAGCAAGCAAGCCTCATGTTCGCTTCCAGCTGCCTGGCTGCCGGGCCGCCATCTTGGCTGACAGTTAATTTGCATATACTCACTGATTAGCCAATGAAAAGGGTAGCGGTCGTACGCCAATTACCATGTTTCTCTTTTATTAGTGTAGATAATTTGTAACATGCAGTAGCTACTTAACAAGTGGCAGCTAGAATTTCACTATATTCTTCATCCTCATATACATATGCGCACTAAGATGATGACTACTCCCCTCTGTGCAATATATTTTGATTTCAACAATGTTCTTAATTCTGAGAGGGTGTATGTGAGGGGGTGTCTTTGTCTTTGTATCATCCCTGTTCCTATTCCCCATCTCCTTGGATCAAAAACACAAATAATTTTTAGAAACTTTTGTGTACAAGGAACTCATAGGAGACATCACAAGTTCTGAGGCAAAAGAAGAAGAGAAAAGATAAAGGGAGTTGGGGGAGGGGCAAATGGAGCATGATGTTGAGGGAAAGAAACAAAGGAAGGGGGTGCCTCTCAGATCCCCCTGCAATCCTCCTGTCCTGTCTGCCTTTAAACAACTTTCCTTTTACCGTTGTTGTTTTGGGCCTGCTGTGTTTTATAAAACTTTGTAATAGTCACCAAGTTTTGAAAATCAGCGGATTTCCTATAAAAATTTATAATCTTGGCTTCTCTTTATATTAAATCTGGCAGCATTGGGCCCATGGTAATAGTTAGCTAAGAAGCAGGTGCCTTCAGATGGGCAATGCTTTCTCCAGTTTCACACAACTTTCTATTTAATTATGTACAAGATGCCATATTCATTCACAGTATCAGCCTGATGTCGATAAACATTGGATTATTAACCCTTGTGCTGCAAACAACAACAACACCACAACAAAAACTTATACGATGCATTTAAAAATAACTACTGAATATTAAAAACTTGAAATTCCTATCCCATAGTCATCCATTATCTACAATGTCCAATCCACTGTGGCCCCTGGACACTTGGATTATTTGTCCAACAATTTTTTATTAAGTACTTTCCTAATATCAGCCTGTGGTCTAAGGCATGAATGACAAAGTCTCTAACATTAAGAAAGAACAGTTTAATAGTAAATAGGTAAACAAATAAATTAACAGAATATTTCAAATTCTTAAAAGTGCTATCAAGAACAACTGGAGTGGCCCAGCCAGTGTTGCCCAGTAGTTGAACATCAACCTATAAACAGGAGGTTGGATTTATTTCAGAAGATATGTGAATGTAGATAGAAAACAATATTTTGTAAAAAGAAATATCGTTTAGAATGTCCGTGTTTTTGTCAGAAGTCCATTGTTGTTATTATTATTGTTATTATTACTATAACTTCAACCACCACTTTTTAGAATATAAGATATATGTGAGATGAAACCGTCTTCACAGGAGATGAGAATATGTTTTTAAGGCTTGAAATTTTCCCAGTATCAACATTTAAAACTTTGAAACAGACTTCCTCAAACATCGTAAGAGTTTTAAGCTTATTTATTCACTGTTCTTTTGGAGGAAATATGGAGAAGTCTAAAGGGTTTAGACACAGTTCACAAACATAAGAGAACTTTTGATGTGAGGGTAAATAAATCAACTTTAAGATTATATTTCTCTAATTTGCCCTTGGATTTTAAAATCACAGAAGGTGAATCTTGGCAAACTTTCTTTGAGTTTTGCCAAACTTTAAATAATTTAGAAAATAATCCAAGTCTTTGGAAGATTTCCATAAAGCAGAGGTGGTTACCTGTCTCCTAATTCCAAAGCAAATTATGTTACAACTTATACAAGAATAGCTAGTCATAAATACACCTTAAGAAATACGTGTTTGGAGAAGCCAAGATGGTGGCATAGGTAAACACAGGAGATTGCTTCCTCGCACAACCACTTCAAAAATACAACTAAAAGACGAAACGGACATCATCCAGAACCACAGGAAGGCTGGCTGAGTGGAAATTCTACAACTAGAAGGAAAGAGAAAAGCATTCTGAGACGCAGAGGAGGTGCGGTGCGGAAGTAAAAAACAAAGGTGCGGAGGTGCATGGGGAGAGATTTGGCGGCTGAGGACACAATTGTCCTTTTCAATCCGGAGTCTCAAGCTCTGAGCTCTAGTTCCGGGCGAGTCTCTGGGGACCCAGACTCATACGGGAGAAAAGGGACTGTCTAGCATTGGTTGGAACTTGAGGGCAGCTTTCTCTCGAGGTGCTTGTAGCAATTGCCCGAGCCTCTGAGGACAGGACTGAGAGAAGCTATACTGCTCCCTCTGCCCGCCCACCTTGTTGATCCCCTGGGACCCCTCCCTGCCCAAGCCATGCAAGGAAGCTTTTGCATATGAAAGGCCCGGCCATTTGTAATCTGAAAATTACATAACAAACTGCAGTGGCCCAAGGCCTCAGGGCAACTTCATTGCTTTACAGCTGGCTTCTGCTGGGTAGCCTCCAGCAGAGGCTAGATTAGCACCTCCTTAGATCCAAGAGCCAGTGTACCTACTTGTCAGAGTGGGACCATTCAATTACAACTCCTCAGATCCATAAGGAACATACTCAGGGGGCAGACTCAGTGAGCACCAAAGCCCCACTGAAGCAAGTCTTGCCCCATAAGGGTGTCTTCAGCACAGAAGTTCTCCCAATGTAGACACAGCTGATTCTCACAGCCAATTGGCCTGGATGTCAATTCCTCCCAGTGATACCTACAACAATCAAGGATTAACTAAACAAGACTGTGCACAAAGCCCATAAGGGGGTGCACCAAGAGTGTTTACCTCAGGTAATTGGGGAGGCTGAGCCACTGGGCCCTATAGGACACTTAGCACAGAAAGCCGTTCTATTGACACAAGGAAGCATAAAAAATGCCGAGACAAAGAAACAGGATACAAATAACAGAAATGAAGGAAAGCAAACGACTGGATATAGAGTTCAAAACCACACTTTTAAGGTTTTTCAGGAATTTTCCAGAAACCGCCGATAAACTTAATGAGACCCTTAAGAAATCTAGTGAGACCCTCGATGTTGTGATAAAGGACGAACTAGAAATTAAGCATACACTGACTGAAATAAAGAATATTATACAGACTCTGAACAGCAGACCAGAGGATCACAAGAATCAAGTCAAAGATTTGAAATAAAAAGAAGCAAAAAACACCCAACTGGAAAAGCAAAATGAAAAAAGAATCCAAAAATACGAAGACAGTGTAAGGAGCCTCTGGGACAGCTTCAAGCATACCAACATCCGAATTATAGGGGTGCCAGAAGGAGAGAGAGAGCAAGATATTGAAAACCTATTTGAAGAAATAATGACAGAAAAGTTCCCCTACCTGGTGAAAGAAATAGACTTACAAGTCCAGGAAGTGCAGAGAACCCCAAACAAAAGGAATCCAAAGAGGACCACACCAAGACACATCATAATTAAAATGCCAAAAGCAAAAGACAAAGAGAGAATCTTAAAAGCAGTAAGAGAAAGACAGTCAATTACCTACAAGGGAGTATTCATACGACTGTCAGCTGATTTCTCAACAGAAACTTTGCACGCCAGAAAGAAGGGGCAAGAAATATTGAAAGTGATGAATACCAAGAACCTACAACCAAGATTACTTTATCCATCAAAGCTATCATTCGGAATTGAAGGTCAGATAAAGAGCTTCACAGATAAGGAAAAGCTAAAGGGGTTCATCACCACTAAACCAGTATTATATGAAATGCTGAAAGGTATCTTTTAAGAAGAGGAAGAAGAAGAAAAAAATGGTAAAGATAAAAAATTATGAACAAAAAATACACATCCATCAACAAGTGAATCTAAAAATCAAGTGAATAAATAATCTGATGATCAGAATAAACTGGTGATCATAATAGAATCAGGAGCATAGAAAGGGAGTGGACTGACTATTCTTGGGGGGAAAGGGGTGTGGGGGATGCGGGAAGAGTCTGGACAAAAATCGTGCACCTATGGATGAGGACAGTGGTGGGGGGGTGAGGGCGGAGGGTGGGAGGGGAACCGGGTCTAGGGGAGGTATGGTGGGGGCGGGGAAAGAGGAACAACTGTAATAATCTGAACAATAAAGATTTAATTAAAAAAATAAATGAAGAAAAGAAATAAAACATTACAATTATAAAAAAAAGAAATATGTGTTCTAAAGCTCAAATCAGGGATGTGGAATCAGAGTTCAAAGTTATTAAGAAACAGAGACAGTCATGCAGAGCTTTCAAATCTACACTAATAAAAGAGAAACATGGTAATTAGCATAGACCGCTACCCTTCCCATTGGCTAATCAGCATATCCTTATACAAATTAACTGTCAGCCAAGATGGTGGCCGGCAGCCATGCACTGAAGCGAGCAGGGAGGCTTCCTTTCTCCTGTGACGGTGGACTCCAACGTTCCCTGTTTGCCTCTGCCGGCCTCTCAGCTGCAACTCTAAGCAACTATGTACTATGTTGCAAATAAAAAGCTAAACAAAACCCCAGAAACCGGCTTTCATTCAGCCAGGCTTCAGCCAGCCGGACTGCAACATTGTATCGATGTTTTCAGCAGCGAGGCCTCAGAGCTAAAGCTGGCCCAGAATAAAAAAAAAAAAAAAAAAAGAAAAAAAGGAGCTGTTGGGAGCTTCAGTCTCCCGCTTCCGGAAAACAGCCCTCAGCCCCTCACCCAGACTGGCCAGGCACCCCAGTGGGGACCCCCACCCTGATCCAGGACACCCTTCAGGCAAACCAGCCAGCCCCTACCCATGCTCCAGGCCTCTATCCTATATAGTAAAAGGGTAATATGCCTCCCAGCATCGGGATCAACGGAGCAACGAGGCTCCCGGCACCAGGATCAGCGTGACAGGGGGCAGCGCCCAAACCACCTTATCAGCCCTGCTCTGTGCCTTATAGGGAGGAGCTCCCCAATCCCCTGACCGCCCTGTGGCTCTGTGTGTGACGGGGCGGGGCCACAACCTCCCTATCTGCCCTGGTCTGTCCCTGACAGGGGAAGGCGCCCCAACCCCCTGATCAGCCCTGCTCTGTGCCTGATAGGGGGGAGCTCCCCAATCCCCTGATTGCCCTGCGGCTCTGTGTTTGACAGGGTAGAGCCATAAACTCTCCATCGGCCCTGCACTGAGTGTGACAGTGGTGGTGCCCCAACCCCCTGATTGGCCCTGCTCCGTGGGTGATAGAGGGTGGTGCCCCAACCCCCCTCCATGGGCCTTGCTCTGTGTGTGACAGGGTGCAGCGCACCAACCCTCTGATCCACCCTGCTCTGTGTGTGACAGGGGGCGGTGCCCCAGCTCCCCTATCGGCCCTACTCTGTGAGTGACACGGGGAAGCTCCTCAACCCCCTGATGGGCCCTGCTCTGTGCGTGACATGGTGGAGCTCTCCAACCCCCTGAACGACCTT
The DNA here is from genome assembly GCF_028538775.1 of Myotis yumanensis. Classification (NCBI taxonomy): domain Eukaryota; kingdom Metazoa; phylum Chordata; class Mammalia; order Chiroptera; family Vespertilionidae; genus Myotis; species Myotis yumanensis. The sequence goes on from NW_027223759.1 coordinate 77,372,183, forward strand.
GCTCTGTGTGTGACAGGGTACGGAGCCCCAACCCCCTGATGGACCCTGCTCTGTGAGTGACAGGGGGCAGTGCCCCAACCCCCGGATCTGTGCTGCTCTGTGTGTGACAGGGGGCGGTGCCCCAGCTCCCCTATGGGCCCTACTCTGTGAGTGACAGGGGGAAGCTCCTCAACCCCCTGATCGCCCCTACTCTGTGAGTAACAGGGGGGAGCTCCCCAACCCCCTGATCAACCCTGCTCTGTGTGTGACAGGGTACGGAGCCCCAACCCCCCTGATGGGCCCTGCTCTGTGAGTGACAGGGGGCAGCGCCCCAACCCCCTGATTGGCCCTGCTCTGTGCCTGACAAGGGGTGGCCCCGCAACCTCCCTATCGACCCTGCCTTGAGTGTGACAGGGGGCGGTGCCCAAACCCCCCAATCGGCCCTACCCTGAGCATGACTGAGGGTGGCATCGCAACCTCCCGATCCACCCTGCTCTGAGCCTGACCAGGGGCTGCACCTAGGGATTGGGCCTGCCCTCTGCCACCTGGGAGCAGGCCTAAGCCAGCAGGTCGTTATTTCCCGAGGGGTCCCAGACTGCGAGAGGGCACAAGCCGGACTGGGGGACCTCCCACCCCCCCCCAAGTGCACAAATTTTTGTGCACCGGGCCTCTAGTATAGCAATAATTGACATAGTGGGCACAATTAAAATGATATTTTTCATATAAAATTCAAATACTAATTAGCCTTTTTTCAAATTTATTACTTTTTTTGTTGTTAATCCTCACCAGATGATATTTTTCTATTGACTTTTAGAGAGAGAGGAAGGAATGGGGAAAGACAGAAAGAGATAAAGATTGATGCTAGAAAGACACATTGATTGGTTGCCTCCCACACGTGCACCAACCAGGGCTGGAGATTGAGCCTGCAACTGAGATATGTGCCTTTCACGGGAATTGAACCCAGGACTCTTCAGTATGAGGGCCAATGCTCTATCCACTGTGCAAAACTGACTAGGGCTTACTGCCTATTTTAAGTAGAGAAAAGAAGTTATTGTTCATTTTAGTATCCTGGTGAACTAACAAAGTTATGTAGTATAAACAGAATAACAAAATCCTTTTAAACCTTTATTCCTATTAATAATGAAAAGTGTGGGGAACCGGCATGGCCATGGCATACTCAGCCCCAGGGCGCCTTATGTGCCATGCCAGCTCAGCCTGGTTTAGTGATCCTGAGTTGGGGGGGTGGGAGGGGGTGAAAGGATTGAGAAAAGACAAACAAGAGAATGAAAGCTGGGTCTCGGTGGGATGCTGCTCCCTGATGAGGAGTCAGCGCCAGCGCCCACAAGCCACGTCCCCATCCTATAGCAGGTGCCACGAGGCAAAGCAGGGGTGCGACCAAGTTGCCCACAGAACCCTAGTGAGCCTCATCCCCACCCAACCACATGCACCCGAACTCCACCACAAGGCACGTGGGACCACGTGTTTGGACCGCAGGCTCAAGCCCACAACCACAGCTGCTGGCCCTGCCCTCCAGCTGGGACCTGCATGTGGCAACGAGAGGACCCTGTCCTCCCATTAGTCCGAGGCCTGAACCTGTCCAAAGCACTGTACCTGCACCCCACATATTCCCCCTTACCCTTGTCTTCAAACACACATATTTACATCATCCAAAAAACTCCAAACAAATCATTCAGCATAATCAAAATATCAAAACAAACCCCTGGCTATCAACAAAACCATAAACAGCAATGTTAACAAGAGAACAAAACTCTGGCTAATAACAAAGCAATACCAATGCAAAACCAAACTACAAACATGTTAACGTTTTCAGGATATCTTATTCAAAGTCCTTAGATTTAACTCCACAAGATTTCACATTAAACTGACAGTTCACTAACGCTAGCATAGCCTCCACCGGCTTCTCCAACATGCGCTTGGCCCCAGTCGCCATCCTCCTCAGCCAACTCCATGTCGATATTCCACCAATGCAAAGATGTCTCGATGCAAAACTAGTCCCCTGGATCAGCTGCCTGGACAGTTGACCTGGGCACTGAGTCTGCACCAGTCCCAGTCAAATCAGCCCTGTCCAGGCAGCTGGAAGTCTGGTCTCCTCTCAGCCTCCCCCTCCAGCCTCTGCTGCATGAAAACCAGCAACCCTCCCTAGCAGGAGACCTCCAACCCTGAGTCAGGTGTCCCACACAGACCCAAAGTCCCAGGGAGCCACCAGGTGGCACAAGCAAAAACAACCAAAGGCCAAAAACAATGCAACTGCCGCAAGAGCTCACAATCCAGGTCCAAAACAAAACTACTTAAACATCCTCTACCCCACCGTGGCCTAAACAAAACCCAGGAGATTTCCATCCTGTCCTGTACCCCCCAGTTACTTCCTATTTCCTTCCGCTCATTTCCGGCCGCTTACCTTCCACCGCCTACCTCTCACAGCCTATTTTCTAACGTCCACCACGTCTATTATTTCCCACCGCCCACTTTCTAACATCCACTGCCCATTTCTTACCGCTTATTTTTCACAGCTCATTTCCTGAATTTCCCAAGTTTTACACCGAGCTAATTTTACCACACCTCGGCTCCCTACCTTCTTTTGTTTTTTGGCCTTATCTCACTTTTGCTTTTTAAGCTTAACTTCTTATTTTCTTACTTTCGTTTTTTAAGCTTACTCTCTGCGCACGCCTTGGAGCCTCCTTTCACCTGACCACTTTTTAAATTCCCCCAAACTCAGGCATGTTCGGACACCATTGGTTAAGGCCAAAGGGGCCTGATTGGGCATCACTTGTGCTGCACCCTGAACTCAGGCCCTGGTCCCTGAACTCAGTCCCTGGTTGGGTGCCAGAAAAGAACTTCTTAGTGTCTAAATTAAAAATTTTAATACAGATTATGATTTTATAGTTGGTAGAAACACGGATGTGATAGGACACTTTAAAAGAACAGAATATGCCTGGCCAGAGTGGCTCAGTTGGTTGAGCATCGTCCTGTGCACCAAAAGGTTGCCGGTTCTGTCGCTGGTCAGGCCACATATAGAGGCAGCCAAGTAGAGGTGACAAGGAAGAACTTTAATAGACAGATCTGGAATTCAGGGGAGAAATCCAGTGGGGTGTTAGGTCAGGTGGTGGGGTGAGTCAGCCCACAGGTATGTAATGGAAACCCCAGGAGAATGAAATGGCTGAGGACAGGGGCCCTTCCTCAGACCCCAAGTAACACCAGTATGAGCCATACCGAAATTTAAGGTAGAGATTAGAGGAAGATGAGCTGGCAAAGGAGACTCAATGGGCCTACATTTCCAGGAATAATTATTCTACCTCCTCATCCCTTGTGTGTTGCTTGCTTCTTGACCTAATTTTTGTTTGGCTTGTGTTGCTGTTATTGTTATTTTATTACACATGTTCTTTCGCTTTAAATCATAGTATAAAGTGCCCAGCCTCTAAAATCAGATGGAGCTGGATTTAAATCCCAGCTCTGTCATGTATTAAGCAAGTTACTCTGCCTCTAATTCCCATGCCCTAATCTGTAAAATGAAGGTAATAACAGTCCATCTCAGAGAGGTGCGTGAGGATTTCATGGGACCATGCATTTAGAGTGCTTGGTACTTATGAAAACTTCATCAATTACAACACTTCCTATTATTTGTTTAAAGCTACCTCAGATCCTTTTGTTCCCAGTTGTCAGCTTTTGCCCAAATATATTCATTTTTTAAATTCATTCCTTTATTTTTTTATGTTATTGTTTTAGTTATTATAAATAGTAGTACATATGTCTCCTTTATTCCCCCCATTGACCTCCCCATAGCCTCCCCTACCCCCTGGCACTTGCCCTCACCACCCCCCACCTCCCACCCCCAGTGTCTTCCAACTGTTGATTGTGCTTATATGCATGCATACAAGTCCTGTGTTTGATCTCTTACCTCCCCAACCCTCCCTACCTTCCCGCTGTAGTTTGACAGTCTGTTCGATGCTTCTTTGCCTCTGTTTATATTAGTTTTTAAATAGTAGATTCTACACTCTACAATTACCTACTTTTGCCCCTGTGGTGCTCACTCCAGAAAAACAAATAAACAAACAAACAGACATGACTTGAAGCAGTGGCTTGAGATGATGCCTCCTTATAGTTTCTCTGCAGACCCAACAGAAAGACTTGTGTGGTGTGCCTGGGAACTCACGTCCCTTTCCTTGGTGTGGCTTATTTAGCATCAGTTCCAAATCAAATACGGAAATGAGAACAAAGGGACCCTGCCATTTGTGTGCCCACTTTAATAAACAATATTTTCTCATTTAGTTTGTGAAAAATATTAGAGCTGATATCGAATGCTTCCGCTCTGGCACTTATTCCCAGTTTTTCAGGACTAGAAAATTAAATGGCAGAAATAGAAACAGAATCTTAATAAAGAATAAGCACAAAGTTTTAAGAAAGAATTTGAATAGTGAATCATTACTTGTGAATCATTTTTGTGAATTGTAATTTCTTGGATTCATAATTGAAGTAGTTTTTGGCTTTGCTTTAATAAGTTCAAATGCAAATGTATAGTTAATTAGAGTGTTTAAGTGGTGTATGAGGAACTGTGCTAAAGATGGGCCAGGTTGACTCTAAGGACACTGTGAGTAATTAAGTGTTAAGTAGGTGTCAGTTACATATAGAAGAGAGATGTTTTCAGAAGTCATTCCTACTTCAGCTCAAATATTTAGAGTTAAAATTTATAGCCCTAACCGGTTTGGCTCAGTGGATAGAGCGTCAGCCTGCAGACTGAAAGGTCCCAGGTTTGATTCTGGCCAAGGGCATGTACCTTGGTTGCGGGCACATCCCCAGTAGGAGGTGTGCAAGAGGCAGCTGATCGATGTTTCTCTCCCATCGATGTTTCTAACTCTCTATCCCTCTCCCTTCTTCTCTGTAAAAAATCAATAAAATATATTTTAAAAAAAATAATAATAATAAAATTTATACATGTCAAGCTAAACTTTCAAAACAACCAAAAGGTTATATTTCAATATTAAAGCATTATTTGGGAAGGGGCATGAAAATCCAGTTATTCATTAAATAAATATTAGTGGCATCTTTTTCAGGTGACTGGAACTTGTTTACTGTGATTTATGCCAGGGAGATGCATTTTATACTGATTTACATACACACACACATTCACGACACTAAAAATAAAACCCCCAGTGCTTGCCTTGCAATCTTGTTTAAATTAATCTGGGTCAGAATCAGTCCCCTTGCTCTTTTTTCATTCTTCAAGGATTGGCAGAGGAAATGTACTTAAAAAGAATCCAATTGAGTGTAGCCTGAAAAGACAGTGGGCAAGAGGACTGAATAGGGGTATAAACATTAGAGATCATTAACATTTCTTGAAGGCCATGGTCAACACTTAGTTGTGGGGAATCTATGGCATAAGGTACTGACTGCTGGTCAGGCCATGCCCATCCCACATACCAAGAGTTCACAGGCAACGGGCATCCCAATGAGAGGCACAGGGATACAATGAAGTACAATTCACTGAATAGATTCAGTGAAATCACTAAGTTTGGATTCTTTGCAGACGAATATCCTGGGGGTATTGGTAAATGAAAGTTAGCAGGACCTCATCCCCAGAGATTCTGAACCATTAGATTTGAGATAAGGACTAGGAACCCTTTTTTAAAACAGCTTCTAAGTGACTCCAGGGACTAAATTAGGATACATTTTGTAAATTAGGGCATATCCAGGTTGAAATTTACCACATGGACAAAAGGGTAGAGAATAAGGGCAGGTACTTATCTGGGGTGGAAATTAGTAAAAATAAGTTAACATAAAATCTGTCAAGAGTATTTTTTTTTTCATTCAAGAATATTTATTATGCTCCCACCATATGTGAAGCATTATCCTACCTACTGGGCATATGACAGTGAGAAAAGTCAAAAACAGACTGTTCTCATGGATAAAGACCTATGCCTTATATAATTCACCTAAATATAGAGACAAAATGTTTATATTCAATGAATTGAGCTAAGTGTTGAGATAGCAATAATCCAATAGCATTTTCATAGAGCCCACTGGAAGGTCATTTCTGCTGATGGCCGACGGTAGCGGTCAGCATTGATAGTGCAATGAAACATTACTATGCTTATAATCTTTCTAAATATACAAAGAACCAGAGCTAAGAATTTACTTGGAAATTCTAAGTAAACTTTGTTTTATACCTCTGAATATGTGACCTAATGCAGCATCTCAGAGCAGATACATTACTTCATTACATTTATGCACACATGGTCATTTTCTGAGGAAGGAGCAGAATGAAGAGTCTTCTCATTCCATTTGGTATCATTCTGGGCCCCACCTGACTGCAGCATAATCAATCACACCTCTGAGTCTCTCCTGCACCGCATGTGAGGACTGTACTTACCAAACCCAAATCTGTGCATGAACCCTATTTCTGAATAGATAGAGCTGGCTCCTCTGAATATATTTTCTATACATCTACTCATTGCTTCTTGGGTGCTGGTGTGGCTTATTATCACCATGGTAATTAGTAGTACAATTAATGCATGATTAAAATTGCTATACAGGTAACTTGAGTCATAACATGACAGATGCGAAATTCTCTATATAGATTATTGGCATTTATAGCTACTATGAACACATCCTATATAATAAAAAGCTAATATGCAATTCGACCAAAAGGCAGAACACCTGGTTGCTATGATGTTTACTGACCACCAGAGGGCAGGCGCTCAATGCAGGAGCTGCCCCCTAGTGGCCAGTGTGCTCCCACAGGGGGAGCACCACTCAGTCAGAAACCCTGAACAGGGCTCATTGCTGGCAAGTGCAGTGGCAGTGGTGGGAGCCTCTCCCGCCTCTAAGGTAGTGCTAAGATGTCCAACTGATGACTCCCAGACTGCAAGAGGACGCTGGCAAGGCTGAGGGACCCCCCTACCCCGAGTGCACAAATTTCATGCACTGGGCCTCTAGTTTAAAATAAACGGATAACTAGGAACTAATATAAAATATTAGTTCTCTCTTGTAAATTTCCTAGATAATCTAAATAAGAGATTATAAAAAAGTAAATAACTAATCCTTGAAAATTTTTGAAAAATTTGATAAGAATCAGCACAATTATTAATTATATGAAAAGAAAAATATGTAGAAGTAGGTATTTAAAAACTACTGTTTTTTATAAATTTTACTTATCCATATATGTGATATTAGTACTAACTATATTTATTATCATAATTGTGATATTTCAGTTAGAATGCTGCAGGTTAACCAAAATGTTCCAAGAACAACTGGTAAATTTCATATTAGAATAAAAATAAATATTGATTATATATACTAATAGCCTAACATGAAACTGCTTTTTCCCCAGACTGTGTTCGTAGTATATATACAAAAACAAAAAACAAAAGTAGTCCTATCAATCAAATTACTTCGTGAAACACTGATCAAAAATATTTATTTGAAAAATATTAATAAACTATGATAAAGCAAAATCCAAAATGTATTGACAGCTTATCATGTGCCAAGCATAGAGCTAAATGTTTCATTTGAATACGCTCATTTATTGTACTTTCTATAAAAATAAAGATTAACTTTAGCTAAGAATTTCCCAATCATTCTTAATTGCAAGTAAGTAAGATTATATGGAAGTATACTTAAATAAGAAAATCTATTATAATAAAAGCATTATTTATGCTAGACAAAATGACATCTCCACAGTTACATTTTTTTATTGAATTAATTTAAACAATTTTAGATAAAATAATTATCTAGGTTTTTGGGTATTCACAATAAAGTGATTCACCACACTTTATATCTATACTAGAAGCCTGGTGCACAAAAATTTGTGCACTCGGGGAGCGCGGGGAGGGGGGTCCCCCAGCCCGGCCTGTGCCCTCTCGCAGTCTGGGACCCCTCGGGAGATAACGACCTGCTGGCTTAGGCCTGCTCCCGGGTGGCAGAGGGCAGGCCCAATCCCTAAGTGCAGCCCCTGGTCAGGCTCTGAGCAGGGCCGATTGGGGAGTTGGGGCGCCGCCCAGTCCTGCACAGAGCAGGGCGGATCGGGAGGTTGCTATGCCACCCTCAGTCACGCTCAGGGTAGGGTCGATGGGGAGGTTGTGGCGCCACCCCCTGTCACGCACAGAGCAGGGCCGATCAGGGGGTTGGTGTGCTGCACCCTTTCAAACACAGAGCTGCAGGGCAATCCGGGGATTGGGGAGCTCCCCCCTATCAGGCACAGAGCAGGGCTGATCAGGGGGTTGGGGCGCCTTCCCCTGTCACGAACAGAGCAGGTCAGATTGGGAGGTTGTGGCCCCGCCCCCTGTCACACACAGAGCTGCAGGGCGATCAGGGGGTTTGGGCGCTGCCCCCTGTCACGCTGATCCCGGTGCTGGGAACCTCACTGCTCTGCTGATCCCGGTGCCGGGAGGCATATTACCCTTTTACCATATAGAATAGAGGCCTGGTGCATGGGTAGGGGCTGGCTGGTTTGCCCTGAAGGGTGTCCTGGATCAGGGTGGGGGTCCCCACTGGGGTGCCTGGCAAGTCAGGGTGAGGGGCTGAGGGCTGTTTTCCCAAAAGGTGTGACTAAAGCTTCCAACAGCTCCTTGTTTTCTTTTCTTTCTTTTTTTTTATTCTGGGCCAGCTTTAGCTCTGAGGCCTAGCTGCTGAAAACATGGATACAATGTTGCGGTCTGCCTGGCTTTCAGTCCGGCTGGTTTCTGGAGTTTTGTTTAGCTTCTTATTTGCAACATAGTATATAGTTGCTTAGAGTTGTAGCTCAGAGGCCGGCAAGTTAGGCAGGGAACGTTGGAGTCCTCCTTCACTGCAGCAAGCAAGCCTCATGTTCGCTTCAAGCTGCCTGGCTGCCGGCCGCCATTTTGGCTGACAGTTAATTTGCATATACTCACTGATTAGACAATGAAAAGGGTAGCGGTCATACGCTAATTACCATGTTTCTCTTTTATTAGTGTAGATGTTCAGGATTGTATAGACACAAATTAAATTATCTCAGAAGAAAAACAATTTTTGCCTTGTCCAGGTGGCCCTGTTGATTGGAGCATTGTCCCTTATGCCAACAGCTTGTGGGTCTGATCTCTGGGCAAGGAACATACTGAGCTTAGGGATTCGATCCCTGATCGGGTGGGCTGTGAAAAGAAGGCAACCGATCAATGTTTCTCTCTCATGAATGTCTCTCTCTCTCTCTCTCTCTCTCTTTACCCCTTCCTCTCTCTCTAAAAAATCAATAAAAACACAATAATTTTCACTGCAAATAACAGTGCTAGAAATTCCCCTTGACAATAGTAGGTACAGATTGCAATGTGCTCTTAGGAGAGCTAAGTAAAATCTAATTAAAATGCTTATTCTAATGCTATTGTAGTAACATAAAATTTTATTCATTTATTGGGAATTATAAAATCAGTGATATGAATTTTGCACAAGATCATTTAGTTACACAAAAAAACTTTCACTATAAGTTATCATATGGCATGTGCAACCTAACTTAGGGTCCAAAGAGAACGTAAGAAGATGATCATTTAAAATTTAGAATAAGCTAATGTTATTAAGCATTTATTGTCTGGCTACAAAGGGACTCCTCAATCATTTGTGTTCTTATAGCCACCAGAGTAATTTTTAGTAAATTAAGAAAATAATTCATGATTCTAATCAATTGTGCAGGGCATGCATGCCCTAGTGTTAATCAGTTAAAATAGCAGGAGATGCTATTATCCAGTTGGTCAATTGGCTCTTATCACCATGGCAGTACATCTATGTAACTACAAAGCTAACAGAACATGTGGAGCCTCAAATTCCAAAATTTAATATTGTAGAACTGAAAGGTATTATCAACATTTTCTAGTCCAGTCCTTTATATTTCAGGTAAGAAAGCTGTGATGCCAGAGATTGACTTACCAAAGTCATACCGGGAATTAGCAGTGGGAGCAGTCTGGAAAGAAGAGGGCACAAACTTCATCCATCTTTTCATCCTTCATTTCATGCATCCATCTATTCAACAAGTATCTATTAAGTGCCTATTATGTGCTAGACACTAGGGATGTGATGATGAGCAAAACTAGACATACACATTCTCCAGATTTATGGTGACTGTTTTGAGAATACAGACGGAGGTGAAAATATTAATAAGGTAATCACTCAAATACACACATGATTACAAAGCAAGCCAAATGCTCTTTTACAAAGTAACATACCCCTGATAATGTATAACAAGGGAGCCAGACTTAAACCAGTGGTAGGACAGGGATTCCCAGAGAAAGTGGCCCTTATATTGAGTACTAAAGGCTGGGCAGAAGTTATGAGAAGAAGGGAGAGGGTAGAAAGAGGTGCCAAAGCCCTGGAGAAAGAAATGAATATTTGAGGAACAGAAATCCCAGTATGTTTGGAGACTAGAAAGTAATGCGAGAGGGGCAAAAAGGGCCTGGAGAGACAGGTCATCTAGACCAGCGAGAGACTATAGTCCAGACTAACATTTTTGACCTTTATTCTAAGAGTCATGGAAAGCTCTGGAAAAGGTTAGCGGGAAGATAAAACTCTCATCTTCAGCAGTGTTATTTTTACATGGGCAAATACCAGATTAATAAATGGTATTCAAGGTATAGGACATTTTTCTAAGTTTTGGTTCTGTAAGCAATGGCCTGCAGAAGGGATGAAGAATGGCAACAGGGACATGAAGGAGACTGAAATTTGGTTGCCATACTATCCATTTGATCAGAGCTATTTTAGGGCTTTGAGAATAGTCATATTTGAAAAACACAATTGTTTGGGCAACTTAAATATAAGTGAAATTTGTTCATAGTTATAGGCTACCTTAGGTTAGCTTTTATATGGGAAATCTTTACTCTTGGGTTTTCTAAGATTATTTGTCCAGATGATGTGGCTTTCCTTTCTTCTGGTTCACTTTCTGTGTGTAACAGTCTGTAGTCAGGATAAGCAATTATCTCTCTTCATTTGTGCCTCTCTTGAGATGTCTGAAGGTAAGGATTCTGGCTGATCTCATCTGAACAACTGGGCTGCTAAAGTACATCTTCAATAAGTCAGTAGAAATCCAAGCCAGACAGATATGAGGAAATGCAGTCAAGTGCTTAAGAGTCTAGTTTTAGTCAAAATCACATGGTCTTCAATCCCAGTTTTGCAAGGCTTAAATATGTTGGAACCTCATTTCACTCTCCTTTAAAAAAATCTCTGACAATTCTTCACAAACTGGACAATATCATCCCCACTGCTCGGCACCATCCCCCTCCATGCCCTTCATACTCCCCAATGTTTTTTCCCACCAGTTTTCTCTTCTAGGCAGTCACACCACCTGTCTAAGCCTCAGTTACCCTGTCTATAAAAATGGAGATAATTCTTATATCTATTAAGACAGGAGTTAAACAAGTATTTGCAAATGGCAATTTTTTTTATTATATGAGAACAGATGAGAGAGAATCTTAGACTTTATTTGAGTTAGTAATCTTCTTTTTAGTAATAGATTGTTTCATCTTCCCCCAAAGATCAAAATTCTGAAGGAAATAATACAACAAGAGCACTTACACTGAAAGATATTTTTAATGGGACATTTTCTTATTGGACATATTTTCCAACTTGGATTTCAGGTAGGTAAACTTTTTTTTTACTTTTGGGTTTTTTTTAAAAAAATGTCAAACTACAGTGGGAAGGCAGGGAAAGGTTTGGGTAGGGGATGGGGGGTAAGGGATCAACTGAAGGACTTGTATGCATGCATATAAGCAGAACCAATGGACACAGACCCAGTCAGGGTGTGTGTGGGGAGGGCACGTTTATCCTAGGGCATTTAAAACTAGTTTATCCTCTTTGTAACACAGATAAAAGGCAATTTTATTCCACCACACTGAATTGGTTAGGATAGGTCGGCTATTAACAAATAGGGCATCTTTGTGGAAAGTAGAAAATAGTATTTTTTCTCCCTTTGCAATGAAATTATTTTAAATCTGACAAAGGAATATGTACCGAACAAAGAAGAAAAACAAAATAAGTCTGTGAAATAAGAAAGATTTCTCTTTGTTGTAAATGTAGTTCCTGTTAAGGGAGATTATTTCAAGTTTTGTTTTCCTTCTTTTTTTAAAATATATTTTATTGATTTTTTTACAGAGAGGAAGGGAGAAGGATAGAGAGTTAGAAACATCAATGAGAGATAAACATTGATCAGCTGCCTCCTGCACACCCCCTAACTGAGGATGTGCCCGCAACCAAGGTACATGCCCTTGACCAGAATCGAATCAGGCACCCTTCATTCTGCAGGCCAATGCTCTATCCACTGAGCCAAACCGGTTAGGGCTGCTTTCCTTCTTGTGTAAAGGACAAGAGTACCTCCATCAATCTACAGATAATAACATAGTATTTTATAATATTGAAACAGGAGAATCATATACCATTTTGAGTAATATCGCTATGGTATGTATACAACATCATCTTCCCCCTCAAAAGACTTTGCCAGCTCTTCACTGAACAAGAAAGAGCCCAGACTCTTAGCGCCTGATCTGGACCCAATCTGCCTTCTCAGCTCCATCCCACTGTACTTCTCCTTTAATTCTCCCTTCTCCTCACACTAGACTCTTGCCCTTCCCTCCTCTAAATCACCCAGCATCTTTCTTCCCCTGTGGAAATAATTTGGTTTGAGATAAGACTTAAGAACTCAATCCTGTAGTCAGGCATACTGAGACTGAAATCCTGGCTCTGCCACTTACAACATGTGGAAAATTGGGTACGGTTCCACACTATACTAACACTACCAGGCTTCAATTTCTTCGGTAAAGTAGGAATAATAATAGCTCTTTGGATTAATGTAAGAATTCAGTGAAGTAACATTTGAAAGTGGTTTGGACAGTGCCTGCATAGATTAAATAGGCACATGCTACTCGGTCCTCTTAGGCTCTCAGCCCTCCTACTTTCTCTCCCCTCAACAGCCCACTAATCTTTTAAAGCCACAGTCAGGTGACCCTCTCCTCCTCTATGCAAGCAATCACTCTCATGTGGATTCAAGCACTTCTTCCTTAATGCTTCTGTAAAGTTATATTTATATCTCTTTTATAGAACTAATTTGCAATATAAGTTACTTATTTACAAGTTTAACATTATAAGTTTCTTGAAATCACAAAATATATCTTTATTATACTGCCCTCCCATAATATCTAGTCAGTTTCCTCCTATATAGTAGGTACTACATAAATGTTTTAAAATTGCACTGAAGATAAATATAAGTCGGATATATCAAAGATGTGTTATTCCGTTAGAACTACAAATTAACATGGTTCTGTTATTTTTTTCTGCATCCTAATCAATTTTTTTTATAATTTCAGAAAAGTGTGAATGCTTCAAATTATGGCTTATCACCTGATCGGCAATTCGCATATCTAGAAAGTGATTATTCATTCAGATTCTGAAAATGGCGACCAGCAGGAAGGTAGGGAGGGAGAGAGTGTGAGAGCGCAAGGAAGTGATAGAGGAGTGTGTGGACGTGTGTGGTGTGTGTGTGTATGAGCTAGGGACAGTTAGATTCTGCAGGTCTTCAAAGGGGCTGCTAAACCGGCAGTCTTAGGCGGTCGGAGCCCTGCTCCCTGCGCGGACACTCCTGGGCAGCCTGCACAGGCACAGCGACCACGCCATCTTGGGAAACAGTGCTGCTTGAGACTAGGATCCTGGCCTCAGCACCACCCAGTCTGATCTCAGACGCTTTCCAGGACCCTGCAGCCACTGGGGACAGAGACCTGTGACCACAGCTTCAGACCTGCAGACACCAAAAGTTCAGAAATCCCCGCGGCAGATCCATGAGTAACAGAGCCCATCCCCCCCTTCCCACAGGCTTGCGGGCAGCGCCATAGTAACTGATAGACCCACCCCTTGCCAGGGCCTCAGTGCTGCCACAGGAACTTTAGCCTGGAAGTGCGCGAGCACCTTGGAACTGATCCCCCATAGGGCTGGGTTCAGCAGTCCTGGGCTGGGAGCAAAAGCACCAGCGAACACTGGGAGGGAACTCACCCTATGCGCACTGCTGGCTTCGGAGCCCTGGGCTGGGAGCAATTGTGCAAACACCAGGAATTTGTCCCAGGGAGCACAGGCCCATGGTCCCCGATTCTCTGGGCAGGAGGCAGCACTGAGCACCAGTGACTTGACTGTGTTTCAGATCACCTGCGCCTGAGATCCTGATTCCCTGTGCATTCATACTAAAAGCCAGTGACTTCAATTCCAGGTGCAAAGGCCCACAGAGACCCTGATTCTCAAGGCGAGGTCGAGCGAAGCAACAGAGACTCTGACACTGGATTCCTGGGGAACTCTGACTCCTGGCGCACGCTAGGGGGCGCTGATTTTCAACACGCTCCAGGGGGGTCTCTGTTTCAGCACTGTGCAGGCAGGGTCCCTGATTCTAAGGGCGCGCACGAGGCCACATTGAGCGCTGGCAACACTGACTCTGAGCGAGCATGGTTCAAACCAACCCACAACAACCACACATCTTAGTGTCAGAGCTCTTCAGTGACACTAGGGTGGTGGGAGGCTCCCACTGCACACGGCCCAGGCCCATGCAACTCGACGTTTGAATCATCGGGAGATAATCAGAATGAAGAGACGACACAACACCCAGAGGAAAAACAATGAGGAGTCACCAAGAAAGGAAATTAATGAAGTTGAAGCATGCAACATGACAGAAAAAGAATTCAGAATAATGGTTATACAATTCATTCACCGGATGGATGAGAAAATCAACAACCTATGCAAGAGTCAGGAAGAAATGAAAAGTGATATAGCTACAATCAAAAACACCATGGAAAGTTTCAACAGCAGACTAAAAGAAGCAGAGGACCGAATTAGTGATTTAGAAGATAAGGCAGAGAAACAAGCTCAATCTGAACAGCAACTGGAGAAAAAAATTAAAAAGCAGGAGGAGAGCCTAAGGGAGCTTTGGGACAACATGAAACGAAGTAACATACGCATAATAGGGCTACAAGAAGGACAAGAAGAGCAGCAAGGATTAGAAAATCTATTTGAAGAAATAATGACAGAAAACTTCCCAGATATAGGGAAGAAAAAAGTTACACAAGTACAGAGAGTCCCAAACAAGATGAACCCCAAAAGACCCACACCAAGACACGTCATAATAACGATGGCAAATGTACAAGACAAAGAGAGAATCTTAAAGGCTGCAAGAGAGAAACAGAGAGTTACCTACAAAGGATCCCCCATCAGATTATCAAATGATTTCTCAACAGAAACACATCAGGCCAGAAAAGAATGGACAGAAATTTACAAAGTGATGCAAAGCAAAAGAATGAATCTAAGAATACTCTATCCAGCAAGGCAATCATTCAAAATTGACGGGGAAATAAGAAGCTTCACAGACAAAAAAAGGCTAAGGGAGTTTATCACCACCAAGCCAGCAATGCAAGAAATGCTAAAGGGACTGGTGTAAAAAGAAGCAATAAAAAGCTCAGAAAGAAAACAGCCACACAAAAAAAGAAATGGCTACAAACAAGTACCTTTCAAGAATAACTTTAAATGTAAACGGACTAAATGCTCCAACCAAAAGACATCGAGTGGCTGAATGGATAAAAAACCATGACCCATACATTTTCTGTCTACAAGAGACCCACCTCATTAGAAGAGACTCACACAGACTGAAAGTGAAGGGATGGAAAAATATCTTTCAGGCAACTGGAAAGGAAAAGAAAGCTGGGGTAGCAATACTTATATCGGACAAAATACACCTCAAAGTGAAGGCCATAACAAGAGATAAGGAAGGCCACTTCATAATACTAAAGGGATCAATACAACAAGAAGATATAACCCTGGTAAACGTATATGCACCCAATGCAGGAGCACCCAAATACATTGAAAAACTCCTGGAAGATATCAAAGGAGAGATCGACAACAATACAATCATAGTAGGGGACTTTAATACACCACTGACATCACTGGATAAATCCTCTAGACAAACAATGAGCAAAGAAATAGCAATCCTAAATGACTCACTAGATCAGATGGACTTAATTGACATCTTCAGAACACTTCACCCCAAAGCCACGGAATATACATTCCACTCAAGTGCTCATAGGACAGATTCAAAAATAGACCACATATTGGGTAACAAACAAAGTCTCCCCAAATTCAAGAAGATTGAAATCATACCTAGCATCTTCTCAGACCACGATGGCATAATATTAGAAATAAACTACAATAAAAACAACCCAAAATACTCAAACACTTGGAAGCTGAATAGCATGTTATTAAATATTGATTGGGTTACCAATGAGATCAAAGAAGAAATTAAAAACATCCTGGAAACTAATGACAATGAAAACACAACAATCCAAAACCTATGGGACACAATGAAAGCAGTCCTGAGAGGGAAGTTTATAGCTCTACAGACCTATCTCAAAAAACAAGAAAAAATGGTAGTAAATCATCTAACTCTACAACTCAAACAATTAGAAAGAGAGCAACTAGAAAGTGATTATTCAAAGGTATTGACTATTTGATTTGGATATATCTGATTATATCTCTTACTAATCCACAGTTTGGTTTATATATGTAAGAGGAAGCAAGAGTGTATTTTTATCTCTAAATACTCAAGAAGTTAACGTGGGCTCTAGATGAGCCCCAAAAGCATAACTGAAACATAAGCAAACGATTTCGCTTACTTATCTGGTTATCAGCAAGTAGTAGCAACTTGTTTCCTCTGGGGAAACACTTTATTTGAGGGCACAGATATTCACCAGAAAGGGGAGAATTATCTTTGTATTTCTAAAGCTATTTGATATCACAAATCATTAGTTGATTCCCACATTTTAACCTCATAAGAGCTCATTATTTAAAATGAAAAAAATCAGGATGTGACTTATTTAACTCACTTGCTCAAGCAAGATGACATTCAGTCATTAATAGAACAGATGTTTAAATCTGTTTCCAAAACCTTCGTGTAGGAGAATCCCACAAATCAGAGCATTTGCCCTTACTTAATTTTCCCCTCCTGACTTACTTTGAAGATGCAAATTAAGTTCAACAACTTATTTTTTTATATTTATACATCTTCAAGATGATTTTTATTTTTGCAAAAGGCCAAGGGAATTTACTACTGATTTAAACATCTAACAATTACTTTTAGATCAATAACTTTTAGTTTTAACTGTCATTTTTCATATCCTACTTGAGATGCAAAACACCCTTAATATTCAGAATGAAAAGTCCGTTTAGCTCTAGCCCCTGCTTGTTGTTTAGTCAACTGATTATTTTCCAAAGGACCGGGTCTGGTACCAGCACTCTTTAGAAAGACATGTTTCAGCCTTCTGGCCCTTCTTTGTCAAGAGTCTGAATGCCCTTTTAAGAAACAAAATCCAAAAAATATCTGCATTATTCACTAACCATGATATAAGTATATTTATGAGGAAAAAAAGACACTAGTTTTTTAAGGAGGAGTTACATGCTCTATCTCTCCTATTTAAAAAAAAAATCCATTAATTTAAAAAGCCATATTCAAAGAAAGTCAAGCATTTTACAATAAAACTATACATTGAATGAAATTCTTTGTATCCTGTTTTAATGGGTGTCATAATAACCAATGGTTCCGGTGCAAATAATAATGAGGAAACTATTAGAAGGAGTTTACATTTCATTCTGATGACTCCTTATGGGCCATGGAAATCATGGTGGTTTTACTTCAGTGAAGGTAAAATATGAAGGGAAAATTCTATAGAGCATGTCAAAGAAAAGCTTGTCATATTAACAGATGTCTTTGAATATGGTTATTATGGGGTGAGGGCTGAATTCTGGAATATGGACAAACAGCACAAAAGTCCACAATAAAATTCTTTAAATGAAGACTAATTAGGAATTGCAACTTACTCTTCCTAGTGCCCTATGAAAATAGTCCTTCCATAATTCTGAACCTTGACCTGAATAACCTATGACTATACATTCCTGATATAAGCTTTGAAAAGATTAAAATTTGTCTTTGCCTCTCTTCTTTCTGACAGCTTTGGACAGCCGTGGGCAAACTACGGCCGTGGGCCCGATCCGGCCCGTTTAAAATGAATAAAACTAAAAAAAAAAAAAAGACCGTACCCTTTTATGTAATGATGTTTACTTTGAATTTATATTAGTTCACACAAACACTCCATCCATGCTTTTGTTCCGGCCCTCCGGTCCAGTTTAAGAACCCATTGTGGCCCTCGAGTCAAAAAGTTTGCCCACCGCTGGCTTTGGAGATACTCTTACACAGCAACATATCACATCTATCACCTTCGGAATGGGTAAAACTTCATGTCTATTTATGAATACTACTTAACTCTATTATATAGACTTTCCATTCCAAACTCTAATTTGAAGTTGACTATTCTGTTACTGATCTTAGCTTCTTGCTTCTTCACAATATATGTGCACCCATAAATTAAGAAATTCAAGAAAATATTCATATGCAATATTCATCTTTTTATTTGGCTGATATTTTGCATTTTTATAGACAATCTAGCTCCCCATAGGTCTGAACACCAAATTACAAATATACTATCCTATCTAATAAAAGAGTGATGTGCAAATTGACCGTCACTCCAACACAAAGATGTCTGCCCCCATGTGGTCAAAGTTGGCTCCCTCCATGTGGACACAAGATGGCCAGCAGGGGTGGGAAGTTGGGAGGGACCAGGCCAGCAGGGGGAGGGCAGTTGGAGGGGACCAGGCCAGCAGGGGGAGGGCATTTGGGGGACCAGGAAAACAGGGGGATGGCAGTTGGGGGGCACCAGGCCAGCAGGTGGAGGGCTGTTGGGGAGGACCATGCCAGCAGGGGGAGGACAGTTGGGGGGGACCAGGCCAGCAGGAGGAGGGCAGTTGGGGGGGACAAGGCCAGCAGGGGGAAGGAAGTTGAGGGCGACTAGGCCAGCAGTGGAGGGCAGTTGGGGGGACCAGGCCAGCAGGGGGAGAGCAGATGAGAGGGACCAAGCCAGCAGGAGAGGGCATTTGGGGTGACCCGGACAGCAGGGGGAGGGCAGTTGGGGGCAATCAGGCCAGCAAGGGATCAGTTAGGTGTCAATCAGGCTGGCAGGAAAGTGGATAGGGGCTGTTTAGGCAGGCAGGCAGGCAGGCAGGCAGGCAGGCAAGCAGTTGGGAGCCAGCAGTCCTGAATTGTGAGAGGGATGTCTGACTGCCCATTTAGGCCCAATCCCACACTGGGCAGTTGGACATCCCTAATAGGGCAGTCAGACATCCCTTGAGGGGTCCCAGATTGGAGAGGGTGCAGGATGGGATGAGGGACATACCCTCCCCACACCCCCAGTGCACGATTTTTATGCACTGGGCCTCTAGTTTATGGAAATAAACATTAGTAGTACAAAATATGCATGGAAATGATACACTGCTTCTAGTAAGGAGGCTGCTTTATTGGAAGGAAGCAGAAGGGAGTGAGACCATTAGTTGTATCTGAACATATACACTGTTAGTTGATTTTAAATTACTTGTTTTTAAAATTGCAAAATGTTCATATCTCAACTTTAGATGGTACATAAATTGCCATCTATTATATTGTTTTCTTTATTTGTAAGTTTAACTATTTACAATATATTTCAAACAGAAAAAAATATACAAATAAGTCAGTAGTAGAAAAACTGAGAAAGAGAATTCCTGGCAGAAGGAATATTATATAAAAACACAAAGGGAATGGGGAGCATGAAAGGTTCAGGAAACTGGAAGTAGGCCAGTTGAGTTGAAAATGGAGGAGGGTATGACTACTAGGAGGTGGTGTAGGTTGGGAAGGAGTTGAGGCCAGGAAGCCTGGACCAAATAATAATGAGGAAACTATTAAAAGGAGTTTACATTTCATTCTGATGACAATAGGGAATCACTGAAGAGTTTCAAATGGGAAACAACATGATCAGATTTGCACTTTAGAAAAATAACTTTGACTAAGAATGGACAATGAATTGGTTTAGTTACTCATCTTAATGCAATATGCTATTTGTGTTATAAAAGGGAAAATAATTATATATCATGAAGAGATATTAAAAATCTTATGGTCTATTTCCCCTTTTGTTTAGCAAGAGCACAAAAGTTCAAGAAATATTTACCTACTTCTTTTAAATGTTCAGAAGAGACTAACTCTGATCTTCTTAAACTGTCCAATTAAGAAGTAGGAACTACTACATAAAGTAGAATCTAAATTCATCTAATGCATTGTGTCTTTCTCTTCTCTGATCCACTTTTTCACCAAATACAAGAGTTACTTATTGAGGACTTTTTTGTGAAAAGCATATATGGAAGAATACAAATGAGTTGAAGTCCCCAACCCTATTCTCAAGAAACATTTAGACTAGCGAGGAGAAAACCCACTCTTTCAATACAATTAAAAAAGTGTACTGAATTACTTAATGCTTTAAGAAAGGCATGCATTATTTTCTTATTTTTCTTTTAATGTTTTTGAAATTCTCCAAGTCCTATGTTGAGGTTCACCAAATTAAACAGAATTCCAAAACAATATGGCAATATTAATATTTTCATCCTGCTTTAAAGCCTAGAATCATTGCAAATATTTAGCTTTTGTGCAGTGAATTTAATCAAACCACTGTTGTTGTTTTTTTCCTTCACAACTATTAATTTAGCAGGTTGTTTTTGTCACTTAAATATACAATAATTTAGAAAGTGATGAATAACAAATTTGTTGAGATTTAGGACAAAATTGGATACCATTAACTGCAAATGTTCTGTGTGCCTTGGAAGAGTCCATAAAAATTTACCACAGAGAGAATGAACATGGTTCTGGTTTCAGGCCAGGGAAGGGATACTGAGGAGATGACAGCCTTTGAAAAGCAGCCTCCGCCACTTTCTCTCACGCTGTGAATTATTTAGAAAACACAGAAATGACCACCTGGTGCTTTGCTGGTCATGAAGGGACTGTGTGCTGAGATTTGCAGCTTGGCACCGCCTACATGACTGGGTAGGTGATGCCACAGCATTTGGCAACATCAGGC
The DNA here is from genome assembly GCF_028538775.1 of Myotis yumanensis. Classification (NCBI taxonomy): domain Eukaryota; kingdom Metazoa; phylum Chordata; class Mammalia; order Chiroptera; family Vespertilionidae; genus Myotis; species Myotis yumanensis. The sequence goes on from NW_027223759.1 coordinate 77,393,119, forward strand.
AGTGTTACAATGTCAAAGGTCACAGGCACACTGGCTTGAGACAGAATAGTAAACCAGGTGAAGAACGTTTTCCCGTGGGGTCACTTCCTTGCCTGTGCCCTGGGATGTCTTTCAATATGTTCCAGACCTCCCAGGGGCCGGTGCCTTAATCTGCTCTCAGACAGTCAGGATTCCCAAGGCCGTACCAATGGTCTTCCTCCTCCAGGGTCTCCACCCTTTCTCCAATCAAAGCGGGTCTGTCCAGTGTCCTGCTCCCTCATTGTCCGCTCGGCTCATGCTGCATGACCTAATAAGCTAAGTCAATGTTTATTATGAGGCTTCATAGTTTCCAAAGTTTAAACAAGTTAGAAAAGTATAAATATTAGGTATATGTTAGGTCCTGGTTGCAGATATTGTTTTGGAGAGGGAAGGAAGGGAGTCTTTTTTCAGGCTTCTCACATTACACCTAGAAGGTAGGTCATCTTAACTGACTATCTCTCTACAAAGGCCAGCAAACAGAGACCTAGAGAAGTTAAATGACTTCTAAGTAACTAGTGAAGAGCTACAACTACCAGCCCATCTCTCCAGTCCCGAGTGGCCACATTCTTTCCATTAGGTTTGAAGAAGCAGAGGGAATGCCTCTTCGTTTTTATTGTTTGTTTATTTTTTTCTGTTTATAAAGATTTTTTTTTTTTTTGCATTGACAGCAAGGTTTTGTGTGTGTGTTTTTTCTTTCTGTCTTTCTTTCCTTCTAGAGATTTTGTAAGAAGAAATGAGCCTCCTCATCCAATTCAGTATATTTGCTGGTCACCTATTGGGAGTAAATTAGTAAGTGTTTGAATTATAGAAGTATTTAATCATTTAAATAAAAAGGAGCCATCTGATTTTGGTCTTTGGTAAATTCCCTTGCTTAAAAGAAAAAGAAATAAATGTATTACTATTATTCAGTGGTTAAAAACAAGAAGAGTTTTAATAAATTGAAACCCATCTGAGAATTCCGCAAAATCTCAAGCTCATGGATAGACTTCTTTAAATATCTCAGTCAGAAACTTTATCCTTATACTCAGCCAGAATGCATGGTGCCAGAAAGCTCAGGAAAAATATGGTTTTCACAAGTTTCCCAGACTATCTTCAGACAACATGAAATTTTGTCCAAGCTCTTATTTAAGAACTCTAAGTAAAGATTACATCTGGCTAGCTATTAATATTCAGAGATTTATTTTACTTTCTGTATATATATATATATATATATATATATATTTATAATTATTTACTTAGGTAATAAAACCACGAATAAAATAGTAGACTTTATTCTTTATTTGACATGGACTTTAAAAATCATAACAGATGATAATGTGAGTGGGTTGTTGTTTTTTGACTTATTGAAGTGAGATAGTACCTGTGAGTCTTTTTGCATCTGAATTGCTACAATTTTAAAAGTCATTAGGTCAATAAGTAACGCAAATATACAGACTTAATTGTATTTCTTATGGAATTTCCCTGTATTTACTAGCTTACCACCACTTTCACGCATATGTGTATCAGAACAATATCTATTTGAAACAAAGAACAGAAAACCCACCTTTCCAAATAACATATAACGGAAAATAAAATAAAATATTTAATGGAATCCAAGACTGGGTTTATGAAGGTAAGCTTTATTCTTCTTTCTACTGCTGCTGTGTTAGGCTTTTAATTGAAAATCTGAAAGGAGATCAAATCACAAATTCTCCTCTTGTGCAAGGAGTGAAAGTGATTTTAGAAAGTAGCACAATGTCCTTTCCTCCCCATTGTTTTTATTTGCCAGGGGACACTGCCATGGATAGACCCAGTGGGTCCCTATGTGACAGAGATCAATATGCTACTAAATACATTTAGTAGCATTTAGATGAGTGCTATGCTGCTGAGAGGAATGGTGGCATTTCTGAAAGCTGTTATCTGTGCTTTGAACAGGACCTGCATGTTCTGAAAGAACAAAATCTTATCACACTGATAGAGTTTATTTTTAATGAGCATCATAAAGTGGTAGTAACAGTTTATATTCCAAGAAGTTTATGGTCCTTAAATGTTGTGTTAGTTCATTTTCTCAGGTTTGTTTTTTCTTAAGAAAGAAATATTTTTTTCAAAACTAAAGAACTGTTTATATCATTTTTCAGGAAAATATCCTTAATTTGTTATACTTCTGTGAATTTTGTCCTCTTTCTAGGTTCAGTAAGATCCAGGAAATAACTGGACTTTAAAAGGTTTTCTGGTCCTTACTTTTTATTAAATAAAGATAGAGCAACTGTTTTTTTAAAAAATAATATTCCCAGGAGAGAAAGTCAACATTCAATGTTTATGTTACTCTGTAGCATAATTACAGTTTTCTTGTTTTGGGTATTTTAGGTGACTGTAAGAACCAGAAGTTGCCCTAAAGGGAAAAATTAATTCTTGTTAATATGTTTATTATTTATTTTAAAATTACATTTCTGATTAATGTCAAATCCTAATAAAGGGTATAAGGCCAAACTATTCCTCTAAAGCCAGATTATTTATCTTTCCAAAACCAAAGTAGGATATATATCATATCTACATTTAATAAATTATTTTGTGCAATAATGGATATATACGATGTATTTAAAATATTTATAATGATTTTAAGAGTAAGTTCCAATTATAATTAATATACTAGTATTTATTTTTCAGAGGAAACACTTGCTACAAAATATGTTCTCTGGTAGTCTCCAAGTCTATAATTTTTGGCATATGCAGAGTTTAATGATACAGAAATCCCAGTGATTGCCTATTCCTATTATGGTGATGAGCAATATCCTAGGACAATAAATATTCCATACCCAAAGGTATGTTGAATACTTTTAGCAGATGCTTCTATTTCCCTGGTGTAAAAATGAGCAACCAATACAATGAAGAGAGGTGGGATCAACAAGTTTGGAGAGCTTCTTATCCTTGTGCAGTGTGAAGCAAACATTGCACTGTGATCTATTATTTATGTGGACATCTGTAGCTTTGGACTTCTGGTTGTGCTGGATGAAGTTGTCTTTGCTAAATTCTACTGCAGAAGTTTTGAAAAACATATGGTCTGGATCAGTGATGGCGAACCTATGACACGTGTGTCAGAGGTGACACGCGAACTCATTTTTTGGTTGATTTTTCTTTGTTAAATGGCATTTAAATATATAAAATAAACATCAAAAATATAAATCTTTGTTTTACTATGGTTGCAAATACCAAAAAATTTCTATATGTGACACGGCACCAGAGTTTAAGTTAGGGTTTTCAAAACGCTAATGTGCCTAGCTCAAAAGGTTTGCTATCACTGTTCTAGATCATGGAGGAAAACAAGTTTAACTTAAATTTGATTTTTTCATATTTCATGCTCTGAATTCAGGGTAAAGTTCTGTTTTGCAGTTCCTTCTTGAATTCTCATGTAAATGCAAACTTTAATGGAGATCACAAATGTTGAACTTGATGTTCCTGTCAGGTAGAAGCAAGCATGAATTATCCTCTTTTCTGGACATAAAAGGTAGCTTAAATTTGTGAGCCTTGAGTGAATTAGAATAGGTGTTAGCCAAATACTTTTGCAAAATACTCTTTGTGTAAATACTTTTCATTCATTCCCACATCTGGAGAGACCTGTATGTGCAGTTGGAGAATGGCCAGGTCTCAGTGGAGAACATCATGTCCTAATTTAATTTAGACAATACATCTGAAAGGAGATCAAATCACAAATTCTCCTCTTGCACAAGGAGTGAAAGTGATTTTAGAAAGTAGCACAATGTCCTTTCCTCCCCATTGTTTTTATTTGCCAGGGGACACTGCCATGGATGGACCCAGTGGGTCCCTTTGTGACATTGATGAGATGGATATACCTACACACTAGCAGTTTTTGAAGTGGCCATAGCGACAGAAATAGAAATGTTACACAGCTTAAAATTCATTTTAAAGTCGTAGGAGAAACATTAAAGAATAGAGGTGAGTGTTTAGGTAGCAGACCTCTCAAGGGCTGACTATAAATCTGGAAGCTAGAGATGTTTGGAAGTAAGAGATGTAATACTTGGGATCCATGATGTAAAAGGACTTGGATCTTTAAGAAGGTGAAAGGGAGCAGAAAGCGATGAATAACTAAGGAGTAACTGACACTGACAGAGAAGTTAGGCCCCAAATCCCCATGTTTCTTTGAAGACTAAAGTTGCTAAATCATCTGACAATGGACTGAGAGATGAGACTAGTTGGAAGAAGCAAGAAGTTCCAGCTGAGTCAGGTGGTCAGAGGAAAACGTGCAGTCCGTAGATAAATCCAAATAGCATGGAGTCATTTAAGACTACTGACCTAAACAGGTGATTTAAGTTATTTAACAATTACAAGATTCTCTTTTCCTGTGGTAAAATAACAGAGAAACTCTAAGGAGCTGTTTGGGCGTGAACTATACTGTCATATATATTTAGAGTGTATAACAACATAGAAAACACAAAACAAAACATATTTGGAGATGAAACTTTCCTAAGTTTGATGGTAGTAATGTAACCAGCTAGGAGACTGTTTGGTGATTGTTTGGACCAAATTATAGGGTAAAAGCAAAAAGTAAATTTCACTATGTATTTTCATACTTGCCTACCCATCACAATCTCCCGAGGAGAGGGGAAAAATGATAATAATAATAATTATTATCATCATCATCATAAATGGAAAATAATCTGCCTTAAAATCAAAAAAGAGAATATCGATTACAGCACTGTATCCAAAATATTTTTTTTATGAATCAAAGCGTCTTAATTAATCACTTCAAATATCTGTTTTCACATTAATTGACACAGTATTTGTAATTGCCCTGCAAGCAAAATTGAAATAAAATTCCTGGTCATGTTGTAAGTATATTTTTTCAACAGAAATGTACTTAATGTTTTATCTTATAAAAACATGCCTAAATTTTTAAAATGTTTTTCAAATGTTGGTGATAATTAGAATTTTATGAGCTGATCTATCTTTATTTTCTTGTCAGGCTGGAGGTAAGAATCCTGTTGTTTGGATATTTATTGTTGATACCACTTACCCTGAGCATGTAGGTCCCATAGAAGTGCCAGTTCCAGCAATGATAGCCTCAAGGTATATTCATCTCAGATGCTTTCCACCTTTGAAATGGTATTTTAATACAAATTTCTTAATCAGTGCTCAGATTTCTATTCTAGTGAGTTAATGCTGAGTATATATACTATAAGCAAAAATTGAGTTTACTATACATAATAAGTAATTTAATGCTTTTTTTCTTATACCAGGGGTGGGCAACCTTTTTGTGAGTGCGTGCCAAAACCAGCAAAATCTCTGACTCAAAATTCTTCTGCGTGCCAACCCTAATTTTTTGAGAACGTGTAACACCTACTTGAAATCTCTTAAGGTGTACGTATGTGAAGAACCTTGAAGAAATAATAAAATTCATTTGAGCGACAAAAACACAGTATATGATGATGAAAAATATATTTATTTTTTTAATGTATACATGTACACGGATAGTCTGACAGAAAACTTTATGACTCTGTTTGATATTATTAGTGGGACTTTTGCTGCTGCATCACTGATGACAGAGATTTTACATCAGGTTTATATTTCGTGACCTTCAGTGATATGCACAAGCTACTACTGTCTTCAGTCAGGCTACTCCTATGATGAGACTTAACAAAATTCATCACTGAGAACAAAGATTCACAAGCGTATGTGGATGAAAACATGGAGAGTAACACTGTTGCAAAAAATTTTAAACAGAAAAAGTTTTCTGGAATGGCATTCCTAGTCCTCAATAGTTCATTTCTGACACTTCTCTCTGGTACTCCTGTCTCTGATCGCTTTTTTTCAATGTTTTCCATGTCAATTGTACGGTCAGTAAATTTCTACTTCCATATTGAGCTACTATGAAATTCAATCAACTGCATTTCAAAGTCAGCCATGTGTATCCATGAAAACATTTGTAAGTTTAGTTCGTCCAATTTCATGCTGTCTGGAAACCTCATGAATTTTGCTGTCTCTTCCAGTTCTCTAAATTTCGCAAATCTTGAGAAGAACTGCTCAATAGTTCACTTGATGATATTTAAAAACAGCTTTTTTTTTTTTTTTTTTTTTTTTTTTTTTTATATTTTTTATTTCTTAAAGTATTACAAAGAGTATTACATATGTCTCCTTTTTCCCCCCCATGACATTCCCCCGGCCCCTACCCCCCACCCCCCCCCGCCCCGTGTCTTGTGTCCATTGGTTAATCTTATATGCATGCATATAAGTCCTTCAGTTGGTCTCTTAATCCCCCCCCCAACCCTCCCCAGGCTCCCCATTGTAGTTTAACATTCTGTTCCATGTTGCTCTGCTTCTGTATCTACACCTGTTCATCAGTCCATACTGGTCCCCTTTATTTGTCCCAACCTCACTGGAGTAGTCTCAACCTCACCAGGGCCGTCTGAGCCTCACCAGGGCCGTTTCAACCTCACCGGGGTCGTCCCTACCTCACGGGGGCCGTTTCAACCTCACCGGGGTCGTCCCTACCACACCAGGGCCGTTTCAACCTGACTGGGGTTGTCCCTCCCACACCGGGGCTGTTTCATCCTGACCGGGGTTGTCCCTACCACACCGGGGCCGTTTCGACCTGACTGGGGTCGTCGCTACCTCACGGGGGCCGTTTCGACCTGACTGGGGTCGTCCCTACCTCACGGGGGCCGTTTCGACCTGACCGGGGTCGTCCCTACCTCACGGGGGCCGTTTCAACCTCACCGGGGTTGTCCCTACCACACCGGGGCCGTTTCGACCTGACTGGGGTCGTCCCTACCTCACGGGGGCCGTTTCAACCTGACCTGGGTTGTCCCTACCACGCCGGGGCCGTTTCGACCTGACTGGGGTCGTCCCTACCTCACGGGGGCTGTTTCAACCTCACCGGGGTCGTCCTTACCTCACGGGGGCCGTTTCAACCTGACCGGGGTTGTCCCTACCACGCTGGGGCCGTTTCGACCTGACTGGGGTCGTCCCTACCTCACGGGGGCCGTTTCAACCTCGCCGGGGTTGTCCCTACCACACCGGGGCCGTTTCGACCTGACTGGGGTCGTCCCTACCTCACGGGGGCCGTTTCAACCTGACCTGGGTTGTCCCTACCACGCCGGGGCTGTTTCAACCTCACCGGGGTTGTCCCTACCACACCGGGGCTGTTTCAACCTGACCGGAGTTGTCCCTACCACACCGGGGCCGTTTCGACCTGACTGGGGTCGTCCCTACCTCACGGGGGCCGTTTCAACCTGACCGGGGTTGTCCCTACCACGCCGGGGCCGTTTCGACCTGACTGGGGTCGTCCCTACCTCACGGGGGCCGTTTCAACCTCGCCGGGGTCGTCCCTACCTCACGGGGGCCGTTTCAACCTGACCGGGGTTGTCCCTACCACGCCGGGGCCGTTTCGACCTGACTGGGGTCGTCCCTACCTCACGGGGGCCGTTTCAACCTGACCGGGGTTGTCCCTACCACGCCGGGGCCGTTTCGACCTGACTGGGGTCGTCCCTACCACACCGGGGCCGTTTCGACCTGACTGGGGTCGTCCCTACCTCACGGGGGCCGTTTCAACCTCACCGGGGTTGTCCCTACCACGCCGGGGCCGTTTCGACCTGACCGGGGTCGTCCCTACCTCACGGGGGCCGTTTCAACCTCACCGGGGTCGTCCCTACCACGCCGGGGCCGTTTCGACCTGACTGGGGTCGTCCCTACCTCACGGGGGCCGTTTCAACCTCACCGGGGTTGTCCCTACCACACCGGGGCTGTTTCAACCTGACCGGAGTTGTCCCTACCACACCGGGGCTGTTTCGACCTGACTGGGGTCGTCCCTACCTCACGGGGGCCGTTTCAACCTGACCGGGGTTGTCCCTACCACGCCGGGGCCGTTTCGACCTGACTGGGGTCGTCCCTACCTCGCGGGGGCTGTTTCGACCTCACCGGGGTCGTCCCTACCTCACGGGGGCCGTTTCAACCTGACCGGGGTTGTCCCTACCACGCTGGGGCCGTTTCGACCTGACTGGGGTCGTCCCTACCTCACGGGGGCTGTTTCAACCTCACCGGGGTCGTCCCTACCACACCGGGGCCGTAAAAACAGCTTTTGAAGGCATTGACAGTCTGTTCTGTCATCTTTTGGGAGGTCTTTGATGTGCCTCTTGAGGTTTGGGAAATATCTAAATCTCTCACCATCTACCTCCCTCTTAAGAACTTCCAGTTTCTTTCAAAAGCCTTAATGTAACTAAACATAACATAAGTGTCTTGCCAGTTCCTTGTAATTTAACATTTTTTAAAAATATTTTATTGATTTTTTATAGAGAAGAAGGGAGAGGAATAGAGAGTTAGAAACATCGATGAGAGAGACCGATCAGCTGCCTCCTGCACGCCCCCTACTGGGGATGTGCCCGCAACCAAGGTACATGCCCTTGACTGGAATCGAACCTGGGACCCTTCAGTCCCCAGGCCGACGCTCTATCCACTGAGCCAAAGCGGTTCGGCGTAATTTAACATTTAAGTCATTCAATTGTTCCCAAAAATTGTAAATGGAAGATTATAAGAGCGGGTTTTGCATACCAGCAAAAGTTACTGGCGTGCCATGTTTGGCACAGATGGCAGGGGTTGCCCACCCTGTCCTAAGGAAAGTTCATTGGGTATTAGTAGGTCTCATGTAACAGAGTGGAGACACACCCTCAAGACAGGCCTGGAAGATGATTAAAATGTGAAACTGAAATCATTGTTCTATTATCTCTGAAGGAATGGTAACTCCCTTGTCCTGCCTTCATTGCAATTGTTTTTCTATTCCTGGGCCCTGCCCTGTGCTACCATTTTACCTCCAAGCTTTGATACTCCCAATTGTCTTCAAGCTACATTTGCTTTACCTAGCTCATACTTATCAGTAGTAACTGAAGGATCTAAGGTAACTGATTTATTGGTGCTAATGCCCCATCCCCACACTTTTTTTTATTATAGTTTTAATTAAATATTTTAGTTTGCAAAATTTCAAAGGTATATATAAAGTAAGCAGCATCTCAGAGTAAACTGTTTCTAATCATCAGCCAGCTTCAATAATTCCGCCATGCTTATATTATTTATTCATTCACCCATACCCCTCTTTTAATTTTATTACTTTTTTTCTTTAGTTAAAATTTACACTAATTGAAATGACAAATCTTAGCTACAGCATTTTGACAATCAAACATACCTGGGTAACACAGACCCCTTTCACAATACAGAATATTTCTGTCTCCTGAGAAAGACACAAACACAGTTCTGAGTTTTGTTAACCTTAGTTTTACCTGTTTTTTAACATCTACAAATTGGTTCATGCAGCATGTAGGTTTTTGTGTCCGGCTTCTTTTACTCAGCATAATACTATGGAATTCATCCATGCTGCTACCAGTATATTATTGGTTCCTTTTTGTTCTTATTGTTTAGTAGTCTCCCTTTGGACCAATTTCATGCCAAAATGTGTCTATTCTTTCTTTTGTTGATGGATAGTTTGGTTGTTTTCACTTTTTAGTTATTGTATATAAAGCTGTTGCGAATATTTGTTTTTAATTAAATCTTTATTGTTCAGATCATTACAGTTTTTCCTCTTTTTACTCCCCATAGCTCTCCTCCACTCAGTTCCCACCCCACCCTCTACCCTTACCCCTCCCTCTGTCCTCATCAATAGGTGTACAATTTTTGTCCAGTCTCTTCCTGCACCCCACACCCCTTTCCCCCCAAGAATTATCAGTCCACTCCCTTTCTATGCCCCTGGTTCTATTATATTCACCAGTTTATTCTGTTCATCAGATTTTTTATTCACTTGATTTTTAGATTCACTTGGTGATAGATATGTATTTGCTGTTCATAATTTTAATCTTTACCTTTTTCTTCTTCCTCTTCTTAAAGGATACCTTTCAGCATTTCATATAACACTGGTTTGGTGGTGATGAACTCCTTTAGCTTTTTCTTATCTGTGAAGCTCTTTATCTGATCTTCAATTCTGAATGATAGCTTTTCTGGATAAAGTAATCTTGGTTGTAGGTTCTTGGTATTCATCATTTTGAATATTTCTTGCCACTCCCTTCTGGCCTGCATAGCTTTTGTTGAGAAATCAGCTGACAGTCATATGGGTAATCCCTTGTAGGTAACTGAGTGTTTTTCTCTTGCTGCTTTTAAGATTCTCTCTTTGTCTTTTGCTTTTGGCATTTTAATTGTGATGTGTCTTGGTGTGGACCTCTTTGGATTCCTTTTGTTTGGGGTTCTCTGCACTTCCTGGACTTGTAAGTCTATTTCTTTCACCAGCTAGGGGAAGTTTTCTGTCATTATTTCTTCAAATAGGTTTTCAATATCTTGCTCTCTCTCTTCTTCTGGCACCCCTATCATTCAGATGTTGCTACGCTTGAAGTTGTCCCAGAGGCTCCTTACACTATCTTTATATTTTGGATTCTTTTTTCATTTTGCTTTTCTCGTTGGGAATTTTTTGCTTCTTTGTATTTCAAATCTTTGACTTGATGCTTGGGATCCTCTTGTCTGCTTTTGGATCTGTGTATATTATTCTTTATTTCAGTCAGTGTATGCTTAATTTCTAGTTGTTCTTTTTTCATATCCTACAGGGTCTCACTAAATTTATCGGCAGTTTCTGGAAAATTCTTGAAAAACCTTAGAACTGTGATTGTGAACTCTATATCCAGTAGTTTGCTTTCCTCCATTTCTGTCATATGTGACCTATTTCTTTGTCTCCGCATTTTTTATGCTTCCCTGTGTTGGTAGAGTGGCTTTTGTGCTAGGTGAGCTATAGGGCCCAGTGGCTCAGCCTCCCCAATTACCTGAGGTGGACACTCTTGGTGCACCCCTTTTTGGGCATTGTGCACAGTCTTGTTGTAGTTAAGCCTTGATTGTTGTAGGTATCGCTGAAAGGAATTGACCTCCAGGCCAATTGGCTGTGAGAATCAGCTGTGTCTATGGTGGGAGAACTATGCTGAAAACACCCTTATGGAGCAAGACTTGCTTCAGTGGGGCTTTGGTGCTCACTGAGTCTGCCCCCTGAGTGTGTCCCTTATGGATCTGAGGAGTTGTAATCTGGATGGTCCCACTCTGACCACTGGGTACACTGGCTCTTGGATCTAAGGAGGTACTAATTTAGCCTTTTCCTGAGGCTACCCAGCAGGAGCTACTAAGATATCTGCAGATTCCCCTTTCTTGTTTGGGGTTTGGAGGTGCCTCGATGAGGCCCAGCTGTGAAGCAGTGCAAGCTGCTGTGGGGCCTTGGGCCTTCTCTTGGAAGTTCTGGGTCTGTCTGGCCCAGCTGCAGTTTGTTACATAATTTTCAGATTGCAAAGGGCCAGGGCACTCATATATAAAAGCCTCTGCTGCAGCTTTCGTGGGGCGGGGTCTCAGGGAATCAACAGGGTGGAGCAAGCAGCTATGGCTGATCCTCAGTCCTGCCCTAAGGGGCCTGGTGTATCAGTGTCCCAGTAATTGCTGGAAGCACCTTTGAGAGAAATCCGCCCTTGAGTTCCGAGTTCTGCCCGCTGCTAGACAGTCCAGTTTCTCCCTGTATGAGTCTGGGTCCCCACAGACTTCCTGGAACTGGAATTCAGAGCAGTCAGGGGCTTTTGACTCCCTCTCCATTTAAAAACGCAGCCATGTTCTCAGCTGCCAGCCCTTTCCACGTGCGCCTCCATACCTCTGCACTCTACCTCTGCGGGTCCTCTGAGTCTCTGTGTGTTTTTCTACTTTTCTCTAGTTGTAGAATTTCCACTCAGCTAGCCTTCCTGTAGTTCTGGATGATATTCATTTTGTCTTTTAGATGTATTTTTGAAGTTGTGGGAGGCAGCAATTTCTGGTGTATACCTATGCCGCCATCTTGGTTTCTCTGTTGCAGATATTTTTATGAGGCTTTTTGTGGATATATGTTTTCATTTCTCTTGGATAATAGTGGAATTATGAGTCAAAGCATAGTTGTACCTTTAGCTTTAGAGTTTAACCTTTTCCCAAAGTGGTTGTAAATAGGTTTTAGGGGAGGGGGTTAAATTGATAATTAAATTAAATGGCCTAGAAAATCAAAACACCTTAAGAAGTGCATGATGAAGAGTATTATTTTCTCCTTGTTCCCATCTAACCCACTGCTTCAAACTACAGGAAAACACTTTCCTTAGTCTCCTGTACATTCTTCTAATTTTTAAATACAATTATGAGTAAGTTAACATAGTTGTCCCCTTTCATCTCCTCCTACCAAAGGTAGCCTACAATCTTTCCATAATGCATCTCCCTATTTTCCCTAATAGAGTGTAAATTTTTGCACTCTATTCCATATAGTAATTGTGTTTTATGTTACCTATATCAAATTAAATTGACCTTTCATATCCTGAGGTCAAACATTTACTGACTCAGAACACCAGGCACCCTCCTTGTAGCCTTATAGGAAAACTATAGGTGACATCAATCGGAACTTCCCTATTTCCAGACAAGCTTTTTAACACTAGTCATAAATATAAGGCCACTACTTTTCTTGACTCTCATCTAAATAAATAACTGCTACGATGGGAATTGGAGGCCAAGTGGAGGCTGGTTTTGGGACAATATTGGAAGATCTATACATTCAAAATGCACTTGATGCTTGTCTTAATTTCTAATAATGCAAGGTCCGTAAGAGCTTGATTTGCCCTTCCTAGAGCCGTGCGCTATATAGTGGGGTTCTTAATGCTTCTGTATTCTCAGAATGCTTATGGTGTGAAGCACCCCAAGAATCGGTGTTGGTGGGCTGGAGATGAAGCCAGAGGAAATTTCCTGGAAGAACTTGGGATTGTCACTTTTGAAATCATAGAAAGCACGTGGGGTGGAGGGAAAGAGACAAGTTTTCGTGAGATATTGGGAGAGGACATTTACTGAGATGCCAGATGTTGTGTTGGCTTAATATCTCTATACCTTATATCTTTACATCATCTGCAGAGCTCCCCCCTTAGGACTGCTCCATAAACAAGTAGCACCTGAAAAGAAAAACAGAGACACAGAAAGGGAGAGGCAAAGAAGCATCTACCCACATGGGCGAGGAAGAAAGTAGAACTGAATGCCAAACAATAAACTGTAGCCAATATACTCATGAGGATCAGGGCAAGAGGGAAGCACAATTTGATCATATGTTAAACTAAATCACACTCTCATGCCATTACTGCATTTATGTGTTCATCCAGATGGCCCTGAGTGTCACTGTTCTCTGCTCTTTTGCCCCCCCCCCTTCTGGCAGTACCAAGAGGCAGTCCTCAGGTCAAAACTGCAGCAAGCACCATGGAGGAGGTGGAGAAATGAGATGGTGTTTTATGCAGCTGTGCTTCACAAACCTTAATGTGCATATGAATTGCCTGGAATCTTGGTAAAATGCAGGTTCTTATTCAGTAAGTCTGGGCTTGGCCCAGAGTCTACATTTCTAGCAGGTGATTCCGGTCCATAGATTATGCTTTGAATAGCACCCCCTTCTATCATCTGAAATCACCAGCATGGAAACCCCTTCCTGAGGTTTTCCAATTTCATGCAGAATTAATCCTTTTGGCATGTAAGTCATTCTCTACCCAATAGTGGATCCAATCCACAACTGAAGAGTTTAAGTGCATTGGAAATGTTCCTCCATTTGTATCAGTGTTTTACTTCTGTACAAGTCATCAGGTTCATCACGCTGCTGATGATATTATAAGACTGAAACCTAGTTAGAAAATGTTGTGATGGGTTTGTCACATAGAATTAGATTTTTATTTTAGAAGGGTCCTTGAAGCCACCCTCTCATTTTACAGTTCCAGAAGCTGAGGCACAGGGCGCTGTGTGACTGGACCACAGTCACACAACATGTTGAGAGAAGCCAGACTAAAATCTAATCACCCTTACACAGTCCTCATGCTGTCTGTCCAGTCACTTCCTATATTTCTCTTTGTCTAAAGTGATCAGACTCATAGCTGCTAAATCCTATAGATCATTGAAGTCCTAAGTGGCAGATGAAGAAGCTCAAAAAATACATATGATAGCATGATTGTATCTTGTCCTTTTGTAAATTAGTGTCCAGCTCTCTTATCAGTAGAATTAGCCTTTAAATATCCATTAGAAGGAAAAAGAAATACTAAACCCTGTCTTATTAGCATCCCCTATCTTGGATGTTTAATCCTCATTTTGCTTTATCCTTCTTCCTGTCTCCTATTTATTGCAATAGAACAGTTTAGGTTCAAATGAATATTCTTTAAAATTGCCCCCAAATACAAATTAATTCCATATAGTGTGGATGAGAAGATTATTAACCATGTTTTAAGTGAGTGATGTATTTATTTGGGGAGATGAAAGGATTATATTCAGATAAATTCATCATAACTAAGTAGCAAAACGGAAAGACTTGTAAGACCCTTAGTTGAGGCCATCCTCAAAGAAAGGTTAGCCATAAAATAAGTAATTTCACATCGGCAGCATCAAAATTCACTTCAGAGTGAAGCATAGTAACCTCCATCTTGGGTAAAAACTGCTGTGTCAAATTTTAACCCTGATATTCTGGCTTCTGTAAACATTTGCTTGTTTAAATAATAGGGTAGTTAGCCTAAGTGACTCCATTTTGACCTCTGTTTCCAGGATAAGACCTGGAAACTCACATAAATCACCCCATTTTGTTGCCGGCCCCCTTGTGCTTTTACAAAGGCTATTGTCCTTGCCTGAGAACCAGAGCCCCAAAAATGCTTTCCCTTGACTCAGTGGCTCCAGGAACTGAAACTATAGATAACCTTTAGAGATAGGTAACTTTGCTCAATTTGGCTTCTGTACAAACTGCTTTCACAAGGTAGTTCCACATTCCAACATCTAGCAGGACGTGGTTTTTGCCTTTATAAGCTTGCTGCTGTACTCACTCGGGACTTCGAGATTTGGAGAGAGCTAATGCCCCCTTGTAGCCGCCAGCTTTTTATTGAAGACTCCTTGATTTGATTCCGTGACTGAAGCGTCCTGTGTTCGACTCGCGGTGTACACTACAACAAGAGTGCGTCAGCAATTTTCATACCTGATTGGTGAGTGAAAGGTGAGTTTCCCAAATGTCCTTTCCGTTCCTCAGGAATTAAAAATAAAGCAAGAGAGTAAATAAAGTTTCCTGGCCTCTGAGATCCCACCCAGTGCAAGGGTAGAATGAGATGAGCGAAGGGAGTGGGCGAGTAAAAGCGTTTGTAACAAAGCCCATTACTTACAGAGGAGAAATTTATATTATCAGCGTAATATCTGTGGGGCTCAGCAGCCCTAGAGAGTATATAAAAGCAGTGCGTTTTGGTGCAGAACACAGAGCTCAGGACCCAGCTCATCTCCAGTTCCAAAGAGGGCTCGCTCTCCCTCCACCTGCTCTATTCTAAGCCTGATATCAGAAGGTAAGATTCCTATTGAGTTATTGTAAGACTGTCTATTCAGATTTGGGTATAGGTAAGTATTTTTAAGGGGATAAAGTATGAATTCAAACTTTTTTCTTTCATCTTATACTTTTCGCTGATACTACACAGGGTAGAATTGAGTTGAAAAAAGTGATGGAAAATATTTTATATAAACGTCAACACAGTGAAGCCGCAAAATGAGTAGAAAAACTAATTCAATAAAAAGATATGAAGTTGAAAGAAAAAACAAAGATTCAAATAAATGAACTTGTTATAAGACTTAACTGTTATGAGAACTGTGTTTTTAAAATAAGGGGTAACATTTTAAGTATATAAATATTTTCCTTAGATTTGATTAACGTGTCTATTACTTTGAACAGAAGGCCCCTTTTACAATCAGCAGTAATGTGTTCATTAGAGAGGCTATATTAGCAATTGCTCCTTGCCAGTGAAAAACTATCATTTTCTAAAAGAGAAGAATCAACATCATCTTTCAAATATTCAAATTTCTGATAACTCTATCAAACACTCAAAGTCCATGAAATCAGCTGTTTGTAAATAAGACGACATATTTGGTGCAGTGAACTAATCAATTATTGGGAATTCTTTGTATGGAGCTGAGAGAAACCTCCCATTAATAATTGTCTACTATGTATTCAGGACCAATAGGCATAAATAAAATGTCTAAAATGCCCACAATCTGAAATATAATGTTAGTAAATCTCTATAGAAAAAAAATCAGATGCTCTAAAATACATATTTAAGCCCTAGGGACAAAGAATGATTTTACAAAGATCCTCAATGGAGTAAATGATCAAATGGTGTGTTTTCCTACACATACCAAGGACCTATGAGAGGAAATGAGCTGATCAGTTTTAAAAAGTATGTATTTGACCTACAACACCAGTACATTTAGAGATATTATATAATGTCACTTATGTCTAAGATTAATTTTCTAAAAGACTTCCTACACAGAGAATGCTATGTTCCCATATTTTCCCTTTAAATTTGAGTGGAAATGTGTGGTTTTTAGAAAACTACACATTCTCTCCTTAGGCTTTCTGAAGGATGTGAAGGGGATTAATTGGAAATTCTTCTATTATTGAATAAGATTTTGAATCTAACCCTGGCCGGTTTGGCTCACTGGAAATAGTGTTGGCCTGGGGACTGAAGAGTCCCGGGTTCAATTCTGGTCAAGGGAATGTACCTTGGTTGCAGGCACATGCCCAGTGGGGGGTGTGCAGGAGACAGCTGGTCAATGCTTCTCTCATTGATGTTTCTAACTCTCTATCCTTCTCCCTTTTTCTGTGTAAAAAAAACAATGAAATATATTTTTTTAAAAGATTTTGAATCTAAAATAATATAAATATTTCCTTCCTCAGTAGTGGCATTCAAACCATTAAACTTATTCTCAAAGTTTTTCACAATTCTATAAACTTACAAATGAACGAATAAAATTTTTAAAATCAGTTTCTCTTTCAGTAGAACTCAACTCACTGCCAATAGAAGTCTTGGATCATTCACTACTGTTTCCCCCTGCAATGGCTCCAATAGCAGCAGAACAGCACATGCTTTAAATCTCCCTCCATATAGAATATAGTGAAGATGTTGTAAAACCTTTACAGACTTTGCATAGAAGAAATTACTTGGGACTAATTTGTTTTTGCAACAGTGGTGTAATTCTAAAAGAAATCTTTGCTTTTTTTAAATTCTGGAAGGCATGAATTTATAATTGAGATGTATAATCAGAAGACACTACCTACATATATGGCAATGTTTCCAAAGTTTACGGACAACATAAACCGAATCATAGCAAAATGCCAAATTAGTAATTTCATGTTGATAAATGAAGAAGGGAGAATATGTAATTACTATTTTGTTGCTTTGTTTAACTAACTACTTAATCTAACGAGACAATATTTCAAAGAAAAAAATACCACTGTTGGAATTCCAGTTTCCATGTTTTAGTGCCAAAGCTAGACAGTAAATATGGCTAGGATGTTAAAGAAAAGATTGACAGTTTGAAATGATAATATTTGTAAAATCCTTATTTCAAACCAAATGCCATTTGCTAAAAATACTCATTCAGATTATTTATGGATAAACATAATCAAACTTGGATTGAAATCCCCACATCTCATGGAAACATGGTGGGACTTGAGTAGTAGAGAGAATCCATGACAAATGCTGTACTTGAGGTTACTATTCAGAAAATAGAGGAGCTTGCCCTGTGGGGATCTTCTGCCCCAAATTCATTTTAGTTCCCACCTTACACACTGCCTCATCATGCCTTTGGCATCCTGTGGCTTCATGGGGCATCTGCTTGTGGTACAAGGACAAGCAACCAGGTATATCCCACAACTAGGCCTAGGGTGTCACAAAAAGTGAACGACACGTCTTAGACTAAGTCCAATTATAAAACAATCTGGGGACTTCTGAGACTTCAGAAACAGGCATTAATTTTCATTATGACAGTGATCTCTTGAGTTTCTTACTTGTTCAAGTTGCCAGAAGCATTTGTTCTTGTTGCAAATTGCTTGTCTTTAAAACCATTTTTCCACTTTAATTTAGAACAGGTCAAAGCACCCTAAAATACCTCACATCTGTTGGCTGCTTTATAATTACAAAGTCGAGACCAAGTTATACTATTTAAAATATAAATGAATAATACATCTGAACCGACAGCTCTTATGCCAAGTTGTAGCCCAAGGCTACTTTAAGATGGTTGAAATGCCGTATAATGTAAATGCTTGAAAGTGAAGGACTATTAATTCAAAGCCACATTGATAGTGAAGGGGGTGGCATTATAGATAAGATGACATTCAGGCTAACCATATGTAGCATATCATCTACAGTGGGTATCTTAAATGTTTATCATAGACATTTTTAATTCCAAATCTGAAAATGAACCTTCTAATTATTAACAGAAGTGTCCTACATTAATGAAAAACCTTAAAGGTGGTACACATTTTTTAAATCTTTTTTTTGCCCCCCCCCAAAAAAAAATCTGGCAGAAAATATAATTTACTTTTTAAAATATACTCAAAATAAAATAGATTTTCTTTTTTTATAATATTTATTTTATCATAATTAAATGAATTGAGCCTGATGTGTTTAAATATGGTTGCCTTTCTCCCTCCCCCAACCTCTCCCATTCTCTGTGCACCAACAGGCAGCAAACATGAAAAGCATTTACTTTGTGGCTGGATTATTTGTGATGCTGGTCCAAGGCAGCTGGCAGCGTTCCCTTCAGGACGCAGAGGAGAAGTCCAGGTATTCACTCTTTTGACTTGAACTAACATAGCACGATGGTTATAATACAGCCTGTGAAAACTATAATTTGTGAATCGGTCTCAGTAACTGAGGGTAACTACTCTGTACAATTTTAAAAAGTTTAAAATATCATTGTGATAAAGTTGATTCTGGAGTATAGATCAGTATGTTGTTTCGAAACCAAAGGAGTAGGCTATGTTGGAAAATGTGTTATATAGGAGATTATAGCTTGTTGAAATCTTCAGCTGATCCTATCTATCCATTCACTACTCACACACTGCATAGTAGATTATTTTATTTATTCACACCAACTTTTTCTTTTTTTATTCCTTTATTTAAAAAAACACTGTTTCTTACTAATTGTAAAAGTCATACATGCTCATGATACAAAATATGCACAAAATGTTAGGTATTTACTGTATATAGTATATATCTCAGATCATTATACAGCTTCATATTATGCCTTTTATCTTAGCATTGTATTCTTAGATCTTTCGTATAGCATTACAAATATCTATTAAATGTATGATATTTAATAGCTGCATACTATTTCATCTCATAAGTGTACAATATTTATTTAGCTATTCCTCTTCTATTGAACACCTGAGTTCATACATTTTCCTACAAAGAATGCTGCAAATAACTTTTCTCCCTACATTTTTTTACTTTTTCCTGAAGCTAGATTTTTGGTTCTAAAATTACTGTGTCAAAGGGTTTGAATAAGTTTAAGTCTTTTATAATATCTTGCCAGCTTGCTTTCCAGAAAAGTCATACACATGCACACTCCGCTCAGCCTTATAGAAATACTCCTTTCATAATACCTCCCCCCATATTTAGTCTTTGCTATTTTGACAGGTGAGAATAGTATCTCAATTTTATTTCTGAGTATTAATACTATTGAATATTTCTCCATATTTGCCATGGCAAACAACTGTTGATTACCAGCATGTGGACTGTCCACTACACAGTTTGAAATTAGCAAGTGGGATTTTTCTTGGCATTCTTTAAAATTTTAATTGTTCTTCTCTTTCATCATCAGCTATCATGTAACCAGGTAATGGAGCTACATTTTTATATTGACACATGCAAACAAAATTCAGAACTCAGATCAGCTGCCCAAATGATTTGGGATTCTTCACTCTTTTAAAATAGTCAAGTCATTGTTCTCTTCTATCATTACTAGCAGAATCATAAGTACACTAATTACTTTAAAAAAACTATTTATTTAATCTTATTTCAGTAAAGAGGAAGCCAGTTAAAAATCTGCTCCCAGGATTTAGAATCAGAGTGCATTCAACTCTAACAAAACTCTGAGATTCCCGTGTCAAACAAGGTGTCCCTCATATCAACTGAAATGCTCAAAGCACCTGCCTTTTAATTTCCTGTGGTCTTCTGTTTTCAAGGTGCTTCTTGAGTGAGTCCACTCAGGATGAGACTTAGTTGCACCAATCACTGTTCTTCACAGCTCGCTCCCAGCTCCACGGACAGACTCGCTCAATGATCTGCATCAGATAAATAAAGAGAAGCGCTCCTTTACAGAAAAAGAAATATTGCACATGGAGTTTAAGGAGTTTCTGCAAAATGACTGTGTCCGGGAGTTCGTGGATTGGATGATGGACGACAAAAAGTGAGAGTCTAAACCTAGCCCCAAATTTGCACACAAGTGTATTACTTCAATATGTCTAAAATATCTCCTGACTTTCATTATGTTATTATGCTCATCAAATAGGGCGTATAAGCTCTTTCAGCTTTGATGATTTCAAGGTTGGTGATGCTATCCTGCATATTATGCCTCTGAAAGTCCCACTTCTCACCCTGAAAATGCCTTACCCACCCTGTAATGAAACGTAGATTTTAAATCATTTTCCCCACTGTGGTCTTAGCAATATTTACTCTCTTACCCATTTTCTATTAAAATTGAAAGCTGACTTTTTTAGACATGAACTGTGAGGAATCTATTTTTTGACCAAAAGAGCAAATTCAACATTCCCTTGTAGGGTTCAAACTCATGACTATAATCACATTTAAAGTAACCCCTAGCCAAGGTAATCGTGGTAAGGAATGGAAAGAGATGCAGTCATTTTCTTATAGAATACAATCCAAGATACACATTTAAAATTATAGCCTGGCTGCACCACATAAAGAGAGAAGAATGCAAATAAGAGCACAAGCCCTTCGTAAGGAATAAGTTTTAATGTTGGATTTTCGTTGACAGTGTTGGGTTTTACAGTGCATGTAGGCTATGGAGGGAAATCTTTCACAAGGGTTTCACCGAGATGATGGAACTTCACAATTTCTTTGGAGAGTGGCCCACAAGGGAAGGGAGTTGTGCATCCAAAGTAGCTAAAGAAATCTAAATATCAGGATAAGGACATAGATTTGCCTGGAGAGAGAGAGAGAGAGAGAGAGAGAGAGAGAGAGAGAGAGAATGAATATGGGTCAGCTGGAAGAATTGGAGAGACAGAGTGGTTTACCAAAAGTTCTTAAAGTGGAAGGGCAGGACAGGAAAGATGTGGTCATAGTCAGAGCAGACACTGGGAGAAGTCCCTGTTAGTGACTACAGACATGGCCATTGGTGAAATAAGAGAAATTTGAAAAAAAAAAATAAAACAATTATCCTCATTTCTGGAAAGGGAATGCTACAATTTGGTAATCTAATGTAAAATAATCCTCACCCTCAGGCGGTTTCTGTTGTGTGTTTAAGATGAGACCTTCCAGGGTAATAGATGCGGGAGGGCAGCTGGTCAACCACCTACACAGATCACATTTGAGGATGATGTGGAGTCAGCATCTTAGCTTTCCTCACTGCTGTCCCATCACATGTTTCCTTTCATCCATTATCACGTGGTTCTTTTGATGACATTTTGAGATGGTCCTTAGCTTTCCCTTGACTCACTTAACTATGTCTGATCCCGTAAGTATTAACAAACAGCTGCCTTGTCTGCAAGCTGCATAACATATTGGAGAGTCCACATACACTGAGGCGGAAGTAAATGCAACAGTAATAATCAATGGCACGGATAAGCAGAAGAGGTGGAAATGGGTGTGCTGAGTGGGCCAATGCTCCCCTTAACTGCTATTATCTCTCACCCATCAACCGTCCATTCAGATACTTCATGTAGTTTCAGGACGAGTCTCCTAACTACCCTCATCTCCTAAATCTCCCTCAGTCTCTTCAATCCCAAGCTGCCACTACTTCCAAGTGAGAACCATATTGCTAAAGAGTCAGATCTTCAATATACTGTTCACATTTCTATCAGGAATGGCATTGCCAAACGTGATGATGAATTTGAGAGACACGCTGAAGGGACCTTTACCAGTGATTTAAGTTCTTATTTGGAAGGCCAAGCTGCCAAGGAATTCATTGCTTGGCTAGTGAAAGGCTTAGGAAGGCAAGAGTTAAATCTGTATACTCTTATTTAACTTTATTTTTTATTTTTGCATGATGTTGAAAACTTACACTACAGTTATCTATTTATTGATTTGAGTTATAGAAGCAATTAGTATAGTATCACAAAGTAAGGAAATAACTCCTATTAGTGGGAGACAATCTACAAGAGTTTAATATGTTTTATCTGTAGTAGCAAGTATTAATAATAGAGTCAGACAGGTGGTGTTTTTATCACACATTAGAGTTGTGTTATAATGAGGCTATTCATTTGTCAAAGCAAGACATGTTTGAGAAGAGGATGCTATTGAGAACTACATCAGGATAATAAGCTTAATCTAGAAAAACTAGGGATAAGGAAAAAAGAAATAATGCTGAAAACTTAAATTTTGAAGTTAAGTATTTACATACGGGATCAACAAATATTTGTGTTACTGTTTAGCTAATAATCTGATAAAGACTGAAAGGGATTAAACTTAAGTTTTTTAATGAACATCCATATATTTAACATCCCCATTTTTGATGGGACTGTCCTATCAATAGCCATTAAAGTTTCACAGCTGAAAATGAGACTAAGCCCATTAGGTACCTTCTTGGATCTTACCACAACCAAAGAGACCCCTGAACCGTCTCATTTGCTCTTGACCATTTTGATTGACATTTGAATTATGAGAAGCAGGAAATTTACGTTCAACTCAATTTTTTGTGAAAGTTAAAGCAAGCTTACTGAGACTTGGAGAAATCTTAAGACAAAAGGGATTGTATTACTATTTAGCTAATAACCTGATATTGTCACTGCTTTTTTAAACCTTGATGACCCAATTTACAAAATCAGTGGTAAAATAGTCGCTTATACTTGAGGATATTTTATGATATTTTAAAGGGGCACCAAATATGCTGCTAATTAAACTAATAAAAACAGAAAATCTAATAAAAAGTTTAATCCCTTAATACTGCACTTTGCAAGGCTGTTCTAATAACCACTAGCTTTTCATTTTTCTGAATTCTAAACAGACTAATCGTCTCAATAATAACTTCTGTGTTGCCAATATACTAAAATCTCTGGAGCAGCTGGACCACTGCGGAAGGCATGAAGTTTTACAGGCTGGGTTTCCCGTCCTGCTCTGCTCTTCACTACCTCCAGGTTGTCCATTCTGACACGCACCAGTTCATGCAGGTTCTCACAGTCGGCCCTCTGTAAATATGACATCCTGTTTTCTCAGTGACCCGCACACGTTACCAGTGATATGCAATGAGAAAGCATGTATATAAAGCATTTAACCAAATACCGTTTGTTATCCCCCTTGTCCTCAGCTTACTACCAGACACTCCTGTAATGCTCCGCCGCAGACATGCCGATGGCTCTTTCTCTGATGAAATGAAAACAGTTCATGATAATCTTGCCACCCTGGAATTTATAAACTGGCTGCTGCGGAACAAAATTATCAACAGGTGATTGCATTTTAGTGCATTCTGAGAACCATCAAAACTTTCATAAACAGCTACAGGTTGTTCCTTGTGTGAGGAGGGGAGTCTTTGCTCTCTTGGTAGATAAGCAAAAGTATGACTCATTTAAGAATACATCATTATATTTGTTTTAGATAATTACACATTTACTCATTCACCCACTTACTCCAAAAATATTTCCTGAGTGTCAATTAAGGGAGAGGGCACTGGGAACACAGATAAGAATAAAACATGGGAATATACATCATTCACGTAATAATATGACATTCAATATTGCTACGTATTTTGAATCATTAGCACAAATAAATGTGTTATTATATATTTAATGTAATAAGGATAGAAATAAAAATCTAAATACAAAAAGTAACTACTTATCTTGGTGGGTCATAATGGCTTTTTATAACGATTTACACACTTTATATTCCTTGACCGGGGAACTTTAGGATGTCATCTTTGAGTGCAAATATTTGAAAAGTTAAAAAGACTATGGGATTCATAAGACAAAAAGATCAATAAATAACTTTTACCAAAATAAAGCTTTAAAATATTTCCCAGATAATTTAACAACATCATCTGAGTATGATAGCTCTGTTATATGACTGTCTTTTTCTTTTATCTTTAGGAAGTAAGTATGTCACTACTCAAGATCATCTTCATAACGTCACCTTCCAGCCACATGGGATGTTTGAAATTTTCAGTTCTGTAAATTTAAAAGGTGTATTTTGAAGCCATGTTGCTTTACATGCCAATGAATAGATTGTCTTTTAATGCTGTGTTGCCAATAGAGCATAAATGGAATAAACCATTATCAAACTATTGCTAAAATATCAGCTTTAAAATATAAAAGTGCAAAATCTTATTTTCTTCTTGTTTTGGATGAAGTACCCTAACCTGCTTATAGTTAGCAATGAAATTGTTTTTCTATGATATAATTTGCACATGTAAATTATTCCAATCACAGCGTCTCCGCAGTAAAATAAGGATTGGGCTGGTAGCCACAGTGGTGGAACTGGAAAGAAAACTTTCTTCTTGAAACTTTTGTCATAAAAATGCTCCTCTTTCACTATATCAAAGACATACTTAAATAAAACCTTCAAGCATCCTTACTGTTGTCTGTTTTCGCTTCTTCATGCCCCCACTCCTTCCAAACATCTCTTCTTCCTGAGCCTGAAGTCCACAACCCAACTCTGGCACCCAGGCATTGCTTCGTGTGGTTAACATTTTGAGCCAACTTTGGACACTCATAATATTTTATATAAATGTATTGTTTTCTGGCTTCTCTGGAAAGATTAGGACATCGGGCAACATTAGACCCACAAAACAAATCTGTTCTGGAGATGAATACCAGCTGCCTCCCTTTGAAGAGAAACAGCTCATTATTGTGCCCCCTAAACACACACAGACACACACAGGCACAGCTACACACACACACACACACACAAACACACACACACACACACACAGCCACACACACACACACACACACACACAAACTGCACACTTATATGCGCTCATATACCCACACCCATGTAATGTACACAGTAGGCACTTTCCCCTGACCCACTTTACTTACGCATCTCACTAGCCTGGCACCTGCTGACATTTAAGTAACCATCATGCCCTGTCCCCTATCTCCCCATTCTGCATTGTCCAGAATGTTGGGCCAGTCTGATGTCGATTGCCATGCCAGACACTTTTGGTTTTTACATACAGCATTGCCAACTCCATTCCTCTCTTTTTTATTGAAATACTAGAGGCCCAATGCACAAAATTAATACAAGGAACTCTGCCCCCACCGCAGCTGTGGCTTCATCTGGAAGGTCGTCCAGAAGGATGAATGGTCTAATAAGCATATTAGGCTTTTATTATTAGAGATAATCAACATATAACATTGTTTAAGTTGTACAATGAGCAAGTTTTATGCATTTATTTATTGCAATATGATCACCACCTTAGCTTTAGCAAACCTTCTATCAGGTCACATAATAATCATTTCTTCAAGGCATGAGAACATTTAAGATCTAGTCTTCTAGCAAATTTTAAGTAAATAATACAGTATTGTGGATTTTAATCACTATGCTCTGCATTAGATGGCAGAATTTACTCATCTTCTAGTTGCAAGTTTGTACCCTTTAAGAATGTCTCCCCAATTCCCCCACCCTTAGGCCCTGGTAACCACCATTCAACTCTCTGTTTCTATGAGTTTGGGTTTTTAGATTTCACATATAAGTGATATTATACAATATTTGTTATTTTCTGTCAGGCTTATCTCACTAGGCATAATACCCTCAAAGTTCATTCACGTTGTTGGTAAATGGCAGAATTTCCTTCTTTCTCAGGGCTGAGCTGACAGAGCAAACCAACAGGAAAATCCATAAGATCTTATAAACTCAACTAAATACACTTAACATTTATAGTATATTGCACCTAGGAATAATAAAATTGATATTTTAAGTACACTTTAAATGTTTACCAAGATTGACTTATGCTGGATCAAAAATCAATAAATTTCAATTATTAAAATTATTTAGAGTATGATCTTTGACCCAGTGGAATTAAGCTAAAAACTAAAAAAGAAAAAAAAAGATACCTTACAACTGCTTGAAACTATGCAATGACTTCTATATAACCCATGGGTCAAATAAGAGATCATAGTAAAATAAAATTAAATACTTTTGAATTCTATGATAATGAAGATATAATAAAGACAAACTGGAGATGCAACTAAAGCAGTGCTTAAAGGTAAAAGATAGCTTTAAATACATTTGTTAGAAAAGAAGAAATTAGAAAAACAATAGCTTACCTTTAACCATAAAACTGAAAAAATAGAACATCAACTCTCAAACAGTAAAGTAGAGAAAATGAAAAAGAAGAAAATAATGAAATTCACAAAAATTGGCAATAAAAATGAAGAAAGCCAAAAGTTTGTTCTTTGACCAGATTAGTAAAATTAATAAGTTCCTAGAAAGACTAGGCAAGAAAAAGAAAAGAGAGAAAAAGTTACCAGTATCCTATCTAATAAAAGAGAAACATGCTAATTAGCATATGACTGCTACCCTTCCCATTGGCTAATCAGGGTGATATGCAAATTAACTGCCAGCCAAGATGGCGGCCGGCAGCCAGGCAGCTGGAAGCGAACATGAGGCTTGCTTGCTTCAGTGACGGAGGACTCCAATGTTCCCCGCCTGCCTTGCTGGCCTCTGAGCTTGGAGTTTGAAACATTGTAACAAATATAGAATCTAAACAAAACCAGAGAAGTCGGCCGGAATCTCAGAGCTGGAGTTGATACAGTGTTTTGATTATAGAACCCAAACAAACCAGATACCTCCTTTCAGCAGCAGAGGCCTCAGAGCTGGAGCCAGAGCTAAAGCTGGCCCAGAATTAAAAAAAAAAAAAAGAAAAAAAGGAGCAGTTGGGAGCTTCAGTCACCTGCCAGCCTGAAAACAGCCCTCAGCCCCTCACCCAGACTGGCCAGGCACCCCAGTGGGGAACCCCACCCTAAAGGGTGTGTGACCAGCTGCAAACAGCCATCATCCCCCCTCAACCAGACTGGCCAGGTACCTCAGTGGGGACCCCCAACCTGATCCAGGACACCCTTCAGGGCAAACCTGCCAGCCCCACTGGTGCACCAGGCCTCTATACTATATAGTAAAAGGGTAATATGCCTCCCAGCACCGGGATCAGCGGAGCTGCGAGGTGTCCCGGCACCGGGATCAGCATCACAGGTGGCAGTGCCCAAACCCCCTGATCGCTCTGCAGCTCTGTGTGTGACAGGGGGCGGGGCCACAACCTCCCTATCCGCCCTGCTCTGTTCATGACAGGTGAAGGCGCCCCAACCCCTGATCAGCCCTGCTCTGTGCCTGATAGAGGGGAGCTCCCCAACCCCCTGATCGCCATGCAGCTCTGTGTGTGACAGTATGCAGCACCCCAACCCCCTGATCAGCCCTGCTCTGTGTGTGACAGGGTGTGGTGCCCCAACCCCCGCCCCCCCAACGGGCCCTGCTCTGTGTGTGACAGGGTAGAGCCATAACCTCCCCATTGGCCCTGCCCTGAGTGTGACAGTGGCAGCGCTCCAACCCCCTGATCTGCCCTGCTCTGTGTGTGACAGGGGGCAGTGCCCTAACTCCCCTATCGGCCCTACTCTGTGAGTGATAGCGGGAGCTCCTCAACCCCCTGATGGGCCCTGCTCTGTGCATGACAAGAGGGAGTTCCCCAACCCCCCAATGGGCCCTGCTCTGTGCATGACAGGGGGGAGCTCCCCAAACCCCCTGATGGGCCCTGCTGTGTGCGTGACTGGGGGCAGCGCCCCAACCGCCTGATTGGCCCTGCTCTGTGCATGACAGGGGGTGGCGCCACAACCTCCCCATCGACCCTGCCTTGAGTGTGACAGGGGGTGGTGCCCCAACCCCCCAAACGGCCCTACCCTGAGCGTGACTGAGGGTGGCATCGCACCTCCCAATCCGCCCTGCTCTGTGCATGACAGTGGGCGGCGGCCCAACTCCCCAATCGTCCTGCTCTGAGCCCGACCAGGGGCTGCACCTAGGGATTGGGCCTGCCCTCTCCCACCCTGGAGCAGGCCTAAGCCAGCATGACGTTATCTCCCGACGGGTCCCAGACTGTGAGAGGGCACAGGTCAGGCTGAGGGACGCCCCCTTTCCCCCCCGAGTGCACAAATTTTTGTGCACCGGCCCTCTAGTCCTATATAATAAAAGAGTAATATGCAAATCAACCAAATGGCAGAATGACCAGTTGGCAGGGGGTGAGACCGGCGAGCAGGCTGAGCCAGGCCAGCCAAGGCACATGCCAGTGAGCAGAGGGAGGGAATGGCCTTGAGGGGGGAGGAGGGCTGCAACCAGTGGCAATGGCGGAGGGGCAATAGGGGGGCCAGCACCATCCTCTGATAGGCCCATCTGGTTGCTTCCCGCAGAGGGAGGCTGGGTGGCAAAAGCAGGGTGATGGGGCGGCGCCATCCCCTGATTGCCTGTCCAGTCACCTCCTACAGAGGGAGGCCAGACATCTGTAGGACATCCCCTGAGGACTCCCAGACTGTGAGAGGGCGCAGGCAAAACTGAGGGACCCCCCAACCCAAATTTTCGTGCACTGGGCCTCTAATATATAATGAAAGAGGAAAATTATAAAGATTTTACAAACAATAAAAGTATAATAAGAACATACAGGGGTGGACAAAAGTAGGTTTACAGTTGTTCATATGGAAAAAATACATTTGGGTTATGATTATTAAATAGCTTTATTAACTCTGTGTTTAGCATACTCAAACAATAAAGCTAATCTTGCCCACTTCTGTATTACATAAAAATGTATGCCTTACAAATTTGGCAATTAGATGAAATGAACAAACTCTTTAGAAAATAATACTAAAATAGTCACAAATAATAGGAAAATCTTAATAGTCCTCTTTGTACTCTCAAAGTTGGGTGTGTTATTTTTAAAATTTTCCAGAAAGAACTTCAGGCCCAGATGGCTTAACAGGTGAATTATTCTAAACATTTAAGGAAGAAAAGACACCAACATTACATAAACTCTTCAAATAAGGAAAAAATAAGGAACATTTCCCAGTTCATTTTATGAGGCCAGGATAATATTGATACAAAAATCTTACAGA
Source organism: Myotis yumanensis (assembly GCF_028538775.1). Classification (NCBI taxonomy): domain Eukaryota; kingdom Metazoa; phylum Chordata; class Mammalia; order Chiroptera; family Vespertilionidae; genus Myotis; species Myotis yumanensis. Next base: position 77,422,226 of record NW_027223759.1, read on the forward strand.
TTTTATAGACAAGAAAAAGACCAATCTGATTATTGAACAGAGGTGAAAAATCCTATACAAAACATCAATAATCAAATCTAGCAATATATAAGAAAAATATAGCAATACAAACATGGTGCATTCTAAGAATTTCTGGGTGGTTTATCATGTTTTACAAATCCATGTAATTAACAACACTAACAACTATAAACAGAAGAAAATTAATATGCTTGCCTCAATAAATGTAGCAAATACACCTAATGAAATTCAAGACCCATTAACATTGTGTTAAACCCCCAGAAAATAATGATAAAGTTAAAATCTTCAACAACTTTGGGTAGAAAAAAAGAATTTGTAGGAATAATAAATCAAAATTAGGACTTTATAAAAAGTAATAAAATAGATCAGCACTAGCTAACCTAAGCAAAGAATAAAAGTAAACAATACAGGGCTGAGCAGAGTTACAGTTGTGAGTACACGAAACACAGAGTTTATTCCTGTATTATTATTTCTTAATTATTGTATTACTTATTTTTTTTTAAATATATTTTATTGATATTTTGCAGAGAAGAAGGGAGAGAGATAGAGAGTTAGAAACATCAATGAGAGAGAAACATCGATCAGCTGCCTCCTGCACATCTCCTACTGGGGAGGTGCCCGCAACCAAGGTACATGCCCTTGACCGGAATCGAACCTGGGACCTTTCAGTCCGCAGGCCGACGCTCTATCCACTGAGCCAAACCGGTTTTGGCTGTATTACTTATTTTTATTACATCTATAAACCTACTTTTCCCAGCCTTATATATAAAATAATAGTAATTTGGAAATAACCATTGAAACAGGTGAATTAACGCAAATTTGAGACTGCTGAAAGTGCTGAATAAAAATATTTTTAAAACTATGAGATATGGATACAATTTTTAATGCAATTTTAAAAAGTTGTTACTAGTAGAGATCAAAATGATTTCCATAAAAGAAGTATTCAAACGTATTAAAGAACCAACTCATAAAATGTTTCTCATGGAACATCTATCAAACTTTCAAAGAGAGGGTAAATAATATGCTTCATAAATTATTCCAGAGGCTAGGGGAAATAATAAGAATGACCTAATTCTTTTAATAAACTGAGTATATCATTGAAACCTACACTTGATAAAGATAGAAGAAACAAAAAGAAAAGTATGGGCTAATGTCACTTATGAATCTTGATTTTGAAATACTAAAAAATAATCATCAAATAGAATTCAACAGCATATTAAAAACATTAATACACCACGACCAAATGTAATTTATTCCAAATTACCAAGGTTGTTTCAATATTAGGAAATTTATTTATGTAATTATATCATATTAACAGATCTAAAAATTTATTTTATTATTGCCTCCACACATATATGATTTGTCTGTACAGATATGTGTAATTATATATGCCACCCAATGCCATTGATAGGTTCTGTGCCTTTCAGCGAAAAAACAACAACATACAATAAAACTAATTTTACCATAGGCTAATTGATACAAACAATAGTTAAGTTCCTGTGGTATCTCATCAATGTTATAACAAAACAACATTAAAAAAAAACAATATTATTTAAGGACTTGCTGTAAACACTGAATGAGGAGGAGGTTTTTAGAGGCTGAAGGGGAAACAGAAGGTTTAGTTTGGTCATAACAAAGATATCCAGTTGGCTTCCACATCCATCCCTACCCCACACGAACCCACTAGAAGTTGTCCCACAAAACAATGATGGAGATGTACTCAGAGTGGATTAAGAAGAGACAAAAAGAAATGAGGGTACAGATAACAAACCACTGTGGTCTCTGTGGTCTTTCAGGTTTTTCCCAAGAGAAGTGTCCTTATACATAAAAAGGGCATAGGAGCAGTATGGTTGAAAGAGGGGTAGGACTTGACTTTGAAAAATGTATTATATAAAATTGAAAAAATGATATATTTACTAATTGTTCAGATGGAAAAGAGGGAAAGGGGCTGATTGGTAGAACTCGAGGATTTGCTGTTAGCTGGTTTAATGTGTCAGCTGATTAGTTCAGAAGAGATGCCTGAAGAACAACGTTGTATCTCCTCCCCCCCGAGCAGACTACATGTAACACAGAGCTGGGAAAGGTGAGTGTGCAAAATGAAATTGCACGCTCTTCTCTTTCAAACAGAGAGAACTGAGAAACAGAAGAGGGCACAAGGGGAAAAATAGCATCTGTCCTTGGCTAACGTGTCTAGTATGTAGGTAACAAAAACCAACGGAAGAATAATACAGTTTCAGAAAACTTTATAGGCAGAATATGAGTTTACACCATAACTGTGCTGGATGTTAATTCAAAAGTTTTACTCTTTAGAGAGGATTTACCCCCCACCCCCACCCCACCCCACCCCCCAGGGAAATTATAGGTTCCTGCCAAGACAGAGAGAGTTTTTTTGGGTTTTTTTGTTGTGTGTGGGTTTTTTTTGGCTTAAAAAACATTTATTTCACGCAGTTCTGGAGGCTGGGTAGTCTAAGATCAAGACCGTGGCAGGGTATCTGATGAGGGCCCATTTTCTAGTTTTCTAGTGGTCTTTTTGCTGTGTCATCACATGACAATAAGAGGCCCAGAGTTCTCTGGAGTCCCTTTTATAAGAGCACTAATCACACTCATAATGACTTCATCTTCATGGTCTAATTTCATCCCCAGAGCCCCACTTCTAAATACCATCACATTGGGGATTAGAATTTTTTTTAAATTCTTTATTAGTTAAGGTATTACAAATGTGTCCTCATCCCCCGCCAGTAAACCCCCATTCTTCCCCTGGCCCCACTCATGCTCTCATCCCCCTGTTGTCCATGTCCATGGGTTTGGCTTATATGCATGCATACAAGTCCTTTGGTTGATCTCTTCCCCTGTCCCCTCCCTCCCCTTCTTTCCCTCTGGGGATTAATAGCCTGGTAGCTATTTCTCTGTCTTTGGATCTGTCCCTGTTCATCAGTCTATGTTGTTCTCTATATTCCACAAATGAGTGAAATCATGAGGTATTTATCTTCCTCTGACTGGCTTATTTCACTTAGCATAATGCTCTTCAGTTCCATCCATGCTGTTGCAAAAGGCAAGAGTTCCTTCTTTTTTACCACAGCGTAGTATTCCATTGTGTAGATGTACCACAGTTTTTTAATCCACTCATCTGTTGATGGGCACTTAGGCTGTTTCCAAATCTTAGCTATGGGGAATTGTGCTGCTATGAACATAGGAGTGCATATATCCTTTCTGATTGGTGTTTCTGGCTTCTTGGGATATATTCCTAGAAGTGGGATCACTGGGTCAAATGGGAGTTCCATTTTTTGTTTTTTGATGAAGCTCCCTACTGTTCTCCACAGTGGCTGCACCAGTCTGCATTCCCACCAGCAGTGCAGAAGGGTTCCTTTTTCTCCACATCCTCTCCAACACTTGTTGTTTGTTGATTTGTTGATGATAGCCATTCTGACAGGTGTGAGTTGATACCACATTGTCGTTTTGATTTGCATCTCTCGTATAATTAGTGGCTTTGAGCATGTTTTCATATGTCTTTCGGCCTTCTGTATGTCCTCTTTAGAAAAGTGTCTATCTAGGTCCATTGCCAATTTTTTCAATGGATTGTTTATCTTTCTATTGTTAAGTTTCATGAGTTCCCTGTAAATGTTGGAGATTAAACCCTTATCGGTGATATCATTGGCAAATATGTTTTCCCATGCAGTGGGTCTTCTTGTTGTTTTGTTGATTGTTTCCTTTGCTGTGCAAAAGCTTTTTATTTTGAGGTAGTACCATTTGTTTATTTTCTCTTTAGTTTCCATTGCCCTAGGAGCATTATCAGAGAAGAAATTCCTTTGACATATGTTTGCGATTTCCCTGCCTGTGGATTCCTCTAATATTTTTATGGTTTCCCGTCTTACGTTTAAGTCATTTATCCATTTTGAGTTTATTTTTGTGTGTGATGTGAGTTGGTGGTCTAGTTTCATCTTTTTGCATGTATCTGTCCAGTTTTCCCAACACCATTTATTGAAGAGACTGTCCTGACTCCATTGTATGCTCTTGCCTCCTTTGTCGAATATTAATTGGGCAGAATGGTTTGGGTCGATTTCTGGGTTCTCTATTCTATTCCATTGATCTATATGTCTGTTCTTGTGCTAGTACCAAGCTGTATTAAGTACAGTGGCTTTGTAATACAGTTTGATATCTAGTATTGAGAACCCACCTACTTTGTTCTTCTTTCTCAGGATTGCTGCAGCTATTCGAGGTCTTTTTTTATTCCAGATGAATTTTTGGAATGTTCATTCTAGATCTGTGAAATATGCCGTTGGTAATTTAATGGGGATTGCATTGAATCTATAGATTGCTTTGGGTAATATGAACATTTTGATGATGTTGGTTCTACTAATCCATGAACACGGTATGTTCTTCCATCTGTTTATGTCTTCCTCTATCTCTTTTTTCAGTGTCCTGTAGTTTTTCGCATATAAGTCTTTTACCTCCTTAGTTAAGTCTATTCCTAGGTATCTTAATTTTTTTGATGTGATGGTAAATGGTATTGCTTTTTTGGTCTCACTTTCTGTACGTTCACTATTGGTGTAAAGAAATACCTCAGATTTCTTGGGGTTAATTTTGTATTCTGCTACATTGCCGAATTCATTTATTAAGTCTAATAATTTTTTGATGGAGTCTTTAGGGTTCTCTATGTACAGTATCATGTCATCTGCAAATAAGGACAGTTTTACTTCTTTTCCAATTTGGATGCCTTTTATTTGTCTGATCGCAACGGCTAGTACTTCCAGTACTATGTTGAACAGGAGTGGTGAGAGGGGGCATCCCTGTCTTGTTCCTGTTCTTAGGGGGAATGGTTTTATTTTTTGCCCATTGATTATGATGTTGGCTGTGGGTATGTCATACATGGCTTTTATTATGTTGAGATATGGTCCTTCTATTCCTATCTTGCTGAGAGTTTTTATCAAGAAAGGGTGTTGGATTTTGTCGAATGCTTTTTCTGCATCAATTAATATGACTATGTGGTTTTATCTCTCAATTTGTTTATGTGATGTATTAGGTTTATGTTTATTGATTTGCAGATATTGTACCATCCTTGCATCCCTGGGATAAATCCAACTTGGTCATGGTGTATGATCTTTCTGATGTACTGCTGGATCCGATTTGCTAGGATTTTGTTGAGGATTTGGGCATCTATGTTCATGAGGGATATTGGCCTGTAATTCTCTTTCATTGTGTTGTCTTTATCTGGTTTTGGTATTAGGGTGATGGTGGCTTCGTAGAACGAGCTTGGAAGTGTTCCTTCCTATTGAATTTTTTTGAAATAGTCTGAGGAGGATAAGTTTTAGTTCTTCCTTGAATGTTTGGTAAAAGTCCCCTGCGAAGCCGTCTGGCCCTGGGGTTTTTTTTGCAGGGAGCTTTTTGATGACTGCTTCAATTTCTTCCATAGTTATTGGCCTATTGAGATTTTTAGATTCTCCCTAATTAAGTTTGGAAGGTTGTATTTTTCTAGGAATATGTCCATTTCCTCCAGGTTGTCTAGTTTTTTGGAGTAGAGTTGTTCACAGTATTTTCTAACAATCCTTTGTATTTCTGTGGGGTCTGTTGTTATTTCTCCTCTTTCATTTCTGATTTTGTTTATTTGGGTCGTCTCTCTTTGTTTCTTGGTGAGCCTGGCTAGAGGTTCATCAATCTCATTATCCTTTCAAAGAACCAGCTCTTGGTTTTGTTGATCTTTTAGCCTGGAAGTGCACGAACACCTTGGAACTTATACTGCTTATGGCCGGGTTCAGGAGTCCTGGGCTGGGAGCAAGCGCAGGAACACCAGGAACTGGTCTTGCTCACTCTGCCTGCTCCAAGAGCCCTGGGCTGGGAGCAATTGTGCGAACACCCGGAATTTGGCCCACGGAGCACAGGCCCAGGGACCCCAATTCTCTACGCAGGAGGTGGCTCCAAGCACCAATGGCTTGACTGTGTTTCTTATCACCTGCGCCTGAGATCCTGATTCCCTGTTCATTCATACTAAGAGCCAGTGACTTCAATTCCTGGTGCGGGGGCACACAGGGACCCTGATTCTCAAGGCGAGGTCGAGCTAAGCAACAGAGACTCTGACACTGGATTCCTGGGGAACTCTGACTCCTGGCGCACGCTAGGGGGCGCTGATTTGCAACACACTCCAGGGAGTCTCTGTTTCAGCACTGTGCAGGCAGGGTCCCTGATTCTAAGGGCATGAACGAGGCCACATTGAGCGCTGGCAACACTGACTCTGAGCAAGCCTGGTTCAAACAAACCCACAACAACCACACATCTTAGTGTCAGAGTTCTTCAGTGACAATAGGGTGGTGGGAGGCTCCCACTGCACAAGGCCCAGGCCCATGCAACTCGACGTTTGAATCATCGGGAGATAATCAGAATGAAGAGATGACAAAACACTCAGAGGAAAGACAATGAGGAGTCGCCAAGAAAGGAAATTAATGAAGTTGAAGCATGCAACATGACAGAAAAAGAATTCAGAATAATGGTTATACAATTCATTCACCGGATGGATGAGAAAATCAACAACCTATGCAAGAGTCAGGAAGAAATGAAAAGTGATATAGCTACAATCAAAAACACCATGGAAAGTTTCAACAGCAGACTAAAAGAAGCAGAGGACCAAATAACTGAGTTAGAAGATAAGGCAGAGAAACAAGCTCAATCTGAACAGCAACTGGAGAAAAAAATTAAAAAGCAGGAGGAGAGCCTAAGGGAGCTTTGGGATAACATGAAACGAAGTAACATATGCATAATAGGGCTGCAAGAAGGACAAGAAGAGCAGCAAGGATTAGAAAATCTATTTGAAGAAATAATGACAGAAAACTTCCCAGATATGGGGAAGAAAAAAGTTACACAACTACAGAGAGTCCCAAACAAGATGAACCCCAAAAGACCCACGCTAAGACATGTCATAATAACGATGGCAAATGTACAAGACAAAGAGAGAATCTTAAAGGCTGCAAGAGAGAAACAGAGAGTTACCTACAAAGGATCCCCCATCAGATTATCAAATGATTTCTCAACAGAAACACATCAGGCCAGAAAAGAATGGACAGAAATTTACAAAGTGATGCAAAGCAAAGGACTGAATCCAAGAATACTCTATCCAGCAAGGCTATCATTCAAAATTGAAGGGGAAATAAGAAGCTTCACAGACAAAAAAAGGCTAAGGGAGTTTATCACCACCAAGCCAGCCATGCAAGAAATGCTAAAGGGACTGGTGTAAAAAGAAGAAATAAAAAGCTCAGACAGAAAACAGCCACACACACACAAAAAAAATGGCTACAAACAAGTACCTTTCAATAATAACTTTAAATGTAAACGGACTAAATGCTCCAACCAAAAGACATCGAGTGGCTGAATGGATAAAAAACCATGACCCATACATTTTCTGTCTACAAGAGACCCACCTCATTAGAAGGGACTCACACAGACTGAAAGGGAAGGGATGGAAAAATATCTTTCAGGCAAATGGAAAGGAAAAGAAAGCTGGGGTAGCAATACTTATATCAGACAAAATAGACCTCAAAGTGAAGGCCATAACAAGAGATAATGAAAAAACATACTCTGATCTATACTCCAGAAACAACTTTATCACAATGATATTTTAAACTTTTTAAAATTGTACAGAGTAGTTACCCTCAGTTACTGAGACCTCTTCATAAATCATAGTTTTCACAGGCTGTATTATAACCATTGTGCTGTTAGTTCAAGTCAAAAGATTGAACACCTCGACTTCTCCTCTGTGTCCTGAAGGGAACGCTGCCAGCTGCCTTGGACCAGCATCACAAATAATCCAGCCACAAAGTAAATGCTTTTCATGTTTGCTGCCTCTTGGTGCACAGAGACTGGGAGAGGTTGGGGAGGGAGAAAGGCAACCATATTTAAACACATCAGGCTCAATTCACTTAATTATGATAAAGTAAATATTATAAATAGAGAAAGAAAATCTATTTTATTTTGAGTATATTTTAAAAAGTAGATTATATTTTCCCCCAGATTTTTTTTTTTGGTGGCAAAAAAAAGGATTTAAAAAATGTGTACCACCTTTAAGATTTTTCATTAATGTAGGACACTTCTGTTAATAATTAGAAGGCTATTTTCAGATTTGGAATTAAAAATGTCAATGATAAACGTTTAAGATACCCACTGTATATGATATGCTACATATGGTTAGCCTGAATGTCACCTTATCCATAATGCCACCCCCTTCATTATCAGTCTGGCTTTCAATGAATAGTCCTTCACTTTCAAGCATTTACATTATACTGCATTTCAACCATTTTAAAGCAGCCTCGGGCTACAACTTGGCATAACAGCTATTGGTTCAGATGTACTATTCACTTATATTTTAAGTAGTATAACTTGGTCTCGACTTTGTAATTATAAAGTGGGCAACCGATTTGAGGTATTTTAGGGTGCTTTCGCCTGTTCTAAATTAAAGGGAAAAAATTGTTTTAAACACAAGCAATAAGAACTAATGCTACTGGCAACTTGAACAAGTAAGAAACTCACGAGGTCACTGTCATAATGAAAACTAATGCCTGTTTCTGAAGTCTCAGAAGTCCCCAGGTTGTTTCATAATTGGACTTAGTCCAGGACGTGTCATTCACTGCTTGTGACACCCTAGGCCTAGTTGTGGGATACACCTGGCTGCTTGTCCTTGTATCACAAGCAGAAGCTTCATGAAGCCACAGGATGCCAAAGGCCTGATGAGGCAGTGTGTAAGGAGGGAACTAAAATGAATTTGGGGCAGGAGATCCCCACAGGGCAAGCTCCTCTATTTTCTGAATAGAAACCTCAAGTCCAGCATTTGTCAGGGATTCTCTCTACTACTCAAGTCCCACCATGTTTCTGTGAGATGTGGGGATTTCAATCCAAGTTTGATTATGTTTCTCCATAAATAATTTGAATGAGTATTTTTAGCAAATGGCATTTGGTTTGAAATAAGGATTTTACAAATATCATCATTTCAAACTATCAATCTTTTCTTTAACATCCTAGCCATATTTACTATCTAGCTTTGGCACTAAAACATGGAGACTGGAATACCAGCAGTGGTATTTTATTCTTTGAAATATTAAGTCTCTTTAGATTACGGAGTTAGTTAAACAAAGCAACATAATAGTAATTACATATTCTCCCTTCATCATTCATCAACATGAAATTACTAATTTGGCATTTTGCTATGCTTCAGTTGATCTAGTCGTAAACTTTGGAAACGTTGCCATATATGTAGGTAGTGTCTTCTGATTATACATCTCAATTATAAATTCATGCCTTCCAGAATTAAAAAAAATCAAAGATTTCTTTTAGAATTACACCACTGTTGCAAAAACAAATCAGTCCCAAGTAATTTCTTCTATGCAAAGTCCGTAAAGGTTTTAGAAAATCTTCACTATATTCTATATGGAGGGAGTTTTAAAGCATGTGCTGTTCTGCTGCTATGGGAGCCATTGGAGGGGGAAACAGGAGTGAATGATCCAAGACTTCTATAGGCAGTGAGTTGAGTTCTACTGAAAGAGAAACTGATTTTAAAAATTTTATTCGTTCATTTGTAAGTTTATAGAATTGTGAAAAACTTTGAGAATAAGTTTAATTGTTTGAATGCCACTACTGAGAAAGCAAATGTTTATATTATTTTAGATTCAAAATCTTATTCAATAATAGAAGAATTTCCAATTACTCCCCTTCACATCCTTCAGATAGCCTAAGGAGAGAATGTGTAGTTTTGTAAAAACCACACATTTCCACTCAAATTTAAAGGGAAAATATGGGAACAATAGAATTCTCTGTGTAGGAAGTCTTTTAGAAAATTAATCTTAGACATAAGCAAGTGACATTATATAATGTCTCTAAATGTATTGGTGTTGTAGGCCAAATACATACTTTTTAAAACTGATCAGCTCATTTCCTCTCATAGGTCCTTGGTATGTGTAGGAAAACAAACCACTTGATCATTTACTCCATTGAGGATCTTTGTAAAACCATTCTTTGTCCCCAAGGTCTTAAATAGGTATTTTGTTTATATAGAGATTTACTAACATTTTATTTCATATTGTGGGCATTTTAGACATTTTATTTATTGCTATTGGTTCTGTATACATAGTAGATAATTATTAATCAGAGGTTTCACTCAGCTCCATTCAAAGAATACCCAATAATTGATTAGTTCACTGCACCAAATGTGCTGTCTTTTTTACAAACAGCTGATTTCATGGACTTTGAGTTTTTGATAGGGTTATCAGAAATTTGAATATTTGAAAGATGATGTAGATTCTTCTCTTTTAGAAAATGATAAATTTTCACTGGTAAGGAGCAATTGCTATTATAGCCTCTCTAATGGACATATTTCTGCTGATTGTAAAAGGGGCCTTCTGTTCAAAGTAATAGACACGTTAATCAAATCTAAGGAAAATATTTATATACTTAAAATATTACCCCTTATTTTAAAAACACAGTTCTCATAACAGTTAAGTCTTACAACAAGTTCATTGATTTGAATCTTTGTTTTTCTTTCAACTTCATATCTTTTTATTGAATTAGTTTTCTGACTCATTTTGCGGCTTCACTGTGTTGACATTTATGTAAATATATTTTGTATCACTTTTTTCAACTCAATTCTACCCTGTGTATTATTAGTGAAAAGTAGAAGATGAAAGAACAAAGTTTGAATTCATACTTTATCCCCTTAAAAATACTTAACTGTACCCAAATCAGAATAGACAGTCTTACAAACACTCCATAGGAATCTTACCTTCTGATATCAGGCTTAGAATAGAGCAGGTGGAGGGAGAGCAAGCCCTCTTTGGAACTGGAGATGAGCTGGGTCCTGAGCTCTGTATTTCTGCATCAAAGCGCACTGCTTTTATATACTCTCTAGCGCTGTTGAGCCCCACAGATATTACGCTGATAATATAAATTTCTCATCTGTAAGTAATGGGCTTTTGTTACAAACGCTTTAACTCGCCCACTCAACGCCCTCATCTCATTCTACGCTTCCATTGGGTGGGATCTCAGAGGCCAGGAAATTTTATTTACTCTCGTGCCTTTTTTTAATTCCTGGGGAATGGAAAGGACAGTTGGGAAATTCATCTTTCACTCACGAATCAGGTATGAAAATTGCTGAGGAACTCTTGTTGTAATATACCCCGCGAGTCGAACAGAGGACGCTTTAGTCAGGAAATTGAATCAAGGATTCCTTAATTCAAAAGCTGGTGGCTACAAGGGGACATTAGCTCTCCAAATCTCGAAGTCCTGAGTGAGTACAGCAACAAGCTTATAAAGGCAAAAACCACATCCTGCTAGATGTTGGAATGTGGAACTACCTTGTGACAGCAGTTTGTACAGAAGCCAAATTGAGCAAAGTTACCTATCTCTAAAGGTTATCTATAGTTTCAGTTCCTGGAGCCACTGAGTCAAGGGAAAGCATTTTTGGGGCTCTGGTTCTCGGCACAGAAGAATAGCCTTTGTAAAACCACAAGGGGGCTGGCAACAAAATGGGGTGATTTATGTGAGTTTCCAGGTCTTATTCTGGAAACAGAGGTCAAAATGGAGTCACTTAGGCTAACTACCCTATTATTTAAACGAGCAAATGTTTACAGAAGCCAGAATATCAGGGTTAAAATTTGACACAGCAGTTTTTACCCAAGATGGAGGTTACTATGCTTCACTCTGAAGTGAATTTTGATGCTGCGGATGTGAAATTACTCATTTTATGGCTAACCTTTCTGTGAGCATGGCCTCAATTAAGGGTTTTACAAGGCTTTCCGTTTTGCTACTTAGTTATGATGAATTCATCTGAATATAATCCTTTCATCTCTCCAAATAAATACATCACTCACTTAAAACATGGTTAGTAATCTTCTCATCCACACTATATGGAATTAATTTGTATTTGGGGGCAATTTTAAAGAATATTCATTCGAACCTAAACTGTTCTATTGCAATAAATTGGAGTCCAGAAGAAGGATAAAGCAAAATGAGGATTAAACATCCAAGATAGGGGATGCTAATAAGACAGGGTTTAGTATTTCTTTTTCCTTCTAATGGATATTTAAAGGCTAATTCTACTGATAAGGGAGCTGGACACTAATTTAGAAAAGGACAAGATACAATTATGCTATCATATGTATTTTTTAAGCTTCATCATCTGCCACTTAGGACTTCAATGATCTATAGGATTTAGCAGCTATGAGTCAGATCACTTTAGACAAAGAGAAATATAGGAAGTGACTGGACAGACAGCATGAGGATGTGTAAGTGTGACTAGATTTTAGTCTGGCTTCTGTCAACATGTTGTGTGACTGTGGTCCAGTCACACAGCGCCCTGTGCCTCAGCTTCTGGAACTGTAAAATGAGATGGTGGCTTCAACGACCCTTCTAAAATAAAAATCTAATTCTATGTGACAAACCCATCACGACATTTTCTAACTAGGTTTCAATCTTCTAATATCATCAGCAGCGTGATGAAGCTGATGACTTGTACAGAAGTAAATCGCTGATACAACTGGAGGAACATTTCCAATGCACTTAAACTCTTCAGTTGTGGATTGGATCCACTATTGGGTAGAGAACTACTTACATGCAATAGGGATTAATTCTACATGAAATTGGAAAACCTCAGGAAGGGGTTTCCATGCTGGTGATTTCTGATGATAGAAGGCAGTGCTATTCAAAGCATAGTCTATGGACCGGAATCACCTGCTAGAAATGTACACTCTGGGCCAAGCCCAGACTTACTGAATAAGAACCTGCATTTTACCAACATTCCAAGCAATTCATATGCACATTAAGGTTTGTGAAGCACAGCTGCATAAAACATATTCTCATTTCTCCACCTCCTCCCTGGTGCTTGCTGCAATTTTGACCTGAGGACTGCCTCTTGGCACTGCCAGCAGGGGGGGCAAAAGAGCAGAGAACAGTGACACTCAGGGCCATCTGGATGAACACATAAATGCAGTAATGGCATGAGAGTGTGATTTAGTATAAAATATGATCAATTTGTGCTTCCTTCTTGCCCTGATCCTCATGAGTATATTGACTACAGTTTATTGTTTGGCATTCAGTTCTACTTTTTCTTCCTCGCCCATGTGGGTAGATGCTTCTTTGCCTCTCTCTTTCTGTGTCTCTGTTTTTCTTTTCTTTTCAGGTGCTTCTTGTTATGGAGCAGTCCTAAGGAGGGAGCTCTGCAGATGATGTAAAGATATAAGGTATAGAGATATTAAGCCAACACCTCATCTGGCATCTCAGTAAATGTACTCTCCAAATATCTCATGAAACTTGTCTCTTTCCCTCCACCCACTTGCTTTCTATGATTTCAGAAATGACGATCCCAAGTTCTTCCAGGAAATTTCCTCTGGCTTCATCTCCAGCCCACCAACACTGATTCTTGGGGTGCTTGACACCATAATGATAAGCATTCTGAGATTACAGAAGCATTAGAACCCCACTATATAGTGCATGGCACTAAAAAGGGCAAATCAAGCTCTTAGGGACATTGCATTATGAGAAATTAAGACAAACATCAAGTGCATTTTGAATGTATAGATCTTCCAATATTGTCCCAACACCAGCCTCCACTTGGCCTCCAATTCCCATCATAACAGTAATTTATTTAAATGAGAGTCAAGAAAGGTAGTGGCCTTATATTTATACTAGTAGCCTGGTGCATGAAATTTGTGCACATTAATTGCTCTAACCGGCTTGGCTCAGTGGATAGAGCATCGGCCTACGGACTCAAGGGTCCTGGGTTCGATTCTTGTCAAGGGCATGTACCTTGGTTGTGGGCACATCCCCAGTGGGGGGTGTGCAAGAGGCAGCTGATCAATGTTTCTAACTCTCTATCCCTCTCCCTTCCTCTCTGTAAAAAATCAATAAAATATATTTTTTAAAAAAGGGAATTAATTAGTAGAGATATTTTAACATTGCTATCTGCCCTTTCTCTATAATAGAAATGTGAGAGATGAAAGGAAATTAGTAAAATGTATATGAAAATAATACATAAATTTATTAATAAATAAACAGTAACAAAAGGATATAACAACAACAGAGGCATGATATAAAAACAACAAAAACATGATATGAAAACAACAAAAACATGATATAAAAACAACAGTGATGCAAACCATGACTGATAAAGTGATTAAAATTATTCTAATTTCTCCCTGTATACCACATGAAGAGTGAAACACTTTCAGAGAGCTTGACTAATTTCCCTTGTGATGAAGTACTTAGAACTTTAACTGAACATCACATGCTCTTCAAACTCAAGAGAAAGCAACATATAACTGACCATGTGCAAAAATGGGTTCAGATAGGAACATGCCTACTCTGTCTAGAGTTTGTCCTTGTGATTTATTAATAGTCACAAATGCTGGCATCATGGGAAAACATCGTCGAATCTATTTAAATTGGACGCCAGTGTCAGATGGGGACAAATTAATTCTTGGAATCAGAATAGCCTCTCTCTCTGCAGATCCTGTTAATACTTCAGCTTCGATAATGTTAGGTCATAATCTTTTGATAATAAATCTGGTACCATTACAAAGACCCCATTTACTATTGAGATTTCTCAATAGCATGATGATTGCACCCACTTTCAATTTTTATTTATGACAGGGAATTCCCAAAGGAGTAATACTATTCAGAAATTCAATGGGGAAATTTTCCTTTGTTTCTTTGTTATGGGGTGGGGCCACAACATTAGTAACAAAGAAACAGAATTAAAACTTTATTGTGGGGAGCCGCTACAGTGTTTTGGACAGGTTCAAGCCTTGGACTGATGAGAAGGCACAGTCCTCTCATTGCCATGTGCAAGTCCCATCTTGGAGGGCAGGGCCCTCCCAGCACAATTATAGCCAACAGCTGTAGTTATAAACTTGAACCTATGGTCCGCACACGTGGCCCCAAGTGCCTGAGTGATGTGGGCTTGATAGAGTTCAGGTGCATGCAATTGAGTAGGATTGAAACCTAGGAGAATGTTTGTAAATATCTTGGTCAGACCCTTACTTTGCCTCATAGCATCTGCTATAAAATAAAGGCATGGCTGTGGGCATGGTTGCTGTCTGAGAAGCAGCGTCCCACTGAGACCCAGCTTTCATTCTCTTGTCTGTCTTTCCTAAGCCTTTCAGCCGCCCCACTCAGGTTCACCCACTCAGGTGCACACATTAGGAAGATCTGCCTCCACACTCCCAGCGCAAGTTTTTGCCTCAAACTCCGCCCTTACAGGAAACAGCTCTGTGAAACAGCTTGGGGGAGGGCGCAGCCGTTGCCAAGACAACGCCTTTAGGACTGACTTCCTTCCACTGGTCGCTGTTAATTTGCATATTGTGCTGATTACCCATGGGAGGCATAGCGAAGGTATGGTCAGTTACCATGTTTGTCTATTATTAGATTAGATGAACAGAAAGTAAAATCAATCTCTGAATATTAATAGCTAGCCAGATCTAATCTTTCTTTAGAGTCCTTAAATAAGAGCTTGGAAATATTTCATGTTGCCTGAAGATAGACTGGGAAACTTGTGAAAACCATAATTTTCCTGAGCTTTCTGGCACCACGCATTCTGGCTGAGTATAAGGATAAAGTTTCTCACTGAGATATTTAAAAAAGTCTATCCATGAGCTTGAGATTTTGCAGAATTCTCAAATGGGTTTAAATTTATCAAAACTCTTCTTGTTTTTAATCACTGAAAAATAGTAATACGTTTATTTTTTTTTTTTTAAGCAAGGGAATTTACCAAAGGCCAAAATCAAATGGCTCCTTTTTATTTAAATGATTAAATACTTCTATAATTCAAACACTTACTAATTTACTCCAGATAGGTGCCCAGCAAATATACTAAATTGGACAAGGAAGCTCATTTCTTCTTACAAAATCTCTAGAAGAAAAACAAAAGACAGAAAGAAAAAAACACACACAAAACCTTGCTGCTCAATGCAAAAAAAAAAATCTTTATAAACAGAATAAATAAACAAACAATAAAAATGAAGAGGCATTCTCTCTGCTTCTTCAAACCTAATGGAACTGGAGACTGGAGAGATGGGCTGGTAGTTGTAGCTCTTCACTAGTTACTTACAAGTCATTTAACTTCTCTAGGTCTCCATTTACTGGCCTTTGTAGGGAGATAATAAGTTAAAGACTTATAGACTGTGAAAATGGGAATATCTCTAGAAATTATCTAATGGAACTCCATTTTGTAGAAAATAAATGTGAGGTTAGAGAAATAGTAGGACTTTTAAAAATTACAGTGTTAGTTCTTGGGAGAGGCCCAAATTAAACCCATGTCTTTGGCCCTCTTTTGTACACACCAGGGTAGGATGGTCGCTGGAGTGCCTTCCTGCTCTGAAATTCTACAATGGTGCTTGCGCATTCCCATTCACAACCCCAGCTCTGTGAATGCACATGCATTTCAAATTTTTGAAAATAAGATGCCATTTTACAATCTCCCCAGAGATCTGACTTGAAATCAGAAACAGAAAGGAACATCCGATCTAAGCTAAAATGAAAAACAGATTTTATACTAGGCAGTATGCCTTTAGCTTGCAAAGTCCTACATTCATCGGGAAACTTCAAATATCCTTTTAGCCAAAACCTCACTTTGATCCTTGGAATCACCTTGCAAATGCTCAATGGACTGACTTGTTTTGGGTAGCTTTTGCACTTCTTCAGGAAGATGTGTTCAGATTTCATTTATTAAAGAGTCATAAGATGCCATGCTTAAGTTTTAATTATCTTCTTGGAGATACATATTAATAGTTTCATTTAGATTTGGAAGCAACCCAAGTGTCCATCAGTAGATGAGTGAATAAAAAAGCTGTGGTACATTTACACAATGGAATACTACTTAGCCATAAAAAAGAAAGGAAATCATATCCTTTGCAACAGAATGGATAGACCTGGAGAACATTATGCTATGTGAAATAAGCCAGTCAGAGAAAGACAAACACTATATGACTTCATTCATATGTGGAATCTAACAAACAAAATATAAACAGACTCATAGAGAACAGACTGATAGCTGTCAGAGGGTTGGGAGGGTTGGAGGACTGGGTGGAAAAGATGAATGGATTAAGCAAAAAACAACAACAACAAACAAATTCCTCATAGAGAGAGAAGAGTGAGGTGATTACTAGAGCAGGAGGATGGGGGAGGTAGAAAAGGGTATAGGGGGCTAAATGGTGATGGGAGGAGACTTGCTTGGAGTGGTGAGCACAGTGCTATATACAGATGATGTCCTATAAAATTGTATACCTGAAAGCTATATAATTTTATTAACCAATGTCACCCTAATAAATTCAGCTAAAAAATGCTTTTGTGGAGATGCAAAGCAAGACCTACCTGGGGAACACATGAAATCTTGCCCCTGGCATACGTTGCCAGTTTGGCTCAAAAAACTCTTATAAAAGTTCTAAAAAAAAAAAAGAAAAGAAAAAAAAAGAAAGATGACCTACTTACTGGATGTAATGTGAGAAGCCTGAAGAAAGACTCCCTTCCTTCCCTCTCCAAAACAGTATCTCCAACCTGGACCTAAAATATACCTGATATTTCTACTTTTCTAACTTGTTTAAACTTTGGAAACTATGAAGCCTCATAATAAACATTGACTTAGCTTATTAGGTCATGCAGCATGAGCCGAGCGGACAATGAGGGAGCAGGACACTGGACAGACCCGCTTTGATTGGAGAAAGGGTGGAGGCCCCGGAGGAAGAAGACCATTGGTACGGTCATGGGAAACCTGACTGTCGGAGAGCAGTTAATGGCACCCGGCCCCTGGGAGGTCTGGAACATATTGAAAGACATCCGAGGGTACAGGCAAGGAAGTGACCCAATGGGAACACATTCTTCACCTGGTTTACTATTCTGTCTCAAGCCCGTGTGCCTGTGACCTTTGACATTGTAACACTGCCTGATGTTGCCAAATGCTGTGGCATCACCTACCCAGTCATGTAGACAGTGCCAAGCTGCAAATCTCAGCACACAGTCCCTTCATGACCAGCAAGTCACCAGGTGGTCATTTCTGTGTTTTCTAAATAATTCACAGCATGAGAGAAAGTGGCGGAGGCTGCTTTTCAAAGGCTGTCATCTCCTCAGTATCCCTTCCCTTGCCTGAAACCAGAACCATGTTCATTCTCTCTGTGGTAAATTTTTATAGACTCTTCCAAGGCACACAGAACATTTGCAGTTAATGGTATCCAATTTTGTCCTAAATCTCAACAAATTTGTCATCCCCACTTTTGAAATTATTGTATATTTAACTGACAAAAACAATCTGCTAAATTAATAGTTGTGGTGGAGAAAAACCAACAACAGTGGTTTGATTAAATTCACTGCACAAAAGCTAAATATTTGCAATGATTCTAGGCTTTAAAGCTGATACACATCAGGATTAAAATATTAGTATTGCCATATAGTTTTGGAGTTCTGTTTAATTTGGTGAACCTCAACATAGGACTTGGAGAATTTCAAAATGATTAAAAGAAAAATAAGAAAATAATGCATGCTTATCTTAAAGCATTAAGTAATTCAGTACACTTTTTTAATTGTACTGAAAGAGTGGGTTTTCTCCTCACTAGTCTAAATGTTTCTTGAGAGTAGGGTTGGTGTCTTCAGCTCATTTGTATTCTTCCATATATGCTTTTCACAAAAAAGTCCTGAATTAGTAACTCTTACATTTGGTGAAAAAGTGGATCAGAGAAGAGAAAGACACAATGCATTAGATGAATTTAGATTCTACTTTATGTAGTAGTTCCTATTTCTTAATTTGACAGGTTAAGAATATCAGAGTTTGCCAACATGAGTCCATTCAGAACCAGGTGATGGCTCATTTGAGGCCGACAATGATGGTTTCTGCATGTTCTAATATCCCTGAGGCAGTCCTTGACCAGAACTCAAGAACTCTCCTTGTTAATGCCTTAGATAAGCCCCCTTGAGAACTAAAGGAGACTGTCTCCATGGACCAGAAGGTGACCTCCTTTGATCAGAGAAAATCCACAACAACCACCTGGATGATAGGTGGTACTGACAACCCAAAGACATTATTCACTGATTGCCAAAGGACAACCATCACTGCAAACAACATGACAATCTCCAAAGAAGGAAACCAGATGAAGACGCTCAGTGATGAACAGACTGTCAACGGAGGCCAGATGACCTTTGGTGGGGACCAGACCCGTGATGGAGGCTAGGTGACCTTTGGTGGAGAAAAGACCCGTGATGGAGGTGAGACGACCTTCGGTGGGGACCAGACCAGTGTTTTGGACCAGATGACCTTTGGTGGGGACCAGACCCGTGATGGAGGCCAGATGACCTTTGGTTTGGACCAGACCCGTGATGGAAGCCAGATGACCTTTGATGGGGAACAGACCTGTTATGGAAGCCAGATGATTTTTGTTGGGACCCGAACTGTTATGGAAGCCAGATGACTTCTGGTGGAGACCAAACCCGTTATGGAGGCCAGATGAACTTCAGTGGGGACCAGACCCACTATGGAGGCCAAATGAACTTCAGTGGGGACCAGACCCGTTATGGAGGCGAGATGAAAGCTCTTAAACGGGACTATCCAGTGACCTTCATTGGGAACCATAACCTCACTGGGGGCCAGGTGATAACATCCGGCAGTGACAAGACTCTCTGTGGGGGTATAATGGGGACGCTTAAGGGAGACCAGATGAGAGCCTTCACTGATGACCACACTCAATCTGGGAGCCAAAGGGTGCCATGTCAATCGCCATCATTGCCATACCCAGGATTCCTGGACTGTTCAAGTTCCCATTTGACCCAAGGACAATCCCTAGGAGAGCAGAAGTCAGAACTCAAAACCCAGAGATGTCGGTTCACAAAGAATCATGACACTTTAAAGCCCTACCCTTTATGGATTCAATGTGGGGTATGAGAGAAAGAGAAGAGACAATAACATTCCCCAGGCTGTAAGCCTGAGCCATGGGACTCAGTTGCTGCTCTTAATTGAGGTATGGAAAATTATGGGTGGCCCAAGTTCGGGGTGAGGGGAGATCAGAAATTTCATTTGCACAGTTTGAGTTGTAGATTACTTTTCTGAGATGACTCAGAGAAAACAGTAGGATACATGTGCCTGGAGTTCAGGGCTCAGGATCAGCCGACAGATAAAGTTGGGGAGTTGATAAATATAGGTTATGACTACATTTACAAAACTAAACATTCTTCTTGTAGTCGTTAGAATGGCTGCAGTTATGCTAGGTAACAAGTACTCCCACCTGCCAAATCTTAGTGGCTCATGACTTCAATAATTTCCTTTCCTGTTTATGTTATTTGCCCGCGGTAGGTCCACTGCGAGCTCTGCTCCGTGTCTCCTCACTCCAGGACTCAGGCTGGCAAAGCACACAGAGGTGAGAGAGCTGTGGGGAGGCTTGCATCAGCAGGGAAATCTCAGGTGTTATGTGCTAGTTATGGTTTGTCTACAGTAATGTACATTAAAATAAGGTCATAACTGTCAAAATAGACATATTCATACATATGGCTCCTAAAACCATTCCTGGTACCATCACCGCGATACGTACATTTTGTGAAATGTGGATAAACATGAAAATTAAAGCCAGGAGAAGTGCTGATTTTCTCATGGAAATAGACCAGCAAGAAGATCAGGAAGCTAAAGAGAGGGCGAAGGAAGTGGCCAGCGAATTACAAAGAAAGAAACAAGCATAGGAGAGCATAGACAATACAATGTTATGGCAGTAGGTAGGGGCAGGGTGAGAGGGAGTGAGGTAAGAAAAATTCAAAGAAAAGGTGGTCACAATCCTGAATATCTAGAAGAATCCTTTTTTCAAAAGGCCACATTATTGAGAATATCATAAGCAAAGGAGGGTCAGATTCTGGATATATTTTGAAAATATAAAAAATATTTCAAAGGGCACCAAAAAAAAAAAAAATGCGATTACCATTTCTAGGCGACCTGAGAAGACTTCGGCAGAGAAGTAATTCGTTAAACTCGCAGCTGTAGCATGAGCAGTTGATTGGCTGTTGAGGTGTCCCGGGTGTTTAAAACTCAGGCCGATGGCCCCCTATGGGCCTGTTTCTGCATCGTCTGATGATAGACACAGAGTCCACCGGGTAGACCTGTGCGGAGGAAGAGGTGGGCTAATCCCTGTCCAATGCTTCCCCTGACGGTGGGAACACGGGGAAGGACTGCCATAGCGACCTCAGGCCATCCTTCATCCATGTTCCCAGAGCAGATAACAGCTGAAGCCCTGGACTCCGCCCTGGAGGGCGTGGCAAGTGAAGGGGCCAATAGGCACGCAGCGCACCTGGCTGCGGCTCCATAAATGCTGAACGCACCTGCCTGCAGTGCCATAAGTGACAGGCCCTGCACAGAGCAACTACGTGCCAGCCGACCTTATTACCTCCAGACACAGTGGCTCCTGACTGCGCGCTAGATGAACTGATGGATCCCACAGCTGAAGATCCAGTTCAATTATCCGGCAACTGCCAAGATACTCGCCCTTTATCTCAGGAAATTGCGGAGTTCCTCCGGGAATTCTGTGAGACACTAGAGTCAACAGCTCGAGCTGCAGCGGAGACACACATCTGCGTGCCTCTGACTGCCCCTGGTGACCAGAGCCAACATGAGTCCATTCAGACCCGGGTGATGGCTCCTTTGACGCCCACAGTGACGGTTTCTGGTGTTTCTAATATCCCTGGGACAGTCCTTGACCAGAACTCAAAAACTCCCCCCTGTTAATGCCTTCGATAAGCCCCCTGGAGAACTAAAGGAGACTGTCTCCATGGACCAGAAGGTGACCTCCTTTGATCAGAGAACACCCACACCAACCTCCTGGATGATAGGTGGTACTGACAACCCAAAGACATTGTTCACTGATTGCCAAAAGACAACCATCACTGCAAACAACATGACAATCTCCAAAGAAGGTAGCCAGATGAAGACCCTCAGTGATGAACAGACTGTCGATGGAGGCCAGATGACCTTCGGTGGGGACCAGACCCGTGATGGAGGCCAGATGACCTTTGGTGGGGACCAGACCCGTGATGGAGGCCAGATGACCTTTGTTGGGGAACAGACCCGTTTTGGAGGCCAGATGGCTTTTGGTGGGGGCCAGACCCTTTATGGAGGCCAGATGACCTTTGGTGGGAACCAGACCACTATGGAGGCCAGATGACCTTCAGTGGGGACCAGAACCCTTATGGAAGCATGATGACTTTTTGTGGGGACCAGAACCGTTATGCAAGCCAGATGACTTTTTGTGGGGACCAGAACCCTTATGGAAGCCAGATGAATTTTGGTGCGGACCAGACCCGTTATGAAAACCAGGTGACTTTTGGTCGGGAGCTGACCCGTTGTGGAGGCCAGATGACCTTTTTTGGGGAACAGACCCGTTTTGGAGGCCAGATGGCTTTTGGTGGGGGCCAAGCCCTTTATGGAAGCCAGATGACCTTTGGTGGGAACCAGACCCACTATGGAGGCCAGATGACCTTCAGTGGGGACCAGACCCGTTATGGAGGCGAGATGACAGCTCTTAAATGGGACAATCCAGTGACCTTCATTGGGAACCATACCCTCACTGGGGGCCAGGTGATAACATCAGGTAGTGACAAGACTCTCTATGGGGGTCCGATGGGGTCACTTAAGGGGGACCAGATGAGAGCCTTCAGTGATGACCACACTCTCTCTGGAAGCCAAATGATGCCATGTCAATTGCCATCATTGCCATACCGAGGATTCCTGGATGGTTCAAGTTCCCATTTGACCCAAGGACAATCCCCAGGAGAGCATAAGTCAGAACTCAAAACCCAGAGACATCGGTTCACGAAGAATCGTGACATTTTAAAGCCCTACCCTTGCACATACCAGGGCTGTAAGCAATCATATTCAATGTATTCCTCACTCGAAATCCATACTCGCAGACACACAGGAGAGAGGCCCTACAAATGCAATGTGAACGGATGCACATGGGAATTCGCCCATTCAGATGAGCTCAAGAGACACACCAAGAAGCACACTGGGGAGCGACCCTACCCGTGTGCTCTGTGCGACAGGCGTTTTGCACGATCTGATCACTTGAAGCAGCACCAGAAAGTCCACCAGTGACTACGAACCTGAATCCATCAGCCCATGAGCAAACAAGATTCTCCCTAAGCCTTTGTTTGTTTAGCACCTAGCTTTGTGCCACCACACTGGAGGTGCTTCATATTCCTTGAAATCTTTTAAGGTTTTCATTTTCTAAATCATTGAAGAAATAGCCCACCTGGTGTGGCCCAGTGGTTGATTGTCGATCCATGAACCAAGAGGTCACTAGTTTGATTCCCAGTCAGGGCACATGCCTGGGTTCAGGGCTCTATCCCAGTGGGGTGCGTTCAGGAGGCAGCCTATCAATGATCCTCTCTTATCATTGATGTTTCTATCCCTCTCTGCCTCTCCCTTTCTTGCTGAAATCAATAAAAATATATTTTAAAAAGATGTGTCTCTCTATTCCTCTCCCTTCCTCTCTCTCTAAAGATCAATTAAAAAACTTTTAAAGCATAGAAGAAACACATGTATGCATTTCAATAGAATCAGAAATTTATTTTACTTTCCAAGGGAGGGAAGGACCAGTCAATACAGGGCTGGGAAGAAAGTATGGCTTGCACTCTTAAAGAGCAATCAGTTGCTGTTGCTAAGCAACAAGTAAGGAATGGGAAATGTGTTGCAGTTGCCCAGATACCAAGAGGTTGTCTTGAAAACTTACAGTTTGTTTCTTTTCCAGGAGACAGTGGGTTTGGCAAATGTCCTCAGGAGGTGTTTTTATCAGCATCTTCTTCCAAGCCTGTGAAACATGTTTACAGCAAAAGTTACAAAGAGTTCTAAAGGGGAAGGCTTGGGTTTGAAGGGGAGAAGGTGGGGCACTTTCTGCTAGAAACAGGCTCTTTGTTGGAATTATCCCTGAATCATTTAAACAGCAGGGAGGATGGAATTGGGGGGCAGAATGGGAGCCTTGATCGCAGCAGCCCGTATCTATCCCACTGTTTAAATACAGGGGATTTTTAAGTCAGAAGAGTCAAGAATCTTGGGGTTTAATTGCCAGGTCCTTCTCATAAATTGTGGAAGGCCACAGCAAAAGAAGGGCGAGGCCTATTTTCTATCCTTACCTACACATATAACATAAATAATTGGAGAACCAAGGTAGAGTACAACACATTGTCAATACGTTCACGAGGGGTAAGAAATTATTGTTATGAGGTGGCCTGGGAAGTCCAGGGGATTATGCAATGTAAAGATAATTTCATTGCATTTAAGTTCAGTTGGCCATATTTTAAATCAACTTTATTCTGTCTTTTAAATACTCTTCCAAAAGTGCCCAATGTTTTCAGAATGTGAAACAAAACTTGCAGGAATATTGTAAAGCCCGGGACGCAAGCCGCTGTCACAAAGGACCAAGAGACGCTCCTTATGCAAAAGGCAGAGGGTTTATTTAGCTACCAACATGTTGGGGCTTCCAGCTTACTCTGAGCGCAGCAGAGCAGCGGCTGTCAGCCCTGACTAAGAGTCTAAGTACAGGTTATATACCCCTCTAGCAAACGGGGGAAGCAAACGGGGGGAGCAAGGGGGGAAGCAAACGGGGTCACTCTTCTGGGAATCTTGGCGCCGTTGTGAATTAATGCCTGTCTAGTTTCTTATCAAGTTGCTTGTTTTTCAGTTTACTCCCGGGCTGCGGCCATCTCCCGTACCCTCCCTGCTGCAGCTATCTCCCATAAAAGTTGATTGTTACATCTCCCCCCCTACTGACCTTCCTGATTGCCCTGGTGCCGTAAAATGTAACACTCTGGTAACGCTCTGATGCCGTTTGTTCCTTGACCTCTCTGACCTGATTATATTGGCGCCTCTCAATATAAGACTGAAATGAGTAAAATAAATTGGTGCAAGTTATGACTTAATCTTAAAATTCCCCATGGAGACAGTTCATTTGGGGGGACTCACTGTTCCTCGGAGACACAGCTTCAGGTGACGGGCACAGAGTCAGCTGGACTTTGTCTAGTCTTTCCTCCCCCATTATTTTTCCTCTAATCATTCTTACCCTCATTTTTCTTTGTGATAACTTTTCTCATCAACTTTAAACTTTTAGTTTATGGTATCATGTGCACATGCACACAAACATTTTTTTCCAAAGGGGCGACACCTTCCTTAACTTCCTAGCCTTTGGCAGACTGCCTTCAGGACTTACTTGTGTGACACTGGCTACCATTGGTGTTTTACTATTACTTAACTTATTAAAACTTACTTTAACTCCTCATAGGCATTTGCTGTAAGAATAAATCATGTGTCCTGTAAAACCACAATACTAGGACTTCAATTTGAAAATAACTTTTGCATAATTTCCTTGGAATAAAATACTCTCAATTATTTCTTCCCTCACAAACATACAAGGTATATTGAGTCAAAATATTCTAATATTAGATAGTAACTTCTTTGAATTTAGGAATCTTAGAATGATAGAACCTAGTTTTAGCACCAAGAGAAAAGTTAGGACAAGTATTAAATCACTTCCACTAAGCACAGTTCTTCCCCAGGGCCAGCCATCCAGTTCAACAGTATCCTGAATACAACAGAAGCTGTGATGGTGTTGCTTTGAGGGTCTGATGATGGATGGTGTATCCACCTGTAAGTAAGACTGAAGGCAATGGCTACTCTTTGGAATAACCTTAGGGTGGTGTTAGAATGAGCAGGTTTAAACCTAACAGTTATAATAAAGAAAAAAACAAATGAGAAAAAGGGCCAATATGAGTCGATAACAAGTAGACATTGTTAGAGAAATCATAATTATAAGAAAGCAGACAAAAAACAAAATATGAATTAGACAAAGGTCTTGGTCCAAACTCTTGGATGAAGCTTTTCACTATCTGAAGTCATACTTGTTCTAAAGGTCTTGGGTCACCTGTTTGCTCCCAAAGAACAGCTCCTTCTAGAGCCAGCATGTCAAACTCAAAGGCTAACATGGGACAAATAAACAAGGTTTAAGTTTATGTGGGCCGCAAAAAAAACAAATCTTTAATTTTCATAGAAACATAGATTTCAATGGAGACATGATGAATACAAAGGGCTGAAATAAATGAGTAGTCATTAACATAAAATAATAGAACATTTTAATAAAAATTAATTTTTTCTTGAACATTAACTTACCAGACACTGAATAACTACACAAATTAATAAGTGTAACACAAATAAACCTATTTTTTTGGTTCTCCAAAAGCAAAATATTTCCTGTTGTGCACACCAAACAAGTCAGTACAAGACGAATGATGTAGCAAGTGGCTGCTAAAATATTTGCTACTAGTATTAGTGCAGAGAAATGGTGCACCTGTATGTAAGGCGCATAAGGGAAATGAATGCAACACAATTATAGTAATCAGTCATTAGTGAATGTTGTAGTTCATTATTAATTACTAGAGGCCTGGTGCATGAATTTGTGCACATTGAAAGGAAATTAATTAGAATAAATATTTTAATATCATTAATCGCCCTTTTTCTATGATAGAAGTGTCAACCAAATTTCATGATTGACAATGACAGATGGAAAGACACATGTGCTATTGGTGCCAGCAAGAGCTTCATTCATATATATATATAGATATATATATATATATCTATATATATATCTATATATATATATATATCTATATATCTATATATCTACATATCTACATATCTATATCTATATATATATATATATATATATATATATATATATATATATAAACTTGCTTAATTAGACCTGCTTTCTGATGTAGCTAAAATTTTCAGCCCAGTGAAGCACCCCAACTTCTCTTTCAGGTAATTGTCAGCAACACAGCAGTAAATATCAACCCGAAGCAGATTACTATTGTAGATCACACAGGGAGAACAAAGGGTGAAATATTTAACTGTAGCAGTGTTTGACTACATTCTGTACAGTGAGAAAACCTGAAGTCACTTTCAAGTTCCACCACTTCTTACTTCTTTTAGGTCAGGTCAAGTTTCTAAACTTTATAAATCTTCATTTTCAGGCTAATGAAAAAAAAATAGGATTCTACTTATTCTCCTATCTAACTACCCCAGGACTTCTGAGAGGATCAAATGAGATGAGGCATGGGAAAACGCTTCACAGACATTTGGTTAAAGTGTAAAATGTTTGCACCTGGCTATAAAGCAAGCCCTGTTCCTGGGCTGAAGAAATTTCAAGGAGGCTAGTTGCTAGGGAGAGGAAGCCAGGTGTTGTTACGTGACATCATTACCCAGATGGCCACAGCCACCATTTCCAGGCTGGGCTGCACTGTGGGCTGCATTTTTCGCCATGGGGTCTTGGCAGCATTGGCTGTGATTTGATGGGGTGTTGCTCCAGTGTGGTGGCGGGGCCAGTTCCCACAGAAGGAAGGGGAAGCCGAGTGTTGCTTAGTAGGCACCAGGTCTGTAGTGCCATTTATTGTTAAATGGCCTGTCGCTAGGGAGAGGAAGCCAGGCATTGCTATGAGACGCCATTACCCAGCTCCCACAGCCACTGTTTCTGGGCTGGGCTGGGCATCCCTCCTTTCAGGAGCCCATTAGTGTGGGGGTCCCAACAAGCCTTACAGACAAGACCATTTCAGCCTCCCGAGTGATGACAGGGTTTTGGGTAAGTCCTCTGAGGTCCAAGTTCTCACTCTTTCTGTTGAGATCTGAGACTTGATTCAGTTTAGGTAGGGAATTCTCATTTGTTAGTCTTGGTGCATGTGTTAGGACCAAGAGGGCTCCTCCGTACCATTCATTTTGGGGCCTAGGAAGGGTACCCTCCAGTCACACTGGCACTGGGGAAGGTATTTCCAGGTGAAGAACCCCACCTGCTGGAGGGACTCCCTCACTCCGCAGATGCCCTTCAAGCCCCAGGTGAGCGGTTTGGCTCCAGGGTGTGTCCAGCCCATCTCGCCCAGTCTCCCCCAACTCCCTACCCCTCACCAGCCACCTTCTAATTAATTTCCTTTCAATGTGCATGAGTCCGTGTGCCAGGGCACTAGTTAAAAATAAGAGAACAGTCCAGCTGGCATGGCTCAGTGGTTGAGCATGGACCTATGAACCAGGAGGTCATGATTTGATTCCTGGTTAGGGCATATGCCCAGGTTGCAGGCTTAATCCCCAGTTCGGGGTGTGCAGAAGGCAGCCAATCAATGATTCTCCCTCATCATTGATGTTTCTATCTCTTTCCCTCTTCCTTCCACTCTGAAATCAATAAATATATATATATGAAGAGATTTTTTTTTTAAAGTAAGAGAACAGAGCCTCAGGAAAGTTAAGAGACTTGCCCAAGTTCATAAGCCAGTGTCAGAAAAGGAAACACAAAGCAGGTGGCCCAGCCCTGGAGCCTACACACCCGCTACACCCCTCCTGCGCCCCCGTGTCACCTGTCGCTGTGGTCATTTACACGAATCAGATAGCATACATGGAAGTGCCTATCCCTTTCATTATTCCTATTGTCAGTTATGTAGTGATTAACTACCAGTGTCTTTGGTGCAACTGTTTTTGTTTTACTCAAACATAGTTGATGCTTAAAAACATTAACTTGGATTCAATAGTTCCTAGCAGATTAGTGATAGCAAGATTATACACGAGGGCACAGAAATAGGGATTCTGTTCTGTTATTCAATCAAAAAGTATTTGCTGAGCACTTAATATGTACTAGACACGATTATATTTAAGATGCTTATTAGATGTCAGAGTGGGGATGTTAAACAGACAGTTGGAAAAGCGAGTTAAGGAGATAACCCCTGCCAGGTTTAAAGCCACTAATCCGGATTTTGGAGTAGAGGAAACCTTAGCCTTAGTTTTAACAGGCTCACAAACAACTAAGAGTTTGAGTTCAAACTGGTGGTTTTAGCTGATCATTATGGGAGATGGGTGTGTGGTGTTTGTTTGTTTGGGGCTGGCTAATGGAGTTAGTGAAACAGTGAATGGAGCCTTTCTCCATTTGGAACACAGAAACAACATGTAAAGGAAACATAATAAATATAATAGTGGATATTTAACAACATTTATGTAGAATACATTTTTTAAATTAAAAAAATCAGATTTGCCCTAACTGGTTTGGCTCAATGGATAGAGCTTCAGCCCACGAACTGAAGGGTCCTGGGTTCGATTCTCGTCAGGAGCATGTACCTTGGTTGTCGGCACACCCCCAGTACAGGGTGTGCAGGAGGCAGCTGATCAATGATTCTCTCTCATCGGTGTTTCTGACTCTCTATCCCTCTCCCTTCCTCTCTGTAAAAAATTAATAAAATATATTTAAAAAACAAAAAAGAAAAAAATCAGATTAAGTATACTTTTGCATTTAATAAATGTTTTAGATTATTATCATTTTATACTTTAAAGAAATATTCTTTTACATTTGACCAATTCTCTATGTTCACAAGTGAATTTTACATTTTGAATGCACATTAATTTTATTTCCTGGTATAATGAAATTCCACTGAGCAACAGCACCAGCTCTGAAAAAATGATTTGGTTATTTTGAATCAGAAAATTCACATTAGGCTGAAATGCAACAAATCATGCATTACTTTGTCTTTGAAAATATTAAAGAGAGTTTTCTAGTTTTACTGCATCTAGTGATCATTAGGGTTCCATCCCGCGTGCTGCTAAATTTCATTGCATTCTCCTCACGGCACAGTTTGTTAAATGTGAAGAAGTGCCTTGGATTCCATGCCTTTTCTAAGATTCTCACTTAAATTGCTTTGGCACTAGGTGACCCCTAATTAGTCCCGTTACTGAGAGACATGTTTGTTTGACTTTGTTTATATAGTTGACAGAAAACTAGGGCTGGGAATATAAAGAAGTAGGCAATATAGACTTTTAAATGTCCCAACAGTATGCACAGAGTATAGTTGTTACTCTTGGTTTTAATTTATTATTTTTTAAAGATATTTTTATTGATTTCAGAGAGGAAAGATAGGAAGAGAGAGAAGAAACATCAATGATGAGAGAGAATTATTGATCTGCTGTCTCCTGCACATCTCACACTGGGGACTGAGCCACAACCAAGCATGTGCCCTGACCGGAACTCTAACTGTGATCTCCAGGTTCATAGCTCAATGCTAACTACTGAGGCACGCTGTCTGGGTAATGTTATTTTTGAAGACCTTACAAAGAAGGAATGTGTAAAGAGAAGTAAATTCTAGCTTGACTTCGAGTTTTGAGGGAATTGAAGCATAAAAACACATGATCCTTCACTGTGGTGGACCATTGGAGTACGTATATATGAACAAAAACATTGCTGACAAGGAACCGAGCAAAAAGGATATTAAATCATCCAGATGAGAGCGTGCATGTTCCTGTGTCTAGAGTGGCCAATTGTAACACGTGTTTCCTTTCTTTATTTTGGCCGGGGCTCCAATATCGAATGCATTGTCTGTTTTCTTGAGTTCACAAAATTGGTGCTGCTTCTCCTTCCTAAAGAAGAGGGGTTTATCAGCCACACAGGGAGCCGCCTCTTCATCCAGTTCCATGACCTGAAATTACCCGGGGACACTTTATTCATTGTATAGACCTACAGGTGTTGTTCTTTTACCAAATCCCAGAAATGAGACTTGACATTAAATGCCGTCCTAAGCAGTTACTGTATGTGCTTTGCTCCATCTGGCTCATGTGATGGTAAACTTGAGATGAGACAACTTTTGCTTTGTAAATTCTCTGGCATAATTGAATATGGAAAAAATGTGCTATACAGCAATTCCCGACATAGTATTGGCTTGTGAATTGAGAGTCGATATTGAAAATAGTAATTTTTAGAAAGTCTTAGCTAGAGTGTATGTCCTAGTGATGTATCGTACCCATAATTTTTGGTTTTAGGTAGTAATGAGAATATCTTTTAGATCAAATTTTTGTTAACTATTATGTGAATATTAAAAAGCACATAATTAGATTGCAGTTAATGGAAGCCTTGTTTCCTGTGCTTTGTTTTGCTTAATCTGCAAACAGGCAACAGAGCCCCTCCTTCCCTGTAATGCAGGGCTTAGCTTTTGTATGCACTGGCCCTTCTCAGTGCCTACTTCTTAGCAGGCAGCCATAAGTCAATGCTGAAGTTGTATAAACTCAATAACAAGCTAATTTAGCATATTCATGTGTCATGAAAAACACTCTTAGTGATCACTTACATACTAAGCAAACCATTCATATAGGAACAAAACTCCCACACGTACCCATTTACCATTTTCTGCGTTTCTACTGCTGGGGTCTTCTCAAATAAGGACTGCAGTGTTTTCATCCTCCAGGAACCCACAGTGACAACGCTATACATTATGACCAAACAGGATGAAGTGTCACCATAGATGTGCACAGACACTTACTATGGTGTGCCAGGTGCGGGGAGGGGGCTGCCAAGCCCATTTCAACCTGGAAACACACAGTTACAGAAATTTATTCTAGAGTTGGAGGCAATCTCAGAGCTCATGATGCAAACTTTTAGTCTCTCTCCTCAGACAAGTAAATAAAACCAACTTTAAAATAAATCACAAGCGGCAAAAAGGCCCCATGAGTCTGAAACATCCGCTTCCTGGCCAGGACACCGGGACACGGGCAGACAACAGAGTATCACGGCCTGGTCTTCCTGTGACCACCCCTCAAAGGTGGGGGTAGCCCTTTTGTCTAATACAGAAAAAAACACAGAGAGTCATTCAAAATGCAGAGGCACAGAATTATTTCCTGACAAAAATAAATAAATATAATCCAGGAGGGCAAATGTAATCAAATGGAGATAAGTCATCTACCCTATGAAGAGTTTAAGAGAATGGTCATAAACATGTGTTATGCCCAGATTTCAAGATCCCCAAAGAACCACCAAGGAGCATCGAGTTCGATGCAAAAGCAAAAGAGCCTTTATTTAAGCTCAAGCCAGGTCCCTCCGCTCCATCGATGCAGCGGCAGCATGCGAAGAGCCCCGAGTCACAAGAGAACAAAGATTTTATAGGGCTTGGGATCGGGAGGTGGGGGCATACTTCTAATTGGTTGGGTGAGGGCTAGGGGCTAGTGACGCAAAGGCAGGGTGTGGCTAGAGTCTGGTTACACAAAGACAGGGGGTGGTCAGCATACTTTTGGCCTTGGGTTAGTTCCCCTTGCATTCCCATTGGCTGATTTAAGGTCAGGCTGGGTAACTGACACATTCTGTGGTTTGTATCTTGGAAGAGGGGTTAGGGACACAGCTATCAGTCCCGTTCTGTCCTTTCACATGCTCACTGACCCAGGGAGAAATTTGATGAACAGAGCAAGAACTTCAAAAAAGAAATGGAGAAGTCCAAACAAAAATGATGGAGTTGAGAATACAATGCATAAAGTGAAAAATAAATTAGAAGAATTTAATAGTAGATTAGATAAGGCAATAGAAAAAAAATCAATGATCTTAAAAACATGGCAGTGGAAATTACTGAAGAAGAGCAGCAAAAAGGAAAAAATTAAAAAGTTTTTAAAATTTGAAAAAATTAAAGAAATTGTTTTTTTTAATTAAAAAATTTAAAAAAATTGAAGATAGCAACATATATGGAGGCAGGCAGGATGGCTACAGCATAGCAGGAGCTGCATTCCCTTGTTCCCCCGGGACTGGAACTACAGCTGAACTACTGTGCAATCAACTTGAAACCCGAGAGAAGTACAGCTGACAGGAAACAGGAGACCTCAGAGGCACTAAAGCAGCGGTTCTCAACCTGTGGGTCATGACCCCTTGGGGCTCGACTGACTCTTTCACAGGGGTCGCCTAAGACAATCAGAAAACACATATATAATTACATATTGTTTTTGTGATTAATCACTATGCTTTAATTATGTTCAGTTTGTAACAATGAAATTGGGGTCACTACAACATGAGGGTAGCAGCATTAGGAAGGTTGAGAACCACTGCCCTAATTGCTTGTATGATGAAAAATGTTATCAGAAACAGCCAAGTAATTTTCTGAGAAGTATGACAGAGGAGGTTGTTAAAGTTGGATTTTCCCTTCTTGTCAATTTAGCTAGTCATTTTCTAGTCAAGCCTTGTTTGGGTGACTTGCATTTTTCCCCACCTATGATCATTAATTAAAATTTCTTGGAATTCTCCCATAAGAATAGAATGGCATTACTAATAGAAGTTGGTTCACACCCATTGCTGGTCCAATATGACGTCCTTATATATTTAATCTAATACAAGAAAAAACATGCAAATTGACTGTACCTCTGCTATGCCCCAAGCCATGCCCACCAGCCAATCAGAGCGACTATATGCACATTAAACCAACCAAGATGGCAGCCAGCAGCCACCGAGCTGGAGCAAGCAGGAGGCTTGGTTGCCCCGGCGATGGAGAAAGCCAAGCTTCCTGCCTGCCCTGGCTGGCTGTGGCCTCCACTCAAGGCAATAAAGTTTCAATTATAGAAGATAAATAAATCCCAGATATCTACTTCCAGCCACCCTCCACTGGGAGCTTGGGTGGCTGCGGGCCATGACCAGCCTGCAAACAGCCATCAGCCCCTCACCCAGGATGGCCACACCCTCATGGGGTGAGGGTCTCTGCTGGGGGGCTTGGCCAGCTTTCAAACAGCCATCAACCCCTCACCAAGGCTTGTCAGGCACTCCAGTGGGGACCCCCACCCTGAAGGGGATTTGGGCAGCCTGCAAACAGCCATCAGCCCCTTACCCAGGCTGGCCAGGAACCCCAGCAGGATCCCCACCCTGATCCGGGACACCCTTCAGGGCAAACCAGTCGGCCCCCACGTGTGCACCAGGCCTCTATTCTATATAATAAAAGGGTAATATGCAAATTGACCCTAACAGCAGAACGACTGGGAATGACTGGTCACGATGACGCACACTGACCACCAGGGGCAGATGCTCAATGCAGGAGCTTCTCCCTGGTGGTCAGTGCGCTCCCACAGGGGGAGCTCTGCTCAGCCACAAGCCAGGCTGATGGCTGCCAGGACAGTGGTGGTGGTGGGAGCCTCTCCCTCCTCCTCAGCAGCACTAAGGATGTCCGACTGCAGCTTAGGCCTGCTCCCCGCTGGCAAGTGGACATCCCCCGAGGGCTGCCGGGCTGCCAGAGGGATGTCTGACTGCCAGCTTAGGCCCTTTCCCCCCGAGGGGTCCCAGACTGTGAGAGGGCACAGGCCGGGCTGATGGACACCACCGAGTGCAGAAATTTTTGTGCACTGGGCCTCTAGTGGTTTATAATAGATGAAACATTTAAATCTATAGTGAAAAATTTGAATGATATATAGGAATAATCTGTGTGATGTATAGTTCTTAAGAAGTCACTTTCAGTGACTATTCATTTAGAAAGTTAAGAGTCTTTGCAATCAGAAAACTAATAATGTGGTTTTGAAAATCTTGCATCTTTACTATTTATTTGTCAGGTCATAACAGATCAAAATGTATTATTCACTTTTCTCCCTACTCATTGCAGAAGCATTTCATAGAGATTGCTAGATGCAGAGGTGCTCTCAAGGAACACAGACCAACAAGCAGGCAAACAACCAGAATAATGCAGCAAGTGCAGATCTATGTACTAATGTTCTTAAAGCACAGATGGAGTATGCAAGAAAAAAAATCCCAGAAATCTTCACTGAGGTGGTCATATTTGAGTTGTCTTTTCGGATGAAAATAAGTTTGTCTGGCAGCCCAGAGGAGGCGGGGAGTAGTATCTGCTTTAATCACACTTGACTCAGTTTGCTCTGCCGCTAGGAAATATATCATATATAGCAATAATGAGACAAATGAAAGGGATCAATTCATAATTTGTTAAACCTTTCCAATAAGTTACAGAATGTAGTTCATCAACCAAGTTATGAGTCAAATTGTAACTTCTCAGTATGTCAATATATTCTCAATTTGTGAAATTCAGTTGTTCACTTCACATTGTTCATATAGATGTAAGCTCTTTATGATATTCATTGAAAAAACTTTGAGTTATAGATCTATATGTTTTAAACAAGAAAATAAGTTTTAAGTTGTAGACTTCTCTGCATGAGTAATATAAATATTCCACGACATTCTGAAATGGTTTATTCTTTGGGAAAATGTTGCAGTTTGATTTTTTTTTATTTCCATAAGACTTTTTATTTTATTTTATTTTTTTAAAATATATTTTATTGATTTTTTACAGAGAAGAAGGGAGAGGGATAGAGAGCTAGAAACATCGATGAGAGAGAAACATCGATCAGCTGCCTCCTGCACGCCCCCGAGTGGGGATGTGCCCGCAACCAAGGTACATGCCTTTGACCGGAATCGAACCCCGGACCCTTGAGTCCGCAGGCCGACGCTCTATCCACTGAGCCAAACCGGTTCGGCTCCATAAGACTTTTTAATAAAAAGAATTGCATAGTGAAATGCAAGTGAGACATTTTAATAATTCTTTTTAATTAATTGCCAGCATTGTTCTCTTTTTAATTTTTAATCTTTAATTTCTTTATTGGTTAAGGTATTACATATGTGTCCTCATCCCCCCTTAATCCCCACTCCCCCCACCCCCTCATGCTTTCATCCCCCTGTTGTCTGTGTCCATTGATTGGGCTTACATGCATGCATACAAGTCCTTTGGTTCATCTCTCCCCCTTACCCCCACCCCCGCTTAGCTTCCCTCTGAGGTTTGACAGTCTGATTGCTGCTTCTCTGTCTCTGGATCTGTCCCTCTTCATCAGTCTATGTTGTTCATTATATTCCACAAAGGACTGAGATCATGTGGTATCTTCAAGAGAAAACTTTCAAAACATTATTATACTATGAATAAATAAAAATTATACAATATAAAATTACTATGAATTTAAAACAAAGGCACAACTCAATAATAAGGGGAAATGTTTTTAGAGTGCACTCAATTTTTAACCTGTAGAAAAGTGAAAGCTATCCTTATTATACAAAACATAATTTTAGATACTTTAATCATTCTTGGGTAGACAGTATAGAAAGTGCTAGACTTTTTAAAAAGTATTTTATAGTGTACTTAGTATTAGGTATACTGGAATGAGGCAGAAAATGATGACAAGCATAGAGAGGATTTTGAATCTTAACAGGATATATATACATCATTTTTTTTTTAGAAAATGGGGGAAATAACTTAGTATAATATATACAAATAATACTTATTAGACATCATATAAAAATAAGAACAAATAGTAAATGCCAACAATGGAATTGGTAGCATGTAAGAAATTTTATTTGCTTTTTCCATTTAACAAAATTCCTGTTGTTACAAATCAATATATATTACTTTGCAATTACATTCTAGGCTCCAGTACATGCTATCTTAACAAAGAACACTTTCATAGAAATGTTAGGGCTGAGTAGAAGGGAGGAGTATTGCAGTTTCTATTCTAAAAATTCTAAAATGTCTATAAAGTCTTTTGCATCATGCAGATATTCATGAATGACATATGTAGGGGGTATAGTAAGTTGGATAGAGGGTAAGGCAGTATCTGGGATGTGTGGTCTGCCTTGTGCTATGTGGTATTAAAAGGGGCCGTCTGCTCATATTGCTGGGATGGTTGTAGAGATGGTGGTGGTAGAGGTGCATAAAAATGTTGGCTCTAGATCTGAAAATGCACTTTCCTAATTAATCAAGGACATAGTATACGTACTGACTACCGGTATATCCCTTACTGTTTCAATATAAAGTCAGAGGAATATAATGTGTTCCTCCTTTCTAGGTCATGTCATTTCAGCTATTAAAATGGAAGAAGTTATTCTGTTGAAGCTAACTTGCATTAATTAAAGAACTTTATGTTACAAACTATAGGAAATGGCTTAGGCTAATTGAGGAAAAAAATCAAGAACTTAACTGAACTTAGTAAAGGAAGGCTAATGACTTAGTCACAGTTTAAACAGCCCAGTATTTCAAAGGAGAGGAATTGAAGCAAGCCTAGCAGTGGAAAAACCTTCAAGTGAGTTGCAGACAAAGGATAACTCACTACTACCACCATCCCCAATCTCTCACTCTCCTGTTTTACTCTTCCAAGTTATCAGTACAGATTGGTCATGGATAGATGTTTACTCGGGGTAACTAGGTCGGATGATGACAGGAAGGTAGAGAAGTAATGACTTTACTTAACTAATCCGACTTGCCTATATATTTGGCAGAAAATAGAGCCTTTTTTCAAAGGAAGAAGTAAAAAATACTCAGATAAAAACAACAGCAACTGTAATCCATCTCTTAGCTTCTGTGTACTTGTGGACACATGGGTGCACATATAGTTCTTTTACATGTGTTTTTATGGGGAAGAATGCGGCACAAAATGAAAAGTTACAAGATAATCTAATATGTATACATAAAGGTGTCCAAAATATCATAGTACAGGTTTAAGCTTTAATAATTTCAAAAGGGTAAAAGCTACAAATTATAAAGATCATTTAAAAGGGGATCTATTTTATTTTCCATTTTCCCGTATAGTTTCGGGAATTATAAATAATACTTTTTGAATTTTAATTTTTTCTTTCATATCCTCTGAAGATGGCACAGAGAAAAAAATTAACATTGGTAGTTAAAAATATACAGAGTCAAATAAGTATAAATGACATGGATGTAAATAAAAATGTAAATTGTGTTTTTCAACAGTTGGTAGCTGTCACCCTTCTAAAGTTATTAAACTTAAATATGCACTATGACATTTTAGAAACCTGTATATATACACGTTAATCTAAATATTAGAGTATCCTGTAATTGTTCATTGTGTGCTCATCCTTCCTCATGGATACATATGTATAAGGAGTGTATGTGCACCTGTGTTTCCACAAGTTCGTAGAAGTTTAGAGGTGGATTATAATTGCTTTTGCTTTCACCCATGCAGTACCTTTTTATACTTCCACAATGTCTGTCTTCCAGCCAAATAACGGTGCAGCTGAATACATTAGAGTAAGATATTGAAAAAACGTATATCTTCATTTAAAGAAAGGGATATAGAAAAATATGTAAATTTGTTAACGAAGACCAATTGCATAGAAATGTGGGGGTGACTACAGGGGAGAAGAATTACAATCTGTACTATCAAGATTTTGTAGTGTTTGCAGTCTTTTGCATTAAGAATGTTTTCATGGATGGTATATGATAAAGTTGGAGAGAGGGAAGGCAGTATCTGGAATGACTGCTTGTCCCTTAGGAAAATGGTGGATGGTATTAAAAGGGGCTGTCTGCTGGGATAGGTGGTACGGTGTAGAGATGGTGGTGGTAGGTAGGAGTATAAAGGTTGGATAGTATGTCTGCTTGAAGGGAATGAGCCTCCTCAGTGGAGTTTAACCTTCACATCCTCTCTTCTACGGGCTGAAAAACAGTCTCTTTAGTTGTACAAGGTTGTCTTCATGGCAAAATGTTTGTCATTTAGCGTCTAAATAATGCCTTCTCTTCTTTCTCCTTCTTCCTCCTAATACGTGCTTTGAACATTTAGATGAGCCATGGCATTATGGAAAACATG
Organism: Myotis yumanensis; assembly: GCF_028538775.1. Classification (NCBI taxonomy): domain Eukaryota; kingdom Metazoa; phylum Chordata; class Mammalia; order Chiroptera; family Vespertilionidae; genus Myotis; species Myotis yumanensis. Next base: position 77,460,624 of record NW_027223759.1, read on the forward strand.
GCAGCTGAAGCCCTCCCTGACCCCATACTCCACATGGTCCTGAAGGATTGCTAAGCTAGGGAACACCCTGCAGCAGGCCATGCACCTGAACCCACTGTCCAGGGCCACCAGCCACTCAGGTGTCTTAGCGCTGGGATACCAGCCCAGAGCTGGAGGCTGTGCTGGACTGTCAGCCTCCTTCCTTTTCTCCTGGGCTCCGCTGTTTAACATGGGCTCATGAGCAATTAAGTGTTTCTTCTCAGACATGTGATAGACGGGGACATTTTTATGGACCTTTCCAATGTAGGTCATTTCTTCGATTTTGATTTTTTTTGAGGGGGGCTCCCACCCTTCCTTTGTGTGGTATAAGACGGCCACACCCCTTTTCAGTTGTACATGCATATAGTAAATTTTCATGGGCCTTACATCTGTCCCATGTACTGGGGACATAAAGGGCTCGTTATTATTAGGTGCGTGGGAAGGAATGTAGGTATGTGAATAGTCAGAGGAGTTCTCCGTTTGCTCCGAGTCCTGGGATACAGTCATCTCCTTGATTTCTAGGAAAGAAAATTTGAAACATAAAAAGATTAGAAAATATATGTAAGGATTGTAGGAGTTAAGGAACACATGCAGTATGTGACCATGTGAAGTAAAAATAGAAATATATGTGATATTTCAGAATTCTGTATGTGGTGTGCTATATCTGAGGTGTTTACATGGTATAACTATATCAGAATGAGGATACAGGTTGAGTAGCATGTTCTTCTAGAGTTGTATATATATTCTTGACCATATTTTGGAAGTGTTTCTGTGTTGCTAAAAGAGAATGGCAAATCGGTGAATGCATGCTTGTTATGTAGTGTGACAGTGCATGTGAACAGTGCAGGAGTGGTACCTGTTTTAATGTGAGACAGTGAGACTGAGTGTGTTATGGGCTTTCAGAATGTTCACCTCTATGAAGGAAGGTCTTATGGCCTGGTGGATGAAGTGGAATATGATCAGTAGGGACACAACAGATGAAAGTTCATTTCCTTCAGGGCATGTGAGTTTTCTACAGTTTGACTTAAAGAGGTTATCTGTGTGAGGGGAAGTAAATTACTTATGGAACCAGTGTGTGAATGGGTGAGTCTGGAAATGATTGTGTGAAGGAATGAAGGTAAGAGTGCATCTAGGTAATGCTGTTAGAGAATGGGAAATACAGATGAAGAAGTAAGGCCTGTGTATATGAGAGAACAAGGGAAAAGCAGGAGAAATGGAGCCTTACTGGAATGGAGGAGGACAGATGTGTGAGTGAGTGTGTGAGGATCTGATTTTGTGCTCATCTGAGGGGAAGGTTCTGAGTAAACTCTCATATCCTTGTCAGCACTGTGCTCTACCTCAGGCACAGCTGTCCCAGTGCTGTATGTTGGGGATTTGTGCTGCAGGACTTTGCACAGTTCTGCAAGGCGCACTCTCTACCTGTCCCTCCACAGAAGCCTCAGTCCTAATCCTTCTGCCCTAAAGCCCTTTCCTGTTTTTGAGGGGAAAGTGAACTAATAGGGAGCAGGCTGAGGAATTGAGCTACAGCTCATGACCAAGCTCAGATCCCACCTTTGTATATTCCTTACCATCATCATATAGACGGGTACGCTTGGATGGGGTGGAGACACCGATAGGATGTTCTGAGAAGGAAGACTTTTCTCCTGCAGTCGGACCACAGGCTGGGGCTTCCACGGGTGACTCGGGCTGAAGGACATTGTCTTGGCTGATGCGGCGTCCTGGGCAATGGAAAAAAATAGAACATTGAGATGAGGCATTTCCTGAGGTCTGTGTCAATTCAAAAAGTACATGTTGAGTGGACATGACATGTGAGGCATCATTGCTACCCATGACACCTCTTCCCAAAGAAATTAATGAGTTTTCCATTTAAAATTTCATTAACTCCAAACTATAAGTAAACGTACTAAGTGGTGTGTTTTGTGAATATCAGTGGGATTGGGTATCAAAGTGTTATTTGAATGTAATGTGCTTGGTGTTTAAATGCATAATGTGTTGGTTAAAACTGGGTTAAGGTTTAATGTGAGGTTGATTTGGTATTTGCTAATGTGAATATGGGATGAACTTTATGTGGCTGAAAAGGTTAAGGTTATGTGTGCTTTCTGTCTCTTGTTAGTTCAGCACACACTTATGTATGTAGAATGCATTATCAATAATGATGTATTTATGTGCTTTATATATTATACTAGAGGCTTGGTGCACCAAAATTTGTGCACTTAGGGGTAGGGGGACCCCTCAGCCCTGCCTGTGCCATCTCGCAGTCTGTGACCCCTCGGGGATGACCACTTGCTGGCTTAGGCCCGCTCTCCGGGGGATTGGGCCTAAGATGGCAATCAGACATTCCTCTGGCAGCCTGGCAGCCCTCGGGGGATGTCCATTTGCCAGCAGGGAGCAGACCTAAGCTGCAGTCAGACATCCTTAGCACTGCTGAGGAGGCAGGAGAGGCCCCCACCACCACCGCTGTACTGACAGCCATCAGCCTGGCTTGTGGCTGAGCAGAGGTCCCCCCTGTGAGAGCGCACTGATCACCAGAGGGCAGCTCCTGCATTGAGCGTCTGCCCCCTGGTGGTCAGTGTGTGTCATAGTGACCACTCATTCCCAGTCTTTCTGCTGTTAGGGTCAGTTTTCATATTACCCTCTTATTATATAGGATAGAGTCCTGATGTATGGGTGGGGGCCAGCTGGTTTGCCATGAAAGGTGTCCCGAATCAGAGTGGGGGTCCTGCTTGGATGCCTGGCCAGACTGGATGAGGGGCTGATGACTGTTTGCAGCTGGTCACACCGCCTTCAGGGTGGGATCCCCACTCGGGTGCCTGGCCAGTCTGGGTGAGGGGCTGAGGGCCGTTTTCAGCCTGGCGGGTGACTGAAGCTCCCAACCTCTCCTTTTTTTCTTTTCTTTTTTTTATACTGAGATTTTTTTTACCTTCTATGGCTGTCACTGGAGCTGAGAGGCCACTTTAGCTCTGAGGCTCGGCTCCAGCTCTGAGACCTCTGCTGCTGAAAGCATATATCTGGGCTATGTTTAGCTTCTATAATTGAAACACTGTTGCCACTCCAGCTCTGAGGCCTGGCTGGCTGAAAGCAGATTTCTGGGGATTGTTTAGCTTCTGTAATTGCAACATAGTTGCTTAGACTGCAGCTCAGAAGTCAGCGGCAGCAGGCTGGAAACCTTGGCTTCCTCCATCACTGGAGCAAGCAAGCCTTCCTGTTTACTTCAGCTGCCTGGCTGCCGGCTGCCATCTTGGTTGGCAGTTATTTTGTATATCGTACTGATTAGCCAATGGGAAGCATGTCGGAGGTATGGTTAATTACCATGTTTGTTTATTATTTAGGATGTTGTTTAGTTAAGGCATGTTATTACTGAGAATATACTCTTTGAGACTAGAGCAGTTAGTATATTTGCAAAATGTGAGGGAATAATTAAAGGGGATGTGGAAATGAAGTGATATAAAAGTAATAATACCTGTGCTTTGAAAAAAAATGACAGAGAGTTTAGAGGAGGATGTGTAACATTAGAAATTGAACGTATGAAATATGGGGCATGGCTACAGTGTTCTGGACAGGTTCAAGCCTTGACCTAATAGAGGGCACAGTCCTCTCGTGGCCACGTGCAAGTCCTAGCTGGAAGGCTGAGCCTTCACAACACAAATATAGCCAACAGCTATAGTTTTAAGCTTAAACCTATGGTCCGAACACATGGCCCCACATGCCTGTGTGGTAGAGTTCAGGTGCATGCAGTTGAGTAGGGTTGAGAATGCTGTTAAAAACTTGATCACGCTCCTAGTTTGCCTCTTGGCACCTGCTATAAAATAAAGACTCTGCTTGTGTGCACTGGTGCTGTCTCCTCATCAGGGAGCAGCGTCCCACCAAGACACAGCTTTCATTCTCTTGTCTGTCTTTGTTAATCCTTTCATCCCTCCACTCAGGATCACTATTAGCTGTGCTGGCTCATCACAATGAAAGATTGAGTTCTGACGGGATTCAGATAGAATATGAGAACTAAGGCCTAGCAATCTAACTCTTATGCATTCACCAAAAAGAAATGTATCCATAGTGAAAAATACATGCAACATATTACCCACAATATCACTTTTCAAGCAGCTCAGACTCAAAGCAACCATAATGAGCAGATAATTATAGTCAATAAAAATATAATATTCATGCAATGATATACATGTACCAAAAAGGAGCAAAATTAATGTCATACACAACATGGATAATTCAACAAATATATTGATTAATGAAAGGAGCTAGACACAAAGTATATTCTGCGCCCTCGTATTTCCATAAAATTTAAAAACAGGGATACTGATCAAGCATCTTAGGAGTCAGAGAAATCATAACAGTTTGCATGGCATGGACAAAAATCCAGCATGGAGAATTTAGAGGCATGTGGAATGTTATAGGGACATGAATGATGGGGACAGTGACAGCAAAAGGATCTTATAAGAGATGAATGTGAATGGGAAATACTGGCTATGTAAATATATGGATGTGATGGTGTCTTTTCCTGGGTATCTCTGCACTCTACCTCAAGTTCAGTTCTTGAGGATCCTACCACGTTGGCCTATGTTATGTTATTAGTGCTTCACAGGGTTCTGGTAATATGACATGTGCTTGGCCAGCTCATAGGAAAGTATTCTTCCATGTTTCTCTGATAAAACTCTCATCCCCTTAGGCCCTCTCCCATGGTTTCCTCAAATAGAACACTGTTCTCCACTGATCTCTTTGGGCTCCCTCCAGCTCTTTGGGTTCTTTCCCTTGCTTCCACTGCTGATCCTAATAAGACAGTGAAGGCGAACCTTTTGAGCTCGGCCTGTCAGCATTTTGAAAAACCCTAACTTAACTCTGGTGCCGTGTCACATATAGAAATTTTTTGATATTTGCAACGATAGTAAAACAAAGATTTATATATTTAATATTTATTTTATATATTTAAATGCCATTTAACAAAGAAAAATCTACCAGAAAAATGAGTTTGCTTGTCACCTCTGACAGGTGTGTCATAGGTTCGCCATCACTGTGCTAAGAAGATGCAGAATCATTGGAGTATCTGTTTGTACTGGGCAGCTTGTAGTTGGTTAATGGGCAGAAACACTCAGCTCAAACATGGGTTCTGTCTAGATCCCACATCCCCTTGCATCCTACTCAGTAGTCCCTCCTTACCAGCATCATTTTGCTTGTCTTTAGAAGAAATGGAGGGAAAACACTCTGAAGAGGAGGCCTTCCATGCTTTCTGGTGTTGAGTTGGGGCCTCTGCCTTGTGCCTGCGCTGTGAAGCATCTCCTGATTTCAGCTTTGCTGAGAAATTAAATAAAAGTAATAGATACGCATCCCATTCCTGTAATTTGTGTATTTACCTGTCCATTAAACAAAGCGTCTACCATGTACCACATTCATTGAGCACACACAGCCAGGATGGGTAGTGTTATGTGGTTCCTATGAAAATAATAAATGCATGGAGTATTTATTGTGCTAATATATGTCCTGGGTGACTAGGATTGTTCAAAGTGGCTTCTATGAAAATGGAACCGAGATTGCTGTCTTCCTTCACCCTGGACATAAAACTATGTTATCTTTGTTAGCTTCCCTTGAAGGTAGTTTTCACCATGAGAATACATGACTACAATGGAAAATGATTGGAAATGACATGTGCCATTTCAGGCTTTGCCATAGAAACCTTCAATGTGCTGCTCTGTGCTCTTCTGTTTCCTGACTGGCTGGAATGCTGGCATCTCAGAGGCTCCAGTACAGGAAACTTTTTGAAGTGGTTGATGGAATACTGGGAAAGGAAATTTTTAACATAAGCAAGCTAGAAGATGTGTGTGAAATCTATAGGAGTTAAGATGTCCATGACCCACACGAGAATTTGGAGTGAAAGTTCATATGCATATTATATATCAGAATTCTATGTGTGGGAGACTTTGAGGTGTTTACATGGTATAACAATGTGGGAATGAGGATGTAGTTTTGTACGCAAGTATTTTTAGAATTCTATGTATGTATTAGAAAATTTCTGGTGAGTGTTTTCCATGTTGGTAAAGTGGTTGGGGATGAGTGTGTGCATGTTTGCAATGTTGTATGACAGCACATGTGAACGGTGCAGGACTGGTCCTTGTTCTTACTGTAAGACAGTGATACTGAGAGTATTAGGGGAAGGGTGTATGAGATCTCAGAATGTTCAGTTCAGTGAAGATCTGAAGGCCTGGTAGCTGAAGTGCCATATAGATTAGAAAGGAAACAGATGAAAGTAAATTTTCTTCAGGGTATATAGGTTCATTAGACTTTAACCTAAAGAAGTTTTCTGTGTGAGGGGATGTGGATTATTTATGGGATTAGTGTGTGCATATTATGGAATTTGTGAATCTGATAATCATTATGTGATGAAGTGAAGGTAAGAGAGTATCTCCGTAATGGGAATGGAGAATGGGAAAGAGATGAAGACAGAAAGCCTGTGTATATGATAGAACAAGGAAAAAGAAGGACATACAGAGCCATACTTGGTATGGAGAGTGACAGGTGTGTGAGAGAGTGTGTGAGGATCTGACTTTATGCTTCCCAGAGAGTAAGGTCTGAGTAAAACGTCATACACACACATCAGCACTGTCTATTGCCTCAGTGTCAGCTGGTGCAATGTTGGAAATTTGTGCTGAGCGACCTTGCCCTGTCCTTGAAGGCACACTGCCTACTTGTCTATCTGCAGGAGCCTTAGTCCTAGTCCCTCTTTCCTGAAGTCCTTTTCTGCATTTGAGGGGCATATGAAGTATGTAGAGAGTAAGCTGAGCAATTAAGCTACATCTCTTGATCAAGTTCAGATCCCTCCTTTGTTTATTCCTTACCATCCTCATCACGACGTGTTTTTCTGAACATGTGTACCTCCACACACCCCTTAGATGGTGAGAAAATAACGTTGATAGGTTTACAGAAGGCCGACTTTTTCCCTTCTGCCTGACCACAGGCTGGGGCCTCCAATGGTGACTTGGGTAGAGGTTTCTTGTCTTGGGTATTGCAGTGTCCTGGGCAGTGGAATAAAAAAGAACACTGAGATGAGGCATTTTCTGGGGTCTTTGTCAATTCAAAAACTCCATGTTCAGTGGACATTACATATCAGGCATCATCATTTCACTTGACACTTGCTCTCACAGTAATTAAGGTGACTTTCCCATTTAAAATTATATTTATTCCAAGCTATAAGTAAACTCTTATTAAATGGTGTGTTTAGTGGATGTCAGTTGGATTGGGTATCTTGCACATGATATTTCTGGAGATCTATCTATACAGATTATCAAAACCTTTGAATCATGCCTGAAAGACAGTATGCAGAGATTGAAAGGTAGATAACAATTCAAATTCCTCATGAAAAATTGTGCATTAGCAGGTATATGGTGTGACTTTTATGAAGTTCTTAATGAATATCAATATATTTACATTGCTCTTTATACTGATGTATATATATATATATATATATATATGTTTATTTTTGAAGAAATTATACACTATTTTGTCACTGTTCCTGTTTCAATCTTAGCAAGCTCGCTGCTGCTTAATTCACTGTAAGATTATATTCATGTCTCTGGAATGTGTGTGCTATAGTATTATTCATATTTATAGCAAAATGCCATGGTGAATGTAATGTACTTAGTGTTTACATTTCTAATGCGTTGGTTAAAAATGGGTTGAGGTATAATGTTTTATTGAGTTGGTGTTGGCAAACGTTAATGTGGAATGAGCTTTGTGTGACTGAGGAGGGTATGTGTGCTTTTTGTCGCTGTGTTAGTTCAGCACATATTTATTGCAAAATGTGTAGATTGCATTATCAATAATAATGGACTTACATGCTTTATATATTATGTTGTTTAGATAAGGAATGTTATCACTAAGAATATTGTCTTTGAGACTAGAGCAGTTAGTATATTTCCGAAATGTGAGACAATAGTTATACAATCTGGGGATGTGAAAATCAAGGTTTATAAGAGAAAGAATGCCTGTGCTTTGAAAATAATTGCAGAGAATGACGAGAATATTTTGTAATACTAGATATGCCTAACAAGAAATTGCATTAGAAAGCAAAGTGTGAAGTATTGACTTTTGAGGAGGTTAAAATAGAATATGGCCCCTATGGCCTAGCATTCTAATTCTTCAGCATTCACCTCATAGAATTATGCTCATATTGACAAATATATGTAATAGATTGCCCAGAACATTACATTTTCAAGTCGTTCGAAGTCAAAGCAACCTGAATGATGGGAAGAGTATAATCAATGAAGAAATAATATTTGTGAAATGATATACATATCCCAAAAATGAACAAAATTAACATCATGTACAACATGGATGAATTACACAAATATAGTAATGAGTGAAAGGAGGTAGACACAAAGTTTATACTGTGCCCTTGTATTTCCAAAAATTTTAAAAAACAAGGATACTAATCTAGCGTCTTATGAGTCAGAGAAATCATAACGGTTTGCATGGCATGGACAAAAATCCAGCATGGAGAATTTAGAGGCATGTGGAATGTTATAGGGAAATGAATGATGGGGACAGTGACAGCAATAGGATCTTATAAGAGATGAATGTGAATGGGAAGTACTGGCTATGTAAATATATGATTGTGATGGTGTCTTTTCCAGGGTATCTCTGCACTCTACCTCAAGTTCAGTTCTTGCGGATCCTACCACATTGGGCCTATGTTAAGGTATTAGTGCTTCCCAGGATCCTGGTAATATGACATGTGCTTGGCCAGCTCATAGGAAAGTATTCTTCCATGTTTCTCTGATAAAACTCTCATCCCCTTAGGCCCTCTCCCATGAATCCTCAAATAGAACACTGTTCTCCACTGATCTCCTTGGGCTCCCTCCAGCTCTTTGAAGTGTTTTCCCTTCTTCCACTGCTAATCCTACTAAGACAGTGAAGGCAAACCTTTTGAGCTTGGCCTGTCAGCATTTTGAAAACCCTAACTTAACTCTGGTGCCTTGTCACATATAGAAATTTTTTGATATTTGCAACGATAGTAAAACCAAATTAATATATTTAATATTTATTTCATATATTTAAATGCCATTTAAGAAAAAAATTCTACCAAAAAAATGAGTTGGCTTGTCAACTCTGACAGGTGTGTCATAGGTTTGCCATCATGTGCTAAGAAGATGCAGAATCATTAGAGTATCTGTTTGTACTGGGTAGCTTGTTGTCGGTTAATGGACAGAAACACTTAGCTCAACCATGGGTTCTGTCTAGATCCCACCTCCCTTTGCATCCTACTCAATAGTCCCTCCTTACCGGCATCACTTTGCCTGTCTTTAGAAGAGATGGAGGGAAAACTCTCTGAAGAGGAGGCCTTCCATGCTTTCTGGTGTTGAGTTGGGGCCTCTGCCTTGTGCCTTCGCTGTGAAGCATCTCCTGATTTCAGCTTTGCTGAGAAATTAAATAAAAGTAATAGATATGCATCCCATTCCTGTAATTTGTGTATTTACCTGTCCATTAAACAAAGCGTCTACCATGTACCACATTCATTGAGCACACACAGCCAGGATGGGTAGTGTTATGTGGTTCCTATGAAAATAATAAATGCATGGAGTATTTATTGTGCTAATATATGTCCTGGGTGACTAGGATTGTTCAAAGTGGCTTCTATGAAAATGGAACCGAGATTGCTGTCTTCCTTCACCCTGGACATAAAACTATGTTATCTTTGTTAGCTTCCCTTGAAGGTAGTTTTCACCATGAGAATACATGACTACAATGGAAAATGATTGGAAATGACATGTGCCATTTCAGGCTTTGCCATAGAAACCTTCAATGTGCTGCTCTGTGCTCTTCTGTTTCCTGACTGGCTGGAATGCTGGCATCTCAGAGGCTCCAGTACAGGAAACTTTTTGAAGTGGTTGATGGAATACTGGGAAAGGAAATTTTTAACATAAGCAAGCTAGAAGATGTGTGTGAAATCTATAGGAGTTAAGATGTCCATGACCCACACGAGAATTTGGAGTGAAAGTTCATATGCATATTATATATCAGAATTCTATGTGTGGGAGACTTTGAGGTGTTTACATGGTATAACAATGTGGGAATGAGGATGTAGTTTTGTACGCAAGTATTTTTAGAATTCTATGTATGTATTAGAAAATTTCTGGTGAGTGTTTTCCATGTTGGTAAAGAGGTTGGGGATGAGTGTGTGCATGTTTGCAATGTTGTATGACAGCACATGTGAACGGTGCAGGACTGGTCTTTGTTCTTACTGTAAGACAGTGAGACTGAGAGTATTAGGGGAAGGGTGTATGAGATCTCAGAATGTTCAGTTCAGTGAAGATCTGAAGGCCTGGTAGCTGAAGTGCCATATAGATTAGAAAGGAAACAGATGAAAGTAAATTTTCTTCAGGGTATATAGGTTCATTAGACTTTAACCTAAAGAAGTTTTCTGTGTGAGGGGATGTGGATTATTTATGGGATTAGTGTGTGCATATTATGGAATTTGTGAATCTGATAATCATTATGTGATGAAGTGAAGGTAAGAGTGTATCTCCGTAATGGGAATGGAGAATGGGAAAGAGATGAAGACAGAAAGCCTGAGTATATGATAGAACAAGGAAAAAGAAGGACATACAGAGCCATACTTGGTATGGAGAGTGACAGGTGTGTGAGAGAGTGTGTGAGGATCTGACTTTATGCTTCCCAGAGAGTAAGGTCTGAGTAAAACGTCATACACACACATCAGCACTGTCTATTGCCTCAGTGTCAGCTGGTGCTATGTTGGAAATTTGTGCTGAGCGACCTTGCCCTGTTCTTGAAGGCACACTGCCTACTTGTCTATCTGCAGGAGCCTTAGTCCTAGTCCCTCTTTCCTGAAGTCCTTTTCTGCATTTGAGGGGCATATGAACTAAGTAGAGAGTAAGCTGAGAAATTAAGCTACATCTCTTGATCAAGTTCAGATCCCTCCTTTGTTTATTCCTTACCATCCTCATCACGATGTGTTTTTCTGAACATGTGTACCTCCACACACCCCTTAGATGGTGAGAAAACAACGTTGATAGGTTTACAGAAGGCAGACTTTTCCCCTTCTGCCTGACCACAGGCTGGGGCCTCCAATGGTGACCTGGGTAGAGGTGTCTTGTCTTGGGTATTGCAGGGTCCTGGGCAATGGAATAAAAAAGAACACTGAGATGAGGCATTTTCTGGGGTCTTTGTCAATTCAAAAACTGCATGTTCAGTGGACAGTACATGTCAGGCATCATCATTTCACTTGACACTTGCTCTCACAGTAATTAAGGTGACTTTCCTATTTAAAATAATATTTATTCCAAGCTATAAGTAAACTCTTATTAAATGGTGTGTTTAGTGGATGTCAGTTGGATTGGGTATCTTGCACATGATATTTCTGGAGATCTATCTATACAGATTATCAGCACCTTCGAATCATGCCATTTCAGGCCTTGCCATACAAACCTTGAATGTGCCGCTCTGTGCGCTTCCGTTTCCTGAGTGGCTGGAATGCTAGCATCTCAGAGGCTCCAGTACAGGAAACTTTTTGAAGTGGTTGATGGAATACTGGGAAAGAAAATTTTTAACATAAGCAAGCTAGAAGATGTGTGTGAAATCTATAGGGCTTAAGATGTCCATGACCCACACGAGAATTTGGAGTGAGAGTTCATATGCATATTATATATCAGAATTCTATGTGTGGGATACTTTGAGGTGTTTACATGGTAACAAAGTGGTAATGAGGATGTATTTTTGTATGGAAGTATTTTTATAATTCTATATATGTATTAGAATATGTCTGGTGAGTGTTTTCCATGTTGGTAAAGAGGATGGGGATGAGTGTGTGCATGTTTGCAATGCTGTATGACAGCACATGTGAAAGGTGTAGGACGGGTCCTTGTTCTCACTGTAAGACAGTGAGACTGAGAGTATTAGGGGAAGGGTGTATGAGATCTCAGAATGTTCAGTTCAGTGAAGATCTGAAGATCTGGTAGCTGAAGTGCCATATACATTAGAAAGGAGACAGATGAAAGTAAATTTTCTTCAGTGTATATAGGTTCATTAAACTTTAACCTAAAGAAGTTTTCTGTGTGAGGGGATGTGGATTATTTATGGGATTAGTGTGTGCTTATTATGGAATTTGTGAATCTGATAATCATTATGTGATGAAGTGAAGGTAAGAGTGTATCTCCGTAATGGGAATGGAGAATGGGAAAGAGAGATGAAGAGGGAAAGCCTGTGTATATGATAGAACAAGGGAAAAGAATGACATACAGAGCCTTACTTGGTATGGAGGATGACAGATGTGTGAGTGAGTGTGTGAGGATCTGAGTTAGTGCTTCCCAGAGAGTAAGGTCTGAGTAAAATGTCATACACACACATCAGCACTGTCTATTGTCTCAGTTTCAGCTGGTGCAATGCTGGAAATTTGTGCTGAGCGACCTTGCCCTGTCCTTGAAGGCACACTGCCTACTTGTCTGTCTGCAGGAGCCTTAGTCCTAGTCCCTCTTTCCTGAAGTCCTTTTCTGCATTTGAGGGGCATATGAAGTAAGTAGAGAGTAAGCTGAGCAATTAAGCTATATCTCTTGATCCAGTTCAGATCCCTCCTTTGTTTATTCCTTACCATCCTCATCACGACGTGTTTTTCTGAACATGTGTACCTCCACACACCCCTTAGATGGTGAGAAAATAACATTGATAGGTTTACAGAAGGCAGACTTTTCCCCTTCTGCCTGACCACAGGCTGGGGCCTCCAATGGTGACTTGGGTAGAGGTGTCTTGTCTCGGGTATTGCAGGGTCCTGGGCAATGGAATAAAAAAGAACACTGAGATGAGGCATTTTCTGGGGTCTTTGTCAATTCAAAAACTGCATGTTCAGTGAACATTACATGTCAGGCATCATCATTTCACTTGAAACTTGCTCTCACAGTAATTAAGGTGACTTTCCCATTTAAAATTATATTTATTCCAAGCTATAAGTAAACTCTTATTAAATGGTGTGTTTAGTGGATGTCAGTTGGATTGGGTATCTTGCACATGATATTTCTGGAGATCTATCTATACAGATTATCAACACCTTCGAATCATGCCTGAAAGACAGGAAGCAGAGATTGAAAGGTGGATATCAATTCAAATTCCTCATGAAAAATTGTGCATTTAGCAGATATATGGTGTGACTTTTATGAAGTTCTTAATGAATATCAATATATTTACATGTCGCTTTATACTGATGTATATATATTTATATATATATATACACATATATAGGCAGAGCTGTAAAAGGATAAATGTTTAATTTGAAGAAATTATACACTATATTGTCACTGTTCCCGTTTCAATTTTAGCAAGCTCCCTGCTGCTTAATTCACTGTAAGATTATCTTCATGTCTCTGGAATGTGTGTGCTATAGTATTATTCATATTTATAGCAAAATGCCATGGTGAATGTAATGTACTTAGTGTTTACATTTCTAATGCGTTGGTTAAAACTGGGTTGAGGTATAATGTTTTCTTGAGTTGGTGTTTGCAAATGTAAATGTGGAATGAGCTTTGTGTGACTGAGGAGGGTTTGTGTGCTTTTTGTCATTGTGTTAGTTCAGCACATATTTATTGCATAATGTGTAGATTGCATTATCAATAATAATGTACTTAAATGCTTTATATATTATGTGTTTTAGATAAGGAATGTTATCACTAAGAATATAGTCTTTGAGACTGGAGCAGTTAGTATATTTACAAACTGTGAGACAATAGTTATAGAATCTGGGGATGTGAAAATCAAGGTTTATAAGAGAAAGAATGCCTGTGCTTTGAAAATAATGGCAGAGATTGCAGAGAATATTTTGTAATATTAGATATGCCTAACAAGAAATTGCATTAGAAAGCAAAGTGTGAAGTATTGACTTTTGAGGAGGTTAAAATAGAATATGGCCCCTATGGCCTAGCATTCTAATTCTTCAGCATTCACCTCATAGAATTATGGTCATATTGATAAATATAAGTAATAGATTGCCCAGAATATCACATTTTCAGGTAGTTCGAAGTCAAAGCAATCTGAATGATCAGAAGAGTATAATGAATGAAGAAATAATATTTGTGAAATGATATACATATCCCAAAAATGAACAAAATTACCATCATGTACAACATGGATGAATTACACGAAAATAGTAATGAGTGAAAGGAGCTAGACACAAAGTATATACTGTGCCCTTGTATTTCCGTAAATTTTAAAAAACAAGGATAATAATTTGGCATCTTATGAGTCAGAGAAATCATAACGGTTTGCATGGCATGGACAAAAATCCATCATGGAGAATTTAGAGGCATGTGGAATGTTATAGGGAAATTAATGATGTGGACAGTGACAGCAAAAGGATCTTATAGGAGATGAATGTGAATGGGAAATACTGGCTATGTAAATATATGGATGTGATGGTGTCTTTTCCTGGGTATCTCTGCACTCTACCTCAAGTTCAGTTCTTGAGGATCCTACCACATTGGGCCTGTGTTAAGTTATTTTTGCTTCCCCGGATCCTGGTAATATGTCATGTGCTTGGCCAGCTCATCGGAAAGTATTCTTTCATGTTTCTCTGATAAAACTCTCATCCCCTTAGGCCCTCACCCATGATTTCCTCAAATAGAACACTGTTCTCCACTGATCTCCTTGGGCTCCCTCCAGCTCTTTGCGGTGTTTTCCCTTGCTTCCACCACTGATCCTACTAAGACAGTGAAGGCGAACCTTTTGAAAAACCCTAAATTAACTCTGGTGCCCTGTCACATATAGAAATTTTTTGATATTTGCAACGATAGTAAAACAAAGATTTATATATTTAATATTTATTTTATATATTTAAATGCCATTTAACAAAGAAAAATCTACCAGAAAAATGAGTTTGCTTGTCACCTTGACAGGTGGGTCATAGGTTCGCCATCACTGTGCTAAGAAGATGCAGAATCATTGGAGTATCTTTTTGTACTGGGTAGCTTGTTGTTGGTTAATGGACAGAAACACTTAGCTCAACCATGGGTTCTGTCTAGATCCCACCTCCCTTTGCATCCTACTCAATAGTCCCTCCTTACCAGCATCATTTTGCCTGTCTTTAGAAGAGATGGAGGGAAAACTCTCTGAAGAGGAGGCCTTCCATGCTTTCTGGCGCTGAGTTGGGGCCTCTGCCTTGTGCCTGCTCTCCGAAGCATCTCCTGAATTCATGTTTGCTGAGAAATTAAATAAAAGTAATGTTTTATTACTTTTAAAACTATGTTATCTTTGTTAGCTTCCCTTGAAGGTAGTTCTCACCATGAAAATACATTACTACAATGGAAAATGATTGGAAATGACATGTGCCATTTCAGGCTTCGCCATACAAACCTTGAATGTGCCTCTCTGTGCTCTTCTGTTTCCTGACTGGCTGGAATGTAGGCATCTCAGAGGCTCCAGTACAAGAAATTTTTTTTCATCCCAATTTTATTTATTTATTTTCTTTTTCCTTTTTATTGCTTAAAGTATTACAAAGGGTATTACATTTGTGTCCTTTCCCGCCCCCCTCCCCCCGACAATCCCCTGGCCTCCCCTACCCAGCAAGGGAACTTTTTGTTGTGGTTGATGGAGTACTGGGAAAGAAATTTTTTAACATAAGCAAGCTAGAAGATGTGTGTGAAATCTTTAGCGGTTAAGATATCCATGACACACTCGAGAATTTGGAGTTAATGTTCATATTCATATTATATATCAGAATTCTATCTGTGGGATACTTTGAGGTGTTTACATGGTATAACAATGTGGGAATGAGGATGTAGTTTTGTATGCAAGTATTTTTAGAATTCTATGTATGTATTAGAATATTTCTGGTGAGTGTTTTCCATGTTGGTAATGAGGATGGGAATGAGTGTGTGCAGGTTTGCAATGTGGTATGATAGCACATGTGAACGGTGCAGGACTGGTCCTTGTTCTTACTGTAAGACAGTGAGACTGAGAGTATTAGGGGAAGGGTGTATGAGATCTCAGAATGTTCAGTTCAGTGAAGATCTGAGGGCCTGGTAGCTGAAGTGCCATATAGATTAGAAAGGAGACAGATGAAAGTAAATTTTCTTCAGGGCATATAGGTTCATTAGACTTTGACCTAAAGAAGTTTTCTGTGTGAGGTGATGTGGATTATTTATGGGATTAGTGTGTGCACATTATGGAATTTGTGAATCTGACAATGATTATGTGATGAAGTGAAGGTAAGAGTGTATCTCCGTAATGGGAATGGAGAATGGGAAAGAGAGATGAAGAGGGAAAGCCTGTGTATATGATAGAACAAGGGAAAAGAACGACATACAGAGCCTTACTTGGTATGGAGGATGACAGATGTGTGAGTGAGTGTGTGAGGATCTGACTTAGTGCTTCCCAGAGAGTAAGGTCTGAGTAAAATGTCATACACACACATCAGCACTGTCTATTGCCTCAGTATCAGCTGGCGCTATGCTGGAAATTTGTGCTGAGCGACCTTGCCATGTCATTGAAGGCACACTGCCTACTTGTCTGTCTGCAGGAGCCTTAGTCCTAGTCCCTCTTTCCTGAAGTCCTTTTCTGCATTTGAGGGGAAAATGAACTAAGTAGAGAGTAGGCTGAGCAATTAAGCTACATCTCTTGATCAAGTTCAGATCCCTCCTTTGTTTATTCCTTACCATCCTCATCACGACGTGTTTTTCTGAACATGTGTACCTCCACACACCCCTTAGATGGTGAGAAAATAACGTTGATAGGTTTACAGAAGGCAGACTTTTCCCCTTCTGCCTGACCACAGGCTGGGGCCTCCAATGGTGACTTGGGTAGAGGTGTCTTGTCTTGGGTATTGCAGGGTCCTGGGCAATGGAATAAAAAAGAACACTGAGATGAGGCATTTTCTGGGGTCTTTGTCAATTCAAAAACTGCATGTTCAGTGGACATTACATGTCAGGCATCATCATTTCACTTGACACTTGCTCTCACAGTAATTAAGGTGACTTTCCCATTTAAAATTATATTTATTCCAAGCTATAAGTAAACTCTTATTAAATGGTGTGTTTAGTGGTTGTCAGTTGGATTGGGTATCTTGCACATGATATTTCTGGAGATCTATCTATACAGATTATCAACACCTTCGAATCATGCCTGAAAGACAGGATGCAGAGATTGAAAGGTGGATATCAATTCAAATTCCTCATGAAAAATTGTGCATTTAGCGGATATATGGTGTGACTTTTATGAAGTTCTTAATGAATATCAATATATTTACATTGCTCTTTATACTGATATATATATATATATATATATATATATATATGTATGTATACATATATAGGCAGAGCTGTAAAAGGATAAATTTTTATTTTTGAAGAAATTATACACTATTTTGTCACTATTCCTTTTTCAATCTTAGCAAGCTTACTGCTCCTTAATTCACTGTAAGATTATCTTCATGTTTCTGGAATGTGTGCACTATAGTATTATTCATATTTATAGCAAAATGCCATGGTGAATGTAATGTACTTAGTGTTTACATTTCTAATGCGTTGGTTAAAACTGGGTTGAGGTATAATGTTTTCTTGAGTTGGAGTTTTCAAATGTAAATGTGGAATGAGCTTTGTGTGACTGAGGAGGGTATGTGTGCTTTTTGTCGCTGTGTTAGTTCAGCACATATGTATTGCATAATGTGTAGATTGCATTATTAATAATAATGGACTTACGTGCTTTATGTATTATCTTGTTTAGATAAGGAATGTTATCACTAAGAATATAGTCTTTGAGATGAGAGCAGTTAGTATATTTCCAAAATGTGAGACAATAGTTATAGAATCTGGGGATGTGAAAATCAAGGTTTACAAGAGAAAGAATGCCTGTGCTTTGAAAATAATGGCAGAGAATGCAGAGAATATTTTGTAATACTAGATATGCCTAACAAGAAATTGCATTAGAAAGCTAAGTGTGAAGTATTGACTTTTGAGGAGGTTAAAATAGAATATGGCCCCTATGGCCTAGCATTCTAATTCTTCAGCATTCACCTCATAGAATTATGCTCATATTGACAAATATATGTAATAGATTGCCCAGAACATCACATTTTCAAGTAGTTCAAAGTCAAAGCAACCTGAATGATGGGAAGGGTATAATCAATGAAGAAATAATATTTGTGAAATGATATACATATCCCAAAAATGAACAAAATTAACATCATGTAAAACATGAATGAATTACACAAATATAGTAATGAGTGAAAGGAGATAGACACAAAGTATTTACTGTGCCCTTGTATTTCCATGAATTTTAAAAAACAAGGATACTAATCTAGTGTCTTAGGAGTCAGAGAAATCATAACAGTTTGCATGGCATGGAAAAAAATCCAACATGGAGAATTTAGAGGCATGTGGAATGTTATAGAGAAATGAATGATGGGGACAGTGACAGCAAAAGGATCTTATAAGAGATGAATGTGAATGGGAAATACTGAGTATGTAAATATATGATTGTGATGGTGTCTTTTCCTGGGTATCTCTGCACTGTACCTAAAGTTCAGTTCTTCAGGATCCTACCACGTTGGGCCTATGTTAAGTTATTAGTGCTTCCCAGGATCCTGGTAATATGACATGTGCTTGGCCAGCTCATCGGAAAGTATTCTTCCATGTTTCTCTGATAAAACTCTCATCCCCTTAGGCCCTCTCCCTTGATTTCCTCAAATAGAACACTGTTCTCCACTGATCTCCTTGGGCTCCCTCCAGCTCTTTGCGGTGTTTTCCCTTGCTTCCACTGCTGATCCTACTAAGACAGTGAAGGCGAACCATTGGAGCTCGGCCATTCAGCATTTTGAAAAACCCTAACTTAACTCTGGTGCCGTATCACATATAGAAATTTTTTGATATTTGCACGATAGTAAAACAAACATTTATATATTTAATATTTATTTTATATATTTAAATGCCATTTAACAAAGAAAAATCTACCAAAAAAATGAGTTTGCTTGTCACCTCTGACAGGTGTGTCATAGGTTCGCCATCACTGTACTATGAAGATGCAGAATCATTGGAATATCTCTTTGTACTGGGCAGCTTGTTGTCGGTTAATGGACAGAAACGTAGCTCAACCATGGGTTCTGTCTAGATCCCACCTCCCTTTGCATCCTACTCAATAGTCCCTCTTTACCAGCATCATTTTGCCTGTCTTTAGAGGAGATGGAGGGAAAACTCTCTGAAGAGGAGGCCTTCCATGCTTTCTGGCGTTGAGTTGGGGCCTCTGCCTTGTGCCTGCGCTGCGAAGCATCTCCTGAATTCACCTTTGCTGAGAAATTAAATAAAAGTATTATATACTCATCCCATTCCTGTAATTTGTGTATTTTCCTTTTTATTAAACAAAGCGTCTACCATGTACCACATTCATTGAGCACACACAGCCTGGTTGGGTAGTGTTATGTGGTTCCTATGAAAATATTAAATGCACGGAGTAGTTACTGTGCTAATATATGGCCTGGGGAACTGGTTTTGTTCAAAGTGGCTTCTTTGAAAATGGAACCGAGATTGCTGACTTCTTTCAACCTGGACATAAAACTATATTATCTTTGTTAGCTTCCCTTGAAGGTAGTTCTCACCATGAGAATACATTACTACAATGGAAAATGATTGGAAATGACATGTGCCATTTCAGGCTTCGGCATACAAACCTTGAATGTGCCGCTCTGTGCGCTTCCGTTTCCTGACTGGCTGGAATGCTGGCATCTCAGAGGCTCCAGTACAGGAAAGTTTTTGAAGTGGTTGATGGAATACTGGGAAAGAAAATTTTTAACATAAGCAAGCTAGAAGATGTGTGTGAAATCTATAGGGGTTAAGATGTCCATGACCCACACGAGAATTTGGAGTGAAAGTTCATATGCATATTATATATCACAATTCTATGTGTGGGATACTTTGAGGTGTTTACATGGTATAACAATGTGGGAATGAGGATGTAGTTTTGTATGCAAGTATTTTTAGAATTCTATGTATGTATTAGAATATTTCTGGTGAGTGTTTTCCATGTTTGTAATGAGGATGGGAATGAGTGTGTGCACGTTTGCAATGTGGTATGATAGCACATGTGAACGGTGCAGGACTGGTCCTTGTTCTTACTGTAAGACAGTGAGACTGAGAGTATTAGGGGAAAGGTGTATGAGATCTCAGAATGTTCAGTTCAGTGAAGATCTGAAGGCCTGGTAGCAGAAGTGCCATATAGATTAGAAAGGAGACAGATGAAAGTAAATTTTCTTCAGGGCATATAGGTTCATTAGAATTTGACCTAAAGAAGTTTTCTGTGTGAGGTGATGTGGATTATTTATGGGATTAGTGTGTGCACATTATGGAATTTGTGAATCTGACAATGATTATGTGATGAAGTGAAGGTAAGAGTGTATCTCCGTAATGGGAATGGAGAATGGGAAAGAGATGAAGACAGAAAGCCTGTGTATATGATAGAACAAGGAAAAAGAAGGACATACAGAGCCATACTTAGTTGGAGAGTGACAGATGTGTGAGTGAGTGTGTCAGGATCTGACTTTATGCTTCCCAGAGAGTAAGGTCTGTGTAAAATGTCATACACACACATCAGCACTGTCTATTGCCTCAGTGTCAGCTGGTGCTATGTTGGAAATTTGTGCTGAGTGACCTTGCCCTGTCCTTGAAGGCACACTGCCTACTTGTTTGTCTGCAGGAGCCTTAGTCCTAGTCCCTCTTTCCTGAAGTCCTTTTCTGCATTTGAGGGGCATATGAACTAAGTAGACAGTAGGCTGAGCAATTAAGCTACATCTCTTGATCAAGTTCAGATCCCTCCTTTGTTTATTCCTTACCATCCTCATCACGACGTGTTTTTCTGAACATGTGTACCTCCACACACCCCTTAGATGGTGAGAAAATAACGTTGATAGGTTTACAGAAGGCCGACTTTTCCCCTTCTGCCTGACCACAGGCTGGGGCCTCCAATGGTGACTTGGGTAGAGGTGTCTTGTCTTGGGTATTGCAGGGTCCTAGTCAATGGAATAAAAAAGAACAGTGAGATGAGGAGGCATTTTCTGGGGTCTTTGTCAATTCAAAAACTCATGTTCAGTGGACATTACAGGTTAGGCATCATCATTTCACTTGACAATTGCTCTCACAGTAATTCAGGTGATTTTCCCATTTAAAATTGTATTTATTCCAAGCTATAACTAAACTCTTTTAAAAAAAATTTGGTTGATACTTGCTTGAATTTACTTTTTTTTACTGTCTTATTGCTTAAAGTATTACAGAAAGTATTACATATGTCTCCTTTTTTTCCCCTGCCCTTCACAATCCCCTGCCCTCCCCTACCCCCAGTGTCTTATGTCCATTGGTTATGGTTAAATGCATGCATACAGTCCTTAGGTTGATCTCTTGCCCACCTCCCTCCTACCCCCCAACCCTCCCTGGCCTTCCCACTGCTGTTTGACAATCTGTTTGAGGCAGGTCTTATTAAATGGTGTGTTTGGTGGATGTCAGTTGGATTGGGTATCTTGCATATGATATTTCTGGAGATCTTTCTATACAGATTATCAACAACTTCAAATCATGCCTGAAAGACAGTATGCAGGGATTAAAAGGTGGATATCAATTCAAATTCCTCATGAAAAATTGTGCATTTAGCAGATATATGGTGTGACTTTTATGAAGTTCTTAATGAATATCAATATATTTACATTGCTCTTTATACTGATATATATATATATGTATATGTATACATATATAGGCAGAGCTGTAAAAGGATAAATTTTTATTTTTGAAGAAATTATACACTATTTTGTCACTATTCCTTTTTCAATCTTAGCAAGCTTACTGCTCCTTAATTCACTGTAAGATTATCTTCATGTCTCTGGAATGTGTGCACTATAGTATTATTCATATTTATAGCAAAATGCCATGGTGAATGTAATGTATCCTTAGTGTTTACATTTCTAATGCATTGGTTAAAACTGGGTTGAGGTATAATGTGTCATTGAGTTGGTGTTTGCAAATGTAAATGTGGAATGAGCTTTGTGTGACTGAGGAGGGTTTGTTTACTTTTTTTCACTGTGTTAGTTCAGCACATATTTATTGCATAATGTGTAGATTGCATTATCAATAATAATGGACTTACGTGCTTTATATATTATGTTGTTTAGATAAGGAATGTTATCACTAAGAATATTGTCTTTGAGACGAGAGCAGTTAGTATATTTCCAAAATGTGGGACAATAGTTATAGAATCTGGGGATGTGAAAATCACGGTTTATAAGAGAAAGAATGCCTGTGCTTTGAAAATAATGGCAGAGATTCCAGAGAATATTTTGTAATACTAGATATGCCATAACCAGAAATTGCATTAGAAAGCAAAGTGTGAAGTATTGACTTTTGAGGAGGTTAAAATAGAATATGGCCCCTATGGCCTAGCATTCTAATTCTTCAGCATTCACCACATAGAATTATGGTCATATTGATAAATATATGTAATAGATTGGCCAGAACATCACATTTTCAAGTAGTTCGAAGTCAAAGCAATCTGCATGATCGGAAGAGTATAATCAATGAAGAAATAATATTTGTGAAATGATATACATGTCCCAAAAATGAACAAAATTACCATCATGTACAACATGGATGAATTACACAAATATAGTAATGAGTGAAAGGACCTAGACACAAAGTATATAGTGTGCCCTTGTATTTCCAAAAATTTTAAAAAAGAAGGATACTAATCTAGTGTCTTAGGAGTCAGAGAAATCATAACGGTTTGCATGGCATGGACAAAAATCCAGCATGGAGAATTTAGAGGCATGTGGAATGTTATAGGGAAATAAATGATGGGGACAGTGACAGCAAAAGGATCTTATAAGAGATGAATGTGAATGGGAAGTACTGCCTATGTAAATATATGATTGTGATGGTGTCTTTTCCTGGGTATCTCTGCACTCTACCTCAAGTTCAGTTCTTGAGGATCCTACCACGTTGGGCCTGTGTTAAGTTATTAGTGCTTCCCAGGATCCTGGTAATATGACATGTGCTTGGCCAGCTCATCGGAAAGTATTCTTCCATGTTTCTCTGATAAAACTCTCATCCCCTTAGGCCCTCTCCCATGATTTCCTCAAATAGAAAACTGTTCTCCACTGATCTCTTTGGGCACTCTCCAGCGCTTTGCTGTGTTTTCCCTTCTTCCACTGCTGATCCTACTAAGACAGTGAAGGCGAACCTTTTGAGCTCGGCCTGTCAGCATTTTCAAAAATCCTAACTTAACTCTGGTGCCCTGTCACATACAGAAATTTTTTGATATTTGCAACGATAGTAAAACAAAGATTTATATATTTAATATTTATTTTATATATTTAAATGCCATTTAACAAAGAATAATCTACCAAAAAAATGAGTTTGCTTGTCACCTCTGACAGGTGTGTCATAAGTTCGCCATCACTGTGCTAAGGTGATGAAGAATCATTGGAGTGTCTGTTTGTACTGGGTAGCTTGTTTTTGGTTAATGGACAGAAACACTCAGCTCAACCATGGGTTCTGTCTAGATCCCACCTCCCTTTGCATCCTACTCAATAGTCCCTCCTTACCAGCATCATTTTGCCTGTCTTTAGAAGAGATGGAGGGAAAACTCTCTGAAGAGGAGGCCTTCCATGCTTTCTGGCGTTGAGTTGGGGCCTCTGCCTTGTGCCTGTGCTGCCAAGTATCTCCTGAATTCAGCTTTGCTGAGAAATTAAATAAAAGTAATAGATACGCATCCCATTCCTGTAATTTGTGTATTTACCTGTCTATTAAACAAAGCGTTTACCATTTACCACATTCATTGAGCACACACAGCCTGGATGGGTAGTGTTATGTGGTTCCTGTGAAAATATTAAATGCTCGGAGTAGTTAATGTGCTAATATATGTCCTGGGTGACTAGGTTTGTTCAAAGTGGCTTCTTTGAAAATCGAACCGAGATTGCTGTCTTCTTTCAACCTGGACATAAAACTATGTTATCATTGTTAGCTTCCCTTGAAGGTAGTTCTGACCATGAGAATACATTACTACAATGGAAAATGATTGGAAATGACATGTGCCATTTCAGGCTTCGGCATACAAACCTTGAATGTGCCGCTCTGTGCGCTTCCGTTTCCTGACTGGCTGGAATGCTGGCATCTCAGAGGCTCCAGTACAGGAAACTTTTTGAAGTGGTTGATGGAATACTGGGAAAGAAAATTTTTAACATAAGCAAGCTAGAAGATGTTTGAAAAATCTTTAGGGGTTAAGATATCCATGATCCACACGAGAATTTGGAGTGAAAGTTCATATGCATATTATATATCACAATTCTATGTGTGGGATACTTTGAGGTGTTTACATGGTATAACAATGTGGGAATGAGGATGTAGTTTTGTATGCAAGTATTTTTAGAATTCTATGTATGTATTAGAATATTTCTGGTGAGTGTTTTCCATGTTTGTAATGAGGATGGGAATGAGTGTGTGCACGTTTGCAATGTGGTATGACAGCACATGTGAACGGTGCAGGACTGGTCCTTGTTCTTACTGTAAGACAGTGTGACTGAGAGTATTAGGGGAAAGGTGTATGAGATCTCAGAATGTTCAGTTCAGTGAAGATCTGAAGGCCTGGTAGCAGAAGTGCCATATAGATTAGAAAGGAGACAGATGAAAGTAAATTTTCTTCAGGGCATATAGGTTCATTAGACTTTGATCTATAGAAGTATTCCGTGTGAGGTGATGTGGATTATTTATGGGATTAGTGTGTGCACATTATGGAATTTGTGAATCTGACAATGATTATGTGATGAAGTGAAGGTAAGAGTGTATCTCCGTAATGGGAATGGAGAATGGGAAAGAGATGAAGACGGAAAGCCTGTGTATATGATAGAACAAGGAAAAAGAAGGACATACAGAGCCATACTTAGTATGGAGAGTGACAGATGTGTGAGTGAGTGTGTCAGGATCTGACTTTATGCTTCCCAGAGAGTAAAGTCTGAGTAAAATGTCATACACACACATCAGCACTGTCTATTGCCTCAGTTTCAGCTGGTGCTATGTTGGAAATTTGTGCTGAGCGACCTTGCCCTGTCCTTGAAGGCACACTGCCTACTTGTCTGTCTGCAGGAGCCTTAGTCCTAGTCCCTCTTTCCTGAAGTCCTTTTCTGCATTTGAGGGGCATATGAACTAAGTAGACAGTAGGCTGAGCAATTAAGCTACATCTCTTGATCAAGTTCAGATCCCTCCTTTGTTTATTCCTTACCATCCTCATCACGACGTGTTTTTCTGAACATGTGTACCTCCACACACCCCTTAGATGGTGAGAAAATAACGTTGATAGGTTTACAGAAGGCCGACTTTTCCCCTTCTGCCTGACCACAGGCTGGGGCCTCCAATGGTGACTTGGGTAGAGGTGTCTTGTCTTGGGTATTGCAGGGTCCTAGTCAATGGAATAAAAAAGAACAGTGAGATGAGGAGGCATTTTCTGGGGTCTTTGTCAATTCAAAAACTCATGTTCAGTGGACATTACAGGTTAGGCATCATCATTTCACTTGACAATTGCTCTCACAGTAATTCAGGTGACTTTCCCATTTAAAATTGTATTTATTCCAAGCTATAACTAAACTCTTTTAAAAAAAATTTGGTTGATACTTGCTTGAATTTACTTTTTTTTACTGTCTTATTGCTTAAAGTATTACAGAAAGTATTACATATGTCTCCTTTTTATCCCCTGCCCTTCACAATCCCCTGGCCTCCCCTACCTCCAGTGTCTTATGTCCATTGGTTATGGTTAAATGCATGCATACAGTCCTTCGGTTGATCTCTTGCCCACCTCCCTCCTACCCCCCAACCCTCCCTGGCCTTCCCACTGCTGTTTGACAATCTGTTTGAGGCAGGTCTTATTAAATGGTGTGTTTGGTGGATGTCAGTTGGATTGGGTATCTTGCATATGATATTTCTGGAGATCTTTCTATACAGATTATCAACAACTTCAAATCATGCCTGAAAGACAGTATGCAGGGATTAAAAGGTGGATATCAATTCAAATTCCTCATGAAAAATTGTGCATTTAGCAGACATATGGTGTGACTTTTATGAAGTTCTTAATGAATATCAATATATTTACATTGCTCTTTATACTGATATATATATATATGTATATGTATACATATATAGGCAGAGCTGTAAAAGGATAAATTTTTATTTTTGGAGAAATTATACACTATTTTGTCACTATTCCTTTTTCAATCTTAGCAAGCTTACTGCTCCTTAATTCACTGTAAGATTATCTTCATGTCTCTGGAATGTGTGCACTATAGTATTATTCATATTTATAGCAAAATGCCATGGTGAATGTAATGTATCCTTAGTGTTTACATTTCTAATGCATTGGTTAAAACTGGGTTGAGGTATAATGTGTTATTGAGTTGGTGTTTGCAAATGTAAATGTGGGATGAGCTTTGTGTGACTGAGGAGGGTTTGTTTACTTTTTTTCACTGTGTTAGTTCAGCACATATTTATTGCATAATGTGTAGATTGCATTTTCAATAATAATGGACTTACGTGCTTTATATATTATGTTGTTTAGATAAGGAATGTTATCACTAAGAATATTGTCTTTGAGACGAGAGCAGTTAGTATATTTCCAAAATGTGGGACAATAGTTATAGAATCTGGGGATGTGAAAATCACGGTTTATAAGAGAAAGAATGCCTGTGCTTTGAAAATAATGGCAGAGATTCCAGAGAATATTTTGTAATACTAGATATGCCATAACCAGAAATTGCATTAGAAAGCAAAGTGTGAAGTATTGACTTTTGAGGAGGTTAAAATAGAATATGGCCCCTATGGCCTAGCATTCTAATTCTTCAGCATTCACCACATAGAATTATGGTCATATTGATAAATATATGTAATAGATTGGCCAGAACATCACATTTTCAAGTAGTTCGAAGTCAAAGCAATCTGAATGATCGGAAGAGTATAATCAATGAAGAAATAATATTTGTGAAATGATATACATGTCCCAAAAATGAACAAAATTACCATCATGTACAACATGGATGAATTACACAAATATAGTAATGAGTGAAAGGACCTAGACACAAAGTATATAGTGTGCCCTTGTATTTCCAAAAATTTTAAAAAAGAAGGATACTAATCTAGTGTCTTAGGAGTCAGAGAAATCATAACGGTTTGCATGGCATGGACAAAAATCCAGCATGGAGAATTTAGAGGCATGTGGAATGTTATAGGGAAATAAATGATGGGGACAGTGACAGCAAAAGGATCTTATAAGAGATGAATGTGAATGGGAAGTACTGCCTATGTAAATATATGATTGTGATGGTGTCTTTTCCTGGGTATCTCTGCACTCTACCTCAAGTTCAGTTCTTGAGGATCCTACCACGTTGGGCCTGTGTTAAGTTATTAGTGCTTCCCAGGATCCTGGTAATATGACATGTGCTTGGCCAGCTCATCGGAAAGTATTCTTCCATGTTTCTCTGATAAAACTCTCATCCCCTTAGGCCCTCTCCCATGATTTCCTCAAATCGAAAACTGTTCTCCACTGATCTCTTTGGGCACTCTCCAGCGCTTTGCTGTGTTTTCCCTTCTTCCACTGCTGATCCTACTAAGACAGTGAAGGCGAACCTTTTGAGCTCGGCCTGTCAGCATTTTCAAAAATCCTAACTTAACTCTGGTGCCCTGTCACATACAGAAATTTTTTGATATTTGCAACGATAGTAAAACAAAGATTTATATATTTAATATTTATTTTATATATTTAAATGCCATTTAACAAAGAATAATCTACCAAAAAAATGAGTTTGCTTGTCACCTCTGACAGGTGTGTCATAAGTTCGCCATCACTGTGCTAAGGTGATGAAGAATCATTGGAGTGTCTGTTTGTACTGGGTAGCTTGTTTTTGGTTAATGGACAGAAACACTCAGCTCAACCATGGGTTCTGTCTAGATCCCACCTCCCTTTGCATCCTACTCAATAGTCCCTCCTTACCAGCATCATTTTGCCTGTCTTTAGAAGAGATGGAGGGAAAACTCTCTGAAGAGGAGGCCTTCCATGCTTTCTGGCGTTGAGTTGGGGCCTCTGCCTTGTGCCTGTGCTGCCAAGTATCTCCTGAATTCAGCTTTGCTGAGAAATTAAATAAAAGTAATAGATACGCATCCCATTCCTGTAATTTGTGTATTTACCTGTCTATTAAACAAAGCGTTTACCATTTACCACATTCATTGAGCACACACAGCCTGGATGGGTAGTGTTATGTGGTTCCTGTGAAAATATTAAATGCTCGGAGTAGTTAATGTGCTAATATATGTCCTGGGTGACTAGGTTTGTTCAAAGTGGCTTCTTTGAAAATCGAACCGAGATTGCTGTCTTCTTTCAACCTGGACATAAAACTATGTTATCATTGTTAGCTTCCCTTGAAGGTAGTTCTGACCATGAGAATACATTACTACAATGGAAAATGATTGGAAATGACATGTGCCATTTCAGGCTTCGGCATACAAACCTTGAATGTGCCGCTCTGTGCGCTTCCGTTTCCTGACTGGCTGGAATGCTGGCATCTCAGAGGCTCCAGTACAGGAAACTTTTTGAAGTGGTTGATGGAATACTGGGAAAGAAAATTTTTAACATAAGCAAGCTAGAAGATGTTTGAAAAATCTTTAGGGGTTAAGATATCCATGATCCACACGAGAATTTGGAGTGAAAGTTCATATGCATATTATATATCACAATTCTATGTGTGGGATACTTTGAGGTGTTTACATGGTATAACAATGTGGGAATGAGGATGTAGTTTTGTATGCAAGTATTTTTAGAATTCTATGTATGTATTAGAATATTTCTGGTGAGTGTTTTCCATGTTTGTAATGAGGATGGGAATGAGTGTGTGCACGTTTGCAATGTGGTATGACAGCACATGTGAACGGTGCAGGACTGGTCCTTGTTCTTACTGTAAGACAGTGTGACTGAGAGTATTAGGGGAAAGGTGTATGAGATCTCAGAATGTTCAGTTCAGTGAAGATCTGAAGGCCTGGTAGCAGAAGTGCCATATAGATTAGAAAGGAGACAGATGAAAGTAAATTTTCTTCAGGGCATATAGGTTCATTAGACTTTGATCTATAGAAGTATTCCGTGTGAGGTGATGTGGATTATTTATGGGATTAGTGTGTGCACATTATGGAATTTGTGAATCTGACAATGATTATGTGATGAAGTGAAGGTAAGAGTGTATCTCCGTAATGGGAATGGAGAATGGGAAAGAGATGAAGACGGAAAGCCTGTGTATATGATAGAACAAGGAAAAAGAAGGACATACAGAGCCATACTTAGTATGGAGAGTGACAGATGTGTGAGTGAGTGTGTCAGGATCTGACTTTATGCTTCCCAGAGAGTAAAGTCTGAGTAAAATGTCATACACACACATCAGCACTGTCTATTGCCTCAGTTTCAGCTGGTGCTATGTTGGAAATTTGTGCTGAGCGACCTTGCCCTGTCCTTGAAGGCACACTGCCTACTTGTCTGTCTGCAGGAGCCTTAGTCCTAGTCCCTCTTTCCTGAAGTCCTTTTCTGCATTTGAGGGGCATATGAACTAAGTAGACAGTAGGCTGAGCAATTAAGCTACATCTCTTGATCAAGTTCAGATCCCTCCTTTGTTTATTCCTTACCATCCTCATCACGACGTGTTTTTCTGAACATGTGTACCTCCACACACCCCTTAGATGGTGAGAAAATAACGTTGATAGGTTTACAGAAGGCCGACTTTTCCCCTTCTGCCTGACCACAGGCTGGGGCCTCCAATGGTGACTTGGGTAGAGGTGTCTTGTCTTGGGTATTGCAGGGTCCTAGTCAATGGAATAAAAAAGAACAGTGAGATGAG
Source organism: Myotis yumanensis (assembly GCF_028538775.1). Lineage (NCBI taxonomy): Eukaryota > Metazoa > Chordata > Mammalia > Chiroptera > Vespertilionidae > Myotis > Myotis yumanensis. Next base: position 77,490,520 of record NW_027223759.1, read on the forward strand.
GAGGCATTTTCTGGGGTCTTTGTCAATTCAAAAACTCATGTTCAGTGGACATTACAGGTTAGGCATCATCATTTCACTTGACAATTGCTCTCACAGTAATTCAGGTGACTTTCCCATTTAAAATTGTATTTATTCCAAGCTATAACTAAACTCTTTTAAAAAAAATTTGGTTGATACTTGCTTGAATTTACTTTTTTTTACTGTCTTATTGCTTAAAGTATTACAGAAAGTATTACATATGTCTCCTTTTTATCCCCTGCCCTTCACAATCCCCTGGCCTCCCCTACCTCCAGTGTCTTATGTCCATTGGTTATGGTTAAATGCATGCATACAGTCCTTCGGTTGATCTCTTGCCCACCTCCCTCCTACCCCGCAACCCTCCCTGGCCTTCCCACTGCTGTTTGACAATCTGTTTGAGGCAGGTCTTATTAAATGGTGTGTTTGGTGGATGTCAGTTGGATTGGGTATCTTGCATATGATATTTCTGGAGATCTTTCTATACAGATTATCAACAACTTCAAATCATGCCTGAAAGACAGTATGCAGGGATTAAAAGGTGGATATCAATTCAAATTCCTCATGAAAAATTGTGCATTTAGCAGACATATGGTGTGACTTTTATGAAGTTCTTAATGAATATCAATATATTTACATTGCTCTTTATACTGATATATATATATATATGTATATGTATACATATATAGGCAGAGCTGTAAAAGGATAAATTTTTATTTTTGAAGAAATTATACACTATTTTGTCACTATTCCTTTTTCAATCTTAGCAAGCTTACTGCTCCTTAATTCACTGTAAGATTATCTTCATGTCTCTGGAATGTGTGCACTATAGTATTATTCATATTTATAGCAAAATGCCATGGTGAATGTAATGTATCCTTAGTGTTTACATTTCTAATGCATTGGTTAAAACTGGGTTGAGGTATAATGTGTTATTGAGTTGGTGTTTGCAAATGTAAATGTGGGATGAGCTTTGTGTGACTGAGGAGGGTTTGTTTACTTTTTTTCACTGTGTTAGTTCAGCACATATTTATTGCATAATGTGTAGATTGCATTTTCAATAATAATGGACTTACGTGCTTTATATATTATGTTGTTTAGATAAGGAATGTTATCACTAAGAATATTGTCTTTGAGACGAGAGCAGTTAGTATATTTCCAAAATGTGGGACAATAGTTATAGAATCTGGGGATGTGAAAATCACGGTTTATAAGAGAAAGAATGCCTGTGCTTTGAAAATAATGGCAGAGATTCCAGAGAATATTTTGTAATACTAGATATGCCATAACCAGAAATTGCATTAGAAAGCAAAGTGTGAAGTATTGACTTTTGAGGAGGTTAAAATAGAATATGGCCCCTATGGCCTAGCATTCTAATTCTTCAGCATTCACCACATAGAATTATGGTCATATTGATAAATATATGTAATAGATTGGCCAGAACATCACATTTTCAAGTAGTTCGAAGTCAAAGCAATCTGCATGATCGGAAGAGTATAATCAATGAAGAAATAATATTTGTGAAATGATATACATGTCCCAAAAATGAACAAAATTACCATCATGTACAACATGGATGAATTACACAAATATAGTAATGAGTGAAAGGACCTAGACACAAAGTATATAGTGTGCCCTTGTATTTCCAAAAATTTTAAAAAAGAAGGATACTAATCTAGTGTCTTAGGAGTCAGAGAAATCATAACGGTTTGCATGGCATGGACAAAAATCCAGCATGGAGAATTTAGAGGCATGTGGAATGTTATAGGGAAATAAATGATGGGGACAGTGACAGCAAAAGGATCTTATAAGAGATGAATGTGAATGGGAAGTACTGCCTATGTAAATATATGATTGTGATGGTGTCTTTTCCTGGGTATCTCTGCACTCTACCTCAAGTTCAGTTCTTGAGGATCCTACCACGTTGGGCCTGTGTTAAGTTATTAGTGCTTCCCAGGATCCTGGTAATATGACATGTGCTTGGCCAGCTCATCGGAAAGTATTCTTCCATGTTTCTCTGATAAAACTCTCATCCCCTTAGGCCCTCTCCCATGATTTCCTCAAATCGAAAACTGTTCTCCACTGATCTCTTTGGGCACTCTCCAGCGCTTTGCTGTGTTTTCCCTTCTTCCACTGCTGATCCTACTAAGACAGTGAAGGCGAACCTTTTGAGCTCGGCCTGTCAGCATTTTCAAAAATCCTAACTTAACTCTGGTGCCCTGTCACATACAGAAATTTTTTGATATTTGCAACGATAGTAAAACAAAGATTTATATATTTAATATTTATTTTATATATTTAAATGCCATTTAACAAAGAAAAATCTACCAAAAAAATGAGTTTGCTTGTCACCTCTGACAGGTGTGTCATAAGTTCGCCATCACTGTGCTAAGGTGATGAAGAATCATTGGAGTGTCTGTTTGTACTGGGTAGCTTGTTTTTGGTTAATGGACAGAAACACTCAGCTCAACCATGGGTTCTGTCTAGATCCCACCTCCCTTTGCATCCTACTCAATAGTCCCTCCTTACCAGCATCATTTTGCCTGTCTTTAGAAGAGATGGAGGGAAAACTCTCTGAAGAGGAGGCCTTCCATGCTTTCTGGCGTTGAGTTGGGGCCTCTGCCTTGTGCCTGTGCTGCCAAGTATCTCCTGAATTCAGCTTTGCTGAGAAATTAAATAAAAGTAATAGATACGCATCCCATTCCTGTAATTTGTGTATTTACCTGTCTATTAAACAAAGCGTTTACCATTTACCACATTCATTGAGCACACACAGCCTGGATGGGTAGTGTTATGTGGTTCCTGTGAAAATATTAAATGCTCGGAGTAGTTAATGTGCTAATATATGTCCTGGGTGACTAGGTTTGTTCAAAGTGGCTTCTTTGAAAATCGAACCGAGATTGCTGTCTTCTTTCAACCTGGACATAAAACTATGTTATCATTGTTAGCTTCCCTTGAAGGTAGTTCTGACCATGAGAATACATTACTACAATGGAAAATGATTGGAAATGACATGTGCCATTTCAGGCTTCGGCATACAAACCTTGAATGTGCCGCTCTGTGCGCTTCCGTTTCCTGACTGGCTGGAATGCTGGCATCTCAGAGGCTCCAGTACAGGAAACTTTTTGAAGTGGTTGATGGAATACTGGGAAAGAAAATTTTTAACATAAGCAAGCTAGAAGATGTTTGAAAAATCTTTAGGGGTTAAGATATCCATGATCCACACGAGAATTTGGAGTGAAAGTTCATATGCATATTATATATCACAATTCTATGTGTGGGATACTTTGAGGTGTTTACATGGTATAACAATGTGGGAATGAGGATGTAGTTTTGTATGCAAGTATTTTTAGAATTCTATGTATGTATTAGAATATTTCTGGTGAGTGTTTTCCATGTTTGTAATGAGGATGGGAATGAGTGTGTGCACGTTTGCAATGTGGTATGACAGCACATGTGAACGGTGCAGGACTGGTCCTTGTTCTTACTGTAAGACAGTGTGACTGAGAGTATTAGGGGAAAGGTGTATGAGATCTCAGAATGTTCAGTTCAGTGAAGATCTGAAGGCCTGGTAGCAGAAGTGCCATATAGATTAGAAAGGAGACAGATGAAAGTAAATTTTCTTCAGGGCATATAGGTTCATTAGACTTTGATCTATAGAAGTATTCCGTGTGAGGTGATGTGGATTATTTATGGGATTAGTGTGTGCACATTATGGAATTTGTGAATCTGACAATGATTATGTGATGAAGTGAAGGTAAGAGTGTATCTCCGTAATGGGAATGGAGAATGGGAAAGAGATGAAGACGGAAAGCCTGTGTATATGATAGAACAAGGAAAAAGAAGGACATACAGAGCCATACTTAGTATGGAGAGTGACAGATGTGTGAGTGAGTGTGTCAGGATCTGACTTTATGCTTCCCAGAGAGTAAAGTCTGAGTAAAATGTCATACACACACATCAGCACTGTCTATTGCCTCAGTTTCAGCTGGTGCTATGTTGGAAATTTGTGCTGAGCGACCTTGCCCTGTCCTTGAAGGCACACTGCCTACTTGTCTGTCTGCAGGAGCCTTAGTCCTAGTCCCTCTTTCCTGAAGTCCTTTTCTGCATTTGAGGGGCATATGAACTAAGTAGACAGTAGGCTGAGCAATTAAGCTACATCTCTTGATCAAGTTCAGATCCCTCCTTTGTTTATTCCTTACCATCCTCATCACGACGTGTTTTTCTGAACATGTGTACCTCCACACACCCCTTAGATGGTGAGAAAATAACGTTGATAGGTTTACAGAAGGCCGACTTTTCCCCTTCTGCCTGACCACAGGCTGGGGCCTCCAATGGTGACTTGGGTAGAGGTGTCTTGTCTTGGGTATTGCAGGGTCCTAGTCAATGGAATAAAAAAGAACAGTGAGATGAGGAGGCATTTTCTGGGGTCTTTGTCAATTCAAAAACTCATGTTCAGTGGACATTACAGGTTAGGCATCATCATTTCACTTGACAATTGCTCTCACAGTAATTCAGGTGACTTTCCCATTTAAAATTGTATTTATTCCAAGCTATAACTAAACTCTTTTAAAAAAAATTTGGTTGATACTTGCTTGAATTTACTTTTTTTTACTGTCTTATTGCTTAAAGTATTACAGAAAGTATTACATATGTCTCCTTTTTATCCCCTGCCCTTCACAATCCCCTGGCCTCCCCTACCTCCAGTGTCTTATGTCCATTGGTTATGGTTAAATGCATGCATACAGTCCTTCGGTTGATCTCTTGCCCACCTCCCTCCTACCCCCCAACCCTCCCTGGCCTTCCCACTGCTGTTTGACAATCTGTTTGAGGCAGGTCTTATTAAATGGTGTGTTTGGTGGATGTCAGTTGGATTGGGTATCTTGCATATGATATTTCTGGAGATCTTTCTATACAGATTATCAACAACTTCAAATCATGCCTGAAAGACAGTATGCAGGGATTAAAAGGTGGATATCAATTCAAATTCCTCATGAAAAATTGTGCATTTAGCAGACATATGGTGTGACTTTTATGAAGTTCTTAATGAATATCAATATATTTACATTGCTCTTTATACTGATATATATATATATGTATATGTATACATATATAGGCAGAGCTGTAAAAGGATAAATTTTTATTTTTGGAGAAATTATACACTATTTTGTCACTATTCCTTTTTCAATCTTAGCAAGCTTACTGCTCCTTAATTCACTGTAAGATTATCTTCATGTCTCTGGAATGTGTGCACTATAGTATTATTCATATTTATAGCAAAATGCCATAGTGAATGTAATGTATCCTTAGTGTTTACATTTCTAATGCATTGGTTAAAACTGGGTTGAGGTATAATGTGTTATTGAGTTGGTGTTTGCAAATGTAAATGTGGGATGAGCTTTGTGTGACTGAGGAGGGTTTGTTTACTTTTTTTCACTGTGTTAGTTCAGCACATATTTATTGCATAATGTGTAGATTGCATTTTCAATAATAATGGACTTACGTGCTTTATATATTATGTTGTTTAGATAAGGAATGTTATCACTAAGAATATTGTCTTTGAGACGAGAGCAGTTAGTATATTTCCAAAATGTGGGACAATAGTTATAGAATCTGGGGATGTGAAAATCATGGTTTATAAGAGAAAGAATGCCTGTGCTTTGAAAATAATGGCAGAGATTCCAGAGAATATTTTGTAATACTAGATATGCCATAACCAGAAATTGCATTAGAAAGCAAAGTGTGAAGTATTGACTTTTGAGGAGGTTAAAATAGAATATGGCCCCTATGGCCTAGCATTCTAATTCTTCAGCATTCACCACATAGAATTATGGTCATATTGATAAATATATGTAATAGATTGGCCAGAACATCACATTTTCAAGTAGTTCAAAGTCAAAGCAATCTGCATGATCGGAAGAGTATAATCAATGAAGAAATAATATTTGTGAAATGATATACATGTCCCAAAAATGAACAAAATTACCATCATGTACAACATGGATGAATTACACAAATATAGTAATGAGTGAAAGGACCTAGACACAAAGTATATAGTGTGCCCTTGTATTTCCAAAAATTTTAAAAAAGAAGGATACTAATCTAGTGTCTTAGGAGTCAGAGAAATCATAACGGTTTGCATGGCATGGACAAAAATCCAGCATGGAGAATTTAGAGGCATGTGGAATGTTATAGGGAAATAAATGATGGGGACAGTGACAGCAAAAGGATCTTATAAGAGATGAATGTGAATGGGAAGTACTGCCTATGTAAATATATGATTGTGATGGTGTCTTTTCCTGGGTATCTCTGCACTCTACCTCAAGTTCAGTTCTTGAGGATCCTACCACGTTGGGCCTGTGTTAAGTTATTAGTGCTTCCCAGGATCCTGGTAATATGACATGTGCTTGGCCAGCTCATCGGAAAGTATTCTTCCATGTTTCTCTGATAAAACTCTCATCCCCTTAGGCCCTCTCCCATGATTTCCTCAAATCGAAAACTGTTCTCCACTGATCTCTTTGGGCACTCTCCAGCGCTTTGCTGTGTTTTCCCTTCTTCCACTGCTGATCCTACTAAGACAGTGAAGGCGAACCTTTTGAGCTCGGCCTGTCAGCATTTTCAAAAATCCTAACTTAACTCTGGTGCCCTGTCACATACAGAAATTTTTTGATATTTGCAACGATAGTAAAACAAAGATTTATATATTTAATATTTATTTTATATATTTAAATGCCATTTAACAAAGAAAAATCTACCAAAAAAATGAGTTTGCTTGTCACCTCTGACAGGTGTGTCATAAGTTCGCCATCACTGTGCTAAGGTGATGAAGAATCATTGGAGTGTCTGTTTGTACTGGGTAGCTTGTTTTTGGTTAATGGACAGAAACACTCAGCTCAACCATGGGTTCTGTCTAGATCCCACCTCCCTTTGCATCCTACTCAATAGTCCCTCCTTACCAGCATCATTTTGCCTGTCTTTAGAAGAGATGGAGGGAAAACTCTCTGAAGAGGAGGCCTTCCATGCTTTCTGGCGTTGAGTTGGGGCCTCTGCCTTGTGCCTGTGCTGCCAAGTATCTCCTGAATTCAGCTTTGCTGAGAAATTAAATAAAAGTAATAGATACGCATCCCATTCCTGTAATTTGTGTATTTACCTGTCTATTAAACAAAGCGTTTACCATTTACCACATTCATTGAGCACACACAGCCTGGATGGGTAGTGTTATGTGGTTCCTGTGAAAATATTAAATGCACGGAGTAGTTAAAGTGCTAATATATGTCCTGGGTGACTAGGTTTGTTCAAAGTGGCTTCTTTGAAAATCGAACCGAGATTGCTGTCTTCTTTCAACCTGGACATAAAACTATGTTATCATTGTTAGCTTCCCTTGAAGGTAGTTCTGACCATGAGAATACATTACTACAATGGAAAATGATTGGAAATGACATGTGCCATTTCAGGCTTCGCCATACAAACCTTGAATGTGCCGCTTTGTGTGCTTCCGTTTCCTGACTGGCAGGAATGCTGGCATCTCAGAGGCTCCAGTATAGGAAACTTTTTGAAGTGGTTGATGGAATACTGGGAAAGGAAATTTTTAACATAAGCAAGCTAGAAGATGTGTGTGAAACCTATAGGGGTTAAGATATCCATGACCCACACGAGAATTTGTAGTGAGAGTTCATATGCATATGATATATCAGAATTCTATTTGTGGGATACTTTGAGGTGTTTACATGGTATAACAATGTGGGAATGAGGATGTAGTTTTGTATGCAAGTATTTTTGGAATTCTATGTATGTATTAGAATATTTCTGGTGAGTGTTTTCCATGTTGGTAATGAGGATGGGAATGAGTGTGTGCATGTTTGCAATGTGGTATGATAGCACATGTGAACGGTGCAATACTGGTCCTTGTTCTTACTGTAAGACAGTGAGACTGAGAGTATTAGGGGAAGGATGTATGAGATCTCAGAATGTTCAGTTCAGTGAAGATCTGAAGGCCTGGTAGCTGAAGTGCCATATAGATTAGAAAGGAAACAGATGAAAGTAAATTTTCTTCAGGGTATATAGGTTCATTAGACTTTAACCTAAAGAAGTTTCCTGTGTGAGGGGATGTGGATTATTTATGGGATTAGTGTGTGCATATTTTGGAATTTGTGAACCTGATAATCATTATGTGATGAAGTGAAGGTAAGAGTGTATCTCCGTAATGGGAATGGAGAATGGGAAAGAGATGAAGACGGAAAGCCTGTGTATATGATAGAACAAGGAAAAAGAAGGACATACAGAGCCATACTTGGTATGGAGATTGACAGGTGTGTGAGTGAGTGTGTGAGGATTTGACTTTATGCTTCCCAGAGAGTAAGGTCTGAGTAAAACGTCATACACACACATCAGCACTGGCTATTGCCTCAGTTTCAGCTGGTGCTATGTTTGAAATTTGTGCTGAGTGTCCTTGCCCTGTCCTTGAAGGCACACTGCCTACTTGTCTGTCTGCAGGAGCCTTAGTCCTAGTCCCTCTTTCCTGAAGTCCTTTTCTGCATTTGAGGGGCATAGGAACTAAGTAGAGAGTAAGCTGACCAATTAAGCTGTATCTATTGATCAAGTTCAGATCCCTCCTTTTTTTATTCCTTACCATCCTCAACACGATGTGTTTTTCTGAACATGTGTACCTCCACACACCCCTTAGATGGTGAGAAAATAACGTTGATAGGTTTACAGAAGGCAGACTTTTTCCCTTCTGCCTGACCACAGGCTGGGGCCTCCAATGGTGACTTGGGTAGAGGTGTCTTGTCTCGGGTATTGCAGGGTCCTGGGCAATGCAATAAAAAAGAACACTGAGATGAGGCATTTTCTGGGGTCTTTGTCAATTCAAAGACTGCATGTTCAGTGGACATTACATGTCAGGCATCATCATTTCACTTGACACTTGCTATCACAGTAATTAAGGTGACTTTCCCATTTAAAATTGTATTTATTCCAAGCTATAAGTAAACTCTTATTAAATGGTGTGTTTAGTGGATGTCAGTTGGATTGGGTATCTTGCACATGATATTTCTGGAGATCTATCTATACAGATTATCAACATCTTCGAATCATGCCTGAAAGACAGTATGCAGAGATGGAAAGGTAGATATCAATTCAAATTCCTCATGAAAAATTGTGCATTTAGCAGATATATGGTGTGACTTTTATGAAGTTCTTAATGAATATCAATATATTTACATTGCTCTTTATACTGATATATATATATATATGTATATATATATATATAGGCAGAGCTGTAAAAGATAAATGTTTATTTTTGAAGAAATTATACACTATTTTGTCACTGTTCCTGTTTCAATCTTAGCAAGCTTGCTGCTGCTTAATTCACTGTAAGATTATATTCATGTCTCTGGAATGTGTGTGCTATAGTATTATTCATATTTATAGCAAAATGCCATGGTGAATGTAATGTACTTAGCGTTTACATTTCTAATGCGTTGGTTAAAAATGGGTTGAGGTATAATGTGTTATTGCGTTGGTGTTTGCAAATGTTAATGTGGAATGAGCTTTGTGTGACTGAGGAGGGTATGTGTGCTTTTTGTCGCTGTTTTAGTTCAGCACATATTTATTGCATAATGTGTAGATTGCATTATCAATAATAATGGACTTACGTGCTTTATATATTATGCTGTTTAGATAAGGAATGTTATCACTAAGAATATTTTCTTTGACTAGAGCAGTTAGTATATTTCCAAAATGTGAGACAATAGTTATAGAATGTGGGGATGTGAAAATCAAGGTTTATAAGAGAAAGAATGCCTGTGGTTTGATAATAATGGCAGAGAATGACGAGAATATTTTGTAATACTAGATATGCCTAACAAGAAATTGCATTAGAAAGCAAAGTGTGAAGTATTGACTTTTGAGGAGGTTAAAATAGAATATGGCCCCTATGGCCTAGCATATTAATTCTTCAGCATTCACCTCATAGAATTATGCTCATATTGACAAATATATGTAATAGATTGCCCAGAACATCACATTTTCAAGTAGTTCGAAGTCAAAGCAACCTGAATGATGGGAAGAGTATAATCAATGAAGAAATAATATTTGTGAAATGATATACATATCCCAAAAATGAACAAAATTAACATAATGTACAACATGGATGAATTACACAAATATAGTAATGAGTGAAAGGAGGTAGACACAAAGTTTATACTGTGCCCTTGTATTTCCAAAAATTTTAAAAAACAAGGATACTAATCTAGCGTCTTAGGAGTCAGAGAAATCATAACGGTATGCATGGCATGGGCAAAAATCCAGCATGGAGAATTTAGAGGCATGTGGAATGTTATGGAGAAATGAATGATGGGGACAGTGACAGCAAAAGGATCTTATAAGAGATGAATGTGAATGGGAAGTACTGGCTATGTAAAAATATGATTGTGATGGTGTCTTTTCCTGGGTATCTCTGCACTGTACCTCAAGTTCAGTTCTTCAGGATCCTACCACGTTGGGCCTATGTTAAGTTATTAGTGCTTCCCAGGATCCTGGTAATATGACATGTGCTTGGCCAGCTCATAGGAAAGTATTCTTCCATGTTTCTCTGATAAAACTCTCATCCCCTTAGGCCCTCTCCCATGAATCCTCAAATAGAACACTGTTCTCCACTGATCTCCTTGGGCTCCCTCCAGCTCTTTGCGGTGTTTTCCCTTCTTCCACTGCTGATCCTACTAAGACAGTGAAGGCGAACCTTTTGAGCTCGGCCTGTCAGCATTTTCAAAAATCCTAACTTAACTCTGGTGCCCTGTCACATACAGAAATTTTTTGATATTTGCAACGATAGTAAAACAAAGATTTATATATTTAATATTTATTTCATATATTTAAATGCCATTTAAGAAAAAAATCTACCAAAAAAATGAGTTTGCTTTTCACCTCTGACAGGTGTGTCATAGGTTCGCCATCACTGTGCTAAGAAGATGCAGAATCATTAGAGTATCTGTTTGTACTGGGTAGCTTGTTGTCGGTTAATGGACAGAAACACTTAGCTCAACCATGGTTTCTGTCTAGATCCCACCTCCCTTTGCATCCTACTCAATAGTCCCTCCTTACCAGCATCACTTTGCCTGTCTTTAGAAGAGATGGAGGGAAAACTCTCTGAAGAGGAGGCCTTCCATGCTTTCTGGCGTTGAGTTGGGGCCTCTGCCTTGTGCCTGTGCTGCGAAGCATCTCCTGATTTCAGCTTTGCTGAGAAATTAAATAAAAGTAATAGATACGCATCCCATTCCTGTAATTTGTGTATTTACCTGTCTATTAAACAAAGCGTTTACCATTTACCACATTCATTGAGCACACACAGCCTGGATGGGTAGTGTTATGTGGTTCCTGTGAAAATATTAAATGCACGGAGTAGTTAAAGTGCTAATATATGTCCTGGGTGACTAGGTTTGTTCAAAGTGGCTTCTTTGAAAATCGAACCGAAATTGCTGTCTTCTTTCAACCTGGACATAAAACTATGTTATCATTGTTAGCTTCCCTTGAAGGTAGTTCTGACCATGAGAATACATTACTACAATGGAAAATGATTGGAAATGACATGTGCCATTTCAGGCTTCGCCATACAAACCTTGAATGTGCCGCTTTGTGTGCTTCCGTTTCCTGACTGGCAGGAATGCTGGCATCTCAGAGGCTCCAGTATAGGAAACTTTTTGAAGTGGTTGATGGAATACTGGGAAAGGAAATTTTTAACATAAGCAAGCTAGAAGATGTGTGTGAAACCTATAGGGGTTAAGATATCCATGACCCACACGAGAATTTGTAGTGAGAGTTCATATGCATATGATATATCAGAATTCTATTTGTGGGATACTTTGAGGTGTTTACATGGTATAACAATGTGGGAATGAGGATGTAGTTTTGTATGCAAGTATTTTTGGAATTCTATGTATGTATTAGAATATTTCTGGTGAGTGTTTTCCATGTTGGTAATGAGGATGGGAATGAGTGTGTGCATGTTTGCAATGTGGTATGATAGCACATGTGAACGGTGCAATACTGGTCCTTGTTCTTACTGTAAGACAGTGAGACTGAGAGTATTAGGGGAAGGATGTATGAGATCTCAGAATGTTCAGTTCAGTGAAGATCTGAAGGCCTGGTAGCTGAAGTGCCATATAGATTAGAAAGGAAACAGATGAAAGTAAATTTTCTTCAGGGTATATAGGTTCATTAGACTTTAACCTAAAGAAGTTTCCTGTGTGAGGGGATGTGGATTATTTATGGGATTAGTGTGTGCATATTTTGGAATTTGTGAACCTGATAATCATTATGTGATGAAGTGAAGGTAAGAGTGTATCTCCGTAATGGGAATGGAGAATGGGAAAGAGATGAAGACGGAAAGCCTGTGTATATGATAGAACAAGGAAAAAGAAGGACATACAGAGCCATACTTGGTATGGAGATTGACAGGTGTGTGAGTGAGTGTGTGAGGATTTGACTTTATGCTTCCCAGAGAGTAAGGTCTGAGTAAAACGTCATACACACACATCAGCACTGGCTATTGCCTCAGTTTCAGCTGGTGCTATGTTTGAAATTTGTGCTGAGTGTCCTTGCCCTGTCCTTGAAGGCACACTGCCTACTTGTCTGTCTGCAGGAGCCTTAGTCCTAGTCCCTCTTTCCTGAAGTCCTTTTCTGCATTTGAGGGGCATAGGAACTAAGTAGAGAGTAAGCTGACCAATTAAGCTGTATCTATTGATCAAGTTCAGATCCCTCCTTTTTTTATTCCTTACCATCCTCAACACGATGTGTTTTTCTGAACATGTGTACCTCCACACACCCCTTAGATGGTGAGAAAATAACGTTGATAGGTTTACAGAAGGCAGACTTTTTCCCTTCTGCCTGACCACAGGCTGGGGCCTCCAATGGTGACTTGGGTAGAGGTGTCTTGTCTCGGGTATTGCAGGGTCCTGGGCAATGCAATAAAAAAGAACACTGAGATGAGGCATTTTCTGGGGTCTTTGTCAATTCAAAGACTGCATGTTCAGTGGACATTACATGTCAGGCATCATCATTTCACTTGACACTTGCTATCACAGTAATTAAGGTGACTTTCCCATTTAAAATTGTATTTATTCCAAGCTATAAGTAAACTCTTATTAAATGGTGTGTTTAGTGGATGTCAGTTGGATTGGGTATCTTGCACATGATATTTCTGGAGATCTATCTATACAGATTATCAACATCTTCGAATCATGCCTGAAAGACAGTATGCAGAGATGGAAAGGTAGATATCAATTCAAATTCCTCATGAAAAATTGTGCATTTAGCAGATATATGGTGTGACTTTTATGAAGTTCTTAATGAATATCAATATATTTACATTGCTCTTTATACTGATATATATATATATATATATGTATATATATATATATAGGCAGAGCTGTAAAAGATAAATGTTTATTTTTGAAGAAATTATACACTATTTTGTCACTGTTCCTGTTTCAATCTTAGCAAGCTTGCTGCTGCTTAATTCACTGTAAGATTATATTCATGTCTCTGGAATGTGTGTGCTATAGTATTATTCATATTTATAGCAAAATGCCATGGTGAATGTAATGTACTTAGCGTTTACATTTCTAATGCGTTGGTTAAAAATGGGTTGAGGTATAATGTGTTATTGCGTTGGTGTTTGCAAATGTTAATGTGGAATGAGCTTTGTGTGACTGAGGAGGGTATGTGTGCTTTTTGTCGCTGTTTTAGTTCAGCACATATTTATTGCATAATGTGTAGATTGCATTATCAATAATAATGGACTTACGTGCTTTATATATTATGCTGTTTAGATAAGGAATGTTATCACTAAGAATATTTTCTTTGACTAGAGCAGTTAGTATATTTCCAAAATGTGAGACAATAGTTATAGAATGTGGGGATGTGAAAATCAAGGTTTATAAGAGAAAGAATGCCTGTGGTTTGATAATAATGGCAGAGAATGACGAGAATATTTTGTAATACTAGATATGCCTAACAAGAAATTGCATTAGAAAGCAAAGTGTGAAGTATTGACTTTTGAGGAGGTTAAAATAGAATATGGCCCCTATGGCCTAGCATACTAATTCTTCAGCATTCACCTCATAGAATTATGCTCATATTGACAAATATATGTAATAGATTGCCCAGAACATCACATTTTCAAGTAGTTCGAAGTCAAAGCAACCTGAATGATGGGAAGAGTATAATCAATGAAGAAATAATATTTGTGAAATGATATACATATCCCAAAAATGAACAAAATTAACATAATGTACAACATGGATGAATTACACAAATATAGTAATGAGTGAAAGGAGGTAGACACAAAGTTTATACTGTGCCCTTGTATTTCCAAAAATTTTAAAAAACAAGGATACTAATCTAGCATCTTAGGAGTCAGAGAAATCATAACGGTATGCATGGCATGGGCAAAAATCCAGCATGGAGAATTTAGAGGCATGTGGAATGTTATGGAGAAATGAATGATGGGGACAGTGACAGCAAAAGGATCTTATAAGAGATGAATGTGAATGGGAAGTACTGGCTATGTAAAAATATGATTGTGATGGTGTCTTTTCCTGGGTATCTCTGCACTGTACCTCAAGTTCAGTTCTTGAGGATCCTACCACGTTGGGCCTATGTTAAGTTATTAGTGCTTCCCAGGATCCTGGTAATATGACATGTGCTTGGCCAGCTCATAGGAAAGTATTCTTCCATGTTTCTCTGATAAAACTCTCATCCCCTTAGGCCCTCTCCCATGAATCCTCAAATAGAACACTGTTCTCCACTGATCTCCTTGGGCTCCCTCCAGCTCTTTGCGGTGTTTTCCCTTCTTCCACTGCTGATCCTTCTAAGACAGTGAAGGCGAACCTTTTGAGCTCGGCCTGTCAGCATTTTGAAAACCCTAACTTAACTCTGGTGCCGTGTCACATATAGAAATTTTTTGATATTTGCAACGATAGTGAAACAAAATTTATATATTTAATATTTATTTCATATATTTAAATGCCATTTAAGAAAAAAATCTACCAAAAAAATGAGTTTGCTTTTCACCTCTGACAGGTGTGTCATAGGTTCGCC
The DNA here is from genome assembly GCF_028538775.1 of Myotis yumanensis. Classification (NCBI taxonomy): domain Eukaryota; kingdom Metazoa; phylum Chordata; class Mammalia; order Chiroptera; family Vespertilionidae; genus Myotis; species Myotis yumanensis. Next base: position 77,505,631 of record NW_027223759.1, read on the forward strand.
ATCACTGTGCTAAGAAGATGCAGAATCATTAGAGTATCTGTTTGTACTGGGTAGCTTGTTGTCGGTTAATGGACAGAAACACTTAGCTCAACCATGGTTTCTGTCTAGATCCCACCTCCCTTTGCATCCTACTCAATAGTCCCTCCTTACCAGCATCACTTTGCCTGTCTTTAGAAGAGATGGAGGGAAAACTCTCTGAAGAGGAGGCCTTCCATGCTTTCTGGCGTTGAGTTGGGGCCTCTGCCTTGTGCCTGTGCTGCGAAGCATCTCCTGATTTCAGCTTTGCTGAGAAATTAAATAAAAGTAATAGATACGCATCCCATTCCTGTAATTTGTGTATTTACCTGTCCATTATGCAAAGCGTCTACCATGTACCACATTCATTGAGCACACACAGCCTGGATGGGTAGTGCTTTGTGGTTCCTATGAAAATATTAAATGCATGGAGTATTTATTGTGCTAATATATGTCCTGGTTGACTGGGTTTGTTCAAAGTGGCTCTTTGAAAATCGAACCGAGATTGCTGTCTTCTTTCAACCTGGACATAAAACTATGTTATCTTTGTTAGCTTCCCTTGAAGGTAGTTCTCACCATGAGAATACATGACTACAATGGGAAATGATTGGAAATGACATGTGCCATTTCAGGCTTCGCCATGGAAACCTTCACTGTGCTGCTCTGTGCTCTTCTGTTTCCTGACTGGCTGGAATGCTGGCATCTCAGAGGCTCCAGTACAGGAAACTTTTTTTTTTAATCCCAATTTTATTTATTTATTTTCTTTTTTCTTTTTATTGCTTAAAGTATTACAAAGGGTATTACATTTGTGTCCATTCCCGCCCCTCCTACCCCCCGACAATCCCCTGGCCTCCCCTAACCACAAGGGAACTTTCTGTTGTGGTTAATGAAATACTGGGAAAGAAAATTTTTAACATAAGCAAGCTAGAAGATGTGTGTGAAACCTATAGGGGTTAAGATATCCATGACCCACACGAGAATTTGTAGTTAAAGTTCATATGCATATGATATATCAGAATTCTATTTGTGGGATACTTTGAGGTGTTTACATGGTATAACAATGTGGGAATGAGGATGTAGTTTTGTATGCAAGTATTTTTGGAATTCTATGTATGTATTAGAATATTTCTGGTGAGTGTTTTCCATGTTGGTAATGAGGATGGGAATGAGTGTGTGCATGTTTGCAATGTGGTATGATAGCACATGTGAACGGTGCAGGACTGGTCCTTGTTCTTACTGTAAGACAGTGAGACTGAGAGTATTAGGGGAAGGATGTATGAGATCTCAGAATGTTCAGTTCAGTGAAGATCTGAAGGCCTGGTAGCTGAAGTGCCATATAGATTAGAAAGGAAACAGATGAAAGTAAATTTTCTTCAGGGTATATAGGTTCATTAGACTTTAACCTAAAGAAGTTTCCTGTGTGAGGTGATGTGGATTATTTATGGGATTAGTGTGTGCATATTATGGAATTTGTGAACCTGATAATCATTATGTGATGAAGTGAAGGTAAGAGTGTATCTCCGTAATGGGAATGGAGAATGGGAAAGAGATGAAGACGGAAAGCCTGTGTATATGATAGAACAAGGAAAAAGAAGGACATACAGAGCCATACTTGGTATGGAGAGTGACAGGTGTGTGAGTGAGTGTGTGAGGATTTGACTTTATGCTTCCCAGAGAGTAAGGTCTGAGAAAAACGTCATACACACACATCAGCACTGTCTATTGCCTCAGTTTCAGCTGGTGCTATGTTGGAAATTTGTGCTGAGTGACCTTGCCCTGTCCTTGAAGGCACACTGCCTACTTGTCTGTCTGCAGGAGCCTTAGTCCTAGTCCCTCTTTTCTGAAGTCTTTTTCTGCATTTGAGGGCAAAATGAACTAAGTAGAGAGTAGGCTGAGCAATTAAGCTACATCTCTTGATCAAGTTCAGAACCCTCCTTTGTTTATTCCTTACCATCCTCATCACGACGTGTTTTTCTGAACATGTGTACCTCCACACACCCCTTAGATGGTGAGAAAATAACGTTGATAGGTTTACAGAAGGCAGTCTTTTTCCCTTCTGCCTGACCACAGGTTGGGGGCTCCAATGGTGACTTGGGTAGAGGTGTCTTGTCTTGGGTATTGCAGGGTCCTAGTCAATGGAATAAAAAAGAACCGTGAGATGAGGAGGCATTTTCTGGGGTCTTTGTCAATTCACAAACTCATGTTCAGTGAACATTACAGGTTAGGCATCATCATTTCACTTGACACTTGCTCTCACAGTAATTAAGGTGACTTTCCCATTTAAAATTATATTTATTCCAAGCTATATGTAAACTCTTGTAAAAAAAATTTGGTTGATACTTGCTTGAATTTACTTTTTTTTACTGTCTTATTGCTTAAAGTATTACAAAAAGTATTACATATGTCTCCGTTTTTTCCCCTGCCCTTGACAATCTCCTGGCCTCCCCTACCCCCAGTGTCTTATGTCCATTGGATATAGTTAAATGCATGCATACAGTCCTTTTGTTGATCTCTTGCCCACCTCCCTCCTACCCCCCAACCCGCCCTGGCCTTCCCACTGCGGTTTGACAATCTGTTTGAGGCAGATCTTATTAAATGGTGTGTTTGGTGGATGTCAGTTGGATTGGGTATCTTGCATATGATATTTCTGGAGATCTTTCTATACAGATTATCAACAACTTCGAATCATGCCTGAAAGACAGTATGCAGGGATTAAAAGGTGGATATCAATTCAAATTCCTCATGAAAAATTGTGCAGATATATGGTGTGACTTTTATGAAGTTCTTAATGAATATCAATATATTTACATTGCTCTTTATACTGATATATATATATATATATATATACATATATGTATATGTATACATATATAGGCAGAGCTGTAAAAGGATAAATGTTTATTTTTGAAGAAATTATACACTATTTTGACACTATTCCTGTTTCAATCTTAGCAAGCTTACTGCTCCTTAATTCACTGTAAGATTATCTTCATGTCTCTGGAATGTGTGCACTATAGTATTATTCATATTTATAGCAAAATGCCATGGTGAATGTAATGTACTTAGTGTTTACATTTCTAATGCATTGGTTAAAACTGGGTTGAGGTATAATGTGTTATTGAGTTGGTGTTTGCAAATGTAAATGTGGAATGAGCTTTGTGTGACTGAGGAGGGTATGTGTGCTTTTTGTCACTGTGTTAGTTCAGCACATATTTATTGCATAATGTGTAGATTGCATTATCAATAATAATGGACTTACGTGCTTTATATATTATGTTGTTTAGATAAGGAATGTTATCACTAAGAATATTGTCTTTGAGACGAGAGCAGTTAGTATATTTCCAAAATGTGAGACAATAGTTATACAATCTGGGGATGTGAAAATCAAGGTTTATAAGAGAAAGAATGCCTGTGCTTTGAAAATAATGGCAGAGATTGCAGAGAATATTTTGTAATACTAGATATGCCATAACCAGAAATTGCATTAGAAAGCAAAGTGTGAAGTATTGACTTTTGAGGAGGTTAAAATAGAGTATGGCCCCTATGGCCTAGCATTCTAATTCTTCAGCATTCACCTCATAGAATTATGCTCGTATTGATAAATATATGTAATAGATTGCCAAGAACATCACATTTTCAAGTAGTTCGAAGTCAAAGCAATCTGAATGATAGGAAGAGTATCATCAATGAAGAAATAATATTTGTGAAATGATATACATGTCCCAAAAATGAACAAAATTAACATCATGTACAACATGAATGAATTACACAAATATAGTAATGAGTGAAAGGAGCTAGACACAAAGTATATACTTTGCCCTTGTATTTCCATAAATTTTAAAAAACAGGGATACTAGTCTAGTGTCTTAGGAGTCAGAGAAATCATAACGGTTTGCATGGCATGGACAAAAATCCAGCATGGAGAATTTAGAGGCATGTGGAATGTTATAGGGAAATGAATGATGGGGACAGTGACAGCAAAAGGATCTTATAAGAGATGAATGTGAATGGGAAATACTGACTATGTAAATATATGGATGTGATGGTGTCTTTTCCTGGGTATCTCTGCACTGTACCTCAAGTTCAGTTCTTGAGGATCCTACCACATTGGGCCTGTGTTAAGTTATTAGTGCTTCCCAGGATCCTGGTAATATGACATGTGCTTGGCCAGCTCATAGGAAAGTATTCTTCCATGTTTCTCTGATAAAACTCTCATCCCCTTAGGCCCTCTCCCATGATTTCCTCAAATAGAACACTGTTCTCCACTGATCTCCTTGGGCTCCCTCCAGCTCTTTGCGGTATTTTCCCTTGCTTCCACCGCTGATCCTACTAAGACAGTGAAGGAGAACCTTTTGAGCTCTGCCATTCAGCATTTTGAAATACCTTAACTTAACTCTGGTGCCGTGTCACATATAGAAATTTTTTGATATTTGCAATGATAGTAAAACAAAGATTTATATATTTAATATTTATTTTATATATTTAAATGCCATTTAACAAAGAAAAATCTACTCAAAAAATGATTTTTCTTGTCACCTCTGACAGGTGTGTCATAAGTTCGCCATCACTGTGCTAAGGTGATGAAGAATCATTGGAGTGTCTGTTTGTACTGGGTAGCTTGTTTTTGGTTAATGGACAGAAACACTTAGCTCAACCATGGGTTCTGTCTAGATCCCACCTCCCTTTGCATCCTACTCAATAGTCCCTCCTTACCAGCATCATTTTGCCTGTCTTTTGAAGATATTGAGGGAAAACTCTGTGAAGAGTAGGCCTTCCATGCTTTCTGGCATTGAGTTGGGGCCTCTGCCTTGTGCCTGCGCTGCGAAGCATCTCCTGAATTCAGCTTTGCTGAGAAGTTAAATAAAAGTAATAGATACGCATCCCATTCCTGTAATTTGTGTATTTACCTGTCCATTAAACAAAGCGTCTACCATGTACCACATTCATTGAGCACACACAGCCTGGATGGATAGTGTTATGTGGTTCCTATGAAAATATTAAATGCATGGAGTAGTTATTGTGCTAATATATGTCCTGGGTGACTGGGTTTGTTCAAAGTGGCTTCTTTGAAAATGGAACCGAGATTGCTGGTCTTCTTTCAACCTGGACATAAAACTATGTTATCTTTGTTAGCTTCCCTTGAAGGTAGTTTTGACCACGAGAAAACATTACTACAATGGAAAATGATTGGAAATGACATGTGCCATTTCAGGCTTCGCCATACAAACCTTTAATGTGCCACACTGTGCTCTTTTGTTTCTTGACTGGCTGGAATGCTGGCATCTCAGAGGCTGCAGTACAGAAAACTTTTTTTTTTATCCCAATTTTTTTTATTTATTTATTTTCTTTTCTCTTTTTATTGCTTAAAGTATTACAAAGGGTATTACATATGTGTCCTCCCCCCCGCCCCCTTGACAATCACCTGGCCTCCCCACCCCGCAAGGGAACTTTTTGATGTGGTTGATGGAATACTGGGAAAGAAAATTTTTAACATAAGCAAGCTAGAAGATGTGTGTGAAATCTATAGCGGTTAAGATGTTCATGACCCACAGGAGAATTTGGAGTGAAAGTTCATGTGCATATTATATTTCAGAATTCTATGTCTGGGATACTTTGAAGTATTTACATGGTATAACAATGTGGGAATGAGGATGTAGTTTTGTATGCAAGTATTTTTAGAATTCTATGTATGTATTAGAATATTTCTGGTGAGTGTTTTCCATGTTGGTAAAGAGGATGTGGATGAGTGTGTGCATGTTTGTAAGTTGTATGACAGTACATGTGAAAGGTGCAGGACTGGTCCTTGTTCTTACTGTAAGACAGTGAGACTGAGAGTATTGGGGAAGGGTGTATGAGATCTCAGAATATTCAGTTCAGTGAAGATCTGAAGGCCTGGTAGCTGAAGTGCCATATAGATTAGAAAGGAGACAGATGAAAGTAAATTTTCTTCAGGGCATATATGTTCATTAGACTTTGACCTAAAGAAATTTTTTGTGTGAGGTGATGTGGTTTATTTATGGGATTAATGTGTGCATATTGTGGAATTTGTGAATCTGACAATGATTATGTGATGAAGTGAAGGTAAGAGTGTATCTCCGTAATGGGAATGGAGAATGGGAAAGAGAGATGAAGAGGGAAAGCCTGTGTATATGATAGAACAAGGGAAAAGAAGGACATACAGAGCCTTACTTGGTATGGAGGATGACAGATGTGTGAGTGAGTGTGTGAGGATCTGACTTTGTTCTTCCCAGAGAGTAAGGTCTGTGTAAAATGTCATACACACACATCAGCACTGTCTCTTGCCTCAGTTTCAGCTGGCGCTATGCTGGAAATTTGTGCTGAGCGACCTTGCCCTGTCCTTGAAGGCACACTGCCTACTTGTCTGTCTGCAGGAGCCTTAGTCCTAGTCCCTCTTTCCTGAAGTCCTTTTCTGCATTTGAGGGGAAAATGAACTAAGTAGAGAGTAGGCTGAGCAATTAAGCTACATCTCTTGATCAAGTTCAGATCCCTCCTTTGTTTAGTCCTTACCATCCTCATCACGACGTGTTTTTCTGAACATGTGTACCTCCACACACCCCTTAGATGGTGAGAAAATAACGTTGATAGGTTTACAGAAGGCAGACTTTTTCCCTTCTGCCTGACCACAGGCTGGGGCCTCCAATGGTGACTTGGGTAGAGGTGTCTTGTCTTGGATATTGCAGGGTCCTAGTCAATGGAATAAAAAAGAGCACTGAGATGAGTAGGCATTTTCTTGGGTCTTTGTCAATTCAAAAACTCATGTTCAGTGGACATTACAGGTTAGGCATCATCATTTCACTTGACACTTGCTCTCACAGTAATTAAGGTGACTTTCCCATTTAAAATTATATTTATTCCAAGCTATAAGTAAACTCTTTTTTAAAAAAAATATTTTTGTTGATACTTGCTTGACTTTATTTTTTTTACTGTCTTATTGCTTAAAGTATTACAAAAAGTATAACATATGTCTCCTTTTTTCCCCCCGCCCTTGACAATCCCCTGGCCTCCCCTACCCCCAGTGTCTTATGTCCTTTGGTTATGCTTATATGCATGCATACAAGTCCTTTGGTTGATCTCTTACCTCCCCTCTCTCCTCCCCCCCAACCCTCCTTGGCCTTCCCACTGCAGTTTGACAATTTTTTTGAGGCAGCTCTTATTAAACGGTGTGTTTTTTGGATGTCAGTTGGATTGGGTATCTTGCATGTGATATTTCTGGAGATCTACATAGATTATCAACAACCTAATTTCTTGTGTGAAAGACAGTGTGCAGGAACAAAAGTTGGATATCAATCCAATTTCCTCATGAAAAAGTGTACAGTTTGGAAATATGTGGTGTGAGTTTCTTGAAGCATCCTGAATGTATCTATATATTTATATTGCTACCTATAGTGATCTTGATATACAGACAGATATACAAAACGATGAATTTTTATTTTTGAAGAAATTATATTATTACGTCACTGTCCCAGTTTCAATGTTAGCCAAGCTCAATGCTCATTATTATCATCATATCTCATGAATGTATATCCTTTGTATATTATTCATATTTGTAGCAAAATGCTATGGTGAAGGTAATGTGCATGGTGTTTAAGTTTATAATGTGTTGGTTAAAACTAGATTAGGTTTAATGTGTGATTGATTTGGTGTTTGCAAATCTGAATATGGGTTGGGCTTTGTGTGATGGAGAAGGGTATATGTGCTCTTTGTGTGTTAGTTCAGCACATATTTATGTGTGTAGATTGAATTTCCTATAATGAAGGATTTGTGTGTTTTTCATATCATGCAGTTTAGATAGGAATTTTATTATTGAGAATATTCTGTTTGAGACTAGTGAAATTGCAAAATGTGTGAGGGTTAATGAAAGAATGTGAAGATGTAAAAATGAAGGTGTATAAGAGAAAGAATACCTTTGCTTTAAAAAAGATGCAAAGAGTACAAAAAAGAGTGTGTAAATTAGGAGGCCAGTAACATGTAATTGCCTTAGAAGTTAAAAGCATGACAGATTGAGTTCTGAAGCGGTTAAGATAGAATATGGCACTTTAGGCCCAGCAGTCTAGCTCTTCAGCATTCACCAAGTAGAAATGTGTCCATACTGAAAAATACTTGTAATAGAATGCCTAGAAAATAACCTTTTCATGTAGTTCAGACACAAAGCAACCGAAATGCTCAGAAAAGTATAATCAATGGAGAAATTATATTCATGCAATTTCATACAGATACCAAGAATGAAAAAGCTAAAGTCTAATGCTACATGAATGAATATCACAAATATAACGAAGAGAGAAAGGAACCAGACACAAAGTATGTATTTTGCACTCTGTTTACCTAAAATTTAAAAGCAGGGATACCAATCTCACCAACAAAATAGAAACAGAGGCATGGACACATAGAATAGACTGACCCCTCTCACAGAGGAGGAGAGAGGAGATGGGATGAGAGAAGGTAAAGGGATTAGCCAAAGAGCACATATGCATACTTGATGGACACAGACAACAGTGTTGTGATGGCCACAGGAAAGGGGGAGTGGGTGCGGGGAGGTAGGCAAGACTTAAGGCGGTCGGGCAATGACAACACTTGTAATAGTACCAATGATAAAAATAAAGTTAAAATATGATGTTGCCAAAGGTCCCCTGGAGGACGCAGAAATCCCAAACAAGTTGGAAATACTAGTTCCCTTGAGGAATGTGAGCTACCATTAGAACTTCGGGGTTGGCTCCAATCTGTCTCCCCCCACCCCTGACCAACAGTTCTTCCATATACTGGTTCCTTGTTTACTTTTAATTTCCATAGCAACCAAAGTATTCCAGTTTTCCAGTTTTCAGAAAGAGCCAAACTTTCTCCTTAATTTAACCTTAATTTAACCCTCATTGTTAATGGTTGTTTTTTTGTTTTGTTTTGTGAGTGTGTGTGTGTGTGTGTATCCCATTTTTTCTTACATTTCACATAGTAGGCCCACATTTACATCTTCATAATCTAAAACATAACAATTCATTTTTACCCCTGAGTAAATACATTCTATCTGATATTAAACACTCATCCTTGCACAATAAGTTTCAGTGTTCAAAGTCCTTCTCCCCCCCACCCCCCAATTTATTGCTCACTTCTAGGAGCCAGACTTTCTTCTTGATTAACAGGAGGGTATACTATTAAAAAACTAGTAACAACAACATTTACTATACCAATGCCCTTAGGCAGAAATCAAACACAGGGAAATACATTTCCTAAGAAATATTATACTAATCAACCACTAGGTCTCTAACAGAGCAGCCCAGAGTGACATGCTGCAGGTAGCACATGTCCTAAACCACAGTGACAAGGACCTGGACATCTAAGTTTACTCTCAGACTCCCTGGGCCCTAAAAAGATCAGCAGGCACACATCCATCTCAGTCTCTCAACGTCTCTCTCTCCCTCCCTCCCACCGCCTGCTCCCTCTTCCCCTGGTTTATCTTCTTTATCCCCTTCTCTTCATTCTCTCTCTTCTCTCTTCCACCCACAACTTGCTCCCTTTCCTCTCTTCTCTCTCCCATCCTCCCTCTTCTTTCCTCATTCTCTCACTCTCTCCCTCTATCATCAAAACTAGGAATTCTCTCTTTCTTTAGAAAACAGCACCTGGTTACCCTATGCCCCGAGAATGTGCATAACACATACCTCTTGACATCCTTGCAGTTTTGATGAAATGCCTGCCTTCCAGATGTTTCTGTTTCTCCTTATGCTTCATGGTTGAACTCTTTAAAGAGTCACTCAAATCAGATACCTTTCTCCCCCAAACTCTGCAGAGTTTGGGGGGTTTGGGGTTCTCCCCCAAACTCTGCTCTCAGAGTTTGGGGGAGAGTGTCAGTTGATGATGACAAAGAATAAAATTAACAAATACAGTCAATATAAACAAATTACTATCAATAATAAGACACTTGAGAGACCTTTCCTCTCACCAAATCACTATTCTGACCAGTGCTTAGTACACCACCAGGACAGTTGTGATGCACGTCATCACCATGGTTTCAGTGGTGTTCTATGACCTGTGCATGACATCAGTGCACCCCAGCCACCCAACCAGTATTCACAGAACTACAAGGCTGCCACACCCACTGGCCAGAGTGGTCCCTTTATCCAATGGAAACACTACCATGAACTTGAATTTTTTATTGTTTACTTCATATCAAAACAAGAGGATAGGAGACTTGAATGAAACAAAGGAAATTATTTTATATGACTGGGATAACCACATTACTAATTCTCCCCAGTTGTGAGGCTAAGCAATACCTGAGAAAAGTAGGCTTAGAACCATGCCTGTCTCACAGAAAGTGGTGGTATTTTTATATAGTATATGCTATTGGCAGTTCTATTTAACTAATGTATAAACATGAGTTATATGTGAGGTATATATTGGTGTATACTAGTATGTGTGGATTTGAAAATTCCATACAACTCTGTCATTTATCGAGTATCCCCCACTATGGGGAATAGTCTCATACATTTTTACAACAAGCCATTCTCTCTTTGGCTACGCTTTTCCTTATCATGTCCCCAGAGGCTTGGGGAAAGCAGGAGCCTCTGGCCCTTGTCATGAATCCTGTTCTTGTCAAGCTAGAAGGTCTCGTTTTCCAGGCTCTGTTCTAGGCCCCCATCTAGATCTTCTGGAAATGCTTGGGCTCTAAACTGGGTTTGAACTCTATAGAGTCCATTCTACATCCCACCCACCACAGAATATGCCTCATCCCTTAAGAGCAATATGTATTTACTTAGCAGTTACATTCGAACTTGGTGTGACTTAGCCTTCTCAGTCTTCCTTATGCTCAGTAGGCCCTGCCTCTGGGTATTACCCCATGTAATCATGGGCAGTATTTTCCAGTGCTATCACCAACACACTATTATAAATAGTGGTGGAAAGAGACTGCACTTGCGGTGGTGAACACAATAGAGATGATGTATTATAGACTTGTATCCTTAAAACATATTTTTAAACCAATATAACTCCAGTATCTCAATAAAAATAAAAGAAACTACAAAACAATAGATGTCATTAAAAAAATTACGTTTTCAAAGAATTTTGTTACTTCCAGGCTCTTCTACTTTTATCAATGTTATTTGTCTATAACAATACTGGACTCTTTCAAGTGTCTCTTCAGTTTTATTTTGGCACTAGGTTTCTTTGAGAAGGGATTTTTACCTTCTTGTGTGAATAACTATCACCTGAATTATTATTTTTATTTTGTGCTTTTTGCTTCCCATTTGTCTTTTCCTTCAAAGTTTCTTGACCTAAATTATAAATGTAGAGTTTATAATCCTAGAGAATTTGGTGATGTGCTTAATAAATAAAGAAGGAGTGAGCAGGATCAATGAGTGTAAACCCTGGTCATCTGGTGTATGGTTACAATATTTTGTCTTTCCACATGATACTCGAGATTTCCATAATAACTTAATTGCTATAGTCATCCCTATATATAATCTAAGAAAAACTTTTGGATCATCTTTTACTACTAACGATATGGCTAAGATAGACACCCTCATTAAAACACCCATTATTAGATATCATTATGAAGGACATAAGAATTAATAGGGTAAAATAGTAATACTATATAAAATCTACACTAATAAAAGAGAAACATGGTAATTAGTGTACGACTGCTACCCTTCCCATTGGCTAATCAGCATATCCTTATGCAAATTAACTGTCAGCCAAGATGGCGGCCGGCAGCCAGGCAGCTGGAAGCGAACATGAGGCTTGCTTGCTCCAGTGACTGGCGGACTCCAACGTTCCCCGCCTGCCGCTGCCGGCCTCTGAGCTGGCAGTTTGAAACTTTGTAACAAATATAGAAGCTAAACAAAACCCCAGAAACCAGCTTTCAGTCAGCCAGACTGACCGCAACATTGTATCAAATACAGAAGGAAAAACAAAGGCCAGAAACCGGCTTTCAGCAGCCGAGGCCTCAGAGCTAAAGCTGGCCCAGAATAAAAAAAAAGAAAAAGAAAAAAAGGAGCGGTTGGGAGCTTCAATCACCCGCCAGCCAGAAAACGGCCCTCAGCCCCTTAGCCAGACTGGCCAGGCACCCCAGTGGGGACCCCCACCCTGGAGGTGTGACCAGATGCAAACAGCCATCATCCCGTCATCCAGGCTGGCCAGGAACCCCAGTGGGGACCCCCACCCTGATCGAGGACACCCTTCAGGGCAAACCAGCCAGCCCCCACCCATGCACCAGGCCTCTATTTTATATAGTAAAAGGGTAATATGCCTCCCAGCACTGGAATCAGTGGAGCCGCGAGGCCTCCTGGCCCCTGGAGCAGCATGACAGGGGGCAGCGCCCAAACCCCCTGATCGCCCTGCAGCTCTGTGTGTGACAGGGGGCGGGGCCATAACCTCCCTATCCGCCCTGCTCTGTTCCTGACAGGGGAAGGCACCCCAACCCCCTGATCAGCCCTGCTCTGTGCCTGATAGGGGGGAGCTCCCCAATCCCCTGATCGCCCTGTGGCTCTGTGTTTGACAGGGTGCGGCGCACCAACCCCCCCCCCCCCACCCCACGGGCCCTGCTCTGTGTGTGACAGGGTAGAGCCATAACCTCTCCATTGGCCCTTCCCTGAGTGTGACAGTGGCAGCGCCCCAACCCCCTGATCGGCCCTGCTCTGTGGGTGATAGAGGGTGGTGCCCCAAGCCCCCTCCATGGGCCTTGCTCTTTGTGTGATGGGGTAGAGCCATAACCTCCCCATTGGCCCTGCCCTGAGTGTGACAGGGTGCAGCGCCCCAAACCCCTGATCCGCCCTGCTATGTGTGTGACAGGGGACGGTGCCCCAACCCCCTGATCGGCCCTACTCTGTGGGTGACAGGGTGCAGCGACCCAACCCCCTGATCTGCCCTGCTCTGTGTGTGACAGGGGGCGGTGCCCCAACTCCCCTATCAGCCCTGCTCTGTGCATGACAGGGGGGAGCTCCACAACCCCCTGATGGGCCCTGCTCTGTGCGTGACAGGGGGGAGCTCCCCAATGCCCTGATCGACCCTGCTATGTGTGTGACAGGGTATGGAGTCCCAACCCCCCTGATGGGCCCTGCTCTGTGCATGACAGGGTACGGAGCCCCAACCCCCTGATCGGCCCTGCTCTGTGCGTGACAGGGGATGGCACTGCAATCTCCCCATCGACCCTGCCTTGAATGTGACAGGGGGCGGTGCTCCAACCCCCCAATCGGCCTTACCCTGAGCGTGACTGAGGGTGGCATCGCAACCTCCCGATCCGACCTGCTCTGTGCATGACAGGGGGCGGCGCCCCAATTCCCCAATCAGCCCTGCTCTGAGCCTGACCAGGGGCTGCACCTAGGGATTGGGCCTGCCCTCTGCCACCCAGGAGCAGGCCTAAGCCAGCAGGTCGTTATCTCCTGAGGGGTCCCAGACTGCGAGAGGGCACAGGCTGGGCTGGGGGACCCCCCCCCCGCCCGAGTGCACACATTTTTGTGCACCGGGCCTTTAGTATAATAATAAAAGCATAATATGCTAATTAGACTGGAAGTCCTTCCAGACAACCTTCCGGATGAAGCCGGGTCTGCGAGGGAAGCCCGGATCCCAGGTTCCTGCTCATGGCTGGAGGGAAGCCGAGATTCCGGGTGCCAGAGGGAAGCCGGGGGAAGGAGCCGGGGAAGGAAGGCCTACTCTTGCATGAATTTCATTCATCAGGCCTCTAGAACTATACAAAACATTTTAAAGCTAGAGGAACAAATGATCCCCTTGCAGAGAAACTAATGATCCAAAGACCTGATATTGCCTGGGTTTTATAGCTTCCATTGTCATTAACTATTTTATTGTTCTTGTGAAGTTGGAGGTGGTATTTACTTTCATCATTTTTGGCTCTACCGTCCAATCATTTTATCTGAGGCTCCTTGGTGCCTTTTAACCAATCCATCCCATTCCTCCCTCCTCCTCTTCAGTGTGTACATGTATGTGACCATCCACATTCCAGTTCCAGATGATTCATGCTTTATCTATTGCAGTTCCTTGCTTTTATGATTTTCCCTTTTTGAACCATTCTCTATTCTTTACTCAGAGTTTTTTTTTTTTTGTTGGGATGGTGCTAGGGATGCCCACTCATTGGTGTTTACGTATGAGGACCTTATCATACAGGTCTGAGTCATAAATCACTTCTAAATCCAGTTAGCTACTTGGGGCAGTGGTGGCTTTGTGGACTTGGCATGTCCTTTAGGAACATTTATCCCCTACCTTTCTATTGATAGCTTTGTCCTTCACTGATAGCTTTTGAAATGTAAGTCATATTTTGTCACTCTGCTGCTTAAAATTCACCAGTAAGTGCTGCCCAGTATAACTTTCAGTGTAGATAGAAATGTTTTATAATACAAGGTTCAATATGATAGCCAATAGCCATATGTGGACATTGAGCACTTGAAACATGGTTGATGCAACTGAAGAGCTGAATTTTTAATTTTAAATAAACTCAGATAGCCTGCCTAATAGTGTATTGGACAGCACAGCTCCATTGGCATCCCTTCATTCTTAAAATAGAAGCCAAAGTTGTAATCAAGACCTTCTATGATCTGGCTCTTGCTTATCTCAATAGCTTCATCTCATACCATTCTTTCTCTTGGTTCAGCCACATTGGCTTCCTTTGTGCTGCTAGAAAACATCAAGCCCTTTTTAAACTCAGGGCCTTTGCTGATGCTGTCTGCCTGGAGTACTCTTCTTCTTTTTTAAAATATGTTTTTATTGATTTCAGAGAGTGGAAGGAAGAGAGAGAGTGGGATAGAAACATCAATGATGACAGAGAATCATTGATTGGCTGCCTCCTGCATGCCTCCTACTGGGGATCAAACCTATGACTCAGGCATATGCCCTGACCAGGAATCAAACCATTGACCACTTGGTTCATAGGTTGATGTTCAACCACTGAGCAACACTAGCCAAACTATTTTATTTTTTAAATGCAGTTTTATCCCGTTCTTAGAAAAATGTACATTATGATAGGATTCATTTTTCTATAGCAAATTTATCCTTTATTTTAAAACTAGGGGCCCAGTGCATGAATTCATGCACCTTGAAAGGAACTGTGGCCTAAAGCCTGCGATGGGCACAGGGGCGGGTCTTGGACCATCCTCTGCGCCCCTGCCCGACCCCTCCCACCATGGCTTCTGGTCCCCTGTTTGCCAGCAGCCACGTTCCCACTGCCACCACTCCCATGCGATGACAGCACTGGTCCTGCTCGCACTCACTGATGGCACTGAGCGATTGGGGCCAGCGCCGGCTGCGGGTGCCAGCAGGACTGGCACCATCAGCGAGTGCGAGCAGCAGCTGCTGCCCAAATCGCCCCTCAGGAGCAGGGGGAGGTGGAGAAGTCCTCAGGGGCGATCAGGGCTGGCAGCCGCCGCTTGGACCTGCTGATGGTGCTGATGATCGGAACCGGGGCCTCGTGCTGGCAGTGAGTGCAAGAGGCAGCTTTGGTGCCAACAGCAGGTGCCAGCAGAGCCAGTGCAGGCAGCAGGTGCAAGCACCGGGTGGGACAGTGGCACGCAGGAGCAAAGAATTTTCAGTAACCACCAGAGGCTCACCCCGATGACAGCGCCCAGTGCCCCACCTTGGTCTGGCACCTCCGCTTATCTGCTCCACCATCCTGCTGGGGCCAATTCCTGCCATGTCCCCCACACGCCCCTTGGTGGTCAGCGCATGTTATAGCGACCAGGTGTTCGGTTGTTCTGCCATTTGTTCTATTTGCATATTAGGGTTTTATATATATAGAATTATTCAGTTGGTAAAAATGTAGTTGACTTATAACTTTTCAGTAATATATTATTGCTTAAAACAGGGTTATGGCTATATTATGGCTCAATTAGAAATACAAATGAAATAGAGGATGCTGAGTTTTTATTTTTATTTATTTTTTAAATATATTTTTATTGATTTCAGAGAGGGAGAGAGAAGTAGAAACATCAATGATAAGAGGGAATCATTGATTGGCTGCCTCCTGCATGTCCCCTGACTGGGAATCAAACCATGACCTCCTGGTTCATAGGTTGACACTTAACCACTGAGCCAAGCCAGCCAGGCGATGCTGAGTTTTAATCTATTTTTATTAATTTTATTTTTTAATTAAATCTTTATTGTTCAGATTATTACAGTTGTTCCTCTTTTTTCCCCCTATACCTCCCCCACCCGGTTCCCACCCTACCCTCTACCCTTCCCCTCCCCACACTGTCCTCATCCATAGGTGTACGATTTTTGTCCAGTCTCTTCCTGCACCCCTCACACCCCTTTCCCCCTGAGAATAGTCAGTCCGCTCCCTTTCTATGCCCCTGATTCTATTATATTCACCAGTTTATTCTGTTTATCAGATTATTTATTCACTTGATTTTTAGATTCACTTGTTGATAGATGTGTATTTGTTCTTCATAATTTGTATTTTACCTTTTTCTTCTTCTTCCTCCTTCTTTTAAAGGATACCTTTCAGCATTTCATATAATACTGGTTTGGTGGTGATGAACTCCTTCAGCTTTTTCTTATCTGTGAAGCTCTTTATCTGACCTTCAATTCTGAATGATAGTTTTGCTGGGTAAAGTAATCTTGGTTGTAGATTCTTGGCATTCATTACTTTGAATATTTCTTGCCACTCTCTTCTGGCCTGCAAAGTTTCTGTTGAGAAATCAGCTGACAGTTGTATGGGTACTCCCTTGTAGGTAACTGATTGTTTTTCTCTTGCTACTTTTAAGATTCTCTCTTTGTCTTTTGCCCTTGGCATTTTAATTATGATGTGTCTTGGTATGGTCCTCTTTGGATTCCTTTTGTTTGGGGTTCTATGCGCTTCCTGGACTTGTAAGTCTGTTTCTTTCACCAGGTAGGGGAAGTTTTCTGTCATTATTTCTTCAAATAGGTTTTCAATATCTTGCTTTCTCTCTTCTTCTGGCACCCCCATAATTCGGATGTTGGTATGCTTGAAGTCGTCCCAAAGGCTCCTTACACTATCTTCATACTTTTGGATTCTTTTTTCTTTTTGTTTTCCCAGTTGGGTGTTTTTTGCTTGTTCATATTTCAAATCTTTGACTTGATTCTTGGCATCCTCTACTCTGCTGTTGATTCTCTGTAAATTATTCTTCATTTCAGTTAGTGTATCCTTCATTTCCAACTGGTCCTTTTTTCTATTGCTTAAAGTATTACAAAGGGTATTACATATGTGTCCTTTTTTCCCCCCCTGCCCTTGACAATCCCCTGGCCTCCCCTACCCCCCAGTGTCTTATGTCCATAGGTTATGCTTATATGCATGCTTACAAGTCCTTCAGTTGATCTCTTACCCCCCTCCCTCCTGCCCCCCAATCCTCCCCGGCCTTCCCGCTGCAGTTTGACAATCTGTTTGAGGCAGCTCTGCCTCTGTATCTATTATTGTTCATCCTATCTAATAAAAGAGAAACATGGTAATTAGCCGTACATCCACTACCCTTCCCATTGGCTAATCAGGGCGATATGCAAATTAACTGCCAAGCAAGATGGCGGCCAGCAGCCAGGCAGCTTGAAGCGAACAGGGAGGCTTGCTTGCTTCAGTGAAGGAGGACTCCAACGTTCCCCGCCTGCGCTGCTGGCCTCTGAGCTTGCAATTTGAAACATTGTAACAAATATAGAAGCTAAACAAAACCCCAGAAACCTGTTTTCAGTCAGCCGGGATCTCAGAGCTGGAGTCGCAACAAAGTTTCGAATACAGAAGGTAAACAAAGGCCAGAAACCTGCTTTCAGCAGCGGAGCCTCAAAGAGAAAGCGGGCTCTCAGCTCCAGTGACAGGCATAGAAGGTAAATAAATGCCAGAATAAAAAAAAAGAAAATAAGGAGATGTTAGGTGCTTCAGTTGCCCGCCAGCCTGAAAACAGCCCTCAGCACCTGACCCAGACTGGCCAGGCACCCCAGTGAGGACCCCCACCCTGAAGCAACAAGATGGTGGCTAATTTGCATACTGAAGGCAGGCGGCAGCAGGCAAGGCTGTCTGCGGTTTGGGACTCAGATCTGTGACCCTGCCAGGCAGGGGGCAGTGCTTGAGGCTGTCCCTGGTCCCAGAACCCAGATCTGTGACCCTGCCAGATGGGGGGCACCACGGGAGGCTGTCTGCAGTCCAGGACTCGGATCTGTGACCCTGCCGGGCGGGGGGCAGTGCTTGAGGCTGTCGGATCCGTGACCCTGCCAGGTGGGGGGCAGTGCTTGAGTCTGTCTTCGGACTTGGGACCCGGACCTGTGACCCTGCCAGGCGGGGGGCAGCGCTTGAGGCTGTCTGCGGTCCCAGGACCTGGATCTGTGACCCTGACAGGCAGGGGGCAGTGCTTGAGGCTGTCCGTGGTCTCAGGACCCAGATCGGTGACCCTGCCAAGTGGGGGGCAGTGCTTGAGGCTGTCCATGGTCCCGGGACCCAGATCTGTGACCCTGCCAGGAGGGGGGCAGTTCTTGAGGCTGTCCGCAGTCCCAGAACCTGGATCTGTGACCCTGCCGGACGGGAGGCTGTCCACAGTCCGGGACCTGGATCTGTGACCATGCCAGGCGGGGGGCAGTGCTTGAGGCTGTCCGTGGTCCTGGGACCCGGATCTGTGACCTGGTGGACAGGGGGGCAGCACGGGAGGCTGTCCACAGTCCGGGACCTGGATCTGTGACCCTGCCGGGTGGGGGTCAGTGCTTGAGGCTGTCTACAGGACCAATACATGGATCTGTGACCCTGCTGGAAGGGGGGCAGCGCTTGAGGCTGTGCATGGTCCCGGGACTCGGATCTGTGACCCTTTATGGCGGGGAGGCAGCCATCAGCGCCCAGGAGTGACTGCGCAAGATCCACCTCCTGGCCCAAAAGCTGCAGGATCGCAGGGACAGCCACCGTGGCAGGCCAGACTGACGTCCTCCTGGCCTCACCACGGGGGTTTGTGGATCTGCAAAGCCAGAGGCCTCCGGTGTGCACATACCCCCTGGTGTGCAACATCCCCCAGCACACTGTCACCCTCCCACGCCTGCAACAGTTGCAAACCAAGGAGTGCACAAGTTCCCCCGGCCTCTCCACCGCACTTCCATCAACCCGGCATGCCTAACACCCACACAGGATGTGCACACATCCCCTCCGAGGCGCTCACGTCCTTTGGAGAGTGTCTGGGTGTTCTGGGTGCTGAGAGTGGGTGCCTGTGAGATGACAGTGAGAGGGCGGAGTGGTGATGCCCTATTCCCACGGAGGCCAGTGCAGCTAGGAGATCACCTCTGGGGGGTTAATGCAGGTGCTGAGGCAGGATCAGGTGCAGACAGACACACCTGGTGGGCGCGGGCGGCCCTCTCTGAGGTGCCTTTGATCAGCGTTCAAGATCAAGAACCCAGAGGCGCAGAGGATTTCCATCCTCTCAGTGAAACCAGTCAGGGTAGCATCCCTTCATTCTTAAAGTAGAAGCCAAAGTCGTAATCAAGGCCTTCTATGATCTGGCTCTTGCTTATCTCAATAGCTTCATCTCATACCATTCTTTTTCTTGGTTCAGCCACATTGGCTTCCTTTCTGCTGCTAGAAAATATCAAGCCCTTTTTAAACTCAGGGCCTTTGCTGATGCTGTCTGCCTGGAGTACTCTTCTTCTTTTTTAAAATATGTTTTTATTGATTTCAGAGAGTTGAAGGAAGAGAGAAAGAGGGATAGAAACATCAATGATGACAGAGAATCATTGATTGGCTGCCTCCTGCATGCCCCCTACTGGGGATCGAACTCATGACTCGGCATATGCACTGACCAGGAATCAAACCATTGACCTCTTGGTTCATAGGTTGATGTTCAACCATTGAGCCACACTATCTGAGCTATTTTTTTTTTTAATGCAGTTTTATCCTGTTCTTAGAAAGTATGGTGTGATATAAAAATGTACATCTATAAATTATGAGAGGATTCATTTTTCTATAGCAAATTTATCCTTTATTTTAAAACTAGGGGCCCAGTGCATGAATTCATGCACCTTGAAAGGAACTGTGGCCTAGAGCCTGTGATGGGCACAGGGGCGGGTCTTGGACCATCCTCTGTGCCCCTGCCCAGCCCCTCCCACTGCAGCTTCCGGTTTCCCGTTTGCCAGAAGCCCCGTTCCCATTCCCGCTGCCATTGCTCCCACGTGATGACAGCACTGGTCCTGCTCGCACCCACTGATGTCACTGAGCGATTGGGGCCAGTGCCGGCAACGGGTGCCAGCAGGACTTGCACCATCAGCGAGTGCGAGCAGCAGCTGCTGCCCAAATTGCCCCTCAGGAGCAGGGGGAGGTGGAGAAGTCCTCAGGGGCGATCAGGGCCGGCAGCTGCCACTTGCACCCGCTGATGGTGCTGACGATCAGGACCGGGTTGGGTGCTGGCAGTGGGTGCAAGAGGCGGCTTTGGTGCCAACAGCAGGTGCCAGCAGGGCCAGTGCAGGCAGCAGGTGCAAGCACCGGGTGGGACAGCGGCACGCAGGAGCAAAGAATTTTCAGTAACCACCAGAGGCTCACCCCGATGACAGCGCCCAGTGCCCCACCTTGGTCTGGCACCTCCGCTTATCTGCTCCACCATCCTGCTGAGGCCGATGCCCCCCATGTCCCCCACACGCCCCTTGGTGGTCAGCCCATGTCATAGCGACCGGGTGTTCGGTTGTTCCACCATTTGTTCTATTTGCATATTAGGGTTTTATATATATAGAATTATTCAGTTGGTAAAAATGTAGTTGACTTATAACTTTTCAGTAACATATTATTGCTTAAAACAGGTTATGGCTATATTATGGCTCAATTAGAAATACAAATGAAATAGAGGATGCTGAGTTTTTATTTACTTTTAAATATGTTTTTATTGATTTCAGAGAGGGAGGAAGAGGTAGAAACATCAATGATAAGAGGGAATCATTGATTGGCTGTCTCCTGCATGCCCTAGACTGGGGATCCAGCCCACAACCCGGGCATGTCCCCTGACTGGGAATCGAACCATGACCTCCTGTTTCATAGGTTGATACTTAACCACTGAGCCAAGCCAGCCGGGCGATGATGAGATTTTACTTATTTTCTTTTATTTTTTTAATTAAATCTTTATTGTTCATATTATTACAGTTGTTCCTCTCCCCCCCCCCCCAGAGCTCCCCCACCTGGTTCCCACCTCACCCTCTGCCCTTACCCTCCCCATACTGTCCTCATCCATAGGTGTACGATTTTTGTCCAGTCTCTTCCCACACCCCCAATACTCCTTTCCCCCCCGAGAATAGTCAGTCCACTTACTTTCTATGCCCCTGATTCTATTATATTCACCAGTTTATTCTGTTCATCAGATTATTTATTCACTTGATTTTTAGATTCACTTGTTGATAGATGTGTATTTGTTTTTCATAATTTGTATTTTACCTTTTTCTTCTTCTTCGTCTTCTTAAAGGATACCTTTCAGCATTTCATATAATACTGGTCTGGTGGTGATGAACTCCTTTAGCTTTTTCTTATCTGTGAAGCTCTTTATCTGACCTTCAATTCTGAATGATAGCTTTGCTGGGTAAAGTAATCTTTGTTGTAGGTTCTTGGTATTCATCACTTTGAATATTTCTTGCCACTCCCTTCTGACCTGCATAGTTTCTGTTGAGAAATCATCTGATAGTCATATGGGTAATCCCTTGTAGGTAACTGAGTGTTTTTCTCTTGCTGCTTTTAAGATTCTCTCTTTGTCTTTTGCCCTTGGCATTTTAATTATGATGTGTCTTGGTATGGTCCTCTTCAGATTCCTTTTGTTTGGGGTTCTCTGCACTTCCTGGACTTGTAAGTCTATTTCTTTCACCAGGTAGGGGAAGTTTTCCGTCATTATTTCTTCAAATAGGTTTTCAATATCTTGCTCTCTCTCTTCTTCTGGCACCCCCATAATTCAGATGTTGGTATGCTTGAAGTTGTCCCAGAGGCTCCTTACACTATCTTCATATTTTTAGGATTCTTTTTTCTTTTTGTTTTTCCAGTTGGGTGTTTTTTGCTTCTTCATATTTCAAATCTTTGACTTGATTCTTGTGATCCTCTAGTCTGCTGTTGGAACTCTTTATAATATTCTTTATTTCAGTCAGTGTGTGCTTAATTTCTAGTTGGTCCTTTTTCATAACATCGAGGGTCTCACTAGATTTCTTGAGGGTCTCACTAAATTTATCGGCAGTTTCTGGAAAATTCTTGAAAAACTTTATAACCGTGGTTCTGACCTCTATATCCAGTTGTTTGCTTTCCTCCATTTCTGTCATTTGTGACCTGTTTCTTTGTCTCCACATTTTTTATGCTTCCCTGTGTTGATAGAGTGGCTTTCTGTGCTAGGTGTCCTATAGGGCCCAGTGGCTCAGCCTCCCCAATTACCTGAGGTGGACACTCTTGGTGCACCCCTTTGTGGGCTTTGTGCACAGTCTTGTTGTAGTTAAGCCTTGATTGTTGTAGGTATCACTGGGAGGAATTGACCTCCAGGCCAATTGGCTGTGAGAATCAGCTGTGTCTAAGGTGGGAGAACTTCTGTGCTGACGACACCCTTCTGGGGCAAGACTTGCTTCAGTGGGGCTTTGGTGCTCACTGCGTCTGCCCCCTGAGTGTTCCGTATGGATGTGAGGAGTTGTAATCTGGATGGTCCCACTCTGACCACTGGGTACACTGGCTCTTGAATCTCTAAGGAGGTGCTAATTTAGCCTCTGCTTGAGGCTACCCAGCAGGAGCTACAGAGAGATGTGCAGATTCCTCTTCTTTGTTTGGGGTTTGGAGGTGCCCAGATGAGGCCCAGCTGTGAAGCAATGCAAGCTGCTGTGGGGCCTTGGGCCTTCTTTTGGAAGTTCTGGGTCTCTCTGACCCAGCTGCAGTTTGTTAGGTAATTTTCAGATTGCAAAGGTCCAGGCCTTTCATATGCAAAAGCCTCTGCACACAGCCTGGGTGGGGCAGGGTCTCAGGAGATTAACAGGGTGGAGCAAGCAGCTATGGCTGCTCCTCAGCCCTACCCTAAGAGGCCCCGTGTCTCAGTGTCCTGGTAATTACTGCAAGCACCTCTGAAAGCCGCCCTTGCATTCCGACTGATGCAAGACAGTCCAGTTTCTTCCCGTATTAGTCTGGGTCCCTAGAGACTCGCCAGAAACTGGAGTTCAGAGCAGTCAGGAGCTTGAGACTCCCTTCCAATTGAAAAAGACAACCATGTCCTCAGTTGCCAGCCCTTTCCACATGCACTTCCGTACCTCTGCACTTTACTTCCGCACCTCCTCTGAGTTTCAGTGTGCTTTTCTTTTTTCTTTTAGTTGTAGAATTTCCACTCAGCCAGCCTTCCTGTTGTTCTAGATGATGTCCATCTTGTCTTTCAGTTGTATTTTTGAAGTGGTTGTGCGAGGCAGTGATTTCCTGTTGTTTACCTACGCTGCCATCTTGGTTTCTACACATGCTGAGTTTTTAGATAGGAAATAAGTAGTTGCTTTTGTACTCAGTGGTTTCAATTTTCTTAATAGTTAACTCTGGAAACATGATTTATTTTATATCTATGTAGATAGTTTATCAAGGCTACTGATAAGTATGCTTACATTATTATTTATGTTTAACTCTGTAATACACTTACTTAATATTTATTTCCCTAACCTCTTCCCTTTTGTTTTTTTCTTTGATTTTAGGATCATCATGCCCAGAGTTCATAACATAAAAAAGCCTCTTACATCTCAGATTTCTTGTTTGACAAGTGAATCTTATGAATAGCTGGATTTTTTGCCTGATAAACTAAGAGCAAAGCTGCTTCCTTTTCAGAAAGAAGGCATCGCTTTTGCCCTTAAAAGAAATGGCAGGTAAGGTACTTTTTTCAAGACACACTACAAATGTTAAATGCCTGGCAAGTTTTATAAAAATCAAAGCTCTGTACAAAGCTGTGTGTGTGTGTGCATTTGTGTGTTGTATACATAGTCTTTTATTAATTTATTTTACTGGATCATGAAATAATAATTTCTAGATGTTTTATTTCGCCTTCATTTGTGAATGATACTTTGGTTGGCATACAATTCTACATTGATAGTAATTTTTTAGCACTTTGAAAGTTGTAGTCTGCTGTTTTCTGGTTTCCACAGTTGCCATTAAAAAGTACGCTCCCAAGTCTCAAAATATTACCCCACAGGTGACTTATGAATTACAAAGGGAAAAATTACAAAATGGATAATGTTAGATACGCATAATGTGGTGCACGGAAGGTGTATAGCATTCCTTAGTGGTGTTCTTCCTGGAAATGCTTGACCTTATGATCATAAGGAGGCAGTCAAACCAGTTCAAAATGTGGGACATTTTTTTCAGGACAACTGACCTGAAGTCTTCATATGATTCAGTGTCATGAGTGAGAATGTTCTAAACTGAGAGATAATGAAGAGCTACAATATCTGAAAGTAAAGCATACATTTTGATTAGGTCCTGAATAAGTACAACGGTAAACTTTACAGGACATTTTTCAGATAACTGAGAAACTTTTATCTGGACTCTATTAGAGTGATGTTATTGAATTAATGTTGATTATCTTAGATGAGGTAATGGTGTTGTAGTTGAATAGAATGTTCTTGTTCCTGGGATGATAAAGAATTTGGGGGTGAAGAATCCTGCTATTTGCAACCTACTTTCTACATTTTTCCAAAAAGGGAAGGACATGTGTCTGTTTCAAAAAACTTTGAGTGTGTCAGCCAAAATGTTAACAGAGTGAATCTGGTAAGTGGTATAAGTATGTTTCATTGTATTATTCTTTGGCTTTTCTGCAAGTTTGAAAAATTTCCAAACCAAACCAAACCAAAACAATCCCCCGCCCCCCACACACACCACACACACACACACACACACACACACACACACACACACACACACAGAATCGGTCTAATTTTCATTCCTTTGTAAATCATTTGTTTTTATCTGTATCTGATTTTAAGATTTTAACTTTTTCTTTGGAGTTCTGTAGTTTTACAATAATTGACTCAGTATTTTTTTTAAGAATCCTACCTGGAATTATAGTGCATTTAAAATATATATATATATATATATATATATATATATATATATATATATATTTTTGTTGATTTCAGAGAGGAAGGGAGAGAGAGATAGAAACATCAATGGGGAGAGAGAATCATTGATTGGCTGCCTCCTGCACGCCCCTCACTGGGGACCGAGCCTGGAATCTGGGCATGTGCCCTTGACTGGAATTGAACCCTGGACCGTTCAGTCCGCAGGCTGATGCTCTATCTACTGAGCCAAACCGGCTAGGGCGAATTATAGTGCATTTTAATCTGAGATTTGTATCATGTTAATTCTGGAAAATTCTCAGCTATTATCTCTTCAAATATTGATTCTTATCCATTCTCTTTATTATCTTCTGCAATTTCAATTAGATTTATACCTGACCTTTTTACTCTATTGTATACTTTTATTAATCTTTCTTATATTTTCTGTCTGTGCTACATTATATCTGTTTTTAAAGATCTCCCTTATTGTTCGTTATTCAGTTGTTCTAATCTGCTGTTTAACTCACCTACTCAGCTTGTAAAAAACTGAGAAAAGTGTGCAGATCATTAGTGTACAACTTGAAGAATTTTCACAGTACAGCCATCACCAAGATCAAGAAAGGGAATTACATTACCAGCATCCCTGAAATCTTCCTGTTGTCCCTCCCAATCACTATTACCTCCCTCCTCTCCAAGGGCCACCACAGTCCTGACCTCTAACACTATAAATTACTTTTACGTGTTCAACTATATAATTGTAATCATCCATACTTTTTTGTGTCTGGCTTCTTTCACTCAACATCATTGTGAGATCCTTTTATATTGTTGCATGTGTTTATACTTGGTTTATCCCCAGTGCCATATAAAAGTCCATTGTGTAAATATACCATGATTTATTTATTGATTCTACTGTTGGTGAGCATTTAGGTTGTTTCTAATGGGGCTCTTAGAAAAGCAATGCTATGAACATTCTTATATAAATCTTTTGTTAAATATGAATACATTCCTCTTGTGTATATACCAAGAAGAGAAATTTTTGGGTAAAAAAAAATGTGCATATATTCCACTAAGTAGCTACTGTCTGTATTAGTTTGCCAGGTCTGTCTTAATGAAGTACCACAACTAGGTGGCTTAAGCAACAGAAATTTATTGTCTCACAGTTCTTGAGGCTAGAAGTTGGCTCTTTGCTTTGCCTGTAAATTATAGAAATCATTATCAATTTTCACACAAAAAAGTTTCTGGGATTGTGCATGGGATTGTTTTGCATCTATAGTTCAGTTTGGGAAGAATTGATATATTTATAATATAGAGTATTTTAAAAGTATTTTAATCCCTGAATGTAAATTCTTCCATTGCTCTCCATTTATTTTCATCTCAATGATTCCTCCTTTTATTTAATTTAAATAAGGTTTTATGGTTTTTAGTGTATAGTTCTTTTACATATATTATTAAATTTATTCTTAGGTATTTAATATATTTGATGCTATTACAATATGTCCTCCCAACCCCTCTTTATTTATTTTTTAATTTTTAGGTTTTCTCTTTGTTTCACTATCCAAAAATTTTATTATAATATGCCTACGTGTTTTTTTTTTTTTTTTTGTATTTATAGCTTAATCTGAGGGTAGTGCCATTCATTAATTCTGGAAAATTCTTAGTTGCTGTCTCTTCAAATATTATTTTGCCCCATTTTTTCTACTCCTTAATCTCCAATTATAACTATATTAGACCTTTTCTTGGTGTCCCAGTATCTCTTAACTTCTTTTTCATAATTTTTTAATTTTTAAAATGTTTGTGGCTCAGTTGGATATTTTTTGTTTACCCATATTCTTATTTACCAATCCTATCATTTGCTGTTAAACAAATTAAATTCTCTTAAGGAAGAGACCACCACTCACAATACCTGAAACCAAAACCTGTTCAATATGTCTGAAACAAAGAAGCTGGATTTATTACTTGCCAAGCAAGGGAGAACTGGGCTTGTGAGACAGGCTCTTTAAACAAAGCATAGAGTTGGTATTGTATCAGGCTTTGGGGAAGTCTGGAGACTTTTAAAAAGCTGGAGAGTTTAAGGATTTGCTGAATGTCAGAGTGTAGTTTAGGGATTTGTTGACTAATGTCAAAGAACAGTCAGGCCTTGCCTTTCTTGTAATTGGAGAATAGGAACATTTTATTTTCTGTTCTTGATGTCATATAGTGTATTTTTAAGTCCTAGAGTATCCAGTTCCTGTCTACCTGGTTATGTTGATAGTATCCTGTTTCTCGCCATTCTTTAATTTTCTTATTTGTATAAATATTTACAACATAATTATTTTATATATCCAAAGTCCTTTGGAAGCTAATTTTTCTTTTTGTTGTTCATGTTGATGGTTTATTTCCCAATGTATTTTCTAATTTTTTAAAAATTTTGTTTTAGTAATTAGATAATCTTAATCTCTGGGAATCTTGAAGAGACCTAAAGAGTTGTGTAAATTGTTTTAGGGAGGATTTGTAAAGTGAGTTCCTATTTTAGGGTTTCCCAGGTCAGATAGGCAGTTTAAATTCAAAACCCCAAATTCATTTTCAGATAGGCTTATGATTATGAATTGTGATGATTAATTTTCGCCTCATGCTAAACTTTAAGTTTCCTTAGTGGCTTTAAAAAATTAGGTGTAATTAAATTTAATGAAATGCACAGGGTTCAATGGATTCTAATACATAAGTATATACCTGTGTTTTCAAACACCTCAGTCAAGATAAAGTACACTTTCATTATCCAGAATAGGCCTCTTTCTAATCAAACCCATCCCCCTATATTAGGCAACCACTGATCTGATATCTATCACTTCTATTTGGAAATAACTGCAATATTTAGAAAAAGTTATTCTATAAAATATAGCCATACTTATCAAATTCAGGAAATTTAGCTTCTATATAATACTTTAATCTACATATATGTTGTCAATTGTACCAGTAATATCTTTTGTAAGCATTTTTTTTTTTTTTTAGCCCAAGATTCAGTCCAGGATCACTTATTATATTTAATGACATCTCTTTGTTTCCTTTAATGTAGGGACAGATCCTTAGCCTTTCATGACACTGGCATGTTTTAAAAGAATATAGGCCAGTTTGCCCGGCCAGTGTGGATAAGTGGTTGAGTATCAACCTATGAACCAGGAGGTGATGGTTCGATTCTTTGTCAGGGCACATGCCCAGGTTGCAGGCTTGATCCCCAGTGTGGGGAATGTAGTAAGCAGCTGATTGATGATTCTCTCTCATCATTGATGTTTCTGTCTCTCTCTCCCTCTCCCTTTCTCTCTGAAATCAATAAAAATATTAATATATATAATTATATATAATTAATTATATATAATTATATAATATTAATTATATATAATTAATATTAATATAAATATTTGTATATATATAGTCCAGTTTATTTTATAGAATGTGTCTCAAATTTTTAAGTTTTATCAAGATAGTATTTAGATTATGCAGTCCTTTCTGGATTAGTACATAACTGAGAGCTAAGTTCTGTTCTTCTCAGGACATTGCTTTTGAAGGCACACTGTATCTGTCAGCCTCTTCCTGTTAATGTTAATTTTGATTACTTGTCAAAGTGTTATGGTTTCTCTACCATATAGTTACTCTTTTGCTATGGTAAACTTGTTGCTTACTTAACAAACAGCTAACACGAGAGACTGAGACCATACAAATATGCTTCTTCTTATCCAATTTTCCCTCTTGGATTTAGCATTCATAAATGACCCCTTTTTTTCATAGATGATTCTTGTTTAAAATAATTTTTGCTATGACAGTTGTAAAATGCTGATTTATTAATTGGCATTCTGCTGTAATGAATAGCCTTCCCTGTGCTCCTACAGTCGACCCCTCCTTCACCCACTCCTATCTTTATCCATCCATCCACCCACCCATCCATCCATCCATCCATCATCCATCTATCCTTAGGATGGACTCATGGATTCCTATTACATTCATTGGGTTATAACTCTATACTGTGCCAAATCTTACTTTTTACTATTTTGGAACTTGACAGACACAATCTTGATGGTTTCTATGTATCTGACTTCTCTTACTCAACATTTTTTGACATTCATACATGTTTTTATCTCTGAATATAGGACAGTTATTTTGTTCATTCACTTACAGATGGACATTTGGGGTGGTTCTAGTTTAGGAATATAATGGAAAAAGATGGTTTTAACATTCTTGGACAAGTATTTTGTGGACATGTTTTTAATTCTCCTGCTAGGTTTTATGTTAGGTGTCTGTTTAACTGTAACAAAACTGCCCAACTTTTTCCATCCATTAGCAATATACAGTATGATAGATCTAGATGCTCCATCTCTTTGTGAGTACTTGGTATTGTCAGCTTTTTCATCTTAGTCATTCAAAATGAATGCATCTTCAAGTGGTAGCTCATTGTATTACTAGTAGCCCAGTGCACAAAAATTTGTGCACTCAGGGGGGGTGTCCCTCAGTTATTAAACATTTATCGGCACAACACTGAACACATTAGTGATGGTGGTAGTCTTGTTAGAATGTGTTATATTATGCAGATGAAAATCTATTTAAACAGATTTGATGTAGATATTTTCAAAGATGGAAGAATTGTCCCTGTCAACTATTTTAGTTGATTCATATCTTCACTAATTGTCATCATTGCAAAGTTTTCTGTCCCCATATGGATTGCTGGATATAATAGGTCATGTGCTGTCCCTGTCCTTTGTAGCCTTTGTTACCTTAAGGACTCTAGTTTTCCATTTATATGTTTAAGTACCAACCTTACCGGCTTAAAAATGTAAGCTTTTAACACTGCTCTCTCTGTTCCGTATCCTTCTGATGAAAAGTGGAGTTGGGTTGCAGCACAGGGGAGAAATTCAGAAGGGGAATATTGAAGTAATGACTGCAGTAGGAGAAGAGGGAACCTATTTCCCTGGCCACAGGCGCTGGCGCCCTGGACCACAGGGCTGTCAGCTTCTCTGGGTGGCTGCAGCCTGGGACCTCGGGCAGGTGGCTTGTCCGTCTCATGGGCTGCAGCCAGCCGCAGGCACTGGCGCCTGGACCAAAGGTAGGCGGCTTCTTCTTCTGGCAGCTTCTTCTTCTTCTGTGCTTCCGGGGGGGGGGGGGCAGTCTGTTATGTGTATATGTGCATGCATGCAAACATAGGCGTGTACAGGTGTGTATGTGGAAATCTGCTGGGCAAGTCAAAACCATAGAAGAGTTGCTGCCTATCTCTTGAATCTTCCAGAGATATCCCCCACTTGTTTATCCTATCACTATTGGAGAGTCAGTGTTTGCAACCAGCCAGCCAGTAACTCTCTCAGTGTCTATTTCTGACTTCTTCTTTCCCTGTCTGTCTTCCAACCCCTAATCATATTTCCACCTGGATGCAACATATTTACTCCCAATATGCTGTATAGAGAAGGAGTCAGGATGCAGTCTTCCCATGAATAGTACTCAGTAACAAACCAATTGCATTTTAGTTGGGCAATGCTCCTACGCACCCTTCTAATCCCTTCCACCATGCATTTCCGTTCCGCTTTTTTTGTTGGATTGTTCTGCTGCTCCTTCTCCTCACCCCACCACCCTTGGATCATAATGTAAAATTCTTTTACCATGTCAAGAAATTATTAAAAATACAGGTACTTTGAAAAAAAAATACAGGTACTTATCTGATCACTGGCAAGGGGTGGGGGGGGGTAGGGGGGCAGGGATGAGGTGGCTGCTGGCCGCCCAAGATCTATGTGGCAGCACATAGAGGCCAGGACATGTTCTCATGGATTTTACCCTCACAGTTTGAAAGGTGCTCATGATCTACGTGGCAGCCAGGACCTGGTCTCATGGGGTTTTAGCCATGGGGCAAAGGCAGCCCGGTTCTCTGATCACAGCCGGGGGATGGGGCAATGGCGGCCCGGTTCTCTGATCACGGCTGGGGGCAGGTGATAGGCGGCCCCATTTCTCTGATCATGGCTGGAGGGTAGGGAAATGGCAGCCGGTTCTGTGATCATGGCTAGGGGTTGGGGCAAAGGCAGCCTTAGTTCTCTGATTACGGCTGGCAGGCGGGGTAAAGGTGGCCCCGGTTCTCTGATCGGGCCGGATGGCAGGGCAAAGGCAGCCCCCAGGGCCCTCTTTGTCTGCCTCCCCGCTCTTGCCTGCCACCTGGGTTTTTGATTACCATCAGTGGCAGGCAGCTTCTTCTGTCCTTTCCCTTTCGCCTCCCAGCATTGCACCTACATATGAAAATTAACCACCACCTTTGTTGATGGTTAACCGCCATCTTTGTTGGCAGTTAATTTGCATATCACTTTAATTAGCCAATGGGAAGCATAGCAAAGGTACGGTCAATTGCCATATTTGTCTATTATTAGGTAGGATATTTGGTCTACACAGAGGAGTAGGATGTGTAGTGCCTGTTAAAGCCACAGGACAGGGAACAAGTATCACCTCTCAGTGGTGCTTGTCTCTTTTTGAGGCAAAACTGAAGGAAAAATGGAAACCAAAACAAACAGCACCCAACTCCAAAAGAATCCTTTTCTGTGTGTCAAATGACACTGAGGCTTGTCCTCTAAAGCTGCTACCAGCAAAAGTACAGGCACCTCCCCATCTGCCCTCCCTGCCGTCACACTGAGCAGCCATCCCACACAGCGCGAGGCAGCCCTTTCCGGTTCAATTTCACATTACAAATCAGTGCTTTCACCTGTGCCTTGAGTCACTAGGGCTTTCCCCAGTGGCCCAAAGCTGTCTCCCTCCCCAACCCCTCAGGTGTTTCTATTTCTCCCTGTTGAGTCCATTTTCGTTTGTCAGGGTGCAAGTGTTTTTTAGATGCATTTATAAATGTTAGAAAAATGATAGCAACTGAAGCCCTATGGAGAACTTAGAGATCTTTGAAGCAGTATGATTCAGAAACAGATAAATGGACCATTCTACAGTGTGCCTTTAAGCTCCTGCTGTCTGCCGCAGCAAGCCTGTGGGTACATGCATCTGAAGCTCAGAGCCCAATGTTCCCTGTGCCCTTGCTAACCAAAGTGTGGTCCATGGACCGGCGGCAGCAACGCCACCAGGGAGCTTGTTAGATGTGCACTATTTTGAAGTTCAACCTAGAGCTACTGGGTCTGAGTCTGTATGTTAAGAAGATCCCCAGGGGATTATTATGTTCTTTAGAGCCTGAGAAACGCAGTCCCTTTTTTAAAGCTAGTCCTGATAGTCTAAGACCGGGGAGGACCACAGAGCTGTGCCCTGCCTCTCGGGTGGCAGGTTATTATCAATCACCTGGTGTGGGAAGAGCTCAGGAGATTTATCTCAGTGCTGCGGCAGATGCAATGGCGTGAGCACGCTCCGCCTATACAAGCTTCCTCGGCACACCAGGAAGTGGCATCGCCCGCCTGAGCTGACCCCCTGGAGCCCCTACATAGTACCCTGATCTTTCCTACTATTGGTTGCCCTATGGATGTTGTAAACTTCTGATTGGTCTGGAATGTTATATATACTGCTGCACTCACACAATAAAGTTGGATCTGCGTCACTGAACCGTCCCCGGAGTCGGGCATGCTTCGTTAGGACTCCGTCGGCCTCACCCCCGCGGGACCCCCTGCTTCACCTGGCGCCACGGACAGGGATTCCCTGGATCAAAAGATAAAAAGTCAAGAAAGTCGGCAGGCAAGCCTAAGGTCGGGTGAGTGCCCCTCTGTAACTATGGGAAACTTTCGGGCGCTCCATGCGTCCTCGTTACAGAGCAGTCGAGTAAAGGTAACAGAAAGGGAGCTACAAAAGCTCTGGGCTATCCTAATAGCATTTAACCCCTGGCTCTCTGCCACCGGCGGTGCGGGCGGGGGAACAGAAGACCCTTTACCTCCCTATTCCCCTCCAGAGCCCTCTGCCCCCACAGATTCCTGGGCTGTTTTCGATAAGACAAAAGAAGTTTCTCAAAGCTCAAGGAAGGCTGAAACTGAGAGAGAAAAAACCTCTAGCGAGGTGAAAGCAGGGAAGTCTCACCAGGAGGTTTCCTGCCGGAGTCACCCCCCTGCTCCCCTAGCAGAGCGAACAAAAAGTTTAACTGCCCAGCAGCCCCCAAGTAATCCTTTCCTGGGAGACACCGATGATAATCCATGGATGGGGATATATCAATCCATGTGTAGCCAGAGAGATAGAACAAAGAAGTCTTTAGGGCTAGAGACCCCTAGACTCTTTCCTGTGAATGTTAACCCCAAAGCTGCAGCAAATGCCACAGGATCTGCAACAATATTCTCGATATCCAAATGGTTAATGCAGAGAAAGAAAAAAAAAAAAAAAGGGCCGTTGCTATGGAGAGCAGGGAGAGAGAGTTCTTTGTTGATTTTTGCTTATCTAAGGTATGCGAGGACCCTAGCTGCTAGCAGACAAACTTATCTCTGTCCAGTTTTCTTCTCTTTAACCCTTCCAATACTAAATTAGACTAATACAATATACTTAAGATTACACAAGAAAGGAAGCACCTACTTTTATTAATCTAAAGAAATGCTGAATGTTAAACTTGCCAGCTAAAAGTTTAAAGTTCTAGTTAAATTAAATTGGGAAAAATTATAATTGTGGTAACTAAATGCCTAAAGTATAAAAAAAAAATCTTGTCAGTTTTAATTTAATTGATATCTCTTAATAATTATAAAAGGTATATAATCTTTAAATCATATATATACATATATATTTGATGGTCTTCCAAGTTGGATTTCAAAACTATAACCAAGGAATGACTTTAGGACATTTCACGGGCCCTGAAATGTTTTCAAAAGTTTATTCTCTCTTCTTAAAGGATTTTTAATAAAGCCAATTTAATATACTTGAAATCACATGGAAAGCTTTATCAAATATAAATTAATAAATATATTTTAAGTTTTTGCCTCTAAGAAAGGGAAAAACAAGTTATTTTGTTTGATATTTCTTAAAATACAGCAGTAGAATTTTAAGATGTAATTTAAAATAACAAAAGCTCCTCGCCGCTGCATTTTAAATTAGGCTGGAGGTGAGTCAGCGCTTGCACCTATAAAATGATATAGTTTCAATTATAGCTCAAATAGTTCCATTTTTTGCTTTACGAGGAGCTCTCAATAAGACAGTGTTTGCTACTGCCTGTGTGTTTGATCCGTTTGTGCTCCTATCAGGCCCCATTCAGATGCATCTTAATGTTACAAGCCATCTGTATGAGGTGTCATGCACAGATTGTACATTATCCCATTGTATCAATTCTACTGTTCAAAAGAACTCCCTCATGATTTTAAAACAACCAGCTTTTGCTTGGGTTCCCACTAACTTAACTGAACCATGGGAATCTCATCAAACCTACAAACTGTTGCATGATCTAGTAAAATATCTTAAAAAGACAAAAAAGATTTCTTGGAATGTTAATTGCAGGAATCTTTGCCCTCATAACGTTACTTACTTCTGTGGGCATTGCTGTTTCATCTATGGTACAGACTGTTCAGACCTCTCATTTCATACAACAGGTCAAGGAAAATGTAGCTAAGAGCTTGTCTATACAAAAAGAAATTGACAGCCAGTTTAAAATTGAATTGTCATGACCTAGGGGAAAGAATATCCTTACATGATATTATTCTACAATGTCATTATATTTTACAACAGCGTATTGTACATTTATCCCAAAAAAACTTACAAATTAATTCTTTGAATGTTTGGCAGAAATTTAATAAGGACATTAAAGGATTTAATCCCTTCCACTGTGTGGAAGGCCCCCTGAGAAGGCACTTGAGCATTCTATATTGACCTCTCTTGCTCTTTTTGCCAAGAGGGTCCCTCTTCTCACAATCCAATTGCCCACAGCTGTTGCCTGAGCTCTCTGTTCATGCTGAGGTTGAAGCCTCATGGTGACTGGTGCCGTGGATCTGTCTCTCGCCTAATGACATGAGTTGGGCCCTCCCTGGAGAAGAAACCTGGGTTCCCCAAGATATGTGCAATGCCGGGGCCCCGCCAGCTGGAGAGGGAATCCCAAGGCAGTTGCTGGGCGTGGAGGCCACAGGGGCATAGTCTACCAAGGAGACAGAACTGTACCTCACATCACCCTGCTTGGCCCTGAAGGATGGCTGGTTAGTCAAAGACGGGTAAGATTCCTCGAGGAGGAACAACCTAAGACAGGCACAGTCGCAGAGGGGCCAGCAGAAGAGAACTTGGGGGTCAACAGAGGTGGAGCACAGATCCTCACCCCCCCCAACTATGCAGGGGCTTGAACACTCGCCCCTTCTGAGGGAGGTCTCCTGCCCCCATGGCTGCTGCGCTTCCCACGTCCAGCTCAGATCGGTACCCAGGTAACAGAAAGAGACTCGGCCCAGCTGAGATCAGTACCCAGACAACAGAGACTTGGCTGACAACAACTACCCTATATCTACAACCAGCCAAACACCAGGAATGCTCAGGGCTTTCTCAAGGATGCAAAATAATCTTTTCCATTAACATTTACAGTGTAAACTAAGATTGTTTTTAAAGTATTAAATTTGACAGTAAAATAGCAGTCAGGTTTTCAGATTAAAATTGGCTCAAGAAGTATTAACCAAAATTTTCATTTCATGAAAAAATTGCTTAATATGTAATGAACCTAAAGCAGTCATATTTCTATGCAAAAAATTACTATTTAAAGTTATCTAGACTGCATTATAAATTTTCCAAAAATCCTCCTAATAATTAAATCAAAAAAGAAAAGATAGTGGAAAAATACCATGTAAGGAAAAATATCCTGTAACTAAATTACATCTAGAAAAATTTTTTCATTTGTAATGCTAACAGCAAGACACCCATGAAAAACCTACGTGATGTCAAAATAAGCCAAAGGAAATTCATTTAAACAAAAATAAATAGAACCCCAAGTAAAGTTTCCTTTATTAACCTTTGGTCGAGAATACGTTTGTATGTTTTCAGAAAACAACACCAAGACCGCGTGGATTCCTGCCTGTAACATCAAACCCTGCACCACCAGCGATGAGCCGTGGACAACCACCACCATCACCATCACCCCCGGTAGAGGAAATGGAGGACCTGACCATAGAGGACAACCAGCCCCAGCGGCGGAGATGACCAAGACACCAACGGGCCCTCAAGAACCTACAAGACCAAGCTGCATGCATGGCACCAGAAGGCAATCCATCAGAAGGGACATTATTCCTATTAATGTGTGCCTTCATAACAGCGAACTCTCAGGCACGAGCACAACATGTATGGGCGGCCATACCTCATCCAGGGGTGCTCATGCCTGTCAGCGCCAACAGCCTACAATTCCCCACTGTCCAAGTGTCTGACTGCTCTGTGGGCTTACCCTGTGATGGAGCGGAACCGGTCTCATTGCCATAGAACTGGACAGTATGGGCTGATAGCAGTAGCCCTAACCTCCTTAAGTGGACTCTAGATAATGGGACTGCCCCGGGACAAGGGTGGATATACCTAGCACCTCATGCAGTAATACCCAAGTGAAACACATTGAGTTTAGTTTCTTAAGTGATGCCCTCGGCCGTCTAACCTCCTGGTTAAACCCAGCCAACCTCCTCATCTTGGGAGTCATGATAGTAGGATTTGTCATAGGAATAGTATTATTTCGCTGTTTAAACAACATGTTCAATAAGCTAAGTGCTCAGCAAGCCATGATCATACACATCCAGCAGGCACTAATAAGAAAAGAAGGGGGAGATGTGGGAAGAGCTCAGGAGATTTATCTCAGTGCTGCGGCAGATGCAATGGCGTGAGCACGCTCCGCCTATACAAGCTTCCTCGGCACACCAGGAAGTGGCATCGCCCGCCTGAGCTGACCCCCTGGAGCCCCTACATAGTACCCTGATCTTTCCTACTATTGGTTGCCCTATGGATGTTGTAAACTTCTGATTGGTCTGGAATGTTATATATACTGCTGCACTCACACAATAAAGTTGGATCTGCGTCACTGAACCGTCCCCGGAGTCGGGCATGCTTCGTTAGGACTCCGTCGGCCTCACCCCCGCGGGACCCCCTGCTTCAACCTGGAACTGTTTTCTGTCCCATCGTCCAATCTTAGGAGAGACTAGGGCTGGAGGTGGGTATCAGCACATTTCCTTAAATAATAGTCTGGGGCTATATCTCTGGGCCAATTTAGAGTAAAAGGCGTGGATTAGTGACATACAGACAAAGATAGCTCTTCTGATGAGCAACTAATGAGCACAGAGTGTCCTGGAGGGAGAGGAGGCGGGAAAGGGCAGGAGAGCAGTGGGATGTTGGCACAGACACGTTAGTTCAGCAGCCAGAGACCTGGAAGTGTATGGCAGTTCCTCCCATGAGAGTCGGGTGATTAGCTGGAGCTGAGAATACCCAGCCTTTGCAGGGAAAACCAAGGTTGCCATGGGATTTCCTCGGGCTAAGGGCTCCAGGCATAGTCTCAGACTGCCCAGGGCTGTCCCAGGGGTGCTCTGTGCTTAGTGAGACAATTTGGCTGCAGCATTGTGTGGCAAATGGAGACGACATGCAGGCAGCAGCATGCAGGTGACAGCACTCAGGGTGAAAGATTTTCGTGCCCATTAAAGAGGATATTGGTGCCTAAGGAGGCCATCCCTGTGCTTTCCCTGACCATTGCAAATGCCTGTCATGTCTGCCTCTGTGCAAGGGCCACAAGTGCTTTGAAGCTGGATCCAGCTTTTGTCTGAGGTGAAGACAAACCTCTCTCTATTAAATTCACAGACTAGTGCAATGGATATCGTCTCAGATCTGGATTCTCTTACTTTTAAATAAGAGCAACATTCATTTCTACCGTTCAGGAAGGAGATGGAGTGAGGGAGGTGGTGCCGCCCAGCAGAGAGGCAAGGCCCCAGCTTGGGTGGGGAGAGCTCAGGTGGCGTGTTTGGGTGGGAGCAACAACCGGTTCCTTTCTCATCATTAGACACCAGGCTGCCCATTCAGATGCTTAGTTTCCCTCCTTACCCCTGAGCTCCAAGGCCAGCCAAGTCTTTGGAATTTAGTCTTGGCACAAGGAGAGGAAAGAGCACCCCTCTCCCCCCTGGCTCCTTTATTCCCGGGGCCTCAGCTCCTGGGCAGGCTCTAGTTCCCATCTGCAGGATACAACCAGGGAGAAATAGGACCCTGAGGGGAAGTGGTGCTGGCCGCTGCTGGGCAGGTGGGCCTTGAAATTAGGCCAGAATCTCAAATCCGGAAGCTGTGTCCCCTGCAGTCAGGCTGTGTGCCCCTGTGATTCCTCAGCAGCCAGCCAGCCAAGGCTCTGGTCTCCGCCCCTTCAGTGTCTGCCCCAAGGACAGGGTCCTGCCATGTCCTCTTCTGCAGCTGTGTCTGTGGGCTCACACCCCTCTGGACCCTGGCGGGGGAATTTGAACCACTGGATGCTGGGCCCCGCCAGCTGTAATTAAGCAGGTTGTTTTATTCTGATGTTTTGACATCTGGGCCATGGATGACCCTGGAGAGACTGCCCCCCAGGGTCACCAATTCCTCAGCACAGTGAAGATCCCACCTAGGAGAGACCCTTCAGATGCAAACTATCCAATCCAGGGCCCATACCCACCACCTCCGCTACCAGGCTGTCACCCTTGGGCACTGTCTCCTCCTGTAAGTGCAGCAGGGCCAGCTGCTGGACAACTAGGGGCAGCCTCGATGCCCAGAGCCTGCCACACCCAGGCTGCTCATCCATTCCTTCCCAGGGGAACCACGAGGAGGGTGGTGCCCACGTTTCCTCCTCACCCCCATGTCTCCTGGCTGACCCGGTGCTCCCCGACCCAGCCCTGTGTCGCGTGCTATGGCTCCTGTTCTAGGAATTGTGAGTGTAAACACTGCTTTTCTGCTCTAGCTGCTTTGGCTTGGTAGATAGAGCATCGGCTTGAGTCCTGAAGGGTCCGGGTTTGATTCTGCTCAGGGGCACATGCCCTGGTTGCTGGCTTGATTCCCCAGTGGGGGGTGTGCAGGAGGCAGCCAATCAATGATCCTCTCTTATCAATGATGTTTCTATCTCTCCCTCCCTCTCCCTTCCTCTCTGAAATCAACAAAAAATATTTTTTTAAAAACCATATTTTTGTGTGACAGTTATTTGGAAATAAATGTCTGTGTGTCTTTCCATTGAAATCTGGGATACGTTTTAAAACATGAGCCATCCTACCCCTAGATTGAGACTGGTTCTAGCTCCTTGAACCCACAGTTCATGTCCCCTCTGGGTACACTTCCTGTCCTTCCTGAATTCCAATTTGGAACCCACCCCCACCTTGTGATACTTTATTTTTATCTGATTAGCTATTCCAGGACCAGCGGCATCTGGAAATGAGGAACAGGACTCTGGTGTACACGCCAAACACTGCACCTGAGCCTCTGAGATGCATTTCCTGAACTGGGGCTCTTACTTCTGGTGGGTGGATTCCAAGAGTGAAACCGCTGGGCTGGGGGAATACTATGCAGTTCATTTTGGTAGATGATTGCAGATAGCTTTCCAAAGAGCCTGTCACATTCACATTTCCACCAGCAGGACGTGAAGTGACCTTTCCCTTCCAGTCCCTGGGGATCCTGCCATTCTTGGAGTCCAATCCTCCAGCGGCCCAGGAGTGCATTCTCTCTGCCAGGAGCATGGGGCACCCACGGGGCTGGGCTGGGGCTGCTGGCAGCTCGCAGGTGTTGAAGTCACCCAAGAACTCAAGCTGACTGAAGGCTGGGTCCTCCCACAGGTGGTGTTGGTTCTTGGACTTGAGGTCATGCAGGTGACTTGCTCTGGCCATGCTGCCGAGGGGCAGTTACAGTGCTAGAATGAATCTACAGGGCAGGAGGAGAGAGGTCCCTCTCAAATGGCTTCTGCTACATTTGTTTTCATGAATAATTGGATACCGAGAATATTGTGGTTACTGTGTTGACTTGTCTGTTTTCTGACTTTCTCATCTACGTTAATGCCAAGTTAAGACCAGTCTTGGTGGCAGGTAGCTCTGTAGGGTGTGGGATTTCCTGCTGACACTCAGGACCCAAGGCCTTGCTGCTTACTCCTCAAGACCATGCCAGTGACTTCCGCTATTGTGCGGGGCTTCCCTTTAAAATTTTTTTAGACAGTCACACCATTATTATTTTATAGGGAAAAGCACAGTTAATCAGGAGGAAAAATTACTTAAGATCTCACTAATTAGAAATAGCTATTACTAGCAATTTTGGCTGGGTTGTTTTCCAGACTTTTTTATGAAAAAAATTAGTTTTGGTCTGTAACCTGCATATTTCAACCTGAACAAAGTCATGCGTGTTATTCCTTGTCAGAATATTGACTCACAGCAGCACTTTCTATGGATGCCTAAGTATTTTGACATACCTCACATTGTTTAACTGCCTATTGCTGGTTGACTTTCCCTGACTTTTTGCTATTGTAATAACTTCTATAATAAACAGTTTTGCATATATGTCTGTATAATTATCCAATTAAATTCTTAGGCAAAATGCCTAGAGTGAGATTACTGAATGAAAGCATTGTCACAATTTTAAGGCTTTTGTGTTGAATTGCACTCCAGAAAATGTGCATCAATTTACTCTCTTCCAATAGGTGTTTGAGTAACTATTTCCTCAAACTGCCCAACAGTTAAAAATTCTTATTATTTTTTTATCTTGGACAATTTGTTAAGTTCATTTAATATATTTACCAATAAGGGCAATAAACCCCATTCTCACTTCCAATGAACCTCTATCCTTCACCACCTCACTGTCTCCCCTGAAGGGCTAAGAACTTAGGGTCTGCAGTCAGAAAGACCATGTGCATATGATCCTAGGAAAGACACTTGATTTTTGTGTCTCAGTTTCCTCAACTCTAAAATGGGCATAATTGAGAAACTTGCATCACTGCATTGTTGAGGGTTTGAATGAAATAATGTAGGGGAAGTGCTCAGCATGGAGCTTGGCACGCATGCACTTTCTCTTTTATTACAAAAGAATTTTTTATTGATTTACAGAAACATTGATGTGAGAACAAAACACCAATCAGCTGCCTCCTGCAAGCTCACTACCCAGGATCAAGCCCACAACCCAGGTTTGTGCCCTGACCAGAAATTGAACCAGCAACCTGTTGGTACATGGGACCTGGAAAATGCTCAACCAACTGAGCCACACTGGCTAGGGCAGGCCCATGCAGTTTCAATAAATATCTTTTTAGAAAGTCTTCAAGATGTCACCTGGTCTGTCTTTTGCCTTAAGTAAACCCCTAATCAAGCCATAGGGACCTCTATTTAAGAGGCAAGTCCCCAACAAAGAGCTATGGGGGTGCATATGAGACTTGCTTACTAATGACTAACTCTGTGCACACTTAAGTTCCGTTTAAAGTTTTGTGCACCCTACATATAAGTTTGTTCTTTGTCCTCTCTCTCTCTCTGTCTCTCTCTCTCTGTCTCTCTCTGTCATGTGCACACACACAATCAGTCAGATTTTGATTTGATCAAAAATTTATG
Organism: Myotis yumanensis; assembly: GCF_028538775.1. Lineage (NCBI taxonomy): Eukaryota > Metazoa > Chordata > Mammalia > Chiroptera > Vespertilionidae > Myotis > Myotis yumanensis. The sequence goes on from NW_027223759.1 coordinate 77,546,991, forward strand.
AGGACCTACAATATGCAAGATTTGGCGTCTGGGAAAATTTGAGCAAATTTACCTTTTTGTGCCTCAGTTTCCTCATCTGTAAAATGGGAATAGTACCTACCTCAGAGTTAGTATGAGGATTAAATGCGTTGGCACATGGTCAGTGCAGTGTTTCTTACCTAAGGGGATGAGTGCTGGCCCAGTATGCCCATGAGTGTAAGGGCCCTACAGGAAGTAGGGGAGAGGCCTACCAACCAGGTTCCCTGTATAGTGCATGCAGAGGATGCTGGGAGGGTTCCTCAGAGTGCCAGCTGCACAGATGGAGGAGTGGATGAGGATACATTTGTAAGCAGTCCTTTCAATGGAGCCGACAGACAGAAAAAAGGGGAGATTTAATAGTGTCTTCGAAGAGAGTTCTGCCAGTCCAAGGAGGGTCAGATGACTTGATCAAGCGTCTATCTCATCTTATCTCCCTCCTTGTCATTTCAACTCCAGTATTACCTCAGGAAGATGATTCCCCCAAGAAACTTGAAACTAGAAGCTCAGTTGATATCAGAGTCACAGGCTGGACACCTGACTTTTCATAGGAGAATAATCGGGGCCCGCAGCCATCGTCACCTTCCTCTTTTAGGGACATAGTTGCAGTCTCCTTTCTCCCAGGTTGGGCCTCAAACAAGGGAGAGGATGAGTCCCTTTAAGCAGGGTTGTCACCCTGTCACTGACGTCAGCATCAGGCTGGCCATTTGGACAAATCCACGCTCCATAAATGAGAAAGAAGGGCCCAGTGAGGGCTGTGGCTCTCTTGTGCGGCTGAGGCCTGGCAAGGGCATGCAACCTGGAATCTGCCTCCCTCAGGGGTGCTGGCCCCAGAGGGGCTGAGTGTGTTTGGCTCCGTGTGTTCTAAAACTTCTAATTGGGATGCCTGTAGGGTGGAGGGTAAGTGTGGGAGTTGCCCTGGCTCTCTGAGCCCTGCCCTGTTCATCTGATTCATTGCCTGCTTCCCAGGGGACCTGCCTGTGGGGTAGCTGCCTTCACATGGAGGAGACCCTGAGTCTTGTGTGATTCTCACTGAATGGCAGCTGGGCTGGCCCAAAGCACAGGATGTGGCCTCTGCCTCTTCCCTTTAGACCCCAGGCCTTGCAGGGTCCAGTGCTCTATTCCTGCCCCAGCCTGAGGCAGGAACTCTCTCCAATGTGGCCTCCGACTGTGGTGGAACTCTGAGCTCCTCATCACAGGAACCTGCTGCTCCTCACAGGAAGACCTTGGGAATTCCCTATTGTCCTCATTTTCTCACCACCGAGCCCCCCACCCCCAGCTCCTCATAGAGGAGCATCTGCCAGAACTAAGACCAACTTCGTGACACCCCCTCAGTGACTGCTAAGGGCTACCCCTCAGGGTCCAGCCTGAAAGTAAGGTCCACTCTCCTGGCCCCTCTCTCCCTCCCGGCTGCTCCCTTCCCGTTGGCCAAACTGTGTGGCCCAGACTCTAGAACAGTGATGACGAACCTTTTGAGCTCGGCGTGTCAGCATTTTGAAAAACCCTAACTTAACTCTGGTGCCATGTCACATAAAGAAATTTTTTGATATTTTCAACCATAGTAAAACAAAGATTTATATTTTTTGATATTTATTTTATATATTTAAATGCAATTTAACAAAGAAAAATCAACCAAAAAAAAAATGTGTTCGAGTGTCACCTCTGACACGCGTGTCATAGTTTCACCATCACTGGTCTAGAATCCTCATCATGGTCTCCAATCTCTATTCAGAGCTCACTGATTCAGTTTAGGCTCTATCCTAACAACTTTGGTTCTCTGACTCAGCCTGCAGTGGGTGCAAACAATGAATTAGAAAGCAGGACAAAAGGTATCCAGAGGAAATGGAACAGTTGACAAAGTGGAAGTTGAGACCATTGAAACACCTCGGTACTGTGTGGACCTTGCTGAGAGGCCGCCTGGAGCCCCACAGATGAGGTGTCAGTGTGCCTGCCAGTCAGTGAAGGCCAAGGGGTCTGTGGAGCAGGAGCCTCTGGGAGGGAGATGCTTGTTATCTAGGCAGGTGGTGTGCACAGGACTAAGGTGGGCACGGAGTTTAGAAATATCCCCCTCCCCAACTCTGTCACCCATAGGTCAGACAAAACTCCAAATTCCTTATGGTGAGGAGAGGAGATCAGCCCCCTGTGTCTGCTGGAAGCCACTTTGAGAGCCAAAGTACTGCGGCAGGCACATAGTAGGCCTTCAGTGGGCACACAGTTCCCCTTCTTTTACATGGGGCTGGGTTGGGATGGACTTGGACTTGGGACATGAGTGGCGGGATGGTACACTGATGACTTATAGTTTCATAGTTACTCATCTCTGTTTCATAAGCTCCATTGTAAGAGGCATCTGGATTTCAGAGATTTTAAAATGGGGAGTTGTGTGTGTGGGAGGGCTTTGCATCTTAGAATCGATGCCATACTTCATCGGTTCAGGAAATCCTTGCCTTTGGGGGAACTATAATGCTAGTCTATGTGTAAATGGCACCAAGAAGTCCTGTATTAAAGGCACCTGCTTAACTCGAGTGAGCTCTCTTCTCCCAGACTCCCCCCAGAGAGCCTTCTCTGCGTGGATCCGCAGCATTCTTCCACCCTGGAACACATTTTAAGTCATTTAGAAAAGTTTAAATTGTAGTCAGTATACTTCCTTCATTGACCTTAGTTCTAAGCTATGATACATTTTAGAAAGATTTCCATTTAAAATGCTTAAAGAAATGTCACTTTTAGCTACAGATTTGCATGAATGCTTCAGGGAGCTTGGGACTCTCCAGGCCTGCTCCAGGGGCTGATTTGCATAAAGGGCCCTAGGCTTTGGGGAAATTGCTGTCAGGCCTTTCCACATTTAAATTTAGATTGTGCTCTCCAGAAAGGCTGCTTTGGAATAGGTCACCTTCCCAGATCCACCAAGAGCCAGAAAGAAGTACCCCCTATCCCACTCTCTTCCCATAGCTGGTGACCAGCTATGAAATCCTTGCCTGACAGTGGGACAAAGGGCAGTGTAATATCCACTCCAGAGCTCCCTACAGGATCAGCCTGAGGCTGAGACTTTACCTCAAATTGCACCCTTGCCCCATCTCTTCTCCTTCCCTCACTCCCTTACCAGGTTTTCTTGGGGGCACTTCCTTCATAAAGCACTGACAGGTGAATTCTTGTCTCAGTGCCTATCTCCAGGAACCCTAACCCCAAACAGGCATCTAAAAATTAATTGCACTCCCGAGGTAAAGTACAGCATAGGGAATATAGCCAACAGTATTGTAGTAAGTATGTACAGTGTCAGGTGCATATTAGAAATACTTTGTAAAGTATATGATTATCTAACCTCTCTGCTGTACACCTGAAACTAATACAACATAATTTTGAATGTGATGTGTAATTGAAAAATTAAAAAATACAAAGAAAAAACCCCAAAACATTTAATTATGCTTCTTAAATATTTTAAACATCAATTTATATTAAAAATAGAGGCCCGGTGCACAAAACTTGTGTACAGGTAGAGTCCCTAAGCCTGACCTGTGGGCGGTGGGGGGTGGGGGGTGGGGGGTACCTGCCTTGGCTGCCCTGGGGGTTGGGGGCAGCTCCTGCATTGAGTGTCTGCCCCCTGGTGGTCAGTGCGTGTTATAGCAACCAGTAATTTTGCCATTTGGTTACTTGCATATAAGGCGTTTATTATAAAGGATTTCTTCAGTGTTTCATTATTTCTTTTAATAGCTGCCTGTTTGCATCCAGATCCAAATATGGTCCATACATGTAAGCAGGGTAACTTTTTAGGTCCATTTTAAGTTTCAGGTTCCCTTTGTTCTCTCTCCCTGCAGTTTTATTGTTTGGTTTGGTTTTTGAGAAACCAGGATGCCTATCTTGAGAGTTTTCCGCAGTCTGGCTTAAAATTCTGGCATGGAGTTGGTTTTATTTAACATGTTCTTCTGCCCTTGTTCTCCCTGTAAACAGATAGTTGCCTCTTGAGACAGGATTAGAGTCAGCTTTGATTTTTGGGCAAGAGGTGTTGTGTCTTCCATTAGCAGGTGACTTATTTTTGGTTGTTTTTCTCTTTGTGATGTTAACATTCATCGATACTCAATATTCAGACACATTAATTTTTTGGGGGTTGCCAAGTGATGATATTCAAATTCCATTATTTCTTTTCTATGGGATGGAATATTCTAGAATATTGACTGAAACATCCCCTTATCAACTATTTGGTAACCTTGAAGTACAATTTGTATAAGGAATGCAAAGAAGAAATGTTTGCTTTTATCCTTTATTTAACTATTTTCAAAATAATGAGTTGTTTCTTTTTTTAAAATATATTTCTTTATTGATTTCAGAGAGGAAGGATGAAGGAGAGAGATAGAAACATCAATGATGAGAGAGAATCATTGATTGGCTGCCTCCTGCACACCTCACACTGGGGATGGAGCCCATAACCCAGGCATGTGCCCTTGGCCGGAATCGAACCTGGGACCGTTCAGTCCGCTGGCCAATGCTCTATCCACTGAGCCAAGTCGGCTGGGGCATGAGTTGTTTCTTGAACATCCTTGAAAGTTTTCTACTTGTCTACCCTGCCAGCATTGCTCTGTGGTTGAGCATCGAGCTATGGACCAGGAGGTCATGGTTTGATTCCTAGTCAGGGCACATGCCTGAGTTGGCTTGATCCATAGTGTGGGGCATGCAGAAGGCAGCCATTCAGTAATTCTCTCTCATTCTCTCTCTCTCTCTCTCTCTCTCTCTCTCTCTCTCTCTCTCTCCCCCCCCTTTCTCTCTGAAATCAATAAAAATATATTTTTAAAAAATTTCTTCTTGTCTTATCCCAGTAGCATATTTGCTGTTTAAATTATAGCAGTTTCTTTTTTGTTTGTTTGTTTCTGGCCTAAGTTATGTTCTACAATAAATCTGAATCCCTTCACTGTCAAACTGCTACTTTCTACATGCCATATCTGTATAATGTGTCTTGGGTTTGGGGGTAGGCTAAATAAGGACCCCCCGAAAGATATTCACATCTGTACCCCAGGACTTGTGATTATGTTAACTTACATGGCAAAGAAGACTTTGCAGATATGATTAACTTAATGATCTTGTGATAAAGATTATCCAGGTTGATTCAAGTGATCACAAGGGTCCTTAGAAGGGACAGATAGGCAGATTAGGGTCAGAGAGAAAAGAGATAAAATGATGGGAGCAGAGATCAGAGACATACACTTTGAATATAGAGGTAGAGGCCACAAGCCAAGGAATGCAGGCAGTCTCTAAAAGGTTGGAAAAGGCAAGGATATGAAGTTTTCCCTAGGGCCCCTGGAGGGATTGTGGCCCTGCTAACATTTTGATTTCAGCCTATAAAAACCAATTTTGAGCTTCCGACCTGCAGAACTGTAAAGTAATATATGTGTATTCTTTTAAACAATAAGTTTATGGTAATGTGTTATAGCAGCCATAAGAAATGAACACAACTTTACTTGTGAAAATATCTGCACCTGTTTTGAACTCATGGTTTTATTTAATAGATCATTTTTGGATTTATAAATGTTTCTTAGTATTATGTTCCCATCATCCAAATTCAGAACAAAACTAGTGGGTTTTCACCAGACTGTTGCTAGCCTTAACTGCTTATCAATTGTTTTAAAATATTTTATGTAATGTAGGATTTCATGTGTTGAAAGGGTTTTATGTGCCAGGCACTGCACTATGAACTTGGAATGGGCTATCTTACTTATGTGTCACAACAAAACCATGAGGCAGGAACTATTATCCCCATTTTGCTGGGGCTTGAAGAAGCAAAGCAGCATGACCAGCGACCAGCAGAGTTGATATTCAAGCCCAGTCTGCCAGATTTTAAAACACATCTCTGCTCTGCCACATTGATCTGTCACTGTTCTATGTTCAATTTCTCTAGCTGGGGTAGAATATTAAGAATCTGAAGGGCCATAAATTTTCAGGAAAGATGTGTTACTATAAATGTATCTTTCTTGGGGAGGGGGACGGGGCGGGGGGGGGAACTAGTTTCCTAGAAATGTCATGTGCTTGTTCCAGATGTCAGATGGAAATGATTTCAAAGATCAAACTTGAAATTGTGATTGTTGGAAAAGTCAGAGGGATCACTCAAAAGAATTGAGGGAAAAGCAACAACTCTCTCTGGGGAGAAAAAAAATGGTGGAGGTATAGACGGACGTGTCCCGTGCCTTGTCCTGGAGCAGATAGCGTGAGCACCTGAAGCAGGTAACATACAGCCCGAATAAGCAGAGGATATTCAGCTGAGAGACAGTTTGCAGCTGGGAAAGGCAGAGGACTCCTGGAGAAAGCGGTCGGTTGGAGACTGCGGCTGGAATCTCTCCCGGAGCTCTGGCTCAGCTGCAGAATCCGTGCCATCTTGAGTGGCTGTTATTGGAAGCGTATACATCCAAAGACCCGGCATCCAGAGATCTGCTGCTAACCCGGAAACACCGGATCTGGGACAGTGCAACTACTTGTAGCCCTGCTTCTCCTCACAGAAAGGTCAGATTTCGCCTGAAGGTGCGGTTTGCAATTCAGGTTGGGGAGAGGAACGCCCCACAGCATGGGGAGGTCTGCGCCCCACAAAGTCCGTGGCCTTTGGGGCCAGAATGATCCGCGAGTGTGGAAGGACTCCCACAGGGCTGCTGGCAGAAGGGAATGCTAAAAATAAGCCCATAGCTGGACTGGATGCAAAAAGGCAACCTCGGATTTTGCCAGTGTGCAGCTTCTTGGTGCCAGGGGAGAGAGGGCACACGCGCGCGCGCGCGGAGGAGACTGTGCACAGAGCTGGAAGGTGGAGGGTTGCGAATTTGCACAACTTCTCAGGCTTTTATTTTTTCCTCTTCCCCTTAAATCTTTGCGTTTGATTATTAAACCCATTGCATGGGATTGCCCAGTTGGGGACACTAGCAGAGACTGCAGGGGAAAGTTGTTTTTGTGGAACCTGGGAAACAGAGCGGGGAATAACGAGTAAAGAACCAGCTCTGGGCAGTGGACTTTCCCAAACCAGTTTTAAGTACAATAGAGAAAATAAACCCTAACTACTGGATAGAGAGGACTTATAGCCTCGGCGGTCAATCCAGACACACTGCCACCCAGCGGCAGAGCCACGAACTGACTCTTCTGTAAATACAAATAAAGGCAGTCTGGAAAACAAACATGGTGTGCTTTAAAATCAGGATTGTCGCCCTGACCGGTTTGGCTCAGTGGATAGAGCATCGGCCTGTGGACTCAAGGGTCCCAGGTTCGATTTCGGCCAAGGGCATGTACCTTGGTTGCAGGCACATACCCAGTGGGGAGTGTGCAGGAGGCAGCTGATTGATGTTTCTCTCTCTCATTGGTGTTTCTAACTCTCTATCCCTCTCCCTTCCTCTCTGTAAAAAATCAATAAAATATATTTAAAAAAAATAAAAAATAAAATCAGGACTGTGGTTTACAACACGGAGGAACAGTTTATCACAGGGAAATTCAACACTCTCCTGAATACCTGGCAGGACTAAGGTGTGCCAGACAGAAGAGAGAAGAACTGAAGGACCTTCACTACTGCACATTTTTATTTTTTTAAATTCTTTTTTCATCTTTTAATTAAGAAACCAATTTTTTTCTTTTTTCATCACCTGATTTTACCCTTTTAATTACTACATTTTTATTTTTAACCAGTATTATTACTACTACCATTTTACCATTTTTTAAAATGTCATTTTATTTTCTCTTTATTTTATTGTGGGATTAGTGTTCTACATTCTATTTTCACCGTTCCTTTAGCATCATTTTTCTCTCAACTTTACCTTTATGCCAAAACTCTCTTCCTCACTTTTCCCCTTTTGTTGTCCTGTTTCTCTTACCCTATTCCTGCGTTAGGTTTTCCCTATTCCTTCTTTTTACCCCCTGTCAAAATTTCACCCTACTTATATATCCAATTTCCAATCCCCTGCTCTAAATCCATAAACACCTCTCCCTTATCTTTCCTCACTATCCAATTTTTTTTCTCTCTCTGTTGTTTTGTTGTTGTTTGCTTGATTGTTGAATATATTGGTTTTTTTATGCTTGTTTGTGAGGTTCTTTTGCTTTTTCTTTTTCTTTTTCTGTTGTTGTTTTTTTTTCTCTCGCACTTTTTTTTTTATTTTCCGGTTATTTTTGCGCGTCTGTTTTCCCTTGCCTCGCTTGATATTATTGGTTGTTTGTAGTTTGCATTCATCTCCAGGGATCTGTTGATGGAATTTGTTGGGATTAGTGGCAGTTCTATCCGAGTTTTCTCCGCATATAAATAGTTTCTTCCCCTCTTCTATTTCATTCTCTTTCCTCTCTTACTTGTTTTCTCCCTTTTTCCAATTTCATTTTTAACTCCTTTTTTTCTATTTCTCTTTTCTCTTTTTGTCTTCTTTCTTCCTTATCCCCTAATTCTCTTTGCTCGGGTGGTCCCCTTTATTTGGGTTATTAATATCATGAAAACATTTGTGTTCAGTGCCTTGTACATTGTGCCTTGTTGTGTTGTATTTTGTTCCTTTAAATCAATGCAGCAGAGAGAGAACTATATAACCAAACACCTGGAGAACAGAGATCATGGAGAGACCAAGAACCAGCCTGCATATAAAAGAAAAACAGGCATCACCAGAAAAGGAAGTAAACGAAATGGAGGCAACAGAGGCAAGCAACCTGTCAGAGAAAGAATTCAGAGAAATGGTCATAGGGTGGATGAAAAGAATAGAAGACAAATTCAACAATATGTGTAAGAACGAAGAGGAAATGAAGAAAAACCAAGAATAAATGAAAAAAGACATCACTGCTATAAAGAACACAATAGAAAGCATCAACAGTAGATTAGAAGAAGCAGAGGACCACATCAGTGAGCTAGAAGACAAGGTAGGAAAAAATACCCGAGCAGTGCAGCTTCTAGAAAAAAAAAAATTAAAAAGCAGGAGGAGAGCCTAAGAGAACTCTGGGACAACATGAAATGAAACAACATCCACATAATAGGGGTGCCAGAAGGAGAGGAAACTGAGCACAGAATAGAAAACCTATTTGAAAAAATAATGACAGAAAACTTCCCTGATATAGGGAAGAAAAAACACACAAATCCAAGAAGCTCACAGAGTCCCAAACAAAATGAACCCCAAAAGACCGACGCCAAGGCGCATTATAATTAAATTGGCAAACACCAACAATAAAGCAAGAATCTTAAAAGCAGCCAGAGAGAGACAGAAAGTCACCTACAAAGGAGCCCCCATCACACTAGTGACTGATTTCTCAACAGAAACACATCAGGCAAGAAGGGAATGGAATGAAATATATAAAGTCATGCAAAGAAAGGGTCTGAATCCAAGAATACTGTACCCAACAAGGCTATCAATCATAATTGAGGGTGAAATCAGGTGCTTCACAGACAAAAAAGGACTTCAGGAGTTTATTACCACCTAACCAGCAATGAAAGAAATGCTAAAGGGTCTGATGTAAAAAAAAAAAAAAAAAATTGGAAACAAAGAAGGAACACAGGGGTAAAGAATAAAAATGGCGACTAACAAGTATCTATCAATAATAACTTTAAATGTAAATTGACTAAATGCCCCAATCAAAAGACATAGGGTAACTGATTGGATAAGGAAACATGACCCATATATCTGCTGTCTACAGGAAACCCACCTCAGAAAAAAAGATGCACACATACTGATGGTGAAGGGATGGAAAAAGGTTATTCAGGCAAATGGAAACAAACAAAAAAAAAAGCTGGGGTAGCAATACTTATATCCGACAAATTAGATCTCAAATTGAAGGACATAAGAAGCGATAAAGAAGGCCATTTCATAATACTAAAGAGAGCAATCCAACAAGAAGAAGTAACTCTGGTAAACATATACGCACCCAATATAGGAGCACCCAAATACATAAGGAATCTTCTGGAGGAGATCAAGGGAGAGATTGACAGCAATGCACTCATAGTAGGGGACTTTAACACCCCATTATCACCATTGGACAAATCCTCTAAACAAAATATCAGCAAAGAAACATCAATCCTATATGACTCACTAGATCAGATGGAATTAATTGACCTCTTCAGAACATTTCACCCCAAAGCCACAGAATATACATTCTTCTCAAGAACACATGGGTCATTTTCAAAGATAGACCATATATTGGGTCACAAAGTCTCTTCAAATTCAAGAAAATTGAAATCATATCATGCATCTTCTCAGATCACAATGGCATAAAACTGGAAATCAACTACAATAAAAACAATCCAAAAAAATCAAACACATGGAGACTAAATAGCACACTATTAAACAATGACTGGGTTACCAAAGAGATCAAAGAAGAGATAAAAAACGACGATGAAAACACAACAATCCAAAACCTATGGGACACAGCAAAAGCAGTCTTGAGAGGGATGTTCATAGCTCTACAAGCCTACTACAAGAAACAAGAAACAATGAGAATAAATTACCTAACCCTACATCTCAAAGAGTTAGAAAGAGAGCAACAAGAAAAGCCCAGTGTAAGCACAAGGAAGGAAAGAATAAAGATCAGAGCAGAGATAAATGACATAGAGACCAAAAAAACAAAAACAAAAAAAACCAAAACAAAACAAAAAAAAAAAACAAACAAAAAAAACAATACAAAAGATCAACAAAACCAAGAGCTGGTTCTTTGAAAGGATAAACGAGATTGATGAACCTCTAGCCAGGCTCACCAAGAAACAAAGAGAGAGGACCCAAATAAACAAAATCAGAAATGAAAGAGGAGAAATAAAAACAGACCCCACAGAAATACAAAGGATTGTTAGAAAATACTGTGAACAACTCTACTCCAAAAAACTAGACAACCTGGAGGAAATGGACATATTCCTAGAAAAATACAACCTTCCAAAACTTAATTAGGGAGAATCTAAAAATCTCATTAGGCCAATAACTATGGAAGAAATTGAAGCAGTCATCAAAAAGCTCCCTGCAAAAAAAACCCCAGGGCCAGACGGCTTCGCAGGGGACTTTTACCAAACATTCAAGGAAGAACTAAAACTTATCCTCCTCAGACTATTTCAAAAAAATTCAATAGGAAGGAACACTTCCAAGCTCGTTCTACGAAGCCACCATCACCCTAATACCAAAACCAGATAAAGACAACACAATGAAAGAGAATTACAGGCCAATATCCCTCATGAACATAGATGCCCAAATCCTCAACAAAATCCTAGCAAATCGGATCCAGCAGTACATCAGAAAGATCATACACCATGACCAAGTTGGATTTATCCCAGGGATGCAAGGATGGTACAATATCTGCAAATCAATAAACATAAACCTAATACATCACATAAACAAATTGAAAGATAAAACCACATAGTCATATTAATTGATGCAGAAAAAGCATTCGACAAAATCCAACACCCTTTCTTGATAAAAACTCTCAGCAAGATAGGAATAGAAGGACCATACCTCAACATAATAAAAGCCATGTATGACATACCCACAGCCAACATCATAATCAATGGGCAAAAAATAAAACCATTCCCCCTAAGAACAGGAACAAGACAGGGATGCCCCCTCTCACCACTCCTGTTCAACATAGTACTGGAAGTACTAGCCATTGCGATCAGACAAATAAAAGGCATCCAAATTGGAAAAGAAGTAAAACTGTCCTTATTTGCAGATGACATGATACTGTACATAGAGAACCCTAAAGACTCCATCAAAAAATTATTAGACTTAATAAATAAATTCGGCAATGTAGCAGAATACAAAATTAATACCAAGAAATCTATGGCATTTCTTTACAGCAATAGTGAACGTACAGAAAGTGAGACTAAAAAAGCAATACCATTTACCATCACATCAAAAAAATTAAGATACCTAGGAATAGACTTAACTAAGGAGGTAAAAGACTTATATGCGAAAAACTACAGGACACTGAAAAAAGAGATAGAGGAAGACATAAACAGATGGAAGAACATACCGTGTTCATGGATTAGTAGAACCAACATCATCAAAATGTTCATATTACCCAAAGCAATCTATAGATTCAATGCAATCCCCATTAAATTACCAACGGCATATTTCACAGATCTAGAACGAACATTCCAAAAATTCATCTGGAATAAAAAAAAGACCTCGAATAGCTGCAGCAATCCTGAGAAAGAAGAACAAAGTAGGTGGGTTCTCAATACCAGATATCAAACTGTATTACAAAGCCACTGTACTTAATACAGCTTGGTACTAGCACAAGAACAGACATATAGATCAATGGAATAGAATAGAGAACCCAGAAATCGACCCAAACCATTCTGCCCAATTAATATTTGACAAAGGAGGCAAGAGCATACAATGGAGTCAGGACAGTCTCTTCAATAAATGGTGTTGGGAAAACTGGACAGATACATGCAAAAAGATGAAACTAGACCACCAACTCACATCACACACAAAAATAAACTCAAAATGGATAAATGACTTAAACGTAAGACGGGAAACCATAAAAATATTAGAGGAATCCACAGGCAGGGAAATCGCAAACATATGTCAAAGGAATTTCTTCTCTGATAATGCTCCTAGGGCAATGGAAACTAAAGAGAAAATAAACAAATGGTACTACCTCAAAATAAAAAGCTTTTGCACAGCAAAGGAAACAATCAACAAAACAACAAGAAGACCCACTGCATGGGAAAACATATTTGCCAATGATATCACCGATAAGGGTTTAATCTCCAACATTTACAGGGAACTCATGAAACTTAACAATAGAAAGATAAACAATCCAATGAAAAAATGGGCAATGGACCTTGATAGACACTTTTCGAAAGAGGACATACAGAAGGCCGAAAGACATATGAAAACATGCTCAAAGTCACTAATTATACGAGAGATGCAAATCAAAACGACAATGCGGTATCAACTCACACCTGTCAGAATGGCTATCATCAACAAATCAACAAACAACAAGTGTTGGAGAGGATGTGGAGAAAAAGGAACCCTTCTGCACTGCTGGTGGGTATGCAGACTGGTGCAGCCACTGTGGAGAACAGTATGGAGCTTCCTCAAAAAACAAAAAATGGAACTCCCATTTGACCCAGTGATCCCACTTCTAGGAATATATCCCAAGAAGCCAGAAACACCAATCAGAAAGGATATATGCACTCCTATGTTCATAGCAGCACAATTCCCCATAGCTAAGATTTGGAAACAGCCTAAGTGCCCATCAACACATGAGTGGATTAAAAAACTGTGGTACATCTACACAATGGAATACTACACTGTGGTAAAAAAGAAGGAACTCTTGCCTTTTGCAACAGCATGGATGGAACTGAAGAGCATTATGCTAAGTGAAATAAGCCAGTCAGAGGCAGATAAATACCTCATGATTTCACTCATTTGTGGAATATAGAGAACAACATAGACTGATGAACAGGGACAGATCCAAAGACAGAGAAATAGCGACCAGACTATTAATCCCCAGAGGGAAAGAAGGGGAGGGAGGGGACAAGGGAAGAGATCAACCAAAGGACTTGTATGCATGCATATAAGCCAAACCCATGGACATGGACAACAGGGGGATGAGAGCATGAGTGGGGCCGGGGGAAGAATGGGGGTTTACTGGGGGGGGATGAGGACACATTTGTAATACCTTAACTAATAAAGAATTAAAAAAAATTCTAATCCCCAATGTGATGGTATTTAGAAGTGGGGCTCTGGGGATGTAATTAGACCATGAAGATGAAGTCGTTATGAGTGTGATTAGTGCTCTTATAAAAGGGACTCCAGAGAACTCTGGGCCTCTTATTGTCATGTGATGACACAGCAAAAAGACCACTAGAAAACTAGAAAATGGGCCCTCATCAGATACCCTGCCACGGTCTTGATCTTAGACTACCCAGCCTCCAGAACTGCATGAAATAAATGTTTTTTAAGCCAAAAAAAAACCCACACACAACAAAAAAACTGCAAAAACTCTCTCTGTCTTGGCAGGAACCTATAATTTCCCTGGGGGGTGGGGTGGGGTGGGGGTGGGGGGGAAATCCTCTCTAAAGAGTAAAACTTTTGAATTAACATCCAGCACAGTTATGGTGTAAACTCATATTCTGCCTATAAAGTTTTCTGAAACTGTATTATTCTTCCGTTGGTTTTTGTTACCTATATACTAGACACGTTAGCCAAGGACAGATGCTATTTTTTCCCTTGTGCCCTCTTCTGTTTCTCAGTTCTCTCTGTTTGAAAGAGAAGAGCGTGCAATTTCATTTTGCACACTCACCTTTCCCAGCTCTGTGTTACATGTAGTCTGCTCGGGCGGGGAGGAGATACAACGTTGTTCTTCAGGCATCTCTTCTGAACTAATCAGCTGACACATTAAACCAGCTAACAGCAAATCCTCGAGTTCTACCAATCAGCCCCTTTCCCTCTTTTCCATCTGAACAATTAGTAAATATATCATTTTCTCCAATTTTATATAATACATTTTTCAAAGTCAAGTCCTACCCCTCTTTCAACCATACTGCTCCTATGCCCTTTTTATGTATAAGGACACTTCTCTTGGGAAAAACCTGAAAGACCACAGAGACCACAGTGGTTTGTTATCTGTACCCTCATTTCTTTTTGTTTCTTCTTAATCCACTCTGAGTACATCTCCATCATTGTTTTGTGGGACAACTTCTAGTGGGTTCGTGTGGGGTAGGGATGGATGTGGAAGCCAACTGGATATCTTTGTTATGACCAAACTAAACCTTCTGTTTCCCCTGCAGCCTCTAAAAACCTCCTCCTCATTCAGTGTTTATAGCAAGTCCTTAAATAATATTGTTTTTTTTAATGTTGTTTTGTTATAACATTGATGAGATACCACAGGAACTTAACTATTGTTTGTATCAATTAGCCTATGGTAAAATTAGTTTTATTGTATGTTGTTGTTTTTTCGCTGAAAGGCACAGAACCTATCAATGGCATTGGGTGGCATATATAATTACACATATCTGTACAGACAAATCATATATGTGTGGAGGCAATAATAAAATAAATTTTTAGATCTGTTAATATGATATAATTACATAAATAAATTTCCTAATATTGAAACAACCTTGGTAATTTGGAATAAATTACATTTGGTCGTGGTGTATTAATGTTTTTAATATGCTGTTGAATTCTTGTCAGGGCCAGCCTGACAGGGTTGAGCCGGGCTGAGGCAGGGAGGTGGGAATTGAGAAAAGAAAGAAAGACAGGAAAGCGGGATCAGGAGGACCCCAGTTCTCTTGATGAACTGAAGCAACTTTATTAGCCACACAATACTATTTATACATAACACACTGAATAGGAGGTCTATCAAGAGGAATGTATTCTTTGTTCCTCTTAATCTCTAAGGGAAGGACACAGCAGAAGGACAAGTTCTCAGTACAGTATATCTCAGTAAATAATTACAGACTTCTTGGTAAGCTATGAAAGGCTCTACAAATGTTGCTCTTATTCTGCTGATAAACGCCATCCAAACAAGTCTGAGAAAACTGTGTGGGTGAGAATCCCAGCCTTGCTAGCCCCTACAGGTGCAAGGACCTTGCCAGCTTACATCTGGCCCCCAACAGATCCCCCTTCTTTGTTTTTTAGGCGAAGTTCATGTTTCAGTGTCCGACAGTTTTTTATGTGTACATGTCATCAGTAATATTTCAGTTCTGGATGGTGGACAAATGGTGGCAATGCAGGTCCGACCCTCTGTGGTTTGGTCCTGGGCAACTTGCAGCAACGCACAGCTGCTGACTGCTAGCATGATAAGGTGTTGTTACTATCTTCATTTCTGGACTGCTTCTCTTCTTGTTGTCTCACGGGGCCACTGCTATTCTGTGGCTGGAGCAGTCCTGATAATTCTCTTCTGTTGCAGGAATCCACATGGTCTTGGAGTTGTTTTCTGAAAATATACAAACGTATTCTCGACCAAAGGTTAATAAAGGAATCATATCTATAATTTAGACTTGGGATTCTTTTAATTTTTGTCCAAACGATTTTCCTTTGGCTTATTTGACACCACGTATGTGTTTTCATGGGTGTCTTGTTATTAGCATTACAAATAAAAAATTAATTTTCAAGTAAAAATATTAAAGCAATTAAGGCATTTACTTAGCAGGTTATTAGTCCACTATCCCCCCTTTTTTATTTTTTAATATTAGGAGGTCTTTGGAAATTTTTTAGTGTAGTCTTGATAACTTTTAATTTTAATTTTTTGTATAAAATATGACTGCTTTAAGTTTATAGTATGTTAAACAATATATCTATGAAAGGAAAATTTTGATTAATACTTCTTGAGCTAGTTTTAATTAATCTGAAAACTTGACTATTATTTTATTGTTAGATTTAATATTTTAATAACAATTTTAGTTTATACTGTAAATATTAATGGAAAGGATTATTTTGCATCCTTGAGAAGGCCCTGAGCATTCCTGGTGTTAAGCTGGATTTAGATATAGGGTATTTGCTGTTAGCCAAGTCTCTGTTATCTGGTTACCGATTTCGGCTGGACTGTCTCTTTCTGTTATCTAGGTCCCAATATGAGCTGGGCATGGGAAGCGCAGCAGCCATGGGGGCAGGAGACCTTCCTCAGAAGGGGCGAGTGTTCAAGCCCCTGCATAGTTGGTGGGGTGAGGATCTCTGCCCCACCTCTGTTGACCCCCAAGTTCTCCCCTGAGGCCCCCTGCGACTGTGCCTGTCTTAGGTCGCCCCTCCCTGAGGGGTCTTACCCGTCATTGACTACCAGCCATCCTCCAGGGCCAAGCAGGGTGATGTGAGGTTTAGTTCTGTCTCCTTGGTAGCGTATGCCCCTGTGGCCTCCATGCCCAGTAACTGCCTTGGGATCCCCTCGCCTGCTGGCGGGGCCCTGGCATTGATCATGGGGAGCCCAGGTTTGTTCTCCAGAGAGGGCCCAGCTTACGCCATTGGGCAAGAGACAGATCCATGGTACCAGCCACCATGAGGATTCAACCTTAGTATGAACAGAGAGCTTAGGTAACAGTTGAAGAGGGACGGACCCCTTTGATAAAAAAGTCAATGGAGGTTAATATAGAATGCTCAAGTGCCTTCCCAGGGGGCCTTCCACACAGTGAAAGGGATAAAATCCTTTCATGTTCTTATTAAATTGCTGCCAAACAATTAGTTTGTAAGTTTGTTTGGAATAAATGTAAAATATGTGTTATGCCCAGATTTCAAGATTCCCAAGAAGACACCAGGGAGCCATCCAATCTGATGCAAAAGCAAAGAGTCTTTTATTTTAAGCCCGGGCTTAACTCCTCTACATTCCTTACTGACGCAGCAGCTTCCTCAAAATCCTCCTCATCTTGAGGAGTTAAATTATCTTTAAAAGTTACATTATTTCTTTTTAATATACTGTCTTTTTTAGACCCCTGTTTTGTGCTATCACGCTGTTTCTCCTTTTTTTCTGGCTTAAGAGACGGTTGATTATTGTCATGCCTGGGATCTAAACAATCCCATATAAAATTCAATAAGGAAATGCAGACCTCCTGAATAAATTTTAAAAAATTTTCTACTTGCTTGTCATTAACCTTAGTTCCTCTACTATTAAGCATAGACTTTAACATTTGCCCATAAAGAGCATTTTCTCTAGATTCTAATTGCCCCATGCTTTACTCCTGACTATCAAAAAATTGCTCCTCCCTTACCTTAACGAGTGCACTCTTTATCCGGAGGAGTTCCTCACCGTCGTCTCTCCAAGCCCGACGGAGTTCCTCACCGTCTTTTTCCCAGTTCCTCAGTCCCTTAGCTCGGGCGCCAGATCTGTCAGGGCCAGCCTGACAGGGTTGAGCCGGGCTGAGGCAGGGAGGTGGGAATTGAGAAAAGAAAGAAAGACAGGAAAGCGGGATCAGGAGGACCCCAGTTCTCTTGATGAACTGAAGCAACTTTATTAGCCACACAATACTATTTATACATAACACACTGAATAGGAGGTCTATCAAGAGGAATGTATTCTTTGTTCCTCTTAATCTCTAAGGGAAGGACACAGCAGAAGGACAAGTTCTCAGTACAGTATATCTCAGTAAATAATTACAGACTTCTTGGTAAGCTATGAAAGGCTCTACAAATGTTGCTCTTATTCTACTGATAAACGCCATCCAAACAAATCTGAGAAAACTGTGTGGGTGAGAATCCCAGCCTTGCTAGCCCCTACAGGTGCAAGGACCTTGCCAGCTTACATCTGGCCCCCAACAAATTCTATTTGATGATTATTTTTTAGGATTTCAAAATCAAGATTCATAATCAAGATTAGCCCATACTTTTCTTTTTGTTTCTTCTATCTTTATCAAGTGTAGGTTTCAATGATATACTCAGTTTATTAAAAGAATTAGGTCATTCTTATTATTTCCCCTAGCCTCTGGAATAATTTATGAAGCATATTATTTACCCTCTCTTTGAAAGTTTGATAGATGTTCCATGAGAAACATTTTACGAGTTGGTTCTTTAATACGTTTGAATACTTCTTTTATGGAAATCATTTTGATCTCTACTAGTAACAACTTTTTAAAATTGCATTAAAAATTGTATCCATATCTCATAGTTTTAAAAATATTTTTATTCAGCACTTTCAGCAGTCTCAAATTTGCGTTAATTCACCTGTTTCAATGGTGATTTCCCAATTACTATTATTTTATATATAAGGCTGGGAAAAGTAGGTTTATAGATGTAATAAAAATAAGTAATACAGCCAAAACCGGTTTGGCTCAGTGGATAGAGCGTCGGCCTGCAGACTGAAAGGTCCCAGGTTCGATTCCGGTCAAGGACATGTACCTTGGTTGCGGTCACATGCCCAGTAGGAGATGTGCAGGAAGCAGCTGATCGATGTTTCTCTCTCATTGATGTTTCTAACTCTCTATCTCTCTCCCTTCCTCTCTGCAAAATATCAATAAAATATATTTTTAAAAAAATAAGTAATACAATAATTAAGAAATAATAATACAGGAATAAACTCTGTGTTTCGTGTACTCACAACTGTAACTCTGCTCAGCCCTGTATTGTTTACTTTTATTCTTTGCTTAGGTTGGCTAGTGCTGATCTATTTTATTACTTTTTATAAAGTCCTAATTTTGATTTATTATTCCTACAAATTATTTTTTTCTACCCAAAGTTGTTGAAGATTTTAACTTTATCATTATTTTCTGGGGGTTTAACACAATGTTAATGGGTCTTGAATTTCATTAGGTGTGTTTGCTACATTTATTGAGGCAAGCATATTAATTTTCTTCTGTTTATATCTGTTAGTGTTGTTAATTACATGGATTTGTAAAACATGATAAACCACCCAGAAATTCTTAGAATGCACCATGTTTGTATTGTTATATTTTTCTTATATATTGCTAGATTTGATTATTGATGTTTTGTATAGGATTTTTCACCTCTGTTCATTAATCAGATTGGTCTTTTTCTTTTCTATAAAATCTGTAAGATTTTTGTATCAATATTATCCTGGCCTCATAAAATGAACTGGGAAATATTCCTTATTTTTTCCTTATTTTGAAGAGTTTATGTAATGTTGGTGTCTTTTCTTCCTTAAATGTTTAGAATAATTCACCTGTTAAGCCATCTGGGCCTAAAGTTCTTTCTGGAAAATTTTAAAAATAACACACCCAACTTTGAGAGTACAAAGAGGACTATTAAGATTTTCCTATTATTTGTGACTATTTTAGTATTATTTTTAAAAGAGTTTGTTCATTTCATCTAATTGCCAAATTTGTAAGGCATACATTTTTATGTAATACAGAAGTGGGCAAGATTAGCTTTATTGTTTGAGTATGCTAAACACAGAGTTAATAAAGCTATTTAATAATCATAACCCACATGTATTTTTTCCATATGAACAACTGTAAACCTACTTTTGTCCACCCCTGTATGTTCTTATTATACTTTTAGTGTTTGTAAAATCTTTATAATTTTCCTCTTTCATTATATATTAGAGGCCCAGTGCACGAAAATTTGGGTTGGGGGGTCCCTCAGTTTTGCCTGCGCCCTCTCACAGTCTGGGAGTCCTCAGGGGATGTCCTACAGATGTCTGGCCTCCCTCTGCAGGAGGTGACTGGACAGGCAATTAGGGGATGGCGAGGCCCCATCACCCTGCTTTTGCCACCCAGCCTCCCTCTGCGGGAAGCAACCAGATGGGCCTATCAGAGGATGGTGCTGGCCCCCCTACTGCCCCTCCGCCATTGCCACTGGTTGCAGCCCTCCTCCCCCCTCAAGGCCATTCCCTCCCTCTGCTCACTGGCATGTGCCTTGGCTGGCCTGGCTCAGCCTGCTCGCCGGTCTCACCCCCTGCCAACTGGTCATTCTGCCATTTGGTTGATTTGCATATTACTCTTTTATTATATAGGACTAGAGGGCCGGTGCACAAAAATTTGTGCACTCAGGGGGGAAAGGGGGCGTCCCTCAGCCTGGCCTGTGCCCTCTCGCAGTCTGGGACCCCTCGGGAGATAACGACCTGCTGGCTTAGGCCTGCTCCAGGGTGGGAGAGGGCAGGCCCAATCCCTAGGTGCAGCCCCTGGTCAGGCTCAGAGCAGTACGATTGGGGAGTTGGGCCGCCACCCCCTGTCATGCACAGAGCAGGGCGGATTGGGAGGTTGCAATGCCACCCTCAGTCATGCTCAGGGTAGGGCCGATTGGGGGGTTGGGGCACCACCCCCTGTCACACTCAAGGCAGGGTCGATGGGGAGGTTGTGGCGCCACCCCCTGTCATGCACAGAGCAGGGCCAATCAGGGGGTTGGGGCGCTGCCCCCTGTCACGCACACAGCAGGGCCCATCAGGGGGGTTGGGGAGCTCCCCCCTGTCATGCACAGAGCAGGGCCCATCAGGGGGTTGAGGAGCTCCCGCTATCACTCACAGAGTAGGGCCGATAGGGGAGTTAGGGCACTGCCCCCTGTCACACACAGAGCAGGGCAGATCAGGGGGTTGGAGCGCTGCCACTGTCACACTCAGGGCAGGGCCGATGGGGAGGTTATGGCTCTACCCTGTCACACACAGAGCAGGGCCCGTGGGGGGAGGGGGGAGGGTTGGGGCACCGCACCCTGTCACACACAGAGCAGGGCTGATCAGGGGGTTGGGGTGCTGCACACTGTCACACACAGAGCTGCAGGGTGATCAGGGGGTTGGGGAGCTCCCCCCTATCAGGCACAGAGCAGGGCTGATCAGGGGGTTGGGGCGCCTTCCCCTGTCATGAACAGAGCAGGGCGGATAGGGAGGTTGTGGCCCCGCCCCCTGTCACACACAGAGCTGCAGGGCGATCAGGGGGTTTGGGCACTGCCACCTGTGACGCTGATTCCGGTGCCGGAACGCCTCGCAGCTCCGCTGATCCCGGTGCTGGGAGGCATATTACCCTTTTACTATATAGTATAGAGGCCTGGTGCACCAGCGGGGCTGGCAGGTTTGCCCTGAAGGGTGTCCTGGATCAGATACCCCACTGAGGTATCTGGCCAGTCTGGTTGAGGGGATGATGGCTGTTTGCAGCTGGTCACACACCCTTTTGGGTGGGGTTCCCCACTGGGGTGCCTGGCCAGTCTGGGTGAGGGGCTGAGGGCTGTTTTCAGGCTGGCGGGTGACTGAAGCTCCCAACTGCTCCTTTTTTTCTTTTTTTTTTATTCTGGGCCAGCTTTAGCTCTGGCTCCAGCTCTGAGGCCTCTGCTGCTGAAAGCAGGTATCTGGTTTGTTTGGGTTCTATAATCAAAACACTGTATCAACTCCAGCTCTGAGATTCCGGCCGACTTCTCTGGTTTTGTTTAGATTCTATATATGTTACAATGTTTCAAACTGCAAGCTCAGAGGCCAGCAAGGCAGGCGGGAAACATTGGAGTCCTCCGTCACTGAAGCAAGCAAGCCTGATGTTCGCTTCCAGCTGCCTGGCTGCCGGCCGCCACCTTGGCTGGCAGTTAATTTGCATATCACCCTGATTAGCCAATGGGAAGGGTAGCAGTCGTATGCTAATTAGCATGTTTCTCTTTTATTAGATAGGATACTGGTAACTTTTTCTCTCTTTTCTTTTTCTTGCCTAGTCTTTCTAGGAACTTATTAATTTTACTAATCTGGTCAAAGAACAAACTTTTGGCTTTCTTCATTTTTATTGCCAATTTTTGTGAATTTCATTATTTTCTTCTTTTTCATTTTCTCTACTTTACTGTTTGAGAGTTGATGTTCTATTTTTTCAGTTTTATGGTTAAAGGTAAGCTATTGTTTTTCTAATTTCTTCTTTTCTAACAAATGTATTTAAAGCTATCTTTTACCCTTAAGCACTGCTTTAGTTGTATCTCCGGTTTGTCTTTATTATATCTCCATTATCATAGAATTCAAAAGTATTTAATTTTATTTTACTATGATCTCTTATTTGACCCATGGGTTATATAGAAGTCATTGCATAGTTTCAAGCAGTTGTAAGGTATCTTTTTTTTTCTTTTTTAGTTTTTAGCTTAATTCCACTGGGTGAAAGATCATACTCTAAATAATTTTAATAATTGAAATTTATTGATTTTTGATCCAGCATAAGTCAATCTTGGTAAACATTTAAAGTGTACTTAAAATATCAATTTTATTATTCCTAGGTGCAATATACTATAAATGTTAAGTGTATTTAGTTGAGTTTATAAGATCTTATGGATTTTCCTGTTGGTTTGCTCTGTCAGCTCAGCCCTGAGAAAGAAGGAAATTCTGCCATTTACCAACAACGTGAATGAACTTTGAGGGTATTATGCCTAGTGAGATAAGCCTGACAGAAAATAACAAATATTGTATAATATCACTTTTATGTGAAATCTAAAAAGCCAAACTCATAGAAACAGAGAGTAGAATGGTGGTTACCAGGGCCTAAGGGTGGGGGAATTGGGGAGACATTCTTAAAGGGTACAAACTTGCAACTAGAAGATGAGTAAATTCTGCCATCTAATGCAGAGCATAGTGATTAAAATTCACAACACTGTATTATTTACTTAAAATTTGCTAGAAGACTAGATCTTAAATGTTCTCATGACTTGAAGAAATGATCATTATGTGACCTGATAGAAGGTTTGCTAAAACTAAGGTGGTGATCATATTGCAATAAATAAATGTATAAAACTTGCTCATTGTACAACTTAAACAATGTTATATGTTGATTATCTCTAATAATAAAAGCCTAATATGCTAATTAGACCATTCATCCTTCTGGACGACCTTCCAGATGAAGCCACAGCTGCGGTGGGGGCTGAGTTCCTTGTATTAATTTTGTGCATTGGGCCTCTAGTATTTCAATAAAAAAGAGAGGAATGGAGTTGGCAATGCTGTATGTAAAAACCAAAAGTGTCTGGCATGGCAATCGACATCAGACTGGCCCAACATTCTGGACAATGCAGAATGGGGAGATAGGGTACAAGGCATGATGGTTACTTAAATGTCAGCAGGTGCCAGGCAAGTGAGATGCGTAAGTAAAGTGGGTCAGGGGAAAGTGCCTACTGTGTACATTACATGGGTTTGGGTATATGAGCGCATAGAAGTGTGCAGTTTGTGTGTGTGTGTGTGTGTCTGTGTGTGTTTAGGGGGCACAATAATGAGCTGTTTCTCTTCAAAGGGAGGCACCTGGTATTCTTCTCCAGAATAGATTTGTTTTGTGGGTCTAATGTTGCCTGATGTCCTAATCTTTCCAGAGAAGCCAGAAAACAATACATTTATATAAAATATTATGAGTGTCCAACGTTGGCTCAAAATGTTAACCACACGAAGCAATGCCTGGGTGCCAGAGTTGGGTTGTGGACTTCAGGCTCAGGAAGAAGAGATGTTTGGAAGGAGTGGGGGCATGAAGAAGCGAAAACAGACAACAGTAAGGATGCTTGAAGGTTTTATTTAAGTATGTCTTTGATATAGTGAAAGAGGAGCATTTTTATGACAAAAGTTTCAAGAAGAAAGTTTTCTTTCCAGTTCCACCACTGTGGCCACCAGCCCAATCCTTATTTTACTGCGGAGACTCTGTGATTGGAATAATTTACATGTGCAAATTATATCATAGAAAAACAATTTCATTGCTAACTATAAGCAGGTTAGGGTACTTCATCCAAAATAAGAAGAAAATAAGATTTTGCACTTTTATATTTTAAAGCTGATATTTTAGCAATAGTTTTATAATGGTTTATTCCATTTATACTCTTTTGACAACACAACCTTAAAAGACAATCTATTCATTGGCATGCAAAGCAACATGGCTTCAGAATACACCTCTTAAATTTACAGAACTTAAAATTTCAAACATCCCATGTGGCTGGTAGGTGATGTTATGAAGATGATCTTGAGTAGTGACATACTTACTTCCTAAAGATAAAAGAAAAAGACATTCATATAACAGAGCTATCATACTCAGATGATGTAGTTAAATTATCTGGGAAGTATTTTAAAGATTTATTTTGGTAAAAGTTGTTTATTGATCTTTTTGTCTTAGGAATCCCATAGTCTTTTGAACTTTTCAAATATTTGCACTCAAAGATGACATCCTAAAGTTCCCCGGTCAAGGAATATAAAGTATATAAATAGTTATAAAAAGCCATTATAACCCATCAAGATAAGTGGTTACTTTTTGTGTTTAGATTTTTATTACTATTCTTATTACATTAATTATATAATACCAAATTTATTTATGCTAAAAATTCAAAATACATAGCAATCTTGAATGTCACATTATCACGTGAATGATGCATATTCCATGTTTTATTCTTATCTGTGTTCCTAGTGCCCTGTCCCTTAATTGACACTCAGGAAATATTTTTGGAGTAAGTGGGTGAATGAGTAAATGTGTAATTATCTAAAACAAATATAATGATGTATTCTTAAATGAGTCATACTTTTGCTTATCTACCAAGAGAGCAAAGACTCCCCTCCCCACACAAGGAACAACCTGTAGCTGTTTATGAAAGTTTTGATGGTTTTCAGAATGCACTAAAATGCAATCACCTGTCGGTAATTTTGTTCTGCAGCAGCTACTTTAGATGTTCCTGGGTGGGAAGATTATCATGAACTGTTTTCATTTCATCAGAGAAAGAGCCATCAGCATGTCTGCGGCGGAGCATTACATGATTGCCTGGTAGTAACCTGAGGACAAGGGGGATAAATATCAGTATTTGGTTAAATGCTTTATATACATGCTTTCTGATTGCGTATCACTGGTAACGTGTGCGGGTCACTGAGAAAACAGGATGTCATGTTTACAGAGGGCCAAATGTGAGAACCTGCATGAACTGGTGCATGTCAGAATGGACAACCTGGAGGTAGTGAAGAGCAGAGCAGGACGGGAAACCCAGCCTGTAAAACTTCATGCCTTCCGCAGTGGTCCAGCTGCTCCAGAGATTTTAGTATATTCGCAACACAGAAGTTATTATTGAGACGATTAGTCTGTTTAATATTCAGAAAAATGAAAAGCTAGTGGTTATTAGAACAGCCTTGCAAAGTGCAGTATTAAGGGATTAAACTTTTTATTAGATTTTCTGTTTTTATTAGTTTAATTAGCAGCATATTTGGTGCCCCTTTAAAATATCATAAAATATCCTCAAGTATAAGCGACTATTTTACCACTGACTTTGTAAATTGGGTCATCAATGTTTAAAAAAGCAGTGACAATATCAGGTTATTAGCTAAATAGTAATACAATCCCTTTTGTCTTAAGATTTCTCCAAGTCTCAGTAAGCTTGCTTTAACTTTCACAAAAAATTGAGTTGAAGGTGAATTTCCTGCTTCTCATAATTCAAATGTCAATCAAAATGGTCAAGAGCAAATGAGACGGTTCAGGGGTCTCTTTGGTTGTGGTAAGATCCAAGAAGGTACCTAAGGGGCTTAGTCTCATTTTCAGCTGTGAAACTTTAATGGCTATTTATAGGACAGTCCCATCAAAAAATAGGGATGTTGTGAAATATATGGATGTTCATTAAAAATCTTAAGTTTAATCCCTTTCAGTCTTTATCAGATTGTTAGCTAAATAGTAACACAAATATTTGTTGATCCCGTATGTAAATACTTAACTTCAAAATTTAAGTTTTCAGCATTATTTCTTTTTTCCTTATCCGTAGTTTTTCTAGATTAAGCTTATTATCCTGATGTAGTTCTCAATAGCATCCTCTTCTCAAACATGTCTTGGATTGACAAATGAATAGCCTCATTATAACACAACTCTAATGTGTGAAAAAAACACCACCTGTCTGACTCTGTTATTAATACTTGCTACTACAGATAAAACATATTAAACTCTTGTAGATTGTCCCCACTAATAGGAGTTATTTCCTTACTTTGTGATAATATACTAATTGCTTCTATAACTCAAATCAATAAATAGATAACTGTAGTGTAAGTTTTCAACATCATGCAAAAATAAAAAATAAAGTTAAATAAGAGTGTACAGATTTAACTCTTGCCTTCCTAGGCCTTTCACTAGCCAAGCAATGAATTCCTTGGCAGCTTGGCCTTCCAAATAAGAACTTAAATCACTGGTAAAGGTCCCTTCAGCGTGTCTCTCAAATTCATCATCACGTTTGGCAATGCCATTCCTGATAGAAATGTGAACAGTATATTGAAGATCTGACTCTTTAGCAATATGGTTCTCACTTGGAAGTAGTGGCAGCTTGGGGTTGAAGAGACTGAGGGAGATTTAGGAGATGAGGGTAGTTAGGAGACTCGTCCTGAAACTACATGAAGTACCTGAACGGATGGTTGATGGGCGAGAGATAATAGCAGTTAAGGGGAGCATTGGCCCACTCAGCACACCCATTTCCACCTCTTCTGCTTATCCATGCCATTGATTATTACTGTTGCATTTACTTCTGCCTCAGTGTATGTGGACTCTCCAATATGTTATGCAGCTTGCAGACAAGGCAGCTGTTTGTTAATACTTACGGGATCAGACATAGTTAAGTGAGTCAAGGGAAAGCTAGGGACCATCTCAAAATGTCATCAAAAGAACCACGTGATAATGGATGAAAGGAAACATGTGATGGGACAGCAGTGAGGAAAGCTAAGATGCTGACTCCATATCATCCTCAAATGTGATCTGTGTAGGTGGTTGACCAGCTGCCCTCCCGCATCTATTACCCTGGAAGGTCTCATCTTAAACGCACAACAGAAACCGCCTGAGGGTGAGGATTATTTTACATTATATTACCAAATTGTAGCATTCCCTTTCCAGAAATGAGGATAATTGTTTTCTTTCAAATTTCTCTTATTTCACCAATGGCCAGTCTGTAGTCACTAACAGGGACTTCTACCAGTGTCTGCTCTGACTATGACCACATCTTTCCTGTCCTGCCCTTCCACTTTAAGAACTTTTGGTAAACCACTCTGTCTCTCCAATTCTTCCAGCTGACCCATATTCTCTCTCTCTCTCTCTCTCTCTCTCTCTCTCTCTCTCTCTCTTTCTCTCTCTCTCTCTCTCTCTCTCTCTCTCTCTCCAGGCAAATCTATGTCCTTATCCTGATATTTAGATTTCTTTAGCTACTTTGGATGCACAACTCCCTTCCCTTGTGGGCCACTCTCCAAAGAAATTGTGAAGTTCCATCATCTCGGTGAAACCCTTGTGAAAGATTTCCCTCAGTAGTCTACATGCACTGTAAAACCCAACACTGTCAACGAAAATCCAACATTAAAACGTATGCTTTACGAAGGGCTTGTGCTCTTATTTGCATTCTTCTCTCTTTATGTGGTGCAGCCAGGCTATAATTTTAAATGTGTGTCTTGGATTGTATTCTACAAGAAAATGACTGCATCTCTTTCCATTCCTTACCACGATTACCTTGGCTAGGGGTTACTTTAAATGTGATTATAGTCATGAGTTTGAACCCTACAAGGGAATGTTGAATTTGCTCTTTTGGTCAAAAAATAGATTCCTCACAGTTCATGTCTAAAAAAGTCAGCTTTCAATTTTAATAGAAAATGGGTAAGAGAGTAAATATTGCTAAGACCACAGTGGGGAAAATGATTTAAAATCTACGTTTCATTACAGGGTGGGTAAGGCATTTTCAGGGTGAGAAGTGGGACTTTCAGAGGCATAATATGCAGGATAGCCTCACCAACCTTGAAATCATCAAAGCTGAAAGAGCTTATACGCCCTATTTGATGAGCATAATAACCTAATGAAAGTCAGGAGATATTTTAGACATAGTTAAGTAACACATTTGTGTGCAAATTTGGGGCTAGGTTTAGACTCTCACTTTTTGCCGTTCATCATCGAATCCATGAACTCCTGGACACAGTCGTTTTGCAGAAACTCGTTAAACTCCATGATCAATATTTGTTCATCTGTAAAGCGCTTCTCTTTATGTATCTGATGCAGATCATTGAGCAAGTCTGTCCGTGGAGCTGGGAGCGAGCTGTGAAGAACAGTGATTGGTGCAACTAAGTCTCTTCCTGAGTGGACTCACTCAAGAAGCACCTTGAAAACACAAGACCACAGGAAATTAAAAGGCAGGTGCTTTGAGCATTTCAGTTGATATGAGGAACACCTTGTTTGACACGGGAATCTCAGAGTTTTGTTAGAGTTGAATGCACTCTGATTCTAAATCCTGGGAGCAGATTTTTAACTGGCTTCCTCTTTACTAAAATAAGATTAAATAAATAGTTTTTTTTAAAGTAATTAGTGTACTTATGATTCTGCTAGTAATGATAGAAGAGAACAATGACTTGACTATTTTAAAAGAGTGAAGAATCCCAAATCATTTGGGCAGCTGATCTGAGTTCTGAACTTTGTGTGCATGTGTCAATATAAAAATGTAGCTCCATTACCTGGTTACATGATAGCTGATGATGAAAGAGAAAGACAATTAAAAATTGAAAGAATGCCAAGAAAAATCCCACTTGCTAATTTCAAACTGTGTAGTGGACAGTCCACATGCTGGTAATCAACAGTTGTTTGCCATGGCAAATATGGAGAAATATTCAATAGTATTAATACTCAGAAATAAAATTGAGATACTATTCTCACCTGTCAAAATAGCAAAGACTAAATATGGGGGAAGGTATTATGAAAGGAGTATTTCTGTAAGGCTGAGCGGAGTGTGCATGTGTATGACTTTTCTGGAAAGCAAGCTGGCAAGATATTATAAAAGACTTAAACTTATTCAAACCCTTTGACACAGTAATTTTAGTACCAAAAATCTAGCTTCAGGAAAAAGTAAAAAAATGTAGGGAGAAAAGTTATTTGCAGCATTCTTTGTAGAAAAATGTATGAACTCAAGTGTTCAATAGAAGAGGAATAGCTAAATAAATATTGTACACTGATGAGATGAAATAGTATGCAGCTATTAAATATCATACATTTAATAGATATTTGTAATGCTATACGAAAGATCTAAGAATACAATGCTAAGATAAAAGGCATAATATGAAGCTGTATAATGATCTGAGATATATACTATATACAGTACATACATAACATTTTGTGCATATTTTGTATCATGAGCATGTATGACTTTTACAATTAGTAAGAAACAGTGTTTTTTTAAATAAAGGAATAAAAAAAGAAAAAGTTGGTGTGAATAATTAAAATAATCTACTATGCAGTGTGTGAGTAGTGAATGGATAGATAGGATCAGCTGAAGATTTCAACAAGCTATAATCTCCTATATAACACATTTTCCAACATAGCCTACTCCTTTGGTTTCGAAACAACATACTGATCTATACTCCAGAAACAACTTTATCACAATGATATTTTAAACTTTTTAAAATTGTACAGAGTAGTAACCCTCAGTTACTGAGACCGATTCACAAATTATAGTTTTCACAGGCTGTATTATAACCATCGTGCTATGTTAGTTCAAGTCAAAAGAGTGAATACCTGGACTTCTCCTCTGTGTCCTGAAGGGAACGCTGCCAGCTGCCTTGGACCAGCATCACAAATAATGCAGCCACAAAGTAAATGCTTTTCATGTTTGCTGCCTGTTGGTGCACAGAGAATGGGAGAGGTTGGGGGAGGGAGAAAGGCAACCATATTTAAACACATCAGGCTCAATTCATTTAATTATGATAAAGTAAATATTATAAAAAAAGAAAATCTACTTTATTTTGAGTATATTTTAAAAAGTAAATTATATTTTCCCCCAGATTTTTTTGGGGGGTCAAAAAAAAAGATTTAAAAAATGTGTACCACCTTTAAGGTTTTTCATTAATGTAGGACACTTCTGTTAATAATTAGAAGGTTCATTTTCAGATATGGAATTAAAAATGTCTATGATAAACATTTAAGATACCCACTGTAGATGATATGCTACATATGGTTAGCCTGAATGTCACCTTATCTATAATGCCACCCCCTTCACTATCAATCTGGCTTTGAATTAATAGTCCTTCACTTTCAAGCATTTACATTATACTGCATTTCAACCATCTTAAAGTAGCCTTGGGCTACAACTTGGCATACCAGCTCTCGGTTTAGATGTACTATTCATTTATATTTTAAATAGTATAACTTGGTCTCGACTTTGTAATTATAAAGCAGCCAACAGATGTGAGGTATTTTAGCGTGCTTTGACCTGTTCTAAATTAAAGTGGAAAAATGCTTTTAAAGACAAGCAATTTGCAACAAGAACAAATGCTTCTGGCAACTTGAACAAGTAAGAAACTCAAGAGATCACTGTCATAATGAAAATTAATGCCTCTTTCTGAAGTCTCAGAAGTCCCCAGATTGTTTTATAATTGGACTTAGTCTAAGACGTGTCATTCACTTTTTGTGATACCCTAGGCCTAGTTGTGGGATATACCTGGTTGCTTGTCCTTGTACCACAAGCAGATGCCCCATGAAGCCACAGGATGCCAAAGGCATGATGAGGCAGTGTGTAAGGTGGGAACTAAAATGAATTTGGGGCAGAAGATCCCCACAGGGCAAGCTCCTCTATTTTCTGAATAGAAACCTCAAGTACAGCATTTGTCATGGATTCTCTCTACTACTCAAGTCCCACCATGTTTCCATGAGATGTGGGGATTTCAATCCAAGTTTGATTATGTTTATCCATAAATAATCTGAATGAGTATTTTTAGCAAATGGCATTTGGTTGGAAATAAGGATTTTACAAATATTATCATTTCAAACTATCAATCTTTTCTTTAACATCCTAGCCATATTTACTGTCTAGCTTTGGCACTAAAACATGGAAACTGGAATTCCAACAGTGGTATTTTTTTCTTTGAAATATTGTCTCTTTAGATTAAGTAGTTAGTTAAACAAAGCAAGATAATAGTAATTACATATTCTCCCTTCTTCATTCATCAACATGAAATTACTAATTTGGCATTTTGCTATGCTTCGGTTGATCTAGTCATAAACTTTGGAAACGTTGCCATATATGTAGGTAGTGTCTTCTGATTATACATCTCAATTATAAATTCATGCCTTCCAGAATTAAAAAAAATCAAAGATTTATTTTAGAATTACACCACTGTTGCAAAAACAAATTAGTCCCAAGTAATTTCTTCTATGCAAAGTCCCTAAAGGTTTTACAAAATCTTCACTATATTCTATATGGAGGGAGATTTAAAGCATGTGCTGTTCTGCTGCTATGGGAGCCATTGGAGGGGGAAACAGTAGTGAATGATCCAAGACTTCTATAGGCAGTGAGTTGAGTTCTACTGAAAGAGAAACTGATTTTAAAAATTTTATTCGTTCATTTGCAAGTTTATAGAATTGTGAAAAACTTTGAGAATAAGTTTAATTGTTTGAATGCCACTACTGAGGAAGGAAATATTTATATTATTTAAGATTCAAAATCTTTTTAAAAAATATATTTCATTGTTTTTTTTACACAGAGGAAGGGAGAAGGATAGAGAGTTAGAAACATCAATGAGAGAGAAGCATTGACCAGCTGCCTCCTGCGCACCCCCCACTGGGCATGTGCCTGCAACCAAGGTACATTCCCTTGACCAGAATTGAACCCGGGACTCTTCAGTCCCCAGGCCAACACTATTTCCAGTGAGCCAAACCGGCCAGGGTTAGATTCAAAATCTTATTCAATAATAGAAGAATTTCCAATTAATCCCCTTCACATCCTTCAGATAGCCTAAGGAGAGAATGTGTAGTTTTCTAAAAACCACACATTTCCACTCAAATTTAAAGGGAAAATATGGGAACATAGCATTCTCTGTGTAGGAAGTCTTTTAGAAAATTAATCTTAGACATAAGTAAGTGACATTATATAATATCTCTAAATGTATTGGTGTTGTAGGTCAAATACATACTTTTTAAAACTGATCAGCTCATTTCCTCTCATAGGTCCTTGGTATGTGTAGGAAAACACACCATTTGATCATTTACTCCATTGAGGATCTTTGTAAATCATTCTTTGTCCCTAGGGCTTAAATATGTATTTTAGGGCATCTGATTTTGTTTCTATAGAGATTTACTAACATTATATTTCAGATTGTGGGCATTTTAGACATTTTATTTATGCCTATTGGTCCTGAATACATAGTAGACAATTATTAATGGGAGGTTTCTCTCAGCTCCATACAAAGAATTCCCAATAATTGATTAGTTCACTGCACCAAATATGTCGTCTTATTTACAAACAGCTGATTTCATGGACTTTGAGTGTTTGATAGAGTTATCAGAAATTTGAATATTTGAAAGATGATGTTGATTCTTCTCTTTTAGAAAATGATAGTTTTTCACTGACAAGGAGCAATTGCTAATATAGCCTCTCTAATGAACACATTACTGCTGATTGTAAAAGGGGCCTTCTGTTCAAAGTGATAGACACGTTAATCAAATCTAAGGAAAATATTTATATACTTAAAATGTTACCCCTTATTTTAAAAACACAGTTCTCATAACAGTTAAGTCTTATAACAAGTTCATTTATTTGAATCTTTGTTTTTTCTTTCAACTTCATATCTTTTTATTGAATTAGTTTTTCTACTCATTTTGCGGCTTCACTGTGTTGACGTTTATATAAAATATTTTCCATCACTTTTTTCAACTCAATTCTACCCTGTGTAGTATTAGTGAATAGTATAAGATGAAAGAACAACATTTGAATTCATACTTTATCCCCTTAAAAATACTTACCTATACCCAAATCTGAATAGACAGTCTTACAATCACTCAATAGGAATCTTACCTTCTGATATCAGGCTTAGAATAGAGCAGGTGGAGGGAGAGCGAGCCCTCTTTGGAACTGGAGATGAGCTGGGTCCTGAGCTCTGTGTTCTGCACCAAAGCGCACTGCTTTTATATACTCTCTAGCGCTGCTGAGCCCCACAGATATTACGCTGATAATATAAATTTCTCCTCTGTAAGTAATGGGCTTTGTTACAAACGCTTTTACTCGCCCACTCCCTTCACTCATCTCATTCTACCCTTGCACTGGGTGGGATCTCAGAGGCCAGGAAACTTTATTTACTCTCTTGCTTTATTTTTAATTCCTGAGGAACGGAAAGGACATTTGGGAAACTCACCTTTCACTCACCAATCAGGTATGAAAATTGCTGACGCACTCTTGTTGTAGTGTACACCGCGAGTCGAACACAGGACGCTTCAGTCACGGAATCAAATCAAGGAGTCTTCAATGCAAAAGCTAGCAGCTACAAGGGGGCATTAGCTCTCTCCAAATCTCGAAGTCCCGAGTGAGTACAGCAGCAAGCTTATTAAGGCAAAAACCACATCCTGCTAGATGTTGGAATGTGGAACTACCTTGTGAAAGCAGTTTGTACAGAAGCCAAATTGAGCAAAGTTACCTATCTCTAAAGGTTATCTATAGTTTCAGTTCCTGGAGCCACTGAGTCAAGGGAAAGCATTATGGGGCTCTGGTTCTCAGGCACAGGAGAATAGCCTTTGTAAAAGCACAAGGGGACCGGCAACAAAATGGGGTGGTTTATGGGAGTTTCCAGGTCTTATCCTGGAAACAGAGGTCAAAATGGAGTCACTTAGGCTAACTACCCTATTATTTAAACAAGCAAATGTTTACAGAAGCCAGAATATCAGGGTTAAAATTTGAAACAGCAGTTTTTACCCAAGATGGAGGTTACTATGCTTCACTCGGAGGTGAATTTTGATGCTGCAGATGTGATATTACTTAGTTTATGGCTAACCTTTTTTGAGGATGGCCTCAATTAAGGGTCTTACAAGGCTTTCCGTTTTGCTACTTAGTTATGATGAATTTATCTGAATATAATCCTTTCATCTCCCCAAATAAATACATCACTCACTTAAAACATGGTTAGTAATCTTCTCATCCACACTATATGGAATTAATTTGTATTTGGGGGCAATTTTAAAGAATATTCATTCGAACCTAAACTGTTCTATTGCAATAAATTGGAGTCCAGAACAAGGATAAAGCAAAATGAGGATTAAACATCCAAGATAGGGGATGCTAATAAGACAGGGTTTAGTATTTCTTTTTCCTTCTAATGGATATTTAAAGGCTAATTCTACTGATAAGAGAGCTGGACACTAATTTACAAAAGGACAAGATAAAATCATCCTATCATATGTATTTTTTGAGCTTCATCATCTGCCACTTAGGACTTCAATGATCTATAGGATTTAGCAGCTATGAGTCAGATCACTTTAGACAAAGAGAAATATAGGAAGTGACTGGACAGACAGCATGAGGACTCTGTAAGTGTGATTAGATTTTAGTCTGGCTTCTGTCAACATGTTGTGTGACTGTGGTCCAGTCACACAGCGCCCTGTGCCTCAGCTTCTGGAACTGTAAAATGAGAGGGTGGCTTCAAGGACCCTTCTAAAATAAAAATCTAATTCTATGTGACAAACCCATCACCACATTTTCTCACTAGGTTTCAGTCTTATAATATCATCAGCAGCGTGATGAACCTGATGACTTGTACAGAAGTAAAACACTGATACAAATGGAGGAACATTTCCAATGTACTTAAACTTGTCAGTTGTGGATTGGATCCACTATTGGGTAGAGAACTACTTACATGCCATGGGGATTAATCCTACGTGTAATTGGAAAACCTCAGGAAGGAGTTTCCATGCTGGTGATTTCTGATGATAGAAGGCGGTGCTATTCAAAGCATAGTCTATGGGCCGGAATCACCTGCTAGAAATGTACACTCTGGGCCAAGCCCAGACTTACTGAATAAGAACCTGCATTTTACCAAGATTCCAGGCAATTCATATGCACATTAAGGTTTGTGAAGCACAGCTGCATAAAACACCATCTCATTTCTCCACCTCCTCCCTGGTGCTTGCTGCAGTTTTGACCTGAGGACTGCCTCTTGGCACTGCCAGCAGGGGGGGCAAAAGAGCAGAGAACAGTGACACTCAGGGCCATCTGGATGAACACATAAATGCAGTAATGGCGTGAGAGTGTGATTTAGTTTAACATATGATCAAATTGTGCTTCCCTCTTGCCCTGATCCTCATGAGTATATTGGCTACAGTTTATTGTTTGGCATTCAGTTCTACTTTCTTCCTTGCCCATGTGGGTAGATGCTTCTTTGCCTCTCCCTTTCTGTGTCTCTGTTTTTCTTTTCTCTTCAGGTGCTACTTGTTTATGGAGCAGTCCTAAGGAGGGAGCTCTGCAGATGATGTAAAGATATAAGATATCAAGATATTAAGCCAACACAACATCTGGCATCTCAGTAAATGTCCTCTCCCAATATCTCACGAAAACTTGTCTCTTTCCCTCCACCCCACGTGCTTTCTATGATTTCAGAAGTGACAATCCCAAGTTCTTCCAGGAAATTTCCTCTCGCTTCATCTCCAGCCCACCAACACCGATTCTTGGGGTGCTTCACACCATAAGCATTCTGAGAATACAGAAGCATTAAGAACCCCACTATATAGCGCACGGCTCTAGGAAGGGCAAATCAAGCTCTTACGGACCTTGCATTATTAGAAATTAAGACAAGCATCAAGTGCATTTTGAATGTCTAGATCTTCCAATATTGTCCCAAAACCAGCCTCCACTTGGCATCCTATTCCCATCGTAGCAGTTATTTATTTAGATGAGAGTCAAGAAAAGTAGTGGCCTTATATTTATGACTAGTGTTAAAAAGCTTGTCTGGAAGTAGGGAAGTTCCGATTGATGTCACCTATAGTTTTCCTATAAGGCTACAAGGAGGGTGCCTGGTGTTCTGAGTTTGTAAAGGTTTGACCTCAGGATATGAAAGGTCAATTTAATTTGATATAGGTAACATAAAACACAATTACTATATGGAATAGAGTGCAAAAATTTACACTCTATTAGGGAAAATAGGGAGATGCATTATGGAAAGATAGTAGGCTACCTTTGGTAGGAGGAGATGAAAGGGGACAACTATGTAAACTTACTCATAATTGTATTTAAAAATTAGAAGAATGTACAGGAGACTAAGGAAAGTGTTTTCCTGTAGTTTGAAGCAGTGGGTTAGATGGGAACAAGGAGAAAATAATACTCTTCATCATGCACTTCTTAAGGTGTTTTGATTTTCTAGGCCATTTAATTTAATTATCAATTTAACCCCCTCCCCTAAAACCTATTTACAACCACTTTGGGAAAAGGTTAAACTCTAAAGCTAAAGGTACAACTATGCTTTGACTCATAATTCCACTATTATCCAAGAGAAATGAAAACATATATCCACAGAAAGCCTCATAAAAATATCTGCAACAGAGAAACCAAGATGGCGGCATAGGTATACACCAGAAATTGCTGCCTCCCACAACTTCAAAAATACATCTAAAAGACAAAATGAATATCATCCAGAACTACAGGAAGGCTAGCTGAGTGGAAATTCTACAACTAGAGAAAAGTAGAAAAACACACAGAGACTCAGAGGACCCGCAGAGGTGGAGTGCAGAGGTATGGAGGCGCACGTGGAAAGGGCTGGCGGCTGAGAACATGGCTGCGTTTTTAAATCGAGAGGGAGTCAAAAGCCCCTGACTGCTCTGAATTCCAGTTCCGGGAAGTCTATGGGGATCCAGACTCATACAGGGAGAAACTGGACTGTCTAGCAGCGGGCAGAACTCGGAACTCAAGGGCGGATTTCTCTCAAAGGTGCTTCCAGCAATTACTGGGACACTGATACACCAGGCCCCTTAGGGCAGGACTGAGGATCAGCCATAGCTGCTTGCTCCACCCTGTTGATTCCCTGAGACCCCGCCCCACGAAAGCTGCAGCAGAGACTTTTATATATGAGTGCCCTGGCCCTTTGCAATCTGAAAATTATGTAACAAACTGCAGCTGGCCCAGACAGACCCAGAACTTCCAAGAGAAGGCCCAAGGCCCCACAGCAGCTTGCACTGCTTCACAGCTGGGCCTCATCGAGGCACCTCCAAAGACCAAACAAGAAAGGGGAATCTGCAGATATCTTCGATGCTCCTGCTGGGTAGCCTCAGAAAAGGCTAAATTAGTACCTCCTTAGATCCAAGAGCCAGTGTACCCAGTGGTCAGAGTGGGACCATCCAGATTACAACTCCTCAGATCCATAAGGGACACACTCAGGGGGCAGACTCAGTGAGCACCAAAGCCCCACTGAAGCAAGTCTTGCTCCATAAGGGTGTCTTCAGCACAGTTCTTCCACCATAGACACAGCTGATTCTCACAGCCAATTGGCCTGGAGGTCAATTCCTTTCAGCGATACCTACAACAATCAAGGCTTAACTACAACAAGACTGTGCACAATGCCCAAAAAGGGGTGCACCAAGAGTGTCCACCTCAGGTAATTGGGGAGGCTGAGCCACTGGGCCCTATAGCTCACCTAGCACAAAAGCCACTCTACCAACACAGGGAAGCATAAAAAATGCGGAGACAAAGAAATAGGTCACATATGACAGAAATGGAGGAAAGCAAACTACTGGATATAGAGTTCACAATCACACTTCTAAGGTTTTTCAAGAATTTTCCAGAAACTGCCGATAAATTTAGTGAGACCCTGTAGGATATGAAAAAAGAACAACTAGAAATTAAGCATACACTGACTGAAATAAAGAATAATATACACAGATCCAAAAGCAGACAAGAGGATCCCAAGCATCAAGTCAAAGATTTGAAATACAACGAAGCAAAAAATTCCCAACAAGAAAAGCAAAATGAAAAAAGAATCCAAAATATAAAGATAGTGTAAGGAGCCTCTGGGACAACTTCAAGCGTACCAACATCTGAATTATAGGGGTGCCAGAAGAAGAGAGAGAGCAAGATATTGAAAACCTATTTGAAGAAATAATGACAGAAAACTTCCCCTAGCTGGTGAAAGAAATAGACTTACAAGTCCAGGAAGTGCAGAGAACCCCAAACAAAAGGAATCCAAAGAGGTCCACACCAAGACACATCATAATTAAAATGCCAAAAGCAAAAGACAAAGAGAGAATCTTAAAAGCAGCAAGAGAAAAACACTCAGTTACCTACAAGGGATTACCCATATGACTGTCAGCTGATTTCTCAACAGAAACTATGCAGGCCAGAAGGGAGTGGCAAGAAATATTCAAAATGATGAATACCAAGAACCTACAACCAAGATTACTTTATCCAGAAAAGCTATCATTCAGAATTGAAGGTCAGATAAAGAGCTTCACAGATAAGAAAAAGCTAAAGGAGTTCATCACCACCATACCAGTGTTATATGAAATGCTGAAAGCTATCCTTTAAGAAGAGGAAGAAGAAAAAGGTAAAGATTAAAATTATGAACAGCAAATACATATCTATCACCAAGTGAATCTAAAAATCAAGTGAATAAAAAATCTGATGAACAGAATAAACTGGTGAATATAATAGAACCAGGGGCATAGAAAGGGAGTGGACTGATAATTCTTGGGGGGAAAGGGGTGTGGGGTGCAGGAAGAGACTGGACAAAAATTGTACACCTATTGATGAGGACAGAGGGAGGGGTAAGGGTAGAGGGTGGGGTGGGAACTGAGTGGAGGAGAGCTATGGGGAGTAAAAAGAGGAAAAACTGTAATGATCTGAACAATAAAGATTTAATTAAAAACAAATATTCGCAACAGCTTTATATACAATAACTAAAAAGTGAAAACAACCAAACTATCCATCAACAAAAGAAAGAATAGACACATTTTGGCATGAAATTGGTCCAAAGGGAGACTACTAAACAATAAGAACAAAAAGGAACCAATAACATACTGGTAGCAGCATGGATGAATTCCATAGTATTATGCTGAGTAAAAGAAGCTGGACACAAAAAGCTACATGCTGCATGAACCAATTTGTAGATGTTAAAAAACAGGTAAAACTAAGGTTAACAAAACTCAGAACTGTGTTTGTGTCTTTCTCAGGAGACAGAAATATTCTATATTGTGAAAGGGGTCTGTGTTACCCAGGTATGTTTGATTGTCAAAATGCTGTAGCTAAGATTTGTCATTTCAATTAGTGTAAATTTTAACTAAAGAAAAAAAGTAATAAAATTAAAAGAGGGGTATGGGTGAATGAATAAATAATATAAGCATGGCGGAATTATTGCAGCTGGCTGATGATTAGAAACAGTTTACTCTGAGATGCTGCTTACTTTATATATACCTTTGAAATTTTGCAAACTAAAATATTTAATTAAAACTATAATAAAAAAAAGTGTGGGGATGGGGCATTAGCACCAATTAATCAGTTACCTTAGATCCTTCCGTTACTACTGATAAGTATGAGCTAGGTAAAGCAAATGTAGCTGGAAGACAATTGGGAGTATCAAAGCTTGGAGGTAAAATGGTAGCACAGGGCAGGGCCAAGGAATAGAAAAACAATTGCAATGAAGGCAGGACAAGGGAGTTACCATTCCTTCAGAGATAATAGAACAATGATTTCAGTTTCACATTTTAATCTTCTTCCAGGCCTGTCTTGAGGGTGTGTCTCCACTCTGTTACATGAGACCTAATAATACCCAATGAAACTTTCCTTAGGACAGGGTGGGCAACCCCTGCCATCTGTGCCAAACATGGCACGCCAGTAACTTTTGCTGGTATGCAAAACCCGCTCTTACAATCTTCCATTTACAATTTTGGGGAACAATTGAATGACTTAAATGTTAAATTACGCCGAACCGCTTAGGCTCAGTGGATAGAGCGTCGGCCTGGGGACTGAAGGGTCCCAGGTTCGATTCCAGTCAAGGGCATGTACCTTGGTTGCGGGCACATCCCCAGTAGGGGGCGTGCAGGAGGCAGCTGATCGGTCTCTCTCATCGATGTTTCTAACTCTCTATTCCTCTCCCTTCTTCTCTATATAAAATCAATAAAATATTTTTAAAAAATGTTAAATTACAAGGAACTGGCAAGACACTTATGTTATGTTTAGTTACATTAAGGCTTTTGAAAAGAAACTGGAAGTTCTTAAGAGGGAGGTAGATGGTGAGAGATTTAGATATTTCCCAAACCTCAAGAGGCACATCAAAGACCTCCCAAAAGATGACAGAACAGACTGTCAATGCCTTCAAAAGCTGTTTTTAAATATCATCAAGTGAACTATTGAGCAGTTATTCTCAAGATTTGCGAAATTTAGAGAACTGGAAGAGACAGCAAAATTCATGAGGTTTCCAGACAGCATGAAATTGGACGAACTAAACTTACAAATGTTTTCATGGATACACATGGCTGACTTTGAAATGCAGTTGATTGAATTTCATAGTAGCTCAATATGGAAGTAGAAATTTATTGACCTTACAATTGACATGGAAAAATTGAAAAAAGCGATCAGAGACAGGAGTACCAGAGAGAAGTGTCAGAAATGAACTATTGAGGACTAGGAATGCCATTCCAGAAAACTTTTTCTGTTTAAAATTTTTTGCAACAGTGTTACTCTCCATGTTTTCATCCACATACGCTTGTGAATCTTTGTTCTCAGTGATGAATTTTGTTAAGTCTCATCATAGGAGTAGCCTGACTGAAGACAGTAGTAGCTTGTGTGTATCACTGAAGGTCACAAAATATAAACCTGATGTAAAATCTGTGTCATCAGTGATGCAGCAGCAACAGTCCCACTGATAATATCAAACAGAGTCATAAAGTTTTCTGTCAGACTATCCGTGTACATGTATACATTAAAAAAATAAATATATTTTTCATCATCATATACTGTGTTTTTGTCGCTCAAATGAATTTTATTATTTCTTCAAGGTTCTTCACATACGTACACCTTAAGAGATTTCAAGTGGGTGTTACACGTTCTCAAAAAATTAGGGTTGGCACGCAGAAGAATTTTGAGTCAGAGATTTTGCTGGTTTTGGCACGCACTCACAAAAAGGTTGCCCACCCCTGGTATAAGAAAAAAAGCATTAAATTACTTATTATGCATAGTAAACTCAATTTTTGCTTATAGTATATATACTCAGCATTAACTCACTAGAATAGAAATCTGACCACTGATTAAGAAATTTGTATTAAAATACCATTTCAAAGGTGGAAAGCATCTGAGATGAATATACCTTGAGGCTATCATTGCTGGAACTGGCACTTCTATGGGACCTACATGCTCAGGGTAAGTGGTATCAACAATAAATATCCAAACAACAGGATTCTTAGCTCCAGCCTGACTAGAAAATAAAGATAGATCAGCTCATAAAATTCTAATTATCACCAACATTTGAAAAACATTTTAAAAATTTAGGCATGTTTTTATAAGATAAAACATTAAGTACATTTCTGTTGAAAAAATATACTTACAACGTGACCAGGAATTTTATTTCAATTTTGCTTGCAGGGCAATTACAAATACTGTGTCAATTAATGTGAAAACAGATATTTTAAGTGATTAATTAAGACGCTTTGATTCATAAAAAAAATATTTTGGATACAGTTCTGTAATCGATATTCTCTTTTTTGATTTTAAGGCAGATTATTTTCCATTTATGATGATGATGATAATTATTATTATTATTATCATTTTTCCCCTCTCCTGGGGAGATTGTGATGGGTAGGCAAGTATGAAAATACATAGTGAAATTTACTTTTTGCTTTTACCCTATAATTTGGTCCAAACAATCACCAAACAGTCTCCTAGCTGGTCACATTACTACTGCTACCATCCCTCCAAACTTAGGAAAGTTCCATCTCCAAATATGTTTTGTTTTGTGTTTTCTATGTTGTTATACTCTCTAAATATATATGACAGTATAGTTCACGCCCAAACAGCTCCTTAGAGTTTCTCTGTTATTTTACCACAGGAAAAGAGAATCTTGTAATTGTTAAATAACTTAAATCACCTGTTTAGGTCAGTAGTCTTAAATGACTCCATGCTATTTGGATTTATCTACGGACTGCACGTTTTCCTCTGACCACCTGACTCAGCTGGAACTTCTTGCTTCTTCCAACTAGTCTCATCTCTCAGTCCATTGTCAGATGATTTAGCAACTTTAGTCTTCAAAGAAACATGGGGATTTGGGGCCTAACTTCTCTGTCAGTGCCAGTTACTACTCAGTTCTTCATCGCTTTCTTCTCCCTTTCACCTTCTTAAAGATCCAAGTCCTTTTACATCTCTATCCCAAGTATTACATCTCTTACTTCCAAACATCTCTAGCTTCCAGACTTTATAGTCAGCCCTTGAGAGGTCTGCTACCTAAACACTCACCTCTATTCTTTAATGTTTCTCCTACGACTTTAAAATGAATTTTAAGCTGTGTAACATTTCTATTTCTGTCGCTATGGCCACTTCAAAAACTGCTAGTGTGTAGGTATATCCATCTCATCAATGTCACAAAGGGACCCACTGGGTCCATCCATGGCAGTGTCCCCTGGCAAATAAAAACAATGGGGAGGAAAGGACATTGTGCTACTTTCTAAAATCACTTTCACTCCTTGTGCAAGAGGAGAATTTGTGATTTGATCTCCTTTCAGATTTATTGTCTAAATTAAATTAGGACATGATGTTCTCCACTGAGACCTGCCCATTCTCCAACTGCACATACAGGTCTCTCCAGATGTGGGAATGAATGAAAAGTATTTACACAAAGAGTTTTTTGCAAAAGTATTTGGCTAACACCTATTCTAATTCACTCAAGGCTCACAAATTTAAGCTACCTTTTATGTCCAGAAAAGAGGATAACTCATGCTTGCTTCTACCTGACAGGAACATCAAGTTCAACATTTGTGTTCCCCATTAAAGTTTGCATTTACATGAGAATTCAAGAAGGAACTGCAAAACAGAACTTTACCCTGAATTCAGAGCATGAAATATGAAAAAATCAAATTTAAGTTAAACTTGTTTTCCTCCATGATCTAGAACAGTGATAGCGAACCTTTTGAGCTAGGCACATTAGCGTTTTGAAAAACCCTAACTTAAACTCTGGTGCCGTGTCACATATAGAAATTTTTTGGTATTTGCAACCATAGTAAAACAAAGATTTATATTTTTGATGTTTATTTTATATATTTAAATGCCATTTAACAAAGAAAAATCAACCAAAAATATGAGTTCGCGTGTCACCTCTGACACACGTGTCATAGGTTCGCCATCACTGATCCAGACCATATGTTTTTCAAAACTTCTGCAGTAGAATTTAGCAAAGACAACTTCATCCAGCACAACCAGAAGTCCAAAGCAACAGATGTCCACATAAATAATAGATCACAGTGCA
The DNA here is from genome assembly GCF_028538775.1 of Myotis yumanensis. NCBI lineage: Eukaryota > Metazoa > Chordata > Mammalia > Chiroptera > Vespertilionidae > Myotis > Myotis yumanensis. The sequence continues at coordinate 77,590,437 of NW_027223759.1, forward strand.
ATGTTTGCTTCACACTGCACAAGGATAAGAAGGTCTCCAAACTTGTTGATCCCACCTCTCTTCATTGTATTGGTTGCTCATTTTTACACTAGGGAAATAGAAGCATCTGCTAAAAGTATTCAACATACCTTTGGGTATGGAATATTTATTGTCCTAGGATATTGCTCATCACCATAATAGGAATAGGCAATCACTGGGATTTCTGTATCATTAAACTCTGCATATGCCAAAAATTATCCACTTGGAGACTACCAGAGAACATATTTTGTAGCAAGTGTTTCCTCTGAAAAATAAATACTAGTATATTAATTATAATTGGAACTTACTCTTAAAATCATTATAAATATTTTAAATACATTGTATATATCCATTATTGCCCAAAATAATTTATTAAATGTAGATATGATATATATCCTACTTTGGTTTTGGAAAGATAAATAATCTGGCTTTAGAGGAATAGTTTGGCCTTATACCCTTTATTAGGATTTGACATTAATCAGAAATGTAATTTTAAAATAAATAATAAACATATTAACAAGAATTAATTTTTCTCTTTGGGGCAACTTCTGGTTCTTACAGTCACCTAAAATAGCCAAAACAAGAAAACTGTAATTATGCTACAGAGTAACATAAACATTGAATGTTGACTTTCTCTCCTGGGAATATTATTTTTTAAAAAAACAGTTGCTCTATCTTTATTTAATAAAAAGTAAGGACCAGAAAACCTTTTAAAGTCCAGTTATTTCCTGGATCTTACTGAACCTAGAAAGAGGACAAAATTCACAGAAGTATAACAAATTAAGGATATTTTCCTGAAAAATGATATAAACAGTTCTTTAGTTTTGAAAAAAATATTTCTTTCTTAAGAAAAAACAAACCTGAGAAAATGAACTAACACAACATTTAAGGACCATAAACTTCTTGGAATATAAACTGTTACTACCACTTTATGATGCTCATTAAAAATAAACTCTACCAGTCTGATAAGATTTTGTTCTTTCAGAACATGCAGGTCCTGTTCAAAGCACAGATAACAGCTTTCAGAAATGCCACCATTCCTCTCAGCAGCATAGCACTCATCTAAATGCTACTAAATGTATTTAGTAGCATATCGATCTCTGTCACATAGGGACCCATTGGGTCCATCCATGGCAGTGTCCCCTGGCAAATAAAAACAATGGGGAGGAAAGGACATTGTGCTACTTTCTAAAATCACTTTCACTCCTTGCGCAAGAGGAGAATTTGTGATTTGATCTCCTTTCAGATTTTCAATTAAAAGCCTAACACAGCAGCAGTAGAAAGAAGAATAAAGCTTACCTTCATAAACCCAGTCTTGGATTCCATTAAATATTTTATTTTATTTTCCATTATATGTTATTTGGAAAGGTGGGTTTTCTGGTCTTTGTTTCAAATAGATATTGTTCTGATACACATATGCGTGAAAGTGGTGGTAAGCTAGTAAATACAGGGAAATTCCATAAGAAATACAATTAAGTCGGTATATTTGCGTTAATTATTGACCTAATGACTTTTAAAATTGTAGCAATTCAGATGCAAAAAGACTCACAGGTACTATCTCACTTCAATAGGTCAAAAAACAACAACCCACTCACATTATCATCTGTTATGATTTTTAAAGTCTATGTCAAATAAAGAATAAAGTCTACTATTTTATTCGTGGTTTTATTACCCAAGTAAATAATTATAAATATATATATATACATATATATATATATATACAGAAAGTAAAATCAATCTCTGAATATTAATAGCTAGCCAGATGTAATCTTTACTTAGAGTTCTTAAATAAGAGCTTGGACAAAATTTCATGTTGTCTGAAGATAGTCTGGGAAACTTGTGAAAACCATATTTTTCCTGAGCTTTCTGGCACCACGCATTCTGGCTGAGTATAAGGATAAAGTTTCTGACTGAGATATTTAAAGAAGTCTATCCATGAGCTTGAGATTTTGCGGAATTCTCAGATGGGTTTCAATTTATCAAAACTCTTCTTGTTTTTAACCACTGAATAATAGTAATACATTTATTTCTTTTTCTTTTAAGCAAGGGAATTTACCAAAGACCAAAATCAGATGGCTCCTTTTTATTTAAATGATTAAATACTTCTATAATTCAAACACTTACTAATTTACTCCCAATAGGTGACCAGTAAATATACTGAATTGGATGAGGAAGCTCATTTCTTCTTACAAAATCTCTAGAAGGAAAGAAAGACAGAAAGAAAACACACACACACAAAACCTTGCTGTCAATGCAAAAAAAAAAAAAAAAATCTTTATAAACAGAAAAAAATAAACAAACAATAAAAACGAAGAGGCATTCCCTCTGCTTCTTCAAACCTAATGAAAAGAATGTGGCCACTCGGGACTGGAGAGATGGGCTGGTAGTTGTAGCTCTTCACTAGTTACTTAGAAGTCATTTAACTTCTCTAGGTCTCTGTTTGCTGGCCTTTGTAGAGAGATAGTCAGTTAAGATGACCTACCTTCTAGGTGTAATGTGAGAAGCCTGAAAAAAGACTCCCTTCCTTCCCTCTCCAAAACAATATCTGCAACCAGGACCTAACATATACCTAATATTTCTACTTTTCTAACTTGTTTAAACTTTGGAAACTATGAAGCCTCATAATAAACATTGACTTAGCTTATTAGGTCATGCAGCATGAGCCGAGCGGACAATGAGGGAGCAGGACACTGGACAGACCCGCTTTGATTGGAGAAACACTGGAGGCCTCGGAGGAGGAAGACCATTGGTTCGGCCTTGGGAATCCTGACTGTCTGAGAGCAGATTAAGGCACCGGCCCCTGGGAGGTATGGAACATATTGAAAGACATCCGAGGGCACAGGCAAGGAAGTGACCCAACGGGAAAACGTTCTTCACCTGGTTTACTATTCTGTCTCAAGCCCGTGTGCCTGTGACCTTTGACATTGTAACACTGCCTGATGTTGCCAAATGCTGTGGCATCACCTACCCAGTCATGTAGACGGTGCCAAGCTGCAAATCTCAGCACACAGTCCCTTCATGACCAGCAAGGCACCAGGTGGTCATTTCTGTGTTTTCTAAATAATTCACAGCATGAGAGAAAGTGGCGGAGGCTGCTTTTCAAAGGCTGTCATCTCCTCAGTATCCCTTCCCTGGCCTGAAACCAGAACCATGTTCATTCTCTCTGTGGTAAATTTTTATGGACTCTTCCAAGGCACACGGAACATTTGCAGTTAATGGTATCCAATTTTGTCCTAAATCTCAACAAATTTGTTATTCATCACTTTCTAAATTATTGTATATTTAACTGACAAAAACAACCTGCTAAATTAATAGTTGTGAAGGAAAAAAAACAACAGTGGTTTGATTAAATTCACTGCACAAAAGCTAAATATTTGCAATGATTCTAGGCTTTAAAGCAGGATTAAAATATTAATATTGCCATATTGTTTTGGAATTCTGTTTAATTTGGTGAACCTCAACATAGGACTTGGAGAATTTCAAAAAGATTAAAAGAAAAATAAGAAAATAATGCATGCCTTTCTTAAAGCATTAAGTAATTCAGTACACTTTTTTAATTGTATTGAAAGAGTGGGTTTTCTCCTCGCTAGTCTAAATGTTTCTTGAGAGTAGGGTTGGGGACTTCAACTCATTTGTATTCTTCCATATATGCTTTTCACAAAAAAAGTCCTCAATAAGTAACTCTTGTATTTGGTGACAAAGTGGATCAGAGAAGAGAAAGACACAATGCATTAGATGAATTTAGATTCTACTTTATGTAGTAGTTCCTATTTCTTAACTGGACAGTTTAAGAAGATCAGAGTTAGTCTCTTCTGAACATTTAAAAGAAGTAGGTAAATATTTTTTGAACTTTTGTGCTCTTGCTAAACAAAAGGGGAAATAGACCATAAGATTTTTAATACCTCTTCATGATATATAATTATTTTCCCTTTTATAACACAAATAGCATATTGCATTAAGATGAGTAACTAAACCAATTCATTGTCCATTCTTAGTCAAAGTTATTTTTCTAAAGTGCAAATCTGATCATGTTGTTTCCCATTTGAAACTCTTCAGTGATTCCCTATTGTCATCAGAATGAAATGTAAACTCCTTTTAATAGTTTCCTCATTATAATTTGGTCCAGGCTTCCTGGCCTCAACTCCTTCCCAACCTACACCACCTCCCAGTAGTCATACCCTCCTCCATTTTCAACTCACCTGGCCTACTTTCAGTTTCCTGACCTTTCATGCTCCCCATTCCCTTTGTGTTTTTATATAATATTCCTTCTGCCAGGAATTCTCTTTCTCAGTTTTTCTACTACTGACTTATTTGTATATTTTTTTCTGTTTGAAATATATTGTAAATAGTTAAACTTACAAATAAAGAAAACAATATAATAGATGGCAATTTATGTACCATCTAAAGTTGAGATATTAACATTTTGCAATTTTAAAAACAAGTAATTTAAAATCAACTAGCAGAGTATATGTTCAGATACAACTAATGGTCTCCCTCCCTTCTGCTTCCTTCCAATAAAGCAGCCTCCTTACTAGAAGCAGTGTATCATTTCCATGCATATTTTGTACTACTAATGTTTATTTCCATAAACTAGAGGCCCAGTGCATAAAAATCGTGCACTGGGTGTGTGGGGAGGGTATGTCCCTCATCCCATCCTGCACCCTTTCCAATCTGGGACCCCTCAAGGGATGTCTGACTGCCCTATTAGGGATGTCCAACTGCCCAGTGTGGGATTGGGCCTAAATGGGCAGTCAGACATCCCTCTCACAATTCAGGACTGCTGGCTCCCAACTGCTTGCCTGCCTGCCTGCCTGCCTGCCTATACAGCCCCTATCCACTTTCCTGCCAGCCTGATTGACACCTAACTGATCCCTTGCTGGCCTGATTGCCCCCAACTGCCCTCCCCCTGCTGTCCGGGTCACCCCAAATGCCCTCTCCTGCTGGCTTGGTCCCTCTCATCTGCTCTCCCCCTGCTGGCCTGGTCCCCCCAACTGCCCTCCACTGCTGGCCTAGTCGCCCACAACTTCCTTCCCCCTGCTGGCCTTGTCCCCCTCAAGTGCCCTCCTCCTGCTGGCCTGGTCCCCTCCAACTGCCCTCCCCCTGCTGGCCTGGTCCCCTCCAACTGCCCTCCCCCTGCTGGCCTGGTCCCTCCCAACTTCCCACCCCTGCTGGCCATCTTGTGTCCACATGGGGGGAGCCAACTTTGACCACATGGGGGTGGACATCTTTGTGTTAGAGTGACGGTCAATTTGCACATCACTGTTTTATTAGATAGGATAGTATATTTGTAATTTGGTGTTCAGACCTATGGGGAACTAGATTGTCTATAAAAATGCAAAATATCAGCCAAATAAAAAGATGAATATTGCATAGGAATATTTTCTTGAATTTCTTAATTTATGGGTGCACATATATTGTGAAGAAGCAAGAAGCTAAGATCAGTAACAGAATAGTCAACTTCAAATTAGAGTTTGGAATGGAAAGTCTATATAATAGAGTTAAGTAGTATTCATAAATAGACATGAAGTTTTACCCATTCCGAAGGTGATAGATGTGATATGTTGCTGTGTAAGAGTATCTCCAAAGCCAGCGGTGGGCAAACTTTTTGACTCGAGGGCCACAATGGGTTCTTAAACTGGACCAGAGGGCCGGAACAAAAGCATGGATGGAGTGTTTGTGTGAACTAATATAAATTCAAAGTAAACATCATTACATAAAAGGGTACGGTCTTTTTTTTTTTTTTTAGTTTTATTCATTTTAAACGGGCCGGATCGGGCCCATGGCCGTAGTTTGCCCACGGCTGTCCAAAGCTGTCAGAAAGAAGAGAGGCAAAGACAAATTTTAATCTTTTCAAAGCTTATATCAGGAATGTATAGTCATAGGTTATTCAGGTCAAGGTTCAGAATTATGGAAGGACTATTTTCATAGGGCACTAGGAAGAGTAAGTTGCAATTCCTAATTAGTCTTCATTTAAAGAATTTTATTGTGGACTTTTGTGCTGTTTGTCCATATTCCAGAATTCAGCCCTCACCCCATAATAACCATATTCAAAGACATCTGTTAATATGACAAGCTTTTCTTTGACATGCTCTATAGAATTTTCCCTTCATATTTTACCTTCACTGAAGTAAAACCACCATGATTTCCATGGCCCATAAGGAGTCATCAGAATGAAATGTAAACTCCTTCTAATAGTTTCCTCATTATTATTTGCACCTGAACCATTGGTTATTATGACACCCATTAAAACAGGATACAAAGAATTTCATTCAATGTATAGTTTTATTGTAAAATGCTTGCCTTTCTTTGAATATGGCTTTTTAAATTAATAGATTTTTTTTTAAATAGGAGAGATAGAGCATGTAACTCCTCCTTAAAAAACTAGTGTCTTTTTTTCCTCATAAATATACTTATATCATGGTTAGTGAATAATGCAGATATTTTTTGGATTTTGTTTCTTAAAAGGGCATTCAGACTCTTGACAAAGAAGGGCCAGAAGGCTGAAACATGTCTTTCTAAAGAGTGCTGGTACCAGGACCCGGTCCTTTGGAAAATAATCAGTTGACTAAACAACAAGCAGGGCCTAGAGCTAAACGGACTTTTCATTCTGAATATTAAGGGTGTTTTGCATCTCAAGTAGGATATGAAAAATGACAGTTAAAACTAAAAGTTATTGATCTAAAAGTAATTGTTAGATGTTTAAATCAGTAGTAAATTCCCTTGGCCTTTTGCAAAAATAAAAATCATCTTGAAGATGTATAAATATAAAAAAAATAAGTTGTTAAACTTAATTTGCATCTTCAAAGTAAGTCAGGAGGGGAAAATTAAGTAAGGGTAAATGGTCTGGTTTGTGGGATTCTCCTACAGGAAGCTTTTGGAAACAGATTTAAACATCTGTTCAATTAATGACTGAATGTCATCTTGCTTGAGCAAGTGAGTTAAATAAGTCACATCTTGATTTTTTTCATTTTAAATAATGAGCTCTTATGAGGTTAAAATGTGGGAATCAACTAGTGACTTGTGATATCAAATAGCTTTAGAAATACAAAGATAATTCTCCCCTTTCTGGTGAATATCTGTGCCCTCAAATAAAGTGTTTCCCCAGAGGAAACAAGTTGCTACTACTTGCTGATAACCAGATAAGTAAGCGAAATTGTTTGCTTATGTTTCAGTTATGCTTTTGGGGCTCATCTAGAGCCCACGTTAACTTCTTGAGTATTTAGAGATAAAAATACACTCTTGCTTCCTCTTACATATATAAACCAAACTGTGGATTAGTAAGAGATATAACCAGATATATCCAAATCAAATAGTCAATACCTTTGAATAATCACTTTCTAGTTGCTCTCTTTCTAATTCTTTGAGTTGTAGAGTTAGATGATTTACTACCATTTTCTCTTGTTTTTTGAGATAGGCCTGTAGAGCTATAAACTTCCCTCTCAGGACTGCTTTCATTGTGTCCCATAGGTGTTGGATTGTTGTGTTTTCATTGTCATTAGTTTCCAGGATGTTTTTAATTTCTTCTTTGATCTCATTGGTAACCCAATCAATATTTAATAACATGCTATTCAGCTTCCAAGTGTTTGAGTATTTTGGGTTGTTTTTATTGTAGTTTATTTCTAATATTATGCCATCGTGGTCTGAGAAGATGTTAGGTATGATTTCAATCTTCTTGAATTTGGGGAGACTTTGTTTGTGACCCAATATGTGGTCTATTTTTGGATCTAGTGAGTCATTTAGGATTGCTATTTCTTTGCTCATTGTTTGTCTAGAGGATTTATCCAGTGATGTCAGTGGTGTATTAAAGTCCCCTACTATGATTGTATTGTTGTCGATCTCTCCTTTGATATCTTCCAGGAGTTTTTTAATGTATTTGGGTGCTCCTGCATTGGGTGCATATATGTTTACCAGGGTTATATCTTCTTGTTGTATTGATCCCTTTAGTATTATGAAGTGGCCTTCCTTATCTCTTGTTATGGCCTTCACTTTGAGGTGTATTTTGTCTGATATAAGCTTTCTTTTCCTTTCCAGTTGCCTGAAAGATATTTTTCCATCCCTTCACTTTCAGTCTGTGTGAGTCCCTTCTAATGAGGTTGGTCTCTTGTAGACAGAAAATGTATGGGTCATGGTTTTTTATCCATTCAGCCACTCGATGTCTTATGGTTGGAGCATTTAGTCCGTTTACATTTAAAGTTATTATTGTAAGGTACTTGTTTGTAGCCATTTCTATTTTTGTGTGGCTGTTTTCTTTCTGAGCTTTTTATTGCTTCTTTTTACACCAGTCCCTTTAGCATTTCTTGCATGGCTGGCTTGGTGGTGATAAACTCCCTTAGCCTTTTTTTGTCTGTGAAGCTTCTTATTTCCCCTTCAATTTTGAATGATAGCCTTGCTGGATAGAGTATTCTTGGATTCAGTCCTTTGCTTTGCATCACTTTGTAAATTTCTGTCCATTCTTTTCTGGCCTGATGTGTTTCTGTTGAGAAATCATTTGATAATCTGATGGGGGATCCTTTGTAGGTAACTCTCTGTTTCTCTCTTGCAGCCTTTAAGATTCTCTCTTTGTCTTGTACATTTGCCATCGTTATTATGACGTGTCTTGGCATGGGTCTTTTGGGGTTCATCTTGTTTGGGACTCTCTGTACTTGTGTAACTTTTTTCTTCCCTATATCTGGGAAGTTTTCTGTCATTATTTCTTCAAATAGATTTTCTAATCCTTGCTGCTCTTCTTGTCCTTCTTGCAGCCCTATTATGCGTATGTTACTTCGTTTCATGTTGTCCCAAAGCTCCCTTAGGCTCTCCTCCTGCTTTTTAATTTTTTTCTCCAGTTGCTGTTCAGATTGAGCTTGTTTCTCTGCCTTATCTTCTAAATCACTAATTCGGTCCTCTGCTTCTTTTAGCCTGCTGTTGAAACTTTCCATGGTGTTTTTGATTGTAGCTATATCACTTTTCATTTCTTCCTGACTCTTGCATAGGTTGTTGATTTTCTCATCCATCTGGTGAATGAATTGTATAACCATTATTCTGAATTCTTTTTTCTGTCATGTTGCATGCTTCAACTTCATTAATTTCCTTTCTTGGCGACTCCTCATTGTCTTTCCTCTGGGTGTTGTGTCGTCTCTTCATTCTGATTATCTCCCGATGATTCAAACGTCGAGTTGCATGGGCCTGGGCCGTGTGCAGTGGGAGCCTCCCACCACCCTAGTGTCACTGAAGAGCTCTGACACTAAGATGTGTGGTTGTTGTGGGTTGGTTTGAACCAGGCTCGCTCAGAGTCAGTGTTGCCAGCGCTCAATGTGGCCTCGTGCGCGCCCTTAGAATCAGGGACCCTGCCTGCACTGTGCTGAAACAGAGACCCCCCTGGAGCGTGTTGAAAATCAGCGCCCCCTAGCGTGCGCCAGGAGTCAGAGTTCCCCAGGAATCCAGTGTCAGAGTCTCTGTTGCTTCTTGCGACCTCGCCTTGAGAATCAGGGTCTCTGTGTGCCTTTGAACCAGGAATTGAAGTCACTGGCTCTTAGTATGAATGCACAGGGAATCAGGATCTCAGGCGCAGGTGATCTGAAACACAGTCAAGTCACTGGTGCTCGGTGCTGCCTCCTGCCCAGAGAATCGGGGACCCTGGGCCTGTGCTCCGTGGGACAAATTCCTGGTGTTTGCACAATTGCTCCCAGCCCAGGGCTCCGAAGCCAGCAGTGCGCTGTAGGGTGAGTTCCCTCCTGGTGTTCGCTGGTGCTTTTGCTCCCAGCCCAGGACTGCTGAACCCAGCCCTATGGGGGATCAGTTCCAAGGTGCTCGCGCACTTCCAGGCTAAAGTTCCTGTGGCAGCACTGAGGCCCTGGCAAGGGGTGGGTCTATCAGTTACTATGGCGCTGCCCGCGAGCCTGTGGGAAGGGGGGGATGGGGTTTGTTACTCATGGATCTGCTGCGGGGATTTCTGAACTTTTGGTGTCTGCAGGTCTGAAGCTGTGGTCACAGGTCTCTGTCCCCAGTGGCTGCAGGGTCCTGGTAAGCATCTGAGATCAGGCTGGGTGGTGCTGAGGCCGGGATCCTAGTCTCAAGCAGCACTGTTTCCCAAGATGGCGTGGTCCCTGTGCCTGTGCAGGCTGCCCAGGAGTGTCCTCGCAGGGAGCAGGGCTCCGACCGCTTAAGACTGCCGGTTTAGCAGCCCCTTTGAAGACCTGCAGAATCTAACTGTCCCTAGCTCATACACACACACACCACACACGTCCACACACTCCTCTATCACTTCCTTGCACTCTCACACTCTCTCCCTCCCTACCTTCCTGCTGGTTGCCATTTTGAGAATCTGAATGAATAATCACTTTCTAGATATGCGAATTGCCGATCAGGTGATAAGCCATAATTTGAAGCATTCACACTTTTCTGAAATTATAAATAAATTGATTAGGATGCAGAAAAAAATAACAGAACCATGTTAATTTGTAGTCCTAACAGAATAACACATCTTTGATATATCCGACTTATATTTATCTTCAGTGCAATTTTAAAACATTTATGCAGTACCTACTATATAGGAGGAAACTTACTAGATATTATGGGAGGGCAGTATAATAAAGATATATTTTGTGATTTCAAGAAACTTATAATGTTAAACTTGTAAATAAGTAACTTATATTGCAAATTAGTTCTATAAAAGAGATATAAATATAACTTTACAAAAGCATTAAGGAAGAAGTGCTTGAATCCACATGAGAGTGATTGCTTGCATAGAGGAGGAGAGGGTCACCTGACTGTGGCTTTAAAAGATTAGTGGGCTGTTGAGGGGAGAGAAAGTAGGAGGGCTGAGAGCCTAAGAGGACCAAGTAGCATGTGCCTATTTAATCTATGCCAGGCACTGTCCAAAGCACTTTCAAATGTTACTTCACTTAATTCTTACATTAATCCAAAGAGCTATTATTATTCCTACTTTACCGAAGAAATTGAAGCTTGGTAGTGTTAGTATAGTGTGGAACCGTACCCAATTTTCCACATGTTGTAAGTGGCAGAGCCAGGATTTCAGCCTCAGTATGCCTGACTACAGGATTAAGTTCTTAAGTCTTATCTCAGACCAAATTATTTCCACAGGGGAAGAAAGATGCTGGGTGATTTAGAGGAGGGAAGGGCAGGAGTCTAGTGTGAGGAGAAGGGAGAATTAAAGGAGAAGTACAGTGGGATGGAGCTGAGAAGGCAGGTTGGGTCCAGATCAGGCGCTAAGAGTCTGGGCTCTTTCTTGTTCAGTGAAGAGCTGGCAAAGTCTTTTGAGGGGGAAGATGATGTTGTATACATACCATAGCGATATTACTCAAAATGGTATATGATTCTCCTGTTTCAATATTATAAAATACTATGTTATTATCTGTAGATTGATGGAGGTACTCTTGTCCTTTACACAAGAAGGAAAACAGCCCTAACCGGTTTGGCTCAGTGGATAGAGTATTGGCCTGCAGAATGAAGGGTGCCTGGTTCGATTCTGGTCAAGGGCATGTACCTTGGTTGCGGGCACATCCCCAGTTAGGGGGTGTGCAGGAGGCAGCTGATCAATGTTTATCTCTCATTGATGTTTCTAACTCTCTATCCTTCTCCCTTCATCTCTGTAAAAAAATCAATAAAATATATTTTAAAAAAAGAAGGAAAACAAAACTTTAAATAATCTCCCTTAACAGGAACTACATTTACAACAAAGAGAAATCTTTCTTATTTCACAGACTTATTTTGTTTTTCTTCTTTGTTCGGTACATATTCCTTTGTCAGATTTAAAATAATTTCATTGTAAAGGGAGAAAAAATACTATTTTCTACTTTCCACAAAGATGCCCTATTTGTTAATAGCCGACCTATCCTAACCAGTTCAGTGTGGTGGAATAAAATTGCCTTTTATCTGTGTTACAAAGAGGATAAACTAGTTTTAAATGCCCTAGGATAAACGTGCCCTCCCCACACACACCCCGACTGGGTCTGTGTCCATTGGTTATGCTTATATGCATGCATACAAGTCCTTCAGTTGATCCCTTAACCCCCATCCCCTACCCAAACCTTTCCCTGCCTTCCCACTGTAGTTTGACATTTTTTTAAAAAAAACCCTAAAGTAAAAAAAAAGTTCACCTACCTGAAATCCAAGTTGGAAAATATGTCCAATAAGAAAATGTCCCATTAAAAATATCTTTCAGTGTAAGTGCTCTTGTTGTATTATTTCCTTCAGAATTTTGATCTTTGGGGGAAGATGGAACAATCTATTACTAAAAAGAAGATTACTAACTCAAATAAAGTCTAAGATTCTCTCTCATCTGTTCTCATATAATAAAAAAAATTGCCATTTGCAAATACTTGTTTAACTCCTGTCTTAATAGATATAAGAATTATCTCCATTTTTATAGACAGGGTAACTGAGGCTTAGACAGGCGGTGTGACTGCCTAGAAGAGAAAGCTGGTGGGAAAAACATTGGGGAGTATGAAGGGCATGGAGGGGGATGGTGCCGAGCAGTGGGGATGATATTGTCCAGTTTGTGAAGAATTGTCAGAGATTTTTTTAAAGGAGAGTGAAATGAGGTTCCAACATATTTAAGCCTTGCAAAACTGGGATTGAAGACCATGTGATTTTGACTAAAACTAGACTCTTAAACACTTGACTGCATTTCCTCATATCTGCCTGGCTTGGATTTCTACTGACTTATTGAAGATGTATTTTAGCAGTCCAGTTGTTCAGATGAGATCAGCCAGAATCCTTACCTTCAGATATCTCAAGAGAGGCACAAATGAAGAGAGATAATTGCTTATCCTGACTACAGACTGTTACACACAGAAAGTGAACCAGAAGAAAGGAAAGCCACATCATCTGGACAAATAATCTTAGAAAACCCAAGAGTAAAGATTTCCCATATAAAAGCTAACCTAAGGTAGCCTATAACTATGAACAAATTTCACTTATATTTAAGTTGTCCAAACAATTGTGTTTTTCAAATATGACTATTCTCAAAGCCCTAAAATAGCTCTGATCAAATGGATAGTATGGCAACCAAATTCTAGTCTCCTTCATGTCCCTGTTGCCATTCTTCATCCCTTCTGCAGGCCATTGCTTACAGAACCAAAACTTAGAAAAATGTCCTATACCTTGAATACCATTTATGAATCTGGTATTTGCCCATGTAAAAATAACACTGCTGAAGATGAGAGTTTTATCTTCCCGCTAAACTTTTCCAGAGCTTTCCATGACTCTTAGAATAAAGGTCAAAAATGTTAGTCTGAACTATAGTCTCTAGACCCTGCTCTAGACTAAGGATGACTGAGGAGTGGGGTGTGGGAAGAAGGAGGGAGGTCAGAGGATCCACTTCACACCAGGCTGTCTGAAACACTGCCTGGAGGGAGGAGGACTTCCCTTGGTCTATTCTGCAAAGTAGGGGCGTGAATGGTTCCAGTACCAGTCATTTAAGTGACATTCTGAGCAGTTTTCCAGCCAATTTAGAATAGAAAGAGAATGGTATTATGGACCAAATATAATTCTCAACTTTTTAATAATTTTTGTGTTTTTGAATGAGTAATAAAATTCCTCCTAAAGTTTAATTTTATTACTTCACTCTATAAGGAAATTAATTTGCTCTGAGAATTCTACCATTGGTTGAAACAGAAAACTAGGTTTTAAATGACATAGATTTTTATAATATATGTACTTTATAACATACATTTATGTACATGTTATACATGTCTAAACTTGGAGAGAAGGTAAGTATTGGGGTAATAAATAACTAGAGGCCTGGTGCACGAAAATTATGCATGTGGGGTGGGGTAGGGGGTCTGGTTGGGTTCTTCAACCCGGCCTGAATCCTCTTGCAATCCGGGACCCCTTTGTGGATGCCAGGCCTAAACCGGCAGTAAGACATCCCTCTCACAATCTGGGACTCTGCAGACACCAGTGACCATACTTTTCATACAGGTGAAAGGCATCTTGCTGTTGTATGGGCAGCTACATTTTTGCCCTGATTATAAAAAGAGTACATAACATGATCCTTCTGAGGCAGTAGTACCATTCTCCCCATGTTATGGGTTGAAAAACTGAAGCAGAGAGAAGTTAAGTAACTGGCTTTGTCACACAGTTATAAGTGTCAGAATCAGGGCTGACCACAAAATGTGCAAGCCAGAGTCCATGCCTGTCATTGCTGCATCATCCTGTTTTTTTCAGTGTAAGAGTAGCCTTGCCAGGTTTATATTTTTAAATCTAAGAGACTGTTCCCAATATATAGGGTAGGGTCCCTAGGCCTGGCCAGCGATCAGGACTATCTGTGGGGTGACCGGTGGGCGGGGAAACCAGGGGGGCCCCCGCTGGCACCCACCTTGGCTGGCAGCCTGCCACCACCACCCCCAATCACTGCTGCAGGTCACCTCCCTCCAGGTCAGGGGCAGCTCCTGTGTTGAGCATCTGCCCCAAGGTGGTCAGCGCACATCATAGCAACTGGTCATTCCGCCATTCAATCGGTTTGCATATTAGGGTTTTATTATGTAGGATTACACAAATATCTATGTGGGTGTACACTTTTATATTATTTGTAAATATGTAACTATAGTATATTTCCTATTAGAAATTATGGATCAAATTCCAAAGTGCGAAGGCAAGCCATCCTTGCCTGTGGACATGGAAGCAGGCTCACAATTTATTCCATACACTTTCGTCCTCAGAATATTCATTTCTGAGGGAGCAACATGTTGATTTCAAGTAGTGGGGGGTTTCTTTTAAAATCAGGAGCTAATTCTGAACAGATTGGCATTCAACGGGTCAGTGGGACCTAATATGTCACCTGACAATTGCTGGCATAAGGGAAATATGGCTCCCAAGCCTCTGAGGTAAAACACTGATCTGGAAACAATTTTAACTTGAAAAAATATAAAAAATATGGATGCACACAGTACCTCTCAACAGCCTAAGAATAACTGTGTGCTCGCAGAGAGCAGGAAATGAATTGAAGATTAACACTGAAGATACAAGCACAACGCCTTCATCATATTGGCTAACCTCTTCATTTTGTAATTCTGTGACAATCCCATGAGCATTTTGAATTTTTCAAAATATTTTCTGTATTCTAATTTTTAAAGCAATGGATCATTTAGTACTCCTACATTCTTTAGCTAAACATTTGTCATTGATTTTCCTTTACTGACAACTAACTTTTAACCAAAGGTATTCCCCACCTTAGCTATTACAAGCTTTTACACACTTTTCCCTCAAAGCACAAGGCCTGTTGTTGTTGTGTTTTTCACCTGTTTCAGAATTTGAGCTTCTCTTCATAACATCTTACAGAAACATACATTTAATATTGCTGGATAATGTGTAGACAGAGTCCTAATTTAAATTTAAACTACACCCTTTCAGTCCATTGTATCTTTCAACTTTCTGCAAAGGGAGGTGATGTTAATCTAAACCCTTTTTAAAGGAATTCACTAAACATAATTCTTGTTTAATAGTTTTTCATTTTATAATTTAATTGTTCATTGCTACTGCATCTAGAACAACAATTTGAGTTTTTCTATACAGCTATACTCAAGATCTCTATTCTAGACCACCTTCCTAAATTTTTAAAAAGAGTCATAATAAAACAAACCAGCACAAAGCCATAGTTTCTGTTTTAACTTTTCAATTCATACTCAGTTTTACTTTCCATGAGGCAATCCATTAAAGTAACGTTTGTCAAAAATATTGGCTCTAAAGGTCTGTCAAAGCTTGTATTTTAGTTTATATTTGGGGAGGTGTGGAAATAATACAGAAAGTGCTCAGGTTTTTCTATTGCTGAAATCATATTGGAAATTTCTTTCTACTCCTGTCTTAAATTCCCCATGATTTCTGGTTGCACAAGGACATATCTCTGAGCTTATAAGTCTTCATGGAAATAACAGCCTTACTTTGGAAAATAAGCACTTTGGAAATGTTCAATCACTCATGGCCATATGTTAGCGCATTTTCCAAAGCTGACAGAGAAAATTAGAGAAAAATTCTTACCTCTCAAAGGACGTAAGGCAATGCACATCACCAATAAAGCAAGCACAGCAGAGGTGGCAATTCCAAATAAGATTTTTAACCATCTACTTATATAAAAACCATGGGTGGTGTTCATCACATCCAGAAGAACAGCTGCAACCAAGCGGAAGGAAGTCAGTCCTTCAGGGGTTGTCTTGGCAACGGCTGTGCCCTCCCCCAAGCTGTTTCCGGGAGCTGTTTCCTGTAAGGGCAGGGTTTGAGGCAGGAACTCCCCCTGGGAGCAAGGAGGCAGATCTTTCTAAAGTGTGCCTCGCGCCAGTATGGCCAGGGTTGAACCTGAGTGGGGCCAGCTGAAAGGCTTAGAAAAGGCAGACAGGAGAATGAAAGCCGGGTCTTGGTGGGAAGCTGCTTCTCTGAGAGACAGCAACCACGTCCACAGCCATGCCTTTATTTTATAGCAGAGGCTATGAAGCAAAGTAAGGGCGTGACCAAGATGTTTACAACATTCTCCTGGGTTTCAATCCTACTCAACTACATGCAGCTGAACTCTATCAAGCCTACATCACTCAAGCACATGGGACCACGTGTTCTCGGACCATAGGTTCAAGCTTACATTGGCTATAATTGTGCTTGGAGGGCCCTCTCCAAGCTGGGACTTGCAAGTGGCAATGCTCTCATCAGTCCAAGGGTCGAACCTGTCCAAAACACTGTAGTGGCTCCCCACAATAAAGTTTTAATTCTGTTTCTTTGTTACTGATGTTGTGGCCCCACCCCATAACAAAGAAACAAGTACCAGAGGATGGGGCCCAGAAATCAGGATTTTAATAAGATTCCCAGGTGATTCTAATATGCAGCCAAGGTTGAGAACCACTGTATAGATAATATTAAAAATATATCTAAATATGCGATTCTTTGCCCAAAAAATGAGCATGTTCATAAATTAAATGAAGAAAATTTGGATATACTTGATTGAGATTTTCACACATATTTGAGTGATGATTCCATTGATTCCACAGATGATGCTGAAAAGGAAAATTTTCCCATTGAATTTCTTAAGTATTACTCCTTCAGGAATGCCGAGTCATAAATTAAAATTGAAACTGGGCCGAAACCAGTTTGGCTCAGTGGATAGAGCGTCGGCCTGCGGACTGAAGAGTCCCAGGTTCGATTCTGGTCAAGGGCATGTACCTGGGTTGTGAGCACATCCCCAGTGGGAGATGTGCAGGAGGCATCTGATCGATGTTTCTCTTTCATCCATGTTTCTAACTCTATCTCTCTCCCTTCCTCTCTGTAAAAAATCTATAAAATATATATATAAAAAAAGAAACTGGGTGCAATCATCATGCTATTGAGAAATCTCAATAGTACAGGGGGTCTTTGTAATGGTACCAGATTTATTATCAAAGTTTATGACCTAACATTTTTGAAGCTGAAGTATTAACAGGATCTGCAGAGGGAGAGGCTGCTATGATTCCAAGAATTAATTTGTTCCCATATGACACTGGCCTCCCATTTAAATTGATTCGACAATGGTTTCCCATGATGCCAGCATTTGTGATGACTATTGATAAATCACAAGGACAAACTCTAGACAAAGTAGGTATATTCCTACCTGAACCCGTTTTCACACATGGTCAGTTATATGTTGCTTGCTCTCTAGTTTGAAGAGCATGTGATGTTACAGTTAAAGTTCTAAGTACTTCATCACAAGGGAAATTAGTCAAGCACTCTGAAAGTGTTTTTACTCTTAATGTGGTGTACAGGGAGATATTAGAATAAGTTTAATCACTTTATCAGTCAATGTTTGCATCACTGTTGTTTTTATATCATGTTTTTGTTGTTTTCATATCATGTTTTTGTCATTTTTATATCATGCCTCTGTTGTTGTTATATCCTTTTGTTACTGTTTATTTATTAATAAACTTGTATGTTATTTTCACATACATTTTACTAATTTTCTTTCATCTTTCACACTTCTATTATAAAGGGCAAATAGCAATATTAAAATATCTCTGCTAATTAATTCCCTTTTAAAAAAATATATTTTATTGATTTTTTACAGAGAAGAAGGGAGAGGGAGAGTTAGAAACACTGATGAGAGAGAAACATCAATCAGCTGCCTCCTGCACACTCCCCACTAGCAGTGTGCCTGCAACCAAGGTACATGCCCTTGACCAGAGTCGAACCTGGGACCCTTGATTCGGCAGGCCGATGCTCTATCCACTGAGCCAAACCGGTTAGGGCAATTAATTCCCATTTAATGTGCACGAATTTTGTGCACCTGGCGACATTAATAAAAGACAAAGATGTTAATTGACCATACCTTCGCTATGCCCACCAGCCAATCAGAAGAGTATGGAAATTAACCAAACAAAGATGGTCATTAAATTTGCATACTGCAGGTGGGGCGGGCAGCTCCATATGCTGCCCATAGGATCCGGGCCACAGATCGGGGACCGGGGATGCGGACAGGGCAGCACCAGTTTCCACCCTGAGAGACAGAGCCAGCAATCATCCTGGGCAGAAGCCTGAGGCCTGGGCAGGGGCAGAGCCTGTGATCAGAGCGGCTGGGGGTCCTTTGCCCAGGCTTAAGGCCCTGGCCAGAGGTCTTAGGCCTGGGCAGGCAATCAGAGGGAACTGGGGGTCCCCTGCCCAGGCCTAACATCCCATCCAGAAGCCTGAGGCCTGGGCAGGGGTGGAGCCAGCAATCACATGGGGCTGGGGGTCCCCTGCCCAAGCCTAATGCCCGGCCTAAGGCCTTAGGCCTGGGCAGGGGCCGAGCTGGGGTTCGGTGTGAACTGCAGAGGAAACACTTTTTCTGACCATTCATTGGCTAAGCTCCCTGTATGCCACTAGGAATATTTTTAGTAACTTGGTAATAAGAATCCAAGAAGGTAATGTAGGGTTTTTCCATCTCACTCCTGGAGAAAAAAAAAAATGGTCTGCTGCAGAGGGGCTAAGAAATAACATATCCTGCCCTAGCCAGTTTGGCTCAGTAGGTAATGCCTCAGGCTGCCTACCACAGGGTCTGGGTTCAATTCTGACCAAGAGCATGTACCTAGGTTGCAGGCTCCTCCATGGCTGGGGCCCAAGTCAGGGCTCATGCAGGAGGCAACCAGTCAAAGTATTCCTCTCACTTTGATGTTTCTCTCTGTCTTTCCCTTTCTCTTCCACATTCTCTAAAAATCAATGGAAACATATCGTCAGGTGAGGATAAAAAATAAAAATATAAAAATGTCATATCCTACAAAAGAGACATCTTGAAAATGCCTAAAGAAAGTTGTCATTTTTTCATGGTGAAAGGACTGGAGTCTGTGTTGATGAAAAATCCTTGGTGGCTGCGGTAACTGGAAGTGGCTGCAACAGCTGGGTGATGGGGCTGGTGCCTTCCCCTGATCAGCCCGGTTGCCTCCCACAGAGGGAGGCCAGACTGCAGCTTAGGCCTGCTCCCCAAAGGGAGCAGGGAGCAGACCTAAGCCATCAGTAGGATATCCCTGAGGGCTCCCAGTATGTGAGAGGGGGCAGGCTGATCTGAGGGACCACCCCCCCCCCCCCAGTGCACGAATTTCATGCACCAGGCCCTGAGAATATATATAAAAGCACCAGGGGATAGACACTCAATGCAGAAGCTGCCCCCTGGTGGTCAGTGCACTCCCACAACCAATCTCCTGTGGTTGGCCAGAAGCATTGGCATCCATTCCTTCTGCGCATGGCCCAGTGGCCGTTGCCTCCTCTCCTGACCCCGCTGAGGCCTTTGGCACAGGGCTGGAATGGGGAACCGGGGGTGTGTGGCTCCTTTCCCAGAGGAGCTGAGGACCAGCTCCCTCCTTGGGGCTGGCAGCCAACTTCCCATGCTGTGTCCCTTCCCCTCGGCTGGCAGGCCCCGATTGGCTCACCACCTTCCCGTGGCAGTGGTAGCGTGGTCGCAAGAGAGGGAGGAGGTGTGAGGTTGGGAACCATATGGTGGTGGGGCGCCTGTGTTGGCTTCCAACATCCGTTCCTTCTGTGCCCAGTGATCGGCTCCCTCCTCAGGGCCAGCAACCAACTTCCTGTGCTTCATCCCCCACCACCCCCCGGCGGCAGGCCCCAATAGGCCCACAGTCCTTCCCTTACCCCTCCCCAGGCCAGCAGGCTCCGATTGCTGGCCAGGCCTATGGACCCTACATGTGCACGAATTCGTGCACCGGGCTCCTAGTGTTATAATAAATTTGATTCAGATTCTTTGTCTAGGCAACGGAGTAAGTTAATCTCTGATCACCCCTTTGTACATTTTTTAAATTGGTTTTTCTTTTAAGAGTCTCTATCTCAAGACACATCCACACCAACACCTGTACCACGTCTGGAATTTCCATTTTAAAAATTTTATTAAAGAGCCCTAACTGGTTTTGCTCAGTGGAATGAGCACTGGCCTGCAGACTGAAGGGTCCTTGGTTCAGTTCCAGTCAAGAGCACATGCCCTGGTTGTGTGCTCAATCCCCAGTTTGGGGCATGCAGGAGGCAGCCAATCAATGATTCTCTCTCACAATTGATGTTTCTATCTCTCCCTCTCCATTTTTTTTTAAATTTTACAAAATAAAATTAATGAGTGAAAATATTGGAACCTAATACTAATTTAAAAACATTATAGTAATGACACAATTATTTAGAAAGCTTACAATCCAATTTAAGAAATATTTCTCTTGGAAAAAACTGGTTTCAGCATTATACCAGAATTGAAAGTGAAGAGAGGATCAGAAAAAGCTAGACACAGAAAATTGCTTACTGTATGATTTCATTCATATCAAGTTCAAAATCAGTCAAAATCCATCCTTGGTGTTAAAAGTCAGGATAGTAGTTATCCTTGGGTATAGTGACTGGAGTGGGGAATGATGACTTTCCAGGGTGCTGGCAATGTTCTGTGTCTTGATCTGGATTTTGGTTACACAAGTGTGTTGTTTATAAAAATTCAGTGGTCTATATTAGACACTTAAAATTTGTACTTTCTTTATGTGTGTTATATTTCAATGAAAAGTATACTAAAAGTTAAAAGTTAGGTGGCAGATTATATATATAAAAATTTGTGCACTGGTGGGGGGGTGTCCCTTAGCCCCACTTGTGCCCTCTCACAGTCCAGGACCCCTCGGGAGATACCGACCTGCTGGCTTAGGCCCAATCCCGGGTGGCAGAGGGCAGGCCCAATCCCTAGGTGCCTGCCCCGCAGCCACTGGTCCGGCTCAGAGCAGGGCCGATTGGGGAGTTGGGGCTCCTCCCCCTGTCATGCAGAGAGCAGGGCAGATCGGGAGGTTGTGATGCCACCCCCAGTCACGCTCAGGGTAGGGCCGATTGGGGGGTTGGGGCGCTGCCCCCTGTCACACTCAAGGCAGGGTTGACAGGGAGGTTGCGGTGCCACCCCCTGTCATGCACAGAGCAGGGTGTATCAGGAGTTGTGGTACCATCCCTGTCACATACAGAGCCTGCCGATCAGGGGGTTAGGATGCTGCTCCCAGTCACGCACAGAGCAGGGCCCATCAGGGGGGTTGGGGCTCCATACCCTGTCACACACAGAGCAGGGCCGATCAGGGGGTTGGGAAGCTCCCCCCTGTCATGCACAGGGACGGCCAATCAGCGGGTTGGAATGCTGCTCCCTGTCACACATAGAATAGGGCCGATAGGGGAGTTGGGGCACCACCCCCTGTTACACACAGAGCAGGGCGGATCAGGGGGTTGGAGCACCGCCTCCTGTCACCCACAGAGCAGGGCTGATCAGGGGTTTGGGGCACTCCCTCCTGTCACATTCAGGGCAGGACCGATGGGGAGGTTGCGGCTCCACCCTGTCACACATAGAGCAGGGCCCATGGGGCGTGTTGGGGCACTGCACCCTGTCACACACAGAGCAGGGCCAATCAGGGGTTTGGGGAGCTCCCCCCTACCAGGCACAGAGCCGGGCTGATCATGGGGTTGGGGCGCCTTCCCCTGTCAAGAACAGAGCAGGGCGGATATGAAGGTTGTGACCCCGCCCACTGTCAACACAGAGCCCCAGGGCGATCAGGGGGTTTGGGCACTGCCCCTTTTCACGCTTCTCCAGGGGCAGGAGGCCTCACAGCTCCGCTGATCCCAGTGCTGGGAGGCCTCACGGCTCTGCTTGACACCGGGGCAATGAGGCCTCACTGCTCAGCTTATTCTGGTGCTAGGAGGCCTCACTGCTCCACTTATCCCAGTGCTGGGAGGCCTCACGGCTCCACTTGACACCAGGGCAGAGAGGCCTAGCGTCTCCACTGATCCTGGTCCTGGGAGGCCTCGCAGCTCCGCTTGACACTGGGGCAGTGAGGCCTCGCTGCTCCTCTGACCCTAGTGCTGGGAGGCTTCATGGCTCTGCTGATGACGGTGTTGGGCGGCATATTACCCTTTTACTATATAGGATAGAGGCCTGGTGCATGGGTGGGGGCCGGCTGGTTTTTCCTGAAGGGTGTCCCGGATCAGGGTGGGGGTCCCGCTTGGGTGCCTGGCCAGCCTGGATGAGGGGATGATGGCTGTTTGCAGCTGGTCACACCCCCTTCAGGGTGAGGGTCCCCACTGGGGTGCCTGGCCAGTCTGGGTGAGGGGCTGAAGGCTGTGTTCAGGCTGGCGGGTGACTGAAGCTCCCAACCTCTCCTTTTATTCTTCTTTTTTACTCTGGGATTTATTTACCTTCTATGGCTGTCACTGGAGCTGAGAGCCGGCTTTAGCTCTGAGGCTTGGCTCCAGCTCTGAGACCTCGGCTGCTGAAAGCAGGTATCTGGGCTTTGTTTAGCTTCTATAATTGAAACACTGTTGCCACCCCAGCTCTGAGGCCCGGCTGGCTGAAAGCAGGTTGCTAGGTATTGTTTAGCATCTATAATTGCAACATAGTTGCTTAGAGTGCTGCTCAGAGGCCGGCAGCAGCAAGTGGGGAACCTTGGCTTCCTCTGTCACTGGAGCAAGCAAGCCTCCTGTTCGCTTCAGCTGCCTGGCTGCCGGCCGCCGTCTTGGTTGGCAGTTAATTTGCATATCGCCCTGATTAGCCAATGGGAAGTGTGTCAGAGGTATGGTTAATTACCATGTTTGTCTATTATTAGATTGGATATATATATATATATATCCTAAGTCAAATCCAGCAATTTAATCCCAGACCATTTCCCTAAAAATAAATAAATAAAAATGTCCTAAGTATGTTGTAAGTAGAAAAGTGCATTTAAACTTCTTGAGTAAAACTGAATAACACAATTGAAGGGAAAATGGACACAGACCCTGGGGCAGTGGGACTTGCCCAGGGTGAGGATGGCTGGGGATCAATTGGAGAAAAAGGACACATAGGTAAAACTTTATACAATAAAGAAAAAAATCATAATAAAAAAAGTGAAGGGAAATAAAGTATATCAAATGTGCTAGCTCAGCTGGAAAAGGTAAGTACTCTTCCAGAATTAAAACACACACACACACACACACACACAAAACAAATCACAAAACTGATCAATGGACAATGGTCACTAACATTAGTTTAGTTCCTACTACATTTCAAACAAAATATTATTTATTATGCATATTTCATATCACTTAATCCTAATATCCTTATGAGGCATATTTTCAATTATTACACTAATTATCAAGTACATATAGGTAAAACTTATCATGCTTCATAAATTTTACAAAAGTATTGACATATGCACTGGTCATAGCATCTAAAAAGCACAAAGTAAGTATTTCACTTCTTTGCCATGTCAGTGTTTTCCTAAGAAAGTAAATATGCAAATTAGGTAGGATTTCCATGATCATTGCCCACTCTAATCTGGTAGCAACAAAATGGCTCTGTGGAATGTCAGAAAACCAATCCTGGAATTCGTCAAGAAAGAATAAAAAAGATAAACTATGGTATAATCCCTTTAGTTTAGCTATGTCACCTTCCTTAAGCTCACCCTGCCCCTGCCATGGCTCAGATTAGTCAACCAATTACTGAGCTACTCTCTGTAAAATGGAAAACTAAAAGAAGGATGGAAAAGAAAATTCACAGCAGTGCTTTATGGCCTAACCTCAATACACAAATACAAAACTGTAACTTTTTTGCTAAAAATTTAAAATGCTATTATTCTGGTGGCCAACATACAACAATCTTTGCATCTTTCAATTGAGTATGATATCAGTTATCAATTAAAATGACATTTTAAACACATACTTCTCTGGTGTCATCTGCAATGACAAACTTTTTGCATGGCTCTTTTATTTGGTCTTTAAGTTGAAAGATGTTTTCTTTCACTGTTTTAATAGTAAATGCATCAAGATTGGCACATATCTGGAAAAGAAACATTTATCAATATTTAAATAATTAGTTTTCTCTCTCACAATTGATTCAATGTAAGGGTTTTTTTTTGTGTGTGTGTGTGTGTGTGAATAGCATTTTAGTATTGCTTTATCAGTGGATCTGATTAACCAATAATCAATAATGTTTGTCCTGATAATGTAAAAAGGAGCTTCTAAATCAACTTGGTGGATAATGCCAGAAAAGCATGCTCATTTTCATTCTTTACATTCTATTTTCTAGCTGGAAAAACTGACACGGAAGGAGTGTAGCAACTTGCAGAGATTAGCAGATAATGTTAATGAGAAAACCATATTGCACGAGGCATTTTAAAGGTCATTTTGACCTCCCTGGATCATATTACCACCCTCTTCTACAGGAGAAAGCTAGGAGCAGCTGAAGCCCATGTGCCTAGATCTAGATTAGAATTTGTCCTAAATTCCAGCAATAAAATATATCTTGGAGCCAATAATTGTACCTTTGTCTCCTCTACATGATTTTTGCTCTATTCAAATTAAAATTGGGACTTAAAAATACAAATGCAATTGACCTTGATGCCAACACACTTCTTGGGTTATTTTGAATTCATTTAACACTTGAGATCAACAAGAGTACTTTATGTGCTGTTACCATTTGGGGGTCGCTGAAGACTAACACGTTTTTTTGTTTTTAAATTCTTTATTAGTTAAGGTATTACAAATGTGTCCTCATCCCCCCCATTTAATCCCCATCCTCTGCCCCCTCCACCCCCCCCCCCCCACTCATGCTCTCATCCCCCTGTTGTCCATGTCCATTGGTTTGGCGTATATGCATGCATACAAGTCCTTTGGTTGATCTCTTCCCCTTACCCCCTCCCTCCGCTACTTTCCTTCTGAGGATTGATAGTCTGATCGCTGTTTCTCTGTCTTTGGATCTGTCCCTGTTCATCAGTCTGTGTTGTTCTCTATAATCCACAAATGAGTGAGATCATGTGGTATTTATTTTTCTCTGACTACTTATTTCACTTAGCATAATGCTCTCCAGTTCATCTGTGCTGTTGCAAAAGGCAAGAATTCCTTTTTTTATACCGCAGCATAGTATTCCATTGTGTAGATGTACCACAGTTTTTTAATCCACTCATCTGTTTTTGGGCACTTAGGCTGTTTCCAAATCTCAGCTATGGTGAATTGTGCTGCTATGAACATAGGGGTGCATATATCCTTTCTGATTGGTGTTTCTGCTTTCTCAGGATATATTCCTAGAAGTGGGATCACTGGGTCAAATGGGAGTTCCATTTTTAGTTTTTTGAGGTAGCTCCATACTGTTCTCCACAGTGGCTGCACCGTCTGCATTCCCACCAGCAGTGCAGAAGGGTTCCTTTTTCTCCACATCCTCTCCAACACTTGTTGTTTGTCGGTTTGTTGATGATAGCCATTCTGACGGGTGTGAGATGATACCCAATTGTCGTTTTGATTTGCATCTCAGTATAATTAGTGACTTTGAGTATGTTTTCATATGTCTTTCAGCCTTCTGTATGTCCACCGGAAAGTGTCTATCTAGGTCCGTTGCCCATTTTTTGATTGGATTGTTTATCTTCCTATTGTTAAGTTTCATGAGTTCCCTGTAAATGTTGGAGATTAAACCCTTATCAGTGATATCATTGGCAAATATGTTCTCCCATGTAGTGGGTCTTTTTGTTGATGGTTTCCTTTGCTGTGCAAAAGCTTTTTATTTTGATGTAGTCCCATTTGTTTATTTTCTCTTTAGTTTCCAATGCCCTAGGAGCATTATCAGAGAAGAAATTCCTTTGGCATATGTTTGTGATTTTGCTGCCTGTGGATTCCTCTAGTATTTTTATGGTTTCCCATCTTACGTTTAAGTCTTTTGTCCATTTTGAGTTTATTTTTGTGTATGGTGTGAGTTGGTGGTCTAGTTTCATCTTTTTGCATGTATCTGTCCAATTTTCCCAGCACCATTTATTGAAGTGACTGTCTTGACTCCATTGTATGCTCTTGACTCCTTTGCCGAATATTAATTGGGCATAGTGTTTGGGTCGATTTATGGGTTCTCTATTCGACTCCATTGATCTATATGTCTGTTCTTTTGCCAGTACCAAGCTGTTTTAAGAACAGTGGCTTTGTAATAAAGTTTTATATCTGGTATTGAGATCCTACCTACTTTGTTCTTCTTTCTCTGGATTGCTGCAGCTATTTGAGGTCTTTTTTTATTCCAGATGAATTTTTAGAATGTTCATTCTAGATCTGTGAAATATGCCGTTGGTTATTTATTTATTTATTTATTTATTTATTTATTTTGCTTTTATTATTATTTTTTTATTGCTTAAAGTATTACAAAGGGTATTACATATGTGTCCTTTTATTCCCCCGCCCTTGACAATCCCCTGGCCACCCCAACCCCCCCCCCCCAGTGTCTTATTTAATGGGGATTGAATTGAATCTATAAATTGCTTTGGGTAGTATGGACATTTTGATGATGTTGATTCTACCAATCCATGAACACGGTATGTTCTTCCATCTGTTTCTGTCTTCCTCTATCTCTTTTTTCAGTGTCCTGTGGTTTTTCGCATATAAGTCTTTTACCTCCTTTGTTAAGTTTATTCCTAGGTATCTTAATTTATTTGGTGTGACGGTAAAAGGGATTGCTTTTTTAGTCTCACTTTCTGTAAGTTCATTATTGGTGTAAAGAAATGCCATGGATTTCTTGGCATTAATTTTGTATCCTGCTACATTGCCAAATTTATTTATTAAGTCTAATAATTTTTTGATGGAGTCTTTAGTTCTCTCTATGTACCATATCATGTCATCTGCAAATAAGGACAGTTTTACTTCTTTTCCAATTTGGATGCCTCTTATTTCTTCTTCTTGTCTGATCGCAATGGCTAGTACTTCCAGTACTATGTTGAACAGAAGTGATGAGAGAGGGCATCCCTGTCTTGTTCCTGTTTTTAGGGGTAATGATTTTAGTTTTTGCCCATTGATTATGATGTTGGCTGTGGGTATGTCATATATGGCTTTTATTATGTTGAGGTATGATCCCTCTAATCCTATCTTACTGAGAGTTTTTATCAAGAAAGGATGTTGGATTTTGTGAAATGATTTTTTCCGCATCAATTGATATGACTATGTGGTTTTTTTCTCTCAAATTGTTTATGTGATGTATCACATTTATTGATTTGCGGATATTGTACTATCCTTGCATGCCAGGGATAAATCCTACTTGGTCATGGTGTATGATCTTTCTGATGTACTGCTGGATCCGATTTGCTAAGATTTTGTTGAGGATTTTGGCATCTATGTTCATGAGGGATATTTGCCTGTAATTCTCTTTCATTGTGTTGTCTTTACCTGGTTTTGGTATTAGGGTGGTGCTGGCTTCATAGAATGAGCTTGGAAGTGTTCCTTCCTCTTGAATTTTTTGTAGTAGTCTGAGGAGGATAGGTTTTAGCTCTTCCTTGAATGTTTGTAAAACTCCCCTGTGAAGCCGTCTGGTCCTGGGCTTTTGTTTGCTGGAAGCTTTTTGATGACTGCTTCAATTTCTTCCATAGTTATTGGCCTATTGAGATTTTTAGATCCTTCCTGATTGAGTTTTGGAATGTTGTATTTTTCTGGGAATTTGTCCATTTCCTGCAGGTTGTCTAGTTTGTTGGAGTAGAGCTATCTATAGTATTGTTTAACAATCATTTGTATTTCTGTGGGGTCTGTTGTTATTTCGCCTCTATCGTTTCTGATTGGGTTTATTTGGGTCCTCTCTGTCTTTGCTTCTTGGTGAGCCTGACTAGAGGTTTGTCAATCTTGTTTATCCTTTCAAAGAACCAGCTCTTGGTTTCATTGATTTTCTGTATTATCTTTTTGGTCTCTTTGTCATTTATTTCTGCTCTAATCTTTATTATCTCCTTCCTTCTGCTCACTCTGGGGTTTTCTTGTTGCTCTCTTTCTAATTCTTTGAGTTGTAGAGTTAGATGATTTACTACCATTTTCTCTTGATTTTTGAGATAGGCCTGTAGGGCTATAAACTTCCCTCTCAGGACTGCTTCATTGTGTCCCATAGGTTTTGGATTGTTGTGTTTTCATTGTCATTAGTTTCCAGGATGTTTTTAATTTCTTCTTTGATCTCATTGGTAACCCAATCAATATTTAATAACATGCTATTCAGCTTCCAAGTGTTTGAGTATTTTGGGTTGTTTTTTTTTTTTTTTTTTTGCAGTTCATTTCTAATATTATGCCATCGTGGTCTGAGAAGTTGCTTGGTATGATTTCAATCTTCTTGAATTTGGGGAGACTTTGTTTGTGACCCAATATGTGGTCTACTTTTGAATGTGTCTTATGAGCCCTTGAGTAGAATGTATATTCTGTGGCTTTGGGGTGAAGCGTTCTGAAGATGTCAATTAAGTCCATCTGATCAAGTGAGTCATTTAGGGTTGCTGTTTCTTTGCTGATTGTTTGTCTAGAGGATTTATCCAGAGATGTCAGTGGTGTATTAAAGTCCCCCACTATGATTGTATTGTTGTCGATCTCTCCTTTGATATCTTCCAGGAGTTTTTTTTATGTATTTGGATGCTCCTGCATTGGTTGCTTATATGTTTACCAGGGTTATATCTTCTTGTTGTATTGATCCCTTTAGTATTATGAATTGGCCTTCCTTATCTCTGGTTATGGCCTTCACTTTGAGGTCTATTTGGTCCAATATAAGTATTGCTACCCCAGCTTTCTTTTCCTTTCTATTTGCCTGGAAGATATTTTTCTATCCCTTCACTTTCAGTCTGTGTGAGTCCCTTCTAATGAGGTTGGTCACTTGTAGACAGCAAATGTATGGGTCATATTTTTTTATCCATTCAGCCACTCGATGTCTTTTGGTTGGAGCATTTAGTCTGTTTACATTTAAAGTTATTATTGGAAGGTACTTGTTTGTAGCCATTTCTTTTTTTGTGTGCGGCTGTTTTCTTTCTGAGTTTTATATTTCTTCTTTTTACACCAGTCCCTTTAGCATTTTTTGCATTGCTGGCTTGGTGGAGATAAACTCACTTAGACTTTTTTTTTGTCTGTGAAGCTTCTTATTTACCCTTCAAATTTGAATGATAGCCTTGCTGGATAGAGTATTCTTGGATTCAGTCCTTTGCTTTGCATCACGTTGTAAATTTCCGTCCATTCTTTTCTGGCCTGATGTGTTTCTGTTGAGAAATCATTTGATAATCTAATGGGAGATCCCTTGTATGTAACTTTCCATCTCTCTCTTGCAGCCTGTAAGATTCTCTCTTTGTCCTGAACATTTGCCATGGTAATTATGATGTGTCTTGGTGTGGGTATTTTTGGGTTCATCTTGCTTGGGACTCTCTGTGCTTGTGTGACTTTTTTCTTCCCCACCTCAGGGAAGTTTTCTGATATTATTTCTTCGAATAGGTTTTCAAATCCTTGTTCCTCTTTCTGTTGTTCTGGCACCCCTATTATTCGTATGCTATTTCTCTTCAGGTTTTCCCAAAGCTCCCTTAGACTCTCCTCCTGTCTTTTAATTTTTTTCTCCAATTGCAGTACAGTTTGGGTGTGTTTTGTTTCCTTGTCTTCTCATTCACTAATTCGGTCCTCTGCTTCTCCTAGTCTACTGTTGATGCTTTCAATGGTTTTTTTTTTTTTTTCAGCTATATCTCTCTTCATTTCTTGTTGGGTCTTGCATAAGTTATTGATTTTTTCATCTATTTCTTCTTGCTTCTTGCATAAGTTTTTGACTTTTTCCTTTGTCCGGTATATGCACTCTAGGACCCTTATTCTGAATTATTTTTCTGTCATGTTGCATGCTTCTGTATCACTTAGCTGCTTTTCTGGTGAGTCCTGCTTTTCTTTCTTTTTCGGGTTTCTTTGCCTACCCATGTTTGATCTCACTGACATATCTAGATGTTGAGTCGTTCAGTGGCTGCTCCCTGGGTGGCTGTGGCTCCTTGGGCTGTGGTTGCTGCTTGGACGGTTGCGGTAGCAGCTACTTCTCAGTTGGCAGCAGCTCCTCTGGTGGGTGCTGTTCACAGCTGTCGTGGCTCTTCTGGCTGGTGGGGGTAGGCTTCACGTACAGCTGCTGTTCCTCAGACAGAGGGTGTGGTGATCAGGAGGCTGCTGTTGCTTGGATATGCTGCGTTGATTTAAAGGCACAAAATACAACACAACAAGGCACAATGTTTCAGGCACTGAACACAAGTATATTCACGATATTAATAACCCCAAATAAAGGTGACCACCCGAATTAAGAGAATTAGGGGATAAGGAAGCAAGAAGAGAAGAAGATAAAAGAGAGAAAAGAAAAGAAAAATAAGAAAAAAACGAACAAAAAAGGAGTGCAAAAATGGAATTGGGAAAAAAGGGGGGGGGGGAGAAAAAAAAAAGAGCGAAAAGAGAGAATGAAGTAGGAGAGGGGCAGAGACTGTTTGTATGAGGAGCAAACGCCGATAGAACTGCCACTAATCCCAACAAATTCCACCAACAGATCCCTGGAGATGAATGTAAACTACAAACCACCAATAATATCAAGAGGGGCAAGGAAAAACAGAAGCACAAAAATAACCGGGGGGGGGGGGGGGGAGGGAAGAGAAAAACCAGCAGAAAAAAAAATAAAAAGAAAAACAACCTCACAACCAGTCCTAAAAAAGAAAAAAAAAACACAAAACAAAACAAACAAACTAATAAAAAAAAAACCAATATATTCAACAATCAAGCAAACAGCAAGAAAACAATAGAAAGATAAGAGAAAAAATATGTTTGGATAGTGAAGGATATAGGATAGGTGTATAAGGGTTTAGAGCAGTGGATTGGAAATAGGATATATAAGTAGGGTGGAATTAGACAGGCGGTAAAAAGACAGAATGGGGAAAATCTAAAGCAGGAATAGGGTAAGAGAAACAGGACACCATAAGGGGAAAATTGAGGAAGAGGATTTTAGCATAGAGGTAAAATTGAGGTAGGGAAAATTGATGCTAAAGGAACGATGAAAATAGAATGGAGAACACTACTCCCAAAATAAATTAAAAAAAAGAGAGAGAAAATAAAATGGCACTTTAAAAAATGGTAAAATGGTAGCAGTAATAATAATGGTTAAAAATAAAAATGTAGTAATTAAAAGGGTAAAATCAGGTGATGGAAAAAGAAGAAAAAGAAAAAAAATTGGTTTCTTAGTTAAAAGGCGAAAAAAGAAAAAAATTGCAGTAGTAAAGGTCTTTCGGTTCTTCTACTCTTCAGCCTGGCTCGCCTTAGTCCTGCCAGGTATTCAGGAGAGTGTTGAATTTCCCTGCAATACACTGTTCCTCCGTGTTAATCACAGTCCTGATTTTAAAGCAGGCCGTATTTGTGATCCAGACTGCCTTAATTTGTGTTCACCTAAGAGTCGGTTTGTGGCTCAGCCTCTGGGTGGCAGTGTTTTGGTGTTGGCTTCTGAGGCTATACAGCTTTTCTACCCAGCAGCAAGGGTTTATTTTTTTCTATTGCACTTAAAAATGGTTTGGGGAGGGCAACTGCCCAGAGCTGGTTCTTAAATAAATGTTACCCTGCTCTGTGTTGTTGGTGGGACTGAAAGTCGCTCTGTAGGCCAGACCCTGGTAACTCCCAGACACTAATCAGCTTATTTTAATCCTTTATCTCATACTGGGTGGAATCTGGGTATGGCTGTGCTCCTTGCCTGGGGGGCTGGGGGGAGGAATTCCACCCTCTGGAGAGAATGGCTGCCCCAGTCCTGGGCCCAGGGGTGTCTCAGCACTCAATTCGCTGCCACCTCTGCCGGCTCCCCCTCTCTCCTCAGCCCCTCCCCAGATTCCACTCGTCCGTACCTTCTGCCTCTCTTCAGCACAGTTGAGGGTCTGTATCCGAACTCTCCTATGAGCAGGGTTCAGTGAAAACAAACAAACAAACAAACAAACAAACGCCGGCTGGCCGCGGAAACGTTCCTCTCTTACCAGCACTGCATGATCTGGGAAACGCTCCTCTCTTACGGGCACTGCATGATCTGGTCAGTTCCTCAGGGTGCCCCCTTTAGGCTCAGTTCTCTGCAATAACAAAATCCAAAACTCAAATCTCCGGTCCCAGCAAACCCATGGAACTCCTTTCCCCAGTCAGGGGCTGTGTCTGTCCCAAGAGACTCGGCTGTCTGCCTCGGCTGTCTCCGACCCTCTGAGCTCAGAGGTCTGGCAAACTTTCCTGCCCAGATCCCTGGTTTTTTACCTTTCCAGGGGAGTTCTGCCCTTCCCGGCTGCAAACTGTCTCACCAGCTGAATAATTTCGCCAATTCGGGGTGGGTGTTAATAGTTTCAGATGCTTACTCCGTTTGCTCCGGGACAAGACCTGGGATGCGTCTGCCTATATCGCCGCCATCTTCCTTCACCCATCCTCAATTTTGATTGATAGCCTTGCTGGGTACAGTATTATTGGATTCAGACCCTTCGTTTGCATGACTTTGTACATTTCATTCTATTCCCTTCTTGCCTGATGTGTTTCTGTTGAGAAATCAGTCACTAGTCTGATGGGGGCTCCTTTGTAGGTGACTTTCTGTCTATCTCTGGCTGCTTTTAATATTCTTGCTTTATTGTTGGTGTTTGCCAATTTAATTATAATGTGCCTTGGCATTGGTCTTTTGGGGTTCATTTGTTTTTGGACTTGTGAGCTCCTTGGATTTGCATGAGTTTTTGTATTTTTTTCCCTACATCAGGGAAGTTTTCTGTCATTATTTTTTCAAACAGGTCTTCTATTCATTGCTCAGATTCCTCTCCTTCTGGCACCCCTATTATTAGGATGTTGTTTCGTTTCATGTTGTCCCAGAGTTCTCTTAGGCTCTCCTCCTGCTTTTTAATTTTTTTTTCTAGAAGCTGCTCTGCTTGGGTATTCTCTCCTACCTTGTCTTCTAGCTCACTGATGTGGTCCTCTGCTTCTTCTAGTCTACTGTTGATGCTTTTTATTGAGTTCTTTATAGCAGTGATGTCATTTTTCATTTCTTCTTGGTTTTTCTTCATTTACTCTTGGTTCTTACACATATTGTTGAATTTGTCTTCCATTCTCTTCACCCACCTTATGGCCATTTCTCTGAATTCTTTATCTGACAGGTTGCTTGCCTCCATTGCCTCCATTTCTTTACTTCCTTTTCTGGTGATGCCTGTTTTTCTTTCATGTGTGGGCTGGTTCTTTGTCTCACCATGATCTCTCTTCTCCAGGTGTTTGGTTATGTAGTTCTCTCTCTGCTGCGTTGATTTAAAGACATAAAATACAACACAACAAGGCACAACATACAAGGCACTGAGCACAAATGTATTCACGATATTAATAACCCCTATTAAAGGTGACCATCCTACCAAAGAGAATTAGGGGATAAGGAAGAAAGAAGAGAAAAGAGAAAAACAAAAAAGGAGTGCAGTAATGAAATTAGGAAAAGGGGGAAAATAAGTAAGAGAGAAAAAAGAGAGAATGAAATAGAAGAGGGGTGAGACTATTTATATGGGGAGAAAACTCCAAGAGAACTGCCACTAATCCTAAAAAATTCCAGCAACAGATCCCTGGAGATGAATGCAAACTACAAAGAACCACTAATATCAAATGAGGCAAGGGAAAACAGAAGCACAAAAATAACCGGAGGGGAAAAAAACAACAACAAAAAATAAAAAGAAAAAGCAAAAAAATCTCACAAACAAGCATAAAAAAACCAATATACACAACAATCAAGCAAACAATAGCAAAACTATAGAGAGGAAAAAAATGGATAGTTAATAAAGATAAGAGAGAGGTGTATATGGATTTAGAGCAGGGGATTGGAAATTAGATATATAAGTAGGGTGATATTTAGACAGGGGGTAAAAAGAAGGAATAGGGAAAATCTAAAGCAGGAATAGGGTAAGAGAAACAGGACAACAAAAGGGGAAAAGTGAGGAAGAGAGTTTTGGCATAAAGGTAAAGTTGAGGTAGAGAAAAATGATGCTAAAGGAATGATGAAAATAGAATGTAGAACACTAATCCCAAAATAAAATAGAGAGAAAGTAAAATGACACTTTAAAAAATGGTAAAATGGTAGTAGTAATAATACTGGTTAAAAATAAAAATGTAATTAAAAAGGTAAAATCAGGTGATGAAAAAATAAAAAAAAATAATAAAATAAATAGTTTCTTAATTAAAAGGTGAAAAAAGAATAAAAAAAATAAAAATGTGCAGTAGTGAAGGTGCTTCAGTTCCTCTACTCTTCTTTGTGGCATGCCTTAGTCCTGCCAGGTATTCAGGAGAGTGTTGAATTTCCCTGCGATACACTGTTCCTCCATGTTGTAAACCACAGTCCTGATTTTAAGGCAGGTCATATTTGTTTCCAGACTGCCTTTATTTGTGTTTACAGAAGAGTCAGTTCGTGGATCAGCCCCGGAGTAGCAGTGTTTCTGGATTGACATTTGAGGCTATAAGTCCTCTCTATCCAGAAGTTAGGGTTTATTCTCCCTATTGCACTTAAAACTTGTTTGGGAGAGTCGACTGCCCTAGAGCGTCTTCTTTAATCATTACTCCCCGCTGTGTTTCCCAGGTTCCACAAACATAACATTCCCCTGCAGTCTCTGCGAGTGACCCCAACTGGGCAATCCCATGCACTGGGTTTAATAATCAAACACAAAGATTTAAGAGGAAGAGAAAAAACAAGAGCCCGAGAAGTTGCATGAATTCGCAACCCTCCACCTTCCAGCTCTGTGCCCAGTCTCTTCCGTGCATCCTCTCTCCCCTGGCACTAGGCAGCCGGCAAACTGGCAAAACCTGAGGCAGCTTTTTTGCATCCAGTCCAGCAATGGGCTTATTTTTAGCGTTCCCTTTTGCCAGCAGCCCTGCGGGAGCTCTTCCACGCTTGCAAATCACACTGGCCCCAGTGGCAGCGGACTTTGTGGAGCCCAGATTTCCCCTGTGCATGTTCCTCTCTCCAACCTGAATTGCAAACCGCACCTTTAGGGGAAATCTGACCTTTCTGTGAGGAGAAGCAGGGTTCCTCTAAGTCCACATAGTCGTGCTGCTTGAGATCCATTGTTTCCAGGTTAGTAGCGGATCTCTGGATGCTGTGGATGCTGGGTCTTTGGATGTATACGCTTCCAATAACAGCCATTCAAAGTGGCGCAGTCTCACGGGCTGAGCCGACGCTCAGGGAGAGATTTCTGCCGCAGTCTCCAACCGCCCCCTTTCTCTGGGAGTCCTCTGTCTTTCCAGGCTGCAAACTGTCTCTCAGCTGAATATCTTCTCCTTATTCGGGCTGTATGTTACCCGTTTCAGCTGCTCACACTTATCTGATCTGGGACAAGGCACAGGGCATGTCCATCTATACCTCCACCATTTTCTTCCCAGGCCTTGAGTAATAAGTTTTTAATTACAGATCTGCTTGTCCCCAGTTTCCCATTTAATTTGGATTACGCAGAATCTGAGAATTACACAGAACAAAAAAGTTAGCAGCAAAGACATGATTTGAAATTCACTGAGTATGAAAATAAGAAATATTTATAGCTTTATTTATATTCCAATATCAAATACATCATTAACTTTTACACTAGGAGGAGATATTTAAAAGAAGGTGTTCAATTTGCCCCCACATTTCATTAATTATATCTGCTTTCCATAATCTTTGTGATTTGTTCTGTCATAATTATTTTTTAAGGCATATTACTGTTTTGTAGAAAACTGAATATACTTACTTTAACTAAAGCAAATAGATTTTATTTAACTAATGATCTTGGAATACCTCCTTTAATGCACTTGTGGAAAATGAAATAAAATTCAAGCATTTGGCATACTACGAGGGCAAGAGTTTCATTTAATAATGTTCTTATAATTAATTACATTTCATAATACTTATAATTGTTAGATAACTATTATTTCATGCTAAAGCTGTTAATTCACTAAATAAATTATGTATATTAATGTAGTCTTTATCCATTGAAAGTGGTCTGAGTGTCACACATTTGGGCTAGAAGTAGAAATGGGTGAAAAATATACACATAGTATGTTATTGACAAAACTTCTCTGGAAGGAGACCATATACAACTCTCTAAAACTGCAGGTACTGTCTCTTTAGCCATTTATATTTTTAAGGTCAGGTATCCTCAATTATATTTACACACTGGAAATGACTCTTTTTAGCTATACAGTTTGACAAATGTTTACAGTTTGTCACCACCATCACAGTCAAGATTTTTCCATCATCTATAAAAACCCCTCACCGCCCCCCCCCCCCCTTTGTAGTCAGCCCCCTCCTGCTGTCCCCTGGCAGTCACTGACTTGGTTTCCGTCCTTATACTTTTGTCTTTCCAAAATATCATATAAATAGATTCATGGAATGTGTAGCCTTTATGTTTGGCTTTAACTTAGCATAGGCAGTTCGAGATGCATCCATGTTGTTCTCTCTATCAGTAATTTGTGCCTTTTTATTGCCGACTAGTATTCCCCTGGGCATCTGTGACATCTATGATTCCCCCTTGCAAGCTGGGTAAGCCTATTTAGCTTAGGAAAGAATGGAATTACAGCCAAGCCAATCAGATAAGTGAGGTATCTCTCATCAAAGTTAAGAGAATGCTATTAATAAGTTTGTAGAAAAATTCTCAATGAACACACATACTGTTTAAGTACATTAGCACAACATAAATATACTAATGTGAAAATACTGTGCTTATCAGTTGTGGTAGATTAGCTCTAAATCTCGGATTTCAGGAATCCCTTATGATCACACGGGGAAACCTGTACTTCTCACTGAGAATTTAAACATGCACTTTGCAATTGTTGTTAGGAGCTTGGAGGTGAGCGCGGGATAGAGCTGTCAAGTAGAACAGTGTTTTTGGGCAGATGTACTGATGAAAAGAGAATGTGATTTGTAAGAAAAAGGCAAGGTGTGAAATGAGATGGGGAAAATCCCATTGCAAGGATAACTCCCAATCTTAGATGTATAGAGCAAGATTTTAGAGACAAAAAAAATTAATTTTGACATGCTTTTCATATGCTGTATTAAATGTGGTACTGAGACTTGAAAACAATACCCAAAATATGGATAAATACTAATAAATATGATCTACAATCTAACACTGTAGTTTTAAGTTTCCAACTACGTGTAATCCAAATGGAAATTATATTTGATTTCTATTTTGTTTTCTAATCACTAACAGTTAAATCATAAACTTAAACCTGCTGCATGTAAGTGTATAGTAAAGATTTTCCCCAAGCTTTGTTTTAACATGCATACGATTGGGGGAACCTATTTAATGCAATGCATGGAAATAATTAGTGAATGTTAAAGACAGCTCCTACCCCAAATAGGGTAGGATTAATTAAGTTTGCGATTTGGATTATTTTCATCTAATCAATAAATCTGCAATGTGTCACTGAGCTTTGTGCTTTCACAGATGCAATATAAATTACGTTTTAAACTCTCAGCATCCTATGTGGTACATACCCATTATCACCTCCATGTTCTAGGTGAGAAATCACAGCTCAGAGAGGTTCGATCAGTGATTCAGATCACACAGCTAGAATAGGGCAGAGCTGGAAGTCCCATTATCTGATTCCATGTCCAGTATCCCAGTGCCTTTACCCAACACTAGGCATGGCTTATAATCTATGCGACGCTTTGTAAAGAAGCAGACAATCCTGTAGCCATACTTCTAAGTGAAGTAAAGTTGTTGTTTTTTAAGCATATGAATAATTTCACTGTAATGTCAAATTTTCTATCAATCTTGAAAGAGCTTGTCTTTGCAAGAAAAGTTGGATTTTTTATTTTGCTAATATTTCTGATTTCACCCATAGACTGTTGTTTACTTTACATTTAAATATCCACACTTATGTTGAAACAATTTTCTGCACACAAATAAAAGAATATTTGTATCCTGTTGACGAAATTAATTGCAATAATTCTGCTAAAGATCATATGAAAGTGAAAGTGAATATCAGAGGTCTATTTGTCATTTTAAGGATATATGTTTCCAGTTTCTCAGTACAAATAAGTGTTTCCTAGACCGCAAATGCTTATGCATTTGACATATTTTTATTTCATAGAAATATAAGTACTCTAGGAAATAACTTTAATAATAGAAGAAAGTATATTGTATCTCCTATAACATTGAGAATATCTTCCCCAGATATTTGATTTTCTTTCTGTATTCATTTTTAAAAGTTATGTTACACAGACACCAAAAAGCCAGATTGAGAAAGTGCTTAAGTGATACCAAAATTAAACCAACCTATTGAGTTTATAAGCCAAGAATTCCTGCAATGTACTATTTAGAAATATCTTGTTTCACTCTGTACTTTTCAGAGAATGTCAATCTGGACTGATGTTCTAATGGATAAAGTCATGGGTCTATGATTTTAAAATAGATCAGATAAAATCAAGTCAATTGGAGACTGAGGATTGCCATGAAAAGAGTACATGCTGTGGAGTCAGACAGATCGGTCTCCAGATCTACTCTCAGCCACTGCTAACAAGTGATTTAACCTTTTAAAAAATTTGCAATACAAATAGTAGTTTCTACTTTCTCATTTATTGTGAGAATTTATCAAGAAATAAATCATGAAGAGAAACATCTGAAATTCTTGTGAAGTTGCAGCTTAAAGAGGCTTTGTATATTGGAGTTTTATTACATAATACATTTAGTTAACTTTTACATTCGTCTTACTTCCTCTAGGAAAAATACCAAAGCTAGTTATGAAACAGATCAGAAAATGCTGGTTATTTCTGTTAAAGAATAGCAGTTATTCATATGAAACTGTATGGAAATGAAGTAAAGTGTTACTCATCCAGTTAAAAGATAAGACTTTCTGTAATCATTTGTAAACAACACAAAAAAGAACCCTTTAACTGCCAAAAGAACCCC
The DNA here is from genome assembly GCF_028538775.1 of Myotis yumanensis. Lineage (NCBI taxonomy): Eukaryota > Metazoa > Chordata > Mammalia > Chiroptera > Vespertilionidae > Myotis > Myotis yumanensis. Next base: position 77,629,526 of record NW_027223759.1, read on the forward strand.
ATGTTAGGGTATAAGTCACAGTTCTATGCTTGCTGGGGCCATGCTTTGGCAGAATCTAAGCTGAGCCAATATTACTTGCTACTAAGTGACATCCAACATTCTCTATAAACACATAACTTTCTGAATTTCATTTTCTTTTATTAGCATTCATTTTATAATATACTGGCGGCCCAGTGTACAAAACTCATGCATGGGGTGGGGGAAAGGGTGTCCCTCAGCTCAGCCTGCACCCTCTCCAATCTGTTTCCCTCTCACAATCCATGACTGCTGGCTCCCAAACGCTTGCCTGCCTGCCTGCCTGATTGTCCCTAACCACTTCTGCTTGCCATCCTGATCACCCCCTAACTAATTACTCCCCTGCCAGTCTGATCGATGCCTAACTGCTCGCCTGTCGGCTTAAGTTCCCCTAACTGCCCTCCCAGCCTGGTCACCCTTAACTGCCCTCCCTTTCAGGCCTGATTGCCCCCAACTGTCCTTCCTTTCAGGCCTGATTACCCACAACTGACCTCTCCTGCCAGTCATCATGTGGTGGCCATCTTGTGTCCACATGGGGGCAGCAATCTTGTGTGTTGGAGTGATGGTCAATTTGCATATTACCTCTTTATAAGATAGGATAACATTTTATAATCTGTCTATTAATTGTATTATAGTTTAAATAATCATGTAAACCCATAACTCTCATATAGTAGACCCTTGAACAACATGAAGGATAGGGGCATTGATCCTCATGCAGTTGCAAGTTCATGTAAAACTTTGGATTCACCAAAAATTTGATTTCAGGGCCCCCTCTGGATAGTAAAGTCCAAGGATGCTCAAGTCCCTTATATAAAATGGCATAGAATAATGTATACAGTTGGCACTCTGCATCATGGATTCCCAACCACAGACTGGAAACAATTCAGGTATTTATAGAAAAAATCTACATATAGGAATTCAGGAGCACACCTTTATGGAGACCATTATATAATGACTCATAACTGTGCAGATTTAGACCTCCAGATTTTTTAACACAGTCATGATATTAAGTGCTATGTGCTAAGCTTTTTACAAATTTTATCTCAATCAATTGTCAAGATTCAAACTTGGGAACTGCAAGGTTGAAATTGCAATCAGGAAATAAAATTTAGGTGTTAGCCAAACAACTCATGAACTCTGTGAGGATTTGAATTGATAGGCAAAACTGAGTGCCTACTTAGTGCCAAACATGCTTACTGAGCACCGGAAATCTTATTAAGAAAACGAGGATAAATCCTTTCTTTCCCCATGACTGACCTTGCAGTTGGTTATCTATATATATAAAAGCCTAAGTGACCGACGGACCAAAAGACTGAATATCCGAACAACCGGTTGACCAGTCAACAGGTTGCTATGATGCCCACTGACCACCAGGGGGAAGACGATCAATGCAGGAGCTGGCCCCTGAAGGTCAGTGCACTCCCACAGTGGGAGCAAGGCTCAGCTGACCACCCATCCCAGCAGCCCAGCAGCCTCGCCCCAGCCACTCACTCCCTCAGTAGTCCTGTAGGTCTAATCTCCGGAGAACAGGCCAGACACTGACAGACCAGCACCACCAGCATGACCCAGACAGTGCCACTGGAAGTGAGCCTCAGGCACTGCAACTGCTTCCCCTTCCTAGATGCTCAGCAAGGAAGGAACAGTATAAAAGCGCCTGCCAGGTGGCTCCCAACAACCGGCTGGAATGTCAGCGGGATGGATCCAAATCCCAGGAAAGCAAGAGCATCCCACTGCCCACCTGGATGGGCAATTGTGTCCTGGAACCCTAACCCCCTTTGGGATGGGAGCCAGACGCAGTGCTCATGGCTGCTGAGCACCGCCTTGGTGGCACGAGCCTTTCCCGATTGGGACTGTATGGGCAGCAGCCCACAGCAGGCACAGCGGGGCCAGGATGAGCAGGAGGAGCAGGCAGGAGAGGCAGGTGGCTTTGTACTGCTGGTTTCTGCCTGATCCCCGCAGGCCACCCTGAGGGACCCCACCCATGCACAAATTCGTGCACCAGGCCTCTAGTTCTGTAATAATTTTCCTTAATCACTTAGAACTTATATTCAGCTACAAATATCAGATACTCAGCATGGACAATAGTGTGATGATTGCCGGGGCCAGGGGTGGGGGGTGGAGGTGAAAAAGGGCATAGCGGGGATAAATGGTGATGGGATAAATAAAATAAAATAAAATAAAATAAAATAAAATAAAATAAAATAAAATAAAAAGATAGTGGCTCATTCCAATGAAGGGTTTTTCTCACACAATGTGCAGTAGTCAGTGCAGAAGCGGAAGGGCACCTCTATAATGTCATCAGAGCCCAGGCTTCCCTCTTTCTGCTCCATCACCTGAGCGCCTGCTTGCCTCATGGCACAATATGGTTGCCATCCTCCAGCCATCCCTGTTGCCTTTCTGGCAGGAAGTTGGATGGGCAAGGAGTAAACAAAACATGCCCACCGAGTCAGCTCCCCTTCAATGGAGGTTTCCCAGCATCCTCACCTAGTAGCTTCCTCTTGCTTCTCATTGGCCAGATTTTTGTTACCTATTCACCCCTAAATGGAAAGGTGGCTGAGAAACTGGGAAGAGGAATGTTTACTATCCTAGGCCTACCGTGCACCTTTGAGTGTTGGTAGACTGTCTCTTGCTTATACAGTCACTCTGATAACTCTTGGACTGGGGCTCTAGGCTTACGAAGACTCAGAGCTGCCCATACATCTGGGATCAAGGAGTGCAGAAGGCTCAAAGGCCAAGTACTGTAGCTTGGTAGTGGCTATATGACTAAGGTTTAACGGGTGAATGACATGCTCTAGGACAGGGGTGGGCAACCCTTGGCATGCGTGCCAAACATGGCACACCAGTAACTTGCTGGCAAGAGAAACCCTCTCTTATAATCTTCCATTTACAATTTTATTCTTAATATCGACTTTTTTATTTTTCATATAAATTCAGTGTAGGTGCATCTTAGATAAATAAATAATTTTACATAACAAGTTATCTTAAAGACCACAGAAATGGGTTGATGAGAGAGGGGAAGAGCAATTTCAATAGTGTCAAAAACGAACTATTGAGGACTTGGAATGCCATTCCAGAACACTTGTTCTGTTTAAAAAACTTCGCAACAGCGTTACTCTCCATGTTTTCATCCACATACGCTTGTGAATCTTTGTTCTCAGTGATGAATTTTGTTAAGTCTCATCATAGGAGTAGCCTGGCAGATGAAAGTAGTAGTTCGTGCATATCTCTGAAGGTCACGAAATATAAACCTGATGTAAAATCTCTGTCATCAGTGATGCAGCAGCAAAAGTCCCACTGATAATATCAAACGGAGTCATAAAGTTTTCTGTCAGACTATCAGTGTACATGTATACATTAAAAAATAAATGTATTTTTCATCATCATATACTGTGTTTTTGTCGCTTGAATAAATTTGATTATTTCTTCAAGGTTCTTCACGTACGTGCACCTTAAGAGATATCAAGTAGGTGTAACATGTTCTCAAAAATTAAGGTTGTCAGGCAGAAGAATTTTGAGTCAGAGACTTTGCTGGTTTTGGCACGCACTCATAAAAAGGTTGCCCACCCCTGCTCTAGGACATATAGGAAGGGGGTTTGAGTTAGCTTCTCATCCTGTGTCTTCCTCCACACTACACAAAACTCATAACAGACCTTAACTTCCTCAGTGCAAGTAGGAACATCCTGGGGTGGGCGAGTTCAAAGGTCTGGTGAAATATTCTCACTTCACTGTGAAGTGCATGGGAAATCCCCTTTTGGCCATGTTTGTGCTTGTCCAGGAGATGGCAGCAGACAGCTTCAAATCGGTTCCAGAGACAGCTCACTGGAGAGGGACCCAGCAAAGGCTCAGGTGCCCCTCCAGGGAAAGAATCTCAGCCAGACACAGCACAGAGGCATGTAAGCACTCTCCACTGCTCCAGGGCCCTCTGGGCGGCTGTGGGGTGGCGGAGATCACAGCCTCTGAGAGTCCAGGTAACAGGATGGTCACAGAGACGTAAATGAGGGCAGAGCGAACAGTCAACAATATGGTGATAAATATGCCGGGGCCAGGTGGGTCCTGCAAATATCAGGGGACCACTCTCTAAAGTACATAATTTTCTAACCACTATGCTGTACTCCTGAAACGAATGCAGATTGATAGTGAATGTAAAGTGTAACTATAAACAAAAGATGCTATTGATGAGGGTTTTGGTAAGGGGAGGGCCTTACCAGGTGAGGCTGGTTTCAGAAAAGGTGAGGCTGGCTGTGGACTCCTTAGAAAGAAACAACGAAACAACCAGCTTTATTCTGTGAGGTCATGGACCCTCCCTGGCCCCGGAGAAATCTCCCCAGTGATCTCATCACGTTATTATCTAAATATTTGGTCTACACACAGGAGTAGGAAGTGCAGGGCTGCTAAAGCCACAGGACAGAGAACAAGTATCACCTCTCTGTGGTGCTTGTCTCTTTTTGAGGCAAAACTGAAGGAAAAAAGGAAACCAAAACAAACAGCACCCAACTCCAAAAGAATCCTTTTCTGTGTGTCAAATGACACTGAGGCTTGTCCTCTAAAGCTGCTACCAGCAAAAGTACAAATGCCTCCCCATCCGCCCTCCCTGCCATCACACTGAGCAGCCAGCCCACACAGCGTGAGGCAGGCCCCTGTTCTCTGGGCTCTGGGCTTGGTCCAGCTGTCCGGTGATGTCAGCTGCCTGTCCTTATTTCTAGAGCCCTTTCAGGTTCAATTTCACATTACAAATCAGTGCTTTCACCTGTGCCTTGAGTCACTAGGGCTTTCCCCAGTGGCCCAAAGCTGTCTTCCTCCACAACTCCTCAGGTGTTTCTACTTCTCCCTGTTGAGTCCGTTTTCGTTTGGCGGGGTGCAAGAGTTTTTAGATGCATTTATAAATGTTAGCAAAATGATAGCAACTGAAGCCCTATGGAGAACTTAGAGATCTTTGAAGCAGTCCGATTCAGAAACAGATAAATGGACCATGCTACAGTGTGCCTTTAAGCTCCCGCTGTCTGCCGCAGCAAGCCTGTGGGTACATGCATCTGAAGCTCAGAGCCCAATGTTCCCTGTGCCCTTGCTACCCAAAGTGTGGTCCATGGACTAGCGGCAACAATGCCACCAGGGAGCTTGTTAGATGTGCACGATTTTGAAGCTCAACCCAGAGCTACTGGGTCGGAGTCTGTATGTTAACAAGATCCCCCGGGGATTGGTATGCTCTTTAGAGTCTGTGAAATGCAGCCCATGAGACCCTTTTTAAAGCTAGTTCCGATAGCTAGTAATCTAAGACCAGGGAGGACCAGAGAGCTGTGCCCTGCCTCTCGGGTGGGCAGGTTATTATCAATCACCCGGAACTGTTTTCTGTCCCATCGTCCAATCTGAGGAGAGACTAGGGATGGAGGTGGGTATCAGCACATTTCCTTAGATAATAGTCTGGGGCTACGTCTCTGGGCCATTTCAGAGCAAAAGGCGTGGATTAGTGACCTAGAGACAAAGATAGCTCTACTGATGAGCAAGTAATGAACACAGAGTGTCCTGGAGGGAGAGGAGGCGGGAAAGGGCAGGAGAGCAGTGGGTGTCAGCACAGACACGTTAGTTCAGCAGCCAGAGACCTGGAAGTGTATGGCAGTTCCTCCCATGAGAGTGGGGTGAGCAGCAGGAGCTGAGAATACCCAGCCTTTGCAGGGAAAACCAAAGATGCCATGGGATTTCCTCTGGCCAAGGGCTCTAGGCACAGCCTCAGACTGCCCAGGGCTGTCCTCAGTGGTGCTCTGTGCTTAGTGAGACAATCTGAGGAGAGACTGCATAGTTGGGTGGGAAATGGAGATAACATGCAGGCAGCAGCCTGCAGGTGACAGCACTCAGGGTGAAAGATTTTCGTGCCCATTAAAGAGGATATTGGTGCCTAACGAGGCCATCTCTGTGCTTTCCCTGACCATCACAAATGCCAGTCATGTCTGCCTCTGTGCAAGGGCCACAAGTGCTTTGAAGCTGGATCCAGCTTTTGTCTGAGGTGAAGACAAACTCCTCTCTATTAAATTCACAGACTAGTGCAATGGATATCGTCTCGGATCTGGATTCTCTTACTTTTAAATAAGAGCAATGTTCATTTCTACCGTTCAGGAAGGAGATGGAGTGAGGGAGGTGCCGCCCTGCAGAGAGGCAAGGCCCCAGCTTGGGTGGGGAGAGCGCAGGTGGCGTGTTTGGGTGGAAGCAACAACCGGTTCCTTTCTCATCATTAGATACCAGGCTGCCCATTCAGATGCTTAGTTTCCCCCCTTACCCCTGAGCTCCAAGGCCAGCCAAGGCTTTGGAATTTAGTCTTGGCACAAGGAGAGGAAAGAGCACCCCTCCCCCGCCCTGGCTCCTTTATTCCCGGGGCCTCAGCTCCTGGGCAGGCTCTAGTTCCCATCTGCAGGATACAACCAGGGAGAAATAGGACCCTGAGGGGAAGTGGTGCTGGCCTCTGCCGGGCAGGTGGGCCTTGAAATTAGGCCAGAATCTCAAATCCGGAAGCTGAGTCCCCTGCAGTCAGGCTGTGTGCCCCTGTGATTCCTCAGCAGCCAGCCAGCCACTGCTCTGGTCTCCGCCCCTTCAGTGTCTGCCCCAAGGACAGGGTCCTGCCATGTCCTCTTCTGCAGCTGTGTCTGTGGGCTCACACCCCTCTGGACCCTGGCGGGGGAATTTGAACCACTGGATGCTGGGCCCCGCCAGCTGTAATTAAGCAGGTGGTTTTATTCTGATGTTTTGACATCTGGTCCCTGGATGACCCTGAAGAGACTGCCCTCCAGGGTCACCAATTCCTCAGCACAGTGAAGATCCCACCTAGGAGAGACCCTTCAGATGCAAACTATCCAATCCAGGGCCCATACCCACCACCTCCCCTACCAGGCTCTCACCCTTGGGCACTATCTCCTCCTGTAAGCGCAGCAGGGCCAGCTGCTGGACAACTAGGGGCAGCCTCGATGCCCGGAGCCTGCCACACCCAGGCTGCTCATCCATTCCTTCCCAGGGGAACCACGAGGAGGGTGGTGCCCACGTTTCCTCCTCACCCCCAGTGTCTCCTGGCTGACCCGGTGCTCCCCGACCTGGCTCCTGTTCTAGGAATTGTGAGTGTAAACACTGCTTTTCTGCTCTAGCTGATTTGGCTTGGTGGATAAAGCATCGGCTTGAGGACTGAAGGGTCCCGTTTGATTCTGCTCAAGGGCACATGCCCAGGTTGCTGGCTTGATTCCCCAGTAGGGGGTGTGCAGGAAGCAGCCAATCAATGATCCTCTCTCATCAATGATGTTTCTATCTCTCCCTCCCTCTCCCTTCCTCCCTGAAATCAACAAAATATATATATATATATTTTTTAAAAGCCATCTTTTTGTGTGACAGGTATTTGGAAATAAATGTCTGTGTGTCTTTCCATCCCTGTCTTTCCATTGAAATCTGGGATACGTTTTAAAACATGAGCCATCCTACCCTTAGATTGAGACTGGTTCCAGCTCCTTGACCCACAGTTCATGTCCCCTCTGGGTACACTTCCTGTCCTTCCTGAATTCCAATTTGGAACCCACCCCCACCTTGTGATACTTTACTTTTATCTTATTAGCTATTCCAGGATCAGCGGCATCTGGAAATGAGGAATAGGACTCTGGTGTACACGCCAAACACTGCACCTGAGCCTCTGAGATGCATTTCCTGAACTGGGGCTCTTACTTCTGGTGGGTGGATTCCAGGAGTGAAACCGCTGGGCTGGGGGATGCCTATGCAGTTCATTTTGGTAGATGTTTGCAGATAGCTTTCCAAAGAGCCTGTCACATTCACATTTCCACCAGCAGGACGTGAAGTGACCTTTCCCTGCCAGCCCCTCGGGATCCTGGCATTCTTTGGAGTCTAACCCTCCAGCGGCCCAGGAGTGGTGCTGGCCTCTGCTGGGCAGGTGGGTTTTGAAATTAGATGCATTTATAAATGTTAGTGAAATGATAGCAACTGAAGCCCTGTAGAGAACCTAGAGATCTTTGAAGCAGTCCAATTCAAAGGGTTTGCCTTAAGTAAACCCCTCTCTTCCAGGAGCATGGGGCACCAAGGGGGCTGGGGTGGGGCTGCTGGCAACTCGAGTGTGTTGAAGTCACCCAAGAACGCAGGCTGACTGAAGGCTGGGTCCTCCCACAGGTAGTGTTGGTTCTTGAACTTGAGGTCATGCAGTGATGTTGCTCTGGCCATGCTGCCCGAGGGGCAGTTACTGTGCTAGAATGAATCTACAGGGCAGGAGGAGAGAAGTCCCTCTCAAATGGCTTCTGCTACATTTGTTTTCATGAATAGTTGGATACCAAGAATATTGTGGTTACTGTGTTGTCTGGTCTGTTTTCTGACTTTCTCATCTATGTTAATGCCAAGTTAAGACCAGTCTTGGTGTCAGGTAGCTCTGTAGGGCGTGGGATTTCCTGGTGACACTCAGGACCCAAGGCCTTGCTGCTTACTCCTCAAGACCATGCCAGTGACTTCCCCTGTTGTGCGGGGCCTCCCTTACAAATTTTTTAAACTATTGCAAAATTATTTTTTACTAGTAGCCTGATGCACGAAATTCGTGCACTGGGGTTGGGGAGGGGGGGAGAAGGGGCCCCTCAGTCTGGTCTTCACCCTCTCCAATCTGAGACCCCTCAGGGAATGTCCAGCTATCTGTTTGTGCCCACACTTTTAACAGATAACAGCTCAATTGTTGTTTCTTTCTTATGCTTAAAACCATTGGAATTAGTAGGTATTCAAAGTGTATATACATTTTAGGGGACACCCTGTATATCTCTAGTCAGTGGTGAAAGAAACCAACAGCAGATTTGGAACCCCCAGACAGGGAAACTTGCTCATTCCCCACATGTCTCCCCACTTTACTTTCCACCTTCGTGGGCAGCAGGAGAATCAACGTTTTCTCTCATTAATTCGGAAAAGCACGTCCTGTCACCCGTTGCCCAGAAGGAGTACGCTAGGCCCCAAGCAAGCAAGGCTCAGTCAGGGCAGCCTTCACTCATGGGTGCTGGCACCCAAAGTGCACATTCCTCCTCTACAGTCACCCCGACTATCCCACTGTTTCACTGAGAGGACGGAATTCCTCTCTGCCTCTGGGCGCTTGATCTTGAACGCTGACCTAAGGCACCTCAGAGAGGGCTGCCCGCGCCTACCAGGTGTGTCTGTCTGCACCTGCTCCTGCCTCAGCACCTGCATTAACTCCCCAGAGGTGATCTCATAGCTGCACTGGCCTCTGTGGGAACAGGGCATCACCACTCCGCCCTCTCACTGTCATCTCACAGGCGCCCACTCTCAGCATCCAGAACACCCAGACACTCTCCAAAGGATGTGAGCGCATCAGAGGGGATGTGTGCACAACCTTTAGGGGTGTTCGGCATGCCGGGTTGATGGAAGTGCGGTGGAGAGGCAGGGGGAACTTGTGCATGCCTTGGTTTGCAACTGTTGCAGACGTGGGAGGGTGACAGTATGCTGGGGGATGTTCGCCCGCCAGGGGGGTATGTGCACACCAGAGGCCTCTGGCTTTGCAGATCCGCAAACCCCCGTGGTGCGGCCAGGAGGACATCAGTCTGGCCCGCCAAGGTGGCTGTCCCTGTGATCCTGCACCTTCTGGGCCAGGAGGCAGATCTTGCGCAATCACTCCTGGGCGCTGATGGCTGCCTCCCCGCCATAAAGGGTGACGGATCCAAGTCCCAGGACCGTGCACAGCCTCAAGAGCTGCCCCCTGCCCGGCAGGGTCACAGATCCGTTTCTTGGTCCCGTGGACAGCCTCAAGCACTGACCCCTACCCGGCAGGGTCACAGATTCGGGTCCTGGACTGCAGACAGCCTCCCATGCTGCCCCTCTGCCCACCAGGTCACAGACCCAGGTCCCGGGACCACGGACAGCCTCAAGCACTGCCCTCCGCCTGGCAGGGTCACAGATCCGGGTCCCAGGACCGCGGACGGCATCAAGCACTGCCCCCCCGCCCAGCAGAGTCACAGATCTGGGTCCCGGCACAGCAGACAGCCTCAAGCGCTGCCCCCCGCCTGGCAGAGTCACGGATCAGGGTCCTGGGACAATGGACAGCCTCAAGCCCTGCCCCCCACCCGGCAGAGTCACAGATCTGGGTCCCGGCACAGCAGACAGCCTCAAGCGCTGCCCTCCGCCCAGCAGGGTCACGGATCTGGGTCCCGGGACAGCAGACAGCCTCAAACACTGCCCCCCGCCCGGCAGAGCCACAGATCTGGGTCCCGAGACAGCAGACAGCCTCAAGCACTGCCCTGCCCAGCAGGGTCTCAGATCCGGGTCCCAGACCGCAGACAGCCTTGCCTGCTGCCGCCTGCCTTCAGTATGTAAATTAGCCACCATCTAGTTGCTTCAGGTGGGGGTCCCCACTGGGGTGCCTGGCCAGTCTGGGTGAGGGGATGAGGGCTGTTTTCAAGCTGGCGGGCGACTGAAGCTCCAAACCTCTCCTTTTTTTCGTTTTTTTTTTTTTATTCTGACATTTATTTACATTCTATGCCTGTCACTGGAGCTGAGAGCTGGCTTTCTCTCTGAGGCTCGGCTGCTGAAAGCAGGTTTCTGGCCTTTGTTTACCTTCTGTATTCGAAACAATGTTGCGGTCTTGCTGGCTGAAGCCTGGCTGACTAAAGCCAGTTTCTGGGGTTTTGTTTAGCTTCTATATTTGTTACAATGTTTCAAACTGCAAGCTGAGAGGCCAGCAGTGCAGGCGGGGAAGCTTGGCTTCCTCCGTCACTGAAGCAAGCAAGCCTCCCTGTTCGCTTCAAGCTGCCTGGCTGCCGGCCGCCATCTTGGCTGGCAGTTAATTTGCATATCTCACTGATTAGTCAATGGAAAGGGTAGCGGCCATACGGCTAATTACCATGTTTCTCTTTTATTAGATAGGATAGGGAAAAGTACAGTTAATCAAAAGGAAAAAATAGCCCTTACCCGTTTGGCTCAGTGGATAGAGTGTCAGCCTATGGACTGAAGGGTCCCAGGTTCGATTCTGGTCAAGGGCATGTTCCTTGGTTGTGGGCACATCCCCAGTAGGGAGTGTGCAGGAGGCAGCTGATTGATGTTTCTCTCTCATCAATGTTTCTAACTCTCTATCCCTCTTCCTTCCTCTCTGTAAAAAATCAATAAAATATATCTTAAAAAGAGAGAAAAAAATTACTTAAAAGCTCCCTCATCAGAAATAGCAATTACTAGCAATTTTGGTTGGGTTGTTTTCCAAACTTTTTTATGAAAAAAAAATTATTATTGGTCTGTAACCTGCATATTTCAACCTGAAAAAAGTCTTGCATTTTATTCCTTGTCAGAATATTGACTCACAGCAGTACTTTCTATGGATTCCTAAGTATTTTGTCATACCTCAGATTGTTTAACTGACTGCCTATTTTTGGTTGACTTTCCCTGACTTTTTGCTATTGTAATAACTTCTATGATAAACAGCTTTTCACATATCTACACTAATAAAAGAGAAACATGCAAATTGGTGTCACTCCGCAACACCCACCAGCCAATCAGATGAGTATGCAAATGAACTCAACAAAGATGGTGGTTAATTTGCATATGCAGGCAGAGCGAAGACTGAAGACAACTGAAGGTGGCGGCGGCCAGGAGCTGGAGCGAGGAGGAGGCTTGGGTTGCTCCTGGCAACGGAGGAAGCCAAGCTTCCCACCAGCCCTGGCTTCCACTCAAGGAGGGGCTGGGGGCCTGAGTCCCCAGGGGGGGGTGGCCAGCCTGAATGGAATCAGGGCACCCTTCAGGGCAAACCAGCCAGCCCCCACCCATGCACCAGCCTCTATCTACACTAATAAAAGAGAAACATGGTAATTGACGTACGACCGCTACCCTTCCCATTGGCTAATCAGCGTATCCTTATGCAAATTAACTATCAGCCAAGATGGCGGCCGGCAGCCAGGCAGCTGGAAACGAACATGAGGCTTGCTTGCTTCAGTGAAGGAGAACTGCAACTTTCCCTGCCTGCCGCTGCCGGCCTCTGAACTGGCAGTTTGAAACATTCTAACAAATATAGAAGGCCGGGATCTCAGAGCTGAAGTTATACATTGTTTCGATTATAGAACCGAAACAAACCAGATACCTGCTCTGAGAGCTAGAGCCAGAGCTAAAGCTGGCCCAGAATAAAATAAAAAAAAGGAGCGGTTCGGAGCTTCAAATCAACAACCGCCAGCCTGAAAGCAGCCTTCAGCCCCTCACCCAGACTGGCCAGGCACCCCAGTGGGGACCCCCACCCTGAAGGGTGTGTGACCAGCTGCAAACAGCCATCATCCCCTCATCCAGACTGGCAAGGCACCCCAGTGGGGACCCCCACCCTGATCCAGGACACCCTTCAGGGCAAACCAGCCGGCCCCCAGGCCTCTATCCTATATAGTAAAAGGGTAATATGCCTCCCAGCACTGGGATCAGCGGAGCCTCGAGGCCTCCTGGCACCAGATCAGCATGACAGGGGGCAGCGCCCAAACCCCCTGATCGCCCTGCAGCTCTGTGTGTGACAGGGTAGAGCCATAACCTCTCCATCGGCCCTGCCCTGAGTGTGACAGTGGCTGAGCCCCAACACCCTGATCGGCCCTGCTCTGTGGGTGATAGAGGGTGGCGCCCCAACCGCCCCCCCCCGCCCACACTCATGATCCCTGCTCTGTGTGTGATAGGGTAGAGCCATAACCTCCCCATTGGCCCTGCCCTGAGTGTGACAGGGGGCAGAGCCCCAACCCCCTGATCGGCCCTGCTCTGTGCATGACAGGGGGCAGCGCCCAACCCCCTGATTGGCCCTGCTCTGTGCGTGACAGGGTGGCACCGCAACCTCCCCATCGACCCTGCCTTGAGTGTGACAGGGAGCGGTGCCCCAACCCCCCAGTCAGCCCTACCCTGAGCGTGACTGAGGGTGGCATCACAACCTCCCAATCCTCCCTGCTCTGTGCATGACGGGGGCGGCGCCCCAACTCCCCAATCGGCCCTGGTCTGAACCTGACCAGGGGCTGCACCTAGGGATTGGGCCTGCCCTCTACCACCCAGGAGCAGGCCTAAGCCAGCAGGTCGTTATCTCCCGAGGGGTCCCAGACTGCGAGAGGGCACAGGCTGGGCTGAGGACCCCCCCTTTCCAACCCCTGAGTGCTCAAATTTTTGTGCACTGGGCCTCTAGTCTATACTAATAAAAGGGTAATATGCTAATTAGACTGGGAAACCTTCCAGGAGACATTCCAGATGTTCTTCTGGACAAAGCCATGGTGGCAGGGCCGAAGTAGAGGCGCTTAGAGGCCAAGAGGGGAGGGCAATTTTGGGTGATCAGGCCAGTGGGGGGGGGGGCTATGGGGGTGATAAGACCGGTGGGGGTGGGCAGTTGGGGGTGAGCAGACCAGCAGGGCAGCCAGTTAGAGGTGAGCAGGCCATCAGTGGGAATCAGTTGGGGATGATCAGGACTGCAGGGGGGCAGTTTGGAATGAGCAGGCCAGCAGGGGGCAGTTGGGGGCGAGCAGGCCGGCAGGCAGAGTGGTTAGGGGCAATCAGGCAGGCAGGTGAGAGGTTAGGAGTCAGCAATCCCAGATTGTGAGAGGGATGTCTGACTGCCGGTTTAGGCCTGATCCTTGTAAACAGGCAGTTGGACATCCTTTGAGGGGTCCCAGATTGGAGAGGGTGCAGACTGGGCTAAGGGACACCCCCCTATGCATGAATTTCGTGCACTGGGCCACTAGTCCTATCTAATAAAAGAGAAACATGCAAATTGACCAGAACCCCGACACCATTCCCATTCGCTAATCAGCATATCCTTATGCAAATTAACTGCCAACCAAGATGGTGGCTGGCAGCCAGGCACTGAAGTGAACAGGAGGCTTGCTTGCTCCAGTGATGGAGGAAGCCAAAGTTCCCCACCTGCCTTGCTGGCCTCTGAGCTTGCACTCTAAGAAACAATGTTGCAAGTATAGAAGCTAAACAAACTCCAGAAACCTGCTTTGAGCCAGCAGGGCTTCAGCCAGCAGGACCACAACAGTGTTTCAATTATAGAACCCAAACAAACCCATACCTGCTTTCAGCAGCCAAGCCTTAGAGCTAAAGCTGGCTCTCAGCTCCAGTGACAGCCATAGAAGGTAAATAAATCCCAGAAAAAAAGAAAAAAGAAAAAAAGGAGAGGTTGGGAGCTTCAGTTGCCCGCCAGCCTGAAAATGGCCCTCAGCCCCTCACCCAGACTGGCCAGGCACCCCAGTGGGGACCCCCTCCCTGAAGGGGTGTGACTAGCTGCAAACAGCCCTCATCCCCTCATCCAGACTGGACAGGCACCCCAGTGGGGACCCCCACCCTGCACGGGGTTTGACCAGCTGCAAACAGCCATCATCCCCTCACCCAGACTGGCCAGGAACCCCAGTGGGGACCCCCACCCTGAAGCAACAAGATGGCGAATAATTTCCATACTGAATGCAGGCGGCCTTGGGCAAGGCTGTCCGCAGTCCCGGGACCTTGGTCTGTGACCCTGCCGGGCTGGGGCAGTGCTTGAGGCTGTCTGCAGTCCAGGACCTGGATCTGTGACCCTGCGGAGCAGGGGGCAGTGGTTGAGGCTGTCCGCGGTCTGGGACCCGGATCCGTGAGCTGGCGGGCAGGGGGCAGCGCTTGACGCTTTTCGTGGTCCTGGGACCCGGATTTGTGACCCTGCTGGGCGGGGGGGCAGTGCTTGAGGCTGTCCGCGGTCCCGGGACCCGGATCCTTGACCCTTCCCAGCGGGGCAGCAGCTCGCACAGGGGTGGATCAGCCGGGATTGGGCAGGGCAGGATGCCTGGCTTCCGCCTAGCCCCAGTCACTCTGGGCAGGTGAGCAGTGCAGAGAGCCTCTGGACAGGGGAGGCAGGCCGGGCGGAGGGCGGCCTGTACGCCACACATGGCGGTGGTGACAGCTGTGAGTGGCTGCGCAAGATCCGCCTCCTGGCCCAGAAGGTGCAGGATCACAGGGACAGCCACCTTGGCGGGCCAGACTGACATCTTTCTGCCCGCACCACGGGGGTTTGCGGATCTGCAAAGCCAGAGGCCTCTGGTGTGCACATACCCCCCATGGCGTGCGAACATCCCCCAGCACACTGTCACCTTCCCACTCCTGCAACAGTTGCAAACCAAGGCATGCACAAGTTCCCCTACCTCTCCACAGCACTTCCGTCAACCCAGCATGCCTAACACACCCACAGGTTGTGCACACATCCCCTCTGATGCTCTCACGTCCTTTGGAGAGTGTCTTGGTGTTCTGGGTTCTGAGGGTGGGCACCTGTGAGATGACAGTGAGAGGGCGGAGTGGTGATGCACTGTTCCCACAGAGGCCAGTGCAGTTACGAGCTCACCTCTGGGGGGTTAAGGCAGGTGCTGAGGCAGGAGCAGGTGCAGATAGACACACCTGGTGGGCACAGGCGGCCCTCTCTGAGGTGCCTTTGGTCAGCATTCAAGATCAAGAACCCAGAGGCGGAGAGGATTTCCATCCTCTCAGTGAAACAGTGGGATAGTCGAGGCTACTGTAGAGGAGGAATGTGCACTTTGGATGCCAGCACCCATGAGTGAAAGCTGCCCTGACTGAGCCTTGCTTGCTTGGGGCCTAGCGCACTCCTGCCGGGCAGAGGGTGACAGGACGTGCTTTTCTGAATTAATGAGAGAAAACGCTGATTCTCCTGCTGCCCACGAATGTGGAAAGTTAAGTGGGGAGACATGTGGAGAGTGAGCGAGGTTTCCTGTCTGGGGGTTCCAAATCTGCTTTTGGTTTCTTTCACTAGAGATATACAGGGTGTCCCCCCAAAATGTATACACACTTTGAATACCTACTAATTCCAATGGTTTTATGCATAAGAAAGAAACAACAATGGAGCTGTTATCTGTTAAAAGTGTGGGCAAAAAACAGGTAGTTGGACATTCCCTGAGGGGTCTCAGATTGGAGAGGGTGAAGGCCAGACTGAGGGGGCCCTTTCCCCCCCTATCCCAGTGCTGGAATTTCTTTCACCTGGCTACTAGTGTCTATATAATTGTCCAATTATATTCTTAAGCAAAATGCCTAGAGTGAGATTACAGAATGAAAGCATTGTCACAACTTCAAGGCTTTTGTGTTGAAATGCACTCCAGAAAATGTGCATCAACTTACTCTCTTCCAATAGGCAGTAACTATTTCCTCAAACTGCCCAATAGTTAAAAATTCTTACTATTTTTCATCTTGGACAACTTGATAAGTGCATTTAATATATTCACCAATAAAGGAAATAAACCCCATTCTCACTTCCAATGAACCTCTATCCTTCACCACCTCACTGTCGCCCATGAAGGGCTAAGAACTTGGGGTCTGCAGTCAGAAAGACCATGTGTATATGATCCTAGGAAAGTCACTTGATTTTTGTGTCTCAGTTTCTCAACTCTAAAATGGGCATAATAGAGAAACTTGCATCACTGCGTTGTTGAGGGTTTGAATGAAGTAATGTAGGGGAAGTGCTCAGCATGGAGCTTGGCACTCATGCACATTCTATTTTTTTTTTAAAAAAAGAATTTTTTGTTGATTTACAGAAACATCGATGTGAGAACAAAACACCAATCAACTGCCTCGTGCAGGCTCACTACCAGGGATCAAGCCCACAACCCAGGTATGTGCCCTGACCAGAAATTGAACCAGCAACCTTTTGGTACATGGAACTTGGGACGATGCTCAACCAACTAAGCCACGCTGGTTTCAATAAATATCTTTTTATAGAGTCTTCGAGATGTCACCTGGTCTGTCTTTTGCCTTAAGCAAACCCCTACTCAAGCCATAGGAACCTTTCTTTAAGAGGCAAGATCCCAACTGTGGGGAGCCGGCACGGCCATGGCATTCTCAGCCCCAGGGCGCCTTATTTGCCATGCCAGCTCAGCCCGGTTCAGTGACCCTGAGTGGGGGTGAAGAAAGGCTTAGAAAAGACAGACTTGAGAATGAAAGCTGGGTCTCGGTGGGATGCTGCCCCTCTGATGGACAGCGCCCATGCCCACAAGCCCTGTCTTTATTTTATAGTAGATGCCACAAGGCAAACTAAGGGCCTGATCAAAATGTTTACAACATTCTCATGGGTTTCAGTCCCACTCAACTGTATACACCTGAACTCTATCAAGACCACATCACTCAGGCACGTGGGGCCATGTGTTCAGACCACAGGCTCAAGCTTACTATAGCTGTTGGCTATAATTGTGCTGGGAGGGCTCTGCCATCCAAGCTGGGACTTGCATGTGGCCACGAGAGGACTGTGCCCTCTCCTTAGTCCAAGGCTTGAACCTGTCCGAAATACTGTAGCCGCACCCCATATATCCCCCTTTTCTTTTGTTTTTAAACAGGTCTATTTACATTATCAAAAAACTCTAAACAAATTATTCAGTACAATCAAAACAACAAAACAGACTTCTGGCTATTAGCAATGTTAACACAGCAGCTAGAGAGAACAAAACTCTGGCTAATAATAAAGCAATACCAATGCAAAACCAAATTTCAAGCATGTTTACGTTTTCCAGGATATCTTACTCAGAGTCCTTAGATTTAGCTCCTCAAGATTTTACAGAAAACTGGCAGTTCACCAACCTTAGCATAGCTTCCACTTGCTTTTCCAAACATCTGCTTGGCCTCAGTCATCATCTTCTTCAGTTCACTCCATGTTGATACCTCGGTCACTTGCATAGTAGAATGCGGCTGATGCAAAGATGTTGTTGATGCAAAACTAGTCCCCTGGATTAGGCCGTTTGAATGGTTGGCCTTGGCACTGAGTGGGCACCAGTCCCAGTCAAATCAGCCCCGTCCACGAAGGTGAAAGTCTGGTCCCTTCACGGCTTCTTTCTTTAGCCGTTGCTGGATGGAAACAAGCAGCCCTCGGTCCTGCAGAGCTAGAGACCTTCAACTCTGAGTCTGGCGTCTCACAAAGACCCAAAGTCCCAGGGAATTATCAGGTCACACATGCGAAGACAACCAAAGCCTAGAAACAATGCAACTGCTGCAAGAGCTTACAATCCAGGTCAGAAATAAAAATTACTTCCTTAGACAACATCAACCACAGCCATTTCTTGCTTTACAGTGGCTTAACCAAAACCTAGGAGATTTCTACCTTACTTTTTACCTCCTAATTACTTATTTTCTACCGCTTGCAAAGTTATGGTGTAAACTCATATTCTGCCTATGAAGTTTTCTGAAACTGTATTATTCTTCGGTTGGTTTTTGTTGCCTACATACTAGACACGTTAGCCAAGGACAGATGCTATTTTTTCCCTTGTGCCCTCTTCTGTTTCTCAGTTCTCTCTGTTTGAAAGGGAAGAGCATGCAATTTCATTTTGCACACTCACCTTTCCCAGCTCTGTGTTACATGTAGTCTGCTCGGGGGGGGAGGAGATACAACGTTGTTCCTCAGGCATCTCTTCTGAACGAATCAGCTGACACATTAAACCAGCTAACAGCAAATCCTCGAGTTCTACCAATCAGCCCCTTTCCCTCTTTTCCATCTGAACAATTAGTAAATATATCATTTTTTTGCAATTTTATATAATACATTTTTCAAAGTCAAGTCCTACCCCTCTTTCAACCATACTGCTCCTATGCCCTTCTTATGTATAAGGACACTTCTCTTGGGAAAAACCTGAAAGACCACAGAGACCACAGTGGTTTGTTATCTGTACCCTCATTTCTTTTTGTCTCTTCTTAATCCACTGTCAGTACATCTCCATCATTGTTTTGTGGGACAACTTCTAGTGGGTTCGTGTGGGGTAGGGATGGATGTGGAAGCCAACTGGATATCTTTGTTATGACCAAACTAAACCTTCTGTTTCCCCTCCAGCCTCTAAAAACCTCCTCCTCATTCAGTGTTTACAGCAAGTCCTTAAATAATATTGTTTTTTTTTCAATGTTGTTTTGTTATAACATTGATGAGATGCCACAGGAACTTAACTCATGTTTGTATCAATTAGCCTATGGTAAAATTCGTTTTATTGCATGTTGTTTTTTTTTCTCTGAAAGGCACAGAACCTATCAATGGCATTGGGTGGCATATATAATTACACATATCTGTACAGACAAATACATATATGCGTGGAAATAATAATAAAATAAATTTATAGATCTCTTAATATGGTCTAATTACATAAATAAATTTCCTAATATTAAAACATCCTTGGTAATTTGGAATAAATTACACTTGGTCATGGTGTATTAATGTTTTTAATATGCTGTTGGATTCTATTTGCTGATTATTTTTTAGGATTCCAAAATCAAGATTCATAAGCGAGATTAGCCCATACTTTTCTTTTTGTTTCTTCTATATTTATCAAGTGTAGGTTCCAATGATAGTTTATTAAAAGAATTAGGTCATTCTTCTCATTATTTCCCCTAGGCTTTGGAATAATTTATGAAGCATATTATTTACCCTCTCTTTGAAAGTTTGATAGATGTTCCATGAGAAACATTTTATGAGTTGGTTCTTTAATACCTTTGAATACTTCTTTTATGGAAATCATTTTGATCTCTACTAGTAACTATTTTTTAAAATTGCATTAAAAATGTATCCATATCTCTTAAGTTTTAAAATATTTTTATTCAGCACTTTCAGCAGTCTCAAATTTGTGTTAATTCACCTGTTTCAATGGTTATTTCCCAATTAATTTTATTTTATATATAAGGCTGGGAAAAGTAGGTTTATAGACATAATAAATGTAAGTAACAGAATAATTAAGAAATAATAATACAGGAATAAACTCTGTGTTTCGTGTACTCACAACTGTAACTCTGCTCAGCCCTGTATTGTTTACTTTTATTCTTTGCTTAGGTTGGCTAGTGCTGTTCTATTTTATTACTTTTTATTAAGTCCTAATTTTGATTTATTATTCCTACAAATTATTTTTTTCTACCCAAAGTTGTTAAAGATTTTAACTTTATCATTATTTTCTGAGGGTTTAACACAATGTTAATGGGTCTTGAATTTCATTAGGTGTGTTTGCTACATTTTTTCAAGCAAGCATATTAATTTTCTTCTGTTTATTTCTGATAGTGTTGTGAATTACATGGGTGTGTAAAACATGATAAACCACCCAGAAATTCTTATAATGCACCATGTTTGTATTGTTATATTTTTCTTATATATTGCTAGATTTGATTATTGATGTTTTGTATAGGATTTTTCACCTCTGTTCGTTAATCAGATTGGTCTTTTCCTTTTCTATAAAATCTGTAAGATTTTTGTATCAATATTATCCTGGCCTCATAAAATGAGCTGGGAAATATTCCTTATTTTTTTCCTTATTTTGAAGAGTTTTGTAATGTTGATGTATTTTCTTCCTTAAATGTTTAGAATAATTCACCTGTTAAGCCATCTGGGCCTGAAGTTCTTTCTGGAAAATTTTAAAAATAACACACCCAACTTTGAGAGTACAAAGAGGACTATTAAGATTTTCCTATTATTTGTGACTATTTTAGTATTATTTTTAAAATAATTAGTTCATTTAATCTAATTTCCAAATTTGTAAGGCATACATTTTTATGTAATACAGAGGTGGGCAAGAGTAGCTTTATAGTTTGTGAGTATGCTAAACACAGAGTTAATGAAGCTATTGTAATAATCATAACCCACATGTATTTTTTCCATATGAACAACTGTAAACCTACTTTTGTCCATCCCTGTATGTTCTTATTACACTTTTATTGTTTGTAAAATCTTTAGCATTTTCCCCTTTTATTATATACTAGAGGCCCGGTGCACAAAAATTTGTGCACTTGGGGGGGGGGGTCCCCCAGCCCGGCCTGTGCCCTCTCGGAGTCTGGGACCCCTTCGGAGATAACGACCTGCTGGCTTACGCCTGCTCCCGGGTGGCAGAGGGCACGCCCAATCCCTAGGTGCAGCCCCTGGTCAGGCTCAGAGCAGGGCCGACTGGGGAGTTGGGGCGCCGCCTCGTCATGCACAGAGCAAGGCAGATCGGGAGGTTGTGATGCCACCCTCAGTCACGCTCAGGGTAGGGCCGATTGGGGGGTTGGGGCACCGCCCCCTGTCACACTCAAGGCAGGCTCGATGGGGAGGTTGCGGCGCCACCCCCTGTCACGCACAGAGCAGGGCGGATCAGGGGGTTGGGGTGCTTCTCCCTGTCACTCACAGAGCAGGGCCCATCAGGGGGGTTGGGGCTCCGTATCCTGTCACACACAGAGCAGGGCCCATCAGGGGGGTTGGGGCTCCGTACCCTGTCACACACAGAGCAGGGTTGATCAGGGGGTTTGGGAGCTCCCCCCTGTCACTCACAGAGCAGGGCCGATATGGGAGTTGGGGCACCGCCCCCTGTCACACACAGAGCAGGGCGGATCAGGAGGTTGGGGCGCTGCACCCTGTCACACTCAAGGCAAGGCCAATGGGGAGGTTATGGCTCTCCCCTGTTACACACAGAGCAAGGCCCGTGGAGGCGGGTTGGGGCGCCACCCTCTATCACCCACAGAGCAGGGAGGATAGGGAGGTTGTGGCCCCACCCCTTGTCACACACAGAGCCGCAGGGCGATCAGGGGTTTGGGCGCTGCCCCCTGTCATGCTGATCCTAGTGCCGGGAGGCATATTACCCTTTTACTATATAGGATAGCGGCCTGGTGCATGGGTGGGGGCCGGCTGGTTTGCCCTGAAGGGTGTCCTGGATCAGGGTGGGGGTCCACACTGGGGTGCCTGGCCAGGCTGGCTGAGGGGCTGAGGGCTGTTTTCCAGCTGGCGGGTGACTGAAGCTCCCAACGGCTCCTTTTTTTCTTTTTTTTTATATTCTGGGCCAGCTTTAGCTCTGAGGCCTCAGCTGATGAAAACATTGATACAATGTTGCGGTCCGGCTGGCTGAAGCCCGGCTGACTGAAAGCCCGTTTCTAGGGTTTTGTTTAGCTTCTATATTTGCAACATAGTTGCTTAGAGTTGCAGCTGAGAGGCCGGCAAGTCAGGCGGGGAATGTTGGAGTCCGCAGTCACTGGAGCAAGCAAGCCTCCCTGTTCCCTTCAGTGCATGGCTGCCGGCACCTATCTTGGCTGACAGGTAATTTGCATAAGGATATGCTGATTAGCCAATGGGAAGGGTAGCAGTCGTATGCTAATTACCATGTTTCTCTTTTATTAGTGTAGATTAGAGGCCCAGTGCACAAAAATTTGGGGTGGAGCATACTCAGTTTTGCCTGTGCCCTCTCACAGTCTGGGAGTCCTCAGGGGATGTCCTACAGATGTCTGGCCTCCCTCTGCAGGAGGTGACTGGACAGGCAATCAGGGGATGGCACCGCCCCATCACCCTGCCTTTGCCACCCAGCCTCCCTCTGCGGGAAGCAACCAGATGGGCCTATCAGAGGATGGTGCTGGCCCCCCTATTGCCCCTCCACCATTGCTGCTGGTTGCAGCCCTCCTACCCCCCTCAAGGCCATTCCCTCCCTCTGCCCCTTGGCATGTGCCTTGGCTGGCCTTGCTCAGCCTGCTCGCTGGTCTCACCCCCTGGCAACTGGTCATTCTGCCATTTGGTTGACTTGCATATTTCCTTTTTTTATATAGGATACTGGTAACTTTTTCTGTCTTTTCTTTTTCTTGCCTAGTCTTTCTAGGAACTTATTAATTTTACTAATCTGGTCAGAGAACAAACTTTTGGCTTTCTTTGTTTTTATTGCCAATTTTTGTGTATTTCATTATTTTCTTCTTTTTCATTTCCTCTAGTTTACTGTTTGAGAGTTGAAGTTCTTTTTTTCAATTTTTTGAAGAAAAAGTTACGCTATTGTTTTTCTAACTTCTTCTTTTCTAACAAATGTATTTAAAGCCATCTTTCACCCTTAAGCACTGCTTTAGTTGTATCTCCAGTTTGTATTTATTATATCTTCATTATCATAGAATTTGAAAGTATTTAATTTTATTTTACTATGATACCTTCTTTGACCCATGGGTTATATAGAAGTCATTGTATAGTTTCAAGCAGTTGTGAATATGTAAATTATCTTTTTTTTTTTTCTTTTTTAGTTTTTAGCTTAATTCCACTGGGTCAAAGATCATACTCTAAATAATTTTAATAATTGAAATTTATTGATTTTTTGATCCCGCATAAGTCAATCTTGGTAAACATTTAAAGTGTACTTAAAATATTAATTTTATTTTTCCTAGGTGCAATATACTATAAATGTTAAGTGTATTTAGTTGATTGAGTTTATCAGATCTTATGGATTTTTCTGTTGGTTTGCTCTGTCAGCTCAGCCCTGAGAAAGAAGGAAATTCTGCCATTTACCAACAACATGAATGAACTTTGAGGGTATTATGCCTAGTGAGATATGCCTGACAGAAAATAACAAATACTGTATAATATCACTTATATGTGAAATCTAAAAAGCCAAACTCATAGAAACAGAGAGTAGAATGGTGGTTACCAGGGCCTAAGGGTGGGGGAATTGGGGAGACATTCTTTTTTTTTTTTTTTTTTATTGATTTTTTACAGACAGGAAGGGAGAGAGATAGAGAGTTAGAAACATCGATGAGAGAGAAACATCGATCAGCTGCCTCCTGCACATCTCCTACTGGGGATGTGCCTACAACCCAGGTACATGCCCTTGACCGGAATCAATCCTGGGACCTTTCAGTCTGCAGGCCGACGCTCTATCCACTGAACCAAACCGGTTTCGGTGGGGAGACATTCTTAAAGGGTACAAACTTGCAACTAGAAGATGAGTAAATTCTGCCATCTAATGCCGAGCATAGTGATTAAAATCCACAACACTGTATTATTTACTTAAAATTTGCTAGAAGACCACAACTTAAATGTTCTCATGCCCTGAAGAAATAATCATTATGTGACCTGATAGGTTTGCTAAAACTAAGGTGGTAATCATATTGCAATAAATAAATGTATAAAACTTGCTCATTGTACAACTTAAACAATGCTATATGTTGATTATCTCTAATAAAAAAAGCCTAATATGCTAATTAGACTATTCGTCCTTCTGGAAGACCTTCCAGATGAAGCCACAGCTGCGGTGGGGGCTGAGCTCCTTGTATTAATTTTGTGCATTGGGCCTCTAGTGTTTCAATAAAAAAGAGAGGAATGGAGTTGGCAATGCTGTATGTAAAAACCAAAAGTGTCTGGCATGGCAATCGACATCAGACTGGCCCAACATTCTGGACAATGCAGAATGGGGAGATAGGGTACAAGGCATGATGGTTACTTAAATGTCAGCAGGTGCCAGGCAAGTGAGATGTGTAAGTAAAGTGGGTCAGGGGAAAGTGCCTACTGTGTATATTACATGGGTTTGGGTATATGAGCGGGTGTGCAGTTTGTGTGTGTGTGGGGGGGGGGCTGTGTGTGTGTGAGTGTGTGTGTGTGTGTGTGTGTGTGTGTAGGGGGCACAATAATGAGCTGTTTCTCTTCAAAGGGAGGCAGCTGGTATTCTTCTCCAGAATAGATTTGTTTTGTGGGTCTAATGTTGCCTGATGTCCTAATCTTTCCAGAGAAGCCAGAAAACAATACATTTATATAAAATATCATGAGTGTCCAATGTTGGCTCAAAATGTTAACCACACGAAGCAATGCCTGGGTGCCAGAGTTGGGTTGTGGACTTCAGGCTCAGGAAGAAGAGATGTTTGGAAGGAATGGGGGCATGAAGAAGTGAAAACAGACAACAGTAAGGATGCTTGAAGGTTTTATTTAAGTATGTCTTTGATATAGTGAAAGAGGAGCATTTTTATGACAAAAGTTTCAAGAAGAAAGTTTTCTTTCCAGTTCCACCACTGTGGCCACCAGCCCAATCCTTATTTTACTGCGGAGACGCTGTGATTGGAATAATTTACATGTGCAAATTATATCATAGAAAAACAATTTCATTGCTAACTATAAGCAGGTTAGGGTACTTCATCCAAAATAAGAAGAAAATAAGATTTTGCACTTTTATATTTTAAAGCTGATATTTTAGCAATAGTTTGATAATGGTTTATTCCATTTACACTCTTTTGGCAACACAGCATTAAAAGACAATCTATTCATTGGCATGCAAAGCAACATGGCTTCAGAATACACCTCTTAAATTTACAGAACTTAAAATTTCAAACATCCCATGTGGCTGGAAGTTGACGTTATGAAGATGATCTTGAGTAGTGACATACTTACTTCCTAAAGATAAAAGAAAAAGACAGTCATATAACAGAGCTATCACACTCAGATGATGCTGTGAAATTATCCGGGAAATATTTTAAAGATTTTTTTTTGGTCAAAGTTATTTATTGATCATTTTGTCTTATGAATCCCATAGTCTTTTGAACTTTTCAAATATTTGCACTCAAAGATGACATCCTAAAGTTCCCCGGTCAAGGAATATAAAGTGTATAAATTGTTATAAAAAGCCATTATGAACCACCAAGATAAGTGGTTACTTTTTGTGTTTAGATTTTTATTACTATCCTTATTACATTAAATATATAATAACAAATTTATTTGTGTTAAAAATTCAAAATACGTAGCAATCTTGAATGTCACATTATCACGCGAATGATGTATATTTCCATGTTTTATTCTTATCTGTGTTCCCAGTGCCCTGTCCCTTAATTGACACTCAGGAAATATTTTCGGAGTAAGTGGGTGAATGAGTAAATGTGTAATTATCTAAAACAAATATAATGATGTATTCTTAAATGAGTCATACTTTTGCTTATCTACCAAGAGAGCAAAGCCTCCCCTCCTCACACAAGGAACAACCTGTCGCTGTTTATGAAAGTTTTGATGGTTCTCAGAATGCACTAAAATGCAATCACCTGTCGGTAATTTTGTTTTGCAGCAGCCAGTTTATAAATCCCAGGGTGGCAAGATTCCTGTGTTCATTTCATCAGAGAAAGAGCCATCGGCATGTCTGCGGCGGAGCATTGTAGGAAACGTTACTAGGGAGCTGAGGACAAGGGGGATAAAAATCGGTATTTGGTTAAATGCTTTATATACAGGCTTTCTCATTGCGTATCACTGGTAACGTGTGCGGGTCACTGAGAAAACAGGATGTCATGTTTACAGAGGGCCGACTGTGGGAACCTGCATGAACTGGTGCGTGTCAGAATGGACAACCTGGAGGTAGTGAAGAGCAGAGCAGGACGGGAAACCCAGCCTGTAAAACTTCATGCCTTCCGCAGTGGTCCTGCTGCTCCAGAGATTTTAGTATATTGGCAACACAGAAGTTATTATTGAGACGATTAGTCTGTTTAATATTCAGAAAAATGAAAAGCTAGTGGTTATTAGAACAGCCTTGCAAAGTGCAGTATTAAGGGATTAAACTTTATATTAGATTTTCTGTCTTTATTAGTTTAATTAGCAGCATTTTTGGTGCCCCTTTAAAATATCATAAAATATCCTCAAGTATAAGCAACTATTTTACCACTGACTTTGTAAATTGGGTCATCAAGGTTTAAAAAAGCAGTGACAATATCAGGTTATTAGCTAAATAGTAATACAATCCCTTTTGTCTTAAGATTTCTCCAAGTCTCATTAAGCTTGCTTTAAATTTCACAAAAAAATGAGTTGAACGTGAATTTCCCGCTTCTCATAATTCAAATGTCAATCAAAATGGTCAAGAGAAAATGAGACGGTTCAGGGGTCTGTTTGGTTGTGGTAAGATCCAAGAAGGGACCTAACAGGCTTAGTCTCATTTTCAGCTGTGAAACTTTAATGGCTATTTATAGGACAGTCACATAAAAATGGGGATGTTGTTAAATATATGGATGTTTGCACTCAAAATATTTATATTTTGAGTGTCATTTCATTAAACATCTTAAGTTTAATACCTTTCAGTCTTTATCAGTTTATTAGCTAAACATTAACACAAATATATGTTGATCCTATATGTAAATACTTAAAGTCAAACTTTAATTTTTCAGCATTATCTCTTTTTTCCTCATCCCTAGTTTTTCTAGCTTACGCTTATCATCCTGATGTAGTTCTCAATAGCACCCTATTCTCAAACGTGTCTTGGATTGACAAATGAATAGCCTCATTATAACACAACTCTAATGTGGGATAAAAATACCACCTGTCTTTCTCTATCATTAATACTTGCTACTACAGATAAAACATATTAAATTCTTGTAGATTGTCTCCCACCAATAGGACTTATTTCCTTACTTTGCGAGACTATACTAATTGCTTCTATAACTCAAATCAATAAATGGATAACTGTAGTGTAAGTTTTCAACATCATGCAAAAATAAAAAATAAAGTTAAATAAGAGTGTACAGACTTAACTCTTGCCTTCCTAGGCCTTTCACTAGCCAAGCAATGAATTCCTTGGCAGCTTGGCCTTCCAAATAAGAACTTAAATTGCTGGTAAAGGTCCCTTCAGCGTGTCTCTCAAATTCATCATCACGTTTGGCAATGCCATTCCTGATAGAAATGTGAACAGTATATTGAAGATCTGACTCTTTAGCAATATGGTTCTCACTTGGAAGTAGTGGCAGCTTGGGGTTGAAGAGACTGAGGGAGATTTAGGAGATGAGGGTAGTTAGGAGACTCGTCCTGAAACTACATGAAGTACCTGAACGGATGGTTGATGGGCGAGAGATAATAGCAGTTAAGGGGAGCATTGGCCCACTCAGCACACCCATTTCCACCTCTTCTGCTTATCCATGCCATTGATTATTACTGTTGCATTTACTTCCGCCTCAGTGTATGTGGACTCTCCAATATGTTATGCAGCTTGCAGACAAGGCAGCTGTTTGTTAATACTTACGGGATCAGACATAGTTAAGTGAGTCAAGGGAAAGCTAGGGACCATCTCAAAATGTCATCAAAAGAACCACGTGATAATGGATGAAAGGAAACATGTGATGGGACAGCAGTGAGGAAAGCTAAGATGCTGACTCCACATCATCCTCAAATGTGATCTGTGTAGGTGGTTGACCAGCTGCCCTCCCGCATCTATTACCCTGGAAGGTCTCATCTTAAACGCACA
Organism: Myotis yumanensis; assembly: GCF_028538775.1. Classification (NCBI taxonomy): domain Eukaryota; kingdom Metazoa; phylum Chordata; class Mammalia; order Chiroptera; family Vespertilionidae; genus Myotis; species Myotis yumanensis. Next base: position 77,657,440 of record NW_027223759.1, read on the forward strand.
ACAGAAACCGCCTGAGAGTGAGGATTATTTTACATTATATTACCAAATTGTAGCATTCCCTTTCCAGAAATGAGGATAATAGTTTTCTTTTTTTCCAAATTTCTCTTATTTCACCAATGGCCAGTCTGTAGTCACTAACAGGGACTTCTCCCAGTGTCTGCTCTGACCATGACCACCATCTTTCCTGTCATGCCCTCCACTTGAACAACTTTTGGTATACCACTCTGTCTCTCCAATTTTTCCAGCTGACCCATATTCATTAATTCTCTCTCTCTCTCTCTCTCTCTCTCTCTGTCTCTCTCTCTCTTTCCAGGCAAATCTATGTCCTTATCCTGATATTTAGATTTCTTCAGCTACTTTGGATGCACAACTCCCTTCCCTTGTGGGCCACTCTCCAAAGAAATTGTGAAATTCCACCCTTTCGGTGAAACCCTTGTGAAAGATTTCCCCCAGTAGCCTACATGCACTGTAAAACCCAACACTGTCAACGAAAATCCAACATTAAAATGTATGCCTTGCTGAAACCGGTTTGGCTCGGTGGATAGAGCGTCGGCCTGCAGACTGAAAGGTCCCAGGTTCGATTCCGGTCAAGGGCATGTACCTGGGTTGCGGGCACATCCCCAGTGGGAGATGTGCAGGAGGCAGCTGATCGATGTTTCTCTCTCATCGATGTTTCTAACTCTCTATCTCTCTCCTTTCCTCTCTGTAAAAAATCAATAAAATATATTTTTTTAAAAAAATAAATAAAATAAAATAAAATGTATGCCTTACAAAGGGCTTTTGCTCTTATTTGCCTTCTTCTCTCTTTATGTGGTGCAGCCAGGCTATAATTTTAAATGTGTATCTTGGATTGTATTCTACAAGAAAATGACTGCATCTCTTTCCATTCCTTACCACAATTACCTTGGCTAGGGGTTACTTTAAATGTGATTACAGTCATGAGTTTGAACCCTACAAGGGAATGTTGAATTTGCTCTTATCTTTTGGTCAAAAAATAGATTCCTCACAGTTCATGTCTAAAAAGTCAGCTTTCAATTTTAATAGAAAATGGGTAAGAGAGTAAATATTGCTAAGACCACAGTGGGGAAAATGATTTAAAATCTACGTGTCATTACAGGGTGGGTAAGGCATTGTCAGGGTGAGAAGTGGGACTTTCAGAGGCATAATATGCAGGATAGCATCACCAACCTTGAAAACATCAAAGCTGAAAGAGCTTATACGCCCTATTTGATGAGCATAATAACATAATGAAAGTCAGGAGATATTTTAAACATATTTACGTAACACATTTGTGTGCAAATTTGGGGCTAGGTTTAGATGCTCACAGTTGGTTCCGCGTCAGCCATGAAAAGAAATCCTCGAGACACTCGGAACTCTCAAACTGGTGAAAATCAGTGATGACCCTTCCTCTCTTTCCACCGAAGGGGATACTTTCTTCCTGGCGCTTCTCTTTATGTATCTGATGCAGATCATTGAGCGAATCCGCATGGGGAGCTGGGAACAAGCTGCGAAGAAAGGTGATTGGTGCAACTAAGTCTCTTCCTGAGTGGACTCACTCAAGAAGCACCTTGAAAACACAAGACCACAGGAAATTGAAAGGCAGGTGCCTTGAGCATTTCAGTTGATATGAGGGACACCTTGTTTGCCACGGGAATCTCAGAGTTTTGTTAGAGTTGAATACACTCTGATTCTAAATCCTGGGAGCAGATTTTTAACTGGCTTCCTCTTTACTGAAATAAGATTAAATAAATAGTTTTTTTAAGTAATTAATGTACTTATGATTCTGCTAGTAATGATAGAAGAGAGCAATGGCTTGACTATTTTAAAAGAGTGAAGGATCTCAAATCATTTGGGCAGCTGATCTGAGTTCTGAATTTTGTTTGCATGTGTCAATATAAAAATGTAGCTCCATTACCTGGTTACATGATAGCTGATGATGAAAGAGAAAGACAATTAAAATTTTAAAGAATGCCAAGAAAAATCCCACTTGCTAATTTTAAACTGTGTGGTGGACAGTCCACATGCCAGTAATCAACAGTTGTTTGCCATGGCAAATATGGAGAAATATTCAATAGTATTAATACTCAGAAATAAAATTGAGATACTATTCTCACCTGTCAAAATAGCAAAGACTAAATATGGGGGAAGGTATTATGAAAGGAGTATTTCTGTAAGGCTGAGCGGAGTGTGCATGTGTATGACTTTTTTGGAAAGCAAGCAGGCAAGATATTATAAAATACTTAAACTTATTCAAACCCTTTGACACAGTAATTTTAGAACCAAAAATCTAACCTCAGGGAAGAGTAAAAAAATGTAGAAAGAAAAGTTATTTGCAGCATTCTTTGTAGGAAAATGTAAGAACTCAAGTGTTCAATAGAAGAGGAATAGCTAAATAAATATTGTACACTGATGAGATGAAATAGTATGCAGCTATTAAATATCGTACATTTAATAGGTATTTGTAATGCTATACGAAAGAGCTAAGAATACAATGCTAAGATAAAAGGCATAATATGAAGCTGTATAATGATCTGAGATATATGCTATATACAGTACTTACATACCATTTTGTGCATATTTTGTATCATGAGCATGTATGACTTTTACAATTAGTAAAAAACAGTGTTATTTTTAAAAAAGGAACAAAAAAGAAAAAGTTGGTGTGAATAATTAAAATAATCTACTATGCAGTGTGTGAGTAGTGAATGGATAGATAGGATCAGCTGAAGATTTCAAAAAGCTATAATTTCGCATGTAACACATTTTCCAACATAACCTACTCCTTTGGTTTTGAAACACCATACTCTGATCTATACTCAAGAAAAAACTTTATCACAATGATATTTTAAACTTTTTAAAATTGTACTGAGTGTTTACTCTCAGTTACTGAGACCGCTTCACAAATTATAGTTTTCACAGACTGTATTATAACCATTGTGCTATGTTTGTTCAAGTCAAAAAAGGGAATACCTGGACTTCTCCTCTGTGTCCTGTAGGGAACGCTGCCAGCTGCCTTGGACCAGCATCACAAATAATCCAGCCACAAAGTAAATGCTTTTCATGTTTGCTGCCTGTTGGTGCACAGAGACTGGGAGAGGTTGGGGGAGGGAGAAAGGCAACCATATTTAAACATGTCAGGCTCAATTGATTTAATTACGATAAAGTAAATATTATTAAAAAATTCTACTTTATTTTTAGTATATTTTTAAAAGTAGATTATATTTTCCCCCAGATTTCTTTTTTGGTGGCAAAAAAAAAAAAAAGAATTTAAAAAATGTGTACCACCTTTAAGGTTTTTCATTAATGTAGGACACTTCTGTTAATAATTAGAAGGCTCCTTTTCAGATTTAGAATTAAAAATGTCAATGATAAACATTTAAGATACCCACTGTAGATGATATGCTACATATGGTTAGCCTGAATGTCACCTTATCCATAATGCCACCCCCTTCACTATCAGTCTGGCTTTGAATTAATAGTCTTTCACTTTCAAGCATTTACATTATACTGCATTTCAACCATCTTAAAGCAGCCTTGGGCTACAACTTGGCATACCAGCTCTCGGTTCAGATGTATTATTCATTTATATTTTAAATAGTATAACTTGGTCTCGACTTTGTAATTATAAAGCAGCCAACAGATGTGAGGTATTTTAGGGTGCTTTGACCTGTTCTAAATTAAAGGGAAAAAATGGTTTTAAAGACAAACAATTTGCAACAAGAACAAATGCTTCTGGCAACTTGAACAAGTAAGAAACTCAAGAGATCACTGCCATAATGGAAATTAATGCCTGTTTCTGAAGTCTCAGAAGTCCCCAGGTTGTTTCATAATTGGACTTAGTCCAAGATTTGTCATTCACTGCTTGTAACACCCTAGGCCTAGTTGTGGGATACACCTGGTTGCTTGTCCTTGTACCACAAGCAGATGCCCCATGAAGCCACAGGATGCCAAAGGCATGATGAGGCAGTGTGTAAGGTGGGAACTAAAATGAATTTGGGGCAGAAGATCCCCACAGGGCAAGCTCCTCTATTTTCTGAATAGAAACCTCAAGTACAGCATTTGTCATGGATTCTCTCTACTACTCAAGTCCCACCATGTTTCTGTGAGATGTGGGGATTTCAATCCAAGTTTGATTATGTTTATCCATAAAAAATTTGAATGAGTATTTTTAGCAAATGGTATTTGGTTTGATAAGGATTTTACAAATATTATCATTTCAAACTATCAATCTTTTCTTTAACATCCTAGCCATATTTACTGTCTAGCTTTGGCACTAAAACATGGAGACTGGAATACCAGCAGTGGTATTTTTTTTCTTTGAAATTTAAGTCTCTTTAGATTAAGTAGTTAGTTAAACAAAGCAAGATAATAGTAATTACATATTCTCCCTTCTTCATTCATCAACATGAAATTACTAATTTGGCATTTTGCTATGCTTCGGTTGATCTAGTCGTAAACTTTGAAATGTTGCCATATATGTAGGTAGTGTCTTCTGATTATACATCTCAATTATAAATTCATGCCTTCCGGAATTAAAAAAAATCAAAGATTTATTTTAGAATTACACCACTGTTGAAAAAACAACCAGTCCCAAGGAATTTCTTCTATGCAAAGTCCGTAAAGGACTATATTCTATATGGAGGGAGATTTAAAGCATGTGCTGTTCTGCTATATTCTATATGGAGGGAGATTTAAAGCCTGTGCTGTTCTGCTGCTATGGGAGCCATTGGAGGGGGAAACAGTAGTGAATGATCCAAGACTTCTACAGGCAGTGAGTTGAGTTCTACTGAGAGAGAAACTGATTTTTAAAATTTCATTTGTTCATTTTTAAGTTTATAGAATTATGAAAAACTTTGAGAATAAGTTTAATTGTTTGAATGCCACTACTGAGGAAGCAAATGTTTACATTATTTTAGATTCAAAATCTTATTCAATAATAGAAGAATTTCCAATTACTCCCCTCCACATCCTTCAGATAGCCTAAGGAGAGAATGTGTACTTTTGTAAAAACCACACATTTCCACTCAAATTTAAAGGGAAAATATGGGAACACTAGCATTATCTGTGTAGGAAGTCTTTTAGAAAATTAATCTTAGACATAAGAAAGGTGGCATTATATAATATCTCTAAATGTATTGGTGTTGTAGGTCAAATACATACTTTTTAAAACTGATCAGCTTATTTCCTCTCATAGGTCCTTGGTATGTGTAGGAAAACACACCACTTGATCATTTACTCCATTGAGGATCTTTGTAAACTTATTCTTTGTCCCCAAGGGCTTAAATACGTATTTTAGAGCATCTGATTTTGTTTCTATATAGATTTACTAACAGTATATTTCATATTGTGGGCATTTTAGACATTTTATTTATTCCTATTGCCCCTGAATACATAGTAGACAATTATTAATAGGCGGTTTCTCTCAGCTCCATTCAAACAATTTCCAATAATTGATTAGTTTACTGCACCAAATGTGCTGTCTTATTTACAAACAGCTGATTTCATGGACTTTGAGTTTTTGATAGAGTTATCAGAAATTTGAATATTTGAAAGATGATGTTGATTCTTCTCTTTTAGAAAATGATAAATTTTCACTGGTAAGGAGCAATTGCTATTATAGCCTCCTAATGGACACATTTCTGCTGATTGTAAAAGGGGCCTTCTGTTCAAAGTGATAGACACATTAATCAAATCTAAGGAAAATATTTATATACTTAAAATGTTACCGTTATTTTAAAAACACAATTCTCATAACAGTTAAGTCTTATATCAAGTTCATTGATTTGAATCTTTGTTTTTCTTTCAACCTCATATCTTTTTATTGAATTAGTTTTCCGACTCATTTTGCGGTTTCACTGTGTTGACGTTTATGTAAATATATTTTGTATCACTTTTTTCAACTCAATTCTACCCTGTGTATTATTAGTGAAAAGTATAAGATGAAAGAACAACATTAGAATTCTTACTTTATCCCCTTAAAAATACTTAACTATAAACAAATCAGAATAGACAGTCTTACAATCACTCAATAGGAATCTTACCTTCTGATATCAGGCATAGAATAGAGCAGGTGGAGAGAGAGCGAGCCCTCTTTGGAACTGGAGATGAGCTGGTTCCTGAGCTCTGTGTTCTGCACCAAAGCGCACTGCTTTTATATACTCTCTAGCGCTGCTGAGCCCCACAGATATTACGCTGACAATATAAATTTCTCCTCTGTAAGTAATGGGCTTTTGTTACAAACGCTTTTACTCGCCCACTCCCTTCGCTCATCTCATACTACCCTTGCACTGGGTGGGATCTCAGAGGCCAGGAAACTTTATTTACTCTCATGTTTTTTTTTAATTCCTGAGGAATGGAAAGGACATTTGGGACACTCACCTTTCACTCACCAATCAGGTATGAAAATTGCTGACGAACTCTTGTTGTAATGGACCCCGCGAGTCGAACACAGGACGCTTCAGTCACGGAATCAAATCAAGGAGTCTTCAATTCAAAAGCTAGCAGCTACAAGGGGGCATTAGCTCTCTCCAAATCTCGAAGTCCTGAGTGAGTACAGCAGCAAGCTTATAAAGGCAAAAACCACGGCCTGATAGATGTTGGAATGTGGAACTACCTTGTGAAAGCAGTTTGTACAGAAGCCAAATTGAGCAAAGTTACCTATCTCTAAAGGTTATCTGTAGTTTCAGTTCCTGGAGCCACTGAGTCAAGGGAAAGCATTTTTGGGGCTCTGGTTCTCAGGCAAGGACAATAGCCTTTGTAAAAGCACAAGGGGGCCGGCAACAAAATGGGGTGATTTATGTGAGTTTCCAGGTCTTATTCTGGAAACAGAGGTCAAAATGGAGTCACTTAGGCTAACTACCCTATTATTTAAACAAGCAAATGTTTACAGAAGCCAGAATATCAGGGTTAAAATTTGACACAGCAGTTTTTACCCAAGATGGAGGTTACTATGCTTCACTCGGAGGTGAATTTTGATGCTGCAGATGTGAAATTACTTATTTTATGGCTAACCTTTCTGTGAGGATGGCCTCAATTAAGGGTCTTACAAGGCTTTCCGTTTTGCTACTTAGTTATGATGAATTTATCTGAATATAATCCTTTCATCTCCCCAAATAAATACATGGTTAGTAATCTTCTCATCCACACTATATGGAATTAATTTTTATTTGGGGGCAATTTTAAAGAATATTCATTCGAACCTAAACTGTTCTATTGCAATAAATAGGAGTCCAGAAGAAGGATAAAGCAAAATGAGGATTAAACATCCAAGATAGGGGATGCTAATAAGACAGGGTTTAGTATTTCTTTTTCCTTCTAATGGATATTTAAAGGCCAATTCTACTGATAAGAGAGCTGGACACTAATTTACAAAAGGACAAGATACAATCATGCTATCATATGTATTTTTTGAGCTTCATCATCTGCCACTTAGGACTTCAATGATCTATAGGATTTAGCAGCTATGAGTCAGATCACTTTAGACAAAGAGAAATATAGGAAGTGACTGGACAGACAGCATGAGGACTCTGTAAGTGTGACTAGATTTTAGTCTGGCTTCTGTCAACATGTTGTGTGACTGTGGTCCAGTCACACAGCGCCCTGTGCCTCAGCTTCTGGAACTGTAAAATGAGAGGGTGGCTTCAAGGACCCTTCTAAAATAAAAATCTAATTCTATGTGACAAACCCATCACCACATTTTCTAATTAGGTTTCAATCTTCTAATATCATCAGCAGCGTGATGAACCTGATGACTTGTACAGAAGTAAAACACTGATACAACTGGAGGAACATTTCCAATGTACTTAAACTTGTCAGTTGTGGATTGGATCCACTATTGGGTAGAGAACTACTTACATGCCATAGGGATTAATCCTACCTGAAATTGGAAAACCTCAGGAAGGGGTTTCCATGCTGGTGATTTCTGATGATAGAAGGCGGTGCTATTCAAAGCATAGTCTATGGGCCGGAATCACCTGCTAGAAATGTAGACTCTGGGCCAAGCCCAGACTTACTGAATAAGAACCTGCATTTTACCAAGATTCCAGGCAATTCATAAGCATATTAAGGTTTGTGAAGCACAGCTGCATAAAACACCATCTCATTTCTCCACCTCCTCCCTGGTGCTTGCTACAGTTTTGACCTGAGGACTGCCTCTTGGTACTGCCAGCAGGGGGGGGGGGGGGGGGGGGGGCAAAAGAGCAGAGAACAGTGACACTCAGGGCCATCTGGATGAACACATAAATGCAGTAATGGCATGAGAGTGTGACTTAGTTTAACATATGATCAAATTGTGCTTCCCTCTTGCCCTGATCCTCATGAGTATATTGGCTACAGTTTATTGTTTGGCATTCAGTTCTACTTTTTCTTCCTTGCCCATGTGGGTAGATGTTTCTTTGCCTCTCTCTTTCTGTGTCTCTGTTTTTCTTTTCTTTTCAGGTGCTGCTTGCTTATGGAGCAGTCCTAATGAGGGAGCTCTGCAGATGATGTAAAGATATAAGATATCAAGATATTAAGCCAACACAACAACTGGCATCTCAGTAAATGTCCTCTCCCAATATCTCACGAAAACTTGTCTCTTTCCCTCCACCCCACGTGCTTTCTATTTCAGAAGTGATGATTCCAAATTCTTCCAGGAAATTTCCTCTGGCTTCATCTCCAGCCCATCAACACTGATTCTTGGGGTGCTTCACACCATAATGATAAGCATTCTGAGAAAACAGAAGCATTAAGAACCCCACTATATAGCGCACAGTTCTAGGAAGGGCAAATCAAGCTCTTACGGACATTGCATTATGAGAAATTAAGACAAGCATCAAGTGCATTTTGAATGTATAGATCTTCCAATATTGTCCCAACACCAGCCTCCAATTGCCATCATGGCAGTAATTTATTTAGATGAGAGTCAAGAAAAGTAGTGGCCTTATATTTACGACTAGTGTTAAAAAGCTTGTCTGGAAGTAGGGAAGTTCTGATTGACGTCACCTATAGTTTTCTGATCAGGCTAAAAGGGGGTGTCTGTTGTTCTGAGCCAGTATATGTTTGACCTCAATATGAAAGGTCAATTTAATTTTATAAAGGTAATATAAAACACAATTAATATATGGAATAGACTGCAAAAATTTACACAATATTAGATAAAATAAGGTAATTATTGAAATTTTTTTTTATTATGATGCTTTGGAGCATGGACAGCATCCATGGGCTTACGACCGGTGCCATTGCATGTGGACACATGCTTACAAGGGCTCCATGTTTGGCTTAATGCTGTACTCTTAGTATCTTGAAATTTTAATGATTTGAACAAGGGTTCCATTATTTGATTTTGTACCTGGCCTCCAAATTATGTAGCTGGTTCTGCTCAGTACCTCACCGTACAAAATCATGGTGTGTGAGGTTTTTTCATGTTTGTTTTCCTTAGCAGTTAAGGATACTTAGGTTGAAATGTTTGAGGATGGTGAAGATCCAGGTATGCAGTGTACTCTGTTGGCAAGAATATGGACAAGATTGATGGGAGTGCAACATGTCACAAATGATTGGAGGCGAAATTTGAAAATAGTATCAAAATTATAAATAACTGTAACCCTTGGTCTACTGATGCTAAAGCGCCATTCTGAAAATTAATCATATATGTATATATAATGGTGTCGGTACGGTGTTCTTCATTGCAGTTTTGTGGATAATAGTAACAGTTTAGAACCAATCCAAGGGACCATCAATAGCGCAGTGTTTAGTAAAAGAATGAAGAACAACCTCTTTGTTCACCAATATGGGACAACACCAAGTTATGTTGTTAAGGGAAAATAGGGAGATGCATTATGGATAGATAGTACGCTACCTTTGGTAGGAGGAGATGAAAGGGGCAACTATGTTAACTTACTCATAATTGTATTTAAAAATGACAAGAATGTACAGGAAACTAAGGAAAGTGTTTTCCTGTAGTTTGAAGCAGTGGATTAGATGGGAACAAGGAGGAAATAATACTCCTCATCATATAGTTGTTAAGAGGTTTGGATTTTCTAGGCCATTTAATTTAATTATCAATTTAACCCCCCCCCCCCCAAAAAATCTATTTACAACCACTTTGGGAAAAGGTTAAACTTTAAAGCTAAAGGTACAACTACACTTTGATTCATAATTTTAATTTTATCCAAGAAATAAAAACATGTACCCACAAAAAGCCTCATAAAAAATATCCACAACAGAGAAACCAAGATGGCAGCATAGGTAAACACCGGAAATTGCTGCCTCCCACAACAACTTCAAATATACAACTAAAAGACAAAACGGACATCATCCAGAACTACAGGAAGGCTGGCTGAGTGGAAATTCTACAACTAGAAGGAAAAAGAAAAGCACACTGAGAGTCAGAGGAGCTGCGGAGGTGGAGTGCAGAAGTACGGAGGTGCATGTGGAAAGGGCAGGCAGCTGAGAACGCGGCTGTCTTTTTAAAATCAGAGGGAGTCACAAGCCCCTGACTGCTCTGAATTCCAGTTCCGGAAAGTCTCTGGGGACCCAGACTCATACAGGGAGAAACTGGACTGTCTGGCAGCGGGCAGAACTCGGAACTCGAGGGTGGCTTTCTCTCAGAGGTGCTTGCAGAGATTACTGGGACACTGAGACATGGGGCCCCTTAGGGAAGGACTGAGGATCAACCATAGCTGCTTGCTCTACCCTGTTGATTCCCTGAGACCCCGCCCCACCCAAGCTGCAGCAGAGGCTTTTACATATGAATGCCCTGGCCCTTTGCAATCTGAAAATTACATAACAACTGCAGCTGGGCCAGACAGACCCAGAACTTCCAAGAGAAGGCCCAAGGCCCCATAGCAGCTTGCATTGCTTCACAGCTAGGCCTCATCTGGGCACCTCCAAACCCCAAAGAAGGAAGGGGAATTTGCAGATCTCTTTGTAGCTCCTGCTGGATAGCCTCAGGCAGAGGCTAAATTAGTACTTCCGTAGATCCAAGAGCCAGTGTACCTAGTTGTCAGAGTGGGACCATCAAGATTACAACTCCTCAAATCCATAAGGGACACACTCAGGGGGCAGATTCAGTGAGCAACGAAGCCCCACTGAAGCAAGTCTTGCCCCATGAGGGTGTCTTCAGCACAGAAGTTCTCCCACCATAGACACAGCTGATTCTCCCAGCCAATTGGCCTGGAGGTCAATTCCTCCCAGTGATACCTACAACAATCAAGGCTTAACTACAACAAGACTGTGCACAAAGCCCACAAAGGGGTGCACCAAGAGTGTCCACCTCAGGTAATTGGGAAGGCTGAGCCACTGGGTCCTATAGGACACCTAGCACAGAAAGCCACTCTACCAACACAGGGAAGCATAAAAAATGTGGAACAAAGAAACAGATCACAAATGACAGAAATGGAGGAAAGCAAACTACTGGATATAGAGATCAAAACTACGGCTATCAGGTTTTTCAGGAATTTTCCAGAAACTGCCGATAAATTTAGTGAGACCCTGTAGGATATGAAAAAAGAACAACTAGAAATTAAGCATACACTGACTGAAATAAAGAATAATATACACAGATCCAAAAGCAGACAAGAGGATCCCAAGAATCAAGTCAAAGATTTGCAATACGAAGAAGCAAAAAACGCCCAACTGGAAAAAAAGAAAAGAAAAAAGAATCCAAAAATATGAAGATAGTGTAAGGAGCCTCTGGGAAAACTTCAAGCGTACCAACATCTGAATTATGGGGGTGTCAGAAGAAGAGAGAGGGCAAGATATTGAAAACCTATTTGAAGAAATAATGATAGAAAATTTCCCCTAGCTGGTGAAAGAAATATACTTACAAGTCCAGGAAGCACAGAGAACCCTAAACAAAAGGAATCCAAAGAGGACCACGCCAAGACACATCATAATTAAAATGCCAAGGGCAAAAGACAAAGAGAGAATATTAAAAGCAGCAAGAGAAAAACAGTCAGTTATCTACAAGGGAGTACCCATACAACTGTCAGCTGATTTCTCAACAGAAACTATGCAGGCCAGAAGAGAGTGGCAAGAAATATTCAAAGTGATGAATACCAAGAACCTACAACCAAGATTATTTTATCCAGCAAAGCTATCATTCAGAATTGAAGGTCAGATAAAGAGCTTCACATTTAAGAAAAAGCTAAAGGAGTTCATCACCACCAAACCAGTATTATCTGAAATGCTGAAAGGCATTCTTTAAGAAGAGGAAGAAGAAAAAGTTAAAGATAAAAATTATGAACAGCAAATACATATCTATCAACAAGTGAATCTAAAGATCAAGTGAATAAAAAATCTGAAGAACAGAGTAAACTGGTGAATATAATAGAACCAGGGGCATAGAAAGGGAATGGACTGACTATTCTTGGGGCGGAAAGGGTGTGGGGTCAGCAAGAGACTGGACAATAATTGTACACCTATGGATGAGGACAGTGGGAGGGGTAAGGTCAGACGGTGCTGTGGGAACTGGGTGTAGGTGAGCTATGGGGAGAAAAAAAAAGAGGAAAAACTGTATTAATCTGAAGAATAAAAATTTAATTTAAAAAAATATTTGCAGAAAATGGCGGAGGTTTAAATGGACGTGTCGGTGCTTTGTCCGGAGCAGATAAGGGCGAGCAGCTGAAATGGGTAACATACAGCCCGAAAAAGCAGAGGAGATTCAGCTGAGAGCCAGTCTGCAGCCAGGAAAGACTGAGAACTCCTAGAAAAAGGGGACAGTTAGAGATTGAGGCTGAAACCTCCCCCGGGGCACCGGATCTGCCAGGAGACCTCGCCATCTTGAGTGGCTGTTACCGGCATCCAGAGATCTGCTACTAACCTGGAGGCAAAGGCTCTCAAGCAGCGCGATTACATGAACTCAGAAGAGCCCTGCTTCTCCCCACGGAAAGGTTAGACTTCCCCCAAAGGTGCGGTTTGCAATTTAGGTTGGAGAGAGGAACGCACATGGGGGGGGAGGGGCGGGGAATCTGCGCCCCACAAAGTCCGTGGCCATTGGGGCCAGCGTGACCCGCAAGTGGGGAATGGCTCCCGCAGGGCTGCTGGCATAAGGGAACACTACAAATAAGCCCATAGTTGGACTGGATGCAAAGGGGCAGCCTCAGATTTTGCCAGTCTGCCTGCTACTTGGTGCCAGGGGCCAGAGCATGTGCAGAGACTCTGCGCAGATCTGGAAGGTGGAGCCCTGCGAGTTCGAACAGCTTCCCAGGCTCTTGTTTACACACTTTCTCTTAAATCTGTGCATTTGATTGTTCAACCCAGTGCATGGGATTACCAAGTTGGGGTCACTTGCAGAGCCTGTAGGGCAAGGTTGTTTTTGGGGAGCCTGGGAAACAGAGCTGGGAGTGGCGACTGGGGAACCAGCTCTGGGCAGAGCTGGTTCAGGTACAATAGAGAACTCCTGGTCAGAGAGTACTTATAGCCTCGGAGGTCAATCCAGACACACTGCCACCCAGAGGCAGAGCCATGAACTGACTCTTCTGTAAACACAGATAAAGGCAGTCTGGGGAACCAATACGGCCTGCCTTAAAATCAGGACTGTGGCTTACAACACGGAGGAACAGTGTATCGGAGGGAAATTCATCATTCTCCTGAATACCTGGCATGCCAAAAAGAAGAGTAGATCTGAAGCACCTTTATTACTGCACATTTTTATTTGTATTTTTAATTATTTTTTCACCTTTTAACTAAGAAACCATTTTTTTTTCTTTTTTTCATCACCGGATTTTACCCTTTTAATTACTACATTTTTATTTTTAACCAATATTATTACTGCTGCAATTTTACCATTTTTTAAAGTGTCATTTTATTTTCTCTTTATTTTATTTTGGGACTAATGTTCTCCATTCTATTTTCATTGTTCCTTTAGCAACATTATTCTCTACCTCAATTTTGCCTCTGTGCTAAAACCGTCTTCCCCACTTTTTCCCTTTTGTTGTCCTGTTTCTCTTACCCTACTCCAGCTTTAGATTTTTCCTATTCTTCTTACCCCCTGTCAAAATTTCACCCTACTTATATATCCTATTTCCAATCCCCTGCTCTAAATCCTTATACACCTCTCCCTTATCTTTCTTCACTATCCAAATTTTATTTTTCTTCTTTTCTCTCTCTATTGTTTTATTGTTGTTTGCTTGATTGTGAGTCTATTGGTTTTTTTTTTTTATTGTTTGTGAGGTTATTCTGCTTATTCTTTTTATGTTTTTGTCAGCCCCCCCTGGTTATTTTTATGCTTCTGTTTTCCCTTGTGTCGCTTGATACTATTGGTTGTTTGTATTCATCTCCAGGAATCTGTTGTTGGAATTTGTTGGGATTAGTGGCGGTTCTATTGGAGTTTCCTCCTCATATAAATAGTCTCTTCCCCTCTTCTTTTTTAAAAATATATTTTATTGATCTCTTACAGAGAGGAAGGGAGAGAAACAGAGAGTCAGAAACATTGATGAGAGAGAAACATCGACCTGCTACCTCCTGCATACCCCCTACTGGGGATGTGCCCGCAACAAAGGTACATGCCCTTGACCGGAATTGAACCTGGGACCCCTCAGTCCGCAGGCCGACGCTCTATCCACTGAGCCAAACCAGTCAGGGCACTCTCTTCCCCTCTTCTACTTCATTCTCTTTTCTCTCTTACTTTTTTTTTCTTCTTTTTTCCCCTCCCTTTTTCCAATTTCATTTTTGCACTCCTTTTTTTTTCTTTCTTTTTTCTCTTCTATGTTTTTCCCTTCTTTCTTCCTTTTCTCCTAACTCTCTTAGCTCGGGTGGCCACCTTTATTTGGGGTTATTAATATCATAAATACATTCGTGTTCAGTGCCTGGTATGTTGTGCCTTGTTGTGTTGTATTTGGTGCGATCCAAGCAACAGCAGCCTCCTGATCACCACACCCTCTGTCTGAGGAACAGCAGCTGTACGTGAAGCTTCCCCACACCAGCCAGAAGAGCCAACACAGCTGTGAACAGCACACAGCAGAGGAGCTGCTGCCAACTGAAGAGCAGCTACTACCACAACCACCCAAGGAGCAACCACAGCCCAAGGACCCACTGCAACCCAGGGAGCAGCCACTGAACAACTCAACATCTAGATATGTCAGTGAGATCAAACATGGGTAGTTAAAGAAACCCCCAAAAGAAAGAAAAGGAGGACTAGCCAGAAAAGCAGCTAAGTGAGACAGAGGCATGCAACATGACAGAAAAAGAACTCAGAATAAGGGTCCTAGCATGCATAAACCGGATGGAAGAAAAAATCAACAACACATGCAAGAAGCAAAAAGAAACAGATGAAAAAATCAACTACTTATGCAAGAAGCAAGAAGAAACAGATGAAAAAATGAATAACTTATGCAAGACCAAAGAAGAAATGAAGAGCGATATAGCTGCAATAAAAAACACCATTGAAAGCATCAACAGTAGACTAGGAGAAGCAGAGGACCGAATTAGTGAATGAGAAGACAAGGAAGCAAAACACACCCAAACTGTACTGCAATTGGAGAAAAAAATTAAAAGACAGGAGGAGAGCCTAAGGGAGCTTTGGGACAACATGAATCGAAACTATGTACGAGTAATAGGGGTGCCAGAACAACAGAAAGAGGAATAAGGATTTGAAAACCTACTCGAAGAAATAATATCAGAAAACTTCCCTGAGGTGGGGAAGAAAAAAGTCACACAAGCACAGAGAGTCCCAAACAAGGTGAACCCGAAAAGACCCACACCAAGACACATCATAATTACCATGGCAAATGTTCAGGACAAAGAGAGAATCTTACAGGCTGCAAGAGAGAGACGGAAAGTTACATACAAGGGATCTCCCATTAGATTATCAAATGATTTCTCAACAGAAACACATCAGGCCAGAAAAGAATGGACGTAAATCTACAAAGTGATGCAAAGCAAAGGACTGAATCCAAGAATACTCCATCCAGCAAGGCTATCATTCAAAATTGAAGGGGAAATAAGAAGTTTCACAGACAAAAAAAGGCTAAGGGAATGTATCACCACCAAGCAAGCCATGCAAGAAATGCTAAAGGGACTGGTGTAAAAAGAAGAAATATCAAGCTCAGAAAGAAAACAGCCACACACACACACACAAAAAGAAATGGCTACAAACAAGTACCTTTCAATAATAACTTAAAACGTAAACAGACTAAATGCTCCAACCAAAAGACATCGAGTGGCTGAATGGATACAAAAACATGACCCATATATCTGCTGTCTACAAGAGACCCACCTCAGTAGAAGGGACTCACACAGACTGAAAGTGAAGGGATGGAAAAATACCTTTCAGGCAAATGGAAAGGAAAAGAAAGCTGGGGTAGCAATACTTATATCGGACAAAATAGACCTCAAAGTGAAGGCCATAACCAGAGATGAGGAAGGCCACTTCATAATACTAAAAGGATCAATACAACAAGAAGATATAACCCTGGTAAACATATATGCACCCAATGCAGGAGCACCCAAATACATAAAAAAAACTCCTGGAAGATATCAAAGGGGAGATCGACAACAATACAATCATAGTAGGGGACTTTAATACACCACTGACATCACTGGATAAGTCCTCTAGACAAACAATCAGCAAAGAAACAGCAATCCTAAATGACTCACTAGATCAGATGGACTTAATAGACATCTTCAGAACACTTCACCCCAAAGCCGCGGAATATACATTCTACTCAAGTGCTCATGGGACATATTCAAAAATAGACCACATATTGTGTCACAAGCAAAGTCTACCCAAATTCAAGAAGATTGAAATCATAAAAAGCATCTTCTCAGACGACGATGGCATAATATTAGAAATAAACTACAATAAAAACAACCCAAAATACTCAAACGCTTGGAAGCTAAATAGCATGTTATTAAATATTGATTGGGTTACCAATGAGATCAAAGAAGAAATTAAAAACATCCTGGAAACTAATGACAATGAAAACACAACAATCCAAAACCTATCGGACACAATGAAAGCAGTCCTGAGAGGGAAGTTTATAGCTCCACAGGCATATCACAAAAAACAAGAAAAAATGGTAGTAAAACATCTAACTCTACCACTCAAAGAATTAGAAAGAGAGCAACAAGAAAACCCCAGAGTGAGCAGGAGGAAGGAGATAATAAAGATTAGAGCAGAAAAAAATGACATAGAGACCAAAAAAAAAAAAAACAATTCCAGAAAATCAATGAAACCAAGAGCTGGTTCTTCGAAAGGATAAACAAGATTGACAAACCTCTAGCTAGGCTCACCAAGAAGCAAAGAGAGAGGACCCAAATCAACCAAATCAGAAACGATAGAGGCCAAATAACAACAGACCCCACAGAAATACAAAGGATTGTTAAAAAATACTATGGACAGCTCTACTCCAACAAACTAGACAACCTGCAGGAAATGGACAAATTCCTAGAAATATACAATATTCCAGCACTCAATCAGGAAGAATCTAAAAATCTCAATAGGCCAATAACTATGGAAGAAATTGAAGCAGTCATCAAAAAGCTTCCAGCAAACAAAAGCCCAGGATCAGAAGGCTTCACAGGGGAGTTTTACCAAACATTCAAGGAAGAACTAAAACCTATCCTCCTCAGACTACTACAAAAAATTCAAGAGGAAGGAATACTTCCAAGCTCATTCTATGAAGCCAGCATCACCCTAATACTAAAACCAGGTAAAGACAACACAATGAAAGAGAATTACAGGCAAATATCCCTCATGAACATAGGTGCCAAAATCCTCAACAAAATCTTAGCAAATCGGATCCAGCAGTACATCAGAAAGATCATACACCATGACCAAGTAGGATTTCCCTCATGGATGCAAGGATGGTACAATATCCGTAAATCAATAAACGTGATACATCACATAAACAAATTGAAAGAAAAAAAACACATAGTCATATCAATTGATGCAGAAAAAGCATTTGACAAAATCCATCACCCATTTTTGATAAAAACTCTCAGCATTGTAGGAATAGAAGGATCATACCTCAACATAATAAAAGCCATATATGACAGGCCCATGGCCAACATCATACTCAATGGACAAAAACTAACACCATTTCCCCTAAGAACAGTAACAAGACAGGGATGCCCACTCCCACCACTCCTGTTCAACATATTCCTGGAAGTATTAGCCATTGCAATTAGGCAAGAGGAAGAAATAAAAGGCATCCAAATTGGAAAAGAGGAAGTAAAACTGTCCTTATTTGCAGATGACATGATATACATATAAAACCCTAGAGACTCCATCAAAAAACTACTAGACTTAATACATGAATTTGGCAATGTAGCAGGATACAAAATTAACCCCAAGAAATCTGAGGCATTTCTATACACCAATAGTGAACTTTCAGAAAGAGAGATTATAAAAACAATTCCATTTACCATCACACCAAAAAAATTGAGCTACCTAGGAATAAACATAACTAAAGAGATAAAAGACCTCTACCCAGAAAACTACAGGACTTTGAAAAAAGAGATAGAGGATGACATAAACAGATGGAATAACATACCGTGTTGATGGATTGGTAGAATCAACATCATTAAAATGTCCATACTACCCAAAGCAATCTATAAATTCAACACACTTCCCATTAAACTACCAACGGCCTATTCACAGATCTAGAACGAACTCTGCAAAAATTCATCTGGAGTAAAAAAAGACCCCGAATAGCTGCAGTGATCCTGAGAAAGAACAAAGTAGGTGGGATCTCAATACCAGATATCAAGCTGTATTACAAAGCCACTGTTCTCAAAACTGCCTTGTACTGGCACAAGAACAGGCATATAGATCAATGGAATAGAATAGAGAGCCCAGAAATCAGCCCAAACCAATATGCTCAGTTAATATTTGACAAAGGAGGCAAGAACATACAGTGGAGCCAAGATAGTCTCTTCAATAAATGGTGTTGGGAAAATTGGACAGATATATGCAAGAAAATGAAACTAGACCACCAACTTACACCATACACAAGAATAAACTCAAAATGGATAAAGGACTTAAATGTACGACGGGAAACCATAAAAATTCTAGAAGAATCCAAAGGCAACAAAATCTCAGACATATGCCGAAGCAATTTCCTCACTGATACAGCTCCTAAGGCAGTTGAAACTAAAGAGAAAATGAACAAATGGGACTATGTCAAAATAAAAAGCTTCTTCACAGCAAAAGAAACCATCAACAAAACAACAAGAAAACCCACTGCGTGGGAAAACATATTTGCCAACGTCATATCTGATAAGGGCCTAATCTCCAAAATTTATAGGGAACTCATACAACTTAACAAAAGGAAGATAAACAATCCAATCAAAAATGGGGAAAGGATCTAAATAGACACCTTTCAAAAGAGGACATTCAGAAAACCAAGAGACATATGAAAACATGCTCAAAGTCACTAATCATCCGAGAGATGCAAATCAAAACAACAATGAGGTACCATCTCACACCTGTCAGAATGGCTATCATCAACAAATCAATAAAGGACAAGTGCTGGAGAGGATGTGGAGAAAAAGGAACACCCGTGCACTGCTGGTGGGAATGCAGACTGTTGCAGCCACTATAAAAAACAGTATGGAGTTTCCTCAAAAAACTAAAAATGGAACTCCCATTTGACCCTGTGATCCCACTTCTAGGAATATATCCCAAGAAACCAGAAACACCAATCAGAAAGGATATATTCACCCATATGTTCATAGCAGCACAATTCACCATAGCTAAGATCTGGAAACAGCCTAAGTGCCCATCAGTAGATGAATGGATTAGAAAACTGTGGTACATCTACATGATGGAATACTATGCTGCTGTAAAAAAGAAGGAACTCTTACCATTTGCAACAGCATGGATTGAATTGGAGAGCATTAGGCTAAGTGAAATAAGCCAGTCAATGAAGAAAAAATACCACATGATCTCACTCATTCATGGATAATAAAGACCATTATAAACTTTTGAACAATAATAGATACAGAGGCAGAGCTGTCTCAAACCGATTGTCAAACTGCAGCGGGAAGGCCAGGGAGGTTTGGGGGGCAGGAGGGAGGGGGGTAAGAGATCAACCGAAGGACTTGTATGCATGCATATAAGCATAACCAATGGACATAAGACACTCGGGGGTGGGGGGCAGGGGATTGTCAAGGGCGGGGAAAAACAAAGGACACATATGTAATACCCTTTGTAATACTTTAAGCAATAAAGAAAAATATTTGCAACAGCTTTATATACAAGAACTAAAAAGTGGAAAGAACCAAACTATCCATCAACAAAAGAAAGAACAGACAAATTTTGGCATGAAATTGGTCCAAAGGGAGACTACTAAACAATAAGAACAAAAAGGAACCAATAACATACTGGTAGCAGCATGGATGAATTCCATAGTATTATGCTGAGTAAAAGAAGCTGGACACAAAAAGCTACATGCTGCATGAACCACTTTGTAGATGTTACAAAACAGGTAAAACTAAGGTTAACAAAACTCAGAACTGTGGTTGTGTCTTTCTCTGGAGACAGAAATATTCTGTATTGTGAAAGGGGCGTGTGTTACCCAGGTATGTTTGATTGTCAAAATGCTGTAGCTAAGATTTGTCATTTCAATTTGTGTAAATTTTAACTAAAGAAAAAAAGTAATAAAATTAAAAGAGGGGTATGGGTGAATGAATAAATTATATAATCCTGGCGGAATTATTGAGGCTGGCTGATGATTAGAAACGTTTTACTCTGAGATGCTGCTTACTTTATATATATGTTTGAAATTTTTCAAACTAAAAAATTTAATTAAAACTATAATTAAAAAAAGTTTGGGAATGGGGCTTTAGCAACAATTAATCAGTTACCTTGGATCCTTCAGTTACTACTGATAAGTATGAGCTAGGAAAAGCAAATGTAGCTTGAAGACAATTGGGAGTATCAAAGCTGGAGGTAAAATGGTAGCAAGGTCAGGGCCCAGGAATAGAAAAACAATTGCAATGAAGACAGGGCAAGGGATTACCATTCATTCAGAGATAATAGAATAATGATTCCAGATTCACGTTTTAATCTTCTTCCAGGCCCATCCTGAGTGTGTGTCTCCACTCTGTTACATGAGACCTAGTAATACCCAATGAAACTTTCCTTAGGACAGGGTGGGCAACCCCTGACATCCATGCCAAACATGGCACACCAGTAACTTTTCCTGGCACGTGAAACCCTCTCTTATAATCTTCCATTTATAATTTTTGTTAACATTTGAATGACCTAAATGTTAAATTACAAGGAAGTGGCAAGACACTTGATGTTATGTTTGGTTACATAAAGGCTTTTGAAAAGAAGCTGGAAGTCTTTTAAAGGGATCTGGATGGTGAGAGATTTAGATATTTCCCAAACTTCAAGAGGCACATCAAAGACCTCCCAAAGATTACAGAACAGACTATCAAAGCCTTCAAAAGCTGTTTTTAAACATCATCGAGTCAACTGTGGAGCAGTTCTTCTCAAGATTAGCTAAATTCAGAGAACTGGAAGAGACAGCAAAATTCATGAGGTTTCCAGACATCATGAAACTGGAGGAACTAAACTTACAAATGTTTTCATGGATACACATGGCTGACTTTGAAATGCATTTGATTGAATTTCAGAGTAGCTCAATTTGGAAGCAGAAATTTATTGACCTTACAATTGACTTGCAAAACATTGAAAAAAAGTGATTAGAGACAGGAGTACCAGAGAGAAGAATCAAAAACGAACTATTGTGGACTTGGAATGCCATTCCAGAAAACTTGTTCTGTTTAAAAAATTTTGCAACAGAATTACTCTCCATGTTTTCATCCACATACGCTTGTGAATCTTTGTTCTCAGTGATGAATTTTGTTAAGTCTCATCATAGGAGTAGCCTGACTGAAGACAGTAGTAGCTTGTGCATATCACTGAAGGTCACGAAATATAAACCTGATGTAAAATCTCTGTCATCAGTGATGCAGCAGCAAAAGTCCCACTGATAATATCAAACAGAGTCATAAAGTTTTCTGTCAGACTATCAGTGTACATGTATACATTAAAAAATAAATGTATTTTTCATCATCATATACTGTGTTTTTGTCGCTCAAATGAATTTTATTATTTCTTCAAGGTTCTTCACATACTTACACCTTAAGAGATATCAAGTAGGCGTAACACGTTCTCAAAAAATTATGGTTGGCACACAGAAAAAATTTGAGTCAGAGATTTTGCTGGTTTTGGCACACACTCACAAAAAGGTTGCCCACCCCTGGTATAGGAGAAAAAGCATTAAATTAACTATTATGCATAGGTACACTCAATTTTTGTTTACAGTATATATACTCATCATTAACTCACTAGAAAAGAAATCTGAGCACTGATTAAGAAATTGGTATTAAAATACCATTTCAAAGGTGGAAAGCATCTGAGATGAATATACCTTGAGGCTATCATTGCTGGAACTGGCACTTCTATGGGACCTACATGCTCAGGGTAAGTGGTATCGACAATAAATATCCAAACAACAGGATTCTTAGCTCCAGCCTGACAAGAAAATAAAGATAGATCAGCTCATAAAATTCTAATTATCACCAACATTTGAAAAACATTTTAAAAATTTAGGCATGTTTTTATAAGATAAAAATATTAAGTGTATTTTGTTGAAAAAAAAATACTGATAACATGACCAGGAAATTTATTTCAATTTTACTTGCAGGGCAATTACAAATGCTCTGTCAATTAGTGTGAAAACACATATTTTAAGTGATTAATTAAGATGCTTTGATTCATAGAAAAATATTTTGGATACAGTTCTGTAATTGATATTCTCTTTTTTGATTTTAAGGCAGATTATTTTCCATTTATGATGATGATGATAATTATTATCATTATTATCATTTTTTCCCTCTCCTGGGGAGATTGTGGTTGGGAGGCATGTATGAAAATACATAGTGAAATTTACTTTTTGCTTTTACCCTATAATTTGGTCCAAACAATCACCAAACAGTCTCCTAGCTGGTTACATTACTACTGCTACCATCCCTCCAAACTTAGGAAAGTTCCATTTCCAAATATGTTTTGTTTTGTGTTTTCTATGCTGTTATACACTCTAAATATATATGACAGTATAGTTCACGCCCAAACAGCTTCTTATAGATTCTCTGTTATTTTACCACAGGAAAAGAGAATCTTGTAATTGTTAAATAACTTAAATCAACTGTTTAGGTCAGTAGTCTTAAATGACTCCGTGCTATTTGGATTTATCTAAGGACTGTGCATGTTTTCCTCTGACCACCTGTTTTACTGAAGGCTCAGCTGGAACTTCTTGCTTCTTCCAACTAGTCTCACCTCTCAGTCCAAAGTCAGATGATTTAACAACTTTAGTCTTCAAAGAAACATGGGGATTTGGGGCCTAACTTCTCTGTCAGTGCCAGTTACTCCTCAGTTCTTCATCGCTTTCTGCTCCCTAAAGATCCAAGTCCTTTTACATCATGGATCCCAAGTATTACATCTCTCGCTTCCAAACATCTCCAGCTTCCAGACTTTATAGTCAACCCTTGAGAGGTCTCCTACCTAAACACTCACCTCTATTCTTTAATGTTCCTCCTACGACTTTAAAATGAATTTTAAGCTGTGTAACATTTCTATTTCTGTCTCTATGGCCACTTCAAAAACTGCTAGTGTGTAGGTATATCCATCTCATCAATGTCACAAAGGGACCCACTGGGTCCATCCATGGCAGTGTCCCCTGGCAAGTAAAAACAATGTGGAGGAAAGGACATTGTGCTACTTTCTAAAATCACTTTCACTCCTTGTGCAAGAGGAGAATTTGTGATTTGATCTTTCAGATTTATTGTCTAAATTAAATTAGGACATGATGTTCTCCACTGAGACCTGGCCATTCTCCAACTGCACATACAGGTCTCTCCAGACGTGGGAATGAATGAAAAGTGTGTACACTAAGGCTTCTAGAATGTTTATGCAAAAGTCTTTGGGCTCACACCTAGTCTAATTCACTGAAGGCTCACAAATTTAAGCTACCTTTTCTGTTAAGAAAAGAGCATAACTCATGCTTGCTTCTCCCTGACAGGAACATCAAGTTCAACATTTGTGTTCCCCATTCAAGCTTGCATTTACATGAGAATTCAAGAAGGAACTGCAAAAAAGAACTTTACCCTGAATTCAGAGCATGAAATATGAAAAAATCAAATTTAAGTTAAGCTTGTTTTCCTCCATGATCTAGTCCAGTGATGGCGTACTTTTTGAGCTAGGCACGTCAGTGTTTTAAAAACCCTAACTTAAATTCTGGTGCCATGTAACATACAGAAATTTTTTGATATTTGCAACCATAGTAAAACAAAGATTTATATTTTTGATGTTTATTTTATATATTTAAATGCCATTTTACAAAGAAAAATCAACCAAAAAAATGAGTTCGCCTGTGAACTCTGACACACGTGTCATAGGTTCGCCATCACTGATCCAAACCATATGTTTTTCAAAGCTTCTGCAGTAGAATTTAGCAAAGACAACTTCATCCAGCACAACCAGAAGTCCAAAGCTACAGATGTCCACATAAATAATAGATCCCAGTGCAATGTTTGCTTCACACTGCACAAAGATAAGAAGCTCTCCAAACTTGTTGATCCCACCTCTCTTCATCGTATTGGTTGCTCATTTTTACACCAGGGAAATAGAAGCATCTGCTAAAAGTATTCAACATACCTTTGGGTATGGAATATTTATTGTCCTAGGATATTGCTCATCACCATAATAGGAATAGGCAATCACTGGGATTTCTGTATCATTAAACTCTGCATATGCCCAAAATTTTCCACTTGGAGACTACCAGAGAACATATTTTGTAGCAAGCGTTTCCTCTGAAAAATAAATACTAGTATATTAATTATAATTGGAACTTACTCTTAAAATCATTATAAATATTTTAAATACATTGTATATATCCATTATTGCCTAAAATAATTTATTAAATGTAGATATGATATATATCCTACTTTGTTTTTGGAAAGATAGATAATCTGGCTTTAGAGGAATAGTTTAGCCTTATACCCTTATTTAGGATTTGACATTAATCAGAAATGTAATTTTAAAATAAATAATAAACATATTAACAAGAATTAACTTTCCCCTTTGGGGCAACTTCTGGTTCTTACAGTCACCTAAAATAGCCAAAACAAGGAAACTGTAATTATGCTACAGAGTAACAAAAACATTGAATGTTGACTTTCACTCCTGGGAATATTATTTTTAAAAAAACCAGTTAAGTCATATATTTATTTAATAAAAAGTAAGGACCAGAAAACCTTTTAAAGTCCAGTTATTGCCTGGATCTTTTTGAACCTAGAAAGAGGACAAAATTCATAGAAGTATAACAAATTAAGAATTTTTTCCTGCAAAATAATATAAACAGTTGTTTAATTTTGGAAAAATATTTCTTAAGAAAAAACAAACCTGAGAAAATGAAATAACACAGCATTTAAGAACCATAAACTTCTTGGAATATAAACTGTTACTACCACTTTATCATGCTCATTAAAAATAAACTCTACCAGTGTGATAAGATTTTGTTCTTTCAGAACATGCACATCCTGTTCATAGCACAGATAACAGCTTTCAGAAATGCCACCATTCCTCTCAGCAGCATAGCACTCATCTAAATGTTACTAAATGTATTTAGTAGCATATCGATCTCTGTCACATAGGGACCCACTGGGTCCATCCATCGCAGTGTCCCCTGGCAAATAAAAACAATGGGGAGGAAAGGACATTGAGCTACTTTCTAAAATCACTTTCACTCCTTGCGCAAGAGGAGAATTTGTGATTTGATCTCCTTTCATATTTTCAATTAAAAGCCTAACACAGCAGCAGTAGAAAGAAGAATAAAGCTTACCTTCATAAACCCAGTCTTGGATTCCATTAAATATTTTATTTTCTTTTCCATTATATGTTATTTGGAAAGGTGGGTTTTCTGGTCTTTGTTTCAAATAGATATTGTTCTGATACACATATGCGTGAAAGTGGTGGTAAGCTAGTAAATACAGGGAAATTCCATAAGAAATACAATTAAGTCGGTATATTTGCGTTAATTATTGACCTAATGACTTTTAAAATTGTAGCAATTCAGATGCAAAAAGACTCACAGGTACTATCTCACTTCAATAGGTCAAAAAACAACAACCCACTCACATTATCATCTGTTATGATTTTTAAAGTCTATGTCAAATAAAGAATAAAGTCTACTATTTTATTTGTGGTTTTATTACCCAAGTAAATAATTATATATCAGTCATATACATATATATATATATATATATATATGAAAATCAATCATATATATATATACAGAAAGTAAAATCAATCTCTGAATATTAATATCTAGCCAGATGTAATCTTTACTTAGAGTCCTTAAATAAGAGCTTGGACAAAATTTCATGTTGTCTGAAGATAGTCTGTGAAACTTGTGAAAACCATATTTTTCCAGAGCTTTCTGGCACCATGAATTCTGGCTGAGTATAAGGATAAAGTTTCTGACTGAGATATTTAGAGAAGTCTATCCATGAGCTTGAGATTTTGCAGAATTCTCAGATGAGTTTCAATTTATCAAAACTCTTCTTGTTTTTACCCACAGGAAAATAGTAATACATTTATTTTTTTTCTTTTAAGCAAGGGAATTTACCAAAGACCAAAATCAAATGGCTCCTTTTTATTTAAATGATTAAATACTTCTAAATTCAAACACTTACTAATTTACTCCCGATAGGTGACCAGCAAATATACTGAATTGGATGAGGAAGCTCATTTCTTCTTACAAAATCTCTAGAAGGAAAGAAAGACAGAAAGAAAACACACACACAAAACCGTGCTGCTCAATGCAAAAAAAAATCTTTATAAACAGAAAAAAATAAACAAACAATAAAAACGAAGAGGCATTTCCTCTGCTTCTTCAAACCTAATGGAAAGAATGTGGCCACTTGGGACTGGAGAGATGGGCTGGTAGTTGTAGCTCTTCACTAGTTACTTAGAAGTCATTTAACTTCTCTAGGTCTCTGTTTGCTGGCCTTTGTAGAGAGATAGTAAGTTAAGACAGCCTACCTTCTAGGTGTAATGTGAGAAGCCTGAAAAAAGACTCCCTTCCTTCCCTTATCTCCAACAAGGACCTAACATATACCTAATATTTCTACTTTTCTAACTTGTTTAAACTTTGGAAACTATGAAGCCTCATAATAAACATTGACTTAGCTTATTAGGTCATGCAGCATGAGCCGAGCGGACAATGAGGGAGCAGGACACTGGACAGACCCGCTTTGATTGGAGAAAGGGTGGAGGCCCTGGAGGAGGAAGACCATTGGTACGGCCATGGGAAGCCTGCCTGTCCGAGAGCAGATTAAGGCACCGGCCCCTGGGAGGTCTGGAACATATTGAAAGACATCCGAGGGCACAGGCAAGGAAGTGACCCAACGGGAAAACGTTCTTCACCTGGTTTACAATTCTGTCTCAAGCCCGTGTGCCTGTGACCTTTGACATTGTAACACTGCCTGATGTTGCCAAATGCTGTGGCATCACCTACCCAGTCATGTAGATGGTGCCAAGCTGCAAATCTCAGCACACAGTCCCTTCATGACCAGCAAGTCACCAGGTGGTCATTTCTGTGTTTTCTAAATAATTCACAGCGTGAGAGAAAGTGGCGGAGGCTGCTTTTCAAAGGCTGTCATCTCCTCAGTCTCCCTTCCCTGGCCTGAAACCAGAACCATGTTCATTCTCTCTGTGGTAAATTTTTATGGACTCTTCCAAGGCACACAGAACATTTGCAGTTCATGGTACCCAATTTTGTCTTAATTCTCAACAAATTTGTTATTCATCACTTTCAAATTACTGTATATTTAACTGACAAAAACAACCTGCTAAATTAATAGTTGTGAAGGAAAACAACAACAACAGTGGTTTGATTAAATTCACTGCACAAAAGCTAAATATTTGCAATGATTCTAGGCTTTAAAGCAGGATTAAAATATTAATATTGCCATATTGTTTTGGAATTCTGTTTAATTTGGTGAACCTCAACATAGGACTTGGAGAATTTCAAAAAGATTAAAAGAAAAATAAGAAAATAATGCATGCCTTTCTTAAAGCATTAAGTAATTCAGTACACTTTTTTAATTGTATTGAAAGAGTGGGTTTTCTCCTCGCTAGTCTAAATGTTTCTTGAGAATAGGGTTGGGGACTTCAACTCATTTGTATTCTTCCATATATGCTTTTCACAAAAAAGTCCTCAATAAGTAACTCTTGTATTTGGTGAAAAAGTGGATCAGAGAAGAGAAAGACACAATGCATTAGATGAATTTAGATTCTACTTTATGTAGTAGTTCCTATTTCTTAATTGGACAGTTTAAGAAGATCAGAGTTAGTCTCTTCTGAACATTTAAAAGAAGTAGGTAAATATTTTTTGAACTTTTGTGCTCTTGCTAAACAAAAGGGGAAATAGACCATAAGATTTTTAATATCTCTTCATGATATATAATTATTTTCCCTTTTATAACACAAATAGCATATTGCATTAAGATGAGTAACTAAACCAATTCATTGTCCATTCTTAGTCAAAGTTATTTTTCTAAAGTGCAAATCTGATCATGTTGTTTCCCATTTGAAACTCTTCAGTGATTCCCTATTGTCATCAGAATGAAATGTAAACTCCTTTTAATAGTTTCCTCATTATTATTTGGTCCAGGCTTCCTGGTCTCAACTCCTTCCCAACCTACACCACCTCCCAGTAGTCATACCCTCCTCCAGTTTCAACTCAACTGGCCTACTTTCAGTTTCCTGAACCTTTCATGCTCCCCATTCCCTTTGTGTTTTTATATAATATTCCTTCTGCCAGCAATTCCCTTTCTCAGGTTTTCTACTACTGACTTATTTGCATATTTTTTTCTGTTTGAAATATATTGTAAATACTTAAACTTACAAATAAAGAAAACAATATAATAGATGGCAATTTATGTACCATCTAAATTTGAGATATCAAGATTTTGCAATTTTAAAAACAAGTAATTTAAAATCAACTAGCAGAGTATATGTTCAGATACAACTAATGGTCTCCCTCCATTCTGCTTCCTTCCAGTAAAGCAGCCACCTTCCTAGAAGCAGTGTATCATTTCCATGCATATTTTGTACTTTTACTACTAATGTTTATTTCCATAAACTTGAGGCCGAGTGCATGAAATTTGTGCCCGGCGTACCCGGGGAGGGTATGTCCCACATCCCATCCTGCACCCTCAACAATCTGGGACCCCTCGAGGGATGTTCGACTACCCATTTAGGGATGTCCAACTGCCCAGTGTGGGATCGGGCCTAAATGGGCAGTCAGACATCCCTCTCACAATTCAGGACTGCTGGCTCCCAACTTCTTGCCTGCCTGCCTGCCTGCCTAATCAGCCCCTAACCACTCTCCTGCCAGCCTGATCGGCACCTAACTGCTCACCTGCTGGCTCGATTGCCCCCAACTGCCCTCCCCCTGCTGTCCGGGTCACCCTCAACTGCCCTCCTTTGTTGGTTTGGTCCCCCTCATCTGCTCTCCCCCTGCTGGCCTGGTCCACCCCAACTGCCCTCCACCTGTTGGCCTGGTCCCCCCCAACTGCCCTCCCCCTGCTCTCCTGGTCCCCACAACTGCCCTCCCCCTGCTGGCCTGGTCCCTCCCAACTGCCCTCCCCCTGCTGGCCTGGTCCCCCACAACTGCCCTCCCCTGCTGGCCTGGTCCCCTCCAACTGCCCTCCCCCTGCTATCCCCTTCACCCCCAACTGCCCTCCTCATGCTGGCCTGGTGCCCCCCAACTGCCATCCCCCTGCTGGCTTGGTCCCTCCCAACTGCCCTCCCCTGCTGGCCATCAGTGTCCACATGGGGGGAGCCAAGTTTGACCACATGCGGGCGTAAATCTTTGTGTTGGAAGGACGGTCAATTTGCACATCACTCTTTTATTAGATAGGATAGTATAGTTGTAATTTGGTGTACAGACATATGGGGGAACTAGATTGTCAATAAAAATGCAAATTATTAGCCAACCAAAAAGATGAATATTGCATAGGAATTTTTCCTTGAATTTCTTAATTTATGGGTGCACATATATTGTGAAGAAACAAGAAGATAAGATCAGTAACAGGATAGTCAACCTCAAATTCGAGTTTGGAATGGAAAGTCTATATAATAGAGTTAAGTAGTATTCATAAATAGACATGAAGATTTACCCATTCCTAAGGTGATAGATGTGATATGTTGCTGTGTAAGAATATCTCCAAAGCTGTCAGAAAGAAGAGAGGCAAAGACAAATTTTAATCTTTTCAAAGCTTACATCAGGAATGTATAGTCATAGGTTATTCAGGTCAAGGTTCAGAATTATGGAGGGACTATTTTCATAGGGCACTAGGAAGAGTAAGTTGCAATTCCTAATTAGTCTTCATTTAAAGAATTTTATTGTGGACTTTTATGCTGTTTGTCCATATTCCAGAATTCAGCCCTCACCCCATAATAACCATATTCAAAGACATCTGTTAATATGACAAGCTTTTCTTTGACATGCTCTATAGGACTTTCCCTTCATATTTTACCTTCACTGAAGTAAAACCACCATGATTTCCATGGCCCATAAGGAGTCATCAGAATGAAATGTAAACTCCTTCTAATAGTTTCCTCATTATTATTTGCACCTGAACCATTGGTTATCATGACACCCATTAAAACAGGATACAAAAATTTCATTCAATGTAGAGTTTTATTGTAAAATGCTTGCCTTTCTGTGAATATGGCTTTTTAAATTAATAGATTTTTTTTTCTAAATAGGAGAGATAGAGCATGTAACTCCTCCTTAAAAAACTAGTGTCTTTTTTCCCTCATAATTATACTTATATCGTGGTTAGTGAATAAAGCAGGTATTTTTTGGATTTTGTTTCTTAAAGGGGCATTCAGACTCTTGACAAAGAAGGGCCAGAAGGCTGAAACATGTCTTTCTAAAGAGTGCTGGTACCAGACCCGGTCCTTTGGAAAATAATCAGTTGACTAAACAACAAGCAGGGGCTAGAGCTAGACGGACTTTTCATTCTGAATATTAAGGGTGTTTTGCATCTCAAGTAGGATATGAAAAATGACAGTTAAAACCAAAAGTTATTGATCTAAAAGTAATTTTTAGATGTTTAAATGAGTAGTAAATTCCCTTGGCCTTTTGCAAAAATAAAAATCATCTTGAAGATGTATAAATATAAAAAAATAAGTTGTTGAACTTAATTTGCATCTTCAAAGTAAGTCAGGAGGGGAAAATTAAGTAAGGGCAAATGCTCTGGTTTGTGGGATTCTCCTACAGGAAGCTTTTGGAAACAGATTTAAACATCTGTTCTATTAATGACTGAATGTCATCTTGCTTGAGCAAGTGAGTTAAATAAGTCACATCTTGATTTTTTTCATTTTAAATAATGAGCTCCTATGAGGTTAAAATGTGGGAATCAACTAGTGACTTGTGATACCAAATAGCTTTAGAAATACAAAGATAATTCTCCCCTTTCTGGTGAATATCTGTGCCCTCAAATAAAGTGTTTCCCCAGAGGAAACAAGTTGCTACTACTTGCTGATAACCAGATAAGTAAGCGAAATTGTTTGCTTATGTTTCAGTTATGCTTTGGGGGCTCATCTAGAGCCCACGTTAACTTCTTGACTATTTAGAGATAAAAATACACTCTTGCTTCCTCTTACATTTATAAACTAAACTGTGGATTAGTAAGAGATATAATCAGCTATATCCAAATCAAATAGTCAATACCTTTGAATAATCACTTTCTAGATATGCGAATTGCCGATCAGGTGATAAGCCATAATTTGAAGCATTCACACTTTTCTGAAATTATTTTAAAAAATTGATTAGCATGCAGAAAAAAATAACAGAACCATGTTAATTTGTAGTTCTAACAGAATAACACATCTTTGATATATCCGACTTATATTTATCTTCAGTGCAATTTTAAAACATTTATGCAGTACCTACTATATAGAAAGAAACTTACTAGATATTATGGGAGGGCGGTATAATAAAGATATACTTTGTGATTTCAAGAAGCTTATAATGTTAAATTTGTAAATAAGTCACTTATATTGCAAATTACTTCTATAAAAGAGATATAAATATAACTTTACAGAAGCATTAAGGAAGAAGTGCTTGAATCCACATAAGAGTGATTGCTTGCATAGAGGAGGAGAGGGTCACCTGACTGTGGCTTTAAAAGATTAGTGGGCTGTTGAGGGGAGAGAAAGTAGGAGGGCTGAGAGCCTAAGAGGACCGAGTAGCATGTGCCTATTTATTCTATGCCAGGCACTGTCCAAAGCACATTCAAATGTTACTTCACTTAATTCTTACATTAGTCCAAAGAGCTATTATTATTCCTACTTTACCGAAGAAATTGAAGCTTGGTAGTGTTAGTATAGTGTGGAACCGTACCCAATTTTCCACATGTTGTAAGTGGCAGAGCCAGGATTTCAGCCTCAGTATGCCTGACTACAGGATTAAGTTCTTAAGTCTTATCTCAGACCAAATTATTTCCACAGGGGAAGAAAGATGCTGGGTGATTTAGAGGAGGGAAGGGCAGGAGTCTAGTGTGAGGAGAAGGGAGAATTAAAGGAGAAGTACAGTGGGATGGAGCTGAGAAGGCAGGTTGGGTCCAGATCAGGCGCTAAGAGCCTGGGCTCTTTCTTTTCTTTCTTTTTTTTTTTTTTTTTTTTAACTTATTTTATTGATTTTTTTTACAGAGAGGAGGGGAGTGGGATAGAGAGTTAGAAACATCCATGAGAGAGAAACATAGATTAGCTGCCTCTTGCATGCCCCCTACTGGGGATGTGCCTGCAACCAAGGTACTTGCCCTTGACCGGAATCGAACCTGGGATCCTTGAGTTTGCAGGCCGAAGCTCTATCCACTGAGCCAAACCAGTCAGGGAATGGGCTCTTTCTTGATCAGTGAAGAGCTGGCAAAGTCTTTTGAGGAGGAAGATGATGTTGTATGCATACCATGGTGGTATTACTCAAAATGGTATATGATTCTCCTGTTTCAATATTATAAAATACTATGTTATTATCTGTAGATTGATGCAGGTACTCTTGTCCTTTACACAAGAAGGAAAAGAGCCCTAACCGGTTTGGCTCAGTGGATAGAGCGTCGGCCTGCAGAATTAAAGGTCCCTGGTTCCATTCCGGTCAAGGGCATGTACATTGGTTGTGGGCACATTCCCAGTTAGGGGGTGTGCAGGAGGCAGCTGATCGATGTTTCTCTCTCATTGATGTTTCTAACTCTCTATCTTTCTCCCTTCCTCTTTGTAAAAAATAATCAATAAAATATATTTTTAAAAAGAAGGAAAACAAAACTTTAAATAATCTCCCTTAACAGGAACTACATTTATAACAAAGAGAAATCTCTCTTATTTCACAGACTTATTTTGTTTTTCTTCTTTGTTCAGTACATATTACTTTGTCAGATTTAAAATAATTTCATTGCAAAGGGAGAAAAGAATACTATTTTCTACTTTCCACAAAGATGCCCTATTTGTTAATAGCCGACCTATCCTAACCAGTTCAGTGTGGTGGAATAAAATTGCCTTTTATCTGTGTTACAAAGAGGATAAACTAGTTTTAAATGCCCTAGGATAAACGTGCCCTCCCCACACACACCCCGACTGGGTCTGTGTCCATTGGTTATGCTTATATGCATGCATACAAGTCCTTCATTTGGTCTCTTACCCCCTCATCCCCCACCCAAACCTTTCCCTGCCTTCCCACTGTAGTTTGACATTTTTAAAAAAAAAAAACCAAAAGTAAAAAACCCAAAAGTAAAAAAGAAAAGTTCACCTACCTGAAATCCAAGTTGGAAATATGTCCAATAAGAAAATGTCCCATTTAAAATATCTTTCAGTGTAAGTGTTCTTGCTGTATTATTTCCTTCAGAGTTTTGATCTTTGGGGGAAGATGAAACAATCTATTACTAAAAAGAAGATTAATAACTCAAATAAAGTCTAAGATTCTCTCTCATCTGTTCTCATATAATAAAAAAATTGCCATTTGCAAATACTTGTTTAACTCCTGTCTTAATAGATATAAGTATTATTTCCATTTTTATAAACAGGGTAACTGAGGCTTAGACAGGTGGTGTGACTGCCTAGAAGAGAAAACTGGTGGGAAAAAACATTGGGGAGTATGAAGGGCATGGAGGGGGATGGTGCCGAGCAGTGGGGATGTTATTGTCCAGTTTGTGAAGAATTGTCAGAGAATTTTTTTAAAGGAGAGTGAAATGAGGTTCCAACATATTTAAGCCTTGCAAAACTAGGATTGAAGACCATGTGATTTTGACTAAAACTAGACTCTTAAGCACTTGACTGCATTTCCTCATATCTGCCTGGCTTGGATTTCTACTGACTTATTGAAGATGTACTTTAGCAGCCCAGTTGTTCAGATGAGATCAGCCAGAATCCTTACCTTCACACATCTCAAGAGAGGCACAAATGAAGAGAGATAATTGCTTATCCTGACTACAAACTGTTACACACAGAAAGTGAACCAGAAGAAAGGAAAGCCACATCATCTGGACAAATAATCTTAGAAAACCCAAGAGTAAAGATTTCCCATATAAAAGCTAACCTAAGGTAGCCTATAACTATGAACAAATTTCACTTATATTTAAGTTGCCCAAACAATTGTGTTTTTCAAATATGACTATTCTCAAAGCCCTAAAATAGCTCTGATCAAATGGATAGTATGGCAACCAAATTCCAGTCTCCTTCATGTCCCTGTTGCCATTCTTCATCCCTTCTGCAGGCCATTGCTTACAGAACCAAAACTTAGAAAAATGTCCTATACCTTGAATACCATTTATGAATCTGGTATTTGCCCATGTAAAAATAACACTGCTGAAGATGAGAGTTTTATCTTCCCGCTAAACTTTTCCAGAGCTTTCCATGACTCTTAGAATAAAGGTCAAAAATGTTAGTCTGGACTATAGTCTCTCGCTGGTCTAGATGACCTGTCTCTCCAGGCCCTTTTTGCCCCTCTCGCATTACTTTCTAGTCTCCAAACACACTGGGATTTCTGTTCCTCAAATATTCATTTCTTTCTCCAAGGCTTTGGCACCTCTTTCTACCCTCTCCCTTCTTCTCATAACTTCTGCCCAGCCTTTAGAACTCAATATAAGGGCCACTTTCTCTGGGAATCCCTGTCCTACCACTGGTTTATGTCTAGCTCCCTTGTTATACATTATCAGGAGTATGTTACTTTGTAAAAGAGCATTTGGCTTGCTTTGTAATCATGTGTGTATTTGAGTGATTACCTTATTAATATTTTCACCTCCATCTGTATTCTCAAAACAGTCACCATAAATCTGGAGATTGTGTATGTCTAGTTTTGCTCATCATCACATCCCTAGTGTCTAGCACATAATAGGCATTTAATAGATACTTGTTGAATAAATGGATGCATGAAATGAAGGATGAAAAGATGGATGAAGTTTGTGCCCTCTTCTTTCCAGACTGCTCCCACTGCTAATTCCCGGTATGACTTTGGTAAGTCAATCTCTGGCATCACAGCTTTCTTACCTGAAATATAAAAGACTGGACTAGAAAATGTTGATCATACCTTTCAGTTCTACTATATTAAATTTTTGAATTTGAGACTCAACATGTTCTGTTAGCTTTGTAGTTACATAGATGTACTGCCATGGTGATAAGAGCCAATTGACCAACTGGATAATAGCATCTCCTGCTATTTTAACTGATTAACACTAGGGCATGCATGCCCTGCACAATTGATTAGAATCATGAATTATTTTCTTAATTTACTAAAAATTACTCTGGTGGCTATAAGAACACAAATGATTGAGGAGTCCCTTTGTAGCCAGCCAATAAATGCTTAATAACATTAGCTTATTCTAAATTTTAAATGATCATCTTCTTACATTCTCTTTGGACTCTAAGTGAGGTTGCACATGCCATATGATTACTTATAGTGAAAGTTTTTTATTTAATTAAATAATCTTGTGCAAAATTCATATCACTGATTTTATAATTCCCAATAAATGAATAAAATAGTATGTTACTACAATAGCATTAGAATAAGCATTTTAATTAGATTTTACTTAGCTCTCCTAAGAGCACATTGCAATCTGCATCTAATGTTGTCAAAGAGAATTTCTAGCACTGTTATTTGCAGTGAAAATTATTGTGTTTTTATTGATTTTTTAGAGAGAGAGGAAGGGGTAAAGAGAGAGAGAGACAGAGAGAGAGAGAGAGAAACATTCATGAGAGAGAAACATTGATTGGTTGCCTTCTTTTCACTGCCCACCAGATCAGGAATCGAATCCCTAAGCTCGGTATGTTCCTTGCCCAGATATCAGACCCGCAACCCGTTGGCATAAGGGACAATGCTCCAATCAACTGGGCCACCTGGACAAGGCAAAAATTGTTTTTCTCCTAAGATAATTTAATTTGTGTCTATACAATCCTGAACATATAGATATAAAGTGTAGTGAATCACTTTATTGTGAATACCCAAAAACCTAGATAATTATTTTATCTAAAATTGTTTAAATTAATTCAATAAAAAAATGTAACTGTGGAGATGTCATTTTGTCCAGCATAAATAATGCTTTTATTATAATAGATTTTCTTATTTAAGTATACTTGCATATAATCTTACTTACTTGCAATTATGAATAATTGAGAAATTCTTAGCTAAAGTTAATCTTTATTTTTATAGAAAGTTACAATAAATGAGCGTATTCAAATGAAACATTTAGCTCTATGCTTGGCACATGATAAGCTGTCAATACATTTTGGATTTTGCTTTATCATTGTTTATCAGTATTTTTCAAATAAATATTTTTGATCAGTGTTTCACGAAGTAATTTGATTGATAGGACTACTTTTGTTTTTTGTTTTTATATATATACTACGATCACAGTCTGGGGAAAAAGCAGTTTCATGTTAGGCTATTAGTATATATAATCAATATTTACTTTTATTCTAATATGAAATTTACCAGTTGTTCTTGGAACATTTTGGTTAACCTGCAGCATTCTAACTGAAAAATCACAATTATGATGATAAATATAGTTAGTACTAATATCACATATATGGATAAGGAAAATTTATTTAAAAAAGTAGTTTTTAAATACCTACTTCTACATATTTTTCTTTTCATATAATTAATAATTGTGCTGATTCTTATCAAATTTTTCAAAAATTTTCAAGGATTAGTTATTTACTCTTTTATAACCTCTTATTTAGTTTATCTAGGAAATGTATAAGAGAGAACTAATATTTTATATTAGTTCCTAGTTATCCGTTTATTTTAAACTAGAGGCCCAGTGCATGAAATTTGTGCACTCGGGGTGGGGGGTTCCCTTAGCCTGGCCAGCGTCCTCTTGCAGTCTGGGAGTCATCAGTTGGACATCTTAGCACTACCTTAGAGGTGGGAGAGGCTCCCACCACTGCTGCTGCACTTGCCAGCAATGAGCCCTGTTCAGGGTTTCTGGCTGAGTGGTGCTCCCCCTGTGGGAGCACACTGACCACTAGGGGGCAGCTCCTGCATTGAGCGCCTGCCCTCTGGTGGTCAGTAAACATCATAGCAACCAGGTGTTCTGCCTTTTGGTCGAATTGCATATTAGCTTTTTATTATATAGGATGTGTTCATCTACACTAATAAAAGAGAAACATGGTAATTAGCGTACGACCGCTACCCTTCCCATTGGCTAATCAGGGAGATATGCAAATTAACTGTCAGCCAAGATGGCGGCTGGCGGCCAGGCAGCTGATGCGAACAGGGAGGCTTGCTTCCTTCAGTGACAGGGGACTCCAACGTTCCCCGCCTGCCTTGCCGGCCTCTGAGCTTCAGTTGGAAACATTGTAACATTTATAGAAGATAAACAAAACCCCAGAAACCTCCTGTCAGTCAGCCAGGATCTCAGAGCGGGAGTCACAACATTGTTTCGAATACAGAAAACAAAGGCCAGAAACCTGCTTTCAGCCGAGCCTCAGAGAGAAAGCAGGCTCTCAGCTCCAGTGACAGGCATAGAAGGTAAATAAATGCCAGAATAAAAAAATAAAAGTAAAAAAGGAGAGGTTTGGAGCTTCAGAAGCCCGCCAGCCTGAAAATGGCCGTCAGCCCCTCACCCAGACTGGCCAGGCACCCCAGTGGGGACCCCCACCCTGAAGCAACAAGATGGCGGCTAATTTGCATACTGAAGGCAGGTGGCAGCAGGCAAGGCTGTCTGTGGTCTGGGACCCGGATCTGTGACCCTGCCGGGTGGGATCAGCGGAGTCGCGAGGCCCCCCGGCACCGGGATCAGTGTAACAGGGGGCAGCGCCCAAACCCCCTGATTGCCCTGCGGCTCTGTGTGTGACAGGGGGCAGCGCCCCAACCCCCTGATGGGCCCTGCTCTGTGTGTGACAGGGGGCAGCGCCCCAACCCCCTGATCGGCCCTGCTCTGTGGGTGATAGAGGGTGGTGCCCCAAACCCCCCCACGGGCCCTGCTCTATGTGAGACAGGGTAGAGCCATAACCTCCCCATCGGCCCTGCCCCGAGTGTGACAGTGGCGGCGCCCCAACCCCTGATCGGCCCTGCTCTGTGTGTGACAGGGGGCAGTGCCCCAACTCCCCTATTGGCCCTACTCTGTGCGTGACAGGGGGGAGCTCCTCAACCCCCTGATTGGCCCTGCTCTGTGTGTGACAGGGGGGAGCTCCTCAACCCCCTGATCGGCCCTGCTCTGTGTGTGACAGGGTACGGAGCCCCAAACCACCTGATGGGCCCTGCTCTGTGCATGACAGGGGGCAGCGCCCCAACCCCCTGATCGGCCCTGCTCTGTGCATGGCAGGGGGTGGCGCCGCAACTTCCCTATCGACCCTGCCTTGAGTGTGACAGGGGGCGGCGCCCCAACTCCCCAATCGGCCCTGATCTGAGCCCGACCAGGGGCTGCACCTAGGGATTGGGCCTGCCCTATGCCACTCAGGAGCAGGCCTAAGCCAGCAGGTCATTATCTCCTGAGGGGTCCCAGACTGCGAGAGGGCACAGACCGGGCTGGGGGACCCCTCCTCCCCCACCCCAGTGCACAAATTTTTGTGCACCGGGCCTCTAGTAGCAGCTATAAATGCCAATAATCTATATAGAGAACTTAGCATATGTCATGTTATGACTCAAGTTACCTGTATAGCAATTTTAATCATGCATTAATTGTGCTACTAATTACCATGATGATAATAAGCCACACCAGCACCCAAGAAGCAATGAGTAGATGTATAGAAAATATATTCAGAGGAGTCAGCTCTATCTATTCAGAAATAGGGTTCATGCACAGATTTGGGTTTGGTAAGTACAGTCCTCACACGCTGTGCAGGAGAGACTCAGAGGTGTGATTGATTATGCTGCAGTCAGGTGGGGCCCAGAATGATACCAAATGGAATGAGAAGAGTCTTCATTCTGCTCCTTCCTCAGAAAATGACCATGTGTGCATAAATGTAATGAAGTAATGTGTCTGCTCTGAGATGCTGCATTAGGTCACATATTCAGAGGTCTAAAACAAAGTTTACTTAGAATTTCCAAGTAAATTCTTAGCTCTGGTTCTTTGTATATTTAGAAAGATTATAAGCATAGTAATGTTTCATTGCACTATCAATGCTGACCGCTACCATCAGCCGTCAGTAGAAATGACCTTCCAGTGGGCTCTATGAAAATGCTATTGGCTTATTGCTATCTCAACACTTAGCTCAATTTATTGAATATAAACATTTTGTCTCTATATTTACATGAATTGTATAAGGCATAGGTCTTTATCCATGAGAACAGAGTCTGTATTTGACGTTTCTCACTGTCATATGGCCAGTAGCTAGGATAATGCTTCACATATAGTGGGAGCATAATAAATATTCTTGAATGAAAAAAAAAATAAACTTGACAGATATTATGTTAACTTATTTTCACTAACCCCCCCCCCTAAATATGTACCTGCCCTTATTTTCTACCCTTCTGTCCATGTGGTAAATTTCAACCTGGATATGCCCTAATTAAAAAAAATATATATCCAAATTTAGTCCCTGGAGTCACTTGGATGCTGTTTAAAAAATAGATTCCTAGTCCTTATCTCAAATCTAATGGTTCAGAATATCTGGGGATGAGGTCCTGCTAACTTTCATTTATCAATACCCCCAGGATATTCTTCTGCAAAGAATCCAAAGTCAGTGATTCACTAAATCTAGTCAGTGAATTGTACTTCATTGTATCCCTGTGCCTCTCATTGGGATGCCCGTTGCCTGTGAACTCTTGGTATGTGGGATGGGCATGGCCTGACCAGCAATCCATACCTCATGGACATAGATTACCCACAACTAAATGTTGATCATGGCCTTCAAGAAATGTTAATGATCTCTAATGTTTATACCCCTATTCAGTCCTCTTGCCCACTGTCTTTTCAGGCTACACTCAATTGGATTCTTTTTAAGTACATTTCCTCTGCCAATCCTTGAAGAATAAAAAAAGAGCAAGGGGACTGATTCTGGCCCAGATTAGATTTAAACAAGATTGCAGGGCAAGCACTGGGGGTTTTATTTTTAGTGTCCTGAATGTGTGTGTGTGTGTAAATCAGTATAAAATGCATCTCCCTGGCATAAATCACAGTAAACAAGTTCCAGTCACCTGAAAAAGATGCCACTAATATTTATTTAATGAATAACTGGATTTTCATGCCCCTTCCCAAATAATGGTTTAATATTGAAATAGAACCTTCTGGTTGTTTTGAAAGTTTAGTTTGGCATGTATAAATTTTAACTCTAAATATTTCAGCTGAAGTAGGAATGACTTCTGAAAACATCTCTCTTCTATATGTAACTGACACTTACTTAACACTTAATTACTCACAGTGTCCTTAGAGTCAACCTGGCCCATCTTTAGCACAGTTCCTCACACACCGCTTAAACACTCTAATTAACTATACATTTGCATTTGAACTTATTAAAGCAAAGCCGAAAACTACTTCAATTATGAATCTAAGAAATTACAATTCACAAAAATGATTCACAAATAATGATTCACTATTCAAATTCTTTCTTAAAACTTTGTGCTTATTCTTTATTAATATTCTGTTTCTATTTCTGCCATTTAATTTTCTAGTCCTGAAAAACTGGGAATAAGTGCCAGAGCGGAAGCATTCAATATCAGCTCTAACATTTTTCACAAACTAAATGAGAAAATATGGTTTATTAAAGTGGGCACACAAATGGCAGGGTCCCTTTGTTCTCATTTCCGTATTTGATTCGGAACTGATGCTAAATAAGCCACCCCAAGGAAAGGGACGTGGGTTCCCAGGCACACCACACAAGTCTTTCTGTTGGGTCTGCAGAGAAACTATAAGGAGGCATCATCTCAAGCCATTGCTTCATGTCATGTCTGTTTGTTTGTTTATTTGTTTTTCTGGAGTGAGCACCACAGGGGCAAATGTAGGTAATTGTAGAGTGTAGAATCTACTATTTAAAAACTAATATAAGCAGAGGCAAAGAAGCATCGAACAGACTGTCAAACTACAGCGGGAAGGTAGGGAGGGTTGGGGAGGTCAGAGATCAACCGCAGGACTTGTATGCATGCATATAAGCACAATCAACAGTCGCAAGACACTGGGGGTGGGAGGTGGGGGGTGGTGAGGGCAAGTGCCAGGGGTTAGGGGAGGCTATGGGGAGGTCAATGGGGGGAATAAAGGAGACATATGTACTACTATTTATAATACCTAAAACAATAACATAAAAAAATAAAGGAATGAATTTAAAAAATGAATATATTTGGGCAAAGGCTGACAACTGGGAACAAAAGGATCTGAGGTAGCTTTAAACAAATAATAGGAAGTGTTGTAATTGATGAAGTTTTCATAAGTACCAAGCACTCTAAATGCATGGTCCCATGAAATCCTCACTCACCTCTCTGAGATGGACTGTTATTACCTTCATTTTACAGATTAGGGCATGGGAATTAGAGGCAGAGTAACTTGCTTAATACATGACAGAGCTGGGATTTAAATCCAGCTCCATCTGATTTTAGAGGCTGGGCACTTTATACTATGATTTAAAGCGAAAGAACATGTGTAATAAAATAACAATAACAGCAACACAAGCCGAACAAAAATTAGGTCAAGAAGCAAGCAACACACAAGGGAGGAGGAGGTAGAATAATTATTCCTGGAAATGTAGGCCCATTGAGTCTCCTTTGCCAGCTCATCTTCCTCTAATCTCTACCTTAAATTTTGGTATGGCTCATACTGGTGTTACTTGGGGTCTGAGGAAGGGCCCCTGTCCTCAGCCATTTCATTCTCCTGGGGTTTCCATTACATATCTGTGGGCTGACTCACCTCACCCCCTGACCTAACCCCCCACTGGATTTCTCCCCTGAATTCCAGATCTG
This sequence comes from Myotis yumanensis, assembly GCF_028538775.1. NCBI lineage: Eukaryota > Metazoa > Chordata > Mammalia > Chiroptera > Vespertilionidae > Myotis > Myotis yumanensis. The sequence continues at coordinate 77,699,829 of NW_027223759.1, forward strand.
TCTATTAAAGTTCTTCCTTGTCACCTTTACTTGGCTGTCTTCTATATGTGGCCTGACCAGCGACAGAACTGGCAACCTTTTGGTGCACAGGATGATGCTCAACCAACTGAGCCACTCTGGCCAGGCATATTCTGTTCTTTTAAAGTGTCCTATCACATCCGTGTTTCTACCAACTATAAAATCATAATCTGTATTAAAATTTTTAATTTAGACACTAAGAAGTTCTTTTTTGGTGCCTGACCAGGGACTGAGTTCTGGGACCAGGGCCTGAGTTCGGGACGCGGCACAAGTGATGCCCAAGCAGGCCCCTTTGGCCTTAACCAGTGGTGTCCGAACATGCCTGAGTTTGGGGGAATTTAAAAAGTGGTCAGGTGTAAGGAGGCTCCGCGCGCAGAGAGTAAGCTTAAAAAACAAAAGTAAGAAAATAAGAAGTTAAGCTTAAAAAACAAAAGTGAGATAAGGCCAAAAAACAAAATAAGGTAGGGAGCCGAGGTGTGGTAAAATTAGCTCGGTGTAAAACTTGGGAAATTCAGGAAATGAGCTGTGAAAAATAAGCGGTAAGAAATGGGCGGTGGATGTTAGAAAGTGGGCGGTGGGATATAAGCTGTAGACGTGGTGGACGTTAGAAAATAGGCTGTGAGAGGTAGGCGGTGGAAGGTAAGCGGCCAGAAATGAGCGGAAGGAAATAGGAAGTAATTGGGGGGTACGGGACAGGGTGGAAATCTCCTGGGTTTTGTTTAGGCCACGGTGGGGTAGAGGATGTTTAAGTAGTTTTGTTTTGGACCTGGATTGTGGGCTCTTGCGGAGGTTGCATTGTTTTGGGGCTTTGGTTGTCTTTGCTTGTGCCACCTGGTGGCTCCCTGGGACTTTGGGTCTGTGTGGGACACCTGACTCAGGGTTGGAGGTCTCCTGCTAGGGAGGGTTGCTGGTTTTCATGCAGCAGAGGCTGGAGGGGGAGGCTGAGAGGCGACCAGACTTCCAGCTGCCTGGACGGGGCTGATTTTACTGGGACTGGTGCAGACTCAGTGCCCAGGTCAACCGTCCAGGCAGCTGATCCAGGGGACTAGTTTTGCATCGAGACATCTTTGCATTGGTGGAATATCGACATGGAGTTGGCTGAGGAGGATGGCGACTGGGGCCAAGCGGATGTTGGAGAAGCCGGTGGAGGCTATGCTAGCGTTGGTGAACTGTCAGTTTAATGTGAAATCTTGCGGAGTTAAATCTAAGGACTTTGAATAAGATATCCTGAAAACGTTAACATGTTTGTAGTTTGGTTTTGCATTGGTATTGCTTTGTTATTAGCCAGAGTTTTGTTCTCTTGTTAACATTGCTGTTTATGCTTTTGTTGATAGCCAGGGGTTTGTTTTGATGTTTTGATTATGCTGAATGATTTGTTTGGAGTTTTTTGGATGATGTAAATACGTGTGTTTAAAGACAAGGGTAAGGGGGGATATGTTGGGTGCGGGTACAGTGTTTGGGACAGGTTTAGGCCTCGGACTAATGGGAGGACAGGGTTCTCTCGTTGCCACATGCAGGTCCCAGCTGGAGGGCAGGGCCAGCAGCTGTGGTTGTGGGCTTGAGCCTGAGGTCCAAACACGTGGTCCCACGTGCCTTGTGGTGGAGTTCGGGTGCATGTGGTTGGGTGGGGATGAGGCTCATTAGGGTGCTGTGGGCAACTTGGTCGCACCCCTGCTTTGCCTCGTGGCATCTGCTATAGGATGGGGACGCGGCTTGTGGGCGCTGTCGCTGTCTCCTCATCAGGGAGCAGCATCCCTTCACCCCCCCCCCCCAACTCAGGGTCACTAAACCAGGCTGAGCTGGCATGGCACATAAGGCGCCCTGGGGCTGAGTATGCCATGGCCATGCCCGTTCCCCACACTTTTCATTATTAATAGGAATAAAGGTTTAAAAGGATTTTGTTATTCTATTTATACTACATAATTTTTGTTAGTTCACCAGGATACTAAAATGAACAATAACTTCTTTTCTCTACTTAAAATAGGCAGTAAGCCAGCCGTGGGCAAACTATGGCCTGCGGGCTGGACCGGCCCGTTTGAAATGAATAAAACTAAAAAAAAAAAAAAAAAAAAGACCGTACCCTTTTATGTAATGATGTTTACTTTGAATTTATATTAGTTCACACAAACACTCCATCCATGCTTTTGTTCCGGCCCTCCGGTTCAGTTTAAGAACCCATTGTGGCCCTCGAGTCAAAAAGTTTGCCCCCCCTTGCAGTAAGCCATAGTCAGTTTTGCACAGTGGATAGAGCATTGGCCCTCATACTGAAGAGTCCTGGGTTCAATTCCCGTGAAAGGCACATATCTCAGTTGCAGGCTCAATCTCCAGCCCTGGTTGGTGCACGTGTGGGAGGCAACCAATCAATGTGTCTTTCTCACATCAATCTTTATCTCTTTCTGTCTTTCCCCATACCTTCCTCTCTCTCTAAATGTCAATAGAAAAATATCATCTGGTGAGGATTAACAACAAAAAAAGTAATAATTTTGAAAAAAGGCTAATCAGTATTTGAATTTTATATGAAAAATATCATTTTAATTGTGCCCACTATGTCAATTATTGCTATATTTGAAAGCTCTGCATGACTGTCTCTGTTTCTTAAGAACTTAAACTCTGATTCCACATCCCTGATTTGAGCTTTTTAAATTACCCCACCACCACTGTCCTCATTCATAGGTGCACGATTTTTCTCCAGACTCTTCCCGAATGCCCCACACCCCTTTCCCCCCTGAGAATAGTCAGTCCACTCCCTTTCTATGCTCCTAATTCTATTATAATCACCAGTTTATTCTGATCATCAGCTTATTTATTCACTTGATTTTTAGATTCACTTGTTGATGGATGTGTATTTGTTGTTCATAATTTTTTATCTTTACCTTTTTCTTCTTCTTCCTCTTCTTGAAAGATACCTTTCAGCATTTCATATAATACTGGTTTAGTGGTGATGAACCCCTTTAGCTTGTCCTTATCTGTGAAGCTCTTTATCTGACCTTCAATTCTGAATGATAGCTTTGCTGGATAAAGTAATCTTGGTTGTAGGTCTTTGGTATTCATCACTTTGAATATTTCTTGCCCCTCCTTTCTGGCCTGCAAAGTTTCTGTTGAGAAATCAGCTGACAGTCGTATGACTACTCCCTTGTAGGTAATTGACTGCCTTTCTCTTGCTGCTTTTAAGATTCTCTCTTTGTCTTTTGCTTTTGGCATTTTAATTATGATGTGTCTTGGTGCGGTCCTCTTTGGATTCCTTTTGTTTGGGGTTCTCTACACTTCCTGGACTTGTAAGTCTATTTCTTTCACCAGGTAGGGGAAGTTTTCTGTCATTATTTCTTCAAATAGGTTTTCAATATCTTGCTCTCTCTCTCCTTCTGGCACCCCTATAATTCGGATGGTAGTACGCTTGAAGCTGTCCCAGAGGCTCCTTACACTATCTTCGTATTTTTGGATTCTTTTTTCATTTTGCTTTTCCAGTGGGTGTTTTTTGCTTCTTTTTATTTCAAATCTTTGACTTGATTCTTGTGATCCTCTGGTCTGCTGTTTGGAGTCTGTATAATAATCTTTATTTCAGTCAGTGTATGTTTAATTTCTAGTTGGTCCTTTATCACAACATCGAGGGTCTCACTAGATTTCTTAAGGGTCTCATTAAGTTTTTCGGTGGTTTCTGGAAAATTCCTGAAAAACCTTAAAGTTGTGGTTTTGAACTCTATATCCAGTTGTTTGCTTTTCTTCATTTCTGTAATTTGTGTCCTGTTTCTTTGTCTCAGCATTTTTTATGCTTCTTTGTGTCAATAGAATGGCTTTCTTTGCTAAGTGTCCTATAGGGCTCAGTGGCTCAGCCTCCGCAATTACCTGAGGTAAACACTCTTGGTGCACCCCCTTGTGGGCTTTGTGCACAGTCTTGTTTAGTTAATCCTTGATTGTTGTAGGTATCACTGGGAGGAATTGACATCCAGGCCAATTGGCTGTGAGAATCAGCTGTGTCTACATTGGGAGAACTTCTGTGCTGAAGACACCCTTATGGGGCAAGACTTGCTTCAGTGGGGCTTTGGTGCTCACTGAGTCTGCCCCCTGAGTATGTTCCTTATGGATCTGAGGAGTTGTAATTGAATGGTCCCACTTAGATCACTAGGTACACTGGCTCTTGGATCTAAAGAGGTGCTAATCTAGCCTCTGCTGGAGGCTACCCAGCAGAAGCCAGCTGTAAAGCAATGAAGTTGCTCTGGGGCCTGGGGCCACTGCAGTTTGTTATGTAATTTTCAGATTACAAATGGCCGGGCCTTTCATATGCAAAAGCCTCCTTGCATGGCTTGGGCAGGGAGGGGTCCCAGGGGATCAACAAGGTTGGAGGGCAGAGGGAGCAGTATAGCTTCTCTCAGTCCTGTCCTCAGAGGCCCAGGCAATTGCTGCAAGCACCTCGAGAAAAAGCTGCCCTGGAGTTCTGACCGATGCCAGACAGATCCTTTTCTCCCGTATGAGTCTGGGTCCCCAGAGACTCGCCTGGAACTGGAGCTCAGAGCTTGAGAATCCCGATTGAAAAAGACAATTGTGTCCTCAGCCGCCAACACTCTCCCCATGCACCTCCACACCTTTGTATTTTACTTCCGCACCGCACCTCTTCTGAGTCTCAGAATGCTTTTCTCTTTCCTTCTAGTTGTAGAATTTCCACTCAGCCAGCCTTCCTGTGGTTCTGGATGATGTCCGTTCCGTCTTTTAGTTGTGTTTTTGAAGTGGTTGTGCGAGGCAGCAATCTCCTGTGTTTACCTATGCCACCATCTTGGCTTCTCCAAACACGTATTTCTTAAGGTGTATTTATGACTAGCTATCCTTGTATAAGTTGTAACACAATTTGCTTTGGAAGTAGGAGACAGGTAACCGCCTCTGCTTTATGGAAATCTTCCAAAGACTTGGGTTATTTTCTAAATTATTTAAAGTTTGGCAAAACTCAAAGAAAGTTTGCCAAGATTCACCTTCTGTGATTTTAAAATCCAAGGGCAAATTAGAGAAATATAATCTGTAAAGTTGATTGATTTACCCTCACATCAAAAGTTCTTTTATGTTTGTGAACTGTGTCTAAACCCTTTAGACTTCTCCATATTTCCTCCAAAAGAACAGTGAATAAATAAGCTTAAAACTCTTATGATGTTTGAGGAAGTCTGTTTCACAGTTTTAAATGTTGATACTGGGAAAATTTCAAGCCTTAAAAACATATTCTCATCTCCTGTGAAGACGATTTCATCTCACATATATCTTATATTCTAAAAAGTGGTGGTTGAAGTTATAGTAATAATAACAATAATAATAACAACAATGGATTTCTGACAAAAACACGGACATTCTAAATGATATTTCTTTTTACAAAATATTGTTTTCTATCTACATTCACATATCTTCTGAAATAAATCAAACCTCCTGTTTATAGGTTGATGTTCAACTACTGGGCAACACTGCCTGGGCCACTCCAGTTGTTCTTGATAGCACTTTTAAGAATTTGAAATATTCTGTTAATTTATTTGTTTACCTATTTACTATTAAACTGTTCTTTCTTAATGGTAGAAACTTTGTCATTCATGCCTTAGACCACAGGCTGATATTAGGAAGGTACTTAATAAAAAATTGTTGGACAAATAATCCAAGTGTCCAGGGGCCACAGTGGATTGGACATTGTAGATAATGGATGACTATGGGATACGAATTTCAGGTTTTTCATATTCAGTAGTTATTTTTAAACGCATCGTATAAGTTTTTGTTGTGGTGTTGTTGTTGTTTTCATCCCAAGGGTTAAAAATCCAATGTTTATCGACGTCAGGCTGATACTGTGAATGAATATGGCATCTTGTACATAATTAAATAGAAAGTTGTGGGAAACTGGAGAAAGCATTGCCCATCTGAAGGCACCTGCTTCTTAGCTAACTATTACCATGGGCCCAATGCTGCCAGATTTAATATAAAGAGAAGCCAAGAATATAAATTTTTATAGGAAATCCGCTGATTTTCAAAACTTGGTGACTATTACAAAGTTTTATAAGACACAGCAGGCCCAAAACAACAACGGTAAAAGGAAAGGTGTTTAAAGGCAGACACGACACGAGGATTACAGGGGGATCTGACAGGCACACCCCTCCTTTGTTTCTTTCCCTCAACTTCATTCTCCATTTCGCCCCTCCCCCAACTCCCTTTATCTTTTCTCTTCTTTTGCCTCAGAACTTGTGATGTCTCCTATGAGTTCCTTGTACACAAAAGTTTCTAAAAAATATTTGTGTTTTTGATCCAAGGAGATGGGGAATAGGAACAGGGATGATACCCAAGGACAAAGACACCCCCTCACACACACCCTCTCAGAATTAAGAACATTGTTGAAATCGAAATATATCGCACAGAGGGGACTAGTCATCATCTTTGTGTGCATATCTATATGAGGATGAAGATATAGTGAAATTCTAGCTGCCACTTGTTAAGTAGCTACTGCATGTTAGAAATTATAGAAAAATAATAGCTGGCATTTATTGAGTGTTTGCTCATCACCATATGAGAAAATCAACACTCAATAGAATTCAAGGAGAGAGTAGATGACTCCTACATTTAGTTTCACAAATGAATTTCACAAAGTCAGGCCCAGGGATTCAGAAACTGTAAATCATGAAGCAAGATCATATGAAATTTACTCTGGAAATTCTGGAGCCTCTGTCACGTTCCAATTTTTGTTTTCAGTTTCTTTGGTTTTTGTTATTGTCACCTCTGTAAATCTGTTGAAACAAGGCCTGTGAGTTTCATTTGGGGGAAAGTGTGGAGCTCAGTTTCCATTCTCAGCCTGGTTGTATCTTCACACTGGAAGAAGGGTGGGGGGAAGGCGAGAGAAAGTAAATCGAGGCAGGAGACTAGAACAGGAATCAGTTTAATGGGAATAGGCTGAGGCCAAGGAGGACAGCCTGGGACTAAGAGGTAGAAACCCATATGTGTTTTCCATTTGGTGAAAATAAAAATGGGAAACGAAAGTTTCCAAAAAAAAGTTGTCCCTTCTTCTTTTACTATGTGAATGATCTAAATGGATTTTTCTCATTTCACCACCACATTCTCCTATTTGTTCGTATAATTCTGCCTAAATTCTCCACAGCTCTTTGCATCCTAAGGCTGGTGCTCCCTGGGCCTCTCTCTCCACAGGAAAGCCCCTGCCATTTCTTCTTTAACCAAGACCTGGTGGGGAACAACAGAAACCCCGATCTCCTGTTGGTGGTGGAGGCCATGCATCCACTCTGGATTCTTACCCTGACTTTCAGAGGGAAATCTACACCGCTGTATCTTTGTTTCCTGACACTTGGCACAATGATTGGAGGTGGTCAATGGGACTTAATTCCTCAATATATAAATCAACAAATGAATGTTTCTGGAGTGGGTTTTTTAACTTTCTCCAAAGAAGACTGTTCTGATGTTGTTAGCACATCATACTGGGCTAAGAATACAAGGGCATCTAAGGTAAATGTGAGGTAATGGAGCTTCTGAGAAAGCTTGAAAAGGCCAACTAGAAGCTTCCTTCACTTCGAATTCTCTGTTCCTTCTCCTCCCTCTCTTTCCCTTCTCCTGCTTTTCCACCTTAGATCCTATCTCACCAGGCACTAAGCAGTTGTGAAAGTGAGAACTGGACCAGAATCTCTAGACCAGGGGTGGGCAACCTTTTTGTGAGTGCGTGCCAAAACCAGCAAAATCTCTGACTCAAAATTCTTCTGTGTGCCAACCCTAATTTTTGGAGAACATTTTATGCCTACTTGATATCTCTTAAGGTGTACATATGAGAAGAACCATGAAGAAATAATAACATTCATTCGAGCAACAAAAACTCAGTATATGATGATGAAAAATGCATTTATTTTCTAATGTACATATGTACACTGATGATCCGACAGAAAACTTTATGACTCTGTTTGATATTATCAGTGGGACTTTTGCTGCTGCATCACTGATGAGAGTGATTTTACATCAGGTTTATATTTCGTGACCATCAGAGATATGCACAAGCTACTACTTTCATCCGGCAGGCTACACCTATTAAGAGACTTAACAAAATTCATCACTGAGAACAAAGATTCACAAGCGTATGTGGACGAAAACATGGAGAGTAACGCTGTTGCAAAGTTTTTTAAACAGAAAAAATTTTCAAGTCCTCAATAGTTCGTTTTTGACACTATTGGAATTGCTCTTCCCCTCTCTCATCAATCCATGTCTGTGGTCTTTAAGATAACTTGTTATGTAAAATTATTTAATTATCTAAGATGCACCTACACTGAATTTATCTGAAAAATAATAAAAGTTGATATTAAAAAAAATTGTAAATGGAAGATTATAAGAGAGGGTTTCTCGTGCCAGCAAAAGTTACTGGAGTGCCATGTTTGGAACACATGCCAGGGGTTGCCCACCCCTGCTCTAGACTAAGGATGACTGAGGAGTGGGGTGTGGGAAGAAGGAGGGAGGTCAGAGGATCCACTTCACAACAGGCTGTCTGAAACACTGCCTGGAGGGAGGAGGACTTCCCTTGGTCTATTCTGCAAAGTAGGGGCGTGAATGGTTCCAGTACCAGTCATTTAAGTGACATTCTGAGCAGTTTTCCAGCCAATTTAGAATAGAAAGAGAATGGTATTATGGACCAAATATAATTCTCAACTTTTTAATAATTTTTGTGTTTTTGAATGAGTAATAAAATTCCTCCTAAAGTTTAATTTTATTACTTCACTCTATAAGGAAATTAATTTGCTCTGAGAATTCTACCATTGGTTGAAACAGAAAACTAGGTTTTAAATGACATAGATTTTTATAATATATGTACTTTATAACATACATTTATGTACATGTTATACATGTCTAAACTTGGAGAGAAGGTAAGTATTGGGGTAATAAATAACTAGAGGCCTGGTGCACGAAAATTATGCATGTGGGGTGGGGTAGGGGGTCTGGTTGGGTTCTTCAACCCAGCCTGAATCCTCTTGCAATCCGGGACCCCTTTGTGGATGCCAGGCCTAAACCGGCAGTAAGACATCCCTCTCACAATCTGGGACTCTGCAGACACCAGTGACCATACTTTTCATACAGGTGAAAGGCATCTTGCTGTTGTATGGGCAGCTACATTTTTGCCCTGATTATAAAAAGAGTACATAACATGATCCTTCTGAGGCAGTAGTACCATTCTCCCCATGTTATGGGTTGAAAAACTGAAGCAGAGAGAAGTTAAGTAACTGGCTTTGTCACACAGTAATAAGTGTCAGAATCAGGGCTGACCACAAAATGTGCAAGCCAGAGTCCATGCCTGTCATTGCTGCATCATCCTGTTTTTTTCAGTGTTAGAGTAGCCTTGCCAGGTTTATATTTTTAAATCTAAGAGACTGTTCCCAATATATAGGGTAGGGTCCCTAGGCCTGGCCGGCGATCAGGACCATCTGTGGGGTGACCGGTGGGCGGGGCAACCAGGGGGGCCCCCGCTGGCACCCACCTTGGCTGGCAGCCTGTCACCACCACCCCCAATCACTGCTGCAGGTCACCTCCCTCCAGGTCAGGGGCAGCTCCTATGTTGAGCGTCTGCCCCAAGGTGGTCAGCGCACATCATAGCAACTGGTCATTCCGCCATTCAATCGGTTTGCATATTAGGGTTTTATTATGTAGGATTACACAAATATCTATGTGGGTGTACACTTTTATATTATTTGTAAATATGTAACTATAGTATATTTCCTATTAGAAATTATGGATCAAATTCCAAAGTGCGAAGGCAAGCCATCCTTGCCTGTGGACATGGAAGCAGGCTCACAATTTAGTCCATACACTTTCGTCCTCAGAATATTCATTTCTGAGGGAGCAACATGTTGATTTCAAGTAGTGGGGGGTTTCTTTTAAAATCAGGAGCTAATTCTGAACAGATTGGCATTCAACGGGTCAGTGGGACCTAATATGTCACCTGACAATTGCTGGCATAAGGGAAATATGGCTCCCAAGCCTCTGAGGTAAAACACTGATCTGGAAACAATTTTTAACTTGAAAAAATATAAAAAATATGGATGCACACAGTACCTCTCAACAGCCTAAGAATAACTGTGTGCTCGCAGAGAGCAGGAAATGAATTGAAGATTAACACTGAAGATACAAGCACAACGCCTTCATCATATTGGCTAACCTCTTCATTTTGTAATTCTGTGACAATCCCATGAGCATTTTGAATTTTTCAAAATATTTTCTGTATTCTAATTTTTAAAGCAATGGATCATTTAGTACTCCTACATTCTTTAGCTAAACATTTGTCATTGATTTTCCTTTACTGACAACTAACTTTTAACCAAAGGTATTCCCCACCTTAGCTATTATAAGCTTTTACACACTTTTCCCTCAAAGCACAAGGCCTGTTGTTGTTGTGTTTTTCACCAGGTTCAGAATTTGAGCTTCTCTTCATAACTTTTACAGAAACATACCTTTAATATTGCTGGATAATGTGTAGACAGAGTCCTAATTTAAATTTAAACTACACCCTATCAGTCCATTGTATCTTCCAACTTTCTGCAAAGGGAGGTTGATGTTAACCTAAACCCTTTTTAAAGAAATTCATTTATCACTGAACATAATGCTTGTTTAATAGTTTTTCATTTTATAATTTAATTGTTCATTGCTACTGTACCCAGAACAACAATTTGAGTTTTTCTATACAGCTATACTCAAGATCTCTCTTATAGACCGCCTTCCTAAATTTTTAAAAAGACTCATAATAAAACAAACCAGCACAAAGCCATAGTATCTGTTTTAGCTTTTCAATTCATACTCAGTTTTACTTTCCATGAGGCAATCCATTAAAGCAACGTTTGTCAAAAATATTGCCTCTAAAGTTCTGTCAAAGTTTGTAATTTAGTTTATATTTGGGGAGATGGGGAAAGAATATGAAAGTTCTCAGGTTTTCTATTGCTGAAATCATATTGGAAATCTCTTTCTACTCCTGCCTTAAAATCCTCATGATTTCTGGTTGCACAAGGACATATCTGTGAGCTTATAAGTCTTCATGGAAATAACAGCCTTACTTTGGAAAATAAGCACTTTGGAAATGTTCAATCACTCATGGCCATATGTTAGCGCATTTTCCAAAGCTGACAGAGAAAATGAGAGAAAAATTCATACCTCTCAAAGGATGTAAGGCAATGCACATCACCAATAAAGCAAGCACAGCAGAGGTGGCAATTCCAAATAAGATTTTTAACCATCTACTTATATAAAAACCATGGGTGGTGTTCATCAAATCCAGAAGAACAGCTGCAACCAAGCGGAAGGAAGTCAGTCCTGCAGGGATTGTCTTGGCAATGGCTGTGCCCTAACCTAAGCTGTTTCTTGGAGCTGTTTCCTGTAAGGTCAGGGTTTGAGGCAGAAACCGGCCCTGGGAGCGAGGAGGCAGATCTTTCTAAAGTGTGCCTCACGCCAGTATGGCCAGGGTTGAACCTGAGTGGGGCCAGCTGAAAGGCTTAGAAAAGACAGACAAGAGAATGAAAGCTGCTTCTCTGAGAGGCAGCGACCATGCCCGCAGCCATGCCTTTATTTTATAGCAGATACTATGAGGCAAAGTAAGGGTGTGACCAAGATGTTTACACCATTCTCCTGGGTTTCAATCCTACCCAACTACATGCAGCTGAACTCTATCAAGCCTACATCACTCAGGCACATGGGACCACGTGTTCTGGGACCATAGGTTCAAGCTTACATTGGCTATAATTGTGCTTGGAGGGCCCTCTCCAAGCTGGGACTTGCAAGTGGCAATGAGAGGACTGTGCTCTCTCATCAGTCCAAGGGTCGAACCTGTCCAAAACACTGTAGTGGCTCCCCACAATAAAGTTTTAATTCTGTTTCTTTGTTACTGATGTTGTGGCCCCATCCCATAGCAAAGAAACAAGTACCGGAAGATGGGGCCCAGAAATCAGGATTTTAAAAAGATTCCCAGGTGATTCTAATGTGCAGCCAAGGTTGAGAACTACTGTATAGATAATATTAAAAATATATCTAAACGTGCAATTCTTTGTCCTAAAAATGAGCATGTTCATAAATTAAATGAAGAAAATTTGGATATACTTGATGGAGATTTTCACACATATTTGAGTGATGATTCCATTGACTCCACAGATGATGCTGAAAAGGAAAAATTGTCCCATTCAGTTTCTTAAGTAATACTCCTTCAGGAATGCCGAGTCATGAATTAAAATTGAAACTGGGCCAAAACCAGTTTGGCTCAGTGGATAGAGGGTCGGCCTGCGGGTTGAAGTGTCCCAGGTTTGATTCCGCTCAAGGGCATGTACCTGGGTTGTGGGCACATCCCCAGTGGTAGATGTGCAGGAGGCAGCTGATCGATGTTTTACTCTCATCGATGTTTCTAACTCTATCTCTCTCCCTTCCTCTCTGTAAAAAATCAATAAAATATATTTTAAAAAATTGAAACTGAGTGCAATCATCATGCTATTGAGAAATCTCAATAGTACAGGGGGTCTTTGTAATGGTACCAGATTTATTATCAAAGATTATGACCTCACATTATTGAAGCTGAAGTATTAACAGAATCTGCAAAGGGAGAGGCTGCTATGATTCCAAGAATTAATTTGTCCCCATCTGATACTGGCCTCCCATTTAAATTGATTCGATGATGGGTTTCCTATGATGCCAGCATTTGTGATGACTATTGATAAATCAGGAGGACAAACTCTAGACAAAGTAGGTATATTCCTACCTGAACCTGTTTTCACACATGGTCAGTTATATGTCGCATGCTCTCTAGTTTGAAGAGCATGTGATGTTACAGTTAAAGTTCTAAGTACTTCATCACAAGGGAAATTAGTCAAGCACTCTGAAAGTGTTTTCACTCTTAATGTGGTGTACAGGGAGATATTAGAATAAGTTTAATCACTTTACCAGTCATTGTTTGCATCACTGTTGTTTTTATATCATGTTTTTGTTGTTTTCATATCATTGTTTTGTTGTTTTTATATCATGCCTCTGTCGTTGTTATATCCTTTTGTTCTGTTTATTTATTAATAAACTTATATGTTATTTTCACATACATTTTACTAATTTTCTTTCATCGTTCACACTTCTATTATAAAGGGCAAATAACAATATTAAAATATCTCGGCCAATTAATTCCCTTTTTAAAAAAATTTATTTTATTGATTTTTTACAGAGAAGAAGGGAGAGGGATAGAGAGTTAGAAACATCGATGAGAGAGAAATATCGATCAGCTGCCTCCTGCAAACTCTCCACTAGCGGTGTGCCTGCAACCAAGGTACATACCCTTGACCAGAATCGAACCTGGGACCCTTGAGTCTGCAGGCCGATGCTCTATCCACTGAGCTAAACCGGTTAGGGCAATTAATTCCCCTTTAATGTGCATGAATTTTGTGCACCTGGCGACATTAATAAAAGACAAAGATGTTAATTGACCATACCTTCGCTATGCCCACCAGCCAATCAGAAGAGTATGCAAATTAACCCAACAAAGATGGTCGTTAAATTAGCATAATTCAGGTGGAGCGGGCAGCACCAGATGCTGCCCGCAGGATCCAGGCCGCAGATCGGGGACTGGGGAAGCAGGCAGGGTAGCGCAAGTTTCCACCCTGAGAGGCAGAGCCGGCAATCATCCTTGCCAGAAGCCTGAGGCCAGGGCATGGGCAGAGCCTGCGATCAGAGCGGCTGGGGGTCCTTTGCCCAGGCCTAAGGCCCTGGCCAGAGGTCTTAGGCCTGGGCAGGCAATTGGAGGGGACTGGGGGGTCCCCTGCCCCAGCCTACCATCCCAGCCAGAGCCTGAGGCCTGGGCAGAGGTGGAGCCAGCAATCGCATGGGGCTGGGTGTCCCCTGCACAAGCCTAATGCCCAGCCTAAGGCCTTAGGCATGGGCAGGGTCAGAGCTGGGGTTCGGTATGAACTACAGAGGAAACACTTTTTCTGACCATTCATTGGCTAAGCTCCATGTATGCCACTGGTAATATTTTTAGTAACTTGGGTAATAAGAATCCAAGAAGGTAATGTAGGGTTTTTCCATCTCACTCCTGGAGAAAAAAACAAAGGTCTACTGCAGAGGGGCTAAGAAATATCATATCCTGCCCTAGCCAGTTTGGCTCAGTAGATAATGCCTTGGCCTGCCTACCACAGGGTCTGGGTTCAATTCTGACCAAGGACATGTACCTAGGTTGCAGGATCTTCCCTGGCTTGGGCCCAGGTCAGTTCTCATGCAGGAGGCAACCAATCAAAGTGTTCCTCTCACTTTGATGTTTCTCTGTCTTTCTCTTCCTCTTCCACTTCTCTAAAAATCAATGGAAACATATCCTCAGGTGAGGATAAAAAAAAAATAAAGAAATGTAATATCCTACAAAAGACACATCTTGAAAATGCCTAAAGAAAGTTGTCATTTTTTCATGGTGAAGGGACTGGAGTCTGTGTTGATGAAAAATCCTTGGTGGCTGTGGTAACAGGCAGTGGCTGCAACAGCGGGGTAATGGGGCTGGTTCCTTCCCTTGATCAGCCCTGTTGCCTCCCACAGAGGGAGGCCAGACTGCAGCTTAGGCCCGCTCCCCAAAGGGAGCATGGGTGCAGGGTTGCTGGTATAGTGGTGAGCATAGCTGGCTTCCATAGGGAGCAGGGAGCAGGCCTAAGCCACCAGTAGGACATCCCTGAAGGCACCCAATATGTGAGAGGGGGCAGGCTGGTCTGAGGGACCACCCCCCCCCAGTGCATGAATTTCGTGCACCAGGCCCCTACAATATATATAAAAGCACCAGGGGATAGACACTCAATGCAGAAGCTGCCCCCTGGTGGTCAATGCACTCCCACAGCCAATCTCCTGTGGTTGGCCAGCAGCATTGGCATCCATTCCTTCTGCGCCTGGCCCAGTGACCATTGCCAACTCTCCTGACCCCGCTGAGGCCTTTGGCCCAGGGCTGGGATGGGGAACTGGGGGTGTGTGGCTCCTTTCCCAGAGGGACTGAGGACCAGCTCCCTCCTTGGGGCTGGCAGCCAACTTCCCATGCTGTGTCCCTCCCCCTCGGCTGGCAGGCCCCGATAAGCTCACCACCTTCCCGTGACAGTGGTAGCATGGTCACAAGGGAGGGAGGAGGAGTTAGGTGGGGAACCATACGGTGGTGGGGTGCCTGTGTTGGCTTTCAACATCCGTTCCTTCTGTGCCCAATGATCGGCTCCCTCCTCAAGGCCAGGAACCAACCTCCTGTGCTTCATCCCTCCCCCCAGCGGCAGGCCCCAATAGGCCCACAGTCCTTCCCTTACCCCTCCCCCAGGCCAGCAGGCTCCGATTGCTGGCCAGGCCTATGAACCCTACATGTGCACGAATTTGTGCACCGGGCCCCTTGTGTTATAATAAATTTGATTCAGATTCTTTGTCTAGGCAAAGGAGTAAGTTAATCTCTGATCAACTCTTAGTACATTTTTTAATTGGTTTTTCTTTTAAGACTCTCTATCTCAAGACACATCCACACCAACACCCTTTACCACGTCTGGAATTTCCATTTTAAATATGTTATTAAAGAGACCTAACTGGTTTTGCTCAGTGGAATGAGCACTGGCCTGCAGACTGAAGGGTCCTTGGTTCAGTTCCGGTCAAGAGCACATGCCCGGGTTGTGGGCTCAATCCCCAGTGTGGAACATGCAGGAGGCAGCCAATCAATGATTCTCTCACATCATTGATGTTTCTATCTCTCCCTCTCCATTTTTCTCTTAATATATTTTTTTTAATTTTACAAAATAAAATTAATAAGTGATAATATTGGAAGCTAATACTAATTTAAAAACATTATAGTAATGACACAATTATTTAGAAAGCTTACAATCCAATTTAAGAAACATTTCTCTTGGAAAAACTGGTTTCAGCATTATACCAGAATTAAAAGTGAAGAGAGGTTCAGAAAAAGCTAGACACAGAAAATTGCTTACTGTATGATTTCATTCATATCAAGTTCAAAATCTGTCAAAATCCATCCTTGGTGTTAAAAGTAAGGATACTAGTTATCCTTGGGGTATAGTGACTGGAGTGGGGAATGACGACTTTCCAGGGTGCTGGCAATGTTCTGTATCTTGATCTGGATTTTGGTTACACAAGTGTGTTCTATTTATAAAAATTCAGTGGTCTATATTAGACACTTAAAATTTGTACTTTCTTATGTGTATTATACTTCAATGAAAATTATACTAAAAGTTAAAAGTTAGGTGGCAGATATATATATATATATATATATATATATATATATATATATATATATTAGAGGCCCGGTGCACAAAAATTTGTGCACTGGCAGGGGGGTGTCCCTCAGCCCCACTTGTGCCCTCTCACAGTCTGGGACACCTCGGGAGATAACAACATGCTGGCTCAGGCCTGCTCCCGGGTGGCAGAGGGCAGGCCCAATCCCTAGGTGCCTGCCTCGCAGCCACTGGTCCGGCTCAGAGCAGGGCCGATTGGGGAGTTGGGACGCCTCCCCCTGTCATGCCAAGAGCAGGGCAGATTGGGAGGTTGTGATGCCACCCCCAGTCACACTCAGGGTAGGGCCGATTGGGGGGTTGGGGCGCCGCTCCCTGTCACACTCAAGGCAGGGTTGATGGGGAGGTTGCGGCGCCACCCCCTGTCATGCAAGAGTAGGGCGGATTAGGGGGTTGTGGTGCCTCCCCTGTCACATACAGAGCCAGCTGATCAGGGGGTTGGGATGCTGCTCCCTGTCACACACAGAGCAGGGCCCATCAGGGGGTTTGGGGCTCCATACCCTGTCACACACAGAGCAGGGCCGGTCAAGGGGTTAGGGAGCTCCCCACTGTCACACACAAAGCCGGCCAATCAGGGGGTTGGGACGCTGCTCCTTGTCACGCATAGAGTAGGGCCAATAGGGGAGTTGGGGCACCACCCCCTGTCACCCACAGAGCAGGGCCAATCAGGGGTTTGGAGCACTCCCCCTTTCACTCTCAAGGAAGGGCCGATGGGGAGGTTGCAGCTCCACCCCGTCACACATAGAGCAGGGCCCATGGGGCAGGTTGGGGCACCGCACCCTGTCACACACAGAGCAGGGCCGATCAGGGGGTTGAGAAGCTCCCCCCTATCAGGCACAGAGCAGGGCCGATCAGGGGGTTGTGTCGCCTTCCCCTGTCAAGAACAGAGCAGGGCAGATATGAAGGTTGTGACCCCACCCCCTCTCAACACAGAGCCGCAGGGCAATCAGGGGGTTTGGGCATTGCCCGCTGTCATGCTGCTCCAGGGGCCAGGAGGCCTCGCAGCTCCGCTGATCCCAGTGCTGGGAGGCCTTGTGGCTCCGCATGACACCAGGGCAGTGAGGCCTTGCGGCTCCACTGATCCCGGTCCTGGAAGGCCTCGTGGCTCCGCTTGACACCAGGGCAGTGAGGCCTCACTGCTCCACTGACCCCAGTGCTTGGAGGACTCATGGCTCTGCTGATCACGGTGCTGGGAGGCATATTACCCTTTTACTATATAGGATAGAGGCCTGGTACATGGGTGGGGGCCGGCTGGTTTGCCCTTAAGTGTGTCCCGGATCATGGTGGGAGTCCCGCTTTTGTGCCTGGCCATCCTGGATGAGGGGATGATGGCAGTTTGCAGCTGGTCACACCCCCTTCAGGTTGAGGGTCCCCACTGGGGTGCCTGACCAGTCTGGGTGAGGGGCTGAAGGCCGTTTTCAGGCTGGCGGGTGACTGAAGCTCCCAAACTCTCCTTTTATTCTTTTTTTTAATTCTGGGATTTATTTACCTTTATGGCTGTCACTGGAGCTGAGAGCCAGCTTTAGCTCTGAGGCTCGGCTCCAGCTCTGAGACCTCGGCTGCTGAAAGTAGGTATCTGGGCTTTGTTTAGCTTCTATAATTGAAACACTGTTGCTACTCCAGCTCTGAGGCCCGGCTGGCTGAAAGCAGGTTACTGGGTATTGTTTAGCTTCTATAATTGCAACATAGTTGCTTAGAGTGCAGCTCAGAGGCCAGCAGTGGCAGGCGGGGAACCTTGGCTTCCTCTGTCACTGGAGCAAGCAAGCCTTCTATTCGCTTCAGCTGCCTGGCTGCTGGCCGCCATCTTGGTTGGCAGTTAATTAGCATATAGCCCTGATTAGCCAATGGGAAGTGTGTCAGAAATACGGTTAATTACCATGTTTATCTATTATTAGATTGGATATATATATATATCCTAAGTCACATCCAGCAATGTAATCCCAGACCATTTCCCTAAAAATAAATAAATAAAAATGTCCTAAGAATGTTGTAAGTAGAAAAGTGCATTTAAACTTCTCAAGTAAAACTGAATAACACAATTGAAGGGAAAATGGACACAGACCCTGGGGCAGTGGGACTTGCCCAGGGTGAGGATGGCTGGGGATCAATTGGAGAAAAAGGACACATACGTAAAACTTTATACAATAAAGAAAAAAATCATAATAAAAAAGTGAAGCAAAATAAAGTATATCAAATGTGCTAGCTCAGCTGGAAAAGGTAAGTACTCTTCCAGAATTAACACACACACACACACACACACAAACACACAACACACACACACACACAAAACAAATCACAAAACTGATCAATGGACAATGGTCACTAACATTAGTTTAGTTCCTACTACATTTCAAACAAAATATTATTTATTATGCATATTTCATATTACTTAATCCTAATATCCTTATGAGGCATATTTTCAATTTTTACACTAATTATCAAGTACATATAGGTAAAACTTATCATGCTTCATAAATTTACATAAGTATTGACATATGCACTTGTCATAGCATCTAAAAAGCACAAAGTATTTCACTTCTTTGCCATATCAGTGTTTTCCTAAGAAAGTAAATATGCAAATTAGGTAGGATTTCCATGATCATTGCCCACTCTAATCTGGTAGCAACAAAATGGCTCTGTGGAATGTCAGAAAACCAATCCTGGAATTCATCAAGAAAGTTAAAAAAAAAAAGATAAAACAAACTATGGTATAATCCCTTTAGTTTAGCTATGTCATCTTCTTAAAGCTAACCTCCCCAACCCACTGCCATGGCTCATATTAGTCAATCAATTACTGAGCTACTCTCTGTAAACTGGAAAACTAAAAGAAGGATGGAAAAGAAAATTCACAGCAGTGCTTTATGGAATAAACCTCAATGAACAAATACAAAACTGTAACTTTTTTGCTAAAAATTTAAAATGCTATTATTCTGGTGGCCAATACACAAGAATCTTTGCATCTTTCAATTGAGTATGATATCAGCAATCATTTAAAATGACATTTTAAACACATATTTCTCTGGTGTCATCTGCAATGACAAACTTTTTGCATGGCTTTTTTATTTGGTCTTTAAGTTGAAAGATGTTTTCTTTCACTGTTTTAATAGTAAATGCATCAAGATTGGCACATATCTGGAAAAGAAACATTTATCAATATTTAAATAATTAGTTTTCTCTCTCACAATTGATTCAATGTAAGTTTTTTATTTGTGTGTGTGTGTGTGTGGATAGCATTTTAGTATTGCTTCATCAGTGGATCTGATTAACCAATAATCAATAATGTTTGTCCTGATAATGTAAAAAGGAGCTTCTAAATCAAGTTGGTGGATAATGCCAGAAAAGCATGCTCATTTTCATTCTTTACATTCTATTTTCTAGCTGGAAAAACTGACACGGAAGGAGTGTAGCAACTTGCAGGGATTAGCAGATAATGTTAATGAGAAAACCATATTGCATGAGGCATTTTAAAGGTCATTTTGACCTCCCTGGATCATATTACCACCCTCTTCTACAGGAGGAAGCTTGGAGCAGCTGAAGCCCATGTGCCCAGATCTAGATTGGAATTTGTCCTTAAACTCAGCAATAAAATATATCTTGGAGCCAATAATTGTACCTTTGTCTGCTCTACATTATTTTTGCTGTACTCAACTTAAAATAGGGACTTAAAAATACAAATGCAATTGACCTTGATGCCAACACACTTCTTGGGTTATTTTGAATTCATTTAACACTTGAGATCAACAAGAGTACTTTATGTGCTGTTACCATTTGGGGGTCGCTGAAGACTAACACGTTTGTTTGTTCTTAAATTCTTTATTAATTAAGGTATTACAAATGTGTCCTCATCCCCCCCATTTAATCCCCATCCTCTGCCCCCTCCACCCCCCCCCCCACTCATGCTCTCATCCCCCTGTTGTCCATGTCCATTTGTTTGGCATATATGCATGCATACAAGTCCTTTGGTTGATCTCTTCCCCTTACCCCCTCCCTCCGCAACTTTCCTTCTGAGGATTGATAGTCTGATCGCTGTTTCTCTGTCTTTGGATCTGTCCCTGTTCATCAGTCTATGTTGTTCTCTATAATCCACAAATGAGTGAGATCATGTGGTATTTATCTTTCTCTGACTGGCTTATTTCACTTAGCATAAAGCTCTCCAGTTCATCCATGCTGTTGCAAAAGGCAAGAGTTCCTTCTTTTGACACATATGTAATACCCTTTGTAATACTTTTAGCAATAAAAAAAAAGAGTTCCTTCTTTTATACCACAGCATAGTATTTCATTGTGTAGATGTACCACAGTTTTTAAATCCACTCATCTGTTGTTGGGCACTTAGGCTGTTTCCAAATTTTAGCTATGGTGAATTGTGCTGCTATGAACATAGGGATGCATATATCCTTTCTGATTAGTGTTTCTGCTTTCTCAGGATATATTCCTAGAAGTGGGATCACTGGGTCAAATGGGAGTTCCATTTTTAGATTTTTGAGGTAGCTCCATACTGTTCTCCACAGTGGCTGTACCACTCTGCATTCCCACCAGCAGTGCAGAAGTGTTCCTTTTTCTCCACATCCGCTCCAACACTTGTTGTTTGTCGATTTGTTGATGATAGCCATTCTGACAGGTGTGAGATGATACCCAATTGTCATTTAATTTGCATCTCGGTATAATTAGTGACTTTGAGTATGTTTTCATATGTCCTTCGGCCTTCTGTATGTCCTCTTTCGAAAAGTGTCTATCTAGGTCCATTGCCCATTTTTTGATTGGATTGTTTATGTTCCTATTGTTATGTTTCATGAGTTCCCTGTAAATGTTGGAGATTAAACCATTATCGGTGACATCATTGGCAAATATGTTCTCCCATGTAGTGGGTCTTCTTGTTGTTTTGTTGATGGTTTCCTTTGCTTTGCAAAAGCTTTTTATTTTGATGTAGTCCCATTTGTTTATTTTCGCTTTAGTTTCCAATGCCCTAGGAGCATTATCAGAGAAGAAATTCCTTCAGCATATGTTTGCGATTTCACTGCCTGTGGATTCCTCTAGTATTTTTATAGTTTCCAGTCTTACGTTTAAGTCTTTTATTCATTTTGAGTTTATTTTTGTGTATGGTGTGAGTTGGTGGTCTAGTTTCATCTTTTTGCATGTATCTGTCCAGTTTTCCCAACACCATTTATTGAAGAGACTGTATTGACTCCATTGTGTGCTCTTGACTCCTTTGTCGAATATTAATTGGGCATAGTGTTTGGGTTGATTTATGGGTTCTCTATTCTATTCCATTGATCTATATGTCTGTTCTTGTGCCACTACCAAGCTGTTTTAAGAACAGTGGCTTGTAATACAGTTTGATATCTGGTATTGAGAACCCACCTACTTTGTTCTTCTTTCTCAGGATTGCTGCAGCTATTCAAGGTCTTTTTTTATTCCAGGTGAATTTTTGGAACGTTTGTTCTAGATCTGTGAAATATGCCATTGGTAATTTAATGGGGATTGCATTGAATCTATAAATTGCTTTGGGTAGTATGGACATTTTGATGATGTTGATTCTACCAATCCATGAACACGGTATGTTCTTCCATCTGTTTCTGTCTTCCTCTATCTCTTTTTTCAGTGTCCTGTGGTTTTTCGCATATAAGTCTTTTACCTCCTTGGTTAAGTTTATTCCTTGGTATCTTAATTTATTTGGTGTGATGGTAAAAGGGATTGCTTTTTTAGTCTCACTTTCTGTAAGTTCATTATTGGCGTAAAGAAATGCCATGGATTTCTTGGCATTAATTTTGTATTCTGCTACATTGCCAAATTCATTTATTAAGTCTAATAATTTTTTGATAGAGTCTTTAGGGTTCTCTATGTACAGTATCATGTCACCTGAAAATAACAACAGTTTTACTTCTTTTCCAATTTGGATGCCTTTTATTTCTTCTTCTTGTCTGATCCCAACGGCTAGTACTTCCAGTACTATGTTGAACAGGAGTGGTGAGAGGGGGCATCCCTGTCTTGTTCCTGTTTTTAGGGGGAATGGTTTTAGTTTTTGCCCATTGATTATGATGTTGGCTGTGAGTTTGTCATATATGGCTTTTATTATGTTGAGGTATGATCCTTCTATTCCTATCTTGCTGAAAGTTTTTATCAAGAAAGGATGTTGGATTTTGTGAAATGATTTTTTCCGCATCAATTGATATGACCATGTGGTTTTTTTCTTTCAATTTTTTTATGTGATGTATTACGTTTATTGATTTACAGATATTGTACCATCCTTGCATCCCTGAGATAAATCCTACTTGGTCATGGTGTATGATATTTCTGATGTATTGCTGGATCTGATTTGCCAGGATTTTGTTGAGGATTTTGGCATCTATCTTCATTTTGCTAGGATTTTGTTGAGGATTTGGGCATCTATGTTCATATTGGCCTGTAATTCTCTTTCATTGTGTTGTCTTTATCTGGTTTTGGTATTAGGGTGATGCTGGCTTCATGGAATGAGCTGAAAAGTGTTCCTTCCTCTTGGATTTTTTGGAATAGTCTGAGGAGGATAGGTTTTAGTTCTTCCTTGAATGTTTGGTAAAACTCCCCTGTGAAGCCGTCTGGCCCCAGGCTTTTGTTTGCTGGAAGCTTTTTGGTTACTCCTTCAATTTCCTCCATAGTTATTGGCCTATTCAGATTTTTAGATTCTTCCTGATTAAGTTTTGGAAGGTTGTATTTTTCTAGAAATATGTCCATTTCCTCTAGGTTGTCTAGTTTGTTGGAGTAGAGTTGTTCACAGTATTTCCTAACAATCCTTTGTATTTCTGTGGGGTCTGTTGTTATTTCTCCTCTTTCATTTCTGATTTTGTTTATTTTGGTCCTCTCTCTTTGTTTCTTGGTGAGCCTGGCTAGAGTTTCATCAATCTCGTTTATCCTTTCAAAGAACCACCTCTTGGTTTTGTTGATTTTTTGTATTTTTTTTTTTTTTTTTTTGGTCACTATGTTGTTTATCTCCACTCTGATCTTTATTATTTCCTTCCTCTGCTTACACTGGACTTTTCTTGCTGCTCTCTTTCTAACTTTTTAAGTTGTAGGATTAGGTAATTTATTATTATTGTTTCTTGTTTTTTGCAGTAGGCTTGTAGAGCTATGAACTTCCCTCTCAAGACTGCTTTCATTGTGTCCCATAGGTTTTGGATTATTGTATTTTCATTGTCATTTGTTGCCATGATGTTTTTTATTTCTTCTTTGATCTCTCTGGTAACCCAGTCATTCTTTAATTGCATGCTATTTAGTCTCCATGTGTTTGATATTTTTGGATTGTTTTTATTGTAGTTGATTTCCAGTTTTATGCCATTGTGATCTGAGAAGATGCTTGATATGATTTCAATCTTCTTGAATTTGAAGAGACTTTGCCTGTGACCCAATATATGGTCTATCTTTGAAAGTGACCCATGTGCATTTGAGAAGAATGTATATTCTGTGGCTTTGGGGGTGAAATGTTCTGAAGAGGTCAATTAATTCCATCTGATCTAGTGAGTCTTTTAGGATTGATGTTTCTTTGCTGATTTTTTCTTTAGAGGACTTGTCCAATGGTCATAATGGGGTGTTAAAGTACCCTAGTATGATTGTATTGCTGTCAATCTCTCCCTTGATCTCCTCCAGAAGATTTATTATGTATTTGGGTGCTCCTATATTGGGTGCATAAATATTTACCAGAGTTATTTCTTCTTGTTGGATTGCTCCCTTTAGCATTATGAAGTGGCCTTCCTTATCTCTTTCAATGTCCTTCACTTTGAGATCTAATTGTCAGATATAAGTATTGTTACCTCAGCTTTTTTTCTGCTTCCATTCGCCTGAAAAACCTTTCTCCATCCCTTCACCATCAGTCTGTGGGCGTCTTTTTTTTTGAGGTGTGTTTCCTGAAGACAGCAGATATATGGGTCATGTTTTCTTTTCTTTTTTTTCTTTTTTTAATTTTTTTATTGCTTAAAGTATTACAAAGGGTATTACATATGTGTCCTTTTTTCCCCCGCCCTTGACAATCCCCTGGCCTCCCCTACCCCCCGGGTCTATGTCCATTGGTTATGCTTATATGCATGCATATAAGTCCTTCGGTTAATCTCTTACCCCCCTCCCTCCTGCCCCCCAAATTTCCCCGGCCTTCCTTCTGCAGTTTTACAATCTGTTTGAGGCAGCTCTGCCTCTGTATCTATTATTGTTCAAAAGTTTGTAATGGTCTTTATTATCCATGAATGTGTGAGATCATGTGGTATTTTTCCTTCATTGACTGGCTTGTTTCACTTAGCATAATGCTCTCTAGTTCCATCCATGCTGTTGCAAATGGTAAGAGTTACTTCTTTTTTACAGCAGCATAGTATTCCATCATGTAGATGTACCACAGTTTTCTAATCCATTCATCTACTGATGGGCACTGAGGCTGTTTCCAGATCTTAGCTATGGTGAATTGTGCTGCTATGAACATAGGGGTGCATATATCCTTTCTGATTGGTGTTTCTGGTTTCTTGGGATATATTCCTAGAAGTGGGATCACAGGGTCAAATGGGAGTTCCATTTTTTTGCTTTTTGAGGAAACTCCATACTGTCTTCCATAGTGGCTGAACCAGTCTGCATTCCCACCAGCAGTGCACGAGTGTTCCTTTTTCTCCACACCCTCTCCAGTACTTGTCATTTGTTGATTTGTTGATGATAGCCAGTCTGACAGGTGTGAGATGGTACCTCATTGTTGTTTTGATTTGCATCTCTCAGATGATTAGTGACTTTGAGCATGTTTTCATATGTCTCTTGGCTTTCTGAATGTCCTCTTTTGAAAGGTGTCTATTTAGGTCCTTTGCCGATTTTTTGATTGGATTGTTTATCTTCCTTTTGTTAAGTTGTATGAGTTCCCTATAAATTTTTGAGATTAGGCCCTTATCAGATATGACGTTGGCAAATATGTCTTCCCACGCAGTGGGTTTTCTCGTTGTTTTGTTGATGGTTTCTTTTGCTGTGCAGAAGCTTTTTATTTTGATGTAGTCCCATTTGTTCATTTTCTCTTTAGTTTCAACTGCCCTAGGAGCTGTATCAGTGAAGAAATTGCTTCCGCATATGTCTGAGATTGTGTTGCCTTTGAATTCTTCTACAATTTTTATGGTTTCCTGTCGTACATTTAAGTCCTATATCCATTTTGAGTTTATTTTTGTATATGGTGTAAGTTGGTGGTCTAGTTTCATTTTCTTGCATATATCTGTCCAATTTTCCCAACACCACTTATTGAAGAGACTATCTTGGCTCCATTGAATGTTCTTTCCTCCTTTGTCAAATATTAATTGAGCATATTGGTTCGGGCTGATTTCTGGGTTCTCTATTCTATTCCATTGATCTATATGTCTGTTCTTGTGCCAGTACCAGGCAGTTTTGAGAACAGTGGCTTTGTAATACATCTTGATATCTGGTATTGAGATCCCACCTACTTTGTTCTTTCTCAGGATTGCTACAGGTATTCGGGGTCTTTCTTTATTCCAGATGAATTTTTGGAGAGTTTGTTATGGATCTGTGAAGTATGCCATTGGTATTTTGATGGGAAGTGCGTTGAATTTATAGATTGCTTTGGGTAGTACGGACATTTTAATGATGTTGATTCTACCAATCCATGAACAAGGTATGTTCTTCCATCTGTTTATGTCTTCCTCTATCTCTTTTTTCAACGTCCTGTAGTTTTCTGAGTAGAGGTCTTTTACCTCTTTAGTTAGGTTTATTCCTAGGTATCTTAATTTTTTTGGTGCGTTGGTAAATGGGATTGTTTTTCTAATCTCTCTTTCTGAAAGTTCACTATTGGTGTATAGAAATGCCTCAGGTTTCTTGGCATTAATTTTGTATCCTGCTACTTTGCCAAATTCATGTATTAAGTCTAGTAGTTTTTTGATGGAGTCTCTAGGGTTTTGTAAGTATAATATCATGTCGTCTGCAAATACGGACAGTTTTACTTCCTCCTTTCCAATTTGGATGCCTTTTATTTCTTCTTCTTGTCTAATTGCAATGGCTAATACTTCCAGTACTATGTTGAACAGGAGTGGTGAGAGTGGGCATCCCTGTCTTGTTCCTGTTCTTAGGGGAAATGGTGTTAGTTTTTGTCCATTGAGTATGACGTTGGCTGTGGGCCTGTCATATATGGCTTTTATTATGTTGAGGTATGATCCTTCTACTCCCACCATGCTGAGAGTTTTTATCAAAAATGGGTGTTGGATTTTGTCAAATGCTTTTTCTGCATCAATTGATATGACCATGTGGTTTTTTCCTTTCAATTTGTTTATGTGATATATCACGTTTATTGATTTGCGTATATTGTACCATCCTTGCATCCCTGGGATAAATCCTACTTGGTCATGGTGTATGATCTTTCTGATGTACTGCTGGATCTGATTTGCTAAGATTTTGTTGAGGATTTTGGCATCTATGTTCATGAGGGATATTGGCCTGTAATTCTCTATCATTGTGTTGTCTTTACCTGGTTTTGGTATTAGGGTGATGCTGGCTTCATAGAATGAGCTTGGAAGTGTTCCTTCCTCTTGAATTTTTGTAGTAGTCTGAGGAGGATAGGTTTTAGTTCTTCTTTGAATGTTTGGTAAAACTCCCCTGTAAAGCCGTCTGGTCCTGGGCTTTTGTTTGCTGGAAGCTTTTTGATGACTGCTTCAATTTTTTCCATAGTTATTGGCCTATTGAGATTTTTAGATTCTTCCTGATTGAGATTTGGAATGTTATTTTTTTTTTTAGGAATTTGTCCATTTCCTGCAGGTTGTCTAGTTTGTTGGAGTAGAGCTGTCCATAGTATTTTTTAACAATCATTTGTATTTCTGTGGGGTCTGTTGTTATTTCGCCTCTATCGTTTCTGATTTTGTTTATTTGGGTCCTCTCCCTTTGCTTCTTGGTGAGCCTGGCTAGAGGTTTGTCAATCTTGTTTATCCTTTCAAAAAAACAGCTCTTGGTTTCATTGAATTTCTGTATTGTTTTTTTAGTCTCTATGTCATTTATTTCTGCTCTAATCTTTATAATCTCTTTCCTTCTGCTCACTCTGGAATTTTCTTGTTGCTCTCTTTCTAATTCTTTGAGTTGTCAAGTTAGAAGATTTATTACCATTTTGTCTTGTTTTTTGAGATAGGCCTGTAGAGCTATAAACTTCCCTCTCAGGACTGCTTCATTGTGTCCGATAGGTTTTGGATTGTTGTGTTTTCATTGTCATTAGTTTCCAGGATGTTTTTAATTTCTTCGTTCATCTTATTGGTAACCCAATCAATATTTAATAACATGCTATTCAGCTTCCAAGTGTTTGAGTATTTTGGGTTGTTTTTATTGTAGTTTATTTCTAATATTATGCCATTGTGGTCTGAGAAGATGCTTTTTATGATTTCAATCTTTTTGAATTTGTGGAGACTTTGCTTGTGACCCAATATGTGGTCTAATTTTGAACCTGTCCCATGAGGACTTGAGTAGAATGTATATTCCATGGCTTTGGGGTGAAGTGTTCTGAAGATGTCAATTAAGTCCATCTGATCTAGTGAGTCATTTAGGATTGCTGTTTCTTTGCTGATTGTTTGTCTAGAGGACTTATCCAGTGATGTCAGTGGTGTATTAAAGTCCCCTACTATGATTGTATTGTTGTCGATCTCTCATTTGATATATTCCAGGAGTTTTTTTATGTATTTGGGTGCTCCTGCATTGGGTGCATATATGTTTACCAGGGTTATATCTTCTTGTTGTATTGATCCCTTTAGTATTATGAAGTGGCCTTCCTTATCTCTGGTTATGGCCTTCACTTTGAGGTCTATTTTGTCCGATATAAGTATTGCTACCCCAGCTTTCTTTTCCTTTCCATTTGCCTGAAAGATATTTTTCCATCCCTTCACTTTCAGTCTGTGTGAGTCCCTTCTACTGAGGTGGGTCTCTTGTAGACAGCAGATGTATGGGTCATGTTTTTGTATCCATTCAGCCACTCGATGTCTTTTGGTTGGAGCATTTAGTCCATTTACGTTTAAAGTTATTATTGAAAGGTACTTGTTTGTAGCCATTTCTTTTTTTGTGTGGCTGTTTTTTTCTGCCTTTTTATTTCTTTTTACCCCAGTCCCTTTAGCATTTCTTTCATTGCTGGCTTGGTGGTGATAAACTCCCGTAGCCTTTTTTTTTGTCTATGAAGCTTCTTGTTTCCCCTTCAATTTTGAATGATAGCATTGCTGGATAGAGTATTCTTGGATTCAGTCCTTTGCTTTGCATCACTTTGTAAATTTATGTCCATTCTTTTCTGGCCTGATGTGTTTCTGTTGAGAAATCATTTGATAGTCTAATGGGAGATCCCTTGTATGTAACTTTCCGTCTCTCTCTTGCGGCCTGTAAGATTCTCTGATTGTCCTGAACATTTGCCATGGTACTTATGATGTGTCTTGTTGTGGGTCTTTTTGGGTTCATCTTGTTTGGGACTCTCTGTGCTTGTGTGGCTTTTTTCTTCCCCACCTCAGGGAAGTTTTCTAATATTATTTCTTCGAGTAGGTTTTCTAACCCTTGTTCCTCTTTCTGTTGTTCTGGCACCCCTATTATTTGTATGTTGTTTCATTTCAAGATGTCCCAAAGCTCCCTTAGGCTCTCCTCCTGTCTTTTAATTTTTTTCTCCAATTGCAGTACAGTTTGGTTGTTTTTTGCTTCCTTGTCTTCTAATTCACTAATTCGGTCCTCCACTTCTCCTAGTCTACTGTTGATGCTTTCAATAGTGTTTTTTATTGCAGCTATATCACTCTTCATTTCTTCTTGGGTCTTGCATATGTTATTGATTTTTTCATCTGTTTCTTCTTGATTCTTGCATAAGTAGTTGATTTTTTCATCTGTTTCATCTTGCTTCTTGCATATGTTGTTGATTTTTCCCTCCATCCGGTTTATGCACGCTAGGACCCTTATTCTGAATTCTTTTTCTGTCATGTTGCATGCCTCTGTCTCACTTAGGTGCTTTTCTGGTGAGGCCTCCTTTTCTTTCCTTTGGCGGTTTCTTTGCCTGCCCATGTTTGATCTCACTGACATATCTAGATGTTGAGTTGTTCAGTGGCTGCTCCCTGGGTGGCAGTGGGTCCTTGGGCTGTGGTTGCTCCTTGGGTGGTTGCGGTAGCAGCTGCTCTTCAGTTGGCAGCAGCTCCTCTGGTGGGGGCTATTCACAGCTGTGGTGGCTCTTCTGGCTGGTGGGGGGAGGCTTCACGTACAGCTGCTGTTCCTCAGACAGAGGGTGTGGTGATCAGGAGGCTGCTGTTGCTTGGATCTGCTGCGTTGATTTAAAGGCACAAAATACAACACAACAAGGGACAACGTACCAGGCACTGAACACAAATATATTCATGGTATTAATAACCCCAAATAAAGGTGACCACTAGAATTAAGAGAATTAGGGAATAGGGAGGAAAGAAGATAAAAAGATAAAAGAGAAAAAGGAAAAGAAAAGAAAAATAAGAAAAAAAAAACAAAAAAGAAGTGCAAAAATGAATTTGGAAAAAAAGAGGGGGAAAAAAAGAGTGAAAAGAGAGAATGAAGTAGAAGAGGGGGAGAGACTATTTGTATGAGGAGAAAACTCTGATAGAACTGCCACTAATCCCAACAAATTCCAGCAACAGATTCCTGGAGATGAATTCAAACTATAAACAACCAATGATATCAAGAGAGGCAAGGGAAAACAGAAGCACAAAAATAGCCGGGATGTGGGGGAGGGGAGGGAGGGGAAAAACCAGCAGGAAAAAAGTAGAAGAAAAAGAAAAACAAACTCACAACCAGTCTTAAAAAAGAAAAAAAAAACACAAAACAAAGTGAGAAAAAAAAAAAACCACAGACAAACAAAAAAACAATATATTCAACAATCAAGCAAACAGCAAGAAAACAATAGAAAGATAAGAGAAAAAAAATATTTGGATAGTGAGGAAGGATAAGGTATAGGTTTATAAGGATTTAGAGCGGTGGATTGGAAATAGGATATATAAGTAGGGTGAAATTAGACAGGGGGTAAAAAGACGGAATAGGGAAAATCTAAAGCAGGAATTGGGTAAGAGAAACAGGACACCATAAGGGGAAAAGTGAGGAAGAGGGTTTTAGCATAGAGGTAAAATTGAGGTAGGGAAAATTGATGCTAAAGGAACGATGAAAATAGAATGGAGAACACTACTCCCAAAATTAAAAAAAAAGAGAGAGAGAAAATAAAATGGCGCTTTAAAAAATGGTAAAATGGTAGCAGTAATAATAATGGTTAAAAATAAAAATGTAGTAATTAAAAGGGTAAAATCAGGTGATGGAAAAAGAAGAAAAAGAAAAAAAATTGGTTTCTTAGTTAAAAGGCGAAAAAAGAAAAAAAAATTGCAGTAGTAAAGGTCTTTCGGTTCTTCTACTCTTCAGCCTGGCTCACCTTAGTCCTGCCAGTTATTCAGGAGAGTGTTGAATTTCCCTGCAATACACTGTTCCTCTGTGTTGTAAATCACAGTTCTGATTTTAAAGCAGGCTGTATTTGTGATCCAGACTGCCTTAATTTGTGTTCACCTAAGAGTCGGTTAGTGGCTCAGCCTCTGGGTGGCAGTGTTTTGGTGTTGGCTTCTGAGGCTATACAGCTTCTCTACCCAGCAGCAAGGGTTTATTTTTTCCTATTGCACTTAAAACTGGTTTGGGGAGGGCAACTGCCCAGAGCTGGTTCTTAAATAAATGTTGCCCTGCTCTGTGTTGTTGGTGGGACTGAAAGTCCCTCTATAGGACAGACCCTGGTAACTCCCAGGGACTAATCAGATTATTTTAATCCTTTATCTTGTACAGGGTGGAATCTGGGTGTGGCTGTGCTCCTTGTCTGGGGGGTGGGGGGAGGAATTCCACCCTCTGGAGAGAATGGCTGCCCCAGTCCTGGGCCCAGGGGCATCTCAGCACTCAATTCGTTGTCACCTCTCCCGGTCCCCCCTCTCTCCTCAGCCTTTCCCCAGATTCCACTCGTCGGCACCTTCTCCCTCTGTTCAGCACAGGTGAGTGTCTGTATCTGAACTGTCCTATGAGCAGGGTTCAGTGAAAACAAACAAACAAACAAACGCCGGCCGGCCGCGGAAACCCTCCTCTCTTACCAGCACTGCATGATATGGTCAGCTCCTCAGGCTGCCCCCTTTAGGCTCAGTCCTCCGTAATCACAGAATCCAAATCTCAAATACCCCGGCTCCAGGAATCCCTCGGAACTCCTTTCCCCAGTCAGGGGCTGTGTCTGTCCCAAGAGACGCGGCTGTCTGCCACGCGGTCTCCCTCCGACTGTCTGGGCTCAGATGTCTGGCAAAGTTTCCTGCCCAGATCCCTGGTTTTTTACCTTTCCAGGGGAGCTCTGCCCTTCCCAGCTGCAAACTGTCTCACCAGCTGAGTAATTTCGCCAATTCGGGGTGGGTGTTATTAGTTTCAGCTGTTTACTCCATTTGCTCTGGGACAAGACCTGGGACGCATTTGCCTATATCGCCACCATCTTGCTTCTCCAGGTCATGTTTTCTTATCCACTCAGTTACCCTATGTCTTTTGATTGGGGCATTTAATCCATTTACATTTATTTTTTATATCAGGGAAGTTTTCTGTCATTATTTTTTTAAACAGGTTTTCTATTTCTTGCTAAGTTTCCTCTCTTTCTGGCACTCCTATTATTAGGATGTTGTTTCGTTTTGTGTTGTCCCAGAGTTCGCTTAGGCTCTCCACCTGCTTTTTAATTTTTTTTTTTTCTACAAGCTGCTCTGCTTGGGTATTTTTTCCCACCTTGTCTTCTAGCTCACTGATGCAGTCCTCTGCTTCTTCTAGTCTACTGTTGATGCTTTCTATTGAGTTCTTTATAGCAGTGATGTTATTTTTCATTTCTTCTTGGTTTTTCTTCATTTACTCTAGGTTCTTACACATATTATTGAATTTGTCTTCCATTCTCTTCACCCACCTTATGGCCATTTCTCTGAATTCTTTATCTGACAGGTTGTTTGCCTCCATTGCCTCCATTTCGTTTACTTCCTTTTCTGGTGATGCCTGTTTTTCTTTCATGTGTGGGCTGGTTCTTTGTCTCACCATGATCTCTCTTCTCCAGGTGTTTGGTTATATTGTTCTCTTTCTGCTTCGTTGATTTAAAGACACAAAATACAACACAACAAGGCACGATGTAAAAGGCACTGAGCACAAATGTATTCACGATATTAATAACCCCAAATAAAGGTGACCATCCTAGCAAAGAGAATTAGGGGATAAGAAAGAAAGAAGAGAAAAAGATAAAAGAGAAAAAAAAGGAGTGCAAAAATGAAATTGGGAAAAAGGAGAAAAAAAAAGTAAGAGAGAAAAGAGAGAGAATGAAATAGAAGAGGGGAAGAGACTATTTATATGGGGAGAAAACTCCAAGAGAACCACCACTAATCCCAAAAAATTCCAGCAACAGATCCCTGGAGACGAATGCAAACTACAAAGAACCACTAATATCAAACGAGGCTAGGGAAAACAGAAGCACAAAAATAAACGGAGGGGGGAAAAAAACAACCAAAAATAAAAATAAAAAGCAAAAAAATCTCACAAACAAGCATTAAAAAAAAAAACCAATATATACAACAATCAAGCAAACAATAGGAAAACGATAGAGAGGAAAAAAAATTGGATAGTGAAGAAAGATAAGAGAGAGGTGTATATGGATTTAGAGCACAAAATTGGAAATTAGATATATAAGTAGGGTAAAATTTAGACAGGGGGTAAAAAGAAGGAATAGGGAAAATCTAAAGCAGGAATAGGGTAAGAGAAACAGGACAACAAAAGGGGAAAAGTGAGGAAGAGAGTTTTGGCATAAAGGTAAAGTTGAGGTAGAGAAAAATGATGCTAAAGGAATGATGAAAATACAATGTAGAACACTAATCCCAAAATAAAATAGAGAGAAAGTAAAATGACACTTTAAAAAATGGTAAAATGGTAGTAGTAATAATACTTGTTAAAAATAAAAATGTAGAGAGAAACCAAGATGGCGGCATAGGTAAACACGGGAGTTTGCTGCCTCGAACAACCACTTCAAAAATACAACTAAAAGACGGAACGGACATCATCCAGAACCACAGGAAAGCTGGCTGAGTGGATGTTCTACAACTAGGAGGAAAGAGAAAAGCATACCGAGGCTCAGAGGAGGCGCAGTGCTGAAGTAAAATACTAAGGTTCGGAGTGCATGTGGAGTGGGCTGGAGGCTGAGGGCGCGGTTGTTTTCAATCGGGAGGGAGTCTCAGGCTCTGAGCTCCAGTTCCGGGCGAGTCTCTAAGGACCCAGACTCATATGGGAGAAGCGGGAGTGTCTGGCATCGCTCAGAACCCTAGGGCAGCTTTCTCTCCGTGGGGCTTGCAGCAACTACTGGGACACTGAGAAGCAGAGCCTCTGAGGGCAAGACTGAGAGCAGCCATAATTGCTAACCCCGCCCTGTTGATCCCATGGGACCCGCCCCGCCCAAGCCCTGCAGGGAGGCTTTTGCTGGATAGCCTCAGGCAAAGGCTAGATTAGCACCTCCCTAGAGATCCAGGAGCCAGGAAGCCCAGAGGTCAGAGTGGGACCATCCAGCTTTAAGCTCCGTGGAACCATAAAAGACACACTCAGGAGGCAGACTCAGTGAGGACCAAAGCCCCATCGAAGCAAGTCTAGCCCCAGAGGGGTGTCTCCAGCACAGAAGTTCTCCCACCGCAGACACAGCTGATTCTCACAGCCAATTGACCTGGAGGTCAATTCCTCACAGTGATAACTACAACAATCAAGGCTTAACCACAACAAGACTGTGCACAAAGCCCACAAGGGGGTGCACCAAGAGTGTCTACCTTAGGTAATTGGGACACTTAGCACAGAAAGGCACTCTATCGACACAGCGAAGCATAAAAAAATGCCGAGACAAAGAAACAGGACACAAACGACAGAATTGGAGGAAAGCAAACTGTTGGATATAGAGTTCAAAACCACACTTTTAAGGTCTTTAAAGAACTGTTTAGAAGCCCTGGAAAAGACTGGTAAGACCGCCGATAAATGTAGTGAGATCCTCAAGAAATCTAATGAGACCCTCGATGTTGTGATAAAGGACCAACTAGAAATTAAGCATACACTGACTGAAATAAAGAATATTATACAGACTCCCAACAGCAGACCAGAGGGTCGCAAGGATCAAGTCAAAGATTTGAAATACGAAGAAGCAAAAAACACCCAACCGGAAAAGCAAAATGAAAAAAGAATCCGAAAATATGAAGATAGTGTAAGGAGCCTCTGGGACAGCTTCAAGAGTAGCAACATCCGAATTATAGGGGTGCCAGAAGATGAGAGAGAGCAAGATATTGAAAACCTATTTGAAGAAATAATGACAGAAAACTTCCCCTACCTGGTGAAAGGAATAGACTTCCAAGTCCAGGAAGCGCAGAGAACCCCAAACAAAAGGAATCCAAAGAGGACCACACCAAGACACATCATAATTAAAATGCCAAGAGCAAAAGACAAAGAGAGAATCCTAAAAGCAGCAAGAGAAAGAAAATCAGTTACCTACAAGGGAGTACCCATACGACTGTCAGCTGATTTCTTTTTTTTTTTTTTTTTTTTAAATATATTTTATTGATTTTTTACAGAGAGGAAGGGAGAGAGATAGAGAGTTAGAAACATCGATGAGAGAGAAACATCGACCAGCCGCCTCCTGCACATCTCCCACTGGGGATGTGCCCGCAACCCAGGTACATGCCCTTGACCGGAATCGAACCTGGGACCCTTGAGTCCGCAGGCTGACGCTCTATCCACTGAGCCAAACCGGTTTCGGCGACTGTCAGCTGATTTCTCAACAGAAACTTTGCAGGCCAGAAGGGAATGGCAAGAAATATTCAAAGTGATGAATACCAAGAACCTACAACCAAGATTACTTTATCCAGCAAAGCTATCATTCAGAAGTGAAGGCCAGATAAAGAGCTTCACAGATAAGAAAAAGCTAAAGGAGTTCATCACCACCAAACCAGTATTATATGAAATGCTGAAAGGTATCCTGTAAGAAGAGGAAGAAGAAGAAAAAGGTAAAGATACAAATTATGAACAACAAATACACATCTATCAACAAGTGAATCTAAAAATCAAGTGAATAAATAATCTGATGAACTGGTGATTGTAATAGAATCAGGGACATAGAAAGGGAATGGACTGACTATTCTTGGTGGCGGGGGAGAAAGTGGTGTGGGGGTGAGTGAAGAGATTAGAAAACAATCGTGCACCTATGGATGAGGACAGTGGGTGGGGAGTGAGGGCAGAGGGTGGGGTTGGAACTGGGTGGAGGGGAGTTATGGTGGGAAAAAAGAGTAACTAATGTAATAATCTGAACAATAAAGATTTAATTTAAAAAAATAAAAATAAAAATGTAGTAATTAAAAAGGTAAAATCAGGTGATGAAAAAATAAAATAAAATAAATAGTTTCTTAATTAAAAGGTGAAAAAAGAATTTAAAAAAATAAAAATGTGCAGTAGTGAAGGTGCTTCAGTTCCTCTACTCTTCTTTTTGGCATGCCTTAGTCCTGCCAGGTATTCAGGAGAGTGTTGAATTTCCCTGCGATACACTGTTCCTCCATGTTGTAAACCACAGTCCTGATTTTAAGGCAGGTCATATTTGTTTCCAGACTGCCTTTATTTGTATTTACAGAAGAGTCAGTTTGTGGATTAGCCCCGGAGTAGCAGTGTTTCTGGATTGACCTCTGAGGCTATAAGTCCTCTCTATCCAGAAGTTAGGGTTTATTTTCCCTATTGCACTTAAAAGTTGTTTGGGAGAGTCGACTGCCCTAGAGTGTGTTCTTTAATCATTACTCCCCGCTGTGTTTCCCAGGTTCCACAAACATAACATTCCCCTGCAGTATCTGTGAGTGACCCCAACTGGGCAATCCCATGCACTGTGTTTAATAATCAAATGCAAAGATTTAAGGGGAAAGGAAAAAACAAGAGCCTGAGAAGTTGCATGAATTCGCAACCCTCCACCTTCCAGCTCTGTGCCCAGTCTCTTCTGCGCGTCCTCTCTCCCCTGGCAATAGGCAGCTGGCACACTGGCAAAACCTGAGGCAGCTTTTTTGCATCCAGTCCAGCAATGGGCTTATTTTTAGCATTCCCTTCTGCCAGCAGCCCTGTGGGAGCTCTTCCACACTTGCAGATCACGCTGGCCCCAAGGGCCGTGGACTTTGTGGGGCGCAGATTTCCCCTGCGCGAGGAGTTCCTCTCCAACCTGAATTGCAAACCGCACCTTTAGGGGAAATCTGACCTTTCTGTGAGGAGAAGCAGGTTTCCTCTAAGTCCACGTAGTCGTCCTGCTTGAGATCCATTGTTTCCAGGTTAGTAGCAGATCTCTGGATGCCATGGATGCCAGGTCTTTGGATGTATACGCTTCCAATAACAGCCATTCAAAATGGCGCGGTCTCCGCGGCTGAGCAGATGCTCAGGGAGAGATTTCGGCTGCAGTCTTCAACCATCCCCTTTCCCCGGGAGTCCTCTGTCTTTCCTGGCTGCAAACTGTCTCCCAGCTGAATATCTTCTGCTTATTCGGGCTGTATGTTACCCATTTCAGCTGCTCACCCTTATCTACTCCTGGGCAAGGCATGGGCCATTTTCTTTCCAGGCCTTGAGTAATACGTTTTTAATTACAGATCTGCATGTCCCCAGTTCCCCATTTATTTTGGATTACCCAGAATCTGAGAATTACACAGAACAAAAAAGTTAGCAGCAAAGACATGATTTGAAATTCACTGAGTATGAAAATAAGAAACATTTATAGCTTTATTTATATTCCAATATCAAATACATCATTAACTTTTCCACTGGGAGGAGATATTTAAAAGAAGGTATTAAATTTGCCCCACATTTCATTAATTATATCAGCTTTCCATAATCTTTGTGATTTGTTCTGTCATAATTATTTATTAAGTCATATTACTGTTTTGTAGAAAACTGAATATACTTACTTTAACTAAAGCAAATAGATTTTATTTAACAGATGATCCTGGAATATCTCCTTTAATGCACTTGTGGAAAATGAAATAAAATTAAAGCATTTGGCATACGACTGGGGCAAGAGTTTCATTTAATAATGTTCTTATAATTAATAACATTTCATAATACTTATAATTGTTAGATAACTATTATTTCATGCTAAAGCTGCTAAATTCACTAAATAAATTATGTATATTAATGTAGTCTTTATCCATTGAAAGTGGTCTGAGTGTCACACATTTCGGCTGGAAATAGAAATGGGTGAAAAATATACACATAGTATGTTATTGACAAAACTTCTCTGGAAGGAGAAAATATACAACTCTCTAAAACTACAGGTACTGTCTCTTTAGCCATTTATATTTTTAAGGTCAGGCATCCTCAATTATATTTACACACTGGAAATGACTCTTTTTAGGTATATAGTTTGACAAATGTTTACAGTTTGTCACCACCATCACAGTCAAGATTTTTCCATCATCTATAAAAACCCCTCACCCCCCCCCCCCCCCCCCCCCGCTATGTAGTCAGCTCCCTCCCGCTGTTCCCTGGCAGTCCCTGACTTGGTTTCCGTCCTTATACTTTTGTCTTTCAAAAATATCATATAAATAGATTCATGGAATGTGCAGCCTTTATGTTTGGCTTTAACTTAGCGTAGGCAGTTCGAGATGCATCCATGTTGTTCTCTCTATCAGTAATTTGTGCCTTTTTATTGCCGACTAGTATTCCCCTGGGCATCTGTGACATCTATGATTCCCCCTTGCAAGCTGGGTAAGCCTATTTAGCTTAGGAAAGAATGGAATTACCGCCAAGCCAATCAGATAAGTGAGGTATCTCTCATCAAAGTTAAGAGAATGCTATTAATAAGTTTGTAGAAAAATTCTCAATGAACACACATACTGTTTAAGTACATTAGCACAACATAAATATACTAATATGAAAATACTGTACTTATCAGTTGTGGTAGATTAGCTCTAAAACTCAGATTTGAGGAATCCCTTATGATCACAAGGGGAAACCTGTACTTCTCACTGAGAGAATTTAAACATGGCACTTTGCAATTGTTGTTAGGAGCTCGGAGGCAAGCGCTGGATAGAGCTGTCAAGTAGAACAGTGTTTTTGGGCAGATGTACTGATGAAAAGAGAATGTGATTTGTAAGAAAAAGGCAAGGTGTAAAATGAGATGGGGAAAATCCCATTGCAAGGATAACTCCCAATCTTAGATGTATAGACCAAGATTTTAGAGACAAAAAAAAAACTAATTTTGACATGCTTTTCATATGCTGTATTAAATGTGGTACTGAGACTTGAAAACAATACCCAAAATATGGATAAATACTAATAAATATGATCTACAATCTAACACTGTAGTTTTAAGTTTCCAACTACGTGTAATCCAAATGGAAACTATATTTGATTTCTATTTTGTTTTCTAATCACTAACAGTTAAATCATAAACTTAAACCTGCTGCATGTAAGTGTATAGTAAAGATTTTCCCCAAGCTTTGTTTTAACATGCATACGATTGGGGGAACCTATTTAATGCAATGCATGGAAATAATTAGTGAATGTTAAAGACAGCTCCTACCCCAAATAGGGTAGGATTAATTAAGTTTGTGATTTGGATTATTTTCATCTAATCAATAAATCTGCAATGTGTCACTGAGCTTTGTGCTTTCACAGATGCAATATAAATTACATTTTAAGCTCTCAGCTTCCTATGTGGTACATACCCATTATCACCTCCATGTTCTAGGTGAGAAACCACAGCTCAGAGAGGTTCGATCAGTGATTCAGATCACACAGCTAGAATAGGGCAGAGCTGGAAGTCCCATTATCTGATTCCATGTCCAATATCCCAGTGCCTTTACCCAACACTAGGCATGGCTGATAATCTATGCGACGCTTTGTAAAGAAGCAGACAATCCTGTAGCCATACTTCTAAGTGAAGTAAAGTTGTTGTTTTTTAAGCATCTAAACATTTTCACTGTAATGTCAAATTTTCTATCAATCTTGAAAGAGCTTGTCTTTGCAAGAAAAGTTGGATTTTTTATTTTGCTAATATTTCTGATTTCACCCATAGACTGTTGTTTACTTTACATTTAAATATCCACACTTATGTTGAAACTATTTTCTGGACACAAATAAAAGAATATTTGTATTCTGTTGACAAAATTAATTGCAATAATTCTGTTAAAGATCATATGAAAGTGAAAGTGAATATCAGAGGTCTATTTGTCATTTTAAGGATATATGTTTCCAGTTTCTCAGTACAAATAAGTCTGTTTCCTAGACCACAAATGCTTATGCATTTGACATATTTTTATTTCATAGAAATATAAGTACTCTAGGAAATAACTTTAATAATAGAAGAAAGTATATTGTATCTCCTATAACATTGAGAATATCTTCCCCAGATATTTGATTTTCTTTCTGTATTCATTTTTAAAAGTTATGTTACACACACACCAAAAAGCCAGATTGAGAAAGTGCTTAAGTGATACCAAAATTAAACCAACCTATTGAGTTTATAAGCCAAGAATTCCTGCAATGGACTATTTAGAAATATCTTGTTTCACTCTGTACTTTTCACAGTATGTCAATCTGAACTGATGTTCTAATGGATAAAGTCATGGGTCTATGATTTTAAAATAGATCAGATAAAATCAAGTCAATTGGAGACTGAGGATTGCCATGAAAAGAGTACATGCTGTGCAGTCAGACAGATCGGTCTCCAGATCTACTCTCAGCCACTGCTAACAAGTGATTTAACCTTTTAAAAAATTTGCAATACAAATAGTAGTTTCTACTTTCTCATTTATTGTGAGAATTTATCAAGAAATAAATCATGAAGAGAAACATCTGAAATTCTTGTGAAGTTGCAGTTTAAAGAGGCTTTGAATATTGGAGTTTTATTACATAATACATTTAGTTAACTTTTACATTCGTCTTACTTCCTCTAGGAAAAATACCAAAGCTAGTTATGAAACAGATCAGAAAATGCTGGTTATTTCTGTTAAAGAATAGCAGTTATTCATATCAAACTGTATGGAAATGAAGTAAAGTGTTACTCATCCAGTTAAAAGATAAGACTTTCTGTAATAATTTTGTAAACAACACAAAGAAGAACAGCTTTGCTTTCGGCGATAGTGTCTGCGACCAGTCCATAAGCCATAAGAAAAACTGCTTCTTTGCAAGCAGAACTTGAACATTTTTATTACTAATAAGGCAGAAATATTAACTGGAATCTGATAAATTTCATATTTAACATCCTCTGGACCTTAAGTATTTTGAAAATACTTAAGACCCTTTAGAAACCAAATATTTTGAAGTTAAAAAAAATTCTATTGAAAAGCTTTTGATTGAAGGCCTTTTCAGGTCTATTTCAATGTAAAGTCTGCCCTTTGCTGGAAAATGCTATTATAAAATTTTGTTGATAAGGAACATTGTGTTTTCAGCCTGAGACCTAAGTCTCCTTAGGTAAGATACAAATTACTTCTCACTTCTACTCCTACAGGTGGTGCCCCTCCTGTTTTCAGCCTCCATGCACTTCTCAGTCCACAGACTATTTCTCTCCTACTGCTGGCCTCAGGCCATCCTGCATTCTCTTTGTTGGGAGGTGGTTTTGCATCACAGCAGGAAGCGGTGCAAGGGGCTCTGTGCCCACCTAGGAAGAAGGTAACCAACAGACCCTGTTCTCCTGAGAGGCAGTGCTGCCGGGTCTGCAAATAGCCTAGTTCCACTTGTCACGGTCACTTTATATCTATCCTAGTTCTGACCCTCTGATGCATGTTAGCTTCAGGTCCTTAGCCATTCCTACTTCCCTCCAGTTGCCTCACCCCGCAGCCTAACCTGTCCAAGACCACCCCTAAGGCTTCCGACATATGCACACAGGGGCGCTCGACAGAGCCAGATGGACCTCTGGAGTGTGCTTAACTTTCTTGCTACTAATAATACATATTTCCTTTTCTTTTGACATAATCTTTGAGAGGAAATAGATGACTTTTATTTTTAGCTAGCACCATGTATATGGATGTGTGCATGAGCGCGCGCACATGCACAAACACACGCACACACACGCTCACATTTGGATCTGTCAGATTTTGCTCTCCGTGCCAGGGAACATGTGTTCCCACAGAATGGGGAGAAGCCACCTCCACCCACCTTGCATATTCCCTCCTGGGTCCAAGCTTCCAGGAAATGAGTTTCCTAAAGAGAAAGATAGAGAAAAACACACATAAAAATAACTCTCCTAGAACCTTAGCCCGCATGAGTATCCCAGGAGCTCCTTGCTCCCGTTGATGGAATTATAAAATTTATACACTGAAATGTTCTAGTCAGAATTAAATTTGAGTTGTGTGTAAGGACATTGGCATACATTGTATCTCTATGACCGCTAGCCTTTAGAGTTGGGTCTCAAATAGAATGGTAGTTATTAAAGTACAGGGTTGTGAGGATAACATACCCATGAGAACAACCCATTCATTCACTGCCACTCAGTAACACCGGCAAAGAGCCCTAGAGCAGAGTCAGGTATGAGTGATGAATCAGATAACCACATGGAAATCAAATCTTGGCAACAACAGGGTTTAGGGGTGGCAAGGTAGGAGATGAATTGCAAAGTTCTTAAGCTGATAGGCACCCTTCAAGAGAAGCTGTGCAAGTTAAGCAGACATAAACAGGCTCATAAGGAAAGTGTGTGGAGAGATATATTTACAGGTGTCCTGGTAAATGTTTAGAATTCAGGCTCTTATTTTAGGAGGGGGGAAGCCACAATTTAAAAGTGTTAGCCAATTTCCAGTGTAAGTATTCCCATCGTGGCTCATCTCAAACTATGGTGTGATGTCTCTGTGTGGATTTAGGGAGCCATGTGCCTGTTTGGCTCCTGCAAGCCGGTGTCAGCCACTCCCAGCACCCCAAAGGATACGTTCCTCTAATTATGGGCTTTCCTACAAACATCATCTGAGATAATCACATATGCTTTATGCTAGTACTTTATAATTGCTCAAATGATGAATGATAAACTTTTTAAAAATTGGTTTTTCAGAGAGAGGAAGTGAGAGGTAGAAAGAAAGAGAAATATTGATGTCTGTTCAAGCCCTGCAGGAGATTGGACACGCAACCCGGGTATGTGCTCTGACCCGGAATGGAACTGACGACTGTTCAGTGCACTTGTGAGGATGCGCCAACCAACTGAGTAGCACCGGCCAGAGCATGAATGATAAACTTTTAACAATGTTTTCTTTTTGTTTTGTTTTTTAATCTGTGGTACATTTACATAATGGAATACTCTTCGGCAATAAAAAAGAAGGAAATCTTACTCAACAGCATGCATGGACCTGGAGCCAGGCAGAGAAAGACAAATACCATATCATTTCACCCACATGTGGACTCTAATGAACAAAATAAACTAACAAACAAAATAGAAACAGTCTCATAGATAGAGAACAGACTGACAGCTGTCACAGGGGAGGGGGTTGTGAGGCTGGGTGAAAAGGGTGTAGGGATTAAGAAAAGAAATAGACACAGGCAACAGTATGGTGATTACCAGAGGAGAAAAGGGTGGGGGGAGGAAGAGGAGGTATGGGGGGATAAATGGTGATGGAAGAAGACTTGACTCGGGGTGATGAACACACCATGCAATATACAGATGGTGTATTATAGAATTTGTATTAACCAATGTCACCCCCAATAAATTCAATAACAAATAATAAAAATAAAAGCGTATTTTTTGCCTTAGAAAAGCATTTGTAAAAATCATAGAGAAACCCCTGAATTCTCAGTGATCTTCGAAATCTTCTCTGCCACCACCCTCCTCCAAAAACCCTCCCCCCAATCAAACTGTCCCCTTGCACACATTTTGTCATAGAATTTTTCTGTGTTTATTACAGCTGGAGAATGATGCTTATTATATATAATAAATATATTATGTAACTGAATTAACTACTCCCTGCCCCCACACAGGCATAGCCTCCCCCATTACCAGCATCTCCCACACTGAACGCATTTTGCACTCTGCTATACCTGCACTTTTGTTCATGGTGTTTGTGCAACTTAAAATGCTGCCTCCACTTCTGTTCACAAACCCAACACAAGACCTTCACGGCTCAGCCAAAATGTCTCCTACTCCTCCTCTGGTAAGCTCTCTCTGTCTTCCTTTTTTCCGCAAGTCTTCTCGCCTCATCCTTTTATACTTTCTATTTGGCTATAGATAGATTACTATTTCTCTTTGGGGCCATATAACTTGTTTTCTTTTTTTAAAAAATATATTTTATTGATTTTTTTACAGAGAGGAAGGGAGAGAGACAGAGAATTAGAAACATCAATGAGAGAGAAACATCAATCAGCTGC
Source organism: Myotis yumanensis (assembly GCF_028538775.1). Lineage (NCBI taxonomy): Eukaryota > Metazoa > Chordata > Mammalia > Chiroptera > Vespertilionidae > Myotis > Myotis yumanensis. Next base: position 77,743,406 of record NW_027223759.1, read on the forward strand.
CTCCTGCACACCTCCTACTGGGAAGGTGCCCGCAATCAAGGTACATGCCCTTGACTGGAATCAAATCTGGGACCTTTCAGTCCACAGGCCGACACTCTATCCACTGAGCCAAACCAGTTAGGGCCATATAACTTTGTTTTTTGAAGTGGATTATAAAGATTTTGAGGGTGAGGCCAATACCTCAGTGCTTGGTTCCTGACCAATGAAATTTATTTCCACTGCTCTAGTTTCTAGTCCTCATTCAAACACCAAAATAGAGAAGGTAAGGTCTAATAATCAAATTAATATTAGAATCATCATCTTTGTTAAAATTTGCTAGAATCCCCCACAAATAAACAAAACATACATATTAGACTTAATATGTATGACATCCCCATAAAAGAGATGTCATGAAAATAAATCTAGCATGTATTAGCTGAACACTAGGGAGATTTCTTTTCATCAAAATGTCTTTGTCCTCGTTTCTGAGATATGAATGGTAAACCTCCTAGAGCTATTATACAATTATAAGTCATATGACAGACCTAGATGGCTCATAGCAGATTTCAAATAAAATAAAAACCGATACTATTCTTTAAAAAACATCAATATCAACATCAGCATCTCTCTCTCAGCTCAAATTCTTATCTGCCTTTCAGAATGCCTTAATAGTACAATAATTAATGTAACTAAAATTAGAAAAATATAGAAGTAAAGGAGCTCTATCTAAATTCAAACCAATGCTACAATAGGATAGGCAATCCTGACACAATATTTCTGCTCCCTTTTTTTCCCACTAAGATCCCAACTGCCATATAGTGTTTATTGGCAGAGAGTCTAAGAATTTCTAAATTTCTAGAGGTTAGTGCTATAGAAAATTATTCTTGTCCTCAAGTGCAAGGATAAATTTTGTGGCATTTTAACATAAAATAGTTTAGACCAAATCTAAGATTGGACTTTGGTCTATATAAAGGCAAAACAAAACAACAACAACAAGTGCCGGAACAGATTGGGCCAGGGAGAAGGAGGCTGTTTTATAAAGGTCGATTTTTAAACCCCTCCTACAGAACATGATCTATGCCAAATATATCCACAATATATCCCAAAGCATAATGTCACAGGATAAACCTAAGGAGTGGAACATAGGGGGGAATATGAAAAAGAAGGTATTAAAGTCTGAAAACAAGCAGGTTGGTAAGCTCATTAGCTGCGGTGCAATTTTAAAATCTTCACATGAACGAATATGTAAATCAAAATGTACACATGCATTCATAGTCATGTGCATCGTATATTCACACATGGCACCTTTACATTATACTGTTACCTTATATTAGAACAGTGAAATTCCAGTCTCATTATAAATGTAAACGCGCCCTCTGCTGGCCAATATGGGGTATTTGCATTTTCTAGTTTGATAAGAGGAAGATTCAACATAAGATGATAGAGTTTCTGGGAAACTCTGCATGACAGAAAGCTTATTCCATATACAATACTTTTTTTTAGTTGTGAATCTCATTTACTTAACTTTTATTTTGTTATAGAGCTTTAATTTCTAAAACAATATAATAAAAACTAGAGGCCCGGTGCACAAAATTTTGTGCACTCAGGAGGGAGGGGAGGTCCCTCAGCCCGACTTGTGCCCTCTCATAGTCTGGGACCCCTCGGGAGATAACGACCTGCTGGCTTAAGCCTGCTCCCGGGTGGCAGAGAGCAGGCCCAATCCCTAGGTGCAGCCCCTGGTCGGGCTCAGAGCAGGGCCGATTGGGGAGTTGGGGGGCTGCCCCCTGTCATGCAAGGAGCAGGGCGGATCGGGAGGTTGCGATGCCACCCCTAGTCACATTCAGGGTACGGCCAATTGGGGGGTTGGGGCACCGCCCCCTGTCACACTCAAGGCAGGGTCGATAGGGAAGTTGCAACACCACCCCCTGTCACACACAGAGCAGGGCCGATCAGGGGGTTGGGGCGTTGCCCCCTGTCATGCACAGAGCAGGGCCCATCAGGGGGGTTGGGGCTTCATACCCTGTCACACACAGAGCAGGGCTGATCAGGAGGTTGAGGAGCTCCCCCCTGTCACACACAGAGCAGGGCCGATCAGGGGGTTGAGGAGCTCCCCCCTGTCACTCACAGAGTAGGGCCAATAGGGGAATTGGGGCACCCTCCCCTGTCACACACAGAGCAGGGCAGATCAGGGGGTTGGGACGCTGCCCCCTGTCATGCACAGAGCAGGGCCCATCAAGGGGGGTGGGGCTCCATACCCTGTCACACACAGAGCAGGGCCGATCAGGGGGTTGGGGCACCGCCATTGTCACACTCAGAGCAGGGCCAATGGGGATGTTATGGCTCTACCCCGTCACACACAGAGCAGGGCCCGTGGGGGCGGGGGGAGTTGGGCGCCGCATCCTGTCACACACAGAGCAGGGCCGATCAGGGATTTGGGGCACCGCCACTGTCGCAGTCAGGGCAGGGCCAATCAGGGGGTTAGGGTGCTGCACCCTGTCACACACAGAGCTGCAGGGCGACAGGGGGTGGGGGCGCCGCACCCTGTCACACACAGAGCTGCAGGGCAATGAGGGGGTTGGGGAGCTCCCCCCTATCAGGCACAGAGCAGGGCTGATCAGGAGGTTGCGATGCCACCCTCAGTCACGCTCAGGGTGGGGCCGATTGGGGGGTTGGGGCACCGCCCCCTGTCACACTCAAGGCAGGGTCGATGGGGAGGTTGCGGCGCCACCCCCTGTCACGCACAGAGCAGGGCCAATCAGGGGGTTGGGGCGCTGCCCCCTGTCACGCACAGAGCAGGGACCATCAGGGGGTTGGGCGCTGCCCCCTGTCATGCACAGAGCAGGGCCCATCAGGGGGTTGGGGAGCTCCCCCCTGTCATGCACAGAGCAGGGCCCATCAGGGGGTTGAGGAGCTCCCCCCTGTCATGCACAGAGCATGGCCCATCAGGGGGTTGGGGAGCTCCCCCCTGTCATGCACAGAGTAGGGCCGATAGGGGAGTTAGGGCACCGCCCCCTGGCACACACAGAGCAGGGCAGATCAGGGGGTTGGGGCGCAACCCTCTACCTCCCACAGAGCAGGGCCGATCAGGGGGTTGGGGCACAGCCACTGTCACACTCAGGGCAGGGCCGATGGGGAGGTTATGGCTCTACCCTGTCACACACAGAGCAGGGCCTGTGGGGTGGGGGGGGGCGGGTTGGGGCCCTGCACCCTGTCACACACAGAGCAGGGCCGATCAGGGGGTTGGGACGCTGTACCCTGTCACACACAGAGCCGCAGGGCGATCAGGAGGTTTGGGTGCTGCCCCCGTCAGGCTGATCCCGGTGCTGGGAGGCATATTACCCTTTTACTATATAGGATAGAGGCCTGGGGGCCAGATGGTTTGCCCTGAAGGGTGTCCTGGATCAGGGTGGGGGTCCCCACTGGGGTGCCTGGCCAGTCTGGATGAGGGGATGATGGCTGTTTGCAGCTGGTCACACACCCTTCAGGGTGAGGGTCCCCACTGGGGTGCCTGGCCAGTCTGGGTGAGGGGCTGAGGGCTGCTTTCAGGCTGGCAGTTGTTGACTGAAGCTCCCAACTGCTCCTTTTTTCCCTCTTTTTTAAATTTTATTCTGGGCCAGCTTTAGCTCTGGCTCTAGCTCTGAGACTTCTGCTGCTGAAAGCAGGTATCTGGTTTGTTTGCGTTCTATAATGGAAACAATGTATAACTCCAGCTCTGAGATCCCGGCCAGCTGAAAGCTGGTTTCTGGGGTTTTGTTTAGCTTCTATATTTGTTAGAATGTTTCAAACTGCCAGCTCAGAGGCCAGCAAGGCAGGCGGGAACGTTGGAGTCCTCCTTCACTGAAGCAAGCAAGCCTCATGTTCACTTCCAGCTGCCTGGCTGCCGGCCGCCATCTTGGCTGACAGTTAATTTGCATAAGGATATGCTGATTAGCCAATGGGAAGGGTAGCGGTCATATGCTAATTACCATGATTCTCTTTTATTAGTGTAGATTTCTTCAGTGTTTCATCGTTTCTTTTAATAGTTGCCTGTTTGCATCCAGATTCAAATATGGTCCTTGCATGTAAGCAGGGTAACTTTTTAGGTCCATATTAAGTTTCAGGCTTCCTTTCTTTTCTCTCTCTCTGCAGTTTTACTGTTTGGTTTGGTTTTTGAGAAACCAGGATGCATGTCTTGGGAGTTTTCCTCAATCCAGTTTCAAATGCTGGCATGGAGTTGGTTTTATTTAACATCTTCTTCTGCCCTTGTTCTCCCTGTAAACTGATAATGAAAGGTCGAGGACTATGCCCTCCATCTTGCCCCAGGGTAAGGACTACGCCCTCCCTCTTACCCTGGATCCTCTATTTTTGGGCAGCCATGTGCTCGGCAAGGCTTCTTCCCAGAAGCCCAAGCCTCTGCTAGCCACACCCAGGACTTCTTTAAACTAACCAATGACAATCAAGGGAAGTGTGCGCCATAGATATAACCACATCCTGTGTAACAAGACACCGACTTTCGCCTGGCCAATCGGCAGGGCCCACAGACCTTTCTCCTCCCCTTACTCCAACCCCCTATAAAACCCCTCTTCCATCAGTAAGGAGGGTAGGGGAGCCAAGCCCGGGTTTGAATAAAGACTGTTATGCTTTTGCATTGGACATGGCTGGCTCCCTGGTGTGGTCTCATGGGGATCCTGAAATCTGGGCATAACAATAGTTGCCTCTTGAGACAGTATTAGAGTCAGCTTTGATTTTTGGTCAAGAGGTGTTGTGTCTTCCATTAGCAAGTGACTAATTTTTGGTTGTTTTTCTCTTTGTGATGTTAACATTCATTGATACTCAGTATTCAGACACATTAGTTTATTGGGGGTTGCCATATGATATTCAAATTCCAATATTTCTTTTCTATTGGATGGAATATTCTAGAATATTGACTGAAACATCCCCTTATCAACTATTTGGTAATCTTGAAGTACAATTACATAAGGAATGCAAAGTAGAAATGTTTGCTTTTATCCTTTATTTAGCTATTTTCAAAATAATGAGTTATTTCTTGAACATCCTTGAAAGTTTTCTACTTGTCTACCCTGCCAGCATGGCTCAGTGGTTGAGCATCAAGCTATGGACCAGGAGGTCAGGGTTTGATTCTTAGTCAGGGCACATGCCTGAGTTGGCTTGATCCCTAGTGGGGGGCATGCAGGAGGCAGCCAGTCAGTAATTCTCTCTCATCATTGATGTTTCTCTCTCTCTCTCCCTCTCTCTCTCTCTCTTTCTCTCTCTCTCTCTTACTCTCTCTCTCTTTCCCCCTTTCTCTCTGAAATCAGTAAAAACATATTTTTTAAAAAATTTCTTCTTGTCTTATCCCAGTAGCATATTTGCTGTTTAAATTATAGCAGTTCCTTTTTTGTTTGTTTGTTTCTGGCCTAAGTTATGTTCTACAATAAATCTGAATCCCTTCACTGTCAAACTGCTACTTTCTACATGCCATATCTGTATAATGTGTCTTGGGTTTGGGGGTAGGCTAAATAAGGACCCCCCGAAAGATATTCACATCTGTACCCCAGGACTTGTGATTATGTTAACTTACATGGCGAAGAAGACTTTGCAGATGTGATTAACTTAATGATCTTGTGATAAGGATTATCCAGGTTGATTCAAATGATCACAAGGGTCCTTAGAAGGGACAGATAGGCACATTAGGGTCAGAGAGAAAAGAGATAAGATGATGGGAGCAGAGATCAGAGACATACACTTTGAATATAGAGGTAGAGTCCACAGGCCAAGGAATGCAGGCAGTCTCTAAGAGGTTGGAAAAGGCAAGGATATGAAGTTTTCCCTAGGGCCCTGGAGGGATTGTGGCCCTGCTAACATTTTGATTTCAGGCTATAAAAACCCATTTTGAGATTCCGACCTGCAGAACTGTAAAGTAATATATGTGTGTTCTTTTAAACAATAAGTTTACGGTAATGTGTTATAGCAGCCATAAGAAATGAACACAACTTGACTTGTGAAAATATCTGCACCTGTTTTGAACTCATGGTTTTATTTAATAGGTCATTTTTGGATTTATAGATGTTTCTTAGTATTATGTTCCCATCATCCAAATTCAGAACAAAACTAGTGGGTTTCCACCAGACTGTTGCTAGCCTTAACTGCTTATCAATTGTTTTAAAATATTTTATGTAATGTGGGATTTCATGTGTTGAACGGGTTTTATGTGCCAGGCACTGCACTATGAACTTGGAATGGGCTTTCTTACTTATGTGTCACAACAAAACCACGAGGTACGCACTATTATCCCCATTTTGCTGGGGCTTGAAGAAGCAAAGCAGCATGACCAGTCATCAGCAGAGTTGATATTCAAGCCCAGTCTGCCAGATTTTAAAACACATCTCTCCTCTGCCACGTTGATCTGTCACTGTTCTATGTTTAATTTCTCTAGCTGGGGTAGAATATTAAGAATCTGCCCTGGCCGGTTGTGGGGCGCAGTTACAGTGTTTTGGCCAGGTTCAAACCTCGGACTAATGAAAGGACAGGGTCCTCTCATTGCCAAGTGCAAGTCCCAGCTGGAGGGCAGGGACCTCCCAGCACAATAATAGCCAATGGCTGTGGTTGTAAGCTTGAACCCATGGTCCAAACACCTGGCCCCACATTCCTTGTGCTAGAGTTCGGGTGCATGTAGTTGAGTAGGGTTGGAGCTCACGAGAATGCTGTAAACAATGTGATCACGCCCCTGCTTTGCCTCGTGACATCTGCTATAAAATAAAGACAAGGCTTGTAGGCGCTGGCACTGTCTCCTCATCAGGGAGGCAGCGTCCCACGAGACCCAGCTATTATTCTCTTGTCTGTCTTTTCCTTAATCCTTTCACCCCCCCAACTCAGGATCACCCTTGGTCGTGCAGCCACAGCCGGTTTGGCTCAGTGGATAGAGCATTGACCTGCGGACTCAAGGGTCCTGGGTTCGATTCTGGTCAATGGCGTGTGCCTTGGTTGCTGGCACATACCTGGTGGGAGGGGTGTGCAGGAGGCAACTGATCGATGTTTCTCATCTGTGTTTCTGGCTCTCTATCCCTCTCCCTTCCTCTCTGTAAAAAATCAATAAAATATATTTTTTTAAAAAAGAATCTGAAGCTCCATGAATTTTCAGGAAAGATGTGTTACTATACATGTATCTTTCTTGGGGTTTTCCCAGAAATGTCTAGTTTCCTAGAAATGTCATGTGCTTGTCCCAGATGTCAGACGGAAATGATTTCACACATCAAAATTGAAATTGTGATTGTTGGAAAAGTCAGAGGGATCAATCAAAAGCATTGAGGGAAAAGCAAAAACTCTCTCTGTCTTGGCAGGAACCTATAATTTCCCTGGGGGGAAAATCCTCTCTAAAGAGTAAAACTTTTGCCCTAACCAGTTTGGCTCAGTGGATAGAGCATCGGCCTGTGGACTCAAGGGTTCCAGGTTCGATTCCAGTCAAGGGCATGTACCTTGATTGTGGGCACATACACACAAGGGAGTGTACAGGAGGCAGCTGATGGATGTTTCTCTCTCATTGATGTATCTAACTCTCTGTCCCTCTCCTTTTCTCTCAGTAAAAAATCAATAAAATATATTTTTTTAAAAAGAGTAAAACTTTTGAATTAATATCCAGCAAAGTTATGGTGTAAACTCATATTCTGCCTATGAAGTTTTCTGAAACTGTATTATTCTTCGGTTGGTTTTTGTTACTTACATACTAGACACGTTAGCCAAGGACAGATGCTATTTTTTCCCTTGTGCCCTCTTCTGTTTCTCAGTTCTCTCTGTTTGAAAGAGAAGAGCGTGCAATTTCATTTTGCATTCTCACCTTTCCCAGCTCTGTGTTACATGTAGTCTGCTCAGGCTGGGAGGAGATACAATGTTGTTCTTCAGGCGTCTCTTCTGAACGAATCAGCTGACACATTAAACCAGCTAACAGCAAATCCTCGAGTTCTACCAATCAGCCCCTTTCCCTCTTTTCCTTCTGAACAATTAGTAAATATATCATTTTTCCAATTTTATATAATAAATTTTTTAAAGTCAAGTCCTACCCCTCTTTCAACCATACTGCTCCTATGCCCCTCTTATGTATAAGGACACTTCTCTTGGGAAAAACCTGAAAGACCACAGAGACCACAGTGGTTTGTTATCTGTACCCTCATTTCTTTTTGTCTCTTCTTAATCCACTCTGAGTACATCTCCATCATTGTTTTGTGGGACAAGTTCTAGTGGGTTGGTGTGGGGTAGGGATGGATGTGGAAGCCGACTGGATATCTTTGTTATGACCAAACTAAACCTTCTGTTTCCCCTCCAGCCTCTAAAAACCTCCTCCTCATTCAGTGTTTACAGCAAGTCCTTAAATAATATTGTTTTTTTCAATGTTGTTTTGTTATAACATTGATGAGATGCCACAGGAACTTAACTCTTGTTTGTATCAATTAGCCTATGGTAAAATTAGTTTTATTGTATGTTGTTGTTGTTTTTTTGCTGAAAGGCACAGAACCTCTCAATGGCACTGGGTGGCATATATAATTACACATATCTGTACGGACAAATACATATATGTGTGGAGATAATAATAAAATAAATTTTTAGATCTCTTAATATGATATAATTACATCAATAAATTTCCTAATATTGAAACATCCTTGGTAATTTGGAATAAATTACATTTGGTCGTGGTATATTAATGTTTTTAATATGCTGTTGGATTCTATTTGCTGATTATTTTTTAGGATTTCAAAATCAAGATTCATAAGCGAGATTAGCCAATACTTTTCTTTTTGTTTCTTCTATCTTTATCAAGTGTAGGTTTCAATGATATACTCAGTTTATTAAAAGAATTAGGTCATTCTTCTCATTATTTCCCCTAGTCTCTGGAATAGTTTATGAAGCATATTATTTACCCACTCTTTGAAAGTTTGATAGATGTTCCATGAGAAACATTTTACGAGTTGTTTCTTTAATACTTTTTGAATACTTCTTTTATGGAATTCATTTTGATCTCTACTAGTAACAACTTTTTAAAATTGCATTAAAAATTGTATCCATATCTCTTAGTTTTTTAAAATATTTTTATTCAGCACTTTCAGCAGTCTCAAATTTGCGTTAATTCACCTGTTTCAATGGTTATTTCCCAATTACTATTATTTTATATATAAGGCTGGGAAAAGTAGGTTTATAGATGTAATAAAAATAAGTAATACAATAATTAAGAAATAATAATACAGGAATAAACTCTGTGTTTCGTGTATTCACACCTGTAACTCTGCTCAGCCCTGTATTGTTTACTTTTATCCTTTGCTTAGGTTGGCTAGTGCTGTTCTATTTTATTACTTTTTATAAAGTCCTAATTTTGATTTGTTATTCCTACAAATTATTTTTTTCTACCCAAAGTTGTTAAAGATTTTAACTTTATTATTAGTTTCTGGGGGTTTAACACAATGTTAATGGGTCTTGAATTTCATTATGTGTGTTTGCTACATTTATTGAGGCAAGCATATTAATTTTCTTCTGTTTATATCAGTTAGTGTTGTTAATTACATGGATTTGTAAAACATGATAAACCACCCAGAAATTCTTAGAATGCACCATGTTTGTATTGTTATATTTTTCTTATATATTGCTAGATTTGATTATTGATGTTTTATATAGGATTTTTCACCTCTGTTTGTTAATCAGATGGGTCTTTTCCTTTTCTATAAAATCTGTAAGACTTTTGTATCAATATTATCCTGGCCTCATAAAATGAGCTGGGAAATATTCCTTATTTTTCCTTATTTTAAAGAGTTTATGTAATGTTGATGTATTTTCTTCCTTAAATGTTTAGAATAATTCACCTGTTAAGCCATCTGAGCCTGAAGTTCTTTCTGGAAAATTTTAAAAATAACACACCTAACTTTGAGAGTACGAAGAGGACTATTAAGGTTTTTCTATTATTTGTGACTATTTTAGTAATATTTTTAAAAGAGTTTGTTCATTTCATCTAATTGCCAAATTTGTAAGGCATACATTTTTATGTCATACAGAGGTGGGCAAGAGTAGCTTTATAGTTTGTGAGTACGCTAAACACAGAGTTAATAAAGCTATTGTAATAATCATAACCCACATGAATTTTTTCCATATGAACAACTGTAAACCTACTTTTGTCCACCCCTGTATGTTCTTATTATACTTTTATTGTTTGTAAAATGTTTATAATTTTCCTCTTTCATTATATATTAGAGGCCCAGTGCATGAAAATTTGGGGTGGGGGGTCCCTCACTTTTGCCTGCGCCCTCTCACAGTCTGGGAGTCCTCAGGGGATGTCCTACAGATGTCTGGCCTCCCTCCGCAGGAGGTGACTGGACAGGCAATCAGGGGATGGCGCAGCCCCATCACCCTGCCATTGCCGCCCAGCCTCCCTCTGCGGGAAGCAACCAGATGGGCCTATCAGAGGATGGTGCTGGCCCCCCTATTGCCCCTCCGCCATTGCTGCTGGTTGCAGCCCTCCTCCCCCCTTCAAGGCCATTCCCGCCCTCTGCTCGCTGGCATGCGCCTTGGCTGGCCTGGCTGAGCCTGCTCACCGGTCTCACCCCCTGCCAACTGGTCATTCTGCCATTCAGTTGATTTGCATATTACTCTTTTATTATATAGGACTAGAGGGCCGGTGCACAAAAATTTGTGCACTTGGGGGAGAGGGAGGGTCCCTCAGCCCGGCCTGTGACCTCTTGCAGTCTGGGACCCCTCAGGAGATAAAGCCCTGCTGGCTTAGGCCTGCTCCCGGGTGGCAGAGGGCAGGACCAATCCCTAGGTGCAGCCCCTGGTCGGGCTCAGAGCAGGGCCGATTGGGGAGTTGGGGTGCCGTCCCCTGTCATGCACAGAGCAGGGTGGATTGGGAGGTTGCAATGCCACCCTCAGTCACGCTCAGGGTAGGGCCGATTGGGGGGTTGGGGCACCGCCCCCTGTCACACTCAAGGCAGGGTCGATGGGGAGGTTGCGGCGCCACCCCCTGTCATGCACAGAGCAGGGTCCATCAGGGGATTGAGGAGCTCCCCCATGTCCCCCACAGAGTAGGGCCGATAGGGGAGTTGGGGCACTGCCCCCTGTCACACACAGAGCAGGGCGGATCAGGTGGTTGCGGCGCCACCCTATATCACCCACAGATCATGGCTGATCAGGGGGTTGGGGCGCCGCCACTGTAACACTCAGGGCAGCGCTGATGGGGAGGTTATGGCTCTACCCTGTCACACACAGAGCAGGGCCCGTGGGTGGGGGGGAGGTTTTAGCCCCATACCCTGTCACACACAGAGCAGGGCCTGTGGGGCGGGTGGGGTGCTGAAGCCTGTCACACATAGAGCCGCAGGGCGATCAGGGGATTGGGGAGCTCCCCCCTATCAGGCACAGAGCAGGGTTAATCAGGGGGTTGGGGCACCTTCCCCTGTCACGAACAGAGCAGGGCAGATAGGGAGGTTGTGGCCCCGCCCCCTGTCACACACAGAGCCGCAGGGCGATCAGGGGGTTTGGGAGCTGCCCCCTGTCACACTGATCCCGGTGCCGGGAGGCATATTACCCTTTTACTATATAGGATAGAGGCCTGGTGCACGGGTGGGGCTGGCTGGTTTGCCCTGAAGGGTGTCCTGGATCAGGGTGGGGGTCCCCACTGAGGTGCCTGGCCAGCCTGGGTGAGGGGATGATGGCTGTTTGCAGCTGGTCACACACCCTTCAGGGTTGGGGTCCCCACTGGGGTGCCTGGCCAGTCTGGGTGAGGGGCTGAGGGCTGTTTTCAGGCTGGTGGGTGACTGAAGCTCCCAACTGCTCCTTTTTTTCTTTTTTCTTTTATTCTGGGCCAGCTTTAGCTCTGGCTGCAGCTCTGAGGCCTCTGCTGCTGAAAGCAGGTATCTGGTTTGTTTGGGTTGTATAATCAAAACACTGTATCAACTCCAGCTCTGAGATACTGGCCGGTTTCTCGGGTTTTGTTTAGCTTCTATATTTGTTACAATGTTTCAAACTGCAAGCTCAGAGGCCAGCAAGGCAGAAGGGAACATTGGAGTCCTCCGGCACTGAAGCAAGCAAGCCTCTTGTTCCCTTCCAGCTGCCTGGCTGCTGGCCGCCATCTTGGTTGGCAGTTAATTTGCATATTGCCCTGATTAGCCAATGGGAAGGGTAGCAGCCGTATGCTAATTACCATGTTTCTCTTTTAGTAGATAAGATACTGGTAACTTTTTCTCTCTTTTCTTTTTCTTGCCTAGTCTTGCTAGGAACTTATTAATTTACTAATCTAGTCAAAGAACAAACTTTTGGCTTCCTTCATTTTTATTGCAAATTTTTGTGAATTTCATTATTTTCTTCTTTTTCATTTTCTCTAGTTTACTGTTGGAGAGTTGATGTTCTATTTTTTCAGTTTTTTGAGGTAAAATTTAAGCTATTGTTTTTCTAATTTCTTCTTTTCTAACAAATGAATTTAAAGCTATCTTTTACCCTTAAGCACTGCTTTAGTTGTATCTCCAGTTTGTATTTATTATATCTTCATTATCATAGAATTCAAAAGTATTTAATTTTATTTTACTATGATCTCTTCTTTGACCCATGGGTTATATAGAAGTGATTGCCTAGTTTCAAGCAGTTGTGAATATGTAAGTTATCTTTTTTTTTCTTTTTAGTTTTTAGCTTAATTCCACTGGGTCAAAGATCATACTCTAAATAATTTTAATAATTGAAATTTATTGATTTTTGATCCAGCATAAGTCAATCTTGGTAAACATTTAAAGTGTACTTAAAATATTAATTTTATTATTCCTAGGTGCAATATACTATAAATGTTAAGTGTATTTAGTTGATTGAGTTTATCAGATCTTATGGATTTTCCTGTCGGTTTGCTCTGTCAGCTCAGCCCTGAGAAAGAAGGAAATTCTGCCATTTACCAACAATGTGAATGAACTTTGAGGGTATTATGCCTAGTGAGATAAGCCTGACAGAGATTAACAAATATTGTATAATATCACTTATATGTGAAATCTAAAAAGCCAAACTCATAGAAACAGAGAGTAGAATGGTGGTTACCAGGGCCTAAGGGTGGGGGAATTGGGGAGACATTCTTAAAGGGTACAAACTTGCAACTAGAAGATGAGTAAATTCTGCCATCTAATGCAGAGCATAGTGATTAAAATCCACAATACTGTATTATTTACTTAAAATTTACTAGAAGACTACATCTTAAATGTTCTCATGACTTGAAGAAATAATCATTATGTGACCTGATAGAAGGTTTGCTAAAACTAAGGTGGTGATCATATTGCAATAAATAAATGTATAAAACTTGCTCATTGTACAACTTAAACAATGTTATATGTTGATTATCTCTAATAATAAAAGCCTAACATGCTAATTAGACCAGATGTCCTTCTGGACGACCTTCCAGATGAAGCCACAGCTGCAGTGGGGGCTGAGTTCCTTGTATTAATTTTGTGCATTGGGCCTCTAGTATTTCAATAAAAAAGAGAGGAATGGAGTTGGCAATGCTGTATGTAAAAACCAAAAGTGTCTGGCATGGCAATCGACATCAGACTGGCCCAACATTCTGGACAATGCAGAATGGGGAGATAGGGGACAGGGCATGATGGTTACTTAAATGTCAGCAGGTGCCAGGCAAGTGAGATGCCTAAGTAAAGCGGGTCAGGGGAAAGTGCCTACTGTGTACATTACATGGGTGTGGGTATATGAGGGCATATAAGTGTGCAGTTTGTGTGTGTGTGAGTGTGTGTGTGTGTGTGAGTGTGTGTGTGTGTGTGTGTGTGTGTGTAGCTGTGCCTGTGTGTGTCTGTGTGTGTTTAGGGGGCACAATAATGAGCTGTGACTCTTCAAAAGGAGGCAGCTGGTATTCTTCTCCAGAACAGATTTGTTTTGTGGGTCTAATGTTGCCCGATGTCCTAATATTTCCAGAGAAGCCAGAAAACAATACATTTATATAAAATATCATGAGTGTCCAACGTTGGCTCAAAATGTTAACCACACGAAGCAATGCCTGGGTGCCAGAGTTGGGTTGTGGACTTCAGGCTCAGGAAGAAGAGATGTTTGGAAGGAGTGGGGGCATGAAGAAGCGAAAACAGACAACAGTAAGGATGCTTGAAGGTTTTATTTAAGTATGTCTTTGATATATTGAAAGAGGAGCATTTTTATGACAAAAATTTCAAGAAGAAAGTTTTCTTTCCAGTTCCACCACTGTGGCCACCAGCCCAATCCTTATTTTACTGCGGAGACGCTGTGATTGGAATAATTTACATGTGCAAATTATATCATAGAAAAAAAATTTCATTGCTAACTATAAGCAGGTTAGGGTACTTCATCCAAAACAAGAAGAAAATAAAAATTTTCACTTTTATATTTTAAAGCTGATATTTTAGCAATAGTTTTATAATGGTTTATTCCATTTATACTCTTTTGGCAACACAACCTTAAAAGACAATCTATTCATTGGCATGCAAAGCAACATGGCTTCAGAATACACCTCTTAAATTTACAGAACTTAAAATTTCAAACATCCCATGTAGCTGGAAGGTGACGTTATGAAGATGATCTTGAGTAGTGACATACTTACTGCCTAAAGATAAAAGAAAAAGACAGTCATATAACAGAGCTATCATACTCAGATGATGCTGTTAAATTATCCAGGAAATATTTTAAAGATTTATTTTGGTAAAAGTTATTTATTGATCATTTTGTCTTAGGAATCCCATAGTCTTTTGAACTTTTCAAATATTTGCACTCAAAGATGACATCCTAAAGTTCCCCGGTTAAGGAATATAAAGTGTATAAATAGTTATAAAAAGCCATTATAACCCACCAAGATAAGTGGTTACTTTTGGTGTTTAGATTTTTATCACTATCCTTATTACATTAAATATATAATACCAAATTTATTTGTGCTAAAAATTCAAAATACGTAGCAATCTTGAATGTCACACTATCACATGAATGATGTATATTTCCATGTTTTATTCTTATCTGTGTTCCCAGTGCCCTGTCCCTTAATTGACACTCAGGAAATATTTTCGGAGTAAGTGGGTGAATGAGTAAATGTGTAATTATCTAAGACAAATATAATGATGTATTCTTAAATGAGTCATACTTTTGCTTATCTACCAAGAGAGCAAAGCCTCCCCTCCCCACACAAGGAACAACCTGTAGCTGTTTATGAAAGTTTTGATGGTTTTCAGAATGCACTAAAATGCAATCACCTGTTGGTAATTTTGTTCTGCAGCAGCTACTTTAAATGTTCCTGGGTGGGAAGATTATTGTGAACTGTGTTCATTTCATCAGAGAAAGAGCCATCGGCATGTCTGCGGCGGACCTTTTCAGGCAAATCATCTAGGGCGCTGAGGACAAGGGGGATAAAAATCGGTATTTGGTTAAATGCTTTAAATACATGCTTTCTGATTGCGTATCACTGGTAACGTGTGCGGGTCACTGAGAAAACAGGATGTCATATTTACAGAGGGCCGACTGTGGGAACCTGCATGAACTGGTGCGTGTCAGAATGGACAACCTGGAGGTAGTGAAGAGCAGAGCAGGACGGGAAACCCAGCCTGTAAAACTTCATGCCTTCCGCAGTGGTCCAGCTGCTCCAGAGATTTTAGTATATTGGCAACACAGAAGTTATTATTGAGACTATTAGTCTATTTAAAATTCAGAAAAATGTAAAACTAGTGGTTATTAGAACAGCCTTGCAAAGTGCAGTATTAAGGGATTAAACTTTATATTAGATTTTCTGTTTTTATTAGCAGCATATTTGGTGCCCCTTTAAAATATCATAAAATATCCTCAAGTATAAGCAACTATTTTACCACTGACTTTGTAAATTGGGTCATCAATGTTTAAAAAAGCAGTGACAATATCAGGTTATTAGCTAAATAGTAATACAATCCTTTTTGTCTTAAGATTTCTCCAAGTCTCAGTAAGCGTGCTTTAAATTTCACAAAAAATTGAGTTGAACATGAATTTCCTGCTTCTCATAATTCAAATGTCAATCAAAATGGTCAAGAGAAAGTGAGACTGTTCAGGGGTCTGTTTGGTTGTGGTAAGATCCAAGAAGGTACTTAATGGGCTTAGTCTCATTTTCAGCTGTGAAACTTTAATGGCTATTTATAGGACAGTCCCATCAAAAATGGGGATGTTGTGAAATACATGGATGTTCATTAAAAATCTTAAGTTTAATACCTTTCAGTCTTTATCAGATTATTAGCTAAACAGTAACACAAATATTTGTTGATCCCGTATGTAAATACTTAAATTCAAACTTTAAGTTTTCAGCATTATTTCTTTTTTCCTCATCCCTAGTTTTTCTAGTTTAAGCTTATCATCCTGATGTAGTTCTCAATAGCACCCTCTTCTCAAACATGTCTTGTATTGACAAATGAATAGCCTCATTATAACACAACTCTAATGTGGGATAAAAATACCACCTGTCTGACTCTATCATTAATACTTGCTACTACAGATAAAACATATTAAATTCTTGTAGATTGTCTC
The DNA here is from genome assembly GCF_028538775.1 of Myotis yumanensis. Taxonomy (NCBI): domain Eukaryota; kingdom Metazoa; phylum Chordata; class Mammalia; order Chiroptera; family Vespertilionidae; genus Myotis; species Myotis yumanensis. The sequence goes on from NW_027223759.1 coordinate 77,759,876, forward strand.
CCACCAATAGGACTTATTTCCTTACTTTGTGAGACTATGCTAATTGCTTCTATAACTCAAATCAATAAATAGATAACTGTAGTGTAAGTTTTCAACATCATGCAAAAATAAAAAATAAAGTTAAATAAGAGTGTACAGACTTAACTCTTGCCTTCCTTGTCCTTTCACTAGCCAAGCAATGAATTCCTTGGCAGCTTGGCCTCCAAATAAGAACTTAAATCACTGGTAAATGTCCCTTCAGCGTGTCTCTCAAATTCATCATGATGTTTGGCAATGCCATTCCTGATAGAAATGTGAATGGTATATTGAAGATCTGACTCTTTAGCAATATGGTTCTCACCTGGAAGTAGTGGCAGCTTGGGGTTGAAGAGACTGAGGGAGATTTAGGAGATGAGGGTAGTTAGGAGACTCGTTCTGAAACTACATGAAGTATCTGAACGGACGGTTGATGGGTGAGAGATAATAGCAGTTAAGGGGAGCATTGGCCCACTGAGCACATCCATTTCCACCTCTTCTGCTTGTCCGTGCCATTGATTATTACTATTGCATTTACTTCTGCCTCAGTGTATGTGGACTCTCCAATGTTCTATGCAACTTGCAGACAAAGCAGCTGTTTGTTAATACTTACGGGATCAGACATAGTTAAGTGAGTCAAGGGAAAGCTAAGGACCATCTCAAAATGTCAACAAAAGAACCACGTGATAATGGATGAAAGGAAACAGGTGATGGGACAGCAGTGAGAAAAACTAAGATGATGATTCCATATCATCGTCAAATGTGATCTATGTAGGTGGTTGATCAGCTGCCCTCCTGCATCTATTACCCTGGAAGGTTTCATCTTAAACACACAACAGAAACCGCCTGAAAGTGAGGATTATTTTACATTAGATTACCAAATTGTAGCATTCCCTTTCCAGAAATGAGGATAATTGTTTCTTTCAAATTTCTCTTATTTCACCAATGGCCATGTCTGTAGGCACTAACAGGGACTTCTCCCAGTGTCTGCTCTGACTATGACCACATCTTTCCTGTCATGCCCTCCACTTGAAGAACTTTTGGTGTACCACTCTGTCTCTCCAATTCTTCCAGCTTACCCATATTCAGTCTCTCTCTCTCTCTCTCTCTCTCTCTCTCTCTCTCTCTCTCTCTCGGCAAATCTATGTCCTTATCCTGATATTTAGATTCCTTCAGCTACTTTGGATGCACAACTCCCTTCCCCTGTAGGCCACTCTCCAAAGAAATTGTGAAATTCCACCATCTCTGTGAAACCCTTGCGAAAGATTTCCCTCAGTAGCCTACATGCACCGTAAAACCCAATACTGTCAACAAAAATCCAACATTAAAATGTATGCCTTACGAAGGGCTTGTGCTTTTATTTGCCTTTTTTTCTCTTTATGCGGTGCAGCTAGGCTATAATTTTAAATGTGTATCTTGGATTTTATTCTACAAGAAAATGACTGCATCTGTTTCCATTCCTTACCATGATTAACTTGGCTTGGGGTTACTTTAAATGTGATTACAGTCATGAGTTTGAACCCTACAAGGGAATGTTGAATTTGTTCTTATCTTTTGGTCAAAAAATAGATTCCTCACAGTTCATGTCTAAAAAGTCAGCTTTCAATTTTAATAGAAAATGGGTAAGAGAGTAAATATTGCTAAGACCACAGTCAGGAAAATGATTTAAAATCTACGTTTCATTACAGGGTAGGTAAGGCATTTTCAGGGTGAGAAGTGGGACTTTCAGAGGCATAATATGCAGGATAGCATCACCAACCTTGAAATCATCAAAGCTGGAAGAGCTGATACGCCCTATTTGATGAGCATAATAACATAAAGAAAGTCAGGAGATATTTTAGACATATTGAAGTAATACACTTGTGTGCAAATTTGGGACTAGGTTTAGACTCTCACTTGTTCTCGTCCAGCAGCCAATCCACGAAATCCCGGACACAGTCGTTTTGCAGAAACTCCTCATACTCCATTTGCAATGTTTCTTCGTCTGTAAAGCGCTTCTCTTTAAGTATCTGATGCAGATCATTGAGCAAGTCTGCGTGGGGAGCTGGGAACGAGCTGTGAATAACAGTGATTGGTGCAACTAAGTCTCTTCCTGAGTGGACTCACTCAAGAAGCACCTTGAAAACACAAGACCACATGAAATTGAAAGGCAGGTGCCTTGAGCATTTCAGTTGATATGAGGGACACCTTGTTTGACACGGGAATCTCAGAGTTTTGTTAGAGTTGAATGCACTCTGATTCTAAATCCTGGGAGCAGATTTTTAACTGGCTTCCTCTTTACTGAAATAAGATTAAATAAATAGCTTTTTAAAAGTAATTAGTGTACTTATGACTCTGCTAGTAATGATAGAAGAGAACAATGACTTGACTATTTTAAAAGAGTGAAGAATCCCAAATCATTTGTGCAGCTGATCTGAGTTCTGAATTTTGTTTGCATGTGTCAATATAAAAATGTAGCTGCATTACCTGGTTACATGATAGCTGATGATGAAAGAGAAAGACAATTAAAAATTTAAATAATGCCAGGAAAAATCCCAATTGCTAATTTCAAACTGTAAGTGGATAATCCACATGCCGGTAATCAACAGTTGTTTGCCATGGCAAATATGGAGAAATATTCAATAGTATTAATACTCAGAAATAAAATTGAGATACTATTCTCACCTGTCAAAATAGCAAAGACTTAATATGGGGGAAGGTATTATGAAAGGAGTATTTCTGTAAGGCTGAGCAGAGTGTGCATGTGTATGACATTTCTGGAAAGCAAGCAGGAAAGATATTGTAAAAGACTTAAACTTATTCAAACCCTTTGACACAGTAATTTTAGTACCAAAAATCTAGCCTCAGGAAAGAGTAAAAAAATGTAGGGAGAAAAGTTATTTGCAGCATTCTTTGTAGGAAAATGTAAGAACTCAAGTGTTCAATAGAAGAGGAATAGCTAAAGAAATATTGTACACTGATGAGATGAAATAGTATGCAGCTATTAAATATCGTACATTTAATAGATATTTGTAATGCTATACAAAAGATCTAACAATACAATGCTAAGATAAAAGGCATAATATGAAGCTGTATAACCATCTGAGATATATTCTATATACAGTAAATACCTAACTTTTTGTGCATATTTTGTATCAAGAGCATGTATGACTTTTACAATTAGTAAGAAACAATGTTTTTCTTAATAAAGGATTAAAAAAAGAAAAAGTTGGTGTGAATAATTAAAATAATCTACTATGCAGTGTGTGAGTAGTGAATGGATAGATAGGATCAGCTGTAGATTTCAACAAGCTATAATTTCCCATGTAACACATTTTCCAACATAGCCTACTCCTTTGGTTTCGAAACAACATACTGATCTATACTCCAGAAACAACTTTATCACAATGATATTTTAAACTTTTTAAAATTGTACAGAGTAGTTACCCTCAGTTACTGAGACCGCTTCACAAATTATAGTTTTCACAGACTGTATTATAACCATCGTGCTATGTGAGTTCAAGTCTAAAGAGTGAATACCTGGACTTCTTCTCTGTGTCCTGAAAGGAACGCTGCCAGCTGCCTTGGACCAGCATCACAAATAATCCAGCCACAAAGTAAATGCTTTTCATGTTTGCTGCCTGTTGGTGGACAGAGACTGGGAGAGGTTGGGGGAGGGAGAAAGGCAACCATATTTAAACACATCAGGCTCAATTCATTTAATTATGATAAAGTAAATATTATAAAAAAAGAAAATCTATTTTATTTTGAGTATATTTTAAAAAGTAGATTATATTTCCCCCCAGATTTATTTTGGTGGCAAAAAAAGGTTTTAAAAAATGTGTACCACCTTTAAGGTTTTTCATTAATGTAGAACACTTCTGTTAATAATTAGAAGGCTCATTTTCAGATTTGGAATTAAAAATGTCAATGATAAACATTTAAGATACCCACTGTAGATGATATGCTACATATGCTTAGTCTGAACGTCACCTTATCCATAATGCCACCCCCTTCACTATCAGTCTGGCTTTGAATTAATAGTCCTTCACTTTCAAGCATTTACATTATACTGCATTTCAACCATCTTAAAGCAGCCTTGGGCTACAACTTGGCATACCAGCTCTCGGTTGAGATGTATTACTCATTTATATTTTAAATAGTATAACTTGGTTTCCACTTTGTAATTATAAAGCAGCCAACAGATTTGAGGTATTTCAGGGTGCTTTTACCTGTTCTAAATTGAAGGGAAAAAAATTGTTAAAGACAAGCAACAAGAACTAATGCTACTGGCAACTTGAACAATCTTAAGTAAGAAACTCAAGAGATCACTGTCATAATGAAAACTAATGCCTGTTTCTGAAGTCTCAGAAGTCCCCAGGTTGTTTTATAATTGGACTTAGTCCAGGACGTGTCATTCACTGCTTCTGACACCCTAGGCCTAGTTGTGGGGTACACCTGGTTGCTTGTCCTTGTACCACAAGCAGAAGCCTCACGAAGCCACAGGATGCCAAAGGAATGATGAGGTAGTGTGTAAGGTGGGAACTAAAATGAATTTGGGGCAGGAGATACCCACAGGGCAAGCTCCTCTATTTTATGAATAGAAACCTCAAGACCAGCATTTGTCATGGACTTCTCTCTACTACTCAAGTCCCACCATGTTTCCGTGAGATGTGGGGATTTCAATCTAAGTTTGATTATGTTTTATCCATAAATAATTAGAATGAGTATTTTTAGCAAATGGCATTTGGTTTGAAATAAGGATTTTACAAATATTATCATTTCAAACTATCTATCTTTTCTTTAACATCCTAGCCATATTTACTGTCTAGCTTTGGCACTAAAACATGGAAACTGGAATACTAACAGCGGTATTTTTTTCTTTGAAATATTAATTCTCTTTAGATTAAGTATTCAGTTAAACATAGCAACATAATAGTAATTACATATTCTCCCTTCTTCATTCATCAACATGAAATTACTAATTTGGCATTTTGCTATGATTCGGTTTATCTTATCCGTAAACTTTGGAAACATTGCCATATATGTAGGTAGTGTCTTCTGATTATACATCTCAATTATAAATTCATGCATCAAGAATTTAAAAAAAGCAAAGGTTTCTTTTAGAATTACACCACTGTTGCAAAAGCAAATTAGTCCCAAGTAATTTCTTCTATGCAAAGTCCCTAAAGGTTTTACAAAATCGTCACTATATTCTATATGGAGGGAGATTTAAAGCATGTCCTGTTCTGCTGCTATGGGAGCCATTGGAGGGGGAAACAGAGTGAATGATCCAAGACTTCTATAGGCAGTGAGTTGAGTTCTACTGAAAGAGAAACTGATTTTTAAAATTTTATTCGTTCATTTTTAAGTTTATAGAATTGTGAAAAACTTTCAGAATAAGTTTAATTGTTTGAATGCCACTACTGAGGAAGCAAATGTTTATATTATTTTAGATTCAAAATCTTTTTTAAAAAATACATTTTATTGTTGTTTTTTTTTACAGAGAGGAAAGGAGAATGATAGAGAGTTAGAAACATCAATGAGAGAGAAGCATTGACCAGCTGCCTCCTGCACAACCCCCACTGGGCATGTGCCTGCAACCAAAGTACATTCCCTTGATCGGAATTGAACCCGGGACTCTTCAGTCCCCAGGCCAATGCTCTATCCAGTAAGCTAAACCGGCCAGGGCTAGATTCAAAATCTTATTCAATAATAGAAGAATTTCCAATTAATCCCCTCCACATCCTTCAGAGAGCCTTAGGAGAGAATGTGTAGTTTTGTAAAAAACGCACATTTCCACTCAAATTTAAAGGGAAAATATGGGGACAATAACATTCTCTGTGTAGGAAGTCTTTTAGAAAATTAATCTTAGACATAAGTAAGTGGCATTATATAATATCTCTAACTGTATTGGTGTCGTAGGCCAAATACATACTTTTTAAAACTGATCAGCTCATTTCCTCTCATAGGTCCTTGGTATGTGTTGGAAAACACACCACTTGATCATTTACTCCATTGAGGATCTTTGTAAAATCATTCTTTGCCCCAAGGGCTTAAATACGTATTTTAGAGCATCTGATTTTGTTTCTATAGAGATTTACTAACAGTATATTTCAGATTGTGGGCATTTTAGACATTTTATTTATTCCTATTGGTCCCGAATACATAGTAGACAATTATTAAGCAGAGGTTTCTCTCAGCTCCATTCAGAGAATTCCCAATAATTGATTAGTTCACTGCACCAAATATGCTGTCTTATTTACAAACAGCTGATTCCATGGACTTTGAATGTTTGATAGAGTTATCAGAAATTTGAATATTTGAAAGATGATGTTGATTCTTCTCTTTTAGAAAATGATAAATTTTCACTGGCAAGGAGCAATTGCTAATATAGCCTCCCTAATTGACACATTACTGCTGATTATAAAAGGCGCCTTCTGTTCAAAGTAATAGACACGTTAATCAAATCTAAGGAAAATATATATATATACCTAAAATGTTACCCCTTATTTTAAAAACACAGTTCTCATAACAGTTAAGTCTTATAACAAGTTCATTTATTTGAATATTTGTTTTTTCTTTCAACTTCATATCTTTCTATTGAATTAGGTTTTCTACTCATTTTGTGGCTTCACTGTGTTGACGTTTATGTAAATATATTTTGTATCACTTTTTTCAACTCAATTCTACCCTGTGTATTATTAGTGAAAAGTATAAGATGAAAGAACAAAGTTTGAATTCATACTTTATCCCCTTAAAAATACATAACAGTACCCAAATCTGAATAGACAGTCTTACAATCACTCAATAGGAATCTTACCTTCTGATATCAGGCTTAGAATAGAGCAGGTGGAGGGAGAGCGAGCCCTCTTTGGAACTGGAGATGAGCTGGGTCCTGAGCTCTGTACTTCTGCACCAAAGCGCACTGCTATTATATACTCTCTAGCGCTGTTAAGCCCCACAGATATTACGCTGACAATATAAATTTCTCCTCTGTAAGTAATGGGCTTTTGTTACAAACGCTTTAACTCGCCCACTCCCTTCGCTCATCTCATTCTACCCTTGCACTGGGTGGGATCTCAGAGGCCAGGAAACTTTATTTATTCTCTTGCTTTATATTTAATTCCTGGGGAATGGAAAGGATATTTGGGAAATTCATCTTTCACTCACCAATCAGATATGAAAATTGCTGACGATCTCTTGTAACGTACCCTGCGAGTCGAACACAGGACACTTCAGTCACGGAATCAAATCAAGGAGTCTTCAATTCAAAATCTGGCGGCTACAAGGGGCATTAGCTCTCTCTAAATCTCGAAGTCCCGAGTGAGTACAGCAGCAAGCTTATAAAGGCAAAAACCACATCCTGCTAGATGTTGGAATGTGGAACTACCTTGTGAAAGCAGTTTGTACAGAAGCCAAATTGAGCAAAGTTACCTATCTCTAAAGGTTATCTATAGTTTCAGTTCCTGGAGCCACTGAGTCAAGGGAAAGCATTTTTGGGGCTCTGGTTCTCAGGCAAGGACAATAGCCTTTGTAAAAGCACAAGGGGGCTGGCAACAAAATGGGGTGATTTATGTGAGTTAACAGGTCTTATTCTGGAAACAGAGGTCAAAATGGAGTCACTTAGGCTAACTACCCTATTATTTAAACAAGCAAATGTTTACAGAAGCCAGAATATCAGGGTTAATATTTTAAACAGCAATTTTTACCCAAGATGGAGGTTACTATGCTTCACTCTGAAGTGAATTTTGATGCTGCGGATGTGAAATTACTTAGTTTATGGCTAACCTTTCTTTGAGGATGGCCTCAATTAAGGGTCTTACAAGGCTTTCCGTTTTGCTACTTAGTTATGATGAATTTATCTGAATATAATCCTTTCATCTCCCCAAATAAATACATCACTCACTTAAAACATGGTTAGTAATCTTCTCATCCACACTATATGGAATTAATTTGTATTTGGGAGCAAATTTAAAGAATATTCATTCGAACCTAAACTGTTCTATTGCAATAAATTGGAGTCCAGAACAAGGATAAAGCAAAATGAGGATTAAACATCCAAGATAGAGGATGCTAATAAGACAGGGTTTAGTATTTATTTTTCCTTTTAATGGATATTTAAAGGCTAATTCTACTGATAAGAGAGCTGGACACTAATTTAGAAAAGGACAAGATACAATCATGCTATCATATGTATTTTTTGAGCTTCTTCATCTGCCACTTAGGACTTCAATGATCTATAGGATTTAGCAGCTATGAGTCTGATCACTTTAGACAAAGAGAAATATAGGAAGTGACTGGACAGACAGCATGAGGATGTGTAAGTGTGATTAGATTTTAGTCTGGCTTCTGTCAACATGTTGTGTGACTGTGGTCCAGTCACACATCTCTCTGTGCCTCAGCTTCTGGAACTGTCAAATGAGAGGGTGGCTTCAACGACCCTTCTAAAATAAAAATCTAATTCTATGTGACAAACCCATCAAGGCATTTTCTAATTAGGTTTCAATCTTCTAATATCATCAGCAGCGTGATGAACCTGATGACTTGTACAGAAGTAAATCACTGATACAACTGGAGGAACATTTCCAATGTACTTAAACTCTTCTGGTGTGGATTGGATCCACTATTGGGTAGAGAACTACTTACATGCCATGGGGATTAATCCTACGTGTAATTGGAAAACCTCAGGAAGGGGTTTCCATGCTGGTGATTTCTGATGATAGAAGGCGGTGCTATTCAAAGCATAGTCTATGGGCCGGAATCACCTGCTAGAAATGTAGACTCTGGGCCAAGCCCAGACTTACTGAATAAGAACCTGCATTTTACCAAGTTTCCCGGAAATTCATATGCACATTAAGGTTTGTGAGGCACAGCTGCATAAAACACCATCTCATTTCTCCACCTCCTCCCTGGTGCTTGCTGCAGTTTTGACCTGAGGACTGCCTCTGGGCACTGCCAGCAGGGGGGGCAAAAGAGCAGAGAACAGTGACACTCAGGGCTATCTGGATGAACACATAAATGCAGTAATGGCGTGAGAGTGTGATTTAGTTGAACATATGATCAAATTGTGCTTCCCTCTTGCTCTGATCCTCATGAGTATATTGGCTACAGTTTATTGTTTGGCATTCAGTTCTACTTTTTCTTCCTTGCCCATGTGGGTAGATGCTTCTTTGCCTCTCTCTTTCTGTGTCTCTGTTTTTCTTTTCTTTTCAGGTGCTGCTTGTTTATGGAGCAGTCCTAAGAAGGGAGCTCTGCAGATGATGTAAAGATATAAGATATAGAGATATTAAGCCAACACAACATCTGGCATCTCAGTAAATGTCCTCTCCCAATATCTCACGAAAACTTGTCTCTTTCCCTCCACCCCACGTGCTTTCTATGATTTCAGAAGTGACGATTCCAAGTTCTTCCAGGAAATTTCCTCTCGCTTCATCTCCAGCCCACCAACACTGATTCTTGGGGTGCTTCACACCATAAGCATTCTGAGAATACAGAAGCATTAAGAACCCCACTATATAGCTCAAGGCTCTAGGAAGGGCAAATCAAGCTCTTACGGACATTGCATTATGAGAAATTAAGACAAGCATCAAGTGCATTTTGAATGTATAGATCTTCCAATATTGTCCCAACACCAGCCTCCAATTGCCATCATGGCAGTAATTTATTTAGATGAGAGTCAAGAAAAGTAGTGGCCTTATATTTATGACTAGTGTTAAAAAGCTTGTCTGGAAGTAGGGAAGTTCTGATTGATGTCATCTATAGTTTTCCCATCAGGCTACAAGGGTGTTCTGAACCAGTACATGTTTGACCTCAGGATATGAAAGGTCAATTTAGTTTGATATAGGTAATATAAAACACAATTACTATATGGAATACAGTGCAAAATTTACACAATATTAGACAAAATAAGGTACTTATTGAAATATTTTTTTATTATGATGCTTTGGAGCATGGACAGCATCCATGGGCTTATAACTGGTACCATTTCATGGGGACACATGCTTACAATGGCTCCATGCTTGGCTTAATGCTGTACCCTTACTATCTTGAAATTTTAATGATTTGTACAAGGGTTCCATTATGTGATTTTGTACCTGGCCTCCAAATTATGTAGCTGGTCCTGCTCAGTACCTCACCGCACAAAATCATGGTGTGTAAGGTTTTTTCATGTTTGTTTTCCTTAGCTGTTCAGGATACTTAAGTTGAAATGTTTGAAGATGGTAAAGATCCAGGTACACAGTGCACTCTGTTGGCAAGAATATGGACAAGATTGATGGGAGTGCAACATGTCACAAATGATTGGAGGCACAATTTGACAATAGTATCAAAATTATAAATACCTGTAACCCTTGGTCTACTGATGCTAAAGCGCCATTCTGAAAATTAATCATATATGTATATATAATGGTGTCGGTACAATGTTCTTCATTGCAGTTTTGTGGATAATAGTACCAGTGTGGAACCAATCCAAGGGACCATCAATAGAGCAGTGTTTAGTAAAAGAATGAAGAACAACCTCTTTGTTCACCAATATATGTTGTTAAGGGAAAATAGGGAGATGCATTATGGATAGATATTAGGCTACCTTTGGTAGGAGGAGATGAAAGGGGCAACTATGTTAACTTACTCATAATTGTATTTAAAAATTAGAAGAATGTACAGGAAACTAAGGGAAGTGTTTTCCTGTAGTTTGAAGCAGTGGCTTAGATGAGAACAAGGAGAAAATAATACTCCTCATCATATACTTGTTAAGGTATTTTGATTTTCTAGGCCATTTAATTTAATTCAATTACCCCCTCCCCTAAAACCTATTTACAACCACTTTGGGAAAAGGTTAAACCCTAAAGCTAAAGGTACAACTACCCTTTGACTCATAATTCCACTATTATCCAAGAGAAATGAAAACATGTATCCACAAAAAGCCTCATAAAAAATATCTGCAACAGAGAAACCAAGATGGTAGCATAGGTATACACCAGAAATTGCTGCCTCCCACAACTTCAAAAATACATCTAAAAGACAAAATGAATATCATCCAGAACTACAGGAAGGCTAGCTGAGTGGAAATTCTACAACTAGAGAAAAGTAGAAAAACACACGGAGACTCAGAGGACCTGCAGAGGTGGAGTGCAGAGGTATGGAGGCGTACGTGGAAAGGGTTGGCAACTGAGAACACGACTGTGTTTTTAAATCTGGACAGAGTCAAAATCCCCCGACTGCTCTGAATTCCAGTTCTGAGAAGTCTATGGGGACCCAGACTCATACAGGGAGAAACTGGACTGCCTGGCAGCAGGCAGAACTTGGAACTCAAGGGCGGATTTCTCTCAAAGGTGCTTGGAGTGATTACTGGGACACTGAGACACCGGGCCCCATAGGGCAGGACTGAGGATCAGCCATAGCTGCTTGCTCCACCCTGTTGATTCCCTGAGACCCCGCCCCACCAAAGCTGCTGCAGAGGCTTTTATATATAAGTGCCCTGGTCCTCTGCAATCTGAAAATTATGTAACAAACTGCAACTGGACCAGACAGACCCAGAACTTCCAAGACAAGGCCCAAGGCCCCACAGCAGCTTGCATTGCTTCACAGCTGGGCATCATCTGGGCAACTCCAAACCCCAAAAAAGGAAGGGGAATCTGCAGATCTCTTTGTAGCTCCTGCTGGGTAGCCTCAGGTAGAGGCTAAATTAGCACCTCCTTAGATCCAAGAGCCATTGTACCCAGTGGTCAGAGTGGACCATCCAGATTACAACTCCTCAGATCCATAAGGGACACACTCAAGGGGCAGACTCAGTGAGCACCAAAGCCCCACTGAAGCAAGTCTTGCCCCAGAAGGGTGTCTTCAGCACAGAAGTTCTCCCACCATAGACACAGCTGATTCTCACTGCCAATTGGCCTGGAGGTCAATTCCTCTCAGGGATACCTACAACAATCAAGGCTTAACTACAACAAGACTGTGCACAATGCCCAAAAAGGGGTGCACCAAGAGTGTCCACCTCAGGTAATTGGGGAGGCTGAGCCACTGGGCCCTATAGCTCACCTAGCACAAAAGCCACTCTACCAACACAGGGAAGCATAAAAAATGCGGAGACAAAGAAACAGGACACAAATGACAGAAATGGAGGAAAGCAAACTACTGGATATAGAGTTCACAATCACAGTTATAAGGTTTTTCAAGAATTTTCCAGAAACTGCCGATAAATTTAGTGAGACCCTGTAGGATATGAAAAAAAGAACAACTAGAAATTAAGCATACACTGACTGAAATAAAGAATAATATACACAGATCCAAAAGCAGACAAGAGGATCCAAAGCATCAAGTCAAAGATTTGAAATACAAAGAAGCAAAAAATACCCAACCAGAAAAGCAAAACAAAAAAAAAGAATAAAAATATAAAGATAGTGTAAGGAACCTCTGGGACAACTTCAAGCGTACCAACGTCTGAATTATAGGGGTGTCAGAAGAAGAGAGAGGGCAAGATATTGAAAACCTATTTGAAGAAATAATGACAGAAAACTTCCCCTACCTGGTGAAAGAAATAGACTTACAAGTCCAGGAAGTGCAGAGAACCCCAAAGGAATCCAAAGAGGACCACACCAAGACACATCATAATTAAAATGCCAAAAGTAAAAGACAAAGAGAGAATCTTAAAAGCAGCAAGAGAAAAACAGTCAGTTACCTACAAGGGATTACCCATATGACTGTCAGCTGATTTCTCAACAGAAACTATGCAGGCCAGAAGGGAGTGGTAAGAAATATTCAAAGTGATGAATACCAAGAACCTACAACCAAGATTACTTTATCTAGCAAAGCTATCATTCAGAATTGAAGGTCAGATAAAGATCCTCACAGATAAGAAAAAGCTAAAGGAGTTCATCACCACCAAACCAGTATTATATGAACACTTGGGTTGCGGGAAACGAGTTAAGTCGGCTCGCGTGAATTGTGCGTACTCCGCGGGAGCCGTCTTAAACTCGGTTCATATAGATTTGCGGTGGAGTGCGGGAAACGTGTAAACTCGGGCCGATTGTAACTGCGTATTACCAAATATTTCATTTCAATCGAACCCATACTTCAAAAGATATAGGCATTTTAACGTGCCATCTTATATTTTGGCGGGAAATTCACCCACAACCCAAGTGTGAAATGCTGAAAGCTATCCTTTAAGAAGAGGAAGAAGAAAAAGGTAAAGATTAAAATTATGAACAGCAAATACATATCTATCAACAAGTAAATTTAAAAATCAAGTGAATAAAAAATCTGATGAATAGAATAAACTGGTGAATATAATAGAACCAGGGGCATAGAAAGGGAGTGGACTGATAATTCTTGGGGGGAAAAGGTGTGGGGTGTAGAAAGAGACTGGACAAAAATCGTACATCTATGGATGAGGACAGTGGGAGGGGTAAGGGTAGAGGGTGGGGTGGGAACTGGGTGGAGGATAGCTATGGGAAGAAAAAAGAGGAAAAACTGTAATAATCTGAACAATAAAGATTTAATTAAACACAAAAATCCGCAACAGCTTTATATATAATAACTAAAAAGTGAAAACAACCAAACTATCCATCAACAAAAGAAAGAATAGACACATTTTGGCATGAAATTGGTCCAAAGGGAGACTACTAAACAATAAGAACAAAAAGGAACCAGCAGCATGGATGAATTCCACAGTATTATGCTGAGTAAAAGAAGCTAGACACAAAAAGCTACATACTGCATGAACCAATTTGTAGATGTTAAAAAACAGGTAAAACTAAGTTAAACAAAACTCAGAACTGTGGTTGTGTCTTTCTCAGGAGACAGAAATATTCTATATTGTGAAAGGGGTGTGTGTTACCCAGGTATGTTTGATTGTCAAAATGCTGTAGCTAGGATTTGTCATTTCAATTTGTGTAAATTTTAACTAAAGAAAAAAAGTAGTAAAATTAAAAGAGAGGTATGGGTGAATGAATAAATAATATAAGCATGGCAGAATTATTAAAGCTGGCTGATGATTAGAAACGGTTTACTCTGAGATGCTGCTTACTTTATATATATATGTGTTTGAAATTTTGCAAACTAAAAAATTTAATTAAAACTATAATAAAAAAAAAGTGTGGGGATGTGGCATTAGCACCAATTAATCAGTTACCTTAGATCCTTTAGTTACTACTGATAAGTATGAGCTAGGTAAAGGAAATGTAGCTTGAAGACAATTGGGAGTATCAAAGCTTGGAGGTAAAATGGTAGCACAGGGCAGGGCCCAGGAATAGAAAAACAATTGCAATGAAGGCAGGACAAGGGAGTTACCATTCATTCAGAGATAATAGAATAATGATTCCAGTTTCACATTTTCATCTTCTTCCAGGCCTGTCCTGAGGGTGTGTCTCCACTCTGTTACCTGAGACCTAATAATACCCAATGAAACTTTCCTTAGGACAGGTGTGGGCAACCGCTGCTATCTGTGCCAAACATGGCACACCAGTAACTTTTGCTGGTATGGGAAACCCGCTCTTATAATCTTCCATTTACAATTTTTGTGAACATTTGAATGACTTAAATGTTAAATTACAAGGAACTGGCCAGACACTTGATGTTATGTTTGGTTACAATAAAGCTTTTGAAAAGAAACTGGGAGTCCTTAGAGGGATGTGGATGGTGAGAGATTTAGATATTTCCCAAACCTCAAGAGGCACATCAAAGACCTCCCAAAAGATGACAGAACAGACTGTCAATGCCTTCAAAAGCTTTTTTAAAATATCATCAAGTCAACTATTGAGCAGTTATTCTCAAGATTTGCGAAATTTAAAGAACTGGAAGAGACAGCAAAATTCATGAGGTTTCAAGACAGCATGAAATTGGAGGAACTAAACTTACAAATGTTTTCATGGATACACATGGCTGACTTTGAAATGCAGTTGATTGAATTTCAGAGTAGATCAATATGGAAGCAGAAATTTATTGACCTTACAATTGACATGGAAAACATTGAAAAAAAGCGATTAGAGAAATGAAAACCAGAGAGAAGTGTCAGAAACGAATTATTGAGGACTTGGGATGCCATTCCAGAAAACTTTTCTGTTTAAAAATTTTTGCAACAGTGTTACTCTCCATGTTTTCGTCCACATATGCTTGTGAATCTTTGTTCTCAGTGATGAATTTTGTTAAGTCTCATCATAGGAGTAGCCTGATGGATGACAGTAGTAGCTTGTGCATATCTCTGAAGGTCACGAAATATAAACGTGGTGTAAAATCTCTGTTATCAGTGATGCAGCAGCAACAGTCCCACTGATAATATCAAACGGAGTCATAAAGTTTTCTGTCATGTATACATTAAAAAATAAATGTATTTTTCATCATCATATACTGTGTTTTTGTAGCTCGAATGCATTTTATTATTTCTTCAAGGTTCTTCACATACGTACACCTTAAGAGATTTCAAGTAGGCATTACACATTCTCAAAAAATTAGGGTTGGCTCGCAGAGGATTTTTGAGTTAGAGATTTTGCTGGTTTTGGCACGCACTCACAAAAAGTTTGCCCACCCCTGGTAGAGGAGAAAAAAAACATTAAATTAGCTATTATGCATAGTAAACACAATTTTTGCTTATAGTATATATACTCAGTGTTAACTCACTAGAAAAGAAATCTGAGCACTGATTAAGAAATTTGTATTAAAATACCATTTCAAAGGTGGAAAGCATCTGAGATGAATATACCTTGAGGCTATCATTGCTGGAACTGGCACTTCTATGGGACCTACATGCTCAGGGTAAGTGGTATCAACAATAAATATCCGAACAACAGGATTCTTAGCTCCAGCCTGACAAGAAAATAAAGATAGTTCAGCTCATAAAATTCTAATTATCACTAACATTTGAAAGACATTTTAAAAATTTAGGCATGTTTTTATAATATAAAAACATTAAGTATATTTCTGTTGAAAAAAATATACTTACAACATGACCAGGAATTTTATTTAAATTTTGCTTGCAGGGCAATTACAAATACTGTGTCAATTAATGTGAAAACAGATATTTGAAGTGATTAATTAAGATGCTTTGATTCATAGAAAAAATATTTTGGATACAGTTCTGTAATTGATATTCTCTTTTTTGATTATAAGGCAGATTATTTCCCATTTATGATGATGATGATAATTATTATCATTACTATCATTTCTCCTTATGCTAGGGACATTGTGGTTGCGAGGCAATTGTGAAAATACATAGTGAGAGATACTTTCGCTTTTACCCTATAATTTGGTCCAAACAATCACCAAACAGTCTCCTAGCTGGTTACATTACTACTGCTACCATCCCTCCAAACTTAGGAAAGTTCCATCTCCAAATATGTTTTGTTTTGTGTTTTCTATGCTGTTATACATTCTAAATATATATGACAGTATAGTTCACGCCCAAACAGCTTCTTATAGTTTCTCTGTTATTTGACCACAGGAAAACAGAATCTTGTAATTGTTAAATAACTTAAATCAACTGTTTAGGTCAGTAGTCTTAAATGACTCCGTGCTATTTGGATTTATCTAAGGACTGTGCACGTTTTCCTCTGACCACCTGTTTTACTGAAGGCTCAGCTGGAACTTCTTGCTTCTTCCAACTAGTCTCACCTCTCAGTCCATAGTCAGATGATTTAGTAACTTTAGTCTTCAAAGAAACATGGGGATTTGGGGCCTAACTTCTCTGTCAGTGCCAGTTACTCCTCAGTTCTTCATCGCTTTCTGCTCCCTAAAGATCCAAGTCCTTTTACATCACGGATCCCAAGTATTACATCTCTCGCTTCCAAACATCTCCAGCTTCCAGACTTTATAGTCAGCCCTTGAGAGGTCTCCTACCTAAACACTCACCTCTATTCTTTAATGTTCCTCCTACGACTTTAAAATGAATTTTAAGCTGTGTAACATTTCTATTTCTGTTGCTATGGCCACTTCAAAAACTGCTAGTGTGTAGGTATATCCATCTCATGTCTGTCACATAGGGACCCACTGGGTCCATCCATGGCAGTGTCCCCTGGAAAATAAAAACAATGGGGAGGAAAGGACATTGTGCTACTTTCTTAAATCACTTTCACTCCTTGTGCAAGAGGAGAATTTGTGATTTGATCTGCTTTCAGATTTATTGTCTAAATTAAATTAGGACATGATGCTCTCCACTGAGACCTGGGCATCCTCCAACTGCACATACAGGTCTCTCCAGACGTGGGAATGAATGAAAAGTATTTACACAAAGAGTTTTTTGCACAAGTCTTTGGGCTCACACCTAGTCTAATTCACTCAAGGCTCAAAAATTTAAGCTACCTTTTATGTCCAGAAAAGAGGATAACTCATGCTTGCTTCTCCCTGACAGGAACATCAAGTTCAACATTTGCGTTCCCCATTAAAGCTTGCATTTACATGAGAATTCAAGAAGGAACTGCAAAGCAGAACTTTACCCTGAATTCAGAGCATGAAATATGAAAAAATTAAATTAAAGTTAAACTTTTTTTCCTCCATGATCTAGACCAGTGTTAGCGAACCTTTTGAGCTGGGCATGTCAGCGTTTTAAAAAACCCTAACTTAAACTCAGGTGCCGTGTCACATATAGAAATTTTTTTGATATTTGCAACCATAGTAAAACAAAGATTTATATTTTTGATGTTTATTTATATATTTAAATGCCATTTAACAAAGAAAAATCAACCAAGAAAATGAGTTTGCCTGTCACCTCTGACACAGGTGTCATAGGTTCGCCATCACTGATCCAGACCATATGTTTTTCAAAGCTTTGCAGTAGAATTTAGCAAAGACAACTTCATCCAGCACAACCAGAAGCCCAAAGCTACAGACGTCCCCATAAATAATAGACCACAGTGCAATGTTTGCTTCACACTGCACAAGGATAAGAAACTCTCCAAACTTGTTGATCCCACCGCTCTTCATCGTATCGGTTCCTCATTTTGACACCAGGGAAATAGAAGCATCTGCTAAAAGTATTCAACATACCTTTGGGTATGGAATATTTATTGTCCTAGGATATTGCTCATCACCATAATAGGAATAGGCAATCACTGGGATTTCTGTATCATTAAACTCTGCATATGCCAAAAACTTTCCACTTGGAGACCACCAGAGAACATATTTTGTAGCAAGCGTTTCCTTTGAAAAATAAATATTAGTATATTAATTATAATTGGAGCTTACTCTTAAAATCATTACAAATATTTTAAATACATTGTATATATCCATTATTGCCCAAAATAATTTATTTAATGTAGATGTGATATATGTCTTACTTTGGTTTTGAAGAGATAAATAATCTGGGTTTAGAGTAATAGTTTAGCCTTATACCCTTTATCAAACAGTCTTCTTAGGATTTGACATTAAGCAGAAATGTAATTTTAAAATAAATACTAAACACATTAACAAGAATTAATTATTCCCTTTGGGGCAATTTCTGGTTCTTACAGTCACCTAAAATAGCCAAAACAAGGAAAATGTTATTATGCGACAGAGTAACATAAACATTGAATGTTGACTTTCACTCCTGGGAATATTATTTTAAAAAAAAACCAGTTAAGTCATATATTTATTTAATAAAAAGTAAGGACCAGAAAACATTTTAAATTCCAGTTATTGCCTGGATCTTTTTGAAACTAGAAAGAGGACAAAATTTACAGAAGTATAACAAATTAAGGATATTTTTCTGAAAAATGATATAAACAGTTCTTTAGTTTTGGAAAAAATATTTCTTTCTTAAGAAAAAACAAACCTGAGAAAATGAACTAACACAGCATTTAAGGACCATAAACTTCTTGGAACATAAACTGTTACTACCACTTTATGATGCTCATTAAAAATAAACTCTACCAGTCTGATAAGATTGTGTTCTTTCAGAACATGCACGTCCTGTTCATAGCACAGATAACAGCTTTTGGAAATGCCACCATTCCTCTCAGCAGCATAGCACTCATCTAAATGTTACTAAATGTATTTAGTAGCATATTGATCTTTGTCACATAGAGACCCACTGAGTCCATCCATGGCAGTGTCCCCTGGCAAATAAAAACAATGGGGAGGAAAGGACATTGTGCTACTTTCTAAAATCACTTTCACTCCTTGTGCAAGAGGAGAATTTGTGATCTGATCTCCTTTCAGATTTTCAATTAAAAGTCTAACACAGCAGCAGTAGAAAGAAGAATACAGCTTACCTTCATAAACCCAGTCTGGGATTCCATTAAATATTTTATTTTATTTTCCATTATATGTTATTTGGAATGGTGGGTTTTCTGGTCTTTGTTTCAAATAGATATTGTTCTGATACACATATGCCTGAAAGTGGCAGTAAGCTAGTAAATACAGGGAAATTCCATAAGAAATACAATTAAGTCTGTATATTTGCTTTAATTATTGACCTAATGACTTTTAAAATTGTAGCAATTCAGATGCAAAAAGACTCACAAGTACTATCTCACTTTAATAGGTCAAAAAACAACAACCGACTCACATTATCATCTGTTATGATTTTTAAAGTCTATGTCAATTAAAGAATAAAGTCTACTATTATATTCGTGGTTTTATTACCCAAGTAAATAATTATATATATATACAGAAAGTAAAATCAATTTTATATATAATATACATATATATATATATATATATATATACAGAAAGTAAAATCAATCTCTGAATATTAATAGCTAGCCAGATCTAATCTTTATTTAGAGTTCTTAAATAGGAGCTTGGACAAAATTTCATGTTGTCTGAAGCTAGTCTGGGAAACTTGTGAAAACCATATTTTTCCTGAGCTTTCTGGCACCATGCATTCTGGCTGAGTATGAGGATAAACTTTCTGACTGAGCTATTTAAAGAAGTCTATTCATGAGCTTGTGATTTTGCGGAATTCTCAGATGAGTTTCAATTTATCAAAACTCTTCTTGTTTTTAACCACTGAAAAATAGTAATACATTTATTTTTTTTTCTTTTAAGCAAGGGAATTTACCAAAGACCAAAATCAAATGGCTCCTTTTTATTTAAATGATTAAATACTTCTATAATTCAAACACTTACTAACTTACTCCCAATAGGTGACCAGCAAATATACTGAATTGGATGCGGAAGCTCATTTCTTCTTACAAAATCTCTAGAAGGAAAGAAAGACAGAAAGAAAAAACACACACAAAACCTTGCTGCTCAATGCAGAAAAAAAAAAAAAAACCTTTTTAAACAGAAAAAAATAAACAAATAATAAAAAGGATGAGGCATTCTCTCTGTTTCTTCAAACCTAATGGAAAGAATGTGGCCACTCGGGACTGGAGAGATGGGCTGGTAGTTGTAGCTCTTCACTAGTTACTTAGAAGTCATTTAACTTCTCTAGGTCTCTGTTTGCTGGCTTTGTAGAGAGATAGTCAGTTAAGACGACCTACCTTCTAGGTTTAATGTGAGAAGCCTGAAAAAGACTCCCTTCCTTCCCTTATCTTCAACCAGGACCTAACATATACCTAATATTTCTACTTTTCTAACTTATTCAAACTTTGGAAACTATGAATCCTCATAATAAACATTTGCTTAGCTTATTAGGTCATGCAGCATGAGCCGAGCGGACAATGAGGGAGCAGGACACTGGACAGACCCACTTTGATTGGAGAAAGTGTGGAGGCCCCGGAGGAGGAAGACCATTGGTACGGCCATGGGAATCCTGACTGTCTGAGAGCAGATTAAGGCACCGGCCCCTGGGAGGTTTGGAACATATTGAAAGACATCTGAGGGCACAGGCACGGAAGTGACCCAACGGGAAAACGTTCTTCACCTGGTTTATAATCTTTTTCAAGCCCGTGTGCCTTTGACCTTTGACATTGTAACACTGCCTGATGTTGCCAAATGCTGTGGCATCACCTACCCAGTCATGTAGACAGTGCCAAGCTGCAAATCTCAGCACACAGTCTCTTCATGAGCAGCAAGTCACCAGGTGGTCATTTTCTGTGTTTTCTAAATAATTCACAGCATGAGAGAAAGTGGCGGAGGCTGCTTTTCAAAGGCTGTCATCTCCTCAGTATCCCTTCCCTGGTCTGAAACCAGAACCATGTTCTTTCTCTCTGTGGTAAATTTTTATGGACTCTTCCAAGGCACACAGAACATTTGAAGTTCATGATACCCAATTTTGTCCTAAATCTCAACAAATTTGTCATCCCTCACTTTCGAAATTATTGTATATTTAACTGACAAAAACAACCTGCTAAATTAATAGTTGTGAAGGAGAAAAACAACAACAGTGGTTTAATTAAATTCACTTCACAAAAGCTAAATATTTGCAATGATTCTAGGCTTTAAAGCAGGATGAAAATATTAATATTGCCATATTGTTTTGGAATTCTGTTTAATTTGGTGAACCTCAACATAGGACTTGGAGAATTTCAAAATGATTAAAAGAAAAATAAGAAAATAATGCATGCCTTTCTTAAAGCATTAAGTAATTTAGTATACTTTTGAAATTGAAAGAGTGGGTTTTCTACTTGCTAGTCTAAATGTTTCTTGAGAGTAGTGTTGGTGACTTCAGCTCATTCGTATTCTTCCATATATGCTTTTCACAAAAAAGTCCTCAATAAGTAACTCTTGTATTTGGTGACAAAGTGGGTCAGAGAAGAGAAAGACACAATGCATTAGATGAATTTAGATTCTACTTTATGTAGTAGTTCCTATTTCTTAATTTGACAGTTTAAGAAGATCAGAGTTAGTCTCTTCTGAACATTTAAAAGAAGTAGGTAAATATTTTTTAACTTTTGTGCTCTTGCTAAACAAAAGGGAAAATAGACCATAAGATTTTTAATACCTCTTCATGATATACAATTATTTTCCCTTTTATAACACAAACTAGAGGCCCAGTGCACAAAAATTTGTGCACTCGGGGAGAGGGGAAGGGGGTGTCTGTCAGCCAGGCCTTTGCTCTCTCACAGTCTGGGACCCCTCAGGAGATAATGACCTGCTGGCTTAGGCCTGCTCCTGGGTAGCAGATGGCAGGCCCAATCCCTAGGTGCAGCCCCTGGTCGGGCTCAAAGCAGGGCTGATTGGGGAGTTGGGGCGCCGCCCCCTTCATGCACAGAGCCGGGTGGATTGGGAGGTTGAGATGCCACCCTCAGTCACACTCAGGGTGGGGCTGATTGGGGGGTTGGGGCACCGCTCCCTGTCACACTCAAGGCAGGGTCGATGGGGAGGTTGCGGCCTCACCCCCTGTCATGCACAGAGCAGGGCCCATCAGGGGGTTGGGCGCTGTCCCCTGTCACTCACAGAGCAGGGCCCATCAGGGGGATGGGGAGCTCCCCCCTGTCATGCACAGAGCAGGGCCCATCAGGGGGTTGGGGAGTTCCCCACTGTCATGCACAGAGTAGGGCCAATAGGGGAGTTAGGGCACCGCCCCCTGTCACACATAGAGCAGGGCAGATCAGGGGGTTGGGGCGCCGCCACTGTCACACTCAGGGCAGGGCCGATGGGGAGGTTATGGCTCTACCCCGTCACACACAGAGCAGGGCCCATGGGGGGGGGGGGGGTTGGGGTGCCGCCCTCTATCACCCACAGAGCAGGACTGATCAGGGGTTTGGGCGCAGCCACTGTCACACTCAGGGCAGGGCCGATGGGAGGTTATGGCTCTACCCTGTCAAACACAGAGGCAGGGCCTGGGGGTGGGGGGGAGGTTGGGGCGCCGCACCCTGTCACACATAGAGCCGCAGGGCAATCAGGGGGTTGGGGCACCTTCCCCTGTCAGGAACAGAGCAGGGCGGATAGGGAGGTTGTGGCCCCGCCCCCTGTCACACACAGAGCCACAGGGCGATCAGGGGGTTGGTGCGCTGCCCCTTGTCACTCTGATCCGGTGCCAGGAGGCCTCGTGGCTCCACTGATCCCAGTGCTGGGAAGCATATTACCCTTTTACTATATTGGATAGAGGCCTGGGGGCCAGCTGTTTTGCCCTGAAGGGTGTCCTGGATCAGGGTGGGGGTCCCCACTGGGGTGCCTGGCCAGTCTGGGTGAGGGGCTGAGGGCTGCTTTCAGGCTGGCGGTTGTTAACTGAAGCTCCCAACCGCTCCTTTTTTTTCTCTTTTTTTTATTTTATTCTGGGTCAGCTTTAGCTCTGGCTCTAGCTCTGAGGCTTCTGCTGCCAAGCATTCTATAATCGAAACAATGTATAACTCCAGCTCTGAGATCCCTGCCTTTTGTTTAGCTTCTATATTTGTTAGAATGTTTCAAACTGCCGGCTCAGAGGCCGGCAAGTCAGGCGGAGAACGTTGGAGTCCTCCTTCACCGCAGCAAGCAAGCCTCATGTTCGCTTCCAGCTGCCTGGCTACCGGCCGCCATCTTGGCTGTCAGTTAATTTGCATATACTCACTGATTAGCCAATGAAAGGGTAGCAGTCATACGCTAATTACCATGTTTCTCTTTTATTAGTGTAGATAGGATATTGCATTAAGATGAGTAACTAAACCAATTCATTGTCCATTCTTAGTCAAAGTTATTTTTCAAAAATGCAAATCTTATCATGTTGTTTCCCATTTGAAACTCTTCAGTGATTCCCTATTGTCATCAGAATGAAATGTAAACTCCTTTTAATAGTTTCCTCATTATTATTTGGTCCAGGCTTCCTGGCCTCAACTCCTTCCCAACCTACACCACCTCCCAGTAGTCATACCTCCTCCAGTTTCAACTCACCTGGCCTACTTTCAGTTTCCTGAAACTTTCATGCTGTCCATTCCCTTTGTGTTTTTATATAATATTCCTTCTGCCAGGAATTCTCTTTCTCAGTTTTTCTACTACTGACTTATTTGTATATTTTTTTCTGTTTGAAATATATTGTAAATAGTTAAACTTACAAATAAAGAAAACAATATAATAGATGGCAATTTATGTACCATCTAAAGTTGAGATATTAACATTTTGCAATTTTAAAAACAAGTAATTTAAAATCAACAACAGAGTATATGTTCAGATACAACTAATGGTCTCCCTCCCTTCTGCTTCCTTCCAATAAAGCAGCCTCCTTACTAGAAGCAGTGTATCATTTCCATGCATATTTTGTACTTTTACTACTAATGTTTATTTCAATAAACTAGAGGCCCAGTGCATGAAATTCATGCATGGGGGGTGTGGGGAGGGTATGCCCCTCAACCCATCCTGCACTCTCTAATCTGGGACCCCTCGAGGGATGTCCGACTGCCCATTTAGGGATGTCCAACTGTCCAGTGTGGGATCGGGCTTAAATGGGCAGTCAGACATCCCTCTCACAATTTAGCACTGCTGACTCCCAACTGCTTGCCTGCCTGCCTGCCTGCCTAATCAGCCCCTAACCACTTTCCTGCCAGCCTGATCCACACCTAACCGCTCCCCTGCTGGCCTGATTGCCCCCAACTGCCCTCTCCTGCTGGCTTGGCCCCCCTCATCTGCCCTCCCCCTTCTGGCCTGGTCACCCCCAACTGCCCTCCCCCTGCTGTCCTGGTCAAGCCCAACTGCCTCCCCCTGCTGGCCTGGTCAAGCCCAACTGCCTCCCCCTGCTGGCCTGGTCCCCCCCAACTGCCCTCCCCCTGCTGGCCTGGACACGCCCAACTACCCTCCCCCTGCTGGCCTGGTCCCTCCCAACTCTCCTCCCCCTGCTGGCATGGTTCTCCCCAACTGCCCTCCACCTACTGGCCTGGTCCTCCACAACTGCCCTCCCCCTGCTGGCCTGGTTACCCCCAACTGCCCTCCCCCGGCTGGCCTGGTTACCTCCAACTGCCCTCCCCCTGCCGGCCTGGTTACCCCCAACTGCCCTCCCCCTGCTGGCCTGGTTACCCCCAACTGCCCTCCCCCTGCTGGCCTGGTTACCCCCAACTGCCCTCCCCATGATGGCCTGTTGCCCCCCAACTGCCCTCCCCCTGCTGTCCTGGTCAAGCCCAAGTGCCCTCCCCATGCTGGCCTGGTGCCCCCCAACTGCCAACCCCTGCTTTCCTGGTCTCCCCAACTGCCCTCCCCCTGCTGGCCTGGTCCCCCCCAACTGCCCTCCCCCTGCTGGCCTGGTCCCTCCCAACTTCCCACCCCTGCTGGCCATCTTGTGTCCACATGGGGAGAGCCAACTTTGACCACATGGGGGCGGACATCTTTGTGTTGGAGTGACGGTCAATTTGCACATCACTCTTATTAGATAGGATAGTATAGTTGTAATTTGGTGTTCAGACCTATGGGGAACTAGATTGTCTATAAAAATGCAAAATATCAGCCAAATAAAAAGATGAATATTGCATAGGAATATTTTCTTGAATTTCTTAATTTATGGGTGCACATATATTGTGAAGAAGCAAGAAGCTAAGATCAGTAACAGGATAGTCAACTTCAAATTAGAGTTTGGAATGGAAAATCTATATAATAGAGTTTAGTAGTATTCATAAATAGACATGAAGTTTTACCCATTCCTAAGGTGATAGATGTGATATGTTGCTGTGTAAGAGTATCTCCAAAGCTGTCAGAAAGAAGAGAGGCAAAGACAAATTTTAATCTTTTCAAAGCTTATATCAGGAATGTATAGTCATAGGTTATTCAGGTCAAGGTTCAGAATTATGGAAGGACTATTTTCATAGGGCACTAGGAAGAGTAAGTTGCAATTCCTAATTAGTCTTCATTTAAAGAATTTTATTGTGGACTTTTGTGCTGCTTGTCCATATTCCAGAATTCAGCCCTCACCCCATAATAACCATATTCAAAGACATCTGTTAATATGACAAGCTTTTCTTTGACATGCTCTATAGAATTTTCCCTTCATATTTTACCTTCACTGAAGTAAAACCACCATGATTTCCATGGCCCATAAGGAGTCATCAGAATGAAATGTAAACTCCTTCTAATAGTTTCCTCATTATTATTTGCACCTGAACCATTGGTTATCATGACACCCATTAAAACAGGATACAAAGAATTTCATTCAATGTATAGTTTTATTGTAAAATGCTTGCCTTTCTTTGAATATGGCTTTTTAAATTAATAGATTTTTTTTTCTAAATAGGAGAGTTAGAGCATGTAACTCAAAAACTAGTGTCTTTTTTCCCTCATAATTATACTTATATCGTGGTTAGTGAATAAAGCAGGTATTTTTTGGATTTTGTTTCGTAAAAGGGCATTCAGACTCTTGACAAAGAAGGGCCAGAAGGCTGAAACATGTCTTTCTAAAGAATGCTGGTACCAGGACCCGGTCCTTTGGAAAATAATCAGTTGACTAAACAACAAGCAGGGGCTAGACGGACTTTTCATTCTGAATATTAAGGGAGTTTTGAATCTCAAGTAGGATATGAAAAATGACAGTTAAAACCAAAAGTTATTGATCTAAAAGTAATTTTTAGATGTTTAAATCAGTAGTAAATTCCCTTGGCCTTTTGCAAAAATAAAAATCATCTTGAAGATGTATAAATATAAAAAAATAAGTTGTTGAACTTAATTTGCATCTTCAAATTAAGTCAGGAGGGGAAAATTAAGTAAGGGTAAATGGTCTGGTTTGTGGGATTCTCCTACAGGAAGCTTTTGGAAACAGATTTAAACATCTGTTCTATTAATGACTGAATGTCATCTTGCTTGAGCAAGTGAGTTAAATAAGTCACATCTTGATTTTTTTCATTTTAAATAATGAGCTCCTATGAGGTTAAAATGTGGGAATCAACTAATGATTTGTGATACCAAATAGCTTTAGAAATACAAAGATAATTCTCCCCTTTCTGGTGAATATCTGTGCCCTCAAATAAAGTGTTTCCCCAGAGGAAACAAGTTGCTACTACTTGCTGATAACCAGATAAGTAAGCAAAATTGTTTGCTTATGTTTCAGTTATGCTTTTGGGGCTCATCTAGAGCCCACATTAACTCCTTGACTATTTAGAGATAAAAATACACTCTTGCTTCCTCTTACATTTATAAACTAAACTGTGGATTAGTAAGAGATATAATCAGCTATATCCAAATCAAATAGTCAATACCTTTGAATAATCACTTTCTAGATATGCGAATTGCCGATCAGGTGATAAGCCATAATTTGAAGCATTCACACTTTTCTGAAATTATTTTAAAAAATTGATTAGGATGCAGAAAAAAATAACAGAACCATGTTAATTTGTAGTTCTAACAGAATAACACATCTTTGATATATCCGACTTATATTTATCTTCAGTGCAATTTTAAAACATTTATGCAGTACCTACTATATAGAAAGAAACTTACTAGATATTATGGGAGGGCGGTATAATAAAGATATACTTTGTGATTTCAAGAAGCTTATAATGTTAAATTTGTAAATAAGTCACTTATATTGCAAATTACTTCTATAAAAGAGATATAAATATAACTTTACAGAAGCATTAAGGAAGAAGTGCTTGAATCCACATAAGAGTGATTGCTTGCATAGAGGAGGAGAGGGTCACCTGACTGTGGCTTTAAAAGATTAGTGGGCTGTTGAGGGGAGAGAAAGTAGGAGGGCTGAGAGCCTAAGAGGACCGAGTAGCATGTGCCTATTTATTCTATGCCAGGCACTGTCCAAAGCACATTCAAATGTTACTTCACTTAATTCTTACATTAGTCCAAAGAGCTATTATTATTCCTACTTTACCGAAGAAATTGAAGCTTGGTAGTGTTAGTATAGTGTGGAACCGTACCCAATTTTCCACATGTTGTAAGTGGCAGAGCCAGGATTTCAGCCTCAGTATGCCTGACTACAGGATTAAGTTCTTAAGTCTTATCTCAGACCAAATTATTTCCACAGGGGAAGAAAGATGCTGGGTGATTTAGAGGAGGGAAGGGCAGGAGTCTAGTGTGAGGAGAAGGGAGAATTAAAGGAGAAGTACAGTGGGATGGAGCTGAGAAGGCAGGTTGGGTCCAGATCAGGCGCTAAGAGCCTGGGCTCTTTCTTTTCTTTCTTTTTTTTTTTTTTTTTTTTAACTTATTTTATTGATTTTTTTTACAGAGAGGAGGGGAGTGGGATAGAGAGTTAGAAACATCCATGAGAGAGAAACATAGATTAGCTGCCTCTTGCATGCCCCCTACTGGGGATGTGCCTGCAACCAAGGTACTTGCCCTTGACCGGAATCGAACCTGGGATCCTTGAGTTTGCAGGCCGAAGCTCTATCCACTGAGCCAAACCAGTCAGGGAATGGGCTCTTTCTTGATCAGTGAAGAGCTGGCAAAGTCTTTTGAGGAGGAAGATGATGTTGTATGCATACCATGGTGGTATTACTCAAAAT
The DNA here is from genome assembly GCF_028538775.1 of Myotis yumanensis. Classification (NCBI taxonomy): domain Eukaryota; kingdom Metazoa; phylum Chordata; class Mammalia; order Chiroptera; family Vespertilionidae; genus Myotis; species Myotis yumanensis. Next base: position 77,788,072 of record NW_027223759.1, read on the forward strand.
GGTATATGATTCTCCTGTTTCAATATTATAAAATACTATGTTATTATCTGTAGATTGATGCAGGTACTCTTGTCCTTTACACAAGAAGGAAAAGAGCCCTAACCGGTTTGGCTCAGTGGATAGAGCGTCGGCCTGCAGAATTAAAGGTCCCTGGTTCCATTCCGGTCAAGGGCATGTACATTGGTTGTGGGCACATTCCCAGTTAGGGGGTGTGCAGGAGGCAGCTGATCGATGTTTCTCTCTCATTGATGTTTCTAACTCTCTATCTTTCTCCCTTCCTCTTTGTAAAAAATAATCAATAAAATATATTTTTAAAAAAGAAGGAAAACAAAACTTTAAATAATCTCCCTTAACAGGAACTACATTTATAACAAAGAGAAATCTCTCTTATTTCACAGACTTATTTTGTTTTTCTTCTTTGTTCAGTACATATTACTTTGTCAGATTTAAAATAATTTCATTGCAAAGGGAGAAAAGAATACTATTTTCTACTTTCCACAAAGATGCCCTATTTGTTAATAGCCGACCTATCCTAACCAGTTCAGTGTGGTGGAATAAAATTGCCTTTTATCTGTGTTACAAAGAGGATAAACTAGTTTTAAATGCCCTAGGATAAACGTGCCCTCCCCACACACACCCCGACTGGGTCTGTGTCCATTGGTTCTGCTTATATGCATGCATACAAGTCCTTCAGTTGATCTCTTACCCCCCATCCCCCACCCAAACCTTTCCCTGCCTTCCCACTGTAGTTTGATTTTTTTTTTTAAAAAAAAACCCAAAAGTAAAAAAAAAGTTCACCTACCTGAAATCCAAGCTGGAAAATATGTCCAATAAGAAAATGTCCCCTTTAATATTTTTCAGTCGAAGTGCTTTTGTTGTATTATTTCCTTCAGAGTTTTAATCTTTGGGGGAAGATGAAACAATCTATTACTAAAAAGAAGATTACTAACTCAAATAAAGTCTAAGATTCTCTCTCATCTGTTCTCATATAATAAAAAAATTGCCATTTGCAAATACTTGTTTAACTCCTGTCTTAATAGATATAAGTATTATTTCCATTTTTATAAACAGAGTAACTGAGGCTTAGACAGGTGGTTTGACTGCCTAGAAGAGAAAACTGGTGGGAAAAACATTGGGGAGTATGAAGGGCATGGAGGGGGATGGTGCCGAGCAGTGGGGATGTTATTGTCCAGTTTGTGAAGAATTGTCAGAGATTTTTTTAAAGGAGAGTGAAATGAGGTTCCAACATATTTAAGCCTTGCAAAACTGGGATTGAAGACCATGTGATTTTGACTAAAACTAGACTCTTAAGCACTTGACTGCATTTCCTCATATCTGCCTGGCTTGGATTTCTACTGACTTATTGAAGATGTACTTTAGCAGCCCAGTTGTTCAGATGAGATCAGCCAGAATCCTTACCTTCAGACATCTCAAGAGAGGCACTAATGTAGAGAGATAATTGCTTATCCTGACTACAGACTGTTACACACAGAAAGTGAACCAGAAGAAAGGAAAGCCACATCATCTGGACAAATAATCTTAGAAAACCCAAGAGTAAAGTTTTCCCATATAAAAGCTAACCTAAGGTAGCCTATAACTATGAACAAATTTCACTTATATTTAAGTTGCCCAAACAATTGTGTTTTTCAAATATGACTATTCTCAAAGCCCTAAAATAGCTCTGATCAAATGGATAGTATGGCAACCAAATTCCAGTCTCCTTCATGTCCCTGTTGCCATTCTTCATCCCTTCTCCAGGCCATTGCTTACAGAACCAAAACTTAGAAAAATGTACTATACCTTGAATACCATTTATGAATCTGGTATTTGCCCATGTAAAAATGACACTGCTGACGATGAGAGTTTTATCTTCCTGCTAAACTTTTCCAGAGCTTTCCATGACTCTTAGAATAAAGGTCAAAAATGTTAGTCTGGACTATAGTCTCTCGCTGGTCTAGATGACCTATCCCTCCAGCCCCTTTTTGCCCCTCTCGCATTACTTTCTAGTCTCCAAACATACTGGGATTTCTGTTCCTCAAATATTCATTTCTTTCTCCAGGGCTTTGGTAGCTCTTTCTACTCTCTCCCTTCTTCTCATAAGTTCTGCCGAGCCTTTAGTACTCAATATAAGGGCCACTTTCTCTGGGAATCCCTGTCCTACCACTGGTTTAGGTCTGGCTCCCTTGTTATACATTATCAGGTGTATGTTACTTTGTAAAAGAGCACTTGGCTTGCTTTGTAATCATGTGTGTATTTGAGTGATTACCTTATTAATATTTTCACCTCCATCTGTATTCTCAAAACAGTCACCATAAATCTGGAGATTGTGTATGTCTAGTTTTGCTCATCATCACATCCCTAGTGTCTAGCACATAATAGGCACTTAATAGATACTTGTTGAATAAATGGATGCATGAAATGAAGGATGAAAAGATGGATGAAGTTTGTGCCCTCTTCTTTCCAGACTGTTTCCACTGCTGTTTCCCTGTATGACTTTGGTAAGTCAATCTCTGGCATCACAGCTTTCTTACCTGAAATATAAAGGACTGGACTAGAAAATGTTGATCATACCTTTCAGTTCTACTATATTAAATTTTTGAATTTGAGACTCAACATGTTCTGTTACCTTTGTAGTTACATAGATGTACTGCCATGGTGATAAGAGCCAATTGACCAACTGGATAATAGCATCTCCTGCTATTTTAACTGATTAACACTAGGGCATGCATGCCCTGCACAATTGATTAGAATCATGAATCATTTTCTTAATTTACTAAAAATTACTCTGGTGGCTATAAGAACGCAAGTGATTGATGAGCCCCTTTGTAGCCAGACAATAAATGCTTAATAACATTAGCTTATCCTAAATTTTAAATGATCATCTTCTTACATTCTCTTTGGACCCTAAGTGAGGTTGCACATGCCATATGATTACTTATAGTGAAAGTTTTTTTTAATTTAATTAAATGATCTTGTGCAAAATTCATATCACTGATTTTATAATTCCCAATAAATGAATAAAATTTTATGTTACTACAACAGCATTAGAATAAGCATTTTAATTAGATTTTACTTAGCTCTCCTAAGAGCACATTGCAATCTGTACCTAATATTGTCAAGGGGAATTTCTAGCACTGTTATTTGCAGTGAAAATTATTGGGTTTTTATTGATTTTTTAAAGAGAGAGGAAGGGGTAAAGAGAGAGAGAGAGAGAGAGAGAGAGAGAGAGAGAGACATTCATGAGAGAGAAACATTGATCGGTTGCCTTCTTTTCACAGCCCACCAGATCAGGGATCGAATCCCTAAGCTCAGTATGTCCCTTGCCCAGAGATCAGACCCGCAAGCTGTTGGCATAAGGGACAATGCTCCAATCAACTGGGCCACCTGGACAAGGCAAAAATTGTTTTTCTTCTGAGATAATTTAATTTGTGTCTATACAATCCTGAACATATAGATATAAAGTGTAGTGAATCACTTTATTGTGAATACCCAAAAACCTAGATAATTATTTTATCTAAAATTGTTTAAATTAATTCAATAAAAAAATGTAACTGTGGAGATGCCATTTTGTCTAGCAACAATAATGCTTTTATTACAATAGATTTTCTTATTTAAGTATACTTGCATATAATCTTACTTACTTGCAGTTATGAATAATTGAGAAATTCTTCGCTAAAGTTAATCTTTATTTTTATAGAAAGTTACAATAAATGAGCATATTCAAATGAAACATTTAGCTCTATGCTTGGCACATGATAAGCTGTCAATACATTTTGGATTTTGCTTTATCATAGTTTATTAGTATTTTTCAAATAAATATTTTTGATCAGTGTTTCACGAAATAATTTGATTGACAGGACTACTTTTGTTTTTTGTTTTTTGTATATATACTACGATCACAGTCTGGGGAAAAAGCAGTTTCATGTTAGGCTATTAGTATATATAATCAATATTTACTTTTATTCTAATATGAAATTTACCAGTTGTACTTGGAACATTTTGGTTAACCTGCAGCATTCTAACTGAAATATCACAATTATGATGATAAACATAGTTAGTACTAATATCACATATATAGATAAGGAAAATTTATAAAAAACAGTAGTTTTTAAATACCTACTTCTACATATTTTTCTTTTCATATAATTAATAATTGTGCTGATTCTTATCAAAGTTTTCAAAAATTTTCAAGGATTAGTTATTTACTCTTTTATAACCTCTTTTTTAGATTATCTAGGAAATTTATAAGAGAGAACTAATATTTTATATTAGTTCCTAGTTATCCGTTTATTTTAAACTAGAGGCCCAGTGCATGAAATTTGTGCACTCGGGGTGGGGGGTTCCCTCAGCCTTGCCAGCGTCCTCTTGCAGTCTGGGAGTCATCAGTTGGACATCCTTAGCACTACCGCAGAGGCGGGAGAGGCTCCCACCACTGCCGCTGCACTTGCCAGCAATGAGCCCTGTTCAGGGTTTCTGGCTGAGTGGTGCTCCCCCTGTGGGAGCACACTGGCCACTAGGGGGCAGCTCCTGCATTGAGCGTCTGCCCTCTGGTGGTCAGTAAACATCATAGTAACCAGTTGTTCTGCCTTTTGGTTGAATTGCATATTAGCTTTTTATTATATAGGATGTGTTCATAGTAGCTATAAATGCCAATAATCTATATAGAGAACTTAGCATATGTCATGTTATGACTCAAGTTACCTGTATAGCAATTTTAATCATGCATTAATTGTACTACTAATTACCATGATGATAATAAGCTACACCAGCAACCAAGAAGCAATGAGTAGATGTATAGAAAATATATTCAGAGGAGCCAGCTCTATCTATTCAGAAATAGGGTTCATGCACAGATTTGGGTTGGGTAAGTACAGTCCTCACATGCGGTGCAGGAGAGGCCCAGAGGTGTGATTGATTATGCTGCAGTCGGGTGGGGCCCAGAATGATACCAAATGGAATGAGAAGACTCTTCATTCTGCTCCTTCCTCAGAAAATGACCATGTGTGCATAAATGTAATGAAGTAATGTGTCTGCTCTGAGATGCTGCATTAGGTCACATATTCAGAGGTCTAAAACAAAGTTTACTTAGAATTTCCAAGTAAATTCTTAGCTCTGGTTCTTTGTATATTTAGAAAGATTATAAGCATAGTAATGTTTCATTGCACTATCAATGCTGACCTCTACCATCAGCCATCAGTAGAAATGACCTTCCAGTGGGCTCTATGAAAATGCTATTGGCTTATTGCTATCTCAACACTTAGCTCAATTTATTGAATATAAACATTTTGTCTCTATATTTACGTGAATTGTATAAGGCATAGGTCTTTATCCATGAGAACAGAGTCTGTTTTTGACTTTTCTCACTGTCATATGCCCAGTAGCTAGGATAATGCTTCACATATAGTGGGAGCATGATAAATATTCTTGAATGAAAAAAAAATAAACTTGACAGATTTTATGTTAACTTATTTTCACTAATCACGCTCCCCTCCCCAAATATGTACCTGCCCTTATTCTCTACCCTTCTGTCCATGTGGTAAATTTCAACCTGGATATGCCCTAATTTTAAAAAAAAATGTATCCAAATTTAGTCCCTGGAGTCACTTGTGTGCTGTTTAAAAAATAGATTCCTAATCCTTACCTCAAATCTAATGGTTCAGAATCTCTGGGGATGAGGTCCTGCTCACTTTCATTTTTACCAATACCCCCAGGATATTCTTCTGCAAAGAATCCAAACTTAGTGATTTCACTAAATCTAGTCAGTGAATTGTACTTCATTGTATCCCTGTGCCTCTCATTGGGATGCCCTTTGCCTGTAAACCCTTAGTATGTGGGATGGGCATGGCCTGACCAGCAATCCATACCTCATGGCATAGATTCCCCACAACTAAATGTTGATCATGGCCTTCAGGAATGTTAATGATCTCTAATGTTTATACCCCTATTCAGTCCTCTTGCCCACTGTCTTTTCAGGCTACACTCAATTGGATTCTTTTTAAGTACATTTCCTCTGCCAACCCTTGAAGAATGAAAAAAAGAGCAAGGGGACCGATTCTTGCCCAGATTAAATTTAAACAAGATTGCAGGGGAAAGCACTGGGGGTTTTATTTTTAGAGTGGTGAATGTGTGTGTGTGCATGTAAATCAGTATAAAATGCATCTCCCTGGCATAAATCACAGTAAACAAGTTCCAGTCACCTGAAAAAGATGCCACTAATATTTATTTAATGAATAACTGGATTTTCATGCCCCTTCCCAAATAATGGTTTAATATTGAAATAGAACCTTCTGGTTGTTTTGAAAGTTTAGTTTGGCATGTATAAATTTTAACTCTAAATATTTGAGCTGAAGTAGGAATGACTTTTGAAAACATCTCTCTTCTATATGTAACTGACACTTAACACTTAATTACTCACAGTGTCCTTAGAGTCAACCTGGCCCATCTTTAGCACAGTTCCTCACACACCATTTAAACACTCTAATTAACTATACATTTGCATTTGAACTTATTAAAGCAAAGCTGAAAACTACTTCAATTATGAATCCAAGAAATTACAATTCACAGAAAAGATTCACAAGTAATGATTTACTATTCAAATTCTTTCTGAAAACTTTGTGCTTATTCTTTATTAAGATTCTGTTTCTATTTCTGCCATTTAATTTTCTCATCCTGAAAAACTGGGAATAAGTGCCAGAGCAGAAGCATTCAATATCAGCTCTAACATTTTTCACAAACTAAATGAGAAAATATGGTTTATTAAAGTGGGCACACAAATGGCAGGGTCCCTTTGTTCTCATTTCCGTATTTGATTCGGAACTGATGCTAAATAAGCCACCCCAAGGAAAGGGACGTGGGTTCCCAGGCACACCACACAAGTCTTTCTGTTGGGTCTGCAGAGAAACTATAAGGAGGCATCATCTCAAGCCATTGCTTCAAGTCATGTCTGTTTGTTTGTTTATCTGTTTTTCTGGAGTGAGCACCACAGGGGCAAATGTAGGTAATTGTAGAGTGTAGAATCTACTATTTAAAAACTAATATAAACAGAGGCAAAGAAGCATAGAACAGACTGTTAAACTACAGCGGGAAGTAGGGAGGGTTGGGGAGTAAGAGATCAAACACAGGACTTGTATGCATGCATATAAGCACAATCAACAGTTGGAAGACACTGGGGGTGGGAGGTGGGGGGTGGTGAGGGCAAGTGCCAGGGGGTAGGGGAGGCTATGGGGAGGTCAATGGGGGGAATAAAGGAGACATATGTACTACTATTTATAATACCTAAAACAATAACATAAAAAATAAAGGAATGAATTTAAAAAATGAATATATTTGGGCAAAAGCTGACAACTGGGAACAAAAGGATCTGAGGTAGCTTTAAACAAATAATAGGAAGTGTTGTAATTGACGAAGTTTTCATAAGTACCAAGCACTCTAAATGCATGGTCCCATGAAATCCTCACTCACCTCTCTGAGATGGACTGTTATTACCTTCATTTTACAGATTAGGGCATGGGAATTAGAGGCAGAGTAACTTGCTTAATACATGACAGAGCTGGGATTTAAATCCAGCTCCATCTGATTTTAGAGGCTGGGCACTTTATACTATGATTTAAAGCAAAAAAACATGTGTAATAAAATAACAATAATAGCAACACAAGCCAAACAAAAATTAGGTCAAGAAGCAAGCAACACACAAGGGAGGAGGAGGTAGAATAATTATTCCTGGAAATGTAGGCCCATTGAGTCTCCTTTGCCAGCTCATCTTCCTCTAATCTCTACCTTAAATTTTGGTATGGCTCATACTGGTGTTACTTGGGGTCTGAGGAAGGGCCCCTGTCCTCAGCCATTTCATTCTCCTGGGGTTTCCATTACATATCTGTGGGCTGACTCACCCCACCACCTGACCTAACCCCCCACTGGATTTCTCCTCTGAATTCCAGATCTGTCTATTAAAGTTCTTCCTTGTCACCTCTACTTGGCTGCCTTCTATATGTGGCCTGACCAGCGACTGAACCGGCAACCTTTTGGTGCACAGGACGATGCTCAACCAACTGAGCCACTCTGGCCAGGCATATTCTGTTCTTTTAAAGTGTCCTATCACATCCGTGTTTCTACCAACTATAAAATCATAATCTGTATTAAAATTTTTAATTTAGACACTAAGAAGTTCTTTTCTGGCGCCCGACCAGGGACTGAGTTCTGGGACCAGGGCCTGAGTTCGGGACGCGGCACAAGTGATGCCCAATCAGGCCCCTTTGGCCTTAACCAGTGGTGTCCGAGTAGGCCTGAATTTGGGGGAATTTAAAAAGTGGTCAGGTGAAAGGAGGCTCCAAGGCGCGCGCAGAGAGTAAGCTTAAAAAACAAAAGTAAGAAAATAAGAAGTTAAGCTTAAAAAGCAAAAGTGAGATAAGGCCATAAAACAAAATAAGGTAGGGAGCCGAGGTGTGGTAAAATTAGCTCGGTTAAAACTTGGGAAATTCAGGAAATGAGCTGTGGAAAATAAGCGGTAAGAAATGGGCGGTGGATGTTAGAAAGTGGGCGGTGGGAAATAATAGACCTGGTGGACGTTAGAAAATAGGCGGTGAGAGGTAGGCGGTGGAAGGTATGCGGCGGGAAATGAGTGGAAGGAAATAGGAAGTAATTGGGGGGTACAGGGCAGGGTGGAAATCTCCTGGGTTTTGTTTAGGCCACTGTTGGGTAGAGGATGTTTAAGTAGTTTTGTTTTGGACCTGGATTGTGAGCTCTTGCGGAGGTTGCATTGTTTTGGGGCTTTGGTTGTCTTTGCTTGTGCCACCTGGTGGCTCCCTGGGACTTTGGGTCTGTGTGGGACACCTGACTCAGGGTTGGAGGTCTCCCGCTAAATAGAAAGTTATGGGAAACTGGAGAAAGCATTGCCCATCTGAAGGCACCTGCTTCTTAGCTAACTATTACCATGGGCCCAATGCTGCCAGATTTAATATTTGAAGAGAAGCCAAGTATATAAATTTTTATAGGAAATCCTCTGATTTTCAAAACTTGGTGACTATTACAAAGTTTTATAAGACACAGCAGGCCCAAAACAACAACAGTAAAAGGAAAGGTGTTTAAAGGCAGACACGACACGAGGATTCCAGGGGGATCTGAGAGGCACCCCCTTCCTTTGTTTCTTTCCCTCAACTTCATTCTCCATTTCACCCCTCCCCCAACTCCCTTTATCTTTTCTCTTCTTTTGCCTCAGAACTTGTGATGTCTCCTATGAGTTCCTTGTACACAAAAGTTTCTAAAAAATATTTGTGTTTTTGATCCAAGGAGATGGGGAATAGGAACAGGGATGATACCCAAGGACAAAGACACCCCCTCACACACACCCTCTCGGAATTAAGAACATTGTTGAAGTCGAAATATATCGCACAGAGGGGACTAGTCATCATCTTTGTGAGCATATGTATATGAGGATGAAGAATATAGTGAAATTCTAGCTGCCACTTGTTAAGTAGCTACTACATGTTAGAAATTATAGAAAAATAATAGCTGGCATTTATTGAGTGTTTCCTCATCACCTTATGAGAAACTCAACACTCAATAGAAATCAAGGAGAGAGTAGATGCCTCTTACATTTAGTTTCACAAATGAATTTCACAAAGTCAGGTCCAGGGATTCAGAAACTGTAAATCATGAAGCAAGATCATATGAAATTTACTCTGGAAATTCTGGAGCCTCTGTCACGTTCCAATTTTTGTTTTCTGTTTCTTTGGTTTTTGTTACTGACACCTCTGTAAATCTGTTGAAACAAGGCCTGTGTGTTTCTTTTGGGGGAAGGTGTGGAGCTCAGTTTCCATTCTCAGCCTGGTTATATCTTCACACCAGAAGAAGGGTGGTGGGAAGACGATAGAAAGTAAATCGAGGCAGGAGACTAGAACAGGAATCGGTTTAATGGGAATAGGCTGAGGCCAAGGAGGACAGCCTGGGACTAAGAGGTAGAAACCCATATGTGTTTTCCATTTGGTGAAAATAAAAATGGGAAACGAAAGTTTCCAAAAAAAAAGTTGTCCCTTCTTCTTTTACTATGTGAATGATCTAAATGGATTTTTCTCATTTCACCACCACATTCTCCTATTTGTTCGTATAATTCTGCCTAAATTCTCCACAGCTCTTTGCATCCTAAGGCTGGTGCTCCCTGGGCCTCTCTCTCCACAGGAAAGCCCCTGTCATTTCTTCTTTAACCAAGACCTGGTGGGGAACAACAGAAACCCCGATCTCCTGTTGGTGGTGGAGGCCATGCATCCACTCTGGATTCTTACCCTGACTTTCAGAGGGAAATCTACACCGCTGTATCTTTGTTTCCTGACACTTGGCACAATGATTGGAGGTGGTCAATGGGACTTAATTCCTCAATATATAAATCAACAAATGAATGATTCTGAAGTGGGTTTTTTAACTTTCTCCAAAGAAGACTGTTCTGATGTTGTTAGCACATCATACTGGGCTAAGAATACAAGGGCATCTAAGGTAAATGTGAGGTAATGGAGCTTCTGAGAATGCTTGAAAAGGCCAACTAGAAGCTTCCTATACTTTGAATTCTCTGTTCTTTCTCCTCCCTCCTCCTTCCCTTCTCCTGCTTTGCCACCTTAGATCCTATCTCACCAGGCACTGGGCAGTTGTGAGAGTGAGAAGTGGACCAGAAGCTCTAGACCAGGAGTGGGCAACCTTTTTGTGAGTGCGTGCCAAAACCAGCAAAATCTCTGACTCAAAGTTCTTCTGCGTGCCAACCCTAATTTTTTGAGAACATGTTATGCCTACTTGATATTTCTTAAGGTGTACGTATGTGAAGAACCTTGAAGAAACGATAAAATTCATTCGAGCTACAAAAACACAGTATATGATAATGAAAAATACATTTATTTTTTAACGTATACATGTTCACTGATAGTCTGACAGAAAACTTTATGACTCCGTTTGATATTACCAGTGGGACTTTTGCTGCTGCATCACTGATGACAGCAATTTTACATCATGTTTATATTTTGTGACCTTCAGAGATATGCACGAGCTACTACTTTCATTCGCCAGGCTACTCTTACCACGAGACTTAATAAAATTCATCACTGAGAACAAAGATTCACAAGTATGTGGATGAAAACATGGAGAGTAACGCTGTTGCAAAGTTTTTTAAACAGAAAAAATTTTCTGGAATGGCATTCCAAGTCCTTAATAGTTCGTTTTCGACACTATTAAAATTGCTTCCCCTCTCTTGTCAATACATGTCTGTGGCTTTTAAGATAACTTTTTTGTAAAATTATTTATTTATCTAAGATGCACCTACACTGAATTTATCTGAAAAATAAAAAAAGTCAATATTAAGAAAAAAATTGTAAATGGAAGATTATAAGAGAGGGTTTCTCCTGCCAGCAATGTTACTGGCCTGCCATGTTTGGAACGCATGCCAAGGGTTGCCCACCCCTGCTCTAGACTAAGGATGACTGAGGAGAGGGGTGTGGGAAGAAGGGGGAGGTCAGTGGATCCACTTCACACCAGGCTGTCTGCAACACTGCCTGGAGGGAGGAGGGCTTCCCCTGGTCTACTCTGCAAATTAGGGGAGTGAATGGTTCCAGTACCAGTCATTTAAGTGACATTCCGAGCAGTTTTCCAGCCAATTTAGAATAGAAAGAGAATGGTATTATGGACCAAAATATAATTCTCAACTTTTTAATAATTTTTGTGTTTTTGAATGAGTAATAAAATTCGTCCTAAAGTTTAATTTTATTACTTCACTCTACAAGGAAATTAATTTGCTGTGAGAATTCTCCCATTGGTTGAAACAGAAAACTAGGTTTTAAATGACATAGATTTTTATAATATATGTACTTTATAACAAACATTTATGTACATGTTATACATGTCTAAACTTGGAGAGAAGGTATGTATTGGGGTCATAAATAACTAGAGGCCTGGTGCACAAAAATTATGCATGGGGGGTGGGGTAGGGGATGAGGTTGTGTTCTTCAACCCAGCCTGAATCCTCTTGCAATCCGGGACTCCTTTGTGGATGCCAGGCCTAAACTGGCATTAGGACATCCCTCTCACAATCTGGGACTCTGCATGCACCAGTGACCATACTTTTCATACAGGTGAAAGGCATCTTGCTGTTGTATGGGCAGCTACATTTTTGTCCTGATTATAAAAAGAGTACATAACATGATCCTTCTGAGGCAGTAGTACCATTCTCCCCATGTTATGGGTTGAAAAACTGAAGCAGAGAGAAGTTAAGTAACTGGCTTTGTCACACAGTTATAAGTGTCAGAATCAGGGCTGACCACAAAATGTGCAAGCCAGAGTCCATGCCTGTCATTGCTGCATCATCCTGTTTTTTTTTCAGTGTTAGAGTAGCCTTGCCAGGTTTATATTTTTAAATCTAAGAGACTGTTCCCAATATATAGGGTAGGGTCCCTAGGCCTGGCCGGCGATCAGGACCATCTGTGGGGTGACCTAGGCTGGCAGCATGCCACCGCCCCCCAATCACTGCTGCAGGTCACCTCCCTCCAGGTCAGGGGCAGCTCCTGTGTTGAGCGTCTGCCCCAAGGTGGTCAGCGCACATCATAGCAACTGGTCATTCCGCCATTCAATCTATTTGCATATTAGGGTTTTATTATGTAGGATTACACAAATATCTATGTGGGTGTACACTTTTATATTATTTGTAAATATGTAACTATAGTATATTTCCTATTAGAAATTATAGATCAAATTCCAAAGTGCAAAGGCAAGCCATCGTTGCCTGTGGACATGGAAGCAGGCTCACAATTTAGTCCATACACTTTTGTCCTCAGAAATCAACATGTTGATTTCAAGTAGTGGGGGTTTCTTTTAAAATCAGGAGCTAATTCTGAACAGATTGACATTCAACGGGTCAGTGGGACCTAATATATCACCTGACAATTGCTGGCATAAGGGAAATATGGCTCCCAAGCCTCTGAGGTAAAACACTGATCTGGAAACAATTTTAACTTGAAAAAATATAAAAAATATGGATGCACACAATACCTCTCAACAGCCTAAGAAAAACTGTGTGCTGACAGGGAGCAGGAAATGGATTGAAGGTTAATACTGAAGATACAAGCACAATGCCTTCACCATATTGGCTAACCTCTTCATTTTGTAATTCTGTGAAAATCCCATGAGCATTTTGAATTTTTCAAAATATTTTCTGCATTCTAATTTTTAAAGCAATGGATCATTTAGTACTCCTACATTCTTTAGCTAAAGATTTGTCATTGATTTTCCTTTACTGACAATTAACTTTTAACCAAAGGTATTCCCCACCTTAGCTATTATAAGCTTTTACACACTTTTCCCTCAAAGCACAAGGCCTGTTATTGTTGTGTTTTTCACCAGGTTCAGAATTTGAGCTTCTCTTCATAACTTTTACAGAAACATACCTTTAATATTGCTGGATAATGTGTAGACAGAGTCCTAATTTAAATTTAAACTACACCCTATCAGTCCATTGTATCTTCCAACTTTCTGCAAAGGGAGGTTGATGTTAATCTAAACCCTTTTTAAAGGAATTCATTTATCACTAAACATAATGCTTGTTTAATAGTTTTTCATTTTATAATTTAATTGTTCATTGCTACTGCATCTAGGACAACAATTTTAGTTTTTCTATACAGCTATACTCAAGATCTCTATTCTAGACCGCCTTCCGAAATTTTTGAAAAGACTCATAATAAAACAAACAAGCACAAATCCATAGTTTCTGTTTTAACTTTTCAATTCATACTCAGTTTTACTTTCCATGAGGCAATCTATTAAAGCAACGTTTGTCAAAAATATTGCCTCTAAAGGTCTGTCAAAGCTTGTAATTTAGTTTATATTTGGGGAGGTGTGGAAATAATACAGAAAGTGCTCAGGTTTTTCTATTGCTGAATTCATATTGGAAATCTCTTTCTACTCCTGCCTTAAATTCCTCATGATTTCTGGTTGCACAAGGACATATCTCTGAGCTTATAAGTCTTCATGGAAACAACAGACTCACTTTGGAAAATAAGCACTTTGGAAATGTTCAATCACTCATGGCCATGTGTTAGCGCATTTTCCAAAGCTGACAGAGAAAATTAGAGAAAAATTCTTACCTCTCAAAGGACGTAAGGCAATGCACATCACCAATAAAGCAAGCACAGCAGAAGTGGCAATTCCAAATAAGATTTTTAACCATCTACTTATATAAAAACCATGGATGGTGTTCATCACATCCAGAAGAACAGCCGCAACCAAGCAGAAGGAAGTCACTCCTTCAGCGGTTGTCTTGGCAATGGTTGCACCCTCCCCCGAGCTGTTTCTTGGAGTTGTTTCCTATAAAGGCAGGGTTTGAGGCAAGAACTCCCCCTGGGAGCGAGGAGGCAGATCTTTCTAATGTGTGCCTCGCGCCAGTATGGCCAGGGTTGAACCTGAGTGGGGCCAGCTGAAAGGCTTAGAAAAGGCAGACAAGAGAATGAAAGCCGGATCCCGGTGGGACGCTGCTTCTCTGAGAGACAGCAACCATGTCCACAGCCATGCCTTTATTTTATAGCAGATGCTAAGAAGCAAAGTAAGGGCATGACCAAGATGTTTACAACATTCTCCTGGGTTTCAATCCTACTCAACTACATGCAGCTGAAATCTATCAAGCCTACATCACTCAGGCACCTGGGACCACGTGTTTGGACCATAGGTTCAAGTTTACTTTGGCTATAATTGTGCTGGGAGGGCTCTGCCCTCCAAGCTGGGACTTGCATGTGGCAATGATAGGACTGTACCATCTCATCAGTCCAAGGGTCGAACCTGTCCAAAACACTGTAGGGGCTCCCCACAATAAAGTTTTAATTCTGTTTCTTTGTTACTGATGTTGTGGCCCCACTTTATAACAAAGATGAGGCCCAGGAATCAGGATTTTAAAAAGATTCCCAGGTGATTCTAATGTGCAGCCAAGGTTGAGAACCACTATATAGATAATATTAAAAGTATATCTAAATGTGCAATTCTTTGTCCAAAATATGAGCATGTTCATAAATTAAATGAAGAAAATTTGGATATACTTGATGGAGATTTTCACACATATTTGAGTGATGATTCCATTGACTCCACAGATGATGCTGAAAAGGAAAATTTTCCCATCGAATTTCTTAATAGTATTACTCTTTCAGGAATGCAGAGTCATAAATTAAAATTGAAAGTGGGTGCAATCATCATGCTATAGAGAAATCTCAATAGTAAAAGGGGTCTTTGTAATGGTACCAGATTTATTATCAAAAGATCATGACCTAACATTATTGAAGCTGAAGTATTAACAGGATCTGCAGAGGGAGTGGCTGCTCTGATTCCAAGAATTAATTTGTCCCCATCTGACACTGGCCTCCCATTTAAATTGATTCGATGGTGGTTTCCCATGATGCCAGCATTTGTGATGATTATTGATAAATCACAAGGACAAACTCTAGACAAAGTAGGCATAATCCTACCTAAACCTGTTTTCACACATGGTCAGTTATATGTTGCTTTGTCTCAAGTTTGAAGAGCATGTGATGTTACAGTTAAAGTTCTAAATACTTCATCACAAGGGAAATTAGTCAAGCACTCTGAAAGTGTTTTCACTCTTAATGTGGTGTACAGGGAGATATTAGAATAACTTTAATCACTTTATCAGTCATTGTTTGCATCACTGTTATTTTCATATCATGTTTTTATTGTTTTCATATCATGTTTTTGTCATTTTTATATTATGCCTCTGTTGTTATATACTTTTGTTACTGTTTATTTATTAATAAACTTATATATTATTTTCATATACATTTTACTTATTTCCTTTCATCTCTCACACTTCTATTATAGAGAAAGGGCAAATAGCAATATTAAAATATCTCTGCTAATTAATTACCTTTTTAAAAAAATATATATTTTATTGATTTTTTACAGAGAGGAAGGGAGAGGGATAGAGAGTTAGAAACATTGATGAGAAAGAAACATCGATCAGCTACCTCCTGCACACCCCCTACTGGGTATGTGCCCACAACCAAGGTACATGCCCTTGACCGGAATCGAACCTGGGACCCTTGATTCTTCAGGCCTATGCTCTATCCACTGAGTCAAACTGGTTAGGGCAATTAATTCCCTTTTAATGTGTACGAATTTTGTGCACTGGGCTACATTAATAAAAGATAAATATGCTAATTGACCATATCTTTGCTACGCCCACCAGCCAATCAGAAGAATATGAAATTAACCCAACAAAGATGGCCATTAAATTTGCATACTGCAGGTGGGGCAGGCAGCGCCAGCCGCTGCCTGTGGGATCCGGGCTGCAGATCCACAGATTGGGGACCGGGGATGTGGGGAGGGCAGCACCAGACTCCACCCTGAGAGGCAGAGCCAGCAATCATCCTGGCCAGAAGCCTGAGGCCTGGGAAGGGCAGAGCCTGTGATCAGAGCAGCTGGGGGTCCCTTTCCCAGGCCTAAGGCCCTGGCCAGAGGTCTTAGGCCTGGGCAGGCAATCAGAGGGGACTGGGGGTCCCCTGCCCAAGCCTAATGCCCCTCTGGCCTGCCTGGGGTGGAACCTGCTATCTGAGCAGGCTGAGGGTCCCCTGCCCAGGCATAACACCCTTCTGGGCTGGGAAGGGGCAGAGCCTGCAATAGGAGTGGGCTGTGGTTCCCCTGACCCAGGCCTAATGCCCCAGCCAGAGGCCTGAGGCCTGGGCAGGCTATTGGAGTGGGATGGGGGTCCCCTGCCCAGGCCTAACACCCCACCAGAAGCCTGAGGCCTGGGTAGGGCCATAGCCTGTGATCGCAAGGATCTGGGGGTCACCTTTCCTGGCCTATTGCTCCAGCCAGAGGCCTGAGGCCTGGGTAGGCAATCAGAGCAGGTTGGGGGTCCCCTGTCTAGGCCTAATGCCCTGGCCAGAGGCCTGAGGCCTGGGCATGGGTGGAGCCTGTGTTTGGAGCGGGCTGGGGGTCCCCAGCTAAGGCCTACTGTTCCTCTGGCCTGGGGCAGGGGAGGGGCCTGCTATCAGAGCAGGCTGGGGGTCCCAGCCAGAGGCCTTAGGCCTGGGCAGGGGCCGAGCTGGGGTTTGGTGTGAACTACAGAGGAAACACCTTTTCTGATTGTTCATTGGCTAAACTCCCTCTATGCCACTGGTAATATTCTTAGTAACTTGGGTAATAAGAATCCAAGAAGGTAATGTAGGGTTTTTCCATCTCACTCCTGGAAGAAAAAACAAAGGTCTTCTCCAGAGGGGCTAAGAAATATCATATCCTGCCCTAGCCAGTTTGGCTCAGTAGACAATGCCTCAGCCTGCCTACCACAGGGTCTGGGTTCAATTCTGACCAAGGACATGTACCTAGTTTGCAGGCTCTTCCCTGGCTTGGGCCCAGGTCAGTTCTCATGCAGGAGGCAACCAATCAAAGGGTTCCTCTCACTTTTATGTTTCTCTGTCTTTCCCTTTCTCTTCCACATTCTCTAAAAATCAATGGAAACATATCCTCAGGTGAGGAGAAAAAAAAAAAAAAGAAATGTCATATCCTACGAAAGACACATCTTGAAAATGCCTAAAGAAAGTTGTCATTTTTTCATGGTGAAGGGAGTCCGTGTTAATGAAAACACCTTGGTGGCTGTGGGGACTGGCAGTGACTGCAACAGTGGGGTGATGGGGCTGGTGCCTTGCCCTAATCAGCCCGATCACCTCCCAAAAAAGGGAGGCCAGACTGCAGCTTAGGCCCGCTCCCCAAAGGGAGCAGGGAACAGGCCTAAGCCATCAGTAGGTCATCCCTGAGGGGTCCCAATATGTGACAGGGGGCAGGCTGGTCTGAGGGACCACCCCCGCCCCAGTGCATGAATTTCATGCACCAGGCCCCTAGAATATATATAAAAGCACCAGGGGATAGACACTCAATGCAGAAGCTTCCCCCTAGTGGTCAGTGCACTCCCACAGCCAATCTCCTGTGGTTGGCCAACAGCATTGGCATCCATTCTTTCTGCGCCTGGCCCAGTGACCGTTGCCTCCTCTCCTGACCCCGCTGAGGCCTTTGGCCCAGGGCTGGGATGGGGAACTGGGGATGTGTGGCTCCTTTCCCAGAGGGGCTGAGGACCAGCTCCCTCCTTGGGGCTGGCAGCCAACTTCCCATGCTGTGTCCCTCCCCCTCTGCTGGCAGGCCCCGATTGGGTCACCAATTTCCCGTGGCAGTGGTAGTGTGGTTGCAAGGGAGGGAGGAGGTGTGAGGTTGGGAACCATAAGGTGGTGGGGCACCTGCGTTAGCTTCTAACATCCATTCCTTCTGTGCCCAATGATCGGCTCCCTCCTCAGGGCCAGCGACCAACCTCCTGTGCTTCATCCCTCACCCCAGTGGCAGGCCCCAATAGGCCCACAGTCCTTCCCTTACCCCTCCCCAGGCCAGCAGGCTCCAATTCTGGGCCAGGCCTATGGACCCTACACGTGTACGAATTCGTGGACCGGGCCCCTTGTGTTATAATAAATTTGATTCAGATTCTTTGTCTAGGCAACGGAGTAAGTTAATCTCTGATCACCTCTTTGTACATTTTTTTAATTGGTTTTTCTTTTAAGAGTCTCTTTCTCAAGACACATCCACACCAATACCCTCTACCACGTCTGGAATTTCCATCTTAAAAATTTTATAAAAAAGCCCTAACTGGTTTTTCTCAGTGGATAGAGCACTGACCTGCAGACTGAAGGGTCCTTGGTTCAGTTCCGGTCAAGAGCACATGCCTGGCCTGTGTGCTCAATCCCCAGTGTGGGGCATGTGAGAGCCAATCAATGATTCTCTCTCATCATTGATGTTTCTATCTCTCCCTCTCCCTTTTTCTCTGAAATCAATATTTTTTTTAAATTTTACAAAATAAAATTAATGAGTGATAATATTGGAAGCTAATACTAATTTTAAAAAACATTATACTAATGACACAACTATTTAGAAAGCCTACAATCCAATTTCAGAAACAGTTCTCTTGGAAAAACTGGTTTCAGCATTATACCAGAATTAAAAGTGAAGAGAGGTTCAGAAAAAGCTAGACACAGAAAATTGCTTACTGTATGATTTCATTCATAAAAAGTTCAAAATCAGTCAAAATCCATCCTTGGTGTTACAAGTCAGGATAGTAGTTATCCTTGGAGTATAGTGACTGGAGGGGAGAATGACGACTTTCCAGGGTGCTGGCAATGTTCTGTGCCTTGATCTGGACTTTGGTTACACAAGTGTGTTCTGTTTATAAAAATTCAGTGGTCTATATTAGACACTTAAAATTTCTACTTTCTTATGTGTGTTATAGTTCAAAAAGTTAAAAGTTGGCAGAATTTTAAATATATATATATCCTAAGTCACATCCAGCAATTTAATCCCAGACCATTTCCCTAAAAATAAAAAAAATTAAAATGTCCTAAGAATGCTGTAAGTAGAAAAGTGCATTTAAACTTATCAAGTAAAACTGAATAACAAAAGTGAAGGGAAAATGGACACAGACACTGGGGCAGTGGGGCTTGCCCAGGGCGAGGTTGGCTGGGGGTCAATTGGAGAAAAAGGGCACATATGTAAAATTTTAGACAATAAAAAAAATCATAATAAAAAAGTGAAGGGAAATAAAGTATATCAAATGCGCTAGCTCAGCTGGAAAAGGGAGGTACTCTTCCAGAATTAACACACACACACACACACACACACACACACACAATACAAATCACAAAACTGATCAATGGACAACGGTCACTAACATTAGTTTAGTGCCTACTACATTTCAAACACAATATTACTTATTCTGCATATTTAATATCACTTAATCCTAATATCCTTATGAGGCATATTTTCAAATATTACACTAATTATCAAGTACATATAGGTAAAACTTATCATGCTTCATAAATTTTACAAAAGTATTGACATATGCCCTGGTCATAGCATCTAAAAAGCATCTAAATGCTGTGTCCCTCCCCCTCTGCTGGCAGGCCCCGATTGGGTCACCAATTTCCCGTGGCAGTGGTAGTGTGGTTGCAAGGGAGGGAGGAGGGGTGAGGTGGGAAACCACACAGTGGTGGGGCACCTGCGTTGGCTTCTAACATCCATTCCTTCTGCGCCCAATGATCGGCTCCCTCCTCAGGGCCAGCGACCAACCTCCCGTGCTCCATTACCCCCCCCCCCCCCCCCCCACCGCGGCGGCAGGCCCCAATAGGTCCACAGTCCATTGTAATAATACAATGTAAGTATTTCACTTCTTTGCAATACCAGTGTTTTCCTAAGAAAGTAAATATGCAAATTAGATAGGATGTCCATGATCATTGCCCACTCTAATCTGGTAGCAACAAAATGGCTCTGTGGAATGTCAGAAAACCAATCCTGGAATTCATCAAGAAAGTAAAAAACAAACAAACAAACAAAAAAAAAACTATGGTATAATCCCTTTAGTTTAGCTATGTCACCTTCCTTAAGCTAACCCCCCCACCCCACTGCCATGGCTCATATTAGTCAATCAATTACTGAGCTACCCTCTATAAACTGGAAAACTAAAAGAAGGATGGAAAAGAAAATTCACAGCAGTGCTTTATGGCCTAACCTCAATTAACAAATACAAAACTAACTTTTTTGCTAAAAATTTAAAATGCTATTATTATGGTGGCCAATATACAACAATCTTTGCATCTTTCAATTGAGTATGATATCAGCAATCAATTAAAATGACATTTTAAACACATACTTTTCTGGTGTCATCTGCAATGACAAACTTTTTGCATGGCTCTTTTATTTGGTCTTTAAGTTGACAGATGTTTTCTTTCACTGTTTTGATAGTAAACGCATCAAGATTGGCACATATCTGGAAAAGAAACATTTTTCAATATTTAAATAATTAGTTTTCTCTCTCACAACTGATTTAAAATAAGTTTTTTTTTTTGTGTGTGTGTGTGTGTGTAGCATTTTAGTATTGCTTTATCAGTAGATCTGATTAACCAATAATCAATAATGTTTGTCCTGATAAAGTAAAAAGGAGCTTCTAAATCAAGTTGGTGGAAAATACCAGAAAAGCGTGTTCATTTTCATTCTTTACATTCTATTTTCTAGCTGGAAAAACTGACACGGAAGGAGTGTAGCAACTTGCAGAGATTAGCAGAGAATGCTAATGAGAAAACCATATTGCATGAGGCATTTTAAAGGTCATTTTGACCTCCCTGGATCATATTACCACCCTCTTCTACAGGAGGAAGCTAGGAGCAGCTGAAGCCCATGTGCCTGGATCTAGATTAGAATTTGTCCTTAATCTCAGCAATAAAATATATCTTGGAGCCAATAATTGTACCTCTGCCTACTCTACATGATTTTTGCTGTATTCAACTTAAAATAGGGACTTAAAAATACAAATGCAATTGACCTTCATGCCCACACACTTCTTGGGTTATTTTGAATTCACTTAACACTTGAGATCAACAAGAGTACTTTATGTGCTATTACCATTTGGGGGCCTCTGATGAGTAATACGTTTGTAATTACAGATCTGCATGTCCCCAGTTTCCCATTTAATTTGGATTACCCGGAATCTGAGAATTACACAGAACAAAAAAGTTAGCAGCAAAGACATGATTTGAAATTCATTGAGTATGAAAATAAGAAACATTTATAGCATTATATTTATTCCAATATCAAATGCATCAGTAACTTTTACACTAGGAGGAGATATTTAAAAGAAGGTATTCAATTTGCCCCCACATTTCATTAATTATATCAGATTTCCATAATCTTTGTGATTTGTTCTGTCATAATTGTTTATTAAGGCATATTACTGCTTTGTAGAAAACTGAATGTACTTACTTTAACTAAAGCAAATAGATTTTATTTAACTGATGATCCTGGAATATCTCCTTTAATCCACTTGTGGAAAATGAAATAAAATTCAAGCGTTTGGCATACTACTAGGGCAAGAGTTTCATTTAATAATGTTCTTATAATTTATAACATTTCATAATACTTATAATTGTTAGATAACTATTATTTCATGCTAAAGCTGTTAATTCACTCAATAAATTATGTATATTAATGTAGTCTTTATCCATTGAAAGTGGTCTGAGTGTCACACATTTGGGCTGGAAGTAGAAATGGGTGAAAAATATACACCGAGTATGTTATTGACAAAACTTCTCTGGAAGGAGACCATATACAACTCTCTAAAACTGCAGGTACTGTCTCTTTAGCCATTTATATTTTTAAGGTCAGGTATCCTCAATTATATTTACACACTGGAAATGACTCTTTTTAGCTATATAGTTTGACAAATGTTTACAGTTTGTCACCACCATCACAGTCAAGTTTTTTCCATCATCTATAAAAACCCCTCACCCCCCTTTGTAGTCAGCCCCTCCTGCTGTCCCCTGGCAGTCACTGACTTGGTTTCCGTCCTTATACTTTTGTCTTTCCAAAATATCATATAAATAGATTCATGGAACGTGTAGCCTTTATGTTTGGCTTTAACTTAGCGTAGGCAGTTCGAGATGCATCCATGTTGTTCTCTCTATCAGTAATTTGTGCCTTTTTTATTGCCGACTAGTATTCCCCTGGGCATCTGTGACATCTATGACCTCCCCCTTGCAAGCTGGGTAAGCCTATTTAGCTTAAGAAAGAATGAAATTACAGCCAAGCCAATCAGATAAGTGAGGTATCTCTCATCAAAGTTGAGAGAATGCTATTAAATTTTGTAGGAAAATTCTCAATGGATGCACATATTGTTTAAGTACATTAGCACAGCATAAATATACTAATGTGAAAATACTGTACTTATCAGTTGTGGTAGATTAGCTCTAAAACTTGGATTTGAGGAATCCCTTATGATCACACGGGGAAACCTGTACTTCTCACTGAGAGAATTTAAACATGGCACTTTGCAATTCTTGTTAGGAGCTCGGAGGCAAGCGCGGGATAGAGCTGTCAAGTAGAACAGTGTTTTTGGCAGATGTACTGATGAAAAGAGAATGTGATTTGTAAGAAAAAGGCAAGGTGTAAAATGAGATGGGAAAATCCCATTGCAAGGATAACTCCCAATCTTAGATGAATAGACCAAGATTTTAGAGACAAAAAAAAATTAATTTTGACATGCTTAATATGCTGTATTAAATGTGGTACTGAGACTTGAAAACAATACCCAAAATATGGATAAATACTAATAAATATGATCTACAATCTAACACTGTAGCTTTAAGTTTCCAACTATGTGTAATCCAAATGGAAATTATATTTGATTTCTATTTTGTTTTCTAATCACTAACAGTTAAACCACAAACTTAAACCTGCTGCATGTAAGTGTGTAGTAAAGATTTTCGCCAAGCTTTGTTTTAACATGCATACATTTGGGGGAATCTATTTAATGCAATGCATGGAAATAATTAGTGAATGTTAAAGACAGCTCCTACCCCAAATAGGGTATGATTAATTAAGTTTGCGATTTGGATTATTTTAATCTAATCAATAAATCTGCAATGTGTCACTGAGGTTTGTGCTTTCACAGATGTAATATAAATTACATTTTAAGCTCTCAGCATCCTATGTGGTACATACCCATTATCACCTCCATGTTCTAGGTGAGAAACCACAGCTCAGAGAGGTTCGATCAGTGATTCAGATCACACAGGTAGAATAGGGCAGAGCTGGAAGTCCCATTATCTGATTCCATGTCCAGTATCCCAGTGCCTTTACCCAACACTAGGCATGGCTGATAATCTATGCGACGCTTTGTAAAGAAGCAGACAATCCTGTAGCCATACTTCTAAGTGAAGTAAAGTTGTTGTTTTTTAAGCATCTAAACATTTTCACTGTAATGTCAAATTTTCTATCAATCTTCAAACAGCTTGTCTTTGCAAGAAAAGTTGGATTTTTTATTTTGCTAATATTTCTGATTTCACCCATAGACTGTTGTTTACTTTACATTTAAATATCCACACTTACGTTGAAACTATTTTCTGCACACAAATAAAAGAATATTTGTATCCTGTTGACAAAATTAATTGCAATAATTCTGCTAAAGATCATATGAAAGTGAAAGCGAATATCAGAGGTCTATTTGTCATTTTAAGGATATATGTTTCCAGTTTCTCAGTACAAATAAGTCTGTTTCCTAGACGGCAAATGCTTATGCATTTGACATATTTTTATTTCGTAGAAATATAAGTACTCTAGGAAATAACTTTAATAATAGAAGAAACTATATTGTATCTCCTAAAACATTGACAATATCTTCCCCAGATATTTGATTTTATTTCTTTATTCATTTTTTAAATGTTACGTTACACACACACACACACACAAACACAGACCAAAAAGCCAGATTGAGAAAGTGCTTAAGTGATACCAAAATTAAACCAACCTATTGAGTTTATAAGCCAAGCATTCCTGCAATGGACAATTTAGAAATATCTTGTTTCACTCTGTACTTTTCAGAGAATGTCAATCTGAACTGATGTTCTAATGGATAAAGTCTTGGGTCTATGATTTTAAAATAGATCAGATAAAATCAAGTCAATTGGAGACTGAGGATTGCCATGAAAAGAGTACATGCTGTGGAGTCAGACAGATCGGTCTCCAGATCTACTCTCAGCCACTGCTAACAAGTGATTTAATCTTTTAAAAATTTTGCAATACAAATAGTAGTTTCTACTTTCTCATTTATTGTGATAATTTATCAAGAAATAAATCATGAAGAGAAACATCTGAAATTCTTGTGAAGTTGTAGCTTAAAGAGGCTTTGAATATTGGAGTTTTATTACATAATACATTTAGTTAACTTTTACATTCGTCTTACTTCCTCTAGGAAAAATACCAAAGCTAGTTATGAAACAGATCAGAAAATGCTGGTTATTTCTGTTAAAGAATAGCAGGTATTCATATCAAACTGTATGGAAATGAAGTAAAGTGTTACTCATCCAGTTAAAAGATAAGACTTTCTGTAATAATTTCGTAAACAACACAAAAAAGAACAGCTTTGCTTGCGGCGATAGTGTCTGCGACCAGTCCATAAGCCATAAGAAAAACTGCTTCTTTGCAAGCGGAACTTGAACATTTTTATTACTAATAAGGCAGAAATATTAACTGGGATCTTATAAAATTCATATTTAATGTCCTCTGGACCTTAAGTACTTTTAAAATATGTAAAACGCATTTAGAAACCAAATATTTTGAAGTTAAAAAAATTCATTGAAAAGCTCTTGATTAAAGGCCTTTTCAGGTCTATTTCAATGTAAAGTCTGCCCTTTGCTGGAAAATGCTATTATAACAATTTGTTGATAAGGAACATTGTGTTTTCAGCCTGAGACCTAAGTCTCATTAGGTAAGATACAAATTACTTCTCACTTCTACTCCTACAGGTGGTGCCCCTCCTGTTTTCAGCCTCCATGCACTTCTCTGTCCACAAACTACTTCTCTCCTACCGCTGGCCTCAGGCTGTCCTGCATTCTCTTTGTTGGGAGGTGGTTTTGCATCACAGCAGAAGCAGTGCAAGGGGCTGTGTGCCCACCTGGGAAGAAGGTCACCAACAGACTCCGTTCTCCTGAGAGGCAGTGCTGCCTGGTCTCAAATAGTCTAGTTCCACTTGTCACGGTCACTTTATCTATCCTAGTTCTGACCTTCTGATGCATGTTAGCTTCAGGTCCTTAGCCATTCCTACTTTCCTCCAGTTGCCTCACCCCGCAGCCTAGCCTGTCCAAGACCACCCCTAAGGCTTCGACATATGCACACAGGGGCCCTCACACAGAGCCAGATGGACCTCTGGAGGGTGCCTAACTTTCCTGCTACTAATAATACATATTTCCTTTTCTTTTGACATAATCTTTGAGAGGAAATAGATGACTTTTATTTTCAGCTAGCTGCATCTATATG
The DNA here is from genome assembly GCF_028538775.1 of Myotis yumanensis. Taxonomy (NCBI): domain Eukaryota; kingdom Metazoa; phylum Chordata; class Mammalia; order Chiroptera; family Vespertilionidae; genus Myotis; species Myotis yumanensis. Next base: position 77,813,932 of record NW_027223759.1, read on the forward strand.
GATGTGTGCGTGAGCGCGCATACACACGCGCACACACACACACACACACACGCTCACATTTGGGTCTGTCAGATTTTGCTCTCCATGCCACTGAACATGTGTTCCCAAAGAATGGTGAGAAGCCACCTCCACCCACCTTGCATATTCCCTCCTGGATCCAAGCTTCTAGGAAATGAGTTTCCCAAAGAGAAAGAGAGAGAAAAACACACATAAAAATAACTCTCCTAGAACCTTAGCCCGCATGGGTATCCCAGGAGCTCCTTGCTCCCATTGATGGAATTATAAAATTTATACACTGAAATGTTCTAGTCAGAATTAAATTTGAGTTGTGTGTAAGGACATTGTTGTATATTGCATCTCTATGCCCACTAGCCTTTAGAGTTGGGTCTCAAATAGAATGGTAGTTATTAAAGTACAGGGTTGTGAGGATAACATATCCACAAGATCAACCCATTCATTCACTGCCAGTCAATAACATCGGCAAAGAGCCCTAGAGCAGAGTCAGGTATGAGTGATGAATCAGATGACCACATGGAAATCAAATCTTGGCAATAACAGGGTTTAGGGGTGGCAAGGTAGGAGATGAATTGCAAAGTTCTTAAGCTGATAGGCACCCTTCAGGAGAAGCTGTGCAAGTTAAGCAGACATAAACAGGCTCATAAGGAAAGTGTGTGGAGAGATATATTTATGGGTGTCCTGGTAAATGTTCAGAATTCGGACTCTTATTTAGGAGGGGGGGGAAGCCACAATTTAAAAGTGTTAGCCAATTTCCAGTATAAATATTCCCACCGTGGCTCATCTCAAACTATAGTGTGATGTCACTGTGTGGATTTAGGGAGTCATGTGCCTGTTTGGCTCCTGCAAGCCGGTGTCAGCCACTCCCAGCACCCCAAGGATACGTTCCTCTAATTATGGGCTTTCCTACAAACATCATCTGAGATAATCACATATGCTTTATGCTAGTGCTTTATAATTGTTCAAATGATGAATGATAAACTTTTTAAAAATTGATTTTTCAGAGAGAGGAAGTGAGAGGTAGAAAGAAAGAGAAATATTGATGTCTGTTTAAGCCCTACAGGAGATTGGACACGCAACCCGGGTATGTGCTCTGACCAGGAATGGAACCGGCGACTGTTCAGTGCACTTGTGAGGATGCGCCAACCAACTGAGTAGCACCGGCCAGAGCATGAATGATAAACTTTTAACAATGTTTTCTTTTTTTTGTTTTTGTTTTTTAATCTGTGGTACATTTACATAATGGAATACTCCTCAGCCATAAAAAAAAAGGAAGTCTTACTCAACAGCATGCAAGGACCTGGGGCCAGGCAGAGAAAGACAAATACCATATCATTTCACCCACATGTGGACTCTAATGAACAAAATAAACTAACAAACAAAATAGAAACTGTCTCATAGATAGAGAACAGACTGACAGCTGTCACAGGGGAGGGGGTTGTGAGCCTGGGTGAAAAGGGTGTAAGGATTAAGAAAAGAAATAGACACAGGCAACAGTATGGTGATTACCAGAGGGGAAAAGTGTGGGGGGAGGAAGAGGAGGTATGGGGGGGATAAATGGTGATGGAAGAAAACTTGACTTGAGGTGATGAACACACCATGCAATATACAGATGGTGTATTATAGAATTTGTATTAACCAATGTCACCCCCTATAAATTCAATAACAAATAAAAATAAAAGGGTATTTTTTGCCTTAGAAAAGCATTTGTAAAAATCATAGAGAAACCCCTGAATTCTCAGTGATCTTCGAAATCTTCTCTGCCACCACCCTCCTCCAAAAACCCTCCCCCCAATCAAACTGTCCCCTTGCGCACATTTTGTCATAGAATTTTTCTGTGTTTATTACAGCTGGAGGATGATGCTTATTGTATATAATAAATATATTACCTAACTGAATTAATGCATCTACTCCCTGCCCCCACACAGGCATAGCCTCCCCCATTACCCACATCTCCGACACTGAGCGCTTTTTGCACTCTGCTGTACCTGCACTTTTGTTCATGGTGTTTGTGCAACCTAAAATGCTGCCTCCACTTCTGTTCACAAACCCAACACAGGACCTTCACGGCTCAGCCAAAATGTCTCATACTCCTCCTCTGGTAAGCTCTCTCTCTTCCTTTTTTCCACAAGTCTTCTCGCCTCATCCTTTAATACTTTCTATTTGGCTATAGATAGATTACTATTTCTCTTTGGGGCCATATAACTTGTTTTCTTTTTAAAAAAATATATTTTATTGATTTTTTTACAGAGAGGAAGGGAGAGAGACAGAGAGTTAGAAACATCAATGAGAGAGAAACATCAATCAGCTGCCTCCTGCATACCTCCTACTGGGGAGGTGCCCACAACCAAGGTACATGCCCTTGACTGGAATCGAATCTGGGACCTTTCAGTCCACAGGCCGACACTCTATCCACTGAGCCAAACCGGTTAGGGCCATATAACTTGTTTTCTTGAAGTAGATTATAAACACTTTGAGGGTGAGGCCAATACCTCAGAGCTTGGTTCCTGACCAACGAACTTTATTTCCACTGCTCTAGTTTCTAGTCCTCATTCACACTCCAAAATAGAGAAGGTTAGGTCTAATAATCAAATTAATATTAGAATCATCATCTTTGTTAAAATTTGCTAGAATCCCCCACAAATAAACAAAACATACATATTAGACTTAATATGTATGACATCCCCATAAAAGGGATGTCATGAAAATAAATCTAGCATGTATTAGCTGAACACTAGGGAGATTTCTTTTCATCAAAATGTCTTTGTCCTCATTTCTGAGATATGAATGGTAAATCTCCTACAGCTATTATACAATTATAAGTCATATGACAGGCCTAGATGGCTCATGGCAGATTTCAAATAAAATAAAAACCGATACTATTCTTTCAAAAACATCAATATCAACATCAGCGTCTCTCTCTCAGCTCAAATTCTTATCTGCCTTTCAGAATGCCTTAATAGTACAATAATTAATGTAACTAAAATTAGAAAAATATAGAAGTAAAGGAGCGCTATCTTAATTCAAACCAATGCTGTAATAGGATAGGCAATCCTGACACAATATTACTGCTCCCTTTTCTTTCCCACTAAGATCCCAACTGCTATATGGTGTTTATTGGCAGAGAGTCTAAGAATTTCTAAATTTCTAGAGGTTAGCGCTATAGAAAATTATTCTTGTCCTCAAGTGCAAGGATAAATTTTGTGGCATTTTAACAGAAAATAGTTTAGACCAAATCTAAGATTGGACTTTGGTCTATATAAAGGCAAAACAAAACAGCAACAACAAGTGCCGGAACAGATTGGGCCAGGGAGAAGGAGGCTGTTTTATAAAGGTCGATTTTTAAACCCCTCCTACAGAACATGATCTATGCCAAATATATCCACAATATATCCCAAAGCATAATGTCACAGGATAAACCTAACGTGTGGAACATAGAGGGGAATATGAAAAAGAAGGTATGAAAGTCTGAAAACAAGAAGGTTGGTAAGCTCATTAGCTGCGGTGGAATTTTAAAATCTTCACGTGAACGAATATGTAAATCAAAATGTACACATGCATTCATAGTCATGTGCATCGTATATTCACACATGGCACCGCTACATTATACTGTTACCTTATACTAGAACAGTGAAATTCCAGTCTCATTATAAATGTAAAAGCTCCCTCTGCTGGCCAATCTGGGGTATTTGGATTTTCTAGTTTGATAACAGGAAGATTCAACATAGGATGATAGAGTTTCTGGGAAACTCTGCATGACAGTAAGCTTATTTCAAATACAATACATTTTTTTTCGTTGTGAATCTCATTTACTTCACTTTTATTTTATTATAGAGCTTTAATTTCTAAAACAATATAATAAAAATATAGATGCAAAATAACTACTCACTTGCAAAAAAGCAACAGTAGCAGACAACTAAAACTGATTGTACTATTGATTTGATTGTACACTTACAGAATTTAAAAAATCCAGATAAGTATGTGCTTGCTCTAAGTAAAATAGTTTTAATAGAAAAAAAAAAGAATGTAGGCTTTATGCCCCTGTGATATTTTGTAGGGAAGTGTGGTTTAGGGAAACATCAAAGTTTTCCAATATCTTCTTGTTATAAGATAACCAGTGACTTCAGAAAGCTGCCAATATTCTCAACCATATTGCTGATTTTGTGGTTTCTGTAAATTAATCTTTGCTAGACAGCAGTTTCCTCATTCATAAAGAGGATAAAAGAGATGACCTCTCAAATCCTTTTCAGTTTTGAAATTTTGATTCTAAGTATCTTAGTGTTTGGCCTTTTGTCTAGGAGCTTCTTTAAACTCTCAATCACCACGCAAAATGTGCAAACTCTTCCCCCATAGAATGAGATGTACCTGCATTGCTGTCGGTACCTGTTAACTCCTGGGCAAGTGCTTTGTTCTCTGTTTGCCTCAGAACAGTCACAAACGCAGAAAACCAGTTTTCTTTCTGCAGAATCCTTCTCAGTAGCTCTCTCACACCTGCCTCGGTCCCATTATTTTCTGCAGCAGAAATCTGTTTTAAGAGAAAAGCAGAATTTAAAAAGATCAAACATCCTCTGAATGAATTTAGGAAGGAACTACTGTTAGAAAAATTGAGCAATTAAGCAGAAGTATAAGTAAAGACTTATTTCCAACAGGAAAACAGCAGGGCCACTTGTAGCAGTAAATATTTTACCTCAGTTATTCTGAATAAGAGGTGCAAAAGAAAGGGCCTTTAATCTCTAGCCATTTTATGTCTGTTGGCATCAATTTCTGTCTGTATTTCTAGGGCCTGTTTTTTCGTTTTAACTCATAGAATCTTCAAATGGGAAACAAAACATTTCTTATCCAACACCTGTTTCTTGACTATCACCATTTATGAAGTCATTACTATCATCACATATTCTTGCCTACTTAATATTTGCAATATTTATCATTACCATAATATTTTTCTTAAATTGGTATTTATTTCATATTATCAGAACATTTTATTTCTATATCTATTACTTTTTTGTTTTTTGAAGTAGGGAGCAGATTTACCTCTACATCTATTTGTTACAAACCTTAGCTTTCATTAAATTTCTCTTTCAGATTAATCTAAGCAAATCTTTCTAAATGTGGATCATTTATGAAATGATTATCACAGTGCATCTCCCCAGTTCGTAATAAAGCACCAAACATTTGGAGAAAAGAGTAATACAAGCCACATTTAGACCAGAAAAACGATCAGACAGGACATCATCAGCTTGCTGTGCCCTTAGGCAAGCTACTTTATCTCTCCGGGCCTCAATTTCTGCATGTGTAAACTGAAGCAACTGAAAAGAAATGTCAGGCATTCTCCATCCTTGTTGCACTAGAATTACCTGGGGAGCTTGGAATCACCTGACTTCTGGGATCGACTCCCCAATATTCTGATTTATTTTTGTCTATTCTGGAAAACTAGAAAAAAAATTTCTTTTTGAATCCTCACCTGAGGATATTTTTTCATTGCTTTTTAGAGAGAGTGGAAGAGAGAGGGAAAGACAGAGAGAAATATCAATGTGAGAGAAACACTCGATTGTTTGCCTCCTGCATGCTTCCCCACCAGGGCCCGGGTCTCACTGTTCTGTGGTAACCACTGCAAGCACCTCTGAGAGAAAGCCGCCCTGGAGTTCCCCCCGCTGCCAGATAGTCCAGTTTCTCCTCCTACGAGTCTGTGTCAAGCGGAGCCGGGAGGCCTCCCAGCACCGGAATCAGTGGAGCAGCAAGGCCTCACTGCCCCTGTGTCAAGCTGAGCCACAAGGCCTCCCAGCACTGGAATCAGCGGAGCTGCAAGGCCTCTTGGCCACTGGAGCAGGATGACAGGGGGCAGCGCCCAAACCCCCTCATCTGCCCTGCTCTGTGCCTGATGTGGGGAGCTCCCCAACCCCCTGATTAGACCTGCTCTGTGTGTGACACGGTCCAGCGCCACAATGCCCACAATGGGCTCTGCTTTGTGTGTGATGGGGTGGATCCGCAACCTCCCCATTGTCCCTGCCTTGAGTGTGACAGGGGCTGGCGCCCCAACCTCCCAATCAGCCCTACCCTGAGCGTGACTTAGGGTGGCATCACAACTTCCTGATCCGCCCTGCTCTGTGCATGGCAGTGGGGAATCTCCCCAGCCCCCTGATTGGCCCTGCTCTGTGGGTGACAGGGGGAAGCTCCCCAACCCCTTGATCAGCCCTGCTCTGTGTGTGACAGGCTATGGAGCTCCAACCCCCTTGATGGGCCCTGCTCTGTGCATGTCAGGGGGCAGAGACCCAACCCCCTGATCGGCCGGCTCTGTATGTGACAGGGGTGGTGCCACAACCCCCTGCTCTGCCCTGCTCTGTGCGTGACAGGGAGTGGTGCTGCAACCTCCCCATTGGCCCTGCCATGAGTGTGACAGGGGGCGGCACCCCAACCCCCCAATCGGCCCTACCCTGAGTGTGACTGCGGGTGGCATTGCAACCTCCTGATCCGCCCTGCTCTGTGCATGACAGGGAGGGGCACCCCAACTCCCCAATCAGCCCTGCTCTGAGCCCGACCAGGAGCTGCGGGGCAGGCACCTAAGGATTGGGCCTGCCCTCTGCCACCCAGGAGCGGGCCTAAGCCAGCAGGTCGTTCTCTCCCGAGGGGTCCCAGACTGTGAGAGGACACAAGTGGAGCTGAGGTACACCGCCTCCCCCCGCCAGTGCACAAATTTTTGTGCACCGAGCCTCTAGTCCTATATAATAGAGAGCTAATATGCAAATGGTCATCAAACCCTCATGCCATCACGCCTTAACGGCTCAGACACTCAACACTGGGGAGAAAGGAAAGGGGACCAGCCAGGCACAATTGAGCTTGCGAGAGAGGAATGAGGACCAGCCAGGCTGCGGCCTGGGAGAGGAACAAGCCATTTGCCCCACAGTCCCCTGCAGCTGCAGCCGGCCTGGGCAAAGCCGGCCTGGGTCCCTGGGTGCCTGTAGAAGGAAACCTAGGTCCCAGGTACCAGGGCAAGGCAGAGGCAGCTAGGGGTGATCAGGCCAGCAGGGGAGCAGTTACGGGCAAACAGGCAGGCAGAGGTGGTTAGGGGCGATCAGGCAGGCAGGCAAGCAGTATGAGCCAGCGGTCCTGGATGGCGAGGGGCAGTCAGACATCCCCCGAGGGGTCCCGGATTGGAAAAGGTGCAGGCCGGGCTGAGGAACCCCTGCCCCCATGCACAAATTTCATACACCAGGCCTCTAGTGTTGTATAAAAGTGGTGAAAGTGGTAATCCTTTCACCTGATCTTAGTAAAAAAAGCTTTCAGCTTTTGACTGTTGAATGTAATGTTAACTGTGGGCTTGTCATCTGTGGCTTTTATTATGTTAAAATGTAATTCACTGCATTTATCAGCTCTAAAATTTGTTCTCTTCATTTTTATGATTTCTATTTCTTTGTCAAACTTCTCATTTTGTTTATGTATTATTTTTCTTATGTTTACATGTTTAAAAAATTGTCTTTCTGCTAATTTGTTTGTTGATATTTATATTTTTTTAGCTCATTTAGCGTCCCTAAAACAATGATTATGATTTCTTTATCAGGCAAATTACAGATCTCCATTTCTTTGGGATCAGCACAGGAAATATGTTGTGTTTTTTGGTTGTGTCGTTTTTTCCTGTTCCTTGAAGTCTTGCATTACTCTCTCTGCATTTGAAGTAGACTCTTCTTCTACTCTGTAATGACAGGCTTTAGGAGAGCAATATCTTTCTTCAGCTGTTATGATATTCTGAAGCTTTCTATGGATACACCTGCTTTACAATCCTCATTCCCTCTTGAGGGGTAATTTTTAATATTGAATTCTGCAAAGCCCGGTTGGGTGTTAATAGCTTCCCTTGTCTTTACTGTAGATAAACCTGGCCTTTATGGGAAGTATGTGCCACTGAACCCTTTAACTGCCAAGGCAACCCAATGTTAGGGTATAAGTCACAGTTTGATGCTTGCTGGGGCCATGCTTTGGCAGAATCTAAGCTGAGCCAAAATTACTTGCTACTAAGTGACAGCCAACATTCTCTATAAACATATAACTTTTTGAATTTCATTTTCTTTTATTAGCATTCATTTTATAATATACTGGCTGCCCAGTGCACAAAACTCATGCATGGGGTGGGGGAAAGGGTGTCCCTCAGCTCAGCCTGCACCCTCTGCAATCTGGATCCCTCTCACAATCCAGGACTGCTGGCTCCCAAATGCTGGCCTGCCTGCTTGCCTGATTGTCCCTAACCACTGCTGCTTGCCAGCCTGATCACCCCCTAACCTACTACTCCCCTGCCAGTCTGATCGACACCTAACTGCCCCCCTGTCAGCTTAACTTCCCCTAACTGCCCTCCCCTGCAGGGCTGGTCGCCCCCAAAGGCCCTCCTCTGCCAGCCTGGTCACCCTTAACTGCCCTCCCTTTCAGGCCTCATTGCCCCAACTGTCCTTTCTTTCAGGCCTGATTACCCACAACTGACCTCCCCTGCCAGTCATCATGTGGTGGCCATCTTGTGTCCACATGGGGGCAGCCATCTTGTGTGTTGGAGTGATTGTCAATTTGCATATTACCTCTTTATAAGATAGGATAACATTTTATAATCTGTCTATTAATTGTATTATAGTTTAAATAATCATGTAAACCTATAACTCTTATATAGTAGACCCTTGAACAACATGGAGGATAGGGGCATTGATCCTCATGCAGTTGCAAGTTCATGTAAAAGTTTGGATTCACCAAAAATTTGATTTCAGGGCCCCCTCTGGATAGTAAAGTCCAAGGATGCTCAAGTCCCTTATATAAAATGGCATAGAATAATGTATACAGTTGGCAATCTGCATCATGGATTCCCAACCACAGACTGGAAACAATTCAGGTATTTATAGAAAAAATCTACGTATAGGAATTCAGGAACACACCTTTACTGAGACCATTATATAATGACTCATAACTGTGCAGATTTAGACCTCCAGATTTTTTAACAGAGTCATGATATTAAATGCTCTGTGCTAAGCTTTTTACAAATTTTATCTCAATCAATTGTCAAGATTCAAACTTGGGAACTGCAAGGTTGACATTGCAAACAGAAAATAAAATTTAGGTGTTAGCCAAACAACTCATGAACCCTGTGAGGGTTTGAATTGATAGGCAAAACTGAGTGCCTACTTAGTGCCAAACACGCTTACTGAGCACCTGAAATCTTATTAAGAAAATGAGGCTAAATCCTTTTTTCCTCCATGACTGACCTTGCAGTTGGTTATCTATATATATAAAAGCCTAAGTGACCGACGGACCAAAAGACTGAATATCCGAACAACCGGTTGACCTGTCAACAGGTTACTATGATGCCCACTGACCACCAGGGGGAAGATGATCAATGCAGGAGCTGCCCCCTGAAGGTCAGTGCACTCCCACAGTGGGAGCAAGGCTCAGCTGACTACCCATCCCAGCAGCCCAGCAGCCTCGCCCCAGCCACTCACTCCCTCAGTAGTCCTGTAGGTCTAATCTCCGGAGAACGGGCCAGTCACTGAAAGACCAGCACCACCAGCATGACCCCGACAGTGCCACTGGCCTCCTGGAAGTGAGCCTCAGGCACTGCAACTAGATGCTCAGCAAGGAAAGAACAATATAAAAGTGGCTTCCAGGTGGCTCCTGACACCCGGCTGGAATGTCAGCGGGATGGATCCAAATTCCAGGCCAGCAAGAGCATCTCACTGCCCACCCGGAAGGGCAATTGTGTCCTGGGACCAAAACCCTCTTTGGGATGGGAGCCAGACGCAGGGCTCATGGCTGCTGAGCACCGCCTCGGTGGCACGAGCCTTTCCCGATTGGGACTGTGTGGGCAGGAGCCCACAGCAGGCACAGCGGGGCCAGGTTGAGCAGAAGCAGGCAGGAGAGGCAGGTGGCTTTGTACTGCTGGTTTCTGCCCAATCCCCACAGGCCACCCTGTGGGACCCCACCTTCTGGGGTCCAACCCCAGCACTCCAGGGGTCCCCGAAGGTGTGGAGGGAGTCGGCAAAGAAGGAATGACATGGAGACAGGCTTCAGTTGATCAGCAGCCTAGCCAGGATCTCTAGCCAGGATCTCTAGCCAAGTTCTGGTCAGGATCTCCAGCAAAGTTCTGGTGTTTATTGTCTTGTTACATCTGTATTTATACCAGTTGATTTTAATCCTGTCCATTTCTATTGCAAAGGTTAGGGCCCCTCTAACCTCCATTCCAGGGAGTAAAGATTATGTAGTTTAAGTGTGATTGTTTGTAGTTAAAGTGATTAACTACCCTCCTGGCACTTAGTTAAGGGGTTTTGTCCCATCCATAACTTCAGGGAAAAATCCCTACCTGGGGAAACAACCTTTCTCGGAGAGGTGACCTTGGTTAAAACACATAGCGCTAAGAGGAGCAAACATATTAAGAACAGTATGCTATATATGCCAGGTCCCTTGAAACATATGCTGTGCAGATGTTTCTTTCCTGCAGCGAATGTGACAAGCAGCAAGGATGGACCGGCTTCCAGCACCCACCCATGCACAATTTCGTGGACCAGGCCTCTAGTTCAGTAATAACTTTCCTTAATCACTTAGAACTTATATTCAGCTACAAATATCAGATACTCAGCATGGACAATAGTGTGATGATTGCCTGGGCCAGGGGTCGGGGGTGGAGGTGAAAAGGGCATAGCAGGGATAAATGGTGATGGGATAAATAAAATAAAATAAAATAAGATAAGATAGTGGCTCATTCCAATGAAGGGTTTTTCTCACACAATGTACAGTCTGGAATTGTCAGTGCAGAAGCAGAAGGGCACCTCTGTAATGTCATCAGAGCCAAGGCTTCCCTCTTTCTGCTCCATCACCTGAGTGCCTGCTTGCCTCATGGCACAATATGGTTGCCATCCTCCAGCCATCCCTGTTGCCTTTCTGGCAGGAAGAGTGGATGGGCAAGGAGTAAACAAAACATTCCCACTGAGTCAGCTCCCCTTCAATGGAGGTTTCCCAGCATCCTCACCTAGTAGCTTCCTCTTGCTTCTCATTGGCCAGATTTTTGTTACCTATTCACCCCTAAATGGAAAGGTGGCTGAGAAACTGGGGAGAGGGATGTTTGCTATCCTAGGCCTGCCGCCCACCTTTGAGCGTTGGTAGACTGTCTCTTGCTTATACAGTCACTCTGGTAACTCTTGGACTGGTGCTCTAGGCTTAGGAAGACTCACAGCTGCCTACACGTTGGGGATCAAGGAGTGCAGAAGGCTCAGAGGCCAAGTACTATAGGTTGGTAGTGGCTATATGACTAAGATTTAACGGGTGAATGACTTGCTCTAGGACAGCGGTGGGCACCCTTTGGCATGCGTGCCAAACATGGCACACCAGTAACTTGCTGGCAAGAGAACCCCTCTCTTATAATTTTCCATTTACAATTTTATTCTTAATACCGACTTTTTTATTTTTCATATAAATTCAGTGCATCTTAGATAAATAAATAATTTTACATAACATGTTATCTTAAAGACCACAGACATGGGTTGATGAGAGAGGGAAAGAGCAATTTCAATAGTGTCGAAAACGAACTATTGAGGAATTGGAATGCCATTTGAGAACACTCGTTCGGTTTAAAAAACTTTGCAACAGCGTTACTCTCCATGTTTTCATCCACATACGCTTGTGAATCTTTGTTCTCAGTGATGAATTTTGTTAAGTCTCATCATAGGAGTAGCCTGACGGATGAAAGTAGTAGTTCCTGCATATCTCTGAAGGTCACGAAATATAAACCTGACTAGAGACCCGGTGCACAAAAATTTGTGCACTCGGGGGAGGGGGGGGAGGAGTGGGTCCCTCAGCCCGGCCTGTGCCCTCTTGCAGTATGGGACCCCTCGGGAGATAACAACCTGCTGGCTTAGGCCTGCTCCTGGGTGGCAGAGGGCAGGCCCAATCCCTAGGTGCAGCCCCTGGTCGGGCTCAGAGCAGGGCTGATTGGGGAGTTGGGGCGCCGCCCCCTGTCATGCACAGAGCAGGATGGATTGGGAGGTTGCGATGCCACCCTCAGTCACACTCAGGGTAGGGCCAATTGGGGGGTTGGGGCACCACCCCCTGTCACACTCAAGGCAGGGTCGATGGGGAGGTTGTGGCGCCACCCCCTGTCACGAACAGAGTAGGACCAATCCCCGGGGTTGGGGCTCTGTACCCTGTCACGCACAGAGCAGGGCCCATCAGGGGGTTGGGGCGCCGCCACTGTCACACTCAGGGCAGGGCCAATGAGGATGTTATGGCTCTACCCTGTCACACACAGAGCAGGGCTTATGGGGGCGGGGGGGTTGGGGCACTGCCCTCTATCACCCACAGAGCAGGGTTGATCAGGGGGTTGGGGCGCTGCCACTGTCACACTCAGGGCAGGGCCGATGGGGAGGTTATGGCTCTACCCTCTCACACACAGAGCAGGGACTGTGGGGGGGTGGTGCCGCACCCTGTCACACTCAGAGCAGGGCCAATCAGGGGGTTGGGACGCCGCACCCTGTCACACACAGAGTCGCAGGGCGATCAGGGGGTTCAGGAGCTGCCCCCTGTCACGCTGATCCAGTGCCAGGAGGCCTCACGGCTCCGCTGATCCCGGTGCTGGGAGGCTTATTACCCTTTTACTATATAGGATAGAGGCCTGGGGTCCGGCTGGTTTGCCCTGAAGGATGTCCTGGATCAGGGTGGGGGTCCACACTGGGGTGCCTGGCCAGTCTGGGTGAGGGGCTGAGGGCTGCCTTCAGTCTGGCGATTGACTGAAGCTCCCAACCGCTCCTTTTTTTCTTTTTCTTTTTTTTCTTCTGGGCCAGCTTAAGCTCTGGCTCTAGCTCTGAGGCCTCGGCTGCTGAAAGCTGGTATCTGGTTTGTTTGCGTTCTATAATTGAAACAATTTATAACTCCAGCTCTGAGATCCCGGCAGCTGAAAGCTGGTTTCTTGGGTTTTGTTTAGCTTCTATATTTGTTACAAAGGTTCAAACTGCCAGCTCAGAGGCCGGCAAGGCAGGCTGGGAACGTTGGAGTCCTCCTTCACTGAAGCAAGCAAGCCTCATGTTCCCTTCCAGCTGCCTGGCTGCCGGCTGCCATCTTGGCTGACAGTTAATTTGCATATACTCAGTGATTAGCCAATGAAAAGGGTAGCGGTCGTACGCTAATACCATGTTTCTCTTTTATTAGTGTAGATGTAAAATCTCTGTCATCAGTGACGCAGCAGCAAAAGTCCCACTGATAATATCAAACGGAGTCATAAAGTTTTCTGTCAGACTATCAGTGTACATGTATACATTAAAAAATAAATGTATTTTTCATCATCATATACTGTGTTTTTGTCGCTTGAATAAATTTGATTATTTCTTCAAGGTTCTTCACATACATGCACCTTAAGAGATATCAAGTAGGTGTAACATGTTCTCAAAAATTAAGGTTGTCTGGCAGAAGAATTTTGAGTCAGAGATTTTTCTGGTTTTGGAACGCACTCACCAAAAGGTTGCCCACCCCTGCTCTAGGACATACAGGAAGTGGGTTTAAGTTAGCTTCTCATCCTGTGTCTTCCTACACACTACACAAACCTCATAACAGACTTTAACCTCCTTGGTGCAAGTAGGAACAGCCTGGGGTGGGCGAGTTCAAAGGTCTGGTGAAATATTCTCACTTCCCTGTGAAATCCCCTTTTGGCCATGTTTGTGCTTGTCCAGGAGATGGCAGCAGACAGCTTCAAATCGGTTCCAGAGACAGCTCACTGGAGAGGGACCCAGCAAAGGCTCAGGTGCCCCTCCAGGGAAAGAATCTCAGTCAGACCCAGCACAGAGGCATGTAAGCACTCTCCACTGCTCCAGGGCCCTCTGGGCAGCTGTGGGGTGGCCGAGATCACAGCCTCTGAGAGTCCAGGTAACAGGATGGTCACAGAGACATAACTGAGGGCAGAGGGAACAGAGTCCACAGTATCGTGATAACTATGCCGGGGCCAGTTGGGTCCTGCAAATATCAGGGGACCACTCTGTAAAGTACATAATTTTCTAACCACTATGCTACACTCCTGAAACGAATGCAGATTGATATTGAATGTAAAGTGTAACTAAAAACAAAAGATGCTCGTGATGAGGGTTTTGGTAAGGGGACAGAAAAGGTGAGGCTGGCTGTGGAGTCCTTAGAAAGAAACAACAAAACAACCAGCTTCATTCTGTGAGGTCATGGACCCTCACTAGCCCCAGGGAAATCTCCCCAGTGATCTCATCATGTTATTATCTAAATATTTGGTCTACACAGAGGAGTAGGAAGTGCAGGGCTGCTAAAGTCACAGGACAGGGAACAAGTATCACCTCTCAGTGGTGCTTGTCACTTTTTGAGGCAAAACTGAAGGAAAAAAGGAAACCAAGAAAAACAGCACCCAACTCCAAAAGAATCCTTTTCTGTGTGTCAAATGACACTGAGGCTTGTCCTCTAAAGCTGCTACCAGCACTCACACTGAGCAGCCAGCCCACACAGCGTGAGGCAGGCCCCTGTCCACTGGGCTCTGATCTTGGTCCAGCTGTCGGGTGATGTCAGCTGCCTGTCCTTATTTGGGGAGCCCTTTCAGGTTCAATTTCACATTACAAATCAGTGCTTTCACCTGTGCCTTGAGTCACTAGGGCTTTCCCCAGTGGCCCAAAGCTGTCTCCCTCCACAACTCCTCAGGTGTTTCTATTTCTCCCTGTTGAGTCTGTTTTCGTTTGGCAGGGTGCAAGAGTTTTTTAGATGCATTTATAAATGTTAGAAAAATGATAGCAACTGAAGCCCTATGGAGAACTTAGAGATCTTTGAGGCCATCTGATTCAGAAACAGATAAATGGACCATTCTATAGTTTTCCTTAAAGCTCCCGCTGCCTGCCACAGCAAGCCTGTGGGTACATGCATCTGAAGCTCAGAGCCCAATGTTCCCTGTGCCCTCGCTAACCAAAGTGTGGTCCATGGACCAGCGGCAGCAATGCCACCAGGGAGCTTGTTAGATGTGCACTATTTTGAAGCTCAACCCAGAGCTACTGGGTTGGAGTCTATGTGTTAACAAGATCCCCACGGGATTGGTATGCTCTTTAGAGTCTGAGAAAGGCAGCCCATGAGACCCTTTTTAAAGCTAGTTCTGATAGCTAGTAGTCTAAGACCGGGGAGGACCAGAGAGCTGTGCCCTGCCTCTCCGGTGGGCAGGTTATTATCAATCACCCGGAACTATTTTCTGTCCCATCGTCCAATCTGCGGAGAGACTAGGGCTGGAGGTGGGTATCAGCACATTTCCTTAGATAATAGTCTGGGGCTACATCTCTGGGCCATTTTAGAGTAAAAGGCATGGATTAGTGGAATACAGACAAAGATAGCTGTTCTGATGAGCAAGTAATAAGCACAGGGTGTCCTGGAGGGAGAGGAGGTGGGACAGGGCAGGAAAGCAGTGGGATGTTGGTACAGACACATTAGTTCAGCAGCCAGAGACCTGGAAGTGTATGGCAGTTCCTCCCATGAGAGTGGGGTGAGCAGCAGGAGCTGAGAATATCCAGCCTTTGCAGGGAAAACCAAGGATGCCATTGGATTTCCTCAGGCCAAGGGCTCCAGGCACAGCCTCAGACTGCCCAGGGCTGTCCCCAGGGGCGCTCTGTGCTTAGTGAGACAATCTGAGGAGAGACTGCATAGTTGGGTGGCAAATGGAGACAACATGCAGGCAGCAGCCTGCAGGTGACAGCACTCAGGGTGAAAGATTTTCGTGCACATTAAAGAGGACATTGGTGCCTAAGGAGGCCATCCCTGTGCTTTCCCTGACCATCGCAAATGCCAGTCATGTCTGCCTCTGTTCAAGGGCCACAAGTGCTTTGAAGCTGGATCCAGCTTTTTTCTGAGGTGAAGACAAACCTGTCTCTATTAAATTCACAGACTAGTGCAATGGATATCGTCTCGGATCTGGATTCTCTTACTTTTAAATAAGAGCAATGTTCATTTCTACCGTTCAGGAAGGAGATGGAGTGAGGGAGGTGGTGCCGCCCAGCAGAGAGGCAAGGCCCCAGCTTGGGTGGGGAGAGCGCAGGTGGCGTGTTTGGGTGGTAGCAACAACCTGTTCCTTTCTCATCATTAGACACCAGGCTGCCCATTCACATGCTTAGTTTCCTCCCTTACCCCTGAGCTCCAAGGCCAGCCAAGTCTTTGGAATTTAGTCTTGGCACAAGGAGAGGAAAGAGCACCCCTCCCCCGCCCTGGCTCCTTTATTCCCGGTGCGGCAGCTCCTAGACAGGCTCTAGTTCCCATCTGCAGGATATGACCAGGGAGAAATAGGACCCTGAGGGGAAGTGGTGCTGGCCTCTGCCGGGCAGGTGGGCTTTGAAATTAGGTCAGAATCTCAAATGCAGAAGCTGAGTCCCCTGCAGTCAGGCTGTGTGCCCTTGTGATTCCTCAGCAGCCAGCCAGCCACTGCTCTTGTCTCCGCCCCTTCATTGTCTGCCTGCAGGACGGGGTCCTGCCATGTCCTCTTCTGCAGCTGTGTCTGTGCGCTCACGCCCCTCTGGACCCTGGTGGGGGAATTTGAACCACCGGATGCTGGGCCCAGCCAGCTGTAATTAAGCAGGTGGTTTTATTCTGATGTTTTGACATCTGGGCCCTGGATGACCCTGGAGAGACTGCCCCCTAGGGTCACCAATTCCTCAGCACAGTGAAGATCTCACCTAGGAGAGACCCTTCAGATGCAAACTAACCAATCCTGGGCCCATACCCACCACCTCCCCTACCAGGCTCTCACCCTTGGGCGCTGTCTCCTCCTGTAAGTGCAGCAGGGCCAGCTGCTGGACAACTAGGGGCAGCCTCGATGCCCGGAGCCTGCCACGCTAGGCTGCTCATCCATTTGTTCACAGGGGAACCATGAGGGTGGTGCCCACATTTCCTCCTCACCTTCAGTGTCTCCTGGCTGACCTGGTGCTCCCCGACCTGGCTGTGTGTGGCGTGCTATGGCTCCTTTGCTAGGAATTGTGAGTATAAACACTGCTTTTCTGCTCTAGCTGATTTGGCTTGGTGGATAAAGCATCGGCTTGAGGACTGAAGGGTCCCGTTTGATTCTGCTCAGGGGCACATGCCGGGGTTGCTGGCTTGATTCCCCAGTAGTGGGTGTGCAGGAAGCAGCCAATCAATAATCCTCTCTCATCAATGATATTTCTATCTCTCCCTCCCTCTCCCTTCCTCCCTGAAATCAACAAAAAATATATATATTTTTTAAAAAACATCTTTTTGTGTGACAGTTATTTGGAAATAAATGCCTGTGTATCTTTCCATCCCTGTCTTTCCATTGAAATCTGGGATACGTTTTAAAACATGAGCCATCCTACCCCTAGATTGAGACTGGATCCAGCTCCTTGAACCCACAGTTCATGTCCCCTCTGGGTACACTTCCTGTCCTTCCTGAATTCCAATTTGGAACCCACCCCCACCTTGTGATACTTTATTTTTATCTGATAAGCTATTCCAGTACCAACAGCATCTGGAAATGAGGAACAGGACTATGGTGTGCACATCAAGCACTGCACCTGAGCCTCTGAGATGCATTTCCTGAATGGGGCTCTTACTTCTGGTGGGTGGATTCCAGGAGTGAAACCGCTGGGCTGGGGGATGCCTGTGCAGTTCATTTTGGTAGATGTTTGCAGATAGCTTTCCAAAGAGCCTGTTACATTCACATTTCCACCAGCAGGACGTGAAATGACCTGTCCCTGCCAGTCCCTGGGAATCCTGGCATTCTTGGAGTCCAATCCTCCAGTGGCCCAGGAGTGGTGCTGGCCTCTGCTGGGCAGGTGGGTTTTGAAATTAGATGCATTTATAAATGTTAGTGAAATGATAGCAACTGAAGCCCTGTAGAGAACCTAGAGATCTTTGAAGCAGTCCAATTCAAAGGGTTTGCCTTAAGCAAACCCCTCTCTGCCAGGAGCATGGGACACCCAGGGGGCTGGGGTGGGGCTGCTGGCAACTCGCGTGTGTTGAAGTCACCCAAGAACTCAAGCTGACTGAAGGCTGGGTCTTCCCACAGGTAGTGTTGGTTCTTGAACTTGAGGTCATGCAGGTGACGTTGCTCTGGCCACGCTGCCCGAGGGGCAGTTACTGTGCTAGAATGAATGTACAGGGCAGGAGAGAAGTCCCTCTCAAATGGCCTCTGCTACATTTGTTTTCATTAATAGTTGGAGACCAAGAATATTGTGGTTACTGTGTTGTCTTGTCTGTTTTCTGACTTTCTCATCTACGTTAATGCCAAGTTAAGACCAGTCTTGGTGGCAGGTAGCTCTATAGGGCGTGAGATTTCCTGGTGACACTCAGGACCCAAGGCCTTGCTGCTTACTCCTCAAGACCATGCCAGTGACTTCCCCTGTTGTGTGGGGCCTCCCTTAAACATTTTTTTAGACTATTGCACCATTATTATTTTATAGGGAAAAGTACAGTTAATCAAAAGGAAAAAATAGCCCTTACCCGTTTGGCTCAGTGGATAGAGCATCAGCCTTCGGACTGAAGGGTCCCAGGTTCGATTCTGGTCAAGGGCATGTACCTTGGTTGTGGGCATATCCCCAGTAGGGGGTGTGCAGGAGGCAGCTGATCGATGTTTCTCTCATCAATATTTCTAACTCTCTATTCCTCTCCCTTCCTCCCTGTACGAAATCAATAAAATATATCTTTAAAAAGAGAGAAAAAATTACTTAAAACCTCCCTCATCAGAAATAGCAATTACTAGCAATTTTGGTTGGGTTGTTTTCCAAACATTTTTATGAAAAAAAATTATTTTTGGTCTGTAACCTGCATATTTCAACCTGAAAAAAAGTCTTGCATTTTATTCCTTGTCAGAATATTGACTCACAGCAGTACTTTAATTAACTCAACAAAGATGGTGGTTAATTTGCATACGCAGGCAGAGCAAAGACTGAAGACGACTGAAGGTGGCGCCGGCCAGGAGCTGGAGTAAGGAGGAGACTTGGGTTGCTCCCGGCAACGGGGAAGCCAAGCTTCCCACCAGCCCTGGCCTCTGCTCAAGGAGGGGCTGGGGGCCTTAATCCCCGGGGAAGCATGGCCAGCCTGAAAACGGCCCTCAGTCCCTCACCCAGGCTGGCCCTGCCCCCCCAGTGGGGACCTCACCCCATGGGGGTGTGGCTGGCCTTCAAACCACCACAGGCCCCTCGCCCCAAGGGAATCCCCCACCCGAATCAGGGCACCCTTCAGGGCAAACCAGCCAGACCCCACCCGTGCACCAGCCTCTATCTATACTAATAAAAGGGTAATATGCTAATTAGACTGGGAGACCTTCCAGGAGACCTTCCAGATGTTCTTCTGGAGAAAGCCATGGTGGCCAGGCCTAAGTAGAGGCACTTAGAGGCCAAGAGGGGAGGGCAGTTTTGGGTGATCAGGCCGGTGGGGGGATGCTATTGGGGGTGATAAGACCCGTGGGTGTGGGCAGTTGGGGGTGAGCAGACGAGCAGGGGGCCATTTGGAGGTGAGCAGGCCATCAGTGGGAATCAGTTGGGCATGATCAGGACTGGGGGGGGGGGGGCAGTTTGGAGTGAGCAGACCAGCAGGGGGGCAGTTGGGGGTGAGCAGGCCAGTGGGGAGGGAAGGTGGGAGTGAGCAGGCCAGCAGGGGAGGCAGTTGGGGGCGAGCAGGCCGGCAGGCAGAGTGGTTAGGGGCAATCAGGCAGGCAGGTGAGAGGTTAGGAGTCAGCAGTCCCAGATTGTGGGTTTGTTTGGGTTCTATAATTGAAACACTGTTGTGGTCCTGCTGGCTGAAGCCCTGCTGGCTGAAAGCAGGTTTCTGGAGTTTGTTTAGTTTCTATACTTGCAACATTGTTTCTTAGAGTGCAGCTCAGAGGCCGGCAAGGCAGGCGGGGAACTTTGGCTTCCTCCATTACTGGAGCAAGCAAGCCTTGGATGTCCAACTGCCTGTTTACAGGGATCAGGCCTAAACCGGCAGTCCTTCGAGGGGTCCCATATTGGTGAGGGTGCAGGCTGGGCTAAGGGACACCCCCTATGCATGAATTTCGTGCACTGGGCCACTAGTCCTATCTAATAAAAGAGAAACATGCAAATTGACCAGAACCCCGACACCCTTCCCATTGGCTAATCAGCATATCCTTATGCAAATTAACTGCCAACCAAGATGGCGGCTGGCAGCCAGGCACTGAAGTGAACAGGATGCTTGCTTGCTCCAGTAATGGAGGAAGCCAAAGTTCCCCACCTGCCTTGCCGGCCTCTGAGCTGCACTCTAAGAAACAATGTTGCAAGTATAGAAACTAAACAAACTCCAGAAACCTGCTTTCAGCCAGCAGGGCTTCAGCCAGCAGGACCACAACAGTGTTTCAATTATAGAACCCAAACAAACCCATACCTGCTTTCAGCAGCCAAGCCTTAGAGCTAAAGCTGGCTCTCAGCTCCAGTGACAGCCATAGAAGGTAAATAAATCCCAGAAAAAAAGAAAAAAGAAAAAAAGGAGAGGTTGGGAGCTTCAGTTGCCCGCCAGCCTGAAAACGACCCTTAGCCCCTCACCCAGACTGGCCAGGCACCCCAGTGGGGACCCCCTCACTGAAGGGGGTGTGACCAGCCGCAAACAGCCATCATCCCCTCACCCAGACTGGCCAGGAACCCCAGTGGGGACCCCCACCCTGAAGCAACAAGATGGAGGCTAATTTCCATACTGAAGGCGGGCGGCTGTGGGCAAGGCTGTCCGTAGTCCCAGGACCTTGGTCTGTGACCCTGCCGGGCTGGAACAGTGCTTGAGGCTGTCCTTGGTCTGAGACCAGGATCTGTGACCTGGCGAGCAGGGCAGCAGCGCTTGAGGCTGTTCATGTTCTTTGACCCGGATCCGTGACCTGGCATGCGGGGGACACCACGGGAGACTGTCCGCAGTCCCGGGACCCAGATCCATGACCTGGTGGGCAGGGGGCAGCGCTTGATGCTTTCCGTGGTCCCAGGACCCAGATTTGTGACCCTGCCGGGCGGGGGACAGTGCTTGAGGCTGTCCATGGTCCTGGGACCTGGATCCCTGACCCTTCCCAGCGGGGCGGCAGCTCGCACAGGGGCGGATCAGCCGGGGTTGGGCAGGGCAGGATGCCTGGCTTCCGCCTAGCCCCAGTCACTCTGGGCAGGTGAGCAGCTCAGAGAGCCTCTGGACAGGGGAGGCAGGCCGGCGGAGGGCGGCCTGTCTTCCCCACATGGCGGTGGTGACAGCTGTGAGCGCGCCAAGCGGAGCCTGCAGGCTGAGCTGAAGTAGAGCCTGCAGGCCATCAGCGCCCAGAAGTGGCTGCACAAGATCCGCCTCCTGGCCCAGAAGGTGCAGGATCACAGGGACAGCCACCTTGGCGGGCCAGACTGACATCCTTCTGGCCTCAGCACGGGGGTTTGCAGATCTGCAAAGCCAGAGGCCTCTGGTGTGCATATCCCCCCATGACGTGCGAACATCCCCCAGCACACTGTCACCCTCCCATGCCTGCAACAGTTGTAAACTAAGGCGTGCACAAGTTCTCCCGCCTGTCCACTGCACTTCCATCAACCCGGCATGCCTAACACCCCCACAGGTTGTGCACACATCCCCTCTGATACGCTCAGTCCTTTGGAGAGTGTCTTGGTGTTCTGGGTTCTGAGGGTGGGCGCCTGTGAGATGACAGTGAGAGGGCGGAGTGGTGATGCACTGTTCCCACAGAGGCCAGTGCAGTTATGAGATCACCTCTAGGGGGTTAATGCAGGTGCTGAGGCAGGAGGAGGTGCAGACAGACACACCTGGTGGGCACGGGAGGCCCTGGCTGAGGTGCCTTCGGTCAGCATTCAAGATCAAGAACCCAGAAGCGGAGAGGAATTCCGTCCTCTCAGTGAAACAGTGGGATAGTCGGGGCGACTGTAGAGAAGGAATGTGCACTTTGGGTGCCAGCACCCATGAGCGAAGGCTGCCCTGACTGAGCCTCGCTTGCTTGGGGCCTAGCTCCCTCCTGCCGGGCAGCAGGTGATAGGATGTGCTGTTCCGAATTAATGAGAGAAAATATTGATTCTCCTGCTGCCTACGAAGGTGGAAAGTGAAGAGGGGAGACATGTGGGGAGTGAGCAAGGTTCCCTGTCTGGGGGTTCCAAATCTGCTGTTGGTTTCTTTCACTGCTGACTAGAGATATACAGGGTGCCCCCCAAAATATATACACACTTTGAATACCTACTAATTCCAATGGTTTTAAGCATAAGACAGAAACAACAATGGAGCTGTTATCTGTTAAAAGTGTGGGCAAAAAACAGGTAGTTGGACATTCCCTGAAGGGTCTCAGATTGGAGAGGGTGAAGGCCAGACTGAGGCACCCCTCCCCCCCCTACCCCAGTGCATGAATTTCATGCACCGGGCTACTAGTGTGTATATAATTGTCCAATTATATTCTTTTTTTTTTAATATATTTTATTGATTTTTTACAGAGAGGAAAGGAGAGAGATAGAGAGTTAGAAACATCGATGAGAGAGAAACATCGATCAGCTGCCTCCTCACATCTCCTACTGGGGATGTGCCCACAACCCAGGTACATGCCCTTGACCGGAATCGAACCCGGGACCCTTGAGTCCGCAGGCCGACGCTCTATCCACTGAGCCAAACCAGTTTCGGCATCCAATTGTATTCTTAAGCAAAATGCCTAGAGTGAGATTACAGAATGAAAGCATCGTCACAACTTCAAGGCCTTTGTGTTGAATTGCACTCCAGAAAATGGGCATCAACTTACTCTCTTCCAATAGGTGTTTGAGTGACTATTTCCTCAACCTCCCCAACAGTTAAAAATTCTTGCCAAACCGGTTTGGCTCAGTGGATAGAGCATCAGCCTGCGGACTGAAGGGTCCCAGGTTCGATTCCAGTCAAGGGCATATACCTTGGTTGCGGGCACATACCCAGTAGAAGGTGTGCAGGAGGCAGCTGGTTGATGTTTCTCTTTCATCGATGTTTCTAACTCTCTATCCCTCTCCCTCCCTCTCTGTAAAAAATCAATAAAATGTATTTTAAAAAAAATTCTTACTATTTTTCATCTTGGACAGTTTGATAAGTGCATTTAATATATTTACCAATAATGGAAATAAACCCCATTCTCACTTCCAATGAACCTCTATCCGTCACCCACCTCACTGTCGCCCATGAAGGGCTAAGAACTTGGGGTCTGCAGTCAGAAAGACCATGTGTATATGATCCTAGGAAAGTCACTTGATTTTTGTGTCTCAGTTTCCTCAACTCTAAAATGGGCATAATAGAGAAACTTGCATCGCTGCATTGTTGAGGGTTTGAATGAAGTAAAGCGGGAAAGTGCTCAGCATGGAGCTTGGCACTCATGCACTTTCTATTTTTTTTTTTAAAGAATTTTTTATTGATTTACAGAAACATTGATGTGAGAACAAAACACCAATCAGCTGCCTCCTGCAGGCTCACTACCAGGGATCAAGCCCACAACCCAGGGATGTGCCCTGACCAGAAATTGAACCAGCAACCTTTTGGTACATGGAACCTGGGACGATGCTCAACCAACTAAGCCACACTGGTTTCAATAAATATCTTTTTAGAGAGTCTTTGAGATGTCACCTGATCTGTCTTTAGCCTTAAGCAAACCCAACTCAAGCCATAGGAACCTTTCTTTAATAGGCAAGATCCCAACTGTGGGGAGCCGGCACAGCCATGGCATTCTCAGCCCCAGGGCGCCTTATTTGCCATGCCAGCTCAGCCCGGTTCAGTGACCCTGAGTGGGGGTGAAGAAAGGCTTAGAAAAGACAGACATGAGAATGAAAGCTGGGTCTCGGTGGGATGCTGCCCCCCTGATGGACAATGCCCGTGTCCACAAGCCCTGTCTTTATTTTATAGTAGATGCCACAAGGCAAACTAAGGGCCTGATTAATATATTTACAATATTCTCCTGGGTTTCAGTCCCACTCAACTGTATACACCTGAACTCTATCAAGTCCACCTCACTCAGGCATATAATTGTGCTGGGAGGGCTCTGCCATCCAAGCTGGGACTTGCATGTGGCCACTAGAGGACTGTGCCCTCTCCTCAGTCCAAGGCTTGAACTTGTCCGAAATACTGTAGCCGCACCCTATATATCCCCCTTTTCTTTTGTTTTTAAACACGTCTATTTACATTATCAAAAAACTCTAGAAATCCCTCTGGTGTTAACTACAACAATTAAGGCTTGGCTAGAACAAGACTGCGCACAGAGACCACAAGGGGGTGCACCAAGAAAGCATAAAAGATGCGGAGACAAAAAAACATGACAGAAATGGAGTATATGGAGCTAAGAATCGCAATTTTGAGGGCTTGCCATAAATTTGTGCAGAGCCTCACGAAAACTAATGAGACCCTCGATGCTACGATAAAGAAATTAGAAAGTAAGCATACACGGACTGAAATAAAGAATATTATACCCAATAGCAGACCAGAGGAGCATAAGAATCAAACCAAAGATTCGACAAAAAACACCCAATTGGAAAAGCAAAATGAAAAAAGAATCCGAAAGTGTGAAGATAGTGTAAGGAGCCTCTGGGACAGCTTTAAGCGGACTAATATCAGAGTCATTGGAGTGCCAGAAGATGAGAGACAGCAAGATATTGAAAACCTATTTCAAGAAATAATGGCAGAAAACTTCCCCCACCTGGAGAAAGAAATGGACTTACAGGTCCAAGAAGCGCAGAGAACCCCAAACAAAAGGAATCCAAAGAGGACCACACCAAGACACATCATCATTAAAATGCCAAGAGCAAAAGACAAAGAGAAAATCTTAAAAGCAGCAAGAGAAAGAGGCTCAATTACCTACAAGGGAATACCCATACGACTGTCAGCTGATTTCTCAACAGAAACTTTGCAGGCCAGAAGGGAATGGCAAGAAATATTCAAAGTGATGAATACCAAGAACCTACAACCAAGATTACTTTATCCAGCAAAGCTATCATTCAGAATTGAAGGTCAGATAAAGAGCATCACAGATAAGGAAAAACTAAAGGAGTTCATCACCGCCAAACCAGTATTATATGAAATGCTGAAAGGTATCCTTTAAGAAGAGGAAGAAGAAGAAAAAAGGTAAAGATACAAATTATGAACAACAAATATGCATCTATCAACAAATGAATCTAAGAATCAAGTGAATAAATAACCTGATGTACAGAATGAACTGGTGACTATAATGAATCAGGGACATAGAAAGGGAATGGACTGACTATTCTTGGGGGAAAAGGGGTGTGGGAGATACGGGAAGTGACTGGACAAAAATCATGCACCTATGGATGAACTCAGTGGGTGGGGAGTGAGGGTGGAGGGTGGGGTGGGAGCTGGAAGGAGGGGAGTTATGGGGGGAAAAAAGAGGAACAAATGTAATAATCTGAACAATAAAGATTAAAAAAAAATAAAAAATAAATAAATAAATAAAATAAAATAAAATTAGGTACTGGGTGAAACTACAAAAAAAAAACAACAAACAAACAAAAAAAACTCTAAACAAATTATTCAGTACAATCAAAACATCAAAACAGACTTCTTGCTATTAGCAATGTTAACACAGCAGCAAGAGAGAACAAAACTCTGGCTAATCATAAAGCAATACCAATGCAAAACCAAATTTCAAGCATGTTCACATTTTCCAGGATATCTTACTCAGAGTCCTTAGATTTAGCTCCTCAAGATTTTACAGAAAACTGGCAGTTCACCAACGCTAGCATAGCTTCCGCTTGCTTTTCTAAACATCTGCTTGGCCTCAGTCGTCATCTTCTTCAGTTCACTCCATGTTGATACCTCGGTCACTTGCGTAGTAGAATGCGGCTGATGCAAAGATGTTGTTGATGCAAAACTAGTCCCCTGGATTAGGCCGTTTGGATGGTTGGCCTTGGCACTGAGTGGCCACCAGTCCCGCAGGTGGAAGTCTGGTCCCTTCAAGGCTTCTTTCTTTAGCCGCTGCTGAATGGAAGCAAGCAGCCCTCAGTCCTGCAGAGCTGGAGACCTTCAACTTTGAGTCTGGCATCTCACACAGACCCAAAGTCCCAGGGAATTATCAGGTTGCACATGCAAAGACAACCAAAGCCTAGAAACAATGCAACTGCTGCAAGAGCTTACAATCCAGGTCAGAAATAAAAATTACTTCCTGAGACATCAAACAGAGCCATTTTTTGCTTTACAGTGGCTTAAACAAAACCTAGGAGATTTCTACCTTACTTTGTACCTCCTAATTACTTATTTTCTACCGCTTGCAAAGTTATGGTGTAAACTCATATTCTGCCTATGAAGTTTTCTGAAACTGTATTATTCTTCCCTTGGTTTTTGTTACCTACATACTAGACACGTTAGCCAAGGACAGATGCTATTTTTTCCCTTGTGCCCTCTTCTGTTTCTCAGTTCTCTCTGTTTGAAAGAGAAGAGCGTGCAATTTCATTTTGCATTCTCACCTTTCCCAGCTCTGTGTTACATGTAGTCTGCTCAGGGGGGGAGGAGATACAACGTTGTTCCTCAGGCATCTCTTCTGAACGAATCAGCTGACACATTAAACCAGCTAACAGCAAATCCTCCAGTTCTACCAATCAGCCCCTTTCCCTCTTTTCCTTCTGAACAATTAGTAAATATATCATTTTTTTCAATTTTATATAATACATTTTTCAAAGTCAAGTCCTACCCCTCTTTCAACCATACTGCTCCTATGCCCCTCTTATGTATAAGGACACTTCTCTTGGGAAAAACCTGAAAGACCACAGAGACCACAGTGGTTTGTTATCTGTACCCTCATTTCTTTTTGTCTCTTCTTAATCCACTCTGAGTACATCTCCATCATTGTTTTGTGGGACAACTTCTAGTGGGTTCATGTGGGGTAGGGATGGATGTGGAAGCCAACTGGATATCTTTGTTATGACCAAACTAAACCTTCTGTTTCCCCTCCAGCCTCTAAAAACCTCCTCCTCATTCAGTGTTTACAGCAAGTCCTTAAATAATATTGTTTTTTTCAATGTTGTTTTGTTATTACATTGATGAGATGCCACAGGAACTTAACTCTTGTTTGTATTAATTAGCCTATGGTAAAATTAGTTTTATTGAATGTTGTTGTTTTTTTGCTGAAAGGCACAGAACCTATCAATGGCAATGGGTGGCATATATAATTACACATATCTGTACAGACAAATACATATATGTGTGGAGATAATAATAAAATAAATTTTTGACCTCTTGATATGATATAATTACATCAATAAATTTCCTAATATTGAAACATCCTTGGTAATTTGGAATAAATTACATTTGGTTGTGGTATATTAATGTTTTTAATATGCTGTTGAATTCTATTTGCTGATTATTTTTTAGGATTTCAAAATCAAGATTCATAATCAAGATTAGCCCATACTTTTCTTTTTGTTTCTTCTATCTTTATCAAGTGAGGGTTTCAATGATATACTCAGTTTATTAAAAGAATTAGGTCATTCTTGTCATTATTTCCCCTAGCTTCTGGAATAATTTATGAAGCATATTATTTACCCTCTCTTTGAAAGTTTGATAGATGTTCCATGAGAAACATTTTACGAGTTGGTTCTTTAATACTTTTGAATACTTCTTTTATGGAAATCATTTTGATCTCAACTAGTCACTATTTTTTAAAATTGCATTAAAAATGTATCCATATCTCTTAAATTTTAAAATATTTTTATTCAGCACTTTCAGCAGTCTCAAATTTGTGTGAATACACCTGTCTCAATGGTTATTTCCCAATTAATTTTATTTTATATATAAGGCTGGGAAAAGAAGGTTTATAGACGTAATAAAAATAAGTGACAGAATGATTAAGAAATAATAATACAGGAATAAACTCTGTGTTTCATGTACTCACAACTGTAACTCTGCTCAGCCCTGTATTGTTTACTTTTATTCTTTGCTTAGGTTGGCTAGTGCTGTTCTATTTTATTACTTTTTATAAAGTCCTAATTTTGATTTATTATTCATACAAATTATTTTTTCTACCCAAAGTTGTTAAAGATTTTAACTTTATCATTATTTTCTGAGGGTTTAACACAATGTTAATGGGTCTTGAATTTCATTAGGTGTGTTTGCTACATTTTTTGAAGCAAGCATATTAATTTTCTTCTGTTTATTTCTGATAGTGTTGTTAATTACATGGATTTGTAAAACATGATAAACCACCGAGAAATTCTTAGAATGCACCATGTTTGTATTGTTATATTTTTCTTATATATTGCTAGATTTGATTATTGATGTTTTGTATAGGATTTTTCACCTCTGTTCGTTAATCAGATTGGTCTTTTCCTTTTCTATAAAATCTGTAAGATTTTTGTATCAATATTATCCTGGCCTCATAAAATGAGCTGGGAAATATTTCTTATTTTTTCCTTATTTTGAAGAGTTTATGTAATGTTGATGTATTTTCTTCCTTAAATGTTTAGAATAATTCACCTGTTAAGCCATCCTGGCCTGAAGTTCTTTCTGGAAAATTTAAAAAATAACACACCCAACTTTGAGAGTACAAAGAGGACTATTAAGATTTTCCTATTATTCGTGTCTATTTTAGTAGTATTTTCTAAAGAGTTTGTTCATTTCATCTAATTGCCAAATTTGTAAGGCATACATTTTTATGTCATACAGAGGTGGGCAAGAGTAGCTTTATAGTTTGTGAGTACGCTAAACACAGAGTTAATAAAGCTATTGTAATAATCATAACCCACATGTATTTTTTTCCATATGAACAACTGTAAACCTACTTTGGTCTACCCCTGTATGTTCTTATTACACTTTTATTGTTTGTAAAATCTTTAGAATTTTCCTCTTTTATTACATATTAGAGGCCCAGTGCATGAAAATTTGGGGTGGGGGGTCCCTCAGTTTTGCCTGCGCCCTCTCACAGTCTGGGAGTCCTCAGGGGATGGCCTACAGATGTCTGGCCTCCCTCTGCAGGAGGTGACTGGACAGGCAATCAGGGGATGGCTCCGCCCCATCACCCTGCCTTTGCTGCCCAGCCTCCCTCTGCGTGAAGCAACCAGATGGGCCTATCAGAGGATGGTGCTGGCCGCCCTATTGCCCCTCTGCCATTGCTGCTGGTTGCAGCCCTCCTCCCCGGCTGAAGGCCATTCCTTCCCTCTGCCCCTTGGCATGTGCCTTGGCTGGCCTTGCTCAGCCTGCTTGCTGGTCTCACCCCCTGGCAACTGGTCATTCTGCCATTCGGTTGACTTGCATATTTCTCTTTTTTTATATAGGATACTGGTAACTTTTTCTCTCTTTTCTTTTTCTTGCCTAGTCTTGCTAGGAACTTATTAATTTTACTAATCTGGTCAGAGAACAAACTTTTGGCTTTCTTCATTTTTATTGCCAATTTTTGTGTATTTCATTATTTTCTTCTTTTTCATTTCCTCTAGTTTACTGTTGGAGAGTTGAACTTCTTTTTTTTTCAGTTTTTTGAGGAAAAAGTTAAGCTATTGTTTTTCTAACTTCTTCTTTTCTAACAAATGTATTTAAAGCTATATTTTACCCTTAAGCACTGCTTTAGTTGTATCTCCAGTTTGTCTTTATTATATCTTCTTTATCATAGAATTTGAAAGTATTTAATTTTATTTTACTATGATCTCTTCTTTGACCCATGGGTTATATAGAAGTCATTACATAGTTTCAAGCAGTTGTGAATATGTAAATTATCTTTTTTTTTTCTTTTTTAGTTTTTAGCTTAATTCCACTGGGTCAAAGATCATACTCTAAATAATTGTAATAATTGAAATTTATTGATTTTTGATCCCACATAAGTCAATCTTGGTAAACATTTAAAGTGTACTTAAAATATTAATTTTATTATTCCTAGGTGCAATATGCTATAAATATTAAATGTATTTAGTTGATTGAGTTTATCAGATCTTATGGATTTTTCTGTTGGTTTGCTCTGTCAGCTCAGCCCTGAGAAAGAAGGAAATTCTGCCATTTACCAACAATGTGAATGAACTTTGAGGGTATTATGCCTAGTGAGATAAGCCTGACAGAAAATAACAAATATTGTATAATATCACTTATATGTGAAATCTAAAAAGCCAAACTCATAGAAACAGAGAGTAGAATGGTGGTTACCAGGGCCTAAGGGTGGGGGAATTGGGGAGACATTCTTAAAGGGTACAAACTTGCAACTAGAAGATGAGTAAATTCTGCCATCTAATGCAGAGCATAGTGATTAAAATCCACAATACTGTATTATTTACTTAAAATTTGCTAGAAGACTAGATCTTAAATGTTCTCATGCCCTGGAGAAATAATCATTATGTGACCTGATAGAAGGTTTGCTAAAACTAAGGTGGTAATCATATTGCAATAAATAAATGTATAAAACTTGCTCATTGTACAACTTAAACAATGTTATATGTTGATTATCTCTAATAATAAAAGCCTAATATGTTAATTTGACCAGAGGTCCTTCTGGACGACCTTCCAGATGAAGCCACAGCTGCGGTGGGGGCTGAGTTCCTTGTATTAATTTTGTGCATTGGGCCTCTAGTATTTCAATAAAAAAGAGAGGAATGGAGTTGGCAATGCTGTATGTAAAAACCAAAAGTGTCTGGCATGGCAATCGACATCAGACTGGCCCAACATTCTGGACAATGCAGAATGGGGAGATAGGGTACAGGGCATGATGGTTACTTAAATGTCAGCAGGTGCCAGGCAAGTGAGATGCCTAAGTAAAGCGGGTCAGGGGAAAGTGCCTACTGTGTACATTACATGGGTGTGGGTATATGAGCGCATAGAAGTGTGCAGTTTGTGTGTGTGTGTGTGTGTGTGTGTGTCTGTGTGTGTTTAGGGGGCACAATAATGAGCTGTTTCTCTTCAAAGGGAGGCACCTGGTATTCTTCTCCAGAAGAGATTTGTTTTGTGGGTCTAATGTTGCCCGATGTCCTAATCTTTCCAGAGAAGCCAGAAAACAATACATTTATATCAAATATCATGAGTGTCCAACGTTGGCTCAAAATGTTAACCACGTGAAGCAATGCCTGGGTACCAGAGTTGGGTTGTGGACTTCAGGCTCAGGAAGAAGAGATGTTTGGAAGGAGTGGGGGCATGAAGAAGCGCAAACAGACAACAGTAAGGATGCTTGAAGGTTTTATTTAAGTATGTCTTTGATATAGTGAAAGAGGAGCATTTTTATGACAAAAGTTTCAAGAAGAAAGTTTTCTTTCCAGTTCCACCACTGTGGCCACCAGCCCAATCCTTATTTTACTGCGGAGACGCTGTGATTGGAATAATTTACATGTGCAAATTATATCATAGAAAAACAATTTCATTGCTAACTATAAGCAGGTTAGGGTACTTCATCCAAAACAAGAAGAAAATAAGATTTTGCACTTTTATATTTTAAAGCTGATATTTTAGCAATAGTTTGATAATGGTTTATTCCATTTATGCTCTATTGGCAACACAGCATTAAAAGACAATCTATTCACTGGCATGCAAAGCAACACGGCTTCAAAATACACCTTTTAAATTTACAGAACTTAAAATTTCAAACATCCCATGTGGCTGGAAGTTGACGTTATGAAGATGATCTTGAGTAGTGACATACTTACTTCCTAAAGATAAAGGAAAAAGACAGTCATATAACAGAGCTATCATACTCAGATGATGTTGTTAAATTATCTGGGAAATATTTTAAAGATTTATTTTGGTAAAAGTTATTTATTGATCATTTTGTCTTATGAATCCCATAGTCTTTTGAACTTTTCAAATATTTGCACTCAAAGATGCCATCCTAAAGTTCCCCGGTCAAGGAATATAAAGTGTATAAATCGTTATAAAAAGCCATTATGACCCACCAAGATAAGTAGTTACTTTTTGTATTTAGATTTTTATTACTATCCTTATTACATTAAATATATAATAACAAATTTATTTGTGTTAAAAATTCAAAATACGTAGCAATCTTGAATGTCACATTATCACGTGAATGATGTATATTTCCATGTTTTATTCTTATCTGTGTTCCCAGTGCCCTGTCCCTTAATTGACACTCAGGAAATATTTTCGGAGTAAGTGGGTGAATGAGTAAATGTGTAATTATCTAAAACAAATATAATGATGTATTCTTAAATGAGTCATACTTTTGCTTATCTACCAAGAGAGCAAAGACTCCCCTCCTCACACAAGGAACAACCTGTAGCTGTTTATGAAAGTTTTGATGGTTTTCAGAATGCACTAAAATGCAATCACCTGTTGGTAATTTTGTTCTGCAGCAGCTACTTTAAATGTTCCTGGGTGGGAAGATTATCATGAACTGTTTTCATTTCATCAGAGAAAGAGCCAGCGACACGTCTGCGGCGGAGCATTACAGGCAACTCTTCTAGGTCGCTGAGGACAAGGGGGATAAAAATCGGTATTTGGTTAAATGCTTTATATACATGCTTTCTGATTGCGTATCACTGGTAACGTGTGCGGGTCACTGAGAAAACAGGATGTCATGTTTACAGAGGGCCGACTGTGGGAACCTGCATGAACTGGTGCGTGTCAGAATGGACAACCTGGAGGTAGTGAAGAGCAGAGCAGGACGGGAAACCCAGCCTGTAAAACTTCATGCCTTCCGCAGTGGTCCTGCTGCTCCAGAGATTTTAGTATATTCGCAACACAGAAGTTATTATTGAGACGATTAGTCTGTTTAAAATTCAGAAAAATGTAAAACTAGTGGTTATTAGAACAGCCTTGCAAAATGCAGTATTAAGGGATTAAACTTTATATTAGATTTTCTGTTTTTATTAGTTTAATTAGCAGCATTTTTGGTGCCCCTTTAAAATATCATGAAATATCCTCAAATATAAGCAACTATTTTACCACTGACTTTGTAAATTGGGTCATCAATGTTTAAAAAAGCAGTGACAATATCAGGTTATTAGCTAAATAGTAATACAATCCCTTTTGTCTTAAGATTTCTCGAAGTCTCAGTAAGCTTGCTTTAAATTTCACAAAAAAATTGAGTTGAACATGAATTTCCTGCTTCTCATAATTCAAATGTCAATCAAAATGGTCAAGAGAAAATGAGATGATCCAGGGGTCTGTTTGGTTGTGGTAAGATCCAAGAAGGGACCTAATGGGCTTAGTCTCATTTTCAGCTGCGAAACTTTAATGGCTATTTATAGGACAGTCCCCTAAAAAATGGGGATCTTGTTAAATATATGGATGTTTGCACTCAAAATATTTATATTAAATATTTATATTAAATATTTCATTAAACATCTTAAGTTTAATACCTTTCAGTCTTTATCAGATTATTAGCAAAACATTAACACAAATATATGTTGATCCTATATGTAAATACTTTAAGTCAAACTTTAATTTTTCAGCATTATCTCTTTTTTCCTCATCCCTAGTTTTTCTAGTTTAAGCTTATCATCCTGATGTAGTTCTCAATAGCACCCTCTTCTCAAACGTGTCTTGGATTGACAAATGAATAGCCTCATTATAACACAACTCTAATGTGGGATAAAAATACCACCTGTCTGACTCTATCATTAATACTTGCTACTATAGATAAAACATATTAAATTCTTGAAGATTGACTCCCACCAATAGGACTTATTTCCTTACTTTGTGAGACTATATTAATTGCTTCTATAACTCAAATCAATAAATAGATAACTGTAGTGTAAGTTTTCAACATCATGCAAAAATAAAAAATAAAGTTAAATAAGAGTGTACAGACTTAACTCTTGCCTTCCTAGTCCTTTCACTAGCCAAGCAATGAATTCCTTGGCAGCTTGGCCTCCAAATAAGAACTTAAATCACTGGTAACTGTCCCTTCAGTGTGTCTCTCAAATTCATCATGATTTTGGCAATGCCATTCCTGATGGAAATGTGAACATTACATTGAAGATCTGTCTCTTTAGCAATATGGTTCTCACCTGTAAGTATGGCAGGTTGGGGTTGAAGAGACTGAAGGAGATTTAGGAGATGAGGGTAGTTAGGAGACTCGTCCTGAAACTACATGAAGTATCTGAACGGACAGTTGATGGGCGAGAGATAATAGCAGTTAAGGGGAGCATTGGCCCACTCAGCATACCCATTTCCACCTCTTCTGCTTATCCATGCCATTGATTATTCCTGTTGCATTTACTTCTGCCTCAGTGTATGTGGACTCTCCAATATGTTATGCAGCTTGCAGACAAGGCAGCTGTTTGTTAATACTTATGGGATCAGACATAGTTAAGTGAGTCAAAGGAAAGCTAGGGAACATCTCAAAATGTCATCAAAAGAACCACGTGATAATGGATGAAAGGAAACATGTGATGGGACAGCAGTGAGGAAAGCTAAGATGCTGACTCCATATCATCCTCAAATGTGATCTGTGTAGGTGGTTGACCAGCTGCCCTCCTGCATCTATTACCCTGGAAGTTTTCATCTTAAACACACAACAGAAACCGCCTGAGAGTGAGGATTATTTTACATTAGATTACCAAATTGTAGCATTCCCTTTCCAGAAATGAGGATAATTGTTTTCTTTTTTTTTCAAATTTCTCTTATTTCACCAATGGCCATGTCTGTAGTCACTAACAGGGACTTCTCCCAGTGTCTGCTCTGACCATGACCACCATCTTTCCTGTCATGTCCTCCATTTGAAGAAGTTTTCTTTTACCACTCTGTCTCTCCAATTCTTCCAGCTGACCCATATTCATTAATTCTCTCTCTCTCTCTCTCTCTCTCTCTCTCTCTCTCTCTCTCTCTCCAGGCAAATCTATGTCCTTATCCTGATATTTAAATTCCTTCAGCTGTCTTGGATGAACAACTCCCTTCCCCTGTGGGCCACTCTCCAAAGAAATTGTGAAATTCCACCATCTCTGTGAAACCATTACGAAAGATTTCCCTCAGTAGCCTACATGCACCGTAAAACCCAATACTGTCAACAAAAATCCAACATTAAAATGTATGTCTTGCAAAGGCCTTTTGTTCTTATTTGCCTTCTTCGGGGTGCAGCTAGGCTGTAATTTTAAATGTGTATCTTGGATTGTATTCTACAAGAAAATGACTGCATCTGTTTTCATTCCTTACCACGATTACCTTGGCTAAGGGTTACTTTGTATGTGATTACAGTCATGAGTTTGAACCATACAAGGGAATGTTGAATTTGCTCTTATCTTTTGGTCAAAAAATAGATTCCTCACAGTTCATGTCTAAAAAGTCAGCTTTCAATTTTAATAGAAAATGGGTAAGAGAGTAAATATTGCTAAGACCACAGTGGGGAAAATGATTTAAAATCTATGTTTCATTACAGGGTGGGTAAGGCATTTTCAGGGTGAGAAGTGGGACTTTCAGAGGCATAATATGAGGGATAGCATCACCAACCTTGAAATCATGAAAGCTGAAAGAGCTTATACGCCCTATTTGATGAGCATAATAACATAATGAAAGTCAGGAGATCTTTTAGACATATTTAAGTAACACATTTGTGTGCAAATTTGGGGCTAGGTTTAGATGCTCACCTGTTTTTCATCAACCATAACAAGAAATCGTCCAGACATTCAGAGTGCATAAACTCCTCAAACTCACTGAGGATCCTTTCTTCCTTTTCACTGAGGCTACTTTCTTCATCGTTGCGCTTCTCTTTATGTATCTGATGCAGATCATTGAGCGAGTCTGCGTGGGGAGCTGGGAACAAGCTGTGAAGGACAGTGATTGTTGTAACTAAGTCTCTTCTTGAGTGGACTCACTCAAGAAGCACCTTGAAAACACAAGACCACAGGAAATTGAAAGGCAGGTGCCTTGAGCATTTCAGTTGATATGAGGGACACCTTGTTTGCCACGGGAATCTCAGAGTTTTGTTAGAGTTGAATACACTCTGATTCTGAATCCTGGGAGCAGATTTTTAACTGGCTTCCTCTTTACTGAAATAAGATTAAATAAATAGTTTTTTTAAGTAATTAATGTACTTATGATTCTGCTAGTAATGATAGAAGAGAGCAATGGCATGACTATTTTAAAAGAGTGAAGAATCCCAAATCATTTGGGCAGCTGATTGAGTTCTGAATTTTGTTTGCATGTGTCAATATAAAAATGTAGCTCCATTACCTGGTTACATGATAGCTGATGATGAAAGAGAAAGACAATTAAAATTTTAAAGAATGCCAAGAAAAATCCCACTTGCTAATTTCAAACTGTGTAGTGGACAGTCCACATGCCAGTAATCAACAGTTGTTTGCCATGGCAAATATGGAGAAATATTCAATAGTATTAATACTCAGAAATAAAATTGAGATACTATTCTCACCTGTCAAAATAACAAAGACTAAATATGGGGGAAGGTATTATGAAAGGAGTATTTCTGTAAGGCTGAGCGGAGTGTGCATGTGTATGACTTTTTTGGAAAGCAAGCAGGCAAGATATTATAAAAGACTTAAACTTATTCAAACCCTTTGGCACAGTAATTTTAGAACTAAAAATCTAGCCTCAGGGAAGAGTAAAAAAATGTAGAAAGAAAAGTTATTTGCAGCATTCTTTGTAGGAAAATATAAGAACTCAAGTGTTCAATAGTAGAGGAATAGCTAAAGAAATATTGTACACTTATGAGATGAAAAAGTATGCAGCTATTAAATATCATACATTTAATAGATATTTGTAATGCTATACGAAAGATCTAACAATACAACGCTAAGATAAAAGGCATAATATGAAGTTGAATAATGATCTGAGATATATGCTATATACAGTACATACATAACATTTTGTGCATATTTTGTATCATGAGCATGTATAACTTTTACAATTAGTAAAAACCAGTGTTATTTTAAAAAAGGAATAAAAAAGAAAAAGTTGGTGTGAATAATTAAAATAATCTACTATGCAGTGTGTGAGTAGTGAATGGATAGATAGAATCAGCTGAAGATTTCAACAAGCTATAATTTCCCATGTAACACATTTTCCAACATAGCCTACTCCTTTGGTTTTGAAACACCATACTCTGATCTATACTCAAGAAACAACTTTATCACAATGATATTTTAAACTTTTTAAAATTGTACAGAGTATTTACTCTCAGTTACTGAGACCGCTTCACAAATTATAGTTTTCACAGACCGTATTACAACCATTGTGCTATGTTTGTTCAAGTCAAAGGAGGAAATACCTGGACTTCTCCTCTGTGTCATGTAGGGATCGTTGCCAGCTGCCTTGGACCAGCATCACAAATAATCCAGCCACAAAGTAAATGCTTTTCATGTTTGCTGCCTGTTGGTGCACAGAGAGTGGGAGAGGTTGGGGGAGGGAGAAAGGCAACCATATTTAAACACATCAGGCTCAATTGATTTAATTATGATAAAGTAAATATTATAAAAAAGAAAAACTACTTTATTTTGAGTACATTTTTAAAAGTAGATTATATTTCCCCCCAGATTTTTTTTGGTGGCAAAAAAAAAAAAAGAATTTAAAAAATGTGTAACACCTTTAAGGTTTTTCATTAATGTAGGACACATCTGTTAATAATTAGAAGGCTCATTTTCAGATTTGGAATTAAAAATGTCAATGATAAACATTTAAGATACCCACTGTAGATGATATGCTACATATGTTTAGCCTGAATATCACCTTATCCATAATGCCACCCCCTTCACTATCAGTCTGGCTTTGAATTAATAGTCCTTCACTTTCAAGCATTTACATTATACTGCATTTCAACCATCTTAAAGCAGCCTTGGGCTACAACATGGCATACCAGCTCTCGGTTCAGATGTACTATTCATTTATATTTTAAATAGTATAACTTGGTCTCAACTTTGTAATTATAAAGCAGCCAACAGATGTGAGGTATTTTAGGGTGCTTTGACCTGTTCTAAATTAAAGGGAATAAATGGTTTTAAAGACAAGCAATTTGCAACAAGAACAAATGCTTCTGGCAACTTGAACAAGTAAGAAACTCAAGAGATCACTGTCACAATGAAAATTAATGCCTGTTTCTGAAGTCTCAGAAGTCCCCAGGTTGTTTTATAATTGGACTTAGTCCAAGACGTGTCATTCACTGCTTGTAACACCCTAGGCCTAGTTGTGGGATACACCTGGTTGCTTGTCCTTGTACCACAAGCAGATGTCCCATGAAGCCACAGGATGCCAAAGGCATGATGAGGCTGTGGGTAAGGTGGGAACTAAAATAAATTTGGGGCATAAGATCCCCACAGGGCAAGCTCCTCTATTTTCTGAATAGAAACCTCAAGTTCAGCATTTGTCATGGACTTCTCTCTACTACTCAAGTCCCACCATGTTTCCGTGAGATGTGGGGATTTCAATCCAAGTTTGATTATGTATATCCATAAATAATTTGAATGAGTATTTTTAGCACTTGGCATTTGGTTTGAAATAAGGATTTTACAAATATTATCATTTCAAACTATCAATCTTTTCTTTAACATCTTAGCCATATTTACTGTCTAGCTTTGGCACTAAAACATGGATACTGGAATACCAACAGTGGTATTTTTTTTCTTTGAAATTTAAGTCTCTTTAATTAAGTAGTTATTTAAACAAAGCAACATAATAGTAATTACATATTCTCCCTTCATCATTCATCAACATGAAATTACTAATTTGGCATTTTGCTATGTTTCGGTTTGTCTTGTCGGTAACTTTGGAAACATTGCCATATATGTAGATAGTGTCTTCTGATTATACATCTCAATTATAAATTCATGCCTTCCAGAATTAAATTTATTTTAGAATTACACCACTGTTGCAAAATCAAATCAGTCCCAAGTAATTTCTTCTATGCAAAGTCCCTAAAGGTATTACAAAATCTTCACTATATTCTATATGGAGGGAGATTGAAAGCATGTGCTGTTCTGCTGCTATGGGAGCCATTGGAGGGGGAAACAGTAGTGAATGATCCAAGACTTCTATAGGCAGTGAGTTGAGTTCTACTGAAAGAGAAACTGATTTTTAAAATTTTATTCGTTCATTTGTAAGTTTATAGAATTGTGAAAAACTTTGAGAATAAGTTTAATTGTTTGAATTCCACTACTGAGGAAGCAAATGTTTATATTATTTTAGATTCAAAATCTTATTCAATAATAGAAGAATTTCCAATTACTCCCCTCCACATCCTTCAGATAGCCTACGGAAAGAATGTGTACTTTTGTAAAAACCACACATTTCCACTCAAATTTAAAGGGGAAATATGGGAACAATAGCATTCTCTGTGTAGGAAGTCTTTTAGAAAATTAATCTTAGACATAAGCAAGTGACATTATATAATGTCTCTAAATGTATTGGTGTTGTAGGCCAAATACATACTTTTTAAAACTGATCAGCTCATTTCCTCTCATAGGTCCTTGGTATGTGTAGGAAAACACACCACTTGATCATTTACTCCATTGAGGATCTTTGTAAAATCATTCTTTGTCCCCAAGGGCTTAAAAAGGTATTTTAGAGCATCTGATTTTGTTTCTATATAGATTTACTAACAGTATATTTCATATTGTGGGCATTTTAGACATTTTATTTATTCCTATTGGTCCTGAATACATAGTAGACAATTAATAATGAGAGTTTTATCTCAGCTCCATTCAAACAATTTCCAATAATTGATTAGTTCACTGCACCAAATTTGCTGACTTATTTACAAACAGGTGATTTCATGGACTTTGAGTTTTTGATAGAGTTATCAGAAATTTGAATATTTGAAAGATGATGTTGATTCTTCTCTTTTAGAAAATGATAAATTTTCACTGGTAAGGAGCAATTGCTATTATAGCCTCTCTAATGGACACATTTCTGCTGATTGTAAAAGGGGTCTTCTGTTCAAAGTGATAGACACATTAATCAAATCTAAGGAAAATATTTATATACTTAAAATTTTACCCCTTATTTTAAAAACACAGTTCTCATAACAGTTAAGTCTTATATCAAGTTCATTGATTTGAATCTTTGTTTTTCTTTCAACTTCATTTCTTTTTATTGAATTATTTTTCCTACTCATTTTGCAGCTTCACTGTGTTGACGTTTATGTAAATATATTTTGTATCACTTTTTTTAACTCAATTCTACCCTGTGTATTATTATTGAAAAGTATAAGATGAAAGAACAACATTAGAATTCATACTTTATCCCCTTAAAAATACTTAACTATAAACAAATGAGAATAGATAGTCTTACAATCACTCAATAGGAATCTTACCTTCTGATATCAGGCATAGAATAGAGCAGGTGGAGAGAGAGCGAGCCCTCTTTGGAACTGGAAATGAGCTGTGTCCTGAGCTCTGTACTTCTGCACCAAAACGCACTGCTTTTATATACTCTCTAGCGCTGTTGAGCCCCACAGATATTATGCTGACAATATAAATTTCTCCTCTGTAAGTAATGGGCTTTTGTTACAAACGCTTTTACTCGCCCACTCCCTTCGCTCATCTCATTCTACCCTTGCACTGGGTGGGATCTCAGAGGCCAGGAAACTTTATTTACTCTCATGCTTTTTTTTTAATTCCTGGGGAATGGAAAAGACATTTGGGAAATTCACCTTTCACTCACCAATCAGGTCTGAAAAATGCTGACGAACTCTTGTTGTAATGTACCCCGCGAGTCGAACACAGGGCACTTCAGTCACGGAATCAAATCAAGGAGTCTTCAATTCAAAAGCTGGAAGGGCTACAAGGGGGTATTACCTCTCTCCAAATCTCAAAGTCTGGAGTGAGAACAGCAGCAAGCTTATAAAGGCAAAAACCACGTCCTGCTAG
This sequence comes from Myotis yumanensis, assembly GCF_028538775.1. NCBI lineage: Eukaryota > Metazoa > Chordata > Mammalia > Chiroptera > Vespertilionidae > Myotis > Myotis yumanensis. The sequence continues at coordinate 77,854,599 of NW_027223759.1, forward strand.
ATGTTGGAATGTGGAACTACCTTGTGAAAACAGTTTGTACAGAAGCCAAATTGAGCAAAGTTACCTATCTCTAAAGGTTATCTATAGTTTCAGTTCCTGGAGACACTGAGTCAAGGGAAAGCATTTTTGGGGCTCTGGTTCTCAGGCACAGGAGAATAGCCTTTGTAAAACCACAATGGGGCTGGCAACAAAATGGGGTGATTTATGTGAGTTAACAGGTCTTATTCTGGAAACAGAGGTCAAAATGGAGTCACTTAGGCTAACTACCCTATTATTTAAACAAGCAAATGTTTACAGAAGCCAGAATATCAGTGTTAAAATTTTAAACAGTAATTTTTTATAGGAAGTGACTGGACAGACAACATGAGGACTATGTAAGTGTGATTAGGTTTTAGTCTGGCTTCTGTCAACATGTGGTCCAGTCACACAGCGCCCTGTGCCTCAGCTTCTGGAACTGTAAAAGGAGAGGGTGGCTTCAACGACACTTCTAAAATAAAAATCTAATTCTATGTGACAAACCCATCACGGCATTTTCTAATTAGGTTTCAATCTTCTAATATCATCAGCAGCGTGATGAACCTGATGACTTGTACAGAAGTAAATCGCTGATACAACTGGAGGAACATTTCCAATGCACTTAAACTCTTCAGTTGTGCATTGGATCCACTATTGGGTAGAGAACTACTAACATGCCATGGGGATTAATCCTACATGAAATTGGAAAACCTCAGGAAGGGGTTTCCATGCTGGTGATTTCTGATGATAGAAGGCGGTGCTATCCAAAGCATAGTCTATGGACCGGAATCACCTGCTAGAAATGTAGACTCTGGGCCAAGCCCAGACTTACTGAATAAGAACCTGCATTTTACCAAGATTCCGTGCAATTCATATGCATATTAAGGTTTGTGAAGCACAGCTGCATAAAACACCATCTCATTTCTCCACCCTCTCCCTGGTGTTTACTGCAGTTTTGACCTGAGGACTGCCTCTGGGCACTGCCAGCAGGGGGGGCAAAAGAGCAGAGAACATTGACACTCAGGGCCATCTGGATGAACACATAAATGCAGTAATGGCATGAGAGTGTGATTTAGTTTAACATATGATCAAATTGTGCTTCCCTCTTGCCCTGATCCTCATGAGCATATTGGCTACAGTTTATTGTTTGGCATTCAGTTCTACTTTTTCTTCCTTGCCCATGTTGGTAGATGCTTCTTTGCCTCTCCCTTTCTGTGTCTCTGTTTTTCTTTTCAGGTGCTACTTGTTTATGGAGCAGTCCTAAGAAGGGAGCTCTGCAGATGATGTAAAGATATAAGATATAAAGATATTAAGTCAACACAACATCTAGCATCTCAGTAAATGTCCTCTCCCAATATCTCACAAAAACTTGTCTCTTTCCCTCCACCCCACGTGCTTTCTATGATTTCAGAAGTGTCAAACCCAAGTTCTCCCAGGAAATGTTCTCTGGCTTCATCTCCAGCCCACCAACACTGATTCTTGGGGTCCTTCACACCATAATGATAAGCATTCTGAGAATACACACGCCTTAAGAACCCCACTATATAGCGCATGGCTCTAGGAAGGGCAAATCAAGCTCTTACGGAAATTGCATTAGGAGAAATTAAGACAAACATCAAGTGCATTTTGATGTTTAGATCTTCCAATATTGTCCCAACACCAGCTTCCAATTGCCATCATGGCAGTAATTTATTTAGATGAGAGTCAAGAAAAGTAGTGGCCTTATATTTATGACTAGTGTTACAAAGCTTGTCTGGAAGTAGGGAAGTTCTGAGAGATGTCACCTCTAGTTTTCTGATCAGGCTAAACGGGGGGGTGCCTGGTGTGCTGAGCCAGTATATTTTGACCTCAGGATATGAAAGGTCAATTTAATTTGATATAGGTAATATAAAACACAATTAATACATGAAATAGAGTGCAAAAATTTACACAATATTAGATAAAATAATGTAATTATTGAAATTTTTTTTTATTATGGTGCTTTGGAGCATGGACAGCATCCATGGGCTTACGAGCGGTACCTTTGCATGGGGACACATGCTTACAAGGGCTCCATGCTTGGTTTAATGCTGTACCCTTGCTATCTTGAAATTTTAATGATTTGAACCAGGGTTCCATTATTTGATTTTGTACCTGGCCTCCAAATTATGTAGCTGGTCCTGCTCAGTACCTCACTGCACAAAATCATGGTGTGTGAGGTTGGTTTTTTCATGTTTGTTTCCCTTAGCTGTTCAGGATACCTAGGGTGAAATGTGTGAGGATGGTGAAGATCCAGGTACACAGTGCACTGTGTTGGCAAGAATATGGACAAGATTGATGGGAGTGCAACATGCCACAAAGGATTGGAGGCGAAATTTGAAAATAGTATCAAAATTATAAATAACTCTAACCCTTGGTCTACTGATGCTAAAGCGCCACTCTGAAAATTAATCATATATGTATATATAGTGTCAGTACACCATTCTTCATTGCAGTATTGTGGATAATAGTAACAGTTTAGAACCAATCCATGGGACCATCAATAGCGCAGTGTTTAGTAAAAGAATGAAGAACAACCTCTTTGTTCACCAATATGGAAAGACACCAAGATATGTTGTTAAGAGAAAATAGGGAGATGCATTATGGATAGATAGTAGGCTACCTTTGGTAGGAGGAGATGAAAGGGACAACTATGTTAACTTACTCATAATTGTATTTAAAAATTAGAAGAATGTACAGGAAACTAAGGAAAGTGTTTTCCTGTAGTTTGAAGCAGTGGGTTAGATGGGAACAAGGAGAAAATAATACTCCTCATCATATACTTGCTAAGATGTTTTGGTTTTCTAGGCCATTTAATTTAATTATCAATTTAACCCCCTCCCCAAAAATCTATTTACAACCACTTTGGGAAAAGGATAAACTTTAAAGCCAAAGCTACAATTTCAATTTGACTCATAAATCCAATTTTATCTAAAGAAATAAAAACATGTACCGACAAAAAGCCTCATAAAAAATATCCGCAAAAGAGAAACAAAGATGGCAGCATAAGTAAACACCAGAAATTGCTGCCTCCCACAACAACTTCAAAAATACAACTAAAAGACAAAACGGACATCATCCAGAACTACAGGAAGGCTGGCTGAGTGGAAATTCTACAACTAGAAGGAAAAAGAAAAGCACACTGAGACTCAGAGGAGCTGCGGAGGTAGAGTGCAGAGGTACGGAGGTGCATGTGGAAAGGGCTGGCAGCTGAGAACGCAGCTGTCTTTTTAAAATCAAAGGGAGTCACAAGCCCCCGACTGCTCTGAATTTCAGTTCCAGAACGTCTCTGGGGACCCAGACTCATACAGGGAGAAACTGGACTGTCTGGCAGCGGGCAGAACTCGGAACTCGAGGGTGGCTTTCTCTCAAAGGTGCTTGCAGAGATTACTGGGACACTGAGACATGGCGCCCCTAGGGAAGGACTGAGGATCAGCCATAACTGCTTGCTCCACCCTGTTGATTCCCTGAGACCCCGCCCCACCCAAGCTGCAGCAGAGGCTTTTACATGTGAATGCCCTGGCCCTTTGCAATCTGAATATTACCTAACAAACTGCAGCTGGGCCAGACAGACCCAGAACTTCCAAGAGAAGGCCCAAGGCCCCACAGCAGCTTGCATTGCTTCACAACTAGGCCTCATCTGGGCACCTCCAAACCGCAAACAAGGAAGGGGAATTTGCAGATCTCTTTGTAGCTCCTGCTGGGTAGCCTCAGATAGAGGCTCAATTAGTACTTCCTTAGATCCAAGAGCCAGTGTACCCAATGGTCAGAGTGGGACCTTCAAGATTACAACTCCTCAGATCCATAAGGGACACACTCAGGGGCCAGACTCAGTGAGCACCAAGGCACCACTAAAGCAAGTCTTGTGCCATAAGGGTGTCTTCAGCACAGAAGTTCTCCCACCATAGACGCAGCTGATTCTCCCAGCCAATTGGCCTGGAGGTCAATTCCTCCCAGTGACACCTACAACAATCAAGGATTAACTACAGCAAGACTGTGTACAAAACCCAGAGAGGGGGGCACCAAGTGTGTCCACCTCAGGTAATTGGGGAGGCTGAGCCACTGGGTCATATAGGACACCTAGCACACAAAGCCACTCTACCAACACAGGGAAGCATAAAAAAATGTGGAGCAAAGAAACAGATCACAAATGACATAAATGGAGGAAAGCAAACTACTGGATATAGAGATCAAAATTACACTTATAAGGTTTTTCAAGAATTTTCCAGAAACTGCTGATAAAGTTAATGAGACCCTGTAAGATATGAAAAAAGAACAACTAGAAATTAAGCATACACTGACTGAAATAAAGAATAATATACACAGATCCAAAAGCAGACAAGAGGATCCCAAGAATCAACTCAAAGATTTGAAATATGAAGAAGCAAATAACGCCCAACTGGAAAAACAAAAAGAAAAAAGAATCCAAAAATATGAAGATAGTTTAAGGAGCCTCTGGGAAAACTTCAAGCGTACCAACATTTGAATTATGGGGGTGTCAGAAGAAGAGAGAGAGCAAGATATTGAAAACCTATTTGAAGAAATAATGACAGAAAACTTCCCCTACCTGGTGAAAGAAATAGACTTACAAGTTCAGGAAGCACAGAGAACCCCAAACAAAAGGAATCAAAGAGGACCACAGGAAGACACATCATAATTAAAATGCCAAGGGCAAAAGACAAAGAGAGAATATTAAAAGCAGTAAGAGGAAAACAGTTACCAACAAGGGATTACCCATATGACTGTCAGTTGATTTCTCAACAGAAACTATGCAGGCCAGAAGAGAATGGCAAGAAATATTCAAAGTGATGAATACCAAGAACCTACAACCAAGATTACTTTATCCAGGAAGGCTATCATTCAGAATTGAAGGTCAGATAAAGAGCTTCACAGATAAGAAAAAGCTAAAGGGGTTCATCACCACCAAACCAGTATTATATGAAATGCTGAAAGGTATTCTTTAAGAAGAGGAAGAAGAAGAAAAAGGTAAAGATAAAAATTATGAACAACAAATACACATCTATCAACAAGTGAATCTAAAAATCAAGTGAATAAAAAATCTGATGCACAGAGTAAACTGGTGAATATAATAGAACCAAGGGCATAGAAAGGGAGTGGACTGACAATTCTTGGGGGAAAAGGGTGTGGGGTCAGGAAGAGACTGGACAAAAATCGTACATCTATGGATGAGGACAGTGGGAGGGGTAAGGTCAGAGGGTGCAGTGGGAAATCGGTGTAGGTGAGCTATGGGGAGAAAAAAGAGTAAAAACTGTAATAATCTGAACAATAAAGGTTTAATTTAAAAAATATTTGCAACAGCTTTATATAGAAGAACTAAAAAGTGGAAACAACCAAACTATCCATCAACAAAAGAAAGAATAGACAAATTTTGGCATGAAATTGGTCCAAAGGGAGACTACTAAACAATAAGAACAAAAAGGAACCAATAACAGACTGGTAGCAGCATGGATGACCTCCATAGTATTATGCTGAGTAAAAGAAGCTGGACACAAAAAGCTACATGCTGCATGAACCACTTTGTAGATGTTAAAAAACAGGTAAAACTAAGGTTAACAAAACTCAGAACTGTGGTTGTGTCTTTCTCAGGAGACAGAAATATTCTATATTATTAAAGGGGTGTGTGTTACCCAGGTAGGTTTGATTGTCAACATGCTGTAGCTAAGATTTGTCATTTCAATTTGTGTAAATTTTAACTAAAGAAAAAAAGTAGTAAAATTAGAAGAGGAGTATGGGTGAATGAATAAATTATATAATCCTGGCGGAATTATTGAGGCTGGCTGATGATTAGAAACATTTTACTCTGCGATGCTGCTTACTTTATATATATGTTTGAAATTTTACAAACTAAAAAGTTTAATTAAAACTATAATTTAAAAAAGTTTGGGAATGGGGCTTTAGCAACAATTAATCAGTTACCTTGGATCCTTCAGTTACTACTGATAAGTATGAGCTAGGTAAAGCCAATTTAGCTTGAAGACAATTGGGAGTATTAAAGCTTGGAGGTAAAATGGTAGCACAGAGCAGGGCCCAGGAATAGAAAAACAATTGCAATGAAGACAGGGCAAGGGAGTTACCATTCATTCAGAGATAATAGAATAATGATTCCAGTTTCACATTTTAATCTTCTTCCAGGCCTGTCCTGAGGGTGTGTCTCCACTCTGTTACATGAGACCTAGTAATACCCAATGAAACTTTCCTTAGGACAGGGTGGGCAACCCCTGACATCCATGCCAAACATGGCACACCAGTAACTTTTCCTGGCATGTGAAACCCTCTCTTATAATCTTCCATTTATAATTTTTGTTAACATTTGAATGACCTAAATGTTAAATTACAAGGAAGTGGCAAGACACTTGATGTTATGTTTGGTTACATTAAGGCTTTTGAAAAGAAACTGGAAGTCTTTTAAAGGGATGTGGATGGTGAGCGATTTAGATATTTCCCAAACCTCAAGAGGCACATCAAAGACCTCCCAAAGATTACAGAACAGACTATCAAAGCCTTCAAAAGCTTTTATAAACATCATGGAGTCAACTGTGGAGCAGTTCTTCTCAAGATTAGCAAAATTCAGAGAACTGGAAGAGACAGCAAAATTCATGAGGTTTCCAGACAGAATGAAACTGGAAGAACTAAACTTACAATTGTTTTCATGGATAGACATGGCTTACTTTGAAATGCATTTGATTGAATCACAGAGTAGCTCAATTTGGAAGCAGAAATTTATTGACCTTACAATTGACTTGCAAAACATTGAAAAAAAGTGATTAGAGACAAGAGTACCAGAGAGAAGAGTCGAAAATGAACTATTGAGGACTTGGAATGCATTCCAGAACACTTGTTCGGTTTAAAAAATTTTGCAACAGCGTTACTCTCCATGTTATCATCCATATACGCTTGTGAATCTTTGTTCTCAGTGATGAATTTTGTTAAGTCTCATCATAAGAGTAGCCTAACAGATGAAAGTAGTAGCTCATGTTTATCTCTGAAGGTCACAAAATATAAACCTGATGTAAAATCTCTGTCATCAGTGATGCAGCAGCAAAAGTCCCACTGATAATATCAAACAGAGTCATAAAGCTTTCTGTCAGACTATCAGTGTACATGTATACATTAAAAAATAAATGTATTTATCATCATCATATACTGTGTTTTTGTTGCTCAAATGAATTTTATTATTTCTTCAAGTTTCTTCACATACGTACACCTTAAGAGATATCAAGTAGGCGTAACACGTTCTCAAAAAATTATGGTTGGCACACAGAAAAAATTTGAGTCAGAGATTTTGATGGTTTTGGCACGCACTCACAAAAAGGTTGCCCTCCCCTGGTATAGGAGAAAAAGCATTAAATTAGCTATTATGCATAGGTAACCTCAATTTTTGCTTATAGTATATATATTCATCATTAACTCACTAGAAAAGAAATCTGAGCACTGATTAAGAAATTGGTTTTAAAATACCATTTCAAAGGTGGAAAGCATCTGAGATGAATATACCTTGAGGCTATCATTGCTGGAACTGGCACTTCTATGGGACCTACATGCTCAGGGTAAGTGGTATCGACAATAAATATCCAAACAACAGGATTCTTAGCTCCAGCCTGACAAGAAAATAAAGATAGATCAGCTCATAAAATTCTAATTATCACCAACATTTGAAATACATTTTAAGCATTTAGGCATGTTTTTATAAGATAAAAATATTAAGTGTATTTTGTTGAAAAAAAATACTTATAACATGACCAGGAAATTTATTTCAATTTTACATGCAGGGCAATTACAAATGCTTTGTCAATTAGTGTGAAAACAAATATTTTAAGTGATTAATTAAGACACTTTGATTCATAGAAAAAATATTTTGGATACAGTTCTGTAATTGATATTCTCTTTTCTGATTTTAAAGCAGATTATTTCCCATTTATGATGATGATGATAATTATTATCATTATTATCATTTTTTCCCTCTCCTGGGGAGATTGTGGTTGGGAGGCATGTGTGAAAATACATGGTGAAATTTACTTTTTGCTTTTACCCTATAATTTGGTCCAAACAATCACCAAACAGTCTCCTAGCTGGTTACATTACTACTGCTACCATCCCTCCAAACTTAGGAAAGTTTCATCCCCAAATATGTTTTGTTTTGTGTTTTCTATGCTGTTATACATTCTAAATATATATGACAGTATAGTTCACGCCCAAACAGCTTCTTATAGATTCTCTGTTATTTTACCTCAGGAAAAGAGAATCTTGTAATTGTTAAATAACTTAAATCAACTGTTTAGGTCAGTAATCTTAAATGACTCCGTGCTATTTGGATTTATCTAAGGACTGTGCACGTTTTCCTCTGACCACCTGTTTTACTGAAGGCTCAGCTGGAACTTCTTGCTTCTTCCAACTAGTCTCACCTCTCAGTCCAAAGTCAGATGATTTAACAACTTTAGTCTTCAAAGAAACATGGGGATTTGGGTCCTAACTTCTCTGTCAGTGCCAGTTACTCCTCAGTTCTTCATCGCTTTCTGCTACCTTTCACCGTCCTAAAGATCCAAGTCTTTTTACATCATGGATCCCAAGTATTACATCTCTCGCTTCCAAACATCTCTAGCTTCCAGACTTTATAGTCAACCCTTGAGAGGTCTCCTACCTAAACACTCACCTCTATTCCTTAATGTTTCTCCTACGACTTTAAAATGAATTTTAAGCTGTGTAACATTTCTATTTCTGTCACTATGGCCACTTCAAAAACTGCTAGTGTGTAGGTATATCCATCTCATGTCTGTTACATAGGGACCCACTGGGTCCATCCATGGCAGTGTCCCCTGGAAAATAAAAACAATGAGGAGGAAAGGACATTGTGCTACTTTCTAAAATCACTTTCACTCCTTGTGCAAGAGGAGAATTTGTGATTTGATCTCCTTTCAGATTTATTGTCTAAATTAAATTAGGACATGATGTTCTCCACTGAGACCTGGCCATTCTCCAACTGCACATACAGGTCTCTCCAGACGTGGAAATGAATGAAAAGTGTGTACACTAAGACTTCTAGAACGATTATGCAAAAGTCTTTGGGCTTACACCTAGTCTAATTCACTCAAGGCTCACAAATTTAAGCTACCTTTTCTGTTAAGAAAAGAGCATAACTCATGCTTGCTTCTACCTGACAGGAACATCAATTTCAACATTTGTGTTCCCCATTCAAGCTTGCATTTACATGAGAATTCAAGAAGGAACTGCAAAACAGAACTTTACCCCGAATTCAGAGCATGACATATGAAAAAATTAAATTTAAGTTAAACTTGTTTTCTTCCATGATCTAGTCCAGTGATGGCGAACCTTTTGAGCTAGGCACGTCAGCGTTTTGAAAAACCCTAACTTAAATTCTGGTGCCATGTAACACAGAAATTTTTTGATACTTGCAATCATAGTAAAACAAAGATTTATATTTTTGATGTTTATTTTATATATTTAAATGCCATTTAACAAAGAAAAATCAACCAAAAAAATGAGTTCGCCTGTCACCTCTGACACACGTGTCATAGGTTTGCCATCACTGATCCAGACCATATGTTTTTCAAAGTTTCTGCAGTAGAATTTAGCAAAGATGACTTCATCCAGCACAACCAGAAGTCCAAAGCTACAGACGTCCCCATAAATAATAGACCACAGTGCAATGTTTGCTTCACACTGCACAAGGATAAGAAGCTCTCCAAACTTGTTGATCCCACCTCTCTTCATCGTATCGGTTCCTCATTCCGATACCAGGGAAATAGAAGCATCTGCTAAAAGTATTCAACATACCTTTGGGTATGGAATATTTATTGTCCTAGGATATTGCTCGTCACCATAATAGGAATAGGCAACCTCTGGGATGTCTGTATCATTAAAGTCTGCATATGCCAAAAACTTTCCACTTGGAGACCACCAGAGAACATATTTTGTAGCAAGCGTTTCCTCTGAAAAATAAATACTAGTATATTAATTATAATTGGAACTTACTCTTAAAATCATTATAAATATTTTAAATACATTGTATGTATCCATTATTGCCCAAAATAATTTATTAAATGTAGATGTGATATATATCCTACTTTGGTTTTGGAAAGATAAATAATCTGGCTTTAGAGGAATAGTTTAGCCTTATACCCTTTATTAGGATTTGATATTAATCTGAAATGTAATTTTAAAATAAATAATAAACATATTAACAAGAACTAACTTTCCCCTTTGGGGCAACTTCTGGTTCTTACAGTCACCTAAAATAGCCAAAACAAGGAAACTGTAATTATGCTACAGAGTAACATAAACATTGAATGTTGACTTTCTCTCCTGAAAATATTATTTTTAAAAAAACAGTTAAGTTCTATATTTATTTAATAAAAAGTAAGGACCAGAAAAACTTTTAAAGTCCAATTATTTCCTGGTTCTTACTGAACCTCGAAAGAGGACAAAATTCACAGAAGTATAACAAATTAAGGATATTTTCCTGAAAGATAATATAAACAGTTGTTTAGTTTTGGAAAAAATATTTCTTTCTTAAGAAAAAACAAACATGAGAAAATGAACTAACACAGCATTTAAGGACCATAAACTTCTTGAAATATAAACTGTAACTACCACTTTATCATGTTCATTAAAAATAAACTCTACCAGTGTGATAAGATTTTGTTCTTTCAGAACATGCACGTTCTGTTCATAGCACAGATAACAGCTTTCAGAAATGCCACCATTCCTCTCAGCAGCATAGCACTCATCCATCTCTGTCACATAGGGACCCACTGGGTCCATCCATGGCAGTGTCCCCTGGCAAATAAAAACAATGGGGAGGAAAGGACATTGTGCTACTTTCTAAAATCACTTTCACTCCTTGTGCAAGAGGAGAATTTGTGATTTGATCTCCTTTCAGATTTTCAATTAAAAGCCTAACACAGCAGCAGTAGAAAGAAGAATACAGCTTACCTTCATAAACCCAGTCTGGGATTCCATGAACTATTTTATTTTATTTTCCATTATATGTTATTTGGAAAGGTGGGTTTTCTGGTCTTTGTTTCAAATAGATACTGTTCTGATACACATATGCCTGAAAGTGGCGGTAAGCTAGTAAATACAGGGAAATTCCATAAGAAATACAATTATGTCGGTATATTTGCGTTAATTATTGATCTAATGACTTTTAAAATTGTAGCAATTCAGATGCAAAAAGAATCACATGTACTATCTCACTTTAATAGTTCAAAAAACAACAACTGACTCACATTATCATCTGTTATGATTTTTAAAGTCTACGTCAAATAAAGAATAAAGTCTACTATTTTTTCATGGTTTTATTACCCAAGTAAATAATTATATATCAATCATATATATATATATATATATATATATATATATATATATACATATATATATGTGTATATATATATGTATATATACACAGAAAGTAAAACCAATCTCTGAATATTAATAGCTAGCCAGATGGAATCTTTACTTAGAGTCCTTAAATAAGAGCTTGGAAAAAATTTCATGTTGTCTGATGCTAGTCTGGGAAACTTGTGAAAACCACATTTTTCCTGAGCTTTCTGGCACCGTGCATTCTGGCTGAGTATAAGGATAAAGTTCCTGACTGAGATATTTAAAGAAGTCTATCCATGAGCTTGAGATTTTGCAGAATTCTCAGATGAGTTTCAATTTATCAAAACTCTTCTTGTTTTTACCCACAGGAAAATAGTAATACATTTATTTTTTTTTCTTTTAAGCAAGGGAATTTACCAAAGACCAAAATCAAATGGCTCCTTTTTATTTAAATGATTAAATACTTCTAAATTCAAACACTTACTAATTTACTCCCAATAGGTGACCAGCAAATATACTGAATTGGATGAGGAAGCTCATTTCTTCTTACAAAATCTCTAGAAGGAAAGAAGGACAGAAAGAAAAAACACACATAAAACCTTGCTGCTCAATGCAAAAAAAAAAAATCTTTATAAACAGAAAAATTAAACAAACAACAAAAGGAAGAGGCATTCCCTCTGTTTCTTCAAACCTAATGGAAAGAATGTGGCCACTTGGGATTGGATAGATGGGGTGGTAGTTGTAGCTCTTCACTAGTTACTTAGAAGTCATTTAACTTCTCTAGGTCTCTGTTTGCTGGCCTTTGTAGAGAGATAGTCAGTTAAGACGACCTACCTTCTAGGTTTAATGTGAGAAGCCTGAAAAAAGACTCCCTTCCTTCCCTTATCTCCAACCAGGACCTAACATATACCTGATATTTCTACTTTTCTAACTTGTTTAAACTTTGGAAACTATGAATCCTCATAATAAACATTGACTTAGCTTATTAGGTCATGCAGCATGAGCCGAGCGGACAATTAGGGAGCAGGACACTGGACAGACCCGCTTTGATTGGAGAAAGGGTAGAGGCCCCGGAGGAGGAAGATCATTGGTACGGGCATGGGAAGCCTGACTGTCCGAGAGCAGATTAAGGCACCGGCCCCTGGGAGGTCTGGAACATATTGAAAGACATCCGAGGGCACAGGCACGGAAGTGACCCAACGGGAAAACATTCTTCACCTGGTTTACAATCTGTCTCAAGCCCGTGTGCCTGTGACCTTTGACATTGTAACACTGCCTGATGTTGCCAAATGCTGTGGCATCACCTACCCAGTCATGTAGACAGTGCCAAGCTGCAAATCTCAGCACACAGTCCCTTCATGACCAGCAAGGCACCAGGTGGTCATTTCTGTGTTTTCTAAATAATTCACAGCATGAGAGAAAGTGGCGGAGGCTGCTTTTCAAAGGCTGTCATCTCCTCAGTATTCCTTCCCTGGCCTGAAACCAGAACAATGTTCATTCTCTCTGTGGTAAATTTTTATGGACTCTTCCAAGGCACACAGAACATTTGCAGTTCATGGTACCCAATTTTGGCTTAAATCTCAACAAATTTGTCATCCCTCACTTTCTAAATTATTGTATATTTAACTGACAAAAACAACCTGCTAAATTAATAGTTGTGAAGGAAAAAACAGTGGTCTGATTAAATTCACTGCACAAAAGCTAAATATTTGCAATGATTCTAGGCTTTGAAGCAGGATTAAAATATTAATGTTGCCATATTGTTTTGGAATTCTGTTTAATTTGGTGAACCTCAACATAGGACTTGAAGAATTTCAAAATCATTAAAAGAAAAATAAGAAAATAATGCATGCCTTTCTTAAAGCATTAAGTAATTTAGTACACCTTTTTAATTGTATTGAAAGAGTGGTTTTTCTCCTCGCTAGTTTAAATGTTTCTTGATAGTAGGGTTGGTGACTTCAACTCATTTGTATTCTTTCATATATGCTTTACACAAAAAATTCCTGAATTAGTAACTCTTGCATTTGGTGATAAAGTGGATCTGAGAAGAGAAAGACACAATGCATTAGATGAATTTAGATTCTACTTTATGTAGTAGTTCCTATTTCTTAATTTGACAGTTTAAGAAGATCAGAGTTAGTCTCTTCTGAACATTTAAAAGAAGTAGGTAAATATTTTTTGAACTTTTGTGCTCTTGCTAAACAAAAGGGGAAATAGACCATAAGATTTTTAATACCTCTTGAAGATATATAATTATTTTCCCTTTAAAACGCAAATAGCATATTGCATTAAGATGAGTAACTAAACCAATTCATTGTCCATTCTTAGTCAAAGTTATTTTCTAAAGTGCAAATCTGATCATGTTGTTTCCCATTTGAAACTCTTCAGTGATTCCCTATTGTCATCAGAATGAAATGTAAACTCCTTTTAATAGTTTCCTCATTATTATTTGGTCCAGGCTTCCTGGCCTCAACTCCTTCCCAACCTACACAACCTCCCAGTAGTCATACCCTACTCCAGTTACAACTCAACTGGCCTACTTTCAGTTTCCTAAACCTTTCATGCTCCCCATTCCCTTTGTGTTTTTATATAATACTAGAGGCCCGGTGCACAAAAATCTGTGCACTCGAGGGGGAAGGGGGGGTCCCTCAGCCCGGCCTGTGCCCTCTCGCAGTCTGGGACCCCTCGGGAGATAACGACCTGCTGGCTTAGGCCTGCTCCTGGGTGGCAGAGGGCAGGCCCAATCCCTAGGTGCAGCCCCTGGTAGGGCTCAGAGCAGGGCTGATTGGGGAGTTGGGACACCGCCCCCTGTCATACACAGAGCAGGGCAGATCGGGAGGTTGCAATGCCACCCTCAGTCACCCTCAGGGTAGGGCCGATTAGGAGGTTGGGGCACCGCCCGCTGTCACACTCAAGGCAGGGTCAATGGGGAGGTTGCGGCGCCACCCCATGTCACGCACAGAGCAGGGCCCATCAGGGGGGTTGGGCATTGCCCCCTGTCATGCACAGAGCAGGGCCCATGAGGGGCTTGGGGCGCTGCCCCCTGTCATGCTAATCTGGTGCCAGGAGGCCTGGAGGCTCCGCTGATCCCGGTGCTGGGAGGCATATTACCCTTTTACTATATAGGATAGAGGCCTGGGGGCAGGCTGGTTTGCCCTGAAGGGTGTCCTGGATCAGGGTGGGGGTCCCCACTGGGGTGCCTGCCCAGCCTGGGTGAGGGGCTGAGAGCTGTTTTCCGGAAGTGGGTGACTGATGCTCCCAACTGCTCCTGTTTTTCTTTTCTTTTTTTATTCTGGGCCAGCTTTAGCTCTGAGGACTTGTTGCTGAAAACATCGATACAATGTTGCGGTCCAGCTGGCTGAAGCCTGGCTGACTGAAAGCCGGTTTCTGGGGTTTTTTTTAGCTTCTTATTTGCAACATAGTACATAGTTGCTTAGAGTTGTAGCTGAGAGGCCGACAGCGGCAGGCGGGGAACGTTGGAGTCTGCTGTCATTGGAGCAAGCAAGCCTCCCTGCTCGCTTCAGTGCATGGTTGCTGGCTGCAATCTTGGCTGACGGTTAATTTGCATAAGGATATGCTGATTAGCCAATGGGAAGGGTAGCAGTTGTATGCTAATTACCATGTTTCTCTTTTATTAGTGTAGATTTGAAACTTCTGCATGACTGTCTCTGTTTCTTAAGAACTTTGATCTCTTATTCCATATGCCTGATTTGAGATTTAGAACACGTATTTCTTTTTTTTATAATTGTAATGTTTTATTTTTTTTCATTTCTATTTTAATTAAATCTTTATTGTTAAGATTATTACAGTTGATCCTCTTTTTCTCCCCCCATACCTCCCCTAGACTGGTTCCCTTCCCACCCTCTGCCCTCACCCCCCCCACCACTGTCCTCATTCATAGGTGCATGATTTTTGTCCAGACTCTTCCCGCATCCCCCACACCCCTTTCCCCCCAGAGAATAGTCAGTCCACTCCCTTTCTATGCTCCTGATTCTATTATGATCACCAGTTTATTCTGATCATCAAATTATTTATTCACTTGATTTTTAGATTCACTTGTTGATGGATGTGTATTTGTTGTTCATAATTTTTTATCTTTACCTTTTTCTTCTTCCTCCTCTTCTTAAAAGATACCTTTCAGCATTTCATATAATACTGGTTTAGTGGTGATGAACCCCTTTAGCTTTTCCTTATTTGTGAAGCTCTTTATCTGTCCTTCAATTCTGAATGATAGCTTTGCTGGATAAAGTAATCTTGGTTGTAGGTTCTTGGTATTTATCACTTTGAATATTTCTTGCCCCTCCTTTTCTGGCCTGCAAAGTTTCTGTTGAGAAATCAGCTGACAGTCGTATAGATACTCCCTTGTAGGTAATTGACTGTCTCTCTCTTGCTGCTTTTAAGATTCTCTCTTTGTCTTTTGCTCTTGGCATTTTAATTATGATGTGTCTTGGTGCGGTCCTCTTTGGATTCCTTTTGATTGGGGTTCCCTGCACTTCCTGGACTTGTAAGTCTATTTCTTTCACCAGGTAGGAGAAGTTTTCTGTCATTATTTCTTCAAATAGGTTTTCAATATCTTGCTCTCTCTCTCCTTCTGGCACCCCTATAATTCGGATGTTGGTATGCTTGAAGCTGTCCCAGAGGCTCCTTACACTATCTTCGTATTTTTTTATTCTTTTTTCATTTTGCTTTTCCAGTTGGGTGTTTTTGGCTTCTTTTTATTTCAAATCTTTGACTTGATTCTTGTGATCCTCTAGTCTTCTGTTTGGAGTCTGTATAATATTCTTTATTTCAGTCAGTGTATGCTTAATTTCTAGTTGGTCCTTTATCACAATATCGAGGGTCTCACTAGATTTCTTAAGGGTCTCATTAAGTTTATCGGCGGTTTCTGGGAAATTCCTGAAAAACCTTAAAAGTGTGGTTTTGAACTCTATATCCAGTGGTTTGCTTTCCTCCATTTCTGTCATTAGTGTCCTGTTTCTTTGTCTCGGCATTTTTTATGCTTCACTGTGTCAATAGAGTGGCTTTCTGTGCTAAGTGTCCTATAGGGCTCAGTGGCTCAGACTCCCCAATTACCTGAGGTAAACACTCTTGGTGCACCCCCTTGTGGGCTTTGTGCACAGTCTTGTTTAGTTAATCCTTGATTGTTGTAGGTAACACTGGGAGGAATTGACATCCAGGCCAATTGGCTGGGAGAATTAGCTGTGTCTACATTGGGAGAACTTCTGTGCTGTAGACACCCTTCTGCAGAAAGAATTGCTTCAGTGGGGCTTTCGTGCTCACTGAGTCTGCCCCCTGAGTATGTTCCTTATGGATCTGAGGAGTTATAATTGAATGGTCCCACTCTGACCACTAGGTACAATGGCTCTTGGATCTAAAGAGGTGCTAATCTAGCCTCTCCTGGAGGCTACCCAGTAGAAGCCAGCTGTAAAGCAATGAAGTTGCCCTGGCGCCTTGGGCCACTGCCGTTTGTTATGTAATTTTCAGAATACAAATGGCCAGGCCTTTCATATGCAAAAGCCTTTTTTCATGGCTTGGGCAGGGAGGGGTCCCAGGGGATCAACAAGGTGGGCGGGCAGAGGGAGCAGTATAGCTTCTCTCAGTCCTGTCCTCAGAGGTCTGGGCAATTGCTGCAAGCACCTTGAGAGAAAGCTGCCCTCGAGTTCCGACTAATGCCAGACAGTCCCTTTTCTCCTGTATGAGTCTGGGTCCCCAGAGACTCGCCCGGAACTGGAGCTCAGAGCTTGAGACTCCTGATTGAAAAAGACAATTGTGTCCTCAGCCACCAACTCTCTCCCCATGCACCTCTGCACCATTGTATTTTACTTCGGCACCACACTGCCTCTGAGTCTCAGAATGCTTTTCTCTTTCCTTCTAGTTGTAGAATTTCCACTCAGCCAACCTTCCTGTGGTTCTGGATGATGTTGGTTTCGTCTTTTAGTTGTATTTTTGAAGTGGTTGTGCGAGGCAGCAATCTCCTATGTTTACCTATGCCGCCATCTTGGCTTCTCCAAACATGTATTTCTTAAGGGGTATTTATGACTAGCTATTCTTGTATAAGTTGTAACATAATTTGCTTTGGAAGTAGGAGACAGGTAACTGCTTCTGCTTTATGGAAATCTTCCAAAGACTTGGATTATTTTCTAAATTATTTAAAGTTTGGCAAAACTCAAAGAAAGTTTGCCAAGATTCACCTTCTGTGATTTTAAAATCCAAGGGCAAATTAGAGAAATATAATCTGTAAAGTTGATTTATTTACCCTCACATCAAAAGTTCTTTTATGTTTGTGAACTGTGTCTAAACCCTTTAGACTTCTCCATATTTCCTCCAAAAGAACAGTGAATAAATAAGCTTAAAACTCTTAATATGTTTGAGGAAGTCTGTTTCACAGTTCTAAATGTTGATACTGGAAAAATTTCAAGCCTTAAAAACATATTCTCATGTCCTGTGAAGACGGCTTCATCTCACATATATCTTATATTCTAAAAAGTGGTGGTTGAAGTTATGGTAATAATAACAATAATAATAACAACAATGGATTTCTGACTAAAACACGGACATTCTAAATGATATTTCTTTTTACAAAATATTGTTTTCTATCTACATTCACATATCTTCTGAAATAAATCAAACCTACTGTTTATAGGTTGATGTTCAACTACTCGGCAACACTGGCTGGGCCACTCCAGTTGTTCTTTTTTTTTTTTTATATATTTTAATAATTTTTATTTCTTAAAGTATTACAAAGAGTATTACATATGTCTCCTTTTTTCCCCCCCTTGACATTCCCTCGGCCCCTATCCCCCACCCCCCCCCCCCCTGCCCCGTGTCTTGTGTCCATTGGTTAATCTTATATGCATGCATATAAGTCCTTCAGTTGGTCTCTTAATCCCCCCCCCAACCCTCCCCAGGCTTCCCACTGTAGTTTAACATTCTGTTCAATGTTGCTCTGCTTCTGTATCTACCCCTGTTCATCAGTCCATACTGGTCCCCTTTATTTGTCCCAACCTCACTGGAGTAGTCTCAACCTCACCAGGGCCATCTGTGCCTCACCAGGGCCGTCTGTGCCTCACCAGGGCCGTTTCAACCTCACCGGGGCCGTCCCTACCTCACGGGGGCCGTTTCAACCTCACCGGGGTCGTCCCTACCTCACGGGGGCCGTTTCAACCTGACCGGGGTTGTCCCTACCACACCGGGGCCGTTTCGACCTGACCAGGGTTGTCCCTACCTCACGGGGGCCGTTTCAACCTCACCGGGGCTGTCCCTACCTCACGGGGGCCGTTTCAACCTGACCAGGGTCGTCCCTACCACACTGGGGCGGTTTCAACCTGACCGGGGTCGTTCCTACCTCACGGGGGCCGTTTCAACCTCACCGGGGTCGTTCCTACCTCACGGGGGCCGTTTCAACCTCACCGGGGCCGTCCCGACCTCACCAGGGCTGTTTCAACCTCACCGGGGTCGTCCCTACCACACCGGGGCCGTTTCAACCTGACCGGGGTTGTCCCTACCACACCGGGGCCGTTTCGACCTGACCGGGGTTGTCCCTACCTCACGGGGGCCTTTTCAACCTCACCGCACTCCAGTTGTTCTTGATAGCACTTTTAATAATTTGAAATATTCTGTTAATTTATTTGTTTACCTATTTACTATTAAACTGTTCTTTCTTAATGGTAGAGACTTTGTCATTCATGCCTTAGACAACAGGCTGATATTAGGAAAGTACTTAATAAAAAATTGTTGGACAAATAATCCAAGTGTCCAGGGGCCACAGTGGATTGGACATGGTAGATAATGGATGACTATGGGATACTAATTTCAGGTTTTTCATATTCAGTAGTTATTTTTAAATGCATAGTATAAGTTTTTGTTGTGGTGTTGTTGCTGTTTGCAGCCCAAGGGTTAAAAATCCAATGTTTATCGACGTCAGGCTGATACTGTGAATGAATATGGCATCTTGTACATAATTAAATAGAAAGTTGTGGGAAACTGGAGAAAGCATTGCCCATCTGAAGGCACCTGCTTCTTAGCTAACTATTACCATGGGCCCAATGCTGCCAGATTTAATATAAAGAGAAGCCAAGAATATAAATTTTTATAGGAAATCCGCTGATTTTCAAAACTTGGTGACTATTACAAAGTTTTATAAAACACAGCAGGCCCAAAACAACAACAGTAAACGGAAAGGTGTTTAAAGGCAGACACGACACGAGGATTCCAGGGGGATCTGAGAGGCACCCCCTTCCTTTGTTTCTTTCCCTTAACTTCATTCTCCATTTCGCCCCTCCCCCAACTCCCTTTATCTTTTCTCTTCTTTTGCCTCAGAACTTGTGATGTCTCCTATGAGTTCCTTTTACACAAAAGTTTCTAAAAAATATTTGTGTTTTTGATCCAAGGAGATGGGGAATAGGAACAGGGATGATACCCAAGGAGAAAGACATCCCCTCACACACACCCTCTCAGAATTAAGAACATTGTTGAAATCAAAATATATCACACAGAGGGAACTAGTCATCATCTTTGTGTGCATATCTATATGAGGATGAAGAATATAGTGAAATTCTAGCTGCCACTTGTTAAGTAGCTACTGCATGTTAGAAATTATAGAAAAATAATAGCTGGCATTTATTGAGTGTTTGCTCATCACCATATGAGAAAATCAACACTCAATAGAAATCAAGGAGAGAGTAGATGACTCCTACATTTAGTTTCACAAATGAATTTCACAAAGTCAGGCCCAGGGATTCAGAAACTGTAAATCATGAAGCAAGATCATATGAAATTTACTCTGTCTGGAAATTCTGGAGCCTCTGTCACGTTCCAATTTTTGTTTTCAGTTTCTTTGGTTTTTGTTACTGACACCTCTGTAAATCTATTGAAACAAGGCCTGTGAGTTTCATTTGGGGGAAAGTGTGGAGCTCAGTTTCCATTCTCAGCCTGGTTATATCTTCACACCAGAAGAAGGGTGGTGGGAAGGCGATAGAAAGTAAATCGAGGCAGGAGACTAGAACAGGAATCAGTTTAATGGGAATAGGCTGAGGCCAAGGAGGACAGCCTGGGACTAAGAGGTAGAAACCCATATGTGTTTTCCATTTGGTGAAAATAAAAATGGGAAACTTGAAAGTTTCCAAAAAAAAGTTGTCCCTTCTTCTTTTACTATGTGAATGATCTAAATGGATTTTTCTCATTTCACCACCACATTCTCCTATTTGTTCGTATAATTCTGCCTAAATTCTCCACAGCTCTTTGCATCCTAAGGCTGGTGCTCCCTGGGCCTCTCTCTCCACAGGAAAGCCCCTGTCATTTCTTCTTTAACCAAGACCTGGTGGGGAACAACAGAAACCCCGATCTCCTGTTGGTGGTGGAGGCCATGCATCCACTCTGGATTCTTACCCTGACTTTCAGAGGGAAATCTACACCGCTGTATCTTTGTTTCCTGACACTTGGCATGATGATTGGAAGTGGTCAGTGGGACTTAATTCAATAATATATAAATCAACAAATGAATGTTTCTGGAGTGGGTTTTTTAACTTTCTCCAAAGAAGACTGTTCTGATGTTGTTAGCACATCATACTGGGCTAAGAATACAAGGGCATCTAAGGTAAATGTGAGGTAATGGAGTTTCTGAGAAAGCTTGAAAAAGCCAACTAGAAGCTTCCTTCACTTCGAATTCTATGTTCCTTCTCCTCCCTCCTCTTTCCCTTCTCCTGCTTTGCCACCTTAGATCCTATCTCAGCAGGCACTGGGCAGTTTTGAGAGTGAGAACTGGACCAGAAGCTCTAGACCAAGGGTGGGCAACCTTTTTGTGAGTGCGTGCCAAAACCAGCAAAATCTCTGACTCAAAATTCTTCTGCATGCCAACCCTAATTTTTTGAGAACATGTTATGCCTACTTGATATCTCTTAAGGAGTACGTATGTGAAGAACCTTGAAGAAATGGTAAAATTCATTCGAGTGACAAAAACACAGTATATGATGATGAAAAATACATTTATTTTTTTAATGTATACATGTACACTGATAGTCCAACAGAAAACTTTATCACTCCGTTTGATATTACCAGTGGGACTTTTGCTGCTGCATCACTGATGACAGTGATTTTACATCAGGTTTATATTTTGTGACCTTCAGAGATATGCATGAGCTACTACTTTCATCCGCCAGGCTACTCCTATGACGAGACTTAACAAAATTCATCACTGAGAACAAAAATTCACAAGAATGTGGATGAAAACATGGAGAGTAACGCTGTTGCAAAGTTTTTTAAACTGAAAAAATTTTCTGGAATGCATTCCAAGTCCTCAATAGTTCGTTTTCGATACTATTGAAATTGCTCTTCCCCTCTCTCGTCAATACATGTCTGTGGCCTTTAAGATAACTTGTTTTGTAAAATTATTTATTTATCTAAGATACACCTACACTGAATTTATCTGAAAAATTAAAAAAGTCAATATTAAGAAAAAAATTATAAATGGAAGATTATAGGAGAGGGTTTCTCATGCCAGCAAAAGTTACTGGCCTGCCATGTTTGGAACGCGTGCCAGGGGTTGCCCATCCCTGCTCTAGACTAAGGATGACTGAGGAGAGGGGTGTGGGAAGAAGGGGGGAGGTCAGTGGATCCACTTCACACCAGGCTGTCTGCAACACTGCCTGGAAGGAGGAGGGCTTCCCCTGGTCTACTCTGCAAATTAGGGGCGTGAATGGTTCCAGTACCAGTCATTTAAGTGACATTCTGAGCAGGTTTCCAGCCAATTTAGAATAGAAAGAGAATGGTATTATGGACCAAAATATAATTCTCAACTTTTTAATAATTTTTGTGTTTTTGAATGAGTAATAAAATTCCTCCTAAAGTTTAATTTTATTACTTCACTCTATAAGGAAATTAATTTGCTCTGAGAATTCTCCCATTGGTTGAAACAGAAAACTAGGTTTTAAATGACATAGATTTTTATAATATATGTACTTTATAACAAACATTTATGTACATGTTATACATGTCTAAACTTGGAAAGAAAGTCATTATTGGGGTCATAAATAACTAGAGGCCGGGTGCACGAAAATTATGCATGGGGGGTGGGGTAGGGGGTGGGGTTGGGTTCTTCAACCCAGCCTGAATCCTCTTGCAATCCGGGACCCCTTTGTGGATGCCAGGCCTAAACTGGCAGTAGGACATCCCTCTCACAATCTGGGACTCTGCATGCACCAGTGACCATACTTTTCATACAGGTGAAAGGCATCTTGCTGTTGTATGGGCAGCTACATTTTTGCCCTGATTATAAAAAGAGTACATAACATGATCCTTCTGAGGCAGTAGTACCATTCTCCCCATCTTATGGGTTGAAAAACTGAAGCAGAGAGAAGTTAAGTAACTGGCTTTGTCACACAGTAATAAGTGTCAGAATCAGGGCTGACCACAAAATGTGCAAGCCAGAGTCCATGCCTGTCATTGCTGCATCATCCTGTTTTTTTCAGTGTTAGAGTAGCCTTGCCAGGTTTATATTTTTAAATCTAAGATACTGTTCCCAATATATACAGTAGGGTCCCTAGGCCTGGCCGGCGATCAGGACCATCTGTGGGGTGACCGGTGGGCGGGGCAACCAGGGGGCTCCCCGCTGGCACCCACCTTGGCTGGCAGCCTGCCACCGCCCCCCAATCACTGCTGCAGGTCACCTCCCTCCAGGTCAGGGGCAGCTCCTGTGTTGAGCATCTGCCCCAAGGTGGTCAGCGCACATCATAGCAACTGGTCATTCCGCCATTCAGTCGATTTGCATATTAGGGTTTTATTATGTAGGATTACACAAATATCTATGTGGGTGTACACTTTTATATTATTTGTAAATATGTAACTATAGTATATTTCCTATTAGAAATTATGGATCAAATTCCAAAGTGCGAAGGCAAGCCATCCTTGCCTGTGGACATGGAAGCAGGCTCACAACTTAGTCCATACACTTTCGTCCTCAGAATATTCATTTCTGAGCGAGCAACATGTTGATTTCAAGTAGTGGGAATTTCTTTTAAAATCAGGAGCTAATTCTGAACAGATTGGCATTCAACGGGTCAGTGGGACCTAATATGTCACCTGACAATTGCTGGCATAAGGGAAATATGGCTCCCAAGCCTCTGAGGTAAAACACTGATCTGGAAACAATTTTAACTTGAAAAAATATAAAAAATATGGATGTACACAATACCTCTCAACAGCCTAAGAATAACTGTGTGCTGGCAGAGAGAAGGAAATGAATTGAAGATTAACACTGAAGATACAAGCACAACGCCTTCATCATATTGGCTAACCTCTTCATTGTTTAATTCTGTAAAAATCCCATGAGCATTTTGAATTTTTCAAAATATTTTCTGTATTCTAATTTTTAAAGCAATGGATCATTTAGTACTCCTACATTCTTTAGCTAAAGATTTGTCATTGATTTTCCTTTACTGACAATTAACTTTTAAGCAAAGGTATTCCCCACCTTAGCTATTATAAGCTTTTACACACTTTTTCCTCAAAGCACAAGACCTATTATTGTTGTGTTTTTCACCTGTTTCAGAATTTGAGCTTCTCTTCATAACATCTTATGGAAACATACCTTTAATATTGCTCAATAATGTGTAGACAGAGTCCTAATTTAAATTTAAACTACACCCTATCAGTCCATTGTATCTTCCAACTTTCTGCAAAGGGAGGTTGATGTTAATCTAAACCCTTTTTAAAGAATTCATTTATCACTAAACATAATGCTTGTTTAATAGTTTTTCATTTTATAATTTAATTGTTCATTGCTACTGCATCTAGAACAACAATTTGAGTTTTTATATACAGCTATACTCAATATCTCTATTCTAGACCGCCTTCCTAAATTTTTAAAAAGACTCATAATAAAACAAACAAGCATAAGGCCATAGTTTCTGTTTTAACTTTTCAATTCATACTCAGTTTTACTTTCCATGAGGCAATCTGTTAAAGCAACGTTTGTCAAAAATATTGCCTCTAAAGTTCCGTCAAAGCTTGTAATTTAGTTTATATTTGGGAAGGTGTGGAAATAATACAGAAAGTGCTCAGGTTTTTCTATTGCTGAAATCATATTGGAAATCTCTTTCTACTCCTGCCTTAAATTCCTCATGATTTCTGGTTGCACAAGGACATATCTCTGAGCTTATAAGTCTTCATGGAAATAACAGACTTACTTTGGAAAATAAGCACTTTGGAAATGTTCAATCACTCATGGCCATGTGTTAGCGCATTTTCCAAAGCTGACAGAGAAAATGAGAGAAAAATTCACACCTCTCAAAGGACGTAAGGCAATGCACATCACCAATAAAGCAAGCACAGCAGAGGTGGCAATTCCAAATAAGATTTTTAACCATCTACTTATATAAAAACCATGGGTGGTGTTTATCACATCCAGAAGAACAGCTGCGACCAAGCGGAAGGAAGTCAGTCCTGCAGGGATTGTCTTGGCAATGGCTGCACCCTAACCTAAGCTGTTTCCCGGAGCTGTTTCCTGTAAGGGCAGGGTTTGAGGCAGGAACTCCCCCTGGGAGCGCAGAGGCAGATCTTTCTAAAGTGTGCCTCGCGCCAGTATGGCCAGGGTTGAACCTGAGTGGGGCCAGCTGAAAGGCTTAGAAAAGGAAGACAAGAGAATGAAAGCTGGGTCTCGGTGAGACACTGCTTCTCTGAGAGACAGCAACCATGTCCACAGCCATGCCTTTATTTTATAGCAGAGGCTATGAGGCAAAGTAAGGGCATGACCAAGATGTTTACAACATTCTCCTGGGTTTCAATCCTACTCAACTACATGCAGCTGAACTCTATCAAGCCTACATCACTCAGGCACATGGGACCATGTGTTCAGACCATAGGTTCAAGCTTACATTGGCTATAATTGTGCAAGGAGGGCCCTCTCCAAGCTGGGACTTGCAAGTGGCAATGAGAGGACTGTGCCCTCTCATCAGTCCAAGGGTCGAACCTGTCCAAAACACTGTAGTGGCTCCCCACAATAAAGTTTTAATTCTGTTTCTTTGTTACTGATGTTGTGGCCCCATCCCATAGCAAAGAAACAAGTTCCGGAAGATGGGACCCAGGAATCAGGATTTTAAAAAGATTCCCAGGTGATTCTAATGTGCAGCCAAGGTTGAAAACCACTGTATAGATAATATTAAAAATATATCTAAACGTGCAATTCTTTGTCCTAAAAATGAGCATGTTCATAAATTAAATGAAGAAAATTTGGATATACTTGATGGAGATTTTCACACATATTTGAGTGATGATTCCATTGACTCCACAGATGATGCTGAAAAGGAAAATTTTCCCATTGAATTTCTTAAGTAATACTCCTTCAGGAATGCCAAGTCATGAATTAAAATTGAAACTGGGCCGAAATCAGTTTAGCTCAGTGGATAGATCATCAGCCTGCGGATTGAAGGGTCCCAGGTTCGATTCCAGTCAAGGGCATGTACCTGGGTTGTGGGCACATCCCCAGTAGGAGATGTACAGGAGGCAGCTGATCGATGTTTCTCTTTCATCCATGTTTCTAACTCTATCTCTCTCCCTTCCTCTCTGTAAAAAATCTATAAAATATATTAAAAAAAAATTGAAACTGAGTGCAATCATCATGGTATTGAGAAATCTCAATAGTACTGGGGGTCTTTGTAATGGTACCAGATTTATTATCAAAATTATGACCTCACATTATTGAAGCTGAAGTATTAACAGAATCTGCAGAGGGAGAGGCTGCTCTGATTCCAAGAATTAATTTGTCCCCATCTGATACTGGCCTCCCATTTAAATTGATTCGAGGACGGTTTCCCATGATGCCAGCATTTGTGATGACTATTGATAAATCAGGAGGACAAACTCTAGACAAAGTAGGTATATTCCTACCTGAACCCGTTTTCACACATGGTCAGTTATATGTTCCTTGCTCTCTAGTTTGAAGAGCATGTGATGTTACCGTTAAAGTTCTAAGTACTTCATCACAAGGGAAATTAGTCAAGCACTCTGAAAGTGTTTTCACTCTTAATGTGGTGTACAGGAAGATATTAGAATAAGTTTAATCACTTTATCATTCATTGTTTGCATCACTGTTGTTTTTATATCATGTTTTTGTTGTTTTTATATCATGCCTCTGTTGTTATTATATCCTTTTGTTACTGTTTATTTATTAATAATCTTATATGTTATTTTCACATACATTTTACTAATTTTCTTTCATCTTTCACACTTCTATTATAAAGGGTAAATAACAATATTAAAATATCTCTGCTAATTAATTCACTTTTTAAAAAAGTATATTTTATTGATATTTTTACAGAGAAGAAGGGAGAGGGATAGAGAGTTAGAAACATTGATGAGAGAGAAACATCGATCAGCTGCATCCTGCACACTCCCCACTAGCGGTGTGCCTGCAACCAAGGTACATGCCCTTGACCAGAATCGAACCTGGGACCCTTGAGTCCGCAGGCCGATGCTCTATCCACTGAGCCAAACCAGTTAGGGCAATTAATTCCCCTTTAATGTGCATGAATTTTGTGCACCTGGCTACATTAATAAAAGACAAACATGTTAATTGACCATACCTTCTCTATGCCCACCAGCCAATCAGAAGAGTATGCAAATTAAACCAACAAAGATGGTCGTTAAATTAACATACTGCAGGTGGGGCGGGCAGCGCCAGATGCTGCCTGCAGGATCCAGGCCGCAGATCGGGGACTGGGGAAGCGGGCAGGGCAGTGCAAGTTTCCACCATGGGAGGCAGAGCCAGCAATCATCCTGGCCAGAAGCCTGAGGCCAGAGCAGGGGCGGAGCCTGCAATCAGAGCGGCTGGGGGTCCTTTGCCCAGGCCTAAGGCCCTGGCCAGAGGTCTTAGGCCTGGGCAGGCAATCTGAGGGGACTGGGGGGTCCCCTGCCCCAGCCTACCATCCCAGCCAGAGCCTGAGGCCTGGGCAGAGGTGGAGCCAGCAATCGCATGGGGATGGCTGTCCCCTGCCCAAGCCTAATGCCCAGCCTAAGGCCTTAGGTCTGGGCAATGTCTGAGCTGTGGTTCAGTATGAACTACAGAGGAAACACCTTTTCTGACCATTCATTGGCTAAGCTCCCTGTATGCCACTGGTAATATTCTTAGTAACTTGGGTAATAAGAATCCAAGAAGGTAATGTAGGGTTTTTCCATCTCACTCCTGGAGAAAAAATAAAGGTCTACTTCAGAGGGCCTAAGAAATATCATATCCTGCCCTAGCCAGTTTGGCTCAGTAGATAATGCCTCAGCCTGCCTACCACAGGGTCTGGGTTCAATTCTGACCAAGGACATGTACCTAGGTTGCAGGCTCTTCCCTGGCTTGGGCCCAGGTCAGTTCTCATGCAGGAGGCAACCAACCAAAGTGTTCCTCTCACTTTGATGTTTCTCTGTCTTTCCCTTTCTCTTCCACATTCTCTAAAAATCAACGGAAACATATCCTCAGGTGAGGATAAAAATAAAAATAAAAAAAAGTCATATCCTACAAAAGAGACATCTTGAAAATGCCTAAAGAAAGTTGTCATTTTTTCATGGTGAAGGGACTGGAGTCTGTGTTGATGAAAAATCCTTGGTGGCTGTGGTAACAGGCAGTGGCTGCAACAGCGGAGTGATGGGGCTGGTGCCTTCCCCTGATCAGCCCGGTTGCCTCCCACAGAGGGAGGCCAGACTGCAGCTTAGGCCCGCTCCCCAAAGGGAGCAGGGAGCATGCCTAAGCCATCAGTAGGACATCCCTGAGGGCACCCAATATGTGAGAGGGGGCAGGCTGGTCTGAGGGACCACCCCCCCCCCCCAGTGCATGAATTTCATGCACCAGGCCCCTAGAATATATATAAAAGCACCAGGGGATAGACACTCAATGCAGAAGCTGCCCCCTGGTGGTCAGTGCACTCCCACAGCCAATCTCCTGTGGTTGGCCAGCAGCATTGGCATTCATTCCTTCTGCGCCTGGCCCAGTGACCATTGCCAACTCTCCTGACCCCGCTGAGGCCTTTGGCCCAGGGCTGGGATGGGGAACCGGGGGTGTGTGGCTCCTTTCCCAGAGGGGCTGAGGACCAGCTCCCTCCTTGGGGCTGGCAGCCAACTTCCCATGGTGTGTTCCTCCCCCTTGGCTGGCAGGCCCCGATTGGCTCACCACCTTCCCGTGACAGTGGTAGCGTGGTCACAAGGGATGGAGGAGGGGTTAGGTGGGGAACCATACGGTGGTGGGGTGCCTGTGTTGGCTTCCAACATCCGTTCCTTCTGTGCCCAATGATCGGCTCCCTCCTCAGGGCCAGCGACCAACCTCCTGTGCTTCATCCCCCACCCCGGCGGCAGGCCCCAATAGGCCCACAGTCCTTCCTCCATCCCTCCCCCAGGCCAGCAGGCTCCAATTCCGGGCCAGGCCTATGGACCCTACACGTGTACGAATTCGTGCACCGGGCCCCTAGTGTTATAATAAATTTGATTCAGATTCTTTGTCTAGGCAACGGAGTAAGTTAATCTCTGATCACCCCTTTGTACATTTTTTTAATTGGTTTTTCTTTTAAGAGTCTCTATCTCAAGACACATCCACACCAATACCCTCTACCACGTCTGGAATTTCCATCTTAAAAATTTTATTAAAAAAGCCCTAACTGGTTTTTCTCAGTGGATAGAGCACTGGCCTGCAGACTGAAGGGTCCTTGGTTCAGTTCCGGTCAAGAGCACATGCCCGGGTTGCGGGCTCAATCCCCAGTGTGGAACATGCAGGAGGCAGCCAATCAATGATTCTCTCTCATCATTGATGTTTCTATGTCTCCCTCTCCATTTTTCTCTGAAATCAATATTTTTTTAAATTTTACAAAATAAAATTAATGAGTGATAATATTGGAAGCTAATACTAATTTTAAAAAACATTATACTAATGACACAACTATTTAGAAAGCCTACAATCTAATTTAAGAAACATTTCTCTTGGAAAAACTGGTTTCAGCATTATACCAGAATTAAAAGTGAAGAGAGGTTCAGAAAAAGCTAGACACAGAAAATTGCTTACTGTATGATTTCATTCATATCAAGTTCAAAATCAGTCAAAATCCATCCTTGGTGTTACAAGTCAGGATAGTAGTTATCCTTGGAGTATAGTGACTGGAGGGGGAAATGACGACTTTCCAGGGTGCTGGCAATGTTCTGTGTCTTGATCTGGATTTTGGTTACACAAGTGTGTTCTGTTTATAAAAATTCAGTGGTCTATATTAGACACTTAAAATTTGTACTTTCTTATGTGTGTTATATTTCAATGAAAAGTATACTAAAAGTTAAAAGTTAGGTGGCAGATATATATATATATTAGAGGCCCAGTGCACAAAAATTTGTGCACTGGCAGGGGGGTGTCCCTCAGCCCCACTTGTGCCCTCTCACAGTCTGGGACACCTCAGGAGATAACGACATGCTGGCTCAGACCTGCTCCCAGGTGGCAGAGGGTAGGCCCAATCCCTAGGTGCCTGGCCCGCAGCCACTGGTCTGCCTCAGAGCAAGGCCAATTGGGGAGTTGGGGCGCCTCTCCCTGTCATGCAGAGAGCAGGGTACATCGGGAGGTTGTGATGCCACCCCCAGTCACACTCAGGGTAGGGCCGATTGGGGGGTTGTGGCGCCGCTCCCTGTCACACTCAAGGCAGGGTTGATGGGGAGGTTGTGGCGCCACCCCCTGTCATGCACAGAGCAGGGTGGATCAGGGGGTTGTGGTGCCTCCCCTGTCACATACAGAGCCAGCCGATCAGGGGTTTGGGATGCTGCTCCCTGTCACACACAGAGCAGGGCCCATCAGGGGGGTTGGGGCTCCATACCCTGTCACACACAGAGCAGGGCCAGTCAGGGGGTTGGGGAGCTCCCCCCTGTCACACACAGAGCCGGCCAATCAGTGGGTTGGGACGCTGCTCCTTGTCACGCATAGAGTAGGGCCGATAGGGGAGTTGGGACACCACCCCGTGTTAGACACAGAGCAGGGCCAATCAGGGGTTTGGAGCACTCCCCCCGTCACACTCACGGCAGGGCCGATGGGGAGGTTGCGGTTCCACCCTGTCACACATAGAGCAGGGCCCATGGGGCGGGTTGGGGCACAACACCCTGTCACACACAGAGCAGGGCCGATCAGGGGGTTGTGTCGCCTTCCCCTGTCAAGAACAGAGCAGGGCAGATATGAAAGTTGTGACCCCACCCCCTGTCAACACAGAGCCGCAGGGTGATCAGGGGATTTAGGCACTGCCCCCTGTCATGCTGCTCCAGGGGCCAGGAGGCCTCACAGCTCCGCTGATCCCAGTGCTGGAATGCCTTGTGGCTCCGCATGACACCGGGGGAATGAGGCCTCACTGCTCAGCTGATCCCGGTGCTAGGAGGCCTCAATGCTCCACTGATCCCAGTGTTGGGAGGCCTCACGGCTCCACTTGACACCAGGGCAGTGAGGCCTTGCGGCTCCACTGATCCTGGTCCTGGAAGCCCTTGTGGCTCCGCTTGACACCGGGGCAGTGAGGCCTCACTGCTCCGCTGACCCCAGTGCTTGGAGGCCTCGTGGCTCTGCTGATCACGGTGCTGGGAGGCATATTACCCTTTTACTATATAGGATAGAGGCCTGGTGCATGGGTGGGGGCTGGCTGGTTTGCCCTGAAGTGTGTCCCGGATCATGGTGGGAGTCCCGCTTTTGTGCCTGGCCAGTCTGGATGAGGGGATGATGGCTGTTTGCAGCTGATCACACCCCCTTCAGGGTGAAGGTCCCCACTGGGGTGCCTCACCAGTCTGGGTGAGGGGCTGAAGGCCATTTTCAGGCTGGTGGGTGACTGAAGCTCCCAACCTCTCCTTTTATTCTTTTTTTAAATTCTGGGATTTATTTACCTTCTATGGCAGTCACTGTAGCTGAGAGCCAGCTTTAGCTCTGAGGCTCAGCTCCAGCTCTGAGACCTCGGCTGCTGAAAGCAGGTATCTGGGCTTTGTTTAGCTTCTATAATTGAAACACTGTTGCAACTCCAGCTCTGAGGCCAGGCTGGTTGAAAGCAGCTTGCTGGGTATTGTTTAGCTTCTATAATTGCAACATAGTTGCTTAGAGTGCAGCTCAGAGGCCAGCAGTGGCAGGCGGGGAACCTTGGCTTCCTCCATCACTGGAGCAAGCAAGCCTCCTGTTCGCTTCAGCTGCCTGGCTGCCGGCTGCCATCTTGGTTGGCAGTTAATTAGCATATCGCCCTGATTAGCCAATGGGAAGTGTGTCAGAGATATGGTTATTTATCATGTTTATCTATTATTAGATTGGATATATATATATCCTAAGTCACATCCAGCAATTTAATCCCAGACCATTTCCCTAAAAATAAATAAATAAAAATGTCCTAAGAATGTTGTAAGTAGAAAAATGCATTTAAACTTATCAAGTAAAACTGAATAACACAATTGAAGGGAAAATGGACACAGACCCTGGGGCAGTGGGACTTGCCCAGGGTGAAGATGGCTGGGGATCAATTGGAGAAAAAGGACACATACGTAAAACTTTATACAATAAAGAAAAAAATCATAATAAAAAAGTGAAGCGAAATAAAGTATATCAAATGTGCTAGCTCAGCTGGAAAAGGTAAGTACTCTTCCAGAATTAACTCACACACACACACAAACACACACACACACACACACACACACACAAAACAAATCACAAAACTGATCAATGGACAATGGTCACTAATATTAGTTTCGTTCCTACTACATTTCAAACACAATATTATTTATTATGCATATTTCATATTACTTAATCCTAATATCCTTATGAGGCATATTTTCAGTTATTACACTAATTATCAAGTACATATAGGTAAAACTTATCATGCTTCATAAATTTTACAAAAGTATTGACATGAAATAAAGTTGTTGTTTTTTAAGCATCTAAACATTTTCACTGTAATGTCAAATTTTCTATCAATCTTCAAACAGCTTGTCTTTGCAAGAAAAGTTGGATTTTTTATTTTGCTAATATTTCTGATTTCACCCATAGACTGTTGTTTACTTTACATTTAAATATCCACGCTTACGTTGAAACTATTTTCTGCACACAAATAAAAGAATATTTGTATCCTGTTGACAAAATTAATTGCAATAATTCTGCTAAAGATCATATGGAAGTGAAAGTGAATATCAGAGGTCTATTTGTCATTTTAAGGATATATGTTTCCAGTTTCTCAGTACAAATAAGTCTGTTTCCTAGACCGCAAATGCTTATGCATTTGACATATTTTTATTTCATAGAAATATAAGTACTCTAGGAAATAACTTTAAGAATAGAAGAAAGTATATTGTATCTCCTATAACATTGAGAATATCTTCCCCAGATATTTGATTTTATTTCTGTATTCATTTTTTTAAAGTTACAGTACACACAGACCAAAAAGCCAGATTGAGAAAGTGCTTAAGTGATACCAAAATTAAACCAACCTATTGAGTTTATAAGCCAAGCATTCCTGCAATGGACTATTTAGAAATATCATGTTTCACTCTGTACTTTTCACAGTATGTCCATCTGAACTGATGTTCTAATGGATAAAGTCATGGGTCTATGATTTTAAAATAGATCAGATAAAATCAAGTCAATTGGAGACTGAGAATTGCCATGAAAAGAGTACATGCTGTGGAGTCAGATGGATCGGTCTCCAGATCTACTCTCAGCCACTGCTAACAAGTGATTTAACCTTTTAAAAAATTTGCAATACAAATAGTAGTTTCTACTTTCTCATTTATTGTGAGAATTTGTCAAGAAATAAATCATGAAGAGAAACATCTGAAATTCTTGTGAAGTTGTAGCTTAAAGAGGCTTTGGATATTGGAATTTTATTACATAATACATTTAGTTAACTTTTACATTCGTCTTACTTCCTCTAGGAAAAATACTAAAGCTAGTTATGAAACAGATCAGAAAATGCTGGTTATTTCTGTTAAAGAATAGCAGTTATTCATATCAAACTGTATGGAAATGAAGTAAAGTGTTATTCATCCAGTGAAAAGATAAGATTTTCTGTAATAATTTTGTAAACAACACAAAAAAGAACAGCTTTGCTTTCGGCGATAGTGTCTGCGACCAGTCCATAAGCCATAAGAAAAACTGCTTCTTTGCAAGCAGAACTTGAACATTTTTATTACTAATAAGGCAGAAATATTAACTGGAATCTGATAAATTTCATATTTAACGTCCTCTGGACCGTAAGTACTTTGAAAATATGTAAAACCCATTTTGAAACCAAATATTTTGAAGTTAAAAAAATTCTATTGAAAAGCTCTTGATTAAAGGCCTTTTCAGATCTATTTCAATGTAAAGTCTGCCCTTTGCTGGAAAATGCTATTATAACAATTTGTTGATAAGGAACATTGTGTTTTCAGCCTGAGACCTAAGTGTCATTAGGTAAGATACAAATTACTTCTCACTTCTACTCCTACAGGTGGTGCCCCTCCTGTTTTCAGCCTCCATGCACTTCTCAGTCCACAGACTACTTCTCTCCTACTGCTGGCCTCAGGCTGTCCTGCATTCTCTTTGTTGGGAGGTGGTTTTGCATCACAGCAGAAGCAGTGCAAGGGGCTGTGTGCCCACCTGGGAAGAAGGTCACCAACAGACTCCGTTCTCCTGAGAGGCAGTGCTGCCTGGTCTCAAATAGTCTAGTTCCACTTGTCACAGTCACTTTATATCTATCCCAGTTCTGACCTTCTGATGCATGTTAGCTTCAGGTCCTTAGCCATTCCTACTTCCCTCCAGTTGCCTCACCCCGCAGCCTAGCCTGTCCAAGACCACCCCTAAGGCTTCTGACATATGCACACAGGGGCGCTCGACCGAACCAGATGGACCTCTGGAGTGTGCCTAACTTTCTTGCTACTAATAATACATATTTCCTTTTCTTTTGACATAATCTTTGAGAAGAAATAGATGACTTTTATTTTCAGCTAGTACCATGTATATGGATGTGTGCGTGAGTGCGCACACACACGCTCACATTTGGGTCTGTCAGATTTTGCTCTCCATGCCAGGGAACATGTGTTCCCACAGAATGGGGAGACGCCACCTCAACCCACCTGGCATATTCGCTCCTGGGCCAAAGCTTCTAGGAAATGAGTTTCCCAAAGAGAAAGAGAGAGAAAAACACACATACAAAATAACACTCCTAGAACCTTAGCCCGCATGAGTATCCCAGGAGCTCCTTGCTCCCGTTGATGGAATTATAAAATTTATACACTGAAATTTTCTAGTCAGAATTAAATTTGAGTTGTGTGTAAGGACATTGGCGTACATTGTATCTCTATGCCCACTAGCCTTTAGAGTTGGGTCTCAAATAGAATGGTAGTTATTAAAGTACAGGGTTGTGAGGATAACATACCCACGAGAGCAACCCATTCATTCACTGCCACTCAGTAACACCGGCAAAAAGCCCTAGAGCAGAGTCAGGTATGAGTGATGAATCAGATGACCACATGGAAATCAAATCTTGGCAATAACAGGGTTTAGGGGTGGCAAGGTAGGAGATGAATTGCAAAGTTCTTAAGCTGATAGGCACCCTTCAGGAGAAGCTGTGCAGACATAAACAGGCTCATAAGGAAAGTGTGTGGAGAGATATATTTACAGGTGTCCTGGTAAATGTTTAGAATTCAGGCTCTTATTTTAGGAGGGGGGAAGCCACAATTTAAAAGTGTTAGCCAATTTCCAGTGTAAGTATTCCCATCGTGGCTCATCTCAAACTATGGTGTGATGTCACTGTGTGGATTTAGGGAGCCATGTGCCTGTTTGGCTCCTGCAAGCCGGTGTCAGCCACTCCCAGCACCCCAAGGATACGTTCCTCTAATTATGGGCTTTCCTACAAACATCATCTGAGATAATCACATATGCTTTATGCTAGTACTTTATAATTGCTCAAATGATGAATGATAAACTTTTAACAATGTTTTCTTTTTGTTTTGTTTTTTAATCTGTGGTACATTTACATAATGGAATACTCCTCAGCCATAAAAAAGAAGGAAATCTTACTCAACAGCATGCATGGACCTGGAGCCAGGCAGAGAAAGACAAATACCATATCATTTCACCCACATGTGGACTCCAATGAACAAAATAAACTAACAAACAAAATAGAAACAGTCTCATAGATAGAGAACAGACTGACAGCTGTCACAGGAGAGGGGGTTGTGAGGCTGGGTGAAAAGGGTGTAAGGATTAAGAAAAGAAATAGACACAGGCAACAGTATGGTGATTAGCAGAGGGGAAAAGGGTGGGGGGAGGAAGAGGAGGTATGGGGGGATAAATGGTGATGGAAGAAAACTTGACTCGGGGTGATGAACACACCATGCAATATACAGATGGTGTATTATAGAATTTGTATTAACCAATGTCACCCCCAAGAAATTCAATAATAAATAAAAATAAAAGCATATTTTTTGCCTTAGAAAAGCATTTGTAAAAATCATAGAGAAACCCCTGAATTCTCAGTGATCTTCGAAATCTTCTCTGCCACCACCCTCCTCAAAAACCCTCCCCCCAATCAAACTGTCCCCTTGCACATATTTTGTCATAGAATTTTTCTGTGTTTATTACAGCTGGAGGATGATGCTTATTGTATATAATAAACATATTATGTAACTGAATTAATGCATCTACTCCCTGCCCCCACACAGGCATAGCCTCCCCCATTACCCGCATCTCCCACACTGAGCGCATTTTGCACTCTGCTGTACCTGCACTTTTGTTCATGGTGTTTGTGCAACCTAAAATGCTGCCTCCACTTCTGTTCACAAACCCAACACAGGACCTTCACGGCTCAGCCAAAATGTCTCATACTCCTCCTCTGGTAAGCTCTTTCTGTCTTCCTTTTTTCCGCAAGTCTTCTCGCCTCATCCTTTTATACTTTCTATTTGGCTATAGATAGATTACTATTTCTCTTTGGGGCCATATAACTTGTTTTCTTTTTTAAAAATACATTTTATTGATTTTTTTTACTGAGAAGAAGGGAGAGAGACAGAGAGTTAGAAACATCGATGAGAGAGAAACATCAATCAGCTGCCTTCTGCACACCTCCTACTGGGTAGGTGCCCACAACCAAGGTACATGCCCTTGACTGGAATCGAATCTGGGACCTTTCAGTCCGCAGGCCAACACTCTATCCACTGAGCCAAACCGGTTAGGGCCATATAACTTGTTTTCTTGAAGTAGATTATAAACACTTTGAGGGTGATACCAATACCTCAGTGGTTGGTTCCTGACCAACGAACTTTATTTCCACTGCTCTAGTTTCTAGTCCTCATTCACACTCCAAAATAGAGAAGGTTAGGTCTAATAATCAAATTAATATTAGAATCATCATCTTTGTTAAAATTTGCTAGAATCCCCCACAAATAAAAAAAACATACATATTAGACTTAATATGTATGACATCCCAATAAAAGGGATGTCATGAAAATAAATCTAGCATGTATTAGCTGAACACTAGGGAGATTACTTTTCATCAAAATGTCTTTGTGCTCATTTCTGAGATATGAATGGTAAACCTCCTAGAGCTATTATACAATTATAAGTCATATGACAGGCCTAGATGGCTCATGGCAGATTTCAAATAAAATAAAAACCGATACTATTCTTTAAAAAACATCAATATCAACATCAGCATCTCTCTCTCAGCTCAAATTCTTATCTGCCTTTCAGAATGCCTTAATAGTACAATAATTAATGTAACTAAAATTAGAAAAATATAGAAGTAAAGGAGCGCTATCTTAATTCAAACCAATGCTACAATAGGATAGGCAATCCTGACACAATATTACTGCTCCCTTTTCTTTCCCACTAACATCCCAACTGCTATATGGTGTTTATTGGTAGAGATTCTAAGAATTTCTAAATTTCTAGAGGTTAGTGCTATAGAAAATTATTCTTGTCCTCAAGTGCAAGGATAAATTTTGTGGCATTTTAACAGAAAATAGTTTAGACCAAATCTAAGATTGGACCTTGGTCTATATAAAGGCAAAACAAAACAACAACAACAACAAGTGCGGGAACAGATTGGGCCAGGGAGAAGGAGGCTGTTTTATAAAGGTCAATTTTTAAACCCCTCCTACAGAACATGATCTATGCCAAATATATCCACAATATATCCCAAAGCATAATGTCACAGGATAAACCTAACGTGTGGAACATAGGGGGGAATATGAAAAAGAAGGTATGAAAGTCTGAAAACAAGAAGGTTGGTAAGCTCATTAGCTGCGGTGGAATTTTAAAATCTTCACATGAACGAATATGTAAATCAAAATGTACACATGCATTCATAGTCATGTGCATCATATATTCACACATGGCACCGTTACGTTATACTGTTACCTTATACTAGAACAGTGAAATTCCAGTCTCCTTAAAAATGTAAAAGCGCCCTCTGCTGGCCAATATGGGGTATTTGCATTTTCTAGTTTGATAACAGGAAGATTCAACATAGGATGATAGAGTTTCTGGGAAACTCTGCATGACAGTAAGCTTATTCCAAATACAATACTTTTTTTTTAGTTGTGAATCTCATTTACTTCACTTTTATTTTATTATAGAGCTTTAATTTATAAAACAATATAATAAAAACTAGAGGCCCGGTGCACAAAATTTTGTGCACTCGGGAAGGAGGGGGGTCCCTCAGCCCGACCTGTGCCCTCTCACAGTCTGGGACCCCTCGGGAGATAACGACCTGCTGGCTTAGGCCTGTTTCTGGGTGGCAGAGGGCAGGCCCATTCCCGAGGTGCAGCCCCTGGTTGGGCTCAGAGCAAGGCCAATTGGAGAGTTGGGGCGCTGCCCCCTGTCATGCACAGAGCAGGCCAGATGGGGAGGTTGAGATGCCACCCCTAGTCACACTCAGGGTACAGCCGATTGGGGGGTGGGGGCACTGCCCCCTGTCACACTCAAGGCAGGGTCGATAGGGAAGTTGCAGCGCCACCCCCTGTCACGCACAGAGCTGGGCTGATCAGGGGGTTGGGGCGTTGCCCCCTGTCATGCACAGACCAGGGCCCATCAGGGCAGTTGGGGCTCCGTACCCTGTCACACTCAGGGCAGGGCCGATCAGGGGGTTAGGGTGCTACACCCTGTCACATACAGAGCCGCAGTGTGACAGGGGGTGGGGGTGCCGTACCCTGTCACACTCAGAGCTGCAGGGCAATCAGGGGGTTGGGGAGCTCCCCCGTATCAGGCACAGAGCAGGGCTGATCAGGGGGTTAGGGCACCTTCCCCTATCACAAACAGACCAGGGCGGATAGGGAGGTTGTGGCCCCGCCCCATGTCACAGGCAGAGCCGCAGGGCAATCAGGGGGTTGGGGCGCTGCACCCTGTCACACACAGAGCAGGGCTGCTCAGGGGGTTGGGGCACCTTCTCCTGTCACACACAGAGCCACAGCGTGAAGAGGGGGTTTGTTGCTGCCCCCTGTCATGCTGATTCTGGTGCTGGGAGGCATATTACCATTTTACTATATAGGATAAAGCACTGGTGCACGGGTGGGGGCTGGCTGGTTTGCCCAGAAGGGTGTCCTGGATCAGGGTGGGGGTCCCCACTGGGGTGCCTGGCCAGCCTGGATGAGGGGATGATGGCTGTTTGCAGCTGGTCACACCCCCTTCAGGGTGGGGGTCCCCACTGGGGTGCCTGGCCAATCTGGGTGAGGGGCTGAGGGCTGTTTTCAGGCTGGCTGGTGACTGAAGCTCCCAACTGCTCCTTTTTTCCTTTTTTTTAAAATTCTGGGCCAGCTTTAGCTCTGTGGCCTCAGCTGCTGAAAGCAGGTTTCTGGCCTTTGTTTACCTTCTGTATTTGAAACAATGTTGCAGTCCGGCTGGCTGAAGCCTGGCTGACTGAAAACAGGTTTCTGGGGCTTGGTTTAGCTTCTATATTTGCAACATAGTTGCTTAGAGTTGTAGCTATGAGTCCAGCAAGTCAGGCGGGGAACGTTGGAGTCCGCCATCACTGGAGGAAGCAAGCCTCCCTGTTAGCATCAGCTGCCTGGCTGCCAGCCGCCATCTTGGCTGGCAGCTAATTTGCATATCGCCCTGATTAGCCAATGGGAAGGGTAGCGAAAGTACCGCTAATTACCATGTTTCTCTTTTATTAGATAGGATATCGATGCAAAATAACTACTCACTTGCAAAAAAGCAACAGTAGCAGACAACTAAAACTGATGGTACCATTGATTTGATTGTACACTTAGAGAATTTAAAAAATCCAGATAAGTATATGCTTGCTCTAAGTAAAATAGTTTTAATAGAGAAAAAAAGAATGTAGGCTTTATGCCCCTGTGATTTTTTCTAGGTAACTGTGGTTTAGGGAAACATCAAAGTTTTCCAATATCTTCTTGTTATAAGATAACCAGTGACTTCAGAAAGCTGCCAATATTCTCAACCATATTGCTGATTTTGTGGTTTCTTTAAATTAATCTTTTCCTAGACAGCAGCTTCCTCATTCATAAAGAGGATAAAAGAGATGACCTCTCAAATCCTTTTCAGTTTTGAATTTTTGATTCTAAGTATCCTAGTGTTTGGCCTTTTGTCTACGAGCTTCATTAAACTCTCAATCACCACGCAAAATGTGCAAACTCTTCCCCCATAGAATGAGATGTACCTGCATTGCTGTTGGTACCTGTTAACTCCTGGGCAAGTGCTTTGTTCTCTGTTTGCCTCAGAACAGTCACAAACGCAGAAAACCAGTTTTCTTTCTGCAGAATCCTTCTCAGTAGCTCTCTCACACCTGCCTCGGTCCCATTATTTTCTGCAGCAGAAATCTGTTTTAAGAGAAAAGCAGAATTTAAAAAGATCAAACATCCTCTGAATGAATTTAGGAAGGAACTACTGTTAGAAAAATTGAGCAATTAAGCAGAAGTATAAGTAAAGACTTATTTCCAACAGGAAAACAGCAGGGCCACTTGTAGCAGTAAATATTTTACCTCAATTATTCTGAATAAGAGGTGCAAAAGAAAGGGCCTTTAATCTCTAGCCATTTTATGTCTGTTGGCATCAATTTCTGTCTGTATTTCTAGGGCCTGTTTTTTCATTTTAACTCATAGAATCTTCAAATGGGAAACAAAACATTTCTTATCCAACACCTGTTTCTTGACTATCACCATTTATGAAGTCATTACTATCATCACATATTCTTGCCTACTTAATATTTGCAATATTTATCATTACCATAATATTTTTCTTAAATTGGTATTCATTTCATATTATCAGAACATTTTATTTCTATATCTATTGCTTTTTCTTTTTTTGAAGTAGGGAGCAAAATTATCTCTACATCTATTTGTTACAAACCTTAGCTTTCATTAAATTTCTCTTTCAGATTAATCTAAGCAAATCTTTCTAAATGTGGATCATTTATGAAATGATTATCACAGTGCATCTCCCCAGTTCGTAATAAAGCACCAAACATTTAGAGAAAAGAGTAATACAAGCCACATTTAGACCAGAAAAACGATCAGACAGGACATCATCAGCTTGCTGTGCCCTTAGGCAAGCTACTTTATCTCTCCGGGCCTCAGTTTCTGCATGTGTAAACTGAAGCAACTGAAAAGAAATGCCAGGCATTCTCCATCCTTGTTGCACTAGAATTACCTGGGGAGCTTGGAATCACCTGATGTCTGGGATCGACTCCCCAATATTCTGATTTATTTTTGTCTATTCTGGAAAACTAGAAAAAAAAATTCTTTTTGAATCCTCACCTGAGGATATTTTTTCATTGCTTTTTAGAGAGAGTGGAAGAGAGAGGGAAAGACAGAGAGAAATATCAATGTGAGAGAAACACTCAATTGGTTGCCTCCTGCATGCTTCCCCACCAGGGCCCGGGCTGAGGAGGGGCCTGCAACTGAAGTATATGCCTTTGACCGGAATCTTGAAACCGACACTCTAGCCACTGAGCCAAATCAGCTAAGGCTAGGAAATTGTTTAAAAAGCTGGTTTGGCTGAGAGGATAGAGCATTGGCCTGCGGACTGAAGGGTCCCAGGTTCTATTCTGGTCAAGGGCACATGCCTGGGTTGTGACACACCCTGATCCTCAGCCCTACCCTAAGAGGCCCTGGGTCTCACTGTTCTGTGGTAACCACTGCAAGCACCTCTGAGAGAAAGCCGCCCTGGAGTTCCCCCTGCTGCCAGATAGTCCAGTTTCTCTTCCTATGAGTCTGTGTCAAGCGGAGCCGGGAGGCCTCCCAGCACCGGAATCAGTGGAGC
This sequence comes from Myotis yumanensis, assembly GCF_028538775.1. Classification (NCBI taxonomy): domain Eukaryota; kingdom Metazoa; phylum Chordata; class Mammalia; order Chiroptera; family Vespertilionidae; genus Myotis; species Myotis yumanensis. Next base: position 77,896,195 of record NW_027223759.1, read on the forward strand.
AGCAAGGCCTCACTGCCCCTGTGTCAAGCTGAGCCACAAGGCCTCCCAACACTGGGATCAGCAGAGCTGCGAGGCCTCCTGGCCCCTGGAGCAGGATGACAGGGGACAGAGCCCAAACCCCCTCATAGGCCCTGCTCTGTGCCTGATGGGGGGAGCTCCCCAACCCCCTGATTGGACCTGCTCTGTGTGTGACACGGTCCAGCGCCACAATGCCCACAATGGGCTCTGCTTTGTGTGTGATGGGGTGGATCCGCAACCTCCCCATTGGCCCTGCCTTGAGTGTGACAGGGGGTGGCGCCCAACCTCCCAATCAGCCCTACCCTGAGCATGACTTAGGGTGGCATTGCAACTTCCTGATCCGCCCTGTTCTGTGCATGGCAGGGGGGAATCTCCACAGCCCCCTGATTGGCCCTGCTCTGTGGGTGACAGGGGGAAGCTCCCCAACCCCTTGATCAGCCCTGCTCTGTGTGTGACAGGCTATGGAGCCCCAAACCCCTTGATGGGCCCTGCTCTGTGCATGTCAGGGGGCAGAGACCCAACCCCCTGATCGGCCGGCTCTGTGTGTGACAGGGGTGGTGCCACAACCCCCTGCTCTTCCCTGCTCTGTGCGTGACAGGGAGTGGTGCTGCAACCTCCCCATTGGCCCTGCCTTGAGTGTGACAGGGGGCGGCACCCCAACCCCCCAATCGGCCCTAACCTGAGTGTGACTGCGGGTGGCATTGCAACCTCCTGATCTGCCCTGCTCCGTGCATGACAGGGAGGGGCACCCCAACTCCCCAATCGGCCCTGCTCTGAGCCCGACCAGGGACTGGGGCAGGCACCTAAGGATTGGGCCTGTCCTCTACCACCCAGGATTGGGCTTAAGCCAGCAGGTCGTTATCTCCCGAGGGGTCCCAGACTGTGCGAGGGCACAAGTGGGGCTGAGGGATACCCACCCCCCCGCCAGTGCACAAATTTTTGTGCACCGAGCCTTTAGTCCTATATAATAAAGAGCTAATATGCAAATGGTCATCAAACCCTCATGCCATCACGCCTTAATGGCTCAGACACTCAACTCTGGGGAGAAAGGAAAGGGGACCAGCCAGGCACAATTGAGCTTGTGAGAGAGGAATGAGGACCAGCCAGGCTGCGGCCTGGGAGAGGAACAAGCCATTTGCCCCACAGTCCCCTGCAGCTGCAGCCGGCCCGGGCAAAGCCGGCCTGGGTCCCTGGGTGCCTGCGGACAGCCAAAGAGAAGGAAAGCCAAGTCCCAGGTACAGGGCAAGGCAGAGGAAGCTAGGGGTGATCAGGCCAGCCGGGGAGCAGTTAGGGGTGAACAGGCAGGCAGAGGTGGTTAGGGGCTATCAGGCAGGCAGGCAAGCGGTATGAGCCAGCGGTCCTGGGTTGGGAGAGGCAGTCAAACATCCCCCGAGGGGTCCCGGATTGGAGAAGGTGCAGGCCGGGCTGAGGGACCCTTGCCCCCACACACAAATTTCATACACCAATCCTCTAGTGTTTTATAAAAGTGGTGAAAGTGGTAATCCTTTCACCTGATCTTAGTAAAAAAAGCTTTCAGCTTTTGACTGTTGAGTATAATGGTAACTGTTGGCTTGCCATATGTGGCTTTTATTATGTTAAAATGTAATTCACTGCATTTATCAGCTTTAAAATTAGTTCTCTTCATTTTTATGATTTCTATATCTTTGTTAAACTTCTCATTTTGTTTATGTATTATTTTTCTTATATGTTTAAATGTTTAAAAAATTGTCTTTCTGCTAATTTGTTTGTTGATATTTATATTTTTAGCTCATTTAGCTTCCCTAAAACAATGATTTTGATTTCTTTATCAGGCAAAGAACAGATCTCCATTTCTTTGGGATCAGCACTGGAAAATTGTTGTGTTTTTTGGTTGTGTCGTTTTTTCCTGTTCCTTGAAGTTTTGCATTACTCTCTCTGCATTTGAAGTAGACTCTTCTTCTACTCTGTAATGACAGGCTTTAGGAGAGAAATATCTTTCTTCAGCTGTTACGATATTCTGAAGCTTTCTATGGATACACCTGCTTTACACTCCTTGTTCCCTCTTGAGGGGTAATTTTTAATATTGAATTCTGCAAAGCCCGGTTGGATGTTAATAGCTTCCCTTGTCTTCACTGTAGATAAACCTGGCCTTTATGGGAAGAATGTGCCACTGAACCCTTTAACTGCCAAGGGAACCCAATGTTAGGGTATAAGTCACAGTTCGATGCTTGCTGGGGCCATGCTTTGGCAGAATCTAAGCTGAGCCAAAATTACTTGCTACTAAGTGACAGCCAACATTCTCTATAAACGTATAACTTTTTGAATTTCATTTTCTTTTATTAGCATTCATTTTATAATATACTGGCGGGCCTGTGCACGAAACTCATGCATGGGGTGGGGGAAAGGGTGTCCCTCAGCTCAGCCTGCACCCTCTGCAATCTGGATCCCTCTCACAATCCAGGACTGCTGGCTCCCAAACGCTGGCCTGCCTGCTTGCCTGATTGTCCCTAACCACTGCTGCTTGCCATCCTGATCACCCCCTAACTAACTACTCCCCTGCCAGTCTGATCGACACCTAACTGCCCCCCTGTCAGCTTAACTTCCCCTAACTGCCCTCCCCTGCAGGGCTGGTCGCCCCCAAAGGCCCTCCTCTGCCAGCCTGGTCACCCTTAACTGCCCTCCCTTTCAGGCCTCATTGCCCCAACTGTCCTTTCTTTCAGGCCTGATTACCCACAACTGACCTCCCCTGCCAGTCATCATGTGGTGGCCATCTTGTGTCCACATGGGAGCAGCCATCTTGTGTGTTGGATTGATGGTCAATTTGCATATTACCTCTTTATAAGATAGGATAACATTTTATAATCTGTCTATTAATTGTATTATAGTTTAAATAATCATGTAAACCCATAATTCTTATATAGTAGACCCTTGAACAACATGGAGGATAGGGGCATTGATCCTCATGCAGTTGCGAGTTCATGTAAAACTTTGGATTCACCAAAAATTTGATTTCACTGCCCCCTCTGGATAGTAAAGTCCAAGAAAGCTCAAGTCCCGTATATAAAATGGCATAGAATAATGTATACAGTTGGCACTCTGCATCATGGATTCCCACCCACAGACTGGAAACAATTCAGGTATTTATAGAAAAAAATCTACATATAGGAATTCAGGAGCACACCTTTACTGAGACCATTATATAATGACTCATAACTGTGCAGATTTAGACCTCCAGATTTTTTAACACAGTCATGATATTAAATGATGTGTGCTAAACTTTTTACAAATTTTATCTCAATCAATTGTCAAGATTCAAACTTGGGAACTGCAAGGTTGAAATTGCAATCAGGAAATAAAATTTAGGTGTTAGCCAAAAACTCATGAACTCTGTGAGGGTTTGAATTGATAGTCAAAACTTAGTGCCTACTTAGTGCCAAACACGCTTACTGAGCACCTGTAATCTTATTAAGAAAACGAGGATAAATCCTTTCTTCCTCCATGACTGATTTTGCAGTTGGTTATCTATATATATAAAAGCCTAAGTGACTGACCGACCAAACAACTGAATATCCAAACAACTGGTTGACCTGTCAACAGGTTGCTACGATGCCCACTGACCACCAGGGGGAAGATGATCAATGCAGGAGCTGCCCCCTGATGGTCAGTGCACTCCCACAGTGGGAGCAAGGCTCAGCTGACCACCCATCCCAGCAGCCCAGCAGCCTCGCCCCAGCCACTCAATCCCTCAGTAGTCCTGTAGGTCTAATCTCCGGAGAACGGGCCAGTCACTGAAAGACCAGCACCACCAGCATGACCCCGACAGTGCCACTGGCCTCCTGGAAGTGAGCCTCAGGCACTGCAACTGCTTCCCCTCCCTAGATACTCAGCAAGGGAGGAACAATATAAAAGCGGCCGCCAGGTGGCTCCCGACAACCTGCTGGAATGTCAGCGGGATGGATCCAAATCCCAGGCCAGCAAGAGCATCCCACTGCCCACCTGGAGGGGCAATTGTGTCATGGAACCCAAACCCCCTTTGGGATGGGAGCCAGACGAAGGGCTCATGGCTGCTGAGCACCGCATTGGTGGCACAAGACTTTCCCGATTGGGACTGTATGGGCAGGAGCCCACAGCAGGCACAGCAGGGCCAGGATGAGCAGGAGCAGCAGGCAGGAGAGGCAGGTGGCTTTGTAATGCTGGTTTCTGCCTGATCCCCGCAGGCCACCCTGAGGGACCCCACCCATGCACAAATTCGTGCACCAGGCCTCTAGTTCAGTGATAACTTTCCTTAATCACTTAGAACTTATATTCAGCTACAAATATCAGATACTCAGCATGGACAATAGTGTGATGATTGCCGGGGCCAGGGGTGGGGGGTGGAGGAGAAAAAGGGCATAACAGGGATAAATGGTGATGGGATAAATAAAATAAAATAAAATAAAAAAGATAGTGGCTCATTCCAATGAAGGGTTTTTCTCACACAATGTGCAGTAGTCAGTGCAGAAGCGGAAGGGCAGCTCTGTAATGTCATCAGAGCCCAGGCTTCCCTCTTTCTGCTCCATCACCTGAGTGCCTGCTTGCCTCATGGCACAATATGGTTGCCATCCTCCAGCCATCCCTGTTGCCTTTCTGGCAGGAAGAGTGGATGGGCAAGGAGTAAACAAAACATGCCCACTGAGTCAGCTCCCCTTCAATGGAGGTTTCCCAGCATCCTCACCTAGTAGCTTCCTCTTGCTTCTCATTGGCCAGATTTTTGTTACCTATTCACCCCTAAATGGAAAGGTGGCTGAGAAACTGGGAAGAGGGATGTTTGCTATCCTAGGCCTGCCGTGCACCTTTGAGCGTTGGTAGACTGTCTCTTGCTTATACAGTCACTCTGGTAACTCTTGGACTGGTGCTCTAGGCTTACGAAGACTCACAGCTGCCTACACGTTGGGGATCAAGGAGTGCAGAAGGCTCAAAGGCCAAGTACTATAGGTTGGTAGTGGCTATATGACTAAGATTTAATGGGTGAATGACATGCTCTAGGACAGGGGTGGGCAACCCTTGGCATGCGTGCCAAACATGGCACACCAGTAACTTGCTGGCAAGAGAACCCCTCTCTTATAATCTTCCATTTACAATTTTATTCTTAATATCGACTTTTTTATTTTTCATATAAATTCAGTGTAGGTGCATCTTAGATAAATAAATAATTTTACATAACAAGTTATCTTAAAGACCACAGACATTGGTTGATGAGAGAGGGGAAGAGCAATTCCAATAGTGTTGAAAATGAACTATTGAGGATTTGGAATGTCATTCCAGAAAATTTTTTCTGTTTAAAAAACTTTGCAACAGCGTTACGCTCCATGTTTTTATCCACATACGCTTGTGAATATTTGTTCTCAGTGTTAAATTTTGTTAAGTCTCATCATAGGAGTAGCCTGACAGATGAAAGTAGTAGCTCATGCAAATCTCTGATGGTCACGAAATATAAACCTGATGTAAAATCTCTGTCATCAGTGATGCAGCAACAAAAGTCCCACTGATAATATCAAACGGAGTCATAAAGTTTTCTATCAGACTATCAGTGTACATGTATACATTAAAAAATAAATGTATTTTTCATCATCATATACTGTGTTTTTGTCGCTTGGATAAATTTGATTATATCTTCAAGGTTCCTCACATACGTGCACCTTAAGAGATATCAAGTAGGTGTTACATGTTCTCAAAAATTAAGGTTGTCAGGCAGAAGAATTTTGAGTCAGAGAGTCTGCTGGTTTTGGCTCGCACTCACAAAAAGGTTGCCCACCCCTGCTCTAGGACATACAGGAAGGCGGTTTGAGTTAGCTTCTCATCCCGTGTCTTCCCACACACTACACAAACCTCATAACAGACTTTAACCTCCTAGGTGCAAAAAGGAACAGCCTGGGGTGGGGCGAGTTCAAAAGGTCTGGTGAAATATTCTCTCTTCACTGTGATGTGCATGGAAAATCCCCTTTTGGCCATGTTTGCACATGTCCAGGAAATGGGAGCAGACAGCTTCAAATCGGTTCCAGAGACAGCTCACTGGAGAGGGACCCAGCAAAGGCTCAGGTGCCCCTCCAGGGAAAGAATCTCAGTCAGACCCAGCACAGAGGCATGTAAGCACTCTCCACTGCTCCAGGGCCCTCTGGGCAGATGTGGGGTGGCTGAGATCGCAGCCTCTGAGAGTCCAGGTGACAGGATGGTCACAGAGACGTAAATGAGGGCAGAGGGAACAGAGTCAACAATATGGTGATAAATATGCCGAGGCCAGGTGGGTCCTGCAAATATCAGGGGAGCACTCTGTAAAGTACATAATTTTCTAACCACTATGCTGTACTCCTGAAACGAATGCAGATTGATATTGAATGTAAAGTGTAACTAAAAACAAAAGATGCTCCTGATGAGGGTTTTGGTAAGGGGACAGAAAAGGTGAGGCTGGCTGTGGAGTCCTTAGAAAGAAACAACAAAACAACCAGCTTCATTCTGTGAGGTCATGGACCCTCCCTGGCCCCTGGGAAATCTCCCCAGTGATCTCATCATGTTATTATCTAAATATTTGGTCTACACAGAGGAGTAGGAAGTGCAGGGCTGCTAAAGCCACAGGACAGGGAACAAGTATCACCTCTCAGTGGTGCTTGTCACTTTTTGAGGCAAAACTGAAGGAAAAAAGGAAACCAAAACAAACAGCCCCCCACATCCAAAAGAATCCTTTTCTGTGTGTCAAATGACACTGAGGCTTGTCCTCTAAAGCTGCTACCAGCAAAACTACAGATGCCTCCCCATCCGCCCTCCCTGCCATCACACTGAGCAGCCAGCCCACACAGCGTGAGGCAGGCCCCTGTCCGCTGGGCTCTGATCTCGATCCAGCTGTCTGGTGATGTCAGCTGCCTGTCCTTATTTGGGCAGCCCTTTCAGGTTCAATTTCACATTACAAATCAGTGCTTTCACCTGTGCCTTGAGTCACTAGGGCTTTCCCCAGTGGCCCAAAGCTGTCTCCCTCCACAACTCCTCAGGTGTTTCTACTTCTCCCTGTTGAGTCTGTTTTTGTTTGGCAGGGTGCAAGAGTTTTTTAGATGCATTTATAAATGTTAGAAAAATGATAACAACTGAAGCCCTATGGAGAACTTAGAGATCTTTGAGGCCATCCGATTCAGAAACAGATAAATGGACCATTCTATAGCTTCCCTTAAAGCTCCCGCTGTCTGCCACAGCAAGCCTGTGGGTACATGCATCTGAAGCTCAGAGCCCAATGTTCCCTGTGCCCTTGCTACCCAAAGTGTGGTCCATGGACTGGCGGCAGCAACGCCACCAGGGAGCTTGTTAGATGTGCACGATTTTGAAGCTCAACCCAGAGCTACTGGGTCGGAGTCTGTATGTTAAGAAGATCCCCAGGGGATTGGTATGCTCTTTAGAGTCTGAGAAACGCAGCCCATGAGACCCTTTTTAAAGCTAGTTCTGATAGCTAGTAGTCTAAGACCGGGGAGGACCGGAGAGCTGGGCCCTGCCTCTCAGGTGGGCAGGTTATTATCAATCACCCAGAACTATTTTCTGTCCCATCGTCCAATCTGAGGAGAGACTAGGGATGGAGGTGGGTATCAGCACATTTCCTTAGATAATAGTCTGGGGCTACATCTCTGGGCCATTTTAGAGCAAAAGGCCTGGATTAGTGACATTCAGACAAAGATAGCTCTTCTGATTAGCAAGTAATGAGCACAGGGTGTCCTGGAGGGAGAGGAGGCGGGAAAGGGCAGGGAAGCAGTGGGATGTTGCACAGACACGTTAGTTCAGCAGCCAGAGACCTGGAAGTGTATGGCAGTTCCTCGCATGAAAGTGGGGTGAGCAGCTGGAGCTGAACATACCCAGCCTTTGCAGGGAAAACCACGGTTGCCATGGGATTTCCTGGGACCAAGGGCTCCAGGCACAGCCTCAGACTGCCCAGGGCTGTCCCCGGGGCGCTCTGTGCTTAGTGAGACAATCTGAGGAGAGACTGCATAGTTGGGTGGCAAATGGAGACAACATGCAGGCAGCAGCCTGCAGGTGACAGCACTCAGGGTGAAAGATTTTCGTGCCCATTAAAGAGGATATTGGTGCCTAAGGAGGCCATCCCTGTGCTTTCCCTGACCATCGCAAATGCCAGTCATGTCTGCCTCTGTGCAAGGGCCACAAGTGCTTTGAAGCTGGATCCAGCTTTTGTCTGAGGTGAAGACAAACCTCTCTCTATTCAATTCAGACTACTGCAATGGATATCGTCTCCGATCTGGATTCTCTTACTTTTAAATAAGAGCAACGTTCAGTTCATTTCTACTGTTCAGGGAAGGAGATGGAGTGAGGGAGGTGCCGCCCTGCAGAGAGGCACAGCCCCAGCTTGGGTTGGGAGAGCGCAGGTGGCGTGTTTGGGTGGAAGCAGCAACCTGTTCCTTTCTCATCATTAGACACCAGGCTGCCCATTCAGATGCTTAGTTTCCTCCCTTACCCCTGAGCTCCAAGGCCAGCCAAGTCTTTGGAATTTAGTCTTGGCACAAGGAAAGAAAAGAGCACCCCTCTCCCGCCCTGGCTCCTTTATTCCCGGGACCTCAGCTCCTGGGCAGGCTCTAGTTCCCATCTGCAGGATACAACCAGGGAGAAATAGGACCCTGCTGGCCTCTGCCGGGCAGGTGGGCTTTGAAATTAGGTCAGAATCTCAAATCCAGAAGCTGAGTCCCCTGCAGTCAGGCTGTGTGCCCCTGTGATTCCTCAGCAGCCAGCCAGCCACTGCTCTGGTCTCCGCCCCTTCAGTGTCTGCCTGCAGGACAGGGTCCTGCCATGTCCTCTTCTGCAGCTGTGTCTGTGGCTCACTCCCCCTGGACCCTGGTGGGGGAATCTGAGCCACTGGATGCTGGGCCCAGCCAGCTGTAATTAAGCAGGTGGTTTTATTCTGATGTTTTGACACCTGGGCCCTGGTTGACCCTGGAGAGACTGCCCTCCAGGGTCACCAATTCCTCAGCACAGTGAAGATCCCACCTAGGAGAGACCCTTCAGATGCAAACTAACCAATCCAGGGCCCATACCCACCACCTCCCCTACCAGGCTCTCACCCTTGGGCGCTGTCTCCTCCTGTAAGTGCAGCAGGGCCAGCTGCTGGACAACTAGGGCCACAAGTGCAAGGGCCACAAGTGCTTTGAAGCTGGATCCAGAACCTGCCATACCCAGGCTGCTCATCCATTCCTTCCCAGGGGAACCACGAGGAGGGTGGTGCCCAGGTTTCCTCCTCACCCCCAGTGCCTCCTGGCTGACCCGGTGCTCCCCTCCCTGGCCCTGTGTGATGTGCTATGGCTCCTGTTCTAGGAATTGTGAGTATAAACACTCCTTTTCTGCTCTAGCTGATTTGGCTTGGTGAATAGAGCATCGGCTTGAGGACTAAAAGGTCCCATATGATTCTGCTCAGGGACACATGCCCTGGTTGCTGGCTTGATTCCACAGTAAGGGGTGTGCAGGAGGCAACCAATCAATGATTCTCTCTCATCAATGATGTTTCTATCTCTCCCACCCTCTCCCTTCCCCTTTGAAATCAACAAAATATATATATGTATATATATATTTTTTTAAAAAAAACAACCATCTTTTTGTGTGACAGTTATTTGGAAATAAATGTCTGTGTGTCTTTCCATTGAAATCTGAGATACGTTATAAAACATGAGCCATCCTACCCCTAGATTGAGACTGGATCTAGCTCCTTGAACCCACAGTTCATGTCCCCTCTGGGTACACTTCCTGTCCTTCCTGAATTCCAATTTGGAACCCACCCCCACCTTGTGATACTTTATTTTTATCTGATTAGCTATTCCAGGACCAGCGGCATCTGAAAATGAGGAACAGGACTCTGGTGTACACGCCAAACACTGCACCTGAGCCTCTGAGATGCATTTCCTGAACTGGGGCTCTTACTTCTGGTGGATGGATTCCAGGAGTGAAACTGCTCGGCTGGGGGAATACTATGCAGTTCATTTTGGTAGATGTTTGCAGATAGCTTTCCAAAGAGCCTGTCACATTCACATTTCCACCAGCAGGACGTGAAATGACCTTTCCCTGCCAGTGCCTGGGGATCCTGGCATTCTTGGAGTCCAACTCTCCAGTGGCCCAGGAGTGGTGCTGGCCTCTGCTGGGCAGGTGGGTCTTGAAATTAGATGCATTTATAAATGTTAGTGAAATGATAGCAACTGAAGCCCTGTAGAGAACCTAGAGATCTTTGAAGCAGTCCAATTCAAAGGGTTTGCCTTAAGCAAACCCCTCTCTGCCAGGAGCATGGGGCACCCCGGGGGCTGGGGTGGGGCTGCTGGCAACTGGGTTTCAGTTCCACTCAACTATGTGCATCTGAACTCTATTACTCAGGCACCTGGGGACACTTGTTCAGACCACAGGCTCAAGTTTACAGCTATATAATTGTGCTGGGACAGCTCTGCCATCCAAGCTGGGACTTGCATGTGGCCATGAGAGGACTGTGCCCTCTCTTCAGGCCAAGGCTTGAACCTGTCTGAAATACTGTAGCCAGGCCCCATACCCAACAAAGAGCCATGCGGGTGCATTTGAGACTTGCTTACTAACAAGGAGTATGGAGAGCGGCTACAGTGTTTGCATAGGTTCAAGCCTTGGACTAATGAGAGGGGATGGTCCTCTTGTGGGCAAAGCTACGTGTAAGTCCCAGCTTGGAGGGCAAAGCCCTCCCAGCATAATTATAGCCAAAGACTATCATTGTAAGCTTGACCTTATGGTCCGAACCTGTGGTCCCAGGTGGCTAAGTGATGTAGGCTGTGGAAGATGCAGCAAGTGCTGCTAAAACTAAGCTTGATAGAGTTTAGGTGCATGTAATTGAGTAGATTTAAAACCCTACAGAACATTGTAAACATCTTGCAAACGCCCGTACTTTGCCTAGTGGAATCTGGCTATAAAATAAAGACTTGGCTTGCAGGCTTTGGCACTGTCTCTCCATCTGAGAGCAGCATCCCACCTGGCTCCAGCTTTATTCTCTTGTCTGTCTTCTTTAATCCTTCACCGTCCCCCTCCCCCATCCCCATGGTTCACCCCTGGCTGTGCTAAGCGAGGCATAGAGGAGCCTATGCACACTTAACTTCTGTTTTGTGCACCCTACATGTGAGTCCTGTCTTTCTCATCTCTCTCTCTCTCTCTCTCTCACACACACACACACACAATCAGTCAGATTTTGATTTGATCAATAATAAATGATGACCTACAATATGCAAGATTTAGCTTTTAGAAAAATTTGAGCAAATTTACCTTTTTGTGCCTCAGTTTTCTCATCTGTAAAATGGGAATAGTACCAACTTCAGAGTTATTATGATTAAATGGGTTGGTGCATGGTAAGTGACAATGTTTCTTACATAAGGGGATGAGTGCTGGCCCAATATGCCCATGAGTGTAAGGGCCCTACAGGAAGTAGTGGAAAGGCCCACAGGGTCCCTGTATAGTGCATGCAGAAGATGCCAGCTGCACATATGGAGGAGTGGATGAGCATACATTTGTACTAGTATGCAGCCTTTCAATGGAGCAGACAGGCAGAAAAAAAGAAGAGATTTAATACAGTTTCTTTGAAGAGAGTTCTGCCAGTCCAACGAGGTCAGATCAAGCGTCTATCTCATCTTATCTCCCTCCTTCTCACTTCAACTCCAGTATCACCTCAGGAAGATGATTCCCCCAATAAACTTGAAACTAGAAGCTCAGCTGAGATCAGAATCACAGGCTGGACACCTGACTTTCTAGGTGAGAATGATTGGAAGCCAAAGGGTCACAGGCTGGCCACCTGACTTTCCATGTGAGAATGATCGGAAAGCCACAGGGCCTGCACCATTGTCACCTTCCTCGTTTAAGGGCATAGTTGCAGTCTCCTTTCTCCCAGGTTGGGCCTCAAACAAAGGAGAGAATGAGTCCCTTTAAGCAGGGTTGTCACCCTGTCACTAACGTCAGCATCAGGCTGGCCATTTGGACAAATCCATGCTCCATAAAGGAGAAAGAAGGGCCCAGTGAGGGTTGTGGCTCTCTGTTGTGCGGCTGAGGCCTAACAAGGGCCTGCAGCCTGGAATCTGTCTCCCTCAGGGGTGCTGGCCCCAGAGGGCCTGAGTGTGTCTGGCTACGTGTGTTCTAAAACTTCTAATTGGGATGCCTGTAGGGTGGAGGGTGAGTGTGGGAGTTGCCCTGGCTCTCTGAGCCCTGCCCTGTCATCTGATTCATTGCCTGCTTCCCAGGGGACGTGCCTGGCTCCCATGGGCCTGTGGGGTAGCTGCCTTCACATGGAGGAGACCCTGAGTCTTGTGTGATTCTCACTGAGTGACAACTGGGCTGGCCCAAAGCACAGGATGTGGCCTCTGCCTCTTCCCTTTAGACCCCAGGCCCTGCAGGGTCCAGTTCTCTGTTCCTGCCCCAGCCTGAGGCACCTTATAGAGGAGCATCTGCCAGAACTAAGACCAACCTCGTGACACCCCCTCAGTGACAGCTAAGGGCTACCCCTCAGTGTCCAGCCTGAAAGTAAGGTCCACTCTGCTGGCCCCTCTCTCCCATCCTGGCCACTCCCTTCCGGCTGGCCACACTGTGTGGCCCAGGTGAGTCTAGAATCCTCATCATAATCTCCAACCTTTATTCAGAGCTCACTGAAACACAGGTTAGGCCAGGGGTGGACAACCTTTTTGTGAGTGCTTGCCAAAACCAGCAGAATCTCTGACTCAAAATTCTTCTGCGTGCCAACCCTAATTTTTTGAGAACATGTTATGCCTACTTGATATCTCTTAAGGTGTAGGTATGTGAAGAACCTTAAAGAAATAATAAAATTCACTCAAGCAACAAAAAAACAGTCTATGATAATGAAAAATACATTTATTTTTTAATGTATACATGTACACTGATAGTCTGACAGAAAACTTTATGACTCCGTTTGATATTATCAGTGGGACTTTTGCTGCTGCATCACTGATGACAGAGATTTTACATCAAGTTTATATTTCCTGACCTTCAGAGATATGCACGAGCTACTACTTTCATCCGTCATGCTACTCCTATGATGAGACTTAACAAAATTCATCACCGAGAACAAAGATTCACAAGCGCATGTGGATGAAAACATGGAGAGTAATGCTGTTTCAAAGTTTTTTAAACAGAAAAAAATTTCTGGAATGGCATTCAAAGTCCTCAATAGTTCGTTTTCGACTCTTCTCTCTGGTACTCCTGTCTCTAATCACTTTTTTTCAATGTTTTCCAAGTCCATTGTAAGGTCAATAAATTTCTGCTTCTAAATTGAGCTACTCTGAAATTCAATTAAATGCATTTCAAAGTCAGCCATGTGTATCCATGCAAACATTTGTAAGTTTATTTCCTCTAGTTTCATTCTGTCTGGAAACCTCTTGAATTTTGCTGTCTCTTCCAGTTCTCTGAATTTCGCAAATCATGAGAACTGCTCAATAGTTGACTTGATGATGTTTATAAACGGCTTTTGAAGGCTTTGATAGTCTGTTCTGTAACCTTTTGGGAGGTCTTTGATGTGCCTCTTTAGATTTGGGAAATATCTAAATCGCTCACCATCCACATCCCTCTTAAGGACTTCCAGTTTCTTTTCAAAAGCCTTTATGTAACCAAACATAACATCAAGTGTCTTGCCAGTTCCGTGTAATTTAACATTTAAGTCATTCAAATATTCACAAAATTTGTAAATGGAAGATTATAAGAGAGGGTTTCGCTTGCCAGCAAAAGTTACTGGTGTGCCATGTTTGGTTCACATGCCAGGGGTTGCCTGCCCCTGGTTTAGGCTCTATCCTAGCAGCTTTAGTTCTTTGACTCAGCCTTCAGGGGGTGAAAACAGTGAATTAGAAAGCAGGACAAAAGGTATCCAGAGGAAACGGAACAGTTGACGAAGTGGAAGGTGAGACCACTGAAACACCTCGCTACTGTGTGGACCCCACTGAGAGGCCGCCTGGAGCCCCACAGATGAGGTGTCAGTGTGCCTGCCAGTCAGTGAAGGCCAAGGGGTCTGTCGAGCAGTATCCTCTGGGAGGGAGATGCTTGTTATCTAGGCAGGTGGTGTGCACAGGATTAAGGTGGGCACGGAGTTTAGAAATATCCCCCTCCCCAACTCTGTCACCCATAGGGCAGACAAAACTCCAAATTCTTTATGGTGAGGAGAGGAGATCAGCTCCCTGTGTCTGGTGGAAGCCACTTTGAGAGCCAAAGCACTATGGTAGGCACATAGTAGGCCTTCTGTGGGCATACAGTTCCCCTTCTGTTCCATGGGGCTTGGTTGGGATGGACTTGGACTTGGGACATGAGTGGCGGGATGGTACATTGACGACTTATAGTTTCATAGTTACTCATCTCTGTTTCACAAGCTCCATTGTAAGAGGCATCTGGATTTCAGAGATGTTAAAATGGGGGAGGAGGAGACAATGCATCTTAGAATTGATGCCATACTTCATTGGTTCAGGAAATCCTTGCCTTTGGGGGAACTATAATGCTCGTTAATGTGTGGATGGCACCAACAAGTCCTGTATTAAAGGCACCTGCTTAACTCGAGTGAGCTCTCTTCTCCCAGACTCCCCCCAGAGAGCCTTCTCTGCGTGGATCCGCAGCATTCTTCCACCCTGGAACACATTTTAAGTCATTTAGAAAAGTTCAAATTGTAGTCAGTATACTTCCTTCATTGACCTTAGTTCTAAGCTATGATACGTTTTAGAAAGATTTCCATTTAAAATGCTTAAAGAAATGTCACTTTTAGCTACAGATTTGCATGAATGCTTCAGGGAGCTTGGGACTCTCCAGGCCTGCTCCAAGGGCTGATTTGCATAAAGGGCCCTAGGCTTTGGGGAAATTGCTGTCAGGCCTTTCCACATTTAAATTTAGATTGTGCTCTCCAGAAAGGGTGCTGTGGAATAGGTCACCTTCCCAGATCCACCAGGAGCCAGAAAGAAGTACCTCCTATCCCACTCTCTTCCCATAGCCGCTGACCAGCTATGAAATCCTTGCCTGACAGTGGGACAGAGGGCAGTGTAATATCCACTCCAGAGCTCCCTACAGGATCAGCCTGAGGCTGAGACTTTACTTCAAATTGCACCCTTGCCCCATCTCTTCTCCTTCCCTCACTCCCTTACCTGGTTTTCTTGGGGCCACTTCCTTCATAAAGCACTGACAGGTGAATTCTTGTCTCAGCGCCTATCTCCAGGAACCCTAACCCCAAACAGGCACCTAAAAATTAATTGCACTTCCAAGGTAAAGTACAGCATAGGGAATGTAGCCACTAGTATTGTAGTAAGTATGTACAGTGTCAGGTGCATATTAGAAATACTTTGTAAAGTATATGATTATCTAACCTCTCTGCTGTACACCTGAAACTAATACAACATAATTTTGAATGTGATGTGTAATTGAAAAATTAAAAATTACATAGAAAAATCCCCAAAACATTTAATTATGCTTCTTAGATATTTTAAACATCAATTTATATTAAAACTAGAGGCCCGGTGCACAAAACTTGTGTACAGGTAGAGTCCCTAAGCCTGACAGGTGGTTGGGGGGCCCTCACGCTGGCACCTGCCTTGGCTGGCCTGGGGGCTGGGGGCAGCTCCTGCATTAAGTGTCTCAACCCTGGTGGTCAGTGTGTGTCATAGCAACCAGTCATTTTGCCATTTGGTTGATTTGCATATAAGGCTTTTATTATAAAGGATTTCTTCAGGGTTTCATTGTTTCTTTTAATAGTTGCCTGTTTGCATCCAGATTCAAATATGGTCCTTGCATGTAAGCAGGGTAACTTTTTAGGTCCATATTAAGTTTCAGGCTTCCTTTCTTTTCTCTCTCTCTGCAGTTTTACTGTTTGGTTTGGTTTTTGAGAAACCAGGATGCATGTCTTGGGAGTTTTCCTCAGTCCAGTTTCAAATGCTGGCATGGAGTTGGTTTTATTTAACATCTTCTTCTGCCCTTGTTCTCCCTGTAAACTGATAATGAAAGGGCGAGGACTATGCCCTCCATCTTGCCCCAGGGTTAGGGCTACACCCTCCCTCTTACCCTGGATCCTCCATTTTTGGGCAGCCATGTGCTCGGCAAGGCTTCTTCCCAGAAGCCCAAGCCTCTGCTAGCCACACCCAGGACTTCTTTAAACTAACCAATGACAATCAAGGGAAGTGCTCGCCACAGATATAACCACATCCTGTGTAACAAGACACCGACTTTCACCTGGCCAATCGGCAGGGCCCACAGTCCTTTCTCTTCCCCTTACTCCAAGCCCCTATAAAACCCCTCTTCCCACAGGGTTAGCTCTTTCTGCCACTTGCTGCTGCGTCAGTAAGGAGGGTAGGGGAGCCAAGCCCGGGTTTGAATAAAGACTCTTATGCTTTTGCATTGGACATGGCTGGCTTCCTGGTGTGGTCTCATGGGGATCCTGAAATCTGGGCATAATAATAGTTGCCTCTTGAGACAGGATTAGAGTCAGCTTTGATTTTTGGTCCAGAGGTGTTGTGTCTTCCATTAGCAAGTGACTAATTTTTGGTTGTTTTTCTCTTTGTGATGTTAACATTCATTGATACTCAGTATTCAGACACATTAATTTATTGGGGGTTGCCAAATGATATTCAAATTCCAATATTTCTTTTCTATTGGATGGAATATTCTAGAATATTGACTGAAACATCCCCTTATCAACTATTTGGTAACCTTGAAGTACAATTTGTATAAGGAATGCAAAGAAGAAATGTTTGCTTTTATCCTTTATTTAGCTATTTTCAAAATAATGAGTTGTTTCTTGAACATCCTTGAAAGTTTTCTACTTGTCTACCCTGCTGCCGGAAGCCGGTCCATCCTTGCTGCTTGACACAGTCGCTGTAGGAAAGAAACATCTGCACAGCATATGTTTCAAGGGACCTGGCATATATAGCATATTGTTCTTAATATGTTTGCTCTCCTTAGTGCCATGTGTTTTAACCAAGGTCACCTCTCTGAGAAAGGTTGTTTCCCCAGGTGGGGATTTTTCCCTGAGGTTAGGGAGGGGATACAACCCCTTAATTAAGTGCCAGGTGGGTAGTTAAGCTACATAATCTTTACTCCCTGGAATGGAGATAAGAAACGCCCTAACCTTTGTAATAGAAATTGACAGGATTAAAATCAGCTGGTATAAATACTGATGTAACAAGACAATAAACATCAGATACTCATCAGTTCCTAACCAGAACTCCAACCAGAACTTTGGCTGGAGATCCTGGCTAGAGGTCCTGACTAGGCTGCTGATCAACTGAAGGCTGTCTTCATGTCATTCCTTCTTCGCCAACTCCGTCCACACCTTAGGGGACCCCTGGACCTGCTGGGGTTGGACTCCAGCACCCTGCCAGCATGGCTCAGTGGTTGAGCATCAAGCTGTGGACCAGGAGGTCATGGTTTGATTCTTAGTCAGGGCACATACCTGAGTTGGCTTGATCCCTAGTGGGGGGCATGCAGGAGGCAGCCAGTCAGTAATTCTCTCTCATCATTGATGTTTCTCTCTCTCTCTCTTTTTCTCTCTCTCTTTCTCCCTTTCTCTCTGAAATCAGTAAAAATATATTTTTTTAAAAATTTCTTCTTGTCTTATCCCAGTAGCATATTTGCTGTTTAAATTATAGCAGTTCCTTTATTGTTTATTTGTTTCTGGCCTAAGTTATGTTCTACAATAAATCTGAAGCCTTTCACTGTCAAACTGCTACTTTCTCCATGCCATATCTGTATAATGTGTCTTGGTTTTGGGAGTAGGCTAAATAAGGACCCCCCAAAGAATGTTCACATCTGTACCCAAGGACTTGTGATTATGTTAACTTACATGGCAAAGAAGACTTTGCAGATGTGATTAACTTAATGATCTTGTGATAAGGATTATCCAGGTTGATTCAATCACAAGGGTCCTTAGAAGGGACAGATAGGCACATTAGGGTCAGAGAGAAAAGAGATAGGATGATGGGAGCAGAGATCAGAGACATACACTTTGAATATAGAGGTAGAGTCCACAAGCCAAGGAATGCAGGCAGTCTCTAAGAGGTTGGAAAAGGCAAAGATATAAAGTTTTCCCTAGGGCCCTGGAGGGATTGTGGCCCTGCTAACATTTTGATTTCAGGCTATAAAAACCCATTTTGAGCTTCCGACCTGCAGAACTGTAAAGTAATATATGTGTGTTCTTTTAAACAATAAGTTTACGGTAATGTGTTATAGCAGCCATAAGAAATGAACACAACTTGACTTGTGAAAATATCTGCACCTGTTTTGAACTCATGGTTTTATTTAATAGGTCATTTTTGGATTTATAGATGTTTCTTAGTATTATGTTCCCATCATCCAAATTCAGAACAAAGCTAGTGGGTTTCCACCAGACTGTTGCTAGCCTTAACTGCTTATCAATTGTTTTAAAATATTTTATGTAATGTGGGATTTCATGTGTTGAACGGGTTTTATGTGCCAGGCACTGCGCTATGAACTTGGAATGGGCTATCTTACTTATGTGTCACAACAAAACCATGAGGCAGGAACTATTATCCCCATTTTGCTGGGGCTTGAAGAAGCAAAGCAGCATGACCAGTCATCAGCAGAGTTGATATTCAAGCCCAGTCTGCCAGATTTTAAAACACATCTCTGCTCTGCCACGTTGATCTGTCACTGTTCTGTGTTCAATTTCTCTAGCTGGGGTAGAATATTAAGAATCTGCCCTGGCCGGTTGTGGGGCGCAGTTACGGTGTTTTGGACAGGGTCCTCTCATTGCCACCTGCAAGTCCCAGCTGGAGGGCAGGGCCCTCCCAGCACAATCATAACCAATGGCTGTGGTTGTAAGCTTGAACCTAAGGTTCAAACACGTGGCCCCACATTCCTTGTGCTAGAGTTCGGGTGCATGTAGTTGAGTAGAGTTGGAGCTCACGAGAATGCTGTAAACAATGTGATCATGCCCCTGCTTTGCCTCGTGACATCTGCTATAAAATAAAGACATGGCTTGTAGGCGCAGTGCTTGTCTCCTCATCAGGGAGGTAGCGGCCCACCGAGACCCAGCTATTATTCTCTTGTCTGTCTTTTCCTTAATCCTTTCACCGCCCCCCCCCCCCCCCCAACTCGGGATCACCCTTGGTCTTGCAGCCACAGCCGGTTTGGCTCAGTGGATAGAGCGTTGACCTGCGGACTCAAGGGTCCTGGGTTCGATTCCGGTCAAGGGAGTGTGCCTTGGTTGCAGGCACATACCAGGTGGGGGGGTGGTGTGCAGGAGGCAACTGATCAATGTTTCTCCTCGGTGTTTCTGGCTCTCTATCCCTCTCTGTAAAAAATCGATAAAATATATTTAAAATAATAGAATCTGAAGCGCCATGAATTTTCAGAAAAGATGTGTTGCTATAAATGTATCTTTCTTGGGGTTTTCCCAGAAATGTCTAGTTTCCTAGAAATGTCATGTGCTTGTCCCAGATGTCAGGCGGAAATGATTTCACACATCAAAATTGAAATTGTGATTGTTGGAAAAGTCAGAGGGATCAATCAAAAGCATTGAAGGAAAAGCAAAAACTCTCTCTGTCTTGGCAGGAACCTATAATTTCCCTGAGGGGAAAATCCTCTCTAAAGAGTAAAAGTTTTGCCCTAACCGGTTTGGCTCAGTGGATAGAGCATCAGCCTGCGGACTCAAGGGTTCCAGGTTCGATTCCGGTCAAGGGCATGTACCTTGGTTGTGGGCACATACACACAAGGGAGTGTACAGGAGGCTGATGAATGTTTCTCTCTCATCGATGTTTCTAACTCTCTATCCCTCTCCTTTCCTCTCTGTAAAAAATCAATAAAATATATTTTTTTAAAAAGAGTAAAACTTTTGAATTAATATCGAACAAAGTTATGGTGTAAACTCATATTCTGCCTATGAAGTTTTCTGAAACTGTATTATTCTTCGGTTGGTTTTTGTTACCTACACACTAGAAACGTTAGCCAAGGACAGATGCTATTTTTTCCCTTGTGCCCTCTTCTGTTTCTCAGTTCTCTCTGTTTGAAAGAGAAGAGCGTGCAATTTCATTTTGCATTCTCACCTTTCCCAGCTCTGTGTTACATGTAGTCTGCTCGGGGGGGAGGAGATACAACGTTGTTCCTCAGGCATCTCTTCTGAACGAATCAGCTGACACATTAAACCAGCTAACAGCAAATCCTCGAGTTCTACCAATCAGCCCCTTTGCTCTTTTCCTTCTGAACAATTAGTAAATATATCATTTTTTCAATTTTATATCATACATTTTTCAAAGTCAAGTCCTACCCCTCTTTCAACCATACTGCTCCTATGCCCTTCTTATGTATAAGGACACTTCTCTTGGGAAAAACCTGAAAGACCACAGAGACCACAGTGGTTTGTTATCTGTACCCTCATTTCTTTTTGTCTCTTCTTAATCCACTCTCAGTACATCTCCATCACTGTTTTGTGGGACAAGTTCTAGTGGGTTCGTTTGGGGTAGGGATGGATGTGGAAGCCAACTGGATATCTTTGTTATGACCAAACTAAACCTTCTGTTTCCCCTCCAGCCTCTAAAAACCTCCTCCTCATTCAGTGTTTACAGCAAGTCCTTAAATAATATTGTTTTTTTCAATGTTGTTTTGTTATAACATTGATGCCACAGGAACTTAACTCTTGTTTGTATCAATTAGCCAATGGTAAAATTCGTTTTATTGCATGTTGTTGTTTTTTTGCTGAAAGGCACAGAACCTATCAATGGCATTGTGTGGCATATATAATTACACATATCTGTACATACAAATACATATATGTGTGGAGATAATAATAAAATAAATTTTTAGATCTCTTAATATGGTCTAATTACATAAATAAATTTCCTAATATTGAAACATCCTTGGAAATTTGGAATAAATTACACTTGGTCATGGTGTATTAATGTTTTTAATATGCTGTTGAATTCTATTTGCTGATTATTTTTTAGGATTTCAAAATCAAGATTCATAAGCGAGATTAGCCAATACTTTTCTTTTTGTTTCTTCTATCTTTATCAAGTGTAGTTTCCAATGATATACTCAGTTTATTAAAAGAATTAGGTCATTCTACTCATTATTTCCCCTAGCCTCTGGAATAATTTATGAAGCATTTTATTTACCCACTCTTTGAAAGTTTGATAGATGTTCCATGAGAAACATTTTATGAGTTGGTTCTTTAATACTTTTGAATACTTCTTTTATGGAAATCATTTTGATCTCTACTAGTAACAATTTTTTTAAATTGCATTAAAAATTGTATCCATATCTCTTAGATTTTAAAATATTTTTATTCAGCACTTTCAGCAGTCTCAAATTTGTGTTAATTCACCTGTTTCAATGGTTATTTCCCAATTACTATTATTTTATATATAAGGCTGGGAAAAGTAGGTTTATAGATGTAATACAAATAAGTAATACAATAATTAAGAAATAATAATACAGGAATAAACTCTGTGTTTCGTGTACTCACAACTGTAACTCTGCTCAGCCCTGTATTGTTTACTTTTATTCTTTGCTTAGGTTGGCTAGTGCTGTTCTATTTTATTACTTTTTATAAAGTCCTAATTTTGATTTGTTATTCCTAAAAATTATTTTTTCTACCCAAAGTAGTTAAAGATTTTAACTTTATCATTATTTTCTGAGGGTTTAACACAATGTTAATGGGTCTTGAATTTCATTAGGTGTGTTTGCTACATTTATTGAAACAAACATATTAATTTTCTTCTGTTTATTTCTGATAGTGTTGTTAATTACATGGATTTGTAAAACATGATTAACCACCGAGAAATTCTTAGAATGCACCATGTTTGTATTGTTATATTTTTCTTATATATTGTTAGATTTGATTATTGATGTTTTGTATAGGATTTTTCACCTCTGTTCATAAATCAGATTGGTCTTTTCCTTTTCTATAAAATCTTTGTTAGATTTTTGTATCAATATTATCCGGTCCTCATAAAATGAGCTGGGAAATATTCCTTATTCTTTCCTTATTTTGAAGAGTTTATGTAATGTTGGTGTCTTTTCTTCCTTAAATGTTTAGAATAATTCACCTGTTAAGCCATCTGGGCCTGAAGTTCTTTCTGGAAAATTTTTAAAATAACACACCCAACTTTGAGAGTACGAAGAGGACTATTAATATTTTCCTATTATTTGTGACTATTTTAGTAATATTTTTAAAAGAGTTTGTTCATTTCAACTAATTGCCAAATTTGTAAGGCATACATTTTTATGTAATACAGAGATGGGCAAGAGTAGCTTTATAGTTTGTGAGTATGCTAAACACAGAGTTAATATAGCTATTGTAATAATCATAACCCACATGTATTTTTTCCATATGAACAACAGTAAACCTACTTTTGTCTACCCCTGTATGTTCTTATTACACTTTTATTGTTTGTTAAATCTTTAGAATTTTCCTCTTTTATTATATATTAGAGGCCCAGTGCACGAAAATTTGTGCACTCAGCGGGGAAGGGGGGACCCCTCAGCCTGGCCTGTGCCCTCTCGCAGTCTGGGACCCCTCAGGAGATAAAGCCCTGCTGGCTTAGGCCTGCTCCCAGGTGTCAGAGGGCAGGCCCAATCCCTAGGTGCAGCCCCTGGTCAGGCTCAGAGCAGGGCCGATTGGGGAGTTGGGGCGCCGCCCCCTGTCATGCACAGAGCAGGGCAGATTGGGAGGTTGTGTTGCCACCCTCAGTCACACTCAGGGTAGGGCCGATTGGGGGGTTGGGGCACCGCCCCCTGTCACACTCAAGGCAGGGTCGATGGGGAGGTTGAGGAGCTACCCCCTGTCATGCACAGAGCAGGGCCAATCAGGGGGTTGAGGAGCTACCCCCGTCACGCACAGAGCAGGGCTGATCAGGGGGTTGGGGCGCTGCCCCCTGTCACGCACAGAGCAGTGCCCATTGCCTGAGTCCATTCATTGTCTTCACTAGCTGAGTTTAGACAGAGACCCCCCCAAAAGCTAGTAGCCATTGAAAGTCCTAGCAAAGGTCAGGGCTGTGCACCACCCAGTTAATCTAGGAACCACTCAGTTAATTTAGGTAATAATAGTTGAAGCATCCCCACCTTAGTTCCCTTAATTCCTTAGATAGTTATGTAGATTCTTGTTGATTACTGTTAATCAGTTACTCTGCCTACACTCGGAAATCTATTGATAAGCTAACCAGTTACTCTGCCTACACTTGGAAATCTATTGATGAGTTAATCAGATACTTTTGTCTACTCCTGGAAATTGCTGATCTGTGTGTCATTGAAACTTCCTTACTCTGAGGGCTACTCCAGATCAATAAAAGATTGGAGCAGCCTGAGCATGGGTAGAAGTCCCTCTCCTTGAGTTGGACTTGCCTGCCTGGTCCTCCAATATTACAAAATTATCTTGTGTCTTTTTCTCTCATTTGCTGTGCGGCTTCTCTTTCAGGTACCAAACCCTACTCCACGCGGGACATGGAAGGAAACACTCAACAGCCCATCAGGGGGGTTGAGTCTCCGTACCCTGTCACGCACAGAGCAGGGCCCATCGGGGGGGTTGGGGAGCTCCCCCCTGTCACTCACAGAGTAAGGCCGATAGGGGAGTTGGGACACCGCCCCCTGTCACACACAGAGCAAGGCAGATCGGGGGGTTGGGGCGCTGCCCCTGTCACACTCAGGGCAGCGCTGATGGAGGGTTATGGCTCTACCCTGTCACACACAGAGCAGGGCCCATGGGTGGGGGGGTTGGAGAACTGCACCCTGTCACACACAGAGCAGGGCCGATCAGGGGGTTGGGGCGCCACACCCTGTCACACACAGAGCCGCAGGGCGATCAAGGCATTGGGGAGCTTCCCCCTTTCAGGCACAGAGTAGGGCTGATCAGGGGGTTGGGGCACCTTCCCCTGTCACGAACAGAGCAGGGCAGATAGGGAGGTTGTGGCCCCACCTCCTGTCACACACAGAGCCACAGGGCGATCAGAGGTTTTGGGCACTGCCCCCTGTCACGCTGATCTTGGTGCTGGGAGGCCTCACGGCTCTGCTAATCCCGGTGCTGGGAGGCATATTACCCTTTTACTATATAGGATAGATGCCTGGTGCACGGGTGGGGCTGGCTGGTTTGCCCTGAAGGGTGTCCTGGATCAGGGTGGGGGTCCCCACTGAGGTGCCTGGACAGCCTGGGTGAGGGGATGATGGCTGTTTGCAGCTGGTCACACCCCCTTCAGGGTGGGGGTCCCCACTGGGGTGCCTGGCCAGTCTGGGTAAGGAGCTAAGGTCCATTTTCAGGCTGGCAGGTGACTGAAGCTCCAAATTGCTCCTTTTTTTCTTTTTTTTAAATTCAGGGCCAGCTTTAGCTCTGGCTCCAGCTCTGAGGCCTCTGCTGCTGAAAGCAGGTACCTGGTTTGTTTGGGTTCTATAACTCCAGCTCTGAGTTCCCAGCCGGCTTCTCTGGTTTTGTTTAGCTTCTGTATTTGTTACAATGTTTCAAACTGCAAGCTCAGAGGCCGGCAAGGCAGGTGGGGAACATTGGAGTCCTCCCTCACTGAAGCAAGCAAGCCTCATGTTCGCTTCCAGCTGCCTGGCTGCCGGCCACCATCTTGGCTGCCAGGTAATTTGCATATCGCCCTGATTAGCCAATGGAAAGAGTAGCAGTCGTATGCTAATTACCATGTTTCTCTTTTATTAGATAGGATACTGGTAACTTTTTCTGTCTTTTCTTTTTCTTGCCTAGTCTTGCTAGGAACTTATTAATTTTACTAATCTGGGCAAAGAACAAACTTTTGGCTTTCTTCATTTTTATTGCCAATTTTTGTGTATTTCATTATTTTCTTCTTTATCATTTTCTCTAGTTTACTGTTTGACAGTTGATGTTCTATTTTTTCAGTTTTTTGAGGTAAAAGTTAAGCTATTTTTTTCTAACTACTTCTTTCTAACGAATGTATTTAAAGATATATTTTACCCTTAAGCACTGCTTTAGTTGTATCTCCAGTTTGTCTTTATTATATCTTCATTATCATAGAATTCAAAAGTATTTAATTTTATTTTACTATGATCTCTTCTTTGACCCATGTGTTATATAGAAGTCATGGCATAGTTTCAAGCAGTTGTGAATATGTAAGTTATCTTTTTTTTTCTTTTTTAGTTTTTAGCTTAATTCCACTGGGTCAAAGATCATACTCTAAATAATTTTAATAATTGAAATTTATTGAGTTTTGATCCCACATAAGTCTATCTTGGTAAACATTTAAAGTGTACTTAAAATATTAATTTTATCATTCCTAGGTGCCATATACTATAAATGTTAAGTGTATTTAGTTGATTGAGTTTATCAGATCTTATGGATTTTCCTGTCGGTTTGCTCTGTCAGCTCAGCCCTGAGAAAGAAGGAAATTCTGCCATTTACCAACAATATGAATGAACTTTGAGGGTATTACGCCTAGTGAGATAAGCCTGACAGAGAATAACAAATATTGTATAATATCACTTATATGTGAAATCTAAAAAGCCAAACTCACAGAAACAGAGAGTTGAATGGTGGTTACCAGGGCCTAAGGGTGGGGGAATTGGGGAGACATTCTTAAAGGGTATAAACTTGCAACTAGAAGATGAGTAAATTCTGCCATCTTATGCAGAGCATAGTGATTAAAATACACAATACTGTATTATTTACTTAAAATTTGCTAGAAGACTACATCTTAAATGATCTCATGCCCTGAAGAAATAATCATTATGTGACCTGATAGGTTTGCTAAAACTAAGATGGTAATCATATTGCAATAAATAAATGTATAACACCTGCTCATTGTACAACTTAAACAATGTTATATGTTGATTAGCTCTAATAATAAAAGCCTAGCCAAAACCGGTTTGGCTCAGTGGATAGAGTGTCGGCCTGCGGACTGAGGGGTCCCGGGTTCGATTCGTTCAGGGGCGTGTGCCTGGGTTGCGGGCACATCCCCAGTGGGAGATGTGTGGGAGGTGGCTGATCGATGTTTCTCTCTCATCGATGTTTCTGACTATCTCGCTCCCTTCCTCTCTGTAAAAAATCAATAAAATATTTTTGAAAAAAAAAGCCTAATATGCTAATTTGACCAGAGGTCCTTCTGGACGACCTTCCAGATGAAGCCACAGCTGCGGTGGGGGCTGAGCTCCTTGTATTAATATTGTGCATTGGGCCTCTAGTATTTCAATAAAAAAGAGAGGAATGGAGTTGGCAATGCTGTATTTAAAAACCAAAAGTGTCTGGCATGGCAATCGACATCAGACTGGCCCAACATACTGGACAATGCAGAATGGGGAGATAGGGTACAAGGCATGATGGTTACTTAAATGTCAGCAGGTGCCAGGCAAGTGAGATGCCTAAGTAAAGTGGGTCAGGGGAAAGTGCCTACTGTGTACGTTACATGGGTGTGGGTATATGAGCACATATAAGTGTGCAGTTTGTGTGTGTGTGTGTGTGTGTGTGTAGGGGGCACAATAATGAGCTGTGACTCTTCAAAAGGAGGCAGCTGGTATTCTTCTCCAGAAGAGATTTGTTTTGTGGGTCTAATGTTGCCCAATGTCCTAATATTTCCAGAGAAGCCAGAAAACAATACATTTATATAAAATATCACGAGTGTCCAATGTTGGCTCAAAATGTTAACCACACGAAGCAATGCCTGGGTGCCAGAGTTGGGTTGTGGACTTCAGGCTCAGGAAGAAGAGATGTTTGGAAGGAGTGGGGGCATGAAGAAGCGAAAACAGACAACAGTAAGGATGCTTGAAGGTTTTATTTAAGTATGTCTTTGATATAGTGAAAGAGGAGCATTTTTATGACAAAAGTTTCAAGAAGAAAGTTTTCTTTCCAGTTCCACCACTGTGGCCACCAGCCCAATCCTTATTTTACTGCGGAGACGCTGTGATTGGAATAATTTACATGTGCAAATTATATCATAGAAAAACAATTTCATTGCTAACTATAAGCAGGTTAGGGTACTTCATCCAAAACAAGAAGAAAATAAGATTTTGCACTTTTATATTTTAAAGCTGATATTTTAGCAATAGTTTGATAATGGTTTATTCCATTTATGCTCTATTGGCAACACAGCATTAAAAGACAATCTATTCATTGGCATGCAAAGCAACATGGCTTCAGAATACACCTCTTAAATTTACAGAACTTAAAATTTCAAACATCCCATGTGGCTGGAAGTTGACGTTATGAAGATGATCTTGAGTAGTGACATACTTACTTCCTAAAGATAAAAGAAAAAGACAGTCATATAACAGAGCTATCATACTCAGATGATGCTGTTAAATTATCCGGGAAATATTTTAAAGATTTATTTTGGTAAAAGTTATTTATTGAACATTTTGTCTTATGAATCCCATAGTCTTTTTAACTTTTCAAATATTTGCACTCAAAGATGCCATCCTAAAGTTCCCCGGTCAAGGAATATAAAGTGTATAAATAGTTATAAAAAGCCATTATAACTCACCAAGATAAGTGGTTACTTTTGGTGTTTAGATCTTTATTACTATCCTTATTACATTAAGTATATAATAACAAACTTATTTGTGATAAATTAAAAATAAGTAGCAATATAGAATGTCACATTATCACGTGAATGATGTATATTTCCATGTTTTATTCTTATCTGTGTTCCCAGTGCCCTGTCCCTTAATTGACACTCCGGAAATATTTTTGGAGTAAGTGGGTGAATGAGTAAATGTGTAATTATCTAAAACAAATATAATGATGTATTCTTAAATGAGTCATACTTTTGCTTATCTACCAAGAGAGCAAAGACTCCCCTCCCCACACAAGGAACAACCTGTAGCTGTTTATGAAAGTTTTGATGGTTTTCTGAATGCACTAAAATTCAATCACCTGTCGGTAATTTTGTTCTGCAGCAGCCAGTTTATAAATTCCTGGGTGGCAAGATTTCTGTGTTCATTTCATCAGAGTAAGAGCCATTGACATGTCTGCGGCGGACCACTTCAGGCAAATTATCTAGGGCGCTGAGGACAAGGGGGATAAAAATCGGTATTTGGTTAAATGCTTTATATACATGCTTTCTCATTGCATATCACTGGTAATGTGTGCGGGTCACTGAGAAAACAGGATGTCATGTTTACAGAGGGCCAAATGTGAGAACCTGCATGAACTGGTGCATGTCAGAATGGACAATCTGGAGGTAGTGAAGAGCAGAGCAGGACGGGAAACCCAGCCTGTAAAACTTCATGCCTTCTCAGTGGTCCAGCTGCTCCAGAGATTTTATATATTAGCAACACAGAAGTTATTATTGAGACTATTCATCTGTTTAAAATTCAGAAAAATGTAAAACTAGTGGTTATTAGAACAGCCTTGCAAAGTGCAGTATTAAGGGATTAAACTTTATATTAGATTTTCTGTTTCTATTAGTTTAATTAGCAGCATTTTGGCACCCCTTTAAAATATCATAAAATATCCTCAAGTATAAGCAACTATTTTACCACTGATTTTTTAAATTGGGTCATCATTGTTTAAGAAAGCAGTGACAATATCAGGTTATTAGCTAAATAGTAATACAATCCTTTTTGTCTTAAGATTTCTCCAAGTCTCAGTAAGCTTGCTTTAAATTTCACAAAAAAATGAGTTGAACATGAATTTCCTGCTTCTCATAATTCAAATGTCAATCAAAATGGTCAAGAGAAAATGAGACGGTCCAGGGGTCTGTTTGGTTGTGGTAAGATCCAAGAAGGTACCTAATGGGCTTAGTCTCATTTTCAGCTGCGAAACTTTAATGGCTATTTATAGGACAGTCCCATAAAAAATGGGGATGTTGTTAAATATATGGATGTTTGCACTCAAAATACTTATATTTTGAGTGTCATTTCATTAAACATCTTAAGTTTAATCCCTTTCAGTCTTTATCAGATTATTAGCTAAACAGTAACACAAATATTTGTTGATCCCGTATGTAAATACTTAACTTCAAACTTTAAGTTTTCAGCATTATTTCTTTTTTCCTTATCCCTAGTTTTTCTAGTTTAAGCTTATTATCCTGATGTAGTTCTCAATAGCATCCTATTCTCAAACATGTCTTGGATTGACAAATGAATAGCCTCATTATAACACAACTCTAATGTGGGATAAAAATACCACCTGTCTGACTCTATTATTAATACTTGCTACTAGAGATAAAACATATTAAACTCTTGTAGATTGTCTACCACTAATAGGAATTATTTCCTTACTTTGTGATACTATACTAATTGCTTCTATAACTCAAATCAATAAATAGATAACTGTAGTGTAAGTTTTCAACATCATGCAAAAATAAAGTTAAAAAGAGTGTACAGACCTAACTCTTGCCTTCCTAGGCCTTTCACTAGCCAAGCAATGAATTCCTTGGCAGCTTGGCCTCCAAATAAGAACTTAAATCACTGGTAAAGGTCCCTTCAGCGTGTCTCTCAAATTCATCATGACGTTTCCCAATGCCATTCCTGATAGAAATGTGAGCGTTATATTGAAGATCTGAGTCTTTGCAATATGGTTCTTACCTGTAAGTATGGCAGCTTGGGGTTGAAGAGACTGAGGGAGATTTAGGAGATGAGGGTAGTTAGGAGACTCGTCCTGAAACTACATGAAGTATCTGAACGGACAGTTCATGGGCGAGAGATAGTAGCAGTTAAGGGGAACATTGTCCCACTCAGCACACCCATTTCCACCTCTTCTGCTTGTCCGTGCCATTGATTATTCCTGTTGCATTTACTTCCGCCTCAGTGTATGTGGACTCTCCAATGTTCTATGCAGCTTGCAGACAAGGCAGCTGTTTGTTAATACTTACGGGATCTGACATAGTTAAGTGAGTCAAGGGAAAGCTAAGGACCATCTCAAAATGTCATCAAAAGAACCACGTGATAATGGATGAAAGGAAACATGTGATGGGACAGCAGTGAGGAAAGCTAAGATGCTGACTCCACATCATCCTCAAATGTGATCTGTGTAGGTGGTTGACCAGCTGCCCTCCCGCATCTATTACCCTGGAAGGTCTCATCTTAAACGCACAACAGAAACCGCCTGAGGGTGAGGATTATTTTACATTAGATTACCAAATTGTAGCATTCCCTTTCCAGAAATGAGGATAATTGTTTTCTTTTTTTTTCAAATTTCTCTTATTTCACCAATGGCCATGTCTGTAGTCACTAACAGGGACTTCTCCCAGTGTCTGCTCTGACCATGACCACATCTTTCCTGTCATGTCCTCCATTTGAAGAAGTTTTGGTATACCACTCTGTCTCTCCAATTCTTCCAGCTGAGCCATATTCATTCTCTCTCTCTCTCTCGCTCTCTCTCTCTCTCTCTCTCTCTCTCCCCCCAGGCAAATCTATCCTGATATTTAGATTCCTTCAGCTACTTTGGATGCACAACTCCCTTCCCCTGTGGGCCACTCTCCAAAGAAATTGTGAAATTCCACCATCTCTGTGAAACCCTTGCGAAAGATTTCCCTCAGTAGCCTACATGCACCATAAAACCCAATACTGTCAACGAAAATCCAACATTAAAACGTATGCCTTACGAAGGACTTGTGCTCTTATTTGCCTTCTTCTCTCTTTATGCGGTGCAGCTAGGCTACAATTTTAAATGTGTATCTTGGATTGTATTCTACAAGAAAATGACTGCATCTGTTTCCATTCCTTACCAAGATTACCTTGGCTAGGGGTTACTTTAAATGTGATTATAGTCATGAGTTTGAACCCTACAAGGGAATGTTGAATTTGCTCTTATCTTTTGATCAAAAAATAGTTTCCTAACCATTCATGTCTAAAAAGTCAGCTTTCAATTTTAATAGAAAATGGGTAAGAGAGTAAATATTGCTAAGACCACAGTGGGGAAAATGATTTAAAATCTATGTTTCATTACAGGGTGGGTAAGGCATTTTCAGGGTGAGAAGTGGGACTTTCAGAGGCATAATATGCAGGATAGCATCACCAACCTTGAAATCATCAAAGCTGAAAGAGCTTATACGCCCTATATGATGAGCATAATAACATAATGAAAGTCAGGAGATATTTTAGACATATTGAAGTAATACACTTGTGTGCAAATTTGGGCCTAGGTTTAGATGCTCACTCGCCGTTCAGCAGCATCCATATAAAGAAATCGTCGAGGCACTCGTTATCCAGAAACATGTCCAACTCACTGAAGATCCTTTCTTCGTTTTCACTGAGGATACTTTCTTCCTGGCGCTTCTCTTTATGTATCTGATGCAGATCATTGAGCGAATCCGCAGGGGGAGCTGAGAACGAGCTGTGAAGAATAGTGATTGGTGCAACTAAGTCTCTTCTTGAGTGGACTCACTCAAGAAGCACCTTGAAAACACAAGACCACAGGAAATTGAAAGGCAGGTGCCTTGAGCATTTCAGTTGAAATGAGGGACACCTTGTTTGCCACGGGAATCTCAGAGTTTTGTTAGAGTTGAATACACTCTGATTCTAAATCCTGGGAGCAGATTTTTAACTGGCTTCCTCTTTACTGAAATAAGATTAAATAAATAGTTTTTTTAAGTAATTAATGTACTTATGATTCTGCTAGTAATGATAGAAGAGAGCAATGGCTTGACTATTTTAAAAGAGTGAAGAATCCCAAATCATTTGGGCAGCTGATCTGAGTTCTGAATTTTGTTTGCATGTGTCAATATAAAAATGTAGCTCCATTACCTGGTTAAATGATAGCTGATGATGAAAGAGAAAGACAATTAAAATTTTAAAGAATGCCAAGAAAAATCCCACTTGCTAATTTCAAACTGTGTAGTGGACAGTCCACATGCCAGTAATCAACAGTTGTTTGCCATGGCAAATATGGAGAAATATTCAATAGTATTAATACTCAGAAATAAAATTGAGATACTATTCTCACCTGTCAAAATAGCAAAGACTAAATATGGGGGAAGGTATTATGAAAGGAGTATTTCTGTAAGGCTGAGCGGAGTGTGCATGTGTATGACATTTCTGGAAAGCAAACTGGCAAGATATTATAAAAGACTTAAACTTATTCAACCCTTTGACACAGTAATTTTAGAACCAAAAATCTAGCCTCAGGGAAGAGTAAAAAAATGTAGAAAGAAAAGTTATTTGCAGCATTCTTTGTAGGAAAATTTAAGAACTCAAGTGTTCAGTAGAAGAGGAATAGCTAAATAAATATTGTACACTTATGAGATGAAATAGTATGCAGCTATTAAATATCATACATTTAATAGATATTTGTAATGCTATACAAAAGAGCTAAGAATACAATGCTAAGATAAAAGGCATAATATGAAGCTGTATAATGATCTGAGATATATGCTATATACAGTACATACATAACATTTTGTGCATATTTTGTATCATGAGCATGTATGACTTTTACAATTAGTAAAAAACAGTGTTATTTTTGAAAAAAGGAATAAAAAAGAAAAAGTTAGTGTGAATAATTAAAATAATCTACTATGCAGTGTGTGAGTAGTGAATGGATAGATAGAATCAGCTGAAGATTTCAACAAGCTATAATTTCCCATGTAACACATTTTCCAACATAGCCTACTCCTTTGGTTTTGAAACACCATACTCTGATCTATACTCAAGAAACAACTTTATCACAATGATATTTTAAACTTTTTAAAATTGTACTGAGTGTTTACTCTCAGTTACTGAGACCACTGCACAAATTATAGTTTTCACTGACCGTATTATAACCATTGTGCTTTGTTAGTTCAAGTCAAAAGAGTGAATACCTGGACTTCTCCTCTGTGTCCTGAAGGGAACGCTGCCAGCTGCCTTGGACCAGTACCACAAATAATCCAGCCACAAAGTAAATGCTTTTCATGTTTTCTGCCTGTTGTTGCACAGAGACTGGGAAAGTTTTCAGGGAGGGAGAAAGGCAACCATATTTAAACAGGTCAGGCTCAATTCATTTAATCATGATAAAGTAAATATTATAAAAAAAGAAAATCTACTTTATTTTGAGTATATTTTAAAAAGTAGATTATATTTTCCTCCAGATTTTTTTTTGGTGGCAAAAAAAAAAAAGAATTTAAAAAAATGTGTACCACCTATAAGATTTTTCATTAATGTAGGACACTTCTGTTAATAATTAGAAGGCTATAGGAATAAACTTAACAAAAGAGGTAAAAGACCTCTACTCAGAAAACTACAGACGTTGAAAAAAGAGATAGAGGATGACATAAACAGATGGAAGAACATACCGTGTTCATGGATTGGTAGAATCAACATCATTAAAATGTCCATACTACCCAAAACAATCTATAAATTCAATGCACTTCCCATTAAACTACCAACGGTATACTTCACAGATCTAGAATGAACTCTCCAAAAATTCATCTGGAATAAAAATAGAACCCGAATAGCTGCAGCGATCCTGAGAAAGAACAAAGTAGGTGGGATCTCAATACCAGATATCAAGATGTATTACAAAGCCACTGTCCTCAAAACTGCCTTGTACTGGCACAAGAACAGGCATATAGATCAATGGAATAGAATAGAGAGGCCAGAAATCAGCCCGAACCAATATGCTCAATTAATATTTGACAAAGGAGGCAAGAACATACAATGGAGCCAAGATATTCTCTTCAATAAATGGTGTTGGGAAAATTGGACAGATATATGCAAGAAATTGAAACTAGATCACCAACTTAGACCATACACAAAAATAAACTCAAAATGGATAAAGGACTTAAATGTACAACAGGAAGCCATAAAAATTCTAGAAGAATTCAAAGGCAACACAATCTCAGACATATGCCGAAGCAATTTCTTCACAGGTACAGCTCCTAGGGCATTTGAAACTAAAGAGAAAATGAACAAATGGGACTACATCAAAATAAAAAGCTTCTGCACAGCAAAAGAAACCATAAACAAAACAACGAGAAAACCCACTGCATGGGAAAACATATTTGCCAATGTCATATCTGATAAGGGCCTAATCTCCAAAATTTATAGTGAACTCATACAACTTAACAAAAGGAAGATAAACAATCCAATCAAAAAATGGGCAAAGGACCTAATTAGACACCCTTCAAAAGAGGACATTCAGAAAGCCAAGAGACATATGAAAACATGCTCCAAGTCGCTAATCATCTGAGAGATGCAAATCAAAACAACAATGAGGTACCATCTCACACCTGTCAGACTGGCTATCATCAACAAATCAACAAACGACAAGTGCTGGAGAGGATGTGGTGAAAAAGGAACACTTGTGCACTGCTGGTGGGAATGCAGACTGGTGCAGCCACTATGGAAGACAGTATGGAATTTCCTCAGAAAACTAAAAATGGAACTCCCATTTGACCCTGTGATCCCACTTCTAGGAATATATCCCAAGAAACCAGAAACACCAATCAGAAAGGATATGTGCACCCGTATGTTCATAGCAGCACAGTTCACCATAGCTAAGATCTGGAAAAGCCTAAGTGCCCATCAGTAGATGAATGGATTAGAAAACCGTGGTACATCTACATGATGGAATACTATGCTGCTGTAAAAAAGAAGGAACTCTTACCATTTGCAATGGCATGGACGGAACTGGAGAGCATTATGCTAAGTGAAATAAGCCAGTCAATGAAGGAAACATACCACATGATCTCACTCATTCATGGATAATAGAGACCTTTATAAACTTTTGAACAATAATAGATACAGAGGCAGAGCTGCCTCAAACAGATTGTCAAACTGCAGTGGGAAGGCCGGGGAGGTTTGGGGGGCAGGAGGGAGGGGGGTAAGAGATCAAAGGAAGGACTTGTATGCATGCATATAAGCATAACCAATGGACATAAGACACTGGGGGTAGGGGGAGCCAGGGGATTGTCAAGGGCAGAGGAAAAAAAATAACACATATGCAATACCCTTTGTAATACTTTTAGCAATAATAAAACCATCCCCCCCCCCAAAAAAAAAAACATTATATTTCTTTATCCTGAGTAGCTGATTATCCAATTTGCATAATCATCAAAAAAATAATTAGAAGGCTCATTTTCAGATTGGGAATTAAAAATGTCAATGATAAACATTTAAGATACCCACTGTAGATGATATGCTACATATGTTTAGCCTGAATGTCACCTTATCCATAATGCCACCCCGTCACTATCAGTCTGGCTTTGAATTAATAGTCCTTCACTTTAAAGTGTTTACATTATACTGCATTTCAACCATCTTAAAGCAGCCTTGGGCTACAAGTTGGCATACCAGCTCTCGGTTCAGATGTACTATTCATTTATATTTTAAATAGTATAACTTGGTCTCGACTTTGTAATTATAAAGCAGCCAACAGATTTGAGGTATTTTAGGGTGCTTTGACCTTTTCTAAATTAAAGGGGAAAAAATGGTTTTAAAGACAAGCAATTTGCAACAAGAACAAATGCTTCTGGCAACTTGAACAAGTAAGAAACTCAAGAGATCACTGTCATAATGGAAATTAATGCCTGTTTCTGAAGTCTCAGATGTCCCCAGGTTGTTTTATAATTGGACTTAGTCCAAGACGTGTCATTCACTGCTTGTAACACCCTAGGCCTAGTTGTGGGATACACCTGGTTGCTTGTCCTTGTACCACAAGCAGAAGCCTCATGAAGCCACAGGATGCCAAAGGCATGATGAGGCAGTGTGTAAGGTGGGAACTAAAATGAATTTGGGGCAGGAGATCCCCACAGGGCAAGCTTCTCTTTTTTCTGAATAGAAACCTCAAGTTCAGCATTTGTCATGGACTTCTCTCTACTACTCAAGTCCCACCATGTTTCCGTGAGATGTGGGGATTTCAATCCAAGTGTGATTATGTTTATCCATAAATAATTTGAATGAGTATTTTTAGCAAATGGCATTTGGTTTGAAATAAGGATTTTACAAATATTATCATTTCAAACTATCAATCTTTTCTTTAACATCCTAGCCATATTTACTGTCTAGCTTTGGCACTAAAACATGGAGACTGGAATGCCAGCAGTGGTATTTTTTTCTTTGAAATTTAAGTCTCTTTAATTAAGTAGTTAGTTAAACAAAGCAACATAATAGTAATTACATATTGTCCCTTCATCATTTATCAATATGAAATTACTAATTTGGCATTTTGCTATGATTCGGTTTATCTTGTCCGTAAACTTTGGAAACGTTCCCATATATGTAGGTAGTGTCTTCTGATTATACATCTCAATTATAAACACATGCCTTCCAGAATTAAATTTCTTTTAGAATTACACCACTGTTGCAAAAATAAATCAGTCCCAAGTAATTTCTTCTATGCAAAGTCCCTAAAAGTTTTACAAAATCTTCACTATATTCTATATGGAAGGAGATTTAAAGCATGTGCTGTTCTGCTGCTATGGGAGCCGTTGGAGGGGGAAACAGTAGTGAATGATCCAAGACTTCTATAGGCAATGAGTTGAGTTCTACTGAAAGAGAAACTGATTTTTAAAATTTTATTCATTCATTTGTAAGTTTATGGAATTGTGAAAAACTTTGAGAATAAGTTTAATTGCTTGAATGCCACTACTGAGAAAGCAAATGTTTATATTATTTTAGATTCAAAACCTTATTCAATAATAGAAGAATTTCCAATTACTCCCCTCCACATCCTTCAGATAGCCTAAGGAGAGAATGTGTAGTTTTGTGAAAACCACACAATTCCACTCAAATTTAAAGGGAAAATATGGGAACAATAGCATTCTCTGTGTAGGAAGTCTTTTAGAAAATTAATCTTAGACATAAGAAAGGTGGCATTATATAATATCTCTAAATGTATTGGTGTTGTAGGTCAAATACATACTTTTTAAAACTGATCAGCTTCTTTCCTTGCATAGGTTCTTGGTATGTGTAGGAAAACACACCACTTGATCATTTACTCCATTGAGGATCTTTGTAAAATCATTCTTTGTCCCCAAGGGCTTAAATAGGTATTTTAGAGCATCTGATTTTGTTTCTATATAGATTTACTAACATTATATTTCATATTGTGGGCATTTTAGACATTTTATTTATTCCTATTAGTCCTGAATACACAGTAGACAATTATTAAGCAGAGGTTTCTCTCAGCTCCATTCAAACCATTTCCAATAATTGATTAATTTACTGCACCAAATGTGCTGTCTTATTTACAAACAGCTGATTTCATGGACTTTGAGTTTTTGATAGAGTTATCAGAAATTTGAATATTTGAAAGATGATGTTGATTCTTCTCTTTTAGAAAATGATAACTTTTCACTGGTAAGGAGCAATTTCTATTATAGCCTCTCTAATGGACACATTTCTGCTGATTGTAAAAGGGGCCTTCTGTTCAAAGTGATAGACACATTAATCAAATCTAAGGAAAATATTTATATACTTAAAATGTTACCCTTCTTTTAAAAACACAGTTCTCATAACAGTTAAGTCTTATATCAAGTTCATTGATTTTAATCTTTGTTTTTCTTTCAACTTTATATCTTTTTATTGAATTAGTTTTCCAACTCATTTTGCGGCTTCACTGTGTTGACGTTTATGTAAATATATTTTGTATCACTTCTTTCAACTCAATTCTACCCTGTGTATTTTTAGTGAAAAGTATAAGATGAAAGAACAACATTATAATTCATACTTTATCCCCTTAAAAATACTTAACTATAAACAAATCTGAATAGACAGTCTTACAATCACTCAATAGGAATCTTACCTTCTGATATTAGGCTTAGAATAGAGCAGGTGGAGAGAGAGCGAGCCCTCTTTGGAACTGGAGATGAGCTGGGTCCTGAGCTCTGTACTTCTGCACCAAAGCGCACTGCTTTTATATACTCTCTAGCGCTGTTTAGCCCCACAGATATTATGCTGACAATATAAATTTCTCCTCTGTAAGTAATGGGCTTTGTTACAAATTATTTAACTCACCCACCTCCTTCGCTCATCTAATTCTACCCTTGCACCAGGTGGGATCTCAGAGGCCAGGAAACTTTATTTACTCTCATGATTTATATTTAATTCCTGGGGAATGGAAAGGATATTTGGGAAATTCACCTTTCACTCACCAATAAGGTCTGAAAATTGCTGACGAACTCTTGTTGTAATGTACACCGCGAGTCGAACACAGGACGCTTCAGTCACGGAATCAAATCAAGGAGTCTTCAATTCAAAAGCTGGCGGCTACAAGGGGGCATTAGCTCTCTCCAAATGTGGAAGTCCCGAGTGAGAACAGCAGCAAGCTTATAAAGGCAAAAACCACATCCTGCTAGATGTTGGAATGTGGAACTACCTTGTGAAAGCAGTTTGTACAGAAGCCAAATTGAGCAAAGTTACCTATCTCTAAAGGTTATCTATAGTTTCAGTTCCCGGAGCCACTGAGTCAAGGGAAAGCATTTTTGGGGCTCTGGTTCTCGGCACAGAAGAATAGCCTTTGTAAAAGCACAAGGGGGCTGGCAACAAAATGGGGTGATTTATGTGAGTTTCCAG
Source organism: Myotis yumanensis (assembly GCF_028538775.1). NCBI lineage: Eukaryota > Metazoa > Chordata > Mammalia > Chiroptera > Vespertilionidae > Myotis > Myotis yumanensis. The sequence goes on from NW_027223759.1 coordinate 77,934,580, forward strand.
GTCTTATTCTGGAAACAGAGGTCAAAATGGAGTCACTTAGGCTAACTACCCTATTATTTAAACAAGCAAATGTTTACAGAAGCCAGAATATCAGGGTTAAAATTTGAAACAGCAGTTTTTACCCAAGATGGAGGTTACTATGCTTCACTCTGAAGTGAATTTTGATGCTGCGGATGTGAAATTACTTATTTTATGGCTAACCTTTCTTTGAGGATGGCCTCAGTTAAGGGTCTTACAAGTCTTTCCGTTTTGCTACTTAGTTATGATGAATTTATCTGAATATAATCCTTTCATCTCCCCAAATAAATACATCACTCACTTAAAACATAGTTAGTAATCTTCTCATCCACACTATATGGAATTAATTTGTATTGGGGGGCAAATTTAAAGAATATTCATTCGAACCTAAACTGTTCTATTGCAATAACTTGGAGTCCAGAAGAAGGATAAAGCAAAATGAGGATTAAACATCCAAGATAGGGGATGCCAATAAGACAGGGTTTAGTATTTCTTTTTCCTTCTAATGGATATTTAAAGGCTAATTCTACTGATAAGGGAGCTGGACACTAATTTACAAAAGGACAAGATACAATCATGCTAGCATATGTATTTTTTGAGCTTCATCATCTACCACTTAGGACTTCAATGATCTATAGGATTTAGCAGCTATGAGTCTGATCACTTTAGACAAAGAGAAATATAGGAAGTGACTGGACAGACAGCATGAGGACTATGTAAGTGTGATTACATTTTAGTCTGGCTTCTGTCAACATGTGGTCCAGTCACACATCTCTCTGTGCCTCAGCTTCTGGAACTGTAAAATGAGAGGGTGGCTTCAACGACCCTTCTAAAATAAAAATCTAATTCTATGTGACAAACCCATCACGGCATTTTCTAATTAGGTTTCAATCTTCTAATATCATCAGCAGCGTGATGAAGCTGATGACTTGTACAGAAGTAAATAACTGATACAACTGGAGGAAGATTTCCAATGCACTTAAACTCTTCAGTTGTGGATTGGACCCACTATTGGGTAGAGAACTACTCACATGCCATAGGGCTTAATCCTACATGAAATTGGAAAACCTCAGGAAGGGGTTTCCATGCTGGTGATTTCTGATGATAGAAGGCGGTGCTATTCAAAGCATAATCTATGGACCGGAATCACCTGCTAGAAATGTACACTCTGGGCCAAGCCCAGACTTACTGAATAAGAACCTGCATTTTACCAAGTTTCCCGGAAATTCATATGCATATTTAGGTTTGTGAAGCACAGCTGCATAAAACACCATCTCATTTCTCCACCTCCTCCCTGGTGCTTGCTACAGTTTTGACCTGAGGACTGCCTCTTGGCACTGCCAGCAGGGGGGGCAAAGGAGCAGAGAACAGTGACAATCAGGGCCATCTGGATGAACACATAAATGCAGTAATGGCATGAGAGTGTGATTTAGTTGAACATATGATCAAATTGTGCTTCCCTCTTGCCCTGATCCTCATGAGCATATTGGCTACAGTTTATTGTTTGGCATTCAGTTCTACTTTTTCTTCCTTGCCCATGTGGGTAGATGCTTCTTTGCCTCTCTCTTTCTGTGTCTCTGTTTTTCTTTTCTTTTCAGGTGCTGCTTGTTTATGGAGCAGTCCTAAGAAGGGAGCTCTGCAGATGACATAAAGATATAAGATATAAAGATATTAAGTCAACACAACATCTAGCATCTCAGTAAATGTCCTCTCCCAATATCTCACAAAAACTTGTCTCTTTCCCTCCACCCCACGTGCTTTCTATGATTTCAGAAGTGTCAAACCCAAGTTCTCCCAGGAAATGTTCTCTGGCTTCATCTCCAGCCCACCAACACTGATTCTTGGGGTCCTTCACACCATAATGATAAGCATTCTGAGAATACACACGCCTTAAGAACCCCACTATATAGCGCATGGCTCTAGGAAGGGCAAATCAAGCTCTTACGGAAATTGCATTAGGAGAAATTAAGACAAACATCAAGTGCATTTTGATGTTTAGATCTTCCAATATTGTCCCAACACCAGCCTCCAATTCCCATCATGGCAGTAATTTACTTAGATGAGAGTCAAGAAAAGTAGTGGCCTTATATTTATGACTAGTGTTAAAAAGCTTGTCTGGAAGTAGGGAAGTTCTGATTGATGTCATCTATAGTTTTCTGATCAGGCTAAAAGGGGGGTGCCTGGTGTTCTGAGCCAGTATATGTTTGACCTCAGGATATGAAAGGTCAATTTAATTTGATATAGGTAATATAAAAAAAATTAATACATGAAATAGAGTGCAAAAATTTACACAATATTAGATAAAATAATGTAATTATTGAAATTTTTTTTATTATGATGCTTTGGAGCATGGACAGCATCCATGGGCTTACGACCGGTACCTTTACATGGGGACACATGCTTACAAGGGCTCCATGCTTTGTCTAATGCTGTACCCTTACTATCTTGAAATTATAATGATTTGAACAAGGGTTCCATTATGTGATTTTGTACCTGGCCTCCAAATTATGTAGCTGGTCCTGCTCAGTACCTCACTGCACAAAATCATGGTGTGTGAGGTTTTTTATGTTTGTTTCCCTTAGCTGTTCAGGATACTTAGATTGAAATGTGTGAAGATGGTGAAGATCCAGGTACACAGTGCACTCTGTTGGCAAGAATATGGACAAGATTTATGGGAGTGCAACATGTCACAAATGATTGGAGGCGAAATTTGAAACTAGTATCAAAATTATAAATAACTCTAACCCTTGGTCTACTGATGCTAAAGCGCCATTCTGAAAATTAATCATATATGTATATATAGTGTCAGTACACCATTCTTCATTGCAGTATTGTGGATAATAGTAACAGTTTAGAACCAATCCAAGGGACCATCAATAGCGCAGTGTTTAGTAAAAGAATGAAGAACAACCTCTTTGTTCACCAATATGGGAAGACACCAGATATGTTGTTAAGGGAAAATAGGGAGATGCATTATGGATAGATAGTAGGCTACCTTTGGTAGGAGGAGATGAAAGGGACAACTATGTTAACTTACTCATAATTGTATTTAAAAATTAGAAGAATGTACAGGAGACTAAGGAACGTGTTTTCCTGTAGTTTGAAGCAGTGGGTTAGATGGGAACAAGGAGAAAATAATACTCCTCATCATATACTTGCTAAGATGTTTTGATTTTCTAGGCCATTTAATTTAATTATCAATTTAACCCCCTCCCCAAATATCTATTTACAACCACTTTGGGAAAAGGATAAACTTTAAAGCTAAAGGTACAACTACACTTTGACTCATAATTCCAATTTTATCCAAGAGAAATAAAAACATGTACCCACAAAAAGCCTCATAAAAATATCCGCAAAAGAGAAACAAAGATGGCAGCATAAGTAAACACCGGAAATTGCTGCCTCCCACAACAACTTCAAAAATACAACTAAAAGACAAAACCGACATCATCCAGAACTACAGGAAGGCTGGCTGAGTGGAAATTCTACAACTAGAAGGAAAAAGAAAAGCACACTGAGACTCAGAGGAGCTGCGGAGGTGGAGTGCAGAGGTACGGAGGTGCACGTGGAAAGGGCTGGCAGCTGAGAACGCGGCTGTCTTTTTAAAATCAAAGGGAGTCACAAGCCCCTGACTGCTCTGAATTCCAGTTCCAGAACGTCTCTGGGGACCCAGACTCATACAGGGAGAAACTGGACTGTCTGGCAGCGGGCAGAACTCGGAACTCGGGGGTGGCTTTCTCTCAGAGGTGCTTGCAGAGATTACTGGGACACTGAGACATGGCACCCCTTAGGGAAGGACTGAGGATCAGCCATAACTGCTTGCTCCACCCTGTTGATTCCCTGAGACCCCACCCCACCCAAGCTGCAGCAGAGGCTTTTACATGTGAATGCCCTGGCCCTTTGCAATCTGAAAATTACCTAACAAACTGCAGCTGGGCCAGACAGACCCAGAACTTCCAAGAGAAGGCCCAAGGCCCCACAGCAGCTTGCATTGCTTCACAGCTAGGCCTCATCTGGGCACCTCCAAACCGCAAACAAGGAAGGGGAATTTGCAGATCTCTTTGTAGCTCCTGCTGGGTAGCCTCAGGTAGAGGCTAAATTAGTACTTCCTTAGATCCAAGAGCCAGTGTACCCAGTGGTCAGAGTGGGACCTTCAAGATTACAACTCCTCAGATCCATAAGGGACACACTCAGGGGACAGACTCAGTGAGCACCAAGGCAACACTAAAGCAAGTCTTGTGCCATAAGGGTGTCTTCAGCATATAAGTTCTCCCACCATAGACACAGCTGATTCTCCCAGCCATTTGGCCTGGAGGTCAATTCCTCCCAGTGACACCTACAACAATCAAGGATTAACTACAACAAGACTGTGTACAAAGCCCACAGAGGGGTGCACCAAGTGTGTCCACCTCAGGTAATTGGGGAGGCTGAGCCACAGGGTCATATAGGACACCTAGCACACAAAGCCACTCTACCAACACAGGGAAGCATAAAAAATGTGGAGCAAAGAAACAGATCACAAATGACATAAATGGAGGAAAGCAAACTACTGGATATAGAGATCAAAACTACAGTTATAAGGTTTTTCAAGAATTTTCCAGAAACTGCTGATAAATTTAGTGAGACCCTGTAAGATATGAAAAAAGCACAACTAGAAATTAAGCATACACTGACTGAAATAAAGAATAATATACACAGATCCAAAAGCAGACAAGAGGATCCCAAGAATCAAGTCAAAGATTTGAAATATGAAGAAGCAAAAAACACCCAACTGGAAAAACAAAAAGAAAAAAGAATCCAAAAATATGAAGATAGTTTAAGGAGCCTCTGGGAAAACTTCAAGCATACCAACATCTGAATTATGGGGGTGTCAGAAGAAGAGAGAGAGCAAGATATTGAAAACCTATTTGAAGAAATAATGACAGAAAACTTCCCCAACCTGGTGAAAGAAATAGACTTACAAGTCCAGGAAGTGCAGGGAACCCCAATCAAAAGGAATCCAAAGAGGACCACACCAAGACACATCATAATTAAAATGCCAAGGGCAAAAGACAAAGAGAGAATATTAAAAGCAGTAAGAGAAAAACAGTCAGTTACCAACAAGGGAGTACCCATATGACTGTCAGTTGATTTCTCAACAGAAACTATGCAGGCCAGAAGAGAGTGGCAAGAAATATTCAAAGTGATGAATACCAAGAACCTACAACCAAGATTACTTTATCCAGCAAAGCTATCATTCAGAATTGAAGGTCAGATAAAGAGCTTCACAGATAAGAAAAAGCTAAAGGGGTTCATCACCACCAAACCAGTATTATATGAAATGCTGAAAGGTATTCTTTAAGAAGAGGAAGAAGAAGAAAAAGGTAAAAATAAAAATTATGAACAACAAATACACATCTATCAACAAGTGAATCTAAAAATCAAGTGAATAAAAAATCTGATGAACAGAGTAAACTGGTGAATATCATAGAACCAAGGGCATAGAAAGGGAGTGGACTGAAAATTCTTGGGGGAAAAGGGTGTGGGGTCAGGAAGAGACTGGACAAAAATCATACATCTATGGATGAGGACAGTGGGAGGGGTAAGGTGAGAGGGTGCGGTGGGAAATCGGTGTAGGTGAGCTATGGGGAGAAAAAAGAGGAAAAACTGTAATAATCTGAACAATAAAGATTTAATTTAAAAAATATTTGCAACAGCTTTATATACAAGAACTAAAAAGTGGAAACAACCAAACTATCCATCAACAAAAGAAAGAATAGACAAATTTTGGCATGAAATTGGTCCAAAGGGAGACTACTAAACAATAAGAACAAAAAGGAACCAATAACAGACTGGTAGCAGCATGGATGTATTCCATAGTATTATGCTGAGTAAAAGAAGCTGGACACAAAAAGCTACATGCTGCATGAACCACTTTGTAGATGTTAAAAAACAGGTAAAACTAAGGTAAACAAAACTCAGAATGTGGTTGTGTCTTTCTCAGGAGAAAGAAATATTCTATATTGTGAAAGGGGTGTGTGTTACCCAGGTATGTTTGATTGTCAAAATGCTGTAGCTAAGATTTGTCATTTCAATTTGTGTAAATTTTAACTAAAAAAAAAGGTAGTAAAATTAAAAGAGGAGTATGGGTGAATGAATAAATAATATAAGCATGGAGGAATTATTGAAGCTGGCTGATGATTAGAAACGTTTTACTCTGAGATGCTGCTTACTTTATATATATGTTTGAAATTTTAAAAAGTTTAATTAAAACTATAATTAAAAAAAGTTTGGGAATGGGGCTTTAGCAACAATTAATCAGTTACCTTGGATCCTTCAGTTACTACTGATAAGTAAGAGCTAGGTAAAGCCAATTTAGCTTGAAGACAATTGGGAGTATTAAAGCTTGGAGTTAAAATGGTAGCACAGTGCAGGGCCCAGGAATAGAAAAACAATTGCAATGAAGGCAGGACAAGGGAGTTACCATTCATTCAGAGATAATAGAATAATGATTCCAGTTTCACGTTTTAATCTTCTACCAGGCCTGTCTTGAGGGTGCGTCTCCACTCTGTTACATGAGACCTAGTGATGCCCAATGAAACTTTCCTTAGGACAGGGTGGGCAACCCCTGACATCCATGCCAAACATGGCACACCAGTAACTTTTGCTGGTACGTGAAACCCTCTCTTATAATCTTCCATTTACAATTTTTGTTAACATTTGAATGACCTAAATGTTAAATTACAAGGAACTGGCAAGACATGTGATGTTATGTTTGGTTACTTAAAGGCTTTTGAAAAGAAACTGGAAGTCTTTTAAAGGGATGTGCATGGTGAGCGATTTAGATATTTCCCAAACCTCAAGAGGCACATCAAAGACCTCCCAAAGATTACAGAACAGACTATCAAAGCCTTCAAAAGCTGTTTTTAAACATCATCAAGTCAACTGTGGAGCATTTCTTCTCCAGATTTGCGAAATTCAGAGAACTGGAAGAGACAGCAAAATTCATGAGGTTTCCAGACAGCATGAAACTGGAGGAACTAAACTTACAAATGTTTGCAGGATACACATGGCTGACTTTGAAATGCATTTGATTGAATCTCAGAGTAGCTCAATTTAGAAGCAGAAATTTATTGACCTTACAATTGACTTGCAAAATATTGAAAAAAAGTGATTAGAGACAGGAGTACCAGAGAGAAGTGTCGAAAACGAACTATTGAGGACTTGGAATGCCATTCCAGAACACTTGTTCGGTTTAAAAAATTTTGCAACAGCATTACTCTCCATGCTTTCATCCACATACGCTTGTGAATCTTTGTTCTCAGTGATGAACTTTGTTAAGTCTCGTCATAGGACTGGCCTGAAGGATGAAAGTAGTAGCTCATGCATATCTCTGAAGGTCACGAAATATAAACCTGATATAAAATCTCTGTCATCAGTGATGCAGCAACAAAAGTCCCACTGATAATTTCAAATGGAATCATAAAGTTTTCTGTCAGTCTATCAGTGTACATGTATACATTAAAAAATAAATGTATTTTTCATCATCATATACTGTGTTTTTGTCACTCAAATGAATTTTATTATTTCTTCAAGGTTCTTCACATACTTACACCTTAAGAGATATCAAGTAGGCGTAACACGTTCTCAAAAAATTATGTTTGGCACACAGACAAAATTTGAGTCAGAGATTTTGATGGTTTTGGCACGCACTCACAAAAAGGTTGCCCACCCCTGGTATAGGAGAAAAAGCATTAAATTAGCTATTATGCATAGGTACACTCAATTTTTGCTTATAGTATATATACTCATCATTAACTCACTAGAAAAGAAATCTGAGCACTGATTAAGAAATTTGTATTAAAATACCATTTCAAAGGTGGAAAGCATCTGAGATGAATATACCTTGAGGCTATCATTGCTGGAACTGGCACTTCTATGGGACCTACATGCTCAGGGTAAGTGGTATCGACAATAAATATCCAAACAACAGGATTCTTAGCTCCAGCCTGACAAGAAATAAAAATACAAATCAGCTCATAAAATTCTAATTATCACCAACATTTGAAAAACATTTGAAAAATTTAGGCATGTTTTTATAAGATAAAAATATTAAGTGTATTTTGTTGAAAAAAAATACTTATAACATGACCAGGAAATTTATTTCAATTTTACTTGCAGGGCAATTACAAATGCTTTGTCAATTAGTGTGAAAACACATATTTTAAGTGATTAATTAAGACACTTTGATTCATAGAAAAAATATTTTGGATACAGTTCTGTAATTGATATTCTCTTTTCTGATTTTAAAGCAGATTATTTCCCATTTATGATGATGATGATAATTATTGTCATTATCATTTTCCCCTCTCCTGGGGAGATTTTGGTTGGGAGGCGTGTATGAAAATACATAGTGAAATTTACTTTTTGCTTTTACCCTATAATTTGGTCCAAACAATCACCAAACAGTCTCCTAGCTGGTTACATTACTACTGCTACCATCCCTCCAAACTTAGGAAAGTTTCATCTCCAAATATGTTTTGTTTTGTGTTTTCTATGCTGTTATACATTCTAAATATATATGACAGTATAGTTCACGCCCAAACAGCTTCTTATAGATTCTCTGTTATTTTACCTCAGGAAAAGAGAATCTTGTAATTGTTAAATAACTAAAATCAACTGTTTAGGTCAGTAGTCTTAAATGACTCCGTGCTATTTGGATTTATCTAAGGACTGTGCACGTTTTCCTCTGACCACCTGTTTTACTGAAGGCTCAGCTGGAACTTCTTGCTTCTTCCAACTAGTCTCACCTCTCAGTCCAAAGTCACATGATTTAACAACTTTAGTCTTCAAAGAAACATGGGGATTTGGGTCCTAACTTCTCTGTCAGTGCCAGTTACTCCTCAGTTCTTCATCGCTTTCTGCTCCCTTTCACCCTCCTAAAGATCCAAGTCTTTTTACATCACGGACATTGTTCTTCTTTCTAAAATCACTTTCACTCCTTGTGCAAGAGGAGAATTTGTGATTTGATCTCCTTTCAGATTTATTGTCTAAATTAAATTAGGACATGATGTTCTCCACTGAGACCTGGCCATTCTCCAACTGTACATACAGGTCTCTCCAGAAGTGGGAATGAATGAAAAGTGTGTACACTAAGGCTTCTAGAATGTTTATGCAAAAGTCTTTGGGCTCACACCTAGTCTAATTCACTCAAGGCTCACAAATTTAAGCTACCTTTTCTGTTAAGAAAAGAGCATAACTCATGCTTGCTTCTACCTGACAGGAACATCAATTTCAGATTTGCGTTCCCCATTCAAGCTTGCATTTACATGAGAATTCAAGAAGGAACTGAAAAACAGAACTTTACCCTGAATTGAGAGTATGAAATATGAAAAAATTAAATTTAAGTTCAGCTTGTTTTCCTCTATGATCTAGACCAGTGATGGTCTTTTGAGCTAGGCACATCAGCATTTTGAAAAACCCTAACTTAAACTCTGGTGCCCTGTAACATATAGAAATTTTTTGATATTTGCAACCACAGTAAAACAAAGATTTATATTTTTGATGTTTATTTTATATATTTAAATGCCATTTAACAAAGAAAAATCAACCAAAAAAATGAGTTCGTGTGTCACCTCTGACACACGTGTCATAGGTTTGCCATCACTGATCCAAACCATATGTTTTTCAAAGCTTCTGCAGTAGAATTTAGCAAAGACGACTTCATCCAGCACAACCAGAAGTCCAAAGCTACAGATGTCCACATAAATAATAGATCACAGTGCAATGTTTGCTTCACAATGCACAAGGATAAGAAGCTCTCCAAACTTGTTGATCCCAGCTCTCTTCATCGTATTGGTTGCTCATTTTGACACCAGGGAAATAGAAGCATCTGCTAAAAGTATTCAACATACCTTTGGGAATGGAATATTTATTGTCCTAGGATATTGCTCATCACCATAATAGGAATATGCAATCACTGGGATTTCTGTATCATTAAACTCTGCATATGCCAAAAACTTTCCTCTTGGAGACCACCAGAGAACATATTTTGTAGCAAGCGTTTCCTCTGAAAAATATATACTAGTATATTAATTATAATTGGAACTTACTCTTAAAATCATTATAAATATTTTAAATACATTGTGTATATCCATTATTGCCCAAAATAATTTATTAAATGTAGATGTGATATATATCCTACCTTGGTTTTGGAAAAATAAATAATCTGGGTTTAGAGGAATAATTTAGCCTTATACCCTTTATCAAACAGTCTTATTAGGATTTGACATTAATCAGAAATGTAATTTTAAAATAAATAATAAACATATTAACAAGAATTAATTTTTCCCTTTGGGGCAACTTCTGGTTCTTACAGTCACCTAAAATAGCCAAAACAAGGAAACTGTAATTATGCTACAGAGTAACATAAACATTGAATGTTGACTTTCTCTCCTGAAAATATTATTTTTAAAAAAAACCAGTTAAGTCATATATTTATTTAATAAAAGGTAAGGACCAGAAAACATTTTAAAGTCCAGTTATTTCCTGGTTCTTACCAAACATTGAAAGAGGACAAAATTCACAGAAGTATAACAAATTAAGGATATTTTCCTGGAAAATAATATAAACAGTTGTTTAGTTTTGGAAAAAATATTTCTTTCTTAAGAAAAAATAAACCTGAGAAAAAGAACTAACACAGCATTTAAGGACCATAAACTTCTTGGAATATAAACTGTTACTACCACTTTATGATGCTCATTAAAAATAAACTCTACCAGTCTGATAAGATTTTGTTCTTTCAGAACATGCACGTCCTGTTCATAGCACAGATAACAGCTTTCAGAAATGCCACCATTCATCTCAGCAGCATAGCACTCATCCATCTCTGTCACATAGGGACCCACTGGGTCCATGCATGGCAGTGTCCCCTGGCAAATAAAAACAATGGGGAGGAAAGGACATTGTGCTACTTTCTAAAATCACTTTCACTCCTTGTGCAAGAGGAGAATTTGTGATTTGATCTCCTTTCAGATTTTCAATTAAAAGCCTAACACAGCAGCAGTAGAAAGAAGAATACAGCTTACCTTCATAAACCCAGTCTTGGATTCCATTAAATATTTTATTTTATTTTTCATTATATGTTATTTGGAAAGGTGGGTTTTCTGGTCTTTGTTTCAAATAGATATTGTTCTGATACACATATGCCTAAAAGTGGCGGTAAGCTAGTTAATACAGGGAAATTCCATAAGAAATACAATTAAGTCTGTATATTTGCATTAATTATTGATCTAATGACTTTTTTTAAAAATATATTTTATTGATTTTTTACAGAGAGGAAGGGAGAGGGATAGAGAGTTAGAAACATCGATGAAAGAGAAACATCGATCAGCTGCCTCCTGCACATCTCCTCCTGGGGATGTGCCCGCAACCCAGGTACATGCCCTTGACCGGAATCGAACCCGGGACCTTTCAGTCCACAGGCCGACGCTCTATCCACTGAGCCAAACCGGTTTCAGCAACCTAATGACTTTTAAAATTGTAGCAATTCAGATGCAAAAAGGCTCACAATACTATCTCACTTTAATAGGTCAAAAAACAACAACTGACTCACATTATCATCTGTTATGATTTTTAAAGTCTATGTCAAATAAAGAATAAAGTCTACTATTTTATTCATGGTTTTATTACCCAAGTAAATATATATATATATATATATATATATATATATATATATATGTAAAGTAAAATCAATATATATATATAAAGTAAAATCAATATATATATATGTAAAGTAAAATCAATCATATATATATATATATATATATACAGAAAGTAAAATCAATCTCTGAATATTAATAGCTAGCCAGATGTAATCTTTACTTAGAGTCCTTAAATAAGAGCTTGGACAAAATTTCATGTTGTCTGATGCTAGTATGGGAAACTTGTGAAAACCATATTTTTCCGGAGCTTTCTGGCACCATGCATTCTGGCTGAGTATAAGGATAAAGTTTCTGACTGAGATATTTAAAGAAGTCTATCCATGAGCTTGAGATTTTGCGGAATTCTCAGATGAGTTTCAATTTATCAAAACTCTTCTTGTTTTTACCCACAGGAAAATAGTAATACATTTATTTTTTATCTTTTAAGCAAGGGAATTTACCAAAGACCAAAATCAAATGGCTCCTTTTTATTTAAATGATTAAATACTTCTATAATTCAAACACTTACTAATTTACTCCCAATAGGTGCCCAGCAAATATACTGAATTGGATGAGGAAGCTCATTTCTTCTTACAAAATCTCTAGAAGCAAAGAAAGACAGAAAGAAAAAACACACATAAAACCTTGCTGCTCAATGCAAAAAAAAATCTTTATAAACAGAAAAAAAATAAACAAACAATAAAACGAAGAGGCATTCCCTCTGCTTCTTCAAACCTAATGGAAAGAATGTGGCCACTCGGGACTGGAGAGATGGGCTGGTAGTTGTAGCTCTTCACTAGTTACTTAGAAGTCATTTAACTTCTCTAGGTCTCTGTTTGCTGGCCTTTGTAGAGAGATAGTCAGTTAAGACGACCTACCTTCTAGGTGTAATGTGAGAAGCCTGAAAAAGACTCCCTTCCTTCCCTTATCTCCAACAAGGACCTAACATATACCTAATATTTCTACTTTTCTAACTTGTTTAAACTTTGGAAACTATGAACCCTCATAATAAACATTTGCTTAGCTTATTAGGTCATGCAGCATGAGCCGAGCGGACAATGAGGCAGCAGAAGACTGGACAGACCAGATTTGATTGGAGAAAGGGGGGAGGCCCCAGAGGAGGAAGACCATTGGTACGGCCATGGGAATCCTGACTGTCCAAGAGCAGATTAAGGCACCGGCCCCTGGGAGGTCTGTAACATATTATAAGATATCCGAGGGCACAGGCACGGAAATGACCCAACGGGAAAACGTTCTTCACCTGGTTTACAATTCTGTCTCAAGCCCGTGTGCCTGTGACCTTTGACATTGTAACACTGCCTGATGTTGCCAAATGCTGTGGCATCACCTACCCAGTCATGTAGGCGGTGCCAAGCTGCAAATCTCAGCACACAGTCCCTTCATGACCAGCAAGTCACCAGGTGGTCATTTCTGTGTTTTCTAAATAATTCACAGCATGAGAGAAAGTGGCGGAGGCTGCTTTTCAAAGGCTGTCATCTCCTCAGTATCCCTTCCCTGGCCTGAAACCAGAACCATGTTCATTCTCTCTGTGGTAAATTTTTATGGACTCTTGCAAGGCACAGGGAACATTTGCAGTTAATGGTATCCAATTTTGTCCTAAATCTCAACAGATTTGTTATTCATCACTTTCGAAATTATTGTATATTTAACTGACAAAAACAACCTGCTAAATTAATAGTTGTGAAGGAAAAAAACAACAACAATGGTTTGATTAAATTCACTGCACAAAAGCTACATATTTGCAATGGTTCTAGGCTTTAAAGCAGGATTAAAATATTAATATTGCCATATTGTTTTGGAATTCTGTTTAATTTGGTGAACCTCAACATAGGACTTGGAGAATTTCAAAATGATTAAAAGAAAACTAAGAAAATAATGCATGCCTTTCTTAAAGCATTAAGTAATTTAGTACACTTTTTTAATTGTATTGAAAGAGTGGTTTTTCTCCTTGCTAGTCTAACTGTTTCTTGATAGTAGGGTTGGTGACTTCAACTCATTTGTATTCTTCCATATATGCTTTTCACAAAAAAAGTCCTCAATAAGTAACTCTTGTATTTGGTGACAAAGTGGATCAGAGAAGAGAAAGACACAATGCATTAGATGAATTTAGATTCTACTTTATGTAGTAGTTCCTATTTCTTAACTGGACAGTTTAAGAAGATCAGAGTTAGTCTCTTCTGAACATTTAAAAGAAGTAGGTAAATGTTTTTTGAACTTTTGTGCTCTTGTTAAACAAAAGGGGAAATAGACCATAAGATTTTTAATACCTCTTCAAGATATATAATTATTTTCCCTTTTATAACACAAATAGCATATTGCATTAAGATGAGTAACTAAACCAATTCATTGTCCATTCTTAGTCAAAGTTATTTTCTAAAGTGCGAATCTGATCATGTTGTTTCCCATTTGAAACTCTTCAGTGATTCCCTATTGTCATCAGAATGAAATGTAAACTCCTTTTAATAGTTTCCTCATTATTATTTGGTCCAGGCTTCCTGGTCTCAACTCCTTCCCAACCTACACAACCTCTCAGTAGTCATACCCTACTCCAGTTTCAACTCAACTGGCCTACTTTTAGTTTCCTGAACCTTTCATGCTCTCCATTCCCTTCGTGTTTTTATATAATACTAGAGGCCTGGTGCACAAATTTTGTGCACTCGGAGGGGGGGGGGGGGTCCCCAAGCCCAGCCTGCCCCCTCTCACATACTGGGAGCCCTCAAGCGTTGACCCCCATCACCCTCCAATCGCAGGATCGGCCCCTTGCCCAGGACTGATGCCTCTGACAGAGACGTCAGGCCAGGGCAGGGGACCCTCATTTCCCCCCGATCACTGGTTGTGCCCCCCTCCCAGGCCTGATGCCTCTTGTCCAGGATTCAGGCCTGCGCAGGGGACCCCCCTCTCCCCCCCTTATCACTGGCTCGGCCCCCCGCCCAGGCCTGATGTCTCGGCCAGAGGAGTTGACCCTCATCACCCTCTGATCGCCCGATCACTGGATCAGCCCCTTGCCCAGGCCTGAGGCCTCCGGCAGAGGTGTCAGGCCTGGGCAGGGGACCCCCAGCTCCCACCATTCCCGGCTCCTCCCCTGCTACCCACGATCTCTGGCACCGCCCCTGCCAAGACCTAAGGCCTCTTGTGGAGGCATTAGTCCTGGGCAGGAGACCCCCAGTTCCCCACGATCTCCCGCTCTGCCCCTACCTAGACCTAATGCCTCTGGCCAAAGCGTTAGGTCTGTGTAGGGGACCCCCAGCTCCCCATGATTGCAGCTCCACCCCTGCCCAGGCCTAACGTCTTTGGCCAAGACTTTAGGCCTGGGCAAAGGATCCCTAGCTCACCGGACTGCCAACCAAGTCCCTGCCCAGCTCCCATTGCTGGCTCCACCCCGGCTTCCCGCTATCACTGGCTGGGTGGCAAAGGTGCCTGGTTCTCTGATCACAGCTGGGGGGCAGGGCAAAGGTGGCCCCCAGGGCAGCCTTTGCCCTGCCCCCGGCTCTTAGCTCCCCCCTGGGTTTCCGATCACCATCAGTGGCAGGGGGCTTCTTCCGTCCTTTCCCTTTCGCCTCCCAGCATTGTGCCTACATATGCAAATTAGCCGCCATTTTGTTGGCGGTTAACCACCATCTTGGCTGGCAGCTAATTTTCATATCGCCCTGATTAGCCAATGGGAAGGGTAGCGGTCTTACGCTAATTACCATGTTTCTCTTTTATTAGATAGGATTCCTTCTGCCAGGAATTCTCTTTCTCAGTTTTTCTACTACTGACTTATTTGCATATTTCTTCCTGTTTGAAATATATTGTAAATAGTTAAACTTACAAATAAAGAAAACAATATAATAGATGGCAATTTATGTACCATCTAAATTTGAGATGTTAACATTTTGCAATTTTAAAAACAAGTAATTTAAAATCAACTAGCAGAGTATATGTTCACATACAACTAATGGTCTCCCTCCCTTCCGCTTCCTTCCAATGAAGCAGCCACCTTCCTAGAAGCAGTGTATCATTTCCATGCATATTTTGTACTTTTACTACTAATGTTTATTTCAATAAACTAGAGGCCCAGTGCATGAAATTCATGCACGGGGGGTGTGGGGAGGGTATGCCCCTCAACCCATCCTGCACTCTCTAATCTGGGACCCCTCGAGGGATGTCCGACTGCCCATTTAGGGATGTCCAACTGCCCAGTGTGGAATCGGGCCTAAATGGGCAGTCAGACATCCCTCTCACAATTCAGGACTGCTGGCTCCCAACTGCTTGCCTGCCTGCCTGCCTGCCTAATCAGCCCCTAACCACTCTCCTGCCAGCCTGATCAACACCTAACTGCTCCCCAGCTGGCTAGATTGCCCCCAACTGCCCTCCCCCTGCTGTCCGGGTTACTCTCAACTGCCCTCCCCTGTTGGCTTGGTCCCCCTCATCTGCTCTCCCCTTGCTGGCCTGGTCTCCCCCAACTGCTCTCCCCCTGCTGTCCTGGTCATGCCCAACTGCCCTCCCCCTTCTGGCCTGGTCCCCCCCAACTGCCCTCCCCTGCTGGCCTGGTCCCCCACAACTGCCCTCCCCTGCTGGCCTGCCCCCCACAATTGCCCTCCCCCTGCTATCCTGGTCACAACCAACTGCCCTCCCCCTGCTGGCCTGGTCCCTCCCAACTGCCCTCCCTTGCTGGCCATCTTGTGTCCACCTGGGGGGAGCCAACTTTGACCACATGGGGGCGGAAATCTTTGTGTTGGAGTGACGGTCAATTTTCACATCACTCTCTTATTAGATAGGATAGTATATTTGTAATTTGGTGTTCAGACCTATGGGGGAACTAGATTGTCTATAAAAATGCAAAATATTAGCCAAACAAAAAGATGAATATTGCATAGGAATTTTTCCTTGAATTTCTTAATTTATGGGTGCACATATATTGTGAAGAAGCAAGAAGCTAAGATCAGTAACAGGATAGTCAACATCAAATTAGAGTTTGGAATGGAAAGTCTATATAATAGAGTTAAGTACTATTCATAAATAGACATGAAGTTTTACCCATTCCTAAGGTCATAGATGTGATATGTTGCTGTGTAAGAGTATCGCCAAAGCTGTCAGAAAGAAGAGAGGCAAAGACAAATTTTAATCTTTTCAAAGCTTATATCAGGAATGTATAGTCATAGGTTATTCAGTTCAAGGTTCAGAATTATGGAAGGACCATTTTCATAGGGCACTAGGAAGAGTAAGTTGCAATTCCTAATTAGTCTTCATTTAAAGAATTTTATTGTGGACTTTTGTGCTGTTTGTCCATATTCCAGAATTCAGCCCTCACCCCATAATAACGATATTCAAAGACATCTGTTAATATGACAAGCTTTTCTTTGACATGCTCTATAGAATTTTCCCTTCATATTTTACCTTCACTGAAGTAAAACCACCATGATTTCCATGGCCCATAAGGAGTCATCAGAATGAAATGTAGACTCCTTCTAATAGTTTCCTCATTATTATTTGCACCTGAACCATTGGTTATCATGACACCCATTAAAACAGGATACAAAGAATTTCATTCAATGTAGAGTTTTATTGTAAAATGCTTGCCTTTCTTTGAATATGG
Source organism: Myotis yumanensis (assembly GCF_028538775.1). Classification (NCBI taxonomy): domain Eukaryota; kingdom Metazoa; phylum Chordata; class Mammalia; order Chiroptera; family Vespertilionidae; genus Myotis; species Myotis yumanensis. The sequence goes on from NW_027223759.1 coordinate 77,951,878, forward strand.
CTTTTTAAATTAATAGAATTTTTTTTCTAAATAGGAGAGATAGAGCATGTAACTCCTCCTTAAAAACTAGTGTCTTTTTTTCCTCATAAATATACTTATATCGTGGTTAGTGATTAATGCAGGTATTTTTTGGATTTTGTTTCTTTTTTTTTATTGCTTAAAGAATTACAAAGGGTATTACATATGTGTCCTTTTTTTTCTTCCCCGCCCTTGACAATCCCCTGGCCCCCCCTACCCCCCAGTGTCTTATGTCCATTGGTTATGCTTATATGCATGCATACAAGTCCTTCCATTGATCTCTTACCCCCCTCCCTCCTGGCCCCCAACTCTCCCTGGCCTTCCCGCTCCAGTTTGACAATCAGTTCCAGGCAGCTCTGCCTTGGATCTATTATTGTTCAAAAGTTTATAATGGTTTTTATTATCCATGAATGAGTGAGATCATGTGGTATTTTTCCTTCATTGACTGGCTTATTTCACTTAGCATAATGCTCTCCAGTTCCATCCATGCTGTTGCAAATGGTAAGAGTTCCTTCTTTTTTACAGCAGCATAGTATTCCATCGTGTAGATGTACCACGGTTTTCTAATCCATTCATCTACTGATGGGCACTTAGGCTGTTTCCAGACCTTAGCTATGGTGAATTGTGCTGCTATGAACATACGGGTGCACATATCCTTTCTGATTGGTGTTTCTGGTTTCTTGGGATATATTCCTAGAAGTGGGATCACAGGGTCAAATGGGAGTTCCATTTTTAGTTTTTTGAGGAAACTCCATACTGTTCTCCACAGTGGCTGCGCCAGTCTGCATTCCCACCAGCAGTGCACGAGTGTCCCTTTTTCTCCACATCCTCTCCAGCACTTGTCGTTTGTTGATTTGTTGATGATAGCCAGTCTGACAGCTGTGAGATGGTACCTCATTGTTGTTTTGATTTGCATCTCTCGGATGATTAGTGACTTATTTAAAATTGTTTAAGTTGATTCAATAAAAAAATGTAACTGTGGAGTTGCCATTTTGTCTAGCATAAATAATGCTTTTATTATAATAGATTTTCTTATTTAAGTATACTTGCATATAATCTTACTTACAATTACGAATAATTGAGAAATTCTTAGCTAAAGTTAATCTTTATTTTTATAGAAAGTTACAATAAATGAGCGTATTCAAATGAAACATTTAGCTCTATGCTTGGCACATGATAAGCTGTCAATACATTTTGGATTTTGCTTTATCATAGTTTATCAGTATTTTTCAAATAAATATTTTTGATCAGTGTTTCACGAAGTAATTTGATTGATAGGACTACTTTTGTTTTTTGATTTTGTATATATACTACAATCACAGTCTGGGGAAAAAGCAGTTTCATGTTAGGCTATTAGTATATATAATCAATATTTACTTTTATTCTAATATGTAATTTACCAGTTGTACTTGGAACATTTTGGTTAACCTGCAGCATTCTAACTGAAATATCACAATTATGATAATAAATATAGTTAGTACTAATATCACATATATGGATAAGTAACATTTATAAAAAACAGTAGTTTTTAAATACCTACTTCTACATATTTTTCTTTTCATATAATTAATAATTGTGCTGATTCTTATCAAATTTTTCAAAAATTTTCAAGGATTAGTTATTTACTCTTTTATAACCTCTTATTTAGATTATCTAGGAAATTTACGAGAGAACTAATATTTTATATTAGTTCCTAGTTATCCGTTTATTTTAAACTAGAGGCCCAGTGCATGAAATTTGTGCACTCGGGGTAGGGGAGTCCCTCAGCCTAGCCAGCGTCCTCTTGCAGTCTGGGAGTCATCAGTTGGACAGCCTTAGCACTACCTTAGAGGTGGAGAGGCTCCCACCACTGCCGCTGCACTTGCCAGCAATGAGCCCTGTTCAGGGTTTCTGGCTGAGTGGTGCTCCCCCTGTGGGAGCACACTGGCCACTAGGGGGCAGCTCCTGCATTGAGTGTCTGCCCACTGGTGGTCAGTAAACATCATAGCAACCAGGTGTTCTGCCTTTTGGTCGAATTGCATATTAGCTTTTTATTATATAGGATGTGTTCATAGTAGCTATAAATGCCAATAATCTATATAGAGAACTTAGCATATGTCATGTTATAACTCAAGTTACCTGTATAGCAATTTTAATCATGCATTAATTGTACTACTAATTACCATGATGATAATAAGCCACACCAGCACCCAAGAAGCAATGAGTAGATGTATAGAAAATATATTCAGAGGAGCCAGCTCTATCTATTCAGAAATAGTGTTCATGCACAGATTTGGGTTGGGTAAGTACAGTCCTCACATGCGGTGCAGGAGAGACTCAGAGGTGTGATTGATTATGCTGCAGTCAGGTGGGGCCCAGAATGATACCAAATGGAATGAGAAGAGTCTTCATTCTGCTCCTTCCTCAGAAAATGACCATGTGTGCATAAATGTAATGAAGTAATGTGTCTGCTCTGAGATGCTGCATTAGGTCACATATTCAGAGGTATAAAACAAAGTTTACTTAGAATTTCCAAGTAAATTCTTAGCTCTGGTTCTTTAATATTTAGAAAGATTATAAGCATAGTAATGTTTCATTGCACTATCAATGCTGACCGCTACCATCAGGCATCAGCAGAAATGACCTTCCAGTGGGCTCTATGAAAATGCTATTGGCTTATTGCTATCTCAACACTTAGCTCAATTTATTGAAAATAAACATTTTGTCTCTATATTTACGTGAATTGTATAAGGCATAGGTCTTTATCCATGAGAACAGAGTCTGTATTTGACTTTTCTCACTGTCATATGGCCAGTAGCTAGGATAATGCTTCACATATAGTGAGAGCATGATAATTATTTTTGAATGAAAAAAAATAAACTTGACAGATTTTATGTTAACTTATTTTCACTAATTTCCCCACCCCCCACCCCCCAATATGTACCTGCCCTTATTCTCTACCCTTCTGTCCATGTGGTAAATTTCAACCTGGATATGCCCTAATTAAAAAAAAAATGTATCCAAATTTAGTCCCTGGAGTCACTTGGATGCTGTTTAAAAAATAGATTCCTAGTCCTTATCTCAAATCTAATGGTTCAGAATCTCTGGGGATGAGGCCCTGCTAACTTTCATTTACCAATACCCCCAGGATATTCTTCTGCAAAGAATCCAAACTTAGTGATTTCACTAAATCTAGTCAGTGAATTGTACTTCATTGTATCCCTGTGCCTCTCATTGGGATGCCCGTTGCCTGTAAACCCTTAGTATGTGGGATGGGCATGGCCTGACCAGCAATCCATACCTCATGGACATAGATTCCCCACAACTAAATGTTGATCATGGCCTTCAGGAATGTTAATGATCTCTAATGTTTATACCCCTATTCAGTCCTCTTGCCCACTGTCTTTTCAGGCTACACTCAATTGGATTCTTTTTAAGTACATTTCCTCTGCCAATCCTTGAAGAATGAATAAAGAGCAAGGGGACTAATTCTTGCCCAGATTAGATTTAAACAAGATTGCAGGGCAAGCACTGGGGGTTTTATTTTTAGTGTCTTGAATGCGTGTGTATGTAAATCAGTATAAAATGCATCTCCCTGGCATAAATCACAGTAAACAAGTTCCAGTCACCTGAACAAGATGCCACTAATATTTATTTAATGAATAACTGGATTTTCATGCCCCTTCCCAAATAATGCTTTAATATTGAAATATAACCTTTTGGTTGTTTTGAAAGTTTAGTTTGGCATGTATAAATTTTAACTCTAAATATTTGAGCTGAAGTAGGAATGACTTCTGAAAACATCTCTCTTCTATATGTAACTGATACTTAACACTTAATTACTCACAGTGTCCTTAGAGTCAACCTGGCCCATCTTTAGCACAGTTCCTCACACACCACTTAAACACTCTAATTAACTATACATTTGCATTTGAACTTATTAAAGCAAAGCCGAAAACTACTTCAATTATGAATCCAAGAAATTATAATTCACAGAAATGATTCACAAGTAATGATTCACTATTCAAATTCTTTCTTAAAACTTTGTGCTTATTCTTTATTAAGATTCTGTTTCTATTTCTGCCATTTAACTTTCTAGTCCTGAAAAACTGGGAATAAGTGCCAGAGCAGAAGCATTCGATATCAGCTCTAATATTTTTCACAAACTAAATGAGAAAATATGGTTTATTAAAGTGGGCACACAAATGGCAGGGTCCCTTTGTTCTCATTTCCGTATTTGATTCGGAACTGATGCTAAATAAGCCACACCAAGGAAAGGGACGTGGGTTCCCAGGCACACCACACATGTCTTTCTGTTGGGTCTGCAGAGAAACTATAAGGAGGCATCATCTCAAGCCATTGCTTCAAGTCATGTCTGTTTGTTTATTTGTTTTTCTGGAGTGAGCACCACAGGGGCAAATGTAGGTAATTGTAGAGTGTAGAATCTACTATTTAAAAACTAATATAAACAGAGGCAAAGAAGCATCGAACAGACTGTCAAACTACAGCGGGAAGGTAGGGAGGGTTGGAGAGGTAAGAGATCAAACACAGGTGCATGCATATAAGCACAATCAACAGTTGCAAGACACTGGGGGTGGGAGGTGGGGGGTGGTGAGGGCAAGTGCCAGGGGGTAGGGGAGGCTATGGGGAGGTAAATGGGGGGAAAAGAGGAGACATGTACTACTATTTGGAATACCTAAAACAATAACATAAAAAATAAAGGAATGAATTTAAAAAATGAATATATTTGGGCAAAAGCTGACAACTGGGAACAAAAGGATCTGAGGTAGCTTTAAACAAATAATAGGAAGTGTTGTAATTGACGAAGTTTTCATAAGTACCAAGCACTCTAAATGCATGGTCCCATGAAATCCTCACTCACCTCTCTGAGATGGACTGTTATTACCTTCATTTTACAGATTAGGGCATGGGAATTAGAGGCAGAGTAACTTGCTTAATACATGACAGAGCTGGGATTTAAATCCAGCTCCATCTGATTTTAGAGGCTGGGCACTTTATACTATGATTTAAAGCAAAAAAACATGTGTAATAAAATAACAATAACAGCAACACAAGCCAAACAAAAATTAGGTCAAGAAGCAAGCAACACACAAGGGAGGAGGAGGTAGAATAATTATTCCTGGAAATGTAGGCCCATTGAGTCTCCTTTGCCAGCTCATCTTCCTCTAATCTCTACCTTAAATTTTGGTATGGCTCATACTGGTGTTACTTGGGGTCTGAGGAAGGGCCCCTGTCCTCAGCCATTTCATTCTCCTGGGGTTTCCATTACATATCTGTGGGCTGACTCACCTCACCCCCTGACCTAACCCCCCACTGGATTTCTCCTCTGAATTCCAGATCTGTCTATTAAAGTTCTTCCTTGTCACCTCTACTTGGCTGCCTTCTATATGTGGCCTGACCAGGGACTGAACCGGCAACCATTTGGTGCACAGGACGATGCTCAACCAACTGAGCCACTCTGGCCAGGCATATTCTGTTCTTTTAAAGTGTCCTATCACATCCGTGTTTCTACCAACTATAAAATCATAATCTGTATTAAAATTTTTAATTTAGACACTAAGATGTTCTTTTCTGGCGCCCGACCAGGGACTGAGTTCTGGGACCAGGGCCTGAGTTCGGGACGCGGCACAAGTGATGCCCAAGCAGGCCCCTTTGGCCTTAACCAGTGGTGTCCGAATAGGCCTGAGTTTGGGGGAATTTAAAAAGTGGTCAGGTGAAAGGAGGCTCCAAGGCGCGCGCAGAGAGTAAGCTTAAAAAACAAAAGTAAGAAAATAAGAAGTTAAGCTTAAAAAGCAAAAGTGAGATAAGGCCAAAAAACAAAATAAGATAGGGAGCCGAGGTGATCAGGGGTTTGGGCACTGCCCCCTGTCACGCTGCTCCAGGGGCCAGGAGGCCTCTCGACTCTGCTGATCCTAGTGCTGGGAGGCCTCGGGGCTCTGCTGATCCCGGGGCATGAGGGGTCACGGCTCTGCTGATCCCGGGTTCGGGAGGCCTCCCGGCTCCACTGATCCTGGGTTTGGGAGGCCTCACGGCTCCGCTGATCCCAGTGCTGGGAGGCATATTACCCTTTATTCTTATTGGATGGAGGCCTGGTGCACGGGTGGGGGCCGGCTGGTTTGCCCTGAAGGGTTTCCTGGATTAGGGTGGGGGTCCCGCTTGGATGCCTGGCCAGCCTGGATGAGGGGATGATGGCTGTTTGCAGCTGGTCACACCCCCTTCAGGGTGGGGATCCCCACTGGGGTGTCTGGCCAGTCTGGGTGAGGGGCTGAGGGCTGTTTTCAGGCTGGTGGGTGACTGAAGCTTCCAACCTGTCCTTTTTTTCTTTTTTTCTTTTATTCTGGGATTTATTTACCTTCTATGGCTGTCACTGGAGCTGAAAGCTGGCTTTAGCTCTGAGGCTGGCTCCAGCTTGAGGCCTTGGGTGATGAAAGCAGATATCTGGTTTATTTGGGTTCTATAATTGTAACACTGTTTCGATCCTGCTCGCTCCAGCTCGAACGGCTGAAAGCAGGTATCTGGGGGTTTTTTTTGCTTCTATAATTGCAACAATGTTTCTTAAACTGCAGCTCAGAGCCCAGCAGCAGAAGGCGGGGAACCTTGGCTTCCTCCATCATGGAGCAAGCATGCCTCCTGTTCGCTTCACTGCCTGGCTGCCAGCCGCCATCTTGGTTGGCAGTTAATTTGCATATCGCCCTGATTAGCCAATGGGAAGGGTAGCGAAGTTACAGCTAATTACCATGTTTCTCTTTTATTAGATAGGAGAAATATATATATACTAGAGGCCCGGTGCACAAAAATTTGTGCACTTGGGGCGAAGAGGGGGGTCCCCCAGCCTGGCCTGTGCCCTCTCGTAGTCTGGGACCCCTCTGGAGATAATGACCTGCTGGCTTAGGCCTGCTCCCTGGTGCAGAGGGCACACCCAATCCCTAGGCGCCGCCCCCTGTCATGCACAGAGCAGGGCGGATCGGGAGGTTGCGATGCCACCCCTAGTCATGCTCAGGGTAGGGCCGATTGGGGGGTTGGGGCACCGCCCCCTGTCACACTCAAGGGAGGGTCGATGGGGAGGTTTTGGCACCACCCCCTGTCACTCACAGAGCAGGGCCCATCAGGGGGGTTGGGACTCCGTACCCTGTCACACACAGAGCAGGGTCGATCAGGAGGTTGGGGAGCTCCCCCCTGTCACGCACAGAGCAGGGCCCATCAGGGGGTTGAGGAGCTCCCCCCTGTCATGCACAGAGCAGGGCTGATCAGGGGGTAGAGGAGCTCCCCCCTGTCACTCACAGAGTAGGGCCGATAGGGGAGTTGGGGCACCACCACTGTCATACACAGAGCAGGGCGGATCAGGAGGTTGGGGCGCTGCACCCTGTCACACTCAGGGCAGGGCCAATGGGGAGGTTATGGCTCTCCCCCATCACACATAGAGCAAGGCCCATGGAGGGGGATTGGGGCGCCACCCTCTACCACCCACAGAGCAGGGCCGATCAGGGGGTTGGGGCGCCACCACTGTCACACTCAGGGCAGGGCCAATGGAGAGGTTATGGCTCTACCCTGTCACACACAGAGCAGGGCCTGGGGGTTGGGGGGGGGGGGGTTGGGGAACCGCACCCTGTCACCCACAGAGCAGGGCCGATCAGGGGGTTGGTGCGCCGCACCAGGTCACACATAGAGCCACAGGGCGATCAGGGGATTGGGGAGCTCCCCCCTATCAGGCACAGAGCAGGACTGATCAGGGGGTTGGGGCGCCTTCCCCTGTCACACACAGAGCAGGCCCGATCAGGGGGTTGGGGCGCTACTCCTTTCATGCTGATCCTGGTGCCGGGAGGCATATTACCCTTTTACTATATAGAATAGAGGCCTGGTGCACGGGTGGGGGCCGGCTGGTTTGCCCTGAAGGGTGTCCTGGATCAGGGTGGGGGTCCCCACTGGGGTGCCTGGCCAGTCTGGGTGAGAGGCTGAGGGCCATTTTCAGGCTGGCGGGTGACTGAAGCTCCCAATTGCTCCTTTTTTCTTTTTTTTTTTTTTATTCTGGGCCAGCTTAAGCTCTGAGGCCTTGCTGCTGAAAGCAGGTTTCTGGCCTTTACCTTCTATATTTGATACAATGTTGCGGTCCGGCTGGCTGAAGCCCGGCTGACTGAAAGCCGGTTTCTGGGGTTTTGTTTAGCTTCTATATTTGCAACATAGTTGCTTAGAGTTGCAGCTGAGAGGCCGGCAAGTCAGGCGGGGAACGTTGGAGTCAGCAGTCACTGGAGCAAGCAGGCCTCCCTGCTAGCTTCAGTGCATGGCTGCCGGCCGCCATCTTGGCTGACAATTAATTTACATAAGGATATGCTGATTAGCCATTGGGAAGGATAGCAGTCGTACGCTAATTACCATGTTTCTCTTTTATTCGTGTAGATATCCTAAGTCACATCCAGCAATTTAATCCCAGACCATTTCCCTAAAATAAATAAATAAAAATATCCTAAGAATGTTGTAAGTAGAAAAGTGCATTTAAACTTACCAAGTAAAACTGAATAACAAAAGTGAAGGGAAAATCGACACAGACACTGGGGCAGTGGGGCTTGCCCAGGGTGGGGTTGGCTGGGGGTCCATTGGAGAAAAAGGGCACATATGTAAAACTTTAGACAATAAAAAAATCATAATAAAAAAGTGAAGGGAAATAAAGTATATCAAATGTGCTAGCTCAGCTGGAAAAGGTAAGTACTCTTCCAGAATTAAAACACACACACACACACACACACACAATACAAATCACAAAACTGATCAATGGACAATGGTCACTAACATTAGTTTAGTGCCTACTACATTTCAAACACAATATTACTTATTCTGCATATTTAATATCACTTAATCCTAATATCCTTATGAGGCATATTTTCAAATATTACACTAATTATCAAGTACATATAGATAAAACTTATCATGCTTCATAAATTTTACAAAAGTATTTACATATGCCCTGGTCATAGCATCTAAAAAGCACAAAGTAAGTATTTCACTTCTTTGCCATGTCAGTGTTTTCCTAAGAAAGTAAATATGCAAATTAGGTAGGATTGCCATGATCATTGCCCACTCTAATCTGGTAGCAACAAAATGGCTCTGTGGAATGTCAGAAAACCAATCCTGGAATTCATCAAGAAAGTAAAAAAAAAAAAAAAAGATAAAACAAACTATGGTATAATCCAGGGGTGGGCAAACTTTTTGACTCGAGGGCCACAATGGGTTCTTAAACTAGACCAGAGGGCCGGAACAAAAGCATGGATGGAGTGTTTCTGTGAACTAATATAAATTCAAAGTAAACATCATTACATAAAAGGGTATGGTCTTTTTTTTTTTTAGTTTTATTCATTTCAAACGGGCCGGATCCGGCCTGCCGGCCGTAGTTTGCCCACGGCTGGACTATAATCCCTTTAGTTTAGCTATGTCACCTTCTTTAAGCTCACTCCCCACCCCCACTGCCATGGCTCATATTAGTCAATCAATTACTGAGCTACTCTCTGTAAGCTGGAAAACTAAAGGAAGGATGGAAAAGAAAATTCACAGCAGTGCTTTATGGCCTAACCTCAATTAACAAATACAAAACTAACTTTTTTGCTAAAAATTTAAAATGATATTTTTCTGGTGGCCAATATTCAACAATCTTTGCATCTTTCAATTGAGTATGATATCAGCAATGAATTAAAATGACATTTTAAACACATACTTCTCTGGTGTCATCTGCAATGACAAAGTTTTTGCATGGATCTTTTATTTGGTCTTTAAGTTGACAGATGTTTTCTTTCACTGTTTTGATAGTAAATGCATCAAGATTGGAACATATCTGGAAAAGAAACATTTTTCAATATTTAAATAATTAGTTTTCTCTCTCACAATTGATTTAATGTAAGTTGTGTGTGTGTGTGTGTGTGTGTGTGTGTGTGTAGCATTTTAGTATTGCTTCATCAGTGGATCTGATTAACCAATAATCAATAATGTTTGTCCTGATAAAGTAAAAAGGAGCTTCTAAATCAAGTTGGTGGATAATATCAGAAAAGCATGTTCATTTTCATTCTTTACATTCTATTTTCTAGCTGGAAAAACTGACACGGAAGGAGTGTAGCAACTTGCAGAGATTAGCAGAGAATGCTAATGAGAAAACCATATTGCATGAGGCATTTTAAAGGTCATTTTGACCTCCCTGGATCATATTACCACCCTCCTCTACAGGAGGAAGCTAGGAGCAGCTGAAGCCCATGTGCCTGGATCTAGATTAGAATTTGTCCTTAATCTCAGCAATAAAATATATCTTGGAGCCAATAATTGTACCTCTGCCTACTCTACATGATTTTTGCTCTATTCAAATTAAATAGGGACTTAAAAATACAAATGCAATTGACCTTGATGCCAACACACTTCTTGGGTTATTTTGAATTCACTTAACACTTGAGATCAACAAGAGTACTTTATGTGTTGTTACCATTTGGGGGCCTCTGATGAGTAATACATTTGTAATTACAGATCTGCATGTCCCCAGTTTCCCATTTAATTTGGATTACCCAGAATCTGAGAATTACACAGAACAAAAAAGTTAGCAGCAAAGACATGATTTGAAATTCATTGAGTATGAAAATAAGAAACATTTATAGCATTATTTATATTCCAATATCAAATACATCAGTAACTTTTACACTGGGAGGAGATATTTAAAAGAAGGTATTCAATTTGCCCCCACATTTCATTAATTATATCATATTTCCATAATCTTTGTGATTTGTTCTGTCATAATTGTTTATTAAGGTATATTGCTGTTTTATAGAAAACTGAATATACTTTAACTAAAGCAAATAGATTTTATTTAACTGATGATCCTGGAATACCTCCTTTAATCCACTTGTGGAAAATGAAATAAAATTCAAGCATTTGGCATACTACTAGGGCAAGAGTTTCATTTAATAATGTTCTTATAATTAATAATATTTCATAATAATTGTTAGATAACTATTATTTCATGCTAAAGCTGTTAATTCACTAAATAAATTATGTATATTAATGTAGTCTTTATCCATTGAAAGTGGTCTGAGTGTCACACATTTGGGCTGGAAGTAGAAATGGGTGAAAAATATACACCGAGTATGTTATTGACAAAACTTCTCTGGAAGGAGACCATATACAACTCTCTAAAACTGCAGGTACTGTCTCTTTAGCCATTTATATTTTTAAGGTCAGGTATCTTCAATTATATTTACACACTGGAAATGACTCTTTTTAGGTATATAGTTTGACAAATGTTTACAGTTTGTCACCACCATCACAGTCAAGATTTTTCCATCATCTATAAAACCCCTTACTCCCCCCCCCCTCCCCCCCCCCCCCCCCCCCCCCGCTTTGTAGTCAGCTCCCTCCCGCTGTTCCCTGGCAGTCCCTGACTTGGTTTCCGTCCTTATACTTTTGTCTTTCCAAAATATCATATAAATAGATTCATGGAATGTACAGCCTTTATGTTTGGCTTTAACTTAGCGTAGGCAGTTCGAGATGCATCCATGTTGTTCTCTCTATCAGTAATTTGTGCCTTTTTATTGCTGACTAGTATTCCCCTGGGCATCTGTGACATCTATTACCTCCCCCTTGCAAGCTGGGTAAGCCTATTTAGCTTAGGAAAGAATGGAATTACAGACGGTGCCGATCAGATAAGTGAGGTATCACTCTTCAAAGTTGAGAGAATGCTATTAAGAAATTTGTAGAAAAATTCTCAATGGATGCACATACTGTTTAAGTACATTAGCACAACATAAATTTACTAATGTGAAAATACTATACTTATCAGTGTGGTAGATTAGCTCTAAAACTTGGATTTGAGGAATCCCTTATGATCACCCGGGGAAACCTGTACTTCTCACTGAGAGATTTTAAAAATGGCACTTTGCAATTCCCAGAGGCATGCCTTGTTAGGAGCTCGGAGGCGAGCGCAGGATAGAGCTGTCAAGAAGAACAGTGTTTTGGGCAGATGTACTGATGAAAACAGAATGTGATTTGTAAGAAAAAGGCAAGGTGTAAAATGAGATGGGGGAAATCCCATTGCAAGGATAACTCCCAATCTTAGATGAATAGACCAAGATTTTAGAGACAAAAAAATTAATTTTGACATGCTTTTCATATGCTGTATTAAATGTGGTACTGAGACTTGAAAACAATACCCAAAATATGGATAAATACTAATAAATATGATCTACAGTCTAACACTGTAGTTTTAAGTTTCCTACTACGTGTAATCCAAATGGAAACTATATTTGATTTCTATTTTGTTTTCTAATCACTAACAGTTAAACCATAAACTTAAACCTGCTGCATGTAAGTGTATAGTAAAGATTTTCCCCAAGCTTTGTTTTAACATGCATATGATTGGGGGAACCTATTTAATGCAATGCATGCAAATAATTAGTGAATATTAAAGGCAGCTCCTACCCCAAATAGGTTTTGATTAAGTTTACAATTTGGATTATTTTTATCTAATCAATAAATCTGCAAATGTCACTGAGCTTTGTGCTTTCACAGATGCAATATAAATTACATTTTAAACTCTCAGCATCCTATGTGGTACATACCCATTATCACCTCCATGGTCTAGGTGAGAAACCACAGCTCAGAGAGGTTTGATCAGTGATTCAGATCACACAGCTAGAATAGGGCAGAGCTGGAAGTCCCATTATCTGATTCTATGTCCAGTATCCCAGTGCCTTTACCCAACACTAGGCATGGCTGATAATCTATGCGACGCTTTGTAAAGAAGCAGACAATCCTGTAGCCATACTTCTAAATGAAGTAAAGTTGTTGTTTTTTAAGCATCTAAACATTTTCACTGTAATGTCAAATTTTCTATCAATCTTCAAACAGCTTGTCTTTGCAAGAAAAGTTGGATTTTTTATTTTGCTAATATTTCTGATTTCACCCATAGACTGTTGTTTACTTTACATTTAAATATCCACACTTACGTTGAAACTATTTTCTGCACACAAATAAAAGAATATTTGTATCCTGTTGACAAAATTAATTGCAATAATTCTGCTAAAGATCATATGAAAGTGAAAGCGAATATCAGAGGTCTATTTGTCATTTTAAGGATATCTGTTTCCAGTTTCTCAGTACAAATAAGTCTGTTTCCTAGACCGCAAATGCTTATGCATTTGACATATTTTTATTTCATAGAAATATAAGTACTCTAGGAAATAACTTTAAGAATAGAAGAAAGTATATTGTATCTCCTATAACATTGAGAATATCTTCCCCAGATATTTGATTTTATTTCTGTATTCATTTTTTTAAAGTTACGTTACACACAGACCAAAAAGCCAGATTGAGAAAGTGCTTAAGTGATACCAAAATTAAACCAACCTTGAGTTTATAAGCCAAGCATTCCTGCAATGGACTATTTAGAAATATCATGTTTCACTCTGTACTTTTCACAGTATGTCAATCTGAACTGATGTTCTAATGGATAAAGTCTTGGGTCTATGATTTTAAAATAGATCAGATAAAATCAAGTCAATTGGAGACTGAGAATTACCCTGAAAAGAGTACATGCTGTGCAGTCAGACAGATCAGTCTCCAGATCTACTCTCAGCCACTGCTAACAAGTGATTTAACCTTTTAAAAAATTTGCAATACAAATAGTAGTTTCTACTTTCTCATTTATTGTGAGAATTTATCAAGAAATAAATCATGAAGAGAAACATCTGAAATTCTTGTGAAGTTGTAGCTTAAAGAGGCTTTGAATATTGGAGTTTTATTACATAACTAGAGGCCCGGTGCACAAAAATTTGTGCACTCAGGGCGGGGGGGGGGGGGGTCCCCCAGCCCGGCCTGTGCCCTCTCACAGTCTGGGACCACTCCGGAGATAACAACCTGCTGGCTTAGGCCTGCTCCCGGGTGGCAGAGGGCAGACCCAATCCCTAAGTGCAGCCCCTGGTCAGGCTCAGAGCAGGGCCGATTGGGGAGTTGGGTCACCACCCTCTGTCATGCACAGAGCAGGGCGGATTGGGAGGTTTCGATGCCACCCTCAGTCACGCTCAGGGTAAGGCCGATTGGGGGGTTGGGGCACCACCCCCTGTCACACTCAAGGCAGGGTCGATGGGGAGGTTGCGGCGCCACCCCCTCTCACGCACAGAGCAGGGCCAATCAGGGGGTTGGGGCGCTGCCCCCTGTCACTCACAGAGCAGGGCCAATCAGGGGGTTGGGGCGCTGCTCCCTGTCACAGAGCAGGGCCGATCAGGGGGTTGGGGCACTGCACCCTGTCACTCACAGAGCAGGGCCCATCAGGGGGTTGAGGAGCTCCCCCCTGTCACTCACAGAGTAGGGCCGATAGGGGAGCTGGGGCACCGCCCCCTGTCACACACAAAGCAGGGCGGATCAAGGGGTTGGGGCGCTGCACCCTGTCACACTCAGGGCAGTGCCAATGGGGAGGTTATGGCTCTACCCTGTCACACACAGAGCAAGGCCCGTGGAGGGGGGTTGGGGCGCCACCCTCTATTACCCACAGAGCAGGGCCGATCAGGGGGTTGGGGCACTGCCACTGTCACACTCAGAGCAGGGCCGATGGAGAGGTTATGGTTCTACCCTGTCACACACAGAGCAGGGCCCGTGGGGGCGGGGGGTTGGGGCGCCTCACCCTGTCACACACAGAGCAGGGCCTGTGGTGGGGGTTGGGGGGGTGGGGCGCTGCACCCTGTCACACACAGAGCAGGGCCAATCAGGGGGTTGGTGCGCTGCACCCTGTCACACACAGAGCCGCAGGGCAATCGGGGGATTGGGGAGCTCCCCCCCTATCTGGCACAGAGCAGGGCTGATCAGGGGGTTTGGGCGCTGCCCGCTGTCACGCTGATCCCTGTGCCGGGAGCCTCGCTGCTCCGCTGATCCCGGTGCTGGGAGGCATATTACCCTTTTACTATATAGGATAGAGGCCTGGTGCACGGGTAGGGGCTGGCTGGTTTGCCCTGAAGGGTGTCCTGGATCAGGGTGGGGGTCCCCACTGGGGTGCCTGGCCAGTCTGGATGAGGGGATGATGGCTGTTTGCAGCTGGTCACACCCCCTTCAGGGTGGGGGTCCCCATTGGGGTGCCTGGGCAGTCTGGGTGAGGGGCTAAGGGCCATTTTCAGGCTGGCGGGTGACTGAAGCTACCAACCTGTCCTTTTTTTCTTTTTTTTTAATTCTGGGCCAGCTTTAGCTCTGAGGCTTGGCTCCAGCTCTGAGGCCTCGGCTGCTGAAAGCAGGTATCTGGTTTGTTTGGGTTCGATAATTGTAACACTCTTGCGGTCCTGCTCACTCCAGCTCTGAAATCCCGGCTGGCTGAAAGCAGGGATCTGCGTTAGTTCTATAATTGAAACAATGTTGCTGTCCTGCTGGCTGAGGCCTGGCTTGCTGAAAGCAGGTTTCTGGGTTTTGTTTAGCTTCTATATTTGTAATAATGTTTCTTAAACTGCAAGCTCAGAGGCCGGCAAGGCAGGCGGGGAAAATGGGCTTCCTCCATCACTGAAGCAAGCAAGCCTCCTGTTAGCTTCAAGCTGCCTGGCTTCCGGCCGCCATCTTGGTTGGCAGTTAATTTTCATATCGTCCTGATTAGCCAATGGGAAGGGTAGCGGAGGTATGGCTAATTACCATGTTTCTCTATTATTAGATAGGATAATAAATATATTATGTAACTGAACTAATGCATCTACTCTCTGCCCCAACACAGGCATAGCCTCCCCCATTACCCGCATCTCCCACACTGAACGCATTTTGCACTCTGCTATACCTGCACTTTTGTTCATGGTGTTTGTGCAACCTAAAATGCTGCCTCCACTTCTGTTCACAATCCCAAACCAGGACCTTCACGGCTCAGCCGAAACATCTCATACTCCTCCTCTGGTAAGCTCTGTCTGTCTTCCTTTTTTCTGCAAGTCCTCTCTCCTCATCCTTTTATACTTTCTATTTGGCTATAGATAAATTACTATTTCTCTTTGGGGCCATATAACTTGTTTTCTTTTTTTTTCTTTTAAAAAAAATATATTTTATTGATTTTTTTACAGAGAGGAAGGGAGAGAGATAGAGAGATAGAAACATCGATGAGAGAGAAACATCATTCTGCTGCCTCCTGCATACCTCCTACTGGGGAGGTGCCCACAACCAAGGTACATGCCCTTCACTGGAATCGAATCTGGGACCTTTCAGTCCGCAGGCCGACACTCTATCCACTGAGCCAAACCAGTTAGGGCCATATAACTTGTTTTCTTGAAGTGGATTATAAACACTTTGAGGGTGAGGCCAATACCTCAGTGCTTGGTTCCTGACCAACGAACTTTATTTCCACTGCTCTAGTTTCTAGTCCTCATTCACACACCAAAATAGAGAAGGTTAGGTCTAATAATCAAATTAATATTAGAATCATCATCTTTGTTAAAATTTGCTAGAATCCCCCACAAATAAACAAAACATACTTATTACACTTGTAGCCATAAAAGGGATGTCATGAAAATAAATCTAGCATGTATTAGCTGAACACTAGGGAGATTACTTTTCATCAAAATGTCTTTGTCCTCATTTCTGAGATATGAATGGTAAACCTCCTAGAGCTATTATACAATTATAAGTCATATGACAGACCTAGATGGCTCATGGCAGATTTCAAATAAAATAAAAACCGATACTATTCTTTAAAAAACATCAATATCAACATCAGCATCTCTCTCTCAGCTCAAATTCTTATCTGCCTTTCAGAATGCCTTAATAGTACAATAATTAATGTAACTAAAATTAGAAAAATGTAGAAGTAAAGGAGCGCTATCTTAATTCAAACCAATGCTACAATAGGATAGGCAATCCTGACACAATATTACTGCTCCCTTTTCTTTCCCTCTAAGATCCCAACTGCTATATGGTGTTTATTGGTAGAGATTCTAAGAATTTCTAAATTTCTAGAGGTGAGTGCTATAGAAAATTATTCTTGTCCTCAAGTGCAAGGATAAATTTTGTGGCATTTTAACAGATGATAGCTTAGACCAAATCTAAGATTGGACTTTGGTCTCTATAAAGGCAAAACAAAACAGCAACAACAAGTGCCGGAACAGATTGGGCCAGGGAGAAGGAGGCTGTTTTATAAAGGTCAATTTTTAAACCCCTCCTACAGAACATGATCTATGCCAAATATATCCACAATATATCCCAAAGCATAATGTCACAGGATAAACCTAAGGAGTGGAACATAGGGGGGAATATGAAAAAGAAGGTATTAAAGCAAGGGTGGGCAAACTTTTTGACTGGAGGGCCACAATGGGTTCTTAAACTCGACCGGAGGGCCAGAACAAAAGCATGGATGGAGTGTTTGTGTGAACTAATATAAATTCAAAGTAATCATCATTACATAAAAGGGTACGGTCTTTTTTTTTTTTTTTTTTTTTAGTTTTATTCATTTCAAAGGGGCCGGATCCAGCCTGCGGGCAGTAGTTTGCCCACGGCTGTATTGAAGTCTGAAAACAATCAGGTGGGTAAGCTCATTAGCTGCGGTGGAACTTTAAAATCTTCACCTGAACTAATATGTAAATCAAAATATACACATGCATTCATAGTCATGTGCATCATATATTCACACATGGCACCATTACATTATACTGTTACCTTATACTAGAACAGTGAAATTCCAGTCTCCTTATAAATGTAAAAGCTCCCTCTGCTGGCCAATATGGGGTATTTGCATTTTCTAGTTTGATAACCGGAAGATTCAACATAGGATGATAAAGTTTCTGGGAAACTCTGCATGACAGTAAGCTTATTCCAAATATAATACTTTTTTTTTAGTTGTGAATCTCATTTACTTCACTTTTATTTTTTTATAGAGCTTTAATTTCTAAAACAATATAATAAAAATATCGATGCAAAAAAACTACTCACTTGCAACAAAGCAACCGTAGCAGACAACTAAAACTGATTGTACGATTGATTTGATTGTACACTTACAGAATTTAAAAAATCCAGATAAGTATGTGCTTGCTCTAAGTAAAATAGTTTTAATAGAAAAAAAAAGAATGTAGGCTTTATGCCCCTGTGATATTTTCTAGGTAAGTGTGGTTTAGGGAAACATCAAAGTTTTCCAATATCTTCTTGTTATAAGATAACCAGTGACTTCAGAAAGCTGCCAATATTCTCAACCATTTTGCTGATTTTGTGGTTTCTGTAAATTAATCTTTGCTAGACAGCAGCTTCCTCATTCATAAAGAGGATAAAAGAGATGACCTCTCAAATCCTTTTCAGTTTTGAATTTTTGATTCTAAGTATCTTAGTGTTTGGCCTTTTGTCTACGAGCTTCGTTAAACTCTCAATCACCAGGCAAAATGTGCAAACTCTTCCCCCATAGAATGAGATGTACCTGCATTGCTGTTGGTACCTGTTAACTCCTGGGCAAGTGCTTTGTTCTCTGTTTGCCTCAGAACAGTCACAAACACAGAAAACCAGTTTTCTTTCTGCACAATCCTTCTCAGTAGCTCTCTCACACCTGCCTCGGTCCCATTAATTTCTGCAGCAGAAATCTGTTTTAAGAGAAAAGCAGAATTTAAAAAGATCAAACATCCTCTGAATGAATTTAGGAAGGAACTACTGTTAGAAAAATTGAGCAATTAAGCAGAAGTATAAGTAAAGACTTATTTCCAACACGAAAACAGCAGGGCCACTTGTAGCAGTAAATATTTTACCTCAGTTATTCTGAATAAGAGGTGCAAAAGAAAGGGCCTTTAATCTCTAGCCATTTTATATCTGTTGGCATCAATTTCTGTCTGTATTTCTAGTGCCTGATTTTTCGTTTTAACTCATAGAATCTGCAAATGGGAAACAAAACATTTCTTATCCAACTCCTGTTTCTTGACTATCACCATTTATGAAGTCATTACTATCATCACATATTCTTGCCTACTTAATATTTGTAATATTTATCATTACCATAATATTTTTCTTAAATTGGTATTTATTTCATATTATCAGAACATTTTATTTCTATATCTATTTCTTTTTTTTATTTGAAGTAGGGAGCAGAATTATTCCTACCTCTATTTGTTACAAGCCTTAGTTTTCATTAAATTTCCCTTTCAGATTAATCTAAGCAAATCTTTCTAAATGTGGATCATTTATGAAATGATTATCACAGTGCATCTTCCCAGTTCGTAATAAAGCACCAAACATTTAGAGAAAAGAGTAATACAAGCCACATTTAGACCAGAAAAACGATCAGACAGGACATCATCAGCTTGCTGTGCCCTTAGGCAAGCTACTTTATCTCTCCGGGCCTCAGTTTCTGCATGTGTAAACTGAAGCAACTGAAAAGAAATGTCAGGCATTCTCCATCCTTGTTGCACTAGAATTACCTGGGGAGCTTGGAATCACCTGATGTCTGGGATCGACTCCCCAATATTCTGATTTATTTTTGTCTATTCTGGAAAACTAGAAAAAAAATTTCTTTTTGAATCCTCACCTGAGGATATTTTTTCATTGCTTTTTAGAGAGTGGAAGAGAGAGGGAAAGACAGAGAGAAATATCAATGTGAGAGAAACACTCGATTGTTTGCCTCCTGCATGCTTCCCCACCAGGGCCCGGGCTGAGGAGGGGCCTGCAACTGAAGTATATGCCTTTGACTGGAATCTTGGGACTGACACTCTGTCCACTGAGCCAAATCAGCTAAGGCTAGGAAATTGTTTAAAAAGCTGGTTTGGCTGAGAGGATAGAGCATTGGCCTGCGGACTGAAGGGTCCCAGGTTCTATTCTGGTCAAGGGCACATGCCTGGGTTGTGACACACCCTGATCCTCAGCCCTGCCCTAAGAGGCCCGGGTCTCACTGTTCTGTGGTAATCGCTGCAAGCACCTCTGAGAGAAAGTCGCCCTCGAGTTCTGCCCACTGCCAGAAAGTCCAGTTTCTCCTTGTATGGGTCTGGGTCCCCAGAGACTCGCCCAGAACTGGATTTCAGAGCAGTCAGGGGCTTGTGTCTCCCTCCCGATTGAAAAAGACAACCGTGTCCTCAGTTGCCAGCCCTTTCCGCAGGAGCCTTCGTACCTCTGCACTTTACTTCCACACCTCCTCTGAGTCTCAGTGTGCTTTTCTCTTTTCTTCTAGTTGTACAATTTCCACTCAGCCAGCCTTCCTGTGGTTCTGGATAATGCCCGTTTTGTCTTTTAGTTGTAGTTTTGAAGTGGTTGTGGGAGGCAGCAATTCCAGGTGTTTACCTATGCTGCCATCTTGGTTTGTCACCTCCAATGTTGTTCTTTTTTCTCAAGATTTTTTTGGCTGTTTGGGGTCTTTTGTGGTTCCATACAAATTTTAGAATTATTTGTTCGATTTCTATGAAAAATACTGTTGGAATTTTGATAGGGATCGTATTGAATTTGCAGATTGCTTTGCGTAGTATGGATTCTTAACAATATTAATTCTTTTAATTCATGAGCATGAAATACCTTTTCACTTATTTATATCTTCTTAAATTTCTTTCATCAATGTCTCATAGTTTTCAGTGTATAGATCTTTCACCTCCACAATTAAATTTGTTCCTAGGTATTTTATTCTTTTTGATGCAGTTGCAAATGGGGTTCCCTCCACACCTCAATTTCTCTTTCTGATTGTGTGATGTTAGAGTATAGAAACACAACTGATTTTTAAATATTGATTTTGTATCCTGAAACTTTTCTTACAGTTTTTGGTGGATTCTAGGATTTTCTATATATAATATCATATTATCCACAAATAGTGACTGTTTCACTTCTTCCTTTCCAATTTGGATGCCTTTTATTTCTTTTTCTTCCCTAAATGCTCTGGCTAGGACTTCCAATGTTATCCTATATAATAAAGAGCTAATATGCAAATGGTCATCACACCCTCATGCCATCACTCCTTAACGGCTCAGACACTCAACACTGGGGAGAGAGGAATGGGGACCAGCCAGGCACAATTGAGCTTGTGAGAGAGGAATGAGGACCAGCCAGGCTGCCGTCTGGGAGAGGGACAAGCCATCTGCCCCACAGTCCCCTGCAGCTGCAGCCGGCCCGGGCAAAGCCGGCCTGGGTCCTGGGTGCCTACAGACAGCCAGAGGGAAGGAAACCCGGGTCCCCGGTACAGGGCAAGGCAGAGGCAGCTAGAGGTGATCAGGCCAGCAGGGGTGCAGTTAGGGGCGAACAGACAGGCAGAAGTGGTTAGGGGCAATCAGACAGGCAGAGGTGGTTAGGGGCTATCAGGCAGGCAGGCAGGCAAGCGGTTATGAGCCAGCGGTCCTGGATTGCGAGAAGCAGTCAGACATCCCCCGAAGGGTCCCGGATTGGAGAAGGTGCAGGCCGGGCTGAGGGACCCTTGCCCCCATGCACAAATTTCATACACTAGTCCTCTAGTGTTGTATAAAAGTGGTGAAAGTGGTAATCCTTTCACCTGATCTTAGTAAAAAAAGCTTTCAGCTTTTGACTGTTGAGTATAATGTTAACTGTGGGCTTGTCATATGTGGCTTTTATTATGTTAAAATGTAATTCACTGCATTTATCAGCTTTAAAATTTGTTCTATTCATTTTTATGATTTCTATATCTTTGTTAAACTTCTCATTTTGTTTATGTATTATTTTTCTGATGTTTAAATGTTTAAAAAATTGTCTTTCTTCTAATTTGTTTGTTTGTTGATATTTATATTTTTTAGCTCATTTAGCTTCCCTAAAAAAACGATTTTGATTTCTTTTTCAGGCAAATTACAGATCTCCATTTCTTTGGGATCAGCACTGGAAAATTGTTGTGTTTTTTGGTGGTGTCATTTTTTCCTGTTCCTTGAAGTTTTGCATTACTCTCTCTGCATTTGAAGTAGTCTCTTCTTCCAGTCTTTAGGAGAGAAATACCTTCCTTCAGGTGTAACGATATTCTGAAGCTTTCTATGGATACACCTACTCTACACTCCTCGTTCCCTCTTGAGGGGTAATTTTTAATATTGAATTCTGCAAAGCCTGGTTGGGTGTTAATAGCTTCCTTTGTCTTCACTGTAGATAAACCTGGCCTTTATGGGAAGTATGTGCCACTGAACCATTTAACTGCCAAGAGAACCCTGTGTTAGGGTGTAAGTCACAGTTCTATGCTTGCTGGGACCATGCTTTGGCAGAATCTACGCTGAGCCAAAATTACTTGCTACTAAGTGACAGCCAACATTCTCTATAAACATATAACTTTCTGAATTTCATTTTCTTTTATTAGCATTCATTTTATAATATACTCTCGAGCCAGTGCATGAAACTCATGCATGGGGTGTGTGTGGGGGGGTGTCCCTCAGCCCAGCCTGCACCCTCTCCAATCTGGATCCCTCTCACAATCCAGGACTGCTGGCTCCCAAATGCTTGCCTGCCTACCTGCCTGATTGTCCCTAACCACTTCTGTTTGCCATCCTGATCACCCCCTAATTAACTACTCCCCTGCCAGTCTGATTGATGCCTAACTGCTCCCCTGGCAGCCTAATTTCTCCTAAGTGCCTTCCCCTGCAGGCCTGGTCATCCCCAAAGGCCCTCCTCTGCCAGCCTGGTCACCCTTAACTGCCCTCCCTTTCAGGCCTGATTGCCCCCAACTGCTCTCCTTTTCAGACCTGATTGCCCACAACTGCCCTTCCCTGCTGGCCATCTTCTATCCACATGGGGGCAGGCACTTTGTGTTGGAGTGGTGGTCAATTTGCATATTACCTCTTTATTAGATAGGATAACATTTTATAATCTGTCTATTAATTGTATTATAGTTTAAATAATCACGCAAACCCATAACTCTTATATAATAGACCCTTGAACAACATGGAGGATAGGGGCATTGATTCTCATGCAGTTGCAAGTTCATGTAAAACTTTGGATTCACCAAAAATTTGATTTCATGGCCCCCTCTGGATAGTAAAGTCCAAGGATGCTCAAATCCCTTATATAAAATGGCATAGATTAATGTATACAGTTGGCACTCTGCATCATGGATTCCCACCCACAGACTGGAAACAATTCGGGTATTTATAGAAAAAATCCACATATAGGAATTCAGGAGCACACCTTTACTGAGACCATTATATAATGACTCATAACTGCAGATTTAGACCTCCAGATTTTTTAACACAGTCATGATATTAAATGCTATGTGCTAAACTTTTTACAAATTTTATCTCAATCAATTGTCAAGATTCAAACTTGGGAACTGCAAGGTTGAAATTGCAATCAGGAAATAAAATTTAGGTGTTAGCCAAAAACTCATGAACTCTGTGAGGGTTTGAATTGATAGTAAAAACTCAGTGCCTACTTAGTGCCAAACACGCTTACTGAGCACCTGTAATCTTATTAAGAAAACGAGGATAAATCCTTTCTTCCTCCATGACTGACCTTGCAGTTGGTTATCTATATATATAAAAGCCTAAGTGACTGACCGACCAAACAACTGAATATCTGAACAACCGGTTGACCTGTCAACAGGTTGATATGATGCCCACTGACCACCAGGGGGAAGACGATCAATGCAGGAGCTGCCCCCTGATGGTCAGTGCACTCCCACAGTGGGAGCACTGCTCAGCTGACCACCCATCCCAGCAGCCCAGCAGCTCAGCAGCTTGGCCGCAGCCACTTACTCCCTCAGTAGTCCTATAGGTCCAATCTCTGGAGAATAGGCCAGACACTGAAAGACCAGCACCACCAGCATGACCCTGACAGTGCCACCGGCCTCCTGGAAGTGAGCCTCAGGCACTGCAACTGCTTCCCCTCCCTAGATGCTCAGCAAGGAAGAAACAATATAAACGCATCCGCCAGGTGGCTCCCGACAACTAGCACAAATGTCAGCGGGATGGATCCAAATCCCAGGCCAGCAAGGGCATCCCACTGCCCACCTGTAAGGGCAATTGTGTCCTGGCACCCCCCACCCTCTTTGGGATGGGAGCCAGATGAAGGGCTCATGGCTGCTGAGCACCGCCTTGGTGGCACGAGCCTTTCCCGATTGGGACTGTATGGGCAGGAGCCCACAGCAGGCACAGCAGGGCCAGGATGAGCAGGAGCAGCAGGCAGGAGAGGCAGGTGACGTTGTACTGCTGGTTTCTGCCTGATCCCCGCAGGCCACCTTGAGGGACCCCACCCATGCACAAATTCGTGCACCAGGCCTCTAGTTCAGTAATAACTTTCCTTAATCACTTAGAACTTATATTCAGCTACAAATATCAGATACTCAGCATGGACAATAGTGTGATGATTGCCGGGGCCAGGGGTGGGGGGTGGAGGTGAAAAAGGGCATAGCGGGGATAAATGGTGATGGGATAAATAAAATAAAATAAAATAAAATAAGATAGTGGCTCATTCCAATGAAGGGTTTTTCTCACACAATGTGCAGTAGTCAGTGCAGAAGCGGAAGGCCAGCTCTGTAATGTCATCAGAGCCAAGGCTTCCCTCTTACTGCTCCATCACCTGAGTGCCTGCTTGCCTCATGGCACAATATGGTTGCCATCCTCCAGCCATCCCTGTTGCCTTTCTGGCAGGAAGAGTGGATGGGCAAGGGGTAAACAAAACATGCCCACTGAGTCAGCTCCCCTTCAATGGAGGTTTCCCAGCATCCTCACCTAGTAGCTTCCTCTTGCTTCTCATTGGCCAGATTTTTGTTACCTATTCACCCCTAAATGGAAAGGTGGCTGAGAAACTTGGAAGAGGGATGTTTACTATCCTAGGCCTGCCGTGCACCTTTGAGTGTTGGTAGACTGTCTCTTGCTTATACAGTCACTCTGGTAACTTTTGGACTGGGGCTCTAGACTTACGAAGACTCAGAGCTGCCTATACGTTGGGGATCAAGTAGCGCAGAAGGCTCAGAGGCCAAATCCTGTAGCTCTGGAGTGGCTATATGACTAAGGTTTAACAGGTGAATGACTTGCTCTAGGACAGGGGTGGGCAACCCCTGGCCCGCGTGCCAAACATGCCACGCCAGTAAATTTTGCTGGCACGCAAAACTCTCTCTTATAATCTTCCATTTACAACTTTTTTCTTAATATCAACTTTTTTATTTTTCAGTTAAATTCAGTGTAGGTGCATCTTAGATAAATAAATAATTTTACATAACAAGTTATCTTAAAGACCATAGACATGGATTGACAAGAGAGGGGAAGAGCAATTTGTATGCCTCTGCCTTAAATCTCCCTGCCTTCCTCGATCCGACCAGTGATTTGGTTTCATCCACAAATGCTAGTGAATATTTGTTCTCAGTGATGAATTTTCTTAGTTCTCCTCATAGGAGTAGCCTGATGGATGAAAGTAGTAGTTCGTGCATATCTCTGAAGGTCACGAAATATAAACCTGATGTAAAAAATCTGCCATCAGTGATGCAGCAGCAAAAGTCCCACTGATAATATCAAACGGAGTCATAAAGTTTTCTATCGGACTATCAGTGTACATGTATACATTAAAAAATAAACGTATTTTTCATCATCATATACTGTGTGTTTTGTCACCTAAATGAATTTTATTATTTTTTCAAGGTTCTTCACCTACGTACACCTTAAGAAATATCAAGTAGGTGTTACATGTTCTCAAAAATTAAGGTTGTCAGGCAGAAGAATTTTGAGTCAGAGATTTTGCTGGTTTTGGCACGCACTCACAAAAAGGTTGCCCACCCCTGCTCTAGGACATACAGGAAGGGAGTTTGAGTTAGCTTCTCATCCTGTGTCTTCCCACACACTACACAACCCTCATAACAGACTTTAACCTCCTCAGTGCAAAGAGGAACAGCCTGGGGTGGGGCGAGTTCAAATGGTCTCATGAAATATTCGCTCTTCAGTGGGAAGCTCATGGGAAATCCCCTTTTGGCCATGTTTGCACATGTCCAGGAGATGGCAGCAGACAGCTTCGAATCGGTTCCAGAGACAGCTCACTGGAGAGGGACCCAGCAAAGGCTCAGGTGCCCCTCCAGGGAAAGAATCTCAGTCAGACCCAGCACAGAGGCATGTAAGCACTCTCCACTGCTCCAGGGCCCTCTGGGCGGCTGTGGGGTGGCTGAGATCGCAGCCTCTGAGAGTCCAGGTGACAGGATGGTCACAGAATGTAAATGAGGGCAGAGGGAACAGAGTCAACAATATGGTGATAACTATGCCTGGGCCAGGTGGGTCCTGCAAATATCAGGGGAGCACTCTGTAAAGTACATAATTTTCTAACCACTATGCTGTACTCCTGAAACGAATGCAGATTGATATTGAATGTAAAGTGTAACTAAAAACAAAAGATGCTCCTGATGAGGGTTTTGGAAAGGGGACAGCCTTACCAGGTGAGGCTGGTTTCAGAAAAGGTGAGGCTGGCTGTGGAGAAACAACAAAACAACCAGCTTCATTCTGTGAGGACATGGACCCTCCCTGGCCCCGGGGAAATCTCCCCAGTGATCTCATCATGTTATTATCTAAATATTTGGTCTACACAGAGGGGTAGGAAGTACAGGGCTGCTAAAGCCACAGGACAGGGAACAAGTATCACCTCTCAGTGGTGCCTGTCTCTTTTTGAGGCAAAACTGAAGGAAAAAAGGAAACCAAGAAAAACAGCCCCCACATCCAAAAGAATCCTTTTCTGTGTGTCAAATGACACTGAGGCTTGTCCTCTAAAGCTGCTACCAGCAAAAGTAGAAACGCCTCCCCATCCGCCCTCCCTACCCTCACACTGAGCAGCCAGCCCACAGGGCATGAGGCAGGCCCTGGTCCTCTGGGCTCTGGGCTTGGTCCAGCTGTCGGGTGATGTCAGCTGCCTGTCCTTATTTTGGGAGCTCTTTCAGGTTCAATTTCACATTACAAATCAGTGCTTTCACCTGTGCCTTGAGTCACTAGGGCTTTCCCCAGTGGCCCAAAGCTGACTCCCTCCACAACTCCTCAGGTGTTTCTACTTCTCCCTGTTGAATCCGTTTTCGTTTGGCAGGGTGCAAGAGTTTTTTATATGCATTTATAAATGTTAGAAAAATGATAGCAACTGAAGCCTTGTGAAGAACTTATAGATCTTTGAAGCCATCTGATTCAGAAACAGATAAATGGACCATGCTACAGAGTGCCTTTAAGCTCCCGCTGCCTGCCACAGCAAGCCTGTGGGTACATGCATCTGAAGCTCAGAGCCCAGTCAGTGTTCCCTGTGCCCTTGCTACCCAAAGTGTGGTCCATGGACCGGCGGCAGCAATGCCACCAGGGAGCTTGTTAGATGTGCACGATTTTGAAGCTCAACCCAAGCTACTGGGTCGGAGTCTGTATGTTAACAAGATCCCCAGGGGATTGGTATGCTCTTTAGAGTCTGTGAAACGCAGCCCATGAGACCCTTTTTAAAGTTAGTTCCGATAGCTAGTAATCTAAGACCGGGGAGGACCAGAGAGCTGGGCCTTGCCTCTCAGGTGGGCAGGTTATTATCAATCACCCGGAACTGTTTTCTGTCCCATCGTCCAATCTGAGGAGAGACTAGGGCTGGAGGTGGTATCAGCACATTTCCTTAGATAATAGTCTGGGGCTACATCTCTGGGCCATTTTAGTGCAAAAGGCGTGGATTAGTGACATACAGACAAAGATAGCTCTTCTGATGAGCAAGTAATGAGCACAGGGTGTCCTGGAGGGAGAGGAGGCGGGAAAGGGCAGGGAAGCAGTGAGATGTTGGCACAGACACATTAGTTCAGCAGCCAGAGACCTGGAAGTGTACGGCATTTCCTCCCATGAGAGTGGGGTGAGCAGGTGGAGCTGAGAATACCCAGTCTTTGCAGGGAAAACCGAGGATGCCATGGGATTTCCTCAGGCCAAGGGCTCCAGGCACAGCCTCAGACTGCCCAGGGCTGTCCCCAGGGGTGCTCTGTGCTTAGTGAGACAATCTGAGGAGAGACTGCATAGTTGGGTGGCAAATGGAGACAACATGCAGGCAACAGCCTGCAGGTGACAGCACTTAGGGTGAAAGATTTCCGTGCCCATTAAAGAGGATATTGGTGCCTAACGAGGCCATCCCTGTGCTTTCCCTGACCATCGCAAATGCCAGTCATGTCTGCCTCTGTGCAAGGGCCACAAGTGCTTTGAAGCTGGATCCAGCTTTTGTCTGAGGTGAAGACAAACCCCTCTCTATTAAATTCACAGACTAGTGCAATGGATATCGTCTCGGATCTGGATTCTCTTACTTTTAAATAAGAGCAACATTCATTTCTACCGTTCAGGAAGGAGATGGAGTGAGGGAGGTAGCGCCGCCCTGCAGAGAGGCAAGGCCCCAGCTTGGGTGGGGAGAGCGCAGGTGGCGTGTTTGGGTGGAAGCAACAACCTGTTCCTTTCTCATCATTAGACACCAGGCTGCCCATTCACATGCTTAGTTTCCTCCCTTACCCCTGAGCTCCAAGGCCAGCCAAGTCTTTGGAATTTAGTCTTGGCACAAGGAGAGGAAAGAGCACCCCTCTCCCGCCCTGGCTCCTTTATTCCCGGGGCCTCAGCTCCTGGGCAGGCTCTAGTTCCCATCTGCAGGATACAACAAGGGAGAAATAGGACCCTGAGGGTAAGTGGTGCTGGCCTCTGCCGGGCAGGTGGGCTTTGAAATTAGGTCAGAATCTCAAATGCAGAAGCTGTGTCCCCTGCAGTCAGGCTGTGTGCCCCTGTGATTCCTCAGCAGCCAGCCAGCCACTGCTCTGGTCTCCGCCCCTTCAGTGTCTGCCCGCAGGAGGGGGTCCTGCCATGTCCTCTTCTGCAGCTGTGTCTGTGGGCTCACACCCCTCTGGACCCTGGTGGGGGAATCTGAGCCACTGGATGCTGGGCCCCGCCAGCTGTAATTAAGCAGGTGGTTTTATTTTGATGTTTTGACATCTGGGATGTGGATGACCCTGGAGATACTGCCCTCCCCCACCCCCTACACACACACACAGGGTCACCAACTCCTCGGCACAATGAAGATCCCACCTAGGCGAGAACCTTCAGATGCAAACTATCCAAACCAGGGCACATACCCACCACCTCCCCTACCAGGCTCTCACCCTTGGGCGCTGTCTCCTCCTGTAAGTGCAGCAGGGCCAGCTGCTGGACAACTAGGGGCAGCCTGGATGCCCAGAACCTGCCACGCCAGGCTGCTCATCCATTCCTTCCCAGGGGAACCACGAGGAGGGTGGTGCCCACGTTTCCTCCTCACCCCCAGTGTCTCCTGGCTGACCCGGTGCTCCCCTACCTGGCCCTGTGTGGCGTGCTATGGCTCCTGTTCTAGGAATTGTGAGTATAAACACTGCTTTTCTGCTCTAGCTGATTTGGCTTGGTGGATAGAGCATCTGCTTGAGGACTGAAGGGTCCCGTTTGATTCTGCTCAGGGGCACATGCCCGGGTTCCTGGCTTGATTCCCCAGTAGGGGGTGTGCAGGAAGCAGCCAATCAATGATCCTCTCTCATCAATGATGTTTCTATCTCTCCCTCCCTCTCCCTTCCTCCCTGAAATCAACAAAATATATATATATATATATATTTTTTAAAGCCATCTTTTTGTGTGACAGGTATTTGGAAATAAATGTCTGTGTGTCTTTCCATCCCTGTCTTTCCATTGAAATCTGGGATACGTTTTAAAACATGAGCCATCCTACCCCTAGATTGAGACTGGATCCAGCTCCTTGAACCCACAGTTCATGTCCCCTCTGGGTACACTTCCTGTCCTTCCTGAATTCCAATTTGGAACCCACCCCCACCTTGTGATACTTTATTTTTATCTGATTAGCTATTCCAGGACCAGCGGCATCTGGAAATGAGGAACAGGACTCTGGTGTACACGCCAAACACTGAACCTGAGCCTCTGAGATGTATTTCCTGAACTGGGGCTCTTACTTCTGGTGGGTGGATTCCAGGAGTGAAACTGCTGGGCTGGGGGAATACTATGGAGTTCATTTTGGTAGATGTTTGCAGATAGCTTTCCAAAGAGCCTGTCACAATTCACATTTTCACCAGCAGGACGTGAAGTGACCTGTCCCTGCCAGTCCCTGGGGATCCTGGCATTCTTTGGAGTCCAACTCTCCAGCGGCCCAGGAGTGCATTCTCTCTGCCAGGAGCATGGGGCACCCATGGAGCTGGGCTGGGGCTGCTGGCAGCTCGCGGGTGTTGAAGTCACCCAAGAACGCAGGCTGACTGGTGAAGGCAGGATCCTCCCACATGTGGTGTTGGTTCTTGAACTTGAGGTCATGCAGGTGACGTTGCTCTGGCCACCTTGCCCGAGGGGCAGTTACTGTGCTAGAATGAATGTACAGGGCAGGAGGAGAGAAGTCCCTCTCAAATGGCTTCTGCTACATTTGTTTTCATGAACAGTTGGATACCAAGAATATTGTGGTTACTGTGTTGTCTTGTCTGTTTTCTGACTTTCTCATCTACGTTAATGCCAAGTTAAGACCAGTCTTGGTGGCAGGTAGCTCTGTAGGGCGTGGGATTTCCTGGTGACACTCAGGACCCAAGGCCTTGCTGCTTACTCCTCAAGACCATGCCAGTGACTTCCGCTGTTGTGCAGGGCTTCCCTTTAAAAATTTTTAGACTGTCACACCATTATTATTTTATAGGGTAAAGCACAGTTAATCAAGAGGAAAAATTACTTAAAATCTCACTAATTAGAAATAACAATTACTAGCAATTTTGGTTGAGTTGTTTTCCAGACTTTTTCATGAAAAAAAATTATTTTTGGTCTGTAACCTGCATATTTATACCTGAAAAAAAAGTCATGCATGTTATTCCTTGTCAGAATATTGACTCACAGCAGCACTTTCTATGGATGCCTAAGTATTTTGTCATACCTCACATTGTTTAACTGACTGCCTATTGTTGGTTGACTTTCCCTGACTTTTTGTAATAACTTCTATAATAAACAGCTTGGCACATATGTTTGTATAATTGTCCAATTATATTCTTAGGCAAAATGCCTAGAGTGAGATTACAGAATGAAAGCATCGTTATGTTTCCAAAACTTTTGTGTTGAATTTCACTCCAGAAAATGGGCATCAACTTACTCTCTTCCAATAGGTGTTTGAGTAACTATTTCCTCAAACTCCCCAACAGTTAAAAATTCTTATTATTTTTTATCTTGGACAATTTGATAAGTGCATTTAATATATTTACCAATAAGGGCAATAAACCCCATTCTCACTTCCAATGAACCTCTATCCTTCACCACATCACTGTCGCCCATGAAGGGCTAAGAACTTGGGGTCTGCAGTCAGAAAGACCATGTGTATATGATCCTAGGAAAGTCACTTGATTTTTGTGTCTCAGTTTCCTCAACTCTAAAATGGGCATAATAGAGAAACTTGCATCGCTGCATTGTTGAGGGTTTGAATGAAGTAATGTAGGGGAAGTGCTCAGCATGGAGCTTGGCACTCATGCACTTTCTCTTTTATTAAAAAGGAATTTTTATTGATTTACAGAAACATTGATGTGAGAACAAAACACCAATCAGCTGCCTCCTATAGGCTCACTAGCAGGGATCAAGCCCACAACCCAGCTTTGTGCCCTGACCAGAAATTGAACCAGCAACCTGTTGGTACATGGGACCTGGGACAATGCTCAACCAACTGAGCCACACTGGCTAGGGTAGGCCCATGCAGTTTCAGTAAATATCTTTTTAGAGAGTATTCGAGATGTCACCTGGTCTGTCTTTTGCCTTAAGCAAATCCCTACTCAAGCCATAGGGACCTCTCTTCAAGAGGCAAGACCCCAACACAGAGCTATGGGGGTGCATTTCAGACTTGCTTACTAACAAGGAGCTCTATACACACAAGTTCTTGAGCAAGTTTACCTTTTTGTGCCTCAGTTTCCTCATCTGTAAAATGGGAATAATACCTACTTCAGAGTTATTATGAGGATTAAATGGGTTGGTGCATGGTCAGTGCAGTGTTTCTTACCTAAGAGGATGAGTGCTAGCCCAGTATGCCCATGAGTGTAAGGGCCCTACAGGAAGTAGGGGAGAGACCCACAGGCCAGGGTCCCTGTAGAGTGCATGCAGAGGATGCTGGGAGGGTTCCTCAGAGTGAAAGCTGCACAGATGGAGGAGTGGATGAGGATACATTTGTATGAGCCTTTCAATGGAGCGGACAGACAGAAAAAAGGGAGATTTAATAGTTTCTTTGCAGAGAGCTCTGCCCGTACAAGGAGGTCAGATCAAGTGTCTATCTCATTTTATCTCCCTCCTTTTCACTTCAACTCCAGTATCACCTCAGGAAGATGATTCCCCCAAGAAACTTGAAACTAGAAGCTCAGGTGATATCAGAGTCACAGGCTGGACACCTGACTTTCTAGGTGAGAATGATTGGAAAGCCACAGGGTCACAGGCTGGCCACCTGACTTTCCATGTGAGAATGATCGGAAAGCCACAGGGCCTAAAGCCATCGTCACCTTCCTCGTTTAAGGGCATAGTTGCAGTCTCCTTTCCCCCAGGTTGGGCCTCAAATAAGGGAGAGGATGAGTCCCTTTAAGCAGGGTTGTCACCCTGTCACTGAAGTCAGCATCAGGCTGGCCATTTGGACAAATCCATGTTCCATAAAGGAGAAAGAAGGGCCCAGTGATGGCTGTGGCTCTCTGTGTGTGGCTGAGGCCTGGCGAGGGCCTGCAACCTGGAATCTGCCTCCCTCAGGGGTGCTGGCCCCAGAGGGCCTGAGTGTGTCTGGCTACGTGTGTTCTAAAACTTCTAATTGGGATGCCTGTAGGGTGGAGGGTGAGTGTGGGAGTTGCCCTGGCTCTCTGAGCCCTGCCCTGTCATCTGATTCATTGCCTGCTTCCCAGGGGACGTGCCTGGCTCCCATGGGCCTGTGGGGTAGCTGCCTTCACATGGAGGAGACCCTGAGTCTTGTGTGATTCTCACTGAGTGGCAGCTGGGCTGGCCCAAAGCACAGGATGTGGCCTCTGCCTCTTCCCTTTAGACCCCAGGCCCTGCAGGGTCCAGTTCTCTGTTCCTGCCCCAGCCTGAGGCAGGAACTCTCTCCACTGTGGCCTCCAAATGTGGGGTTACTCTGAGCTCCTCATCACAGGAACCTGCTGCTCCTCTCAAGAAGACCTTGGGAATTCCGTATGGTCTGCATTATTTCACCACACAGCCCCCACCCCTAGCTCCTCATAGAGGAGCATCTGCCAGAACTAAGACCAACTTCATGACACCCCCTCAGTGATTGCTAAGGGCTACCTTTCAGGGTCCAGCCTGAAAGTAAGGTCCACTCTGCTGGCACCTCTCTCCCATCCTGGCCACTCAATTCCCGCTGGTCACACTGTGTGGCCCAGGTGAGTCTAGAATCCTCATCATGATCTCCAACCTTTATTCAGAGCTCACTGATTCACAGTTTAGGCCCGTGGTGGACAACTTTTTGTGAGTGCGTGCCAAAACCAGCAGAATCTCTGACTCAAAATTCTTCTGCGTGCCAACCCTAATTTTTTGAGAACATGTTATGCCTACTTGATATCTCTTAAGGTGTATGTATGTGAAGAACCATGAAGAAATAATAAAATTCATTCGAGCGACAAAACATACAGTATATGATGATGAAAAATACATTTATTTTTTAATGTATATATGTACACTGATAGTCCGACAAAAGACTTTATGACTCCGTTTGATATTATCAGTGGGACTTTTGCTGCTGCATCACTGATGACAGAGATTTTACATCAGGTTTATATTTCGTGACCTTCAGAGATATGCACGAACTACTACTTTCATCCATCAGGCTACTCCTATGATGAGACTTAACAAAATTCATCACTGAAAACAAAGATTCACAAGCGTATGTGGATGAAAACATGGAGAGTAATGCTGTTGCAAAGTTTTTTATACAGAAAAAAATTTCTGGAATGGCATTCCAAGTCCTCAATAGTTTGTTTTCGACACTTCTCTCTGGTACGTCTGTCTCTAATCTCTTTTTTTCAATGTTTTCCAAGTGAGTAAGGTCAATAAATTTCTGCTTCTAAATTGAGCTACTCTGAAATTCAATCAAGTGCATTTCAAAGTCAGCCATGTGTATCCATGCAAACATTTGTAAGTTTAGTTCCTCCAGTTTCATGCTGTCTGGAAACCTCATGAATTTTGCTGTCTCTTCCAGTTCTCTAAATTTTGCAAATCTTGAGAAGAACTGCTCCACAGTTGACTGGATGATGTTTAAAAACAGCTTTTGAAGGCTTTGACAGTCTGTTCTGTCATCTTTCAGGAGGTCTTTGCTGTGCCTCTTGAGGTTTGGGAAATATCTAAATATCTCACCATCCACATCCCTCTTAAGGACTTCCAGTTTCTTTTCAAAAGCCTTTATGTAACCAAACATAACATCAAGTGTCTTGCCAGTTTCTTGTAATTTAACATTTAATTCATTCAAATGTTCACAAAAATTGTAAATGGAAGATTATAAGAGAGGGTTTCGAGTGCCAGCAAAAGTTACTGGCCTGCCATGTTTGGTACGTGTGCCAGGGGTTGCCCACCCCTGGTTTAGGCTCTATCCTAGCAGCTTTGGTTCTCTGACTCAGCCTGCAGGGGGTTAAAAGAGTGAATTAGAAAGCAGGACAAGAGAGGAAACCAAGATGGCGGCATAGGTAAACACCGGAGTTTGCTGCCTCGAACAACCACTTTAAAAATACAACTAAAAGATGGAACGGACATCACCCAGAACCACAGGAAGGCTGGCTGAGGAGAGACTCTTCAACTAGAAGGAAAAACAGCAGCATTACGAGGCCCAGAGGAGGCGCAGTGTGGAAAATTTAAAGGTACGGTGGTGCGGCGGTGCGCGCGCGCAAAGCGGGCTGGTGGCTGAGGAAGCGGTTGTCGTTTTCAATCAGGAGTGAGTCTCAGACTCTGGGCTACAGATCCGGGCGAGTCTCTAGGGACCCAGACTCAAACGGGAGAAGCGGGACTGTCTGGCTACGGTCCCTCCGAGGTTTGCAGCGGTTGTGGGGACAGAGAGGCAGAGCCCCTGGAGACGGACTGAGAGCAGCCATAGCTGCTCCCTCCCCCCGCCCTGTTGAGCCCGCCCCGCCCAGGTCCTGAGCAGAGCCATTTGCTGATTGCCTCAGGCAAAGGCTGGACTAGCGCCTCCCCAGAGGACTGAAGTTTTCCACACAGCTGATTCCAACAGCCAGTCGGCCTGGTGGTCAAATCCCTCTAGTGTTAACTACAACAATTAAGGCTTGGCTAGAACAAGACTGCGCACAAAGACCACAAGGGGGTGCACCAAGAAAGCATAAAAGATGCGGAGACAAAAAAACATGACAGAAATGGAGGATATGGAGCTAAGAATCGCAATTTTGAGGGCTTGCTATAAACTTGTGCAGAGCCTCACGAAAACTAATGAGACCCTCGATGCTACGATAAAGAAATTAGAAAGTAAGCATACATGGACTGAAATAAAGAATATTATACCCAATAGCAGACCAGAGGAGCACAAGAATCAAACCAAAGATTTGACAAAAAACACCCAACTGGAAAAGCAAAATGAAAAAAGAATCCGAAAGTGTGAAGATAGTGTAAGGAGCCTCTGGGACAGTTTCAAGCATACCAACATCAGAATAATAGGGGTGCCAGAAGATGAAAGACAGCATGATATTGAAAACCTATTTCAAGAAATAATGGCAGAAAACTTCCCCCACCTGGTGAAAGAAATGGACTTACAGGTCCAAGAAGCGCAGAGAACCCCAAACAAAAGGAATCCAAAGAGGACCACACCAAGACACATCATAATTAAAATGCCAAGAGCAAAAGACAAAGAGAGAATCTTAAAAGCAGCAAGAGAAAGAGACTCAATTACCTACAAGGGAATACCCATACGACTGTCAGCTGATTTCTCAACAGAAACTTTGCAGGCCAGAAGGGAATGGCAAGAAATATTCAAAGTGATGAATACCAAGAACCTACAACCAAGATTACTTTATCCAGCAAAGCTATCATTCAGAACTGAAGGTCAGATAAAGAGCTTCACAGACAAGGAAAAGCTAAAGGAGTTCATCACCACTAAACCAGTATTATACGAAATGCTGAAAGGTATCCTTTAAGAAGAGGAAGAAGAAAAAGGTAAAGATACAAATTGTGAACAACAAACATGCATCTATCAACAAGTGAATCTAAGAATCAAGTGAATAAATAATCTGATGTACAGAATGAACTGGTGATTATAATGAATCAGGGACATAGAAAGGGAATGGACTGACTATTCTTGGGGGGATAAGGGGAATGGGAGATTCGGGAAGAGACTGGACAAAAATCGTGCACCTATGGATGAGGACAGTGGGTGGGGAGTGAGGGCGGAGGGTGGGGTGGGAACGGAAGGAGGGGAGTTATGGGGGGGGGGGAAGAGGAACAAATGTAATCTGAAAATAAAAATTTAATAAAATAAATAAATAAATAAATAAATAAATAAATAAATAAAAGAAAGCAGGACAAGAGGTATCTAGAGGAAACAAACAGTTGAAGAAGTGGAGGTGAGACCACTGAAACACCTCGGTACTGTGTGGACTCCACTGAGAGGCCGCCTGGAGCCCCACAGATGAGGTGTCAGTGTGCCTGCCAGTCAGTGAAGGCCAAGGGGTCTGTCGAGCAGGAGCCTCTGGGAGGGAGATGCTTCTTATCTAGGCAGGTGGTGTGCACAGGACTAAGGTGGGCACAGAGTTTAGAAATATCCCCAACTCTGTCACCCATAGATCAGACAAAACTCCAAATTCTTTATGGTGAGGAGAGGAGATCAGCCCCCTTGTCTGGTGGAAGCCACTTTGAGAACCAAAGCACTGTGGCAGGCACATAGTAGGCCTTCAGTGGGCACACAGTTCCCCTTCTGTTCCATGGAGCTGGGTTGGGATGGACTTGGACTTGGGACATGAGTGGCGGGATGGTACACTGACGACTTATAGTTTCATAGTTACTCATCTCTGTTTCACAAGCTCCATTGTAAGAGGCATCTGGATTTCAGAGATGTTAAAATGGGGGAGGAGGGAGACAATGCATCATAGAATTGATGCTACACTTCATCGGTTCAGGAAATCCTTGCCTTTGGGGGAACTATACTGCTCTTTAATGTGTGGATGGCACCAACAAGTCCTGTATTAAAGGCTCCTGCTTAACTAGAGTGAGCTCTCTTCTCCCAGACTCCCCCCAGAGAGCCTTCTCTGCGTGGCTCCACAGTATTCTTCCACCCTGGAACACATTTTAAGTCATTTAGAAAAGTTCAAATTGTAGTCAGTATACTTCCTTCATTGACCTTAGTTCTAAGCTATGATACGTTTTAGAAAGATTTCCATTTAAAATGCTTAAAGAAATGTCACTTTTAGCTACAGATTTGCATGAATGCTTCAGGGAGCTTGGGACTCTCCAGGCCTGCTCCAAGGGCTGATTTGCATAAAGGGCCCTAGGCTTTGGGGAAATTGCTGTCAGGCCTTTCCACATTTAAATTTAGATTGTGCTCGCTCTCCAGAAAGGGTGCTGTGGAATAGGTCACCTTCCCAGATCCACCAAGAGCCAGAAAGAAGTACCTCCTATCCCACTCTCTTCCCATAGCCGCTGACCAGCTATGAAATCCTTGCCTGACAGTGGGACAGAGGGCAGTGTAATATCCACTCCAGAGCTCCCTACAGGATCAGCCTGAGGCTGAGACTTTACCTCAAATTGCACCCTTGCCCCATCTCTTCTCCTTCCCTCACTCCCTTACCACCTTTTCTTCATAAAGCACTGACAGGTGAATTCTTGTCTCAGTGCCTATCTCCAGGAACCCTAACCCCAAACAGGCACCTAAAAATTAATTGCACTCCCGAGGTAAAGTACAGCATAGGGAATATAGCCAGTAGTATTGTGCACAGTGTCAGGTGCATATTAGAAATTCTTTGTAAAGTATATGATTATCTAACCACTCTGCTGTACACCTGAAACTAATACAAAATAATTTTGAATGTGATGTGTAATTGAAAAATTAAAAAATACAAATAAAAAAACTCAAAACATTTAATTATGCTTCTTAAATATTTTAAACATCAATTTATATTAAAACTCGGTCCCTAGGCCTGACCAGTGATGGGGAGGGGGAGGGGTGGACCCGCTGGCACCTGCCTTGCGTGGCGTGGGGGCTGGGGGCAGCTCCTGTGTTGAGCGTCTGCCCCCTGGTGGTCAGTGTGTGTCATAGCAACCGGTCATTTTGCCATTGGGTTGATTTGCTATTAGGCTTTTATTATAAAGGATTTCTTCAGTGTTTCATTATTTCTTTTAATAGTTTGCCTGTGTGCATCCAGATCCAAATATGGCCCATACATATCAGCGGGGTAACTTTTTAGATCCATTTAAGTTTCAGGTTCCCTTTCTTTTCTCTCTCCCTGCAGTTTTATTGTTTGGTTTGGTTTTTGAGAAACCAGGATGAGTGTCTTGAGAGTTTTCCGCAGTCTGGCTCCAAATGCTGGCATGGACTTGGTTTTATTTAACACGTTCTTCTGCCCTTGTTTTCCCTGTAAACAGGTAGTTGACTCTTGAGAAAGGATGAGAGTCAGCTTTGATTTTTGGACAAGAGATGTTGTGTCTTCCATTAGCAGGTGACTAATTTTTGGTTGTTTTTCTCTTTGAGATGTAAACATTCATCCATACTCAGTATTCAGACACATTAATTTATTGGGGGTGGCCAAATGATGATATCCAAATTCCATGGCTTCTTTTCTATTGGCTGGAATATTCTGGAATATTGGCTGAAACATCCCCTTATCAACTCTTTGGTAACCTTGAAGTACAATTTGTATAAGGAATGCAAAGAAGAAATGTTTGCTTTTATCCTTTATTTAGCTATTTTCAAAATAATGAGTTGTTTCCTGAACATCCTTGAAAGCTTTCTAATCTTATTAGATTTCTTTTTGTATCATGATGAGCTCAGGGATTTATCCATATAGCATGTTTTTCAATTCACTGCTTTTATATGGATTTTTAAATGTAAATGCTATCATATTTATATTTTACTTTGTCGTTTTCTGTTTAAAAGACTCAGGAGTATGTCTGGCAGATCTTTCCAGGCTCACATTTAAAGACCTACCACATTCTTTTCCTTGCTATTGAGTATGACACAAGACAAATGTTTTATGACAGGCCCTTCCCTTGTTAGGCTAAGCCTTTTGGGATGCATTATTTCACCAGCTTTTAAGACAATTCTGTGATGGAATTATGGAATTCTTATTTTTTGGATGAAGAAATGGAGCCCATGGTTACCTAGCTCAAAGTGTTGACCTGAGATTTGAGCACAGCTCTGTTTGGTCTCAGAATCATTGATCTCTTGACCACTGACTGGCTGGACCCACCCTGAACTGCTTTCCTGTCTCAGTGGGTTACTCACACGCCGCCTCCTGCACCGGAGGCCAGTCCGCCTCTGTGCTCTGGCCAGGACCTCCTGCTCCCTCAGGAATGCTGCTCTAATCAGTGATCCCTCCTGCCTGCCCACTTCTGTCAATCAAGTGGATCCTCCAACCTCGATGTGAGGCATGCAGGTGTCTC
This sequence comes from Myotis yumanensis, assembly GCF_028538775.1. NCBI lineage: Eukaryota > Metazoa > Chordata > Mammalia > Chiroptera > Vespertilionidae > Myotis > Myotis yumanensis. The sequence continues at coordinate 77,991,303 of NW_027223759.1, forward strand.
CTCCATCCTAGGAAAACCAAGCATCCTCCCCTTGACCCCACGTGCCCTGTGAGTGTGGCCCACCTCTGTCCCCACAGCTGCTGTTCATTTGATCACATCAAATGAGAGCTGATGGCTTGTGGACTGGCTCTGTGTAAGCTTCCTAAGTGACCTTTGCCCTTTCTTCCTGCCGGGAGGGACCATCTGAGCCCACCCACTGTGGTAGCTCTGGCTCTGCAGAGTCCTAGACCACCCCCACCTGCCCTCCCTTGGCTCAGTCCTGGGGAGCAGGTACATTTTGGAAGGTCAAACATGGCCTTTGCACTCCTGGCTTGGAGATGTTGTGAAAAGAGAAGTTTCAAGAGAAAAGTCTTGATTTGCAGAGGGGTGGTCTTTTCACAGCAACGAAATATCTCTTCACATCCTGAGTACTCAATCTTTCTTTGTGGATTCTTCCTGGACATGCTAGGCCTTCATTAATATTTATGTTTCTGCACAATTGGTACCAGTTCTCTGCACATTCTGTTTTGTGTTATTAGCTCTGTTCAAATATATTTGTAAAATTTTGAGGACTAGTGCATCTCCTAGTCCAGTGATGGCGAACCTTTTGAGCTCGGCGTGTCAGCATTTTGAAAAACCCTAACTTAACTCTGGTGCCGTGTCACATATAGAAATTTTTTGATATTTGCAACCATAGTATAACAAAGATGTATATTTTTGATATTTATTTTATATATTTAAATGCCATTTAACAAAGAAAAATCAACCAAAAAAATGAGTTCGCGTGTCACCTCTAACACACGTGTCATAGGTTCGCCATCACTGTCCTAGTCTTTGATTCCCTCACAATGATTAGCCCACAAACCACCCTGAACGTGGTGGTCTAATTCATTGTCCTTTACTAGCCTTTGGGGACAAATGCATAACAATGCACAATCCAGACCACAGAGGCTTTAGACTCCATCTACTGACATGCTGTTCCCAGGCAGAGTCACACTCTGCTCCCCCGGAGCCCCATTTATGACACCACTAAGGTATCTGTTTTAGAATTGTCTGGTGTTATAATATTCAGGGAGCATCACTGTTCCAACCACAGCTGAATTACGGGTTTTCTGGTGTTCCACCCTTTTAGCATTAGTACTAAAGCCGGGAAGAACACCTCAGCAGGGATGGCGTTGCTTCTGTCTGCCAGAAATCTCTTATGCCTTTTCCAAATAGATTTTCTCTGGGGAAAAAAATCTATGTGCATGTCATTTGGGTAGGCCCAATTCTCTCACTTCTTGCCCCAGTAAAGGGGTGAACATATGACCCAAATCAGCAAATGAAACTCAACTTTTTGTGGCATGACCAGGAAAGACACATTTCCTCTCTGCTGGATTGGAGATTTGAGAATGTAAGACTGGAACTAGTCAGCTGCCATGAAAATTGAACCTTTCCAAGAAAGAAGTCCACTGAGAGTGTAGCAGAGAAGATAAAATGGGACAGATCAGGTCCTGATAATGTTGTTTGAGCCCCAATGTGCCTAGTGCTCAACCACCCCCTGGATTGACAATTATGTGGGCCAATTGGTTCCTTATTTTGCTCAAACCAGTCTGTGTGCATTTTCTATCACTTTGAACCTACAGAGCTCTAACTCATACCATATCTCCTGCTTTCAAGTTGTTAGAGGGGTACAGTACTTGTAGGGAAAGAGCTCTGTTAACTTTTATTTTGCCCAGGGGTCCCCTGCTTTCTTTAATACTTCAATGATGGTCCAGCATGAAAAGGAAGGCAAACTAAAGTAATAGACCCATGTGGAATGAATACCTCCTTCCCCATCCAAGGAAGACTTTATTGCTGGGCATATCCATCATGAACATGTTTAACCTTACAGAGAAGAAAAAAAACACAACAGAATTTTGTTATGTAACAAAAAATCTGGAGGTAGGTGGTTGTTGGTGCCAATGAGGAGTGTTGGGGTCCAACCTCAGCAGGTCCATGGGTTCCCAAAGGTCTGGATGGAGTTGGTGAAGAAGGAATGACACGGAGACAGCGTTCAGTTGATCAGCAGCCTAGCCAGGTTCTCTAGCCAGGTTCTCCAGCCAGGTTCTGTCTTTATTCTCCTGTTACATCTGTATTTATACCAGTTGATTTTAATCCTATCCATTCTATTCCAAAGGTTAGGGCATTTGTTATCTCCATTCCAAGGTCATCACTCTATTGTTCTGTTAAGCTACAAGGAAGTAACTGAAGGAGATTAGCCTAAGTAAAGATTATATAGCTTAAGCGTAATTGTTTGCAGTTAAAGTGATTAATTACCCACCTGGCACTTAGTTAAGGGGTTTTATTCCCTTCCTTAGTCCTGTTAATCCCTAACTCCAGGGAAAAATCCCCACCTGGGGAAACAACCTTTCTCAGAGAGGTGACCTTGGTTAAAACACATAGTGCTGCTGAAACTGGTTTGGCTCAGTGGATAGAGCATCGGCCTTCGGACTGAAAGGTCCCAGGTTTGATTCCAGTCAAGGGAAAGTACCTGGGTTGCAGGCACATCCCCAGTAGGAGATGTGCAGGAGGCAGCTGATCGATGTTTCTCTCTTATCGATGTTTCTAACTCTCTATCTCTCTCCCTTCCTCTCTGTAAAAAATCAATAAAAAATATATTAAAAAAAAAACACAAAGTGCTAAGAAGGGAAGCAAACATTAAGAACAGTATGCCATATACGCCAGGTCCCTTGAAACATATGCTGTGCAGATGTTTCTTCCCTGCAGCGATTCTGTCAAGCAGCAAGGATGGACTGGCTTCCAGCAGAGAAGAGTAATAATGTCAGGGCCACTCCTCTGCTAGCACCTTGGTCTTGCTTGGTCGTCTTCCTTTGTACTGGTGCCTCATGGTTGAAAGGGGGCTGCTGCTAGTCCAGACCTCATACTCACATTTAAGGCAGAATGAAGCTGGAAAGAGAAGGGTGGTGCCACCGCCATTTCTCTATTTTGATTTGGAAAGTGGAAGCTCCTCAAATCTCTGTGCAGATTTCTGTTCATGGCCAGAACTCAGTAATGTGATCACTGCCACTTTCAAGGAAGACTCAGGTAACAAATGTTCAGCTAGCCATATTGATACTCCTACCAATACATGGGTGCTTTTAATCAGAAAGAAGTGAAGAATTAATCATTAGCTACTTAGTGAACATATGGCTTGTTCTCCCTCTCCTCACTTAGCATGAGTTCTCTGCCAAGAGGCGCTTTCAAGGTTGTCAGACCTGTAAGAATCCCATCTAAAGCCATGCTGAGCCACCTCCATATTTGACAAAAGTGGATCATTTGTTAAGAGTAAAGGCTAACTTAGAAATACCAGTATTTTAACTTTCTTGTTGTGTTAAAAAACAAAGGTGGAATACAAGTGGCTGCAGGTGGTACCATAAAATAAAAGACGTAAATGACCTAATGCATTGCCTAGGATATGGTTAACATAAAATAGGTATTAATTTCTTTCTATCTCTCTTTCCTATCAGTGCTATCCCTCCTCACTTTCCCCACCTGTGTTAGTAGAAAAGGTCATTGCAGTATGCACTGGGCATGTCAGCTCTTTGATTCATGATCTAGAATGTCCAGAGAAGGTTCTCAAAGAACACTCCAATGCTCAAGACTCACACATCTTTGCTTTCATTCAATTCACAAATTGTTCAGCCAGAAAACTTGAATCTATAGCAAACCAGGCCCGATTAGTTCTGGTGCTTGCTTCATGGATCTGCTTGTTATCCTGTAATAACATAATCAATACTGCCCGCTTGGCATGGAGCAGAGGTTTCATGGGAGGCACTCAAGAGGTCACCGTCTGCATGACAAAAACGGAGCTCACCTGAGATTTTTACAGTAGAATTCCTTCTTGACTGAGGTAGGAAAGATGGGTACCCATGTGGTGTGGTTTGATAAGACCTCTCTTTATTTGGAAGGAGCACTCAACTAGAAGTCAAAATATGGGTTTGAATTTTTATTCTACCACTGACTAACTGTATGCTCCTAGGCAAATTCTTCAACCTCTCTGACCCTCCATCCTTCCCAGTAAAATGGGTTGTTGTCAAAATTAAAGCTTTTTCTAAGAGAATGTGGCATATAGTAGGTTTTTCAATTAATGTATGTTTCTTCTCCTGCCCAAACAATAAGAGCATCTATTGTGGAGCAGGCATCTTCAGTATGCTAGAGCATTGGTTCTCAGGGGCAAACAATGAAGTGTGGGTAGAATCTACAATTACAGATGAGAACGTCGAGCCCTGAAAGACTAAATAACCTGCCCCAAATCAGAAACTGGTTAAGTGGTGGACCCAACATCTGTACCCAGGTTTGCTTTATTCTAGATCTTTCTATTTACTGTAGATTGCTTACCAGATAGCCCTTTTTACTATTCCTGACCTAAAATCTTATTACTCTACCTACCACTTTTTCATTTTAATAGGAAATAAAGTCTTAAACTAAACAGAAAGCCTTACTAGAGGCATTTCAGGCATCAACAAGTTAGGTTAAGGAGATTAACCAATCAACCAAAGTTGATTTGATGTATCAGACATTGGCAATATTATATACCCACTCTGCCCAGAGACGTGAGTCTACACAGCTTCCCTGGTCCCTCAGGCCTTTCTGAGGGCCCACTCCCCCTTTCTCCTGCAGGCCCACCCTTCCTTATGAAATCCCAGCAGAGAATGCAGCATTTACTTCTCTTCAATCCTATGGCTGTCAAAACAACTTAAAATGCCTTTTGGTTTCTCTCTGCCATAGAGTAACAGGAAAAAAAAAAAAAAAAGGTTAATCCAAAGGTGAACTACGTGATAAATTATATAATCATAGGAAACCTCCCAAAGCTACAGCGAGCATCATCCCCACTGACATGTAAAGAGTACAGGTCACCATTCTCCTTCTCAGGCACACCCTCAGGCGCCTCCTCCTCTCTGGGAAGAAAACCTCTCTCCTTCTTCCCCTCTGGGAAGAGACCCTCTCTCAGCTTCTCTGAGAACAGTGCAGTTGGGTGTGCAAGAGCCCAGGCCTGGCTTGGCATCCTGCAGACCTGGTTTGGGTCTCAGCTCTGCCACTTGTGAGATTTTGGGCACTTCCTCACCACCGCCCACCTTGCCTCAGTTTCCTCCTTCCCCAAATGTGGCCAATAGTGGCATCTCCTCATGGAGTTGTTATGAAACTCAATGCATATGCCTGGAGCCCAGTGTAGTGCCAGGCCCATGGTAAACAACTCATAAGTGTTAGCTGGTAATAATAACCACCCTCCTCTGGAAAAACCCAAATGAATGTCTCCAGGGTTTTTTTTGTGTGTGTTTTTTTTAAACTATCTTTTTTTCCACTGGGGAACTACAACAAAAAGAGAGCCAGCCAGCCAGACCCCAAAGTTCAGAATCAGTCACTATTCTGCATCTTCATGACAAGGGGGGAGAATCATATTCAAAATGGTAAATCTTTTCGCTCATGGAAGAAATGCACACGAGTCAGAGACCTGATGATTGAAGACCAGAGGAGGGTCCCGGAAGGAGACTGAGGACATAATATATTGCCACCATGTCACTGGGTACATTATGACTGGGTTTTCTTAGAGGAAGTCGACAGACAATGAAGTGAAAGATGTGTCTGGACGTTTTCCCTGGGCTCTTTCGTCTTTGATCTGAGATCACGGGGCTGTCCTTTGAAGAGTGGGTTTCCGATGCTGACAAGCTGCAGGTGGCTTGCTGAGCCGTCATGCGACCATTCATCATTCTCCTTCACATGTTTTGCCAACCCCAAGGTGGAAGTTTTGTAACCTTTTTGGCTGATTTATAGATGCAGAACATGACAGCTACATTCTAGGTCTTTGCTTGGGACCATAGGATACCCTGCCTGCTATAAGCGTGAACCCACACAAACATTTAGGATTGCTGGTAGGGACCATCTCTGCAGACCTCCCCAGAGGTCACCCAAACACCACGAATCATTTACAAATGAACAGCTGTGTTCTCTACACAGGGGCACTGTGTGGACAGAGACAAAAAGCTACCTTTTCAACATTTCCCTGGTGAGTGGGATGCTACTTTTGTGATTTCTGTAAGCCATTCAGACAGTGCTTCCCTCCCCACCCTACCCCCCATATTTATCATACGCATTAGCAGGAAAGAATTAAGGAAAATCAGTGAAGTTCTTTTTATTTTTTAAAGGAATCTTAGGCACCATGTGAATTTGCTAGTACATGAGTTCTGGACCTGAAATTTCTAGGGATAATATAATCCTTTAGGTTAATTGCTCAGTAATTCAAATAATTTACTTGAAGACTTTTAGATTAAAATTACTTTTATATATTCCCAACCCAAAGTTTCCATATACTTTGAGCCCACATTAAAACTGCTGGATTATCACTGACTGCCAAATAGATATACAGTTTTTGACAAGCTCTGTCCGGTAGAACTTTCTGTGATTTTGGAAATGGCTACTCTCTATGTTGTCTGCAGAAACTAGCCACAGGTTGAACTGGATTTTAAATTTTATTTAACTTGAATCAATTTTGATTTCTGTTTCAATAGCTAATGCAGCTAGTAGCTCCCTTACTGGACCGAGAGGGTTTGGACCCTTCTGTGGGGGATGTCGGAGGACCAAGGTATTCTGAGCATGGCTGAGGTTACGTAGAAGAGCGTCTTGCTTTCTCAAGGTCGTGAGAGTCCACGTGCTTTGTGGGAACTCTCTATTTTATTTCTCCATCATTCTGTTTCCCTGTTAATGTCTCCTGGCTTTGACCCTTCCCCTCAGTTTCTACATTAGGTCCGATCTCTAGTTTTTGGTACCTTGAATTACCCACATGCTTCCTGAGAACTGACCTCTTAGGGGTGAACACAGGTGTCTCCCTGGGGCTCTGGGGTTGTCTGCCCCCTCCATTCAGTATAGGAACCCATAAATATTTTGCTCAATATTGACAAAAGCTTATTTTTAAAAGACATCTTGGTTTTGTTGGTTTTGAATTGCTTCCCAGCTATACCACACACACCGTTGCTTTGCAAAAAACAAAATGAAGAGCAAATGACAACATGGGATCTAAGTTGTCCATCCAACCCATTTTCTTCTCCATTATTTTTTACCTACAGTGCGGTTTGTGAGCCACCACATTTCTGTGTTCAGCCACAAGATAGAATGTTGTCAGGAAGGTGAACACTAAGATGAACAATCCCATTCATTTGCCTTCAGTGTTGGCCCCGAGAGAAGGAGATCTTCCACTGTGAAGGGTCAGGAAGGAGATTCATAATGTTTGAATTTGTGATGCAGGAGCTCCAAGGGGCAGGAGCTGCTTTGCCAGTTTGGAAGGGTGAGTGTACCTATCACAGGGCTGTATTGCACCAGGCACAATACCAAATGGTAAATTCTTTGGACATAGATGGAAAACTGCTATCCAAGGCTTCCCTGGGTAATTCTAAATCATGGAGAATATTTTCTACAATTTAAGCAGCATTCAGTTCTTCCTTTAAATGGAGTGCTCAGGCACTAGCTGTTCTTTTAGAAAGTATATATATGTACACATACAAATAAAGGTATGTATTCATAAAGATAGCCAGTGGAGCCGAAACCGGTTTGGCTCAGTGGATAGAGCGTCGGCCTGAGGACTGAAAGGTCCCGGGTTCGATTCCGGTCAAGGGCATGTACGTTGGTTGCGGGCACATCCCCAGTAGGAGTGTGCAGGAGGCAGCTGGTCGATGTTTCTCTCTCATCGATGTTTCTGGCTCTCTGTCCCTCTCCCTTTCTCTCTGTAAAAAATCAATAAAATATATTTAAAAAAAAAAAATGATAGCCAGTGGAGTTATGGATTACTCTTATCACACCCAGATGTGCAAAAATGTGTTTTTCTTATTTTGCCTGTTACTGATATGATTTCCTTTATGAGGCCCTTCTTCTGGGTGGTAGGAAGTCCCAGAAGGGACTTACTTTAGCCCAATCTCAAAATCTTAGCCAGAGTCAATAGTTTGAATAGTCTCTCTAGGGAAGGATGCAGACCTTTCCTATCTGTGCCCTCGGAGGCTTGCTCTCCACCTCCTGCCAACTACCTGACTTCTCTGACCTGCCTGCACCTTCCAGAGAAGTACAGACAATGAAGACATCACCACCCTGTCTCTCTTCCTCCCCTCCTCCCCACAGCCTCTGAAGAAATCCCACCATCTGGGTCTTCCAGTTCTAAACCCTGATAGGCGAAGAAATCCAGATCCTCAATCCTAATAAACTAAAAAATCCAGATCCTCAATCCTGATAGGCTAAAAAATCTAGATTCTCCTTTCTTTCTGAAGAATGCTGGGCTTTCAGCTTCTTCTCAAACCCAAAGCTGCTGTGACTTGGCTCTTTTGGAGCCAATTCCTCTCTGAAGCATCAAGACCCAGAGCCTAGAAGCCCCAGAGGCAAGGAGGGGCACAGAGTGAGAACTATATTTGAAATTACCTGAAATTACAGACTTTATGTGCAACCCCACCTTATGTTTATGAACAAGCACATACCTTCAATACCATCTCTTTTGCTTCCCTAAAATTCAATGGATTTATTTGTGTGAGCCTTAGCAATTGTCAGTATATGTAAATAATGTTATCTATACTAATAAAAGGGTAATATGTTAATTAGACCAGGTTGACCAGACATATTACAGTTGTCTGGTTCTCCTTCTGGACAAAGCCACAGTAGCGGGGGCCAAGGCAGAGGAGGTTAGGGGCGATCGGGCCAGCAGGCAGAGGGGTTAGGGGCAATCAGGCAGGCAAGCAGAGTGGTTAGGGGAGGTCAGGCAGGCAGGCAGGTGAGTGGTTAGGAGTCTGTGGTCCGAGATTGTGAGAGGAATGTCTGACTGACTGCCAGATTGGGCCTAAACCAGTAGTCAGATATCCCCGAGGGACCCCAGATTAGAGAGGGTGCAGGCCGGGCTGAGGGACCCCCTCCCAGTGCATGAATTTCATGCACTGGGCTTCTAGTATTTTAATAATTATAAGAATGTCACTGTTGTAGGGAACCCCAAAAGTCTCTATTCAGGATTGATTCTGAAGAACTGACATGAAGAACTTATTCAAATTCTTAACAGCTTTAATAGGCGAAACTTACATAACCAGGAAAGCCACTGCTCCAGTGGTGATTGGCCCGGATGAGTCCACGCCGTCCCAGGACAGGGTCTCTTCTTCTAGGGTGTTAATAGTAAACCCATGGGATGGGTAGTCATGTAGACCCCAGGAAGGACAATGGATTTCTCAGTTAACGGATACCATCAGGCAGTTAGCACACTCTATGCATCCACTAAGCTCCTCCCTGGAGCCTGAAGTTTATCTTTGGGTGGCTTTCCCATTTTCTGGGTAGTCAGCCATGCCCGAGGCTACAGAGAGTCAAGCAGAGTCCAACATTTCCCAGGCGCCTTGGTTGCTGGAGCCATATTTCATCTCTGAGTTTCCCTCCAGTCATGTTCTGTAACTGTAATATTCCAAACACAAGTGTCCTAAGGGAGTTTGCGAAATTTGCTTTTGGGCCCTACCTGTCCTTCAGGGACCCCCAAGTGAAGTGATGACGTGGGTCAGAGAGCAGGCACCTCGGGGATCTCCTCTGTGAGAACCACGAGGTTCCCCAGAGAACCGTGCGGTGCTGCACTGTTGGGCCCCAGCTTCCTCCTCTGCCCAGGACCCTCAATGCTCCCACTCGGGCTTGACATTTAAAAGGCAGTCAGAGAAAGACAAATGGCCTGTGATCTCACTTATATGTGGAATCTAATGAACAAAATAAACTGATGAACAAAACAGAACCAGAGGTATGGATACATGGAACAGACTGACAACTGTCAGGGGGGCAGGGGGCGGGGTGGGGGGAAGGGGAGCTGGATGAAAGAAGGTGAAGGGATTAACCAAAGAACATACAGACACAGACAACAGTGTGGTGATGGCCAGAGGGAAGGGGGCAAGGGTGGGGTGGAGGGGGGAAATGGGAACATCTGTTATAATGTCAACAATAAAAATAGAGTTTAAAGCAATAAATGAAAATATGAGGAAGAAATAAAAATATATTGTTTTAAGTAGTAACACACCACATTGTTCAAAATGCACAAGAAAGGCGACAGTGAAAAGGCTTTCTCCCAGCCGGCCTCCACCCCACTCACCCCATCCTCTCACCCTGCCCTCAATAGGCAACCGCTTTATTGTGTTTCTGTGCGTGTGTAGGGAGTTTAAAAAGAAGATGGGGCAAATGTGAATATAGATCTTGGTCTTTCTTGCTTTCACGTAGAAAAGGCACTATTTATCCCTACTGTGCTGTACTTTCTTCACCTAATTTTTTCTGGAAGTGTTTCCATAGGAATTCATAGAGAGCATCACATTTTTCTTCTTTAAAAAAATAGCTGTGCAGAATTTCATTCTTTGCTGCTCCATACGATTTAACTAGTCTTCTCTGGAGAAACATTGGATTATTTCCAGTCTTCTTTGGCTATAAACAAAACTACAGCAAATCAGTGAATCAGCTCATATACATGTCATTTTGTCCCTGTTGGGGAACTCTATAAGATACATTTTAAGAAGCAGGATTGATGGGGCAGAGCATCCAGTCTTTGGTGGTTTTGAGAGCGGTGGCCCAGTGCCCTCCCTAGAGGCTGCACCAACGCACAGCCCTACCCAGCCTTCATCTCCTAAATGACTTTGATCGCAGGTCTTCATTGTGACAGGTGTGGACGTGAGTCTGATGGAGGCACAGGCAGTAGAGACCTGACCCTCCCCCATACCTCCTTGTCCATCTCACTGGCTGCAGAGACTCCCATTTTGGGTCCTATGGATGAAAGCACCCCATGTGAATGGGGTGCAGAGCCTTCAAAAAGCATGCTGGTATGAACCACCCTAGTTGGGGGGCTTGTCTCCACCTTCCCCAGAAGATTCCCTGTGCTGCTTCTCCTGTTTGTTTGCTCCCGATGGCTTTGACCCTGGCTGCTCATCTATCTACTGGTTTCCCCGGTAACTATCCCAAAGGCTCTGCTGTGTCCTTGCTCAGCCCTGACCTGCCTCTGCTCAGGGAGATGACGGTCAGCCTTGCAGTCTCAGAATCTCAGCAGGAGCCTGGCAGGGAGGAGCTCAAGAGCCAGGGTCTGACCAGCATTCTCCGGAGTCTTCTTGGCGGTCATTACCCTGGGTTCTTAGGACTGCCTCATGCCTTCTGGGCTCATCCTCCACATCTTTTCCTCATCACCAGAGCGGGGGCTCCAGAACTCAGCAGCATGCAGGGGTCGCCCAGATAAAGCACATGGAGGGGGACTGGGGAGGCACAGGGGCCGGGGGGGCACTTGAAGGCTCCAGCCAATGTGTCCATTAGGCATCCTGGGCGCAGGGGGCCAGAGCATTTGCAAGAGCAGCTAGAAACCCAGGTTGTTGTATCAAATTCTCTAATATTAAAATGTTGGCAACTAACTCATATTTAAATAACACCACCACCCATGATAACAGCGCCAGGGACCCCAAAGGCACATCCAAGAGCAGGGCTTGGCCCACTGGCTGCCAGTCTGGGCCTCCGCCTGGGCTCAGCGTCTAGCTTCTCAGGAATGTGCCAGCCTCCAGTTTCCTCTGTCCCTGACCCACCGAGGAGCTCACTGCATTCAGACCTGATGCCCCTGAAGGCACTGCTTGTGAGTATCGCTGCTCGAAATAACTTTTCTGGGACAATTCTCTTTTCTACAGACTACTGACCGATCTTAAGGTCATCACATTACAGTAAAATGTTGTGACTCCCAGGAACGTTTGGGGGGAAAGCCCAGTGCCCACCCCTCCTCCTCATCCCCCCCCCCCCCACTCCCACCCAATGCCCCTTTGTACCTTGGTGATAGTGCTTCTCCAGGGAGGGAGGGGCTGCATCTCGAATACACAGCAACTGCTCCTCACAGCAAGGTCCACACCACCTAGTGCCTCTGCCCCTCTTCACCCCTCGATCAGAGCCTGAAGCCGTCTCAGCAGGAGTCTTGAGTCACAGCACCACCTTAGTTCTTTCCAGAACAGTCTTCCAAGGAACCCTTTGCTTGAGCTGACCTCTCCTCTTGGTTCCTCCCACAGCAGCGGCTCCTGTTCTGGGAGACAGTGCCCAGTGACGGGAAGAATTTGTTGGTTCTGCAGCCTGTGTGGTCTCTCCCAGCCTCAGTGTCCTCAGTGTGCCCTCCTGACCCACAGAGCAGTAGTCGGGGTATCATTGCTGCATGGGGCACTGCTCCCTAAACTGCAAGCTGCTACAAAATGTGTCGACATTTTTTTCTTTCTCATTTTTATTTATTGCACAAGAGCATCGCAGCCATACAAAGGGCAACACTGAAGACACGAAAAGGGGCCTGGCCTCTCACTATGCGAACCCAGCACTTATTACTTCCCCGTGTTTCGCATTCTCATTCAGTTCTTCCCACAGAAAAACAGTGCGAGGGCGATCGAGCTGAGACACGGCTCCCCCAGGCTGCTCTCTGCCCTCTGACTCCAGCGTAGAGGGGCGGGGGAGCTGAGAGGCAGGAGAGGGGGAGGATCCACTCCTCGGAGGACACTGGGTGAATGGTTATCATGGAGTGTGTTCAGAGAGTTCAGATATTGTATTCAGCGTGGGCAGCCTAATGCAGAGTCCACCTAACAACGGACGGATATAAAACGGACAAAGACATAAACAGTGATGCTTATTTTTCAGAGTATTTTGTCATTAGTAAAGGCTTTCACATGTATCATCTCATTCTATCCTTTTAACAGGGCTGGCCGGTAGATGGACAAACAGACTTCATTATTGTTATTTAGCAGCTGAGAGCAAGAAACCCAAAGAGGCTGAATGATTCATTCAAGGTTATGGTTCATACATGCTGGGGTTGGGTTTGGAACTCAGATTTGATAGACTCTTCTTGTTCTTTAAATTCTGATGACTTAATTTCATTATAATCTCTGTGCTCAGTGGTGATATACTAGTACTTTTTTAATTAATCCCTCCATAGTACATTTCCCATAATGCTCAGTAAATACTCACTGATTATTTGATTGATAAAGTGTTCTTGGAAGCCACATGTATGGTTATGTGAATACTAGAGGCCTGGTGCATGAAATTCATACACTTCGGGGAGGGGGGGCCTCAGCCTGGCCTGTGCCCTCTTGCAGTTCAGGAGCCCTTGGGGGATGTCTGACTGATGACTTAGGCCTGCTCCCCTTAGTGCTGCTATGGAGGCGAGAGAGGCTCCCATCATTGCTGCTGCCCTCGCCAGCCGTGAGCCCAGCTTCTGGCTGAGTAGCACTCCCCCTGTGAGAGTTCACTGACCACCAGGGGGAAGCTCCTGCATTGAGTGTCTGTCCCCTGGTGGTCAGTGCATGTCATAGCGCCCAGTTGTTCTGCCATTCAGTCTATTTGCATATTAGCCTTTTATTATATTTTAGGGGATCGGGCCTAAACCGGTAGTCGGATATCCCTCTCACAATCCGGGACCACTGGCTCCTAACTGCTCACTTGCGTGCCTGCCTGATCGCCCCCAACTGCCCCCCCTGCTGGCCTGGTTGCCCCCAACTGCCCCCCCCCCCCCCCCCCCGCAGCCCCGCCAGCTTGGTTGCCTCATGCAGCCTGCTGTTCAGTTGTTTGGTCGTCCCTCACTAACCCCATTGCCAGCCTTACTGCCCCATACAGCCTGTGTTTGCTCGTCCGTCCAGTTGTTTCAGTCATGATAGCCCCTGGCTTTTTATGTATTAGGATTATTATAACTATAAAATACAAACCTTGTTGCTTTGCATGAGCTTGGAAGAGTGGGTCAGAGACTGAGATCTAATAGTTCAACTGTAATTACATTCGTGCCCAACTTTGAATGTGATTGTAAAGTTTGCTCCATACAGTCACATCTATCACTTCACACAGTCCTCACTGCACCCCTTTGAGGTAGACAGGACAGCTATGAAACAGATGTGCCTGGGTCTTCCGGCCTTTTGAGGTTACCTTTCTCGTGAATATCCAAATAAGAGGACCCAAGTCTCCCTTCTGTGTGGTGCAGAATTTTCAGGGAAGACTACCTTGGGGCTGGAATGGAGGGATGATTAGTTCCGTTTGGGCCCTCATGAGAGAGGCTTACAGCGCATGGCCAGCCTTCGAGGCTGCTGTCTGCCTCAGGAAGCTGCGGATCCACGAGTGCACTATGCCTCCTCGCCCTGTTGTTTCCGTGGGCAGCCTTTCTTCATCCCAACAATGTGCCACTCACAGCAGGTTCTCGGGTGTTGCCGACTGAACTGTTGTGGGGAAATGGCAGGTAATTACACCACAGGTAGAAAAACACTCTGAATCCCATGTAGGTGTTCTTGTTCATAGAAATCTACTAAGCACTTTTCACCACAGGCGATTTGTTTGCCTGCTGCCCTATTGCAGGGGCCTCTCACTGCCCACACAGTCTCATCTTCCTTCCTCTCACTTCAGATGACTCCCTCGCTCTTTATCCTCAGCTTAAATGTTCCCTTACTTTGATTTGCACAGTTCCTTTCTCCAGGTCCAGAAAATAACTGTTAAACACAAAACCAACTTAAAGACAGAAACTTGTTCATCTTTTCTAAAGATGTATAATCAACCTTCTCTGATTGAGGCCATGCTTGGAGCAGTGATTCCCAAAGTGGGCGCTACCGCCCCCTGGTAGGCGCTGCAGCGATCCAGGGGGGCGGTGATGGCCACAGGTGCATTTGGGGGCGATGAGTAACTGCTATTAAAATTTTAAAAAAATTAATTTCCAGGGGCTGAGTAATATTTTTTCTGGAAAGGGGGCGGTAGGCCAAATAAGTTTAGGAACCACTGTCCTGGAGGGTCTCACCTTTTCCTTCAAAGAAGCTCATTAAGGTGTTTTCCTAAATAAAGAGCTACCTTCCCAGTTCTGAATCCCTAATTATACACAGTGATCACAGCTGGTTTTTATGTTAAATACTGATTTTCCCTTCCTCTTAATGAATACTTATTTCGATTTTGCAGACGAGGAAACTGGAGCTCCGAGTCTTTTAAAATATATATATTTTATTGATTTTTTACAGAGAGGAAAGGAGAGGGATACAGAGTTAGAAACATCGATGAGAGAGAAACATCGATCAGCTGCCTCCTGCACACTCCCCACTGGGGATGTGCCCGCAACCAAGGTACACGCCCTTGATCGGAATCGAACCTGGGACCCTTCAGTCCGCAGGCTGATGCTCTATCCACTGAGCCAAACCGGTTAGGGCATAATGGGTTTTTAAAGAATGGATTTTTTAGAGAAAGAAGAGGAGAGGGAGAGAGAAACTGATTTGAGAGCGGCTGGCAATTGAGCCCACAACCCAGTCATGTGCCCTGATTGGGAATCGAACCAACAACCTTTCTGTGCACCGGACGATGCTCAACCAACTGAGCCACACCGGCGAGAGCACTTCCTATGTCTTTTAAATGGCTTGTAAAGCACCAGAGTGAGCAAGTAGTGGAGATTTTTCCACACGACCCTCCTAGTTTTCAAGAGACTTCAATGTTAATGGTGTTTGTCGTAACGATATCAAGCTGTATTTTTTTATTTACTTTTCACCATTGTAAGCGATTGCCTCTGGAACACTTCGCATTGACTTTCCACTGCTCAGAATTCAAGGAGCAAAATCTCGATGCGAAGGAGCAGCAAATGTCACAGTGCTGTTAACACAGCCAAACCAGGCTGTTTATATTCCTTGTAAAAATAATTGTCTGATTAATCTTCACCTCAACCACCTAGTCCTGTTGCCAAGGTCAAGTTAAAAATGCAGGTGAATTGCAAATATGTCATCATACACACAAACACGGCCCCCACACCAGTGCCGTGTGGGGTGGCGGTGAGTGTTCGGGGTCAGGAGCCGGAGATGAGAGAGACAGAGGTTCACCTCCATGAGAACGGGAGATGACCCGCTCTCCAGACCACCAGAAGCGTGCTGTGTATGTCCACTGGGCATGAAAAGGCCCTCCCAGCCAGGGAGGTCTACATTTCCACGGAATGCACTTCTCCCCAACCTCCCCAGTGTTGACGTAAGTGGTAAACTTTTACTCCCTTGTAGGCAAACATGTTTTAGTGGTCATCCTGCTATCACCCAAGGAATGACTTAAATGCAAAACAATCCACACAGACAAGGGTTTTTGCTTCGATGCACAAATTGCATCACTGAATACTAACTGGAAAAGAATGTACCGCAGCAGGTCGCTGATTTAATATGAGCCAAGCTTAGGGGAAGGGAATGAGGAAAGGATCCTCAGAGGTTGATTACACGTCTTTATAGAAGATGTGTCTTCTGTAATTTAGTTTCTTATTCAGCAGTTGTTTACTGCATCAGGTAGAGTGTAGGGCTCAGGGAAAGCAACAGTGACCGCAACGGAGTCTGTTTTAAGAAGCTGATGAAAAATGGGTGAAAAAAAATGATGACTGCCCAGATGTGATAGGTGCTGTGATGCACATCTGGGTGGCCAGAGAACGCTTCGTTGAGGAAATAAGCTGGTGTCTGAAGAATTAGGAGGTTGTCAAGCAAAAAGAGAAGTAGAAGTGGTTATTCCCAGCAAACGGAAGAGCAAAGTTCAGAGGGGGGAGGAAGAGTGGCGAGTGAAAGCAACCAGTCTTGGTGGTAGAGAGGGGAAGAGAGAGGAATGTGCCTGACATCTTGGACGTGTTGAGATTGCGATGCTTTCAGAGCATCCAAGTTGAGATGCTCAGGGGAAATATTCACATATCCTGCTAAGGAGCAGATTGAGGTGAAAATGTAGGCTGGAGAGTCATGCCACTCAGCCTGGGATCACTGGGAGTTGAAGCGAGCACCCAGAATGCACTGCGTAGACTGGGATGAGGAGGACCCTGAGGATGCAGCATTTAAGAGGCAGGCAGAAGTGAAGACCCCAGGGGAGACTAGGAAAGCAGGTCGGAGGAGGGAAGGAGCGTGGCATGATGCTATCCTGCTCTTTTGCACTGGGTGCATGATTGCGTTAGCGACCTTAGACTGGCCACCCCAGGAGATGCTACAACTCATGAGCCAAGCACATCTCGTGAGACACGCTGCCTGCTACACAGCATGTCTGCTAGGCAGATTCCACTGGATGGCTGCCAGTCTGAGACCCCCTAAAGTAGATCAGTTCATTAATATCACAAATGAAGAAATTGACAAACAGCGTTCTTCAGAAACCTGAATGAAATGTAGTCAATTCCTTCACTCTTTCATGCTTTGGATAACAGAGCTTTCACTGTGTGGAGTTGCTAGATCCAGTTCTTTTTACAAAAATCCTTCATTAAAGGGAATTTCCCTTTGGCCTTAGGCAGCACAAGCCAATTCCTCACACTCCTCTCGCCACAGAAGGGAAAACACGTTCATTTTTCCTTGCATTTTCTCTTCCTCTCTAATTCAAGCGATATTCTGAGAAAAAAATTGTCTGAGACTCTCACAGGAGGATGTGATAACACAGAATGCTTTATTTCTGTGGAATCAAATTCCTGAGTTTTCAAGGTTTCATTTCCCCTCAGTCCTGCCAAGGACCAAGTCCCATGTGCCTCTAGCAGGGCTAAAATCAGAGCCAGTGTCCAGGATGTCCTTCCCTTGTCTGCACAGTCCAGAGCAGCACCAGGCCAGCTTAACTCGTGTTTCCCCGCTGCAGTCCACCGGTCCATTGTATGTGGGGTCCGCAGGTCCACGTGGCTATGGAGAAAACATGGTGAATGCAAGCAAGCCAAGAGCACAAGAGAGCAAGAGAGAGAATTCCTTGGTTTAGTAGCTTCTGTATTCCCACATTTTCACACCTTACATGGCCATGCCCATTCTGGCCAATGATCTTTGTTTCCAGGTATGACTGACAAACAAGTACCTTCCCTTGGCACCTCAATTTTATTGGGTTATGTGTCTCTTTCCTTTGTTGGATCCCTTACCCAGTGTTTTGCCTGGAATGGGCCAGTGGTTCCCTGGGGAGTGCAAAGTTGCAGCTTCCTGGTGAAGCTGCCCAAATGACATGCCTATAATGTCTGGCTTCCCTCTTTGCTCCTTTTCTATGATTAATAACTAATTGCAATGGTATCATTTCCATCCTTTCTTTCTGCCTCCCTTCCTCCCCTCCTTGCCTCTCTCCCTCCCTCCTTTTCCTGGCTTCTCTGTATAGCTTCCTTTTCTTTCTTCCCTTTTCTTGATCTTTCTTCACTTCTTTTCCTTACTTTCCTTATTCTATTTCCCATTTTCATTTCCTATTTCTTGCTTCTGCTTTTTTTGCTTTTATTTTATTATTTTCCTTCATAGCTTCCTTTATCTTGCTTCCATTTTTTGCTTCCCCTTTCTTAGCTCCCTTATCTTGCTTCCCTTGTTTCTTTTGCTTCCTTTAATGCATCCCTCTTCTCACTTTTTTGTCACTTCCCTTTTCTTGCTTCCCTTTCTCACTTCCTTTGACTCTCCTTCCTCTCATGCCTCCCTTATTTTCACTTCCTGTTCTCACTTTCATAGTCTCCCTTCACTTTTCTTGCCTCCCATTTTTGAGTCCTTTTTTTTATGCTCCCCCTTCTTGCCTTTCCTTTCTTGCCTCCCTTTTCTCACTTCCCAATTATTACTTCCATTTTCTTGCTTCCCTATCTTACTTCCCAATTTTTCTTGCTTCTCACTTCTAGCTTCCATATTCTCACTTCCCTTTTCTTGCTTTTCTTTTCTAGCTTCCCTTTTCTTGTTTCACCTTTCTTACTCCCCTTTTATTATTTCCCTTATACTGCTATTAGTTTCTGGCTTCCCATTCGTACCTTTCTATTTTTGCTTCCCCTTTCTACTTCTTTTTTCTCACTTCCCTTTTTTAATATTCTTTACTTTTTTCCGCTTTTCTTGTTTTCCTGTCCTATCTTCCCTATTCTTATTTCTCTTTCCTTGCTTCTCTTCTTACTTCCATATTTTATCCCCATTTTCCTGCTCTTTTTTCTTACCTGTTTTCTTGCTGTCCTTTCCTTACCTCCCCTTTTCACTTCTCTTTTCTGGCTTTAATTTACTCATTTCCTTTTCCATGCTTTTCATTTTCACTTCCTTTTTCATTCTTCTATTCCTTGGTTCCATTTTCTTTCTTATTTCTCCCTGTTTCTTGCTTATTATTTTCTTCTTTTTTTTTCTTTCCTCATTTATCTTTATCTCAGCCTGCCCCCTTCCCTTCTTCCTTCTTTGCTTTTTCACTTCATTTTCTCACTTCCTTTTTCTGGCTTCCTTCATATATATATAATTTCAGAGAGGAAAGGAGAGAGGGGGAGAGAAACATCAATGACGAGAGAGAATCATTAATTGGCTGCCTCCTGCACACCCCACATTGGGGATCAAGCCCGAAACCTGGGCATGTGCCCTGACCAGGAATCAAACCGTAACCTCCTGATTCATATGTCGACACTCAACCACTGAGTCACACCATCTGGGTTCCTTACTTTCATTTTCTTCATTCCCATTTTTCTGTGTTTTTTTTTTTTCTTTTTCTGATTTCTCTTCTCTATTTCATTTTACTTCCTTCCCCTTTCTTGTTCCCTTTCCTTGTTTCTCAGTTTTTACTTCCCCTTCCTTGCTTTTTGTTTCTTGCTTCCCCTTTTCTTTTCTTGCTTCCTTTTGTTCATTCCTCCCTATTATGCTTTTCTCATTGCTTCCATTTTCACTTCCCTTTTTTTGCTCCTCTTTCTTTACTTCTTTATTCTTACTTCCTTTTTCTTGCTCATTTTTTCCCCTGGCTTCTCTCTTCTTCTTTCTTTTTCTTTCTTCCTTAACTTGTGTCCCTTTTCTTGCTTCTTCTTTCTTGCATCCCTTTTCTAACTTCCATGTATTGTTTCCATTTTCTCATTTTCATTTTTTTTGCTTATTTCTTTCCTTTCTTTTTCTTTTGTTTTGCTTGCTTTTTTACTTTCCTATATGTATTACTTTTATTGCTGTTGATTTCTTTTTATGTTTCACTTTTCTTCCTTCTCCTTTCAGATTTTTCTTTCTTACTTCTCTACTTTTTTACCTTCTTTTGCTTCTATTTTTTGCTTCCCTTATCTTCTTTGCCTTTTCTTTCTTGCCCTTCCTTGTTACCCTTTTCTTGTTTCCCTTCCTTATTTCCCTATTTTATTCTCTTTCTTGCTTGCAGTTTTACTTCCCACTTATCACCTTTTTCTCACTTCTGTTTTCTCCCCTTCTGTCTTTGCTTTCTTTTTCTTGCTTTCCTTTCTTAGTTCCATTACTTGTTTTCCTTTTATTTCTTGTCATTCTCACTTCCCTTTAGAAACTTCCTTTTTTTAGCTTCCCATTTCTTGATTCCCTTTCTAGCTTTTTTTCTTTCCTTATTTACTTTCCTTTCTTTCTTCCCTTTCTTTGTTCATTGCTTTTTTCTCTTTTCTTCTCTTGCTTCCTCATCTAACTTCCTTATTATTCTTCCTCTTTATTACTTCCATTTTTACTTTCTTTTCTTGTTGTCCTGTACTCACTTGCTTCTTCTTATTTTCCTTCTTCAATTCCCCTCCCCCCACCCCCTTTTTTGGGTTTTCTTTCTTACTTCCCTTTACATGCTTCCCTGTCTTACTTTCATTTTTTCCTCCTCCTCCCCTGCCTCTGCAGCCTTCCTCTTCTTCTTCCCCTTCTCCTTCTCCTTCTTCTGCCTTGTCTTCTTCTTCATCTTTCTCATTTCTTTTCTCTTCTCTTTTCTTCCACTTTAGTTCTTTTTTGTTTTCTTTTTTCTTACCTTTTGTCACTTCTATATATAATTTTTATCACTTCCTTTATCATGTTTTTTCATTCCTCTTTCTTCCTTCCCTTTGTAGCTTTTTTCTTTCTGCCCCTTTCTGCTTTTCTCTCCCTTCCTTTTTCTTGCTTCTCTTTTCTTGGTAAACTTTCATGCTTTGGTTTCCTGCTTTTCTTGCTCTTTTTCTTTCCTCCCTTTTTTTCTTTAATCTCTCTTCCCATTTATTTATTTTTCTTTCTCTCCCCTTTTGTCTATTTTCTTCCCCTTTTCTTTCACTTTCTTCTATTTTTTTTAATTTTATTCCTTCTTTTTTTCTCTGTCTCTCCTCCCCTTTCTCCTTCTCCATTTTTTTTCTTCCTCTTCCTCCTTCTCCTTCATTAGTTCTTCATAATTATCTTACTTGTCTGGTAACTAAAGAAATTATAGTTATCAATATAAGAGCTCTGATAACTAAGGAAATCATAGTGGTGTTATTGAAAGAGCATCTACTTCCCAATAAACTAGACTGGCACTCAATTCCTGTTCCACCACTTTTTAACTGTGTGAACACGGTGGCAGTTCACTGCAGCTCTCTGAGCACACAGTGTCCTGATCTTTAGGTAATCTAGTTGTTGGGTGAGATTCTCACCTTTGGCTCAAACCTCATTCACTGTGCAGTGGAATGCAGCAGCATAAAAGCTCTTTGGCTGTGCCCTCGAGAGAATTCTCTTCTCAATGAAGCACAGCTGTGCTTAGCAGCCAGCAGAGGGATTTGGGGGTGCTGGAAGGGGGTTCTCCTGATTCTAGGTAGCATTCAGGGGGCAGATAAGTAATCACATGCATAAGCTAGGTGGCTATCCAAAGCCTATGTAAACAGCATATTTAGGGGCAGTCTATAGAGACTGAGGGGCAAAGGTGAAGAGAGAGACATGGAACCCATGAGCAGCACAGGGTTCCCAGACTGGGAACTGCATGGGCTCCTCCTGCAACCAGCTGCCCAGAAGCTGGTGCCAAGCAGCTTCAGTGGCCTTGGAACTGCTTAACCATGGCTGCTCCCTCCTCAGTCAGCCTGAGGTTGCTGTCTTCTTGCAGCTGGAAGGTGGAGCTGTGAACTATGAAGGTGGGGCCTGGCACATGTATTTCTTTTGAGAAAAAAACCTTTGTCTGTGTTTGGGGATTCACATCAAGGGACCCTCCTTGGATTGGTATGTGAGTCTGGTCCCTCAGTCCACTGCCTCTAATTTCATAGCACTTAACATCACTGTTTCTCTAACATTCTCAGGCCTGTGCCCTTTCCCCTGCTCAAGGCAGAATTAATTGTTCCTTCATCTTTGATGCCTTTGATCTCAGTGTATTCTGATATTAGGGCACGTTTCACATTGTACTATAACTGGGTGTTAGTGTGTCAGTTTCCTTCCCCACACAGAAACAGATGTACAAAACCACACACACACACACACACACACACACACACACACTCATACCTTCTGGTATCCATATCCCCACAATCTGTGTCTGGAACATGGTAAGACATTAATAAATGTTTGTGGCATGAACAAATGACTGAATGGGAGCTGACCCACTTAGAATTGCCTCCTTTACTGTCTATCGTGTTTCAGTTCTCCTGTCATGAAAGCCTAACTGTATGTTTTATTGTTTCTTTAAAGTCCTGCTAGGCGACTGGCTTAGTAACTTGATATCCCCAACCATGGCAATGTGATAGTATATGCATCTGCGTTTTATGTTTCCCTGCACTGGCAATTTTGCAGACAAGTGTCTTCATTTTTTAATCCAAATGGAATTATTTCCCCAAGTGCCCTTCTCAGCAGCAGTTTGTACTGTTTTTGGTCAAGTGTGCTTTTGTTGTCTCTTAAGGGACATGCTACCATCAGCCGCTGACATTGCCTAATTCTGGTGCATCCTTGATTTTACTCCTCAATCTTTCTTCTACTTTTCTTGTCCCTGCAACATTTTCCAAACCAGAGCAGGTGCTTGGGGATGGCACTTTTGTACTGAGCTTCTATGCCTGTGGCTGGCTGAATGGGGCAGCTGCTCCTTACCCTCCTGAAGACATTGGAGGGGTCTTCTGGCATCTTTGAAGGAGGTGTGGGGTAGCTCACAGAGTATTTGTTCATGTGTATTAAGCCTAAGCTACTCGGGTTCTAAAACTCTGAATGTGACTACAGGGACGAGCTCAGCATATGAACAAAATAAATGAATTTAGTCCTTTCCTTCCTCTGGCATAAAAAGTGTCCATCTGAATCAGATGTATTTGCAGATGTTCTTGCTCATCCCAGTCAAGGATGCACCAGCCTTCTACCACCTGACAGCTAATAATTCAGAATTTGCTGATTCAGAGACTGCTCATGGCTACAAAAACCGTAATCCATCACAGTGTATAACTGGTAGCTGCTCTGCTCATGTATAACTCCCCACAGGAGCTATCAGCCCTACATGTGCGCATTTTGACAAGCCATTTTTGCACATGTAGGATTAAAACATTTCACCGGGGAAGGAAAGAACTAGGATGAAAATGTTGAAGGCTTCAGGAAAGGGGAGAACAAGGTCATTGCAGCTGCTTTTCCTCTCCGGCACACTTCAGAAATTCTTCAAGGTTTGATAGTTTAGAGAAATGACTGATGTAGCAGGTCATTTATTAAAACTGCCTTGTTCAAAGACACAAGCCTAAAGGTTTTTTAAAATCTTTATTGTTGAGAGTATTACAGAGGTCCCCTTTCCCCCCTCCCCCATTGTCCCCCTCTATCTGGTTCCCACCCTGCCCCAGGCCTTCACTACCATATTGTCTATGTCCATAGGTAATGCATATCCTATATAATGAAAGCATAGTATGCAAATTGTCCCCTACATCGGAGTTCTTCTGGGAGTTCGACCAGGGGGCTGGGTGGCCAAGGGAAGGGAGGGAGGCCCTGGCCGGCAGCCGGCAGCCACTAGGGACTCTACCAGTGCACGAATTCATGTGCTGGGCCTCTAATATGCATAAAAGTTCTTTGGTTAATCTCTTCTCACCACCACCCACTTCCCTCTGAGATTCATCAGTCTGTTCCATGTCTCTATGCCTCTGGTTTTATCATCTATTTTGTTAATTAGATTTCTTGTCCATTTATTTTGATTTTTAGATTTAATTGTTGATAGCTATGTATTTGTTGCCATTTTATTATTCATATTTTCCTCCTCCTCCTCCTCCTCCTCTTCCTCCTCCTCCTCCTCCTCCTCCTCCTCCTCCTCCACCTCCTCCTCCTCCTCCTCCTCCTTCTTCTTCTTCTTCTTCTTCTTCTTCTTCTTCTTCTTCTTCTTCTTCTTCTTCTTCTTCTTCTTCTTCTTCTTCTTCTTCAATACAATTCAACAGCCCTGGTTGGTTTGGCGCAGTGGATAGGGCCTGCAGTTGGCCTGCAGACTGAAGGGTCCTGGGTTTGATTGCAGTCAAGGGCACATGCCCAGGTTGCGGGCTCGATCCCAGTAGGGGGCGTGCAGGAGGCAGCCTATCAATGATTCTCTCTCATCATTGATGTTTCTATCTCCCTCTCCCTTCCTTTCTGAAATCAATAAAAATATATTATTAAAAAAAGAATACCCTTCAACATTTCACGTAATACTGGTTTGATGGTGATGAACTCCTTTAGCTTTTTCTTATCATTGAAGCTCTTTATCTGGTCTTCATTTCTAAATGATAGCTTTGCTGGGTAAAGTAATCTTGGTTGTAGGTCAGTCATTGATCTTCTTCACTTTGAATATATCTTGCCAATCCATTCTGGCCTGCAAAGTTTCTGTTGAGAAATCAGCTGACAGTCCTATAGGTGTTCCCTTGTAGGTAACTAACTGCTTTTCTCTTACTGCTTATAAAATCCCCTCATTATCTTTAACATTTGGCATTGTAATTATGATGTGAGTTGGTGTGGAAAAACTATTTGAAGACATAATGACAGAAAACTTCCCCTACCTGGTAAAAGAAATAGACTTACAAATTCAGGAAGTGCAGAGAGTCCCAAAC
This sequence comes from Myotis yumanensis, assembly GCF_028538775.1. NCBI lineage: Eukaryota > Metazoa > Chordata > Mammalia > Chiroptera > Vespertilionidae > Myotis > Myotis yumanensis. The sequence continues at coordinate 78,015,898 of NW_027223759.1, forward strand.
AAGAAGAACCCAAAGAGGCCCACACCAAGCCTAAGGTTTGAATACAAAGAAAAGCTTATGAAGTCAGGCCTGTGGGAACATTAGGTAGTTGAAATCCTGTGGACACCACTCCTCTGGTTCTCACAGCACCTTCTTCACTGAAGCACCTGGTATGTTTATTTAGTTCTTACTTGTGTCTTTTAAACTCAAAGTTTCTTTTTTATTTGTTTAATGTTTTTTTTCAGAGAAGAAGGGAGGGGGAGAGATAGATAGAAACATCAATGATGAGAGGGAACAAGTGATTAGCTGCCTCCTGCACACTCCACACTGGGGATCAAGACCGCAAACCTGGGCATGTGCCCTGATGGGGAATTGAATCTTGACCTTCTGGCTCATAGGGTCAACCACTGAGCCACGCCAGCTGGGCAAAACTCAGAGTTTCTTGATGATATAGATTAGACTTCATCATACAGTATCTTTGCCAGCTACATAGCAGACACTCAAAATTGTTAGTTATTAGGGCAGTGATGAACCGTTTAGGCCAGAACACTGACATCTAGCATTTTTAAGACCCTCTTCAAATACAAAGGTGAGAGAGATGTACAAGGGCAGGGAAGTCTGGGCCACCTGACTGCAATGAAACTAAGTCTTTGGTTGGATAGATTTTGTGCCATTAAATTTTTATTATGAGAATTTGACTTGAGGGGATGTTAACAAAACAATAACAACAATAGTAGTAGTAGTAGTAGTAGTAGTTTATTTAGGAGACCTGGGTTCCAGTTCTGCCAATATTAATAATGATATTACTACTACTAATGCTGCCACTAGCATTACTACTATTTCTGTATTTTAAATTTTCACAAACATTTTTATATACTTTGCTCAATTAATCTTCACAAGAGCTCTATGAAATAGGAAGACATTAATGGACCCATTTTTAGGTATGTAAAGTGAGCACCAAAAAAAATAATAAAGTGAGCACAAAGTTAACTTTTAAATATTCAGGCAAGTCCCTTTCGGTCTCAGAGCTGGACTCTCTCAGATCCACTCATTTTAAAGTTTTATGCTCTATTCATTTAGCAGGATGTGAAATATCACTGTGCATCAGAGTGTAGTTCTGCCTCTCATTAGTTCCTCAGAAACAGGGAATCATGGGGAACATTCCATCATGGTGGGAGTTTTAATATGTGCAACAAGCAAGTTGCATAAAATCAAATACTTAAGGAAGAAATAAGGTTATGCACGTGTTTATTGTGAGAATATTTTAGTCTTACTACTTTTTCCTCTAGGCTGGGTAGAACCATTACTCTTATCTGAGAAGTTGCTATGGAAACCAATTTGTACTGTTCTCCCTTTGCCATAGTATTTTTTCTTAGGCATGCTCTATCTCTCAAAAATCTTAATAGCAGTGAAACAGACATTATACTCCAGAGAATTAAAAAGTAGGATTTGTATTTCTTCCCTCCACCCCCACCTTCAAAATCATGACTATTGACAAATAGGTGGCTCACAGATTTCACCAACAATGGTCTATTTTCCACACAGACTGATGCTGACAGGGGCTGCCACGCTGATGAAGGGAGGGCTGTGACTGCCAGGCTGTGAGTCTCCTGCCAACTACAGTCCCACCTGCAGTAGGCACAGGTGCTCTATCCTGATTGAAGGATGAGAGCCACTCATCACACTTGGAAGAACATAAGAAACACAGAATTATTGTTCATCTATATCAGAATCATCCAACAGGTGGCAGATATGGGGATGAGGAAGAGAGGTTTTTTTTTTAGGATTCTGAATTCACTGACCAAATAGGCATTAAGCAAACATGGAAAAAATCTGAGAGCCTTATGTTCTTGGGGTTTTTAATCTTGAAGGTGAATTTGCATTATGATCAAATGAAAGTACGGTCACATCAAGTCTATCCATGACAGGCATATAAAGTATTCTACACAAGTGTTCTTGTTTCCATTGCAATCTAAAATTATCTCAAAAATTAGTGATGTGAACTGGCAACTTTTTTTTTTTCACAACCATTTAATTTTGCTCACCAAGTTGTGAATCAGAAATTCAAGACATTCTTATCTTAGAAGTTCTCACTTGGGACCTTTAATGTGATATGGTCGGAGGTTGGCTGGGGCTGCTGTCATCTGAAAGCTCAACTGGGCTGGGTGTCTCTCATCTCAATGGGGCTGGGTGTTTTATCACCTCAACAGGGCTGGGTGGTGGCATTAATGCTGGCTGTGGGCTGGTCATCCATGTGACCTTTTCAGAATGGTGGTTTTGGGAGACTTGGATTTTTTGCATGGTGGCCAACTTCCCCAGAGCAAGCATCCCAAGAGAAGTAGGTGCAGCTGCGTGGCCTTTGATACCCGGCCTCAGAAGCCCTAGAGCAGTGGTTCTCAACTTTCCTAATGCTGCGACCCTTTAATACAGTTCCTCATATTGTGGTGACCCCCAATTTCATTGTTACAAATTGAACATAATTAAAGCATAGTGATTAATCACAAAAACAATATGTAATAATATATGTGTTTTCTGATGGTCTTAGGCGACCCCTGTGAAAGGGTCATTTGACCTCCAAAGGGGTCGCGACCCACAGGTTGAGAACCGCTGCCCTAGAGCATCGCTCCTGCCACACCCTATTTGTTTATGCCATTAAGAGCCTGTGAAGATGCAGGATAAAGGGACACAAACCCTAACTTTTGATGAGAGGGTTGTCAAAGACATTGTGGTCATTTAAAAAAACCTTCTAAATAAATGAGTTTTTCTGGAAAACTGCTGATGACTTCAAGTGCAAACTTTCTTAGCTTAACTCTTTCTTGATATTTCAGGATTTTATTTTTTACTAGAGGCCTGGTGCACAAAAATTTGTGCACTCGGGGGTTCCCTCAGCCCGGCCTGTGCCCTCTCGAAGTCTAGGACCCCTCGGGGGATGTCCACCTGCTGGATTAGGCCCACTCCCTGGGGGACTAGGCCTAATCTGGCAGTCAGACATCCCTCTGGCAGCCCAGGAGCCCTCGGGGGATGTCCACTTGCCAGCCGGGACCAGGCCTAAGTTGCAGTCGGACATCCTTAGCGCTGCTGAGGAGGTGGAAGAGGCTCCCGCCATCACTGCTGTGCTGGCAGCTGTCAGCCTGGCTTGTGGCTGAGCAGAGCTCCCCCTGTGGGAGTGCACTGACTACCAGGGGGCAGCTCCTGCATTGAGTGTCTGCCCCCTGGTGGTCAGTGTGTGTGATAGTGACCAGTCATTCCCAGTTGTTCTGCTGTTAGGGTCAATTTGCATATTACCCTTTTATTATATGCCTGGTGCATGGGTGGGGGCTGGCTGGTTTGCCCTGAAGGGTGTCCCAGATCAAGGTGGGGGTCCCGCTGGGGTGCCTGGCCAGCCTGGGTGAGGGGCTGAGGGCCGTTTTCAGGCTGGTCAAGCCCCCCAGCAGGGACCCTCACCCCTTGAGGGTGTGGCCAGCCTGGGTGAGGGGCTTACGGCTGTTTGCAGGCTGGCCACAGCCCCTTCAGGGTGAGGGTCCCCCCTGGGGTGCCTGGCCAGCCTGGTGAGGGGCTGATGGCGGTTTTCAGGCTGGCCACAGCCCCCAGCCACCCAAGCTCCCAGTGGAGGCTGGCTGGAAGCAGGTATCTGGGATTTATTTTTCTTCTATACTTGAAACTTTGTTGCCTTTAGCGCAGGCCACAGCTGGTCAGGGCGGGTGGGAAGCTTGGCTTCCTCCATCGCCGGGGCAACCAAGCCTTCTGCTTGCTCCAGCTCTGTGGCTGCCAGCCGCCATCTTGGTTGGGTTAATTTGCATATAGTCACTCTGATTGGTTGGCGGGCGTGGCTTGGGGGCATAAGGAAGTTATGGTCAATTTGCATGTTTCTCTTTTATTAGATTAGATTGATTGATTGGGGTGGCATTGGTTACTAAAATTATATAAGTTCCAGTTATACAACTCTGCAATGCATCATCTTTATATTGTATCGTGTGTTCACACCCCAAGTTAAGTCTCCTTCTATCACCAATTATCCCCCCTCTACCCTCTCCTATCTCCCCTCCCTCCCTTCCCATATGATCTCAGGGTTTTCATTAAGAGCATCCATAATGCACTCTGTAGAAATAAGTGTTATCCACAGGGCATATTGAATAGAATAAGGTGTGTTTTTTTTTTTTAACTACCTTTTGCTCACTGCTTACTCTGTTACAAGTGTTTTATGTGTTTTATCTCAGTTAATTTCTGCAGTAATCTAATGGTAGGTAGGCACAGTGTTAGCTGTATTTTAAAGGTGAGGAAACTAAAGCTCGGAGATAAAGTGCTTGAAGACACATAGGTAATAAGCTTCAGAGGTACATTACTGACTCTCGGTGCTGGGTTACAAAACCCAGATTTTTAGTGAGAGAGTGAGGGTTATCCCTTAAATTTCTATTGGAGGATTTCTTCATGCTCTCCATTCTGTCTCAGGGACAGCCACTCTCCTTTCTTCTGTGATGAAGCCACTGCTTCCCTTCTTCCTAAATAAGTGCTTACCTATTGGTCTTGAATGACTGTCCAGAATAATAGACATCTACTTCTTTATAGCTCCAAACCTTTCCATTAATATGTTTTAGGGATTTTTATATAATCATCTCTTGGCGGGTTTTGTTTTGTTTGTGGTGCTGTCTCATACTATCTTCCCACAGCCTGCATGCAAACAACAGCCTGGTGTGCCCATGAGTCCTGGGACCTTCAGCCCTTCCTGCTCTACCTGATTGCCTAGGTCTCTCACTCTCTCTCTGCTTCTGTTCACACTGTTGTTTTCCTCCCAGTTTTTGTTCTTTCCAGTTAAAACCCCATGTTTTGTTCTTAAATTCCTGCGTGCGCCTGCCCTTGGTGCGCCAGGACTGACTTCAGCCTTCTCATTTTGTGACCGTCCACACAGGCCACAGACTTGGTTCCCAGTCGCCCCCTGGTTCTCTTGCTCCCTGTCCACTTCACATTAATTCCCATGGGCCAATCTCTGACCACTGCCTTCCTAGCCACTGTTTTGGCAGGCTCCTCATTCCCTGAATGCCCACACTTGTGCTTTTCATTGGTCAGGGTCTATTCTGCCTCTTTCCTGGTAGAGGGCAGACAGAGGACAAAGGAAGAAAGGGGAGCATTTGATCCTGTGGCCCCTGTAATGCTGGGTGTACTGAGTCCCTCATGACCACAAGCTCTCTCAAGATCTTTGTACATGAGGACACAGGAGTCACTCTGACATCCTGGCTGGGCACCAAGTCAGAAGTCTGCACATGTTTGATGTCATTGCAAAATGATTTTCTTTTCACTGGCTGCTCTGATTTTCAAGTAGGAAAAGGTTGTCAGCCTCAAAGAGCAGCATTTGTGCTCTTCCTCTCAGATTGGGTACCTGGGAATGGTCTTCATTTGGGTCTCAGCAGGATCCCAGCACGAATGGGTCACCCAAGAGGCTAACAGCATCGTTCATGATGGTGTCTGCTCGGTGGCCAGCTTCCTAGGTGACCCTGTCTCCTGGAACCTCTAAATATGCAAATGAGAAGTTTTTCATGAAAATAGTTCTCTGGCTATGATGGGCCTCCACTCCTATCACAGAGAGGAAGTGTTGATCTCGGGTCTTGTGTAATTCAAATGACAAAGCTGCATAATGAGGTCACTTAGGCAGGGTAAAGAGACCTTGAGCTTTTGGATTATTGCTCCCAAGCTTTCACTCCTTCTGTGTGACCTCCCTACGCCATCCATGGGAGAAGTAGACAGCTTTGCTGAATTGACATTGGGCTTGGTCATGTGACTTGCTTTTGAGCAGACTGGACATTGCTATATTCAATCAGAGGCAATAAATGTGAGTTCTGCTCAACTTCTTCTGAAATCCCCGTCCACTACATGTCCCAGAGAGGAACTCTTCCCTCAGGGCAAGACTCACATTTCTGAGCTGAGTGGAGCCAAGCCACGCCCAGCAGAGCTGATCAGAGTCAAGATCAACCCACCGCCTTTGTATAATGTGGACAAGAAAGAAACATTTATTGTAGTAAGCCATGTGAAAACGGGGGTTGTCTGTTACTGAAGCAAAACTGGACTAATACAGCCCAAGTAGTACTGAATATTCATTAAATACTCCTGGAATATTTGCTGGCTGATTAAAGGTGATCAGGAGCATGGACTCAGAGCCAGACTGCTTGGGTTTAAATCCCAGCTTTGATATGATCTGTGAGAACATGGCTAAGTCACTCAATCTTTCTGTAAAATGGAGATGATAGTAATACCTACCTCAAAGGTTTTTTTGTGACGATTAACTTAGTTTACATATATTACGTAGTTTACATATGCTAATTTATATATATTTACTACTTAGAATTGTGCAATGGCACGCAGTGTTTGCTAATACTATTATTCAGTATTCATCTTTGTTTCCTTTTGACAATATTGTATATTTGTTTTACATTTTTGAGCCTTTCTTCATTTCATGTGTTAAAGTGGCTTCTTACCAACCATGGTTCATTTTTTCAGATCAGTTTTGTGCTGAGCATTTAAGAGCTTCCACTGCATTTAGTACCTCCCTGTGCTCAGTAGCCCAGGACTTTCATCTCCCGGGTCGAAGATGAAAATTCACAGCAGAACCATGTTTTGCTCTGCACATCTGCTACTATACCAAGTGGGAAAGTACTTTTATTAAGTGGGAAATAATTAGTCAAAAGAAACACAGAACAAAATTAAATGCCAAGCAATTGAGGACATTTCAATACTATTGGAAACTGGAAAAACATGACGGAAGAAGAGACACTCATATTTAATAGTTAACCACTTAAAACTAAGGAGGAAAACCAAGAATCAAACAACATTTGCTTCTTGGAGGAAAATCAAAAGCTCTGAAATTCTGTAAGTCTGCCAGTACCCAAAGTTGCTGTTTTTCCTTTTTTCTCTCTCATTGGTGATTCCCATTCATTTGAGCTTCTATTATAAAGCATAATCATTTTTGAACGGCTCCCGGTGCCTCCTGTAAGCTTTAGCAGCCCACCGGAAAGCCTCCTGCTAGCTGAAGGTTTTCCTTTTATGCCTTTATCTTTACTGGGCACTGAACCGGAGCCATCTATCACTGCTTTATACTCAGCTCCTGAATAGGCATGTGTTACCTACGACTTCTTCCCCAGCTCCCCAGAGTTTTCAAAACATTCACTGCCCCTTGAAATACTTTTAAATCCAAAAATATAGACCTTTCAGCCGGAACTGATACTGTCACAATGCGCCCATTGATTGCCTGGGTGTTTATTTTTGAAACCTCATCAGACAATGGATTTGAACAGAAATGGGAAATTCATCCAACTCCCGGGGCTAGCTCCGTGATGTGCTGTCATTTAATATGAAGGTATGTTTAGCAGCACAGAATTCTCCCCGGGGAATAGAAACCCTGAGACCCGAGCAAGAGTCATGGCTGATCCTTTATTGCTACAGATAAATCCTATCTAAGGATGAGCTGATGACAATATAGAAATAGTAATGACACCAACAACAAAACTTGGGGTTCCTAGGAGACAGTAGGGTGGACTGGACGCTCACGGACGCAAGAGGCAGGTGATCTGTGCTCTGGTTCGCACCTTCATGAGTACATCTTTGCAGAAGTACTAGGTCTCATTCTCTCACCCCGAAGGACCCAAGTATCCTTGGAGCAAACAGAATGGTTTTCTCATGCAGGATCCAGTTCAGTGTCACGCTTTGCATGTTGTTGTCGCATATTTTTAGTCTCATTTCATGCCGAACACTCATTTCATCTTTCCTTGACTGTGATGATCTTGGCAATTTGAGGAGCGCAGGGAACTTCTTTTGAAGCTTGTCTTTCAATTTGTTCCTAAATGCTGCTTCATAATTAGAGTCAGGAACTACATGTCCGGCCAGACCCCTGTGGAGGTGATGCAGCGCCCGGTCAGGCATCAGATCAGAAAGCACATGAGGTCCACCGCCGGGCAGGGCGACCTTGACTTGGATCCCTCAGGAGGGTGGTGACTTCTAGGTTTCCCTGTTGTAAAATGATGATTTCCCCCTTTTCAGTTGGTAACTTATAAGGACTTATTTTGCCACTTTGCATCTTAGTTCTGGTCAGTTTTACTCAATAGTTGTATCATCCATGTACATATTTAGAGATGCCGCTGATTCAGACTTTTTTTTTTGTTTGGTTTCGCTTTCATTCTGTCAAGGATATCTCACATGTTTGACCTCCCTTGTCCCACACCATTTTGTCACCAGGACCCACAAGATGTAAGTCCCTGGAGGGCAGAGACCTCAGGTTTGTTCACCCCTGTTTTCAGTGCCTAGGACTTTACCTGGCACAGAGCAGACATACAGGTTGGTTCAAGTCCAGGGTGTCCTGTACTGATGCAATGGTCTCATGGGACTTCAAGTTCAGGGACACATTGCACTGGGGGTCATGGAGGTGAGATTGAGAATCGAGGAACTGAGGGGCCGCAGAGCAGCCCTTCTCCCCCAGTGCATCTCTGCTTCCCCCTTGCCCCCCCCCGCCCCCACCACCACCCAGCTGCCTCCTAAGTTATCTGCACGTGATCCTGGATATTTTCCCACGTGATCCTCAGTACTCCCATACGCCTCTTGGTTCTCAGTTCCTTAGGGACAACCTGGTTAGCTGAGCTCACCTGTGGAAACAGGCCTGCGAGTCACAGGTAACTTGCCTGGGATGGGTGGTGTCAGGAGGCCAGGCCTGGTGCAGGCAGCTGGGGCTGGCTGGGCAGAGACTCCTACGGTACAATGTATGGCCTTCCGGGGAGTGGGGCCTTCGATAGAGCAGTTTCCCTTAGAGGGGATCTGAGCCAATGAGCAGACAAGGAATGATGGGCATGTCAGTCAGGCCCCAGCAAGAGAAAAATGTCACCAATTGAGGACAGTTCCACAGGGGACTACGTCAAAGGTGTGAGCAGGATGTAGGGGGTAGTGCAGTAGCTGGGGCTGGAGAGCCAGAAGGGTGAGGAAGTGAGCAGTTAGCAGAACTGAGACAGGGAGGGATCCCCAGGCAGGGAGAGGGAGGACTCTGCTTGCAATGAGTGCTGGGCAAGAGAAGAGGGACCGAGGGATACCCTGACCTTCCTTCCTGCCCACCTCCCGTGAGCCACACTGGGAGCGGGAACATGAGAAACCACTGGGTACAGTCCGTGTCGCCAGCCTGCCAGGCAGGCACGAGGGTGGAGACACGAAGAGCCAGTACTGGCACAGCGGAAGACCCGGCATGAGGCACCTCCCGTTGGAGAGTTCATAAGGCTGAGGAAGCGGAGGCCAAGAGCGTTCACTGAGTCACCCAGAGGCAGGGCTGCCCCAGCTCCTCTCCTAGGGCTCAGGGCCTGTACAGAGGTGTCAGAGGAGGGTTTTGCTAAGAACAGGTCTGTGATACATGTGCGTGTTAATATCATCCTCAATGTGGTTGCTGTGGATGTACTGGGGTGTGCTTAGGTGTACACAGCCAGGTGTTGACTAGGTTTTCAGTGGTCGATGCTCCAATGTCCTCCCCACAGAGCCTTCCCCGGGCCCTCGCGCTGATGGTTAGCGCTCCTTTGTCATAATCAGTGCTCACAGGGTTGAAGACATTGGTCTTGCCATCCAATGAGCTGGGTTAAAAAATCCTACCTCTTCCTCTTATTACTTCCGCTGGGTGGATGGAAGCAACATAGCCTCTCGAGCCAGTTTCCTCGTCTATGAAATGGATTTGATAATGATAGCAATCTCAGTTTCTGTACCTATCAGTGCTGTAACGCAGTCCTGAGCCGCTTAACCACGAGGGTACGGTCTGAGAGATGCGTCCTTATGCAATTTCATTGTTCTGCAAACCTGATCGAGTGCATCACACAGTCCTAGAGGGCCCAGCCTCCGGCTGTAATGTACGTGCTGTGCTTCACATGCCGGCAGAGCAGCAGGCCTGTGCGCGCCAGCAGCACCACAAGCGTGCGATGTGGTGTGAGCCCTGACAGTTGGCTTTTCTCTCTGTAATGCAGGTGCCTGATTTGGGCTTGGATGGCCTAGGCATCCGCTCCAAGGACAGCTCACTCAGAGATATACATCATAGAGGAAAGAGCCAGGCTTCTCTGTTTTGGAGATCTTGGTTTCCGTCACTGGACTACTTGTTTTTTTCCTCTGCCCATGCTACAGTCTCACTGCTATGTTTGAAATTTACCAATAAAGAGTGCGCCCCCAGGAAGAGATTAACCAAATAATCTATGTGCATACATGCACATAACCCATGGACACAGACGATAATGTGGTGAAGGCCTGGGGTGAGGCAGGAGCCAGGTGGAGGGGGGCAATGGGGGGAAATGGAGACATCCGTAATGCTCTCAACAATAAAGATAAATTATAAAAAAAGAAAGAATGCACCTCCAAAACTCTAGACCCCCTCTCTTGACCTCAATACAAGTAGAACCCCAGCTGCTGCTCTCCCTCCTTCTGTCTCTCTCTCTCTCTCCAGCTCTCAAGCACTCTCCCTGAGACCTCACCATGTGCTCCCTGGCATGCCTTGTACACTCCAGGATCTGTAAGTAATAAATTCTTTTTTCTTCAAAGTTTCTTAATGAAGGTTATCACTGAAGGGCATCTTGCAATCAGAGTAAGATCCCAAGGGTCACCCTGGATGGTGTGTCTCAGTTGGTTGGAGCACCGGTCCCCTACACAGAAAGCTTGTGGGCCCTATTCCGTCAGGGCACATACCAGGTTGTGGGTTTGATCCTTGGTTGGGATGTATATGGGAGGCCACCGATCCATTTTTCTCTCTCTCTCTCTCTCTCTCTCCTTTCCTTTCCCTCTAACATCAATAAAAACATATCCTCAGGGGAGGATTAAAAAAAAAAGAAGATCCCCACAGTTGTACCATTGGTTTAGGAAGATGTCTGTGGGAAGCTCAAGGCCCAGGAAAGTGCCCCCAGGCATTGCTAGCTGATAGCCTCACCATCCATAGACTGAAAGTGGTGCAAATACAGTGATGCTTTGCACTACCCAACGGCTGGCTATAATGTCACTAGGTGATAGGATTTTTCAGTTCTGTTATAACCTTATGGGATTACAGTAATAGCTATGGTTTGTTGTTGACTGAAATGTTGTTCTGCACTGCATGACTGCGTATGTAACACATAATAATTACAATTATTGTCACCTAGCCCTTTGTATGTCCTTCCATGCCATTACAGTTATTCGATCAACCCCTCTTCTCCTCTACTGGACCCCATTCCTCTTGGTGACAAGGACTGGAATTTGTTCATCTTTGCACTCCCCGCCCACCCCACCCCCCCACCAAGAAAAAGAATGACTGTCACAAGCGATTATAGGTGGTCTTTAACAAGTACAGTGTTTAATAACTTAGAATTTGCAAAAACAATGGCCTTGTTTTGTCATTTGTGAAATGGAGAGAAAACTGTACTGAAGTCATCTTCAAGGTGTCTTCAGCTCCATCCCCAGCAGCCTGTGCTGCAACACCAAGGCTCTGTGTTTAGGGAGCACAGGCCTGTTGCCTATGGTCATGGTACAGTGTAAAGTGTGTATGTGTGAGTGTGTGTGTGTGTGTGTGTGTGTGTGGTGGGAGTGGGGGGAAATAAACATGAAACTGAGGCCAGACAGCTGGAACAGAATCAATTCTGCAGAAGTGGGATGTGGGCTCCTGGATGCGGCTGTCTGCTCTTCTCTGTTTTGATTCTGGAGATGGTATATTTTACTTCAGAAAGTAACCCCATTTTCTAAATTTTAAAATTAGCACCTTCCTTGAACATCATTACTAATATTAAATCCCATATCTGCCTCTTATTGCCTCTATGGCCCTAGAACAACACCCATGCTCTGCCTCAGTTTTCTCATTAGTGAAGTGGGACTTACAAGGTTGTGGGGTGTATTATAAGGTTTTCTGGTGGATTTAATAAGTTATTATAGGTACTTAAAACTTGGCACATGACAAGCACTTGATAAATGTTAGCTATGACCGCCATCATCACCACCACCACCATCATCATCATCATCCTCATCACCACACTAAGTCCATGTTTACTGAGAACTAAAGAGTGTCAGGATTGTTTTTGTTCATTAATTGTCTCCTGATCATGAACTTCCCATATCACATGGTGAGGGCCCAGGTTCTCCCCTTTCATTCTTACTTGCCTGTTCCTGCGAACTCCAATCCACACCTCTGGGACTCATCTCTATAATTGGAGAGAAAGCCATAATAGGGGTGGGAAGGTAGGAGAGACTGTTGTCATTAAGAATCTGCTGCTCATTGGATGTCCTAACAATGTCCTATAACTCAGTGGAAAAGAACAGTTAAGAATTTGCTTCTAGGCGGAGCTGCAAACAGGCATCAAAAGCCATTGGGAGCAACCTGATTCAGGCTCCTGACCCACCCATTCTCACCACTAGATGGCGCTGTAGTCCTAGTTTTACCGGTAGATTCTTTATTGGTTTAGCTTCTTTAAGAATCACAAAATAAATAAAGTTTCTGAAGAGGATTACTTGGTATGAAAAGGTACCTCCCAGGATTAAATTAAGAGCTTTTAGAAACAGTTGGTGGATGGAACAATTTAAAGCTTTTTTTGTGTTTTCTCAGTAAGATGATTAGCCGGCAAGCAGAAAATTGGTGAAATTCCTTCGAAAAGGTGGATGTTGACACATTAGTTCTCTTAATGAAGCAGCAATCATTTCCACAGCCCACCCTCCCTCCCCTTTTAATCCTGAAATATAATCTTCCCTCCTGGGCAAATGGAACTTTAAACTTATTTTTTAAATGGCTATTAAGTGATAACCAATAAATGGTATGGGTTAGATTAATGCCCAAGAAGCTGAAATGCATTCAGCAATTAAAGATACTTTTCTTTATGGTTTTCCTTTTGGATATAGAGATTTTAGTTAGAATGAACACCTGCAATTTTTAAAGGGGATATCATATATGTAAAAATAATCTGTAAAATATAAAGTGCAGTTAAACTATTATTATTTTTTAAGTTAAATTGATCGTGTTGAACACAAGAGAATTGTTTGTTGAATTGTGATATTGATGATGGACAGATAAAATTGTGTTTAGATAAGAAAACAATCACAATAATATAGAGAAAGAGTATGAGAAGAGAGAGTGAATGAGAAAGAGAGAGAGAGAAAAAGAGAGAGAGAGAGAGAGAGAGCCATGAATCAACAGTGTCCAAATGAATTAGACATTTGGGGCACAGAAACAAGAAAGCAGACACAAAAAAATGGATGGATTTTATTTCTGCCGTTAGAATTTAAAATCTAGGGGGAAAAATAAAACATCACCATCTACTAGGAGTAATTTGGTAAGATACACAAGTAAATGCCGATTAAGTTAGGACAAAGTGAAGAGTGTGCCTGTGGCTGGTGGGCTGCACACGGACCTGATAAAAAAAGGAAACAGGCTTCATGATGCAAAGCTTCAGAGCATAAATGGATTCCAAAGGTTGGAGATGAAAGAGAGAGAGGTGGTTTGGTGAAGCCCAGGAGGATGGCATTTCGGGGGACCTTGTGTGTTGGGGGAAATGTGGCCTTTCTGAGGATGCAGCAGTGAAGGGACAGCAGAAGGGAAGAGATGCCCTGTTGACATGTTCAAGTCTCCATAGTAGATTCTAAGGTGAGGGTGAAATCTGCCTTCTCTTAGGCATGCCAGTTCCCCCTTAGAGCTGGGAGTGCTGCTCCCTGTTGAGGACTCCTCAGTAGAGTTTGATTTTCAGCGCTCACCCTCCCACATCACCCTCTCTTCCTAGAAGCATGATGCCTTGCCAAAGGAGCAGTCACCCAAGATTGAGTCACTGGCTGGTGCTCAAGTAGCTCTTTGTAAAATAGATTTTCTTTAGGATCGAGATTCAGGGTAATTTTGCTGTTGTTGCTTTTAATTCTTACCTTTCTGCACTGTTCCATTTAGGAAGTCAGTGTGGAGTGTCTCCTCTGTTGAGAAAGGTTGTTGAGTCACAGTTTCCACTTGAAGTCAAGTGTAGGACGGAGTTATAGGAGAGTCAGTGAAATGATGCAAAGCAGAGGGGCTGTCATCTTTATAAAACGCCCAGACAGGTAGTGACAATGTCTTCATTTAAGTGCCTCAATAGGAGAATGTTGTTGACCTTTCACGTCCTTTTGGGCCCAAAACCTTATAAAACTTGTATTTAATGGGCACTTATTATACACAGCTCAAGGCCCTTTTTTTCCTACCAAAAAGCAAGAGATGCAAAAATCCTTGAATAAACTCTTTAACATTTTTATTTTTACATAATTACTTGTTTTTCTTTTCCTTCTTATATTTCTTAGTAAAGAAATAATAGAAAATGGATTGTAAGGAAGGCATGATTGTAAAATGTTTTTTAAAAGTGTGTTTGGGCCCTAACCAGTTTGGCTCAGTGGATAGAGCATGAGCCTGTGGATTAAGGGGTCCCAGGTTCAATTCTGGTCAAGGGCATGTACCTTGGTTGCAGGCACATCCCCAGTTGGGGGTGTGCAGGAGGCAGCTGATCAATGTTTCTCCGTCATCGATGTTTCTAACTTTCTATCCTTCACCCTTCCTCTCTGTAAAAAGATCAATAAAATATATTTTTTAAAAATCATTAAAAATAAATAAAAATAAAAGTGTGTTTGGCTTCTCATTAAAGGTATCCGGCCTCATCATGGCCTCGTGAGCCCGCCCATCTCTGCAGCGCACTTCCTACTGCCTTGCGGGCTGTGCATGCCCTCACTGGCCTCCTGGGTGCTGTGTGGGCTGAGCCCTTCACCTTGGCAGTGCCCGGGGGCCAGCAAAGGCGATGGCTGCTGTACCTTCAGCTGCTGTTTTGAATGTGCTGCTGGTGGATTTTAAATGTTCTAACTAATTCCACTCTTGAACAGTGCACGTTGTTCAGGGTTTCTGAAGTGAAGGGCACTGGTTTCAGAAAGGGCACATCAGCCATGATCTATCTGGTCAAGTGCATGGGGGTTTAATCTTTGGGTCCTATGAGGCACTCTGGTCTTGGGAGGTGTGACGAGGAGGGATCCGGCCCCCACACTGAGCAACAGTGGGGAGGGCTATTGGAGTTGTGGTAGAAGCCAAGGTCAAGAACAACAAGCAAACACACCAGAAATCTAGAAGCAAGACTTGGGCTATTGGGAAGGTCAGAATGGGTGATTCTGGAGAAACATCTGCACAACAAGGGGGGACTGCTGACGGCTCCCCAGGATCTCCAGAGCAGGTGGGGAAGCTCTCAGCCCGGGCCAAGGGCTGGGGCACCTGGAAGCAGTTCGTCCAAGAGTCCCTGTGGGCCTCCAGCATCTGCTGGACCTGGTCCTCTTGCTGGAAGGTACGCTCTGCCTCTGTCTCCTGCCCGCTGCCCCACCTGCCAAGCACTCTTCGTGGAGGGAGAGGCCCACCTGGGCAGTGGGGCTGAGAGCAGTAGCTGCTTCCAGATGCTGGAGGCACGAGGTGGCCGAGCTGATGCCCACGTGCTCTGCCTGGGACCCCATGCCCTCCCCACCTTGTCTGACACCTGCCAGGGCTCCTGACTCTGTTTCCATGTCCCCTCTTCTGAACGGTTGGCCTGGCTGGGGCCCTGCTGCTTCTGTAAGGCCTCGCTGTCTCCCTGCCCGGGCTGTGAACTCCTCGAGGGCAGGTGCCCCCGGGCCTGGCGTGGCACTTGGAGCAGAAAACGTGCTCAGTGCTTGTTGAGAACATGCAAGGAGACCAAACCAGTGTTTTCAAACCGCAGTCATTTTGATGCCACCTTCACAACGTTTGCCATGTCTGAATGACCCGCTGTAATTTAATTTAGCATTTTTCAACAAATCGATTTTCAATCAAATCGCTGTTTAAAAACCTAGTTTTGTCTTAAGCACTCATATCTGTGAAGTGACAGGCTTGCCATGCTGGCAATAATTTTTCTCATGCACATTAAAATGAATGCATACAAATGAAGGCACAAAGTTGCGTCTGAAGGCTCACCTTGCACACCGCCTGCGTGGATGCCTCTGCTCATACTAACCAGTCCCAGGGGGTGGCCACGCTTCCATGCTGCTGTCCTCACTCGCAGCATCACCATCACTCGCTGCTGCCACAAGTGCCGGGGGTGCATCCCCCCCTTTGCCCACCTGCCTGCTCTAGCTGCCCTCAGTCCCGTGGGCTTAGCCTTTCTCTGTCCACAGCGCACCTCGCCAGCCTCCTATTTCCTCGTGGCCTTGCTCTCTGCTGGGCCATGCTTCTATACGTGAGCAATGGATTTTGTCTGGGACAAGATATTAAAGGTTAATAAGGTGAGACAGATGAATGTCACCCACGGGTTCTGGGAAATGGAATTTTTAGGCACGAATAGCAGATTGTTAAAGAAAAAAATCTGGAGTGGAGGGACCTTTTGGCATCTCTCATTATTTCTGCACAGTCGCCCTTAGGTGAGAAATGTCTTGACTCTTTAATGAAAAAGCATTTGTGTCTGACTAAAGGATTAAATTATCCCAGCTTCCTTTACATTTGGGTCCATTAGCTGTTTTGAATTGCTGTGTGTCTGAATTTCCCTCGTTTTCCTTCTTGGTTTTTCTTGGTCGAGGGGAGGTAACACGTTGATGAGTGACTTCTGGGAAACTAAAAGACACAATGCATGGGTGTGAGTGTCTCCACGTACAAGAAACACACTCAGCTGCCTTGTGAATTGTGAATGCTGCCACGTGGAGGACGATGGGATGGGCGTTTCCTCCTAATCACGCCAGCGGATCCAAACCCTGCCTCTATGACTTGGAGTAAACCAATGATCGTCCCTTCTCAGCGTGTCCTTTGTAAAGAATGTGGCTATATTTTCCAGCACGTGTTCACCCAGGGTTTAGTGAGGGGAAGGCAGTGCAGTCACCACACCTGTGCAGCCTCAGCTCTGAGTGCCTGATGCGGAGCCTGGGGCTGCTTGTGCCCTGGGGCAGCTGACCACCCAGTGCACTCGGCTCTTTGGCCCCTTGAGTGTGGCTCTTCCTAAGCCTTAGGAGTACCCTAATTAAGTCAATAACAATGTACCTACCTATATGGTTTTAGTTTAAAAAATTTGGCTCTCAAAAGAAATTTCAATCGTTGTACTGTTGATATTTGGCTCTGTCGACTAATGAGTTTGCCGACCACTGCTAGGCTTTCCTCTCACACTGAGGCCCACCCCGCAGCGGCAGTTTCTGCAGATGCTTCCGACACCAAAATCCAGGGAAAATGGCAATGACTCTGAGTGCTGCAGACCTTAGAGGAGCCGTACGTTACAGGTGGACGCCATGCGCTGACACGGACTCTGATACTTCTCTCACGTTTAAATGGGGTGAGCCTCGCCTGCAGTGTGTAGCCATTGCATTCCAAGGTCTCCTTATTTTGGTTTCATTGCTTTAAAAAGTCTGTAGAGTCGGCCCCGAGCCAAATCATGGGCAGCGTCTGCCAGGATTGTCTGAAAGCCAAGCAGGAGCCTTCTGGGCCAAGAGTGGTTTTTGGCCCAGGGAGGCTCCAACACCTCATACCCAGCAGGGAGGGGGAACCCACTGCTATAAAACTCAGTTGAAAAGAACAAAAAGCGACATTGAAGTCAGTCTAACTCCGGGGGAGTTTCAATGGAGTCTGGCAGATAGAGGCTCAAATTCTGGAATCTGAGGTCAGATTGTTGCCTCCAATCAGAGGTGACACTCCCAGGTACTCGGTGACTTCATTCTGGTCTGGGGAGACATGGATAGGTATCACAAGACTCTCATCTGACCAGGGCTGAATGGCAGCCTCTGTTTAGAAGACAGATGTCTGACAGGGCAGCCAGGATGATGGGGGATGTCAGGGGAGCCCCCACAAGGACAGGGGCCACTCACACAGAGCTTCCCTCTGTGCCGGCGGGAACCGATCCGAGGTGTCCGGAGGCGCGTTCACAAGCTTCACATTCCCCCTCCTCCGCCCCAGAGCAAAATGATGTCATTGTGATAAATAACCGCAATGAGCATCCTGGCCTGCATAAATCTACCCTTGTTATTTGTGCTTAGTTTGAAACCTTTGTCATCACAGATCACGCCTAATCCAAATACATGTCTAAACTTAGTTCTCGACCTGCAATGTTATTAGTGAATTATGTTGGTTCGAGATGAGGGTAATATATTGTTAGCAGGCTAGTCAGCTGGAGGAGGGAGCAGTGGATGTCCCCACAGGACCTGAATGAAAACATGATGTCTAATATTTCAGCTAGTCCCCCCTCCACGCCCCCAAACCATTGCAAAACCTGGCCATTAGGGCTGCTACTGGAATCTTGGCACATTCTTTCTGCCTCGTTGCTGGGAATCATTTGTAAAGTGATGTTGTAGCCATGTACTAGAATGATACTAATCATGTCCAACTCTGTTATTTCGCTCACACCAGGGACTGTGTGTTAGTAACCAACTCAGAGCCTATCACAAAAATCAATTTATTTCTCTCTGTGACTTTAGGATGGAATTTCTTCTTTAAAAAAATCACATTTTGATTATAGTTGACCCTTCTCTAGTCTAGAGATAAACTCAGACCAGAAACCATTAGTCTGGAAGATATTTCCAGGATCATTTCTTGGCATGAGTTCCTCTTTTTAGGAAGGATTAAATGGGTAGGGAGAGGAGAATGAGTGTGCTTTAAAGAAGCATTCAATCTGACTTAATGCAAGTGGTTTAATTACATGAAATGACTGTTTTCTTTTTTTAATTAAAAAGCTTGGGGGGGCTAAGTAACTCTTGAACATGGTGAAAACTTTAAACAGTACCAAACATATGCAGAGTTAAAGTGACACTCACACTCCTGACCCTCAACCCTTCAAGTGTACCTGCCTCAGGCAGCAATTCTTACCTGTTTCTTTGTTACCATTGGAAAGAGAGTGTATGCATATAAAATGCATCAGAATGTAAGTTCAGTGTCTTGCATTTTGTTTTGCTTGCTATTGTAGCTCCAGTTTCCAGAACAGGGCCAGGCTTACAGGAGAAGCTCAATAAATATTTGTTAAATGACTAAATAAATGAACAAGCAGAAGGCAAGCACGCACACACACAATTGGCAGCGCACGATCTACCCTGCTTTGTGCCTTGTTCATTCACTTAATATACTGTACTAGAGGCCCGATGCACGAAGATTTGTGCAAGAATGGGCCTTCCTTCCCCTGGCTGCTGGCTTCGCCTTCACTCCGGCTGGAGCCGCCTTTCTGCCTTCCCAGCTGCCTAGAGGCCCAGAGCGGCCCTGCCCTGCCCCCGGCCACTGGGCGCCTGCATATGCAAATTAACCCGCCATCTTTGTTGGGTTAATTTGCATACTCACTCCTGATCGGCTGGTGGGTGTCACGAAGGTACAGTCAATTTAAATCTTTCTCTTTTATTGATGTAGATAGCTACACCTGTGGTGTTGCCCCATTCTATAAACAGTTGCCTAGTGTTTTGTTGTAGGGATGTACATATTTTATTTCCACCAGTCCACTAACAATGGGCATTTAGATCGCATCTATCTTTTCTTTACTAAAATTAATTGCAATGATATCTGTGTATTTATGCCATCATGTACATTTTGAATTCACCCATGAGATAAATTTCTGCTTAGGCCTCTGAGCTACCTATAAAATGAAATTCTTAGAATTACTTGAGCAAACTCTATGCATATGGAATGGCTGCACTCACTCCAAATAACGCATCATTGCAAACTCCAGGGAGAGTCTGCTGTTCTCATTTGTGAGGCAGAGCTTTCCTCTGCTGTTCCCTTGGCTGAGAACCTCTCATGTTCTTTCATTGACGAATTAGAGTTAGCTCTTCTGAACAGTGCTGATATCTTCCTATCACATTAAACTGCGATTTATTGATGTACCCATTTCCCTAACGAGACTGAACATTCCTTGACAACTAGGGTTGGGTCTCATTTCATCTCTGTATCCCCAGTGACTGGCACCAGGCCTGCCGTATTGCAGGTACCGGTGAAGATTTGCTTAGTGGTGAACATGACTGAATTTTAGAAAGTCGGTGTGGAGAACTAAAGATTCAGCTTGCCTCCAGGCTGAGACTTTAGCAATGGTGGGAAGAGGAGACATATTTTCAGCTAGCACTGTGGGGCTCAGAAACAAGCCTGGAAGAACACCAGCACCATGCTAACAGGTGGGCCTCAGGTCCAGCCAGGCAGGGGAGGGCCTAGATGGCATCTCAGCTGGGGCTCGGGAATCAGTTGCATAGGTTAAAGGTTAAAGTTGGGCAACTGACCCAGAACCACATGAATGCAGATACAAGAAGAAAATAAGATGAGTCCAAACCCAGGTATTCCTTTGAGCAGAACAGAGGGGATGAAAACAGAGTTAGGAATTGGGTGAGCTGTCAGTGCTCCAAGGAGAGTTATCTCTAAGGACCGAGGCTGTGGCTCAGGTCCAGCCTGGTCCTTTCAGCCAGAAGAGACAAAGCCACATTCAAACTATTTTAAGGAAGTGGGTGCTTTTTAAATGGAAGCTTACAGGGCAATAAATGGAACAGAGATCTCCCAGGAGCTAAGAAAAGTGCATTAGTACATATTGCTATATAGCAAGTTACTCTAAATGTAATAATTGGAAACAACAAACATTTATATTTCACAGTATCTATGGGTCAGAAATCTAATGGGGCAGCTCCGGCTCAAGGTCGCTCACGAAGTTTCTGTCCAGTAGTTTGCTTCCAAGCTAACTCCAGGGCTATTGGCCAGCCTTAGTGCCTCACTGGCTGTTGGCTGGAAACCTCTGCTCCCCCAGGCAAGCCTCTTCGTTGGCTGTGTGCATGTCCTCATTACATGGCAAGGGACCTCGCCCAGAGGGATCCGAGTGTGAGAGCCCAAGACAGAAGCCAACCTTTGATAACTTATTTTCAGGCTTAAAACCTAACAGTCTTTTATAATCTAATTCCAGAAGTGAGGTGCCAGCACTTCTTCAAGATTCTATTTATCATACATACCAGCCCTATGTGAGCAGGCTCTGTACGGTGTGGACAGCAGGAGGTGGGGCCCCTTGGGTGCCATCTGGAAGACTGGCTACCAGAGAAAGGAACTGTGCAGCATCCAGACCTTATTAGAATTAGGAAGACTACCTCCCTACCTCCTTACTGACTCCTTAGGAGCTATTAGGTCTTGTCTTCATGGCATTGCTGCTACTTTATGCACATCTGTCCCACCCTCTTCTGATTTTATTCACTGATCCTCTCTTTATTTCATCAGTTGGCTTATATGTGGTCCTACAAGGGCTCTGGGGTCCAACCCTACTCATACTCATGTAACTTTATTTCTTCTTCCTAACTGTTCAGTGTCTTGGTTACCCAATTCTAAATTCCCACACGAGAAATCTGATGGTTCCAGTTCATCTTATTACACCCAATCATAGGTAAGGGGCTGGCCTCTAGTCGAAGAACACTCGGGTTAAATGCCCACCTCCCATCCATCAGCCATTGTTAGGGGCTTGGATTCCATAGTTCCCAGCAGGAACTCTGAGGCATGAATATCTGAGGTTGGGGAAAGTCTTCTAGAATTCTTGACCACAGGGGAAACATTGGCCAATCTTTAGTAATGAAGACTACAGATAAAGCCTGCTAAAGTGGGGCCTGAAGCTTGGTCCCCAACTTATCAGCCATGTTTCTTTAGGTAATGTACATATGCCATCTCCGTAGAACAGATGTCATAATAGCAATATAGTACTTGATAGCATTGTCATAAAAATTGAGTGAAATTTTGCCTGGAACATAATAAGCTTTAATGAATGCTAACTATAATTTCTATTAATATGGTTTAATGCAGGTGATTTTTTCAGAGGTGAAAGGATAGAGGAGTCCAGATTAATTTCATTCCACAAATATTTATTGAAAATTCTTCTTCTTTTCTGTTGGAATTTGCTCTTTAGTTATAGCATATGCATTGAGATTGGACCTCTTGTTGCCTCATTATCACATTATTCACACAAACTATTCAAGATTTTTTCTTTTTTAAAAAAATATATTTATTGATTTCAGAGAGGAAGGAGAGAGAGAGAGAGAGAGAGAGAGAGAGAGAGAGAGAGAAAAGAGAAGCATTGACTGCCTCCTACACGCCCCACACCAGGGATCGAGCCCGCACGACTGGGAATAGAACCATGATCTTCTGGTTTATAGATCGACACTCAAACACAGAGCCACACCAGCCAGGCTTTCTTCTTTTTAAAAACTCTTACAAGTGCCCAGTTCCCCCTGGAGCCTACTCTCGCTTTTCATAGATAAAATCTTGTCTCCTCTACTAAGAAGAGGTAATAGTGGGTAATGGAAAGAATCCTAGACTTGGAACAAGCAGATGTAAATTATAGTCCTGGCTCTGTGTCTAACTGGTTGGCAAGTTACTTGTCTTCACCGAACTGGTTTTCTCTCTATAAATTGGTTATAATAAAACTTAGCTCACTTCACATTAGGGGCCTTAGGATATGGTGGTTAAGAACACAAACTCTGAAGTCAGATCATCAGGCTCAAGTTCCAGGTCGCCCTTTTACAAGCTGAGCTTGCCTCAGTTGCCTAGCCTCTGCTGCCTCTGGTTCTTCATCTACAAATGGGATAAGAACACCAGCACCATGCCCAGAGGATTCGTTGGGAGCGTTCAATGAGCTGATGTCAATAAAATACTTAGAACCACCTGGTACATAGCAGTTGCTACATAAATGTTATCTATTTACCTGTATAATTTTGCTTGTGGATCTAAGAAGCAGTAATAATAGCATTTTACTATCTCCATCAGATGCAGGAATAAAACAGCAACAACAAAGATATACTCAGAGATTGGAAGTCAGGGGTTCCTCACGCTCCCTATGTCTCTCCCAGAAGTGTTTCACATAATAGTCTCTTCTCTAATGCAATTTCAGGGGGAAAATGCCCTTCTGTGCTGCCACTACTTGTTTCTATCTCTTCATCACCAGCTTTATGAAAATGGAGCCATGGTCCGTTTTCAACAACTTTTTCTTTTCCAACAACTTCTGGTTCCTTCAACCCTTAAGTGTGGCTAGTGCCCTACTGGTGCCTTCACCGGTTGCTCTGCTGGAGCCCCTCCTGGTGGGAGCCCCGGGACCTCCTCTTCTGGCCCAGCCTCTGTCTGCAGGACTCCTCCTTCTGAGCAGCCACCTGGAATTCTGCCCTAAGGCCCACCTTTAAAAAGCTTTGGACCCCTCTCTTCTTATTTTGTTTTTTTATATACTTTTCCTTAGTTCCCAGGTCTGTCCTTAGTAACCTTCTCATCGAATGTGCCTCTCTCCTTACAAGTCTGTCCTCTGTGATGGCTTACATTCTCCTACCTGTGAAGGGGACTCCCAACTTGTAGTTCTTACTAACTTTCTGTATCTGAGTCCTTTGAGCTTTAGACTCAATATGTCTGAAGCAAAATGCATTATCCACCTTTCAATCAAACTTGTCACATCTCCTCGCTTCTATAAAGTCCACCCGCCCCCCCCCCCCCCCCCGCCTTGCCCAGAGTTCAGAGACATCCCCTCTTTCTGTATCCAGCTAGTTCAATGTCTGTTGTATGACACGCGCTGTGCTGGACATGGAGAATGCAAGCTTGCCCGTGACAGTCTTCGGGTTTGAGAGCTAGGGAGAGACAGACGTTGTGGTGGAAGAATTTGGCAAGCGTGGACAGGGCGCAGAGGAGGGAGTGCCCCACACGCTTGAGGAGTGGGAGCAGGTGAAGCTTGCCCAGAATGTTCCAGGTGAGAAGATTTTCAAGAAGAGGTAGGAAAATCCAAACAAAGGAGAGTCTGAGCCAACACAAGAGACAAGAAACAGCCAAGAGCTGTCGGGACCTGAGTGCCTCCCCACTGGGCGCTCTGCCAGCAGCTCGGCTCCCCTCAGGCCTACGCGGATGTGTTTCTGGCATTTGTCTTTGCCTCTCTTTCCTCAGTTCCTGATTCAATCCTTCGTTGCCTCCTTATTATTTTGATTGCACTATTGACTTTTTATTGTGAAACTTTAGAAACTCACCCAGAAGTGGATACTCTAACCTCCCATGCACCCATCACAGTTTCAACAATACTCAACTCTGTACTTCACCTAGATCCTCCCCATCTTTATTATTTTGAAGTAAGTTTCACCAACGATATCATTTTACTCACAAAAATTCCTAAAAGATAATGAACTTTTAAGAATCATAACCACAATATGTTATTTACAGCTCAAGAAAGAAATGTTTCTTAATATTTCTTTAAAAGTTTCTTAAAACATTTCTTAAAATGTTTCTTAAAACAAAAGTTTGATAATAGTATCATAGAAATGATATTATTTTTCACAACTTGTTTTTACCAGGATCCATGAAAAGTCCACGTTTGCAGTCAATAGCATCTTTAAGTGTCTTAACATATAGGTCCTCCATCCATCCACCTTTTTCTTCTTTCCCTTACAATTTGTTGAGGAAACGGGGTCTTTTGTCCTTTGATGTTCCCCACAATTTGGATCTTGCTAATTGTATCCATGTGATGCTATTAGATATGTTCCTCTGTCCCTTGTATTTTCTCTGAATCAATGGTAGACATACAGATTTGGTTTACAAATTAAATTATTTTTGGAATGACTACCTCATAGTGGCATAGGAGGCACATGGCATCTGCTTGTTTTCAACAGGCATTGATGCTTAGAACCATTTGTTCATGAGACGTGGCGAAATGGTGATATTTTAATTCCTCTCATCCCTTATTCCTTTTTCCAGCAGGAGCACTTCCGTAAAACAAACTTCCCTTCATTTAGTGGGTGGTTCATTTCATCTAGGAAGACAAATACATAGGTTATTCTTTCCCTTACTTACCGGCTGTTTTCCCAGCCTCTTCCAGTGGTGAGCAATTAATGTTCTTCTTTTAAAGATCATTATGGAATTGTGGATTTAATCCATGTGATGTGTTTCAATCCCCTTCAGTTATGATCCTGATTTGATGCTTGAATTGCTCTGTGTTTGGCCTGTGGTAGCTTTTCCTAGTTGGCTCTGAGTTTTCTATACACAACTCAGTGGCTTCTGTGTTGTGAGATATAAAAGATACTCCAGACCCATCTTGTGTATCTCCTGCCCCAGACTTGAAGCCAGCCATGTCTCAAAGGACTCCTGCTTTCTTGTAGCAGGAAGTGTATTTCAAGACCACAGTGTGGGTACTAAGGTTCTCCATTACTTTTAATCTCAGCTGTCCTGGGAAACCTGGCCCACCAGCTTCTGATTCCTGTGTACGTCACAGCGGTGCTGCATTTTTGCTGCGAGATCCTCAGAGCTCAGAGCTAGTCCTGTCCTGGCTTCCATGTCGCCATTTCACTGGCTTCCCTGATCCATCAGATGCATCAGCTGGGCATTCCGGACATGCTCTCCAGAGGGCCCAGCTCAAACTGCCTGCGAAGCACCAGCCAAACTGCCCCACGAGGTGGCTCATGAATGACCCTGCCTCCTGTTTTCCCACCTCTGCTTTACTGTTCATGCTGTGGACTCACCTGGGCCACCTTTCCTCTGTACCTCTGATTTTAGATGCCCTTGGAGACATGCTGATTCCAAGTCTGGGGCAGGAAATGCCCTCCCTTAAATGTCACCTCTGCTTTGGGGGCTGGCCTGATCATCTCATGGTGAAAGCTTGTTCTCTGAACTCCTGTGGCTCTTTCTCATGGCACTAGACTCACACATATCCTCAAAAGGACCATGAATGTCTAGAGGGCTGGGATCCTGGCTTATGTATATTTTAAATTCCTAGTTTCAGGGAAAAATTTAAGCATTTTTCCCTGAAACATAGCAGATTCTCCACTATGTCTATAGAATGAAAAAATGCTCGAATGACTAAATGAGTAACTTATGTTCTGCTTGGTTATTAGGTCTCTCTCCTGTTCTCATCTACTTTCGCTCTCACCAGACCACAGTCTCCTCGAGGGCAGGGATGGAGCTGCCCCGCCTTTGCCTCTCTGTTAGCCCCTAAACAGGGTAGCCCTTGACGCAATGCCCAGCTTAGCTTATAGGAGCCACCACTGCATAGTGGCTGAGTAGAATTTGTGGGGAAAAGAGAGGAATTTAAATCCAGCCCCATTCTTTTGTCTCAGCCAATAAAACTGTGAGCCTTTGACCTGTGCTTTTCTGCCCAGTGGCACAAGATTTCAGAGCCAAAGGAAGGCCTGGTGCTGTCTGGCTTGGCCACCATGCGGGCAGGACAGGCCAGCTTAATATTGCAGTTCCTCTGTTTGTTTCCTTCTTGCCTTTCATTTCTTTCTTTCTGAGGCATCCTGTGGGATTGAAGCTCTTCTAAGCCCATTGCAGAGGCTCAGCGTGGACGTAAAAATGCTTCCCAGAAAGCAGTCCAAGAACAAACAACCCGTGACCCCGGGGAGAATCGCACAAAAATGCTATTGACAAAAGATGGGCAGAGAGCGGTTGCCTTTATTTGGACAGAGTGAGGAAAAGAACTGGAGGGAAGCTGTGAGCCAAGCGCCGCCTGGGTGTTCCGGGGCTCTTTGGGGAGAGCAGCATGCCTGCACTATCTGGGGCTGGGGAAGGGATCCAGAGCCTTAGCGGCTGCTGAGGGCCTCCTGATCCCAGGGGTGGGATGGGTGGGGTCACCGGGACCAAGCCACCCCTCCTGGTGGCCCAGCTGGGCCTTGGACTCCAGGGTCTGATTTTTCAGGCCCATGTTCTATCTGCTATACCCACTCCCCTTTTCTTCCCTCTCCTCGCCCTGGGAACATGCAGAAGCCAGCTGGATATCACAGAACCTGGGTGTCCTGAGATCTCTTTTTTTTTTTATTTGGGAACTTTTGTATTTTTATTAATTTATTTTAAATTATCTTTGTCATTGCAAGTATTGCAGATGTTCTACTATTTTCCCCTGCTGACTCCCTCCTCCCCACTCCCTTCTTTCCCCAGGCCTTGACCTCACTATTGTCTGTGTCCATGGGTTATGCATATATGCATGCAAGTCCTTTCATTACTCCTTTTAACTCCTGTTCTTTGAGTAACTGGCTGCAAGACACTAGGCTAGTCCTCTGGCCATTCTTTCTCCAGTCTCTTCATATACCAAGTATGGGCTCTCAGTTATCTCTATAGTCCTTAAAAAAAAATTGAATTCTTGACTTTCCTGCTGTTGGAAATTCTGCTGATTAAAGTAATTTCTAAAGGAGCCTTTACAATACACAGTAGCTGGTGATTTTAAAGAAATCAAGTCTGGAATTCTCAACTCTGATTTGCAGGGCTGTTCCTAAAATGCGAAATTTGGAACACAAAGGGAGGGTTTCCGAAACAGTAACACCTGGCTGGCTCCGGTGCAGGCCTCTCCGCTTCCACTTGCTCTCCTCATGCAGGGAGCACACATTTGTGCTGAGTGTATTCGGGCTCCCAGGTTCCCAGGTGAGGAGAAAGGTGTCTGGCCAGGAGGCCTAACATGAGGAGCTATGTTCTTTCCTGAACTCTGTCAGCACTGGATTCAGCTGATGAGGCTGTTAGTACACAGACAAGGCTGAGAATGTCCATTTCCTTACTGCCTCCTCTGTGCCAGGCCTGGGGCTGAATGCTTCCCGGATAGTCCCTAATTTAATTCTCATAGCAATTCTGTGAAATAGTTATTTTATCCTCAATTTACTCATGAACCTAGGAGAGAGACAGTGCTCCTCAGAATGTTCTTATTAAGAGGAAAAAGAAGAAGAGGGGGGAAAGAGGGACAGGAGGCTTAAAGGGAAGTCATTTGCTCAAAACCACATAGAATGCCAAGCTTTATTCTTGTCCAAACCTACTGTTTTATTCCCCCCTAACTGTTATGTTCAAAAAAGCCCATGAGTACCTCCCTTCTTCTGCTTGGCCTCCCTGGGCTCAGTTCCCTGGGCTGTAGGAGGTTGCAGTCATTCCCCAGGAGAGTATGGGAAGGGAGCCTTCGGGGTCTTTCCGACCTCCCGGGGGCTTAGATCAGGTTAGCCTCACCCTCCCACAGCTTCAGGCAAAGGCACCCAGAGCAGGCGCACTCTGAGAAGGGGCTGGAAGAGAGGTGGGTGGCCAGACACCTGGAGAAGCTCCCAGAGAGGGGATCATCTTGTCCTTGCAGAGAGAGAGGCCTGGCAAGGGGCCGGGCGGGGTGTCCCACTTCAGGATAATGTGTGGTATCTCAATCCTGTGCTTGAACAAGCAGAACATGGTCCACCTCCAGTATGTGCTAAAACCTAACTGTTGATTTACATGGCTGGGCCTTGTTCTCTAATCCTCTCCCCTGTTTGCTGCTGACAATAGCAACCTGAATTTTGCCCAAGTGCCCCTCAGACTATGTGGATCATCATTCTATTTGAGAATATGGAGTGAGGGCTATGTTCAGAAAGCCACCTTTACACCTGGAAGCAATACAAAATGACATTGGAAGTGAACTGTAATGTAAAAAAATGAATTAAATTGAATAAAAGAGTCCCCGTTGGCCGTTGTTGCTCAATGGTGTGGGCAGGCGTTTGTGGGCTCAGATTTAGTGGGAACCAGTCATCATTGTTTCCATGAATGACTTGGGTTTCTTCTCAGCCCCAGCAGCCACCCTGCCCCACTATGAGGTGTGCATGGACCAGAATGCTAATGGCTCAGGACAAGCTCTTTGTCTCCAGGGGAAAAGTCACTTATTTCACACGCTCCCTGACACAGACTCTCCACCCGCCTTCCTCCCACAGGGAAAGAGATGCTTTCTTCCTTAAAGAGAAAACGGATGGACGTGGCCTTGGGTAGCCCTGGAAGCTCCCCCTTCCCCCACCTCCTCTGGCTTCATCTGGCGCAGGGCCAGGCGGTGGTGCTACTTCCTTTTGCATACTTTGGCCTAAACGTGGACTAAACCTCTCTTCTTTCCCTGCAGCTCAAACAAGATCTGAGGTCATGTGCATAGAAGGTTGAGAACAGCAGAGGGCCACGTCCTGCCCTCTTCAGTTTGTCCCTTGCTGCCACCATGGCCCAGCGGTTGGTTTTCCAGCAGTGATATCCAACGTCTGGGTTTTATCTGCCCTAGACCACCTAGAAGCAGACTTCAGCCCATTTTCAATGATGTCCTTTGAAATCACAGCAAAACTCAGATCTTGCTCTAATGTGACCTGTAGAATTGGGGTCACTTATGGTCTCACATTCCATTCATTCCTGTGCTCCTATATTTGACCTTTTGGCAACTGACTTTCCTACCCCTCCAATCTCTACAGAGGAGATGGGTGATGCTGGCTTCGCTGACCTAGCTCTGTTGGGGTTACACTGAAAAA
The DNA here is from genome assembly GCF_028538775.1 of Myotis yumanensis. Taxonomy (NCBI): domain Eukaryota; kingdom Metazoa; phylum Chordata; class Mammalia; order Chiroptera; family Vespertilionidae; genus Myotis; species Myotis yumanensis. Next base: position 78,045,010 of record NW_027223759.1, read on the forward strand.
TGAGAGGACCCCTGCATTGAAGGCTGAGAGGAGCCCTTACCTACACTGTGTCATGTAGGGTCAGAAGGTGAAGGTGAGATGAGGCTGTAAGAGCAAGGAGACCTGATGCAAATTTTAGGAGTCATTGAGTATTGTCAAGCTGAGTTATTATTTCAGAGGAAAGAATATGAAAATGAGAAACCCTGAGCAGCAATGAGCAGATGGCACAGCCCCTAAGCAGTGCATGTTCCCTCACCAGTGGATTTTGCAGGTTTTCATCAGCGTTTGTGTGCATGGGGTAGATCCATTCACAAAGACTGGGGCAGGTTGTGATTCCAGCAGGTAAACCCATACTTCTGGGTCAATTCACTGCTGAACTTGGGTTTGACACTGTGGTTTAATAATGAGAAGAGTAAAATCATAAGGAAAGCACAGGCAACCACATATAATATCTGTTTTCTTATTCTGGGTACCTCGAATAACTGAATGGGAAGAATATCTTTTCTTCCCTTTCTTGATGCCAAAAGTCTGGCTCTAGTTTTCTTTAGCAGTTGATTTTGTCAAGCTTACTCCAATAGAACAGGCTTTTGTGTATTTTTTTTCCACCAAATCCCTTTGGCCTCTGAACTAAAGCAAACTCCACTGAATGTTATTGCTGAATAGCTTGAGGCATGTTTACAATATGTATGACTTTCACTGGCTGACCTCACTAAAGGGGGCTGTTGCTTAGCCAGGGACCCATTTTGAGTGGCAGGGGATGAGAAATTATAGACTGTCCAGCCTAACCTCAGAGGTAGGCAGATCTGAGTGACATTAAGAAGGAATGAGATCACAAAACATCTGGAGAAATATATCTGACAAAAACTAGCCATTGTGGTTTTGTAAAGGGTAAATCTTGTTGGATAAATGTGGTGAGAAAAAAAGACAGAGAGAAAATAAAGGAGTATATGTGGAAAATAGATGGTTATGAGATAGTGGACATGAACTATCAGGGTTTCCAAAAGACTTTGGATAATGTATTGCTAAATGGGCACACATATTGGGTGTCACCTCTAGACTTTCTAGAGGGGTGTACTTCCATCATTGCAACAAAGCTCAAATCAAGTTGTAATTACCCTTCTTTTCCCCCAAGTGTATTATCTTAAATCCTCATTATTATACACTTGGGTAGTGAGACTAGAGCCAAGGAAGACTGAGAAGTTTGATCTCTAACTTTCTCTTGCAAGAGTTAGAATAATAGGTTGGCTTGGTGTGTCTACAAAAGTTGTTCTGGAAAGATGACTGGGTTGTATGAGTAAGATCATCAGGCCATCAATAAAATAGATTTCTCATTCAGGGATCAGCCAACTGCAGCCCAAAGGCCAAATCCACCTGTGTTTGTAAGAAAAGTTTTATTGGAACACAGCCACATTCATTTACATATTTTCTATGGCTGCTTTCATGATGCAGTGGCAGAATTAAGTACTTGCAACTAGATGGACACAAAGCCTAAAATATTTACTATCTGGCAATTTATAGAAAAAGGTACTAATCCCTATGGTAGTTTATCTCCAACCCTTTCTAATCAGCCTCTTAAAGTAGCCCAGTGGTGACTTTCTATCATTTAATTCTGCCTTATTTTCTTCATAGCTAATATCACCATTTAAACTCTGTTTTGAGTTATTTACTTATATTTTGACTATTTCCTCCAGCCAGAAAGAAAGTTCCTTGAAAGCAGAAACCTTGCCTGTTCCCAATTCATCACAGTGTATTTTATCCCCAGGTCCTGGCAAATAGAAGTTCTTCAATTACTGGTTACTGCATGAATGAATTTATGAATGAATGAATGCAGGTGAGAAAAAATGATGAGGGAATAGAGGTGAGAAAGAGCAACAAAAAAATTTAGTGACTGACAAGTAACAGAATGGTCATCTATTTGTGCTTTTTACATAACTGGCTAGACAATGTTAGTTCCACATTATTTGGAAGAATTATCCAAACGGATCCACCCACTCTGTTATGTTAATTATAACTCATCCTAAGTCATTCAAGGCAAATATTTCTCACCATGGTTCCTGAACATTTTCAAGAGTGGATATTACTAGTGGTGGCCTGGTCCCTTCCTGGTCTCTCGCAGCTGTCTCATTGCTGAGCCCCTGACATCTGGGCCATGCCTCTGAGATGGGAAGGCTGCCCAGTGCTAGAAGGAAGGAGGCAAAGTGAGGTCAAGCCCATAGATCATTTTGACTAATCTCATTTGCTATTTGGAATTTGAGCATTACCTGCATTATATGTTATTTTACTTTTAGAAGAAATCCTTATGAAACTGACATTTGCAATTATATACTCTTGCAAACTAATAATCATGTCAACTGGAACTTTGTGGTCTTAAGGAAACAATAATGTAAGCCTCACAGGTGTTAGTAAAAATCCTAGTATTTCTTGAGCGCTTGAAGAAAATCTTCAGGGTAAAAGGAAGTAGCTCTACCCCTGGGTTCCAGCCTTTTCCCGGGAGCCTTTCTCAGGAGAGCTCTGAATCAAGCACAATTCAGTGGGTAGCATGGCCTTTTGTTAGGCTGGGAAAGAAGAGAGGTGCTCATCTGCATGAAAAATCTCTTTATTCTGTGGGTATTGTAATTTGTCTTAAAATGACTGCCATGGGCTACTAGGGTCAAGTCAAAACAACTCAGGAGCCAATTTTAACCAGACTCCACTGGTCAAAGATTAAACAATTTTAGGATCAAATAAGGACATTTAAGTGCAATGGGTTAATATTCATCAAACATAATTAAATTAATGAGTTCAAACCACATTGGGGAAAAATAATTGCTTCCCATTGAAGGATGTTAATAAAGAATTGACTCATTATTATGAACACTAAAGGGAAAGAATATAACATTCATTTTGCCTTTTTCTGTACAAACTCTACAACTGAGTGAGGAATCAAATAGTAAAAATGGGAAATTTATATTTATAGAAATAGCCAGCTAATAAGTGAAGAAAAGACAGATGATGGCATTGGAATATCACCACGATGAAACCACTAACAAATTAGTGCATCTCGATATTAAGCATGAGTGGTTACTGACATCACAAAAAGAGAAAAATGAGACAACCTCCTGACCAGAGAACACACCGCCACCTTTGAAGTGAGTAGTTTTGCCAGTGGATGAAACTTGAATCTGATTGAGCTACTAGATACAACTACCGCTTTACAGGAAATGCAGAGGACAGTGATCATATTAAAAGACACCACATGAATGCAGTCGGCAAAATCCAGACTGGACAGCTCTACAAGATAGATGACCTTGTTTTTTCAATCAAATTGTAAGAAAGAGAAGGACATGAAAGGGGAAACCTATGAATTGAAAGAAAGTTAGGGAATTTATCAATCAGTCATATGGATGGATTTTATTTGTGTCCTGATTCCATGAATAAACTATAATAAATTGTTAAGATCTATGTTTCAATTAGAAATTTGAACACAAACTTGATATTTTTATATTAAGGAAATATTAATTTTCAGGTGTGATATTATGTTTTAAAAGAGTCCTTTTAGAGGTACTGAAGTTTTTATAGATGAAATAATGTGATGTTTGGTATTTATTTTGAAGTAACTTAGAGCAGAGAGTTAGGTGAGGGTAGAGATGAAACAAGGCTAGTTGTGAGATGAAAATTATTGGGTGATGAATTCATGGGATTCATTATACTGTTCTCTCTATTTTGTATGACTGACACATTCGTTGTAAAAATTTTTTAATGACTAACTTGCCAAAAAAGAACAATGGTTATTCAACTAGCTCTTTTAATGGCAGATGGAGAAGGTGACATATTACTATAAATCATTCATTGTGAAACTCATCTATGTGAACCAATACTATATAAATAAATAACGTTTTATGTACAAAGTAATGTTATTTATGTTATAACATTAGGTCAGGCTATATATCATATCTAATGAAAGAAAACATGCAAATTGACAGTATCTTCACTACACTCACAAGCCATGTCCACAAGCCACAACCACCAGCCAATCAGAAGCAAGTATGCAAATAAACCCAACCAAGATGGCAGCAGCTATGGAGCTGGAGCAATCAGGCTTGGGTTGCCCCTGGCAATGAAGGAAGCCAAGCTTCCCACCTGCCCTGGCGGGCTGTGGGCTCTGCTCAAGGCTACAAAGTTTCAATTATAGAAGATATATAAATCAATCCCAGATACCTGCTTCCTTTAAGTGCAATGGGTTAATATTGCTGTGGCCTCCGCTCAAGGAGGGTCTGGGAGCCTGGGTTGCCCGGGGCTATGGCCAGCCTGCAAACATTCATCAGCCCCTCACCCAGGCTGGCCAGGCACCCCAGCGGGGAACCCCACCCTGAAGGGGGTGTGGCCAGCCTGAAAACAGCCTTCAGCCCCTAACTCAGGCTGACCATGCCCCCCAGCGGGGACCCCCACCCTGAAGGGGCTGTGGGCAGCCTGAAAATGGCCCTCAGCCCCTCACCCAGGCTGACCACACCCTCATGGTGTGAGGGTCCCCGCTGGGGGGCTTGGCCAGCCTACAAACAGTCATCAGCCCCTCACCCAGACTGGCCAGGCACCCCAGCGGGGACCCCCACCCTGAAGGGGGTGTGGTCAGTCTGCAAACAGCCATCAGCCTCTCACCCAGGCTGACCACACCATCATGGTGTAAGGGTCCCCGCTAGGGGGCTTAGCCAGACTACATACAGCCATCAGTCCCTCGCCCAGGTTGGCCAGGCACCCCAGCGGGGACCTCCACCCTGAAGGGAGTGTGGCCAGCTTGAAAACAACCCTCAGCCCCTCAACCAGGCTGGCCACGCCCCCCCAGCAAGAACCCTCACCCCATGGGGGCATGGCCAGCCTAAAAACCACCACAGGCCCCTTGTCCAGGCCTCATGCCCCAAGGGAACCCCACCCTGATTCAGGACACCCTTCAGGGCAAACCAGCCGGCCCCCACCCTTGCACTAGGCCTCTATCTATACTGGTAATATGCTAATTTGACTGGGAGACCTTCCAGGAGACCTTCTGGACATTCTTCTGGACAAAGCCATGGTAGCGGGGCTGAGGTAGAGGCGGTTAGAGGCCAAGAGGGGAGGGCAGTTGTGGGTGATCAGGCTGGTGGGGGGAAGGCCATTGGGGGTAAGCAGACCAGCAGGGGGGTTCATTTGGAGGTGATCATGACAGCTGGGGGGGCAGTTTGGAGTGAGCAGGCCAGCAGAGGTCAGTTGGGGGCAAGTAGGCCAGTGGAGAGGGAAGGTAGGGGTGAGCAGGCCAGCGGGGGGGGGAGGGCAGTTGGGGGTAAGCAGGCTGGCAGGCAGAGTGGTTAGGGGCAATCAGGCAGACAGGCAGGCGGGCAGGTGAGCAGTTAGGAGCCAGTAGTTCTGGATTGCGAGAGGGATGTCCGACTGCTGGTTTAGGCCCGATCCCTGAAAACCAGCAGTAGGACATCCTTCGAGGGGTCCCAGATTGGAGAAGGTACAGGCCAGGCTGAGGAACACCCCCTCCCTCGTGCACGAATTTCATGCACTGGGCCACTAATATATATATATGTTATTTAGTTAATCACCGGATTATTTCAAGTGATTTACAGATATTTAAATAATCAGTTAAAATGATTAGCTTAATGTAATGCCTGTTACCATTTCATCACGGGTTAACACACAAATAAGGGCAGTTAGGATTGTGGAAACACAAACCTAATTAATCTGTTATTTCTATGAAAACTGTTTCTCAAGAGTCCAGTATGAGCCAGCACTAGGCTAGGCTCTAAGAATAAAAGTCATCTGAGTCATGGTTCCACCCTGGAGAAACTCGTTTTGCAGCGGAGGAGACAGACAAGTACAAACCAAAGACCAGCAGACCAGCAGCCAAGTGAGATGTGGCTTGTGGTGCCAAGGGAGTACAGTCACCCCGTCCTGCTGTGAGAGAAGGGGTGCCTTGGCCGGAAGACTGAGCTTCCAGGGTAAAGGGCAGAGGAGGAGGAGAGAGAGGCCAGGGTAGTGGTAACAGCGAGGAGCTCTGGGAGGGCACTCACCTGGCTTGTACTCAATAGAGCTGCATCTCTGTGTGAGAGGAGAGAGGGGAGGATGGAGACTGGATGGGAAGCAGTCGGGGCTGGATATTTTGGAGGATGTGGAAGAAGCAAAGGCACCGGGCTCTGCTAGGTCCCTACCCTCTCACCCTCAGAGCTCCTGGACTACCCTGAAGGGACAGCAAAGCCTCTCAGGCACCGCCCCTCAGAACTCCCTTCTAGCCCAGCTTTCCTCTCTGCAGCCTTTCTTCCTAACCTGGGGCCTGTGCTAGCTCCCAGCTCAGGCTCCTTTTAGTCCTCTGCAATCTAAATCTGCAGGGGGCCAAGGCTCTGACTGTCTCTGTATGCATTTGGCCACAGCTGGCCGCTGCCTACACTCCTGCTCACCAGTGACCTCCGTGGCCTCTTCCAGCTGAGTTTGTCAACCAGAAAGGACTTTGGCAATTAAACAATTCGAACATTTGTTTTAACTTGAGGGATGATTTCAAAGTCGTAGCATGTTTTATGTGATCACTTTTCTCTATTACATTGGTTTAATTTACCCCTTTAAAGAAAAAAAAAAACTTAAGTAATCCAATGAGGGTAATTCCTTGTCATTTATTGAGAGCTTTTTCTTGGTCAAAGCAAAACATTAGCATTCTTAGCAGTTCACTTATTTATACTACAGGAAACCAACAGTTATGCAAAGCCACTGCCAACATAACCATGAGCTGCTGTGTGAAGTCTGAAGTACCTCATGGAAAAATAACTCTGACTTGGAATTCTTCCCAACAGCCAGATTCGTTAATGCTTTGACAACTGAGGTAGGTAAAAAAAAAATCTAGAAAGCCATTATAAATATGGATGGTTGTTAAACCTTTCGGCAGGGTGATTTAGTGTAAAAAATGTAACATATTAGCACACAGGCTCTTGCAATAGTATCGTAGCTGTGCCATGTCTTTAATTTACCTAGAATTAATTGCACGTTTAAAATGCTTTATAGTTTAATGAACTAACAGAACACAGCCTCCAGTATGTTTTATTAACCTGGCTGTGCCTTGTATTTCAAAATAGTCTTTGAAAATGTGGGAGACAAACAGTGTGTGTGTGTGTGTGTGTGTGTGTGTGTGTGTGTGCAAATATTTATGAGTCTGTGCAAATATTTATGAGTCTTCACACAGAAACAAAGGGTGTGGTATGTTGATACAGCCATTCTCAAAACTATACATGTCAATCATATGGCAATTAAGTCTTGGACTGGGCACTTGCTGGACTCTTGTCTTTAAAAGGAGTTTCTGATATATTTTTCTTTTGTTCCTTATTTTTTAAGCAGGTTGCTCTGAGCACTTCCTAAATACATAACCTTTCATTATAAGTGAGAGGTAGGAGCTATGAACTAAGTTCAAGAGCTTTGGAAATGAAAAGGTTTATAGGTTTATTTGAAGATTTTCATCCTTTGGAGAAAACAGGAGAGTAATAGTGGACACCATCTTTCTGAACAAAATTGTCCCCTTATTCTGAGAAGTGATGCACACAGGTTGGATTTCCAAGACTTAATCACCTGTAGCACTTCAGGGGGTGATCATTACATCCATACGGTTTTAATCTATAGTTACTTGGTTATAGTCTCTCATTATACTTACACCCCCTATTTCACATGCTAAGTTAGTCGTGAAGGAGTTCAGAATGAGTTACCCCTAGATGTACCTCTGTGGTATGTGGATTATTTTGAACTGAAGGCAACTGAGATACTGTGGGCTCAAGAGAAACGTCTGCCCACCCCCTTAACTACCTAGTACAGGGGTCCTCAAACTTTTTAAACAGGGGGCCAGTTCACTGTCCTTCAGACCGTTGGAGGGCCGGACTATAGTTTAAAAAAAAAACTATGAACAAATTCCTATGCACACTGCACATATCTTATTTTGAAGTAAAAAAACTAAACAGGAACAGATACAATATTTGTATTTGCATGTGGCCCATGGGCCATAGTTTGAGGACCCCTGACCTAGGAGAATGTAAATTAGGAGCCTTGCCTATAATAAGTTATTTTCAGAGATAAAATTTTTTGAGCTATCTATATGGCAGGGCAAACTTCTAATTACTGAACACTTGCTTTTTTAAAATCATCCTGCGAATGATATTCCCCCAACCCCTTGAAGCCCCAACGTGCCTTACCTTGCCCATAGCTCAGAATAGCACATATACCTCATTTTAACTTTCGTTTCTTGACCTCTCAGGTATGTGGGGTCTCTGACTCTCTCATGTATGAGGGGCTCCCACACATACCTATGTAATTAAATTTGGTTATTTTCTCTTGCTAATTTAATCTAATCTAATCTATCACATGTAGATTCCATTATTAGACCATACAAAGGAACCTAGAGGAGTAGAGGAAACTTTCTTCCTCCCCCACAGTTGTCCTGGTCACTTGGCTGCTTCACATGACCTCATCAACTGCAATCTTGATTCCAAATTGCCAAGAGGAGGAATGATAAACATTCAACATGGCAATGATGACCATAGTAGCTAACGTCGATTGAGATTAACAATGGACCAGGCATGCACAAAGCCCTTAACGTCCACCTTATCCACTACTCACCATTAGCCTCTGGGAAGGACCAATCATTATTCCCTTTACTCAGGAGAGGAAACCAAAGCTTAGTGTGCCAAGTCAAGACCAAGGACAATGACCCACGCATGGCCGAGCTGGGCTTGCAGTGCAGGCTGCTGACTCAGGTTCTTGGCCAGCGTGCTCTTGGATGTCACAAGTCTCCTGAAACCAGAGTACTCCACTCAGCTTCAATCTTTGCCAGGAAACAAGTAATTTCTCTCCTCACTTCCTGGATGTGTGTGAAGTTTCCAAGCTGTCCATAAATCACATTTACACTCTTTTTGTTTTTTAAAAAAACACATTATTTCTAGAATGAGATAGAATTTTTTTCTAGGTTTAAATTCTTATTATAAAAGTGATAATTCTTGTTATAAAAATTTAAACATTACAAAATGGAAATAAGTAAACATTTTCTCTTTTTTCTTGCGTTTTGTAAACCACTTGTCACATTCGTTCTCATTTAACCATCTCTGGGCCCAATTCCACTCGTCAGATGTAACAAGGTTAAAAATTTGAAATCTATTACTTTATCTCTGTCTCTATCCTCCCACTGCCCCCAACACATACACTATTTGGCAGTGTTAAGTGGGCAGACTTGGGGGCTAGACTCCCTGGATTTAAATCCTCATTTCACCATTTATTAGCTAAGTGATTTTATGCTGGTGAACAATCTCCTTATCTGAAAAATACAGATAATAACATTACCTACATCACAGGTTTATGTCAAGATGACATGAGTTAATATATAAAGCAGTTAGAACAGAGATCTGCCGAGATTAACTCTCAATAAGTATTTTATCTCTATCTAATATCTCTCTGTGTGTATACTTATATTTAACTCACGTGGAGGTGAGAATATACAAATTATTTTGCATCTTGTATTTTTGACTTAAAACAATATATTATTTTAGTAATAGAAAACTGCTGTTTCAAAACAACAATAACACTTACACAATATTCCATTCATACATGTCAGTAGACTTTCAGATGTGTCTATTTTTTACTCTTATAAACAGTGTGCTCATAAACTTTCAGGTACATAAGTCACTATGCGTTTGTCTAAGTACCACTGCAGGACACATTTCTAGAAATAGAATTGCTGATAAAGATGTATTCACATTTAAAATTTTGGTTAAAACTGCCAAAGTATCCTCCCCAAAGGCCATATCAATTTAAAATTCAGAACATCAATATTAAATATGTCTATTTTCCCACAACCCTGATCTTTAACAAGGGGAGTATTTTTAAATCTACTAGACTGGTAGGTGAAAATGAAAATCTTATTGTTCCTTTCATTGCACTTGCTTGATTAGTAGTAAGGTTCAGCTTCTTTGATGAGTAAAATTACTATTTGTAGTCTTGTGAATTGGTTATTCTTAGCTTTTGTCTATTTTTCTACTGGGGTGTTCTAAAAATTAATTTTTAAAATTTTTATATATTAAGGTTTTCAATTTCTTATCAAAGTCACATATGTTAAAAAGTTCCCACATGTTTGTTGGTCTTTTAATTTATTATTTTTACTTCATAGAAATTTAATTATACACAGACAAATCTGTGAATCTTTTCCTCTCTGGATTGGAAAGTTCTTCCCCACTGAAAGTTTATAGAACTCTCTTATGTTTCTTTTAGTAGTTTTTGGTTTTTTAAATATTGAAATATATGCCAGATAAGATAGCTCTATGAGTAGTATGGTGTGAGGTTGGGTATTTAACTTCATTTATGCCTAAATAAATGAGAAAATTGAAGAAAAACAAAAATATATTTGGAAACACTATACTACACATCCATTCATTCATTGCACCAATTAAACACATGTTTCTTGAATATGTATCGTATGATATGTACTTTGTAGGTCAACAGTGGCCAGTAGAACTTTCTGTGATGATGGAGATAGTCTGTTTCTCTACTGTTAAACATAGCAGCAACCAGTCACACATGGCCATTGAAACATGGCTAGTTGATCAAAGAACTGAACTTTAAAATTAAAAAAAAATTAATTAATTTAAATTTTAAAAGCTACTTTTGGCTATTGTATAGAATAGTGGAACTATAGATGATGGTGGTGAAGGTGAAACAACGGAGGGGTGTGTGTGTGTGTGTGTGTGTGTGTGTGTGTGTGTGTGTGTGTATGTGTTCAGAGAGAGAAAGACAATATATAAGAGAATGCAAAAGGCTTAAGCAAATGCTTTCTGTTAAAAATTGTCAAATTTTGGAAAAACTCCAATTTTGTATCTCCTTGTGATTTAAGAATAGGAGAAAGAGGAAGTTTGGACATTTTTGGCTTTTCTGGCCTTGAGATTCTTGGATCCAAAAGGGAAAGAATAATCTGCTAGTTAGTAGCCCTTCCTTCTCCAGCCTTTAAACTGCATCTTTGCCTTCATTCTGCAGCCACATTTTTTTCCTGCACACCACACATCTCTTTTTCAAGAAGGCTGTAGCCAACCTGCACACCCAATAACCTGTCTCTATGTTAGCTTCTCCCTTCTGGGGATAATGAGGAGCTCCCTTTATGAAATGAGCTGAGAAGATGCCAATATGGAACATTCTGGATGTGGATGTGGATTCTGAAATCTCTTTCATCTTCTCTGTAGAGTTCCATTAGTGTTTCAAGATTTTGAGGTCATGGCTCTTAACTCACTTGATACTGAATTGTTCAGAGAAGCCCAAGGAATACTCATGTGATGATGTTAACATGCTGATGTATTTGAATGGCAGAAAGCCCTGTGGTTTCTACACTGGGAAACCTTGATTTCCATTTTCAAAAGAAAACCGGGTATCCCTCTGTTGTGGGACGTGTGACCCCGAGCTGGTCATGACCATAGCCAAGTTGTTCTTGTGGCTCTGGGAGCCAATGGTTGTGTGTGGAAGAGTGGTCTGTGTGTGACAGGAGGATGGGGAAATGCCAGCCTGGGTTCAGCAGCATGAATATGCAGGTGATGAGCCACAGGAAAGCTGTCAGGCATATGGCCACCAGATTTATCACCAGGTAAAAGGCATATATTATGAGCAGAGCCAGCTGGTCACCTGTCAGGTGGAGAGCTGAGGCGAAAGCAAGCCGTTCAGCACCGAAGAGATAACAGCTAAAAGGGAAGTCAGCAGTGGGGGCCTCTAAAGGAAAAAGTCCTATCCTGCCAGGCGCACCTGCATGCTTTTTTGTGATAAAACTCGGGAGTGAGAAGACAAAAGCAAGTGCTGTCGAAGAATTAGACCTTGAGGTATAGAGAATGTTTGATGTGGCAGCTCATGAAACTTTAATCATGAAATTCATTCAAATGCATTGAGATGAGTGGGATGATAGCAACTGACAAGTGGCAGCAGCCGTCTCAGCGCAGGGAGGTGATTTATGGGGAGGCAGGGAGCAGAACACTTCTGGCTTTCCCCTCCAGTCTCACTTAGCAACTTCATTAATAATCCAGATAAACAAGCCATCTAGTTCATGAATAGCATCTGATATTAAATTGAGAGGCATGGGGAATAAAAGAGAAATCTTAAATAGCCAATGGGCCCACGTGGAGAAAATAAGAATACTGACCAAGAGTAAGTAGGATTCTATGTGAATATGGAAGATTTAGAATTCATCTGATAATTCCCAAACACGTTTGAGAAAAAGGATAAAAATCCTCCTAGTAATTGCTGAGAATTATTGAGTACTTATTCCAAACACTCTCATTTAATCCTCACAGCAGCCTTATGATGTGGACTTTATCCATTTATTTTTCAAATGCTATAAACTGGGGATCAAGAAGCAAAGGTAATTCACTAAGAGCCACACGGATGTAAACATTAGAGTTGGGATTTAATATCGGTCTGTTAGCCTTCAAAAGCCAGTGCTTTTTCTTCTGTATTCTTGCAACTCAGAGTGTGGTCCATGAGCCAGCAGCATCAGCATCACCTTGGACCTTGTTAGAGATGCAGAATATCAACCATCTTTCCTCAGTCCCATGGACAGAGAATCTGCATTTTTGGCAGGCTTCTCAAATGACTCATATGCAAATAAAAATGTGAGAAGCCCTGGTCTACACTCAATGGAAAAGCAACATCCTAATGTAAACATCCTCTGTAACTGTCTCTCTACTGCCCCAGGGTCAGCCTAGTGCCGTCAGCTCCTCAGTCAAGATAATCGCCAGCCTCATACAGCCATGGGTGCTCACAATCTCTTACTTGGTTCTGCCCATTTGGAAAGTAAAGAGAAGTTTCCAGAACAAATAACTTTAGCCTTTGCTTTATTCACACCCAGTGTTTACTGCTAACATAGCACTCACCATGCAGAATTGGAGTTGCTGTTAATTTCCCACTAGGCTCTGAAGTCTTGCGGGCAAGAGTCTGTCTGTTACCCATCTGTGTTTCCCTGACAGCTGGCACAAAGCCTCACCTGGCCCAGAGAAGATGCTCAATAAATGCTTGTTGACATACTGTGTGAATGAGTAAACACTGGCAAAGATTTTTATCTGCCTGGGCTACATCTCATTGATGACTTTCCCTAGACACTTCAAAATCAGAGTTTTGTTGAAAACATCTGGAAAACTCTTGAGTTCCTGCCCTACCCTTAACCACAGGTATATTTTCCTTCTAGGCCTCAGCAGATGTTCTCTTCTGGCAAAAATCAAAGAAAAGAAAGCCACAGTATCCTCTTGACAGTGAATTTAGAAATAAAATACAGTTGTAAATAAGAAAAATTCTTCCACAGATGGAATTTTTATGTTCTCATTTCTTCTGCACATTGTAATCTGTAGTGGGAGGCTAAGGTCAGGACACATTCATTCACTCATTCAACAGATATTTATGAAGTCCTGTTATGCACCAAATATTAGAGGTATTCATGAGATTAGATATACATCTTACCCACCCTGTGGAGCAGAGAGACTGACCAAGGAGATAAGACTAACATGGGAGTAACTAATTCAAAGTAGTTCATGAAGTTCAAAAAACATTCATGGAGTCCCAGCTCTGCTCCATGTACTGTTCTAACTGCTGGGGAGAGAAAGATGCTTAAAACAGAATCCCTGAGTCAGAGCAGATTGCAACCCAGTGAGACATGTTGATAGGTCATCTTTTTGCTGTGGGAAGCGCAGAGATAGGAGGGTGGCCAAGATGTTTAAGGAGCATACTGGGGACAGTGAATGAGGGGCAACTGGAGGCAGGTATTAGAAGAATTCTTGGAAGAGGTGATGCCTGAGCCACGTCTTAAAGCATGAGTAGGACTTTGACAAGCAAAAGGGAATGAACATAGAAGTCCACGTTTCTTTGACTTGATTGAACAATCAAGACAGTTAAGTGTCAAAATAAAGAGGTGCTGAAGTGTTATGGGAATTCTGGGGCTGGAGATGTCAAATGTGTCTCAGGGCCAGCTGGGACCATGGGAAGGTTTTGGGCACTGAGACGGGGTAAGGAAAGTCCACACCATGAAAAGGGTCTGAGCAGACATGCAAGTGACTTCCTTCCTCTCTTTTCCTCTCATTCTTGGTCTTTCTTGCTCTCTCAACTCTCACCTTTTGTATTTTCTAGGGTGTTAAGACATTAAGATATTAAAAATAATATATTTTGAAAGTTTTAAAATTCAAAACAAATATCCAAACAAAATATAATGATGGGATTTATTTTATGTGTCATTTAATTGTTCACGAAAGTTGGTCATTGCAGACAAAAAATTAAAGGTGTCGGATGCTCATCTTCACTTTCCAATCTTGTCAGTGTATCTCTGTAATTGACTATATAGCTCTTTTGAAGGTGGCTTCCAATGTGTACATTTGCAAGCCAATGGAGAATGCAAAACCTGGCCCAGATGGTTCTTCTGGAACACTACAGTGTTGTGTTTTATGTGTGTGTGTGTGTGTGTTTTTGTTTTGTTTTTCTAATTTGAGAAGGTATCTACTGAGAATGTTATGGATCTGCTTTCGGTTTGGGTGGAACTCCTTACGTGCATACACTTAGCCTCTGCCCATTCCCTCTAGGTTCTATCATATTATAAGGTTTCACAGTAGGAGAGAGTTTCATCTACAGTCTCCCAAAGAGCTCTTCACTGCCCTAGTTCCTGAGACCCAGATACAAAGTTTGTCTGTATCACAAGGCAATGATGAAAAGCTAAGAAAAGCTTCTTGATGCTTTTCTAAGGTATTGGTGGAGAGACTTTGGAAATTCTAAAGCATTTCAGAGCAGAAAAGATCTCAGATGAAATCATGAAGGCAGGGAGAACCAGCGCTCCCAGCTCCCATTTGTATTCCTCTTCTACGCCCTGATCTCAAGACTTTCCTTATTTTAACTTTCATTATGTTTTCAAAATAGAGCTCTTCCCTGCTCTGGGGATCTCCCCTTTGCTATCCTGGATGTGAATTATAGGTGACGTGAAGATTCTCCAAGGGTTATATGACTAACAACTGCTCATAAATAAGAGCAGGGTCAGAAGCCCCCCTGGCAACTCCTTGCGTCACCCTAAATCACAGGGCAACCTTTCGTGTCAGGATTTTCAGGGAAGACAAAACTATGTTCTCTGCTTTCTTTTCTAAAAGCGTCACACAGCACATTGGACCCAGAGACCAGGTCCCCTCACAGCTGGTGCTAGAGTCGAGGGTGTGGTCTTTATTAGGATTTAAGTCACTTAAATTCCCATTGCTCTTTCCCTAGCTGCAAACATAAATAAGATGTACAATATGAGAAAAAGATTTTCTATAAGAATCATTTCTTTTAAAAGTAAAAGCATTGTTGACATAAGAATGTGTCATTCTTTAGGTTACTACACTTTGCCACATGACGGTTTTTTTAAGTGAGCTCCCAGGTAAAAATTTTTCTAGAACAATGACTCCCCATTGCATTTTTCATACTTGGTCCCATAATATGTAATGCAGGATATGTGAGTTGATTTACTTCCGCAAAGTCAAGTGTAGTTGTCTTGGTAATAGTAACAGTAGTAGCTGTGGTGCCGTACCTTTATAGTAGAGTGGAATATGGATAATTTTCATGTCATTGCTACATAAAAACCATAATTCTTAGCACAGAATCTACTCACACGCAGCGTTAATGGCAAAAACTTGAGCAAAGTTAGGTCTCATATTACCTAGCTTTCATGAATTAGACATATTTACTATGAAGTAGTAATGTCATAAATACTTAAAATTAAACTACAGCTGTCAAGATAAATAAAATATGCTTTATGATCCTGAATGTCTCCTTTTATGGCTAGATTTAGTGACTACTCATCCTTCAATTTCATTAAGCCATAAAACATTCCCTATTTAACACTACAAAAATGAGAAAGCATGATATTTTTGCTTTTTGTGTAATTTTTATAGCAAATTTTGTTCATGTGTTAGCACTTGCTTGGTGAGACAGGGAGAATGGTTATCTTCATTCCCCAAGATTGTACAGCCAGGTGATAACTACAGACACCCTTCTGCTTGTGTGTCCCCTCCTTTGTTGTAGAGATACCCTGTGCTGGTTTTGAATAAGGCATTTGATCACTTGAAGCCTGAGGTAAAGTTAGATTGATTATGGCTGAAATTTAAGCTACACTGTAGTCTTAGGCAAATAAGTTAGCCTGTCTTGAGCCTCGGTTTCTTCTTCTGTACAAGGGGTATATCTAATTTTCAGGATTTTGTAAGTATTAGAGATCTTTTATATCTAACTAGAGGCCCGATGCACAAAGATCCGTGCAAGAATGGGCCTTCCTTTCCCTGGCTGCCGTCACCACCTTCAGTCTGGCCGGGAGTTGTCTTTCTGCATTCCCATGCTGCCCAGAGACTTGAAGTGGCTGGGGCAGTGCAGAACACCTGTGTCCCGCCCCGCCCCTGGCCACTCGGCGCCTGCATATGAAAATTAACCTGCCATCTTCGTTGGGTTAATTTGCATACTCACTCCTGATTGGCTGGTGGGTGTTGCAAAGGTACAGTCAATTTGCATCTTTCTCTTTTACTAGTGTAGATTAGTATAGTGCCTTGCTCCAAGTTGGTGCTAAATAAATGTGCCTATTATATGCCAAATAAATGTATCTACTGTATGACAAACACACAAAATAAATGCTAAGAAATGTCCCTATTCTATACTAGACACTGTGTTATCTGCTGGGAATAAAACAAAGAGGAAATTCTAGTCCCTATTCTCAAAGAGCTTATGCTTTTCTGGAGGAGGGAAGGCAAGAGAAACATGCACACAGAAAACTGTAAGATAAATCAGGTCAAACCCTCTTAAAGGATTATGAACAGGACCTGGGAACCCAAAAGTAGGGGAGATTGATTCTAATTAGGGAAAGGGGAGGGGGAAGTTAGTGCTTATTAGGGAAAACATCTTTAAAATAACATTTGAGAACCTTGCGGAAGAAACAGAATGCTGATAAGTGAAAGAAGAAAGAATCCCAGCAAGAGAGGCAGCCAGCATTAGGAAAGGTGCAGTGGCCTGGGACATGGTCACAGAAGTGAGCTGCAACTTGGCTCCTTCCTCATCTCACCCTCAGCCCACCCTGCAGATTGTGGATGGATATATTTCATATTTAAGTGTTTTTATACAATTGAGAGGACTTACTTCTATTTAGATGTAATTAATGGTCACACACAATAACAAACATGCTATTAATCCGAGTCCCTTAGCAGAGATTTCACTGCACTATTGGAGTCATTCTCTGTTTTTCTTAGCTCACTGCTTCTCGGGTTTTTTTTCAATCCCTTCTCGCATGGCCCCTCCTCACAGTGCTATTGGGATGGATGGAGTTAAGGTGGCTGACTGCGTGCCGGGCTCCTGAAGCTGCCAGAAATGATTGCATCTGCCGGCCTCTTGCTTCACTTCCCTGCTTCAGGAGGCAGGGAGAATAAGGCACCTGTTATCTGGTTGTGTTCTGTGCACGGCTGTCTGCATTCCTTAATACCTAGGTGCACGTTACCAGATTCCAAGGTCTGCAGCCACTCGAGCTGAATTGTTCTTAAGTGAAAACTGTGAAAATCATAATATATCTCCTTGTCCAGAAAAAGCTGATGTGTGCTGCATAAACTCCTGGCCTGGGCCCACCTTTCGGATGCTGCTGTGATAATAATAACAGCTCCTATCTGAGAGCTGCTTCATTTACCGCTTCACTTACTTTATAGGTATTATCTCATTTAATCTTCACAAACATTAGCTAGGGAAGGGGTTCCTACCCCAATTTCATATCCATATACATATGGAAACGGAGCCCTGAGAACTTAATGCATATGAACACACAGCCAAGCCCCACCCTCTTTCTTCTCTCCTCATCCTCCCCCTGTAGCTCCATCTTTCAATAATATGTATTTATTTATTTTAAATTTATTTTTATTGTCGAAAGTATTACAGATGTTCCCTTGTTCCCTCCATTGGCCCCTCCGTGCCCCTCCCCCTCCCCCACGGCCTTTACCACACCATTGTCTGTGTCCATGGGTTATGCATATAAGTTCTTTGGTTAATCTCTCCCCACCCACCCTGCCTTCCCTCATATGTATTTATTAACTTCTATGTCAGATATTGGTCTGGGTCTTGGAGATACAGTGAGCAAAAAGACAGACATCTTCATGGACCATTTCCACAAGCTGTTTCCATGGGGTTAACAGTCTAGTAAGGGAGATGGGCATGACAAATACACACAATTACCAAAATTTCATTGTGAGAATTGCTACTGGGGAGAAATATGAGGCTTTAAAAATGTATAAATATAGTCATTTACTCAGCCTTGTTTCACAATGAAATGTTCCATATGCGTACATATTCCAGATAACCGAGTTTTGCCTTTTTAAATGAACACTGCCATTCTGGATGACAACCTTTTGAAAATACAGAGAAACGTGTCTGTTTTATTAGGACACATGGGATGCCTGACAGCCTCTGCTCGACCTCTGGCATATCTTGATGAATCCAGCAAGGAGCTATGTTTTAATACTGCATCGACTTCTTACTCAGCAAGGGACAAATGACACACTCCAGTGGGGCAGCTGGGAGGATTAAGTGAAGGCGTCTTTACAAAGGTGGAGGCCATCTGCAGGGATGAGCGTTACAGAACCTAGACTGCAGTAGCTGTGGGAAAGCGCTGCTTGACAGGAGCTGTTCCCTTCAGCCACCATGTGGCAGTGCCTCAGGGAGGGAGTCCAGGGAACAGCACCCTCACATTCTCCTCCTGCTTTCTGATCTGCTGAGCCAACCCTTAGTCAGAGAGCAAGGGGGCAGGGTGAGAAGGGTGAGGGGTCTGGAATGGCAAATGGAAACAAATAGCTTCTTTAAAAAACAACAACATATTTGTATTGATTTCAGAGAGGAAGGGAGAGGGAGCGAGAGATAGAAACATCAATGATGAGAGAGACTCATTGATCGGCTGCCTCCTGCATGCCCCCTATTGGTGATCGAGCCCACAATCCGGGCGTGTACCCTTGATTGGAATCAAACCCCAGGACCCTTCAGTCTGCAGGCCGATGCTCTATCCACTGAGCCAAGCTGGTTAGGGCTCATCGTGTGTTTTTTTTTTTAAAATATATTTTTATTGATTTCAGAGAGGAAAGGAGAGGGAGAGAGAGAGAGAAACATCAATGATGAGAGAGAATCATTGATTGGATGCCTCCTGCATGCCCCACACTAGAGATTGAGCCCACAACCCTGCCGTGTGCCCTGACCGGAAATCAAACCATGACCTCCTGGTTTATAGGTTGACACTCAGCCACTGAGCCAAGCTGGCTGGGCTCATCATGGTTTTAATGTGTATTTTTCCTGATGACTAATAATGTTGAGCAACTTTTCATGTTTATTGGTCATTCAGATAGCTTCTTTGGTGAAGTACTGATCAAGCTTTCTATGTTAAATTTTTTTTTGATTGTCTGTATTTTTTATTGATTTATAGAACTCTTCATATATTTTGAATATGAGTTCTTCATTGGACACATGTGTTGCAAATATTTCCTCCTAGTCTGTAACTTGCCTTTCTACTTTCTTAATAGTCTTTTGTTTAACAGAAGTTCTGAAGTCAAATTAGCAATCTTTTCTTTTATAGTCAATACTGAAGGCCCAGTGCACAAAATTCATGCACTGTTAGGGTCCCTAGTGGCTGCTGGCTGCCAGCTGGCCCCACCTCCTGATCAAACTCCCATGCAAACTCCCGGTAGAGGAGACCATTTGAATGCTGTGCTTTTATTATATAGGATTCTTTGTGACCTGTTTAAGAAATCTTTGAATATTTCACTTTTCATTACAACCTCCACAGAGACCCCTGCACTGTGCTTATGTGTAACACTGGCCTCCTTATTGTATGTTTCATTGTCCAGACTGGCACTAACCTCTCTGGGCCTGGGGCATGAGTCCAAATGGTGTCCTCTGATGTTCTTGCTGGTGGACCAGTAGCAGTGGGCTTGGGTTCAGACTGATATTCAGACTTAAAAGCCCCAAGTGGCCTTATGGGAATTAAGGACAGGCAACAACACAGCAATGATGTGTGTGGTCACAAGATACTGGGCTGGAAGGTTAAGGATCTCATAAGCTACAGAAAAGTCTAGGCCAGGGGTCCTCAAACTATGGTCCGAGGGCCACATGCAAATACAAACATTGTATTTGTTCCCGTTTTGTTTTTTTTTTTTTTACTTCAAAATAAGATATGCGCAGTGTGCATAGGAATTTGTTCATAGTTTTTTTTTAAACTATAGTCCAGCCCTCCAACCGTCTGAGGGACAGTGAACTGGCCCCCTGTTTAAAAAGTTTGAGGACCCCTGGTAAAGGCTTTGGGTCCTTTCAGTTTCATAAATAGTGGTCACCTATTTCCTGTGGTAGATTCTAGGAGGCCTGACCCAGATACTCCACCTGTTTTCTTTTCTCCTATTTGTCCAGGGATGTTGGCTGCTGATAGGTTATAGGTTTACTGCTTAGTCTCTTTCAGGAGTCACTCCAACATGGGACATTGCTGAAGGACCATCCCATCCCCTTCTCAGGAGATTAGCTGAGTCCTCTTTGCTAATAAATCAGTCACTTTCTCGCTCTCCCTAACGCCCTGCCTTCACTCCTTCATAGGTGTGGGTCTCCGGAACTCTTACAGAAACTTCTTGCAAGCAAACCTCCTCTCAGAGTCTGCTCCCTGGAGCCTCTAGGGACCTTCAGGAGTTTGTGAGCAGTGCTGCTCTGCTGCAGCTGTGGCTCATCAATATCGGCTCCTCAGTTCTCGATAAAGTCTCAGTAATGAGGTGCAGGTGCTTGGAATGGCGCACAGTCCTCTGCCGGATCCCATTCATCTTGGATGCAGTACAGACATTCTCTGATGACTCCCCGAGGCAATGCTGACCAAGCGTCAGGTCCTCAGGTATTCCTGAGACTAGAGGATGACCACAGGGTCAGCTGTTATGCTTTCTGTTCTAAGATATGAGCGTGCGCATGCACATACACACACATACACACACACACACATATCTCTGCATTTATGTGTATATATGTGGATCCACATAGATCTCCGGTGCATGTACAAGTGTATATTTCATACTTAAGTGTGTAACAAGCTAGCAAACTGTTAAAGAAATATATTCTAACTTTATTCCCTGACAAAATAGGAATACCAGGTTCATGGTTAGAAATTCCAGTCTTTGGAGTTTTGTGGCAGGATATGGAAGCACATGGAGTCCCAGCCCCAACCCGTGCCAGGGCTGCCACTGTTTTCCTCCATCTTCAACTCTCACACCCGAGGGCCTTCACCCCTTCCCTTCACCAGCACCCCCATCACTCCTCAGGGTTAGAGGTGCCCCCATCTGTGTAGAGACAGACCCTGGAGACAGGCTTGGCCTATTTGGGCAGCGAAGTGGGGTCCCAGGTCCCTGGCATGCAGGGAGAGTGGGCGCCAGAGTGGGTATGCCCTTGCCCACAGTTCTCCCTAACCCGCCCTGTCCTACCAGCCATGGGGAGGTCAGGGCTCTGAAAAACTGGTGGGGCCTTCACTTTTGCTGGCCCTTGTCAGTGTGCTTCTCTCCTATTCTAGTGTGTTTTCATCACTCTCAGCTCTCTGGAGTGATCTTGTTCATTTATTGTTTTCACATGTTCATTATCAATCTTCCCTACGAAGATTGATGTTGCAGGAAGGCAATGATCTTAGCTCTCTTATTCATCATTGTATCCCCTGGGCTTAGACCAGTGCCTGGAACATGAGTGATAAAACAGACACTCGGCCTGTGAAACATGTCCATTAAATGACTATCACAAGCATAGCTAACAAGCCCGAGGGGTGGGTTGTAATTAAGGGAAGCACTGGCCTTTTCACTTGGGAGAGTAGGATGACTAACCTGTCTCTGGGACTTTCCTGGTCACAGCAGTCAATTTTTGCATCCTGGACAACCCCTTCGTCCTGGGAAAATGGAGACCAATGGTTGGTGACCTGGTCAGGTGTGGCCAAGGTCTGACTAAGGAAAAATTGAATTTTTCTGCTTTCTTCACACCTACTTATAATAATTAAAAGAAAGAATACTTCTTAGAATTTCGTGAGGCTGAAAGATTTATACTGTACTGTATAGTGATTATACTAGAACTGGATTAAACATCATGTGATGAAAAAGAGCCGTTTTCAAAAGTACGTCACATGGAAGTTAAAAACATGTCTTGATAAATAGGCAGTAATTGGGACAGCATCTCATTTTCAGGAGCTTTTGCCTCGTTACATTCTGAATGATGCATAGTTTACTGCTCTCCCTCCATTCATTTGAAGATTTTATGAAAACTCATAAGTTGTTGACATTTCGGGCACTACTAATGATGAAAACTTATTGTCCATTATGCCATGTTGAAGGGAACAGAAATTACAGTGTCTGAGGAAGGTCTAGCAACAGCAGCATAGCATCCAATGCAGCCACACAGCCAATTAAAGCAGCAGGGTTCCGGGATGTCTGCGTGTGAAATACTGTGCTGGGAGAGTGCCCAGGTCCCAAAGCACCTTCCTACATAGGCAGAACTGTTAGTTGCCGAGACCCCCTCCCGGTGGGCTCTGGTAGGACTGCTTTCTGCTGAGGCCTGCAAGGACCTGCGCAGGAGTTGCCAGTGAAGGTGGAAGGCAGCCAATCTGGGCTGCAGCTCCACTGTGCCTCAGGGACCGGTTGCTTATCTCTCTGCTTAACCATGCTTACCATATGTCTTTTTTGTCTTCGTGCTTATTTCATGCTTTCAAGATGATTGCTTTACCACCTACATTTGTGTATATATTTATATCTATTCTAACTGGGGAGGTAAAAGGCAATACTGTGAGTGCCAGCTGAGTTAAAAGAGCATTGTCAAAGGAATCCTCTCACAATTCCTATTTGTATCCCATCTGCTAGAAGTGTATCGTATGGCCAGTCAGCCATTTCATTAGCTAGAGTGTTCCTGCTCACATGGCCATCTATACATCTCATTGGCTAGGACCGTGTCACATGGCCAGCCAGTGATCTCATTGGCTACAATTATGTCACATGACCATCCACATATCTCCTTGGCTAGAACTGTGTTACATAGCCCCCTATGCCTGCAAGGGGTTTGTGGGGGGGAAAATATGCTGGGAACATCACTGCCTCCCAGTTCCCCTTTATCTTAAATCAAGTTTCTGTCAGTGGGGGAAAGGAAGAGACATGGGCTAGGCAGCCAGCAGTGTTTGGCACAAGGTGGGAGCTTCTCCATCTCTTACCCATCTATGTCTGATTGGGGCATGTGTGGTTCTCAACCTTCCTAATGCCGCGACCCTTTAATACAGTTCCTCATGTTGTGGTGACCCTCAACCATAAAATTATTTTCGTTGCTGCTTCATAACTGTAATTTTGCTACTGTTATGAATCGTAATGTAAATATCTGATATGCTATATGTGTTTTCTGATGGTCACGACCCACAGGTTGAGAACTGCTGGAAATGGAGGGCATATTCAGTGTAAGCTCCAGTCTGTGTAATACACAAAGTCCCTGGTGGCATGAAATGCCAAATGAATAGGATAAGCAATAGGAAGACTTCATGCAACTCTGTGAGGGGAAAAAAAAAGCCATTGAGTGCATTGTAAGGGAAAAATAATCCAACATTTATTTGAAGTGAGTTAGAAATACCTATAATTAAATTAATCTAGCAGATGGTTTATGCAGCAGCTAAACTTGTGTCTAGCATCTGTGAAATAATGATAATTTATGATTTCTTCCCTTAAATGATCATATTTTGATTGGTGGCATAGTACTAATACATGAAAAGTTAAATAATAACCAATTGAACAACTTCCCAATCAAAGAAGGAAAGGTTACTGGGCTGGAGTGGTCACAAAAGGCTTCATGGAACAAGGGAGGCGTGCCTGAAACTTCGGATGGGGGGCGGTGGATTTGGGCAGCTAGAGAAGATGGTGCAGCATGCACAGTCCTGGCCCGGGATGGCCTGTTTCGGATGAGGAATTGTGAGACAACTAGCTTAAGGGCAAGGTGTGCAGAGACTGCTAGTTGCTTACATATTACTATCCTTTTCCTTTTTCTTCCTAGGAAAACGCCAACTTTATTGGATATAATAATATGTCCACTTATAAAACTACATTTCCCAACATCTTTTGCAGCAAAAATGGACAATGAGACATAAGCATGAGTTTTGGGGTGAGTCTGGAACTCACAGGATAGGGCTCCTGGCTCTCTCGTGGCTCTCTTGCACTTGCCCATGTTTCCTCCATAGCCATGTGGCCCCGAGGACACCACATGCCCTGGACTGATGGACTGCAGCTGGGAACACAAACTGAGCTAGCCTGAAGCTGGCCTGGACACTGCTCCAACGTGGGGCAACATTTCTGGGCACTGGCTTTGATTCTAGCTCTGCTGAAGCCATAGCTACACTCCTTCTTTGGGTGGATGAAGGGAAATGGGACCTTGAAACTCAGGGGTTTAATTCCACAGAAATAAGCTTTTTCCAATACCTCATCCTCATGTGTGAGACTCAGAAAACTCTTTTTCTCAGGATGTCACAAGCAGTCCACTCTCATGAGCAAGAGTTGGGGCTGACAACTCTCCCTACTGATAACATAGCCAGAGCTTATAAGCTTGGCACTGTGGTCTCTGCAGTAAGAGGATCCACATGACAACCTGTAGCTCTCAGTCGTGATATCCCTATGCTTGCCAGCAACCGTGTTGTAGTTAGCCATTACCCTGCTATTCCATGATGCCAGCATAAATACTCCAGAAGATTTCAGTGGTTCTCTATTCAAGAGTCCAGGCAACATGTTTAAAAGAGCATGGTGGGGAGTGAAGGGTAGTTAAAGTTGAGCATCGGGCCCTAATCCCAAATCTGCCCATCTAACCACCTTGCCAAGAACAGAGAAGCTGTACCTAACTTCTTTAGGGGGTCCAGTGTAGATGCTCTTTAGGCCTCTCATGTGCCTTCCAGGAGTATCCTCTGCCTTTTCCCAAGGTCAGTTGGGTCCTTCAGAAAGCAGACGCTGAGACTGAGTTAGGAGCAGAGATTTAGGGGATGAGGAGGTCATATCTGTGAAAGATGAAGGCGAAAAGAAGAGCAAGATTATGCTGGGAGAACTTCAACCTGTGATGCAGATCTGACCAATCTCTGCCAACCCAGCAGAGAGCTTTGGAACTGAGATGACCACTGGAGAGGTCTTGCTTTGGGCGGAAATAGTCAGATTCCCTTGCTGTTGTTGGTGCTGTTGTTAGTCACTAGCTGGCAGATGCCTAGGAAGACTGTGGTCTCAGAGAGAGAGCTGATGCAGATTCTGAAGGTGCTAATGGCTGCAGGTCATCAGCTAAGTGCTCTTCTCTCAGCTGGACAGCAATTCTTCTTGAAAGGAGAGCTTCGAGGCACCTCAGCAGCTCCTACATCCCTCTGTATTCCACCCTCCCTTCCTCCCCAGAGTCCTCAGACTTCTGGGACCATCTGCCCTCCCTCAGAAACCATCAAGTTTCAAATTCTCTCATGCATGTGATAAATTTTTGGCCTTGGATACTTACTTACTGCTGAGCATTTCTTCTCTGCAGTTTCTGCTGCCCTGTGAAGTGCTCTTATAGGGCCTTCCAATTTGGGGCCTGGGAAGGAACAGGGTGAGCTCTGATCCTCTAGGGGTGGAAGGGCCACACTGGCTGAGCTTGTGCTCAACTACAATGTTTAAAATGCAGCAAACCTCTCAGCTCAAGGATGACTCTCCTTCACAGACCCCCCTATTCGCATAATTTGTTTTCGTTTTGTTCTCATAATATTTTTTTAAAATTTTTATTTTTCAACTAGAGGCCTGATGCACGAAATTCATGCAAGGGCTTGGCGGCCCTTGCAGCCCCTGGCTGCCTTGGCCCATGCAGCCCAGCTTCATCTGGAAGGTCATCTGGATGGTTGTTCTGCTGTTTGGTGTAATTAGCATATTAGCTCTTTATTATATAGGATTATAGTTGACATTCAATGTTATTATATACTAGTTTCAGGTGTATGGTATAGTGGTTAGTCAATTATATACTTTACAAATTCATCCCCCTGATAATTCAAATACCCATATTGCCTGTATTTCCTATGCTACATCCCCATTACTATTCTGTAACTACAAATTTGTACTTCTTCATCCCTTCACCTTTTTCACCCAGTCCCCCAACACCCTCCCCTCTGGCAGCCATCAGTCTGTTCTCTGTATCTGTGAGTCTCTTTCTATTTTGTTTGTTTGTTTTGTTCTTCAGATTCCACATGTAAGTAAAATCCTATGGTATTGGGCTTTCTCTGTCTGACTCATTTCGCTCAGCATGATACCCTCTAGGTCCATCCGTGTTGTCGTGAATGACCTATTCACATAGTTTTGATGCTATTTCCTAAGGACAGTAACCCAGACTGTGTTGTGCTAAGAACACAGCTGCTTCCTTCCTGTGATCATTGGCTCACAAAGGGAGCTGGGCCTGAACTCCAGATGACCTTCCCTGAGAAGCAGAAGACTACACTCAAGTCCACTGTGACACCCTAGAGTAGCGGTTCTCAACCTGTGGGTGGCGACCCCTTTGGAGGCTGAATGACCCTTTCACAGGGGTCGCCTAAGACCATCCTGCATATCAGATATTTACATTACGATTCATAACAGTAGCAACATTACAGTTATGAAGTAGCAACGAAAATAATTTTATGGTTGGGTCACAACATGAAGAACTATATTTAAAGGACCAGAAGGTTGAGAACCACTGCCCTAGAGTGATCCCCCTGCATCCTTGTGGTCACCTTGCTACATGTTACATTCACCACTTAACATCTGAGGCAGCCAAGATGCCATGTGCTGATGTGACTAGAACAGAGGGAACCGGGACGTGGACATAGATCCACCTGGCAGCACGGTCCACGCACTTCCTGTTTGTCTGTAGTCAGTAGGAAAGTGGGAACTTCTGAAACCATCCATTCATTTGTTCAGCGCATGACTCTTACTCTAATAGGGTTTCTGCTTCCAGGCAGCTTACATTTGGTGGAAGCACCGACACTAGTTTCACTTGTCGTGCTAGCGAATGTGGACTGAGTATTGCCAGACTCAGGCTGAGCTGTTCTCCTAAGTTGTCTTCCCACACCACCCAGGAAGAAGAGGGGGATATTTTACATCTTCACTTTGCTGCCAATGAAGCTGAGGTTTAGCAAAGTTAAGCAACTTGCTCAAGGCCATGCAGCAGGTAAGTGGCAAAGTGGGGATTTAATCTCAGGCAGTCTAATGCCAGGGCTCCTGTACTTAATTGCTGGTTACACAACTGCTCCTTCAGGAAATGAAGAGGCATGGAAGGTCTTTAAAGCAAAGCAGTTAGGTAGTGAACGAGGATATGCTGCTACAGCAGGACACCACCCAATGCGACAGAGGGATAGCGTGCTGGTCCACGCCTGGCTGCTGGGTCCATGATTGTCATGAGACTGATCATGGGGTTCCCCCCTGAGATGGATTTTTCAAAATGATGTTCAGCTAAAAAGATTAAAGACTGCATTGGAATATTATTACAATTTCAGAAAATCCTATCACTGGGTGTGGACAACGTGAACGCAGAACTATTCTTTCAAATCCAGAAGACGAGAAAGAGGTGGCCCCTCCTGTTCTAGAACAGAAAGAGGGGCATCTTGATCCCCGCAGCCGGCGTGTGTGAGTGCTGGGTGCTTTCTATGTGTTGGGAAGAGCCAGCACTTCCCCCTCCCTCAAGCACTTTGAGGGAAGCTGTGGTTTTCAACATTTTTACAGATACATGTGTAGCTTTTGTTCAGATGGCATTTTATGTAAACACTGGGCATAAGACACATCCAGAGGAGCTGCTGTGGGGAGGGGAGGGTCTCCTGGCTTTTGTCTCTCCTAGGCAGCTTCACAGAGCGGGACTGAAAATCACAGGAGAATTCAGGTTCCCTGTTTGTGTGCCGGCAAACGTTCTTAATCATAGGACACAATAACCCATTTTGGGCAGCAGGCAGCATGAGAACCTTTCCAGTCACCAAGCAATGCAGTAGTGAGCAGCAGGTAGGGAACTGTGGAAGGTAAGAAGCGGGCCTTGCCCAAGAGCCTGTGCTTGCAGGCCTGGGAGAGGCCTGGGAAGTGCTCCCTGGGCACGGCCAGCCTGGCAGATGGAGTTGGGAGGAGAGATAACAGGGAGGTCGTAGATTTAGAGTCACACATCTGGTTCCTTGGGGTGTTGGGTGGGGAATTAGAGGGAAAGTCCCTGTTATCAGTTCAGCCTGAGATTGAGCAATGCTGGTGATTTGTGGGGACAGGATGTTACAATCCAAGCATATGGTCTGAGATGTGCTATGCAATCAGATCCAGTCATAAATTAGGGTATGGCTGGGGGGTAAGGTTTTGATCCAATTATAAGATTTGTGATGCTTATTTTTAATGTTTTGGGTTGGAACTCAGAGAAATACAAACCACATTTGGGCTGACTTTCATTAGCTTTCAGTAGCTTTCAAACAATTTTTGCAGTTGTTTCCAAATATTTCTTAACAGCAGAATTCTGTTTTCAAATGAAATCATACTTACGATTCCATGGTATTGAATAGTCAATGCAGTCGTTCATAAATGTAATTTGTAAGTCTAAATGTATAACATCTATTTCAAGTAAAGTTTATTGGGGGAGAAAATGGGTCTGTCTTGATGCTTCTCAATATTTGAAATTAAAACTTAATGTCACAGTCTTTTATCAATTTCAGAATCCAATTTGTTACAGATTTTTTTCTTTTTTAAAAAATATATTTTATTGATTTCTTACAGAGAGGAAGGGAGAGGGATAGAGAGTTAGAAACATCGATGAGAGAGAAACATCGATCAGCTGCCTCCTGCACACTCCCTACTGGGTATGTGCCTGCAACCAAGGTACATGCCCTTGACCGGAATCAAACCTGGGACTCTTGAGTCCGCAGGCTGACGCTCTATCCACTGAGCCAAACCGGTTAGGGCAGATTTTTTTCTTTATTACCACAGATTTGAGGAAACAGTGGTTTACACAGATGAGGGGCAGTAAAAGCTGTGTTTTTAAGTAGCTTGCTATTTAAGATATTTTATCCTAAGTTTTCCTCCGAAATATGAAATACATTTTATTGGCACACAAGAGAGTGCACTAGTTGTTTCCCATGAGCTCATATTTTAAAATTAAAGTTTAAAACCTCATTATTTTGTAAGTTATAGTTGAGGTACCCAGTGCTATTTATTTCTTCTGAATGGTTTCCTGGTCTCAAATTCCACCTGCTCCTGGGAAATTCCAGAATCTTTTGGGACAATCTGGGTGTCACTAGTGGTCCATTTCACTGGTTTTCAATCTGTGTTTCATGGAAACATGGATTTCATTTTAAAATATACTGCCCATGTTCAAATGTCATCTTAAAAAGTACATGCATTTGATCACATTGGAGACATCTGACTGTATTGTCCAGCACTCCTCCACAAACTTCATAAAGCATTTTCTGTCACTGTCGGTTAATGGGAGCGAATACTGAGGTTAATAGAAGACAAACCTTTGTAACAGGGATTTAATTACCTTTGTAATGTCCATTTTACTCCTCTTTCTTAAAATGAGACCCCACAACTATGTACGCAGCGAGAAGACATTTCTCAGACTTCAATAAGATGAGACAAATGACCTAGTCCTAGTCAATGAGAGATAAACAGAGTGTTATATGGCACTTCCAGGGCATTTCTTTTTTTTTTTTCCCCCGAGGGACTATTTATTTATTTATTTTTCTTCTGCATTTTCTTCTTTATTTTTTTTTTTTAATTTTTCGCTAAAAGTATTACAAAGGGTATTATATAAGTGTCCTTCCCCCGCGCCCTTGACAAACCCCTGCCTCCAGGGCATTTCTTACAGGAGATTTAGGTCTAGGGAATTCTCCACTTTGTGCTTCCACACTTTCCTCTTCCTTAGTCCTGGAATGTGAATGTGAAAGCTGGAACTCCAGCAGCCACCTCAGACCATGAGGTGATTGTGAGAATGGCAGCTTAAGAATAATAGTGCAGAATGATGGAAGAAACTGGAGGCCTCTGTTATGGTGGAGCCATCACACTATCTCTGGAGTCCTTGCGCTGAACTTTTTCCACTTCTGCTTGCTTATACAGGCAGTCCTCGGGTTACCTCAGACTGGACAGAACGTCATTTCATGGTTATGTTGCGATCTCCCATTTATTTATAAAAAAAAAATGTTCCTTCTTTTCAACGTATGTACATATGTGCTTTATGTTTTTTATTATTTACTGTATTTACCACAAGTAAAGGTCAGGGTTTGTTATCTTTCTTTTAAATTTTTTTAATGCTTCATTTCATTACTGCTGTGTTTGTGCTCCATGGGAATGGCGTAGGTGCTTATGTAGGTGGGTTCCGACTTACGGAGAAAATTGCGTTACGCCATAGAAACGGATCTCCAACATAACCCTAGGACCTACTATATATAGCCCATCCTAACTGATATATCCTTCTGATTATACACAATAGACACCCATATAATGTTGGATTAAGCAATAAAGTATTTAATTGCTTTATATAATAGGGAGTCAGTAGATAGACATTAACAGAGTTGATTTAACATCTTGGTAATCCCATCATGGACTTTTCTAACCTCTGCACTTAAAAAATGTCTCCCCTCACAGTCCCACAATATCTACACACAATCACAACCAAGGAAGGGGGCAAAGCAGCTGTTCCATCTTTGAGCATCCCTGTCTTTTTTAAAATCAAGGAATACACAGTTCCAATAACTCTCCAGCAGACTTCCCCGTATTAGACAGACCTGGACATCATGCCCACCACTAGACCACTCACTAACAAAAGATGGTTACCATGATTGACTGAAATGCAAACACGAGTTATCCCTTGAGATTGTGTACTTTGCAACCTAAACATGGGAATTCTGCAAACTTAGGATGAAGGAGTAAATGGCTCCTGGATGGGTAACATAATAGACTTTCTAAGAGATTTTAACAATAGCATTCAGACTGGCAGGCCTAGTAAAGAGCAGTGACCCTAAAGGGAACCTACTGCAGGACCTCTTGGGACTTGCCTCTGCCTACAGGGGAGGTGAGTCGTCTCCCAGGCTGGCTCTGGGGAAGCCAGAGAACACTAGCCGGCAGGACTTTCCTAGGAAACATTGCGGGGTGGGGAAAAAGGACCCCCACACTCAAGTTTCCTCCTCTCGGGGTAGAATAAAGTGGAAGTTGACCCCCTGCTCTGCACAGTCATGTCCACCAGCTTAATCTGCTACAGCTGGGAAATGAGGTTGACTGCATTAACAAAATGTGCACAAAACATTTTTTTTAAATATATTTTACTGATTTTTTACAGAGAGGAAGGGAAAGGGTTAGAGAGTTAGAAACATCGATGAGAGAGAAACATCAATCAGCTGCCTTCTGCACACCCCCTACTGGGGATGTGCCCGCAACCAAGGTACATGCCCTTGACTGGAATTGAACCGAGGACCCTTCAGTCCGCAGGCCAATGCTCTATCCACTGAGCCAAACTGGTTAGGGCAGTGCACAAAACTTAAAAGGCTACAATAGTAAATAATTTTCCCTAAAATACATATTATTCCTCCTTTTTAGATAAAGTATATGGAATATTTAAAAAAAATTTGAAGATCAAGGTCATCTTTAAGAATATCCATTTTTAACAGATTTATTGAGATAAAATTTACTTACCCTAAATGGCACCTGTTTAAATGCACAACTCAATGGTTTTTAGTAGAACTGTGTAACCATCACCACTACCTAATTTTAGGAAATTTTCATCACTCCAAAAAGAAACCTTGTATTTATTAACTGTCACTCTCCATTACTGCTGTCCTGCATTCCTCCACCCGCCACTCCCCATCCCTGCTCTTTGTCTCTATGAATTTGCCTAATTCTGGATGTTTCATATAAAGGGGGCAATCACTTACTTTGTGTAATGTTGTAGAAGTTTATCCACAATGTAGCATGTATCAGCACTTCATTTTATTGCCTAATACTATTCCATTATATGCGTATACCACATTTTATCTACCCATTCATCCTTGGATGGACATTTGGACTGTTTCTCCTTTTTGGTTATTATGCATTATGTGGCCATGAATACATACATGCGTGTGTGGTTTTGTGTAGACATAAGTTTTCATTTCTAAGACCATCAATTTTATGGAAGAGGACCACGTACTTTGTGGAAGAGGACCACGTTAAATGATAGTAGGCATAAGTGCTTATGAATATCAGGTACTGTTCAACTTCTCCTCCATACTGCTTATTGCTGTGGCCACAGTGATCCTGTCAAGAGCATTCAGAGGAGATAGAATTCCAGTGAGGGGAAGAGGGCAGGAGGTGTGTGTGTGTGTGTACATGCACCCACATATGTGTATCTTGTTTTAAACCATGGTGTCATTTACTAATCAGTCTTTATTCTCCCATTGACTTAGTCAGTTGTCATTGTGTCAACTCAGTTTAGCCACTGAGCCCTGACAATCTACAAGGCCTTGCTGCGGCCACTAAAGCTTGCTTTCATGTCTCTCAGCTTTGCACTGGCCTCTGGCAGCTGCCCCTGCTTAATAAGTGGATACTTGGTTGGGTACAGTGTACACAGAATAATTCCAGGATGTTTTTATGAAGTGCTGAATCTCTTTGTTTTTATTTTATTTTATTTTATTTTATTTATTTTGAAGTGCTGAATCTCTTGGGAGGATTGACTACATGTGTGCAAATAGGTAGAGAATAGTAACAACTAGCTTTTAGTGAGTTATCTCAGTGGCCAGACAAGTGATTTTTCAGCCTGGCTGCACATTAAAATCATAAGGAAGAGCTTTTAAAAATGCCCTAGCCCCACTACTAGAGATGCTGATGTAATTGGTCAGGGTTGAGATGGAGGCATTAGTTTTATTAAAATATCTCCAGGTAAGTGTAAGATACATCTTGATTTAAGAACTACGTATGCCAGACAGTGTGATGGAATGGGCACTTTTGCTGCATTATCCCCCATCTGCTCCATAATCTGCGTGGTGGATGTCAATATATCCTATTACAGACTTTAAACACATTTATCGAGCACTTACTATGTGCCAAGCACTTTTAAACATTTTACATGAACAACTTATTTAATAATTATAATGGACCTTTGGAATAGCGGCTATGACCACCTGCATTTTAGATGGAGAAGCAGAGTCTCACAATGGTGGAGTAACTTGCTCACATTGTGTGACTAATAAATGGAGGAGGAGGAGTTAGAATTGGAATCCACAGTTTTAACCCTCACGCTCTATTCCAGAGGAGAAACCAGCATTCAAAGGTCTGTTCTAGGAAAATAAGTTATTCACAAGGGTAGTTTGGTAACCAGGTCTTCATACTCCAAATAATAGCAATAATGCTACTACTACCAGTTGTGATAATAGTAATAATAAAAAATAACAATATAATAATAACAGTAAAATTATCATTTCTAACATGTCACTAGCATTTATTGGGAGCTTCCATAATCCAGATTTCATTTAATTCTTGTACCAAATTCACTAAAGTACCTTCTATTATCTCTACTGTTTTGTTCGGATCAGATAATGGACGCTTAGAAGGATAAGGATGGTGCCTGAAGTTCAGGGTGGAGCTGGGATTTAAACCCAGGTCTGGCTGACTACCACGCCCACCGGCTCCATGGCCCTCTACACACATAAACATGAATGTAAGCCCCAAGAACAGTGCTCTTCCCTTCAGCCCTTCCCATGACCCCTTTGTAGGCGTTATCAAATTCCAGGTTGTTGTTTTTTGTGTTGTTGGGTTTTTTTTGGTAAATCATGTCACAAAAAGCTTATTTGAATAAGTGGTTCTGGATGAGTATTGGCCCTATGTGGAAAAAAGGGATAATGAGATTTGCAGAAAAGTGAAAAAAGTCATGGAGAATTAGCCTAGGCTGCTGGAGGGCAAGGGTAAGTCTCCCTCATGTGTGTATGAAGCATGTCCGAAGCTTGGGTACATTGTCTAGGCAGAACAACCTCTAGGAGGGAGGGTCCAGAGTGGATGACGAGGAGGAAGAGGTGGTCTGGCCAGGAAAATGAAGGAAGACGGAAAGATGTTACCTGAAACCAGAGATCTAATAGATATAACTGATACCTATTCCTGGTGCAGGGAAAACTGATGGGCAACTAGTACAGAGGGAGGCAGGCAGCTTCAGAGGTTGAGGGTGCAAAGTCTGTTTCATGTCCTGGAAGCAGATTGGATGTCCTAAAGGGATGCAAAAATGAGAGGAACCGGGGGCGGGGTGGCTGTCAGTCATAGCTCACGATGAGAAAATGTCAAATTTATATAAAGAGGAACTGGGAGTCATACCTTCCTTATTTCAGGAACAAAAACACTGGGGAGAATCGATGAAACTAAAATTTCATGAACATTTCTTGTAGTGTTCTGGGCGAAAATCGTGCTGAAAAGGCTACAAGGTACAAGGCTTAGGTTGAACTGTAAAAGTGGAATAGACGTTGGGAGGCTGTGGAATAGACGTTGGGAGGCTGTGTCATTGATCCCACAGCCCTTGCTGTTGAAGGATGAGTCCACCCTTCCATGGCATATACTGCTAATAGCCCTCGTCAAAGGGCTCCTGACTGCTCCCAGCCTCCAGTGAGCTGCTCGGGCCACGTGGTATCCTGACCGCTTCTGAGGCATCTTGGCAGCAGTGCTGAATTCCACGGACTTCCACCAGAGGTGATGAATTTATGGAACAAATGTGTTCTATCTGGAGAGCGGGTCAGCTCACAGTCCCCTGCAACAGCCGCTGAAAGCCAGTGTTGTGATTGCTCCCTGGTGTGTGAGTGCGTGTGTGTGGGCACACACGTGTGAAGTTTTAGGTGGGAGCTGGAGGCAGGGAAAAGGGGAAGGTCAATATTTATGAGTGGGTTTCTCAGATTTTATTTTATTTTTATTTCATTTCCATGATCAACATATGCCTTCTGGTGTCTAAAGCCCCATGATTTCGCATTTATAAGTGACTAGAAACAAAACCTTATTATAGGAAATTAGATTCTGTTGCTTTAGCTTATTTTTCATTTTTGACTTCATAAAAATGGAAAGAAATTCTATTACCAGAGAGAAGGCTTTCACTTAGAATGTTATTAAAAAAAAATACCCCATATGGCTGGGATACAGACTGGACTCTGTAAAGCTGCAAATATATTCACCATGCGGCCCAAGTTTTCTGCGCACCTTTCTCCAGCCCCGGGCAACGTAACACACGCTGTTCCCTCTCTCCAGGCCGCAGGTTCTTTCTTGGTTTCTTCCCTCTTTTAATTCCTCCCTGTTGGAATGGGACGCTTCTGCTCTTCACACATGACTAAACTTGGCCTAGAACTTGCTCATGCTTCACCGGGGGCACTCTCCTACTGGGCCATCCGTTCCAATTATTTAAACCACATGACTCATCTATGGAAAATCCCCAGGTTTCAGCCATTTCCAGACATTCTGGCATCTTTGCAGTAATGTTGTAATTTTTCCAAAAGGCTGAGTTTATTTTTTTTTCATTGTTAATTTACACCGTTCAGAGATCCTGTCCTGGTGAATCCCATTGCCTTTGCCAAACAGATGATCTAGTTTTCCAGGGTCTGGCGTGAGTCGGGACGCTGGTGTTGCCTGAGTGTTGAATGTGGAGCAGCAGCGTTTATCGAACACCCGCTGTGCGCCTAATACCACACTGGCAGCTGCAAGCACGTTGGGAAGAGAGCAGTGACATTGCATTTGCCCCCAAGGAGCTCGCCCTGTAATGGGGAAATGGGGTGAAAAACAAACATTGATGGAAGCAATTAAAAAAAGAGAAAATAATCAAAGACCAAGGACTTCATGTGCCCCAACTTTGGCTGGCCACCCCCCGCCCCACCCAGTGGGACCCCCAGGAGCTGAATCTCGATGAGAAAACAGGGAGGAGCAGGGTGGAGAGGCACATGGTAGGTAGGGCCTGCTCACAAAGGAGATGTTCAGGGGCCTTTGCAATTTCTGCCATATCTGCCAATTTCTGTCCTTATAATTTTTAAACATTTTTTATAATTCTCACTAAAGAATATGCTTTATTGATTTTGAAAGAGAGGGAGTGAGGGGGGGGAGAGAGAGAGAGAGAGAGAGAGAGAGAAAGAGAGAGAGAATGAGAGAGATGGCACGCCCCTGCTGGGGATTAAACCCTGAAAGCTAGGTATGTGCCCTAACTGGGATTGAACCCTCAGCCTTTTGGTGTATGGGATGACGCTTCAACCAACTTAGCCACCCAGCCAGGGCTTATTTTTAAACATTGTATTCACTTTTTCTAGAAGTTATATTCATTTATTTTTAAAAGTGATTGAAAAATTAAAGGGGAAAGGAATGTCAATATCAATACAATAGTTGTGAATACATAATAAGGACATATCTACCTTGGTATCCATTGTATGAATACAAGGAAAGCAAGACAATATGGTTACCTTCCAGCTGGCTGTTGATGCTGGTGGAAGCTGAGCGGAGAGTGGTTGTTTTGGCACCACAGGAGGTTGCCCAGTGCGAGGAGGCATGTGGGCCACCAGCCTGAGCTTACACACCTCACTTCTGTGAGGTCAGAGGGGCGGGAAAGAGCCATGAAAGGGGAATGCTGCCCGCCGCTCTCACTGCTAAGCTGTGTTACTTTCTCCTCAGAGGCCTTACAAGCTGCGGGGCCCGGGCCTGGCCTGGTAGGGCCTGCTCTCTCGGGAACAGGAAAGGTCATGGTCAGGAGGTGTTTCGGCTGAGGGCTGCTGGGTACGGTGTCCAAAGTGGTTCAGTTGTAGTTTAGGCTAAGCCATTGCCAGATTCTGGCGTTCAGTGGCAGAGCCCCGCTGCTCTGGTTCAGGCTGCCAGATCTCTCCGTGGAAGTGCACCGGTGGACAGCGAGGAGGAGGGTCAACCGGGGGAAAGGTGGGAGGTAGAGATTACAGGCTGGACAGTTATTAGAAGTTTGCTCCACACATGTCCATCCTGGGGACCATAGCAGCTCACCACCCCTGAGTTTCCTCTTCCTGGGGGCTCTGCCCACCTGCTAGTCCCCGTCACCCCTGTCTCCTGCCCTGCCTATAGTTTGGATTTCGTCTCTGATGCCACTGTGGCTGATAGGGAGAAGCTAGGAAAATTCCTGGGCCAGTGGAATGGAGAAACTGAGGCAAGAAAATTAAATAAAGGCCAAGCAGTTTGTGCAGCTTACAGCCAGCCTGTGAAGCACAAGACCTTATCTTCCCCAACCAAGGACTCTGAGAGCAAATGGTTCAGACACTCCTCCCTAACCAGAGAATACATTGCTCAAGTCGACCTGGGCCAGGGAAAATAGAGAACAGAGGCCCAATTAATGCCATTTG
This sequence comes from Myotis yumanensis, assembly GCF_028538775.1. Classification (NCBI taxonomy): domain Eukaryota; kingdom Metazoa; phylum Chordata; class Mammalia; order Chiroptera; family Vespertilionidae; genus Myotis; species Myotis yumanensis. The sequence continues at coordinate 78,082,292 of NW_027223759.1, forward strand.
TGCCAGCCAAACTCAAGGACAGATGAAGCTGGGGAACAGCTTCAATAACCCCATTGAAGCCAGACAGACCTAAGATAAAAGTAAGACAGACCAAAGAACAATCCAAAACTCCCCTTTACACTCATTTTGGTGAATCAGCATATTAAAGATGCCCCTGGAAAGCTGATGAATATTCTGAAACCCTACCCTAACATTCTTTTTTTAAAAATATATTTTATTGATTTTTTTACAAAGAGGAAGGGAGAGGGATAGAGAGTTAGAAACATTGATGAGAGAGAAACATCGATCAGCTGCCTCCTGCACACCCCCTACTGGGAATGTGCCCGCAACCAAGGTACATGCCCTTGACCAGAATTGAACCTGGGACCCTTCAGTCCGCAAGCCGATGCTCTATCCACTGAGCCAAACTGGTTAGGGCGTCTCCCCTAAGATTCTTGCCTGCAGAAAAAAAGAAAAAGAAAAAAGAAAGAAAGAAAAGGATAAAAAGCTCTCAGGACAAAGACACAATGAGGGCTCACTCTAGAGCAGGGGTGGGCAAACTTTTTGACTCAAGGGCCACAATGGGTTCTTAAACTGGACCGGAGGGCCGGAACAAAAGCATGGGTGGAGTGTTTGTGTGAACTAATATAAATTCAAAGTAAACATCATTACATAAAAGGGTACGGTCTTTTTTTTTTTTTTTTAGTTTTATTCATTTCAAACGGGCTGGATCCGGCCCACGGGCCGTAGTTTGCCCACGGCTGGTCTAGAGCACGCCCAGGCCCCTTCCTGGGCATGAACTTTTTATTTCTTCCTATACTTGAAGGGTCCGCACAAGATTTGCAACCAGGAGAGCTGTGGGCAGCAGCAGCTGGACCCAGGCTCACCCCCAATGCTGTCGCCAGGGCTCCCTTCTCTCTGACTGCCCAGGGAGCTAACAGCAGCCCTGCCTTGGCTCATTCTTTCTTATCAATTTCTAGGGACCCAAACCAGAGACGTGCCTATGCTATTTCCTCTTGCTTCTTCTACCCTAATTTCTTTTTTGTTCCACTGTCCCCAGCATTAATAAACATGCTCTCAAATCCACCTGGACCCGTGTTGTGAAGTCTTTCCTACAGGAAGTCAAGAACCCACACACTGCAGGCTGGCCTGAGGCAGATCTGCTTCGGACCCGTCCCTGTCCGGTAATATCACCTTTGGAATATCTCCTGGCCCTTTTCTGTGCTGCCCACATAACACATGTGACTATAAGGTTGTCACGTCTATGACAGATAAAAAATGCTAAAGGAAGCAGTATGAAACAGCTGCAACAATGACCTGGGGAGGCAGGTGCTGAAAGGGTGTTGCCATCAGGGGCTGGCCCCACCCCCAAACAACTAGTGTTAACACCCCCAACACCTAAGCTCCCTGTGACTGTGTCTGTCCCCAGGGCCACAGTTCATCCACCACATGAGGAAGTCTAGCACCCAGGACCCATTAGCACAGGACAGACAGAGGGAGGAACATGAGGGCCTGGCAGCTGAGCCTGCAGCTCTGCATCCCTGAGCTGGGCTTGTGAGTAATGTAGAGCCCTACTAAGTGATAGCACTGCGGTATCTGTCCTCCTGACACACTGAATGGGACAGAGCCTTCCCTAAACACATGGCTCGAGGGGCTGTGGGCGGCATGGTCAGGGTCTGTTGCTCAGACACGTGGGGTGTGCACCCCCCCAGGCACGCTCTCCCCTCCCAGGCCCAGCTGTGTCCCCGGTCTGCTTGTGTGCCCCCTTTTTTCTCCTCACACTACCCTGACGAACTGGAGTCACTTCCTGTCTCTGAGCTGTGGGATCTTGGAAGCTGTGCTCATGTCCTGTGTCCCCACACATACTGTGGCATTAGCACCATGTGGACCTGGCAGTCAGTCTGCTTAGCCGGTAATCAGGAACCTCCTTCAGCTAGCTTAAGCAGAAAATGTCCAAATGAGATCCGTTAGTTCAGGTGTTCACAGAATCTATGGGAGGGCCAGCATTAGGCTTGGAGGCCACTCGATCAGGAGCCATGCTCCAGCTCCCGACCCCATGAGGCTGGTCAGTAAAGACCCACATCTTCCACCATCAGGTCCGGATACCTCTGTTCCCAGCCTGATTCTGGATGCTGGCGAGGGCCTTTGCCACTGCTGTGACTCGGAAGAGCATTTCTGCGTCTTAGCCTCTCTGAGCATGGACATCATTTGTGAGAGTGTGTATCTGCTTTGAAGTCTGAGGCTGGGAAAGATGTTTGTCTACACACAGGGAGGAGGTAGGGCTCATAACAAAGCACATCCTCCGAGTGTAGGACGGCTGCTTAAAAGACAATGGAGGCATGAAACCTGATAAACACTAAACAGTAAATACATACATTCAACAAATGAAACAAAAGCTTCATTTAATTTTTTTTTCAAAATTCTTTCCTATGGGCCTGAACCTTTGTTTTACCTTCCTGCCAGTGTGGTGGGAGCTTCTACGTATTGGGGATTCTGGGCGCGGCTGGAGTGGCTGAAACTTCACTTCAGAAGCATCTGCTGGGCACTTGAGGGTAGAGCACCTAGAAGGACTCCCCGGTTTTCACAGTGGTAATGAACAGACATGTATGAAGCACCCACTATTAACTTTGGATCGATTCCCGCCAGCCTGTTTAAACTTTGTACCCCACACTGATGGTTTTCCACAACATGAGTGAACAAATGTGAAAACACAAGAGAAATGACGTCAGTTTTATCTGCATCACACTGTTACGTGGGAGCTGGTCCCCTGGCTATAGGATAAGTCAACTGGAAAAGTACTCAGGCTGACTGGTCTCAGGGAATGTCCTCATTTACATGAGTCCTGGGAGAAGGTGCTCTCGAGAGGTCTCCTAGTTTGTGGTGGGATTGGAGAACCGGTGTCACACACAGACGGAATGAAGTCTTTTTCAGGCATCCGTTCTGTTAGACATGGTCTTGCCTCTCTGGCTTACCCAGTTTTGCTCACGCATATCAAACGAAACAGTCATCTCTGATACTCCAAGCCCAGGAACATGTATGTAACAATGCATGTGGGGCTTTGTAGCTCTGAGGTTTGTGCCAATGACAAAATAATTCGTAAAGGGGGACTGAGACCAAATTCTGAAATGAGATTAACTGTTTTGCCAGTTATGCTGTGCGGTGGGGGAAGGGAGAGGTACAAATAACGCAGTATCTTCCTATAGTTTATAATATCCCTAGTCTATCCTCCCACCCCTTAGCAAATGTAATATCCCAACACCAGGAAAAAATACAAAATATTATCACCAGGAACCTCAAAAACTATGAAACACAATAGTGAATAGAATCAGCTACACAAATTATGAAACTTCCTTTTTTTTTTTTTTTTTTTTAGGGATATAATCTTTCAACATTTCCAGCAGGGAAAACCATGTTCCCTGTATTACGGCAGGAACCCACCACTGCCCTTTCAGCGAGGCTCCCCTTCTTACAAACCCTCCACCTCTGTGGGGAAGGGGGTGGAGGACCTGTGTTTACTATAGGAGCTTAAAATTAAATAATTAAAACAAAATAAGCCTTTGAACACCACACCGCTAAGTCAAGAAAAATGTAAGGTACCCAGGCAAGCTACCTGTCAGCTCGGCACCTGCCCGACTTCCTGCCCGTTGGCTTTGCCTTGTCGTCTTTGTTAGCAAACCGGGGCCCTTACCTGGTTCTTTGTGCTCTAACTCCCACCTTGAAAGGCAGTTCCTGTCATGTGTCCCGGTCTTGTTCCTTTCAGTCTGGCTTGTATCCTGTCTGGTGTTCAAGTTTCCCGAGACCCGGGAATGTACCTTGTTTCTAGCTGATATGGAACGTGGTCCTGCGTCTGCTGTGACTGCCTTGGCAAGGGCTCTCTGTCTGTTCCAGGCCACTTGCCAGCCCAGATGTCTGCAGTCAGAGCTGCCAGACCCCCCTCGGCTGCGGAGTATCTGTCTGGTATCTAGTCTTTGTCCTTGTAATTCCTGCCCCATGGAATTTGGACTCGCTGTTTCTGGTGGTAGATTAATGCTTGTGAGGGGGAAAACTGGGGGTGTGGTCTCAGAATGTAGGTTGATGTCAAGTCAAGGACGGTCTTGAATGCTTACTCAAGAGGGCGGAGTTCATTGTGGGCATAACAGGGAGCGACAGTTTTCTGAGCAGGGTAATGACAGGGTCCCAGCCCCACTCCAGGAAGCGATGTTAAAGGTATTTCTGGCATAGCCCCGCCTGAGCATCGACCTATGAACCAGGAGGTCATACTTGGATTCCTGGTCAGGGCCCATGCTTGTGTAGCAGGCTTGATCCCTAGTGGGGGGTGTGCAGGAGGTAGTCGATCAATGATTCTCTCTCATCATTGATGTTTCTATCTCTCTCTACCTTTTCCTTCTTCTCTGAAATCAATAAAAAATATATTTAAAAACTATTTCTGGAATAAATAGGATAGGAATAGGACGTTATGGTAAACATGCAGCTGGAATACAGTTGACCCTGGAACAACGAGGAGGTTAGGGTAACCTCCAGGCAGTTGACTATACTTCTTGGTATAACTTTTTTGATTATACAGTTGGCCCTTCGCATCCATGGATTCAGCCAACTGCGGATCAAAAGTAGCGTTTGGGAATGGGCTGTGGCGAATGCGAAAATACTGTTTCAACCTGCAGTTGGTTGAATCTGCGGTTGCGAAACCCGAGGGTGGAAACCTGCGGTCAGAAGGGCCAACTTGCATTCACTGAAAAACATCGCCTATAAATGGCCCTGAGCAGGTCAAGTCTGTGTTGTTCAAGGGTCAGCTGTCTAATCAAGACCCGAACTCAGCTGTGCGCTGCGAGTGGAGGCGGAAGAGGACTGAGCAGAGCCAGGCCCGGTGCCGAGTCCACCGGAGTGACTGGGTGAGGCTGAGTTAGCGATATGCTGTTTGCGGGTGGGGTGGGGGGAGGCGGGGTGTGTACTCTTGGACCTGGTAGCTTCCGGTAGAGAGGGGGGCATCTGTGAGGGGTAACCCAGAGTCCCTGAGATGGAGGATGGGGCCGGGGATGGGTCAGCGTGTCCGTGTGGAGACTCGCCATGGCTTTATGATGCTGTGCAGGACCTCTGGGTGGAGAGGCCTGTGCACTCCATGTGGAGCTGAACTTGAGCTCCAAGGCAGCCTCAGGGGCGCTGGAGCCGGACACAGACCACACCCAGGGAGAGCCGTGAAGGCTTCAGGCAGAGAAACTGATTCAAATCTAGCTCACCTGTGTACGAGCCGTGTGACCCGGGCAGGTTACCTAGCACCTGTGAGCCTGCGCTCCTCATGTTTAAAATGAGATAATGACAATGCTGTCTAGCACGGTTATGAGGCGTAGTGATGCTTGATTTTAGTGCTTCTGGTGTTGTTGCCACAAAGTAGATGCGTCTTAAATTGTAGCTATTATTCTTATTATTACTAGACTTTGGTGTTCACAGATGATTATGGTATTTTGTAAAATGTGCATTGTGAGTGATCGGATGAGTCGCTTTGTGTTTTTACAGTGTTTTTTTTTTTCCCCACTTACATTCGCTTTAGTTTAAAAAATAATTTAATACTTTTTAATTAGCCGGGACAGGTTTGGCTCAGTGGATAGAGCGTCGGCCTGCGGACTGAAAGGTCCCAGGTTTGATTCCGGTCAAGGGCATGTACCTGGGTTGCGGGCACGTCCCCAGTGGGGAGTGTGCAGGAGGCAGCTGGTTGATGTTTCTCTCTCATCAATGTTTCTAACTCTCTATCTCTCTCCCTTCCTCTCTGTAAAAAATCAATAAAATATATTTAAAAAAAATACTTTTTATTTGTTGACAGTATTACAGATGTTCCCTTTTTGCCCCTTTACCTCCCTCCACCCAGCCCCTGCCCCACCCCCGGCCTTCACCACATGATTGCCTGTGTCCATGGGCTGTGCACATATGCAGATGCAGTCAAACCTCAGTTCTCAAATGTTTCCCATCTTGAACAATTTGGTTCTTGAGCAAGGTGTTCATGGAAAATGTCTTGGTTCTTGAATCCGACAACCCTTTCGTGCAGATACCTATAAGATCAGTCCTGTGTCTAAGGTGACAAGGGAGAGAATGCATGAGTGTGAGTCAGTTTATGCTGTTAACATCTCAGGAAATTGTGCTGTTAATGTTTTTTTCATGTTTTTTTTTGCTGCTTATTATTGTTAAATACATACAGTGAGTCATTAAGAAGGTTAGCGATAGCAGCAAAATAAAAAGGAAAGTTGTGAGAACAATAGAGCTTAAAAAAGAAATAATTGCTAATTATGATAGAGGTGTTCTCGTGTCTGATCTGGCTACTGAGTATGGCATGGTGAAATCAATGATTAGCTCTCAACATTAAAGGTAAGTTCTAGTGTGCATGTAAATTTTCATTTTTTACTGTACATTTCATTTCTCTTTTGTTAAATTTTCATTTACATTTCATGTCCTTTTTGTTTTTAAAGTGTTTATTTATAGATTAACCAATACATTCAAAATGTACTGTTTATAAGAATGGTTAAAATAAGGACTCATTTGGGGGTCCGGAATGGATTGATTCAGTTTACATTACTTCTAATGGGAAAAAAATGATTCGGTTTTCAAACAAATCACTTCTCATACAGCCTTCTGGGACAAATTAAGTTAGAGAGCCAAGGTTCTACCATATGTTCTTTGGTTAATCTCTTCCTGTCCCCTATACCCTACTCTCTGAGATATGTCAGTGTGTCCATGCTTCCATGCCTCTGGACCAATTTTATTCATCAGTTTACTTTGTTCATTAGATTGTACATATGAGTGAGATCATGTGATATATGATCTGACTGGCTTATTTTGCTTAGCATAATAATCTCCAGGTCCCGCCATGCTGTTTAAAGGGTAAGAGATCCTTCTTTTTCAAAGCTGCATAGTATTCCATTGTGTAAATGTACAACAGCTTTTTTATCCACTCATCTGCTGATGAGCACTTGGGCTGTTTCCAGATCTTAGCTATTGTAAATAGTGCTGCTATAGGCATAGGGGTGCATATATTCTTTCTGATTAGTGCTTCCAGATTCTTAGGATATATTCCTAGAAGTGGGATCACTTGGTCAAATAGCAGTTCCATTTTTAATTTTTTTTTAGGAAACTCCTTACTGTTTTCTACAGTGGTTGTACCAGTCTGTATTCCCACCAGCAGTGTACTGGGGTTCCCTTTTCTCCACATTCTCACCAGCACTTCTTTGTTGATTTAGTGAGGTGATATCTTATTGTGGTTTTAATTTTGCATTTCTCTGATGATTAGTGACCTTGAACATCATTTTATATGTCTATTGGCCATCTGTTTGTCCTCTTTGGAGAAGTGTCTATCCAGATCCTTAACTCATGTTTTAATTGGATTGTCTTCTTGGTGTTAAGTTGTATATATTTTGGAAATTAAACCCTTATCAGATGCATCATTGATGAATATGTTCTCCCATACAGTGATTTCCCTTTTCATTTTGTTAATGGTTTCTTTTGCTGTGCAGAAACATTTTAGTTTGATGAGTCCCATTTGTTAAAAATAAATTAAAAATTTAAAAAGTTAAAGTTGTATATTTTAATTAGTTCAACATGACACACATAATAATTATTACAATCAAGTATATTCATCTTCTCACAGTTACCTTGGTTTTGTGGTGAGAACACCTGAAATCTACTCTCCGCAAATGTCCAGTATACTATATGGAATGACTATAGTCATTATGTTGTACATTAGATCTCTAGGACTTATTCATCCTACATAACTGCAACTTTGTAGCTTTTGACCAACATCTCCTCATTTCCCCCTGCTCCTGGCCCTGGTAACCACCCTTCTATTTCTGCTTCTAGGAATTCAACTCTTTATTATTCCACCTATAAGTGAGATCATGGAGTATTCTTCCTTTTTCACCATGTTTTTAAGTTCTCTAGTTCCACTGAGGCTCTCAGGACTGGGAAGGGTAGGAAGTTTTAACATGTTTTCTGGATGAGAACCCTGGGGCCAGAGTGGGGGAGGCGTGTAGTGACACTGGGGTGCAGGCCTTCCCTTCACACCCACAAGCCTGACCAGAAATCAGCAGTTCTGGGAGGAATGTGCTGAATCTCACCAGGTTCTTAGATCTGCCCTCTTTCTATTTTGCATTGTAAACTCTCCCTGGGAACACAAATTAATTATGCCTAAGTAACCATCTGGGTGCAATTGCTTACTCTCCCTTCTGGAGAAAAACAGGAGCCCACCCCCACCTCCCAGCTCTTATCTCTCTGTGCAATTCATTTGTGCTAATACCAGATCAGGTTTACAGATTGGAATCCTTGTTCTCTGCAATTCAGGATTGTACTTCAAACTTTGTCACCATCTGTGCGGACTGCATGGCAATGGGTGGGAGGTGGGGGGTGGGGCAGCAGGCCGTGGACCCTTGGCATGAGTAATCCTGCTGGGCCTTAACTTGCAGAGGGCCAGGCCCCCTAGGCCATGTGCGCAATCACACAGGTCAGTGGGGCAGGTCAAAGGAGAGGGTGCAGGAACCCAGGAACAAAGACCTGTCCCTCACTGTCATCCATTGTCCCCAGTGGAAGCCATCCATCATGCGGCTTCCCGCCACAGCTGGATGGGCCAGCTGCCTCCCCAAGGGATCTTTTCTTTCTCTGGCTGCCCCAGGAGAACTTGATGGCTGCCTTTTCAAAGCTATTTCCTCTTAAGACCTCTTATGCACAACGTTTTGAATACTGAGAGGCCACCTCCATTTGGGACCCTTTTGAAGTTTTTTTCATTGTGGTGGGCAGAGGAATGCAAACTAGGGATCATCCTGGCTGATCCCTCAGAAGTTGTCCACAGCAAAATGGGGGCTTTGAAGTCAGGATTTTGAGTGCAAAGACATGTCATGCTTTCGAATCTCCCTTGTCTTGGTGAAGAAGAAAGAGCGAACAGGCGCATCAGGCAGCCTGTTGCTTGTGTGAATCGAGTGGTCCTGCTGATGTGATGGTGTGAGCACGGAGCTCCCAGTGAAACTGGAGGCACATTATTCTTGCATGTATGCATCACCCAGCCCGTGGTACAGCCCGTGTTACAGACATTTTCCCAGAGCCCCAAGTGAAGTCTGGTTATGTTCAGTCGTGATGGAAACACACTGCATATGTGTTGCAAGATAGCAGATGAGATTTAGTGACTCAAATGAGCAGTTAACTTAGATTTAATGGGACGGTAATTGTGCAGTGAATTTTAAATGCCCTTTTGATTATTGCATCAGGGTTTTATTGAAATACACACTTGGCGTTATGTCTTGATGTTTTAAAAATAATTACATCAAATCTAATGAGAGGGAACCCAGTAAGAACATCCAATTATCTCTCAAGGGTGCCAGGTTTTCTATTTCAGCTTTGTGGTTTTCACTGACCTTGACATTTTTCTCCTAATTGTGATATAATGGTAATACATTTGGTTGGCATAATTAATTATTGTTCTCATTGTACAGTTTTTCTAATAAGGACCCCAAATAATCTGATCTACATTTTTCTTCTTCAGGCTGCTTGCTGCTACTCACATTTGTTTTCCCCTCACCCCCTTAAGCTGGTGAAGATATGAAACAATATACTTATGATTCCCTAGATTAATGTGTTCTTCAGTCTAATTCAAGAGCAGTTTGAGAGCCTACAACATAGTAGGCTTTGTACTAGGCTCTGGGACATAAAGATGAATGCAAATATCTCTGTTGTCTGCAAGCTTTGCTCCTTTAGTCTTCTTCATCTTCCTCTTTCACCACCATAGTAGTTATTGTCATCCTCATCATCTATTCCATATGTGCTCTTCATACTGTCTTTCACATGTCTCCTCTCAATTACAGCTCATAAAAACCCTATGATTAGGTGCCAGTATTATTTGCATTCTGCAGATGAAGAAATCAAGACTTGTAGAAGTTAAATACTAGGTGTACCAGTTAATAATGCAGATTTTGTAATCAAAGAAAACACAATAATTTCAAGAGAATCATCAAAAGTGCTTTATTCAAAGTAATGTCCATCACTAGCTACACATTTCCCCATCTTTCAGGTAATTTGTGGATACTGACCCAATAGAACTTTTCTTGTTTTTAGGCAAACCATTCAGAGACCCAATTTTCCACTTATTTGTATGTTTTGAAGTGCTGCTCAGAAGGTGCGTGTGCCATCGATCAGAACAAGTGGTAATCTGAAGGAGCAAGTTCTGGTGAATACGTGGGGAGTGGGTTAATACTTCTCAGGCAAGATCTTTTAACATGTCTTTAACTGGTTTTGAAGTGTGTGATGGTGCGTCATCATTAAGCAAAATTACTTTGCTGTGTCCTCTGGAACATTCTGGTCATTTCACGATCAAAGCGTGGTTCAAATTGATTATTTGTTGTTGGTAGCAATCAGTATTAACAGTTTCACCTGGTTTTAGAAGCTCACCTTCCTGATCCCACCAAACACAGAGCATTTATCTTCTTTCCGAAGCAATTTGGCCTTGCAGTCGATGTTGATGGTTGACCTGGATCAACCCATGATTTTGTGCATTTGGGATTCTCAGAATAAATCCACTTTTCATCACTCGTCACAATTCGATGCAAAAAAGACTTTCTTTCGTGTTGTTGAAGCAACATTTTACTGATGACTTTTCGGTTTTCCATTTGTCTTTTGTTCAGTTGATGTGGCACCCATTTTCCTTCCTTTACAATCTTTCCCGTTGCTTGTAAACGATCAGAAATTGTTTGCTGAGCAACGTTTAATCTTTCTGCAAGTTGTTTTTGAGTTTGACACGCATCTTCATCCAAAAATGCTTGTAATTGTTGGTCTTCAAACTTTTTCAGTTGACCTGGACGATCTTTGTCTTTCACATTGAAATCATCAATTTAAAAGTGTTTAAACCAGCGTTCACAAGTATCTTGAGATGGAGCATGTTCACCAGAAGCTTCTCGAAGTATTCAGCAGGACTTTTCTTCAAAATAAAGTAATGAATTATAACTTCCCACAAATGCTCTTTTTGGGGCATGAAATTCAACATTTTTAAGTGTAAAAATATCTATGATGTTAACGCCTTCACCAAATTTGACATATGAAGTTTTGAAGCTTGTTGTCAATACAACAAAATAATATACATATCAAATCGCATATATATCAACATATGTGTAACTCCATCTATTGAAAAAATCTGCCTTATTAACCGGTACACCTAGTAGCTCAGCAGTGGAGCTGGGGTTCAAGCTGAGTTCTGTTTGGTCAGGGTTTCCACCCTTAGAACCTCAAGTCACTCCTCATGTCACTCTTACTCTCCACATTTGGAACAACTTTCCAGGATCTGCAGAATGGGATGAAGCTCCCAGGGTCCTCCAGGGGGCCTCAGTTAACTTTTAAAGTTCCAGTTCCACTTCTGCGCCCTGAGAGTTAACCCAGCAGGTGGGACTACTCAACTTTCCCTTTCCCCTGCTCACCAGGCCTTTGTGCACAGGGCTTCCTTTGCCAGGAGTGCCAACAATGTCCGTTCCTTCTTTTCTCCATCTGTCAAAACCCTTCCCACTCTCCAATGCCCCATCTCTCTGAAGTCCTCTCTCACCCCAACAGCAGTTCTCAACCTGTGGGTCGCGACCCCTTTGGCGGTGGAACGACCCTTTCACAGAGGTCGCCTAAGACCATCCTGCATATCAGATATTTACATTACGATTCATAACAGTAGCAATATTACAGTTATGAAGTAGCAACGAAAATAATTTTATGGTTGGGTCACAACATGAGGAAGTATTTAAAGGTCCAGAAGGTTGAGAACCACTGCACCCCGAGTTAGAATCAATTACACCTTTCTCCATGAACGCAAACCTTGTTATGTCCTTTGCAGTCAGTAGACCATTCTGCCTTGTTTACTATTCACTTTCACCCTCGGTGTTTTCCACTCCATATGGTTCTTGAATGGCTCTTGCCCGTCTTGGTAGCTCCCTAACACCCAACACAATGTTTTATAAGTATGAGTCCTAGAAGTACTTGCTGAATTAAATATTTATTTAGCTGCAAGACATGGATGGCACAATTTACACTGTTATAAGTTAGGAGAAAATGTGTTCTATAATTCTAAGATACAGTTTCTGAAATTCTCTACTAACGGGCTTTATATCAGAATCAGATCATTCAGAGAGAACTCAGAATGCTTTTTGCTTTTTGTGAACTAGGTAACTAACTACTAAAATTCTAAAGAATCATAGGAAAAATAAGGTTTTTTTAATTATTATTTTTTCATCCCTGAGGCTACTCACAGAAAGGAAAAGTTTAAACAAAATAATATAAACATGAATAAGCAATTAAGCATAGTGGTAAGGAGTGGCCTTTGGGTCTAAAGTAATGGAAAGGTACCAGCATGGATTTGTAAATTTAATCTTGTTTGTAGGTCTAGCTATATATGCAGGGGAGGCAAAAGTAGGTTTACAGTTGCTTCTGTATCATTATTTATTATTTTTCCATACACACAACTGTAAACCTACGTTTGCCCACCCCTGTATGTGTGTGTGTGTGTGTGTGTGTGTATCCTATATAATAAAAGGCTAATGTGCAAATTGACTGAACGGTGGAACAACTGGTCACTATGACATGCACTGACCATCAGGGGGCAGACTCTCAATGCAGGAGCTGCCCCCTGGTGGTCAGTGTGCTCCCATAGCGGGAGCTCCACTTAGCCAGAAGCCGGACTCATGGCTGGCGAGTGCAGCAGTGGTGGTGGGAGCCTCTCCTGCCTCCAAGGCAGCCCTAAAGATATCCGACTGCTGCAGGCCTAAGCTGTCAGTCAGACATCCCCTGAGGGCTCCTGGACTGTGAGAGGGTGCAGGGCAGGCTGAGGGACCCCCCTCCCCCTCCCGAGTGCATGAAGTTCGTGCACTGGGCCTCTAGTATACATATAACGTATATCACATATGTTATCACACGTCTTGACTTTAGGGTTAGTTCTCTTCTATGCTGCATGCTTTTGCCTTGATGCATCTCTTGATGCATTTACATATATAAATTATTGTACTTCCTTATTAAATGGTGAGCTTGCTGAACAGTTGCTCTTAAGCTTTACCTAGCCTGTCTTAATGTTTGGAAAGGAATGATGATAACAGCTAGCACTGCTTGTATCCCTACCATGCACAAGGTTCTGGTCTAAGTGCTTCTGTTCTGTTCTCATTCTCTGTTATGTATGAGGAAATTGAGGCATAAGTTTAAGTAACTTGTTCATGGTTACATATCTAGTAAGAGGGTATCCTACCAGAGTCCAACCTTAATAATGCCTGAGATAGTATCTTACCCTGCATGTGCTTATAACTTAGTTTTTTTGCAAGTGTGTTAATATATTCTCTTATATTATTCTTATTTACTAATCAACTTTACTCTAATAACTGTACTTTTTTCCTGGAGGAACAAAAATAAATAAGTGGCCAGCTCCTCTCAAAGACTAATTTACTTTGTGTAGATTCTAAAACCCCTCATGTGGAGATTCCTGGTTGGGGCACATGCCTGAGTTTCAGGCTCAGTCCCTAGTATGGAGCATTGCAGGAGGCAGTGGATCGATGATTCTTTCTCATCATTGATCTTTCTGTCTCTTTCTCCCTCTCCCTTTCTCTCTGAAATTAATAAAAAAAATAAATTAAAAAACCCTCATGTGGCCACAGGAGAACAGTGTTGTCTCTTTTCTCTCAGTATAAGAAATACCTCAGGATCTAGTGGGAATGACTTCAGAGCACTGGTGACCTGGTTCCTTGTTCTGACATCTATAATAATAAAAGGGTAATATGCTAATTAGACCAGATGTCTTTTGGACGTCATTCCGAATGTCCTTCCTGATAAAGCCTGGGCTGGAGGGAAACCAGCCCGGGTCCCGAGTGCCTGCAGGTGGCCTGGAGGAAGCCAACCTGGGTCCCAGGTGCCTGAGGGAGGCCGGTGCCAGCAGCCAGGGGAAGGAAGGCCTACTCTTGCACGAATTTTCATGCATTGGGCCTCTAGTAGTTAATAAAATTTGTGGCATTAGATAAGCCATTTAATCTCCTGGGGATGAACTGGATGGTAAGGCTAGAATTAACTGATCATCAAATGCTCTAAGATACTTTTAATCAGCAACAACTAATGAATCTTCAGTGTGTGCCAGATCTCACAAGGTGACAGAGTCAGGCCAAGCCCAGAGCTGAATAGCTTATTAGGGGCACTCTCTTAAAGCTGACGCTGGGCCCTTTTAGTTTTATGTGGAATATGAGGAGGAGTTTTATTTGTCTTTTGATTGAAAACAATAACATTTACATCTAAAATGAATCTTATTATCTTGTTTGTGCACTGTACAACTCTAGGGGGCACCACTACATTAACTGTGATGGGCTATGGCACCTTTGGAATTGGGCAATGTAGTATCTCAGTCCTCAGCAACTCAATTTTCCATAAAAGTAGCTCCTTTGATATTGTTTTATTTCTATGTTAGGACAAAGCTCCACATTGTAGAATGAGAGCTTAATATAATGGCAGAGCAACAGCAGGTCTGCATGATGCAATGGATGGATATTTTGCATCCTCTAGGTCCCTTGTATCTCTTGATCCAGACTCATTTACTTTGTGTAGATTCTAAAACCCCTCCTGTCGTCACAGGAGACCAGTGTTGCCTTTTTTCTCTCAGTGTAAGAAAGAAAGCAAAATTGAGCCAATGATGGAATTGCATTCAAAATAGAAAACTGGGAGCAGATGGTGAGGGAACGAAACAAGTTTACCAGGCTCAAGGTCAGGATCAAGGGATGAAGGGAGAGGCAGAGATGAGCAAGGCATGGAGGTGGAGTCCAGTGATGAGGAACATTTGAAGATTCAGCCGGGAATGGGAAGAAACAGAGCCAAGGAATCCAGATTTATATATATATATATATATATTTTTTTAGCTGATTCATTTTTCAAGCCATGACCAAAGGTTCCAAGAGGCCCTCACCTTTCTCTTAAAAGGCATCCAATCACCTTTTTGGTAGTGGTCAGTCTAAGTCCGATATCCCACTTATCCCAGAGGTATTTGCATTTTCACTGTAAGCCTGGGGATGATAGTAGAGTGTTAAGTGCACTTTAAGTGATGGTTAAGAGAGAAATTTTGGGAAAGGACACTTCTTGGAATGCATCAAGTCAGGTGACTCCCTGCACATGCTTTTGAAGCCTGACACAGTCCAGGAAAGGGAGAAAGCACAAGGACATCCCCACTCACGTGGTCCCAAAGGAAAATGTTTACCCAGAACTGAGAGATGTTTTCTTTCCTCTTAATAATAGAAACTCCACAGTCCACGTACTATTGAGTTCCTTTGTGTTATCTTTTTTATTTTTATAATTTTTAAACACTTTATTAAATTTATTGGGGGTGCATTGGCTAATAGAATTACACAGGTTTAAAGTGTGAAATTGTATAATGCCGCTTCTGTATATTGCCTTGTGTGTTCATCACCCATCATTTAGATATTATCACTTAGTACTCAGAGTGTTGAGGATAGGCAAAACAGTTTTTTCCTGACTCCTACAGTGCCTTCCTGACTGTATACCATTTAAAATGAAAACTCTAATTAGTTACTCAATGCAACATAATTATCTATATTACTCACCTAAGTATTTGCAGTGTTCTGGTTCCCAGAAAAATGACATCAATTACAAATTACCAAAGTTCTTTACAATTCTGTAATCCCAGGTAACCCTTTCCCTTTCTCTCTCTCTCTCTCTCTCTCTCTCTCTCTCTCTCTCTCTCTCTCTCTCATTGCCACATATATAGCATACACACTCATCACACCTCTGGCTTTCATTATATTCACTGCCCTCTGGTATAGTTTTTTAATAAATGCTTGTGTTATGTTCATTATTTATTCTTCAAAGTGATAATAGAAAATGAATGTTCTTGCTTCTGAGGCAATACACAAAGGGTTAGGATAAAATTTCCTGAAGAAACGGTGGTGTTTTATATGCGTGAAATTCTCAGTTCTGCTGTGTTCAGCTCTAATTATTGTTCAAGAAGGGATTCAAACCATGACTTTTCTATCTAGGCAGACTTTATAGGACGACCTTTTGAATTTATCTTTCAGTCACCCCCATTGGCTTTCTGGTACTTGTTGGCAGGATCCCGTGGTCCTCAAGCGCCCCATCAGCCACACAATAGTACCCTTTCTCTACCCTCTTGCCTTGTACTGTGGGCGACACTTCATACTCTGGAGTTTTCTCCCTTAGCATAATCCTGTATTCTAATAAAAAAAATAAACATTTGATCTTTCCTTTTGATTCCTTATCATAGAACTCCTAAAACACTTAGACTTTCCTGAGTGAGGAGTGTCTTTTGCTTACTAATATGATGATTCCTAGTGGGAGGTGGAGAAATTGGGGGATCCGGGAGTGAGAGTAAGGGACTAGATAGTTTCAGGATGGGGGTTGTTTGACAGAAAATAAGAAGGTATGATTAGAAGGTTGGAACTTCCAGCCCATCCCTGCACCTCCAGGAAGAGGAGAGGGGCTGGAGTTCTCAATTATCAACTGTCAGTGATTTAATCAATGATCTCTATATAAAGAAACTTTCAATGGATGGAACTGGAGAGCATTTTGCTAAGTGAAATAAGCCAGTCAGAGAAAGATAAATATCACATGATCTCACTCATTTGTGGAATATAATAAACAACATAAACTGATGAACAAAAACTGATCCAGAGACAGAGAAGCATCAATCAGACCGTCAAACCTCAAAGGGAAGGTAGGGGAGGGTGGGGGTAAAGGGGAGAGATCAACCAAAGGACTTGGATGCATGCATATAAGCCTAACCAATGGACACAGACACCAGGGGGGTGAGGACATGAGTGGGGGGGTGGGTAGAGGGGGGATAAGGACACATATGTAATACCTTAATCAATAAAGAAATTTTTAAAAAATAAAAACAATCTAAAAACAAAACAAAACAAAAAAAGAAATTTTCATAAAAACTCCTAAACTATAGCATTCAGAGTATGTGAACATATCTATGTGCTGCGGGACTAGGGGGGATGTGTATCCTGACTCCAGGGGACAGAGGCTCCTGCATGTGGAGCCCTTCTGGACTTTTCACCTGGCTGCTCATTTGCATTCTTTATAATAAACTGTAATAGTAAATTTAGCACTTTACTGGCTCTGTGAGTTGTTCTAACAATCAAACCTTAGGAAGAGGCCATGGGAACTTTCAAATTTGTTTTCAGGCAGAAGTGTGGGTAGCCTGGGTACCCCATTTGTGTCTGGTGTCTGAACTGGGGGCAGTCTTGTGGGAATGAATGCTTAACCTGTGGGGATTGCTAACTCTGGATGTCAGAATTGAACTTAATTGAATTGAACTGAATGGAATGGAATGGAATTGCTAGACACAATTGGCATTGGAGAATTGGATAGGTGGTTGGTTTCAGAAAAAACACACATTTGGTGTCAGATGTGTTGTCTGAAAACACCACACAGACCCTGATATCTGTTAGGACCACTTAAAATTCGTATTAAAATTACTAACATCTCAATGTGAAACTTTTCCAAGGCAGCATACTGGCATTTTACGAGGACTTATAATACCTTAATTCTAAAGGGTTTTTGGTAGTGGGGAATCTCTAGTGTGGCAGGCCAGTGCAGAATATATATTTGGGAGGGCAGTGTAGCAATGAAGAAATCATATCACATAGGCAATAGATATCGAAGAACCATTGGATATTTTAAAACAGTGGAATCAATGAGGAAATATTATTTTTATCATATGAAAGAAGTGATATGAGTGGCTAGAGTGTTCACAGTGCATGTAGATAGAGGATAATAGTGATGATGATGATGCTGATGATGATGATGATGGAGATAAACCTTTAGAATTTAATGACTCATATCCTGTGGCCTGTTCCTATCACTGTGGAAGCACTGTGAACAGAAGTGTAATTATCCTTTTAGTTTGAAGGATGAAAGTTGCATTATGTTTCTCTACCTCAGTGATTATGGAGCCTTGTGTGGAGATGATAGAGCCACAAATTTGATGGGTCTAGATTATTCATCACCACAAGGCAGAGAGCTGCATGGCAGAATTGTTGAAATCTGTAGTAGATTTGTGTGAGCAAGAAATACACTATTGCTGTGTTGAGGTGCTGAGATTTGGGGTTATTTATTGTAGGATTGTCTAGCTATGTTCCCTTTAAGAGTCATCTTCCTCCCAGGAAACCCAACATTAAAGCTCCCCTTTTCTGTGCCTAAGGAAAGACCCTCTTATGTATCCCCAGTTGGGGTAGAAACTGGCTCCTCCCCCTTGAATATCTCATTTGAAGGCTAGGAAGGTACCCAAGGACAAGTAAAGGGCTGAGTCCATGCACCAGGCTTCTGTGCTTTAATCTATCCATCTAGCAATTTACTCTGCCTCTCCAAGGTAGGTCAAGAAGGTTACTCTGATGGATGGTCTCCACATGGGACCTGAGGCCTGGGGAGAAAAGCTTCCCTATAGTACTTCCCAGCCTTTTTCCTCTCCGCAAACATGGAGTTTATCTTTAAGCCCATGATCCGCTAGCTGGGTGCAGTCTCCTTAGGGAAGATCACTGTCTCTCAGGGCAGGCCTACCCTGTCTTCCTGAGACTGACTTCCCCAACAAAAATTCAGAATTTGTCTTCCCGAGAGCAGTTCTGGACACTGCTGAGCACTTTGCCCCTGAAACTCTAAAGAGACCTGGAATTCATCCCTAGTCTCTGAATCCACAGCTACAGTTTTGGGATGAAGGGTGGTTATGGAATATGGGGGTCACTCCTGGAGGGTGAGCAAGGCAATTCAATAAAGTTCAGGAGGAAAATGTTAGAACTTCTATTCATTGATTTTTGTAAAAATGGGAGAGAGAAATTAATTTTTACTAATACATGGTATATGGGTATATAGGTTTGGGCTATGTGTCAGTTGGTCCTCTGACTCTGAGCCAGGTAAGGTGCTGAAGGAAGAAGCATGTTCCACAGTTGAGGGGGTTTGTGAGTAATGCCCCACTTGGTTTCAGTATACCACGTTGCATGTGCTCAGTTAACTACAATGACATATTATGTTATGTCTTTTTAACTAAACTGATCTTTACAAAATGGACAAATGGCTTGAAAGGAGTTCCATAAAACAATTATAAAACAAGCAAACATATGAACACATTCTAGGTCTAAGATAATAAAAGCAAGCCTAATCAGGTCATAAGAAAATGAAATAGTTGATGCTTCTCCTTCTAGGATGAGTACTTCAGTGACATTGTGAAGCAGAAGCAGCCACAATCTTAAAAATTATGAAGAAAACAAGTTGATAAAAAAGAATTTACATCCAGGTTTACCCAAATGTATACTTTTTCTTGCAATATTAATTATTGATTTTAAGTAACCATACTTGTTAAAATACTAGAAGCCTGGTGCATGGATTCTTGCACATTGAAAGGAAATTAACTAGAAGGTGGCCGACAAGGCAGGACTGGGTGAGATGGGCCATACACACCCTGGAGCCAACCTCTTGCAGTCCCTCCCTGGCCAGCCATACCTTCGGTGGTGCTGGAGCTCAAAGGGCGTCTGCTGAGTGAGCAGGGTCCCTCTGGCAGGTGGGGTCCCTTAGCCTGGCCTGCGGGGATTGGCCTAAACCGGCAGTCCAACATCCCCAGAGGGGTACCATAGTGCAAGAGGGCACTCTGCAAAGTTGCTGTTGCTTGGCAGCTCCTGAATTGAGCATATGCCCCCTGGTGGTAATTGCACGTCATAGCTACTGGTCAGACGGCTGGATGGTTGCTTAGGCTTTTATATATAGAGATATAAATTAATGCTTTAAATTTTTTGTTATAATTATGATGGATGTATATATTAACACAGCAGTGCATGTGTATAATTTACATATTAACATTTTTAACTTAAAATTTTTTTGGATCTCTCTCAAAATTTTAATGAAGAAGTAGTCTATCAGATCTGAACAGTATTGGCGATGACTTCTTGCTGAAGTCTGCAAGTTTATTGTAGACTACCCAAAAGCTCCCCAGAAAGGAATTCTGGAACCAAATGGGAAACCCTGTTCCACCCGCCAGGGTCTGGGATCAGTGAGGGCAACACAGGGCCAAAATAGAGGTCAAATTAAATTTGGAAGCTCCTTTTACATTTTTCAAGAAGCCAAAGATTGATTATGCACATATTTATTTAGTGTAGAACTTCTCAGACCTTGAAAACATAATATGCGATGAGAATCCTTTGGAGGACAATATTCAGCACTTCCCGAATGATTACAGAATCCTGTGTGTCTGTGCATGCATGCGTGTGTGTGTGTGTGGTAGCAGTACAAAGGACTACTACTTCATAGAAACACTGAGATAGACAATTTTATTTGTCTTCTTACATTTCCTTTACAAATGATATCGATAGCCCTTCAAGCAAATGCTATTGTCTCATGAGCCTTTCTCTCTTGGAAGCTCTGACATTTTTTTAAAATTAGAGACAGCTCTAAAGCTGTTCATGTACATTTTAGGCAAGAACATCCTAAGGAAGTATTTAGGAGGGTAGCTTGTATTTAAGTGCAGGTGTTTTCTATATGTTTTAAGGGGTAGTGGTTTTCTATCATAATTTGAAAGGACTGGTCACTCACTCAAGCATGGGTGGCGCGACTCCCTGAAAGACAACCACTTTTGTTAATGCCACGAGTAAACACATTCCAGCTAGCCCCTGTAGCAGGCAGAAAATGGCCCCCAAAGGTGTCCACTTCCTAATTCCCAAAGCCTGTGAACATGTTATTTTACAGAGCAAAAGTGCTTTGCAGATGTGATTAGATTTACACTTTGAGATGGGGTCACTACCCTGAATATTCCGAGTGCATGGGTATCAGGTGTGGTAATCACAGGGTCCTTCAAAGTGAAAAAGGATGAAAATATACTCATAGGGTCCTTGCAACTGGAAGGAGGCAAAAGAAGAGAGACAGGAGATGTGAGTAGGGAAGAGAAATACAGCATTGCATGCTTTAAAGATGTAAGGGAGCCCCAAACGAAGGAATGAGGGTAACATCTAGCAGCTAGGAAAGGCAAGGAAATGGGCTTCTCTCTAGGGCATTAAGAAAGGAACTCGGCCCTACTGACACCTTGACTTTAGTCTAGTGAGAAGCATGCCGGACATCAGCCTACAGAACTGCTGGGTAATATATTTGTGTTGTGTTAAGCCGCTGAGTTTGTGGTAATTTGTTATAGCAGCAATAGGAAACTCATACAGCCCTATGGAAGACCTCTCTGTCTTGCTTTCTCTTTCTCTGAGGCAGCCTGCACATGCCCTTGCTTTTATAGCATTGGCACCTGCTGAAGAAATTCCTGATCCCTCCTGCCCCAGGACTGCAGGGCCCCAGAGTTACCAGGATGGCTGCTGTTCTGCAGAGGCACTAGCTGAGATTTCTACTTTGCACTGGGAGAGGAGTCCTCCTGGCTCCTTGCCACAAGATCCAAGGGAGGCAAAAAGTGCCATTAATACTTGTTTAATTTTTCTACTTTTATCTGGAAAATTTTTCCCATTTGGAAAGAGGGAAAGGAAAGTAGAGTGGGGCCTTGACTTACGAGTGTCCCGACTAAGGAGTTTTTTGAGATACCAGCTGTCTCTTGGCCGATTTTTTGCATTGAGTTGACAGAATAATTTGAGTTAACGAGCTCCTTAATGAGCTTGGTCTCGGAATGAATTAAACTCGTAAGTCAAGGCCCCACTGTAATCTCTACCCAGATAAAAACTGATTCTGAATAATTATCCTCAAGGCTTGATCTACCTATATTATCAATCTTCACGAATCAACATTTTTTCCTACTTCTTACTTCCTGAGGTTTAATGATTTGGTAGGGGTGTGTGTGTGTGTGTGTGTGTGCGCACATGTGTATGTGTGTGAGAGAGTGAATTAACCAGACAATCATCTCAAATCATTCCTTATGTCCCAAGACTACACAGACACAGCCTTAAGATGACATGTACACTCAACTTATATACTTTATATACTTTATTGATAATCTGTCTTATTCTAGGTTAAGGAATTGCCCTATTCTTCATGGTAACTTTCGTTTGAGGTAATAAATGCAGTTAGTGCAATGAGAACTGCGATAGCCTTTCAAAAATTATGTAACTGAATATCTGATTAAGATCGGTAGTTTAATAGTTAATTACAATTTTTATAACTGCCGGAAAATGTGTGTTGTTTTTCTTGTTTTCTCAGCTGAACCATGAACTTTTTATATATTGGAGTTTGAATTGATCATTCATAAAAATCTTAAGAACTGAAAATTTTCATAGAGACATTGGATCGATGTTATTGGCCTTTTCTTTGTGATTGTGTTTATATAAATTAAAACATTGTTCTTATATTTTAAAGGTTAAATATGTGGGAATTAAATTGGTTCAATCCCGGTGTACTTGGAGAAAAATTTTTTGAAAGTTTTTGAATATGGCAAAATACTATTTTTACCCTAACTCTTTCTTCTTTGAGCGATTCATATCTTTCTACTACCCATCTTTGCATCACACATTTGAAAAGTCCAGACTAAGTATCTGCCATACCACAGTGTTCACAATTCTACCTTGAGCTGACATCTGTTACAAACATCATATTACAACAAAAAGCTTTTTATGTGATACAAATAGCACCTGTATCACAAAAGTGAAGAGCATGCATTATTGCTTTTGAATGAAAGCTTGCCTCTGAGTTCATGCTATCTATTACATAATAATGACAATAACAATGTGCCTACTGGCATTGCAGACCAAAATACAAATATCTTGTTCCAGTATTTTCTGTTCAGGGAATAATGTAGACATCTCTTGGGTACCATTTCCTTTTCTGACCTGCATACAAATGGGGGAGATATTGGTTTGTTCTGATACCTTGCTTGGCATATACAATAGGGCCAAACCAATTACCTTCTTGGCTGACCTATTTTAGAAAACCTGCAGATATTTGCATTACATGAGGGAATGTTTTGCCAGGACAAACACAATTCTGATCAATAGAATTTGATCAAGAGGACTTTTTTTTCTTTCAAAAAGTCATTTGTTCACAAAACCGCACATTCTGGCCCAACTCTGGAAAGTGGTAGAGCACTGCAGAAAGGGTTCAAAAAAGTTTTATAACTTGTGCCCAAGCTCCTGGCCAAACAGGGAGCCAGAATGTTCTGGTGAGGAGGGCAATATTCCTGGGAAGGCTCCACCATCATTTTCTTCCCCAGGACCTGCAACAAGTGTGGCATTTCCTCCTCCTGCACTAACACCTTGCAAACTTCCCAGCCTCCCTTCTCAGATGCAATAATCGTCTTCTCCTTTGCTTTCAAGGTAGGCCTTCCATGACTCCCCCTTCTACCTCCCAGCATATGTAACCTCATCTCATCAAAGTCTTCTCCCTCCACTACTCTTGGGGTATTGAGAAATGATAATTGTAAATCAAATAAGGAAAATATACAAGCACCGGATAGGGTGTCAAATACCCCCAATTTTTGTAAGTAAAGCAGGATTGAGGATTGTGACTTTAATCTAAGACTGAACAACAAAAGCCTCTTCTTCTTCATCTCTTCAAGGGGCAGGATTCTACCCTGGTGGGTTAGTTTGCTAATTGGAGGAGGAAAGAGCAGAGAGGAGAAGAAGAGCAGAACAAGGTCTTAGAGCTCATGGGTTTCAAGGGAAAGAGCCAAAGAGAGCCTCAGACAAACATCAGTGATCACCTATCTCCCAAAATCAAGTGACTAGAAAGAGTTTCTCTTGTAACTGGTTTAACTGTTATTATCATTTAGTCATAAAAAAATTTAAAAATAGAACTACCATATGATTTAGCAATCCCACGTCTGGATATATAATTGAAGGAAACAAAATCACTATGTTGAAGAGGTACCTGCTATCCCATGTTCGTTATAGCATTATTTATAATAGCCAAGACAAGAAATAACCTAAATGTTATTAGCCAATCACAGATTAATGGCTAATATATATATAATACAAGGCCAGTGGCCGTGACGCCATAACGACCAAATGGCCAGTCACCAGGCGGTGCATGGAGCACCTCTCGGGCCCTCCCTCACCCCTCCCTCACCCCTCCCCGGGCACTGGCAGCATTAGCAGAACATCATGGGTCATGGACAGCGTCCCTGGAGCGTCGCGGGGCGCCCACAGCATCCCTGGAGCGTGCGAGACATTGCAGGGGAGCGTTCACGGCCCTGATGGCAGGCTAGGTCTAGGGAACCCTACACATGCACGATTTAATCATATGCTGGGCCTCTAGTGTGCGTGTGTGTGTGTGTGTGTGTGTGTGTGTACACTGCGTGGCCAGATTGTTATGACCACCTGATGTTTGTAGGCAAGTTAGTTATAATTTCACGCTGAAGTTGCTAGAGGCCCAGACAATTATAAATAGGGAAGCAGGTTGTTTACCACGACAATAGAAGTAATTTTTTCCTGAAGATATGGGTACACAACTCGATTTCACAGCCTTTGAATGTGGGATATATTTGAACGTGAGTGGCCATATTATTATGACCACCTGACATTTGTAGGCAAATTAGCCGTACACTGCATTGTATGGGATATGGAAGCCTAAGGCCTGTTGAACACCTTTGCTGTTGCAGTTACCAAGATAAAATGTCTCCAATTCGCACAGGAACACAGGATTGGACAGTTGAGCATCGGAAAAAGGTTATGTGGTCCGATGAATCACGTTTCCAGTTGCATTATGCAGATGGCAGAGTGAGAATTTGGCAGAAACAGCATGAAAGCATGCGCCCAACATGCATGAGTACAACCCTTCAAGCTGGTGGGGGCAGTGTTATGGTTTGGGGCATGTTTTCCTGGCATGATTTGGGCCAGTGGTCGGCAAACTTATTAGTCAACAGAGCCAAATATCAACAGTACAACGATTGAAATTTCTTTTGAGAGCCAAATTTTTTAAACTTAAACTATATAGGTAGGTACATTGTTAATAACTTAATTAGGGTACTCCTAAGGCTTAGGAAGAGCCACACTCAAGGGGCCAAAGAGCCGCATGTGGCTCGCGAGCCGCAGTTTGCCGACCACGGATTTGGGCCCTTTAATTCGTGTGGAACAACATCTGAATAGCACAACATACCTAAGTATCGTTGCTGATCAAGTTCATCCTGTCATGTTGATGGCGTATCCCAATGGCTTCTTCCAACAAGACAATGCACCATGCCACGATGCTCGTATTGTGCAGGAGTGGTTTCAAGAATATGAGAGAGACTTTACCTTGCTTAGGTGGCCCCCGCAATCACCAGATCTCAAACCAATTGAGCATTTGTGGGACGAAGTTAAAAGAGCCATCAGGCAGCTGGTTCCACAACCATCAAATCTCACAGAACTGGACAGTGTTATTCATCAGGCATGGTGTCAGATTCCTCGCATCACCTTTCAACATCTCGTGGAGTCAATGCCAAGAAGAATCGCTGCAGTATTGAAGGCAAAAAGTGGCCCAACGAAGTACTGATGGAGTGATCATAATAATCTGGTCACTCACGTTCAAATACATCCCACATTCAAAGGCTGTTAAATCGAGTTGTTTACCCATATCTTCAGAAAAAAAACACTCCTACTGTTGTGGTAAACAACCTGCTTCCTTATTTATAATGGTCTGGCTCTCTAGCAACTTCAGCGTGAAATTATAGCTAATTTGCTTACAAAAGTCAGGTGGTCATAATAACCTGGCCACTCAGTGTGTGTGTGTGTGTGTGTGTGTGTGTGTGTGTGTGTATATATACACACAAGGATTTGTATTCTTACAAATCCTTCCATTTGTAAGAATATGGATGGGCCCTGAGGACATTATGAAAAGTGAAATGAGGTAGAGAAAGACATACACTGCATGATATCACTTATATGTGAAATTTAAAAACTAAACTCATAAAAAAGAAATCAGACCTTCTGGTCAGGAAACCTCTGTCTTGGAGGTAGATACTATTTTTGTCCTCCAAGTTTATTTTGCTGTACAAATATTCTTGAAAAATAAAAATTTGAGATAATAGCTGCTAGGATATGTGTAGAAACATCAGGAATAATTGTCTTCAACATAAGGAACAGGTAGGACAAATAACACCTAGCAAGACGGTAGATTTTAATTCAACCATATCAGTAATCATATTACATGTGATCAGATTAAACAAACCAATATAAAACAGAGATTGTCAGATTGGTTAGAAAATCAAGACCCAACCAACTATGCTCCTTACCAGAAACCCACTTTAAGTATAAAGACATCGATAGTTAAAAATAAAATAATAGAAAGAGATATGCCAAGCAAATACCATCCATAAAAAACTTTAGAGGAGCTATGTTAACCAAACAAGGTAGGCTTTAGACAAGGGATAGTATCAGGGATAATGAGGGATATTGCAAAAAGATAAAAGCGTTGATGGTGCAAGAAGACAGTAACTGTAAATGTGTATGCACTGAGCCACACAGCTTCAAAATATTTGAAGAAAAACTGATATAACTGAGAAGAGAAATCAACAAATTCATAAATATAGTTGGAGATTTCACTACTGAGTATTTAATAGAGTAAGCAGACAGAAAATCAGGAAAGCCCTGGCAGGTGTTCTCAGTGGTTAGAGCTACATATTTGAATTTTGGTTCTGATCTTTTTACCAGAAAAACTGGTAGTGAATTAATATAGGGATTTTAAAAAATTAGTTAGGAATCCACTTTAGGAAATGAGTTCTATGTATTGTGGGAGCTTACTGCATTTAGCAAGCTTTGCCAGATATGCCTTTGACCTGGGCTTGGATGGGTCTCTATCTTGGATCAATTATGTAGGGAATGTTCAATTCCAATTCTATTTTATTACCTGGTATTCACATAACTATGATCTAGTAAATATCACTGTTTCATATTACCTTTATACAGTATAATTGCTTACATGATCATCATAGTTTGTATTCATCATTAATTTACCCATCAAAGCAAAATTATTGTTAGTAAGAAATTCTATTCCCAGCGTCTACAAGGTCCTCCTGGACAGAACAGGTGCAGGGAAATACAAAATGCTGGTCCTGTTAGTGGGTTTTTTTGTTTTTGGTGTTTTGTGTGTATTGAGTTTTACTGAGAGAAGCACGTGTTATTTTAACCTTTTCCTACTGTGCCCAGCCATGAAGAATTCTTTGAAGCTGGCCTGAACGTGTTTTGTTCTTCCCCCGTGGGGTCTCTTTCTCCAACAAATTCTGATCTCCTACCTCTTTGGGGGTTGCTCTTGTATGCATTTTTCTCTTCCTCTATTCACCCCCAAGCTTTAGCATTTTACTTTTGACTTTGGCTTTGTTCCTTCAAACTTTTTTTTGCTTTCATTTGACAAGCCCTCCAGGGGTAAAAGCAAAAAAAAAAAAAAAAAAAAAAAAGAAAAGAAAAAGAAAAAGAAAAGAAAAGAAAAGAAAAATCCAGGAAAGTAGTTATTGAAAGTAGACGTTGAATTCCCAGTATTGCTCTGCTAGATTAATTAGTGTTAAGATTTTGGGTGATGACCAAAAACCCCTGTGTTTTGAAAAGAAATTACCTAAGCTGCATATAATACTGTTTTGCCCTCAAAACCTTTGTTTCTACAATGGTAAGTGGAATTTCCCATACAGGGCATGGCAGTCCTGAGTTAGTTTCACTTGTGTTTCGTTAGCTTTAGTACACCCTCTAGCTAGACAAACAAAAGTTTTTTGAGCCAACTCTTGTACTGGATTGATGGGAATCTAAAGGCTCAGGTAAATGCAGCCTTCATGTGTTTCACTGTATTATTTTTACGAATACCAGCTTTATTGGGAGAGGGGGAAGTGCTTGGGAGGGTAAAGGCAGAGGAGAAGGAGATAGAAAATAGGAAGGTGAAAGATGTCCTGAAATGCCATGCCAGCACTTTTTAGAATGTCTGACATCACCTGAGACCCTGGCTACATGATTTTCAATATGTTTTATATCACAGCCCACTCTCAGAAATGAAGACACACACATTCACAGGCAGATATATGAAACGCAGTTTCACAGAACAATCTTTCCCTGTGCCTGCCCAATGCTGATGTTTTCTATTCTATGTCCTTTGAAGTGCTGCTTGCAAATGACTACAGTGATTTCCTCAGCCACTGACATGTGGCGGTCTGCAGTTTGTATGACGCTGCTGTAGAGGTCAGGACTAGTTATGCATTTCTGTGGCTAAATTCTCACATCTTATTATTTTCCAATCAACTTTTTTATTGTCTTCTTTTTCTCATTCCCAGCAGTGGCCAGTACTGTTTGTCAGATGGATCACAGCTTCTTGGGACCCAGTTAAAGACTTGGAGATGTAAATAAAGGGAAGATTGAAACTCTGAAAGCCCAGGGCCTAAATGTCAGAAAAGTAAACTCAGAGCCCAGACCTTTTGGGAACAAATGGGAGGTTATGCGACAATGAGGAGGAAGGGACGAAAACACTGGTAATCACAGTCAGAATCTGAGAGTTCAATATAAGCAAATACCACATTCTGTCCACTGAAGTGCATGAGTTTACAGAAAGTATGTAGATTTCATCTACTATAGGTACGTTGTGCAGACGGGGCTGTTTATTCGCAGCCCCTCCGTTAGTGGGAGGAATGAACCAACCCTAAGAATATCATTGAACCCCCTCCCCCCTAACAATAGGATTAGCTGCTATTAAGGGTAAGGTCACTCCTGAGGAACAGCCTCCCTCCATCCCAATCCCAAAGCCAGGCCACTCTCTTTTACGTAACAAAGGGCTGCTGACTCTGGGGGGCCTCAGCACCTTGCCTTCTGGAGAAAGGACTTTCCTTTACTCTTGGAAAAGGCACTCTGAGTGGTTCTCCACTATGGGTGCTGCATAGCATCACATGTGAGCTTTTTAAAAATATTGACTCAGATGAGCCCCCGGGATGAGTATACCTTAAAGGAGAAAAAAAACAAATGCTTGCAGAGCACTGATGAAAACAAACCAAAAAATGGAAATCTGAACTGAGGACCCACAGTACTGACTATTGGACTTGACCTTTCTCTCCACCCTGCTCTCCCCCAGCTGTTCTGAGGGAGAGGCTGTTAGCACTTTCTAGCTGCAGCTCTGGGAAGCCCACCCTTCCTATTCACAGTGCGGTCCATACCCCAGCAGTGCCAGCATCTCCTGGAGGCTGGTTAGAAGGTGTGGACCAGCCCTGGATGTTGCTGAGGGAAGAATGGAAGGACCACTTTCCCTAAGGGCATGTTTCAGAACAGAAAGACTCAAGAAAGAGGATTAGACAGTGCCTTTTATTCAAGCCTGTGTAACTGAGGGACAGAGGAATCTATTCAACATTTGACTTTCTTAGATGAAATTCAGTTTACACACACCTGATAATGACATTTCTAAATCACATAAAAAGAACAGTCAGAGGATTTTTGGCTCCCTGTAATACAGTGTAGGCTCCATAATGTCAGGTATTTTTGTCTATTGTATTCACTGCTATATCTGCAATATCCATGTCAACTTCATTCCCTTTCACACATACAGACACACACGCTCATTCTTACACACAGGCAGACTATATACCAGTTTGGATAGGATAGGCCTGTTGCAGTAACAAACAGCACCCACTGCCTTCTCCTTCACACACACGTTCAGTGTAGTTCAGCAGAGGAGCTCTGCTCATGGTAGTGACCC
The DNA here is from genome assembly GCF_028538775.1 of Myotis yumanensis. Lineage (NCBI taxonomy): Eukaryota > Metazoa > Chordata > Mammalia > Chiroptera > Vespertilionidae > Myotis > Myotis yumanensis. The sequence continues at coordinate 78,111,860 of NW_027223759.1, forward strand.
AGGAACTATGGGAGCTTCCTCCCACCATGGACTTCCTGGGCACCATGGCAGAGGTGAATAAGTTTTTACAGGCTTCACCCCAAAATGGCATCACACTCATACTCACATTTCTTTGGACAAAGCAAGTCATATGGTCACACCAAACCTCAGAGAGACAGGGGTGTGAAACCATACCATGCATCCAGAAGGAATAGAAGGAGAAATATTTGGTGAACTGCACTAATGCACTAATGACCAACAGTACTAAATAGAACTTATGAATCAAGTTCTACAGAAACACAGATGGCAGAATAATTTTCTTAATTAAGATAAATACAATCTTCAAAATACTTTCAAATGTGGAGCTGTGTCTAAGATTTGGAAGTAGCCCAAGTGTCCATCAGTAGATGAGTGAATAAAAAGCAGTGGTATATTTACACACTGGAACAGTACTCTGCTGTAAAAAAGGAAGAAAAGTTTACCCTTTGCGACAGCATGGATGGATGTGGAGAGCATTATGCTAAGTGAAATAAGCCAGTCAGAGAAAGACAAATACCATATAATTTCACTCATATGTGGAATTTAATGAACATACTGAACTACCAAGTAAAATAAAGACAAATTTATAGATAGAGAGCAGGCAGATAGTCTTGGTGGTGGTGTGGCAGGGGACAGTATTTGGGAGGGGAGTGTAGAGGGATTGAGCAAAAAAGAAAAAGAGCTCATGGACATGGACAGCAGTGTGGTGATTGCAGAGCGGGGAGTGAGGGGGTAATGGTAGAAGAGGGCATAGAGGGGATAAATGGTGATGGAATAAATTAAATTAAAAAATAAAAAGGAGTGCCAGGACCTATGCTAAGTGCCCCTGTAATTACCTAAGAAATAAAAAAAGGTGGGGTTGTTCAAAGAAATTGAATTTTTTTACATCAACATATTAATTTTTAATGCAAGAAAATATTCTCAGTATCAGAAATAGATCATATGTTTCTCTGTTCTATTTCTCCTTTTATTCCCCCCTACATGGAATGTATTCCTTTTTCATTTCTTCAGGCATTTGATAGATTTTTGTGATATAATCATAGGAATGTGGGCTGGATCATAGCTGATGAATGATTTGAAGTTGTTTGGATGATCTGTAGTAGTGTGCCAAATTTTCTTTCTCCTTTGACAATATTTATCATGGACCTGGATGGAGACACGAAAAAAAAAAAAAAATATATATATATATATATATATATATATATATATATATATATAATACTTTCAGATCACATCAACTTGGGAGGGCTAAGTTGTATGTTGGCTGAAAAAATCAGAATCCAGAAGGATATTATACAAGATAGATTGGGAAAACCACAGGATAAACTTAACAATAGATAAATGAAACCCTTACTTTCAGGCAAAAAGAAAGATAATCACATAAACACTTTCTATATTTGTATATCACTTTATTCCAATACAGATGTACGGTCATATTCAAGGTATATGGAATAAGATAAGATGACTTAAGTGAAAAGTATATGAGACAGAATAAAGAAAACAAAAGTTTGGGCAAAGAAAGAGCCATAAAAGGAAGTTAAAATTACCTACATGGTGATGTACATAAGATGGGAAAGTGCATAAAAACAAGATTGTTAGAGTGTCCGGGATGCCTGTGGACAAAACAGAGGTCAACATGACTCAGGATGAAGACAGGACAGGGATGGCAAGAGGGGTCAGCTTAGGTTTCAGTTCTGATAAGTAGATTCTTTTTAAAAACACATTTTTATTGATTTCAGAGAGAAAGGGAGAGGGAGAGAGAGATAGAAACATCAATGATGAGAGAGAATCATTGATTGGCTGCCTCCTGCATGCCCCCTACTGGGAATTGAGCCTGCAACCTGGGCATGTGCCCTGACTGGTAATTGAACCATGACCTCCTGGGAATTGAACCATGACCTCCAGGTTCACAAGTCAATGCTCAACTACTGAGCTACACCAGCCAGCCTGATTAGTGGATTCTAGGAGCCATGTGATAAGCGGTCTTCTGAGCCTGGGTCTAGCAGGAACTGACTAGTCAAATAGCAGTCAGTGCAGATTAGAAGGGGTGGCATTTGTGCTGGGTATAGGACAATCCCAGGGCAAATTCCTCCATTTGGCACTAGAAAATCTGTGCAGTTAGGAAAGCAGATGTCAAAGCACAATGATCAGGAGTGAGGATTAGCTATTAGGATTTAATTAAGTGGTAGGTATAGCAGCAGGCTCATTCAACACCCACACCAACCCTCTTACACTTCATGAAACTCACTCTGCACCCCCTTTGCAGGACCTGCAGCCTACCTCATAGGTCTACATGGAGTTTGGTGGATACTAGAATGGATTTGAATGGTTTGGCTTGCAAAGGCAGACTCTGCCATTCCAGTCTTTATTTCCTACACTGTGTCAGAGATTCCCTGTTATGTTGCCTTCTGCTCCCAGTCTCCACTGGAGCCTCTTGCTCCTCATCAGTGCTACCATGGTATTGCTCAAGACAGAGTGGAGGGTGGTCTCTTCTGAAAATTGCCAAGCCCAAGCTGCCTCCTTTCTACGGCCAACTGTCATCTCAGGAGCACAAAAGAGGAAGATATTTCCTGCACTGTGAGTTCTGAAGTTAACTTAACCAAGTTCTGGGAAGGTGGTTTTTTTCCCAAATGTAGAACTTGGGGAGAGATTTAAATGGAGCAGATAGCTTTTGCTACATAAGATGTCACCAAAATCCAGCATCTTAAAACAACAAACATTTCTTATTTCTCATATTTCAGTGAGCTGGATTCCCATTTCTTCTGGTGTTGCAATGCTCAGCTTATGGAAGCTGTATTCCTGGAAGCCAGACCACCATTATATGGTCATGTTAGAAATTGGGTTCTGAAGATTCAACTTACAAAAGACCTTTAAAAATACAATCCACTTGTAATGTGGGAATCTGCCGGTCCTGTTGGTTGAAATAGGCTTGCAGAAATGAGCGAGTGCTTTTCTCTAAAAAAACTGCATTCTGTACTCCGACAGTAAGAATTCCTTTCTGAGGTGGATACAGATGATTACCTCCTGATTTGAGTTGGAAGTTTGCACTATTTCATTTTTGGCTGGTTATAGTCAGAAATGCTATTTTCATTGTAGAGCCAAATGATTATTTATACTCCTCTTGGATCATTCTTTATGTACCATTAGCAATGACATGCAAAGCACGAGGGACTGAATATTTACATCCCAAATTCTGAAGTGAATATTCTCTCTTTGGCAGATACAATTGCTCGGGGCTGTGAGGCCGAGTAATGAAGAACCATATGTCATTTCTGGATTGTAAGTTGCCACAGCAATGGCTTTCGAGCAGCTGCAGCTCTGCATCTCCCTGCTTCCCACTCTGTGTCAGAGTGTGGCTGGGGATTGGTTAGGTGTTGGCTGTTAAAGAACCTGGAAGACGATAAGAAACATCATTTCGTTTTTTCCTAATGACTAACTCCTCTTATGAATGGAGTACTGTTATAACCCACAGCATGGCAGGATTCAGAGCTCAATGCAAAAAAAAAGTATTTCATAGGCATTCAGGGATAGTCTTGGTTTGAATTTGTCCTGGTGAACGGTGGAGCAGAAGGCACGTTCCTTGGCCTCAGTCAGCTTATATACAGGGTGTCCCAATAAAACGTATACACACTTTAACAGCTGATAGCTTGATTTTGAAAACGAAATGTATTTTAATAAACACTGCCTTTATAATTATTCAAAATGTGTATACATGTGTTGGGACACCCTAATACTAATCAGGGAGTGAGAGAGGAACATACATAATTGTAACAGCAGGCAGAATGCACTGAGTCCCAAAAAGAATGCAAAGAAGGGGATATGAAATTCAAGGGGCAGGAGGGAAGGATATTGTTCAACTTATACTCCTAGTACTTATCACGTAGCATTACACATTTGATTTTCTTGTCCTGTTGAAGACAGATGAGGGTCTCTGGGTTTTATCATCTCCAGTGTCTCTCAAAGTGCCTGCTACCCAGGAGGACAGACGAATGTTTTGCAAACAACGTTTGCAAAATGAATAAGTGAATGAATGCATTGGTTCACTTGACAGGAGGAAGAAGGGTTCTGTGGATGTGGTAAAAGTTGCAGGCGCTTAGAAAGACTGTCAGACACCAGTGGATTTTGGAGAGGAAGCATTTGCGGTGGGGAGCACAGGCTGAGCAGAGATTCGGACTGGGAAAGTACAAGACATTTAGGAGAAAAAGTAATATAGTTTGGCTGCGGTGTGGAGGACACATTGAGATCCCATCGCCTCCAAGGTGAAGCTGAGGTGTGCATCAGCCATGGGAGGTGCCTCTGTGCTCCCCCCTCCCTTCCGTAAGGGACAAGCTTCACCCCATCCATTCTGTCCTTGATTCCATTGCAGGTTTGGGCAGAGTAAGGCCGAGCAGTGACAGGATGAAGAGCCAGCAGTGATGTTCATGGCACCTGAGTCCTCAGACAGTGACCACCATCATTATATTAATAATGACAGTAGTGGCTCCCAGACTCGTGAGCTCATACTAGTTGTCAGGCACTATGCTGACTACTTAATATGACCATCTCATTTTATTTTCCCAACAGCCCTAATTGTAGTATTGACAAGAAGGCTACATATTCTATATGGAGATATTTGGATATATAAAGTAGCCACATTAAAAAAAGCCCAATTGTATCTTCGTGTATGGTTCCCAATAACTTACATATATTATTTGTCATTATCAAATTCATATTGATATCATATGCTACTTTTCATGATAAAAGAGAGGCAGTTCAGCACAGTGGTTAAGAACATGGACTCTGCAGTTATACATTAAATTCTGGCTCTAGCACCTTCTGTGACTGTGGGCAAGAAATATATCCTCTCTGTGCCTTAGTTACCTAATCTATAAAATATGAATGATCATAGTAGAACCTACTTCACAGGGTTGTTATAAGTATTAAATGAATTGTTATTTACAAAAGGCCTAAGCGACACTGTATAATTGTTGGCTGCTGTAACTGTGGCAATCTCCACTTTACAGATGGGAAGCCAAGTCATGGAAAGGTTAAGACACTTGCTCCACATCCCACAGTTAGCAAGCAGTGGGCCCTCATACTGACTTCAGCCACCAGCAGTGTGCCATGAAGGAACCAGCCCTCTCAGGGGTCTTATCCTGGCATCACTGCATCTTTCATAGTTGCATCCTTGGCCTAGTCTCATCATACTGACCCATGCAAACTTAAGCAAGTTTTCCTTTTTTGTTGTTGTTGGAAGAGTATGAAAGCTAACTGCTCATACCAGAAAGGTCACTAAGCGCTGGTCAGCAGAGTTCTGTTGATCACCTTCTCTGCACAGGTACAGAAGTCAGGCATTCAAAAAGGTACATGGTAACACTCGTTAGCTCAAAGAGCTCACAGCCAATTGTGAATGGACAGATGAAGTGTATTCATGAGAAAATCGCAGCACAGGGCATATTTTACTACTGTTTGCCATGGACCATAGACAAAGAGGCAGTGGTCTCTATTTCACTGTGGGCTGGGGTGACTAGGAATAGAGACCCTCTGAGGAGACAGGAGTTATCTTAAACCTTGGAAGAATAGCCAAGAAGAGAGAATTATATACCTGGGCACAGGTGAGGGGGTAGTGTGTGTGTGTGTCTGTATGTGTGTGTCTCTGTGTGTGTGTGTCTGTGTGTGTCTGTATGTGTGTGTAGAAAAACATGCCCTAAATGTTACATGAGAATATGTAGAAGAGATCTGAAGGACAAATGAGTAGATGGACAGATTGGGACAAAGAACAAAGCCAAGAAAACAAAGGGCAGCCTGAGGACCGATTTTGTAATCTTGGTGTGAGGTGTGGACTTGAGACTGTGGTTGTAGATTTATAATAAGCCCCACTGCTTCATCTGGTGCTGCAGAGCACAGGTCCTTCAAGATTCAATCTTGCTTTTTCCTAAGAGGATATAGTTTTTACATAGGTTGACTGAACCAGGAACTCTACCATGTTTGGGACAAGAGCTTGCCTCCCACCCCTAATCTCCCTATTGTTTATTATCAAGGTGTTCTAGCAATAAAAGTAAAAAGTTTCTCACCTGTGTGCATTTGGGTCAGCGATCTTCTAAAGAAGAAGAATAGAGGAGCTCAACCCTAGTAGAATATCCTCTAATTATTATCTCACTAGTTTGATCATAGGCTTGGAAGTAGCTGGTATCACTTTTGGTCATTTATTGATTTCCACTTCGAAAGCTTTCTGTTCCCATATATCATCATTTTGCACGCATCTTACCAGATTTCGGTACTTGATTGCTATTATACATTTTGTCTTTTTCTCACATATGGTTCAAGCCATTTTTTAAGTTAAAACCCATAAGTAAGTAATAAATAATTACATTATTGATTTCTTCTTGATGTCTTTGTGAAACTGCCATTTCCTAAACTTATATTTGTAGACTCAAAAATTAGTTCTAGCTTTACTGGGCTTACATTAAAAAATTCTTTTTTGGCCATAACATTCCCCAGTCTGTTTTCAAAAATGCCTTTCCTATAATTTAATGAAAAGGGACAAAAGTAGACTGGAGGGAAGACATTGAAAAATGGCTAATGGGGAGGATAAGAAAAATGTCCTTTAAATATAGTGGCTTTGAAAAATTAACTTTTCCAAGTATTTATAAAAGTATTGTTTTTGCTGCTTTTTAAAAATAGGGTACAATTTTTATTTAAATGATTCTTGAAATTATAAAATAATTATGTGTCCTTATCATTAAGTCAGCTTAAAGCTTTATCACACTGGGTAAGTCTTGGCTTGTGAGCCATGTTTTCTGGTTCCTTCAAAGTATAATTGGAATTCAGTGACTTTATGTTTGGAAGCCAGCAGAGCAATTCAGTGGTTTTATTTACCATCACATAGGGCTTTTCTTACAACTGATTTTGCTTATGCAGCTAAAGATAATGTCAGTAGGAGCCTCAATGCCTGGTTATAATGTCTTTAAATCCAGAGTACTTGTGAACAGGTTTGTGAGTAGGAGTGCCCCTTTATTTTCACATTGGTAGCTTTAATTTGGGATGACAGTGGAGAGAAAGAGGAATTAACATGAATTAAGGACCACTAAAAAACAGGCATTTTTACATTTAATGATCTGTTGTACCCCTTACAAAGTCATATTATGATCCCTCCTTTGAGATGAAGTCTGAGGCTTAGAGAGGTTAAGTCAGCTACCCAAGGTCACACAGCTCCTAAATGGCAGATCAGATGCTGACCTTAGGTATGTTTGACTGAAGGATGTCATCTTTCCATTGGAACCTGTTGCCTCTGTCTGAATAGAAGGGCTTCTTTTTTGTAGGAAAGGAATATATGATGCAGAGATGGGTTGGGCATCTGGTCAACCTGAAAACAGCCTTGAGAAAAGCTCTGGTCCAGAATCTCTTACTTCTCTCCTCCTCCTTTCCTGCATGGCTACCCCTAGGCCTGTCCTTCTCCCTCACCTAAATCCTGGTCTCTGGGGAGGATTGGCACGACAGTGAATAGCCAAGGCAAGGTCTGTAGTAAGCGCCCAGGAGAAAAATCTCTCATTCCAAGATAACAAACATTAGTCTATTTTTAAGGGTATTGAGCCTGGACAAAAAAAGAAAAAGAAAAAAGTCAGTTTCCATGGCATGTGTTAACAAAACAACAATACTGTTAAGATGTCTCTGTAAACTAGTTGTCTGTAGAGACCTATGTGCGGGGTAAGAAGACACCCCTGACTATTGAAAGGAAGTGGTAGTACAGGCAGGGCAATAAAGGGAAGCCAGGAAAGCCTGGGCTCTGTGCACACTGCTCAAGTCCTAAGGCCCAGCAGAGAGTGGCCACGAGAGGCAGGATAGGTGGTGGTTGGCAATTAAACTTTCTGGCTTGAATTACAACTCCCTCACTTATATCATCACTGTGTGTGAGGACAAACAGCTGTCTCAGTCCCTCCATCTGGAAAAAGAGTAACAATGTCGTCTGCCTTCGTGGAACTGTATACACCTGAGCACTTGGCACAGGCCTGTGGCACAGGAAGTGCTCGCATGGATTGCTTCTCAAATAGGCGATTGAAGTGCCTCCTCAAGCAGCCAGTAAATAAAGCCCTAGAAGATGCAAGATCTCATTAGGACTCCACATGACAAAAATTAGGAAGGACCACTCACCAAAAGCACATTTTTAAACCCATAGCAATTATTTCATTTATCATTCACTAATTTGATGGATTCTTCAATGGTCAAGAGAAAATGGAAATTGAAATTATATACAGGGTTGGGCAAAAGTAGATTTACAGTTGTTCATATGGAAAATAATACCATAATTAATAAGTAATAATACAAGAATAAATAAGCTCTGTTTCGTGTACTCACAGCTGTAAACCTACTTTTGCCTGCCCTGTATTTGTTCGCAGCACCCACCCTCATGGATGGTCCACCCTGTGTGGCTTGCCAAACTATTGGTGGGTTGTTGATTCACCCCTAATCTTCTGACAGCTCTTTAAATATTAGTGTTTTAAAGTGCAGTCAGGGAATACAAACACAATTCAGGGTATTTCTCTGCTCTCTCGGTTTCTCTGTCTCTCTCTCCCAGCTATACATTATTATCTGTTCACGAGATAAACATCTGAATCCCCTGGTGCTCAGCAGCCCCCTGGTGTCACTAAAAGGTTGTCTCATCCAGCTCTGAACCTGAGGTCTGATTTCTGAATGGATAGCAAGATTTATTTTCCCTGGTGGTTGGAACTGATGTATTTTATCAAGGCAAACCCCTGCACAACAAAGAAATAAATGCATGGGGTGGAATCATTTGCATAAAGTAAGTGAACCCCATCAATAGAGCCCATTTATTTTGTTATCAGAGAACTAGGCCTGTGCTGGCCTATCCATCAGAGACAGCCTCGCTGACCTTCCCCTCTGCAGTTCACACCAGACTGCACAGTCTCACCAGCAGCCAGTCTACTCCGAATCAGCCCTGTGATTCCACACTCAGGGGCTTTGACCTCTGCCAGACTCCGGGGATGGGGATGAGGAGGCCCCCATCAGTGGTACCGCGTCGTCCAGCATAGTCCAATATACTGTGAGCCCGAGCTTCCTGCTTGCTTCTTGGAGCTTAGCTTAGAGTTGACAGGCAGGGTGGTTTAAGGAAAACATAAATAACGCTGGGTTTAAATCGTGGCTCTGCCAATTCACATCTGGGCCTCAGCTTATGAATCTGTAAGATGAAGATAAATACCATTGGCCTCATGGCATTTTGTGAAGATGAATAGAGGCATATAAGTCATGTCCAACATAATACCTGCCACAAAGCAGGTGCTAGTCAAATGTTTGCCACTTTTTCTCCTTTCTGCCTCCTTGCCCCTCCCTTCCCTCTTTTCTTTCCTCCCTCTCTTCCCTTCCTTCCTCACAGGTGATCTTCAATATGCCTGGGGCTTATCCTGTGACTCTACTAGTAAGTTATAGCCTCTGGGGTAATTGTCACTTTCAGGGCCTCAGATATGGCTCCTGAAGCCTGAGCATGGACCTAAGGCTTCCCCATCAGCCTTCAGTCCCTTCCTTTCTAGCCCAGGACACTCCCCAGCAGAGATCACGTCTTTAATCTGAGGTCCTTAGGTCTCATCTTTCTCCAAAACTTACAGATCACTTTACTTCACCCCGACACTACTCTTGGGCAAAATTGCCAGAAAGTTGGCTTACACAGTAGATGCCCAATAAATGCTTGCTAAATTGGATGTATAGTGGCTAAGCTCCACGAGCTCATGGAGAATGAGATATCGATCCTGGGCATCAGGTATTGTGGGAGTCGTGTTAATCAAATATACAATCAGCCCTGGCCGAGTGGAGCATCCTCCCATGCAGCAGAAGGTTGCGGGTTCCATTTCTGATCAGGGCACATACCTAAGTTACAGGTTGAATCTCTGGTCCAGGTGCAGATATTAGGCAATCAATTAATGCTTCTCTCTCTCTCCCTTTCTCTCTTTCTCAAACCAATAAAAACATATCCTTGGGTGAGGATTAAAATACATATATATCAGCAAGCCTGTCTTCTGGAAAGACAGCTGGGGTGTTGAGTTCAGAGCTTGAACTCTAGCATCATATTGGCTCTTATAAAAAATTTCTTCATCTCTCTAAGCCTGGATTTCTCCATATGTTAATGGGTGATAGTCAGATGGTTTTGGAGTAAATGAAAAATGGCCTCAGAGTAGATCCTGCAGTAGGAGGAACAAAGCAATGGCTAGTTCTGAGATGGTCTGAAAACTGCTTCTATGGGCTGACTTGTGCCCACCATCCCACAATTCATATACCTATATTGAAGTCCCAACTCCTCATACCTCAGAATGTGACTCTATTTGGGTATAGAGTCTTTAAAGAGGTAATTAAGTTATAACAAGGTCATTAGGGTGAGCCCTAGTCCAGTGATGGCGAACCTTTTGAGCTCGGCATGTCAGCATTTTGAAAAACCCTAACTTAACTCTGGTGCCGTGTCACATATAGAATTTTTTTTTATATTTGCAACCATAGTAAAACAAAGACTTATATTTTTGATATTTATTTTATATATTTAAATGCCATTTAACAAAGAAAAATCAACCAAAAAAAAATGAGTTCACGTGTCACCTCTGACACGCGTGTCATAGGTTCGCCATCACTGCCCTAGTCCAATATGACCTGTGAAGAGGAGATTAGGACACAAATACAAGCAGAGGGAAGACCATGTGGGGACACGGGGAGAAGATCGCCATCTGCAAACCAAAGAGAGGCCTCAGGAGGAACCAGCCCCGCCCACATTTCATCTTGCACTTCTAGCCTCCAGAGCTATGAGAAAATAAATGTCTATTGCTTAGTGTGAGCAGTCTATTGTGGCAGTCCTAACACCATCCCATGCTGGGACTGATTCTTACCCAGCCTGGGGTCCCGAGGAGAGCCCTGCACCCAGCCTGAACTCCACCAGTGATAGTCTGATTGAATGGAACAAAACACAAGTTTGTTTTGGCTTTTACTCCTGGGTTTTTGCTTCCCAGTGAACAGCATCCCTGCCACAGGCTGGCCATGTTTCAGACAAGTTTCCTGTTTCACATGTGGAAGCCCATGTCAGCATCTTTAAACATCTCTGACTATTTTCAGTGATTTGGCCATCTGCCTGTGTGAGTTTCTGGTGTGTTAGACACCGGGACCTCACTGCTCCATCTGTCTTCTTGGATCTGACCTACTGCCTTGCTGACCTAGTTTTGCCATGTGAGACCTCAGTACTTTCCAAACTTTGGTGGCTTCAGTGTTTCCTGGATAGAGTGTGACACGTGTGCTCGTTCTATTGTCAATCTTGCCTGGTGGATACAGTTAATGTAGCTGTGTCCATGCTACCCATGGGCTCATGAGGAAGTTGAGGCCCAGACAGGGTCAGTTCCTGAAAAGTGGCACATTAGGCATTTGGTTTTTGTCTCTTGGACACCAAGACCTTCCCATTCCTACAGAGAGTTTCACTGTGCCTTCCTGGATCTGACCCTTGACTCTTCTATGACCTCTAGAACCTACCAGATCATTCTAATGCATCCCCAGAACATGGTTTCTTGCTTTTGATCATGACTCATCCTATGCCCCCACATGGCCTCATATTAATCAGCTGTAGTCTAAGGAGTCTCTGTCCTGTTGAAGCCTATACCTCAGTGTGTGGAAAAAGGACAGCATAAGCTGACAAGCTGTGTCAGGAACTTCAAACAGGATCACGCTGCTATTCCTTGGACACTGTGAGCTTCTTAAACTGGCCCCTTCTATGTAGTATGATTACATATGTAGCATGATTACACATGTAGGATACATGCTGAAGCTTTGTAAGTGGCAGAGCAGAATTTATGTCATGAGATCAAAGAATCCCTATATGGCCTTGATGACTATACCTTGGGTCCTGTGTAAGATTGGATTTCCTTTTACTAGTAGATGAAGCATATTCAGGGCTGTGCATGTAAGTGGCTCATAGGAGTGAGGCAAGGAGTTAGGGCTTGGGCACTTGAAATAAATCTGGAGGTAAAGAGCAGACTAGAGTCAGGAAAATATCTAGGAGTCAGAATGGGGAACCACTTGGGTGGCCCAACTTAGGAACAAGTGTAGCAAAATAGTAGTGTGTGACCTGGACACATTGTTTTATTGACTTGCTAAGAAGTCATTAATTATTTCTTGCCTCAGTTTTCCTTTTTAAAAAGTAATACTTTGGACTAGTTGATCTCTAAATTCTATTCCATTTTTTCCAAAATGCTAACCTGTTTTATTTGTTAAGTACCAGCACCAGAGCATGGTAGCAGTTCAGCTAACAGCTACAAGATATCAGCAACATTAAGTATTTGTCATAGGAAACCAACTTCTTTTCTAGAAGAAATATTCTCTTTTGTATGATTTCTGGTAAGGCTGGAGCATGCCGAAACCCGGAGTAAGGGCTGGTTTTGGAGAACAGCTTTGGGAGCATAAGGCAGCACTCCAGTAACACATGAGCTATTGGAACTCAGAGGCGGGGTCAGCAGTGCCTTTGAAGCTTTGGCACTGAACTTAACTTTGTCAAACCATCAATCAAAGCTCCAGGGCAATTTTTCAGTAGATTATGGTTATACATGAGCTTTGTGCCCACAGAATGACACAGTGGGACTGGCTATATGAAAAACAAAAAAATGTTTCTGAACCAGTTCGATGAAGTGTGGTCTCAAAATAAACAATGAACCGCTGGTTCAGGGCAGACCAGGGAGAACCTCCCAGATGATTCTCACCCTCCTTGTTTGCTGGGGAGAATCGTATTCCTAAATCCCCCTCCCCAATCTTCTAATTGGCTTCAAAATCTAAGACAGAATGTTGGGCAAGACAAAAGGAGGATGCTACCCAGGATGGTCTTCCCAGCAGTTTTCAACTCCAACTCTGTCTGGACGCAGATAGATTGATACCGTCTCTCTCAGAACCAGCTGCATAATGTGCCAGGCCCAAAGCAAAAGGAACATGTAGGGCCCCTGGTTCAGAAGTGACAAATGTTAAGATGGTGTCAGCATAACATTCATGCAAGTACAGGTCCCTTCTGAGCAGGGGGCTAGTGTCTGTGGGACAGGCCCTCATCCGTTCTCCCAATGTCCTCCTCCACTCCTCCACCTTCCTGCAGACAACGCCTGTTCACTCAGGGTCCTGGGGTTAGTCTCTGAGCTGGTCAACAAATCTCCCAAGTGGCTTGCATGCACCATTCTCTCTCTTGTACCATCTTGTTATGAACTACGGGCTGTTTCATTGAGGTGAAAAGGCATCAGAATAAATTTGGCAATGCTGTCAAGTTCATGTGTTCCATGTCAAGACCCTCCTAGATAGTCTTTCTGACTCTGAACCAGAGCTGCTTAATGAGGAGTGAAAATCAGGATTACTTGAGATGCTTCTTCAAAATATACATTTTTAGGGATGCTAAATCTGTAAAGCAGTTTACAGACGCGATTGAAGTCTTCTCAGCAAAATATTGGTAAAGAACCACTTGAAAGCTAGTCCATTTCTTTATTTTATATATCCTATATCATCGTTATTTTATGTTTGAGACATCTATGTAGATATATGTGTATACACACCTCCCCTCCCCTCAGAGCTAGAATCTGTGAATCTTTTAAACTGACGTTTGCGTCAGAGTGTCTTAAATTGCAATTTGCTTTGCAAATTTTGTGTGGTGATGATTATCCACTTTGACTCTGGGTGAATTTATTTGTGACTCGATCTAGAGGAGACCACAAACTAATGATTGCAATCAGCCAAGAAAAATAAAGGGAATGAGGAGATGGCACGAGTATTGACAATATTTATTGTAGCATATGGCTAATGTATGAAGAGGTAATAGGACGGTGTAGCTCGGGGAATTATTCAACAGGAAAATTACTTAAATTAACTTTTCGGGCAAACCAAATTATGTATGATAGCCCTCCTGTACTGCTGTGCAAAGTCAGGGTTTGTGAAGGGTAGCACTGGGGGCTATAAATCAAGCCTTTCCTGAGAACTGTTGTATCTGCAGGGACTTTTTTCCTTTGTGTTTTTGGCTCTGAGGTGAATGAAGAATTTTCTCAGCAAATTATTAATTACTCCTGCTCGCCTATAGAATTGAGTTCACTGTAGTTATGTAGGAGTCAATGGTATTCAAACTGCAGCTTTTGATGAAGTAATCGGCTGCTTCTGGGGCCTCTTTCAGCTGCCCTGGGCGTGCTTCACATGTAAACGACTGCCAAATGGATTCTTTCGACATTCCAGCCAATTAAAATACATTTAAAGTGCAGCTGGTGGAGAGGCGAGCCGGGCGATTGTGCAGAGAACTTCAGGGCAGGGAGACAAAAAAACAAACTCCGCGGAACCCGGCTGGGCAGCCCCGCCAGGCCTCCGGGGCAGGGGAGAAAGTCACAAAAAGCTATCTTTAGCCACCGTCACAATCAGAGATGACACTCTGAGCGCCACCGTAAGAGACACAAAAGAGGGAAGCATGTTTGTTAGGGTGTCAGTTTTCTCCCCTCGCCTCTTGAAACTCCGTGTGCTGGCCGGTTGCCCACTGTGGTGCTGCATACAAATATTGACAGAACACAGCCGTGTTTGTGAAACCCGGCCTGGGGAAGCCAGTGATTAAAACTCTTGAAGGAAGATCCGAAAACCCAGGAACTCTCCTCAATAGAGTAGGACCCTGAGCGAATGAAAGAGAAAGCACTGAGTGGGCTAAAGTGAACCGCTCACCGCCCCTGTCTGCTATGCCTTTTCGGTAAGGACAGAATTTTCTTTTCTCTTCCTTTTTCCTTGAATGTGTATGTTGGTGTTGAGGCAGGCGTGTCCAGTGTACCATGCTCCCTGCTCCAGAGCTCCGGCGTGCAGAGCACGGGGGTGGCCTGCGATTTCTCTGGAGGACGTGAGGGGATCGCCCCGTGTAAATAGACACAAGCACCACCCAGCACGTGGAGTCTGCCAGGGCTTTTCCAGAATTCGGGATGATCCATTCTTAGATGTGTGCTGCCTCTGTCCAGGTGTCCCCAGATTGATAGCAAATAGATTCGTTCTTTGAACGGGTCATTATGATGTGCATGCATCTTTTTTATTTTAGTTTTAAACGTCCTCGGCTGCCAGTCTCATACCTCTTCATGCAAAAAATGTTTTTTTCTCCTGGGTTAATATTCAGTCGAACACAAGTATTCTGTTTTGCTAAAGCGCATCCAAAGGGTTTGGCAGTGCCTTGCTTCACCCTGACTTGCATTGAAGAAGCTGCTAACCGGGAATTCGTCCTTAATCACTCTTTTCTCTGCTTTACGGAGGCAGCTGCAGTGGCACTGTCTCTGAGGTTCTGCAAGCTCCATAAACGCCCAGCGCTGTGGGTCCTGCTCAGAGGCCTCTCTGAGAGTTCCTGCGAACGCTGAGTAAGGATGGCTGAGCAGAGGCATTGATTCCTACCCACCGATTTGTCAACGAAGACACACAAAGTTCCTGATTGCTTCCCGTGTTAGCTTCTCATGGTAGCCCCTTCTGGCTTCAGGTTTCTTCACTGCAAACAAAGAATCTTGCACATTTCACGGTGAAGGATCACGTTGCAGTGTCCTGAGCTCAGTTAGATGCACTTTATTAATCTTTAATGTGCCAGTAGCTCTGAGGCTGTGCCAAGCTGCGACTTTCCAAAACTCTTCAAGCTGCCGGCTGCCAAGATAAACAGCGGGAGGCCCAGAAGGGATATTTTAAGGAAACTTGCCATAGCAAAGTTTTACCCATTAAGTTTGTCACGAGTCAATGAAAGAAATCTTAAATAAAGAAGATTTCAGAAAGACCTGCTTCAGCTCCGTACCCTCGGTGTGAGGGACCTGCTGGTGGGAGTCCATCTCCTCACACACAGAGGTCTATGCTCCGTGGAGGGAAGAGAATAAGGCTTTCTACTGTAGGGGTGTGGGGCTGTGTTTATGAAGTGGGTGCTGTGTGAATGGAGACATGTGTGAAGGCAGAAAGCTTTCCTGCCCGTGGCAGTATCTGAGCCCAGGGAAAAACAAGGCTCCACATGTGGTGGGCCGCTTGTCCAGCACAACCATTTCAGACATACCAAAGGAGCCAGAGATGGGCGATGGTCACAGCCGTCCCCTTGCAGAGAGATGCGACTTTGTACTGAAGAAAAATTGGGCGCTGGTGGTGACTGAATGACTCAGAGGACAATGTGAGCCTGTGTGTGATTGGCGAGGCCCCGGAGAAGGTAAGGCTGTGACCTCTTGGATTGCTCATCAGGCTGATGACTGTAAATGGTGTCATCAACACTCGTTGGGGATGCAGGTAGTAGACAAAAAAGGGCCCTGCCTTCAACACAGTCCTGTAAACAGAGACTTCATCTGGCGGGGTTGCTGTGAGTAGAGCACTGAGTTGGAGCTGGGAGGAGCTCCATGTTCTTTCTAATTTAGAGGCAGTGATGTAGAGACTTAACAGAAACATGCAGGCAATGATGAGAAAGGATAAGGAGCGAAAGGTAGCTCCAAATTAAGTAGATAGTTTCGTTACTTAAAAAGTTTTTTTTAATTGATTTCAGAGAGGAAGGGAGAGAAAGAGAGAGATAGAAACATCAATGATGAGAGAGAGAGTCATAGATTGGCTGCCTCCTGCACACCCCGTACTAGGGATCAAGCCCCAAATCTGAGCATGTTCCCTGACTGGGAATCGAACTGTGATGCCCTGGTTCATAGGTCAATGCTCAACCACTGAGCCACACCGCCAGGCAAGTTTATGCATCACAGGCTAACATCTGCCCACTGTGTTTTTGTAAATAAAGTTTTATTTGCACACAGTCACAGCCCTTTGTTTGCATATTGTCTATATCTGCTTTTGTGCTACCACTGCAGGGTTGAGTAATTGTAATAGAAGCCCTGCAGCCCCACAAAGCTGGAAGCATTTGCTATCTGGTCCTTTATAGGAGGAGTTTGACAAGGTGAACAATGCTTCTCCACTATCCGTGGTGAGGGACCAGTTTTGTTTTTTGGTTTTTAAAAATGCCCAGATTGGCCGAAACCGGTTTTGCTCAGTGGATAGAGCGTCGGCCTGCAGACTGAAAGGTCCCAGGTTCAATTCCGGTCCAGGGCATGTACCTGGGTTATGGGCACATCCCCAGTAGGAGGTGTGCAGGAGGCAGCTGATCGATGTTTCTCTCTCATCGATGTTTCTAACTCTCTCTATCTCTCTTCCTTCCTCTCTGTAAAAAATCAATAGAATATGTTTTTTAAAAAATGCCCAGTTTGTTATGGGCTGATAGTTTTATTGAATATTAAAATGTTGTTTGACTGTTGTGATGATATTAAATTGATACAAAATTTCTAAGCATTTGCTCTTAAATTTTGTACTTATCTCATCATGGATCCTTAACAAACAGCAGACTCCAGCCAGTCCTGGACCACACTTTGAGCAGCGCTAGCCCTGCTTCATTTTCTAGTCTCATTTGTGCCATTTGTCCCAAATCTCCAGCTGTGCTGCTGCTCCTGCTGAGGACTGAGTACAGTAAACTCTTCCAAACCTGGGCCTGCTCATCCTGGGAATCTCTTACTCGAAATCTTTCCTTGGCTCCTTCCTCGTTTCCTTTACGTCTCCTTCAATTCACTTTGTCAGAGAGACTTCAGACCCCCCCACCTGAAAACTCTTCCCTCACCGCACATCGCTTTTTATTTATGGCACTTATTACTATGAGTACTCATCTTGTTTATTTGTCTATCTGCCTATTTTTACTTGTTTCCATGTATTGATCTGGATTCATTAACAGATAACATAATGCTTTTCAGATGGTGTAAGCAGGGATTTTGTGCTGGTTCTAGGTGGCATATATGATCTTGAAGGGTTAGGGGAACAGGCAGAACTTCTGAGTTAATGATCAGAGCAGCACGACAAATTACCACTTATCTCTGTCACTGTACGAAGCTTGGAATCAGGAAACTGATCCCGACACTGCTAGCTCCGTGGCCACACTGCCTCTGCCGCTATCTCCTTCACCAAAGTGAGCATCTCTGTTTTGTGAAATGCATGAAGCTAGGGGCAGGATCCTGGGAAGACCACCTAGAGGTGACAGTCTCATTTTTTAAATGTACCTTGTTTTCCCAAATTGAAACATTTGGAAAATGTAGCTGCAGTTAGCTCAGAGATAAGAGATTTCTGGTTACCAACTAACATGATTTATTGAGGACTTATTGTGAGCCATGCTCTCCATGAAGTGCTATATATGCATTCGCTCATTTAATCTGCAAAACATCCCAATGAACTATGCATTATTTATATTTACAGAGAGGAAACAGAGACTTCGAGTAGCAACGTGACTTTTCCATGTCGCAGAGCTGTTAAGTGTTGGATCCAGATTTAATCTTATGATTATCTGAAATCTGTTTGTACCATTAACCTCTAGTTATAACCATGTATATAATTTATCTTTCTGGCTGTTGTTTCTTCACTTAAGATGAGCCTCTCGTGTTTTCATCCTAGCGGCTTATTAATCTACCTCATTATCTACTTTGTGCCTCAGCCAGGTGAGATCTAGTCATCAGGTCTGAAATATCACTACGGGTTCTTGGTCATCATCGCTGAATATCATTAAGGATTTTGTGGGTCCCTAGATGAGGATTTAGAAGGGATAGAAGAGAACTATATCTACAGTGATTAAGGATATCAAAAAACTCTTTTAAGATAAAAACCCTAGAAGATAGAATATTTCTCTTATAATGTGAAGATCTGCCAACTTCGTGCTATATGTCTGATTAAAAATTTTGAGTTTTTATATTCTGTTTGGTTGCTATTCTACTTCACATTATCTCTATTAAACACAGTGATGTTTGGTAATAAATTGTGCCTTGTCATTTGATAAAATAAAATAAGTTGAACATTGTTTTTACATTAGAAATTTGTAAGAACTCAAAGAAACCTCCTTAGAAAGAAGTCTAGCAAGGAGTGAGGTTCCCAACAAATACTACTTGACAGTAATGTATATGATTAGATAGTAATATATATGATTAGGTATACTTAAAGTCCTGATCTTAGTGCCTATAAAATGCTAACTGGAAGAGAAGAACTTCCGGAACATTGAAATAAAAACCTCTGGAAATCTATGCTTTCATAAAACCAAGGAGAACATTGACAAAGAAATAGTCAAAATCAACATTTTTAAAAAAAATTGGGCAATTAAACAAAGTCTTAGAATAATCTGAGGAACATTTATTCAGGAAAGAAAACTCCTGAATATCAGTAAAATCAGTGAGTTTTTTGTCATTTAACTTTCCCTGTTTCTTTCCCTCTTTCCCTGGAGGCTCTGAGGAAGCCTTAAAAACCAGCAGTTTTGCCATCACAGTAGCTGTGAAAACCAGTAGCCTAGCAGCCACTAGAGGGGGAAAACCTGTTTGGAGCTCTACAGAGAGCCCATTCCCAGAGAATCATCACCATTTGACCTACCTGGTCGCTTCTTGGGAACACCTATATGCAGGTTTTGTACTTATTTGACTGCTGAACTTATTCAGTGCAAAAAACTTTTCTCCTGGGACTTGTCAAAAACAATTACAGCAATCGTTTGTTTAACATTGCAACTGCCTGAGGCAGCAATAAAAGTTGGGGAAAACGGGAATTAAATTTTAAATTAAAACTGGGGAATGAATTGTCCATTAAAGCTTTGAAAAGCTCACATATTTGTGGAACTGTGCATGGAAAAAGGCATGCACTTGTGCAGATGTGTGCACATTCTCAGGAAAGACTTGAGAAAACTAATCTCTCACCTGTGGCTGACCTTGAAGCCCTATACAAGCAAGGTATGAAGGCAAGGAAGATTGTAAGCAGCTGGCAAATTGGAGATGCACCCCACTATACACAGAAGTTCTTTCAGCAAAGGCTGAAATAGTTATTGTTAAAGGCATTTAAAAATGTGTCTGCCCAGCCATTAGCTGACCACTTAGCTAACCGCACATGACAAAGGAATATGGATTCCACAGAATAGGATCAGGAAAACCACTAAATGAATAGTTACAACAATAATGACAACAAACAGAAATGATAACAAACCATGGTTGGCGGAGATCTAATTTCCAGAGTTGCTTAATTATATTATTTAAATGTCCAGTTTTTGTTTTTTTTTAAATATAAAGACATGCAAAGAAAAGGAAATGTATGTGCCATACACAAGGAAACAAAAAATCAGTCAATAGAAATTATCCTTGAAGAAGCCCAGACATTGGACTTACTTGACAAAGACTTTACATCAGTGAGCATAAATAAATTCAAAGAACTAAAGCAAATCATGCGTAAAGGAATCAAGGAAAGGGCTAAAATAATATCTCATTAAACCAAAAACATAAAGATAGAAATTTATAAAAAGAAACCAAGTAAAATATTTGGACCTGAGAAGTACTATAACTATAATGAAAAATTTACTAGTAGAGTTCAACAGCAGGTTTGAGTAAGTAGAAGAAAGAATCAGAAAAATTTGAGAAATATCAAATGAGATTATGTAATCTGAAAAGAAAAATGAAGAAAACTTAGCCAAACCTTAGAGACCTGTGGGACACCTTTAAGTGTATGAATATACCAATAATGAGAGTCTGAGACAGAGAGAAGAGACAGACAGGAGCAGAAAGAATATTTCAAAAACATTATAGATCAAAACTTTACATATTCAACGAAAACCTTGAATTTACATAATCTAAGAAGCTGAATGAATTTCAAATCCTATAAACTCAAAGAGATCCACTCTGAGACATGTTATAATCAAATTGTCAATAATTAAAGATAGAATCTTGAAAGAAGCAAGAGAGACGTGTCTTGCAATGTACAGGAAGTCTCACTAATATTAACAGCCAATTTCTCATCAGAAATTATGGAGGCCAGAAAGTAATGAGATGACATATTCAAATTATTGGGGGGACGGGGGGGAAGACTGTCAAACAAGAATTCTACATCCAGCAAAACTATTTTTTTAAAAAATGAAGGCAAAATTAGGATATTGCCAGATAAACAATAACTGAGTGAATTTACCATGAACTGACCTCTCTAATTGCTAAAGGGAGTCCTTAAAGATGAAATGAAAGGGACTAGACAATTACATGAATCCACACAAAGAAATAAAGAGCACTGGTTAAACTATAAAAGACAGTATACATGTATTCTTTTTATAACTTCCCCTTCCTTTCTTATTTAAAAAAGCACCTGCAAGACAAAGCTATAAGTATAAAACTATATAAACTTGTATAAAAATGTAATGTGTATGAAAATTAGAGGACAAAGTAAAGTAGTTATAGAGTAGCAGTTTTTGCATACTATTGAAATAAAGTGGGTATTAATTCAAGTAGATTGTTCTATTAGATAATCTAGATTAAACAGACAAATTCTTAATTACAAAATACTGAAACTGACTCAAAAAACAAATGGAAAATTTTAATGGACTTTTAACAAGCAAAATAATTGAACAGCAAACTTACTACAAAGAAAAGCCTGGGCTAGATAGCTACCTGGTGAATTCTATCAAACATTAAAAGAAGAATTAACACTAATCCTTCATAAACACTTCCAAAAAATGAAAGAGAAGGGAGCACTTCCCAACTCAGTCTAGGAGGCCAGTATTATTGTGATACCAAAACCAGACAAAGAAACAAAAACTACAACTACTGTGTCATATAAATGTAGACACTTATAATGCTTAACAAAATACTAGCAAACCAAACTCAACAACACAGAAAAAGAATTCTACACCATGACTAAGACTAAATGAGGTTTATCCTAGTAATGCAAGACTGGCTATGCCTCTGAAAAAACAATAATGTAATACAATAACATGTTAATAGGATAAAGAACAAAAGTCATGTGATCATCTGAATAGAGGCATAAAAAGTGTTCGATAATATTTACCACCTCTTCATGATAAAGACAAACTCTCAACAAACTAGGAATAGAAGAGAACTGCCTCAACCTGATAAAGGGCATCTGTAAAAAGTTACACCTAATATTCTAATTAACAGTGAAAGAGATTTTCCGTTAAGATCAAGTAAAATATAATATGTCTACTCTCATTACTTCCATTCAATATTGTCCTGTAGTTCTAGCCAGAGCAATTAGACAAGAAAAAGAAATAAAAGACACCCAGATTGGAATGAAGAAGCAAAACTATCTTTATTTGCTGATGATTTTGTATATAGAAAATCCTACGGAATAAAATACACTATGAAATATAATTAATTAAAAAATTAGCAAAATTACAGGATACAGGATCAATATACAAAAACCAATTGTATTTCTATACAATATCAATGAACAATTCAAAAATCAAATTAAGAAAAGCAATTCAATTTATGATAGCATCAAAAAGAATAAAATATTTAGGAAGAAGTATAACAACAGAAGTTCCAAATCTGTATTCTAAAACTATTAAGTATTGATTAATGAAATTAAAGAAGATGTAGCTAAATGGAAAGATATACTATGTACAGATACTGAAAAACTTAATATTGCTAAGATGGCAATACTCCGCAAACTTATTTAGAGGTTTAACACAATTGTTATCAAAATCCAAGCTGCCTTTTTTCAGAAACTGACAAACTGATACTGATTTATCTGGAAATGACCCAGAACAGCCAAAAAAATCTTGAAAAGGAGGGAGCAAAGTTATAACTTACAATTCTTGATTTCCAAATTTACTACAAAGCACAAGTACTAAAAGCATTCATTATTAGCACAAGACTAAACATAAGGATCAATGGAATTGAATTGAGAGTTCAGAAATAAGCCTTTAAATTTTTGGTCAATTGATTTATTTTTTGTTAATCCTCACCTGAGAACATTTTTCCATTGATTTTTACAGAGAGAGGAAGGGAGAGGGGGAGAAAGAGAGAGGAACATTGATGTGAAAGAGAGACATCAATTGGCTGCCTCCCTCACATGCTGATGGGCTAGGGGTTGAACTTGCAACCCAGGTACCTGCCCTTGATGGGGAATCATAAAACCTGAGACCCTTCTGTGCATGGGCCAATGCTCTAACCATTGAGACCACCAGCCAGGGCTAGTCAATTGATTTTTCACAAGGGTGTCAAGACAAGTTAATGGGGAGAAAGAATAGTCTCTTCAACAAATGGTGCTGGGACAGGTATATATCCACATGTAAAAGAATAAAGTTGGAAACCTAACTCACACCTAATGCAAAAATTAACTCAAAATGAATCATAGACCTCAATGTGAAAGCTAAAACTATAAAACTCTTAGAAGAAAACACAGGAGTAAAGCTTCATGAT
The DNA here is from genome assembly GCF_028538775.1 of Myotis yumanensis. Taxonomy (NCBI): domain Eukaryota; kingdom Metazoa; phylum Chordata; class Mammalia; order Chiroptera; family Vespertilionidae; genus Myotis; species Myotis yumanensis. The sequence continues at coordinate 78,135,073 of NW_027223759.1, forward strand.
TTTGGATTAAGTAAAGGTTTCTCAGATATGACACCAAAAGCAAAAGAGAAAAAATAGGTAAATCCGACTTCATCAAAATTAAAAGCTTTTGTGATTTATAGGATACCATTCAAGAGAGTGAACAAGACAGCCCACATAATGATAGAAAAATATTTGCAAATCATCTATCTAATAAGGAACTTGTATTCCATATAATGGAATAGTATTCAACCAGAATATCTGAAGAACTCTTACTCAACCATAAGAAAACAAATAACTTATTTAAAAAAAAAATAGGCAAAGGATTCAAAGTCATTTCTTCTAATGAGATATATAGAAATACCATTTTTGTACCTACTAGGATGGCGATAATGAAAAAGAAAGCAATAACTAATATCAACAAGAATGTGAAGAAATTATAACCATGACATAGTGCTGGTTGAAATGTAAAATGATACAGCCATTTTAGGAAAGATTTGGAAATTCCTCAAAATGCTAAACATAGAGTTTCCACATGGGCTAGCAATTCTTTTCCGAGGTATATAACCAAGAGAATAGTAAACATGTGTCCACACAATAATTTGTATATGAATGTTCTTAGCATTATCCATAATTATCAAGACGTAGAAAAAAACCCAATGTCTTTCAGTTGATAAATGATATGGTATATCCATACCATTGCAAGTAATATAAAGGAATTAAGTACTGCTGCACACTGTAATATAGATGAACCTTGAAGTATGTTAAGTGAAAGAAGACAGTTAAAAAAGGCTACATATTGTATCATTCCATTTATGTGAAATGTCCAGAAGAGGAAAATCTACAGAGACAGAAGGGAGGAAGGGAGGGAGGGAGGGAGGGAAGGAGGAAAGGAGGGAGGGAGGGGAGAAAAGAGAAAATGGCTACCTGGCCTTTGGAGCCTCAGCGAGTCAGGCTGCTGACATCATTACCTATGAGACAAAAGCAGAGGCAGGTTTTGATGGGAGTGGACGAATCTTGAGATCTGGGTTTTGGGTATGTGGGGTTGAGCTCTGTGTGGACATCTGGTGTGAGTGGCCAGTTACCATTTAGAAGCACGTGCTTGGAGCATAGAAAGGGGGTTTGATTTAGAAAAATGATTTAGAAGTCATCAGATATATCAGAATCCCAGAGGGAGGAAAATTTCACAAGGGCAAATAACGAGTAACAACCAAACAGAAAGAGATGCAATGAGCAGTACCATTAATAATTACATTCAGAAGTGTTCCTACCATTTGCTAGAAACTTTCACGCTGTCTACCCTAATCTCAATCATATGACAAATTTGATGCTATAGGTTAGAAGATGGTGATGATAAGACCCATAACCAGTAATAGTTAGGAAAAACAACCAACGTCAGATGAATCATAATGGAAAAACGTGTAATTGAACTTTTATATGTAAATTATAACTTACATAGAAAAATCTATATAACTGATAAAATATATGACCAGCATAGCTTTGCTTGTTATGATTCCTTTTGTGTGATAACCTGTGTTTGCAAGAAGAAAAACAGGTTGTTAATTTTTAATTGCCTTACTTGGATGATGATGTTATTTAGTGTTGCTAGAGAATTTCATACCTCCGAACCATTAATTAGACGTTCCTTATCAGCTCTCTGCATTAGACCCAGTGTGTCTGCATTCTCGCTACTCTGATTTGAATTCACTGGAAGAAACACTTTTAACTGAGAACCTGCCTTGTTTTGGTTATTGAAATAGTGTTGATTTGCCCTTGCTGGTGTTGCTAAGTGATTAGAGCATCGGGCCCGTGCCCCAAAGGAGCACAGGTTTGATTCCTGGTCAAGGGCATGTACCTGAGTCGAAGGTTTGATTCCCAGCCCCAGTTGGAGTGCCTGTGGGAGACAACCAATTGATCTCTCTCTCTCTCTCTCTCTCTCCCACCCCCGACCCTCCACCTCTCCCTTCCTTCCTCCCTGCCATGCTCTCTGAAAATCAATGGGAAAAAATCCTTGGGTAAGGATTAACAACAACAAAAAGAAATAGTGCTGATTTGAGTTTCGTGTGGCAAGGTTTCTTTATTTACTAAATGAGGGAAATTTGCATGTCTTCACTGGCTTAAGCTTCAATCTGAAACAACCTCCTGTACTGTGATCAGCAAACACTGGGCTGTTGCTATTTCCTGTCGTCCAGGCCTACTTCCAGGACTAGCTGCCCTCACCTCATCACCAGGAAGTGGTCCAACATTGGGCCTTGTTCTTGTTTCTTTGGATTCACTGGGATTTGGCATTTCTAGGGGACTCATCATAGGTATTTGCACAATAGATGCTCACACTTAGTCAGTGGAATATGGGAAGGTAAGAAGTTGAATGTGTTCAGCAGGTTTTTAATCTTCAGTGATCAGCAGTCACATATTTTCAGTGAACTAGGAAGGAGCTAGGTTTGGGCCAAATTTTAAAGGAGTGAGAGATTGCTTGCCTCCCCCTTGCAGTCCTAGCAAATGTTCAGACCCTCCTCTCCTTTGCTGGCTTCTAGAGATCCTGCAGCAGATTGATTGCCTCCCTCTGCGATTTATGTGTCTTGCTCTTTGATGTCTTTATCTCTATCCTTTAGCAGAACTCTGGTTGGATATGAAATGGGTTGCTTTGAGGTAGGCTGTCTCGCAGTTTGATGGTGGGAGTATACTAGTAAATTGGCACGGCTTTCATGGAAAGCATCTTAGCAATATGTTTAGAGCATTTTAATTTATTTTAATTTAATCTATTCAATAGAAATAATATGTGATATATACAAATATCTGCTTATAAGAATATTTGTTGCTATGTCATTTTGTAATGCTAACATTTGGAAAACAGCTATATATCAATAGAAGAATTGACAAATAATTTATGGACTAGAAAGAGCTCTTATAAATCAACAAGAAAAAGATTACTATCCCAATAGAAAATGGCTAAAGGAAGTGAAATGCAGTTTACCAAAAAGAAACATATAAATGATCAAAAAACATTTGAATTAGGAATTAAAGGGATACAAATGAAAATAATGAGATATTATTTTAACGATATAGAAAAGACTAAACTATTCCCATGGATGCAGAGGTGGAAAGCAGACATTTTCATTTATTCTTGGTGGAATGTAATTGGGACAAATTTGGGGGAGGAAGCAATTTGGGGGAGGCAGAGCATGATTTTGACTCAGCAATGCACTTCTAAGAAAGTACTTTAAGAAAGAATCATGCCCTGGTCAGGGTGGCCCAGTTGTAGGAGCGTCATCCCATACATCCAAAAGTTATGGGTTCAATTAGCGGTCGGGGCACATACCTAGGTTGTGGGTTTGATTCCTGGTCAGGGGACATATGGGAGGTAACCAATCTATGTTTCTCTTTCACATCCATGTTTCTCTCTTCCTCTCCCTTCCTCTCCCTCTAAAATCAATAAAACCATATCCTCAGGTGAGGATTAAAAAAAAAAAAAGAATCAGTCACAAGTTTACAAAGAATGTATATAGGCTATTTATCACAGTAACATTTATATTAGTGAAAACTGAAAGTAATCCCAAGTCATTGGCAGGTGATTGTTAAGTAACTTGGAGTGCAGCCACACAATGGAAAAGCATGCAGTCATTAAAAACGAACTTGGTTGTTAGAAATGATGCCTATGATACAGTAAGTGGAAAATGTAGACAAAAAATGAATTTGGAATCCATTTAGTGTTAATAGAATTTATCCACAATAAATACCTACAACAAGAATGACACTATGCCCTGGCCAGTATTGCTCAGTGGATAGAGCGTCAGCCTGTGCACTGAGGGTCCAGGGTTCGATTCTCGGTCAAGGGCACAGGTTGCAAGTTTAATCCTCGGCCCTAGTCTGGACTCTTGCAGGGAGGGAGCCACTCCATGTGTTTCTCACACATCCATGTTCCTTTCTCTCTCTCCTCCTCCTCCTCCTCCTCCTCCTCCTCCTCCTCCTCCTCTTCTCTCCCTCCTTTTTTCCCTCCTTCCCTTCCACTCTCTCTAAAAATCAATGGGAAAAATATCCTTGAGTGAGGATTACTAAAACAAAAAGAATGATACTTATAACTAAATTATTTGTAATAAAATACATTACTTTTATATTCAAAAATACAATTTTTAAATAATTTTAAATACATGTGTATAGTGTCCAATTTCTCCATACTCTCTTTTATAAAGTGCCACCAATCAGAATTCCAGTTACCTACTAACACAAATTTTTGTAAAAGCATATGTTGTACATACCAGATTTATGTCATGAGCCAATTAAAAATTCTTGTATGTGGAAACATCTATAATTGTGGTCACTGTAGACACTGTGGCAAATACATTTTTAATTAGTTGGGTCTTCTGGAGAGTTAGGCCATATACACAATTACTAAATCACTTCTGCATAATTAGAAAACAATCTACAGATGGGTAAATGGTGAAAACAAATTAGGATCCACATTATTATACTATCTGCTTTTTCAGAGAGAGAATTTTTAAAATTTGGTAAGGTGAATTTTTTGCCAATTCATCCAAAGTAATTTAATAAGTTAGTCCCTTATCCCCAAGAAAAAATTACCTTAAGTTGGTTTAGTCTATAAACTATTTAAATCACCTTCTTAGAATATGATCTTTGATTTTACAACAATTCTGTGAGGTGTGCAGGGTAAATATTTACATTTTATAAGTAAAGAACGAGGTTTGAAGAGGTTAAATACTTTGCTCAAGATCTCCAACTAAACTGGGCCAGCATAGCTCAGTGGTTGAGCATTGACCTATGAACCAGGAGGTCACCATTCAATTCCTAGTCAGGGCACATGCCCAGGGTTGCGGGCTCAATCCCCAGTGTGAAGCATCCAGGAGGCAGCCAATCAATGATTCTCTCTCATCATTGATGTTTCTATTTCTCTCCCCCTCTCCCTTCTTTTCTGAAATCAATAAAAAAAATACATATATTTAAAAAAAATTTCAAACTAAAGAAGTCAAGGAGCTGGGATCTGAACTGACGTTTTTCTGACAACCCAGGTTAGTTTTGGTGACTGCTGGGTGTACTGACTCCAGATCCAGTTGTTTCCTGCACCATACTATTCCCTTCTCCCAGAAGCTTACTAGAAACATGCCTCGGATTGAAGCTGGATGAGTTTTCTAACGAGGCACCAGTGAGCATAAAGGAAAGGCGAAGTCTAGATAACTGACTGTGGTAAGGCACAGCCAGGGGAAAGGATTGGGGGCGGGAGGAAGAAGGGTATGGTCTCAAACCCCAGTGTCTGCAAAGGCCACGCAGGTTCCCCACATAGAGGCAGCCTGCCAGCAGCGAGAAAGACACAAGTGGCTTCGGGGAAAGAAACGGAGCTGCCACGGATCTCATCGTGGCACAGGCAGGGTTCGTGGGCACGCGGTGAACTGAGCGTGTTCTGCTGTCTGAAGGACTAGCTCTGATTGTTGCTGAAAAGGAGCTAGTTCGGTGTCTTTATTTTTTTAATTATTTAAAAGAAGCTGTAAGTCTTATGTTTAGGTAAAATCTCTCCATTTTAAGTGCTAGCACTAATTTAAACTTAATATTTTGTAGGCCAATTACAATATATCCAAAGGCCATCAAAACCCCTCAAGTTGCTGGTTTGTGATTTCTGGGACATATTCTGTCTATGGGCTTGTTAGGCTCCCGACAGATCAAATTCCATTTCTGTTTGCTCGATGACTTAATGATGCCACTATAATTAGTACCCATTCAGGAAGACATCTTGTTTTCATCTTCATACCCACCTGAGCCAGTCACCCACCTGGTTCTTTCTCACGGTCCGTCTGAGAGATGGGGAGGGAAGGCTGTGCCTGGGAGGACATCCCTGAGTGGACCCCTAGACCAGTCTACGTAGACAAGGCTGTCTGTGAGGGCAAGGACAGGCCCTCAAGGCTTGGGAAAGATGTGCTTTAATTAAGTCTCATGTCTGACTTTAATGACTGCCTGAAAGTTTTTGCAAGACTGTAATGTAAGGGTATAGTTTGGCGTACAAATCACTCAGGTTTTCCTCGTCTGGGAAGAATGCAACCAAAAGGTTCTAAGGCAAATGCCAAAGATGTACAGCCTCGGCGCAAATCGCACGTCAAATCTGCACACGGGATTGAACATTTGACTGCTGTGCTGACCTGTTGGCAAAGAGATATGTTCTCTTAATTCCTCGGGAAGCATCACAACAAAGGCAAAATGTAGCTTCCCCCTCTGCCCCCGCCCCCCCCCCCCCCCCCCCCACACACACACCACTTAGATTTAGTCCAGTGAATATTCTGATACACCTCTGGGGGCATCTTGACTTTGAAGATAATTTTCCTTATAAACCACCTTGGGGCTAATTTACATCATTTAAATATGTAGTGTTTTTCCATTTATAGCATGTGTTTTAATATTCCTTAGTGATTCTTTATGGAACAGTTGAACAACACCACAAAGTATCTGGAAGAGGATAAAAATGGACATGTAATTGGCTCATCTAGAGACACCATTATGCCAACCTACACTCGTCTCATCTTTGTGCTGTGCTTTTATGAAACACAGACAAACAGATGAACCCCTCAAACCCCAAAACCAAACATGAATAATTAACTTATTTTTGGTGAATTCATTCCACAGACTTAAGCAATAAGAAAACTGCGCTGAGAGGTGAGGCCACCAGAAAATCAGAATTTAACTTCTAAGAGGGGCGGGAGGGGGAGCATTTCCTCAGCAGCATTTTAAGTGCATTTTGGCTGCAGGGATAGAGGCACGGAGGACAGAACCACTGGGGCATTGGATACACTGATGACAGGTGAGACACACACGCACACAGCTTACAGCTCCTGTGAGAAACACACAGGATTCTCACAAAAGAATGTGTCAGTCCAATAGTTTTGGGTTGGGAGGATCCTTGTACTAATCCAGCCTGAAGCCCCTCCCATTACTCATTCTGATTCCAGGACTTTCTGCCTAGACCGTCAATCCTGATAAATAAAAACTAAAAGATTTTGAGCAATTACCACATGCATATTTGTATGCAATGGTTAGACATATACCTTTTATACATGTACACTATTATATATGCATTCGCATTTATTTTTTAGTAGCTTTATTGAGATAGTATTCATATCCCTTTTGAGGTACAGTGGGGCCTTGACTTACGAGTGTCCCAACTAATGAGTTTTTTGAGATACCAGCTGTCTCTCGGCCGATTTTTTGCTTTGAGTTGACAGAGTAATTTGAGTTAACGAGCTCCTTAACATGCTCGGTCTCGGAACGAATTAAACTCATAAGTCAAGGCCCCACTGTATATAATCCAGTGGTTCTTAGTATATTCACACATTGGCAGTCATCACCATTGTATAATTGGATGGCATTTCATCACACTGAAAAGAAACCCTCTGTTCGCAGTCACTTTCATTCTCCCCAAACAGCCCAATGTGTATTCTAGTATGCAAGCCTTACCAGTTACATAATTTGCAAATGTATTCTACCATTCTATGGCTTGTATTTTAAATTATTTGAGGGTGTCCTTTGACTGACAAAAGTTTTCAATTTTGATGAAATGTTACTGACCCTCTGGGTCAGGGACCCAAACCAAAGTCCTTCTGCTCAGTGCCTTTCACGCCAATAGGAGACTGAGTTTGGTAAAGCAGAGCAGAAACCTTATCCTTTGATCAAGGAGTGGAGACAGTGAGCTCCTGCTCAAAGGGCACCTTCTTCCCCACTGGGGAGGCCTTCTGCACTTATAGGCTGTGGTGTGGAGGGATTCATTTCTTTAATGTGTAGTTATTCTTCTGTTGAACTCAGCCCTTTTGTACACAGTCCTTTCTGCACACGATGTCCCAACAACAGCTTGGGTTTTGCACTCAGCACCTTGGTTTTTGGGCTCAGCCCTCCTCATTTGAGGTAATTCCTGTATAAGGTGTGAGGTAAGTAGGGGTCAACTTCATTCCTTCACAGGTGGATATCCAGTTGTTCCAGCACCATTTGTTGCAAAAATTATTTCCCAATTTAATGTTTGGATTAATTTTCACAGTAGTCCAATGAGGTAGGAATTATGGCCCCTCTTTGCAAGTGAGGAAACGAAGGCTCTGGAAGATTAAGTGACTTGCCCTAAGCTCTGGAGAATTCCAAGTAAGAAGTAAGATTCAAATGAATTCCAAAGGCAAGGTTCTTTCAATAATACCAACATGGGCATCAGCTACAAGCCAGGTGTTGGTAAAACAATCATACACAAAAAAGAGTCCTCATCAGCTGATGCCTTTAATTTTTTTTTTTTTTGGTTAAATATACCCTTCCCAAGGAGCTATTGTTTTGAGAGTTTCAGGGCTAGGAAAGATGAATAAGTACAGTTCCTATTTTTATTTTTTTTAATTCATTTTGAAATTACAGTTGACATATAGTATTGCATTAGTTTCAGGTGTAAAACATAAGGATTAGACATTTATATACCTTATGAAATGATCGCTCTGATAAGTGTAGTACCCCTATGACATCATACATACTTATTACAATACTAGGGCCCCAGTGCACGGATTCGTGCACATTGAAAGGAAATTATTTATAAGGTGGGACTGGACTAGACGGGCCAGACACACCCTGGAGCCAACCTCCAGCAGTCCCTCCCTGGCCTGCTGTACCTGAAGTGGTGCCTCAGCTCAAAGGTCATCTACTGAGTGAGCGGGGTCCCTCCGGCAGGTAGGGTCCCTTGCCCTGGCCTGTGGGGATCAGGCTGAAATGCAGTATGACATCCCTGGAGGAGACCTGGATTATGAGAGGGTGGTTTTCAGGTGACACACCCCAGAATTGGGCTCCCTCCACTCTGGTTCCGGGTATGTCACCTGAGAACTGCCAGTGCCAAGTCACTGCAGCTTGGCAGGTCCTTTGTTGAGCATCTGCCCCTCTGGTGGTCAGTATGCATCATAGCTACTGGTCTAGTGGTCAGACTGCTAAGTCTTTTATATATGTAGGTTATTGACTACATCCCCAGGATTATTTTTGTAATTGGCAATTTATACTTCCTGATCCCTTCTCCCTTCTTGTCCATCTCCCCAAACATCTCCCATCTGGCAACCATCAATTTGTTCTCTGTATTGGTGTTTGTTTATGTTTTGTTTGTTCATTGCTTTTGTTTTTAAGATTCCACATATGAGTGAAATTTTATGCTAGTTGCCTTTCTCTGTCTGATTTATTTCATTTAGCATAATACCTTCTAGGTTCATCTGTTATCACAAATGGTAAGATTTCATTCTATTTTATGGCTGAGTAATATTCCATTGCATATATGTACCACATCTTCTTTTTCATTTGTCTGTTAATAGACACTTAGGTTGCTTCCACATCTTGCCTACTGTAAATGATGCTGAAGTGAACTTGGGGGTGCATATATCTTTTCAAATTAATGTTTTGGATTTTGTTAGATAAATATCCAGAAGTATAATTGCTGGGTCATAGAGTTCTTATTTTTAAAAAGTTAATAATAATACAGTAGAAACAGTGGAATTTCCTAATAGAGGTCAATATTTTTGGTCAAAGAAACCGAAAGCAGCTTAAGGAGCTCAGATAGTCAGCAGGAGACTGGAGCCCCAGCAGCAGTGTGGACCCAAGGCCAGTTCAGTGGCTCAGAAACAGGAAGCTGGAGATTGACTGTCCTGGGCAAGAACACAAGGCCTGGACAGCATAGCCATTGCAGAACCCTGCCTTAGACATTGTGAGTGAGCCTGATTGTTCCTGAGTCTTTGCATCGGTAGGTCTAGATGGGAGCATCGGCTGGTGAGCCCAGCCTGAGCTGTGTGCCCATCCTGTGTGGGAAGGGGACTGGGGTCCATCCCATCCATGTCACACTCAGTGAGGAATCCTCCATGATAATGGGGAGTGGATCCTGGACAAACCCACTCCCAGGACAGTACAGAAACCCCTCTTCCCTCTGTGATTTCAGTTGTTTACTTTGTATCAATGAGCCACTGAGCCATAAGGTCTCTGTCTTAATTTTAGTCCTCTTGATATTTCACATGACCCGCTTTCCTGATGAGAGTCTCATCCTCCCGTGGTTAGGAACTGCATTTTACATACCACTTGCTGATGACGCCTAGGAAACCCTAATCAATTTCCCCCCAGGGAGCACAATCAATTCTTCATAACCCATGTGTGAATTCTCTCCAGCCAATTTGTAATTTTAAGTCTGATTTTCCTTCCAGCCTAAAATGATCCTAAGGACCCTGCCCCTGCCATTGACGCACAGGGAGTGTGTTTACCCCCTTCAGCATCAGCTGACTCCAATGAGGGGCCGAGGGTGATTGGAGATGAGCTCCCTTTTTTAGGGGAGGACTCTGGGCCAAGTTCTAGCTTTAGCCTCGCCCGTACATTGCTATTAATATCGCCTGCATTTTGAACTTTCCAGTGCCTCAAGGCAGTTCTTTCAGTTCTTTTTAGGGCTTGTTTCATCCATCAAAATTCTGTGGAGTTTTGGGTTTTTTCTCTTGTTTATCATCAGGGGCCAGAACTGGTTGTCCCTTCTGCTTTGCTAAGCCCCAGGGAGAGAAGTGGAATCCCCCAAATAGCTGAGCTCTGACTCAGACATTCGAAGACCTTCTCCCCTGCCTCTCCCAGCTCCTTTCACCAGCTTGCCATCGTTTACAAAGCCCTCAGGTCATGAGATCCACTCACAAGAAAAGTATCTGTGGCTGATTTGCAAATATCAGGTTCTTATTTTAGTCAGATACATTCAGGGTGAAGGCTGCTAGACACCACGGAAAGCATCAACTTGTTGTTCCATGTCCTGCTATAGCTTTTCTTGTCCTTGGCTGCAGTGTCTCTTGAAATTTCTGAGAAAATAGATATTCACCATTTGTCTTTGGAAATAACATGCAGTTTTTGTAAGAGCCAAGCGGAAAGGAGGTCAAGGTGAGGAAAGATGAATAAATGCAGTCATTAATTGGTAACATGTTCTCAAAGTTTGCATGCTTAAAGGTTATTTTTCTCTCAGGCAGCAATCATAACCCCTGGTTGTGTAAAAAATATATTAAGTGGATTTCAGTGGTTTGAACTATCAACATGTTCATTAGTGGCCGGCTAACATGTATAGCCAGGACTTCCCCAGAACATGTGCCCTTGACAACAGCCCCACTGCCAACTTGTTCCTAGTGATTGAGGGGCGTGGGGAAGGCAGGCAAGGGGGAGCTGGTCAGGACGTACAATGAGCTGTGCTGTGTTGATGTCATAGGGAGACAAAGGTGTCTTGTGATGGTGGTGGTAGAGATGGGAGAATTGGGTGGGGAAAAGTCTCTTGTTTATTAGGATGTGAATCCAAGACATCTCCAATGGTGAACCTTTAAATCAAATTTTTTTTTTTTTTTTTTGTATTTAGAGTCAAGACTGATGGAGAGAATACCACACTAGATACCTTTTATATTAAATTGGACTTCGGTTGTTGATCATTCTTTACTCCATTAAGATAGGAGCCTTTCCAATGCCATGTCTGCCTGGGAAGAGACAGACGCTGAAGCAGGGTTGAGTGTTCAGGGAGGTGTGAGGGGGGAGTTTATTTTTCTTATTCCCCATGACTGTGTTAGACTTACCTCCTCTCTCCTGGAGGCTACTTTCTAGACCCCGTGAACCAAGTAACTCCCCTGTCCCATTTTTCAGATCTATGTGAATCCGATGATAGGATTCCATTACTACTTCCCGAGTGCCTACTCTGTACCACACACTATTCTAACAACAAGCCATAACCATAGCTACTGTATTAGTGTTTACATGTGTCCGGTGCTTTGAGTGTCTTACCTCATTTCCTCCTCAACCACATATTGTAACGGGCAGGTAAGGCTCAGTGAAGTTGAATTAATTGTCTAAGTCCGTGGTCGGCAAACCGCAGCTCGCAAGCCACATTCGGCTCTTTGGCCCCTTGATTGTGGCTCTTCCACAAAATACCACGTGCGGGTGCACACGTACAGTGTGATTGAAACTTAGTGGCCCATGCGCAGAAATCGGTATTTTGTGGAAGAGCCAGTATTTTGTGGAAGAGCCACACTGAAGGGGCCAAAGAGCCGCATGTGGCTCGCGAGCTGCGGTTTGCCGAGCCTCGGTTTGCTGACCACTGGTCTAAGTTCAAATAAAACTAACAGGTGGTCAAATCAGCATTTGCACTCAGGTCTATTTGACTTTAGAACCCATCTGCATTTCTGTTGGGTGTTTCCTTCCCACGTCCCGCGTGGGTCAGGGTTCAGGGCCTAGAAGCAGAGCCGCACACAAATGCAAATTAAAAGACAAGAGATAATTTGGAAATATTGGGGGACCAGGCGAGTAAGTCCAACTCCAGTGCTCAGGCCTCTCCAAGCTTTTATTTTTCTGGGATGCACCCATAGCATAGCCCTTATGCAGGTGACCCCTGGCAACAGACAGACTAGCCCATCAGCAAGGATTTACATAATAATAAATGGGAGAGTAGTTTCAGCTACCACTGTCTGGACAAACAGAGGTGGCGCCTAGCTCCGACCTTTGCTAGGGCTTCAAAGGCACCCAGCCTTCGGGGGGGTTTCTCTGTCTACGCTTATCAGATAGTGAAGGCAATAAACAGTTTCCCACACATTTCATTGACTAACTTTTAATATGCTCCTTTGTCCTATTTTTAAGGTAGATGTTGCATTTGAATAGGGAAAGGGAGATACATTAAAACTTTTTAAAATTTCTGAGGCTATCTATCAACACACCTGCCAGAGAGGACACAGTTCAGCAGCTGAGCCGCCCCTTGGCAATGATGTAATCTCAGAGCCTAGATTAATACCTTTGGTTACCAAGCTCTGTCTGTATGGTCCCAGTCCGCTGGCCTTGATGTGCAGGCAGAACCTCTCCAAGCTCTTCTGGCTCCATGCATCCTTCAGATCTCCATCTGCTCAACTGGGCAACGGAATCCTATCATCTCCCAAATGGGATCTCTAAATTCCTCCTGCCAGCATCCATCGCTGCTAAGTCGCAGCAGCTGCTACTAGTTTTCCCTGTTAGCACACTGTATTTCCCTTACTCTAAGGCTGTCACTGAAAGCCCTTTTTCAGACCCTTGGGATCAGGTTCCTTCCTAGGTTTGGGGGACAGAGGACAAGGCAGGGAAGGCCATGCCCTGAGAATCTGGATCAGTGAGACACCCACTTAGACCAGCTTCCAGATCCATCTCAGACCTATGCTGAGTCTCAGTGTATGTCTAAGGTAAAGTTGATGGAGGATGAGCAGCATTTGGGTGTCAAGTGCAAACTCTACTAACTTTATGGGGCTCTGTTCTCTCTTGGTATCCACATCGCACCCTTGTCCCAGCCTAGTGGTTTCATTCTAACTTAAGACCATAATAGAAAAGAGAAACTAGCCCTGACTGGTGTGGATCAGTGGGTTGGATTCTTCCATTGTACCCAAAGGTTGATGGTTCAATTCCAGGTCAGGGCACATGCCCAGGTTTCGGGCTTGATCCCCAGTAAAGGGCCTGCAGAATGCATGTGATCGATGTTTCATTTCTCTCTCTCTCTCTCTCTCTTTCTCTCTCTTTCTCCCCTCCCTCTCTCCCTCCCTCCCTCAATATGGGCATGGTGACGTACATTGATTTTATATAATTTTACCTCTATAAAAAAGGTATACCTTGTGTTTGCATTGATTGACTGCAGTAGGACATTAAAACTACTTATTTGTGTGGAAACCTGCAAACTAGAGAATTGAAGGCTACTCAGTTGAATAGCCAAGCCCCTTCACGGTAGAGTGAAATCACAGGTAAGATACTGAGGACGGTGCTCCATTTGGGAGACTATTTCTTCATAAGGTTGTCATGATCTCACTAGCTGTGGGAGTAAATGATTTCCTTATTTAGAAATGTGAGAATTCAGTCCAAAGAAAGAGCTGAATGATGAGTGAATGGTGGCATGGCTGCCTGCAGGTAAGGTTGTGGGCTGAAGGAGGCTTTGACTGAATTGGAATGTTAACTCAGTTGAATAGCCACACCTCATGCTTCTGCAGGTGACACCAGAGTCTGCTCCACGACCCCCATGGAAGCTTATGGCACTTTTCAGGGTATAAAAAGGAGCCTAATTAGGAAACTCGGTGGTGGTCAAGAAGATGGAAAACATGGCATTTGGTTCCTTCAATGATTTGACTAATGAAACTACTCCTTATGGCAACTCAGCACTTCAGGTCTGGTCACCACCAGAACAGTGTCTCCCCCTCAAACATTCAGCTTGGAAAGATGATCAAAAGCCTCAGTAAAATGATAGTAATAATAACACTGTACCTTCCTAAAGGTGGAGGGCTGTGCCACCTGTTCTCCTTAATTTTCTTTCAGTTCTCAAGTCTAATCTTATGATTTCTGGTTTTCTCTGTAGTGGAAAGCAACACAAAGACTGACTTGTGTAGAAGTCTGCTATTTGCTAGACCAAACACAGCACCTGCCCCAGACATTTGGACAACAGCTAACTGATCTATGGGATCTGGCCCTAGATGTTGCTGAGTTCATTTGAACCAAGTCTTTAAAATGTCCTGTAGCTTTAAGAGAAAGATTATTTATAGAAATTTCTGTCCATTATTTAGCCACCTGAATTATTGATGAATTAAAGGTGATTTGTAGCAATGTTATCTTCAAAGGACATTTAAAGTATATTTAATAAATGAGAGGTTATGTTAATTTTTGAAAAATTGTCTGATTTCATAAAAGTGATGGTGGGTTAACAAGTATTCATTGAGTACCCACTATGTATGAAAACTTAAACTGGACTTCCTTGTAGGAGAGAAAGTAGAAAGAATTCCTTCTATTTTTAAGGACCTTAGCATTTATTTGAAATGAGGCACGCTTCTGAGAACAGTTATAGAGCAGCTTGGCAATACATTGTTCTTTTTTTCTTTAATCCTCACCTGAAGATTTTTTTCCATTGATTTTCAGAGAGAGTGGGAAGGAAGGGTTGGGGAGAGAGAGAAACAACACCAGTGTGAGAGAGACTTGGTTGCCTCCTGCACGTGCCCCAACTGGGGCCGGGGGTCAAACCTACAACCCAGGTACGTGCCCTTGACCATAATCAAACCCACGGCCTTTTGGTGCACAGGTCTATGCTCTAACCACTGAACAATCTGTGCAGGACGAGGATACATTCTTTAATATGCTTTGAGTCAAAGGCAAATGTTCTACTTGTTGACAGAGTAAAAGGAGAGAGTAGAGAAGGAAAGATTACATTATGTTTTGGATCCTGAAAAAACTGATGAAGTGCTTTTCCAAGGCAGTCTCTAATATTAACTTCATTTAAAAATCTTCAAACCATTAGACAAGTTGCAGCCTGAAGACAGGCCATGGACTAATCCCTCAAATTGGGAATTGAGGGTATATAAGGGTGAGAGAAGAGAAGAAACTTTACCTCCAAAGCCTGATGTGAAACAGGTACTTCACACTCATTACTGTGATAATTCCAAAGTTCTCTCCTTGTTACGTATCGGGAGACTGAGGTTCAGAGGGGCAAGGTACAATTTTCTTCTAGCTAGTAAGGGCCACCAGGGTCAGAGTTGGCCTTAGGTCTTCCTGGATAAAGAAATCCCAGTGTGAGTGGTGACAAATGACACAAAAAGAATTGCATTCGAGTCATCATATAGTCAGATGATAAACTCAAGGGTAGAATAATGATTAGCTGAGATCACTGTAGTGTCCTGGAAATAGCAGACACTTCGATGGAACCTGCCCAGGCAGTGGGTTCCAAGCCTGGGAGATGACCTGTCTGTGCCTCTTATTCCCCAGCAGCTTTTATGAAGTCCTTTGGCCAGAGGAGAGCGGCAGAGCAGCTAGAAAGCTATATAAAGCAAGTGTATAACAGTGCTGGCAATGCTTTGAAAGTAGCTACCAAGAATGCAGCCTCCAGGGAGGAATGAAGAACCCACTTCTGGGCAAAATCCATTATGAATGGAAAGCTTTTAATGGATGAATTCTCCATCAATAAGTTGCTGTTTTCCATTTAATTGTCATTGCTAACTATTTTATTTATAAATCTTTCTGAATGTATATATGTGACTACATTGGGAGGCAGTGAATATTTGTTTCTGAACTGTGTCCTTTCTTAAAGAGTGAATAACTACCAAACTGAACACTCAGCATCCTCTTCTCTTGACGTGTGGTTATCATTTGTTATATTTAATACACAATATGGCTCTTTATGAAAATGTGAGAACTTGGCCTGGCCAGTGTGGCTCAGTGGTTGAGCATCAACCTATGAATTAGAAAGCCACAACTGATTCCTGGTCAGGGCACATGCCGGGGTTGCAGGCTCGATCCCCAGTAGGGGATATGCAGGAGGAAGCAGATCAATGATTCTCTCTCATAATTGCTGTTTCTCTCTCTCCCTTTCTCTCTGAAATCAATAAAAATATATTTTTAGAAAATGTGAGAAGTTGGATTTCTCTAGTGTCTTACTTAATTAGAATTACATGGGTGAATCACAGCTACTTGAACATGTAAAAATAGGAACCGAGCTCTATGTGCTTATCAGGTGCCTTTCATGGCCTTTGTGAAATAGTGAGTCACAGCCCTCCTGAGTTATCTTGCAGACTTGTCAGATCAAGAGGGCGTCCCTCCAGGCTATGTTCTCCCTCCAGGATGTCTTGTTCTCCTGAATTGTGAAGGTGTCTCCAGCAGTTGTTCCTGCCTCAGGGCCACGAACTCTAGGAGGGGGAGGGAACTGCAGAGTTATGGGAAGGGCTTGTAAATTCATATGAATCTCAAATAGCCTACATGTACTACAATTTTTCAAAAGTATAAAGAAGTATGTAATGCATATGTATATGTATCTAAATACATATATATCTAGTGTAATGAATTAGTGTATTATAATGACCTTTTAAAATGTCACTAAACTCTTACTGGGTTTTTACCATAGTCTATTGTCTGAATCAGCAAATGATAAACACAAAAAATTAGCATGTGGATGGTTGTAAAAATTTTTGAGGTTAAAGGAACCTTCAGAACCAAAAATGTATGGTTTTATGCTCTACCTCAACTCAAATGTGTTTAAAGCTCTTATACCATTCATGACCTTACCAAATAAATATGAACTTACCAAACTTGGTGGAGTAATATTCCTTTGCCTTCCAAAGTAAAGAGATAAAGGTCTGAAAACCTTAAACTTTCCCCCAAATTTACATATGTCCTTTGTTTCTGTTCTCATTGTATCAACTAGAAATGTTTTGTTGATCTATTTTCATATTGTCCTCATGCAGAGGAATGAGGCTCCTGTTTTATTATCCTGAAAGGGTAATATGCAAATTGACTGAACGGCAGAACAACCTGTTGCTATGATATGCACTGACCACCAGGGGGCAGATGCTCATTGCAGGAGCTGCCCCCTTGTGGTCAGTGTGCTCCCACAGGGGGAGCACCCGCTCAACTACAAGCCGGGCTGATGACTGGCAAGTGCAGTGGCCCGATTCCGCAGCAGCACTAAGGATGTCAGACTGTGGGTTGTCAGTCGGACATTCCCTGAAGTCTTCAGGACTGCGAAAGGGCGCAGGCCTGGCTAAGCACCCCCCCACCTACCCGCCCCACCGCTGCCATCACCACCATTGCATGAATGTCATGCACCAGGCCTCTAGTTCACTATGTTTGGCTATTGGATAGAATTTCTTTGCCATATTATGGAAGTACTCTTCTATTTCTGCCTCACTTTAAATGAACAAAACTCAGAAATAGAATTTGAATGTCACAGATATCTTTGTAGTGTCTGCATAGATGTATCTGAACTTATTGCTTGGTCTAGTGCACTGGATGAAATCATAGCAAACCATTAGTCAGGATCCTTTCTCCCTTTCACAACTGCAGGTCTCTATTTGTTGCTCTTTTAAGACTTCATAAGTGAGTTTGCCTGGTACCTTTCCTTTTTTTTATTATTTACTAGCTTCATCAAGTTTTGCTAGCAAGTTTATGCAAGTTTCACACAATTAATCTGGAAGATGTTAATCTTTTTCTGTGTTTTAGGAACTGTTTGTATAGACAAGGCTGTAAAGCACAGCCATTGAGCCCATGGGCTTTGGGGATATACACAGACCTTGGTTCAAATCCCGGGTTGTTCCCTTGCCAGTCCTATAACCTTAGGTGAATTATCTAACTTGTCTAAGTATCAGTTTTATCACCTATAAAATGGAAATACAAGGACCTATCATACAGAGCATTTGTGAGGTTAAATGAGATTTTAGAAGCAAAGCCCTATGCAGCTCCTGGATCATTGTAAGCATTAAATGCAGGTGTCTGTTGTTGGAATAATGATGAAGATGGTGATGATGTGAGGACATTGTTATCATTGCATGGGGGTTATTTTTTTTTCTTGAAATGGGTTGTGCATAATAATGGACTGGCTTTTTAAAAAAGAATTTTTATACATATTTTCTCAAGTGCTTTAATTTGTCTAAGTTTTCCTATTTTTATTCAGTTAATTTTAAATTTTTTCAAAAATACTTATCTCTAGATTGTTGAGATCTTCAAAATTATTAGGCCAGGTATAAGTTATGCATGTTTGTGAGATATCTGAGATCTCTCTCTCTCTCTCTCTCTCTCTCTCTCTCTCTCTATATATATATATATATATATACACACACACATACATATATATATACATATATAATATTTATATATTTCTATATGTATTCTAATATCCACTTTATAATTTCTATTTGTGAATGTTTATGATTTTTTCATAGTCTTACCAAGGGTTTATTCATTTATTTTTTCTGCTAAAAGGTTTATTATTTCCATTTGGTCCAATGCATGGGAAAGGGTTCCAGGGCGGTTAAAAGGATGCCTAGTGGTTTCAGGGAGAGGCTCAGGCAAAAACCAGATTCCATGGGGGATACAGAGGGGCCTCTCAAAGGCCCTTGGGTTCCAAAGGCTCCTAGTCATGCTTGAAGGTGAGCCTTTTGAAGAAATACTCGGCCAGCCCAGCCAAGCCGGCCAGCCTGTGGTTAGTTAGGTGGTTGCTCATCTTTCTGAGGAGTTTCACCACCTCACCCAGGAAGTGGTTCTCCCGGAAGTCACAGCGATAAGGGTCGGTGTGGGTAGGGCCCAGGGCATGCAGATCCAGAAGGACCTGGTCAGGTTCCTCTCCGTGGCCCTGGCGGCTTCTGTAGCAGCTTGAGATTTGCCCACTCATCTTGGGAAGGCTTCAGCATGTCCTGGAAGAGAATGCGGCCACCACACTGTTTTTGCATCCTGAAGAGATGCTCTGTGCCCTGGAGCTTCTTCTCCGACAACTCTTGGAAGAAGTGGCCCACGCCCTTCAGAGCCACATTGTTGAGGTCCAAATAGAAGCCAGAGAGAGGTAGGTGGGGGAGGCCCGCAGGTGCAGGTTGACTGGTTGATGGCAGCCTTGGCCAATGTGGAATAATTCTGATGAATCAGAGAGCTCATGGTTGTTTGGCAATTAGGTGTTAAAGTAAAAAACCGTGTTGGCTGGTCTCAGAGGCTGAGGATGGCTGAGATGCTTCTGATGATGGGGACTGGAAAAGAGGTTGCAGGGTGATCAGAGGCTGGAAGAAGGGGTGTCCCTGGAAGAAGGGGCATCCCTGGGTCTGTTCCTTCTGAACATTATTGAGGAGAGAGACAGATCTGGGACCACTTAGGGCACTGCCTTTATTTGTATTCTTGTGGAAATAAGAGAGTGAGTTCGTTTTCAAATTGTTTACATTTCCTGTTTTAATTCTTTTTCTACTTCAATCTGTATTAATCTTCCTATGCTTTTTCTGTTTTTTTTTAATCTTTTATTTATTATCATTTATTCTTAATTTTGTGAATAACGCAATCATTTAAAGATGTTGACTTACCTCTGAGTACATGTTTGATTGCATCTCCCAAGTTTTTCTCTATGGTATTCCCACTATCAGTCATTATTTTAAATTATTCTATAATTTTAGTTTTTATATTTTCTTTGATCTGAGAGCTATTTAGGAGAATAATTTTAACTTCTCAAATTTTTGTTTTGTTTCCTACTATTTCATAATTTATTTCCAGTTTTCTTATAAATGTCAGAGAATAATGCTTATCTTTTGCTATGGCAGTTGTGATTTTTATTTTGATTTAGCAAATGATCAACTTTGGTAAATGTTGCTTCAAGAATAAAAAGAAATGTGGTAGAACTTCCTCATTCTCCTTTCAGTATGATTCTGTAAATGTCTTCTTTTGGAAAAATCCAATATTTTCCCGTGTGAACTTTGATGCTGTTATCTTCAGCATGAGTATTAGTGTTTATCATATCTTATTAATACTACTATTACTAATACAAATACTGAAAAAAGAAACCCCAATGTTTTTTTTCTTTTTTTTTTTTAAATCTTTATTGTTGAAAATATTACATAGATCCTTCTTTTCCCCTCATTAACCTCTTCCAGCCCTCCCCTGTCAACCCCCTCCCAGGCCCTCACCACCTCATTATCTGTATCCATGAGTTATGCATATATGCATGTAAGTCTTTCATTGATCTCTTCCCTCTCACCCTCCCCTGCCTTTCCTCTGAGTTCCAACAATCTGTTCATGCTTCTATGTCTCTGGATCTATTTCTGATTATCAGTTTATTTGGTTAGTTAGATTCCACGTATGAGTGAGCTCATGTGATACTTATCTTTCTCTGACTAGCTTATTTTGCTCAGCATAATATTCTCCAGGTCCATCCATGCTGTTGCAAATGGCAAGAGTTCTTTCTTTTTTATAGCAGCATAGTATTCCATTGTGTAGATGTACCACAGTTTTTTAATCCACTCATCTGCTGATGGGCAATTAGGTTGTTTCCAAATCTTAGCTATTATAAATTGAGCTTCTATGAACAAAGGGATGCATATATTCTTTCTGATGAGTGTTTTGGGTTTCTTAGGATATCAACAAAATAACAAGAGAACCCACTCTATGGGAGAACATATTTGCCAATGATACATCTGATAAGGGGTTAATTGCCAAAATATATAGGGAACTCATACAACTTAACAAAAGGAAGACAAACAATCCAATTAAAAAATGGGCAAAGGACCTAAATAGACACTTCTCCAAAGTGGACATACAGAAGGCCAAGAGACATATGAAAATATGCTCGAAATCACTAATTATCTGAGAGATGCAGATCAAAATGACAATGAGATATCACCTTACACCTGTCAGAATGGCTATCATCAACAAATCAACAAACATGTGTTGGTGAAGTTGTGGAGAAAAGGGAACCCTAGTACAATGCTGGTGGGAATGCAGACTGGTGCAGCCACTGTGGAAAACAGTATGAAGTTTACTCAAAATATTAAAAATGGAAGTGCCATTTGACCCAGTGATCCCACTTCTAGGAATATATCCTAAGAAACCCCAATTTTTTGAGCATGCATAATGTGGCAGGTAATGAGCTAGATATTTTAGATTAATTTCCTTACTTAATATTTATAACTACTCTATAAGATAGATAGTATATTTATATTGTCCATAATGATTCAGGTGGATTGCAACCTTGGTTTACAGACACAAGCTAAAACAATTTTTTTGTCTTACATAATGCTTCTTGACTTTAGCACTGCTTCTTTAATGTTACTATTGTGACTCTTGCTTCCTTTCTGTTTGCATTTGCCTTATATCTCTCTATCTTTTAATATTTAACCTTCTTGTAAATCAGCATGGTGTTGATATACAGTAGATATCCTACAAAAATGTTGTGGGATGAATAGGCCTTTCAGATTCACGTTGTTTAAGGAATCTTCTGAGAGGCATGCAATTGGATTTTGTTTATGAGGAGTGTGAGATGGTTATTAGGAGAGTTTAACCTTCTTACAGTTATTGTGTTACTAATAAGTTTGACATATAATGTTGTTTTTTTTTAATGTTTCCTCTAATTTTCTTTTGCTTTTACTGTTGCCATATGGACTGTGAGCTCTCTGGTTAAATATCCATACAGATTGGTTTGGAGAGTGTACATCTTGTTTTTATTCCACTTTTGATTGACGTCTGGCTTGTCCTACAGCTGAGTGCATTCGTACTGTTGGCACCATAATTGCAGTTTCCATTGCAGCTGCTGCTTCCCAAGGCCTTATGTTCACACGCCAAACTGCCGTCAAGTATGTTCATGGTCATGGATTTCTCCTTTTATTTATGATCTCATTTGAAACATATTTGTTACACTGTGTAGCCTTTTCTTCATCTATTGATTTTGCCCTAATCCTATAACTGTTAAATGATGTTAATGTTGTAATGTTAAATGACATGGGCTGAATATATATATATATATATATATATATATATATATATAGTGCTGAACGATGCAAATTTAGAGGAGAAAGGAGGAATACAAAGTAATATCTTGTGCTTGATTTCAAGTTGCTTAAAGTATAATTGGCAGGGTAACTAGAAGTATAACCATAAAAAATAAATAACTCAAAAATTACAATATAAATGATAAATTTATATTCACTAGCACTATGTATAAATATATGTCAAATGAGAAACATGCAAAATGTGCCAATATTCAGAGGTAAAAAAATATTGCCTAGGGTTGAAATGTTCAGAGTAATCTTCCCCGAGGAAGAAGGAAACCATTCCAATGTGAATGAACGGTGTGGGCCAAGGTGTGGAGGGGGTATGGATATGGCATGTGCATGGGATGGCAGGAAAATGATCATGGTCATATCAGAGGTTTTGTGGGGTTGGAAATGTTTAATAGGGTAAAGGATTCATTCCACAAATATGTTAAGCACTTAGTACCCAGAGAACATTCAGAGGGCACTTAACCAAGGTGTAGGGGCAGGGCATGGCCAAGAACGTTTCCATGTGGAAGTAATGCCACAGTTGAGTCCTAAAAGACAACTGGGAATTCAATAGGTAAAAGTTTCAGGAAGGGTTGGAGACCCTGGAAGAAGTGTTTTCTAGGCAGAAGGAGCCAAAGATTGAAGGCTTACAGGTGAGAGAGAGCATGGTGCTTTCAAGAACAATGATGTCCCTGTGATTGGCATATCAAATGTGAACGGAAGAATCGAGTGAAAAGGAGGGAGAAAAGCTGACTCAGGTCATGAGGGCTTTAATTACCACATGGAGACTTTGGAAAGTGAGTTCGAATGGGATAGTGGAGCTCATTGAAGAGTAGGTTGTAGATGGAAGATTGAAGGCAGGGAGATTGTTTGGGAAATTACTGGATTAATTCAGGTGAAGCATGTCAATGGCAGTGTGGATATATTTGAGAACAATTAACGCATTGGAAGCTACAGCTCAGATAGCAAATGGATGAAGGGGCTAGGAAGAGGGGACCCAGAGATGAATCTTGGGATCCTGGCTTAGGAAGTGGCTGGAATTCATTTATCACTATAGAAAAGACAGGAGAAAGAGACATTTTGTAGGCCAGGGAGGAGTCGTGGGTTTGGTTGAGATAATTTCAGATAATATTTTGCATATATATGGTCTTCCTTTACTTCATGGAATTTTCCTACTGAGTTTAGAGTAATGGGGCTTTAAATGTTAGCATTTCCTTAAGATTGTCATGGGTACACATTGATTAAATCACTAGGTCAATAAAATATGTCTAAATGTACAGGCTTGTTGATGAAACAATCTTCTGTTTAGCTACCAACCCCATAAATGGCCATATAATTAACAATGATGAAGTTTGTTTCGGTAACAAAGCCTCCCAAAGAGAGGGAGATTTGGATGCCTTTCAACAAAATAAATTCCTTTATTCTCAGATGACATGTAAACTGATGTCATTTCTCATTCCATAAAGAAAGAAAAAAAAAAAAGAAAGATGAAACTTGCTATGGTTTGCAGTATCCCAAGGATGACATTCTTCCTCAAAGTAATCTAAAAAAAGACATTCTGAACAAACTTGCACTTCCCCTGCCAGAAATGCATGGCTGGCCCCGATGCAAGCCTTTCATATTTAGCCATTTAGATCATGCTTTCTACATGAACTTTCATAACATTTATTTATTGTTATAAATGAATGGACCAACTGCTGCAGGAAGCGACGAAGCCAGGTCCCCAGTAGTTGGGTTTCTCACTACTTGATCTCAAGTGCCTAACAGTTGCCCTGAAAATAGTGTTTCCGGTCACTCAGGGCAATTTGAAATGTCACTGGTATCGCAGTTTTGAATTTTTGCAGTTCTGCCTGCTTGCAAACACGGTAGCCTCACTCCACAAAGGCTATGCTCCAGTTATGAACATTTTAACTCCGAAGCCCCCCTCGTCAGGATGTCTCAACATTTTCCTCCTGTTCTGTCTGGCTGACCGAGTCATACTCCTTTGGGAATAGTTGCAATGGAAACAATAGGCAGAGGCCGCTAATTCTGAAGACAAGGCGTTACATATGTTTTTCTGGGGAACATGGTGAACTATGACTTGGGCAGATGAACATTACCCAGGGTAGACGTATTGGTCATTAGATGGAGCGCAACACCTTGCTGCAATAGATGTTCCATTTACACGGCAGAGCCGATGGATGGTAAGCCTACTCTGGAGGAGTTTGAACTCTAGTCCCTACATGCTGAGGCACAGGGTTCCCTCGGGTTGAGCTGGTTTAACTGGACGAACCACAGTCTCCCACAGCAGGCTCTCGGGCTAAGGCCTGAGGGCTGGCTCCTGCCCTGGCAGGAAGCTGTGCTCACGTGCTCGCCTTCATCTCCCCTCTGTTGGTGCCAGGCACAGCCAGGCAGGAGCCGGAGATGGCCATAAGCAGGGCCGTGGGTGCCTGACTCTGGCCTGATCCAGAAACCCTATTTCCCGAGTCTTCCCATTCTTGGCAGCCTCTGGCAATGGGCTAGCGTCATAGACCAAGTTTGAGGAACCTCGCTCTTGGTGGCCAGAAAACACAGAACCAGATGCAGCTGTGGAAGAAGCCACTCAATGACTGAGAAAGGTAAAAATTATATATCTCTTAAAATGAATTAGAGCTGTATATGTTCTCTCATAAAATAATCTTATTGTTTGAATTAGAACTTTAATTAGAACTTCAATTAGACAGTAGACGGAACGAGACTAATTGGAACCTTTTACTGAAAAAGCAGAGAAATATCTGTTGCTAACATTTGCTGCTCTTACAACTAAAAACATCTGATTCCACATGAATAGAGATGCATATAATCACAACAGATCTCCAAATATCGAAGAGCAACTATTTGACTCTACAGTTTAACTGTCACTTTTATCTATCTTTACCTAGTCTGTTTGCTGAGTAGGGGTAAAGAGAAAAATTGAGCAACATCATGTTTTCAAAAGGGGCATAGGAGAATGGGGAGTCATTTCCAAAAGAGGTGATAAAATTTGTGACACAAGTTTGGCATGAATTCTTAGGAAGCAGTGTAACTGTCTTCACATCTCCAGTGCCTAGTGTGGTGCTTGACTTGTACTTGTTCTTATTTATTAGATATTGTGCTTTGGCTTAAGTCACCGTGAATTTGAGCCATTTAAACACACACTGGTTCTTTAAGAGATTTGTATTTATTCATTCATTCATTGGGGAAGTACTTATAGACAGAGCTACCTTGGCAGACCAGAAGTATATTCAATGAATATCAGTGCGATTCTAGCCTAAAATTGATGTTTGCATAGGGAATCTAGAAAGTGGTTTATTTGCAAGTTTGTGTAGGGCTTGTTTAGTATATTAAAAGAGAGGCAAAATGAATATTTGTTGTACAGAAGTTTGATTAATTAAAATAAAATTATTGTATAGTTCACTTCCCTAGGCCAGTGAAGACATGCTTTTATTTATAGTCACTTCAGTGCTATAGCATGATTTTAGAACATTCTGGAGAATGTCTCTCTTCTTATTGAATCCTTTTGGGAGATCTTCAAGGGGTTCTAGATCCCCCTAACCTGAAAGAAACTGTTGTCAACCCTTGTGAATTTCCTCCTTTGCCAAGAGTGATATTAACTAACTCTGCTTCCTTACCTCAGATCCATTCATTTGAAACATTTATTTTAAAATGTTTAAGGTAAGAAAGTGTATAGAAGAACACAGTAAAGACCTGTGTATCACTGCTTGGCTTAAATAAAACATTACCAGTAACATTGATGCTTCTGTGTACCCATCCCTAACCATATCTCACTTCCTCCAGATAGGCAGTGATGCAACTGCTATCTCGAATTTAGATTTGGTAATTATCATTTCCATATCACCCGTTATAGTAGGACTAAGTATGTATGCATGCCCAAACCCTATGTCATATTGTGTTTCACATTTTAAACGTTATAGAAGTGGTATTATACTGTATGTATTCCTCTGTAACTTGGTATTTCTGTATTTTCATTCATTATTGTTTTGGTGAGATTCACCCATGATGATGGTGTTCCAATGTGTGAATTCCACAATTTAATCACATGCTCTTCTGTTGGTGGACACGTGGTTTGCAACTTTTGTGTCAAGGGTTCGGGGCAGGTACCAGCATTATCCCTTGGTGCACACAGGACGCAGGCAGGAGAGTGGTCAGAGGGGCCTCTTGGTGTCCTCTCCAGAGGTGTGCTTGAGCCCCAGGGCCTTGGGATGCAGAGAGGTTCTACTGCTGAGATGTTCCCGCCCTGTTGCTCTCCCTTTCTGTGAGCTAAACAGAGAGCCTCGTAGGACTTGGGGACAGTCAGACTGCTTTGGTGGCGGACAGTCTGAGGGTAAAGTGTGAGCTGTTTGCAATCGTTGGGCACAAAGCTGCAGATGTTTAGGGGACCATGGGGTGTGAAGCCCCAGATCCAGTTAGGTTCTTACCAGCCAGTGTAGAGAAAGCATGTCACTGATTTCATTTGTCACTATATACCAATTTTTTGTTGTTTTGAATACTTTTGCCATGATCATTCCCCTTGTGTACATGTGCAAGAGTTTTTAAGGGTATATACCTCAGAGTAGAGTTGCTGAATGGTGAAGATTATGTCTTGTCAAGTTTACTGGAGGTCGCCATTTGTTCGTCAAATAATTGAACCAACTTATACTCCAACCAGTAAAACTTAAGTGTTCCCATTGCTCTACATCCTCTGCAACAAGTGGTATTGCCCACATTTATTAATTGTTGCTTATTCAATAGGTGGTACCTCAGAGAGGTGTTTTGGTTATGATTAAGACTGAGCAGGTTACCTTGTACCTATTAGTCATTTATGTTTCCTCTTTTCTGAATTGCTTTTTCCTATCTTTTTTGCCATTTTTATGCCCCTGTGAATTGTTTGCCTTTTTCTTTTTGACTTGTAGGTGTTTCATATTTGGGACGTTTACTCTGTATGCACCTGTTTAAAATAGTTCTCCCACTCTGTGCCTGTTTTGTTTGTTCTATTTTTAAAAAACCTTTTAATGGTCTTGTGATTAACAGAAATTTAACATTTGGATGTAATGACATCTATAATTATTTAGAGTAGTTTCAAAGAGCTTTTTTAGTCTTAATTACTGTGAGTTTTGTTTTAATTAATTTCTGCTTTATTTTTTAAAAGACAATTTCTGTTCTTTTACTAGTTACCCTTAAAATTCTAAATGGATGCTTAGCTTAATCCAATAACTATCTCTTCCCTCATGGAAAAAATATCATGTAAACTCTTTATTGTTATATATATTTTAGGTCCATCTTGTGTTTGTACATCCCTAATTTGACATTACCACATTATTTTTTTACTGCTTGATTCGATTTTCCTATACATTTAACTATTTCTTTGCTCACCATTCCTTCCAGACTTTCTGTAGTTATTCTTTTAGTGAAAGTCTATTTATGGAAGCTCTAAAATTTTTGTCAGAAAATATATTTTCTTTAACTTAATTCTAGAGTGGGGATTTAGGTAGGTATGAAATTGTAAGTTATTTTCTTAAGGCTTTTGAGAGAATTGTTATTCTACTTTTTTTCTTTGTTGGTGTCATATATTTGAAGTAACTTTCTCTGACTGCTTTAAGGTCATGTTTGTCTTTTTGACCTTTAGTATTGCTATGGTATGTCTAGGTGTGGATTAAAAGGTTTTCTTAATTTAAAAAATTTACTTTAAAAATTTTGTCCTTTCTGAATCTGAGGATTCATGGTTTTCATCAAGGACATTTTGTGTGTGTGTGTGTGTGTGTGTGTGTGTATTTTCAAACATTGTCTCCTTCTGAAACTTCAATTACATGTATGTTAAATTTTATTTTACATTTTTGTAAAACTCTTATTTATCAACTCATTAGCTCCATTTGTTATAGTCTATAAACTTTAAAAAAAAAATCTATCTTCTAGCTTATTGATTTGCTCTTCGATATTCTATCCAGTTTGCTTTTTAGACTACCCATTGAGTTTTTAATTTCAATAATTTTATTTCAATTATGTTTCAATGATTACATTTTATTGTCTGTAAGTCCAATTTGATTCTATGTCAAGATTGTTTTGTTATTCCTTGTAAATTATGATATATGAGGACCTAGGAGGTCTATTTTCATGATTTTAGTTCTACAACCTCCTTTCCTTGTTCTCTTGTTTCCTTAGAATAATTCTGAATTGAGTACCTATACTGACTGCTCTTTTTCTGTGGGAATCCTGAGAGCCCTGTGTGAGTGTTTATTCTTTCCCATTTGCTTCTGCTATACATTTTTGGAAGCTACCAAATGAGGACAACATTGAGCTGGTATTTTGGCTTGTGGTTTTACAATCCCTGATGTTTGCATAATTTTGAGCCTCAGGCTCTCATGGAATTGGCCTGAATTAAAAAAATTCTTAGTTATGGGTGAGGGAGAGAAAAGTTTGACAGATTTAGAAAATAAATACCTAACCTTTTTTTTTAATCCTCACCTGAGGATATGTTTTTATTAACTCTAGAAAGAGAGGAAGGGGGAGAAAGAGAGAAACATCTATGTGAGAGAGAAACTTTGATCAGTTGGCTCCCACTGGGGTTCGAACCCACAACCTAAGTACGTGTCATGACTAGAAATAGAACCCGCCACCTTTTGATGTACAGGATGACACTCTAATCAAATGAGCCACCTGGCCAGGGCACACAGTTTAAGTTAAAAATATGAATAAATAACTTTTTAGTATTAAGTATATCCCATGAAATATTTGTCCTAGATTTTTTTTTCTGGCTACTCATAACTAGGGGGTGGGTAGGTTTTATTAACAAGAGCCGAAGCTTCTATAATAAATGTCATATTGTCTTCCTTTGTGAGTAGTTTTGTTGTTGTTTTCCAATCCACCATTTCATGAAGCATCTCCTCTCTAAAGGTCTTGGGTTCTGTGTGGCGTCTAAGTTGCAGCTCCCCGCCTGGTGGAGACTTTGTGTCCTTTCCCCAGAGTGGCTCTAGGTCCCTGGCATGGGGAAATTCCATCAGCATAGTCACTGATTCAGTATTTGCTTTTCTCACTGGTATTCTGCTTCCCTTTTGATTGGTTGTTTTTTGTTTGTTTGCTTGTTTTTCTCGTAGGATTTTTCCCTTCCTTTCATTTTTCCCTTCCAAGTGAGATATGAATTTAAAAGTTATGTGTTTTATCGGTTATATTGCTGGCCGCAGAAATGCTCCCAGTCACTCTAACCATACCCTTGCCCTACCAGGATCTAAAAATGCTGTCTGAAAATTCTGCCCAGGGTGCTTTCCTGCTAAATCCCAAGGCCTCTTCTTGGGAGTTGCCTACTGGAAAGCTCTCATTTCTTGGCTAACCTCTCTCTGTCACTGCCTCTGTGACTCCGGAGTCTTCTTATTGTTCTTCTGTGACCAGCCATTGTCAGTCCTCTTTAATGGCTCTTTCCTGTTGCTTCTTCTTGGTATAAACATGCCTCTTGGACAGACAGCCTACTCCTAAGCCAGTGTCTGGATCTCTGAACTTTGTAGGAAGTTTTCATGTTGTTTTCTATGCTAATATTTTTAAAACCAGACCTTGTATCCATTCTTGACCTTGAAAATTTTTGATAACCTTTTATTTCCAAAATATAAAATTTTAGCATTAAAATTCTCTATAATAGGACTCTTAGCGACTCCATCTTCAATTTTCTCAGCTACCAAACTCTCCAATGGCTGAACTATTCTGTGCTTCTTGGACCATGATGTTGCTTCACTCGTCTTCCTTTGTTCAAAATACTGGAATATCTGCTGTTCACTGCCTGTGTATTGAAATCATACCCTTCCTTCACGTTAAGCTCAGATTTCCCTTTGGTGAAGGCTGGCCCACTCCCACCTCAGCTGGTTGCTCATTTTAGTATGTTATTGGTGCTTTTCAGGCAACACATGTATTTCTTGGGTGCAAACTATCCTTTTCACTTTAACATCTTAATTCTGAGCATAGTACTGTCTATTTAGTAGCCTTCAATTGATTTATTGATTATTTAGTTAAGGTACTTGTCTTTAGTGATTATGAGGGCATATTTGATAGGCCTTAGAGTATCATACCAGTTTTATATATTTTTTAAAAAGATCAACTTAGAAAAACTGTTAGAGCTACATAAGCAGTATGAGTCTTCATTTTACATTGGTAAGAGTATTTCATTTAACCTCCCATATTATGGGGGCAGTCTCATTTCCATGTTGGATCTCTTGGCAGACTGATGGTCATATGACTGGGGATTTCTAGACTCTCATGAAAAGGTCCTCTCAGAAAAAAACCAGTAACCTCCATGGTCTTTGAAAGATGTTCATTCATTTCCCCAAATCCCTTTTTTCTATCTACTTTAAAATAATCGCATTGCATAAAAGAGGTAGGCAGCTTATGCCTATTGAGATCATTTGTCCTAATAGATTGCACTGTTATGTCAGCCTCCAAGTATTGGTAATACCTGTGAATCTTGTTCTTTATTCTTCTGTCTACATAGGGTTGCCAGATTTTATAAATCAAAATATAGTCCATTAGTTTAAGTTGAATTGCAGATACACAATGATTAATTTTTTAGTATATGTCTCTATATTGCATGGGACATCCTTACACTTAAAAAAGTCATTGTTTATCTGACATTCAAATTTAACTGGGTATCCTATATTTTGTCTAGCAACCCTGCATCTGTACCACTTCCAGCTACTTGCTCCTTATTATCATAATCATCTAAAATGTACACAGAGGGCCCTGGCCAGGTAGCTCAGTTGGTTAGAGAGTTGTTCTGCCCAGTACACCAAGGTTGCAGGTTTGATCCCGGTCAGGGCACATACAGGAATCAACCAATGAATACATAAATAAGTGGAACAACAAAATTGAAGTTTCCCCCTCTCTCTTCTCTCTGTCTTTCTCTTCCTTCCTCCCTTCTACTCTCTCTCTAAAATCAATCAATCAATAATTTTTTTTTAAATGTTAAAAAGTACACAGAGGGTTTCTATATGCAGAAGTGAAGATTCCATAAAAGTGATTTTCCCTGGAAAACTATCAAACAAAAATGTTTCTAGCTCACAAATGTTAAGTGTGGCGAAGAATGTAACATGGCAACAGGATAATTAATTCTAGAGTGGGGTGGTGGAAAAATAGTATTGTCGTGAAAAGCCGGTCTCAGCTGTGGGAGTTTACTAGCATAAATATGTTTCTGGTAATGTTTCCAGTACAACTAATCTATTGTGGCAGGCACATCTGGGTGACACACACTCTGTAACTCAGTAAAATGCCTGGGAGAAGGCGCGTGCGTGCGTGTGTGTGTGTGTGTGTGTGTGTGTGTGTGTGTGTGTTGAGTTAAGCAGTCCTTTGTTACAAAGGAGTGGAACAGGGCCATGAACATTGTGTCAAAATGCAAGCTAATTGATGGACAGTATAATCACCACCTTAGTTTGCGCCTCGGGACTCTTCATACCGGCAAGCTATAAATTTAAATGGAAACCAAAGGGATAGTATACAGCTCATAGCTCTGTGTTCCATTACTTCATGTATGAAAAATTCAGCAAGTAAGAGAGATGCTTGACAGGTAGTAGCCAGAGAGGAGCTGCACAGTGATCAAGGCAAGACTGAGTGGATGGAAAACATCTCCATCTTCCCATGTACAGGGGTAGGTTTTGGGTGAAGGATTAACTGTGTTCTGTGCTCAGGAGGAGGGAGGCACTTCTGAGTGCTGAACAGCTCAGGGACCTCCCCTCTCCAACCCCAGCCCTAGACAGCGTTGTCTTCTTGAGATTATGGAATTTCGGTAAAGTAGATCTACTCATGAGCCCAATCAGTCACCGTATTTCTATCCTTTGGTTGCCTGCTATTTAGTGTCATTGAAAGTAGTTGAGTTTTCTCATCAGACTGACTTGGGTTTAAATCCCACCCAGCTCTGCTTCCGCATTGTGACATGCACTTCCTGAACCATTTATTCATCTGTAAAATGAAGTTGATCCTGTCCGTCTCTCAGGGTTGGGGTGTGGATTAACTGGGTTTCTGAGATGCAAACTGCTTGGTTTTTATTAATCGCTTCATGAAAGTAGCCGTGTCCCTCTCTATCCCAATGCTTTCTGACATTCTGCTCATTGCCTGAGCCTGCCCAGCTTCCTGCAATCATATGCTTCTTCCTGCTTGTATCTCTGACCCTTGAGGCATCTTAACTTGACGTGCACTACAGATGAGGAGAATGTTTGCCGTAGGCGGGCATGGCGGAGGGCTGTCCCACCCCATGCAGACGCATCAGTTGGCACCAGTTGTCTTCAGTAATGTGCTGAGAAAAGCTGTGAGGAGTGTGGAGAGAGACAGCGCCTGGTTAGCTGATGACAGCTGCCATTCGCACAGGAAGGGTCTGGGTGGTCTCGGTGCCCTGTCCTTGGAAGCTTTCTCCCTGGTCAGGTTCTGAAGCGGGAGTTTGTGTTCTCAACATGACTTCCCTCCCTGTACCCTTTCCTCCACGTGTGGGCTACCTCCCCCAAGCTCACTAATGTTTGGGCACTGGCTTTGCGCAGAGAAAGTGAAGGATGAACTCCTTAGTTTACCAGTCACTTCCTTCTGCAGAGTGTTCTGCAGGAAAAGGCCAGGTGCTCTGGGCCGGCCTAGGCTGCAGGCTTTACAGATGCGAGTTGGTGGTCACCCATCTCTGTGTGCTGCTGCTGGTGGCCCATCTCTGTGTGCTGCTGCTGGTGGTGGTGGCCCGTCTCTGTGTGCTGCTGGTGCTGCTGGTGGCCCATCTCTGTGTGCTGCTGCTGGTGGTGGCCCATCTCTGTGTGCTGCTGCTGGTGGTGGTGGTGGCCCATCTCTGTGTGCTGCTGCTGGTGGTGGTGGCGGCCCGTCTCTGTGTGCTGCTGCTGGTGGTGGCCCGTCTCTGTGTGCTGCTGGTGCTGCTGGTGGCCCATCTCTGTGTGCTGCTGCTGGTGGTGGTGGTGGCCCGTCTCTGTGTGCTGCTGCTGGTGGTGGCCCGTCTCTGTGTGCCGCTGGGCTGGTGGTGGTGGTGGCCCGTCTCTGTGTGCTGCTGCTGGTGGCCCATCTCTGTGTGCTGCTGGAGGTGGCCCATCTCTGTGTGCTGCTGGAGGTGGCCCATCTCTGTGTGCTGCTGGAGGTGGCCCATCTCTGTGTGCAGCTGCTGGAGGTGGCCCGTCTCTGTGTGCTGCTGGTGGAGGTGGCCCGTCTCTGTGTGCTGCTGCTGCTGGTGGCCCGTCTCTGTGTGCTGCTGCTGCTGGTGGCCCATCTCTGTGTGCAGCTGCTGGAGGTGGCCCGTCTCTGTGTGCTGCTGGTGGAGGTGGCCCGTCTCTGTGTGCTGCTGCTGCTGGTGGCCCGTCTCTGTGTGCTGCTGCTGCTGGTGGCCCATCTCTGTGTGCAGCTGCTGGAGGTGGCCCGTCTCTGTGTGCTGCTGCTGGTGGTGGCCCATCTCTGTGTGCTGCTGCTGGAGGTGGTGGCCTGTCTCTGTGTGCTGCTGGAGGTGGTGGCCTGTCTCTGTGTGCTGCTGCTGCTGGTGGTGGCCTGTCTCTGTGTGCTGCTGCTGGAGGTGGTGGCCCGTCTCTGTGTGCTGCTGAAGGTGGTGGCCCGTCTCTGTGTGCTGCTGGAGGTGGTGGCCCGTCTCTGTGTGCAGCTGCTGGTGGCCCGTCTCTGTGTGCTGCTGCTGGTGGCCCGTCTCTGTGTGCTGCTGCTGCTGCTGGTGGCCCGTCTCTGTGTGCTGCTGAAGGTGGTGGCCCGTCTCTGTGTGTGGCTTCTGTGGGCCACCATGGGCAGCCGTGGGCAGGTGGAGTGCCGGAGGGAAGAAGGTTCCCCTCCATGCCAGCCATCAAACCCTTTGAAATTCTCCAGAAAAGGTTCAGAGGAAGAAATTTCTATTCTATCTAGGGGCTATGAGGATGTGAATATTTCTTAATTTCCAGGAAAGGCCAAACAACCCAAAATAGCTTCCTCATTTTTTTGTCTATTGACTGGATTCTTACTGATGATGGTTGCGTTGCTGTAACTTAAACCTCTACGAAAATGTAAGTTTTCTTGGAAGAACCGAAAGACAGCAGCGTGGAAGAGAACATGTGAAGGGGATTGCAGAATGAGAAGGAGCAATGATATCACTGTGAATATAGAATAAAGCGTTCCTGGAGGAGGTGGACAGTGAAATAGACAGGGGAGACACAGAGTCCTGGGAACCCCAGCTTTTCCAACATCTACACCTAATGCCAAAAGAAGGCCACTTGCTAAGTTTCAAAAAGCAACATTGGTTCTGATTATCATCATGGTAGACACTTTACAAAAATGTGGAAAGTATACAAAAATAAAGAAAAATTTCCAGTAATCCCATGCAAGCATTGACCCAGTTAGCTCACCCTGTGGTGCATGTCCTTCTAGTCTTTTCTTTCCTTTTTTTATCCACATATCTGCATAGAAACTAGTAAGCCAGGCAGCGCTTATTTGCCCAAGGCAGCGAAATAAGGCCACCTTGTTAGTTTTCTTTAACCTTTTTTTTGATGTCCAGTGATGCTGGCTTGGGTTCCAGCAGTGTCGTTGCCAGAAAGTGTTCCTCAGCGGCTGAGTTTTTTAGAGGCTCGGTCCCCATAAATGCTCAGAAACAGACTCTCATCTGCTCTGGCCTCCTCTGCATTAAACATGCTGCGTCTGCTGCTGCCCAGGGTGTGACCAATTCCAGGGTTCCTCCCCTGGGGGAACCCCCCCTTTCAGGACAGAACACTGCTTATCCCTGGCCTTCCCTTCTCAGTCCCTAATTCTCAGTGCAGAGCAGAGAACAGCTGTGTTTTTCAGAAGAATTTAGTAAAGTTTAGGGGATACAGAAGAGAATGTAACACAGAAAGCAACTTAAAACTGCTTCTAGAAATGCCCACTCTTAAAGATGATTTTCCTAACTTCAAAGAGAGGAAGTCCCCTCCCCCACTCCTGCAGAGTCCAAGAGTTGCTGTCCTCCGTTTTCATTGACTGTCCAGTGTTAACCCCTTTTACAGAATGATTAAAAGCAGGAACTTTCATTCCCTTTAGAGAATGGGAGACCCCACCTCCCACACAGGGGTGGTCTATCTGACCACAGGACTGATGGTTCCCTTGTCCAGTCTTACAAAACATTTCCCAAAGTCTAGGTTATTGCCGCATTAATCCCAACATGGACCTTGGTTTCCAGATCTTTTCTGACGCCAAGTGAGGAGAAGATTAAACCTCTCTATCTGTGAGCTGCACTTTCTGCAAAAAACCTGCTCACAGGAAAGCATCACATCTTTGTAAGAACGAGCAATGATTTGAATGTATATAGTTTAGACGAGAAACATTCTCTAAAGGAATGGTCTTCAGAGATGTAATTTCAAAATGCATCTGTTTTACATTTATTAAACAGAACTTCTCACTCAGGACCTTCTGTATGCAGATTGCTTCAATACTTTTACATGTTCGCTCTTGCTTTACTTTGCATAATTTCAGGGGACCACACAGGAGCTGGGAAGAGTCTCCCTAAAGATAAGGTGAGATATTGCATGCAAATGTCAAA
Source organism: Myotis yumanensis (assembly GCF_028538775.1). Lineage (NCBI taxonomy): Eukaryota > Metazoa > Chordata > Mammalia > Chiroptera > Vespertilionidae > Myotis > Myotis yumanensis. The sequence goes on from NW_027223759.1 coordinate 78,170,767, forward strand.
GCAGCAGCTTTTAAAATAAGGCTTCAGGTCAAATCTCTATCTGTGATACAACACACATATATTTGCATAATTGAAAATAACACTTTACGTTCAAGTCTATAATCTGCTTTCTTAATTTAAGTTTCCCTTGTAAATATTTTTAATATCATTAACATTTCACATCAATGATCTCTGGCCAGTGTTGCTCAGAGGAGTGTTGGCCAATGCATAGAAGGGTCGCAGGTTCGATTCCCAGTCAAGGGCATGAACCTGGGGAGCAGGTTCAATTCTGGTCCCCAACTGGTGTGTGTGCAGGAGGCAACCAATTGATGTGTCTCTCTCTCCCCCTCCCTCCCTCTCTCCCTCCCTTCCACACTCTCTAAAAATCAATGGAAAAAAATACAGGTGAGGATTAATAAAGCAAACAAATTTCACATCATTGATAAAATTATCAATGATAAAATACCATATATTTTGAAAACATTGTTTTTTTATGATTTTATCATCTTTAAGTCTGCAGTTGTTATTATGATTAACAATTTTATCCTTGGGTATTTAGATTGCTTTCAGTTTGTTACTATAAATGATATTAAATGAACATCTTTGAACATATACAATTGTCCATTTTTTCTAATTACTTCCAGTCATTCAGCTTTTTTTAAGAATCCACTTAAACATTAATGGCTTCAAATGACCAACATTTATTATTTTTCATGATTCTGTAGGTTGACAGAGAATCTGTTTGTCTGGTGGGTCTCATAAATGCTCAGAAACAGACTCTCATCTGCTCTGGCCTCCACTGTGCACAGCCGTGCTGTCTGCTGCTGCCCATCCACACGGCCAATTCGATGATCCCGCCCCTGCTGGGGCTGGGTGGCCTGAGACGACATAACTCATATGTCTGGACAACTGGGACAACTGGGACAACTGGGCGATCGGGCCCCTGCCCATCTGGTCTCTCATTCTCCAGGAGGCTAGCCCAGGCTTATTCATGGCAGCAGAAGGGTCCCCGACAGCAGGAGAGGGAAAGCCCCATTCACAAGTAATTTTTAAGTCTTTAGTCATGTCACATTCTCTCAAGTCCAGCTGGCCAAAGCAGGCACCATGACCAAAGCCAGATTCAAAGGACAGAGAAGTAAACGCCACCTCCTGATGGGATAGAGGCAGAGTCACCTGAGAAGGGGCCTCAGCACTGGGAGGAAATGGGCAGCTGCAGCCGTTTTTGCATACAATCTGATTTTCTAGAAGTAGGAGGACTGCCTCAGAGCATGAACTCTCTTTTAATGTTTCTTAATGCGGAGTGCCAAAATTACTCTATAGAAAATGTATATTGGTTTGCATTTCCAACAGCAGCCAATTATAGTGCCTATATCAAATATTCAAGGCAGCATTAAATATTATATATTTTAAAATATGTGAATTGTAAATTCTATTTTAATCTGTATTTCTTCAAATACTCACGGAGATTATTTTGATAAGTATATTAGCAATTTTGGCTTTCTGCCTTGTGAAATTTTTTATACTTATTTTCCTTGAGATCCTTGTGATTTTCTTATTGATTTTTAAAAGGAATAATAATAACCATAAGTTGTCATAGTGTGTACAAATATTTTTCCAGCCTTTTGTTTTTCAAGATATATGAATTTCATAAATTTTACTTTTATGTAGTCAATATATTTTCCTTTGTGATTTATTTCATTGCTTCAAAGATGGAAGTTTATTACTCTCAAGATAAAAATATTTATTCATCTATGTAGTCTTCATGTTTTATGCAATACCCTTTATCAACATTTAACTATTTAATTAATCTGAAATGTATTTTGACTTGTAATATTATATAAGCTACTTCAACTTCATTTAAAATATACACACCTTTTTAAAAAACTTACTCTGAAAAATTTTAAATATAATTGAAATTAGAGAGTATAGTATAGAGAATTGCCTATGGATCTATCACCCAGATTAAAAATCATCAACTAATATCCAATCTTTTTTATTTATTCTTACTTCCTCACTAGTTCCAGATTTTTTTAGGGGTGAATCCCAGACATCCTATCATTTCAACACCTATCTCTGAAAGATAAAGATACTTTTTAAAAACATAACAATAATATCATTTTCATATCCCAAGTATATATAATTTTTAATACAAAATTTTCACAATAGTGTCACAATTTCTTTACATGTTGAATGGAATCCAAGTTAAGAATTAAATTACAATTGGTTCTCAGTTCTCTTCAGACTGCAAAGTTCCGTCCTCTTTTATTTTCCTTGCGATGTATTTATTGAAGAAACTGAATCGTCCTGTAAAGTTTGTTGTATTCTAGATTTTGATGATTGAATCCTGTGGTATTGTTTAACATGTTCCTCTATTCATATTTACTTTAACTTGATGCCATTATGTATTTCCTCCAGTGTGCACACATTAGCAGGTTATCTCCCTTAGGGGGATAATAATCATGCATGAGTATTGCCTATATCCATTAACTAATTCATTAGAGATCTAGGGGCCAATGTTCTGATTTGATCCTTTCATCTTCATTTACTATTAGAATAATTTCATAAAAAGGAACTTTCCCTCACATACTGCTACCTGTGGTATAATATGTAAAGGAAAATCTTGATTCTTTGCTTTTGCTTAATTGTTTTCAAAATGATGAGTTCGTTCTTTAGCATCTGCCAGTGGTGATCAATTAGGGTTTTCCCTCCTTTTTTAGTATTGTTATGCACTTGTGTATTTACACATATCTAATGTGTTTCTTTTTAAAAATTTATCTTTATTGCTGGAAGTATTAAGGATGTCCCGTTTTTTCCCCCATTGACTCCCACTAGTCTGCACCTCCTCTCCCCCCAGGCCTTCACCACACTATTGTATGCATCCAGGGGTTATGCATATTTACATATAAATTCTTTGGTTAATCTCTTACCACCACCCCCCCACTCCCTCCCTGCCTTCCCTCTGAGATTCCTCCCTCTGTTCCATGTGTTTCAATTCATAGAAATTGTTAATCTTAACGATGCTCAATTTGTTTCATGTTGGCTAGTAAGAGCCTCTTCAGGTTGGTTACCGAATTCTTTGGCGTGGACTTGGAGGTCTTTGCCACTGCCTTGCTCTCTAGGTAAGGCAGAAGGTGTGACGCCCCATGTATGTCTCTTGCCTCACATGAGGCCATTTTTATTGGAGGAACTCTGCCTCCTTCTAGTGGGAATTGGTATTTGGAAAGCTCAATGTCATTTCTAGGGGGCTCATTGCTAGTGGGCTGGTATTGTTTCCAGGCCTTTTTCATTATTCGGGGCAAAGATATATATATATATATATATATATATATATATATATATATATATATATATTCTTTAAGATAAAGTGCATCATGGATTTAAATAGGTTCTTCTGATTTACAATCAGAACTACAGAATTTTAACACTCATATTGATCGTACACCTGTGTTTCTTTTATTAGTGTTGAAAATAAATTTACAGTGACACCAACATAATTACTAAATTGTTTTCTTTCACAGCATGCATGCAATAGCCTCAGAATAATTGCCATAGGTATCCCAATAATGATGATTTCTGAGTTTAAGATTTGTGTTAGTTCAGGGTGTGTGTGTGTGTGCACCCTCTTAGGATCCATTCCACTGAGGATGTGCCTGAAAGTCACTGAGTAGTTCCTTTCAATGTGTAGATTATGCCACCAAACCCAGATACAAGTTACTTTGTTTCATTTTGCTTTCAGTTTTTAGGGTTTGCTAATTTTTTATCCATTTGTGAAGGTCTTTTTCAAATCTAAAACTCTCCTCTTAGAGCTGCACCTCATATAAATCAGAAGTGTCGCTAGGAGCATGAAATGTATAAAGTGGCCTCAAAAATCCTCACATGTGATGTAACATGCCAGAGTTCTGAATCTTGAGTCTACAGAGGGACTCTTAAGGCAGGAAATGTTTCTACTCAAACCTATATATATAAAAGGCTAAGTGACCATCCAACCATCCAACTTGCCGGTAGGTATGACATGCACTGACCACCAGGGGGGCAGATGCTCAATGCAGGAGCTGCCGAGCTGCAGTGACTTGGCAACTGTGGTTCTTGGGTGACACACCTTGAACCAAAAAGGAGGGAGCCAGATTCTGGGGTGTGTCACCTGAGAATCGCCCTCTCCCAATCTTGGACCCCTCAAGGCATGTCAGGGAGCCGGTTTTGGCCTGATTCCTGTAGGCCAGGCTGAGGGACCCCACCTGCTGGAGGGACCCTATTCACTCCTCAGATAACCTTTGAGCTGCGGCATTGCCTCAGGTGCAGCTGGCCAGGGAAGGAGCACGGGAGGTTGGCTCCAGGTCATGCCCAGCCCATCTCACCCAGTTTCACCCAGTCTGGCCTCACTGGCCACCTTCTAATTAATTGCCTTTCAATGTGCACAAATCTGAGCATCGGGCACTAGTAAATGTCATAAGGCCGCAGGGGGACTGAGTGAGTAGTGCCATCACTGTGAATGCTTTTATAGCACTGAGAGACATCGCATAGCAATTATGATTAGTGTTATGATTACTGCCAACTTGTGCACTGTTGTTTTGAGCCTTTTAATCCCTTCAACTATGTTGCCAAAATTCTAGTGTCTGAAATTGCTTCCTGAAAAACAGAGGGAGAAAGGGTGGGCACTGAGCATTGCTGGTCTGTGATGGTCTCTCCCGGCTCCCTGGCACCCTGCACAGAGGGAGTGTTTGTAGGAGGGACTGAGAAACTCATGGGGCAGAAACTCTTCCTATGGGACACACTTTTGAGGACAGGACTTGGATCGTCAGCAATGGATCATGGGAGAGAGCTGCCTTAGAAGATTCTCTGACCGCTTTTTTCAAGGATTCATACAAGAACTATGAGAAAGGAGAAAAAACGGAAAGCAGCATTTTCTTAGGTTTTTTGTTAACACGTCTAAGAACACAACCAACTCCTGCTTTATGGATCACGTACCATCATGTGCTATTCTAGATCGCTAAGAGCCTTTCCCTTCAGGAGAGGGACTGCCAGACCACCCCTAGAACAGGGGAGAGAATGTGGGGGTGGGGGTAGGGCTCTGAATGCAGCCACCCCCTTTGGAACATGCAGCTGTGGATGACATTTCTCAGTGAACCTCAGGAAGTAGCATAGGCACCCCCAGAGCAGGAGCAAGATCTGTGGCTGGTGCTCCACAGCCAAAGAGTTGTGTCAGCAGAAGTTTCCAACTCTCTTTCATATCCTAGATTGTTCTATCTTCAAGCGAATATGAAACACTTCCTGTGCATTTTTGAATAATTAAATAGGAGCTAAATTTCTTTGGTGATGGGTGGATTGAGGTAAATACTATTTATCTACTGTGATTGCAGCCTTAATTCTAGACCTGGCCTGGGATGGATGGAGGATAAACAGTCTTCATGAAGAAAATCTTTCTCAGTAAGCAGAGCTGTGGACATATGTTTAAATCTTTTTCATTGCAAGTGCCTTTGCATCCATGGAACGTTAGAGGAATAGAATAAGCCACTCTCATAGTGTGAGCTTTCAACCAGGGAAATCATTCTATCAAAGGACAGAGATGTTGCTGGTGCAATATTTGCATAGATGGAGGCTTTGACTCTACCATCTCTCTATATAAAAGGCTAATATGCAAAGCGTCCCCTTGGGCGTTCAACTGGGAGACCAGGAGTTCAATCGCTCGCTATGACATGTGCTGACCACCACAGGGTGGCGCACAACGAGGGAAGGCCCTGGCTAGCAACTGGCAGCTGCCAGAAGGAAGGGTCTAAACAGGCAGTTGGATATCCCCTGAGGGGTCCCAGATTGCGAGAGGGTGCAAGCTGGGCTGAGGAACACCCCCCTCCACCCCCATGCATGAATTTCATGCGCCAGGCCTCTAGTTTTATATTTTCCTATGATTCTGAGGGAGTAAGAAGGAAGTACCTTGAAAGAACTTTCTGGATATCTAGGTTTAATTTTACCTCAGCTCTGAGGAGCTCTACCTTGCCCTCATAAACAGTTTATTCTCGCTATTTGCTTTCTTAATGCTCTAAGCTTCCTTCATGGGGATCTATTCTTCAGCATCCATTCTGACTTATCACTTCTCAAGTACCTGCGGCCTCCAAGTGCTGTGTGGTAGGTACTCCTTTCAAGTTCCTCATGGACTGAGTGATTGAAAGCAACACCCTCTTAAGGGCATAATTGCAGAAGGCTGTGCATCCATTCAGTCTCTGTGCAAGTTCAGGTAGATAAGGATAAAGTAGTTCTTGTCATTAATTTGATCCATATCCCCCTTGCCCTACTACTGTACTGTGGCAAGTGTAGGGGCATAAAGCTTATATCTCTATTTTTCTTAGCATTTCTCAGTGCCAGCACATTAACAGGGAGACAAGGAAAAATGGAGTCCTCCACAGAGACTGTTGACATTGATCATAAAAAAGAGCTTAAACCCATGCATATAAGCATAACTAATGGACATAAGACACTGGGGGGTAAGGGAGGGTAGGGGTTTGTCAAGGGTGGGGGGGAAAAAAGGACACTTATGTAATACCCTTTGTAATACTTTAAGCGAAAAATAAAAAAATAAAAAATAAAAAAAAAATTAAAAAAAAAAGAGCTTAAACCCATAAAAAATAAAATGCCAACTTAATGATCATGGTGTCTTACATTTGTTTATCATTTTGCAGTGTAAAAAGTAGTTCTGTATATATTATTTGGGGGACTAAAAGGATTGATTGATTGATTATGTAATGAAATACCACACTTCTAAATATTCCAGTAAAAAATACTCCATGTATTTGAGACTGAAGATCATGGGGAGATAAAGAAAGATGCACCTTTTCCCCAGATGCGTTTAGTAGGGTCGGGCATTTCTTTCTCCTGTGGGAATAAATCAATTGTGCCATTTGTTGTGAGACTGAATACAGATATTTTATGGCCTACCTCTCTTGGTCATTACACAATGAGGTCTTATTTCTATAATTAAGCTTGGGGTATCTCTTTAGAGGGCTTTCTGATATTTTCTGGTTTCAAAATTTTTATCTTCTACCTGAATACCAAGGTCAACATTGATATTGTTGGAGTTCTCATACATATGGGAAGTCATAATATTCTACTAATGGCAGTGAGATTAAGTAGTGAGTTATTCATGAAAAGACATTTTATTATTTTTTTGTGAGAAAGTTAATAATTTGCATATGTGATATAGAAAAATGTTGATATGCTTCTCCTGACATCTAAGGATTTTGGCTGACATGCCAAAGCTGACATGTATGGGTCATCAGTATACCCATGTTCTATAGGATGCCACTAGACACTACTATTGAGGATGTGATATAAGCAAACAAATTAGATCAAAACCACCAGTATAAAATTCAACACCCCAGAAGCCCAAACAATCCAATTAAGAAATGGGCAAAGGACATGAATAGACAGTTCTCCAAAGAGGACATACAAATGGCAATAGATACACGAAAAGATGCTCATTCTCACTAATCATCAGATAAATGCAAATTAAAACTGCAGTGACATAGCACCTCACACCTGTCAGAATGGCTATCATCAACAAATCAGCAAACGGCAAGCATTGGTGATGATATGGAGAAAGGGAACCCTCCCTCACTGTTGGTGGGTTGCAGACTGGTGCAGCCACTATGGAAAATGGTATGGAGTTTCCTAAAAAAATAAAACATGCCGAAACTGGTTTGGCTCAGTGGATAGAGCGTCGGCCTGCGGACTGAAGGGTCCTGGGTTCGATTCCGGTCAAGGGCATGTACCTGGGTTGCGGACACATCCCCAGTAGGAGATGTGCAGGAGGCAGCTGGTCGATGTTTCTCTCTCATTGATGTTTCTAACTCTCTATCTCTCTCCCTTCCTCTCTGTAAAAAACCAATAAAATATATTTAAAAAAAATAAAAATAAAAATAAAACATGAAACTGCCTCATGACCCAGCAATTGCACTTTTGGGATTATGTCCAAAGCAATCTGAAACACTAATTTGTAAGAATAAATGCACCCCTATGTTCATTGCAGTGTTATTTACAATAGCCAAGATCTGGAAATAGCCCAAGTGTCCACCAGTAGATGCGGGGACAAAAATGCTGTGGTAATTTACACAATGGAATACTATGCGGCCATAACAAAGAAGGAAATCTTACCTTTTGTGACAACATGTAGGGACCTGGAGGGCATTAAGCTAAGTGAAATAAGCCAGTCAGAGAAAGACAGGAATCACATGATCTCACTCATATGTGGAATATAATGAACAAAACAAACTAACCAAGTAGAGACAGATTTACAGATAGAGAACAGGCTGACAGCTATCAGAGGGGAGAGGGTTGAGGGTTGAATGAGAAGGATGAAGCGATTAAGCAAATAATAAAAAGAAAGACTCGTAGACATAGATAACAGTATGATGATTGCCACATGGAATGGGGGTGGAGGTAGAAGAGGGTAAAGGGGGGATAAATGGTGATGGAAAGAGACTTGACTTGGTGTGGTGGACACACAATAAAATATACAGATGCTGTATGGTAGAATTGTATGCCTGAAAACTATTTAATTTTTTTAACCAGGTCACCCCAATCAATTCAATTTATAAAGCCCCACCATCCTGCTCTGTCTATAAAGGAGAAGATTAGGAATGTGAAAAACGAGGATTATTTGAAGGGGGTTAATAAGAGAGGATGTTTTAGCTTCTCCTTTTTAGAGAGAAGTGAGGGTCTCTAATTGGTAGAATATTTTAAGGCAAATTTCAGTCATCGTGTCATTTCATTGTGGCGGGGGGGGGGGGGGGAGGGAGCAAGAAATCTTGCTATATTATTGAAGATATAGGCAGACAAAAAAATAACACAAGAAACATTTAGAGAGGAGAATTCCTTTTTGTGTCTGACAGCCAAGCGAACACATGAAAACATCGACCCTCTGGGTAGTTGAGCGGCCACGAACCAGCCATCCGAACAGATATTGCAAAAGAAAGCAATGAAATGAAAGGGTGAATTCTCCCCACATGATGGCCTCCAGCTCTTGCCTGCGCTCTGGGTCCCACCTTGGAAAGACTCCACTGCTGTCCCCTGCAGGACGGAGGGAAGGGATGAGCATGCTTGTTGCAGTTGGCAGAAGTAGAGGATTCACCAACCGCTTCTGGCAAGCGATCTGATGGATGTGTCATGTGTCAGCACGGAACAGAGGGACACTTCACCTCCCGTTCCTGAATGCAGTGCCCCTTTCAGGAGTTGAGACTGTGTAGTATTTCACATTTAAATCCAAGGTCATTTCTCTGGGCAGGAGGTCACGCTCACATTTCTAAGAAGAGAAAAGAAAAAGTACAAAAGGCCCGAAAAGCCCTGAAGACAAAGACTCTGTTTCTTCCCTTCCCATTGAAGCACCTTGTTAACCCCGGCCCCTCTGACCAATCCAGATGTATTTTCATGGAAATCTGTGTCAGTGGGAAAGAACTGCTAGAAAAAGGCAGAGGGTTTTTTAATGTAATTTTTTTTCTTATTTGAAAAATAATACCAGTCGACTATAGGAAAAAAAAAAAGGAAGATAAAATAACCCAAAGTGTGCTATCACTAAAGAACAAGCATGGTAAACATCTTGGTATATTTTCTTTCACTTTATTTTTAAAAGCTTTGGTATGTGTGTGTGCACGTGAGTGCACTTACTAACTTATTAAACTGGAATAATGCCAGACTGGAGGCCTTCATTTTTCACTTGAAGAAAAGACTTCTGGATATTGGGTTGCCTTCCTGCCTCCCAGGTTTAGCATGACATGCTGAGAGGGAGGAGGGGACGTCCTTTCTTTGGGCACTAATTGTTCCATTTGGTGGCACCGTGGAGCTCAGAGATGCCTGGACAATAATTGCGAGGGGCTCTTAGAACACTGGACCCTTCACCTAGAGTTGAGAAGTTTTCTTCTGCAGCCTCCCTCTTCCTCACCTTCCCAGTATTTTCCTAGGATGCACACTGCCACCGTACAAGTCCATCTCCAATCCATCTTCATCTGCACCCAGGTGATTACCTCCTCTCTCTCTTTCATCAGCCCGCGGGACTGCAGGCTCCTTACAGGATTGGCAGTTGTACAAGAACGATGCCTCTTATACCCATCAGGCCACAATGTAGCACAGAAATAACCCCATTGTGTTTCTCCCACATGGCGTTAGGGAGGGAAATGATAATGTAAGAGCAAGAACCGGTATTCAGCATGAGTTCCAGATAGAAAACCAGTGCTACTTATGATGATGAGGAAAGAGAGCCAAGAAAGCTGGCGGGACACTGAGTTCTCTTAGGGTCATTTACCAACTGTTGGGATTCCGTAGGTTTCCGAAGGTTAAAAAGTACCACGTTTCTCCGGAATGAAGCTGACCCAGGAGTTTGGATTAAAATTGCCGAGGGACTGCTCTGTTTGGGTGGTGCCTCTTGTCTACTAATTGCCTTATTTATTATTGCTATTTCATGACTCACTCTTGACACACCCTCTCCAAATGTTTGAGCTTGATTATTCTGGAAACATGTTTTTAAGATTTCTGATGGATGTTTATTATGTCTCTACAACCTCCTTATTCATTATCTTGGCGAGGTTCGAGGTGTGAAACGCAGCTCTGGTGGACCAGTTTGGTGGGGGGACAGAGGGGGTGTGCCGAGCCATCCGGTGGGGGTCATCCTGGACATGAAGTCGGAAGCCTGGTTGTCCTTCAGGAGGGAAGTCAGGAAGGCTGGCCATGTCTCAACTTTGTCCCCTCATGGCCCCCAATCAATTATGGGGGTGGGGAGAGCGTGGGAAACATTGGGTAAGAGTGTGGCTTCTTGACCTGGCTGGTGTTTCTCAGTGGTTAGAGTGTTGGCCCGGGAACCCAAGGGTCGTGGGTTTGATTCCCCGCCAAGGGCATGTGCCTGGGTTGCGGGTTCATTCCTTGCCCCCAATTGGGGCACCTGTGGAAGCAGTCAGTCGATGTGTCTCTCACATAGATCTTTCTCTCTCTGCCTTTCTTCTTCCCTTCCACTCTCTCTGAAAAGCAATGAAATAAATATATTCTCAAGTGAGGATTGAAAAAAAAGAGAGCTTTTCTAGTTGATAGTTAATAAGATCCAAAGTCTCCACAATAAGAACTCCTTTTTGGAAGAAAAAGTGGCATAAATTGCCCTTCATCCATTCCAAGCTTATGAATTGCCCTTAAGCTCATGTAAATGCCTTAATAACAAAACCATGAGAATTTCAGGAAGAATAAAGTATAGTTTAACTCATTCAGTAAAATTTTGTCAAGTGCCTTGTAGGTACTAGCATGGCAATATAGAGATGAACAGCCAATAATTTCTTGCCTCAGCCGAAACCGATTTGGCTCAGTGGATAGAGCATCGGCCTGCGGACTGAAGGGTCCCAGGTTCGATTCCAGTCAAGGGCATGTACCTGGGTTGCAGGCACATCTCCAGTAGGAGATGTGCAGGAGGCAGCTGATTGATGTTTCTCTCTCATCGATGTTTCTGACTCTCTATCTCTCTCCCTTCCTCTCTGTAAAAAATCAATAAAATATATTTTTAATAAAAAAAATAATTTCTTGCCTCAAAAAGCTTCCCATTTAGCAAACACATACCACCCTAGTGGTTAGGTAAAAACAAAATAATAGTATCTGATTATTAAAAGAATAAAAACCCAACGAAGCAGGCTGAAATTAGCACTATGTAAGAAAGACACATAAGATGCCACTATTGGGAAAATAAAATTGTGTAATTCTGATGCCTGCACACACAAACCACTTTCTAATAATGGACTGAAAGAAGGATCCCAGGGAGAGTATCTTTAAGGGAATGTAACATTTGAGCTGATTGTGGAGGAAGAGCAGGGTTTTGTCAGGAACTGACTAGATAGTGTGTGCAAAGACTCACGTGTGAAAGTGCGTGAAGTGTTCACACAGCGCACTAAGCTCAGGGGGGTTGGTCCGGGATCACAGAGAGAGGTAGCAGGAGAAGCACAGGCCACGAAGGATCTTGAATACCATGTACTAGTAAAGAGTTTGAACTTTAGTCTCTCAAGAAAGTGGGCCACTGAGAGTCTTGGAACAGGAAAGTTACACGATCGAACGTGGGTTTTAGGAAGATAATTCTGAGGGCATCTCAGGAAAAATAGAAGAGGTGAGGCTGGCAATATTCCACTGTCATGCTTTGCATGCACCTCTGTTACTAATTACTGACTCTCTCAGGGAGCCTTGGAGGCAGTCAGGTTTGGATTGGCACCCCCGTTGTACTGGGAAGAGAAGACACCTGGAGAGGCGGCAAGGGCTGCCCAAAGTGCCACACTGAGCAGCGCAGAGCTGCCCACGAAGCCTGGTCCTTAGTTCTGGTGCTCTTGCTGCCCGTGCTCTTTCCTTTCTTTGGAAAGAAAGGGACTGCAATTCCAGGATGTCTTCCTTATGATTGTGTGTCTGCCAGTAAGCTATTGGCTCTTGATTCGAAATTACTAACACTAAAGGATCTTCAGGATTATAGGGCATTGCATTTTTTATCAGAGGAGCAATGTTACTACTAGTACTATTATTATTTTAAAATATGGTTTTATTGATTCTTTTTTTTAGAGAGGAAGGGAGAGGGAGAGAGAGCACAACATTGATGTGAGAGAGAAGCATTGATTAGCTGCCTCCTGCATGCCCTCTACAGGAGATCAAGCCCACAAACCAGTCATGGGCCACGACTGCGAATCGAACCAGTGACCTCTTGGTGCATGGGACACTGTTCAACCAATTAAGCCACACTGTCCAGGGCCATTATTTTATTTTTTTTAAAAAAAATAATTAAATCTTTATTGTTCAGATTATTACAGTTGCTTCTCTTTTCTCCCCCCATAGCTCCCCTCCACCCAGTTCCCACCCCGCCCTCTCCCCTCACCCCCCACCAATGTCCTCATCCATAGGTGCACGATTTTTGTCCAGTCTCTTCCCACATCCCCTCCCCTTCCCCCCCAAGAATAGTTAGTCCACTTCCTTTCTATGCCCCTGATTCTATTATAATCACCAGTTCATTCTGTTCATCAGATTATTTATTCACTTGATTTTTAGATTCACTTGTTGATAGATGTGTATTTGTTGTTCATAATTTGTATCTTTACCTTTTTCTTCTTCTTCCTCTTTTTAAAGGATACCTTTCAGCATTTAATATAATACTGGTTTGGTGGTGTTGAACTCTGTGAAGCTCTTTATCTGACCTTCAATTTTGAATGATAGCTTTGCTGGATAAAGTAATCTTGGTTGTATTCATCACTTTGAATATTTCTTGCCACTCCCTTCTGGCCTGCAAAGTTTCTGTTGAGAAATCAGCCGACAGTCGTATGGGTACTCCCTTGTAGGTAACTGACTGTCTTTCTCTTGCTGCTTTTAAGATTCTCTCTTTGTCTTTTGCTCTTGGCATTTTAATTATGATGTGTCTTGGTGTGGTCCTCTTTGGATTACTTTTGTGTGGGGTTCTCTGCACTTCCTGGACTTGTAAGTCTATTTCTTTCACCAGGTAGGGGAAGTTTTCTGTCATTATTTCTTCAAATAGGTTTTCAATATCTTGCTCTCTCTCTTCTTCTGGAACAGCTATAATTCGGATGTTGGTACGCTTGAAGCTGTCCCAGAGGCTCCTTACACTGTCTTCATATTTTTGGATTCTTTTTTCATTTTGCTTTTCCAGTGGGTGTTTTTTGCTTCTTTGTATTTTAAATCTTTGGCTTGATTCTTGAGATCCTCTTTTCTGCTGTTGGAACTCTGCATAATATCCTTTATTTCAGTCAGTGTATGCTTAATTTCTAGTTGATCCTTTTTCATACCCTCAATGGTCTCACTAGATTTCTTGAGGATCTTACTACATTTATCAGCGGTCTCACCCGTTTTTTTGAGGGTCTTACTAAATTTGTCGGCGATTTCTAGAAAGTTCTTGAAAAACCTTAAAAGTGTGGTTTTGAACTCTATATCCAATAGTTTGCTTTCTTCCATTTCTGTCATTTGTGTCCTGTTTCTTTGTCTTTGCATTTTGGCTGCTTCCTTGTGTTGATAGAGTGGCTTTCTGTGCTAGGTGTCCTATAGGGCCCAGTGGCTCAGTCTCCCCAATTACCTGAGGTGGACACTCTTGGTGCACCCCCCTGTGGGCTTTGTGCACAGTCTTGTTGTAGTTAAGCCTTGATTGTTGTAGGTATCGCTGGGAGGAATTGACCTCCAGGCCAATTGAGTGTGAGAATCAGCTGTGTCTGCAGTGGGAGAACTTCTGTGCTGAAGACACCCTTCTGGGGCAAGACTTGCTTCAGTGGGGCTTTGGTGCTCACTGAGTCTGCCCCCTGAGTGTGACCCTTATGGATCTGAGGAGTTGTAATCTGGATGGTCCCACTCTGACCACTGGGTACACTGGCTCTTGGATCTAAGGAGGTGCTAATTTATTCTCTGCCTGAGGCTACCCAGCAGGAGCTACGAAGAGATCTGCAGATTCCCCTTCATTTTGGGGGGTTTGGAGGTGCCCAGATGAGGCCCAGCTATGAAGCAATGCAAGCTTCTGTGGGGCCTTGGGCCTTCTCTTGGAAGTTCTGGGTCTGTCTAGCCCAGCTGCAGTTTGTTATGTAATTTTCAGATTGCAAAGGGCCAGGGCATTCATATGCAAAAGCCTCTGCTGAAGCCTGGGTGGGGCAGGGTCTCGGGGAATCAACAGGGCGGAGCAAGCAGCTATGGCTGGTCCTCAGCCCTGCCCTAAGGGGCCGCGAGTCTCAGTGTCCAGGTAATTGCTGCAAGCACCTCTGAGGGAAAGCAGCCCTCAAGTTCCGAGTTCTGTCCACTGCCAGATAGTCCAGTTTCTTCCCATATGAGTCCTGGTTCCCCAGAGAATTCCTGGAACTGGAGTTCAGAGCAGTCGAGAGCTTGTGACTCCCTCCAGATTCAAAAAGAAAGTCGTGTCCTCAGGTACCAGCCTCTTTCCACGCGCTCGAGCCTCCATACCTCTGCACTTTACTTTCACAGCTCCTCTGAGTCTCAGTGTGCTTTTCTCTTTCCTTCTAGTTGTAGAATTTCAACTCAGCCAGCCTTCCTGTAGTTCTGGATGATGTCCGTTTTGTCTTTTCATTGTATTTTTGAAGTTTTTGTGGGAGGCAGCAATTTCCAGTGTTTACCTATGCCGCCATCTTGGTTTCTCCATTATTTTACTTTTATGGATAAAATTTATTACCATGAATTATCAAACTCATTCTAGACTCTTGTGCCCTTTAATTTCACCAAATATGCATGGGAGTCTTCTTTCCTTGGTAACCAGCCATTTGGACATCTCTGCAGCTGGAATTTACTGCTTAATAAAATGCCTTATGAGAAGAGCTATTAATTAATTTGGTAATTAGTCCAATATACTTTCTAAATACTGAATATGTAGTTAATCTGTTGATTCTATATATTCCTATAAATGCTTTTTCCCACATAGTAGATGAAGAATACTTGGAAATAGCTGAAACATATCTTTAGAGAGCAAGGCTATTTGATCATTAGAAGAGATGTGTTGGAGATACAAGAGGCTATTAATGAGTTTCACTAAGAAGGATTATAGAGGTAATAGCTTTATTTCAGTTGAGTTGTTTCATGTGAATAAAAGCCACTTTTTATGAGTCCCATCAAGTAGCATAAATAACTGTATCTTAGAATACAATTTTAAATCAGATTCACCTTAGGTATTCACTGGAGCACAGATTTAAAAAAGCATCCCAGATCACTGAAACTTGTTATAGGAGCAGGACTTTTCCAACAAGAGGTGAGTTAATATCCGTAAGTGGTCACTGAGTTTCATCAGCATTGAACTGTAATGTTAAAAACTGCAGCCCATGACCAGGATACAGTCATTACAACGAGTCTCAGACTATGAGAAAGTACGTGTGGATTTCCTTGTGGCTGCTGGGGTGAGATGGAAATGTCAGCAGTGATGGCGGGATTCACATCATACTTGTCTGAGACATGTGGTCTTTCCATGCAAGTGCTTAGAAATTTCATTATTTCCTTTAGTAAATCTAAGGTTGAACTCTTAAAATGAGGGGTGCTTTTTCTTCTGTCTTATTTAAACTTTGGAAGCATTAAAATATCCTAAGGCATCTTCAAGTGGATTTCATAATGCACAGTAGACATTCACGGTGGGCTTCTTCAAAGAGTCTATTCATCAGTTTCTTTCAACTCCCTCCACCTCCCCATCTTAATCCAGTGTTGTCTCATCTTCTTTGATTTTCGCAAATAAATATCATTGATTCTTGAGTTAGAGTCTATCCCGTCTAACACAGGGGCATGGGCAACTGGTTAGATTGTGAGCTGGCTGAATAGAAGACTGCAGGTGTGTCATTTTAGCTCATCACATTCCCCCTGGGTCCAATGAGGGATTCCCATGTCTGACAGCAGGTGTGGAAGGAAGTGGTGAGCTCACCTGCATGATTCAGAAGTGATCAATGATTTGATTAGATAATTTTACCTGGAAACAGCTTTTTGGCATTTTTTCTCAGGTTGGAATTATTAAAATGACAAAGGAGTTGGAAATAATGGGGGTTTTCTATATAGTATGGATACTGGCCTGATAAACTATAAAAGCCATTAAACAGGTTGTATATTTCAGGCTCAGTTTTGGAGATAAAGAAAGGATTAATGATGAACACACGTTTTGACCCTCATTCTCAGTCGCTCACAGCTACCCTTTTTATCATCTGATTTCACTGGTGGAGCAGCATTTAGGAAAGGGGACTTTCAGCGACCAACTGAGCGGTACCTTATGGCTGCTTCCGTGTTGTTCTCTTTATTACATAATGGGTAATATCAGAACAAAACAAAACAGTACACCTCAAAGATAGTATCACCTTGTAGCCCTAAAGCTGGGTAGATGTAGGCACTCAGCAAACACTTGTGGATTCAATGTTCTGACAAGCTCGCAGGCCAGGCCAAAACCTCGGCCTCTCCTGGCTCCTCCCTGTGTCTGGAACCAAGCACCGCTCAAGCCTGCTGTGCATCACAGTCACAGGGGCAGCATGGTAGCAAGTCAGAGGCCCAGCCCTGTCCAACCTCCACAGACCCAGGCGCTGTGCTGTGTGTCAGCTCTCCTAGGGGTTCTGATACCTACAGGAATGTGAGAAGCATTGTTTGAGAGGCTTTCATAGAGAGAGTCACCAGCTCCAGTTTCCACTGGAGCACCCCAGGTCTTTTGGGGGCCGGGAGGTGGGGGAGGGATGTGTATGCAAGAAGTTTTCAGATGCACTGACCATCACCACTGAGAAGGACCCATGAGCTCCCTCCTTGAATTTACAGACTAAGTCTAAAGGTGTTCTGGTGGGAAATGATGTCAGGGGTTGTTTGTAAGGTCTGTGTGATAAACAGGTTTCCTTACTTGAGTAATTAGGAAAGACACTTTGCTATTCTCATTGTGAATTCCCCAGAGATCTCACAATATTGGCTACTTATCAGACTTATTTGTACATGGGGTTATTTTATTCATAGAGCATCCTATTTAATAAAAGAGAAACATGGTAATTAGCCATACCTCCGCTACCATTCCCATTGGCTAATCAGGGAGATATGCAAATTAACTGCCAACCAAGATGGCGGCCAGCAGCCATGCAGCTGATGCGCACAGGGAGGCTTGCTTGCTTCAGTGACGGAGGAAGCCAAGCTTCCCCGCCTGCCTTGCCGGCCTCTGAGCTGCAACTCTAAGAAACATTATAACAAATATAGAAGCTAAACCAAACCCCAGAAACCTGCTTTAGTCAGCCAGGCTTCAGCCAGGAGGACCGCAACATTGTTTCAAATACAGAAGGTAAACAAAGGCCAGAAACCTGCTAACAGCAGCCAAGGCCTCAGAGCTAAAGCTGGCCCAGAATAAAAAAGAAAAAAAAAAGAAAAAAAGGAGTGGTTGGGAGCTTCAGTCACCCGCCAGTCTGAAAGCGACCCTCAGCCCCTCACCCAGACTGGCCAGGAACCCCAGTGGGGACCCCCACCCTGAAGGGGGTGTGACCAGATGCAAACAGCCATCAGCCCCTTACCCAGACTGGCCAGGCACCCCAGTGGGGACCCCCACCCTGATCTAGGACACCCTTCAGGGCAAACCAGCCAGCCCCCACCCGTGCACCAGGCCTCTACCCTAATAGTAAAAGGGTAATATGGCTCCCGGCACCAGGATCAGTGTGACGGGGGCAGCGCCCAAACACCCTGATCGCCCTGCGGCTCTGTGTGTGACAGGGGGCGGGGCCACAACCTCCCTATCTGCCCTGCTCTGTTCATGACAGGGGAAGGTGCCCCAACCCCCTGATCAGCCCTGCTCTGTGCCTGATAGGGGGGAGCTCCCCAACCCCCTGATCGCCCTGTGGCTCTGTGTGTGACAGGGTGCCACACCCCAACCCCCCTCCCCCATGGGCCCTGCTCTGTGTGTGATGGGGTAGAGCCATAACCTCCCCATCGGCCCTGCTCTGTGTGTGACAGGGTATGGCACCCCAACCCCCTGATCAGCCCTGCTCTGTGGGTGATAGAGGGCGGTGCCCCAACCCCCTGATCCGCCCTGCTCTGTGCGTGACAGGGTACAGAGCCCCAACCCCCCTGATGGGCCCTGCTCTGTGCATGACAGGGGGTGGTGCCACAACTTCCCTATCGACCCTGCCTTGAGTGTGACAGGGGGCAGTGCCCCAACTCCCCAATCGGCCCTGCTCTGAGCCAGACCAGGGGCTGCACCTAGGGATTGGGCCTGCCCTCTGCCACCTGGGAGCAGGCCTAAGCCAGCAGGTCATTATCTCCTGAGGGGTCCCAGACTGCGAGAGGGCACAGGCTGGGCTGAGGGACCCCCTCTCCTCCCTGAGTGCACAAATTTTTGTGCACCAGGCCTCTAGTATTATTATATTACTAGAGGCCCGGTGTACAAAATTTATGCACTCAGGGGGTCCCTCACCCTAGCCTGCACCCTCTTGCAGTCGTGGAGCCCTCAGGGGATGTCCAAGTGACAACTCCCATGGGGAGTGGGTCTAAGCAGGCAATCAGACACCTTAGCGCTGTGGTGGAAGCAGGAGAGGCTCCTGCCACCTCTGCTGCGCTCTCCAGCTGTGAGCCCGGGTTCTGGGCTTCTGGCTGAGCGGGGCTCCCTCTGTGGGAGGAGCTCCTGTGCTGAGCGTCTGCTCCCTGGTGGTCAGTGCATGTCATACCTACCAGCCAGTCGGCTGGTCAGCTGGTTGTTCAGCCTTTTATATATATGCATTTATGAATGTTGCATAGTTCCTTCTTTAGGAAATTATACTTTAAAAATTTGTTGAAGCTACATTGGAATTTGATTCATGTTGTGTTTGTTCAGTATTAGAAAGGCCAACATGGGACTATGGCCTTTTCCACTGGTTAATTCTGTGAAAATCAGCTTTTTCCTTTCTCTTTTCCTTCCCTGGAGTGATCGGCTGATGCAGTTACAGCGTATGCAAAGAGATAATTTGCTTCTGCTTTACTGAGTCTATTCTTGGTGTTTTTGAACATTTTATGGTAGTTCTTTGGCTCCTGGAGCCTCAGAGGAGGCCTGCCTCCGTCTTTTTCTCCTTGATTTACCCAGATCATCGCTGCGCTGTAAGATACGCGCTAAAGGAGCCAGGAGTAAAATGTTAAATATGCCCAAAGAGCCAAGATGCATTTGTAGCACTTTGTTCTTTTCAGGCTTCTCAGAAATAAGATGTCCACATACGAACAAATCAAATCAACAAAAGAAAGCACACAGCTAGGCAAAACCCCCAATGCAAATTATTTATATTGAAATAATCTGTACATAACAACCTTTTACACATTGACAGGCAGAGTTACTTCTTATAACAATTCCTAAAATGCACTCTATGACTAATTCAGGGACCATGGTTTCAGCTCTTCCACCCAGTGATCAAACCCACCTGCACCCTCCAGCCCTGCTCCTTCTGCCCCTCAGCACGCCCCCCCCCCCTCCCCCATGTCATCAACCATCCAGGAGCTGGGAGAGGCTGTCAGACTCATTCAGGATTGAACCTAGCTCAGTGCTCAGACCACACAAATACCCCTGCCTCCTCCCCTCGCCCCAGGCAAGGATCAAGGATTTTCACACTTAATTGCAACAGGCAGAGGATAAACTCAAATTCACAGGGACTGACCAGCCTACTTAAGGAGGGCAAGGAGGCCACTCTGTGCACTGAGAGGCAGAAGCTCTGAGAATGGAGCTGGAAGATCCAGAGCCCAGCTGGTTTGGTGAGAACACAGTGCCTGTCTGCTAAGGAGCTTACAGTACAGGGTAGAGACTAATCCTGCAAACAGCCCTGGGATGTAGATAAATCTGTATTAATTAAAACTGCAAAATGTTCTCTACCTGCCTGGTTTCAATCTTGAGAAAGAAAATGTCATTCCCAGAAAGGCGTGGGGAGAAGGAAGGAAACTGAGGCTGGAGGTTGGCTCATTTGTTCTCATCACATGGTATATGGTGAGGACGGCAAAGGGCTGGTCCTCAGTGTGCTGGGCAGAGAGCAGTGGGGCCCCTTAGACGGGCTGGTCCTCATGTGCTGGGCAGAGCAGTGGGGCCCCTTAGACGGGCTGGTCCTCAGTGTGCTGGGCAGAGAGCAGTGGGGCCCCTTAGACGGGCTGGTCCTCAGTGTGCTGGGCAGAGAGCAGTGGGGCCCCTTAGACGGGCTGGTCCTCAGTGTGCTGGGCAGAGAGCAGTGGGGCCCCTTAGACGGGCTGGTCCTCATGTGCTGGGCAGAGCAGTGGGGCCCCTTAGACGGGCTGGTCCTCATGTGCTGGGCAGAGCAGTGGGGCCCCTTAGACGGGCTGGTCCTCATGTGCTGGGCAGAGCAGTGGGGCCCCTTAGACCTCCAGCCATGTCTCCCACTTCCCTGTTCCTCAGCTCCAAGCAGAAACAGGGCAGGGAGATGCAGAGGCATGCCCTGACCCCTGACATGGTGCATCCTGCACCTAGTCCAGTCTGAATCCTGCAGGTGTGCTGGCCCTTTAATGCCCACACCAGTCCTGTGTGGCAGTTCTGCTCCTACCCACCCACCCTCCCCTGCGGAAGGAAGACATGGAGGCCTGGAGAGGTGACACAGCATAGCCAAGAGAGCATGACATTCAAGCCCAGTTGGGCTCTCCGTTGCTGCACTCTGTTGCCTCTCACTAATTCCTAGTACAGCAAGACTCGGAAAATGAAAGAAAAAAATAAAAATTCTCCCCCACATTCCAGTGTTAATTACATAACATTTGAAAGGCTGGCTGTCCTTCCTGCTTGGTGAGCCTGGTCATTGCTGTCAGTATCTTCTTTGCACGTTTGCCTCCCCACTTGCACGCTTCTCACCTGCCTTACCTGCTTTCTGGCCCCTCCATCCCTGAAAAGGCATCCCAAACACTGCAGTGAGCTGACTGCCCAAGCAAGACCTTTCGGTCGCTCTTGCCTCTCCCATGGCGTACCGTGGAGGCTGCACCACATGATCTTCGTGGCCTTTCAGTCTCTAGTTCAAGATGAGATATTTGGTAGGCACTCACAAAAGAGCTGCTGCCTAACTGCCAGGGGAATAAGAGGCAGGGAAGGCCAGGCAACGGGTTAAACTCTGAAGTCATCAAGTCATCAGTATCACCGGCCCTTTTTGTGGGGGAAATGCTCCAGAGGCCATGCCATTCAGAACATTCGGAACTTCACCTCCTGCCTCTCTGATCATTCTTCCTCAGCTAGTGCCATGCTTTGTATTTTTTGGCTGCTCCGTAAACATAGATGCTCCTTCTCTTCTCTTCTCTTCTCTTCTCTTCTCTTCTCTTCTCTTCTCTTCTCTTCTCTTCTCTTCTCCCCTCCGCTCCCCTCCCCTCCCCTCCCCTCCCCTCCCCTCCCCTCCCCTCCCCTCCCCTCCCCTCTCCTTCCCTTCCCTTCCCTTCCCTTCTCTCTCTTCCTCTCTCCCAAGGAGGTGGTTTCTCTACTTCTACAGCTTAAATCACCTCCCTCCATTTGCTTGCTTCCACCTTAACTGATGATAATGAATAAAGCCCACCCCTTGTTGCTGGAAATGCTGGAGTCACTCAACAGCCCCCCCCAACCCCGCACCTCTTTGACAAGTGCACAGGCCTCT
This sequence comes from Myotis yumanensis, assembly GCF_028538775.1. NCBI lineage: Eukaryota > Metazoa > Chordata > Mammalia > Chiroptera > Vespertilionidae > Myotis > Myotis yumanensis. The sequence goes on from NW_027223759.1 coordinate 78,192,786, forward strand.
CTAGCCCGGGTCCTCCTTCTGTAAGAAGCACTGGATTAGAGCACAGCCACACCCTTTTGTTTATGTGCTGGTTTCTGGCAGCAGAGTTGAGTAGTTGCCAGAGAAAGCTTACAGCCTGAAAAGCCTAGTACCTGTCTGACTCTAGAGCAGCGGTTCTCAACCTGTGGGTCGCGACCCCTTTGGGGGTCGAACGACCCTTTCACAGGGGTCGCCTAAGACCATCGCAAAACACATATATAATTACACATTGTTTTTGTGATTAATCACTATGCTTTAATTATGTTCAATTTGTAACAATGAAAATATATCCTACATATCAGATATTTACATTACGATTCATAACAGTAGCAAAATTACAGTTATGAAGTAGCAACGGAAATAATTTTATGGTTGGGGGTCACCACAACATGAGGAACTGTATTAAAGGGTCCCTGCATTAGGAAGGTTGAGAACCACTGCTCTAGAGGAAAAGTTGGCATCCCCTGCTCTAACTACTGGGAATTGCTTCCACATGCACAGAGATAGCTGTGCTCTGACTTCGCTCCTGAACAATCTCTGCCTCTCTTTTGCCAGAAAAAAACAAAGGACAAGTGCCCCAGCCTAGATGGAGGCCCCCATGGGTACCCCTTCACCATCAGGACCTCAAGTTCCTCTGTACCCCTCTCTGTACCCCAAGCTCAAAATCGCCTCCCTGTCCATCATCCCAAACATACTCTTGTAATTCCTCTCTTCTTTGCTGTGCCCAGTCTCCAGGGCTTGACTCAAATGCCACCTCCTCAAATGTCAGCTCCAAACTGGGAAATGCAGCTCCCAGCACTCTCATTTCTGCATCTGCCTCAGCTTTTGTCAGGCACCTCCTGGGGTGGTCTGTGTGGTGTAGGCAGCTCTACAACAGCCTCTTCCCTGGTCCCCTCGTCCACTCCTGCTCCCTTGCAATGTTTCCCACAGAGCAGATATGTTGATATTTTAAAAAACATTATTCAGATGGTTTCATCCTCCTGCTCATTGTGCTTAGAGTAAAATCAAACCTACTCTGGGCTCTGGGCTGTCAGCTGAGCTCTGCCCAGCCTCTTCCCCTCCCACTGGCTACTATTTATCTCTCCTCTGGCTACATTTGCCTTCTTTCTGTTCCCAAACATGTCAGGCTTGTTTCCATCCTAGGTCTTTTGCAAAAAGCATTTTAAAAACCCTTCAAGGTAGGGATTGAGAAAACAAACAAAACTTGTTTCCTTCTATATTTCAAGTGACTAGAACTGTGCCTGGCACCTTGCTGGTGCCTAACAACTATGTGCTGAATGAATGAGTAATTGGATGAGTCTGGCAATGGTTGATGAATACATACATTTCACAAATCACTCATTCAGAGGCTGGTAGGCAGGGCTGGCTGCCTTTTATTTCAAAGGCCTGAATTTATTTCTCGGAGTACATTGCAAACCCGACAGGCTGAGGCCGCGTGGTAGAAAGGAGACATGAAATTCATCATCCTCAGGAAGAAGAGCCCGAGCGACTGCTGGAAAGGTGGTGGCCAGGTGAGAGGTGACACGGCACCTCATGTGAAAAAGCAAGTTTGAAATCAGGGGTGGGGATCGGGAGTGCAGTAGGATGCATGTGCAGAACAGGTGTGAGAAGTCGCTCAAACCCTGCCTGCAGGAAAGGGTGGGGTCTGCTGCAGGAATGGGGCCTGACTCACCGGAAAGGAGCCCTGCAGGTGAGCCAGGCACACCTCAGCGACCCCTGCAGACGGAGCCTCCTGCCCCATCCAGCCGCAGCCTGGAGAGCATGTGCAGAGCCCACACACAGTTGCTGTCCTGTGACCGTAGGCGGCAGTCAGAGCTCTGTCCATCGGGAAGGATTCACTTGTGAAGGACGTTTCCTTCTGCTCCCTAGGAATGGGCCTGGTCTCAAATCAAGAGTCAAAGGCCACACATCAAGAGGGAGAGGTGCCAAGGACACCTCCCCGAGGGGATTCATAATGGAACTTCATTTTCCACCAGTTTACAGACAACTCCTGGACTCCCAGCTTGTAACACCGCAGCTCTGCTTCCGTGGGCACGTGAGCGGTTCTCAAAGGCACCCTAAGGCTTATTGTTCAGGGTCTGGCCTTGGAACAAAAGGGTTTTGTGTGCTGGCTGCAGGGTGTGCCCGACTATGGTACTAGAGTGTTTCTTTCCCCAGGGGCAACTTTTTTCTTTCTTTCTCCTTCTCTTTCTTCCTTTCTTCCTCTCTCTCTCTCTCTCTCTCTCTCTCTCTCTCTCTCTCTCTCATTTTGAGCTCTGGTCTTGAGAAACTAGAACAGCCGTGGGCAAACTATGGCCCGCGGGCCGGATCCAGCCCTTTGAAATGAATAAAACTAAAAAAAAAAAAGACCGTACCCTTTTATGTAATGATGTTTACTTTGAATTTATATTAGTTCACACAAACACTCCATCCATGCTTTTGTTCTGGCCCTCCGGTCCAGTTTAAGAACCCATTGTGGCCCTCGAGTCAAAAAGTTTGCCCACCCCTGAACTAGAAGAATCTTCTATTAGGCAAATGCTCATGGACTCAAATCCATTTTATCAGTAGATCCAGGCCACTTGGATATATAAGGAACAATTGATCCCCTGAACTAAGTTTCTGTAAGGTCTGTGATTAAGTTATGGGGCAGTGGTTCTCAACCTTCCTAATGCCACGAACCTTTAATACAGTTCCTCATGTTGTGGTGACCCCCAATTTCATTGTTACAAATTAAACATAATTAAAGCATAATGATTAATCACAAAAACAAATTATATATGTGTTTTCCAATGGTCTTAGGTGACCCCTGTGAAAGGGTCGTTGGACCCCCAAAGGAGTCGCGACCCACAGGTTGAGAACCACTATTATGGGGGAAAACATGCTTACTCTTTTTATGCTATACTCGTATGTATTTTATGTTTATTGAATCGATTGGGGTGACATCGGTTAATAAAGTGGTGCAGGTTGCCCATCCACAGTTCCACAGTGCATCACCTGCGTATTAGCTTACACTTCTGTGCTGCCTGCTCCGTGCTGTCTTTTGTGATGACCTTATTCCCTTGAGAACCATGTTTTTGGGTGTATCCTCAAGTGGGCGGGTCCCCTAGGAGAGCCACCTCTTTGGAGGCCTGCATAAGCAGAGGGCATTGTTTATACTGGGTGGCAGGCAAACCTAAGTTGAACTTGGGCCAGCCAGTGGGTCTGACAGAGGCAGCTTCTGCTCCAACTGTTCAGAAATCCTCTGGCATTCCCGCACCTCACCATGGGTGTGACTGATGGGCTTTAGAGCTGTTGCTAGGCATGGATAAGCAGCTTGGATTCTTCTCAAAGCACTGGGAAAGCCCCTCTCCCCTCCTCAGTTCTGATTTCATGCCCTTTGGGGCAATAGACACCTGTGGAGACGCTCTTGACTCCCAGCATCTCAGCGAGGGTCCCAGACGTGGAGGGCAAGAAAGGCCTCTGTGCTCCCCAGCACCCCCACATTCCCACAGCACCACTCCCCCCCTCCCCCCCGCCCCTCAGCCTCTTCCCATTTTCAATCATTGCAGTCAGGGCTGGGCCTGCCTGGAGGTCAGCAAAGTGTGTCTTATGTACTTCATCCAGTTATTCATCATGCCTGGCACTTAGGAAAGCCTCCATTCAGTGCCTCCCTTTTGCCAGAAGTCGGCTGGCACCCTCTGGCTGCTGAACCAAATTCCAAGATTCCCGTCAAACACCCCTCTTGGGCATTTATCCCCCCTGCGCTCCCCCATTCCCTGTCACCAGGCAGGAGAGCACGGAGCCCTCCGGCTCACCCTGCAGTGGCAGGTGGCAGTCACCGGCCCCCACGTGCTCCCTGCTGGGCCTCGCGGGCCTCCAGCTCCTCTCACTCAGCCTCACCAGCGGCTTCTGGTTTGCACTTGAGATGAAACATCTGCCATCCCGTGTGGCTTGACTCAGTCTCCCCCCAAAACTCATGCTGACGTCCTAACCCCAGGTACCTGTGAATGTGATCTTATTTGGAATGGGGTCTTTGGGCCTGACATCAAGTTAAGATGCGGCAGTCCTGGATAAGTGTGACCTTATAAATAGCAGGGAACACTAACACTAACACAGAGAGAGCAATTGGCAGAAAGCCCCGGGAATGAGAACAATGTAGCTACATCAGCGGGATGGGTAGGGTTGGGGGGGGGGGGGGTGAGGGGGCGGGGCTGTGGGGGGGATGTCAAGGATTGCCAGCAAGGAGCAGAAGCTAGGAAGGGGCAGAGAGGATTCTTCCTGAGAGTCTTCTGAGGGAGCTGGCCCTGCTCCCATCTTGGTTTTGGACTTCTGGCCCCCTGAACAGTGAGAGAGGAAGTTTCTGTTATAAGCCACCCAGCCTGTGGTCATTTGCTACCGTAGCCCTAGGAAACCATGGTGCTTCCTGCGTGTCCTCCTTGTCAGAATCTCATGCACCTGGTGCGATGTGCGGGCCACCCATTTTGGTAGTGCTCACCCCATCCACTGGGAGGGGTGGTGGGGGTTCAGAGGAAAGGAGACCCACCTGTGCAGCTTAAAGCAAGGGGGCTCTTTCATCGGGCTCCTTTGCTATCTATCATCGGGTTGTTGGAGTTGTAAGAGCCACAGGGCTTAGGTCTAGCTGTGAGTCTTGGGGAAAGGGCCACTAGCCCTGTATCAAATTTGACCCTTTGAATTGGAGGACAAGAAAAGTAACAGTCTTAGACATGTGTGGTCCTGCCCAGTTCATCAATTTAGAGCATCATACAAGATTTGGGCCAGGCCCTGACCGGTTTGGCTCAGTGGATAGAGCGTCGGCCTGCGTACTGAAGGGTCCCAGGTTCGATTCCAGTCAAGGGCATGTACGTTGGTTGCGGGCACATCCCCAGTGGGTGGTGTGCATGAGGCAGCTGATTGATGTTTCTCTCTAATCGATGCTTCTCTCTATCCTTTCCCTTCCTCTCTGTAAAAAAATGCAATAAAATATATTAAAAAAAAAAAAGATTTTGGCCAGGAGGAAGATTAGGATTTCTAAGTGATCTTAACAGCATGGTTGCCCCCATGAACCTGCAGAATGTGTTGTTTATTATGTGGCTGGTTGAAGATGAGGAATTTCTGGCATAGAAATAATAAATCATACTCATGTGATATATGCCTGGCTCTATTCAAGGTGCTGTGCAAATAGCTCATGTAGTCCTCAAGCCATCTTGATGAGCATGGCACTCTTATTATCCCTGTTGTAGAGGTGAGGAATCTAGGCACAGAGAGGTTTAGTAATTTGCCTGAGGTTACCCAGCATTACAAGTGATGGACACTTATGAAGCCTGACTCCTGAGTTCTGTGTTCTTAGCCACAACACTACTTAATGGCCTGATTCTCCCAGTCAGTCTGACACAGTCAGTCTGAGCCCTTTACTTTGGGGAGCATTATTTTAGGCTAACTGCCACTCTCTGCGTTGGTGGAAGCCATGGTCAGCTCCTTAGATAATCGCAGAGACCATGTACTAAGATCTCTGATGTGGCTTTTCCCAAGTGTACTATGGCAGGTGTTTAGGAGAGCACCCTTGCCAAGCAGCAACTTTCATGAAGATGGGTGAACTGAAACGCTTTACAGCATTGTGCACAGAGGTGGTTTCAACCAGCCTCCACCTCTCCTGAAGCGTGAAGAGAGGACATCAGCTTAGGTCAGTGGTTCTCAACCTTGGCTGCACATTAGAATCACCCGGGAATCTTTTTAAAATCCTGATTTCTGGGCCTCATCCTCCGGAAATTCTGTTTCTTTGTTATGGGGTGGGGCCACAACATTAGTAACAAAGAAACAGAATTTCCAGAGGATGGGGCCCAGAAATCAGGATTTTAAAAAGATTCCCAGGTGATTCTAATGTGCAGCCAAGGTTGAAAACCACTAGCTTAGGTGTTGCATGAAGGATGTAAGTTACACCTGCAGAGAAGGAGGAATTCTCACGGGTCTGAGATGATTTAGGTCTAATTATCGCTCGAGGCAGAAAGCTTGACAGGATTCCTCCTTCATGCCCCGCCCTTCCTAAAATCGGTGACAACATAAGCCGTGTGTTTTTATTTTTCATAACCGTCCCATGGCTGCCACGGCCTTACTCATTCCTCCTGTATGTCCCGTGAGCTCCCCAAGGTGACCGCATGCCTGAAGGAGAAGGGTTTCTGTTCCCCTGCCACTGCTGCACCCACTTCTGGTTGCTTTACTCTCAGTGAATTAGCGACATTGTTTTTACTCGTTCATGCTGGAAACCTGGGGAGTTCCTGGCCATGCAGGGTGAGGCGAGGTAGGTATACAGTTGTGAGTACTCCAAATATGGAGTTTATTCTTGTATGATTATTTATTAATCATTGTATTACGTTCCATATGAACAACTGTAAGCCTGCTTTCCCCCTTCCTGTATTCCCCACATCCAGTTGTCACAGTTCGTCCAACCTGACTCTCCTCGCCGTTTCCATCCCAAGGCTCGGTTTCATCTCTGTCAGTCTCACCCAGGCTGTTGCAGTTGCCCCCTAAGCGGTGCCTCTGCCTTCAGCAATGCAGTCTCAACATCAGCCTCCTCGCCACTCCAGAGTGACCCACCTAGAACTGAGGTGGGGTGGGGAAGCTGAGGTCCTGGCCACACCTGGCTGCCCACGCATCAGCATGGCCCTCTAGCTAACAAGGATTTGTACATTTTATCATTCTTTCTTTCTGTTTATTTTGGGCAGTGAAATGTTTTTTGTTTATTATTTTTATTTTTTATCTCTCAATTTTTCAATCAAAGTTGATATGTAATATTAGATTAGTTTCATAAGTACAACATACTGATTAATGAAGTTCTTAATGAAGTGATCACTCTGATAAGTCTGTTACCCATCCATTTTGAGTTTATTTAATTATTTTTTTGCCTGTATCCATCCAGTTCTCACTTCACCACTTATTGAAGAGACTATCTTTACCCCATTTATATTCTTGCCTCCTTTGTCATAGATTAGTTGACCATGTACTAGTAAGTGTGAGTTTATGTCTTGGCTCCCTATTCTCTTTCACTGATGATCTATATGTATGTTTTTATGCCAGTACTATCGTGTTTTGATTACTATAGCCTCATAGTATAGTTTGATGTCAGGTGGTGTACTACCTCCAACTTTATTCTCTCTCAAGATTGCTTTGGCTATTTGGGGTCTTTTGTGTTCCCATATAAATTTTTGGAGTATTTGTTCTAGTTCTGTGAAGTATGTCATTGGTATTTTAATACGGATTGCATTGAATCTATACATTGCTTTGGGTAGTATAGACATTTTAATGATATTAATTATTCCTATCCATGAACATGGTATATGCTTCCACTTGTTTGTCTCTTCCTCTATTTCTTTTTCCAATGTCCTATAGCTTTCCAAGTACAGGTCTTTTACCTCCTTGGTTAAGTTTATTCCTAGGTAAAGGGAAGGCTCCTTACCATGGCCCACCAAGGCATCTGTTATGCACTCTCAGATTCACCTCCTTTGGTTCCTGGCTTTACCAGCTTACATGTTATCAAGGATCAGGCTGACAATGTTAAAAACAAACAAACAAACAAACAAACAGCAAGTAAGACTAAAATAAAGTAGTTGTGCTGAGGCCCCTGGTGAACTGAAGCATGCATGCCCTATTGAAAACATGCATACCCTAAAATAAAAAAAAAGGAAACAATGGCAACCAAAGGGCATCGGTGGTCATTTTGCATCATGATTCTCCTGGCCTTTTTGTTTTTGACCTTGCCGTCAGCCAGCTAGGAGTGCCCTTCTTTCCAACTTCATTGGTTTGATTCGTGTTCTTTCTCATGATCCTCTTACATAGAAAGTTGTGTTAGGTGTCTCTTGGCATCTGTGATGTCTCTATCACAGGGTGAGTTCCATTGGCTTGCAGATATTTATTTACTCATGGGTTTCCTTCATGAGACCCTTGGCTCCTTGAGGGGAAGGTGTCGTCTCATTCAACTTTTTTGCTCAGTGTGTATTTGTAGAATGAGTGAATGAATATATAGGGTGTCCCAAAATTAACGCAAGAAGTAATTTTGATAGAAAACACAGGTTTCTAATTCAAAATTGTAAATTTTTTATTGATTCATAAAGTATACAGTATAGGGTTATGTATGGAATAGCATATCGGGTAAATGGCCTCCATGGCTTTGCTGGCCGTGGTCTTCGTTGGTCTTCATTGTCCCTGCCCCTGGGCCATAATTGGTACTTGGTAATGCTTATCAAATTGAAGGGATTGAAATCAAAGGGCAACAGATATTAGAATCTGATTCAATAGACCAAGTAAAATTAGGCTTTTATTTTGTTGTTGTTGTTGTTGTTGTTGTTAATGCTCACGCAAAATTCAAATGTTGCGTTAATTTTGGGACACCCTATATAAACAAGGAAATGAATAAACTCGTTGACTCAGCAGTATCCTGTAATCCTCACATAGGAATGAGATGGTGCAACCTATTTTCTTCATATCTAAAATAATTGTTTTTCATCCAGTGTAAGCTTTACCAATGTCTCTTTTGAATTGCTCCAATCTGTTCTGTCTTTACAATACCCTATGAGAAAAGGCGGGTGTGAAGAATTATCTCCATCGTGTAGGTGAGAAACAGGGAGAGTGGTGATATCAGGTGAATCTGTTAGCTAGAAGCTCATTCCATTTACACAGGACCGCATGGTTCTTTCAATTAACTTTCATCTCACTTGATATCTGGCACTATACTAGTCTCTGAAGATCCAAATATGAACAACTTACAGTCTTAGACTCCAGGCGGACATAGTTTTGTCTGGGACACAAGCTTGTTCATCCTCTGATGGCAGCAGGCCAGGGGTTGCTGAGAGGAGAGATGAGAGGGGCGTGGGCTAGCATGAGTGGATGAGGTAAAGCAGGAGAGAGGAAGACAGGACATGTCACCTAGGTGGGTCATCTCTCTCCAGCCTTCAGAACTCTAGCATGAGACCCTCCCTGTGATAAAGATGGTAGTCCAGCAGCTAACCACCCGCCATCCTGCTGAGAGCTCCCCTGTGGAAGTACCCACCTCTTCTGAGTTTATCACCCTCATCAACTCATCACAGAAGAGGTGGCTCCATATGAAGTGATTGTACTGCAGTCCTGAGGGACATTTTTGAGGAAGAACGTTTTTACCAGTTATGACTAGAGAAGATTGGGGCAGGAAGAAAGTACAGCCTGTGTGTTCCATGTGGTCTGGTCTCTCGGCTTGATGCTTGGGAGAAGACACGCCTAGTGTTTGTGGACACACTTTGCACGTGCACGGGGTGGGGGTAGCTCAGGGGTTCACCTAAGATAGCGCTGAGTGGTGCTCCAGGGGGCCCCACACCTTGATGCATGTTCCATGCATGAAATGTCATTTAATCCCCACAGCATCTCTGTAAGGGAAGTCCTGTCATCATCCCTATTTCACAGAAGAGGAAACTGAGGCTAGGAGAGATGAAGTGACTTGGGCAAGATTGCGAAGCTGATCATTGGCAGACTGCCACACCAGAGCACCCAAATGTGTGTTTGGTTTTCCAAGCTTTTGGCCAAAGGAGAATAATAAAAATAATTCAGAGTTTTTTCAAATAAGTTTTTAGCATTCACTTTAAAGATGAAATCCATTTTAAGATTTTTGAAATGTACTTTATGGCATTGAAATATTCTTATGTACGTGTGTGTGTGGGCGGGGGAGTAATGATAATAGAAGACACCATTGGTTGATCCAAAGGTGTATGGTGTTGTTGTTTTTTTAATCTGTCATGAAATTCCAAAGTTCAGGATCTTCTCATCTATATTACATAGCTGACTGGGGTGCCTTCTTCCTTTCTGTTTTGTGAAGATGATAGGAGAATATACTCACGTCTGTGCATGCATATACACAGATGATGTGTGTACATTTATCTATAGGGTGATGTGCAACATTAAGTACATTTTAAAGAAGCAGTTCTGGGCTCCCTTTGTGGATTCTGCTTCTGCTTTGTTGGGAGGTAATCTACTTAAAGTGGTGGTAATAATGATTGCTTATCTTATAACCCCTAGGAGATATTGAATCTTCCTCAGGAAAGACAACCAGTGCCCCGCTGCCCACAATCCATAGACACCGTTTGAACTGTATTTTAATAGGACTGATTCAGCCACTTTCTTCTCCAAAGATACTGCATATTTTGTCCCCTGGGGCCTGGACTGGAGTTGAGAACAAGGCTTAACCCAAATGAGTCCCCATTCAGTCTCTGATGAAGGTGGGTATGCTCATAAAATTACAATTTAAAATCTGTAAACATTTGCATTTCAGACAAAATAGAAAAATAAAAAAAAATTTCATCCAACGTGAACACAGATCTTATACTCATTTCAAACAAACAAATAATTAAACAAAGTTTCCTTTTTATAACAGGTCATGGAAGGCAAGGCATGTTATGAAGAAAAGTCATACATGTCTTTTCTAAAATAAACAGATGCTCATCTGTATATCCTTGTACTTGTGTCTACATGACAACAGATCAATGACTGAAAAATCCAGTGAGTGGTTTGATCTTTGTGATATCAAATTGCTGCTGGCAGTCTAATGAATAGGTCCCAGTATTATGAGAATGAAGACAAAGTTGAGGGTATACATGAAGTCAAGACATGGTCCTCCAGTTCCTTGGTAGCAATTAAATAAAAGGGTTTGATAGGGGAATGGAGAGAGTCCGAGAGCATGGCAACGAGAAAAGGATTCTGAAAGGAGAGAGTCCAGCGTGAAGGCCTTAAACTTTTTCTGACTTAGGTATTGAATAAGCACCTGCACTCATGGATAATTTTCACTGTGCCTGAGGCTGGCCCGGAATGCTCATTTTCTGAGTAGAACAATTTTGCTTGTTATCAGGGAAGCCTGCCATGTGCAGTTGAGAGACTTGGACTGCAAACCACCTAAACATTTATCAGCAGGTCACTGGTTAAATAAGTCAGGGTGCATTGGCTGAAGAGAATTGTATGTGGATAGCATATACTGATATAAAAATTGTAGAAGATGTATTATCAAATGAAAACTGTATTATAATCATACATGTGTATATAATAGTCCTATTTATATTTAGAAAATGAACCTATTTGTATGCAAATGATTGACCCTTTTTAGAAGGACATAAAGACATAATTAGCAATAGATAATTACCCTTGCAGATGGATTCATCCTGGGAACTTTTTAAAATTTTTGTTTGTTTGTTTTAGCCTCTTCTGTACAGTTTGAAAAAACTCCTGTCATAAGCATGTGTTTCTTTTATGCTCAAGATTAGGGAGAAAGTTAAAGACCTGGGTTTGAGTCTCCTTTCTGAGGCTGCTTGTGACACTAAGCCTCAGAGCTTCAGTTCCCTTTTCAGGGTTGATCCGAGGAACAAAGCAGCAATGCAGTAACGTTCTCTGTAAACCCTGAAGTGGACCTGGATGTCATCGCCTCCTCTTTTTCAGGGTAGCCCAGGAGCCCTCTGAGTGTGATGGAGCCGGTGCCAACAGCGATAACTGTTGCTCAAATCTTCTCCAAGCCGTTGCTGAGGGCCAGGATTTTCCGAGGATACTTTCCCTCCTGCCTCTGACATCGGCTGGGCCTGTGGTGCTCTCCCCTCCTTCCTCCTCCGAATTGGCCTGAGTTCCCAATGTGGCCGGGATGCAGAAATTAGTTGGAAAGGTTAGCAGACAGCCGCGGCTCTTCTGGCAGCAGCAAGGGGCAGCTGTTTTCTGTGACACGTGACCAGGAAACTGGTTGGCGAACACTGCGCCTCATCAGGAAGGGAAACCCAGCGATCCAAACACTTTATGAGGCCCCAACTTAGCTCACACTGCTTATTTGGGCTCCTAGTTCAGTGCTGATCACCAGAACCTCAAAAATGATTCACTGCCCCACCTGACACTCAGCCCTACCTTATCTTCCAAGTTGGGTAGGAAGTTCCTGCCAAGTGGGCCGTGGCTTTATTACTGCTTCTCTGCAGTCTGGGCACAGCCCAGGAGTGACACAGATTCAGAGAGGGACACACACTGACACACACACACACACACACACACACACTCTCTCTCTCTCTCTCTCTCTCTCTCTCACATACACACACTCTCACATACACACACTCTCACATACACACACTCTCACACTCACACCCACACTCACATGCACACTTTCACACACTCCCATACATAAGCCACTGAAATACAAATATTCACAACAGTGACACACATTCATACACATTTTCCACTCGCATATTCATACATATATACTGCTCACATTTATACAGACTCACACACTCATATACAGCACATGCTACTCACATTGATGACATATATACACATACATAACACACATTCTCTATGGCAGGGGTCCTCAAACTACGGCCCACAGGCCACATGCAAATACAAATATTGTATTTGTTCCTGTTTTGTTTTTTTACTTCAAAATAAGGTATGTGCAGTGTGCATAGGAATTTGTTCATAGTTTTTTTTTAAAACTATAGTCCGGCCCTCCAACAGTCTGGAGGACAGTGACCTGGCCCCCTGTTTAAAAAGTTTGAGGACCCCTGCTCTATGGCATATACATTGTGAACAAACACTCATAAATATGACAAGACATCAAGGAAAGTGCTTATTAGAACAGAAAAGCTTCTGCTTCAATGTGTAAAGGGTTTGGTAAAAAGAACAGTGTGTCCTCTGGATATCTATGAGGGGCAACTGTAAATAATAATAGTGCCTTAGGTGATGTGGGTTTTTTTAGTATATTTTTATTGATTTCAGGATGGAAGAGGGAGAGAGAGATAGAAACATCAGTGATAAGAGGGGATCATTGATCTGCTGCCTCCTGCATGTCCCCCATTGGGGTCCGAGCCTGCAACCCGGGCATGGACTCCAACCATGACCTCCTGGTTCATAGGTCGACACTCAACCACTGAGCCACGCTGGCTGGGCAGATAATGGCATTTTAAGACACCTGACAGTTCACTAAAATGAGAATTCGCTAGTTGCTCTTCCTTTAGGGTTGTTATTCTCCTTCTCTTGGGTTTTGTGATTTACTGTAGCTATTAGGTTCTTTCCCATCTTCTCCACCCACAGCCAATCACACCACTTTTTGCTGACAGTGTTGAACGAGGATGCACAGGATAGGGAAGTGGGACAGCTGCCCCGTTAATCAGCCCCAGCCAAGCTGACCCTCCCTGGGGGACCGTCCTGGAGATGAGCGGGGAGGCAGGGAAGGGCTCTACAGTGGGACACCTGTAGGATGAGGTGGGACACCTGCGGAGACAAGGCTGTGCACCTGAGGGACGAGCATCAGCCCAGCCACTGGTTCTCTTCATCGTCCACAGCCACCTGGCCCAGTCGCTCTCAGGCAGCAGGGGGAGACCCAATGAAATTTCTTTTACCTGCGGAAATCAGTTTGAGTTCTACGTAGATTGGCCTCTTCTTTTCCTTCAAGGCCTCATGGCTTTGCCTCTTTTCTCTTTGAGGCTGTCTGCCTTGCACTGTGTATTGAATGGAAGGATGGTGCCTTCCTGAGCAGCGGGCCAGGCTTCTCTGCTTGATTGCCTATATACATAGGAAGGGGCTTGGCCATGAAGAAGATTGTAATGTGCCTGAACATTACCTCACTGTCTGGATATCTTTTCTGCTTTATTTATGTGCACTTCCTTGGTGATCTCATCCAGCCGTGTGGCTTTAAATAGTACTTATATACTGACTACTCCCAAATCTATGTCTCTGTCCTGGATGCCCCCCTCCCCCCCTGCCAACCCTGGGCTCATAGAACCCGAGGCCTGCTGGTCATCTCCACTTAGATGCTTCAGAGGCATCCAATCATAACATACTTGGAATGACTCCCAATTTCCCCTTGACACCTACTTCTCCTTCAGGCTTCCTCTCAGGAAAGGCCACCCCATCTTTCCAGCTCCTCAGATAAAATCCTTGGATTTAGTCTTGCCCTTTTCCTTTCTTTCATATTCTTGTTCACTTCATCAGTGTGTCAGATCCACATTAAAAGTATATCCCACATCTGAGCACATCCTAACTCTACTGCTTCCCTTTGGGCCAGAGCCACCTACCTTGCCACTCCCTGGATTACAAAAAAGTGTCCTGTTGTGTATCCTGGTGTCCTCCCTCATGGTCTGCCACTCGACTTTCCCAGAGCTCTAGTGTGTTTTCAGAAATCTAAGCAGGGTTCTGTTGGCCTCTGCTCCTAAACCACCAGTGTGCTGGCATCTTGCTTCAAGTCCCAGCCCAAGTCCTCACCTTGTCTACAGGGTCTATATGGTCTCCACCCCACCACCCACCTTATTCCCCCACCCTTTCACTCATTCCCTCATCCAAGTCATGCTGGCTACTTGCCATTCTTCCCCAACACCAAGCAGATTATCAGCTCAGGGCCCTCGCTCCACTGGTTCCTTTGCCTGGAACATTTGTCCCTAAACATACTTCAGTGCCCCTGTATTACAGAGAACTTTTCTGACCAACCACACAACCTCTGTTCTGCCATTCCAACTTATTCTCCATGCACACATCTCTACTTTGCTTATTTCTGTTTATGTGTTTATTGGCTAATGTCTCCTTCTAGAATGTAAGCTCTAGGGTACATCACCCCCATAAAGCGTCAGGTCTTAAGGGTGACTGAGGACAAGAAGATAAGCCCCATGGTCCAGTACAGATTGGCTCAGGAACCGGCCAGAAATTGGAAGCAGAAGGAAAGGAAGTGATTGAGAATTAAATGAGAGAGTCATTTTCCTGCCAGTCACATGGCACTTGTGCGGCAGCTTGCTGGACATTTCTGAGACACAGGCACTTAGACATCTAGAGAATACTTGGCTTCAGTTGGTCATTAATACATAAGTATTTAATGTGGCCCTATTAAGGGCCTGAGTTAATTGTAATTGAATGAGTATCTATATATATAAAAGCCGAAGCAACCGTTCAACCGGTAGCTATGATGTGCACTGACCACCAGAGGGCAGATGCTCAATGCACAGGCATAGGAACATGGAACAGACTGATTAATCTCAGAGGGAAGGGAGGAGGGGGGAAGGTGGGAAGAGATTAACACGTTAAGCACCAAGCCTGTTTTATCTTCCTTTTCGTTTCAGTCACTAGGGATGACATGGCGCTTATCGTGTTAACCAAAGATCTTATATGCATTCTAGAGGCCCGGTGCACAGATTCGTGCATGGGTGGGGTCCCTTAGCCTGGCCTGCACCCTCTCGCAATCTGGGACCCCTCAGGGGTATGTCAAAGAACCAGTTTTGGCCTGATCCCCTCAGGCCAGGCTGAGCCCCCCAGCACCCCCCCCCCCCCCGCCTGCCCCATGAACAAATCTGTGCACTGGGCCTCTTGTTTACTATTAAAAACTCCAATTCTTAATGAACTCCATGCTAAAGATGTTGGGGAGAAAATGCCAGGTCTGCTTATTATCTCTAATATCTGCTCATACCAAACCCAGGCTCTTGTGAGGGCCAACTGTACTTGTTCTCGCTTTTTTTCAATTATCAGCACTATGCCAAGATATTATTTATGCCAAAACACGTAAACTTGATGCCAGAGTAGGAGATGGGAGGAGTTGGATGAATCTTTTTTCTCTAGAAATGTTTCAGAATGGAGAAATTAAGAGCACCGACTTTGTACTCCAACACATGGTTTGAATTTTGACTTTGGAACTTTTTACACGTGTGCACAGGGCAGATACTGAAACTCTCAGAGTCTGTTTCCTTATTTGTTAGTAAGATGAATAGTGTACATAGAGTTGTCATAAAAATTACTAAGTAAAGTAATATGAAATGATTAGCACAGGCCTAATACATATTATGCATTCGATAATTCTAACTTTTATTATCATTGCTGCTTGAGATATTTGGAGGATCTCTAGATGGAGGTTGTCTATGACTATGAGCCAATGATATTTTGTATGCTTCTTGCAATAGAACAGTAAACAAAGGTAAGAAACCTGGCTTGCATTCCCAACTCACCATGAAGTGTCACAGCACCTAAACTATCAGAAGCAGTGGACAGTAGAGAACACAAAACATGGGCTTTGACTCAGACAAGCATGACCTTGATCTGTATTTATTAGGTAATTTTGGATAGTCTAGCTAGTGCTTATGAACCTCTGTTCCCTCATCTGTAAAACGGGGGTAATATTTTGTCCCCAGGTTTGGTTTAATGAGACACTGTGACCATTCCCAATATATCAGTGGTTTCTAGTCAGATTTTTTTCAATGCATGTCTCTGTGCATTCACATGTATTATTGTGTGTTAACCCTCAATTTAAAACAATGGCAACTTACTATATATAAAATTTTGTGTCCTGCTATTTTCATTTAACTTTATCTTGTGACTATTATTTAATAACTGTGCTCAAGAATCTACTTATAACTTACTCTCTATAATCCATTTTAGGGAAGAACTAGAGTTTATTTGACCATGTATTATTGAAATGTAGATTATTCCTTTTTTCACTTTTAAGAATGCTATTACAGAGAAATTTCTTATATATTAATCATTTTAACTACCTCTGGACAGCTTACCTTTGATCAATTCTAAGAAGTGTAATGACTAAGTCAAATGATATTCTAAATTGCTTCCCAGAAAGGTTGTACTAGTTTATAACTCCTGTTAGCACTGTATGAAGATGCCTATTTCACCATGGCCTCATCAACAGTGGGTATCATCCCAAATCCTGTTTTGCAAGATTATTTTTGTCTGTGAAGAATTTTTTGTAGCTAACTGCAGACATCTTGAACAAATAGCAGTATATCTCTAACCCAACCTCTTACCTGCTGAGGCCAAGTGAGGCTTAGAGAAGTGTCTCAGGATTGCAGATTTCATACCAGGTTGACTGGACCAGGAGGCTGGAAACATGCCATTTACTCTAACAGAGGGTGAGCAGAGCTCTTTTTATGTTGTCTTAATTGAAAGGCCATTGGAAACCTAGATTTCCACTCTCTATAAAATGGGGACATTCATGTCTGTCCCTTGGAGGGATTTTTGGATAGAATTGAATGGTGAGTTGATACAGCTGGATGTCTTCAGACCTGCATATATTACACCAAATCACCAGCTGGTTAGTACTGTGTGTATGGGGGTATAATTGTGTGGGAGCAGGGAATGGACAGCTGGTAATAGCACCTTTTAGGAGAGAGTAGTAGCAGCATGCATTCGATCTAGCTGCAGTATGAGTGGATCATGATGGAGAGCATGCACATCCTTCAGGAACAGCCCCCTGCCTCCTTCAGGTAGATTACATCAGGCCCATCTTCACCTAACAGGTAATTCTCAAACTTCTCAGAATCAACTGGGGGGCTTATTGAACCATTGTTGGGTCCCACCCACAGAGTTTCTGATTCAGTAGGTGGGGTTGGGCCTGAGTCTCTGCATTTCAAGGCTCCCAGGTGACACTAATATTGTGGTCCAGCAACTAAAATCCACAGGTTTATAGGATCCTGTTGCAGCAGTTTAGTTTTCATTAAATTAAATTGCCACCTGCTGTGGATGTGTGTTTTTATTCAATGGGAGGACACTGGTATTTGCATATTAGCAGCACTGAGCTTCACCAAAATAGTCTTTTAATTATTTGTCTAGAATGTGGTATTGTATTATTGGAAAATGTAAACACATTGAGTATATCTCTCCTCGATCGATAACTTCATCTGATGTATGCATGTAGTCAAATGTATCTTTCATAAGCATGCCCAATATCACAAGAAAGGAATATTTTCTATCCAGTTAGAATCAGTGCCTGCTTTTCAAAGCAGAGCTCTCAAATTTAACAATTATTTACAACGAAAGTGGAATTTTAGTCTCATGTCAGGCAAGTGGAGGATCTCATATTTCCTAGGGCATGTCTGTGATGACTCCAGGTCTAAGTGGCCTGGGAAAGATAAGGGGACATTTCATCATTTCAAAGGGGCCTCAGCCCATAGACACCAAGCTGTGGTCAGTGAGCAGACAACCATGTTTGTTCACCTCATTCCAGGAAAATGGCTCCAATCCAAACACATGAGCAGGCCAGAGACCAGACTTATTTAATCACCTGGAAGCTCGGCCGACCACTGCAGCTGTTAGGAGAACCTGTCACAGTTGGTTTGCCCAGGACCCAAGGCCAGGTGCCTGCCCTGGGAGAATGTATTCTCAAATTGACACTTGGGTTTTGGGAGAGCCAGTGAGATCCACCAAGCAGGACCGAGGTGCCACGTTGGCCAGGGCGTTCCAATGAAAAGGCTCACTCTCCAAGGGAGACGCCTGCACAGAATGGAAAGGAAGGAGGTGCGGGCGTCCAATTAGATAACCATCTCCGGCCATGTCTTCTAACAACGTGCAGTGGTGGGATGCTGTTCACCAGGACCGCAGATGTATCTGAGACATTTCCTTCCCAAGTTTACATTTTAAATGTTTTACACTCATATTGAAGAGAGGGAAACAAATGTCCTCATTCAATGCCGATTTATTTTAGCAGCAATGGAGGATTAACTTATGATGAGGTCATTCCATGTGAAACAGTTCTGAAAAAGAGGGTTAGGGACTAACAGAGATATTAAGTTCTTCTTGACTTAAGTCCTTTAAGCAGGATGGGCAAGAGGAAGAAGGTTGGAATAAAAGGGAAGACATAGGTTGTTAGTTGAGCTTTTTAGTAACTGATTGCAAAGCTATTAAGTTTGGAGCTATTTATTTCCAAAACTGTGTGTGTGTGTGTGTGTGTGTGTGTGAGAGAGAGAGAGAGAGAGAGAGAGAGAGAGAGAGAGAGACTTTATACCAATTATACACTCTGGGTGGGTTATCTATTCATATATTTGGACATATGCCTGAGACAAGGTCTGAAGAAGTAGTGACTAATTTTTTTTTAGTGTGGTTGTGTATTCAGGATAGAAGCATCACATACAAAAACAAAGTCTATCCACAATGTTCCCTTTCCTCTGAGGACCTGCACACGGAATGTCCTAAGGTACCGAGAGGTGATTAAGGCTTGTGGGGAAATGCTTAATCCGCCTTGAGAATAAGCCATGCTGATTTGTTCCAGGTGAGTGAGATGCTTCCCTGAGCCTTCGGGAGACAGCTTGCCTTAGACCCGTGATTTATGCTGCACCAGAACTCCATTATGCTGCTACGGTAGAGGCCGCAGTCCTCCCAAGTTATGAAAGCTGTTCATTTCTCCTTAGGCCCTCATGGTGCACAGGGTTTCCATGGTAAAGGAAAAAATAGCTGTTTTCCCTTCTATGCCCATAGCCTGAGGTTCAGTTTCTACATCCATCTAAATAATACACAGGGCTCAGGGCAACAGAGGTACAGGAATTGAGATCCTGCTTGACCAAGACTTGGAATATGAATCATTTGCAATGTAGGATTTTAAAATTTTTTATTTATCTTTATCTTTTTATATTTTCTCCTGCAGAGAGGCAGGAGGTAGAATGTGCTTTAAAAACTCATCTCCAAGAAGCAGCAGTCATCTGGGTTATCCCTCCTGAGCAGTAACTCATGGGCGAGCCAACAATTCGAAAGGGGCAGCCAGGGAGCAGGGCCTCCGGAGTATGGAGGAAGGCGTCCAGGGTTTGCCCTGCGCCTTTTGATTGACGTGTTGGCAGTGGGCTCACTGGTTTGCCTGGCTTCTCTGCAGCACCACAGTTGGATACAAGAAAGAGAAAACAATTTCATCTCTCCTTTTTTTGTGTTGACATGTACAGGAGCCAAAAATACTTAAGGTGCCCTTTATCCTATTTGCTGGGAAGTAAACGAATTATGTTTTAATGGTGAAACCACATTTGGGGGAAAGGTCCGTATGTAACACAGCGACATTGACATGGAGGTTTGAAATTGGGCCTGCCTATATCTCAGTTGGACACAGGATTTCCTTATCTAAGGAAGAAGGAATGCTGTCAAAATGCTGATATGTAGCTTATTGATGATGGAGGGTGATATTTACTGCCATGTGTGGGAGGAAGACATTAATCTTACCTGTTTCTCTTCACATTCACATTGCACATAGGGGCAGTTTGGTGGAGACTTTGGGGTCACTTGCTTAGTGAATATCTGAGCTCTGCCCACTAACTAGCCTGCAACTTTGAGCAAGTTACTCATCCTATTTGTGCCTCAGTCTCCTCACTGTAAGAGGAAGAGCATGGGAGAACCTAACTCATACGGCTATGGTGAAGCTGAGCTGAGACAGTTACAGTGTAAAGGTGTTCGGCACCTCCTCAGTGCTATGTAGGTGTTTGTGGTCGTGTCAGTTACTGCTCTTGTTGCTGAATTGTCGAAGCTGCTGCTCTGCTTGAAGTGTGAGTGGCTTTCAGATGACCAGTCGGCTTGCCTCTGTACTGGAGCATAACCTGTGGTCTCCAGCTTGTAATTTCTCACCTTGACCCAGTGTCCTAGTTACCTAAGAAAACAGACTTCACTGAGGACCCTGGAGAAACCGTACTTTCCTCTCTTGTGCTTAGAGTTCTCAGGGTTTGAGGTTGTGACACAGGTTGAGCTCCCTAGAAGCAGACACTGTACAGAGACTCTACGTTGATTGGGTAGAGATATTGTGAGGTGTTGACTGGGGAGACACACCTGCAGAGGGAGGGGAAGAATGTACATTGGGCACAGGGAGAAGGGGAACAGAGCCTCCGCCAACCCTACAGGGTGCGACGGGCTGCATGCGGTCCATCACAGCGACCGAGTCAACTCAGAATTGCCTGGCCTTTATATCGCTGTATGGACCAGTCACTGGATACGGGCCACTTTGGGAAGGATGGTCTCTGGGTGGGGCAAGTCCTGGAGGTGCTGGCGACTGGAGGCTCCGTGCTGCTCTGTCCCATGAGTGTTCATAGCGGCTCAGATCTGTGGGGTGCAAGTCCACGTCCTCCACAGGTTAAGTTCCAGACTAAATGGTGAGGTCCAGAAAGCACAGAGCAAAATCTCTTTGTAAAGTCTTCACTGTTTGGCCAAATGCTCTTTACAGGGGTGGCTAGGGGAAGATAAGGGGCTTGCCAGAATGGAACAGAGGTGTGTGTTATTGGGGCTCAACAGGAAATGAGGAAGCCAAGCAGAATCTTCGCATGGGAGGGGCCCATGGAAACAATTTGGGGGTGCTAGAGGACTTATAAAGAAGCACTGATTTTTCTGAGGCTCTCGGAATTCTCGGATGGAATTGTGGTGGATTTGGGGTGACCACCCTTTGGTTTGCCTGGACCGAGGGTTCCCCAGGATGCTTGACTTCCAGCACTAAACCTGAGTCCTAGGTGGGTTGATATGAAGGCTGTTCCAAGCCTGCCCCTGGAGTCACACCGAAGCCATGGAAATGGGTGGGTGGAGGGTTGGGAAGCCATGGCAGATGTTTTTCTGTGCAGTTAGTGACAGAGAGAAGAGACATTATTGATAGTCCCTGCGGTGCTCCACATGGACTTGGCAGCTAATAAATATAGATCAAACTGAAATTGAACATAAGGGCAATGAATTGGAAGAGAAAATTTTTTGGAACAAACTGCTGAGGACAGAGAAAGAATGGCAAAATAGGCAATAGATCTAGGGTGCAAGCCAGAGCTAAATGCCCTGATGCGCCCAGATACAATGCCACCGGGGCAGGCCAGGTCCCGAGCCAGTGTCTTCAGTCCAGACTGGGTGCTCCTGCCACCCATGCGCACTAAAGAGCAACCTGGAGCCTCCTCTCTGCACACACCCTCACCTTACCCACCTGGAGCCTCCTCTCCTCTCCTTCCTCCCCTCTCAACAGACGGGCGATGTGTTTCCAAGTCAGTGAGAAGCCCGCTATCATTCAAAATTGACCCCTGGCATATACCTGCCCAGCTTCTAGCAGAATGAATCTCTCCGGAGACCGGACAGAATTTAGTGCTGGTGTGGACGTTTGCTGTGGGGGTGGGGAGATTACCTGCTTCTGGGAGTGCATTGCTAGGGTTTCTTAGTCCAAGTCCAAGAGCAAAGGGTTTAGTGGAAACTGGTCTTGTCTCTACATTGAAATGAGGGCAAGAACTGCTTACTTAGTTTCTAAAATATGGAATGTGTTATAGGAAAGGCTCTGACCAGCTGATGTTTCACTAAGACAGTGACCTTTGGACTTTCTGACCTCATATAAACCACCCTTCACACTCCGGCAACAATTACATGTCCATAGAGAAACTGGCCTCCCTGCTCATAACGGAGTTCTTTTTATCCAAGAGGTTTGTGCGTCAGGCTCAATTAGCTGCACTTGGTTGTCAGGTTGCCTTTCCTGTTTCTAACACACAATCTCAGTTGCCACCTCTCATCCTTAGACTAAAGGCTCCTACACTTTGACTTTATTTATTTATTTTATCAAAACGGGTGGAAATACATTTTTCAATGTATTTTTTTCTTTGCATTTCCCAAACAGTAGATAGCCACAGAATGTCCTGAGTATTCATAGCGGCTCAGATTCTAAAATATGCAGAGCCTGGAGAACAGAAGGTGCTCAATGAGGATTTGTTGTATGAGCTGTAAACTGCGCCATAAAATGTTTAGTGAGTGACTCAGTGAATGAATGAGCAAAATCAATAATGAAAAGATAAGGATTTACAAGATTAATGCATTGGCATAACCTTCAAGTTCACATGACGTTGGTTAGATGATATTATATTCTTCTCTCTGGACTCCCGACATATTTTTCATCATCATTCAGCTGCACCTGGGAGGAGTAGGCAGGCATGATAATCTGCATCTGAGGGTGGCTTGCAAGAGGGCTGGCAGAGGAAGGAAAAGGAGAAAAAGCAGAAAGGCAGCCAGCTTTCCTGATCTCAGGCTCTGATGCCTGGCTCCCCCACCCCCACTGCCCACTCAAGTCTGTGATTGGCATCCCAAGTTGCAGGAGATCTACCTGCTCTCCCTCACCTTGTAGGCCTCCTGTGACTTTAAGTCTCCTTGATAATGGGAATAAATCCCTGTTTAGTCAGATGGCTGTGTTGGCATGGAGGGAACTACTGAAGCATGGAGGATGGTCTATGTGTTGATGACTACAATCTACTTGGGAGGTAAGCGTTACCTACCAAAGCAATTATGAACACACAGTCCCTGCTCTGTAGAACTGACTGCTAAATTGGGTGGTACGGAAGGAACGGGTCAAAAGGGCTCAGAGGACAGGGGTCACTAAGGGATGAAGTAGACAGGGAAGGAATGATGCCATTTAGTTCAACTCATCCAGCCCTACCTGTACATGTATGTCCTTTGCTCTTTTTGGCAGGTGGGAGGGCTGTGGGAGGGCTGGTGGGATAAGACCTCACCCACTGATACCACCTCTAAATTGTTTTATGTAATCAACTTCTACTGAAGACTTCATTTCAAAAGAACCCTGCTGCTAAAATATCATTCCAAAGCCTCCTAACTACATTTTTCTTCTTATAAAACAAGGAATGTATCATGTTTATATTTATTCAAAAGGTATTACCATATATTAAGCAATTTCTAACCTAATAATAGCATCTCACGAACTTGACCAATAGGACTCACCTTATTATAATTAGTCAAAATAATAAATGATAACTAATAAATTGAATGGTCATTCTCCTTTGTTAATAGGAGGGCTATACTTTAAAATAATGTCACCACCAGCAGAATTTTAGGTTTAACAATAGAATTTTATACCTGGAAAAGGCTCAATCTGTCTTAAAGCGGTTCTGGATTTATTTAAGGTATAAAATTTGAATCGGCAGTGACAGTAGAGCTGAGGGATCTATGGCCTCTCAAGGTCTAGTCGCCCAGAGTTGGGTCCCTCAGGTTTTCTGACTCCACAGGCAGATTGCAGAGGGTTCCAATACAAAGGACATTTCTCCACACCATAGTGAGCATTGCCTGGGAAGGTGAGGAAAGCAGGACACTTCCTATCCTGACAGGAAAGTGACATGTGCATCGCCCATGCTGGCCTGCTGACCGCTCTCCCACTCAGTCAGGCTAGCTGGGGCAAGAGAGGCCCCTGGGGCAAAGCCCAGGCCTCCGAATTCCCTGAGCCTCAGCCTTGATTCCATTTCTGCCGCTTCCATTGACTTCCCAGGGCTGTTTGGTTGGGGACAGGCGGGAAAGGACTGCCTCTCTCTCTCTGATCTGTAAGGAAGGCTTTTCTATGGGGCCCTTGAGGAATATTTGCCATGAACCTAAGTAACCTGTTTCTAGAGCTTAACCTGTGAGGCAATCAGAGGGGGAAAAAAATCTCACTCTGTGTGTGTGTGTGTGTGTGTGTGTGTGTTATGCACTTAACTTTTTCTTTTTCCAATCCTCACCTGAGGATATTTTTTCCATTGACTTTTTTAGAGAGAATGGAAGGGAGAGAGGAAGTGGGGAAAGAGAAAGAGAAACTTCAGTGTAAGAGAGACACATCACTTGGTTGCCTCTGGTTCACATCCTGACTGGACCAGGGATCTAGCCTGAGACCCTTTGGTCTGCTGCCCAGTGCTCTAACCACTGAGCTAGGGCAGCACATGCACTTACACAGGGAGAAAATAAAAACAGTTTCAATAGACCCTTGACCTGCCTTCCCTAACATTTCCTGCTTTTGTCTTTTTAACCTAAGAATCTCTGTCAGCATAAAAGGGGGGCGGGGGTGCTCCCCAGTCAGCTCCCGGTTCTGCTGGCCATTTGGACAAGTGCAGGCAGGCATTCCAGAGCTTGGGAGTCTGTCACAGGGAACCCAGCCCTGCCAGCCCCCTGGGGCCCCTAGCTGTGTGCTATCAGCTTTTCTCCTTGCATTTCAGGGATGTTGTCAGGGCTAGTGTGAGGCAGTGGGGGCAGGGACTGTAAGTGCTGGAGCCCCAGTGCGTTTTAGGAACCCCTGGGGAGCTGACATACCATTTGGGGCGGGCTTTATAGAAGGCAGGCCTAATCACGGACGATCTGGCTCTCACGCACTGGCACTGGGAAAACCAGAGGCTGTCCCCAATCCTTCCTCCCCGTGGTGCGATCACTGGTTTTATTGGCCTCTCGGTATCTGGTGGAAATCGAACTCAGGGTCTTTTTATTCAGACAGTCATCACAGGCCACAGAATGAGCTGCTTTCTCAGTTTATAGACAGCGTGTCCCTCGCGACCTCCCCCAGGCTCTGGTTTCAGGAGGACTCTGTTCTCAGGTTAAAAGAAACGCAACCTGCATCTTGTTTAATGAATTTACATAAATCTTTGAAGTAGCATTGTTGGACCCAGCTCGCAAACTGGACTTTAATGCGTCGGAGTTGTGTACAATCAAAGTCAGGGGAGGAATACGTCTCCCCACCCCTCCCCTTTTCCCACCTCCTCTTGCCCAGCCCTTTTTATTTGGGGCAAGCAAAGTAGTTAAAAATGTCAAGCTCACAGTATGCACTGTCAACAACACAATGAGGAGGCTGAAATAAAATCCTCCAGCTTCATGGTGATACTTTATACTTACACAGGGCCTTTCATCCCAAGCCCTCCACCGCCTCGGGAACATTAACCCTCGCTGCGCCTCCCAGGCTGAGCCTGGAGCCTGGGCTGGTGGAGACAGCAAATGTGTGGGAGCATAGTACCCCATATCAGGGACAGGTCCCAGGCACATGTTCATAACCAGTCAAATTTACATCTCTTCTTTCACCTCCTCTTTCAACAGACTTCTGCCATATCAGTCCCTCTCCTAAGGTGCCTGGTGCCCTAAAGGTGTTAACAACTCAATAGATAGAAGGCACATGTGGTGAGAGCCCCAGCAAGCAGCCCTCCCTCCCCAGTTGAGGAAAAAAGCATGTGTAAGCTTGAAATCTGATATATGAAGACATACAGCAAAGCAGTCTTTATGGGAGTAATCTGAACTTGGTTGGACTTCACACTTTATGGCTTACTCTTGTTTTGTTTGATTTATGGATGGCGAATACTGTAACATCTGCAGCGATGAATGCCTACAAAGAACTTGATCCAACTCTGTGTTGGGACTATCAAAGTGGCACCCGTTTTGTCTTCTCTAAGTTGTACTTTGAGCACCAACTCTGTGTCAGTGTACCTATTGTAGGGAAGGGTTACCAGGAATTTTCTAATTAATTGATCACAGTGTTCTTTCCTAAGGAACCTGGACAAAGCTATGTGCTCTTTATTAACGTCTGATTGTAAACAAGATGGTCAGGTATGCACTTCTCTTGCTATAATCAGTTCTTCTTCAAATATGTCTGAGGACCATCTATATGAGAATATCGTGGGCCACTTTCTAAACATGCAGCATCTCAGCACCCCTAAAGAGACCCCACTCTTAAAGCCATGCTGATTGGTTTGAGGAACGCCGAGGTGTTCCTGGGTTACTCCAAAACCTTCTCTGCTTCCTATTTCTGAGATACTAACTCTTTCAGGGAGGCTGGCTGGCCACAGGCTGTCTCCTATGCCTGTAGTAGAACCATTAGCTCAACCAGAAAATATAGCTATTGGAGCAAAGGAATAGAAGTCACTGAAGGCTCTCCGTGTGAAGGGAAACAGGTAGGAACACTTTTACTAGTAAATGCCTGCGCTCCAGTGTTCTCTCCTTCCCACAATTGAATCTTGCCCATCTCCAAGGGCGTGGAGAATCTACTCCACGCTGATGCTCTGAGACTAAGCCCTGTGGAGCTGATTTCATGGTCTTTGCACCTGTCTTTGAAGTCAACAGTATATCTCCTCTGAGAGCTACGCAGAGGAGCTACGTGATGGAAAAGAGCAGTTTGAGATCAAGGTCCGAGGTCTGTTGAATGTTCCCTGCCACATATGGATCAGAACTGAGTACTTTAATGATGGAGACATGCTTCTAATTCCAACTTGCCATTCTTCATATTTATAATCTGCAGGGGGCTCTAAGTCTCCCTGGGACACGGGGAGGTCAGGCAGCATTGGCATGGTAGATCTACCTCTGACCATTTGTATGGTCATAGTCAAGTCACTTGAGGAGCATAGCTCTCTGGGCCTCAGTTTCCTCAGCATTAAGGAGGGAGTGATAATGTTGCTGGTGGAACTTGTGTTCTCCCACAGGATTCTGAGAAAAAATATTTCACAGACCCATGCACGGGAGACTGTGGTGTGGCAAGATTTATTTGGGTGAAAAGACAAGGTTGCCCCTCGTGGGTTCCCATCTGTCTGTCCTGCCATGGAAAAAGTCCAATCTTGTTTTCATCAAGGCCCAAACAAAGGCCAGAATCCAGCGTTTCTGTTTCAGATGAAAACTCAGTCCCTGGAGCCCATACTGCCTGCCTCCGGCCCACAGGGCTGCTAGACCTGCATGGTTACATGTGTTCCTGGCCAAGAGAGAGGGCTCTTCTGTGTTCCTTGGGGATTATATTATCTCTGGCTCATGATGGACCAGGAGTTTTTTCAAAATAACCAATCAACTTCCCAAGCTTTTGTGGGCTTGAGCTGGGCCTGCTTCCTGACTAATTCATTATTTCCCTGGGCTAGACTGATAGGCCTCTGTAGTCCAGCACCTCCCCCTGTGCCATTTTGACTTCTATTGCACATGCGCTTACCTTCCCCTGCCCCCGCCCCCATTGGTACCAGAGTGGAAAGGGAGGGGTATTAATTCTTGGTGGGGCAACACTGTGATCCCCTGGATCTTCCTGGAGAAGCCAACAGGCTCATGATCCCCATTCATTATCCTATCTAATAAAAGAGTGATATGCAAATTGACCATCACTCCAACACACAAGATGGCCGCCCCCATGTGGTCAAAGATGGCCAGCAGGGGAGGGCAGTTGGGGGGGGGGAACCAGGCCAGCAGGGGGAGGGCAGTTGGGAGGACCAGGCCAGCAGGGGGAGGGCAGTTTGGGGGCAACCAGGCCAGCAGGGGAGGGCAGTTGGGGGCAATCGGGCCGGCAGTGGCGCAGTTAGGTGTTGATCAGGCTGGCAGGGGAGTGGTTAGGGGCTGATCAAGCTGGCAGGCAGAAGTGGTTAGGGGCAATCAGGCAGGCAGGCAGGTGAGCAGTTGGGAGCCAGCAGTCCTGAATTGTGAGAGGGATGTCTAACTGTCCATTTAGGCCCGATCCCACACCAGGCAGTCGGACATCCCTTGAGGGGTCCCAGATTGGAGAGGGTGCAGGCTGGGCTGAGGGACATACCCTTCCCGCCCACCCCCACCATGCACGAATTTTGTGCACCGGGCCTCTAGTGTGTAATAATGTCTGATTCTCTTTGCTTCCTTCCTTTATTAATATCCAGCTTCCTACGCTAACAATAATAGTATCTAACTCACTGCATCATTTTAAAGGCAAATGAGATAACAATTTTAAAACAAATGACACATATAAGTGCTTAATAAATGGCAGTAGTTTCCTGTGTTTATCAGGATAAGAGGGGGAGGTAGAGAGGAAATCAGACACTGGAGGTAGGAACTGTTCCTGTGATAATAGTCTTGATAGATCCCTAGTTAGATCAATCATCCAGCAAGCACCTGCAAGGTAAGGAGTCTTTTCCCTGTTTCAGTCCTTGAAGAGCTGGTCTTTGACTGAGGGATTTTCCCATTTAAAACAGAAAACACTTTAAGATGAAGAATACAGCATAAATCATTTAAAAAATGAACAGGCAAATAGCCATATATATGCATTTTATAACGTTGGCTGGCAATCCTCCATTGGTGAGGGCAGGCTGCACGGAGAGAGAGGACGTTGCCTGAAGAAGGAGCAGAAGGCACTGAAGGAGGTGGGCCAGGCACCTCAGCAGGGGGAGGCAACTGTGGCTGCAGCATTAATGATCACCTGGTAGAGGTGGGGAAGACACTGCCCCCACCCCCACCTCACCGTTCCCTTATTTGTTGTTATACGAAGTTGAAAGTCAAGTTAAATACGTATATTTAACTCTCACTTGGGAAAGTGTGACTTTACGACACCCGAGGGGCTTCACGTGTGCATTTTTAAACAGGATCTGGCCTCAGGTTCCTATAATATGTGGCTCAGAGCAATATAAAACCATGCAGGAATTATGGGCTGTGCTTTTTTTGTCTTGAAATTATTATAGACATAAGATATCTTCTCACTAGGAAGTAAGGCGAGACTTCAGTGTGTTTGCTCTAGAGGACTAAAAATGGTACTACTTTGAAAAACCCCCTTTTCCTTGGTGGAAATTTTCATTCTCTTTCTTGGACTTTATTTCCCCCTAAAGAAAAATGTAGTATCTTACCAGTAAGCATGGCTTATGCCTGCGAGTTTCCACCTGTAGGTTGCATGTAGGGGAGACTGGCCATTCTGTGCCCACATTCCAGGCCACTGACCTGCAAAGCCTCTGTCCCTCCTTAATGAAGCTCTGAAGACTCATTATGAGTGAGAGTTCCCTAACCTGCCCCTGGTGAGTTCCTTTATGTTAGACCGGCCATGACAGGAGCTGGGCAACCCTGAGCCCTTACAAGCCTTCTGCCTTCTCGTCCAATGCTTGTTAGCAGCCAGAGAACTGAACCAAAGCGGTTCATACTCGTCTTACCTTACAGCTCCACTTGTCAAACAGCAATCGCCAAGGGAAAGGTCAGCACTTGATGTTCTAAGCACTTAACGTTAATAATTTCTTAAGGCGGACAGAGTCTAAGAGGTTTTCAAATTAGTCCTCAAATGTATGGGAAAGGGTTTGGTTGGTCATTCAATCAGAAATGAAAACCAAGTGCCTGGTTCTCCCTCTTCTTTATTGTATTCCACTCCAGTGTAGTGCCATCTCAGTAGAAACTCCACAAATATTCATCCAATCAATAGATCTTTATTGAGCACCTACCTATACCTTGTGCCAGACATTTGTTGAAGGAATAGCTAAGATTCTCCTTGTGGGTTATTATGAAAATTGTATGATCATTTACTTTTATTATTATTTTTAAGTTTATTTTTTTATTGTTGACAGTATGACAGATGTCTCCTATTTCCCCCACCCATTTCCCTCTTCACCCAGCCCCCTTTATTGTTATTTTTAATAACAAAAGGGGCACATGCTCATTGAAAAAAAAAAGTCAAACTATACAGAACTGAAGGTTCCTCTGTCTCCCTCTCCAAGGATCACCACTGTTAATAATTTGTGTAACTCCTCCCAGCATATGCTACAGCCTGTACTGCAATTTGTTTTATCCATTCAACAAGCAGCTATGTAGCTCTTCTTGTGCCAGTACATGCAGTTACCTCAACTTTTTCAACTCCTTCTAAGTGTCATATACTATACATGTGCCACAATTTGTGTAATTTACCTTTTCTCATATTGATGAATATTTACGCTACCTCTACTCTAATGGTTTACAAATAATGTTGCAAGTACCATTCTTGAGCTTACATCCTCGGGCTCTTTTGTGAGCATATTTGTGGCGTCACTCTGAAAAGTGGAACTGCTTGGTCTAAGGATTGTACTTGTAAAATAGTTAGGTACTTCTCATTTGCTTTTCATAAATATTGTGTCGATTTTTAAAACCCATTTGTGAAGCAAGATATGCACCGTCTTTAACTGATTCTTCCATGAAGTGGCAGATTGGCAGGTCTTGGTACGCTTCCAAATCAATAATCAATCACTGCTCTTTGAGAAAATAATGTTGGGATATGCAGTGAGCCTCCACTGTAATAAGATGTGACATCACTGTTTCCAAAGGCAGGGAGAATATTTAATCTAAATATACACTTCATTCCATGGGCCCACTAACCTTGTTCCTGGCTCCCCCCTCAGCGCCCTCCTCCCCGTATTGCTGCTTAAGATTCACGATGGCAGGCGATTCGGGTATAAACAAATTACACTTACAGCACAGTGTTTGCCCTCAAAGACCTTTCACATTGAGTTGGGAAGACAGACACAGATGGCTAAAAAACAAGCTAAAAATACAAGTCAGTATATAAAAAGCAGCAAATATAAATAGTCAGCATCATTGTGGAAGTTCAGAGGAAGGAAGGGAAACAGTGGAGTCCAGTGTTGGAGCTTCAGGCAGAGGCTGCGGGACGGCGGATCCTCAGGTGGGGCCGGCGGTGGGCGGTAGATAACTCTGAAATGCAAGTAGGAATCAGCGACGGAGGAAGAGATTCCACGAGGGTGGAAAATAGGGCGAAAGTGCCCACTTTTAATTTGCTGGTTGGAAGCGGATGGGGTTTATAGTAGTCCTTGAGGTTATTAGAGATACTTAGCAGAAGGTTTTTTTGTTTGTTTGTTTGTTTTTTCCTTTTCTGTTTTGTTTTTTGGGGGACGTGATGGGGCTGGTACAGGTAGGTCATTCAAATTTTGAGAATCTGAAGAAGGCTTCCAGCACTTTTCCCAGGAAACGACCTGCCTGCTTGCATACACACACACACACAACATTTTGTGGCTTCAAACAGCCCTTCCTTCTACCCCAAGGTAAACTTTAGAGTACATCTAAAAGGAGCTACAACCCAGAACCGTCCATCTAGAAAAAATGTTAGCCAGGTACACACAGCCCAGTAAAAGTTGTTTGGCAACATAAGACATAACTAATATCCGTGTATTCACGAATCACCGAACTCTGAAGCTGACTGTTAACAGGTGGGTGAACAACCTGATAGGGCTTCCGGCTTCAGGCCTCCCCTGCAGCCTTCGTGTACCCGGTGTGAATGACAGGGGCTTCTCCGCTTCTCGGAGAAAGGTCTGACCTGCGAGAAGCCAGGCTCTTGAAAATTGGAGTCAATGGGATTATTAACGCATGTGTCGCTGGAATCCACGCCAAGACGCCGACTTGCGCCGTAGAAAAGATACTCTTGCTCCCCACCCCCTCCTTTTTTTTTTTTTTTTGACAGTCAGTTAATAAAGACTCAACAATAAGCAGCTGCCAGTGATGTCATTTGGGACTTTGTCCACGGAGCTTGTATTTACAAGCTCGGAGCAACCGCGGAGCCGCAAGGAGGGAGCCGTCTCCGCAAACTCGCTCTGCATTCCCTGCAGGACTTTGCTGCTGCTTGGGACGGTCAGGAAAACAGCGCGTCCTCCTAGCGCGGCCTTTTAATGCTTCAAAAATAAACAGAGGATAACTCGGGAGGAAAGTTTTAGCTGGAGAGCGTGTTGCAGTGCCTGTGTCTTGTCTCCAGGGCTGTGATATGTGTTGACTGAAGCGCTAACTGCAAGTAAGACTGTTGGGATTTTTTTTTTTTTTAACTCTGGTAACAGTGTTTCTTCTTTATACAGCTTGCTTTCCTTTTAAAGTGAGATAATGATGTTTACGTATGTCTACAGGCTCTGGCTGCCACCACAAGTATGCATTTGTTCCGAGTAATTACAGGGGCTGAGGTTGCTGTGAGGTGCACGGGACTCCTTGTGTCTGAGAGTCTGAGAACAGGCACGGGGCAGCGATGATAACGAGATAGTGCTGAGTCCTTAATTATTTGCCTCTGCAGGGAGGTTGGACATTTTTTTAAAAAATAAAAAGCAACCAACCATACAAAAAACTATTAGGTTGACTTAAGAAGTTTAATAGAAACCTGTAAAGACTAATTTTCAGTGAACTGGGGTGCTGGAGGGGAAACGCGCGTTTTGTCTCTGATCCTTTCTGTGGTTTATAGGTTTCTAGTATGTGACTGTTGTTTACAGTATCTTGTTTCCTCCTGCCCACACCCTCTCCCCAAGCGCACACACAGCCAAGCTCATTCATTCTCGGGGAAGTTAAAGGATAGAAAAGTGTTTTGAATGGAAACCTTTTATATATATGAACATTTTTTTTTTACTTGAGTATCCTGAGAAATGTTCACTGTTCTGACTTTTCTCTGAATTAGGAACCTGAAGTCACGAACTACTGAAAAAAAGCAAACTTTGACATGCAGTGAGGTCGGGAGTCAAGATCCACATCTTCCCTTTCACTTTCCTTCTGTCTCTTTTAAACTCTTCGGATATTTTGGGGGGCCTAGGAAGAATGCTGTCAGTGTGTGCCAGCCTGGACCGGCTCCCTCTTATTGCGGCCAGGCTGGGCCACCTGGCCACTCGGAAGTTCTGCTTAAGAGCCCTGTGAGTTTGTCTTTCTAGTCTAGTACGTGCTTCAAGATGCTGGGTTTGCTCCTCAGCGCCTGCGGTCCAGCCCCTCATAGCCAGTAGCAAATCCGGGCTGATTCCTGCCTCCTAGAGCTGACAGCTGTGCGCACAGATTGGCAAGAAGTGGCTGTTAGCCTGTTACCTCCTGCACGCGAACCCCATGACTCACTCCTGGGGGCCTGGCCTGCCCCTCAGTTCAGGGGATCCATCACCAGCCCAGGAAAGCAGCGACAGCCCTCACTGCCTTTCTCTTTTCCTCTGGTCTCAGGAGCTGCAAGCACCCAGCGCCAGAAAGGCTTTCCAGGGGGTACAAGGTGCGCCACTTGTTGCGTGTTTGTCAGCTCCAAATTTTCCATCAGAGCACGCGCTGCTTGGATATGGTTTATGGATTACAGCTCAGTGCTTTTTTTGTGAATTTTCATTTAAAATAAGGGATTTGCTGCTAAAGCAGTTTTCAAAATATTACTCAAAGCTTAATCTTTTTACAGAAGAAAACCTCAGGCACAAGGAAGGGAAATAATTTGTCCAAAGTCACTGGGCAAGACGGTGACCGAGCTGCAGCTAGACACCAAATCCCTGTGCTCCTGTGGGCATGCATTTCACGGCTCAGTTCTGAGGGGTTAGAGAAGAAATGGGACCCACGCGTGGTTAGGAGGCCTTCTTGTAGGAGCAGGGATTCTTATAGGAGCAGGGCTTGTGTGAAGGTGTAGGAAAGTGGTCCTGCAAAGAGAGAACATTCCTGTGTTGTCTTTGGCTCCGAGAATGCCTCTGAGTGTCTCTGTCCCTCATTGTTTTCACCAGAGGGCCCATATGACTGTGATTATCTTACAGTTGATGGCTGAAAGGCAAGCCAGGTGGTTCCCGCAGGTGGGACGTGGGGAAGGCATTTTGCATCAGGTACAGGTTGAGAGATTGAAGGTGGTTCCCAGCTCTGACATTTTGTGCTTCGGCTTTACTTTCACATCTCAGACCTCTTCTCACTGACCTCACCTGTGTTTCTGACTCCTCTTTCGGGACCCTCTTGTCCATAGAACCCTCTTTTCACTTTCTCATTGATTCCTCCTACCCCCTCATTCTCACACTGCAGTCTAGACCTCAGGTTCTGACATTCAACTGGATTCACACCCTGCATTCCTTTTCTCTCTGGAACCTGCCTTCCCCACGCATGTGAGACGCCTCTGGACTCTCCAGTTCGAAGTGCTGATGTCTTCCTTTGGATCCTCAAATATCTCTTTCCATTGCAAACAAGGGCTGTTTTTTAAAAAATATGTTTTTATTGATTTCAGAGAGGAAGGGTGAGGAAGAGAGAGATAGAAACATCAATGATGAGAATCATTGATTGGCTGCCTCCTGCATGCCCCCTACTGGGGATCAAGCCTAAACCTGGGCATGTGCCCTTGACCAGAATCAAACCCAGGACCTTTCAGTCCATAGGCTGACGCTCTCTCCACTGTGCCAAACCAGCTAGGGCAGTGGTTCTCAACCTTGGCTGCACATTAGAATCACCTGGGAATCTTTTTAAAATCCTGATTTCTGGGCCTCATCCTCCGGAAATTCTGTTTCTTTGTTATGGGATGGGGCCAAAACATTAGTAACAAAGAAACAGAATTTCCGGAGGATGAGGCCCAGAAATCAGGATTTTAAAAAGATTCCCAGGTGATTCTAATGTGCAGCCAAGGTTGAGAACCACTGAGCTAGGGCAAGGGCTATGTTTTAATCACTTCCTATATTCACTGCACCTGATATAGAGTAGTTGTTCAATGTATAATACTAAATAAATAGAATCAGTTGTTAATCTTAAATATCTCATTGCCTACATCAGACACCTAGGCCCCAGCACTTGGCTGTTAAAAATATGACATAAGTGGCTTTAAATTCTGTGGTTGAAAGCTCTCAGTGCCAGACTCCTTATATGCAAACAAGACTATGCTGATGTGTTGCTTGCCAACCTCCGCTGGCTCATCTCCCTCCACTCACTGGATGGACTTCCTGTTATACATCTGTTCTGGAGGCTCCTGTCCCGACAGCTCAACTGAACCTTCCCTGGAAGATGGAGGGGCAGCACCCCATAGTGATTGCAGACTTGGACTGGAACCTGACTGCATGGGCTCAAGGGCTGCCTCCACCACTTGCTGGCTTTACGGTCTGGTTAATGTACTTATCTGTTTCAAGCTTTCATTTTTAAAATGTGGATAATAAGAGTGCCCATCTTATAAGGATCTGGGGGGAGGAGGGATTAAATAAATTATTATAGCCAAAACACTTAAATACCAGGCATAATTTAGTACTAATGATTGTTAGCTGTTGACATTACTATTTACCTTGCAGATGCCCATATCCCAACGCAGATTTAGTGGATCAGCATCTACAAGGTGAGAGTCAGACCCAGAAATAGTTAACAAATTCCTCAGATGATTTGGACTGGAATTACTGGCTGAGCTACCAGACATGCTTTCTGTAACCTGAACATGTTGGGCTTGTACGTTCTTTAGCACCTGTATGCCTTTATACTCCTGCCTGTGGCATTCTCTATCCACCTAATTTATCCACCAGGCCCTTGCCAAATTGCTAATCTCATGCATAGCTCAGCACCTGGCACAGAGTTCCCACTAAATCATGAAAAAAAATGTATGAATGCATGCTTGATAGTCGCTCTCAGAGAAAATGTAAACTGTTTTCTTCCCCATAATCACTATTGAATGATTACTGCATATCAGGCACACTTCTAAGTTCTTTGCATGTGCTATCTCATTATACTCATCCTCCAGGCAAAGATACTGAGGTTCAGGATGGCAGAGTCATGCGCAAAGGTTACATGGGTGGTAAGAGGGAGAGGCAGGATTTGAACTCTGAGCTCATACTCTTGACTTTTCATTGCACTGCTCTCTGGATGTAGAAGGCAATATTTCTCATGAGCTTTGCCACGATGGGACTTAGTTTTCCCCTGAACGGAGTGTTCTGTCAGACCAGGAAATCTAATGAACACTTCTAGGTGCCAACTAGTTGGACTGGGGATTCACATTTTCTAGTTTTTCAGAATTGTCTAAAGCCCATGCCCAGTTCTTTGGTATTTTTGTTTTTCTCTTAACTTCAGGTATGAATCCCCTTGCAGGCAAGCCCAGGTTTACAGCTGACCCTCAGGATTATCTGCATTCTTGATCTGGGTGTTAGTAGACTGAGTTCAGCTTGGTCAGGAGTGTAATCCAGAGGATTTAGGTAAAAAAAAAAAAAAAAAAGAAAAAAAAAAAGAAAAGAAAAGAAATACTGGTTGGTCATGTGATTGATCCTTAAAAAAAAAAATGGTATTTTGTGATAGTGCTTTTAAATAGCCAGAATAGTTGAGACTGAAGACTGGCAAGTTCCTAGAACCAGTTAAACACAAACTACCCTACAGCCTTATTTTTCTCCTCTTCTCTAATTCTACACAGTTTAATGCCTTTGGGATTTTAGATTCTCAATTGTGCTCTCTTTATAGATGAAATAATAAATCTCTTAGATACATAGAACATTACCCACAGCATTTACTATGCCCCAATACATACTCCTCCAATGAAGTGTGTCGTGTTGGTTTAAAGTCTCAGTTACCCAAGGTACTTCCCAGTAGTTACATCAATGAATCTTGGTATTTCAGAGCAGGAGAAAAGATCCCGCCTCTTTCTGCGTTACTGATGCCTTTGAGTAGAATTTGGATGCACTATGGAACCCATTGGACTGAGTTCAAAAGGAAAGTCCCAAGCCCATTTTGGAATATAAGCTCCAATAATAAGGCAGATGGACATTATGGTGTTGAAAGCAGGACTGTTAGTTCTGAAATGTGGGGACAGTGTTACTGTCAGGATGCACGTCCGACAAGCTGCTCCATGAAGGGTACTTGCTTCTTTTGGCAAATTGGATCTGGAAACAGCACTGGTCTAGGTCAGCCCAAAAGGCATATTCCAAATGGTTCTGCTGTCAGCTTTAGAAACCTAAAAAATCAAATGATACATGCTCACAGTTTAGAAAACCAAGTAGTACTAAAATGTTTATATAAACATATAACTATATGTCACATATAATTACATACATGCACATATCATTTGGTATAACTCTGAATGATAGTGCTAAATTTTATATACATGCAATTTTGTAGACATTGC
The DNA here is from genome assembly GCF_028538775.1 of Myotis yumanensis. Lineage (NCBI taxonomy): Eukaryota > Metazoa > Chordata > Mammalia > Chiroptera > Vespertilionidae > Myotis > Myotis yumanensis. Next base: position 78,229,750 of record NW_027223759.1, read on the forward strand.
GGATATATACATGGTGCAGTCCCTGGAGCCGCGCTCCCCCTCCCAGCCCCAGGCCTCATCCTCAGCGGCTTTTCTACTCTTTCTGCCACTTTTTTGGAGATATTTCTAAACAATGTTTTAATATCTATTTATAATGTCAATGTATTTGTTTACTTCCTATTCTGGTAGATTACCACATATATTTCTTAAACCTCCTATGCCTTCCCTGTTCTCCAATGAACTATATCACCATTGTTGAATAAATGTATATTTATTATTTATTTTTATCATGATTGTAAGTGTTTACTATTGAGTCACATCCTTTATTGTTGATTATAGTTAAAAATGTTTTTCCTAAAGTTACTTATACATTTTTTGATTGCCTCATTTAAAAAATGTACTTGTTTCTAGGAATCTGTAGTTAACCTTTCCCATTCCTTTCAACAACTTGACAAATGTGTCAGTGACAACTTATTTTTAAAACATTCTTATTATACTAATAAATTCTCAAAGGGCCATATACTGGTGGGTTTTTTTTTTTTTAGTTGTCAAGCAGAAGTTAGTTATTAGTTGTGCCATATCAGAAGCAGCTTTAAAGGCCTGTCTTCAATATTTCTTCTATTCTCACTCCAGTCAATTACTTGTATGTGGATAAAGAGACAGGAATGATATGGTTTATCGTTTGGTAAATAACATTCATAATTTGGTTTTATGGTTCCATGAATACTTGATATATTTTTTAATATATTTTTATTGACTTCAGAGAGGAAGGGAGAGGAAGAGAGAGATAGAAACATCAATGATGAGAGGGAATCACTGATTGGCTGCCTCCTGCAAGCCCCTCACTGGGGACTGAGCCCGCAACCTGGGCATGTGCCCCCGACCGGAATCAAACCCAGGACCCTTCAGTCCCCAGGCCGACGCTCTATCCACTGAGCCAAACTGGCTAGGGCTACTTGATATATGTTAATGTAAGGAATATCTTTTATGTGTGAGTACCTTTGGCATCTAGAGTAACTTCATTAGAAGAAAGCAAATGACACCTCATGAAATGCTACTTCATGAATAAGTAAATGACTATCTCACTCAAACTGACACATGGTTCTTCCCTTTCTGATTTTCTTTTCGTTTTTCAGCGCAGACCTATATAATCAGGACTGTGAGATACTTTATTACTAGAAGTTAAAAGAGTTTATTTGCTAGCAATTTGAAAGAGACTGTGTTTTTAGAAATTGCCAGTAGAGGGCCTTGTTAAACTGAGTAAACTCACATACCCAACCAATTGTAACAGTTAAGAAGCCATTGTTTGTAAGACACCTGATTAAGAAAACTTCCAAAGTGATTTTTTAAAGTGCATTGCATTTCTCTCTAGCTGGAGAAATTAAAAGTCTTAGCTTTTCATTTTCATTGTTTCCATAGCGGGGGATTGGAGAATTCAGATAGACCAGTAATAGCCCATTAACCAAACTTTGCATACCAAGCCACAAAATCTATACATGACATTTCTTTTGGTGTTGGAGCCCTGTCTCAGCCTTTTGGGAAACTAGCATTGGCTGTGGAATACATGCAGGAAAGAAATGGTGTGTCTCCTGTCCTAGGAACAGTTTATACTTGCATCCTGCTTTTGTGGGAGCCCCATTCTCAACAAAGATGGGTGTCTGTTCCCTGCACCTGGACCAGAATCTTCTCACTCTAAGGGTGCCATTGATTCAGACCCATCGTGTTCATTGTCCAGTGAAGGAAACAGAGCCGCGGGGAGCTGAGCTGACTTTCCAAAATTCATTCAGTGGCTTAGTGCAGAGCTGTTCTCTGACTACTCACCCGTTTTCAGCCGTCCTACTCAGCAATCTCTCCTCCTGAGGAAGTCTACCCTCCCTGTCCCGGCATCCCCAGCCTAAATGACCCTTCCTCAGAAGAGCTTCCCTATCCCTACTTGTTATATACTATAGTAGCTTCAGGTACTTGTTTTATCGCACTTCTCATTAGTATAATTAAATATATGGTATCCATTTGATCAAGAACATCTTCCCATCTAGGCTGTAAGCTCTATGAAGGCAGAGCCTGTGCCTATCTTGTTTAATATTGTAGTCTTAGCACCTAGAACAGTGGCTGGCAAATGATAAAATATTTGGTAAATGATGGATATAAGCAAGTTTTCTGACTTTAATTTTGTACTTTCCTCTCCATTTTTACATGTATGAAAACATTCCTTTTTACAAGTCAACTGATGACATTCAAATCTTATGGCATTCAAAATGCCCGCGGACTCAAGGCATAAAGGCATGCTATTGCTTTTAACCCAACTTTCAAGGAGTGAGTGAGCACCTGTGTATTTCCAGTCATGAATGCATCAGTATTCATAGCATTTGTCAGATGAGGGCTCTATAGGCATGAGAACAAATGAAGACGAGAATAAAGATTTTTCTTCTTTTGTTGATGAGGACAAGGGAGTAGGGAAGGGAAACGATTCTGAGCTGAGGAATGGGCTCTTTCATGTTTCCCAGGTCGGGCTAGGGGTTTTCTGGATACCCTGTTCCTGCGAGGCTGCATCTGTGCCGTCAGTTAATACAGATAGAGTAACAGAAAACAAGTAGCCACAACTTGTGTCCACCTGGCATTCCTTCTGATCTCCATTGATTTTGGGTGGGTTATTTAGCTTCATTGAACTTGGGTTCCTTGTCCATAAAATGTAGTAATATCAACAATTTCAGGTACTATTTATGAAGTGCCTACAATGTATCTGGCCCTGCTGTGCTTTCTACATATGTTTCATTTACTCCTCAACGTAGCCCTGTGAGGTAGACATTACTATTAATCCCATTTTATAGAAGAGAAAACCAAGGTACCAAGAGGTTAATTTGTTCCAGATTGCACAGTAAGACTTTGAGCCAGATATTCAGATTATGTAACCTCGTGAGGGTTAAGTGAGATGAAGTGCCTGGGGTGCCTGCACAGCAATCGACTCCCATTACATGGTGACCATTGCCATCATGATTGGCTCCTTATCCTTGAAGGCATTACGGGACCTTGTAAGTAGGTGACTGCTGAAGGGAAATGAGAGGGCTGATGACAGCTCTGTGTGTCCCGGTCATAGGGATTTGTTTAATCCCCAGGCCACATGTCAAGAGCCCCATTTACGCAGTACTTTGGCACATGCAACTATTTGCAGCCCAGAAGAACTACCAAGGGGGCTGCCCATCTCTAAACCCCTCCTGGGCTGTGAGTGCATTTATTATGTTCTCACCATATGTACATATTTTCATTGCTTAACACATTGCATCTGTTTACATGGTGCCCCTGGCTTTATCATGTCTGAATTTTATTTGGCAAAACTGCCAGATCTTGGGGTCCTCAGTATGTATAGGACTGCTTGTTTGAAGTGCAGTGGACCCAGGTTATGGAGGAGGGTGGGCATAAGAAGTGTCCAGATCCTTTAGGTGGGGTTTTAACTTGATACACTTTTTCTGCGTCCTTGGACCACCTTTCCTAGCTCCTCCTGCTCCCTTACTCTTCTCCATCTGTCTTTTCTCTTACCCCACCTTATTTCTCTTTCCTTATATTTCTCAATCTTCTCTTCCTCCTTCTCTCCCTCTATTTTCTCATCTCTTACGCTCTTCTCCTTCTTTACCTTCATTTACCTCACCCACTTCCCTTCATCCCCGGAGAGGAGAGGAGTGTGATGCTGGTCAGTGTTTCTCAGTGGACAGGGAGCTAAAGAAGAAAGGAATTATTTCAGTTTTTCCACCTCTCCATTAACTTAAACGCTGATCTGTTAAAACACATAACACATCCAAATTGCAAGACAAAGAGAGAAGCCAAAGGAGCCAGCAGCATGGCAGAGCAGAGTGTAATCTGGACAGAGAAGTGAAAGACCCTGCTTGTAAAATCCTGCCACAAGCAGCTGCAGGACATGGGTCACATGGCCCCATCTGCAAGTGAAGGAGGAGATCAAATAGTCCCAAGGCCATTTCTGGTCCTGCAATCCTGCCTACAGTCTGATAACAGAAAGGAGCCACCCCCTCCCTGGGACAGCGGTACGGGTCTGGGCTGCGTGCATGGGGACTTTGCCGGTCTGTGATCTCCAGAAGTCTCATTTCTCCGAAGTGCTGAAGTGATTCGTCACTGCACAGTGCTGTGTGTCCTCACAACAGATGTTAAAGGATCACCCTTGAAAGGGTGTTTCTCCAGAGCATTTAATTAGAACCTCCACAGAAGATTAACAGATGTTATAATTGCCTCTACTCTTTGATTAAATAGTTTCTGCATGAGGAGCTTTCTTAGCTTTTCCTTCTCTTTTTTGTATGATCTTTATAAAGAACTGACATGTGTGTTCAATTTTCTAGAGAGAGTTCCTCAATGGACTTGGTAAAAATCTTTGCAGATATATAACTTCATTCTCTCTTTCCTTCATATCTCTCTCTATCTCTCTATAAATGTCTTTCTGTATCAGTGTATATAAATACGTATCTATATATCTATATATCTGGGGTGGGGTGGGTTATGCTTGTATACACAAAACCATTGGTTATAAAGGTGGCTGGGAGACAGGAATATGAATGTGGCCAAGAAGCTGGCTCTGTCTTTACTGTTTGTTCATTGAAATGATTGATGTCCACGAATATTATCTGGAGGGAAAAACTGTGCAAAGTGGGAAAGGGAAATTTAGCAAATTTTGTGAAGTAACCAAGCATGCCAAATACCAAGTGTGCAAATGAGTGTGTAAGCAGTGAGAAAAAATAACATTCGTGACGTGAATGGCTGCAGATTTCTTTGGCAATATTTGCTCTGGAAAGATAAGTTATCAGCCAGAAGCCTTATCACCATCAAATGCATTATTTTCATTCCATTATTTCAAACGAAGAATTCCTTCTTTTCATTCGTGATGTGGTTTGTGTTCTATTACCCATGTATCTCACCTTTTGTGTAGTCCATCAGTAAGATGATGCCACTAACCCTACATGGACAAGAATGCTTTTTCTCATTGTCTCATTGTCCACATTAGTATATTTCTTCCTTGAGAAGAGAAAATTATAAGAAAGGATTTCAGACATTTGGTCAATTTGTGGATGATGAAGGCCAGAGGAACAGAAGTAAGAAATTCTGAGTCAGATCTTTGGGATAATAATGGTCTCCACCTCTCCACCTGGAAGCATCTAAAAAGGGTTCATAAGTCAGGGCAAAGGTCAGTTTTTAGATCAATCTGAGGTTATAAGAGGAAAATAAAATTTGGCTTCACCATATAAATTAGCATTAATCATTTAATTAAAAATAAAAAAGGAAGAAAATACTTGGGTTGGTTTATCAAATAGGCCTCAGGTAGATTCGATCTCTACCTGCACTTGCTAAGGAAGAGGAGGGAGTGTATAGTGGATATGGAATATATGTGCTTCCAGAGAATCCAAAGGAAAAATTCTTCTCTTTTTTTAAATTTAAATTCTTTATTGTTTAAAGTATTACGTAAGTCTCCTTTTTCCCCCATAGACCACTCCCCGGCTGCCCCCAACCCCCAGCACATGCCCTCACCCCCGCCCCCCCTGTCTGTGTCCATTGGTTATGCTCATATGCATTCATACAAGTCCTTTGGTTGATCTCTTTCCCCCTCACCCCCTACCTTCCCTCATAGGTTGGGCAGTCTGTTTGATGCTTCTATGACTCTAATTATATTTTTGTTCATCAGCTTATGTTGTTCATTATATTCCACAAATGAGTGAGATCATGTGATATTTACCTTTCTCTGACTGGCTCATTTCTCTTAGCATAATGCTCTCCAGGTCCATCCAAATGGTAAGAACTTCTTTTTTACAGCAGCGTAGTATTCCATTGTGTAGATGTACCACAGTTTTCTAATCCACTCATCTGCTGATGGGCACTTTGGCCGTTTCCAAATCTTAGCTATTGTAAATTGTGCTGCTATGAACATAGGGGTGCATATGTCCTTTCTGATCGATGTTTCTGTTTTCATGGGATATATTCCTAGAAGTGGGATTATTGGGTCAAATGGAAGTTCATTTTTAATTTTTTGAGGAAATTTCATACTGTTCTCCACAGTGGCTACACCAGTCTACATCCCCACCAGTAGTGCACTAGGGTTCCATTTTCTCTGCATCCTCTCCAGCACTTGCTTGTTCTGACAGGTGTGATATGGTACCTCATTGTTGTTTTGATTTACATCTCTCAGATGGTTAGTGACTTTGAGCATGTTTTTATATGTTTCATGGCCTTCTGTGTGTCTTCTTTTGAAAAGTGTCTATTTAGGTCCTTTGTCCATTTTTTGATTGGATTATTTATCTTCTTTTTGTTAAGTTGTGTGAGTTCCCTATAAATTTTGGAGATTAAACCCTTATCAGAGATAACATTGGCAAATATGTTCTCCCATGCAGTGGGCTTTCTTGTTGTTTTGTTGATGCTTTCTTTTGCTGTGCAGAAGCTTTTTATTTGATGTAGTCCTATTTGATTATTTTCTCCTTAGTTTCAATTGCCCTAGGAGCTGTATCAGTAAAGATATTGCTACAACATATGTCTAATATTTTGTTGCCTATGGCTTCTTCCTTATCTTTATGGGGATCGCAAAAATTGGAGAAAAGGACCCACATGGACATTTAAAAATACTACTAACCAATCAATATGATTAATTTCCCAATGAATGACCAGAGTTCTGCCAAATTAAAAGGTATATAGTAGATTTTGAACATTCTAGAAATGGCTAAATACATTTTATTTCTTCAGGTCACTTGGAGGAGGAAGAGGTTTTAAAACCTTTGTGAAGTTTAATGTACAGAAAGTAAGGGCACCTAAGCACACAGCTTGATAATTTTTTATAAACTGATTATGTCCATGTTACTGGCTTTCAAACTAAGAAATATTACCAGCCCCTCAGAACCCTACTCAAGTCCCTTTCATTCATACCCCTATGGTACACAGCATATGGACTTTGAGTAGCACAGAATCATTTTGCCTGGTTTTGTACTTTATATGAGTGAATCACACAACACATGTAAGTCTTTGTCATTCAGACTGTTTATGTGATTCCTCCATTCTATTGTGTTTAGTTGTGGAAGTTTCATGACCACTGTATAGTGCTCCATTGTGAGATGATATCATGATAGATTCTTTCTCCTGTTGAGAGGTATTTGGATATTTCCAGTGTGGGGCCATTACAAATGGTGCTGCTACAAATATTCTAGAACATGTCTCTTGGTGAACAAACGTGCACATTTCTGTTGAGTGTGAGTATGTGTATGTAGGTGGTTACTGCATCACAGGGTAACTAGGAGATACTGCCCAACACTTTTCCAAAGTGGTCGTGCCCATTGATAGTACCACTAACAATATGTGAAGGTAGGGGGATGTTTTAATTTACATGAGAGAACACAGCTTAACTTCCACTACTACTTAAGGATGAAAGTTAAAGGGAAGCAGTGTGGCCCCATATTCGGCAGAACTCTTGATCATTTGGAAATTCACAGAAAGAATCTGGGACCCTATGAAATAGTTCCTTGTTCCTAGAAGTGGTCAGACAGTGACAGGATGGCCTTCATTGAGAAGAAAGGTGAGCAGGAGGATTTTCAAGGTCTCTCCCATCTATAGGCTTTGTAAACCTAAACTAAGAATCTCTATAGAAACTGAGAATGAAAGTGATTGAAATAGGTCATTGCCATAGACCAGATGGTCAGATGATATGAGACAAGCTGTGAGTAAGCAGGAGTGAATACAGTCAGTGCTGACTCTGTGAGTGAGGGCAAAGGCTAGTCTAGGAAGGGAGACAGCTACATGAGCCTGAGCAGGAAGTGGTAGAATTGATGTGGTCATAAAAAGAGATAATATGTTAGCAGATGGAACAAAGAATGGTTAGTTTGCATGCAACCACAGGTGTATTTTAGAGTGCAAGTGGAGCACAGGTCGACATGGTTCACTCTACTGAATGCTTAGAGCCAATTATGAGAACCATAAAGCAAAGCAGAGGTGTTCGATCAGCTCTGCCAGAGATCAAGTGAGGCCTGTAAGATGCTCAGGGGGAAGCTGCTCCCAGGGAGATGGCCAGATAGCACTCAACAGTGAGAGGCTATGGAGTGTGTGAACTTCTGCTCCCATCTCTTCCACACATTTGATCCCTCTGGTTTCTAACTTAAGTTTATGTTTGCGTTCAGTATTCTCACTTCCCGGGAATAACTCATTGTGCCTCCTCATGCTTAATACCTGTTATGGGTGCCCCAATTACCAGCCTGTGGTACCTCATATTGAGCAAGTACCCCATCGAACACCATTTTTAACATTGCCGATTCCCCATGACGTGGACAGAGAGTTATTTGGGGTCAAATTTCACCTAACTCTATCTTATTTCTTCTATGTTATATTGATGCTGTATCATTTAATGATTCCTGTGTAAAGACACGAGAAATAGCTTGCATAAGTTAATTCCAGGAATAGTCAGATCATGAATAAATAAAATTTCTTTAGCCATTTCTCATAACTCGGATCATGTTTTCTTTTTACTTCAACTGCCAGGAAGCTCAGAGCCAAATTTACATGCTTAATTGCAAGTGCTCTGTTGGCTCATATGTCATGCTTATTGACAATTAAAACATTTTTTTCAATTACATCTAATATTCAGTGTTATTTTATATTAGGTTCAGATATACAGCATTGTGGTTAGGCATTTATATTATTTACAAATACATTCCCCTTTTAAGTCTAGTACCAACCCAGCACCATACATAGTGATTATAATATTACTGACTCTATTTCTTATGCTGTATTTTACATTCCATGACAGTTTTATGACTACCAATCTGTACTTCTTAATCCCTTCACCTTTTTTGCCCAGCCCCCACCCTTACTGCCATCTGGCAACCATCAGTTTGTTCTCTGTATCTATGACTCTGTTTCTGTTTTGTTTGTTCATTTATTTTGTTCTTTAGATTCCATATAAGTAAAATCCTATGGCATTTATCTTTCTCAGTTTGACTTATTTCACCTAGCATATAATATCCTCTTGCTCTATCCATATTGTCACAAATAGTAAAATTTAACTTTATTTACATGTAAGGTTAGATTATTTACTTGAGATATTTTATTGTTTCTTAAGGTAGGCCTGAAATGCTATGAATTTCCCCCTTATAAATACATCTGCTGTGTCTCATATATTCTGGATCATTGGATTTACATTTTCATTTACCTCAAAGTAGTTTTTGATTTCTTTCTTAATCTTGTTAACCCATTCATTTTTAAGTAACATGTTATTTAGACTCCATGTGTTTTTAAGCTTTTTTTTCCTTGTAATTGATTTCTAGTTTCATACCATTGTGGATGAAGAAAATGCTTGATATAATTTCAATCTCCTTAAATTTATTGAGACTTGTTTCATGCACTATCAGATGGTCTATCTTGGGAAATGTTCCGTGTGCACTTGAAAATAATGTACATTCCATAGCTTTGTGGTGAAATGCTCTGAAAATATCAATTAAATTAATCTGATCTAGTGTGTCATTTAAGGCTGCTGTGTCCTTATTGATTTTCTGTCTGGAAGATCTATCCATTGATGTCAATGGAGTAGTAAAGTCCCTACTATTACTATATTACTGTCAGTCTCTTCCTTTCTGTCCATCGGTATTTGCTTTATATATTTAGGTGCTTCTATGTTGGTTGCATAAATGTTTGCAAAGATATACCCTCTTGTTGGATTAATCTCTTTATTATTATGAAATATCCTTCTTTATCTCTTATTATAGTCTTTGTTTTAAAGTCTGTTTTGCTTGATATAAATATGGCTACCCCAGCTTTTTTTCCTTCCTATTTGCATAAAATATCTTGTTCCATCCCTTTACTTTCAGTCTGTATGTGTCTTTTGATCTGAATTAGTCTCTTGTAGACAGCATCTGTATGGGTCTTGTTTTCTTATTCATTCAGCTACCCTATGTCTTTTGATTATAGCACTTAATCTATTTACATTTAAGTGATTATTGATAGGTACAATGTTATTGCCATTTTATTATTCATATTTATTTTCTCTCGACCCCCACCCCTCACCCCTTCTTCTTAAAGAAGTCCCTTTAACATTTCTTGTAATACTGGTTTGGTAGTAATGAACTTCTTTAGCATTTTTTTTTTTTTTTTTTTTTTGGTCTGGGAAAGCTCTTTATATCTCCTACAATTTTAAATGATAGCCCTGATGGCTGGAATAATCTTGGTTGTAGGTCTTTGCTTTTCATCACTAGATATTTTATGCCAGTTTGTTCTGGCCTGCAGAGTTTCTGTTGAGAAATCATCTTACAGATAACAAACTGCCTTTCTCTTGCTGCTTTTGAGATTCTTTCTTTGCCTTTAGCCTTTGCCATTTTGATCAGATGTGTGTTGGTGTGGGTCTTTTTGGGTTCATCTTGTTTGGGACCCTGGACTTTCTGGACTTGTATGCCTATTTCCTTTGCCAGTTAAGGAAGTTTTCAGTTACTATTTCTTTAAATAGGTTCTCAATAACTTGCTTTCTCTCATCCTCTTCTGGGATCCTTGTTATGTGAAAGTCTGTACACTTGATGTGTTTTCAGAGGTCCCTTAAACTATCCTCTTTTTAAAAATTCTTTTTTCTTTTTTCTGTTCCAATTTTTTTTCCCCTGCAACTTGTCTTCCAAATTACTGATTCAATCCTGTGCTTCATCTAATCTGCTATTGATTCCTTCTAGTGTTGTCTTCATTTCAGTTATTTTATTTATTTTCGACTGTTCTTTGTAAAGGTTTCTATGTTCTATTTTATGCTTACTATCTTTTTGTTAGATTTCTTACTAAGTTTCTTGAACATCCACACCAGTGTTTTAAACCCTTTATTTGGTAGATTGCTTACCTCTATTTTGCTTAGTTCTTTTTCTTGAGTTTTGTCCTGTTCTTTTATTTGGGGTATGTTTCTTTGTCTCCTCATTTTGGCTGCATCTCTTTGTTTCTATGTATTAGTGTATCTAGTTTGTCTCCCAGTCTTTGCAGGGTGGACTTAGATAGCAGGTGTTTTGTGACACCCAGTGGTGCAATCTCCCTGATCCCCTGAACAAGTTGCTACAGGAATGTCTGTTGTGTGGGTTGTATGTGCCCGCAGTGTAGTTGTCTTAAAAATAATGTTTTATTGATATTTTTTAGAGAGAGGGGAAGGGAGAGGGAGAAAGGAGAGAGAGAGAGATAGAAACATTGATTGGCTGTCTCCTGCAAGCCTTCTACTGAGGATAGAGCCTACAACCCAGGCATGTGCCCTGACTGGGAATTGAACCAGTGACCTCTTGGTGCATGGGATGGCACTCAATCTGCTGAGCCACATTGGCCGGGCTGTGGTTAAGTCTTAATGCTCTTGGCATGTTAGTGGTGGGATTGAACACAGGTTGAGGATTGGCCCCCACCACAGTGTACAAGTTTCCATGCGGGAGTTGACCTCATAGATCGTGATTTGCTCAGTGGGCTCTGGTGCCTGCTGAGAAAACCCTTTGCATGTGCTGTTTGTAGAGCTAATCAGGTGGTGCTCTGTGTGGTCTGAAGCTTGCCACCAGGCTTATTGGTTCTGTGGCATCTTTGGAGGGGCTCTGGTGCAGCAAAGTTTAGCCGCTGCCTGTGACTAGACTTGGGTTACTTGGAGAGCTCTCGCTGTGAACTGAGGCTGGCTGCCTACAGTACTGGGCCTGGGGCAACTCAGCAAAATGTATAGGGCACCTTAGGCCTGCCTCTGCTTACTAGCTGCTCATAATGCTCAGCTGCTGAAAGAGACTTGGGCAGTGTGCAATTGGGTGAGGCATGGTGGGGTGAGTGGATAATGCACATTCAGATTTGGCAGAGATACTGAATCAGGTCCATTCAGCGAATGGCATAGGGCACATTGAGACCAGCAGCTGCCTGCCTGGGGCCTGTGGACTTTTGAGAGTTTTTTAAGAAAGGTTAAGGCAGGGGCCAAGGCTGGCTTTCTGTCTCCAAAATAGCCTCTGGCGGAACACGAGTTGGGTGGGGCTGGGCCTCAGGGAGTCATCAGGGTGGAGCAAGTAAAGTTCACCAGGCCAATGCAGATTCAGATTTGACTGTGAGGGGCTCAACACAGGGACAATGGCAACTATCTCTCCAGCCCTTGCCGTGAAGACACACAACTCAGTTTCTCCCTGTAAATCTCTGGAGCCTCCAGAGCCACCTTTCCTCTGCTGAGTCCAAGGTGAGTGCCCTTGAGCAAGTGAGTCTGTAGTGGGCCCTTTAAGAGAATGCCTGGGTTTCCGGCAGGTGGACAGATGGAATCTTTGGTGTTGTTCACAACCAGATGTTGTGGAGGCTCCTCTTCCCAGCACTGGTGCTTCAGGCAGGGGAGCCTGGTGTAGGGTTGGGACCCCTTTCTCCTTGGGGTTGACTTCTGCAGCTGAGATATCCCTCCCGATTATCTACCAGCCCATGTGGTTGTGGGTCCAGCCAGTTTCATATGTCCACCTCTTCTACCAATCTTTTTTTTTTTTTTTTTAATATTACATGGGACAATCATTTGCATTGTTTTCCCTTTTATTTTTTTATTTTTTAATATATTGATTTTTTACAGAGAGGAAGGGAGAGAGATAGAAACATCGATGAGAGAGAAACATCTATCAGCTGTGTTTTCCCTTTTAAAAAAATGATTTTAGAGAGAGTAAGGGAGAAGGATAGAGAGTTAGAAACATCAATGAGAGAGATTCATCTATTAGCTGCCTCCCACATACCCACTACTGGGGATCAAGCCTAAAACCCGTGCATGTGCCTCATGTGCCCTGACGGGGAATCAAACCGGTGACCTCCTGGTTCATGGGTTGACCCTCAAACACTGACCCACACTGGCTGGGCTCTCCTAGCAGCCTCGACTTGGCTTCATTATATTTTTGGTGATAGGACTTCTGTTCATTTCATCTTCAGATGGTTCTCCAGGTGGATTGTTCTATAACTTAGTGTTAATTTTGAAGTGGTAATGGGAAGAGGCATGCACAGTGTTTACCTACTCTGCTATCCTGACTGGAACTGCTTATTTACAATTTTGATTCATCTTTGTGCTTTGTGGTAGACAGAATTCTGTGGTGGACTCCAAGATCTCAGTGTCCTGTTGTATACGCACCTTGTGTAGGATTTCCCTCCTCTTGAGTGTGAGCAGGGCTGGGGAATAGGATGAATGTCACTCTTGTTATTAGGTTACATTATATAACAAGAGGAATTTTGAAAATGTAATTAAGGTCCCTAATCAGTTGACTTTGAGTTAATTGGTTGGCTCTGACTTAACCAGACAGGTTCCTTAAAAAAGTTTAGAAGTCAGAGAATTGAAGTCTCAGAGATTCTTCTACTGACCTTGAAAAAGCAACTTGCTATGAGTTCCACAGATGCAAGGAAATTAATCCCACCAACAACTGCATGATTTCAGAAGAAGACTCCAAGTTTCAGATCAGATCTAAGGCTTACTGACACCTTAATTTCAGCCTTGAGACTTGAGTAGAGGATCCCAGCTAAGCTGTTACCAGATTCCTGCTCCCAGGAATATAAATGTAAATTTTTTAAAGGCACTCAATTTGTAGTAATTTATTATGCAACAATAGACAACTAATACGTACATTTCTACTCATATCTATTTCAGTTTTACCTTTTATTTATTGTATATGTAGCTTTTTAAATTTTTGTGATTTAATTAAAATAGAATGGATTAAGGGCTAGATTAAATAGTATGATAGGGCCTTTTGCTTTCACCCCAGAATGACTAGGGATGGTGCAATTCCCTCCATGGCATACTTCTGCCTCCTCCCTCTGTGTTTTGGCTTATGCCCTCATCTCTATTTGGAATTCCTCTAGTCTCATCTCCACCTATCAAAACTCCATCTAAACTTAGAGGCCCACCTTGAGTTTCACATTCTCCATAATTCCTGCAATGTGAGTTTTGGAGTTATTCCCCCAACCCCCATTTCTAAATCCCTACAGCTATGCTTCCCAGGATGAGGGCTGACATCATCACAATCCCCTCAGGGAGGTTTTAAAAAATGCAGTTTCCCATCATCCCCTCCCTCTCTGCCGGCCCCAGGAATTCTGGTTCATTATTGAATGTTTGGAAACCTTTTCAGACCATATCACTGGGAAGTTCGGTTTGGCAACAGTTACCCTCTCATTCTTACACAAGTCAGCTCTGTGTATAGTGTCCTGTGCAATTTACAATCTGTGCTTAAGGCTCTCAAAACTTTGAGCCAAATTTGTAGAACATCTCTTGCCTAGACAGCATATTGTACATTTCTTTATTGAATTTTAAGCCTGATTTTATTATTTTCCTATTTGTATTTTCCCTTTTGGCTTTACTCCCTCAATTATTTTATCATTTTGTTTTTGTGTATATTTTTGTAAGTAATCACAAATCCTTGGGGGGAATAAAGTTGGAAATAAATAAACAGAAAGCTAACATACTCTTCCCTAATCCTTTAATGTACATGAATCTTGTTTCCCTGGCAACAGTAAAACTTTCTAAACCATGGATTCTGGCTTACACTTTTTTCATGTCCTCATCGTAGCTTATACAATTTGAGCGTATAGGAACAGTGTTCAGCAAACTAAAGAATGATGGTCAGATGGATAAGAAAAGGTTCTGGCTTTGTACAGTGTTCCTTCCTCTCCTTCCCCCTCCTTGTCTCCTTCCTGTACCCCCTTTCCTATCTTTTGAAGCATTGAACAAAGAATTGCGTTTTTTCTAGACTGAAGTATTCGAGGCTAGTACAATGCATAGATCAGGTTATAGAATGAATAAGAGGCCTTTTGTGTCTTTCAAAGTGTTTCATCTTCTGAAATGGCTTTTGACTGAGGTGTACTTTTTCTTTTTTTAGCCTCCTGGTTCTGTGAACAGGCACATTCTAGATGAGGGGCTGAAGGGGTCCCCTCAATCATCAGGCACTGCCCTTTGCCCTTCCAAAGCCCCAGTGAATGTGCTGTTCAGGATGGCAGCCATGCCCTTATGCCACAGCACACACCTGGGATGTCACTTGAAATGTCCTAGTGCCAGCCTCGCGGGGTAAATGGAGCGGGGCAGCAGGTTTATCAGACAGAGCTGAAGAGTCCTCCAGGGGAGTGCTACAGAGGCAGTCATTATGGAAAATCTGATAAATTGTACTCCTCTAACTATTATTTTTAAGCCCGTTCTACTGTTTTGAAAATTTATAATCTCCTGGGCAATGATGAGTCCCCTGACTCACTCTACTTGTCCTTTCTGTAAATGATGTTTTACTTAGATTCTTTTCAGTGGGGTACTCTTTTTTTGCCCATTGGTTTTGTTTTGAGTGTATTTGGCTGTGTCTAAAGATCCAGGTGGGCATGGTGAGATGTGCTGTCTGTGTGCGTGCGTGCACACATATGCAGGTTGTGTACTATGCGTATGAGTGCATGCATATGAGTTTCAGGGTTTCTGTTTCTGCCATTTCAGTTTGATAAAAATATTATTTCTTTATGCACTCTTAGATTTACAAATCAACTGATTGAATTTAGAAATCACTGTATCAAACCAAAATAATCCCGGGGAATTTTAACTAGTGGTATTCATCTTCTTCACAGAAATTAGAATTATTTCCTGCTTGATTGAGAGGTTTTTGTGCCATTTTCTCCAATATCATTGGGGTTACACCTACACTGTTATAAATCTTTTAAAAAATAAGTGTTTGAACCATTGACATCTTCCTCTTCCCTCCCTATGACCTAACTTTATGTTTTTATGAGGCTACCCAATCTCACATTTGATTTCACAATGTCTCAGTTTGTTCCTTAAGTATAGTAGGTGCACACTTAGTGAGTGTTGATGGCAGCCATGCCCTTATGCCATAGCACACACCTGGGATGTCACTTGAAATGTCCCAGTGCCAACCTCGCTGGGTAAATGGAGCGGGGCAGCAGGTTTATCAGACAGAGCTGAAGAGTCACAAAATACCACGTGCGGGTGCGCATGTACAATGCGATTGAAACTTCGTGGCCCATGCGCAGAAGTCGGTATTTTGTGGAAGAGCCACACTCAAGGGGCCAAAGAGCCGCATGTGGCTCGCAAGCCGCAGTTTGCCGACCACTGGCATAGAGTAACTTGACAGTGGATACTGGCAAGGGACACTTTGATATGTGAAGTTGATTATGAAGGCTGATCATTACATTTCTGGGAACTTGTAGGCATCATTTTCTGCCTTTCTGAACTGAAAATATAAGCCATCATTGGGACGTGACAGGAAGGAATCAGTGATTTAGATTAATAGAAAAATGGATGTGGTATTCAAAAGTGAATGGGCGGGGGGGACCGTTAGCTATTTATCTTTAAAAGCAGTTCATCTATGTATGCTCCATAACGCACACTGTGGCATCATTTGTAAGAGTGAAAAGTACTTGCATCTGAGTGTCCATCAGCAGGGGCAGAGTCAGACAAATAATGTTCTGTTCACACCATGGTGCCCATGTAACCATCAAAAGAGCAAAGCAGAGCTGTTGGTACTTTCCCGTGGAAACACCTCTCTGATATATTCTTAAGTGAAAAAAAAATCAAGGTGTCAAAAATATGTAGAATAGGGTGTGCTTTATGTTTCAAAAACCTTGTATAGTTAAATATGAACACTTGTATATAAATGGGCAGAAACAGTTCTAGAGATACAACAAATTATTAATAGTTTTTTTTCCTAGTTAGGAGGATATAATTGGAAGTGTGTGAAGAGGAATCTTTTGCTGTTTTCCATAGAGGTTTCTATATAATTTTAACTTTTTACTTTGAGAATATATTCATTTATTTATTTTGAAAAAGGTATGTATGTATGTGTATGTATAGCTTTTTGTGTATATTTTAATAAGGCGGAGATATTCTGAAGGAATATGAGAAAGGGATTTATTTATTTTTTCCAAATAAGTAATCTGAGATACCAAAGCTAATATCAAAGAGGAACGGAATCGCAGCCTTTCTCTCTGTGAGTTACAGTTTCCAGTCATGGTAATGTTTAATTTAAGGTACAAATCAAAGCTATTAAATTATAAATCACCAGTAATTCTAAGTAGGTGTGAAGAGGCCTAAGTTATTTGTGAAGAGATTCATTGCTCAGGAACTTAATTTCATTTTGAATAAACATAGCTGTTCCAAATACTCAGCACTGGGGTTGGGGATGGCTAGGTAAGTGAGCTGTGGCTGCTCAGCATGAGGGCAAACAATCTAGGGCAGTGGTTCTCAATCTGTGGGTCGCGACCCCTTTGGCGGTTGAACGACCTTTTCACAGGGGTCGCCTAAGACCATCCTGCATATCAGATATTTACATGACGATTCATAACAGTAGCAACATTACAGTTATGAAGTAGCAACGAAAATAATTTTATGGTTGGGTCACAACATGAGGAACTGCATTTAAAGGGCCAGAAGGTTGAGAACCACTGATCTAGGCAGTGGTCGGCAAACTTATTAGTCAACAGAGCCAAATATCAACAGTACTTCTTCAAAATAGACTCGCCAAGGCCAAAAACTGACTTCTACGCATGGGCCACGAAGTTTCAATCGCACTGTACGTTCGCCCGCACATGGTATTTTGTGGAAGAGCCACACTCAAGGGGCCAAAAAGCTGCATGTGGCTCAAGAGCCACAGTTTGCCGACCACGGATCTAGGGGAAGGGCAGACGTGTAAACACCTGCTGGCATTCATGAGTCCTCGCTACGTTGAAAGGCCGAATGAAGTACTTGGGAGGAGACATGCTGTGGGCATGCAAAGGAAAACAAACAGATACTGATTATTTTTAAGGAAATAAGAAGTATGTTTTCACGAAGGAACGTATGAGGCAGATGTGGAGGTCTAGGATGGATACAGGGAAATGGAGATGGGAAAGGGCCGATGGCCTGAGGGCATAATGAAGTTCAAAAGATGAGAGGTTTTGGTGTTGATGGGAAGTTCATTTCTGGAAGTTAGCAGTGATTATATTGTACTGAAATAACATTACCTGTGAAACTGCCAGATACAAAAAGGCAATTGTATATGGCTAATGGTAATAGCTAATGTTTCCTGAACACTTCCTATGTGCTTGGTACTTGCGAAGTACTTCATGTGAGTTACTTACTCCTTATAGCAGCCCTGTAATGTAAAAAACACGTTGTTCCTACCTGTGATATAGTCAGACAGATAATGTTGTGTTCACACCATGGTGCCTGTTTAACCATCAAAAGGGCAAAGAAAAGCTGTTGGTACTCTCCCGTGGAAACACCTCTTTGATTTACATTTTATAAATAAGAAAAATCGAGACTCAAAGAAACTAGCTAACTTATGTGATGTTATAACTCCAGACCCGAATCGCTCCCAAACCCCTGATTTTAACCATTGTCCCAATACTCCACCCAGGAGTAGACAGCCTTGAGGGTTTGCTCTAGATACAGTGGTTCTCAACCTTCTGGCCCTTTAAATACAGTTCCTTATGTTGTGACCCAACCATAAAATTATTTTCGTTGCTACTTCATAACTGCAATTTTGCTATTGTTATGAATCGTAATGTAAATATCTGATATGCAGGATGGTCTTAGGCGACCCCTGTGAAAGGGTCGTTCGACCGCCAAAGGGGTCGTGACCCACAGGTTGAGAACCGCTGCTCTAGAAGCTGTATCTGGGAGTTACAGTTTTCAGAGCTTAAGCCCGTTTAAGAGCTGACAAGAACATAACAAATGGACTGTAAGAGCAGTGATGGAATAAGTCACAGTGCAAGGATGCCCAGGGGATGTTTGTGAAGGGCTCCGCCCTGGTCATGGCCGTGCCCAGGAAGGAAAGGAGAGCAGAGCTCGTTGCCTGGAGACTGCGGTGTGGTGTGCTGGATGGCAAACCTGGGTGGTGTGGACGGAAGGGAAGTGGTGGAGAACAGGGAGCAACACCTCTTGATGCCATCACTTTCCTGGAGCAAATGATCATGAATATTCACAAAGTTAAGCAACCATAACAAAAATTGAGAAGCCACCTACTTGTCTATAGTGGAGAATGGCTAAGGCACATGATGGGACATCCAGTCAGTGAGCTGTGCAGTCCCCAAAAATGTCACTGTGGAAGAACACTCATGGCACTAGATTATACTTACCCGCATGGCTGTAGGTGGGGAGTTATGTAGCGAGTATTCCTATTTTTGTAAGTATGTTGTTGTAGACATTTGTCATGTCTGTGACTACTTGTCATCTTATGAACAGCTTTTCTATATTTGGGGACATTCCTACATTATGACCACCTCCTCCCAACATTGACGCCGGAACTCAAATTTCCAGCCTCCCTTGCAACTGGGGTGCAGGCATATGACTTGCGCTCCACCAACCAGATGTGCTGTGAGACAGTTCATTCCTGAAGTGAGTAAAGTGTGCAAGCAATTCCCGTGCACAGCTTTCCATTGTGTGGATGGGTGATGGCAGGGGTATTGAGCTCTTACTAGGGGCTGCAGGGGAGAAGCTGGGTTTTGGAGGCAACAGTTTCCTCAGTAGCTCAATTTTGCAGTGGGGTTTGGGGGACTGTTTCTGGCAGCTTAACCCGAGCCAAATTTCCAGTCCTCACAATCATTTTGTGAGCCATTCATTACTTTTTAAAAATAATTTCCTCGACTTCTAATCAGTCAGCATTAGGTACAACACAATGTTGACACTAGTTTTGGGGTTTGCTCCTTTTCTTGTATTTTTTTTTTTAACAAATATTCATTCAAAAGAAAATTACCAACTATCTACTATTTGTTGAGTACTAAGTCAGGTACTGCAGGTAAAGTTACTCATGATGCTTTCTTTATCACTAGTCCACATATTATATAGTTAGGACTCTTCAAATTATTTCGGCGAGGGTTTTTCTCAAGGATGCATGAGGATATTAAGAGTTTGAAGGACTATGATGTAATTAACATATATCGCATAGTTTAACATTTTTATTATAACATCTTTGAATTACTGTATATTTCAAAGTTAGTGTTTTTCTTTTTAACTTGCTCTCATATTTGTTCTCATTTATATAATTTCCTGTTTCAGTTCAATTGTCTTATTGTTTCTGTTTCTTTTTTTAAAAGTAACTTGGTTAAATTTACTATATTATCGTATCTTTTTAATAAAAGTTATAGTTGAGTAAAGCAAACTATAAAAATCATGAACTTTACTTTCAATACATCCTTCAATAATTTCTTAGTGAGTGTCTGGGGGAGGTAAACATTTGTTTAAAGTCTAAAGATTTTTTTTATTTTGTTGTCATTTGCTCAGTTATCTTTTAGCTCAGTTTGGAATTCTAGATTCACAGTTACTTGCCCTCAGCACTGGGAAATCTCTCGTCTTGTGCTTAGGCACTTAATTTTCTGCTGCAGTCTTGCCGTCTATTAGGCTTTCATTTGTATGTCACAATTTTAGAATTTTCTCCCTTTATACCACTGTTCCTCATTTTCCGTTTCTCTTTAGCTTGATGTTTCTATAGTTTTAACATTATTTGTGTTGATATGAATTTATTTTTATTCCATTATAAAGCACATGGTCAGTTTTGAAAATTATTTAACCATTATCTCTTAGGATATTTCTTCAATGTTCTTCCATCTTTTTCTCTTTTTGGAATTTTTTAGACGCATTTTAGTCTTTTAGTTGATATTTCTTATGTCCAATTTTTTTCTGCGCTTTATTCTAGGTGAATTTATTAGACAAATTTTTAATACCACTAATTCTTATGATTGTTTTGTCTAGACTTTATCTTGGCTATGACATTTTATTTCAGATGATGATTTTCTTTTCTAGATTTATAATAGCTCCTTCTTCACACCCACTTATTATGTTTCTTATTTCCTGTGTTTGTACCACAGTTTCTCACTTTTTATGAATGCTATTCCATTTTTGTTTTGACTTTTGCTCATCATCCCCCCTCAGTTTTATTGAGGTATATTTGACAAATTAAAGAATGGTATATCTTTAAGGTGTACAGTGTGATATTTTGATCTTCACATACACTGTGGGATAAGTACCACAATCAAGCTAATTAACAAATAAATACATCACCTCCTATAGTTATGTTTTCCGGTGTGTGGTGAGAACACTTAAGATAAACTCTCTTAACAAATTTCAAGTACACACAGTACTGACTATAGTCACCATGCTGTGCAGCAGATCTCCAAAAGTGTATTCATCTTCTAACTGAACCTTCATACCCTTTGATCAGCAGGCCCCTGTTTCCTTCACCTCCTAGTACCTGGATGTCACCCTTCTACTCTCTGCTTCTGTGAGTTTGATGTTTCTAGATTCTACATCTAAATGAAATTATGGAATATTTGTCTTTCTGTGTCTGGCTTATTTCACTTAGCATAACCTTTCCTCCAGGTTCATGTCTGTTGTTGCAACTGGAGAAATTTTCTCATTTAACGCTGAATAATATTCCTGTGTGTGTGTGTGTGTGTGTGTGTGTGTGTGTGTACATACACACACATGGCATTTTTTATTATCAATTCATCCATCATCATAACACTTAGGTTGTTTTCATATATTGGCCATTGTGAATAATGCTGTAGTGAACATGGAAATGCAGATATTTTGAGATACTGACTTATTTCATTTGCATATATACCCAGAAGTAGGATTGCTAGATCATATAATTCATTTAAAATTTTTTTATTCTTCATAATCCTCACCTGAGAAGATTATTTTATTAATTTTAGAGAGAGAGGAAAAGAGAGAGGGGGGAGAGAGAGAGAGAGAGAGAGAGAGAGATGTTAGAGAGAAACATGGATTGGTTGCTTCCTGTATGCGCCCCTATTGGAACCTCCATACTGTTTCCATGATGGCTGTGCTAATTTATATGCCCACCAACAGGGCACAGAGCTTCCCTTTCTCCACATCCTTGCTGACTCTTACCTTTTGTTGTTTTGATAATAGCTATTCCAACAGGTGTGAGGTAACACCTCCTTGTGGGTTTGATTTGCATTTCCTTTCAGGTATCTATTGGCCATTTGTGTCTTCTTTTGATGTTAGTTTTTTGCTCATGTCATTGTTTTTATTTCTTTCCTGGCGAATTCTCTTCATTTTTTAATTTTGGCTCTCTTCTTAGTATTATTTTTCATGTGCTTTAAATTTTCTATTTATCTTGCATGAGGATTTTTTTCGCTTTCTGCACACTCCCCTCCATCGAGGATGCCTCCAGCGAGCTTAGCAGACTCCAGCCAGGTGACTTGATACCTCTGTCCTGTAATATAAAACCGGGCACATCTCCAATGAAGCTGAGCTAGCCAGAGCCTTGGCCAGGTTCTGTCTTTGAGACTGTCTTTCTTTCTATGGAACCCATCAGCATCCTACTAGTACAGTGGTTCTCAACCTGTGGGTCGCGAACACTTTGTGGGTCGAACGACCCTTTCACAGGGGTCGCCTAAGACCATCGAAAAACACATATAATTACATATTGTTTTTGTGATTCATCACTATGCTTTACTTATGTTTAATTTGTAACAATGAAAATACATCCTGCATATCAGATATTTACATTATGATTCATTACAGTAGCAAAATTATAGTTATGAAGTAGCAATGAAAATAATTTTATGGTTGGGGGTCACCACAACATGAGGAACTGTATTAAAGGGTCACGGCATTAGGAAGGTTGAGAACCACTGTACTAGTACATAAGCTGTAGCCTTGGGGGGGCATTCGTTTCACCAACCTCTTTTCAAGATTGAGGGACCCTTTCTCCTGACTGTGTTTTCAGGAAGAGAGCCTGCTGTCTTTTGTCCTCAAACACTCATGAAAGCTTTTAATACTTAATACATATTAGGTTTCAAATTCTTTCCCAATTTGTGTGACTCTAAAGCCAGGACCGAGTGGGCTAAGGACCTCAGTACCCTCTTTCTTCTCTGAGCTCAATTTCTGGTTCCTAGAGATGTTTATCTTATTTATGTACCCCAGGGAATTTACCTGTGACAGTTAATATATTTTTCTCAACTATTATTTAAGAGGAAGTTCTTACTTTGATGTCCATTTATCCATGAATGGGCAGATTAATCATTGTCCTTAAAACTGCACAAAAAAAGTAGGTATGTTAAATGTTTGTATTTTTCCAAAGTGTTGGGTATTTAGCTGCTTCTGCTCCTCAAAGTTTCCCAGAACCATGACCAAATGTGACTCTTTCCATTTGAATAGATGTTATATTTGCCAGGAAAAAAACATAGCAGTGAGAATTTATTTTATTTTTCTTCCAAAACATATAACTACATTTTATGCCATCAACAACATTAGCCTAATTTGAAAAGGCAATGGTACAGTGGCAGCGTTAGAAGCATTTGAGTGGAATCCCCCTAAAATAAAGTTGAAATTCAGATTCCTGATACAATCATATTTTCTTTTGGCAGTCAAAGGAAACGCTGCCTTCAGTGCAAATATTTAATGAAAGCAACAGGCTTGAAGTGCTTTATTTATGTTTTATTCTTTTAACTGTTTTTCTGAGCTCGTGGGAGTTCAATGCCGTGTACTTGTTAGGTAGGAGTGAATGTAATTTCTACAAATGTGGGCTGCTGAGACAGTGTCAGTGCTGTGCATCCCGTGAATGTTCAGTGAGTGCTAGTGAAAGATGATGGGAGTCTATGTAATTTAAGTTATTTAATTGGCAAGGTTAGGCATCCAGCTTAACTTCAAATTTAAATTTACTGTATACAAGTCATATGTGTCTTTTCATGACTTAATAAAATTTAAAAATAAAACACAAATATATTGCTCAGAACTAAAATAGAGCATAATACAATATATAGATGAAGTATTATAGAATTTTACACTTGAAACCTATATAACTTTATTAATCAGTATCATCCCAATAACTTCAATAAAAATTAAAGAAATAAATAGAAAAAGAACCTAAAAAATGGGTGCATGATTTAAAGTAAATCACAAAAAAAGTTAGAATGATGGTGTGACTTCATTTTTCATCTTGAAGCTTAAAAGGCATACAATGCAATGAACTATCCAAAACTGTAATTAAAAAAAACACACTCTCATCTATACTAATAAAAGGCCTGTGGCTGTGACACTAACGTGGAACGACCAAAGACTGGTCACCAGGAGGCTGCATGCACATGCGGGTGGGCAGGGCTGGTGGGCGGGGACTTGACTATGGGTCCCGCCTCCCACCTTTGCGGTGGGAGTCAGTGTGGGTCTCGCCAGCGCAGCGGGTCTAGGTCTCACGATAGAATGCGCTGGGCCTCTAGTTTATAATAGCAACCCAAAAATGACACCCAGGAAAAATTTTATCAAATAAAGTGCAAGACTTGTACACAAAAAACTATAAAACATTGTTGAATGATATTAAATAACAAGTGAGTATATAGGAAGGCACCCCACTTTTATCAGTCAGAAGACTTGCATTGTTAGGGTAGTAGTACTCCCCAAACTGATATGTAGACTAAATGCAATACTATCAAAATCCCAGCTGGCTTTTGTAAAAATTATGTTTTTCATAAAATTCACATGGAAATGAAAGGTATTTTAATATGGAAAATAGCCAAAACCATTTTTAAAATGAAGAGTAAAGTAGATTCTAAATCTACTACAAAACTATTATAATCAATATAATGTGATACCAATAAGACTATATAAAAACATAAAATTAATAAAATTGAGAGTAAAGAACTCTCACACTATGATCAATTGATTTTTGACAAGGGAGTCAAGACAATTTTGTGGGGGAAGAATAATCTTTTCAATAACTGGATACCATGTGTAAAAAAGGATGGATATGAATCCCTACCTCACATCATACATAAGAGTTAACTAAAAAATGAATCATAGACTTGAGTGTAAGAGCTAAAATTATAACACTCCTATGATAGGAATAAATCTTCTTTTTACTTTGAAATAGGCAGTGTTTTCTTAGATATGACATCACAAGCATGATCTTCAGCACCAACAAAAATCAATAACTTGGACTTGAGTAAAATAAAAAAAAATATTTCTACATGAAAGGACATTATAAAGAAACTGAAAATATAACCCACAGAATGGGAGAAAATATTTGCAAATAGTAAATCTGGCAAGAGACTGGTGTCCGTAATATATAAAGAACTCTTACAACTGAACAATGAAAATACAAATTATATCTCCCTCCTCCCCCCCAAATGGGCAAAAGTCTGAATAGCTGTTTCTTCAAAGAAGATATACAGATAGCCAATAAGTACATGAAAAGATGTTCATCATTTTAATTTCCATTAGGGAAATGGAAATAAAAATTACAATGAGATATCACTTTACATCCACCAGAGTGGCTCCGATAAAAAAGATGGACAATAACAAATGTTGGGAAGGGCATAGAAAGGTTGGAATTCTAATACATTACTGTGAGTATGTGAAATGGTATAGCCACTTTGGAAAACTGTTTGGCAGTTTGTCAAGATGCTAAACAGTTTACATTTGACCCAGCAATTCCACTTCTAGGTATATATCTAAGAGAAATGAAAATATATGTCCCTACAAAAAGTTGTGAATGGTGTTTATAATGAAAATGTGAATACAGTCCAGATGTCTATTAACTGTTATATGGACAGATAAAAGATGGCATTCCATGCAATGGAATATTATCCAACCATAAAAAGGGGTGAAGTACTGATGCATGCTACAGTATGGATGATTCTTGAAAACATTTTGCTAAGTAAAAGAAGTCAGTCACAAAGATAACTCCTATGGTTCTGTTTATGTAAAATATCTGGAATAAACAAATTCCTGGAGACACAATGTAGATCAGTGGTTGCCTACAGCTGGGTAGGGAGCAGAGCTTGGGGAAGAACCGCTAATGTGTATAGGGTTTCTTTTTAGAGTGTTGAAAGTGTTTTAAAATGACTGCAGATGGTGGTGATGGTTGCACAATCCTGTGAATTCACTGGACTTTAAATGGGTAAATATTATGATATATGAATTATATCTCAATAAAACTGTACATGAAAAAACTACAACAAATTTAAAACCAAAGATTTTAATTTCGTTAACTGGTTTTGTAGAGCACAACATTTTAGAGCCAAAAGGCACCTTAGAGATCACTTAGTTCATTCTCTTTTATATGTGATATGAGAAAAAATGAAGTCTAGAGAAATTGATTTTTCTGAAAATTTATAGGTAGTAACAGAACAAGATATATAAACCTTCCATTTGAATTTTTAAAATGTATTGAGATTTGCCAAACTCCACAGAAGCCCTCTTCATAGCTAAATAGGAACTATCATGTTGTCATATTCAGTAATTTATTAATGTGACCTATCAAAATATCCACATGTGTCTTTAATTACTTTTTTGGGGGATGAGACAGAAATACCAAAACTAACAAGGAAGTAAGAATATATAAAGACAAACAAGATATTATAGAAATATATACTCACATTCCTTGGAGAATCTATTAAATTAAAGAAATACATAAAATTGTCTTTGAAGGAGAGACTTTTTTTTTTAATCTCTGTGCTGTAATGGCAGACATGAATATCTAAAAATTATTTTGTAACCCAAGTAATATTTAATTTTAACTAAGGAGAAAAAAATCTTTATGCTTTCAGGATTTATTCTATAACTTTCAATTGCTTCTACATTTTGGCTTCATGTAAAAAAATAATAAATTATCTTTAAAAAGAAAATTTGGATTTGGATTTTCTATTTGCCTATGCAGGTGATGAGATATTAAATCATCCCCTGCTATAGCTGTTCTTAGTTTTTTTTGGTGTTAATATTTAAGACTACAACCTTCTTAGAGTTTTACATTAATTCAAAATTTAAAAAAATATTGAATTTTAGAGGTGCAGGGGGATTTGTAAGAACTCATGTAACTAAAATTTGCAAATTTGTAGCTTAATAGGCTGCATACTTCTCAGAGATGAATTTTATTTGGCTTCTGCAATATATTTTTAAAATCTAAGAAATCTTTAACAATTGACAGGTTTTGCATAAATATCTGAATTTCTGTGTTCTCTTGAGAAATCGAAGGGTTTTCTAAGGTGGCTCTCCATTCATGCATGTGGTTTCGGCTGCAGTTGGGTGCCAGCTGCTCCTTTTGGACAAGATGTGTGCCCCCAGGGGGCCACAGCTCCTCTGGGCCAGCTTCTCTCATTTACCTCCTTCTTAGCCCTTTGGGTTTGCAGCTGTTGATTTTGCCCAATCATCTCTTTTCCCCCCTAACTCTCCCCATAAGACACTTCATCAAATGAGTGTGTACCTAGTCAGATAACTCAGAACTCATTGTCACGGTGACCCCCTTCTATTGGTTAAAAGCATCATAAACCTGCTGATTATGTAAGAGAATCAAATTGAATTTCCCAAAAGAGAAAATTGAGAAACCTGAAAGTATTTTAAATCTTTAGATAGAAACATTCTCAATGGTGATGAAAATTAGTTCCTGGGACAAAAATTTTAGAAATCGCTATGGTTTGTGGTTCTAAAAATGACTGTAGTTACATAAATAGATATAGGGTATCTGTGGTATTAAAGTTTTGTGGGTTAAGAGAAGGAATTAAGAAAAAAATTAAAGGGCACTGAGGGTGTGATGGCAAAATTTAAAAAGCTGAGAAACCCTGAACTAGAGCGAGGACTAAGGACTCAGAAAGACTAATTTAAATGCCTGGCTCAGTATTTTCCTGTCACATGTGGCTCCATCTGGTGGGAAAACCCTGAATAATTATATAAAGAAAATACTAATCAAGTCACAGTGGAGACACCGCCTACAGTCCAACTACACAGGAGCTGTCTGATCCAACTGCCAAAATGACCAGGCATTTCTTTCCTTACATTCCAAGTTTCACTGAGATATAATGCACATACAGCATTGCGCAGGTTTGAAGTATACAACATGTTGATTGGATACACATATATATTTTATGAAATTATCACCGCAATATGGTTAGTTACATATTACCATTTGTGTGTGTTCGTGTGGTGAGAATATTTAATATCTACATTCTAGCAACTTTCAAGTATACAATACTAGAGGCCCAGTGCAAGAAATTCATGCACTGAGGGGGCGGGGGGGGGCTCAGCCCAACCTGTACCCTCTCGCAGTCTGGGGCCCCTTGCTCCTTACCGCCTTCCTGCTTGCTGCTCCTTACTGCTTGGCTCACTGGTCCTTAGCGCTGCTGCAGAGGGAGAGGCTCCTGCCACCACAACTGCGCCTGCCAGCTGTGAGCCTGACTCCTGGCTGAGCAGAGCTCCCCCTGTGGGAGCGCACTGACCACCAGGGGGCAGCTCCTGCATTGAGTGTCTGCCCCCTGGTGGTCAGTGCGCATCATAGTGAATGGTTGCTTAGGCTTTTATTATATAGATTATATAGACTAGGAGCCCAGCATGCAATTCAAAATCTCGTGGCGCCGCCCACCCTCGAGTCGCCAGTCCAGCCCTGCCTCGCTTCCCGGACCCCGCAGCAGCTGCAGCCACTGCCCATCTGGCCCTGCCTCCCTCTCTGGCACTTGAAGCAGCTGCATCCACTGCTGATCAGGACCTCCCCCAGTGCAGGCTTGCGGAGGCCCCTGCTGCCCTGCCCCAGCAACTTCCTCCTGTCTGGTCGACCCGTTACAGTGTCCCGGTTAATTAGCATATTCTCTACTATATATATACTAGAGGCCTGGTGCACAAAAATTTGTGCACTCGGGGGGGATAGGGGGTCCCTCAGCCCATCCTGTGCCCTCTCACAGTCTGGGACCCCTCAGGAGATAATGACCTGCTGGCTTAGGCCTGCTCCCAGGTGGCAGAGGGCAGGCCCAATCCCTAGGTGCAGCCCCTGGTCGGGCTCAGAGCAGGGCCTATTGGGGAGTTGGGGCGCTGCCCCTGTCATACACAGAGCAGGGTGGATCGGGAGGTTTCGATGCCACCCCTAGTCACGCTCAGGGTTCAGCCGATTGGGGGGTTGGGGCACTGCCCCCTGTCACACTCAAGGCAGGGTCGATAGGAAAGTTGCAGTGCCACCCCCTGTCACGCACAGAGCAGGGCCGATTAGGGGGTTGGGGCATTGCCCCCTGTCACTCACAGAGCCGCAGGGCGATCAGGGGGTTTGGGCACTGCCCCCTGTCACGCTGATCCCGGTGCTGGGAGGCATATTACCCTTTAACTATATAGGATAGAAGCCTGGTGCACGGGTGGGGGCTGGCTGGTTTCCCCTGAAGGGTGTCCTGGATCAGGCTGGGGGTCCCCACTGGGGTGCCTGGCCAGTCTGGCTGAGGGGCTGAGGGCTGTTTTCAGGCTGGCGGGTGACTGAAGCTCCCAACTGCTCCTTTTTTTCTTTTTCTTTCTTTTTATTCTGGGCCAGCTTTAGCTCTGAGGCCTCCGCTGCTGAAAGCAGGTTTCTGGCCTTTGTTTACCTTCTGTATTTGATACAATGTTGCGGTCTGGCTGGCTGAAGCCCAGCTGACTTAAAGGAGGTTTCTGGGGTTTGGTTTAGCTTCTATATTTGCAATATAGTTGCTTAGATTTGCAGCTGAGAGGCTGGCAAGTCAGGCGGGGAACGTTGGAGTCCGCCGTCACTGGAGCAAGCAAGCCTCCCTGTTCGCTTCAGTGCCTGGCTGCCGGCCACCATCTTGGCTGGCAGTTAATTTGCATATCGCCCTGATTAGCCAATGGGAAGGGTAGCGGATGTATGGCTAATTACCATGTTTCTCTTTTATTAGATAGGGTATATATATTTTAAGCATAGTCATCATACCATACATTAGATCCTCAGAACTCATTCATCTTATAGCTGTAGGTTCGTTCCCTGTGATCAACATCTCCCCATTTCCCCAATCCACCAGCCCTCGGAAACCACCATTCTGCTCTCAGTTTCTGAATTTAGCTTTGTTAGGTTTCACATATAAGTGGGCTCATAGAGTACTTTCTCCGTTTGACTTATTTCACTCAGCATAATTCCATTAAGGTCGATGCATGCTGTTTCAAATGGCAAAATTTCTTACCTTTATATGACTGAGTAATAGCCATATACATTTGCCACATTTTCTTTATGCACACACAGACAGCGGGCACTCGTGTTGTATTCATGTCCTGGCTATTGTGAATCATGCTGCAATAAACATGGGAGGGCAGATATCGCTTGGAGATAGTGATTTAATTTTGTTTGGGTCTGTACCCAGAAGTGGGATTGCTAGATCACCTGGTGGAAAAGCCAGGGTAAAACAGAGATTTTAGCATCGCTGACACAGGTGTAAATTGCTGCAAGATAACCATTTTGGGAGAGCAATTTGAAACTGCCTGATAAATTGAACAGGTGCATAACCTGTGACCCAGTGCGTTCTCTGTACGAGAGAGAAACTTTTCTGCCTTTGTTCAGAAAGATGCACGAGCAAGAACACTCAAAGCAGCATTGTTTGTGATGTAGTGGCAAACCCTAAATATCCGTTTATGGGGATTCGGGTAGATAAACTGCCATAAGTCTGTTGGATAGGAGTCTTAAAATATTTAAAATGAATGAGAACTCCTTTTATCAACACGTATAAATCTTGATGCCTAATGTTAAGTGGGAAAAATGCAGTAGTGTTAAGCGGGGGGAAAGTGCCACAACTGAATAGAGAAAGCCTGATACCATATGTGAACTTCAAAATGAACATTAAACAATACTGTGTATCATTCTCAGTACCCACATACATAGTGTTAAATATAGGTTTTAGGTACATGAATATTTGTTACTCTTTGGTATGTTAAATTTTTAGTTTAAAATTCAGAATAACACATTTTAAAGCAGTATAAGGGTCCAGAAATGTGTAGAAATTCTCTCAATCTGGTCATTGGTAGCTCAAAATAAACAAAACAATCTCATATTTACTGATGAAAATATTACAACTAATTCCACTGAAATAAGGAACAAAAGTTCCTACTCTCAACTTGCTCCTTAGCCAATGCCATGTGATTAGAGAAAGAAAGAAGAATTATAAATATTGGAAAGGAAAGGCCAAAAATGTTTCTGTTTTCTATCTAGAAAATGAAATAGACTAAAACAAGCATGCTTAAAACTAGCAAGGGTACTCAGGAAAATGGCTAAACAGAAGTGCAAGTGTATTAATCAGTAGTTCTTTCCCTGCATTACCCATAACCAATTAGAAAATGTAATTAGAAAAAAAAGTATTTAATCTCAAGAGCAACAAAAACATAAACACCTAGGATTTAAAGAAGATATGCCCAAGGGCTATTTAATGAAAATTATAAAACTTTACTGAAGGACATGAACAGTGACCAAAATTAATTGAGAGATTATTTTAAATTCTCTATTGTTGCATAATGAAACATTCCAATACTGGGTTACAAGTGACATTGTTAAAATAACGACTTACATTTTCCTCAGGATTCCGTGAGTTGGTAATTTGTATGGTGCTTCTGTTGGTCTCAGTTGAGATCACTCACATGACTGTGGTCATTTGAGGGCTTGACTAGCACTGAAGGGCTCAAGAACTGAAGTGGGCTTCACCCACTTATCTGGCAGTTTGTGTAGCTATCAACTAGGGTACCTTGGTTCTCCTCCTTCAGTGTGCTAGCCTGGGCTTCTTCACAGCATGCTAGTCTCCGGGTTCCAAGAGAGAAGATAGAAGTTTCAAGTCCTCTTAAGTTCTAGCATCAGACCTCAGTATAATTTTGCCACATTCTATTGGTCAAAGAGTCATAAGCCATTACAGATACAAGGAGTGGAGAAATGTGTATTGCACTCTGTGTGCCCACCACCTAAAGTCAAGTCATCTTTCATCATCATATATTTGGCCCCCTTTAACCTTTACTATTTACCCCCTAATCCTAACCCCAACCCCTTCCCTCTGGTAACTACCATATTGTTGTCTGTGTCCATGAGTTTCAGTTTTATATCCCACATATGGGTGAAATCATATGGTTCTTAGCTTTTTCTGACTGACTTATTTTGCTTAGCATAATATTCTCAAGGTTCATCCATGCTATTGCAAATGGTGGTATTTCATCTTTTCTTATGGCTGAGTAGTATTCCATTGTATATACGTATCCTATCTTATTTATCCAGTCACCTATTGAAGGACACTTAGATTGTCTCCATGTCTTAGCCACTGTGAGTAATGCTGCAATGAACATAAGGATACATGTTTCTTTGTGAATAAATGTTTTCAAATATTTGGGTAGATACCTAGAAGGGGGATTGCTGAGTCCTATGGTAACTCTTTTAAATTATAACTTTCCTGGGTAGAATAATCTTGGTTGTAGGTCCTTGCTTTTCATCACTTCAAATATTTTGTTCCAATCCCTTCTGGCTTACAAATCAGCTAACAGTCTTATGGAGGCTATCTTTTAGATAACTAACTGCCTTTCTCTTGTAGCTTTTAGGACTTTCTTTTTGTCTTTAGATCTTTGACATTTTGAGTATGATGTGTCTTGGAGTGGGCTTCATTGGGTTCATTTTCTTTGGGACTCTTCGAGCTTTCTAGACTTATATATCTATTTCCTTTGCCAGTTAGGGAAGTTTTCTGTCATTTTTTCAAATAGATTTTTCAACATCTTGCATCTCTCTTCTCCTTCCAACATCCCAATATTGTGAATGTTGGTACACTTGAAATTATCCTAGAGGCTTCTTACATTGTGCTCCTTTCTTTTTTCTTCCTTTTTCTTCTTGCTGTTCTGACTGGCTATACACTCCTCCTTATATTGCAAATCACTGATTTGATTCTCTGCTTTATCTACTCTAATGTTGATTCCCTATAATTTAGTCTTCATTTCAGTTAGTGAATCCTTCACTTCTGACTGGTTCTCTTTTATGGTTTCCATGTTCTTTTTTATGCTATTGAGTTCACACTAACTTCCTCAAGCATCCTTATAACCAGAGTTGTTTTGAACTCAGTATCTGGTAGTTTGCTTGCCTCTATTTCATTTAGTTCATTTTCTGGGAATTTCTTCTGTTCTTTTATTTGTGGCACATTTCTTTGTCTCTTCATTTGGGTTGCTTCCCTGTGTTTGTTTCTATATATTAGGTAGAGCTGCTATTTATTCTGAGTTTGATAGAGTGGTCTCATGTAGTAGGTGTCCTGTAGGGTCCATTGGTGCAGCCTCATCTTATACCCAAGCTGGGCACTCCAGGTGTGCCCCTGTGTGGGCTGTATGCATTTTCCTGATGTAGTGATTCTTGATTGCTGTTGGCATATCACTGGGAGGGATTGACCCCCAGATTGATCAGTTTTGAGAACCAGCTGTGACTACAGCAGAGGAGCTGCTGAAAAGGGCCTGACCCCACAGAGTGAGACTCACTTCAGTGGAACTCTGGTACCTAACAAGTTCACTCTTTGAGTAGGTCGCTCATAGAAGTGGTTGGGTTGTAATCCAGTGTGGTCTGAAGCTATCTACCAGCTGCACTGGCTCTGAGGCCTCTAGGGAGGTGCAAGATCAGCCACCATCTGTGCCCTGTCCAGGACCACCAGGCATAAGCTGCAGAGAGATTAGAAGATGGCTGCTACTTGTGCTGGTGTTTGAGGTGCCTGGGGGAGGCCACACTTGCAAACTGAGTCTGGCTGCTACTAGTGCCCGGCCTAGAACCACTTAGCAAGAGATATGGGGTATGTAGAGGCCAGATGCTGCTTTTTTGAGAGATTTTAGGAAAGTCTGAAGCATGAGTCAAGAGAGGCTATTTGTATAAAAAAGCCACTGGAAACACCTTGGTTGGCCCAGGATCTGGGTGGAGCAGGATCTGAAAATCACTACAATGTGAGCCAGGTTGATGGAGACTCAGATATAGGGCCCATTTGCTGCCTCTGTGGGAGGAAGGCTCAATAAAGGAACAATGGCCTCTACTGGCAGTTCTGAAGCCAGACGATTAAGTTTCTCCCCTTATGTCCCTGGCGTCTTGTGAGCAGCTGCCCCAGCACTAGGGCTCAGTGGAAGTGAATCCCTCTAAGTCAGTGGTCGGCAAACTGCCACTCATGAGCCACATGCAGCTCTTTGGCCCCTTGAGTGTGGCTCCTCCACAAAATACCGACTTCTGCGCATTGGCCAGGAAGTTTCAATCGCACCCGCATGTGGTATTTTGTAGAAGAGCCACACTCAAGGGACCAAAGAGCTGCAGTTTACTGACCACTGCTCTAAGTCCATGTATGGGCCCTTTAAGAGGAACTTCCTGGTATTCTAGAAACCCTCCTTTTCACTGAGCCACCATCCCTGCTTGTTTTTACAGCCAGAAGTTATGGGGACTTCTCTTCCCTGGGTGGGGGTTGTGATGTGGGCCTGGAACCTGTTGTTCCTCAGCTAGGACCTCCACAGCAGCTGAGATATTCCTCCCGATTTTTATCTGCCACACATGTGGGTGTAGAACCAGCTCAGTCAGCATCTCCGCTCCTCCTTCAAGTCTCTATGTGGCTTCTTTATATCCTTAGTTATAGGGCTTCTTTTCAGCTAGATTTCAGGTGGTTCTGAATGATGATTGTTCTGTAGTTCACTTGTAATTTTGATGTGGTTAATGGGAGGTTTCGAGTACCATGTTTACCCATGCCACTATCTCAGAACTCCTGTTTTACCTTTTAAAGAAATTTTAGCCCACCCTTCTCTCCACGAGGGAATAGCATTCTCAATTTAATTAAACACTGTATAGAAGATGAACTTCTTTGAGACTTCTCTTATACATTTCATTTTGACAGCTGCTGTTACATAGGGCATCTTTAATGTCATATTCTACATTTTATGGTTTTTTAAGAATTATTTCTGCCCTAGCTGGCTTTGCTCAGTGGATAGAGCATTAGCCTGTGGACTGAAGGGTCCTGGGTTCAATTCCGGTTAAGGGCACATGTCTGGATTGTGGGCTCGATCCCCAGTGGGGGGCGTGCAGGAGGCAGCCTATCAATGAGTCTCTCTCATCATTGATCTTTCTTTCTCTCCCTCTCCCTTTGCCTCTGAAATTAATAAAAAGACGTGAAAAAGAATTCTTTCTATTGTTTTTAGCATATTAATGGTATTTAAAGCTTAATCCTTTAATCTTTATTTACTAGGCTTTGGGCTTTTTATTTTTCACATCAGAATTATTTGGAGCATGAGATTGCTGGAAGGAGGTGACTAAAAGAGAAGATTGAATAAACTCTTAAAGTGAAAAAAGTTTTCAGATAGTTGGAAATATTCTATTTATCAGCTAAAGCTGTAGCAAAGTGCGTTGGCTTTCGATTTTTTTTACTATACCCATTTCCTGAATCATTTTGGTTTTTCACTTGTGTGCAAAGGCATTTAATGGAAAATAATGAATTCAGCAGTATATGGGGACATCACAGTTAAAGCTTTTGCTGGATCTCCACAAAACATTGCTTTTCATAAACTGTTTTCCTAACAAGTCATGTTGCCTCTCAGTGGGATTTGCAGAGTTTAGAGTGTATTCTAACCAACTAGCCCCAGATGGAAAATACACTCTTGAAATTGGATGGTTTTTTAAGTGTAGCTCTCTACAGCCTTTTCAAAGGAAAATAAAAGCTTGAACAGAATTCATTTAATAGCATGGCCTATAATTCCCCCAGCATCCCATGGATTTAGATGTTTTTGCTTTTGGCAGTGGAATTTTTCTAATTTAATTAACTCATTAGCGTAAGCAGATGACACAGTGTGAAAATTCTTTTCCCTAGTCAGTTAACGAAATATTCTTCCAATCCACTGGGGTTGTGTGCACAACTTATTTATTTTAAAAGTTATTTATTTATCTGTTTTATTTGTACACTGACTTCCCCTTAAGAGTTTATGGGCAACATGTAGACATTTCATGTAATGAACTAGAAACCTTTCTAAAGTGATAAATGGGAAGAGGCAGAGGAGGGAACTAAACAGCAGGGAAAATCTTTACAAAGAAAGACCGAGAGAGAAAGAACAGATGGTTGGAGAAGAGCAACCAGAGCTGAAATGCTTATCCTGGTCCAAACCCCTGCCATTCTGTCTCTTCGTTTTTAGTTCAAATACTGGAAAAATGCAGCAAAAGTTCGTGTCTGGAAATCAGCTGGAAATACTGTGAATAAGAATAAAGGCAAGTTTTCCAGGATTATCTAAGTGGGATTCTCCTTTGTGCTAAAATCATTCATTCATTCACCCTTTTTTTTTTAACCTTTTTGCTATGAATATAGAAATCATTATTCCCTCT
Source organism: Myotis yumanensis (assembly GCF_028538775.1). Taxonomy (NCBI): domain Eukaryota; kingdom Metazoa; phylum Chordata; class Mammalia; order Chiroptera; family Vespertilionidae; genus Myotis; species Myotis yumanensis. The sequence goes on from NW_027223759.1 coordinate 78,265,725, forward strand.
TAGATTTAGACTTCCTTGATATTTGAGGATTGTACTTCATTTCTTCTTTCTTTCATCTTCCCTTTTCTTCTTCTTCTCCTCCTCCTTCTTTCTCTTCTCTCCTCCTTCCCCCGCTCCCCTCCTGTCCCTTCCCTTTCCCTTCCCCTTCCTCTATACTTCCTCCTCTCCCTCTCCTCTTCTCTCCTCTCCTCTCATTAGGGCCTAACACAGGGCATAGAAGAAAATATACATTGAGTAAATATCACTGAATTCTGGATGAAAAGAATTCTGTTGAGTTATATCTAACAGTCATCGAGCATCTTCTCTGGTATTTAAAACATGCATCATTTTATTTCTCAGAGCAATTTCATTAAGGTGATTGCTGTTATTATTACCTTAATTGTATCCATGAAGAGACTTAGGCCAAGATATTACATTGCTCAGGGTCACTAACATTGCTCAAGATCACAGGCCTTTTCAGTTGAAGAATTTAACTTAGGATGTCTGGGATGCTGCTACCCAATGATGGTGGTGTGGGATAGTCAGGCTTGATGGAGCTCAAACAGAGAAGGGGGGACACCTTTGCGTCCATGCTAAGAGAGAAACACAGCCCCCAGTTTCTGTAGCAAATAAATATTAGGTAAAAGGAAGTGTTGACACTGATTTGTGCACGTTAGAAAGGTGAATTTTATGGTATGTGAAGTATATCTCAATTTTAAAAAGATTTAAAAGATAAGGGTTAGAAATTACTGAGTTTGGGACATATTAAAGGCTCCAAGAGTTTTCCCTGTCCTCCATTCCAAAGGTACTTAGTTGGAAGTAATATGGATATTTTAACTGTCTCAGCTTACAAAGCCATGTGTTGAACGATGCCGGGCTCCCCACACCCAGACTCTGCTGTGCTCTCTCGCTCTCCATGTTGGAGGTGCTGTTTACCTGGGAGGGGCCGTGGGCCGGGATTCTAAGGGGTTCTTCTGGCTTTTAAGTCATCAGCTCTAAGCTACTGCACAGCATGTAGGGTGAGAGGTTTAATAAACATGAGCTCATGAAACCCTTTTTTTAAAGCAGTTTTCATCGTCATGCAAACATTTCTCGACTTCAAAGGAGAAAGCTGTTGTCACATCCGTGAGAGAGTGTTTCCAGCCATGCATTTTTCTGGCGAGGACGGACACCGCATTCGGGGAGTCTGTTAGCATCAGTCTTCCCAATCAGTGTCAGGGTGCTGCTAGGATGAAATAGACACCTTGTGGTTGAAAATCACATGATTTGGTGTGTTTTATATACTCATGTCCAGCATGGAGACAGCAGTTTTCTGTTTACTCAGAGTGCATGTGCACACTCACACACATGTGCAACACATGCATACTCATGCACACACATATACACATACACATACATGTACACATATATACATACACGTGCACATGTCCACACACCTTTACCTACACACCTCATGAATGGATGTATCAATTGCAGGTTACTGAGCCAGTGTATCTTCCAAAAGGAAGCGGGTGTGTGTGTGTGTATGTGTGTGTGTGTGTGTGTGTGTGTGTGTGTGTGTGATGCGTAAGGCCAGCCCTCTGCTGTTCTTTACAGAGGCTTAATGGATGGGTACGAAATGATTTTAATGTAAGGCTGACAGGAGTTTCAAACATTCTGTTTGGTAGCGCTAAGCAAATCTCACACATTCATAATTCCTGCTGTTGGCACTGTGAAATGAGAGCAAGGCGCTCACGGTGGAGAACAGTGGACAGGAATGAGGGAGTGGGATTTGGGAGCATTTGAGTCAGGACTTTTTGACCCTCTTGTTCTTGGAGTTGGACATTGCTTCCTTCATTCCCTAAGTTGTGCCCTCCCTCCGCGTTTCTACGATATCTGCATGTTAATTTGGAATCTAGATTTGATAGTTCTGTCTTAACTCAAATCTAGTTCCTGCACAAAGCAAGACCAGTAGGACTGTGAGCAAGCCTGAGAGGGTGGGGTGAGGAGAAGGAAGGTGCTGGTCCAAATTGTTTGTATCTAATATCTATCTTATTTGGCCTCAGAGTGTGCAGATTAAGAATTGCCATTAACAAGAAGGCAGATGTTGCTGCCAACATGGTAGAGCCATCAGACACTGGAAGAAAGGGAAGCAGATAAAGAATGCGGGTACTTTCCCTTCAAACTGGTGCTCCCTTGGTTGGGTTTTGGAGTCATTCTGGGATCTTAAAACAATAATGACTGGGTCACACTCCTAGTGATCCTGGTCATTTGGCCTGGGATGGGCCTCAGGGACTCGCCAGGTGACTGGGATTTGCAGCAGTTTGAGAACCACTGTTCTGACCAGCCCTCTCTGCTGTTGCCATCCTCTGGTGCCTGGGACCTCTGTCCCTGGAGATTCCACTGGTCTGCAACGGGGCCTGCTCCTGGCTGTTACACAGGCTTCCAGGAGGTTCTGAGGAGCTCCAAGTGGGCAGAGCTGCCCAGCTGTCTTCTCAGGGACAGGAAACGCACTGCCCTTTGGTTGTCTTTGGCACGTTCAGTTCTGAAATTATTCTTTTTAGGATCTCCAGGAGCCAGTGCGGTGGGTGCTGCGGTGGTGGGGCCAGTGAGATTGACAGTCAGTTCTCGGGATGTTAACTGCTGCAAACAATCGTTTTTCACCTGTTTGTGACTTAATGAAGCCGACTGAAAAGTATCGTGAATAGATGTGGAAGGGCTTTTTCTCATGGGATCTCATTGGAGCCGCACAATAACCTGTGGAGAACAGATTAGGAAATGTTGATGCACAGAAGTTAGGGAACATGCTGAAATTCACAGGGCAAAGAGGGCTGGGAGCCCGATCTTCCAGTGTCTTACGGCTCTACCATGTTTCTCCATCTCGTCTGCCACTGCTATTACAATTTCCTAGCAGGGGTGCGGTGTGGGGGGAGCAGGGAGGCAGAAATGAGATGAAGAAATGTGTGTGAGTGTGTGAGCCTGTGTGTGAGTCTACATGTGAGAGTGTGAGAGTGTGTGTCTGCATGTGTGTGACTGCATGTGTGTGACTGTGTCCATGTGAGGAAATGTGCCTTTGAGATTTTATCGGAAGATGTTATTTGGTTATTGAAAGTTATACATTTTGTTAACAAAGTCCAGTAGAAAAAAAATCACTGATATCTCTAGGAATATTAAAGGCTCTGTGTACCACTGAAAGGCCATTACTGTCTGTGAATAAAATTAAGGAGAATTTATTAAAGCCAACTCAGATTTCTACAGACGCAAATAAGTAGTATTGTCATCCCCAGAGAGGCATGTGAGGGGGAGAGATCAGTAACAATGACCATCATCCAAAAATAGATGCTTCATATCCTGTCTTCCTTCAGCTCTCTGGCCATCCCTCCCTCCCCCGCTCCCACAGGGAGGGCAAGGCGCTCCGTGCATCCCTCAGAGGCAGGTGTGCTTTCTTTGTAGCCAGGATTGCGAGAAGCCAGCGGAAAGACAGGAACACAATGGGCCATGGCACTTTGTAAGTGCAGGCAGGGCCTAAGCAGTCATTTTAGGTTGATAATTGTTTTTAAATCATGATAAAACCTTTTCTTTGAGGCTTAAGTATGCCTGTATATGTGGCAAAGTAAGTGCAGTGTTACACACGGGCCTAGCATCTCTTTGCTTTAGGGATGTTACATTGCTGCCTTGCTCTCTGCATGCTCACCGAGACAGTTGTAAACATTCCCTCATTTATTCACCCACACAAGCAACAAATGATCCTTCAGTGTGTGCCGTGTGGGTATGCACAAGGCATTATACCCTCTATGGGAACATGGAACATAAGACACTGTCCCTGCTCTCCAGGAACTTAGTTTTGGGGGACCTTTAAGTCGGTGCTGTTACTTCAGGAGGCTCACAGGAAGGAAGCCAGGAGTTGTGCACGGAAAGCTGCTGCCTGTCCAAAGGTATCTGTCTCTGGGGTGTGCTCAAGCCAGGGAATGAGAAACTGCTCTGGATATTTCAGGCAGAGAGGGCTTCACTGCATGAATTTGTTATGAAGCTGTTGGAAGGGGCGGGGGGGGGGGGGGGAGGCATGAGGTGGCGGTACTTCCCCTTCCCCGGGGAGGAAAGCTGCGGCTGGCTGCCTTTTCTTATGCTGACTGGTTAGGGGCACCAGGGAAGTCACTGGAACCTCTAGTGCACTGCTGTTGAGGCTGGGCATCTGGAGCTGGAAGCAGAATGGCGTCTTCCTTCCTGTTGCCTTCTGATCTCTCACTGCCCTCTGTCAGCAGAATCCAACGTGCCCGGCTGACTAAGAAATCTGTAGTTTGCACCTCTTGACTTGCAGTACGGAGATGAATGGATATAGCACAGCCAGGTGGGGTGCATGGTGGTGGTGGTGAAATCAAACAGTGAAATAGCCAGAGGAGAGGGATAGGGCCTGGGAGTAGCCAGTGACCCCAGAGTTCTCTCGCAGCAGCTTAGACTCAGAAATCTGATTACTAGTACATTGAGATGTAACCAGGCTTTGACATCTGATCAAAACTAACTCTTATGGACTGAACTGGACCCCTAAAAATTCATATGTGGAAACCCTAACACCCAATGCAGTATATTTGGCAATAGGATAGTTTTTTATTGATTTGAGAGAGAATCATCGATGTGAGAGAAATACCGATCGGTTGCCTCCCCCGCTGGGGATCCAATCCACAAGCTCTGGTGTATGGGATAACACTCCTACCAACTGAACCACTTGGCCAGGGCTGGTGATAGGCCTTTCCAGAGGAAATTAAGGTTAAGTAACATCTTAAGAGCAGGGCCCTTATTCAATAGGACTATTGTCCTTATAAGAAAAGGAAGATAGCCAAAACCGGTTTGGCTCAGTGGATGGAGCATCGGCCTGCGGACTGAGGGGTCCCGGGTTCGATTCCGGTCAAGGGCATGTACCTGGGTTGCGGGCACATCCCCAGTGGGAGATGTGCAGGAGGCAGCTGGTCGATGTTTCTCTCTCATCGATGTTTCTAACTCTCTATCTCTCTCCCTTCCTCTCTGTGAAAAAATCAATAAAATATATTTAAAAAAGAAAAAAAAGAAAAAGAAGATAGACCAGAAGCATGTGTGCAAAGGAAAAGGCCATGTGAGGACACAGAGCAGGCAAATGCAAACTAAGGAGAGAGCCTCATCAGAAACCAGCCCTGCAGGCACCTTGAACTTGAATGTCAGGCTTCCAGAACTGTGAGAAAATAAATATCTGTTGTTTAAGCCACCTAGTCTGTGGTATTGTGTGATGGCAGTTCAAGCTGATTAATATACTAAGCAAATCCCTAACTCATGAATATAGAGTCAGATGCCAAATTGCAAATTGTATTGAAAACATAACTTTACAAAAGATGGCCTATGTACATTTGCTGGTCAGCACATTCCTCTATAAGTTAACCTACATAGGAATCAACTAAAATTAGAAGGTTGCTTGACAGTAGTCTCTGAGCAAGAGCGTTTATTGCATGATACAGATGGCCAGTGTAATACCAACATGTGGTTGGGATGTGACCTACTCATTTGCCTTCTAGACCTGTAGCCCTTGCTGGTCATATGTTAATGTGGGTACTCTTCTTCCCTGATGGTACTGCAGGTGGAGTGTGTCAGCCTTCCTGGCTTTTCCTTCTTGGATCCCTTCTCTTTTCATGTTGACATAACCTGGTTGCCACTTTTTTGGGGGTGGGGTGTTGCTTTGATCCTTTTGAATAACTTTGATAGTTTCCATGATTGTTTTATGGTTTAACACATACATTTTCAAGGTCTTGGGATGGGGGTAGGACATGCACTTAGGTTGAAGTTTGGCCAGGACACACAGCTGCAGTTATACTGCCTGTTGCCCTGGGCTGTGTCCTTATGATTGGTCAATACCTGTGCTGTGTCAGTTGATAAATGTTTTGAATGTCAATCTCTGCCTCTGTAATTGGAAACATAAAGTATGAAAATAAATTGACCAGGCTAAGCTGTTCAATCAACCATCCACCTGGTAGACTAGGCTAATAGAGAACTGTCAAAAGGATCCCCATTTCCCAAAATGACAGCCTCATTAGCCTATTATGGAGCATAAAATCCAGTCACCAGAGTTTCTCCTTAATGAGTTTCATCACATTTATCGGAAAAGATAACAATGTTTAATACTTAAAGTTTACCTACTATGTGTCAGGAACTTCTCTTTAAATGGACCATCTCAATCATCATATCAACCTCACTATGAAGGTCCTACTATTGATTATATTTTATAGCTGAATCAACTGAAGCTTAAATAGGTTAAATAATTTGTTTAATGTTATCAGCTAGTAAAGAGTAACGTAGAGAATCAAATCCTAAGATTGAAACATTGTGTTTACAACAAGCAAGTTTCCTTGGCCTGCAGTTGTTGCTTACATCTCAGCACTTTGCTCACACGTTATCTTCCTAGCTTGTTTTGTTCCCTATTCTGGACACACAGAATTTTCCCAGATCCTTCCCAGCAGTAAGACTGACCTCCCTCCCTGGCATGCTCTTTACGTGCTTATACATGGCTGGCTCCCACCTTTACCATTCTATTTAAAATGTTCTCCCCTTCCACATGCTTGAAACTGTTACACCACCTACTGGGGATTATTTCCTTCAGAGCAAGTACCTACCACCATTTGGAGTTGTTTGTTTGCTTCTTTATTTTCTCTATCCTCCTATTAGAATGTCAGGAACCTAGCCTGTCTTAGACATGGCTGTGTCATCAACATCTAAGTACTGAGTCCTCTGTGGTAGTCAAGAAATATGTGCTAAATGTCAAAGGATTATCTATTGTGACTCATCAAACCCCATGGCTCTTTGGATTAAGACTTAGGAGGACATGCTTTGATGCAGGGGGAAGTCTCAGTGTCTGATTAGTCTCTCTAGTTGGATTCATTATTACAGAGAGTATTCTGAGCTACTGGTACAGCCAGTCACTGAGATCAGGAAGGGGCTGCAAAGAAGGTGGAACAGCTGAAAGTGGGAGATGTAAGTCTTCGAACAAATTTCAGATGACTAGTAGTTTTGTCTATAGTAGTAGAGTAGAGCTAACTTAGTTCTGAAAAATGCTTTGGAGAGTTTGTTTTTAACTATTAGGCTCTACGGAAAAGCAACTATTAAGAACTTACTATATTGAAAGAATTATCCTAGGTGATGATGGTGATTAATAAGGTAAGCCACCGAGGACTTGTATGAAACTTGGGAGAGAGAGAAATCATTGCCAAATGGAGTGACTAGGAAGGTATTGTGAAGGAGATGGGAGCTGAGCCAGGCGTTGGAGCAAGGGGAGGAATAGACCAGATGGAAGTGAGAGGTATGATCAAAAGCATGGACTCAGGGATATGCCTAGTGTGGTTGGGATTGCAAAGACTAGTTGGCAGGAAGTAGACCTTGAACATGATGTTGAAAAATTTGGATTTTATCCTGAATTCAGAATAAACTCCTAGGAGTTTCTGAGTGGACCAGTAATGAATTAAAATTAGTGTTTCTGAAAAATGAGAGAACGACTCAGATGGAGACGGGAGCCTATGGAAAAGGGGTCCATCAGTTTCCTGCAATTGACTATAATTTGGGCAGACTCTGTCTGGGGCACAGCTGTCTCCACTCTCCTCCTAGTGGAGGAAACCAAGAAAAGGAGGCCACATGCTGTGTGTGGTCTGTGAAGTAGAATTCCTTGCATCCTCTTCAGAGTTGGAGCAGTTGAGAGAGTTGTGAAAAATATTTATTTTCAATTTTATGAAAAGGCTTTGGTATAGCATTTTATGAAGTTCAGCTCTTCGATATCAGCAGGACAATGGATTTGTGCAGATTAGGAGCATTTTTTGCGGATCAGAGCATTTCTGTATCTCAAAGTGCCTTCCGAATCATCAAAGACATTAAATTATGTCAACTAGTATTTAAGGTTAACCAGTTTTTAATGTAATCTGTGTATAATTATACCTGACATATGGGAAAGTTGTAAGTCATTGCCTTTAAACTATTTTTTACATACATCATTTGATTGCTGTTGATTGCAGTTGAGAAACATGGATTTTAGAGGCTCAATGACTTGTTTAAAGTCACTTTGCTATTGGGGAGGAAAGCTTGGGCTCAAAGCCATTTCTCTTACTTCAAGCCTTTTCCATCTTGGTGAAAACTTGGAGCTAATGCTTAATATATATGACACATTCTTACTAACTAGAATACTTAATGATTCCAGAACAAGCAATGTCAGTGGAGTGCGGGGATTAACTATATCTCATGTGGTAGAATGCAGTGGGTGTTCAAATAAATACTCATTGATAATAATGATGTCATCTACCATGCTTTCTGAATCAACTTGTCCCAAAGGACATGTATCTTATAATGTTCCTCAAATATGTTTAAATTAAATATTTTTAATATTGACAAGAATGTTCATATGTCAGTTTTCCATCATTGGGTTTTGGGCTCAATAACTCTTAGTTATGGAGCGTGGTTTTGCCAGTTTGATCTCATGGAATTTGCAGACAGCATCTACGTGCGCAGAAACAGAATGGTGCTGGCTGATAGAGAGAGGGCGGGTGTGGAGCAAGTGTGGCATGAAATGGACTGTTTGCTTTTTTCCACAGTCTGCTGATTCGACCTGCAAACCCATTCCCCAACACCATGAGCAAAACCTATAAAAACACAGGGGCCTCCATAAAGATGACTCTGACATTTGCAACCGGAGAGATCTTTGACGTTGAGAGAGCCCAGTTCTATACTTATTATTTGGGTCTGGATATTTTTGGCTCCAGTACTTGTTCCTGGTTAGAAAGTTAAAAACAAGGGTTTAAACACTGTTCACTTGGATAGTGAAAAACATGTTCACTTTTTGCAGTGACCCTGGAAACAGAGGGGGAATTCTTATAAATCACAAAGGAAAATAAATAACTTCACCCATGGAGGGAAAGAGACAGCTTGAGAAAAGGGACTTTGGAAAAAGGCTGTCTCTAGACAGCAGTCTTGTGGTAAGTACTAAATATTCATTTACCACTCTATATGTTTTGGCTGAAAATGCATTATTCTTTGACTGTTATTTCCTGAACCCTGTGCTTTTGAAACCTCTATTTCAGTTACCCCATTAGCAATATCCCCTGGGATTTTGTTTCATTTATTTTTTACGGAGTCAAAAGCCTGTAAATTATTGGAATGTTTGTATAGTGTCTTAATAGGCAAATGTCATAATCTGTCAACATTATATATAATTACATTAATTCCAGCCGAAGTAGACTTTAACCTATACAAAAACACTACTGTACAGCTGATGCCAAATGCTGAGCCTATATATAGTCGTTCCATCACCCATTTATCTTAACTTTGGGGATAAGTTGAACAAGAATTCAATAGAGCTCCAATATTGAAGAGCGAAGAAACTCTGAGAACTTCTTAGGTATGTAAATGAGTTTAATTGTCCACAAACTTTCTTCTAAATGTTTTAATGCTGATGAGCATCATTCCTAACCATATGGTTGTGTTTGCTTTTGTGTATGAGAATCTGGTTAGTTCAGTGGTGGTGAACCTATGACACGCGAACTCATTTTTTTGGTTGATTTTTCTTTGTTAAATGGCATTTAAATATATAAAATAAATATCAAAAATATACATTTTGTTTTACTATGGTTGCAAATATAAAAAAAATTCTATATGTGACACGGCACCAGAGTTAAGTTAGGGTTTTTCAAAATGCTGACACGCCGAGCTCAAAAGGTTCGCCATCACTGGATTAGTTCAAGGAAATAGACTAAGTCCCTGATTTCTGAAGGCTGGCCACTCTTTAGTCTTTGAGCTAAAATGTGTGGGTCACCTCTTCTATTCTATAATGCATATGAACAGGGCAAGAAATCACAGCTAGCAAGTCACTCCTTCCCCTTTTGCTCGTGTACTGAGATAGGAGCTAGCTTGGTTCCTTCATTTGCTTGTTGTATAGGGATGTGCTTTATTGATTGTATACTTCCAGCAGCTGGGCTGGACTTTGGATCAGAGTATGTGTCCCATAAAATACTGGTTGAATTGATTTATCAGTTGCACTTCTCCAACTCTGCTGCTGTAGATCTTACTCTGTCATTGTACAAATTAGCTGTTTACCCTGTAACTGCTGAGGTTTCATATCACAAACTGTTCACAGACATGAGTGTCTGGGGATTGAGGAACTTTTGGGTCTACTTCTTCTTTTGTTATTTGATGCAACTTCTGTATCCCTGAGGGCTGCAAACAGAGATAGCAGCAGACCTTCAGAGGCTATAAAAACTTTAATAGTATTTTAAGTTCAGCTCCCAACGGTTATGTCCTCTCCTCATCTCTAATGTCTTCTGTCTCTAGGTAGAATATAGTGAAAATTGTGTGTGTGTGTGTGTGTGTGTGTGTGTGTGTGTTTATATCTATTCCTTTTGCAACTTATGGGGAATTAGCATAAAAAGTTCATTTCTCAGCCTCTCCTTTGACAAAGAAAACACTTCTTTCATATCAGGCTGCCATTGGGGTCTGTCTTCTGCCCAGGCAGAGACAGAGATGCTCATATAGTGTGATATGAGCAGCACAGGAAAGATTCTCTTAACACAAAACTATCATCCTTGTTGATTAGTCCCTAAAGCCCAAATTCTTCCATAGATCCCAGAGAATATGCAAGGACCCTATCAAAGCAAGCATGCTAAGCTATTGTCTTTCAGTAACTCACAGTAGCACTTACTAATAAAGATCTTGGATCATTCCCAGGTGTCATCAGATGAGCAGAGTTTTATGGAGGGAATTGGTAAACGAGAGGGGACAGAATATAGAAAGCTGGAATGCAGGGCTGGGTTGGGGCAAGTAGGGAAGGAGGAGTGGATTAGCAGGAAGGATTGGGTCCCTGAACATCAGAGAAAGAGGAAATAGTCTAAATGAAATCTTTGGCCACATTTATATTTTGCTCGGTGATAGGTTGGACTGTGAGCATAAATCAGAGCCTGTCACATTACCGGTGCTAGCGGGAAGCCCCAAACTAAGCTTGTGTTCCCGTTGGCATATGGCGCTACCCCAAGTCTTGTGGGGACTATGAATCTGTGCTTTGACTTACAGCATAAAAGAACACTGTGAAAATGAGAACTTGTTGCTTGGACCACCTAAGAAACTTAATCCTGTTCAATCTCCCTAAATGATGCTTGGGAGAGTTTTTACACTAGTGAAATACCTTTCTTATTTCCTAGAGGCAGATGAAGTGTTACATCTGTACATGTCTATGGGAAAATCCTGAAAAAGGATGTGGTCATCTGTGACTACATGGGCCAGTGTATGGGGTGCTTGCGTGCTGTTCAGTGTTATACTATTAGGCTGGGAGACTGTAATTTTCCCCTCTGTTTTAGTGTTGTGTTCCTTCCTCATATGAGATACTGCTGCTGGGACAATGACAGCAAGAATATTCTTTTCGACTTGGTTCTTTGAGCATGAGACCCACTGAAAGTCCCTTGGATGAAGTTTATTGTGACTGTCAGGAAGAGGTCGGAGGGGTTGAGATCAAAACCGACTGTTCTGTAGCCCTGACCGATGTTGCTCACTGGTTTGAACCTTGACCCACACACGGAAGGGTTAGGGTTTGATTCCCAGTCAAGGGCAAGTGCCTGGGTTATAGCCTTGGTCCCTGGTCCCTGGTCCTAGAGCATGCCGGAAGCAACCGATTGATGTATCTCTCTCACATCTATATATTTTTTCTCTCCCCCTCTTCCTCCCTTACACTCTCTCTAGAAATCAATGGGGAAAATACCCTCAGGTGAGGATTATTTTTTAAAAAGCCAAATAAGACAAAGCAAAACAAAAATTAACTGGGCTATAAAGGACTTGAATCTAAGACATGACCCTCCTTTAGGATCATGCTGACATCATACAAATAACTAGGCAAGGAACACACAGGGATGATTCTAGGGAAGGGTGGCTGGGAAATACAAGAGAAAAAAAGGGGGTGAAACACATCATATAATTCCCAAGGCATGTGTATTTTATGTTATTTTTATAAGATTTTTTTTTATTTTTAGAGAGGGATGAAGAGAGAGAGAGAGAGAGAGAAAGAAAGAAACATCAACGTGAGAGAGACTAAATTGGGAATGGTTTATCTAGTCCCCTCACTTTGCAGAAGGAGTAGTTAATACCCAGCAAAGTTCAATGCTTTTCCGGAGGTCCTACAACTAGGATACAACCAGGAGTAGAACGGCGGTCTCCTGCCTGTTTCTTCAGGTCTTTATCTCTCACTATGTGTATGATACCCCAGTAAGAGAAGAGGTCCTTTTGGAAAACTGACCAGAGGAAAGAGAAACATTAAATCCTTCAGCCTTGAAACCCCGCCACATATCATGCTGACCTGTGTGTTTGAGAGTGAGAAGGCCCAGAGGTAATTTCCAGTTTCCACTTTTGCAGGAAAAAAATTCCTCATAATGGACTGCAAGAGTAAGGTACTATTAACTTCATTACACTCTTTATTTTACATCTTTATTTTCAATCAAATCATGAAGTGTGGAGTAGAAATTATAGCTCCCTTGCAGCAAGGTACCATTTTTAGGCTGGCGGAACCACAGAGTGAAGAGACTCATGCTCGGATTCTGAAACAAACCTTCAGTGGGGGAAGTGAGTTTGTGGTTCTTAGTCACAATTTTGCTTTCAGAGCATGATGCAGGGGAGGGTGTGAGTGAGTGTGTGTGTGTGTGTGTGTGTGTGTGTGTGTGTATGCTGGTAATGCTGAACTATTCTTTAATGTTGAAGATTTTTTACTTGATAAATCATCCCTTTTAAGAAGAAAGTGACAGGTAAGTGAAACTGAAATGAGAAATATGTTTCAATGTGGGGGGTAAAGACCCAAGAGCAAGACAAGTGACTGCAAGTGCGCCTGCCCAGTGGGAGTGTGCGAGCAGCTGCACATCCCTGCGAGTAGTCTTCTTTCTGAAAACAACAAAATCGCCCCAGAAACTGAGGCCTCTCCTTGACCCAAAGCTGTTCAGCTCACCCCAGGATGATTTTTGATCAGAAAAAGTCAGCATTTCACACTGCGCTCTTTTATTCGCAGGCATCACTCCCAGGCTTCCTATGCGGCTATTTGACACGTGTCGCTGTGATAACATAACTGCTGAGAAGGCTGGGGAGTGCGTTATCTTTTTTACCAGCTCACATTTCAGTGGCAAACATTCTCTTTTAATTTGGGGAAAAATGACTTTGCTTTTGAGCACAGATAGGAGTAGCAGTTTCTCTTATGGATGATGAATTCTTTCCTGGTGTCCCCATTCCTTTCTCCCCCACTGAAAGGAAAACAAAACGTTGGCCATGCACGATCCACAGCTGTGACCGCAGGGCTGGTTGATGGACTTCCAGAAGCAGGAAAGGCCCCAATTAGGCCCCTCAGTTCATCCTTCATCCTCTTGACAGTTTACACGCAAATCATTAGAGTAATTAGGCCTTCCACAGCCCACATTAATTAGACCAATCAGCACGCATCTTTGAGAGTCTGCTTTATATTGAGGTGCTTTCGTAGCTGTGGGATGTGCTGGGTAGTTGCCACTCTCTCCTCCAGATGCACCCCACCCCTTGTTCCTGGCTGTGCACCCCTGGAGGAGGTAGCACAGGGATCTTGTCCAAAGGATCTCTGTGTTTGTGGCATCTGGTTGGGTTTGGCCAGTGGAAGGACCTAGCAGGATATCAGTGGTTGGGGGTGAAAGAGGTCAAGGTCACTGTTTTCCTGCTCTCTGCCTGCCTGGTCCTAGGCCACAGTGACTGGATTTCTCTGCCTGTGGTCCTAGCATTTGTTGGGCGACTCTCTGGCACAGCCCTGGCTGCAGCCATCACCAGCCCCCTCTGTGTTCTGGCCCTTCTGCCTACCCACACGCCTCAGGCTTCTCAGCACTAATGACTCCGGGTGCTGCCAGCCCGTCTCATGTTGGTTTGCTTTAGGTCTGCCTGCACTTTATCGAATAATTCCTTTACTGATTCTCCACAATTAGATGCATTGAGTGGCCATCTCATTCCTGCAGGGTTCCCCTGACTGATAACAGGAAATACTCCCCAGGGTGTGGAAGCTGACCCAATAAGCAGGAAAAGTAGCATAATGTGGAGGAGGCAAACCGTGTGCTGCTGACAGGGATAGGAGCCGGGATCACGGTGGGAGGCAGCAAGGAGGCTCCATGGAGGAGCTGTCCTTAGAGCTGTGCTTTGGAGCAATGGAGAGAATTTGATAGGTGAGGTTTGGGATAGAAGAGAAGATGCAACCCAAGGCTATTGTCCTGTATCCCTGGTGACAACTCATTTTATTGCCGAATTATTTTTTCCCAGGGAAATGTTTTTCTTATATCAAGTTTTGATGGTTAGTATAGGTCAACATGACTGAGCCAAGAGATGCCCAGGTAGCTGTCAGAATGTTCTGTCTGGGGGTGTCTGGGAGGCGCTTCCAGAGGAGAGTAGCATAGACTGAGTAAAGGTGGCCCTCACCTATGTGGGTGGGTGCCATCTCATCTGTGAGGACCTGCATAGAACAAACAGGCAGAGGAGGGGCAAGTTTGCTCTCTGCACGAGCTCCCACATCTCCTGCCCTCAGACATTGGTTCTCCTGGTGCTTGGGCCTTTGGAATTGGACTGGGACTTACACCTAGTTCTTAGGCCTTGGCATTTGGACCGGAAATATACCACCAGCTTTCCTGGGCCTGCAGCTCACAGGCAGATTAGGGGACTTCTCAGCCTTTCTAATCACTCGAGTCAGTATCAAAGCAGGGGTCAGCAAAGTCTGCAACAGGCCAGACAGTAAATGTTCTAGGCTCTGCAGGTCAAATGAGCAGACACAGCTACTCAACTCTGTTCTTGTAGAGGAGAGCAGCCACAGACAATACATGAATAAGTGGGTGTGACATATGTTCCAATAAAACTTTATTTACCAAAGCGGGCAGCATGCTGGATTCTACGAGATCCGCCCACAGGAGGGAAATGGGAAACTGGATAGTGCACTTTTCCTGAGTGCTGACTCTGAGTCAGGGCTTGTGTCCACCCTCAGGACATGCAATCTGCCCAGGCAGGCAGAGGAACAGGTGTGGGCTGTTACACAAAGATGCATGGACCCAAGTCACAAGAGGTTGAGCAAAGGGAAATAGTTTAGAAAGCTCAAAACTTGCTGAAGTTTTTTCTAAACACAAAATAGGGTCACGGTGAGTATTGCTCGGTGCAGCCAGTAGATTATGAAAATGAAGGGAAAAAATCTAAGTTTTGTAGTGCTTCAGGCATGTTGTAGCCTTCACTCTCTGGTGCTGCCTTTAGACCGCCCTCACCATGGGGATGCTTGATGGAGCACAGACCACAGCTAGCTAGGTAAGGTGTCTCGCTATCAAATCCCAGCTGCCCTTGACCTTTCTAGTGCTTTTCCCATTTCTCCTTTGTTAGGTTACAAGAGGTTTCTTTTATCTCAGGGGGGAATAGTATCATTATAATTAACCTGGTAATTAAATAACAGTGGAGGAACAAAGGGGGGACCAAATAGATGCATGCACAGTAAAGTTTGGGTGACGTAGGAAAGATACTTACCTGTCAGTCACACCTGGGAGCAGGTCATTGGCCAGAATAGATGTGGCCACTGCAAGAGCATGAAATCTGAGCTACATAAGCTCCTGAGCAAAGGAGTTCCCTCTCAGCCTCTTGGTTTTCTTGTTGCAGGGGGTGTGCGCTCACACGCCTGCGTTTGCCCACATGGCTCACAGCCATGTCGACCCCACACACAATGGGGTGATGGACTGTGACTAGCCTGATGCCACACAGGACTCCACCAGGGAATGGGAACTCTGGACACTGGCTTTGCTTTTAGCTCTGCTGGATCCCCAGCTGCACCTTTTCCAGGAATGGCTTAAGGGAAATTGGATTTTGCAACCCAAGGATGTAAATCCATGCAAATAAAGCTTTCTACCACATCCCATCATCCTGTGGGGGCCTCTGAAAAGTCTGTCTTTAAAATATATATTTTTGTTGATTTTTTGAGAAAGAAAGAGAGAAAGAAAAAGAGAGAGAAACATTGATCGGCTGCTTCCTACATGCACCCTGACCAGGATCAAGCCTGAAAATCAGGCCTATGCCCTGACCAGGAATCAAACCAGCAACTCTTTGGTGCATGGGACAATGCCCAACCAACTGAGTCACACTGGCCGGGGTCCCCCGGAAATTTTTATTTCAGCAGCACCTCATGAACCCCACTCCCACTAGCAATGGAGAAGTTCCACCTGCGCAATTCTCTGATAAGACTACTACGTAAAGTCTGGTGTACTCAGTGCCCTGGACTCTTGGACAAAGGCCAAGCTGCCCTGTGCAAAGCCTGGCCTTTGTCCTCTGGTGTCAGGTTTGAGATTTCCCAAGGAAGCCTCGAGGGGAGGAGGGTCAGGAACGAGAGGGAGCTGCTTATCCCACACCGCATCACTGCCCCTAGCAGGGCTGCTCGCCCAGCCGCTCCCTGTTTACCCGAGGAACGGAGACCCCGCACTGGGGCCAGGGGCTGGGAGGTGTGGTGGTGATTGAGGATCCAGCCAAGGCCCCTTTGAATAAAAGCAGCAAGTGTAGAGCAGACCCACTTCAGCCTGGGCTAGTAACCTTACCAGAGTGACATGCCGAATCTTTCCTGTTCTCCCTTTAAAGTGGAAGTGGCAGAGTTAGAAAAGTGTCCGATTCCTAAGTGCATATTTACCCCGTGAATCTGCCCACCAGCCTAGCTGAGCCCATCAATGCAGGTTAGGAAGATGCCGGAGAAATGTCCCATCCAGCTGCCCTCCGGCGGCACAGGTTCCTGGGGACTATGGATGGCGTTGAGGGACAGGTGGGCTGACAGAAGGCAGGGGAGGCTTGGCCAGGTGGGCACAGCCCACAGTACCTGGTTGCTAAGGGTCGTAATGGGGCTCTGGACAAGCAGGGAGAGGTCAGAACCCAACAAGAACAGTGCTGGGAGATGTGAGCGGCCCTGCTACCGAGGCCAGAGACTGATGGGGGGCAGGCCAGAGGAGCAGAAACAGAACACGTCCAAGCTATGAGCATGCGGGAGGTCAGCAGTGGGGCTGACAGTCTAACACTGAAGCCATTTTAGCAGACCCCTCATCATGTTCAGGCGGAGAATCTGGCATCGAGGTTCTCCAGGAAGGCTTCCTTCCCTGAGTAGTAATAGCTGAAATTTATTGAGATTTGCTCTGTGCCAGGCACTCTGCGCCGTGCTTTAGATGGAAATTGTCACTTAATACTTACCACAACCCAGTAAGGTGGAACTCTGTTCCTATTTTTCAAATGAGAAATCTGAGGCTTAACAAGTTAATTAACTTCCTCAAGGCTATAGGACTGGTGAGTGATGGAGCTGGGATTTCAAGGCGGGTCTGGCTTCATACCATGCTGCCAATGCGCAGTTAGCAGCATGGAGGCAGAAACCTTCCCATTCCAGTACCGGGAGCTCCTCGCATGGTGCTTCCCAGGCTCGGAGAGCCCCAGCCTCAACAGGGCTGGATCGGCACAGCGGCTGTGCCCTGCCTACCAATGAGAGAGGCCAGGCCTGATTTCCCAGAGTAATTTCAGAGGAGGTGGGAGAGGAAGGCTTTACAAAGAAGAATGATTAGACATGTTGGAACTTGGTCTAGGCCTGATTGCTGGTCCTGTGCTTTTTCTGATTAACCAGGTCTTGAAACCAACTTCTGTAGAGACTCAAGTTTATAATAGTAGCAGATACATAATGTATAATGTCTGTAATTTTATATTTTTACCCACATGAGGACTGATTATACAAGGCGGGATTGTTGACTAGGGTGGGAGTAGAGTAGGGAGGAACTGGCACATCCAGAGTATGGCTAGATTTTCCCCCAGCCTGTACTTTGGCTCATCACTTGAGTGATGTTCTTACCAGATGGCCGCACATTGTCTTGGCCGGGCCACTGGCGACGGAAGTGGGTATGGAGCCAGCATCATTTCCCAGGAGGAGATTCTCTCCAAATTGCCGTTTGCTCACCACTTGCAACTGGTGCTCCCTCCTCTGATGTCACCCGAAGGAATGTCTGCCTGCATTGTGGTGATGGCGTTCCCCGATGACGCTTCTCTCCCCTTCTTTCTTCCTTCCTCATCATTGAAAATAAGCCAGCCTGCCATCATAACCGTAGCTCCCTGAGTTCTGATTACAATGTCCTTTCCTGTTCTGGGCTTTGTCACTGCACTTCACACTGTCATACCTGTCTAGAGCGATTTCTCAATCAAGGCACTCTTGACATTCTGGACCCTGTATTTCTTTCTTTCTTTCTTCTTCTTATTTTTTTTTTGTAAGGGAACTGTCCTGTGCATTGTGGGATGTTTAGCAGCATTCGGGCCTCTACCTACTAGATGCCATTATCACCCTCCCCTAGTTGTGACAACCAAAAACCTGTCTCCAGACACTGCCAGATGTCCCTTGGGAGGCAATATCATCCCGACTGAACTGAACTGTATGCTCCCAGAGGACATGAGCCGTGTCAGACTCACTTTTGTGTCCCTAAAGTCTGACACATAGAACACACTCAGGGAAATGAATAGGTGAGGAGTGACCTTAGCAGTGAGTTCACGAGCTGAGTACGTACTAGCAGGTGGCACGGGATATGGAGTGAGGGGAAACTACCTGGAGAAGGCACCAATGGCTTGTTGGGAAGGTTGGAAGGGGTAGATGACACCCTGCTCTTCGGCTTTGTCCAAGGATGATTCTAGTGTGTGTGTAAAGACTTTTACATCGGAGATTATTAACATGATATCTGGATCCTCTTGAGTCCCAAGGTGTTTGATGCATCTATGGAAAGACTCCAGAGGTTTTGACTTCTCTGAAATATATTGTATTAGATTTTTTTTTGTATGCATATGTGTATTTTTCTGGGGATCAAGTCCATAGGTAGAAGCAGATACTCAGAGATATCTGTGACCCACCAATGGTCAGGTAGCTTTACCTGCCATTAGTCTAGCAAGCCCGGCCCATAGCACCTGCACACAGACAGCTTCCCTTGCCCAGGTCTCACGGGCTGCAGTGAGTGCTGTCGCTGGCCTCAGGTGCAGCTCTGTGTACATGTGAGGTCTCAGAAATAAAAAATAGGAACTGGAAACATTTTGCAAGCCTTTTGCAAATGCTGTTAATTGATTGAGGATGAAATGATGCTGCTTCTATAGATGAAGTAAGTACAAGAGAGCAGAGGTATTTGCTTGGCATGTTCTGTGTTTTCTTAGGGCTCAGAGGTCTGCTTGGCATTCTCCTGGTGTCGCACCACCTTTCAACAATAGGACTCATCAGATCATCCAAGTTTCCATGGCAACTGAGTTTCTTGCATCCTCCTCTGGCACTAAGATCCTCCCATGGCAGCCTTTCTAGTGCTTTGTCCATAACAAGAGGTAGAGCTTTCATCGATTCCTTGAAAGCTGCTCTGGAATCCAGTTGGCACCTGGGTGTTCTCACTGATGGGCGCCTGCTCTTTTTTCTGGAGTTCCTAACTGATCAGCTCAGGAACTGGGCACCTATGAGGTTCAAAGCCCCATGAAGGGCCAGGAGTGAAGACCTAAGTGAGTGCTGAGAAATGTGAAGCATGATTTCCGCTTTCCAAAGCTTTTAAAAAATGTGGTGACATGTTCACAAATCATGGTGCTATAATACCAGCAGGTACAGTGGTGCAAACAAGAATGATGGGATTTATAAAAAGGAGGTTGCTCTCTGGCTGTATGGATCAGGGAGGGCTTCCCCAAGGAGGAGAGCTTTCAGATCCCCCCCCCCCGCTCTAGGAAATTGGTCCAGATTTAATCTATGGTGTCCCTGAGTTTTCCCTGAAGCAGAGCTTTATTGAGAAAACCACGGTGTCTTTAAAGAACAGTGTATGTCTCCAAGGTGCTGGGCTTATACTTGAGGAATTGCTGAGACCCTAAGCAGGCTCCACTGTAATCCTGAATTATCATCTTAACTTTCCTCTTGTCCCCTCTAGCCACCCCTCCCCACCTTCTGTTAATGTTCTTACCATACCTCCTGGTGCATGGCAGCTTGCGTCACGCGGCTAAATCATGTTGATTTCCTTTCTTCTCCTTCATTCATCAGTGTGTGTTAGACCAGTGGTATATATATTAGCTGTATTTCAGCAGCCTGTCTCACACTAATTTACCAGCCGCCACTGTAGTTCATCATTATCAATTAATATTTATTAAGCATCCACAGGGTTCCTGGCTGTGAATTAGGCAGTATTTTCGTTACTTTTTGTTGAATTGCCATCTTCTGTTGCCTGGGCTCAGCTGACAGTATTTAGGATCTTTCTGCCAGTTTTCTATTCATGTGACAGCCCTCACATTCATCCCAGCGTCAATTAATATTTCATGAGTACATCCAGGGGCCATTGCATTAAAACGCTTCACTTAACCCCAGAAGCACTGCCTCCGTTCTGTCCCTTTCATGTTCTAATTCTGCAGATCTCCTAACACGAAATCCCATTTGTCAGGGCTGCTCTCTACAAGACCAAACTGTGGTTCCTCCTGGCCCTTCACATGCCAGGCAGTTCCAGACGTTTCCTGCTCATGAAGCTCGGTTCCCTAATGAGCTTGATGGATCATAATTGTCCGTTTCCAAAGATGCCTCTGAGGTCCGCCTGCCTCCTGCCTCTGAGCACCTTTCTGCTTCTTAGTTATCAGCATTTGCCTTCGGCTTGGTATGTTTCTTAATACAGAGTAATTGGTTGCCTGCTCTTATGCTCATAGATATGTGGAGGAAATGAAATCATTTGGTCTGATAAATTCTGGGACCCATCTGTCAGAGCCAGCAGATAAGTAGGCTCAGGACCTGTTGCGCTTTTTGTGATGGGGGCTGTTTTTTGGGGCCTGGCATCCCTCAAAACGGGGAGGCCATGAAGGCTGCCCATAATCCACCAGGGGTGGGCATGGACTGAGCATGACGTCCCTGAAGGCATCAACCCAATATGATGGTCCTGGCTCGTGCTGTCCCTCCCTCCTCACTGAGTGCAATCCCTCCAGGTGGCAGGGGGAGATCTCCCGGGCTAACTTTGGGTTCTGCTGGTAGGTCCCTGAGGCAAACCTTCTGACCTAATTCCTACCTGGTGAGGTGTAGCAGGATGAAGTGAAGGCAAGGGAGAGCCGAGTCTATTGTGGTTAGCATGCCTCGCCCTCTTAGCAGCACATGCATAACCTCCCATAGTTTTGCCTACAAAGACTACGTCAGTGATATTTTTTCCCTACTTCCTGCATCAGTGGAGGCCTGGAAGGAAACAGGCACAGAGGCACTGTGTTGGCTCCCAATGTGCGCTCAAGCAAGGGATGGACAGGAGCTCCCTAAAGGGCCTCTGATAAAGGGAAGGCAAGGTGTAAGCAACTCAACAAGGTAACAGTGCAGCACCCTGAGTCTGAAACAGTGGGCCCATTGTCACTGCTGTGCGTGAAAGGGCGAGGAGACAGTGGCCGCAGAACCATGTGGCGATAGGAGAGAGCCACTCGGCAGGAAATGTCACCTTAGGTGAAGGATGCAGTCAACCAGTGTTGACCAGAGATGGGGAATAAGGCTGTGAAAACTCCCGCTGTGCTCCCCTCCCACTCTCCGGGGCCCTGCTGCCACCTCCCATTTGCCAAACCCAACTGGAAGCCAGAGGGACAGGAGCCCACCTAGCATCCTGGGACCCAGAGCAGGATAGAGAAGGGTGGGGTGTGCACGTGTAGGTGCCCACAGACTGTGTCCAGCCCCTGATTCTGTATAATATACACCCCACCCACCCTCTCTTCCCACATTTCTAGAACGAGAAGAAAACATGATCCTAAGTCAGACTAGTTTAGTATTTTCATATTGTTAGACATGGATTCCTATGTGTCACTTTGGTTTGACCAGAACAATATTCTGTGCCACCTTCGCAGCACAAGTTCCCTGTGGCCAGTGACATGGTCTTCTCCCAGGGGTCCTGGTGAGAAAGCCCCGGGCAGGGCTGTATGTGGTCGGTGGCCAGAGTGTCCAGGGTGCACGGATTCTGCATTGGTTTCCAAATATGTGGACTTTGGACTTGAGCAGGCCATGGGGGTGAAGGGAAATAAGGACCAAGAAGTTGGTGTGGACACTGTAGGACTCTATGAAAAGGAAAGACCCTGTTATTATGGCAGTGACACAGCTCTACCTGCTAAACTTTATAAAAAATACAGCAATAGTAGCAGCCCTAGGAGAGGGCCTACTGTGTACTGAGAGCCTACTGTGTTCAGCACGCTCATGGGAAGGCTGCAGGGGAAGTGGATTCCGAGGATGTAGGGGAAAGAACGGGCTGGCTGATGAATCAGCCTGAACGGGGTTCCAGTCACAGCTGCCAGCACTGCCTCGCCTGTGTGAGCCTGGCCAGGACACTGTACCCTCCCTGCCCCTCCTCGTCTCCGCTCCGTGAGGAGGCGATCCTGTCTCACTCAGAGGGCTGTGGGACAGGCATGAAAGGATTCCGTGAGAGCGCACAGCGACTGCCTGGCTCGCGGTCTCGGCCTCCACGCTAAAAACCCGTGGAGCCGGTGATGTGGTGGCCCAGATGGCAGCTTTCTTTGTCTGCAGATGGCAGGAGACATTCAGAAGAAATATTGTTGAATGGTGGCTTTGCATATATTCCTATGTGATGTTTAAAAACTGAAAGGCATATCGTGATGTTATCAGCCAGAAAGTTCACCAGGTGTTAGTTAACTCTGGGTTGTGTCTGACCACACTTTTAGATTCCTTTCTTCTTCCAGTTGCTCAGTAGTTGCCCACTAAAGAGCTGTGCTCCAGACGTTCTTATGTGGGGCGTTACACTCTTCTGGAACTGTTGGCCTCCTGCGCTCACTCTTGAAGCCCAGCCAATGTCTATTTATAACAGCCAGTTTTATTCCAAAGCTTCCAGAAGTGCCCAGAGCCTTCCAAGCAAGTGCACAATGACGCCCTGTGCACAGGGCTTGCCGGGTCCCTGCCCCAGGCCTGTGCCCCGATAGAATCAGGCTGGAGACTGGGCCGCAGAGCCCTCCTTTGTTTGGCTTAGGCCTTGGATTGCTTTGAGCGGTGCCAGCTTGGAGCAGCGGGAGATGAGATCTGGGGAAGGGGCCGGGGATCACTTCCCACGTGACTCCCTCTCTGCTGCGATGGGGAAGACAGGCTCCAAGGGGTGGACGCGGGAAAGATTTCCCACTACATACAGAGAATGAAAGAGGGAACAGGGTCCCAGTGGCCTCTTGCCAGGCCCCAGGAATGCGCCAGCCCTGGGAATTGGCTCCTGGCCAGACTCCTCAGGGGCTGCTGACTTGGGAAAACTGGCTTTCTGGCAGTTGCCAAGAATACAGACAATGGTCTTTTGGATAGTTCACTTTTGAAAGTTAGGCTTTTGTTTTATTATCACCAAAGGTAACATTTATTGGGCACCTATGTATGCATGCCAAAAGATAAAATGGATGATTGGGAGTCAGTGTAACTTACACTGAGCAGAAACACTAGGTCCTTCTATATTTCAGCCTGCTTCTAATGAGGACCTGATCCTTTGCTTGGGTAAGCTGCTACTTTAGATGTTAGCACAAGTGGTGCTGAACTTCTAGAATTAAAATTAGTTCTTTCTTACGTGCTTAAGTGAGCTGTATTATGTCACCTGAAAGGGCTGGTGACATGGGACAAGCTTATCCCATTGTCATTTGGTTGAGAAGGGAGTTTGAGAGCATGAATTACAGAGCTGGTATCCTCTGGGAAGGGAAGAGACCAAGACCCAGCCACTGGTTCAGCATAGAGTAGCCCTGACATGTATAAGCACTGAATTCTGGGATGGGAAAGGGGGGCCAATTATACACGCCCCTCAATGTGTCATCATTTAGTGTGAAATGATGATGATGGTGTTATTGAAATATCAGATGACCTTAAAATATTCCATATGTGTGTTTATTAAAAAATATGTTTTCATTGATTTTAGAAGAGGGGAGAGGAGAGGGAGAGAGAGAGAAACATCAATGAGGGAAACATTGATTAACTGTCTCCTGCACACCCCCTACTAGAGATCGAGCCTGCAACCCGGGCTTGTGCCCTGACCTGGAATTGGACCAGCAACCTCTAGGTGTACTGAATGATGCTCAACCAACTGAGCCACACTAGCCAGGGCTCCATATGTTTGGGTTTTTTTGTTCCCATTTGAATAAGTGCTATTGATAATAACATTTTAGAGTATTTACTGTATCCTTGGTGCTGGACTTAAAAAATTTACTTATATCAGCTCACTTAATTTTCACAGCTTTACAGGGAAGTACTGTACTGTACTGTAATATTCCCATTATACAGATGAAGAAACAGAGGCTCAGAAATTAAACAATTTGCCAAAAATCACATGACTGGTAAATACCACACCTGCACCGTCGCCATGTATCTTCAGCTCATTTCATAGTGGAGAGGAGCCTGCCTCTCTGCGCTTTAATCAGCGAGGTTTCTGCCTTCCCTTCCCATGCGATGGGGCGGCTACTCCCAGGATGCCATCTTCAGGGCCATGGCCTCAGTGGCCATTTATAGTGGCTCTTCTCACAGCGGTTAGTTCCACTCGGCTTGGAGCCCTTTATTCACATAACAGTGTGGCCTCCCCCATGCACAGGAACCTTCCTTCGCTCTGTGATGAGGGGTCCTGCCAGGGTTCCGAGCAGGGGAGGGTAAGGAGGGCTTCTCTGAGGCAGTGCAGGAAGCATGCTGGCCCGAGGTTGACACCCGCATGCCCTGTTTTAAGAAAGTCCTACTTGTGAATCCAGATTGATACAAGAGATGCATCAGGGATTGCTTTCCCTCTTTCCAGAGAGATTCCTCACATGACAAAGGACTTGCCAGAGAGTTCTTTAAATAGACTTTAATGCATTTTAAATTGAATTAAGTTTCAAAATTCAATTCGTGGTAGTAGTTTCCCATGGAGCTAAATGTCCGACATCTGACTTTTTTTCCTGTGATGGAAAACAGATCGCCGGTGATATTTTGGGTTGAAACGCTTTCCCCAGGAGCACTGAGGGGCTGGGGCGCTGTCAGGGGCCTGGAGGGAGTTTTCACTCAGGGACGAAGATGAGGGTCACAGCCAGACTCCCAGGACTCGGCTCCTCCCTAGAGGTGTCTTTTTTCCTTTCTTCACTAATTTTTCAATTATATTTGACATTCAATATTATTTTATATTAGTTTCAAGTGTACAGCACAGTGGTTAGATAAGGCTATAACTTACATGGTGATCCCCTGATAATTCTAGTTCCCAGCTGGCACCCTGTAGTTATTGCTTTCCCTCTTTCCAGAGAGATTCCTCACATGACAAAGGACTTGCCATGTGAGGGATCTTCACAATCTTTCTTCAGCCTTGGCAGCTCGGGTGGGGGATCCACAGTGAGCTCTGTAAGAGAGAGAGGTGTGCCCTACAGGTAATCCAGAGTGACTCACATCAGACCCCACCAGCACATCTCTGAAGGACTGGCATGTGAGTCCATAAAAGTTCTCTCATTGCAAACTATGCCCATTAAGCATTTATTTTTATACATATGATGAGTCCCAATCCTCTGAGTAGATGAAAGTATAAGAGAGGAAATTAACTTAGATTTCGATTATTAGCCTTTGGTGATATGCTAGGCCCTACATAGATCCATTATACATATTTTAAATTATCCTTCATTAAAAAATATTTATTGTTCTTGATTCTCCACAGAATTCTGTGGTGAACAAGACAGCGGATGTGCTTCTCTCCTGAAGCTAACATTCAAATAATCCTCCCCACAACCTGCGGTTCATGCATCATGATTCCCATTTTAGAGATGTGGAGACTGAGGCTCAGAAGGGTTAAATGACTTGCTCTAAGTCACATAAGTTGGTAAGAGTTGGTACTGAGTTTCTGAATCAGAACCAAATTTGACCAAAAGCCAGTTTCTTGGTTTTTCTATACACACACTATTTGCAGCACTGAATTAAGGATCAGATCTATATTACTTTGGTAATTGAACATTGTCTGGAAGTAAGAAAAAATATTGTTTTAAATGAGGAATTAACTAGAATGGGTCTTAGTGTACTAGGAGCAGGAAGATGGCTCATCCTTTTTCCTATGTGATTCCCAGACCCCAGGGGGAAGTTAGGAAAGGAAAACCACTGGTTATGGGAAAGCATCGCCATGCAATTCACATATGTGGTGTTCAGAGGCCTTTGCCCCGAGAGATCCAGCTAAAGATTACTGCCCCTGTTGATAAGGATGTTGCTCAGGGCTCCTCAGAAGGAAAATGAAACTGGTGAATAGAAATGATGTGCAGTTCTTAGCGCCATAAAAACACTAAGAGCCAGCCCTGCACTGGCTATCTGTGTGCCCTCCTCAATCCTCTAGCCCAGTGGTTCCCAACGTGGGGCACACGCCCCACAGGGGGGCAATTTGATTTTTAAGGGGAGCAATTCGAGAATGAGTTATTAAAAGTGAATTTTTTGCATTTCCTATGGTTTCAGGGGCCACACCTACAGTGTATAAATATACATTGTGACATATTTATACATTTTAGTTCTCTATTATATGTTTTAAAACTGTATTTTCTATTTTTTCATATCACATCATATTATTATTTTCTTAACACTTTTTAGTGATTTCTTCCTCAGTACTTCAACTGTCCTTTCATTCTTTTCCTTTTCTCTTTCATGGATGCCATGTTCTTTGGAAGCCTGTTTAGACCAAGTACATGGCCTTTTAGGCTCCCCCCCCCCCCCCCCACGTGAATTGGAGTTCAGTTTTTGAATAATAAGAATTATATGTCATGGGGAGGAGGCAGGGCATCAGGATTTTAGAGATGCTCAGGTGGGGCATGGCCAAAAAAAAGGTGGGGAATCACTGCTGTAGCCTTTTCTGAGCCTCCACTTCTTTCTGGACATTTATAAAGATCAAGTGACACAAGAACAAAAAAATTGAGAAAGTTAAAAATTATATCCCAGTAGCAATGAGAACTGTGATCATTACAGAACGGGCTTTGACTTGTTCACAGTGACACCCCAGTGCCTGGTAGAGGGGAGCATTCAGCCATGTTGCATGAATGCTGGGTGGAAGAAATGAATGGTGACCGTCACTCTATAAAAGTAAGAACAGGTGAAAGAAAAATGAACGACAGCAGTCAGTCTGTTGAAGTGAAAACAGTGTTGCTGGTGGCGCTGGCTTTGTTCCTTCTATGCATCTCTTTACCACTAAGCAAAATTTTATTCGAGAGAATATTGTGAGTGGTCCACACACTCTTGATTAACCATGGACAGCTGGCACCTGGGAGCTGAAGGGGCTCCTGTCCTCTCTCAGTTGGAAGGAAGCAGGCTTACTCACCGGAGTGGCTTCTCAGAACATTCCCGATGACACTACCTTCATTCAAGGCCCTAGCTCCACAAGGGAGCTTCGGTATTTTTCAGACACAGTTAGAAGCTTAGTATTCATTCATGGATGAATCAAGTATCATTGAGCACCTTATGTTCGAGGCCCTGTGCTCCTAATAAGATCTTTAAAAATACAGCTATTTTTAATATTCAGTATTTTTTTAATTTTTGCAGTGCCTCCCTCAGAGCTCTGTGGGAAGCCACCCTGATGGAAATCTGAGAGGCTCAAGGCATGTGCTTGCAGAGCCGCATTCAGGACTGTGTTCCCGGGTGGCCCTTGTGAATACCAGGTACAATGTGGACATAAAGAGGAGAGAGGGTAGAGGACCGAGTCCATCTTAAAACTGGAATAAATGTCTAGAGACAGGCAGTGACTCTTTGGCCAAAGGAAAATGACTAGAAAAATGATCAATGTACAACAACAAAACACACATACACACACACACACACACACACACCTGCATCCCAATAAATGGGTCGAATTTCTTCGCTGTTCTCTCAGCCCTCAGAAATCACCCAGCACTTATGGGACATCCCAGAATGAAAAAGAACCCATGGCCCGTAATGTCTGTGTGGATGAGGGTTAGCACAAGGCCACCGAAATGGCAGATTGCAAGCCAAGCATTATGTTTTCTGCCCGTTTCCCAACCTGGGTCAATCCAGTGTGTTGGGAAAAGGCACATAGGAACCAGATGAAGGTATGTGCAGGTGACCAGAGGAAGCCATGGTGGAGTGCTGAGATATCAGGGAAACCAAAGCCAGGCACCAAAGCAGTAGATGCTGCAGTTACCACACGCATGTGCGGTGAATGGGCCTCAGAAATTGGGGGCTGCTCCATGCCAAGTGTTGGCTGTTAAGGCCACTTTCTTATCAGATTTTGTAGTTAGTGTTCTCGTCACATCTTTCAGATATTCCCAGGAGGATTGGAAAATGAGAAGGTGCCACATGATGGAATTTCTTGAAAGTAATTATCTGAGAGAATTCATAGAAAATTGAATGGACTAAGGTTCACACTTGAATAAGATTCACCATCATCCATAACAATGTACAAATTGATCTGTTAGAAAAGTTAATAACTTAGCTATTGCTAATAGTAACCAGTTAGATCTGAACATCAGAACTAATCAAATCAAGATTTCTGTGTCCATATTCCTTTTATACACACCCAATACGTTGTCTAAATAAATGAATAAACATAACTTGAATCCTTAGTATATAATTAAAGTGCTTGAGCTCTCATCTATTCTTACTCGATGAATAAAGTTTCATTAGTAAAGTTAAAATTAAATTGGCTGGAATCTCAGTTAAAAACCTGTCTGTGGAATCTAAGTTCTAGTACTTGTTTGTAGAAATCCTCTATGTAATTAATTTTCATATCTCAATTACTAAGTTCCTTAGATTGAATCAACAAAGGTTAATTAAGGACTCAGCTTCTATAATTATACTTAAGTAGGCAGAGTCATTGTAACTACTGTTTTTTTTTAGTCTGGCCAACTCACTTTGATGGCAAGCTGCTATGGGAAAATATCTTTGTAGTCATTGTTGTCATGTCCCCAGAATATAACACAGTGGCCAGCACACAGTAGGACCCAGCAAATACTTGGGGAGTGAACTTCTGTGTGGCTGTGGGCTCCCAGTTCAGGTCTCAGCTTTGTCACTAACTGGCTGAGTCACTCTGGACAAATTCTCCTTTGTCTTCTGAGCTTTATCTTTACTTTTCCTTTGTGATCAGTGGACAAGGCCCAGGTATCTGCCGTGCTCCTTGGAGCTGAAGTATTCTATGGTATCTAGTGTCTAGCAGAGGGAAGGAAAAGATAGTCCAGCTATCAATGTGCTCCCAGCAAAAGAGATGGAGCCTCAGTGACTGAGAAAGCATAGCAGAGCTCTCCTCTGTGCTGCATTTAAATAAGTGATCAGGGTGGAATGTCTAGTGGTAGAATCGCAGAGGAGAGGGAGACGTCAGGGGGAGAGAAATCTATGTGACAGATGCATCACTACCATAAGAAGCCTCCTAGAATGACTCAATTCTGAGGAAATTTTAATGTTAGATAATTTATACTCTCTGACAATGAACTATTTGCTTAGATTCCTTTCAAATGTCTCAAGATAGACGTCTTTAAAGCCAGTTTGTAGTCCCAGTCATATGCTGGGTCTTCCCACTTTGCCCAAAGCCACCGTGTCAGCTTTATCATCAGCCAAGGGCATTGCTGCCTTGTTCAGATGTGGCCACTCCAGCTGCCATATTGATGTTTGAAATGAGTCATTGCTGTGTCTGGCTTGTAGACCTCCCATTCAAGCTGCCCCAAAACTCTCCTGCTGTAGAAAGACACGGGTCAGCGGAGCCCTGCCTCCAGTCTGGGAAGCAGGCTTGAGCTATAAGTGACAAGAAGAAGTCTTGTCAAAGTCATACTTTTGTGAACTTCAATGGGGCTGAATAATTGGTAAGACCTCACTGATTTGGGAGAGTTGGAATAGACTGTCTATGGGACTGAATATATTTTTAAAGAACTGAAGCTCAAGTTTTCTCAGATTTAAATTATAGTTGAATTAACAGTGAATAGAATTTTTCCTCCATCTGTTTTGAAAAATATATCATCTCCGATTGGTATTGCTTTGCAAATAGAAAATCAGACATCTAAGTTTTACAAAGCAGTGTGTGTCTGTTTCATAAGAGTTTGTTTTTTTATGGCAAGATGACGTAGGCTCAGCAGACTTCAGGTGAGAGAATCAGCCATTTCCAGGTGACCAGGTCCAAGCTTACAAATAGTTGCAGTATTCCAACTCCTGGTGAATGAGCAGAGCAACTGTTTGAAAAATAGATTCAGGTCAGAAACCAGTTGGGATCCATTCTTTACCTCTAAAAATCAAGGAATCTACAAAGTAACACTTGGGTTTCTTGTCACTTTTCCTTGGCATCATCATGGGCTGGTTTTTGTTCTGTGCTCTCTGATGAGGTGGCAGAAAGATGTGTCCACCTGGCGTGCGTTTTATCACATTACCTTTGGAAAATGTGTGTAAGAGATTTAATTTACCTGGTGCGTGTTTAGTACACGGAGCTGACGGAGACAGAAAGACGTGGGTGTTTCCTCCTACCGCGATAGTCGTTTAACGTGCAAATAATACACTAGTACACTGTGTATATTTCACCTTCAGATAATAGAAAACTTTTCTTTCCAACTCAAGGTTTATTCATTTTGCCAATTTGGCACTGGATCTCAAACCAAAAGCAGCTCACAGTCCTTTGGTAGAAGTCCTTATGTGACTTTGGCCAACCTGCAAAAGTTGCAAACAAAGATAAAGTCCTTGACACCTGGCCACCCCAGCCGAGTGATTGGAACATTTCTGATAACTTCCTCCCCACACAAAGAAAGCAATCTTGGGTTGGCAGCCTGTATTAGAGCTCAAATAATACTGTCAGCCAGCTACTTGCTTGGATCAGAGGCCACTGACCTGGGCATGACTGAGTTTGCAGAAAGGACTGGGTTATTCTTGGAGCCATAAAACAATTTATATATGTGGAAGCCGAGATAATGAACGATCAAAGCTGTGAGGTACTCAAATCCAGCTTTGGGATATGAGTTGATCAGCGTAGAGAACGGGTACAAACTCCTTCACCTTCTCCAAACCTTCAGGTCAGCGGCTGAATTGAAGACAGAGAGAAAATCACTTCCTTCTCTCAGAGTGTCTTTGTGGCTTTTCCTTCTCTTTCTGTTTTCTTCTTTTCATTACTTCTCTTTTTAACCACCTCTTACCTGTTTCCTTTATTCCTACCATCACACATGTTCTACTGATTGCATGTAAATATCCTGAAAGGACTCCATGAACTTGTGTGCATGGCCCCCACTAACCCCCCACCCAGAGCCTGGCTTAGGGATTTTCTTACCAAAAATCTGTCACTCTTCCCTTCCCTTCCAGAATGTGAAGCTCTGACAATGACCACCTCACTGTGGAAGGCACAGCTCTCAAATGTTGTTTACAAAAGCGACCTGAAATTTGTGGCATATGTTGCTTATGGACTTTTTTCCTTGACAAAAACTTAAATGACTAAAACCTGGCATGAGATTTCAAAGGCCTGTGAGAAGCCATATGATCAGAGAAGTGGAGAATTTTAGAGCTCAAAGTGGTCTTAGATCTGATAGATATTGCATGTAAGTGCAGCTGTAATTTGCCAGCAACAGAGCCTGCATCTGAGCCTGGCTAGCTCTGCTCTCAGCCTCTGTTTTGCCTTCCTACCTGTTGGTCACAGTCATGTATTAAATTTGGAAACACCCACATGGCCCAGGGAACAAACAGCTGTTTGGAGATCTGAACACACTCCCACATGGGTCCCTGTGCTTGTGCTCGGAATGGCACAGCTCACATACAGGAAAAGTGTCCTATGTGACAAGGCGATGAGTGAGAACCGCAGAGGGGCGACCAGTGCCCAGAAGAGTGGACGCGCTATTATCTCCTGGTAACCTTCCTGCTGCTGCTCCACGGTAGGGGCTTGGGCTGGGAAACCCCACTTGTGAGCCCCTCACACAGCCCATTCATAGCTCACAAGTGCCTGAAACTTGGCATCCTGAACTCTCAGGCAGGAAGCCCTAGCAACCTGTTTAATTCCAATTTAAAACAGCCTCCCTGTAATTAAGGCACTTATTAGGAAAACAGCCGCTGCCACATTTTGGCCTGCGCTCAAAGATGATGGACTGTGTTGTGCTAGAGCTTTTTCTTTTTCTCTTACATCAAATTTTGACCGTGCTTTATCCTCGAATATAGACGAGGCACGTCTGGTATTTAGAAAATAAATGTGTTGTGTCAAATTTTCAATGCTAATCTTTTAAAATTGGCAATTGCCTTACCTCTGTTCTGTGTTCTGTAACCCTATCCATCTGCACAGGGCTCGGTTTCCATGGGAATCCGCTTTGCACACTCATTCAGCACAGAGTCTGCATTAATCCAGGAGGCTCTGGCTGTCCTGATGCTCAGTGCTGGGCAGTTCTCCCAATGATTAGAAATATCGCCTGTGTTGCTCTGATAGACACACATTCCCCATTTGGCTTGTGTTCATTTCTTTTTCAGATGTCTAATATCACTAGGCCTATTTTCCGTAAGAAGTGGTTCTTCACAAAGAAAATTGCATTTACTTAACTTCTTTGAATCCATCATAAGAACCGTGATCTTTCCCTCTTCTTAAACTGGTCACACTTTTCCAAATAGATGCAGTCTTATAACCTAATCCAGTCATTCTCTAACTTGATGCTACTTCAAAATCTCATGGAGAGCTTGCTCACTAAAATGCAGATTCCTGGCCCCGCCCCCAGAGTTTCTGATTCAGCAGGTCAGGAGGGGCCATGGTTTGCATTTCTAACAATTCCCAGGTGATGCTGATGCCAGTGGGCTGGGGAGGGCCCGCACCTTAGAAACACAAGCATCTTCTGTGTTGAATTGCCACAAAAGAACCGCAAAGTAGTTGCTATGTGCTTAGTTAGCACTGCCCCTAAATTTTCAGATACATTCCTACTGTGGTGATTATGTGTAAGTTACATGCAAAATCAAGAGGGCTAGTCAAGGAAAGAGAGATGAGCAGGAGCAGGAGGACTCATAGTGGACTTTGGAGAAGATATTGGACTAGAACTGACCATGGAGCATGCAGAAAATTTGATTTTTATAAAGCAGGTTATTTCCCTCAGAATTAACAAGTTATCAAGGTATGCCCTCTGTGTCACCTTCAAGGTTAAGTGTTTCACAGGCGAGCAGGATTTCCCCTTCCACATGGCTTCCTCCTGCTGCAAACAATCAGGAGTTCAACGAAGATTTAACAAGGCAACTTTGCTAAGTGAGTAACCTCTGCTTGTCTATACAATGTCAAAAAGTTGGTCTTGTTTGCTAATATCATCTCCAAACACATTGTTAGATACATTTGACGGAAACACTGGTTAACAAGTATTTTGTGGCCTCGAATTTTGTTGGAGTTTGTGCATGCTCCTGGTTTAAATGAACTTCTGAATAAACATGCTCTGACAAAGCAAGTATGTTATTTAATTTAATTGAGATCTTGAGACATCTTGATATCAGCTGAGGTGAGGCCGGCATAAGATTTGCCTGAGAGTAAATCCATCGTAAGCAGCACAGGTAATTGCTGAGAGTAAGCAGCAAAGAAATGTCTTACTTTTGTTCATTTAAATGCAATTTTAGCTGGTAATTCTACCCCGGTTTCCTATTTAGAATGCCCTGGTAAGTCAGTGTGTTTATTGCTAGGTGTGACTAATGGAGCCCCCACCTTCCTGCCCATCGGTGCCCAGGCCTCTGGACCGCATCTTTGACAGCATCCTGTTACTCAGCAGTTGGGAGGTCTTTCTCTGCACAAGTAACTACAGCCCGTCAGAAAGGCTGTCAAGAAGCAGCAGGTGCCATAACTAAAGCTGTTTTGTCTTTGGATGTTTTAAATCTCGAATGAGTCTAAGTCATAACTGTTCCTGGCAGGGACCAGCTGGTTATCAGCTCGTTCTGAATGTGAAAATCTGTGTGCTTTTTGCTCGGCGGAGTCTCCATGTCAGCCGCAGTAAAGGTCGGTGTGTTTCTGGTCTGCTCATCGCTGGTTCTGGATGGCCAGCATACCAGGCATCCTATTGCAGGTCTGTGCTCAAGATTATGTTTTCAGTTTCTCCTTTCAAATATGGTAATTGAATATTTGTTCTTTCCTTCCCACAGACCTGTAGCCCCATCTGGGTACAATAGGAAGTATTTTCTTTCCCTTCAGTCTCCCTAGTGGCATTATCAGCACAGGTAATTTTTTTCAAAGTACTCAAGTGGCTGCTTTCTGGCATCTGGGGAATCAGCAACTAAATTATTAGCAGGAAGGATAGAAGGACATATCTGGGAGACAGCGATGAATTTGTTTATTCTTTTGGTCAGCAACCATAGTGAGAATCGACTGTATGTTGAGAACTGTGTGTGTGTGTGTGTGTGTGTGTGTGTTCACATAAATGAAACACAGTCTTAAACTCAGAGGGAGGTAAGTAAACAAGTAATATTTAATTTAGTGTTATGGTTGCCACAGTAGAAAGAGAAGGTGATGGGGAAACACAGAGGTGGGTGGTTGGAGGTCTGCCTAAGGGAACTCAGGAAACCTACTGGAGTTTAGACCAGATTGAAACCTCCATTAGGTTTAAAAAATGAGAGGAGGTTGGGAGGCAGATGACAGAGAAAAGGACATTTTGGACAGAGGCTGTGTAGGGAAAGGCACAGAGTCTGAGAGAACATGAGTGCTTCAGGAATGGCAAGTGGGTAGGTAGAGTGGGAGGCTGAGTGTTGCCACAAGAGGGGTTGGGTATAAGGCTGGAGAGGATGAGCTGAGCCATATCATGATGGGTCTTATGTTCTGTGCTAAGGAAATGGTTTTCTAATACATTGGCATATAACTAGGCATGCCATTCAAAATCATATCTGAGATGGAAGTATGGAAAATGGACTGAAGGGGTGCATGACTTGAGGCATCAAGACTGGTAGGAAATATTTGTTAGTTGAGGGAAAACCCAAGAAAAATTTGCACTAAGGCCATGCAAAGAAGAAGGCTATATGAGACAGAGAGCTGAGAAGTTTTAGTGTGCCAGGGGTGGAAATAAGGAAAAAGCCCTAGCTCTGGGTAGGCCCTGTTGACAAACTTGCTGGCAAGGCTCTCTGGCTTCTGGTCTGGAGGAGATGGACAGTTAATGTGCAATGAAGAGTCAGTCTCAAGGTGCAGAGGCAAATGTATATTTCTAATGGTAAAAAAAAATAGAAAGGGGCTCTATTCAGGCCTCTTCATCCCCATTCCATTATGGTCTGTAGCATTGTCTCTGAATAGTAAGTCCAGCCAAAGAATGCATGTAGAATCAGCAAAAGGACTACCAATATATTCTCATAAACCCATCCTTCCCTGATGTTAGAATGGATTCTTGGGTAAGTAAGAAAAACTTGACCTCTATTTCTCAGTTATATTGCTTCCCAAAAAGTGAGAATTGTTGAGGTGATGGAGCACAGGGGAGCTGGCTGAGCCTAGACCTTCTAGGTCCTCTCTTTTGTCACTGTCTATCTGACCTTGATCATATCTATTCACTCTACTCACTTTTATTTATTTCAGTGGCACCACACTTTCTAATTTATTTGTCATCTTTGTACTATAAGCACATGGTAGATTTAACTGTCCTATATAATAAAAGGCTAATATGCAAATTGTCCCCTCTACTGGGAGTTTGACCAGGGGCAAGGGCAGCCTGCCAATCACCTGTGGCGCCCCCCCCCCCAGCTGGCCCTGCCCCTGATTGGCCCCCACACCCCACCCCACCAACCTCCTGTGTCCCCTGCCCCCAGCTAGCCTGGCCGGATCATCCCTGATTGGGGCAGGCCAGCTGGACCCCACCCATGCACGAATTTGTGCACCGGGCCTCTAGTATAAAATAACTAGTGCAAAGTTCTTAACTATTCAAGAGGATGATGCTTTGTAACTACAATATAAAATGCCCTAGGAATCCATCAGGAAACCCCAACCCAAGATTCTCATTCATTGATTCCTTGTTGTTGTTGTTCAATAGTTACTGAGCACCTACTATGTGCCAGGTACCATTTTCAGTGTTTCAGATCCATCTGTAAACAAACCAGATAAAATCCTTGCTCTCATGGCACCCACAGATTGGTTTACAAAATATTTTAGTAGTGTCCATACTGTTACTGGAATATATAAGCTTGCCAAAGTCATACTGAGGATAATATGATAGTCTTGAACAAGAATAGTATGGAGGTATTTGGGCATTAGCTAACCATAATTTTTATTTTCAGCTATTTTTCTTCTCCTATGCCCAGTCTGGTTTCTTCCCATCCTATGGACCTGTATTGTCATTCATGGCTGCCTCATTTTTTGACTGCTATACATTGGAGACTGTCTACAACTCATTGAGGTGTATCAGCAAAATGTAAATTTCATCAAGGTTAGAGTATTGTTTAGGACTGAAAAAAGTTGGATATGTCTGCTAGGGCACCTTGACCTTCCCTAGCTACACCCAACGTTGCACTGCCTCTTGGTGAGGTATTTATTATAGCATCACATGATTGCTTCAGGTGGAGGAACTTCAGCTGAAATAAATAGAAAGCAATTTGTCAGGATGACCAGTGTACAGACCATTAATGACCTTCGCCTTGGAAGGAAACACATCAGATTCTGAGAGCCGTGAGCTGAGTCACATGTACCTTACACATTGTCCCCTCTCCTTGTGACTTCTTTTCTGGGCAACAGCAGGATGGCTTCTGATCATTCCCTGCTCTCTCAGTCTGGGAAGGAGTTGACAGTGACAGAGACTTAGTCCATGAGTTCCTCTTTAAAGGAATTGTGGGTTAATGGAGCTGGATTTCATATTAAATCAGCAAGAGTAAGAGCCACAGACTCAGAATGTTTAAAGCAGGAAATGCTTTCTTCTTTTCACATATTATCTCATGGATTATATCTAACACCTCTGTGAGGTTGGCATGGATATTCCTATTTTATAGAGGAGGAAATTGAGGCTTGGCGGAGTTAAGTGATTTTCTATCTTGGTCATAAAGCTAGTAAGTGCTAGAACCTGGAAAGGAATCTGTGCCTGATATTCCCAATCCAGTGCCTTTTGGAGCAGGTGATGCTATCTTCAGGGACCATTAATAGGGAACATATTATGTTGCAGGCACTGTGGTATGTAACTGAAAATCAGAGGCATAAATGCCTTTCCCCAGGAACTTTCAGAACTTCTGGACCCACCTGCATAATGGAGGTACTGAGCCCTCCTTTATACTGTGCCCACTTTACAGCTACAGTGCAGGTAGGTTCCTGCACCACCATCCCATTTTACAGTGGAAGTGGAGAAACTGGTTAACAACTAGTGAGTGGTGGGCCTGGAATTAGAATTCACATCTTCCCTGACTCCAAAGCCCATGTTTTTACCGAGGCCTCCAGCAATGACCTGGACATACACAAGATCCCACATCTAGAGCTGGAGGAGCAGTAAAGTCAGAATCAGGGAGGCCCAGGGAAAGCAGCAGGCATTCTGGCCTGGAGTAGCTGGGAAAGCTTTCCTGGAGAAAGTGACATAGAAAAGAAATGGAAAAATAGCCCTCCTACAGTCTGAGCAATAAAAATGCACAAAAAAATTTAATCACATGTACAAAGAAAACATTACATTTCACAAGCCCTTATGAACAGACAAAAATTGCAGACCTATATATGGTAAACAATATTCTCAGCTCCTCACCTAACAGGCCCTACTGGGGGAAATGACTACATTGTCTCTTGCTTCCACCTGAGCTTGGCCCAGTTGGCTTTAGCATTCAGAGCGATTGTCATTACCTGGCTTTAATTGCATGCTTATTTATGTGTGTACTGCCCATCTTGAGGCCTTAAAATATACTCATGCATCCGAGAAAAGGCTCATTAATCCTTCCCATCTTGTCCAAACTCAGTCCCTCACTTTATAGAGACCTCTGTTCAACTGCAACCTCTTAGAGCCTTCCCTGACTGTCTTGTCTAAAATAGCTCATGCCAAGCACCCAGGAACCCTAGTTCCTGCTATGTTTTCATTCAGAGCAATTGTCATTACCTGGCATTGATTGCATGCTTATTTATGTGTGTATTTCCCCTCTCCCATGCCTGCTGGCAAACTTTACAAGAATAAGCATTTTATTTCTGTTTCTCTGGTGCCAAAAACAGGGCCTGGCATGTCACAAATGTCCAATATTTAGTGAATGAATGCATGCATGAATGAATGCATATGGAGCAATAAGGATAAGAAATCTTAGGTGAATGTGAGATGAGCTGGAGAATTCCTTTTCTATGTCTTTCAATATTAGATTCTATTATTTCCCACTCCCCAATTTAATGTTGCCCAGGTTTCTTCTGATTCTTTGGAAAGCAAGCAGGCTCTCTTTGAAGAGCACTCATAGTTCTTAACAGAAACCATCAAACAAATTGTGAATTCAGCAAATACAAAGCAAGCAGCCGGAACTCCAGTCCACAAAGAAGACTTGGCCTAAAAGTCACATTTCCTTGGAGTCATGCTCCAGAAACACTTGTAGTCCACTGTGTCCATTCTGTTTTCTTAGGCTAGCAACCTGGATCTGACTAATTATGTCCAGTGGTGTTAAAAATATTGCCTAATGCTGGATGATGATACGTAAAGTGTCACCTCCCAGTGGCCTCATTTGACTTTCCTTCTGAGCAAACCCTAGTCTCTTGGCTCTAGACCTCGTCTTCATTATGCTGAAGGTGCAGAGCATGCTCTGTGCCATAGGGATGGTGTTTTGAAATATTTTTTTTTTATAATCCTCACCTGAGGATATTTTTTCAATTGTGTTTAGAGAAAGTGGAAGGGATGGGGGTAGGGGAGACCGAGAAACAATGATGTGAGAGAGCCACATCAATTAGTTGCCTCCCACCTGCAACCCAAGTACCCTTGACCAGGAATTGAACCTGCGACCCTTAGGTGAGTGGGTGGACAACACTCAAATCCCTGAGCCACGTTGGCCAGGGCTGTTTTGAATTTTTTTTTTTTTAAATATTTTAATAATTTTTATTTCTTAAAGTATTACAAAGAGTATTACATATGTCTCCTTTTTTCCCCCCCTTGACATTCCCCCGGCCCCTACCCCACCCCCCCTCCGTGTCTTGTGTCCATTGGTTAATCTTATATGCATGCATATAAGTCCTTCAGTTGGTCTCTTAATCCCCCCCCACAACCCTCCCCAGGCTTCCCACTGTAGTTTAACATTCTGTTCAATGTTGCTCTGCTTCTGTATCTACCCCTGTTCATCAGTCCATACTGGTCCCCTTTATTTGTCCCAACCTCGCTGGAGTAGTCTCAACCTCACCAGGGCCGTCTGAGCCTCACCAGGGCCGTTTCAACCTCACCGGGGCCGTCCCTACCTCACGGGGGCCGTTTCAACCTCACCGGGGTCGTCCCTACCTCACGGGGGCCGTTTCAACCTCACCGGGGTCGTCCCTACCTCACGGGGGCCGTTTCAACCTCACCGGGGTCGTCCCTACCACACTGGGGCCGTTTCAACCTGTCCGGGGTTGTCCCTACCACACCGGGGCCGTTTCGACCTGACCGGGGTTGTCCCTACCAAACCAGGGTCGTCCCTACCTCACGGGGGCTGTTTCAACCTCACCGGGGTCGTTCCTACCTCACGGGGGCCGTTTCGACCTCACCGGGGTCGTCCCTACCTCACGGGGGCCGTTTCGACCTGACCGGGGTCATCCCTACCTCACGGGGGCCGTTTCAACCTCACCGGGGTCGTCCCTACCACACCGGGGCTGTTTCAACCTGACCGGGGTTGTCCCTACCACACCGGGGCCGTTTCGACCTGACCAGGGTCGTCCCTACCTCACGGGGGCCGTTTCAACCTCACCGGGGTTGTCCCTACCACACCGGGGCTGTTTCAACCTGACCGGGGTTGTCCCTACCACACCGGGGCCGTTTCGACCTGACTGGGGTCGTCCCTACCTCACGGGGGCCGTTTCAGCCTGACTGGGGTTGTCCCTACCACACCGGGGGCCGTTCCAACCTGACCGGGGTTGTCCCTACCACACCGGGGCCGTTTCGACCTGACCGGGGTCGTCCCTACCTCACGGGGGCCGTTTCAACCTCACCAGGGTCGTCCCTACCACACCGGGGCTGTTTCAACCTGACCAGGGTTGTCCCTACCACACCGGGGCCGTTTCGACCTGACCGGGGTCGTCCCTACCTCACGGGGGCCGTTTCAACCTGACCGGGGTTGTCCCTACCACACCGGGGCCGTTTCGACCTGACCAGGGTCGTCCCTACCTCACGGGGGCTGTTTCAACCTCACCGGGGTCGTCCCTACCACACCGGGGCCGTTTCGACCTCACCGGGGTCGTCCCTACCTCACGGGGGCCGTTTCAACCTGACCAGGGTTGTCCCTACCACACCGGGGCCGTTTCGACCTGACCAGGGTCGTCCCTACCTCACGGGGGCCGTTTAAACCTCACCGGGGCCGTCCCTACCTCACGGGGGCCGTTTCAACCTCACCGGGGTCGTCCCTACCTCACGGGGGCCGTTTCAACCTCACCGGGGTCGTCCCTACCTCACGGGGGCCGTTTCAACCTCACCGGGGTCGTCCCTACCACACCGGGGCCGTTTCAACCTGACCGGGGTTTTCCCTACCACACCGGGGCCGTTTCGACCTGACTGGGGTCGTCCCTACCTCACGGGGGCCGTTTCAACCTGACCGGGGTTGTCCCTACCACACCGGGGCCGTTTCAACCTCACCGGGGCCATCCCGACCTCACCGGGGCCATCCCAGCCTTACCGGGGAAACAGGAAGTTTGGCCCTCTGTCCCCTGCCGGCGGCTCCCCACCAGACAAAATCTCCAGGCGTTCCTGGTGGTTGAACATCCAGCACTCCTGCCCTCCACCAAGTGCACAGACTGCCTGTCTGCTGTCCCCCAGCGCCCCACAAGAGACTGGGACCAGTGGGCATGTTTGCACGCTTGCTGGTACAGCAGTTCCACAGTGCCGGCCCAGTCAGGCCCAGCCCTGGCCGGCCCCGGACCCGACTCTGCCCCCCGATTGCGACCCTCCCAGATGCAAGGAGCTGAAATCTGCAGCCTGCTGGGATGGGCTCTGTACTTGGTGCCTCTGCACATCCTACTCAGTCTCAATGCGCTTCTTTCTATGCGAGGAGTTGAAATCTGCAGTTTGTTGGGTTGGGCTCTGTACTTGGTGTCACATCCTACTCAGTCTCAATGTTCTTTCTCTCCTTCCAGTTGTAGAGCTTCCACTGGGCCAACTTTCCCATGGTTCTGTATGATAGGTGTTTGTCTGATATTTGGTAGTTTCGATGTTGTTGTGTGAGGTAGCACGC
The DNA here is from genome assembly GCF_028538775.1 of Myotis yumanensis. NCBI lineage: Eukaryota > Metazoa > Chordata > Mammalia > Chiroptera > Vespertilionidae > Myotis > Myotis yumanensis. Next base: position 78,306,865 of record NW_027223759.1, read on the forward strand.
ACAGGTCTCTTCCTTATGCCGCCATCCTGGTTCTCCTGGGTCTGCTTCTTGAGTGTGTCTCCCATGGCTGCGAGCAGTTGAAGTCTGCAATTTGTTGGGATAGGCTGCAAAAGCGCAGGTGGGTCTTTTTGTGCACCTGGCACAGCTTGGATGGGGATGTAAATTGATTAGGGCTGAGTCTCAGGGAGTCGCCATGGCGGAGCAAATAGCACTGGCTGAGTCTCCTCGGCCCCTTGAATCTCTGCCAGGGCTTTGTGTCCCCCAGTGCCAGCGAGCAGCTGTGCAACAGAGTCTCCCTCGCTTTCTGATGGCTGCAAGGCCGTGCTGCCTCTCCCCGTAGGGTCTGGTGCCTCATGATCCCGCCTGAACCAGCTCAGTGGATTTGAAAGTTTGCAGAAGCAAAGGCGTTTCTACTTGTGAGTCTGGCACAGCCCAGATGGGAATGTAAATTGCGTAGGGCGGGGTCACAGGGAGTCGCAGGGGCAGATACTCAGTGGCCCCTTGCCTATCCAGGACTCCAGGACTTTGCGTCCCCCAGTGCCGGTGAGCAGCCGAGCGCCAGAGCCTCCCTCGCTTTCTGACCGCTGGAAGGCCGTGCCGTCTCTCGCCTTGGGGCCTGGGGCCTCAGAGACCCGCCCGAACCAGCTCAGTGGATTTGAGAGTTTATAAAAGCACAGTCATTCCCTCTTGTGCCTCTGGCACAGCCCTGAGGGTAGGGCGGGGTCACAGGGAGTCGCCAGCGTGGAGGAAGTAGCGATGGCGGCGTCTCCGCGCTCCTCGCCTCCCCGGGACACCAGGACTTCTTGTCCCTCAGTGCCGGCGAGCAGCCGCGTGTCAGAGCTTCCCTCGCTCTTCGACCACTGCAAGGCCGTGGCCGCCTCTCCCTGTGGGATCTGGGGCCTCAGAGACCCGCCCCGAGCAAGCCCAGAGGATTCGAGGGTTCGTAAAAAACCGAGAATCCATTTGCAGCCCGCGTGGCGTGTGACTGCGTACTTCTGGTTTTGGTGCCTCCGTAGCTCCCACTCAGTCTCACTGCGCTTCTTTCTTTTCTTCCAGTTGTAGATCTCCCACTGGGCCAACTTCCCCATGGTTCTGAGTGGCGGTTGTTTACTTCATAGTTGATAGTTTCAATGATGTGTTTTGAATTTTTGATGGGACCTTTTGCATTTGCCATTCTTCATCTTTCCCACCTGGCTCCATTCGCTCAGAGATGCTCGTAGATTCAACCATAACCTTGGTGATTCTCTTAGATCTTTCTGCATACACCATTGCTGCCCTGGGGCAGGTCTTGATTTCTCACTCAGTAGGCCTGAGAAATCTAAAGACAGTGGTTTTCCTTGTGTGTGTGTTTTTAAAATTTATCTTTATTGTTGAAAGCATTACAGATGTCCCCTTCTTTTTCCCAGTTGACCCCTTCCACCTACACCTGTCCCCCCAGGCCCACTGCACTATTGTCTGTGTCCATGGCTTATGCATTTAACTTCTTTGGTTAATCTCTTCTTGCCCAGTGTTGATAGGATTCACTTGCGTTGCTTTCTGGACCAGCTTTGGAGTCACCCTCAGGGCTCTAGAGAAACTGCATCACCGTAGCTACTCTCCACGGCCCTCTGCCTGGCTATGGAGTGATGTCACAGACAGACTCCACTTGGGAATTGGGAGTTAGGGCTGCTGCAGCATCTGGCTGTGCCCAGCTCCAGGGTGTAGGCACTGATGCCAGGCAGAGAGAGCTTTGTCATGAGAGCTCCTAACTTGGACATTAGGGAAACTGTTACCTCAAAAGGACAAGATTGCCAAGGGGAGGTCCTTGACTAGAGGTACCGATTCCCTGTCTCTGAGACTCCCTGGCTCCCATTCTGCCAGCATCCTGAGCCCACTTCTCCCACCTCCTCCACAGCCACCTCTGCCTAGCGCCCTGGAAATACCCACTTTGGAGCCTAGTTAGTTTTCTGTGTGAAAACTATAGGTTTAAAGAGTTGATTATTAACAATTGTCACCCCTTTGATTGAATCTCTGGTTTTCTGGGTATTATGTTTTTCTTGGTAGGTCCTTACACATGTCTTTGCTGCCACATCCATTTCAAATTAATGCCTCCAGTGTCCAGGGCCTTGGACATTTGAAGAGATTTACTGTGCCCAGCAAAAAAAAAAATCCATAGCCACATGTTGTATGTAATTTCTTGGGCTGAGATTTAGGTCATTTGGAATCTACTTTAAAATACAGACAAGTAATTACTTGGGCAAATAAAAGGAAGGGAAGCAACTAGAGGTTGTATAAGATCTCTTGCTGCTTTAAAATTCTGATTCTATTTTTCTGTGAGAAAATATGTCAATACAAGTTGGAAGTGAAAATTACTAGAAAATATAGTTCTCTCCAAGTGTTTACTTTCATACAGGAATCCTGGCTGGGAGATTGTCTATTTTCCCAGTTCTGCCAGAAAAGATCCCCTATGTAACCCACTTGTAAGTGTTATCTCCCTGAATATTAACTAGTTTCTAAGTGTGTTCTTCTCTCACTTAAGATGAATTGTTATCTGCGGGCCTTTTCAGATGAGCTACTCCCATGTCCTTAGGAAAGTCTGACATGAAGGTCGGATCCTTGCTTTGCATAAGCACAGGTGCCTGCAGTTCCCATTTATTGTTGGCTGATTTCTCAGCCCCGTCCCACCATAGCTGAGCCAGAGGAAACATCCTATCACGAGATTGCCAAAATGAAGATGTGCTGCATCCCTTTTCTTGATCGAGGTGAGGTGTAAGGAAACAGTCGGCATGTCTAGGAACTCTGGAGCCCCATTTTTAAATGTTCAGCTTGACTCACTAAGTGGTGCACTTTACGGGCTTTTGCCTGCTTAAGAAAGCTTGAAAAAATGAGCTATCAGATGCTATTTGAACATGCCATGCTAGAAGGATCGAGGTTTTTTTGTGTGTGTTTTTTTAATTAAACATGATAGGATTATTCAGTAGGTGGACAAACAAAAAAATATTTCACCACACTAAGCAAGTAAAACACTCATGAAAATAATATTAACAAATAATACCAAGTAATGTGTATTGAGTGCTTATTCTGTGTCATGCACTTTGATAACTACATTTAATATCAGAACTGCATTTCTGTCTTCATTTTGGGAAATTAAGAAAAAAGCAACAATTATTGAAGATCAGAGAAATAATAAGAAATTCCCAAAGGCAATGAATTTGATACTCAACGAAGTGGAGAACGCAGGTGTGTCCTACTCCAGGGCCTGCGCTCTTTACCCAAATGCTGTATGGCCTGTAGTCAGGGGGCTGTGTCTCCGCCATCTTGACTATGTGAGCCTTGGGAGGGACCTCCATGTGGACACCAGGGAAGACAGGAGGAGATTTTTTCTTGTGGGTCTCTGAGAATTGGACCCTGTGGCTTTCTGGGTGCTGCTGCTACAGTGTGCAGGCGAGAACAGCATCTTCATCATCCCCTTTAAGCAGCCCTGGGGAGGGAGGGGCATACAACTGAGATGCTTCATTTGGTCTCACCTTCAAAACCCTTGGTACCCTTCTGTAGGGAACTGGAGCCTAAATATATGGAGGGTAATTCAGTGTTCCTCCCAATTCATCCACTGTCCAATAGCCCACATTCTCTATACTTTTACGCAATGTAACATTGTCAGAATTAGAGGGGGTTTTAGAGACAGACTAGCTGTGTTTCTCCACCCTCTTCCCATTTTGTGAAAGAAGCCTGGAGAGGTTCTGGGGCAGGCCCGTGAGAGCCTGGGTAATTAGGGCCAGCGTTAGCAGAAACCCAAGAGTGCCCTTTTCTCACAACCGTATCTCTTCTGAGAAGCAACCTTTACAAATCCTGTCCTTTCTTTCTTGCCTTCCTGCTTATTTTAAATTTCTCATTGTTTAAAAGTATCTCCTCCCTACTCTCTCTCCTCCTCCTAAGTTTTCCTCATTTTTCCCTTCATTGTGTCTATGACTCTTCCTGTGCTATTTTTGAAGGCACATTGATGTTGAATAATGTCCATTCCTATAGCCAGTGCTAGTTCGTATTTTCTTTGTGGTGGGGAGGGAAGTATGAAAGAAATGTGGGCTATGAACAGCTGCCACTAAGTTCTCCAAACAGGAAAGTACCCGGGGCTATTTTTAAGGCATGCTTTCAAAGATGCAGGACTGGGCACTGCCTTTCACCCCTGCAGCATGCAGGGCTTTCCAGGGTGCAGTTCAGAAAACCTGTGACTATTGTTTCTTCAAGGGTTTGTCTTCCCCAAAGCGGGTCCTAGCCAATGACTGCCCTTGTGAGAAAGTGTGGGAAGTCTGAATTACAGGAAACACAATGCCTATTGAATGATCTGGTGTCCATCAATGATTCTAGTGAATAGATTACTAATTGTTTTTAACAGAACAAAAACAATAAGGAGCTCTTCAACATGCCTGACCCTATTTAGCAAGATCAAAATTGTGGCTTTTTGCATAATTTATAAGATGAAGAGATATTTTTAAATGTTCACTACTCAACCAGTTATAGAATCTAAATTTCTGATGACCTAATGAGGTCAATTCAGCTGACTGAACCTGTGTTCCACTATTCACATGTGTTGGAATCTATATTACAGTCTCTGATTTGGTTTCAGACTGTATGTTCAGGAACTTTTATACTTTACTTTTCAGATAAGCAAATGAGGGATTACCAATAATGTACCTCAGATGAGACCTTCAAATGATGGCTTTCCTACCAACCCCTGGCCCTTTATTGCTGTGGTTCTTTAACTTAAACTTTTTGAAGGGCTCTCCAAAAATGGAGGATTTGAACAAAATAATGATCAAATGATTCTCCATCAAGGCTTTTATTCCAAAGAATAAATCCAAAGGAAATTACTATAATAAAATTCTAATCACAGGCTCTAAAATTTTAAGTTCTAAAGCGACATTTAATGTTCAGAAACTAGACTCATGTTTGTCAACATTGTTATGTGGTCACCTTCACATTGATAGAGTTTGAGTTTCCATGACCCTCCCCCCCCCCAATAATAAAAATTATTATGGTGATACTACTGCTGATAAAGATTTCAAATGAAATTAAACCAAGAACTGAGGGGTCTTGTCTAAGATCTTTTTTCTTTAAAAACAAACATGTGAACATGACATGACATCTACCTACTTTTGCATCTAACATAGTCACTGACAACTCAGGTTTCTGAGAAAGAATGCAAAAGACCTTTATAGGACGATCAGAGACTAGCTGTAGTCTGTTCTCTTTTATGTAATCCAGTCTGTGTATTCTCTTCTATGTAATCTATTCTTTTTGGTCATTGTCACTACCAGTGTCTACATAGCAACCTTTTGGTGTAGACACAGACTTGTGGTCTGTGTGTGCACACATATGCACACAAATGTGTGCACCTTTTCCAATTAACTACATGATTAGGAAGTTTTCATCTTTCAGATGGCCAGGTGATATCATATATCACCCCATTTGCTTTATAGAGCTGTTGGGTATGTCACATGGAGCGAATGACCTGAAGACATCTTGAAACATTACATATGCTGCTCCAGTATAAAGTAGAAGTTGTTAATGGACTTTATTAACCTATTATTTAGCAAATAGGGTACCACAGTAGATATTTTCCATTACTGGTGATAAAACTGAAAGCTACCCATATACTGTTGGGTTTGGGTTCCTTTATAATCAACTCATGCTTGAGAGAAGAGCCAATTTAATGGTTTATTTTGTGGCCATGACACTTTCTAAGTGAAGCTAATGGGCCTAAACTGATGACTTTGACCTTTTCAATAGTACCTAGCCAAGTGATAATGCTGACACAGGGGCACATCTCTTTAGTCTCTTAAGTTTGGACACTGTATTAATTTTCTTGGAAGATGTTTATATGGTTCTGCAAGCACATGTGGATGTTTCCTCACAAATAGGGTCATCTGTGAACTGCCAATATCTAAGAATATTGATAAATTTCATGCTAATAGGTAAATCAGTTCATTAGGAGAGTTCATGGAACACACCCGCCATCTGCCTTTCTACACATCAGTGATTTAGAGGGCCAGGTGTGCGCCAGGTGTGGTCTCTGGGAGGAAAGATTGCAGCCTAAAGGCTTCCTTTAGATTATAGAAATTTCAGGAAACACATGGCCTATCTTTTTTCCTTCTACAAAATAATACCAGTGTAGTTACATATTTATTGTTTGTTCATTATTTGTCTCTTTTCCTTTTAAGTTATTTGTGGTCAGGGTGTACCTTTGACTTATTCCCTAATGTTACCAAGCAGGTAGCTCCTTAAGTGGCACATTAAAGGCCTCCATGAGTGAGTAAATGCGTGATGGAATGATAGACACATATAACATCAAGCCAGAAAGGGATCTCTTCAATTTGCAAATGAAGACACTAAAGCACAGAATACTAATGATTTTGTACAATCTGTTAGTGGCAGTGTTGGGACTACCACCTAGATTTCTCCACTCAGTCTACAGTTCTTTTCATGGTATCATGCACCTTTTAGGATTACACTCTATCCTTTCATATTATTTTAAGTGGAACTTCTTGGTTCTAGGGAATAAATTAGGGTGGAAAAAGGCATTTCCCCCCGCATTGGGTATCAGGTGGTCCTAAGGAAGAATTTATTCACTATTGAGATATTGAAAGAGCAGCAGTGGAACTCTCCCTACCCCATGAAGACTGGGACGAAGCCAGGTGGGCTCCTGGTCCTCTCCAGCTTTCGGACTGAAGCCCAATGTCAGCCAGGGTAGAAATAACTTCCCATCTGACCCTCAGGCCTTCCTTTTAGAGGTGCAGTTCTGACAGAGAACTATCAGAACCACAGCAATAAAGGGCCAGGGTGATGGGAAAATCTATCATTTGAAGGTCTCATTAAACTTTTTGAAGGGCTCTCCAAAAATGGAGGATTTGAACAAAATAATGATCAAATGATTCTCCATCAAGGCTTTTATTCCAAAGAATAAATCCAAAGGAAATTACTATAATAAAATTCTAATCGCAGGCTCTAAAATTTTAAGTGCTAAAGCGACATTTAATGTTCAGACGCTAGACTCTAGCCATGGTTTTCAAACTTGGCTGAATATCAGAATCACCAGGGAAACCTGGTCCCACCTGCCAGAGATTCTGCTTTAGTAGTTTGCGGGTGGGACTCTGGAATCTTCCTTTTTATTAACAGTGTCCGGGTGATTCTCCTATGGACTGCGTTTTGGAAGCCCATTCTAGAAAATATCAAGAAACATTCCAACTGGCAAGTTCTATTATTGAACTCGTTGTTCAAAAGCAAACCTATTGTTCTGCATCTTATTTTAGGAGATAAAAAGCCCATTTCTTTGTAAAGTATTAGCAAAGTTCTCAAAACTTATTAATCTAGAGTGAAATGCTGGATTTTTCTTAGCATTTTTTTTTATAAACTCAACAGAGTGTAAAGCACATAAACCCAGTGGGGGTGGGGGGATTTTGACCTTATTTGCAAGTTTCTAGTTGAGAGGATTTTTATGACCTTGGCATTTGGTTAGCTAGACTTAGACTGCTCCTGTGTGGAGAGAATTCGGGGAGCCACAGAGTTTCAACAATTCATTAGTGTAGTTTGTATAAAATATCAATTTATTAGATAGACTCACACATCTGCAGAAATCATGACAGTAAAATACACAACAGATTAAGAATTAACAAGCACCAGATGTAATATAATAATGTAGATTTTTACTTGCAATTTCAGTTGCAGATTTTAGAAAAATGGCCACTTCTCATGGCTATACTTATGTATTTGGAGCCACTCAGGAAGTATAATGGTAGGGAGAAAGAAAGATGATAGATAGGTAGATAGATAGACAGACAGACAGACAGACAGAGAGATGAAAGGAGGATAGATATACTTGGACTTAACAGGATTTTATCCCATTTGTTCGAAGTGACTATGGAAAGCAGTATAATTTAGTGGCTAACCTGTTTCTTGGGAAACCAAGACATGTGCGTTTGAAACTTGCATCTGTTTTTCAATTCCTCACCTGGAGAAACAGAAAACAATTTGTGTTTTCCTCCAAGGATTACCCAATCGCAGGAGTGGTCCTTATGTGAGAAACAAAAAGGTAATGAGTTCAGAGCGATGGTAGGTGAGCTAATAGAGAAGGTATGAAATCATACGGAGTATTCATCTTAGATGCCCAGACAAGGAAGTGCTGGATTTTAGCACTGCATCATGCCAGGTGTGGGCATTGGCAGAAACACCACGAATCTCTGCCAGATTACTGTGCAGCCATCCATAATGTCAGTTTTCTGAGAGCCATTTAATAATACTGTCAGTGTTTCAGAATCTCTTGCCATCTAGAGCAACAACTACATTGATCATCAGCAAGATACTTATATTTGCATATATGCAAAACTTTCCTTCTCTTGTCAAATGGCATAATATGGGTCCACGTGAAATAAAACTATACATCAGTTAGGGTAGTAAGGAACAGAAATGGATTCCAGCTGATATAAGTGAAGCAAGGACATTTGGTAGAATAGTAGAGGGCAGATCAGTATCAGAGAAAAAGCTGAAGAATCTTACCTTGGGAAGGATGGGCAGAGGGCAGTGTGGGAATCTCAGCATGAAGACCTGTCTCAATTTGGGTTTGCCTCAAGTCAGATCCTAAGTCAAGGACTTGGAGCAGACAGTTCATTTGGGAAGTAATTCTAGGGAATAAGGGTAGGGGGAAAGCAAGAATGAATTAGAGAAGAAGGTGAAGACCATCTAAAGATGCATTATTGAAATGGCCATCACTGTGGGCACCTGGTGGTCAGTCTATCTGGTACCTTCTGAAGAGTGGAGTTATCTGCCCGAGGGACTGAAGGGACACACTAGGCCTATTACCTGTGTGGGTTAACTCCCTCTCACTTCCAGGTTCAGTGTGTCTGAGAGTGCCCTGTGCAGGCACTCGAGCTACAGCATTAGGGAAGCTCCAGGGCAGAGTAATGGCAGGGCAGTTCCCCAAGGGAAAGGCAGCAAAGGGTGCTGCCACCAAAAACTGCAGGAACTCGGAATCAAGCAACACCAATAGATATTCCTTAGGTGAAGCTGGGGGTGTTTGTTAGAAAGAGAGAGAGGAAAAAGGACTTTATTAGGGCCTGGCACATTTTTCATGTTCATCCAACCTTTCATTCCTGCTGGTCCGCCTACTTCTCTGTTTGTCCAAATCTTAACTCACCCAAGGCCCACATCCTCCACTAAGTCCTTCAGGGTAGCATATTCCTCACCAGTGTGTTCCTTTCTCTAAAGTCTAATCAGTGTCACTACCACCCAGATTACACTTGGACTCTTCTCTAGATCTTTAATGTTGGATCAGTTCTTTTCCATGGCGGAGAAACGTGGGTTTTGACAGTAGCCAGAACTGAGTTGCAATTATTACCCCACCGTTTACTGGTTATGCCATGTTCCCTTGGAAAATCACTCCTATACTTTGATTACTTCATCAGGAGGACGGGTATAGTCGTAATCACCTTATAAGTTCATAAGAGTTACATTAAAGTGAACTGCAGAGTAACTGGATAAATGTTAGGTACTTAATAATTATTAGTTCTTCTGCTTTGGTAAGAGTTACCATGCCTTATACCTCGTTTGAATGTTCCCCTTAAGATCTGGTTCAGAATCAGTTCTCACTAGGTCTCAGGAACACTTGCTGATCATTCACACAAACTCAGCTGTTGAAAACTTTGAGTCAGAGGTTGCAAACTCTTGTGATCCTATGGGTCTATTTATTAATGTCGTAATGGCATATTTATTTTAACAACTGAATTAAAGGCCACCAACCTAACAATCTTGATATTTCACTTAAAAATGCAAATTGCGGCTTTTCTTGAAATACTTGGCTCGCCTTTCAGCATGGTACAGTTAACAGGACCTGTTGCCAGCTCCTGCAGTAGACAAGACTCGGTTCTCTGGTTTGCCACAGTTCACAGCCTGCCTTAACAAACCTCATGCCAGCTCTCCATCACATGTGTCTAGTATCTCCGTGGACCTTATGCTTTTGTGTTTAAGATTTGAGCTTCTTCATGAGGATAAGAAAGAGATCAAACTTAGAGTGCCTTTTAGTTGACTATTGTAAGGGTGGAGAAACCACTGGTCTGCCTGTCTTATCTTATACATTCTCTGGTTTATGTGTCAGCAGTATTTGCTGGGTGTAATTATGAGAGCATCTGCATGAGCCTTGGCAGTTTACAAAGTGCCCTGGCAGACTATCATTTTTATGATCTTCACCCACATTTCTGTATATTAAGGTGGCAGGGCAGGAGGCATGATTATCCTTATTTAATGACTAGAGGCCCAGTGCACGAAATCGTGCATGGGTAGGGTCCCTAGGCCTAGCCTGCAATCAGGGCCTTCTCCCACCCGTTAGCCAGTCCCCAGTCCTTCTCTGCCACCACCACCCAGCCCGGTTCCTCGTTCGCCAGGTGATTGATCAGAGCCTGCGGGTGGGAGGAGGGACCAAGAGGTCTGCCTTCCACCCAGCTTGCCATTCCTCAGTCCCGCCATGCTGCCACCCACCTCCCACCTCAGTTCCCCTTGGTTCCCTGTTCGCCATCCAGCGATGGGAGCCTGCGGGCCAGGAGGAGGGACCAAGAGGTGGTCAATACACCTCATAGCAACTGGTCGATCTGTTGTTCCAGTCATTATGCTGGTAAGGTCACTGACCTTTTATTATGTAGGATAGGATTAGAAACCAAGCCCCTGAGACATGAACATAAAGGCTCAAGGTCCCAGTGCTAGTAAATGGTAGAGTTACTGACTCCAAATCTAGGCCCGTGCCTATGTCTTTTGAAGAAAATATTAAAGAAGGCAAAGGTCATCACCCTTAAAGGGGTCATTAGTAATTTATTTTTAATAAAAATGCAAGGAAGCCTGTCAGGAATATGTATTGGGTATATATGTGATAGTACAATAGTAGCTGCTGTAATGAAGCAAGTGCAGGGGGCATGCTGGCATGATGAAAGCTGTGAGATTTGTGGGGAGAGACTTGAAAAAGAAGGAGTTTGAAGCCAGATTCTGAAGTTGTTTTTGTTTGTTTATTTATTTTTGTAGGGTTTTATGTGTTCTGTATTCTTTAAAGGTATATGTGAAATTGAATAACAGGAAGGTGTTTATAGAAGACACTGTCTGTGAAAGTCCTGTAAAACTCAGTGATTAAGTGGAAAACATGTAAAAGTCATGGACAAGGCACCAAAAGCAGCCTAGTCTTCCTGGAGCAGGTGGAGAAGAATGTCCCAGCTGAAATAAATCAGCCAAGAAGGTCTTATTCAAGGAAGGAAGTACAGCTCTCCATTGTGTGCATGGGCAATGGTCACAGTCCACTCACCTTGAACCTACAGCTGGAGTAGCAGCTAGTCAGGCCACCGGGCTAGGACACCTGGACTGGACTCAAGGTCAATGCTCTCCTTTCCTTTTCCTCTTCTTAGACAGTAAAATTTGGGGTCATATTGCTCAATAGCTTTGGCAAAAGTGTTTAATTGCTAAGATAGTTTAGACCAACCTTATGTTTTCTCTATAAGGGAGAAACCATGATTAGAAACATGCTTTGTGAACTAATATTGAATCAGTCCTACAAAAGAGGAAGTGAAGGAAGGAAAGGTTGCACACAGCAAAGTTGGGCAGATTCTGTTATGGTCAATAGCCTCGCTATTTCAAATGGGGGACCATGGCCTGGATTCTAGTTTGACCTCTACTCATGATGGGAACGTATTCAGAAAGAAAAGAGGTAATTATAGCAGTGTCATCAGCAATTACCTTATTGATTTAGGCACTATATATTGGAAGATCTGGGAAATTATATATATATATATATATATATATATATATATATACTATCACATGCTGCTTGATAACTTATCCACCATTGATAAGGGCTCTGGAAACTGAAGAACATTATCAGCAGAATCAAATCGGTGGCTTTAATTACACCAGCATGAACCTCTCCAATGCAAGGCTGCCCCAATTAGAATTGATGAACCTAGGTTAGTAAAAGCTTTACAGATTATGAAGTTATATTTTGCAAGTAAGGGAAATTGCTGTTATCTTAAAGGTCCCCCCCGACCCCCAGGCTTTAATGCTTAGTAAATGATGAAAGGGAAACCTGCAGTGAGTGTTATTTATACTGAAAAAATGAATCTAAGGGCACCATCGACAGTATCCTTTTCTTTTTTAAAAAACACATATTTTTATTGATTTTAGAGAGGAAGGGAGAGGAAGAGAGAGATAGAAACACCAATGATGAGAGAGAATCATTGATTGGCTGTCTCCTGCATGCCCCACACTGGGGATTGAGTCTGCAACCTGGGCATGTGCTCTTGACTGGAATCGAACCTGGGACCCTTCAGTCCACAGGCCAACGCTCTATCCACTGAGCCAATCCAACTAGGGCAGATGGTATCTTTTTCTTATTAGGAAAGGCCTCCAGGGCTTACGAAACCCTCGGGTTAATTTCAGCTTTAGTTTTATATTTGACAGCTTTCAAATCACAAATAGGCCAAGGAGGCTGAACAACTCCAGGAGTAAAGAAAGTCATGGATGGAAGATAAAGAAGAATTTTCTGGTTTGACTTCCTCTCTGTCAGGCAGAGTACTGATTTTTTTCTTTTTGGATTAAATAGGTGGGAGACAGCTGGCTCTTGGGTTGATGCATAAATCTTCCCATTTCTAACTGCTGTGATTAATTGCATGCATATGAAAGATTACCTGGAGTTATGATAAGGAAATACTGATGCCTTTAGTCATTGTCATCAATCACACCCATCATTTCCCTCTTGAAAGACAGGCCAAGATAATGCTGCTTGATCCACATACTTCCAGTGTTTATGTTAGATTGCTTGCACCAACATTTTTCTGTACATCTGTTGAAAGCATGGCTGAAATCTGGATGTTTCATTGTTGGGAAATCTAACATGTCACTGAGGAAGTCCAAACAAAAGGGCAGTTATGATGTATGGGGCAAAACACTGGATGCCATGTCATAAAAGGGGAGCTTGCCTTCATTTGTCCATTCAGTCAATCTTCCTTCCTTCTCCCCTCAACAAATGTCTATTGGGCACACTACATTTGGAAAAAAAGAATAAAATAATCATAAGACTTAGTTTTTGCTCTTGAGCTTCTCACTTTGTGGTGGGAGTAACACTTATGTAATTGAAATAAATGCTTTGATATACATTTTCACAAAGTGCCATCGAACAGAGCAATGTATTGAGCCTTCTGTATGTGCAGTGTGCGTGTGTACGCACACATTGTGTGTAAGGTTGGGGCAGTGCCTCAGGAAAGTTGCACTGAGGAACAAATGCTAGACTTAGCTCTGAGAAGACCAAGTTGAAAATTAATGAGCCTTGGGTTAAATTTAGCCAGCATATGGTTTCATGGTTTCAAATTTTTTTTTAATTCATTGCCAGTATCTAAGATCTGGAGATTTTGTTTGAAAATCCAGAATGTTGGCTTCTTTTGAAAAAAAAAAAATGTAACAGTTGGCAATAGCCTCAGGAGGGTGACAGGTAGAGCTTGTAGAGGCTGCTTCTTTAAACAGAGCTCTCTCTATGCTGTCGTTTTCTTGCTTTGTGCATTTTTCTACCTACTTGGTCCAGGTGCATATCGAGTTTGTGATTTTGTAGTACTTGTTTGCCAATAGAAAAAGAAAACTTGGATGCCAGGGCTATTCTGGAGCCATATACAATGAGGGGCAATTCCGAAGGCAGACAGGAACTGAGCATAGTGGGCAATTTCAGCAAGTTCTACAAAGTAAATCTGGAAGAGTAAACTGAGTCCAGAGTTTAAAGGGTGCACAATTAGAAACTAAAATATTATCTTATAGACTAACTTGTTAGAAATGCCAATTCTCTGACCCCACCCCAGACCCACTGAATCAAAGACTCTGGAGAGGAGGGACCCAAAAATCTCTGTGTAGCAAGCCCTCCAGGTGATTCTGATGCATGCTAACGTTTGACAATGCTATAAGAAATAAGAAGAAAAAAAACTAGTCCAATGTTTAATTGGGGGAGGTTTGCTTAACATTAGATTTTGCAGTGATGAGAAATTGTTAGATTTCAAGATATTTTTGCTGTGTTAATAGGTATAGGTCTGGAGTTCTGGAGAATATTTTGGGAAGTGAGGCTTTGATTGTAGATGAGCTCACCCGAGGGAGAAGAGCAATGTGGAAAGAGGATTATTCATGAAACTCAAGAGAACCCCAACTATTAAAAGATGGATGGTGGAAGAGGAACTTATAAAAGAGATAAAAAAGGAAAAATAATCAATCCTTCCAAAGTAACCAAAGTATTGAAAATCCATGGGCGCAAAGGTGTTCCTCATAGAATTTTTTAAATGAGAAAAACAAAAAGCCACAGTAAGATTTGATAGCAAGATAATTTATAAGAAAATTGACTTTAGGTGTGGACACATGGTACAATATACAGATCTTATAACATAGAAACACACTAATGAAACCTGTATTTTCACGTTGACCAATGTCATCCCAATCAATTTAATAAATGAAAAATTTAAAAAGGAAATATAAATGAAAAGTATACAGGCCTTAGAAATGGTAGTTATAAACCCCATCATTCAACATGGGGAATGCTTATGATATCATAAAAAAGCAAAATTTAAAAGTATGCATTTTTTCATGTAGAATATGATTGCATCTATATAAAATTATATACAGAAAGCTAGTTTGGTGTATTGGAATGTAGCAGTAAAAGAGTATAGATGGTGAAATTGTGGGTGAAATTTACCTTTGCTCTCAGACTTTTTTTATGTTGTTCTATCATTACTTCTAGAAGTTTACTCAATTAAATTTCTGCGTCATGAATGGTAGGTTGAATTAAGTAGGGAATAATTAATAAAATGTTATCACCAACTACTTTGCAAACTAAAGCATAACTTATGGTCTTGAAAGTTTGAGACTCGAGAAGGATAATTTGAAGGGGATGCAGGCAAGGCTTGCCTCAGCTCCTGGACATTGTAGTGGGAGCACTGGTTAGTGAGGGATAGCGGGAAATCAGCTGGCCTGGGGAAAGGGAGGAGAATTCATATCTAATTAATAGTATATTAGGTAAAAAGGGGTTTAACCTACAATTAAAAACAAACATTGGAGGAAGCAGTGACATCTATGTAACTGAAATATCAGTGGTCCAGATAAAACAGGGTCAGAAGTTCATCAAAGGTGGCATCTTTCTGAATACTTATTCCTTACAACCACAGCTCCAGTCTCCCCCTGCCTCAAGGCTTCCTCTCCATCCCAGGTTTTCACTCTCCCCGGTTTTAGAACCTGGTGATAACACTAGGTTCCTTGAGGTCAAATTTGGAATAACTGGACAACTAGAGAGAAATGCCATTTGTTCTTTCTAGGGATGGGTGTTGACAAGATATAAGGCTGGTTAAGTAGACAGGGCTGTTTCAGGAAAGGCTTTTTGCTATCTCATCCTTTTCAGGATGAGAACTACAGTGGGGCCTTGACTTATGACTTAATGAGTTTTTTGAGATCCGAGCCATCTCTTGGCCGATTTTTTGCTTTGAGTTGCGAGCTAAAATTCGTGTTACGAGCCAGCTTCAGATACCCCACCGCTAGTTGGCGCAGCGAACGTCACAGTCAACGCCACAACATCAGCCCAGCGTTACGTGTCTCACTCGTTCACTTTTTGATTTGACATATGAGTAATTTGAGTTATGAGCTCCGTCACGGAACGAATTAAACTCGTAAGTCAAGGCCCCACTGTACTGGCTAGGGAGAATGCACAGCTTTGGGCTATCCCAAATGGTTCTTAACTCTGACTATCCCAATGATTCTTATAGTCCTTTGACAAAAAGGGACTTTGGCTGAAAGTCTGAGGATGTTACTGCATTAAAAATACCTTTCTATTAAAAACAAGGCATACAATCAAAAATACTAATGCGAATTATTGGTTAGAGGGAATTATATGATTTTATAACTGGAATCTTAGGTAAAACTATAGTAAAATTAAATATGCTAAAAAAGAGTTCCCTCTCAAACACTTTGTTATTTGATCTTGATTACTTTTGAAGGGGGAGGTGGCAGAGATAGTGGTGTATATGGCTGCTGTAGCCAGAATTTCAAACCCAAGGCAATGATACAAGGATAAGATCTTGGTGCACTGAAGTATGACTGGAAGAGTACACGGAAGGGGGTTTTTAAGGTGCATTGAAGTCTACAGGGGAGACAGCCAGTTTGGAGCCAGGCTTCCCCTGGTGTTGCTGCCCATTCTTGCCATGTGGAAGAGCAGGGCCTGGAGCCAGTGGACCTGAGTCTACATCCTAGGTCAGCAACCCACATCCCTGTGATTCTGTTTCTTCACCAATAAAATCTTCATCATCATAATGCCTGCCTTTGTAGTAACGATGAAATGGAATATTGATGAAAAAGGCCTTTCAAATTACAAAGTATTATGCAAAAGTGTATTCACATTTTCAGTTATCTACCTTGGCCTTAGCATTCATACATTTTATATAGATTCCATCAGAATATCGTGTTTCTGTATTCTTGCTCAGAATAACCTGTTTGTTGAGCCTTGAGCTAGTCCCAGGAGCCCCGGAGATCTCATATAAATTGCTAACTGGGCAGATCAAAGCCTCCAGTGACCCAGAGCTCATGGATGGGCACTGGGCAATGCAGGTTCAATGGTGTGTTTGCAGTCACTCCGTGTGATGATGCTGAGCTGAAATCCCCAAGTTTGGTCCAATGGGCTGATCCCTGAAATATATGGTTAACAGGAAGAAGAGATTGGATTATAAATCTTTGGAAGTAAGCCTTCTGAGATGATATCTGATGCAGGAACCTCAAGGGAAACTATATTCTGCAATCGATTGAAAACCTGCCTCACAAAAGCTTTTAAACCTTTAAACACCATCATATAAATCAAGTTAGAAATATCCCATCAAGGAATAAAAGAGTTCTTGCCATGTAAAATATTAATTTATCTTTTCAAGGCAGAACAAACACTTCATTTGGACGGGCAGGAGGTGGTGGAGAAAGCAGAGCGTGGGGAATGAATTCATTGCCTTGGTCTTCAATGCCCACTTAAACGTCTCAGGTCTCTGGGCTTTTTCTCATGTTGAAAAGTGTGGGCCCTTTAATGCTGACACTTGGTTCCAGTGTATTTTACTGCAAGTCATTCTCATGTCTTTGATTCTGTATTCCATGGCAATTGTTTTTCAACTATTTATTGAAAAATGATCTACAATTGAACAATTGACTGCAGCCTGGAATTGAATAGATATGGTCCTGGGGTTGCAAAGGAATGGAGTAGCACTGGATTTTAAAATACAGTTGTTCTGCAAAAAACAGCTATTGATGAATCACAGAAGGGCAAACATGTACCACATGGCCATTTCTCCATTTGCTACAATATACATGCACCAGGAGTAACACTGAAGCCAGCCTGCGAGACTACCAGAAAGGAAACTATATGATTAGCAAAACTAAAACCTGATTTGCATCTAAAAATGTTGTGTGTGCTCATTTATGTGCAAATGTAATGGGAAAAGGCTGTAGGTAAAGTGGCTGAAGCCTAAACAAAATAAACACTTAATTTTCTTTTATTGTACCCTGTGACTATTAATAATATTATGGTAGCAAGTCAGAAACATTTAGCCAAGCAGGGGAGCAGTAAATGCTCCTAGACCGTGCACCACTGTTGATATTAGCAACTAATCGCTCCAGAGTTCACATAAAATGTAGATGGAAGTACAAAGACGATATTCCATGCAGTCAGCAGTGGCTCGAACTGTGCACAGGTGAAACCAATAACTGGAAGGCCAGTTCAGCCTGGGGAAGATATCAAGAAAAGGGCTTTGTAAATCACTGCCTGTTAGTCTGTCTGAACCTATTGGCATATGGTGGTTCTTACGTGTAAGGTTCTTGGTCTTGATTCCAAACTGGCAACATTGTTTGAGAATTTGCCAATCTCCTCATTCAATCATAATCCTGAGACACTGACACGGGTAAGATGGCTGTTGTTATTCCCAGTTTACAGGTGGAGAAGTCAGAGTTCTGAGTCCGTCACGTAACTGATGAGGCTTGGAGTAAAACTCCAGGCTTGTGATTCCACCTCTCATGTTGTTTATTGATCTTCCTTTAATCATTATACATACATGTCTGTCTGCCTGTCACATAAAATGGTATTTGGGACTTTCATCTCTGATACTAACGTAAATGGGAAACCCCGAACAATCTTCCCAATAATAAAATGAAATTGGTGGTTAAAATATAAAACAAAGAAATAAGACACACACAAAAATGCCATCATTTTAAATATATTGCAAAGCTGGCACAAAAGCAAAGACTCAGCAGAGGTAAAAAAAAAAAAAATAACAAGAATATAGGAGGAAAGTGGGCACCGCCACACTTGAGGGTATCTGCCAATCCATTAGCTGTTGCTCTGATGGCCTTGTGGTGACATGTGACCTGCAGAGAGAGCCCAGGGCCTAGCATGGTGAACCCATAAGGGCTGCATCTCAGGATGGTCAGAGCTGGAAACAGGAGCACTGCCCAGGGGAGAGCAACAAGAACACTTACCTGTGAGGACTAACTACAACGTCAACAGAGAATTAAAAAGTGCTCAGGATTGGTAGGCAAAAGAAAGTACATTTTTTTAAAATATATTTTTATTGATTTTTTACAGAGAGGAAGGGAGAGAGATAGAGAGTTAGAAACATCGATGAGAGAGAAACATCGATCAGCCGCCTCCTGCACATCTCCTACTGGGGATGTGCCCGCAACCAAGGTACATGCCCTTGACCGGCATCAAACCTGGGACCGTTCAGTCCACAGGCAGACGCTCTATCCACTGAGCCAAACCGGTTTCGGCAAGAAAGTACATTTATTTCCTGGAAAAATGCAACTTCAACCTGGGTTTCAAAGCCTTCCTACAATACATGAAATTGCAGTCAAAATTACAAAATAACAAGAATGCAAAAGGAAGTGAGGCATGAGAAGTGAACAGCAGAAGATATAGTGGACAGCAGGATCAGACCTGTAGACACTTTGATGTTGGCTATATTGGGCATATGAGATTAAATCTTTGCTCTGTGTTGTGGTTGAGATTGCTAGATATTCATAAAACTGAGCTTCACCGCCTCCATAGTAATAGGAGTATAGGTTACTCCTGATGCAGACTAGCTTGACTATGTTTTCCCGTTCCGTTTGCATTCAGGTGTGACCATGTCATTAGGTTCTCACAAACAGAATATGAGCAGAAGTGATGTGTGTTACTGTCCCTCTTGCTCCTTTGCACTTGGAGGGAGCTCAGATTGGTGACCACCCAGGCTTAAACAGGCACACGTTGGCAGTGTCCTAGGAATGGAGGAACACTGTCTTCAACAGGACCTGGGTGTCTGAATGGGCACATCAAGCCTGGACCATTCACACTGAGATTGAGTGAAAGATAAGCCCCCTGGTTCTCTAAGTCTCTGAATTGTTGTTGAAGCTCTAGCTTTACCATTCCTAATATACATCTATTAAAAAAATAATAGAGAAACTTGAAAATATAAGCAAACTGCAACAAACAATTTTTCAAAAAGTAAGGAGATTTGAGAAAAAGAATGCAATAGAACTTCTAGGAAAAAAAAGATAATTTTCAATCCCTGTAGACAACTCATAAAATACAAGAACATATAGGTAAATGGAAAAAATTATCCATATTTCCATCTTCTAAAGGTAAATAATGTTTATAGTTGCAGGTTCTTCTTTCAAATGTGCACAGCGTGAAGATTGCTAAAGACCAGGACTCATAGTCCCATCCTTCTCCATTGACTGGTCCCATGCATCTCCTTTTATCCATTTAGCTGCAGTGAAATTTAGTGCTTTGTGTCACTTGGGCAGAAAGAACATCATTCTGATTTTGTATGGACCATCAGAAGAATCATGCCTCCTCTTTTTAAAATTCAATTTGGAAAAACAAATTTTATATATATAATTTTTTTTTACCATATCAAAAGAGGTAGATTTGTTTTTCTCTAAGACCTGCAAATAATGTCCTTATTTAGCTTCAGTATTGTGTGAAGTCTATATTTTGGCTTAATTCTGAAATTTTATTAAAACTAAATATTATCTACTTTGTAAAGGAGATAATTTAAGTAGAAAATATCCACAAGAGATGGGTTTTATTTCTTAATGAGATTATTTTTAACTATTAATATACTAGAGGCCCGGTGCATGAAATTCATGCATGGGGAGGGGGTCCCTCTCCCAGCTTGCACTGTCTCCAATTTGAGACCCCTCGGGGGATGTCCAACTGCCGGTTTAGGCCCGATCGCAGGGATCAGGCCTAAACTGGCAGTCGGACATCCCTCTTGCAATCTGGGACTGCTAGCTCCTAACTGCTCACCTGCCTGCCTGCCTGATTGCCCCTAACCTCTCTGCATGCCTGCCTGGTTGCCCTAACTTCCCTCCCCTGCTGGTCTGGTTGCCCTAACTGCCCTCCCCTGCTGGCCTGGTTGCCCTAACTGCCCTCCCCTGCTGGCCTGGTTTCCCTTAACTGCCCTTTCCTGCCAGCCTGGTCGTCCCTAACTGCCCTCCCCTGCCGGCCTGGTCGCCCCTAACTGCCCTCCCCTGCTGGCCTGGTTTCCCCTAACTGCTCACCCCTGCCAGCCTGGTCGCCCCTAACTGCCTCTGTCTTGACCCCCACCACTGTGGCTTTGTCCAGAAGGATGTCAGGTCTAATTAGCATATTACCCTTTTATTAGTATAGATTTGCATGCTATTTCTGCTGGTTAAAGAAAAAAATAAAATTATGCTTATGGCTTTTATGTGATAATTCTGGTTAAAATTTAAATGACTTATTTCATACTTCTATAATCATTATATCCATCTGCTCATGTTCACTGTTATTCTAGTAAATGAGCTACAATTATTCCATTCTAAAAAGTTTAAGTTAAATTTTAATTTTGTGTAAAGTTCTAATATGAAGTATGTTGATGGATATTTCTGAACTCCCTTTGATACTTAGTAGCAAACCAGTGTTAAAATATATTGCTAAATTAGGTGATATGCATAAAATCAAAATATATTGGCTTTCCTCTTGAGATTTATTCTGCCGTTAATCCTAAAATCAGGTAGCTCTCAGTAGACCTCTGGCAATACAGTAATTTATTAATGGGTCTATTTCAGCTGTACATGTGATTCAGCACAGTAAGTGAGCAATTTAGAACTTCTGCTGAATATCAAAGCAGAAGGGAGCCATATTGGGTGTGCTAATTTTCCTGTTAGTTTTGGAAAAGTAAAAACAGGAACATGTAGTTAGTGGGCTCTTATTTATCCATCCAATGGGGGCAGAGCACAATGTAACATCATAAAACTAAGCATTAGCCAAAAATAGCACTTTTTCCTGACTACTGGTTGATTAATAAAGAGAAAATGAACTGATGTGAGTATTGAGATTTACGTTTTCTCCATTTCTATGTGTCTTATTTTTTTTATGTTCTAAGTGTTTTAAATGATCAAATATGTAATTTTGAACTTGATATTTGAAGCAAAAAAACCCCAAAAAACATTTACTTTATATGGACCTATATACATTTAAGTAATATTTCATGTAAAAGTGCTTCTTAATGAAATTTAAGCTTCACATTTCTGGTGATATATATTAGTTACTTATTATTTTGTACTTGTATACCTCTATAGGCCTTTGCAAGGTCAATGACAGAGGTCAACTGGGCCATTCAGTGTTTGAGGATGCTGGTACGGTATATTAAAGAATGTAGATATGCCAATGCGTTAAAAATTTCCGTTTAACAACTACAATTAAATTATTTATGTGATACATTTAACATTTCCCATTGAGCAACTACAGTTAAATTATTTATGTGGTAGTTTTTCAGTCCTTGCAGTGTGTCTCATCATCCATGGGTATGATTTTATTTAGAGAGAACACCAGAAGTCTACACGTGAACTCCTGGTGAAGAGGAGGCCTGGGCTCAGTGGCCCACAGCTCCTCCTGTGACAGGCCCCAGGAACCCCACAAAGATGTTGTTCTTACACAAGCCAGAGACAGATTTAGGTCCTGAAGGCTTGGGCTTTGCCGGAGCTCACATATCATATGGAGAAATGTATGTGTGTGTGGAGTCGGGTCTTGTGAGGAAAACGCTGAGAGATCCTAGCTCTCAGGTACCTGGTCTCAGCCGCCTCTGAGCAGGCCTTTTGGTTAGTTCTTCTCATGTGCTTAGCCCTGGGGAAGGGAGAACACAGGCCTGCAAACAGCCCCGGCCCAGCTGGGCAGTCCCTGTCCATAACAAACCAGAGGTGGACTACATGTATGTTTACATTTCACCAGGCACGAAGTGACAGGAAAGTCTGCGTTAGTTGTAGGAAGCCATTTTAAGAAATTTCTATTTTGACAGCTGTGTTGCAAATGAAATTCTCGGTAAGCCAGCCTTACTTTCTTCTGTGATGGTTTATCAAAGGTGACATGCAGAATCCAAAGGACTTGGTGTCAGATTATGGACCTAGAAGGCGTGTGTGGTGTGGGGGTAGGGAATAACCTTCCTCCCATTGCATATCTCATCTGTTTTGATCCAATGGCAACCAGGATGTTATAGTGGCCAGCCCTTCCACTCCTCTGCTCTGGCAACTAGTAGATTTTTACTAACCCAATAAATGTGACTCCAGCTAGTACTCGTCAGTACTAGTCCAGTGGCAATGGGTGGGCCATCCCAAACTCAACAAAGTTCCTTTTTAACATTATTTGTTTGGCTTAAACTACTAGTAAAGAAATCTGTGCTGATGCTCATGGACTCAGAATGTTAATGGAGGTACCAGGCACGTTATGCATGCCAGTTAACCTTATGATAGATTTACAGGCTCAGGATGGGGGAACAGAGGCCTGGCATTAAGATGGAGCCCAGGCAGTGGTGAATAAAGGGTGTGCATGCTTCCACTCATTAAAGCAAAGCAAAAGGGAGAAAATCCTATTTAATTTTTGACCTAGCAGACTTGTCAGAAATGTCAAGCAATGTCATTTTCTTTCTATAAAAATGATAGAAATGAAAAAATTGGAATAAAAAAGAATTCAGATTCACACACACACACACACACACACACACACATAGGAGGGGAGAAACTGGCCCTTTAAGAATGGGCTTTTACATTTCTTTTTGAAATTACCCAAATGGATGCTATTAAGTGGACTTATTGAGTTGCCTTACACCTCTTCTCACTTGGCAACTCATGAATGTTATATGTGATGTGTATTATTGATTGTTCTGAATGAAATAGTTTCCATAACATTTTGTTCCTTCAGGGTATCTAAAAATAATTACTTTAAAATTTATCTTCCCATCTTAAATATTTTACACTTGTCCCTGAGCCAGCTATAGGATCCTTAAAAAGCATCCTGATTTTTAATAAGAAGATTCAGACCACATTGCCTTTCTGCCCTGGACGTGGCATGGTGTCTCTGTGAACATCTTTCCCTTCACATCTAATGGGATGGAATTCTCAGTGGCAGCATTTGATATCGGACCAAGGGAAGGAGTGGCTCTATGGGGTTATATGTTAGCTTTGGCTCTGAAGACTCTAGAAGCCATTATCTTAAAATGATATAAATTCAGTTACAAAATGGAAAGATGATTACATGATTAATGGAGGTTAATAAATATCATTGAAATCTTAGCCTGGATGAGGCCATCAGAAATTATTTAATCCAATTTCCCTGGCTCCAGGCAGGCCACATAGGAACCACTTTGTCAGATGGAATCTCTCCTCCTCATAGCTCTCGGAGGAAGTCGAGTCCCTTTTTTGTATGAAATATGATGCATCTGTGTCCTGACCCAGCACCCACTCTTACCTGGGGCTCCTTTGCCACCCGTGTTGCTCATCAGAGGTAAAGCTCATGGCTGTGGAATAGCTATGAAAGGAGCTGGTTGGACGTGCAGGAATTAAAATAGAAAGATCTCCTGGCACCAATGACATGGCCAACTATCCCAGTAAATCTAGTTAGCATTTATGTGGCTGCTGATAGAAATGTGCTTAAATTTGTGGGGTTGACACCTACATGGGCTGAAAAATGTTCCTCTCCTTTAGTTAAAAATATCTAAGAAATAAACAATAAGGGCTGATTGAAAAAGTGTTTATGTTATCCAACCTGTTCTCCCTAATAGAAAAACAACTTAACTCTAATGTATTATTGACTTTGTGTCAGCATCTTCTTCAAACTCACTAATCATAATGCTATTACATTAATTAGGAGTTGTGTACATCTCCAAGTAAGAAATCTTAAATACCATGACTTAGTCTGGATTTATTCTTCTCCTGTGCCACCTGAGTTCTGGAAGGGGCGATCCAGAGTTGATGTTGGTGTCTCATGGATGTTATCAGGGACCTCTCTACTCCTTTTATCTTCTGTTCCACTGATCTTATCATGTAGATTCTATTCCCATGGTCCTTCAAGGCCACCTCCGGGCACAGTGTGGTTGATGGGAAGTCTAAGCAGGAGGAAGAGGGTGAGGGAAGGACAGTAAGACAGCTGTCCACTCAGACACCTTTAGAGCATTTTCCTGGGGGTCCTTGCATAAAGGCAATGCCTTCAGCTCGCGTCTCAGCTGTTACCCTGTCCTCAAGTGAGCCCAGGAAGTATTCTTTCTTGGTTGGGTACATTACTACCCTTGCAATATTGGGGTTTTGTTAGTGAAGCATAAAACATAAAAAAGAGGTTTATGTTCTGTTTTTCTGGAAGGGCAAAATTGACCTGGTTTCTCAAAGTGCTAGGACATTTTCATAAAGGAGCCTTTTGGTCAGAGAGGAGTATGGTAGTACAAGTGGTAGAAAAAACATGGGATATGAAGGCATCTTTTCTTCTGATCAGAATTGGAGCAAGAAATCAATTACATAAAAGAAAGAAAAAGGAGAAACCCATTGTTCATTGGCCCAAATAGAGATTTATGATCAGAAAGGACATTCTAGATATAACAACACCATTAGGTAGAACTTCCTGAGCAATGGATTGCTCTGCAGGGCCCATTGGTGAAAGCGTGGGATGATGGATTTGGAGTAATAATGAAGAAAATTTGGAAAATTTGTCCCATGAAAATGACTAAAGCCACTTGTCTATGTATGATAAAGCCTGGAGCGGGGAAAAGCCATAACTTTAATATTCATAGAGGCATATCAACAATTGACCTTGAATTTAGAGAGGGATGAGATGGACATGAACTGTATTAACATGTGTCATTTTAGACTTTACAAAAAATATCTTAATTATCCAGACTTTAAGATACTATAATCATCCCACAAAAAAATTGTGGAGCCTTTCCCTTGCACTATCTCAGTAAAGAATACCCTGTTCTTTTTTGTATTGCTTGAAACACATCCATCCTTGATTAAAATTTTGTTTCATTCTATATTTTAAGAAAGATTCTGACACAAATCATCTGGAGTTATCTTTTGAAAGTTGATACAAAGAGTTGTGTTCGTGTGATCTGAAAAACGTCTTGGTTGTGAATAACTACTGTTAGCCCTCTGAGAGTGAGGTGGTCCCAGGGCTGAGTTGTTCTCATAGCTGTAGCACCCTCTTCCATTGCCTTGAGTATAGTCAGCTTCTGACCTAGCGCAGTTCAGTGGATGCAAACATCTTGTTAGTCGTATTTCTCAGAGAAAATATGTTTACGCCTTTCTCTATGAACTCCCGAAGAAAGGCCCTTTTGAAAATTACTATTTGCTCTATCAGTTCCAAGTGGAAACATTCTTGCATTTACATTCTGAAGGAATCTGCCCTCGTCATGTATTTCAGGGTTGGCTTGTTGAACCAGCATAGAGATTTGGCTATATGCTTTCAAAATGGAAATCTTTTTCTTTATTGTACCCTCGATTGTGTTTTCTTTCCTAAATCTCTTACAGAAGTCTCTACTGCAGGCACTAAGTGTTAGATATGGTTCACATATTGATACTGAAAAACTTAGCTAGGACTTCCAATTTTTTAAGGTAATTTAAATGTAAAATGAAAATGTTATCCAGTAACCTAATGTCATGTGGTGTGCAGTTTGGATATTGTATGGACAGCTAAGAACTACCCATTGTAGTGCCAAAGATCACTTGTTGCTCATGTTGTCTGAATAGTTGATATAAAATATTATGGTTGGGGATTGACTTTGTGCTCAGGGTCCTGTCTCTAGGAAGCTTCTTTACAGTTCCAAATGTCTTGTCAGCTCCAAATACAGTTTAGAACATTTTAAAAAATGTTCCATTCAAGCTCACTAAAGGTGAGTATCATGCTACATATTAGCTCAATTCAGACCATGTGGGTAATAATAGGTGACCATCTGTCCAGCTGTTTTGTCTGTGTGATAGGTAACATCTCAATTGTTTTCATATTTAATTGATTAGAAGTGAAAGACTATGTTGGGTTGAGCAAAAACGTCTTTATAATTCTAGGTAAAACACTCAACCTATTTTAAAAAGTCAAAGACAAGAACAAAATCCCTGAAAGTATGTAGGCCCACACAATAGCTCTGAAATTGTGAACCATCCATAGACTGTAGAAATGATACTTAACTGGGCTTCATGGCATGACAGGTGATTATTTTGAAAATCCATGTCCAAAGTCCTTGAGTTCCTTCAGAAGCTGAGATCTGAAATGCTAGACAGACTCTTAACTCGGGCAGAAAAGGCCTTAAGTTCGTAAGTACGCTGTTTGATC
Organism: Myotis yumanensis; assembly: GCF_028538775.1. Taxonomy (NCBI): domain Eukaryota; kingdom Metazoa; phylum Chordata; class Mammalia; order Chiroptera; family Vespertilionidae; genus Myotis; species Myotis yumanensis. The sequence continues at coordinate 78,333,500 of NW_027223759.1, forward strand.
TACAGCATTGATAACCGATGCTGCACAAATGAATGTTTAATAAATATCGTGTGGTTGTATATGAGTATTAATAAGATGTCCTTCTCAGTGGAAATTAGAGCACCACTATTACAGGTTTCCAAAGTGTTCCTCCATTTTCTGAAGTCTGTCCCTGATGACCTAATTCAGGCGACTAACACAGTACTTATCACTATTTTCAGAATGCTGAGGTATAATTCTTTACCAAATTCTGATTTTTAAGTAGGCCAGCAATGCTTTATATTTGCTAATCAGAAACACAGTGGCTAATGCTATTTAATTATATTTCCAGTGTGCATACCCTGCCCCCCAAAGCCAAATTCTCTTTATTTTAATGCAGTTTTATAAGAAAAATATGAACATTATTCACTCAATCTCTTAGTTTCTAGTCACAGGTATCTAGTTTCTTAATTTCTAGTCATATTATTAAAATGAACATGTACTGTCCTTATTACTGATTTGCAACTGTATACTGACATAAAAGAAATTTAATTAACAGAAACTAGTGTAGTTTTTCAGGTAATTATTAAAGTAAATTAAAAATGTATGATAAATTTTAACATGTAATTGACAGGTTTGAAAATGATTAGAAGTGGTTCTCAAATCCTGTTCTTCCCTATGTCACCTCCTTATGCTCTACTTTATTTTTTTCAATTTATCATAAATATATTTCTGATTATGAAAATTATATTTGCTCATTATGAATATATCCATAAAAGTTCAAAGAAAGAAAATTCAGCCGGCATTTTGGCTGCCCTTCCTTCCTCCCTCCCTCCCTTCCTTCCTTCCTTCCTTCCTTCCTTCCTTCCTTCCTTCCTTCCTTTTGACATCTATGTGTCAATCTCTCCAATCATTCATTTATTAGAGATCATACCAGGTATATAATCTTCATTTTCCTGTTTTCATAAACACTATCTTACCCATGTTTTCAAATGGAGTTATAAAATTTGGGTAAATATTATTTTTACTGGCTACTTTATATTCCATTGAATAAATAGATCTTATTTTGTCAATTCCCAACTGAATTTTTATCTTTCTTTTTTTCCCTTTTTTTTGTAATTATAAAAAGCAGTGAACCTTTTGTTCATAAGGATTTGTTCACATCTATGACTAATGTCTTTGGAAATGTTATTAGAAGTGTAGTTATTTGATCAATGCTATATAACATATTTCCTCTAGTTTCTTTAAACTAGGTGAGTTTTTCCCTTGTTGAGATTATTGCAATTCAATTTAAAACTATTGGTTGGTTTCAGGAAATAGAGGATTTTAGTGTTCTTTATCCTGTGGTTCTAGAAATATCTTGAAATACATGGATGCTAAATTTATTTTGATAATCTTCACTTTTAGGATTGTCTAAATATCATGACATTTTCTGATTGAGGTGGTCTGATGACTGGGAAGAATCATCATGATTGTTTAAGATACTACTGGTCTACCTTTAACATTAGGTAATGGAACTAATGAAGACTTCAAGTTCTATAGTTTTTCTATAAAAGGGAAACTTTGTTATTTACTAGGAGATTTTAGATCCCTCTTCTTTTGTATATAAATTATTCAAGAATGAATAATTATATAGCCATGTTAGAAACAGAATGAAAAACATGGAGAGGATTCCTGAAGGAAGTCATTATCTAGCAATATGAAGAAATAATACTCTACTAAACTGTGGTAAATTGGAAAGTAGTGACTTCTAATATGAGGGAATGGCAGCTCAGTGGGAAGGCACCATCTTTGGCTACTAACTCTAGGACTTAGGGCTGGAACTCTACAATTAGGGCCCTTAAAAAACGGGCCTGGCTTCAGTTACTTTTCCTGCTTGTTCCACAGTCTAACTCCTGATACTTCAATCTTGTTCTGAATGGACTGACAGGTTGACTTCACGCTGCTTTCTCTGATTGCCTCGCTGTCATGTCAGCATCCTACACTTTAGAAAGTGTTAACTGGGCCATTTGTGGGGATTGTATCCAGGCGGGAAATGCATCAGCTGGCCCCCACCTCCTTCTCTCCACCTCTGTGCCACTTAGAAGCATGATTGTGAGTGACATTTCCCAGTGAGGTTCCGTGACAGTTTTCTTATTCCCTGTTATCAGCCATAAGTCTAAGTTTATAGCGTGTGTATTAAGCACCATCAATGGATTTCCTTCTTGGGCACGTAATCCTTTTAGCCAGAGCTCCTCTTGCCCCAGGTTCCCCTTCCCAGGGACTGCCCCCAGGGCTACGGCTTGTTTCCCCGGTCACCCAGTCTCTCCCAGTAGGCTGCATTTCACGCATTGGTTCTTCAAATGGTCCCTGGTCTGGGAAACAGGAAGGCCCTTCATGTGTCCTGAACTTGGATAAATGGGAAGCAGTTTTCTCAAGGAGAAGAGGTTGCATTTGACATGGTGCCTTTGACATGTTTTTGTGCCGAGCATTAGGATTTTTGGCTAGTTGCTCATTTCTTCTTCATCTCAGAGAAATGAAATATTAATGCAGTGGGGTGAGCTGGGTATCTGTTTCAGGGGACTCACTTGCTATATCACCTGTCCTAAAGAATGTTAAATAGAATTCGTTCTTTTCTAGAAAGTGTCTTCTCTGCATTTGTTTGCGCGGCGCCCATGTAGCCCTCGCTGTTCAGTGGCGTGTGAGAGAGACCACCCCACAATTCTGTTTTAAAAGGGAAATGTTTGAAGTTCCCAACACTCATTTGGGTTGAGGAAACTTGTCCTCAATGGTACCCATTAGTCAAGCACCAACTGGCAAAGTCATCTAGGTGCTTTAGCACAGCAGCAGCTAAAGCCATGATTCATTTTCAGGCCCAGGTTTCTTTAACCCCGGGGGGTTACCTGGCACCACTCCTCGCCAGAAACGCAGGTCATCTGGTCGATCGATGCTGACGTGGTCACTCTCTCTGCCCTGATGGAAAGGGAAGGCTTCACACAAAAATCAATGTGTTCTTAGGGAAGTGGATATGTTACCTTAGCGGGGGAAAAAACTGCTGTGCCTTTGAGTGATTGTTACATGTCTGTGTGTGGCATTCCAGGAAAAAGATCCATTAAAAGACAGACAAGATATCACAACTCACTTTTCAGCAGAAAATGACTTGGCTTTCACTGATGAAGCCGATTACTGGAAAGGATATTCATATGCCACTGGGGTATAAGCTTTCTGATATCTGCACATGAATAGGTCCTGGCCCAGTTCACTGAAATGTTGGCCTTTAGTTTCTCTGTAATGTGAGGTGTGGAGAGGGTGAGGGAAGAGCTGGGGAACTTGCTTTGCATTTAATGAGCACTGCTGCTGAAAGGGCATAGTGAGATCCTTGCCCACAGCATCAGAGTAAAGGATGGCTTTGGGCTCTTCCTTAAGTTTTCCTGATTAGGCCCTGCAGATTGCAAGATGTCCTGCTTAGCGAGCAACCCATGATATGCAACAGTCTATGTAGAGTGTGTTCATACTACAGAAGGGGTCTATGGTAGAACATTCACATATCATAATTAAGAGTGGGATAACACAAAAGACCAGGAAAAATGAAAAAAGAAAAACATATACTATTACACATTCCAGGTTCCAGGTGGACATGAATTTTGGTGGGACACTATTGAACCCAGTACACACAGGTTGAGTAGTCATGCAGTAATACATTTTTTCTCTATCTTATTTTTTTAGCAAAACATTCTTTTGGTTTTAGCATGTGGAAGGAAGCCTTTCTCAAGATTTCTCATTTTTCCCTTGTGGAAAAGGTGGAGAAATGTGGTCTGGATGTTAAAGTACTATGTGGTGGATTAGATCTTAGTTGAATTATTGCCCCCAAAGGGAGATGGATGTCAGCCAGATTTCCGTGGCATGCTAGACACTTCTTTTATGGCCCCGGGCTGTTCAAGGTTTGGGTCAGTGATGTGAATAAAGATAAGAGAAACTATGTCATGCCCATTTCAGGATAGCACATAGTTTAACTTTTTCAAGTTTTAGCCAAAGAGAGATGTTAAAGAATAAAGAAAGACCGAAAAGGACATTTAATAGAAATAAATGGAAAGCTTGATCAAGTGTACAGTTAGAGCATCAGAGGACTGTTGGCTCAGTAACAATACGTATTTCAATAGTCACAGGGATCTCAATCTGAATGGCTCCCAGGAAAGCAATGTGTAAGCCGAGCCTGCTTTAGTGGAATGAGGGAGGGCATCGTCTTCCTCTGCTTTGGGCTGGTCAGATTATACTGAAATTAATCGTGTTCGGTGGAGGTTACCAAATATTAAGAGAAATTTGATGGACATTTTGGAATGTATTCAGAGAAGAATGTCCAAGATGACATTGCTTGGGGGATGGATGGAACTTGGAATGTTCGCCTGGAGAACAGATGGGAAGAATCAGATGGACCAAATAAGCTTTCTTTTAAATCTTCAAAAGTTGTTTGTGTGTGTGTTTGGAAGAAGGATTGAATTGTAGCCTGAATTGCCCCAAGAGGCCATGTTTGGACAAATCAATGGACGTTTCTGGGAAGTATATCTTTGATACATTGTAACAGGACTCCTTTGTGGAGATTCATGGGTTGCCTGAGAGATGATGAGTTCTGAGAACTGTAGGTGCTCAAGCATAGGTAGGTGCACAGCCATTTGACAGAGTTGTCATGGCAATTGAACCAGTCAATGGCCTCTAATAGCCCTTATGTCTCTGAGTTTTATAACTTCTTTTGAAGGAAAATGCTATAAAACTCTGCAAGATTTGGATGAGGCATAATGATCTTAATTATATATTTTAACCTCCTATCACTTAAATCGATATGGCATACAAAAGAGAGAAGATGATAAAGTCAAGATGTTAAAATCTATGATCTCAACCTTGACATGAAATCCATTTCAGAATGGCCTGTAGATCAGTGATGACAAACCTTTTGAGCTCGGCGTGTCAGCATTTTGAAAAACCCTAACTTAACTCTGGTGCCATGTCACATATAGAAATTTTTTGATATTTGCAACCATAGTAAAACAAAGACTTATATTTTTGATATTTATTTTATGTATTTAAATGCCATTTAGCAAAGAAAAATTAACCAAAAAAATGAGTTCGCGTGTCACCTCTGACACACGTGTCATAGGTTCGTCATCACTGCTATAGATCTTGGAGAGGGAGCGTGCGAGAAGTTGAGGAGTCATATCATCAAAAGGAACTGCTATGCTTAGGGGAAACCACTGTGGTTCCTGTTCAGAGAATTCTTAAGATTGGAAGGAACCTAAGAGTCCACCTATTCCAAAGTTTAGAGGCATTTAGGTTGATTATGCCTGTCTTCTGGTGAACATATATTCCCTTTGATCTATAAAATGCCACTCACATACTTTGATAATTTCCCATTTTTCTAATATATCATAAAACTTCTTGAAATATTCTGAATATAAATTATTTCCAATCACTTTTGCCTAAGGCACAAGAATGTTAAACTTCAGGCTGAAGTTGGAAAAAAAAGAGAACAAAAGCCAGTGGCAGGAACTCAGTTTCTAATACACATTAGAGTTGACAGCAGTTTAGGGAACATTCACTCATTAATTCATTCATGGATCCCCAAAGACTTATAGGGCAGCTGCCCTGTGCCAGACAACAGGAGTGTAAAATGTAGCAGAAACCTTCCTTGATCTTGCACTTGCAGTGTAGTAGGGAGTAATCATTTTACATAGGATAGTAAGTGCTCTTCTGGAGGCATATACAAAGTAGGAAGAAGTATCAAGGAGCATCAAATCCACAGTAGGAAGAAAAAAAGGCCACGAAAAACAGCCTGCATCTTTGTTTACATGTATGTCTAGTGTATGTCTGTAAGCATAGCCTCTTGTCTACCTGTGCTATTTTACAGAAAGGAGAGAGATGGCTAGAGAGATTAAGATGCATGTAGCCCAAAAGGCTAAAATAGCGATAGAAATTTGGGTGTCTCTCTTATCAATAGGCATTTTTAAAAGGCGAAAGTTCTTCAAGAAAAAGCTGCCTAAACATGCACTCCAGGCCGGGTTCAATTTGTAGCCTTTGGGGAAATCTTGAAGGAAACCAAATCGAGCACTTATATGTGCTATTTTTGTTTTAGATTTAGCAAGTCTTTCCTCTTGACTGCTCAGGATAAACAATTGGATTACTTGACAGGATGCTATACAGAATGGATTAGTTAAATTTGGGCTTGTTCTTCTCTCAAGTCAATGAAATGCATGAGCTTCTCCCTGCCAGGGTGGTTCAGAGGTTTGATTTGTGGCAGTTTCCGGAAGCTTACCAATTGTGCCCCCCTTTCTTTTCCAGAGTAAATTGCAAACCTCTTCTTGGTGAGAATGCTGACAAAGGGAAGAGTAAATTCAACAGGATACAGATATTTGTTTTCATTTCAGAAGTTAATACAATCAAGATATATAGGAATGCATTAGAAGTTTAAATTTTAAGTGTATGGACTTACACACTGATCTGCCAACCCATCTCTGCTTCATCCTATTGCTGTGCCTGTTGCTCTATCTTGGCCTATTTATAATATGTTCAGTAGGTGGGTTTGATTTATTCTGATGAATATTCTCAACAGTGAGCTGAGGGCTGTACAAGCCAAATGGGCCACACGTGGAAGAACCATTGGTACACTTCTGGAGGCATGTACCATCCGTGGACCCTGTCAGCAGGCAGGACACAGACTGGCTACTCTTTGGGGCACCACGATGAGGTGTAAGATGCCGCTGCCTTGAGACTGTGCATTTTCCTCTACTTAAAATAAAGAAGCAGACTTCAAAAATAAGTTACTAAACAAATTAACTTTGGGTTTATTATTTACATAAGAAGACTATTTTACTAAAAAATGAGTTCAGTGACCTTGCCATTTCTGAATTTACATGTATCTCAGCAAGAACACAAATGGAGTTTTCTCTTACATATTGTGTTTCTCTTGGGTCTGTGACAATATGTTTGCATGCTGTTATGCCCAGATTTCAAGATCCCCCAAAGCTCACCACCAGGGAGCACCGAGTCCGATGCAAAAGCATAGAGTCTTTTATTCAAGCTAGCTTGGTCCCCCTCTGCCTCCATTACTGGATGCGAGAGAGAGCCCGGAGTCTTGGAAGAACAAAGACTTTATAGGGCTTGGGGGTGGGGGGCGGTGAGGGCTCACTCAGACCACTGATTTGGCCGATTCTGGTTGGTTGAGTGAGGGCCGGGGGGCTAGTGACGCAGGGGTAGGGTGCAGCTAGGGGTCTGGTTACACAAAGACAGGAGGATGTTCAGCATGCTTTTGGCCTTGGGCTAGTTTCCTTGCGTTCCTATTGGCTGAGATAAGGGCGGGCTGAGTAACTGATACATTCTATGGCTTTTGCTGGAAGAGGAGTTAGGAACACAGCTATCAGTCCTGTTCTGTCCTTTCAATGCCATTCATGGCATGGCTGCGGGGAGGGCAGTGAGTGGATGGAGAGGGCGTTGGAGTTTGAAGTTACATTGTGAGAGTGCCCACCTTGGTGCTTCTGACCATGAAGGCATGAACTTTCCCCTCACCCCATGTAGAACCACCAGCTCAGCTTCACCAGCGGCCTTCATTGCCTCCTTGCCTAACTGACCTTGCACATTTCATGTTATTGGGATTATGCTTGAAGCTCACCCAGGGCTCTTCCTTCCTTGACTGTGCTCTTTGTGTCTCTTTCTCTGTTTCCTCTTCTTTCTCACCCATTACGTAGCTACACTTCCAAGTTGTGTTCTCTGAGTCTCTCCTGTCTCTGCTTTTCCTTCGTCTTCACTCGGCCTTGGGCCCCCTCCTCCCCTTCACTTTTCACTGCCTCTCCCTGCCCCCTGCCTCTCTCCCTTGGTCATCTCATCCTCCCACAAGCCCAGCTGTCACCTGAGGCAGATGCCACATGGTAGTCAATGGCATAGACTTTGGATCCAGGCTTCCTGGGTCCATCTCCTTTCTGTCTCCCTTCGTTACCAGGGGGATGATCTTGGCGCAAGTTGTTTTAACTTTCTTTGTCTCAGTATCTTCTTCATTAAAATAGGTATAAGAATGTGACCTAGCTCAAACAGTTAGGTAAGAATGAAACTAGTTATTACACATAGAGGTCTTAGGGATGCCTGCTCCTCAGTAGGTGCATGAGTATGTGTTCTCTGCTTTTACTGTCTTCATTGTCCTTTATCCTTTGAAATCTCCAGGCTCCTGAAAGCTTTTCTTCTTTAGGATCATTTACATGTGTGAAATCAATCTATCTCGTAGTTGCCCAACGTGAACCGTAGGGCTTACTAGTACATTCTTCTCTCTCCTTCAACCATCTATAAATTGTTAGGCATGTAGATTTTCTAGTTATTATGCTTAATTTCCCTGCCCCCTCCCTTTCCCACAATCACTGCATTGATTCCTCCGTGGACCCCTGGGAGAGCTTCCTACTTTGTGTTCTGCAACCGTTCGGTCCTCACCTCCTCTCTTTTCGGGTCTGTCTGGCATGAAGACAAAGCTGGTTTCCCTGAAACGCAATGCCACCTTCAGCTGAAACCGCCACAGCGCTCTGCCACAAGCGCTCACACGCAGGACACTGAATGCGTCTGAATCCTCAGCTTAGTCATAGCACTGTCAGCTGCCTCTGACTCATTGCTCCTCCGTTGCGTTCTCAGGGGCTCCGTTTTGCAGCACCCTGTGCCAGTTGCTATTCCCTGAAATGGTTTAGCTTCCTTTTGCCTCTGTGCTTCTGTTCAGTTACTTTCCTGTCCTCTCCCTGAACTATCCCTCACTCACTCTTCCTCCCTCCCTCACTCTCCTGTGCTGTCAAAACCCTGTCTGTCCTCTGGGACCAAGGAGAGTAGCAACCCACCCTCCTATACCTTTGGATCATTGCAGTTGAAAGGATTGCTCCCTGGGAGAACCAAGTCGCACCTCCTGGTTGCTCCTCTGAGGGCACTTCCTTCTTGCAGACAAGAGATCCAAGTGTTGTCCAGTGAGAAGGACTGCGGATGTGAAGTTAGGTCTGGGATTTTAACCCAAGGTCTGGCAAAATGAGCCTCTGTTTTCTCATTTATAAAATGGTGATAATATCAATATGTAAATCACAGACTTTTATGAGAATTAAATCAGATATATGTATTTTAAAACTAGCCTTTTAAAAAACTAGTTTCAATTAAAAAGTAGTTGCCTTGCATTTTATTTTTAACATCTTTATATCTTCCACAACACCTCTCACAATGTTGGCTTTTCAGAATTGGTGTTGAATAATTGCTTGTGGATAAATCCAGAGATTCAACCTGCAAAACATTCTTACCATGAGTCCCTTCTTTTCAAAAACTCATTTCTGCTATTTGTGAGACCTACCTAGAATATGTGAAACATGAGAGAACAAGTTAAATATCTAACACTTTTTCAGCCTTGCCTTCTTGTGTAAGGAGATGGCCTTTTAATGAATTATTTCCTTTTCTAAATTCATCAGTCGGTCACGGAAAATGCCTAGTGGCCTCATGTAAATTAACAAAATAAGCTGAGAAATCATTTTTTATTGTCACGTAGCATCAATTCTGGCCTCTTGACATTTTAAAGGGCAAACCATTAGTCACACCATCTTCACATGCAGTACGCCATCCACGGGGCCTCGTAGTGAGCAAAAGCCCGAGAAGCCACCGAGGAGGGAACGTTGTAGAACAGATGGATTCAGAGGAGCAAGGAGGCCGCCGCTGGCTCAGGTGTCAGGACCTGGGTTCACAAGTGCTGGTAGCTTGCGAGGGGAGAACTCGGAGCCTTGTCTGCTTGAGTCAGTAAAGTAGGAAAGGAAAGGTCAGAGTGCAAGGGAAGCATTGAAACCCGGGCACAGCCCACAGATATCACCGAGGCTTAGGGGCTGCTGATAATCTCTGGTTTTAGTTTAGTGCCTCATATCTGTATGCTCACCATATCCTCTTAACACCCGCCCGCCGGGATAGGGCGGGCAGGGCTCCTCGACCCCCTGTGTGACAGGAAAGAGAGAAAAGGATGGGAGGTCTCTACTCCCCTCTGGTACATTGAGCAGGTATTTTCAAGCAACATGGGAGATGGAGAATTCTAAAAGATATCCCTCCCTGTTTTTCGTCTTAAATAGTTTTTACAACTTGGTGAAGTATATAGGGCCCTCATGCTCTTATTGATCGGTTTCATTGCACTTCAACAGTCCTAAAGTGCAGTGACTACTTCTCTAGATCATATGACAAAACCACCAGGCTCCAGTCCTTCATTCTTTCCAGTCTCCTCTCTCCTCTTCTCCAGAATGGGCCACACTGTCAGTCCTGGCCGCCAGCCAGCTCTACCTAACGGCTGTGTTAGGTCAGTCGGGAGATGGGAACATGTGTGGGCTGTGTTTTTTGTTTTTAAATTGAGATATAAGTCACATATGACATTATATTAGTTCTAGGTATACAACAGGATTCAATATTTGTACATATTGCAAAATAACCACCACAATATGTCTATTTAACATCTGTCACCATACAGAGCTATAATTTTTTTCTTGTAGTTAGAACTTTTAAGATCTGTTCTATTGGTAACTTTCAAATACACAATACAGTGCTAACTATAGTCACCATGCTGTCATTACCTCCCCAGGACTGACCTATTTTATAACTGGACGTTTGTGCTTTTTTATTCCCTTTACCCTTTTTGCCCACCCCCCGAACCCTGCCTCTGGCAATCGCCAATCTGTGTTTATAAGCTTGGCTTTCTTGTTTTTGTTTAGCTTCCACATATAACTGAGATCAGACAGCATTTGTCTTTCTCTCTGACTTATTTCTCTGAGTGTAATACTTTCAAGCTCCATCCATGTTGTCATAAAGGCAAGATGTCCTGTTTACACATCCTGTTCATTCCTCATCGATGGCCGTCCTGCTGCTCTCCATGCCTAGGTGACTGGGCATACTGCTTCGGTGCATACAGGGTGCTAAGAATGGGAAAATTTTGTAGAATGCAGTAGACTAAAAACACACAGGCCATTTTTAGAAACAATATTAGACACTTTAAAATACTATTTGAAACATTAAAAAATACTTAATATGAATTGGAATATCACAAAATCCTACACTTGCTAAGCTTTCCCTGTGCATTGATTAATAGTCTTACATACAATTAGGAGCTCCCAGGTGCCCTGGGCAGGGGTTTGAAAATGGTCTGAAACATATCAATGAATAAGCTGGCGAGAATCTTGACTTCCAGGTTCAAAAGGGCAATGTCAGGTCAAAGACAGAAAAGACCTCCAGGAGAATGCAAATAGGCCAGCAGGTGCCCTTCCTCACCCTCCCTTCCCTTCCCCTCCTTCAGAAGAAACCCACTGTGAGGTTTGAAGAGGAAATAACGGGTTTGAGGTGGAAGCAGGAGACTCAGGCATGTGCTGGGGCAGCAGCTGATGGAAGATGCTTGGAGTTTGGAGATCAGAGGCAAGTGTAACTGTGCAGGGGTGTGGCCGAGCGGGGGTGCAGCCACCTCGCGGCACACACTCTGGGCTGTGCAGCACAGTAGAAAGGGCAGCAGGGTGATTTGTGCAAGAAAGGCTGAAGTCAGCTCCGAGGTCTTAGGAAATTCCCGCAGGCAGAGTCCAGAGGTGAGCTTCCCGAGCAAGAGGGCCTGGGAAGAAGGCCGAGCCCATAGCGGAACATCAGAGTACAGCATGGGTCCACCAGGGGTGAGCTGCACCTCAGTGCTGTTCATGCCAGAGAGTCTGAGTGGCAGTTAGGGGACCCTGCAGACCAGCCAGGGGCCCTCACTGGGGAGCACAGTTGTTTGCTTTTGCTAAAGCCTGGATGAGAAGAGAGCCATCCACAGTGAAGGCCAGCCCTGAACCCTGAACCAGGAGAGAGCAGGGTCAGGCCGTGGACTCGCTCCTCCCCCCTCTCCTGTAAGGGCATGGGAAGCTCAGCCAGGCAGGCAAGGCAAGGAGACACAACGAGCATCATCATGCTGAACGCGAGCCCTCTAAACCTGAATCCCTGAGGAAATGGCTTAAGAAAATGCTGGAGTGAGTAGTCTAAGATTTTGTTTTGTGCCATCAGACAGGATAGGCAGAGGAAGAAAAGCTACATGTTGGCAAGTGTGCGTTTGGAACTGTGTAGTTCACACCACTTAAAAACCTGACATCTGGAGGCAGCATAAGTGTCTTTCATCTTTATTAGAAACTAGAGGCCCATTGCATGAAGATTCACACAATAGGCCTTCCTTCCCCTGGCTGCTGGCACCGGTTTTCCTCCGGCACCCGACACCCAGGCCTTTGGTCCAGTCGCAGTGGAAAAGCCAAGCCTCTTCAGTCTTCAGTCGTCTTCAGTTTTCAGCCATCTTCAGTCTCCGCTCCATGCCTGCATATGCAAATTAACCACCATCTTTGTTGGGTTAATTTTCATGCTCATCCTGATTGGCTGATGAGCATAGCGGAGTGACACCAATTTGCATGTTTCTCTTTTATTAGTGTAGATGAGTGCTCAGAAACTGGCATGAAGGGATGCTTGTGGCCGTCTCTTTCTTATGTGGAAGTGCCTTTGAGCCTGCAGACTGTGCCGTGGGAGCAGAGATCTGAGACGCCCAACCTGAGGCTGTCCGGCTTCTGGGCTGCACTGGCTGGGAACTGGCCTGTGTCCGTGCTTCGGCTAGTCTCTGAGGGGCACGGGCTTCCTTCTCAGTAGCTCAAAAACACTTGGCAAGCATATAGTATATGCCTATCACTTCACGTGGTGCTGGTGGGCTACAGGTAGGTCATGCATGGTCACAGCACCAGCGAGCAGCTGCCACAGCCCAGTGGGGCCATAGCTCTGCAACCATCCTTTATGCAGCAGGATGATAGGAGGCCCACACTCCAGGGGCCAGGCTGTGGGAGGGGCCTTTGGGAGGCTTTATGGTGGAGCTGATGCTGCAAAACATCCGGGGCCAGTGGAATCACAAATGTGCTTTTCCTGGATAGAAAGATAGGATGGGGAAGAGAGACAGAGACAGGCTATCTGTGCTTAGCGGAAGCCTCAAAAAGTCCAAGTGCATGTGAAGTAACTTCCTGGGGAAGGACTAGCAGAGACTCCACAGCAGGGTGAGGCAGAAAGATCTGTTTTTACCTGGTTTGTACAGCATTTGCCCTTTTCTCTAACTTATGTTTAAAAGCATCATTTAAAAGTCAAAATGCCCATTTTTCAATGTTTTCTCTCACTGACTATGGGCTGTCACTCGGCAGCCTAGCCCCCACCTCTTCATTCCTAGCTGACTTTCTCCTGGCCCATGTCACCTGAGCTGCGTACCCTTTGCCTGTGGGTCAGGTGGGGATGAGGCTTGTGTGATGCCATTCTGTGCCCAGCAATGTTTGGCAATAATCCCCCAAGAGGTGACGTCCTCCAGCCTTGGGTCACAGGAAACCAAACACGTCTGTCTTTGCTCTTCTCCCACACACGTCTGACACACTCTACCTGCCGTGTGCAAGACACTGCTCAGAATGCTGAGCGATGGCATGAGGTAGGTATCAGGTGTGGTCCATGCCCCAAAGATACTTATACATTGGAAAGAGAGTCAAGATATACACCGAGAAAATAGAACTAGCATTCAAAGCCATAAGGATTTGGGGTGCAGATGAGATTTTTCAACCACAACACTGTGGACATCTGTGCTGTGGGGCTGTCCTGTGCTTTGTGGAATGCTCAGTGACACCCCGTTCTCCACCCATTACATGCCGGTAGCATTCTCCCAGTTTTAACCAGAATGTCTATAGACATTGCCAAATGTCCCTGGGGTGAGGGCCAACCCCTCCCCCCTCTTGAGAAGCACTCGTGCAAACCATAAGTACTGAAGATGTCAGAGGGGAATGCTGGGTGGCTTCTAATAGTGACAGGATCTCAGCGATGACTCAAAGGTGGGGAGGGTTTTGATAGGTACGAGGGAGTGGGTGGAGTCTTTCCAGGGGAGGGTAACCCGCCCACCTCCTCCATTTGTATTGCTCTGTGTAGAGTCATTAATTCAGCCCAATTACTGTAATTCTTTATTTTATTTCCTCTCTGCCTGCTCTCTTCCTGCCTGCCTTACTATCTACGGACTCCTTTTCTCTCACTGAACAGAGCTCAGGTGTGAGACAATACCTGCCCTTTCAAAATGCCAGAATAGCTGCCTTTGTGTCCAGTTCCTCTCGCAGCAACTCTGGTTTCATCTGACATCACCCGACGCTCCTTCAGAGCTGCAGATAACTCCCCAGCGAGGCGGGCCGCCTTCCTCCTCTCAGCTTGGGTCTCCTGTGAAATGGCCTTGTCTTCTTTCTTCCGTGGGTCCTTGTTGTCATTACATTTTGCTGCCTTCTGAAAGCACTGGGGGCACAGCTCTCATTTCCCCCAAGTTTGAAGTGCATTTGAATCATATTTGGGAATCAGAAGAAGAATGGGAAATGGCAGTTTTTAAGGTGCAGACAGAGAACAAGATTGATACAGAGAAGACTCTATAAACATATAAATAAAAATCTTGGACATGGTATTAATTTCCCCTGAGTTTGTTTGGGAAATAGCTAAAGCAACCCGGATATCCTCTGAAGATTACATTTAAAAGGAATGGGGCCTGGTGAGGGGAGGCGAGGAGGTGGGGGCACGGAAGCCTTGTGGATGGTGATTGTAGAGGAGGTCTGTTTCAAAGAGTTTAAGCACTGAATCGGTCACAGAGCTAGTTTATCTTAGTTCATTGATCATGTGGACGCTGAGCTGGCTCTATCCTGTTCCTTTAAAAATCCCTAAATTATTTTGCAGACTGTGAATTCACTGGCAGGCGGCCATGTGGGCAATTGGTGCCTAGTCTTTCTGGGCAAAGTGATGCACCTCCGGCTGACTGGCCAGGCTGCTGGAGAAGCCTGAATGTTTAGTTTTACTTTTTTTAAGTTAACTTTATTGGGGTGACATTGGTCAACATGAGCTTATAGGTTTCAGGGGTGGGTTTCTGTGTTGCTTGAATGTTTAGACATTGATGAAGTCCATTGGAAGGTTCCTTGAGAGTCCAGTTCAACTCAAACTCCCAGCCCAGGCCTCTCTCCTCAGGCATCTGTTTTAGACAAGTCACTTACAGCTCTCCATTCAGAGCATCCCTGGAGCAGGTGGGCATTCTGATAAGCGATCTTTTACACTCAGCACCAGGTGTGGCTTCACTCTCCCGTCCAGAGCTGACGGTGGCAGGTCATAAACTGGTTGGACCTTCAGACTGCAGGGAGCAGATGTGCAGGTTGTGAAGAGGAAGGAAAAAAGTTAAACATTAAACAGAGACAACTCTGGGATGCATGTGTGTGTGTGTGTGTGTGTGTGTGTGTGTGAGAGAGAGAGAGAGAGAGTGTGTGCCTGTGGGGTGCGTGTGTGTGTGAGTGTATGTGTGTGTGTGAATGTGTGTGTGTGTGTGTGTGTGTGTGTGTGTGTGTGTGTGTAGGCGGTGGAGGCTGTCTCAGTGAGAGTGTTGCATTCTCTTATATGGGACTTAAAAGGCAAGAGTGAATATTTTTTTTGTCACAGAACTGTAGACCCAGAGTTTTCAAAGACCGTTAAAATTAACCTAGTTTATGTGTGCATCTTAATCAGGCTCATTGTTAAAAATACTAAAGCCAAACACCTGTGTGTGTCATGTACTCAGATGTATCTGTGTTATCTCATTCATCCCTCACAGTCGGGAGGTAAAGACCGTTCGTATCCATAGTTCACAGCTGCAGAACTGAAGCACAGAGATAGGGGGCAGTTGGCCCAGATCTCACAGCCAGAAGGCTTAGGCTTGGGTTTGAACTTGGGTAGTCTGGTCTGGAGTCCCTGATCCCTTTCTCGTGCTAGTGTTTCTGTTCAACAGGGAATGAGTATGGACTAGTTTCTGCTGCGTGCAATGCGCAGGTGTCATGTAATATCATCACCATGTGTGTGTTAGTATGTGTGATGCCCTTCCTACAAACGCAGAAACTTACTCAGGCTCACACAGATGTCACGTCAGAGCTAGGATGAAAATTCCAGATTCTGTCTCCCAGATTTGTATCACTCTCTGTGTGCGCGCGCGCACACACACACACACACACACACACACACACACCAGCTGCAGTTAGACACAGACTGACTATGCTGTTGCTATGTGTTTGCATTGTGTGAACCCTGAAGAATAAAAGGGCTGGTCAGTTGCCCTTGAATTTAACTCATCACTATGCAGGTAATATGCAAATAGAGATTTGAGACAGGTAGCAACAAATGTGAAGTTCTGTTGTGCTAAAATGCCAGTCTCTAAAATCGAGAAAAAATACCTCTAGGAAAGCTTACGAAGGAAGAGTTTTATGGAGACAATAATGATAGGAATTGTACTCCTGGACAGCCCCAGTTTTAAAACATTTGGGCTAATTGTGCTGATTTACTTGTCAGATCTCCCATCACAGTTATTGGTCCCTAAAACATGCTTTCCTTACTAGTACTGCATACAGGCGCATGAGCAGGAGTATTTTGAACCTGCACTGCGGTGGCTGGAAGTAGTGCATGACAGCTGTGCATCAGCAAGGACAAGGGCACGGTGTAGTTGTTGGGTAGTCAGGGGAGGGGCAGCTCAGAGTGGCATGTCTGGATTACTATTTGCAACATTTGGAAGTTTATTTCCTCTGTAGGTGATGCTCAGTATCACTCAACTTGCCACTCCAGCCTGGAGTAGGTCGACAGCATGGCCCAGCCTGCTCCAGGATCACAGAAGTAAATGGCACTGAAATCACTCTTTGTTTCCACC
This sequence comes from Myotis yumanensis, assembly GCF_028538775.1. Lineage (NCBI taxonomy): Eukaryota > Metazoa > Chordata > Mammalia > Chiroptera > Vespertilionidae > Myotis > Myotis yumanensis. The sequence goes on from NW_027223759.1 coordinate 78,350,160, forward strand.
TATGCCTGGCCCTTTAAGTGTTGAATTGGCGCCATGGCCCCCTACATCTTTTTGTAGCTTTGTTAATCGTATGAGCAGCTTCTGCAAAGAGCAATATATCTAAGTACAATTATTAATTGAATATGATTCAATCCCATCCCATCTTTACTAAGAAACCAAAGAAGGAAATTCAATTACTCTCACCCTTTCCATTTCTAAAGATCAAGTCCTCCCCTTGCACAGTTAAAATTATGAAAGATTATCTGCTTAGTAGAAGGTTACAGGAAAATTTGGATTCCTGTCAAATATTTAGTGTAATATCACAGGATCGGGATTAATATAGCCTTTCGGCAGCTTGCTCTGAATGTCTGTCAATGCAATCTCTCTTTCGGAAGCTTTTGAATAAAAGGCATTCTATACCCTGGCATGACTCAAAGTACTCAGCGGAGATGGTAGCAAGATGAAACAGTTTTAGGCCAAGTTATCATGCCTGCCGGTCATGAAAATGCAGACACCTCAATCTCATTTCATAGCTTCCTGTTGGTCCTCTGACTCCTTAGAGAAAATTTACTCTATTGAAGCCGGGTTTTAAATCTATGTGGATATTACAAACAGCAGCAAAAGCAAAAACCAAAATAAAATTTAATAAAATATAACATAATCATCATTGTTTGAAAGAATTGTTTCAAATACCCCTGGAGAATAACATTATTAATAATTACTATGATTATTGCTATGAGAGTTAAGATTTATTGCATCTATCCTAAGTTTCAGACACTCTCAGTGCTTTATTTTCTCAGACCTATGTCTCTTTGACTCCAACGGCGTTGGCTATAAGCCTTGGACTGAAATCCCCATATTACACAGCTTTTCCCACCCTCCATGATGGGCCCGCTTTGCCAAGAATGAAGTATCTCCTGTTATGCTTTATGCAAAGTTATCTACAAATCCGCGTTGGGAATGCGAGTTATGTGTAAATAGCTGGGATTATTTTGTCCTCCCAAGCTTCATTTTTCAGTCTGATGGTATGGTGTGCTACAAGTACAATCATAAAAGAGAGTATTTATGCAAAGCTTTCCACGTAGCTTCAATGAGTTCTGCCTCAAAGCCCTGTTCAAACAGAAACCCTAGTGTCCCCTGGCGTTCCAGCTAAAAAGGTAAATATTTGTAATAGGCTCACTGCAGTCGTAGTCTCAGCATTGGCAAGAGCGCTCATTTCTTTTCATGCCATGCTGCCAGGAGCTGGCACCCACCTGCACCTGTGGCTCACACCGAAATCTGAGTCTTGGCGTGGTGTTTTCTTTTCCACTCACGGGTTCTAGCGGGCACGCGAGGTGTGGACCGCAGTCTCTGCATTGCAGGAGGAGAAATAACACTGGCTCCATTAGCAACTCGAGTTACAAAGACCCCGAGGGAGGAGTGGCTTGGGGCTCTGCAGCCACAGCAGTCTAGGATGGTACACTCACAACGGATTTCTCAATGCATGCAGATCCCTTCTTAAAATGAAATATCGTCTGTAAGTCCAGCAGGTAAAATAGATAAAATAATGAGGACTCCTGCTTATTCAGGGCGTTCTCTGTGACAGGCACTGTGTTCAACGCCCTGCATAATTTTTCTCATTTAATTCTCATAGAGGCTACCTAGGGTAGGCAGATTAAGGTTCTCTGTTATTAAGCCGGCTTAGAGAGTTTAATAACTTTCCAAATTCCTGTGTCCTAGTGGAAGACACTGTTCAAACGCAGGCAGGCAGTCAGTCTCACACGAGAGCCTGGATTCTTGGCCACGAAAACCAGACCTGCCATGTGAGAACAGCCATGTGCTGAGATTGTCCCAGAAATTATGTAAACTCTGGTCCTTCCCCACCTGATAAACATGTGGAACTTCTCCAACATCCCTAGGGCCCCACAGGACACACGAAAGTAAAGCAAGTGATATTAAGCGAAGAGAAAAACTTAAGCTTACTTTCTAAAATCGTATTTTAAAGGAGCAGATAGATGCCTATTTGTTTCTTTGTTTAGTTTTTAAAAATTTTAATCAAATCTTTTTTCTCCAAGCTCTATGGAGATGTAATTGACAAATAAAATTTGTATATATTTATGGTATACAGTATGGTGCTTTGATATGCATATGCATTGTAACAGATGACCACAATCAAACTAATTTATCTTATCCATCACCTCCCATAGCTGTCATTTGTGTGTGTGTGTTTGTGTGTGTGTGTGTGTGTTGTGAAAATATGTAAGATCTGCTCTCTTAGCAAATTTCAGATATAAATGTGTGTTATTATCTATAGTCTTTATGCTGTACATTAGCCATCCAGTTCTTACTTATGATGCATAACTGAAAATTTTCTCCCTTTGACCAACATCTTCCTATTTCCCCCACCCTCAGTCCCTGGCAACCACCATTCTGCTCGCTGTTTCTGCAATTTTTTTAGATTCCACATATAAGTGAGATTATGCAGTATTTGTCTTTCTGTGTCTGGCTTATTTCACTTAGCATAATGTCCTCCAGTATCACCCATGTTGTCACAAATGACAGGATTTTCTTCTTTTTAAAGGTGGGATGACATTCCATTGTATGTATATATGGCGCATTTTCTTTATTCATCCATGGAGGGACACTTAGCTTGATTCCATATCTTGGCTATTGTGAATAATGCCTCAATGAGCATGGGAGTGTAGATAATCTCTTTGAGGTACAATTTTGTTTAATTTTTAAAATAGACCTCCTTAAAGGTTGCTTCTGAAGATAATGTAGTTTGTCAACTACATACTTTCTTCATATTTGAGCAAATAAATGTGTACCAAATTTTGAGAACTTTCTTAGTCATTAAAATTACAATAAAGAACCTGACAGTGATTTTGGCCTCAATGATCTCACAGGTAGGGTGACCACCAATTTATTATCCATGTTAGGATATCCTTGGAAATAAAAGGGGGCACAATTAATAATTAAAAAGGGACCACAGGCCTAAGCCATGAGTGTTGTGAGAAAATTGGCTCATAGAGGAGTGGAGGATCCATATAGTTATGATGTCTTATAAATGTACTTTAGAGCTAGTAGGCACAGGGTGTACCATGCACAGAGGAGTGCTACCCAAGAAAGTCAGGACAAAGCAGATTTCTTAGAAAGGAGATGTTGAAGGTGAGTCTTTAAGGGTGAGTAAGCATTCCCAGGTGACGAGTGGGGATGAGCATGCTGGGCAAAGAAGAGAGCATAAATGCAGTTATGAAGTGGCAGGTTGTAGGCGGGGAGCGAGTGACTAGAGCAAAAGATGTGAGATAGAGAATGTCAGGACATGAGGAGAAAGGCTAGGAAAGGTAAGGAATCTGGGTTTCATTTTCTAGATGCTGGGCCTTCACTGGAGGGGTGTAAGCAGCGTGGACTGATGGGCACTTTAGAAAGAGTAGCCAGTGCTTCTCCAGGTGTGGCCATAGGAGGCAGAAGGAGACCAGAGAGGTGAGCAAGAAGAGTGGTTCTCCAGGCCAACTGCATAAGAAGTAACGTGCAGAGGCTTAAAAATACCAGTGCCTGCCCCCATCCCAGCTGGGAAAACACATTTCTGGGGTGGATCCAGGCACTGGTTGTCTTCTCGGTTCTCCCTGGGATTCTACTGGGCAGCGAGCACCTAGAATCCCTGAGCTAGAAGAATGTTGGTTGAAGACAGAAAAGGGGATGATTTGGGGGTATACAATGGCCATTAGGGTAAAGGGGATAGATTAGAAAGAATTTGGAAGGTAAATGTCACTATAGCAAGAACTGGTGATGAATTGGATGAGGGTGGAGGAACGGAGGTGAGCTGTTGAGGATGGTTCCCTACTGGGGTCCGGGGGGATCATAGTGCCTGGACCCGAAGTAACAAATCCCTGACGGGTAGCTGTTTCACACAGGAAGACAGAGGTAGGTGTTGGAAATATAGAATGTGAGGTGTTTCGAGAAAAGCACGCAGTCACCAAAGTGGGAGGATAGTGTGGAACCCCCATATTTAAGTAGCAGGTGAGAAAGGTGAACACCATGAAGGAGAGAGAAAAAGAATAGAGATGACAAAGGGACTCTTATAGTCCTCACTGCTTGATATGGTGGCCACTAGCTACATGCTGACATTTAAAATGAAATTCATACTTTGGCAGATTTGATTAATGGGAAAGACCCTGCTATTTCAACTAAATTTTTGTAGGTAATGCCTTCTCTAGCTTCATTGTATCTGTTCATTTACTCATTCACTCATTATCTCATTCCTTACCCACTCTCTCACCCCCTTTCTGCCCAAAGAGGAAATGGGGTGATGGCACGCCCAGAAGAGGTGAGCGTGTAGAGGTTGGCTATGGTCCAACTTGGTAAAGCCAGTCTGTCTCCATTTTCAGTGACGTGAGCTGTGTGTCTAGTCATCTTTTATCTGTGGTTTCTATAAAAACACATTGCTCTCTCTGACTCCAGAAACTAGAACTGGCTTTCAGTGGTGAGTGATGTGACTACTAAATAGTTGGATTAAAAATTTTTAAATGACTCTGGGATTTTCCAGGATAAGAAGTGGTTACAGATATTGTGTCGTTTCAGATGTCTTGAAGATTATATAGGCCTGGGTATTTTTGTTATTGGTAAATCTGTGTCATTTGAATATCTTTCTCTGAAACTTTCCCACCTGCTCTTCAGCCCCCACTTGAATACAGGAGTAATTAGGGGTGAGCTCAGAATGTCCACATCATCCTGACCTATCCCAGAGGGTGTCAGACTCCTGGCTCTGTCAGTAAAGTGTAGAAGGCAGCCACGCTACTCAGGAAATAGTACTTGCATAAATACAGAGTGATTTGGATTTGTGTTAAGACTCTTTCGTGCCTTTAATATTGTTTATTGCTCCCTCATTACTCATTATATACAATGGTCAATTCCACGTACGCTGCAGCCTGGAATGGTTTCTGAAAGTCCCTGTTAGTTCTGTATTAATGAAATTGTCATGCTTTGAAGATACAAGGAAATGTGGTCCTTTAAAGAAATCCTGGCAGAAAACCCTTTAGAATCTACCATTCATTCAACAGTTATTTACTGATTCCTTACTGTGTGCTTGAGTGATGTTAGGTGCTGGATAATACAGTTATATAAGCTCTATTTTTGATATCGCTTCTCAGCCTTTGGGCTAAGATCAGGCATACTTTGGAATGTTCGTAATCTCATGTTGAGAAATAAATGATGCTGTATGTTGGGCACTGTTCTAGAATATGTTTACATATTTGACTCAGTTCATCTTCACGCCAACACTATGAGGTAGGTGTTGTCATTATCAATCCCATTTTGCAGATGAGGAAACTGAAAAATAGAGAGTTTAAGGACACATCCCAAAGCATACACTAAAGGAAGGCAGAACTGAGATTCAACCTAGGCTAACTCCAGTCTGTATTATTAACTACTATGCTTACTTCCTCTACCCCACTCAACTGTGATTTCCTGTGGGAGACTAAAGGAAAACTCCCCTTGAAATTAGCTTATTTATAGAATGTGATTTATTGGTTTATCTGTGGTTTACATCTAGCTCTCTATATATTAATGATACTTGAAAAGGAACATTTTTAAGATACAAATGCTTTTTCTTCCTATTAAGCAGAGCTCAGCCAAATAGAAATGAAGAAAGAGGTAAACATTTAGTTCACCTGGCATACCTTGGGTTATCTTTGAGGATTTTTGAGCTCTTAAATCTAAAATATTTTAATAGGTATTCTTGGAATCTTTTTTTCATTCCAAGTGTTTAAGTGTGTCTAGAACAATGAGAGAATGTGTTGTTTTAGAAGCCATATATAAATATTTACATAATAACATTCACCATTGCTGGGCTACACAAGCCATATTCCACCTTGGGCTCTACCCACCAAACATCCTTGAGCCCTAGGAACATAAAGACGTTACATAGAAAGCACTTACAGAGCAATTTTATTAAGACTTGGGTTTCTGGTATAGTTTCATTTTATCACTCAGCTATTATCCTGAATCTTCCATTCACGAAAAGGTTCTTGTTGTACTTAATTCACTTCTCTACCTTATGGGCTATCAGTGTTTTGTTGAGCACCTTTCCACCCAGACCGATAACAGGATTTGGTAACAGCGTTCAATTGTATTACCACTGAGACTGTTGTAGGTATAGGATTTCTTTGTGTAGGCTGGGCCCTGGCTATGACTTATTTAGGCTCTTACTTATTGCCTCTAAAACTGGCTTGACTGCAAAGTCACTCACTAATTCTTCCAGAGCGCAGACGTCTAAAGGTGCTCATGTGAATAACCTAGATACCATCTGAGAGCTCCGGGTCCACTATAAATCTTTGTGGTGAAGAGATCCCTGGCCATTGGAAGTACAGGTGGGTCCCGCTATGCAAAAGTAGAGCATTTCTATGAAACCTTTTCTAAGCCAAGATGGGTAAAGAGAAAAAGTAATTGCCACTAGTTTATATGTCTTTATTTTGTTCACTACAATTGAAAACTTAATTACATCCAGTTTTACACTAAGTTTTTCAACACCTTTATGAGCTCAGGCTTTTCTGATACTTGAAAACACATCTTGCTGATGGATATGCAGAGTATCTATAAGAATAAATACATAATATGCAAATTGACCAAATGGCCGAACAGCGGAATGACCGTCTGGACAACCACACTATGACATGCACTGATGCCAGACCAGCCAAGGCAAGTGCGATGTGATTGGTCCTGGGGGTCCCGCCATTGCCCCACGATTGTTCCGTAGAGGGAGGTCAAGGCCATCAGCTGGCAGGGCGATCAATCGGCGGGGCTCCATGATCGCCCCAAAGAGGGAGGCCCAGGCCCTCGGCCGGCACTGCTGTGGCAGATGGGCGGGGCCTCCCTTTGCAGGGCGATTGATCGCAGGGCTCCTGGACAGTGAGAGGGCGCAGGCCAGGCTGTCTCCCCCCCCCCCCGCACCCCCCCCCCCCCGCACCCCAAGTGCACGAATTTCATGCACCTGGCCTCTAGTATGGAAATAAAGCCTGATGCTCACAGACACAGATAAGCTCTGGCTATTGAGTTTGAGCTGCTGGGTGTGGGTCCAAGGAAGGACCTCCCTGTGGGGGTGCGTGCTGCCACTAGAAAGGCTCATGCAAAACAAACTTTAAGTGCTATTTTCTCTTTTCACATCTATAATAATAAAAGTGTAATATGCTAATTAGACTGGACATCCTCCCGATGTCCTTCCAGAGAAAGCCAGAGCCAAAGGGAAGTAGCCCAGGTCCAGGGTGCCTGCTAGCAGGGCCAGAGGGAAGCCTGGGTCCTGAGTGCCGGAGGGAAGCCGGTGCCAGCAGCCAGAGGAAGGAAGGCCTACTCTTGCATGAATTTTCTTACATCGGGCCTCAAGTTTTTTCATAAAAGCAAAAATCCTATTTGGATTTCTTTTGGTTAGCAAAAGCAGGTTCTAGGTAGGTCTTTCATAAAAGCACAATAGTGTAACATGAACTTTAGAAAAGCAGGGAATACCTGCATCGCCCATCTCTAGCCTTCAGAGCTCCTGGTACACTATGGAGAAGGCGTGTCCTGAGTAAAGGAAGCACCCTGGCAGAGAAGTTGTGGTGCCAAGGTTTCTCTAAGTATCTGAGAAAGGCTCCCATGGACAGAGGGGTGGCCCTGCTGCCTACTCCTTGGTAGATGCAAAAAGGAGAAAATACACCTACTTAAATAAACAAAAATATTCGATTTCCCAAATGAATGACATTTAAATGACAACAAAGTAGGAGATATCAATCCAATTTTTCCTTAACTTATTCGTGCTTAAAAAATTACTAGCTGATCCGCATGGGCAAGGGGTAAAACATGTTTCCATATTTTATTTGTGACATTATTCATCCATAGGGTATTTAGCACTATATTTTAATGTTCTGATTGTTTAATCCATTAATTCTCCTTGGAAATTCAAAATGTAGAGAAATCATGTGAATACAAATATTCATGACAACAGTGTTTACCATTCTATAATATAAGAAAGGAATGTGAATGCCTAGCAATGTAAAAATGATTACAGAAATTATAATATCCCCATTTTACAGATGCATAGAGAGACTTTTATTATATCATCTATTCAACATACATATTTGTCTGCAGTGTGCCAGGTACTGTTCCAGATTCTGAGACTACACTGATGAGCAAAATAATTACCATTCCCTGCCAAGGTCACGAAGCCTATTGTCTGGCAGGGCTGTTAGATGTCAGTGAAATTAACATGCCACCTTCCTGGCCAGCTACTTAGGGGGCCAGTTTGGTTTAAGATTTGCCTTAAACATGCTCCTTGACACATGTGTATATGGAGCTGACTCAGTCGGTATGCAGGATAGATCCTTGGTGTTGTGTCTGTCTGTGGCTTAATAGCAACAATAATCCCTGGGAACATGTGAGCAGCACGTAAGAGGGAGTGTGGATCTCTCAGAGCACTCAAGCGTTCAGTGCTATTAGGAGATCTGAAATCCGATGTTGTTAAGCTGAGTTGACCTAACTAAATGTTCAGCATTTCTGCTTCTCTTGTCTATGTTTTTTTTTTAAAAAATCCTGTGTACTGGAAACAGCATATGAATAATGAATGACTAATTTTTATTGTATCTCATGGAACTATAATGATGCTGAGCTTATTGCATGATACAGATAATATGGTCATATTAGTTTTGCAGATTGACTGTAAACTTTGAAGTTCCCTCTTCAAAATTTAATGAGCTCTTGCTGTGACAAAGGGCAACATTAGGGACTTAGAGAAAATTCACTTTTCAACCAAATTTGCAGATATTGAAGCACAAGTTAAGGCAAGATATAATGATGATGATTTGGGGATTTGTTTGGCAAATGTCCATATTTCAGAGGAAAACAAATTTTCATGTCTTCAAAGCAGAAGCCTTCTCATATGGATGATTTTACAGAGTTATGAATCACTAACAACCCTTAGGTTTTTGGCTTGTGTTTCTCAATTTTATTTTCATATAAGTGGGTTTGATTCTTCTCATTCACATTGCATGTTTATTGTTTTAGTGATAAAGGAAATTGGTATTTCCCCCTCTCTTCTTTGTCAGCATCACCTTCACCCCTCCCCATTTGATAGCACTGTCATAAAGAAGCATTTGTTTCTGAGGTCTAAGTATCATTGCTACTTACATAAAATAAAATAACCCTCTCAAACACACACAAGGGACAAAACGTGGTCTGCTATGAGAAAACGCACTCACCAGCAGGTCACCTGGTCCTCCGTGCCCCTGTGTCCGCAGGCACGGGAAGCAGCGCGTTATTGTTTGCCAGTGCAGAGATCCCAGCTATCTTCCCAACAACTTGAGAATGTTTCTCCCGGAATGAGTCAGTGAGACAAAAGAGCCCCATCAAGCAGCCGCCTCCAGGGCTCCACACTGTGCACCTTGGAAATGGGTCTGCACCTCCTCTGCCAGCGCTAAAAGGCCGGGGTGGTGAATGTCACACGAACAGACAGTCATTAATTCTATCCTGGAAGTGGTGGCATGGAGAGTTGGCACAAAGCCGGGTTCTGCGGAGAGTTACCTTCTGGGAAATTATTTCAATATTCTGAGGTTCTCTCAAATGCATTATTAGTTGTGTATGTGTCTTGTCAGCGGCACTTGGGCATCGAGGCAGAACAATTCCCAATCCCCCGGAAAAAAAAAAAAAAAAGTTAAAAGTTAAAATAGTTTTGAGATTTTTATCTTAATTTTCTTTCCTGTTACTCTATGTTATAAATAAGTATATTGTTTTTATGTTTATCTTATTTTCAGTTGCCTTAATATAGTCTCTGATTTTTTAAAAGATTTTGTTACATTTCTGAATGTTCTAAATATACATGATTCCATGCATAATTATTGTTTTTATATATTACTAGCAGCCCCTTCCCCCAGCCAGCTCTGCCCCACTATTGGCCCCCCCACTCTGATAAGGACAGGGCCAGCAGCCAACCACCCACAGCCCCTCCCACAGCTGGCCTCACCCCCGATCAGGCCCCACCACCCCATTTGGCCCTCAGCACCTCCTCCCAGACAGCTCTGCCCCAAATCGCCCCCACACACACCAATCAGAAGTGGGTTTGGCCAGCCAATTTCCCTTCCACAGCCCCTCCCCTGGCTGCTCACCTCCAATCACCCCCCCCCCCCCATTTGGGAGCAGGGCCAGACGGCCCACCGCCCCGCCCCCAATTGACCCCCCCCCCCAAATCAGGGCCAGGTCTGCTGACCAATCACCCATGGCCCCTTCCCCCAGCCAGCCTGGCCCAATTGCACCCCGATGAGGTGGGGGCCCTGTGGGCCAATGTCCCTCTGTCTCCTCCTCCCAATAGGCCTGGCCCTGATATGCCCTGATTGGGACTGGGCCTGGCTGGACCCCACCCATGCACGAATTCGTGCACTGGGCCTCTAGTTCGAAATAACTAGTACTTTGTGATTTTAGTACATTCCTGATCCTTGGTTCAATTAGAAGACTATTTTTTAATATGAAGGCACTTTGATTTTTTGGGGGGAGGTTCTCTTTTTTTTAAATTTCGTTTTTGTTCTTTCTTCATTCACTTCAAGGAATTTTAGTGTTTTCCGTCTGGTCACATACATAATCATTTTCTGTAAATTCACATCCATGGTCATTAAAAGAAGTCTAATGCATTTTATGTCCGTAGCATGCAAATTACCCACTTAGCCACACACAAACAGAAACTTTTTTTCAATCTCCTCTGGCTCCTCACTGGAAATATGTAGAATATTGGTGAGAGACTGGTATTCACCATTGCAATGTGCACCTTCTGTTTAAAAAATGAAGTTCTTAAACCTCGATATTATTGGAATTCACTATATATTATTGTCAGCCCTTTAGATTTCACTTTTTAGTTATTCTTTGACTTTTTTTTTTTTTTTTTTTTGCTTTGCCCTTTTATGTCACAGGGCATTAGTTTCCACTACCCTCTAATCCTGAAAATCTCTCTCCTATAAAAATCCCACATCCCTTTATAATCTGATACCCTCTCTATGCTGACAGCTTTCAAAATTATTTTACAAAAAGGAATCAAATACATACTGTTTTGTTACTGGCTTCACCCAAGACTAGTGTATCCAAACACCCACTTCATCTCCACATAGGTCTTTATTCGGCCTCTCAAAACTCTCACTCCAAAGATACTTGCTCTCCTGCCATTGATGTTTCAGTGGTAAACCTATAACCTATGAGTCATCCCGGGTCTGACCCGCACTCAGGGCCCTGCTAGGAGTGAGGATGGTAACCAATTGTGCATGAGGGAGACCCGCACACTACACTCTGCTCTTTGAAGTGGATCCCACAAGGCCCAGAAAACATAAGTTACAGTAGTGCCTTTCAATTTCTTTGTCAAAATGCTTTGAATTGCAGGAATGTTTTTATTTGTATGACTCTAGCAAATGTTTTGATAGGGGTCTGTTTCCCTCTTACCCCAGGTTTAAGCAAATTCTAAAGCAGGCCTGCTCACACTGTCGCTTGCTTAGAACCAACAGAGACTATAGAAATGCAGGTTCTGACCCAGCAGGTCTGCAGTGGGTCAGGTTTGCACATTTCTGACACACCCCAGTGCTGCCATTGTGGCTAGTTCTGTTGACCACACTTGGAGTAGCAAGGTTATCAAGTCCTGGATTTTTTTTTTTTAGATTTAGTTTTTGAGCCCCTCAAAAACAAACAAACAAGCAAAAAAAAACCCACAACAATCTGTATAATTGATGGACACATTTAATTTTTTACAGTAAAGTTTTTATCCACCTTTAAACACATATTATTTAATAGGCCTGTGTACAAATGATATTTGTTCAAAAAACCAACGGAATTCTTAAGAATCAGAATTTGTTGGCCTAGACAAGATGTAAAATAATTTATCATGTAACAGGAAATCATCTCCCAGGACACTGTTCTAACATGATCTGTGTAATAGCAAGTAAGTTGCCCGACCAACTTGTGGTCAGTCCGGGACTATCCTGGGGTTAGCACTGAAACGCACTGTGCTTAATGCATCCCTAGCCCTTGGCAAACTGGGAGAGTTAACAGTGTCAGAAGGGCTCTTCTGCGACCTTGAACACAGCCTTTGCTCCCAAAGTGACTGTTTCAGGAGGCACAGCCCTCCTTGACACACAGGAGTTTTGGAGTGGAGCTTGAACTTCCGACCACCCTTCCTTAATTATTCTTCGTAACTGGTAGGTGGGACAAGCTTCAGTCCTCATCTCGGATGAAGTGCCATGTCCAGGGCCACATCTATGGACCGAGGCTTCGGGTGCTCTATACTCTTCCTTCTCTATGAGTGCACAGGATCCCTTGCTTTCTAAATTAGAAGAATAGTTATGAAATTGGCTTTTTGGGCAATTCGTTTGACTTTGGACCTCTTTAAGAGGACTTGTTTTTAAAAGAGACAGAAATTATTTTTTCCTCTATTCTGAAAAGCTAGGTACACAATTGAAAAACAGGATACATTTTAAATATTCTGTCTTTTGAAAACCAAAGATTTTTATGCTTTACTTCTGGAAATATTAGTCATGTTTGCTTGTTATTTTCCTGGAATGTTGTTATTTCTCTTGCCATTCATTATATTAATGATATTATTTGAAAAAAAATTTTACCTCACATTTGCTAAAATTGCTTTTAAAAACAAATGAAGGTCATATAGCACCACTTCCTTCTAGCAGGATTGCAAGATAAACAACACAAATGCATCCTAATTGAATCCAGAAATCCCTGGGCATTTAGCAATTAGCAGTAACAATTGTTCCATCAATAACGTATAATATTCCTAATGCCAAATGCGTTATGTGTCATTAAGCAAAAGGTTCTGAAAAAGTCTGAATGTGAAAAAGGAGCAAGTTCGAGTGTGGTAAAACTGCAGTCCAGTTTGCGATGACTCAACACGCCATGTGGATTTATTAAAGACGGGACTCAGACCAGCTTCCAGGATGCACGAGAGGGGCTGGAGCCCTGTGCTGCCTATAATCACTGACTGGCTGCAACTATCTTCAGCCGCAACTATCTTCAGCCGCAACCACGTAGTAGGCATTAGATATGGGTCATGGGTTCCAATTGGAATGGTGGCAGTGCCCGTTAGTATTTGTCAAAACCCTAAATACCTTGCAGTAAAATATTGCAACAGACTGTAAATGTTCGCCTTGGACACACTGGGGAGTGTCCATGTGGAACTGGAAAATTGCCCGAGAAGCTGACTAATAGAGCTGCTTCCATGCAGAGGTGCTCCAGAGCTTGGAACACATCCCAAATCAGATGGATGGAGATCCCCAGGCTGCGTTTTGCAATTCAAATAATCCGGCACTTTCTCCAGCAGCCTCTTAGGCCCCCCTGTGGTGGGGTTCTTTGAATGTTCACACATAAATGGGAGACTTGGTTCTCTGGAGCGTGAAGCTGAAGTACGTTTTTGCTGAAAGAGGATTGCCGAGGCATATTGGAGAGCTGTGCTTGGTGGTAAACAGACTTTGAAAAAAAATCCCAACGTGAGTAGCTTTTGAGCCTTCTGATCACAGATGGAGTTAAAGACTACAGCTTAGTGTTGCTCAGGGGCTCTGCCAGTCTGTTCATATTATTTAAAAGAGCCATCAGCTGTTCATTAAGTGTCAGGAAATTTTGTGTTGGGAGAGTCATGGAAAGATTAGAAGGGTATATAGCGGAGCGGATCCTTGATTACCTGCGGCCAAGCCATTATGCCCCAGGTTAATTCTTTTTACATGAATTCTTCTTTCCCTGGCCTTGAAAAGGGGTCCCAGGTAACTGTCTTTACTCCCCAGGTGTATCTGCTACTTCAAAGGTCTGAGGAGTCACCCATGTCTATAACACCAGGGATCTGTAGCTGCAGTCAGCTTCCCCTCTTGAGACATCTCTGTTCAAAATTCAGTCTTAGAAACAGCTGATGATGCAAGTCCTCAGGAAAACAAATGAGAAATGGCTGCCTCTTTGGCTTAATATTCTGTACTTTACCTGTGACACATAAGTAATCCTGTTAGTCTGTAGAACAAGAGACCCCCTGTGTTGACTCTAAGCTCCTTGAGGACAGAGTCCATGTATTTGTCCTTCCTGCGTCTTCCCAGATTGGGCTTGGCCCCCTAGCAATGTCACTGACTGTTATCTTTGGGAATTCTCTTGTCCTATTCACTCCATCTCTCCTACCTGTTGTGCTGCAGCACATACCACAGTGCCTGTCTCCCCAACTCGACTCAGGGGGGTCAGGCATTTCATTTCTGTGTCCCCAATGCCAAGTGCAGCAGGCACTCAGCACGTGCTGAAAGAGATGAATGAGTGGAAGGCACTCGATAAAGGTTAGTTGAGTTGAATTGACTAGAGCAGGCACACCCTCTAGCTATCGATGGGGTGGGTTTAGTGCAGGTGATGTAATGTAACTTGACAGGGTAGTTAAATATTGACAGGCAGGAGGAAGCATACTGGCACTGTTCAGAAAGAGGAAAGGCAGGTCTGACTGTGGCTGTCAGATCAGAGAGCGGAGGCTGTAAGGGGCCAAACTGAGTGGCTGCTGTGGTCCTAACGACCTTGCAAGGTCATTTGCTGGTCCACTTGCCTTCTGCTTCAGTGGAGGTAAGATTGGAGCCTGGCTGGGACGATAATGGGTTGTGATGTGAGTAAATGCAGACTGAGCCTGTGGCTTGGAGATGGCTGGCATCCCAGGCGCTCTGCTGGCTGCCCATTCATATTAGCTGGGGCTGGTCCTCATTGAGGGGAAGGAGCATGAGCTCTATTTGAACCTGTCTCCCCTCTCCCCGCCTTTCCACACTCCCAGATGATTTGTGCTTAATATAGCCCCTTAAGGCGATTGGGGTTGGATTCTGGTGCATGTGTTCTGAATGCTTACTTGAGGAATTTGTCATATGATTCATTTGTAAGTACTCTTTGATGCTAACGATTAGGGACATGCATAGCAATATAATTAGGATGGCGTGAACATGTTCAGTGCTACCTGGATGTGGCTTTATATATGCAGGGGTGGGATGAGGAGGGAGAGATACATTAGGCAGTGTTTTTAGCTCTAATATTGAATGACGGAACACGCTGAGGTGAGTTCAAGGAGAATATTGCCATCAGGCGGCAGAGAAATGATTTAGACAGGTCTGCATTTACAAAAGGACACATGTCACCTTGAGGAAAAAAGGGCCCCATTTGACTTTTGAAAGACTGTTTAATCACCTGACATGTCTCAGGTTAGCTTTTAAGAAAAGAAAACTAGTGTCTTACTCAAAATTAAATATCCCATGCAAAAAAAAGAAATACACAAAGCAAGTAGTCTCAAGTTCCTTTACTAGGATTTAGAGAAGGAGAAAATGGTGGGTGAGCAACATGGGTTCAAATCTCAGCTTAGCAAGTAACTAAGTTAAGGCAGCCTGAGAGCCTCTATTTCTTCATCTGTGAATTGGGCAGATTAAAACCTACTGTCAGGTTGCCATAAGGCTAGAATAAAATTATATATATAATATATATGACACACTGTAATCTGCCTGGCCAGACCAGATCTCTCCAAATACTTTAATTGTTCCCTTTTCCTTCCAATTTCAAAAGACTTATTATGTAAATAACATTTATTGAGCTATAGTTCACAAACCATAATACCAAGTTATTTAAAGTGTACTTTTCAGTAGTTTTTAGGATATTCATATAGTTGTGCAACCGTCACCACAGTCAATTTTGGAACATTTTCATCATCACAAAAAGAAACTTCATACGTACTGGTGGTCATTCCCCATTTCCTTTCAGTGTCCCAGTCCTGAACAACACTGATCTGCTTCCTGTCTCTATAGATGTTGCCTATTCTGGATATTTTATATAAATGGAATTGTATAATATGCTACTTTTTGTGACTGTCTTCTCACTCTAATATTTTCAAGGGTCATGCATGCTATAGTATATATCAATGCTTCATATTTTAAAATTATCAAATAATATCCTGCATGCATACAAAACATTTTATTTATCCATTTATTAGTTGATGGAAATTTAGGTTGTTTCTACTTTTGGACTACTATGAATAATACTACTATAATATTCACATACAGGTTTTTATGTGGAAAAATGTGTCTGTCTTATTTTTTTAAATATATTTCTTTATTGATTTAAGAGACGAAGGGAGAGGGAGTGAGAGCTAGAAACATCAATGATAAGAGAGAATCATTGATCGGCTGCCTCCTGCACGGCCCCTACTGGGGATCAAGCCCGTAACCTGGGCACGTACCCTTGGCCAGAATCAAACCTGGGACCCTTTAGTCCACAGGCCGACACTCTATCCACTGAGCCAAACTGGCTAGGGCCTATCTTATATTTTTAATATAATTATAAAACTAGATTCTTTCACCCCATCTTTCTGAGAGGTTATGAGAAATCACATTAGAAAATGGGGGTGTCTACTTTTTACCCCACAGAAATGGAAGATGATGACAAAATTGTCAGCATTCTCCTTCAGAATATTACGATACAGCAAGTGGGTCTTTGGTAACGTGTAAAGTCTTATGCAAAAGTAGATAAAATAAGCTGGCCTCCTGTACTAGCTTATGTGAATTTATGTATGTCTTTTTTTTTATCCTTATATAATGATATGTTTATTGATTTTAGAGAGAGAGGAAGGGAGAGAGAGAGAGAGAGAGAGAGAGAGAGAGAGAGATACATCGTTGTGAGAAACATAGATCTGTTGCCTCCCACATGTACCCTGATAGGAGATCAAACCTGCAACCTTTTGGTGTACAGGTTGAACTCCAACCAACTGAGCCACCCACCGGGCCAGGGCAATTTGTGTGTCTTGATTTCCATACACATAATCACTATAGGATCAACTGTGTCATCATGGGTGTAGACATTATGGTTTTTATTTGTTCTTTACAGAAATAATCATGACTGATTTTACTGATTAGGAAAATAGAAGCAGCATATGGAAGGGAAGGAGATGCCAAGTCACATGTTCAAATGACCCAGGAAAACGAGATAACTGAATTAAATGGATGGTTAGGTTAAGCAACTCTTTGAGCATGATGATTCATTCTAAGTTACCTATAGCCCGTTGTCATGGAGACATTAGGGCATGATGATGACTATGGCAAACTAGAGATTATAGTCACATACTTCTTAATGACAGGGATACATTCTGAGAAATGCATTTTAGGTAATTTTGTCTTTGTGTGAACATCATAGAGTACACTTACACAAACCTGTATGGTATAGCTTACAACACACCTAGGCTATATGGTATACTACCATCTTATATGCAGTCCATCATTGACCGAAATGTCATTATGTGGTATATGACAGTACAGATCCAATCTAAAAGGGGCAGAAAATGTTGGGGCTTTAGCTGATTATGGCTGTGTAGGTACAAGAGCTCATTTGACAATATCTTCTTTCAAGACAATTAATTTCAATTTTTTTGAAAATCTACTTTGTGGACCAAATGCAATAGGCCTATGAACCACATTTATTCTGCTGGAGATCCGCCTGTAACCTTTCAGGAGGAGTAAATCCTATTACCTGGTAACCATAACCTTTTAGGCCAGTTCCAGTGTTGTCCCATACAAATCACATTATTCTTGGTCTGTCCCTGTTTCTTGGACCCTCTGTTTTCTTTTTGGAAAAGAAGAGGGTTTGAAGAAATGTGCTCAGTTGGCCTTCTTGCCTCTGATGTCTGGAGTTGCATAAGGACTGCCCAGTTCGGGGTCTGGCTCTGACAGCAGCGGAATGGAAGGCCTTATGGTCAGAAGCCCAGCATTCCACTGATGAGGGCCTGGAGGGCAGCGGGTGCTCTAAACGACCCCCTCCACATGTCTTGCAGTGTGGATCTGCTTGTGACAAAATCTGTCTGCTTTGGGCTGAAACGGTCCTTTATTCTACCTTCATTTTGAAGGATGTTTTTTCTCTGTCGATGAATTCTAGGTGGACACGTTTTCATGTTTTCTTTCTTTTGTTGTGACCAAATATGTGCTTGGCCTGAACCCACTCTAGGGGTAAAAAATTCTGTCACTTTATGACTATGCTAAACATTTACTTATTCATTTATTCAAAACTTACCTATTACAGGTACCAGGGCAATGGAGTTCTCTAGTTCTGATAGTTGAGTATTTTGTGGGGAAATATTTCCAGTTGTATTGCCCACACATTGCGGACCACAGCCCTGTAATGAGAGCACTGTGTGTGGTGAGCTTGCCTTGCGCTGCTTAGGCCAGGCTGTGCCTGATGTTGGGCAGCAGACCTGGGAGGGCAGGAGTGAAGCAGCAGCCCAGTTACCAGCTGGGGCTGTGCTGCTAAATTCTCCGTCTGTCCGTCTGATCCTCCTTTCCCTCACACACAGGAATGGGAGTAATTCATTAAAACAGCACTAAGAGAGCTGTGCATTTTTCTATTTGAGAGACGCCTTAAGGTCTGAACAGTCTAATTGCGACAGGCTTGGGTTCAGTGTGCTTTTCACTCCTTTTATAATGTGTCCCCCCGAGCGCTGCTGGGAGGTAGAGTAGAGCTGTTGTCCCAGTTGTACAGTTGAGGACACGGAGGTTCAGTGCTGTTGGAAGTCTCAAGAGACCATTAGCAGCTCACAGAAATCAGGAGCCCGTCACCCAAGATACTTGTCAGTCCCTTGGCCACGAAGACAATTCTGATCTCGGCTAATGAAGTCTTTAAAGCAGGGTCCAAAAATGCCCTGCACAGCAGCTTCTAACACTGTCATCCGAGAAGATGTGAGCTGCAAGAGAAGTTGGTGAAGGCCAAACTCATACGTTGTCAGTGAAGTGGGCCTTCAGGTTTCTTCCTATCTGCCCATGCGTTCAGGCACATTTGTCTTTAAAACTCTTGACTGAAAAATCTTAGTTTTAAAGAAAGAATTGTTTTCCCCTATCACCAGTGTTACTTTTTTGCAGCCCTCAATGTTTGCTTTTTTTCTTTTTCTTTTTTTTAATAAATTAACAAAATTTTCTCACTTTGTAGTGTACATTCACTTTCTTCCACTCCTTTTCCTCTCACTCCAAATGCTGAGCAGCTGGCCACACTGACAACACAATAGCTCTCTACCATTATCACCCAGAGCCAGCCCACCTCCAGCCTTCCCTTCTCCAGGCAAAATAACACCAGGGCCCTTTAGCCTTTGCTCCCAGGTCCCATTTTACCATCTTTTGATCTCTATTGTGGTTCTCTTCGATCTTCCTCAGAGACCCAGCAGGACAATAGCTGCATCTTGTAAAAAGTGCACTGAGGCCTTTCAAATGAGAGGTCACAAGCCTGGGGCTCTCAACCCAACCCCTGGGATTAGCATATTTCCCACACTGTGTGCTGCAGCCTCTGCTCTCAGCTGGAGGGAACACCTGTCACCATTCAGGCAGCCTGCTGGCTCCCAAGGTCAACCTGGGAAAGTGAGTCAGAGGCTGGATACATGCTGTGAGGTCTTTGGGCGTGTTGCGGGCTCACCTTGTGAGAGAGAAGTCCATGCCTTGCGGGAAAGGCAATGGGGGTTAATGGGAAATTGCCATTTGGGGTCGTCACAAATCATGAGATGCTGGGAGAGCTGACTCTTCTGGATCCGCTGGGGCTCTCTGAGCAAAGTGCCAACTGTCGGGAACCAATAATTGGAAAAACCAGATGAGCCAAATGGAAGAGAATGTGGTCTTCAAAAGAAGCAAAAACCAAAACAAAACACTATGTCTTTTTTTTACTTTAATTTATAGTCTCTGAGGCAAAAATATACTTTTATTATTCACACATAAGCATAAGAAAAAAGATGTTTTTCATTTTAAGCTATACTTTTCTTTCTTTTTTTAATCTATATTGTTGAAAGTATTACATAGGTCCTCCTTTTCCCCCCGTTAACCTCTCCCATTCCGCTCCCCACCCCAGCCCCTCACCACCCCATTGTCTATGTCCATGGGCTATGCATATATGCATACAAGTTCATTGGTTGATCTCTTCCCACCAACCCTCCCCTGCATTTCCTCTGAGGTTCAACAGTTTCTTCATGCTTCTATGTCTCTGGGTCTATTTTTGATCATCAGTTTATTTGGTTCATTAGATTCTGCATATGAGTGAGATCATGTGATACTTGTCTTTCTCTGGCCTTACCATTTGCAACAGCATGGATCGACCTGGAGAGTATTAAGCTATAATTTTAAAGCAGGGCATCTGCAACCCTTTTACTGAAACTTGTATTTCTCACTCTAATTCTCAACAGTGCCCCACCCTTACTTAGATGCATGTAAAACCAAATGTTTGGCAAGGAAAGGAGTTTTGCAAAACAAAAAGATGCTGCACTTGGAGGCTTCTTTTTCTTAAACTTGAAAAGTTGCATGTTGCTTTAGAACTAGAGCCATTGCCAGGATAAACTCATTGGATCCAGGGTGTGTTCCTCACACCAAGCTTAGAATGGTGGGTCTGGGTTGACTCAAAATTCTACTGAGTGATCAAAACAGAAAGTCAGCCTGTAAAAATCCTGTTCGATGTGGCTATTTCAGTATAATACCAACCTCACTTTTTTAGACAATGCCAAAGCAGATTACTTTCAATGGCAACTTGAATGTTAGCCCCTTTTGCCTTAGCACCAGTTCAGCAGTGGAGGGACCCGCATCTTCCAGGCAGTCGGGGCATTCTCACGAAGCCTGTGGTTTCCATTTGCTGGGATCCTTCTCATCAACACAGCACAGAGCATGGCTTCTGTTCTCTTCTCAAGATGCCACAATCTCAGAAATCCCGAGGCTTTTTGCAGATGTGAAAAATGTTGCAGAGAATGTTTCTTTCTCTGTTGTCTGGTAGGTGATTTCTGATAAATCCAAAAGTCATCTCGGTTGAGCCTGTGTGGGAAATTTCCCAGGTCTTAGAATTTAGAAAACAGACCACATATGCTTGCTGGGAAAGGGTGACTAGAAGGACATTTCCACTAGTTTCTTCCTGTGAAAGAAGGGGCCTCATCTGTCTTGTTTCCCAATGGACTAAGGGCCCCCAGCAAAGCCTGGCCCAGAGGAGTATTTCCCATAGATACTTGTCTAATGGGTAATAACATGCCGCATTACAAAGAGGTAGGGGAGACTTGAGGTTTATCAGAGTTAAACAGAAACCTGAAATCTCTCAGTTGCAGAGAGAACTGACACTAGTGACAAATAGAAATATTTTACTCAATGTGACTGTTGGTCTAACTCACTTATTCTCAAAATCAAACCAAGTTGCTTGCAGCTTACAATTCACAATGATGTTTTACTTTTGCTCAGATAAACTTCTTTGGAAATCAAAACCATATTTGATCAATATCTAACCTATTTGATCAATATCTAGCTACTAGTATATCTATATACCTATTCAGAATAAGTGCTTAATTTCAAAAATGGTAAGAGGAAACATTTTTGTTTTTTTCAAAAGCCTCAAAAAGAGAACCTTTGTATACAGAGAAAGCATGTGTACTTGCAAAAAATATTTGAATAAGAAATAAAAATACCATTTTGAGATGGAGCTCTATTTTGGGAATTAAAATTTATCTTAATTAAGGAAGCTGTGAATTATTTGTATGTTCTGCTGCCCAGTGGTCAATGGAACCCTGGTGACCAAACACACTTGTTCAAAGTGAGAGCCAAAGGCCCTTTGACCTTTGGTGCATTGTCTGAGGGAGTGATGGTCAGCTGGCTCCCACAGTGAGTGGGCCTGCAGCTGCTCTGCCAGCTGGCTGTCACACAGACACAGCAGAAAACTTGGAGGGACTCATGGCCTCGCCAGATGCCTCATAGCAGGGTCCAGCTGATGCCCCACACAGCTCAAACCAGTTCCATATTTCATAGAAAATGTCTTCGTTTGCATGTCACAGCCTACACTTTCCATCCAGTACAGTGAGCACCTCGCATTTATAGTTTAGTGTCCAAATGCTTGCGCTATGTCAGATCCACAGCCACTGGCAACAGCCAAATCACAGACTGTAGGTATATTGCAAGGAATTTCAGGTATACAATCTCTTTGGCTGTGTGTGACTTACTAGTCGAACAAATGGCAACATTAACGGCCCACTTCTGCCAGTATGAACTGAGGCAGCACCAGTGGGGACTCTAGGGTTGAATTAACCTTTATAACCAAACTGAATAAATTTGAGGACATAAGGACGGAGCAGCTTGGTCTGTGTTTACCCACTTGGAAAATGGCTAAGCATAAAGGGAGCATACTGGAGGGTTAAAGTTCAGCACCAGGGAGGAATGAGAGAATCCTATCAGTGAATGCTTGACACAGCAGGCCACTTGAGGGACCATTAGCCAGGACCTACATCTGCCCCTGATTTTTAAATGCAATTGAACTCTCTTGATAAGTTCACTGATGTGTTAAAGAAAATGTAAAAATATCATGCTCTCTGCCTGTTGTTCATGTGTGTGCTGTAATATTCCACCCCTAAGAGACTCCTGTGGGGGAGATCTGGTTTTTGTAGCTAAAACTGTGAAAGCACATTCCTATTAGGACATGCAAACCAGGAAAAATTACAACCTCTGAGCATGGTGTGCGTGGTGAGGAGATGGTGCTCCCAGGAGGGACCATATATTGAACACACTAAGGATTATATGAAGTTTCTTTTATTAAACACAAAGATGGACCTCAGTTTGTGAGTCAGTTGCATGCTTTTTTGGTGCAGCAAGGAATGACCTCAATTCATCCTCCCTGTCTTTACCCCATTGGCTCTTTTGCCCTTTGCTGCTTAGTGGGGGCATTGCATTGCCTTTGGGGAAAATAATTCCACTTCAGCAATTTACCATGTGGAAACCAAAGAGGACATATTTCTTATGTGGAAAATGCTTTAACCTCAGAAAACTAAAGAGACTCAATGTAGAGCGACACTGTGTCTTTGAATCATAGAGTGCACATATACGGAGAGTTCCAATTAAACCATGTGTCTAGATAGTTTCCATTTTGGTAAATTGGTCCTTACCTAATTCCCATTTCATAAATAATTCCAAAGCATTTGTGACTTTAAGAACTCACTAGATTTTATATGGCTTCTGAGTTATGACAGAAATTGCTATAGCACGGCATTTAGTATGTCATTGATTTTTCTTGGAACCCACCCTAAGTGGTTCTGTGACTATAAAAGAATACTATAATGATACCTATTATGTGCACAGCCCCAAGGGAGCCAGGACAGTGAGGCATCTTTGTGTTCCCATTCATGCTGCAGTCTTAAACTCCAAACTCAGATGACCTCCTGGATGGCCCAGCCTTTAACTCCATCACTCTGTGGGAGAGTGGGCAAATCTAGTGTCCATTGGGACCAGACAAGTAACATAAATAAACAAAGCAGGCTTGGGGGAGAATGAGGCAAAGTGAAGACTTTAATTCCTGTCTTGAGGAATCAAACAGTATTCTAATTACTCCTGATACCATTGTAATTAACGAGTTATTAATAACAAAAAAGGAGCAAAGGGAAGGCCAGACATCATAGGTGTGTTCCCTGCAAAACATTAGGGTAAGGAGACTGGACAAAGGGAAGATAGATGCATGCCCAGTGAAGTTGGGGTGACAGGGAAGGTGTTTCCGGTCAGTCACACCTGGGATCAGAAGTCTTTGGCCAGAATGGGCGTGGCCATTGCACGTGGAGGAGATTTGTGATACATAACCCCCTAAACAAAAACGTTTGCTCTCTTGGTTCTCATGTGACTCTGGGCTTGTGGGGCTCCTTTGCTCCTGCTTCCCTGTATTTGCCCACATGGCCTGCAGGCACTGGACTGATGGGTTGCAACTAGCCTGATGATGAGCCGCGCCTGATGATGAAACTCAGGATTGGCTTTGCTTTTAGCTTTATGAAACCCCTGCTATAATTCTTCTATGACTGGACTAAAGGGAAATGGGACTTTGGAAACCTAGGGGTATAATTTCATAGAAATAAAGCTTTCTGTCATATCTTATCCTCCTGTGGGGGCCTCCAGAAATGCTTCTTCCTGTGGTACCTCACGGACCCCACTTCCACCAGTAACACTTTGATTGCAATTGTGGGAACATGGTTATTGTGCTATTGGGGGAATATGGTTATTGTGAGAACATGTCACCACGTCTTCTAACTTTTCAAGAATAGCTGGAAAAGAGGATTTTTACATGAAATCTTGTGATTTATAAAGGTCACTTCATTTTCTAAGACTTTTTGTTTTGAGATAATTATAGATTTGCGTGCAGTTGTGAGAAATAAGTCCAGAGAGAATGAGCCCAGGCACCCTGCTCCCTGTCCCCCTAATGGTAGCACCTCCTATAACCACAGTCTGTCACAGCCAGGAAATTGACAACTCACTAAACTTTTAAACTCTGTGCTTAATCAAAGCCCGTTTGAAGGACAGAGCTAACCTGTCTTGCTACTTCTGTTTACAGCCTCTGAATATTCCAGTCTTGCTAGATTCAGGGGACTAGCCCATGCATCAGGTCCCCATCACTGAATCTAGAAAAGCTGTCTAGACCCTGTCAGAAGATAGATCTCTCCCAACCTTCCTTCCTAAATGCTTTTCTAGGCTTCCGGTTGGGATGCCACGCCCTCCCTGCCTGGTAGTGTGTGCCCCGCTGGGCTGTGCTCCTACACTCCTACGCTTGCACCATCTGTCCCCACTGTGCATGTCCACAGGCTGGCCTCCGCTTCCACTTAAACTTGGTCAGCTCTGCCTGTGTCCATCAGGCAGGCCTGTCCCTGCAGGCTCTGGCCTCAGACATGCCCTCTGGCCTCACAGGCGTCTCATATTTGTTTTCTTCAAATTCCTTTCCACCTCCTCCTTCTCTCTCTCCCCACTGAAGGCAAACACTTCAAGATGGTGGCTATCCAAAGTATTTATTTGTTTGTGCTGGAATTTTGAAATCTCAAATATTTATTTAAATAAAGTGAGTCATAATTTGGGGGTGATAGTTATGGGGTTGTTTTGTTTCTATAGCATCTATCATAAAAAGCCAGTTTTCTTCTGCAAATGGCTTTAAGATCTCTGTGATAGTGAAAAAATGTCAATAAGGTCTGAGAGTCTTGGGGGTAGAAATATGATTCTAAACCTTCTATTTTATAATAAGTGAAGGAAAAATAGTCTTTACTTTTATGCAGTTAACTGAGTTTTCTGATTGTTCTCAGTGACCTTGGTACCTTTTCCAACCTTAGTGTAGGAATAATTCCCATGACTCAGTGTAGTTCTTCTTGTTCATCCTGGTGGAAGGAGGGAAGCGGTGTTGCCGGAGAAGAAAGCATGCTAACTGGAACCTGGAACTTTCTCAGTGCCAAGGCCATGGTCAGAATAAGGGGTTCAGATCAGGAGGATGTGTCAGGGAAGAAAAGGGGAGCAGAGCCTCGTGCCCACAGGAGCACATGGTGACCATTATGAACAATTACCACTTGACATATGGAGGAAACTGAACCTGAGAGAGGTTAAATCTGTGCTTTCAAACTGTGATATATGGGGGAGTAACAGCGATTATGAAAACCACACAGTGAATAGCATTTAACTTCTTGGGCCATGAATTTCATTGGTTTCAACTACACTCCTTGCTGAACGGGCTTAAACAGTTCTAGGGGGAAATTTCCCTATTACCTGTGCATTGATTATCTTTACTTTGATGCATATTCTAGCCCAATGGAGCCAACAAGCAGCAGTAAATATAATATCATGGCTATATATTCTGCCTCTTCTACTTTATACTTGACACGAAGAGGCAAATGAAGATGAAAACGAGGCATGGGAGTCGTTACTATTGCTTCATGGACATTGTCACACATCAAAGCAACCTTGATCCTTGCTTTCCTGGACCTGTGATTGACTTTTATCATGGAAAACAAAAGGAGCTTCCTTCATTATAACATCTCTAGTACCATTTTTATTAGTCACGAGTCCTGTTGTTTAGGAACTAAATTATTTAGGGACTGAAAATCTAGGACATTTATTAAATAAGCTCTTACCTTATTTTAGTTTTTGTGTCTAAAGGTTTTTTGATCATTTTGATAAAAGTCTATTTTTATCTGTTCTACACTTTGATCTTCCATTGCAAAGTTTCAGTAAATGGATTTATTATAGGTTTTCTCACAGACATGCATTTTTTTTTTACCCTTTTGGAGTCATGGACTTCTTTATGAATCTGATGAAAAATATAGAATTTTTCTAGAAAAGTACACACCCCCCCCCCACCTACACACACACACACACACACACACACACACACATACACATATGCACACGGGGCCTTGCTTTCCAGGGCTTTCACAGACCTCTCCCTCCATGGCTCCAGGCCAGGGCCCCAGACTGAGAACCCTGCCCAGCGCTGTAAGCTTCTCTACGACAAGGTCCGTGTCTTGTCTAAACTTGCATCTTTGGTGTCTAGTTCACTGCCTGGCTGGGGTGATAATCAGTGTCAGAAAATGAATAATTCCTAAAGACCGATGGGGTAGGAAATGTGTCTGAGCGTGTGTAGTCATTGGGACGCAGGTGTTGTGTTTGCGACAGCAGGTTAGGGAGGACATCACAGGTGTGAGGAGATAGCCAGACCTGGGCTGGCTGCCCAGCAGGGGGAATACGGAGCATTTCCTGTGTTTGACTTGTGGCCATGAACCCTCGCTGTTCTGGCTTGGGCCATCAAAGCCGCCTTCTACTATATCTTCTTTTTCGTTCATGACTTTTGCTATTGTTGTAGCTTGAGGTGTCAATCCCTAAGCTGTTTTCCACAGTCAAAGTGCCGAGGCAGGGAAGGCCCTAACCCTGGGTAAGGAAGGTTGGATATTTTAGGGGTGGAACGAGGAGACTAAGCTCCATATTATGATATCTGTAGTATTTCAAAATACTTTAGGTCAGTGCGATTTTAAGCATGGGCTGGCTGGCTTAAGGCTCCACCTCAGGAGTGGGCAGTCACCCTCCTGGGCAGCTGCTACAAGATTTCAGCCAGCTATGTGCCCGTTAATACCTGAGGTTCTGTGAATGTCAGAGATTGGTTTTATTTGTGAAATTAGTGCATTGCTGATTAGCTTAATGAGTGTTAGAAATGGTCTCTTCGGTGATGTTCAGGGAATTAGCTCTTTGGTGCGGATGGGTTAGTTGCATATAAATGTGGAGAATTCACCACTGAGGCAAGGCCTGTAGCTTGCTCCCCCAGGGGTGGCTCTGTAGTCTTCTGCCCAGGCCTTGTCGCAGATCCAGCTGCCTGGTGCCTGCTGAAAGGGCAGCATCCTCCTTGGGGGATGTGCATCTGCCTCTAGGAACCTTCTGTGACAGGTGAGGGAGTACCGCAAGGGCAAGGAGGGGGGCTTCCTGGAGCTTGCACAGCAGGTTCTGAGACGGTTTCCATGCCTGCTTGCTAATGCGTGTTTATTGAACGAATGTTCACATGTGGGTAGGAATATCTGACCTGAGGTTTGCTCCTATAAGTCAGAAGCAAGGTCACACTGCTTCGGTGATGTCATTATCCACCAAAAGAAACCTCCGTGTTTTGTGTGGCCAAATTGGCCGAGGACGGTGCACAGTACTATGGAGAATTTTCTTCCCAGAGAGATTCCATATATTACCTTCTACTATGGTAGCAGCCCAGAAAAAAATGCAGTGGCTGCAGTGCCAGCATGTATTGCTCAGTCTGGCTCTCTGGGTCAGCTGTGGCTTGACCCCAGGCTGCAGGGTGGGGTTGGGTCTGCTCTCCACCCCAGAGTCCAGACTCAAGTAGCAGCCATACCTGCTGTTCAAGGGCACGTTGTTCTCAGTGTTGGCTCAGAAGCACAAGAGGGGCAGACAGAGAGGCTCTGCTTGGAACTGTCACGTGTGGCCTCTTCAGGTTTCAGTGGTTAAAGTCAGTTCCATGGCAAATCCCAGTCCGTGGAGGTGGGAGGTGCTTTATGCATCCCCACCAGCAGGAATGAGGAGAGAATGAGAGACACACCTCCACTCAGCAGTGGGGAGAAAATAGAAAATATACTAGAAGGCCAGACCTGGGCCTTGTTATCCAATGGGCTGCACAGCTCTAGGCAAATCACTTAAGCTTTCAGTTTCCTCAGATTTTTCACTGATGGAATGGGTCCTGTAGACGAGCTCAGGAAGTCTGTGACCCCAAAGAGAGGTCTGATGTGTCTATGGGTTACCTTTGGCCGGGGTCCCCTCGCATTAGGGTGCCTAGGGGTTATGAAACTGTTCCCAGGGTCTATTGCTGGCTGATCTTGAGCCCTGAATACTTCCCCTTCTCAAATGTGAACTGTAAAATCAGTCTCACTTGTGTATGTGCACAGGTTTGTTTTTATTTACAGTCCAACCCCAGACTTTTTCTCCATTGCTATACGATTTGAAGTTTAGGACATGTTAGTTGCAATGGGTTCTGTGCCCTGCACCATCAGGGATGGCACTGATTTCTGTCTTTGCTTAGGAGTCACAGTGAGACTCAGATTTCAAGACAGCCAGCTCGGGAGCTTGAGGGATGCTCATTCGTGACATTGGACTCTTCTAAATACGGCCTCAGCTTGTGCAGTGGAGGGCCCGGTCACCCCACTGCACAGTGAAGGGGGCACAGGAAATGTGGTTCATCGCCTCCCCTCACCCCTATTCCCCACCCCTCCTAGCCCCAGCCCTACCCCATGGCAGCTTCCTTCCCAGGCTTGCTAAGTTGTTTTGAATGCTATGGTAAATGGATGACTCTTAAATGGAAGTCTGGGCAAATCTGGTTTGGACTGGAAACCACTCAAGGGTTTAAAAGAAGCCGATGGGGAGGGACTAGGATCCCTTTGTTTTCTCTGTTTTCCTGGAGCGCAGACAAGCCTAAAGGAAAACAACACTTATCCTGAGAGCAAACACTTGTTTTCTAAGAAAACTTGAAAGTCAACACTGATCAACACCTGAACAATAGAATCTCCTTCCTTGCATGTGAAGGCGAAATGCCTGGAGCCCTCATTTCATCTTCAGTACCTGGCAGATAAGCATTCCTTGTTGCTGGGCTCAGCCTCCTGTGCTCTCAGACCCTTCTGTGGAAGGTCACCTCTTGGGCAAAACAGGCATGGCTAGAGTCAAGTAGGAACTCCTGGCAAAGAAATGCTGTTTCCCATCTGCAGAATGTTTCCTAAGTCCTCTTCATGTTGGACCTGAGAAGCTCAGGACTTGTGAGAAAGGTTGGATTCATACAAACAGTGCCAAGGCCCAAAGCCCGCCCCACCCTCCGTGGAGAGGAGTTTGGGTGTGAGAAGAACAATGCAAAGGCCCTGCAAGGCAGGGCCAGGTGCAGCGGGATGTGGACTTTGCTTCTTTGCTTTGGGGTTAAGGAGTTGAACTGGTCTGGGTCGGTGTCTCCGGAATGAGGCAATGCAGTCAGTGTCTGCCCAGGTCCCTGAGTGAATTGAGTTTACTCAGTAGAAAGCCATATCTGCATTCCTACCACAAATGGATTCCTGACTTTGATCTTTTATTAACTTAATTAATCATTAAACTTGTTTTCATTAAATTCTCTTTCCTAACAGTTTTTCAGTTTCCTCTCTCTTTCCCCTCCCTCCCTTTCTTCTTTCCATTTTCATTGAGTTTTATTTTTTTAAACATATTTGAAACATACCCAGAGGGCATGAGGCAAGCCCAACTTGGAGCAACACTGGGAAATGAGGAGGTTGTGTTTTAAGCCCTCCCACCTCCCTTCCTTTCCTCCTGTGTTTATTCTGTGGCCCTTCTCATCTTCAGGGTCCAGTCCCTTCATGCTGAATTCCACTTTTCCAAAGTGACTCTTCCCCCACTCACCCACTTCTGCATACCTTTTCTCCAGAAGCTCTCCCCAAGACTCATCAAATTATTCCTTTTTTGTGTGTGTTGTTAACATAAAAACATTCAAACCTGTAAAGAATTTTTGTGAGTTTATTTGAGCCAAACTGTCAACAATTGCCGGGAAGCAGAACCTCAACCAATTGAGATAATACTTTGGAGATTGGCGGGTTACTTCTGTTTTTATACATTTGCAATCAAAGGAAGGGACGTAGGTGGGTTACATGAAATCCATTGGTGATACACTAGAGAGGCAGGAGAAAGTAAAGCGGGAAAACCCATGGGATTGGATAAAAAGTAAAATGATAGACACATACTTAGGTGGGTGCAGGAACAGTTAACGTGATAACAATGAAGGAATTTGTGATATCTGTCCTGGCGCCCAGCACGTTAGGTTGTGCCCCTAGGGGTCCAGAAAAAGGGAAGTTGTAAGTTACCCAGACATTTCAAGGGTCTGTTATTATAGATGCAAAAAGACAGATAGGCTCAGTTAAGGTAAAGGTTGACCTTGTCAGTGAAGATACCGGCCTAGGATGTAACTGCCCACCATTACTGTTTTTAGTCCAAGTTTAATTTCAGACCATCCTTTGTGGTTACTTTAGGTCTCTGAGTTTGCAAGACCGCCATGCAGGCCTTCCCTGAGCTTGTCAGGTTAGCATGTGGCCCCTTTCATTCACAGTGTGCAAATCAACTTAGTTAAATGAGCAGAATGAGGGAAAATTGTTTCCATTCATTTTGGAGATAAGAGAATAACAATCTACATCCATACTAAGGTAAAACTGCCTAAAATGCCCTCTCCTCTCAACACTTCGGTCCCGCTTCTGATTTGAGATGCTGCTATTCATTTATCCAAGACATGTGTGGTTAAATACAATCCCAACATGATGGAAAGGATGATGGCTGGAGCTTTGTAGAGAGAGCCTTTCAAAAGGAGTGAATCTTCTAATTAGGGATTTTATAGACCTGTTCATTATTCCCCTGAAGATTGGATACCATCAAAGCATGGCCTATGTTATCTATTTTGATAAGAAAGGACATCGTATGAAAACAATTGCCATTGATTACTTTAGTAATGCAATAAATATGTGTGATCACCTATGCTGTTGGTTTCTTTTGTAGATACTAAGGATACAGGGTTAAAGAAGAGGGACAAGGCTCTGCTGGAAGGGGAGACAGCAGAAACCTACGAACACCTGGAAGAGGTGGATGCTAGGAAGGAAAGTAAGCAGAGGGATAGGATGAAGCTGGGCCAGGAGGAAACTGGTGATTTGTGTGGAGAGGCCAGTGAAGACCCACAGGACAATAAAGACAATGAATATACTACTATCATAAAGAGCCAGGCCTCCAAAAATTTGGGGGAGGTACAATCCAGGTAGAGGGAACAGCAGGGGCCAAAGCCCTGCAGTAGGAATGAGCATGGCATGCTGAGAAACAGAGGTGAGGGGAGCTCCCATATAACAAACAAGGATATTGTAGGAGATGAAGTAAGAAATGTAGGCAGGGTCCTGTAGGTCATGCTAGAGAGTTTGAATCTAAGTTCTAGCTGAAGTAGGAAACCTGAAGATTGGGGGTAATCTTTTACTCAGATAATTTGCATAATCTGATTCATTAAATGCTGGTGTAGAGTTGACAGAAGAGGGACAAACTGAAAGTCAGGTCTATAATCTAGGAGTAAAACTAATGGCCAAAAAGAGAGAGGCAAGAGTTCATTGCTACTAATATCATTTAATAAAAGAAAAGATCTATTAACATCCCAAAATGAAAGGAAAAAGTCAAGTCATTTGCAGAAAAGAAATGAATGACAAACTTCCCCTGACATAACATAAGCATCTATGGTGTAGATTTTATGCTTTTAAAATGAAAATGATAACAAAGTTTTATTTCCTAAGATTGCTTTGCAGGTTATGGTGCTTTCCATATACATTGCTCAGTTTGGGGCTCTATTTCAATTGCTCAGTAGGACAGGGAGCTCGAATGCTCATTTCCTCCCAAACATGGTCAAAACGTAGTTTCAGTTAAGTATGTAGACAACTGGAAGCCAAACTCTCAATTCATTCACTTCAGAATATTTGCGGGAAAGTGAGGGCAGCTGAGGTAAACTGTGGTAGCTGACCCTGGAGAAAGCAAGCTGAAGGCCACTTGGGTGCAGAGCAAGCCCCAGAGGCCATGGCCCTGAGCATCACAGGGCAGTCCCCAGGCGCAGGCCTGACTGGGGACACTCACCTTGTCACACACCCTGCCTGGCCTGGCTGCAGGAAGCTTGGGAGCCCCCGTGATTGAGGTCAGTTACTCGGTTTCGTTTTCTATACCCTTTGAAAGGTGGCATAAGGGTGAACCGAAATGATGCAGGCCTTCTTTGTTCTCTTTTACTCAAAGGGGGATTTGGAGCTGGTGGATGTGAGGGAACATGTCCAGAGAGGAGACCTTGTACAGGGCAGCATTTTGCAAATAGGGTAGCAGGCAGGACCACAAAGACAAAAGCAGTTTGCATCATCCACTGTGACTAATGTCAGCCAAGAGTTCTTACGATGACCTCAGTACATGGGCTTTCCTGAACACCTAATCCATTTCACCTGGAGGTGAAATGCCGTCATTTTGAAC
Source organism: Myotis yumanensis (assembly GCF_028538775.1). Taxonomy (NCBI): domain Eukaryota; kingdom Metazoa; phylum Chordata; class Mammalia; order Chiroptera; family Vespertilionidae; genus Myotis; species Myotis yumanensis. The sequence goes on from NW_027223759.1 coordinate 78,382,415, forward strand.
CAAGCGTCTTGTGTTAAATGCTAGACATTCAGGTTTTTAAAAACTCAGTAAAACATTGGCGGCTAGACTAAATACTTTCAGAACACATACAAGAAATAACTTACCACACCATGTGGTCATACGTATCTACAACAGGCCATTTACTTACTCTTATGAGGTGCTGACTAAAGTAAATTTAATTAATCTCTGTATTTTTTTTAATAATGTGGAAATACCAATTGTCACTAATAATTGGTGACTCATGGCATTTTAATTATCCATTAATTATTTCCTTTCTAAAACAAATGCCTTAATCTTAATGAATTTGGTTTTCCATTATTAGTTTTAGAAATGAATTTTTACAGACCCGCTTTATTAATAATGACCTAGGGCCTTCTCAGATGTCTGAAGTAGAATCAACAAATCCCATCACCACCTGATTTTTGGGTTTCTTTCTTTTTTTCTTTTTTTTCAAAGTTATTCAGACAGTGGTGCGTCACATTGGGCTGAAATTCTGGTCAGTGACTTCCACAATGAAAAGAATTTTTCTGTTCCATAAAATTCACTGGAAATTCCTAGAGAAATGTGACCAGGTGTGTAAATAAGGATGTCGTGCCACCTAAGTGCTTGGTCTTACATTTTAGATTCCAATTACATCATCGTTATGGGTGACCTCTCTCATCTTGCAACCGCCCTATCTCTACAGCCTAAAGGGAAATACGTTTTCTCCATTGGTTACCAAACCCTGCATCCCAACCCAAGTCCCCACTTCCCATCTCAGCTCCTTTCTCGTCTCGCCCCACCTCTGGATGGCAGGCACTTGGAGTTGAATTCCAGGAGGCCTTTCTTAATGGGTCTGCCTTCCGTGTCCTCAGCTGGCTTGAGCGCCCCCAGTGCCCGTCTTTGACATGCAAATGCAGTCGACCTTCTTTAGGGCCTGGGGCCTCCTAACAGCCCAGGTCCCTGCTCCTTTCACCATCTATCCATCAAAAGTAACCTTCGGAACTGAATCCTAACTCATGCTCACAGATTATTAACTTGAAAGACTAAGGTGTAACGTGTCCCTGGTGCAGGTGCAGGGCCTGCAGTGGAGCTGGCAGGACGCACCCCTGAAGGGCATAAAGGATGCACGTCTCCTTCCTTGAGCTGACTCCTGAGAGCTCAGGGAAGGCAGGTTTGAAAATCACTGAGATTAGCCTCACGTGTGCAGTTGGTCCACAGAAGGCTGCAGGAGAGAGAAGCTTGGGGAGGTGGGTAAGAGCGAGGCCCCCCTGGCCTGGCTGAGGAGCTGAGGGCTACAGGAAGCTAATGGAGTGAAAGGGAAGGAGGGGGTTCTTAAAAGAGCCCATGTGAACCCTGACATAAAAACCAGGATGGAGGGAACACACCATTAACTATAGTTCTGTATGCCCAAAGCACTGCTAACCCAGACCTCGGAGCTGCCCTGTCTCCTCATTGAGAGAAATGCTCACTGAGACCTCATGTCTTGGCCTGGCTGATGCCTCAGCACTCAGTGAGCCTCCCCAACCTCAGCTGTGCCTTACCAATAAACTTTGCCTCTTCGCCTATCGACCTGTCTGTCTCCACTTCGAAGTTCTCCTCATTCTGGCCTGTGTCCTCCAGTAAAGAGTCAGGAAGTTATTTCTGACCTAAACCTGCATTCAGCTCAAATCCCGGATTCCTTTGGTGTACCATAGTTTATCCTGCTAAGTACCCGTTTGCACACCCACACTGAATGCCTACCCTTGGTTAGGCAACCCTGTCGCAAGACTCCAGTGTTAATTCACAGTGTGCCAACGGGTAGGACGTGTCACAAACCAGGCAGGGAGTGTTCTGAGGCACAGCATGCCAAGCCGGTCACCTTGCAAATCTTCCAGGTCCCAGTTCCTCTGGGGACATTTGCATTTCATGGGGACAAAGGAATTCAACTCTAATAGTGACAGATTGTGAATTAGTGAACATGATAGGATGGGCAGTGCTGGGTTTTATTGTTTGGTTTTTGTCCTATTTGGGGTACAGATTATTTGGGGAATATATCTGTAAATTCTAGTTTTTTTAAGGTTCTCTGGAGAACATGGCTCTATAAGTTAAAATTAGCACTATCGTTTTCCTTATTTAAAAAAGTCTTATTGTGGAAAGGATGAGTAGACATTCAGCAATTGATTATATAATATTATGTAATAATCTGTCCAGTATTGCTACTACCAGGAACACGCATGATGTAATTCCTGGAGAGAACCATTATGCATATTTTTACGTAGTTGAGATTATACTGCAGCTAGGTATCCTGCTTCTATCACTTTACCTTATTTCATAATTATTTCATGTGATTAAAATATACAGGGTTGGGCAAAAGTGGCTTTATAGTTGTTCGTGTGGAAGAATATATAATACAGGAATAAACTGTGTTTCACATACTCACGACTGTAAACCTTCTTCTGGCCATCCCTGTATTCAAACACATTATTTTTACAACTGCAGAATATGATGTAACATATGTAGCCAATTGTTCTCCATGGACATTTAAATCTCTTCTAAATTTGAACAGGGCTGCTTTTTATCTACAGCTGCTGATTGCATTGCCAAAGGATATATTCATAAACCTAAAATAAGTAATAGGTTTGATAATTGTCCAGCAACCCCAAACTAATTTCAAATATATATTTTAAATATATATGCAGCATTCTACCAAGGTTTCTCAAATTTCATTAGCCATATTTTAAATCTGGGAACATGTTTTGTAGGTTTTAGCAATGCATATTAAGTTTATACTAGATATTTTGAGTTTAATTTTTTAGTTACAACATATATTATGAATTATGAGTCAGAATCACCAGGTGATACACTAATATTAAGATATTGCCAGGCATTGTACTCTGAACTTATAGTTAGTTTAGAAATTAGGCAATTCCTTTGCGTACCTATCCCCATAGTAGAGTAAATGCACCTTGATAGAAGGTATGATTTCTCTGTGCCCAGCACAATGCCTAACACATACCAGCGACTCAGTAGGTCTTTTGGGATTGAACTGTTACCAAAGCATGGACATCATTATTTGTTATGCTTTTTATTGGCTTCATTCAGTTCTTACCTTACAGAATATATCTTGTTGAATATTGAACTAGTGTTGTGATCTTGTATGGGTTATAGATTTCATCCAATTATTGTGGTAATTAGCAATATTAAAATATAAAGTAGAAAACTGTTTAAACACTACCACCATGTGAAACTGTTTTGTGATCATTTTTCATTTAGCATTAGCTTTACTTTGGCTTCTGATTTTATTAATAATGATTTACTACAATGTACTTGTTTTAAATCATGTTAGAGATTATATTGGCCAAAAATCAGCATTTTATATGAGTCATAACTTTAATGAAAAGCAAAAAATAAATAAAATAAAAATAAATGGATACCATTTATCATTGTATTCCTTTCCTAGGATGCTGTAACAAATTCCCATAAAGGTGATGGCTTAAAACAAAAGATTTTTCTCTCCCAATTCTGGAGGCGAGACATTTGAAATCAGGCAGGGCCCTGCTCTCTAGGAAGGCTCCAGGGAGATCCTTCCTTGCTTCTTCCAGCTTCTGTTGGCTTCCAGGCCTTTGTTGGCTTGTGGCCGGGTCACTACAATCTCTGCCTCCATCTTCATGTGGTCTTTTTCACCCTTCTCTTCTTTCTTTACCTCTCCTCTTCTAAGTGTCACTTATAAAGACACTTGCCATTGGATTTAGGGCCACCAGATAATACAGGATCTTCTCACCTGGAGGTCCTTAGCTTAAATGAACTCACAAAGACCCCTTTTCGGAATAGATCATAGTCACAGGCTCTAGGGATTAAGATATGGGCATATCTTTTGGGGGGACCATAATTCAACCAACTACAATCATTACCTGATAACATTGAACTTCAGATGTTGTTCCACTGACAAGTAGAAGCTGGATTTTAAGAGACTGAAAATCGCAATCTTCATTAATACCAAACTGTTTTATGTGTGAATCTATGAAGGAAAAAAGCTGAATAAGTGCAAGAATGAATAAGTGGGGTGAGGGGTGGAGGGTGGATGAGATACTTGGAACCTGAAGTAATTTTAAAATATTTGAGAATGCTGGGTAAGGAAGATTGAGATTAAAAATGGAAAGACTTTTATTTGCCAAAAATATGTTTTTGCAGACATATAGTATTACAGACCTGCTTTATATATTTATGTAGCAATTTAATAGAAGCCAAAAGTGTGGTCAATATCAATGGAACTTTTCTGTTTTAAATTGGCATGACTTTATGTGTAAACTGACCAGTTTTCACAGTTACTTAAGCGTATTTAAATTGGGAGAACTGCTGAGACCCCTAAATCCCTCCTTTTAAAATTAATTTTGATACACAAAAGTCTATCTGTACTGTGCCACATGGGCAGAAATGGAGCCCATACCATTACTTGAAAATGTGATGAATGAGTCAAGTTAGTTCTCTTATATGTATTTCTAAATATTATTGAAGGTTTCAGACTGTCCCTTTTAATAATCTGCAAAAAGTGTTCTTATTGATGGGGATTTCTCTTCAGTGGAAACATTACAGGAGGTGTTGGCGGGGGGCATTAAAAACATCATATAAAATGCTGGAAAAAGAAATCCTGAAGTAGGATTTCCCAAAGGGAAATCTTGCCTATCCATACGCACCAAATCCCAGGAGAGCTCTTCCCTTTCTGCCACAGCTGCCCTCCACCCAGCTCTGTAATGATGGCTGGTTTTCTAAAGCTCAGGTCAGTGACTCATTCTTCACCTGCTCCCTAGACACCAGGGCACCGGGGATCTGTCGGACGCCTGGCTCTCCATGGCCTGATTTCCTCCTTCTTCCCACAGATACCTCCCCTGCTGCCCCTGCTGCCCGCTTAGCTTTTCTACTCCTCTGTTGGTATTGTGGTTGCTTTTCTTACAAAGATTGTAAGAATATTTGTTCCTGGGATTGTAAGAAGAACCTCTCGGAGGCTAGTTCAAATGGAGTGAGGATGCTGTGTTGCATGGCTCCAAGGTGCCCTCTAAAAGGAAGCTCACCTGGCAGGCACTGAACCCGGGACCCACCACGCCTCAGTGAGCTGGGTGGCGGACTTTGTGTTGATGTTTCTCTGATTTTCTGTGTCTGTTTCTGTATCTCTGCCTGGCTGCTTCTTTTTCCAATACTCTGAGAACTAGCCTCTGCAGCAGAATCCTAGTTTACGTGACTTTCAACGCCATTCATTATGCCAATTTGCAGCCCAACAGCTTGTTATATAAACTTCCACCCATATTCTCATACATTCTGCTTCCTGATGCTTTTGATGGGCTGACTTTGAGTCAGGTTTACAAGACTTGTTTAATCACATCCATCACAAGGCGCCCTGCCCCCTCCTGCTGCAGGGGTTGTTATATTTGGGTTCCTCCTTCTCTCCATTCTGCTTTTCACACACCTGCATCCGTCGGGCTCTGCTCCCAATCATCCCATACATCTTCTCTAAGGACGTCATCGTTGATGCATCAGACAATCTTGCCACCCCTGAAAAGTGATTCTTGCTGTTTTTCATACTCTCCGACTAGAATATGCATGTATTTAAAATGGCCACATTTTCTACTTCCATTGCTCATTAAATTTTTCAAAATATGGTTAAGAATAATTCCACTGACTGGACTTACTGATTCTATTGCTATTTTTGTATTGAGAGAATTTGGAAAATTCAATAAAATGCTCTTCCTTTGAGTAATAAAATGCACCAAGTCAAGATTTTTATCATACATAGGTGTGCCAGATCGGTACAAAAGATTACCATACATTCGTGTTTCCAGTATTGAGAGTTTCTTCTTGATGAGTTTGAGTCACTTGTCCAGAAGAGTCAACTGCGATGTGAATAAAGAAGACAAAGTTGTCAGTTCCCTGGGGACAGGGTCTCTGTTCTTGTGTAGGCAACAAAGGGTTGAACATTTGCCAGAAAGGTATTTGTACTTTAACTCCTCCGTCTCTCTGGTGGGCAGCACGAAGTGCTCGCAGGACCTCCACCCACCCAGGAGCCCCTCCTCATTACTAAAATTTATCTCCATGAGCTGACACTGAGAGGGAGGTTGACTCTGATCTAGGATATTTCAGAAGATTCTCCCAAATCAACCCCTCTGATAACTTATGTTAGAAATTGCACAGAGCTCACTTCCTCTGGCTTGTATTTCCTTGCCTGAGAATCTCTGAAGAGAGTCACATATAAGAATTACCAGCAGCAAGGACAATGTTAGCCCATGTATTGCCTTCATGAAAATTAGGAAAAGTATCCTTTCTTACACAGATTTAAATTTTTTGCGATGTGCAGATTATATGAAAACAAAACTTATAATCATCTGCTAGAGAATTGTAACAAATACACAACTCTTCAGCATTATATGGGGGTCCTCTTGTGCAGTCTATAACCCTGATATTACTCAGTAGCCCCAGAGCACTTTATTACTTAACCTCTAAAAATGCATCAGTATTTTTTCTATAAGCAGATTTTGAGAGTCAGGATAGAAGAGGCAACAAAATACTCACTAAGTAGATAGACAGGGGATATCAAAGTTAGATAGAAAGAACAGACTGGGAACAAAGCTACCCTTTCCAGATGCACTAAATTCCAATTGAATTACGTAGAGAAGGTAGTTATCAAAAAGCCTGTCTTTGGAAAGTATTTTCAGATATCATTGAATATACCATTCTTCCATTTCAAGAGTTTGCAGTCAAATGATCAGATGAAAAAGTCAAAAATTGTTTTTAGATTTTCTATAGAATTGGGTAAACAGCTATAAACAAGAAACCTTTTTTAAAATGATAGGAAGAAAGTGTTTAGAGTCTTAGAGGTAAACAAAGATATTTGAGAGACTTATTGAATTATTTTTAAGAGTTTTCCTTTTTTTGGAAGAAAGAAATAAGGAAACAAGTTTGATTTTTGTTGTGTTGTGTTTGTTTTATTAGAAGAGTGGCCTGAGCTGACATGGATTATTCTGGTTGGGTGTAAAGAGTTACTGGTGATCTCTCATATGCAAGGTTCTGCCTTTTTTTCCTAACAGAGGTTGCTTTCTGCATTTGGTCTTCACACCATTCGCACATGGCAGGGATTTCTCTCCATCTGACATAGAGGGGAAGCCCAGAGCATGTACGGCGGAACTGAATTTCAATCTAAGTCCGTCTAACTCTTTCCCGTTATGATTGCTACTCCACAGATTCAGCTGAATAATAATAATGGTAAAGGTACTGCTGTGTGTTGTGGATAGATGTGTATCCCCTAAAAATTCATATTATTTAATAGCATTTCTATGATTAAATTGAAGTTCTAACTCCCAGTACTTCAGAATGTGATTTTGTTGTGGAAAAAGGGTCTTTACACAGGTAATTCATTTAAAATTAGGTCACTAGGACAAGCCCAACCAAATATGAGTGGTGTCCTTCTGAAAAGGGGAAATTGGACAGACACACAAGGAGGTCGCCTTGACAGAGATTGAGTGATGGCTGTGTCTACCAGCCAAGAATGCCAAGATGCCAGCCAACTGCCAGAAGCTAGAGGGGAGGTCTGGAGCAGACTCTCTCACAGCCCTCAGAAGTGACTAATCCTGCTGAGACCTGCGCCTTTGGACTTCCAGCCTCAGGAACTGGGAGAAAGTAAATGTCTGTTGTTTTAGCCATTTAGTTTGAGGTACTTGGTTACTACTGACCTAGCAAAGGGATAAACTGTATGTTGCAACTCAGATGAGAGAAGCCAAGTGTAAGTACCTGAATCCCATGCTGGGCGTCTTAATATGCTGTGAGAAGCAGATGGGGGCCACTATGGGTTCTGAGAAAGCGAAGATCAGTATGGGATAAGTTGGGGACAGGTTGGCTTGGAGAGCTGAGCTGGGATGAATGGGAGCCCCTGGAAATGCAAGACGCCCTTGCAACCACGGTATTCATTTGGCTGGAGCTTTGCTTTATGCTTACTAATTTTGTTTCTACCTTTTATTGGAGTGGACAAAGTTCATTGAACTTTATGTACCTTGATTAAACTCCAAGCAGAAATTTATGACATTCTTTAGCTTACCAACTTTGCTGGCCATATCTGTTGTATCTTACATGCCTCGGTGATTCAGTCATTCCTTCAGAATATTCTTACAGGCGGCAGATGGGGAAGTTGAAAGAGAAAGAAAATGTGAGAGAGTGGGAGGGAACACAGAGACTTATGAAAATGTAGGGGGATAGATTATCCTTGTTATGTATGTAGCATATCTACCTGGGTCTTGAGAATAGGTTTGTAGGTGAAAATAGGGTAATTTTCGGACCCAAACAAGCCTCAGATATTTTGTTTTCAAGCACATGTTGGCCTTCCGTTACATGTGAGAAGAGTCTTCCTCATAGTATTGAGGATTGTGCCTGTGAATGGGTGTTTATTGGCAGCCTTGAGTTTTTTACAGAATCCTTCCAACTCACCGGTCTGTCTTAGAGGGACAGTGCCATGAGGACAGAAGCAGGCAGGCCCTGGTAGTCATGCTCCTCACACACCTCAGCCTGCGCTCTCGAAGTAACCTCTTCATGTGCTGGTCCGAACTGTGTATTTCTTAGATAAGAAGTGCCTTTCCTATCTAGGCTAATGTGTGACATTAGTTATTAAGTGGTTTCACTTAATAGACAATGATAAAAACAGTAACAATAACAATAACAGCTAACATAGTGGGTATTTACTCTTGGCAGGCATACTGCTTCATATTTCATTTATCTCATTTAATATTTCAAATAGAATAGAGGAAATGATCTCTTGTATTATTTCAAGACCAAGTAAATAAATCTGTCTTTTAATTATTTCTGTTCACTGAGGTTAGCCAGACGCTGGTTTAGGCATTTTCACACATGATTTAAAGTTTTGATCCTATCTTCCTGGGCCTGCCTTGAGGCAAAGGATTTGCAATTTCTTTGGTCTGCTTTTTCCTTATGCCTTTCTGGTGACTTGTTTGATGAATTGAGCTGCCTTTCCCCTTATATGAACTAATTCTGTGAAGAATCCTCACTACTTATTTATTGAAATCATTTGGATAATGTTAATCATTTTCAAGCCCATACTGAAGGATTTTAATGTCTCATGTTCCTTTTGCCAACATAAACTTTTGGGGGTCAACACTATAATCCAAACTTTAGTCTTTAAATTGTTACACAGCATATATTCTTGTTGGTTTCCAGGTTCCTTGGCCTATGCCTCCCTCAGCCTGCAGCCGCCACCCCCACGCCCACCTGCTTCATCTGACTGATGCATCTCCATAGTTGGCTCTTGCCTATGCTCCATCTCCTAAGAGTTTTCCTTGACCCTTAGGGCTGAGTCAGAGGACCTTGCTAGATGTTCCCATGCACTTGGCCTATCATAGCCTGATCTCACTCTTTTGTAATTGTGCATTTACTCTCTGAATACCTCCTACAAACAATTCAAAGGCAAGGACTGGATTTAGTTGACTATCACCCAATATAGTATCTGACTTCTAAAAATAAATCCAGAATTTTTGTTGCAAGAGTGAATGAAGAATGACTATCTCTATCCTCACATTGACCTAATTGTGTAATTGCTTATGAAAATCCCCATTATACAGAGAACACCTCTGAAAAGAAGGCGGGACTCTTTCTAACAACTCTGAAAAGAAGGCAGGGCCTTTGTGTTCCGAGTGTTTAGTACACGACCTAAGGACAAATAGGTGGAGAATGAAGGAATTAGCAAACGGGGAACAAGATGTCATCTTCCATCCTCTCTCTTGGAAGCAAATGCTCAAAGGAAGGAGAAGCTCAGATGCTTGGTTTTCTTCTTGATTCCTTCTTACCTCTAATGGCTTTGGACAAAGCGTAGCAAATTTCCTCCTCGGTATGTACAGCACCAAGGTTCTTAGTAGTCTTTTGTTTTGCTTCATAGATAGGAAGATGACTTAGAGAAGAAAAGATCCCCATGGTGGGAAGGGTGAGTAAGGTTGCTGTTTATTGATTTCTATTTGTTTTAGAAGCTGGGTCACACAGGGTTCCTGAAACAGGTGGTAGAACTAATATTTTTATAAATATTGAAAAGTGCTGGCTCTCTCTCTCTCTCTCTCTCTCTCTCTCTATATATATATATATATATATATGATGCTGCACTAATTCAACATGAAAGATGAATATAATTTATGTGCGTTTATAAACAGCACCAGTTCCCTGGATATTCAAGATCCATTTTATAGAGTTTAAGCATGCTTGTTTTTTGTTTGTGATTAAAACTGCAAGAATTTTTTTTATTAACTACTGCTTACACTTCAGTGGTTCTCCGAATATTTCTAGGGCCTCTGGTGATGACTGCTAGTCAAGTGCAGATGAACGTGAAATAATGTGCACGTATAAGCACATTTACAACGCCCAAGAGCTTTCATGAGCTCAACTAAATTTCACACAACTTGGATGGGAAGAGGCAGAACCAACAAGTCCTAAAAATGCTCTTGCATATAGGATTTTGATGAGGTCAAATTGAGTTTATTTCTCAATGGCTTAGTGGTTTCCACTTGAATTTCGAATAAAATAACCATAATGTATGGTTCCTCCCTTTGAAAGCTTTGTACACTCATTCATGTCTTTGGTATGCCATCCAAATGTCTAGTTTCCAAAAAGAGCTGATTGACTCGAAGGTGGGACTTTCAGTCAGTCAATAGAGTTTGAATCAGCAGATCAGCCTCACTATTCATCTGATTGTATGACTTCATTTCTGTGCTGAGATGACTCTAGACTCAGGTCTCTGCTGAGAACTTTTCTGCAAAGCAATCAAATGATCAGAAATTACAGGGTGAGATTTAGGCTGTTGCTTCTAAGGGTGCTATTTTACATCAGTGGTATGATTTAATAATATACAAGATCTCTCTATATTCTTGGAATTTATAGTCAGCTAGATCCTCCTGATGATGAATTAAATTACCTTATTTGTATTTGAGTGTCATGGGTCTTTGGGATACATGTTAAGAGTTTGGAAGAAAAGAAACTATTTCTGGATTTTGATAAATGAATAACAAAGCTAAACTAAATTTATTAGATGTTAACCTCCTTAAGTGGAGGTAGCATTGTATTCATTCAGTAATGAGTACTTGAGATGTACAGCAATTGTGCTAGGTTTAGAAAACGTAAAGGAAAAAGGAACAGTTATAGTCAGTGTCTTTAGGGAGTTCACCATCTAATGAGGAAAACAGAAATAGTGGTGCAATACACGAGATATGCAGTTAGTATAACAGCAGTACAGTTAATCAGAGGGTGTGTATGGGTGAGTTTTGCAGAGATGACTGAGCAGAGTCATAGTGGTGGGGGCGAGAAAGACCCCGCCTGACAAGTGGAAGTTGTAAGACATTTTCTATTGCTGTAGCCTTGATCGTGGGTTAGCAGTTCATCCTCGTAGAGGCTGGAGAGTTGCACAGGCTCAGACCTTGGAGAGCATTGTATGTTGGTTTAAGGACATGACATTTCACTTGTGAGCATAGGAAAGCCAGTGAGTCCATTTTCCATTTAGACAGTTTACTTGGGTAATTCTGCTGAACATGGACTGTAATTGGCAAAATAGAGAGAGACCTATCAGCAGCCTTAGTGAGAACTGAAGAGGGCTGAATTAGGCACCGTGTGGATGGACACAATGTTTGAGAGACGGCAACAACTAATTTTGATTATGCAGGCAGGAGTGCAGGAGAGGGCGATGGGAAGCAGGACTCCCAGGTTTGACACCTGAGTGACCAGGTGATGATGGGGTCAAGAGGATGCAGAAGGAGGATAGGTTCAGTGGGAGTTCAAAACATGTCTTTAATCTGTGGAGTTTGACTTGTCCATGGGTCATGCGAATCAACATTTCTGTTGATAGCCTAGTCTGAATATCAGGATGATGTCTGGACTAAATATTTAGACTTGGGAGCTCTCAGGAAGCAGCTGGCAGTTGGCACTATGATAGAGGCAGAGAGCTCTCTGGGGGAGAGAGGAGGGAGTACAGGTGAGAAGGACTGAGGATAGAAGTATTCAGAGCATCAACATAACAGGATATATCTATATATCCAGACATTTTCAGGACTCAGCACAATTGTTGATGCATGTGAAATTTTCAATAAATAAAATTTCATAAATTATCCATAAATAAATTTTGAATGTGTGAATAAAAGTGAAAAGTTTACAATTAAGTAAACAAGTATTGAGGTAGTAGTTCTTACCCTGGGTATACATGGAGTCACTAAAGAGTACTTAAAAAATGATCGGTTACCAAGTGCCACTCTCCAGAGAGCTGACTTCATTGTTGTGGGGTGGGATTTAGACACAGACACATGCACATGTGTGTATGTTCTAGGTCTAAAAGTGATTCCAATGAGCAGCCAAGGTTAAGAACTATTCTAGAGGAAATAAGAGTTATATGAGAAGGATAATTGGGAGGAGGAAGTCCTGGCTGGGGAAATGGGAAGGGAGCTTCGAGAAAACAAGAAATGTTGTGGTTTCAGGAAAAAGGGAAAATTGAAGTTAGAGAGAGCATTGTGTAAGAAACCAGACAAAGATCTTGGCCTAAGAAAGAATTAGATCTAGGGAGCTGGATTAGAAGGAGCTAGTATGGAAATGGGTCTATGTCTTTAGGCATCAGGCCATATGTATGTAGCTTCAGATCTTCTATGGTGTGCACATAATAGGTGCTTTCAACTGGAAAGTCAGGGAGCTAGTCATCACTGACTGGTGCTCAGGTCATTCCCAGGGGCTAACATAGTCTCCATTTGTAAAACAGAAGCTACTGGAAGCAGTGTTCCCTCTCTTGGGGCCTGGAGGGCACCGAGCATGGACTTGTCCTGCGACAGAGGTATGTGTGCGCAGGTATTGAAAATAGTGGCCCTAGTGGCCAGGAATTGCCCTCCAAACACAGCCTGATTTCTTTGCATATTTTTATTGATAGGCAGGTGTCATCCTATGTGCGTTACCTCCCATTCTTAGTGTGGGTATATGTTAGGGGTAAGGTTGAAGGCTGCTTTGGTGCTGAGGATTTGACTGAGATGCTTCAAGTATTTTCCAAGGAGGGGAACTGTTTGAGTCAAGACATTACTTAGGTGACCTGGAAGCCATATTGTTGGATTGCAAGTTTCAGAATTATGTTGTTGAAGAAACAAGCCACTAGTTAGTCACTGAAAAAGCAAGGGAGTTTTGTGTGAAAAGGATTTAGTTTATGACTCAACATTGGAGTTCTCTGGTAAATGAGGAGAGAGAGAGAGAGAGAGAGAGAGAGAGAGAGAGAGAGAGAGAGAGAGAGAAAGAGAAAGAATATGAATATGAATGTGCACATGGCGGGTGGGAGAGAGAGAGCCTGTACCCACATGCATATATGAGCAGCAAGCACTGGACCATACATTCTAATTGCTTTAACTCTCTTGAAAACACTTTGATCTCACTGGCTGGGGCATACCTCAGAAATATGTGGATCATTTAGGATGGTTAATTATCAGCTTTGGGTGTTTGAAACTGCTTCAAGACTATGATATAGAGCAAGAGAACCTTGTGTTCTCTGCTGTCCTTCATGCCGAGTCTCTGATAAATATCAGGGCATTAGGAATTGCCCTCTGGTGTGTTCTGTTGTTGCCGGTTCCCCGGTTAATCATTGTCCCATGCCTGGGACTAACTTAGGCGACTACGTACTTGGCAGCTCTGCCTCAAATTACAAGGCTGACACCTGGGTGGGAGTATCAGTCTGAGAAGATGACAACACATAAGACATTACAGCTGTCCTGTCTTCAGACCGCTGAATGGCTTGGCTTGGGTCTTAGGACATTCACAGCTCCCAAGGTTAGGCCATTTTGCAGAAATATACTTGGGGACCTTTATGAATACTGTTATAGCTAAGGAACTACTTTCCCTCAAAAATCCTGGCATGCATCACTCTCACATATGCCTGGAAGCTGTGAATGATTATTACATAGTTGCTTCATAAGCAGTGGCATAAGCTTAAACACGGAGCCTTCATGTTTTATTCATTCACTTATTCATACAATATTTACTAGGTGTAGCCACTGAGGATAAAATGGTGAGTTTTAAAAAAGGACCCAGGCATGTTCTCATGGAATCTGCAGACTAGTGAGATCAAGGTGGTGAGTGAGGAGAAAGACATTGATACGATAATGCCCTAATAAATGTATAAGTATAAACTCATGCAAGTCCTCCTAACAAAACAAATACTTATCCATGAGAGTATATGGCAGAGCAGTGCCCTGGGAATCCGAAAAAGCTTCTGAAGAGCAGGGAACTGCAAGAATACCAGTGTGCTGACATGAGGAGTCTTAAGGGTGAGGCAGGAGAGGTGGATGGGGTCAGATCCAGTAGGGACTTAAAGGTCTTGTTAAACCTATGAGAAGGTATTGCATGTTTTTAATCGGAGGTGAGTGACATTGTCAGAATTCTGATTTGAAAAAATCACTCTTGCCACTGTGTAGTGAACAGATTGGGGAGAAGGATGTAATAAATGTGAAAACCTAGATTATAAATTATTGCAGAAGTCTAGGCAAGAGATGACAGTATTTAAGGGAAGGTAATTCCCAAGATATTGAGGGATAAAATGGATGGTGATGTTGACTGAATTTGTGATGAGGGAGAGGGGAGAGTCAGGAATGACTCCTAGTCTTAGTCTTGCATAACTGTGTGAATAGTGGTTTTGTTGACAGAGAGCCACTAGAAGAGGGGGTGATGTTTAATGGTGTTGCTTTGGAATGGGTCTACAGTGCAAGTCATGAATTCAGTTTTTAATGTGTTAAGTTTGAGTAAGTTTGGGAGACCCAAGAAAAGATGTTCTACAAGTACAGCCTCAAAGCTGACCTGTGAAATTTGTCCTCGACACCCTCACATACAAGGGTTCCAGAAGTAGCTTGTGATGCCCCCTAGAGGAACTTTCCACTTTGTAGCTCCTCTCCCTCTCTGATGCCTGGTTATATAGCCTTGTACCAAGGAACACAGTCCACCATGACATGAGTTTGTTTTTCTTCCCTAGAACTAGGAGATGGGTGTGGTTCTCTATCTCCAAATGTGTATACATATCTGTACTCACTTTATCCCACCAGTGGCTACCGTGGCTTTAGCAGCCATTTGGTACAGTGGGAGACACCCTGGTTAGAGTGATGCCCAGTTGGGCTCTGTAATAACTAGCTATGTGCTTTGGCCATTATGATTTCTCTAGATCAATATTCTTTCCTGTGTGAGAGAAGCAGCTGAACTAGATCTAGCTCATCTATAAGAGGTTTTCTGTCTTTAATGTTCAGTAATGCTAATTTCTAATTGTAATCTCCACTAAGCAAATAGTTTGGGGAATGAGATTAATATGTTTCTAGATATAGGGAGTAATCTTTGGCCATTTCAGAATCGCTCACATTTGGTTCGCTCCCCATTTTATGTTTATCATTTATTGATCAGGTTATTTATCATTTTTAGCCATGTTTAGATAGAGATGGAGGAGTGTTTCTATTCAGATGCTGACTCTGGTCCATGGGCATGGCTACCCGTGGTGCTCTGTTGACATAGATGCTGGTGCTGCATCTTGGTTGGGAGGAGAAAGTCCTGAGCAATCGGTGATGTTCCTCATGGGGAGTGGTGGCACCATAAGTGCATGCCTTGCATCCCAGTTCTGAGATCTGGGGTCTGTGCTTGCCCTGCCGATGTGTGAGCACTACTTAGTGTTTAAAGCAAGTAATTGCAGGATTATTATACCTTCCCAGACTTGTGCTAGAGCTGAACTTTTCCATTATTGTTTATTATGTGGAGTTCTAATGTAATTTCAACAATTTGGTGGGAGAATAGGAGAAAGATGACTATATGTCTAGATAATTTTGTTTACTAGTCAGCACCTTTTGGCACTTCGTGCAGAAAATATAAAGTGTCTACTTTTCTGTTTTTAAAAGGACAATCCTATATTTTAAAAAAGCCTAATATGCATATCAACCAAACAGCAGAATGACTGGTCCCTATGATGCGCACTGACCACCAGGGGGCAGAGGCAGATGCTCAATGCAGGAGCTGCCCCCTGGTGGTCAGTGTGCTCCCACAGGGGGAGCACTGCTCAGCCAGAAGCCGGGCTCATGGCTGGCAAGTGCAGTGGTGGTGGTGGGAGCCTCTCCCGCCTCCGCTGCAGGAGGGCAGTACGGAGCAAAGGGTCCTGGATTGCGAGATCCCTGGACTGCTAGAGGGTGTCCGACTGCTGGCGGCTAGCAGACACCCCTCAAGAGGTCCCGGACTGCAAGAGGGCGCAGGCCGGGCTGAGGGACACCCCCACCCCCAGTGCACAACTATCGTGCACCGGGCCTCTAGTCTAATTAGAATAAACCTATCTGTGTAAGTTGAGAATCACGCAGGAACTCATGACAAGTCCTCTAAACCAGTGCTTCTCCACTTCAATGTGCAATCCATATCAGCTGGGGCTCCTGATTCTGAGATTCTAGTCCTAGACCTTGGGTTCAGTAGGTCTAGGACCGTGGTCGGCAAACCGCGGCTCGCGAGCCACATGCGGCTCTTTGGCCCCTTGAGTGTGGCTCTTCCACAAAATACCATGTGTGGGCGCACATGTACAGTGCAATTGAAACTTCGTGGCCCATGCGTAGAAGTCAGTATTTTGTGGAAGAGCCGGTATTTTGTGGAAGAGCCACACTGAAGGGGCCAAAGAGCCACATGTGGCTCGAGAGCCACGGTTTGCCGAGCCGCAGTTTGCCGACCACTGGTCTAGGTGAATCCTGAGATTCTGACCAGTGGCCTGTCTGGGACCACACATAGAAGAGCAAATGTCTAAACAGCGCTAACAATTGTAAACAAGCAAGGATGGGTGTAATGAATAAGAAGAGTTGAATGTTTGATAGCCACACCCTAAAACTGTTTACTTTTGACAAACAATACTGCTTCCTAAATTCTCTGCATAGATTATTTTTTTATGATTTTCTTGTTTTCTCTAAGATTAGAATGCAGGGAGTGGGGGGGGGGGGGGATATACTAGTTGATTAAGTTCTTCGGTTAATTGCATTCCAGGCTATTAAAGTTTTATGGAGCTTCTAGAACACTCAATATAAACCACAAAATGTAGTTACTTAAGTGTAACTTTCTTCTTTACATTTTAATTGCTTTGTTTAACTACGTAAATGATACTTGCTCACTGTTAGAAACTCAGACAATGCTGAAATGCATAAAATAGAAAGTGAAGTCCTATCCTCTCCCAAACCCTACCCCGTAGATTTAATAACAGCATTAAATAGTTTGAACAGTTTGGTGTAACCATTTGGAGTTTTCCTGTGCTTGTGTAAATATTGTCTGTCTGTGTATTCATATACATAAACAAATAAATAGGGTTTTTTTTTGGGGGGGGGGGGCGCAATAAATGTCTTTTTCCCTTTCTAAAAGGGGCGAGTTGATTTTAGATCCCACAGGGTGAAATTCACAGGGACCAAAAGTAAAGATTTTTTTCTCTCATATTTCTGAAGGTTGCTTTTTTAAAAAAATTATATTTTTATTGGTTTTAGAGAGGAAGGGAGAAGGAGAGACAGATAGAAACATCAATGATGAGAGAGAATCATCGATTGACCCCCTCCTGCTACCCCTCTACTGGGTATCGAGCCCATAACCCAGGCATGTGCCCTGACCGGGAATTGAACTGTACCCTCCTAGTGATAGGTCAATGCTCAACGGCTGAGCCTCACCAGCCAGGCAAGAGGGAATCTTATAGGCAGCAAGAGAAAAGCAATTTGTTACCTACAAAGGAGCTCCCATAAGATACTCTACAGGCCAGAAGGAAATGTCATGAAGTATTCATGGTAATGAAAAGCCTGCAGTTTGCTTTTTGACACTTATAATATTTTAAACATATTTCCAAATAAATATATACATTTATTTGCTTACCAGTGTTTTAGATGTGATGAACTTCTTTTCATATGACTATAAATCCCAATTTTAATTCTTCTACATCTCACAAAATTTCTTATGTAGGCACGGGTATGAGATCCCTGGTGGGTAAAATACATTTCATTGCACTTTGAAGTATCCTGACATCACAGTGGTTGTTTTTCTCAGATCTGGGTTGTAATATTCATAATGCTTATTCATCTAGTTAGTAAGTGTTTATTGAACACCTACTATGCGCCAGGCACTGAGCATCTACCTGTACCAGATACTAAGGATACAGCGGTGAGTAAACGAGAAGGCCACAGTTGCTGCCCACACCCAGCTGACAGTCCAAATAAAGAGAACAAGCCTGAGCTAGTTTACTGCAATTTTACTCTAGAATAATGCGACTTGGTATTTTGTTGGTTTTAAAAGAGAACAAGAAACCCCTCGTAACTTTTCTCTCTTCATTTGACATGAAAAGATGAAACCATCACTAGCCTTGAGATTTCTTCCCCAGCTTTGGCCAGAATCCAGTTGGTGAAAAACATCTGGAGGTCAGATGCAAGGTGGGGCCATGCAGAAAATAATCTCTCCTCATGATGCTTCAAAGGACATGCAAGGGCAAGACTAAGAAGCTGATATTATTTTGAACCAGGAGAGATACATTTGCACATTGGATTTATAGGAAAAACGGTGAGCTTTATTAACTTATTTGTTAGGGCAATGGAGTGTGAAATAATGTTGTGTGGTTTTATTTTTTTTGACCAATGCAAACATGGAATAATGAATTCATGCTGCAAATTCACTGATGTTATATGTAAGCCCTATTTTGCATTAGGCACCATCGGTGTATTGTGTAAATAGAGCTTTATCATTATACAAAGACCACCATTATTGACGAGGCAGCTCTTAATAGCATGCCTACATTATCTGGATATTGAGAGGACCAGGATTTATTCTTCTGTGGCATAAGTTACTTTATTATCAGGATTTCTTATAAAGCTCATTTATTGAAATAATTAGAAACCAATTGCTCACATCCGCATTGGTAGGATAAGCTCCTTAACAAATCACCACTCCACAGTCATCCAAATTGGGCTTCTGGAAAAATGCCCTTACAAACTTTTATCAGGAAGCGTGAAGACTATATAGGTTTTAAATTTAATACTTGATAATCTTCTGACAACAGTTGAGCAGCGCTTAATGAGCTTAGCCTCTCTGCAATTAGGATGTTCAGAATTGTGGTGAGAAGGAATGGAGGGAGATTTATTCTTTTCAATTAATTTCCTAGCCTGCCTATCCGCTTTCTCTCTGATAACCTTTTCTGCCTGTGGGCTGTGCCCTGTGCTGGGACCATGGGCCGGGGAAGGAGGTCAGACAGGTTAGTAATACCTGCTGCTCTTCAGTCCCGTGCCCTGTACCTACGATTTGTGTGCTTTGGAGGGAAGTCATTTTTTCCAACATGGCTTCAGGCAATTGGATGCAAAAACTGGCAGATGGGAGCCAAGAAGTTGGATTCAGATTCTCCAAACTGGTTATTCTGTCAAAATTTGAGAGTTTACATAAGAATTCAAATTATATTTTATAAGATATATTTGTAAATTATATTTATAATTTTATAAATTATATGTATCCTTACTAATAAAAGCCTAAGTGGTCGTCATGCTGTGATGCGCTCACGCCATCACAAGATGGCTGCATGCACAGTGGGTGCATGCAGGTGGGTGGGGCTGGGCTTGACGCTGCGTGCGCAGCACGAAGCCTGCCTGGGAGTCACACCTCCTCCTGGCTCTGCATCGCGAGGCCTGCCTGAGGGTCTTGGGGGTCCCGCCTCCCAACTCCACGCAGTGCGGAGGTGGAACCCCCGGCTCCGGCCTACCTCTTTGGGCAACTCATTGAGGAGCCCTGGATGGGTGTGCAGGACCTACCTCCTTGGGGCAATCGATCACACGGCTCCCGCACTGTGACAGGGCACAGGCCAGGCTGGGGGACCCCACCCCCGAGTGCACAAATTTCATGCACCAGACCTCTAGTATTTATATAATTTTGTTATGTTCATTATATATTACATTATATTTATATATTAAACATATTATATGTAAAATATATTTATGTTAATTTATATATTATATTCATATTTCATAGATTATATTTATAATTTATCTAAACAGTAGAAAACAATCTGAGAATATCATTTTAATGTTAGAACTAGATTTTTTCAATCTACTGTCATGTCTTCTCTTATCTCTCTGGTTAAGTTCAGATTTTTCCAAATTTTAGCCACTTGGGCATAAGTTTCATGATTTTCCATGTCCTAGTAAGACCTGTGCTATAATTTTCTTTACTTATATTTTTTCTTCATATTAATTTTAACTTAGCATAATGATAAGCAATAATATTCAGATTATGCGGTTAGTTATATTATAAAACAATTATAATAGCCTAGTTTTATTTCTTTTCTTTTTTTTTAATATGTACAAAAACAAATATATAGCTACTAGAGGTCCAGTGTATGAAATGCGTGCCGGGTAGGTTCCCTAGGCCTGGCCGGAGATCAGGGCCGATCGGGGTCTTCTGGCTGTTGGCCGGGGCCTCCCTTCCCCATTTGCTGGCTGCTGGACAGGGCCTTCCTTCTTTCCACGCCGCCCCCTGGTCAAAGCATATCATAGTGAGTGATAGAACTCCCAGTCTCCTGGTTGAACTCCTGCAGGGACACTTTGCATATTAGCCTTTTATATATAGAGATTAAGGCAAAAGTATATATTTCTGTGAACTGCAAGTAGTCATTCTATAAACGCCCCCTGGTACCTACACCTCTCCATGGGCAACCCTCCTGTGCCTGCTGATGTTTGGGGCTGGCTGTGAGAGCAGCACTGACTGATTGTCCTGCTCTCTGCCTGGGTCAGGGCTTTCACTTGATTCATGACACCAAGGCCAGTTCGAGGCCCACACCTGACTGGCTTCATCAGAACCTGATCCAGCTCTCCCCTCCCCTTCTCAGTACTCTGCCTCTATCTTCCATGTCCCCTGCTCTTTAGAACCAAGACGGTTGCCTTTCTTGTAAACCTCACCCTGCTTTGCACATGGTGGGTGGTCTGTGAATTATTTTCAGGTAAATAAGAGGGGCACCGGATGCCTAGCCAGGCAGAAATCAAGGCTGCTCATTAAACCCACGTTCTAACTTCTCTTTGCTCTACCTCAGAGCTTTTTATGTGAAATGCTTTTTGTTGAGTCTTTTCTCTTCGATTTTCTCCCATTTTTGATCCAGATGAAGGATGGTAATGGGAATAATTTATTCCGTTTTACTTGCTCAGTGAATTTTAAATAGTATAGTTGGTGGCAAAGTTCTTGGCAACAGCTTTCACCCAGAATTTAATAAGGTTGTTGCAACACTTTTCTGCACGTATTTCAACTTGCATGCTTTTCAGAATCCATTGATACACTTAATAATTTGAAACTTTGGCTAATCCTAATCATTGATATTTGGCTTTGGAATTTACAGTAATGTTGGGTTTTGTGGCAGGTTTTCTATTTTGGTTATATATTATGTATTATATGGGCAGCATTAGGCTGAAATAAGGGTTGTTAGAGATGTGTGGGTTTCTGGTGGGTGGCCGTGGTTGAATGTATAACAGCATATTTTGATGGCTCAGAAAAGCAGGACAAGGAACTCACCTGAAGGACCTATTTAAATAAAATTTATTAGATTTCCCTGATGCCTTTTATTCAGGGAACTCCTAAACATTATGTCAGACATCTCAGTTATTTCTGCCCATGCTTTCCTTGAAAACAGTCCCCAGAATCGATTTCAGGTCCCTCTGCAGAGATGTGCCTGCTTGTCCAAAAGGAGATCAGAGGTTTCTCCAGGAATGGGCGTACCAGTGACAATCTTGCCTTTACTTCACACGGGTATTCCCAGCAATACCTTGTGCTGTTGCAGACCAGCTCTTAGCGCTTGTGTTCTTCTGCCTTTCATATTTGTGGCCTCAATGGATAGAGATGGGAAATGATAAGAGATAAGACTGGAATGATATGTAAAGCCTACATGCCCTGGACTCCATTCTGTGGACAGTGGAAGCCATGGGGAGTTAAGCAGGAAAGTGCAATGATGGAATCTGTGCTTTAGAAAGATCACTTCAGTCTGGAGGGTAGGCGAATGGAGGGAAGAGACAGGCGAACTGGTTAAGTCTTTGCAAGGTCTCGGTGAGGCTTGGTTAAGAGAGAAGTGTAATGATAGTGGCAATGAGCATGGAAAGAAGGTGATATATTTCAAGTGTATTTAGAATGTAGATGCAGGAGAACTTGGTGGCATAGTACTCTGGCAATGGGGGAGTAGAAGGAGGTGAAGATGACGCCCCAATTCCTGGTTTGTGTGAATGGGTGAACAGTGATACCACATCTCCAATCGTTTTAGACAGGTGTGAACACACTGAGTTTCAGATGTCAGTTACCATTTATTGGAATTTGCTCCCAATTTCTAAGTAATTTGTAAGTAATTTATTTTTTATTAGGTTTAAGTTTGTGTGCTTAATTTGAGATATCAGCTATCATGTATTGAAGATAATTCATCACTTCTGATACCTGCCTCGTTGTAAATTCATTCATTCATTCATTCACGTATCAAATGTTCATTGGATATTTATTGGTAGTATGTGCCAGACTTGTGCTGATAGCAAAGTTCTGACCCCTCAGGTCACCCCTGTTGCACCTGTACCTGATTACCCTGCCCAGACCTTCTTTGCCGGGATCACCACACTCGCCTGGATGCCTAGCCAGGCCTTTAGTCCTGGAGAGCCCACTGCCTGAGTTGGTCTTAATGGACCACATTCGGAAATGCTGTCTTTCCTATTTGTGTTAGTCTTTCAGACATTAGGCCCATTTCCTTTCTTAAACTTCCTGTATTCATGTACTTGCCTACTCTTTAAAATACTGGTTTTCAGGTTATTATCCATTTCTCTCTTTGATATTTAAATATTTGCTAGGTTAATTTCATTTGGCTCATTTCACAGTTCTGGCCACTCCTACTTTTGTCTTCTTACAGCATTGCTAATACCCTAGAAGAATACCAATATAACATTATGTTAGAACATGAAAAATTATGATGGGTAAAATCTAAAATACCAAAGACAGCATAAGATTATAGATGCAGTATGTTTATGAATGGGTTCCCACCACTTCAAATGACAGTACAATTGGAACAGAGTTCCTTTCAGGGATTCATCCCATTATCAGATAAGCTCTACTAGTCTCTGCCTCCTGAATGACAGTGGCAGTACACCCACTCCTCCCCCTAATTTTAGGAAGGGCATAGGTGACCAAAATAAGCCAGTCAGAGAAAGACAAAACCATATGATTTTACTTAGATATGGAACCTAATGAACAAAACAAACAAACAAACAAAATGGAAATAGATTCACTCTGTATTGGTAGAATAGGGAATATAGTCAATAATATTGAGATAACTACGTACAGGGCTAGGCCAGGTACTTGAAGCAGCAGTGACACTATCTAACATGCATGATTTTATAATGGCTTTGCTGTACCTCTGAAACTAATACAGAATATTATTGAATGTAAAATGTAATTGGAAAAAGTTACTCTTTAATCCTAAAAACAAAAGATAAAAAGAAGAGCATAGAGCTGGAGAATGACTGTATTTATGTGGATGGGGTTTTCCCACTTAGGAGGGTTTGAACTCCAGTGGTTGGAATGCCTTGACTTTGGGGTCTATCCTTCATAGATTCCAGGTGCCCTTGGAGTATTTCTGAACAGGGAAATGTAGTGAGTTTGGTCTGAAGCAGGAAGCCTGTGCGTGTTTTCCTGAGGCTGGTTACTTCTTCAGTTCTTTGGACTCTGGAGAGCTTTCTTCCCTACAGACTCACAGCACAGAGAAAAGTAGGTTCCATGCCTGTCTTGTGACTGGTTTGCCACCTGCTGTTAGCTGGAGATTGGATGGAGATGGGTGGTGGTGGAAGGACCAGGGATAGAAAAGAAGAGAAGAAAGAAATTCTCAGCCATTGGAAGGCAACTAGGGTATGCTCAGTTAAGAAAGGTTTGGAAGCACGGAAAAGCTAATGAGGAGAATTTATGGAGGTAGAAGGGACCTACGAAAGATGGGTTGGTGCAAGAATTGTAGGATCAACCTTAGATGAATGCATCAATCTAGAAGAGAAGTGTATTGTTAAGAAGAAAATTCCTCCATGAAATAGATATGGCAACATAGCTGCATCCAAGCAGAAGAGACTTGTCCTCCCTGGATCTCAGGAGAAGAGGGAGCACCATCCTGGAGGGTCTCAGAGAATCAAAGGCAACAACTTTTTGGTCCTTCCTCACAACACTGTGCCCAACTGGATAGAATATCCCAGCTACTCTATCAGCCTGGGTTAGGTTATGCCCTAAGGCAGTCCTCAGTATTATTTGGAGGAAGGGCTTGCTGAAAGAGGATTTCACAAGAGAAGGGAAGAATGGATATTAAGGTTGAAGTCTAGGAGGAATATTCCCTTCTCTTGGTAAAGGAAGGAACAGTGATGGACACTAGGGAATCTCTTCCCTAACCTCTCATAAGATGCAACAGAGAAGGAGCAAAACCTGCCTCAAAGACAAATTGTCTTTATTCCAGATCTGTGGGAAGAATCCCACATATGCTGCTCAGTGAGATTTTTAAAGGGGAGGAGTGGGAAGGGGAAGACTGGGGTTTTTGAAAGAAAGAGGAGAAAGTTCAGTCAACACTGTTGAGAAGTTGGTGCTGCACTTGCTCCTAACAAAGGCTCTGCATCACCTTCTGGGGTCTGTGGCTGGTGAAATGGGTCAGAGGATGATTGTGAGAGAGATTAGTCAGCCTCTTGCACAAGCCAGACCTTGTGAGATCAGAGGCCAGCCATCAGGGCCACACAGAGGACTCACCCTGTGTGGCATCCAGAATTCTCTGCAGGAATGATAACCCAAGGACATGATGGGCACAGGGACTGCTCAGGGAGCCCTGAACTTCCGTTTCCTTTTGTCTTTGTTTATCAGAATAATCCATGTTTCTAATTCTAATCAGAAGAAAACTTGTTTGATCCATCTTTAAGGATACTCTAAAGATATCTACTAGTAAAGATGACCAATATTCTGCTTTTACTTTTATTAGTACTTATTTTATGCTGAATTTACTCCTGGGCCATAAGTTTTTATTTCTTCGGTTTCTTCTGGGATATACTTTCTTTAGTGTACCCTCCCCTTCTGGTTTAGGAACCATCTGTGGTTTTTGTTTGTGTTTTTTTAGTAGGGGTCACCTACATGCGGCAGGGAGAGCTGGTGTGGGGGTTAATCTGCCCAGGCTCTGTGAATTCTACACCACATTTTTGAAGCTTTGTTCACCTAGATGTGCTCAGTGGCCGGAGAAGCTACATCTAAACCCTAAAGCTCAGGATTAGTCTTTGCATTTTTAAGCACATGCAGCAAAAGTTTAATACTTGTTTTGGAGTCCCTGGCATCGAGCCCCACTGTTTGGCCTGGGCACACCTACCAACTCCGCCATTGTAACAATGGAATAACACAAATTGCTTCTATAAAGTGACATCCTTCAGGTACTTGGTGGTTTTTCAGATATGCATACCCTTGATGGCTTGAGCAGTTTCACAAGTCTTCTTAAAGTGAACACACACAAAAAGAGAGAACTCATGGGCATGGACAATAGTGTGATTGCAGGTGGGAGGGGTGGAAGAGGGTAGAGAGGAGATAAATGGTAATGGAAAAAATTTTAATTAAATTAAAAAGAGAAAAAAAAGAAATCACACACACACACACACACACACACACACACACACAAATAAACATGAAAGTTTTTACCTCTTGGTTTGCATGATTTTGTGTTTTTTTCCGGGTCAAGTAAATAGCAAACAACTTTCAGAGGTCACCTCAGGCTGCTTATGGGAAGAAGTGAATTTTCACTTTTATTCAGGAAACTCAGGCCAAGTGAGTTGTAGTAACTGGTTTGTAGTAATAATTTGTCATGTCCAGCACTTTTCTTTATAAACACATCTCTTTCCTTTTGCTTTTAATGGCATGGCATTTGCTAATCACTGAGATTGGCATGTGAAGTGTGGAGGAGTACACTGTGGGTGCCTTCGTGGTATTTTGGGAAGAAAGAAGAGAGACATAAATGGAAATCCAAGAACATTTCTATTAGTAAATTTGAGTTTTTTTTTGTCTGGAAACAAAAAAGTTTGCTTAATTATTTTTTACTTTTACATTTCTTTATTTGCCTCATTTTCTAGAGACTGCTATGATTGAAAGGGAGGAAACTATTTAATAATTAATGTGCATCTTTTATTATAAGCTGCTACTCAGTTGTTTATTTTTTTTACAAAGTAAATACAGTAATTTTCTACGTAGCCTTCAAACCGAAATATCATGCGCTGGTGCTCGCATGGTATTTGTATATCTGTGCATGTGTGTAGGCATCTATATTTAGTGCTCCATATGATTTAATCCCTGCATTATGAGTGTTGCTGGTATTGCTAACTATACTGCTGCATTTTGAGACTGCTGAAATAATTTTGTTGGAAATAAAAAATTTGGGGGCGAAATTAAAAACATATATTCCTTCCAAGGAAATGAAGAAATTTCCTGTGAAGTCCAGGTGGAGTCTGAAGGGGTCCTTACTTTGTCATCTGCATCCTCTCAGCCTGTCTGTGCTCATCTTTATTAGATAAAATCCTGTTTTGCTTAGAAAGCTAATCTGGCTAACGCAAGGCTCTGCCCAAGGCAGGGCCAGTCCTGCCCAAAGTGTGACACAGGCCAGGTCTGTGGTCCATTCACCCTTAGCCTATCTTTTCCGTCCATCGTTTGATGGTTGACAATATTCTTTTATCCAACCTCTGATGTCCACACCTGTAGTTCCTTTTTGCCATGTGTTTCCAACAATGTAAGGCTGGATACATGCCTTTATACTAATATATAAACATAAAAATACAATGGAATTCTAATGATATCTAACAGGATTGAGTAACACGCATCAGGCCCTTCAACAAATATGTGTATTAAATCACCTCAACAGTTCTATATTCTAGGTCAGTGATGGCGAACCTATGACACGCGTGTCAGAGGTGACACGCGAACTCATTTTTTTGGTTGATTTTTCTTTGTTAAATGGCATAAAAATATATAAAGTAAATATCAAAAATATAAGTCTTTGTTTTACTGTGGTTGCAAATATCAAAAAAATTCTATATGTGACACGGCACCAGAGTTAAGTTAGGGTTTTTCAAAATGCTGACACGCCGAGCTCAAAAGGTTCGCCATCACTGTTCTAGGTAGTATTTTATCAATCCCATTTTATAGATAAGGAAATCGAGACTTGAACAGGTTACATAACACAACCCAAATCACATGAATTAAGGAGAAGAATTAGCACTGGAACCCAAGAAAATATAATTCCAGAAAATTTTCTTTCAACTTACACTGTATTATAAGTAACAGATAAGTCTTAAAAGAGTTCTGGCAAATGAAACATTTTTAAGGCAGCAAATCTTAAGTCAGTTGGATGAATACTCTATTTTGGAGCTTTGAGCTGAAACCAGTCATGGTAGAGGCATTTTAGATGCCCATGGGGTACAGTGCATTGGGCTGGGTGAGGAGAATGCTTTTGAAATCATAACATGGCTACTACTCACTTGCAAATTTGTATCATCCTGGAACTAGACTCTGAAAGTGACTACAAAGAGGACTGTCTCAGGAGGTATCTTCATTGAGGAGTTGCTTGGAGAGTGGCTTGTCTAAGGGACCAAGAATTGCTTCCAAGGACTTATAGACTGGCCTGGACCTATATGGTGTGGCTGAGTTCCTGGAGCCTGATTTGAGTTCCCCAAAAGGTTTCTTCAACTATCTTCCCATCCTATTGGGGAAATGTTTGCATCATCAGAATTACTACCACCAAGACATCTGAGTACCACTGATCTGAACTACAATTATATTTGGTTTCTCAGAGCCCAAGTAATGTATAAAAACAAGATGCTGGCCCTGGCTGGTATGGCTCAGTGGTTGAGTGTGGACCTATAAACCAGGAGGTCTTGATTTGATTCCCAGTCAGGGCATATGTCTGGGTTGCAGACTCGATCCTCAGTAGGGGGCATGCAGGAAGCAGCTAACCAGTGATTTTCTCTCATCATTGATGTTTCTATCTCTTGCTCCCTCTTCCTTCCTCTCTGAAATTAATAAAAATATATTTTAAAAAAATAAGATGCTAGTATTGGAGGGAAAGATGCAACTCAGAAGGTGCCTGTGGTACTAACTACTCAAGGATGAAGAAGTTATGAGCTATAGTGATTGCAGTGGACTTAAAGTAAATTAAAAAATTGAAGGATATTTAGAAGGAAGGAGTAGCAAGATTGAAAATTGTACTCATCCTATACAAAGGTAGTAATATGGGCCCTCTATTCCTAGACCTATTCTAGACCAAGGTCTAGAAATATGTACTATGAAAAGCATCCCCAAGGGGATTTTGGTCAGCGAATCTTCAACTGGTGTTGAAGTTGGAGACAGACATCAAAGATACTTCCAACCTTTGAATCCAAGAATGTTATTGCCACGGATGGAAATGGCTGAGCTATTGAACATGGGGAAAATAATCATTGGTTTTGGAATAAGCATGTAGTAATGAAATATTGAGAAAGCAGCCCATAAGTCAAGAGAAAATAGGGAGCAGACCATTTTTTTAATATATCTTATTGATTTTTTTACAGAGAGAAAGGGAGAGGGATAGCGAGTTAGAAACATCACTGAGAGAGAAACATTGATTCAGCTGTCTCTTGCACTCCCCCTCCTGGGGATGTGCCCACAACCCAGGTACATGCCCTTGACCAGAATCGAACCTGGGACCCTTGAGTCCGCAGGCCGACGCTCTATCCGCTGAGCCAAACCAGCTAGAGCGGGACCAGACCATTTTAATAAGTCTCTTCCATGCTTAAAATCCCACACAGTTCCCTCCCCCCCCCACTTTGTCTCCAAAATAGGCCCCCCTGCTTACTCATCATATCTTCCATTATTCCTATAATGAAACCCTCATGGCGGACACAGCAGTCTCCTTCCTGACTCCAAGCAGCCATGTACTTTCCCATTCCCACCATCCTTGCTCATAGTAGTTGACCCTCCTGGTACTCTCTCTCCCTGAATTATCCATACATGAATCCTCTTCTTCCTTTAAGGGTCAACTCAAATCTCATCCCCATGGCTAGCACCAACACAACTCTCCGTCCTCTCTGATTATGATTCTACTGGGTCTGCTCACTCATTTGGCCTTGGAATAATTGTTTAACCTTGAATGTATGCATTCATTTCTTACTAAGCTCTATTGTAAACACTGAGGAGAGAGACCTCACATTAATTCCACTCTTCATCCCTTACACAATCGAGTACAATAATATGTTTGTAAATATTTAAGGACAGGATTGCATAGAAGCATTTGTTGAAGCCCCCAAACTCAATGAATTTGTGAGTAAATGTAAAAGACAATGAACAGGACTGGGACAGCAGCAACAAGTGATAGGAGGAGAAAACCTAATAAAGCAGAGGTTCTCAACCTTCCTAATGCCGCAACCCTTTAATACAGTTCCTCATGTTGTGGTGACCCCCAATTTCATTGTTACAAATTGAACATAATTAAAGCATAGTGATTAATCACAAAAACAATATGTAATTATATATGTGTTTTCCGATGGTCTTAGGCGACCCCTGTGAAAGGGTTGTTTGACCCCAAAAAGGGTCTTGACCCACAGGTTGAGAACCGCTGCAATAAAGGAATACTCAGATTTGGAGGCAGGACCAGAAGAGGGCAGCACATTCGCAGCCTGGGGGAAGGAAGATGTTTGATAGATTGGCTCTCAGTCTTTATTGCTTCAGAGGTGGAAGCAGATGTGCGTGAGAACATACACTGTTTTCATAGTAACATAGAGGGTGTACTGACTTTATGTAGCAGATTGTATATAAAAGAACTCACTCATTCAAATCTGAAGAAATATCTATTGAGTGCTTACTGTGTGCCAGACACTGTGTGTTATCTACTAATATTATACCCAGGCTTGTGCCTAACCCCTAAGCAGACATCCTTCCAGGCACCCTCCATGCCCTCGGTGCCATTTGAAAGCCATGAGTTACGTTATTTCACGTTGCATTAAGGAGCACATGGCATTCGTTTTCATGGAAATCTAACTAAGCACAGATGTCTGATTGTGCCTTCTCGCCTAGGGATTTAACCACAAAACAAGGACAACTTTTCCCCCATCTCCCACATGCTATGATTATACGCTTGCATATTTAAGTTCTTTTTAAAATGATTGTTTAAAAGAATCCTAATGGCAAGAAGTGCGAGTCTGCTTTCTAATCTATGACTGATGGCATATCGCACACATATTTGTTAATACAAAACCAGCAGATTTTCTCTTGTGCAGGCCCAGGGGTCTTGGCTGATGAGTGACAACCCCCTCTATTTTGAACCACACAGACAAGTTTTTAGATCCCGCTTCTTGTTTGCTACCTGAGACTATATTGAGAAGCAAGAGATTGATGCCGTTCCAGTCTGGCAACTGAGAAGCGTGTCTTCCTGTCGTCTCCATTGGGCTGGGAGGCATATAATGAGACTTGGCAAATCCACTTGAATGAATCTCACTTGTTACTTTCAGGTCAGTAAGCATCTTAAGCATCCCGGGGCCTGCTGCACTCTTTGTCGTATCCCATAACTTCTAAGCAAGGCTTCCCCAGAGAAAAGTTAACCAAGAGAAATGTAATCCTTTAAGTCTTACATAGGACATACTGAGTCAAAAAAAAAAAAAAAAGGAAAAAGAACAAAGCTAAAGAACGAATCCATTTTGATGATCAGGCTTTTTTTTTTTTTTTTTTAAATGCTAAAAATACATTAGCCACACTTTTTAAATTGACTTCATTAACTCTTTGAAATTGCATACACATTAATAGGATTTTTATTATTAATTCTTCCAATTTGTTTATACTAGGCTCTGAAAGGGGTCTGTCTTATTATTTTCTTGAGCCTAGCGATGCATTGATGAGACTCATTAAGCATAATGGAATCCGGCCATTTATCACCCAGATTAAAAGCCCTTTCCATGTAACCTCCAGTTACCCTTTATTTTTAGAGGCACCTCCTTGGCATCCATCAAAGGCTCGGTGTGATTTTCCAGTTTTTTCAGTAACAGAATCTCTATGTTAGACACATCCTCCCTTTCCTGCACTGCCCTTCCTCCTACCCACATTGACATGATTCGAAAGTATTTTATTCAAGCGAAGTTGTAAAAAGTATACGGAGTTAAGCCGTTTGAATAAATGTAATCTTGCCTTTTCTATCATTTCTTTCCCAAACCTTTTCTGGTCATATTTCTTCACTTGAGCCTTGTTCTTTGGGGAACTAGCAGAACTCAATGCCCTTTACAAATGCTAAATGTCTCTTTCTTGTTATGAATGGAACATTAGCCAGCTAAGGTCTCTGTCTTCCCCCATCATGACTAATAGGATTGTAATTTCAGCAAGGTCTCTGATGACATCAAAAACCCTATCGGTGAAACGCTAAGTGGATTTGGATGTCACCTGATCTCCAAGATGAAATTCAAAGCACTGTCTATGTAAAGGTTCAGAGGCAGCGGGTCCCCGCCAGAGAGGCCCCTCTGACTCAGTGGAGGAGTCCCGGATGGGGCAGACTGGATGAAGATAACCAAGCATTTCTTTAAAGCCACTTCAAACAAAACAGAATACTTAAGCAAATATAGGGAAGACTACTGGAATTTTAGTCCATCCTCTCCTGGAATTTTAGTCCATCTCTATCTTAATAGCCACTTCTTTCCCTTTTCCAAATAAATCAGAAGAAAACATTTAAAAGCTAAATAAGCTATGTAAGATCCTACTCCAACATGCGAAGAAGTGCTATTGATGTAGTGTTCAGATTTTGAGAATTTTTGCTTGTTTTTTTTTGTTAATTGTTGTTTCCCTGTCATTGGCATTGTCAGCCTAGCCCTGTGTTTATGATAGCGGCACAAGATAAGAGGAGCATGGTTTCAGCTTCAGAACAGAATCAAACTGAATTGCACATTGAAAGTTTGAACCTGGCCCTGTAGCCTCAGTGCTCAAGTCCAAAAGAGTCATGGTATAGTTTTAAGGAACACTTGCACTTACGCTTCCTGTATTCTTGGCCTCCCCTCTGAGTCAGTGAATGCCCCTTAAAGGATCTGCCTCTGTCAGGAGATCATTATTTTCAGAGACACTCACACAAACATTGGGATCTTTGCGACTCACACTTCTGCTTCCACCCCTAATTCTGATCCTTTGTCAATTTCTGTGGCCCGTCCTCACCTCCATAGCTCTGTGCCTGGCCTCTTGACACCAGGCTCCCCCTGTCCATCCACCCTGTGCACTCTGGACGATACATGCCAGCTCAGAGGCTTCTGTCACAGGATAGCTTGATGAAAGCTGTCCCACATCAAATCTAAACCACTCCGTCCGTGGCTATGGAAAGCTTTCATACTCTGGTCCCACTTCACCAGTCTCAGCCCCTACTCCCCAGCACATACAACACCTAATCTCCACTGCCAAGCATTGGTCATGCTGCCTGGATATGTCCTTGGGGAAATGTCTTCCCTGACTTCAGCCTGTTCAAAGCATATCCAGCTTTACCCACGAAGTCTTCCCTGGTCCATCTAACCCTCATCTTCTGCTCCTCTGAATTCATAGGGACTTGTGATAGGTGTGCTGCCATGTCATACTTCATTCTCTTTCATTTCAGATTTATATGTGCTCCTCAAAGCTTCCAAAAGGATTTGCAGTGTTACTTACGTAGATAGCATCTCGTAATGTCTGATCATTGCTTCCTCCCTATATTTCTTATCACTTATACTTAGTAATTAGCTCTTTCAAGACAGGGATCATACATACCTCGTGCTTCATTTTGAAATGTAGCATGAGAAAAAGGAGAGGATACAGGGCTAGGAGCCAAAGGACATGAGTCCAAATGTAATTTTGCTGTAAATTAACAATGTGACTTTAGGTGAATTCCTTGAACCTGGAGGGACTAAATTATCTAAAAATTGCTAATAATTACATTTTTCACCAAAGGAAAAGAGCTTTGGTCCTGTTCATGAAAATAATACTTTATCATTCTAAAAACCATCAAATAATAGAGAATCACTTAAGAAGGAATTTAAAATAAGCTGAATTTTATGAGATAAACACTTTTAATATTTTGGTATTTACCATTTCACGTAGATTTTTTTATCCATGTGCATTGAATGGTAAGAGATCTCTCTATCTACCTATCTATCCATCTATTTACTTGATAATGAGGAAAAATGCTTGTTTCTTTGCAGCTTTTCCCTCTTAACAATACAAGGTGACCACATTTTCACTTCACCAAATTATTATGGTGCTGTATGGATATTAAAGAACATATAGTCCCTTATAGAGAATGATATAGGATAGACATACATATGGGCTGCAGAAAGGGCTTACTATAATCTCTAGTTTGTCATCCTTGATGAGATATTTCTCCCTCTGTACAGAGTCTGTCCTTTTGCTCTTTGCCTTCCTCATTGAACATTTGTTTGCTGGGTCCCGTTCAGTGGGTGTCTGGGCTGCAGTCTCCTCCTTCAGCTCCTCATGAACCCCAGCTCTGCCCCGTCACTCAGGTACACAGTCCCTTAGATGCCATCCCAGCATCCGAAAGCTCCAAAAGTCAACTGTTTTCTTCTGTTTGGTTTTTTAAAGGTTTGGCCCAACTCAGTTGACAGAAAAATATAATGTAATTATATTTATAATTATATAATTAACTATAAGTGTGAGGCAACTTTAGTTTGTGTTTAATTCATTTGGTGTACACATTTATATCTTTTACTTCACAAATATTAATGCAAATATTATGAGGTGCTGCCCCAAGTCCTTGCTGAGAGTGATACAAAATATAGAATATATGTTCTCTATTATCTAATAAATGCAACTATTATGATTTTCAAAATGCATGTGGTACAAAGGCTTTTGAGTAGGAGATGTAGCCCTGTCTTAAATTTGAGATCTACAATCCCTGTAATTAAAATTAACACTTCATTGTCTGGTTTGCATTTATTTAAAAAAAAAAAAAGAACAAGAGAATTGAGCATTATACAATTGAGCATTGTGTTTTCTTTTTGGGCTTCAGAAAATATCTTCAAATGAAATCTCACCAAAGTGAAGATGAAGGTCAGGACTCTCGCCCTGGAGGGAAGCCCAGCTCTGGGATCCACTGGGTCCCTCCTCCACCACCCTAGTCCCCTCTGCTCTGATCTGGTGAAAAAAGATGCAGGGAAAGCCCACAATTCCTCAGACCCGGGGACCAAGGAGGGCAGGGCTGCCGCCAGGGCTGCAGTGACCTGGAACCCTGGCCAGGCAGGGAGTGCAGTCTTCCCAATGGGTGGAAGGGTTTGGTGGTGGATGTTTCTGTTGTTTTGTTCTGATTTTCTGGATTGCTCAGATGAACGTTAGCTCACATTCAGCATATAGGAAGAATGGTAGGAAGGCTGCATGGAAGCCAGGTTATTTCAAGGTTGAACATAATGGAGTTGAGGACCACTTGACCACAGATGTATGAGCCAATCCCTATTTGGGCATTTATATCAATATGATAAACAAGGCCTTGGTGAACATAAATGCACTTACATTATTATCTATTCATATTGCCATGTTCTCATGATAAATTTTGGGCGTAGATGTGTTGTTTTATATGCACTTTGAAATTTTGTACATAGTATCAGACTGTTCTCCATAAAGATCATACCAATTTAAACTGCAAATCCTGTCTTTAAGAGACATTAGATCAATAAGAAGTGTTTAAATATGGTTTCTTAATGTTTTTCAGTTTCCAACACATTGTAATTTTTAAGTGTCATATGAATTTAAGAAACACTATAAAAGGAGGTTTCATCAAAACATGTTTTTTTAATTGAGGTATTTAAAATCTTTTCTTAGATGACCCTAGCCAGTTTGGCTCAGAGTGTAGAGTGTAGGCCTGTGTACGAAGGGTCCTGGTTTTTATTCCGGTTAAGGGTACGTAACTCGGTTGCAGGTTCCCTGGCCCTAGTGTGCATGAGGTAACCAATCTATGTGTTTCTCTCACATGGATGTTTCTCTCTGTCTCTCCCTCTCCCTTCCACTCTCCCTAAAAACAATGGAAATATATCCTCGAGTGAGGATTAATAATAATAAAAAATCTTTACTTAGATGTAAATTACCAATATTTTTTAAAAGTCTCTAATAAATTTCTAACTTTATCTTCTCTACTATTTTACTCTTGAT
This sequence comes from Myotis yumanensis, assembly GCF_028538775.1. Classification (NCBI taxonomy): domain Eukaryota; kingdom Metazoa; phylum Chordata; class Mammalia; order Chiroptera; family Vespertilionidae; genus Myotis; species Myotis yumanensis. The sequence continues at coordinate 78,417,557 of NW_027223759.1, forward strand.
GAGATTTATCAAGAAAGATTCTCAGAAAGGAAATTGTTACTTAAAATGGTTATCAAAAATTGCAAAACTACATTATCAAAAACAACTTATCCATTAAACTACTTTTCCCACTTCTGCAGGATTTTGTTCGTAAGATGAACCAATCATGTTGCCTCCATTGATTTATTATGTTTTAAATGCATGCCATCAGGAAAGTGTCTATAACTGAAATAATGAGAGCATATTGTTGAGTAGGCGTTTTCTGTAGAAATACTGATGACTAATATTTTACAAGAGCATCTTAGTGCCAGCAGGATACACCTCTGTTACTTTAATTATTAAAGGCCTTTCCCCCTCACAGTGACTGAAATCATATAGTGAACACATTTCAAATTTAATGAAGCTATAGTTTTCAGATGGTATAAATCTAACAAGAAAAATGTTGAAACCCAGGAAACTTATAGAAATCAGATCAATCAATAAAAAGAGAGCCTCTTTATGGCCTCCATAAGATGCCTGTGTGAGTAGGGATGGGTCTTCAGAGCATTCACAGCAAGCTCTTATACTAGGTTGCAGTTCTGAAGTTGACTATGTGCTGAACAAGATGTTAGAAAATTAACTCCCTTGCCTTCATGGAACTTATGTCTTTCAATCTAAATATGCAGCATATAGATATAGATATAGATATTCTCTATTGCCTTATATAGATATTCTCTGTTGCCTTATATATATGAATCAAGGCATATATATATATATATATATATATATATATATATATATATATATATTCATTCCCCAAAATGTATACATACACTTTGAATAACTATAAAGGCAGTGTTTATTAAAATATATTTTATTTTCAAAATGGAGCTATCAGCTGTATTAGTACATATACATTTTTTGAGATGCCCTGTATTTATTTTTATTTATTTTTTATGTGTGGTGGGATTCTGAAAAACATATTTTTCTATGTGGTGGGATTCTGGAAAATTATTTTTCTATGTGGTGGGATTCTGGAAAATTATTTTTCTATGTGGTGGGATTCTGGAAAATTATTTTGGAAATATCCTCCTCCTAGTGCTCATCATCCAGTCAGCCTGGACCATAGGTACTACAGGCCGTCGGGCTATCCTGGAATCCTGGCACATACTAGGTGCTGAAGGAGTATTTGGAGCATGACCCAAGCTGGCCTTGTCTTTTGGAGTTCGGGTACACACACATTTAGATCCATTTCTGTCAGTAAGCATGCAGATGGGATACAACACCTAGTAGCAGGGCTACCATGAGGAATAAGAAGTAAGCCTGGGGTGCTCATAGCTCACTGCTTGTTCCAATAATCCAGCCATTGTTGAGAACGGTAGAACTGATATTACTGTTGCTAGAGGTTCTCAACAATTTCTTAATTGGAACTATCAAGAGATTTTGTGTGTGCGCACACACACACACATGAATATGTTAATAACTTAGCTACTTGTCAATTTGTTGAGAATGTAGTTTGTTACAACAAATAAGACATTGACATTGTGAACCCTGGCACGATGCATGGAGGACACAGCATCATATCTGTGTTGTTTTTGCTGGAACACAGCTTAAGTCCAATCATGAGGAAACAATCAGACAAACCCAACTGAGAGGCATTCGACAAAATAACTGATCAATATTTTTCTTAAGTGCCAAGAACATTACAGACAGAGTAAGACTGAGAAACTGTTACTGACTGGCAATTAAAGACAGATAACAGCTGCACGCAAGGTGGGGTCCTCAATAGGATCCTGGTGCAGAAGAGGAACACAGGTGGAAAACCTGGTGAAATTCAGCAGTATCTGTTGTTTAGTATTGTGCTAGTGTGCATCTCCTGCTTCTCACCACTGTGCTATGTCTTCAGGTATCGTTAGGGGAAGCTGGATGAGGAATGCAATGGCATTCTGTGGTATCTTCCAATTTTAAGTCTAAAAGTTGTAGAAAATAAAGTTTTCAAGAAACATTTTTCATAGGAACTGCCATTAACTTCCTTCAGATACTTCAAACAGTTTATTTTGAAATTTTCCTATAAGAGTTTACATCTACCTTTAATAAACTTAGGCTTGTTAATGTAAACCAGTTGCCCCAGAATATGATAGGTAGAACAGACAGAGTAGGAAGACAAAGTTTTGATTCCTGCTCTGCCAGTTATCATATGTGTTACTTCTGGGGATGTTACTTAGCTTCTCTGGGCCTAATATTATCATCTCAAAATATGGGATGATGATGGTGGTGATGATGATGATGATACCAGCACTTCATGAAATAGATGAGAATATAAAATGAAATAACATTTATAAGTACTTAGCACAGTGGCTAGAATGTAGTAAATGCTTTATACCATAAATATTAGTTTTTACGGTATAATAATAATGATATTATTATTATTTACATTTCTTTTCCTTTACTCAACAGGAAAGTGTAAGGAATGTCCAGGTCTGTTACAAGGATGAAATGAGCTATTGTATCTAAAACACTATGTTTCCCACACAGAGTCACTGCTAACTAAGGTGTAGTTACTCCTCTCATCCACCTACCCATCCATGTATCTATCTACCCATCCATCTAAAAGTCTACCAGGTATTTTTGAGGGTCTCCTGTGTACTGGAGGGTCTCCTGTGTACTGGAGATTAGCATGTCTTTATTGTGAAAAGCACCACTGTTCATCTTGAACAGGCAGAGCGACCATAAGCTATGCCTTCTATGTGTATAGCACATTACAATCCAGAAAGAGCTTTCCTGTACATCACTGCATTACATACCTTTTGAAGCATTTGTTGCAGTGATCAATTCCTATTAATGAGATGATGAAAATGAGTGCCAGAGAGGTTGTGATACAGCCTAGCTTACATGACTAGTAAGGGGTGACAACCTTTCTCGGTAAAGGGCCCAGGAGTAAATGTCTTCGCTCTGTGGGCCATATGGTCTTTGTCATGGAAGCAGCCCTAGAGGGTAGTGTGTGACTGCACCGATAAAACCTCACTTACAAAACCAAGCAGTGAGCTGGACTTGTGGACCCTGAACCGATCAGCGCACAGCAGCTCCTCAATTCGAGATGTCTGGCTAAGTGCGGGCGTGTCATGACTCTCCGTGGCCTCCTTTCAGCGTGTGGTTAGGCAGAGAATACTACAGTCCGCCTGTGCAGTTTCACTTAACGAAAATGATCTTGGGATCTGTTTCTGTTTCCTGCTTCCTGAGCATCAAGGAATATTTTATTAAACCCTCAGCAGAAATCCAGATTCACTTTGCCTCTCAGTCTTGTTACTTTTTCCAAAAGATATTAAGTGTTTCTTTTCAGGTAGCCTCTATAACTCCTAGTGACCATTACTTTCTTTTCTAATTGTCATATGGTCTTTTTTTATATATTGTTGAAAGTATTATATATATATATATATATATATATATCCCCTTTATTCACCCATTGACCACTTCCAGCCCTCCCCCGACCCCCCACCCATGCCTTCACCACAATCTTTTCTGTGTCCATGGATTATGCATATATGCATACAAGTTCTTTGGTTGATCTCTTCCCACCCACCCTCCCTCCCTTGCTTCCCCTCTGAGATTCCACAGTCTGTTCTATGCTTCTATGTCTCTGGATATATTTTGTTCATCAGTTTATTTTGTTCATTAGATTCCACATGAGTGAGATCATGGGATACCTGTCTTTCCCTGACTGGCTTATTTTGCTTAGCATAATTCTCTCCAGGTCCCTTCATGTTGTCTCAAAAGATAAGAGATCCTTCTTTTTTACAGCTGCATAGTATTCCATTGTGAAAATGTACCGCAGCTTTTTTATCCACTCATCTACTGATGGGCACTTAGGCTGCTTCCAGATCTTAGCTATTGTGAATTGCACTGCTATGAATATATGGGTACATGCATTCTTTCTGGTTAGTGTTTTGGGTTTCTTAGAATATATGCCTAGAAGTGGGATCATGGTCAAATTGCAGTTCCGTACTTAATTTTTTGAGAAAAATCCATACTGATTTTCATAATGGCTGCACCAATGTGCATTCCCACCAGCAGTGTACTAGGGTTCCCTTTTCTCCACATCCTTGCCAGCACTTGTTATTTGTTGATGGTAGCCATTCTGACAGGTTTGAGGTGATACCTCATGGTCATTTTAATTTGCATCTCTCTAATGATCAGTGACTTTGAGCATTCTTTCATATGTCTATTGGCCATCTGTATGTCCACTTTGGAGAAGTATCTATTTAGGTTCTTTGCCCATTTTTAAATTAGATTGTTTATCTTCCTTTTGTAAAGTTGTATGAATTCCCTATATACTAGTATTTTGAATATTAACCCTTTATCAGATGTATCACTGCCAAATATGTTCTACCATACAGTGGGCTTCCTTTTCATTTTGTTGATGGTTTCTTTTGCTGTATAGAAGCCTTTTATTTTTAATATGGTCTTTTAAAATAGTACAGTCTAGAAATGTTGTGAGGTTTTTTTGTGGTGGGTGATTATCAGTCTAAAACCTTTTATCTTTGATTTTGAAAATTAAAAAAAGGAATTCTGGAAAAAAAATTTAAATAAATACATTGGTCTCGCCAGTGTGGCTCAGTGATTGAGCATCAACCAATTAAGCAAGAGGTCACAGTCCAATTCCAGGTCAGGGTGAATACCCAGGTTGAGGCCTAGATCCCTAGTATGGAGCATGCAGGAGGCAGCCAACTGATGATTCTTTCTCATCATTGATGTTTCTCTTTCCCTCTGGAGCCCTCCCTCTCTCTGAAATCAATAAACACATAAAAATATCAAATAAATAAATAGATAGATAGATAGATAGATAGATAAATTGCCTCTCTGACTCATCTCAACTCCCCAAGATTATCAACAGTACTTGCACAGTATCTCCTTAGGTCCCTTTATTTGCTGAGTGTAATCTATAGCTGAGACTTGAATTTATGCAAAGCAGCTGGCTGATCTCCCTTGGGTCTTTTTACTTACCTTGGACTTCATCTTTTCCTCTTCTTTTCAACTTGGAGAATATATGCCTGGATAGCAAGGGTGGAAGTGACATTGATGATTCTGCTTCTATTAGTATCACAGCATCTGCACCAAGCAGTAAGTCAATCCCATCCTTGTTCTCATCTGTCTCTCAGGACAGTCTTACCTCAATACTCTTTGTAGGTCTCTTCAGGTTTTATAAGCCATGTGACCCCATTTTTACAGACGTTTCTCTTTTTCTTTGATTATATGTCCTTTCTTCCACACATGCCAATGCTTACTATCCTATCTAATAAAGAGGGAATATGCTAATTGACTGCCCCGCCCTCAAAGATGGCGGCACCCACAGCCAATAAGGAGGGAATATGCTAATTGATTGCCCTACCCTCAGAGATGGTGGCACCCTCAGCCAATAAGGAGGGACTATGCTAATTGACTGCCCCGCCCTCAAAGATGGTGGCACCCACGGCCACAAGATGGCGGTGCCCAGTCCCCTCAGCCCCACACCCAGGCAGGCCTGGCCTTGCCGCGTGCCTGCCTACAGAGATCCCCAGTCCCCTCAGCCTCCCAGCTGCCCAGGGCCAGCCCAAGGCGCAGGCAAGTCTTGGATGGCAGCTGCTCAGCTGCCCAGGGCCGCCCGAGGCTCAGGTAACCAGAGCCAGCCGAGGCTTGCACTGCTGGCAGTGGCAGCAGCAGAGGTGTGATGGAGGCATCGCCTTCCACTGATGGCCAGGTTGCCTCCCCCCTTGAGGGCTCCTGAACTGTGAGAGGGGGAAGGCCCTGCTGAGGGACTCCCCCCTCCAGTGCATGAATTTTCATGCACCAGGTCTCTAGTTCTCTTATAAACAGAGTCAAAATATATTTACAAATTGAAAACTATAAAATTAAAATATATAACATAAATTTAATATGATAGCTGTTTTTTAACATTTGTAGACTTGCAATTTGAATGTAATTTTTTGTGGGTTTTTTTTTTCTTGTAGTAGTAGGCTTTTGTTTTTAATCCTCACTTACAGATAATGTTTTTATTGATTTGAGAGAGAGAGAAAGAAATTATTATTTGGTTGCCTCCCATATGAGCCTGACAAATCCACAACCCTGGTAGTGCCCTGACTGGGAATCGAACCTGCAACCAACCCACTTGTGCATGGGACAACACTCCAGCCAACTGAGCCACCCAGCCAAGGCAGTAGTGGGTTCCTTTGAGTTTGGTTGCCCTGTGGTCTTGTAATGGATGATGACTCAATTTTCACCCTTGGAGCTACCCAGTGTTTATTATTTATTGTGTGAGTGTATCCTCTTTGCCTTTACTTGTGGCAGGGATGTGCCATGTTTTCATTAATTCTACCTCTGTTCTCTCTCTATTAGCTTTTAACAAGAACATTGTGATCAAAAGTACAAAGAAGACACTGGGCAACATGACAGTATTTGTTCAGATGTTGTATATTAATACATTCAGGGTAGAGTTAATATTCATCCTTTTTATACCACTGAAATTAGATACAAAGTTTAAAGGTTTTTATTGAGATTTTGTGGATCCATAAAAATATGACTTTGTATACTGAGGAAATCTCTGAATCTATATTTGTAGCTCTGCTTAACGAATATTGACTGAGACAACCAAATCCTTTTGACTTTTTCTAAACATTCAGCTGTTTACTCCCAAATTATCCTGCTCACTCCTCTAGCCCTTCTTGAACTGGGTATGCCTAATTAGGCTCTCACATTCTTTAGTTTTCTGTGCAGCATTTCAAAGCCACTAGAGATCTCACTGCATGTTTCTCTGCTTTTATCATTGCTCTACCTGAGCTGAAAGCTGGTTGTGTGTGTCGGTTGTGTGGTGAGTGAGGATCTCCCTCTCATCTCTGATGCTTGCTCCAAGAAGAGACACAAACCTCTGGTTAGCCAAATGGTAGGGGTCCATGGTGCCTGTGGACCTCAGCAAGAAGTCTCCAGGCACCAGAGTAGGTCCCTGCCTCTTGTTTGAGCTTGACCATTGCTGTTTCACACCTGTCCTGTGAGATGGCTGTGCATCCTCCCTCTGAGCTGCTGTTTTCTCCTTCCATGAGAAGACCCTCAGTGCCTTCCAGCTCTGTTTTGACTTGCCATGATCTTCCACTCACCAGCCTTTTGAAAATTGTCGTATTTCCCATTGGCATCCTTATACAAGTTTCTTCCTTTTTTACTCCATGAACAATCTTTTGTTATTTCTGGAAACTTAACCATTTGGGCACAGAGAACAATCCCCTGGTTCTCACCACCTGCTCTGGTAGTTGTCTGACACTAATAGGCATGTCTGGTGTGGACGATTTTCAGACTCTGAGAAGGTACATCATGACATTACCGTCAGGACAATGAAAGGAATCCCTTGCTATTCAGACTTACCTGGTACTTGACTAAACTGGAGTCATTTTTTTTTTTAAAAAATTATTGATTGATTTCAGAGAGGAAGAGAGAAGGAGAGAGAGAGATAGAAACATCAATAATGAGAGAGAATCACTGATTGGCCGCCTCCTGCATGCCCCCCCACTGAGGATCAAGCCCACACAACCCAGGCATGTGCCCTTGACTGGAATCAAACCCTGAACCCCCCAGTCCACAGGCTGACGCTCTATCCACTGAGCCAAACCAGCTAGGGCTAAACTGGAGTCCTTTATCAGCCTACCTAATATTCTTACAGGAGCCCTAACAGGCAAACTTCCTCTTTGCTATGTATGTTTATTAAGGCTTCCTTTTTATACTTCTTTTATACAGTCTGGGTGTATAAAAGCATTTACATTATGTCTATCCTCATCTCTTTCTTCCTCTCCCTCTTTTCTGTACTTTTTCCCTCAAATTTTTATGGGTTACTCACCACTCCGATTTATACAAAGATACCAACTCTACCTTCCAGAGAAACATGCAGAAGGGCTCTGACCTCCCTGTTCCCAAGAATCTTAGTCATTCCCTCCAGCTCCATGCACCTTCCTCTCCTGTTCACTAATTACTTCTGTTCTGATTGGATTGCTGCCTGGCTATCCCAGGTGTCAGATCATCCTTGGTTGACCATACTCTCTTTCCAGAATCAGTTGCTGGGAAATTGGTAACTTGGTTGTGTTTTTAGACAGTGTCTCTTAGGAATTCTTTGCCTAACTGGTCTGCATTAACTTGGAAATCTGACTCCTCTCACTTCTGTGTTTATCCTCAGAATGACACTTTCCTGATGGCCAACAGCTAGATTCATCAACATTCTCTTCCACTGAGGAATGTTTCTCTCCAAAAATCAACTGTGATCCTACAGTCAGCTTTGCCAATCAGGGGACCAACAGAGAAATCCAAGCGAGTTGTCTAATGATAGTCAATCTTATACATCAGGACTTTCCCTGTCCTAAGCCGACAGTGGAGAGGTCAGACAAGAAAGGTTAAAGTTATGACCTTGTTGTGTGGTGTGAAGTTTGCTTTCTATTATTTAGCTCACAGGCCTTAGTCTGAATTGCCTTTCACTGTCAAATAATCAATTTTATTCATAGGTTTCATTTCCAAATAGTTCATGCCACAGTAGGACACACAAATGGTTTTTAATTAGGTGGCTATATCTGTCCTTAATTCTGCACAATAATTTAACACACTCTCCAAAATTTGATTTTCTAAGTTATGATATAGTATATAACTTTAGTATGAATATATATATATATAACTTTGGGATAATTTCCTAAAAGATGCAGGCAAGAATTCAGCTGGTATTTTAAAAAGTACCATGTCAGAAGTTCTTTCTAAGTCACGCCCTATAATTATGAAGGATAGTAACCTGGCTGCCCTGAAATGCTTCATCTTCTTGGTGAATTCAATAACTTTTTGGGTTGTGTTATTTATAAAATGGCTTTTGCTTATAGATATTCAAATATATGCAGTTGGTTATAATCCCAGAGAAAATAAGGGGGAAAAATAGATTCCTGAGTCAGTCATTAGTATGAAGAATTATCTCAAGCACAATAGATTTTCCTCATGTCAAATCACACAAAATCTCCATAGCAACTTCACATAATTATGCATAATATTTCAGTGTAGTAACAAAATTAAGCCCAGAAGAAATTGTAAAGAATAATAACATAGGGTGAGACAGATATGTGGGTAGGTGGCACACGGGAAAATTGAAGGGGGACAGGTCAAAGATGTGAAAATTTCACAAAGGACCAAAAAGATTGCCTGCTTTGTGCTTTGGCGAGTACTGTTTAAGTCACTGTATTGTCTGGAAATTGGAGACTGGAGACTGCACTATCTACTGATAACACTGAGGTGCCTGCTAGAACCTCCATTGTTAAAGGAATGTCAGCATTTCTATTATATTTTTTTCTGAGTTTATAACAATTATAAGAAAGTTTCTCTAGGCAATATGTCGGCATGCTAGCTTGAAATAGAAAAGTTATTTTATAATTATTTATGAATTCATAAAACTTGCTTGAGCTATTAAATTTAAAAAGAAAAATTGTAAAAGCACTCCAAATATGAAAATAACATCGTTTAGTTACCATTAAACATAACTGAGATGCTCTAACACTAACATTCCTTGCATTTTAAAATATATATTTTTTTGCCCATCTGGTGTGGCCCCATGGTTGAATGTCCACCTATGAACCAAGAGGTCAGGGTTCAATACCTGGTCAGGGACATGTCTGGGTTGTGGGCTCAATTCCCAGGAACCTGCAGGAGGCACCTGATCAATGATTCTCTCACATCATTGATGTTTTTATCTCTTTCCCTCTTCCTTCCTCTCTGAAATCAATAAAAATATATTTTAAATAAAGATTATTTTTTTAAATGTTAATGCATAAAGATCATTCATGCTTGGCTATTTTCCCACCTGAGTTCCCAATATAAAGTTTTTTACTTATAGATCAGAATCACCATATGGCTTTTGTTCACAATCATTTAAAACGGGTGTTGTTGCCCTATAATTTTGAAGGATAGTAACAACTTAATTCAGAAATTTATATCAAAAGGAGATGATAATTTCTGGAAATTCCAAGGTTTTCAGATGGGTAAAAGAACAAGATAGTGTTCCATACTCAATTTGGTTTAACACGTATCAACTTCATTGGTACTATGACTCTGATTCCAAAGTGAGTGCTGGAAGCATGAAGATGACCTTGACATAGTTTGTGCTATGGGAATATTTGGAGTCTAGAGTAGGAAACAGACATGTAACTTGTTAATTTCAATGTAACATGGTAAATACTGAGATATGCTCAGGCTTATATTTAACTAAATAGCTAGGCCTTTTAACCTAACATCTCACAGAAAAGACTTCATAAGTTCTAAAGGGAGGAAGTGTCAACAAGGGGTAGAAGGTGAGGACAGCATTCAGACAAAGGGAAGGGCATAAGCAACGGTACAGAGTTGACTCTGTCAGAGGGACACAGCTCAGGTCAGGCCTTTTTTGCCAAGCAAGTGACTAAAATAAGTTGCTCTTAGAGCGATGGAAGCCACTGAAATAGGAACATGTTTAAAGCAAGCTAGCAGCATGATGGGATTTGCATTTTAGATAGATTCTGGAACTTCAATTTAGACAGTGGAATTAGCAGGGAAAGATTAAAATCAAGGAGATTGTGTAAGAGGTCATTTTTGAAGCACAGACCTTTCCAGGGACCCATCCCCTTTGTCACAGATAGCAAGTACTAGCTCCATGCACACCCATTAGTGCTTTCTCTAACCATGCGGATCTTTATATAGCTTCATTATTTTGAGGGTGATCTTAGCTAGGCCTTTGTACCATTAAGATGTTAATTAAATTGGTTTAATTTTGTATTATAGAAACTGTCTCATTTTAAGACAGATTTAGTCCATTTCTTTGCTTTAAACATCTAGATTTTTATGGGCATATAAAATGTATTCTGTTTTAAAGGCTTTAAGAGAAAACATATTTTCACACTAATCTCTCTGTATGTGTATGTGTATGTGTATGTATATGTGTATGTGTATGTGTATGTGTATGTGTATCATCCAACTAATAGGAATAAATGTTGGGTGACTATAGTTTTAGAAGAATAGGCAAGGAATAGGACAATACCTAGGGTTGGAAAAGCATGGGTTTATTAAATTTTATCCACCCATCTAACCAACATTTTTGAAGGTATACTAGGTGACAGGGACTGTTCTGAGCAAGAATGAAGCAGTGATGTGCAAAACAGATGGGGGACTTTACATTGTGGAAATTACAGTCTAGCTGGGATGACTGGCATTGATCAGATAAGTATATTTGCCTTTAAACAGTTCATGCAAATATATCTCATAATGCTATCTATCCAAATCTTGCTTACAAGTTGATCAAAATCTCAGTTCCTTGGCATTTTTCAGCTGACCACCTGTTGTCTTTGAATTGTATAAGGGATGTTGACAATGAACATGGCTCCCTGAATTCCTTGGGAAATATCTTAAAAGATCCCCACCTTGTTTTTATAATGCAAATACTAACTTTATTATCAATTATAAACATTTAGGTATTTCTCAAGAAGCATAAATATTTAATTTGGGCTCCTGGTTGAATAACTTTCTAATTTGTGGGGGTAGTACCTCCTTTAAATTTTAGCATAAATAATTAAATAGCCCAAATGTGCAATAATGTCATGATTAGGTGACATAGCCCTAAGATGTCCTGACTTGTATCCTGTCCTTTTGTTCTTGTTGAAATGTATGACCCTTTAACTCTAGGGAGCTAGATGTATTGGCCAGAAAATCAGAGTTCATTTTTCACCCTTCATGCCCTTGAACTCTCCCATGTGCCTCTGAGAGCTCCAGGCAAAGCTGTAGGGCAAGTAGTGAAAATGGTGATTAAATGCTTCCCTCTATTCTTCTTTAAATACTCTTATTTATCTTGTATGGTTAACTCTGCTCTGATAGGGATGAAATATGCAGAATATATTTTAATAGTTGTTCCCCAGCACCAGGAGAGATGGTTACTAAAACTAAAAGGCAAAGGTCTGAAATGGAATTTGAGACATACAAACATTGCTCCTTCAAATGTGAAAGGCAAAACCCTGGCTTTTCCTGGGGTACTTTCACTCAAAGATTTAATCTAAAGAAGACAGTTTAAGAAGAAAAAAATAAAAGGACAATGCAAACGTGTGGCCTACAGTGATGATACCCCAGTACCAGGTCTGTGGAAGCTCTTCCCTTCGCTCTGTAGGTTCATGAGGCTTCTTGGGAAAGCTGCACTCTAAGACGTCGCTTGCAGTACAGTATCTGGGATGGAGTTATTTTTCTGGGTGTGGGTATTTGGAAAATGATTGAAGACAAGTCAAGGACAGAAGAAAAAGGAAAAGGTTTGATAAGTATCACAATACTATAAAATCATTGGGTTCAAAATAAAAGTCAGAGTGCACACCCCAAACCGAAGGTAGCTATGAGGAAAGCAAATGTTTGCAACTATATGTGAACGTTTTGAAAATAAAAATTCAAGGAGTTACCTTTTGTTGCGTGTGATATTAGCATCTCATGTTTTGAGAAGTTCTGTCTGTTAATATGAAGCATAATGAGATTATTTGTCAGTAGATATACTCAGGGCTTTTTATTCAAATCTCAGCACATTTTATTTGCATATAAAATGGCCCATTTACACTCAACAGTAACTAGCCCTGAAGGAGTGATATTTAATAGGAGAATACAATTATCTGTCAGGCCATAGACACTTTCTTCAGGGCAGTGGCTGCAGTTTAAGATAGCCTCATAATCACTCTCCTAGAGTACCAAGCGATTACCACACTGAGCTAGAAAATAATGTAAGCTACAAAATTTTGTGATTTCATGTGAATAAAATATCTGTTTTCACTTATCCACCATTTTAGGACTAATATACATAAAGGTCAATGAGCTATTAAGTTTTTATTCTTGATTCCATAGGAAGGTTCTAAACAATTATTTTAAATACAAATACTAAGAACTGTAAATATTTTATTCCACACTATGTTACCCACCCAGAATTTTATTCTGTGCCTTACATGTATTGCATTATTTTGACCAACCATTGTTTTCTAAGATTTGGGGGCATGTTTCCTAGATAGTTATAATGTCTCCATATTTTAGAGATCATATATAGTGTTCCACACAAACTAGAAAAAAAAAGAAATTAACTTATTTTATCTCTCCTAATTTTGGAAGAGCTATTCTATTAAAAATTTGAAGGTGTCGGCTGTCAAATTGCTTCTGTCATTAATAAGTTGGGAGACAATGGACTTATCTTCTATTGAACTTTCTTATCTATGAGTTGACATATCAGGCCAACTGCTGAGAATGGGTCGGGCCAACACCCTGGAGATGTGGTCGTTTGCCCAGCCTGGTGTGTAATGATAAGCTCCAGTGAGTGTGTAGCAAGAATCAAAAAGAGAACTGAGGTCACTGAGGTGGGGATGGTGGCTGAACAAATAATGAAGGAGCCTGAAGTGAGTGTCACATACTGAGCGCAGGGAAGAATTGGCAAGTCAGAGAAATGTGAGAACTGTCATACAAATGCCCTAATTTCCCCTGTCTGGGCAGCTTGGAGGGAGAACTGTGCTCAGAAGTCTAGGGAAGGACTGATAAGGGAAGCAGACCAGAGGGTCTGTGAAGTGCTTTTTACCCTTAAGAACTGTAACTGTCTTCTCTCTTAGGATATTGGGTAACAATCAGTTTGTTCCTTCCACCGTGGCACCACGGCTTTCGGTGACCGTGATGCATAATTCAGACTTCAGATTCGCAGGCCGGTTTTACAGGGTCTCAGTACTAATGCTCTTGGTTGCTTTTTTCTTTGTTTGCTTGTCTTTTAATGAAGTTAACTTCCATGAGCTTATGCACAATTGCATTCTGATTGAGAATCCAGTGCTCTCTGCCGAGTCCAAGTTGGTTTAAGTCTGACCCAAAGTTTATTTCCAGACCTGTCCATTCAGTCTTGGCCCCATCTTCAGCTTCTAACAAGACAAACTCGTTTGTTTGGAGACACAAGACAGGCAGCAGACTTGAAATATTCCTCTTTTGGTTTTTATTTTGCCAAGGTCTGGACAATGGGTCCTGAGCTAGTTTCTCAGCATATGTTCTTCTGGAAATTTCATTTAAATCGACAATGGGAAATTGACTTGGCTGATACAAAACCTGCCTCATTTTGGCTTCCAAGCCAGTGGGATTTCCGGCCAGTCTTCTGTGGCAGACTTCTATCTCCCTGAGATGAGGCAATCCTTATACTTCACTGGGGGGCCCACCCGATCAGACCATTCTCTGAATGGGAGCACATGCTCTCGTTCTGTGTAGGGAGCACCCACCTTCTGCACTCAGCCACTCACCCCAAAGTGGCGAGGCTGGCGTGGCCACTGCCAACACACCGCCTTCACCATGTGCTTATGTGTCCTAACCCGCTCCTCCTGGCCTCTGCCCAGCACATTCTTGACACAAGTTTGGTGCTCTAGTCTGTGCCCCATAACTTATGCCAAGTTGTGCCTGGACAGCTCATGCCTTAAGAGCAGCGGTGCCTCATTCATTCATCCATGTATTCTTGCAAGATCGGTTTATTATGCATCTAATACTTGTCAGACACAATGTTGGATGCTAGGCAGACAGCAGGGACAGAACAAATAAAAACTCCTACCCTTGTGGACTTTCCATTCTCATGGGGAGGACAGATTATAAAGAAAATAAGCAAAATGTATAGGAGGTGATGAGTGCTGTGGGGAAACAGAAGCAGAGAGGGGGCACAGAGTGCTGAGGTGGTGGTTTTAAGTAAGATGGCGAGGAAGACTGACCTTTGAGGGAAGATGTGAAGGAGGGAGGAGAGGAGCCAGAGTGAACTCAAGGGAAGAGGCAAGTGGCAGGCGTCCCACCAGAAGCACGCTGTGCTGTGCCCCATGGAATATGGGGAGCCTTGCAGGGTCTGAGCAGGAGTGACCTGGCTTGACTTAATTATAACAGCACCATTCTAGCTGCTCTAAATACAGCCCAAGAGCAGAAGCAGGGAGACCTTCGTGGAGGCTGATGCAGTAATCCAGGTGGGCCAGGGTGGTGGGAGTGGATATAGTGGGAGCAGTAAGATTCTGGACATATGTTGAAGAAAAAGCAGACAAGCTTGCCCAGAGGGTGTGCTGTGTGATAGAGAGAAAGGAAAGAGTCAAAGAAGTCACCCATATGTGACCCGGGTCACAGCAGGATCCCATGGCTGTTTGAGGTGGTGGTGAGATGTGGCCGAGCAGGTGACAGTGCTGGTGAAGAGCATGTCTCCACTGCAGGTCTTTTATGGAACGGGGAAGCGTCTTAGACCCAGCAAGCGTGATTTCCTGAAGTTACTCTAGCCAAGTACTAAGGGGTAATGGTCACCTAATGATGCCTGAGTGTTAAGCACTGGGTATTTCTTACTCAACTTTATTATTAATAATAATTATTATAAATTATAAACATAATTATTATAATTGTTCTATACATTAATTATAATTATTGTAGGGTAGATGCCTTTATCCTTACTTTACTGTAACATTAATTATATATTACTACTACTATTTACAGATGAAAAGAAATTGAGAGTCAGAGAAGTTAAATTACTGGCGTAAAGTTCCTAGGTTTATAGGCACCAAGTTTTAAACCTGGGTCTGTCTCACTCCAAAGCTGGGTTTTTAAATGATAAATTGAGCCGCACGGGCAGCAACCAGCAAAGGTTATGCAGTGATTTTTGCTTTTGCTTTTCCCTGAGGCCATTAACCACCTTGCTTTTGTGGCTCATGAACCTGTCAGCTGAGCTCTGATCCATTCAGTCCACAGCTATGAAGTCATTGTCTCCTGCGCAGCAAGTCCCATGCTGGCTCTGGCCATACGATGCTGTGCAAACAGAAATATGCCCCCAACCCTCTTACAGCTCATTCTTTATTTATGGAAACAAATATAAAATTACAGCTGTGGTAAGCAGTTCAAAGGAGAGGTCCAGGGTGGGGTGAGGACATTCAATACAGGAATGGGACCCAGTCTGGGGAAGGGGTGATGATTTAGCTGAGCACTAACTAGGCCAAGGAGGGTAGGGAGGGTGTTTTCCAGGCAGCAAGAATATATACAAGGGTCCTGTGGCAAGAAGAAACGTTGTGCATTCTGCATCCCATCCCTGGAAGTCCCAGATGCTGCGCGTCATGGGGGCTCAGGGGCAGGAATTGGAGAGGTGCAAAACGAAAGCTAGAGGTCTCCATGGCAGGACCAGACGTACACAGCTCAGAGTGGGTGGCAGCATCATTTATCGTCCACACTGCCACACTCTTGAGTGTGCTGCACACGGAATGGGGTAGTTTGTTGGTGCTTCGTGTGAGCACCAGGTCTATTTTGGCCAAACAGAGTGGTAGTCACTCTATTGAAGGGTCAGTTTAAGGATCTTAGTCCTTATTGTAAGAGTTGATCGGAAGCCATTCGTAGGTTTTTCAAAGGAGGGTGAGGTGGCGTGATCAGGTTTCATTTTTAAAGGATTACTCTGAGTTACCGGTATAGCATCGGCATCCATCTCCTACATGTCATGCAAAATGTTATCATTGGGAAAGCTAGATGAAGGTTACAGGGAACTCTCGGTTCTGATTTTGCAACTTGTGAGTCTGCAATTATTTCAAAATAAAAAATAAATAAAAAGCTTTCTCTTGTTGCTGAGAACAGATAAGAGATGGGCCTATTTCTGGACATTTTGTACTTTCTAAAATGCCTATGGAGATATTTGGTCCATACCAAATGGTCCTTGAATTCAGTCCTGTCCAAAACGTCCATTCTTGGAAAACATCTGTAATGTTTATATCTACTTTTAGTTTATAGGATTAATACGTGAAAAATACTATAAAAATACTGTCATGTTTTATTGGTCCACTAGAGGCCTGTGCACAAAATTCGTACACTCGGGGGCATCCCACAGCCTGGCCTGCGCCCTCTTACAGTCTGGGAGCCCTTGAGGGATGACTAACTGTTGCAGAGGCAGGAGAGGCTCCCGCCAACACCACTGCACTCACCAGCCATGAGCCTGGCTTCTGGCTGAGTGGCGCTCCCCCTGTGGGAGCACACTGACCATCAGGGGGCAGCTCTTGCATTGAGCTTCTGCCCCCTGGTAGTCAGTGCATGTCATAGCGACCGGTTGTTCATCCGTTCGGTTGATTTTATTTTATAGGATTGTAAGTTGTGGCTGTATTGCCAATCCTAACCCTTCTTGCCTTAGTAGCCTAGCTGGCACATGGGGTGAGGTAGGTGGGTCAGGGTTCAAATATTGCAGAAGAACAGGATTTATATTAACTATGTGAATCAGATTTCTCCATGGATGTTTTAGACAGGACCAAATATCCTGCCGGTGATGGGCCAGTAGGAAACACAGAATTCAGAGAGGAAGCTAGTTCTCTACTCCATGCAAGAGTTGAGGGCAAGAGAGTATCGCTGAGTTGGAAAAACGTGAAATTATTTGAGATATAATTAGACATAAATGCTACTCAGGACATCTCATTTCTTTGTGCTTTCTGAGATGTCCTACCAAGAGGATCCCTAGAAGAGGAAGAAAAGGTGGGGACATTGGGAACATCCTACTAACATAGTTTCCTCTGTTAACTGCAAGCGCTCCTCCTCCGAGGGTGGTCAGAGTGGTGCCTGAGAAAAGCAAATCCATCCATCATGTTATCATCTCTTCACTTTAGGGAAATAGGATGCCATTTCCCCAAAGCAAAGGACATAGAATAGGGATTAGAAGATTTGAATTTACCACTTACAAATAATTAAAATATACCCCTCCCCCTTTGGTGGATAGAAAGTTGTGAAAAGGAAAGAGTGAACAGGACATTTTTAGATTAATGATAGAGAAGGACCTGTGCTCCAAGTGAATTGTCTTTGAAAAAAAGGGCGTGAGAGTTATTTTTGGGAGAGCCGATTTTCTGTGACTCAGCACAAGAGAGGAGACACCAATCCTGGCAGACTTCTCATATGAAATGTTTTTGTATTTACTGATTTTTCCTTACTTGTTTACATGTCGTAAGGGATTTTCTAAACTTTAGTTCTTGTTGTGTGGCTTCTTATTTCTTGTCAGTCCTTCCATGAGTAGAAGGTCATGGTCCTAATGAGATAAATCACCTTCTCCAGATGTTGAATTTCATTCATTAGCCATCAGCAGGAAATTGTTGCCTGCATTGTGTTGTACAGCACAGGGATGGCAGGAGTCAGGAGAGAAAGCGGTTCCTTTGCTTTGAGCAGTGCTTGGGCCTGTATTTCTCATGACGGAGAGCATACAGATGGCAGTACTATGTGTGAGTTAGTGGTGGCCGCAGTGGTAGTGGTGGGTATCTGGGGACATAGGAAGTGATGGTATTGGCCCAGTGTTTCTGTAATATTGTCCTTCATAGTTTCTGAGAACTCCCACCCAAAAATGAAATGCAGATTTTGTGTTTGTCACACTAGATAGCTGGATAAAATAAATGGCTAGAGATTTATAATATTGGAAGGATTTCTAATCAGTGTCCTCCAAATAAAAGTTTATATTAGAATAGTCCCTGCTTACTAAATGGTAATATTCTAAGTCACTTGTTTGAAACTTGAATTGATTTTTTCAGCTTTAGTGAGGTATAATTGGCAAATAAAACTTGTATACATTCATTTATGTGTGTTTATGAGGACACTTAAGCTCTACCCTCTTAGCAAATCTGAAGGAAATTCCGTGATTTGTGACCCTATGGATGAACCTGGAGGACGTTATACTAAATGGAATAAACCCGACACAGAGACAAATACTGCATGATCTCATTACATATGGAATCTAAAAAGTCAAGTTGCACAGCTGAGCAAGCTTCCCAATGATTTCCCAATGCCATGGCCGCTCCAATTCCTTCACCTCCTGTATCCCCAGCAGGGATCCTTTGCTCTACTCCATCTCAGCTCCCCTGTCACATCCTGAACCACCTTCAGAATCACAATGCAATCATGCCACTCCAGACTGCAGCCTTCTCTCTTCCCAGATGACTTGGCAAGCATCTCAGTTTTGCCAAGTCCTTCAGTTCTTGATTCCATCACGGCCTTTGTGTCCCTTGTCCAGTTTAACTCCTTTAAAGATGTATCCATATCACCCACCACTGCACAACAATTACAGCAGGATTTCTTGGGGTGGGACCCAGGTGTTAGAATCTTTCAAAGATCATTGGTGACTATGTGTGGCCAGGGTTGTGAACCATTGCTCCATCTTCTGAACATCAGAACACCCAGTTCTCTAAGTTGATAGGGAAGGAATCTCCTTTAGATTAAGCGAGGATTTGAACAGGATCTTTCCAGAAATAGAGTGTCCCTTGATAGCTGTAACTTCGGGAACGTGGAGAGCTCAGCAGAGGACACATCTCCCTGTAAAAGGGGATTTTTAAAGGCCGAGTGCCTGGCATTATTCTCTGAGGTAGTGGTGGTTCTTAAATGATGCTCCAATGGCGTAATCACCCAGATCATTCATTCTTTCTTTAGAAATATTTTTATTGATTTCAGAGAGGAAGGGAGAGGAAGAGAGAGATAGAAATATCAATAATGAGCAATCATCGTTGATCGGCTGTCTCCTGCATGCCCCCTGGGGATTGAGCCTGTAACTCTGGTAAGGTATTTTTCCTCACTGGGAATCAAACTGTGACTCCTGGTTCATAGGTCGATGCTTAACCACTGAGCCACACTGGCCAGGCAAGATCATTCATTCTTGATCTCTCCCCTGAGCTACAGATTTTGCATATTCTGCTGCTTACTTGACACCTCTATTTGGATGTTAATAACTATCATCTAAAATGACCAAAATTGAACTCCTGATTTTCCCTCTGCACCTGCTTTTGCCTCAGTGTTCCCCATCTCAGTCAATAGGGCCATGCAGTAGCTAAGCCTGTTATTCACATAGTAGCTAAACCTAACTGTGAGAAGTTCTTGAGATTGCCTTTGACTCCTCACTTGCCCCCTCTCATCCAATTCATAAATTACTTTGGTAGATCTCCCTGTCAATTATATTACAAACTGAGCATTTTTCATCACCTCCACCTCTACCACTCCACTCCTCTTACCTAGATTACTACACCACTCTTCAACTTGGTCATCCTGTTTGCACCTTTGCAGAGCATTTTTGCTGCAGCTCAGTGTTTCCCTGCACAACAGCCAGAGTAATTCTTTGAAAATATAAATCAGGTCATATCATTGACTCCCCCATCTCATGCATAAACAATTTAAATCCCTCCCATGCTAACAAGGCTGTATGTGACTTAGCCCTTGCCTACTTCTCTCACAGTGGCCTTCCTGTTCCTAAGACATATAAGATATTTCTTGCATCAGGGCCTTTGTGCTCTCTGTTTCTCCCCTAACACCCTCTGCCTCTTACTTCATAGTTTTATGTCTTCTTTTCTCTCCATTTAAGCTTCTGCTCAAATGTCATTAACCTAAGATTTACTCTGAGCATCTGCCTAAAAGATCCACAGTTCCCTGTAGTATGTGGTCCCTAACTTACTTTGTTTCTTTATCTCACATCCAGGCATGAGTTGGATATGGCTTGTACTGCTCTGCAGAGCCACTTGTACACAACACATTGTCACATTGATTATAACATCACATTGGTAGCATAAATTATCCTGGGTGGGAGTATTTCCACTATGACAAAAGCTACAAATCCAGCACTCCTCCCCCAAAATTGTTAACATCTGCACCGCTGCTCCCGACTATGTGAATTCTGATTGTACTGTCCTGTGCTCTGGCCTGACTCCCTCAGTAGAATTTAAGCTCCATGAGCACAGGGTCTTTATATGACTTTTGCATGTGATCATAGCCTCCCTATGATAGATAGTACCTGGACATAGTTGGCATTCAGGCAACATTTCCTGGATGAATGAATGGGTGAATGGATGGCAGGATGGGTGGATGGAAGTCAGATTTTGGTGGTCTCATCTCAATTTTTAGAAATAATATTTTTCAGAAGGTCGACTATTTTATATTTTCTCCCTTATATTTTTCTTACACCATAGTTCTCTGCAGTATTCCTCTGCTCAGAGCACTGGTTAAACAGGGTTTGTTTTCTCTTTCTTTCTTCTCCTATGTGATTTTCTTTTGTAGGTGTATCATATTTGTCATTTTCTGTTAATAAAATTTGTCATCCTTTTATGCATTTGTTTAAATTAAACATTAATACTTTTAGAATTCTACATCGTAGCCATAAAGTCTAGTGACCCCGGCAAGTACACAGAATGAATAGTATATTGATACTACGTCACACTGTGTAATGTGCTTGATGACATAACATGATAAGTTTCAATATGTGTCCCTTATGAGTCATGCCTAGTTCAAAGTAACAGGTGCAGTCATTAGCACAGCACGTCCATCCATCCCTACACCTGCATCTGTGATGCGTTGCCTTGCAGGATTGGGGTCTCTGATTTTCACTGAATAAACCTTCACCTTTATTCTACCTCAGGAGATGGAAACAGAAAGTTCAGATCTGGTGAACCAATAGCCCACTTTCCAGGGTCACTTCCCCCCTGGAGATCATCTTCTCACCTGCCTCTTGCTGTTCTTACACGAGATGGTGAGATGGTGCACCATCCTGTGGGAACCACTCTGATGACCTTCCCCTAGCCTGTCAACTATGGTCACTTAATTAACCGCAACATGGCGTAATTTGTCCAAACGTCCCTTAGGTTTTAAGACTGTGAGGCCATTTGAACAAAGAACACAGTGACCTCTGGGTGCTTTTGCCTCTGAGCACACTAGAGAACCCTTTTCCTAAAGGAGCTTGCACAGTGATACGGGGACTAAATGATTCTACCCCAGGCATATTCAGTGCAGACCCGGGTGGAGTGGGGGAGCCATTATTGAGTGACAGTCACAAAGCTGCTCGGGACTTTTCAAAGGACAAGATACTTTGAAAACAGCATAATAGCTTAAGGTAGATGAAGACAGCCATCAAAACTGTCCAGGGCTCTGAGTCTCACTCACGCAGCTGATTCTGGGCAGGAGGAGGATAATCCACATGGCAAAGAGGATCTGGGAGGCAGGTCTTGTCTCCTCCTAATTGGCCAGAAGCACATCCTACTCCATTTGTGCTCCAAAGGGCAGCGTTTGTCACAATGCGCTCCATGCATCATCTGCATAAGATTATTTGTGATACTAGTTATCATGTAGGTGCCTGGGTCCCAACCCCGACCTATGACATCAAAATCTCAGTAAATGTGAGTTTTCTTTCCTTCTCCACTCCCTCTCCTTGAAGCCCTAAGGAATGTTTAGGCTCATCTTTTATTCTCCCATTCAACTGTCATTGCTTACAATGATTAGGTTGAATCTTATGAAATTGCCAAGATCTGGCCATGTTTAAGTGGCAGAAATGGTAATTGGGTGTGGTCCTAAATAATGCTGCATTCCAGACCTGTCCCAGGTACTGGAAATGCTATGACAAAAACATAAACGCAAACAGTCCTTGACCTCAGATGTTCAGTGTGAGTGGAAGAGACACCGGGGAAGAGACAGGGAGGGAGCTGCGTGCTTGTGTGTGGTTGGTGCTCTGCTCCCTAAGAGTTGGTAGGTTTTAAAGGACATTTGGACACGAGTATTGTGAAATATAGATAAGTTTAAATTATTTAGATAAATTCTCAGGTGACAGATTTATTGCGGGTTACTAAGGGAAGTTAGCATGGTACGCATGGAGCTTGATTTCAAGAAATTGTATGTGGTAGAGGGATAATTTTCAGTGATGGATATCTAAGGATGGGGAGCATATGAAAACCAAGGTCACCTGAGGGTCTATTAAATTACACATTTCTCTTCCCATGGCAGCATCTGCTACGTTACTCTAAGAAAAAGAGCCCATCCCCCCACCCTCCTTAGAAGCACTGCCTGCAGGAGTTATTGTGCTTAGGGGCGTGACTTTAAAAATGGAGAACTACTGCTCACTTCCAGAGTGATAAGTCAGAGATAGGTGCTAGGTCTGACCAAGTTGATAAGTTCTTATGTTGTTATTTTGACATTTTTACAGCTATGTACAGACTCTAATAAATGGTTCCTTTAAGGGACAAATGAGTGTGGCTGTAGGAAGTAACAAGGAATAGATTTGATTCAGTGGCCTTAGTAATTTCATTCAGAAGTGGATAGTGGTTAAAGGAATTGACAGTGGTGACAAGGGATAGTATCTAAATAAAACAATTTTCAATCTCTTTGAGATGTCTAGCAACAGTGAAGCCCTGAGGGTGTGAGCTGGCTGCTCAGATAGGGAGGGAAATAGGAGAGCAGTAGGATTGGAAAGTGGAATGCTTCAGTGCCTTCTGTTTTTCCAAATATACTTTTAAGATACAGATTGATCCCCTTCTTCTACAAAGAAATCCCCGTTCCCCATCTCTGAACTCTTATTGCCTTTACTATTTTATGTCACTCAAGTTATGTTTATTAAGACCTCTTATTATTGTCATTCATTACCTCTTTCTTGGCTTCATCAACCAGACTGTACAGATCTTTGGGGGCAGGTACTATATCTTACTTGTCTTCTCTTTTCCCACACTGTGTCAAAAGATATCCAGAGCTATTTTCATAAATCAAAACAGCTGAATTATATAGGATCCAACATAATGCACAATAAAGTTATATCTTCAGAGATATTTGTGGACGGTAGAGAGGGTGGGGAGAAAAGAGGAAGGCTGAGATTCCCAGTATTTAAAATACCATGAGCTTCTTTGGAGGGGGAAACAGCCAGAGGAAAGGGCTTTTGAGGGTAAACGAGTTCTCTGAATATTCTTTAAGATGAAGGAAATAAGAGTCGTTTTTAATTCCTAAAGTGATAGCTAGAGTCTATTATCATCAATTTAAACAAAAAGGCATTTACCTCCAAGCTATTGAAAAAAACACTAGTTCACTCGAGAGAGTAGTGAACAGCTCGCTGTTACTGTGATCTGATGTGATGCTCAGCAGTTGCCCTTTGCTTCATGAAAAGCCAGTCTGTTTGTGTGTCAGCTGGCATAATGGAAAACAACAACAACAACAACAACAACAACAACACAATAACTTTCTGGCCAGATAGTATATATTGTGGGAGGTTCTATAAAGACAAAGTATGCAGGGCAGGGCTGGGGATTGGCTTCCTAACCCCAGGAAGCTAAAATAAGCAGATGATTGTCAGAAGTGGGCACTGTGCTTGCCTCTGAAACCAAACTTTTAAAAACCAAGACCGTGCTAGGAAGTGTAGCTGGTGTATACTGACACTCCTTTAATTAATTTGTTTTCTAGAAAATGTATGGCCTACTTACCGGATGGGGCAGAAAGGGCAAATACCAGTGAAAGGCAGTTTTAAAAGAAAGTGAGATTAGTATTTTTAAATAACTAACTATTCTTTTCCAGTTGCTAATTACAAACTGAAGAATCACCTTGTCATAGGCCTATCTTTTTCACTCTACCTCCAGATTTTCTTAATTATTGTTCCCCACCCATGTCCAGCAGAAGGCTATATGTCTTAGAAGAATTAAATTAATGGCTGCTGTGGAGCATATCAGGGTGCTTGGTTAAAATACAGCTACTCCATGTCTGTTCCTAACAACCACACCAACTTTCTCAATTAGCTCCGCTTCGAATGCATAAAGATTCCTGTCCTGGCCCGGTGGTTCAGTTGGTTAGAGCATCATCCCCATACACCAAAGTTGCAGGTTCTATCCCAGGTCATGGCACATACAAGAAGTAATGAATGCGTAAATAAGTGGAACAACAAATTGGTGTTTCTCTCTCTCTCCCTCCTTTTCTCCCTCCCGTCCTCTTTCTCTAAAATCAATCAATAGATAAAAAATTTAAAGATTCCCAGATGTCAAAAGTCATGGAAATCTTACTTCCTCCTCGTTCTAAAGTCCAGGCTTCAAAGACGGAAGATAGCCACTGTTTATATGTGTTATTAAAAATAGCTCAGGGGCATGGATACACAGCCCAGGGGACCTGTTCCATAGAACTTTTTTTTTTCTTCTTAGTGACTTCACTTTGTGTTCTTTTTAAAGATCAAAAGAGAAAAAGTTCTACAAACTTCTCATTATTTCTAGAAGATTTTTTCTTCTGGAAGATTTGTAAAAAAAAATCACACACACACACCACCAAATGTATACAACATAAGGTTTCTCTCTGTTGATAAAGAGACTTGAGGAAAGAGAAACAAAGAAGATGGATAAATTCTCAAGAATTTATATTATATTAGTGACTTCCTTTTTTTTTTTTTTTTGCATGTAAACATAGCAGGATCATATAGAAAGTGGGAGGTGACCTCCCATGGTAAAGAAGCACATGCGTCGTTACACCCTCTCTTGGAAAGAAGGAAGACTTGCTAAGGTGAAACAGAATTCTTGGGTTCTCAGCTTGATGGCACCACTAAACACTTCACAGGCACTGTGCCTCAGTGAGTCAGTTATGCCTCCGTTTTCTTACCTGTGAAATGGGACCTGATCCTCATTGTGATACCTTTGCTGGCATGCAGTAGGGATGGAAAGAACTGATCCCTGACAGTGCAATAGGATTAGTCTCTCAGCACGAGAGCGGCACTGTGAGACGGGGGTGCTTTGTCTGGGTTGCTAGTAGATGAGTCCAGGCTTTGTTAGGCTGTGGGTGCTTACCTCGTTTTCTCCATTGTTAATGAGTTGGAATGCAAGGATAGTCCATTCGTGTGCACGTGTTCCCCAGGAGACTTTTTATTCTCATTAGTGAGATCTGGTGCGTTTTTATAGGACTCCCACATCTTTGAACATTCATTGGTATCCTTATCCTTAGAGAAGAGCATGTTGCTGTCACTTTGTGTCGAACTTCACTGTTTCCACCATTAAAATCACCAATGCCTGTGATGATAAATTGTTGTGTTTTTTCTTAACCAAATTATTAAATTAAGAGACAAATACAAATTCAATAAATCCATGTAATTTAGCTTTTCTTTCAATCATGCCCTTTAAATATTCTGAAAATCTATTATTATTAGCTAATGGTAAAATCCATCCTTCCTGAAAATCTGTTCCAAGTCTATGTACTTGATGGAATAAAATATGTTTAAAGATCTGAGTGTTTGTAGTCTAAAGAATAAGTGCCTGACTTTGAGGGTGAAATTGTTTAAGCGTATGCATTCTCTGCTACAGCATGAAGTTCATCATGAGAGGTTCATCCTCCCCAAGGAGGTTGAGGGTTGGTGTAATGAGTATGTTTGCTTGCTAAGGCTGCTATAACAAAGTGTCACAGACTAAGTGACTTCAACAATAGAAATGTATTTGCTGGAGGCTGGAGGTCCGAGATCAAGGTGTTGGCAGGTTTGGTTTCTTCTGCAGCATTCTTCTGCCTTCAGGATGGCTGCCTCTGGCTGTGTGTTCACCTGCTTATCTCTCTGCATGTTTCTGCCTTCAGGATGGCTGCCTCTGGCTGTGTGTTCACCTGGTTGTCTCTCTGCCTGTGCACATACCTGAGTTCTCTCTCAGTCTGTGTCCTAATCTCTTCTTTTTCTTTTCTTTAAATTTATCTTTATTGTTGAAAGCATGTGCATTCTCAGATGTAGCTTTTTCCCCATTGACCCTTTCCAGCCCATCCCCTCCCCCTGGCCCAGGCCTTCACCACACTATTGTCTGTGTCTATGGGTTATGCATACTATATATCCATATAAATTCTTTCGTTAATCTCTTCCCACCCACCCACCCACCCCTGCTGGGTTAGAGACTGCCCTAACAATCCCATTTTAACTTTACCTCTTTAAAGCCCCCATTTCCAAATACAGCCCCATTCTGAGTTAGTGGGGGTTAGTGTTCATTTTAGTGGGGCACAGTTCACCCCAAAACAATGAAGACAATTCTTTCTACATCAGTCTGATTTGAACCCATTCCTGTAATAGACACATTTAGCAGAGCATTAATGCAGAACTCAGTTTATTAGCTATTCCTTCCACAAAACTTCATCATAAACCAAGTTTCCCTAAATTTGGATCATCGGAGACATGAGAAATGTCAAGCCATTGAGGACTCCAAGGCCAGAGAAGTTTAGGTGAAGTTCAAGGAATACAGCCAAACAATGGCCAAGCTAGGTTTAAACACAGGTATGCTGAGTATGGACTGAATGTGGAAAATAAAAATTGTTCATCACATTGACCTATTTGTAAGACGTATTCTTTACAATAATAAATTGAAGACGACTGTGGGGGAGGCTAGGAGTGGGAGGCAGGAGCACAGTGGAAACAGGTCTGACTTCTGGGCAGCTGCAGGAAGTTTGTTGATTTATGATGAAGCCTCTGTAGGAATCTGATGATTGTAGTGGTTTGGGTATTTATGACAAAAGTGTTATTTATGTCTCTCTACTAGTATTATGGGGACAAATCCAGCTGACATTAGTTAATGAACTTCTGGAGCAGTGGAATGAGGTAGGAATATACCTCTGCCCACCAGAGGCCTGCTGCCTATCACTTTCAGAGGGGGAAGCAATCATATCAGCCGTTTCCGCAGCACAAGAGAAGTTGTTACCTAAAAAGTATAACCTTTCATTCTACAAAGCAGCTATTTCAAGGTCAGAGTGATGGGGAACTGACTCAAATCTCCCCGCTTGTTATGACCTCGTTTGGAATTAGGATTACCATTCTGTCACACTGAGTGGTTCTCCCTTTCCTTCTAACTCACTAACTCCATTCATATATATGAAAATATTATTCCTGTCTTTGCTTCTAATGCATCTTCTGTGGTTTCATATATTTTCTGTGCAATTCTCCATAGTTAGTGTAAAACCAGGTGAGGTTATTCACTTTGATTTGAAACATTATTAAGATAATCATGCCAAAGGGCAACACCATCAGGAGGCTGAGTCCTTTGGTAAAACATATTCACTTAAACTGTTTGCTTGGCGGGGCTAAAGGACAGAAGAAAACATAGCCTTTTGAACCCACAGACCTGTGTCTGAGTCCCAGCTCAGCCACTCACCAGCTGTTTGATAGAGTACAAATGACATTCCTCATCTGAGTCCATTTCCTTATCTGTAAGAGTGATAATAACAATAACGACTTAGCCAGATAACTGTCAGGAGTGGAGAAAATATGATTTATTGAGGTTAATGCCAGATACACCTAAGACATTCAGCAAATTGTACCTCTCTCTTTCCTGCTTTTCTCTGGAAGCTCTAAGAAATAATGGCCTTGCCGAAACCGGTTTGGCTCAGTGGATAGAGCGTCGGCCTGCGGACTGAAGGGTCCCAGGTTCCATTCCGGTCAAGGGCATGTACCTGGGTTGCGGGCACATCCCCAGTAGGAGGTGTGCAGGAGGCAGCTGATCGCTGTTTCTCTCTCATCGATGTTTCTAATTATCTCTCTCCTTTCCTCTCTGTAAAAAATCAATAAAATATATTTTTAAAAAAAGAAATAATGGCCTCTTTAGTAAATAGAAGGTGAGATTTCACAACCTTCTGTACTGGTCAAAGGCCTACACCTCTTTGTTCTTGGACTATCAGATACTTAAGACTATAAAACTGAGAAATTCCCAACTCCTGACATACAGGGTGGAGCAAAAGTACGTTTATAGTTGTTCATATAGAAACTAATACAATAATTAATAAGTAAAAATATGAGAATAAACTCTGTGCATTACATACTCACAACTGTAAACCTACTTTTGCCTGACCCTGTATATAATATTCAGCAATGTCTTTTTAAAAGCAAAATGCCTTGAGAAACACCCAATACTGTATAAAATATCAAACATGAAGCTTGACTAGCCATTTATTTTGCTTTAAGAAATTTATATCCTGATTTCTATAATCTGATTAGCATATAAAATCAATTTTTGGAAATGAAATAGAAAATAAAGTATCAGTTCTAATTACTTCATTTAGCAAAGTAATTCTTAAAGAAGGCAATGATTTTCATAATAGGCAATTGATTCAAAAGTAATGTGAGATGTGAATAATTTTTTAAACTCAGCTTTTAACAGGCCTTTTTACGACAACACAGAATATGCAAAAGTAAAGATATGTATGCGCAATCAATATATCATTAGGCTAAGATTTTTATTTAACTTTTTTATGGCTCCTTATTCGATGTGTTTTTATAGAACAAATTACAAATTTAATGAAGGAGATTTACAGTACAGGTAAACTATATACAGGATTCAAACCTGTGTTGTTCCAGACTTCTAGGAAATAGGATTTGGGTTATATTTCTGATATGAAGATAGAAGTTTGCTTGTTTGAAGTAAAATATTTTGCTTTAAGAGTGATAGAGGAAGATGCCTTGGTCGGGTAACTCAGTCGTTAGAGCATTGTCCTGATATACCAAGATTGCGAGTTCAGTCTCTGGTCAGGGCACAAATAAGAATCAACCAATAAATAAGAAAAACAACAAATCTCTCTCTCTCTCTCTCTCTCTCTCTCTCTCTCCCTCTCCCTCTCCTTCTCCTTCCCTCCCTCCCTCCCACCTTCTCCTTCTTCTCTCTCTAAAATCAATCAATAAAATTATTTTTAAAAGAGTGATAGAGGAAGGAATTATATATATCACAGCGATTATAGCTCGCAAAGCAGGTTTCCTACATTTGTATCCCAGCTCCATTGAGACATTCCACTGATACCTTGAAAAGTTGGGCAAGTTACTTTTCCCTCTGTGGCTAGGTTTGATTATTCATGAAAATGGTACGATGATGGTGTTTACATCACTGGGCCACATGAAACTTAAGGTAGATGCCTTCTGTAAAACCGTTAACACAATGCATGTCACCTAGCACTCAGCAAATGTTGCCATTATTAAAGGAGGTAGTGAGCCGAGCCACCACAAGATTTGAGAAGATGTGCTTAGACTTCTATACATTTCCATTCACAGCAGAGTAACAGCTCAGTCAGGGTTTAGAGGAGCTGATCCCTCTAACCAAGATGAAAAGTCTAACATCAATAAGCTATTTTCTGCAATAGTGGAAGGGGCACCCTAATTGAGGGATTTTGCTAATTACTTTCTGGCAAGGTATCTGGTGCTGTGTACTTTAATTGGCATGTGCTGTTTCACCTTTAGGACATGCAGAAACCCTCTTGAAGGGAACAGTTATAAATGGAAAACAGCTGGATAACAAAGCCAAACCTCCATGCACTCAATTGAAGGAAATTTTTTTTTATGAGCAAATATGGAGAAATAGTACAAGGCAGTGGAGAGTGATAGGAGGAGTATAGACTTGGGAGCTAGACAATCATGGGATTAGATCTCTACTCTGCCACTCACTGCCTGTGTGACCAGAGACAAGCTGTTCAACTTTTGTGAGTAATCACTTATAAATGAGGATAATAGTATCTACTTGCTGGGAAGATTCAATAAAATAAGCTTAGGAACATAAGGTGTCTGAGCTGGCATCTGTTACATGGCGTGCTCTCCGTGACAGACTTTTAACAATGACCACCTTGATGATGGCACCGTGCTGTGCCAATTCAGTCCTCAGGAGGAATGGTTAGCCCTTGCAGAGTCAGCTGTTCAAGTATTAATTCACATGATCCTCTTAAAACCCATGTGAATTAGGAATCAACATTAGCATTATCCCCATTTTACAGATGAGGCACAAAGTGGCTGAGAGCCTTATCCAAGGTTGAACAACCAAGGAGTTTTAGAACCAGGCTTTGAACCCAAGCTGGGTGACTCTAGCTGCATCTATACCAGTGATGGCGAACCTTTTGAGCTCGGCGTGTCAGCATTTTGAAAAACCTTAACTCTGGTGCCGTGTCACATATAGAAATTTTTTGATATTTGCAACCATAGTAAAACAAAGATTTATATGTTTGATATTTATTTTATATATTTAAATGCCATTTAACAAAGAAAAATCAGCCAAAAAAAATGAGTTCGGGTGTCACCTCTGACACAGGTGTCATAGGTTTGCCATCACTGATCTATACTAACACTGAGAAATAAGCTATCTCTCCAGGGATTAGAGACTGGCTTCCCTCCCCTGCCTCTCCTTCTCATGGGAAATTGGGTCCCTTTTTATAGCACTTATCACACTGCCTTGTACCATCTATATATATAAAAGCCCAGCAACCATTATGGTGAAACAACCAGAACGACCAGAACAACCAGTGGCTATGATGCGCACTGCGGCAGCCAACCAGCCTGATCCAGGTCCTAATCACCCCCTTCCCCTGAGCTGTCCCTGCCCCCGATCAGCCCCCAACACCCCTATATCACTGCCTGGTTCCCTGATGCATGTACATTTAGTGAAAGCACAAGAAAATAATTATCAGTCCCTTCTGTCCCTGACCAAAGTCTCCAGAGGGCCCTGCTAATCCTTCAGCCAAGGTGTGGAATTCTCCCTCCATTGCCCGCAGCCCCAGTAGACCTTCCAAGTTAGCAAAAAAGGCAACGTAAACATTAATGGGATGGTGGCCCTTTGCTGAGGAATGTAGAGAGGCTGGGTGCAGATTTTGTGAAATTGCGGTGCCTTGCAGATTAGGTGAGCTTTCAATCTCTTCTTTAAAAGGGGTGGTGAAGAGGAGCAACAGCAAAGGGTAGGCGCATTCAAAAACAGAAAAATAACTTTTTTAAAAAATATTTTATTGATTTTTTACAGAGAGGAAGGGAGAGGGACAGAGAATTAGAAACATCGATGAGAGAAACACTGATCAGCTGCCCCCTGCACACCTCCCACTAGGGTTGTGCCTGCAACCAAGGCACACGCCCCTGACTGGAACTGAACCTGGGACCCTTCAGTCTGCAGGCCGATGCTCTATCCACTGAGCCAAACCAGTTAGGGCAGAAAAACTTTTAAACAAACAGACATGAAGATTATATTGGGATACTGAGGGCAGACCCCAGGAAGAATGCAAAAATCATTAAAGGGCCATCATCCATCTTGATATATGTTTGCAAATAACACATAAACAACTTCATCTCATGGCATGTGAAATGCAAAACAGTTCTGTTGTGGGTTTTCTTTTGGCCATTCTTAAAGTATAATTAGATCCAGCTGGGGGAAAGCTATGGCTTCCAGTATTAGACACCACGGCCAACCCCCTGATGGGCTTCCTTTGGGGTGGACCAGCCAGACCCCACATGTGCATGAATTCATGCACCGGGCCTCTAGTGTTCACATATGCACGTGCCCACCTGGGAGGTTGCAAGGTCCTGCTTCGTGTCTTCATTTTCAGTTCCTCAAGGTACCTGATGGCTCCCCACGCTATGTAGGTGGGCAGCAAATAGCATAAAAAATGAGGCAAAGACTATTTGAGAAGTTCTCCCAGGCAGGACAGTCTTGCCACATGGTGTATAGCAGTGCAGTCTGATCAATCAGAGCTTTTTCATGCATGACTGTGGAAAGGGCTGACAGAAGGTGGGGCGGTGCTAGGTTGCCACCACTCCCAACTCTCCTACTAATTAATGGTGCTGAACAGGTGACAGTGTGTGACCAATATGGATAGTAGTGGTGGAAATGAATGACCATTGAGTACCCGTGTGACTTCACTTCCAGTCTATTTGTTGAGTTCCTCAAGGCCATAACTAATGTGTTAAGTGCTGAGTGGGCCTCAAACTCAGGCTGAAGGACTCCATCGCCTGTGCTCTTCCAATGCAGCACGTGCTCATCAATGACTTCTTCAAACCCCAAGACCTAGGATTTATCTTAAAAGAAAAAAATAAATAACAATCAACCCCTGCATTTTTGGGGGGCTTAGAATAACTCTGAAATGAATTGTTCCAGAGTTGTTCTAGACCACCCATCACCTACAGACTCCTGCGGCTCCCAGCCAGAGCAATGGAAATTGCACTTTCTGAACTAACTCTGGGGAGAGTTAATTTAGGCTTTGTGTTCATTCTGCCAGTGAACATTATGGGAAAATTCAGAGAACCAATGGCAAATTTTAGGCTAGTAATTATTCTGAAAAGAAATGGATTGTTGAGTAATAGCTACTCTGTTTTTTAAAAACCATAATTTCCTCTCAAAAGAGAACCTTTCAAGTGGGGCACCTCTGTTGTGATGGATTTATGCAGGAGACGCTGGGCCCACCGCTCACAAGTCTAACATGCAGTGGGTATCCATCCGCATGCTGTCTAACTGAGCAAGTCATTTAACCTCCCACCTCGGGTCACCCAGCTGTGAAGTGAGGGAAAGGTCACAGCTCTCTCCAGAAGTAAAACAAATAGCAGGGTAAAGGAAGCACTTACAAATTTTATGTTAGTCCAGACCGGTGTGGCTCAGGGATTGAACATCAACCTATGAACCAGGAGGTCATGGTTCAGTGCTCAGTCAGGGCACATGCCCAGGTTGCGGGCTTGGTCCCAAGTAGGGGCCATGCAGCAGGCAGTCATTCAATGATTCTCTCTCATCATTGATGTTTCTATGAAATCAATAACAAATATTTTTTAAAAATGTATTCTAGAATACTAGAGGCCAAGGGTTTATGCATAGATATTCATTTCTGTTTATTACTAACCCCAAAATTATTTTAAGAATTTTTTATTCAATGACATGAAATTTTTTTCCTGAAATGTTCATGTCATAACCACAAGCATTTCACTAATTATGTCTTTGCATAATGACTATGTGATTATTGCCCCAGGGTGCGGATTCTAAAACCCGTTATCTGTATCAGAAGCTAGACAGAGGCTGGATCAGAGAACTGACTCCAGGGAAAACTCTGAAATGTGTGTCTTTGGCTGAAATGAGAATCTGCTCTTGAGTACTGATTCTTTCTTCTAAAAATGGGGTATGAAAGCTGGTTCTGGTTAATTGGGTGCTCCAGGTCACTGGAGGCCGGTTGATAGGGGCTTGCTGTATTTATTTAGAATGGAGTGCTTCCTTTGGTGCTTGACAGTGTGTGCAAGGCAATTTCTTTAACACAGAGAAGGGAGGTGCCTTAGAAAGTCCCTCCAAGGACATGTTCTGTTGAGCATGTTTGTCAGGGCACTTGACTCTCCAGCTTAGGAACAATTAAGACTCCCCATTAGATGCCAAGCTCGCTCTGCAGTCTTCCTGAGGGCACAGTTTTCTCTATCACCTCCAATCTCATCTGTTGCCTGTGCAGAGAAGGCGGAATTAGATGGGAGTTGACACATATGTGACACATACGTGAACTGACACAGCTGCCTGGGAAAGAAATCCATAGTTCCCGACAGCTGTGTGACTAGCGCCCACCCCCAGAGCTAGAAGACCATCAGAAACAGCCCCACCTCCTCACCCAGGTCACTGGGTCACAGTCCTCAAACCAAGGGAGCGGGAAAGGAAAGGGAATATGTTCTCTTCCAAGCCATTGTTTGTCACGGTGTGTGTGGGAATGTGGTGTCCCCTTGAGGGACAGCTGGCAGTTACAGAAAGGGCACTCATGTCTGGCAGCTTGCCATACCCTTAATGGGCACCGCAGGTAACATCAACCTGCAGCCCAGCTGCTGTCACTGAGGTTCAGCCACTTACAGCCAAGCCTGGGTTGGCTGTTTATGCACCTAAAAGGAAAAGCAGTCCCCAAGTTGTCCCCGAGATTTAGTGAGGACACAATAATTGCTTTCCTTTCAGCAGCCGGTGATGCATTTGCCTCTGTGGAGTGTGACATGCCGCTGCGCTCAGTCATAACAGGAGCGACGGGAGAGAAACGCAGGAGCAAATAGAAAATGTCAAAGAGCTTGGGGATGGAAATTGCATTTTGCAGATGCCATTAAGCTCTGTCAGGAAAGAAGATGAAAATGCTAATTGGCAGATTAAGTTATGTTTTATTTTCTACGAGTTGCTGAGTAAGTCATCAGATGCTGCTGTTTAATCATTAATGTAAAACTTTAGAGAAATCCGTCAATTGTTTGCTGTTCATCTTTTACCCCCTCCATAAAGGTGTCTTGAAGTACAATACCCTGCCAGCAGGAAAAGGAGAAAGAGTGTAAATATTTATAATCATCCCAGGAACTGATAAGTTAATCTGCACAGCACAAGAATATTAATTATAGTGCCAAATACTCAAGCTATCAGTCAAGGACAATTGGGATATCATTTCTACTTTACCTAAAAGTACACACATGGAAACACAGGTGGTTTTGAACATATGTCCACCCAGAATTTCTTCATCTGTACAATAAGTCTAATAACAGCATATACCACATTGGGGTGTGTGTGCATCTGTGTGTAAACAACACAAGTTAATATATGTGTATGGTACAGAGTATATGCTCATTGTTTTATCTGTCCCTAACACTATATGATGCAGAAAGTTATACATCAAAATAAAGTTATAATTATGAGACTTGCAAACTATTTTTTCTTTTTGTTAATAGATATATTAATCCACAAGCTTGTATTTTTGAAAGGCAACACATAGCACACCTTTTAAAAATTAAATTGATATATTCGGTAAAGAAAACACAAACACCTTGTTTTCTTGCCAGCATTCTCTTCCAGATCTGGAAATAATGTTCAGTATGACATTCTCTGTACTTTTCATAGCATCTTAACCATTGTCCCCTCAGGTCAAAGGTTACTACTTAGGGAAACAACACAGATTCCTCAAACTTTTTCCAAACCCATCATCAAAAGACCAGAAATCCATATTTTAATACTCGCTCCTTGGCAAGTTTACGAAGTTGGACAGAGCAATGGATTGA
Organism: Myotis yumanensis; assembly: GCF_028538775.1. Taxonomy (NCBI): domain Eukaryota; kingdom Metazoa; phylum Chordata; class Mammalia; order Chiroptera; family Vespertilionidae; genus Myotis; species Myotis yumanensis. Next base: position 78,453,003 of record NW_027223759.1, read on the forward strand.
GTGCCCTCTCCTTTTGGACACATCTGCAGCCCAGTGTGTGGGGTGCTGTGTTAGCTTGTTAGGGCTGCCATAACGGAATACCAACTACCACAGGCTACCACAGGTGGTTAAAGAATGGATATTTATTTTCTCACAGTCTGGAGGCCAGACGTTCAAGATGAAGGTGTTGTCAGGGTTGGTTTCATTCTAAGGCCTCTCTACTCAGATTGTAAATGACCATCTTTTCCAGTATCTCCACCTGGTCTTTCCTCTGTGCCTGTCTTTGTCCCAATTTTCTCTTCTTGCAAGGACATTAGTCATATTGGATTAGATCCCACCCAAAGACATTGTTTAATATTAATTACCTCTTTAAAGGCCATATCTTCAAGCACATTTACATTCTGAGGTACTAAGAGTTAGGACTTAAGCATATGAATTTGTGGTAGGAGGCAGAATTCAGTTCAGCCCATAACAGGGTTTTTTGTTTGTTTGTTTGTTTGTTTGTTTGTCTTTTTGTCTTGTATAGTGTATCCAAAATTCTGGGACATTCAGGTATTACAGAGTATACCCAATCTATCTCAGCATCAGCTTTAATGAATACATTAATCAATGGAGTAATTCATCATTTAATGTGTCATTGTCAAATATTCTCTCATACCAAACAGAATTTTGACAATTTGGTGGGTTTATCTTACTCCCATTGTTCAACCCATCCTCCTCTTCCGTTTCTCTCCAAATGCCTTGCCCATCTCTGACCTCTGTCTTTTGTTGGAGTGATTCTCCTTTCTCTTCTGTAAGGCTTGGCTGTTCTTTATTGAAACTGACGGTGTCTTCAGGAGGTAAGGCTCCTCTGCTTACATCTCTATTATGTTTTTCTTTTCCTAAATCAACTGGAAAGCTGTGAAGTATTTGAGGCATATCTGGTACTCCCTCTTCTTTTTAAGTGCTGTCCCTAGCCCCTCCTCCCTTGCCCACTTGTCACTTGGCTATTCCGTACTTGCTCCTTGTCCACCCCAGGCCTGTGGACACAGGAGTGGGAGTAACTAGTGAGGCGAGACAGGAAGGCAGAAGCAATTGTAATGGCTCTCTCAGTGCGTTCCCTGTTCTAACAGCCCACGTGTTCCCCTTCTCATGCTTCTTCAACCGTTTGATGAAAAACTTGATTCTACTTTCTGAAAGCTTAATGGAAAAATTTTAATAGCTGATATATGTGGGTAAAGGAAATAGTTAATGGGAACTCTAAATGCTCCCTTAAAATGATTCCTTTTTATTGTCTTACTTTTTTCTTTATAATAAGAGGTTCATAGTAACTACAGGGCATTTCCACATAAAGCGTATATTTAATCATTTGTCCTATGATTATGGCCACCCTTGGGCAATAAAATTCTAATATTATGATTGCTGTAAGGTTTTTTTTTTCCCCCATGAAAGTTCCCAGCATTTAATGATATTTCAGTACTGCTCATCTGAGGTTGAAATGCAAATCCATTTTAAATAAATATAAGGCATGCCTCGAGTCCAGCGGTTCTCAACCTGTGGGTTGCAACCCCTTTGGCGGTTGAACGACCCTTTCACAGGGGTTGCCTAAGACAATCCTGCATATCAGATATTTACATTATGATTCATAACAGTAGCAACATTACAGTTATGAGGTAGCAACAAAAGTAATTTTATGGTTGGGTCACAACATGAGGAACTGTATTTAAAGGGCCAGAAGGTTGAGAACCACTGCTCTAGTCTCTTCTTCAAGTAACATTCAGATATACTTTTTTCATTTGCAGATGGACCTGTGGACTCACTGGATGGGTTGGTTGCTTTTACTTCTTGTTACCAACACTTCATAATTGAGTTCACAGGGTCCGATTCCCACCCCCCCCCCACCCCCATGTTTCTATTCCATGTTCATTTTTTAATGGTCTTAAATAGTTAACACTTTGCTATCAAAAATAGGTCAAGTATTGCCCAGGCTGGGAAACTCCAGAAGCTGTATCTGAAGGCAAGAGATTCAGACAATGTTAATCACTTTCAACTTACTTCTCGTTCTGCCTCTGTCCTTGAGTCTCATTATTTTTCCTCTTAAAATATATTGTTTTAAATATCTTGATCCTCACAAGAGTGCAGATGCTCTGTTTAAAAGAAGACATAAAAATGCCAGCCTATGTCAGGCTTCTGGGTATTGTGCTACTTCCATTTCCCCAAGTCTCCATTCCCTATTGTTCATCTGAAACTGATTTAATGAGAGCAATGTTCAGTGACTTTTGGGACTGAGTGTAGGATTTCCAACTTGCAGGACACCCTATAAATCAACATGGAAAGATTATTGTGGTCTGCTCTGCAGTGAGAGGCAGCTTGTTGGAATGGAGAGAATAGAGCTTTGGAGGCAGAGGGGCATGGTTTAAAGTGTCATCCCTTACACCCAAAGGTGGCAGGTTCGATTCCTGGTCAAGGCACTTACCCAGGTTGGGAGTTTAATCCCCAGTTGGGGCACATGTGGGAGGCAACCAATCTCTTTTACATCCATCTCTCTCTTTGTCTCTCCTCCCTACTCTCTCGAAAATTAATTTTATTTTTATTTTTTTATTTTTACATTTTCCCTTGGAAACACTAAGACCTTTAAACAGCAATGCCATTGGGCACTGAGCTATGGCTATTCACATCTCTTTGCCTAGTAATGAGATTTAAATGCTTCTGAGGTCCTTTCTCACTTTAATATACAGGAAAGTAAAAACAACAACTGTGCTGTGCCAACTCAGCCAAGGGTTTGGTGAGCCTGAGGGGGCGTGGCAAAGAATGTAGAAAAGACAGACAAAGAATAAGTTGGGGCTCTGTGGATCTCCTGTGCCTGCCTAATGCCACAGAGAGAGATCCAGATGGCAAGCTGAGCCTTTATTTTATAGCCAGAGATAAACAAGGTAGTGGTCACCATAGTTACATGTTCTTGTGAGTTTCACTTGTTTTGGCAGCACTTGCTGCATCTCCCTCAGCCCATTAGCTACCAGATAAGATCTAGGGAGCATCATAAGGTCAAGCCTAATTATGCTAAGAGGACTTTGCCCTCTAAGCTGGGACTTGTTTGTGGCTTTGCCAACAGGTCAGTCCGAGGCTTAACCCTATAGCCGCTCCCTACAAACAACAACAACAACAATAGCAGATGCTAAAAGTACAACATTTGGCGCAAGCTTTTGGGAGGGAGAAACAATAGCCAGGTGGGAGCAGCCGTGTTTCATCTGCTAAAGACCAGTGGGGCAGGGTAAGAGCTGGCAGTGGAGGGCACAGCCTGGCACTCGTAAATTGCATTCCCCGGGGTTTCCCCTAATGCCTGCCATTGAGAATCAACTGGGTTGCCTGGCAAACCCCCAGGTCCTTTCTGGAGGTTCTGACTCAGAAGGTTTGAGGTTGTGCCAGAAATGGGTAATTTTAAGAAGCTCCCCAGGTGAACTTATGACCACGTATGATTAGGAAACACTGAAATCTAAACCCTCGCTGCTCAGACCATGACCCACAGGCCAGCAGCAGCACCTGGGAGTTTGTTAGGATCAGATTCGGAGCCTTAGGTCCGAGCTGGGGCCTAAGATTGCATTTCCAATCACACCCAGGAGATGCGGTGCTTCAGGCTTGTGCACTCACCTTAAGTGAGATCCTGGTGGGCAGGAGGGGGACTGAAGGGTGGAAGAGTCATCATTAATCCCACTCTGTGGGTGATGTCGCTCCCACGGACGGACAGGCTGTTAGAAGTGGGGTAGAGGCCCTTGGAGATGGGGGTATAGAATGATAGATGCTTTATTATTAACATCGTGCAGTCCAGAATCCCAGGTTCCTGTAAAGTATTTCAAATGAAGAGCTGGACAGTCTCTGAGGGAAGGTCGAGGCGTCTGCTATGTCAGGACTCCAGTCGTTGTCCCCATTTGCTCAGCTCAGTGGAAGGCTCTGTTGCTCTTCAATGGAGGGCATCCTCGTAGCTGCCTTTCCTCTGCCAGGAATGCTGAGCCATTCATCCCCAGTGCAGCCTCCTCGCCAGAACCAGTAAGAAAGACAGCTGCTTGTACTTCTTTATTATATAAACACTAGAGGCCCGATGCACGAAATTCGTGCAAGAATAGGCCTTGTTTCCCCAGGCTGCTGGCACAGGCTTCCCTCTGGCACCCGGGACCTGGGCTTCCCTCACAGCACTGGCTTCGTCCGGAAGGTCGTCCAGAAGGATATCTGGCCTAATTAGCATATTATACTTTTGTTATTATAGATTGCATTTCTGTATTGATTGTAACTGCAGGAGGTAGCGTCATTGCTGATCCGTAGTGACATCCATTGGATGGACTCAACTTTACTGACTGCTGTGCAAATGAAAGTGAACATTTCAGGCTGAAGAAGGGGAAGGTGGTAGACCAAAGGCAGGTGTCACGGCCCAGGTGCTGCTGATGGCTGTAACCAGTGCTGAAGCTGCTGCCTGTCTAGGCTCACAGAGAAGGTGCCCTCCATACATCCTTCAGCAAAACCTCAGCGCCTGTGGCTGGGTTCAGAGCCGCCCTTGAACCCAGCTGATAGCCCAGAAGCCTGTGATTGCCACTTACTGCCCTGCATTCAGGTCCCAGGTCCCACCCTGGGGGAGGGGATAGAGAACCACAGGGTAGAGGAGGAGTGAGTTCCCAGTGAAGGGCTTCCTCCTCTCCAAGGTCACTAATGTCCACTGCATGCATCCACAGTGACTGAGCAAAGCCATGTCCCATGCACCAGTCAATACAGAGCGGTGCCGTAGACTAGGAATGCAAGAGTCTAGGGAAGGCAGGGTTACAGCAGTAAAAATGAGCTGCAGTACCTGAAAACCCCTCAGGAGACATGTCCCAAAGGCCTGTACTCAGAGGCAGAGCTGGCCCTGTTAGCCGGTCCTTATTGTCAGGCCCATGTGGATGCACAGGGAATTGGATGCATGCGTTCCTTGCAAGCCAGCCCTCTGACTTCTATACAGTATTTGAACCCATCCTTCCCCAAAGGTTAGAGTGCACGCTTTGGAGACAAATTCCTGGTTCCACTTCCTCTGCTGTGCCCGTTGGGAAAATGGCTTACCATGTTAAAGCAGCAGCTTTTCTCTATGAAGTTGCAGTAACAGGGCCTTCCCCTCCCTCCCAGGTGGCTGTAAAGATTGCATATGGCAGTGATGCAGGGATCCCCGCCTGCCTTTATCACCATTACATCCCGTAGCTCCTAGCTCCCGCACTGCATACAGCAGGTGCTCAGCAGGGTCCACGGAGCGAATAAATAAATGAATTCTGAAAGTGCTGGGCATACAGTGTGTGCTTTAAAATTTGCATTTCCTTTGTTTTCTTCCTTGATGAGAGCTGATGCTCCCGTGTACTGTAACAATGTTGCTTTATCTGACTAAACTCGGTCCTTGGGAAGCCCACGTGAAATGTGGAGGCGCTCCTGGGAGTTTCCCTGCGCCTGGGTAGAAGCTGGCCTCCAGGCTGCACGCGGAGGTGAAGGCCCCGCGGGGGTTCCAGGAGTCTTTCTGGCCAGTCTGTCTGACTCAGCGGCTGTGAAACAGACTTTCCTACGCTGACAAAATCCTTTAAAATATTTTTGCTTAATTCTAAGTAAATATTTTTCAACGATTTTCTCAGTGAGTCAGTTTTGCAGTCTCAAAAACTCAGAGGAACTGAGAAGCCACTCAGGCCTCCACCTCCCGAAGTGGGGGTGCTCCTTCCCTGTGCGGTTCCGGAGGGGCAGCTGGTGTTGGCACAGGAGGCTGGCTCCTCGCCCGCCCACTGCGGGTTTGCACAGAGACAGGTAAGTTAAATGCAATGAGGTTCAGACCTCTGCTTGAAGTTTCCATTTCAGACTTTGGTTGTAGGTTGGAAACGGAATGGGGTCAAAGAATGGAGGTGAGGGCAGGTGTTTTTAGAGTTCAGACCTGGAAATCAAGTTTTCTCTCCGGAGCTCAGGATCTGTCTCACTCGGCCAAGGTGACTTGGCCCCACTGCCAGAGGAGTTTCTGGGAATTTCTTGGGGATAATTTTAAATTGCTGATGCCAGGCCCTGGGTGGGACAAACACTTCTTACAGTGAGAAGGTGCGACCAGCCAAAGGCTTGGGTCCTGTAGAAAATTATTGGGAATGTTGTTATTGTTATTATCATTACTATTATTCTTTTAAAACATGTGTTTCTATCCTTTAAAATGTGATTTGGCCTCAGACCAGGAGTAATTTAATTTACCTCTGTCTCAGATTCCCTATTGTGCTGGCTCTGCCCATTTTAGCAACTGTAACAAAAATGTGAGAACATGCATGGATTGTCTGTTTCAGTGATCCGATCCATGCAGCTAATGTTTGCTGAGTGTTTTTTTCTTTGTGCCAGACAGTCGTCTCGATGATTTTACATATTTTTTCCTGTTTAAATTATTTTTACTGTTTTCACATAATCACCAAAATGGAGTTACAGAGAATTGTGAAGTACCCATAAGTTATATACATTATTGTCTTATTTACTAAATCATTTTTCCTGTTTTTATCCAAACTTGAAACTTTGAAAACATAGTTCAATAAATGTTTGTTGGATGACTGGATGGAAGGATGGATGGATAGATAAATAAATGAACACTTATTTATAGCTGGCCTAGATGTAAGACTGTGAATTATAGCTTTGTTTCCAAACTCAAAATCATAGAGGCCTTGGAGCCTGGATTGAAGGTTTAGTCCACTGGTCCTCAAAGTGTGGTTCAGAGGCCAGTAGCATCTCTATTACTTGAGAGCTTATTAGAAGTGCAAAGTCTCAGTGTATGCCCCAGGTCTGCCAATCTGAAACTCTAGTGGGCGGGGGGGAGAGAGGGGCAGCAATCTGTGTTCAAACCAGTCCTCTAGGTTAGGTTAAGTTTGCTAACCACACAGCCTCATTCTATAAATAAGAAAATGGAGACACAGAAGAGTCAAGCTCCTTATAGCTCCTGTAAGTCCTAGGGCCCGATCCTGGCTCAGAGTGTCATTTGCATAGTTGGTACTAATACAATTGTTGATATAACTATGGATGTTTTACAGATTACAAGGACTATGCCTATTTAATCAAATCTATTGACTTTCTGCTAAGCAAACCTAGTATATATAAAATGGGCTGTTCAAGAAATGATGAAGCGTGATATTCACTTTACAAAATTAATTCTACTTAATGTATAAAAATTAGATAGAGCCCTAGCTGGCTTGGCTCAGTGGATAGAGCATCAGCCTGTGGTCTGGGCGGTCACAGGTTTGATTCCTGTCAAGGGCATATGCCTGGGTTGCAGGCTCAATCCCCAGTGGGGGGCATAGAGGAGGTAGCCAATCAATGATTCTCTCTCATCATTGATGTTTCTATCTCTCTCTCCCTCTCCCTTCTCTGAAATCAATAAAAACATTTTAAAAAATTAGAAATATTTAAAATATTTTAAATATTTTAAAAAATGAAATATTTACAGAAACAACTGTTGGGTAAACTAACACTTCATTTAAGATTTAGCTAGTCAAGTTTAATATTGGCCTAAGAAAGGGCATAGTTAATGTTGAGAAAGTAGTGCTGTTAAATTGGAGTGAATTAAAGAGGTATTGCTTTGGGAATTGATCTGGTTGCTGTCCTGATTTTTTTTTTTAAGTAGGGTAGAGGGGAAAGCATTAAAGACATTGTATGTGGTTAGGGAATATAATATTGTCAAGTTTTGGATGTAGCAAAAAGGTAGCTGACTGAACTATGGAAATCAAAGAAGTCAAATGCTTTTAACAGCCAGCCCCCCAGGAAACTAGTGTGTCCATACATCAACAACAGGCAGACAGGGCCCTTTTATCATCCATTTTCCCCCTTTCTTGTTACAAAATATTCTATCATATCTGTCTTCTTAGCAAATCTGTCTAGGAGATAAGTGCAATTTTCAATACTAGTTTTCTTCTAGCTTTAGTACAATTTTGGCTTTTTTTTTCTTTTTTCCAAAATTGTTACTAAAATCTGTTTCTGTCATTATATACTCAATAGTAATGTGACAAAGCACTTGACTACTCCAGAGTCTACAGCAACAAGATTTTGCCCATGCTTTGTGATCCTCTGATAAGACAATATGTACGTTCAAAAGTGCACCATTCACTTCTAATAGGAGACAGTAAAGTATATTTTAAGCAGTAAAGATGGGACCTCAACAAAGAATCAGCCTGGATGAATGTAAACTCAAGTATTTAACTGTGTCTAACCTGGTGGAAGGGCTGGTCCCACTGCAGTGTCCTGAGCAGTAGTAGATCTCATAGCACAGTAGCTAGGGTGGGCATGGCTGTGATGCTAACTGAGCTGTCTATGGGGCATTGATCTGGGGTGGAGCCCTCCGAGAATGAGCCCTCAGGGAGAGTGAGCCGGCATTAAGCAAAACCTGGGTCAGTGACTGGGTCTCCTGGGAGAAACCTTTCCTTCCGTAGTGGATAGTGGATGAGCAGAAGCGCTTCCTGGAGTTAGATCTGGCGAGTAGAACTCAAGTTTAGGACTGAGCCCACCCCCCACCCCCAGGAGAAATTGGGAGCATTTTTTAAAGAAACTAAGCCCAGTGGTGAGTAAAGGACACAGACTGGGAGCAGTGGAGGAAAGGAGATCATGGTAGAGTGACTGACATGTCTCCGTTTGCCCACAGCTTCCCCAGGGTTGGTGCTGAAAGCTTTATACCCCGAGAAACCTCTCAGTCCTGGGCAAACAGCTCAGCTGTCCAGGAGGCCATGTGGAGCCCGATTCCCATATTTCCCAGTGAGGGTTGCAGACACGGAACTTTGCCAGCAAGAGGAGGCCCAGAGCCCTCCTGGCAGGGTGCTCACAGAGTGAGTCAGGGAGAACCAGCATGCTAGAAATCCAAATTCCCTCCAGGCTGGGCAGGCAGGGAATGAGCAGTGACTAGCGTTCAGGTATTCAAAATAGCAGTTTGGCTTTGTTTTTCTGGTAAATAATAAATGACAGCACTGAGTCCTTCCAAAATAATTAGAGGCTAATAGACACTCCATCTGGTCAGTGACAGCTGAGACGACCGGAGCAAAAGCGTGGCTTCTACTTCCTGTGAGTTTTGCATTCATACACCTGCTGCCCAGGAGTCAGCGCAAGCTTCCACCTCTACCATTTGCAGTTGGTTTTGTTTGACCCGAATGAATGCCAATAATGGAGGCTGGAATTAGATTCACCTGCAATGTACCCTCAATTTGCAGCCTTTCAGCCATAAAAAGGAGTGTCCTTTTCATGTTAACTAGCCTGATTCTTAAGTGTGATTTGTTATTATAGGAAATTTAATTTTGCATGAGAAGCATGATAACTATGTGGCATTTGCATACTCAGAACAAATTCCCAAAAATATTTGCATAAATTCCCTGATGTTCTTTCGACTCAACAACCTCATCATAGTAAATTGCCTTTTGAAAATTGATTTAACACATCTGCCTTGTCCAAGTGTGGCTAATTTTCATCAAAAATAAGAATTAGGATAGTTAAACTATTATCCACTGGTAAGGGAAATGTCTGAGCTGCTATCCCAAATATGTATTTGTAAAAATGGAGTTCCTGTCTTGGGTGATTGTCCCACTACCAAGCAGTTTCATGACTCTTCAGATCCCAAATGTTGCACAGTTCATCCCTTGAAGGGTTTTAGCCACTCAACACTTTTAAGAGGGAATACTTACAAATATTTTTAAAGTAACAGCACAGGTGCACCTGCTCTATATTTATCATAGGCACTCATGCTGATTTTTTAAATGGCACCTTCATCATTAGTACAAATGTCAGCTTCCCAGCAGTACAGCTTTGTTGGTTTTGCATTGGGATATTTTTTAAAATGACGTATTGTGTAAAAATTAGATATTTAAAAAACCTCAAATTGTTTCATTCTGAAGGCAACTCAAGAAACTAATTATGGATTTAAGGGATTAGTCGCACTTAACTTGGGCAGGGGCATCTGTGGATAATCAGTGGCTATAGTTGGCTATTAATTCATTGATCATTGATGGGGCTGGTTCTCCAAGTTAAGTGAGACCAGAATTCATGGAGAACTTGATAAAACCACATAGCTGTGTCCTGCCTGTAGAGTGTCTGCAGCAGGGGCAGGGGCAGTGGGCCAAGGATGAGAGGGTTTGCATTTCTTACAGCTTTGCAGGTGACCCTAATGCTGGGAGCAACGCTGAATTAGGTCCTAGTTATTAGAAGGATGTATTTTTGAGAAGTGGTTGTTTAGCTGAAGCTACTAGTAAAGGACCATTTTGATCAGTCCTGGCAAAGCCAAGAGGAGGCCAGCAGGTGCTCAGGTGATGGGCAATGATGAAGTTGCTAGGTAATTCTCCTCAAGGATGAACTGGCACAGAGATGGGAGCTCTGGGCAAAAGGTCTCTCTCTAAATTAAAAGTTGCGGTGAGTTATGATATTTCTCTCTAGACTTTCCAATGGGAGTGTTAAAGCCTCTTGAAACCACATACTTAATTTGTTTTGCCCTTTAAGAGAAAATAAACTTATTTTCTCCTGAACCAGAGAGACTTTCCAGAGTGAAAAAGGTGAAGGGATTAAGCAAAAACAAAAACAAAACAAAACAAAAAACCACCCCAACTCATGGACACACAACAATATGGTGATTATCAGAGGGAAAAGGGGACGGGGGAGGTAGAAGAGGGTAGAAGGGGAGATAAATGGTGATGGAAGGAGACTTGACTTGGGGTGGTGAACGCACAATACAATATTCGGATGATGTATCATAGAATTGTACCTGAAACCTATATAAACTTATTAACCAATGTCACTCCAATAAATTTAATAAAAGATAAAGTAAATACATAAATAAGAGAGAGACTTTCCCCTGTCAAGGCAAAAGGGTTTTCTAATGACCTTTCAAAGGAGAGTTGTACTGTTTCCTTCTGTCAGCCTCTAGGTCACCACAAATAGAAGTACTTTGTAATCAGGCGTGTTGGTCACTGTGTACCACAAGGCATTAAGGACATTTTGGAGGAGAATCTCAAATTTCTTCACATATAGCAAGCTACGGAAGTGCGGGTGGAAGGTGTCAGGAAACATTGTATTTGATCCAGGCTCTATGAGAGAAAAATTAAAGAGGTTGCTACTGAGGTTCTTTTTTTTTTAATTTTAATTTTTTTTATTGGGCATCTTCTACTTCATAAGTTTTTTCCCTCCATCTTCTAAAACCATGCTAAAAATCTCCCTTGTATGATTTGTAGTTGATTCTGTAGGCCAGCTTCTCCTGGAAGCTATTTATCCTGATAATAGGAAAGCAACTACAGTATAAGCTCAGAGTCTTTGGAGGCAAAGTAGAAGAGCAAATTATTATGTAATTTCAGAGCAATTGTATTTTATCACTGTTCCCCCTTCCCACTTCCTCCCTTGGCAGAGTAAGACTGCAAACTAGAAAGAGGGGGCTGCCCCATGGAAATAGTAGGCATCCCCCACCGAAATCTCTTTATTTTCGGAAGGCAGGGGCCCATTGCCAAAAGAGCATCCTTACTCTTGCTCTCCTGTCTTCTGGTTCTATTTGGCTTTTCCTTGGTCATATTTAAAGATCTTAAAATGAACAGTAGCAGCCTGCTTTGCCCCTTGCCCATTCTACCATAATGGTCTTGTGTAGGGACCCATATTGAAATACCCGTTAACTGGTCCTCAGGGAGCTGTTTCCTTCTGCAGAGTTGGCCTCTTCCTGGAAGGTGTTAGGCAAGTTCAAGTGTCTTCAGCACTGGGTTGTCACAGTGAAGAACTGGCCTTGGACTCTGCACATGACATTAGAAGGCCTCCAAGATGATAGCTCTGACTGGGATGGTTCTACTGACTAGGCCCACGGTGTCTGCTGCGGAGTCTCCAGTGAATTCAAGCTCTGCTTTTCTTCTTTCCTGGCACCCACCCTCACACAGAACCCAGTCCCCAAACCTGCCCCAGCCTCCAGGCCCTCCTCCCCAGGATGTGATTCATCTTCAGCAGAGAACAGTTATTTCTTGTTCTGACTAATGAAGTCATAATTCTTTATTCCCTGCTTCTTGTCTTTAGTGTGTATGGGGAGGGGTGTGGCCATGGAATATTATGTTTAAATGGATCACACAGACTGTGGCCCAAGAGAACCCTCTTACTCTTTCTGTGTTCCATCTGAGCTTGGAGTTTCTCTAGATCAGCCCTTATCTTGGTAGTTTCCTCTTGGGGATGTTTTGGGTTTTGGTTTTGTGTGTTTTGCCAATAACATTTAAACCTTTTTTCTGGCTCTCAGAAATCTTCATAGTTTCTAGTCCTCTTTCCTATTTTGCAATGTCAATATAGATCAATTCTATGTGTGTGCATGCACACATATACCCTGCAGCAATTACATTTGAGAAGGTTTCTGGAAATTGGGTACCTCCTCAGGGCCTCCATTCATTATCTTTTGAGATGTGTGTGGGGGTGTAATGTGGGGGCACAACAACACCTCTGGTCCTCCCTAACACATCACTGAAGTTAATATGGAGACCAGATTTAGGGGTAAGAGGAAGACTTGTTGAGCAGTGGTGCTAATTCATATGTTCTGCCTTTCTTTGTTTTAGAAAATACAACAATACAGAGCTAGTGTTTTTCTTCACCAAAACAAGTCTGAATGTTTGAATCCTTAATTAAAACAACATACATGTGATCAGATTCTGAGTACTGCCTCTCCTCTCCCCCCAGGCATGGGGGGAGAATATTTTTGAAACACCTTCCTCCAGGAGGAACCTTCTTTCCCTTCCTGTGGTTTATGCACATGCCCATCAGTGAGAGAGGCAATGCAGCAAGTGACACATTCAAATCCTTGAATCCACAAATGCTTTCATGCTCAGAAAATGAAATCCATACAAGGTTTTAATGTGTTAATCCATAAATGTATAAGCCCCTCACCCAGTAGGAAATAGCCCATTTCTTGATGGGAATTCCTGACTAAGGATGAATATGAAAAAAATATTTTTAAATAATTTTACAGCTCTCCTATGTGGCTAAGGGCATTTTCCTACTAAAGGAAGCCTGAGTTTTCCCAGGAGAGTTCCTGGCTCCAACATGGGTAGAACCTTTTGCTCTTGTTTGAAAACATCTTTGTATTCACAGTCTTGTGCCCAAATAATACGGGAATGTCAACAGACCCAAGGCCCCAACTCTGCTCAGTGGAGTAGGTGTTGTGGGTAGTTCAGGGGAACGTTTGGTTTGTTGATTGATTGTTGGTAATAGGTTAGTTTTGTTTTGTTGACCTAATAGGTCCTCAGAAATAACAGAATCTTCCATCTGGGAGACCAGACCATTCTCCAAAAGCGCTCCAGGCAGAACTGGCAACATCTTCCTCCCTCATTTTATTTAAAATTAGATCTCTGGGCCCCACCTCACTCCCAGACTTTTTAAAAAAATATATTTTATTGATTTTTTACAGAGAGGAAGGGAGAGGGATAGAAAGTTAGAAACATCGATGAGAGAAACATCGATCAGCTGCCTCCTGCACACTCCCCACTGGGGATGTGCCCGCAACCCAGGTACATGCCCTTGACCGGAATCAAACCTGGGACCCTTGAGTCCACAGGCCGATGTTCCATCCACTGAGCCAAACTGGCCAGGGCCTCACTCCCAGACTTAACCAAATCTCTGAGCTGGGCCTGGAATCTGCCATTTTTCAAGTGGCTCAGTAGTGTCTGGGAACACTGTGCTTTAAGAATCACATGATATTTTCTAGAAAGCTTTGACTATATTTTCCCCCACCTCCAGCATCACATTTTCTCTTTAGTCTCCCAAGTAAGGACTTTGGGAAGCCCACCCACTGAAACTGCTTTTGTCAGGCCACTGAAGGCCTCCAGGTTAGCAAATGCTGTGGTCAAGTTTGGGGCCTGCCTTACTTGGTTAATGATTGTAATTAACACTCCCTTTTTCTTGAAACACTTTGTTCTGGAAAGATCCTCTCAATGCTCTCTCACTGGCTTCTCCTTCATTTATTGGCTTACTAGAGGCAAGGTGCACAAATTCATGCACGGGTGGGGTCCAGCTAGCCCACTCCAATTGGGGCCAATCAGGCCTGGCTGGCCGGGGGGTAGAGGGGTGCCGCGGGTGCCCCCTGGTTAAACTCTGGTGGAACTCCCAGTCAAGGGGACAATTTGCATATTACCCTTTTATTATATAGGATTCTTCTCCTCCCAACTTCTAATCACTGGGTCCTTTTCTCTGCAGTATCATTCCTTCCTCAGGTGGTCTCTATTACAGTCTCATGGCTCTAAACACTACCCCAGTCTATGGGATCCCCAATTCCTGTCTTCCAAGCCTGTTGCCTGGAGGCAAATGTCCTCAACCACATTTCCTCTCCCATGTGTCAAACTTATCTGCCTACAGGAGAACAATTTCAGCACCCCTTGCACAAACATGCTTCTTCTATAGACTTTCCTCTGTCTGTAAATGTCACATTATTCAATTGCTTAGGCCCCAAACCAAATATCTTTGATTCTTTTCTTTTCCTCATTCTCACATTCAGTCCCTTGGTAAAGTCTGTCACATCGACCATTGGATCACATCTTGACTCCAACAACTTATTCTCCCTGTGCTGTCCCAAGTCCAGGTGACTATCATCTCCTCCCAGTAGCCCCCGGCTGGTCTTCCACCTTCTGTGGAAGCCGCTACTTTGGATCCCCATCCCCATTCCTGCAGTCACCATTTGCCAGAGCGATCATTTTCAAGCTTAAGTGAGATGTTTCACCCCTCAAATCAAATCCCACCGAGATCACGCCCTACTTCTTTGAGAACAAAGGACAAAGTACTAACAAGGACTGTGAGACGCGTCCGCTCTATCTGTCTCCTCCCCACACCCAGGGTCTGTGCTCTGGTCCAGCTGGCCTCAGGCTGACCATGGAACTTGCCAGCACACTCTTACCTCAGTCTTTGTTCTTCTCTCTGCCTAGGATGGGCCTCCCAGTCCTTCAGGTCTTTCCTCAAATGTCTCTTCCTGCACCAGTCTATGTTAACCCACTTCTCTACTTCAGTTCCTCCTTCCCTCTTCTCGCTTAAATATTTCCACATAACACTTTCACTCACTCATTTAGTCTCTCCTCCACAAAAATGTAACTTTCATGAAGCTAGAGACTTCTGTCTGTATGGTTCATGGCTGGCTACCAGGCCTAGAAGAGTGCCTGAACATAATTGACACTCAAAATATCTGTTGAATAATTCAATTTGTCATTATTACACTGGTCTTACTAAATTCTTAAGAGGACCGTAAATGGCAGTGGGGGTACCTATTTGGCACCTACTGTAGGTCTTGTGCTTGGTGCTGGGATTGCAGATAGTTTATATCTGGGTGCTTTCAGGAAAAGCAAGGATCCTGGCTTCTCCAGGGTCCCAGGGCAGCACTGGGGGAGTATGGTGATTTGAGATAAAATTAGAACATAACTGGGCAGATTTTGAAGGACATTGATAATGGTAAGCTCAGGGGCTATGACACATTGTAGTGAGTGAAATTGGCATTCTGTGACCCAATATTTGAATAGAAGAAATCGTGTGAAAAGTACAGTGTATTGATGCGATAGATCCGTCAGTCAATTTCTGCTGTGATCCTGAGATTTGGACTCATCCTTGACCTTTCTTTGTATGACCAAACTTATCTACTTAAAGTAGCTGGTGACCTAGTTGAGATTTCCACTTACATAAGGCTCTGGCAGCACCTCTCCATCAAAGCAGGAATCAAGGTTGAAATGAGGACTCTCCTAACCATGTCATTTTTACTTTTATGGTGACTGATCTTTTCTTTTGGCTAATATATATTATATACAATCTACTGCTATGCTGACAAATGATATGTTAGTAACTGGCAGAACTTTAGGATACTTTGAAATATGTTTCATTTCTACATCAAGAAAAAAAGTCAAATTATTTTTTCCACCTAAATGAATTTCTTCATTTGACCAATATATGCTTATCTCCCAAACTCTTATAAAAGCAATATATAAGAGCCCTGGCCCCTGTGGCTCAATTAGTTGGGTGTTGTCCTGTGCACCAAAGGGTTGCCAGGTCAATTCCCGGGTGGGGCACATGCCTGGATTGCAAGTTCGATCCGTAGTTGGGGCATGTATGAGAGACAATGTTTTACTCTCACATTGATATTTCTCTCTCTCTCTCTCTTTCTATTTCTCACTCTCTCTCCCTCTCCCTTCCTCTCTCTCTAAAAATTAATTAAAAATCCTTTTTAAAAAATGCAACATATAAGAAAATAGTCTAGCCCACTTAGAAATATAGTAATCACTTCTCAAAATTTTACATTTAAAACAAAGTATAATTCTTGTGTCTTTTCCTCAAAAGGTATCAGTAATAGCACCTTTGTCAAATTTGATAAAATTTACAATATGCTGTGTTAGGATTCATTCCATTTGTTAGAATAGAGTGCTGAATATGAGACTACAATTTAACTTCTGCCCTTGTCCTTGCTGAGCCACAGGAATCGAAACAAAACCAAAGGCAAACTTATATTGATTATACAATTAGAATGATTTTGGGGGTTGATTCCTGGCTTTGTGTTGTGGCTTTGTGTATAGCCAAATCCCCCTAAGTGAGGGTGATGGGTTCATTCTGCCTCTAGTCTCTATTTTACCCATATAGAGTCTACTGTGAGGGCAGGGTGAAAACTGCCTAAAGTGTCTATGACCATTATAACCTTTTCAATTAAAAAGTAGTACTGCCCTAGCTGGTTTGACTTGGTGGATAGAGTGTTGGCCAGTGGAGTGAATGGTCCTGGGTTCGATTCTGGTCAAGGGCATATGACTGGGTTGCGGGCTTGATCCCTAGTGGGGCAGCCGATCAACAATTCTGTTTCACCATTGAAGTTTCTATCTCTCTCTCCTTCTCCCTTCCTCTCTGAAATCAATTAAATATATATCCTATCTAATAATAGACAAACATGGTAATTAACCTTACCTCTGACACACTTCCCATTGGCTAATCAGGGCGATATGCAAATTAACTGCCAACCAAGATGGCGGTTAACCGCCAGCAAAGATGGTGGCTAACTTGCATACTGCAGGCAGGGCGGGACAGTGTCATCCCACCTGTCCCGCTGCCATCCAGGCCTGCTATTTGCAACCCGGGCAGCAGGCGGCCCGTATGGGAACAGACCCAGGGAGGGCGGGTGGGACCGCAGCGATCCACCACCAGCCACACCCAGAAACGGCCCTCCAGCGGGGATCCCGGGGTTGGCCGGTGCTAATGCACAGATCCACCACCAGCCACGCCCACAAACGGCCCTCCTGTGGTGATCCGAGGCTGGCAGGTGCTAATGCACCGATCTGCAAAAAGGCACACCTGGGCTGCCTTCGCCCTGTGGGAACTATGCAGCCAGGAGAGGGGAGTGGGGCCGCTGGGAGCAGGGCAGAAACTTCCCGGGGTTTGCGTCAGGCAGCCCAGAGCAGAGTGTGAACTATCCCCACCGGTAGCTGCTTGCTCATTCACTTGCTCATTCATTCACTCATTCACTCGCTCATTCATTCACTCACTCGGCAAACCCTCTCAAGTCCCTGGCACCAGGCCAGGCACTGAAGTTGAAGCAGGATAAGACAGAGCTATGTCCTCAAGATGTTAGTAATTCAGTATGCAGCCAGGAGAGGGGCCCCAGGCCGCTGGGAACAAGGGGGAACTTTCCCGGGGTGCGCTTCAGGGAGCCGGGAGTGGGGCCGGAACTTCTGCCGTGTTGCCATAGCAATGCGGCAGAAGTTCCCACCCCTTAGCTACTTGCACATTCACTTACTCGCTCATTCACTCACTCATTCACTCACTCATTATTCACTCACTCAGCAAACCCTCTCAGGTCCCTGGTACCAGGCCAGGCACTGAAGTTGAAGCAGGATAAGACAGAGCTATGTCCTCAAGATGTTAGTAATTCAGTAGGGCGAAGCAGGCACGTGAACGAAGCAGTTGTATGCACAGATGCAGTGTACTGGGTTCTGTGAGGGCTGTAACTAACGCCGACTTTGTTCTCTTGATAAAATGGGGCCTCGGGAGCCAGGCCGCCCAAGCCTGTAGGCCTGTGCCTAGGCCAGGAGTGGCCGGAGTCCTGGAACATGACAGAGGGTGCAGGTCGGTCTGAGGGGTCTCGCCCCACCCTCACCCTCACCCCCGAGTGCACAAATTTTTGTGCACCAGGCTACTAGTATATATATAATTTAAAAAGTAGTACTAGAAGACCAGACTGATAGCTTTATATTTTCAGATTCTCTTGTTATGAGGCAGATTACATCCAGCTAATGAACTAATTACTTTATGTATTTCACATACCTTTGTTGAGTCCTGGTGATGTTCTAAGTGCTCTTCTAGGCAGGTTTGGAAGATACAAAAATGAAGTAAGGTGCTTTGAAGCATTGTGGCACATCCAAAGGCCAGCTACACAGGATTGGGCCACAAGAGGGTGGTTTGGTGTGGGATACGTATTTGGAAGGTTCTGGATATTTGGTAATTGTTGACGACCCTGTAGTCTACTGGATTTTCCCATAGAAAATGAAGGAGCACCTAGGGTTGAACCTTACTCTTGATACAAAGTGGCTGGAAGAAGGAGAAAGGAAATAGACCAACCGTGGGCAAACTACGGCTCGCGGGCCGGATTCGGCCGATTTGAAATGAATAAAACTAAAAAAAAAAAAAGACCGTACCCTTTTATGTAATGATGTTTACTTTGAATTTATATTAGTTCACACAAACACTCCATCCATGCTTTTGTTCCAGCCCTCCAGTCCAGTTTAAGAACCCATTGTGGCCCTCGAGTCAAAAAGTTTGCCCACCCCTGAAATAGACAGTATCCCCAGAGTGATAGAAGGAGGCAGGAAACACTTGCAGAGAATACCAGAGAGGGAATGAGTGCGATTTACAATGTCAAGTTCTGCAGGAACTGGTCATGAGAGATGGAGCAAGCAGTCTCCTGAGGCTTGTGGTGTCCATGGTGGCTGCAATGCAGCTGTTCCACTGAAGTGTCTGCAGTGGGAGTCAGGTTCAGTTGTGTCAAGAGTGTGTGGGGAAGAGGATTAGAGATGGCTAAAGGAGAGATGGTAGCACTGAGATCAAGCTGTTAAGGCTGGTGTCCCTGAATTGATTTGTTTGTTGTGTTTAACATGTATCATTGGAGGAATTTATGTTGGATCAGATGCCAGTCAAGAATGAGGCACCCATGTATTACCTTGCTATTTAATTTCAAACATGGGCATGTTTTAGTCTTTTACATTCACCGTGCAGGTGTACCTTCTTATTAAGGTGACAGAATAATTTTTGAGGGAAGCATCACTTCTTGTGGTAGTCATTTCCTGACTGTGGAAATTCCCGTAGGTAGGAGAATTCTATAGGTTTGAACAGCTGGCCTCCTGGTCTCCTGGCCTGAGCTGCTTTGTCCAAAGGTGAATTGGGAACCCTACATCAGTAGTGACAAGAGTGCTGATAGGGTTTAACAGGTTCTGCCCTAAATTACACTGATTATAACATGAAGAGTATTTGGAGGGATTTTAGATCTCGGCAAGCTTTGATTTAGTATTATAGTATTTTAAACTCTACTTAAAACGAATGATACATGAAATTCTCATATCATTAGAATTCATTTATAATAGGGTTTGCTTAGAACTGACCCAGGTCAGACAATAGAAAGTTTGCATTAAATAGGCTTATGTTACACGGATATGCAAGGTTCAGCATACTTATAAACCTCTAAACACTTTAATTGTTTCATCCTAATCACTTGAAACACGCATTAAAGAGTGAAAGGCACATTTCCTGAAATAGATTTTCAAGATTATTCTAATTTGCATAAGTTTTAGCCAAGGAACAGATGTCTTTTTAATGTTGTACCTTCCTAAAAAATTTTAAAACATCTTACATGTCATGGTGTAACTTGGTGTTCCTCCTCAATCCTAACTTGGGTGAAATGTTTTAGCAAAACACTGACAAGGGCAAGTTAGAAAAAGTAGGGCTGAATTGTTTCAATTCATCTTACCTTTACAATAATATAAAGAACTCTGTTTCATTGTGGTAGTTTACATCTTGCTGTCTAAAATGTAATTATAATAAAATCTTTGTGGATGGTATTTTCTGGGGCTGTATTTTTCTAAATAATCACTTTTTAAATTTGTATAGTGAGCATATATTATTTTAAAATTATAGAAAGAGAAAAGTTTTCTGAAGAAATTAAATACCCCCTAATATTACCATAATGTTTGCTTTCTTTTCTTCTAATCTTTATATATATTTTCAAAATTGTGATAAAAAGGATTATGCAATTTTGCATCCTATTTTCATGTTACAATTTGCTCTGTATTCCATTTTATTACATGGTCTTTTCCAATTTAAGGAATTTTATAATTCTTCAGATTGATAAAGCATGCTTTCTTTTAAATCATTCCTCTATTTTTGGAAGCTAAGAATTTCCATTTTTTTCATGTCGTCATAAATTTTAAAATTTCATTATCTATTCAGATGACTCCTAGACGTGGGATTTCTGGGTCAAAGGTGCTATAGATATTTTAAATTTCATAACACAAATTACCAAATTACTTTCCCCAACTCTTACATATGTAAGCAAAACACACACTTGTAGTTAAGCTTACTGATTAGCAAGTCAAGTGTAGAAAATAACTTCGGTCCCTTGTACAAATGGGTCTTTGCATCCCCCTGGTTCTATTTCTCTTCCTGCTCCCTCTGTCCACCACAAAAACACAGAATGTGTACTCTGCATCTTTCTCCTGGGATTTTTATGTTTGTTTAATTGTACAATCATATTTACATCTTTAGATATAAAATTTGCTTAAATTCTTTTGAATCTTCCTTTTATATTATAAATTTCATATTTTTAAAATCCATCACTCTGGTATGGTATGTGTGTACATACACATGCACACACATATGCATATATAAATGGCATATATTTTATTTATCTCTTGAAAATTCAGTATATATATGGATATACATATACCTTTAAGTTTAAAATATATGTACATACATATATATATATTTTAGTTTTTAATTAAAATAGATGCTTTATATTCTGAATTTGTAAATATCTGAGGAAAGCTTTCTGTTCCATTGTTATACAACAGCTACTTGATTAGGGATATTTATGAATTAAGACTCAAAGGTCTGTCTGTGTATCTCATGTCAATGGACATCTGGGTGGCCAGAAGCCATGGAGCCAGCCATATTAGCTCCTTAGTAGGAAACCCCTTTGTCTGTTTGGATACTTGCAGTGTTTTTCCCAAGTATTGTTATCCAGCTCTTGTCCCAGTGATGTGTAGTTTTCCTAGAATGTGCTTAGGCTCTTTCATATACATAATCAAGTCTCTCTCTCTCTCTCTCTCTCTCTCTCTCTTCTACTCAGAAATGTTGCTTTAATTATTCCTTTGATTATTGTGTATACATATTCCAAATCTTGTCAAATACTCAAAAGCTATAATTGTTAGTCAAACTACATTTTCTGCATAATTATCCATCATGTCTTTATTCATTTTCATCTTTGTCCTTTACTTAATTTACTTAGATTGTTTGTCCTTCACAGGACTGTGTATATGTTTTCATTGCCAGTTCTCTTATATTATTAGAATAGAATGTTCAACAATAATAACTATCCTCAGTAGGGTCTTAGTGCTAAGTGACATGGGAAGTGCCTTCTGGGTGACATAAGGCTTGCTGAATCGACAGTCTTCATAGATAATGTGTTATAGAGAGTGAACACTGACAACAAGGAAAATGGGGATATGGTTATATGTTTTCCTTCTAGGTGACAGCAGTTTTAGTCTTCGCTAACTGAATTATCCATATACTAACTGATCATACCATAGAAGTGCCAGAAGGGTTAGTGAGTATTTAAGTACTGGGCCTGGGTTGGGAGATTTGATTTATCTCTAGACTAGAGGCTTGGTGCACGAATTCGTGCACAGGTGGGGTCCCTCGGCCTGGCCGGTCATTGGGGCCTATCGGGGCCGATCAGGGCCAGCTGGCCGGGGGAAGGGACTGTGGGAGGTTGGCCCATGGGAGGTTGGCTGTGGTAGCACACTGACCACCCAGCCAGTCAGGGAGGCTGCAGGGGGCGCGGGAGGTTGGCTAGCCACAGGAGGTTGGCTGCGGGAGTGCACTGACCACTAGGGGGCAGCTCCTGCATTGAGCATCTGCTCCCTGGTGGTCAGTGCGCATCATAGCTACCGTCTGGTCATCCGGTCATCTAGTCGTAATGGTCGCTTAGGCTTTTATATATATACATAGATGAGACTGAAAAGTAGACTTCATCAGTGTAACAAGTTTAGTGCCAACACACCCAATCAATTGCTCGCTCTTCTCCGAAGCACCATTTCATGGTGGGGAGATTCTCCCCAGAGTAAAATCACAATGTAAGGATCAACAAGTTTTCAGTTCTACTGTTGCAGTTTATATTTCTTTGAAATCTTAGCTTACTCACTTCCTTACTTTATCATCTTTACAACTTACCCTGTTGTTTTATAAAATTTAATTCTGCTATTTATTACTTCAGCATTTGTTAAACCTTTCTACACATTTCAGGGACCAGATCTTCCCAGCTACCACTAAACATGTCAAAGCTCTGAGTAACACGCTCTCCTGTGAGTGAGGGTGATGTTTTTGTTTTCTTGTGCTCCGGTACTTTGTGTGGTATGAGTCAGATGACTCATTCTGAAATGATTCTTCCAGGCCTTGGGATCACCAACAGATAGTGTAGATTCCTCTCTCTGTCCAACTGCATTGTAGAAATCTTTCCTCCAAGCTGCCCGTTACCCAGTGTCTTTCAGGCAATTTGGGAGCTCTGTTTCCCTGTGATGGAATCTGGCCAGACCCTTTCCTCCTGCCTGTGCTTTGTTACTCTGGAATAGTGAGTCCCTGTGTAATAAATAACACCAGCATTGTACTTTACACTAAAGTTCTTGCTATAGGTACTGTAACTACAACATTGAATTTGCTGTGGCTGTAGTTCTGCTGTACCACTGCCATCACCCTTCATGTTTTGTTTGAGTTAATCTTCAAATGGATGGATAAGGTGGTTCACAATAGAATAACCCAAATTTTACTTACAGAATGGTAGGGATTTCTCATTAGTTAACAAACTTCTCTAATTCAGGGGCCAGATGATGAAGTGTGAGCGCACTGCTTAAGTTTTCTAGGTAGGAAAAAAATGACTTCATTTAACCCAAAGCACATGTAAGTACCATATATTTTTCCTCTCAATCCATTTCCGTTGGAGAGGGAGAGGGAGATACTTTGGGGAGGAGTTGATGAAGTACAGACAATAGCCAAATAAATACTCAATTAAAATATATTGGATGCTAGAAGTAAGAGTGGAGAAAAATAAAGATAGAAAGATGGAAAATTCATAATTCTTATTTCCCATTGTTACATGGTTTAAGCCTTGTCATCATAGTTATTTTTATGTGAAATTGGGTGAAGCTCTGTTAAATGGAAACAGCCAATATTGTTGCTTGAAGTCGCTTTTAAACCAGAATCCAGCTATGCTTACATTTAATGGTTGAAAAACTATTGTTACTATTAATCTCTGGTGTGTGATATATTATGAAAAAGGCTGTGCTCACCGCCTTGCAGAAACTATGATATATGCTTGCTCAAGCTATTTTATTTAATCCTTACAACACCTCTAAAATAAGTATTATTTATCCCTCTGAAGCAGAAGAAAATAAGGCTTAGAGTGATTAAATAACTTGCCGGAGGGAACATAGCTAGCAAAAAACCCAAACCAGGATTTGAACTGAAATGTCTTTGATCCAAAGATCGTATTTGTGTATTTGTAATCACTACACCTTTCCCCTTCAAGCTCTGACTGAGCTAAGTAGTATGAGCAAATTAACAAATCAATTGATTTTAATCCAAACTGTTTTCCAGAGCTTGCACATGATTTGGCCCCTGCCTATCTCTACAACTTTATTTTAGACCACATACCCCAGGCTCTCTGCCCCAGCCCCACTGGCTTCCTTTTTCTTCCTTAGATACCACATTTTGGAGACCTTTGCATATGCAGTTTCCTTAGTCTGCAGTCTTCTCTTTCCTCTTCCCCCTCTCTCTATATGCTTGCCTCCTCCTTCTCTCCCAGGTCCTAGTTCACATAGCATTTGCTCAGTCTTTTCCTGACTACTGTATATATGGAAGCTGCTCTTCCCCTGTCACCTGTTATTTCTGTCACAGCATGTAACCAATCTGGGATCAACCTGTTCACTTATTTCTCAGGTCTCATTCCTACAGATGGTAAGCTCTCTGAGAGCAGGAACCTCCTGCCTCTTGGTTATTCCTGACTTTACTGATCATATATGTCAAGTTCTGCTCTAACCGATGTGGAAAAAACAATTGAATGAAAATTGGATGAATGATTTTGAAACGTATATATTTGTTTCTACTTGAAAATAGTGCCTTTCAAATTTTTTCAATTAAATGTATTTGAAAATATCTGTGATAATTTTGAGTACTCTAAGTTTTTTATTTAAACTTTGACTTACTAGCGTAATCACAAACTACAGTGGGGCCTTGACTTATGAGTGTCCCGACTAAGGAGTTTTTTGAGATACCAGCTGTCTCTGAGCCGATTTTTTTTGCATTGAGTTGACAGAGTAATTTGAGTTAAAGAGCTCCTTAACTAGCTCCTTGATGAGCTTGGTCTCAGAACGAATTAAACTCGTAAGTCAAGGCCCCACTGTATTACAATTTCCTGCAGTAATAAATTTTTGCTTTGGTTTTGGCATTCCCAATGGTCTTGTTTAAATAACTTGAAAATGATTATTTTAAAATGTTTTTATTGATTTTAGAGAGAGAAGAAGGAAGAGGGATAGAGAGATAGAAACATCAATGAGAGAGAAACATTGATTGGCTGCCTCCTGTACACCCCTAGTGGGGATTGAGCCTGAAACCTGGGCATGTGCCCTTGACCGGGAAACGAACCAGTGACTTGGTTCACAGGTTGATTCTCAACCACTGTGCCACACCATCCAGGTGAAAATTGATATTATTTAATAAGAATTAAACTCTTTAGCTAATCATCTGCAATAGGATAATAGTGTTATATAATCATAAAAGTTTTTAGCTAGATATGGACTTAGTATGCTCTCAACTCTCACTGAAATAATGTAGAAACGTAAGAAGGGTTCTCAAAAGCTACCTGGGTAGATCCAGGTCCAGAAACGTGGAGCAGGGCCCTTTCGGTGGTATTAGGTTAATCCTTACTGTGTTTCTTTCACATGCCCTCCCTATGGGTGCAATAGATTATGTATAGCATTTAATAAAAATAAATAAACTTGTATTTCAGAAAGAAAAGTATGAATAGTAATCAAAGTTCCCAGTTTCTCTAAAATCTATAAGAAATGAAATGGTAAGGTTCATGGGTGACTTAGCACTGAAACCATTGTACACTATTTCATCTAAGGCAGTTGTTACACAGACACATGGCCTACAGGCTAGACTTTCTGCTAGAAATCAAAAGTGTCAGATTCAGGATGAAAGAATCACCAAGCTTTATACATTGTATTTTGCTCCACAGTTAACAATGGAAACTACTACATTCGAACCTCACATTCTTATTTAGAAATCAATTTTTTAAAAAATCAGATTTAATAAACTTTGAATTTTTATGAATCTGTCATATGTGACAAAAGAATTCCTCATTCTTCAGAAGTATTTCTTGAATATATGGTTGTATTTATGAACATAAGTTTACCCACATTTCTAAAACACAAGATATGATTTGCCTTCATGTCTTCTTAGAAGCCAAAGATTTATTTTCTAAGAGTCAAAGAAAACAAAAGTAAACTACATTGTCTTGTTTCTATAAGGAGATGAAGAAGAGAGATGTCTTTCATCAATGGAAATGGTGTGTCCACTGAATATGGGCAGTGACTATTATAAAGCATTCTAAGTAGTCCAAAAATAGTGTTGTTGCTAGGAAGTGACTCTTGTAAGACCAATGCAATTAAGGCCTGTATTGTCTGTCTTATTATTCTTATAAGGCCAGCAGCAACATTAGCTCACTTAATGTTTATACAGCAGAACACAGATCTCAGTTTAGATAAATATGAAGTTTATCTTTTTTCTGTGAATTGGAGGAGTTTTAGGCTGACTCAGTAGAACTCTATTTCTCTCCAGTGCTTGTTTATAGAACAAACCCAGGCTATGGAAAAATATATTCATCCCCAAATAACTGCATGTAAGTCATTGACTACTAGAGTCCAAGGGATTAACTTGTCAAAAATCGTCCTTGTAGAGATAAAGCTTTCCTGTCAAAAAATCTTCCTTGTAGAGATAAAGCTTGTCTTAGAATTCTGGTGACTATTATAATGAGGATTTATTTGTCTTTGTGTGTCTGTATGTGCAGGAATACATGGACTCCAATAAATACATTGAGCATCTGCTAACTCAACTTGAGGAGAAACACAGAAGTCTCTGGAGGTGAGTTAAGCCCATGTCCTCAACTTATAGCAGCCTCTATAGCTTTGATCTTGATCCTGGACGCAGGGAATTGGAAAATGGTTTCTTGTTCCATTTGGTGCCAAAAGCATCATTGGGGACAAATATCACCAGAGGCAACCTAGAAAATTCTATTTCTCTAACTAAAGTAAAGCAACAGTGCCAAAAGTTGTCTTTGAGTCAAGGATCTGCTCAGAGCTGGAAGGATGATAGAAATTTGGACAGATACTGCTCAAGGTCAATTAATTAATTTGTTTAAGGCCATCTGGCAACCTTATATTGGAGCCCAAAGTTTCTGATACTTGCTTGCTTAGAGATTATTTAGGGTTTTCTGTAATTAAAAGATAGGATGCTACTTAAGATTCCTGCTTCTCTTTATATTAAAAGGGAACATTTTGAGAATGCTGTTGTATAGATCCCAATGTTTTTGTTATAAATGGAAGTAAGGAAAGGTATGTGACAATATTTGTGTAGGTAAGTTGGAAAGTGATCAGTATCATAGAAGTCATATTTTCAATTCATTCATTCCCTGGGGCCTCTTGGTAATTGAGACTGGCTAAGGATGTTTGTGATATTCTTATCTAGACTTTTGGGATCCATTCAGTTATGCTCTTCACAGGTGCTGCTATGGAATTTGAATTCCTTTTTCTAAATTCCTATAGCTCTTGTTGTCTGGAATAAACACACTAGTGCTCATTTATATGATGCCTCACATTGCACTGGAATTATTTCACATAATTAGCTTTGTCTCCCAATGGTCAGTATGCCCCTAACGTCCTCTACTTCTTATCTCCTCGAGGCAGGGAGCAGAGCGTTCTCTCTGTTCACAGAGATGGCAGGTAAATATTTGCTAACCCTGTGGCTCTTTTATCCCACCTCATCCAAATCCATCATCATTGGTCTCTGCATCAGGCTATGCTGCCCCTTCTTTTTGCATCCTGTAACAAATCCCAATAACCTTGGCATTCTTCTTCCTGAAGAATTCTAGTTCTTGGGTAAAGTGCCTGACACTTTCATTTGTCCTGCTCATATATTAGTTTTCCTACTAAAGAACAGATCTATGGTTATAGTGAAAGTATTCTATTTCTATACACAAAAATTGCTGGCAGGATACAACAGAAGTGTATAATTTTTAAGTTTGCTTGCCACTAACAGGCACGCCAGTTAATTTTCTGTAACTTGATGCAGTAGTTGCCAGATTTGTGTTTGAGAGCTATAACCTGGTGTTGATATAGTTTTCTTTTGTGAGCCAGTGTATTGTATTAATAATATTAACAACAATAATGCAATAATGCATTTATGGTTGTGTGCCTTTTAAATTTCATTTTCCATAGATCTACTACAAAGTATATTTAAAAGGTTATTTCAATGAATTGTAGCACTTTCTTTCAACTACTTGAACATTTTGTTATTTTCCAAGAGAAAAATACATAAAAATGATGAATGCCCTATGACAAAGGAAATTTAGAGTTTAATTTGGTCAGTGAGTGTGTCTTATACACATCATTGGGAAGGGGTAATGATTTTATGGGTTTTTGAACCCAATACCTGCATGGAAAGAATATTTTCCTGCTTTCTCAAGGTAGCTAATAAAACCTTTCTGGTCTTCTCCAACATGATTAAGTTAAAATCCCATTTCAGGCACAGATTTAAACTAACATAAAGTAAGAGCTCAGAATTTTGTGTGCAGTCACTTCCATTTTCTTTCAGAAATGGAATTATTGCTGGTGAAGAAGCCCAGCCTTATATATAGTGGCAGAGGATCTAATAAAATGGCATTTGAATAACAATAAAGGGCAATAATGGCATTTGAATAGTCAGACTAACTGCCAGTGAGAAAATGGAAATGGGTAGTATTGAAAAGAAAATGAAAACCAGTAATAGCAGATTTATATACTATTTATTGAATCATGAAATTATACTTGATCATATTTTGCAAATAGATCTGGACTTACTTAAAGTAGTAGGCTTTATGATATGATTACAGTGTCATAACTGCAACCATAGCTGAATTGTTTTTGGTGAAGAATATGTGAATGGCAGTGAGCCGTGTGGGAAATTCTTTCAGGTTGTGATTACATTTTTAAACTGCTTTCTTGAGTTTGGGTAGACTCTTTGGTGTGCAGAGGATCATGGGAACAGCATGTGATGTACACAAACACAACTGGAATGTCTGAAGTTGAACAAATGTCCCCATAACTCAATATAAAACTTTTTATCTGACTTCATTAGGTCTTTTATTTATTCCTGGTTCAGTTTTCATGAAGGAGGCCACTTTTCATTGCTCCTGATTTTAACTGATCGCCTTCCATTTATACTTGAGCTAAGGTAGAACTTAAAAGAAAGGACAAATTCTGAATATTTAGTTCTTCCAACAGTAATGATGGTCAGCATTAATTTATGGCCACAATCTTTGAGGATTGGTCAAAATCACATTAGATACATTTGCTGTTATTGACACTTGCTAAACGATTAAAGAATTTAGACAAATGGTAGAAGATTTGGGTACATGGCTTAAAAGCCTTTCCTTATTTTTTTGTGGAGGGGGCTACTTGTCTTTCTTAGTTTTTAGTCATTTCTCATAGCATAACCAGTTGCTGTGACACAAATATATTGTTGTAATCATACTCTCAAGATAACTAGTTATTTTGGGGTCCTGCTTAGTATTCTACTGAAATAGACCTATTAACTATCTCTGGGTTTTCAAATGATAAGGAATTTGTGAAGTCCAAAGATAGCTGTCTGGCCATGAGCAGTCATTTAGCTCAACTGTCTTTTTTGTCACCAACAGAAAACTTGTGTGAATTCATCTGAATAACAGGGTAGAGTGAGAATCTAGGACTCAGTCTAAGATTTGAGCAGGAGTCTGGGTGTGTTTGATGTGCTCTGCCCCTTCCTGCTTGACGATGAAAAGGATACAACCCATGGCCCCTTGTTTACTAGTTGATGTTGAAATGTGACAATATATTTCTCCATGTTTATTTGTTTTGCTGTGGAAAGTCAAGATTAGAAGGAAAGGCTCATTTTTCACTTAATGATTTTATATCATCTGTTACTATTTCTGATTTGACTAAATATATCAGTGACTGATAAAGATTATAATAAGACAGTTGCTGAGAATGTCTTTCTCCTAAATTTGAAAGAAACCTTTATCCATTTGCAGCCTCAAATTGAGAGTGTAGAACAAACAGTTGGAAAATACCAATTGAATTCATGAATATTTATGGTGTTAATGACTCTGAAGTCTTGTAAGTGAAATTATGTATAAAAATGGAAATAGCATGATACTATAACAATGGAAAGAGGACTGGACTGGAGGTTTGCGAGACTTGGACTCTTGTCCTCGCCTGCCAAGCTGGCTGTCAGGTGACATCTGAGACTGAGTTTCCATATCTGTAAAAGAAAGGCATCAATATAGCTAATATTTAAGATTACAGATCCCTGAGACCATATGAAACATAATGTTTAGTTTTACATTTATATAATGTGTCAGACATGTAGAATCTCATTTTTCTATAATACTTGAATAATGCAGCATGATCAACCTATATTATATATATATCCTGTATAATAAAAACCTAATATGCTAAGTGTCCTGTCATTTGGTCATCCAATCAAAGTGCAATCTACACTAATAAAAGAGAAACATGTAAATTGGTGTCACTCTGCTACACCCACCAGCCAATCAGATAGACTATGCAAATTAACCCAACAAAGATGGTGGTTCATTTGCATATGTAGGTGTGGAGTGAAGACTGAAGACTAAAGAGGTTTGGCTTCTCCGCTGCAGCCGCAGTGGAGAAGCCAAGCCTCGCTGCAGCCAGACCAAAGGCTTGGGTCCCGGGTGCCGGAGGAAAACCAGTGCCAGCAGTCAGGGGAAGGAAGGCCTTTGGCGCGAATCTTTGAGCAATGGGCTTCTAGTGTGCTAATAATATGCTAAGGCTGCTCAACGCTCGCTATGATGTGCATTGATCACCAGGGGGCAGACAGTCGACCGGTCGACCAGTCGCTATGACATGCACTGACCACCAGGGGGCAGATGCTCTGACTGGTAGGTTAGCTTGCTGCTAGGGTCCGGCCTATCAGGACTGAGTGAGATGGGCCAGACACATCCTGTAGCCCTCCCACGGTCCCTCCCTTGCTGGCCAACCTCCCGCATCCCTCCCTGGCCCTAATCGTGCACCGGTGGGGTCCCTCGGCCTGGCCTGAGCCCTCTCACAACTTGGAACCCCTCAGGGGATGTTGGAGAGCCAGTTTCAGCCCGATCTTGCAGGCCAGGCTGAGGGAACCCACTGGTGCACAAATTCATGCACTGGGCCTCTAGAATATATATATCACAGAAATCCTCAAGAATATGAGTAGAAATGACTAATATGACAGAAATACCTATCAGTTTTCCAGTAACCCAGCCAGATAATGTCAAAATGTTCATTTCAGATTTTCCTAGCTCAAATTAGAGATAGTGTTATCAAAAGCCTGTAAATAAATAAAGTAGTTCTGCATGAGCAAAATTAAATGACAATATCTGGCAAATACAGAGTGGCAACTGCCAGCCAACAGAGACCAGAGCACCAAAGTGACATTGGAACAGGCTCTGTGTAGGCTAGGGCTTCTCAGTTGAGACACTATTGACATTTGGGGCCAGGACATTATTTACCACAGCAGGGGGCGGGGGGGAGGGGCGGTGGCAAGGGTGGGGTTGTCCTGTCCATTGCAAGATGTTTGGTATAATTTTCAGCTTCAACCCACTACATGCCAGTAACACCTCCTCATTGTGACAACCAGAAAAGAAATTCCCCAGACATTTTCCATATGTTCTCTAGAGGTCAGAATCCCTTCTCCTCCCCTTTGAGAACCAGTGATCTAAATCATTGATGCAAGCACTTTTCCAAGCACATGCCCAGAAATACTAATACCCTTTTTAGGGTCACTGTTTTAGGTGTTTTAAAAACAATAAAGGTATTCTGTGGTCGTATTTGAAATACACCAGGTAAAACCAAGCTTTAAAATTGTTTTAATTGCAGAACTTTTCAGAGCCAGTTATATTGCTAACATGTGCTGTATACATCAAATACAGAATGTAAAATATAATTTTGGCTTCTTAAAACAAACTCAGTCATATCTTTCTTGAACTATCTACTCTGACTAAGGTTCTAGGAAACACATTTTGGGAAATGGTGATCTGGCCAGTTTGATAGCCAAATATAAACATGGCTCTACCCCCTCCTTCCCATTACTTCACTGTCCTGGGGTGGGTAACTAGTGAAAAAGCAGTTAGTGCTGTGCGAAGTCTGGGTTGTTGGTCAAAGGAGGAAGTAGGTGTCTGGGGAAGCCAACCCCAAGTTCTTCACCATTTTCTTGAAGGGTTGCCAGAGCCTCAAGACCAAATTCCAGTAATCTGAAGAACTGTTGATGACAAGTGATGTTTGCCCTAGTGATGCCCTGAACTCCTCCTTTCCCGGGAGGAGAAATGATAGTTTCCACGTGATCAAGGGGAGGACAACACTTTATCAAAAAGCATCCATAGATCCCTGGTTAAATTAAGACTCCCTAAGACCTATCCCTTCTAACAATAAAATGTTGATTTTAATGTATTCAAAATTCTTAAAAATAGACTTTTTCTTTGTGGCTTATGTATGATTCTTATTCTAAGGAAAGGGGGGGGGGCGGAAATGGGCAAAAACTTTTTGTTGGTTCTCATCATGATTCAAAATATTGCTTATCTAAGTAGAGTGAACATTGAAATAAAATGGTCTACATTCCAAATATTCATTCATGTACTCCCTAATTTTGATATATTTATATATTTGGGGGGATAGATAATTGGCACCACTGCCTACAGTTCATTTCAGCTCTAATCTTAATTTCCATAAAATCTGAGTGATATTAAAATTACTTACTGAGACACTGAATGCTATTCTATCCATAGGAAAAGAAAATCATTTGCTACCGTTATCTAGAAATTATCTTGCCTTTGTAAAACAGAGATAAGAAGAAAAAGCACGTATGCCCCAAGAAGTCAAGCCGAGAGCCTCTAGGAGAGTTACCTTCTATGCATCTTGAGTCTCAGAATCGTATTATCCAGACATCTTAAGAATTAGCATGTCTCTGTCCTCATGGGGTTAATTTATGTAGAAGGAGACGCCAAGTATTAAACAGGTTGCCTTTGCTGTAATCATAGACTTCCACTGGGAGAACTTAATTGGCAACAAGTAAAATTGCTCTGCATGAATTCTTAATGGTGGACACCACATAAAATAAGGACTGTGATTTGCTTTTCAAATTCCCTTCCAGAGGAAAAAGAGGCTACCTCTGGGGGCCAGAATGTATGGCAAACAAAGAGCAAGCTCAGTGCTCTGCACCAGCAATACAAGCTCTGAAAGCAAAACCTCACGCTATGCCAGCTCAATAACAGCACGTGGTTTCCCATCTCTGCATCCCTGTCTCACTCCACTGTGGTCAAAAGAGGCTCAGCTAGCAAGCTTTACATTATCTTCCCCTCCTCTCGACCCTTGGGCTGCATTTGTAAATCATAGCTAGATTCATGGGCAAGTGTAAGCACAAGGGCCACCCTGGAAACCCATCAGTGTCACTTCTCGGTTACCCACTAGGGGTTGTTTCAGAGATGCAGCCAGTCCCAGACCCCTGCCAAGATAAGAATCTTGCCTCTAAGTCATGCTTTCTGCCCATCACCAGGCAGAATAAATCAGGGCTCTGGAGATTGGGTATTGCTTCATGCTTCAATGGTTATGTCACTGTGGGCAGTGGTGGGGATACTTATTATAGACCGATGGTGCCGCTTTATAGGAGCAAAGCAGCATTGAGGATGTTTCTCAGATCTCTGGAGCCCTGATGGAATGGCATCACTGTCTTTAAGGTGACTTGTTCAGCAACAGAAGGGGCTTGTAGGTGTCTGGATTGACTGAACCAGATCACCCAGGTTCATATTTCACCTTATACTTTAGGATTGATCATCAGAGTTTATTTACATGACCTGTCTGATATGCTTGTTTTTTTTATTTAAATTCTTTATTGTTTAAAGTATTACATATGCTTGTTGATCTACTTAGGAGGTTGCCTGGTGTTTGAAACCAGAACCTCTGGGGCAAGGAGACACCAAAAATGCCAGACTGAAACTCTACAGGAACATTATATACACGCTCTCCTGTTTCTTAACAAAGCCACCCAGCCATATATTTTTTAAAGGGAACTACTAATCCAACAGAGAATGTATGCTTAGATCCTAACCTAGCAAATAGTAGACTATTTAAAATCATGTTGTATTTTGTCTTCTTCACTCCAAATCTTGTTTGAAGAAAAAAAATGAACGTGCATTTACCCGTAAAACACATTTTTCGGAGACTGTCCTTCAAAAGCCCAAAGGTTTTCCCAAGAAGTTGGTGTTTAATACAAGTAGGAACAGCTCTGGAGGACTGAGGGCAAATGAATAATTGATTATTGAATAGATTGAATTTGAACTGCCTTGAAGACTTTTAGTATATATACATAAGATGATGAGATATTCAGGTTTGGAGCTCTATAATTCATATATAAACCACAGTATAGATAGAGGCATTAGGTTAGCCTACAAAGATATAAAATTGCCCTCTAATAAAACTGGGGAAATAGTCCCACTTTAAAGATGGATTTACTGCAGCCAAGGAAAACTTGAGTTGAATAATATTGTACAAGTGGCTCCATAGATGATTTGAAAGTCATTCTACTTGTAGTTTAAACAGGTTTACATTCTTCAAGCGACACTCTCACAGTACCAAAAATATTTCAACATCAATAGGATTTGGGGGTCACCCAGAGAAATCTACTATTTAATCTGAAAGCATTTGGCTTGAAATATGTTTGTTATTTTTAGATCCATGCTTGTCTTAATACGATGGCCAGGAACCTAATGTTATTTATTTATCTGAAATTAAAATAAAGAGCCTCAAGCAAAAAGCATTTTGCAGATTTATTCGGGGTAATAAAGATCACAAATATCCCCTACTAAGTTGAAAGGAGGAAACTCCAGCAGGCAATCATATAAATGGCCCACTCAGCGGAGATGTGCGTGCTCAGGCTGAAGTGCACCCACAGTAGGAAGGACGGAGTGCCTTTATGTTTTTCCTTCTGGAAGGAGGAATGAACTGGGTAATTGACCATGGCCTTCTATTTAATTTTAATTTTAATGGAAAAAAACTTCCCACTAACTTGTTAGGCTTGAGAATCCTTGTGATTTTCTGTAAGGGATTGATTTTAGAATTTAACTCTACATATATCTCTACATAGGTAACTCTGGAGCTAAAAGAAGTAATTTTTTCTGTCTTATTCCCTACCATTGTTTTAACTTTCCATATTCAGAGGCCTGGGAGGGATTTCTAGGACACCCCCCTTCACCCCTCACCTCAGCTCTGGGGATGGGTGTTTGGGCCTCTGAGAGGAAGACCTTTAAAATGGACTTCCCCCCTCAGAGGCTTTAGTTATGGCAGATTATATACTTCTGTCTTATAAATTAGGCCTCATAAATAATCCCACAAAGAAGTAAGGGTGGGAAGGTGCCTGAAACAAAGAATCAGGAATAGGTTGGCAAAACTATAAAGCAGTGGGTAGAAAGCACCTGTTAGATATCTCAGAGCAGAGAAAACTTCTAAGAAGGTGACCCTCTGCCCGGCTGTGATGGCTCAGTGGATTGAGCATCGTCCCATGGACGGCTATTCGATTCCCAGTCAGGGCATATGCCTGAGTTGCGGGCTCCATCCCCAGTAGGGGGTGTGCAGGAGGCAACCAATCAATGAGTCTCTCTCATCATTGATGTTTCTATCTCCCTCTCCCTCTCCCTTCCTCTCTGAAATCAATAAAAATATATTTTTTTAAAAAAGAAGGTGACCCTCTGTCGCAGGGTCGGTTGAGGTTGGCAACCTGTGGCTGGTTTCATGGCATAGAGACCCTCAGTAATTTGCTTTCCTGGAAACTGACTGACTTACTGTTCAGGGT
Source organism: Myotis yumanensis (assembly GCF_028538775.1). Classification (NCBI taxonomy): domain Eukaryota; kingdom Metazoa; phylum Chordata; class Mammalia; order Chiroptera; family Vespertilionidae; genus Myotis; species Myotis yumanensis. Next base: position 78,488,373 of record NW_027223759.1, read on the forward strand.
TCCCCCCTACTGATCACTCACTGATGAAGAATTATATATGTACTCTCTATGGATATAATCCAAGAGTTTTCACCAGATGTAAAAGTCTGCATGAGAGAGGAAGTAAAGCCACCGTAGCTCTCAACTTTGCACTGCTAACAGCTTTGCCATCCGTCTACTCACTTAGACCTGGTGGTGCTCTGGTTCTTGCCTCCTCTCCCCTCCCCAATTCGGATGACACTTCAGCAAAATACTCCCAACATGTGCCCAACAGTGGCTCTATTCTTACCCTCACTGACCTCTATATCAGTTCTAAACACATAGCTCTCAATCCCACCCTGTCTTATTTTCTAATTATCTCATGCAGGTAAGTCTTCTACCCTTAAGATCTGTGATCTGTAGGGCCAACTCCTCTCATTCCTCATATCTCTCGTAGTGCTTAGCATAAGACATAAAACTTCAGAATAAAACTTTGTGGATCTTGAAAGCATGGAGACAATTGGAAGTATGTTCTAGTCATCTTTGTACCTAAGAGACTTGTCTCAGTAGCATGCAAATACCTAATGGGATTCACAATTTCAAGATAGTTACTCTTAGGAAGTTAAAGATGGGACATTTAATGAAAATGATGTTAATGATGTGCAAAGCCTGGAAGAATGCTTGCTTCGCTGCACTTGTTTATGCTGCTTTCAAAAGTCAATCATAAAGAAGTTTTAAGGCAAGTCAGGTCTGCATGATGAGTCTGCACATCATAGGAAAGGCTCTGACCAGTAACAGCTGTGGATTTCTGCCTCCAATTTTACTGGACTTATCTACCAATTGTATCTTGAGCTTCAGACAGCCTTATCAATAGAAGCAATGAAAGAATATCTCATAATTTTGAAAGAAAGGAATTAAGAAGAGACTGTGATAAGTGAAAAAATATAAATAAGTAGTAAATCCATGTTAAAAATCAAAGGCTAAACTAGTACGTGTTTTTTGTTGTTGTTGTTTTTTTACCTTGGATAAAGTGATTTAAAGAAAAATTGTAGACACATAGATCATGTTCCCTTCAAAAACCTAACCAGGCCCTACCCGTTTTGACTCAGTGGATAGAGCATTGGCCTGCAGACTGAAGGGTCCTGGGTTTGATTCTAATCAAGGGCACATACCTTGGTTGCAGGCTCAGCCGGGGAGGCAACCAATCAATGTATCTCTCTCACATTGATGTTGCTCTCTTTGTGTCTCTCTCCCTCCTTTCCACTCTCTTTAAAAATCAATGGAAAAATATCCTTGGGTGAGGATTAACAAAATAAATAAATAAAATTTAAAAAGTAAATAAATAAAAAAAACCAAATCAGGGCTTAACCTCTTAGGCTAGGGAGTTGATACTTACAGAGATGGTCTTGAGAATTTTGACATACACTTGAAGTCAGGGGGGGAGTTCAAAGGAAAGTTAAAAGGTGTAAAAAGAGAACAGCAACTAAAAGTAAATTATCATTTTATTAGTTCAGTGCTTTAGCCCCTAATTATCAAAAGGGGCTCTTTCTATCTCGTAAAGTCTTACTGGTATCCATTCTAGTCCAGGTGAGGCTGCTCTTTGTTGGCACACAGCACAATCAGAGTCTCTGTTCTAATTGTTTGCTGACTGTGTTGTACTGTTGCTAAATGTTAAAAACATTCCTGGCTTATTCTCTGCAATGTGGAATTTGGGTCCTGATTCTGCTACTTACTGTGTAGTCCTGTGAAGGTCATGTAGGCATTCTGGGCCTCTGCTTGCCATTGGCGATGAGACAGGGTAGAAGTGAGTGAGTCCGACAGTCCTCCCTTTTCTTAACAATCGCTGACTCTTACCTGTCACCTTGAAGGGATAGTTGAAAGGTTGGGTGATGAAGCCAGAAGAGAAGTGATAGATACATGGAATTACTGAGAGCTGAAAGTGACAATTTTCCTTCTTGAAAGAAGGCAGAAAATTATTTTTATGAACCTAGTTCTCTTTAAGCTGTAACTCTTGGGCTGTGTCTTGGCACTGAACCTCTGGAGGTAATAAAACAGCATGCTGGCAGATCAGGGCACCAGAGCAGGGCAGCGTCTGTGACCACTTTCAAAAGGTTTTCCAGGAAACTGTTCTATTGAATAATGTTTAAGTTTCCACAGAAGCTATGAGCACAGCTCAGTGGAAAAAAGAAAAAGAAAAGATAAAAGTCAATTGCATTGTATCAAAAAAAAAAAGTAGCTCTGTGGTCATGGTCCCTAGTAAGGGAAATTGCATTGTTTTATGATGTTTCTTTAGTATTCCCTGGAGATTCATGAATTCACTGGCTAATTAAAAGTCAGAATGTATATTTACCTGGACTTATTCATTATCTTCTCTAATTGATTTTCCTATATCTCTGCTCTGGAAATAAAGATATGACTGGGGTCAGTTACAGAGGCTTAAAAACAGAGAATCTTCAGACCAGACACACAATTTAGGATTTTGGCCTTTGGAGTCATTTGTTACCAAGATGATAAAAGTTAAAATGTACCACAAGTTGCATTTATCCAATAATACCTCTTTCACCAGTCTGCCTACAATTCTCATGCTTGAAATAAAGGAAATAGGTGCCCAGAAAAATCACCCATGAGATCTGCCACCTCAGGAGAGTCCTGGCATTCCTCTCTTAGCTCCTGTAGTGTCCTATCAAGGATTAGTTTGCCAAGTTAGATACCTATGGGAATCTGAGTTCTGAAAATTTCTTAGCAAAGTCAAGCATGTTTATAATAGAATAAAGGAGTCCTATTAGAAATGTTAAATTACAAATCTAAATATTTCTATTTGTAGCCACAAATGTCCCTACCAACCTTAATCTTTTTTATTACTCATTATTCCTATATACACACTCCCTCCTTGTCCAGGTCTTCATTCTAGACAGGCCTACCCAACCCTTTAAGGTAAAGCTTAGGTCCTCCTGATGTTCAAATCCATAGCCTGGTTCCTCAGCCCACCTGAGCTCTATTCTGCCCACTCCCTTCCCTTCCGAACTTGAGACTACACTACATATGTACACATAGTGATTTATATCTTATGAAAACTCCAAAATTATCCCATGTACCTTAATTTTGACTCTACAGATATTGTCAGCACCTGGCCTTCCACGTATGTTCTCTATAAAGTGTTGATAGCATAGGGTGAACATGGTGTTCAGCTGACATTGACTGATTTTCCTGAACAGTTCTATGTGGAACTCTTGCTGATAACACTGTGTCAAGCATATTTATGTCATCTGTCTATTAATGACATTACAAACTAGAAAGTGTCCGGAGGGCCAGTGACTAAAATGGACGGAGGTACTGAATACTAAGTTAATAAAGGTGGGAGGAATTGGAGATGTTTAGTTTGACAAATAGAAAAATAAGAGGTAGACCTGATAACTGTTTTTAAAATGCAATGAGTTGTCCTGTGGAAAGGCATTAGCGCCATCCTGGGATATTCATGAAGGGAGAACTGGTAAACCAGTTGTCTACATTTGAACCTGAGAGAAGCAACTGGACACCAGAAAGGTACACATACCACCCTCTCATGTGGAGAAGGGTGTTCTTGAGACAGTGAACTCTATACAAGTGTCAAAGCAAAACCAACGTGACTATCTTCCAGATGTCAGATGGAATGGATCTTTACAGTGGAGACGAAGAATCCAGACACCCCTCATGTCGGATGACTCGCCATCTGGCTTTCACTCTCTGGCCCTAATGCTGCTCTACTTATTTATTTTTTATTTATTTCAGAGAGAAAAGGAGAGGGAGAGAGAAATAGAAACACCAATGATGAGAGAGAATCATTGATCTGCTGCCTCCTGCATACCCCCTACTGGGGGTATGTGCCCAAGTCTACAACCCAGGTACGTGCCCTGACTAGGAATTGAACCATGACCTCCTAGTTCATAGGTACACACTCAACCACTGAGCCACACCAGCTGGGCCACTGCTCTATTTTTAATGGCCATTTTCTCCTCTGTGTACCATCCCTTTTAAATAGTTGAAGTCAGTTTTAGCTTTTTTCACTTTTCTAAAGGAAGCAATGTAGGTCCTCCCATTTTTCCACAGACAACTATTTTTCAGACCCCATTAATAATGGCCACCTACTAGACCTATTCTACTTTGTCAGTTTTCCTTTTAACACGTGGGCTCTAATATAAAAATAATATACTTTATTATGGCCAGATTACAAGTATAGTTTCAGTCATCCTTTGAGAGAGGGCTGTTATTCTATCTTTATGATTTTTCCCCTAGTGGTACTAATTGTTAATGACCTTTAGGCAAAATAGCTAAAATTCCAGCATTATGTCATGCATATCCAGTTACTCTCTTGTGAACTCAAGGAATATAAATCATTATTTCAAGAAAGAACAAGGAGTGTTTTAAATTTAGAATATCTGTTCTCTTTTTCCTACTGCTCCTTTATTCCATGATTTTTTTTAATCGCCTTGTCCATGTTTCACATCTTTTTCCCAATCCAACAGCTTTATTTATGGTGAAGAGGTCAGAGCAGAATTAATCATTAGAAGTGAATTAGGTTATTCCTGACTTAGGTAGAACTTTTATTGGACACTTACTCTGGCCTGCAGAAGGAAGAAGGGATCCAGCTTCAGATTATCAGTGAAATGGACAGTTATTATTTGACATTTACATCCCCAGTTAAGGAATATTGGGAAGGATTAATGTTAGAAACCAAGCTTCTTAGAAAATATTTACCGAGAGCACAGCCAACTTGGCTGGCACTATTGGATGTTCTGCTGAAGAGTGGAGTTAAAGTTGGGTTTTGCCGATGTTCATCATGACTGACATTTAGATTTTTTTTTCCAATTTCAGCAGAGCTTTTATTTTGGAAATCCAGTCTACTGCTCCTTCTTGGTGCTTCCTCCCCCAACCTCTGAGAGGCTTATTTCTGGCCCATTTACTACATTAGCGGGCAAGTTTATTTTTCTGGCTTGATGCTAAAGCATTGTTATAGAAGTACGACTTTCAGGCAGATCTAAAGTAGAACCATTATCTTCCTCCTCATAATTTTAAAGTTAACATCTGAAAATCACTTTCAATTTTCACTTTCAGTTTTGGATAACAGCTGAAAAATGATTGAAGGAAGCTTGCATTCATCTTTGTCACATTGGTGAAGGTCTTGCAGTAAATATATTGCAGATTATTTTTCCTGTCAAATGCTGCTACACATTATAATAAATTAATTATCGTGGCTGTTGTCAGATGGATGTTCCAGTATTTTCCTAGAGAAGGTATGAGTTTCGATCTGGCTAGAGGTAAAAGTGACTCACTTGTCAGCAGAAAACAGCCTGGGGGGGTCAGTTAGGGTGGCTTGAGAAGAGCACTCTGGAAATGAGATATATGATAGTGGGCTTCTGACAACCTATGAGATCTTTTTTCCCCAAGGAATGTCCAAGTCAATGCATATTCTATAGTGGGTTGGAGATGTGAGTGCTCTAGATGTATGAGTAGTATAAGGCCATGCTATCATATAGTGTGAAGAGATTTTTTTTCTAAATTGCTGCATGGCCCTTTGCATATATTTATGGGAAAACCACAAAAAGGTCAGAGGTTCAGGATGTCTGGAAGGTTTCCTGCTTCTCACTTGAGCAAACCAAAGAAGAAAGTGTGGATTAATCCTTATAAAAACTTTCCCATGGGATTTCCAAGAGTTGATTCCTCATGTAAAGTTAGAATGTTTCTGGTTGGGAACAAGAAAACTTAGATATCATGGTCTGGATTAATTTGTAGTCAAAGATTGGCTCCTTCCAGGTCCACCTTCTGTGCACAAAGCCAGAGACCTAGCACTTTCTCATGGCATCCAAAATGCAGCATGTGGATGGAGACATGCCCACATGGCAGTGAGAATTGTCATGGAGCATCCTGGCCCCAGGCCATCTCTCTCTTGGCAGAGTTGGCAAAGCTGGGCCTCTTTGATGTTAACTTCAAACATTCATAACATGACCCAAACGTAGCATGTTTTCTTACTAAGTGGGATGGGCCTGTCATTCATTTATATAAGCCCTTTAAAATTTATTTGTATTTCTAACTTTTCCCACTTCTTGTTGGGTAATAAGTTCCATACACATAACCCCTACTTTGTGGAACAGGGTTAACTTTTATTTGGCCTAAACACACACACAGGTTTCAGGTGGTGACCCCTTCAATTAGACATTTTCGGGTTCAATGAGTAAATCCATGTTTATTCATACTTTTGATAAGCTTACAGACACAAGTCACTTTGCATCTGACATACAACACTCACAGAATGTGGATTCATTTTTGTTTTCTTGATTCTTTTATCTTTATTTAGAATTAAAAAAAAAAATTCCTTCCCCTTTGGCATCCTCTTTGGCTTGTTCTCTGGATCTGTGGGTCTATTTCTGTTTGATTTGTTTATTCCTTTGTTTTGTGTGTTTTTTTTTAGATTTCACATGTAAGTGAAATCATACAGTATTTGACTTATTATTTGCACAATACCCTCTAGGTCATTCTATGTTGTTGCAAATAGCAAGATTTCCTTTGATTTTTATTGCTGAATAATATTCCATGGCTCCTTTATCCACTTACCTCTTGATAGGCACCTAGGTTGGTGTAAATAATGTTGTGATGAGCATACTAGCATCTCTACTTGAATTAGCGATTTTGTTTTCTTTGGATAAGTACCCAGAAGTGGAATTGCTGGGTCTTATGGTAGTTCTATTATTAGTTATTTTGAAGAAACTCCATACTGTTCTATAGTTGCTGAACCAGTTTACAATCCCAGCAGCAGTACACGGGGATTCCCCTTTCTCTACATCCTTGCCAACACTTGTTTGGTTTATTGATGATAGTCATTCTGGCAGGTGTGAGGTGATATCTTATTCTGGTTTTAATTTGCATTTTTCCTAATGATTAGTGATGTTGAGAATGTTTTCATGTCTGTTGGCCATCTGTATGTCTTCCTGAGAGAAATGTTTATTCAGATCCTCTGCCATTTTTTAATTAGAATGATTTTTTTAGGGGGTTAAGTTGTGTGAATTTCTTATATACTTTGGATATTAAATGTTTATCTGGTATATCTTTTTTTAAAATATGCTTTTATTGATTTTTTTAGAGAGAGAGAAGGGAGAGGGAGAGATAGAAACATAGATGAGAAAGAGAAAGAGAAATATCGGTCCTACACATCTCCTTCTGGGATCGAGCCCACAACCCCAGCATGTGCATGGGAATTGAACCAGCAACCTCTTGGTGCATGGGTATGCTCAACCAACTGAGCTACACCGGCCAGGGCTCAGATGAGTCTTTTGCAAATATCTTCTCCCATTCAGTAGCTTGTCTTTTTGTTTTATTGATGGTTTCCATCACTGTGAAAAACCTTTTTAGTATGATGTAGTCCCATTCATTTATTTTTTTCTCTTGTTGCCCTTGCCTGAGAAGATATAGCTAAGACCAATTTCAAAGAGTTTACTGTATATGTTTTTGTCTAGAAATTTTATGGTGTCAGGTCATACATTTAAGTCTTCAATCCATTTTGAGTATTTTTTGTATATAGTTTAAGGAAATGGTCCTGTTTCATTTTTTGCATATATCTGTCCAATTTTCCCAGCATCACTTATTGAAGACACTGACTTTATCTCATATATTCTTGCTTTCTTTGTCATAGCTTAGTTGGCCATATAAGCAAGGATTTATTTCTGGGCTCTGTTTTATTCCATTGATTTATACTGTTTTCACACCACTACCATACCATTTTGATTATTTTAGCTTTTTTGTATAGCCAATGAAATCTTGAGAAAGAACAAACTGGGTAGTATTATACTCCCTGATGTTTTAAAGCAACATATACATTCATTATTAAGATAGAAGTTCTAGTCTAGTCCACTCTGTAACTGGCTAATTCATTTAGACACTTGACCCCTTTATCTGAAAAGTAGAAATTTGGGCTGAAATTTCTTTTCCAGCTCTAATGATCTTTTGAATCAGTGATCATCTGGGAAAATGTAGACTGTGTAAGATTCTGAAATAAAATTCAAATTAAATTGTTAATTTGAGTTGTAATTAATATTTTTATATTGTGATTAATATTTTGGAGGCAGAATAGCAAGAAATTTTATAAATATAGACAAGTGTGGAATGAGACCTTCTAACATATGCTGCTAAATTATTATTTGTGGGTGGGAAAAAAAAGACAAGCCCCTTTTTCTTTTTAAAGCTTACTTCTTCTCTACCTTCTCCAAAAGCATCCCCTTATCTCTTCTGAAAATGGAGCTGTCTGTCTTCTGTCTCCCTAGTTAACCAGTAAGCTCCTGGAAGAGGAAATCATGTCTGCTTAGCTCTTCACCTGGAGCCATCAATCTAGAACTGATTGAGTTAGTATGGATGTGTGTGTGGTCATTGTGATCATGGATGGTCATGAGTGGAAGGTCATGGATTCAAAGCACTTGCACGGGTGCCAGAGCTGAGGCAACAGAAACTCTGATAGGAATGAACAATCCCATAAGACCACCACTTGCTATGTTTCTATGGATCCTGGACTCTGGGTCTTGGTTCAGTTTTTCTTTGTTCCATTCCTCTTCTTTCATTATCGCCTCTGCCCTTTTTAGGAGCAGTCTTCTACTTCAACTCTCACATTTAGCCTGATGGCAGTCTTGTAACCCATATATTAGATTCATTTATGTACTATATTACCCAAATATATATCCTATATACTAGCCCTACCTACATGCTCCACTCACTGTGTTTAAGTTGTATGTTTGCATCCTTTGACCTTCATATTTCATAAGACCTATTATCAGTTTTGGTGTCTTTATCTACCTGGTCCTCCATCTTCTGTTAAACTAAAGTATTACCCCATAGTGGCTTATCTTATGCCTCCTGAAATCAACATTACTTAGAAGGAAGGCCTTACAGTTTGATCTCTTTCAGTTGGTCATGGGCCTTTACTCAAGAATATTTCTCATTGGCATCCCTGGGCCTAAGACAGCATTTCTGACTGTCCTCCTTTCTGTTATTGTCTCTGAAAATCAGTGTGGGAAATTCAAAGCTTGAAATGGAACAACAGTAATACTTGACTATATGCCAACACTCTTCTAAACACTTTACGATGATTCATTTAATCTTTACAATGCTATGAGCTTTATATTTTAAAAGTCACTTTACAGAGGAGGAGAGTGAAGCAGACAGTTGACTAATCCAGCCTAATGGTTAGGTTTGTAATTGTTATTCTAAACATGTAGTGACTTGTTAGTAAATAGTTCCAGCTCTAGCCCTTGTAGGCACATGATAGGATTGCAACTTCTGCTCCCTTATGGTGGGAGGGGTCATGTAACTCATTCTAGCCAATAACTGGTTAGCAAAATGACATTCAACTTAAAGCATTTGATTGTGGATATACAGCCCTCCAATATGTTCTTTTGTCTTGGCATGGTACCCAGGAGTGCTCAAGATAATGGTTTATCTAAAGCTAGAGTTATAGAATGACTACCATGAGCAGAGGCCCTGCCAACATACGGTGTGAGGAAGAAATAAGCTTTGTTTTGCAAATCACAGATATTCTAGGGGTAGTTTATTGCCATAGCATAACTGGCCTTATCCTGACTCCATATACAGGCTAAAATAATATTAAGGCAGAATGGATTCTCTGTGGTGCCTAGAATATATTTCCTAAAAATTAGTAATTTATTATGGTACTACCTTATTTCAATCCCTTAAGTATCAACTTCAGCTTTAGTTGTTGTTGTTGTTTTTTCCCTTTCTCTTACCTTTAGTATATCTCCAGGATTTGTCTCAAAATGCTATTCTTTTCATAAAAACCTCTGGGATGCCCTAGCCGGTTTGGCTCACTAGATAGAGCGTCGGCCTGGGAACTGAAGGGTCCCAGGTTCGATTCCGGTCAAGGGCATGTACCTTGGTTGCAGGCACATCCCCAGTAGGGGGTGTGCGGGAGGCAGCTGATCGATGCTTCTCTCTCATCGATGTTTCTAACTCTCTATCCCTCTACCTTCCTCTCTGTAAAAAAGCAATAAAATATATTTTAAAAAAATAAACAAAAAATAAAAAAATAAAAACCTCTTGGACCTGTTCTTCTTAATATTGCTTTAAATTTACTGTAATTGCCCAAATAGTAGCTTTGCAACTTTTAGATATTAAAGGATATTCTAGAAATCTGATAAATGTTGTATTCCTAATTCATAAAAGTATAATGAAAAACTTCATGTTTATGATTTGGGAAAATGCATTAATCTCAAATGCTCAGAGGGCAAGATGAAACTATAAGCCACTATAATTGTCTTTGCAAAGAATGTTATAGTAGCTATCCATTCATTAGGAGCAATGTATTTTAATTATCTGCAAATAATATTAGCTGTAGTTATTGCTGCCTATAAAAAGTTAATTTAGGTTTAATGTTTAAAAGTTAATTAGCTAAAATGACTCTTATTCTTCTTATTAAAAATGGAATGTCTCTGACATGCCACAGGAGCATATACGCTGTAGAACAACTTGTACTAGAAACTTGAAGGCTCATTGAAATTTATAACATGATTTAATTACCATAATTGTTTTAAAGTGTAACTCAAAATTATAATCATTAGCAGTTTTTTAAAGTACACTTATTCATGTTTACAATAGCTTCTAAAGAGGACAATATTTTGTAGTGTGGGGGTTAGCAAACTTTTTCTGTGCAGGGCCAGATAGTAAATCTTTTAGACTTTACTGGTCATATCCTTATGGGCACTGTCACAACTACTCAGCTATGTAGCTGGAACTCAAAAGCAGCTACGACTATACATAAGTGAGTGCGTGTGACTGATATATATCTTTTTAAAAATATATATTTTTATTGTTGATGGCATTATAGATGTCTCCCAACCTACCTACTCCCACCCAAACCTTAACCCCCCCTCCCTGGTCTTCACCACCCTACTGTCTGTGTCCATGGGCTATGCATACAAGTATATAAGTTCTTTAGCTTATATTTCCTTGTCCTCCCACCCCCACATCAAGGTATGACTGTGTTCTGATAAAACTTTATTTGGTAAAATAGGCAAAATAGGTGCTAATTCCTGAACTAGAGTGAGTATCTAAAAACACACACACACAACAATTCTTAAAATGTTTTGAGTTCTCCACCTACCAAACCCTGAATGAATAAAGAAGGATTGTGGGTCATCATGAATCTGATTTCGTTTCTCCTCGTCCTTCTAAGACAGCGGTTCTCAACCTGTGGGTCGCGACCCCTTTGGGGGTCGAACAACCCTTTCACAGGGGTCGCCTAAGACCATCGGAAAACACATATATAATTACATATTGTTTTTGTGATTAATCACTATGCTTTAATTACGTTCAATTTGTAACAATGAAAATACATCCTGCATATCACATATTTACATTATGATTCATAACAGTAGCAAAATTACAGTTATGAAGTAGGAACGAAAATAATTTTATGGTTAGGGGTCACCACAACATGAGGAACTGTATTAAAGGGTCGCGGCATTAGGAAGGTTGAGAACCACTGTTCTAAGGCATCCTATAGAGCTGCTCTGCTGAGTCTAAGGCACTAAGGCTCCTCCATTCTGGTGGCTCGAGGGCAGTAAAGTGGACGAGAAAACCTTACCAACAACTCAGTTCTCTCTGGGAATCCCTTGCATGGGCCTAAATATTATATAAACTCAATTTCTCCATATATAAAGCAAGCAGGAATAGTGGTACTTGATCCCTTTTAGCAACCATATGCTTTCTGTGATTCTAGTATTATAAACATTAAAAAGTCAAAACTCATGAACATCACATCATCATCAAGTAAAATTTATGAGGATTAATAGATCCTTGTGAAAGCCTTTTAGCACTTAATAAGAAAGATACCACATTACTCTGTTAGAGCTCCTAAAAATGTTTACATTTATTATTTCTATAGGACTGCATTCTATAGGTTGTTGGGGAACTATAGAAGCTATCCCATGCTAGGCTAGAAGATGCATAATGAATTTGCTAAATCCGAGTTTAGTTTAATTATATTTGCTTTCACCTTTATATAGCCCTAGCCCTTTCAGGTGTGTGTGGGACTGATCTGAATCCTCATTTTGATGGGCTTGGGCAAACTTAAAATAAGCATGTGCACACTTGAGGGGATGTTTCCCCTTCTTTTCATTTAGGTTTTTACTTTGTTTATATATTCCCAAATATAAAGGGGGTATTCTGACAGAAGTAGCATATCGGCTTATAGGAATATATACACATACACTCTATGTATCGTGGGGCAAAAGTAGGTTTACAGTTGTGAGTATGTGAAACAGATTTTATTCTTGTATTATTATTTATTAATTATTGTATTCTTTTCCATATAAACAATTGTAAACCTACTTTTGCCCCACCCTGTACATATACTGTTGACCATTGAACAATGCTGGTGTTAGGAGTACCAATACCTTGCATATTAAAAAATCTTCATATAACTTTTGACTCCCCCATAACTTAGTTTTCCCTAAGTATCCTTGGGTGATTGGTTCTAAGACACCCCCATGCAATGGATACCAAAATCTGAGGATGCTTAAATCCCCTATATAAAATTGTGTAGGTTGGCCTTTTGCATCTGCAGACTGCCAACTGCAGATCAAAAACAGTATAAAGGATAAAGAAGACGTGATTATGTCTATGTCTATATCTATATCTATATCTATATCTATATCTATATCTATATCTATATCTATATCTCTACCTCTACCTATATTTATCCCTATATCTATATCTACCTATATAACTATATCTATATTTATAGCTAACCTATATATCTATACTAGAGGCCTGGTGCATGAATTCGTGCATGAGTGGGGTACCTCGGCCTGGCCGGCGAGCAGGGCCAATAGGGCCCATCTCTCCCAGTCCTGATTGGGACCGATTGGAGCCAGCCAGGGGGCGGGACTGTGGGAGGTTGGCTGGCCATGGGAGGTTGGCTGTGGGAGTGCACTGACCACCAGGGGGAAGCTCCTGCATTGAGTGTCTGCCCCCTGGTGGTAAGTGCTCATCAAAGCAACTGGTCCTAATGGTCACTTAGGCTTTTATATATAGAGATTTACACACATACAGTCAAATATTACTTGACCATAAAAAAAGAATGAAATCTTACCATTGGTGACAACATGGATGGACTGAGATGGTATTATGCTAAGTGGAATAAGTCAGACAAAGAAAGACAAATACCATATGATTTCACATATATGTGGAATCTAAGGCACAAAATAAACAGTGCAGAAACAGACTCATAGATACAGAAATCAGACTGATGTTTGCCAGATGGGAAGGGGGTTGGGAGACTGGGTGAAAGAGGTGAAGGAATTAAGAAGTAGTTACAAAATAGTCTAAGGCCATGGTCGGCAAACTGCGGCTCACGAGCCACATGCTGCCCTTTGGCCCCTTGAGTGTGGCTCTTCCTAAGCCTTAGGAGTACCCTAATTAAGTTAATAACAATGTACCTACCTATATAGTTTAAGTTTAAAAAATTTGGCTCTCAAAAGAAATTTCAATCATTGTACTGTTGATATTTGGCTCTGTTGACTAATGAGTTTGCCGACCACTGGTCTAAGGGATGTAAAGTACAGTGTAGAGAATATAGTCAATAATATTTAATAACTATGGATGGTGACAGGTGGGTACAAGACTTATCAGGGGGATCACTTCAGAAATTATATAAACATCTAACCACTATGTTATACACCTGAAACTATTATAAAATAATATTGAATGTTAACTGTAATTGATATATAAAAAACACACAATACAGGCATTTATTGAAAAAACTATATGTAAGTGGGCCTGTGCAGTTCTAACCCTGTGTTGTTCAAGGGTTAACGGTATGCACACACACTAATATATTTATGTGTATAAACACACATACATCATGCTAACATCTGTAATATATACACAAACTAATTTTAGGAGACAGTCTAAGGACAGAATATGAATGCAAACAAAATATTCTGAAGATATGCTGTTAAAGATTGAGGTCATGACTCTTTTTCAGTTTAAGGACTACATAGACTTTTGATTTTAAAAACCTGGCACAATATTTGATGTAACAGTTGCTTTAATGAAGGATTGTTGGATGAAAGAACTACATTAATGAGAGGACATTAATCTTTTAGTTTCAAAAATTGAATGGTCGATGGAGCATGGGCATGTATTTATTGCTTTAGTACCAAGCCCCAGGAGAAAAACCAGGTACTACTTTAGTGCATTCCATGTATAAATCTCATTAATGATGATATTGCTGTCATAGAACAGTGTTCTGCTAAGTTGTGATGAAGAAGTGTGGAAAGTCCCATGGAATCTTGCTCTAAGTTGCTGAGTTACATTCAGCCCTGGGCCCTAGCCACAGAGGTTTAATGATTGAAGAAACCAATTTTCCTTAATGAAGACTGGCTGTGAGAACAGAAACTTCATAAGAACCATGAAAAATGTATGGTAGACAATGATCTGGAATAAATCCAAAATTAATAAGCCATATTATATTAGTTATATAAGAGAGTTTTATTCAAAAATGAAATTTCTCATGACAAAATGATTGCTTAGCCCTAATAATTTTCAAATTAGCAACCATTTATTCAGTGCTACTAGGTAGAAAATAGTGTAGAAACTGCCTAATGAAGGATTACAAAGTTGAACAGTTTATAATCCAACCCTGAAAGATAAGGCAACCTGTGAAACAAGGATAAAATGGAATATAGGAGAACAAGGATGAGGTAGAGACATTTTAAGCAACAATTACAAACAATGCAGCAATGAATAACCATGTGCCTGGTATTTCTGTATTGTTGGAAGTGTACTTTCTTTCAGGGTTAATGTCAAAGTGAGGGTGTTCAGTCAAATGGAAAACGCACATGGAGCTCTGTTGGATGTTGCCCAATTTTCCTCCAGGAAGGTCGTGCCACTTTATATTTTCACCAGCAAGGAGTCATTAAATGTGTAAATTTTCTCTGATCTGATAGATGAAGAATGGTGTCTCAGTGTAATTCTAATTTGTATTTCTTTAGTTCTAAGTAAACTTGAACTTCTTTTCAGATGTTCAAGGGCCATTTTTATGTCATCTTGTGCATTGTCTGTCCATGACTTTTGCCCAGTTTTCCGTTAAGTTTTGGCATTTCCCCCCCGACTTTAAGAGTTCCTTGTATATTAGAGATATTAGCCCTTATTTATGATATATTGCAAATTTTTTCTCCCAGCTTCTCAGTAGTCTTTTAATTTTTGTGTATGTTTGTTTGTTTTGCTATATCTGTGCTCAGCATAGTAATTCATGCCCTCAAAGGTGTCCATTTCCTAATCTGTGTAAATATATTACACTACATGGCAAAAGGTCCTTACAGGTGTGATTAAATGAAGAACCCTCAGATGAAGAGAGTCTTCTGGAATATTCAGATGAGCTCAGTATTATTACAGGGTCTTAAAAGCTAATAAGTATTCTTAGTTGTGGTGAGAGGGAAGTACAACTCTGAAAAAAAGGTCCGAGAGGTCAGAGGGCTGGCTTTGAAGAGGGCAGAAAGGCCATGGGCCAAGGGGAATGGAACATTTAAGAAGCTGGAAAGGCAAGGAAACTTCCGCTCTGGAGCCTCTGGGAAGTAAGGCAGCCCTCCTGACATCTTGATTGTAGACCCAAGTTAGGCCAGCCAGGAATTCTGACCTATGAACCTTAATATCAGGTGGTAAATGTGTGTTGTTTAAAGCCACTAAATTTGTGATAATTTGTTAGAGCGGCCACAAAAATACTAATATACAAGGCTACTTAAAAGTTGAATAAAGAAATGTATTAATCTTTTATTGCATTTGAAGTTTGAATCATTGTTGGATAACCCAGGTTACATCCACCTGTGTTTTTTCCTTGTATTTGTATAGTCTCATTTTTTACATTTGATTCCTAATATCGTTGGAGTTTATGCTTGTGCATGCTTTGAGGTTTGAATGTAATGTTCTCTTTGGTCAAATGACCTCCCAGTCGTTTCAGCATTATTTCTTAAAATACCCCATTGTTGATCAGAGACCCCATCTTTATTGCATAAAGGTGTACTTGGGTCTGTTTCTGGACTTTGTGATCTTTCTCCTGCTCTGTTTATCCATGCACCAGGCACCACACCGTTTTTATTATAGGAGCCTTATAGTATGTTTAGAGTTATTTTTCCCTTTGCAGCTTTTCTTTCTTAGTGTTTTCATGACTATTCTTGCTAGGTGTTTTTTTTTGTTGTTGTTGTTTTGTTTTGTTTTTTAATATGTACTTTAGTATTAACTCACCTAGCTCCCAAAACAAATCTTGTTGGTATTTTTATTTAAATTGTGTTAATTTTATATAGTAACTTAG
The DNA here is from genome assembly GCF_028538775.1 of Myotis yumanensis. Classification (NCBI taxonomy): domain Eukaryota; kingdom Metazoa; phylum Chordata; class Mammalia; order Chiroptera; family Vespertilionidae; genus Myotis; species Myotis yumanensis. The sequence goes on from NW_027223759.1 coordinate 78,504,676, forward strand.
AGAAAACTGACATCTTTATAATGTTGAATCATTCTGTCGAGGACAGTGAATGACATACTTTTTCAAGAGACTTTCAGGAGTTTTAAAGTTTTCTTCTGGTTTTATACATTTCTTCCTCTGATTTTATCTTCTTTGGTAAATGAGGTTTTCTATATCAGTATAACCTCAAACACGTATGAAGATGATTGATTTCTGCATATTAATTTATACTGAATATGAATTTTTTATTGTTTGAGTTAATTTTATTCTTGATTCATATAATTTATATACTACTCCATATCATGTCATCAGCAAATGGTTTTTACTTTATCTTTTCCAATTCTTATACCTCCACTTGTTTTATCTTCTGTAACTGCACTGAAGTAGTGAAGATAGTGGTTATCTTTGCTTTATTCTTGATTTTACTAAAAATGCCTCAAATATTTCTCTATTAAGTGAGAAACTGGTGTTAAAACTGAGTGTGTGTGTGTGTGTGTATGTGTTTTATGTTAAGAAAATATGCATCAATTTCTATCTTCTTGAATTTTCATGAGCATGGATGTTAAATTTTGTCAAACCTTTTTAAATCATGCAGTTTTTCTTATTAGATTTATTAATGCAGTATATTATATTAATTAATATTGAGCTAAATACAAATGGCCTTTGGTCATGAAATGATTTTTATTATAGTACTAGAGGCCCGGTGCACAAAAATTTGTGCACTCAGAGGGGAAGGGGGGGGTCCCTCAGCCTGGCCTGTGCCCTCTCACAGTCTGGGACCCCTCGGGAGATAACGACCTGCTGTCTTAGGCCTGCTCCTGGGTGGCAGAGGGCAGGCCCAATCCCTAGGTGCAGCCCCTGGTTGGGCTCAGAGCAGGGCTGATTAGGGAGTTGGGGTTCCACCCCCTGTCATGCACAGAGCAGGGCGGATTGGGAGGTTGTGATGCCACCCTCAGTCATGCTCAGGGTAGGGCTGATTGGGGGGTTGGGGCACCGTCCCCTATCACACTCAAGGCAGGGTCAATAGGGAGGTTGTGGCACCACCCCCTGTGATGCACAGAGCAGGGCCAATCAGGGGGTTGGGGCGCTGCCCCCTGTCACTCACAGAGCAGGGCCAATCAGGGGGTTGGAGCACTGCCCCCCGCCCCCCCGTCACGCACAGAGCAGGGCCCATCAGGGGGTTGCGGAGCTCCCCCCTCTCATGCACAGAGCAGGGCCCATCAGGGGGTTGGGGAGCTCCCCCGTCACGCACAGAGTAGGGCCGATAGGGGAGTTGGGGCACCGCCCCCTGTCACACACAGAGCAGGGTGGATCAGGGGTTGGGGCACCACCACTGTCACACTCAGGGCAGGGCCGATGGGGAGGTTATGGCTCTACCCCGTCACAGACAAAGCAGGGCCCGTGGGGGGGGGGGGGTTGGGGCGCCACCCCCTGTCACACACAGAGCAGGGCCGATCAGGGGGTTGGGACGCCACACCCTGTCACACACAGAGCTGCAGGGCGATCAGGGGGTTTGGGTGCTGCACCCTGTCATGCTGATCTGGTGCCAGGAGACCTCTTGGCTCCGCTGATCCCAGTGCTGGGAGGCATATTACCCTTTTACTATATAGGATAGAGGCCTGGTGCATGGGTGGGGGCAGGCTGGTTTGCCCTGAAGGGTGTCCTGGATCAGGGTGGGGTCCCCACTGGGGTGCCTGGCCAGCCTGGATGAGGGGATGATGGCTGTTTGCAGCTGGTCACACACCCTTCAGGGTGGGGGTCCCCACTGGGGTGCCTGGCCAGTCTGGGTGAGGGGCTGAGGGCTGCTTTCAGGCTGACTGAAGCTCCCAACCACTCCTTTTTTTCTTTTTTTTTTTTCTTCTGGGCCAGCTTTAGCTCTGGCTCTAGCTCTGAGGCTTCCGCTGCTGGTTTCTTTGCCAGTTCTATAATCGAAACAATGTATAACTTCAGCTCTGAGATCCCAGCCGGCTGTATTTGTTAGAATGTTTCAAACTGCCAGCTCAGAGGCCTGCAAGTGAGGTGGGGAACGTTGCAGTCTGCAGTCACGGGAGCAAGCAAGCCTCATGTTCACTTCCAGCTGCCTGGCTGCCGGCCGCCATCTTGGCTGACAGTTAATTTGCATAAGGATACGCTGATTAGCCAATGGGAAGGGTAGCGGTCGTACGCCAATTACCATGTTTCTCTTTTATTAGTGTAGATTGCATGGTTTTGCTCATATTTATTTAATATTTTTGTATCAAATCAGGTTAAAAATTTTTTTCTTAATTCCAGATGCTATAACAAAATACCATAAAGTCTGAGGCTTAGCAACAAAAGAAATTTATTTCTCTCAGTTTCAGAGGCTGGGAGTTGGAGGTCAGGGGGCCAGCATGGTGGGGTTCTGGTGAAGGCCATCTGCCCTGTTGCTGACTGCTCATTGCATGCTCATATGGTGGAGAGCAGAGGGAGGGAGCAGGCTCTCTCATGGCTCTTAATGGGCACTAATCCTGTTAATGAAGGCTCTTCCTCATGAACTCGTCTAACCCCAGTTACCTTCCAAAGGCCCCACCTTCTAATATAGTCACTTTTTGAAGTAGGGTTTCAGTATATGGATTTGTTGTGAATGGAAACATTCAGTCTCTTCCTCTCCCCTGACCCCTGGGAGTGTTATCCTTGCCTCATAAAAATAACTAGAACACTTTTACTCATTTTTCCATGTTCTGGAAAAATATGAAATATGGGTATGTTCTCATCCTGGGGATTTGTTAGAACTCCCTGGTGAAACCATATGGGCCTATACTTTTTTTGGTGGGGTAGTATATTAATTAGTTTCTCTGTTTCTTCTAGAAAAGTTGGTCTGATTAAACTTTCTATCCTTAATAGAGTCAATTTTGATAAACGTATTTTCTAAAGAATTGTTACATTTTGTATATATTTCCAATTTTATTTGCATAAAGATGAAATCTATAAAGTAGCCTCTACTTTTTGTGTGTTTTTTTCCGTTTCAGTGATTATTGCTTATTTGATATTTCATATCTTATCTATCTTCTCCTGTTCCACATTTTATTGATCAAGTTATGTAGTTATCTATTTAAAAGACACAAGCTGGACCTGATTTCTTAAGGAGGTGTATTACTTTCCTGTTTTCTACTTAGTTACATTATGCTCTGTCCTTGCCTCTTGGGAGTTATTTTTCCTTTTTTGGCCTTTTATTTGAGAATTGAGTTTCTTTATACACTTTTTTATTGTGTTTAGGGAGGGAGAGAGGGAGCGAGGGAGAGAGAGAGAAGAAGAGAGAACTGATGTATAAATGCAGCTAGTTGTTTTCATTCTATTTTAGAAATTTTTAAGTATTAGTTTGAATTCTTTATTTCTAATTTACAGAATGAAGGGGTTTTCCATGTTTAAATAGAACTTACCAATGTTTACTTTGAGGCTTTATAATGACTTTTTGTACATTCCACGTGTGTTTCAAATATGAATGAGATTTTCCCTTGAGCACATCCATAGATAATGGGGCTGCTGCATCTTAGCACATGAGCACCTGCAACTTTACCACATCAGTCCCAATTGTTCCCACCTGAAAGGTGTCAGGGTTCCTGTTCACATGCATCCTCACCCACGCATTCTGCAATCAGAATGATTGTCTTTCTGTTATGATGGGCATGTTTTAAGCAGTAATTACCCAGCAATGAGACTGCACACTTTAATATAGTTATTGCCATTTAATTATCTTCTTCTGTGCATTGCCTATTTATATACTTTCCCTTTTTATAAATATTCCCTACTCATTTGCAATTCTTTATATATTTGGAATAGTGTTTTTTATTTTTTAATTAGGAGATGTTTCAAAAAGATTCTTCTAGTCTGTGCTTTGAATTTTTACTTTATGATATTTTTTCTTACACAGGTTCAAAAATGAAATGTAGTGACATACTTCAATATAATCGCCAGCCTGATGATATAAAAGTATTCTCCAAAGAATTCTTCAAAAGGCTATATTGATTTGCTTTTCAAGTTTAGTGGGGGTTTTTATACCTTATTTTTTAAGAGCAATTTTAAGTTTACAAGAAAATTTAGAGGAAGATACAGAGATTTCTGATATATCCATTGCCCCCACTAATGCATAGCCACCCAAATTATCTACCTCATTCACCAGGGTGGGACATTGTACCAAGGATAAGCCTACATTGACACATTATGCTCACCAAAGACCAGTTTACCTTAGGGTTACTCTTGGTGGTGAATATTCTATGGCATTGGACAAATTCATAATGACATATATTCATCAATATAATATATGTGGAGTATTTTCATTGCCTTAAAAATTGTGCTCTGTCTATTCATCTCTTCCTCTCCCCTGACCTCTGGGAGACACAGATCTTTGTATTGTCTCTATAGTTTTGACTTTCTATAAGGTCATATAGTTGGAATCATACAGTATATAGCCTTCTTAAGCTGGCTGTTCCTCTTCGTAATATGCGGCTGTGGTTCCTCCATGTCTTGATAGTTCATTTATTTTTAATGCTGAGTATTTCACTGTCTACATGTACCATAGTTTATTTATCCATTCACCTACTGAAGGACATCTTTGCTACTTCCAAGTTTTGGCAATTATGAATAAAGCTGCTGTAACATCCAGTGCAGGTTTTTATGCAGACATAAACTCTTAACTTCTCTGGGTAAATACCAAAGAACATAATTGCTGGATTGCATGGTAAGAGTGTATTTAGTTTTGTAAGAAACTGCCAAACTATCTTCCAAACTGGTTCTACCATTTTACATTCCCAGCAAGATAGGAAGTCTGTTACTCCACATCCTCACCATTATTTGGTGTTGTCACTAGATTTTGACCATCCTAACAGGTTTGTGGTAGTATCTCATTGTTGTTTTAATTTACATTTTCTTGATGACATGATATATAGTGTTTTAATTTGCATTTACTTGATGACATGATATATAGTATCTTTTCATATGCTTGTTTGCCATTTGTATATCTTCTTTGGTTGGTGAGGTGTCTTTTAAAGTATTTGGCCCATGTTTTAGTAGGGTTGTTTTCTTATTGTTGAGTGTTTGTTTGCTATTTAGTACATTTTAATTGATTTCAGGGAGGAAGGAAGAGGAGAGAGAGACATAGAAACAAATGATGAGAGATAATCGTCGATCAGCTGCCTCCTGCACACTTCCTATTGGGGATTGAGCCTATAATGGAGCTTGGGCATGTGCCCTGACCAAGAATGGAGACCTGCTAGTTCTTGGGTAAAAATGCTCAACCACTGAGCCACGCTGGGAGGGCTTGTTGTTGAGTTTTAAGAGTTATCTGTGTGTGCTTGGCTAACAGTTTTGTGTTTTTTAAATCAGATTTGTCTTTTGCAAATATTGTCTTACAGTCCATGGCTTGTCTTCTCATTCTCTTGATATTCTGTTTCACAGAGCAGAAGTTTTTAATTTTAATGAAGTCCAGCTTATTAATTATTTCTGTCATGGATTATGTCTTTGGCATTGTATCTAAAAAGGCATCACTATACTGAAGGTCATTAGGTTTTCTTGTAGATTATCATCTAGGAATTTTATAGTTTTGCATTTTACATTTAGGTATGTGATCCATTTTGAGTCAATTTTTTGTGATGGATGTAAAGTCTGACTACATTGTGTTTCTGTGTGTGTGTATGTGTGTGTGGGTGTGTGTCCAGTTGTTCAAGCACCACTTGTTGAAGAGACTATCTTTGCTCCATTATGCTGCCTTTGCTCATTTGTCAAAGATCAGCTGGCTGTATTTATGGCAGTCTATTTCTGGTCTTCCTATTCTGTTCCATTGATCTGTTTGTCTATTCTTTTGCCAACTCCACACTGTCTTGATTATTGTAGATTTATAATAAGTCTTGTATTTGGGTAGTGTCAGACATTTAGTTTTTAATCCTAGTTAATCTTTAAAGAGTGACCTTAGGTAAGGTTCTAATGTTTTTTATCCAGCTAGAAAGGTGACATGATACCATTGTTTCAATAGTCAATCCTTCACCTACTAATTAGTGATGTCATTTCTGTGAATACCTCAATTCCTTATATCTGGGTCTGTTTCTAGGCTCCCTTTCTAGTCCATTCATGCTTTTTCTCTCTTACCTGGTTAATTGTCTACCTTTCTGTATAGTGCCTCACCCTTATCTTAATGTTAGTGAAGTCACCATTCTTAAAGATTAGTTGGTTATTTTAGCTTTTTCCTGTTTTATAAGAATTGGAAGATCATTTTTAAAAAGAAGCCACATTGAGACTGACCGGAAGGTGGAGACATGAAAAGGGCTGGCCCTGCTCATGGGCAGCAGCTGAGGTTCAGTAGGGATATTTCAGCTGTGGGCGAATTCCCCGTGAGAAGTGTGGGGTCTCAACCCCATACCAGGCTAGATCCCTAGCCCAGAGAACCAGACCCAGAAAGAGGCACCACATGACATCTGGCTGTGTAAAGCAGCAGCTGTTATGTGGAGATAGGATCTGCTAGAGACATAGGTGCTCCCTTAAAAGGTCAACTCAAATTTCATTCTCAGCTACTCACCCTAAGCCAGGACAGAGGGAGGGCAGAGTGGACTAGAGCTGTGTGAGGAGAGTATGGGCTTGTGGCTCTGGAGAGAGAGCTGAAGGGACAGCCACCAGGATCCTTGTGCTGAGTCATTCTCCCACACCACAGGCTCCGTATTTTGTGGGTTAGGCACTGCTCTTCTTATCCCATCCTGCAGAGCTTACGCCCTGCTGAGGAGTCAGCTGCTGTGGCTGGGGTGAAGAGGTCTGGGCAGACTCAGGGGAGTCAGCGACTGAGTTGTGTGGCTTTGGGGTGGGGGCCATACCCTCACTTTCATGTGAACCTGACTAGTGCTTCCCTCTAATGCAGTGGTTCTCAACCTTCCTAATGCCGCGACCCTTTAATACAGTTCCTCATGTTTTGGTGACCCCCAATTTCATTGTTACAAATTGAACATAATTAAAGCATAGTGATGAATCACAAAAACAATATGTAATTATATATGTGTTTTCCGATGGTCTTAGGCGACCCCTGTGAAAGGGTTGTTCGACCCCCAAAGGGGTCGCGACCCACAGGTTGAGAACCACTGTTCTAATGGGAGATCTGCTGGAACCATATTCCAGGCTTTCTGCAGACCCACCCTTTGGGCTCTGGTGGCTCCACCCTGCAGAGGTCTGGGCAAAATCTGGGACAGACTGTGAGGTGTGGCTCTGGGGTGGGACAACACCCCCCTCCCCCACGCTACACACACACACACCTTCCCCAAAGCCTGACTGGCACCTCCCCATCACCGGAGATCCACTAGCCCCACTCTCCTGCCTCCCTGCTGCCCACCCTGTTGAGCTCGGTCTCCTCCCAGCAGAATCTGGGACAGACAGATACATGTGGCTCAAGGGCGGGGGCCATTTTCCCCTGCACACCCGACCAGAGCAGAGCCCTCCCTCCACACACCAAATCTTGATTTTTCTGGGCCTGATAAGCTCTGCTGGCCTCACCCTGACAACTCCCTGAGACCCCGCTGCAGCACAAAGGTTTGCAAACACCCAGCAGGTGGCAGCTAGACTTGGTATATCAGGAGACATTTGCTGAGTGGCCTGAGACCCAATGCTGGTGCCAAGTTTGAACCTGTATCAGTCTGGTGAACATCACTCACCCCTAATTGGTGACTCACTGAGAATCTACTTCATGCAACTCAAATACCATTAGAGGCTATTTCAGTGACTGAACCTAACAGGCAGCCAGCAGGCAGAGGCAGGCAGAAGCAGATCTCGGGGTGCCTTGGGACTTTTGCTGACCTTCCCCTGGAACCAGTGCTGGTGAAAGCCAGCTGTGGTATGCACAGCTTGGTCCTTCCCACATGCACCCAGGCCCAGCAGAGGTAGCCACAAACTGTGGATTACTTTTAGCTCCAAACAAGTTCCCCAAGGTTAGTAACAGGCAGCATCTGACATTGGCCTGCACCAGAGTCTCTCCCAATAGGCTCAGAACCAACACACTCAGTGGCCAGCTTCAGACAACATCAGAGCAGGATCCAGTAATCTTAACAAGTGGCATGTCCAAAGGAGATCTCAGCAAGCTACACACCCTGATGGGGTGAATTCAGCTTCAGGTGGTTATCACCAGCACAGCAGTTCACACACTGTGGTCAGGGTAGAACCTCATGGTCAGTCAGCTCATGGGTTGATCCCACACTCAAATTGGCCAATGGTAATCAGGACTCAATTATAATAGGAGGGCTCACATAACCGACACAAGGACCATTCCTGGAGCACCCAGCATAGGTGATCAAGGAGACTGTGCCACTGGACCCCACCAGGCACCTACATAAGGGCCCCCTAAAAAAGACTAGGTGTCCTAGCAGACCTATCTAATACATAGAAACAAACACAAAGAGTCAGCCAAATGAGGAGACAAATAAACATCTATAAATGAAAGAACAGGAGAAATCCCCAGAAAAAGCTACCTAAAATAGTTTAAGGGACAACATGAAGCATAAAGTCATCTGCATCATAAGGGTACCAGAAGAAGAGAGAGAGCAAGGGATTGAGAACTTATTTGAAGAAAAAATGATGGAAATCCTCCCTAACCTGGTGAAAAAAAAAAGACACCTAAGTCCAGGAAGCACAATTCATATTGGTACAGGCCTAACTCAAGAAACAAGATGAACCCACAGAGGCCCACACTAAGACACATCATAATTAAAATGGCAGGGGTTAAAGACAAAGAGAGAATCTTAAAAGCTGCAAGAGAAAGACAGTTACCTGTAAGGGAGCTCCCATAAGACAGCTGATTTCTCAACAGAAACATTTAATGCCAGAAGGGATTGGCATGAAATAGTCAAAGTGATTAAAAGCAAGGACCTACAACCAAGACTACTTTACCCAGCAAGGCTAGCATTTAAAATTGTAGAACAAAAGAGCATCCCAGACAAGAAAAAGTTAAAGGAGTTTGTTACCACCAAACCAGTATTGTAAGAAAATGTTAAAGGGTCTTTTTGAAGAAGAATAAGAAGAGAGGAATAATTAGAAGAAGGGGAAGGAAGAGGACAAGGAGGAAGAGGAAGAACAAGAAAAATAAGATGGTGACAGAGGACTATAGTTAAAAGAATAAAATGGCAATAAATACGTACCTATCCATAAGAACCTTAAATCTAAATGGCTTAAATGCTCCAATCAAAAGGCATAGGATAGCTGAGTGGATAAGAAAAAAATACCATACATATGCTGTTTATGAGAGACCCATCCTCAGAACTAAAGATACATACAGACTAAAAGTAAAAGAATGGAAAAAAGATATTTAATGCAAATGAAAAGGAAAAACAAAATTGGCCTTAAAACAAATGCTGTAGCCCTGGCTGGTGTGGCTCAGTTGGTTGGGTATCATACCGTGCACCAAAAGGTTGCTAGCTTGATTCCTAGTCAGGGCACATGCCTGTGCTGCAGGCTTGATCCCTGATAGGGGACGTGCAGGATGCAGCCAATCAACATTCCATTGTCACATCAATGTTTCTATCTCTTTCTCCATCTCCCTTCCTCTCTCTTTCAAAATCAATAAAAAAATATTTAAAAAGAAAGGTTTTAGTAAGAGACAAGAGGACACTACATAAGGGTAAAGGGAACAATCAAACAAGAGGATATAACCCGTGTAAACATTTATGCTCTCAATATAGGAGCACCTAAGTATGAAAAGCAGAACTTGATGGACATAAAGGAATATGTTGACAGTAATATAGTCATAGTAGGGGATCTTAACAGCCCTTTGACATCAATGGATAGGTCTTCCAGACAGAAAATCAACCAGGAAATGGTGGCCTCAAATGACATACTAGATCAGATGGATTTAATTGATATCTTCAGAGTATTTCACCCCAAAACAACAGAATATATATTCTTTTCAAATACACATGGAACATTTTCTAGAATAGACTAGATATTAAGACACAAAACAAGTCTCAGTAAATTCAGGAAGATTGAAATCATATCAAGCACCTTCTCTGACCACAATGGTATGAAACTAGAAATTAATTGCAATGAAACTAAAAATCACACAAAGACATGGAGGCTAAATGAAATGTTACTAAATAATTAATGAGTTAACAATGAGATAAAGGAAGAAATTAAAAATAATACCTTGAAACAATTGAAAATGAAAACACAACAACCCCAAATCTATGGGATACAGTGAACATATTCCTAAGAGGGAAATTCATATTGATACAGGCCTACCTCAAGAAATAAGAAAAATCTCAAATAAACTTTCTAACTTTACACTTAAAGGAAATAGGAAAAGAAAAATGAACAAAGCCTGAAGTGAGAAGGAGAAAGTAAATAATAAAGATCAGAGCAGAAATAAAAGAGTCTAAATACACAATACAAAAAAGCAATAAAACCAAAAGCTAGTTCTCTGAATAGATAAGCAAGATTGACAAACCTTTATCCAGAATTATCAAGAAAAAAAGATGATCCAAATAAAATCAGAAAAGAAAAGGAGGAATATCAACTGAGACCAACAAAATACAAAGGATTGTAAGAAAATATTATAACCAACTATATGCCAGCAAATGGACAATCTGAGTGAAACAGATAAATTCCTAGAAACATACAATCTTCCAAACCTTGGAAGAATCAGAGAATTTGGACAGAGATTACAAGTAGTGAGACTGAAGAAGTAATAAAAACAAACAAACAAAAAACTCCCCACAAACAAAAGTCCTGGACCAGCTGGTTCAGCTGGTTTCACAGGTGAATTTTACCAAACATTCAAAGAACTAACACCTATCCTTCTCAAACTATTCCAGAATTTCAAGGAGGGAAGACTTCCAAGCTCATTTTATGAGACCAGCATTATTCCAAAACCAGATAAAGACACCATAAAGAAGGAAAATTATATGCCAGTATCCCTGTTGAACACAGGTGCTAAAATCTTCAACCAAATATTAGCATACAGGATCCAGCAATACATTAAAGAGATCATACACCATGATCAGGTGGGACCAGTAAGCACATGAAAAGACACAGAACATCATTAGCCATTAGGAAACTGTAAATCAGAATCACAATGGGTGATACCACTTTGTACTCATGATGATGTCTATAACCAAAAATAATAAATATTAATAAATGTTGGTGAGAAGGTGAAGAAAGTGAAAGCCTCACATATTGCTGGATGGAATACAAAATCATGTAGCTGCTTTATTTATGCACATACACACATATGCACATGAGAAATGAAAACCTGTGTCCACACAAAAACTTGTGCATGAATTTCTTTTTTACAATAGGCAAAGAATGGAAATATCCCAAGGGGCATTAACTGGTGGATGGATAAATAAAATGTGATAATTGTATAGAATGGAAAACTTTTATTAAAAGTTGTTTTTTTTTTAAATTTTAGGACATTAATCATTTTACCTATGTTTTAAAAGTTATTGCCATAGGCAGCCCTTTAAATACAGTTCCTCATGTTGTGACCCAACCATAAAATTATTTTCGTTGCTACTTCATAACTGTAATGTTGCTACTGTTTTGAATCATAATGTAAATATCTGATATGCAGTATGGTCTTAGGCGACCCCTGTGAAAAGGTCGTTCAACCACCAAAGGGGTTGAGACCCACAGGTTGAGAACCACTGCCATAGAATCACTCATAGTAAAGTAGTCATAACATTTTATATCTCGGTTGAATCCTTATTCCCATAGCCATTTTTATTCTTGAGGTTATCTATCTGTCTCCTATGTTTATCATTGATCTAAGCAGATATGGTTTTATTGATCCTTTATTAATGCTGTGTTGTATTTTATTAAACTTTGATTTTATCTTTATTATTTATTTTATTCTATTTGTTGTTTTTCTTTTTCTTTTCTCTTTGGTTGGATGTTTTACATATTAATTTTCCATTTTTCTTCACTTGTAGAATATGTACTAGAATTATTCATTTATTTCTATGTACTGCTTTAGTTTCTTCTATTTTATGAGTTTTGATACATAGTATTTTAATTTTAAGACCTAAAATTCTAATTTTTTCCAATAACTCCTTTATAATTAATTATTGATTCATGGGCTTTAAAAGTATGTATTTTTTTATTTTTAAGAAAAAGCAAAATATATAGAAAAATTAAAAGATCAAGGCAATAAAACACTCATCTCTCCACATTTAGCATCAACAAACATTAGCATTTTGTTTCATATATTTTTTTTCCAAAGTGAGTGGCAGGCACCATGATACTTAATCCTAAACACTTTAGCCAGGCGTCTTTTAAAAATAAGAACCACTTCCTTTATATCCACAACTAGAGACGCAGTGCACGAAATTCGTGCATTGTGGGGGGTGTCCCTCAGCCTGGCCTGCGGCCTCTCACAATCTGGGACCCCTTGGGTAGGGTCTCTAGGCCTGGTCAGCAATCTAGGCCTATTGGGGCTTTCCTTCCCCTGGCTGCCTGCAGCTGTCTCCGTCCCCACTGCTGCCACTGCTTGCCATCTGTGCAGTGCTGCCCCTCCTCCCCTGCGACCTGTCACCTCCTTCTGCAGGCCACAGGTGTGGGGTGCCATCACTTGGCAGGCCTGGGCCTCCCTCTGCAGGGCAATCACTGACAGGCCTCACACACCCACCACAGCATTGCTGGCTGGTGGCCCGGGCCTCCCTCTGTAGGGAGATAATTCACGGGGCCCCCAGATGGATCGATCGTGCTGCAGAGGGAGGCCCTGCCCACCCAGCCAGGTCTCTGCGACCAATCACCGCACAGAGGGTGGCCTGGGCCTCTCTCTTTGGGGCAATCAATCTCAGAGACCCCCTTGATTGCCCCGCAGAGGTTGGGCTGGGTCTCCCTCTTTGGGGCGATCGTGGGGCAATGGCAGGGCCACCCAACCAATAACATCGCACCCGCCTTGGCTGGCCTGGCTCCAGTGTGTGTGATAGCATGGTCATCTGGAAGGTCATCCAGATGGTCGTTCTGCTGTTTGGTCATTCGGCTGACTTGCATATTTTGCTTTTATTATTACAGATGCTATATTTTCCCTTAGCAAAATAAATAAGAATTCTCATATCCAATACCAGTCTTACTTAATTTTCTCTAATTGTTTCCAAAATGTTTTTATAACTGTTTATTTTAGACCAAGATCCAATCACAGTAGTTTTATTTTGCTATGTCTTCTCTCTTTCAAGCTGGTTTCTCCCCCTACTTGCTTCATCCATAGACATTGACTTTTTGAAGAGCTCCAGAGCATCCTGTTCTGCATGTGGCTCGATGTTTCCTTTTGTGTCATGTATCTGATCCTCTGGCTTCCATACTTATAAACTGGAGTTTATGTCCAAGGTCTGGCCTAGATTCAGATTAAACTTATTTTCTTCAAGAATACTTGAGTAGCGATGATATGCACTTCTCAGGAAGCTTAATATAAGGAGGAAACATTCAGGTGATCTCTCCCTTGTGTAAGATTTCTTTTTTGTAATTAGAAAAAGAAGAGGTGATATTTGGTACTGTATGAATATTCTGTTTTCCATCAATCTTTTATGTAATGGCTTTAGCACCTATTGGTAATCCTTATTTGGATCTGTTACTTTAGTGGGGATTACAAACTGGTTCTATATCTGAGATAAGCTTCCTCTTCTCAAGTGGGTAAGCACTATCATTCCCCTACCAAAAATAAAAAAAGGAAATTATTTGTCTTTTAAAAATATTTTTATTAAGGTTTAATTTACATGCAATAAAATTCATCAGTTTTCATGTGAACAATTTGATGAGTTTGACAAATATACACAGTTTTGTTACACCATCACCATCATGATATTGAATATTTCCCACATGCCAAGTTATTCTCTTGTGCCTCTCTGTAGTCCAGTGGTTCTCAACCTTCCTAATGCCGCAACCCTTTAATACAGTTCCTCATGTTGTGGTGACCCCCAAACATAAAATTATTTTTGTTGCTACTTCATAACTGTAATTTTGCTACTGTTATGAATCATAATGTAAATATCTGATATGCAGGATGTATTTTCATTGTTCGCAACCCACAGGTTGAGGACCACTGCTAGTCAATCCCCTTCCCAGCCCCAGCCCCAGACAACTCAACTGCCTTTTGTCTCTAGAGTTTTTTAGAATCAAATGGAATCAAGTAAGAGCTAGTCATCAAGTATATTCTTTCACTTAGCATAGTACTTTTGAGATTCATGCATGTTGTTACGTTTATCAATCATTGGTTCCTTTTTATTGCTGAGTAGTTTTTTATGGTATGGATGGATCTACCACAGTTTTTCTATTTACAAATTGATGGAAATTTGGGATATTTCCAGTTTGGGGATATTATGAATACTGCTGCTAAAAACATTTCTGTGCACGTCTTAGTGTGATCACGTTTTTACTTCTCTTGGGTAAATATCCAGGAATGGAGTTACTGGATGGTTTTTTAAGTGTATGTTTAACTTGACAAGAAACTGTAAACTGGTTTTCCAAATTTGCAGTGTCATTTGGCATTCCCACCATCTATGTAGGAGAATTTAAGTTGCTCTACATAATTGTCATGCTTAATTTTGTTAGTCTTGCAGCATACTTTGGAGCATAAGGCATTTAATCCCTTTATGATTCATTACTTGACTGAGCACATGTTGAATATTTATCTTGTGCCTGAACCTTACCTAGGTGCTGGGGCACCTGGATGTTATATTGTAAACACAATTGTCAGTTTCTCCAGTAGCTTTGATAAACTCTATCATAGCTTTCCTCTGTGTTCTTTTGGGTTTTTCTATGGAGATAATCAATCATATCTATGAAGACAATCATTCCCTTCCTCTTGAAATACCTTCTATACAGGGTTCCTCAGGGAGTCCATTTTCCAGGTTTGCCTTCTCTCTTACTGGCTGCCACATGGGGTTCATTTTCACTGTCTTGACTTTGTACAGTTGGAGTGCCTTTCAGGGTTCACTCCTTGAACATCTCTTTTCTAACTACTCACATCCTTAATGGCCTACACCAGTGGTCAGCAAACTCATTAGTCAACAGAGCCAAATATCAACAGTACAATGACTGAAATTTCTTTTGAGAGCCAAATTTTTAAAACTTAAACTATATAGGTAAGTACATTGTTATTAACTTAATTAGGGTACTCCTAAGGCTTAGGAAGAGCCACACTCAACGGGCCAAAAAGCTGCATGTGGCTCGCGAGCTGCAGTTTGCCGACCACAGGCCTACACCATCTGATGGATTTAATTTAACCATCTATACTTAGACAATCCCCAAATTTACATCTCTACATTGGACTGGTACCCGGAACACAGTACTTGAATATATATTTGGCTGCACACTTAATATGTCATTCTGGTTGATAAACATCAATAACAGTAATAACAACCATCAACACAAACCCCGTAACGCAAGCTCAACACCAAAAGCATTTATATGGTGCTGAATACAGTCAGGGACTCTTCTAAGAACTTTACAGAAATGAACTATTTTTAAAATTTAACTTAGTAGGCACCCCAATCTTAACACATCCGAAACTGAACCTTTGTTTCTTCCACCAACATGCTCTCTATCCTGTTTAGTCTTCCCATTTCAGTCAATACCATCCCCATCCTTTTAACTGCTAAGGCCCAACACTTGGAGTTATTATTTAATCCTTGATTTTTTCCCCAAACCCCCTGTTCTGAGAAAATGCTATTGGCTCTAAATTCAAAACAATCCCAGATTGCCACTAGTTCTCACTATCTTTCTTGTTCTGGCCCTGTCCACGCCATGCCCTGTCAGGTAGATTCCTGCAATAGGCTAATCATAGATCTCCTCCTTTCTTCTTTTTCCTCCTGCAGTGAATTCACAACATGGTAGCCGAGTGATCCATTAAGTCAGATCATGAAACTCCTCTGCTGTCAACCCTCTGTGTGCGTATCCTCCTACACCACTCAGAGTAAAAACCAAAGTCCTTAAGTTAGCCTGTTGGACCTGACCCAATGATCTGTCCTCTAAACCTACCCTGCCACCCCCCCTTCACATCTCCCCTCAGTGTCCCACCCCTAGATCTGATTGTGCCTAGACCTCGACAAGCACAATCAGATCTAGGAAGTTGTCCTTGACTTATATTTACTTACTGGAGAAAGTAACACTTGAACCTCCATATACCTCACATATCAAGTCACAGTGATGTAAATGGAGACTTCAGACCATCAGTATTCATGGAGAGCCCAGAGTGCTGTGGTAAGCACCACTGGGCTATAAAATAAGGAGAAGGCACAGTCTCTGCCTAGGTAAGTGGGTGCTTAATGTGGCTTGGCCACAGTTCTCCGCTACAGCATAAAGCAAAATAATGATCTGAATAGAGTTTTAAATTAAACTCAATTCAATTTCTACAGTAAAGTATACTTATTTCTGCCTACCTTGTGCACCTATCTGAATAAATGGCTTACAAATTTTCCCCTTCAACTTTTCAACTGGTGATTTGTTTACCCAACAAATTATTCCCCAACAAATACTGTCAGTCAGAGTAATTGAACTTTTCCCAGCACTTGAGAAGAATGTACAAAACCAGACATAATCCAGTTGGCCATATTCTTTATGCTTTAAGACTTGTTTATGTGTATCTAGGACTACTGTTATTTTTATTATTAAAAAAAAATTCCCATGATCCTTATAAGCCTCTCACCAGTAGAAACATGTGGTTATATTGAAGTGGTGTATAAAAATAGTTCAAAGTGTGTTATTGCACTATTGAATAAACTATTTCAATTTTAAAAGTATCAGTTTTTTAAATTATTCCCTAATAAAATAGCACTGCTTTAAAAAGAATAGTTCCATGAGAAAATGAAAAAAAGAGAGAATTATTTTAATTCAAAATAAAGCTAAACTAGTTCTGCATGTTCTTACCCAAAGCAGATTTTCGTTTTGTCTCCAAAAGCCAACAGGAGGCAAAGGGCCCAGCTTCTTTGCCAATTACATGCCAGTCCTCCCTCCAGAGCTTTATTCCCAAATGTGCTTGGGAACCAACTTCTGACTCCAGACAGAAGACTGTTAGTTCCAGCCCTCACCTGCCAGTTACAGTAATTTGGGTATGGGTGCCAGTCTCTGGGTTCCCCTGATGATAAGATTACAGGACCTGTTTGCTTAGTTCATTAGCAGAAATCTCTTCCACAGACACGGCAGTGGGCGGTGAGGGGTGGTGTGGGGTGAGTATGCCAGGGCCGCCAGGATGGACTGGTTTTGCTCATTAGGAAGTGGGAAAGGAAAGCACCATTTCCTCTTTGGGATCCCCACTTCCCCTTTCAGTTCCTCTGCTGGGGCAGACAATAGGAGCCTCTGGGCCCTCCTCTCTGGGCACCAGGACCTAGTCTCCCATCTCCCCCTCCTCCTCTCCCCTCCCCGCACCCACTGGCTTCCCCAACTCAGGCTCCAGGCGGAGATTTGTCAGAACCGTTCGGTTGAGACAGATTATGATTGCAGCAGATGGGCTGGATTTGACAGCCCCATCCTAAGCAGCTTCTGGGGGGGGGGGGGGGGGGGGCGGAGGGGCGGGGAGGGGGAGAAGGTGGGGGCGGGAGTCTATGGGCCCAGCCGCCTAGTAAGAGCGCACCAGCGCAGCCGGCCGGCGCTCCTGGGCAGCTGTTTAAGGCGCGCCTCCGGGAGGAAAGTGGCACCCAGACCCGAGGGGCTCCCAGAGCGCCCGGGAAACGGCCCATCGCCTAGAGGACGCGGGGACTCCGGAGGCAGGCGCAGGGGGACCCGTGGCACACAAAGCGGAAGAAAGCCAGGAGCGTGGCGTCTGGGCTACCCCGAGCCGCGGGCTGGCTGCGGAGCGCGCGTGGCCCAGCCTACCTCTGCGCGCTCCGGGCACGGGCATGGCAAGTTTGCCAACTCCGGGCTCCGTGGCCAGCGCCTGGCTGCTCCCGAAGTGACAGCCCTGCAGGCTCTGCCCCCGGGGCGGCACCCACCCAGCCCCCAGCCCCGACCCACTGCAAAATGCTCCAGCAAAGGCCAGGTAAGGAGACGCCGGCCCGCGCCCCTCCCATGCGCGCACCCAGCTCCAGGCTGCCGGGTGGGGGGCCTCTCCCGGCCCCTTCGCTCCCACTAGTCCCGCTGACTCCCTGCTTCAGTTCCTACCTCCGTGGTCTCCTCGGTCCATCTCTGCCCTCTACCGCCTCCCCTCACTGTGGCCCTTCTTTCCCATCTTACCAGATCCCAACGGCAGGGGGAGAAGTTCGGGAGGGAGGTGGGAGGTTAGGGGCGCTCTTCCCTGCGCACCGCTCCACTGGACGGCGGGTGGGTGTGTGAGGTCGCATCCACATTCCTGGTCCCACGCAGTTCCTACCCAGCACAACGCACACGCCCTCCTTCCCACCTGTGGGGCCTCCCTTTTGTGCTGGAAGCACAAGTGAAAACACGCACACGTGGACACACAGTTCCACCTGGGCGCCCCCCAGAGATTCCTGAAGGGGGTGGAGGGGTGGCTGGCAGTGGGCGGGTCTTGAATACCAGACCCTCCAAGCACAGGACTGGTGCCTCTCCCACCTCTTGGCCTCAGCTCCCAGGTCCAGGTGCCAGCAGAGCAAGGCGCCTCCAAGAGGGCCAGGAGGCTGCTGTACTTGGCAGGGACACTGCTGTGCCACCAAACCCCACCCCACCCCCCACCCCCAGGGGCCAGTGGCCTGGATTGCTGCCTGGCCTGGCCCAGCAGGGTATGCCTGCCCCAACCTGCCACAGTAGCCTCTCCCCCGCCCCCGCCCCCCTCACCAGTGGGTCCCTGACCTTGTCTACGCAACAGCTCAGGTCCTCCTGCTCTGGCACCCCTCCCTTGCTGCCGCCCAGCTCCCCAGGAGCTATGAGTGTATGCCCTGTTGCTACTGGCAACTGCCTGTGCAGAAAGCTCAGCCCCCAAAGTAGCTTAATGTTGATTGATGGGCAGAAACACGATATTTTCTGGAGCTTAGCGGGTGCTGGTGCAGGGACCCTCCCTGCTGCTGGAGCCCTTTAGCCCTGTAGACCTCCAGGGAGCTGGCAGACTTCTTCCCTCCTAGGCCCCGCCCCGCCCCACCCCACCCCACCCCTTCATAAAAGGGGCCTTAGGAGACCCTCAACACCTGGGTTAAATTCAGAGCCAGAGTTTGCCTCCGGAGTTTCCCTTCTTACTCTCCTGGTTCTGTTGTGGCCAGTAAAGGAGACACTACCATCTCCTTTCTGTTACACCCCCTCCCCCACCTCCTTAATGATCAGCACTAATCCCACAAATGCTCATGAAAGCATTTTCAAAAATAATTCATTTCATATCAATATCTCTTCCTCCGCTTCCTCTCTCCTCCCACAGGGCCTGCCATGCCCAGCCCTAGAAAGACAGGGTGATGGGGATAGGCCTGCACTTAGAATGCTCAGTACCCACACCGCCTTTGCTGCTTCTGTGCGATTTCATTTTGACCCCCTCACACTCATCGCCCCTCAGTTTTCAGGGAGGGCAGCCTCCTCCTGTAGGCATCTGAACTAATACAAATGCTCTGAGCTAAGAGACATCCCTGCCCCAATCTGTGCTCCCCCCCTCTCCCCAGTAGTGACTACAAAGGGCCAGATTTCCTTATCAGAGAAGTTATCTTCTGGAGAACTTTTGTTCTACAGTATGTTTTTCTCAGCACCTCAGTATTTGGGGTAGAATATTTTCATTTTCTAAATTGGCATGCTGAGCTCTCTTTTGCCTGTTGACATTAATTTGAAAAACCATGTAATGTTTTAAAGTGACTCATTGATTCTTCCAAACAAAACTTGGAGAGGTTCTACTGTGTTGAGCACCAGTGTAGGTTGGGAATGAAGCAAAGAGTAGGCCCAAATGGCCATGAGTGTTTTAAAGGCCACCTGACTGCTGGGTTGTGGTTATTGCCACGATAGTTGATATTAGAACAGCGCAGGACATTGGACCAGGACTTTACAGTTTACAGAAGCTTTCCTGGGCATTATCTCCCTTAATCCCAGCAGCAGGAATTTTAAATAGCAGGATTCCACCAAGCGGCCCAGTAATGCTCACCAATCCTGCTTAACCCACTAGAAAGAGAACCTTGCAAATGGTCCCCACAGCTGATGGAGCTTTAGAACACAGAATAGTGACTCGGAAGATCTTAGGGAGCTTAGTCACAGGCATGTGGCCTGGAGAAGGGAGGTGAAATGCAGGTAGCGTGCACATTGTCAGGAAGCCATCGTGGGAAGAGACTCCATCCTGCAACTATGGTCCCCAGGGAAGGACTGGCTGCTGGAGGTGGAGAATTTCCAGGGTTCTGGACTGTTGCCTTATGCTAGCACCTGAAATGGGATGAAAGTGTTAGCACAAAGTTGCTGGGAGACTAGAAAATTAAGCAAAATGAGTAGACAATGAAGTTACTTTCTTTTGTTACAAGGCATTCTTGAGATATTTGCAAGTTTCTAGTATGAATTTACTTTAGAAACAGCAATTTTCTGTACTTAGAACATAAAAAATGAGTCTGTGTACCTTGTCTGAGCCAAATGAAGATAATCAAGCTTTTGATCATTTTAACCCATTACCTTGAAAACCAGACATATCTCAGGTGAATAAATGGCAGTCTCTCTTTCTTATTATTTACAGTCTTTCACACTAATGACTGGGATGTGTTCCATGAAATGTGTCCTTAGGTTATTTTGCCATTGAATGAACATCATAGAGTGTCCTTACACAACTGATGGTCTAGCCCCGTGGTCGGCAAACTGCGGCTCGCGAGCCACATGCGGCTCTTTGGCCCCTTGAGTGTGGCTCTTCCTAAGCCTCAGGAGTACCCTAATTAAGTTAATAACAATGTACCTACCTATATGGTTTAAGTTTAAAAAATTTGGCTCTTAAAAGAAATTTCAATCATTGTACTTTTGATATTTGGCTCTGTTGACTAATGAGTTTGCCGACCGCTGGTCTAGCCTGCTACCGTAATGCATGTGCTGTACTTTCATACACTGGCAATGCAGTGGGTTTGCTTGCACCAGCATCACCACAAACATGTAAGTAGTGTGTTGAGCTACAATGTTACCACAGCTGCTGTGTTACTAGGTGATAGGAATTTTTCAGCCCCTTTATATTCTTAGGAGACCACCATCCTATATGCAGTCTTTCACTGACAGACACATGTTTGTGTGGCACATGACTGTACGGGAAGAATGTGCAGAAGGCCTGTGTGTAGATCTGTTCATTTCTTCATCTCCTTCAAATGGAGGGCGGCCATTCTGCACTTCTCAGCTGGGAATGTCATTCATGACTTACCTCCAACAGTGGTTTCTAGAAGGCCAGCTGATATTTACAAAATTTGGTTGGCATTTCAGACATCATTATAATCATCTTGTTTATCACTTAGAAAAGTTTTATTCAAAGAAGTTTTGCAAGCAAAGTGGTGTATCATATGGAACTTATTGTGGAGAGGCTGGCTGTGGGTATGGCTGGGTAACAGACAAACCAAGAAGGTAATCACAGGGTAAGGTCTGTTATAAGAAAAGAGTAGAGATACCAAAGGAAGTTTTTTTATTATTTAGTAGCATGGATTTGTAGGAACTTTTTAGATGTGTAGCATTTTTGTTTTTTTTGTGTGTGTGTGAAGAATTTGTTACTCAAGCCTATTGCTCATATCCACAGGGGATTGGTTCCAGGAGCCCAGCGCATATCAAAGTCCATGGATGCTCAAGTTCCTTACGTAAAATACATCCTATTTGCATATAACTTATGTACACCTTCCTGTATACGTTGTCAGCTATGGATGTTGGTGCCCATCCAACCCCAACAGGAATCCCCAATTTGGGGTGCAGTGAAGAAGGAAACTGCACTCAGTGCAAACAGCTTAATTGTGATACAGCACAGCTGTAGAACAGCTCAGTAGTGTTACACCTCAATCATGAAGCAGGACAGCATGGCTTTGAGGTGGCTCTGGGGAGAGGTGGCTCTGGGGCAAAGCCCCTGTCTATCTAGACAGGTGGTCTGCTCCACCTGCTCTGGTCCAGTCCTCCCCTTCCTCCCTGTGCTGATCTGCTCCAGCCAGGGGAAGGCCACTTTAGGTAGAAAGGGAAAGTGTGCTCCCTGTGCCAGAGGGGAGCTGGCTTATATAGGCAGAAGTTCCCCCCCTGGTTCCTGACTGGTCCATCCTTATGCAAACGAGGACTCCCAATCCTTTCAGTTTGATTGGTACAAAAGGCACAGTCCTGATTGGTCAAAATGGGGCTGCTTTGATTGGTTGGTGAAGATGATGGGGATATAGCTGCACAGCTCCTGCTGGGTGGGGAAAGCCTCAATCCTATTGCTTGAAACAGGATTTCAGGAACTCCTTTATAAAGGCTGGCTCAGACTGCAGAAACACAGTGCAGGAGGCACACAGCCTAGAGCAGGCTTCTCCCTGAAGTGCAGTTTGTGCCGCGAGAGGCCCCTATTGAAAAGGCTGCTAGACTCTGTTTATTAAAATTTAGGCCAGTTAGCCACCAGAAGTCCTTCTTAGTAGGTATATTCTTTCTCATGATTTACTGCTTTAAATCATCTCTAGATTGCTCCCATACCTAATATAAATGCTATATAAATAGTTACACTGTATTGTTTAATAAATGACAAGAAAAAATGTATGTACATGTTCAGTATAAATGCAAGCATTAACTACATAGTGCTTAGCCATTAAAGTACATATTACATGTCAGCAACAATGTAACTTTTCCTCAAGTACTTTCTGTCCGCCATTGGTTGAATCTGCAGATATGGAAGGCAGAGTGTGCTCTGTATTTGGCATCCCTGTGTGTCACTGTCATTCTTAGATGTTATAACATCTTACTTTAGAGATGAACTTTATGTCTTTAGGTTGGTTGGATGTCAATAAAAATCATATAATATATATATATATTTGGAACGTTAGATTGGACCTCACAGGCCCTCCTCTGATGGGAGCTTTATCACTGTCTGCCGGATCCCAGAGGTTTTCACATGAAATTTAGAGAGAGGAGCAGTTGATTCCAACCTTAGACAGACTCTTCTGATTTTTCTACTTCATATGAGAGACTTGAATGGAAGGAAGTTGTGGGCACTTAGGTGATGGCTAATGTCACTTGATTCAGGGTTGTCGGCCTTCCCTATGACTCTCTAAGCTAGGGCTCCATTTTTTATGCATCCATTCAATGAATATTTGTTGAGGGGAATTATTACAGAGCAGGCTCTGTATTCCAAACCTCCTTGCTTTTTCTGTAGAACGGTGCCCTTTAATACTTAGCCTATAAGCATGTTCCTTGCAAATATCTGGTAGTTTGTCCTTTGAAGAAGCAGAGGGAACCACTGAGGGGCCTTCTTGCTGCAGTGAAATAGTACGGATTGGCTGCTGAGGGCCGCTGCCTGCCACTGGCCTTGCTTCCTGGAATTTACACTTTGCCACCTTCCTTTTCCCAGGAAACTCTGTTTTTACATGTCCCTGTCAGCTCAGGGTTCTCAGAGAGAAGGTGGTAATGGATTCAGTACACAGTCACTGTGAATTTGTTGCTCATCTCAGAAAGCATAGCTGTTTCATATTACTTGACATGAACATAACCTATGACGTGCTTTAAGGTGGATGTCAGGACCTAGATTCTCAGGTGAGAAGGGTTTAGAGCAGTGGCTCTCAACCTTGGCTGCCCATTGGAATCACCTGGGAATTTTGTAAAATCCTGATTTCTGGGCCTCATCCTCTGGAAATTCTGTTTCTTTGTTACTAATGTTGTGGCCCCACCCCATAACAAAGAAACAGAATTTCCAGAGGATGAGGCCCAGAAATCATTATTTTTAAAAAGATTCCCAGGTGATTCTAATGTGCAGCCAAGGTTGAGAACCACTGGTTTAGAGGAAGGGAGAGAAACTAATCATTTTATGTTGTGCTGGAAGTTGCTGAATATAGGGAATAGCACTTGCTGCTGTTGGTAAGACTGTGGCCTCTAAATGGACTGTGAACTCAGACTATTAGTAAAACTGCCTATTTCATAGCAAGTGGCTCAGAGTTCAAACTTGGGAGTATTGTAGACCTGGGCTCAATCCTGATACTGTCATTTACTGTTGATGTGATTTGGAGCAAGGTCATCTTTAAATGGAAAAAATATATTGTATATGTTTATAAGTTGTTAAGAGTAAAATCTAACATATATCAAGGGCTAAGGCACAAGAATATTAGCATTTACTGTCTGCCATGGCCTCTTAGTGTTATTTTCATGTTGGCTGCAACCTAATAAGACTGCCTTTTTTGCATTCACCTCATCTTTAAACTGTCTCCCAGCACCCCACAGAAAACAACTATTATGGGAAAGTTATATTTCAGCAATTACAGCTACTTTCAGAAGGAGCACAAGTATGATGGGAGATGGTGCCTGGTGTCTCTTTGAGGTTGAGGTGCAAGTAGTTTAGTCTACAAGATAAACCTAGAAAATTCCAGTTAACATTAAATTCATCAAATGCCTGTGAGAAGCACTGTGCTGGGCTGCAAGGGATGTGGGATGAAAAACAGTTCTTGCCTCAGCCTTCAAGCTGGAAGAGAGGAGGGGTTGATGTGAAAAGAAATAATAATAGAAACAACATCATAATAATGAGCATCATCCTAATAAAGGCACTTGTCACTTACCAAGCCCTGGTGTGTGTCTGTCACATTCTTTATTAAAGACAGCAGTTTTGCCAAACCGGTTTGGCTCAGTGGATAGAGCGTCGGCCTGCGGACTGAAAGGTCCCAGGTTTGATTCCGGTCAAGGGCATGTACCATGGTTGCGGACACATCCCCAGTGGGGGGTGTGCAGTAGGCAGCTGGTGGATGTTTCTCTCTCATCGATGTTTCTGGCTCTCTATCCCTCTCCCTTCCTCTCTGTAAAAAATCAATAAAATATATTAAAAAAAAAAAGACAGCAGTTTTGATATCTATGAGACAGATGTCATTTTCTCCATTACAAAGATCTATAATAATAAAAGCATAATATGCAAATAGACCGTACGGCCAAACAGCGGAATGACCATCTGGACGACCACACTATGACACCCACTGGCGCCAGGCCAGCCAAGGCGGGTGTGATGTGATTGGTCGGGGGCCCCACCATCGCCTCATGATCACCCCACAGAGAGAGGTCCAGACCACTGACCTGTGGGCTGCCGTGGGTGGGTGGGGGGGGGGGGGCTCCCTCTTTGGGGAGATCGTCGCTGTGCTCCCAGACTGTGAGAGGGTGCAGGCCAGGCTGAGGGACACCCCCCCCCCCCCCACCGAGTACACGAATTTTGTCCACCAGGCCTCTAGTATTATATAATAAGGGGAAATTAAGTTTCATAGTGGTGTTATTAACAAAACACTGTGGGTTGCAAAGGAGTGAGTGTCTCTACCAGATAAGCCTACCGTGGGTGGTTTTTGCTGTGCTTTGAATGAACTGTTTGGAAATGTTGAGTGTGATTTATTTAATGAGTACATTATCCCTGGTTGTATTTGGGTTCAACAAGCTCTTGGTCCCCTGTGCTGTGTTCACAGCACCACAGAAATGAGAGCAAGAAGAGGCTGGGCTTTGTTCACCAGCCGGCAAGGAACTCGGTCTCTACCCTTTCTCAGTTCTTTGTTCATTTTCATTGCAAATTCCTCCAGGGGAGATAGCTTCCTGGCTTCCCTTAGAAGATTCTTACTTGGTGTAAAGACCACATTATCATCCATAACTTCTCTGATTTGTTTGTTTCTATGCGTGTGATTTAGGCCACCGGAGTTTTCTCTAATTTAATTCATACCAAGTTTTATACACACACGTGTGCATGTGTCAAATAGTAGGTGTGGCATTGTGAAACAACATAGATTAGTGCAGCCTACAGGCATCTTAATCAAATATAGCTCCCATCACACTTTTCACTGGTGCAAATTCAGATCAATTCGACTTCCCCCAGGCTGCTCCTCTTTGGTTTTTACTTTTAATCATCGAGTGTGTGTGTATGTTTTTACCTAAACATGTTAATATTCTAATATTGTGGTGTGGTTTTCACCTACCTCTTGCTAAGTGAAAGTGTCCAAACTCAGCTGTCACCCTCCATTTTTTTTTCCTATTGAAATTGTATAAAATTGGCCATGTTCGTAAATTTTTGGAGTGGTCATTTTTTCTTAGAAATCCTAAATTTTTTTTTTAAATATATTTTATTGATTTTTTACAGAGAGGAAGGGAGAGAGATAGAGAGTTAGAAACATCGATGAGAGAGAAACATCGATCAGCTGCCTCCTGCACATCTCCTACTGGGGATGTGCCCGCAACCCAGGTACATGCCCTTGACCAGAATCGAACCTGGGACCTTTCAGTCCGCAAGCCGACACTCTATCCACTGAGCCAAACCGGTTTCGGCTAGAAATCCTAAATTTGTCTGAATTACTGTAACATGAAAGGGGGAATCTCATAGGCCACCTAAATATTGGGTTGTGCATATGAATTTTAATCTTTCATAATGATATTTTTAAAGGAAAAATGTTTAACTTAAGAAAGACTAGGTTGATCTTTACAACTCATCATCCTTTGTGTTTTAGTTCAAAGGAATTACAGCATTGAATACTCCTAGCCAAACACAACCAGAAGACCTCCTTTCCTGCCTCACTGCATTCACTTCTTCATTCATTAATTGACTCAACATACCGTGATTAAGTGCCTACTGTGTGTCAAGCAATTCAGTGGACTTAGAGTGACTCTGACCAGTGTCCATCATTCTAATACTAAACATTTAGCAACAGGAAGCCATTAGTTCTTAAAAAAGTAAGTAAAGAAAAGAAATGTACAACTTTGACACTGCCTACTTCTGCTCACTTCCTGCTTTTGACAGATTTTAGGTATTACTTGTTTTAGATGGTCTCAGCCACATTACATTAATATATTATTTTAAATTGTTCTCTTATTTCACTGCGACTCGCAGAAGGTAGAAACCTTAACTCTGTTGTACCTCGGATTTATGCTGATTTTCCCTGAGACATTTCTAATTGTTTTTAATGCTTAGTGCTCAATGCCTAGTAGGTATTCAATAAATATTTGTTGAGTAGAGGGCAGCAAGAAAAGAATGAAGTCAGTATATTTAGGAACTTACTTGACTAGGAGTTAGAAAATCACCTGATTTGGGATTTAACACACACACCAAAAGGCCTGTCCTTTTACTGTTCTTCCTGAAAATTATCATGTCTCCCTTAGATCAGATTAGGGACGTGATTGCTTTTTCACGATGATCCGTTTTAGGGTTTGGTGTGCATGGCCTTGTATCCATGGTTTCTCCTTCAATCTAATTTCAGCACTGGGATTATTTTATAGTAGTCTTGGAACCCTGTACTTCTTTTGTAGACATCCTTCGTCCACTTTGCTGAATTGTAATTACTCTGAGAATTTTATTCTGTCTTAACATGATCTCCCTCTTCTTCCTCCTACACTGACATATTTGGAGAAATCTGCCTTATTTTCATTAAGTGATATCATTTATTTAATACTTTCACTACACAAGACCTTATCCCAGATTTCATAGTAAATCATTATAAAATGTAATTAGTTCTAAGTTAGTTATAAAATGAGTTATAAAGTACAAATGCCTTTAAGGAATTTAAAATTCATGTGGAGAAATAGGACACAGACCTATGAGGTATCAAAAACACTTAGTGTGGAGCTGGTGAAGTGGAAAAAGAAAGTGTAGCAGGAGGTTAGAAGATGAAGCGATTAATGAGGCCAGGCTGGTTGGGATGGGCCTCCTGAGGAAGGAGACATGAGCAAACCCAGGAGAACTTAGACATGAGGAGAGAGAGGGAGAGACCCAGGCAGGAGAAGGCCCTAGAAGAGGAGAGGGGACTAACAAGGGGAGGTAGTGGGGGACCCACTAAGCAACCTGGACCTTTTCCCTTGAGCTGGCATCTCTCAGCACTTCTCTCCTTGGAAGAGTAGTTCTGCTGAGTGTTGTAGGTGTGTTAGTCAAAACAAGTTCCCATGGTTGAAAAGTAAGAAGAGCTGAAAGTTTTAAAAAAGTTCTCTCTTGCCCAAACCGGGTTGGCTCAGTGGATAGAGCGTCAGCCTGCGGACTCAAAGGTCTCAGGTTCGATTCCAGTCAAGGGCATGTACCTGGGTTGCGGGCACATCCCCAGTAGGAGATGTGCAGGAGGCAGCTGATCTATGTTTCTCTCTCATCGATGTTTCTAACTCTCTATCTCTCTCCCTTCCTCTCTGTAAAAAATCAATAAAATATATATTTTTTTAAAAAGTTCTCTCTTGAAAGAGTTCTCAGAGGCCTTAATATGCTAACCTGAATTATTATTCACCAAAACTTCCCCAAATATTTTTGATCACTGATTCCATTTTTGATTGGAGCTTCTTGGGAGAGTAGTTGACTGTGCCACTTATTTTGGGAAATGCTACTGGAGGCCATTGGCAATTTTATTCAGAGGCTATAAGGGTGAAAAGTATTGGGAATGTGAACCTGAAGTGGAATCTAAGGAGGGACACAGGATGATTAGGGAACTAGCTCCCTCCAGCAGGACATGAGAAAGGCCTAGGTTGCGGGTGGCATGAGAATAGAAAGGAAACAATAGATTTCATGAGTATTTCAGGTACCAAACCCCAGTTTTTTGTTCAGATTAAAAAGATTTTCCAAGATGGGAGAATCAAGAATAGTTCCAAGCCTTTAGGTTCTTTTGCATTAGGAGCCTCATGAGGCAAACGCTTTACAGATTTGTGAAAGTCTGTATCTTCTACATGCGTTCACATGCAATGAAGTACTCCAACTGAACTCCAACCTGGAGGCAGGGTGTCTTTCAAGGCACACACCGTTTTGGGAGTTTCTCTAGAGTCAACATGCTTCCTCAGTAAAGATGCACTAAAAACAGTGCCCCACTATCTCAAGCCACGTGTGAGATGTACGATTCCCTTGGATGGCTCTGTGCAGTCATTGGCGCTCCCTGTACTGGGATGTGGCCTGGATATGCCCAGGGAGTGTCTGTAACACAGAGAAGAGACTCTGTGTCCGCTGTTGGGAATCTGGGTCTTGGTCTGGCTAAGGGCACTTCTGTTGGTTTCCCTCTTCATGGGCAGCTTTATTGAAAATGACAGTGAGCACAGTGTAGAAGTCACACAGAGCTTGCTGCCAGCTCCATTTAGCTTATCCATCCCCAGAGATGCAAGGATTTTAGTGTATGATGTTGAGTCGCATCTTCTGCCCGTTTGGTCTCCAAAGACTGGACTATAGGTCTGTTCACAGGAGTCACACTCAGTGTGACCTATGTGCAGGAAGTCATGCATCTGGCTTTTGGTTTTCTCATGAGATCACACAGAATAACGATTTTTCTTTTCTCATGATTATTTTCTATTTTTGAGAAATGTTCTTAACACCCCTTTCTAAAATAGACAGTAGTATAAAGCAATGGTATAAAATGAAAAGCTTTGCTTTTTTTAAATCTAGACTCGTTCATCAGAGTAATTAGTTAATTACACTAAGCTTCCCAGTTTCTTACATAGTTATGAATATAAATATGTTTAGCTGCTTAATTTATTCTTTAAATTTTCTTCTTCCCATTCCTATCTATACCTGTTGTACCTCGGTTCATGTATTTGGGAGCTTTAAATGATTCAAAGTAGTGGTGGTCGTTATTGCGAATATTTCTGAATTTTTCTCTTTTGTGTGGACTTCCATTAAGTATCTGAATCCTCCAGACATATTGCTTATTCACACTTCTAATGGCCTTGAAAACTCCGAGTTGTGTTTCAGTGTGCTTCTTGCTTGACAGATCTCTGCCCCTTAGTGTATTATTGTTAAATTAACTGTGTTTTGCAGACATACCAGTGTCCTTGAGCATTGACTACCTCAGGCTATAGAAGTTTATGTCAGTGCCTGAATTCTCCATGTGGCTGTCTGCATTGGCTAAATTTACTCTATGATTGCAAATTCCTCCTTTCCTTTTGTGAGCAGTGATTGTGCATGCTTTATGAGTGTGCTACTCATGAGATGGCTTTTCAGGGGAAAGATGGGACAGTTATGATATGTCCAGCCTAGTTGCCCAGCTGTTATTACTGTTGGGTTAATTGGAATTAAATGGCCTTCTGTTGCTACATGAGTTTTGGAGAGAAGGCATGGAGGATGAGGGAAATAGAGGGCACAGCTCAGAAGGAGATACCCACCTGGGTCCAGGGGGCAGAGAATGGTTTCTAAGTGTGCTATGTTTACACAGGAACTTGTTCTTTGTTTCAAACTATAATTAATTTCATTAACTGTAGAATGATCATCAATGAATGTGCAATAATGATATGTCATCTACATATATGGTCACATTCCTTTTCTAATGATCCGGTTACGATGCACTCAAGATTTTCATATTTATCTTTCTTTGTTAAAACCACAATTGAATATGCTCTTGAGAATGTTGACCCTGATATTTTGCATATGGATTTAAGAGTATCTTTTAGAAGCTCATACATGTTATTTGATAAAAATAAAAGCAAACATGAATAATGTGTTATTAATAGTCATAATAATAAAATAATTGTAACAGCATTTGAGGAAGGTTGAAACAGAGACAGGCCAAATCACCATAATCACTCTAGAGCAGTTATTTTGTGGGCAGAACCTTTCCTAATGGGGTTCTCATTCTAATGCAGGGTTCAACTGGCTTCCTACGTATAGTTTCTGTTTCTATATAATTAGGTTTAAGAAGAGTGGGTAAGGCCGCCTTTTGTTCAGTGAACAGATGATAATGTCACATAAGGATAACTGTACACATGTATTATACATATTATATGTTAGCATAAAGATAAGTATCATTACCCAGAAACGATTTCACATATTTAAATATCAGAAATGTCATATTATTTATCAATCCTCACTGAGGATATTTCTGGGGCTGGGGATAGAGCCTGCAACCAAGGTATGTGCCCCTGACTGGAATAGAACCCACAACCCTTCCGTCAGTGGGCTGATGCTCTATCCACTGAGCCAAACCAGCCAGGGCAGAAATATCAAATATTTTTAACTTAATCCTTGGTTTATTTAAAACTTTTTATTATGGCATTAAACAGATTGCTTTTAGTCTTAATTTATCTGTTGTTCCTTCCACTTTGAAATGGAAGTCACATTATTTGGTTTATTCATAAACTAGAGGATATATATATGCCCTGGGGCCTTTGGGAAGGTATCATTTTAAAACTTTGAGGAAAAAAAAAAAGCAAGCTCCTTACCACATGTCATTTCATACTCAGGATTTGGTACCTAATTTGTTCATTAGTAAAACTCTTATTTTTAATGTTATAATTTAAGCTTTATGCATTTATATTATTCTCAAATGGATTTTGCTCCCAATTAAAAAAAAAAGTTCCATAAATTGATGAGAGTACCAGTGACACCATTTGGTTTCCAAAATACAATAAAAGCTGCTAAAAGAAGTCTAGATTATGACTTCTAAGGACTGCTTTAATGCTCTTAGCTGCACTGCCCACACAAAGGGCAAAGAGTTTCTCTTTATGAGAATTCTTATATGTCATTTCATTTGTAGAGCAGGTAACTTCACATATTCACTTCTTGCCAGACAAGCTACATAGTCATGATCTTTTTTATACCTCATTCCTCCTATCCACAAGGAGACCTCTCTGCCTATGTCAGGACTGTATTATCCACACACATTCCCTAAAGCCATCGCTCACCCCATCCTGCTCCCCCACCCCCAAACAAAACTCACATAACCAGTGGATTAAAGGGACAGGGAATATAGACATTCACTAGAAGCCAAAATTGTCTGCTTTTCACAGCTTTGCCTCCAAGAATATTAATAAGGAAATGATGCATTAAATAGCTGTCTATGAGTTTGTTTTATTTTCCATTCAAAAATAAATGATGTGTCCCAACATTCTGGAAAAAAAACCCCAAACAGTTTTTATATGAATATTTATCCTGGAAGGAAGC
This sequence comes from Myotis yumanensis, assembly GCF_028538775.1. Taxonomy (NCBI): domain Eukaryota; kingdom Metazoa; phylum Chordata; class Mammalia; order Chiroptera; family Vespertilionidae; genus Myotis; species Myotis yumanensis. The sequence continues at coordinate 78,536,495 of NW_027223759.1, forward strand.
AGGAAAATATAGTTTGGAACTGGAAACTTCTGTGATAACCAGAAACTAATGAAAAATTAATTCAACCACAGTTTTTCACATTTGTTTAGAATACTGTTTTGGTTTGGTTTGGAAAAATCCCCGGTATTTGATATATCATTTTGGCCCCATGACAACTATTACAATCTAAGAAGACATTTTATGTTTCATGTTTTATAAGAAGAAACTTTTTTGGTAATCAAATTGCTTGTTCATTTTCACACAACTAGTGATTAGGTCAGAAGTGGAGTTCAAGTCTCTAGACTCCTAGTTGAAAGTGTTTTGACTATAATACATGACTTTATTTCTATCATTTAAAATATGGGTCTAAAAATTAGCAACACTTTTAAAAAATATATATTTTATTGATTTTTTACAGAGAGGAAGGTAGAGTGATAGAGAGTTAGAAACATCAATGAGAGAGAAGCATCGATCAGCTGCCTCCTACACACCCCCTACTGAGGATGTGCCTGCAACCAAGGTACATGCCCTTGACCAGAATTGAACCTGGGACCCTTTAGTCCCCAGGCCAGTGCTCTATCCAGTGAGCCAAACTGGCTAGGGCGGCAACACTTTTTTTTGTTCAACCTAACTTTCTACAGCTTTGTCAGAGACCAGTAATTATGTGATACATTTTGTAGAAAGAATAACACAGTAAGAAGGTGAGTTTTACAGCTGCGTTTTAAATCCATCTCCACCTGACCTTAGGTAACTCACTTAACCTCACCCACCCTCTGTTACACTGGTTTTCTAAAGTTTATCTCAAACTATTGTAGTGAAGAGTAATTTAGAGGATGTATGTGAAGTTAAGGCATGTAGTGAAGGTTCAAGTGATGGCAGCTCTCCCTTCCTCTCCTCCTCTTTCTTATTACTCATATTTTTACTGCAAAAAAATAAGCCCAAACTTTGGGTTTAAAATAACTACAGTATAACATCCTTTTATTATAATGTGAAGAGATGACATCAGAACTCAACTTTTTAAAAATTTATCTTTATTGTTGAAAGTATTATAGATGTTCCTTTTATTCCCATTGACCCCTTCTAGCCTACACCCATCCACTGCCTCAAGCCTTCACCACACTATTGCCTGTGTCCATGGGCTATGTATATGTTATAAGTTATTTGACTCTTATTTATATTAATTAGCCCATGGTAAAGTCGTTTTTTTTAAATATTTTTTTTATTGATTTGAGAGAGAGAGGAAAGGAGAGAGAGAGAGGGAGAGAAACATTAATGTGAGAGAGAAACATCACTAGGTTGCCTCCCGTGCTGGGGACTGAACCTGCAACCTGGGCATGTGCCCTGACCGGGAATCAAACCAGCAACCTTTTGGTGTACAGATGTCGTACAAGCAATTGAGCCACACCAGCTAGGATGGAATTGGTTTTGTTATACGTCATTTCACTTAAAGTTTTAGAACCCATCCATGATGTTACCTGAGAACTTACTGTACCATGTACCCTCACCATTCTGGGGGTTGGTTGTGGTGGGTAGTTCTGCTTCCCATGATGTTGGCTGGGCCTGCAGTCATCTGGGGGCTCTGTCTGGTTGATGACTTATCCACATGCCCAGTGCATTTGGTGGGGATTCCTGGAAGCCTGGACCGAGTGGGATGCTGGAATGGCTGGGTCTCTGCCTCACTCTAGGTGATTTTTTCCATATGGTCTCTCTCATAGCACTTCTTATATAGTGACTCCGGGCAAAATAGAAGCTTCTAGACCTTTTTGAGGCTAAGTCCTAGAAATGGCACGATGTTACTTCTGCCATGGCCTGCGGGTTACAGGGATTCACAGGACCAACCTGTTATCAGGGAGGGAGGGGACTGCACCAGGGCGTGACTACCATTATGGGGCCATCTTTGGAGACCAACTACCATAGTCATCATCATCATTAAAAGATTTTAGGATGTTTCCCCCAGGCTTTTGCAGTAGAGCCATGAATAAGACAACAACCATATTTCTGTGAGCAGAGGGTTGATGCCTCTCTCGGGAGTGAATGGAAAGCAGATGACTGGTGGCCCTTCTAAAGGTCACGCTAGAGGCCAGCTTTCTTTATCACTGTGAGGTCACACGGTAGAGGAGCTGGTGGGCCCATGTCTGGGAGAGGTTTGGTAATCATACCACCTCACACTTGAATTTATACTTTGAAACCTCTTTTATGTATGTTTTCTTCTTTTTCTCTCACTGTGATACACATAGGTTTATCCTGTATCTCCATGTCACAGATAAAGAAGCTGAGACTAGAAGTTTGAATGACCATTCCCATGGCACAGAGCTTGAGTAGCAGAAATAGAGTCCCCACCCAGGGCTCTGTCCCTGGGACACTGGCTCCCCACGTTGCGTCTGTCCTGGGCATCACTGTGATGAAATGGGGGGTGGGGGGGGGAGTGGTGAGGAAGTCTCATGTGTGGAGGTGTGGAAAGGAAGAGTGGGGAGGTAGATAAGCCGTGGATGCTCAGAATGCTTCCTGATTCTGCCTTGTACTCTGTGAATTCTAGCCTTCAGTGTCACTGTTCTATAGCTTTCTTTTTCTTTTTCTTTTTCTTTCTTTTGTCTATCCCATGGAATAGGAAGAAGAATAGTTGCCTTAACACTTTGCAGGCTTCCATCACTGTTAAACGAAATACATTGTGTAAGGGGTCCAGCAGAGTGGTTGCCTGTCAGGTCACGGTCATTCTTTTTTCCTCGTTCCCTGTATTTCTTAAAGAATCTACTTTCTTGGGCACAGAGCTGACTGTGGACTGTGTTTTGAAATGCACTGCGCGTTGTCAGTGTGCTTGTGTCCTCACGAGAGGAGGAGGTGGAGGGTTGCTTGCCGGCTTTCCCATCAGGGATTCTGTGATGGTTGCTCACTTCAAAGGGAGGCACCTTTGGAAACGGGGGCTTCTTTACCCCTAAACAGGGTAAAGTCCTGGTTATTCTGTAAAAGGGTTGGTGCTTGGGACGAAGCTCTCTGTGCAGAGAGCAGCCGGCCAAGTTTTTACTGTGCACACCACCAAAGTCACCGTCTGCACACCCTACTCACCCACTCCCCGCCTCGGGGGATGCTGGCCCGCTCTGTGCAGGCTGCTGCAGACGATAGTTCTGGAAATTGGGGTGGATGCCTCTAATCTAGCAGCACATCAGCCCCAAATTTAAGTGGGTGGGCATTGCCCACTGGGACTTCAGACACCTCCAGACCCTCCTTTTGGCTGGCGTTGAAAGAGAAGCTTTCTTTGCTGACATTTGGTGGTGCTTCCAGCCATCCCGACTCTGGTCTCAAACCTCTGGTCTATAACGGGATGGCTGAGCTCATTCCCCAAGGATGTAGGAAAATGTTAGTGCATCTGCCTTTGCCTAAATCAGTGGCAGGACAGAAGGCATGTTCTTGGAGTTTAAAAGTGACTCTCATGGCAGCAAGCCCTGCTCACAGACCCCTGGTGGTCTGCTCGGACGGTGTCTGGCAGCTTCAGCCAGTGACAGACATCTGTGAGCTGTGAAGTTGTTGGAGGTTGTGTTTTTGTGTGTCTGCTTGGCTGTGACTGGAACAGAGGCCTGCGTTGAGAAGGGAAGTTCAAATCATCTCTCTTCACCTACTTCTAGCACGCGTACATCAAACCCCAATGAGCAGATGCATTTATTACTTCTCTGGAAAAAGTGATTTTATAGCTTTGCTGTGAGCGACTCCCCCCTCATTGCTAATAACGTCTGAAACCCAGCCTGTGCCCCGTTGTTCAGTCAGACATGGGGACAGGCTGCTGTCCTCTGAGCAATGGCACCTCGGGTAGCGGAAGGGCCTGATTAAGTCACTGAGCTCTCTCCTTCTGCATCCTGCAGTTTCAATTTTGAACTCACGGTCTGTGAAATAACTTTTTCCTAAAGAAATTAAAATAATATTTTAGTGGGTTATGGCTAAGGCCAAACATGAGGAGACTTCCTTATAGTTTCAGGGTCTAAGACCTCCATTTCGGAGAACCACTCAAATGAGCAAAATGGGGGGTTGATTATTCATGGGTCAGAAATATGCATTTGTATCATATCTGGCCTTCATTGCTAGTAAAAGGAATAAGCTTTTAAAAATAAATACTAAGCATTCATGTTTCTTTACACCAGCGGTTTTCAACCTGTGGGTCGTGACCCCTTTGGCGGTCGAACGACCCTTTCACAGGGGTCGCCTAAGACGCATATCAGATATTTACATTACGATTCATAACAGTAGCAACATTACAGTTATGAAGTAGCAACGAAAATAATTTTATGGTTGGGTCACAACATGAGGAACTGTATTTAAAGGGCCAGAAGGCTGAGAACCACTGATTTCATTTGCATTTTCTAATGTACATGTACATCTTACTGGGTAGCAAACTTTTGCTTTAGTTAGGTAGAGTGCCTTGCATAGTTAGTGATGGATGATTATGTGTGCTTTTCCTTTTTCTTTTTCTTTTGCATCTGCTGTGTTGGTGTACAGTGTTTAGTGTGATTGTCTCCTTAAAACCCCTGTGCCTGGCAAGGTCACCACATGAGGACCTGCACATTCATGGGAGGCCTGCCCTGTCCTTGGAAGGCCTGACCTGGCCTTGGGGAGGGGGGGCGGGGAGCTCAATGGCAAGTGTAGGTCTTGGTCAAAATATAAACATATGTCTGTTTTCTGTTCCACTGCTCTGAGACTTGCAGTAGTTATTTGCTTTCAGGGCTAATGAAAATAAATGTGAAAGTTTGTTTGTGATGTGGGTTCTTTTCCACTGAGGAATTAGCAGGCAGCAGGATGCCCAGGAGGGCAGAGGCGGCCTACAGAGCAGATGGCCTCATCCTCTGTTTCCCCTGGAGGTCTCGGGAGGCACGCCTGGCACGGTCTCTGAGCACCCCTCTAGTGTGGCATGTGCCCAGATTCAGCTCTGCTCTGAGACTCCGAGCTCAGCCAAGGAGAACATTATGTTCACCCCCATGGTGGATGCCACGGGGGAGACAGGGCTCAGCCGTCAGGGCTCCCCTTGCAGTGAAACGGGAAGTGGGTCATCACGCTCTGCCTGTCCCGCTTGCTCGGGGCTGGGCTGTGGACCAGCTGGCCCACCGCAGGCCAGGGCTCTGTGGGGCTGCAGTGCCCTCCGTTCTCCAGGCATGCTCAGTGGTTAGCTCACTGCGAGAAGAGCAGTTTCTACTAAAGGCTGATCACATAGCTGTGATGAGCCTGTGCTCTGCCTGGAAAACGTTTGCACATTTCATCAACACCCCGGGGTTCGAGGCCCATGTTTTTCCTTGTGCTTTGGAGCCTATTCCCTGATGCCGTCTCAGGAAACTGATATTTTCAGATGTCCTATCATTTCTTGGTTTAAAACCTCTCCCCTTGGACTGAAGTGAAACAAAACAAAACAAATTCTATGTTGTGGCCTAGGAGTGGGCCTGAGTTGGCTTCCCTTCCCCTCTGACTCCTTTTCCACACACCCTCTGTCTCTCCTTGCAAAGCGCATTGTGGCTGCCTGTGTCCTTCCTCCAGGCTAGACGGTCCATCATCTCTCAGGACTTAATGTGAGCCTCCAGCCTCTACAGATGAGGACAGCCCTCTGCCCGCCATGTGCTTCCATGGCCACTGTCCTAGCTCTGGCCGATTTGCCTCACCGTTCTGGACACTGGAAGTACTGCCAGCCAATTCAGTGTCTGGTTTGGAATCTTCCTGGCTTGCAGCCTGCTGACTTCTCACTTTGCCCTCTCTGATGGCTCTTTTTATAAGGGTGCTAGTTCCATTCACAAGGGCTCCACGCTCATGTGTTCATTGCCTCCCAAAGGTGCCACTTCCAAATACCTTCACACTTGGGTTAAGATTTTAACATATGGACTGGTTGGGGAGGGGCGGGGCACAAACATTCACTCCATAGCAGGCATCCTGTGCCTCCTTGCAGCTCTCGTAACACTGGCTGTTACTGATTTTGGGTCAGATGGCCAGCTCCATATATGTAGACTGTGACTGTGTTGTCCTTTAATTAGTATTCAGTACAAAGCTGGCCCATAGGAGATGCTCAGTAAGCGGTTACTGGGAAGGGGCAAATCAGCAACAGAAGAGGATGCTGCAATCGGTCTGAATGGGGAGAGTGTGCCCAGATCAGCCTGGGAGAGTAGATTAGCTTCCTATTGCTTCTGGAGCACATTACCCCACCACAGTGGCCCATGACAGCACGATGTATTACCTCACAGTTCTGGAGGTCTGCAGTCTGCAGTGGGTTTTCTAGTTCCAAGGTCAAGGTGTTGGTGGGTCTGCATTCCTCGGGAGGCTCTTCAGAAAAATTCATTCCCTTGTTTTTCCAACTCCTAGAGGCCACCTGCGTTCCTTGGCTAACGGCCCCTTCCAGCCCTCTGACCTCTAACCTCTGCCTCCATTGTCACATCTCCTCTGACACTGACTTCCTTGCCTCCCTCTTACACGGACCCCTGTGATAAAATTGGAACCACCCAGCTAACCCAGGTCATCTCCCCATCTCAAGGCCCTTAACTTAATCAGACCTTCACACCTAGGGTTTGCTGGTGGCCAGCGGAGTCCAGCTCCACAGCAAGGCTGGCCTGAGTGGTCCCCAGAGTGTGTGCACATCCTCTGCTTGCCGGTGGCCCAGCTCCCGTCATCCATAGAGCCTCCCTGACTGATGAGGATAATTCCAAGTTTTATTGTCCAGCCTAGACCAGGTGCCTTGGGACTTGACTCCCTCTGGAAATCCGTGGCCGATCCTTGGCCAGCTTGCAGTTGCCCAGGATGTGTCTCCCCGCTGTGGGGAGGTTGGTGACCACTGTGCCCTCTCAGGAATGAAGTGGAGAAGGGACCACCAGGGCAAGGACTAAGGTTGGGAAGAGATGTTCTGGGGCCCTGCACATAAGGAAACATCACTCTGGGGCCAGCTGACTAAGCCCTTCATCTGCCCATTGGGGACCCTTGTCTGACTGGTGCATTGGCAGGTCGGTGATACAGTTCCTCATTTCTGTGTAACCCTAATGAGTCCCTGCATTAATATTAACTAGAGTTGTGACTAGAAAGGCTTTGGGTGTATAACTTTTGTAGCAGAGCTGTGATGGTTGCTGGTAGAAGTACAGGATGTAATGGGGTCGCAGGGGGGCTGTGCTTGTTCTTTATTTGGGGGATTCAAAAATAAATAATTTAGTCATGGCTACTGTGTTTGTTTCCTATTGCCACTGTAGCAACATACTGCAAACTTTTAGTGGCTCAACACAACACAAATGTACTGTCCTACAGTTCTGGAGGTCAGAGGCCTAAAAATAAGTTGTGTTCTTTCTGGAGGCTCCAGGGAGAATCTGCTCCTGGCCTTCTCAGCTTCTGAAGGGCTGGTCCCATCCCTCAGACTGTGGCCCTTCCGGCACTGGGATCCCTCTGATCACTCCCTCTGTCATCACATCTCATTCTGCAGCTCTAACTCTTCTGCATGCTTTTATAAGGACTCTTGTCCTTACATGGAGTCCAGCCAGATAATCCAGGGTAATCTCCTTATCTCAATGTTTTTGCCTTAATCACACCTGCAAAGGCACCTTTTCCATGTAAATGAATAAATTCACACATTTGGTGACTAGCATGTAGGCATCTTTTTTGGGGGGAGAGGTGGGAGGGAATTATTTTGCCAACCACAGCTACCTAAATGGGGCCATGGAGCCATCAGGGATGTGGTACAGATTGTGGGCTGGGGAAGGAGAACCTTCTGTGGCTCCACCACCGCTGCTGGTGCTGTTGCTACTGCTAAGGGTGGTGGGGGTCCCCAGGGTCACGCAGGAGGACTGGGCTAGGGGTGGCAGTCCTTGATTCCAGGCTACACGATGAATGAATGTAGAAGCATCTTCATTGACACAGTCTGAGGAAGGAAAAAACTGAGGAAGTAAGATGCTGAGAAGCATGTGAGGATGTTGCCAACCCAAAACTCAGACATGAGGAGAAGATTATCTCTCTTTGAACTGAGAATTTAGACACTGGAATTTAGGAAGGAACAAACAGGTTTTCCCCAGGACCAGCGTGGGGCCTGTTGAGCTGGTAGAGGAATGTAGAGGAACAGTCGGGGCTCGGAACTAACCTATCATCTATTCACAGTATGCAGAAGAGGGTTTTAAAGCTGAAGTCCAGTTCCTTTTTCCCTCGTCTTGCCTCCACTTTTTATAAATTAGAAATCTAAAGCCTAGAATGTTCAAATGGGCTGACCAAGGACACATGGCAGGCTGGTGTCATCATTTGGACTAGAATCCAGGGCTCTGGGCTCCAATCCTGCCTGTTCCCCAGGATCCCAGAGTTCCTGTCTGAAATTATGTCACATGGCCCCATCCCATATACTGCTCAGTGTCTGATGTAGAGGAAGGGCATGAGGAGGAGCCTGGCGTGAGGACACAGGCTACTATCTTCATGCGGAATCCACAGTTTGCCTTTGGTCTGATGCATCCTTGAGTGATTTTGTTTGAAGAAGAGATGGGCAAAATGAAACTCTTTCTGAGGTGCCCGCGGCAGGAGGTGGAGCATGCACAGTGCCTGTGTGATTGGGCATAGAGTTAGGAATAGACAGTCCCAAACAAAAGCAAATATGAATGAACTCAACCCACTTAGTGTGGCGTTATAATTTCACCATTTTCTAAAGATGACTGTAATGAAATCAGAGGAGGTCATGTGACTGGCTGATATGAAAGCCATGGCACCACGACAAGTTTATTACTGTTTCCCCTTTTAGCACGGAGCCATTTTCTTCCTGGGCAGTAAGAGAATAGTTCATCCAGAATATTCATGGAATTTTGGGGGATGAATTCCTAAACTGCTTAGAACACTTCATCAGTAATGTGATGGGTCAATTAGTGACGAATCAACATGTGGCCTTATTGGCAGAGAAACTGACGAAACCCTGGCAGGACTTTCAAAGGTTCAGGTCCCTTTTCCTAATATAGTAACATATTGAAAGTATTTTAGAGCAATTCTGGAATGAGTAATATGAGCCAAACATGACTTTAAGTAGCCTGAGAAGAAAAGAGGATGTGAGGAGGGAAAATAAAATGAGAAAATCATGGGTATGGGGAAAGGCAGATCTGTGCAGAAGAGGAAGTGAACATACACTTGAGATATCCCAGGCCTGCCTACTTCCAGGTCGCCAGGGTTCAATATGAATGAAGTCCTTCTCTCCTTCCAGTATAAGCTTCAATAAAGAAAACATATACTCATATATTTAAGTGGGTCTTTAAGCATTCATGGATATTGTCCCACAATAAATGCTTTGTGGAGCTGAATGGAGTGCTTTTCTGCATAAGACCGTGGGTTCCTAGTGAGCTTTCTTTTTAATTTGGAGTGATGGGGGTGGTGCATGGGTAGAGGCTGCTTATGGAATATTAATCAAATGCTGTAAAATTTGAAGGGGTTGGGAAATGTTTATGTTATTTTAATTAAATGCTGCTAAATTTTAAGGAGTAGGGCATTTACATAGAAGAAAATTGCTCTATGTAAAATTATTTTTAACATTTGTCACAGTTTTTATACCAACATCATTAATGGCACTGTCATAAAACAGCCACTAGCCTCGCTGCAACTAGATTTGTATAGTGAAAATGATATGGAAGCATAACTATCAAGATCATTTAAAGAGAGGACAACTCATAGTCAGCCCCCAAATTGCCAGGTATTTGACCCTTCTAGGCAGAGCTGTCCATATTGGGTGTTTCCAAATGGAACACAGTTTACAAATACAAAATACCATTACCTGCTTTAGTTCCTGGGATTTAAGTGGTTCTGATTCACTGGCTGGGTGAATGGTTGTTCTCCCTTCTAGGCTGGCTGGGTGAATGGTCATATTCTCTTGCACACTGCCTGGGGGAGTGGGCATATTTGACTCCAGGCTGAGTGGTGGAATTCTCAGGGTCTCTGCCTTGATGCCTGATCCCCCTGGGTTGGGGAAATACTGATGCTGGGGTCAGGGGAGGGGCAGGGCCTTGCCCTGATCTTGTGGCCATAAATCTTGGTTTTCCTGTTATCTAAGATGAAATAAGTGCCCATGATGTTGTTATATGTTTTTCCTGTGAGACTCCTGTATTTCATGCTGCTCATATCCCAAGTTCTTCATTATTTGAGCTAAGTCACCCCAGGGTGGCTCCATATATGGCCTCAGTTCCTCTGACCCAGCAGTCTCTCATGATATCTTCTAGGGTTGGTCTTTGGCTGTGGTCAAGGATTATTAATTTTCATAAAAGTTTTTGGCATTGTAGAGATAGGAAGTATGGTATAAAGAAGGACCCACTCAAGATGTACTCAGTAAGTTCTTCAAAATTCTCCCACACAGTGGCAGTTGCCCTGTCACCATAGAGCACGACCCCCTTGCTCCAGACCTCCACCTTCAAGCCCTCATAGGATTCCAACAGGAACAACTCTGGGGCCACATAGGGGGCAGTGCCACAGAAGGTGGTCAGTTTCTCTTCTGTAAATACCCTACTGAAGCCAAAGTCTGCTAATTTAACATTCATCTCACCACCTAAATGTATGTTCTCCAGATCTAGGTCTTTGGTGACAGTAATGTACCCCTGATAGCAATTGTCAGAGTAGGGCTCGGGCTTCCTTCTCTGTCCTGGGGCCACAGTTCTCTAAGTCCGTGGTCAGCAAACCACGGCTCGAGAGCCACATGAGACTAGTTGGCCCCTTCAGTGTGGCTCTTCCATAAAATACCACATGGGGGCGTGCATGTACAGTGCGATTGAAACTTTGTGGCCCATGAGCAGAAGTTGTTATTTTGTGGAAGAGCCACACTGAAGGGGCCAAAGAGTCACATGTGGCTCGCGAGCCGCAGTTTGCCGAGCTGCAGTTTGCCGACCACTGCTATAAGTAGTCAAATAAGGTTCCTTCACTTGCATGTTGCATGAAGAGATACATGTGGTCCTCAGTGATAATGACTTCAAACAACTTGGTGATATTGGGATGATTTAGTTCCTTAAGAGGATGGATCTCTCGGACAACATCAGAGGAACCCTGCCAGTTGACCACTTTCACAGCCACCTCTGTGCTGGTGACAGTGTGCCTGGCCAGCCTAACCTCTGCAAAGGGATCTCTTGCCAATGGTGTTGAATAGGAGGTAATTGCCAATATGGCACTCCTCATTGGCAGAGTTGGCTGCTAAGTCATCACTCATGGTCACCACACATCACACAATGGACCCATCATGGCTGGGGATAAACTACAGTGTTTTCCTCACTTCTTGATCTCATGACCCTATTACTCTGGAAAAAATAAAAAGGACCCCCAAAGAGCTTTTTGTTTATGTGAGATATTATAGATTAACATTTACTTTTTAAAAATAAATAAGTGGTTCTATTCACAAGGTCTGAACATATGCTAGGTAGATCAGGTGGGAAGAATTGGATGTAGGAAATGGTTAAATTCCAGCCTCACATAATGTTATTGAAAGTGGTGCTGGACTGAGGACCGCCTGCAATACAGGAATTTCAGGGAGGAGTAAATAACCCTAAGGCTTAAGCAGGACCTGGAACTGGGTGGGTCTGAATGTCTTTAGGCTTTTACTCTAGACTCACTCTAGACCAGCGGTTCTCAACCTGTGGTTCGCGACCCCTTTGGCGGTCAAACAACCCTTTCCCAGGGGTCACCTAAGACCATCCTGCATATCATATATTTACATTATGATTCATAACAGTAGCAACATTACAGTTATGAATTAGCAACAAAAATAATTTTATGGTTGGGTCACAACATGAGGAACTGTATTTAAAGGGCCAGAAGGTTGAGAACCACTGCTCTAGACTCAACACCACCAGGCTGCCCATTCGTTTACTGTGTATCTCTTATGGCACCCATTCAAACTGTTCCTTGTCTGAATGCATTCTAAAGAACTCCATCTCTATAGGAGTGTTTTTACAACTTTTTTTTTTACTGCAAATCACAGTAAGAAGTATATTTTATATTTTAAATCAGTGCACATATTTAGTTGGCTCTTGGACGTTATAGGAGTTAGGGGTTCTGGCCTCTGGAAGAATATTACTTTTGACTCCCCCAAAACTACTAATAGTCTACTGTTGACTGGGAAGCCTTTCCAATAATACATATAGTCTATTAACACATATAGTCTATATTATATGTGTTATATACTGTATTCTTACAGTAAAGTCAGCTAGAGAAAAGAAAACATTAGGAAAATCATAAGGAAGGGAAAATACATTTACAGCACTCTGCATGTTTATTGAAAAAAATCTGTGTGTGTATTAGTGGACCTGCACAGTACACACACAAAACATGTGTGCACACACATGCACACACATGCGTGCGCGCGCGCGCACACACGCACACACACACACACACACTGTGAAAACAAAAGTTTTAGAAAACAATGCTGTAGCCCAAAATGAAATGAAGGAAAGCTTGATGAGTCAGCTATTGAATATATCCCTCAGATCACCTGCTCCACGGTGTCTCGCTCACTGTTCCTGACAATTGGCTGCAGGACCAGTTGTGTACGCACGTTCTTGTTCTTGTAGTGCACTGTGGCATCCTATTCTTAAGGATTCAAATGGCTTGCAGCAAAATGGTTCCAGAAAATGTGTTGCAGAAAAATGACTTTTTACTTTTCAGTAATATATCACAACCCACAATTTAGAAAAGTATTTATAAAATTATAATTAATGCAGTTGAATGAGTAAATACATCTTTTTAAACAAGCCATTATTCTGATTTTCTAGTAGAATACAGCTTGGTATGCAGTGTTTTCTTGGCCTAGTGCCTCCTTGATACCTCCCTCCCCTGGAAATTTTAGGCTCTTTACCACTCAGTTCCCCAGCATTCTCCCTCCCTGGAGCCATTCTCATTGCTCTCCCCTCAGACTACAAATTCCATGCTCACACCCACCTCTTCCACAGGCCTCTCCGGACACGTTCAGTCCTCACTCCATACAGTACAGCAGTTGGGGAGTAGAGTCCCAATATTATAATCATTTAGTCTCTGCTGTCATTCTCTCCTTTATTCTTTGATAAAATTATATATTAGGCTTCCTTTTTCTCTGAGTTATAAACTCCTGAAGAGCAGGGGACATATTTCTATGTTGATAAATTTTTCCATCATTCCTAAAATATTGGCCACAAGTATAGGAACTTGCTGAACATGTGCTGATCAAAACTAGTTGTCAAGCATCACTCATTGAAAGTCTCATTCTTTCCTCTCTGTGCTCTGACTTTTTAAATTACATCTGTTTGTTTAAAATGGTGCTTCACATTTTTTTTAAAACATTTTATTGAAGTGCAACATATACATAGAAAACATAGAAGTCAAAAGTGTTAGTGAATTGTGGGTGTGAGTGAAGGAGGTCAGTGGAGAAAAAAGAAGACATCTGCAATACTTTCAACAATAACGATAAATTTAAAAAAATAATCTCACGGGATTAAAAAAAAGTGTTAGTGAATTTATTTTTCACAAAGTGAAAACACCCATATAACCAGTCAGGGAAAAGAACCCAGGAATCTACCTTATACTCACTTTCAGTTAAGGGTAAATATTACCCTGATTTCTATAGCTATATATCGGTATTCCCATATTTGAACTTTACACAAATGGAGTCATTCAGAATTTACTTTTTGTTTTCTCAGATTTCTTTCACTCAATGTTGTATTTACATTTGCCTTTAGAGTACAAAGTAGTGTTAAATCGATTATCCAGGTGTTGTGCAGGATTCTATTAACTGCATGCATCACAGTTTATCTATACTAATCAACTGCTGATGGCCATGTGAGTATGTCCTGGTTTGGGCTTTCCTGGAATGTTGCTACAGACACTCCTATGTGTATTTTTAATGACCATTATTAATATTTCTAATGATTATATTCCTAAGAATGGAATTGTTGGCTTTGCATATACATATGTTCAACTATAGTAGATGCTGTCAAACAGTTTACCAAAATGGTTGTACCAACTTACACGCCCACATTCTTCCCATCTCTGCCAACCTGCACGTGGTATGTTCCTGTCTTTAATCTTAGCCTCTCAGACGGGTAGCAGCAGGGCTGAATTTTGGTTTTATTTGCATTTCCCTGATGACCAATGAAGTTGAGCCCCTTTGCATATGTTTATTCACATTTAGATATCTTCTTTTGTGATATGGTCTGTTCATGTCATCATGTGCCCATTTTTGGAATGGGTTAATTTCTTTTTACTATTATTAATTTGTAGTAGTTCCTTCTATATTAGGGACTCAAATCCTGGATTGGATATAGGTATTGCAAATATATTTTCCCACTCGAAGGCTTACTTCTTTCTTTTCTTCAATGTGTCATCTTGGGTATCATAACCTTTAATTTTTAAGTGTCATGCCAACTGTGCACACAATAGGATTCTACAAATAGGACAGTGAGAGAAATCCACGCATCTTGTAAGGTTATAGTTACTCTATTTTGATCTTGCAAATTTCAAAATTGGGGTTGTTGGTGAGGGAAGGTTGTGTACAGAGCAATAGATTCTGAGGGGATTTGACTGAGGACAATAAGAAACAATAAGAATGAATTAAAGTGATATTCAGAGTAGGAACACAAGCAAAAGGATATCTATCTTTATCAAGTTGTGTACCCAAAGAAAAACGAAAATATCATTAAGGATATAAAATTGTAAACCTCAAAAAATTAGTGTGAACACATCTAGAAATAGATTTCACTTTGAATAGATTATGATTAAAATGTTTGTAGATAAAAAGGTCAGACCATAGACTTGTTTAATTTTTTAGCTTATTTACAATTTTCCTATTGACAGAACCACAAAAGAAAAATCTTAAATAGAAGGAAAATCTTGACCCTGAAATGCCACTTACAGGCATGGTATATGTGCAGCCACAGAAAAGAAAACACACGGGCCGGTGACATTACAAGTGGTGGGAATTTATATTTGTTCTCACTTCAGAGGAGAGGAGAAATAGAGCAATGTAAGAAGCAAACGTTGTATTTCTTGGAGCATATCAGGCAGATTTAACAAATGTTTACTCCTTGTTGTTAGGGCATTATGACTCCTTGCAGCCTTATTTAGAAACGCCTTCGTGGGTTTTCTAATTTAAATCCATGGTATCAATCAAATATGATAGCCTCAGCTTGTAAATACCTGAGCTGAAGCGAGAGAGAGCATAGATAAGTTGAAAGTGTTGAAAAATGAAGCCTCCAGCCATGGAATCGTGAGGGTACGAAATAGTTTATTTTATATGGTTTGCAGGGAAGAGGACCAAATGGCCTTTAGGAGATAGTTTCCATAGCTACTGGGCTGGATCAAAAGAAAATGCTGTCCCAGCATTTTCCCTTTGCTACCGGCACTGCTTTATCGTAGCTACTGAGCCTAGTATTTTTCGGGAGCCTAGTTATTCCAAAGATGAAATGCTAGGAAATGCTTCAACCTGGTGTCTTTTAGAAGCGCACTTGACTTGCTTTGTTCTGAGAATCTCGTCACAAAACCCTGTTTGACCAGAGCTGCCTCTCTGTTCACAAAAGCCAGGAAGGAGCGGGTCACTGCAGCTGCCGCTCTGGGGAGCAGCTCCCTACCAATCGAAACTTTACTTTGTGATTCAAAAATCAAAATGGGGGCTGCCCTGAAATTAGAGAAGAACCAGGGGCTGCACTGCTCCTGACTTTTTAAAGAGGAGTATGAAGGACGATTTACCTAAGGACCCTAAAAGTGATAGCTTTTCACTTTCATTATAATAAGGTCCCCTGCCCCCAAACATATGCTTAAAATGTAAAACAAACATTATGATGGCATAGCGTTTTTATTTGGGGACACAAACTGTACATTGAGTTATAGCATAGGCTCTAATGCAGTGATGGCGAACCTATGACACGCGTGTCAAAGATGACACGCGAACTCATTTTTTTGGTTGATTTTTCTTTGTTAAATGGCATTTAAATATATAAAATAAATATCAAAAATATAAGTCTTTGTTTTACTATGGTTGCAAATATCAAAAAATTTCTATATGTGACACGGCACCAGAGTTAAGTTAGGGTTTTTCAAAATGCTGACACGCCGAGCTCAAAAGGTTTGCCATCACTGCTCTAATGTTTTAGTCACCTAACATTTATCTGTGCCAACGCTGATCTGATCTTACGGACAAAGTGCTCTATCCCAGCGGCCGCCAATTGGTGGTCCGCGGGCCACTGGTGGTCCATGAGGTCCAAAAGGTTGGCGACGGCTGCAGGCCGTCTATTAAAAATCCTTCCCAGTAATAGCCTGCAGAGTACAAGCATCCACATTCACTTTTGCTTTAATGTTGATGTGTCTCTCCATTTAAGATGGTGTGATTTCTTTAGTGTCTTTATTGTTCTTCAGCAATGTTTTTCCAATCATTTCTATTTCTTTCAAAGCTGATAAATCAAAGCTAACTTCTAATAAGAAGATAATAGCAGGCGGATATTGATGCACTAGTTGTGTTATTTCCAGGAGTATGCCAATGTTTGCATTGAAATGGTTACAGAGGCATCTCCATTAGCCACCCAATCCAGACCCCCCCCCTCTGCCACCCCTGTCATCCCACAGTCTAATTCAGAGGTGTGAGCTGGTCAGTGCATACAGCTTCAGGACAAATTCCCTGCCTTCTCGCCCCAACCAGGTTGCTCCTTTGAAGCCCCTTCTAGAAATTCTGGAGTCCCCACTGTTTGTCTCAGGATGTCACCTTTTTTGGGGGGCGGGGCACAGAGCCTCCCCCTTTCTTTATAGTACACTGTGATTCCAGGAACAAGTCAGAGTTGATTTTTCTGAATACACACTCAGTTACTTTTATTGTTTAGAGCAGCGGTCGGCAACCGGTGGTCCGCGGACCACTGGTGGTCCGTGAAGTCCAAAAGGTTGGCGACTGCTGGTTTAGAAAAAGAAAACACCAAATCGATTCCGACAGCATTGGTTATTTTCAGAAATTGGATAATTCAAAATAGAGACTGAGCTCTGTTTATTTTTAATGTCCAAAATGTCACTATAATCCTTATCACTCATCTCATCCTGAAGTTTAGTTGCCTAGGAACAAGCCTGGGGAAGGCCAATCAGGCAAACCCACATTCCTGAGGTATTTGAGAGGAGAGCACTTAGGCCCCTGCAGATATGGGGGAGGAGCAGAGAGCTGTGGCAGGGAAATAGAAGTGGGAGAGGAGAAAAAGCCATCGTTCCTCAGAGTGAGAGGGGAAAGGATGTCCTAGGCAGGCCTAGCTCATGTCTCTGGGAACTTCTGTTGGAAATGAATGCCAGTCCCAGGATGTGACTTGTTGCACCCTTTGCCGAGTACTAGATAAAGGCCTGTGTTTATAAACACAAATTATATCTTAAACGAGATGTAAATAAATCTTCTGGGGAAGATCCAGAAGTCAGACTTGGGACCTGGAAGTCACCAGTGACTTTGATCATGTTTGTAGAAGACTTTGAGCTCCTGGGCTGCAGATGAAATGTTAATGTATGTCCACATGCGATTTTTTATTTCTTACTTCTGAGTAGCGCTGCATTTCTGAAATAAAACCCAAAAGATGAAGGGGAAGGGAGTTCTTTGACATTCGAAAGCAAACAGTTTCTGGAATGAAAGTCCAGAAAATATCAATCGTTGTTTATAAGCACAGCGTGGGAATGTGGCAGAAAGGCAAAGCGCACAAGCTTCGCTAAGCTCTTTAGCTTGCTCTCCAACAGCCAGTTTGCTTTGCCTGCCAGTCCCAGACCTGAAGCAGAAAGCCGTGCCTGGGTGGAGGATTACCTTCTACATAAGAACATGGTAAAGTAAGAAAGCTTAGAAATGCATGATAATTTCTGGATAAACCCAAATTTTAGCAGTCAATACTGTGGGGAGGGTGGATGCAAGGGAGTAGCTGTAATCAAATGTTTATATCTGAAATAAGATTAATCTTCTATCCTGAATGAAAATAGAGGCCAACAGCCGCCATCCAGGGCCTGCTTTGTAAATCATATTATCAGGGAGGGCTTAAAGCCTTCACCTAGTGTTTTATGTGGAGGTGTGTGCTGGGGCCGCCATATGCCGGCTTGGGCCCGAGCCAGGGAGCACGCAGGAAGCCTTTTGCATTCCAGCCGTTCACTCCTGCCTTGCAAAAAAAAAAAAAAAAAAAAGCACTTTTTGTACATGGTGTCAGTGGCCAAGTTATTTGTACACAATGGGAAGCTGAAATTTCATTTCCACATGAAATTAGTGAATAATGGCTTTCAAGACTCACTGAATAAGCATGCCCAAGACACAGTCAGCATTTTAAGTCTGTCTACAGGACGCCGGCCATCTGGATGGAAAATAAATCAGTTATGGAGCTACTTTGGGGGCCTCTGATGTGAGGCATGGGGAGGAAAAGTGTATGGAAGTTATAGGGAAGCTTTTGCTTGTCAGTGGGGTTTGGTGTGGTCAAGGCTTGTCACCTCGGTGATCCCATGTCACTAGTACTGGCCGGATTTACCAAGCCACAGATGCATATGCCTTGGTATCTAATTGTAATGTTGTCTACCATGTATCGGCTCAATGCTTTTATCTTACTATGGTATTGCTTTTTACCTTTTCAAAATATATCCACACATTAACTTTGTATTTTAGGCTCCAGGAGAACAGATTTTCCATCTGCATGACTAAGTTTCTAACTACAGGTGCACAATTCTAAAGTAATACTTTCAATGATGGTGAAATGAGTATTTCCCCCAAATGGTAAAACGATCTCCTTTTCTGCTAAGTTAGTTAACATTAACTATGATTTGAGAAAATCTGATTTCATTTTTGGTGGTGTGTGATTTGAAAAAAATAAGACCAAGGTTATCTGTTTTCAGATAGTAAGATGTTAGTTATTTGTCTGTGCACAATGATTAAAGCTAAAGCATGGAAAGCAAAATGAGAGAAGCAGATGGAAACATCCCCTAGGTGAGTGTGAACATTTGTTCTAAAAAATAAAACAAGTGCCAGCAAAATGTATAATTATTTTCTTTCAATTACACCTGATTTTGATTTTTTAAAAAAATGTTGGCAAATGGCTTCAGCTATATTTGTCTTGCTTTGGTTTCCTTCGAAAATACTTTGGAATTTAGCATATGAGCAGGATATTAATGAAAAGTAGTAGAATTTGAAGAAAATCAGTTAATGGACTGTAATTCCTTGGGGTTTTTTGGAATTGGGGGAGAGGAAAGTAAGAAAAGTAAGAATCTAGCTGATACAATAAGATACCTTGATTTTCACAGAGTCTAGTTCTAAAATGGAAAAGGTTGAGAATATACAGGAAGAAATTAAGTACAAATGAGCTTCCTTAATTTTCTAGAATTCCATAGGATAGTATTTCACAGAATATATTATTCAAATTGCACATCAAGAACAAAACTATTTGTTTCATGCTTCTGTAAATGTGTTGATTCACATACTACTCTAAATAAATAGGCCATTAGCTGGAGTTTTACTATCCTTTGCAATTTGAGCTATGCACCAAAAATGTATTAGTTATAATGGGATTTAGCTTGTAACTTTATAGTGTGAGCTGTACAAATTAATTAATTTTGAGGCAGCTGCTCATTAAAAATTCTTTCTGGTAAACATAATAAGTGAACACATTTTGGAAGATGCCAGCACATGATGTATGAAATGGATTTTGATAAATGCATTTGGCTGATTTTATTGGCAGGTGTGAACAATTCCTATTTATGGGAATCCGGCATGATTGACTATAAAATGGTATTTTACTACTAGTTTTTATGGGATTGACTTGTGCATAATATAAGGACCTAATGAAGGAATTGGGGTTGGTTATTCACCTAAAACAGAAGATATAGTCCACAGGCTTGCAGATCTGGAAGGGGGTTCCTCTTTTACTCACTCCTCTTGCTTTGTAAGAGCAAACTGAGACCAGAGAGGTTATGATGTACCTGGAAGCACACAGCTGCCTGGGAGAGGAATGAACCAAGGAGCGAGTCTCTGCTGCGGCCAGTGCTCTGCGGCCCCACCTGTCTGCAAGCTGGACTTTAGGGGCCTTGTCCAGGGAAGAAAGACAGAAGGGGATAAGCTACCACAGAGCTGGATATTTGGAAATCAGCATGTTTTGCTTGGGAGGAGTCTCAGGAGGGGCTGCTATCTTTGTTTTAAATCTGTCCTGGGAGTGAATGAGTGTTTATTGGAAATTATATCAATGCAGTTTATATTGGAATTCTTGGTCCTCTTTGCTTTCTTTTTCTGCTCATCCTTGGCATCATGATTGAATTTTTGTCATGTGACATACATCCAGGATCCGTACAGATGTCCAAGCCTTTGCCTCCTCTCTGGTTGCCACTAGCATCTCCCCTTGCTGGGAGTGGGGGCACTCTGAGGGCAGAGGGCTCCAAGGAGAGAAACCTGAGTAGAAATGGACTGTCCTGGCCACTGTAAGCGCAGCCCTGTTGGTCAGAGCAGGCAGAGCAGGGCCCTGTGCTCAGCAGCATCGCTTCCTGGGCTCTCAGGGCTCCTGTGATGGCCACTGGGGGGTTGAGTTCTCTCAATTAATCCTACTTCTCTCCATGGCCTCAAACAGATGAACAGTCAGATCCTGAGAAAGGACATGCAGTCACATACCTACTGTATTAAAAGCAGAGGGAAATGAGAATGGATAAAAATCTGTGCTGGTAATATTATATTAAAGTGTCACTTCTTAGAGGGAAACTAAAGTGAGTAAACTGTCCATCACTTGATGAGACACCTGACCTGAGGGTCATGGAAGCCATGTTCTCTCGCATAAGAGCACAGGACAAGCTTCCATTAGCAAGCGCTCTCTGTCCAATGCCTCTTCCAGCCAGAAACACAGCAGGCAGGAACCTGCCCCTCCCGGCTACCTTACTTTCTTCTGCTTAGCTTTGGTTGGATGGCAAAAGTGATTGACAGGGAAGGTGAGAGGTGCTGGCTTAAATGAGTCTGAGTTAGTGAGGTCGCCCTCCCACCCTATGGAATTGTAGCTGCATCATTTTTCAAGTATTCCTGTTAACTAGAGCTGAGCTGACGAAGTGCTCCCTGGAGAAGCCTTACTTTAATGTGGCAACAGACCCCCTTTTAAGGGTTATTTTCAAAGCAGGAGGCTCATTTCAGTAACATTTTTCTTCCTTTGCAGTTACATCTTCAGTTGTATTTATCACCTTGCAATGCATTTGTTGACAGTCTGTCTCACCCACTAGACTGAGCTTCAGAAAGGCTGTTCTGTGTTGTCTTCCCCTGGGAATCTCTGATGGCTGGCTCAGTGGCTCAGCGCAGAGAGTTCAATAAACATGTGTGGAATTAATGCATATTGAATGAATAGAAAAATAAGTTGTATGTAAATAGATGCTTTCAAAATCTTGAAAAGCTTTTTTCAAAAAACAGTCTTACTACAGTGTTCTAAAACTTTAGCCTCCCTTCATATGACTTTATCATCCTTTTATCCATCTAATCCTATATAATAAAAGCCTAATATGTTAAGTGTTCGGTCATCTGGTTGTCTGTTCAACCAAAGTGTAATATGCTAATGATATGCTAAGGCCTCTCAACCACTCGCTATGATGTGCAGTGACCACCAAGGGGGCAGATAGTCAAACAGTCGACCAGTTGCTATGACGTGCACTGACCACCAGGGGGCAGATGCTCCAACTGGTAGGTTAGCTTGCTGCTGGAGTCCTGCCTATTGAGACTAAGCGAGACAGGCCAGACACGCCCTGGAGCCCTCTTGTGGTCCCTCCCCGGCTGGCCAACCTCCTGCATCCCTCCCCAGCCCTGATATGCAACAGTGGGGTCCCTGAGCCTGGCCTGCACCCTCTTGCAATCTGGGCTGAGGGACCCCTCCCCCCGCCTCGAGTGTATGAATTTCGTGCACTAGGCCTCTAGTATTTTTATAAAAATCCCTGCCTAGGCTCTTTATTCTGAGTTAGTGAAATCTGAATTGAAGTGGTCTTATCTCTACCAAGAAAGATTTACATTGTTACTCTTTTCCACACACGATAGAGTGCTGCTTAGGAACATCAGAATGTGTCATTAGTTTGTCATAATTAATCAAAGTATGGCTTTTTTTTTTCTAAGCAATGCACTGATGTTTCCTAAAGTAAATAGGAGCATTTCTTGTTGGTGAGGTTCTGCTCTTACTATGTGCTTTACATTGCACCCTGTGTTTGTTATTAACAGAATAATGTTGTAATTAAAACTTTATATATATATTAATTTCAGAGAGGAAGGGAGAGATTGAAACATTAATGATGAGAGAGAATAACTGATCGGCTGCCTCCTACACACCCCCTACGAGCCCATAACCCAGGCATGTGCCCTTGGCCACAATCAGACCTGGGACCCTTCAGTCAGCAGGCTGATGCTCTATCTACTGAGCCAAACCAGCTAGGGCTGTAATTAAAACTTATCGTGGTAATAGACATGTCATTGACATGCTCAAGTTTGAATCGCCATTTCAGTTGGGTTTGTTTGAGGGTTTATGCATAAAAGACTGTGATTTTCTAATTAGCAGAGTTGATAGCCTATTTTTTGATCATGTTAGCCTGACCTGGAACTCAGATGCCTTTTGATTAATTATAAATGTCAATATTTCTCACATCTAATATATTGACTTTAGTGATACCTTTAAATGTATCCTCGTAATTTTTGTATCCTCTTCTATGAAACATGGTAAATCTAAGGTTGATATCTGAAATTGTGCTGTTTGCAGACACCTGAGAGGACACTGGTTTTAGGTAGGTCAGATTCCTTGAGTGCCTACTTGTGCTGGTCACTTGACCAGATTATTAACCTACATTCTCTGAGACCTAGAAACAACTGCTCGGGCACGTACTGTTGATTGTCATAATTCATGGTAGTTACGTTCTATCAAGCTGCTGAACATACCGAATTAGTGAATACTGAGCTATTCCTCCTGGGAGAAATGCACAGATTCCTGTGAGCCTCTACTGATAACCTTTTCCTCAAGTGATCGATATATAACCATGTGTTCTGTGTGTGTTTCTGTTTAAAGACGCCTTATTTAATATACACTGTTGGTCTGTTAACCTTGAACTCGTGGTAAACAGTGCTGCAACTCACACCTGAATGAAGTTTACCTCACACATGCCTTTTGTCTGTAATATACACCTTTGTATGCTCAGGACAGACTTAGCCGGAGGTGAGCAGTGTGTTAAAGAATCCAAATTAATGTTCCTAAAGCTAGCTTATTCCTCCTGGAGGACCGGTGCTACAGAGAGCTGGACCTGCCACTTTTCAAAACAGACCTATCAGAGTCCAGAAAACTAATGGTTCTATAGTATGAACAGAATTGGGAACAAATAGATTTTGCTTAATGACTAAGTTATTGAGAAGTTAAAAGCACCTAGATGTGTATTCAAATTGTTCTTGATGCTGCTTTGCTCCATTCTGTGTGAATGCCTTGAAATCATTGCATGCACTTCAGTTTATCTAAGGGTCTTATCTCATTGCCATCACGCCTTGCAGAAATTGGAGTTCTATCCTTGAACTTTAAACCTCAGCTAACCACCAGCCTTGAAATCCCCATAGCAGGACCCTGCCTTTCATGATATTCTGGACTTCTGCAAATCCAGCCTTTCTCCCACCCCGTCAGAGTGCGCTTCTCTGAGCTCAGTGCCCTACTGTGAACTCTGAGGAGTGGTCCTGAGTATCTGCCATCCCTGGGCATGCTCTGTGCATGCCTTGCTGGCTGGCCTTCTTGCTGCAGATCCTGCTGGGGATGCTGGAATCCTCCTCAGTTTGATCATATTTCAAAAGCAGAGTAAAATTCCACTGAAAGATAAAAACTAACTATGTTCCACAGAAATCTCTTTTGTTCTAAGTGGTTAGAAGGAGTATAGTGCAGTGGTTTAAAGTATAAGTTATTCATTTTGAAGGTTTGATCTATAAAAAGGAGAGTTTTTTTTGAAAGATAATACATGCGGTAACTGCCACATATTAATGACTCAGTAAGTACTAGCTATTTGTATTATGAACCTTTTTACTCTTTCCCAACTCTGGCCAATTACCAACATAGTCTTTGAAACACCTGATCAGATTGCATGTATTGTGTAAAATTATTGGCATTTAAATGTAGTTCTGTGTGCACATTATATAAAGTGATGAATAGGAAATGTTCATATTCAATTGAGTGTTTATAAAATTGGACTTGTGAAAATATTCACTCTATTTTGATTTTTTATGTCAATATAATTTAATGTACAATAGTAGCAAAATAATATTAATATGGGAATGCTGGCCAGAATATGGAATTAACTGATAGGTCTGAACATTCTACTTGCAAAAAATGGACATTGATTAGATCATGGACCAAAGTAGTATTTTATAAATTATGGCTTTTGCAGGGCAGTTCCACTGTGCATGTGTGTACTTTGCAAAACCCCGTGTCTTCTGTATTGACTTATATGTAATAGGTCAATGAATGTAATGTTGAATGACGAATTACAGAGAATTGTATTGTCAGCCTTTTCTCTGTTTCTCTCTAAACTTTCTTCTTTTCTGCAATGTATTCCTTCCCCCAGCCACACACTGGCGTTGGCTGATTGTCACTGGCTGCACTGGCGCTGCAGCTTTTCCCAGGGAGCAGCAGTTACCCATTCTTGGACCCACATAACAGAGAAGCTGGTCTGGTGAATAGGTTCAGTGAGGCTCTTTCTGCAAGTGCTTATCTTGTTCACTGGTTGCTTTGTAATTGTTATTACTTTGAAAAAAGCACTTCTTTTTCATCTCTACAATCAGATTATATAGAAGGAGAGTTTTTCCTATTGAGGTATATTCTTATCAGGATGTTTTTCTTCTATTTTATAAATACTAGTATTATTAAACATAGGATGAAGCTCTCCTGTAGTCAGTGCCAAAGGAAACAATACAATAGGCATGTGCAGTAGGGGGTTAGCTAGATAGAGCTGCTATCTTGTTTTTCTTGCTTGCCTTTAATCAATGCGTGTATTCTTTTAAAACTTTCTTATCCATATTTTGTGAGCACTGTTTGTGAATTTCCTTCCTCTCTTCCTTTTCTTTTTGTGACAGTGTTTCTCTTTCTTTAATTTATCAAGGTGTCACATACAACAGTCTCATTGTACTGTACTAGAGACATTCTCCATGCGCAAGAGAGTGTGTTGCTGGGTTTGCTTTTCTTTTGGACTAACCAGGACTATTGTTAGCTATTTTGCCCTTGATCTTACAAATGTATTTCAGCTCTGGACTTTGTCTATCAGTACATTTTTAAAAAAATGGATTGAGCCTTTCTCCAAAGCAGATATATTGTCCTGCTTTAATGGAATCCCCGTCCATGACAATCTATTTTTATTGTGACTTTCAACAATTATACCTTTCTTGTATGTGGTGCCTACAGAATCCATTTTTTCCTTTGTTTTGTTTTCTCTTTTGTCTTTTAGACATGAGAACTTAGCCAAGGAGCAAAGAAAAAACACAAAGCTTTTGTGATCAGGAATGTTTTCAGCGACAAATCGCAGTTTTATCATTATCTACCAAAACAGCACATCCTTTCTTTACCTGTTTACTTATAGAGGAGATGATTTTGCTAAAAGCCACACAAAGCTTTAAGGAATGTCTTTCTTCTGGGCTTGGGAAAATAGCTAGAATAAAAGGAAAGGGAACAAACCCCTTAGCAATTCACACATTTTGTTTGTTTTTGTGTGAAATTTATTAATCTCCAGTACATTTCTTTTAGGGAAGCCAATCTAGAACACATTAAAGTAATAAGTGCTGCAAACAGCTTTGGTTATTTTTGCCATTAACAACAGCAAAAAGCATTATAGCTACCTTTAGTATTTTTTATTTTCTGAAAATTGATCCTATATGTTGCTTATTTCAGTTTTTTATTGGATATGATGGCCATTCTCATCACTATTCAAGAGAAAATAGCTGGAGAGTTATTTACATTGTATGTAACTGGAAAATAATGCTTTCTTATGTAATGAATAACTTTGTTTCTGTTTTATGTCTTATTTTAGCTGAGGCCTAATTCTGAGTTATTCCTAACAACTGCTTCACATATGAACGTAGAAAAATGGGGCTCGGATGTTGTTTCTTTCTCTTTAGCTTTTGTGAATAGGTCAGATTCAAACTGAGAAAGATGTTCAGTAACATGGAGTGGATGAATTGATGGTTGGGTTTTTAACATGTTCTTCAGCCTATCCAAATGTACTCATGTGTCCATGTGTTGTTTTTTTTTTTTAAAGACAATCAGCCCTGGAAATGGTGCCAGTTTGGCTCCCAAGGATAATGACTCTGTTCTATTGGGTTTTGCTCCTCAACTGACTTATTTTTGTCACTGAGATAGTCAGCTTCTTTCACCCTCCATTTCCTCATCTCTAAAATGGGGGTGGTGTTGTCAAAGTTCACTTCTGGCCCCCACTTTAGTAACTTGTGGTTTCTGAGAGGGGTTAGAGGGAGCCCATGTACCTTTTTGTGTACATAAGAGGTCTCAGCATCTGCTTATGTCAGCATCTGGAGTGGTCATCAACGGCACCCGCTGAGAGCAAGTTGTGCAGAACATTCATTAGCAAGAGCTTTCCCATCACATTTTGCACATGAACAAATTGAAACTGCTCAAAACTCATGGAGCAAAGGAACTTGCCAAAGTTACCTAATTCTTCACCCTTAGAAGCAAAGAGACAGCAAGTATTATTATCTCACTAAAATTGTGTTCCCCAGACGGGAAAGCTGGTGTTCAGCTGTTTCCAAAAGGATAGCCGAGAGAAGTGGGGGAGGAGTAGGTACCATCCTGGCTGATAACTGACTACATTTTATGGACGGAAAACTGCCGGGAAGCCTCTGGTCAGCAATGTTAAACCCCTGAATCGTCAACAACTAGATGAGATTACTGGTTGATGGGGAGCACGGAAGAGGCAAAATTTGTAGAAAGCCCAAAGGGCAATCCGTTTCACATTAGAACCGATGGAAAGGGTTTGAGAATCCGGAAAAACATTTGGCTTGCTTAGTATGTGGAATCTATTCTCTAGCAGGCTTTTCTCTATTTGCGCTTTTTTCAGGTGAGTATCTGGCTCACTAATACTTACCTTCTGCCATGTATAGATAAAAATAACTAAGAATTGAACACTACTATAGAGCTTATTATGTGCCATCCACCGTTCTACATGATTTAAAAAAACCACTCATTTAATTCCTGCAACAACCTTAGAAGCAGATAGGATACTGAGTCACAAAGGCCATTATGCCTTTAACAAGCAGCCCCTGAGTCCTGGTGAGTTATAACAACAAGGGTGTATTTCTTACTCCACTAGATATTGGAGGTGGGCCTGCTGCTCTGCTCCAAGAAGAGGAAGTGGCAAACCTTGTCCTGATTCATCAAGTTTTTACCTAGAAGTTACCCATTTCATTAGCCAAAGCAAGTCCTATGCCAAGCCAGGAATCAGTGGAGTGGGGAAGTAAAATCCACCCCCCCCCACACACACACACAGAGGGGCAGTGCATATCTGTAAGCAATTCCACACTCTAACAGAGAGAGTAAGTGACCTTCCCCTAGGCCTAGGCCAATGAGGTGGTAACTGCAAGAGCTAAGATTTGAATCCATATAGTCTGGCTCCTGAGTCTGTTTTGTTAGCCATCACTCTATTCTGCCTTTCCAGCTATGTGACTCCCAAGGGGAATTTAAGTGGGTTTTGAGAGCTTCTTAATAAATTCATATCGAACTTTTAGCGCCCATATTTCTGAACAATTACATGCTATGTAAAAATTACAACTCCAGCTAGAATCTCATGGGTAATATAGCATTAAGGTTAAGAATGGGGACTTTGGAGCTTATTAGCTCCTTAGTCATTTTTTTTTTTTTTAGCTTATTAGCTCCAAGACCTTGTGGGAGAAACATCATCTCTCTGTGCCTTATTTTAATTATCTGTAAAATGGGGATAATAATAATAGCGCCTACCTCAGGATTTGGATGCTGTAAAGTACTTGGAATATAACCACTATATGAATATTTAGCTTTGTTATTAATACTCTTACTCTCCTCTATCTTAAATGTAACTAAAATTTGTTCAACGGCTACTGCTTCCCACTTCCACAATCACTTGCCAGCAGGGATGGCGGTGTCTGCCATCTTTCAGAAAGTGGCTTTTTTATTGTCTCTGAACCACTCACTGCTGGCCTTTCCCTTCTCTCCTCTAAGATACAAAAGATTCCTTTGTTTTTTTTGTTTGTTTGTTTGTTTTTTCTCTCTCACTGTGTCAATAAAACAGATGATGATGATAAATGCTTAGGTTTATTTACATATAAACAGAAAGTTTGCAGTGACCTATTTTGACATAATTAATTTTTCTTCCAGGTTGTTGAGCTGTTATTATTCTTAAAAACAGCTGCTGTTGTTTGCATACTGTTTGCTTTCCTGTTTTCTAAATCAGTTTTACCTCTGTGGAGACTATTGTAAATGGTCATAACCTGAGAACATTTGTCCTTTCTATGAGGGTCTTACCTGGTATAACAAATGATTTCACAGGTTAATTCTTATTTATTTCTCATCTCGTAGACATTAGGCTCTGCTTTCTTAACAGTGTCTTCTCTTTTCCCACTAACATTCTGTATCATTGACTTTTTTTGTTGCTTTTTAGTTGTTGGTCAGCTCAGAAACGAATCGAATATTATATATATTTGCCACAGTTAGATTGTTTACAACGAATATAGGGAAGTATGAGTTTCTTTTATTCTCTAGATTTTATGAATTGGCATTCCTTTAAAAATGCTCATGTCTTTTGAAACCTTATTGTTGGTGTTTTGAGGAGTCTTGCTGGTAATGGTTTAACTGACAGGGAGTCGAGGGGGAACATAGTTCCTGATTTGCTTGTGTCTCCTGAGAGTGCACTCTGGTACAATATCGTGCATATTGTGTGAGCATGTACACAGCGTTTCATAGTTGATATGATTTCTAGGAGTATGTCCAATATAAATTAAGTCATGCTGACAGTGGGAACAATAAGACAATATACAGAAAGCAATATATTGACTGCAGGCTAGTTATGTATTCTAGAAGGAAGAAATGAGGAATGTGCTCCATATAAATTTTTAAGTCACAATGATTGTGGAGGGGTCAAGAAAATATGAAGAAAGCAAGATATTGGCTCAATTCTAGCCCAGTGCTTTGACAAGAAATCTCAAATGGAGTTAGTCCAATAAAGATGAATGCAAAAATTATTGAGTTAAAAAAAAAAAAAAGATCTGGTTGTATATCAGGTCCAAGTAAAGATTAATTGGAAAATAAACAGAAAGCGTTTTCCAAAGAAAGGGCAAGATATATGAAATGCAAATGCTCAACCCACACGGTAGACTCTAACAACTGTTTAATTCTCTGAGGATGGGCCCTAGCCCACAGCAGGGAGGAGATCATCTGAGACTGTGCTACCTGACCCTGACCCCCAGGCCAAAGCTGAGCAAGCTAGAGTGTGTGCGCTACCTAAGCTCTGCCAATCAAAATCTTATTCCATGGGATTGAAACTGTGAAACTGATGGGGAATGAACACCAGGAGTCCCCAGACCTGAGCCAGAGAGGGTATCATGAGAACACCTAGTGAAAAGGTCTGTAAATTTTTGCTACAGATGCCCGGGAGGTGCCCTGGTTCCTGTCCTTCCTAAGACCTAGTGGTTCCATTGCTCCTGAAATATCAAAAACCGTTTAATAAAATTCCCTACCTTTCTTATTTTACCTGGAGTTTGTTTCTGTTACTTGTACCAGGAGAAACTAAATGCCTACAATTCATATGGAAAGGTTAGAAAGGTCACAAAGCTCAGTAGTGAAAATAATTTTGAAAGAAAAGTAAGTGAGCTTGGTTCTATAAATAATGGATTCATCAGAGTGAATTGACACATGATCAAAGCATCAAAAATTACTCTTACCAAATGCTATGGGGAAAGTTATCAAGTTGCATTGTTTATAAAAAGCAGAACAGCCCTAGCTGGTTTGGCTCAGTGGATAGAGCGTCAGTCTGCAGACTGAAGGGTCTCAGGTTCTGGCCAAGGGCACATGCCTGGGTTGTGGGCTTAATCCCCAGTAGGGGGCATGCAAGAGGCAGCCAATCAATGATTCTCTCTCATCATTGATGTTTCTATCTATCCTTCTCCCTTCCTCTCTGAAATAAATAAAAATATATATTTTTTTAAAAAAAGCAGAACATTCAGCTCTGGCCAGTGTTTCTCAGTGGTCATAGCATCGGCCGGCCGACACCATAGTATCGGCCGGCCAGGGGTTTGATTCCCAGTTAAGGGCCTATACCTGGGTTGCAGGTTCAATCCCAGGCCTCAGTTGGGGTGTGTGCAGAAGGCAACCAATCTATCTCTCTCTCTCTTTCTCTCTCTCTCTCTCCCCCTTCTTTCTCTTTTTCTCTCTCTCCTGCTCTGTACCTACCACTCTCTCCAAAAATCAATGGAAAAAGTACCTTTGGGCAAGGATTAACAACAACATCAGAAAATGTGTAGTGCTTACAAGGCTTGATAATAGTTCAGCTGCGTAGAGACCCGAGTCAAAGAGGGCCTGATTATGGGTCCTGTCTGTAGACAGATGAGTTCCAGTACCACAGTCTCCTAACTCCTTATCATGTGCAAGTGACTGCATGTCCCTGTGAGGAGGGTGGCGGCCACAGGAAGTATATTTGAAGTCAATATTCCTGTACTAGAGCATCAAGGCAGCACCTTCTCTTACACTTAACATCACAGTAGACTTCGTAGGAAGAATACAAAAATGAATATGAACATACTAAAAATGTCTTTTTCTCACTAAGATAATTATACCTGTGGAGGTTAGATAGGAGTGTACCATTGAATCATTCAGATAGTCTTCTTGAGTTCTCTTGAGAAATGGCATGCAAAAGATGTGAGTTCCTTAGATTAAAAAAATAGCATGGCAATAAATAGTTTATAGCTCTATAGGCATAAATTCCTGTGTTTGGCTTCTGACTTTTTATGGTTCTTACCTTGTGTGAAATGTGACTGCAATTTCTTCTATAAAGACTTCCTTGAGAAGTAAACACTCCTGCTGAAAATATATTACACTCTGCTTAGGGCACCGTTATATTTTCCCTTAATGTGTGTATATTTTTATGTAGAGACTAGAGGCCTGGTGCACAAAAATTTGTGCACTGGGGGGGGGGGGGTTCCTCAGCTCGGCCTCTGCCCTTTTACAGTCTGGGACCCCTCAGAGGATGTCCACCTGCTGGCTTAGGCCTGCTCCCTTGAGGATCAGGCCCAAGCTGGCAGTCAGACATCCCTCTGGCAAACCGGCAGCCCATGGGGGATGTCCACTTACCAGCAGGGAGCAGACCTAAGCTGCAGTCGGACATCCTTAGTGCTGCTGAGGAGGCGGGAGAGGCTCCCGTCACCACCGCTGTGCTGGCAGCCATCAGCCTGGCTTGTGGCTGAGCAGAGCTCCCCCTGTGAGAGCGCACTGACCACCAGGGGACAGCTCCTGCATTGAGCATCTGCCCCCTGGTGGTCAGTGTGTGTCATAATGACCAGTCATTCCCAGTCATTCTGCTGTTAGGGTCAATTTGCATATCACCCTTTTATTATATAGGTAGAGGCCTGGTGCACAGGTGGGGGATGGCTGGTTTGCCCTGAAGGGTGTCCTGGATCAGGGTGGGGGTTCCACTGGGGTGCCTGGCCAGCCTGGGTGAGGGGCTGATGGCTGTTTGCAGGCTGGTCACACCCCCTTCAGGGTGGGGGTCCCCACTGGGGTGCCTGGCCAGCCTGGGTGAGGGGCTGATGGCTGTTTGCAGCTGGCCACACCCCCTTCAGGGTGGGGGTCCCCACTGGAGTGCCTGGCCAGCCTGGGTGAGGGGCTGATGGCTGTTTTCAGGCTGGCCACACCCCCTTTAGGGCGGGGGATCCCCACTGGGGTGTCTGGCCAGTCTGGGTAAGGGGCTGAGGGCCGTTTTCAAGCTGGCCAAGCCCCACGGTGACGGAAGCTCCCGCTTCTCCTTTTTTCATTTTTTTTAATTCTAGGATTTATTTACCTTCTATATTTGAAACTTTGTAGCCTTGTGTGGGGCTCAGAGCCGGCCAGGGCGGGTGGGAAGCTTGGCTTCCTCCATCGCCAAGGGCAACCCAAGCCTCCTGCTCGCTCCAGCCTCGTGGCTATGGCCGGCTGAAAGCAGGTATCTGGGGTTTATTTATCTTCTATAATTGCAACTTTGTTGCCTTGAGTGGAGCTCAGAGCCGGCCGAGGCAGGCAGGAAGCTTGGCTTCCTCCATCACTGGGGCAACCAAGCCTCCTGCTTGCTCCAGTTCCGTGGCTGCCGGCCGCCATCTTTGTTGGATTAATTTGCATATAGTCACTCTGATTGGCTGGTGGGCGTGGCTTAAGGTGAAGTGAAGTTACGGTCAATTTGCATGTTTGTCTTTTATTAGTGTAGATGGATTATATTCAAACATATGTAGTTGACAAACTTTAGTATATTAAAATATTAGTATATCTGAATGTATTTGCTAAGGTTGCATTAACAAAGTACCACAAACTGGGTAGCTTAAGCAGAGATTGACTGCCTCACAGTTATGGAGGATAGATGTCAAAGATCAGGGTGTTGGCAGGTTGCTTCCTGCTGAGGGCGGTGAGGGTGTGTCTGTTCCATGCCTCTGTCCCAGCTGCTGGTGCTTTGCTGCCAGTATTCAGTGCCCTTGGCTTATAGAACCATTTCCTTAACCTCTGCCTTCCTCTTCACGTGGTGTCTCCCTTGGTGTATCTATCCTCATGGCCCCCTTTTTCTAAGGTTTCCAGTCCTGATGGATGACCCCATTTTAACTCATAATCTCTGTAAAGATCCTAAATCTAAATAAGATCACATTCTGAGATTCTGGGGTTTGGACTTCAACATGAATATCAGCGGTACACAGTCCAACCCTTTACACTGAATATAGACACGTTATTTGTTTTCTGAGATAGAGTGCTCTGTGACTAGAGGGATTAGCCTTAGTCGTCATTGTATTTTCCATAGAACCTATCAAAGTGCCTCCAACATTGTGGCAGTATATTTGTGGAATGAATTCATAGCATTGCCCATCTATCCTAAAAGCCACCACTTTACTGAGCAGAATCTACCTGCTGTGTGTGGCTGATTCCACAGATGAAGGAAGGAGCTTTTATAGCATAGACTGTGCTTCCTTGATTACCTCTCCGACTTCTTCCTTTAGGAACTCACAAGCCTTATTTTCCTGAGCCGAGACAGATGGCTTAAGTCAACTCACAGAAACTGTCTTGGGGCCTTCATGAAAATAGAGACAGAATGAGATTTTAGGGTCATTGATAACTGAAAGCCATGGAAACTAAATTAATTGTCACATAAGGGCTGTTGTCACTCACACCCACAGGTATGTAATGCCCCTCAGAAGATGGTTACCATGTGTTTTCTTAAGAAGCCCCTTTCATGTGATTTACATATAGCCCATTACTTTTGAATGTTATCAGAACTGATGGAAGAAAATAATATATTATTAATAAAATTATGTTGTTTTCAAATTTTTTCTTAATTGCCAGAAATAAGGTAGACCTAGATGGGTCTTTTTAGAGAAATTTTAATATCAAGGGCATAAGTATGGGAGCAGTGCATGTAAAAACATTTCTTAGGAAACAGGGGAACATAAAGAGCCATTCAGCAATTTATTTTTTTCTCAAGAGAAAATTAAGTTTAATAAATTAAGTGGTTCTTCAATGATTCATGAAAAGTGTATCTCAAGGGATTCTTTTTTTGAAGTCTTTGAACTGACTTTACACTCAAGGAAGAAGTTTTTTTAAAAAAAATAGTTTTATATTTTTATTGATTTCTGAGAGGAAGGAAGAGAGAGAGAGAGAGAGAGAGAGAGAGAGAGAGAGAGAAAGATCCATGATGAGAGAGAATCATGGATTGGCTGCCTCCTGCAAGTTCCCCACTGGGGATCGAGCCCACAACCTGGGCATGTGCCCTTGACTGGAATCGAACCTGGGACCTTTCGGTTCGCAGGCCGATGCTCTATCCACTGAGTCAAACCGGCCAGGGCTCAAGGAAGAAGTTATTGCAAGATTTAAGAATAGAAATTTATATACTAAAGTCTGAGGAGTTTTTTGCTCTGATATGTACTTCAGAAACATACTAGATATGAGAGTTTATGGATTTCATTGTGCCCGAGACAAAGAGAGAAGAAGGAGAAAATGGGTTGCTTTAATTCTATATGGTGTTAAGTAAATCAGTAGACCCTGCATTTATCAGAAATGTTGTGATGAAAGCATGTAGTGAAATCTAAGTTCTAAGCAGAAATAAAAAAGGAGGAAACCAAGAATGAGAAGTCCATTTCTTCACTGGTCCATTTATTTACTAGCATGTACATCTGAAATGTTCAGAATGCTACATGCGTGACAGTAGGAGTAGAGATTGCAGGTAGCTTGTGTGGTTTTCTTGGCACATTTGTTAAGCTCTGGGCCATGGGACAGACCTCTGATGCTGAGTATAGGTGAAGGCAGCCTGTGATCTTGCCTCAAGTCAATGAGAATGTCTTTGCCCTGTAGCATGATCTTTCATTCATTGAGCAGGTGTTTGTGCCCTGGACACACAGAGACCATAAAGTCCCAGCCCTCTAGGTCTGATAGCTCAGTAGTGGAGAGAAATAGGCAACCACGATATAGAGGATGGCACAAGTGACTGTACTGATGAATCAATGAATCACTAAATGAAAATGTAGGTGCAAGTGAGACTCCAATTTTGAGAGTGGAAGAATGTGTTCAGTGTAGAACAATTTTGAGCATACTTACATGGCATAAAATTTAGAGAACTTGTAGAAAATACTCTAGAAATGTAGAAAATTAGAAACAATAATAGAAAGCTGCAGAAAGCTCAATAAGCACAAACGTGGGTAAAAAACCTTCAGGAAAGCAGGCAACTGAAATGAGGGTATGAGTTGGTTATTACTAACCTCTGCATCCCAACACATCAAATTCTATTTTAAAAAATCTCCAGTCTTTTTGTGTGTGTGAGTGAGGAGAGAGCTTGTTAATCAACACAGCACAATGTTATGCAACTCCCCCTCTCCAAAACTCAGTGGGGAGCGTGTGGTGGCGCTTTTGAGTCCCGTTACCTCCTACTTATTGCCACACAAAGTCATGTAAAGGTCACCAATTTCAACTTACTGACTTGTATGCATTGTGGATGTAAAGAGATTCCCTCAAGTATGTAATAAAATGGCAATTTAGCGTGTTTGGAAGTTTGAGGGCCAACACTGACATTATGTATTGGAAAAAGTGTGTGCAGAAGTTCCTTTCATCTGGGTTGTAGCCCTAAAAGTTTCGCTAAAATGCCCTCTCGTCCTGAGTATCTGAGAGGCTGAGTAATTAAATAATCTGCTTTGGGAAGGCTAATTAGTTTAACCATTACTCAAGGCCTGCTGCCACCGGTCTCCCCATCTGCCCCCTTCACAGGCACACCTGGCACTCGGCATTGTCCTGCCTCTGTGGTGGGCGCCTCCCCAGGCCGCCTCTGTGTGCAGAGAATGGTGCTCAGCCTCCGGGGGAGCAGGCCTGCTCTCCTCACACGCACACCAGGTCTCCACACGCTTATTCTTGGGCTTATTCTTGGGCCCGCTCAGAAATGGGGAAGGCTAATGATTTATGGGAACTTTCCCCCAAGATTTTAGAGTGTGACTCTCTGCCCCAAAGAATAAATGAGAGTAATCATCTATCTAATTCCCTCGTGGGCGTTTGGTGAGATCTTTGTAGGGAAGAAATATGGAGGGGTGTTAATTGAAACAAAGCCCATGCTGGATCATAGGTTTATAGTGGGAGTTTCATTAGTGTTTTTCTCCTACTCTGTCAGCAGTGTAGGCTATAGCACTGGGAATTCACTGTGAACAGTTATATCAATGGTTTTCCTATTGATGGGCATTCAAGTGGTCAAGAGTGTGTTTTATTCTTGGAGACACAGTCATTTGTTGCATTATTTGTGATTTCTTTTCTTACAGTAGAGGCAATGGTAACAGGTGACGGTAAACGCAGAGGCACACGTTCTAACAAAGGAGGTTTTAACTAAATATATATTTATTACTATTTTACAAGTTGAAAAAAAAATGTATCGTTGTATCTAAACTTAAGAGCCATGGCATGATAGACAGGTTTTCCAGCCTACTTGAGCCTCAGTTTCCCCAGAAGGTAGGGGAAACTGCACACAACAGTGATTATACTCTGAGCCAGGGGATCTGTGAGATTTTCAGAGATCTATAGGTCAAAACTATTTTTATAAGAATGCTAAGATATTATTTGCTTTTTTTGCTCTCATTTTCTCCTGGGCATACGAGGTTGGCCAGAGGCTACTCAACATGGGACATTGCAGGGTACTAAATACAGAAGCCGGTATGAGAATCCAGATGTTTTTGTTAGCCAGACATTGCAGGCATTTGCAAAAGTATAAAACTGTGCCACTTTCTTTGTGTGTGCGAATTTTAGTTTTGAAATCTATCTTACACATATTTCATAATTACATATAGTTTATATTAACCTGTAATGGAATTATTATTTTTACTTCACATATAATAAGGTATATATTAAACTCTCCATTTTACTGCTGAATATAGTAAACATCAGTGGATATCACCCACATATACAAAAGTGTGTTGGAGTCCTCAATGATGTTTTTAGAGTGTAAAGAGCTTCTGATTAAAGAATCATTAGTGTCTGTGTGTCGTGGAGTTGATTACAATATGTATCCTCCTCATAGGATTGTTTGAGGTTTAAATATTTCCTGTAAAGTATTTAGAACAGTGCTTGACATAGTAACTCTTCAATAAATAGTTACCATTGCTATATTTTTCAAGTTGTGACATGTTGCCTTGCAATGGCAAAGGCTGGAGGAGTCGGTAGGGTATCTGTAAAGGAAGGGGCCTGGATAAAATCATGAGCCAAAGGTGCAGGAGCTACAGTGGGACTGAAGTCAATCCTGTCACATTCAAAAGACGGAAAGAACACAAGCAAAACATGCAACAGATATTTTTTTAAATGAAGGTATTATTTGTTTTCTTTATTGATTAAAGTATTACATATGTGTCCTTATCTCCCCATTGCCTACCCACCCCTCCGTCCGTGCCCTTACCCGCCTACTGTCTGTGTCCATTGGTTATGCTTATATGCATGCATACAAGTCCTTGCAACAGCTATTCTTTATAATTAAAATATTTGTGGAGACAGACCTGTTTCCTGTATGACCTTTTGCTAAAAAGCATGACATTTTAAAAATAACTTTCTTAGAAATAGCAGAATGCACCTTCCCATTGAAAAAAAAGGTTAAATTTTATTTTTTGATGAAGTTATTACATGGTGTTCATTTTTGGACACAGCTTTCAGTGCGGCTTTGCACAGCCAGCACTGTGTTGTTGTGCTGACTGCATCTTGGGATGCTGGCTTGCTTGGGTGTGCTCTCTGTCTATGAGACCCTGAGCTCTTAGAGTTTGAAAACATTTTATTCATCTCTATATCCCACTGCCTAGACTGGGCCAGACCTAGAGTAAGTTCATATTAAGTATTTGCTGAGTGAATTAAAGTTTTCATCATCATTGGATGTTATAGTCACAGTTAGCAGAATATTATAAATAATTAAAATAGAGTTTTAAGTACTTTAGAATATAGGAGTTTAACCTAACAACCAGATCTAACATGAAGTCACAGTTTGGGGGGGATTATAGGATTCTTTAATGCCACATGTCTTTATGTAAAGGACACTGACTGGGTTTATACGAGGCCCAGGACATTTTTAGCAAATACATATATGAGCATGTTAAACTTTATTTTTTTAGAAAAGTGAAGTAGAGATTGCACAGATTAGCTGGCAGTGTCATCAGCTCCCACAGAGTACTTGTTGTAATGACAACTTGCTTGATGTGCCCTTAGAGCTGCACCTTTCCGATGCCCTGTTAGTGTGCGGTAGTTTGGGGCAGTGGGACTGAGAAAGCATAGGGGTAATTCTCCACGCTCACCGGGTGCTGGTGCTGCTCTTGCTTCAGGGCATCCTCAGGGGGGACCATCTGCCTGGTGGGGAGCAGGGCTGTGCAGTGGTTTTATTCTCACCCATTCAGGGCGCATGCTGGCTTCCTTGGT
Organism: Myotis yumanensis; assembly: GCF_028538775.1. NCBI lineage: Eukaryota > Metazoa > Chordata > Mammalia > Chiroptera > Vespertilionidae > Myotis > Myotis yumanensis. The sequence continues at coordinate 78,574,498 of NW_027223759.1, forward strand.
GGCAGCAGAACACCAGTTTGTCTCAGGGCAGGCCTGCCTTCCACACTCATGCAACAGATGGTTCTGCATGCCCCTCTGTGGAGGTCCCACACATCCCACACCGAATTATTCCCCCTTCGCAGGCTGCTTCCTCTTGGGGAACGTTTTTCTAAACGTGCAGACGTTTCGGGTCTTTTCTGGGTTTAAAAAATGTCAACGTCCCATTGGCTTCACTGAGGACAGCCTTTCCATAGGCTTAACTTGCAGATGCATCAGCGATATCCTGAAGATCTGGGGTTCTCATCAATCATTGTGTTGTTATTTGTTATCATCTTTAGTTGAGAGTGTCTGGGTCTTTATATTGTAGGACTTTAGAAACTTGGGACTAATTCGTGATTTGGGTATAAACTAAACTAAACTAAAATAAAATAGCTCTGTTTCATTTTTCTTGGAGAGAAAACTTTGATTTTAACTGACAGAGAAGTAAGTACTGTCTCTTTTGTTTCGCTGTGTGTATATTGTTTTTATCTTTCTTTTACTCCTATCCTGCGATAAGCGTCCACAGCTCCCAATGAAATATCCCTGGGCATTTGTTTTGCAGTCATGAAGTCAGTATCCCCTTCATAATGAGCTACTGGCTCTGCTACAAATCAAAACAAAACAGTGATGCATTGCAAAGGCACAGTTGTCAGTTTCTAGCAGATGAGCTCAGGCCTTCAAACAGGAGCAAGAGTGTGAGTGTGTTTAATTTTCCTTGGGTAGCATGCAAGTCAAGGATTCTTTATATTTTACACAAAGCTGTTTTTAAGAACCCTGAATTTGCATGAAAAAGATGCTGGTCCCAGTTGGTTTCACACATATATTGGAACCATGGGGGTTTGAAGATATAGTTTTCTAAGGAACTGGTAAACCACAGGCAAATGAGATTACTGTAAAAAAATAGACAGATCCATTTATTTTCAATACTTTAACTTGATTATTTGAGCCCAGAAATGTTAACACCTAGAAATCCTGAGAATTGTATCAACAACTCTATCACTTCCTTAATTTTAATAGATAATAATAACTCTTCTTTCATACCAAATAAAAATACAATTCCACTGACAAAAAGTCCTAACATAAAATATACACACATAGAATCCCAAGGATTTGAAAAATTGAACCTCAAAAAAAAAGAATCTTTTTTTTTCTTTTTAGCCTTGCAACCCTCTTTTCAGGGGAACTATTTTAGAAGCTTAGCACATGAAGTAGCTCAAAATTGGGGCACCCTTGCTGTAGTGGGATTTAGTTGGCACAGCTCTTGCCCCTGACCCTGGGCTGTTACTTGTAACCTTTAGGACAGTGGTTCTCAACCTTCTGGCCCTTTAAATACAGTTCCTCATGTTGTGACCCAACCATGAAATTATTTTTGTTGCTACTTCATAACTGTAATGTTGCTACTGTTATGAATCGTAATGTAAATATCTGATATGCAGGATGGTCTTAGGCGACCCCTGTGAAAGGGTTGTTCGACCGCCAAAGGGGTCGCGACCCACAGGTTGAGAACCGCTGCCTTAGGGGGTCTTTGCTTCATGGCATTATATGTATTACATTTCCTGAATAAATTATTTAAAGCAATTAAAGAGACGCTTGCTTATATTTGCTGTTTTTAGGAATTGTGCTCCTTCACCACCTAACTACTTTGAATCACATAGCTAGCCTTCAGCAATTTCGCATCTTGTAAATGAGGAGGACTAGTTTGCAGAGCTAGGATTAGGGATTGTCTTTCCTGTGATCCAGACTACTCAGAGATTCTCCGTGTTCACATCACACACTTCCACATGGCTGTTTGAAATTGGGCACATCTCTGTTCATGCAGTGGTGGGTCAGCTCATCGCTACAGTTGATGTTTCTAGTTTCTTCACATTTTACTCTCTGTTCCTCCAAATCAAATGGCTGACATGCTGCCGCTTTAGAGATGACCCTTTTATGTTGGCTTATTCACACTTTCTTTATTGAATGCCAAAAACATAATGTGTGGGCTGATCACACATTTTATGATTTATTCATATTTTTCCTCTTAAAAACTATGTAATGGCTAAAACCATTGCAGTTTTCTTGAATTGAATGAGATTTGACAAGCACTTGCACCATGTGATAATTGCTAAATAGTGTTACAAAGGCAATTTCTTTTAAAGATAAAATAGCGATGTTTCTAACCTTTAAACTGCATTAGGACTCATCGTGTTGAAGGATAATCGTGCTATGGTTAGATTCTCGGTGTTTCTAGAAAGTCTTCTTTATGTTAAACTGCTCTTGTAAAAAGTTATCATGCCATTAGCATATATATACTGAGTGGCCAGATTATTATGACCACCCCATCAGTACTTCGTTGGGCCACCTTTTGCCTTCAATACTGTGGCGATTCTTCTTGGCATTGACTCCACGAGATGTTGAAAGGTGATGCAAGGAATCTGACACCATGCCTGATGAATAGCACTGTCCAGTTCTGTGAGATTTGATGGTTGTGGAACCAGCTGCCTGATGGCTCTTTTAACTTCGTCCCACAAATGCTCAATTGGTTTGAGATCTGGCGATTGTGGGGGCCACCTAAGCAAGGTAAAGTCTCCCTCATGTTCTTGAAACCACTCCTGTACAATAGGAGCACCGTGGCAGGGCACATTGTCTTGTTGGAAGAAGCCATCTCCATTGGGATACACCATCAACATGATAGGATGAACCTGATCAGCAGGAATACTTAGGTATGTTGTGCTATTCAGATATTGTTCCACATGAATTAAAGGGCCCAAATCATGCCAGGAAAACATGCCCCAAACCATAACACTGCCCCCACTAGCTTGAAGGGTTGTACTCATGCATTTGGGGGTGCATGCTTTCATGCTGTTTCTGCCAAATTTTCACTCTGTCATCTGCATGATGCAACTGGAAACGTGATTCATGGGACCACATGACTTTTTTCCAATGCTCGACTGTCCACTCCTTGTGTTCTTGTGCGAATTGGAGACGTTTTATCTTGGTAACTGCATACAGCAAAGGTGTTCGAACAGGCCTTCGGCTGTTTTGCTGATACTCGCTCCATGGCTCCGAGCACCAATAATCATCCCACATTCAAAGGCTGTTAAATCGCGTTGTTTACCCATAACTTCAGGAAAAAAATCACTTCTACTGTCGTGGTAAACAACCTGCTTCCCTATTTATAATGGTCTGGCCCTCTAGCAACTTCAACGTGAAATTATAGCTAATTTGCCTACAAACATCACGTGGTCATAATAATCTGGACGCTCAGTGTCTGTGTATGTGTGTGTGTGTGTGTGTGTGTGTGTGTGTGTGTGTGATCTTTCTCTGTAGATTCAGCCATCAGGAATGATGAATGATGATGCCAGGAAAATTTTCAAAACATTCCTCCATTTCTAGTTCTGTATTTTCTGTGCAGAGTTCTCAGAGTGTGGAGTGTAGCCCTGGAATCTTGGGTACTCCCAAAAGCCTTTCAAGGAACCTGACTTCAGAATTACTTTTGTAATCACAAAGGTGTTATTTGCCTTTCCCACTCACATTCTTAGGTGGGAATTCAGTGGATTTTCCTACAGACTCCACGGGTGCCATCACAGTAGGTTGAATGCAGAAGCAGGCGTGAGAATCCCACTGTCTTCTTTTAGGCCAGACTTCAAGATTATGTGCAAAATTTTAAAGCAGTTCCATTCTTCTCATGACATTTATTTTTGTTTTGGAATATAGGCTTATTTTTTCATTAAAATGTTTTACTTGTATGAACATGAGTTTGTTATTTTTATTTTTAAGGAATTAATACATTTTTTAAAAACTATCTTTTTTCACCTACATGTGGTAAATGTCAATAGATACAACCCACATAAACTTAAGCTCTTTGGGACCTCAATAATTTTTCAGGGTGCATAGGGGTCCTGCCTCAAATATTTGACTATTGCTATTCTATTAGCCCCCCAGTCAACATTCTTACACAGAAATTCACATTGTTGAGGCTTACTATTTACCTGATCGCCTGTGGAGGCTGTGCTTTTCATAATTTTAAATGTATGTAAACAAGCTTTTGTGGCCACCAGAACTAGAAGGTACCCTGTGTTGAGGAGGAATTTATTGGCTTATTTGGAGGCAAACATATCACTGAATAAACAATTGAGGAGAAAATAGTTTAGACTAGAGTTAAACAGGTCTGTATTTGCTATACAGAGGAAGTCAGGGCAGATGAGGTCAGGTTTTGCTATACTAACCTTAGTGTCATCATGGGCATAATAGGAGCTCCAGGGCTCTGGTAATGTGCTAGTGGTTTATTTGGGTGGTGGCAACTAGGGCATGTTCACGTCATGATTATTTATCAAGCTGTGCACTTGTGATTTCTAAATTTTTATATGTAATATTTAATGAAAAAAATACAAAAGCTAAAAATCTTAAATTTAACATATCACTGTACAATGTTAATTGCTTAAAGTATGTACTTTAAAATACTTATGTGAAGGCTCCCGATGCTTATTGTTAGTCCTTATTTTTCTTCCATCTACCAAAGCTTTTTGGTGGGTTATTTGTTCAGGACCATGGTGGTGAATCAGTTGGTGCTGAGTTTTCAGGTTGTAAATAATCTGATGAAGTTGCTCTTTCTTCCTCTCTCATGGCCATCCCCATCCCCATCCCCATCCCTATTCCCACCCTCATCCCCATCCTCACCCCCATCCCCACCCCCATTTCTCATCTCCATCTCTATCTCCAGCTCTGTCTCTCTATATATCTATCTATGTATTATGTTTTTAGTAAAAATAAAATCAATCTCTCTCTCTCTCTCTCTCTCTCATAATGATTTTAGTAAAACTAAAAGGAAGTGATCCAGTCAGTTTAAAAATACACATTTCTGAAATTTTTTTGGTCAAAGTAATAAATGTACATAATATTTGTAAGTTGTACACCACCCCTCTTTCCCTACCTCCAGATCTTTGCCCTGCAAACCACTTTCCATGTTTTAGCTCTAGCTTCTGTATTTTTCATCCTTAAATCTACAAAATATATCTGTATTTTTATTTCTAAATTTTATCACTTTTCATCGTTTTAAATTGTCTTCCTAGTATAGAAGATAAGGATTTAGTGCTCCTATACCACCTATCTCTCACACTTCCCCTTCTTCCAAATGTTTTCATTGTTATAACTTAATTAGTTAAATTAATTAATTATAATAATAAAATTAAGTAAGTAGTATTCACAGCTGATTCTAATAAAATTCTAGTATTGTGTTTCTGGAATAACTTCACTCTTTCCAAGGGTCATTAATTGCCATTGGCTTAGATTTTCATATTCCAATCCCAGGTTCTTAAAAGACTTTCCACTAAAAGTCTAAAAGTTCTCTCAATATTTACAAACACATAGGTTAATTTATTTTTTTAACAGCTTTGTTTTTTTTCTGGGAATCAGCCACTGGAGACTCTTTGTTCTCTAGATCCCTATGTAGCTGTTTGTCTAGCATGATAGCTGGATTCCTACAGAGCTGTTACCTGCTACTCATGGCTTCCTCTTTATTTTTTTGTGGGGGTGGAGGTATACTTCCCAGTGAGAAAGAATTTATAGATTAATTTGATACAAAATTTGACACATTATTAAACCTTCTAACCCATGAATATGGTGTGTGTGTGTGTGTGTGTGTGTGTGTACGTTTGTGTGTGTGTATGTGTATATATTCCTTCAATTGTTCTAATCAGTGTTTTCTAGTTTTTAGTGTAGCTGTGTAACAAAAGTTAAATTTATTTCCTAAGTATTTTGTTTGTGATACATTATAAATAAACTTTTAATTTTTAAATTAGTTGATGTTAGTATATAAAAACACAACTGATTTCTGTATATTGGCTTGTATTATGTGACTTTGCTAAATTCACTTATTAGTTGTATAGTTGTTTTGTAAATTCCTTAGGATTTATATACAATTATGTCATCTGTGAATAGAGGTGACTTTACCTCTTTCTTTTTTTATATTTGTGTCTTTTATTTCTTCCTCTTGCCATATTGACCTGGGTAGGAGTTTTACCTGACTTTGAACTTTATATGCACGAACCATAAAATCTATACTGTTCTCCAGTTACTTCTTTCACTCAACAGTAGTTTGTGTTACTGCATATGTCATGATTAAGTATAAATTATTCCTTCTGCATACCTTATGATATTCCATTGTATGACTATGTCCAAGTTCCATTGTTGAAGGGATGTGCATTTTCTGTTTAAAACTGCTACAGCTGTGCTTCTATGAACATTCTAGCACATGTCTTCTATGTCCATTTCTGTTGGGTTTAAACATCAGAGTAGAATTTCTGGGTCATTGTATAGAGGATATGTTACTTTCCTTTTGTTTTCCCTTATGAGTATTTACTGTGTGTTTAATTTTCATATTAAACAAGAAGTCAGCCCTAGCTTGTTTGGCTCAGTGGATAGAGTGTCAGCCTATAGACCAAAGGGTCCCGGGTTAGATTCCAGTCAATGTAAGTACCTCAATTCCAGGCTCCTCCCCAGCCTGGGCCCTGGCCAAGGCACGTGCAGGGGGCAACCATTTGATATGTTTCTCTCACATCAGTATTCCTCTCTGTCTTTCCCTCCCTCTTCCACTCTCTCTAAAAATCAATGGAAAAAATATCCTTGGGTGAGGATTAAAACAAAAACAAAAAAAACCAAGAAGTCAGTCATATTTTTCTCTTTTAATTCCTTGCTCTGTTCATCAAGACTTGGATCAGAGATCCAAAGACTTGATAAGAAAAGTAAACTCTCTGCTTTTCTTATCAAAGGAAGAAGTGATGACTCCATCTTCTTTCTATGGCTTCTTTCTGTCTGCTGTGTTGCCCCCTCTCATGGAACTCCTGCCCTGGGCTTCCAAAACTGTCTCCCTCAACAGTCTCCTGGGTCTTGTTTTCCTCTTCTAATCTATGGTGATTCAAACAGAACTATTCCTACTAAAAAGCTATTCTACTTACATTATATAACTTACTAACTTATCACCCCAATAAATCTGTACCCATCTAACACCATCCATATTACAATATTATCAACTATAATCCCTATGCTGTACTTTACAACCCCATGACTACTCTCTAACTTCTAATTTATACTTCTTAATCCTTTCACCTTTTTCACCCATCCCCCACTTCCCTCTCATCTTAAAGAAGATCCATTTCATATAATACTGGTTTGGTGCCAATGGACTCCTGTAGCTTCTTCTTGTCTAGAAAACTCTGTTTTTATTTTTATTTCTATTACACTTTGTTTATGTATCATGGACATTTGGGTTGTTTCCAACTTTGGACAATTGTGAATAATACAACTGTGAACATTGGTGTACAAATGTCTGTTAGAGTTTCTGCCTTTTTTTTTTTTCTTTTTAGTTATTGAAAGTACTAGAGGCCCGGTACATGAAAATTCATGCACTGGATGGGGGGTCCCTCAGCCCGACCTGCCCTCTCTCACAGTCCGGGAGCCCTCAGGGGCAGGAGGTGACCTGGAGATCAGGGGAAGGCGATGCCCCATCACACCTCTGCTGCTGCCACTGCTGGCAGCGCAAGCCTTGGCCAGCCCTGGTTACCTGACTCTTGGGTGGCCCTGGGCGGCTGGGAAGCCACCATCTAAGGCTTGCCTGCAACTTAGGCAAGCTCTGGGCAGCTGAGGGGCTGAGGGGATTGGGGGAACTCTGGAGGCAGGTGTGCAGAGCGGCCGGGCCTGCCTGGGGGCAACCCTGGCCTTGCTGCATGCCTGCCATCCCAGCGGGGCTGAGGGTACTGGGCACCACCATCTTGTGGCTGTGGGCACCACCGTCTTTGAGGGCTTGGCAGTCAATTAGCATATTCCCTCCTTATTGGCTGTGGGTGTCACCATCTTTGAGGGCCGGTCAGCCAATTAGCATAGTCCTTCCTTATTGGCTGTTGGTACCGCCATCTTTACGATGGCTTCAGGGCCAATTAGCATATTCCCTCTTTATTAGATAGGATTACAGATGTTCCCTTTGTTTCCTCATTGACCATTCTAGCCTGCCCCCTCCCTCTACCCCATGCCTTCACCACATTATTGTCTGTGTCCATGGGTTATGCATATATGCATACAAGTTCTTTGGTTGATCTTTTCCCATCCACCCACCAACCTCCACCTTCCCTGTGAGATTGGACAGTCTGTTTCATGCTTCTATGTCTCTGGATCTATTTTTTTCATCAGTTTATTTTGTTCATTAGATTCCACATATGAGTGGCATCATGTGGTATTTTTCTTTCTCTTACTGGCTTGTTTCACTTAGTATAATACTCTTCAGGTTCATCCATGTTGTCTCAAAGGGTAAGATAGCCTTTTTACTGCTATAGTATTCCATGTAAATGTACCACAGCTTTTTTATCCACTTATCTACTGGTGGGTAATTGGTCTGTTTCTAAATCTTAGCTATTGTAAATTGCATTGCTATGAATATAGGTGCATATAATCTTTCTGATTGGTGGAAAGTGTTTATCAGTCCTTTTATTCTAAATGATATATTTGCTGGGTAAAGTAATCTTGGTTGCAGGTACTTGCTTTTCACCACTTTGAATATTTCATGCCAATCCCTTCTGGCCTGAAAAGTTTCTGTTGAGAAATCAGCTGACAGTCTTATAGGTGCTCCCTTGTAGGTAACTAATGGCTTTTCTCTTCCTGCTTTTAAGATCCTTTCTTTGTCTTTAAACTTTGACATTTTAATTATGATGTATCTTTGTGTGGGCCTCTTTTGGTTCCTCTTGTTTTGAACTCTCTTTGCTTTCTGGACTTGTATGTCTATTTCCTTCACCAGGTTGGGGAAGTTTTCTGTCATTATTTTTTCACATATGTTATCATTTTCTTGCTCCCTCTCTCCTCCTTCTGCCAACCCCATGATGCAAATGTTGGTATGCTTAAAGTTGTCCCAAACGCTTCTTAAACTATCCTCATTATTTTGGATTCTTTTTTTTTCTGTTCTGATTAGTGTTTTCTGCTTCCTTATATTCCAATTTTCTGATATGATCTTCTGCTTCATCTACTTGACTATTGATATCCTGTAATGTAGCCTTTATTTCAGTTAATGTATTCTTCTTTTCTGACCTTTTTAATATGTTTTCTAGTTCCATTTTTATGTTTCCTGTCTCTTTGTTGAAGTTCTCATTAATTTCATCTACTAGTAAGTATTTTGAACTAGTGTTTTGAACTCTGTATCTAGTAGATTTTTGGTTCCATTTTGTTTAGTTATTTTTCTAGGGTTTTGTTCTGTTTTTTTCATTTGGGATACATTTCTTTGTCTCCTCATTTTGTCAGCCTCCCTGTTTTTGTTTCTGTGTATTAGGCAAAGCTGCTATGTCTCCTGGGCTTGGTAGAGTGTCCTTATGTAGTAGGTTTCTGTAGGGTCCAGTGGCACAGACTCCCCGTCACTAGACCTGGGCACTCTAGGTGTGACCCCATGTAATCTGTATACACCTTCTGTTATAGTTAAGCTTTGATTGCCATTGGCTCATCAGTGGGAGGGATTTACCCCCAGACAATTGGCTGTAAAAACTGGCTGAAACTGCTGTTGAGAATTAGCTGTGCCAGGTTCATTCCAAGAAACAGAACTTACCTCAGTGGGGCTCTGGTTCCTTCTCTGTTTGCCCCTTAAGTGTGTCACTTGTGGAGGTGGCTCCAGGGCCTCCCAGGAGATGCAGGCTAAGGTCAGCCATTACCTGTGTCCTACCTGGTATTACCTGGCCTGAGCTACAAAGTGATCTGCAGATGGCTGCTACTTGTGCTGGTCTAGGAAAGGCCAAGCTGAGAACCAAAGCTGGCTTCTGCTAGTGCCAGGCCTAGGGTCACTTAGCAAGAGGTACAAAGCATGTTGAGGCCAAATGCTGCTTGTTTAAGAAATTTTAGGAAAGTCTGAAGCATGAGCCAAGACAGGGCATTGGTATGCAAAAACCACTGGAAATAGCTTGGGTGGACCTATAAGTGGGTGACGCAGGGCCTCAGGTTATCAACAGTGGTAGCCTGGTTGATGGAGACTCAGAAATAGTGCCCGCCCACTCTGTTGGGGGAGGGCTCCGCAAAGGAACAATAGCCTCTGCCAGCACTTACGTCTGGAAGAAAGCTGCCACTACCCAGCTCTCATCCTGATGCCAGATAATTTAGTTCCTCCCTGTATGTCCCTAATGCCTTTCAAGCTGCTGCCTCAGTGCTTCAGAGTGAGTGAATACAAGTAAGTCCATGAAATGGGCCCTTTAAGAGGAACTTCCTGGGACTCCAGCAGCCTCTGTCTTACTTAGCCACAATCCCCACTGGTTTTTACAGTCACAAGTTATTGGGCTTTCTCTTTCTGACTCTGGAATTCTGGGGCTGGGGGGTTGATGTGGGGCTGGGTCCCCTTGATCCTCAAGAGGGACCTCTGCAGATGTATATTTTACACATGGGTGTGGGACCAGCCTGTTCCACCTCTGTACCCCTCTTTCCAATCTCGATGTGGCTTCTTTATATACTTAGTTGTAAGACTTCTGTTCAGCTAGATTTCAGAAGGTTCTGAATGATGGTTGTTCTGTAGTTTAGTTGTAATTTGATGTGGTTGTGGGAGGACTTGAGGACCACGTTTACCCGCACTGCCATGTTGGCCAGAACCCAGCAAATGCCTTTCTGGCAGTCACAGGCATTTCAAAGGCCCAGTTAGGAGGGGAGACATCATCTCACTATCTGAGAATTGAGTTGCTTCCTCATTGCAGGTAGCTGATCCTGGGTAGAGGGAAAGCTGAGAGATGTAATATCATTCAAATACTAGTAGTTTAACATCTTCATAGAAGTAGAAACATTTAAGTGACAAGTAGAAACATTTCAGCACCCCTTTCCCAAGGTTTCTATCCTGATCCTGCACCCCCTTCCAAAGCTCTCTGTCTGATCCTGCACCCCTTCCTAAGCTCTCTGCCCTGATCCTGCACCCCTTCCTAAGCTCTCTGCCCCGATCCTGCACCCCTTCCTAAGCTCTCTGCCCTGATCCTGCACCCCCTTCGAAAGCTCTCTGCCCTGATCCTGCACCCCTTCCAAAGCTCTCTGCCCTGATCCTGCACCCCCTTATGTAAATTAAGATCTGAGGATTACTGGAAGAGCTCACTCACCCTTTTTTTATCTATCAACTTTTTTTTATATCAACTTTTTAAAGAATAATTGAAAAGCTGTCCAAAATGCAGATACCTATCTTTTTTAAAGTATTCTTAAAATCCCTTGGAATATTAGCTTTTTTGGAAGTGAAATCAGAATTACAATTATAAAAGGTAATAAAAGAACCCCATTGTAAAATAAAGAATACTAAAATAAATAATCTGATTTTTCATTCTACATATTTCCTAGATCTTGAAAAACTATATGCAGAATTTTTCCTGGCTCCTGAAAAAATGATATGTAAAAATTTTATTTAGCCTTTGAAGTAAGGAAAACCTAATTTTGATCCTAATATAGTACATACCAGCTGGGGGCTTGGCTTGTTACTTTGCCTCTCTGAGCCCCTGTTTCCACATCTATAAAGTGGGGATAATAAAACTTACTATTATCAGACGCATATAAGATCAGGTAAAAGTTTTCACATGGTGCCTAATACATAGCAAGTCTGCAAATGATTTTCTCTTATTATTTCAAGAATGATGCAGTTATATTTTGTTTGCTTTTTTAAAATTCAGTATCAATAAAAGCAACAGATATAAAAATAATTAAAATATATATGAGCAAAGTTGGTACAGAAAGGACACAGAAAATTTATTTATAAATGTTGTAAGTTAATGAACTTAAAGTTTTATTCAACATTTCTTTGGCTATTTTTAAATCCAAGGCAAAAAAAATCTCTTTCATGACACTCAATGAAAACAATGCACTAATGACCATTCACTTTAAATATTTATAGAAAGTTTAGTGGAGGAAGTGAGCTAAACCAAGGAAGGAGTTCCTCTGAGACCTCAAAAGAATGTTTCTGAGCCATGCCAGTGCACCTCTCACCCCAGAAGAATGGTCAAGTAATCCTGCCCTTCTGTCTCTCCAGGGAGAAGCTGGCGGTGGCCCGACTGCAGCGAGAAGTTGCCGAAAGGAGAAGTGAGGGGGCCATGGTAAGTCCTGGCTGGTCTGCCCTGATCCTGCACCCCCTTCCAAAGGTCTCCACCCTGATCCTGCACCCCCTTCCAAAGGCCTCCACCCTGATCCTGCACCCCCTTCCAAAGGTCTCCGCCCTGATCCTGCACCCCCTTCCAAAGGTCTCCACCCTGATCCTGCACCCCCTTCCAAAGGCCTCCACCCTGATCTTGCACCCCCTTCCAAAGGTCTCTGCCCTGATCCTGCACCCCCTTCCAAAGGTCTCCGCCCTGATCCTGCACCCCCTTCCAAAGGTCTCCACCCTGATCCTGCACCCGCTTCCAAAGGTCTCCACCCTGACCCTGCACCCCCTTCCAAAGGTCTCCACCCTGATCCTGCACCCCCTTCCAAAGGTGCCTGGTTTGAAAGGCGTTTTGTCTCATGAAGGATACTTAAGGAAAGTATTTGCTTGCAGCTAACTGAATGCTGTATTTGTACATAACGTGTTTATAATGTAGCCTAGACAGCTCTGCCATTTACAGAGAGGGGAGAGAGAGAGAGAGAGAGAGAGAGAGAGAGAGAGAGAGAGAGAGAGAGAGAGATTGATTGATTATGAAAAATAACTATTTGGGCTTTGAAGAGGATGTTCAAATGGTAATAAGTCTTCATTTTCTTGATCTACTGAATGCCCAGGCTTCCAGCTGTGAGCAGGATGTCCATAAATGAGCAATCTTAGGTTTTCAGATAAGGAGAGTTCAGCATGACTCAAGCATCTCAGTTCTTCAGACCTCAAATACAAACCACCCTAAGGAACACTTAGATGTTCGCTTAATGGCATTGTGTATTATTTTCTTCTGACTGTTCTAAGGGCATCTCTCCCTGTCCTTTTCAGCATGTGTCATTTAGAAAACTGTGGTCTGAATTGTACTAAAAGTCAGTATGGTTGTTTTGGTCCATTTCAACTTCATTTTATGGATGGTCTTTGCCAAAGTATCTGCCTGTATACTACTCTAACATCAGAGATAGCTGTCTGGCGACCCCTGTGCATATGTGGGTTAACTGCTGCTGCTACCTCTGAGGGGGGAACATTTCATGCCAGATTTTCCCCCACTTATGACAATACAATAGAACATGTACAATTTCTCAGCAAAAGAATTAGCTTTTTTTTGAAAAGGGGAAGTGATGCATTTTTAGATCCTGAAAGCTGCTTCCATTTGATTTCATGAGAGTTAATTGATAATCAAGCCACTGAAAGAGGAAGATTTAAAAAATATGCTGGCCTCACTCTTCTCCAAAGAGTGATAGCAAAGGGCTGCAGCAAGGGGCTGCAGGTTGAGTGGGCCCTGGAAGGTGCCTTGGCCTGGAGCAGCTAAAATACTCACGGGATCACGTGGTTTGCTCTGCTCCTGATCTTAATGCAAAGAGGACCTTGAATGTTCAAATAATACGAAGCAAGTGCTCACAAGCATTTTTGAGCGATGAATTGGAAATAAGTTGGAGAAAATGAAGGTTTAGTCTAATGGTAAACTGAAAATCTTCAATGTGGTGTTTTCCTGCACTACAAAACGTTTAGGGCCAGGCCATTCCTCGGTATTTCACTCTTGTTCGGGGCTATTCCTACTCCTTCGCTGTGCTCCACTGACAGTGAGGAAGGCTGTCTCAGGTCTCAGTTGCTTCATTTTTAAAACTAGGAGGTTGGAATTGTATGATCCATGATCCCATCAGCTTCGTGGATCATGCTACTGGACATTTTTTCATAGAAAGATTGTATCATTGTGAGCCCTTTCTGATAATAACTAAATAATAGTTAAGCTCATCAAAAGTACAGGCCTCTGAAGAGTATATCTTTCTGACTCTGACAGTGAATGGGCCTGAGATGAAATCATCACAGACAGATAACTCTCTTGCCTTTTACAAAACAAAACCCTCTTTTAAAACATTATAGATGTAATTGTTCAGCGCAGAAAATACCCAGAAAACACAGGCAAAAAAATGACTTCGATTGCTATAAAATAACATTGGAAAAGTTTCCGGTGTTTTATTACTCTGTATTTAATGACGGTAATGAAAGAATCACATTTATGCATTGATTGATTTAGCACCCACTGTGTGTCCAGTAACATTCTAGGCACTGGGGAAACAGTGGTGAAAACAAAAAACAAAACAAAACAAACAAAAAACAGGCAAAAGTCTGAGAGTTTACATTCTAGAAGTTGTGGAAACAGATATCCCATGTAATTAGAGTGTTGGATGGTGGGACCAGCCATGAGAAAATAAAATCAAGGTAGGGGACATGGGGAGTTTAGGGCCTAGCTGTGTTAATTTCAGTAGTAAGTCACTGAAAAGCTAATATTTGAGCAAAAATCAAAGTGGGTGCAGGAGTTCACCATGCACCCCCTTCCAGGATGAGCATTCCAGGCAGAGAGATGAGCAAGTGCAAAGGCTGCTGGAGGGGAGTGGGGGAGAGGGCAAACAGTAGAAGATGATGTCAGAGAAGTGATGGGGCAGAGGGTAAGTCACTGAGGTCCCCCGGGGTTCCCCGGTTCCTACTCTGGGTGCCTGGAGCCTTTGGAAGCCTTTCAGTGAGGCAGTGATATGATTGGATTTACCACTGTTCATATTACTGTTATTTCCCCCTTTCATAATTTATCACACTTCCATTCCACAGAGACACCATAAGCCCTGATTTTCTTTAATGTCCTTTATTTTGTTTGTTTTTCAGTATTTTTTCCTCTTTCCTTACCTAGTCAAACCCCCCTGAGTTTTCTACTTAATTATATGCTTGAGCTTTTCTGCTCCTAGGATTCATTTATTTCTGAAGTCCTGGTTCTTTCTTCTGACAGCTCCTTAAATCAGGCAGTTCTATTAATCCTCCAAATTTAATTCTTGCTGTTCCAAGCCCAGGACTTTTGTCATGCCTGTAGCAGAAATGGAAAAGAGTTCCTCACAACCAGATCACCTCTTGTTTTAAAATATCACTAGGTATAGCATTCTATGTTTTGACACACACACACACACACACACACACACAAAATAAATGGTATGCAAAAAGTTATTTAAGAAATATTTCAAAAAAGCTATATAATTGAGGCAGGTAGTTATTTTTAAAATCATTAAACCTGTTATAATCAATGAACCTGTTATAAATAAAGCCTTTAATGCAAAGCATGCCTTTATTACAATTTGACTTAATGCAATAAATCTCTTTACTTATACGTTTTAGGAATAGTACCCAAGGCACCATTCTTTTGATAGTTGTTTTATTTTTTAACATACTTTTTATTTTGGAATGATTTCAGACTTACAGTAAAGTTGCACACCTGCATACCCTTTAACCAGTTTTCTAGTGTTAACATCTGAACATAACTATAATATAATTATCAAAAAGCTAAGAGATTAACATTGCCATATTAGTATTAACTAAACTCGAGGCTTTATTTAAATTTCACCAGGTTTCCAATAATGTTCCTTTTCTGATCTGGATTCACTCCAGGGAACCACACTGCCTACAGAGAGGTTCCCTTCTGATGACTAGTTGACACGTGTGTGGGAGGAATAACATGAGCTTGAGGTTGAGATAGGTCCAGATTCAAAGTCTAGCTCTACCAGCTGTTAGTTGTATGACCTTGGACATGGTATTTTATTGGTTTATATGGATTCTGCATGCCCTATTGTTCTGTTAACTCAAGTCTTTGGGAAGGCTTTCTTTCAATATTAGATGTTTCATATTTGCTTCCTTTGTTCTTAACTCTTTCTTCCATGAAATAACTACAAACATTGTTTGCATACTTCTTTCATTATTTTTCACAAAAGGCTGTAAGATTATATTTCTCTTAATTCTGGGAAATTGTGTTTCAGCTTGTGCTTCCTCTCACAGGCTCCGTTTACTACAAGATCTCTTCTGTCCTTTAGACTCCAATGTCATTTTAAATATTGTTGTGTGTGAAAAGGTCCATTCCACCCAAGAGTTATAAAGATATTCATTCTCATTATCTTCTAGAATATATATATAGTTTTTATTTTCTGCATGTAAATCTTTGAAAATTCTGGGTAGAGTTAAATTGGTGTGAGGTAAGGATAAATATAATGTTTTTGCAAACCAATAGTCATTGTGCATCATGTATTGAACCATTTAACCTTTATCATAGTCCAAATACCTGTGTCAATATGGATCAATTACTGGACTGACCATACTCTTCCATTAACTTTTATGGAGAGAGAGAGAGAGAGGGAGAGAGAGAGAGAAAGAAACTGGGAAACTGGCTTCCTCCTTCATGCTAGAGATCAAATCAGCAAACCAGGTATATGACCTTGACCGAGAATCAAATTCACAACCATTTGGTACTCAGGCCAATTCTCAAACACTAAACATACCATCCAGAGCTCTTCTGATCATATTTTTTTTCTGCAAACTAGTAAAGACAATTTTACTTATTGAATAGAAGTAAGAGTTAATAATATATATTTGTATTTATTAAAGAGCAAAAGTATTTTATATGTACTTATGATACAATAAAATATCTCAGAGAGAGTATTTCACGTTATATAAACAATGGCTTAAATAGAATTGCTGTTTTCTTATGTTTATTTTTTTTATTTTAGAAGAACATTACTTCTCCCACTGTTAGTTCATCTTTGTTTTTGATTGAAGAGATATTTGTATCTACAGAGCACTGATATCCTACCAATCACAATTTTATTAAAATGCTTGGGCTATAATTATGCAATATATCAACATTCTATGGTTTCTTATCATCCCAGTGATTAATTTCTATTTGGGAAAAATGAAGATACAATTTCTTCATTACACATCTAAAGGCACTAAGGAGACACAGGGTCCCTGCTTACCCGGTTAGAAGATGCCCTCTTCCCTGCATCCACAAATTCAGACACTGGCCTCCTGTTACCCTACTGTCCTACCACTACATTCATAGGCACGCCCCCTTTTTTTTATTTGGCACAATGCACATCCAAGGAGTAATGATCAAAGACAGATATTGACAGTTGGATAAGGAATTTGAGAGAAAGAAGAGTTTGAGGATGTGGGAGGATCGGGACGTCTGGACCTTCCTTGTTGGAGAATGAGGCAGACTTTGCAGTATCAGTAGCCCTCCCCAGGTCTTGCTCCTTCAGTGCCACGGTGCGGACAGTCAGCCTGGCACTAGTCCTGGAGTTGTCTGGGTTAGCTGCTACTAACGTGGACAGAACCACTTGGAAGAAACTTCACTCCTGGGCCTGCATCTGTTCCTGGTTTCCAGGGGATCTCCCTTTAACAGCCGGGATCTCCTCTAACATCTGCATAGTGTCTGAGAGGTTTCCACCTAGTCTTACTTTTAACCTGCTTGTTCTCTGCCCTCAACAGCACGTGAGCATATTTTTCCTTTGAGTAACTTGTAAAAAGCAAAAGTCACAGTGTCAAATACTTGTTATTTAAGAAGAAGAAATAATTTCTTTTCACTTAGGAGACAGGTGAAACAGGAACATTGCACAAAACCCAGGGGACATTGCCTTGGCAAACTGTCAGGACTTTGCCTAGTATGCCCTTCTCCTTGCCACTGCTGAACAGCTGTTTAGACAGCGGGGTCTGGCCTCTGACAGACAGAAGGCAGCCAAGAGAGAGAAAGTCAGAGTTTGAAAACCCAGGAGCAAGAGGGGCATGAAGCATGGTCCCTAAACATGCCAATTCTCCTAGCTTTCTTAGGGTCAGACTTGCGTTTTGGTAGAATTAGAAAATGGGTGTTCACACTAGCCCAGTGTGTGCTACAGCTTACTTCCTAACTGCTAGTCGTCCAGGGCGGAGGTTAGGATAGGGAAAGGTGAATGAAGCTTTTGAAAAAATTGAGGTATAGTTGACATATTTGTTTGGGGAACATAATATAAGGATTTGAGGTAATCACCCCAATAAGTCTGGTTACCATCTATCACCTCACACAGTTACACTTTTTTTTCTTGTGATAAAAACTCTTTAGCTCTCATCACAAGAAACTTGTCAACTACTTTCAAATATGCAAAACACTATTACTAAGTACAGTCACCATGCTATACATTATGCACTCAGGAGTTGTTTATTTTATATCTGAAAATTTGCACTTTTATACCCTCTCCCACCTTTGACACCATCAATCTGTTCTCTCTATCTTTGAGTTCATTTTTTTAAGATACTACATATAAGTGAGATCATACAGAATTTGTCTTTTTCTGTTTGATTAATTTCACTTAGCATAGCACTCTCAAGATCCATCCATGTTATTGCAAACAAAAGGATTTCCTACTTTTTTATGGCTGAATAATATTCTGCTGTTCGTGTATACACACACACATATTATATATAATATTATGTATAATATGTATGGCTAGTTTGTTTATTCATTCATTGGCAGCTTACTTAGATTGTTTTCATGCCTTGACAATTGTAAACAATGCTGCAGTGAACATGGGGGTGCAGACATCTTTTGAACACAGTGATTTTATCAACTTTGTATACATACCCAGATGTGGGACTGCTGGATCATATGGTAGGTCTACTAGTATTATTAATTGGGGGGAATGGGGGCCTTCATAATATTTTCCATAGTGACTGCACCAATTTACATTCCTCTCAGCAGTGCACAAGTGTTGCATTTCCTCCATATCCTTGCCAGCACTTCTTACTTGTGTTTTGGTGACAGCCACTCTGCTAGGTGAGAGGTGCTATCTCATTGTGGTTTTGATGTGCATTTCCCTCATGATTCGTGATGTGAACACCTTTTCATGGACTTGTTGGCCATCTGTATGCCTTCTTTGGAAAAAATGTCTATTCAAATCCTCTGCCCATTTTTAAAATTGAGTTGTTTATTTTTTTGCTTTTGAGTTGTATGAATTCTTATATATTTGGATACTGACCCCTTATTATATAAGTGACTGGCAGTTATTTCCTTGCATTTGGTAGATTGCCTTTTCATTTTGTTCATGGTTTCCATTGCTGCACAGAAGCTTTATAGTTTGATGTTGGCCCTCTTGTTTATTTTTGCTTTTGTTGCCCTTGCTTTTAGTGTCAGATCCAAAAAATCATCACCAAGACTGATGTGAAAGAGCTGCTGCTGATTTCTTCCAGGGGTTTTATGGTTTCAGATTTTACATTCAAGTCTTTATTCATTTTGCATTAAATATTGTGTGTGGTGTAAGTAGTCATCTAGTTTCATTTTTTTTGCTTATGGCTGTCCGGTTTTACCAACACCATTTATTGAAGAGACTATCCTTTCCCCATTGTATATTACTAGCTCCTTTGTCATAAATTAATCTGCCACATATATGTGGGTTTAATTCCAAACTCATTATTCCATTCCATTGATCTATGTTCTATGCCAATACAATTGTTTTGATTACTTGTAGCTTTGTAAAATAGTTTGAAATCAGGAAGTGTGATGCCTCCATTTTTGTTCTGTTTCTCAAGATTACTTTGGCTATTCCGGGCTTGTGTGTGTGTGTGATTCCATACAAATTTTAGAATTGTTTGTTCTATTTCTGTGGAAAATGCCATTGGAATGTTGATAGGGATTGCCTTGAATTTGTAGGTTGCTTTGTATAGTATGGGCATTTTCACAATGTTCATTCTTTCAATCCATGAGCATGGAACACCTTTCCATTTCTTTGTGTCTTCTTCAATTTCTTTCACCAGGTCTTATGCTTTTCAGTGTACAGTTCTTTCACCCCTGTGGTCAAATTTATTCATAGCTATTTTATTTTTTGATGTAATTGTAAATGCAATTGTATTCTTAATATTTCTTTCTGCTAGTTTGTTACTATTAGTGTATAAAAATGGAACTGATTTTGGAAAAAAAAAAACTGTGATTTTTATCAGCATGGAAAGTTTGCACTTGTCTCTTTTTGTTAATTTACTAGTGTTAGAAACAGTCAAGGCTCAAGGCAGCTCAGATTAAAGTCTCATTCAAAGAGAGAAGCATCATTCTCAGTGTCTACAATGGCTAAAATATACCCACAATATATATTTGGAAAAAGAGCCAGGAGTGTTTTTTTCTTTCTTACAAAAGCCAACGTAATAAGTTAGAAAGCCAAGTGGACATGACTTTCTAAGAGTTTAGAATGGTAGGTACCAAACTTTAGGACAGGTTTTGGAATATTTACTAAATTTTGGAATAGTCCCTGCATTTTGCTTTGCTCATTTATCTATAGAACATATCCAGCAGAGAATAATAAATGGAGTCTTTGCTCCATGAAATTTATAACATAGAATACTTATTAGACAAATGCATCAAAGTCATACTTTTCATGATCCCTGCCTATATTCAGTGATATCAGAAATCAGTAACAGCCAAAAAATGGATCACTTTGAAAATTCAGTAAAATACTTTAAGTAATTCATTTTAAACAAACACAAGGGAAATTAAAAGTATTTCAGCTGAATGACTCTGAAAAGACTATATATACACAAACTTATGAGATATCAAATTAATATTTATGGTGTAATGTATCACTTTAAATGCATGGAGTAGATAGAAAAAGAAAAGATGTAAATTGATTAATCTCCAACTCAAGCATTAATAAGGAATAATAAAATAAACCTAAAGAAAGAAGAGAAAGAAATAATGGAACAAAACAGAAGCCAATGAAGCTGAAAATGAAGAAAGAAACTAGAAAACATTTTAACAATATTAATTTATTCACATACACATAACAATCATAAGACAATTAGACGTGTGAGCACTGGGTATTTGATGATATTAAGAATTATCATTAATATTCAGTTCATTTATATTCTTAGTATTATGATTGTTTTTTTAGTCCATATTGTTTAGGTGTGCATACAGAAATATTTTACCAGCGAAATGCTGTAATGTCTGGGTTTGCTTCAAAATAATTTTAGAAAAGGGAAGTAGGTGAGTTTAGATGAAAAAAAAAAAAAAAGGCCATATTTTATAACTGTATAAGTTGAGGGTGTGTTGTGCTTTTCTTTCTACTTTTATAGATGTTTAAAATTTTATATGCTATTTTAAAAAAAATATGCATCCTAAAAAGCTGGCAGGCTCTGATGATTTTGCAGTGCAGTTCAAGCATACCTTTAGTGTGGAGATACTAGTTATACAAACTGGTGCTGAAAAAGACAATGAGAAAACTATCCCCAACTCACTGTTTTAAAATAAACAACATTTTAGAAAAGTTAGTACAGAGATAGTACTGAATTGCAAAGATAGTACAGAGATTTCCCATATGCTGCATACCAAGATACCAAGATTCCCCAATTATTAACATTTTGCATTTGTATCGTACATTTGTCACAACTAGTAAACCAATAATGATACATTATAGTTTCACCTGATGTCCTTTTTTCCATTTCACGATCATATCCAGGACACGTTACACTCACCTGTCATACCTCCTTAAGCTCTTTTTGGTTGTGACAGATGCTCAGACTCCCCTTGTTTTTGAGGAACTTGAACATTTTGAGAACTGGTTAGGTATTTGGGGGGATTTGTCTCATTGAGGTTTGTCTGATGTTTTTCTCATGATTAGATTGGGATATATTTTTTGGAAAGTAGACCACAAGTTAAAATGCCTTTTTAATTATATCACATCAAGGTTGCATATTATCAATCAGACTTGTCACTGTTTAGGTGAGCCGTGGTCACCTGGCTGAAGCAATGTCTGTCAGGTTTCCACTGTGACGTTCCTCTCCTCTCTTTCCTTCCTTACTGACCTCTTTGGACGAAGTTACTATGCACAGCCCATACTTGAGATGGAGAGCATTGTGCTCCACCTCCTTGAGGGTGAAGTGTCTGCAGAAATTATTTTGAATTCTTCTGCATGGAACATTTGTGTATTCTTCCCTATTTATTTGTTCAGTTATTTATATCATGATGCATGCATAGCTATTTACTTTATACTTTGGAATTTAAACCAATATAAACTACTTTATTGTGTTGCTCAAATTATTCCAGTTTTGGCCATTAGGAGTTCTTTTTGTTGGCAAATTTATCCCTCTGACATACTCCTACCATTGTGTTTTTCCCTCCCTTCCTTCCTTCCTTCCTTCTTTCCTTCTTTCCTTCCTTCCTTCCTTCCTTCCTTCCTTCCTTCCTTCCTTCCTTCCTTCCTTCCCTCCTTCCTCCCTCCCTCCCTCTTCCCTCCCTTCCTCCTCCCTTCCTTTTCCTCCCTTCCTTTTCTTCCCTTTCTTTTCTGTTTTTTATCTCAGTACTTTCTTATTTTCTGGCATACATGATGCTTCAGGCTCATTTGTGTATTTCCTGTTATAGTCTTAGAAACAGCCATTTTTCCAAGGAGCACTGGTTCCTTGTAATGCACAAAGATCTAAGTGCTAGGTGCCAGCTCGCTTTTATGAGGCTTCTTTCAAATGGTATTTATTTCAGGAATGCACTGATTGCTTAAAATTAGACAATGCATTAATATAATGGACACCAGGAATAGATCAATAGAGAAAACACCATCTTAATAGATATAGAATAACATTTGATGAAAGTCAATATCAGTTTATGATAATTTTAAAAATTGTAGTCAGCCAAGAAGAATAAAAGGGAATTTCCTTATTGACAAAGCATGTCTATTGATAATCTTCAGTGAACATTGCACTTAATGGTGACATGTCAGAAGCATTCCTTTGAAATCTGTAACCAGAGCAGGACTCCTCATGTCACTGCTTCTGTGCATTGCTGTGTGTCTGGTCCTAACAAGTGCGACCAAACAAGAAAATGATAACAGCGTTGGAATAAAAGCACAGTTTGTATTATTTAAAAATAATGATTGTCTAAATGAAAAATCAAAGGGACTCTTTAGATAAATTTTTAGAGGATTGTTGGATATAAAATGAATATACAAAAGTCAACAAAATGCCTACATATCAGTCATTAAATCTTACAAAGTATACTTTAAAAAGATAGTGCTTGAAATCGTTTTTTAAAAAGCATGAATTCCTTTTTAGGACTGTATTAATACAGAAATTATTAAACGTTATACAGATAAACCGAGATTAGTGGGGAGATATATCTATATTCTTGGAGGGAAAGACTCAATACTATAATTATATCAACTTACCTTAAAGTGATTTAGGCATTTCATGTAAGTTTTTAACTTTGAAGAACTCCAATTTACCTATTTTTTTCTTTTCTCATATATTTTGGTTTTATATCTAAGAAAGCTTTGAATTAGTTTTAGTGTTGTTTGAGGAAGGGGTCCGACTTCATTCTTTTGCACATGGCTCTCCAGTTTTCCTGGCGTCATTTATTGAAAGGACTGTTCTTCATTGAGTTGTCTTGGTGCCCTTGTTAAAATCAGGTGACATGGCCCTACCTCTTTGGCTCAGTGGATAGAGCGTAGGCCTACGGACTGAAGGGTCCCAGGTTAGTTTCCGGCCAAGGGCACATACCTGGTTTGCGGGCTTGATCCCCAGCAGGGGGCATGCAGGAGGCAGCAGATCAGTGACTCATCATTGATGTTTCTATCTCTCTCTCCCTCTTCCTTCCTCTCTGAAATCAATAAAGAATTATATTTTTAAAAAAATCAGTTGACATGAACGTGAAAGTTCATTACTGGACTTTCAGTTCTTTTCTATTGACCTCGATGTCTATCCTTGCGCCAGTAGAGTCCTGTCTTAATTACTGCAGGTAATAAGGTGACACAAGTACTATTGTATGGTAAGTTTTGCAACTGGGAAGTGTGCATCATCCTTCTTTTTCAAAAGCTGTCTTCTAGGAGTTGGCATCTATTGATTGCCTTTTTCATTCCATTTCAGCTCTTGGTTTTTTCTTTGTATGAAGAGTAATTTTCTCCGATGACAGTCGGGTATGTGTTGTGACACTCTGGATCTTATTTGAACCTCCTGCGTTGCCAGGCTTCCATTGACACTGCCCCGCAGGAGAAGCCGGGGGCTCTGCCTTGTCACTGCCGCCAGGTTGGGGAAGAAGCCCACGCTCCCCACCAGCCTCCACTGACACCCGAGGTGGCGCTTCTCATTGCTACTGGGAGTGCCAGGTCTCCACTAGGCCTGCCCCGATGTAGGAGTGCCTTGTTACCGTTCCCCACATTGCCTTCACTGACACTAAGGGTGTTTGGCCCATTACCACTAAGCAATGGTGAAAAATGCGGTCTCTCCATCAGGCCTCCTCTGACATCACCCGCATGGGGAGAGCCTGGTGGGGGAGGGCTGATTACTTCTGGGCAGAGGTAGAGGGCTAGACTTCTCAGGTGCTCTCCACTCACTTTGTGGAATCTGGGGGCTCATTACCACCTGATGAGGATGAAAGTCCTGGCTTCCTGTCTGGCCTTCTCTGACACCACCCGGTGGGGTTTTGGGTGCCTCATTAGAGCCTCCCAGGTGTGGAAAGCTAGACTAGAAAATACCAGGAATGGAAGTGGAGACCTCAAATACATAACCATTTTTCACAAACGTGTAGTATGAAGGTGATAGCTGGAGAGAGGTATGGGATCGAAGGAAGGTTTGTTTTTTTGTTTTTAATGGCTGGCACAGTGCTTGTTTACATTCTGAGGACAGCTGTATAGTTGAAGGGGGTCGAGTGAGGCTGAGGGAGGCTGTGCAGGAATGATTTGGGAAGAGCTTTCTGGACCCCATTTCCTCTCATTCCTCTTCACAGTGTAGTGGTGGGAGGGATGGGGACAGAATAGGGACAGCGAATAAATCCCCTTTCTTCAGCACACAATGCTCTGGTTTGTTGTTGTTGTTTTTCTTTGCTTCTAATGGCAATGAACTCTGTAGGGCTTGAGTCATTGTTAGCCTAACCAAATACTATGTATGATTGCAGGTGGATGGAAAACACACACACACACACACACACACACACACACACTATATATATATATATATATATATATATATATATATATATCCTCCTGTGTCACTAAAATTCTTATAGTATTGACTCCATTATTTCCAAAGTGAAATCCCCTGCAACCTGAATTATTTAGTTTAAGCTCACAATGACTTTTGAGATGTTATATTTATATTGCGACATTTGAGTTTTATATTTTTAAAATACTGATATCTTAACACCTTGGGGTGGGGTGTTGGGTGTAATAACAAAGTTTTCAGCTCAAAAAGGAAATAATGGGAGAGTATTGCTTACACAGACTTAAATGCATGTAGGTCAGACCCTGTGGTTGGGAAAGGGGAGCCGGGTCTGAACAGGCTGGACAAAGAAGATACCGCAGAGGGCTGTTGCAAAGAGACTCTGAATCCACATTTAAACTATAATTTCAAAATAAATTCAAAACAAATAGTCTTTTTTTTTCATGTGCACACACTGATGATTTTCATATTGATGTAGACAGTATTGTGACAAATGAAATATAAAATCATTTAAAAGTGAATTCGTGGTTATCTTACTTCATCAGGTGTTTTCAAACCAGAGAATACAAAGGAAACAGAAGTGCTATCATATGGAAATGTGTGAGGTTAGGAATAATTGTTAAGCAATTTTAAAGTTGTTTCAAAAATACAAATGCTGTGTTTTACTAAAGGAATATGGTAGCGTTCTATCCAAAAACAGAGTGTAAGTGTAAATCTTAAAGGGAGTGTATTTGATGAAAGGCATTAGCAATTTCAAAGGTCTTAAAGTGATGTTTGGTGCATTTAAAAAAAAAAAAGAAAGTGGTTCCATCTGTTAATTTTTATTTATAACAAAAGGGGGGGAAAAGGAGATCATTTTGATCAATGTCTTTTTAATTCTTGGACTTGATATAAAATAAATCACAGTGTTATGGCAGTTCATTTATAGAGGTTAACGTGGTATGATGTGGCCTTTCATGGCAGCATGGGTTTCACTTGCTAGCGCCTGG
Source organism: Myotis yumanensis (assembly GCF_028538775.1). NCBI lineage: Eukaryota > Metazoa > Chordata > Mammalia > Chiroptera > Vespertilionidae > Myotis > Myotis yumanensis. Next base: position 78,600,334 of record NW_027223759.1, read on the forward strand.
GACTTTGATTTGCCATATTACCTGCTGTGGTTTCTGTGATGCAAAATAATTATCGGGGCTCCCTTGTCACAGTGGCCTATTCCACACCTGCACCCTTTTGTTGGGTGCCCGACAGGGATGCTGGATTTGAGGTCTCCGATGAATAGACGTCCTCCCTGCATAGTCCTCCTACACTGGATTGATTTATGGATGTATCAGGGTCTTTGTTAGCATGTAAACCCCTAATTAATTTAAAGCCTTCTGTAGAGAAATTAAACTCCTAGTTAAGATTTTCAACAGACTCAGATGGTGCCAATAATGGGAAGCAAGTCCTCTTAATGGATTTACCATGGTCACTGGCATCCGCACTTCACAATGAGGGCTGGTGTGTGGAGCTCAGATCATGCCCTCAAATAAAGAATGGGCTGTCAGGAAGTCATTCCGTTGTCGCCTCTAACCCAATTAGGCTTATCATTGGGGTTCCAGCTTCCCATCTGTAGGGGGAGAGATGATGAGACAGACAGAGGCAGACCCAAGCAGAAGAGATAAAATAAGGGAAAGAAGAAAACGTGATTGGGTTAGATAAAGCTTCGATGGGATGTTTCTCTTCCACTGGTGACTCCATGCATTACTACTGGAGCTAGCCTTGGTCTAGGTCACAGAAGGAAAATCAAGACAATTCTCAGAATGTTATGCGAATAAATGGATAAGAGGTCTTAAATCATGACCATAAAAATTCTGTTTTTAAATGATGAACTCTAGATGGATTAGGGCTGTAAATGTAACAGATAAAATGATAGACATACTGGCAGAAAACAGATGAATTCTTCTTCAACTTTGGTGATAGAAAGGCTTTCTAACTATGACTCAAACTCCAGGTACAATAAAAGTCTTACACATCATTTCACATGAAAATTCAACAATTTTGCTGACCGAAAACACTGTAAACAAAGTCAAAAGATGACTGATATACTGGGGCACAACATTAGAACATACATTAGAATGTATCGGCTAATATGCCTAGCATATAAAAAGCCTTAATATGGAGGGTCAAAGGACCAGAAATCCAATAGAAAAGAATGGGAAAGGGATATGCACATATAATTCGCATGAACATGACCCACAGGCATTTGATAATATCTATGCAAGCTCAGTCATAATTAGAGAAATACAAAATGAAACACTACTGATATATCGTTTCTCACCTATCAGAAGGTAAAAACTAGATAATGTTACAACACATTCAGCTGGTGAGGTTGTGGGGAAACACTCACGCATTACTGATTGGAGTGTAAATCGGTGCAATCCTTTTGAAGGGAAATTTGGTAACAGCTAACAAAATTACACATGCACTTACCTTTAGACCTAGCAAGCATAATTCTAGGAGTCTATTCTTATGATACACCTGCAACAATATAAAAGTACACATGCACAAAGCTTATTCATTTCAGCCTTTTTGTGTGATTGAAAAATACTGGAAACAAGCAAATTGCCGATACATAGGATTTTGATTGAATAGACTACTAGTATAGTATATCAGAGATGGCGAACCTTTTGAGCTCGGCATGTCAGCATTTTGAAAAACCCCAACTTAACTCTGGTGCCATGTCACATATAGAAATTTTTTTATATTTTCAACCATAGTAAAACAAAGATTTATATTTTTGATATTTATTTTACATATTTAAGTGCCATTTAACAAAGAAAAATCAACCAAAAAAATGAGTTCAGGTGTCACCTCTGACAAGCGTGTCATAGGTTCGCCATCACTGGATAGATACTGGAGGTCTCTGCAGCTGTTGGGAGTGGATCTCTGTGAATTGATCTGGAGTAATTTCCAGGGCATTTTTGTACATATCCCAAGATAAGCACATAATTAAAACCAATCAGGATGTGAGGAGGACCCAAAATGGGATACAGATAGTAACTAGGTTATAGATTATTACTAAACTGAAGTGGGTAGTGAAAATAATCAACCTAAGTAACTAAAATACAATATTTTGATTGGATACTGTAAGGTGAAAGACAGAAAAGGGTACATAAATGCCGTAACCAGGTAGCTAAGATGTTTCTCACAAGGGTATGTTCTGTAAATTCTGAAACTACTTTGTTTGCTTATTAGAATTAAACAAATAATCATATTGTAAATAATCATAGAGAATGAGAACTAGGTTTTTATTCTTGGGTAAAGAAGTTATAAATAAAGAAAGGGAGAATGCTAAAATGTACTGTGTGGTATTTAGGGTCAGAGGTTATTAGTAAAAACTCATGGTTATGCATAGGTGTGTGTATCTTTTCTACATGTACACACATATTTTGTACACTCAACTCACACACACATGCGTATATATACTGTATGTATGTGCATATATATATACACATATAGATGCACACAGATCATAAATACAGAAATGTAGACATATCTGTATGCATATGTTTGTATATATATACATGTATTTCCTAGATCTGTCCACTAAAAGGGCTTAAACAATGACACTCCAGAAACAATGATGTAACTAGAGGTAGGTCTTGGCTTCTAAAGACTATTCTCCAATAAAATGAACTGAGACTCTTTAGAGAAGCGACTGATTCCAGAGCTGGAGCAGGAAATACAAGATGAATTTGAAGTAGTTTCTTGTGTCAGGAAGTAAGGAAATACCCCCAGATAGATGGGATTTTTTTCAAAAGAACACAGGGTCCAACCTGAAGGAACTCTTAATGACCAAAGCTGGAAAAGCCTGAGCAACAAAATAATGTAAATAACCTCAGATTTGAATTTTCCTGAGCAAAAACTTTTTGTTGGCTGCAGTCCCATTTATTTATTTTTCTTTTGTTGCCCCTTGCCCAATGAGATATATCAGAAAAAAATTTTGCTAAGAGAAATGCCCAAGATCTTACTGCCTATGTTTTCTTCTAGGATTTTTACGGTTTTGAGTCTAACATTTAAGTCTTCAATCAGTTTTGAGTTTATTCTTGTGTGTGGTATAAGAAAGTGGTCTAATTTCATTTTTTTTTTGCATGTATCTGTCTAATTTTCCCAGTACCACTTTTTAAGTAGACTGTCTGTGCCCCATTGTATGTTTTTGCCTCCTCTGTCAGATATTAATTGACTATAATGGCATGGGTTTACATCTGGGCTCTCTATTTTGTTTTCTTGATGTATATGTCTGTTATTATGCCAGTACCATGCTGTTTTGAATAATATGGCCTTATAGTATAATTTGATGTCATTTAGCATTATCACTCCCATTTAGTCCTTCTTTTTCAATATTGCTGTGGGTATTTTGGATTTTTTGTAGTCCCATATAAATTTTAAATTTAGGAATATTTGTTCTAGTTCTCTGAAATATGCCATTGGTATCTTGTTAGGAACCACATTGAATCTATAGATTACTTTCGTAGTATGGACATTTTAATGATGTTAATTCTTTTTATATCCATGAACATGGTATATGTGTCCACTTATTTGTGTCTTCTTCAGTTTTCATTCTTTAGTGTCTTGTAATTTTCCAAGTACAGGTATTTTACATCCTTGGTTAAATTTATTTCTACATTTTTAAAGCAATTATAAATTGGATTGCTTTCTTAGGCAGAACATACCTCAATGTAATAAATGCCATCTATGACAAACCCATAGCCAACATCATACTCAACATGAAAAAACTAAGAACATTTCCCTAAAGATCATGAACAAGATAAGGATGTCCTCTTTCACCATTCTTATTTAACATGGAAGTCTTAGACACAGCAATCAGACAAGAAGAAGAAATAAAATGCATTCAAATTGCAAAGGAAGAAGTAAAATTGTCATTATTTGCAGATGACATGATACTGTGTATAGAGAACCCTACATAGTCCACCAAAAAACTCCTAGAACTGATAAATGAATCCATTAAAGTAGCAGGATACAAAGTAAATATCCAGAAATCAGTAGCATTTTTATACACTAATGATGAACTGTCAGAAAGGGAAACTCAGTGTTGAATTTTAAGCTCTAAAATAAAACAATTTCCATGAGTCCATACTGATGTATGCTAAAATTAGTGGACAGAAATTTGAAGAAAAATAGAATTTGCAGGCCCTAAATGTCTCATCCAAGATATATATTAAATATGAAGGGAAGATAACAATTTTACAGTAGAGAAACCTGGTAGATACTACATCAAACAAGTGATCAAGATAAACATCCACCAGTATTAAGATATAGTGGCATCATGAACCTCTTGATATGATACACTAAGAAGAACACATTTTGTGTAAGTGTGTGTGTGTGTATGTGTGTGTGTGTGTGGTATACCTGCCTAAAAATGCATAACCTCTTTACAGTAATGAAAAAATATCCAAGAAACCCATCTACGAAATGATTGATCAGTAATTTTTATGATTTTTAAGGTTATAAAAGTCAATGGAAACTGAGGAACTGTTACAAACTGGAAGAATTTCTGATTAGGATCATGCAAAAGGGAAAGGATATTGGTAGAAACATTGATGAAATCAAATGATCTCTCTTTAATTTAGGCAATAGTATTATAGCAATGTTAATTACATGCATGCATTTTGTAAGACTGAAAATATGTAGTGCATAGTTTTCTGTCTTCACCCCAATCTCCTTATTCCCTTTTCTGGTTTCCAAATTTCTAGGAAATCTATCATATGTGGATATGAATGATGTTTGATATTTCCACATCCATTTCCTTTCTTCCAGCTCCCCCCAGAGTTGCAATATGTGTCTTCATAAGAAAGAACAGAAAATATGATATCTGCCCAAGTTGTCTTTGAAAATCTCCCACCCCAACTTCCCATCATTCCCAAATCTAGAGTTTATCTAATTTTCATTGAAGGTTGAGGGGAGCCATCCTCAGAGACAAAACAAAATATTATCTGGGTCTTCCCTGGTTGCCTCTGGCATGAGGACACAGCCCTCTGGCTTCCTGAACTTGATCCTTCTGCGTGGAACCACAATGCATTGCTTCCAGGACTGAAACTCTTTGCTGTGTTGTAGCCTCCAGCGGGTGGCAGGATCTGTGATCTGGAAACATTGGGATCGTTAGGGAGAGAATAAAAGTTAGCAATCAATGAAGTATTAAGACACAAAATGTGGTGGTTTACATGAACTCTTCTGTTTGAAATGTTAGGATTATTTTTTGTTTTATTTTGTTTTGTGTTTAATCATTTCTTAGACTTCTGTAGTGCTGAACCAATTAGGATTTATTTAGGAAATTTGCACACTTGTGCATGATCAATATATCATTTCGTGTTGCTATTGAAATTCATGTAAGTATAGATATTTGGTACCAATCTTGTGGTCGTCTACATTTTTGGATTAACGATAAAGAAATATATAGTTGGGGCTCAAGTCTTTATTTCTAATAAACAAAATGCTGTTTCTCAAAGTGTCCCTTTATAAGACTTACTTGTAGACTTGTGGTAAAAGATACTTTTAATATTGTAAGTTTTACTTCATTAAAAGGTAAGATGACAAATAGGCATTTTGACATGTTAACATATTTACTTGGTCTCCGAAGAATGCTGTTAATGGTTGTTTTTCAAAGTGATATTTAGTTCATCTCTCAATCCCTACATCCATGTACATCTTTGCAGGAATGGCCTCTTTTTAATAGACCCAAGGATAAAAATATTGTTTCTTATTATTTAAAGAAAAACTTACTTATTGTAACCCCAAATGTCTTCTTTAAGAATTCCTTTGTTAGTGTCTCCTTTTTCCCTATTCTAAAGCAGGAGTATCAGAATACAAGAATCATGGAGGGCATTTATTATGGGTATTGTGTTAACAAATATTTCTGGAGCTGGAGAGAGAGAGGCTAACTAATCCCCTGCTGCCCTTCTCAGAGTTTTATTATTGATTCAGACTTTCCACCAGGAGAGGGAGCCACATTCATTTAAAAGCCAAGTTGAGTTCTTTCTTTTCTCAGCAAGTTCCAGATGGAATGCCTGTGGTACTCTAGGGGTGGTGGAACCAGACCTTGCCTTGTGGTGGGAGGGAGACTGCCTAGGGGACCAGCATGGGAGGTAGATGACGCGAGGATGCTTCCAGACCTATAATGATAAGTAGATATTGGCTAATGCCTTTCTCTATTAAAACAACAACAAAAACAATTTTTTTAAAGTATGCTTATCTCCAATGCCCACATTTCTACTTAGTTGGGGGTGGGGGCGGGGGAGTGTCACATCTCTGTTGGATGAAAAGGTTTGGATCTTTAAACATGTAATAGCCCACTTTTCCTTATCATTCCACAAAACAACTGTATCTTTTTTTGTGGGGTTGATATCACAGTATGAAAAATAAGTTGTAGCCTTTATATTACAATTTGAGAGATGCCTTCAAAAGCAGCCTGCCTCAAAATTCTCCCCTTATCTCTCTACCTACCTGCTCAAGTGTTTAAAATTAAAGTGTGAAAAATTAATTCACTTGGATTATTATATTTTGCTTCAGAGAGTCTTAAAATTATAAACATTCCCTTCCTGGTAATATATTAATCTATCAAATCCATGTAACTGTGCATACTAGATTAGTTTATTAAACTTAGGAAGGCTGTCATCTTAGCGATTAAACTAGGAGTTGATTATGTGGTTTTTAGTTGTTTTTTTTTAAAATTTTGCTAAGAACACATGAGATCTACCTTCTTACCAGATTTTTAAGTGGTGATGCCGTACTGCTGACTATAGACACAGTGCTGACAGCAGATCTTTAGAGCTTATTTGTCTTATTTAACTTTGTCCCACTGATTAGTAACTTGCCATTCCACTTCCACCCCCAGCCCCTGGAAATGACCATTTTACTCTTTGATTCCATGAATATGATTATCTAAAACATTTTTATTTTTGGGGGGTGACATTGTTTAATAAAATTACATAGGTCTCAAGTGTACAATTATATAATACATCATCTGTACATTGTATTGTGTATTCACCACCCAAAGTCAAATCTCCTTCTATCACTATTTATTCCCCTTTTACCCTCTCCTATCTCCCCTTCTCCCCCATTTCCCTCAGGTAATTACCATGCTGTGGTCTGTGACTATGAGTTTTGTTTGTTTTTTGGTTTGTTTGTTTTTTTGCTTAATCTCTTCACTTTTTTTTCACTGAGCCTCCCCTTCCTTAACCGCCCTCCCACCTGACAGGTGTCAGTCTGTTCTCCGTATGTATGAGTCTGTTTCTATTTTGTTTGTTAGTTTGCTTTGTTCAGTAGATTCCACATATAAGTGAAATCAGATGGTACTTGTCTTTCTCTGACTGGCTTATTTCACTTAACATAATACTCTTTGGGTCCATCCATGCTGTTGCAAAAGATAGCATTTCCTTTTTTATGGCTGAGTAGTAGTTCATTTTGTAAATGTACCACAACTTTTTTATCTACTTATCTACTGGTGGGCACTTCGGTTGCTTCCAAATATTGGCTATTGTAAATAACACTGCAATGGAAATAGGGGTGCATATATTATATCAAATTGCTATTTTTTGGTTTCTTTGGCTACATTCCCAGCAGTGGACTTGCTGGGTCAAAAGGCAATTTCATTTTTAATTTTCTGAGAAAACTACATACTGTTTTCCACAGTGTCTGCACCAATCTACATTCCCACCAACAGTGCATGAGGGTTCTCTTTTCTTCACATCCTCACCAACTCTTGTTGTTTGTTGATTTGTTAACAGTAATCATTATGACAGGTATGCGGTGATGTCTCATTGTGGTTTTAATTTGCATTTTTTCTGATGATTAATGACATTGAGCATCTTTTCATATGTCTATTGGCCATTTGTATGTCTTCTTTGGAGAAGTGTCTATTGAGGTCCGTGGCCCACATTTTAATTGAATTTTGGGTGTTTTTGTTTGTTTGTTTGGTTGGTTGGTTTTGTGTTTTAGAAGTACTTTATAAATTTTGGATATTAACCCCTTATTAGATGTATCATTGCAACTATGTTCTTTTATCCAGTGGGTTGTCTTTATTCTGTTGATGGTTTCCTTTGCTGTGCAGAAACTTTTTTAGTTTGATATAGTTCCATTTTTTTAAATGTTGTTTCCCTTGCCAAAGGAGATATATCAGAAAAAATATTGCTAAGAGAAATGTCTGAGATTTTACTGCCTGTTTCTCCTAGGATTTTTATAGTTTCTAGTCTGACATATAAGTCTTTAATCCATTTTGAGTTTTTCTTATATGTGTTGTAAGAAGGTGATCTGGTTTCATTTTTTTGGTACATATCTGTCCAATTTTTCCAACACCATTTTTGAATAGACAGACTGTCTTTACCCCACTTTATGTTCTTGCCTTGTCAAATATTAACTGACCATGTACACATGGGTTTATTTCTGGGCTCTCTATTCTATTCTATTGGTATGTGTCTTTTTTTATGCCAGCGCCATGCTGTTTTGATTACTATGGCCTATAGTATAGTTTGATATCAGATAGTGCCATTCCTCCAACTTTGTTCTTCTTTGTCAAGATTGCTGTGGATATTCTGGAAGATTCTGTGAATTTGAGCATTTTAGATACCTCATAAACTGGAATCATGCTGCATAGCTTTTTCTGTGCCTGGCTCATTTCACTTAGTATAAGCTCCTCAAGTTTTATCTATACTGTAGATCCTTCTTTTTTAAGGCTGAATAATGTTTTAAGGCATTCTTTACAAATAGATGGACATTTAGGGTCTTTGCACATCTTGGGTATGTATTGTGAATAGTGCTGGAATGCACATGGCAGTACTAATGAGATGTAATGGGCAGAGGTATTCCTATGTTGAGAAGTGTCTCAGGGCCGAAATGAAAGTATTCCTCAACAAAGATAATATGGAAAGGAAGTTTTAAAAAGAAGAGAAGAATACAGTTGTCTTCAGATTATTCATCCACTGCACAATTGCCCTGAATGAAGTCTTGTTAACAGCCTTCACACAATAGACTATGCACATTTCCATTGTTACCAGGACAAGGGTAGAATTTCTCACTAGGATAGTGTGTTAGGTATCTCTTCTCCATTTTTCCACCTATTACAGTAATATGAACATAGTGTTAAATTGGAAAGCCATAAATGTAGAGACGATGCCAGAAGCCACTGGGCAGATGTCCTTGTTATAATCATTGCAGAGTCTTTGAGAGCCCACAGGGATAGCAACTACAATATCCTATGAAGAATTATGACAAGGCTAATATTTGTGGAACATTTTTCTTCACTGACTCTGCATAAGTTCTTTACAACAACCCATGGAGGTAGCTATTATTATTAATACACTGCTTCAGAGAAGTTAAATGACTTGCACAAATCCTAGGAAAGTGCATAACGGGTTTTCAACTCCTTCTGACCACTAAGCCCAAGTTTACAAATATATGCCTTCTCATCCTTTAATAAGGAACAGTGAAATGATACCTTTCCCCCAATATTTTCCCCCTTGAAATGCCTGTGTCTTTTTAACCATATTAAAAGAATCACTTCCGCATGACTCACTAAGACCTATATAGAATATAGAATATTAGGCCCATATTAAAATTATTTAAAAAGAAGTCATCCAAGGGAAAACATTTTCTAAAAGTCAGTGTCTGGTTATTGCAGGTTCCCTATGCTGTAAGTGGGAATGTAGTGTTTTGCCATCTATTGGTTTCTTTATTGCTTTACAAACAATCCTAAGTGGCACAGAGATACCTTATGCTTGATGGCCCTGTAATGCCTACTGTGGCGGCAGCCACAATGGGTATTTGCTGTTATCTCTAAACTCTACCAGGTCCGCCTCATATCAGATTAGTTTTTTAATGGCACAAAAGTGATCCTATTTTCTAACGGGAAATAGATAGATTTCCACAGCTCCAGGTGGCGCTCCTGTGGGGAGCTGGCCCAATGTGTCGGTAGGTGTGGCTTCTCACACACAGATGATAATAACTGTGAGTGGGAGCCACTTCAATGTAAAAGCCTCAGGCTCCGCAGTCCTGATAAACTCTCATCCGAAGTCCCTGCAGGCAAAGCAGCGCCTGGGTGCTTACAGCAGCAGTCCTAGGTTAAAAAGAAGCCATGAATAACCACTGATAAACAATGGCAAGGAGCACTGCCAGAGGAAGAGCTAGATGGCAAGCCATGTAGCTGTGCTGTCAGTAATGCTCCACCACCCTGGGTGTGAGCCTTCTTGAAAGGAAGCAGATGTGCTCTTGCATTTGTGCAATTGGACCTAATTGGGAAAGAAAATATTTCCATCTTGATTAGTGGGAGTGAGATGAACTGTAGCAACATCTCGGCGGTTTGAAGATGGGGTGGTGGTAGAATTCTAGAAAGAGAACAGCAGTCAGAGCCTTTGATATGTCACTCTCCTAGGCTGCAGTGAACTTCAGCATCTCAGGGTCAGAGTAGTTAGAGGAGATTGCAGAGAGCTGTTTGGAAGTCTTTGTCCAGACTTTATGGTGTTTATTGTATGCGTCTGCTGCTCCTGACAAATGCTGACAGGTGTTTCTTGTATAGTCACCCTGAGGCTGGGATGCTGGGAACAGGGCAGGATCACAAGGGTATTGATGAAGAATGGAGAGAGGAAAGACTAGCTTTGCCCCTGAGTACCAGGGCTGCCAGGGGATGGGCATACTTTCCATTTGCTGGGCTGTGTTTAGAAGATAGGGACACTATATATGGTGCAAAGAAGTACTGAGGCTGCCATTACTCTGACTGAGGAGTACACGCTTTATCTGAGCGGTAGTTTCAGTTTCTTTGCTATGAAAATTCCACCATTAACATGAACAATAAATGTGACCTTAACAAAAATGCAAGAAAATGACTCTTAGTGAATATTAAACATGGATAGTAAAAATGTATACATATCTTAGCTTTTTCTTCCTGAAGTCAAAGAAGTGAAAACTGTTTTAGTCAGAGCTTCTATTCTCAAAGTGGGTGAGTTTACAGCAGCCTGAATTGAGTGACTCTACTGGCTCAAAAGAGGAAGTGAGCTTTCCAGAGAGTCCAGCGCGAGCAGGAGGACCATTCTGATGACCACACTGCAGTAGATCTCTTCCATTGAGCCATTGCCCAAGTAACACCTTTGGTTTGGGGAGTCCCTGTCATGGAAGGAACCCCGTATGTCTGTCAGTAGTGGGCAGGAATTAATCTATTATGGAAATACTTGTTGGGGGCTTTTCACTTGGTTATAAGGTACTATTCTGGACAAGGTAAAATCTGTGGTCAAAATGTTTATCAGTTGAAATTAACTCTTGAAGAATACTGTGACAAAAATTTTAAGTCAAGGACTGTGGCTTCATAGAATAGTGGTTAACTACATGGGCCCTAGGACCTTGTCTGGCTTTGAATCTTGACTCTAGCTTGATCACCTTGAGCACATTGCTTTACCTATCTAGGTCTGAGTCTCCTAATTGTAGAGTGAGGATAGTAATTTTATCCAGTTCTAGGGCCATTATGAGGATTAAATGAGTTGTCATGTAAAGCACTGAAAACAGTAAGCACACTATTAAAATAGTAATATTCTATTATCACTATTATATTATGGCATTGAAGCTGACTTACTACATCAGTTCATATCTAAATACTTGTCATGGACATGAGTGCAATTGAGGGAGAGCTGGGGAGCAAGAATGTGTAGCAGAGAGCTACACTATTCTCTTGTAAATAAGAAGAAAATGAAATTTTCAGAAGATAGTAATGTAGGAAGATCCTGAACTGACATCCTCCCATGGACACACTGAGTCTAAAACCACATGTGGAACAACTTCCTAATGACTGTCTGAGTGACAATTAGACATTGGACAAATAATCTCACCATAAATCCCCTTCAGGTGGGATGACTAACAACCAGGAAGGAACTCAAAACCTGGAGCTTCTCCCTGAGGAACAAAAAATTTAAACTCACATCTGGCACTCCAGTACTTAAGATATGAACCCGAGAGACAAGTGCCCAAGACATGTAACTGAAAAACAATGTTTTGTATGCTCTTGCCTCCTTTGTTAAATATTAATTGAGCATAATAGCTTGGGTTGATTTCTGGGTTCTCTGTTCTGTTCCATTGGTCTATATGTCTGTTCTTGTGCCAGTACCAGGCAGTTTTGAGAACAGTGGCTTTGTAATATAGCTTGATATCTGGTATTGTGATCCCTCCAACTCTGATTTCTTTCTCAGTATTGCTGCGGCTATTCAGGATCTTTTTTTTTATTCCATATGAATTTTTGGAGAGTTTTATCTATGTCTGTGAAATATGCCTTTGGTATTTTAATGTTGATTGCATTGAATCTATAGAGTCAAGACAGTCTCTTCAATAAATGGTGTTGGGAAAATTGGACAGATGCATGCAAAGAAAAAGTGAAACTAGACCACCAACTTACAACATTCACAAAAGTAAACTAAAAATGGATAAAGGACTTAAACATAAGACGGGAAACCATAAAAACCTTAGAAGAATTCACAGGCAGCAAAATATCAGACACATGTCATAGCAATATCTTTTCCAGTACAGCTTTTAGGACAATGGAAACTAAGGAGAAAATAAACAAATGGGACTACATCAAAATAAAAAGCTTTTGCACAGCAAAAGAAACCATCAACAAGACAATAAGAGAGCCCACTGCATGGAAAAACATATTTGCCAGTGGTATATCCAATAAGGGTTTAAGCTCCAAAATTTATAGGGAACTCGTACAACTTAACAAAAGGAAGATAATCCAATAAAAAATGGGCAAAGAACCTAAATAGACCCCTTTTGAAAGAGGGCATACAGAAGGCCAAGAGACGTATGAAAATATACTCAAAGTCACTGATCATCTGAGAGATGCAAATCAAAACAACAATGAGGTACCGTCTCACACCTGTCAGAATGGCCATCATCAACAAATCAACAAATTACAAGTGCTGGTGAGGATGCGGAGAAAAAGGAACCCTCGTACACTGCTGGTGGGAATGCAGACTGGTATAGTCCTAATTGTTCATTTTTTCTTTTGTTTCCCCTACCTGGGAAGACATATTCAAAAATATATTGCTAAGAATGATGTCAAACAGTTTACTGCCTATGTTTTCTTCTAGGAGTTTTATAGTTTCGGGTCTTAAATTTAAGTCTTTAATCCATTTTGAGTTTATTTTTGTATGTGGTGTAATAAAGTGGTCTAGTTTCATTTTACGAGAAGTGGCTCTGAAAGGGTTTAGGCATTCTGATTCACCTGCCTGAGGGTCCAGCTCAGAGGCAGCAGATGGCAGCCAGACTTTAAAAGACAGAGGCTCACCTGCTAATAATACAGCATTGCCCTGAGGGGCAGGCATCTAATTTAACAAACACATTTAGGGGCCTGCTGGAACACTCCTGAACATAGACTGGTGAGCTCCATCCTTGTGCTTTTTCTTGGCTGTGCTTTTTCTTGGCTGTGCTTTAGAGCACCATTATCTCCCAGAAATGAGCTTTCATGTGCATTTTGATTCTTGATTTTTGCAGTTATGGCCCAGGAAATACCTCTTGATCACCTGGCTCTGGAGGCCATGGTAGTTTCTATTCCAATGGAACTGTAATAACTGGTGTCATCCAGAAAAGAGTTCATGCTCCTATCTGTTGAACCTATTTTTCCAGTTGCTTCCAGGGGACATCACTACATCTTCTGGCTCTGGTGGCCATTGGGCCTTATATTCTTGGGTCCTACAGGAAACCAACTGGGAAAGCATTTTTCAACAGCCACCAACCCCAGGGCACAGCCACAAGCAACAGACCCAAAAGCTAGGTCATTCTGTGACAGAGGCTATTAACTAATTATCATGGTTACAAGCTGAGGGTAAGGACTCTTATTAAACACTAAACGCAGATCTAAGGGCTGACTCTAATCCTTCACTGAGACCTTGGAGGGCTCTGCTATGCTGTATAGCTTCAGTGTTCCTGGGGGGGAGATTTATTCATGTCTGCTGCCCTCCTTGTTATGTCTGGTATCCTGGTTTTTATGGCTGGCACACAGGAGATGCCCCTTGATAGTCTGGCTCTGGTGATCAAGGATGTTGCATTCCTGGGTCTTACAGGACTCTGGCAATTAGATGGTTCTTGGCAAGCTGCCACCCCCCAGGGCAGTTCACTGACATCTGACTGAAGCAGCCCCCCTAGTCTTTCTGTAGTTTAAGCTTCTTTATCCTGGAACTTTTCAGCCTGAGGAGTAGGCTCCTGGTTTAGTGCACATCCAGCAGCCTCAGGAGCTACCATCAGGAACTTAAACTGTGGAATCCATCTAGGTACTCACTCTCTACCTTGCTCCAGCTCACCAGTATCTCCCCATAAAAACCTCATATATTTGTCTAAGGCCAGATTTTTATGCCTGCCGCCCAGGGGACATCTCCAGATCGCCTGGCTCTGGTAGCTAGTAGGGCTTCTATTTGTAGTCTATATATATTTGCATACTTTTAAAAGCTGCTACTTGAAAGTCTAGCTTCCAGTCAACCTGTATCTTGGTGCTGAGATCCTCACTTTTGAACACTGACAGGACCTCAATTCCTGGAAGCTATCCTATATAATAAAAGGGGAATATGCAAATTGACCCTAACAGCAGAACAACTGGGAATGACTGGTCACTATGACACACACTGGCCACCAGGGGGCAGACGCTCGATGTAGGAGCTGCCCCCTGGTGGTCAGTGTGCTCCCACAGGGGGAGCTCTGTTCAGCCACAAGCCAGGCTGATGGCTGCCAGCACAGCGGTAGTGGTGGGAGCCTCTCTCACCTCCTCAACAGCACTAAGGATATCCGACTGCAGTTTAGGCCTGCTTCCCACTGGCAAGTGGACATCCCCCAATGTCCCTGGCTGCCAGAGGGATGTCTGACTGCCAGCTTAGGCCCGATCCCCCAGGGGGACATCCCCCGAGGGGTCCCAGACTGCGAGAGGGCACAGGCCTGGCTGATAGATTCCCCCCCCCCCCCCCCAAGTGCACAAATTTTTGTGCACTGGGCCTCTAGTTAAAAATATAATAGGCTGCTTCAAAAAATACAAAAGTTTGAGAGGCAACCAAAAGCTATAGTAGAGTTAAACAATAAGGTTCATCTCTTAAAGATGATCACTCCTTCAAGATTGTGAGAGGTAGTTATTTTATGTACTTCATAGAAAACAGCGAGTCAAGAAAAATTAAGAAACAAATGAAGGTGTTTTAAGTGAAATAACAAGATAAAACCTCAAGAACAAACTTTAGTGAAACAGAGGTAAGTAATTTACCTAATGAAGAATTCAAAGTAATGATCATAAAGATTCGCACTGAACTGGGGAGAAGAATAGATAACAAAGTGAGAACTTCAGCAAAGACATGGAAGATATGAAAATGTACCAAATTGAAGTAACAGTGTTGAAGAATACAGTAACTGAACTGAAAAATACATTAGTGGGTATTCAAAAGGAAACTACATGAAGCAAAAAAAAAAGATCAGTCAACTTGAAGACAGGGCAGTGGAAATCACCCAATCAGAACAACTTAAAGAAAAAAATTAAAAAAGAATGAAAAAAAGTCAAGAGAGCATAAGGGACTTTGGGGGCAACATCAAATGGACTAACATGCACATTATGGCGCTCCCAGTAGGAGAGGACAGAGAAAAGAGAGCAGAAATCTTATTTTCAGAAATACTGACTGAAAGATTATCTAACCTATGGAAGAAAACAGATATCCAGATGCAGGAACCAAGAGATTACAAAGAAAATGAACCAAAAGAGACCCAAACCAAAGCACATATAAATAAAATGTCAATGGTTAAATACAAGGAGGGAATTTTAAAGGCATCAGGAGAAAAATAACTTGTTACATAGGAGGGAATAAGGCTATCAGCAGATTTTTTAGCAAAAATTTTATAAGCCAAAAGGGAGTGGCAGGTTATATTCAAAGTATTGATAGAAAAAAATGACAACTTTCAACCAAAAACATTCTACCTGGCAAAGTTTTTTAGAATCAAAAGAGTGATAAAAAGTTTCTAAAGTAAAAGCTAAAGGAGTGTATCAACACTGAACTGGCCTTACAAAATAATGCTAAAGGAACTTCTTTAAGATGAAAAGAAAGGTTAATAATTAGAAACAGGAACAAATAAAAATATAAATCTCATTGCAAATATAAACATATACTAATGGTAGTAGATTAATTACATATAAAGCTAGTATGAAGGTTAAAAGATGAAAGTAGTAAAAATAACTATAATTAGTTATTGGATACACAAGATAAAAACATAAAATGTGGAACTGCTCCCAGCCTCCGATGTGGAGGTTGGCTCTGGTAGGTGTGCATGTGCTAACTGGTATGGAGTTTCCCCAATGGCAGCTCTGGCGGGTGCAGGGCCTGACATGGCGGGCTCCAGAGTGCATTATGTAAACAAGAAGCTGCAAACCCACCAGAGGGAACCATGTGATCAATATAGCTACCAGCTGACCCCACAGCTGCCTTCTGCCTCCCCTAGTTCTACCCTAGAATTTCTGGGCCCTCCTGCCTTTTGGCTCCAGTTGTCACTGTTGCTAAAGTGGGACAGAAAGAAGGGCCCCTGCCTGGGAAGGACCACCTTCCTGTCATCTGTTGATGTAGGTGAAGATTCCAGCCATCCTGTTGGCCAGACTCATGCCAGGATGGAGCAGTTGTAGTCCATGTAGATATAACCTCTTCTCTGCATCACTTGTAGCAGCAGTTTAGTGAGTGTTTGAATGTTCATGGATCTCAGCATTTCTGAACCTCCCATCCCTTTGGAAAATGTTTCCAGGATGTTCAGAACTAGTGATGTTGGGGTTCAGATATCTCAAAGTGCCCCTTTCCATTTGGTAATCGGACCTAAGGTGCTCCTCAAATGCCAGCCATGTCTCTCATTTCAGAGTCTCTGAGGTGTAGCTGAATATGGCTTCCTGACTCCTGATTTGGAAACCCAATTGTTTTGTTGCTTGAGAGAAATGGAATGTAAATACTTTCTCTCACCCTTAGGAAGATAAAAAATAAAGCCTTTGCCATAAAAAACAAACAAACAAATAACTATAAAATATGTAGGGTAAATAAAAATGTTGAAATACAGATGGGATCAAACTTAAGTGCTATCAACCTAAAATAAACTGTTATAGATATAAATTGTTATATGCAAGCCTCATGGTAACCACAAAGCAGTAATCTATACTAATAAAAGGGTAATATGTTAATTAGACCAGGATACCTTCCAGGAGACCTTCCAGACGTCCTTCTAGGAAAAGCTATGGTAGCAGGGACAAGGCAAAGGCAGTTAGGGGAGATCAGTCTGGCAGGGGAGGGCAGTTGGAGGTGATCAGGCCGGCAGGGGCGGCAGTTGGGGATAATTAGGCTGGCAGGTGGGGTAGTTGGGGGCGATCAGACAGGCATGCAGAGTGGTTAGGAGTGATCAGACAGGCAGTCAGGTGAGTGATTAGGAGCCAGCAGTCCCGGATTGTGAGAGGGATGTCCCAGATTGGAGAGGGTGCAGGCTGGGCTGAGGGACACCCCCCCAACCATGCACGAATTTTGTGCACTGGGCCACTAGTCTATAATAATAAAAGTGTAAAATGCTAATTATACCGGACATCCTTCTGGACAACCTTCCAGGTGAAGCTGGGGCTGCGAGGGAAGCCTGGGTCTCAGGTGCCTGCCAGCGGCCGGAGTGAAGCCTGGGTCCCGGGTGCCAGAGGGAAGCTGGTGCCAGCAGCTGGGGGAAGGAAGACCTACTCTTGCACAAAGTTCATGTTTTGGGCCTCTAGTCTATAATAAATACTCAAAAGATAAAGAAATATAATCATACACTAAAGAAAGCTGTCAAACCACAAAGAAAGAGAGGAAGAGAAGAAGAAAGTAACAAGTACAAAAAGTGAAGAAAATTAACAAAATGGGAATAAGTACATACCTACCAATAATTTCTTTAAATGTAAATGGCCCGGCTGGTGTGGCCCAGTGGATAGAGCGTCGGCCTGCGGACTAAAGGGTCCCGGGTTCGAATCCGGCCAAGGGCACATGCCCTGGTTGCGGGCTTGATCCCCAGTGTGGGGCGTGCAGGAGGCAGCCGATTCAGGATTCTTTCTCATCACTGATGTTTCTCTCTCTCTCCCTCTCCCTTCCTCTCTCTGATATCAATAAAGATATATTTAAAAAAAAAAAATTAAATGTAAATGGACTAAATTCTCCAGTCAAAAACCATGAAGTGATTGAATGGATAAAATAAATAGGACCCATTTATAAACTGTAGTAAGCTCCTTGACATAGGTCTTGGTGGGAAAAATGGGTGATTTCCTTTTCTTAGTTTAAATAATTTGAATAATTCATAATTAAAAAAAAAAATTTTCAACCTGTAGAGGTCATGCAAGCCAATGTTATTTTACAAATAAAGAAATTCAGAACTTGCACATGGTAACATGGTTTGTTGATGCCAAAATGGAACTAGACACTAATTCCTTTTCAGCATGTTTTTGATCCTGGGTTTCATAGTGCAGAACAGTTGATTTGGAATCAAGAGACCAGATTTCATTACTTCCCCTCAGTATACACTAATTCAAGCGGATCTCTTAAACTCCGAAGAAATTATTTTCTCATCATCTATAAAATAACAAGGCCTTCTATCCTAACTACCCTTCAGGATGGGAGGGTCAAATACATGAAAATGATTTATGAACTTTAAAGAACTCTGCAAATGTAGGCATTGATTATTGTTGCAGCAACATTCATGGTCTTCATAAACTTTTATGAAGACTCTGAGGCAACATGAAGTAGTTTAGAAAAGATCCACACTGGGATTGATCTTAATAATTGCAAAGATATGATTTATTCCAATGATTTACCTTAGTTCACTGAATGATTGGTAAATCACTGCACTGCCTTGAACCCCCTCAGTGATACTCAGATTAATGGGTCAAGCTGGTTATGTGACTTTTTTTTCAGCTTATCACCTATAATTCCAATACTGAGTATTGTCACTTAAAATTTTATTACCACAAAAGCCCTGGAATATTTTCACACAACTCTGTTGTGTTTTATGTCAGTGGATTTCTGTGAGGCCAGAGTGTGGGGGGAATTGCTTTATTGACCACAACCTGTTCACTTCAAGATCTAAAAAGTGCTAGGGCCACAGGAAAGTGTTTGATCTGAATTTTTTAATTTTCTCTTGATTCAGGATAGTGGTGTTTAATTCAAAGATAGCTCCAGGTAAACTTGTCATATAAATATGGCCTGGTGATCATAAACCATCTCAAAGGGGAAATATGTAAGGTTGACTGCCAAAGATTTCAGAAAGGAAAAACATATTTTAAATTACAAGCTGGAGAAATGTCAACATCCTCAAACCAGATTTTGAATTTTGAAGTCTTTTTGGTAGCTGTTGTTCAGCTCTCTAGTTTATGTATTTGATGAATCTTGAAGATACTCAAGACTATGCTGAAATGAGAGGCATTTTAATGGCTTTGATAATGTGAGCTATTCTCCACACTTACAGGTTTTAAATATAAAAGTGATTAATATGAAAGATTCTTCACTATCCTACTCTGCGTATGTGTGTTTACATTTAAGATAGAGGAAAGTAGCTTAGGGCAGTAATACTAAAGACATAGGAAACAATAAGGTAAAGAAAAACCTTCATTTCAGCACTATTCAAAAGGGCAAACATTATGAGTAATATAAATGAAAACCACGACAGTGATTAAGTAAAACATAGTACAATATTCCCTCCTTATCCGCAGTCTTGCTTTCTATAGTTTCAGGTGCATATAGTCAGTTGTGGTCCAGATATATTAAATAGAAAATTCCAGAAATAAACAATTTATAAGTTTTAAATGGTGCACTGTTCTGAGTAGCATAATGAAATCTTGTGCCTTCCAGCTCTGTCTTGCCCGGAGTGTGAATTATCCCTTTGTCCAGCTTTTCTGCACTGTATACTCTACTGCCATTAGTCACTAGACAGATGTCTAGGTCAGCAGATCAACTTTTCAGGCATCGGAGTGCTAGTGTCCAAGTCACCCTTATTTACCATAATAGCGTCTCACCCACCTCACTTCATCTTATCCCATAGGCATTTTATCATCTCACACCATGAGAAGAAAAATGCTGAGTACACTACAATAAGATATTTTGAGAAGAAGCAAGAGAGACCACATTCACATAAATTTTACTAGATTACAGTAGAGGCGCAACGCACGAAATTCGTGCAAGGGGCTTGGCCCTCGAAGCCCCTTGCAGCCTCGGCCGGCCCTCACAGCCCCAGATTAGTCTGGAAGGCCGTCCGGACGGTTGTTCTGCTGTTCGGTCTAATTAGCATATTAGCTATTTATTATATAGGACTAGAGGCCTGGTGCACAAAAATTTGTGCACTCGGGGAGGAGAGGGGGTCTCTCAGCCCGGCCTGTGCCCTCTCACAGTCTGGGACTGCTCGGGAGATAATGACCTACTGGCTTAGGCCTGCTCCCGGGTGGCAGAGGGCAGGCCCAATCCCTAGGTGCAGCCCCTGGTCGGGCTCAGAGCAGGGCCAAATGGGGAGTGGGGGCGCCGCCCCCTGTCATGCACAGAGCAGGGCGGATTGGGAGGTTGTGATGCCACCCCTAGTCACGCTCAGGGTAGGGCCGATTGGGGGGTTGGGGCACCGCCTCCTGTCACACTCAAGGCAGGGTCGATAGGGAGGTTGCAGCACCATCCGCTGTCACGCACAGAGCAGGGCCAATCAGGGGGTTGGGGCGCTTCCCCCTATCACGCACAGAGCAGGGCCCATCAGGGGGGTTGGTGCTCCATACCCTGTCACACACAGAGCAGGGCCAATCAGGGGGTTGAGGAGCTCCCCCCTGTCACGCACAGAGCAGGGCCCATAGGGGAGTTGGGGCACTGCCCCCTGTCACACACAGAGTAGGGGGATCAGGGGGTTGGGGCGCCGCCACTGTCACACTCAGGGCAGGGCCAATGGGGGGGTGGTTGGGGCACTGCACCCTGTCACACACAGAGCCGCAGGGCGATCAGGGGGTTGGGGAACTCCCCCCTGTCACGCACAGAGCAGGGAGGATAGGGAGGTTGTGGCCCCGCCCCCTATCACACACAGAGCCGCATGGCAATCAGGGGGTTTGGTCGCTGCCCCCTGCAACGCTGATCCCGGTGCCAGGAGGCCTCGCTGCTCCGCTAATCCCGGTGCTGGGAGGCATATTACCCTTTTACTATATAGGATAGAAGCCTGGTGCACGGGTGGGGGCCGGCTGGTTTGCCCTGAAGGGTGTCCTGGATCAGGGTGGGGGTCCCGCTTGGGTGCCTGGCCAGCCTGGGTGAGGGGATGATGGCTGTTTGCATCTGGTCACACCCCCTTTAGGGTGTGGGTCCCCACTGGGGTGCCTGGCCAGCCTGGGTGAGGGGCTGAGGGCTGTTTTCAGGCTGGCGGGTGACTGAAGCTCCCAACCTGTCCTTTTTTCCTTTTTTTTTTATTCTGGGCCAGCTTTAGCTCTGAGGCTTGGCTCCAGCTATGAGACCTCCACTGCTGAAAGCAGGTTTCTGGCCTTTGTTTACCTTCTGTATTTGAAACAATGTTGCGGTCCTACTGGCTGAAGCCTGGGGTTTTGTTTAGCTTCTATATTTGTTACAATGTTGCTTAGAGTGCAGCTGAGAGGCCGGCAAGGCAGGCGGGGAAGCTTGGCTTCCTCCGTCACTGGAGCAAGCAAGCCTCCTGTTCGCGTCAGCTGCCTGGCTGCCAGCCACCATCTTGGTTGGCAGTTAATTTGCATATCTCACTGATTAGCCAATGGGAAGGGTAGTGGCTGTACGGCTAATTACCATGTTTCTCTTTTATTAGATAGGATTGTTATAATTGTTTTATTTTATTATTATTTATTGGTAATCTCTTATTTTGCCTAATTTATAAGTTAAATTTATCACAGATCTATACGTATAGAAAAAAACAGAATGTACAACGTTTGGTACTGTCTGTGGTTTCAGGCATCCATTGGAGATCTTGGAATTCCCAAAAGATGGGGGGATTCCTAGATAGCCAATGTATGGAATATCATGCAGCCATTTAAATCTTTAAGAAGACTCTGTGGCAACATGAAAATATCATT
This sequence comes from Myotis yumanensis, assembly GCF_028538775.1. Classification (NCBI taxonomy): domain Eukaryota; kingdom Metazoa; phylum Chordata; class Mammalia; order Chiroptera; family Vespertilionidae; genus Myotis; species Myotis yumanensis. Next base: position 78,622,287 of record NW_027223759.1, read on the forward strand.
CATGATATAATGTTAAACAAGTTACCAAATTGTAGGTGTATTATGACTACATCTCTGCAAAATGTGGACCAGGTAAAATGACTCTCCTACATGAAAGTACACTTTATTAAAATGATGGTTTTATTATTTTCTTCTCAAATTTCAGAGTTTTTTTTTTATCTCTGGAATGTTCCTCTCCCAGTTCTTTGCATGATTGACTCTTCTTCATTCTTCTCTCAGTGTAGATGTTGCCTCCACAGACAGACCTTCCCTGTTGCACCCACCCCTCTCCTTCTACCACCGTGCCCATCGGGTGCTGCGAGAGCATGTGCCTCTGTTTGTCTGGTCCCTGGAGAACAGATAGCACACCTGCTTCTTTCCCACTGTGCACAGCACTGAGCACAGCACCTACCCTAGGGGAGGCACTTGGACATTTGCTAATGTGATTAGCAAATAACAATACAATTTTTGACATAAACAATGACTAAATGAGAGCCCAGTTAGTTGTTTTTATAATGAAAAATCATCCTTTGTGAGAAAAAAAAAGGCTTGGGATTCCTACTAGGCCCCCTAATAAGTGATTTCATTCCTAATTTGAAGGGCTACCCTGATAAACCAACCTACTTGCTTTAAGTTTTAGTCAGGGCAGATCCATGAAAAGAAGCATTCCAAGAAAACTAGTGGGCAGAGGTTGAGGACCTTGGGCAAGCCAGGCTTGAGTGTGGTCATTGACATGGGCTGGGGGTCTGCAAGCGACACTGAGAACGGCCAGGCATGGTCCTGGGTACGCAGGTGGACTGGCGGCAGACAGGATGAGGAGCGGAGCGCTGCCCACTCACCAACACCTCTGCCCTGTGGTGCACACATTTGTGTTACAAGGTGCAACAAGAGGAATTCATAATCATGAATTAGGTTTGCTTAGCGCCTTGTTATTATTTTATTGAACTCAGCAAAGGCAGGTAGAGGAGGCAAATAAACAACATCATCAAGCCCCTCAACTGGAAAAAGGCAGAACCTGGATTCAAACTCAGATTTTGCCCCAAAGCCCCATATTTTGCTGTCTACTGCCCGCCCCCCTCGTGCTGATGAGCTGTATTTGAATATGGAAGCAAAGCAGCAATTTTGAGCAAGAACTTTTTGCACCAGTGCCAGTGGTCTTGACTTAGCATCAAGAAGGGTTCAGAAATCTGGAGAAGGTGCTGTGCATAAATTAAATAAGAGTCCAGAGACGAAACATAATTTTGAAAGGCATTATGGGGAGTCAGAGAAGACTTCGCTAGAGGAACTAAGTTCTTCTTGTCTCAGGACCCCTTGCTTTTTATTAACACAATTTGTCCTAAGGCAAGGTGGAGATATACCCATCAAAGGGTAAGGTTAGGTACAGAATCCATTGTCAGATTGAAAGAATTGGCCTACGGCTGTTCAGGTGTTTGGCCAGTAGGAGGCAATCACATGTAGATTGAAATGCCCTTAGCTGTCTGGCAGCAAGCAATCATTTAATGCATCCTTTTCAGGTTTGGGGAAATGCCCTCCCTCTGCCGTTCCCAGATGATTCAGGCTGCTGACATGCTGGAACTGGCTTCCGGCACACCACAGTTGTTTTTGTGGGTGGCCCACTGCCGATTGTGCGAGGCATTATCAATCCATCATGAAAAAAGTGTTGATCTGCGTTCAGGAGAGCTTTGATGTGCCTTGCATTCCCACAGCTTGCATCTGTGCACAGTGAACTGTGTGGAATTGAGTGCTTGCCTTTGGATTTGAATTGTTTTCTCATTGTTTGTGGTACATAACTTCCTTTATGTTGTCTGTTTTCTTAGGCATTGCAGAGTGTAAAATAGGTGTTCAGTTGACGCTTGTTTTGTTCATTTCAGTTACACCTTATTTAAGATATGTAGGATTTTGAGAATCCAAAATACAAAACAGAGAAAATATTCAGTCTAGATATACAAGAAAGGTTATTACCCAATTTACAAGGCTGTCTCCAAAAATAGGGCTCTTTGATTGGAATTCATCTAATTCAATTACTACTTACAGAGAAACTAAAAGTTAAGGTGTTAAAGTAACTAAAAAATGACAAAAATTCCTTTGGGATGAGAATAGAAACCAATAGGACAGTGGGAAATATTTAAATGAACAAATAACAACAAAATGAAACTCTATTGCTCAGTAAACCTTTTCAAGGACCCACAGCTGAACATCATCTCAGCATCTCTGATTACAAAAGTCCTCGGCCAAAGCTCTGCCCTTCGAGTTCCAGTGCCAAATGCTTTTTATTCTGAAGTTTTACTGCTGAGAAAATATAAATCCCGTGTCACTTTGTGTTGACCGACAACTACCACTGGGAAGGAGATTTAATACTAAGGTTTTCCACGATATATGAGCATTTTTTGCAAGTTAAACACGTGTTGCCTTTCCTTTCGGATGGGCCTGTGTCATTGCCTGTGGCACGCGGGGAACCAGGAAGGCTTAGGTTCCACTGATGTCAGGCTGATAAATGGGGACTGGGCTCAGTGCCCTTCTCCCTCTATCAGTGGAGGTGGCTAAGTTAAAGCTGTTGTGATCTGAGAACACCAGTGCGTATGGATGGGCCTTTGGGACATTCACAAGGGCAGAAGCAGGAAAACCGAAATGCTGGGACGCAGTCATCTGCAGTGATGGCCCTTTAATCCCCCTGAGGTTTTCAAAGTGCTCTTTGGGGTGTTTTCTTTTTTTTACTTTTAAGTTCTGTAAAACTAAATCTTCCATGTTTTTTAAACACATAAAGGCAGAACATTTTAGAACACTTTTCGCCTCTGTTGGGATGGAGCATCGCGCCCGCGTTTCCTTGGGCAGTTTTCTTTATTCTCCGCCTTTTATGGAAGTGCAAACATCACCCTCAGTCCCTGGTGCCATCTTTATGTCACTGAACCTTCACAGTGATGCATTTTCTTACGTGGAAACAGCAACAGATGGCTGTTTTGGGGGATCCTACTGCTGCAAAGCACTTGGTTTACAAACATTTTAACAGCAGAAAGTCATTGAGAAGGAGTCACAGGTGGCTTTGAAAGCTCTCAATTTGCTGGCCTGTCTTTTAGAAGACTGTAGTGAAAACATAGGACTTGACTGGAATAGTTCTGATATTATTTTTTAAAAAAAGATTGCATCAAATAACTCAATGCAATGTTTCCTTAAGAGTAAAAGGGAGGCATCCAGTGTGTGGAGGTGATGCGAGTAATAGCCCACACCCCAAAGGTTTCAGGAGAGATTTTGGGGCTCTTATAGGTCACTTTTGATTTTTCTCCCTCTCCAAGTAACTTTCTGTACTTGCAACAAAATCATTGTTCTACTCCTTTTTCTAAAATAAATATGATGCTGCAGCTTTAAGTATTGTGTTTATATTTTACTTTCCACAGAACAACCCCTTTTCAACTTAAGATGCTATAACTCTTGTAAATGTGGGCACATTACTTTTCTAATTCAAAATGTTTTCCCGTAAAGATTACTCTTTAGCACAGTGCTTTATGTGAATTTTAAACGCCGTAACTAAATGACTTCTTACAAAAAAATAAAAATACTCAACTAGCACTGCTACTTGGCTATGACAGAAATTATCTAAAACTTCAAAGATGTTTCTTCTTGGCCTTTGGCCTGTTTATGTAGAAACTTCCTTCTAAGGCGGTTGGTGATATGATTGGGATACGCATGTCAAACTTGTGGCCCGCTGGCCACGACTTTGACGTGCTTGCAGGGGTAGAAAGTGGTGAGTATGAGTGCCAAATTAGAGGTTCTGATTCTATATAAACTCTGCAGGAGGCCACACAATAAGAACAAAAGGCTCAGATTTTATCCAAATCATCCCTTCAGGAGGGAAAGAATCATGTAAAGATTCTTGAGTCTGAACCTATAGTTAAAGGTTTCCCTAGATATTAAAATCGGTACTTCCACCCTGGCTTAGACCTTGGTGCCTGTAGGAGATGTCTGTGGGGGTAGTTCTGGGATTCCACATATCTCGGGTCCTGCTGGCAGAGAAAATTAGGTGAAGCTCCCTCAGACCAGCCTGAGTTTCGGGGGTGAAATCACTTTCCAAAACTTGACTCTCACTTGGGAGTTTCTGAGACTTAATTTTTAAAATGGTTTATTTCTTTAAATTTTCAGCTGAGGAATATGCCGGCTACAGGAAAAACCCCATGGTTTGCTCAGTAGTGTGCTCACAGGTAATGCTGGCTCACAGGAGGTGCTTTTTCAGCTTTGGCTGGAATGCTGGGCCTCAGAGCATCACCAGTAGAGGTACATGTAGTATTTGCCAAAGTGGTTGATGCATGAGGGACCCATATGCTTGAGTTAAAAATGGGGCTACAAGTGTATTTCTATGGGACAAAGTCCAAATTTGGCTTTGAATTCACTATAGCTGTGTAGTGTTTGAATATCTTTAGGTGGACTGGTTTTCAGTCTGCACATATAGGGTTCATGGTGAACATAGAACAGTTTTAGGTTCAGGCCCATTGTATGAGTCATGGGTCTTGGCTGTAGTTTCATAGAGGATGTCAGTGCAGTGGCTATGAAGCAATTTATCAATAAGCAAAAGACAGCTTATCTATAATATAATGTGTAAAGCAGAATAGCCTCCCTAGAAATCGACTATAGAATGGTCTTTTCCTAATGGAGAAAACTCTGGAACTGAGCCTTGAGACTGGGTGTAGGAAGTTCTAAGAGAGGGAAGAGGCAGTAAGTAGGAAGACAGATGAGTAAACTGCATGCTTACAAGGTCCAATGTGGACGCAGTGCAAGGTAGGTTATTGGTGAGGGTATGTAACTGGCTTTTAGTGCTGGTCAGAGTTGTTGTTTAATACAGATAATTTTTAACCTTATTTTAGCCATTGGAATGGGTTGTATTATGTCCCTACCCCCACCAAATTCATATGCCGAAGTCCTCACACCAGTCCCTCAGAATGTGACTTTATTTGAAAATAGAGCCATTGAAGTATAATTAATTAAGGTGAATTCCTAATGCAATGGAGTGGTCCCTAATCCAATGACTAGCGACCTTGTGAAAAAGGGAGTTTGCATGTGACAATTGGAGTTACACTGCCACAAGCTGAAGGACTCCAGGAGGCAGGAGGGGGGCTGGGACAGGTCCTTCCTTCCTGCTTTCGGGGGGGATTGGCCCTGATGACACCTTGATTTCAGACGTGGCCTCTGGAACTGGAGAGAATACATGTATGTTGTCATGTGTTTTGTGGGCCTTTGTTAGGGCAGCTCGGGCAAAATAATGCAGCCGTGGAATCTTGTGCAAGCGCAGTCCTTCCCAGGAATGTGACATCTAAACCCTGTCCGTGTGGAAGTGCTCCCATGGAGGAAGGCATGGGCAGAGGGCTCAGGGGCCCGTCACACGCAGGGGCAGCTCTCCTTCCCTGTGTGCCAGTGCCCCCCTCGGCCTCCGGTGACCCACTGTGTCAGGAACAGCCTTACTCGCATGCTAGCAGCAGTGTTTGCGTTCCAGTTGCGCTGGTTTTCCACAGTCAGCCCAGCTTGGGTGTCGCTGCCCCTGCCACGTTGTTTCTCTTTTTAAAAACTCTTCCTTCTTCTTTATCTAGTGCTTTCTTTATTAAATCCACTTAAAGTGTATTTCCTGCCTAAAGTCTTCTGTGACTTCTATAAGCCTCATTGACTTTTCTCTCCGAATCCTTTCAAAACAAATAGGACCATGTGGGTGGCTCTCAGCAGACGCTGTGTCTTCTACTTAATTATGGAATGCATGGCTGTCCAGAGCAGCACTGCCCTCCTGGAGATCACTCAGGCCTTTGTAATAGTTTCCTGTTGCTGCCATAACTAATCACAGCGAGCAGCTTAAGGCAAGACCTGTATCCTTTCCGTAGGTTCTAAAAGTCAGGATTCTGTGTTGGCTAGACCAGGTTCTCGGCTTCTGGTCTCGCAGGGCCCAGATCAAGGTGCTGCTCAGCGGGGCTCCTATTGGGAGGCTGTGGGAAGAGTCCACTTCCAAGTTCATTGTTGTTGGCAGGACCTGGTTCTTTGCAGTTGTAGGCCTGAGGGCCTCATTTTCCCTCAACCAGTGGCCACCCTTCGCTCCTAGAGGCCTCTCCCCAGTCCTAGTGTGCGGGCCCCTGCGTCCCAGAGGCAGTGGCAGCGGCAGTGCATTGACTCCTCCTCGCACTGGGAAGCTCTCTGCCTTCTGCCGCATCTCTGCCTCTAGCCAGAAAAAGTCTCTGCTAAGGGTTTATGGGATTAGATTAGCCCCACCCTGATAACCCAGGTAAATCTTCTTGTTTTGAAGTCTGTAACCTTAAATACATCAGTACATTCACAGGCTCCAGGGATTCCGGTTGAGCCATCTTTGGGAGCCAATATCCAGGCGTTAAGAGCCCAAGTCAGGAGTTACATTTGCCCTTCATCTCCTCTCCCCTGTACCCCCATCACCACTGCCTAGAACAGCAGTAGGTTCTCACTAACTTCAGTTGTTGATAGATGAATTGAATGATTGATCATCAGTGAGGCATCATGTTGTGTTATTAAGCCAATGGCTAATGGTCTAAATTATATTTGGGAAGATTGTGTTGTTGATTGAATATAAAATGGATTGAGACCATAAAATACTGAAGGTGAATAGATTGGCAAGTGGTGGGGCTCATTGAGAAGTGAGGTAATAAATTGTTTAACTCTGGGGTGCTGTGGAAATGGAGATGAGAGAAGTGCCACTCTTCTGAGGTATGGGCAGGACTCCTGGATAGGATCTTTAGAGTAGGTGGCCTCCTACTTATGTGTCTGGCACAAAATCTCAATGATATTTTTGAAAGAGTAAATGAATGAATATAGCACAATGTATTTTCTTAACTCATACTTCAGTGTGAGTTCAAAAGGTGAAACCTCCATTCTGAAGATTGAAGTACGTGTTGCTATTCATATTCTTAAAATTAAATAGAGGGAAATTTGTAATCATCTTGGATTTTCCTTAACAGCTCAGAAAAATATGGTCTGCAGACAGCAGCTTGTTTTCTTCGGAATCGCCCACATTTCTATGGCTGCCTGAGATACACTGAGATCAAAGAGCACATGATGGCAGATACACTCAGCATGTGCCTCACATGGGCTCCGTGGAAGCCTCCCTAACCAGGAACAGAGAGAGGGAATAGCTTAAGTTTCCTAAAGAATAATTGTGTGTTTTCTGCTGAGATTTGTATAGATTGAGCAATACCCCTCTCTGGCTACCCTCCTTCATTTAGAATAATGTCCACCCTTTAACTGAATTACATAATGTGCTTTATGTCATAGAGCAACCATATTAACCCCTCAGTGAGGTAAAGAATTACCTAGTGTACCTTCAGTTACTTGGGGGATTTGTAAGGCAAATGGAGAATCATTTTCTTAGTTGAAGGTGCTTTAATTCATTGGATTATGTGGATCTTTTAAAAAAATCAAAATTAATTGAATAAGCATTTTCATTAATAGGAAATTTTTAGTAGTGTTATTTACAGCTGTTCCATCAATGACATGAAGCCCTCATTTGTCTTCTGTGCATGTTCCTCTTTTATACACTATCCCAGTATTGCTCAAAGCGAGAGCCAAGCAGAAAACCATCAGCATTTTAAACACCTAATGTGCTCATTCATTTGAGATTCCTGGGCCACATCCATACCTTTTGAGTTATATTCCCTGGGAGTACATCTTGAATAACCTTCTTAAAACAACAGCAGCAGCAAAATATTCCCAAACAAAAGTGTGAAAACCATAAATCAAAGTACACAGTTCAGTTGCTCTTTTCACAACAAACACTCAATAAAAACAGCTCTCCTTCTGCAGTCAGTATACCTCATGCAGAAGGGAGCCCTTGTCTCTGTGTGTTATTATTGTCCCAACGCAGGAGCACAGTAAGTCCTGGCTCGTTAGAGGCAAACATTTTCAAAGGCAGCGGGTATACACATTGAAGAAAGACGTGTTGAGTGCCATTATTGTACTGTGACAATAACTATGCTTGAGGTTTGGTGGCTACAAGGACGTAGAACACCATTTTGGTAGACCCTTTGGTTGCCTACAGCCTCATTTGAGAGATGAAACATGCATACACTTAATAGCAATGAAATTGGTAAATTCCAGATGTGAGATATAGGCAATAACTATTAAAATGTGTATGAGGCAATGAGAAATCATTGTAGGTTGGCATAGTGGCAGGAACAAGACAGGAGCCAGGTTCTGACAAATGCATGTTGTTAACATAAAAACACTCAAACCTGCCGAAACCGGTTTGGCTCAGTGGATAGAGCGTCGGCCTGCGGACGGAAGGGTCCCAGGTTCGATTCCGGTCAGGGGCATGTGCCTGGGTTGCGGGCACATCCCGGGGGGGGGGGGGGGGGGGATGTGCAGGAGGCAGCTGATCGATGTTTCTCTCTCATCGATGTTTCTAACTCTCTATCCCTCTCCCTTCCTCTCTGTAAAAAATCAATAAAATATATTTTAAAAAACAAACAAACAAAAAAACACACTCAAACCTGTAAAGAATTTTTGTGAGTTTATTTGAGACAAACTGTTGACAATTGCCTGGAAGCAAAACCTCAACCAATTGAGATAATGCTCTGGAGAATGGCGGGTTACATCTATTTTTATACATTTGCAATCAAAGGAAGGGACGTAAGTGGGTTGCATGAAATCCATTGGTGATACACTACAGAGGCAGGAGAAAGCAAAGCGGGGAATCCCCTTGGATTCGATAAAAAGTAAAATGATGGACACATATTTAGGTGGGTATAGGAACAATTAACATGAAAACAATGAAGGAATTTGTGGTATCTGTCCTGGCACCCAGGCACATTAGGTTGTGCCCCAAGGGCTCCCGAAAAAGGGAAGTTACAAGTTACCCAGACATTTCAAGGGTATGTTATTATAGATGCAAAAAGACAGGCTCAGTTTAGGTAAAGGTTGACCTTGTCAGTGAAGATACTGGCCTAGGATGAAACTACCCACCGTAACTGCTTTTAGTTAAAGTTTAATTTCAGACCATCCTTTGTGGTTACTTTAGGTCTCTTGAGTTTGCAAGACTGCCATGCAGGCCTTCCCTGAGTTTGTCAGGTTAGCATATGGCCCCTTTTGTCCACCATGTGAAAAGGAATAGCAAATGGTTTCAAGCAAGGGGGATAGTATGACAGAGTTGGAGATGTTCAGAATGTTGCAAAGCACAGATAAAAAGCATCTGTAGTGGAAAGTGAAAATAAAAGAAGTGTTAAGAATTGAATTGAGAAGTAAGCTTTGGACAAGCTTGTGAAGTCTGACATGTGAACACTAAGAGGCATGTATTATGTTAGTTGGATAATAGGATGCCATCACATATGGAGAAAGTCATAATTAGAGAGTTAAGATGTAAAATTGATTAAAAGAATGGCAGATTGGAAGCAAAAAAACAGGTAAGAAGGCTAATACAATAACCTAGATCTCGAATAATTTAAGCATGAAGCAGTGTTGTGGGAATGGAGAAGATACAAGTGTTATTGTGGAAGAAGAACCAACACCCAGCATGTTAGTGGTGAATTTTTGCTTGTTGGAGCAAAGTGTTGGGGAGAGCAATTGGAGTCTGGGAACAATGAGAGCATCTATAATCTATAAGGCTCCATGTAAACTATAATTTATTTATGTCTTCAGCACATAATTTTGTCCACCTGGAAATGCCTGACACATATTCTATTAGCCTCTGCGGGTACATCCAGAAACAAAGGATACATGCCCTCTGCTAAAGGGCTTTCAGAATTATAGAGAACCCAGAAATTGAACCAACAATGATGAGAAATTAGAACCTGGTGATGAGCTTGTAAGTCTGGGTGCCTGAGAGGAAGGAAGTGGTGCTACTATTCTCAGGAGGGAGCGTCACAGGAGCAGCAGGCTTAGAAAGAATGAAGGAAAGTTGACTTTTCCAATCCTTGAATGTAAGATGCTTTGTACCATATGGGATTCCAACAGGAAATAGGTGATGAATTTGAAATAGAATAATTCAAGAAAGATTCATTGCATAGGGGCTATTTACAATAGTGTAGAGATAGGGACACTACAAGAGACAGTGCAAAGCAGTCAAAGTGTTATCAGTCTGTCTGAGGGGCATATAGGGAACATGCCCATGTAGGGAATGGTTCCTAGAACCTGGCAGTAACTAAGCCTTGTATCATTCGGGGTTCTCCAGAAAACCACAGCCAACAGGACGTGTATATGTCTGTCTATCTATCTCTCTCTCTATCTATCCATCCATCTATCTATCTATCTACCTACCTACCTACTTTCCTAGAGATTTATTTTAAGGAATTAATTCACGTGATTGTAGCAGGTAAGCAAATCCAAAACCTGCAGGGTAGACAGACAGGCATGCTGGAGACCCAGGGAACAGTTGCAGTTCAAGTCAAAAGGTGGTCTGCTGGCAAAATGACTTTTTCTTCTGGGGAGGTAGATCTTTTCCTATTAAGACCTTTAACTGATTCAATGAGGCCCACCCACATTACAAAGGGTAATCTGCTTTACTGAAAGTCTACTGATTTAAATGTTCATCTCATCTAAAAATACCTTCACAACAATTTCTAGAATAATCTTTGACTAAATATCTGATTACGATGTCCTAGCCAAATTGACACATAAAACTAATTATCGCAGTCCTACAAGATAGGGTCACTTTGAGAGGAACCGTGACTTTTGGTGGAAAAACATTAGTGGTTTAAAAGTAACCTTTCAGGGAGGAAACTGTGAATGTGGTTCTCAAAGTGGTGCTCTGACCAGCAGCATCAGCAGCACCTGGGAACTGTTAGGAATGCAAATTCTCAGACCCTCTCCCCTCACCCTACTGAATCTGAAATGCTAGGAGTGGGGCACAGCAGTCTTCACCTTGATTAGTTCTCTGTGTGATTGTGATGCACTGGGAGCACAATTGAGTTAGGTAAATAAATACACCTCCCTCCTAGCTTTCTCCCTCTGATCTCTTGCTAGGACTCCTTGTGGGTTAGACCTTATAGGAAGTCAGAAAGAACAAAACCCATTAAAGAAGTCCAGCTAGGTTAGCCTCCCAGGGCAGGATCAGTGTGGGGAAAGTGTAGAAAATAAATCAGGAAAGGTCCATGGAAAATATCCTGCCCCTGCATGAAGGGACTTGCAGGCTAGGAAGTCCATCACAGATAAACAATGGTTCAGATTTTAGAGCAATTGGAATTGCTAAAGCAGACACTTTTAAGAAGAAATAAAAGTAGGTCAGATGTAGATTCTAAGCCTAATGCACACGTTTTTGTGTTGAGAATGCCCTGTGATTTTTCTACTGGAATCACATTTCACCTTTGATTCTCAGGCTGGTGAATTAAACTTGATTTTTGCCTATAGGTGAGAATCCTTAACTTCCCTAACAACACTATCTCTGACTTCTACATGGCTGGCATGGAAAGCATGTACATCTCTAATCCACAGCACACAGGCTCTCTATCCTCGTGGTGCTCATCAGAGAATTCAACCATGAATTGATTGTGGCCCAGATTTTATCAGTCTTGCTTGAGACATCTGGTCTCTGAGAGAGTGTGTCTAATGGACAAGTGATTTCATTGTGACCTTTAAGTGTCGTTGCAGTGGTAAGTTATACACATAATCAGAATGTCAGATACCTACCCAGTGTTATTTCAGATCCTCATAGAAACTTATACTGTATTAACATTTAATGTGATACTTTTAGCTTGCATGGGCTATAATAATCATCATCATCATCATCATCATCTATAATAATAAAAACATAATATGCTAATTAGACCAGACACCCTTCCTTCCTAACAGAGCCACACAGGCAGGGCCAAGGCAGAGGCAGCCATGGCGGGGGTGGGGGTGGGGGGGGGTGGGGGTGGGGGTTTGCAAGGCCCTTTCCCCCAAATTTCATGCATTGGGCCTCTAATAATAATAATAAAATTTGAAGACCTTCTCTATGCTGTTTATTGACTGATTGTTCAGTAAAATCTTATTGAACACCTACTCCCCACCAGTGCTGGGCACCAGAGGTAGAAAGATAATTATTACATGGTCCTTGCCCTCAAGTTTTTCACACTTCAGCAAATGAAACAGAAACAGTTATAATATAAAAGACAGAAGGAGGTATTCATTTTACTCAAGAGACATAAGAAAACTTCATGGAGGAGGAACTATTTCAGGTGGCTCAGAAAATGAGTAGGAGTTTGCCCAATAGACACAGGGATGTGGGTTGTGGGTGTATTGGGAGAGCAGCTATCCCAGGACCAGGAGGAAGAACAACAGTGGGAAGGCATGGAGATGAGCTGGAGCAGAGCAGGGCAGAAGAGAGTGGCTGAAATGGGGTGAACTGACAAGACTAGATTGTGGGAAACTGATATAGGGTTAAGCCTCGGACTGACCTGCTGGCAAAGTCACAAACAAGTCCTAGCTTAGAGGGCACAGTCCTCTTAGCATAATTAGGCTTGACCTTATAACACTCCCTAGATCTTATCTGGGAAGCTAAGGGGCTGAGGAAGTTCAGGAACAGTGTAAACAAGTGAAACTCACAAGAAACTGTGTAACTATGGTAACCACTACCTTGTTTACCTCTAAGTATAAAAAGCTTGGTAAGGCCTGAGCACAGTGGAAGTCCTTCCTCTTGAGTTGGACTTGCTCGCCTGGTCCCCCAATATTCCCAAATTATCTCGTGTCTTTTCTTTTTCATTTGTGTGTGGCTCCTCTTCCAGACCCGAACCCTGAACCATGCAGGACGTGGAGGGAAACATTTATGACACTAGATTACCAAGGTTTTATAGTGCGTGCCCAGGAGTCTGAACTCCATCCTGAAGGTGAGGGAGGGAGGCATTAAAGGTTAGGAGCCCTAGATTAATCTGATTCGATTTGAGTGAAGCAGGTTTGATATTTTGAAGATATCAAATCAATAAAGCATTTTCTATTTCAAAACAAAAATAAATAATATGGATAGTCTTTAGTCTTTACTTTAAAAGAACAGTTGTAGTTTACAGAAAAACTGAGCAAAAAGTACAATTTCTATATTACCCCCCCCCCCCCACACACACACACACACCCCTCACAGCTTCCCCGGTTATTAACCACTTGGTACATATGTGTGGTACATGTATAACCATTGGTGAACCAATACCACTGCATTATTATTGACTAAAGTCCATTGTTTACATGCCAGTTCACTCTGTGTTATACAGTTCTACGGGTCTTGACAAAAATCCATCATTACAGAATCATAGCGTGCATAGTTCCACTCCCCTAAAAATCTACCATGTGACACCTGTTCCCCCATGAGCCCCTAGCCCCTAGCAACCACTGATAGTTTTACTGTCTTTTATAAGATTTTTTTTCCCTCAGAATGTTGCATAGTTGGAATCATACATATATTTTGTAGTCTTTTCAGATTGGTCTTTTCACTTAATAATATGCATTTAAAGTTCCTTTATGTCTTTCATGTGCTGATAGTTCATATCTTTTAATCATCAAATAATAGTTCACTATATGAGAGTACTACAGTCTGTTATTCCATTCATTTATAGAAGGACATTATGGTTGCTTCCAAGTATTTGCAATTGTGAGTAAGAATGCAATCAACATTCATGTGCAGGTTTTATGTGGACATATGTTTTCAACTCATTTTGATAACTACTCATGATCAGGATTGCTGGATTTTATAGGAAGCCTAGGTTTAACTTTGTAGGACACCGCCAAGCTGTCTTCCAAACTGGCTGTACCATTTTGCATTCTCACCGAAAATGATAATTCCAGTTGTTTCATGTCCTCACCAGCATTTGGTGTTGTTTGTGTTTTGGATTTTAGCCATTCTAAAAGGTGTGTAGATTTATCTTATTGCACTTTTAATTATCCCCGTTCCCTAAAGATGTATGGTGCTGAGCATCTTTTCATATGCTTATTTGCCATCTGTATAGCTTCTTTGGTGAGGTGTCTGCTCAGATCTTTTTAATTGGATTGTTTGCTTATTGTTGATTTTTAAGAGTTCTCTGAATATTTTGGATACCAGTTCTTTATCAGATATGTATTTTGCAAAGATTTCCTCCCAGTTTGTGAGTTGTGTTTTCATTCTCTTAACAGTGTCTTTACAGGACATAAGTTTTTAATTTTAATGAAATTTAGAATATACATTTTTCTCACATGGATCATGCTTTTGGTGTTGTTTCTACTATTTTAAAACTTTTTATTGAAGTATAATGAGCATACAGACAAGTGCACATATTGGTAAAGCTCACTACATTTTCACAAATGAGACCTGTGAATGAGCATTCAAATCAACCAATAGGATATTACCCAGTGCTCAGCTATCAGTTTGAAAAGAATGTTAACACAGGGCAGTTTCTTGAAGCTTCAAACAACAGAAATGCAAAGTAAAATGCTTGAAAATTACAGTGCTGCTTCACAGAGGTATTACTGACTAGGTTTTAATTATCTTCCAGACAAGAACCTTGTCTTAATTCTGAATTGACTTGCCAACACCTATTGAGTGCCTGGCACGAAGTAAGCAATTATTAAATAGTCAATGGAGGAATGAATTAATGCAAGCGGTGTGATGCATTAGGGTTAAGAAAAAGAAATCATTTTCATGAACAAGATAATCAAGGAACCAATGATGGAGAAAAAATTGGGGGCTGTTATAGACCAAAAGTTAGATTAAAAAATCATTAATCAGTCATTATTTGTTGATCACATGTTATATGCACTTCAACAAGCAAATGAGAGTCTCTCAGTAGAGAGTGGCTGTTGATGGGAGGGGGAAGAGGTGGCACTTGGGAGGAGAGTGGGGAGGCAGCATAGAGCAATGGGATTTAGTAAGATCAACCAATGCTTATTTGCCTGAGCTTGACATTAACCTAATGCCTGTTATAGTTTTAAATCTGATTTGGATAATCATTTTTAAAGAGAATGTGAAAATACCTAAGAAAAGTGCCAAAATGATCAAAAACTAGTGATAAGCTATGCAAATATATCATACTAGAGGTCTAGTGCACAAAAATCTGTGCACTCGGGGGGATCCCTCAGCCCAGCCTGTGCCCTCTTGTGGTCTGGGACCCCTCGGGGGATGTCCACCTGCTGGCTTAGGCCCCCTCCCCTTCTGGTTGGGGGTCCCCACTGGCATGCCTGGCCAGCCTGGGTGAGGGGCTGAAGGCCTTTTTCTGGCTGCCCACAGCCCCTTCAGGGTGGGGGTCCTCGCTGGGGTGCCTGGCTAGCCTGGGTGAGGGACTCATGGCTGTTTTCAGGCTGGCCATGGCCGCGGGCTGGAAGCAGGTATCTGGGATTTATTTATCTTCTATAATTGAAACTCTGTAGCCTTGAGCAGAGCTCAGGGCCAGTAGGGCAGGCGGGAAGCTTGACTTCCTCCATTGGCGGGGGCAACCCAAGCCTCCTGCTCACTCCAGCTCCGTGGCCGTCACCATCTTAGCTGGGTTAATTTGCATATTTGCTCCTGATTGGCTGGTGGGTGTGGCTTGTGGGCATGGCTTGTGGATGTAGCAGAGGTATGGTCAATTTGCATGTTTCTCTTTTATTAGATTAGATTTCATACCACACATAAGTGTGAAGATAAAAGAGATGAGATGTCTATTAATAAAACATTTTTTTATGAAGGGTTGGAAAACTAATTGTTTCTTAGATTTGTGGAAGTCCAGTAAGACAAAGAATTAAATTAAGACACAAAATATTTTAATCAAAGGTAAGGAAAAATGTCTGTATTTCCAGGATGACAAGCTGCTAAAGTAAGAGGGAACTGGGATATCTTTTTCTCAGAGCCTATCAGGTAACAGGGAGAGAGTGATCAGTCCTGAGCAACTGAAGCCCATCCTGGCCTGTTAACAGAGAAACAGTCTCTATGGCCCCCTAGTGCCATTTTTACTTTAAGAAAATGCAACGTAATGTGAAAATTAAGCATTAATGAGTGAAAGGCGCAAGTTGAACTGAGGACATCTGATGTTTAATTAAATAGCAAACTTTTAAAGAGCCTGATGGAGGAGCTTAAAGGATTTCTGTAACATTTGCATTAGCACTGCAACGGGGAGACTTGCAATGTTCTGCTTTTCAGATTGGTTATTAGTCAATAAAAGTCGATGCACTACAGTGGAAATGGCTTCTACATTACCCATAACCCTAGAAGCCACCGTCATTTGCTGCAAACTCCAAAACACCACTTTCAGAGGCAAATTCTATCTCCCTCATGGCATTTTCTAGTTTTATTTGATCTTGAAAAACATTTCATTATGTTTAATTTAGGGAAATGAGATTTCTTTAATTACCATCAGTAGTAGCTATTAGAAGCTCAATTACATCTGCAAATTCATTTTTAAAAGCTTTATGGTTTTTCAGATAAAAAATTTTAAGTTCTAACTGCACCCATTAAAAGTTACTGTTCCTCCCTTGGGTGCCCATACTTGTAGGAGAGAAGATACATCTTATAGTGCAAAATAAATAATGCCAGAAGTTGAGGACCAGCCTAAATAGGATTTAGAAGTATTCATTTGAATAGATTATATATTTCATTAAATGAATTGGTTCATTAAATATGTTTGCAGATTATCTTTTTTTGAGCTGTTATATACACTAAGCTTTGCGGGGTGAAAGGTCAGGGTGTGCCTGTGGGACCAGAGGGAGCTTACTAACTGGGAATGCAGATGTTTCTCATAGGTGCTCATGCCTAGCCCTTGTTATAGTCCTACATGTCTATAGTAAATTACATGTCACCACTATGGGGTCCAGAGAAGTATCTCCTTAAAGGATTGAAAAGAGGGAGTGGGTCACATATCCTCCAATTCATTGGTCTCTTAAATATTGTCAGTGGTTTTAGAAGTGACTCCAATTTCATGTGTTCATATAATAAAACAGTTATTGCAAGTAAGATAACTTTCCCCAAGCTGGGTGTCTCCCTTGTTCTAAGTCACAGTGGCTTTAATAGGTTATTTTTTCCCCTAGGGTGTATAAAGAGAAAAATAAAATAGTTTGCATATTGAGGTCTAGAAGAGATTGGCACCTGTAGTGCAGGGCCCGTAGTAGGGTGCTGGCCTTCTCACTCAGACTCAGAATGTGTTTCATTTGCAGCATCTGGAAGAGCACCTGTGTGTAGCAGGTGTTTAGTCAATGCTGATGAATGTGATTTGTTGGACTCTCCTTAAGTCAGAAGCAGCCATGTGCTGTACAGCTACAACCAGACCAGTGTTTGTCCCTGCACTTGGTGGCAACTTTGAGCTAAGGCATAGAGGTGCTATCTTGGGACAAGAAATAGAAAGCATCCTTTGAAAAACCGTGGAGTTGGTTCATTGAATTGCTTCATCCTAATGCAAAGCCATCTCTGTTGGCAGGAAATATCAACTGTGCTAATAAAAATTGTAAATGCCTCTGTCACTGTTTGTCACAGATAAACACATGCAAGTTTCAGGTGATTTAAAATTATTGTTCCTTGAGTTCTTTTCTGCCAATAAACACAAGGGCGAGCAAATACCATAACTTATTTAAGGTGTGTGCATTTGAAGGGCTTGATTTTTGTGTATTGTATTTGGAAATGTTTAGTTTTATTCTTCTCAACTTGCTATAGCTTTTACCCAGACTGCTAAATTCTTATGGATGGAAACTTGTGTTATAAGCTCGGGAATGTGGTGTTTCAGTGGGTCAGTATCGGAGGGAGAGGGTTACACATGGCACATGTCGGTGCAGTCTTATATGTGTTGCTGGCTGCTCATGCGCACACCCACCGTAGATTCCTCCTGGAAGTTGTATTAAGGGTGTGAATCATATGATGAGCAAATAATTGGAAGGCAAGTGTTTATGAAAGCCAGGCCACTCACTGCTAAGAGGGTGTACTAGTAAAATCAAAGTCCCACATAAAAACATGCCTTGCATTTGGAGTCTGAAAGTACAACAGCATCATTAAAATAATAATAATAATAATAATAGTGCCATTTAAAATTGTCCTGGAACAGTAGTCACATGAAGCACAAAGTCATCAGGGTTTACATTTTGTATCTGCATTTCATCCAGCCATTGCTCTTTAATAACTTTGTCACTAGAGAAGATGTAAAAAAGAACGTGAACATATGGTTGCAATGGTTCGAAACAATAATAGAGGACAGAGGCGTGTTAATTGTAATTCTCAGGAAGCCGACGATTGGATAGCTGTCTAATTTAATCAAGTCTTGTTACAGTGGGATGGTTCAGCTGTAAGGAACTTGTAAAACTGTAATAAACACTGGACTCGGTGCACTCTCCTTCTTTCCTGGGGGCAGTGGCTTCCATGCTGTCAGCCCCAGGAAGGCTGCAGGGTGCTGCAGAGTGTTTGTCGATGCCTGCATCAATTTCATAAGAAAGTATTGATTACAGAGTGGAAAACATTTAGTTTAACAGCAATCGATGAATGACAGACCAAAGGACATTTGAAGTTTTGAAGTCTTTAAAATATGAATTAAATACACAATGTGGGGAGTTAAATTATTAGGAAAAGAGGCCTGACCCAGGGCTATTACCGATTCTAGAGGGCCAGTTTCCTCTTCCTCTTCTCAGTCAACAGAGATGCTGTGAGTAGGGTGTTAACCATCGGCTGTGGGAGAAAGTGAAAACTCACTTAGCACAAAGTAAATATAAAACTTTTGGTAGATGGAGACAGGATTTTTCTGTTACAACCTATAATCTACACACTGACGGGTGTTACTCTACACCAGTGATGGCGAACCTTTTGAGCTTGGCGTGTCAGCATTTTGAAAAACCCTAACTTAATTCTGGTGCTGTGTCACATATAGAAATTTTTTGATATTTGCAACCATAGTATAAAAAAGACTTATATTTTTGATATTTATTTTATATATTTAAATGCCATTTAACAACAACAAAAAATCAACCAAAAAAATGAGTTCGCGTGTCACCTCTGACACCTGTGTCATAGGTTCGCCATCACTGCTCTACACTCTGAGTTGTTTGATTTTAATGACTGGTTAGACTCAACATTTTATTTCAGCACCTGAGAACATCTGATAGGAAAACATTTAAAGATGTCATTTCCTGTCACCACTAAATCTGAGAGGCTCTTGGAGCATTAAAGAAAAACAAAATGTCTGTCTGTATGACTAGCCATTTATCTATACATATGTTATGACCAGTATTCAGAATCATCTAATGTTGAGATTGGTTTGACATGAAGTAGGCCCATGGTAAATTATTGCTGAGTTACAGTAACTGGAATAATCTCTAACACTAAACAACACTGGCAGCCAGTGACCAGATTCTGTCTACTCCTAGTTGAAAATAAGAAAAGACATTGGCTGATAGCACAGCCCAGAATGGTGAAATGTATTTCTATGTCTGACACAAAGAGGGTGCCTTTGCACAGAGATGTTATCACACAGGGGTAGATTAAAAGATCTGTTCCCAGCCCTGACTGGTTTGGCTCAGCGGATGGAGCGTCGGCCTGCGGACTGAAGGGTCCCAGGTTCGATTCTGGTCAAGGGCATGTACCTGGGCATGTGCCCTGACAGGAAATTTAACTGAAGACCTTTTGGTGTACCAGAGGACTCCCCAACCAACCGGGCCACTCTGGCCAGCGCTGATGCTCACATTTTTAAACTGCACACAAAAGAGAGCTGTAGTCTTGACCTAGGAATGTCTACTGTGCGCTTTTCTATACCCAGCCATATGTCAGACAGACTATTGATTACAGGTAATTATAGTCTACATTGGCCTATTTTTTCATGACTGTTATTTGTACTGTGTAGGACCATGTTTTCTATTTGCTTCCTCTTGTGACTGTTGCCACTCAGAAACTGAGATTATCTGTTGTAATCCTCCCTATTTATGTGACTAACCATGGGTGAAGTTGTCCAAAATGATTCTATTTCTTATATATTTAAGGCCCGTCACCTATGTCGAGGTGCGGGGGTTCCCATATAGGTGCTGCTCCTAAGTGGGACATGCACAGGTGGTCTGGACCATCTGCTTGAGGCTTGTGCCAATACCTTCTGCTCAGATACTTTCACAGAGACAGCACTGAGATCTGAGCCGAGCTGGAGAAATTACACACAGACAAACAGGTTAAATGCAAGCACACAGGGGGTTTATTTACCAGTTCCTGATGGGTCTCAGACGCTGGGAAGGATCCACCCAGCGATGCTTGCTGACACACACAAAGGGGTAGACTGTGCCGTTGGCTGCTGGCTCTTTCGTCGATTGACAGTTAATTGGGCAGAGTTCCGTGCTGGGAACCGAGACGTGAGTACACACAGGTCCTCATGCTCTGGTGACAGGAGAGCTGTGCGCTGCTGGGTCGATCAGACTGTCTGATTATATACCCCTCTGTAGACGTGGTCTTCGTTGGTGTGTGTGTTATCAGCGGCTGCCATGTGTGGATCCACCCAGGGTCTGTTAATCTATTGGTGTGTACAGGCTTTAGGCATTCCCGTCAGATAGGTTGTTTACCAGTACTACTGGGGTTACAAGGGTGCATTCTTGGGTCTCACACAGTATTCCTATATCTAACATTAGGTACTATAATAATTACTATAACAGTCCACACAGGGTTACATGCTTTAAGTCTTACATTCTAAGGTCCTAACATTAAGTACCATAATGATTACTATAACAGAAGTGCATTTTGAAAGAAGTGCAGATTGTCTTCTACGAATATACATTTTCCCTACTGCGGATCAACTGTGCTCCCTCAGCTCACGTATAGATCTTTAATGATTTCCCCATGAAAATTATAGTTCTAGGTAACCATATATCCCTAAAATAATATAAACTCTAATTATTCAATATGTATTTCAATTTCTTCTAACTTTGGTAATTGTATGAAATGAAATACTAAAGCATTGAACCCAAACTTGAAATTAGCTCCACATTGATATTTTAAATATTATAGTTGACCTTTTCATAGAATGATAGAATGTAAAGGTTAGCATTTGTTAACAAGGGTAAGGCAACCTGCTAAATAACACGTTGTTTTAAAATTCCAGGTTTCTAACATGATCTTGTATTGCAATATAATGGAGGCTGGCTATGTCAAAACTATTCCAGAAGTTCTCAGGGCCTTGTTTAAAAAAGTATTTGGAGAGACTTTCAACAATTAAATTGTAGGACAAAGGCATTCTAATGTATTTCTCAAATGAATAAGAAGTATTTATGAGAAATTAATATTAATTACTCAGGTCCAGGAAGCCTTTACTCTGGCAGAGTAAAAAAGAAAGCTCCAGTAGTACCTAGCACAGCCTGTTGTTGACATTATAATTATTCTCCTATTTTACAGGAGTGAATAATTATCATAGCAAATGTTCTAATTTTCCATGTATGTAATTACACCCATTCACTGAAGAAGGGCAAGACTATAAAGATTCAATCACAGAAAAAAAGGATTCTTCTTCTGAAGAGGTGTTTCCTCCTACAGTTCTGTAAAATGTGGTAGGGTGAACAAAAGAATAGTAAAATATGCTACCCTAAAAAATGGAATTATAAATGCTTTTTAAGGAAGCCACTGCAAATCCTCTGAGAGAACATTTTTGTCTTAATAGTTAAGGAATTAGAGTGACTAGTCAGATAAGAGATTTGAATATGAAGTTTAAAATTACCATCTCTGGGCTATTGGGAGAGCATGAATGAGACCAATAGCAATGGTAGAAAAAGACAATGACAAACAGGACGAAATGTATCTGTGGGGTTTTAAATCAAGGGAAATCTCATTGCATTATCCTCAGTGATTGAAGACTGAAAGTTGTAACTGATACAATCTTTGTACATTTAGAGCTGGCTGTCAATTATGAAAAAGGATATAGTGGGAGGTCACTCACCAAGCAGTACTGAACATTGTGGAGTGCTCAGTGATATGCTAGCATTCTATGGGATTTTATTGCCAAGCACAAGTCCCTGCCTAAAGAAAAGCATGCTCTCTGAAGAGAAGGGATAATAATTACATATGAAATGCTTCGCAAAAGATATGTCATAGTTTTTCAAAAACTAAGTTGAATAGTAGGAGCACCAATGTATGTGGAGAAGGCAAAACAAGTGCTAATCTTCATAGAAAATACAGAATACAGCTGAAGTTCAAGATTGGAGCCTAGGAGAGAATAAAATATTTTAGAATCCTCTATAGTAAGGAGCAAGGAGATGAAATATAGCGACTCAGAGTTTGAAAGGGAAACTAAATCTGCTGGAGAAGTCCACTCATTCTTGACTGGTCCTCATAGGGTCAAGAAAGAAAAGAAACAGAGTGTGAGGGCGAAATGGGTAGTAAGCGAATGCAGTTCACTCTAAAGTATATAGATTGGTTCAGGGCAGAGAACTGGAAGAAAAATCCTTAAGAAAACAGAAACCCTCTCTCTTCTTTGTATGAAATGTACTGTATCCACAGAACAGAAAAGAGTATTCAAGACTTCAATCAAGTGGGAAGGCACTTAATAAAATTGACTTCTGATAGTTACTGTTCATTGTGATCAATTAACATGACAACAGAGAAAGATCTGTGACCTGGAGAGAGTCATTGACTTCTTATAAAAGGACCTAATAGTGGGTAATTGAAGCTGCTTCTAAGTAAAGTTGACAATTGAGCATTTTGGCCAAATAACTCAGCAATTCTCAACCTGTGGGTCGAGACCCCTTTGGGGGTCAAAGGACCCTTTCACAGGGGTCGCCTAAGATCATCGGAAAACACATATATAATTACATATTGTTTTTGTGATTAATCACTATGCTTTAATTATGTTCAATTTGTAACAATGAAATTGGGGGTCACCACAACATGAGGAACTGTATTAAAGGGTCGCGGCATTAGGAAGGTTGAGAACCACTGATTAACTCAAGCAAATGATTGAGATAAGGGAAAGAGTGTGCCCGAATTAGGCAGTTGATAGACTATGGATACCAGGCTTACTACTCACTTGGTTCCTTACTCAGTGTTTTACTTTCCTTCGTCAGACCTCTCCCCTGCAAATTGTCAGATATTCAGATTTGGGAGGAAACGTCTCTCTAAGAAGCTTGTCAAAGTCAGAAAGTCAGTGAGCCAGAACACCCAGGAGAAAGGCCTTTTCCAACTCAAGGAACCATTGCTAATGAATGACAATAATAAAACAGAAGCAGTCACTGCTGTCCCTGTTCCCCTAGTCTTTCACTTCTGGAGTCCACCCTAAGGAAGAATTATCTTGCTCCAACATCATTTAGAATCTGTCATTCCCCTCAAGGTCTACGGAAACCTGCAATTGTTAGAGAACCAAATTAAAATCGATGCTTCTGGGTCTGTGTTTCTAGACCTCTCTTCCTAGTTGTATAATGCCCAATGTTATCATTTTAACATCGCTGTGCCTGTTTTACACTAGCCGAGGAAAATGCCCTTAGCCTCTGAAATCTACAGCTTCACCCACTTAATTACCAATGCAGGGATGCCTGTCACCTATGTTGTTACCAAATTAAATCCATACTATGACCAACCCTATCTTATAGACATTATATTTCATCTCATTATACTTTTCTTATCATTAGTAAGTATATGTTTCTTGATGTTGCAGGGAGGAAAATTTCTCCTTTACCCTCTTTGGGTCACTGGGCCTACGCATTAAACTGATGTAAGACATTAATTGGAGAAAAGCATACATATTTTATTGAATTTTTACATGTACATAGGAGCCTTCACAAGAGAATGAAGACCTGAAGACGTGACTAGAGCAGAAAACTTTTATACCTTGTAGACAAGAGTAGCAGGTGGAAAAGAAGTAACTAGGAAGATAAAAGTTAGTTTAATAAGGTTTGTTTGTATAGATTTCTCAGCCTCAAATTCTCTGTCTTTGGTGATGAGAATGTCTTCCTTCCTCCTGGGTATAGGGAGGGCATCTCTCACCTGAAGGTTTTATGACCTGTTTCAAGGAAAAAAGGATGAAGGGTGGGAGAGGCCCAAGTGACCTTCTTCCCTCTGCTGTTTTTTTCAAACTCCTTCAGTTTAAGATATTCAGTATGCAAAGGTACCCTATTTTGGGAAACATGTTACCTCATCACTGTGATTATGGCTAATTTCACGGATGCATAAAATGTGAGAGTTGACGTGGACCTTAGCATTTTAGAAAGATGTTCAAAGAGGCTAATTGTATTTCCCAAAGTTGCATAGCAAGCTAATTGGAGAACCAAAATGATAATGTTAGTGAAGAAATGGAATGAGAATGTTACTGGTAACTGGACCTTGGTTCAGCAACCTCAGTATTTGAGTTCTAGCTAAGAAAGAATTCAGAGTCAAGACTCAAATACAAGCAAAAGTTTATTTAGAAAGTCACAGAGACAGAAGAAGTGAAAGCAGTGAACCAGCTGGGCTTTTGGGGCTCAGAAAACAAGTCAGAGGCAAACGAAGGCCCGGGGGAGCTTAGGAAAAAGAAAGCAAAGGCACACACCTTGAGGGAAGGAAAGGCATGGTCTTGCCCTAGAGAGAGAGCCATGTTGGGTCCTCTGTCCTAAGGGCTTTTAAGGTTGGAGATTTTCGGAGAGGTCCCAGGGGAGTTTCTTAGCCTGGAGCTGAAACACAGCTGAGGCCTAGATGTTAACTCTGGTTGGAACAAAACTCTGGCTCTGTGGTCAACACAGCTGAAGCTTTGTTCCTAAGATTATTTGATTCGGGTCAGAACCTCATTGTCCTGAGTGCTTAAAGCTTAATGGAGTGGTCATGCAAAGGCTGACATGGATGTTGTATGAGGCCATTCTCTGGACCCTTGTTCCTCCTCTAAGGGGGTCTACAGCATGACTATCCATCTGTGAGGGGAGGAAAGGTCAAGGGAGAGTCAGAACTGCATAACCAGTGATCTGAAAGGTCTGGGAGTCTAAACCACATGGCCAGTGATATGATAGGGGGAGATTCTACCCTACAGTTGCCCATTGCTAGGCACCCAGGGCTTTCTTCCCTGCTGATCTTCCACATCTGGCCCATTGTCCTTGCTCTGATCATGCCTGTCTAATTGCCGTCTACAGTAATAACCCAGATTACCAGCCTCACACTTTCTCCACCATAGGAATCATGATAGTACAAATCAAGACACTTAAAGTGATGAAAAATGTAGGAGTGGATCAATATGTAACTTTCTGTCCTATTTTTTCCCCAGCTGTATAATGAAAAAAAAATCAAAATTGCAATACTTTATATTGTGAATGTAATATTACTATTTTCTTCTCCACTTTTAGCCTGAGTTGAAAATAATAAAGATCACTGGCTATAAGCAAAAGACAACTTAATTTTCTCTCTTTGTAGCATACTATATTTGTTATAATTTGTTCCAACATACCTTTATAATCCATTTCAATCTTGACATGCCCAGTCTTCATTTTATCATGTTTTTCTGTACAACCCACCCTGAAAATACTCCTTCCATAAAGTTCATATATGAATCCTTTGGCTAAGCAATAAACATATCCCTCATTTTTGCCTAGGAAAATGAAATCGTATGGAGTGATTCACCTGTGGCACTTCTCTTTTAGAGTTCCAGTATAGCAGTCTAGAATTGAGGATGGTTTTAAGATCTTCCTAAGTGCCCATCTGTCTTCTTTACCCTTGAAATGTCTTTCCCCCTCCCTCACCCTGTCCTTTATTCCACTCACTCACCTCCCTCCTCTCACTTTATTTTTGTAAACCACGCTCAATATTTTTTTCTCTTTTTTTTTTGTTAGAATAACAGCTTTGTCTGCCTTGGGCGATGTTATCAGCACTGCGGATGTACATTGGGCAGCTTGTATCCTAGCATCTCAGAATCTGATTCTGATTCTTCTGTTACAGCCAACAGTACGGGCTTTAAAAATCAATTCTTAAGTTCCTTATCTCTTTCTCTGCTTCTAAGATGACTGAGTCTTTCCTAAGTAATGGCAATATTGAATTCAGGGTGCCTTAGAGGAAAAATATATTGCCATTTGTGTAAAAAGCAAAAATGAGGCTGCAATTAGGTGCAATAACTAATGCTTAATTTAGATCCATTTTATATTGACTTGATACAAATTGGTTAATATAGAGTTTTTCCATTAAAATACTTTTCATGAAAATATAAGAGTTTAATTTTGTTGCTGGTGTGTGTTTATGGACTTCTGAAGAAAAGAAATCACTTCTCAATTTTAGATTTTCAGTAGAAAGCAAGAGAATGAGAATGGTTGTTCCGGGCCTGTGTCTAACCTTAACATGTTTCAGTATACATTGGAAATTAATGGGTAGACACATGGTGATACATGTGACTGTCTAGACACAAATTAATAAGCAAATCTAAGCTGATCTTGAAGTTCTGAATTGAATATTGAGTCTTTTTAAAAAAATATATTTTATTGATTTTTTTTACAGAGAGGAAAGGAGAGGGATAGAGAGTTAGAAGCAACCAAGGTACATGCCCTTGACTAGAATCGAACCTGGGACCTTTCAGTCCACAGGCTGATGCTCTATCCACTGAGCCAAACCAGTTAGGGCTGATTATTGAGTCTTAATGCCATGCTTTATATTTGTATCATTGAATCTAATATGCTTTTCTTTTCTAATGGTCTATTTAACTTGAAATGCCCTTGAATAGTATGTAGCTTGTTTGCCAGATTCCACATTTCTTTAATGAGTTCATATATTTTTTTCATCAATACCCAGGAATATCATTTAATCTCTATGACCTTCTATAATGACCTCTGTTCTTTTCTCACTATCTTTTGAGATTATTTTATTTTCCCCATGATTCTTTTGATCATGAAATACTAATACTGTTCACTAAGAATATTATAACTTGAGCATATTTCAGGAAATCTTTTGATATAGCAGGGGCACATATCTCTCTATGTATTATCATGTATCCTTCAGGAGTTGAGTCAGCACAGATACCCTGAGATGTCACTCACTGTGCAGGACTCACATGGGGTGTTTGGAGTATGTGGGGCACCTCTCTTATTATGGTGGATGTTTCACCTGACATGATGGTACATGGTGGCACTAAAATTTTCACAGTAAGAACATTCCCCCATTTTTCCAAATGCTTTGAATCTTCTCTAACTGTGCTAGTATTATCATTCACTGATATGACCAGAATTACCAAATATACCCAAGTATACTGAGACCTGGGATAGAGGTATTTTTATATTTGAAATTGTGTAAATATCATAATGTTAACCCCTGAAGTTTTGGCACACCACAGACCAAGCCATCTGTTTAAAATCATACTAAATGGTGGTATTAAAAATAATGTCACTTCTAGAAGTCTAAACATAGGGTTTTATATATTTTAGATAATATATGTGATTACATTAGTCTCTTAGTTCTTACAGTTATCAGAGAGATGCAAATTAAAATGACAATGAGGTGTCACCTCACACCTGTCAGAATGGCTATCAATAAATCAACAAACAAATGCAGGGAAAGATGTGGAGAACAGGGAAACCTCCTGCACTGCTGGTGGGAATGCAGATTGGTGCAGCCACTGTGGAAAACAGTATGGAGTTTCCTCAAAAAATTTAAAATGGATCTCCCATTTGACCCAGTGATCCCACCTCTAGGAATATATCCTAAGAAACCTGAAACACCAGTCAGAAATAATAATATGCACCCCTATGTTCATAGCAGTGCTATTTACTATAGGTAAAACCTGGAAACAGCCCAAGTGCCCATCAGTAGATGAATGGATAAAAAATCTGGGGTACATTTACACAATGGAATACTATGCAGGTGTAAAAAAGAATGATCTCTTATCATTTGAGACAGCATGGAGGGACCTGGAAAGTATTATGCTAAGCAAAATAAGCCAGTCAAAAATTCCTCTCTTATATGTGGAATCTAATGAACAAAACAAACTTATGAACAAAATAGATCCAGAGATATAGAAGCATTGAACAGACTTGAATCTCAGAGGGAAGGCAGGGGTGAGCGGGTGGGGGTGGGAAGAGATTAACTAAAGAATTTATATGTACACATGCATAACCTATGGGCACAGACAATAGTTTAGTGGAGGCCTGGTGGGGGGAGGTGTAGGGGCAGGTTGGAGGGGATAAATGGGTAACAAAGGGGACATTTGTAATACTTTCAACAATAAAGATACATTTATATATTTATAATTTGAAATGTGTTTCTCTTCAGTATTAAAGTTTGATCTACTTAAAAAACTTATTTTGAGCTTTTTAAAAGAAATATTTATCTACAGTATTTATTTAACATGGACTGATCATTAAAGACTAAATTCTGTATAGAATTGATCAAAAGTAGCTAAACTATACTAGACAATATAAGCTACATAATCCCAGTTAGCCATACCTTATTCTTATACGGGATTTTCAAGTTGTTATAATGCTTACTTTGTATTATTTCAGTCATTCCTCATGGCGATACTATGGAACTGTTTTGGGCACTTTTACTCTCCCTGATTTATAGAGGAAACTACCTTAAACAGTGAAGTTTTAGGTTGGGGGGCTTGTCCAAAGCCCCTTGACTATCAAACAGTGGACTCTAAACCAGAAGCTGGTACCATTCACCATTCTCTAGTTGAATAGTTTCCCATCCTGCTATTTAGCTTCTTCATTCAGTTCTTTTTCTACACAGTAGTCAGATGATGTTTGCAAAATCTTTATCAGGTCCTATCACTCACTTGATTAAACCTTGGTCATGAGTTACTGTTTTCCTCAGCGTACAATGCCACATCCTTCATATGGCCTTCATGGTGCGCCATGGCCTCGCTCTTGCTCTCTCACCTTTGTCATATGCCACCCCTGTCCCCTTGCTCCCCAGGCTCCAGGAACACTGGTCTCTTTGTCCTTCCATATGTGACTAAAGACCTCCCACCTGCTGCTCCCCCTGCCTAATGCTGGGCCCTCCTCTTCACCTGGTAACTCCCATCATCACAGAGGCCTTGGTTTCTATGTGAATTCCCTGAAGAAGCCTTCCCTTAACACAGAACCAGTTCCTCTTGGCGTCTTCTTTCGGCAAACCCGAATTCTCTATTAGTTTTTACTGATATGTTTATCTTTGTGGCTGTTTAGCACCGG
This sequence comes from Myotis yumanensis, assembly GCF_028538775.1. Taxonomy (NCBI): domain Eukaryota; kingdom Metazoa; phylum Chordata; class Mammalia; order Chiroptera; family Vespertilionidae; genus Myotis; species Myotis yumanensis. Next base: position 78,651,201 of record NW_027223759.1, read on the forward strand.
CCCTCTCTGCTTGTGTGAAGGTCTCCTGCAGTCAGAAACCATGTCTATTTGGCTCATTGCTGATCTCCTGCTCTGATCCAGCTTCTGGCACAGTAAACAGGTGTGGTCTGAGTGAATGAATAAGTCCATGTGGGTGTGTCCATAGCTCCATTCCTAAGCAGAGCTTTCTATTAAATTAGAAAATAATGTCAAAACTGTAGATTTTTCTGCATCTCCTGGAAATATGAAGATGGCTTTTTGATACTTGAAAAAATTTAAGCAAGACTTAGAAAATTGTCAGGAAAGGAGTTTAGAAAAAATAGCATGGATTACGGACGGAGATTATGGAGTCATCTTACCTGGAGGTTTAAACAGAGGATAGTACTGAAATTGGAGGAAGTTTAAGGTCTATATGAAGGCTATGAGACACAGACAAGATCTACTGGGGTGACAAAGACTTGAACTTTGGAATCCTACCCTTGTTTCAGATTTCTTTTTTCCAGAATGAGGTAGTCAGCTCTGCTATCACATGACAGATGCGTTCCTAAAGATCCCTGCACAGGGCTTGTGGGGAAATGAAGTTTTGTCAGTGATGCATTAAAAAAAATCTAATAAAAAGGGCAGCTAATTTTGCATGTGTTAATTGACTAAGAAACCCAGAAGCGATACACTAACTATGCACTTCACCCTGAGAAAGCATGCAGTGTGCTCGTGGGAGTGCTCCATGGCAGCCTGAGCCACGGTGAAGCGGCAGGAGGAAGGCTGGAACCAGGGCAAGCTGTACCTCCATCTGCAGATGACAGTGCCTCACCACGTGCTGGGAGGACTGAGGGGCCTGTCGGTCTCTGAGATGTGGGTGATTTGTGTATTTATTTCTGTGTTAGGTTGAGTGGGATGCAGTTTTCTGTGTTGACTCATGTTCCTCATGAATAAAATTGGGCACAAGCAAATGTGAGATTTGTGTGATGCTCAAATTTTCCCAGTATATCAACTGCATTGGGATAAATGTGCACCTTTACCATAAGTGTTAGGACTGACCATAGAAGGGGGGTAAATGGCGACAGGGGGCCTGGAAAATGTGGTCCTGGTCCCAGAGCTGTCATTTCTAACCCCAGCAAGCGCCTTCTCTCTCTCGATCCTAGTTTTAAAAATCTTGCAATGCTGTTGAGAACAACTGACTTTGCCAAGTAGTTCCAAGGACTGGATACAGCAATGAAGATGAGAACATTTTACAAAATGTAATATGCTCTCCAAATTCAAGACTTTTCTTATAGAACTAGGTCCGAGTTAGAGACAGAAACTAGAGAAGAACACAGGGTGGGGCGTTCACACACTTGGAGTCAGCTTTTGTTGAGGAAACTGTGCAAACCTTCCTTTTGAGTGGAAGTAAATGAAGTCCATGTCACTGAAGGGGACGAGGAGGGTGTGGCTCGCCGACCTGCCTGTGGATTCCTGTTTAATGTCTCTCCTCTGACTCAGCCTGAGGCCTGTGTTTGTGTTCCTGGGGTAGCGATTTAGGTGTCAGGTTAAGAAAAGCCGAGGAGGAGAAACAGAAGACGCCATCTTGCTAAATGAAACAAGGAGAAATACAAAGGTGAGGCCCAATCAGTTTTGAAAACTAGTCTTACAGCTCTCTTCAGATGGCTTCTCAAAGCCAGCCCAGCCCAGCGGGTCAATGGAAAGAGTGATGTTGCTGCAGATATTGCAACCCAGGTTTCTGTGGCAATGTCTTTACCGCTCTTCAGTATCTAGTGGCACCGTATCAATAATACCCAACCATTCTCCATCTCTCCCTCCCCTTCATGCTCCCTGCTATAAAAGATGCAGTGTAAACCTGTGAGAGAAAGCCAAACTTGCTTTGACGAGAAGTTAGTTTACACCCAGGAAAAGCTAATACAAAAATAAATAAATAAATAAATAAATAAATAAATAAATCCTGGCCAATCCATTTACCCTCTTGCTACTGTTAGCCATGTTTTATAATTTAGGTAAGAATGTTTTTCCAGATTTGGAAAGTAGATGTGACTTATTGTCACGCTTTGGTGGTTTAACTGAAACATACTCCTTTTGAAGAAAATATATTTTAATAAACAACTTTTGCCTCCATCAGTCTTAGAATTTCCTAGAACCTTTTCTGTGTTATACAGGGATCATTTGAAAAGGCATTAACAAATTTCAGAGAATGATTATCCATATGTAAAACCTCTGCTTATAGAGCTTGGCGTTCTTCAATATAGTGGGGAGTGAATCTATGTAAGATTCTTTACTTTAGAAGGAAACGTGCTGTTTCTCTGAAAAACTTCACATTGTTCATAGGATATGCTTTTGAATAATTGCAGATACACCATTTTTATTGCCTATTACTGGAATTAAAGCACAATCTTCCAAATTCTATAATATAGGTAACATATTCATGTTCCTATTAGTCCAGTGTGTCTATACAGAGAGTAATGTTGATTGTGTGTAATAATCGAGTAAAGCATTTATATTTTAATTTATTTTTATGATGATTAAATATATGTAAAAGTAAAATTTGCCACTTTAACTATTTCCACAGTGCTTTGACATTAATTAGTACCTATCTCTTCCATTACCATGTGTTTCTTCCTTTTCAAAGCTGCTGAAAAGTGACAGAATATAGATTAGATTTTTATTTTACTATTTCCAATAGAAGTAACTGATTGTGGTAGTTAAAAATGGACCTTAGAAGAGTTAAGGACATAGAAATTGCAACCCTGACTTAGCAAAAGTCCAGCTCCATAACCATTAAGCAAATATTTCCAGTGCTAATATTCATTGGGCACTATGCTAAATAAATATTTAAATGTACAATAGACATAATCCTAACCTCAAGCAAGTGTTCATCTAGTTGGATAATTATAATTTATAATAATAGAAAAAATACGTGAGGGCCAAGAGTTTGGTAAAGATAAGAGGTGCTGTTGAAACCCAGTGTTGGGAAAGAACAGTGAAGTGGTAAGTTCTAGAGGAGATGACTAAAGATGAGCCTGGAAGGAACCCTGGGTTTGAATAGAGACAGTACTTGGAGGGCTTTATAAGCAGAAGGAAAAGCATGGTTCAAGCTGCAGAGGTGGGGTCTATTCTCAGAACACCTTCATTTCCAGATTGTGACCTAATGTTCTTCATGGTCCTCAGGGCAACCCTTTCCCATAAGTCAGAGCTGGAGAAAGTCTATCTTTGCTATTACTGCCTGTGAATATGTCCCATTCAATGGATCCTGTTTCATCGATGGTACAAAGTCATCATAGTGTGCAGTATATTTGGAGACAAAGGTCCCTGCTTCTCTTCTTTTTCTTTAAGAATTTAGGGCATTGAGCAGTTTTTATCAAAGAATATGTATTCTCTATGCAAAGTGCTTAAATTAATACCAACAGTAACTATAATAGCATGACATACTAAAAAAAAAAAAAAACAACAAAAAAAAAAAACAGGAACAACAAAACAAAAACATTAGCATGGTTCAGTTGGTAATGTCAATAGGATCTGATCTTGTGTGCTTTTTACCAGTTCCAGGAATGATTTTTTGCTGAAAATCTATTCTGAGTCATCCAATCCCTCTTTTAATTTTTGGTGCCCATTTGTGAGCTGAGCTGTTTTTCTGGGATTATAAATACAGTAGGTAGTTTAGCCTCATTTTATCTGTGAAAACCTAATTGGACAAAATAAAAATATTCTTTAACCTGTTCTCATGAGCTCCAGGGTGTAATCAACTTGGAATTCTTGTCAATTCTATAAACACAGTAATGTTCCCTTTAAAGCATAGACCAGAGAGTGAAGAGATGAAATAATTCTGGACAAGTATTAATGATCTCAGTCATTATCACTTGAATTATTATGCATTTGATGGGATTATTGGGTCATAGATCTTCATATCTGCACAGGAAGCCACCTGGTTCAGTGGAAATTATTTAAGCATTAGAGTCAGATCAGCCAGGATTGAAAACCTGTTATCCTCTGTTTTTAATGACAAATTACTTAGATGTTTCTGATCCTTGGTTTCCTTGTCTATAATAAGATATTAATGATAGAACCTACTCCATGGGGTTGTAAGGAGGACAGAATTAATTAATTATCTATAGAATCCAAGTTAACACTTAGTAATTGACAGCTATTACTAATTATTTTTTGTCATAATATTTAAGAAACACCTTCTTAAAAGTCATTTCCTTTGCGCCTTTTATAGCATGAGAAGCTGATACATGAATTGGAAGAGGAGAGACACTTACGTCTTCAGAGTGAGAAGCGGTTGCAGGAGGTAACACTGGAGTCTGAGCGCAGCCGGATTCAGATGCGTGGCCTGCAGCAGCAGTTCTCCAGGTATGGTTACAGCCTGAGCTTCTTGCTGCAAAGGGTGCATGCCTCCCTGCACCAGGAACACTTGGTTTTCTCGTGTGCTCGCTTCTGTTGCGTCTGATTGGCTAATTCCCCAACAGTTTTGACCTTGTCTTCTTGCCAAGCCATCCTATTGAATTTGGACTTTCATTTGCATCTGAAACTTCATTTGCAACTCACATAGTCTTGGCTTTATTGAGCCTGTTTCTTCCCCGATGGCTTTCCAAAGGATCTTACAGTACATTGTGGTGGTTTTGTGGCCTATTGGCATGTTGTGTGAAAGGCCAGCCAGGAGGATAAATTTCTCTGGTCATCATAATTCTATTTTAAGATAGAGAGAGAGTGTGTGTGAATCTAATCATCCAGTAAGCTCTTACTCATGACTTAGAGGGAACATTTAGGAGTAGTTAAAAAACAAAAATCAATGAGCTCCTTCCCTTTAAAAAGATATAACTTGAATTTGAAAGGAAGATTCTGAAAAAGTAGCTCTGCTTAGATTTAATTCCAGCACAGTCAGAATCATTTAGTAATGCCGGGGGTCTTGTTCCAGCATCAAGAAGAGTTCGGGCGTCGGCCTGCAGTCTGAAAGGTCCCAGGTTCGATTCCGGTCAAGGGCATGTACCTTGGTTGCGGGCACGTCCCAGTAGGAGGTGTGCAGGAGGCAGCTGATTGATGTTTCTCTCTCATTGATGTTTCTAACTCTCTATACCTTTCCCTTCTTCTCTGTAAAAAATCAATAAAATATATATATTTTAAAAAAAAAAGAAGAGTTCGGGAACCTGGAGAAGGCACTGTGTGTAAATTAAATAAGAGTCTAGAGACGAAACATAATTTTGAAAGGCATTATGGGGAGTCAGAGAAAATTTAGCTGAAGGAACTAAGTTCTCCTTGTCTATTTATTCACACAATTTTGTCCTAAGGCAAGGTAGACATATACATCAAAGGCCAGGGTTTGTATATAGAATCCATTGTCAGATTGGGGAATTGCCTACGGCTGTTCAGGTGTTTGGCCAGTAGGAGGCAATAACATGTAGATTAAGATGCCTTTAGCTGTCTGGCAGCAAGCAATCATTTTATGCATCCTTTTCAGGTTTGGGGAAATGCCCTCAGCCATTCCAGATGATTCAGCTCTGCTGACTTGCTGGAATTGCCTTCATGGAAATTTAGTCTTCGGTTATAGTTAACATAGGGCTAGGTGAAGTTCAACTTGTTATTTAAAATCTATTCAGTTCCATGGATAAAACATGAACTCCTGCAGTTACAGTCCTGGGACCAGATATGGGCACTCTGTGAGGGACAGTGTACTTTCATTTCTATATTTCATTTCACCATTTGCAATAGCAAGAAAATAATTTTTGAGGTTCTCCCAGGCAGAATCAAATTTGAGAAGTTGCCCTTACATTTTCATGAGCAAACTCTGTGGATCTTATCTTTAACTTGCTACTGGTATTTGGACATGATCAGTCAGCAATTTTCTACTGGTGAGCCACAAGAATTTTTAAAACACGCAATACCTGGCTATTTAGTCAGGGGCACTGACCCCTTTTCCCTTAGATTGTCAAATAAGAAAAAATAAGAAAATGACAATAGCCAAGACAATAGTAGCTATTTACTGTGAATGAATCAAAATTATATTTATTTTTTTTTCAGATAGGCAAAAAATATTTTTAGTGTGCTGTGGAATTTTAGTAATTAGTTTATGTGTGCCATGAGATGAAAAAGGTTGATAATCGCTTTGAATAGTGATGGATAAGATAGCTTCTTCATTATGAGGCTTTTATAATAATTCTTAATTTTCAGATGTGTTGAAAAGAGAGACCATAGTTGAACTTTCAGGTAATTCCTCTCATTGTGGCTAATACCAGGAATGTGTGCAGCACTGGTTTAGAGGAACAGGGTAGGGAGAACGGATAACTCCTCTGTGTTCAGTCGTAATTTAATACCCTGTTCAACTCTTGAAGCCCATGATAATACACAGGTGCTGTAGAAATGCACCAGTCAATATTTTAACAAGTTCATGTCCCATGCCTCACAGGCTATTGTTTATACAGCCTTGTGCTTCATTTTTTATTCCATTGATGGCGACTCTCACTTAATAACTCCCAACTTGAACTAATAGATCTCTGCTCCACAGCGACTTCCAAACAAGCACTGCTTTGTAATACTTGCCATTTTAACGATAAAGGAAAGGAGGCAGATCTCGCTACCCTTGTTCTGTCTAATTAAGACACCTCTGTATTCCAGCTATTGATTTCCAGGGCATGAGGCACATGGCACAGTAAATTCTGTTTAGATGATGCCAGGTCATCTGCTATAAATCAAAAGGCAATACATACAGATTTGAGTTCCACAACAGCCAAGTCTTCATCACAGGCTGAGAGAGAGGATAATTCTATGTAAATCAAACAGTGCTTAGTTTTACATACTGCCTTTGGAAAGATTTTTTGCCCCCTCCCCCCATAATGTTTTCTTATGTAAAGCTTCATTGAAACAGAAAAGTTCAAGTCTAATTACAGCTAAACAACTAATGTAAATGAGCAAAAGATGGGGAGGGGGAGGTGGAAGCATGTATAACAGATAAGATTATTATAGAATAATTTAATAATTTAACTGGACCCTCTAAATCATTTTCTGGTTACCTTACACATTTTAAATTTTGATTTGTAAGATATTTCTCATTATGGTTATTTAAACAACCCTATTACTATAATTTAAGTCTCGTAAAGTTCTCGGTGTTACAGAACATGCCTATAGTGATTACCCTCAGATTGTTCACCATCTAAATGCTCACATAAATAATTTCTATAATCGAAATTATTGTATTGAATTAAAAACTTGTGCATTCCCAATTTTCTCCCTTTGTTTTGGATTGAGGTTTATTTTTTACATGATGAGTTTATACGTGATGATATTTGAGATCTGGACTTTGAGATTTTTTACTTTTATAGTATTGCTCATCGAATGAAGTTACTTTGAAAAATAATGCTAATATCTTAGCTTTTTCAAAGGAGGTGAAGTGGCTTATGATGTAAAAGATTATTATACAATCAGGTTGATAAAATAAAAGCAGAAAATAAAGACCATGAGAGAGGAATATGGCAAGGGAGCACAATTATACAGCCAACATGTTCTCTGAGAATGAGCATTTAATTTAGCTCCAAGATTCCTGGCAGCAAAGATTAAAACGGAAAAGAAGAGGATTGTAATTCTTATTTCACAGACAAAGACTACTACTCCTTAAAGAGTAATAAAATGCACCACGTATGCCCCTTTATAGGTGGCATTGAAAGGCATAATAGAGACTAATCCAAGATGGTGCTAATGAGGATTAATTCTTAGAAGTGGTCCTACTTCTGCTATCCACTTATATCTACAAAGTTAGGCAGCTTCTGAATTTCACATGAATTAGGAGTGCTGGGTTCATGCCTAAGTGATAACACAGGAAATAAGATGAACTCCAGGGCTCAAGGTGCCCAGGTCAAGCACTATACTGCTGGTTCATGAGAATATCCAAATAGATACATGTTGTAATACCTTTTATGAACCTGGAACACAGAGACATGAGATGCTGAAGCCTGGGCTGAGTCGGGTGAGGTGTTTTCCTAGCATGTTTGATGGTATTGTAGCCATGAGCGTGTCCGAATGGTAGTTGAGATTCTCTGTCTCCGATTCAGGGATGAAGTGACGTATTGGAGGGGAAGTGAATAATTGAGAAGCTGGGACAATTAAGTGTGCTTGGGAATTAGAGTTCAGCTGTGAATTTTAATGATCAGCAGTGGTCCAAAATTTGGAGGTGGAGGGAAAGATGGGCCAGAGGTTACATAATCAGCTCTAAGGTCATAAATCAGAAATTGCCTGCACTGAGGGCAATGCAGGCAGCCATCGCAAACTTGATTCAAACCATTTACTCTCTTTAAGTCCTGAAAGAAAAAAATATACTTTCCAAGTAAGCCTTCTCTGTAGATCAATGGTTCTCAATCTTCCTAATGCCGTGACCCTTTAATACAGTTCCTCATGTTGTAGTGACCCCCAACCATAAAATTATTTCCGTTGCTACTTCATAACTGTAATTTGGCTACTGTTATGAATCATAATGTAAATATCTGATATGCAGGATGTATTTAGGCAACCCCTGTGAAAGGGTCCTTCGATTCCCAAAGGGTTCGTGACCCACAGGTTGAGAACCGCTGCTGTAGATGAAGGAGTATTCCAATAAGTTGGTACTTAGAAGCAGCTAGTGGAATCATTAGGATTGCCCCTTCTTTGTGTTAATTTTTGTTGCTATAAATCAAAGATGCTTTCCAGATGTCATACTGCTCATTCAGCCCATTGTCTGTGTGGTGCACATGGCTGGGCATGTTTTATATGCGATTAGATTTGTGACCCCCTATAATTCCACTGTCTCCACCCTCCCTTTAACTCTCTGTTTGAACCGATTGTCCAGCTAGCTAAGGTCACTAGTGTGGACTGAGGCTGTGGCACTGACCTTCCTCCTATGTAAAGGTAATGAGTGTTTGAACCCCCAGCCTCATTACTCTACCTGGAGCGAAGGAAGTGTTTGAGTATCAGTTAGATTCACCTGGAAAAGCATCTTCAGGAAGGCTGTGTGTCACATGGAGGTGGAATAACAGTGATTTTAAACAAAAAAGACTTGTGAGGAAATGAACAAGTCTACAAGGTACTGATTTAATGCAAACCATGCATGATTTTTACATGTTTTAGAGTTGGTTCCTTTGGAAACTGTGTGTTATTAATATTGGAAACTGCTGTTCTTATCAGACAATGAACCACTTTTACTGAGTGCATAATAGGATAGAACACAGTGTCTTCAAAGATGTCCAGCCCAGATAGAGAAGACTTATGTACATATATGAACAAATAACATCTGTAGATTAGCTGTAAATGAAGGGGATTTTGTCCAAATTCAGGACAGCCAGATTTCATATTTGTAGTGGGCATGTTATCGTGCAAAGGCATGATTCAAGCCAGATGAAATTGATAATTGTGTCGTGATACTGGCAGTAATAATACACGTGTGTATCATGTGACAGCTCTATTTTGCAATGTGTTTGAAGCTTTACATTAGAATCAATCAACCTGGTAGACCCACCATCATGGAGACGTATTTTGTAAACTATTAACAGTTAGGGAAACACATTACACCCAAAGCATCATCAGGAATCAATTAGCATTTCTCTGTAGCCGTGAAGTGTTCTGTATGTATATTTAAACCATGTGGTGTACGTTTAAGTAAAGGAACAATTAAGCTGTCACCCATGATTGTCTCGGATAGTTAAAAATCACCCGAATGGAGTCCAGGCTTTCACTCTCAATCTCCAGGATTTCTCTGCACCTGTTTTGACCTTCTCTCCCAGCACTGTTATCTGCTGCCTTGAAGCTATTTCTTTGCTCTGTAATGGGGCTTTCTCCTATCACAGTTGATTGCTATGCTTAACTGCTGTCCAATGCATGCTGAACTTCAAGGAGACAGAAATGGAGATAGTTTTACTGCGTAAGTTGTTCACTGGTTGCTGTTTACATTATCAGCTCCCAGAGACTTTATGGAATCCCAGGGTTCATTTTCTGCTGCCCATTTGGAAGCTGTGGGCACCTGGCATAGAAGTGTGTGTTGAAGAGGATAATATGGCCCTTAAACGTCCTACTCACGTATTTTCCCCTGCCTCTGTATCTAACTGGTACATTAAAAGAACATTTTCTCTACATCATTAGAAAGAGTAAAACATAACCAGATAAGAAACGTTGTCAATTGGCCTTTGGACAGTCAGCGGCACGGAGCTCCTCTGCCCCTCTTCCACACTTGTTCCATCTCAGACCTTCTTCAATTTGAATCTCTCACAGCCTGGCTTCCTGAGTGCCCGTTCCTCCTGATGCATACAGAGGGCAATCTTCTCTTGATGTGCTGTTTCCACACTGTCAGCAGCATTTCCACCTGAGACCTCATGGAAATGGGGGCCTCACAACGGCTCCTCTGAGCAGGTCTACGGGAAGTTTCCCATGGCAAAGCGACATCAGTTAGGTGATAGGTTTTCTTTAAATGACAAGGGTGAAAGGGAAGATTTAAAATGGGGTTTTTTGAAATGCCTGGTTAACCTAATATCAGTCATGTTTGGATGTGGGAAGTGTATATCTTATGATCTAGTGTGGAAGCGCTCTCTGGAGCAAAGCAGGGGGAGGCGACACCTACAGTACAGAGAACAGAGAGAGAGAGAGAAACACTCTCAGTGCCCTGAACAGCTATCCCCTCCATGCGGAACGTGCCTTGATTTCTTTGTATTTCTGCTTCTGAGACATGATGACACTGCCATGATTTCTCCTTAAATTCAGCACGGAGCTATACACTGTTGAATAGACAATGAAAGTTATATTGTCTGTTAGTTAATTATCACTGGTTGAGGAAACAATATGAACATAGAGTATACAGGTCCAATTTCATTCCAGAGAGCACTTTCCTATTAAGTGGGTTTTCTAGGACATGAATCTAGCCTCTCTTCCAATTAGCTTAGTGACTTTGGTCAAGTAATTTCATGTTTTTCTGGATCTCTGTCTGCTCATTTGTAAAATGAGGAAGTTGACTTGCACTGCAGTTTTGCAATGCTTTTCATGCCTTTTGAAAGAGAGCATGTTAGAACTGAAATGCATGTCCTGGGTGAAATGATAATTGCACTGTTAAAACCAGGCCTCTTGAAGTTCTAACAACCAGGCTTCTGTGTTGAGGGCTCGCTGCCCACTTTGTCATCACGGTGGCGCTTGGTGGGACTGGGCTTTCATTGGGTCTGTCTTGGTTATCTGACTCTGGAGAAGTCGAGATTAGAAAACTGCCAAGCCTGGATGAAATATTTCCATTGAGGATGGTCAAAATTGAATACTGAGGAACTTGACTGGCAAAGGAAGCTAATATCCTCGTGGTAGACGTAACCATTATTGCTCTTGGCTCTGATGTTGTCTGTGTTAGGATTTATTTGAACTGGTTTGGGGAAAAACCTGAAGAAACAGAATTTTATAACAACCAGAATTGTTTTCACTTTTAACCAATTTTTTTTTCTGAAGAAATAGCCATCAGTAAAAACATCATTAACTCAGTCTTTCTGCTATACATTTTTTTCAATCACCTATTATAATTCTGAATGTGTTACTATCCCCACCTCAACATTCTTTTTCTTTTAAGAAATAAATGCAAAATATAGAAGAATATGTTTCTTCTTAACTCGAGCCTAACTTTGTTGTTATTCTCTATAACAATCGCTTTTTTTGGTAAGATTTACTGAAAATCCATTTCTTAGGTATACAGTTTGATTAGTTTTGACAAGCAGATACCATCATGTAATCAAGATGTAGCGTATTTCATGCCCCTGAAGAGTTCCCTTGTTTCTCTTTGTTGTCAGTTTCCTCTCCGCACCCCAAGCCTCTGGCAAAGACTGCTCTGATTTATCTCCCTATAGTTTTTATTTTTGCTTTTTCCCCAAAAGTCTTATAAGTGAAGTTATAACAAATTTAACTTTTTTGTGTGTCTTTTCACTTAGCTTTTTTCACTTAGCATGCCTTTTGAGATCCATCCTTGTGTTGCATGGGCCAGGATTTTTTAACTGAATAAGAAACTATCAAAGAGTTTTGTAAGATGGCTGCACCATTTTGCTTTCCCACTGGTAATGTAATAGGAGTTCTAGTTTTTCCATGCTGATAAATGCTTCCTGAAAATCACAGATACAGAAAACTCACACAAAACAAATGTTTGGCTTAATGGATTGTTCTAAGGTGAACACTTTGTGACCAACATCAAGTCAAGAAGAAAACTCTGTCAGCACCGAGAATCCCCTCCTGATGCCTCCTCTCAACCTCACCTTCACAGTTTCTCAATAAATAACTATTTTCATGACTTTAGAGCAGTGACCTCCCTATGTTTTAGTTTTATAATTTAAGGTGCATCCTCTGACACTCTTAAGTCTTGCCTGATTGTCATAAAACTGACTATATCTTTTAGGTTTCCTTGAAACAACAGGTACCCTCCATCACTTGCTGCTTCTTCAGATTTATCTATTGAAGAACCTAGAGCATTTGACCAAGAGAATTTTCTCAGTCTACATTTGTTGATTATTATTCTTAGGACAATTCAACGTGTTCCTCTGTCCTCTATATTTTCCACAAATTGGCAGCTATTTCCATACATTGCTCTTAATAATGATTTAAATAAGGAGTTAAAGGTTGCTATTGTGTATCCAGGTGGCAGAGTACTTTTCTAATTCCCCCCATAACCCATGTAATATTAATATCAATAGGCAGTCAATATTTATTTTTTGATTGAAGAGAGAAAAAATAAGGAAAAAAGAAAGGAAGGAAGGAAGGAAGGAAGGAAGGAAGGAAGGAAGGAAGGAAGGAAGGGAAAGAAAGAGCCAGTATTGTGCTGGGACAGACTTAGGTCACACATATGGAAGGATTTTAAAGATAGTGTGCTTATGATAGAAATTTGCCTCCAAGAGAGGTTGCAGAATGGCCATTTCTGGGGATCTTTAAAAATTTGATAATAGCCATCATTCTTAGCGATATAAACCAGGATGCCCTGGGAGGATGAAGACCCAATTTCCTATTCCTGGTCTTCTATGATAGAGTACTCAGCTATAAAAGATGAGTTGCCTGTTTCAGAATATTCTTTGCAGAATTCCTGTCTGCAGGGCACTAAATGGAATTTGGTGCATTGAAAGTTTACTTCCCTTAGGACAAAGTTTACTTTCAGAGAGTGTTTTATGACCCTCAGATAACATTTATGCCGTTTTCTACAGTGGAGTCTCAGCACTGAGGACTGTTGTTCGGATTACCTTTTTGGTCTATAAGCAGTGTATTTAATGAATGATATTCCTGCACAGTATATCTTTTGAGTGCTGATTATAAACACTTAGAACTGTTCTTTGGGATCCTTTGTTTAATTTGTAAAAAAAAAAATTCAGTTAAGATGGTCCTTGTTATAAATGTCTACAACTGTTACTAACAAACAGCCTCAAGCGTTTAAGAATGTTTTCTCAGAATAAAGTAGGGAATCAGCAATACTAAAGCTATAGGGTTTTGATAGAAGAAATGTGTTGCAGTTTTCATTAACTTGTGTTTCATAATTGTTTTCATATTTCTCTGGACCAAAGGTTTTCACCTGTTGTTTGTAGTAGCAGCAAGTGACAGGATGACCTTTCTCAAAATACAAATATGAGTTTATTTTTACAGCTAGTTCCTATAACAGTTTAAGCTGTTAGGCTTTATGATAAGCATTTTTATTAATATTAATGTTAGCATATCTACACAAATGATGTTTTGCAGTTCTTTTATTTTTCAGTTTTCAGTACCATTCCCTACATTATTTCATTCCATTCTCACTATAACCATATTCATGACAGGCAGGGCATATTGTAATATCATAATTTAAATAAACACAATAGTGAAACTTAAAAAATGAAACAACTTGTTCATGGTCACATAACTAGGTAGATCTGAAACATATTAAACCCAGGAGTTTTTTGGTGTTTTTTTTTTGGTTAATCCTCACATGAGGATATTTTTCCATTGATTTTTAGAGAGAGTAGAAGGGAGGGGGAAAGATAGAGAGGGAGGAATATCGATGTGAGAGAGACACATTGATTGGTTGTCTTCCATACACCCCGACCAGGGCTGGGCACCAAGCCTGCAACCAAGTTATGTGCCCTTCACTGGAATCCAACCTGGGACCCTTTAGTCTACGGACCTTCTATCCACTGAGCCAAACCAGCTAGGAAGAATCCAGGAGTTCTGAGTATTGGTCAACTATTTCTTATATTAACTCATTTGTAGTTTATTATCCAAGATAGAAAATGAAGTTTTAAATGATATTGGATGCAACTGTATTTCATACACATTTCAGCCTTGATCATAATTCATATGTCCTGCCACTGATGGTGTTTTTTAAACTCTGTCATCATGACCTGACTGAGATTGTACCCAAGAGAAAATTAGGCCAGAGGACTAAATTAAATGACATCAAATTAAATGGAAAACATGAACTACCATTTTCTTATTTCAAAATGCATAAGGTGCAATTGTTGTATCTTTAGTGTCTCTTCTATAGGCTCTACTTTCTTGGTATATTTTTGTTCTGCATTGTCAAACCAGCTGGGCTCATGATTAAGTTGTTAGAAGACATTTAGACTGCCATCAAATTATGATTACATTTATTACGTGGACTGGATATTCATTGAATTTAGCTAAGGAGACCCAAATTTCCCCTTTGCAGTTGACTTGGACAATATATAGTTAGCTAACAAAACTGATTAAGAACTGAAAGTTCTTCTTTCTGCCTGATGCCTTTTATAACAGCCCACTTGCCTCACGTAGTTACCATGCAGACTTTAATCACATAATTATATTTTTCTTCCTATTGTTTTTGGATCTTAATATGATATATCTCCTCAGCAATTGACTGTAAACTTGTTATGATTGTCGACTGATGTATAGTAGGTGTTCATTAAATGTAACAAATGAATAAAGCGGTATTTCCAATGATCCATGTTGCTGTTTTAAGCCACCATTGATTGAGCCCTCACTGTGGATGGCATTTGGCCATCCTGGTGTACCAAAGTTACCTAAATAATTTTCAGATTTCTAATTAATTTTATTCAATTTAAATTTTTATTTAGATAGTATTGTTGTTTTAAGAATAAGATTTTGCAGGCACTATTGGGAACACAGTATGACACTTTTTTTTTTAAATGGCAAAATTGGTTTGACTCTGTGCTAAGCAAGGTGGGGTGGGGTACAAAATAAGTCATGTTCCCTGTCCCTAAGGATCTAATGGAAAAGGTAGCATCACAATAAAAATAACAACAACAAAATAACCCAACAACAACAAAACTAACTAGACATAAGCAAATCTTTGCTGCAAGAAAGGGAGAAAAAAATGTCCTAAGAAAAACTCTGCAAGCAAGAGAGGAATTCAGCTCTAGCCGGTTCTTGCTCAGTGGTTAGAGCATTGACCCCACATTGAAGAGTCACAGGTTAGCTTCCTGGTCAAGGGCAAGTACCTGGGTATAGATTTGATCTTAGGCACCTGTCAGGGCAAATGTGGGAGGCAACCAATTGAGGTGTCTCTCTCACATCGATGTTTTTCTCTCTCTCCTCTCCTCCCTCCCTTCCACTCTCTCTAAAAATCAATGGAAAAAAAGATCCTAGGATGAGGATTAACAACAAAAAAAAAAGTAAAGAAAGGGATTCATTTGTGATGAGCATTGAAGTGATATGTAGTTGAGGATTTAATAAGAACTGACAGCCCTAACCCATAGTGTACTTGGGTACTCTCTCAGTAGATAGAGCGTCGGCCTGAGGACTGAAGGGTCCCAGGTGGGATTCCGGTCAAGGGCATGTACCTTGGTTGTGGGCACATCCCCAGTGGGGGGTGTGCAGGAGGCAGCTGATCGATGTTTCTCTCTCATCGATGTTTCCAACTCTCTATCCCCTCTCCCTTCCTCTCTGTAAAAAATAAATAAAATATATTTAAAAAAATAAAAAGAACTGACAGAACTTTTTAGGTTAAGAGAACAGAAAATAAAGACAGGCCTAACGGTGTGTTTCTGGAGCCCCATTCCTGTATGGTCCTTATCTGAGCACACCAGCCACTGGAATCAGGCCTTTGACATGCCCTTGCATCCTGGATAGTGAAAGAAGGCCTGGCCTGCCTTTGCAGTGTTATCCTGTGAATATCTCAATCACACAAGTCAGTCTAACTTTGAAAACTTCTTTGCTGAAGCCCAGCAGTCACCTTTGATGTCAGAAACGCTTAAGAATTGATTTCTATTCCCCGAGCAATTCACATTATTGTCAAGAGCGTCTCCGGTGAAGTAGTAATACATTTACTGTACTTCCAATATGCAAGACACACATAAACGCTTACGAGTCTATTGCCTCTTCTGAAACAATCACCAAAGCTCACGCTATGTTTTCAGGAAGTACCCCATGGGTCTTTGTAATAGATTCGAATGGCTTCAAGATTCTGCCGACCCAGACTTCCCCAGCCGTCTGTCCAGAGTAACGAATTGAGTAGGAGCAGCGAGCCTGCGGTTACTGCACCTGAGGCCCAGCTGTGGAAAGGCCACGGCCTTGGAGGTTACGATGACAGTACCATCCATCATGTAATAAAACTTGGGGAGGCGAAGGCTGAAGTCCAAATGCACTAGGAGACAACTAACTCTTAGATGTGAACAGAAGCAAAGCTGCACACTTGAAACTTCTACAGTGACCCTTTAGACATAAGGTATATGAGATACATACTTATGTCTAATTCATTTCTCTTTCTTAACATGTAAGAGGAACTTACCATGTGTCGGGCACTATTCTAGGTACAGGGAGATCGCAGTGAAGCAAAACCATGGAGGGACCATAATACTACACGTAATGTAATTCTTATAACAACATTCTATGGAAGATGTTCATATTATCTGTCTTTTACAGATGAGGAAACTGAGGCTCATATGGGTTAAATAGCTTCCCCATCATGTATTTGGAAAGATAAAGTAAAACTTTAAAAGTTAACTATAGATAGAAAGAGAGAGTAGAGTTTGAGGCAATAATAGAAGCCAGTTTTCTCTGAATACATATTTTTGAGGATTTGACCTTAGAAATATGTGAATGTATATTATATATAACATCTTATTTAAAGTTACTAAAATTGGAAACACAATAAAACAATTACATCTACTTGCAATCAGGATCCAAATTTAGTTGATGACAAAACTGCACAGAGAAATATTTGAAATACTTCAAGACATAGAATTTTTTACATTCATAGTAGGATATATTAAGGACAAAAAGAAATGCACATTATGTTGTACACCTAAAACTAATACAATGTTATATGATAAGTAAATAAATAAAAATGGAAAATAATTCAATTATCTGAAGAAAAGAAATACAAAAAAGTAATTGTTTCCAGTAATCCTCTTTTTGGAGCTAGTGTTGGTATTGTTACTGTGAAACTTATTAAAAGGACTGAGGATCCAATTGAAAAAGGCTTCTACCAGTCAAAAATGTCTCAATTTGTGCATCAATGAGAACAGTAACAGAGGTAACAAGATCAACAGTATACTCCATGCAAGCATCTTGCCCTGGGTCAGTTCTAATAGAAATCAGACAGTCAGCTCCAGGACAGTGTGCTCCAATATGGTGACCTTGGGCCCAATTTGGTGGCATCTGGACATTCATAGGAGGAAATTATGGGGTAGTTCCAACAATAATTTTATATTAAACCAGTGGCTGCTACCCATCTGTCTACACAAAGGCTTGGGAGGGACTCCAATACGTCTGTCTGTATCTTACTGCAGATGGCATTGCTGTCACTGTGGATGGTGATTTCAGCTGAAAGTTAGCATCAGAAATAGAGCTACTAATTACTGTTAATCTATTCCTTCAACAGATGTTTATGGATGTTTTATAGTGTACCAGGCACTGCTACATGATCTCTGTGTGTGCACTTATTTACTCCTTGCAGTTAACCAATAAAATGAATAGCACCTTGTCTATTGAAAGACGAGTAAACTGAGGCTCAGTGAGCAAAGGACATAAAACCGTAAGGACTTCCGTATTTGACACACACTTCCAAAGTTTTATTCTCTTTCTGTATGTTGCTCTGCCCTTGATTTATCATTTTCTTTTATGGAGAATTTTGCTCTTCTGAATCCCAGCCAGAATTCTGCTTCGGGACCTTCTCATATACTCCCCTCATCCACCTGGAAATCTTAGTATCCAATGTTGAGGGTTTCTGCCACTCATCCTCTGCTATGTCCCTCTTTCCTTAGAATTAAAATATTATGTGATTTTCTACTAGTTTTCTTTTTACTCGGTGGTAACTATTTTGTGTTTTTCACATAAGCATCCTGTTGACCAAATGGTCATTACAGTACAATATGAATGAGGCTCTTGAGTGAAATTGGAACTGATTACAATGAAGAAGAAACAGTTCCACTTACATTGCCCTTCCTTCACCAGAGTTACCAGGGCCGAATCTGCTTGGGGTCATGCCAGTATAATGGGAACAGTTCTGTTTCCATGGAAATCATGGCAGAGAGGTATGAGGGGCCAGGTCCCTGAGCAGGTTCCATGTGGCTGTCATGAAGGCTCTGGTCACACTGATTGGATGGAAATGAGCTGATTTTCCCCCGGGGTGATTCATATGCAGACTCTACCACCCCAATGAGGTGGATCTTATACTTCTTGTGTATCCTCTGGGTCTGGGAATATAGTTGGTATGTAGTAGGTATTCGCTAGTTGGTAAGTTGTATGCACAGTGGCAGTGAGTGAGTAGGTCTGATTATAGCCCAGGCCTCAGGGACACCTGGCTCTGTAGGACCACATGGACAGGTGACTCTACAGTGGCGGCCTACTGTTCAAGTGCCCTTGTCTGCAGCATTAATTCTGAGTTCACTTTTACTTAAATTGCTCAGAGTGAGAATGTGTGGGGCAGACTTCTCTCTCTCACTTAGTGTGTGTTGTGGATTGCATTAGCCTCCCCCCCCCCACCCGCGCCAATTCATTTGTTGATGCTCTAACCCCCAGCATGACTATATTTAGCCTCAAGGTCTTTAAGGAGATAATTAAGGTTAAATGAGGTTGTAAGGGTGAGGCCCTAATCCCATAGGACTGGTCCCCTATTAAATAGAGGAAAAGACACCATGTGCGCACAGAAAAAAGGCCGAGTGCCCACACTGGGAGAAGGTGGCCATATACAAACCAGCAACAGAGTCCTCACCACAAACTGACCCTGAATACCCCTGCGTCTTGGGCTTTGAGCCTCCAGAACTATGATAAAATAAATTCTTTTTAAGCCACCCAGTCTGTGTTATTAGGTTATGGTGGCCCTGGCAGGTGACTACAGTGTGTGAGTTAGGAAGGCAGAGTTATCAACTGCCTTCATGTATGTGACATAATTCCTTGGGTTCACAGGTGACAAATCCCTTGGGTTATGTGTAATTTCCAGCATGACACTTCACTTCCTCTCCGGTTCAAGAAAACAGAGCAGGAAACACATGAGTGAGGATTATTAAAAAAAGATACTTACCTTTGTCTCATCCTAACAGATAGACATACTAGGTTATTAAAGTGCCAAAATAGTTCCCTCCTAGTTGATGAAAACTTAGCTTTCCTGAGCCTCCCTCGCTCAGTGTCCTCTGCACTAACATCTCTTCTCTGGCCCTGGGACATCCCACCATCCAGCACCCAGGATAGCGGAAGCTCCTCGGCCAGAGTCCTTTCTGGTTGGTCTGCACCCAGACCCTGCTAATTACTCTCACTTGCTTTAAAAATCCACCCATCTGGCTTGTTTTGTTTCACATGACATTCTCAGAATCAATCCATGTGGTTGCAAATGGCAGCATCTCATCCTTTCTGGTGGCTGGGTAGTATTCCATTGTACATATGTAGCAAATTTAATAAAATGAAATAAAAATTAACCTGAATTATTTTTTTTTAAGTAAGCAATTTGCAAACTGCAGTACTTTATTAGTGACAAATAACTAAAGGCACTTTGCACCTGGTTGTGAGTCACAATGCTGCTGGTGAGAACTATTGCCCACAAAAGGCAGTGAATTCTGTGAATGAGATCTTGAAGGCCTGTAAGAGCCTGGCTCAAGCACTTCTGCATGGAAGGGGCCGCTGAGAGGTGAGAGGTGGTAGTGAATGCCAATCACTGCAAGGCTGCTGACCATGAGCAATGTGCTTCTCTCTCTCTCTCACTCTCACTCTCTCTTTCTCTCTCTTTCCCTCTCTCATTACATTACTTCTGCTCTGAAATCTTCTTGTATCAAGTCCAAGGAAATGAGTAATTTGTGTCAGCTAGGAGCAAAATCAGAATAAATATGTTTACTTGAATGACCATGTTTCTGCATGTCTCTGTGGCTACTTGATACAATAATTGAATTTATATTGTCGTGGTGTTTTTTCTTCTTCTTCTGAGTTTCATTTTGTAGGACTTTCCCTAATATATTTGCATGAAAATGTTTGAATCCTTGATTTTACTTTTCTTTTTCCTTAGAAAAGCTTGATGCCATTGAGAATGCCTAATAGAACCAAATCCTGATAAATACTTTTAATCCCCTTAAGTACTTTAATTCAAAAGAACGCTTCACTTGGAAAAGGCCTTCAAATATATATAACTCAAAGTTATTATAGTTATTTTTTGTAGCACATGGGTATGCTTAAATGAAACCGAGGGTTTTTTAAGCCTGTACAAAAACTATAAATAATTTTTTCAAAAATAGGACACCTGCCCTAGCCAGTTTGCTCAATGGATAGAGTGTCAACCAATGGACTGATGGGTCCCAGGTTCAATTGCAGTCAAGTGGCAGGCACAATCCCCGTATGGGGCATGCGGGAGGCAGCGGATCAATGATTCTCTCTCATCATTGATGTTTCTATCTCTCTTTCCCTCTCCCTTCCTCTCTGAAATTAATAAAAATATTTTTTTTAAAAAATAGGACAACCTCATACATGTAATACCTTGTAGCGCTCTCCTTTCTATATCATTGGGCAGTAACTATTTAGTAGTTGTGTTTATATTTGCAACCACATGGGAGATATAATTCTCTGCAGGAAGCATTACTGATTTAGTGGGTAAGGGTTGCTGATTCCTGGATTTATTACTGAAGATAATTTAAAATACTTTGGTGTAGTTTTTGTGTGTGTGTGTGTGTGTGTGTGTGTGTTGTTGTTTTTTGGTAGCACATATTATTTCCAAATTGTTTTGTATAGTTTTGTTTCTATAAGCTTTTCAGCACACATCACCTCACCTGAGTTTAGAGGTCTGACTATAGAGCTCGTAGAAACATTACAGCCAAGAATATATTGTCTGAGTTCTATGACGCACCTTCTCCTGAGATGCTCGGGAGCTGACATTAAGTTAATGTCTGTGTAATTGGGCCTCATGATGCATGATCAGGGGCTCTTCATCCCATCTCAAGGAGGGTTTGGTGGAATTGCTTCTTTCACAAATCAGTGCAAAAGGGGACAGTTGGACTTTAACAAGATGTGGAAGAAGGCAAAAGAGAATAAAGACAGACTTGGTAAAAATTATGGGCTATTACATTAATTTCCCTCAAATAGTAAATATCATCATATATAATAAAAGCCTAATATGCAAATTGTCCCCTTGGGCGGGAGTTCGACCACTTGCTATGACATGCACTGACCACCAGGGGGTGGCACGGAACATGGTGAAAGTCAGTGATTTGGCACTGGCAGTGGAGGTGCTGCTGGCCCTGATGGGCCCCTGTGAGAGCAGGACCATGGCAGGATGGTGGAGCAGGTGAGCAGGCGGCTCCAGGCCAAGGTGGGGTGCCAGGCAGGGCTGTGGGGCTGCAAGGCTGGGGGCACGAGCTTGGGCCCGAACTCCACAGGCCACCCCAAGGGACCCCACACGTGCACCAATTTTGTGCACCGGGTCTCTAGTATTTTTTCTAAGGAAGGATTAAATGGAGGTCATTATAGTGGAGTAGAAACCCCCAATTTTCTTTCATTCATTTATTCATGGTGATTGAAGACCTCCAGTGTGCTAGCAACCTTGTTTGATCTGTGGTCAGGAGGAAGAGCTAAGGAGATGTAGGAGCATGGTTCTCAATCTCCCAAGGGGCTCCCCAGAAGAGGGACACTCACCTGGAGTGCTAGCAGGTAAACACAGAAACTGTCTCCTAGCTTTTCCCCCATTCACTGCTGCTCAACCAGATTGCTCACTGTCTTGGCAGATATATCTGAGTGTCTACTGAGCACAATTTTCAGGGTCCTCTGATTAGGACAGACACAGAAGAGAATTATGCATACTACCTAGTTAATTATAAATCAAATGTGTGAATCCCAGAAAACAGGAAACGAAGATGGTTTTCAAGTTAAATTAGTGGAATTGTCATCTTCTTTAAAGAGTCGATAAAAAGGGAAGAGAGCTTGAATTACAGCATGACGAATTTAGGCTAGAAGCAATGCACCTATGTCCTAATAGCAAAGGTGGATCAATAGCAGAGAGACTATTAGAAAGAGGCTCATTAAAAAAAAAAATGGTGGAGTGATTAAATCTTATTTTTGCCTAAGGCCAGGGAGATGGACTAGATGGTGTTTAAAGGTTATTTCCTACCTTAGAAGAATATGCCTTCTAGGTGGGCAGAACCATTTAGATGAGGCCCTAATTTCTTGTTCAAGGTCTATTTCCCTTACTAGACCTGAGCTTACTATAGGCAAGGGCTCTATCTGTTTACACCAGTACAGGGAACAGGTAGATGCTGGGTCAGTGTCTGACTGGAGGTGCTCAGTGGAGGACGGGCTTCCATGACTGATGGGGCAGGCGAGGCTGCCCAGGGAATTTTCTCTGCCCATGCAGACAGGCCACTGTTTCACAAAGCTCTAAATATGGAAACTCAGCTAATGAACATATAGATTGCCTATCGTTAGATTGACGCATGTTCTTTACATTCCGTGCAGTGTTATCACTAAGCTCCTCTAAACTGTGAGCTCCGCTGCTGCGTTGGAGCTAGAATTCTGTACTGTGTCCCACAATGTGCTGTTACAGCGATAACGTAAAGCAGATGCAGGGTGCAGAGTCCGTGATGACCCGCAACCACAGTCGTGACCCCTACAGCTGGTGGGAGCCCTTTTGGGCTATAAAACTAAATGATGACAAGGAAGTTGTGGGAATTAGCTGTGGTTCCTTCTCACCTATGGGACTTTGCAGAGTGGGGTGTAGACGGGTTGCTGAATGTTTACTGCGAGGAAGCCAGAGCCTTAAATGACCCCTTTGACCCCATATTTTAGAAGCTCTGGTGATTTAAAAGTGCCCTTTTCACACCACACTGTTTTGGATTCAAGCAGCAGTGGAGTCGGCTAAAATATGCTCCAACATAAGGCCCCATTAATAAACAGGTTGACATTTTAAAAGAAAGACACCACCAGTGTCACCCACTGGAAAGTGCACCAGGCTACTTTCCACTTTGCTTTCAGCCCCATGACTAAGATGCGGACTGACCTTGAGCAATTTCCTTAATTTCCTGGGGCCTCAGTTTCCTCATTTCTAACATAAATTCTTGGATTCTCTCTCACTGTAACATTTTATGAGTCAATAAAATTTCTCAAACTTCCAAAGCAGTTGTTTTCACAATTCTGTTCCCACTTCCAATAGTCTGTTCTAACCATATTTTTAAAAAACTGCTATTTTCACAGTCACTCAAGTTCTTTCTCACCACTTCCCGACAGCATTCAAGAAAAAGGAGAAAGTCATTATTTAGAAATGGCTGAACTCAAATATCACTCCTCGCATGCCCGGAAATGGGGTGACCTTTATTTGGCATCGGTACGAACGGGAAGAAAGCATTTATCTCCTTTCTGGAGATTGGGCAAAAATACCGCCTGGGCAGATGCCTAATAAGTGTTCCTCAAATAACTGCCCACTAGGCACGCATTGCTGGTCCCCATGTGGCCTAAAACGTGTGTTTCGGTGGCCCCTCTTTCTTGCCGTCCCTAAAAGAAGTGATGCCCTGGTAGAGCCCACACTATGCTTTCTTTCCCAGGACTGAGCTTCCTGTGCTTTCCCCTTCCTTCATAGGGGGACAGCTGCCAAGGGAGAGAAGGAATGCCGTGCCAGGAAGGTGGGAGGTGAGAAGAGCACATGTGGGCATATCTTGCCTTGCATGAACAGGATTTATGTTTTATTTGCATGGAATGAAAGCTTAATATAAGCATCTTGGGAAAATAAGACACACACACACACTTTAAAACCAAGAACATAAGCAGGAAGTTTAAATATAGCAACAGAAACATTTTTTAAAAACAGGTGTTCTATAGAACTTCCCTTCAGATCCTCCACCTATTCGCTCCTGTGACTCTCAGACATGTGTTGTATACCATTTGGGATTGACTGGATTTAACCATGGAAACAGCATGCCCTCTTAGTGCCTGGTGATGCTACATGTCAGCGTGGTGGAATTCTCAGTGGGTTGACTTGTGCCTGGGTTGTTTGAATGAAGAGCCTGCTAAGGCAAGTGCAATGGAAAAGCAGACAGCACAGTCTCGTGAGGCAGGCGAATGGAGGGACATAGAGTTCAACGGAGTAGATGGATGAAATGCCCAGAGTGATAAAGTGAGATGGATAGGTTTAAATGAACTTTTCATTTTATGCTCTCACAGATGAGAACAATTAGAATTTCACAAATTAAAATTGGGAAAGATAGTAACTATGCCCATGTGTTTATTGTCCTTATAAACCAGCAAGTAAATAAAAAGGTAATGTCCCTTAGCAAATCTAGGATGAAATGTTTCTTAGCATCTGTGTTTAGTGGTTGAAGGTTAAGTATAAACAATAAGTTCTATGAGTATATATTGCTTATGTTCAATTTTTAATGAGGAAATACATATTTTCACTGTGATTGGCAGGAACAATCTAAAGATATCAATAAAATATGGGGGCCTAAAGGTATAGAGCAGAAAATACAAGAGGACACAATGTGATTTTTCTTGAAAATGAGGTGAGACAGAGCAGCTGCATGTGTCCACAAGACAGAAGAGATTTCTCCCAGAGGAGGAGGCCTGTGACTTATGAGAGAGAGAGAGAGAGAGAGAGAGAGAGAGAGAGAGAGAGAGAGAGAGAGAGAGAATGAGGCAAGTGCATGGCAGGAAGGCTGTGAAATCATTAACAGCTTTCCTCCGCAGCCTTCATGGCAGAGGTTAATAGTCGCAGGATGCTAATACAGTAACAGTTAATGAGCAAGTGGGTGAGTTCCCATCGGGAGCAGGCAGGTTAAGACACACTTCAGTAATTGACTGTGTTTGAATCCTTGAGGTTTGATGAAACTCCCTTCAGAGTCCGAAAGGAAACAGCTGAAGGTGCAGCAGAGTGAGTGGAGTGGACTGGAGTATTTAGGAAGGATGTGTGTGGATGGAAAAGGCTACATTGGCTGTTGCATCAGAAGGGAAATGTATAAAAGGCTGCAGGGGAGGGTAGTAGAGCAATCATGTAAAGAATCATGGACTTGTGTTCTGAGGGGATCAGTAAGAAAAAAAAAGCAGAGTTGAGATCTAAATGGAAAGCTTGGCCAGTCTTACCCCACCTTCTGCAAACCCCTGGTATTGATATCGGTTTCCTGTACAGTTTTGAACACTCCAGATTCCGAAACCTACACCTCAGGCTGGCCTAATAAATGTGGTTGCTTAGAAGGAAATGATCAACTTTGAATTTAAAAGCTGGGAGCTCCTTTACCAAGCAAGGGACTGCTGGTATCACCACAACATCTCCAGTTTCTTGGTCAGTGATGGGAACAGAGTCAAGGATTGCACTTAAGCATTTGGCAAAACTTCAGTTCCAGCAGGGGGAAGTGTTGGTGGGTTTGTAGCCCTATCTCTTTGGTGCTGTGTGCAGTGTCCCACCAGAGGTAGCACAGGGCTGGGCGATTTCTCTGTGTCAGTTAGAAGATACCACACTTTGACTTTTTTCTTAGATTTGTAGTTTTCTTTGTTGTTTTTTTAAATGATTTTGTTTCATGTCACGAAGGCAAAAGCCCTATACCCACTTGGAGGGTCAACGCTTAACCAGAAGTATCGAGAGGTTGTTCCTTGGGTCATAGTCAAGGGCAGTTGAAACAAGGGCAAAGGGCATGACCCAAAATAGAAGTCACATCAGTCATTTAGTTTATTGTCAAAAGGAAAGTACCAAACTCCCTACGGGGATGGAATGGTTTCTCTTCAGCCTTGTTTAGTGTACATTTGGATAAATTCTATTGAGGGCACTAGTTTTCTGGGACATTGTGGAGATGAGGTGTCGGAAACAACAATGCCAATGCCCCAAATAATAACGTAAATAGTGTCCGTTATGTGCCTGCCATCCGGTGTGAACTGAAGGTGCATACTCTTTCAAGCCTCACATTAACTGAACAGCTTGGCACTGTTCTGACTCTCATTTTTAAATAAGAATATTTCAACTTCACCATGTAAGTGACCTGTCCAACATTTCACCTTGAGCAAGTAGCTTGAGACCCAGGCAGTCTAAAGGAAGTCCAGAGTTTCACTCTTAACCACTACCCTGCACAGGTTTCAGGAAATTGTATTCAAAAGGTAGACATAAAAGAAAATAGTGAAAAATGAAGGTAGAACTTTTGAAGATAATGATAACTTATATCGTTCATTCATGTGGATAAGTGATGGAAGGAAAACATAATAACCAACAAATATGTAAAAATGCGTAATGAGATTGCTAAGGGGAAAGCTATCAATCATTTTTATGGGTAAAATTGGAAAGAAATGAGCTTTTAGTGCTATAGAAATAGGGTTAAGTAGCAGATAGGACTCATCGGTGATAAAATATCACTGCTGAAAGGAACATCCTCAGATCCAAACCCATCATTTTTCAAATGAAATTGAGGTTCAGGGAGGAAAGGTGACATTTCCAAAGTCACTGATTGAGTTTGCTGCACTGCTGGGGCCTGAATCCAGTGCTCCAGTAGCTCAGTCCCAAATGTGTACCATTTAAGTCTTACAATTATTAGTGTAAACAACTCAAATAGATGTATTTGTGTACATCTGTGTGTGTGTGTGTGTGTGTGTGCACGCGTGTGTGTATCGGGGGGCAGGTGCATGCTTGTCTGAACTAGCAATGAAAAGTGATCCAATTAACAATACCAGAGCCAAGGGCACATTCATGGAGACAGTAGAAGACAGGAACGAAGTGGTGGCGGGAGGTGTATTAAAGCAAAACACAGTTTGAGCTTGGACTTTGAAATCAAGATCCTGAGGAAAGAGCCAAATGAAGTTTCTTAGACAAATATTTGTAGGAAATTAATTAACAACACAAAACAACTTCATATTTTCTTTTTTTCCTTCCCTTATCCTTTGTTCTATGTCAGTTCCCAGAGCTAAGAAGTCTCCTGCAGAAAAGGTGGGGTGAGGGTGGGGAGGATGGAAATGGGAAAAAATAGTCAGCTTAGAGTGACTCATTGTTAATAACCTCAGCTTTCTCCTATAACCATTGCATTCCTTGCTAAGATTTTACAAAATCTTTAAAGTCACTTTAAAAAATATATAATTTCCCCCAAAAAACTCCTTTTTCTCCCCAATTTTCAGAGTCAAGGTATGCTCTGAGGTGTCTGGGTTATATGCAGTTGAGGATGTCAGTGACTGATTCAAATGCCAGCTTCAGGACTTTTTATTTTCTGTCACACTCTGCCACCCAGTGTCCGAGGGACATCCTACTTCTCTTGCTGTCTCCCTGCTTGGCCCAGCATACACCCCCCTGTGAGATTTGAAGCCCCAGGGGAACAGTCTTCCATTCACAGCCAGAAATACCCTTGGATGTCAGGGGCCCGCCTTTCCACACGCCACAAACTTTGCTTTTAGTATTTTTTTCTCGAAGTTAAAACAAAAAGAAAAAGTGATTTTTATAAATACCCATTCATTTGCAATATCCCTATGACCGGAGGCACTGTTAAGAATACAAACATCAACAAAATACGAAAAATGATCACATTAGATTCACATGTCTGTACTGGGAAAACTATTGTAAATAAGCATTTGAGATGCAACTTTCTTTTTCTAAGCCATGGAAGAGCATTCATTTGAACACTTACATAAAAAGTATTGCATCTAATTTGATCAAAAGGGAAATGACATTTGAGAATATAATTTACGTGGCATTTAAAATAAACAGGAAGGCTTTTTGCAAGTTGGCTACAAGCATAAGAATTTCCTATCCTGTTGCTACAATACAATTTTTGCTTTTTAAATTCGAGTGCCCCCAGTTCAGGAGTATTTGGGGAGCTGGAATGTAAATCAACTCAGTGGCAGCCCATTGTCATGCCTGGATTCTGGACTCACTGCCTGGGCTTCATCCCAGGTCTGTGTTTTACTTGTTGTACATCCTTAGACAAGTTTTGTTAACTCTGTGAATTTCAGATTTGCCATTTGTAAAATGGACCAACTACATATGGTTGTTGGAGGGACTAAATAACATAATGTACATAAAGTGTCTGGTGCAGAGTAACAAATGAGCTCAGTAAAATGAAATAGTATATAACGATCAGATTGTTAATAATCAGTAGATAGCATTAAAATGGGGATCCTAGTCGATCAAGTGGTTGACCCAGGTTCACTCTCTCCAGTGACTCCCCTCTGGGAGGGTATGACTGGGAGCAGGTATGGTTACTTTATTTGAAATTCTTATTTCAAGTGGATTGTTGGAAGATTATTGACATACTAGAGGCCAGGTGCATGGATTCATGCAATAGTGGGGTCCCTTGGCCTGGCCTGCGGGGATCTGGCTGAAACCGGCCTGGTGCACAGATTCGTCCAGGTTGTGTCTGGCCATTCTTGCCCAGCCCCGACCAATCAGGGCCGGCCTGCCAGGGATGGACCGCAGGAGGTTGACTGGCCTGGGAGGGACTGTGGGAGGGTTCCAGGGCATGTCCGGCCCATCTCGCCTAGTCCCTCGGCAGGACCCCAGCAGCAAGCTAAGCTACCGGTCAGAGTGTCTGCCCCCTGGTGATCAGTGCATGTCATAGCAACTGGTCAAACTGTCAAATAAATGGTCGAACACTTACAATAGTAGGCTTTTATTATATAGGATGCCCAGGGTTCATCAGGAGTAATTCCCCACTCACCCATTAGGCCCATTTTCTGCATTTCCATCTGCACTCAGATGAGGAGCAGCTACTCTGCCTTTGTAGCACAGAAGTCCCTGTAGACAATCAGCCATGTTCCTGAACAACTTACGTAGAAAAGCAGGCAGCAGGACAGATTTGGCTTACAGGCCGCATTGGGCCAACCCTTACTCCCGGGAATTATGCAAGGAAAGGGGGGTGGGCTAACAGAAAAGGTGAGCTCATTCATTACAGTGGAGCTGAAGACCAGCAGAATTGTAAGCCTGATCAAGTAAAAAGAGTTTCGTGAGAATATACTCTTATGCCCATCCTGTGCTAGGCATTGTTGGAAATAGCAAAACACAGACATTTGAGCCAGAGTCTGTGTTCTTAGATATTAAAATTGACTCGTGGCAAAGTTAGCGGAGACCAGTCGCTCGTTAGTGGCAGTGGCCCCAAAAGTGTGGCTCGGATTTCTCTCTATTAGATGTGTGAGTTGTTGAGAACAGGGTTTCTAACCACAGTGATGAACACTAGAGGAAATAAATTAGCTTTATTCTGAAGAGCTCAAATGTTTGCTTAGTATTGTTTTATTTATCTCCTTTATATTATTTTGAGCTGGAAGTTAAGTCAGAAAGATACTGAATCATGTGCAGAAAAGAAATTCCAGAGAGATCACTGGGTAAATTAGAAACAAATTCAGAATTTGAAGCCGTGCTTGCTTTCATATCAGTTCAAAGCTATTCTTCCCCGTATGCCTGCCCCCCTTAATAAAATTGGCTATTTTCACTGTTTTACGAAATTACTCTTGGGGTGGAAAGTAGCTAGTTCTAAGAACCACAGTACTTTATACAATATTGTGCTTGTCTTAGGAACTAATATTCAATAATACTAAAACAGTAGAAAAAAATCATTTTCCATAAATGTTTGTTTAAGGCCCCTTTTCAGGTACATTATGTCTTTACTAAGACACTGCCAAGTGTGGCTCTGATGAATCGCTACCAAGTTTTCTCAGAGAAATGTCTGCAAGTACTTTATAACCTAGGCATCTTCTATAAACAATTAAATACCAATTTATGCTTTTATTCATCATAATCTCTTAAAAAGTTACCAAAAAACCTGACAATTGCATAACAACTGCTACTCTGAAACATAATAAATTTCTTTTTCTTAGCTTACCACAAATATATAGTCTGAATTGCATGAATTATTTTGAAAGAATCAATATGAAGATTTTAATTATAGCCAAATATCCTTAATTACAAGACTGTATTATTCAAATAAAACTAGAGTGTTAAACACATCATCTGCTATTAGTTATTTAATGTGAATAGTTCAGTTATAGGTTTTTTTTTCAAATTTTAATATTTATTCATTAAGAAAATTGACCTTTTAAGGAATATCTGTTTCTGTATTTAACTCAGTAGCAATTAGCAATACGTTTACTTGCAAAGTTTTCTTGAAATATAACTCTAAAATTGTGGAGAAATGTCAACACTTTAGAATAAGTGGCTAATCATTTTAATTCTCTTGGTATTCACTGCAGAATCATTAATCATGATAGAGTAATTTGATCCTAATATGGATGTAATATATAATTCTGCAGAGATCCAGCTATAATTTAGTAACAATTACTGTCCACTTATTATAAACTGATGCCAAAAACCTTAATGCAATTATTTTAATGCATTTTGGTCACATTATACAATGGCATTAAAGTTTGCAGATGTTGCAAAAACTTTAGATTGATGTGGCTGATTAAAAACACATTACACTGGAAATTTTTTTACTTGAGGTGTTTATGCTGGTATTTCACAAGGCGCCCCTTATTCCATTTTTGGAATAGTTCTACTTTGCTGCAGTGCTTTTCTTGGATCTATCTTTTCCCTGCATATTTGCTTGGAGAAAGCAAATGGTTTTGTTTCATAAGTGGGTGTAACTTTTGAAAAGGATATAATAGAAAGATTGTCAAAAGGCAACGACTTTTCCGGTGAGTTGCCCACATGAAGGTTTTGCAGGGATCCCAGGTCACCCAGATACAGACAATGCACCTGTTACTAACCAGGAATCTCCAACACCCCCAGCTCTGGCTAGTCCCATGTGTTCTTTCATCCTTACATCATAGAGCACTGTCAGTCAGCGAGGGCAGTGTGGGTCCATGATCCGGCCCTGCCTCTGTGAGATCAAACACATGTGACTCCACTGTGAAGCAGGAGTCCACCACTGTCATATCATTTGTATCTTTGACCTTCTTTATCTTAGGAGGCAATTCCCATGCTGTTGTCACAACTCAGCAAATGTTCAGGTAACTTCCATTTTTCTTCTTCTTGAATCCTGTTCACAGTAAAGGAGCTCATAGCCAAGTGAGAAAGGTGGGAAATGTGGCCAGGTGCCCAGTTAAGCTTGTTTTACTGCAGAAGGCTCATAGAACTTTATATTGGGGGACAAGTACAATCTGCTATACATAAGTACTATAAAGACTATGCCCCTGCCTTAGACAAACATTTATTAAGACACTTCTTCCCTGGCAGGGGTAGCTCCGTCAGTTAGAGCATTGTCCCAATATACCAGGGTTGCAGGCTTGATCCCCAGTGAGGGCACATACAAGAACCAACCAATGAGCCCTGGCCAGTTTCCCATAATGGTTAAAGTGTCATTCTGAACACCAAAGGGTCATGGGTTCAATTCTTGGTCACGGTCACGTATCTAGGTTGCAGATTTGATTCCTGGTCCAGGTTGGGGTGCATGCATGAGGCAACCAATTGATGTGTCTCTCTCACTTAGATATTTTTCTCTCCTTTCAATTTTCCTCTCTTCTTCTTCCCCCTCCTTCCCACCCTTCTCTGAAAATAAATGGAAAATATATTCTCGGGTGAGGATTAAAAAAAAAACATCAACCAATGAATGCATTAATAAGTGGAACAACAGATCAATGTTTCCCTCTCTCTCTCTTTAAAAATTGATGAAATAGCCAAAACCGGTTTGGCTCAGTGGATAGAGCGTCGGCCTGCGGACTGAAAGGTCCCAGGTTCGATTCCGGTCAAGGGCATGTACCTTGGTTGCAGGCACATCCCCAGTGGGGAGTGTGCAGGAGGCAGCTGATCGATGGTTCTCTCTCATCGATGTTTTTAGCTCTCTATCTCTCTTCCTTCCTCTCTAAAAAATCAATAAAATATATTTTAAAAAATTGATGAAATAAAAAAGACACATCTTAATAAATGTGTTCTCAATATTATTTAACTATTCAACCTCCTAATTATCATGATGTTGACACATGTATAGAAGAACATTGTTATCTGTGGAGCAAGGTATCTATATGCATTATCATCTAGTATCAATGAAATTGTATGACCTCCTAGGCTGGCACAGTCTCCCAGAACTTACCTTATTTCAGTGTCATTCCCAACACCTATGTGAGATTTACTTAACTTAATAGTAATTTAGCTATTCTACAAATAGGAAGCTATATCTATCTACCTTAAAATAATCCTCTGCAATAGACTATTTAAAAGTCAAATTGAAATGCCCTATGAGGTATCAGGAATTTTACATCAGGTTTGCCAACAGATCTTTTGTTTTAGGTTGGTCCATATTATATTGGCTGCATCTTGTCCTGGGTAACCACTTTTATTATAATGCATTTCTAGAAATATATAGCTAAAGGGATATAGGATAGGTATTATATACCGACTAGAGGCCCAATGCATGAAATTCGTGCAGGATGGGGGGGTCTCTCAGCCTGGCTTGTGCCCTCTCACAATCCAGGATCCCTTGCTCCTAACCGCCCACCTTCTGGCTCCTTACAGCTTGACTCACTGCTCCTTAGTGCTGCTGCGAAGGCGGGAGAGGCTCCCGCCACCCTCCACTGTGCTCACCAGCCATGGGCCTGGCTTCTGGCTGAGAGGCGCATAAATTGGTAGTCACTCTAGTGGTAATTTTGCAGCATCTGTTAAAATTTAGACTGTGCCTGTCTTGTGCCCAAACAATTCTGTTGCTTAATGTTCGCCCTAGAGTTTCAGTCCTACCATGTTCACAAGGGGCACAGGAAGGGGTGTGCGTGGCAGCTTTGTTTGCATGATTGAACCTCATGAAATTCTGATATTTGAACAATTTGGACTCATTGACAAGGCAATTTCATGGGTTCAAGGTAATCATTAGAAAACAAAACTTTTCATTAATAGGAGATAAAATGTAATATTCATGACTTATTTATTCATCATGTGCCTACTATAATGTTATCTATTGTTGCATAACAAACTATCCCAAATCTCAGTAGCTTAAACAACAGTGATTTAGTATTTCTCACAATTCTTTGGGCTGTTCTGGCTTAGCTGAGTGGTTTTTCTGCACTATATAGTATCACCTGAGATTACCTGGAACTTGGTTTGGGACTGGCTGAGTTCCCTTCCCTTCTCTTTCTCTCTCTCTCTTTCTCTCTATCTCTTCCCCTCTCCTTTCCCTCCTTCTCCTCCCCTCCCCTGAATGGTCTGTCATAATTGAGTAGTTTACTTTGAGCTTTTTATATATGCTGCTTGAATTCCAAAAGGGCATAAGCAGAAGATTCAAGGCCTCTCAAGACCTGAACTCAGAAGTTCTAGATTCTAATTTTCACCAGATTTTATTGCTCAAAATCCATCAGATGGGCAGCCCAGGTTTATATATTGATAGCAAGAATTGTTGATAGCCATCTTTGGAAATTATTTGCCACATATACCATGGAATATGGTGGAACATATGAATTAATTAGTATAGATTTATGAGGCATATTCTCAAATATAAACAAAATGCAGAGTAATATGTGGTGTTAGCTTTCTATTGCTGTAGAACCAGTTAACCACAAACTTAATGACTTAAAATAACCCTGTTTATTATCTCTCACTTATATAGTTCAGAAATTTGAGTGGACATAGCTAGGTTCTCTGCTTAGGATCTCACGGGGCTGAAGTCAAGGTGTCAGCCAGGCTGGGTTCTTACCATGAGGCTCTGGGGAGGAATCTGCTTCCAAGCTCCTTCAAGTTTTTGGCAGAATTGGGTTCCTTTTGGTTGTAGGACTGAAGTCCCCTTTTCCTTGCTGGCTGTCAGTAGGGGGGGGGGGGGGGGAAGAGGGCGGATACTCTCAGCTTCTAGAAGCCACCAGCAGTCCTTGGACCCTTCCCTTTTCAAAGCCAGCAAACTCTTTTCATGCTTTGAATCTCTCTGACTTCTCTTCTGTTTCTTCATAGAGAATACTCTGCTTTTAAAGGGCATGTGTAATTAGATTAGGCCCACTCAAATAACATCTTTTGATTAACTTAAAATCAATTCATTAGCAACTTTAATTATATTTGCAAAACTCCTTTTGCCACATAACACAATCAGGATGTGATAGCTCATCGTATTCACAGTTCTGGGAATAGTCAGGAAATTTTAGGGGAACATTTTAGCATTCTACTTACTACATATGGAAGCACAGATAGCACCCAAGACAGTACCAAATGCATATGAATATGAATATATATATATATATATATATATATATATATATATATACTAATAAAAGGGAAAAATGGTAATTAGCGTACGACCGCTACCCTTCCCATTGGCTAATCAGCATATCCTTATGCAAATTAACTGTCAGCCAAGATGGCGGCCGGCAGCCAGGCAGCTTGAAGCAAACATGAGGCTTGCTTGCTCCTGTGACTGCGGACTCCAACGTTCCCCGCCTCACTTGCCCAACTCTCAACTGCAACTCTAAGCAACTATTACTATGTTGCAAATAAGAAGCTAAACAAAACCGGCTGTCAGTCAGCCCGGGACCGCAACATTGTATCCATGTTTTCAGCAGCGAAGCCTCAGAGCTAAAGCTGGCCCAGAATAAAAAAAAAAAAAGAACACAAGGAGCGGTTGGGAGCTTTAGTCACTCGCCAGCTGGAAAACAGCCCTCAGCCCCTCAGCCATCCTGGCCAGGCACCCCAGTGGGGACCCCCACCCTGATCCAGGACACCCTTCAGGGCAAACCAGCCGGCCCCCTACCCATGCACCAGGCCTCTATCCTATATAGTAAAAGGGTAATATGCCTCCCAGCACCGGGATCAGCGTGACAGGGGGCAGCGCCCAAACCCCCTGATCAGCCCTGCTCTGTGCCTGATAGGGGGGAGCTCCCTAATCCCCCGATTGCCCTGTGGCTCTGTGTGTGACAGGGTGCAGCGCACCAACCCCCTGATAGGCCCGGCTCTGTGTGTGACAGGGTGCGGTGCCCCAACCCCCCGCCCCCACAGGCCCTGCTCTGTGTGTGACAGGGTAGAACCATAACCTCCCCATTGGCCCTGCCCTGAGTGTGACAGTGGCGGTGCCCCAATCCCCTGATCAGCCCTGCTCTGTGGCTGATAGAGGGTGGCGCCCCAACCCCCCTCCACGGGCCTTGCTCTGTGTGTGACAGGGTAGAGCCATAACCTCCCCATTGGCCCTGCCCTGAATGTGACAGGGTGCAGCACCCCAACCCCCTGATCTGCCCTGCTCTGTGTGTGACAGGGGGCGGTGCCCCAACTCCCCTATCGGCCCTACTCTGTGAGTGACAGGGGGGAGCTCCTCAACCCCCTGATGGGCCCTGCTCTGTGAGTGACAGGGGGCAGTGCCCCAACCCCCCTGATGGACCCTGCTCTGTTAGTGACAGGGGGCAGCGCCCCAACCCCCTGATCGGCCCTGCTCTGTGAGTGACAGGGGGCAGCACCCCAACCCCCTGATTGGCCCTGCTCTGTGAGTGACAGGGGGCAGCGCCCCAACCCCATGATCGGCCCTGCTCTGTGCGTGACAGGGGGTGGCGCCACAACCTCCCCATCGACCCTGCCTTGAGTGTAACAGGGGGCGGTGCCCCAACCCCCCAATCGGCCCTACCCTGAGCGTGACTGAGGGTGGCATCACAACCTCCCGATCCGCCCTGCTCTGTGCATGATGGGGCGGCGCCCCAACTCCCCAATCGGCCCTGCTCTGAGCCTCACCAGGGGCTGCACTTAGGGATTGGGCCTGCCCTCTGCCACTCGGGAGCAGGCCTAAGCCAGCAGATCGTTATCTCCCGAGGGGTCCCAGACTGTGAGAGGGCACAGGCTGGGCTGGGGGAGCCCCCCCCCCAGCCCCCAAGTGCACAAATTTTTGTGCACCAGGCCTCTAGTATATATATATATAATGAAATATACATAGAAAGTTTACTAAATTAACTATCCTAGTTACCTCTGGGGAGTAGACCCAAAATTTGAAAGACAGGTAATATTTAGTCTTAATAAGAATGTTTTATTTAACACAGACATTTTGTTCCTGCAGTAATATAATTAGGAAGTAAAATAATGTGTTAAAATAAAATTTGAGGGGTCAAGCACTCCATTCCCTCACCCTATGTAGCACTAACTCTGCCTGCACCAGTGACAGTGGCGCCCCCTATATATCTCATATCTTGACACTGTCTTCTACTATATGACTGCCTGATATAATTCATCACATATAGTTCATCCCCGCCGTGTCCAGGGCCAAAATTCACCAGTCAGTGCTTTTATAGGCACAAAGTTTTCATAATATTAAAATCTTCCACATTACTTGGCAACTAGCCACTGCCTCAAGCTCCCTATGTTTCCTACAACCAACTAGTGTGTCCTCACTTTCCTAAGACTTGGAACACCAAGGCACTCAGACCTCCTGCAATCTAGCAAGTGAATGCCTAACCCTGAACGCTCCAGCGTTCGTTCAGTCGTTTCTCTCTCCCTGGACAGTGTTCTCCTGCCTCACTGATGGTTTCGTATTGTGGACATTACTTTTTGCCTAGTCTAAGTTCTTGAAGTATGAATTTACAAGGTAGCATCTTTCACGGGCATCTGTCCTTCTCCTCTATCAAATGGTAAATGAACAGGAACCAAAACTCTTTTCTTCCCAAACCCTGATAGTAATTGGTACGCGTCCCACCCACTCGGACGCTGTACCTGCAACCACAGCAGAGATCTTTATATGTGCTCACCTGTACCTTTGAGAAGGACGAAAACTCACACTGCGTTTCCATGAGAAATAAAGTCTCTGCATTCGTGAGGAGAGGTTGAGCACATCATTAGATGCTGTGATGTTTGCTTATAAAAACCTCACTGAGAGAAGGCTTTGTTTCCCCGTTTCCACAGTGAGTAGCATAATGTTTTATTGACTTTGAGCTTTGCTCATAAATCATTGCCAGATATCAAACTTCCTAAATAGGAAACTTGGGCAAGTTCAGGCTATTTCAAATGGAATGGTTTTTGCATTTAAAAGTAACCCAGGGAATCAAGCTCCCAAGCAATCTGCAGAGAAAATAAGGCCCTCTGTATATAGAATAAAAGCATTCAGTTGGTCAGGACTAGATGGGCACAACATAGGTGGTGGTGGTGTTTTTTATTGAATGAAAAAGGTGATTTATTTCTGGCCTTCAGTAAAGCCAGTATTAACAATAGTAATAAATAATATTTATACAAGTTATCATGTCTCAGGTACTCTGTTAAGCTTTAACCTGCTGCAAGAACTCCATGAGGAAGGGGTTGGTTATCATTCCCATTTGACAGATGAGGAAATTAAGGCATAGAGCTCTGAAGTAAATTAACCAAATTCATATAACTAGAAAGAGGCAGGAACCTCTGCCTCTAATAAAACCCAAAAACCCATCTGGTGCCTGAGCTCCTCGGTGAGGTAGTGTCTCGCTCAGATTGCACTAGTTTGCAGTCTTCTCCCAAAGTTGAGCCCTAAACGCCCATAATTCTGTGTTTGCCCTCTCGTTAGCCATTGGCTGGACTAGGTTCATAGACATGATGTTCCTGAAGCAAAACCAAGTGCAATGACCCATTGTAAGAAACATGGGCTAAACTGTCAAAAATGCCAGCGGCTTACTGGCCATATTAGTTTTCTTAAAATAACAAAGGTTCACTCTGTCATAGTTTTGGAGGCTAAAAGCCAGATATCAAGGTGTCAGCGGGATCATGTTCCCTCTGAATGTCCTAGGGGAGAGCTTTTCCTTGTTTTCTTACAGCTGCTGGTGTTTGCCAGCAGTCCTTGGCATTTTTTTGGCTTGTAGTGGCATCGCTCCAGTTCCTGCCTGTCTGCTCATGGCCTTCTTCCCTCGGTGTGTGTGCTCCATGTGTTCAAACCCCCACTCTTTATAAGGACATTCAGTAGTCATTAAATTTCAGGCCCACCCCAATCCATTGTGACCTCATTTTAATTTGACTACATCTGCAAAGACTCTATTGCCAAATAAGGTAATATTCACCAGTTCAAGGTGGACATAAGTTTTTGGGTGTTTTTTTTGGGGGGGGGGGGGGGTGTACAATTCAACCTATTAAACTGGCCAAAAAATTGTGTTCAAATGCTGAATCAGGGGTTGGAGTGATGAAACCATTAAAACAGATATTTGAAATACAGTGTGTAGAAGAGTCTACATGCCAAAAAATTTCTTTATTTCAGAAAAGATCATTTGCTATAAAACTGAATGACAAATGCTTTTATTTTAACCAAAACACCTGTAAATGGTTATATTTAAGTATTCTCTCATAATGTGTTTATGTACACATTTTTCCATTCTGGACACTATGCTGGGCTGAGGAGAAAACAATGGTGAGGGAATATACTCAGAGGTCCTTCTCTCAAGGAGCTTCTGTTCCTGTGCGGAAACTAATGTTTGCCACAGAATCACAGGAGTAAATGTTTAGCTTTAAAGTGAGGTGAGTGCTCTGCAGAATAGAAAACATTTCTATCCCAGATGGTGTAAAGGAAGCTGAAGGTTTCCATGGGGAAGAAAAGCTTAAGCTAAGATCCATAGCCTGGGTGAAATTGGAGGAGCTGAGTGGAGTATTCAAGAGAGAGAGAATAGACATGTTTTATTCTATCATTTCCCCCCATCCAACCCAGTTTAGGGACTATAAAAACCTTAGTGGAAAACAAACACATAAACCAAGCACGATATTAAACTTTGTTCTGCCCTGGCTGGTGACTACCTCACCTGTGTGTTAGTTTCCTTTGGTTGTTATAACAAATGACCACAGGCTTCGTGGCTTAAAACAAGAGAAATGTATCTTCTCCCATTTGTGTAGGCCAGAAATTCAAACTCAAGGTGTCCTCAGGGTTGTAGTCCTGTCTGCTCTATGGGGAAACTCTGTTCTTTGCCTTGTATAGCTTCCCGTGGCTGCCAGCAGTCTTTGGTTTGTGGCTACATCACTCCAGTCTCTGCTTCCATAGTCACATTGCCTCCTTCTCTGTATCTTTCCTCCTTCATGTCTCTTAAATCTTCCTTTTTCTTTCCCTTATAAGGATATTTGTCATTGGATTTAGGGCCCACCTGAATAATCCAGGATTATCTATATGGAGGCCCTTAACCTAATCACAACCTCAAAGCCACTATTTTTCTTTTCTAAATAGGATTACATTCACATGTTTTGGAATATGACTTAGGTATATTTGCAGGTTACCACACCTGGCATGTGGAAGATTCAGAGTGCTACAGGGGAAACCTGGAACACAAAATAGAATGAGATTGCTGCTCTTCCAAAAAGTATCCCACAAAGCAAGGTCCTAATTAGGAAAGCACTGCCCACTAAGTGATATTTTTAAAACAGTTGGGGCTTTGCTTTTATCACCATTATCATAGGTGTGCCATTGGGTTTTAATGGGTAGGAGCTGGGAAAGCTAGATGTCCTTCAACATACACTAAAGAGACCCAAAGAAGGAATCCCTCTGCTTCTGCTGGACATTCATGTATCTACAAGTAAATGTCTAGAACCTAACTCTATTTTGCATATACACAGAAAATATGTTTTGCTAGTGTCAATATACACTGATCCCCCGTCCCCGCATAGGCCTATTTTGTAAAGTGAGGGTACTTTATCCTGAGCTTAAGAATAGTCTCACCATTTTGGTGAACTGTTTCACCAACAGGATCATCATTTGTACCATCCCAGTTGACACTCCTGTTTTCAGTATACATTGGTAGTTACCACTACAAATACATCATAGAGGAGATGGGAGACTCTAATTAAGACAAAAAATCAAACATCATTAAATTATCGGAGACAAGTGGAGTTCATTGAGCTTTAGTATTATTGAAGCTTGTTTTAAAAATATTTCATATTTTTGCCATGAATAAATATATATATACACATACATATATATGCTTATAAATATATATATATATAATTTGCATATGTAGATATATGGGCTTCTATTAATTTTTTAGTGTATTTTTTATTGATTTCAGAGAGGATGGGAGAGGGAGAGAGAAATGGAAACATCAGTGATGAGAGAATCATTGATGGGCTGCCTCCTGCACGCCCCACACTGGAGATTGAGCCTGCAACCCAGGCATTTGCCCTGACTGGGAACTGAACCGTGCCCTTATGGTTCATAGGTCGACGTTCAACCACTGAGCCACGCTGGTTGGGCTATGTATATAATTTTGGTAGCCCTCATAAGAAACCTTTAGTATGCAGATCACTTATATATTATTTACTTACTTTGGTTTTTCTGTATTTGTTCTCTTATTCTTATTCTGTCCCAGGAGGTCACTACAGATTCACTTTCAGCTTCTTGCACTCCTCTTTCACTTTCACACTCATCTTTTATTTCCCATGGCCTATTGAGGAGGGTAGGGTCCAAAGTGTTTTAGTACTTAGGATGGAATGCCCACCACAGCAGGTGGTGGGATTTTAGGGTCAGAGATGGTTCCCCTGGCATTTATCATGACTCTGTTGCACATTTTTCCTGGATGGAGGGAAAATGTTGACTCTTGACTTATAAATAAGGATCAGGTCATTACTGAGACTATCTGCTCCCTCGGGTCTCCATTTTAGCTGCCTCTAAACCGTCTCAGCTAGCTCTCTCTAATTAAGGCTGTTTTCTTCTATTTCTTCTCATATACAAATAAGTCCCAGCTATTATTATTTATCTAAACCCCTATTGTTATTTCAGTTTCAACATTTACCTCTGTTCTTGTGCAGTCTTATATAGAATGTTAAAAAAAATCATTTTTCTTTTAAATCCAGAATTATTTATTACAATTATAGGTAGTTGCACATTTCTGTATTCTAGTATAGCCTTTCCAAATACATATTATTTTATTACAAATAACTTCCCATTTATTTCTCCTTTGTATTACAGTTAGGGCACCGTATTGATTTTTTTCTTGAAATAATGTTGTGGGTAAGTTATATTATCTGTTAATTTCATTACAGGATAGTAAAGGGAGCATTGCATAATATTTGTTATAAAATGAAACATTGCATCTGATAGGGTTGAAAACCATTACCGTAAATAACATGACACAGTTTAATATGTGAGAACACACATTTGTTAAGCAAAGGCAGAAGCCACAGCCTCAGTCTGGGTGGTGAGAGGAGGAGGAGAGGAAGAGGGGAGCTGGGGAGGGCAGGGAGAGCTGGGCCAGGCAGGTCCATAGGAGTGGAGACCTGGACCTTCATTTGAAAAGAAGAGGGATGAGAGGTCTTGGGCAAAAAAAGCAATTATATTCCATGTTTGAGGGACTGCTGATTGGAAAGTAGGAGACAAGAACTAAATGTCCTTAGAAATACCCATAATTTAGGCTCCTGTAAAACTGAACGAGCTGTGCCTTATCAGGAGGTCATACTGAGTTAATGTCCCCAGAAGTCAAAGAGCATGATGCCACTTCTATGAAGCTACAGAAGGTGTGTAGGATTCAGCAACAGGCTTTGTTCAGGTCCTATGCCAACTCTAATGCGTGGACTATCGTCATCTTCATGTCAGCCTGTGCATTTGGCATTCTAGGAACAAAGGGCTTACTGCTTCCTTAACAGATCAAAGCAAAAAGAAAATTATACTTAACCTTTAAAGTGCAGAAGATAAAGAAGCAACAGGATTTTTATACAAACAAATGAAACAGACCTGGGCTTTTGATAGGGAGATGGAATTAAGAGGAGGTTATAGTAAGGAGAAACACAACCCTTCAAATATACACCCCAATTTATGGGAATGTGCTTTCTTGTTTGTTAAACTTAATGGTCTCTCTCCCACGAGAATGGCAGTTCCATGAAGAAAAGGACCATGCCTGTTTTATTAAAAATATGTACAAACACCATCGTGCCTGGGGCAGAGTAGTTGCTCAATAATAGTTGAATAATAAATACTTGTTCACAGAAGGAATGAAGGAATGACTTGGCTAGGCGCTCTTGAGCATCTACGTTAAGCATCTGCGCATTATCATTCTGGGTGTTTTATGATCTTGTGCTGCGTAAGAATTATTAATATGGAAAATAATGAGATTAGTTCCAGTTGCGCAGTATTTTCATTGTAAAATGTTTGCATAGCTATTAGCAGCAGAGATGTGCATCAAGCCCCACTGTCAAAATAAATGGCTTGCACACTCCAAGGCATAAATGGGGAAAATAGCCAAGCGAAATGTTAGTGTAGCAGAGCCTCTATCCTGTTGGAATACAGACGAGGTCATTAAGAAGCAACGCATTTCATGTGCTCACCAGTGTTTGCGTGCAGTGAAGTCTATTAATTGGAAGAGTATGGAGAACACTGATGCACCATCTCACTCCATCAGAGATTATTTCTCTGTTTTTATCAATAAATTCTGCCTTGAATCCTGAGGGTTGATCAGAAAGAGAAACAGTAACTTTTTTACTGGTCTTTGCCTTGCTTTGTCACTGAATTTGTACATTTCACCAGTACGTTTGTTTTGTTATAGAAGTGCCCCAAAGGGGCCACACCATAGGTCTGGACTCATTTACAAGGAAAATTGAAAGAGAGCAGGTAGGAAAGTTCAGGCACCCTCTTTTGGTATCAGGAAAACCAAATGGAACTGGGCACATGATAAGATAGCAACTTGTTCATTC
Source organism: Myotis yumanensis (assembly GCF_028538775.1). Classification (NCBI taxonomy): domain Eukaryota; kingdom Metazoa; phylum Chordata; class Mammalia; order Chiroptera; family Vespertilionidae; genus Myotis; species Myotis yumanensis. Next base: position 78,693,997 of record NW_027223759.1, read on the forward strand.
AGACTTTTAATTAAACTCAGATTAACAGATCTCAAGATGAGCTACTTTAACAAATCATGTGGCTAAGAATTCTCCTTGCTTTCACATCTTCAACTCCTTACTTGAAAAGTCACTTTCTAGATTTTTAAAAGCATATTCAAGTGATGTCAGCATGATAATATTATTATTTAGTAAATAAATTCCCGTGGATGATTTCATTGAAGCACAAAACATTCAACCCCAGAATCATCTCAGAGCTCCTGCTTTCTCCCAGTACTCAACCCCTCCCACAAATCCAGTTCCTCTTCACTAACTATTCCCTTGGCTGACACATGGAAAGTTGGTTATATTCTTACATCATTATGAAACCCGATCTCTCTCTGTGTTGTGGGGGTTTTTGTTGCTTCGTTTTGTTTTGTTTTAGAAAAATTAAGCACAGCAATGTAAATAATGGATCTCAAATTGTTGTCATGCGGTATTTCACTTGCTTCAAAAGGAAAATGGAATAGATCTGGACATCAAATGAAAATAGGAGTTTGTTCAGTCAGATGCTTCCATTAGAATGAAATCATCTCAAATCCTGAGAGTGTCTCTTGTCCACAACTGTGTGCCTCATGAGTGGCGGTACTTGGCATGCAATGAGACTCAGAAAACGACAGAGTTGCCAGAGAGGAACTCTGCAGATGAAGACTTTGAGCCAGAGCTGTGAAGTGATTGAAAGCCACACAAAAGTGACAATTCTCTAAAACCATAGAAACCGAGAGAAGGTGTTGGTAGCAGGTGTTGATTCTTCAATCTCTTGGGAGTTTGCAAGCTTCCTGGTTTGTTCTTAATTGTATAAAATGCAATCAAGTGTATATTAGGGACACTTACTACCAATAGAGTGACCCTCCTGGCTTTCCCACCTCCCTCATCTTCTTTTCTGTAGAGAAGGGGGTGACACATCTGCTTCTGCTTCTCACTTGGGGTCAGTCTATTCTATCTTCCCTCTGCTGTGCAGTAGGGGTCCTGCCCTGGAGGGGAGACCTGCATTTGTCCGGGGACCTGGCCATGTAGCTAAACCCATGAGGAAGTATTGCCCACTCGCCTACTGAAGACGGACTCATGCCCCTAACAGCTTCATCGCTCCCGAAGGTCTGGTTTGATTCTGCACTTACCTGACATGTCACTCTCAGTGGATTCCAAGACCAGACAGGAAGGAATAGATGCTTTTTCTTTGTTGCCACCCAAAACTTTAGTGGTCTGAAGAAATTTTAACCTCCCCCAAATCAATCCTGTTGCCAGGAAGTAAGCACTGTTAGAAATCCTATGTATTTTCTTTTCATTTTTGTTTGAGCAGCAGGGTTTTGTCAAAATTTATTTTTATTGTTGAAAATATTACAGATGTCCCCTTTTTCCCTCACTAGCCCCTTCCATCCTGTTCCACCTCACCCCAGGCCTTCACCTCACAATTGTGGGTGTCCATGGACTATGCATATATGCATACAAGTTCTTTGGTTGATCTCTTCCCACCCATTTTTGAATTTTTGAGGAAATTCCATACTGGTTTCCACAGAGGCTACACCAGTCTGTATTCCCACCAGCAGTGTACCAGGGTTCCCTTTTCTCCACATCCTCGCCAACCACTTGTTTTTTGTTGATTTATTGACGGAAAACTTTCTGGCAGGTGTGAGGTGATTGTAGTTTTAATTTGCATCTCTCTGATGATTAGGGATAATGAGCATTTATTTTTTCATGTCTCTTGGCCATCTGTATGTCCTCTTTGGAGAAGTGTCTATTCAGGTCCTGGGCCCATTTTTTAATTGGATTGTTTGCTTCCTTTTGTTGAGTTTTTTATATTCATGTATTTTCTTTCATTGTTATTTTTTGTGTGGGTTAGTATGTGGTTATGAATCTGATTCAGTGGTAAAAAAAAAAAAGTGCTCGTGCTGGTTATGAAGTTTCTCTTTCTGCTCTTTTCATGTATGATATGTACCAAAACCTGTTATGGCGCCCAAGATGGTTACCACATTGCAATTTTCTATTCCATGCTGTGTCATCTCTCAGTGTGGCTGAAAGTAGTGGGTGCCTGAGGCTCTTTAAGAGCTGCTCCTACATTTGGAACTTCTCAGCACCACTCTTTCCAGAAACCTTCTGAAGACAGGGTCATTGTGAGCCCTAGCAGGGACTGTGATGTTATTATCCGAATCGGAGGGCTGGCAAACCAGAGTCCACAGGCCACCCATCCCCCTGCTCCCCCTCCTCTGTTTCTCTATGGTCAGCTAGTTCAGAATGGACTTTACATTTTTTAAGAGTTGTTTTAAAAAAAAGAATATGTAAAGGAGACCTAGAAGTGGCCTAAAAGGCCTAAATTTCTTAATATCTGACCTTTACAAAAAAACTTTGCCAGTCTCTGGTAAGATTATATTTAAATTTATTATGAATATTCAAAATTATTTCCCACTTAAGATGGAGGTGAGCTATATCTATGTGAAAAATGCTTTGAGATGTGTGAGAGGAGCAGGTCAGTGAATGCTAAGAGCATCATGTAAGCGGGTGGGATGCCCACTGATGCTGGGATGGTGGCTGGGGCCTCTTGAGAGGGGTGGCTCTCAGGGGGAGACACTTTATCAGTTTATATATTTATTTCAGCTGAAGGGCAGGGGTGACATCAAATTTTTGGAACGAAAGCGCAGAGGTGAACACGATTCAGATGTGTTCAGGCTGCTAAGGCAAGAAAAGAGGTCCTAGTGGAGATGCTTTGCTAAGCCTTCTCTCATGGTGTTTCATTTGTTCTTGAAATCACCCACAAAGTGTTCATTTGTGTTTTACAAATGAGGAAATCAGGTTCTGCAGTTTCAACAGCCTTCTCTAGGCTACACAGTAAGTAGAATCCAGGTTTGAAAGCAGATCTGTTTGACTCTAAATATCCATGACATTTTGTCTCCACCAGGTACGTATTTTCTTTGTATATCTTTCATATTTCTGTGATGTCATTACATAGAATGGTGATGGCAGGTTCCAAGGTAAAATTGTATATTACCCATCCATTCTGGATGCATCAAATTCTCTTTAATATGACATCCAAGGCTGTTTTCAGGCACGTGTCTGCGTCTCTTGGCACTTTCCTCTCTCCTCACTTTTATTCTTATCAGACACCTTGGATGGCATGCTAGTTCCCGAACACACCGTGTTCTTCAAGCTTCCTGCATTATGGGACTCAGCTCCCTCTGCCAATTCTGTGTTCAGAAACTGCTATTCATCCTTCCAACACCACCTCAAATATCACAGCCTCTTAGGGGCCATTTCTGACTCTCTGACAGTTACACAAGATCCTCTGAACTTGTTGGAAGTATTCTTTTATATATCTTAGGTGGTCAGAAAGGAAGTGCTTTTGCCTTTATTCTTCAGTTGACTGTGAATCCTTACAAACCAAGATTAAAGACAAGTGTTATATCCTAGCATGTACCACAGATCCTGACATAGTGATGTCCTTACCTTTTTGTGATTCCATGAATGAAAGAATGAATAAACAAATGGAGGAAGGAAGGAAGGAAGGAAGGAAGGAAGGAAGGAAGGAAGGAAGGAAAGAAGGAAGGAAGGAAGGAAGGGAGGTAGGTAGGTAGGGAGGGAGGTAGGTAGGTAGGGAGGGAGGGAGGGAGAAGGAAGAGAAGTTGAGAGAGAGGGAGGGAGGGAAGAGCTACTTTCCCACTCCAGTCACCATGTGCTTGTTGTACCCCCTGCAGAACTCACTCTGCCCCTCGGTCATGAGCTCCTGCCACACTGATAACTTCCTGTCTGTCAGGTGCTATGACCATGCCAATTCATTTCCCTTAACTCATGTTTACAAACACTTGGGGATGAGTCCTAGTTCCTCAGGACCTGAGTACAAGGACCCTCATTGAATGTTTTACCTCAGCATCAGGTGTTTACCAAATGTTATGTTTGGACATAAAACCACCTAATGTTTGGCACATCCCTCCTCAGCCCCCAGCATATCCACGAAGACTCTAGTAGTCCCATTGCTGTCTGTGGGCTGCGTGGGTCTGTGCTGGGCAAGCCCTCCATGGGCCTCATCTTGAAGGCAGACAATTAGCCTATAAATGGTTGCTAATCCAATTCTCTTTCTCTCAAAATACCTGAGGGACGTTAGCTTGATGTGTGTGGTGGTTAATTTTATATATCAACTGGACGGGGCTAAGGGATGCCCAGATAGCTGGTAAAACATTATTTCTGTGTGTCTGTAAGCGTGTTTCAGGGAGAGATTAGCATTGGAATAAGTAGACCTAGTAAGAAACTCCATCCTCGTTCACCACTGTGTGAGGGCACATCCACTCCATTGAGGGCCCAATAGCACAAAAAGTAGAGGACGGGTGGGTTTTCTCTCGGTGCTGATCTCGGAGCCCCGTGTTCTCCTTCCCTTGGACAGAGGGGCTCCTGGTTCTCACACCTCATACTCCAGCACTTACACAAGCCACCCTCCTCCCCTCCTCGCTTAGGCTCCTGGGGCCCAGATTACATTACACCACAGGCCTTCCTAGTTCCCCAGCTTGCAGCCAGCCAGCAGGCGGTGGGGCTTCTTGGCCTCTGTAACCATGGGAGCCAGTTCCTCTAATAAATATGCTCTTATACATACTTTTTTGGAGAACTCTGGCCAATACAGTGTGGATTTCCCCCCTAATATTGTAAATGACCCCAGAAGGAAAGTCCTTGTAATCCCCTTGTAGGAGGATCTCAGATTTTTAAAACATTGTGTTTTTTAAAGTCTTTATTGTTGAAAGTATTACATAGGTCCTCCTTTTCCCCCATCAACCTACTCCAGCCCGCTCCAGTCCAAAACATTGTTGACTGGGTTTGTCTTAACACCATTTACAAGTGGGATCATTGAGGCACAGACACTTAAAGGGTGTTCTGAAGCAGAGCGCCCAAGATGCTCTATGTTCTCAACTCCACAGTCACTGTGACCTCAGCCCCCAGCTTGTCTGGCTTCCTGGGCTTCTGGGGAGGAGCAGTGCCCCAGAGCTGGGCACAGTGCCTGCATGATAATTCAGTGCAGCCCAGCCCATGTAAATACTGCATCGTTTTAAATTTTCATAAACTGTAATCCATAGTGGCTCCCAAAGCACCAACTATTCCCTCTCCACTACAGATCATGCATTTTTAACTGTCTATAATTACACAATTAAGCAGTAGGCCATCGGGGCTCTCAGGAGTCATTAGCTCAATGTTTCAACTTCCATAACCTGGCCCCAGGGACAGTTCTTGCCTGAGGGGATGGTGGGCATGCTCACCCAGGTGCCTGACTCGCAGTCGGATTTTGGCAAGGGAGTGGGAAGCATCACTGAACATGAGCATGGCAGAGGGGAGGAAGGAAGACGGAAACCCAGCACCACCCAGGATATGGGGAGGAGGTCCAGGCCCCAAGGAGATGGACAAAATGAATGGGCATCTCATTTCCATCCCCATCATTCCTATGAATGAAAGATATTTCAGTGTAAAATCACCACTTTGTAGGGGGTGAGGGGACAATGGAGAGGGTAAAGGAGGTCAAATTCAAGGTGACTAAGGCGCCTAGATTTCAGGTGCTGAGCACACAATAGAGTATACAGATGTTGTACACCTGAAATTTATATAGTGCTATTAACCAATATTACCTCAATGATGTTAAAAAGTACCAAAATGTGCCTCTTTGGCACATTCAGTATGCCTTGACTTTTTAACTCTTCCTATGAGAAATATTTAGTCTTGTCCATGTTGCTTCTGTGATGCATACCTCCATGAGTGTCTATTATTGAAACACATCACATAAGTCAGATGTGTGTCAATGTCAAGATAAGGAGCTGAAACAATCACATAGTCCTGAATGGTGTGTGCTGAAAATAACACAGCATTTCATATCGGGAGCAAAAATTCTGTGGTGGCATTTTGTATACATTTATTCATTTCCTTAATTTAGAACTGCTGTGAAATCTTTTCTCTGAGAGGTTTCTTGCACACAACGAATTTTCCTGAAAGGTCATCCCCTCACCCCTGTGCCTTCACACACAGGGCGCTGAGAAAGACTATCTTTAATGGCATATCTATCTGTGCTTACCCATAGCATATAAGAGTGTGCTTTGCAGTAAGATTTGTTGAATAATAATGATCATATTATAAATATATTTTCTTTGCAAGTTTTTAAAAAGCATTTTTAATCTCAAAATTTATAAACAACAATAGTAAAGACATTAATTGTACAATGGCACGTGTGTTAGCTTGGATGAAAGTGACTGGGGAATAAGATATTGTATTTTTTGGCAGATTCAGAAAAATACATTGTTAAACATATTCGGCGAATATTAAGTGATGGAGATCACATTCCTGGCCCTTTTGTGTTTTTGACTATTGTATTCAGGTTCTATTTTTTTTCTAGTCTTTTTTTTTAGAATGTTTTACAATAGTTTTTGTACCTGTATTCAGAGTTTGGGAGAAATAAACTGTCAATTAGAATTGGCAGTGGGATGAAAGTTAGATATTGTGAGCTATAGGGAGGGATTGTGCAATAAAAGTTTGCTTTATAAAAGGATTCTTTGCTTAAGTAAAAGATGTATCAGGGTTCCTTTAAGAAACAAATGGCTTTGAAATACCTGGCTACCTTTTCTCTTCCCACCCTACCACATGACACCTTCAGTGTGCGGGTCCACAGCAATTCTGGATGGGGTCCCACGTGGTGGCTCCATCCTGTGCCTCCTACCTCCACTGATGCTCCTGATTCTAGAACAGTCTGCCTTTTCTTCTTTCACAGCCTAGCTCTTCTTTTCCTTCATGGCTAGTTAAGTTTCTGTCAATCCACCTCTTCTCTCGCTCCTTTGAAACCTTCAGTGCGTACACTCTTCGTTCCAGCACCATCTCTCAGTCTCTCAGTGTCCGGGTGTCTTTTTTGACTTGAATTCCACATGTGTAGTGGCTTTGTCTCCATAAGTATATTTAAGTTCCTTGAGAGTAGGTTGAATCCCTCACGATGTTCAATAAAAGCTTGCTAACTGATCTTTTATTGGTGGACCTTTACATTAATTTAAAATAAAAACCTCTCAGATGCTCTTTAGAGATTGAAGAGGGGGTTGACAGACACTTTCTGTCAAGGTTCAGATAGTAGGTGTTTGGGGCTTTGCAGACCAGGGGGTCTTCCCTGCAGGACTGGGCTCTGACATTGCGCACAAAAGCAGCTGTGGACAGTAGGTAAGCCGGTGGGTGCGGCCGTGTTCCAATAACGTTCTAGTTACAAGCAGGCAGCAGGTGAGATTTCAGCCCTGACCTACAGCGTGGGACCACCTCTTTTACAGAGCACCTCGTTTAACCTCAGAGCAACTGACACTGGATGGTGGACATCACATGGGACATGCATCTCATTCTCCAGCCCAGGGAAGGCACAGCATCGCAGTGTCCTCCACTTGTTCCCAAATCATGCCCAAGAATATTTTGATAGTTACTCAGACTATGATAAATAATGACCTTTTTTGTTTGTTTAAGAATAATGCTTGTTCTGGAACCCTCACACAATGCTGTCAGGAGTATACATTGGTCCAGCATTCACAGAAGCACTATAACATGATGTAGCCTAAATACCTTTGTAGTCTTCTATCCATCAGTTCCCTTCTGGGAAATATGCTGAAGAAATCATCCTTTTATTCAGCACCTGGTTACCGAGGGCCCACAGTGTGCCAAGCGTGGGGCTAGGTGTTGGCTCAGATGGCAGGGAGCAGAGACTGAGCCGCAGGCTGTCAATTACAGCATCATTTACCACAAGCAAAATCAGTAACAAATCTTGTATTCAGCAGTGGGCAGCAGTTAAATGCTGGCATACCTATATGACGGAATATTTTGCAACCATTAAAAATGATGTAGTAGAATTTTAATTGCATGGAAAGATATTCAATAAAAATATTAAGTGAAAAAGTAGGTTAAAATGTATAGAAATCTTTTTTCAAAACTTAAAACTGTACAGGTGTGCCTAGATTAAATAACATAATAATGATAGTCACCAGTTATTAACAATGACTTTCTCTTGATGCTGAAGTTCACAAAGATCTTTCCTTTTGCACCTGCATTTCATATTTTTTTCCTAAAAAAACCAAACATGTATCATTTATGTGAAAGCAAAAAGAAACCTAAGAGATTTTTTTTAAAAAATATATTTTACTGATTTTTTACAGAGAGGAAGGGAGAGAGATAGAGAGTTAGAAACATCGATGAGAGAGAAACATCGATCAGCTGCCTCCCGCACATCTCCCACTGGGGATGTGCCCGCAACCAAGGTACATGCCCTTGACCGGAATCGAACCTGGGACCCCCCAGTCCGCAGGCCGACGCTCCATCCACTGAGCCAAACTGGTTTCGGCAGAGATTTTTTTTAATTATATAGAATTTCTAACAATCAAGGGTAGGACCCCCCCAAAAGAAGTTGAGGATGACTTATTGCTGGGCAAAAACAGAGAATTTTATTCCAATAATATTGTTGCTGAGTTGCCTCTAAGACTATATATGTTCATCTATATGCACATTTAAATATTAAACTATTTCTCTATCAACCAGGATATTGTGTAGAATTAAATCTTTACCATTTCATTTAACTTACTAAGGGTTAACCAGAAAATCCTTTGTTTCAGCCCTTCTCGGTCTCCAAGGCCCCGCTGCTGCTGCTGTGGCGCACCCAGTCTTATGAATATAATTGAATCTCCCCTGATGATTCAGTGTGTTGCAGGACCTCAGGGCTGCAGTGCTGACCATCAATTATCGTTGTATAGGACAAAAGATATAGATGTGGAAGATACAGAATATTGAACTGAATCTGAAATGATGCCGGGATAGCCTCTGGAAATTGCTTTGCAGAATAAATTCCTGATGTCAGTGAGTTTTTGTTGTGTGTCTTTTCTCTTCTAAATGCTTGCTTAGTGCAGGGAAAGAGAAAAGAAACATCTGGTGATTTGAACTTTCTGGTTACCTAGAGCCTGGTTACCGCAGACTTTCTGCCCCTGTCTTCCATCTCTTTGTTTAATTTCTCTTCTGTCATCTCTGTGTCTTTCCGTGAGCCCTGGGTGTTTATCTAATATTGACTGGATCATACCAGGACTGTCTCTTGGGGCCAAGAGACCCAGAACACCCCATAGTGCTTCATCAGCCAAAATCCTTCCCTGGCTGAAATCAGGTTGAAGTGAGCAAACAGCAAATGCCATTTGGGCCACGAGAAGTTGTAAAAGGGCAGTCAGTGAGCTAAGTGGGATCTCCATTCTACATCCGTGTGCAGAAGGGATGCTGTTCTATAGTTTTCTTTTTGTGTTTTGGTCTGGTTTTGGTTTTAGGGTAATGAGTGAGGAGTGGGGGAGTGAGCGGAGGGGAGGTCTGTCTCACTCTCTTTGTCTCAGTGGGGTAGCCAGCTCTTCTGTCCGGTCGCCACACTGGTTTGAGTCTCTTTCTCTGTTAGGACTGCCACCTGCATCTCAACCCCCTCCTCCTCAATTCTCTGTCCAGCAGCAGAGGTCCTGAGGGAATTGCCCCACCAGACCTGGCTCTGCCAGGAACCATGAAGTGCAGGTTCCAGGGTGCTAATGAATTAAAAATCTGTGCTTACAGTTAGGCTCCCGCTTCCCTGCTGGTTTTCAGCAGCTGGAATTATAGACATGCTGATGTTCAGATTCCCGATTCCCCTTGGCCTTCGGGGCACCCAGGTGGATCCACCTCCTGCCCATGTACCCTCGTCATTTATGCCAGTGTAGAATGCTAACATCTTCCTTTACTATAGACTTTGTGACTTGAAAAGTTGGGAAGCACTGATCACATTTCCCGAAGGAAGGTCCAAGAACAGTTCCTGCTGCAAGATGGAATATCTGACAAAGTTTAGGGTCTATGTTTGGGGGTCAGTGCTCACGGCAGCCCTCTCCTTTTGCAGCTGAGGAACCTGAGCCGAAGGTTCCATAGTTAGTTGTGACAGACCTGGGACAGCATGTTGGTGTCTTATTTGCCTTTTGGTCTTCTCTTTTCTGTACAGCAGCTAGAGAGACCTTGGTGAACACTGGGCTTTGGACATAAAAGCACCATACCATTGGTAAGATGGAAAACACACTGTCCTGGAGGGTAGGAGACCTGGGGTCGTGTTCTGTTTGAGACTCTTAAAAAAAAAGTCCCTGTGTTCTAGTTCTCATTCTATATATGAAGCGATTGAGAATTCTTCCAGAACTTGCTAACGTTTGTCTAAAGTAGCAGGAGCTAAAGGAAACAACTGGTGCAAGTTTTAATAGCTGGTTAGTGGCACAGCTCAGCCTCCAGGAGTGCTTTCTTCCCCTTGCCTGTGTTTGTCTACACCTCCGCATTTCAAAGGACACCATTCCATTAAGAGAAAACACTTCGTCCCATCAACACTTGCTTTTGTGCTGGCAGAAAACAAAATGCTAACAGCAGTTAAGTAGTGAGAAGGTGTTTTTCCCCCCTGGCTTTTATCAGAGAGGGATTCTTTCTAAAGAGTGGCCCTCTGAAATGTGTGAAGGTGTGACTGGTCTTTCATCCCTGCATGCATCCAAGCTTCTCAGGCAGGCCAGCCAGCAAAGTCCTCCATGGAGAGGTGAGGGCCCGCCCACAACACATGTCCTTTGTTTCTCTTTTTCTGGCCCAACAAGGGGAAGAAACACCCATGGTTAATTCAAATTGGATTTAGTTCAAAAATGTTAATCTTGAAACTCTAAAGATAGGATGGTTCTATAATGTTGAGAAGTGGAGTGTCTGTTAGAATACATTCAAACAGCTGTGTTTGTAAAAACTGTTGTATCATACTGCCTTTAGAGGCAACGCAAATACAGCTCCAGTTTTATAAATATGTGGATGGGATCCAGTGCTCTCTCTGTATTTTTTTGATGTTGTTGTTGAATTTCACTGACTGGAACTGCTTTTCTAAAATAAGATTCCCTGATCAGCTAATACCAAATTTGTGACTAGTTGTCTAACTATCAACACTGCTATTTTTTCCCTTTCTTCTCCTTCTTAACAGGATCTCTAAATTGTTGAAAATAATGAGTGCAGCTTTTGTTTTTTTAAATATGTTTCTATTGATTTTTTTTTTTTTTTGGTTCACTGAACCTAAACATTTTAATTTATGACTTTTTTTTCAAATTTGGGAAGTTTTCAGCCATTATTTCTTTATATCTATATATATTCATTCCACCCTCTTCCCTATATTTTTCTATAACTTCAATAACATTTGGGTATTCTCTCTTTGGTCTCTGAGACTGTATTCTGTTTCTTCCCCGTTGTTTAGATTAGAGACTTTCTATTGACCTATCTTCAAGTTCACTGATTCCTTCTTCCATCATCTCTATTCTTCTGTTTAGCCTATACAATGGATTTTAAATTTCATTTATTATGTTTTTAATTTTAAAATTTCTGTTTAGTTCTTTATATAATTTCTTTCTTCATTGAGAGGTTTATCTTTTTATTGTTTTCAAGAGTGTTTGTCCTTAACACATAGAACACGATTAAAAGAGCTGCTTTAAATTCTTTGATAATTTAGCATCTATATCATCTCAGAAATGTGTTTTTTTATTAAGAGTTAAAATTTCCTCATGTTTTATGGTGAGGAATTTTAGATTGCATCCTGGGCATTTTGATTGTTGTGAGACTTTGTGTTGTGTTAAAATACTCTGATAAATGTTGATTCTTTTTGTTTGAGCAAGCAGGTTGCCACTCCTCTGGGACTTGGGCGGTAGTCTATATTCTAGTTTAGTTCTCAAAGCTCTCGCTATGCTCCTTCAGGCCAGTTGTAAATATGTGCATCTTGCAGGTAAGTGAAGGACTTGATCCTAGGATTAGTGGATTCCGTTTTACAGTTTCTTCACCTCTGTGATTTCCCTTGTACTTTCCAGCTCTCGGAGAGCCCCTTTTCCTGGTTCTGGCTACAAAGTCAGATTTTAACCTACCTACACAATTGCATGCTTTCCACAAAGGGGTTTGCCATCACAAAGTGGAAGAGGAGAGATAAAGATAATGGGAGTCTCTTCACACTCTTCTGCCCATGGAAATCCTCTTTCCCAGTTTCTTGGGTCAGAGAGAAAGACTTTCTCTCGAGTTTTAGGTATCTTAATGCTTGCTGCACTGCATCTCCATCACCAAGGATGCACTCAGGAGACTGAAAAACAAACAAAAAGGTAAAGATACGATCTCTGGGCTACCAAAAGCCACCTTCCTTTGTCCTCTGGCCAAAATATGATGATTTCTCTTGGATATTTTCTGTTCATTTCTGCTCTTCTCAAGTCTCAGCCAGCAAATATAGAAGGAACAAAGGAAAAAGAGATGCATTGCCTTGTGAGTCATTCGTTGAGTCCTGGCTCTTTCCACTCCACCTAATGTTTAACTTTTCAGAGTTCCCAGATAGGTGCTGTGTGCACTCTGTTCAGGTTATTTCACTGTAATTAGTGAGATGGGTAGGGCGTGCTTGCTGTGTCTCGGTTACATGGGAAGCCCTACCTGGGTTTTTAAATAAATACTTTGAAGCTTCTTTTCATATTCTTTTGTTCTGTTTTTATAATGATTATTAAAATGCCATAGACATATGGTTCTTGAACATGACTTGATATTTGATTTTAAAAGCATATTTAATTTTTTCCACAAGCAAAATTTGCTATAAATTTCTATATTGGCTTGTGTTTGGAATGTTTTTAACCCTAAGCTGCTTGTGGGCAGGGAAATTGTTTCTTTGGCATCACATTTCATCTCTCTCCCAGAGCAGTTCTGGCACCTGAATGCTCAGTAAATATTTTCCAGTGAATTAAAAATGGCACTTAATACACTGTAATTAAGAAACTAATGACTTGAAATGACTATAATGTTGGAATTCTTGAAAAGCAAACCTATTTTAAAAATGCCTGTTTATAATAATTAATGACATCATTAAAAAATGATTCCCCAATATATTTTACTGAAATCATAACTTCAATGAAAAGCTTGACTAGGTTGTTGGCCTGTGATCAAGTGAGAAAATCACCCACCTGTATCACTGGGAGGACCTGAGGAAACACCCAGTATTCCCCACTAGATGTGCATCTTGGTCTGACCAGGCAGCAGATATCGATGAATGAGCACACCTAGAAGAAGGTGGTCCTGAAACTTGAGTGTGCATTAGACTCACCTGGTGGACGTGGTTACAGATTGCTAGGCCCTGCCGGGAGTTTCTGTTTCAGTAGTTCTGAATTTCAAACCAATTCCCAGAGTATGCTGCTGCTGCTGGTCCAAGGACCACCCTTTGAGAATGACTGTTCTAAAGATGATGCCTAGTTGGCACATCTGCCTTAGTGAAACACCAAACCTTTTTGCATGAATTGTTATTCTAGGCCCTGATAGACTTTTATAAATGAGTCTCATTAAATTTGTAATATGTCATATTCATGTGGCAGGTAGACTTAGGAAAAAACATGAACTATGGATTCAGACAAATTTGACTCAAATCCTACATCCTGCTTTTACCAATGAGGGCTTCCTTTATTTTTTTTTTATAATCCTCACCCAAAGATATGTTTTTAATTGATTTGGAGGGGTTGGGGAGAGAGAAAAAACATTGTTGTGAAAGAGAAACATCAACCGCTTGCTATACATGCCCCAAATGGGATTGAACCTGCAACCTAGGTATGTGTCCTGACTGGGAATTGAACTTACAACCTTTTTGGTGTATGGGATGATACTCCAACCCACTGAGCCACCTGGCCAGGACATGGGTTCCTTGAGTCTTTATTCACTTCTCTGAGTTTTTTTATTCCTCATATGTCTCAACTGTAAAATGGAAATAACAGTGTACCCATTCTGTGGGGTTGTTATAAGGATTCCGTGGAAGAACATATTAGTCCAGTAGGTGTGGAATCCTTGTAAATGCCTGGCACTGCGCTAGACCCTGGGCATGGAACGTGTGTTCTCAAGTGGCATATAGCTAGGTGCACCGTAGGAGGGCTCAGTGAAATGGGAGTGCAGGTACCTAGTCTAGTCTGGAGAGACCAGGCAGTGCTTCCTGGGAATGGTGAGATGTCAATCAAGAAGAACTAAGGAAGGCAGGAGGGAGAATCTTTACGGCAATTAGAAGAGTGTAGGTAAACAGATGCGCACAGCAAATACTAGAAACAAGAGAGACCACAAAACATGTAAGAAAGGGCCAGCGCAGAATAACAACACCAATAGCTAACTCAAAATGAGCATTTACTATGCTCTTCAGTAGTATTGATTCCTTTAATACATCTGACACCCTATGGCACTGTTTGTTAATGGCAGAGGTGGCAGTCTGGCTCTGGCCTCTGATTTTATCTTCTGTGCTATTCTGTCTTTATATAGGACGCTCTCAGGATGTGTTAATTCTGTCGTCCCCTTCCTTTCAAGCCTGTGGTCTCCTGGAATGTACTGGTATTTTTTGCTGAATTTTAAAACTCAACCAGTATATATTTAAGACCATTGGAAAGAGGATTGGACTCCACTATCTGCCTAAGAATACTGGGAGAAAGAGGCCTCTGTTGGTTTTTTACTGCTAGCATCTCAGAAAACCAGGGTACTACCCAGCCTCACGAATCATCTCTGGCTTCTAGGAAGTGGATTTTGATTGGCAAGGGTAATATACAGACCGGCATATTCTTCTATGGACATTCCCCCAGTCCTGGCACATGAGGCCACTGTAATTCTATTGTAGGTCTTTTTATTCATGCTTTGCCCGTTCCTGTTTTACCCTGATAGCACCTTCTTTTTCTGAAATTCAAACATTTTAACTTGTGTGTTGCTCCCTGCCAATATGATTGGTCTACAGTTGAAACTATCTAGAAATGAATAGCTATGTTCTTTTGCTTCATTAATGTCATTTTTGATCTTTCTTTTGCTTAAAAGCTATTTTATTAGTTTGCCCTAAAGTAATTGATGGATGTGATCAACTCGTCTAGAAATATAATTAGCTAGGGTAGCCTTTCATGTACACTTAAACCACTACATTGTCAAGATTAATAAGTATTTACAAGACAAATCTCGCATAATTTCTCTAAAAGCAAGAATTTTGGAAATATATAACATCTTTTATGAAATAATCTGACCCTTATATACACAGTATGCCCTCACTTAAGATCATCCGTAGGTTCTGTGACTTTAAACAATGATGTACAATGAAACCAATTTTATCATAAGCTAATTGATAAAAACAAGAGTTAAGTTCCTATGACATTTCATCATATGACAAAATGACATGGGACCACATTATGTGAGGACTTGGCTATACAAGAGCATGCACACACACACACACACACACACACTCACTCACACTCATACACTCACCCCTGTAGTATACCTACTGTCTGTATGTACAGCTTACCCTTGTCAAGGTAGGGATTTGGGACACTTACCCTCACATAGTAAAAAATTCTTATATAATTTGATTTCCCCAAAACTTTACTATTAGTGACTAGAAGCCTTATCAACACATATTTTGCATATTATGTGTATTATATACAACATTCCTACAATAAGTAAGCTAGAGAGAAGAAAATATAATTATGAAAATTATAAAGATAAGAAAATACATTTACAGTACTGTATATATTCATTGGAAAAAATCCATATTTAAGTTGACCTATGTAGTTTAAACACATGTTGTTCAAGGGACAACTGTATATTAATTTGAGGGTTATTGTGTAACTTTTGGGGGCTTATTACAATGATATCTCCAGTAGCAGTGACTAGAAGGCCCGTTCATTCTTTAAGGAAGGCACATTTTCTTTGGATTCAGGGCCAGTTTCTGACTCCATGGATTTAGGTAAAGGCTGATGCTCTCTAGGAAATGGGAATTAAGTTAGTCCTCAGGTAGTCTGATGAGATGATGCAAGACATTTCCTTGCCCTTTTCTCTTGGGGACAGACAGATTGATGTCTAGCTGCCTTTCCTGGGGAGTGGCTACTAAGATTATCTCCCTGTAACCACCATTCCCTAAAAATGGAATCAGAGTTGGGTGAGAAGGATCTGCTGGTTGGTGGACAAGACATATCTCATTAGCCCTATCATCACATTTTAATTTACTCGCTGTCTTTAGTTTCCATTCATTATCCTTACACAGTAATTCTTGTCACAGCCCCGAGTGTTCTAATTGTATTTTCATTAAGTAAGGAGACATTATTCTCATTCCACCTTCTACAAAAAGGAAAACCATAAAATCACACTATAGTGACACTTATTTTACTCATCAGCAAATGCCATATCTGGATATCAATCTTAGGATTTGCCAAATGGTTTAAACTATAGTCTAATAATCAGAACATATGCAAGATGATATGCTTTGCAAAGGTTCCTCTGTCCAAATATCTTTTCTCACACACCTACCTTGGCTGTTGCAGTTTTCATCATTCATTATTACTTTGGAATATACAGTTAATGGTACCTATTAACAGCAAATGCTAGATTCTCAATGTAATACATATCTGTTGAATGAATCAATGAAAGTTATAAATATTTATTAAGTAATTTCTATAATTATAAAGTGCTGGGTTTTGTTCATCCCATTACTCTGCTAATCAATCACATTCTATAAAGTACCTGCACTTTTTTCCTGCACTCATTCATGCAGTCACTTTCAAGCAACTGCCTTGTAAGTTATTGTCAATTTACCCAACCACAGCAACCCCACTTTCTAACAGGGCAGGGGGAGATTGCAGGCTGCACTGCGATGCTATTATTTCGTTTTCCATTCCTTGCTATGCTTTAATAGGAATTAAAGGGCTGATGAATAAAACTTCAGTATCTGTCTATATCTGGAATAGGTGACCCATATGTAACAATAGCCATCAATGCTTTAATTTTCATGATTTCATTAATTGCCTAATAAGGAGCTGGTCCTTGGGGAAATGAGATATGTGATTTTAATTGGGAATGGGAGGGGAAATCTGGAGAACGGGATGTTGTCCACATCAGCATGTTATCTCTTTGATTAGTGATTTCTGGGCACCTGGGGAACAAAGTAGATTTGAGATGTGAAAATGGTTCACGATGCCCCAAAGCAGGAAAAGATTTAGGAAAGGGGCTTAGAAAGGTATTAAAATAACAACAATAACAAAATTTTAGCTCCCAGTGCTTTACATTTCTAAGTTATTTTCTGTTTAGGCTGGAAGGGATCCCTAGAAAGATCTCAAGGCATTTAATTTTCAGCCTCTTCACTGAATTGTGAATTCCTCACTGAGTAGTGTTAGTCCTCAAGTCTGTACTGCTTCCTCCTTGAGCTGCAATTCCGTGACATAGTGTTACAGTTTACATTTATTGTCCAACTGAGCAAGCAAGGGAGAGCTGTAATCCAGAATCACAGAATCCCCGATTTCAAACTTGAATATAAATGGTCCAAGATTGCCTTGTTTCACATTTAGATTCATCCCTAGTGGCTTTTTTGGTTAATTCATGGAGCGCCATTTTGGTAGTTACAAATCTCTTAGTTGCACCCTAGGGGAGGAGTCTTTCCTGATTATCTGTATTCTGAAATGTTTATGCATGAAGTTAGTTTCGGGAGTCTTGCTCAGTTTGCCTGACAACCTGAAATTGAGCACGAGGGCATGGCTCATTGCCATCCGTGTGCCTTTCTTCATGCCTCCAACAGTACATTCAGGCCACGGCCACCTTATTATTGTTTCTGCAACAAAGGCAATGCAGATGATGTAAAACAATGGATTATTCAAAGATCATGAGGGTTTGTGTTTTAATAAGATGATTTCTGAGTGGACCAGCGTGGAAGCAAGAGGACCTGTGCAGCTGTGTCCTTCAGGCACCAAAGCTTGGACCTTAGGCATTTGAGTGAGCCCTGGGCACTGGTGTGCCCACAAAGACCCAGCCGGCCCTAAACTCCACCTGCACATTAGGCTAGTGCTTTAGCTGTCTGCTGAGCACCTGTTGTGGCTGCTCTGATGCACTATGCAAACCTTCCTCCTCTTTCCTCCAGCTTCTGGGAGTGTGAATGGACCATGCTTTTTGCGGCTCCTCTCTCTGGGTATCTCCATGAGGTAAAGAAAGACATCTTTCCCAAGTCCATGAATTTTCTTAGGGCATAAAAGCCTGGTTCCATTCCTCCTACTGGTGGCAATTCTGTGGATCCATCTAGCTATACCACCAAACCTACTGTTGAGCACATTTCCTCATGTTAATTTCTGTGTCCAAGTCAGCGTTTCAGGGAGACAATCTGCAACAGCACCTCAATGAGAAGACACCAAATGTTGCCCTGTAATGCAGCCTGACCCGCTCAGGCCCTCGTGACCTACCTGGCCTTACTCAGCTCCTCTCTGGCTGAAACTTGCTCTCACACTCCCGGCTTTGAATGGGTACATTAGATGGCACGTCACCTCCCTCCTGACTTTGCATGGCCCTGGTGGGTGGATCTCGCATCCTCCAGGCTAGATCCCCTCCAACACAGCATCTCTTGGAAGTAGGCTAGCGCTGCCAGCTCCTTTCCACACAGCACCCTCCACTCTGGCTCCCCTTCTCAGGGCAACTCAAAACCAGTCATCACTGTTCATTCCCAATGTTATGAGGTCCTGGATTCCATCTGTTCTTCTCTTAGAGGATACATTTCAGCAAACCCATTGAATAGTAGCGGCAAAATGGCATCTAACCCTTCATACTGCTCAAATTGGGGTTACCTGTTCCCTCGGGGGTCTTAGGAAAATATTTGAAGGGGGTTAAAATTAAAACTTGCCACTGTTGCAACTCAACTGAGGCAATCTCTCTGGAAAAATCTAGATTCCATTAGAGTTCTTAGTAGCAAGGCGAGGATTTCTATGTAAAGGTTAGCTCTGATTTGAATACTTTCTTTTCCCTCCCCATCCTCCTCTCTTCTACCCAAACCATTGCAAATATTTTTGCACACTGGTTATTCTAACACTTCTGTTACCCAAACAAATATAAAACAGGATTTTGCATGTGAGAGAGTGGGTGACATTTACTTTCAACTGCATGGGAAATGAGTTTGTTCTCATTCAGCATGACAGAATGTACAGCACTCAGCATTCCATGTTTGCAATGTTTTTCATTTGTGATTCTGAGTGTATAAGTGAATGTGTGAGTGAGTGAGTGAGTGAGACAGATAGGGAGGGAGGCAGGGGACAGAGAATATGTGGAGAATGTGTGTAGGAATATGACTTAGGAACATACATAGTTTACCTACTTTGGTGGATTCTCGTTAATGAGGTGCATTGGAACTATGTTCTGATTTATCCGGAGAACTCAGTTTATAGTTTTGATGCTGGATTTGAATTTTTGGATTTGTAAGAAGCACTTAAAGAGCAAAAAAGAAGAAAATTTCCTGTATGTTAAGGAAGAGGAATACTTATTAAAAACATAAAGAAATATGGAGATAAAAGGCTGTTCCAATTGCGAGTGTTTCTAAAACGAACCCTAATTTTTAAGTAGCTGCTACAGTCTGGTAGTTGAGCCCTCCGTTTGTTTTCACTGCATGTTGCACCAGAGCTCCCGGTTGCTCCCACTGCACCCCTGCGGAGTTTTCTTGTCATCAGCTGTGCTCCCTTCAGTTCCAGTTATCTTAATTAAGCACATGTGGGAAATACATTCATGCACAAGTATGTGTACAGATGCATGTGCACACATGTGTGCACACACACGATTTTCTTTAGATTAGTATATGGACATTTGACACTAAGGGTGAGTAGAGCTGGCAGTTCACATGAAGATGAATGGAAAAAAGAATTAAATAGTATCTACATGAATTACAATTACATTGGTATAAACATTCATTGTCTCATACATTATCTCACTTTGTCATCAGAATACAAGCAAAACACCAAACGTTACCCGAGTGCAGCTTCATGGGCCGACCTCTCAGTGACCTGGCTGAGGTCACGTGGCCTCCTGGTGGCTTACACAGGTGTCCTGTTGCCTGGCCAGGAACCTTCCAACCACCCTCTCCTCCCTAAATTACATTTTTATAGCCCTCCGTATGGCAAACTAACTTAAAAGCGAGCACAATTTCTATTAAGGAATAAAAGACAGAAATGACTTTTTCACAGCTGTTTTCACCATTTAAGCTTTTTAAAAAATTGCAAGTATGGATGTCAGAGGGTAGATTTATAAGATGTTTGCTTTTCTCTGACCTGGTGCCTGGAGATGAGGGAACATTCTTCTAATAACTTTTAAACAATCAACACTTTAAACAAAAGGTCTGACTGTTCATGGTTTATTGTTTTAATGGGTGTGGGCTGTTGCAGCTCAGTGAAAACATTGCTTCCGAAGCTTTTCGGACACCTGGGCTCCAACCACAGGCGAAGGAGGCTGTCAGCCAGCCTGTCTGCAGATACTCGGGCCCATTCTGTTTAATGAACTTTTAAGTTCTGGCAGGATTTGAAATAAAAAAAATAAATGCTCTGAATGTGGTTACTAAATGGTTATGCTCAGGGAGGCAGATCAGAAGGCAAGCTATCTCTCCTAAATGATGTGGAGTTGGGATTGTAATCGTAATGGTTGGCATTTTTCCTCCTAGACTCTAAGTGCTCCTTATGCAAAGCATACCCCTCCCAGAGCAGTGATGGACAGTAACATTTACTTTTATGTGAGCAGTAATTTAAAACTTCCTTATTTACCAAGCTTCCTTTGGCTTTTTACAACTTTCGTAATAGTTCTCTGAGTTTATCTTTTCTTTGAAATGGTTTTGCTGCAGTAAAAGAAAAACTCTTCAACAGTTTTTCTTCATCTATTTTTTCAGTTGTGTAATTATAGAAAAGTGGCATTATCAGCTTAGAAGTGATGTGGTGTTTAGTTCAGCATTCTTTCTGGCACATGTGTGATTTTTATATTGTTAGAAGACCCTGTTAGAAAGTTTCTTTTCTCATAGGCAAGACTGTAATGAAACTAAACAGTGCACTTAAAGTATCAGCTTTATCTCACAGTTATCACTTTTGTTTGGGGGGGTGGAGGGGGAGAGCTTGGGAAGCAGCTTAATAAAGCACTGCAAATTGGATCGCATCCAGTCTGGTTCCCTGATGATACTGTATGCAGAGTTTTATAGCAGCAATGAAAGTCCGTGCTGAGACCAAAATTGCATGAGGGAGCAGCATCTTCTCCTCCCTGCCTCTCTGCAGCATCTCTTCAGGAAGAGGGATGGAACCAGGATCTTAAGTCTCCAAGGTGGCCTGATTTGATGGCACCTGGTACTTAGGAATGGATTTGTAATAACCAGTGACCATCCACAGTCCCTGGGGGAGCCAGGGGTTGGTTGGGTTTTTCTAATTTCCATACTTTTGTCTGTCATAGCAGATCTTCAGGCTGTTTTCCCGATTCTCAAATGCTTGCAGTTTCCCCCTCACAGAATATTTAAGTTAGGTAGTTTAAATTTTCCTACTTTTAGACAAATTGAGGACATATCTCGGGCAGAGAGTCAGAAGTTGGTAGCCATTCCCTTTGTTGCTGCTCCTGCTGCGGCCTCCCTGGTTCTGAGGACAAAGGGGGATGAAAGCGCTGAAGGACCCGCAGACAATGGTCCCGATTCCAGAACAGAGAGGCCAGCGATTGATGGAAAGAACTTGTGATGGGTTTTCCTTTGTGCTGGTCACAGAGCCCCTCAGATCTTCATCACACGAGAGCTTCAGAGGAAACTCAGATCCAGTTATCAGGCATTGCTTCCCTGTGATTTATGATCTGGTCGGGCTCCTTGGTAAACTCTGTGAACCCTTCCTCTCAGGAAAAGAGAAACTGCGGAGGGACCCAGCACATACAAATGCATGTTGGCAGCGTGTATAGAACTTCAAACAGCCCTGAGATAATAAATTGAGTTTCCTGTCAGTGCCAGCTGCATAAACACAATTGTTGTAAATGATCTGACAATAGGATTATTGATTATAAATCCAAAATTTGACATTTGGAATCACATCTCCATTTCACTCCTAAGGAAGGGAAGTGACTCTTAGCCCATCTTGTGGAGGCAGCTTAGCAACATCCCTGGCAACCGGGCTTCTTCCTGCTGTGATTAATTAATCCGGAGCCACTCCGACGTCTCTCTTGGGGGATTGCATTAACCTCGCTTTGCTAGTCTGGAGTAACAGGTGCAGCTGGTGCCTTCACAGAGCTGGCTTTTGCCTGTCTGTTCTAATGTTATGTACTCTGAAGTCGGAAGAGAGGGCGCCCAGGAGAACAAACCAATTACAACGTGTCTAACATATTCAAACTCTTACTCTGTTACTTAGACATAAATATCCTGTTTATATAGCCATGTTATTTCTTTTTTATGCTAGTCAAATTATAGGTGCTCTTTTCAAACTGAACATTCTTTGATATTATAAAGATTTCTGCGTAAACCTTGTAAGCAATTGAACTATAAAGATTGATTCATGAAGAAAATTATTTCACAGAGCATTTTAGTTAATCCAACTTTGCAGCACATTCATCTCAGAAGAAATAAAATTAAGTGTGAACTATCTTTTAAATATATTTTTAAATCTATAGACTCGCTATTAAAGTTATCTCAGGCCATCCAACAGATCACATACCTCAGTACCTCTGTGGAGAGGAGGGGAATGACTCATGACTTCTTCCCCCTGAAGGATTTGCTTCATTTTCAGTTATGAGTGGCTCCTTCAAAGGCCATGGGATGTGTTTCTTTCCTCAGGAGGATGCTGAGTCTTCATATTTCAAGTTTGCTTCTGTACTTTGATCTCGGGTACTTCAGTCGCGGTCAGTATGCTATTCTTTTGAAAATACTGTCCAGTATCTTTACTGCAAATCTGCATGATACACTTATCTGACCCTCCACATGTTGCCAGAGAGCACTGCCTCATTTCTCACTTAACAGCAGATAGAGGGCCAGGCCTCTTAGGGTGATACATTAACTTTTCCCTTGGTCTCTTTTTCCTTTTTAACTAGAAAGCTCAAAATAACACCAAGTATAAATAATAGGCCTTTTTGTCTTTTACACAGAGGTGGAAGTTGGACATTCATTTTATTTTTAAAGGTTTTGCCCTAGCCCTCATAATTCTTTCCAAAAGCATAGCACCTAGGGTTTATTCATAACCCTTGGCTTGTTCTAATTCTAGGATTATTCACGTTCTATCTTTAGTACTCATTAGAAGAAGTTCAGAAAACTGAAGCACAGCAAGATGTGAATGATACATTGCATGGCAGGTAGGAGTTAAGGTGTATTATTCATATGAACTTACCAAACAAGCAGTGGGCATGACACGCTGGTCAGTCAGTTTCTAGTGACACCTGATGTTTGGAGAACAGAGCATGGTAGTTAGGTGGTGAGGCGTTTATCTCTGTTTGTTTAAGATAGAACAACCCTCAGTGGGCCAGCAGCCGCCAGGCACTAATAGTGAAGGCTCAGAGAAGAAGTCCTCAGAGAAGAAGGACTTTGAGTAATTATGAGCCTGATTTCTTTCTTCCTCTGAGAACGCACCTCTTTTCCCTTCCTTCTTCATTTTCATATTCCCCAACAAATTGAAGAAGAAATTTGATGTGTGGTGCTGCCCTCTATTACCACTAAACCTCTAGTTCAAGTTCTATCCCTGCTCTTCACCTTGGTGGTGTGGCTCACTTCTTTGAGACTCGGCGTTCTTAACAGTGAAGTAGAGAGAAAAGCTCCCTTACAAAGGGTTTCAGGGTTAAGCCCTAACCAGTTTGGCTCAGTGAATAGAGCGTCGGCTTGTGGACTGAAGGGCCCCAGGTTCAATGCCAGTTAAGGGCATGTACCTTGGTTGCGGGCACATCCCCAGTAGGGGGTGTGCAGGAGGCAGCTGATCAATGTTTCTCTCTCATCAATGTTTCTAACTCTCTATCCCTCTCTCTTCTTCTCTGTAAAACAAACAAACAAAAAAAACAATAAAATATTTTTTCTTTAAAAAAAGGGTTTCAGGGTTAAGTGAGATAACACACATGAATGCTCCCAGTACACTGCCTGGCATAGGGCCCAAATACAGAGGTCAAATTTGAATCTAATCTAATCTAAAATCTAATTTCAAAACAGTCTATTAATAAACACATCACAAACAAACACTTTTCTTGAATATTTTAGCATTTATAGACATGGATACAAATTTTGATTTACCCCCTTCCAGTGGTTGTTACAGGTGCAGTTTCTCCATTTAGTTATAGTTTCACAGCCAGGCAGCCCCTATAGTTTTCTGTGGATGAGTTCCTTCATCATCAGGCTTACGAGCAGTGTCTGAATCCAGCAAGGAGAGCGGAAAGAAGTCTGTGTGATGAAACCCTTGGGGAAAGGGAATGTCACAAAAGAAATTATAAGCTATTCAGAAGGCTGCCCAATATGCTGCCTCCTAATAAATCTCCAGTTCTCCCCAGAGAAAAGAGTGATGTCTCTTTATTTTCCTGTACATCTCGGCAAAGCTTATATTCCTTACCACGGTGTGCACATTTATCTTCAGAGGTGAGAAGAAAGGGAAATTGGCCAGCCTTTGAAATCTCCATTCAATTTTACTACTTTTAGACTCTATGGCTTTTAAATAAAAATGGGGGTGGATTAGAGTTGGCAGCAGAGTGGATTTCAGGGACGGCTAGAAAACGGGAGGGAAGATAGCCTCAGTTATTTTGATCAATCTAGTTCACGAAAATGTATAGATGAAGATGCAGCTATAAGATATATTGATTCTGAACAATTTTTCTCCAGTGGTGTTTATAATTGGTGATATCTGGAATTGCGAAGTAGCTGATTTTTTGCTCTATAATAACCTGTCATGATAGGTGTATTCTCTGTAAGCTGCTATATTTTTTTCTCTGCAGCAGTGATTTTCAACCTTTTTCATCTCATGGCACACATACAGTAATTACTAAAATACTGCGGCACAAACAAAATGTATTTTTTTCAATCTGACAAAAATAGGTATAATTTTGATTGACTTACAAAAAACAACACTGCAATTACCTACCTTTTTTGTTCCAAATTGACTGTTTTTTTAAAAAAAAACAGTTGTATATACTGTATATAAGGATTTATGGTACCAAGAATTAACCAATCAGACAGATCCTTATTATGTAATGTGATTAATAAGATGCATCTCATAGAATAAATATGTTGTTTCCTTTATTCATAGAACTGTGTGTTAGATCTGTGGGAAGGAATTACAAGACAGCTGAAAAAAAAAGATGCATCTCCGTTACGTAACCTATATATTTTTGGTTCAATAGATAGACCATTCACACTGGACAGCTATTGTGTTGGCTGATGTCATTTTTTTATTTGACAAGCTAAGGGAAAAGAGGTCAGTGCCCCTGACTAAATAGTCAGGTATTGCAGGTTTTAAAAATTCTTGTGGCTCACTAATTGAAAATCGCTGCTCTACAGCAAACCTGTCATAATAGGTGTAATATTCTATGTATTTTATAGCACTTTTCCTTTTGAAACCAACTCTTTTCCATAGGACTTTTCATGAAACTTTAATATTTTGCTTTCTCAGAGCACACCTACCACCTGCTATCTTGTTGGTGATATTTGTTGTTATGAAAGAAAAGAAGTTGTCAATATATATGCAAGGTATTACAGTTTTAATTTATAAATTTATGCTGTGAAGGGTAATTTGTTATCTTCACTAGCTTAGAGTTCAGCTCTTGGGATGATTTTCTCATTCCCGTTGAAGCTTTAGAAGGCTGAATGTGCTTTATTATGCATGTATTTGGAGTTAATTTTGGCGTTGCCTTCTGTGTCTTAGGAGGGGAGGGTACTGTCCGTGGTTCTGATAATCGCCAGAGTGAGTCAGATGATTTGGTGAGAGGACTTCCCTTTTTTCCTTCACTGTTTTACATTTGAGAAGCTGAACATTTATTTGATGAAAGAAAAACAAACATTGCTGAAGTTCTTCAACTGTGGAGCCACAGATTCCTAAGCATTACTGGCAAAAAATTTTAAACAAAATGTCCTGAAAGAAGAAACTTCTTCAAAAAAGTCACACTGTTGTTAATTGTGTACTCATATTGTGTCTGTAAGAAAATCCTAGGGAAAGATTTCCTGCTTTTCATCCATAGTTTGCATTTAATATATGCTTGTTGGCTTAAATAATGAAAGAGTCCATATAGCCCATGATTATATTTAGCACAATTCCCCCACTGAGAGTTATTTAGCATTTCATAGATAATTGGCACAAAACTTTGCTGACATGAAAAGCCATGTAGATAGACCTTAAGGTTTAGCATTTAAGACTTGAAACCAGGTTTTTTTGAAGCCCTTATTTTTTCTTAAAAAGAGAAATTTTAGAGTTTATGAATATGTATTATTGGATGACTAATATATACCACTAGAAGCCCAGTGTACAAAACTTTGTGCACTCGGGGGGGGTCCCTCAGTCCCCTAGGGAGCAGGCCTCAGCCAGCAGGTGGACATCCACCGAGGTGGATGGGTTAATTTGCATATAGTCGCTCTGATTGGCTTGTGGGCGTGGCTTGTGGGTGTGGCTTGTGGGCGTGGCCTGTGAGTGTATTGGAAGTATGGTCATTTTGCATGTTTCTCTTTTATTAGATAAGATTCTGGGTGCTATGGTGAGTTATAGGAGAATATGGAATTGCGTAATATGACAATTTGAAAGTAATATATGATGGGTTATAATGAAGGACCAAGTTACCAAGTTACTACAGTGGTGGTAATGAGTGTTGGAATTCAGGGAGAGATAGTGCCTTTGGGAAAGTTTCCATGAAGAGGCCAGATTTGAGGTGGTCATTGAGGGATAGAGAGGTTCTGAGTGGGCATAGAAAAGCAAACATATAATACATATAAGAGTATCCATATCAGATAGAAGATCCAGTCATATAATTCTCATTCCTAAATACAGGTTAATTCTGGAGATTTTAGAATGACAAAAGAGGGAGTAAAATAGGGAGAGAAGGTAAAGATTGAAGGTTGTGCAAAGGATTAGTATGTATGTGTGTATGTATGCATGCAGGCATGCAAGTAAGATGTATGTGTCTATTGTATAATAGTCTCTCAATAACTGTTGCAGGCAATCTTAAGAAGAAAGCATGTACTGTTCCCATAATTAAAGTTCATGGTCAAATAAACACCCCTAAGGGAAGCAGGCAAACCTCAAGAGCAAGCTGGCCAGATGGAAAATTCAGAGGTCTCACTACTAAGACCAGATGCCCCTCTGAATTCTTCACCAAAAGGACAGGTGCCATCACTGGGAGTGATGCTTTCCCACAGCTCTGCATCTGGCTGGTCTAATGAGGCCTGACAAGAGACTAAATAATGCAGTGAGAGTCACCATCATATCATTTCGTCCTCTGGGCGTGCATTTCAGAGCTTAAATTGACTACAGCCATTGTGTCTGTTTTGCTTTATTTTGACATTAATACTTTTTTCTCAACTGATATAAACTGGAATCTTTATACTGTTTAAATAATCTGGTATCTTGTAGTGTGCTCTTACCTGGCCTTTTCAATATGGTGACCTACTCCATTTGTGCCTTGAGATAAAATGAATTGCTTCAGGCTATTTGCTGTTTTTTAAAAGTAGACCCAATCTTCTATTTTTTCACTCTGTGTATCACATTTGATATGTTTTCCACTTTTTTGGTTGGATGACTCATTCATGGTTCTTTTTCTGGATGATTGGACTACAATTCCCCTTCACCCTTGGATTAGTATTCACCCTGATGTTAATATCAACCCTGGAGTCTTAAAGGAGAACCGCCTAGCCTTAATATGGTTCTTTGTGATAACACTGCTCCTCACTCCCATCTCCCCATGTAATTCTCTGATTTATCCTGGTTGATTCCAATCAAAGCAGGATTTTAAAAGTAGACTTTCAGGTGGTAGGTCTGTAGAGATGATTAAAAAGGCCTCCTATAAGAATGTGTAAATTTAAAATTTTAGTTGGGATGTTTTTGTAGCCACTTTTAATCTGGTTTTTAATTTTGTCTGATGAAATGAAAACTCCTGCCTACTTTCTGACAAAGCCTTAATCAACATCTGTGCATTGACTTATGATTTTGCTGAATTGTGCATTATGGTGGCTTATTGGACACCACATTGTGCAGATCCCAAGTTGGATTTGATAGGACTGCGAGTATGACATTCTACCTGGTAAAGAATAGGTTACTTTCTACTTTTGAATTTCTACTCTGAACTATTTTATTTCTCCAGCCCAACTAGAAACACTAAACTCTCCCCATTGCTAATGTATTGAAGTTCAAAACTTAAACTCCTTGACCTGTTTTTGGCTATATTCTATCCACCTCCCCTAGCACATTGGCCAGCTTGATAGAAAGTAACACTGGGTAGCAGAATCAGTGTTGGCACTATTTCTTCAAGTATGTGTTCCCACAGCCACCGTCTTGGGTGTTCCACTGGTAACAGGCCCAACACAAATGGTCTCTTTACATTAGGGCTTCTCCCAACACCCCAGCCAGCAGTAGATTCCTGCCCATCTCTCATAGCACTTTATGGCTTTCTTAGCCCTTAGTGTATTTTATTTTTGTTCTGTGGTTATTTCTGTACATGTGCTCTTCTCTCTGGGGCAGGAGATGTAACATATTGTATTCCAAATAGTGTATTGAACAAGGTCTAATCTCAGTCAATGTTTGGGGAAGGAATAATTGCATTCTGAATCAACATTTTGGAACAAAGTATTTTAGAATTAGTGTAAAATTAAATTCTGCCTGCATTTTCTTGCAAGCTCAGATAGTTTTCGCCTTAAATTTTGTACCAGCCTCTGACTTTGTCTGTGCTATCTTCCTTTACTCTGATAAACTGCAGGATCATGATGCATGTGCTAGCTTTATCTACCTGTCATACACTGCCTCTATCTATCTATTTACCCAGCACGGAGTACTTGAATTAGAATTCCTCACGGCAATTAATATGATTTTGAAGTTAAATTATATATATGCTTTTTTCATATATCGGGTTGCAAGTTATATGTTTTATGGAATGCTCTCATAGTATTTTCTCTTGTTGTTTAAATGGATTATTTAAGAATTAGGAGAAGGAGGAATTAAAGAGTTACAGTATAGAATGACAAAGAAGTGTTTCCTTAGTAGCTAAAACCAAAGTTACACAAAGACACCAGGAACAGGAGCCTGCTTTGAAATCTCAGCCTTAAGCAACTTGGATTTGAAAAAATAAACTGGAAATCTGCCACAGGGAGTGAGACTCATAAGGGAAACGGGCTTGACCAGTGCTGGTTTGCAAGGCCATGCACAGTACAGTAGGATGTAGAGAGTAAAGAAAGTTAACCTTTGATTTTTTAAGGTTGTACATTTATCTAAATCAATTTTTATTTCCATAGTGAAGCTATATTTCAGGGGGGAAATATTCGGTTGCCGAATCAAGAGTCTGAAAGTAGAGTTGTGATCAGGATACTTGGCAAGAAGGTAGCAAGCAACATCCTAGAATACAAGTCACTATTTTCCATTTGACCAAAGCATCTGATTTTCTTGAGGATCTTGGGTAACTAGACTGGAGATGGCAGATATCCCGCCAGGAGTCACATTCCTCTCTAAGCAGATGGCATCTTCCTTTCTGGACAGTTCTTGTTGTCATGAAAACTATAGCCCAGGAAGGAATAGATTGTTGGACTTAGCCACTCCAGAGAATGAAGCAGAGCAGGGTGACCAGCCACCCAAATGAAGCAGGGGCAGCAGGCAGTCGTTTTTGTCATTATGAAAGTTTTAGCTCATGTGGAACTAAAATTTATCTCCAGAACAACTGCTTTGTCCTTTCCTCTTTTCTCTTTCTTCAACAATGTTTTCTCCCCCATCTCTCACTCTCCCTCCAAGGGAGAAACCAAAACATCAGCAGTAGTTTTATGATTTTGGTTACAATATTTCTCCATGACATTCTGTTTAATTACGGCCTTCTTGCAACGTTTCTTCCACTCTTTCAAAGAGGTTTGACTTACCATACTTGCCTGGAATGTTTTACATTAATTGTTCATCCATATAAAAAATAAAATAAATTTTTCCCTTGAGGTAAAAATGTAAATGCTTTTTATAGCAAATCCTCCATTTTTCACTATCTTGCCCATTCCCAGCCTTCACCTTAATCTCCTTTTCTAGAAAGGTGGCAAACCAACCCTTTGTCTCCATCCTAATTGCCGTCCATCAGTTTTGGTGGCAGAATGCTCTGGTAGTTGCACCCTGGTTTCTGGTTCCTGATTAGTGTGTGAAATCTTACTTTGGTTATTACAGAAGAGATTGACTGGATTTAATGATCTGTTCATTTTGTCACTGATGAGAAGTAAAACCAAGGCTTTGCTCAGAAGCCTGCAATACCAGTCAGTAAGAATGTATGCACCCCTTTGTTCATAGTAGTGTTATTGACAATAGCTAAGATCTGGAAATAGACCAAGTGCCTGTCAGTAGATGATTGGATAAAAAAAGCTGTGTTACACTGACACAATGGAATACTATGCAGTTGTAAAAAATAATGAACTATTAACCTTGAGACAACATGGAGGGACCTGGAAAAGATCATGCAAAGTAAAATAAGTAAGTCAGAGAAAGATGAATATCACATGATCTCACTTATATGTGGAATCTAATGAACAAAATAAATTGACCAGAAAAATAGATCCAAAGACATGGAAGCATGGAACAGACTGTGGAATCTCAGAGGGAAGTAGCAGGGTGGGTGTGGGGGGAATGGAAGAGATTAACTGAAGAATTTATATGCATATTATATGCATAACCCATGAATACAGACAATAGTGCAGAGAAGGCCTGGAGATGAGGTGAGAGTGGGAAGGAGGGGCTCAATGCAGGGGAAAAGGGAGACATCTGTAATACCTTCAACAATAAAGATAATTTTTTTTAAAAAAGCAAGGTTTTCCAAGCCTCTGATGTGGGAACCTAGAAACCTAACTTACAGCTGAGGAAAGTCAATGATAAGTGTTTTGTCAGAAATATCCCAGGAGAATGTGCTCACAGGGAAAAGCAGTTTTATCTTTATAGCCCAGTTTCCTTGCCACCTGGTAGGCCTTTAGTAAAGGCTTGTTGAAAAACATACATGTATGAGCTTTGGTATTTCATTTAATCTCCCTAGACCTCACCTTTCTGATGATCTACAAAATGAGGATATTGAATCAGGTCAATACCATTTATTGACTTGGGTTACTCCTTTTTTGTTTTTTTGTTAATCCTCACCCAAGGATATTTTTTCCATTGCTTTATAGGAAGAGTGGAAGGGAGGGAATAAAAGAGAGAGAGAAAGAAAGAAAGAGGGAGAAAGAAACATTGATGTGAGAGATGCACCTTGACTGGCTGCCCTACACACGTGCCCTGACCAAGGCTGGGGATTGAACCTGCAACCCAGGCACAATCCCCTGACCAGAAATCAAACCTAAGACCATTCAGTGTTCAGGCCAACACTCTAACCACTGACCTATACCGGCCAGGGCTTGAGTTATTATTTAATTTATTCTCTCATTCATTCATCCATACAGCATTCTGCAAATGCACACAAAAAACCTACCATTTTTAGTCCCCATGCTCAAGATTTTTGCTGGTAACTTGGGAGAGATTTATTTGAATATTTTAAAGCACAATTAAATCACCTCAGGGTAACAGATGGGTTTGTTCTTTTATATATTCATAGCACATAAAATTACAATGACAATTTTGTCATGGGATTTAATCAACTCATCCAGTCCCTTTCAATGCTTTGAGCTGCATGGAGTAAGGACTTGTGCAGACCTGTTTGGGTGTTCCCTCCATGATCCCCAGGACTCACAGAGCCCTGCCCCTGTTGATGCATTCAAGTCAACCTAAGTCTGGGTTTTGAACAGTTCAGCACAGGGATTGCTCCAGCCCAATTTTCTTCCACTTTCTTCACTAACTACCCTTAACCTAAAGGTTTCATAGGCTAAAAGTAATTTCTTAAGACCTTTATGGTCGTCACTCACCAACTCTGTGAAAATATTAAAAAAATATTTTTATTGTAGTGAAGCCAGTCTTTAAAAAGTAAGGTCGTTAGGGCTGCTTAATTAAAGAAAAAGTTTAATTAGTTAAAGAATAAGTTTAACCCTGGATCATCTGTACTCTCAGAGGACTACACAGAGGGAATAATTAGGAAGGTTGCTTTTATTTCTTTACCCAAAGTCTCAAGTCAGTTTTTATTTCAATAGCAAAGTGGAAAACAACTGATCCTGAACAGGGCAGACTCTTGATAAGATTAACTAAGGGGGAAAATCCATTAATCTGATTACTTTACCTTTAGTGTTTAAAGGATTCAAATTCCCAAGGTTCACTAAGTTTTAATGATTCCAATAGCATTGCCATGGGAGAATATCAAAGAATCTCACAAATGTGTGCAGTCACACATCTACTTCAAAGCACTTTCATTCTTCTTTCATTTTGGTGATAAAATTGAGACAAAGAAAGGTTAACAAATATTTTCAATTATCAAAGGCTGTTTGGTAATAAATGAAGAATATAAGTGACCTTTTGTTTAGTTCATCACTCAAATGGGTAGTCAACATCTTGAAGACTTGGTGTAAACCTGTTCCCCTGAGAATATGTATGATTCTTCAGGGATATATCTCTATATGAAAATGTAGAAAAATATTCCTAGACTAATGTTTCCGCAGATAAATAGTAGCACAGATAATGTGCTCTGAATTACAATTTTGTGTATTATATTCCAGGCTGAGTTGAGCAAATGGAGAAAATTTTGTTTTTCCTTCTTCCGATAGATTTAGAATAAAGTGTGTTATTATCTTTGCATGGACTTCATTTTACAAATAGGACAGATTACTTTACATTAGCTAGTGAGATGCAGATTTCAAATGGTGCAAAGGTTGCTCATTTATTTATTTTTTCCTACTGAAATAAACTCACATAAAACCATCTGTCTTTTTTTCTCCCCAGGATACAATTCTTATCCCTTCAAAAACGTTGTTTTCTCCAAGTGCTCTCCTTAACCTTTTCCTCTTCCTTCCCACTGAATCTTCTACACACAACCAATGAATCTGTTTCTACCCAGCCCTAGTTTTGTAACCAAGACTATGCCACGTGCTGTGGGAACCCAAAGAGGAATGACACTCAGTCTCTCCCTCAGGTGGCTTACACTCCAGCTGAGGAGCTGTAAGAACATTGGAGAAGCTGAGGAAACCCATCTGGGGATGAGTAAGAGCAATGGGAGTCAGAGACAGGAAAGGTCAGGGAAAGGTCAGCACTATAGGTGATGCCACCCCCACCTCAACTCAATGGAATATGTGATGATCTGTCTTTTCCTAGCACAGCAGACTGAGTTGACAGTTACCTACTTATGAATATTACTTTTGTCTCCATTCTATTGCAACTTCTTGGATCCAATTTCATATCTATCTGTATGCACTTTATCTTTAGCACTAGTCCAGGCATTGGGATCTATGGTTATTCCATCAGTGTTCATGGGTAAGGTTTCCTCAAGTTGGACGTTGAAAGATGACTCAGATTTGAGGTTGACTGACCAAGGCATCCTGGAGCCCTGGAACTACCAGCATAAGGCGTGGTGAGGGAGCTGAGTGGGATGAGGGTCTCCAACAGGGAAGAGAAAGGCCAGGCCATGGTGTACTGTGTCAGTTTACTCCGAATAGAAGGAAGTAAAACAATCCAGTTAGCCTTTCCACCTCTTACATCCCATGACCACTCGTTGCTTAGGTGTACTGCATAAAACCTGCCTGTGCTCAAAATCTATTGGTTATTGTAGGGACAAGCTAAAACAATGCATCTTAACATCATTTGAGAAGTGTAAAACTTTCTTGTAAAGGTAATAATAATAATAATAATAATAATAATTCTGTTTCTAACCAAGTCTCTGGTAGAATTGGCAAAATTTCAATAGTAGATGAAAACATGCCTTGTAATATGTGGCAAGATGCGATATCCCAGGTGGGATTTTAATTTGCCTATTAAATATGTTCATTCAGGAGTCCTCACAATATTCAGAGGATGTGTCATCATATAGGACAACATTGTATTAATCTTACAAATTAGCTACATGTGGCCTTTGTGTAATACAAAGAGCCTTTATATACTTGTAACTAGAGGTCTGCCCAGTGCAAGAATTCGTGCATGGGTGGGGGCCAGCCAGAGGGAGGGGTCTAGGGCTGTTGGCAGGCTGGCTCTGCTCCCAATTGGGGGGTGGGTCCAATAAGGGGTGGGGCTGGCCAGGAGGAAGGAGTCACCGGCAGTTGACTGGCCGGTCTTGCCCCCTGGTCGAACTCCCGATCAAGGGGACAATTTCCATATTAGCCTTTTATTATATAGGATTATGCTTCTCATAAGTAAATCAACCAATGATGATGGATTTTGAAAACTTCCGTTTTTTAGCTACAATTTACTCAGATTTCCATTGCCAGAATGTTAGTAGCTGTGGACTAGGGATTGGAAGGTTATCCCTATGCTTTAGCCTTTTAGCACTAGGAATTACATGTATTACATGTCTCCTGTATGCTGGGCACATTTATTTATCACCAAATCTCTGAGATATAGCTGTACATGTTTGGAATATTTTAAGGAGATAGATTCTGAGAGGATAGAACATGTGTCCCAGGTTACATCTGATCCAGGAGTCCCCAGGTCAAATCTAGCGTTCTTTCTACTGCTCCACCACAGGACACTTTCATTCTGAATAAATACCTGTGCCAGGTCTCAGGTTCACCTTTCTTTGACTTACTCTGAGCCTCACATCACCATGGCCATGAGAGGCTGTGACTGAGGAAGGTATCCAAATCACAGTCTTTTTTTTATTATTAAAATCATTGAGGTAACATTGGCTAATAACATTATATAAATTTCATGTATACAACTTATTCAACATCTGTATATTCTGTTGTGTGGTCATGTTACTGGGAAAATTGGGGTGTCCTTTTCCCTACTGGATGCTGGGGTGGGGTCCTTATGATATTAAAAAAAATGAATTTACTGAGACTCACATGGACAGATGAATGCTTTTCATTTACATGGAATTACTTCTCTGTGTTTCTGAAGTCCCATTCCAGAGATAGGAGAAGTGTAGCTGGGGTTCCAGTAAAGGTAGAAGCAAAGCCAGTGTCCAGAGTTTCTTTTCCCTGCTGCAGCACGGTCCAGTTCAGCATCAGCTAGTTTTAGTCCACTAGTCCATTGTGTGTGTGTGTGTCGGGGGGGGTAGGGGGTGGGGGGGGGAAGGTCTGCATGGCTCTGGGCCATGTGGGCAAATGCCAGGAAGCAGGAGTGAGAGAAGCCCACAAGACAGGAGTCATGCTCAACACACCAAAAGGAACCAAGAGAGTGAACTCTTTTGTTTAGGGCAGTGGTTCTCAACCTTCCTAATTCCGCGACCCTTTAATACAGTTCCTCATGTTGTGGTGACCCCCAATTTCATTGTTACAAATTGAACATAATTAAAGCATAGTGATTAATCACAAAAACAATATGTAATTATATATGTGTTTTCCGATGGTCTTAGGCGACCCCTGTGAAAGGGTCATTCGACTCCCAAAGGGGTTGCGACCCACAGGTTGAGAACTGCTGGTTTAGGGGATTAAATATCTCAGATTGTGTGCCCTTGCAGTGACCATGCCTATTCTGGTCAATGATCTGTTCCCAAGTGTGACAGACAAGCAAGTACCTTCTTGACACCACCCCAACATTCCAGGACATGCATCCATCCTCCTCCATGCCCAGTCCCTTTCCCCAGGCTCTGCAGGAGTAGACTGTGGCTCCCTGGGGAGTGTAAAGCTCAGCTTCCTGGTGAAGCTGCCCAAATGGCATGCCTATAATATTGGGCCTTCCCTTTCCTGTTATTAATAAGTAGCCAATTACAATGATATCAATCACCAAAAGTTTAGTTTCTTATCATCACCATATATTTGACCCTTTTTACCCAATCTGCCCTCCACCATCTTCCTTCCTCTCTGGTAACCACTATTCTGTTGTCATATATATGAATTTTTTGTTTTGTTAGTTTGTTTTTTTACTTTTTTGTTTTATATTCCACGTATGAGTAAAATCATGCTGTTTTTGTCCTTTTCCATCTGACATATTTCACTTAGCATAATACCCTCAGGATTCATCTTGTCACAAATATTTCATCTTTTTATAAAATACTAGAGGCCCGGTGCATGAAATTCATGCACGGGGGGGCGAGGTACCCCTCAGTTTGGCTTGCACCCTCTCCAATCTGGGACCCCTCGGGAATGTCCAACTGCTGGTTTGTGCCCGCACTTTTAACAGATAACAGGTCTATTGTTGTTTCTTTCTTTTCATGCTTAAACCCATTGGAATTAGTAGGTATTCAAAGTGTGTATACATTTTGGGGGGACACCTTGTATATCTCTAGTCAGCGCTGAAAGGAACCAACGACATATTTGGAACCCCCAGACAGGGAACCTCGCTCACTCCCCGCATGTCTCCCCACTCCACTTTCCACCTTCGTGGGCAGTGGGAGAATCAGTGTTTTCTCTCATTAACTCAGAAACGCACGTCCTGTCACCCGCTGCCTGGCAGGAGTGCGCTAGGCCCCAAGCAAGCGAGGCTCAGTCAGGTCAGCCTTCGCTCATGGGTGCCAGCACGCAAAGTGCACATTCCTCCTCTGCAGTCGCCCCAACTATTCCACCATTTCACTGAGAGGACAGAACTCCTCGCCTCCTCTGGGTTCCCAATCTTGAACACTGACTGAAGGCACTTCAGCGAGGGCCGCCCTCACCCACCAGGTGTGTCTGTCCGTACCTGCTCCCGCCTCAGCACCTGCATTCGCCCCACAAAAGTGATCTCTCATTGCTACACTGGCCTCCGCAGGAACAGGGCATCACAACTCCACCCTCTCACTGTCCTCTCACAGGCACCCACCCCCAACACCCAGAACACCCAGACACTCTCCAAAGGATGTGAGCATGCTGGAGGGGATGTGTGCACGTCCTGTGGGGAATGTAGGCATGCTGGGGTTGATGGAAATGCGGCGGAGGGGTGAAGGGCGGGGGCGGGGGGGCGAAGTTGCGCCACCATGGTCCGGGACTGTTGCAGGTGCACATGGGTGACAGCACGCTGGGGGACGTTCGCTTGCCAGAGGGGAGGAGAGGATGCATGCACCAGAGGCCTGTAGCTGCGCAGATCTGCAAACCCCTGTGGTATGGCCAGGAAGACTTCAATCTGACCCGCCACGGTGGCTGTCCATGCGATCATGCTCCTTTGGGCCAGGAGGTTGGACTTGCATAGCCACTCCTCGGCACTGATGGCCTGCAGGCGCTACTTCAGCTCGCCCTGCAGGCTCTGCTTGGCGCGCTCACAGCTGCCACTGCCGCCATGTGAGGAATACAGGCCGCCCTCCGCCGGCCCACCTCCCCTGCCCAGAGGCTCTCTGCGGCCCACATGCTCTCCGCGCACGCTGCCCACTGGCCCAGAGCAGCTGGGGCAGGGCAGGATGCCTGCCTTTGTCTTGGCAACGAAGACAGATGTCCCGCCCTGCCCCAGCTGCTCCACGCCTCGGCAGCTGGCTGCGGTGTACTGGAGGTTTGGCTTCCTTCATCACCAAGCGTCCCACCAGCTCCATGGCTCCATGCGGCACCACCATCTTTGTGGCTATGGGCACCACCATCTTTTGTCATGGAGTGATGGTTAATTTGCATATTACCCTTTTATTAGTATAGATATTTTTATTGATTTCAGAGAGGAAGGGAGAAGGAGAGAGAGACAGAAACATCAGTGATAAGGGAGACTCATTGATTGGCTGTCTCCTGCATTCCCCACACTGGGGATCAAGCCTATAACTTCAGCATGTGCCCTGGCCTGGAATCGAACCATGACCTCCTGGTTCATAGCTTGATGCTCAACCACTGAGCCACACTGGCTGGGCTCATCCTTTCTTTTAATGGCTGAATACAAATTAATAATATTATAGTAAAAGAGATTTAAACCTGAATCATCAGCTTTACAAATAAATATTTTTAAATGCAAGCATTTTGCTAGGATTTTTCTGTTTATTCTCCAACTTGCATGCAGGCCAAAGTTCTGGCAGTTTTTGAATGTGTGTTCATTTATGTGTGCAGCTTTCAAATCATTTTTTAAAAGCTGTAACAACCTTTGCCAGAGCTGCTCACTTCAAATGAGTGTGATTACTGGTTAATCAGAATGGTTAGTGTGAATGAATGGTTGGTGTAATGTGAATAATTGTAAATGCTTACTCCTTGGTCCCCCTTGCAAACAAGTTGGCTCAGCCTGCTTAATGAGGTTTTCCTGGAGTGTTTACAAATTTTAAATAATTAAAATTAAATTGAGTTGAAGTCCTTTGTAATTATAACTGCAATTACATCATTATTATGCTGGCAATTGAAAGGAGGGGGGTGGATAGGTGAATTGTTTTATGTTTAAAGTCAATATAGTTATTTTGAAAACGATACCAGATAATTTTGTATGGCTCTCATTTCAGTTAGCCATTGAAAAGGTACTTTGAGAGTTCATAATCCAGGACACCTTTTTTTCATTGTCTTTTCAAATGTACATGGATTGAATTCACTTCACAGGAAAATTGTAAGATCCACCATCAATCTTGGTAGCCTAATGAATATGAAAAAGCAATGAGAAAGCAATGGTTTGGACATGAGCAGGGACTGAATCTCATGGAGTAGGGTGCAGTGGGCTGCTGAGACTGTTTGTAGAGAGGTTTTTAAAAATGCCTAACACAGCACTGTTTATAATTGGGTCCTTAATAAAGAACTTTGGATTGTTAAAAAACAAGGCATACCCATCAAGTTTACATTGCAGGTATGAACATTAGCCCGGAAGATGAGGGCAGGGTGCAATTTGCAATCATTATGGCCAGCTGAAGTAGCCAGAAACAAAGGTAATTGAATTTACTGCAGACAAGTGCATACTATTGCACTTTAAGTGCATCTCTGTGCCAAAGAGGGAAAAGGGCAAACCACTCTGAAAGTTTTCTTTGGCACGAATTCTTGTCATAAGCTAACATCGATTTCCTTGGATTGTGGAGATGGAGCCAACAACAGGATAGGCAGGTACAAGGGTGCTAGGGGACACCAACTCCAACAAAATGAGCAGCATATCCTCCCAACCCTCCATGCTCCCTCCCCTCTGGAGAAAACTCACACTGATTGTTGGGGTCCAGCCCCAGCGGGTCCAGGGGTCCCCAAAGGTGTGGACGGAGTCGGTGAAGAATGAATGACATGGAAACTGGTTTCAGTTCATCAGCATAGCGAGGTTCTCCCTCCTGGATCTCCAGCGAAGTTCTGGTTAGGAACTCCAACCAAGTTTTGGTCAGGATCTCCAACCAAGTTCTGGTGCCATGTTCTCTCGCTAGGTTCTCCAGCCAGGTTCTCCAGGTTCTTTAGCCAGGTTCTATCCAGGTTCTTTTTGCCATGTTCTGTCTAGGTTCTCCAGTGAAGTTCTGTAGCCAGGTTCTGTCCAGGATCTTTTGCCATGTTCTCTGGCTAGGTTCTGGTTAGGATCTGACGTTTATTGTCTTGTTACATCCGTATTTATACCAGCTGATTTTAATCCTGTCAATTTCTATTACAAAGGTTAGGGCATTTCTTATCTCCATTCCAGGGAGTAAAGATTATGTAGCTTAACTACCCACCTGGCACTTAATTAAGGGGTTGTATCCCCTCCCTAACCTCAGGGAAAGATCCCCACCTGGGGAAACAACCTTTCTCAGAGAGGTGACCTTGGTTAAAACACATGGCACAAAAGGGAGCAAACATATTAAGAACAGTATGCTATATATGCCGGGGTGGAAAAGCTGCAGTGAGGTTAAGGATAAGGCTCCTTGGGCCTACCTTCTCCCATGCCTTTACATTTACCTTTCCTTCCTCAGAAAAGCATGGACATACTTCTTGTATAAAATGTTCCCTCTGACTGGGCGTAACCTTAACTCCTCTGCTAGCAAGCATATGTGTTAAAAGATCAATACAGAGTCTTTTTTCTTTAGACTCAGTATGGCACATCTTCTCAATCTAAAGATCTATACAGAGTCTTCTTTCTTTCGACTCAGTATGGCACATCTTCTCAATCTAAGTTCTGTACTATCCACCTTCTTACCCTACTTATCCTCTATAGGGGGTCTGTAGCACCCTGGTGGAGTCCTATCCGTCCCGAGTGTGGGGGTTCTCAATGGGGGGGGGCTTACCTAGGGGAATCCTGTTCCAGGGGTTCCCAAAGGTGTGGATGGAGTCGGCGAAAACTATCCACCCTCTTCCTATGATGGAGTCCTATCCGTCCCGAGAGTGGGGCTTACCTAGGGGAATGGGGAGCTTACCTAAGGGTCCCTGTTCAGGCGCCATATGTTGGGGACCTGAAGGCAGCATTCAGGTGATCATCATAGTTGGGTTCCTCAGCCAGGTTCTGTCGCCAGGTTCTCCTGCCAGGTTCTCCTGCCAGGTTCTATCCAGTTTCTCCTGCCATGTTCTGTCTAGGTTCTCCAGCGAAGTTCTGTAGCCAGGTTCTGTCCAGGATCTTTTGCCATGTTCTCTTGCTAGGTTCTGTCTCTAGGTTCTGTCTAGGATCTCCAGCCAAGTCCTGTCTCTAGGTTCTGTGTCTAGGTTCTGACTCTAGGTTGTTCAGCCAGGTTCTCTCACTATGTTCTGTTTCTAGGTTCTGTCTTCTTTTGTCTTGTTGCATCTGTATTTATACCAGTTGATTTTAATCCTATCAATTTCTATTCCAAAGGTTAAGGCATTTCTTATCTCCATTCCAGGGAGTAAAGATTATGTAGCTTAAGGGTGATTGTTCGTAGTTAAAGTGATTAACTACCTGCCTGGCATTTAGTTAAGAGGTTTTATTCCCTCCCTAACTTCAGGGAAAAATTCCTACCTGGGGAAACAACCTTTCTTGGAGAGGTGACCTTGGTTAAAACACATAGCGCCAAGAAGGGGAGCAAACATCTTAAGAACAGTATGCCATATATGCCAGGTCCATTGAAACATATGCTGTGCAGATGTTTCTTTCCTGCAGCGACTGTGTCAAGCAGCAAGGATGGACCGGCTTCCGGCAACTGATACTTTTAATTCCAGAAATCCTCTTTTTTTTTACTGAAATCAAGTAAATAATATATTTTCCAGTTGCCCTATGTAATTTTAAACAATTTATAAGAAGTTGGGTAATTTCTCTGCAATAAAATGTAAAATTCCATTGGAGTGTCTCTACTTTTGAAGCATTCATTTGTTGTGAGAATTTAATTTTTTCTAAAAGAATTTAAGTCTTTAGAAAAATTATTTAAAAAAATATAGTTGATGATTGTTTCCTCATTTAGGTATTTAAAATATCCCATAATATGTTGATTCAGAATTGCATGAATAATAGTGTAATGAACACTTATCTTCTCAATACCTAACTTAAGAAATAGAATATTATAGTCATCTCTGTATTTTGCCTTGATCCTATTCTCCTTCCAGTTTCAGAGTTAACCTAATCTTAAATCCAGTGTCTATTAATCCCATTAATATATTTTACTTTCACTACATATTTATGGGTCCCAAGTTCATATATAGTATTTTTCCATATGAGGATAATGGTTACACACCCATCTACACTAATAAAAGAGAAACATGGTAATTAGCGTACGACCGCTACCCTTCCCATTGGCTAATCAGCATATCCTTATGCAAATTAACTGTCAGCCAAGATGGCGGCCGGCAGCCATGCACTGAAGCGAACAGGGAGGCTTGCTTATTCCAGTGACTGGCGGACTCCAACATTCCCCGCCTGCCGCTGCTGGCCTCTGAGCTGGCAGTTTGAAACTTTGTAACAAATATAGAAGCTAAACAGAACCACAGTAACCAGCTTTCAGTCAGCCAGCCTGACCGCAACATTGTATCAAATACAGAAGGAAAAACAAAGGCCAGAAACCGGCTTTCAGCAGCCGAAGCCTCAGAGCTAAAGCTGGCCCAGAATAAAAAAAAAAAAAGAAAAAAAGGAGCGGTTGGGAGCTTCAATCACCCGCCAGAAAATGGCCCTCAGCCCCTTAGCCAGACTGGCCAGGCACCCCAGTGGGGACCCCCACCCTGATCCAGGACACCCTTCAGGGCAAACCAGCCGGCCCCCACACGTGCACCAGGCCTCTACCCTATGTACTAAAAGGGTAATATGCCTCCCGGCACCGGGATCAGCATGACAGGCGGCAGCGCCCAAACCCCCTGATCGCCCTGCAGCTCTGTGTGTGACAGGGGGCGGGGCAACAACCTCCCCATCTGCCCTTCTCTGTTCGTGACAGGGGAAGGCGCCCCAACCCCCTGATCAGCCCTGCTCTGAGCCTAATAGGGGGAGCTCCCCAATCCCCTGATCGCCCTGCGGCTGTGTGTGTGACAGGGTACAGCGCCCTAACCCCCTGATCGGCCCTGCTCTGTGTGTGACAGGATGTGGTGCCCCAACCCCCCCATCCCCCCACGGGCCCTGCTCTGTGTGTGACAGGGTAGAGCCATAACCTCTCCATTGGCCCTGCCCTGAGTGTGACAGTGGCGGCACCCCAACCCCCTGATAGGCCCTGCTCTGTGGGTGATAGAGGGTGGCTCCCCAACCCCCCTCCACGGGCCTTGCTCTGTGTATGACAGGATAGAGCCATAACCTCCCCATTGGCCCTGCCCTGAGTGTGACAGGGTGCAGTGCCCCAACCCCCTGATCTGCCCTGCTCTGTGTGTGACAGGGTACGGAGCCCCAACCCCCCTGATGGGCCCTGCTCTGTGAGTGACAGGGAGCAGTGCCCCAACCCCCTGATCGGCCCTGCTCTGTGAGTGACAGGGGGCAGCGCCCCAACCCCCTGATCGGCCCTGCTCTGTGCCTGACAGGGGTGGCGCCGCAACCTCCCCATCAACCCTGCCTTGAGTGTGACAGGGGGCGGTGCCCCAACCCCCCAATCGGCTGTACCCTGAGCGTGACTGAGGGTGGCATCGCAACCTCCTGATCTGCCCTGCTCTGTGCATGACAGGGGGTGGCGCCCCAACTCCCCAATCGGCCCTGCTCTGAGCCTGACCAGGGGCTGCACCTAGGGATTGGGCGTGCCCCCTGCCACCGGGGAGCAGGCCTAAGCCAGCAGGTCGTTATCTCCGGAGGGGTCCCAGACTGCGAGAGGGCACAGGTCGGGCTGGGGGACTCCCCCCCCCCCCCCCCCCCCCCCCCGCCGAGTGCACAAATTTTTGTGCACCGGGCCTCTAGTAAATATATAAAAACAATTAAACAAATGAGAACATGTTAATGGAAATGATGACAATTTTTAAAGTACTCCCTAAATTAATGTATAAATTGAACACTTCCCCAATAGAAATCAATGTAAATGTGTGTATGTGTTCATGTTATTATCCATAGCAATATTTCCTAGCTCTGTGTGCTGGAAGGGCCTAGAAACTATGATATCCAGGAGACAATGGGCAGACTATAGTCTGGATCTTGGTTTCTAAGCACCGTTTTTTCAATAAAAGGGGTTAAAATCCTTTGGAAAAATAATTGATTCCAGATTTGAGGCAGAAAATGCGAACTGAGTCTACAATACCTTGTGGAACCAGGAAGTAAGGAAGTCTTTAAAACCT
This sequence comes from Myotis yumanensis, assembly GCF_028538775.1. Lineage (NCBI taxonomy): Eukaryota > Metazoa > Chordata > Mammalia > Chiroptera > Vespertilionidae > Myotis > Myotis yumanensis. The sequence goes on from NW_027223759.1 coordinate 78,737,399, forward strand.
GACGGGCTGCATTAACATGAAACAGGAGCCAACTTGAAGGAGCTCCTAGTGGTAAAATCTCCATCAATTGGAGCAATAAATAAGTGACAATATTGGATTATAGCCCATAGGATAAAATGAATATCAATATTCATGAATCCATACTGATATAAATAATTGAACAGATAAATAAATGGTCTTTCGGCTAAGCTCAAGTATAGTATCTGTTCTTATCAGTTTTTTAATAAAACGTTTTAAAAGTGGTAACATACTGTATTCAGTATTCCACAACTCCCATTTTTGGTTTAATATTTTATCTGTGTGGTTTATCCACTTATTTCTTCTGCTGTGTAATTTTCTTTTATATGGGTGAGTCCCAATTATTCATCTTATCTTTGTGGCTCTTACAAAAGTGCTATGAGTTTTCTTGAGCAGATGTGCAAGAGCTTCTCCAGGGGCATAGGAACAGGTAGGCGTGAAATTGCTGGGTTGTTCAGCATGCTCATTCTCTACCTTAGCAGATCTTGCCAAATTTCTGTGCAGAATGGTTACATCAATTTACACTCCTACTGGGAGTGCTTTAAATTCCCAGAGCTCACATCCTGCCAAGTTGTGATTTTGCCAGACTTAAATTTTTTTTTGGTTAATCTTATGTCTGTGAAATAATATTCATGGTGGGTTTAATTTGAATGTATCCATTACTAGTGGAACTGAGCATCTTTTTGCATAGTTATGGCCACATATACAACATTCCTCTTCTCGAAGTCCCTGTTCATGTGCTTTGCTTAAATTCCCATTGGGTGGGGTGTCTTCTCACTGTTGCAGGGAACACCAGTCCTTTTCTGACTATCTACATGGCAAACTCCTTCTTTTGCTGTGTGGCCTATCCCTTCCAATTTTTATTTATGTCTTTTGATGAACAGAATATTTTATTTTAATGTGGTTGTATTTGTTAGAATTTTGTTCTTTATTTGTACTCATGGGGTTCTGTGTAAGGAAGGTTTTCTAGCCCACATTCATAAAGATATTATCTTACACTCTAAATATAGATCCTTATGTGTGAGATGAGGTAATATGTAATTAGGGATGAATGATTCTTAGGACCATCTATGAGTAGCCTATCTTCCTCTCATGGGTCTGCAGTGGCAGTCTGTCAAATACCAAGTTTTCATATGTGTGTGGGGCTCCTGGACTCGCTTTTCTATAGCTTTGGAGTCCTTAATGAGATTTAATAATCCATTTGGATAGGACCACATCTTCATATGTAGGAATCATTGAGTCAGCCTATCTTCCAGCCAATCAAAAAGACTATCAGAGTCCTAGCTGGTTTTGCTCAGTGGATAGAGCATCGGCCTGTGGACTGATGGGTCTCAGGTTCGATTCCGATCAAAGGCACATGCCCAAGTTGCGGGCTTGATCCCCAGTGAGAAGCATGCAAGAGGCAGCTGATCAATGATTCTCTCTCATAATTGATGTTTCTATCTCTCCTCCCTTCCTCTCTGAAATCAATAAAAAATATATTTAAAAAAAAAAGACTTTCACAGAATTCTGAACTGTGAGCTCAGCACTAACGTGGGAAGAATTCAAGGATGTACACAGGCAGATGAAATATGAAGAAATGTCCTTGGCCTCAAAGATTTATAAGAGAAGGAGGGGCCACATTTCTTTAGTGATCCACTCTGAGCTAGGCATCATGTGGGTAGTTAACAGTCTTTCTGAGTGTATGATGTTATTTATTGTGCAGCAATTAGATAATAATTTCAGACATATTTTATCTCTGTTAAATTGTACTTTTTACTTTTTTTGGTCTATAAATGCTAGAAAAGTTCAAGGAAGGGTTTGACAAAATATTGAATTTATTAATTCATAAAGAAGCCAGAGTTGGTTATGGAAGGGGTAAACAGGAGAGTAGATACGCAGCACTGACTAAACATGGGCCTTTTTAAACTCGTCTAGTCTATTTCTCTGCCAAAAGTTAAATTAGTTCCATGGCAAACTGTTCTATCTCTTCTTCATATGCTAATATGTGAGGTAAAACGTTAAACCCAAAGCAGAAACACTATCCGGGTTCTCTAGGATTCTCCGTCCAATCCCAGTGGACCTCAGGTGGGAAAGCCCATCCACGAGAAGGCCAGCCTTTCCACACAGTTATTGTGGAGGCCGGTCCCAAGCTCCCTTGCAGTCCCTCCTGATGCCCACTGCTTGAATCTGGGCCCACCACCGAATTCCTGCAGGTCTTTCTTTGATGTAAGAGCATTGTGTCTCTCACTTCTAACATGTGTGCTCTTCAAATGATGTTGTATTTAATTACATAACTGAATGGTGTTATAGAATGTACCTGGGGTTGTTTTAATGGTAAGACATGCAGGCAGAGAAGTGAATGTCTTGAAAGAAAGCCTTTCTATGCTCACAGAGTCCTAGAAACAGGAGGCGTGGCCTGCTGGGCAAGGGGCATGAGGAAGCACCGAGCTTAGTTACGAGGCACAAGAAGAGAGAAGAGCACAGGAGCAGGAGGTTTCACTGGGATTTCCTCAGGAAAGGCAAGGCAGGGTAAGCAGGGTGAGGTCCACAGTGGAGCTGTGCTGTGGGAGCTGTGTGTTTGCCTGGTCCTGGCCCTGGGCCATCAGGGCACAGGAACATTGCTTCTTGGTGTGTAAGAACCAGAGAGGGGATGTGGTCAGGGGCATGGGACATGCTTTGGTGGGTCTGCATATGAAAACCACACTTACTCAAAGGGTAGTAGTTTGCTCTCTACAAGCATTGTTCATCCCTGGGAGGGGCAGTCTCCCCTGGGTCAGCAAGGACTCCGATGCCAGAGCATCAAGGATACAAAAACAAGAAAAAAATAGTCATGTAAATGACTATAATCTTATTTTGTATTCTTTTTTTTTTCCAGAAAAATGAACCTTGAACCTACCAGGTACAATTCTTTAGACTTTTTTGACATATTTGATGAGTCTATAACATTATTTTTATCTATATGAAGTCAAGGTTCTCTCCAATACAAAAGAATAATGACATTAAGATGAAATAGGTACACTAGGCCACCCTAAAATAAATGCTGGCTTTTATTTACCTATGTAATTGTAGTTAAATAATAACTCTAAAATGTCATCCCAACATGGTTGAATCTGTAAGATTCTTTAATTACTATGAATCCTTAATTAGAAAGGGCACATGTATGTGCACACATGTAGTTCACAGGGTAACTACACTCTTCCTATTATACATCAAACTTTAGTATGCTAATATAGCAACAATTTCAAAAGAAGTGAATGTTTGTCAGGTCTAATGATCAGCAAAGGTATTTTACAGAAGAATTGTATATACTTATCCTTCACTAAAAAATGATTTGGCTTCATGAAAAAAATTATTTTAGTGTTGGTTCACCTTTCTTTTGCAAGGACATCTCAAGTCAATTATTGTGTTGACTCAGAAAGAAATCTACCATTTGCCTGCGTTACCTCCTCCCACTCTAACACTTATATTCCATTACATAGCAGTAGCCATTAGTGACACACCAGGCAATTACTAAATGCTCACTCTGTTTGCCACATATGGGGCTAGCAGCTTTCTGTACCTTATTATTTTATTGTCTTAGGGCTGTTGAATACATATGGAAACTTGAAAATCAGTGGAAAAACACCTTGCTATAAATTAAGATTTATAATAAAAATGAAGTCAAATACTTACATAATAAAAATTGACTGGATTTAATTACCAGATGATGTTTTGATCAAATTGTCAAGCATGTCATAAAAACAGAGGCAACTCAATGGTGCATACTGATATTCTTTATTGTGTTTGTCATTCACAGAATTTAAGCTGCAATGAAAACTATGCTAAATAAGAATTTTATTAGGAAAAATAATCTCTATGAAAAACCTAAGTTATCTCCTTTATTTACAAAGAATTTACATTAAGGTGTTTATTTCTCTCTTATGAGGCTGAGAACGTTCTATTTAGAAGAGTCAATGTTTGCAGATTTTGTTTGTTTCAATATATTTTTATTGATTTTAGAGAGAGAAATGGAGAAGGATGGAGAAATAGAAACATCAATCTGCTGCCTCCTGCATGCCCCCCACTGGGCATCTAGCCCACAACCCATACAGCCGGACCGGGAATCAAACTGTGACCTGGTTCATGGGTCACTTGGGTCAACTAGTGAGCCACAACGGCTGGACCAATGTTTTGCAGTTTTAATCAATACAGAGCAAAGGACTTGTGTATGCTCACTGCTCAGTACATTGTCAAATGTTTGATTAAGCTGGTTCTTTTCGGAGGTGTATATTTTGTCTTGTGTAATTTTATATGGCTTCATTTAGCAGATGAAGCAAGGCGACCTTTTCTCAAAAGGATCTATTAAACCTCAATGCAGATAAGAAAGACAATTTCAGTTCATATGCCTCAGATTAATGACCATTTCAGTGCTATATACGTATGTTTCTATCTCTCTCTTGTATAAATATATCATTTAAAATATTTGCCCAGCCCGGCCGGTGTAACTCAGTGGTTGAGCGTCACCCTATGAACCAGGAGGTCACAGTTCGATTTCCAGTCAAGGCACATGCCTGGGTTGTGAGCTCAATCCCCAGTAGGGGGCGTGCAGGAGGCAGCCAATTAATGATTCTCTGTCATCATTGATGATTCTATCTCTCTCCCTTTCCCTTTCTCTCTGAAATCAATAAAAATATATTTAAAAATAAAATATCTTTATATTGAATATGTATAGGTAGAGGGGAAAAATCTGATATGAATATTCTTGCAGTTCATGTAATTAATGAAAACTACTGGTGAAATTTCTGCTGTTGGCACCATCATCATCAGAATGTTAGCAGAAACAGTTATTGTCAGTTCTTGTTGTCATCACTGGGCAATCATTGAACCCCATGATCTTTGTGGTTTCCTAGTGTGTGATTTACTGTAGAGAGAGTCAGGATTTTGTGAGTTGTCTTGCTGAGACCTCAGCACTCCTTACACGGTTTGCCTTTTCTTTTCTCAACTTGAGTTCCAAAACAACTCTTAGAGAGGTTAAAAGCATCTCCTTTTCAAAATTTGATAGCCAGCACATGTGGAATGTGCATTTACACTCCTTTAAAGAATCTGATATGCAAATATCCTGTGGGGAATTTACAAAATCATCACTATTCTTAGGATGTTGCATAAGTTATCATGTTATCATTTGTAATTGCACTCAGGCCATTCTGAACCTCTTATCTATTCCAAATTTGAAAGAAAAGCACAGAGGTTATCCAAGAGAAAATTCAATAATTTTTAATTAATTTTTTATGACCTGGAGAAAAAGAGAAATTGCAGGTGATGTTGTCTGTGTAGCATGAGTGTGTAAAGTAGACCAGCCCAACTATTGAAAGCCTCTCATTTCAGATGTAGCTAAATCAATCCCCTTTGGTACAGGAAGTTGTTTTCGTTGCTGTCTGGTTATATCCCGATGCCCAAGATCAGATGCCCCTCTGTGTTAACCTTCATTATTTTTCAAAGATTGGCAATATCCTGGATACATTTTTACTTGTCCTCACTATTTTAGAAACATTCTCTTTCTGTAACCAAATTGGTAGACTTAAATAGATTTTTAAAACACACATGTATACCCATATAATGAAGTATGCAATTATTGTGATATTAAAAAGAACATACACACTTTCCATTCAATTTAATTCATTAAACTTTTATTTTATAACAGCCTTGTTTAAGGCAATGTTCTGAGGTTGGGCACATAAGGATGGACAATGCCAAGCCCTGGATTCCAAAAGATGTAGTTCACTCGGTTAGCTGGCATTCACAAATACATGCATCATTATGAAATATTTGAGGAGAATTATACATTTCAAGAACAAGCTATTACTTCTAGTAGAAAGAGAATCCTTTTTTATTTTTTTAATCCTCACCAGAGAATATGTGTTTTGTTTTTCTTTATTGATTTTAGAGAGAGGAAGGGGTAGAGAGGGAGGGAGGGAGGGAGGGAGAGAGAGAGAGAGAGAGAGACAGAGAGAGAGAGGGAAAGAGAGAGAAAGAGACATTGATGTGAGAGAGAAGCACCGTTTGGTTGCCTCCCATATATGCCCCAATGGGGGACTGAGCCAGCAACCTAGGTATGTGCCCTGACCAGGAATTGAACCACAACCTCTTGCTGACTGGGAAGATGTTCCATCCAAATGAGCTGCCCGACCAGGGCTTCACATAGGTTTCTATTCCCTAAAAATTCAAGGTTGGAGAGTAGTATACCACACTTTCATTAATTTTCAGTTCTGTGAACTAGGTGTGCTTCTGAATGAATGAAGAGGTGTTAATATTTTTCCTCTCTAATTGTTTTGGGTATCAATTCTGAGTAAAGGGTATAAAGGATTTAAAAGCGGTGTTTGCAGGGAGTAAAATAAAATCAAGGACCCTCCAAATTAGAATATGTTTAAAATAAATTAAAATATGTTTAAAATCCCCTAGCTAACATGTATGAACCATAACTTCAGGTGATGTACATTAATATGCAGTAGTGTCTTATTCTGCATAGGTTTGTCAAGTGTGGTTCCTGCACCACCTACCGCGGAACGACTTGGGAAGTGCTGTTGAGTCAGAATCAGAAGCCCTGTGTCTGCTCCTCAACAGTGTCCTGTCCCAGGGAGAATCCCTGTCTCCCGATTTCAACACCATGGTCTCAGGCTATGCAAATGATTCAGGAAAGTAGTAGAATTGTGTTTCTTTCCCTATATGCTTAAGACACAGGTCACAGAGAGACACACCATTCCTCTGTTATTTTCATTTAGAATTTTACTGATACTTTCTAATTTTTTTCTTAAAGCCTATTCATAAAAGGTTGAGAAAATTGTCTAGAAATCATATAATAGTTGGTTTTTTTTTTAAATAAAAAATCCAAACAAAGCTGCCAATGGCGTAGTTTTTCATCATGACCAGTCTCCTTAAGGAGTGTGAACTCTGAACTCTCTCCTGGTCTTGCAAACTGTGTGCCTTACACACAGTGCCAGTGTTTAGAGTTCACCGGTGGCCACCTGGTACAGGGGACATGCCAATATCAGCCTTCTGGTGCCTGTGCCTGACCCTGGGTCAGTACCTCATGGTCCAAACCTGGCCCTGGAGGGTCCTACTCTCTCCTACAGTGTTATCTCAAATGAAAGTTTCCTGTGTTTACCCGCAGATGGTGGGATGGTGTGTTCCTAATCTCAGTATCCGAACTCCTGGGTCAGGCCGAAACCTTGTGTGCAATTCGCTGTGTAGACAGTAGTTGAATTTAGTTGAGAACAGTCTTAAGGCAGTGGGGCTATTACCTCCCATGCCAGGGCAGGGGTCCTGGCCCTGCAGAAGGGCAATGGCCGCTGGGCTGCTGAAGCTGGACTGCGGCACCTCCTGGGGTGAAGGGGTCCCCTCCTGGCAGCTCTCCAAGTCCCATGCTCTTGGGACTTCTGTGGACTTCCTCACATAGACACGATCAATTATTACCTCAATCTTAGTCTCGCCCCTCTCTGGAAGGTGGGGCAGAGCTGGAAATTTAAGCTTCTAGTATGACATGCACTTTCTGGTGACCAGTCCCCATCTGGGAGCCACCGAGTCGCCTCATTAGAACAAGAGGTGCTCCTAGTGCTCTTACTACTTAGGATTCGGGGGCTCTGTGCCAGGAGCTGGGACAGAGAACAGTATCGGTTTCTGTTATCTCACACTCCATGTGCAAGCTCAGGGTCTTGAAAGAACAGCTTATCCTGTTACCTGAGTGGGCCCTGAATGCAATCCCAGGTCCTTAGAAGAGAGACACACATAAGAGGACAGGCAGAGAAGACATTGTGAAGGCAGAACAGAGAGACGTGGCCACGGCCAAGGCCCAGGCCTGCCAGCAGGCACTGGAAACTATACGAGGTGGGAACAGATTTTTCCTCAGAATTAGGAGAGTGTGACCCTGCTGACCCCTTGATTTGGACTTCTGGCCTCCAGATCAAGGCACAGTTAAATTTCTGTGGTTTAAGCCACTTAGTTTTTGGTTAGAAATGACCACAAGAAACTAATATCCCACCCGATTCATTCACTTTCCCACTGGCCAAGACAGTGGCCACACAGCCACCAGCATTCTCTAAACACAATGTCACTGACCGGGGCTGGGCCTGTGCTGTCTGTGCAGACACACTCTGCCCTGGCATTGGGTGTGGTAGTTTCACTGAGAGGACCATTTGCAAGCTGCTGATGTGATCCTGTGCCATCCAAATGCCCAAATCAGAATGTAACAACAGAGTTTGGGGTTTCTTGGGGGAGGGATAAGTAATAAAATAGTGTGTGGCTGATATCCTAGACTCCCCCTCTGTCCTCAAGGCTCACCTTGTCCCCAGTGTCTGCTGCACCTGAAATTTTATGATAAAAAATAACTAACGTTTTTACTAGCTTAGTTTTTTACATCTTACCAGGATGTCCGCATGTTAACCTGGCTTCATCTGAATGTCTAGTGAGAGTGTTCTGCACTTACCTTGAGTTAACTGCCTGTCTTCTGGGTCAGAGATGAAGCTGGAAGCCTCGAGGCTCAAGCAGCCCACAGGTCCCCTCTCCCATGTGAAACTGACAATATCTGTGAGGTCTGGCTTTCTGTCTTGTCTTGAGCATTGAAGATCTGACATAGGACTAAGTCTGCACAGCGGGCCTGATCAGGAGGCGATGGGGGGATCACTCCCCAGGCCGGCTCCTCAATTTGTTTTGCCAGCCGGGCCTTTGTAGGCATTGAGTGTGAGAGCCTGTTTGGGGAATCTGATGTTCACATGATCACCCATCACCCTAATATCAGCCCCAACCCACTGGACTTCATTATTATCCATCCCTCTGCATCCCCATGGTCATTCCATCTCAAAGTAAATTCCCTGATTCTGTGATTTGGTGAGAAATTTTCTCAGTGATCAAAGTTCTTATTTTCTTTCCTGAAACCTAATCAATACCAAAGAACACCTTCCTGCAGGTGCAGACGAGGGGATGCCTTCCTGCACCTGTAGATCAGGGAACGCCTTCCTGCACCTGTAGACCAGGGGACGCCCTCCTGCACCTGTAGACCAGGGGACACCCTCCTGCACCTGTAGACCAGGGGACGCCCTCCTGCACCTGTAGACCAGGGGACGCCCTCCTGCACCTGTAGACCAGGAGATGCCTTCCTGCATCTGTAGACTAGGGAACGCCTTCCTGAACATGCAGACCAGGGGACGCATCCCTGCACTTGTAGACCAGGGACTACATTTCTGCACATGTAGACCAGGAACCGCATTTCTGAAACACCGTTTTTGTGCAGCCTCTGTGAGTACCTGTGTGCATAAACAACTGCATAACTAAGAGATTTTCTTGATGTGGGCAGACAGTCTTACCAGGGCCTACAGGATATTTTCTTTTCTAATGGGTTAGCTATATAACTAAAAAATCCTTATTAGCATTTTTTTTGGTCAAATGGGTTTCCAAAGTTGATCATGGCTTATTTGAAACAGAAAAACAAATAGAAATGCTCAGGGAGCATTTTCCCCAGTGTTTGCACTGCCAGCTGGCTGTTCTCTGATCCCCTTGAGCCATAGACGTACCCTACAGGGATTTCTGGCTGTACCATGAGACGGGACAAGCGCCTCTCCTTTCAGGGCCCTGGGAAGCGATTTATTTCTGAAATCCACTTAGTAGGTACTCAGTAAATATTGACTGATTTGCCTTACCAGTGTCAGATGATACCACATAGGCAGTGCTTCTACTCTTAGATATGGACCTTTTTAGAAAGGCCTATCCAGACTGACTGTGTCATCCCAAAATTCAGGGTTGAAACCTAATTCCCCGTGTGATGGCATTTGGAGGTGGAGCCTTTTGTGGGTGATCAGGTCATGAGTGAGGAGCCCTCATGAATGGGAATGTTGCTCTTATAAAAAGGCCCTAGAGACCTCCCCAACCCCTCCACCACCGGGTGCACAGCAAGAAGCTGGCCATAGATGAACCAACAAGCCGGTCCCCACTAGACTGCAAATCTGTTGGCGCCTGGATCTTGGACTTCTCAGTCTCCATAGTTGTGAGAAATAAATGTTTGTAATTGATAAGGCCCCCAGTCTGTGGTATTTTGTTATAGCAGCCAGAGCTAAGACAGCCTATGCAAGCTGGAATGGATCCACAGTTATGTTATTATCCAATTGTAACTTCTTTCTCCCTGAGTCAATCTCTCCCTTCTCCCCACACAACTAGGTAAGTGTTACCCTGGGTCAGACAGACCTGGGTTTGAATTCTTGTCCCCCTGTGTTCTAACTGGTTTGAGCAAGTTACTTTACTCAGGTAACCTTTGTGTCATAGTCTTCAAATAGGTACAGTAATGCCCACTTCAGAAAAGTTGTGGCAAATAAAAACATCATAATGCATGAGGCATAGACAGCACAGTAGCTGACATAAAATGCCCATCAGTGTTATTGCTGTGATTAGTGCTACAGCTGCTGATCTGGCTGTAAAGTCTATACAAAACTCACTTCCCTGGTGAGCCCAACTTGTGGAGTGAAGCTGGGAATATCGGGAGGAATCGAAAGGTTTTTGTGGCGGTGAAAACGAAGGCTTCCAGATTCCTTTACTAAATTACACTCATTTTATTTTTTTTGGAAAGGACTGTGCTTCTCACTCATAGTTAGTTTATTTCTATTTTAGATACATGGTCATCCAACTTTGCTATAAAGTTTTTAGGTTGGTTAGTAAGCCAGTAAGGAAAATTTTGCATGGATATAAATAACTGTTATAAGCAGGTATGCTAATAACAATCGCAGACAACCAATTAGAAAGGGGACAGGAAAATTGTGTGCTCAGCAGTTGGTGGTTACAGTGACTGTTCTGAATGGTCCTGGAACACCTAAGTTATGTTCAGATTATAGCAATGAAACTTAAATGTATGTGATCCATTTTAGGAAAACATTTATAGAAATGTTTGAATGTTTACTTGATTAAATGCATAGTTGAAAGTTAACAGAAAAATTCATTCATTTAGAATATGTTCTTTGTTTTTATTCCCATAAGAATAGAAATGGGCATAATAGTAATACATATTAACAAATTTTCTGGGTCCATGGTAAAATATATTCTGAAGTTTCTTAAATAATTTAACCTATGAATTTTGTTCTGAAATTAATAAATTTCACAAATGTGCAGAGTTTCAGTGTAATGCCAAGTACCTAGTATTTTATAAACAAATAGAAAGCTATGCATTTTGAATAAGCGATTGAACAAAAATGAAGTAATCAAGTATTTTAAAATGAATTATAACATCATATATAAGTTGTACTTTAGCATATAACACACGTTTTTGGAAAAGGCCATTTGCTTAAGCAGAATTAACACACACCTCAGAATCACAGAAATTTTAAACTGGCCGGAACTGAAGTTTTAGGTCGGCCTCCCTTCAGGACTGGGGTCCCTGCACGAGATCCCAGGACAGCTGCCAGGACAGGGACGGGCAAGAGCCTGGGTCCTCGAGCTCACCTGCCCCCGTGTGCGTTCCACTCCGCCCCTTGCAGTGAAGCCAGTCACTTCACTTGTCTACCTCATTTGCTTCATCTAATTTAAAGGAGCTGTGGTAATGACAGCACTTTCCCATAGAGATATGATGTGGAAAATTATATGAGTTAACACATGGGAAGCATTGGAACAGGGCCTGGAATGTAAGTGGCAGTGAGCTGTGTTTAGTGACTGATCATCTATAATTCTTTAAGTTAGGACTTGCACTGAGTGAGAGAGAAACTCAAGGGTGTTTGTCTTTGGCTCACGGGTGCTACCTGCTGGGTGATGTGTGTGAACTGATCAGTCTGAGACGAATCATCTGATCTCAGTGCTTGTGATGCTTGGCGGCCGCATGTCCTCTTCCCAGAGACCAGCTCAGGGGAGAAGCATCACTGTGTGAAAGGAGAGCTGTGCTGGCCTGTCGCTGAATGACTTGCCCTTCCCAATGCATGCACTGAGTTCATGGAAGTGAGTCTCTTCCTCCATACAACAGCATGATTCACTGCTCTGTGTTGGGGTGCATTGGAGCGAACTGCCCTGGTAGGTGCCCTGGGGGAGGTAAGCGGGAGTAGGGCGGGCCAGAAGAGGCAGGATGGAGTCAGATGTGATGCTTAGAGTCTACCTAGATCAGTGATGGCGAACCTTTTGAGCTCAGCATGTCAGCATTTTGAAAAACTCTAATTTAACTCTGGTGCCGTGTCACATATAGAAATTTTTTGATATTTGCAACCATAGTAAAACAAAGACTTATATTTTTGATATTTATTTTATATATTTAAATGCCATTTAACAAAGAAAAATCAACCAAAAAAATGAGTTCGTGTGTCAGAGGTTTGCCATCACTGACCTAGATCCTTGGTTGGGACATAGCGAAACCTATTTGTCAGAGGGGAGTGCATTCAAATATTCACCATGGGCTGTAGTTATGAGGACTTGGTCTATGGAAAATATAGGTTAAAAGAGCAGGCAAGAGAGGTTTTGGCAGAAGGAATGAAAATCAGCACCAAGGACAATTTTCTGGGAGCCTTGCAGCGCTGGCCCCAAAGTCAGTTCAGCCTCTAAGACAAGCCTGGATCTAAATATGAAATCTAATGAAGCAAGTTTAAATGCCTTTAAAGAAAGCCAGCATCTTGCCTGTGCCGGTGTTGCTCAGTGGTTAGAGAGTTTATCCATGCACCAAAGGGTTACAGGTTGGATTCCAGTCACGGGTATGTACCTGGATTGCAGGTTTTATTCCCTGTCAACCAATTGCAGTTTCTTCCTCACATAAATCTCTCTCTCTCACCTCTCTCTCTCATCCCTCCCTCTCCCTCTCCCTCTCTCTCTCCCTCTCTCTCTTCTCCTCTCTTCCTTTCTTCCTCTCTCTCTCTGCCACACACCCTCTCCCTCCCTTCCACTCTCTCTCTCTCTCTAAAAAAAAAAAAAAAGTAAATAGAAATATCCTCAGGTGAGGGTTAACAAAAGAATAATAATAATAATAATAATAATAAACAAACAAATAAATAAATAGAAACTGGCATCGTTTTCCTCCCAAGAAGTCTTCATAGGCATTTCGGGATAGCAGCAAAACATCCTTTAGGTCGAATGGCAGTCAGTTTTCTGAAATCTTAAACTCTTTGTCACGGTGACCTTCTTTTGGAATGCTTTCTCTTTTTCTCAAGTTCAAAGAAGTCTCTGGAAAGTGAATCCACAATGACCTTTGGTTGTATTCTATACAAAAATAAGTAAATGTATAAAATAAAAATTAGAGGTAGTTGGCTGTGACTTTTGAAGACCATGAGTGAGAAAAATGTGCTATTATCACTAGGCAGACATGCAATGACCCCCATCCCTGGAGCTCAAGCATGACCTTGGTCTTTAGACTGTGCTGGAAAACTCCATCCCACTGACCTGGGGCTACAGCTTCTCAGGAAACTTAGTGTCTGCTCCTCTTGGTCTTCTCTTTCTCTAGGCCTGCTCCTTGCTTACGAGCAGTGGAATGTTGATGCCATAATTAACAGGGTCAGGTTCTTCTTTAAAACTCATTTCTACCTAGAGCACCCAACAGTGTTTGTTGACCTTCTGTCGCACCTTTCACAGACACTGCACCACTCAAACATTGAGTAATCCATGTTCACCACCCTGGACATGGTATTTCTATCAGAGTCTCGTGTCTCACCAATGACGTGATCCTAGTTTTCTGGTCCTGCATGCATGCAAAGGAGAAGCTTTGCTTTCTCAAAAAGTCAAATAGCCTCAAAAATGGGGAAAAAAGCAAATAAACATAGACAAAAGCAATCACATTCTGGCTGATTGATAGCCGTATGCTGTGGATATCAGGCAGCATTTAGTCATCTTTGGAGATCCAGGCACTAAGATCCATTTGTGCCCAATGTAGGAAAAGTTTTAGATACTTGCCTGTTTTTTAAACTTTCTTGCTACATTACACTTCAACCACCAAAGACAGTGGGAGGAAAGAGCTGGAGAAAATTGGATGGTAATAAGGATGGTAAAGTGAAGAAAGAAAACTCATTTTCTTTGATCCTTTTTCTAGAATAGTAATTAGACTAATTCACCTGCTATTATCATCATTTGCAAAACACCTAAAAGCATAGTCAGAAATACCAGTCAAGTATAAGACTCAGTCATCTTTTCAGACCCACCATTGTGTTTTCTGTGGGATGTAGTCAAATGCATTATCACTCCAGGAAGAGCCACACTGGATCTCTTTGTAATATGGTACGTGGGCTGTGCACACACACCAAACAGCTGTGCCAGGTAATGGGGATGAGTGCCAGAATACTAGGGTACATATCATACAGTGCTCCCTTCTAAATTAATAAAACTGTTCATCTCCTCCAGTGATGATACATGGGGAAGAAGACTAAAAGGACAGGTTTCTTTATGAGCATAAGCAAGAAAGTTTTTTTTCTATATTTCCAAATAACATATAATTATAGAATGATTATGTAGTAAATCATGTCAATTCTTTTCTTTCACAGCTGTTGTTTGCAATATGGGGAAGTTATAATTGTTTAAAAAAAGTATATAACTTTCTTCCACATTTAGTGCACTAAATACAAGTAAATGAGGTTTTCAACATCTTTAAAAATGTTTTTAAAGACAAGTTAACTCTAAATTCTCACAATTAAATAAAATGCCATGGTTTACATTTGCTTATGAAGATCTATCATTTTATTGCATAATGAGCACTGTATTTTTAGATTACTCTATGAGGGGTTAGTGGAACTTTCCTCTGAATTATTTTATTTTGATACCTTTTGAAGGTCTAGTGGTTATCATCTTTAGCTTATATTTTACTAAAACATTTTTCATATCACTTGTTTTCATATCACTTGTTTATTTCAAATGTGTGCAGTAAATAAAGACATTAATTTTTTGTGAGTTATTTTTAAGAGACCTTTGAATTTCTGTGAAAGAGCTTTTATGAAATATGCAAAATTAATCCCAATTATATTTTGAAGATCCATGAAGTACTTTTAACCCCCCTCAAAAAATATACACCAAAAAGTTATGAAGAACAAGTGATTCTATTTAGGCCATAGATCTTTACACTCTGAGATTAGGTACCCTTCACGTCTCATATAGTTTAGCATCATGTCAGTGAGAAGCAATTAATACATACATTTGTGTCTCACATATAAAGGATGCCCATTGGATAAGTCAAAGACAGCTGGTCCTGGGTATAAGATGTCCCTTATTGATTATAAAGAAGATGGTAAGTTTGCAAACAATCTTACTTAAAGGAAAAACAAAGAGAAAATGAAATAGGATAAAGAAACGTAAATAGAATATAATTAAATATCTAGAAAAAATGCTCACAAGTCTAGGAGACAGCATGAAAAAACTGCTGGCAAGAGTCAATATAAGGAGAACTTCACAGTTTTCCTTACTTGAATGGAAAGGACATGTTTTACCACTTGGCCTTTATACTAATTATCTATTGCCCTATAATAAGTTACCTCAAAACTGTGCCCTAAAACAACACACACATGTATTACCTTGCCACTTTGATGAGTCTGAGCATTGGTGTCTCACAGGCAGCACTGAATGCTGGGACTGAGTCACCTGCAGGCTCCCTGGGTAAGGACTGGCTTCCAAGCTCACTGGCTGTAGATAGGATTCACAATGGAGGTTGGCCATTGGCAGCTCTCAGTTCCTTGCCACATGGGCCCTTCGAACATGGCAGCCTGAGTCATCAGGGCATGCAAGCCAAGAAGGCATACAGAGAATTTGCTTGTCAGAGGGAAGTCACAAACTTTTGAAGGTAATTATAGAAGCCACAATTCCTCACACCACTGGCTAGACCCTCCTCTATCGAAAATTATTGATAATCATTTTCCCTCAACCCTTCTGAATTCTTAGCTGAGACTCTTATATTAAAGACAGATGAACAAGAGAAAATGAACAGAAGTTTATTAATATGAATATCTCATCTCTACAAGGGAGATACCCAGGAAAAATGAGTAAATCAAAGATGTGGCTTTAGAATTCAGGATTAAATTTCATCTTAATAGGAAAAGGGAGGAGGGAAGTAGGCCCCTCAGTGGAGAATAAATGATGTTAGGATAGATGAACGGACCCCTTAGGAGAATAGATGGGAAGTGGGTGGTTTCTGACAAAGTTTGCCTAGGTGTGGTGTTGACTTCTAGTCCCTTCTGCGATAGAAGTCAATCTCCCCTGTTTGATGAGACTCTTGGGGAGGAGGGGATTTATGACAGTTGAGTTTCTTTTGGAAGATCTCTTTTTAGGCAGGGAAGGGGAGTTCCGGCAAAGCCTCTCTCTGTATGTTCTGTTTTTCAAGTGCCTTCAACAACCAATAGTCAGCATGTGCCAAAGCAGCATCTTCCTGAACTCTGACAGTGATGTTTTAGGCTGGCATTCCCCACTGTAATTGGTGGGGAGAGGTCCCCATCCCCACCTGTTGCTCATGGAAGTGGGCTGCTTGTGGTATCTGGAGAAAAGGAATTTCCTTAGACTGGCACAGGAGGAGGAAATACAGAAAGCTTCATTTCTGTGGAATTATACCCCTGGGTTTCAAGGTCTTGTTTCCCCTTGTCCTGTCAAGGAAGAACTGTGGCTTCGGCTTCAGCAGAGCTAAAAGTCAGAGCCAGCATCCAGGGTTTCCTTTCTCCATCTGCACACTCCAGTCTAGCTTCAGGCTAGCTTAGTTTGTGTCTCCCACTGCAAGAGTCACAAGAGCAAGCCAAAGGCCAAGAGAATATACCCCTTTATTTGGGGGATGACATATCCCCACATTTTCACTGGCTTGTAGTGGTCCTATCTATTCTAGCCAATGATTTCTGTTTCTAGGCTTGACTGACAGGCATCTTCCCCAGTCATCCTGACTCACTGAGCATGTATTCATCTCTCCTTTGTTGGATCCTTTCCCCAAGTGACTGGTCTTTGGAAATGGGCCAGTGGTTCCCTGGGGAGTGTGAAATTGCAGCTTCTTGGTGAAGCTGCCCAAATTACATGCTTATAATATCTAAATTTCTTTTTTCTCCTTTCCTATCTATGATAATAAAAGGGTAATATGCTAATTACACCAGAAGTCCTTCTGGGCATCATTCCAGATGTCCTTCTGGACAAAGCCAGGGCCAGAGCAAAGCCCAGGTCCCGGGTGCCTTCCGGCGGCCAGAGGGAAGCAGCATGGGTCCCAGGTGCTGGAGGGAAGCCGGTGCCAGCAGCCAGGGGAAGAAAGACCTACTCTTGCATGAATTTTCGTGCATCAGGTCTCTAGTTATTAACACTTGGAGTGGGGGAAACGAGTTAAGTCGGCTCGTGTGAATTGCGCGTACTCCGCGGGAGCCGTCTTAACTCGGTTCATATAGATTTGCGGTGGAGTGCGGGAAACGTGTAAACTGGGGCCGATTGTAACTGCGTATTACCAAATATTTGTTTGTTTGCCGTTCACAAAGATACCTACCTGCGTATGCGAACCGTTTCATACCCATTGGGGTAATAGGTATCATAAAAATCCCTGATTTTGCGCGGGAAACCTAAATAATTGCCCGCGCCATCTTATATTTTGGCGGGAAATTCACCCCACACCGGAGTGTTAATAATTAGCTAATAATAATGGTATTTCTACTACCCTTCACTATCAATTAACTTTTTCTTAAAAAATATCAGATAGCCAACTGGTGTGGCTTAGTGGTTGAACATAGACCCACGAACCAGGAGGTCATAGTTTGATTCCTGGTCAGGGTACATGCCTGGGTTTCAGGCTCAATCCTCTTAGAGGGTATGCAGGAAGCAGCCAAACAATGATTCTCTCTCATCATTGATGTTTCTTCTCTTTCTCCCTCTCCCTTCCTCTCTCTGAAATCAATAAAAATATATTTAAAAATCAGATAAACTCCTTGAAGTGAGTTGAAATGTTAAAAAATAAATAGAATCACATATTGAGTGCTTCCTGTACACCAGGCACTTTACTATGAGGTTTTCTTATACTATTTCCATTCCAAATAGCAACTCAGTAAGGTATCTCTATTTAAGAGTTACTAAAAAGGAAGTAATTTCATAATATCATGCTGTGCAATAGAAAAATAAAGGAAATAGGATTCTACTTCAGGCTTATCTTCATTCCTATAGCCAGGCCCATTTCATTTATTACTATGTTTTCCTTCCAAGAATTTTAGTAGTCAACAATTTAAGTGAAAGAAATGAACCTCTAATGGTTGACTTTCAAATATCAACAATACTAGAGGTTGGAAGCCTTTAAGCATTCTCTACCCATCTTAACTTGTAGGCCTGTTCTGTGGATGTGCATAATGGCAACCATTAGCTGGTTTCTTTTCAAGATAAAATTTCCCTTGAATTACTATGGCTGAAAGTTTATTCTCATCCCATCTCTGAGTATCCACAAAAAACAAACTGGGAAATAACCTTAGGAGACTGTCTTTCAATGCTTTTGCTCATTGCTCTGACTCCCCTGAAAAAAAATGGTAGCTGTGTTTATTGAACACATGAGCAACAAGAGCACTTGTATACTGTTCTAGTGCTTTCAGTCCTTTAAACTCATGCCATCCTCACACCTGTAATACATGGTAAGTATACTCACCCTTGTTTAGGGGTGAGGACACTGAGGCACAGAGATATTAAATCTAGCAGAAGTAAGACCTAGGCTCTCTGGAAGCTGAGCCATTTCACACTTCAGCCTCTTTGTTGTGATCCTTATGCAAATAAGGCATTGTCTCTTGGGGAAAATAACTCCTTAACAGTCAATGTGCAAATATTCAGATGAGCCTTGACTCTATTTATTTTTTACTTTTTTATTGAATTTCTTGGGAGGTTCATAAAACAAAAACAGGGCAATGTCTCCATAAAACCTCCATTCTCTTCTGCGTGGCTTCCTAGACATCCTAATTGGGGACACTCTCTGAGCAGGGCCAGTGCATTCTCCCAGGTAACACGGTAGTATGAAGAGTTAGATGACCGCATTCTGTTTGGGCTGAGGGACAGGCAGGATACACACCCAGGGCAATTGCAGAAAACAATGGAAGATGAAATGTAAGTAGTAGAATGTGTGAAACACAATAAACACTTGAGACATTGACAGGATGAAAAACTCAGCAAAACCTGAGCGGTCAAGGAAAAAGTCTTGGGGATTATGGACTCACATTAGAGGACTTAGAAAGGTTTGAGAAGATGCCACCTTTCCTTTTCTTGTCCTCCATTAAGAGCTTTGATTCACTGTTCTTTTTATTTTATTTTTTTTTACCATGTTGTATAACCCTGGGAAAGTAAGTGGCAGCTTAGAAGTGGCACCCATTGTCAAGAATAATTTTGAGGGGGGTAGAAATGGTAATAGTGTCAATAATAAAAACTAAAAAGGAATACTTTTTTATTATAAAGCTATGTTCTTGGGCTTCCACCGCAGTCCCTGGAGATTTCCTCAGTGTTACTGTTCCTGTATGTGGAGGAGGTGGCAGGCTGGGGCGCGTACTTTACAAGAGTATCCAGGGCCTGAGGATTTGTCAGTGGACTGAATCTACTGTCTAGTTAAATGAGGAAGATTTACAGTGTTAGAAAAGACTTTTCTTCAGGATCTGCAGGCAAGAAAGTTGTACCTTTCTCTATTCATTACTAATAGGGCACCTTCAGCTATGTTTCCATTCAAAAATAAGGGAGAATTACCTGGGTTAGAATAATGCTAGTCATGGCATATTTCACATTTTGAAGTTTGAATAATTCACCTGAATTTAATTGCAAAATGAAATACTGTATTTGTACATAGCCCTCTGGTTCTACATTTAAAAAGAAAATATATAGCCCTGGCTCAGTTAGTTGGAGTGTTGGAGTGTCCTCCCATACAACAGGAAAAAAAAGGTTGTATGTGGGTTCAATTCCTGGTCAGGGCACATACCTGGGTTGGGGTTCAATCCCCAGTTGGGGCACATACAGGAGGCAACCAATTGATGTTTCTTTCTCTCTCTCTCTCTCTCTCTCTCTCTCTCTCTCTGTCTCTCTCATCAATGAAAATATCCTCAGGTGAGGATGAAAAAAAAGAAAAAGCATATTATACTTCTAAACCCTGTTCCTGCTTTGGTTTTAGGAATTTCCATAATGTATCTAAATACCCAGGGGTTTCCCAAAGAATATGAAATGCCAGAAGAATGCATAAATGCCAGAAGACGGTCCAGAATTAATTTAATTGGAAATAGTTGCCTTCATAAAACATGGGAAGGAAAAAAAAGAATATAAATAGGTTTTGACATGAGACAGTAGCAGATGGTTTTATATAGGCACAGCAGTATTGTCTTAGCACTCTGTTAATAAAAAATTTACAGACATTGCTTATATTATGATTGTCAGGAATGATCATATAAATAAAAATAGAACATTAGTGTGGGAAGAATATATATATTGAACACATTTCATGCTGCATATCAATCAGTTAAGAATGGAGTCATTTCCTTGTCCTTCGCCATTATTCAGTGCAAATTTATGAAATGTAGACGGCATTATACACCTGTTATGTCATTCAATTACATATTAAAAGGTGTTTTCATTTGAGTTGCAGCCATACATATTGCATTGCCTTATCTCCTAGTTTTCTGTCTAAGTACACTTCCTAGTTAGGCGAGTAGATGTCTTCTCTGTGAATCTGGTCACGTTGGGTATGGCCCTTAGCTCTGTTCTACTGGCCAGACTCGGCTATTCTTTCCTGAACCTTTTAGACACAAAGTTTTTAAGAAATGTAATAAAATCCTTCCTTACACTGAATGTCATAGCAGTGAGTCCAGACTTGGAAAACCTACTCTTGTTTTATTGTGATTCATTTTGGATAACAGACCACTCTTTCTTCTATAGCATTAATATTATTTAATTAAGGTTCCAAAACACTAGTTTCTTTGTCTTATTTTGTACTTAAGACAAAGAACATGACAAATCTTGGAAAGGCTGCTAAATTACTTCTTAATACAGAAAGCAGGCAGAGATTTGTTTTCATCAGATCTGGGTGAAATGCACCATCTGTTTAGTTAAAGAACTTCTATTTCCAAAGCAGGTAAAAATAGAACCTTCTTCATTTTCATCAGCTTTCTGTACCCATGTGACTAATGTCAAAAGAGCCAGTAGGCTTTTGGCTAGAAATAAGTGATAAGGATTTATTCAAGGGTCTTAGGATTTGCAAATTAAAAACACTAGCAGATAACACTCAGAGTGTTTTGAAGGAGACAGAAAAGTTTGAGAGCTTTATAGTGAAAAGTACACGTTTAAGAAATTCAGTCCTGCATTCTTAGCCCACAGATTGGCCCAGAATAGTAATCTTCCAGATGCCAGGTGGTCTGGATAATGGATGCCAGGTGGTCTGGATAGTGAATCGTTCTCTCTTAAGCATGACAAGTGGTTATATATAAGATATAGACATCTCCAGCACATGGACGTTCTCAAGTTCTTCAGAGGTTTACACATGGAATTTTGGTGTGTCTAGGTAGGCACTGGTCCAAAACTGAAAAGTTCAAAAGTCTAAGTTCCCAGGCTAAGGTAAGAATAGAATCTTTAGCTTGTTGCCTTAGCCTATTTGATTTTAATAAGTTAGCATCTTGACCATAGCAACCCCATTTTATTTTTTCATTGTTTTACTCACTATATCTCCAACTCTCCAAAACTGATTATAAATCAGCAGATTTTGCATGATAATGACCCTTGAACTTCTTCCACACCAAGCTCTCTTTTGTGTGTGGTCCTGGGCTTTGGGGTAGCTGACCTTGATCTGGCCATCAGATTGTAGCTCTGAGTTTATCTGTTTCTACAGGTTGACATGCTTTTACTTTCATCTGAATTTTTCTAAAATCAGGAGCAAACTCTACTCTCTTTCTTTCTCCTTTCTATTTCCCTTCTCTCTCCTAGTAGCTGTGATTGACTACACATATGCTAAGTGAAGAGGAAAATAGGTAAATACAAACATAGGGAGAAAGAGAGATTTCAAATACCTTGCTATGTGGGTCATTCTTTGTCCTGTGGCAGTGAGGATGGGTCCATGTAAGGATTTTAACTAATTTATTGAAATGTTAAGAATTATGGTTAAATAAGATTGACCTGATGACAGGTTAGGATGGTAAAGTGACAAACTAGTTGGAACAACTAGTTAGTAGGAAGGCTTTTGGAGCAGTTCAGGGATAAGTAATAGAACCTGCTCTAGGTAGGGACATTGGTTGAGGGACAATAGACAGTGAAGGGGAAGAACTGGCCCTGCAGGGCAGGGGGTGGGACTTTGGTGGGAATGGGGGAGCAGTTGAAGTAAGTGCTCCAGAGCACTTTTCATCCCGAGTGACTGGGATGGTGGCATCAGTATCAGTCAGGAAAAGGGAGACCTGTTAAAATACTTTCAGCACTGAGAGGATTAATCCAGGGAAGAGTCCAAGGAGCAGAAGTCACGGCCTCCACTAGCTGTCAAGATCACGCTGAGCTGTGGTCCAACCTTAGGAGGTTGTTACTGCTGCCAGAGGTGGAGGAGCAGTGGGAACGCTGCCAGTGCTGAGGCAGCCCTCAACCCTGAGACAGGTGGCAGGCAGGGGGCTTCAGAGTCCAGCAACGGAGACAAAACCTGGTGGCATCGCAGACACCCACACCGTCTCACCACGATGGGCAGGAGAGGGAAATCATCCCCTTCTTTCGGCCTTAACAATATTGGCGTAAACCTCCTTAGCAGAACCTGAGAGCTGACAAACCTGGAAGCTGGGGTCTGAGAAGATGTGCTTCCCGAGGATTCCAGATGCTGAGCCAGGAAGCCACAGACAGAGGCAGGCCAGACAGGGAAGGCAGGAGAGGGCAGGGTCAGGGATGAGGTCAGGACTGTGATTGCAAGGGTGCTGCCTGTGAGGTTCTGGCAGTGCCTCAAGTTGAACGAGTCCAGTGAATTACTGTATTTAGAGGGATGGATACATTGCAGAGGGAGAGTGGGGACCAAGGAAGTTTCATTAGGATAAAGTTGATGCTAACTTGTTTGTCATCTGGTAAAGAAGGAACTCAGAGAGAGAGAGAGAGAGAGAGAGAGAGAGAGAATAGCTGGCAAAGGGCAGGATAAGGTGGTAAAGGTTAAGAAGAGACAGGAGAGGATAAATTCAGGGGTCCAGTAATATCCATGACAAGCAGGGTTCGTGGGCCCCCATATATGTAAATTTCCTAATTGGCATTGCTATTGACCTGGTCATGGTGTGCCAATATGTCCAAATATAAAATCTAGAAATAAGCACCACCAAAACTACTATAGTCAATGTGTATGCATATTTATTCTTCTGTACTGATATGTTTCCCGCCTCAAATAGCCACACTTATTTACTGTTCTGTGATAATGACAACTTCCTGTTGCAGCCATCTGTTCTCACACATAAGAAGAACATTGACATTTGATTTACTCAACTTTTCTAGTCAATTCCGTGGCTGTAGGAAAAGAGAAATATTATTTTAGAGTCCCTATTACATCCTAACAAGAGATGGATAATTAAGTCCTAGGGGACCCATGTTCTCACCCGTTACTGCACAAGGGCCCTTTTCTTCCTTCCCATCGGGGAGGAGTCTCTGCACCTTACATTAATGTGCTCTTCT
Source organism: Myotis yumanensis (assembly GCF_028538775.1). Classification (NCBI taxonomy): domain Eukaryota; kingdom Metazoa; phylum Chordata; class Mammalia; order Chiroptera; family Vespertilionidae; genus Myotis; species Myotis yumanensis. The sequence continues at coordinate 78,760,928 of NW_027223759.1, forward strand.
TCGTTCGGGGAGGCAAAGATGACGGGAAGAAAATTGAGCATGCTCCTTATTACTGTTTTGTGGGGTTTTTTTTGTTTGTTTGGTTGGTTATCGTTTTTTTAATATATTTTTATTGATTTCAGAGAGGAAGGAAGAGGGAGAGAGATAGAAACATTAATGATGAGAGAGAGAGTCATTGATCGGCTGCCTTCTGCATGCCCCCTACTGGGGTTTGTGCTCGAAACACAGGCATGTGCCCTTGACCTGAATCAGACCTGGGACCCTTCCTTGCAGGCTGATGCTCTACCCACTGAGAAAAACTGGCTAGGGCTGTCAGTTTTTTTTACATTTGTGTAATGTAGGTCTATAGTCTACCAATCTTACAATAAAACCACATGGATGGAAGGAAAGCAGATGTCTGCATAGTTTCTCCTGTTTATATATGGAAAGGGGAAGGACTTCTGACAAATGAACCTGAAAATCCTAAGGCAGTCCAGTTTTAAAATGAATATAAATATACTAGGGGCCTGATGCATGAAATTTGTGCAAGAGTAGGCCTTCCTTCCCCTGGCTGCCAGCACCGGCTTCCCTCTGGCACCCAGGCTTCCCTCACAGCCCCAGCTTCATCCAGAAGGTCATCCAGAAGGACATCCAGAAGGATGACTGGTCTAATTAGCATATTATGCTTTTATTATTATAGACCAGAGGCTAGGTGCATGAATTTTTTACAATGGTGGGTATCCAGCCAGCCCGCCCTGATGGGAGCTATTGGGACCGGGCTGGCTGGGGGGAGGGGCTTGGGTGAGGCTGGCCAGGGGGAGGGGCTGTGGGCCGGTTTGCCAACCAACCCTGCCCCTGCTCTGGGTGGGGATGCCCACTTGGGGGCAGGGCCGTTCAGGGCAAGGGGCCACAGGCATTCCCGTCATTGTTCAGTCAATTTGCATATTACCCTTTTATTATTATTATATAGGATATAGTGCCATGATGTTTTCTAGCAGTTTAATCAAAATAGTGTATTATCACTCATTACATTTTAAAAATCCCATCACTTGGCCAAGTTTGAGTACTTATCAGTGTTTAGTTTCTGTTATTTTTTCTTTTGCAATAAATCTGAAAATTGCTTCTTTTTCTGCTACCATTACATATCAAAGAAAATTTATTTTTAAAGTTAGTTTTACTCTGTAAGTTCTTTGCCCTTTTCCTTCAAGTGCCCTTGTTTCTTTACTTTTGTAGCATTGACAATTCAAGGATAAAAAGGCACTATTTTGCCTAAAGTTACTGTATTTCCAACATCTGTTTTCATTGGGCAGGGATGTGCAATGAGAGTCCTGTATGAAAGCTTGGATTCCACAGGGACAAACACTTGAAGATGACTGGCCCTTATTTAGTGGCAACCTTCTGGTTGGGGAATTTTGCAGTTATTGATTTTAGTTTTCTCCTAGTAGTTCTTTCTTAGGAATAGATAATCTGATGGGTTGTACTTTATTTTCTCATAGAGATCCAAGGTCAAGAAGGACGTGTTCTAAATACCAGAGGAAAACTGGATATCCCAAATCATTGGGAATATAGGCATATGTACAGGGAACATATTGGAACAGGTGCTCCAAATATTAATATTACCTATTGGGGAAGCATTACCTAGAGGTCCCAGTCAATATTGTCTGACATGTAGTTGATAAACAGTGAATATAACTAACAATGATTAAAAATGCTTTTATTTTATTAAAATGCCTACACCTGTAGAAAACTAAAATGGAGTGCCCTTATTTTCAATGACATACAGTCTGATATGCACTCAAAGCACATCTCTCATTAAGAAAACTCATAATAGGCAATTTTAAATTGGCAAACAAAATCATTAGTTATGCTTGATACTCCCTTTTCCATCAAGCTGAATCCTACTGATTTCCAAAACTTCAGCTCATGTCAACACTTCCAGTGTGTCTCTCAGCCTCTTAGACCTTTTCTTCTGCCCGATTACACCACAGGGTAATTGGTCTGCCTGGCTCCCACATTTGGCAGTTTTTCTTTATTTGAGCAACTGGTTCTTACACAAAGCACATAGTAGGTGCTGAACAGATTATTATCAAGTAAAGGAACAGATCAATTGGTGAAGGGATAAATGAATGAGCAGATAACTGAAGAGATAGTCATCCTACAGAATGCATTAGTTTTAAGTTTTTCATATCTGAAATTAAAGTTAGATTCATGAAAATATGCTCTTCTATTTATTTCAACATTGAAAATGCCCCAAATAAAGCAACTCAATATTCAACTTCACAACTTCAGAAAAGCCCATCTGCCCAGGATAAATAGATACGCACTGTGTGATGCAGGTCATATGAAAAGACCTGAAATATACATCGAGGCCCCTAACAAGCTTACAAAGTAGTTGTTGAACTAAGACACTTCTAGAAATTGTTTTTGTAATATTTAACAGAGCCAAGTAGCATGTAACTAAGTGTTTTGGGAGGACATGAAAGTAGAAGCAAGATTCTCATAGGTTAATGTGCAAGAATGTGCATATAAAAAGTACAGATTCCTGGCCTCCCTCCCAGAGATTCTGATTCACTAGGCCTCAGGTGGACATGGGAATCTGAACATTTATTAAGAAACCTCAGTGATTTTCTATAAGTGTTTCAGGGAAAACACTTAGGAGAGACCTCTATGGTCCAGAGTTAACAGAAAAGTGGGAGATGGGACTTAGGCTGGAGACTCAAAGGTGCATGATATTTGAATAAGCAAGGAGGGAAGAAAAGGGACCTCCTTTTCCTTAGGGTCATTGACAGAAACATCTCTATCCAAAACCAGATAATTATGATGACTGACAAATTACACTTTCATGACCTCCCAGGGTAAGGCATGCATGTTATGGTGGTGCTTTTTGTTTTGCTTTTAATCTAACATAGAAGTATATTTTCAATTGACGAACGTTTTTTACTTATTTTCCATTTTGCCTGTTAAATATTGACAAGTTTATACACTTCAAAGTTTCTAAGGATAAACCACGCCGGTTACTGCCATATCTTGAGTCATGATGGCATTTATAAACGGTGACTCTTGGGTAATGAGAAGTGAAACATTAAATGTGTCCCTCTAGTAACACTGCTGAGAAACCACACCTTTCACTTTTCTTGCCAATGAAACTTGGCTGGTTACAAAAGTTTTGTGGACATTCAAGCTTTTTCATGTTTACAGATACTTACTACATAATCAGCTGCATCAAAAACATGTCTATTAGCTGTCATGCTGAAGGCTTGATAGCTTGTTCTTCATAGCCACGAAGACTTTGAAGGTGTTTGTGTGAAGATTCCTTGATCACAGGCAACACATTCATGGGCAATTCAGAGAGCTCAGCAAGACTAATTGCTTAGACTGGCAATCAATTTGGCCTGAGTGACAGAAGGGTACCAATCAATATCTAGCTGGGAAGTGAGACAAGAGTCTCAATAATGACAGCTCAGTCACCCAGCAGCGTTGGATAAGTGACACCCCATGGAAAGAGGCTGACAAGACCAACATTTGCTTGTCTTTCTTGTGTTTCTGTGCAGGCAATCACTGAGGGAGTTCCATAGGTGTCCTCATTCTGACAGTACAGACATTGCATTAACACCAATATGATTTCTTCTTGTCAGGAATGAGGCAGTGAAAATCCCTACAAAATTCTCTAGTTTCTCTTTTCCCAGCCAATATTGAAGGCCTCATATTGGAGGAAGGAGTGCAGTATGAATACTTGAGTTATTCTATTGACAGTAAGATAAAAAAAATGATCACTCAACCAGGACAATTTTTGGAGTGAAAAGGGTGCTGTTAGTAATTGTTGAGAATAATAAAGATGTACCCATTTTTCGCCATTGCCCTCCTCTGCCAGGTTCCCACCCCACCCCGAACTTTCACCACCCTATTGTCTGTGTCCATAGGTAATGCATATATGCATATAAATCTTTGGTTAATCTCTTTCCACCTTCCCCTCTCTCCTTCACTCTGAGATTCATCAGTCTGTTCCATGTTTCCATGACTCTGGCTCTATTTTATTCATCAGTTTATTTTGTTCATTAGATTCCTTCATTTATTTTTACTTTTAGATTCATTTTTTGATAGATATGTATTTATTGCCATTTTATTGTTCATAGTCTTGATCTTTGTCTTTCTCTTTTTCTTACTAAGTGCTTTTTTCTTGCTGCTTTAAAGATTCTCTCTTTGTCTTTAATATTTGACATTTTAATTATGATGTGTATTGGTGTGGACCTCTTTGGGTTCATCTTGTTTGGGATTATCTGCACTTCCTGGACTTGTAAGTCTATTTCTTTCACCAGGTAGGGGAAGTTTTCTGTCATTATTTCTTCAAATGGGTTTTCAGTATCTTGCTCTCTCTCTTCTTCTGGCACCCCATAATGTGAATGTTTGTAGGCTTGAAGTAGTCCCAAAGGCTCATTACACTATCTTCATGTTTTTGGATTCTCTTTTTCTTTTTGTTTTTCTGATTGTTTTTTGCTTCCTCATATTCCAAATCATTGATTGGATTCTCAGTATCCTCTACTTCACTGTTGAATTCCTGTAAATTATTCTTTATTTCAGTTAGTGTATGCTTAATTTCCGACTGGTTCTTTTTTATGTCTTAGACTAGGGGTCCTCAAACTTTTTAAACAGGGGGCCAGTTCACTGTCCCTCAGACCGTTGGAGGGTCGGACTATAGTTTAAAAAAAAACTATGAACAAATTCCTATGCACACTGCATGTATCTTATTTTGAAGTAAAAACAAAACAAAACGGGAACAAATACAATATTTAAAATGACGAACAAGTAAAGTTAAATCAACAAACTTACCAGTATTTCAATGGGAACTATGGGCCTGTTTTTGGCTAATGAGATGGTCAATGTCCGGTTCCATATTTGTCACTGCTAGTCGTAACAAGTGATGCAAGTGTGCATCAGTTAGTCTAGATCTGGTTGGAGATTTCAGATATTTCATTCTGGAAAAAGGCTCTCCTAACTTCAAAAAAAAGGCCCTACTAACTGCAAAATAAAAAAAAAAATAGACCTCCTAACTTCAAAAAAAAAAAAATCCTAACTTGTTCTTACCTCGGTCCTCAGGCAGCAGCAGGCTCTGCACAGTTAAGCTCGTGACTCGTGACTCGTCTGATCACACCCGAGACTGAGAGGAGGAGTCGAGAGACAGAGAGAAGGAGGGGAGTCGGAGAGTGCGGCGCACATTCCACACATGCGCACTGCGGGCCTGGTCGAGTGGGCTGCTAAGCAACAGGCAGCGGTGGCAAAAACACCTGGCGGGCCGGATAAATGTTTTCGGCGGGCCACATGTGGCCCGCAGGCCATAGTTTGAGGACCCCTGTCTTAGACATTCTCTCTAAGATCCCCAAGAGTCTCACTAAGTCCCCTGAAGCTCTCATTAAGTCCCTTGAAGCTCTCATTAAGATACTTGAGCATCCTTATAACCATCTTTTTGAACTCTGGATATAGTAGTTTGCTTGCTTTCATTTCATTTAGTTCTTTTTCTGGAGATTTTCTTCTGTTCTTTCATTTGTGATATGTTTTTTGTCTCATTTCGCTGCTTCCCTAGGTATTGTTTCTATGTATTAGGTAGAGCTGCTATATCTCCTGGAATTGGTAGAATGGCCTTGTGTAGTAGGTGTCTTGTAGGGCCCAGTGGCTCAGCCTCCCCAGTCACCAGAGCTGGGCACTCTAGGTGCACCCCTGTGTGGGCTGTGTGCATAGTCTTGTTGTAGTTGAGCCTTGATTACTTTTGGAGTTAAAGGCAGAAATTGACCTCCAGGCCAATTGGCTGTGAGGACCAACTGTGACTACAGTGGCAGAGCTGCTGTGCAGGAGACACCCTATGGAGCAGGACTTATTTCAGTGGAGCTTTGGTGCTCACTCAGTTTGCCCTTTGAGTATGTCACTCGTGGATGTGTAAGTTGTAATCTGGTATAATCTGAAGCTGTCCACTAGGTGCACTAGCTCTGGGGCCTCCTGGGATGTGCAGGGTCATCCACTGCCTGGGGCCATCCTGCAGGAGTTACAGAGTGATCTGCAGATGGCTGCTACTTGTGTTGGGTTTGGAAGTGTCCAAGCAAGGCCAAGCTCTCTTGGTCCTCTTATTGGTAGGTCTGAGGCATGCTGATGTCAGCTGGTGCTTGCTTGTGATATCTTAGGAAAGTCTGAAGCCTGAAATAGGATAGGCCAGTGGTCGGCAAACTCATTAGTCAACAGAGCCAAATATCAACAGTACAACGATTGAAATTTCTTTTGAGAGCCAAATTTTTTAAACTTAAACTATATAGGTAGGTACATTGTTATTAACTTAATTATGGTACTCCTAAGTCTTAGGAAGAGCCACACTCAAGGTGCCAAAGAGCAGCATGTGGCTCGAGAACCGCAGTTTGCTGACCACTGGGATAGGCCATTCATATGGAAAAGCTGCTGCAAACAGCTTGGGTGGGGCTACAAAATGGGTGGGGTGGAGTCTCAGGGAATTAACAGGGTAGAGTGAATAGTGTGGGCCAAATTCATTGAAACTCAGATATGGCTGCCAATCAGCTCTTTGATAGGGGAGGTCTCAGCATAAGAACAATGGACCCTGTGAGCACCCCTCTCTGGGAGAAAGCTGACCCTGAGTTCTTGACTCAATGCCAGAAATCCAGTTCCTCCCCACATTTCCTGGATTCTCCAAAGCCACTGCCCCAGTGCTGGAGCTCAGAGGGAGCAAGTCTATGTAAGTTTGTGTTCTGGCCCTTTAAGAGGAACTGCCGGGGACTCTGGTAGCCTCCATGTCACTTAGCCACAATCCCCACTGGTTTTTATAGTCCAAAGTTGCTGGTACTTCTATTTACAGCACTGGAACCCTAGGCTGAGGGATCTGGTGTGGGGCTGAGACCCCTTGCTCTTCATGGTGGGCCTCCACACCAGGGATATTCCTCCTGATTAAAACTAAATGCCACACATGGGTGTTGGACCAGCCTGTTCTGCTCTTCCACCCCTCCTACCAGTCTGGATGTACTTTCTTCTTCAGGTCTCTAGTTGTAGAACTTAAATTTAGCCAGATTGCAGGCTGTTTGAAATGATGGTTATTCTGTATTTTAGTTGTAATTTTGATGTTGTTGTGGGAGGTGAGTGTACCAGCATTCACCTATACTTCCATCTTAGTTCATGGGTGATTATATTAACAATTAACAGTTTTGGATTAATAAAATTAATAATCATATTAGTAGTGGCATTCATTAGAAGTCTGCATCCATTGAGTAAAGTAATCCATACGGTAGACATCTTATAGTTTCTTGGGATATAACGCCAACCCTGCCTTCAGAGTCTTAACCAGAAAGCTAGTGAAGTATACCTCTCCTTTCTGGCAGTATTCTCTCTCTCTCTTTCTCTCTCTCTCTCTCTCTCAACACATGAATCCATAAATGAAATTTTATTCTGTTCCATTGTTGAGCAAAAAACACTTGTGGTTTGCTTGGTAGCATTCAGGGGATTCCCTTCAACTCCACGTGGAAAATGGGACTTGTCAGAATGTATCTTCCTGCCTTTCCAACTCTTCTTCTCTCTGTGCAGTGAGCTCCCTGTTTGGGATCAGCATAAGCCTGCCTCTGAGAAAATTTATGTCACTTTCTCCTCACAGACAGATGGCCCTGGAGTGAATATAATACCATAATTCAAATTGGACTAGCACCTTTCGATCTGTTTATGAATGGTGTGGCGTCCCTATGAGTGAATTAGAGCCCTGTAGTTTCTGGGCAATGGTATTATTCTTGCAAAATTTGTGCTGAATTAAAAATATATATCATCCAGGAAAGAAATAAGAAATTCCAGCCCTTCGCCATTCATCCAGAGTGACATTCGGGTTCAGTGCAGCTTCCAGTTATCCTCCCTGTAGATTTACTGTGCCTGGCTGTTGCCACCAGGATCAGCAGTGATTGGGTGAAGAACAGCAAAGTCACGGCCAGCCTAGGGATTGTCCCTGCTTACATGCTTTGATGTGATAGCTTCTAAGTGAGCAGACTCTCATTTTCTAAGGAAACCAGTTAGTGCAGTTGGACAAAACCCAGTTCTAAACCAGCAAAGTTTCTACCTGAACAGTCCTCTTGGAATTGAACATCTGTCAGTGTTTCTTTTCACTCCCAAACTTGACAGAAGTTTTGCACTACAATTAAAATGGGGAGGCAAGATGGGTTGTTGAGGAAAGCAACGAAAGTAGAATGGGAAAAATAAATTTAAAAGCAAATGATATGGGAGGCCAAGCAAAATTTATTCTTCATTAAAATAATTCTCTTGTCCTCTCTCCCCCCAGCAGTAGAGCAGTGGGCTGTCTTGGTAAAGGGTGTCTGAGCTAGAGACTCAATCTAGATCTGTGGCCTCATTAGGGTAATGTGCTAACCATTGAAGTTAATTAGCTGCAGATTAACCATGTGTACTGCATATTTGATGTGGTAAAAATAGCAGGGAGTTATTTCTGGAGACATTTGGTTTGTTTTACTAATGACTGGGAGCCTGGAATCTTAGCTTGATGTGTCACAGCTATGACTTAGCCCTTCCAGTCTGCTGGCACCTCTCCCTTGTCACTCCTCTCTGACCATGTAGGTCTGTGGGGAAATGAAAATGTAAGGAGCGAGGGAATGAATGAGAGAAAAAGCTATTCATTCACTAAAAAATAATTTATTGACTACCTACCCAGTGACAGAAGCTATGCTTCGTTGCTAGAGGTAAAATAATCAAGGCAAAGTTACTGACCTCAAGGAATTAGAGATCATTACTAAGGTGCTACAATGCTGTGATGAAGAGCTGAGAGTGTTAAGAAAGCAAGAGAGAAGACTTCTCCCTTAGGGAAGGAAGAGGTCAAATCTGTGGCTTTTGGGTGGAATGGAGAGTGCCCCAAGGCACTGTCCATGAATAGCTAGTATTAAATGCTTCAACAGGTATTTATTTGGGCTCTGTGTTATAATAAAAGCTATACTAAAGTAAACAGATGTCAAAATATATCACAGAGTGTGACCCTGTTTGGGATTTAGAAGAAACTTAATCTAATTGAGAGAATAGATTAATTCAAGTACAGAACATTTGCAAGTAACCACCCAGTGATCGAAATGTTGACATATGATAACAATATGGCAAAAAATGTGGTTTATAGCTAAATAAACACTAGCGTGATTTAAATGTTTGCTTGTGTGCTGTTGTAGTACAGTAGAAATATATTGTGAGTTTTGGAGTCAAATATTTTTTCCAGTATAACTCTCACCATTACGAGGAGGATGACTTTGAATGAGTTCTTTATTCTCATGTATCCTCAATTTCTTCATTTTAAATGAATGAATGAGTACATATGTAAATAAATAAAACTAAAAAGGCAGATAATAGTACTCACTCTGTGGACTTATAAGGATTAAATCAGACAGTGCTTGCCATAGAGTGATTGTGTAACAAAGTAAAGTGTGTGTGTGTGTGTGTGTGTGTGTGTGTGTATGTTTAAAATCTACATTTTCTGTTTTGCCATTCTGAATACTAGAGCTTTTTGCTAGTTTTCCCTAGGACTTCAAAAAGAATGAGGGAAGAAATCTTCAATTTCTGCTAAAGAGGACTAAATAAGACAAGGCCTTGTGAACATGCTACCACTTTACATTACGATTACCCAGATTCTGCCATTCTTCCTCCTTTAATATATGAAAGGCTAAGCAAGTCTAGATGACCCATATCATAGTGCCTTCTCAGTGTGTAGGAAAAATACTTTAATTCATCATCATAAATGGCAGACATGGATTTAGTTCAGAGATTGGAGTTGGAAAGGAGTCAGATTTGATATCTGAGAAGAAAGAAGAAGGCACCTTTTTCAGGTGCTGGAAGTGGCTAAGGGAAGATGAGGAGAAACAGAGAGTGAAAGTGGTACTTCAGATGGTGGGTGACATGGAAAACAGGTGGGTGTTTATATGATTGGTTCTCATTTAAGATTCTAGCAAAGGCCCACGTCTGTGCATGTATGCCCGCACATTAAATGGGGGATGGCCTTGTCCGCGTGGTGGTCCACTATGCTCATGCATATGGGAGGCCCTGGGTTTTATCTTTCCAGGCTGCCTACAGATTTTGTGGGGGTTGGAAGCTGACTGGAGAGGCAATGGCCTAGTTTGGGGTCTGCTATGCCAGAACAAGGGCATCCTTACACGAATGTCTGGAGACAGACACTGGATCAGCATGCTTGGAGGAAGGGGTGTCTGAGATTCAGGGCACTACAGCCAGCAGAGGCTAAGGTGAAGGTCATTCAGAATGCTGGACATACCACTAAGCTTTGGCCAAGCAGAACAAAGACTGGCAATAGCCTCAAGACCCTCAGGTGTAGAGACAAGAGAGCCAGAACAAACCTGGAGACAAGTGACTACTGTCCTGGTGTAAAATGATATCACACTCATGTCTCCCTACCCTACAAAGACCCACCCAACCAGGTCTGCATATGCTTAGCAACTACCTAGGGCAGTGGTCAGCAAACTGCGGCTCTCGAGCCACATGCGGCTCTTTGGCCCCTTGAGTGTGGCTCTTACACAAAATACCGACTTCTGCGCATGGGCCACGAAGTTTCAATTGCACTGTATGTGCGCGCCCGCAAGCGGTATTTTGTGTAAGAGCCACACTCAAGGGGCCAAAGACCACATGTGGCTTGTGAGCCACATTTTGCCGACCACTGACCTAGGGAAGAGAAGCAGTCTACTACTCTTCTACTGAGAGGCTAAACATTTTCACCCAAGAGATAAATATTTGATCTACATAAAACAACCAATGATGGTACCAGCCCCACTCATATTGGCTGCTGGTGCCGGCCCCCGTCGCTCCACACTGTCAGTGGATGCTAGCAGGGCCGCAGCTGTCAGCGTGTGGGAGTGGTGACAGTAGGAGTGGGGCTGCCAGCAGACATGGGTCTGGGGGCAGTGGCAGGAGGGGCTTGGCGAGGGTGCAGAGGATGGGCCGAGACCTGCCTCTGTGCCCACCACAGCCTCACGGCCAACAGTTCCTTTTAAGGTGCACAAATTCATGCACTGGGCCCCTAGTTTTAAATGTGAGACTTAGTCTAACCTAGTGGTCGGCAAACTGTGGCTCACGAGCCACATGCGGCTCTTTGGCCCCTTGAGTGTGGCTCTTCCACAAAATACCACGTGCAGGCGAGCATGTACAGTGCGATTGAAACTTCATGGCCCATGCGCAGAAGTCAGTATTTTGTGGAAGAGCCACACTCAAGGGGCCAAAGAGCTGCATGTGGCTCGAGAGCCGCAGTTTGCCGACCACTGGTCTAACCTATCCTCTGCACCCTCGCCTAGCCCCTCCTGCTGTGGCCCTCAGACCCCTGTCTGCTGGCCCCGCTTGCACCTGCTGATGGTGCGGAGTGATTGGGGCTGACACCAGCAGCCAGTATGAGCGGGGCTGGTGCCATCAGTGGGTATGAGCAGCAGCTGCTGCCCTGATCGCCCCTCAGGGTGACCGGCGGGGCAATTGGGGGGGCCCCCCGCTGGCATCCACCTTGGCTGGCCTGGGGCCTGCAGGCTGGGGGCAGCTCCTGCATTGAGCATCTGCCCCCTGGTGGTCAGTGTGCATCATAGCGACCAGTCATTCTACTGGTTGTTCTGCCATTCTGTGAATTTGCACATTATACTTTTATTATATAGGATAGGATTTGGGATAAAAGTTAATGCTAGTTAGTATGTAGGGGTTCAAAAAAGAGATGAGTTTGGTTATGTACAAAATAAATTAACAATTTTTCTGAATATCTCAGTTGTGTGTTTAAACATTTTTTAAAAAATATGTTTTATTGCCCTACCCAGTTTGGCCCGGTGGATAGAGCATTGGCCTATGGACTGAAGGGTCCCAGGTTCGACTCTGGTCAAGGGCACATGCCACGGTTGCAGGCTCAATCCCCAGTGGGGGTCATGCAGGAGGCAGCCGATCAATGATGAGAGAGAATTGATGTTTTTATCTCTCTCTCCCTCTTCCTTCCTCTCTATAATCAGTAAAAAAATATATATTTAAAAATATGTTTTTATAGATGTTTAGGAGAGAGGAAGGGAGAGAGATAGAGAGATGGATACATTGATGAGAGATAAACATCAATTGGTTGCCTTCTGCATGTTCCCTAGTGGGGATGGAGCCCACAACCTCAGCATGTGCCCTGACCAGGAATCAAACCAGAGACCTCTTGGTTCATGGGTTGATGCTCAACCACTGAGCCACTCTTGCCTGGCTAAACTTTTTACCCTTATAGGAAGTCAGTGGAAGAGAACCAATATTTTATTGTAACCCTTTTTCTTTTCCCCAGCAGATATGAGAAGTGTGCCTCTCCTCATTATGGCCGTTGACCTTACAGGTTGAGGACTGTTCTCCATATGGGGACATGTCATGCCATATTTCATAGGGAGGAGGCTCAAGGTGAAGGAGGGGTGCTATAGTACTCAAACCCCTCTACCCCCTTCTATTTTAAATCCAGTCCCTTTCTTTTGTTCTTAAAATGAAGTTTGATCACGGTACACCCTTGCTTAAGATGACACACTTTTTCTAAGTGAGAAGATTTGGAGTCAAATACAGTGAAACAAAAGGAAAAACAATTTGTAGATTCCAACAGCAGCTCTTAAAAAGCTTCTCAGTGTAAGTGAATAAAGGAGAATATGACTTGCACTTTTATTGTTTTTATTGGATTGTTAATTTTATTATTAATTAACTAGAGGCCCAGTGCACGAAATTTGTGCACAGGGCGGGGAGTATCCCTCAGCCTGGCCTGTGCCCTCTCACAATCTGGGACTTCTCGGGTAGGGTACCTAGGCCTGGCTGGTGATCAGGGCCTATTGGGGCTTTCCTTCCCCCAACTGCTGCCAGCTGGCCCTGTCCCCAACCCAGCCGTTGCCATTGCTTGCCATCTGTGCAGCACTGACCCTCCCCCGCCACTGGTTGCCTCCTTCTGTGGGCGACAGGTGTGGGGTGTGATTGCTTCACTGGCTTGAGCCTCCCTCTATGGGACGTTCACTGGTGGGCCCCGCACACCCACCACAGCATCACTGGCTGGTGGCCTGGGCCTCCCTCTGTGGGGCGATTGATTGCAGGGCCCCCAGATCGATCTCCCCACAGAGGGAGCCCCCACCCACCCTTCACAGCACCATCAGCTGAGAGGCCCCACCCGCCTGCTGGGGCTCTGCAATTGATCACCACGAAGAGGGAAGAGGGTGGTTTAGGCCTCCCTCTGTGGGGTGATCATGGGGCGATGGCGGGGACCCCCAACCAATCACATCACACCCACCTTGGCTGGCCTGGCGCCAGTGTGTATCATAACGTGGTTGTCTGGAAGGTCGTCTAGATGGTCGTTCTGCTGTTCGGTCTTTCTGTTGATTTGCATATTACGCTTTTCTTATTATAGATGCCATTAATCAGCAAATAACATGCTTAAGTATTCCTTTTAAAAAATATATATTTTTTTATTGATTTCAGAGAGAGGAAGAGAGAGATAGAAACATCAATGATGAGAGAGAATCACTGATCAGCTGTCTCATGCCCACCCCCTATTGGGGATGGAGCCCACAATCTAGCATATGCCCTGACCTGGAACAGAACTGTGACCTCCTGGTTCATGGGTCAACACTCAACCACTGAGCCACACCAGCCAGGCAACATTTAACTGTTAAACTATTTCTTAAAAATATGACTCAGTTCATCTTTCAGCTGAAATAGCCCATCCATTACCAGTTTGAGTTGGGGGAAGTGACTTCTGATTTTGTGTTTATTTTGTTATATTTCTGTCAAAATGAAGTTATGATAAACAGAGTATTTGATCATAAGAGTCAAAGAGCACTTCAGTCTAATGTTCTGATAATTTTCTAGAGTGGCATTCCGCAAAACAAAGGGCTAGGCCTGTGGAGGAAGGAAGAGATGCGGGGAAGTCCACATTCTTCTATCAGTAGTTCTCAACTTTCTGGCCCTTTAAATACAGTTCCTCATGTTGTGACCCAACCATAAAATTATTTTTGTTGCTATTTCATAACTGTAATGTTGCTACTGTTATGAATCGTAATGTAAATATCTGATATGCAGGATGGTCTTAGGCAACCCCTGTGAAAGGGTCAGTCAACCGCCAAAGGGGTCACAACCCACAGGTTGAGAACCGCTGCTTACATGCTCCCTCTGGAGCCTAGGGTCTGTTTTCTAATAGCACTTTCCTTACTGAATGAGTCAAACTCTTCAGGGCCCAAATCATAGGCTCTGATTTTAAAGAAATCTGTTATTATCAGGCCCTGAATGATTATAAGTAGGTGGTTTCCTGCCTTAAAAGGATTCAGGAAACCACTGTCTTTTAACATTTACTTCCAGAAAGATCGTCCTTTGGTGTCTAGGGAGACCCTCCATGGAGAAAGTGAATGCAGATCCAAGGACAAAGACCCCAGAATCTGTGCTTTACAAGGATGAACTTGACAGAGGTGGACCCTGGGAGAGAATTTTGGTGCAGAGCCTCACTAATCCTGCTCTTGTGTGGCTTTGAATTTTTTTTAATGCATTATTATTTAATGTCCAATTTTCCTAACTTTAAGTTAGTGCCCTTTTTAAGCAAAAACTATGTTTGAGGTTCTTTTTGCTTCCCCCAAATGAAAACTATAATAAGAATGTACTAATTAAAATGTACCGTAAAATATGAATCTATTTTTAATAAAATAATATAGTTACATTTATATCTACGTTTCCTGAGATATACTGTTTACATATGAGTTTGGTTTATTTTTTCTGACTTGTGTAGGTATTAACTTTAAAAATAGCTTATTAATATGAATTAGAAATGACATGTCACTAAGTATAATTTTGGCCTATACATTTTTAGTTATAACAACTACTTGTTCAGTATTTCGGGGAAGGAAGGATTTAGACTTAAATTGGAAAATAACAACAAAAAACAACAACTGGAAGACATTATTTAAGGTTAGTGTTTAACAATAAATTGCACCAATCAACAACTTAAACAAATTAAAAAAAAAAACCTCTGCACGCCTGACCAAGAAGTGGATAGGCTGATTTTTAGTCACATTTGGGGAGCAGATGGCAGAATTATTCTGTGTGCAGACTGGTGATGCAAACCATAAACCTCAGCTATCAAAATAACAAAACGAAGTAAAATGTCATTGGCATTCAGGTGACAATGGATGATGTTTCAGTCTTTGATTTTCTGGAAAATAAATAGAGGACTTTACTAAATGAGAATTTAAAAAAATAAAGAAAGAATGTGTCAGCAGGGAATAAATAATGGTATCGTCTCATCAGGCTCAAAATATTTTCTCTGTGACCAGATTCATAGAGGTTATGAAAAGATGAGACAACTTAATTTGCTTCCAAGTATTGGGATCAGTCCCTGCAGTCTGAGCCAAGCTGAGGCTTAGAAATGTAATTGGCTTTAATTATAATTAATTTAATTAATCACAGTCATACTGTGAGTCTAGGCTGCTTGAGATTCTATTTCAACAACTTTCTGTTCACCTCCACATTTTCCTTTTTTTAAAATGCAAAGCCAAGAAATAGTGAGGAAAGGTGAATAGATGTGTTGTTTTTTTTCCCTTTTTGATCCAGCCATTTGTGCATAGAACATTTAATTATACAGAAGAGAGAATTCAACAAGATATGCATGGTCACAAAATTGTATTTTAACTTATTTTTTAAAAAGGCAAGATTTTCATTTTAACTGAGTTTTACCTGTTGGGCCACCTTTGTGCCAAATGTCTATAAATGAATGAGATAAAGATCGAATCAAGAAGGAACGGTAGCCTCTGTACTAAGGTGGGGAGGAGGCAGACTAATCCTTAGAAAACCAGAGGTCAGTCTGTGGTATGTGGTACAGGAACTGAGCGATACCGGGCGAGTCATCACTGCTATCACTACTTTTCTTCTTTATGATAGCATTAGCATACATCAGGGAAATGCACTGCCTTTCAAGAGATTGTTTCTGTTCATATACATTGACATGGAGTATTAGAAATGGGCTCTGATCAGGTTTTATTTCAGAACTTGTGACATTTCCCACTTATTTTTTTTTCCACATAAACTTCATTTTTCTCTTCCACCCAATATTAAGTTCTCCTCAGGTCAGAAGCAATATTGTTGCCTTCAGCATCCAATAAGTGTTCACCAAGATAACTCCTGATCAGGAGTTAAGACTCTTTTTTATTTAACATCATTTTCCTGCAGGCCCTGGCCAAGTGGGTAACTCAGTTGGTTACAGGGTTGCCCCGATATGCCAAAGTTGTGGGTTTGATCCCCAGTCAGGGGGAATACAAAAATCAACCAATGAATGCTGAATGAGCAGAACAACAAATTGATGTTATTCTCTCCTTCTCTCCCTCTCTCCCTCTCTTTGTCTAAAATTAATAAATAAAAGTAAATAAAATGATTCCCCTTCATGTAAACAAGGCCTCCTGGAAGGAGGCTGCTCTTTTTACAGTCAGAAAAAATGGTTTAACCCCAACTCCCCTCTTAACTACCCATGATCCTGAGAGTAAGCCATTTAACCTTTCTGTTGCCTTAGCTTTCTCATCTATCGAATAGATATAATGATATTTTTAAAGCACATTATAATGAAGAATAATGAGTTCTTTGACAAGTTAAAAGTACTATTTAACTTTGAGTTACTATTATTAATAACATACGATTTGTGAAAATGTAGGAAACAGATTTTGCTTTCCAAGGCAGACGCCTGGAGAGATGGTTTGTGTAAATGTGTGGTCACACGTCGTTCTCTGAGCACTCACGATCAGTGTCCACGTCTTACTGAAATCCCACCTGGTCCTGGTGCTCCTCTGTGAAGGGAGAACTTCCCAGTTATTATCCAGGCTTGGACTGGGCCAGTTCACCTGCACTCTCCTCACTCTGCTGCTCAGTAGTTATATGACCTATTAGAAAGTTTGACATTTTGAACTACATTGCCTTGTTACTGTAAAGGCTGTACCACGCCAGGGAATTCGTGGGCCTCCTATAGCCCTTAATTTGCAATCATGGAAGCCCTGCTCAAGAGAGAGAAGCTGGGTCAGCCTGCTCTCTGTCTTAAGCAAGTATCATTCTGAGTCAACAAGCCACAGCTTCCGGATGAGACTGGAAGAGACAGCCAACTCAGGTTCTGGGCAGGAGAGCACAGGTTCATGTATAGTTCAGGTGTCCTGGTCTCGGAGTTCTGTCCCCAGATCCTCATGGATGGGCCCCAAGGACAAGTTCATTCAAACACAGTTTGAGTGCACATAGTGAATGCCTGACAAAGAGTAAGTACTTAATGTTTTCAAAATCCTATATAATAAAAGCCTAATATGCTAAGTGTCCAGTCAGCTTATTGGCCATTCAACCAATCAAAGCGTAATATGCTAATGATATGCTAAAGCTGTTCAATGGCTTGCTATGATGTGCACTGACCACCAAGGGGCAGACAGTTGACCAGTCGACCAGTTGCTATGACGTGCACTGACCACCAGGGGGAAGACACTCTGACCAGTAGGTGAGCTTGCTGCTGGGATCCAGCTGATCTGGACTGAGCGAGACGGCCGGACACGCCCTGGAGCCCTCCCGCAGTCCCTCCTCGTTTGACCAACCTCCCACATCCCTCCCCAATCCCGATCGTGCACCAGTGGGGTCCCTCAGCCTGGCCTACACCCTCTCATAATCCGGGACCCCTCAGGGGATGTCGGAGAGCTATTTTCACCATGATCCCGCAGGACAGGCCGAGGGACCCCACTGGTGCATGAATTCATGCACCGGGACTCTAGTAAATTAATAAAGGATTCATGTAATTGTACCGAATACTACATTATGCATAATTCCCGGAGACACATAAGAAACTATGACATGGTTCTATACCAAATATTTTAATTTACTTCAAAAGACAAGACAAGCATATGTGAAATATTTGAACATTTTAAGTGGGGAGTTAAGTGATAGCATGCTGATTTAAAGTGTAGGGCTACCAGAATTCAAAGACACGGGGGACCAGTGGCACAGTCTCTTAGGAAGTGGAACTGGGGATAGAATTTGAAAGATGGATGGGATTTGAGAAGACAAAAGAGTATGGGCATTTCAAGCATGACACAATGTCTAGAAATGGAAATAGGTGTGTTTGTTTCACTCTTTACTTTTGGGTGATGCAGGGGTAGGAGTGAGCATTGGAGGTGGGTATTTAAAACAAAATAGGTTATAACATAAAATATATATCATAATACAACTATTGAAAAACTCACACATGTGTACTAAGATGTATGTATAAAGATATTGTTCAAAATAGTAAAAAATTAGCAATAATTTAAATTCTGTCAGGGAATGGTTAAATAATAAATAATACTAGGAAGTAGATGAGAATAATATAGTAGGTCTCTGTGTGCTGACACAGAAAGACCATCATGGAAAGACACGCTAGTATATTAAAGGTGAAAATGCATTTATGTAATATTTGTCAACTTTGAAAATTGATTTTAAAAAATCAAAGTGGTATTTCAGGAAGATGAATATGGTAACATTGTGTCAAGTTAAAAGGGGGTGATTGAAAGTGAAAGGGTATTTGGTGATGTTTGCTTGCTTATAGACACAGGAGGCCAGAGACAGGGTCCTGAATGGTGAAGAGAAAGAATGCAGAGACCTTCTGAAGAGTGACTTTGAAGGACTTCATGGCAGATTCTTGATAGAGGGGATGAAGGCAAGAGAAGAGAAGGGAGATTTTTCAGGTTTCAGCTTGGGAAATATGCACTGAGGACTGATTTCTACGAAAGGGGAATAGACTCGTGCTAATAGGAAACCTTTAAATAATTTTTGTGTCTTTTTGTTTCTCAGGATGGAAGAAACAGTACGAAATCTATTGCAGAGTCAAGGACCTCCAGAGCAGAAAAAAGAAGACACTGTAAATATAATGGTCTATCAGGTACACCACATTTCTTACTCTCGAATGGGTACTGATTTTCTCATTTTCTCTAGCTCTGTCCTCCCTAATTCAGAGAGATATAAATAAGTATGGGCCAGACCCTGGTGCTGGGATCCATATGGTTACCTCTGTTTGAGGAATCATGTGCACATTTATTTAACTCATTCTTTTTTTTGAATTCCTACTGTGAAACAGATTGTAGATTTGGTTGGAGGAAGATATAAAAAGTTAGTTTGCCGTGAAACTGAGAGAGCTATAAAAATATAGAAGTACTCTGTGACCAGGGCTATGAGAGAGGTAGATCCCATACTGTCTGGGAACACAGGGAAGGGGTAACTCACCCTGTCTTGGAGGTAAGGAATACTTCCCAGAGAGCTATGCCACTTATGGTGGGCCTGGAATAGAGAACAATAGGAAGGACACTGGGGACAGTGGGAAAGCCTAGCTGAGGTGCAGTGGTGTGCATTTGCATGGCAGGTACATGGAGAATGAGAAGCTCAAGGTCATTGAATAATGGTCTGGGGAGAGGAAATGTTGACTGAGGGTGCACGGGAGAGCTGGATGAGGCTATGCTCATATGCTGGGCACATGGGTGTGGCCTTGTCCCCCGTCAGTGTGTAGGGGGTCCACAGAGAGTAGGAGGTCAATACAGTAACAGGTTGTCATCATCCAGAGGCTCTCAGCCCCTGGCTCTTTAACACCAGCAAGGTGTTCAGGCTGGAGGGCAGGACACTTGGCCTGAGAATGACCCAGTTGGCCACGCAGGTGGGAAGACTTTTGCAGAGGGGTAGAGAAATAACAGCAGAAAGAGCACAGGTACTGTTTATAGATAAACCAGAGACCTGGTGCACGAAATTCGTGCATTCGGGTGGTGGTGAGGGGTGTCCCTCAGCCCGGCCTGCACCTTCTCGCAGTCCGGGAGCCCTTGGGAGATGTCCAGCTGATGGCTTAGCCCACTCCCTGCAACAGTTGGACATCCTTAGCACTGCCGTGGAGTCAGGAGTGGCTCCCACCACCACCACTGCACTTACCAGCTGTGAGCCCAGCTTCTGGCTGAGTGGCACTCCCCTTGTGGGAGCACACTGACCACCAGCACCAGAGGGCAGCTCCTGCATTGAGCATGTGCCCCCTGGTGGTCAGTGCACGTCATAGCAACCGGTTGTTCCGCTGCTCAGTCGATTTACATATTAGCCTTTTATTACATAGCATAGAAGACTTCTGTTGAAAAATCACTTGAAATGACAAATAGAGAACTAATATCCATTGCACAACTGTGTATAGAGAGCTAAAGAAGCTAAGGCAGGCAAGGAAGTGGGCTGAAATTTGAGGTAATTCCCATGGCTGTGCTCATGTCTGTTGGCTAAGGAAGTGGTTTTGGGAGGTAAGTATAGGAGCCCAGCAGGTAAAGATAACCTTACACTGGCTTCCCTGAACTCATGGGTTTGGGGCTCTGCAACCTAACTTGTCATGAGAAAGATTGGGAGGATTCTGATCATAAAAACCACAGTAACATACAAAGCTAAGAATTCCAGGCAGAGTTGGTTTTAAAAAATCTTTGTCCTCAATAGT
This sequence comes from Myotis yumanensis, assembly GCF_028538775.1. Classification (NCBI taxonomy): domain Eukaryota; kingdom Metazoa; phylum Chordata; class Mammalia; order Chiroptera; family Vespertilionidae; genus Myotis; species Myotis yumanensis. Next base: position 78,781,377 of record NW_027223759.1, read on the forward strand.
TGACTCTGGAGACATGTGTAGGACTCCTTTAGGATGATGGACAGCTGCTCTCCATCTCCAGTGAATACCGTGCAAAGAGTTGATTTAAGCCGCCTCAGAGGAGATTAAAGTGAGTGCCATGCAGACAATTAATAAATCAGTAAAATCCACTTCTTGCAGAAGTACCCTTTGTGAGGGGTGTCTTTTCATAGGAATGCACAGTCCACTTTTCCTGATGTGCGGTCACCTAAAGTTAGGATAAGGATTTCAGTCCTCCAGCCCTGAGTCTTTCTGAAGTATTGCACTGCTTTGCTAGAAAATTGAGGTATAAATAAAAGGGGGGGGGGGAGGGTTGATTCTGCAGTAAGGGGTGCAGTGCAGCCTAAAAGAGCCACATGAATCTGAACCACAGTTCTGCCCCCCTTTCACCTCCCACCGGGCATGCCAAGCCCAAGGTAAAACCAAGAACTCACATCCCACTGTGCTTTTCCCAAACGCCTCCTTGCTGCTTGTCCAGGTTCCTTCTTACTCCATGCTTCTCTCTATCTCTCCACTGCTTACTACACATTTAACATCACCATTAGAGTTTAATTTATAAAACTGGAAGCTACTTAGAAAACAGAGGCACTTTAAAAAATGTGTTTTAAAACTATTTCCTGTCTATGACCCAGTCCATTAGGTTAGGGGACTCAGTGCCTCCCTCTAGCGGGGAGGCAGTAAATCACCAGAATTGATAAGACATGGACAGATTTTTCAGTCATTGCTCTCGCTGGCCTCAGGCTCCTTATGTGGAAAATAGGAGACAGTCAATGGGTTCCACGGCCCATAGGGTCATTTTCACATTCAACAGATTTACTGAGCTCAGAGTATGTACTGGGTACAGCCTGTACTCTGGGGATTCAGGCAATGAGAAGGGGGAGAGAAATGCTGTTGGGCAGCACCGAGGCCACGGTCCCTGGCATCTCCCTAACCCCGGTCTCCTAAGTGTGGCTAATAGCGGCGCAATAGGTCTGTATGAGCCGGGCCTGCTGACACCAGTGACGCCTTCCTGAAGTTAAATTCTGTGGTTCGAATGCGAGCTGGGAGATTTATTGCTTCATAGTGTGGGATGTTATGAGCAGACCTGACTCAGACTTTCCAACAGCAAGATTTCTCTGACAGGAGCCAGCGGCCCATGCAAGGCTTAGGCCCATGGGAAAGCGGGAGTTGGTTTCATTTTCCACTGTGGAAGTTATATATATAGAGAGAGATTAAATGGTGGGGCCCAAGCGGCCCTCTGATTACTACCTAACTTGAGACCTAAACATAAGCCTTTCCACTTTATCTAGAGCACTCTACATTCATTTATTCATTTATTCATTTATTCGTGTATTTACTCATTTATTCATTCAAATGACAACTGTTCACTGACTTTTTTACATAAGTGTAGTAGTTTCCCGTTGATGCTGCAGCAAACTTAGTGAGTTAAAACCGCACGCATTTATGTTCTCTTAAATTCTTGAGGTCAGAAGTCTGGAGTCGCAGTGCTGGCTGCCTCAGAGAAGACCATTCCTTGCCTTTTACAGATTCCGGCATCCCTGGACCTGTGCTCCTTACCCTCATCTTCAAAGTGCAGGACTCCAAGCTCTGGTTCCATTGTCATATCTCTTTTTTTCTGAGTTTGACCCTCTCCCCTCCTTTTAGAAGGACCCTATGATTACATTAGACCAGTGGTCGGCAAACTCATTAGTCAACAGAGCCAAATGTCAACAGTACAACTATTGAAATTTCTTTTGAGAGCCAAATTTTTTAAACTTAAACTATATAGGTAGGTACACTGTTATTAACTTAATTAGTGTACTCCTAAGGCTTAGGAAGAGCCACACTCAAGGGGCCAAAGAGCCACATGTGGCTTGCGAGCCGCAATTTGCCGACCATGGCATTAGACCCAACCAGATAAACCAGGAAATTCTCCATATTTCAAGATCTCCAATTTAATCTCATTCACAAAGTCCCTTTTGCCCTATAAGGCAGCATTCACAGGTCTCGGGGATTGGGAGGTGGACATCTGGGGGTGGGGTATTATTCTGTTCATGGCACTAGGTGACACATCCCTCTATAAGGCTGGAGGTACCTAGCAGATAGCAAGCTAAGTGCTGGCGTACCACTGCCTGCCTGACAGGCCTTTCCTGGAGGGCTCAGTTGATAGTATGCTGGGCAGTGGGGAGGAAAGGCAAGTAATCAAATACGTGCAACCATGTGACGGGAGTCATAATAGCAGCTTGCACGGGATTCTGGGAGCAGGAGGGATGATCCACCAAACCCCACTGCACTGTTGTCCCTTGAGACCCTGCCATCTGCTTCACACTTATTTTTTAATAATCCATCCATACCTAGCACCAAGGACAGTCTCATTTCATCAAGGGAAATAAAACACATCAAAAGATTGTCTGTAGAGGAACCTGAATCACTAGAAATGTCATGAAGTTTCCTTCTGCTTTTTCCCCTCCAGATTATTCTCTGTAGGTGGTGTCTTATATATTCTTGTCACCCAGGTCACCATCTTATTTAGTCAAGTGAATTAGGAAACAGGTTAGAAAAAAAACATAATTATTTAAGATGTGAAAGGGGCCAATTAAACACACATGAAATGGAATGACTGGTGGGAGAGGGCATCATTCCCCCAGCTTCCTCTGTGGCAATGTCTAAACACAGGCGGCCTGGCTGAGTTACCATGAATCCTAACACTGACAATGGGTTGCCTCCTATAGTCCTCTTGTGTCCGTAGCTACCCTCTGTGCTGCTCAGCTATAGCGGATATACTTCCTCTTGTCTCTTCTTCTCTGTGGAACATGAAGTGAACCCACATTGGCTAATTCACTTAGAAAGAAAGAAAAGTAAATGGGCAAGTGGAAACACTAACAGCTTCTGCCACTCACAGGACCTCAGAGGGTCACCTAGACTCCCTGGGTCCCTCGGTTTTCATATTTGTAAAAGGTTCGGTTTTGGACTAAATTAGGGATCACAAACATAAATGCCCACAGTTGCCAGATAAAAGTGGGTCAGGTAGCCCTAGCTGGTTTGGCTCAGTGGATGGAGTGTGGGCCTGCAGACTGAAGGGTACCGGGTTTGATTCCGGTAAAGGGCACATGCCCAGTTGTGGGCTCGATCCCCAGTGTGAGGTGTGCAGGAGGCAGCCGATCAATGATTCTCTCTCATCGTTGATGTTTCTATCTCTCTCTCCCTCAATTGCCAAAAAAAAGTGGGCCAGGTCTGAGAAAAATCAAGTGTTCTCTCGGGGTTTGCCTTCTATTTTTCTACTGTCGATAAGAAAACAGGTACAGAGAGAGGTTTTTTTTTTTTTTTTACTTGTTTTTGTTTGTTTTGTCTTTAATGAAATACAAAATTCTTGCTTATGACGTAGCATCCCGTACCAGGTTGAATGCCAAAGGACAAAAGGGAGTGATGGAACTGCAGCAAACTGCGGAGCCACTGTCAGGCCTGCAGGCAGCAGCCCCAGCCCAGCTGCAGCAGAGTCAGATGCCCCAGAATGCGGACTGACGGCCACATGGCTCAAAAGAAGATGAAGTTCAGTTTGATGGGCAGTCTCTCAGTCTGTAAATAAGGCTTATTTTCTATGTATGGACTAAACAATGTGTTAGACGAAGGGCAACCCTCCGAAGAGAAACACAATTTCTAAGGTTTCTTCTTGCTCATAGAACTCTGGGATTTCGATGCTTCTTTGCAATCCCATGAGGCCTTGCTACATGAGTGTGAAGCAGAGTGTGTCTGCCTGGAGAGCTGTGCCCACCAGGAGCCAGCATCGCTGAGCACCTCCAGATACAGTCATGTGCTGGTCACTTTACCAGTGTGAGAGCTTGTCTTATGACAAGAGTCCTTAGAACTAGTGTTAGTATGTTCCTCATTTTACAGAAGAGGCGATTGAGGCACAGAGAGGTTAAATCGCTTGCCCAAAGAGACCCATTTCCACCTGAGCTCCTTTGCACCCTTTTAGCTGGCTTGATAATTTGCCATAAAAACCGAGCTCCCTTTATCAGGAGCTGCAGTGAGTCACTGTCCCAGGAGAGAACAGAGAGGTAGGTAAGTGCTCAGCAATCTGCAGTGGTGTCCAAGTTTGCCTCTCCACCTCTTATTTTATCCCCCCTGGGTAGAGAGCCCTGAGCTGTGTGCTCCCTGAGCCCAGCTCCATTATTTTTAATGATGGTCCATGCTCAGTTAATGACACCTTGGCCTGCATTTAAAGGAATGCAATATTTAACTCAAGTTATTTTCATTTGAAGTGATCTAATTGAAAAGCAAAATGACTTTTTCCTGAAATAATTCCTGAAAAGTAGTCTCAGATGTGATTAAGCAGTTGATACTTGTGGAAAGGGAACCTTTCTAGTTATCTTAAAATTTGTTACTCATCAAATATTTGTCCAGTTCCTTTGATGTACACACAAGTGTGTGACATAGCCTGGGACCTTCCCTGGAGCCCAAGGCCTGCCTGGTGGAGATGCTGCTTCCTTCACAAATGCTAATTCTTCCCAGGTGCAGGACACGTTCGACTTCAAGCTCTACCACCTTCTTCCCTAGCAATGACTTAAACACCGTAAGCAAACTAAAAGTTTTAAGTGCACTAGAAAGAGAAGTTAGGGTTGAGAAGTTATATTAAACAATCAATTACAAAAGATACCTGGGAAAGTTCCCTTACATAGCAAAGTATCTCTAAAATATTTAAAGTGTGAGTTTCCCCAACTTCTAACATAGAATTTTTTTTCATGAACACATGTAAACGCAAGGCAGACTGAAGTTCCGGGATTGAGGCCTTCAGGAGCTGATTGGTACCAGAACCACCTGGGGGAACCCTGACACATCCCACTGTCCGGGGACCTCCTGGAAGCTCCTGACTTAGAGTGATCTGTTTAGTTTTGTCATTTCCAACTTTGATGAGTCATCTTCATCCCCTGTATTGGCAGCTAACAGGTACTTTAGAACCTATTCATTAACCAGCAGTGTCCCCTCATTGTGCAGAGGAGTAAATGGAGCTGATGTTCACAGCCCAGTGCTCAGTCCAGGGCAGAACTGCATATGCATCTCTACAGTGTCTGGCTGATTCTTACACACGCAGTCCATGGCTCAGTAAGTGACCTTGAGGTTAGTGAGCCAAGAGGAGCAAACTCTTTAGAAGTTTGCAGAGAACTGGACTGTAACTTACCCAAGTTACTTAGAAAAGTACTTTCGTTTTCTTTTTATAACTAAACAAAATAAGGCAAGCAAAGGCAAATACGTGGATCAGCAGTCAGGACTGCCACTGAATGCACACAGCTGGAAAAATGATCTTAAATTCTACTGTCTGCTGAGAGGGTAGCTAAGTCGTTGCACAGGGATTTATAAAATTATAATACACACAAGGATATGCAGGTTTATTGAGTGCTTTTATTTATGTCTGTGGCCTGTGATCTCAGGAAGTCTCAAGGGCCTTTGGTTCCGATTTAAGAAAGTTGGCCTTTTACCTCGCTGACCCAGCTGAATAAAGTGGTGTCACCATCCTCCCCTGCCCCCTCCCCCCGCCCCCCCCCCCCCCCCCCCACACACACACACAAAAGAGATTTGGCCTTTTCTTTGAATTGCTGTGAACTTTGAATAGCTGCTGAGGGGGGTAATGGTGATAAAGGGAGTGTTTTTATTGTGTGTTAAGTTTTAAAGGGCGAAATCGCCTAAAGGAAGCAATTTTCTTCCTTCCTCTTTGTGTTCTTCTTTTGGTTTTGTTTAAAGCAACATCCTCTATTCAAATACGTTTAGGACTCAGCAGTTCTCAACCTGTTGGGTTGCGACCCCTGAAAATACATCCTGCATATCAGATATTTACATTACGATTCATAACAGTAGCAAAATTACAGTTATGAAGTAGCAATGAAAATAATTTTATGGTTGGGGGTCACCACAACATGAAGAACTGTATTAAAGGGTCGCGGCATTAGGAACGTTGAGAATCACTGTTAGGTAAAGAAGGCAGGCTTTCTCAAAGTAAGTGCCTGATGAGATTCAACACCACCAAAAACATCGTCCTACCTAAAACATTTCTCTTCCCTTTGAAAACATTCTGTAAGATGAATTAATGATTGTACAACCTAGAAAAAAGAGTTTTTTAGAATTCCAGAAGTTTCCAAAACAGCCTCGTGTGGGAGCACTCGCTTGTTGTTAGCACACCTGGACAAGGGGAACACTCACCTCTAATTCCAAGGTCATGTTAAATACTTGGGAAGGAATGGAGACGTTTTAAATCCTATCAGTAAGAGTTTACTTACTTACTTACTTACTTACCAGGAATTTAGAACCCTTGGTTTAATGGATTCTGACTCTATTTTCTCTTTCTCAATTTCTGTCTAAATTCTCTGCTCAGACATGAATACTTCTCTTGTTACATGCTTTGACCCTGAACTGAACTCTTACCAAGTAAAAGCAGAAAAGAATCTCCTTGTTAAAACCAATGTAACCTCTGGATAAAATGGTGCCCTGGAAAAGCACCTCTTCAGACAGGTGAGCCGGGGTTTGCCCATGAACATGAATCACACTCCTCGACTCCACTCACAGTGGGCCAGACCCTCTTTGGGATATTCAGATAGTGTCTGCGGTCAGGAGGTTCTGTGGATAGGCTCCAACCCAGGTGGCTTGGGCAAACACTTAGGGCAGTTCAGATCATTAACCAGGCATATCAGCTATTTCTTCCTTGTAGGAAATAAATACATTTGAACAGAGCAAAATCAGGATGATATCAGTCCTTGAACTTTGATCCTATTTTCTTAACTGACCTCAGGCTAGAAAACTATGATTTTCTTCCTTTTAGGACTTGGCTTATCAGTGCTTTATGAAATGGAGATAAAATAGTCCTTGGGGGAAAATGAACAACTTTCCTGAGATCTCTCCTATACAGTAACCTTTCAGCTAGATCATCCTTATTGATTTTGTCTGCACGGTGACGATGAAGAGGAGTCACCAGGTGTGGGTTTGAGAAAAATGGTCCGGCCTGGCGTCTGCTGTCTGCATTTAAGCCGTGGCAGGCTTCAGGTGTTCACTGGCCTGACAGGCCTACCTGAGGAGACAGAACCAGGCTTTTGCAGGCTTAGAGCTGGTCCCTGAGTCCTGTACAGCAGATTCGGACTTGGGGAAGTGGCCACCTGCAAGAAGGGATCTTCTCCAGGAACAAATGTAGACAAGGGCTCAGACTCTGCTCAGGTCCTCAACCTACGTGGGCGCCAACCCAGAACACTTCACAGAATCCCCGGAGCCGAGACTGTGCCCTGGCATGTTTAAAAATGTCCCCCAGGGAGTGTAATATGTCATTAGGACCAAGGGTCAGTCAACACCATGCTCCTGAAGAGCTTCTCTAGCCAGCTCAGATCTGTGGGGAAAGTGCAGGAGAAGATTGTTAAAGAGGGTTAATTCACAGAGTGTAGGCAAATGGACTTCGATGGAAATTCAATGACTTTTCCATCTCACAAGTACTTTCGCTGTTGCTAGAAGGCAGTTATCTAATCTCAGGTCATCTAAGGCTGTCCAGCTGTGCCACTGACCAAGGTGGAGGATTTGCCTCCACACACTGGGCTCTGTAAACTCCTCCGGTTCACGAAGGGCGAAGATAGTGAAGTTCATTGAACACATTTTGTTCCCTCCACCCCATGGTGGTCTGTCAGCCACGCATTCAAATACAAATGTAAGCAGTTTCTGTATTCTCTTTTCTTCTGTGTAAGTGGTCATGTAGGTTAGTGATGGAAAGAAGCAACCTGAGGAAAGGAACATTGCAAACCATTAAAAAGAATGCCATGACTCACTGTGGAGAGACCACACATGCCGGATGGTGGGTGGAGAAAGTGTGAAGGGGAAAGTAAAAAGTTCAGGGTCAGACAGACCTGGAAGTAGATCCCAGTTTTCTCTCTCAATTCCTTTTGTCAACTTGGGCACATGAATCAGTTTGAGTCTCTCTTTTCTCTTCTCCATAGAGGGTATAATGAGGCTAACTGGACAGGCCGCTGTCTTCCAAGGGCTTCGGCAGACCTGATTTCATAAGGACAGAGGCAGTGTATAACGTGCACAGCACATGTTAAACAGTCAATGAGCAGCAGCTAGTACGTATTGTTATTACACATCTAGCCCTATCTATCTACTCAACTGTTTTCTCTTCACACAAATGCGTCCTCTTACCCTGCCCCACTCTAGCCCACCCTAGCACCTAGCACCATGGAAACTGCTAAAAATATAAATGTCTCAGATTGGAGAAAATGACAAAACTATGAGAAACGTAGACATGTCAGGAGTGCTGACCCCAGGGTCAGCTCCCAGACAGGACTGCCTTTCGGGTGGCATCTTCTCCCACTGCACAATCTTGGCATCCCCAGACCCTGTCTGCCAGTATTTTCTCATTTAGATATGTTTCTTTAAAATTCCACCTATTAAATGCAGCACTCCACATAAGAAATAAAGAACAGGGAAAATAAACACAACAGTCCTTGAAGAACATTTCATTAAGCTTTTTTTAAAGTTAAAACGATGATGAGAAAAAAAATATCAATTCCCAGCTGGGGCCTCTGTGTGGAGTCCCCATGTTCTCCCACATCTGCCTGGGTTTTCCCTGGGGACTCGGTTCCCTTGCACATCCTCAAACTGTGCACCTGAGGAGAATGGATGTGTCAACATTGTCCCCGTGTCAGTGTGGGCGTGTGAGTGGCCCTGGGATGGAAGGGTGTCCTGTCCAGAGCGAGTCCCTCCTTGTGCCTGATCTGCCTAGAGAGGCTCTGCCACCTGCGACCCTGAACTGGAATAACTGGGTTGGACAATAATTCTCTTACTGTTTTTATTAACGTTGCTTAAATGTATGTAGAGCTCACGTCTATCTCAGTGTTTAATATCAGAAGTGTTTTCGGTATTCATTTAGAAGTTTATTGATGTTTTTGTGACCAGAAATATACTATAGGAACTTAACTCTTGTTTATATCAATTAGCCTATGGTAAAGTTGTTTTTATTATCTGTCATCGTTTCACTTAGAAGTCACAGTTTCCAAAAACCTATTCTTTAAGGGATGGTCATTTACATGTTAGTATGAGCCACAAACTCGTCTCTGAAAACTGGAATTTAGGATGTGGGATGTGAAGGGGAAGAAGACAAGAAAATAATTTTCCTCAGGTTATTCAGGATTATAATCCTCTGTGCTGATTAAATAAGTTTGGGTGAGACTCACCTTGAACAAGGGTACCAGGGAAGAGGTATCAAGAAGTAGCATTCGGATAGAGAAGTGAAGAGAAAGCCAGCTAAGATGATGGGCAGATTAAAGCCATCATTCCTATGGTGTGCCCAGTGCTCCTCCTTCTCCTGCCCTCACAATCCCAGGACCCAGACCCAGGCTGGGACCAGCATAGTAACTGCTGAAGGCTCGATATGCTAGCTCGTGCCATGTGCTGCACGCCTTCTGTGGATGCACCATATGTCAGAGTGACATTGCAGAGGCCCTTTCGCAAGCCCATTGAATTGAGGTCCTATAATGGCTTATTTTCTGCCCTCGTCTGTTTAAATGAACAAGCAAAGATTGATGGTCATTCATGATGATCCATTGTTTTGTAAATATACCAAAGTATATTTTTTCCCAAATGTATTCTGTTTGGTAGGTTTGCCATTCCACCCCCTCCAATAAAGTTGGCTTCTACACTAAGTTAATAAATTAGCATGGTAAATTCATTTCTCCCCATTAAAGCCAAGCCTATAGCTTAGTCTGAATTAGGAAGCCGCTACTATAATTATAAGTGATGATCTGAAAAGAATCCCACTGCAAAGCATTCTTTTCTGTTTCATTTACTACGTGACTTGTAAATATATCCTTAAGATACGAATTAGGCTGCATGTCTCTAGAGTCATTATAATTAATTTTTTCTAATCCTTCTATTATTGTATTTTTCTTCTCTTTGGCTATTTATTTCCTTTTTTTCTCCTGAGCATTGCATAATCACCATTGGAGAATTGGTAGTGAAAATTGCCGCAAGAAAAATTAATATGTGTTTTATGGTTTACACTTTCACATCATCTCATTTGGTCCCTACATTAACCTTTCTAGATAGGAAGGGCAGGAAGGGCAGCTTCGCTTTGCAGGTGGAGAAGCTGTTTCCCAGCAGCAGCTGACTTTATGAGCATCGTGCAGTGTCAGGTCACAGTGGACTTGGCCTTTTGATTCCAAGTGCCACAGTCTTGCGGGGGGGAGCACGCATTATTACATTCCGCACCAGTGGTCCTCCAATCTGGCCATGCCTTGGAATCATCTGGAGATGATAAGTGATGCCCTGGTTCCACCCAGGATCCTGATTTCATGGTCTAGAGTGCGGCCTGGTTATGAGGATTTAAAAAATCTCCACAGGTCAAGTTTAATGTGCAGCCTTGTTTGAGATCCACTGCACTACAAGGTTTTAGAGTGACCTGCATTTTTTTTTCTTGCTCAGCCTCTTAAAGCTCCCTACAATCAGGGTCTTGGATTCATTGACCTATCACCAGCATTTCCCCCAGAGTAGCCAACCTGGTACCTTGTTTAGAAGACACATTGAACTTCAGTGGGAGTTAGTCCTTGAAAAACAGTAAAATTCACCTAAATGGAAAGGTCCTTTGGTTTTATGGATTTTCTGATGAGAGACAACCAAGGAGTAGGGGTATTCCACTGAGGTACAGCAAAGGATTATGGGTACTCAGGTGAGAGAAATCAGAGGGTTATGGGAAACTTAAAAAGCTTTAAGTTTCCTGAATGAGTCTCTCACAAGCTGTGAAATGTTTGTGGATTTGCTTTACCCTCAGGGCCTGGGGAACTCACTCCCAGCCATTTTTAGTCCATGGGTTAGTAGTGAAAGCATCGCTGAGGAGGCTTTTATGGGTCAACTGGAAAGACTGTTGGGGGAACATGTGGACGTGGGAAAGATCAGTGAGTCATGCAGGAAAATGCTGGAGAGAGGGACCCGGTTCAGAGACCCAGGACGGGGTGGGCAGAGAACACTGGAGATGCCTGAGGAAACTGCAGTGCTGAGGACAGCCCTGCTGGTGGGAAGGCGTGGCTGCAAGTGAAACAATTTCAGTTGCATAAATAAGAGGGAACCATGGGCACAAAGAAAACAAGACATGATTCTCAATTTACCCTAGTTAGTGTTGCCTGTTAGCTACAGTTGAAGACTAATTTCCTTTTTAAAAATTAGAACAATTAGCAAGTTTTAGAAAGTTACCAAACTAAGTCTTTGTCCTTGCATTATGAAAACCAGGCCCTGGGAAGACAATGTGAACGTGGCAGAGAGGAAGTGGGCAGCCATGCGTCACGGCTGGTTCTCAGGGTGAACTCCCGATCTGACCATGACTACTGTTATGCAGTGAGCATCCTGCTCAGTTTTCACGGGAACCGAGCTCAGCTGACTTTGCTGTAACTACCCCAGGACTGGGTGGGAGAGCCAGACACAGCACCCAGTGAAAGGCTCTCCCACCCGGGTCTAGGGTAGTCTGGGGCAAAGTCAGCTGAGCTCAGTCCCCGTGAAAACTGAGCAGGATGCTCACTGCATAACAGTAGTCATGGCCAGAGTGCTGCAGGGCTAGTGTTTAGTGACAGGAAGTCTATGAAGTGATCATCTGGTATCTTGGACTTTAGGGCTACTTGGAAGGGTCAGACAATCTCATAGTTTATTAGGGTGGCCAAGACATAGGCCATGTTACCAGCTGATCACTATCATGCTGCTTGGTGTGAAACAGGCCAGCCCCTGTTTCCTGTGGTTTTCTGAGTAAAGATTTATAGTGACACATGAATGTCAGTCGCTAAGTCGAGATGAGCAAGTCCTAGATGCTCAGAAGGAGAAAAGTGACCTCCAATATCAGCCACCTCATTTTGCAGGTGAGGAAACCAAGGGTTTCCAAGGTTTGCCAAGGCTGCACTGACCATGAGTGGCAGACCTGGAAGGAGAAACCAGTTCAGTGGCTGGTTTTATGTTTCCCCTCTTCCTGTGGCTGCAGAGTTGCTTATCACTAAGATAGCTATTGGAGGGATCTAGACGACTGTTGGTTGGAATAAGTTGGAAGAACTCTGGGAGAGACTATTGTCTTAGGCATCACAGCTTGCCCAGTTCATTATTCTTTAAATGCATGGAGATTTTGCATGAATAAATGGTTACTCAAGTTTTGATGCATATACTGATTATATATATATATACACATATACATATACATATATATATATATGTATATATACACATATACATATATATATATATAAAATCACATTCAAAGGCTGTTAAATTGTGTTGTTTACCCATATCTTCAGAAAAAAATCACTTCTACTGTCATGGTAAACATCCTGCTTCCCTATTTAAAATGGTCTGACCCTCTAGCTACTTCAGCGTGAAATTATAGCTAAATTGCCTACAAACATCAGGTGGTCATAATAATCTGGCAACTCAGTATGTATATCTATCCTATCTAATAATAGACAAACATGGTAATTGACCATACCTTCACTATGCCTCCCATCGGCTAATCAGCAAGATATGCAAATTAAGCACCAACAAAGATGGCGGTTAATTTGCATATGTAGGCGCGAAGTGGCAGAGCAAGACTGAAGGCGGCTCTGGCTGGAGCAGTGAAGACTGAAGGCAGCTCCGGCCGGAGCGAACGCCTGGGTCCCGGGTGCCGGAGGAAAACTGGTGCCAGCAGCCAGGGGAAGGGAAGGCCTGTTGCACGAATCTTTTTGTGCAACAGGCCTCTAGTATATATGTAATCTTCTTCCTATATAATAAAAGGCTAATATGCAAATCGACCGAACAGCGGTACGACTGGTCACTATGACATGCACTGACCACCAGGGGGCAGACACTCAATGCAGGAGCTGCCCCCTGGTGGCCAGTGGGCTCCCCACACAGGGAGCGCTGCTCAGCCAGAAGCCCTGAGCTGGGCTCATGGCTGGCTAGCGCAATGGCAGTTGTGGGAGCCTCTCCAGCCTCTGAGGCAGTGCTAAGGATGTTTGACTGCCAGCTTAGGCTGACACCCCCTGAGGGTTCCTGGACTGTGAGAGGGTGCAGGCTGGGTTGAGGGACCCCCCCCCCCCCGAGTGCATGAATTTTGTGCACTGGGCCTCTAATATATATAGTATATCCTGTATATATAGTATATCTTACCTAATACTAGACAAACATGTAAATTGACCATCCCTCTGCTACGCTCACCAGCCAATCAGGAGAGTATGCAAATTAACCCCAAAAAAGATGGCTGTTAATTTGCATATGTAGGCACGAAGCGGCGGAGCCCAGCAAAGACCGAAGGCTCCGGGCCGGAGCCGTGAAGATGGAGGCCTCTGGACTGGAGCGAAGGCCTGGGTCCTGGGTGACGGAGGAAAACTGGTGCCGGCAGCCAGGGGAAGGGAAGGCTTATTGCATGAATCTCTTCATGCAGCGGGCCTCTAGTCTAATATATTAGTATATCCTGACCTCTCTGATTATCATTAGAACCATGCTTATTTCTGATTTATCTGAATTGCCTTCCCTCTCTTGCCCGATGAACCGTCGGCTGGGTCGCAGGTGTCTGCCTAGCGCTCCTTGCTTCTCTGCTTCCACTGTGGCTATGAGTGGCTTGTCAGAATGTACATCCCACTCAGTGACAAAGAATCACCTCAAGTGATAGCTTCCCGCTGCTTTCAGAGGATAAGGATAAAAATAATAGTTTTAATGTCAAAAAGCACACCAGGACAGTATTGCTGGCGGAATGTCTTCAGTAAAATTCTCAAACAGTCGAGCCCTGCTCTGTGCACTGAATTTTGTCTGACTAGAGAGAGCAGGTATTATGTAAATTGTACCAGGAAAAAAGGTCACATTCTTGCCTTATCTCTAAGTTCCGTTTAGGTGCACATAGGTGAAGCTTTCCTCTGTTCTGACAGGTGCCCCAAGAGAATTAACGAGATAATCCATCTCTGACTTTCCAAAGTATAAGGAATGTACCTCATTAGAGCTCTGCTTTTAGATAACCCCAGAGCTGGGTGGTGGGAGGAATGGAACACCTTGATTAGGAGTGGGTCTGCCAGTCTCCAGAACTCTCCAGGGCATTTTAGGAGAGAAACTTTATGGCTTCAAAGGTCATGCGTCCCTGTGAGAGATGCATGTGGTGTGATGGCGGTTAAAGGAGAAGCATGCAAAATCTCATGTTCAAGGAGTGGAAGTCAGTTTAATGCTGCATTTATCTTTCATGCAAACATCCTAATAATCCATAGCATTATGTTTCTGATACTGAAATACTTGCTTAAAAGTGGTTTTCTGTTGAAAGGGCTTAAGAATACATAGTTCAGCCTTAAGCTTACTTACCGTGTCATTGGAGGGAAAGGAAGATAATATCACCTCTCACTCAGCATCACCATATTCCACAACCCTGGACATTTTCTGAGCACCTTATGCTTGTGCAGGGTGTGGTGAAGAGGATATGACATAGAAGCATGACTCTTGCCCCTGAGGGTCTTACGTTGGAATGGAGGCCTAAGGAACTGCATACAATGTCTGTTTACTGAATTCGGCTTGACTAGTAGGCTTCTTCATATGAACTAATTATTATTATTATTATTATTATTATTATTATTGCATTTGTATTGGGACCCTTAAATAACTATTTCTTAGCAGAGGCAATTTTCTGCCAATTCAATTCAGTTTAACAAACTCAGAATATACATAAATATAAATATTTTGTTGCCAACAATTGTGTGTATTCACACACACATACACACATACACACATACACACACTATTGATAGTAGTCTATAGTAGAGTATCTGACATCTGACTGTATAATAGTACTGACCATATTTTCTGAAAAAATTGCAAACGTTGGTCATCTGACAATGTATATTTATGAAGATGGGGAAATAGAAAATTTTAATAGCTTCAATTTACTTTAAATTAAAATTTGTCCAGGAATCTCAGACATAGGCCCATTGTGGGTGTATAAAAAGACATGAGTCCAGGTAGCTCAGTTTGTTGAAGTGTTGTTCCAATAGGCCAAAATTGTAGGTTCAATCCCTGGTCAGGCACAATTAAGAATCAACCAATGAATGCATGAATAAGTGAAGCAACAAAATGATGCCTGTCTCTCTCTCTCTCTCTGTCTCTCTCTCTCCCCCCCTCCCTCCCTCTCTTCTTCCCTCCCTCCCTCCCTCTCCTCTTCTCTCTCTCTCAAATCAACCAATACGATATTTTTTAAAAGGCAACAGTAAATATACCCACCCACCTACCACTAACTAGTCAATGACTGAATTATTGGTTCGTTTGGGATGGCCACCCTCTGCCTATGAGCCTTCCCTCTGGAGGCTCTATGGCTTCCCTGACCAATGAATTCTTTCAGAAAATGGGACAGGGGAGAAGGGAGAAGGAAAGAGAAAGAGAGAGAGAATTTGAATGCAAATTTTGACATTAATTTATGAGTTATTTTTAACTAGAGGCCCGATGCAGGAAAATTCATGCAAGAGTAGGCCTTCCTTTCCCCGGCTGCCGGCACCAGCTTCCCTCTGGCACCCAAGACCTGGTCTTCCCTCCGGCCACTGGCAGGCACCTGGACCCAGGCAGCTTCGCTTAAGCCCCAGCTTCATCCGGAATGACGTCTGGAATGACATCTGGTCTAATTAGCATAATACCCTTTTATTATTATAGATGACTTTATGTGTTTAAGTGTGACCACTAACCACTGAAATTTTTCATCTACAGGACTTTCTTACTGTTTTTATTTCTCTCATGTTACACGTAGACAGACATCCATGGGCTACAAGGACATCATTCCTATTGCTAATCTTAAATGTCCAGGCACCTAGAGCATGCCTTGGTGGAAAATTACAGCTCACTTTTCTACACCATTCTATTCCACAGTGGAATTTCCCTTTGTATAAAGTGCCTTTAGAATTGAACTTTTGGTAAGGAAATAAATGTTGCTGATAGATGGAACAGGCAATAAAAGCATCATCTGAAAATTTATTAATGTAACTTTACAGAGATGTTCAATATGGACGATAGGCTGCAATGCCGAGGAGTGTTTTGAGTGAAGAATAATAGGGAGTAGATGTGAATTGATATGCGAATGGTCGTGACTTCATATTAGAGACATAAAGAAAACACTTTGTTGTCTTATCCATCATACACATTTAATCTTGGGGATTTTACTGTGTGCTTAGTTCACTTTGTAAGTCAAATCCAGGGATGAAAAAGAAGAGTTTTATATGTTTGCCTGACAGTGGTAATCTTAAACTGTGAACAAATTGGGATGTTCTTTTAAAATCCTGTGATTTATCTGACGCTATTTTCCCCCTTTAAAATTTAGTATGCTAGTGCTGAACAAAAGCTGCTAGTGATCCCTCGGAATGTTTTTATGGCATTTTTCGAAGTGCTATCTAAAGTGACAATATATTCTGTGTACCCTCCCCGGCACCAGAAAACAAATGAGTAAATAAATCACAGAAGCTGACGCCACCGGGGCTCACTGTCAGCCAGACGCCGGCCTCTGCATTTCCATTCAGCTTGTAATATGGTGTGTGTGTGTGTGTGTGTGTGTGTGTGTGTGTGTGTGTGTGTGTTAACTAATTGAATCATCATTAACTATGAGGTAGTAGTGCTGGGAAAACCTATTCTGCTGATAGTCATCTGAGGCCAGACGTGACATCTCTGATAAGATCACCCAACTCCCTGAATGTGGCCTAGGAGCCCTGGGAGAGATGCTGTCAGCAGCACTGTTCACAGCTGAATGAAGATCACAGATCCTTGATAGAACCCCACACTAAGGGCAGCTCGGTAGCTCAGTAGGTGTTTGGGAAAGTTGAAAGAAGTGACTGAGCTTGTGGAAAGAGCGTGACATTGGAAATCAGAACTAAATTCAAATTTTGGCTCTGCCACTTCCCGTTGACAGGTCACTTAACCCATCAGACCCTGTTTTCTCTTTCTTTTTATTAAAATATAGTAGATGTGCAATATCATATTAGTTTCAGGTGCACAACATAGTGAGTTGGCATTTATATACTTTATGATGTGATCACCATGGAAGTCTAGTAGTCATGTGTCACTGTGCAAAGTTATTACGATATTATTGACTATATTCCCGGTGCTGTGCATTACATCCCGTGACTCCTGTGTTCTATAACTGAACAAAGCCATGTCTTGTCTCTAAAGGGAGTCTAGAATATGTGTCCTCTTTGCTGTGGCTGTGAGTGTATAAATGATCTGCATGAGGTGGTTTGGTTTAACTCTGTGGTATTATACAAATATTAAACGGTATTTCTTATTTTTTGTGTTCTGAGAAGAACTTAACATTTCCTGCTGCCACCAGCCCTCTGCCTTATGTGATCATTCATAAATCATAGCTTTGTATATTTTTACCATAAATTACTAGGTGGATTTAACAAATGAGTAAATAGTCAAAATGAAACTTATGTACTAACTTCTGTGACTGACTAGCTTTCCAAAGGTGGATGTCTCTTCGTATTTCTATGATTTCATTTTGCTGTCTTTGAGTCAGAAAACTACATATTCCTGACTTTTTTGTTTATTTGTTTCTTTTTTGTCTTTTACTGAGCAGTGGTAGGAGAAAAGGGCAGTCCCATTAGAAATGAATGAATGAGCTTGACCGGAGCATAGCTGTCAGCAGCAGCTTACATGCAGTGCTTCTACATGTAGGCATTATGTTTGCATCAGTTACAATGATGAAATAGAGAGACCAGTGAATTCTTTTTACTTTTATAAAGGCTTGCAACCAGGAGATACTTGGAATTATTCCTCCCATAAGCAAATGCCTTCAGAGGGATTTATGTTGGCACCATTTCCTGTGAGTGTGGGGATTGTGTTTTACTAAATTCTTGCTTCAGTATGGCTCATCAGGCCTTTTCAGGTGACTTCTATCATAGGGCCCAAGCAAAGTACAGCAAAAAGAGGGGAGGCATTGTTTTAAATAAGAGAAAGATGAGAGAGAGAGAGAGAGAGAGAGAGAGAGAGAGAGAGAGAGAGGGAAAGAGAAAGAGAGAGATTGATTTTATTAGGCATGCCTTCTAGGCAGGTCTAACTTTCCTGCCACTCTGCATTAAATTCTGGAACTTCAGCAGTGTTTTAAATACTTTTTTACAAATGATCAAAATTGTATAAATTTGAGTTAGTCTCTTTCTGTGGGTTTTCTTCATGAATGAAGAAATCGAAGAAGGTGGAGGTCAGGTGGCTTGACTAAAATCACACAGCTGGTTAGTGGCAGAGCTAGAACTGGAATGTAGATTTCTTATTTCTACTTATTCTAACAATTGATGAAAATGGGTTTGTGTTCCCACCTGGACAAGAATAGTTCACAGTGAGATGGAACTTCAGGGACCTCAACAAACAGATGACATGACTCTCCCATTATCCTATCGAATGAAATGCCACGGTCTGTCCAAGGTGACGTGCGGTCTTTCCCTTCTGCGCTGATTTGGGAATCTTCAATTTTTCGTACACTACTGCGCTCAGACCTGATGCCATCCCCCAGGCCACCGTGTTAAGGTCCAGACAACCACACACACCCAGGGGCGCTGAACATGGGGCAGGGGAAAGGGGAGAGGGGCAAGAATGTTTGAAATTCTTTATTACCTTTCTTATTGAAACTGTGAGTCCATCGTGACAGCCAATTGCCACATTCTACTTCATTTAGGACACTGCTGGGCTGATTTCTCCTATTTTTCAGAAAAACATAAAGGAGAAACAAGCATTATTTTTAAATTAGAAAGGCTTTCCAAGCAGGAAAACTGGTTTCCTCCCACTTCGCACACACAGATCCTGTCTCTTGGAACCTCAGCGACTTTTGCAGTAGAAGCCATTCAAAGTAGCTACAAACTGTGAGTGCCATCAGCCTCCCTGGAAGGCACAGCTATACATGGTGGGCACTGGACCTTCAGAACTCAGGTTGCCCAGGGGTCTCTCATCACACCAACATAGACGAGCTTCTGTTGTGCATTATCAACAGCCAGCGTCTGTTACTGAAGTAGTGCTTAGCAAGCTCTGGGTGGTATGCCCTAGCTTGCTTGTAGAGTCCCAGTGTACTATGAATAGCCACCCCCTTCACTCTCCAGTGATTTGAATGATTATTAATTACCTGTTCATTTACTTATTTAGTATAAAAATTAGATCAAAGTGTAACCTAAAAACTTGCCTAAAGTGAAAGTGATTCATGTTCTGTGCTGGAGTGCCTTTGTCCAGAGGCTCTTAAACTTCCACGTGGCTTAGAATTACCCTAATTTCTCTGAAACTACAGAGTCCAGGCTCCACGCTTAGATACTGTGATTTGCTAGGGCCACAGTTGGCCAAGGTATTCCAGTTGTAAGCAAGCAACACAGCTCCCTTCTCCTCACCCCGTGGACTTTGATGCCAGGGGCTGTGGGCCCACTCTCTGAACAGCAGTGACCTAAGGAAACATCAGTTTATTTGTCATTCTGGAGGAACTGCATACTAAAGGCTCAAAATTACAAGATGATTTGCAAACTGTGAAGTCTCATTCTGTAAACTTGTCATCGTTCAGTCAACTCCTGCTTAGTCTATTGCAGTAGCATCTTATTTTTCACACATCTCTGTTAGCCTCCCTTCAACTTGTCCTCCAGACTCTACCAGAGTGCTATTTCAGACTCCAGATCCTACAGTCACCACACACACAGACACACACACACACACACACACACACACACACACACACACTTGAAAACTGTCAATGGCTGCCCATTGCTCATAGGGCCAAGGCAAAATTTCTCGATCTGTGGGCTAGCCCCATCAGCCCACCCAGCCTCATCTCCCTCCCCAGCTACACAGAGCTCAGATGTTTTAAATTGCTCTCCCTTCCTTCCACATCACAGGCATTTCCTAGTTAACTTTCATGGTGTTAACTGTGGACATTTGCTTCCTGACCTCTCTTCTGTTTCCCTCTAGTATCAATCCTGCAGCCCCTGCAAACTCCTTTTTATATTTGACTATTTATATTTGTCTATTTTCTGTCTCCTTCTGTAAGACCTTAAGCTTTGTGAGAACAGGGTCCACCTGAGTTTTCATTCACATCTGTACACTTGGCATCTTCCATCTGGAGCTGCTCAGTAAATATTTGTTGGATGGATTAATTGATTAATTATAAATTAAGGTGGCTTCATGAAACCTTCCATGAATCCCCATATGTGCTGGGCTGGGAAAGTAGCCAGACGATGAACAAGACCCTTTTGGGGAAGGGCATTTTTTAAATTTTTTTATTTTTCTTTTTTGATTAAGGTATTGCATATGTGTCCTTATACCCTCATTGCCCGCCACCCCCCACCCTGTTGTCTGTGTCCATTGGTTAGGCTTATATGCATGCATACAAGTCCTTTGGTTGATCTCTCCCCCTTATCTCCACCCTCCCCTACCTTCCCTCTGAGGTTTGACAGTCTGATCAATGCTTCTCTATCTATGGATCTGCTTTTATTCATCAGTTTATGCTGTTCATTATATTCCATAAATGAGTGAGATCATGTGATATTTATTTTTCTCTGACTGGCTTATTTCACTAAACATATTGTTCTCCAGTTCCATCCATGCTGTTGCAAATGGTAAGAATTCCTTTCTTTTTTACCGCAGGGTAGTATTCCATTGTGTAGATGTACCACAGTTTTTTAATCTACTTATCTTCTGATGGGCACTCAGGCTGTTCCCAAATCTTAACAATTGTGAATTGTGCTGCTATGAACAGAGGGGTGCATATGTTCCTTCTGATTGGTGTTTCTGACTTTTTAGGATATATTCCTAGAAGTGGGATTACTGGGTCAAATGGGAGTTCCATTTTTAATTTTTTGAGGAAACTCTATACTGTTTCCCACAGAGGCTGCACCAGTCTGCATTTCCACCAGCAGTGCACAAGGGTTCCCTTTTCTCCACATCCTCGCCAGCACTTGTCGTTTGTTGATTTGTTGATGATAGCCATTCTGACAGGTGTGAGAAGGTACCTCATTGTCATTTTGATTTGCATCTCTTAGATGATTAGTGACTTTGAACATGTTTTCATATGTCTCTTGGCCTTCTGTACGTCCTCTTCTGAAAAGTGTCTATTTAGGTCCTTTTCCCATTTTGTGATTGGATTGTTTATCTTCCTTTTGTTAAGTTGTATGAGTTCCCTATAAATTGTGGAGATTAAACTCTTGTCAGATGTCACATTTGCAAATATGTTCTCCCATGCACTGGGCTTTCTTGTTGTTTTGTTGATGGTTTATTTTGCTATGCAGAAGCTTTTTATTTTGATGTAGTCCCATTTGTTTATTTTCTCCTTCATTTCCATTGTCCTAGGACAGTGGTCGGCAAACTGCGGCTCGGCAAACCATGGCTCATGAGCCACATGTGGTTCTTTGGCCCCTTGAGTGTGGCTCTTCCACAAAATACCAGCTCTTCCACAAAATACCAACTTCTGCGCATGGGCCATGAAATTTCAATCGCACTGTACATGTGCACCTGCACGTGGTATTTTGTGGAAGAGCCACACTCAAGGGGCCAAAGAGCCGCATGTGGCTCGCGAGCCGCGGTTTGCTGACCATTGTCCTAGGAGATATGTCAGTAAAAATATTGCTATGAGCTATATCTGATATTTGCTGCCTATGGATTCTTTTAAGATTTTTATAGTTTCCCATCTTATGTCAAGTCTTTTATCCATTTTGCGTTTATTTTTGTGTATGGTGTAAGTTGGTGGTCAAGTTTTATTTTTTTACAAGTATCTGTCCAATTTTCCTAACACCATTTACTGAAGAGACTATCTTGATTCCACTGTATGCTCTTGCTTCCTTTGTCAAATATTAATGGAGTGTAGTGGTTTGGGTTGATTTCTGGGTTTTCTGTTTTGTTCCATTGTTCTATATGTCTGTTCTTGCACCAGTACCATGCTGTTTTGAGAACCATGGCTTTGTACTATAGCTTGATATCTGGTATTGTGATCCCTCCAACTGTGTTCCTTTTTTTCTCAGGATTGCTGCAAATATTCGGGGTATTTTTTATTCCATATGAGTTTTTGGAGAGTTTGTTCTATGTCTGTAAAATATGCCATTGGTATTTTAATGGGGATTGTATTGAATTCATAGATTGCTTTGGGTAGTATGGATATTTTAATGATGTTGATTCTACCAATCCATGAACAGGGTATATTCTTCCACTTCTTTATATCTTTCTCTATCTCTTTTTTCAACATCCTATAGATTTCTAAGTCTAGATATTTTACCTTCTTAGTTAAGTTTATTCCTAGGTATCTTAATTTTTTTGTTGCAATGGTAAATGGGATTGTTTTTTTAGTTCCTA
Organism: Myotis yumanensis; assembly: GCF_028538775.1. Taxonomy (NCBI): domain Eukaryota; kingdom Metazoa; phylum Chordata; class Mammalia; order Chiroptera; family Vespertilionidae; genus Myotis; species Myotis yumanensis. The sequence goes on from NW_027223759.1 coordinate 78,803,661, forward strand.
TTTCTGTTAGTTCATTATTGGAGTATAAAACCCATCAGTTTCTGTGTGTTAATTTTCTATCCTGTTACATTTCCAAATTCATTTATTAAATTAAATAGTTTTTTTTGATGGAGTCTTTAGGGTTTTCTATGTACAATATCATGTCATCAGCAAATAATGACAGTTTTATTTCTTATTTTCCAATTTTGATGCCTTTTATTTCTTCTTCTTGTCTGATCACTATGGCTAGTACTTCCAGTACTATGTCGAACAGAAGTCGTGAAAGTGGGCATCCCTGTCTTGTTCCTGTTCTTAGGGGAAATGATTTTATTTTTTGCCCATTGAGTATGATGTTGGCTGTAGGTTTGTCATATAAGGCTTTTATTATGTTGAGGTATGATCACTCTATTCCCACTTGGCTGAGAGTTTTTATCAAGAAAGCGTGTTGAATTTCTCAAATGCTTTTTCTGCATCAATTGATATGATTATATGATTTTTGTCTCTCAATTTGTTTATGTGATGTATAATGTTTATTGATTTGTGGATATTGTACCAGCCTTGCATCCCCAGAATAAATTCTACTTATGATCTTTCTAATGTAATGCTGGATTTGATTTGCTAGAATTTTTTTGAGGATTTTAGCATCTATGTTCGTCAGAGATATTGGCCTGTAATTCTCTTTTTTAGAAGTGTCTTTATGTGGTTTTAGAATTAGGATAACACTGGATTCTTAGAGCTTGGAAGTGTTCCTTCCTCTTGAATTTTTTGGAATAGTCTGAGAAGGGTTTGTTTTAGTTCTTCTTTGAAAGTTTGGTAAAACTCCCCTGTGAAACTGTCCAGACCAGGGCTTTTGTTTGCTGGAAGTATTTTGATTACTACTTCAATTTCCTTCATAGTTATTGGCCTATTCATATTTTTTTATTCTTCCTGATTGAATTTTGGAAGATTGTATTTTTCTAGAAATATGTCCATTTTGTCTAGGTTGTTCAGTCTGTTGGAGTAGTGTTCTTCATAGTATTTTTTAAAAATAATTCTTTATATTTCTGTGGGGTTGGATGTTACTTAACCACTTTCACTTCTGATTTTGTTTATTTGGGTCCTCTTTCTTTATTTCTTGGTGAGCCTGGCTAGAAGTTCATCAATCTTGTTTATCCTTTCAAAGAACCAGCTCTTGGTTTCATTGATCTTTTATATTGTTTTTCTTTTTTTTTGTGCTTGTTTTTGGTTTTTGTTTTGTTTTGTTTTTTGGTCTCTATGTCATTTATTTCTGCTCTGATCTTTATTATTTCCTTCCTTCTACTTACTCTGGGCTTTTCTTGTTGCTCTCTTTCTCATTCTTTAAGTTGTAGGGTTAGATAATTTATTACCATTTTTTCTTGTTTTTTGAGGTAGGCCTGTAGAGCTATGAACTTCCCTCTCAGTACTGCTTTCACTGTGTCCCATAGATCCTGGAATATTGTGTTTTCATTGTCATTTGTTTCCAGGATGTTTTTTATTTCTTCTTTGATCTCTTTGGTAACCCAGTCATTATTTAATGACATGATATTTAGCCTCCAAGTGCTTGATTTTTTTTATGGTAATTGATTTCTAATTTTAGGCCATTGTGAACTGAGAACATGGTTGATGTGATTTCTATCTTCTTGAACTTGAAGAGACTTTGCCTGTGTCCCAATATGTGGTTTACCTTTAAAAATGTCCCTGTGCACTGGAGAAGAATGTACATTCCATTGCTTTTAGGTGAAATGTTCTGAAGATGTCAACTAATTCCATATGATCTAGTGAGTCATTTAGGATCGCAGTTTCTTTGTTAATTCTTTGTCTAGATGATTTATCCAGTGATGTCAATGGGGTATTAAAATCCCCTACTATGATTGCATTGCTGTTGATCTCAACCTTGATATCTTCCAGAAGTTTATGTATTTTGGTGCTCCTTTATTGGGGACATATATGTTTACCAGAGTTATATCCTCTTGTTGAATTGCTCCCTTTTGTATTATGAAGTGGCCCTCCTTATCTCTTGTTATGGCCTTCACTTTGAGGTCTATTTTGTCAGACATAAATATTGCTACCCTAGCTTTTTTATTCATTTCTGTTTGTCTGAAAAGAATTTTTTTCATCCCTTCACTTTCAGTCTGTGTGAGTCCCTTGTTCTGAGGTAGGTCTCTTGTAGACAGCATATATATGGGTCATGTTTTCTTATCCATTCAGCCACTCTATGTCTTTTAATCGGATCATTTAATCCATTTACATTTAAAGTTATTATTGATAAGTACTTGTTTGTAGCCATATTTGTTCTTTATGCCTGTATTCCTTCTTCCCTTTCTATTTTTTTCTTTTTATAGTAGTACCTTTAGCATTTCTTGCATTGCCGACTTGGTGGTAATAAACACCCTTAGCCTTTTTTTTGTCTATGAAGCTCCTGATTTCCCCTTCAATTTTGAATGATAAGCTTGCTGATAGAATATTATTGGATTCAGTCCCTTGCTTTGCATCACTTTGTATACTTCATTCCATTCCCTTCTGGCCTGATGTTTCTGTTGAGAAAACATTTGATAGTCTGGGAAATCCCTTATAGGTAACTTTCTGTCTCTCTCTTGCAGCCCTTAAGATTCTCTCATTGTCATTAACATTTGCCATTGTAATTATGATGTGTCTTGGTGTGGGTCTTTTGGGGTTCATCTTGTTTGTGACCCCCATGTTTGTGTAACCTTTTTGTTCCTCAAGTGAGGGAAGTTTTCTGTCATTATTTCTAAAAATTGGGTTTCTAATTATTGCTCCTCTTCTTGTCCTTCTGACACCCCTATTATACAGATGTTGCTTTGTTTCATGTTATCCCAAAGCTCCTTTAAACTGTCCTCCTGCTTTCTAATTTTTTTCTCCAATTGCTATTCTGATTTGGTGTTTTCTTCTATCCTGTCTTCTAACTTGTTGATTTGATCCTCTGCTTCTTCTAGTCTACTGTTGAAACCTTCCATTGTGTTTTCTATTGCTGCTATATCACTTTTGATTTTTACATATGTTGGTGAATTTCTGATCTAGATGGTTTAACATCTTTTGACCATTACTCTGAATTCTTTCTCTGACATATTGCTTCCCTACATTTCATTAGTTCCTTTTTTTTGGGGGGGGGGGGGCAATTCCTCCTTTCCTTTGGGGATTGTTTCTTTGTTTCCTCATTTTTGCTGTCTCTTTCTGGTCCTGGGCACCCTGCTTGGGGTCTGAGAAATTGAAGCCCCTAGCAGTCCAATGGTCCTGGATTCGCTAGTCCAGAGGCTGGGTCTGTCTTGAGTTTCACACCTTTGTTGTCTGTGCTCTGAGTTTTATCCCCTTCTCCCATGGCGCTGGTCCCTCAGTTGTCTGCTTCAGATACTCTGGATCGGCGGGGGCACATGCACAGTTCTTCTGGTGTAACTCACTGTGAGGGCCCAAAGCCCTCTGGCATGCAATTCATTGTGTGGCCACACTTGCAGCGTGGTCCTGTGACCTGTGACTGGGTCCACTGGGTTGCACTGGCAGATCTGTCCTGGGCCAGGGTGGAGCGTGTACCACCTGATACCTCTGTCTGGGCAGGTGTGGAGGGTGCGCCTGGACTGGGGGTGGGGAAGGGCAGGGATACCCCTGGCTTGTACTCACAGCACGGGGACTTGAAGTGCAGAATCCTAGGACACCGGTTCTGGAGTCTGGCGAGAAGGCATAGCTCAGGAGGGCCCTCTGGTATGCACTCACTGTAGACATCTGGGAACCACGGGGTGGTGCCGCACTGTTCACTGCCGGGACATGGAGGCGGATTTACATGAGTTATGGCTGGCAAGCAGCTCCCTGCACCAGTCTGGGTGTGGTGTCCGAGGTCAGTCTGGAGATTGGTGTGGCTGTGTTCCTGGCCTCCTTTGCTCCCCTATACATGATGGCATGGGCTCTGCACTAAAGCCACCCTGGCCTGGGAGTGCCCGCTGCGGTAGCAGGGGCTCCCTATCTAGGAGAGCCCTATCTGCCAGTCACCGGGAATCCTGTGATATCTAACTCTCCCTCACTCGCCACACACACACCACACATGTCCACACATGCCCCTCTCACTTCTTTACTCTGTCATACTCTCTCCCTCCCTGCAATTCTTTCGGCCACCATGTTCCCAAGTCTCAGTTTTCTCTTTGACCAAAAGTCCCACCCTTTGCCTGGCTAGCTAGTCAAGCTACATCACTCTGCCAAAGCCTGAGTCATGCTCCAGGTCCATGAAATCTCAGCTCACAGCCCTCATCGATCACCCCTCCTTCAAACAATGTAAAATGGCTCTTGTGTTTTCTGTAATCTCAGTACTCATACTTAATCTATTTTATCTTGAATTATTTCCAGTTGTTTCATTTAATAATATTTAGGCACTGTGTCTAGACACCTTAGATTTTTTTTTTGTGTGTGTGTGTGTGTGTGTGTGTGCATTCAGTAGATTCTCATTATTTGTAGATTCCGTATTTGTGAATTCATCTACCCCCTAAATTTATTTTCACTCCCCAAAATCAACATTTTCCTGACAAAATTTTTATATACTTCATCATTTATCTTTTAAAAAATAAGTTAAATATTTTTGAAACCTCCAAAGCACCTTCATGACAGTTTGAAAACCTGTTCTTGTTTTCCTCTTATGCTAGTATTCTTTTTTAAGTAGATTGTATAAGTGCCTAGAGGTTAAGGAACATTATCTCTTTTGCTTCTGTATTTGCAAATGATCTAGTTTAGTGTTGAATATAAAGGGGTTGCTGATCATTCATAATTCCTTTAGCCCATGGTTGTCAGCCAGCTGTATTTAGACAAGGATTTCTGCAGCATTGTGGTGAAAATCAGTGTAATGAAGTTTGGTAGCATCAGGGTCCGGATGTACCTACAAAATGGATGACATTTTTTTTCATATCATATTCTCTTGACATTTCTTTCTTCCCTTGAAAACAAGAGCCAGTGGTGAGGCTCAAATTAACATTTCTCAGCTTCCAAAAAAGCTGCCAGGGACAAGGTTGAGTGAGGTGCTTCCAGCAGTGAGGTAAGATAAGATAACCATATTTTCTGTCTGCCTCAAGGCTGTACTACGTATCCTGAAGTGCTAGGAAAGGGAAAGGGACGAAGGGGTCCTTAAGAGCTGTGTCATTACTGAGCCAAAGGAACTCATTGGTTTCCACATAGAATTCTGAATTCTAAGAATTCACTATCATATCGATTTTTCTCAAATATTTCCCTTAGGTTAATTAAATGGCTTTATGTCCAATGAATTTAATGATTCTTTTTTGAGGATCTCAGCTGTTCAGAAATCAAGGGATGAAGATTGATTTATTTATGCCCAGTTTAAAGCACAGCTGAGTTCCGTGGTGCAGATAGAAATGGATTAACCGCAGGGCTCCAAGGCTTTGTTGGCTGGGCCACTTCTCCGGCTGGGCAGAGGATGTGCATATTCAGAGGTGGTGATCCAATAGCTTGGACCTTCCAGGACTCATTAAAAAACGTTTACTTGATTACTAATGTAAGCACCACTCAGAATTTCTTTAGAAGAAGAAATCTTTACCTCAGCCCCAGAAAGAATGCAAAAGCAATAAGGAGATTCCATAATGGCCATCCGTAGACTCCTGCTTATTTGTCAGCGGGATTATTGCCAACAAGAATTCTCTGTTGCTTCAGGAAACGCTGTCAGAAGATGAAGGAAAACACAAAGAAACTTTGGAAGATCTTCACATGGCAGTCGATGAAGACTCGAGGAGCGAAAGCAGCAGTGCGGACGAGGGCAAAGAAAAGACCAAACTGCTGTTGGAAAGACTGAAAGCTCTAGAGGTAAGAAATGAGACCATTTTTACACATCTAAAGAAAAATAGTGTTCTGCTTCTTTTATTGGCACTGGTTTTGAATGAGTATAAACATTCCCTTCTCAATTCTCAGTTCCCTAGACTAATAGGATCCAGTCTCGCCCATTGCGATTTCTCTGTCAGTGATTAGCTGTCATGGTCTGCAGTGCTGACTCGTGGCTTAGTGATGAGATTGCATTGCCTTACAAAGAGTGCACCGGACAATGATTCACTTTAAATTCTGTTCAGCGCTTACACTGGATCAGGTCCCCTAAAATTGAAGGAAGAGGTTTTTCAATATTTCACTTCATTTACCCAATATCTAATATAATGAATGAATGAGTGAATTGATAAATATCTAATACTATGTAAGGATGATTGTAAAAAAAATATTTTTTAAGCAGAACCATTATTTCCCCCCCAAAACATGCAGAAGTTCACTGTGTAAAACATGAAAGTAGAGGTGAAGCTTAGCTAAAGGTTGCTTGAGGGAGGTTTTTGAAAGATGACAATCCTCCAATATATGTTTGAAAATGCAGGGCTGTTACTTAATGGCATTTGACTTCACTTCAAGTGTTAATTCCTGAATGTGCATGGCTGTCCTCAAAGAACATTCCAGTTATCAGTTCTTGGTAGGGATTATACAGCTGCTGAAAGGTTCAGTAAAGATGCCTTTTTCTATAAGTGGGCTCATCTTCTTTTAATGAGTTTTCTGTTAGCACGTAGAACTGAGATATACTTACTTTTAAGCAATGACTATGGGTAGCCCATCTCTTCTTAAACTAGGTATAAGGGGCCTTCAGAATCTCTAAAATTTAGTTCTCCCATTGAGTCTGCAGAATTCTGAAAACTTCAGGAGGGTGAAGAAATAAGATTGGAGACGTCTTGTTTTCTATGGTTGGTTTCAGAAATCTTGTCTTGAATCCACCATGTGGTCTACAGTGGGCATACTACTCTTTTCACTCTAATTTCCTCAGCAATAGTAAACCAAAATTGTTAAAATTATGGACTTTCGAAGGATATTCCAAGGGTTTGGTTTGAATCCCAGTTGTAGTACTTTCTAGTTTTGAAACCTTGGGCAAATGAATTAGGCTCCCTGTGCCTCTGTTTCTTCAACCGCAAAAATGGGGCTAATAGAAACTTACCTTACAAGGAAATAATGAGGATGCAATGACTTAATATTTATACAGCTGTGCCTGGCACATGGGCTCTTTTGTCCACCCACTTCAAGCTCCCTGCCATTCTTTAACTCATTTTTTCCTATTTATCTGATACAATGATCAATTAAAGAACTATGAATGAAAAACTTCAGCCACTGCACACAGGAGTGCCTGAAGGTAGGTAGGTCAAGCAAATGGTGTCACACAGGGCAGAAGAGAGGGCAGTTCAGGGAACTTCAGCAGCTCCCCTTGGGCAAACGGCCAGGAATCACTCCTTTCTTCCAAAAGGTTCTCATACTTTTTTTTATTTTTAAGATAGTTGCTGTGAACAGTGGGAAAACCTTCTCAAGGGACACTGAGGTTCTATCTGAGAGTTTTTGGAAACTGAGAGCTTTGTCTTCAGGATGACTTCACTGGATTGAACAATGGGGATGATTGGATATTACAAGTTCTTACTTCCCTAGAACCACCTACTTAAATACATAGTTTTGCTTATGATTACAGTAAAAAAAAAAAAACACTTCTAGTCTACCTATTTGTCACTGAAAAAACTTTGTGAACAACATTTTGTTTAATCAAATCAAGAGCTATTTAAAAAATTATCTCTGGCGATGCATATTTCTTAAGCCCGTACTGAGGAAAATGGAAGCAGTATTTTTTTTTTGTACTTTCACAGAGATCTTTATACTTCAGGCAACAACACTTACATCCAGCATTAGTTGGATGTAATGGATGATATTTCTAAGTGCCATTAAGCCCCACAATTTTAATTCACAAATCTATTTTACTTTCTAAGTTAATTTCCTCCAGGCAGAGTGTTACTGCTTGTTTTCTAAAATGCTTTGCTCAACCTTAAGTGTACTCTCTCCTTGCTCCCAAATATCTTACTGTTGTCTATTTGAACATCTAGTAAAAGGAGATCTTCATTAAATATATGTAATTTGTGTATATATACACCTATATAATCATACACATATATATGTCTCATCCAATTTTTATATGAATTTCATGTTATTTTACTTTAATTTTTTTTAAAATTAACTGCATGTGCTTTCGGTATAATCATTTGCATAAGTTAGCAATTATTGTATGAAAATAGAGGATTTGTTCTGAGAGACCACATTCATGACCAACCACAGAGACCCACACAGATTTATACACTTCAACAAAGTGCTACTCTGAAAGATTGCAGGGGCATTAAATAGAATTCTTCAAAATTACTTGGGCAAATTATGATGTTGTACAGCAAGATTTTAGACAACCAAAAAAATACTTGTCATTGGCGTGTTTTTGAAACAACCATATATGTGTACTCTGACCTCTTGGCCCCTGGTGTTGCAGGAGGCACAGAGGAATGGTCTTACGAGTGATGGGGAGCAGCCCACCGTAATTCCTGCTCCCCAAACGGGTCCCAAGAAGATGTGGAAAAGCAGAGGAGATGCTGAGTTGACTTCTAATAATACCATATTCTTGATTAATATCAGGAAAATATTTTAAAATAACCAAGGTTGAGGAGCCTCTGACTTTGAGAATTAAGTAAATTTATCCAAGTAAAGTATCCCCCACTGAGGAAAGTGTAGTGCCACCCCTACTTCAGAATGTTCCTTCTTGTGGGCCTTTCTGGGGCTGAATTCCTACTTGCACTCAAATTTAAATCCTTCTTTCTTCTTCCCAACCTCATGTAAAACAAAGCCCTCTTTACTCGATTTTTTCCCAAATGCAATTCCACAAAGGATATGTGGTCATTGAAGAATATTCCAAAGGCTAAAGGCTTTGAACTTGATCTTTAGATGGCTCTGTTTTCTCTAAGTCCTTTAGGGCAGGGCATTTCACGCTTGCCCTTCTCAATCCCCAGCCTCCTATCCTAGAGCATGGCCAGCTCTTTCCCACTTGCTCTTTCTCTCTCTCTCAGCCAAGTTCCCCATCATTTACTGTGCAGAGGTTTTTGGGTTTCTGTATTCCACTCACAGTGTCATCCCATTCCACTTATAGAGCTCAACAAGGTATTTGCTAAAGAAGAGATTTACCTTCCAAAAAGAACTCTAGGGCTAGCAGTCAAAATAATATTAATACACACACCTGCACACATATTTTCTTTCTCTTCTTAGCAGTTGTTTTCTCTACTCAGTGTCTTGGTTTCAGTAATTTTCAGTTGTTCATGAAGAAGAGGAGGCCACTTACCCTCACCTCCCAGCAGTGACTTCCCCAGGGACTAAATTATGTTAGCTTAGGATCCTGATATCTTGTGGAGAAACCATTTGGTGTATTTATATTTCTGCCATAAGGGACCCAATGGGCGATATGGATGCCACTTGAACTCATTTTCTATAAGTTTTTAAGCATTAGGTTCTTTTTTTCTTATTTATAGTGTCAGGCTGCTATTTCAGAGACTGCTTACTCAGAATAAAGCTCATCATTTTTAACATGCTGCAGACCCCATCTATCAAAGGACCACTCCTCCCTTCGACCTCATCCCACAGGGGTCTTTCAGATTTTTACCTCCATGAGGGAGTGACTTGACCTTGTGTCTTCCCAGTTCTCTATTCCTGGGCTTGGGCCTCAGGCCCAGGTTTGCTCACAGCATGTTCCTTGAAATACAGGACTTGCTTGTCTCCAGGTCCCTTTCCTGAATCTCTGTCAGCCCTTTCTCCCTACTCATTGACCAGCTTCCTACCTGACTAGAAATCAAGATGAAATCCCCTTACCTCACTCTCAACTCCCATGGCATCTCTGCTTCCTAGACTCTGACCAAGGGGGAGAAGAGGCCTGAGACCACCTGGGATTTCTCAGCCTCCAGGTAGATGCTGATGTCATGGATACAGCCTCAGGTCAAAAGAACTTGGCTTCTTATAGGGAAAAACTTATTTTGTGCAGAAAAATATGGTCATTAGATGTGCTAAAGTAAATGGTTTTTCCTACTCAGTTTTACCTTCCCGTGAAAGTATGACAATTAAAATGCTAAGTGTAAGCATTTTGGTTAATCAGTAATTACTGTTTAAAATGAGGTAGCTTAAAATAGTAATTCTCAAACCTGGCTGCACATCACAATGACATGATTAGTTCGTAGTTGATAGATATTTATTTAATACCTTCTGTGGGCTAAACACTGTTAGGCACTAGTATTAGGACTCCAGCCCCAGTGTGCAGAGTCAACATACATATTTAATAAAATAATAAATAATAAAACAAAGAAATAGACAATTAAGTGCCTCTGAGTAATAAAAATTAGCTGATATTATAATAAGAGAGTGGGGATGGAAACGAGAGGCATTTACCTCCAATGGCCTCTGATACTGGGCCAATTGAGTACAATCTATATACTAGTATATAAAAGGCTAAGCAACTGTCCAACCAGCCAACTGGCTGGTAGGTATGATGCACACTGACCACCAGGGGGCAGACGCTCAATGCAGGAGCTGCTGAGCTGCAGTGACTTGGCAGTGGGGGTTCTCGGGTGACACAACCTGGAATCAGAGAGGAGGGAGCTTGATTCCTTGTGGGGCCGCACAATTCCACCTTTGGCCATGGGTTATGTTGTTGCTGGGGCACTATCGCCCTGAATCTGGTTTACTGCACACTTGTGTTTGTGTTCCACAACCTGTATGACAGCAACTTTGCAGAGTGCCCTCTCGCACTCTGGGACCTCTCGGGGTATGTCAGAGAGCCAGTTTCGGCCCAATCCCTGCAGGCTAAGCTGAGGGACCCCACCTGCTGGAGAGACCCCACTCATGCCATAGACGCCCTTTGAGCAGTGGCACTGCCCCAGGTGCAGCTGGCTGGGGAGGGACCACGGGAGGTTGGCTCCCAGGAATGTCTTGCCCGTCTTGCCCAGTCCTATCCTTCCAGTCACCTTCTATTTAATTTCCTTTCAATGTGCGTGAATCTGTGCACCAGGCCACTAGTATAAATCATAAAAAGGAGAGAGCTGAGTGAAAATCTGGAGAAAGAACAAGAAGAAACTGCAAGTGTAAAATTCTAGAGATGGTGAAAGCTTGGAAAATTAGAGAAACAGAAATATGAACTTTATCCTGGGACATATGGTATAAGATTAGAAAATGGAAAGAAGATGAGTTGAGAGAGGTAGATGGGGCCAGACCCTGTAAAGCTTCACAGGCCCAAGTCAAAGACTTTGGATGTAATTATCAATGTAAAGGGAAGCTGTTAGGGAAGTTACATGATCTGACTTGTGCTTTAGAAAGATAATTCTTGCTGCTTATTGAGCTAGCAGAAAGATAGAAGTAGAGGCCAGAACACCAGGTAGGAGGTAGTTTTAGATTCCAAATGAAAGCTATTAGTAGACTGGTCTAGGGTGGGCACCTAGGACTAACAGGTGGGTGAACAACCCTGTGGGTGAGGTACATATGATTATTATCATACCCATTTTAAATATTAGGAAATTGAGCCCCAGAAAGTTTGGGTAACTTGCCCAAGGTCACATAGTAAGTAAGAGAATCAGAATTTGAACCCCAGTTGTATGGTTAAGCTATGCTCTGCTGATAAGAAATGGTCAAGTAAGAATAAATTTTCGAAGTGAGACCTGGAATTACTGATGCATTAGATGTGGAATATAAGAAAAAGTGAGAAATCAAGGGTGACTTCTAATTTTTTGGTCTTAGCAATAGTGTGGAGTTGTACCAAATTTCTGAAGGAGGCTAGGCTTAGAAGAGAGGTGACTTGCAGAAAGGAATCCTGTATAATAAAAGGTTAGTATGCGAATTGTTCCCTCAACCGGGAGTTTGACCAGGAGTTTGACCAGGGAGCGGGGCTGGCCGGCCAACCACCCCAGCCCCTTCCCGCAGCTGGCCCTGCCCCAGATTGGCCCTCCCACCCCAATCGGGGTGGGGCCGTCTGGCCAACCTCACACATCCCCTTCTCCCGGCTGGCCCGGCCCAGATCGGGGTGGGCAGGCCAGACCCCACCCATGCATGAATTCGTGCACCAGGCCTCTAGTGTACAATAATCAGGGTGGTTTTTTAGTGCATGTTGAGATACCTATTAAACATTCAAGTGATGATGAGCCCTAGGCAGTTTGATATCCAAAGCCAAGGTCAAGGCTAGAGATATGAATTTGAGAGTCATCAGCATATAGATGACAGTCTACGTTGTGGGACTTAATAAGGCCACATCAGTGTAAATGTGGACCTTATGAGGGCAGAGCACAGACCCCTGGTTGCCCCTCCAGTGGAGGTCTGGCTGAGGAAGAAGAGCCAGCCAATGAGACTGGGGAAAAGCAGTTCCTGTGGTAGCAGGGAAATCAGAAAGGTGGAGGCGTCAGAGAAGCCTGCAGAGGAAAGTGCTTCAAAGGTATCCTTGCAGGATGCTGCTAAGAGAATAAGAAGGACGAAGCACAGAATTCCTCGCTGGCTCAGAAGGAATGGGCCAGCTGAAAGCTTGAGAACAACCATTTCTCTTTGGAATGGGTAAGAAGGTTGGAGACAGCATGTACAGGCAGCAATTTGAGGAGTTTTCCTATGGTTGAACTGATATGGGGAGAGTCATGCTGTTACTGGCAGCCCAAGGACCCCAGAAAAGGTGTTATCAGACAGCCCTCCCCCCCCCCCCCCCCCAGTCCGAAGGCTGCACCACTTTGGTTCTTGTCCTGCTTGTATAAATGAACTTAAATGAATGATGCCAGATGATCGCATTGTAATAAAAGCAATTTATTTAAAACTAGAGGCCTGGTGCACGGCACTCATGCACTGGGGCGGGGTGGGGGGTCCCCTCAGCCCGCCCTTTAGCAGTCTGGGAGCCCTCGGGGGATGTCCGACTGACAGCTTGGAAATCCTTAGTGTGCTGTGTTTGCCAGCTGTCAGCCGGCTTCTGGCTGAGTGGTGCTACCCCTGTGGGAGCACACTGATCACCAGGGGACAGCTCCTGTGTTGAACGTCTGCCCCCTGGTGGTCAGTGCGCATCATAGTGACCGGTTGTTCCACCATTTGGTCAATTTGCATATTACCCTTTTGTTATATAGGATTAAAGCAGGCACATTTATCAAAGAAGGAAGGCAAGCAAATCTATGCATGTGGCTTATGAAGTGCAGGTGGGCTCACAGCTAATCTGAAGAGTGAGTTGGGTGGGGATTTGAGGTGTTATATACCCTCCTGTCTATAGGTTTCAAAATTCCTCCCTTGAATATCTCAGTATAGTTGAATTCCCAAGGCCCCTTCCCAGAATTCATGAGAAGCACCTGGCAGTTTTATTTTTCCAAGCCTGGAGACTTCTGGCTTCTCTGTTAGGGAGTTAAACAATAAGTAAAACTGCCCTTTTTTCTTTTCCTCTCCCCCCTACTTTCCTGCATTCTCTCCTTAGGGAGGGTTTTAACCATTTGCTCTCAAGTGTCCTGGCCTGGGAAGATAATGGCTTGTTATTTACAAGTTGGCTGTAAATTGCCCACACTGTTCGGCCTTATTTTAACTCTTTTGTCTCAGTTTCCCTACTCCTCTTGCCCTGGAATTTTCCCAGCTTTTCACTGTCCTGAACAATACCTGAAGAAAGACGAAATAAAAGAGAAGCTCTTTTACAAAGACAGGTGACATTAGGGCATGCTAGTGTACTGATCCAGTGGAAAGGGAGAAATCCACAATGCAGGAGAAAGAAATAGAAAAGTACCAGTGAAGTCTGCGAGCAGACAAGAGGGATGACACAGAACTTCTAGAAATTGAGATGCCTGAAGACAGCCTGGGAAATTCCAAGTCTCTAGGTCCGAGATGGAGGACCAAGCGTGTTTTCATAAAAAAAAAAAAAATGCAGGCAATTCTGGTGCACAGCCAGGGTTGAGAGCCAGGAGACGGCATGTAGAGTGTTATTTGTAGCTTCTCCGACACCTTATGTCTAGCTCAGTTCAGTTTAATCTCAGCTTTCTTTGCCCCCCCATCTTAAGTAGAACTTTTTCTGAACTTCAAACTTAGATGCAGACACCTTTCCCAAGCTTGTAGTCAGCAGTGCTCTGAGCACCTTCTACCTGCCTCTGATGGCTCCCTGACATGCTGTGGGATGATACACGCCCAAGTTTGGCTTCGGCTCCTCGCAGATGAGAGAAAGAGTCTAACTTCTTAGCATTTCTGATTGGCTTGGCTTGTTCTTCCCCTCACTTTTGTCCTCCCCAGTTCTAAGGAAATGTAAAAAAACACACACACACAAAACCTTAAAGTTATAAATCAGCAGGTGGTAGTCTGAATAGAGATCCTTAATGGTTTCCTTCTATTCTTTAGAGTCTATGACAGCTTGCTGACAGGTAATTCCAGACATGCCTGTCTTGAAGTATCAGGTGTATGTCTTCCTCCTGATTAATTTGTATCCAACTGTGGGTCACCTGGCAACAGTCATTGCACTAGGATTAGAGACAAAAACTCCTCTTTTTGTTCTTAAAAATCCCTTCCTGTGTCAGTATGTAACTTTGTACTAGCAATTTTCTGATTATAAAAGTGGTAGTCACCTTGTAGAAAATTAGGAAAATATAAGGAAATAGATAAATTGTAATTACACCAAGCAGAACTATATGCTATTGACATTTTAGTATTAATATTACTAGTCATTTTAATTCTCTGTTGTAATTAATTAAACCAGGAGAGGACAAAATGTCACTTTATACAGTTTAGTAGCTTGCTCTTTAATTTAACATATAAAAATTAATCCCCCCTGTTCCTCAGTGTTCCTTAAAATAGGATTTAGTGGCTGTGTAGAAATGTATCAAATGGATACTGAGTACCATTTATTTAATCCCTTTGTGTTGGCTACGAAGGTTGTTGACCCTTTTTCATTATTATAAGCATCTGGGTCCATAAGCCTTTATACACAAATATTTATTTATTTATTTATTTTTAAATATATTTTTATCGATTTGAGAGAGGAAGGGAGAAGGAGAGAGAGATAGAAACATCAATGATGAGAGAGAATCATTGATCAGCTGCCTCCTGGATGCCCCCTACTGGGGATCAAGCCTGGAACCCGGGCATGTGCCCTTGACTGGAATCGAACTTGGGACCTTTCAGTCTGCAGGCCGACGCTCTATCCACTGAGCCAAACCAGCTGGGGCTATACACAAATATTTAAATAAGATATTTAAAACATGATCTTTTTTTAAGTTATGCAGGTAGGCAGTTAGTTTTCTTCATACCCAGTTAAGCACCAATGGCTCTCCAAAATTAAGAATGCCAGGAATGACTCTGATGGGGCAGCACAGTTAGGGGAGAAGCACCGAAACCACCCTCTAAGGAGGTGCCATTCCTGCTCAATACTGTATAGGAGACAATGGTGGGAGGGGGGACGGGGGACATGGGCTGCCGAAACTGTATTTCAAAGATCTAACTCCTCGAGAAAACTTTACAATGCAGGCAGTCCTGCTACTTTGTCAAGGTACTGTGATGGCTCTTTCTAACGCAAGTCAAGGATGTCCTATTCAGACTGACTTCAACATAACAAAGAGCGGTCATGTAACTAGAAATGACAGTATAGCAGCGGATGGAGTCATGGATTAATGCAAAGGTTCAGACCAAGTCAGGGGGCCTTTTCTGTCTCGCAGCTTTGCTCTCCTCTACGTGGGTGTCATTCTTAGGCAGGCTCTCTCTATGCGTTGGCAAAGTTGCCACCCAGGAGCTTCTAATTCTGTACCTATTGATCAGCAGTGAAAAGGTTGTATCTATTTCCTTGTGGTTCCATCCAAAGTACTAGACTGCAGCACAAGCTTGCTTCTTGGCCACTGGAGGCTGGAGCATCACCCCTGACAGTCCCATCAGTTACATGATTTACCATAGTTATTGGGTTTTAGTTATTTAAGTGTTATATAACATCTAAGGAGCATCCATTCAGAAAGGTAGGATGCTCCTTAGATGTTATCTTTTTTTCTTCTGTGATGTCTTTTTCTCTCCTCTCCTCTTCTGTCCTCCCTCCCTCCCTCCTTCCCTCCCTCCCTCATGACCCCCCACCCTTTTCCTCCACTCCTTCCCTTCTCCCTTCTTGGCCATCTCTAAGCCTGGGCTCCTGCTGGGTGCTGGAGTTACAAAGATCCACAGAGGATTTCTCTGCCCTTGAGACACATTGTTGGAGGGAAGACAAACATATACTAATTTACATCATAAAAATAATGCACATTAACATTTTTAAAAATTAAAATGTATGTACAAGGGTCATGGAGTGCCAAATAGATACTTTTTGGAGGAGGCAAGGCAATAAGAATGTACCATTTGAGGCTTCATGCAAATTTTCAGGGCAAGCAGTGAGAGGAAAGGCAGAAGGAGCAAGGCAGCAAAGCTTGCAGCAAGCAGCCCCATGGAGCCACTGGACGTGGTCAGCCTGGGGCCTGGAGTATACATGCCAAAGCGAACCCAAAAGGCTTGGCCTGGCCTGTAAGTGCATGGGCATGAGCCTCCCCATCTATCCAGCACATGGAGAGGAAGAGCTAACAGCTTTTGTTGTTGAAACTCACAGAGTGCATAATCGCACCTCTAATCTGTTTAGAGATGATCTTAACTGACAGCCCCCGGGGTTTCCACAGCACCCTGGAGCTGCCCATCTTTACAGCATAAATGACGTGGCCAGACCATCACGCCAAGTGGTGGTGCAGCAGACCTGAGCCACGGAGGGAATATGTCTGGAGTGAAAGCTCAGGCCCCCATCGACTTCAGAGGAAACTCCTTCGGAGTGTAGGAAAAATACGTATATTCCATAAACTGAAGTCCTACCAATCACCGAGAGCCTTTGATCGGCCCTGGTTGGACTTCTGCCATCTCTTCACCACTGATGTGAGGGAACGAAACCTGCCCGCAGTTTAGGTTTCCCCACAGTAATTGGCAGCTGCGGATTCCTCTTACCCTGGGTTTTGTTAGCAGCCACAACGCTGTTTTACAGCTGCCCTTTCAGCCCCCCGAAGCTTGTTCAATCGAGAATGACCTTTTTATCAGTTATGAGCGACTGCTGAGGGGAGAGGAGAAAGCTCTGTGCTGGGAGGTAGTGGGAGGGAGAGTGAGGGGCCTGTGCCGGCTCTGCATGGCTGGGCTAGATGTGCGTGGGAGCTTGTTAGCTACACCTCACGTGTTAGAAAAAGCCAATGTCAAGAATTAATCTGCATAAATATGCTACTTTGCCTGGCTCTGATTTGTGTGGGAACTTGTAAGAAAACCCCAGATCTTATAGAAGGCCAATGCATCAAGGTCTAATCTCCACCAATACTCCAGGAGCGATCAAAGAAGAAAAATGAGCTGTGGGCCATCATTAATTGTGCCCAAAGATAATTAGAACAAAGTGCTGTTAATTGTACGTTGGTTTAATGTTATGTAGCCGCGGCCTTGCTTTTTTTTCACTGCGAGTATAAATTTTGATGTCAGAAACTGAAAGCTGGCTGGCTTGATTAATCAAAAGGCCTCAGTTTGCTTAGTTACAGCCAATTAGGCATTTTAATTCTTACTCTACAAAGTATTATGAAGCCTATATGTCCTAAGTATAATTGGAAAACAAACGTCTGTTTTTTGCAGAGTGGGTATCTGAGTGGTTCTAGATGGGACACTTCTATGTAACTTGCCCACATGTCATGAGTGGAAATGACAAGCTATGGTTCAGAAAAGCACCATGATTGGTGAGCTGCCCCAGCTACGGGACGGCAGCGATCTGTAAACTCTAACAGCTCACCAGGAGAAACTGTGACCCAGCCTTGGAAGGGAAACAGCAGTGGCTCCAGGATGGGGTCCAGAACAAAGCCCTTGTTACACCTTCACTTGCTGAGTCACCCTCATCATATGGGAATAGGCTAGTAAGTGTAAGAAATTCACTCACTGGGAGTTCAGATGGCGGTCTTTTGAGGGTGATCTAATCCAGTGGCATTCAATTCATCCCCACCCTAGTGTCTCACTACCCAGGGAGGGGAAATATACAGTTTTACTCTATAACCAAAGCAGTGCGACCGAGGTACTAGAATGGGTCAGGGGTTTTAAGATTTGGACGTGGGAGGGGAGATTATAAATATAAGCTGTCCTGGGTATAATAATCTCTGCAGTATTAGTTTTGGTAATTACTCCTATTTCAGAACTATCTAAAGGATACCTTTGTTTTTCTTTGTGAATTTAACTTTCTACATGCCCATGTCCCTGGCATGCTGAATCCCACACTGCCTCTAGTTTCCTGGTGAGTTACAGCCCACCAAGGGCAGGCTCGGCCCCTCCTTCGGAGCTCAGTGTCCCAAGTCCTCAGCGGAAGCAGTGAGTGGGGATCATCTCCAATGTAAGCTTCCACCTGCTCTCAGAAAGACACAGCTTGTAGCAGGCGCCTGTTGTTTGTTTTGAAAGGACAGCATTTTAACATAGCAAAGGAAAAAAAAAGAAGTACCTTTAAAATTACAAAAAGGAACATTATCTGTGCAGAAATCTCGGATGTTTTCCTCAAGGCAGAAACTTTTCCTTCACTTCTTATTTATAGTCGCATCCCCAGGAGTTTTCTTAGAAACGCGAAAAATGCCTTTTCCTGTGACATCATTATTTTTGTTGGCTTTGTATGTGCCCAGGGCCAAAATCAAATTGCTTTTGGTAATCTCATAAAATACCAACATGATCATGAAGTCATTTAGAGGAACCTGCCGCCACACATGTGGTAATTTGGGACGTGGCTCTAGGTAAGTCCGGCTTAAGAAGAGAAGCAGCCACAGGCAAACAGCATATGACGGGCAGATGGCCCTAAAAGGGGTTCCTCAGAAATCTGGGTAACCAGAACGCTCCCTGCAGGCTAGCTCTGTGAGAGAGACAAATAAGAAAGCAAACAGGTTTTCTGCCCGAAAGCAGTGTGTGAGCACTGGCCGCGGTGAATGTAAATTCTTGAGCACAGACCCTGGTTAGGCCTTGCCCAGCCTCAGTGCCCAAACCTGGTCCCCAAAGCCTCGTCAGGAAACATGGAAGCCGTGCTCACGATCAAACAGTTATTACAATAGACTAATAAGTACATATTGAATATAACACTGATGCTATTACTCATACAGTATTGACATTTTATGTGTTATTTTGGTAAATTCACTGATAATACGTTTTAGGGGAAAAATATAAAAAAATATTTATCTACTAAGCTTATGTGGTTCTTAAACTAGCTGAGCTCCCAACTCTAAAAGAGAACTTTTTCAAAAGCATTTTTAGTAAGGTACATTCTAGGAGTAAATGTACAGTGAACAGATTAAAGTTTGGTTTAAAAAATTAATTTTTTATCCCATATTCATCCATTATAAATGACAATTGTCAAGGAGCTAGAAGGAAGTCCTTTGTTCTTCCTTTCCTGTTGCCCTTACATTCTCCTACACTTATTTTCTCTCTCTCTCACACACACACACACACACACACACAGGCTGCCGTGACCCCAGAGGGGACTTTATTTCAGTGAGGCACACGGGTGACTTGATTTGAGGGCTGTGAGACACTCGGCCTCCAGACTTGTGGCCTGTTTTCTTCATCACCAAGACTCATCCTTCACTTGCTCACCAGCTTCTCGGCCTCTCCTATCACTAAGGGTGTGGGAGAGGCGGGGGGGTGGGGGTGGGGTGGGGGTGGGGTTCTCTTGTCCCTCTCCTCCCCATGTTTCTCTCTTCTGTTTCTCCGGATTCTTGTTGCTTTTGAGTTGGGATACTAGGCCTTTTCAGTCCCTCGGTATTTTCCTTTCCTTCCACGTAACGAATTGCTTACAGTGCATCAGCCAGTCACTTTATATTAATCTGAGTGTTTGAGGCTCTGGCCTTGAGTATTTGTGCCTGGGAATCACTATCCACTTGCCAGGGTGCTGGTGTGGGAGCGAGGGGGAGGAAAATGTTGTCCAGGGTCTGCAGTCATTTCAAACACTCCCAGAGGCCAGGTTCCGGGTGGCCACCCTTGGTCTGTGATGGTGCCTTCATCTTCGACTTTGAGTGAAGGGCTGAAGGATGGTCCCCTCTCACACAGCCTCTTGTCATCCTTTGCTACCCCTCCCCCAACTCAAATCAGGTCCCCACACTGCTACTCTGAATGGCTACTTGATGTTTTCTCCAGCTGCAGGTCAGTGAGCGTGCAGCAGCCGCCGGGTCTCTGCCCACCTGCCAGCACCCTGTGCAGGCAGCAGCCCCGGTACCTTCTCTCCACAGCTGCTTGGGCACCTGAGATGAATCCTGTTGCAATGAGCTGCAAACCTGCATACAAACAAGTCACTCCTCAAACCAGACCTTCATGCAGGAGCCTGCTCCAGCCTGGAAGTGTCACTTGCATTGTTGCTTCAGGAAAAGTACAGAGAAAGTGCCCACAGAAAATAGTAAATGAAGTGGTGACATAAAGATAACTAAGTTCTTATTACAATCTACTGTTATCCATGTCAGCCGGCAGACACTTGTCACCGCTCCCTCCCCTTCGTGTTCATTCCGGAGGCGCCCGTAAGGGTGCCAGGGACTTGGAAGAAGACCTGGAAGCACCCACGTGTCTCAGATCGGGCTGATCTCAGTGTTGGTAGCAGGTTTGCGTATCTCTACCCAGGGGCTAAGTTCATCGCAGAAAGTATATATGAATCCTTTTCCCTGAGGAATGAGAAGTGATTCTCCTCACAAGACACTGCACTCAATTGAGACTAGTGAGGAAATGCACTCTACATATCCCCAAATGAGATTTGGTCAGTTCCTCATTTTCTTCATCTGGGATCTACCTTCCAAAGAAACCAAGGGTCCTGTCATCCCTCCCGAAGGTGGGCTCCTGGGAAGCCAGGTCCGGGTTACAATTTCACCTGAATTCCTATTGGGCAGGGCTCACTGTGTGGAAGTGTAGCCTCTGCTTAAATCTCCCAGGCAGCAGACTCTGCATATGAACAGAGGTTGAAAACAAGAACAGGGACCCTGCCTAAGTGATGGCAAAGCAAGATACAACAGTCAGAGAACTAATCTCCTTTCTGTTCTCCAGCCACAGGGAGCTGTGCACTATCTGCTGAGGAAATCATTTCATTTTAAATTACACTCTATTATTAATGCTGATAAACCAGGGAGTGACAAAGCCCAGGGCAGACTCACCCATTTTGCATCATTTCCAGTTTGCATTTATTCTACTATCAGTACATACATTAGCATATCTTATTTTTAAATCAGCATTGCTGTGCAATGCCCCTTAATGACTTTTAAGCAAAATAACTAATCCATAGTTTGTCTTTTTTTACTTTTTAAAAAAATTTAGACAAGAATGGAGAGGGAGAGAGAGAGAGAGAGAGAGAGAGAGAGAGAGAGAATGAGAAACCAATTTGTTGTTCTACTTATTTATGCACTCATTGGTTGATTCTTGTATGTGTATATGCTCTGACCAGGGACCATATCCACAGTGCTCTAACCAACTGAGCTATCCAACCAGGGCCCTTTTTGCTTTTTAACACCCCAAATAAGAGCTTTTCAAATACATCCTAATATTAACAACTTGAAAGTTTATAATTCTTAGAGTTCTGTTTGATTTGTATGTTATCACATATTTAATTTGCTTTAATTTAAGGATTGCCACATGTATTTGAATTCACATTAAACATCTGACAAATAAGAAGCCATTCGGATCCTCCGGATAGAAGTAGCCTGCCCCATGAGACTGAATTTTTATTGTATGTGTAGGAAACACCTGTTGATTTACTTCAGCAATTTTGATCAAATGCTTTATAACTCTCACTTTTCAAAACTAAATCTTGTAACAATTTGGCCTCATACGTGAACTCCTGAAGGTGAAGCAGCATTCATAAAGTGAGGCTGCCAGCTCACTGTGTACCGTTTTCATTTACTTGCCGACTTTCCAACACAGATGGATGCGAGAAGAGACCTTTGGACAGGTGGGAAGCAGTGATTGCTCAGTCGGCACCCGCAGAAAGGTGCATGGTTTTTCAGGGCAGTTGGCCCTGCAGGGTCAATTAAAGTCCACAGACCAGCAAAACATCATGATTACTCATTACCACCGAATTAAACCCAGTGCTCACCCGAAGATGCTCTGGATCCTGGATCAGTTGCCTCTTTTCCTCTGGATGCCCTAGCAGGTCACCTGCCTTGACTCTGCCGGAGGACAGCCTGTTTCTTAAAGAATATCTCGCTGAGGTTCTCCCCAGCTCCTTCTGCAGAAGCAGACCTGGAAATTGATTGTCCAACAATATGAGGGACAATCACCTGGCCAGCCTCCCTTTCCTTCCTCTCGAATTATGACATCATCAGTAACTCCCCCATTTCACTCATTTCCTCTATTTTAGCTCCCTTCCCGGACTCCAGTAGTCAAATTAAAATGCAAATCTTTTGGGACAACCAGCACATAAATATGAATTTCCTGCCAAAGGCAAGTGGGACTTGCCTGTACCTATTAGCCAGAGAACTAAGGAGACCTTATCCCTTTTGGTTCTGGACTTTGAAATGTTTCTAATGCTGAGGCAGCATGGTAGAAATGAGCACAGAGTTGGAACTCTTCAGTTCTGGGTTCAAATTCTGCTCCTGTCACTAACTTTGGGGAAGTTCAACACTCTGAGCCTCAGTTCTCCATCTGTAGAATGGGGGTAATAAAACATATGCAAATGGATTAGATGAGAAGGTACTATTGTTTAATGCTAGCATAGGGTATGGCACAATAGGAAACACTTCTTTCTTCCTTTTAAATCGAAAACGTCAGGGTTGTTCCCTTTAGATGAGACTGAGGCAATTCTTTTCACCCAGGTTGTAGGAAAAGGGACCTATTGTGGATGTTAAAACCCTGGGTGCTTTGCTCCCTTAATGTCTCAGCGGGCATCCACATGATGGGCTATTACCTCCATCAATCCCCAAGTGCTTGGAGACCCTCCTGCTCCTTAGGTGAGTTTATTGCTGCCACTGATGCCCAGTTCCCTTGCCCTACTTGTTCAACTGTTGACAACACCCTTGATGGTGCTTCTGATCATTTCCCCCTCCTCCTCCCCTGTCCCCACAGGGACAGATCACCCCCAGGGTTCCAGGCTTGTCAGTTAGCCCTTTCCCAGGGCTCTGATCTTTATGGGGGGTGGGTGTGGGTGTGGGTATGGGGAGCACAACATCCAAGTGTTCCCTACTCTCTATATGCATATTGATATCCAGCCACAGGAGATATTTATTTAGCTTATAATGAAGTTTCTGTCATCATACAGTCTCAGTTGTTAAAATATGAGAGATTCTCATTTCATCAGTGGTTATGTCTTAAGGGCAGATGGGAGCAATGGGATTATTTATCAATGAACAAGCACTCATTGGGGCAAGTCTAGAGAAAGCCAGTAGGGTGTTGCACTATGGCACTATAAAACTCAACTCGGAGCCTTTCCTAGCTTCTTATTTTTCCAGTTTTATTGAGATAGAATTGAGGTACAGCCCTGTGTAAGTCCAAGGCGTACAGCACACAAAGTAACAATGCATCGTACTTGGAGATCAGCAGATCCTTTTAATTACACTTTCATCTTAATGATGATGCAGATTAGCCAGGTTTTGCAGAATGTTGCCTTGTTCTTCCTCAGAGGTACCCATCCTCTTGGCAGACAGAAGCCACTTCGTTCTTTTAGGCAGAGGTAGAAAGGCACCTAGGAGTTTGTGTGCTCGATTGCTTTGGCCTGATGACCTTTGCTAATAAATGCAGCTGGGCAGCATTTATATCTGACTTTTGCTTGATGTAGTAGAATGCTTGACTGGTCATGTCATCTACTAGAAATTAAGGTCAATTGGTTTCCATAATGAATTATTTTATTCAAGCTTTTGTACAGATTACTTTAAACTCTGTTATTTTCCATCCACCTTCAAAACATTTTCTTATCTTTATGTCCATAATTTTCAGATCAAATTGTGCCTACATTTCAGAAAATGTGGGCTCATGTTTTTAATCATAGATACCAAATAGATACCAACAATGACACCAAAATGCCAAAAATTTTAAAAATGTGAGCGATTTTTAAACTGTGGTCCCTGGACCAATGACATCATCCCTGGGAGCCTTTTAGAAATGGAAAGTCTCAGGCCCACAGATTCAGAGACTCTGGGGAGCGTGGCCAGCAATAGTTGTGTGTGTGTGTTTCTTTAATTCTTTATTATTTAAAGTATCCTTTGTCAAATATTAATTGAGCATAGTGGTTTGAGTCAATTTCTGGGTTCTCAGCTCTGTTCCATTGGTCTATATGTCTGTTCTTGTTTCAGTACCAGGCACTTTTGAGGACAGTGGCTTTGTAATATAGCTTGATGTCTGGTATTGTAATCCCTCCAACTGTGTTCTTTTTTCTCCAGATTGCTGTAGCTTTTCAGGGTCTTTTTTTTTATTCAATATAAATTTTTGGAGAGTTTGTACTAGATCTGGGAAATATGTCATTGGTATTTTAATGGGGATTGCATTGAACTTATAGATTGCTTTGGGTAGTATGGACATTTTAATGATGTTGGTTCTACCCATCCATGAGCACGGTATATTCTCCCATTTGTTTATGTCTTCCTCTATCTCTTTTTTCAATGTCCTGTAATTTTCTGAGTATAGGTCTTTTACCTCCTTAGTTAAGTTTATTCCTAGGTATCTTACTTTTTTTGTTGCAATGGTAAATGGGATTGTGTTTTTAGTTTCTCTTTCTGTGAGTTCTTTGTTGATGTATAAAAAAGCTATAGATTTTTGGGTGTTAATCTTATATCCTGCTACATTGCCAAATTCATTTATTATATGACAAACCTACAGCCAACATCATACTCAATGGGCAAAACCTAAAACAATTTCCCATAAGAACAGGAACAAGACAGGGATGCCCATTTTCACCACTTGTGTTCCACATAGTACTGGAAGTGCTAGCTATAGCAATCAGATAAGAAGAAGAAATAAAAGGCATCCAAATTGGAAAAGAAGAAGTAAAATTGTCATTATTCACAGATGACATGATATTGTACATAGCAAACCCTAAAGACTCCATCAGAAATTGTTTTTAATAAGACCTCCAGGGGATTCTGATGAAAGTTGAAGTTTGAGAACCACTGGTGTAGATTATTATATTGAATTATCTCTAATAAAACTGTTCTTAGGTTTGATATTTTTTGAAAAGTCTAACTTCAGATTGAATAAGAATGGCTAATTAAGTATTTTTCTTTTCTGATTTATCAGCTAATATTTATTTATTGAAATCTATTTTAAACACCATAGATATTCAAAATGCCAAATGTGGGTGAGCATATCTAAGGTAATTTGTTGACTTTTAAAGTTAGTAAGAGACTGTGACACATCCAGTTGAAATAAATCAAGTAGTCATACTATTGGATTTGGTATTTGCCCCTCTCATTAGCATCTTATAAGATGCTCAAATATGTTTTCCCAAAGGAGGAAGATTAATGGATGACAGCAATGGTTAATGATCAGTTTTGATGACCAGATATAGAACTACAATGGTTTGTTTCTTTAATCAATAATAATTTGTTTAATCAAAAAGTATATTTGCATATACTTTGCTGGGTAATTGCAGAAACATGAGTCAGGGTTTTTTGTTTCAAGTAACAACAACAAAAAGTTGAAATTAGCTTAAGGGGGTAACAGAACTCACTGACCGATGCAAATGAAATGTCCACGGCTAGGTTAAGTCTCAGGCATTGCTGGGTCTAGGTTTCTGACAGTATCAGCAGGAATCAGCTCGCTGTGCTGCTTCTGGGGTCATTTCATTCTCAGGCAGGATCTGTCAAATGGTAGTAAAAAGTATCTGCAGCAGCACGTTTCTGTGCTACCAGTGTCCAGCAGCCCCAGTGGATGGCATGTCATCCCAGGTAATTATCAGGGCCTACTCACATTGGGTAAGTTTGGAGCCCATTGGACTGTGGCTGATTGGCCATGATGGGCCATTGCATCACCATGGGCCTGGGAGGTAGGGTCAGCTCTACCTAAAACTGTATGGACTATGAATGAGACAAGAGTGGTCTACCAATGGACAATCAGGGCAAGATGCTGCAGGATGGTAGAATGTTTGCTAGGCAGGTAAAAACAGCAGAAATGCTGTACTCAGAGGCAATTTGGAAAGGTTTTATCTCTAAGTATGTTCTCTAGTAGATGTTCTTGTTTTTATGCTAGAAACAGCTGTCTGGTTGGGGGGGAGGAGTGCTGGATTGGATGCTAGCACGCTTATTTCTAAGGATCTCTCCACTCCTGACTTTGTGGGCTTCACCGACTTTTACTCGCTTACAGATCTGACAACTGGCTTTTAGCTATTTTGCTTTTTCCCTCATGTAGCAGTTAAAAATAAGGTTAGAGTAGGGGAAAATATTTTAAAATGTTAATTTTAATAGGAATTTAAGTGATCCTAAAGTTGTGTATATTTTTATTATTAATCTAATTATCAATATAAAAGTGATTTTATTATATGCATGTTGTAATTTATAATGTAATTATAAAATAAATGAAAAAAGAAGAGTTAAAAATCACTTAACTGCTCTTCTCCATGGTATCTTAGCATTTTGTTTTGTTTGCTTATAGTATTTTTTTCCTGTATATTCTTCTTAATTGTAAGCATGTGGCATGATTACAGACCCAGATCTTTGAAGAAGAATATATAAAATTGTACTACTTGCTTTTTAAAATTTAACCCTTAGTCATAAGAATCTGCAATAATCATACATTTTATGGCTGAATAATATCCTGCCAATGATGTATCATCATATTATCCTGTAGTTAAACATTCAGATTGTTGCTGATTATCTACAGTTACTGTGTTTCTACATCACCTTCTGTTCCTGGAAGATGAGATTTAGCCAGCACTTACAGATCACGCATCCAGATGTTTCTGTTTGACATGTTTTACACATAAACAGCTCATGGAAGTCTAGTAGTGCAGCCTTGGTCCAATATTTGCAGAACCCCTATTCCATCTCTCCCCATAAGTAATCCTGTGAGATCAGACCTAGCACATTAGGTGCATAGTAAGTGAAAATGGGCCTGTAAAGCACTTGTGAAAAGCAGAATTCTTTCAGGTCAGTGATCAATAGGGGTGATGAGTGCTCAGTCAGCAAGCAGTCAAGGAACCAAAGAAAAACTGGAAAGATCTTCCCTGCCCCTCCTACTCTCCCCTTGTACCTTCCCCTCCATTAATGAAGTTCATCTATGGATGAAAGAAGGCCTGTTTCAGCCTACAGAGATTGCTGAAATCGTGGAGATTTTTACTTTCCTTATTCAAGTTTAATTCATGAGTGGCAGTTCTATTACTTATGCATGAATGAGACTCAATACAATTTTCAATAAACTGCACTATCATAGTTGTAGTTATCTACTTTGTAGGATGCCTAGCTCAGGCTTCTAATTATGGTGCACTGCCCTCTCGGCTTTCCTAATTTATAATGTCAAGATGGGTTTAGTTTTAATAAATGTAGCTGTGGGGAGAAGACTTAAGATCAAAAGTTAAATGTTTAAGTGTTTTTTAAAGGTCTTTTTTTCCGCATCATCACTATTAAACAAATGAGGAAGCTTGTAGAAATTCTTCCCTTACTCTCTTTTATCCCCCATTGGAGGACATGATGATCTGGTAATTTAAAATGTAAAAATAAAAGAATGTACACATGTATGCAATTCCCTTGCCTCCTGACCTAGTTTTATTGAAAATCTCTTAAAAATGAACTTGCAAAAATGTGAATGCTGCAGCTATACTTGGAGGAAGTGAGAGGGAGTAAGGACAAGGGTCAGATCCCACAACCACCATGTATCAATTCTGTTCCACTTCGCCCCATAGACACACCTTTGTCAGTGAAAGCCATTTCTCCCTCTCCCACCCCTCCATTTCTTCTCACTTCCCTCCCTCCTTTCCCTTCCTTCCCACCATCTCTCTTTTCCCTCTTCCCCTCCCTCTACTTTTCTCCAATAAAGTTGTTTTAATATATTACCATTCCCTTAGCTGCAGGAGGGATTCCTAAGAAGCAGGTGCAAAGGAAGCATTGGGATATTCCCCTGGGCAATCCTTGGAGAGGAGACATGCTGTAGGCCTGAACCTTTAACCAGCAGAGTCCTCAGAAATGTCCCATCTGAGGCGGAGGGAGGGAAAGTCTCAATGCAAGATCACCGGCTAGTTAGGAGCCAGTCAGGCATGGAGAATACAGCTCTCCTGACTCTCCTGAGCCCCTTAACTTGTCATGGGTCATGGATTACTTTGAAAACGTAATGAAAGCCCTGGGTTCTTTGAGCTGAAAGTGCACTCATGTGCACACTTGCAGTATTTCTCAAATAATTTTATGGGGTCCCAGAACTCCTGACGCCTATTTGTTAAAGTCCTGTCCACCTCCAGTAGGAATCCCTGAGTACCTCCATGCATCTTTGTTTTCCACTGTTGCCTCTGATTTCTGAAATGTCCAATCCTAATCAATTCTCTCTGGCCGAAAGGTCAGGGGAGGGAAGCTATTTGGGGATAAAACAGGACTTTCCCAGCATACGTTAAATTATGCCACTGTGGCAACCATCTGCACAGACCTAATATTGGGCTTTCTGGGATTGGAGAAGGAGACGCCTTTTGAAATGTTTAGTATATAGCTCCCTTGTTGAAAAGAGAAGAGAGCTTCAAAGCTCAGGGGATGAAATAGCTTATTCCAGTCCACGTTGAAACATGGCATGGAGCTCAGGGTCTTACCAACACATGTGCCAATGTGTATGCTCTTTATATTAACAAGTATGGAAAAGCATTGAGTTTGTGCTGGGACAACTTGGTTGGTTGATTCTCTCAAATCTGACATTCTCTCTCCCTCTCTTCCTCCTTCAGGAGTATTTAATTTGGGGATTCATAATAGATGCCAGCCCCAAATCTATTGGTGGAAGCCAAATAGTTTACATTCTACACTAGCTGTTCTACACAAATTGAATAATTCAGACCACCATTGATTTTTGCAAAGGTTCTTTACAGCTTGGCATGTTGCTGTCAGGAAGGGAAATTTCTCTCCCCAAACTTCAGGCCTCTTGGCTCTCTGACAACAAACAGCAGTCAGCACTCCGTGTCCCCAATGCCATCAAATTTTTATGTCCGTTGTCCTAATTTCTAACATATTCATTTTAGAATGCAAGATTTTTCAAGTCTACCTTTATATTAAGAAGTGTTAAGCCAATAATACATTATTATTTAGTCCTCTTTTCTTACCAAAAGTGAACATCTTAATACGAATGAACATAGTCATAAAATGAAAGTTTTCATATTTTTGAAATAAAAGAGTAAAGGCTTTGTATTATGAATATCTCTAGCAGAGTTAGTCAGCCTTCCATGTGTATTCCCTCTCATCCCTTTGCCATTTTCCTAAATTTTCTTAACAGCCAGCAACTGTGGCTCTTGGTGGGCAAACTGCCCAAGTTTTCCTACCTGCAAGGAGAACCATTGCACCTCCACTGGGGGGAGCCCAATGAAGAAAAGGAAGAGGGGAAATAGTCTCCAGTTCCTTTGACTTTGAAGGGTTGACCTCAGTTTTTCCACCAAGGGACTATGTCTCATGGTACACCCTTGCTTGGTCTCCTTCCTTGATTAGTCCCACTTTCCTATTCACCTACTGGTTCCTGCCAAGAACTCTTCCTAAAAAACCCTTTCATACAAATCTGCATCCATTACCTGCTTTGGAGGAATCCAACAGGGGCAGTGTCCTCTTAAAATTATAGAATGATACATATGCTTTTTAGGAAAAGAAAATAGAAACTATAAAGAAGTCAAATAAAAAATACTCCAGCCCCATCCATTCTGGCTCAGTGAATAGAGCATCAGTCCACTGACTGAAAAGTCCTGGGTTCAATTCCAGTAAAGGACACATACCTGAGTTGCAGACTTGATCCCCAGCCCTGATCAAGTTAGGGAGGCAACCAATTGATATGTGTCTCTCTCTCTCTCTGTTTCTCCCCCTCCCTTCCACTCTCTCTAAAAATCAATGGAAAAATATCCTCAGGTGAGGATTAACAACTACAACAACAACAAAATACTACAGAACTATCAGAAAGAGAAACTAAGAAAACCATCTCATTTTCAATTGAATCAAAAAATATAATACCTGTAAATAAATTCAAGCAAGGAAGTAAAAAGATCTGTACTCAGAAAATTATGAAACACTGAAGACAGAAATTGAAGAAGATACAAAGAATGGAAGCTTATACTATGTTCATGGGCAGGAAGAATTAACATACTTAAAATGCCCATACTACCCAAAGAAATCTATAGGTTCGATACAATCCTTATTAAAATACCAATGACATTTTTCAAAGAACTAGAACAAATAATCCAAAAATGTATATGGAAGCACAAAAGACCCAGAACAGCCACAGCAATCTTGAAGAAGAAGAAAAAAGTTGGAGGTATCATGCTACCAGATAGCAATCTATATTACAAATCTATCATAATCAAAATAGCATGGTACTGGCATAAAAACAGACTTACAGATCAATAGAGAGCCCTAAAATAAACCAATGCTTAAATGGCCAATTATATATGACAAAAGAGGCAATGACATACAATGGGGTAAAGACAGTCTATTCAATAAATGGTGCTGGAAAAATTGTACAGATAGATGCAAAATAAAAAAATGACACTTAGACCACTTTCTTGAATCATATCTAGACAAATAAAAGGACAATATGCTAATTAGACCAGTGACATCTTCTGGACATCCTTCTGGACAAAGCCACGGTGGTGATCAGGCAGGCAGGCAGAGCGGTTAGGGGCAATCAGGCCAGCAGGGGAGAGTGTTTAGGGGTGATCAGGCCAGCAGGGGAGAGCGGTTAGGGGCAATCAGGCAGGCAGGTGAGCAGTTAGGGGCGATAAGGCAGGCAGGCAGAGTGGTTAGGGGTGATCAGGCAGGCAGGCAGGCAGGCAGGGTAGTTAGGAGCGATCAGGCAGGCAGGTAAGCGGTTAGGAGCCAGCACTCCCGGATTGTGAGAGAGATATCCAATACATATATACAGTAGAATATTACTCAGGCATAAAAAAAGAATGAAATCTTACTATTTGTGACAATGTAGGTGGAATTAGAGAGTATTATGCTAAGTGCAATAAGTCACATAGAGAACAACAACTGCCATATTATTTCACTTATATGTGGAATAAAAAAAAATAAGTAAACAAACAAAACAGAAACAGACTCATAGATGCAGAGAGCAAACTTATGGTTCCCATATAGGAGGGAGCTTGGGGAGCTGGGTGAAAAGGTGAAGGAATTAAGAAGTACAAATTCTAGTTACAGAGTAATCCTGGGGATGTAAAGTACAGCATAGGGAATATGGTCAATAATATTGTAGTAACTATGTATGGTGATGAATTGGTATTTGAATTATCAGGTGAATTACTTCATAAATCATGTAGTTGTCTAGCCACTATTCTGTATAACTTAAACTAATATGAAATAATATTGGATGCTACCTGTAATTGAAAAATAAAATTTAGGAAAAAATACTCCAGATCCTACTACTCAGAGCTTATTTGTATAAACATACTGCTATATATCTTTTTTTTCCTGTATGTATTTTTTTCCTAAATTTTTAAAACTGAGATGACATCAGAATAGTGCTGCCTTTATTTATTTCCTCCCTAAGTCTGAAGTATTTTTTGACATTGGTTACCAACTGTAGGGTGCCGAGGGATCTATTAGTGATGGAGAAAGAGATGGTGTTGAAATGAACATGTAACTCACCACCCTGCTGCAGCCACAGAGTGTGTGTAGGGAGGACCTGTATTGTGGGGATATGCCTGGCACAAAATATTACTACTCAAATGAGCCACCCACAGAAAGATATTAATAACTCACTGCATGATATTCCACTCATTTGATAAATGTATCATAATTTACCTAACTTTTTGTTATTATGGACTTAGGTTGTTTTTTAACTGTCTAAACAATTATATAAAACATATTCCAAAGATGATCGAAGGTGGTTAACCTTTCTGCCTGAATTTTTGTTCATGATTAATGGTAAGGTGCTAGCCGTTAACAAGTCTCTCAAGAGTAAAACTTCAAAGAGCATTTTTTTACTCTCTCTTTTCCTCTTTTGGGGTGTGAACAACTGAGGTGTATCCCATCAGTGGCATAGACTTTGAACTCTTCCTCTCTTCTCTGTCTTCCCTGCCACTGTGCAAGGGAGGGCCTTGGTTGTCTCTCTGTCAGAGTACTGTAGCAGCCCTCCGTGTCCAGCTGTTTGTCTTCTGGCCCAAATGCTATCTGCCACCAGATGTAGCAGTCCAAAAGGATCACTACACTGTCCGGCATTTGGGCTTCACCTTTCACCTGTCCTCTCATGAGATCCTGAACACACTGTGTTTTCACACCTGTTTGCCTTTACTCCTGCAATTTTCTGACCATGGAAAGGGATCTTCAAACTTTCATCTGTACTATTCTCTTGTCAAAATCATCCTCCTTTTTTAGACATCAGCTCTGATACCACAGCTCCTATTACAGTTATGAAAATTAGGATGCATTCAGCTGCAGGGAACAGGGCACTCAGTTCAAGCTGCCATACGTTGTAGAGGAGTCCTGAAATAGGTTGGGCTTCTGCCCCAACTTGTTGAAGGCTCAGGCTCCATGTTTTTAAATAATTTTATTGTGTTTGCTCTGTTCATGTGTTACATTATTGTATGATGGCTTCCCCCAATGTGGATAAATGGTTTTGCACATCTAAGCTTCATATCTGCTCAGTATATCACCAAAAATATCTCTTATAGGAGTCCTTTGAAGATACCAAACCATCTTTTATAGAAGTGCCCAGAGAGCCTCCACTCCCTGGGTCTCAAATTGATTATATACTCTTTCCCGAACCAGTCCCTCTGATCAGAGAAAAGCCATGTATTGATTGGTTTATTTTTGGGATATATTGACAAAGCATTATGACAAGGGAAATGACATAACTAATTAGAAAATACAAATTAGGGTACCAAGCCCTGAAAAGTGGGATCATATTGACCAATCTTATGACTTCCATATATTTACAAACAAGAGATGAATGGATGTTGTATAGACAGCCACAGAGTTTCCATACTAGAGTGGATCACAGAGGGCCTTAGAGATAGCATATTATATTATTAATCTTGTATGATTCCTTGTTTGTGGGTCTTAGAAATGGTCACCCTTCTATGACACCAAATAGGTCTTTAATAAATATCTAATCAAAGTACATACTTTGATGAATGAAATGTAATAAATTGCTTTAAAAGCTATTTTTTTCTTTAACTTTAATTTCTAAAGTTCATACTTAGGTTGAGATTGTTTAACTTTTTTTTAAAATATATTTTATTGATTTTTTACAGAGAGGAAGGGAGAGAGATAGAGAGTCAGAAACATCGATGAGAGAGAAACATCAATCAGCTGCCTCCTGCACATCTCCCACTGGGGATGTGCCCACAACCCAGGTACATGCCCTTGACCGGAATCGAACCTGGGACCCTTCAGTCCGCAGGCCGACGCTCTATCCACTGAGCCAAACCGGTTTCGGCGAGATTGTTTAACTTTTTAAAGAACAACTTTTCCACACAGTGATTGTTGCCATATTTAATTATCCTTGACTCTACATAAGTTTCCGCATGACATCATCAGGGGAAACTGACAATGGGCTGTATGTGTGTCTGTTTTCTGTTATAATGTAGATGTTGATCCCAAGAGCTAGATTCATGCCTTGGCCAACAAGTTACACTTAAAGTTATAGTGACTTTCTAATTCCATAGTTAAGATTAAAGCAAATCTCGGTATACTATATTTGAAATAGCAACTTCAAAGTTCTCAAAAGCAAGACATTGTAGAGAAGAGACCAGGCTCCACTGGATAAAAAAGGCCCCTTTCTTTCTAATATGCCTTATGAATAGATAATTTGCTGATGCTCTCAACAATTTATCCTGCTTTGGGGATTGTGCAATGTATGCCTCCAGTTAAATTACAGCTATTGTTGTAGCTCTTTTATTATTGTTTCTCCTCTAAAAATACATTTTTTTTCTGAAAATATATTTAAGATTCAGAACTCCCTGACTTCTAGATAAAATCATCATAATGAGTTTGGACTCCACGTGTATGTGTAAATCCTAAATACCATCTGTCTATCTTTAAATTATCGTGCCAAAAAAAAGCAACTCTTACATTTTGATCATATCAAAGTTATTTATTTTGTGTTGAAGAATTTTAGGGATCATAGCCATATTGAAGGCTTTTTGCCATTGCTTTTTGTGATGTTTCAAATGAATAAATATTATTACATTTTTTTAGATGCAACTAAAGGCAGTTACCATCAATCCCAGAGAATCATAATGTTTGATAATTGTTACACATACTTGGAAAAATTTCCATTTGCATTTGGATCACTACCTCAAATTTGGGTTTTGAGAGTAAACTAACAGGATTTATTTAATCCCCCTCCCCCTTCACTGAGCACTTCCCATATGTCAGGCTCCATGCTAGATACTAAGAATAAATTCATGAATGAGACAGTTCCTGCCCTCAGTCACAGTCTAATGGGAGATAGAAATGTACACTATATTTAGAGAGCAGTGCAGGAACATGTGTAATAGCAGAAGTGTGGCAAAATAAAGAAGTGAGGGTCCTAACTGGTTTGGCTCAGTGGATAGAGTGTCAGCCTGAGGACTGAAGGGTCCCAAGTTGATTCCAGTCAAGGGCATGTACCTTGGTTGTGGGCACATCGCCAGTAGGGGATGTGCAGGAGGCAGCTGATTAATGTTTCTCATCAATGTTTCTAACTCTCTATTCCTCTCCCTTCCTCTCTGTAAAAAAAAAAAAATATATATATATATATATATATATATATATACACACACACACACACACACACACACACACACATATGAAGTGAGGGTGATTCCATCCTGGTTGAGGGGTAGAATTAGGATAATCAGAAAAGATTTTCCTAAGGTCATGGTATTGAACTATGACTAGTAACCTTTGATCCTTTCTCCATCACTTTCAAAACCCCATCAAGGTTGCCCCTAGAAGGAGGCTAAGAGTGAATTATGGTGCTGTAACATGGAAGGAACTCCTACCATTTGCAACAGCATGGATGGAGCTGGAGAGCATTATGCTAAGTGAAATAAGTCAGCCAGAGAAAGATAGATATCATATGTTCTCACTCATTTGTGGATTATAATGAACAACATAAACTGATGAACAAAAACAGATGTAGAGACAGAGAAGCATCGATCAGATGTTCAAAACTAAGAGGGAAGATAGGGGAGGGTGGGGGTAAGGGGAAAGATCAACCAAAGGACTTGTATGCATTCATACAACAGGGGGTGAGGGTGAGGGCAGGATTGGGGGGATGAGGGGACATTGGGGGGATAAGGACACATTTGTAATATCTTAATCAATAAAGGGAATTTTTTTATTAATAAAAAGAGTGAATTATGGTAACTTCCCAAGCATGGGTTGCATGGCCTCCTCTTTTTTGTGTGTCTTCTAAGTAGTGGGTTCTAAGACATGTACCCAGAGTGTCACAGTGCATGCAGGATACCATGTCTCTCCCCTTCTTATAAATGTGAACCCCTTCCTGACACAGGCTCAGACACAAGAAAAATAACTAGCACAGCTGTGTCCCTATTATGTCCATCTTCTGTTTGCCTCTCGTTACATTTCCAAGTGCAATGTCACCTTGACTCTTCTGGTGAGTGCCAATAGTACCATTTTACTTTATATCCATTAGCTCAGTACAGGTTTGACCCAATTCTGAAGGTTATTGGTTTGCACTCTGCCCTGTAAAAGTGGTCAGCTCCTACTCTTCTTGGGCTGATTATCCAATTTTTTAAATTGCTTTTATACCATGTATTATTTTCTTGTCTCTAGCTTCCTGCCTGCCTTTTCGTTTTTTAACTCTTGGAAAAATTGTTGCTAAAAGTTGGAGAGGACAAGAAACAGAAAGAGGAGAAAGTTATACTCCTGATCAGAAACTTTTATAATACTGACCAAAGATCTACAGATCTAAAAACAAAAAAACAGACGAACAACAAAAAAATAGGCAGTAAGTCTAAAGAGAATAAAGCTGTGACATGCAAACCTGCTCTTTGGATTTTAATATATATTTCATGGGAATAGTTACATTTGTAAAATAAGTTGAGTAAAATTGATGTCGATGAATAACATCATCATTATCACCATCATCTTCATTATCAGTGAGGAGATCACTAAGACATGTCTGTCTAGCGCAGCCGTGGGCAAACTACGGCCCGCGAGCCAGATCCAGCCCGTTTGAAATGAATAAAACTAAAAAAAAAAAAAAGACCGTACCCTTTTATGTAATGATGTTTACTTTGAATTTATATTAGTTCACACAAACACTCCATCCATGCTTTTGTTCCGGCCCTCCGGTCCAGTTTAAGAACCCATTGTGGCCCTCGAGTCAAAAAGTTTGCCCACCCCTGGTCTAGTGTGTGCACAGAGAACCCAGGAAGAAGTGAAAAGGACATTGCAAGAATTCCATAGTTCAATAACCCCATAAATTTTCCTGTAGTGTGAATATGCACTGTTATTTTTCAAATATCTTCAGATGTTCTTATGATTAATAAAATCAACTTCACTTAAAACCATTACCAAATGTGGCATGACTTTCTATCATTGTTTTTTTCTCAACCAACTTATAGTGAAAATATAACATTTTTGTGGCTTCACAACTCTATGCATATTGTGATTAATACAGTCCTCCTATGTGAAAAGGATACAAATCACTAATATAATGACATAGGAAGCTACAAGGAAGTTTTGACATTGGTGATGCTGAAAAGAAAATGTAGGAAAGTCATATACACAGTCACAGGTTTTAGTACCTGATTTTATTGGAGATGGCAGCTTTCCTTCAAAGATTTTATAACATCATTGTCAGCACTTTAACTCTATAGAACTGTGAACTTCTAACGTGGGAAGAGAACACTGAGATCATTTTACAAATAAGGAATTATTTTAGCATGGACCGTCCAGGACTACACAGCTAGATAGTGTGAAATTGGGACCAGAACTAAAGTTCCTGATGCACTATCATAGGCTAGCTTCCCTTCTGAAATGTTGTTAAAAGGTGAAGTAATCAAAAGGTGAAAAACATTAAATATAGGTTGCTTTGAAGCTATGGAATAGTATTTAATAGAACATAGTACATAGACTCTGGAGCCAGAATGACTGAGTTTAATTTTTGACTTGTCCACTTATTAGCAAGTTATTTACTCTCTGTGCCTCAAAGTAGAGGAAGAAGCCCTAACCGGTTTGGCTCAGTGGATAGAGTGTCAGCCTGTGGACTGAAGGGTCCCAGGTTCGATTCCGGTCAAGGGCATGTACCTTGGTTGCAGGTACATCCCCAGTAGGGGGTGTACAGGAGGCAGCTGATTGATGTTTCTCTCTCATCGATGTTTCTCTCTATCCCTCTCTGTAAAAAAATAAAATTAAAAAATATATATTTTAAAAAGGCAGAGGAATAAGTAATAATAGTACCTGTCTCATAGGGTTGTTGGTAAAATAAAGTGAGTCTTAGCATTGGTAACCTACATATAGTATGGGCTATACATGTGATTTATCTTCATATCTGCCTATTATCATAATCATCTTCATTATCTGTGGCATCTAAATTCCTAAGTCATTTCTATAGCCTCTTAGGAGCTTGTTGATTTTTCTCCACAAATTTGGAAGATTGACCAATCAGATGACTGGAGATAACTTTGTTAGTGTCTTCATGGTCAAAGCAATGACCATACCAGAGAAGCAGGACCAGTGGATTTGTTATAGGGATTTGGCTTACACAATTGTGGGGGCTAGTTTCTATAAGGCTATCTCTGCATCTGATACAGTCAGAAAGGGAAGATCACAAGTGGGCTGATGTCCACAACTTGAGCTGAAATCCCATAACAGTGAACTGAAACTTGTATCCTCGCTTTTGACCTTGGTTTCAAGGGTATCCTGCAAGGCCCCTTTGTCACAAAGCTTAGGACACAGACCTGGCTCAGAAGGAACCAGAGGAAGGTAGAGCAAATGCAGGCTCAGGTGCTACTTTATGCCAACAGGGTGAACCAGCAGATCAGCAACAACATGTGTGAGCTACATAATGGCACTGCTTCGTTTCCACCCTCCAAATCTCACAGGGATCTTTCTTGTGACTCTGAAATGTACAACAAAAGGGATTCTGGGAACTGTGATTCAGTGTAGCCAGGTTGACACCTCACAAAGCCATCACAGTGACCAATAGTAGGAGGACAAAGTGGGGCAGAAGAGAGGACAAAATGAGGGAGATCAAAAGGAAATGAGATGCACACTTGCTTCTCTTGTTTCACCCCTGTGTTGAAAGGAGTGTGTGTTGAGGATCATGGGCAAAGTTCCACAGATCTCTATGTAGTCTTGCTTCCAGACCCTGGAAAACTAGCTAAATAAAGGAAAGGTCTTTGGGTTTATTCATTAGTAGATATTTTCCTCTCAATATAATACTTAAAAGTATTCTCATAAGCATGATAAAGCTGATGTATTTTATATTCTTAACATGTATTCCCCAAAGACTTTCTAGATATCAAAATATAAACCATGTATTGTATTTTATCTTGTATCATTTTATTGGCTCAGGTAACACAAATCAAGCAAAACCAATCACATCTGCATGGAGAGTCAAGAGTTCTCTAATTTAATTATAAATTTTGAAAATATTGTACACCAAACAGCTATGGGTTAGAAACAATAGGAGTGTTTTTTGTGTTTTTCCTTCTTTACTTCATTTTGAACCTCTATAGTTCCTTAATTTTGATTTCATTTTAAGAGCTTTGAAAACCATCTGAATCAATTATCTATTGCAGTGCAACAGACTACCTCCAAACTTTTAATGACTTAAAACAACCACCATTTTATTTACTCTTAATTCTATGGGCCAATAATTTGTCTGGATGTTTTCATGCTGTTCTTTCTGAGGATTTCTTGTGCAGCTACAGGCATCTGGCAGCTGTCTAGGATGGTCTCAGTCACACATCTCGTGGTTGGTGTTAGCCCTACTGTCTGGTCGACGGAGCCTCAGCTAAGATGAATCATATCTGCTCCAAGTGTCCTTTCATTCTTCAGTGGGCTAGACGGGCTTGTTTCCATGGTGATACAAGAGAGTGAGAACAGAATCTGGGAGGCCTATGGAGTCCAAGACTTGGAACCCCCGTGGCTTGGCTTCTACACGTTATTAGTCCAAGACGGTCACAACACTATTCTAGATTCCAGTGGCTAGAAATAGATTGTACATCTTGATGGATGCAATGGCAAAGTCATTGCAAAGGATATACCTACAGAGATGGGAAAACAAACTGTGGCCATTGTTTTGCCATTTACTACACCTTCCAGCTAAGTAATCATTGATATATTTTTTAAGAGGATAATTTCCCCCAATTTGACTTCTCATCTGCTCATTTGCCTTTTAAAAAGTTAACAATCACTTTTGTTTTACAATGTTCATTCAAAAATAGTATATATATACGTTTTCAAATAAAATGCTTCAGTAAGATAAGGGTCTAATTGCTAGAGTATATTAACCTTAACTTAGACATTGAAATTCATACACAACCCTGATAATTTGTGTTGTCTGCTCCCCTGCCCTCCCCCCATGCTATTTGGGAATTTAGGAAATCCCATTTAATTTACTTCAGCAAGTACCTTATAGGATAGGCATATGTGTTAATAGCTATTATTTATTGCTTGGCTTATCTCAAATAATGAGAGGTGGAGTTGTTCAAAGTTTACAAATTCTCAAAGTATGTTTAGGGAAACCTCATCAATTGCTGAATAATATTCATTAGTATAGGTGCAAAGAAACATTTGGCCATTCAGCAAGCATTTTATTGTAATGTAGCATTTATATAATGCTTTGCCATGTGCCAGGCATCATTGTAAGAGCTTCATGAATAATTCACTAAATCTTCACAATAACCCTGAGATAGATAGCATTATTACATCCATTTTACAGATGGAGATAACGGAGGCACAGAGAGTTAGGTAATTTACTCAAGGTCAGTTGGCTAATAAATGATGAAGCTGAACTTGGATCCCCAGGCAATCTGACTTCTTCACCAGTACCCCATGCTGCTTCCCACTGGCTTCAAAAACCATGCACCACAGTTGGCATATGGAGAAGTGTACGGAAGGATAAGAAATTCTGCCTCTATGTGGAGAGATAAATATATCTTATACACTTGAAACTGGAAAGCAATTATAAATCAACCTGCAGGACTTTGCCTCTTCTCCATGAGCAAGAGAAAAGGGAATACAGTAGATGAACTTGTCTTGGGCCCAGGCAGCTACTTCTTGCTGATAAAACTCAGTTCTTTGTTTAAAGCAGATCTGTTACATCATGAAAAGAGCATAACACCTGG
Source organism: Myotis yumanensis (assembly GCF_028538775.1). NCBI lineage: Eukaryota > Metazoa > Chordata > Mammalia > Chiroptera > Vespertilionidae > Myotis > Myotis yumanensis. The sequence continues at coordinate 78,843,844 of NW_027223759.1, forward strand.
TAAGCAGGAAATCTCAGTTTTATAACTTTTTATTCTCTACCTGTCTGTGTCCCTATTAGGTGCCACTTTCTCAATTAGTCTAAAGGTTGTAACTACCACCCCCAAAGTAGCATACCGCTACTATGTCTAAGACAGCCAGTATCTGTGGGGATATGAAATGCAAAAGTTATAATTCTGAACCAAAAGGTACCATCTTATCCCCTCTCTTTTTAAAATTAAATCTCCATAGCTTTTAAAAAATATGTCTTGATCTATCATCTCACATTTTTAATTCTGTAATGGAAATATTTCAGAGTTTGTGTGTGTGTGTGTTTTCATATTCTTCAATTCTGGTTAGACCCCTTCCGTGTAATATAACGTGACTTAAGATGAGTTTTTCTGTCTCTTAAGTTATTCTGGTTAACACTCAAGTAATCACTGCTCAGCCAAATAAATTCCCTGAAGTATATGGAAGGCTCTGAGATTAGTTGTCATTTAAACCTTTTATAATTGAATCCATGCCAAGGGATTAACCTGGACTAGCTGTTAAGGGTTTTCTTACACCAATGATGCCTTTTGTGTTTTGTTGGTTCTTGTTGATGAGAGGAAATTTCATTTTAAAGTAATTAAAATAATATTTAGGATTTGACATGCTGCACTTAAAGTGTGAGTCATTGAATAAACATGATTAACACATACAACACAAAAGGAGAAAAGTCTCATAGCATTTTATGTATTTTCTTAATCTTTCAATTTGGGGCCTTTTAAAGATTTAATATCTTTAAGTCATCCTCACTTCCAGCTGGCTTGTTGCAACAAAACTTCTATCTACAATGCAGTCTCTTTGCAATCTTAAACTCTTTTATAGGCCGAGGGTACAGAGCACGAAAAATGAGTCCATTTTGATGGCCACTAAAGTTATGAAAAAAATTGTCTTTTTCCTTGGTGGAATGATGGCTTCTTTCAGCTCACAAAGTCTCCTGCCTCGCATGGCATTTTCAGGACAGGAAAAGCTCTGGTCCACGAATAGCAGCTGTGGGGATGGGGTCACCTGTCCAAGGAAGCACTTCTGGGCACTTCTCCTCTGCAGACCCTGTGGCTCAGCAGGCGCTGTTCACCTGCAGTTGTGGGGCCCACTGCTTAGTCGCCCTCCTTTCCTCAATCACTTCTCACTCAGGCTGGCTTAGCCGGGCTAGATCCAGCTTCTAACCTCTCTTCTCCATCCATTCACTCAGGCTGGCTTAGCCGGGCTAGATCCAGCTTCTAACCTCTCTTCTCCATCCATTCACTCAGGCTGGCTTAGCCGGGCTAGATCCAGCTTCTAACCTCTCTTCTCCATCCATTCACTCAGGCTGGCTTAGCCGGGCTAGATCCAGCTTCTAACCTCTCTTCTCCATCCATTCACTCAGGCTGGCTTAGCCGGGCTAGATCCAGCTTCTAACCTCTCTTCTCCATCCATTCACTCAGGCTGGCTTAGCCGGGCTAGATCCAGCTTCTAACCTCTCTTCTCCATCCATTCACTCAGGCTGGCTTAGCCGGGCTAGATCCAGCTTCTAACCTCTCTTCTCCATCCATTCACTCAGGCTGGCTTAGCCGGGCTAGATCCAGCTTCTAACCTCTCTTCTCCATCCATTCACTCAGGCTGGCTTAGCCGGGCTAGATCCAGCTTCTAACCTCTCTTCTCCATCCATTCACTCAGGCTGGCTTAGCCGGGCTAGATCCAGCTTCTAACCTCTCTTCTCCATCCATTCACTCAGGCTGGCTTAGCCGGGCTAGATCCAGCTTCTAACCTCTCTTCTCCATCCATTCACTCAGGCTGGCTTAGCCGGGCTAGATCCAGCTTCTAACCTCTCAGGCCCTGTCCACTCTTGTTTGGGAAGGAAGGACTGACACACTTTTATGTTCACAAAAGGTGCTTTTTTGATACTGGAAATTTTCCTTTTAATTTTCCATTTCTCAACAATCCTTTTTATTCTTTACTTTTACTACATTTTTTTGTTACCATAACTCCATTAGCTTTCTCTACTAAAGATTTATAAAATTGTTATTACATTTTCTAACAGTACCTTTAAAGATTTGACTTTAAAACAAACAAAAATGTTCTTTTATTTCCATTGGATTCTTGGTATCCAATTTGTGGTGTGTCTTCTTTCTCTTTTAGTTCTTATATATTTCACTCTCTACAAAGGGCCTATTGAGTGATGATCAGTCTTGTCCCAATTAGAAGAAAAGAAAACATTCCTAGTTTGTGACCCTGCAAAATTGGTACCACTAAAAATGTTGTTCAATTTCGTGAGAAATTGAGTATAAATAAGGCAATGAAAATTCCGTGTGTCATTAAATCAGTGATTTGCCCTGTTCATGACCCTGGCCGAGGAGGCTGTTTTGAAGTCTGGAGCCTCTCGGAGTGAGCTGTAACACAATTGATCCAGCTCCATGAGGCACAGCACACTATTGCCTTCATTGATTTGTCCCGAGTCTGTTCTCTACCATATCCCATTTAGCTGATCAATTAATTTCTAATATAACTCTTGGACATTGGTTGAAAATAATGCAGCTGATGATATTTCCTCGGCAGCAGCAGTGAGGAGTGCCGTGTGTGTGTGAAAACCAAGAGGAGTCTTCTCAATGAGAATCAGGTTTAAGGAGTAGATTACTGTACACCTTGAAGGCAAGGGCTGTGGCTTCCTTGACTTCCCCTCTGTAGCACCATCACATGGTGCAGGACCTGGCAGGAAGGAGAAGCTCAGAAGTGATTATGAACTAAACGAAGAAAATGCAAGTGTATTGGTTTTGGAGCAAAGTAGTTTGAATTGATTGGTAAGCATCTTCAGCCCCCATGCCTGAGATTCTGAAATTTTATTTATTCCATTGAAAGACCAGGCTGTGAAATATACAGATCCATGAATCAAAAGCCAAAAGAACTGGGTTGAGTAAGGGCAGAAAAGAAAGAGTGAGAACTGGTATCAGACACATATGTTTAAATCCCAGCTCTCCTTCCACTGACTGCATCGCTTTTGATATTCTGTAGATTCTCTACATGTCTTTCTTTCCCCATCTGAAAAATCAGCCATTGATACCCACTTTATGGGGCTCTTTTGAGAATTAAATGGCATAACACATGTCATATGAAGGCACAAAGGCATGAAACAGCATGTGTGTTTGGGAAACTAGAAGTAGTTCTATTTCTCTGGAGCACAGGGCACCAGTGGGAGAAATGTGGGAGGTGACACGAGTGAGAGCAGGAGCAGGCAGGTCATCAAGAGCCTTGGGTGTCAAGTTAATGGGTTTGAACTTCATCCTAAAACCTTTGGGATGTCATTAAAGTATTTTAAGCAAGGGAGAGGAATTCTGAGATCAGATTTGCATTTTATTATAGCGGTTTGGCAGAGCAACACCAAATTAGAACATACCGGCTCTCAGCCTTCCCGCCTCCTCCAGATCTCTCCTCGCACCTGCTCTCCGGTCTCAGAACTGTGCTTACAGAATGGGCCTTGGTCTCTTGGCCTCTGGGCTTTTGCATGTGTGATGATCTCTTCCTAGAACATGCCTTTTCTCCTTAGTGTATTGTTAGGAAAAACTCCCTTAGTTGCAAATGGAAGGAAATCCAACTCAAACTGGCTTGAGCCATTCAGATAATGAAGTTGCTCAGATGTAACTCCCTACATAGCTGTACTCATGAGCCCCAAAGTCAGAATCGGGGTTCTTTCTCTATCTATCTCTCCACATACTTGCCAGCACTTGTTTTCTGTTTTTTTTTTGTTTTGTTTTGTTTGTTTTTATAATAGTCATTCTAATGGTTCTGAGATGATATCTCACTGTGTTCTGATTTGCAGTACCCTAATGATTAGTGATGTGGACCATCTTTTCATATGCTTATTGGTCCTTAGAGAAATGTCTATGCAAGTTCTTTGCCCATTTTTTAACAGAGTTGTTTTTATTGTTATTAGGTTATATGTGTTTTTTATATATTCTGGACATTAACTTTTAATCAATATGATTAGCAAATATTTTCACTTTGATTTTTTTAAGGAATTTCTTATTCCTGGCCCTGACCTTTCACCAACCCTACCCCCATTTTAAGAGGATCTATAAAGAAAAAGAAGCCCTTTATGTGCGCCTAACTTTTTGTATAATCAGCCCATTGACAGTACTCAATACATAGCCAAGGAAGGAAAGTAATTGAGAATGGTTAAAGTATGGGACAGCAGAAAGGGCATAGGCACCTCCTCTGAAGTGCATGTTGGTACTTTTACCCAGGAAAAAGGAAGCCTCGGAGAGGGTAGGTAAGATGTGGTAGAACTTAACTAAACTGGCTGATGTTAGAACTGGCATGGGTGCTTCACATGGAGCTTTCTTCATGACTTAGCATCAGGAATTTAATTAAAAAGAAAAAGTCAGTAAAAAGCCCATTATGATAAGGGGAGAAGGTGGCTGTAGTGGGTCATTCAGTTGGGCACAGCACAGTGTGTAGTCACTGGTTAAGGAACAGCACACGTGCTGCTAGGGTTTTAAATTGTTCCAACAACTTGCTCTTCAACCAGACAAGGCACCAAGGCCACAAGGGCACCTTTCCTTCCCATCAACACCTCAGGTAGAGAGACACAAGCCAGGCTTGGTTTCTTCCTAATTTTGCTGGTGCTTCCTGCCCATGAGGGAGCTGCATGGGAGATAAACTAGACTCAGCATCTTTCAATAACTTTGACACAAATTTCTATCTCACATAAACCCTAAATTTCCCTGGAGCTGATGCAAGCTACTGCAGAAGGCATACAGTGCATCTGCTAGAGATCATATTTCCCATACCTCCCTTGATTTCTTTCTCTTCTCTTCTTTTATAGTCTTTTTCTTTCCTTCTCTTTTTCTTCTGCTCTTGGTCTCTCCCTTTCTTCCTGTTGTTCACTAGGATCTGAATTCTTTAAGTTGAGTATTCCTGTGTTCAGACACTATACCAGCATCTTCCTATTGATTTTGCATCAAATGTTGTATACTTAATTCTATGATTGGTGTTTACATTAATGTATTGGCTTAGTAACATTCAGCCAATTTGTGTGATATGTTTAGTGAGTGATTCCCCATCAGCAGCAGTTCCCTCCCACTCTTCTTTCCAGGTGCCCTGGCTCCCATAGGCACTGAGTGCCAGGGTGTAGAACACATTCAAAACAGGGTAGAGAGAAACACTCTCTCCCAGGGGCTCTGAGCCTCCACATCCTCCAATCGTATGCTGTGTTGCAATCTTGGGGTTCTCGGTGGCATGGTAATTCATGAATTTGTAGCTGAAGTAAACTCTGTCCTGGAGGCTCTACCTATAAGTGCAGGTTTTTCTTCCTTTTCTGGCCCTGCCTCCTCCAACAAGAAGACACACCATTAACAGTCCAACCATACATGTAAATCCGTTTCTTCTCTTGTCACTGCAAATCCTCTTTACTATATGAATGACATATTGATTAAGTTGAAATCAAAGAAGCTTGACATTGTCTATTTCCCCTTTGACTTTAGGCTCTAGGCCAGCGGTTCTCAACTTGTGGGTCGCGACCCCTTTGGCGGTCCAGCGACCCTTTCACAGGGGTCGCCTAAGACCATCCTGCATATCCGATATTTATAGTACGATTCATAACAGTAGCAACATTACAGTTATGAAGTAGCAACAAAAATAATTTTATGGTTGGGTAACAACATGAGGAACTGTATTTAAAGGGCCAGAAGGTTGAGAACCACTGTTCTAGGCCCATAAAATGAAGTAATAGATCCTTTAGTCATTAAAGAACCTCACCCACATCTTTTATGACTTAACATGGTGCCAACTCTCTGGATGAATATCTTTGTGATTGGAGGGAATGTCTTTGTTGTGTTTGAAATCAGATGTTTGAAGACATGAATTTTTGAAAACGTCTTTGAATTTCATCCGGATACTTGGCATCATGTACACCATTTACTGTAGGAGACCTTCAAGCAGCAGATTGTGATGCACTGTGCAATATCCCGGAAGCAATTTCTTCTCCTGGCTTTTTCTGAACTTGGAATCTTCAGAAAGCATTGTTATTCACATTACACTGACCTTTGAGCCAACTTGTATTGTATCATTCTTTCTTTCTTGTTTTAGAAATATAGATATATGCAATGCTTTGGAAAAGGACCAAATATATGTCAGTGTTGTTATTTTATAATAGTATTTCCTGATAATTATTGATGTTATGTCATCACCATTATCATTATTTGTTGGAGAGTAAACGAGCCAATAAATGTGTTCTACTATTAATATTTAACTATGGGTTATGAAAAAAAAGCCAACATTAGATTATTTAAAAATGCACTGAATATACCATGGCAGACTTAAAACCTATGTAGAAAAAAACACCTTCTGACAAGAGAGAAACCAATGAAATCTCCAAGAAACAGGTGATTCTGAAATATCTAAGGGTAGATCTTTTATGGGAGTGCTTAAATATCTGATATCTTCAGTGAAGGGAAATAAAATGAAATTGCTTTGAGCACCACCTTTTAGAAATAAACTCGCCTTTCCTTATGACTGAAACATCAGAAAGGAAATGGTATAAGTTCCTTCTAAGCTCATTGCAAGGTTGGTATGTAATATATTAAAGGAATCTGATTTATAGTGATGAGTTATTAAGGAGAAATTGAAAGATTCCCTTCCCAGGGGTTTTTACATGCAAAATTTAAGGAAGCCTTTAAAGTCCATTAGTTTAAAAGGTAAACTTACTAAATCCTTCATGATAAAAGAGCTATATCTGATTTTATGGTAAAATTAAAAAGGCATGGGCAGCATTTTGAGAATTGGTATAATACACTTCTTGGCTCTCCTTGCAGTCAGTGGTAGCTAGTGTTTAATGTAATGATTTAAGGATGATTTAAATTGGTCATTTTGCAGAGGGGGAGGAAGATCCACAGAGAAACTAATTTATGAAATGATGTAAATGGGACTTAGAGTAAAGTGACGGTGTGATTGGAGGGAAGTCATGGTCTGTAGCCCAAAGTCACATTAAAAGGAGCCAGAGTTACTGGCCTGTGTTTCAGATGGCTTCAATAAAGAGCCCGTGGGGGGCTGGATATTTAAGGCCCATGGCTGCAAGTGGACACAGGGACCCCTGCAAATCTGTTTTTCCTCACCTGGAGCCAATCAAGACAAAGGATGCTGATTAATATTCTGCCATGTATCTACCTAGTATATGTTTGTTCTTCAGGTCAGTCAGCAAATAAAAATAATCTTGGAGTTATGAATTTTACAGCATAAATATGTCTTCACTAAAGCATCATCAACTTTTTATAGTGAGTGAGCAAACCATCCCAATAGGATTAAAGGGCAAGCCGCAAGTCCCCTCCTGGCAGTTAAAGGGCTCCATGTCCTGAATCAGTGAATTATCATTTCAACTCCATTTTTTTATATAGCAGCAAATGTAATCACAACATAAGTTATTGATAATGAGAAAAAAAGTATATATCAATACCAGAAGCAGTAGAACCAAGATGGTGGCATAGATAAATGCAATACTCACTGCATCCCACAGCCACATCAAAATTACAACTAAAATACAGAGCAACTGTTATTCAGAACCTCCTGAAATCTGGCTGAATGGAAATCCTACGACAAGATAAGTAAAGAAGAAAGCACACTCAGACTTGGGGCGGAGGTGCCGACTGGGCTGGTCCAACACCCACATGTGGCATTTTTTAATCCAGAGGAAGATCATCCCTTCAGAGACCCCCCCCATGAGGAGCAAGGGGGTCCCAGCCCGACACCAGACCCCTCACACAGGGTTCCAGTGCCAGGAAGTGAAGTCCCCATAACTTTGGGCTATAAAACCAGCAGGGATTGTGGCTGAGTGACACAGAGTTTGCTGGAGTTCCAGCAGTTCCTCTTAAAGGGCTGGTGCATGGACTTACTTGGACTCACTCCCTCTGAACTTCAGCATTTGGGCAGTAGTTTGAGGGCATCCAGGAACATACCATATGGGAGGAACTGGATTGTCTGGCATTGGGGCAAGAACTGGGCGGCTGTCTCCCAGACAAGGGTGCTCACAGGTTCATTGTTCCTATGCTGAGAGCTGACTGGCAGCCATATCAGAGTTTCTATCAACCTGGCTCACACTGTTTGCTCTGGCCTGGTGATTCCCTGAAATCCTGCCCCATCCCATTTGCAGCCGCACCCAAGCTGTATAGCAAAGCTTTTGCATATAAATAGCCTGTCATGGCTTAGGCTTCAGACTTTCTTATAATCTCTCAAACAAGCAGCAGGTAGCATCAGCATGCCCTATCCCTCTCAATAAAAGGCCTAAGGCCTGGCATTAGCAGCAGCCTGCCTTGCTTCACAGCTCGGCACTTCTCCTGGGCACTTCTAAATCCAACACAAGTAGCAGCCATCTGCAGATCACTCTGTAGCTCCTGCCAGGTGGCCCCAGGCAATATCTGACTTTGCACCTCCCAGGAGACCCCAAATCCAGTGCACTTGGTGTACAGCTTCAGACCACATTAGATTACAGCTCTACACATCCAAAAGCTACACACTCAAGGGCCAGATTCAGTGAGCACCAAAGCCCTACTGAAGCAAGTCCTGCTCCATAGGGGTGTCTCCTACACAGCAGTTCTTCCACATTAGTCGCAGCTGGTCTTCAGGTGACTAGGGAGGCTGGACCACTGGGCCCTACAGGATACCTACCACACATGGCCACTCTGCCAATTCCAAGAGAGACATAGCAGCTCTACCTAATACATAGAAACAAACACAATGGTAACAGCCAAAATGCAGAGATAAATATGTCACAAATGAAAGAACAGAATAAATCTCCAAAAAAAGAACTAAATGAATGGAAGCCAGAAAACTATTAGATACAGACTTCAAAACAATGGTTATAAGGATACTCAATGATCTTAATGAGAGTTTCAAGGGAGTTAATGAGAATTTCAAGCATCTTAGAACATCAAAGACATGAAAAAGGACCAGTTAGAAATTAAGCATACACTAACTAAAATAAAGAATAATTTGCAGGGGTTCAACAGTAGAGTAGAGGGTGCCAAGAATCAAATCAGCGATTTGGAGTATGAGGAAGCAAAAACACCTAATCGGAAGAGCAAAAAGGAAAAAAGAATCCAAAAATATGAAGATAGTGTAAGGAGTCTCTGGGACAGCTTCAAATGTACCAACATCCGAATTATGGGGGTGCCAGAATGAAAAGAGAGAGAGCAAGATATTGAAAACCTATTTGAAGAAATAATGACAGAAAACTTCCCCTACCTGGTGAAGGAAATAGACTCACAAGTCCAGGAAGTGCACAGAGTCCCAAACAAGATGAACCCACAGAGGCCCACACCAAGACACATCATAGTTAAAATGCCAAAGGTTAAAGACAAAGAGAGAATCTTAAAAGCAGCAAGAGAAAAGCAGTTAATTACCAACAAGGGAGAGTCCATATGACTTTCAGCTGATTTCTCAACAGAAATCTTGCAGGCCAGAAGGGAGTGGTAAAAAATATTCCAAGTGATGAATAGCAAGGATCTATAACCAAGATTTCTCTACCCAGCAAAGCTATCATTTAGAATTGAAGATCAGATAAAGAGCTTCACAGACAAGAAAAAGCTAAAGGAGCTAATCACCACCAAACCAGTATTACATGAAATGTTGCAGGGTATTCTTTAGAAAGAGGAGGAGGAGGAAGAAGAAAAGATCCAAAATATGAACAATAAAATGGCACTAAATACATATCTATCAACAATTTAATCTAAAAAATCAAAATAAATGAACAAGGAATCTAATGAACAAAATAAATTTATTAATAAAATAGAACCAGAGGCATGGGAATATGGAACAGATTGAGGAATTTCAGAGGAAGGGAGAGAGTGGGGAGCAGGAAGAGATAACTAAAGAACTTACATGCACATTTGCATTATCTATGGACAGATACCTGCACATCTTTCTACCTTAGCTTTTTCACCTATAAAATAGAGACAAGAGTTCCTATTTCATAGGCTGATTGTGAGAATTAAATAAAGCATGTAAATTGTTTAGAACAGTAGCTGACACGAAGGTACATAGAAATCATTCCATACACATTAGTCATTGAATCTGCTCCAGTCTCACCATTATGTAGATATTCATTGGAGAATCAAGACCTCGGGTGGAATGTTTCAACTTGATTACCTCAGAAAGGAGGCTACATGCTAACCTATACCCAGACTACAAACTGAGGTTATCCCAAGCCCTCTAAAGATATAAAAGATGAGCTAAGACACAGATACTACCCTTGAGAAAATTAAAATTTAAGTCCATCAAAAAACAATACTGCTGATTCCAAAGGTTGTCTAGAAGTTGAATTTCAGAATTAAGTAGCTGGTGCCACGTGGATACTATACTTTTAGATTCTAAATCAACTTACTTCCTTTCACATTTTACATAAACAAATAATGTCTATTAATAGAAAATTTTAAAAATATAGGATTTAAATATATTTTTATACAAGTACTACAAATCAGTCATTGCTACCAGCACCAGGATTCTCAGTCATTCTCTTCTAAGCACACTTCTATTTTGGGAGGATCATATGTATATACTATTTTGAAACACGGTATTAATAACTTCACAGTGGAACGTTTCCATGTTATGGGGTGTGCTTTGCACTATCACTATAATGGTTGTGTGCTGATCCATTTGTCACAGTGGCTGTGGGCCCACAGTGCCATGCACACATAGGGTACTGCCAGCCGAGTCACTCATCCAGTTACCCCCACTTTCACTCACACAGTTGACCAAGTTTTATCATAAAGGCTATGGTTCCCCTATGTGTAGTGACGTTCTGCACCCCAGGTGACGTATACCGGGTCCTCCTGGTCACCTCACTTTTCCTTTAGCTGCTGAATTTCTCATCTTTGGTTGACGGTGAAAAAAGAGGGCAGGCTCTGCAGGCATGCATATTTCTCTTGTCACTCTGGTGATCAGTTTCTCTGAGCTTTCACCTCTGCTCAGCCAGGGCGAGGGCTGTTCTTGGGGTAACTGTGGGGCTGTGAAATACATAGAAAATACACACTTTTAGTCTTTGAATAATAACCCTGCCTTGCATCATATGGGTTTGTGGTAGTTCAGTTAACTAATCCCCTAGATTAGCATTTTATTTGTTACCAAAAATACTATAGAAAAATATAACCCCTAAATCTCCCTAACTCATCTGCCTGTGGGTTCAGATTGGGTCACATTAAGAACCCAAATGTTGCTTGCTCTTTTCTACCTCCTCCCACCCCTGGCTGATACAGAAGCTGACTCTTCCCAAGGACAAATAGTTCCCCAGTTATGTCAGGAGCTCCCAGAAAGTTCATGAAAATGTGTTCTTCCCTGCTGCAGTTGACCCTCCCACACACAGCTCTAGGCTGAAGGCCACTTAGGGAAGGAGCCTAGTGCCCCACCCCGTAGGCCAGTGATGGCGAACCTATGACGCGCGTGTCAGAGGTGACACGCGAACTCATTTTTTGGGTTGATTTTTTCTTTGTTAAATGGCATTTAAATATATATAATAAATATCAAACATATAAGTCTTTGTTTTACTATGGTTGCAAATATAAAAAAATTTCTATATGTGACACGGCACCAGAGTTAAGTTAGGGTTTTTCAAAATGCTGACATGCCGAGCTCAAAAGGTTCACCATCACTGCCGTAGGCTGTCTTCTGTGTTCCAATATTTCACAACTCATCTTCGGACTTCTGCTGTGCCTTGTTCTGAATATTTGTTTCTGTTGCTTTGTGTACAACACTCCCTTTCCCACGTGGCCCCAAAGTGGCATTCTGGTGACCAGAGCAGCGGTTCTCAGATCCTGTTTGAAGATAGCCCAGCCACCTCAGCCCCCCTGCCCTTTCTCTGCAGGAATCACGCCTGGCCAGGTGGGAAGCACACACTAGGCCCTCCTCTCCTTTTCTCTTCTGCTAAAACACTCTGCAACCTCCCACTTCTCACCTTCAAGGCTTTCTTTCTCAGGAATATGAACAGGCAAAGAGAGGCCAGGACATGCCCTGGTCAGTTGTTCCAGTGGTTAGAGTATCCGCCCTGGCACCGAAGGGTCTCGGGTTTGATTCCCGGTCAAGGGCACATACCTGGGTTTCAGGTTCCATCCTGGCCCCAGCTGGGGCATGTGTTGGAGGCAATCAATCGATGTGTCTCTCTCACATTGTTGTCTCTCTCTCTCTCTCTCTTTCCCTCTTCCTCCTTCTCCCTCCCTTCCTTCCACTCTCTCTAAAAAATCAATGAAAAAAATATACTTGGGTGAGGATTAACAAAGAGAGAGAGAGAGAGAGAGAGAGAGAGAGAGAGAGACATGTTAGGGTAGCCCTGGCCATGAGTCTAGCACAGCCGTGGGCAAACTACGGCCTGTGGGCCGGATCTGGACCGTTTGAAATGAATAAAACTAAAAAAAAAAAAAAAGACCATACCCTTTTATGTAATGATGTTTACTTTGAATTTATATTAGTCCACACAAACACTCCATCCATGCTTTTGTTCCGGCCCTCCGGTCCAGTTTAAGAACCCATTGTGGCCCTTGAGTCAAAAAGTTTGCCCACCCCTGGTCTAGCAGATGAGGCTCCCCATGTGGACAATGCAGCAGCAGGCGTCTTTCCACCTAAGACTTCTGTGCATGTCTCTAATTATCATTTAATTGAGGTCGTTGGATAAGTTCTCAGAAACAGAATTGCTGAAATGGAAGATAGGCAGTAGGTATTCCTGGCCACAGCTCTATAGTTTGACTTGGTGTCTGATTGAGTTCTGGCAGCATATTATGTTGTCATTGGGAGTCTCAGGAAAGGATTTTCCTGGTGTTTTTCCTGGGTTGTCATCACACACAGCGGTGTTGCTCTGACAGTGAAGCCACAGAACACATGCGCCCAGGGATGTACACTTCCTCCTGGGATAGACCTTATCCACCAGCCTCCGATAGCACTCCCTGTCAGCGACCCATCGGAATGGCAATCATTTTTTTTTTATTGAAATAAAATTTATGGGTGGTGAAATGCATGGATCCCAAAACTCTGAATAACTTCAGGGATCATAGAATCCAGGCTGTGCAACAAGAACACATTGTGTTCTCTGTAAAAATACAGGTTTCAGCGAGCCTTTAAAGAAGTTGTGATATGCATGTTGGTGGGGGAGAGCTTGTTTTAAACCTTGTAGTTCATCCTTATTCTATTCCCTTTAATTTATGAAAACTCGGGAATAAAGAAATGACACAAGTGATGTTATATCTGCTTATTAGTGAAATCCACTCGAGCATGTAGTCATCTCCTGACCACAGGTACAGGGCATGGTAGCTCACCAAGAAGGCAACGGGGAAGAAGCAGTTGAATTGTCAATGAGCATTTCTGGCATAAAATGAGCATTTCTGACCATATGAAGAGTTGCTGACACACATAGCAACACTATTATGACTTCCTCTTTGTTTTTTATAACAAAAAAAATAATAGAGAGTTAGACCGAACTGAGGTAAGATGTGATGGTTGGTGTTGGTCCATGAGAATATTTGCGGAGTGGCCGGAGGGCAGGAGCTGTGTCAGGCCTTGTCGGCCTCCACCTGAGCCCCAGCTTTCCTTTCCCACCTTCCTTCTACTTTACAGCTCATTATTCCTTCCTGAAACTTTATGTAATAAAAGACTACATAATGAGTTACATTAACATAACATTGTTACTGTTTTGAAGCATGTGGAAAGGTTTTGTATTAATTAAAATGTAAGAAAGACATTTCTATGCCTTTTATCCCTGCATGAAAATTAGGCCTTTTAAGTTTTATTAAAACATGGATTTTTTGTTCTCCCCCCGCCCCCCACACAAATGTGATTCAGCCTCCTGGATTTTAAGAGACATAATGGACAGCTACCATTCACACAGATGTGCGATTTGAAAGGAAGTTGGCTTACTGCTGCTATTCAGGCTGCGTTTTTATGTGTAGGGATTGATGTATGCCAAGAAAAAGACAAATGGCAATTAAGGTGTACTAAACTACTTGAGTTTTAACTATATGTTGCCTTAAAGGATATAGACATTCACTAGAAGAAAGGACTGTTAAAAAATACAACAGGCATAACTTTAAAAGAATAGAATCATTGAATATGAAAGTTAATAATGGACAAAACTTACCCAACAATCACAATGTCAACCAAATTGACCTGTTTAAAATGAAATGCAATGTAGAATCGTGGTTAATATTGTTGTTGCTGGTACCAGGAACACCTGAATTTGAATGTTGACTCCACATCTTACTAACTCTGTGTGTAGGGCAAGTTTTTAACTGATCTAATTGTAAGCTTTACCATCTGTAAAGTGGGAATAATAATAGTACTTCCATCGTGGGTTTATTCTAAATATTAAACGAGACCCTTTAGGTGATGGCTTTCTAAAAGCCGGTTACAATTATTGTTCTTCTAATAAGAAATCACACATAGCTCCTCAACCACTTGGTCATTTTGGTAACTTCATGGAAACAGCATCATTTGCAGCAGCAGGAGCTGCAAATGGCAAAGCTAATCACTTCCTCTGTTCTGTCTGCGTTCTGTGTAAAGTGTTGCTCGCATTGGGAAGCATGGGGGATTATCCCGAGGGGTGAAGCAATGCCCAAGAGTGGTGAAGCAATGCAATATGAGCAGTCAGCCACTCCAGATGAGGCATCATCCCCTCCTCATCCCCCCTCAGATAACTTACAGCCCAAGTACTGGATAGTATTCTAAAACCACTATTGATAATCTAAGGAAATGGCACATAGGAGACAAGCTAAAGGGCAAGCAATAGAAAAATATTGTCTCCATTTTTATAAAGGGGACAAACATTTCTGGAAATGCAACAACAACAACAACAAAACCACACAGGAAGCTTGAGATTGGTGCCTGGGAAATATCCAGAAAGAAACAAATAATAAAGACATGATCACTAAGATACAGCATGAACTCACTAAAAATAAATTATTTCCCTTTTTAATAGATAAAAGACTCCAATGATTAGTCATGAGACTGCATAACTCAGTGGTATTAGGATTTCTAAAAGGCATCTATTTTCTTCACTCATGATAATGCTCAGAGAAGATGAAAAGATGTGTTGGCTGATCATTCAGTTGAATAGATGCATACTCAGCTGCCCCATTGTACTCAGATATGGCCAAATAATGACCAATTAACATAGAGAAATTGTCCAGAATTATGCCGTAGAGGTCCATCTTTGGAACTGCATTACCCATCATATTGTACCAATGACATGAAGATTAGAAGTCAGGCTTTTAAAGCTACACAAGGTGGGAAGGGAAAACCACTGTGATCAGACTTCTAAATATGCCTCTGATGTCCTAATATTCTGGAACAGTGAGCTGTAATAAACAAGATAAAATTTAACAGGAATAAATGTTAGTCCCTGCATTTTTGGCTTAAAAATCCATGTATTAAACCATGAGGCTTAAAAGCAGTTAGCAAAAATGTAGGAGAGCAGTTGAAATAAGCTCAGTATGAGTCAAGAATGTACTAAAGGCTAGTCAGCGGATGCTCAATAAAAGGATAATGTTCCTTCCAAAGACTATGGTTAGTCCCACCCCACTCTGCCCCATTTAGAACACACCTTACATGGTGGTTCTTAATAGTCTCATTTCTAGAGAGAAACTGACACACCAGAGTGTCTATTAAAACAAACAAACAAACAAACAAACAAACCACCACCACAACAAAAGTGGTGTGGCTCAGTGGTTGAGCGTCTACCCAGGTTCAGTTCCAGGTCAGGGCACTTACCCAGGATTGTGGGCTCAATCCCCAGTAGAGGGCGTGCAGAAGGCAGCCAATCAGTGATTCTCTCTCATCATTCATGTTTCTATCTCTCTCATCCTCTCCCTTCCTCTCTCTAAAATCATATTTTTAAAAATTATTTAAAACAACAACAAAAATCCAGCAATAAGATGGTGAAGAATCAAAACACCATGTAGAAAAAGATGGAGAGAACACCTACTCAATTTGGGAAAATAAAAATCAACAAATTATAATTTGGGTCTGTAAATATTTAAAGAAATTTCTTATGGAAATTTATATAGATACATTTAATATAGCTTTTAAATAAAAAAGGAGTTAATGAGTTAAGGTTATAGTGATGAAAATCTATTCTAAAGAAGGAATTTATAGCAGTTAGAGGTGTCCAGATATTGGATGTGCTGCTTATTGGATCTAACAAGCTTTTATGTATAAAAACATTGACCACCTAAACTGCTGAGTGTGAGGCTTTATAAGGAATGATTACGTTAATGGGATGCTCACCTAGATGGCTCTAAAATGCGGTTTCCAGCGGGAACATGCATTTTGTGGGGCAGTCACACTGTTTCTTACTTAATGTCAATGATAGCTCCAGGCATGTGGACTGGGAAGTGTTTTTCCCTCTTACAGAGCAGAGAATGTGAACATGAGTCTCTAACAGTGAGGCATCTTTATATCAAAATGATAAGAACTAACAAACGTTGGAGAGGATGTGGAGAAAAGAGAATCCCAAACATTGTTGGGGGGAATATAAATTGTTACAGCTACTAAACAGAATGGATATTCCTCAGAAAATTAAGAATAGAGCTACCATCTGATCTAGCTATTCCACTTCTGGATATTAATTCAATGAATATGGAAACACAAATTTGAAAAAAATATAGGCACCCCTATGTTTATTGCAGCATTTGTTTTTTTGTTGTTTTTTTCCATTTATTTTTTACATTTCTTTATTGATTAAGTTATTACATATGTGTCATTATCCCCACATTACTCCTCATTCCCCCCACTTATACCCTCACCCCCCTGTTGTCTGTGTCCATTGGTTAGGCCTATTTGCTTGCATATAAGTCCTTTGGTTGATCTCTCCCCCTTACCCCCACCCTCCCCTACCTTCCCTCTGAGGTTTGATGGTCTGTCCATATCTTAGCTATTAAAAACAAATGCTGATCACTTTAATTAGCTTAATTAAGCTGATCAGCATTTTTTTAATAGCTAAGATATTGAAACAATCTAGGTGTCCATCCATGGATGAATGGATAAAAAAATATGACACATATATGTGATATATATTATATGTTTGTGTGATTATATGTATATGATATATATTATATGTATGGGTTATTATACATGTGATATATATTATATGTGTGTGGTTACATATATGTATTACAATATTACTCAGCCACAGAGAAAGAAAAATACTCTATGAAATCACTTATATGTGGAATCTAAAAAAATGAACAAACAAAACAAAAACAAACTTAGATACAGAGAACAGAAAAAGCATTTACTAGAGGGGAAGGGGGATGAGGGTGAAGGGGTCAAGTGTTTGGTGATGGATGGTAACTAGACTTTGGGTGGTGATCACTTTGTAATATATACAGATGTCAAATCCTAATGTATATCTGAAACTTATATAAATTATAAACGAATCTTACCTCAATAAAAAAAAAAACAAACAAAGAGCAAATTCGGCATCTTTGGGTGGGAGTTTATTTACCTCTGGACTAAACTGAAGAGGCTTCTCTAAATTCCTGTCAAGTGGACCTGAGGCTTTCCCACCTGGAGGTGCCCAGGTCAGAGCTAAGAATGTCCTCTACATGGTTTACTTTATAAGCAAAAATCAGCTTAAGTTGGGGGAAACCTTTACATTCAACCTCAGAAACACCTAATTCTGATTATGTGATAAATGATTAGATTTAGGATGAACAAAAGGTTTTTTTCAGTTCTTAGGTACATATTTGTTCTTTTTTTTTTTAGTTTTTATTTATTCATTTATTTATTTTTATTGCTTAAAGTATTACAAAGGGTATTACATATGTGTCTTTTTTTTTACAATCCCCTGGCCCCCCCCTACCCCCCAGTGTCTTATGTCCATTGGTTATGCCCATATGCATGCATGCAAGTCCTTCAGTTGATCTCTTACCATATTTTTTTCTTTACATATATATTCTGTCACTATTTTTAGATAAAAATTAATGTTTATTTCTATGGCCTTATTAATAAAAAGAGTTCACCCAGATTAAGCACATAATGTATACTAGGTAATATACTAAGTTCTCTAAAATCATTATAGATTTAGTGAGAATTCTAGGAAGTGGGTACTGATATTATCTCAGTTTTACAGAAGGAAACTGTAACCTGCAGAATTTTTAGAGCTTGCTCAAATCGCTAGTAAACGGCAGCTGGGATTCAGGTGACATCAGGCCCCATCCTTTGAACCACAACACTAATGGTGTGGCTCATAGACAGAGTATTCAGTGCAGCCCACCGGTTAGAAGCAAGTAGTGCTTTTGAATTGAAAGAATCTATCTAGGCTCAAAACCTAGTGCCCCATTCCCTGCTCCTCTGATCTGAAGTCAATTACTCAGCCTTATTGAACATCACTGCCCTCCTCTGTAAAGTGTGTGTGTGTGTGTGTGTGTGTGTGTTAATAGTACCAACACAAGATTACTTTGAAGATTGAGATGATGCATGCAAAGTAATGAGTAAATTGGGAAATAAGATTATTCAACAAGGCGCACAGTAAATTCTCAATGAGCTTAGTTAGTCCTTATTTATTAATAAGGGTGCATTATGCTGGTTCAGTTACCCAGGACTGTAGAAAACCTAGCATTTGGATTTTGCAGTTCTAATCCAGGTAATTCTGTTTACCAAAACATGAGCCCTCATGCTAGGAAGAGGCTAAGTTCTTTGTTTCTACTCTCGTAAGTTTAAAATATTCTTTTGGAATTTCAATAACAAATATTTTGATTATGGCACAAAAGTCACAATTCAAGTACATAAAATAAATTCAGTAAATTTTCTCCAAAATAATAAATTATTCATATGTCCCTTTGCCTTCCTTATGTCTTCTTTCAAAAAGTATCTATTTAGGTCCCTTGCCCATTTTTTTGATTGGGTTATCTTCCTTTTGTTAAGTTGTCTGAGCTCCCTGTAAATGTTGGAGATTAAACCCTTATCGGTGATAACATTGGCAAATACGTTCTCCCATGCAGTGGGCTTTCTTGTTGTTTTGTTGATGGTTTCTTTTGCTGTACAAAAGCTTTTTATTTTGATGTAGTCCCATTTGTTTATTTTCTCTTTAGTTTCCAATGCCCCAGGAGCTGTATTGGTGAAGAAATTGTTTTGGCATATGTCTGAGATTTTGTTGCCTTTGAATTCCTCTAGTATTTTTATGGTTTCCCATCTTACATTTAAATCCTTTATCCATTTTGAGTTTATTTTTGTGTATGGTGTAAGTTGGTGGTCTAGTTTCATTTTTTTTTGCATGTATCTGTCCAGTTTTCCCAACATCATTTATTGAAGAGACTGTCTTACCTCCATTGTATGCTCTTGCCTCCTTTGTCAAATATTAATTGAGCATAGTGGTTCGGGTCTATTTCTGGGTTCTCTATTCTATTCCATTGATTTATATATCTGTTCTTGTGCCAGTACCAGGCAGTTTTGAGAACAGTGGCTTTGTAATACAGCTTGATATCTGGTATTGAGATCCCTCCTATTTTGTTTTTCTTTCTCAGGATCACTGCAGCTATTCGGGGTGTTTTTTTATTCCTGATGAATTTTTGGAGAGTTCATTCTAGGTCTGTGAAATATGCCGTTGGTATTTTAATGGGGAGTGCATTGAATGTATAGATTGCTTTGGGTAGTATGGACATTTTAATGATGTTGATTCTACCAATCCATGAACATGGTATGTTCTTCCATCTGTTATGTCTTCCTCTGTCTCTTTTTTCAACGTCCTGTAGTTTTCTGAGTATAGGTCTTTTACCTCCTTGGTTAAGTTTATTCCTAGGTGTCTTAATTTTTTGTGCAATGGTAAATGGGATTGCTTTTTAATTGCTCTTTCTGTAAGCTCACTGTTGGTGTATAAAAATGCCATTGATTTCTTGGCATTAATTTTATATCCTGCTACATTGCTGAATTCATTTATTAAGTCAAATAATTTTTGATGGAGTCTTTAGGGTTTTCTATGTACAGTATCATGTCATCTGTGAATAATTACAATTTTACTTCTTCTTTTCCAATTTGGATACCTTTTATTTCTTCTTCTTGTCTGATTGCATTGGCTAGCACTTCCAGTACTATGTTGAACAAGAGTGGTGAAAGTTGGCATCCCTGTCTTGTTCCTGTTCTTAAGGGAAATGGTTTTAGTTTTTGCCCATTGAGTATGATGTTCACTAATCATTCGAGAAATGCAATCAAAATGACAATGAGGTACCATCTCACATCTGTCAGAATGGCTATCATCAACAAATCAACAAATGACAAGTGCTGATGAGGATGCAGAAAAAAAGGAACCTTCTTGCACTGCTGGTGGGAATGCAGACTGGTGCAGCCACTGTGGAGAACAGTATGGAGTTTCCTCAAAAAACTAAAAATGGAACTCCCATTTGACCCAGGAATCCCACTTCTAGGAATATATCCCAAGAAACTAGAAACACCAATCAGAAAGGATATATGCACCCCTATGTTCATAGCAGCACAATTTACAATAGCCAAGATTTGGAATCAGCCTAAATGCCCATCGGCAGATGAGTGAATTAAAAAACTATGGTACAGCTATACAATGGAATACTATACTGGAGTAAAAAAGGAACTCCTACCATTTGCAACAGCATGGATGGAGCAGGAGAGCATTATGCTAAGTGAAACAAGTCAGTCAGAAAAAGATAAATATCACATGATCTCACTCATTTGTGGATTATAATGAACAACATAAACCGATGAACAAAAACAGATCCAGAGATAGAGAAACATCAATCAGATGCTCAAACCTCAGAGGGAAGATAGAGGAGAGTGGGGATAAGGAGGAGAGATCAACCAAGAGACTTGTTTGCATGCATATAAGCCTAACCAATGGACACAGACACAGAGGGTGAGGGCGAGGGCAGAACTGGGGGGGAATGGGGGTGGGGGATAACCACACATTTGTAATACCTTAATCAATAAAAAAATAAATTAAAAACATAAAAATAAAATAAATCATTAACACATGTCAGGAAAAAAATTATGTTGGACCTTGAATCCCTTATCCATCATGTAATTCTGAATATTTGGAGTCGCATTTCTGTTTTCTGCCTCCAAACTGCTAAGGTCATCTGCCACCAGGTTTCATACTTCTCTCTCCACTCTCAACTCAGCCTCCCTGTGCCCCTCCAACAGCCTGTCCACTCATGAAGAGCTGCACTCCACTGGGGATGTTTGCTGACAGATTTCAAAACCCAACACTCTCCTTCCGCTTTTGTCCCCCATCTGGGCAAGCTGGTAGGAAAGCCCCAGGGCTCCCTCCCTTGGTCCAGTCAGAAGCTTTGCCCATGCAGCTCTGGCTTCTCAGGCTATTCCCAGACTTGCTTGGATGCCTTTTCTGACCTCCCCAGAAAGCCTCATTATATTGAATAACAAACCTTTCCATACCTTTACGTATGTATGTGTATGGGTCTCAACATCCCAACCAAGCTTTGGACGGGTGTGGTGGATCCATGTCACTTCTGCAGGGCGAGGGCAAGAACCTTCCCACCTTCCACATCCCTCATCTGGATGGAAACCATCTGCTTCTACAGTGTTGTTGGTACTTCTATTAACAGCTCATATGCTCCTCATCTAGTTAAATCAGTATCCAGCCCCTCTAGTCAGATGGCCTATGGACAAATTCTTGCAAAATTTCAAGTATTAGATCATTCTCTTTTCTATTAGCTATTCCAGAAATTAAAATAGGATGGAAAGATACCCAAATCTGACAAAGACAAACATGCTCCTCCTGCCTAAAGAAAATTATATACAAAAAGTCTTTCAGTCAATTCCAGACCAATTTCTGTTTAAAACTCAGAAAATTAGAACTAAAGGCACAATTTCTTACTAAGATAAAGAAGCTTTTAGTATGGTAGCCAGTGTCACTCCCAATAGGAAAATGTGCTGTAGATGTAACCTACAGTCAGGACCCCTAACACCGGTGACTCACATGTGTAGTTATCATTGTGGAAGTTCTGCCACATTCCTTTCTATGTGATTCACAGGTAGAACCGCTGCTCTTGGAAAGGAGGAAAAAAGCATTGTTATTTGCAAGGGACATGACCTACACTACAACCCTGAGAATTCAATAGAGTAGTCAGATATGAGTATTACTAAAATCAGCAGTTTTTGTCAGTGAGAAATAATGGTTCAAAAATTAATCGGGGAAATTCAGTGTATAATTGTAATAAAGGTCATAAAATATTTTTTTAAAAAAAATGCAGAACCCACTTAAAGTAAACTGTAATACATGTTGGGAAAAATAAAGAATTTAATAAAGAGGTATGCCATGTTTCTGGATGGGAAGGCCAAATATTGCAAAGCTATTACTTCTTCTGAAAATAATATAAAGGTTGAATTAAATTTTTAAAAAATTAAAACCTGTTAGATTAAAGGAGAGGACTGGGGAAGACATAATAAAATGGTTCCATAGATTACATAGAAAAACAAAATGAGAAATGTTTGAAAACCAGAGGAATAACAAATGAAGGTTTGCTCTCTCAGATATTAAAATGGCAAAAACTTACAATAATTAAAGCAATGTCATTATGGTTCTAGCTCAGTAGATCAGTAAAACAGTATAAGTCATCTGGCAACAGGCCTTACCGTATTTATGATTTTATCACTTTTGAAAGGGATACCACATATCAACAAGAAAACAAAGGTTCCTTCTGTATATGGTCTGCCACAATTTTATCACCATTTGGAAAGAAAAGATGTTTACCTGACAGCATACCACAATATAAATCTCATGTGGATTAAAGAGCTAAATGTACCCCCCCCAAATAGAATTGAAACATTATTAACATGAGGAAAATAAAAGTGACTATGTAATTGCTCTCTGATGGGCAAGAGACTTTCTAATTTTAAAAATCAATAAAAGAAATCACAAAGAAAAAAGATTTATTTGACTTCATAAACATTTAAAAGTTAGGAACATGAAAATATCAAAAACAAAATTATAAGAGAGGAAAAGAGAAAGCATCAGAACTAAAAGGGTGTTTGCTGTTTTTGATATGTGAAGATTTAATATAAATTCATAATGGAAGCATTGTGGCAGGAATCTGGACAAAGGATATGAAGGGACAATTCACAAAATACTATTAGCTAATAAGCACAGGAAAAAGTTTAGTCTCATGTGTAATCAAAGAATTAAAACGTGAAATAACAAAAGAGGATGTTTTGCCTACGAAATTGGCAGAATGTTTAGGTGGTCCGCATCGGTGTTGGAGAAGGAGGAGTAACATGTGTGCTCCAGGCTCTATCTGGAGCCAAGTGCATCTGGGACCTCTGAGAACACTAGCACATTTACCTCCGATTCTACTTCAGGGCTCCCATCCCAAAGAAATAACCCATGACTTAAAATAGCCTTGTTTAAGCACAGTCTTTGCAGCATTACTTTGAATAGCAAAAGTAGGAAATGGTTAAAAATATTTGTAGTATATCCCCACTATAAACTCTTATGCATTCGTTAAATGTTACCAAATAATTTTTAAAAGTATAGAGAAAGAATCCACACTATTTTAAGTGAAAATTAAAATTGTCATCCAATAAATGAGCTGTAATATACAACATATATTTGTTATACCTCTGGAAAATGACCATATAATGGTAATGGTGGCTATCTATGGGTTGTGCAATTCTGAGCAATTTCTATTTTCTTCATACTTTTGTGTATTTTTCACATTTTTCAATAAACTTATATTAATTTTGAATCTGGAATAATGAGAGCTTTATTCCTCCCGAGTAGCATTCCTTACCTTGTTTCTTATTCCCCAAACTCCCCAAAGAATAAACATTATTTGCTTGTAAAACAGAGATAGTCCACCCTACTGTTTCCCTCTCCATGAAATGAAAATGAAAGATGTCTAATATATTTAACTTACAAGGATATTGTGAGGACAAATTGAGATAAAGAAGAAAACATGATTTGGAAGAAAAAATGTAATAAAAATACAATGAGCTGAAGCCTGTCAACATTGATTTCTCAAGTCAACACATTAAAGAATTTTTAGTGACTATCAGGCATGGGCTGTGCTTCAGATCAAATCATATTGCCTATAAGTTATTAGTTAATTAAATTTGAAAATGTATAGATACCAACTGCTAGAATAGTGCTATCCAAGAGCCTTTCTGTAGGGTTGGAAATATTGTTTATCTGCGCTCTCTGATAAAGTAGTCCTTTAGCCAAGCATGGCTGCTGAGCATTTGAAATGTTGTTAGTGTGACTCAGAGACTGAATTCTTCATTGAAATTAATGTAAATATAAATAGCCCCAGGAGGAAAATGACTACAGCTCTACAATGAGCATGACTGTGACTCAGGCATTCTCTTCAGTCCTTTCCATGTATTATCTCATTTGAATGTCTCAACAACCTGTGACCCAGGTATTATGCATATCTCCATCTTATAGATGAGGATTCTGAGTGGGAAAGAGGCCCAGTGACTTGCTCAGAGTGAGTGCTAACAAGTTACGGAACCAGAATTCACACCTATGCAGGTAGATGCCTGAACCCCTCCCCCCCATCCCTTACTCCCTAGTGCAGTGATGGTGGCGAACCTTTTGAGCTCGGCGTGTCAGCATTTTGAAAAACCCTAACTTAACTCTGGTGCCGTGTCACATATAGAAATGTTTTGATATTTGCAACCATAGTAAAACAAAGACTTATATTTTTGATATTTATTTTATATATTTAAATGCCATTTAACAAAGAAAAACCAACCAAAAAAATGAGTTCGCGTGTCAGAGGTGAATATTTGTCATAGGTTCGCCATCACTGGCCTAGTGCCTCCCTCATCTAATGCAGGGCTAGGCACCCTGCAGTCACATGCAGGTAGAAGTGCAAACTACAGTCAGAGAATTTTATGGGATAAGTCATTGTCCCTCCTTGGTGACTCCTCTTTGCATCTAATGTGTAGTGGCCTGCTCTCAGGATGACTTCCCTATCCATGTCCATCAGCCATGAAAGCAAAGACATCAATAAGACACCAGGAAAGGTTCTCAAGGCTTCACACTGGTTGAGTGGCTGACTTTCTCATGAACCAAGCCCTTCACACTGAAAATGTCTTATAGCCAAGATCCCAGACTATGCACAGGTGAGGAGGCCAATTTGCTGAGTACATTTGAAATATTTGGGCAGCTTTTAATGTACTCTACAGGACGTGACAAATGAGTGTCTGTGTAAATCAATAAACCTTTCTGTGAAGGGACGAATGGTTTTATGTGAATAGCAAGGCAACGCACATAGAGAGCAGTACTCCTGTTTCCTGTCAGTGTTTTTAAAGTTCACTGTCATAACTCTGTTCCCCTTGACCTTTATCGGTGATAATTTGCGCTGCAAGTTGAGTTCTAACTGGACATCTCACCTATCAACCCTTGTTCACATTTCCCTCAGTGCCTGATAAATGTCTCCTTTCCATCTCCCCCTCTCTTAGATTGCTCATTTCCTAACTATGTCATGATTGCTCTTTGAATAATAACTGGCTTTATCATATTTGAGAATACTTCTTTCCAGATAAATACAGGATTTTTTTTTTTACTTTGATGCTGTAAAACCAGGTTTATTATCATTATGATGCACAATAATTGCTTCTGTGTGTGAGTGTTAAGTAAAAATCATTATGCATAGGAATTCAGGGGTCCTGAAATGCTGTGAAATGAATAGCTCAAATGCTAATAGAAAATGAGAACCTTTGGTTTTGAAAAGCAAAAATGCTTGTCATCCAGAAGTAGGAAAAAGTCTTGTCTTTGCTCTCAAACATGGGAAGGCGATGTAACATCATCATGGCTTAAAACCCTCCACTAACATTTGCAAAATCCAACAGCTCCTTTCAAACTACTGACATATCCTTACATGCAATTAATGCACAGAGCAGCTCTGCTCTTTGCTCTCTAGCGTAGTTCTTTTTATAGTCCTGTCTCGATAGTCCCTAAAAGCTACCTTTTTAAAATAACAGTAATTCTAGGACAGCTTAAACAATACAGAGGCTGTTTTTTTATGAGGAATTTTAAATATTTTTATAGCAAATATATTAAGCTGACACAATCCTATTTTATTTAACATCTTCACTTAATGCGTTTCCTCCCAGAGGTGAAACATTTAAGTGGAATCGCGTTGTGGTGATATTTTGCTAATTAACCTCCGAATGTGGGACAGGGCCTATGTAAATAGAATTCAGCCTTAATGTGAGCAGTGTTCTCTGGGGCTAGACAGTTCCGGGACTGTGAAGTGTTAACTGCCATCACACTAGAGCTCTTGTCTGACTAATTTCAATGGTGTGAATGCGGTCATGTTTCTGAGATGACATTCCCTCCAGAGCAAGTGACTAGCTAATTGCACCCTGGCTGCCATGGGACAAGTGGAACCCCGCAGGTGTGAGACCTGAGCCTGGAGCTGTCCCAACCTGCCGCCACTGACTTGATGGAAGGGAACATGCCCTGTGAAGGTGTCTCTTCAAGTAAATTGGGTACAAATTCTATCATCTGGAAGGATAAAATTAACATTTATTTAATATCCAACTTGTCAGAGCAAGTGATCTAAATGATCAGTGTAATGGTAGAAGGACAGAAAACAAGAAGTAGAGCTCTCATTTTCTTGTCTGTAAAGTAGAGTCTAGGTTTGATGAAGTTGAGATCTCTTTCAGCTCTGGTATCCCTGTGTCCCATAGCAAAGATGAATCACAGTGGCTGAGTAGATGGCCATTATTTTACATCTCTAGGGCGCAGTTGCTTTCCTTTATCTATAAAATGATGTCATTAGACTTGACATTCCAATCCCTTAAAGTATATACAATTTATACACAAAGTTGAAAGTGCCATGCAAGCAAGCATAGGTATGATGTCATTCATACATATGTATAGATGTGTGTGCACACACACACACATATATTCCAGAGGACATTTGGCAAAGTCTAACTTTGGTGTCCAAATTGGCTGAGGGGGATGCCACTGGTATATGGTGGGTAGAGGCCAGGACATTCTTTAATGCTCAGGGCAGCCCAGCAATAAAGGATTTCCTGACCCCAAATATAAATAGTGCTGAAGTTGAGAAACCCGTGTGTGTGTGTGTGTGTGTGTGTGTGTGTGTTTGATTTTTTTCAGTTTTCGTCTTTTTGTTTGATTCAGTTTGCTCCAGGGTAGGTAAGATCAGTAGTAATTGGGATCACAAACATTAGTTTGACTGTCTCAGAAGCCTGATCAGTAGAACCTGAAAAACAAACCTGTTACACAAGTTGCAAAGCAAGTACTCCTGGAGGTCACTGATGGGATAGCAAGTGGAAGTGATAGAAATGCAACAGGTGCTAACATTTAGAGCAGCACTGTACCCCTTCATTTCTAGGCAATCTGGATCCCTGTTGCAAGTGCTTCATGTGTCACTGCTGGTCACCTTTGACGTGAAATCGGGCTCTGTTTACCACTCTCCCTAGGCCTCACTCCTGCTGCACTTGAGTGGTTCCTATTCCTACAGCGTTGGCATATGCTGTGTACACACACAGATAAACTGCACACATGCTTTCTCACGCTATAGAGTAGCTCTTGGTATGTAATTGTTCTAACAGATCAACAGGACATTGTTTTCCTAGCCACCTGTAGAGACACGGGAATACGCTTTGTTGTGCCCAGCCTAACATTTTGTCCACGTTTGTCTTAATGAGACTCCATTCAGGTTCGGTTAAGCTTCTCTCTGCTCAGCAGACTGCATCGAAGTCTGGGTTAGAGAAACGAGGCCAGCCAAGCTCTGAGTTCTAGCAGATATTGGGTGACCCTCCTAGGGACCCAAAGGGAACAAGTGAGTATCATGTATGTTCAAAACGTTGTGAAAAGGATGCTTATAACAGAAGTTAAAGTATGATCCTCTCCATCATCTCTTAAGAATCATGATTTTATGATTTTTTATTTTGGATAATTACTACATATTTTTTTAAAAACCTGAGATTTTACAGCTAGTAATGACTTGGGGATAACCTGGTCTAGGAGGATTAGCAGAAGAAAACCAAGCCTGCAGAGGTTAAGTGGCATTATCAATGTCACACAGTAAATAGATGGCAGAGATTGAAATCATGTGTTCCTGGCTGTTCTCTCTGCCATATCATGCTGCTGAAAATGTTTTTAAAACCATGAAATTACAACTAAAAATTGAATAATTATTACTAGGTAGAGAAATAAAATATTGCCAGTAGCCAGATCTGGATATCACACTATCCTGAAAATATCTGTATGAGACACCATCTAGGTACCAAACACCCCTTAGTACATCACTGGGGAAGTGCACAGTGCACACAATGGCTCAATATTACCTCGGTAAAATGCTGCATAATTCAAATAGAAAAGTTTTAATGAAATTGGTGGCTGCTAGCTTCACAACCTACGTGTCTATTATGGCACCTGAGCTGAGCTGTAAGCTGAAGTGTTTACCCCTCTTTTATCCAGACTTCAGTAAAGAATTACATTTCAGCTCCCCTCATCCCTTACCACCTCAAGGTCCTAAATGCTTAAAAATATCTGCCAGCTCCCACCCACTCCCCGGCACAAAGCAAGCAACCCAGGGAATTTTAAACGCTGGAATGAGAGGAATTGTGGTGGTATAGAAATGTGCTGGCTTTCCTTTTCTCCCACAGTTTTCAAAGCACATCCTGCTGCCTGCCCATTCTCTAAAGAGAAATGGAAATTCACCCACCCCCTCTTACCTTTTAGACTTGCAAACATGGAATGTAGTTTCTAGAAGGGGATTCAGTTTAGCATAATTTCATTGTAGCAAAATAATGGAAAGTTCCAGAGTTTACTTAGTGGATATATATTTTTTAAATATATTTTTATGGATTTCAGAGAGAGGAAGGGAGAGGTAGGGATAGAAACATTAATGATGAGAGAGAATCACTGATCAGCTGCCCCCTGCACACCCCCTACCGGTTGAGAGGGTGATGTGTCCCTAAGGAAGCAGCTTTACATTTGGAGTCCATGCAGTCTTCACCCGATGCAACTCTAATTGCGTCCTTTTGTTATTATATAACTGTATTCATGAGTGCAGAGCTTCCAGTGAGTTCTGTGAGTCTGTTTAGCAAATTATCAAGCCTGAGAGTGGGAACCAACATCGTGGAAACCCACTTTCCCAGCTGGTAGAAAAGGAGGATAGCCCTGGGCACCCCTGCATTTTCAGCTGATGTCTGAGGTGAGGACAGTTTGTGGAGGACGGTGCCCTCTATGGAGTTTGGCCCAACTTCAGGTACCTTGATACCGCTATTTCCCTTACATCCCCTTCCAGTTTGCCAAGCAGTCTGTTGGTTCCAATTTCAAAGTATCTCCAGAATCTGACCCCTTGCCACATCTCCACTGCTTCCACATGGTCTAAGCCAAAGTCTCTCACTTGAATTACTGCATTAGTTTTCAAATATATATTTCAGAGAGGAAGGGATAGATAGAAACATCAATGATGAGGGATAATTGATCAACTGCCTCCTGGGGATAGAGCCTGTAACCCAGGTATGTGTACTGACCAGGAATCGAACCGTAACCTTCTGGTTCATAGGTTAATGCTCAACACTGAGCCACACAGGCCAGGCATTACTTAGCACAGCGGTTCTCAACCTGTGGGTCACGATCCTTTGATGGTCGAACGACCCTTTCACAGGTGTCACCTAAGACCATCCTGCATATCAGATATTTACATTACGATTCATAACAGTAGCAACATTACAGTTATGAAGTAGCAACGAAAATAATTTTATGGTTGGGTCACAACATGAGGAACTGTATTTAAAGGGCCAGAAAGTTGAGAACCACTGACTTAGCAGTTTAGAGTCCTTTTGATTCAGTTAGGTCTGTGTGAGCTGAAGAAAGCCACTCGGCCTCCCCAAGCCTGAGGTTGCTCCTCTATGAAATGGAGATAATAACAGTCTCTCGGTAGAGCTGCTTAAGAATTGCATGAGGTGAAGTGTACCATTTCCCCTGTGAATTCATAAGCAAGGGGGCAGTATTCTCCCCTGAAGAGAATATGGAGACATGGAGTGAACCTTGCCCTCACTAAACAAAAGGGTTTCATGAAAATCTGCAAACAATGAAAAGGAGGGGAGAGGGTCGATGTGCGGCTGGCATACATGCTTGAGAAAGAGATACATTTGTCCTGATCTTGTCTTCTCTGTAGGAAGGAAAAATGTAATTACATGACAGAGCAATAGACTTCCTTGTAAAAATCTCCCATAACACAACTTACCTCACTTTGCTTTCCATTTCGATTCAAGACCTTATCACCCTCTCAGAGACCTGGAATTTATGCCTTCACGTCATCTTTGGTTCCTGGCTCCTTCTCACGTAGTTACTGGGTAGGAGCTGATGAATCTGTTCTGAATTCTCTCAGGGGTAGTTCGTCCTTGTCAGGATTGCTGCTGCCACCTGTTTTCTGATGTCCCCATTTGCCTTGCAGCCCCTCTTTGTCACTGGTGCGAGGGTTTGTTACTTGAAATACAGATTTGTTCATGTTCCTTCATGGCAACATTTGGCTCCCTCCACTTCTCTGTCCTCCTTAACGGTGTCTCTGTTCTCCACCCACTGACCTGTTACAGTGGATGTGGGCTGCCCAAGTCCACCTAGGCCCTTCCAGAACCCCTTTGCTTTCAAGCCCTGCCTAGTGCTCTATTACTTATTTGGGGGTGGGGGGGGTGCTATGTGTGGCGGTTGGGGAGGCTGTGTATAATTACAGTTTCAAAATTATAATGCCAAAAATTGAATAATTGTTACGAGGTCAACAAATGAAATATTGCCAGTAGCCCAGATCGCCCCCGCCCCCACCGCCATGGGCTCCTCTCTTATCTCAGCTTCCTTTCCCCCCACTAATTAACCTGACTTCTGTAATAATTATTTCCTTGCTTTAAAAAATAGTTTTACTTCTATGTATACATTTCTAACCATATTAATGTAATTTCTCCAGTTTTTGAACTTTGTATATGGAATCATGTTGGGAAATCTCAATGCGTGTGTGTGTTTAAATATATATCCTGCTTTTTTTACTCAGTGCTATCATTGCAAGATGCACCCATGTTGTAGAGGTAGCTCTATCCCAGTGTTTTTTGCTTCTATATAGTTTTCCATTATATAAACTTACCACAGACTTTCCATTGTGCTGTTCGGCCTCACTGCATTGTTTCCATCCGAGGGCTGGAAAGCAGGGCTGTGTGAACCTACGGATATAGCAGTCTCGGTGTGTGTGTTCACGGGGTCTGTGTGGATGTGCCTGTAAATGGCACAGCTCGGTCAGAGGCCTGAGTATCTTCTCCTTTAGTAAATTAAGGCTGTTTTAAATGATGTCCTAATTTACACCACACCAGTGGCCTGTTACTCCACATGCTCACCAACACTGGCCATATAACATTTTTCCGCATGTGCCAATCTGGTGCGTGTGGAATGATAAATCTTTGTAGCTTTGACTTATATTTTTAAGTGATATTCTCTTTGGGTAAAATGATTCCTGGAGCACACATGTCTGTGCTTATTTTCTTTCCCTGCTTGTCTTTTGGTTCCTGTATAGGTCAGAGGTCAAAGATTCCTATTTCTGAAGGAATTCCCCATCGATTCCCCAACCGGAAATGCCTGTTTTTTGGTAGAATAGGGACAAACCCCTGGTCTCTTAGACATTTCTCAGTGTCTATGTTTTGTTCATCACAGTACTCACAGAATAAGGACAGTGTATAAAGAATATACCCTGGAACATAAAGGGTTTAGACCAGCCGTGGGCAAACTACGGCCCGCGGGATCCGGCCCGTTTGAAATGAATAAAACTAAAAAAAAAAAAAGATCGTACCCTTTTATGTAATGATGTTTACTTTGAATTTCTATTAGTTCGCACAAACACTCTATCCATGCTTTTGTTCCGGCCCTCCGGTCCAGTTTAAGAACCCATTGTGGCCCTCGAGTCAAAAAGTTTGCCCACCCCTGGTTTAGACTGACAGTATCTTTCAGTTTCTTTATCTATAAAATAGAGTTAACATTACCTTTCCACAGTCCAGAGCCCTTAAATAAAATGAGGTAAGAAGGTTAAGGTCTTAATATGATGTTCTGCAAATCAATCAAGTTTTATGTAGTTCAACTTCCAAAATGACTGATAGTTAATACCACAAATATTCTATACTCAACAAAATGACCAAATTCTTTCATGTTTCTCAGTTCTGTGAAGTTTCTCTATGACTCTTCCAAAACACAAAATTCACTCTAGTCCCCTTATTGCTTGAGAGGCACAGATCTGGTCCCTGAGAGCACATCTGCAGGTAAAACATGTTTAAAGGCTGTTTTACTAAGAATTTTAGAGCACTTGAAGTTTTGGGCTCTGTCATGACTTGGAAAACACTTGTTACTTCTTGAGCTCAAGTATGGAAATTTATAAATTGCTGAGGTTTTCAATTTTAATAGAAATAATTTGACAACACTATTAAATGTTAGGAGTAATGAAATGTTTGTACCTGTCTTTAAAAACACTCACTTGTCAGACACACAAATCTTCATTCCCCTGAATGCTCACAAGACCCACATGCCCAAGCATAGTCCTTAGTGGTCGAATAGATCCATTTTCCTCTTTACTTGGGGGGAGGGCTTTTGTAGGGGAAGGAGCTGCAGAGACAGGGTGGCCGGGTTAGTATACTTTAGCAAGTGTAACTACAAAGGCAGCAACCTCATTAATGAAGGAGAAAGTGTGTGTACTAACAGCTTTGTGTTGCTTTAGCTTGAGTTTCCGAAACCAACCTGTATCAACAGGCCTCAGGGAGAGAGCAGAGCTGGGAATGGCATCCAGGCTGAGGCCTGAGGGTCTCCATGGGGTCAACTCAACCTCTGGATGAAATTCCAAGCAGAACACAGTCACTAAACCCTTTATATCAGCAGATATAAATGGGCGTTTACACATTGAGAGCTACTCTCAAGCTCTTTGGTAGACAGGGGCACCCATGTGCCAAAGCCGGCGCACACCAGCTTTTGAGAACTAGTTGTTATTTATGTAAGGATTTTATGAGCCTGTCATTAAACATGGCTACTATTATTAATGAAATTATATCAACTTACATTTAATTAAAGACAAAGGTAATACACACTCAAAGCTTATCGCGTCCTAATTATTTTATAACATTGCTCTGCTCTCTAAGCTCTATGTCCTGCACAGAGTGAGGCGGCGGGGGGGAGGTGGGGGGGGGGTGGGGGGGGTGCTGTGCCTCTCCTCCCCACGCTGTGTGGTAGCTCGAGACCAGTCATGCTGGGAGCGTTCACACCATGGGAACTGGAGGAGAACCAGGCAGGCTCTTGTTAGACACTGGCCAGGAGAGGAGCTTGTTGTTTGGGGAGGTGAGAATGTGATCCGGCTGCCTGGAGGCTGGTGTGGGCACCTCCTCTTTCAGACCCACATGCCACTGTGTCCACCTGTGTGTGCCTCAGGCTGACTTTGTTATTCTCACTCGTGTCCGTCTGAAGGACCAACTTGGACTTTTTCATTATTGTTTATAACATTGGAACAGTGGGAATGGGACCAGTAACTGTGATGATTTGCCAAAATGTCAGACCAATGGCCTTTGCAAGTGGCAAGGTTTTGCAAAGTAAGCTTGAGTAAATCAAGAAACAGAAGCTCGGAAGTGTCAAACAGAAGCATTCATCCCCCTAAACCAATACTATTTCTTTTTATAATTCTAGTTGCCGTCCACATGCCTGGGATGCAGGGATTATATATGGAAAGGGTCAGAATTACTAATGGTCCTGGTGCCTCTGTGTTCCAGGTGCAGTGCAGGATGTGGGAAAATAACAGAGCAGGCCTTCAAGGAGCAAAGGGGGCAGTGGGAGCTGTAACCAAAGGATGAAGGGTAGGCACTTGGGTTAGTGGTATCCACAAATCAGATAGGTGACTATCCGTGTATACAGTTTGGGAAGGACTGTGAGTAGCACATTATTCCTTTTCCCTCCCATAGGACCTGATCATATTCAGGTCCTTCTAGACCTTACAAGAAAGCCTGGAATGTGACCATTTTTAATGATTTGGAGGTGAAATGCAGTGCCCTATCCCAGCTCACCCTGCACCCTGCCGGTCAGCCCACTTTCTGACTCCTACAGCTGCAATTAGACTCACTTCTAATCCTCCTGTAAAATACAAATCCTCTCAGTGTTTCACTCATCAGCTTTGAATCTTAATGTGAACGAAGGTCTGCTTCCTCTCTGAGGGCAGGGTTTCCTGCAGCGAGAGGGTAGTTGACAAATGGGCAGCTGGAAGAGGGAGTAGGAGTTGAGAGAGAAATGAGGAGAAAGGATAGAAAAAGGAGCGTGCAGGTGGAAGGAGCCAGCGCCTGAAGCAATCCACGTGTAAGGTTGTTTAAAACGCCCATGTCTGAGGGTCCAGGTTGCACTTCTCTTGGCTGAAACCTCCCAGTCAACAGGACAGCTTCCGTCCTGACAGAGCTGTCCAGCTTTCCGTGGGAGTTATTTTTCAGGGAACAGGAGGAAAGCGACATTGATCGAGTCCTGTAGCGGGCTGGCTCTGTTAGATACGGTCTACATCCATCTCATTCAGCCCCTGGGGAGTGATGGGGATTTATTACCACTCCTGCTTACCAGGAGGAGATGGGCTCAAGGAGTCCAAGTGATTTGCCTGAGGTAATGGTAGGCAAGAGGCAGCGCCAAGATCAAAATAAACACTTACCTGACTTCAAAGACTAGGCCTCTTTCTATTATAAAAAATAAAAGTGAAAAGGAAATTAAAAAGGCACACTGTGACCTCCATCAGAACTCACACTCTCCTCCTAAGATGATGGATCCTTCTTCTGCTCCTACCATCCACCAGCTCCACACACAGATTCCTTTCCTGTATCTCCCCAGAGGCAAGAAAATTATCCAGCTTTCTTTTCTGGATAAAAGTTATGAAACATTACCTTTTGTTATTTTCCAGATATACTTCAATATCAAATAATATTTGTCCAAATCACACACATTTTTTTGTTCTACACACACACACACACACACACACACACACACTGATGTGGGGAAAAGAGGCAGCCTCGTAAACAGAATAAGAGAAATCAAAGCACAAGATTGTATGTTTTCATCTGTCTGAGTGAAAGTCTCATGACAGGTGCTTTCCTGAAATGTACAGGTAGTGCACTGTGGAGGCAGAGAGCAGGCACCTCCTGCGCCTCAAGAAATCTGTGAAGGCTTCCTGGTGGAGATGACAAATATGGGACGACTTCCAGGTCCAGAGAAGCACTAAGAAACTGCTGAGCAGTTCAGAGGAGATGCTAGCCTGGGCGCTGCAGGGGTGACAATGGCCTTCTCTTGAAGCTGACCCATCTGAGCACAGGTTCTCAAAGTGTGGGCCCCAGACCAATGGCATGAGCTTCACCTGGAACCTTCTCAGAGATGCATATGCCCAGATCCTGCCCTGAATATGCCGCATCCAAACACTGATGGTCCCCGAAACCCATGATCTAGCCAGCATCCTGAGTAATCAGATGCATACTTGAATTTTCAAACCACTGGTCTAAAGCCCCAATCAAGGGTTTAAATTCTGGACATACACAGAGGTTTCACTGTGAAGTGTTTTCTAGTCAACTCTTCTAAAATGAACCTGTGACAGGTCCTCCCTGACACGTTCTCGTTGCGTGGGATCCTGCACTCCTTGAAAGGACTGCATTTAACTAGGATTTCGGTCCTCATGCCTGACGTGCTGGGCCTGGACTTAGTGGGCATTCCTGGGCTTTGTGGAGTGCAAGAGCAAGGACATTTGAAGAGTGTGTCTGCGTATGTATGGGCACACATGTGCCCATGTTTATTCCTGTGGTGGATGTGCAAAGCTTATAACTATTTCTGAAATTTTCTAGGATGACAAAATCTGCCTCCAAAATGCACAGTAGCTGTAGACATTGCCTGGGTGTGGAGACTGCAGCTCTTAAATACAACCAAGTGGGAAGTGTACACAGTTCCCCATGCAGCCATTACAGTGACTGTCCACATATGACAAGATGAATGATCCAGAAACCCCGTAAATTTTATTTGACATTGATAAAGGGAAGGAGACTCAATATACAGGTTCTGTTCTTAGTGTCCTTTGTACTCAGGCTTCCTGTCACTCTACTAGATTAAAACGTGCACACTTGGGTGGCTTGCTTGGTGGCACAATGAGCCCCTCCCATGATTCTTTCTCCTCACAATGATTGTAGACAGCGTTCAGAACAGAACAGAGGACCGTGTAGTTAGGGGTAATTGGGGGATCTCCGTGTTTTGCTTGGAAGGCTGGTTCTGAAATCCCATGGCCCACAGCCTAAAATTGTAACGGGGCACTGTAGATGGCAAGTGGGTTATTTAATAGGGATCACAGGGCTGATTCAGGGTGGCAGTCCTAAAGAATCACACTTGGGGACTAAACTGTGATTTCGGAGAACTACCTTTCTCCTAACCTTCTGCCTGAATTTGCTGTGTTGAAGGGTTTTCACAAGCTGGGGAGATGCCGTCTAAAAAAGCAGCACTGGTTAGAGCGGTGCAACCTTTTTGTTGCTGTGAATTAGACTTTTTTCTTCTTCTCTTGCTCTAGTTTTTTCCTTCAGAGGACATCCTCCTCTTTGCACTGTCTTTTTTCCTCCCCACCCCCACCCTGCTCAACTTCTAACACTTTTGTTTATTCTTTTTTATTATTCTTGAACCCAATATTTTCTCTGCAGTGGATATTGGCTGCTATCTGACAGTATTCACTTTCTAGCATGGTTGGATAATTTACTTTTTGATGGTTAATACAAGCCAGCTGTCATTGCATTGGTATTTTGTTTAAAGGTACATTGTTTTCATTCAGTTTGATGAGGATTTTTGTTGTTGTTTTGAATGTCTATGGGATAGGCTTTTAATTAAAGGTCAAGATCACCTCTTCAGGGAATATCTTTCCTATTTCACCCCAAATTAGTTGATTTTTTTCTTTGATCCTGTTGCATTATAGTTTTCAATGGGAGAAATTAAGTTATTTCTTCTATTAGACTATTTCCTTCTTTGTGGTAGCCTATGTGTTTTTATATTCCAGTGATTCTTATAACTATGTCTGTTCTACTTATCTATTGCTATGTAACCAACAACCCCACAACTTTAAGGTTTAAGACGACTTTGATTTTCCTCACAATTCTGTGGGTCAGAAATTTGACAGGACACAGCTGGATGGTTCATGTCCAGTCCCTGTGCTGTCAGCTGGAGCTAGAAGAACCATCTCCAAGACGGCTTCTTTACTCACATCTGGCATCTCGGTACTCTGTGGCCTGTCTGTCTCCACAGGCCTCTGGCCCTAGAGGACTCCACATGCATGGGATTTACACCACTCCAAGATATCACTTTTTACAAGGCAGTTCAGAACTCCAAGAGCTAGTGTTCTGAGAGGCCCAGGTGGAATCTGAAAAAGTCATGGTCCAGCCTAGGAAGTCTCAGAAATAGCACTTTAACCACATGCTACTGGTCAAGCAAGTCAGCAAGGCCAGCCCATAATGCATCACAAAGCATTTACAACCAACTTTAACTGATTACTATGACAATACTGGTGATGAGTGCAATTAACATTTACAACTCATCGCCCATACTGCTCAGTATAGAGGAGTAGAAACTAAATATTTGGCCAGTTGTCAAAATGTGTCAGGTGATGAATACCATTTTTTTGCTTGGAAACTTGAG
Organism: Myotis yumanensis; assembly: GCF_028538775.1. NCBI lineage: Eukaryota > Metazoa > Chordata > Mammalia > Chiroptera > Vespertilionidae > Myotis > Myotis yumanensis. The sequence continues at coordinate 78,881,475 of NW_027223759.1, forward strand.
ACATCATGTTAATAAATCAAATTAGTATTGACATAGGCCAAGAGCAAATATTGTTTATCTCTTATTTAAGTTCTTATTTATCTATGATATTATGAAAATGATACATCAGAATGTATCCAATCTGTGTGTATGACCACCATTGAAAGGACATAGGTAAAAGTGCCTGATACACTCCTTGCACAAACTCATCTGTATTAAGTCAACATAAACGTCAAAATGAGTTTTAGCATTCACCCTAAACTATAGCAAAATGCACTCAATTTAATCTTAACCTTTTTAAAAGAGGCATATAAGGTATGATTCCTGTCTCAAAGGGCTTACAGTCTAACTAGAGAAGACTAGCAGTATTCATAAAACTATTAAGCTTAATTGAAGGTATTATAATTAATGATTAAAATATATGGCCCTTTCTTATGATGGAGCTCAAACTAATAAACACAGAGGACTAGGAATTAAAAATCACTATTTGGTTCCCAGACAAGAAAAAGCTAAAGGAGTTCATTACCACCAAGCCAGTATTGTAGGTAATGTTGAAGGGACTTCATGAAGAAGAAGAAGAAGAAGAAGAAGGAGGAGGAGGAGGAGGAGGAGGAGGAGGAGGAGGAGGAGAAAATCTACACTAATAAAAGAGAAACATGGTAATTAGCGTACGACCGCTACCCTTCCCATTGGCTAATCAGCATATCCTTATGCAAATTAACTGTCAGCCAAGATGGCGGCCAGCAGCCATGCACTGAAGCGAACAGGGAGGCTTGCTTGCTCCAGTGACTGTGGACTCCAACATTCCCCGCCTGAGTTGCCGGCCTCTCAGCTGCAACTCTAAGCAACTATGTACTATGTTGCAAATATAGAAGCTAAACAAAACCCCAGAAACCGGCTTTCAGTCAGCCTGCCTTCAGCCAGCCTGACCGCAACATTGTATCAAATACAGAAGGTAAAGGCCAGAAACCTGCTTTCAGCAGCGAGGCCTCAGAGCTAAAGCTGGCCCAGAATAGAAAAAAAGAAAAAAGAAAAAAAGGAGCAGTTGGGAGCTTCAGTCACCCGCCAACGTGAAAACGGCCCTCAGCCCCTCAGCCAGACTGGCCAGGCACCCCAGTGGGGACCCCCACCCTGATCCAGGACACCCTTCAGGGCAAACCAGCCAGCCCCTACCCATGCACCAGGCCTCTATTCTATATAGTAAAAGGGTAATATGCCTCCCGGCACCGGGATCAGCGGAGCAGTGAGGCTCCCGGCACCTGGATCAGTGTGACAGGGGGCAGGGCCCAAACCCCCTGATCACCCTGCGGTTCTGTGTGTGACAGGGGGTGGGGCCACAACCTCCCTATCCTCCCTGCTCTGTTCGTGACAGGGGAAGGCGCCCCAACCCCCTGATCAGCCCTGCTCTGTGCCTGATAGGGGGGAGCTCCCCAATCCCCTGATCGCCCTGCGGCTCGGTGTATGACAGGGTACAGCCATAACCTCCCCATTGGCCCTGCCCTGAGTGTGACAGGGTGCAGCGTCCCAACCCCCTTATCCTCCCTGCTCTGTGTGTGACAGAGGAAGGTGCCCCAACTCCCCTATCGGCCCTACTCTGTGAGTGACAGGGGGGAGCTCCTCAACCCCCTGATCCGCCCTGCTCTGTGCATGACAGGGGGGAGCTCCTCAACCCCCTGATGGGCCCTTCTCTGTGCGTAACAGGGTTCGGAACCCCAACCCCCCTGATGGGCTCTGCTCTGTGAGTGACAGGGGGCAGCGCCCCAACCCCCTGATTGGCCCTGCTCTGTGAGTGACAGGGGGCAGTGCCCCAACCCCCTGATTGGCCCTGCTCTGTGAGTGACAGGGGGCAGCGCCCCAACCCCCTGATTGGCCCTGCTCTGTGTGTGACAGGGGGTGGCGCCCCAACTCCCCAATCGGCCCTGCTCTGAGCCTGACCAGGGGCTGCACCTAGGGATTGGGCATGCCCTCTGCCACCCGGGAGCAGGCCTAAGTCAGCAGGTCGTTATCTCCCGAGGGGTCCCAGACTGCGAGAGGGCACAGGCCGGGCTGGGGGACCCCCCTCCCCCCCCCCAAGTGCACAAATTTTTGTGCACCGGGCCTCTAGTATTAATAATAAAATCGAGATAACCACATCCCTGTCAATAATTACCTTAAATGTAAATGGATTAAATGTTCCAATCAAAAGACATAGGGTGGCTGAATGGGTAAGAAAATCAGAAGCACACATATGTTGCCTATAAGAGACCCATTTTAGATTGAAAGACACTAGACTGAAAGTAAAGGGATGGAAAAGATATTTCATGAACTTGGAAACAAAAAAAAATCTGGGGTAGCAATATTTATATCAGACAAAATAGACTTTAAAACAAAGGCTATAGCAAGTAACAGAGAAGGACCCAGCAATTCTACTTCTAGGTATTTATCTGAAGAAAACCAAAACACTAAATCAAAAAGACATAGGCATTCCTATGTTCATTATAGCATTGTTTACAATAGCCAAGATATGGAAGCAACTTAAGTGCCCATCAATAGATGAATGAATATAGAAGATGTGGTACATATATTCAATGGAATACTACTCAGAGTAAAATCTTGTCATTTGTGACAACATGGATAGACCTAGAATGTATTATGCTAAGTGAATTAATTCAGACAGAGAAAGACAGATACCATGTGTTTCACATATATGTGGGATCTAAAAAAAAAAAACAAAATAAGCAAGCAAACAAAACAGAAATGAACTCAGATATACAGAGAACATTTTGATGGCTGTCAGATGGGAGTGGGGTTGGGGGAATGAGGAAAAGAGGGAAAGTGATTATGATGTACAAATTGCCAGGTATAAAAATAGTCATGGGGATATAAAGTACAGTATAGGGAATATAGTCAATAATATTGTACTAAGTATGTACAGTGATGGGTACTAGATTTACTGTGGTGATCACTTACTAGTAAATTGTAAAAATGTCTAACCACTATGTTGTACACTTGAAACTACTGTAATATTGTATTATATATAGGTAATTTAAAAAATATTTAAAAATCATTATTTGATAATCACCGCTGTAATAAGTTTTTGGCAAAAAAATTATTAATAGATACTAAAATTAATGAATAAAAGTGTGGCTATTCAGATGTTTGCACAATCTCAAAATCTTTGCATATTTATATAGTTTTGAAGTAACTTTCTAGACAATATTTACTGATTACAAAGGAAAATTAATAACTTTTTAGTGGATAAATCTGGCAGATCCTAACCTCACCAAGTGATTGAAGTTAACATACTAGTTATGGGATAAATTGGTATCATGGGCTCATGATATGATGTACTGAGGACAGGATATTATTGCTGTAGTATTCTTGCCAAAAATACTTAATCTAACTGTGGAAAAAAAGCAAATGGATCCCAATGAAAGGAAATTCTACAAAATAACCAGCCTGTACTCTTGAATAAATGTCAAGGTCATGAAAGACCGAAGAACTCTTACATACGGCAGGAGACTACAGAGAAATAATGACTAAGGGCAGCTCTGGGAGTCTGGATTGGACCCTGAACCAGACAAGAACATTAGAGGGATAACCAGTGACATTTGAACAAGCTCTGTAGAGATTAGATATTGAATCATAGCTAATTGCTTAGATAACTATATACACGGTATTTTGATTATGTAAGAAAATGTATGTTATAGAAAATATACCTCCCAATGTTAAGGGTAAAGGGACATCCTGTCTGTACCTAGCTCACCAATGTTCTTGATTTTTGCAGTGTGTCTGGTTGTAGACAGGTGTGAAACCAAGAGTGGTAAAGGGACCCTTTCGCGAGTCAGAGCAAAAGGCGTCGGGGGGTTGTTTGTAATGGTCCCAAACGCTTGTTGTACATCTGAAACTACTTTTTAAATCTTAAATATATGCCCCATTTAAGTATGTTAGGTTCAGATCTGAGCCAGACTACAAAACATTGGTAGAATAGAGGAAGGCCAATGGGAAGTGAAGCATGTTCCAGGCTAGAGCAGCAGCACTGAGGGCGCCGCCTGGGGAACAGACTGGGCCTCCAGAGAAGCAGGGCTGGGGCTGGGCCTGCCTGGGGGTGGCATGTGCCCTCCAGGATGGGCCTGCCTGGGAGGTGGCATGTGCCCTCCAGGATGGGCCTGCCTGGGAGGTGGCATGTGCCCTCCAGGATGGGCCTGCCTGGGGGTGGCATGTGCCCTCCAGGATGGGCCTGCCTGGGAGGTGGCATGTGCCCTCCAGGATGGGCCTGCCTGGGAGGTGGCATGTGCCCTCCAGGATGGACCTGCCTGGGAGGTGGCATGTGCCCTTCAGGGCTGGGCCTGCCTGGGAGGTGGCATGTGCCTTCCAGGGTTGGGCCTGCCTGGGAGGTGGCATGTGCCCTCCAGGATGGGCCTGCCTGGAGAGATGGCATGTGACATTGAGCAGCAGCAGTGCCAGTGGGGACAGCTGTGTGGGCACAGAGTACAGGCACTGACAGCCTATAGTGGAGATGGTATTTCATGCAGAGGGGACTTGTAGAACTCTCCTTACTTCGCCCTCTAGAAAAGGATGTTGTGTGAGTCTGCGCAGGCTGCTGTAACAAGTCTGTAGACTGGGTGGCTTGAAAACACATGCCTCACAGTTCTGTGGGCTGGAGAGTCCAGATCCCGGTGTCAGCATGGTGGAGATCTGGGAAGGGCCTCTTCCCAGCTCAGGGGCTGTTCCTTCTCCCCATCCTCCCATGGGGAAGGTAGCTAACAAGCTCCCAGAGCTGCTTTTACAGGACACACCCCGTTCACTAGGGCTCACCCCCCATGACCTGAGCACCTCCCAAAGGTGCTGACCATCGCTTCAGGCATTAGGATTTCAACATATGAATGGGGGGGGGGCCGTGGAGGGAGTAGAGGGGACTGTTTATAGTGTGGAGAGCTTTTTAAACACAATAAGCACTTAGCAAACATGTCAAACTCGTGGCCCAACCATGAGTTTGACATGCTTGACTTAGAGAATTAATGTAGAACAGTTGGTTTCGCAGCATCAGTCTATTCAACCATCGGTAAGCTCTAGCTAGCTTATCTAATCACAGAGCAGGACCTCTGAGTAACATAGTTCCTTTTAAATATACATGAATTCCTACCCATTCCGCACAATAGATCAAAACAATGTGTATATTCTGTGTGAGACTCTTTCACTTTATAAAGACATTTGAGGACTTTAAAGATGAAATCAGAACGTATTTAGGTCCCTAAATTGGGAGTCATGGGGAACCACAGAGCGGGAGGTCCTCCGACTTGTGGACTCAGCCCAGAGCAAGGCCTTGGTTGCTGCGGAGTAAAAGGCAGAAGAGAGAGCCTGCTGTGCTCATGTGGGTGCTCTCCTTGCATCCTCTGGGTGCACTGGCTTACTAACATTTATGTAAGGTGCGGAAGGCCCGTGTTGTCATTTTGGTAATTCTCAGTAGTAACACCTACATTTTCTTTCCCTCCTGCTTATCTGTCCCATCCCTGCCATACAAATATTAACTGTTTCTTTAAATCACATTTAATTAAGGATTTTCTTTTCTTGCCTTTGTCTCATGTCAGTAGCAGGTTAATCCTGAATTTCTAATAAATGCAAATGGATTAAAGAAAATCATGAGTTCAAGATTATTTTAACTTCACGGGCATAATTGTTAATATCTCCATTGTCCCCTGGGATATCTAGGATTATATCAATTAAATTGGTCTCTGTAACTGAACACATTAGCCGTAAATGTGACTATTGTGTCTTCACGAGCACCTGTTAGGTGTTTAATTTACTTGCCTGTAATAGATTGTCAGAGCTGTAAATGTGAGGCAAGCGATGTAAACGGTATAATGACTGCAATTATCCGAACAGATCGAAGGTAGTGTTATTGCAATGTGATATTGTGGGTAGGAGCACAATACAGACATTCCATATAAATTCCCATTTTCAGCTTTATTTCCTTACCCATTTTTTCCCCAAGACATTTATAGTGAAAACAATGTAAACCAGCATTGCCATGCTCTTCTTTATCTCTTCCCATTACCCTCATGCCATTGCCTCCCTAAAACCAGCAGGCTTTGCAAAAGCTACATTTCTCCTAAGAAAAGTTTCATAGAATCGGAATTCCAGTGGTTTCTCCCATATCATGGCATCTGAATATTTTAACTGGAAGTCACTTTGTAGATTGGTGAGGTTGTTCCCTTAGGACAGTGGTCGGCAAACTGCGGCTCGCAAGCCACATGCAGCTCTTTGTCCCCTTGAGTGTGACTCTTCCACAAAATAACACGTGCGGGTGCGCACGTACAGTGCAATTGAAACTTCATGGCCCATGCACAGAAGTCGGTATTTTGTGGAAGAGCCACACTCAAGGGGCCAAAGAGCCGCATGTGGTTCGCGAGCCGCAGTTTGCCGACCACTGCCTTAGGATATTAGGTAAAGAACTGTAAGCCCAGCAAGGTTGAAGGACCCGCTGAAGGTTACACATCCTGGTATTGCCAGGTAAACGGCAATGGAACGAAACTGGCAGGTGGACCCAGCCCTCCCACCCGGGTGAGGAGAGCAGAGGTTCTACCCGCCGCGGTGCTGAGCAGCTGCGCTGTGACAGCCTGAGCAATCCCTGAGGGAACAGCCACGAGCCAGACCCGGCTCCCACTCTGGTTTGGGTGGGGCGTGAGGAGGAGAAGCAGTCTGTGCCTGACCAATGCTTTCAAAGTTCAAACAGAGGGTCAGTGTGAGGGTCAAAGGGTCGGGCTGTGTGGCAGATACCTGTCCATGAGGGGAAGGGAAAAAAAGGGCAAAATCTCGCCTCAGGGACAGGAAGGTTGGGGGTGTAGCTGAAACAGGGATTGGAGCCCAGAGGGACAAGGTGGAGCCAAGATTTAGAACTGAAACCTGAAGAAGAAATGGGTTTGAATCCCGGGCCTCAAGCTATGAGTAGGGTCCAGAGGACCTAGGGCAAGAGCACCTGCAAACAGGTCTTCCCTCAGCACGCTGCCTCAACTCTTCACCCCAGTTTCATTGCTGAGTAACAAACTGGCCTAAATCTGAAACTTATGATACATCTGATAAAAAACAACAACAACAACAAAAAAAACCAAAACACAACAACACACATTCAAGTCATCAGGAACACACAAAGAAAACCACACATAACCCACACCTTCTGCATTACCAGAAAACAGAACAATAGGACTTCAAATTCCTGTAAGTAGAAAAATGAACACCAAGTACCCACAGAACTGTCCCTAGGGTGTGCATCGGAGGATGGCAGCAGAGGGTGTGGGGAAAGCACGCCCAGAGGAGAAGGTCCCATGGCACATGCTCAGTACTGACCACAGGCTGGCTCCCCAGGCAGCTCTGGGCAGGACATGCCAGTGTGAGGCCTGAGGTAGCTGTCAGACAGGCAATGTTCTGTGGAGAAGAGGCGGCACCTGGCCCAACTCCAAGGAGAAGACTGGTGGTCTCATACCTGGGGTGGCCCTGCACCTCTGAGGGGCTCCTGGAACTGGGAGATAGGCTCCAAAAGGCCCAGGCTTCTCCTGCACCCCCACCGGCCACAGACGCGGACCCACAACAAGGCCCCAGACTTCCCAGTTCCCCAACCTCTTGCTTCTGCGCTTTCCAAGTGTGTGCACCTCGTGGCAAGCCAGCTGGGGGTGCTGGGAGATGCAGGCTCGCTGTATCTTCCGGCCTGCTTCTCCTTGGGAGTGACGGGGATTGTCTCCGCCTCCACGCTGTGGGGACAGTGACTGGGCTCTTGGGGTCCCTGCCCTGCTGCCCTCTGCAGTCTCCTTCAGTGACCTGGGGCTGTCCCGAGACCACAGCAGGGGCCCCATCCTGCCCCCCTGCCTGCACGGAGCTAGCCCTCCAGCATTCTGTACCCTCCCCAGCCCGGGCCTTGACCCTCTGTCACTCACACCAGCCTGCTGGGTCCACAGCACTCTTGGATAAAGGTTTTCTTTGCTTTTTTGTCGTCGGTGGGAGGGGGTGGAACTGCAGGGATGGTGGCTGCTCCTCCTTGTCTGTGAAAAGGGACCACTGCCCGGAGGCAGGGCTCTTGCTGACCCTTGGGTGGCGCCCCCTTTGGGAGAGATGACAGGATAAGATTTGATTATTTTCCAAAGCATATATTAAAAGAAACTTTCTTTTGGGGGATGTTAAAAAAAGGGAGGGGGGCTGGGAAGGAAGTTTGGATGTGTAGCTACAAGACCAATCTCTCAGGCCTGTCATCAGGCAACACCCTTAAAGGGTCCCACCTGGGACGGCCCAGCCACTGACGAGGCAGAGATGGCTAGATGAAGGCAGCTCCTCTGGCTTCTGGGCAGCTGAGTCCCAGCTTTCAGCATAATCTTCCTAGGAAACCCAGCTGCTATCCTGACAAAGGCCATTGTGGACCAGTTATGCTTTGGTTTAAAATGGGCCGATGGGATCAGGCCTGGGAAATTAGGGTCCTGCCCAAGGATGTGTGAGTCAGTGACAGGGAGCCGGCATCTGCTAGGTGTCTCCTGTGTGTCAGGGTGAACCACTCCGTGTGCCATCCCACAATCTTAGGGACACCCCCGCCCCGGGGAGAGCGCGGGCCCTTTCATTAACTCCATGTTACATAAGGAAGCCTAGGCATCTTCCTAGGTGATGAAATTCTGAGCTCCAAAAAGGCGAATAATGGTGATGACACTTATTTTCCTTAAAAAAAAAAAAAAGCAAAGAGAAAAGGAGAGGTAGGGGGAGTGCCATTTGGAAATGTGTTTGTGAAGGAAAAAGGAAGAGGGGAAATTTTATAATGGTATAGAAATAAATGGCCTCTCCAATTGTCATCCATTAAGGAGGCTAAAGGGAAAGGGCAAGAGTGAAAGAATAATACGTGACCATGATATTCTCCAACAAAGTAGAAAGAATGCAACTAGGAAGTGGGTGGAAAGGGAGTGAGAGGGAAAGTGATTGAGGCGTATGTCATAGGAGGGAGTTAAGGGACATGACTTTAACCAGGTAGTAACAACTAAAGTCAGACAACAAAAGGAGTGAAAAACCTGAAGAGTGTGGATGTAAATGGCGTTGTGGGAGGGGTACCTCACTGAGTGTACCTTTTGGTATGGTTTTGACTTTTGCAATCAGGTTAATGTTTTCCATGTTCAAAAACAAAAATATAACCAACAGAAGAGGAGAGATTAGACTTAAATACTATCAGAAAAACATAAGTGAACTGAATTTCAAATAAATAGCATAACCACACTAATGTTGGGGGAACCAGTCTAGTAATTTTTGAACACATTCTTTTCACTATGTACCTTCATTCTTAAAAGAAGTTGTGAATTCTTTTTAATACTTTCTTTTGTGGTTAAAAATTGTGTATGCATTGTAAGATTGAAGAACTGAGAATGATCTTGGCAGCCCATGTTCTAGAAAAAAAAAACACAAGATACAAGTAGGAAAATAAGAAAAGGAAGAATTGTTTGTTCTGGGGTTGAGAGGTGTGTGTGTGTGTGTGTGTGTGTGTGTGTGTGTGTGTTTGTGTGTGTGTGTCTGTCTATCTGTCTCTGTGAGGGAAGGAAGCAATGACTCCTCTGTAGCAACTGACACACATTAACACCAGGTCTTAGTTTCCAAATGGCACTCGCTGAGGAAGCAGGATTCCTTGAGGAAGTGGTCCATTTCAGGGATGGGGCAAGGCAAAAGCAAATGCACCTGAAACATTCCCATGTGCCAGAAAAGGAAGAAAATGTTTTTTAAATGATGCAACGGGTCAAAAGGACACAGCATAATGGGGTTCACCTTCCCAAAGCAGGGCAATGTGATCATCCAAATAAATACTGACAGTAATAACTTCTGACCCTTTCAATAACATAGGAATCCAATTACTCATACTAATAAATGATTAGGAAAAGCACTTTCTTTTGATTAACTGAAAACTCAAAAATGTAGGTTGAGAAATGATAGAAACCATCATTTACAAACGAAGTTATCACTGATTCAGGGAAGACTCATGGGCGGTTGCTAAACTCAGGCGATGATGAAAGTTTGATGAGGACTAAGCTCTTTTCATCCCCTCAGAGTGCCTCCCCATGATTTACTTACTAATTGTAAAGGAAAAGAGAGTAACTTGGCAGGTCCCACCTTAACCTAGTGATCAAAGTTAACTTGTCCAATGAGAGGACACGTGAATATCGCGTGAGTCCATGATGCACCGAGAAGGACCCAGCATCACCTGTGCTATCCCTGCCAGGTGTGCATGAGGAAAGTTGAAACAAATCCAAATTAGGAACACTCCAGAAAATAATTGGCCTGTACTTTTGAAAAAAAGTAAGGAGGGAGGGAGAGAGAAAAGAAGGGAGGGAGGAAAAGAGGAAAGGAGAGAGAGAGAGAGGGAGGGAAGGAGAAAAAGAAGGAAAGGGTGAGTCAACAGCATGAAAGACAGGAACTATTTCAGATTAAAGGTTCTGGACCAATGACAAATAGATGCAATGCATAATCCTGCATTGAACTCTGAACTGGAAGAAATGTGCTACGATGATATTATTGGGACAGTGGATGAAATTGGGATAAGGACTGTAGATTAGATTGTGGCACTGTGTTAATGTTATTTCCTGACATTGGAAACTAAACTGTGTTGTGTAAGAGAATGTCTTTGTTGTTAGAAAATACATAGAAGTATTTAAGGCTATAGAGCATCATGTTTGCAACTTGTCCTCAAGTTGCAGGGGAAAAAAAAAGGAAAAGTATGAGATAGCAAAATGTTAACAGTTGGTGCATCTGAGGAAAGGGTAGCAGTTCATACTATTCTTGCAAATCATCTATAAGTGTGAAATTATTTCCAAATATTATTTTTTAAATAATTGACAGGAAGAAACTATAAAGGGAAACATGTTGGTCTATGTGCCACCTAAAAATTATGCCATAATTTGAAATAATTATTTCAGAGCTCTCTATGCCCCCTCCTCTGTCAGGGAGGATGTAGGAAAGAGTCTGGTAGAGCCATGTTTGCTAGGGAAGTGGGGTGGGTGGGTGGTCACAGTTGCAGCCATGAGGAGGAGTAACTTGTACAATTTGGAAGTCAGGCTGGGCCAACAGTGATAGAAATGGATCCAGGCCACAGGATGCAGAGGGCAGTTCTTACGCCACCATGGCATGATCCCCCTACCAACTAACATGCATATTCTGATTGATTTCCCCCTTATTATTCTACATAGTAGCTGAGTGACCATATTTCACCTAGTACCATAGAGCAAGCATGTCAAACTCGGGGCCCTCAAGCCACATGCCTTACTTATTTGGCCCATGTTAGCCTTTGAGCTTGACATACTTTGTATGGTAATTGATATAGCATTCAGATACACACATGGCTCTGAGGGGCAGAAAAACAGTAATTCTAAATGAGAGAGAGGGAGAAGGATGCGTAAGCATAACCCAATTCTTAAATTTCTCATTGTATTCTTAAGTTCAAAAGTCATTGATGAACCAGAAAAATGTGTTTAGTTTGCATTCGGAATTGCACTTCCGTGAGTTTACCTGAGATTCTTCTCTGTGGTCCACACACATATTGGGTCATGAAGCTGTGGCCGGTGCAAACAAAGTGGATTAAGACATTTCTTACATTTACAGTTTCATGGGATGAAATGAACATTGTAGTCTTTCTGTGGGACACTCACATCAAGCATTCTCACAGACTGGCTTCTATGCAGTCAGCATCTCAGGGTCACAGTTCCTTAGGTGGGAATGCATTTTTGTGAAGCACGAGGCTAAGACAGAAGTCAGCCCTGAGATATTTATAATGGTCCTCGGAGCACACTCGTCAAAGGCTCTTCTGATCCTGAGGAGGTCTGTGGAGTAGCTGCATTGACTAGGTTGCCAGGTAATACAACGCTTCATTGATTCATTTGTATTATTTTTGTATCTTGCTGCAGGCAGAGAATTCAGCATTGGCTTTGGAAAATGAGAATCAAAGGGAGCAGTACGAGCGATGCCTCGACGAGGTAAGTGGGAGGGAGAGCTCCGTGATGAGGGGCCGCGCTGCTTAGAATTTCCTTCGTGAGATCGTAACATACGTCCATCGCAGCCTCCGCAGGGCAGGGGCATTTTGTCCTCCGAAGGGAGGTTGAAAGCGTGCACATTGAGAAGGAAGCTCAGTCATCCCCTCCCTGTCCCCTCCCTCTTCCCTTCTCTTCCTGTTTCACTGGACAGGCATCTGTAAGTTCCTTCCATTATTGTTTAATATTCTTGGGGCGCAGCTGGGTGTGCCTCCCTGTATGATGAATTCCTCTGTCCAGCAAGTACAAGCCCAGCCTGAATCTCAGTTCACACAGGATGCCATTTCTGGAAACGCTAAACCCCAAAGACTTGGCAGGGCGATGCGCGGAGTTATCAGCCAGAGTGAAAAGATCAGCATATTGAGAACATGCCAGGAGAGAAAGGGGCACGAAGGAGAAAATCTGAGCCGAATGGAAGAAGACAGGGCCCGTGCATGAGTAAACTTGAGAAATGTTATTTGATGATAATGAAGAGATGAAGGCAGAGATGGTGGGCGTTTCAGAATTCCTGAGAGGTGAGGGGGGAATTGAAGTTGTGGGCCGGGCCTCCTTCTCCCACAGTCAGCTCCTACTGTATCCTCCAGCAGGACTGGCCATTTGCCGCACCAACAAGCTCTCGTCTGAGATTTCTTGGTGATCAGAGTTATTCATCTAATGGGATGACTTTCTTAGTTGTCTGCCCAATACTGCAAACTTGCACAAGTCCTTCTAGGACAGTGGTTCTCAACCTTCTGGCCCTTTAAATACAGTTCCTCATGTTGTGACCCAACCATAAAATTATTTTTGTTGCTACTTCATAACTGTAATGTTGCTACTGTTATGAATCATAATGTAAATATCTGATATGCAAGATGGTCTTACTTTTAGGCAACCCTGTGAAAGGGTCGTTCAACCACCAAAGGGGTCGCGACCCACCGGTTGAGAACCACTGTTCTAGGAGGTTCAGTTTGACAGTTGTTATGCTATAGCTGACACAGATGTTAAGAAAATAAGAAAACTCCGTTTCACTGGGCTCCATGACCTTACCCGTGGAAATGCCACCATATCTGGTCTTTTCTTCCTTACTAAGAATTGGGTAACCTTTTCCAACAAACTCCTCTTGATCTTTCTTTCCCCTGTCTTCCCCCGGACAGCACCCCTACCCCCAGTGTCCCATAAGGTGATGTGTGTACTGTAAAGAACACAGGCTCAAGCCCCAGCTCTGAAGTCATCACCACCAGACCCCAATCTCCTCCCCTCACACTGGCAGCGGCCCCTCCTCAGAGTCCCCTGTGCTGGCGTTTCCAGCACCAGTGATTCCTGAAGGCTCACCCTGGACCAGCAGCGTCAGCCTCACTTGGGAACTTGTTAGACATGCACATTCTCAGCCCCAGCCCAGCCCAGCCCCAGCCCAGCCCTGGAATCAGATGCGAGGGGCCTGGCAGGTGATCTGTGTCAGCAAGCCCGCCAGGTGGGCCGTCCTCAGAGCACAGGCCACTTGGCATTACATTTACTATATGTGGTGAAGGGACCTCAAAAGGTCCCCAGAAAAAATTCAATTAGCATTTAATATTTTACTTGTTTAATATATGCAGCTCACAATGGTGTCTGCATTTCTCTGCCCTGTCAGGCCTTAAAAAAGCTCAGCAATCTTTACAACGTCCAAAGGTAAAGTTGACATAAAAGGGAAAATGACAACTCAGAGTCCTGTGAGACCAGCTTGGCACTTCTCACCCCTGCTCCCCAGGTTCTTGGTCCAACCAGAGTTTAGGGCAAGAAAGATCCAATAGATCCAAGGATATTTAAGGGAACAGACATTGCCCTGGGGTCGCATGTATTGAGCAGCAGAGTTTTACTTTAACCTCCTGCGCAGAAATTTCCAAGGAGACCTAATCTGTATTCAGAAGTCAAATTCATGTGAATCACACCACAGTAACGTCTTATTTGTCACAATTCCCCTGCAAGTCACCCCTCCCCAGCAATCCAAAGGCTCACAGCATTGCATTAAAGCAGTGGTTCTCAACCTGTGGGTTGCGACCCCTTTGGTAGTCAAACGACCCTTTCACAGGGGTCGCCTAAGACCATCCTGCATATCAGATATTTACATTACGATTCATAACAGTAGCAACATTACAGTTATGAAGTAACAACGAAAATAATTTTATGATCGGGTCACACAACATGAGGAACTGTATTTAAAGGGCCAGAAGGTTGAGAACCACTGCTTTAAGGAAACTTGTGTTCTGTTTTCCTTGTGTTCCCAGTGCATGCATTCTCAAGGTTTCATCAGAACGTCTTTGCAAAACATACGTTTCCACCCACAAAATCATTTCACAGAAAGTTTTTACCGAAGACAGGATTTTCTAGAGGAAGTGCTCCTCTGTTCTTAATTGCAAACATTAGCTGTTGCCAAAGAGGTGATTTGCAGCAAAGATGCACCTTTGAGCAATACAAATGTTTTGTATTTGTGAGTGCGGGCCCCTGATTACACATGCCAGTTGTTTTGTAACTAATTGCATGAGGGTAGACGGTCCGTTTCCATGCATTGTAAGAGAACACTCTCAGAGGGATACTTGAATGTAGTAATAATGCCAACTGGAAATCCTTTGCAAGGCTGTTTATCCTAATTAGACAAACTAACAAGGTAAGGTCTCCTGTAAGTTATTTCCTTGCTAGTGGGTTTCAGAAAACATGCACAGATGGATAAAACATAAATTTGAAATGTTCTTCAATCCATTTTGCACTACTTGTTATTTTCTGGGAAATGAAGGATATATTGAGGACTTGGGGAGAACACTTGGGAGTCAGAAATTCCTTCTGTGTGTACTTCGCCATCATCTCTGCTTCTACCTGGCTCCTCATCTCCTCGCCTTACAACACAAAGGCAAAAGGCAAAGCCCAGGGCTGCTCTTGAACTTTTCCCTGGGGGATCAGGTTGTAATGTCTGAATCTAAGGTCATCATCTAACTGTTTGACAGGTTTACAGGCAAGCAGGGAATTGCTGTTTGTGCTCAGTATTGCTTTGACCGGCCCCTTTAAGGCCAACTTCTTCCCATGTAGAGAAGTGTAATGGCACATATAAAATAAGTAAAATCGCATCTCCTCAAACCGCTCCTTGCATTTAGTAGATGGGTTCACTTGTGCCCTACAAATCTTTACTGGAAGTTAACCTCCCCCCAGGCCCTAGGGTGCCTCCAGACTGGCAGAAGTGAGGAGGTGGTAGCCACAGGAATGATGTGAGGGGAACTGAAGGAAATGGGGTGCCCTGGGGGCTTAGAGAGCACACAGCAGGGTCACCAGGGGGCAGGAGGAGTGGTGGGAGGGGCGGGGTGGTGCAGGGAGGAATTGAAAGGGATCTTTAGCAGAAGAAACTGGAGCAGGTGACACTTGGGATCTAGAAGGGCATGTGGTTCTGGCTCTGACCTGCCAGTTGGACTTACCTGGGGAGCTTTAAAAAGACTGCTGTCTGGGCCCCACCTCAGAGATCATCTGATTGTGGATTGAGTGCCACCCCACCCCCCGACCACCCCGGGGCATTAGAGTTTTTATAATGTGGGAGGAGGGGGCGTAAAATGTTCAGCCACAATTAGGAACCACCACCCTCAGGCTCTCTGAATGCTCTGCCTTAGGGAACACTTTTAGAAAGTTTCCATGATGAAAGCTTCACTAAACTTGGATGTGATGGAAGAACAGCAGACACATGTGGAAATGGGGCTATTTCCAATTCCCCAGCAGTAAGCAGATGTAAAGCCTATGTCAGTGTTTCCCAGTGTGTCTGGGCCCTTCCCTGTCAGAAAGATGTCCTCGGACCCACTCGGCCCTTCCAAGCAGAAGGAGGGCTGAAGGCATTGGCCACGTCAACACATGTCCCAGGTGAGGCTTTTGCACACAGACGCTGGAGAACCTGCCTCCTTCGGACCATGGAGTTAGTTGGCCAGGCTTCCAGTCCCTCGGGAAGGGTGCCACCTTGGAGCTCTTCCTGGCTTCCCTATGTCTGCACTTCAGAGCACAAGGGCAGGGAAAATGAGGCTTTTGGATGCTGTTCAGACAAAGAAAAAGCACCAGCACTCATTTGAAACCCAGACTAGATAAAGGCAGAGGGGGGTTGTGAAGAGTAGATTTGAGCTTTTTCTCTGGTTCCTGTTCTGTACACCAAGACGGGGTTGTGGACTCATTAGCAGCGCACTCTCGTGGCATATCCCACATCTGGGCCCTAAGTCATCTTTAACGTCAATGTCTGGATAGATGTAGGGGGAAGATGGTCCTGTTATGGCCCCTGCCTGGGTCAGATGCTCACTTCATGAAAGGATTATGACATCACCAGAAACCTGCTTCTTGTGCCTGCCCCAGACCCAAGCACATGAGGCAGCACCTATGCTCTAGTCCCCATCGTTTCTGCAAGACCCAGCACTACTCTAGGCTCATACTTGGTACCTGATGCACGTTCATTGAATGACTAAATGAATGAATGGAAATTAATTTCCACATTGGCTTTCCCTGGAATACCACGTATATGTTTAATGAGTTTCTCCCACTCCCAGTATTTTACAGGTTTTTTTTAACAGGTTAAATAAATAATATAGGTGCTTACTACTTTATATTTACACATTCATAGTACACACATACACACACGTCATCCCTTTCCAAATAAAGTCCCTTATTCTTTCTAACTGATGAGCTGAAATTGCATTTTATTCTCTAAAGTTTGAGGGACTTAGTGCAGACTTAACATTTACAGGGCGACTACTTTATATCAGAAACTGTCCGAGGGGTTTCCCTGGTTATGTCCATCACCCCTTGAATTTTTCACAGTGTGGATAGGGGCTGTCCTTCCCACCCTGTACATGTCATGTCCGTAGATCTTCAACATCAGCAAGGGCAGTACTGGAATCCAAAGCTTTCCTGTGACGGCCTAGAGCTCCTCAGGACAGTAGGTCAAGCAAAAAAGCATAGAAACCTTCTCCAAAGCACGTTTTCCAGAACTTGTGCTTTTTCACCCAATTATTAAATCACCTCACTGACCTGGCCCTGGCTTGGCATGATACACTACACCTGCAGGTGCAAGGATGGCAGTGAGACCACCAGGTGAGGAGAGGACTGCCAGAGCCTTCCTCCCCTTCCCGACCTCCCCATCCCAACCGCCCTCCCTGACCCCAGCCCTGGGCCATCTTCCTGAAGTGCTGAGAACCAGTTCCTTCTCATTCAGCCTAGGGACTGCTTTGCAATGAAATAACAACTCCACAGCCCTGCCCCCTCCTCCCTCTGCCCACCCCTTCCAGGTGAATGCTGGGAGGAATCCTGACCCCTGGGAGTAACAGGGCAAAGGAGCAATGACCTGATCAACCTGACCATGTGTACCAGCAGGTGTCAGGGAGCTGGCTTGTCTGAGATCTTACTGAGAACGGGAGAGGCGGACCTGGGGCCTCTCCCTGGCATCCCTGCCTCACCCACAGCCTTGCTCAGCTCCCAGAGCAAAGCAAGGTGCTGTCCACAGAGAGCCTGAGGGAGGTTGTAAAACAAGCCCGGGGCCTGGGAACTGTCAGCTTTGCTCAGGCATCTCAGATGCCCCTGGGCCAGCCCAGCTGCTGTTTTTCCTTTCTTTGCAGAAGAAAGCTGTCAGGTGACACTGAGAGTTATTTGTTCTCATTAGCTGAGCCTGGGGGGGAGCGGGGGGTGGTGATTATTTGCAACCCAAGCACTGAAAGTGTAATGCCATGAGGACAGGCCATCCCAGGAATCATCCTGCGACCTATTAGAGGGCTCAGGCTCCAGACCAGGGTTCTATTGATGCATCAGGGAAGCTATGCAGTTAAAAGTGGTAACAAAACCCAGGCGCTGTCTTCATAGACCAGTGATGGCGAACCTATGACACGTGTGTCAGAGTGACACGCAAACTCATTTTTTTGGTTGATTTTTCTTTGTTAAATGTCATTTAAATATATAAAATAAATATCAAAAATATCTTTGTTTTACTATGGTTGCAAATATCAAAAAATTTCTATATGTGACACGGCACCAGAGTCAAGTTAGGGTTTTTCAAAATGCTAACACGCCGAGCTCAAAAGGTTCGCCATCACTGTCATAGACAGTACCCAGGAAAGCACTTGTACCGCCTGCCCACTCGTCCGCAAAGAGCCTGCAAGTCCTTCTGGGTAGTAAAACCCTGTGTCAGTAGGTAAAGAAATAATGCATTCGTGTATCTTTGTTCAATTTTCAGGTAGAGCAAACAATTGTCCAACTACAGGCCAGGAGGAACTGTGTCAGAGAGAGTTTGTTGAGCCTGGAGGGCAACACACTTGATTGCAAAGACAATGGGTTTATCCCTGCGGGTGGGTGCAGTTAGGACATTCATTTCTGTCTCCTGGTAAATCATGTGGAGAGCTGCTTTATGCGGCCACTGTTCCACAGACTGGTTTAAGTGAGGGACCAATTGGTGGAAGAAAAGAAAATATTGATATCGGGCAGTTTTATGAGAATGTAAATCAAATCCAAAGTTTGAGATCCAAAAGAATTAAATTATTGATGGTATGAATTAACTTTGGTACATTGTTCCCTCTTTAAGCAGCGTGACTAGTTCAATTCTTCAGTGTGTTTTATTTGCCAAGAATAAAGAAGATATATAGTTTGACTTTAACTTCTTAGTTACTTACAAATTGGAATGGATGTTTAAAAATTGAAAGATTTTCAAGATTATGCTCTTGGTCAATTTGTGTGAGCTAACTAGCATTTATCACCATTGTGATCACGTATAAATGAAATTATAAAGGAAAAAGAAAAGGTACCCATTAAGGAAAATATGGTTTATTTTGTTCTATCCTAGTTCTTGGGTATGCTTCTTTAACTTGTTCTAAAAGAAATACCTAAGAATATGTTTTCTTCAAAACTATAGTTTCAATAAAAGGCTTGTCCTTTTTACTTAATGTCAAAAACATAAATTTGGAAAGGATTCTGATGGAAAAAAATCCCTCTTGTGCACAGAATTCAACTAATCATTTATAGGTAATCTAGTCATGTACTGCTGTGGTGTGAATGCCTCCTAGCTACGAGCTGATGGCAGCCTATATTTCAATATTCTATGAGACTTACTGGTAGCAAGCTGTTGTTAAGAATGTGCTGTTCTATCAATATTGAGTTAAGAAACAATTAAGCTCCCTGAAAACATTCTTCCCACAATCTGTCCCACTATCCTAGACAGGAATACAAGCACACGCAGTTTAGCATGGCTGAAAATAAATCTGTTACCAAGAGAAAACAATGAGTGTATGCCTCCGCCTTTGGCTGAATGTGAGAAATACCAAGATGATTATATGCTTATCACACTGGGACATAATTGTGTTCTTGCTGCCTTCCTACCAGCTGTGCACCCTCTGAACCAAGGCACACATCCTAGTCATCTAGCTTTGCAAATACTCTACAGATTCATATTGAACAAATGAAGGATGACGAAATGAGTGAAGAGAAGTACCTGATACCTAGGGTAGTTAAGTGTTCTGACTTGATCTTTAATGTTGTCAGGTTCAGTTATCACACTAAATGGTCATGTAGTGGCTGAAAAATATCACATAATTTACCTGTCCACCTTCATTTTATCAATAGAAGCCATATTAGGTACAAAGCTTCAAGGTTATGGTGAAGTTTAGTAAGTGATTTTTTTTGTGAAGTGCTTTTGAAATATGCAGGAGAAAAAGAAATTTTAGTACAAATAGGTGTAGAAATTTTGAGTGGTTATCTGGAGAAAATGCCAGATCTTGAAATACCAGGGAGGTTATTGGTTTCACATGTGGCCCTTCGCTAGAATTGTGACCACTTTTAAGCCAGTTATTATAAGGGAATGAGATTACCAAATTGGCTTAGATTAATCAAGATCCACCTCCTTGGTCTGAGAGGGGCCCAGTTTCACTCACTGTCCCAAGCTGCCTGATACCTGAAGAAAATTAGAATTCTGTTAATATATTATACTAGAGGCCCAGTGCACGAATTCATGCACCAGCGGGGTCCCTCGGCCTGGCCTGCGGGATCAGGCTGAAACCAGCTCTCCGACATCCCCCAAGGGGTCCTGGATTGTGAGAGGGTGCAGGCCAGGCCAAGGGACCCCACCAGTGCACAATCGGGGCCAGGGAGGGATGAGGGATCGTGGGAGGGCTCCAGGGCATGTCCGGCCCATCTGACTCAGTCCCGATTGGCCGGACCCCAGCAGCAAGCTAACCTACCAGTCAGAGCGTCTGCACCCTGGTGGTCAGAGCACGTCATAACGAATGGTCTACTGGTTGACTATCTGCCCCCCTGGTGGTCAGTGCATGTCATAGCAAGCGGTTGAGCAGCCTTAGCATATCATTAGCATATTACACTTTGATTGGTTGAATGGCTGACCGGTTGACCACTTAGCGTATTAGGCTTTTATTATATAGGAAGACTTGGTTTTACTTTGGGAGTAGCTCAAAATAACAGAGGCTATTATATTTCCCTCTCACATAGAAGTGCAGAGATAATACAGTTCCATGCACCATCAAGACCAGGTTATTTTATTTTCCTGCCCAACTTTATGTGACTTCCATTGTCAAGGTGGCTGCTGAAGCTCCAGCCATCACTTTCATATCCCAGACAGAAAAAATAGGAAGAAGGATAAGCCTTCTTCTTCCTAGAGACTTTCTATAATCCTAGGGAAATAGTTTTCTTATAACTCATTGGCCAGAAGTTTGTCACAGAGTGGCAGTTACAAAGGGGGCTGGGAAATGTAGTTTGATATGCCCAGTCAAAAATTAGGGCTTTTTAGTTAGGAGGAATGGGAAATGGATATTGGAATAAGCAACTACCAGACTATTACAGGTAGCAACAACAAATGGATGGCATAAATGTACATGGAGGAGGGAAGTAGAGTATACAGGAACCAATGAGTTGTCCCTCTTCTCCACCCTTCAGTCTATCTCTACTGCAAGTAAAGGGTGTCCCAAAATTCACGCAAGAAGTAATTTTGATAGAAAACACAGGTTTGTAATTAAAAATTGTAAATTTTTTTATTGATTCATAAAGTATACAGTATAGGGTTATGTATAGAATAGCATATCGGGTAAAGCCACGGCTTTGCTGGCACATATGCACTCTTTTGTTATTGCCTGAGCAGCCGCATTTTCAAAGAAGAATGGTCCAATGATGCCTCCAGCCCAAAATCCACACCAAACAGTGACACGTTGTGGATGCATTTGTTTCTCAACAATCACTCATGGATTTTCTGAACCCCAAATGTGACAATTTTGTCGATTAACCAAGCCATCAAGATGAAAATGAGCCTCATCGAAATTCAGCCACATTTATGCAAAACGGTCATGGAAAATTTCAACAAAAGAGTGCGTATGTGCCAGCAATGCCATGGAGGCCATTTACCAAATATGCTATTCCATACATAATCCTATACTGTATACTTTATTAATCAATTAAAAAATTTACAGTTTTTAATTATAAACCTGTGTTTTCTATCAAAACTACTTCTTGCGTGAATTTTGGGACACCCTTTACTTCTATATAGTGGAATAGTCCCACAGCAAACGAATAGAAAGGAGAGGCAAAGGTTTGTAAATCAGCAAAGTGTAGACACTGCGTACAGATAATTATGATTGTTTTTTGTACTCTGTAATTTTTTAGCCTTCTTGGAGTCTTTACGTGTGAAAAGATATTATTTTTCCAAACATGGAAATGTGAAAATCAAGGTATGAATGATCTTTCCAGAATAACTGTCTTAATTAGCAACAAGGTCACCTTTGGAAAAAACAAACTATTACCTAGAAGGATAGGCTTATTATGAAAAGAATCAGTCCCCTGGAAGCAGAGGACAGAGGCAAATGAGGAGCTAATTAGCGACAGTAAGCTGTGGGAAACTTACTGCTAAATTAGAGTCCATGAGTGTAGCCGCATGATTATACTGACAACTCTTTTCTTTATTTTTTAAAGGTAGCCAACCAAGTTGTTCAGGCTCTACTCACTCAAAAGGTAGGTCACTTTCTGGCTTTATTATTTTCAAAGTACCTATGTGAATAGATGGGAACTCATATTTGTCATACTAGGAAATTGTGATTGATAGATGCACTACTTTTCTATTTATTCACTTAGGTTGAAATTGTGTGTGTATTAGATGGTGTATGGAGTGACCTCAATGAGCAACAGAATCGTAACATTCAAACTCTTGGTAAAGTAATAGGAAGCCTTTTGAAGATGAGAGATTCCCAGGTACCCAGATGAGTAGCAGACCTATCATTTTCACTTAGCAAGGGCCAACAGTGAGCAAGTTGGTGGATCCCTCCAATTCTTGTAAAATGAACAGCCTATTTCAGACAGCATTAACAGAAGCCAGGCATTTAGCAAGAGACCTTTGAGGTTATGGAAGCTATTTAGTTTCTCAGGGCCTCAGTTTCTTTTCTGTAAAACAGGGGCAGCAACACCCACCTCCCAGAACTGCTGTGGTCCCTCTATGGAAGGAAGCATGGAGAGCAGTTTCTGTAGTGGTGGAGATATGAAATAAATGAAGTGTTATTCCATTTGTCAATGATCCCTTTATCAACCTAGGGGAAAAACAGATGGTAATTTCTATGCCTGTGTCTTTCCTATCCCCCTCTTCTGCCCTCAGACAATATAACATAATGTTATTGGGTCAGAGTAGGTAAATACAGGAGTTGCCCCAAATTGGCTGGTGAATTCTATTGACCTTTCCCACCTCTTTCCACAATGCTTTTCAGAGACTAAGTTCTAGGTCAGTGATGGCAAACCTATGACACGCGTGTCAGAGGTGACATGCAAACTCATTTTTTTGGTTGATTTTTCTTTGTTAAATGGCATTTAAATATATAAAATAAATATCAAAAATATAAGTCTTTGTTTTACTATGGTTGCAAATATAAAAAAATTTCTATATGTGACATGGCACATATAGACTTTCTCCCCCAACTACTTCTGTCAAAATATCATGTTTCCTGCTACAAATGATTTTAACTGCTTTAGGTTGTACATTCACATCACATAGTGTAGTGAGATGTCAGTATATTTATGTAAAGTTAGAAATAGGTTTAATTTTGAATTACAGAGATCCCAAATAATAGTGGCTTAAATAAGCTACCGTGTTTTTTCTTTCTCACATCTAATCCACAGGTAGGCAGTACAGGGCTGTATGGTGACACTGCTCCATAAAGTCCACGGGGTCCCCGTTATCCCTGCCTTCTACTTATTCAGTGAGATATGGCCTCCATTCCCAAGGTTACGTCATGGTCCAAAATAGCTGCTCTGGCTCCAGTCATCATGTCCACATTCCAGCCATCAGGAAGGAAGAAAAGCTGAAAAAAAATGAAAAGGGTCAAGGGCACACACCAATTGTCTTGAAGAAACACTTTCAAAAGCTTTCATATCTCCCTACTTACACCTCCTTGAACAGACCTTTGCCACAGAGCCACATGTAAGGAAGCTGGAAATGAAGTCTTCATTCTGGAAATGTGCCGCCTGAAAATGTACTGACATATTATTGTAGAAGAAGTGGGGAAACAGATGTTTAAGAACAGTTTACGCTTTCTGTCACAACCTATGTGAATGCCTTTCTTTTTTCAAAGGCTTCAATTTCTCAGTGGTAGAAACTCTGTGCTCATTTAATTACAAACCCGGGGGCCGAGGGAGCACTATGTGTACCCTCTGAAAGACTGCTCAGGCCTGGCTGTTCTAACGGTGCCCCAGGAAGGAGACAAGGAAACTGTCTGGTACAATATTAAGGGAAGTGGGACTCTTCAGGTTAGCCACAAAAAACAGCTGCACAAATCCAATCTACCTGGCGCAGTTAGCCGTCAGACACAGAAGGGCAAGTTACCGGGAGAGAGCGTGCCTCAGAGACAGCATCAGCAGGAGAGCCAGGGCTCCTGCGGTCCCCAAAGAATCATGTTCCGCAGAAGCGTGTGCCTCCCAGTTTTTATAGGGACTGTAAAACCGAAGCAAAAATCACTAGAGCTTCTTTAATTAAGAGCACAATATAGGAAATAAAATGTCTCCAATATGCAGATGAGAAAACTAATTCTAAACAGGATGTACCTCTTAAAGAGACCCAGTCAAAACAGAAATCTTGAGAGATTTATCCAAGTCACAGAAACAATCCTGGAGATGAAATTATAGTCATAACTCTTCAGGTTTAAAATATGTCACTTGTCATGGCACAAAGGCAAGTTTGCCCTGGCATCAGCTCTTCTCTGGGCACCCAAACGAGCAGTTTTCATGGCATTCCCTGCATGGCCTGGGTAAGTATCCCAGAGTGCGCTTCTCGGCACAATAGTAATAGGAAAAATTATTTCCATGGGCTTATCAGTTTCTATTACATGTAAAATATTGTCCTAGTCAACTAACTGAATTTCTCTCAAAACTCTGTGGATTCCCTGAGAGAGCAGATTGTACCTCCTTTAGCTCCATAATGCTCAAGTGACAGTAATAAACTCCGCTCACTTCCATTTATGGCTCCAAAGCATAGGTTCAATTCTACAAGTGCAATGAAATCAATAATCGGGCTAAACCCCTATTTTGTCTGCAATACATTTTATCTTCATTAAGTCAGTTACACTCACTGAAAATGTAGCTCTCCAGGTTGTGTGTGTGTGTGTGTGTGTGTGTGTGTGTGTTTTACCACTGACACCAAACTTACAAGAAAAGCAATTCTCTCTGAAGCTATTTTTCAGCATATCAACACCTCAGACTAATCTGCATGTTCTTTAGGGCAGCCAGATAGTTCTAGAGCATTTTTTTCTTCACCATCATAGAATAATGCTCCCTTACCCTGACTCTAGGAATACAGCCATCCAGGTAAAAGCAGAACACAATTGTGTAGCTTGAAACTGAGAGAACTTCAAACCCCTATGTGTTTCCTATCCACTGGTCTAGCAATGGTGTGTGTAGCTTCTGGTTCCTCGAAGAGGGTCTGTTAATATAGGGTTTGGCAAAAGTAGGTTTATAGTTGTGAGTACATGAAACACCAAGTTTATTCTTGTATTATGAAGAATTAATTATTATATTATTTTCCAAATGAACAACTGTGTTTACTGTGCACTAACAAGAAGTCACACCCCATGTCCAGCACTTTAAATGCACTGAATCAGTCTGTTCTCCCTGCAGCCCAGTGAGATCGGACTAAGCAAGCAGTTTGCCCACAGTTCTAATGGCAGAAGTGGCATAGCCCGTGCTTTAGCCCAAAGTTGATTGCGCTGATCCCATGCCCTCTCCCTCTGCACCATTCAGCTTCCACGATCCCAGTCAGTCCCTTGTTTCCCACTGTACCTCAGCAGGCAGAGGAGATGCTATGAAAACCCACAGATGTATTGAAACCCACCCATTAGTTATGATCACAGGGAATAAAGCAAAAGAGCAAGGTAGCCAACAGATTTCGTAAAACTCCTGGAAGCAGGACCAGGCCTCACCAGCAAGAACATCCAGGATCTGCCACTTGGGGAGTCAGAGCTGCTGTGCATTGGGAGTCACGCTTTCTCAGCATCAATCTTAATTTGGACCAAAGAATTTCACAATTGCTGGGGACCTTAGAGAGCATTCAGTCCCGAGATTGCCAACTAGCTTTGGTAATGGGCTCGGTTCACTCTAATTACATGAACTGGTTCGCCGTCACCCAGACTTAAAATGTTTAATCCAAATGTCTGTAGGATGAAGGCTCACACTCTGCAGTCTGCCCGGAACCTCACCACTTCCTGCTGATTAGAGCCGGTCTGACTGGCTCACACACTTACTGACCTGCCTTGCCTTTTAATGGTAGTTGTTCATGTGGAGGTCCTTGATTCTTGGTTAGTCTGAAATTGGCCAGCCCTTTCCTGAAATGGCTTTTCTTTTTCCAGAAGTCTTAGGATCCTCAAAAGAGAGAAGGAAGTATCTGTAACAGCCGCTCCCCAGAGGAGAGGCTGGGGGTGTGTTGTCTGCTCAGGGAAGGATTCACTGGCACTTCACAAGCAGTCCCAGGAAGCAGCGGGGACATTCCTGCTCTCCAAAACCTGGTTTTGTGCAGTAGCTCAAGTTACAGGGGAGAAACCAGGCCTCACCAGCAAAAGTTATTTCCTCAAGGTCACGTGGGCCCAGAGCCCAGGCCCCTTACCTCCCAACCAGAGGGATTCATCTGGAATAGCTTACCATTGTAATTTCATTTTTACGTGAAAAATAAGATTTAAATAGTTTTCATCAATCCTCTAGTGATAATGTCGGTGAATATCCTGCTTCGAAGCAATCAGCATGTTCTTGAATTTACCTCAGCAGGGAGCCAGGTAATGGTTTTGCTCTAGATGCTGGAGCAGCTGTTCTCCTCAGGAATGTACAGCAGTGAATCCGCATCTCAATCCCAGTGCAGGCGGCGCTGTGGATGTGTTCATGGTCCAGGGAAGTTATGAATTGAGATTATTAAGGTGCACAGAGGCCTTTGGGATCAGTGTGTCCTGTTGCTCAGTTTATTTTGCCCTCACACTCACCTGTAACTCCTTACTCTCAGTTTCCAGTTGCTGGCGACATCCAGATTGCAAGGAGAACAGGCCTGGCTGTTCTCTTGAACCCAAGACGATTATACTTTCTTACATGAGATTAAATTAAGTCAAGTCTTTGGCATTATTTCCTGCTGGTATATTGTGTCTCCCTTTTTATTTCAGAAGACACAACCCTAGAGTTTCAGTGGGGTCCTCTTGAGGCCTGAGACACACTTGGGAGTCACAGGAAAAGCAGGGCTGCGAGAGAGGATGGGTGGTCCTGCGCCTGCTGTGAGCCACGGGCCCAAGACAACAGTGTCTAACAGAGGAGTCGCTTAATTATAATGTTTACTTAGAAGGGTAGTCTTGTTCTGGCCTCTGTAAGTGACAAGGTCCAAACAGTAGCTGTTATACCCGCTCTAAACAGGCCATGTGCTCCTTTACCGCGGTTCCCATTGTGGGCGCAGGGGAAGCAGCCAGCCAGCTGCCGCGCTGCCCGGCTTGCACTGCGGAGGTCAGAGAAATTGTTTTTCTCTTTCTCTTTCCATCTCTCGGTCTGGTTCTGTCTGTAAATGTGCACATGGGCACACATGCATGGTTTGGATTAGTGTCCTGTGATGACAGCTGTCTGGCCTAAGTTACTGTCTATGGCTTGACTGAAGACAACAAAAATATTTAAGAACGACACAGGCGATTCTTTTACGTCTGGGAGTTTTCAGTGCTGCTCACTGGTGTTTATCAGTGGCTGAAAGACCAGTGTCACACCCTGGAAGCCCCCACGTCCCCTCTGCCCTGTGCTGGTGGGGATGAGCCAAGCAACGAACAGTTCTCCAGGTCGATAAATTGTGTTCCTGCTAATGGACTCCTACCACCTTCAGTCGTAGTGATGGGCACTTGTACAAAACCTCTCTATAGAGCATATTGATTTCTTTATTTCCTTCTTTTTCCTTTTATTTTATTTTTTACCCACCTGAAGGCTCTTCCAAGTTATTCTCAGCTTTGCTGCTAGAAATTGCTGATAGTATTCCTTGCAGGTCTGCTTTCTTCTTGCAAATGCACATGTTGTAAGCTCCTGTCCCCACAGCTTCTCCTGCGAATGAGAACGAGTGTGTTTCCCACCTAACTGGTGCTATTAATATTTATTTACCTCCCAGTCAAGTTTTATTAATTACTTAATTAGCAGTAGTAACAACAATTAGTGTTTGGGAACCGGACATGTTATATACATGCTAAGAACAAGCATTAGCACTAATGAGATGAAGAGATTGAATTCTAAATAAAGAAAATAAATTTAGCCTTTTAATTTGAACCGTGCCTAGGCCCCCAAAACAGCCTCTGCCAAGGGGCAGGTGTATTCACGCGCATGTGCACACACACATAGCCCTACCCCTGCCTTGGATGGCTGCCTTCCTAGACCTGGCACCCAGGGGCCTCATCTGAACATGACCTTCCTTTGCTCTGCTCTGCATTTGTAGGCAGCCATCAGTTGCAAGCATCCTGTGCATAAGCTCCACCCATTTACCTGAAAAGGTGAGGAGAGTGGAAGCTGCACAGTGGCCACACCTGTGCCTGCTCCTTTGCCCCTGTAACAATGAACAGCGTGGAGATGGTGATGGCTCCTCAGTCAAAGTCCAGAAGGTGGATCTCTCTACCTTCACATTTCGGGTTGACACAAGGTTGTGGAACAGGCCCGCTCATGTCTGTGACTCCTGCTTAGACCTGGGGGTCAGAGCCATTGACCAGAGCTCTCCGTTGCTTACGGAGCCTTCAGTGAAGCTTGGAGCTGCCCCGCGTCAAATTACGGAGATGGACAAACTGAAAGAGTTGAGAAACTTGAACTCTCTTGGCCACACCATCTCTAGAGAATAGAATTTTGTTGTCATCATCCCCTTTAACAAAATAATCACAGAAGTTCATTAAGCTCCCACTACATGGGATGTGGTGCTAGGGGAGAGATTAAGAGTGTAAGAATATGCTTGCGCTGTTGTTTATTTGACTATCTTCTGACACTTGCCTTTTGAGGAATGTGCCATCTAATTGACAAGACAAGTCTAGAGCATGAAAGTTAAAATCAGTTCAAAGTAACATATGCTCAATATCATGTAAGAGGCAGTGAGGGCTCACTGGAGCTCCTCACTGAAAGCAGTCTTTGAGGGAACCGGGTGAGAGTGTCAGAGGGGAGCCAGCTCGAATTGAATGAATGTCACTCAGAGCCAGACTTGGCCCGAGAAGGAGGCAGATGAGAAGGGAACGTGGTTGTGGCAGAGGGAAGGCTTTGGAAAACAACAGACAGACCCATATTCTATGCATGGTAAGAGCAGAAACCTTTTTTAAAAAATCATGAAATAGTGAAAGATTAAGGTCAAAAATGTAGAAAGGAGCCAGCATTTGAAGAACCTTGAATTGGGGAGTTATTCTAGTGTCTCTTGAGCCCCATCAAAGAGGGTGCAGACACTTGCGTACTGTTAGTGTCTTTATGGCATGTCCACCTGGAAGGCAGATCCCTGGTGGGCCTCGGGGAATCCCGATGTTCCTGTGTCGGCTCCCCTCTTGACAGCGGGAAAGGCTGCGGTGGTGTCTGCGCAGTTCCAGGGGCTGCTCCGGAGGATGACAACATGCAGTTACTCTACTTTCCCAGCCCCAGCACCAGCACCAAAACGCCTCAGGAGAGCTAGAAATCCTCTAGTTCAGAGGCTGGGCAAGTTTCCAGTGGCCTTTTCAAGCCCTCACTTCATTCTTGCTTCATCCACACGCTAAATGCATCACCGACTCTATTAGCCGCAGCGCTGAGAATTTCAGCTCATTCCACAAACAGCCGGCCGGGAAAGGCTCCATCAAAAGTGATAGTTTCTTTAGTTCATCAAATCTCTATTCACTGCAAAAACATTATTGTCCTTGTGGTTTGTGCTTTATGATTGCTTTTATGGAGACAATGAAAAGGCAAACTATACAGGTGGAAACTTAAATTGACTTTATATCGCTAAGGTTTACCATCTTCAAAAATAGCATGCTAGATTAATGCATTTCTGATTTCAGGTTGCTTTTATAAAAAAAAAAATTGGTCTTCCCTGCACACAATAATTCTATCAGACAATGGGCCGTGGAAGAAAACATTGTGTGTGATTTATTTCTGGGGGCTTTGAAGAACAAAAAGAATATTTTCTTACTAATGTGTCTGAAATATCAGATAAAATATGGTCCCAATATGCTAAGGTATGTTTCAGTGATAGACTTTTTCCCCTTTCAATGTGTTTGTTGTAGGATCTAAGGGAGGAATGTGTAAAGTTGAAAACACGAGTGTTCGATTTGGAACAACAGAACCGAACGTTAAGTATCCTGTTCCAGCAGCGACTCAGGCCAGCCTCTGACCTGCTCCTCCAGGTATGTGTTTTTGTGGAAAACAATCTTTGCTACTGAAATGCTATTGACAAGAAGTTACTTATGTTCAAAAGTTTTTACTATCTCCATGGGAATACCATATTATGTCATTTAAATTGAATGTCTTTCAAATTTCTAACTTTCTAAAGCTACATTTAAAGAAATGCATCAACAAATAATAAATGGTGAAAGGAACAACCAGAAGGCGTCCTCTAGTAAATGAAACAAAATCATGGAATGGAGTCAGGAAATAATTGACTACTTGGGGGACCGGTATTAGTGTTCTTGTATTCCATAATAAGCAAGGAAGAGTTTTATGTAATGCCTGTGATTTTTCTCCTCTCTCTCTCATTCCTCCTCATAATACAAGACTCCCTATATTCTACTTCAGCATTTTACAGATTCTTTTTGTCTAAATGCTCCCACCAAACTCTTCCATTACTTACTTTTATAGCATGTAAAGTCATACAAAGTCAAACTGTTACTATTATCCAAGGAGAGCTCTCCCTATTCCCACCTGTTGCTGGTGGGAGTGGGCTTCTTGCAATGTCACAAGAAGAAGAATTTTATGAGACTCGCAGTCATGGATGAGATATTGTAGAAAGCTTCATTTCTGTAGGATTAAACCCCTGAGTTTCCAAGGTTCCATTTCCCTTCACCTGCCAAAGAGGAAGTCCAGCTGTGTCTTTAGCAGAGGTAGGATTAAAGCTGTTGCTCCGAGTTCCCATTCCATGTTGGGGAACAATCCAGGCCAGCATCAGGCTAGCTTAGATTGTGTTTCCAGCTGTAGTCCATCAGCCCATTGCATGTGGGGTCTGTGGCCATGGGCCTTGCAACTTCCAGGAACACAGGCAAATGCAAGAGCCACAAGAGCCAAGAGCCAAGAGAGTGACCTCCTTTGTCTGGTAGATTATGTAATCCCAAATTTTCACAGGCTTGCATTGGCCCCACTCCTTCATCACTGTGGATGCATCCATCTTTCCTTTGTTGGACCCTTTCCCCCAGTGATTTACTGGAATTGGACCTGTGATTGCCTGGGGAGTGTGAAATTGCAGCTTCCTGGTGAAGCTGCCCATATGGCCATGCTTACAATGCCTGGCCTTTCCCAGCCCCAGCACGAAAATGTCCCAAGAGATTTAGAAATCCTCTAGTTCAGAGGCTGGGCAAGTTTCCAGTGGCCTTTTAAAGCCCTCACTTCATTCTTGCTTCACCCAAACGAAATGCATCTCTGACCTTTTGTCCTTTCCTATCCTATATAATAAAAGTCTACTATGCAAATTGACTAAACAGTGGAACGACCTGTTGGCAGGGGCAGGGCTGGTGAGCGTGTGGTGCCAGGCCAGTCAAGGTGGGTGCCAGTGGGCAGAGGGAGGGGAAGGCAGTCAGGGGGCGGCAGTGACTGGCAGTGGTGGAGGGGCAATCGGGGAGTGGGGCCGGCTGCTCGCCATCCTGCGTGTCCCCCGATCGATCGGCTCGCGGGTTGCCTCCTGCAGAGGGAGGCCAGACTGTGGCTTAGGCCCACTTTCCAGGAGGAGTGGGCCTAAGCCATCAGTGGGACATCCCTCAGGGGCTCCTGGTCTGTGAGAGGGCGCAGGCCAGGCTGAGGGACCCCCCCCGCCCCCCAAGTGCACAAATTTTCGTGCACCAGGCCTCTAGTTATTAATAACTAGCTAATTACAAAGGTATCAAAACTATCGGCTGATTTTGACAAATTTCTCAAGAATATATTTGACTGCAGGAAAACACATGAGTTAGCAAAAGGGCCTAGAGGGCTGATCTTTGCTATTTGCTTTTTTTTTTTTACCCTATTAATATGCATATTTGCTCAAACAAGTTCCATGAGCCTTGCTCAGAGCATTCTGAGTCTTGGCTAGCAAAGAGTATGTGAAGTTTCACAGGGGCAAGGTACATTAATTTACAAAGAATAACCCCCCAGCTGCCTGGCCTAATTGGCTGAAAGAAAGAATAAAGAGAGGGGTGTCCTCTAAACCTTCCTGTCCAGCACTGTAGACACTAGTCACATGGCACTGTTGAAATTGAAAGTAAACTAAATGAAATTCCTATGTCAAACTAGCCATATTTCAAGTGTTGAAAAGCCACATTTGGTCAGTGGCTTTTATAGGACATCTCCATCATCTTAAGAAAATTCTACAGGACAGCACTTTTCCAGACGATTGAGTCAGTGTTGCTAATTTACCCTCTGAACTTTGGCATAAACGTCTTTGCTGGACTTCTCAGGAAAATGATAAAAAAAACATTGCAATTTATTTCAAAGAAAGAAAGATGTTCAGTAAAGCTGAGCATCAAATGTAATCCCCACCCCACCCCCAAATTAAAATAAAACACTCTCTGAATTGTAAAATAGATCTCATCTCTTAAATCAATTTCCTCTCTTCTTTCTCTGTTAGAGCATAATTCATAATTTATGGCTCAAAATTGTGTGGGAAAAAATCATTATCTCTTTGGTTTCCTAGTCCAGACTATAATAAATGTTGGTCATAGAGAATCTTGCATCTGTAAAAACTTGTATTTCTTTACCTCTCTCATAATCAAGATCCTATTTTATAATTATTTTTAACAGCTATTGCATGTTCATGAATTTTTCTGTTTTTCCTGTTTTAACTTGAAGCTTTTGTACTCCCTGTTTCTGAGTTATGATGGTTTGTTTCGACAGTCAAGACAAGTGCCATAGATATTTAAGCTTTTTCATTGGCCAACACAAATTTCTTACATCCATATCCAAATGGCAGGGAAAGGTGTGTATGCTCACAAAAGAACTCGGTGTTTATTCATTGGGTGTTTTCAGTCCACACACTCCATATTCCTCCCCAAGAAATCCTCACTTCCAGGAGCCATTCTAATGTAACGGATGGGCTGTTACTAGTTCTGTGAGGAAGAATGATAGACAGTGTGGTGCCTGCCCTCTCATACCATACAGCTCACAGTCATAGACAATATAGTTGGCCTTTCAGGTGGTCTGTTTAGTATTTGACTCATGACTCTTTATTTTCTGGTGGCACAAATACATATGGAACACTGGCCAAGGGAAAAGCAGCCAGAGCTTGCTTTGTGCCTATGAAAGCTCTGTCATTACCTGTTGAATGGAATTATGAATAAATTACACAAATTTATTCTACAAGTTGGGGAGCTGTTTTACATACCCCAAAGAGAACGTTATGCTTCCACCTCTCCTCCTATATTTTCCTGTTTAATGTGGATGCCTCAGAATTGTGCTGCATGCAGACCAGCCAGCTCTGCCTGAGGGTGTGGCTGGTGGATACGGCAAATTCACCACTGTGCCTGGTCCCAAATATTATAGACTGTATAGCTTCTGTCCACAGACTGAAGAGGTTTCTAAGTCATTTTCTGCAAATGTGAGACAACTGCATTAGTGGTCACCAGCTGTATACAGCCTAATGGTCCTCCATAACCCAACGTATCCGCCTACAGAGAAACATAGAAGATGGTGAACGAAACCATTGTGAGTTTAGTAGATACATTGTAAATGGTGGGAAAAAAAATAATTTATAGGCATCATATTTTTTGTCCCTAAAAATTACAGAAAAATAGATTGCATGGATATTATTAGGCAACTCTTATAGGAAGAAGAAAGAGGGATAGTTCTAAAGATCAGTTGACAGATTCTGAGAAACTTACAAAGGGAACTAACCAGGTCCATGAGGGGAAAGAAAAAGAGCCTAACCTGAAAATTAAAATCCTTAGAATGGCAATAAGCTTCTCTGTTGATTCCAATTTTCAGAATGATATCTCTGGGACTGTGTGTAGTAACAAATCTGATTAAGAGGGCCCTTTATATGGAAATCAACAATTTAAGCTAAATTCTAAAGAATAGAGAAGCCAGAATCACAAAGGAAATCTAAAAGCAATGATCTTAATGGTACTGGAATCTCTCACTAAATTTATTTGAACCTACTGGCTAGATGAACCAATACTCACCACTTTCTCTTATAAATCATATAATTGTGTGGGTTTTTCCAAAGTAAGTGTATTTAGTGCTCTTACAAGTTGAGTTGAATGTTCACTGTGAATGGATTGTATTTGTAGCTCAGTATGTTTATGCCAGTAGTTCATGTCATGGTAATTATGTATTTTAACTACTATATAAATCAATGAAATATGATGTGAAAAGAACTATTTCTATAAAACAAAGTTGAGTACTTCAAAAGTAGCTAGGAAGGCAAGTCACTAAAAATAAATGTTCACGATCAAATGAAATATAGGTGTCTAACGGTAAAACAATATGGGAAACAGGAAATACTTACTGTGTTATGTATAGAGGTATTCTGCATGCAAATTGCCTCCCAGGTGCCTTTAAATTCTTGCCCCACTGTTAAGAAAACCAAAAACTAGAAATCAGACACAATGCTTAAAGCATGTGTTTGATGCAAAAACAAAAACAAAAAAAAACACACACAATTATTGGAGGACTCTAATATTAGGATCTTTAGGCAAAGAAGCATATTTGGCCTTATCAAATGCTATTTAATAAATGAATTGTGCTTATCACATATCAGATACTATTCTGTAATCTCTACAGTGTTCGCCCATCTGATCTCCATTAAGATTCTATGAGGTAGGAACTATCACTGTACCCATTTTACAATGAGGACATGGACACAGGAAAGCTAAGTCACCAGCTGGTAATTGACAGAGAGGAGATTTAAATCCATGGTCAGTCTCAAGTTCTTCCCTTTACCTCCTTTCTGCATGCCCTCTGCATAAAACACGGATGGGCAGGGGAGACCTTTTTCAGATTCCGCACTGACATTTTGATTAACTGGCCCACCTGTGCTCGAGTCAGATCAGGGGGTCTGCAGCACGGTCGTAATAAGGAGCCTGCCATGTTCACACATGTCTGAAAGGCTCTTGATGTGTGGCACCCAAGGACGTCCCCTCCTGTGTGTTCTGCTTTTGTCTTGTTTTGGATACCTGTGTTATCATTACCTTGATAGGACATCGTTTTCGTATTTCCTGCCTAACTCACTTTTTTCTTTTTCTTTTTATCTGATATATCAAAGAGTCCTGGTACCCATATCCTTAGGCCAAGATAAAAAGAAAACAATGTTATAATGTAGATTATTCACACACACAGTTGAAAATCTGACAGCTTAGAACCGAAGTGTAAAAACTTGCTGTCACCTCTCAGCGTGCTGGCTTTTTGTTTGCTAGTGGTTTGTTTTGTATTATTTTAGATGAGATGAGAGGATTTGAAAAGCCTACTGGTGCTTCTGATTATTTTTTCCTACACCCAGTCTTTATTTTCAGAGAAAAAATCTATCTTATTTGGCCACATGACACACTTCCCTCTCCACCTGTCCTCAAGCACCAATCCTGCCGCCACCTCTCAGGGGCCTCCCAGGTCAGTGTGGTCCCCCCTTAACTTTCCCCTGCGAAGCTCCTGTGTAACTTATGACCCATGCCACACAATTAAGCAGCTCCTGGTCCAGTATGGAATCATGGAACCTTCATCTCTCATGGTGGAGGTCATGCAGGGCAACCCCTGGCACTAGGGATTTCATGTTACCTTTTCATTTCACCTTGAGGGCAAGAACGGTGAATGGGGCTTTTGACCCTTCACAGGTGTTACCACTGTTCATAACACATATTCAGTGTCTACTTGTTGATGGCTTAGTACTTACATACTTGCTTTTTTAAATTTAATTTTCTGTGTTGGGGGATATTTTCTTTTCTTTTTGTTTGACTTTGTATGCAACAATCTCATTACCTTCATGCTTTTTCTTTCAGTTTTGAAGTATAATTGACGTGCAACATTGTGTATGTTTAAGATGTACCACATAATGATTTGATATATGTACATATATTGATTACCACAATAAGTTTAGTTCACATACAGCACCTCACATAGTTACAATTATTTTTCTCGTGATGAGAGCTTTTATGATCTACTCTCTTAGATTTCAAATATACAGCATGATATTGTTAACTGTAGTCACCATGTTGTACATTATATCTCCAGAACTAATTTATGCTATAAATGGAAGTTGATACCTTCAGTCAACTTTGTCAGTTTCCCTGACCCCCACCATCACATGCCTCTGGCTACCACCAATCTATTCTCTGCTTCTAGGAGTTTGTTTTGTGTAGATTCTACATATAAGTGAGATCATATAATAATCACGTTTCTCTCTCTGACTTATTCTACTTAGCATTATATATACAGTATATTACAATTTCTTTTGTCCATTCACCCATTTATGGATAGTTAGATTATTTCCATGTCCTGGCTATCCTATATAATAAAGATCTAATATGCTAATTAGACCGAACAGCAGAACCACCATCCAGACGACCTTCCAGATGAAGCTGGGCCTACGAGGGCCGATCCTCTTGCACATATTTTGTGCATCAGGCCTCTAGTTGTAAATAATGCTGCAATAAATATGGAGGTACAGAAGATATCTCTTCTTTGAGGTAGTCATATTATTTTATTTCCAAGTGGAATTGCTGGATCATGGTAGTTCTACTGCAAGTTTTTGAGGGACCTCCAGACATGTGTTCCACAGTGGTTGCACCAATTTACATTCACACCTAGTGTGCAGGAGGGTTTCTTTTCTCCACATCATCTCTAACACTTATATTGATTGTAATTTTTATGATAGCCATTTTAACAGGTGTGAGGTGATGTTTCATTGTGGTTTTGATTTGAATTTCCCTGATAATTACTGATGTTGAGCATCTTTTCATATGTCTGTTGGCCATCTGTATGTCCTCTTTGAAGAACTGTCTATTCAGGTCATCTGCCTTTTTTTTAATGGGATTGTTTTTTTTGATATTGAGTTGTATGAATTTCTTATACTAGTATGTTTTGGATATTAATACCTTATCAGATGTGTGGTCTCCCATTCAGTAGGTTGCCTTTTTAAAAAATATATTTTTATTAATTTCAGAGAGGAAGGGAGAAGGAGAAAGATAGAAACATCAATGATGAGAGAGAATCATTGATCAGCTGCCTCCTGCATGCCCCACACTGAGGATGGAGCCCACAACCCAGGCCTGTGCCCTAACCTGAAATGAAACTGTGACCTCCTGGTTCATAGGTCAATGCTCAACCACTGAACCATGCTAGTTGGGCAGTAGGTTACCTTTTATTTTGTTGATGGTTCCCTTAGCTGCGCAGATGCTTTTTAGTCTTATGTATTCTCTTTGGTTTATTTTTTTTAATACGTTGCTTGTGCCTTAGGTATCATATCCAAGAAATGATTGCCAATACCCATAACAAGGAGTTTTTTCTCTATTTATTTTAGGAGTTGCATGTTTTCAGGTTTTATGTTTAAGTCTTCAAGCTATTTTGAGTTAATTCTTGCTAGTGGTATAAAATAGTGGTTTCGTTTCATTCTTTTCCATGTGAATATACAATTTTCCAAACATCTTTTATTGAAGAGACTGTCTTTTCTCCACTCAGTATTCTAGTCCAATATTAGTTGGCCATATGTGTTTGTGTCTATTTCTGCGCTCTTGACTCTATTTCAGTGGTCACTATGTTTGTTTTTATGCCAATACCATACCATTTTGATTACTATAGCCTTGTAATATAGTTTGAAATAAAGAAGTATGATGCCTCCATCTTAGTTCTTTCTCAGGGTTGCTTTGACTATTCAAGGTATTTTGTGGTTTTAAGTAAATTTTAGGATTATTTCCTAATTCAGTAAAATATGTTATTGATAAAGATTGCATTGAGTCTGTAGATTGATTTGGTGGCGTGAACATTTTAGCATTAGTTCTTTCACTTAATGAACATAAGGTATCTTTCCATTTATCTGTGTCAGCTTCAGTTTCTTTCATCAGTGTCTTACAGTTTTCAACTTAAAAATCTTTTACCTCCTTGGTTACAATTATTCAAATTATTTTACTATTTTTTTATTCTATTGTAAATGGGGTTATTTTTTTCAGATTATTTGTCAGTGTATGGAAATGCTAGTTGGTTTTATATCCTGCAACTGTACTGAATTCATGATTACATCAAACAGTCTTTGGTGAAGTACTTAGGATTTATATATATATTAAATTATGCCATTTACTGCTTTCTTTCAAAATTGGATTCTATTTTTTTTCTTGCCTGATTGCCCTAGCTAGGACTGTCAGTACTATGTTGAATAGAAGTAATCTTGTACCTGATCTTAGAAGAAAAGCTTTTATCTTTTCACCATTGAGTATGATGTTACCTGTGGGCTTATTATATATGGCCTCCATTATGTTGAGATATAGTTCTTCTATACACAATTTTTAAGAGTTTTATCATAAATATGTACATTTTGTCAAATACTTTTTCTACATCTTTTGAGATGATTATATGATTTTTATCTTTTAGTAGAGGCTTGGTTCACGAAATTTGTACATGGGGACACGGGGGGAGTGTCCCTCAGCCCGGCCTACACCCTTGGGGGATGTCCAACTGCTGGTTTAGGGATCAGGCCTAAACCAAGAGTTGGACATTCCTCTCGCAATCCAGGATGCTGCATGCACCAGTGACCATACTTTTCATACAGGTGAAAGGCATCTTGCTGTTGTAGGGGCAGCTACATTTTTTTACCCTTATTATAAAAAGTAGTACATAAAATGATCCTTCTGAGGCAGTAGTACCATTTTCCCCATCTTATGGGCGGAAAAACTGAAGCAGAGAGAAGTTATTGGCTTTATCACGCAGTTGTAAGTGTCAGAATCAGGGCTGACCACAAAATGTGCAAGCCAGAGTCCATGCCTGTCACTGCTGCATCATCTTGTTTTTTCAGTGTTAGAGTAGCCTTGCCAGGTTTTAAGTTTTAAATATAGGGTAGGGTCCCTAGGTCTGCCAGCAATCAGGGACGATCTGTGGGACAACCGGTGGGCAGGGTGATTGGGAGGCCCCTGCTGGCACCTGCCTTGGCTGGCAGCCTGGTACCGCCAACTGGCTTGCCCTGCCCCCCAATCACCGCCCACCCCCTGATTGCCACCTCTGGTCGCCTTCCTTAGGGCGAGGGGTGGGGAAGGGGGGTGCAGACGCTCAATGCAAGAGTTGTTCAAAGCCACTTTCCATATAGATTCTCTGTCTGATCATTATTGAGAGTGAGGTATTAATGTCTCCAACTATTATTTTATTGCCATTTATTTCTCCTGTTACTTCGATTAGTATTTGATTTTAAGTGCCCCAATGTTGGGTGCATAACTATTTACATTTGTCATATATTCTTGATAGATTGACCCTTTTATCATTATGTAATGACTTTCTTTGTCTCTTGGTCATTTTTAGCTTAATCTATTTTGTCTGATATAAGTGTAGCTACCCATTTGTTTAAAATGTCTTTTTTTATCCCTTTACTCTCAGACTGTGTGTCTTTAAAGCTAACATGAGTGTCTTTTAAGCAGCATAGCATTAGATTATTTAAAATACATCTAGTCATTCTGTGTCTTTGGTTTGAAGAATTTAATCCATTTATATTTAAAGTAATTATTGGTAGGTGAGGACTTGTGCCATTATGCTCATTGTTTTCTGGTTGTGTTGTAGATCCTTTGTTCTTTGCCTCTTATCTTACAGTTTTCTTTTGTGATTTGATGACATTTCATAGCAGTATGTTTACTTGTTTATCATAATCTTTTGAGTAACTACTACAGGCTTTTCCTTTGTGGTTACTATGAGGCTTTCATATCTTATATTTATAACATCCTTGTCGGAGCACAGCTCCTTCTCTGCTAGTGGTTGTATCCCCACAGATGCTGGCAGTGGATTAAGACATGAGAAGTCGTAGGCATATAAAAATAGACATTATTGCAGACCAAGTAGCCATTGCTAACAAGGAGCCATCAGACAAAACAATTCTTCAGAGTAGCCCCACAAAGCAGCTTCACACGGGCTGGTCAGTTGCACATCTTTATACCAATTCAGACAAGAGAGGCTTCTTGCCAAATAGTGACATCAGTATTTGGGTTATAGAAAGGTATTCTTGCGCAGTGCCATTGACTGCTGTGTCATTGTCTTTGCACATGAGTCTAGCAAACTGGCCTTGAACATCCGGCGTACTCTGATTAGGGTGCCCATAATCCTATTTTAAGATGACAACTTTACTTTAGTAGCATATGTAAACTTTACATTTTTTGTCTCCTTCCTCACATTTTAGGTTATTGATATTATAATTTTTATAAAATTTTATACTGTGTATTCAATAATAAATTATTATAATTAGAATCCTGGTGCATGAAAATTCAGGCAGTGGAGTGGGGGTCCCTCATCCCGGCCTGCCCCCTCTCACAGTCCAGGAGCCCTCAGGGGTGGGAGGTGACCCGGCAATCAGGGGAAGGTGATGTCCCCATCACACCTCTGCTGCTGCCA
Source organism: Myotis yumanensis (assembly GCF_028538775.1). Taxonomy (NCBI): domain Eukaryota; kingdom Metazoa; phylum Chordata; class Mammalia; order Chiroptera; family Vespertilionidae; genus Myotis; species Myotis yumanensis. The sequence continues at coordinate 78,921,635 of NW_027223759.1, forward strand.
CTGCCAGCAGCACAAGCCTTGGTTGTCCCTGGTTACCTGAGCCTCGGGTGGCCCTGGGCAGCTGGGCAGCTGCCATCCAAGGCTTGCCTGCACCTTGGGCATTGGCTGGGTGGCCGACATCCGAGGCTTACCTGCACCTCAGGCCAGCCCTGGGAGGCTGGAGGGCTAAGGGAACTGGGGGGCTCCTGAGGCAGGCACGTGGAGTGGCCGGACCTATTTAGGGATGGGCCTGGCCATGCCGCATACCTGCTGACCCGGCGGGGCTGAGGGGACTGGGTGTGCCATCTTGTGGCTGTGGGCACTGCCATCTTTGAGGGTGGGGTAGTCAATTAGCATATTTCCTCCTTATTGACTGTGGGCACCATCATCTTCTGAGGGAGTGAAAGTCAATTAGCATATCCCCTCTTTACTAGATAGTATAGTTTTTTTAATACTTTAAAGTTAAACTATAATTGTAAGTGAACCATACACCCCCATTATAATATAAGATAATCTAACTTTGACTCTATATTTACTATTACCAGTGAGTTTTATATGTACACTTATATGTTTTTATCATATTAATAAGCATTTTTTAACTCCATATAGAAGAATTCCCTGTAGCATTTCTTGTAAAGCAGGTCTAGTGGTAATGAACTCCCTTAGCTTTTATCTGTTCAGGAATGTCAATCTCTCCTCATTTCTGGTATTCCTGGTTGTGCATTTAAACAAAACTTTAAAAAGTCTTTCAGACTTTATACATTTGTTTCAGCAGAGATAATTCTTCACCATAATATATATTATTTCTTTTGATTGTATATCACAAGTCCCATAGGCTTTCTTTACTCTTTTGCATTCTTTTTTTTTTTCTTTTTGCTTCAAAGACTGGATAACCTCAAATGACCTATCTTCTAATTTACTGACTCATTCTTCTGCTTGGTCAAGTCTAATGTGAAGTTCTCTATTGAATTCTTCAGTTTAGTCACTGAAGAATTTCTGTTGAATGTTTTTTCTTGTTGTTGTTGAGCTTCTCGTCTTGTTCTAATTTTATTTAGTTGCCTGTTTATGTATTCTTGTAGTTATCTAAACTTCTATAAGAGTAATTTTCAGACTTCTTGGTCAGACAGTTGTCTATTTCATTAGGGTCAGTTATTGAGCTTTCTTAGTTTCTTTTGATAGTTTTGATAATCATGTTCACCTGATTCTTCATGAGCCTTGATTCTTTGTGTTGCTATCTGCACATTTGAGTAAGCAGCCTCTTCTTCCAGACATTACATATTCACTCCACAGAGGCCTCCTCCAGTAGCTCATCCAGAGGCTCTGGACCACTCGCCTGGAAGTATCGTTGGGCAAGTGGAACTTGCTATCATGGTCTCTGTCTGGGCAAGGCCACTGCCTGAGATCTGAGTATGGGAGTGCCACCAGTTGGGAACAGTTGGATAAGACTGCTGGGTTGGTTCCTTGCCCAAGCAGAGCAGTGGGGAGGGCTTCACAGGTGCTCAGATTGATTGGTCAGTCTTCCTAGTTAGGCGCCATACTCAGCCATTGGGTGAGACTGCAAATTTGCTTCCTTCTCTGGGCAGGGCCATAGAGCAGGCACCATAGCCAAGACGGCTCCCTGACTGGGAACCAGAATCAGGCACAGCTGTCCACTGAGCTCTATGTTCAGACAATAAGCCAAGACCACTGACTCAACTCTGTAGATGGGAAGAGCCACTAGCCAGATTCTTTGCTTGCAGCTATAGAGTGGGCCACACAGCCTCCTGGGTGCTCTGGTCAGGAGAGAGATAGAGCTACACTGATCAGTAGACAGGGCCAGGATCCCATTTCCCTGCCCAGCTGGTGCAACAGAGCAGGCCTCGAGGCCAGAAAAGCTTGCTGGCTTGGGACCTGAATCAGGCAGAACTATGCACTGAGTTTCCTGGTCTGTGTGGCCACCAACTGGGCTCTGTAGATGGACAGAGTGCTGGGGCTGACCAAAAGACCCTGAGCAATGGATGAATGGATTACTCCGACACAACATTTGCTATGAAATAGAGGGCAAAGGGACTGCCTGGCTAAAAGAACAAGACAGCCTCGATCGCCTGCCTAGTTAGGCTTTTATTGTAACAGCCGTTTGAGATAAAGTTTATCTTCTAGATATAATCAGTAGGATAAGTAATCTTGGGAGGGCACATGTATTTGCAGTGCCCTTTAAGCAAGGACACCTAAAGATTAAGTATGAGGATTCCACTAAACACCCGGGGATCTGCACATGCACAGACTTGTTTGGAAAGGTCAGGGATAATTAGGGGCGCCACCTTCAGCACTCCCCTAAGTCAGAATTCCGATAAACAGGGTGGGCAGCCTTCTGCACACTTCCCTTTTCTCAGAATGCCCCCCTTACAAACTTTCCAACCAAGTCTCATGCTTGCCCACAGACAGGGCTGTTGCCTAGGCTCTCTGATTAAGAGCAGTTATAAGCTACACAGCTTTCTGGATTCTCAGGCTAGGTTTCCTAGTCAGGTGAGGCTAGGCACTATTCCAACAGTAGGCGGAGCTACAGATTTGTTTCCTGGCCCATGCAGGGAGGCAGACTTGTGCCAAACCAACATGGCTCATTCTCTGGGGACCCAAATCAGGTGGAACTGTACATCAAGTAACCTGGCCAGATGGAGTCACCTGCTTTACTCTGTAGAGGGACAGCCATTACCTAGAATCTCTACTCTGGTGCTGCTGGAAGGAGAAACTTGGTCTGCCCAGATCCAGATTCCAGCTGCTGCCCCCTTCTCTATCCCAATGTGATGGCCAATATCAAGCCCCAGAGAGTCTCCCTGAAATCCTCATGGCACAGGACCCACGTAGACTTCCTAGGAAATGACCTGCAGTGCTGGAGAATCTGGGTGTCTGCCTTGGGCTCTTTTCCCAACTAGAGAAACCATAGGCCCTGTGGGCCCTCTCACCGTGATACTGTGACGCCCTGAGGAAGAGGTGATGGGGTCAGTGTTGCTATTCCTGTTACCCTGCTGATGTCATCCTTCCCGGTCTCTGTGATCCCATCTCGCATCCTGGGATTTTCACAGTGAGATCTTATTTATGGGTAGTTGCCAGTTGGTCCTTTTGTGAGGGGGACTGAAATCAGAAATGACCTGGGTCACCATCTTAATGATGACACCATTAAGGTAAATATTTCTTATTGCAGTAAGATTATAATCTTTGGTTGAAGACCATGCCTTTTTCTGTCCACTTATGTGTATTTTTTTAATCAGTCCCCTGTCCTACATGCCCAATTAATATTTTCATTCCTTTTACTTCTGAAAAGTGGATCTTAGCCCTGTACACTCTTTGCCAACTTAGAGCTTGCCATTTCATAATGAACACAGCCACATAGAACTACCTAGAACTGATCAATTAAACAACCAACATGAAGGTGTCTTCTTTAGGGTAAGTGGTTATTCAGATAAATTGGAAAATATCAACCATATTCAACATCTTTAAATGCATATATTTTGCTTTTTAAAAGGTCTACCTTTTGCCTTTGGGGTATTTTCAAAATATAAACAGTTGAAGTGAGATGAAAAGAAAAAATCATTAAGAGTTCACTGGAACTCTTGATCTGGCGAGCAATAAGGGAAGAGTAGGTGAGAGAGTGAGGATCAGGTGAGGGATGGGGCAATGCTGTGAGTTTTAGTGATGGAAACTTTTCCTTCTGATTGATCAGTGCCTCCCTGGAGCCACAAGCTAAGGAGATGAGAGAAGAGCCAACAAAATGCACCCAAGTTTAGGGCAGCTCCCTAACTCCCACACTGCTAGGGTGTAGGTTTACCTTAAAGTTTCTGAAATGGATGAGCTTGACCCTGGGCTGCTATGTGCCAGCCGTGGAGGTGGCCCCAGCCGTGCCCTGTAGACCTGGTCTCTCATTGAGAAGGACCGCTGAGCAGCAGGAGGAGCAGGGAGTGAAGTCTCAGTGTGCTGAGTGACACCGGGCCGGGAGGACGGGGCCACCTGGCAGTGCTGTGTCATCCTGCAGGATCACGGCACCTGTCCGACATGGGAACACATGGAGAATGTGCAGCAGGGATCCTCCCTCCTGCATAAGCACTGGAAAGGACAGTAACCTGTCTGCGGCACAGGAAGTAGCCTCTCTCAGAGGGCATGGCACATTCTGAAAGGTCACAGGACTCCTGCAGGGCAGGACTTTCAATGATGAGATGTCCTGAATGAGGCTGGTTTGGGATCAAATGAGAGCAGAAAAGGTGTGACAGAACCTCCAGGGTTATGGCAAGTCATGGTTTCCCCTCCATAGTGTACCCTCCACAGCCTCCTTTTTCTTTGTTTCTTGACACAAACCCTTTACTCTTACCAATCAGAAATGCCTTCACTCACAGAGCACGGCCTGGGTTTTCCTTTAACTATTCCACTCTGTATGCTGTTTCTCGGTTCAGAATGGACTCCACTCTCACCACCCCTCCCCTGCCACTCCTCTTCATGCAGTTAGCACATTTGGAGCACTGGGATTCAGTGGTGAGTGCATTTCCACAGAAGCTGTGGTTTGCAAGTGCCCTGGGGGACAGAGGGATGTGCTCATGAAATGCTGTAGGGGCAGCGTAGGGAGGGGCCAGACATGCTGGGTCAGGAAATTGGGGAAGGGCTAACAGAGGAACTAAGGCCTCAGTGTAAGTCTAGGCAAGTTAACAGGAGTTTACAGGTGGGCAGGGGGAGAATCAATGCAAGGCAGAAGAAATCGCCTGTGCGGAGATGTGGAGGCACGAGAAAGCCTCTCTCCTCCTTACAGCCCTATTTCTAAATCCATATGCTTTGAAAGTTCTGCTGGAGTAAAAACACCCGTCCTCAACCTCCTCCTACACCGTGCTCCCTGGGTCTCAGCCTGTATTGTGTGTCACTTAGGAAGTGTGCTAGTTCTTTTTTCATGCCTGCTTCTTCTCCCTCCCCTCCCCTCCCCTCCCCTCCCCTCCCCACCCCTCCCCTCTCCTCCCCTTACCTTCCCTGGCAGACTTTGAAATATTGCTTAGATAAGTTGAGATGACCAGAGGAACTTATCTCTCCATTTTAATGAACCACAGTTTGTTGTTGTTTGTTTGGTTTTGCTTCAGTTTTTGTTTTATCTCTTCTTGTTGACAGTGAGACCTCAGATGTGGTTCCATCTTGGAATTTTCCATTCCCTTTAGCCAGGGTTCCTCAAACTTTTTAAATAGGGGGCCAATTCACTGTCCCTCAGACCGTTGGAGGGCCGGACTATAGTTAAAAAAAAAAAAAAAGTATGAACAAATTCCTATGCACACTGCACATATCTTATTTTGAAGTAAAAAAACAAAATGGAAACAAATACAATATTTGCATTTGCATGTGGCCCGCGGGCCGTAGTTTGAGGACCCCTGCCTTTAGCTGTAGAGAATAGTGTTATAGAGATACCCTTTAGCCGAGGGACTGATATTTCCACATTGTTTCATGGGGGTGAGTTTTTAATTCTCCAATGCCAACCCCTACCCAAACTCTGAGTTACTTAATGGGAGACACCTTTCTTCCTGTTCTTTGTTTCCTCCCAAAACGAGATGTTTCCCAAATAGGTATCAATTGCTTTGGGAAGGAAGAACAAATATGTATGGAAATAGAACTCTAGCATACTTAACAAAGCAAGACATCAATATAGCCTGAGCCCTAGTGAGCAAGATGTGGGTAGGAGGTTGAGGAGTGGGTGTTTTTATTCCAGGAGAACTTTCAAGAGCTCACAGCTGGCGTTGCACAAACCATCCTCGCACCCATAACAATGAGAAGTCTCATGACCGACATGGCCAACTGAATGCCTAAGGGGCTGAGCCAGAAGAAGGAATAAGCAAAGTGGACTCCACTCTGCTGCCAGCTGTGCCCCTAGAAATGCTGGTGAGCTTAGATATTTTAAGAAACTGGAAGTGCAGACTTTTGTATACAACCTCACAACTGTTCAAGGTTGGCACCCGATTCCAACTATTTTATGACACTGGGGAAGCCCAGTAAAATATCTGTGGGTCAGATCTGGCCTGCACCCTGCTTTTCCACCTTTGCTCTAGGGATGGTGGATTGAGTTTAAAATATGGGACATGTTCTCAGAACGCCTGGGCATCAGGCTTCACAGTCATAGTCATGGTGGAGCCAGGATGTATTGCTGTATTCATTATTTTAACAAAAATTCATTGAACACCTACTGAGGACCAGATCTTGTCATGTCATAAGGAGACACAATATGAAGAAACAATTGTGCAGTCGAGTAGTAAATGGAACAGAAATATTTACCAGCAGCCGTTCTCAGAGGAAAGAGCAATGAACACTATGTGGGGTGTCAGGGAAGCTTTTCAGAGGTGGTAACAGCTAATCTGGACCCGGAGGGATGAATAGGAGTTTTTAGGATAACAAGTTTCTAAAAAAGCAATTTGTGGACTACTTTCTGATTTATATTTAGATCAACCCCAGGTCCTGGCTTTAATCACAACTATAAAATCATGAAATTGATTTAACCTGATTTGGTCTTGTTTGGCCTTCCCAGTTCCTTCCAACAATATCAGTTTGACTCATTGAGTTCTGCAGGAAAGCTGAAGCCAGCGAGGAGAGCCGCGCGGGTTGCATTCTCTGTGGCTGTGACCTTCAGCAACTTCTTCCAGGTTCTTATCTGGGGAGGAATCTAGTTAAGCTGAATCAAGAAAACTGATGAAAAATGAACACCCTAAGTCTGTCTAAGATTTGTTTTAAGGATTTTAACAATAAATGGAGGTTCAAAACCTGAACATAAATCAATATTATATTGAAATACACTAGGGGATTGAAATGTAAATTCAGGAATGCACCTTATAGCATGCAACATTCAGGCTGAATATTTTTTCATATTTCAAGCACATAAGAAAACTTGATAATCCTGGATTTAGTGAATTTCATGCAATAACTGTTTATCATAGTAACCTTAAAAGCTCCCCTAGTAAAAATTGTTATTAAGTATTACATTTTCTGAGTTTGGATAAATGTGAGGATTTGGAGATGCAAGGGACAGAGCACACTGGGAAAGGCAGGGCGATGCTTACCTGGGGTTGAGTGTGCAGATGGAGGGTTAATTTCTTGGCCCTGGAAGCCTGGACTGTCTGTTGCTATCAGTGGATGTCACACCAGGGAAATCTTATTCTGAGCGTGAAAAGATTTAGTAAGCCTCATTCTGACATGAAAGACCGGTGTTTCCAGGAGTGAGAAGCAGTTCGTCTTTGTGTCTTTGTTCTCCCACCTCTCTTATCCTGAGGGGGTGCTGTCAGAGACTGCCCTGACTACCCGGGAGGGGGCCACTTTCTGGAAAGGCTGTGACTGGCGACCTGCCCCCTTATCTAGAGACTTCGGGACAATCTCCAGCCACCAGGCTGCACCGAGGAAGAATATTGTTGAGTCTTGGCTACACAGGCAAGGGAAATATGGGAGGACAGGGTGTCACCAAGGAAGCACATAGAAGCATCCAGAGTCTCTCAGAACCCACCCAGAGCGGGCTGAGCCTCCATGAGGAGAGAATGTGAGGCAGGTCTAAAGCTCAGTGCAGCCTGCGATGGTCAGACGCTGGACACCAATGGGATTTGGCCTTCGGCTGTGCCGACCCAGCTGCCGCTGCTAGAAATGTGCCAGCACTCGGCTCCCAGCTGTTCCCAGCCAGATCGGGGGATGGAAATGACTCTCCCCAGGGCAAGATGTTCTCCTAGCCTGATGCTCAGATGTAGAGATTGGGAGCCTGGTTTCCCCAGAACAGTTGGGACTGGCTTGAAGGACAAAAAGATATCCCCCTCACCCACCTACCACCACTGCGATATACACACACACACAGGCCCTAAAAAACCCTGAGGAAATCTTCAGACAAGTAAGGTGGTAGAGCATCTTTGTGAGGTTGGGAAACCAGGGAAATGTCACCAAGTCTCTTGTGCATAAAGCCATCCTATATAATAAAAGCCTAATATGCTAAGTGTCTGGTCATTCGGTCAGCCTTCAACCAACCAAAGTGTAATATGCTAATGATATGCTAAGGCTGCTCAACCACTTGCTATGATGTACACTGACCACCAGGGGGCAGATGCTTTGACCCATAGGTTAGGTTGCTGCTGCGTCAGGCTGATCGGGACTGAGACGGGCTGGACGTGCCCTGGAGCCCTCCCGCGGTCCCTCCCCGGCTGGCCAACCTCCCTCATCCCTCCCTGGCCCCAATCCTGCATCAGCAGGGTCCTTTGGCCTGGCCTGGGCCCTCTTGCAATCCAGGCTGAGGGACACCCCTCTCCCCCGAGTGCATGAATTTCGTGCACCGGGCCTCTAATCTTCTTATGATCATATTGTAGCAGCCTTTAAAGCAATTTGTATCCCTTACCAGGGTCAGTTTTTACCAATCACTGTCAGCCTCATGTCTCAAAATTAAGAACATAATGTCTTTTTTCTCCAAAATCTTGGAAGTCAGACCCTTCACCTGCACGGAGGCCCACTGGGATGAGGCTGTAGATGGGGTCCCTACTGATTCCCTGGCCACACAAACACTGCCTTCTGCCTTATCCTGTGGCTGATAAATCTCTACCTTGGCATACGGCACAGGTAGGAGGATGAAGGACCGAGAGAACTTACCTATAAAGTAATGCAAAGTAAAAGGAGCAGTGGGTGTGTGGGGGGTTTCATTAGAGAAGTCGGCCATGCAGATCTGTCACCTTATGGTGTGCTGTGTAGAGGCTGCAAGGTGCATTTCTAAAACTGTGTAGGGGGAAGGCTGGCCTTGGTCAAAACTAGAGTTTTCCAAATAGGTATCTGTAGTTACATTAATAATAAAGCTTTGAGGCCATACCTCATTAGCAGACAGACCTCATCTCGCTGAATCTGTCTTGTAAGCCCCTAGTATTATTGCTTTTTTACAAATGGGGAAGTGAAATTTCTGGAGACCACTGCCTCTTCTTAGCCAGGGTTTTTCTCCTGGTCCCAAGACCAGTGGGTCCGAAGTACCCACTGCCTGCCTAGGGCCTTATCTTCAACTGTCATTTTCTCTACTTCCTCCAGGGCTGTGCAAGGGAAGGACATTGCAAGCTTTCAGCACATCAGCCAATTAAAAGGCATTTAACGGTCTGTTTGGACTTGGCAATGGGCTACACTTTGAACAAATCAAGTTAAATACACTTGGGTGGCATCCTAATAATCTGAGTTGTGAACAACACATTGTGGGGATAACTGCTATTTTCCTGACTACGGACAATGAATCTAATAACCTAGTCACATGATCAAATCACTTTCCCTAGAACATGTTCATGCCAGGAAATGACAGTCAGAATATTCCAAGATCATGTGATTTATGCTCCTGGTTTCCTGATGCTCAGATGGGTTCGCGCCTGGTGCAACATTACGCATTACGCAGTCTGTTAGAGCAGACTGGAACCCAGGCATCCTGACTCCCAGTGTCTTGCCTTTCCCACCACACTCTGGGGCCATACTTTGAAATTTACCTGAATTCAGGAAGAGGGATGAGAAATATTTTTTCAGCCCAATGGGCAGCTTTGGGAAATGATTTAGGTGGAATGGACTGACTGGAAACATCCAACTTCAAGGAGGCACATTGGGGAGAACCAGAAAGGCAGGAGGGAAGAGAAATCATGTCTACCGAGACCCGAGTTGTCTTCGTTCAAGTCCCCGCTTCACTGCAGTGTGGTTGGCTGACCTTGGGCAGGTTCCTGAAACTCAACTGTCCATCTGGACAACTAAAGGAATGGAAACGAGTCTAAAACACCATGCACATCGACGCTCAGGGTGGAAGCTGAACAAATGCTGCAATTCCTCCTGTCTCTTCCAGCGGGGAGGGGCCTGCAGCTGGCTGGCAGGGAACAGGGGCACTGCAAAAGTGATCTGTTTGCTTAGCAAGAATATTCTTGAAAAACTGGTTGAGGAAATGAGGTATTAGGCCCAAGTAGACTATATTACATCAATTTCTCTTCACTATCGACTTTTTTGTTGTTTTTGGATTTTCCTGGGAGTTTATATTTCTGAGGAGTCTCTGGGGATATTTAGCTCTAAGTAGATCCTTGCAGGCTTTTAGTTCGGTGACTCGGAGTGAATGATTAAGCAAGAATATGTGGTGTGTGAGATCCGCTGGCATTGGATGGGTTGCAGGCACCCTGAATTCAGCTCTCTCTCTAATCTGGCGGTTACTTTGAAGGGAAGGGGACTTGGCTGGATCACAGAATCCTTTTTGTTGTTGTTAATCCTCACTAGAGGATATTTGTCCATTGATCTTTCAGAGAGAGTGGAAGAGAGAGGGAAAGACAGAGAGAAACATCCATGTGAGAGAAACACATTGATTGGTTGCCTCCTGCACGCATCCTGACCAGGGCTGGGGGTGCAGAGAAGCCTGCAACCAAGGGACATGCCCTTGATTGGAATTGAACCCGGGACCCTTAGGCCCATAGCCTGATGCTCTATCCTCTTAGCCAAGCCTGATCACAGAATCCTTTGAGAAGCTGAGCAAGATGTAGGGTCTCTCCCACACACAGAAAGCAATTTTCTTATAACCTCAACATGTTCAGTGACCCTGCAAAGCCTATCTATTAACTTTCTTAATTAAGAAACGAACCCTAAGCAAAGATTTAATCCATGATGATGAACTGCACCATCACTTTCCTTTCACCTTTCATTCATTCACCTGTCCTGGACACTTTCCATTTTATACCCTTCTTTCCTTCAGACCTGTTTTGAAACCTTACCAAATATGCTAGATCCCCCCGAATGTCCACCTTAATAAATTAAAAGTACAAGTCCCCCTAAACAACAGAATTATTTTCAGCTTTTCCTTTATATGATTGCTCTTTCCTCCCAAGTACTAAATATTGAATTGGAGAGAAAAAGGAATAAAGGATTATGTCATAGGCATCATATTGCATAATAGGTATATTCAAGGCAATTTTAATGTGATGAAAATCAGAATTTTAAAATGGAATGTGTTGTGCATTTTTATATGAGATGCATGCATATATTTTCCAATAAGTCTTGCTCATTTTTCATTGTTATCTTTGATGTTGTTCAAGGCAGACATTGAGGTCCTTGAATTAACATAAAAATCTCAGAATAATACAACAGCAAAATACCATTAGCATTAGTGCTGCAGCAGAATTTGTCGTAAAAACAAGGGGATCTGAAATGAAAGAGATAATCTGCAAGCCAATGCCTTCAATGCAGTATGATCTCCTCATTATAACGTGATGCCCATGGCAAAAAGAAAAATAACTCACTGTGTTAATTCCACATCAAAACAGATGTGAGATGCACGTGTGCCCTTGTGCAGCTCAATGGATTAGCACGATTGATTGCTCGCTGAGCTTCCAGACTGTTTATTTTAGTAGCTAAATTGTGCCGCTATTCTCTGGCCAGGCTGCTGAAACACTGAGGGCCCACAGGATATATTATTCATCTGGTACCCCTCAGAAGCAGTTCCCTGAGATATCTTCGTCCTGGCCCTAATTAAGAGGGACCATTCAACCTGTTCTGCCAATGGTCCTGACGTGTTCTGGAGCATGTTTGCATTATCGAACATCCACCTCAAAAGATTCCCTTGTTCCCCTTCCCAGTCAGTGCAGCATAACCCCCAGCTCCCCAGCCACAGGCAGCCACTGATCTGCTTTCTGTCACTGTGGATTAGTGGTGCCTTTCAAGAGTTTAATATAAATGGAATCCTATAATACATACTCTTTTGTGTCTGGCTTACTTTGCTTAGCATGTGTTTGATACCCATCCATGTAGCTGTGTGTATAGGAAGTTTTTCCACGAGGACTTTAGGTTTGTTGATTAGTGATTGGATGTCATGAGTTCTTCCTCAAAGGCATTCACAGAAAATCTGCCGTTAGTCAATGGCCAGCGTTTTGATTGCAGATGCATTTATCTCAGTCAATGTTCCCAGAGCTTGTAGTTATACAGTGGTGCCAAGTGGGAGGATGTGTGTGTGTGTCTTTAACTAGATTTTAAGGAACATAGATAAATAGAAGAGTTAGAACAAGAGCTCTGGAGTTAAATATATCTGGGTTTCAATTCAGTCTATGCTGCTCACTATTGTCATGACCTTGGACAAGTCAGTTCATCACTCAAGCTCTGATATCTCCTCTGTGAAAAGAAAATAAAACCCATATTTATTTCTTGGTGGTTGTGTGTATGTTTTAGAGTTAAGTGAGTTAGCATATATGAAGTACCATGTATTAAATTTGCCAATAATAGCTTCTTAATTATATCACTCCTTTATAATTTTTTGCCCAATATTTTTACACTTCTTTGCTTCTCTCACAATACTTAGAGCACTTTTTTGGCTTAATAATTTTTCATTGGCTTTTATTTTCAAGCATTTTGATAATTGCCTTCAGTCATTTTTGCTGTACTTGTATACTGTTACACTATAAATAGGATCAATTTTCTCCTTTTTAAAATTATATAATTAAAAACCAACAGTATTTGCATGGCATGAAAAAACTTTTACATTTCCACATTCATTCATAAAATACTGTACAAACCCATGAGAAACTAAAATGGGTAAAGCTGTGTGGAGAAGCATACACAGTTGTAAAAGAGGTACAGTAAAGCCACTGCCATGCCTGTTGTGTTAGAAATCATAATAACCATTATCAAAGCCAGTCCAGTTCTGCAAGGGCTACTACACTGTGTGACCTTAGAGAGGTCACATGAATTCTGTAGGTCTCAGTAGGTAAAATGAGGGATTTGGCAAGGAACCAGGAGTCCTTTCTGTTTTAGTTTGGTTAAACCTAATACATAAGATATAAATGAATGTAACAGAAACCTTTAATAAGAAAAGAAGGAACGAAATGAATAAGCAAAACTGTATATCCATGAAAAGAAAAAATTCAACATTATAAAAATGTTAATTCTCCTAGAGCCAATTTAAAATTTAATGCATTTCAATCAAAAGCCAACAGAGTTTTTATAGAACTTGCCAAGCTGATTATACAACATACCTGAGAAGTTAAAAGTGGTCTCCAATAGCCAAGGTAACTTTGAAAATTAAGAACTCCACAGAAGTCTTGGGTGGAAAAATCATGTATGATACTTCAGAATATACTAAAAAACTGTAGTAATTAGAACAATGTGGGTTGAACCAAGAAGAGATAAATTAAATGATGGAAGAGAAGTCCAAAAACAGGTCTATGATTAAGTGGGAATTTATTTTATGATAAAAGCAGTAATGAGGAATAATGAACTATGCATAAATGATTGGAGGATATTTGGCAATTCATTTGAAAATAATAATAATAATAATAATAATAATTAGAGCCTTACCTCACCACAAAGAAATACATTTTACATGGGTTAGTATCATAAATGAACAAAAACTATATAAATAGTAAGAAAATACAAAAGACTTTTTTAAATCTCAGTGTATTTGATGTTTTCTTAAACAAAGCATTAAAATAAGACATCACAAAGGAAAGGATTGTTAAATTTTATTACCTCAAAATTAAAAAATTTTGTTGACCATATATCCCATAAACGTAGGCAAAGGTAAATAACAGACTGAAACACTTTAACATATGTAACAGCAAAGGATTAAAATCTAAAGTATGTAAATAATTCCTATGAATTAGAGTTTTGAATTTGTTATGAGTTAGAAAAATTGAGAGGGAAGACGGGTGGAAATAGGCAATTGACAAGAGAAGAAGCGCACATAGTTAAGAAACGTGTGAAAGGATGCTGACCTCACTACTAATCAGGAAGTTAAAACACAAAATATCTGTTTCCGCCCAATATACTGGCATAAGTAAAATTGTGCTAATATTAAGTGCTGTCAAAGATGGAGTTTGCTACCTGCGAAATAGTGTTATTTTAGGCAATGGATGTGGTGGACATTCTGTAATGCATGCAGAAAAGTATGAAAAATGGTAGAGAGAAACAAATAATCTCATGTCCTGATATTAAAAATATAAGTCTCATGCATTGCTGGTAAGATTATAAATAAATACAGCAGTTCTTGAGTGGCAATTTAATAGTAAAAACATCTACCCTCTTACCTAGCAAGCCCATGTATCCATATTTACTTTAAGGAAATGTTTACTCATGTGCAGAGGGTGACATGTAAAACGTTAGGACTATTTCAATAGCAATTCTACTAATTTGTAGAAACAGCCAAAGTGCTCATCAAAAAACTATGTAATAACTATGCTATCCAATATTATGCAACAGTTTCTAAAGAATCAAGATAAACTATATCTACTCACTTGCATATATATGGAAAATATGTGCCATACTACCTTTAGGGGAGGGAATAGGATGAGGGATGGCCAGTGACACTTTATCTTTCTTGTAGAGTTGGGGTTCTTTACAGTGAGAATTTATTCATACGTTACTTACATAGTTGAAAATGCATTATTTAAATTAAAGATAAATTAAGGTAATGATACCAATCAATGGTAGGAAAATGTTATAAATATTAAGACTATGTGGACATACCAATGCACACAGGCAAGCACACGCACACATTTGTAATGATAGACTCCTGAGAATGTGTAACATATTCCTAGGGACTCTTAAAACAACAAGCATGTATTGCAACGGGCATTCCGTTAGTCATCAGGGGTGGGGAACGTCTGGCCCGAGGGCCGTATAAGGCCTAAGAAATCATCTGGTCTGGCCCTGCTAAGGCAACCACAGACGGGACTCAAAATTCAATAAATCTAGGAGCTTTTTCATAGCAACATAAAGTTCTATTACGTGAATTATATTAAGCGAATGATGTTATAAATATCCAAATGGCCCTTGGCAGAAAAAAAGGTTCCTCACCCTTGGTCCAAATCATCAAAGGCTAAGCTATCTATCCTCAGTAGAACCTTGTAGGGGGAAGTGTGAGGGAGAGGGAGGATAAAAGTGTTTCAGAGACCTCACCCAAGGGGAGAGGAGGAAGAGAGAAGGAGAAGGTATTTTTAAGGTCTTAATTTATGAGGCTAGGCTAGGGAAATGCAAAGGTAGAGGAAATACTGTGCCTCAGTGGGGAAAATAGTTGGTATCATGTTTCCTCCAAATGTGAGGGGATATGTGTATAAGGCAAAATTATAACACTGGACATTTACATTAACAAGGGGGAAAATAAACTAATAGTCATTTAAACCAAGAGAAATATTGAACTGGAAAAAGATGAAAGAAGAACATATCACAGGAGATCTAAAGGAAGATGGAAGGGAAGAAATTAGGTGCTTCAACAGGACACTGCACTGTGTACAGATGGGAAGGGAAATAGGACCAGAGAGAGCTGAGTCAGAGATGCTTGGGTTCTGTTAAATAATAGCACCTGGTGTTAAGCTGTTTATTTTTTTTAAAAAAATTGTTGAAATGATAAAGAAAGGGGCAAATAAATGAATGGGTAATGACACCTGAGACATGCCAATATAAAGGACAAGCATGGAGGAATTACAATAGATAAGGTAAATTTTTAAGGTTAAAAGCCTTATACAGATAATGAAGGACATTAGGTGATAAAAAAATTGCACATCATGAGTAAAAATTTAATGCTCATAAAATTGTATGCACCATATACCACAGCAGTTATATATGAAAAACAAAACTTAAGTGCAAGAACAAAAATTTTAAAAATACTTTTACAGAAAGTGACTTCAGGACACAAAGGTATAGATTCTTTCACAATTGGGCAACTTTATAGACAGATAAAAGGTACAACATAAAGAAACAACGATATAATCAATAATCTTGATGTAATAGCTGTGTACAAAACCCTACATTGTGTAATAAGGCACATCCATTGTTTTTGTATATCTACAGAACCTTTGGAAAAGTCACTTATGCCTTACACAGGACTCTGTGCCACTGAAATAAGCTACCAGCCTATTCGCTGTTTCTATGAGGGTTTTTTAAGATTCTACATAAGCATGAAATCTTATAGTATTTGTCTTTGTGACTTACTTCATTTTAGTATAATGCCCTCAAGTTGTTTTAAATGGCAGGATTTCCTTTTTTTATGGATGAATAATATCCCATTGTGCATATACATCAACTTTTCTTTATCCATTCATCCACTGATGGACACTTAACGTTGTTTCCATGTCTTGGCTATTATAACGAATGCTTCAGAGAATATAGATGTCCCTTTGAGACAGCAATTTCATTCCCTTCAAATGTATACCCAGAAGTGGAATTGCTGGATCACATGGTGGTTCCCTTTTTGAATTTTTTGAGAAACCTTCTTCCTGTTTTCCATACTGTCTGCACCGATTTTTTTGGTACACATTTCCACTAACAGTGTACAGCGTTCGCTTTTCTCCACATCTTCCCCAGCATTTGTTAATTCTTGTCTCTTTGATAAAGGCCATTCTAACAAGTGTGAGTTGATACTTAATTGTGATTTTGATTTGCATTTCCCTATTGACTAGTAATCTTGAGTAACTTTTTATATATCTGTTGACCATTTGTATGTCTTCCATGGGAAAATGTCTATTCAGTTCCTTTAATCAGATTGTGTGTGTGTTTTTCTGCTATTGAGTTATGTGAGTTCTTTGCATATTTTGGATATTAACCCCTTATCAGATACATGGTTTGCATATTTTTTCTCCCATTTAGTAAGATGCCTTTTTACTTTGTTCGTAGTATCCTTTGCTGTGTGTATATTTTTAAAATAGTGTCTGGTATGTAGTTAGCACTTTATAAGCTATAACTGTGATTATTATTCCAAAAACTGGATCCAAGTATCAGGGAGCAATCTGGCAGTAGAAATAGGCTTGAGAGTTGAAGGATGGAGGGATGTTTTTGTTTTAATTATAAACCATTAAGCAGTATTTGACTTTGAAACTTTTATGTATTTTACTTGGATAAGATAAAATTGATTGACATGAAATTAACTGGCAGCCAAAAATTCAAAGGAAAACTGTGAGCATAGGGTTATGATTAGTGTAATAACTATTTGAGTAAAAATTAGAACAAAGAAAAATTAATCAGTACCATTAAAGGCAGGGAAGTGAAAACATCAACACAATCATCCCCAACAAAGAAATTTAAGCAAGCCTACGTAGGACAAAAAGAGTAAGAATGCAAATAAATGATGCTAGGAATTAGAAAATAGTGTGACGTAAAGATAAGGAGAGTTCTACACCAGGAACACTGGACACATGATGTTCTGAGGACGATGGGAGCGGAAGAGCATTTCAGGAGAAGGTAGGAAACTTTAGGCAAACAGGGAGCACAGAACAGAAGCCAAAGGGGCAGAGCTTCTTCAGTGCCCAAACGAGGCAGCAGTCAGGCTGCACAGATCATTCTCATCCTCATTTCCAGTATTTCACATGGAAAGTTTCCCAACTCATCTATAAAGGTTAGGATAACCAGACAGGGCCACTTGACAAGGAGAGCCTGCCTGAACACAAAGGGTAAGTCTCTAATTTATGAAACCCTGATGGGAAAAAATATAGAGCTAACCATCGAAAAATATCACTCTGCGGAGCCTTGTCTTTCATTCTAAGTCAGTCTTTCCCTACGAAACTGTTCCTGTGAACAACCAAACTGCCGCTGGTTTTGGTGGCCTGACGCCACTGTGAACCACAGAGGAACTTCAGCGGCTCCCCAAGGTGTGCTTTGCTGGGTGATCTGGGTGGTTATAGTTTTACTAGAGGCCTGGTACACGAAATTCATGCATGGGGGTGTGGGGGTCCCCTCAGCCCAGCCTGCACCCTCTCCAATCCGGGACCCGCCTCGGGTGATGTCTGACTGCCGGTTTGGGCCTGATTCCAGGGATCAGGCCTAAACTGGTAGTCAGACATCCCTCTCACAATTGGGACTGCTGGCTCCTAACTGTTCACCTGCCTGCCTGCCTGATTGCCACTAACTGACCCCCCTGCCAGTCTGATCACCCCTAACTGCCCCCCCCTCCAACCTGGTCACCCCCTACTTCCCCCCCACCAGCCTGGTCGCCCCCAACTGCCCCCCCCCCCGCTAGACTGGTCGCCCCTCACTTCCCCCCTGCTGGCGTGGTCACCCCTTACTGCTCCCCCCGCCCCGCCCCCCCCCCCCCCCCCCCCCCCCGCCGACCTGGTCGCCCCATGCAGCCTGCTGTTCAGTCATTTGGTCGTCCCTCACTAACCCCCTTGCCGACCTGGTCACCTCATGCAGCCTGCTGTTCAGTTGTTTGGTCGTCCCTCACTAACCCCTTCCTGGCCTATTCGCCCCAGGCAGCCTGCTGGTCGTTACTGTTACTGTGATGGTATCCCAGACAATTTGCATATCCCTCTATTATTAGTATAGATTAGAGAAAAATGTGCCTCACCATCCCCTATTGCTAGTGGGAGTGGGATTCATGGCCCCTGGAAGAAGCACTTCCAGAGGCCCACATGGGAGGATGTGATATGGTAAAAAGGTTTATTTCTGAGGAATTACACCCCTGGATTTCCAAAGTCCCATTTCCCTGTGTTTAGTAATTCATTGAAGACATGCAGCTGGGGTTTCAGTGGAGCCAAAATCAGAGCCAGTGTCCAGCATTTCCTTTACACGATGGAGCCAGGTCCAGTTCAGCATCAGGCTAGTTGCAGTCCATCAGTCTGTTGTGTGTGTGGCCCACGTGGCTGAGGGCCACATAGACCAAAGCAGGGAATGGGAGCAAAAGAGCCCCACAAGCCCAGAGTCACACGAGTCCCAAGATAGCACAAGAGCAACGAGAGAGTGGAAGTCTTTGTTCAGGAAGTTAAGTATCTCAGATCTTCATAGATGCAGTGGCCACACCCATTCTGGCCAATGACCTCTGTTCTCAGGTGTGACTGACAGGCAGCACCTTCCCTGTCACCCCAACTTCACTGAGCATGCCTCTGTCTTCCTTTTGTCCAGTCCCCTTCCCCCCGTGTTTTTCAGGGAACATGCCTATATTGTCTGGCCTTCCCTTTGCTTCTTTCCTGTTATTAATAACTAGTTAATTACAACAGTATCAAAAGGAGTGTGTCCTTCTCAAACCAGCATCTGATGGAGTGAAGTCAACAGCGAAGTTAGACCTGTGTTGAGAAGCAGGACTTAAAACAGTCCTCATCTGGCTTTCAGTTCTAGATTGCTGTGACTACCAGCAACATTCTCTTTCTCCGCTTCCCTCGGGGGGCTCTTACAGGGACAGCACACAATTACAGTCTTGGACAGGCATGTTCATAGCCTAATGAACACATAGGTAAAATGTGTGTATTTCTATACCATGAGGAGAGGAGGGTGAAGAGTAAGCCAGCCCCCCTTAATCAATAGAACTTTATGTCACAGGTTCCAGAAGTTTAAAAATGAACTAAAAGCAAAAAAACAAAATGGCTTGAGGTTTGCTCCCTTGAACAATCACCATGAAACCTTTAGAGACTTTCATGTCCACATTTTCTTTTGTTCCTATCAAGTCCTGCAGGATTCTAGTGCATATTTGACTTCTTTTCAAATGTACATTTTTTTCTTTCAAATTTACACACCTGTGAGTAAAAGACCTACCCTTTCTGTACATCACAAACCAATTCTGGGAGCAGATGAGAACTGGTGGGACAGGGTGTCCTGAGTACACTCGGAGTTAAAGAAAGCCTTGTAATTATGATGCGTGGAGGAATGGGGTGTGAGGTTCCCAGCCCCTAGCTTAGGAGCACTCCCCACCTGTCTTCCTGCTATGTGGCGGGGACAGGGCTGGGGAGGAGGGGGGAGAGAAAGGTCAGCATATTGTTTTTAAAAATCCAGTGATGTATTAAAAGTTATAACAAATTATTGCCACGGTAAAAGTTATTCCAGTGGTACAAAGAAGTAGTGCAAAAATGGATTCTGTTAATGTAATCTTCTACATAAAAAAATAAAGGCTGCCAGAAATAACACTCCATTACCTTGTTAAAAAGAAAAGAAAAAAATCTTTGGAAGCTTGAAGATACTTGATAATAGTTGTCTGTTAGAATCCTACAGCAAGTATCTTTTTCAGTTTGAAATAGCAAAGCATTTAAATAAAAATAATCTGCTATTTAATATATGTTAAATATATTAAAATATGTGTATTTTAATGTACTTGTCAATCCAAAAAGAAAAGAAGTGGCATATCTATTGGAAAGACACATCACTGTCATTATTTCTGAATAATGTGATCAATGAAGACCAAGAATATTACTAGAAAAACTTTCTAATCAATTAAGAACATGCTCTAATGTGTAATATAAAAGTGCAAAATAATCTACACCATTTTTACATACCAGCAATTACTAATTATAAAATTAATAGGAGAAATCCATTAATAGTAACAACAACAAACACCATAAAATGCCTATAAATTAGTTCCTTTGAGAACTCTGTAAATCATATGTGAGGCTAACTATAAGATTGTAATGGATGGTAAGAGATATAAAATATGTATGGAAAAATATAATTTCATGGGAGGGGAGAATCTACAGTGTAAAGATAACAATATTAATTCTCTAAATTGGTGGAAATTAAGCCATATATTATTAGGCTATGTTATGGACATTGACAAGAATGAAAATATTTTGAAAAAAAAAGATATGAAGGGATGACTTGCCTACCACATTTCAAAAAAAATTAAAATGCTATAAGAAAGCAGTGTGATATTAGCTCATAAGTAGAAAGGTTGAAAGCTACAAAATGTTTCCAGAAATAATGTTTAAATGGGAGTTTTGTTTATGATAGATATATTTTAAGTTAGTGGAGGAAATGATAGACATTCATCAATATATTTTTTAAAAGTTTATAGCTCTAACTCATACCACAAGCAAAAATACATTTCATATGGATTAAAGTTTTAAATATAAAAATATGGAAGAGAATGGTTTTATAATCTTTTTATAGGTAAGGTATTACTAAGCAATTCACAAAATCCAAAAGCCAAAAGCCAGATGAAACGACTGACATATTTAAATGCAAAACCAAACCAAACAACAACATAAACCTTACAACAGAAGACATGATAAAGTGAAGAGACAGACATCAGGCAGGGAAATTTCCCAGTATCACTGTTCATACTACATAAAGAGCCCCACGATTCAATAAGCCCATAGAAAACCGGTCAAAACCTCTGGAAAAGGAGAGGCTCTGTGCAAAGGTTCATAGCAAACGTTTCTGTGAAAAATTTGCTTCACAGGAAAAAACAACAACTCCAAATATCCAATGAACAATCAAGTGTGGTAGTAATCAGTGAGATGATACAGAAAGGGCTCCAAAAATTCTATTATGTTAAATAAAAGTTTGCTACAGGTCGCAAGAGCAAGATGTGTACCATGTCACGCAGAGGCTGCCTGGAGAAGCATTGGGGAGGTCAGGAGGCAGAAAGAGGGAGGGGGAAACATAGGCAAGAGCCTTTATTCCCATTTATTCTGGAAGGAACTGGTGAGGCGTGGTAAGCAGGCTTAGGATGGCCAGTTTGAATAATTTCAGTAGACTCTGATTTCGCTTTTCACAGTTTCAACTACTCATGGCCAACCATGGTCCAAAAATATTAAATGGAAAGTTCCATAAATAAACAATTTATCATTTTTAAGTTCTTGCCTTTCTGAGTAGTGAGCTGAAATCTCGTGTTATTGAGCCCAGGCTGTGAATCATTCCTTCTTCCAGAGCATCCACACTGTATATGATCCCTGCCCTCCGTCCCCTTGTAGCCCTCTCTGTTATCAAATGAACTGTCCTGGCATCGCGGTGCTTGTGCTCAAGACACCCTAACACTGCATCACAATGCCAGCATCACTCCCTCACTTCATCTATCACATGATCTTTGGGTCATCTCACAGCATCACAAGAAGAAGGGCAAGTGCAGTGTAATACGATATTTTGAGAGAGAGAGAAACCATATTCACATACTTTTATTACAAAATATTATTATCATTGTTCTAGTTTGTTTTTAGTTATGGTTGTTCATCTTTCACTGCGCCTAATTCATAAATTAAACTTTATCAAAGGAATGTATACTAGTATATAGGAGAAAACATAGTATATATGTATAAGCTTGGTACTATCTACAGCAAGCATGTCAAACTCAAAGGCTAACACGGGCCAAATAAAGGAGGCATGCGGCCCGTGGGCCACGAGTTTGACATGTTTGATCTACAGTTTCAGGCATCCACTGGGGGCCTTGGAACAGACCCCCCTCCGATAGGGGCACTGTATCTAGGAAATGGCTAATCCTGGGAGAAGCAGTTTTTCCAGAGCCAGCAAAGCCCCGAGATGTCAAAACGTCAGAATTACATAAAACAAAAAAAGCACAATTAATGCATCACATGTTTGGAAGTTACATACATCAGAAATGTTCTGGAAGGATGCACACCAAATATCAATAATGGTTACTATTGGAGAAAAGAATAGGACTGATGGGGGAGGGGAGAGGTGACATTTTAAAGGAGATTTTCACTTTTTCTCCGTATACTTCTGTATCGGTGGGAGTGGGTGTCCTCTTCCCCACTGGGTGCTGGGGGTAGAGTCCCTACGATATCTTGAGAAAAAGAATTTTCTGAAACTTGCACAGGAGGATGAGGAATTTTTATTTGCATGGAATTACATCCCTGGGTTTCCAAAGCCCCCTTTCCCTTCATCCAGTGCAGCTGGGGACTCAGCAGAGCTGGAAGCAAGGCCAGCATCCAGAGTTTCCTCTCCTAGTGGAGCTGGCTCCTGGGCAGCGTCAGGCTAGTTGAAGTCCATTAGCCCATGGTGTGGGGTCCAGTGGCTGTGGGCCATGCGGGCGAATACAGGAGAGCAGGAGCATGAGAGCCCCCAAAGCCAGGAGTCAAAAGAGCAAGAAAGCGAACTCCTTTGTTTAGGAGATTAATTATCTCAGATCTGTCTGTGCTTACAGTGGCCACACCCACCCTGGCCACTGACCTGTTCCCAAGTGTGACTGACAAATACCTTCGTATTTCACCCAAACTTTACTGGGCATGAGTCTGTTCTCCACCCAATTCAGTCCCTTCCCCTCGCCCTCACCCCCTCCTCCACCCCTCAGTCATCTGTGAGGAATGGACTGGTGGTTTCCAGGGGAGTGTAAAGCTGCCCAAATGACATGCCTATATTATCTGACCTTCCCTTTGCTCCTTTCCTGTTATTAATAACTAGAGGCCCGATGCATGAAATTCATGCAAGAGTAGGCCTTTCTTCCCCTGGCACTCGGGACCTGGGCTTCCTTCACAGTCTCAGCTTCATTCGGAAGGTTGTCCAGAAGGATGTCCGGAATGCTGTCCAGTCTAATTAGCATATAACACTTTTATTATTATAGATAGGTTAATTGCAACAGTATCACTTCTACATTATTCAAAGTATTATTAAAAGAATATGTTCATATATATATTTAAAAACGTAGGAGACCACTGAATGCCACTGATCCTATTTATATTCTATTGATAATTACTGTTTTATTCTTCTGACATTGAATAAATATGTATGCACCTCTGTCCCAGTGAGAGAAAATTTGCTTTGTGTTATTTTCACTTCTGCTGGAAGCAACATTAAATATATTCAAGTGCTCAGTAGACTGGCAGGATAAGCTCGTGTGTGCTGTTGTCTCCGTGGAGTGATTTGAGGAGTGACTCATTTCCCCAAAATATCTCTTTTGTTGTTGGCCACGGAGCCCACTTTCCACCCAGGTCCTTTGTTCTTTGGGTTGAGATGCTGTTTGCTCTCCTGGGTTCCTGGTAGCACTGCAAGGGGGGGAACTGCAAGCCATGATTGGTCCTTAGCACCTGGGCCTCATTACCAACAGCACCAATAAGCCAATTTAGTCTCCAGCCTCCTCCATCATCCCTTCAAAAGGCAAACAAACAAGCATAACAAAAACCCTGGGAATCTCACTTTCTCTTATTTGTTTTTGCTTCTGTGTATCTTGTTGAAGATAATTTTTAAAACTTGGAAAGGAGGCCCTAGATGGTTTGGCTCAGTGGATAGAACGTTGGCCTGTGGACTGAAGGGTCCTGGGTTTGATTTCAGTCAAGGGCACATGCCCGGATTGTGAGCTTGATCCCCAGTAAGGGGCCTGCAGAAATCAGCCGATCAATGATTCTCTCTCACTGATGTTTCTAACTCTCTCTCCCTCTCTCTTCCTCTCTGAAGTCAATAAAAATATATATTAAAGAAAAAAACTTGGAAAGGAGTTGAAAAGGGTCGCATGGGGATGGATGTTTAATAAACCTTTGGTGGAGGAATGGAGGAAGCTGAAGGAAAGGGAACTTGGACATTAGAAAGGCCCTTCTGCTTCTGGAAGGGGGAGGAGGGAGCTGGTGTGGAAGAGGGGCAGGAAGCGTGGGTTTTATGGGTGGTGCCTGGGGCTGAAGCAGGAACAGGAGGGGAGCGTCAACATCCCTAGGCATGGAATCTGAAAATTGGGCCTGAGCACCAGATAGAGTAAATAAATGCCTATGTGTTTGTCAGCAGCCACAGGGCAAACCTAGTGATAAGCATGTGTGCCACTGAAATTATACAAGGGAGAGATTTGTTCTCCGTGTGAGGTCACTGACCAGCAGCCTCACGTCACCTGGCAACACGTTAGCAATGCAGAGTCTCCGGTTCCAATAGACCTACTGAGTCGAGAGCTGGGGGTGCAGCCCACAATCTGGTTTCATCAAGCCCTCCAGGCGATTCTGGTGTACACAGCAGTTTGAGGACTACACTAGATCAGAGGTTGGAAAACTGCTTTTCTCTAAAGGGACAGATAATAAATATTTTAGTCTTTGAAGGCTGTCACATATCTGTCTGTACTACTCCTGCCATTGTAGAGCAGCTGTAGGTAATGTATAAATGAATGAGTGTGGCAATTCCTTTAAAATTGTATTTATAAAAACAGGGATTTGGCTCATAGGTTGTGGTTTACAAACCTCTGTTCTTGATAATAACAGCTACTTCTTATTATCTCTGTGGGGCCAGCCTGATGCTCTTTACAGATAATCTCATTTATGTCCCCAGTACGCTCTTAGGTAGGCATCGTTGCTGTCACCTGTAGGCAATGAAAGGAGCTTCATACTCTCCTAAAGGCATTCCAGAATTCCAGTCGGCAAGTCAGAATCCAGCCTTATTTTACTACAAAGCCCATGATGTTTACTTTGATGTCAATAAATGGAAACTAGTCGCATATTAGTGAGAAAATTACTAGTAGTAAAACATAGCCAACATTTTCTTCATTTGGTGAGCTTTGTTATTATTTTAATAAAAGTATAACGGAATGGTCATAAATGCTTTTCTCTGGGTCCTTGCTACCTCAGTCTCCCATCCCCACTGTTTTGGAAAATGGAAAGTCTCTCAGCTGAGTGAGATGACTTGACACCCCTGGGACCCACAGGGAGAGCACAGGCCTGTCCCACAAAGCGCTGCCCAGGCCAGGCCTGCATGGCCTCAGGGAGCTCTGGGAAGGCATTGGGTACACTGAGCATCTCAGGCGGGGCTCTCAGGGAAGGTTGGACAGGAAATGCCCACAGGAACCCCTCCTCGGCACAGTTAGCACCAGTTTTCTATGGGAAGAAGGCTGTAGGAGGGTCACCTGTGGGACCCAGTTGCCCTCTGGGACTGGATCATTTATGTACACCTTGCACGTGAAGTGAGTCAGGATCATAGTGACTATTTATTGCGCACTCTCTATGCTCCACTTTCCCTTTAAGTGCCTTACCTTTAGTATCTCCTTTTATCATCACAAGGAGATATTTTTATTTTACAAATGATAAATGAGGTAACATAGCTGGCGAATCCCACGGCTTGGATTTGAACTTGAGTCTGACTTCAAAGCCAGTGTTTCAGCGATTACATTATAGCGTTTCCCCTGTGAGCTAAAAACAGGTGCAGGGGCGATCTTGGGCCATGTACAGGCTTTGTAAATCCCGAATAACAGCTCCATCAGAAACAAAGCTGAAGTATATGGAAGCCTGTGTCTCTGAGAGGCCCCTATTCAAAAGCAAGGACCACAAAATAGACTTCAAGGTCACAGTCAACACAGACTCAGAAGGTCCATGAACTGTTTAGTCTGATCGTGGCTGCTTCTCACTGAGTCACTCCTCAGCACAGAGGCCACGGGCACACACTGGCTGGGTTCTCACCTTGAGCGAGTTATTCCATCTTCCTCTGCTCTTTCCTCGCCTGTGAACTGGGATTGAGAGCCATGCCCACCTCGCAGGGAAGCCGTGTGGACTGAAATGCCACACCAGGACCTGACCCGGCAGCGGTATAGTTTACTGTTGCAGGTGTACTTGTTTGTGTGGCTGTCCCACGCACTCTGTCCCAGCTGGATGCCGACATCCTGCAGTTATTTGACACCCTCATAACGTGGTCTCCAGCTCCTGCATGAAGAGCAGTCTGGGTGTCAACCCCCTGGGGACCCTGCAGAGTCCTTGCCCCTAACACCAGGACTTCCTCTTTCCAGGCCTCCACTCCTGCCTTGCCCACCGCCAGCCAGCCCAGCATGCATGCATGGCAGGCGCTGGCACAGGGGGTGTTGAACTCGGCTCTCTGCTACTAGGGAACTGCCATGTCCTTTACTTTATTCCTTGGTGCTCTCACCTCCTGTCTCCAGCTGCCTGAGCTCAGATTGGCCACAAGCCCTGTGCGAGGGCCCCAGCGTTTCAAAACCTGTTCTCAAAGGGCATAGGGTGAACAGGGTGGTGCCACATCTCGGAAAAAGGATATTTGGGGCATATTGTTGGCTGGCACAGTGTTTGGGGAGCAGTACTGACATTCCATGGCCTGGAGGCGAGGCTGCCAGGCCTGGTCCCTTGCACCTGCCCCCGAGGTCCCACCTGGCCTTCATATGTGCTCATGATTATCTGAGCAGAGAATCTAACTCCAGTTTACATAGAAACTCAGAGCATTTTGGTTTTAATAGAAGCTGAATTTTCTCAGACTTATTCAAGGGAAGAACTGAACTTTGTTTTATTTCTAATTTTTTAAAATCCTCACCTGAGGATATGTTTTCATTGATTTTTTTTTTTTTTTTGAGAGAGAGAGTGAGAGAGAAACATGCATATGAGAGTGACATGGATCGGTTGCCTCCCATACATGCCCCGTCCGGGGATCAAACCTGCCAACTTTCAGTGCATGGGACTACAGAATTTTACCAGGAATTGTTTACTGTTTAGGAAGGCACATCACTGGTTGCGATGGCACGCATTGTATTTGAGTTACCAGCACAAGAAACCTATGAGAGTCTGTATATATGGCTGTTGCATCTGTGGCGATTCCACTGTAAGAATCTGACCACTTCATGATGTCCTACACGGGAGTCAAGCCTGAGAATTTGCATATTGGAAAGCATGTGGTTCAATTATAAGTTACATATGTGTTTCCTTTCATACACGTTTCTGTTCCACTTTTGCATTATTTGTCATAATGTCAAGACCCAAAGCAAACTCAGCAAAGGGAACAGGTGTGCAGGGTGAAGTCTGGGGACCTGCCCCAGGCGTTCCAGATGCTCTGGTTCGAGACAGGACACGCTCAGGCCTCAGCAGGGGGTTGTGATAGCGTGAGTCCAGTGTCTGCCAGAGGAGCTCGCAGAGCCTCAGTGCCGGGATTTTTATTCAGGGCTGGCCACATAGGCTCCTTTTGCCTACCCCTAGCGAGATTCCGGCTCCCAGAAGGAAAGCAGGCGTTCAGCAGAAACCACATTATACACTCAAACCGTGTAGGCACAGCAAGCCACTTTGACGGTTAGAGTTGGGGGAACCCTCTGAAATCCAGGCTACAGCCCAGGGCCAACCTTTTGCTTTTGTTTTGTTTTTGCTCTTTGTTGTGGGGAGGAGGAGATTGGTCTGTTGTTCCATTTATTCATGCATTTATTCATGCATTTAGGTTGACTCCTGTATGTGCCCTGACCAGGGATTGAACTCTTAACCTTGGCATATCAGGATAATGATCCAACCAACTGAGCTATCTGACCAGGGTAGGGCCAACCTATAGGCCTGCTATGCTAATCCTTTTCTTTACGGTAGGTTATACTACCTATTAATATCACTGGTAGACAGTAAATGAAAATTAAAATATATTTGTTTACAAGGGACATCAGATCTGATAGGTTGAGAACCATTGTCTTAAACAAAATAGCCCTGCACCCCCAGGTCTCCCCTCCAGCATGACAGAGCACCATCCCAGCTATGAAATCAGGTTTTTTGTTATTGGCATCATGTACCCCAAATCAAATTTCAAAGCCAAGATTAAGATTTTAAAACAATATGTATAACTTCTTTCTACCACCAACGTTCTGTTAATAGAAGCAGAGTACTTCTTCCCCTCTATTATTAACAAACCAAGAATGGCCTATTTTTTTCATGTTATCATAACTCTGTTTTACTTGGGCCTAGTAGATACTCAATACATGACCATTGCCTCTGCTACTCGTATTGCAAAGATGAACTCTAATTTTATTTTAAACCTGCAAATCACACTGACTTTTGTTATGGGTTACAAACAGGATTTTGACTTGAGAAGCAAGTATCATTCCAAAATCATGGCACAGCCCAAGGCATGTAATACAAACAAAATTATAATCTGGTGTCATGGGTCACCTCTGATAGCCCCCTGGTTGACACCATGCTGTGGAATAAAATATAGCCCAGCAGGCCCTCCTAAATACAATTTGCATAAGCAACAGGTATGCTGGTTGTTTTCTCATCATGTTGTATATTTCACACCCCATAACTCCCAAATGAAAAACAAAAGAATACATACAATTAAATGATTCAAAGATTTAAAGGATTTATGCTTTTATGGTAGAGTGGGAATCCATTAAAATCTTTAAAAGGAACTGTAACTATAATTGTTAATGTCTCGTAAATATGTAATATTTATTTTTGCTTAAAAAATTGATACCTAAAATGAAGGTGACAACCACACACACAAAAAGCCAGGTACACATTTAGTGAGAGTAAAGCAACCCATATTTGCATTTTACAAAAAGAAGAGATTAATTATCTCACACTCCTTTTAAATGAGCATTTGAAATCTCCACAGAAATGTACATTATGTGGCAGTGGTCTTCTGTTCGCCCACTGCTGTTTTCAAACTCGCCTTTGACCTTTGCAATTGAGAACTGGAGCATGACTGCCCAGCAGGGACTGACTCAGCAATCACACTGGGAGCCACCCTCTGCGCTGCACTCCTCGCTCCACGCAGTTCAAGCCAGATGAACCTAACCAAAGTCATGTTAGTGATTTTAGCACATAAGCATGTCGTGTAAGATCTGTATTACCATCTGTGGTGAAACCAACCGTTTTGCTGGCATAAATCCATATGGCTTACCTCTCCCACCCCATTGTAAGACCAGGGATAGTAGTTAAAGGTGAGCAATAGGGTAACTTGAAACAGCTAGTTAAGCAACCGACCTCTATCGTATTGTATTCTACTAAAGTTCCCTTTCCTCTCCCCATGATTTGATGCTGGTAGCTCTGGGGTCCTTATGGAAAAGCCCTGTTGCTATTGAGTGAGTTTCTATTGACTTTGCTGAGGGTGTGAAATACTATACTTGGAGATAAAATCAGATACTTAATGTAACTGAAGAGGCCATTAATGCATTAACTCTTAGTCACCTCCTCCTCACCCCACCCCACTCCTCTCCACTGTTTTTGTCTTCTTTTTAAGGGCAGGCTCAGCAATGCAGTCATGTGAACTATGTCATTAACGAGGCTTGTCATAAACTGTGCCATCCCTTATTATCATGCATTAAATTGGGGTGGATGGTCATCCTGGAAGTTCATATTCAATTCGCTTGCTTACCTTGAACATGTTATGTTTCATTAGCCGCTCATCTATGTAGAGACAGGAGAGAGAAGAATAATTTGTCTGTGTCCGTGGATAGTGCAAGGACAACTATAACATTATGAATTACAGTCCACTTAGCTGCACTTGAAGTAGAGAAAGTTGGCCTCAGATATCATCCCACTGAAATCAGAACTGTTTCAGATATCTCTAATGCATGGCCTGCCCAAGACTACTTTTTCCTTTCAAGCTTGCTCCTTCTGGTTGACATTTCAAGTTGACTCACTGAGTCAGTTAAAACAGGCTGGGTTATGCCAGCGTCACAAACAACTACAAAGTCTCTGCAGCTATGTTTATAAAGATTTTTTTCTTAGTCATGTTATATGGCTCTTGTGGCTCAACAGGGGAGCTTGGTACGTCTTAGACACTCAGGAGACATGACTGATGGAGCAGCCACCAGCTCAAACCTTGCGAGATGCCAGGCCAGGAAGAAGAGAGTTCTGGGAGATCTCATATCGCTATTAAACACGCTCTGGTTCATAGCACTCATAATTCATTGGCCAGAACTAGTCACATGGCCCCACCTACCCACAAAGTGGTCAGAATCACAGCAGACATGCTCCCTTAAGGAGAGAGAAGTAGACATATTTGGTAGGCAGCACTCATGACCACCGCACTCAATAAACACCCTTCTCTCTTTTCTCTAGTTTAGACACTAGAGAGTCATCTGTGCTGCTTCTCAGCTTCCCTTTCTCGTAGAAGAGTCACATGGACAGGGTCTAGCCAATGAGACAGAACTGGAAATCTGCTATGGGATTATGGGAAAGCTTTTGCCTTCCTGAGAAAGGGGGCAGACATAGCCATGGAGTTCTTCATTCACACTTACCCCTCCTTCCTATCTGAAGGTGGAGGCAGTGCCAGGATATGTAGCAGCTTTCTTGGCATGAGGTTGCCCCTACCCCAAAACAAAAAAAACAACAACAAAAAAAAAACCAAACAAACAAAAAATGATGGCAGAGCAAAATGACGGGAAGAGTTTGGTTCCTTGGTGATATCAATGACCTATACCAGCCCTGGACTGTCCACCTTTGGACATCTTGCTATATGAGAAATATAAACCCCTATAAGCTTAAGACATCGTAAGGCAGACTTCCTCAGTTTCGTTTGTTTGTTTTTGTGTGTGGGGGTGTGGTGGGGGGAGGGAGGGTTGTAGTTGAATAAAATCCTGACAAGCCTGAGACAGTTCTTATTTATTTTGAAATTTACAAGGAAAAAATCTCATTTAGAAGGAGGCGTTACTCACAATCATCCCAATAAAATAAAAATATGGGCCCTGGTCGGTTTGGTTCAGTGGATGGTGTGTCAGCCGGCAGACTTAAGGATCCCAGGTTTGCTTATGGTAAGGGCACATTCCTCAGTTGTAGCCTCCATCCCCAGCCCTGGTTGGGGTGCATGCAGGAGGCAACCAATTGATGTGTTTCTCTCACATTGATGTTTCTCTCTGTGTCTCTCCACTTCCCTTCCACTCTCTCTAAAAATCAATGGAAAAAATATCCTCAGGTGAGGATTAAAAGCAAAAAAATTAAAATATGGTTAGGCCCTGACCTGTGCTTCTCAGTGGTTAGAGCATCAGTCCATGCACAAAAGTGTCCCAGTTGCAATTCCCAGCAAGGACATGTACCTGGATTGCAACTTCATCCCCTGCCCCAATCAGGGCATGTGCTGGAGGCATCCAATCAATGTGTCTCTCTCACATCCGTGTTTCTTTCTCTCTCTCTCTCTCCCCCTCCCTTCCTCCCTTACACTCTCTGGAGAAAAGCAATGGAAAAAAACTATCCTCAGGTGAGGATATTTTTAATTAAAATATGGTTAGGAGATTTCTAATACATGACCCTGTTTTAGATTACTTTTCTCTTGGTCCTTTTGGCGGGCATTTCACATTAGCTCACTTTATCAGTCAGGATAGACTAGGTTATGATGGAGTAACAAACAGCTCCCAAATCTCAGTAACTACAGCCTCTGCACTTCCTGCTGTGTGATTAAGCCCCTGAATGTTGATTTTTCTATTTCTTACAGCTAGTTCAACCCTGACTCATATAGTCTCACTTATTCTTACAAGGATGTTACCTGCAACCTGTGAATATTTCCAGGTTTTCTTATAAAGAGCTGTGTGAAGAGTCGACTCCATGTAATACTTTGGTTAGAGTCCCCAGTGTATTCCCCATGATCCGCTCAAACTGCTAAAAATGGCTTTTATAACATTTTTCTTTCCCTTCCCTCTTTGCAAATTGAAGAACTTTCCAAAAGAAATTCATTAAAAAATTATAAAGCTTTCATCCTGTGATTTTAAAAAGTCCTGTTTTCACATCTTTTTGGTGTACCTGAGACTCATACAGAAGAAAATCTGTTAGAAATAAAATGAAGGAAGGCAAGAGAATAAATCGTGGTCCTGGAAACTTTATAAAAGCCTTGAAACTGGCTGGCTATGAGAATCCCTGCCTGTCCTGAGAATTTCTCAGAATGTGACTGAAGTCCGTCAAAATGTAAAACACTTTCTAGAACAGAAACTGCACCTTGTTCAACATTAACCTTGACAGGTACACGTTCTGTGAGTGAATGAATGCCTCCACGCTTCAGAATTGGGTACCTCGAACATCCAAATTGAACTAGGGTAACAAAAAAATATCCTTATTTCTTTCTCTCTGTGTCCACCTTCCTTCCCATCCCCATTCTCTCTTTGAATCTCTAACAGGTTAAGTGAATGACATTGAGAAAAACATCTAATGAGAGCCTCTTCAAACGCACGGTGGGATTCCTGGCTTGTCAACACCCTCACTCCCCAGAAGGACGGCGCTTGCTTCATGACCATTTATTGATCTCTAATCTTTATTGACTGTTATCTCGTCTTTGCCTCCTACAGGCAAAGGGTGAGAGTTGGATAATAATATTAATTTTCCAGACATCTGCACATGTGTGAAAGGCCTTTTGAAGTTTGAAGGTAGTTTCTGTATGAGCCCACCACAGGGCTAAAATGCCATTAAGGTCTAGCTAGCAACAATACATAATAATCATAGCTGCGGAGCCCGGCCTGGCAACGAAAAGAAAGCTCATTTATTTTAGTGGAGATTTAAATCAATGTGAGTTCCTTACCTAACCAGGGCCAATGCCTGCAGGTGCTGGAGGTAAAGGCAGGACTCAGGTGGCTGAAATCCACCCATCGCTGTTCACACGTGGAAAGTCAGACCCATGAGGGAAATTCTCCACGGCACGGGCAAGGTGAGATGGAGGGTGGGGGAGCAGTGAGGTGATAGGAACTCAAACTTTTTTTTAGCCATGGTACATGTTCTAAGATCAGAGAAGCATTTTCTCAGAAAAATGCTTTTAAATATGTAAAATAAAAGACATAGGATTATACAGGAATCAGTTATATTGAGGTACAGTCACTAAAGTATTTAAAATATATGTGGCATAAGAACACATGTGCTGCAATTCTAAAGCATGAAACAACAAGCTCAAGTGGCAGTTCTCAGTGGTTTTTTTTAAATATATATTTTATTGATTTTTTACAGAAAGGAAGGGAGAGGGATAGAGAGTTAGAAACATCGATGAGAGAGAAACATCAATCAGCTGCCTCCTGCACGCCCCCTACTGGGATGTGCCCACAACCAAGGTACATGCCCTTGACCGGAATCGAACCCGGGACCCTTCAGTCCGCAGGCCGACGCTCTATCCACTGAGCCAAACTGGCTAGGGCAGTTTTCAGTTTTTAAGTAATGATTTCAGTGCACAATATTAGAGATATTTTCAACAACAGTAATGGGACATGAAGATATTTGTGATTTCTGTTGGTGACAAAGTCACCAGTTTATACCAGTTAATGCAATTTGATGCCTACATTAACAGCTGAAGAAAAAGCTAAACTTTAGTTCAAGTTTAGTGAAACTAAAAATTCATTTTCTTCCTCCAAGTTCACAAGTGATCTGATTTTATCCATGGACCACTGGGGTCGCATGTTAAGAAGCCTTGAGCATCTGTCTTTTCCATTTCCTAGAAATTGTAAGTCTGTGTAGACAGAAGAGCAGTTATTTGTATTACTCCTCCCATGAAGAATTTAATATTAGACATTAGAAAGTCTTTGGGTGACTATGCTGATATTTGATGCCACCCCTGACCATTTCTTAGTGGAGCATGGACCCTGAGGTGGGTTCTCTGGAGTGGAGATGGGTGCTCTGGAGACACCCACACTGCTTTTGTCTTGGCCCTCTGACAACTAATCACCAGCTGTGCAGCTGGAAGCACCTTGGAAAGTTTGTTTCTCCCTCTTATGCAAAGCCACCTGGCCAGGTATTGGACCTACCAGAGACAATAACATTATCACCTACTCGACCCAACCGGGTAAGGTCACCACATGGATGGTACCTGCTCTACAATCTCACATCTGAAACTCTCAGAGAGGAAAGGAAAAATGATTTCAAGGAGTATTGTGTACATTTTTCTTAGGATTCAACATTGATTCTCCCATGGACCAGAGTTTTAAGGGACAGAATTCCAATTAACCTGTGGATGTAATTATCAAGGAATTTTGTAAAATGTGTGAAGAGTAAGATTTAAAACCAGGAGAATTTTTAATTTCTTGTAGTATACCAGGGGAGCTGGGTTAGCCAGTCCCATTATCGTGATAAAGCAGCATTTGATAGCACCAGCCGGTGTGATAAAATGATTATGGCAGCAGTGAGAAAGAACCTAATACGGGAATTGATCTGCAGATTCCAATTCTGTAAAAGCCAACATTGATCAACATAAATGCCAATAGTGAGGTCGCATGGAGAACTGCCTAATTCCTTGAGATGATTCTGGGGTCTAGTGACAGATTCAAGAAACAAATGTGAAAAGGAAGCTAAGCCTCTCGCAATCACTCCATTGACCAGCAGCAAACCTGAAGGTATTTTGGTGGCACATGATAAAGTCTCTCTTTGTCCAGGCTAAAATCAGTTAGAAAGAGAGATTGTTATTGTGGAACATAATAACAGCTGTCACTGTAGTTATAGTTGTCGTTAGACTTTGCAGCTCAGGGAGAGGGGCAGGAGAAACCTGGTGCCCGTATTTATTTGGTCTTTGGCAGGCCATGTCTGCAGTGGCAAGAGAAATGGTCAGTTCTTAGAGCCTGGCCAGGAAAGGTTACAGAGGATAGAATTCTGAAGCCATCATTTGCCATTTTGTGTACCTTTATTAATTGTTTTTACTCAGAACTGGTTCTCAACTCTGTTTCATGTTAGGGACACCTGCCAGCAGGTGAACTTTAGGGTCAGGACAGTCAGGGAGTATTAAGCCTGTGAAGTAGTTAAAGAGCAGGCAGGATGTCAGGTGGGAGGGTCAGAGGGGGTCCTCCCAGGCTTCCTGTCCAGGCGGGAGCACCCTCCAGGGAACGGGTGGCCCTCCTGTGGGACAGGAAAGGAGATACATTCGTGGAAACAGGCAAGAGCTTAGAACAAGCCACTGTGACATGCTGATGATAAAGCAACTGGGACTCAGAATCGACAAAGCTGATGTCCAGGGACAGTACCTCCTTTCCCCTTGCTACTGGTAGTTTTCCACTTTGGCTGGGTCCCCTGCTGTTGACTCTGTGGAGTCTGGGGTCTTGTCAGCATCGCTTACAGGCTTCCAAAGCGCGGTTCTTCAGTGGGGTCCTGTACCGGGAAGCTGTTTTGGGACTTGTTTGGGTGAGCATACATTTCTCTCTCTCCCGATTTGAGGATAGATGGGGTGGGGGGGAAGCAAGCTACTCTGTTTTTGAAAAATAATCTTAAAATCAAAATTTCTTACCCCAGGAAGTTTAGTAAAGGTGCCCTAACTGATCCTTGTTCAGCGATGGTGTGACTTTCAGGATCTAGTGTTTCTCAGTGGTGGTGGGACTGCCCAGCCACACAAGGGATGGAAGGGCCTGGGCTTCATTTAAAGCCGTTTGCCACACTGTTGAAATTCTTAATATCTTTTTCTACAAACAGCCCCCCGAATAGGACCCCACAAGTGCATCACTGGTCCTGAAAGAGCAACATTTATGGAGCGTTTAGTATGTCCCAAACAGCTTAATGAATTGAAACTCTATCACAGCCTTATAAGTTCAGGAATCCCTTCTCTTAGAGCTAATATTGTCATTATTATCCATAAAGGAAAGTGACAGGCAGAAGATGAAGCAACTTGCCCCAAGTCAAAGTCAGAAGCTGAACCCAAGCAGTACAGCACCTGGGCCAGGTGCCTTCTGCCTCCTTGGTTACGGATGTCACAGATGGTGAGGGTGGTTCATTGTGAGGCCGAACCCAGGATTAGTCCTGAGTGTTTCAAAGCTAGTTTTGTAGTGCTAGCTCCTTTGTTTTAAATACTATGAGAGCTCATCAAGGGCCTGGATGCAGTGGGTTCCCGTGAATCGAGGTGTCTCAGCAATGCAGTGACCATGGCCACAGCCATGGACCTGAACTTCACTCCAGTGTGGAGTGATGTGGAGAATCTCTTGTGGCTCAACCATTGGCTTTCTTAGTAACGGATTCACATTTTACATAATGACTTCATTTTTATGCACTGAAGTGCAAGGCATCATATTTCATTTGTTTTTGATCAATAGAAAAGTATTTATGGAAAGAAATTTACCACCCCATACAACACAGAACAGAAAATAGGGGTTTATACATAGTAAATATTTTGAAGCCCCTGGAATTATTAACATTGTGGCATTTAAGGAGAAAATTTGTTGTAGTCTTCAGCTCGCAGTATAGGAAAAATCTTAGGTCTTTCAAACGAGCTGATTGCTAGCAAGTATTCAAAGCAGTCCCGTAATTTCACAATAAGAGTTACTTCTTGGGAATTTGGAGATCCCCATAGTTTCATCTTTCCTCTATAATGCTCATTTCTTTGTAATAGTTACTTATAGGTCCGTAACCAACTTCTCTGAAAAATAAAAACTCATTTTGATAGTCTGTGAAGTTAAAAATGCTGCACGTGATATGCAATGAAAGGAAAGCTCAAAGAAAGATTACTTTGCATCTTTTAAGAAAGTTTCCATGAAAGCAGTTTATGAAAATTAATAAATCTGTAGGGATTTGAAAAGAGAATAATTTTAGGATTATGGTAACAGGCGACTGTCTCAGAAAAAAAAATAGATTATGTTATTTATATGTATGCATCAGATGCCCATTGAATAGTTTAAAATTTCCACCCTAGGAGATTAGGAATTATTTTTCCCACCTTCTTTTTTGGTGCCTATTTCACAAGTTCCTATTGTATACTGAACACGCTGGGTTAGAACAAAGTGTGGTGTGCCCGTGAAGTATGAAGCAGAGCCAGTGGAGACATTGTCTCGAGTCTTGTGGAGGACATGTCTTTTTCCTGCATTTTCTGATCCACTTGAAACTCCCTAATCCGTCATACAAATGTTTGTAATATCACATCCATGTACTTCTCTCTCAGATGTTACAAGGGGTCTTTAGTCCACTCACTGGAGGGTTTGCTGGGGAAACCAAAGAGCAATACTGACTTGGAAGTTTGGCTTCATTTCTATCTCAGAGTCTGTCTTCAACAGCTTCTCCTAATATGTCTGGAAAAAAACACCCCACAGAACTGAAATTTAAATATAGAATATATTAAGCAAACTAATGGAAAAATAAAAATAAATCCACTTGACTTGATAAATCCCATGTAAATGACTGGAAACTGCCAGTTGCCAAGAAATGATTTAGCTCAGTGAAATGTTTTTTGTAGCTAATCCTTTAATGTCTGTTTTACATATTACCCTTCCCACTGTTAATATGGAACAATATTGTAAGCTAGTAATTTTTATGCTCTATATTTCACATTGCTATTAGGAAGCCACATAAATAACAATTCCCAACGCTTGTTTGTAATACCATGAGGCATTTCTCACCATGGGGTAGGGTAACAGAGGATTTGAAAAACTGCTATGGGGGAAAGCTACAGGGGCAGTAGCCACAGAAGCAGTAAAGCAAACTGAAGCCAGAGTCTGAAACCCTGAGAATGCACAGCTTAGTACTGCCTGTCAGAAGAGGTGACACTACAGTCCTTTGTTGAACAATTAGCCAGAAATTGCATTTACGTAATGTCTTCAAAATGGTGTGAAATGAAGGGGGCTCCAGCCACTTGCCCTATGAGAGCCGAATGAGTGCACAGCACAGCCTCCTGTTCACCAGCGCTCTGACCCCAGTTGTAGCCCCGCCCCCACGCAGGGAAGTTATTGAGAGTGTCTTGCAGCCTGTTAAGGTCCCAGAGGTTATGTAATCTCCCAAACTCTGAATTTCATGCGTTCTCACCTTTTTTTTTTTTTTTAATAGTGAAAGGAGGCACCTGTCTTATACATAATTAAATTCCATGTGTATTTTCGAGTTTCTCCAAATCACTGAGGAGACATTTCCGCTTCGTAGGAGATTACCTTCCGGTGTAAGCTGTGATCCTTTGATTTTCATGTCTCCTCCTTGGAGTTGCGAGGGTCCAGCAGGCCAGGATATTGTATGCATCTCAGGAGTCACTCTGTGTCTCGAGGATTAGCGGCTGGGTCTCTGCAGGGCTGCAGGTGGTCATTTGCCCATTTCTAGCATGCAGCATAGTGAGGAGCTCAGACTGAACCCCGCCACCCCTTTAAGGAAGAAGCATGCTGAGAGGGCACAGCAGCTGGGTGTGTGTCCAAGCATCTGCACTTCCTCTCAGGGACCCTTCCAGTCTCTCCTTCCAGACCTTTTCTTTGTTGACATAGGTAAGGGTATTGGAGGCCCACGGCCAAGGTCAGCATTAGGAAAAAAATGTGGGGTGGGCAAAGGACTAAGGGAAAATACATGTATTTTGGAGAGAGTGCTGGATTTAGATCCCAGCTCCGCACTTACTTGGGGTGTGACACCATTTCTCTCCTTGCCTTCCCCTCTGTGGCCTTGTGAACTGTTTGCAGGGAGATGTCACAATCTCTCTCACCTCCGCACCTTCGCATAGTCTCTGCCTTAAAGATCCCCCCCACCATTTTTTTCTTTCTTGTCTCCTTCACCTAAGTAGTCATTTCTTGTTTTTAAAATCTCAGCTATGGCTTGGCAGGAAAAGCCCTCCCAAGCCCCAGCTGAGGTCCCCGTGGCAAGCGGAGTGAGGGTGCCTGGTGGCTAGGCCTTCTCCAGTGCCTGGTGCCAGGGACAGCGTTTTTTCATGACCAGACACTATGTAGGACATCTTAGTGGCAGAAAATGTCACAAGGGGCAGCCCTGAAGTCCATGTCCAGGTTTAAATACCTGACATGAACAGTTCCTTAACTCCTCACCTTTCTCAGTTTCCTCATTCTGAAAATCAAGGTCATAATGGTTTCTGTTTCATTAAGTGATTGTAAGGATTAAGAGAAAAATAATGTAAGCACTTCACCCATTACCAGCATGTAGTGAGCAGTCAATGTATGTTTGCTGTTTTTCTCCTCGGTTTTATTTTTCAGTTAGATCCAAATGTATATGCAACATTGTGCTTCCCTGGAAAGAATGTAGAGATCTAAAAAGAAATAATAATGTCACCAATCCCAATAACATTTCAAATGCAAATAATAATAATGATGAAAATATGTTTTTGAATAAGTGAATGAATGAAGTTTGAGTACAATCAGAAAATTTATTACATTGTTCTTGGAGGTATTTCTGTTTTTTTAAAAAAAATCCTAGGTCATTCATCTTGTCTAATTAATTCGTTATTTTAGTAAATTGTTTATAACAATCTATCATTACCCAGATTGAATTGTAGAATTGAGAGTATGACATCTGTAGTCAGACTGCGAGGGATTTAAATACTATTTATGTGACCTTAGGCAAGATTTTTCCCTCTGTAACTCAGTTTTTTCACCTGTAAAATGCGCATAATTGTAGTATTTCCTGGGGGGTTGTGTCAGGATTTTAAAGGGTCATAGTTGTGGAACACATACTTGGTGCTAAAAAGAGCTGATAAATGTTCACAGCAGTGGTTGTGACTGTTGTCATTCTTTCTTTGCGGTTATCAATGACCTGCCTCTAAAAAAGGATCTGAGCAGAAGGATCCCCAAAGCAACCCAGTTGACTTGATGGAGGAACCCACTGTGGGTTTTGGCGCTTAGGCACAAAGGAGCAGCTCAGCTTGCAAAAGAGACCAGGAGGGTATCAACCCCCTTCCTCAGGGAAAAAGCAAGCAGAAGCCGCAGAAAGAGTTTGGACTTGGACAGAAGGCAGATGGAGAATCCTGGCTCTGCCCTTTTTTGGAATAATAACCTTGTGACATTGGATAGCTTCCTCAGCTTTGGTTATCTTGAATTCTTCATCCCTAAAAATTAAGATAATCGCTTCTTCCACCCAGGTTAAGGATTCATGAGATAAGATCAGAGAAGGGACTGCACACAGTTCCTTTTTCTCCGCAGGGCAGAAGGTATTTCATTTCTTCCTAATAAGTGGTACCTTGGGCTCCAGTGACCATCGATGCAATCTCCAACCATCTGCTGAAAATAGAAGGTCAAGTTGATTCTTCCCCTAATCCTTTTAGTTTCATGAAGTCAGAGGACAAATTATTCCCCTGAGTGTAAAAAGCAAAAAGCTTCAGAAATCCAGGAGACTTAAAAAAAAAATAAAGCTTGATTAAAATGTAAAATGCAGTGTAGATAATTTTACAAAACAGCAGGCAATTAGGAAGCATTTATTAAAGTAGCTGTTAAAGAAATTAGTCATAAAAATGGAGATTTCAAGGTAATTCTCTCTCTCTCATAGATCCCAGAAGAGGCCCAGGCTGCTCTGAATCACTTCCTATCTCAGATCAGAGACAAAGGAAGCCAAAGGAAGCTTCAGAGTCTTAGGGTTCAGAGGCAAGCGGGCACTAATCACTCCACCCGCCAGGTCCCAGGGCCCTACCCTGGAGCCCCAACCCTGCATCCTGTTCCCCAACACTGCCACTTTGCTACTGTGCATGGAGCGTTTCTGATATTTCTGATGTGTGAGTGATGGGTGTGTGTGTGTGTGTGTGTGTGTGTGTGTGTGTGTGTATGTAAGAGAACAAGATATTTGGGAGCTTGAGTGTGAGAGCTAAGCCTCTGTTGCCTGCACAGAATATTACCTTATTCATATTTAACTGTGTTACTACATTGACCCCCAACCCTACCCTCACTCTGCCCTCATATCACCTCTACTCTATACCAAGATCTCTTTTGCATATTCTGCTTTAAGAATTCCTATGTGTTGCGTTTTTTCTCATCTGTTGTAAGGTTCCTCATTGATATCATCGGCTTCACTAATTAGCTTCCTCAAGTCTGTTCATAGTTCACAGTCAGAACTCTGTACATAGTAGATGCTTCATAAGTGCTTCTTGTTGCACTAATTAGAGTGGAGGCTCCCGAGGGCAAGGTCTGCCGTCTGCACCCTCATCCATCTTCCCTCTGGTCCTTACCCTGCGGGTCCACAGGGCAGAGTTAATGGAGTTTTGGAAGACGGCAGATTTGCAATAGTCCAGTCATCAGTCTAAGCTTCAGAGGCTCCAAATAAACTTCCCAGTCACCAAACCAAATGCTGCTCCCTCAGGCAGCCACCGGATGGATAATCAGGTTGTCATGGCAGCAGAGACCCTTGGAGAAGGCTTTGAATATAGTTGTGGAATAATTGTTTCAAAAGCATTTTGTAACCTTGGATCGGAGAAGTACAAAAGGGGATGTAGAACCATGTCATTTGCAGAGGCACCAACCAAAGCGAGACAGAACACACTCGGGGCACCTGGAGATTGCTATGCAAGACACCCCAAGATTGCTATGCAAGGCAAGTCCGAGAGTGGTCAGGGGGAATCATCATGGCAGCAAGGACTTCTGTGGGTGGCAAAAGAGAAAGAGAAATTAGCTATGAAAATGCCAGACCCTGAAGTGAGATGGAATCTTGGTGGACATTTGTGAAGGGGCCTAGAACATTTGGAAGGCCCACTCTGTGTTGCACCTGCAAGATGACTGAACGCAGGCATTGTGTTTTATCCCAAAATGGAATTAATTAATTAAACATCAGCTTTTATGCAAAAAGATTTTTCCTAGGCTTGAATTCTTGTAAATTTAGGAAATGACTATATAATACTCGGTGATGTAATACACAGTTATATAATATTCAGTTTTATAATAAATTCTTAATGGAACAGAATGAAATGTGTGAAATGTGAACCAAGGGTCTGCCACACTATCCCTTGATGGGTTTTGAAAAGGCTGATGATAAAAATCACATTTTGAGTATAGCAAAAATATAAGTAAAAATATAAGGCTGGTGTGTGGATAAGGTAAAACTTGGAGTTTTTGGATGATCATTTGGTGAGTAAAGCTTCCCAAGAAATAATTATCTTAATCAGCCTCTGAGCTATTTTGGGAGATGTCTGTGAACTTTCTTTCAGTGCCTTATGCATGCCTCATGCATGTCTCTGAAAATGGCCTTACTACCCAGTAGAAGAAGCAAGGCTTGTTTGCCTGGTTATGTCTAATTCAGAGCCATATCTAGAACAAGCCTCGTAAATATGTATTAAACCCACTGCAAATGTATTCTACCTGTAACAGAGGATACCAGAAAGTGGAAGTCACAGGAAACCATATGCAGTTAGCAATATCAAAAGGTGCTCAGAGGATTTCATCATAGCCCACTGGTGACCTGCTTCCCTTGTGATGGGAGTGAAGGGCTGGAACACACAGCCCAGGGTCAGTAGGGGCTGAGTTGGGGGAGCAGAGTGGGGCTCTAGGACACTTTCTGGAAGCTCTGACTTGAGATCAGTCTCCAAACTCTGCAGGGGGATTTGAGAATAAAGGTAAGGCTATAGAAGCAATAAATTCTTTATCCAAAAAGTCCATCTAGTATCCAGACCACCATATTTGTGAGGGAGGTGACTCCTAAACAAGGCCAAGTCCAAATGAGCAACCAGCCCCAATAGTGGGTGCAGCAGCACTGAAAGGGGAGCAGACAGGAGCAGGTGAGGAGTGTGCAGGAACCTGTGAGGGCTGCGCAGGAGGTGGGAGGGGTGCACAGGAGCAGGGGGGGGCGGGGTAGAGTGCAGAGTGACCCCGCAGCTACCAAGATTTCATCTCCTAGGGAGGGTGCTGTATAAAGATATCAGTGGCGAGTGGGCAGATTCCAGGAAATTCTTCGACTCCTCCTCTAAATATCCTACCATGAACTTTTGAAGAGTAGAAAAATACCTTCTAATTAATGGGATGGGGGTGTTGTGCATAGAATTCAGAGAAATGTGGTTGGTAGAGAAGATTCCGCACCTGATCCTGTGACAATAACACCCTTTCTCACTTTGTAAATGAACAGAGACTCAGGAATTGGGGGCTCAGGAGCCATCCCCTTTGACTGAGCGATCTTTCCCGCAAAGGGGAAAACACAACAGGGGACATAAAACAGGACGGAGTAGGATTCAGGGCGTCAATCCTGTCGTGTCCACAAAGAATGCCATCACAGGGACGGCAGCAGATCAGATTAACACATCCACGTCCACTTCCTGCTGCTGCATCTGAATGACATTCATCAGGCACATGCCACATTCCCTCTCACGACTTCTCTTCTGTACAGATACTTGGCTTTTAATAGTCAGAGGGGGAATAATTATATGCGTGAATATGGTACTGGATGAATTCTCTCACCAAATCTGAGGGAAGAGGAGGAAGCAACGGGAAAGTGATCCTTCTGTGTTTCCCTTTTTACATCTTAAACTGAGTTAATGACTTCAGGCATCCTGACATGAAAAAATTCACACCTTTCTTCTCAAACCTCAGGGAGGAAGTAAAAGAGCTGCTCATCACCTACTTTACTTAATTATTCAAGCCTAGTTTTCCACGCTGCCCAACTGTCTCAGAGAGAGATCTGCTTTTACCCTCACCTGCTGCCGCTAAGCATGCAGCAGCCGGCGCTACACTAAGACATCATCTCCGGACCAAGCAGAGCCCCGGAGGCAGATTCT
This sequence comes from Myotis yumanensis, assembly GCF_028538775.1. Taxonomy (NCBI): domain Eukaryota; kingdom Metazoa; phylum Chordata; class Mammalia; order Chiroptera; family Vespertilionidae; genus Myotis; species Myotis yumanensis. The sequence continues at coordinate 78,965,219 of NW_027223759.1, forward strand.
ATTCCCGGGAACAGGCCTTCGCTGAGCATCCGAACATCCAGCTCCATGAGGGGAGGAACCCAAGGTGGAGGCAGCCCTCCAGCCCCGCTCTGAGCGGCCGGCCGGAGTGCCCTGCGTCTCCAGCTCCACTGCCATCATTCACCGGAAAGCTGCAGCCTCAGTGCCCCACCTCTCCTCCTGCTGCCAGAGAAAGACAGCCAGGCCTGGGCAGCCTGACAAGGGGCACGTTTCTCTGCCTTGAATTATACTCAGCTGCGCAGAGAACGGAGAGCTGGCTGGCTGAGGGGGGCAGCACCCACGATTCCTGCCCCAGCTGTGGTTCTGACACAGCTGCCCAGGCATTGCCAGGTCTGCAGAGCTGACTTTGGTATTTTACACCGTCATGCAGCGTGTTGTGACTGTGGATCGCAGTGCATCTTAGCGAATCCCCTGGGTCGTGGCAGAACATGGGCCTTCTCCTGGTGAAGCTGAAAGTCCTGGTGTGCAGTGTCACCTTCCTTTGCTGATGCAAGCACTATCCGTACATGTGGGAATGTGTGTGTGAATGTATATGTGATGTGTATGCGTGCATGTGAATACAGGTATTCCTGCTTTCCGAAAGTTTGCTTTTCGCCACTTCGCTTTAGCCAGCCTGCGTTGGCACCTGTTTTTGCCAACTGAAAACTCCGCAGAGGATTCTTGCCTTTACAGAAAAAGGTGAAAAGTGAGAGTACATTCAGCCTTTGTTTTCGACCAGCTGTGGTAGTAGCAGCACACACCCCACAGGGAGAGAGGCCCCGCTGAGCTCCTTCCTGGGACCCACACTCTGTGTCTCAGCATCAAGCACCAGAGCTCTGAACTGGGGCTGTGGGCATCTGGGCTTTATCTCCGTTTATTCTGTGCATCTGTCAGCAGATGTGTCCTATGGCATCAGAAAAGCCTAAGGGCTCGTAATGGTGTCGCACTTAGAGCAATCCTGGACATAAGCAAGCATTTTGATAGTGATGAACGAAATAGAGACATTGTACGTGCATTGAGTTTTGTTTCTGGGGATGCTATGTTTCCATGCAAATTCATGGTCATTGCATCTTCACTGTGAGCCATTTTGTCTGAGGAAACTTTCATAGCACCCTACTTTCAGAGAGCAGGGGGGACCTGTCCGTGTGTATTGGTTGAGTCTCTAACCTGTATGCTGCAGAATGCTCATCTCGGAGGAGGGCTGTATCAGCCAGGTGCAGATTAGCCACTTTAACAAACAAACCCCCAAATGAATGATAGCTCAAACTCAGTGTAAGATATTTCTAACTCATGGAAAGTTCAAAAGAGGTATCTTTGGTCCCCAGGTGGCTCTCCTCCAGTTCACAATTCAGGAAGCTAAGCTCCTCCCACCTGGTGGCTCCATCTCTATTGTCTGCCTCCGGGGGTCGGGATGGCTGTGCGGAATTGGCTGCATCAAGTTGGTGGGAAGCAAAAAGCCTGCAGCACCGCATGCTGGAGATGCTCAAGGGCCAGGACAAACATCACTTTTGCTCACACTCCAGTGGCTAGAATCATCAGGTCACATGGCCACGCCTAACTGCAAAGGAGGCTGGGAGGTGCAGTCAAGCCCAGTGCCCACAAGAAGAGAGAATAGGTTCCGTGACAACTAGCCAGTCCCTGCCTCAGGGACAGTGCAGAAATATAGGGCGTGGCTGACATTTCATAGAGCTGATCACTCTGTTGGGAAAATAGAGCCTACATACGGGAGCAATTCCGCAGTTGAGCACTTCAGATAAAGGGCCAAATGGGGGAGTGGTGTGATCCAGCTGCGTGAGGACCGCACTGTCCCTGGGGTGACAGGCCACCTCACAAGTCGTGTTTCAGTGCAGTCCTGGAAAAGGACAGGTTTTAGACCAGTTGGCAGGAGCACGGCGAGTGTGGCATGGGAAGAAAGACAAAAGCATCTGCTCAGAAGTGAGAGGGATCATTCCATAACAACGAATCCTGTCTGGCAAGGAAGGAGGCAAAGCCTTTCATCATCAAAGAAAGCATTTGAGCTAAAAGATCGCACTGACCTCTGGTTTGGAAATGTGTCTCTTTCTAAGATCAAGTGCAATCTCAGTTACTGAGATAATGTAAGAGATGCTGTGAGGTCAATTTCAGACCTAAAATGAATAATCTTGCTACCTCCATGTCTAAAGCATTTAAAAAATCAGATCTAAATCCAGGATTTACCCAGATTCACCGGTTAAAGATTTCAAGTTTGGAGTTTTGCAGCTGAGAGGTTTTATCCCGACAGACACTACCAGTAAACATGAACTATAGATAGGTGTGTGATACAGAATTTGTCCTTTAAGCAAGTGGGCTTTTTAAAAAGAAGTCATGGTATTCTCCTGTCAATTATACTTCCTGAAAATAACTTAAAATTTTTTTATTCAAGTATATTTGGCATACAATATTATATAGTTTCAGGTGTACAATATAGCGATTCAACATTTATATTCCTTATGATGTGATCACCACAATAAGTCTAGTAACCATCTGTCACCATACAAAGTTATTACAATATTATTGATGGTATTTGCTGTGCTGTACACTACATCCCTGTGGCTTACTTATTTTCTAAATAGAAATTTGTACCTCATATTCCTCTTCACCTTTTTCACTCATCCCCAACCCTCACCTCTGGCAAGCATTAGTTTGTTCTATGAGTCTGTTTCTGTTTTGTTTTATATTTTGTTGTGGGTTTTTTTATTCCACATTTAAGTGAAATTATACAGCATTTTTCTTTGTCTGACTTACTTCACCTAGCATAATACCTCTAGGTTCATCCATGTTGTCACGAATGACAAGATTTCATTGTATATGTATTACATCTCTATCAATTTTTAAATGGACACCTAGATTGCTTTCATATCTTGCTATTGTAAATAATGCTCCAATAAACATAGGGGTGTGTTATTTTTTTGAACAAATCCTCAGAAATGGAATTGCTGTGTCCTAAGGCAAATCCATTTTTAATTGTTTGAGGAACCTCCACACTGTTTTCCACAGTGGCTGCACCAATTTGCAATTCCACTAACAGTGCACAAGGATTCCCTTTTCTCTAAATCCTCTCCAACACTTGTTGTTTGTTGACTTTTTGATGACAGCCATTCTGACAGGTGTGAGGTGATACCTCATTGTGGTTTTGAATTGCATTTCTCTGATGATTAGTGATGTTGAGCTTCTTTTCATGTCTGTTGGCCATCGTATGTCTTCTTTGGAGAAATGTCTACTCGGGTCCTTTGCCCAAATTTTAATCAGATTATTTGTTGTTGTTTTTATGCTCAGTTGTGTGAGTTCCTGAGATATTTTGGATATCCCTTATCAGGTATATCATTTGCAAATATCTTCTTCCATTCAGTGAGCTGTCTTTTTGTTTTGTTGATGGTTTCCTTTGCTGTGCACAAGATTTTCATTTTAATATAGTTCCATTTGTTTATTTTTGCTTTTGTTTCCCTTGCCCAAGGAGACAGATCCAAAAAGATATTGCTTTTATTGTATTTCCCATATTTATGTTCTATCTACTTTTCCCTGAGACCCAAATTAAGTCCGATGACATCACAGTGCCAGTTTGAAAGTGATGTGCTTGCTCTCTGCCCTTGGACTCTCTCTGGTTCTCTTCCTCTGTCCCAGAGAATATATTTATTATAAAATTACATATACATGTGAAAATGTAGCCTTCCATTAAAATTCTTATTATAAGAAGTGTAACATTTATGGGCTTATTAGTTTTGTGGCTACTTAAGGGACATTGTGTGAAAGAATAATATTTACCTACCATTTTCTTGCCCACAGCCTTAACACAGAAGTAGATTTATTTTCCAAGTCCGTTTTTATTTGCCTTACATATCAGGAAACTATAACAACAAATGATTCTTTTGTGCCTTAAGCCTTTAAGAAACTAACTACCACCAACTCTGAGTTATAACAATTAATTGATGCAAGGCTGTGTTCATTTCAGCATACTATCTTATTTATTATGCTTTCTGTCCATGGCAATACCTCTGCCTACCTGTGTGGTGGGTCAGGTAGCCACCTCCATCCCTCCATTACAGGTGAGGAATCTGAGATGGAGATGTGCAGTTACAGTCCCGAGATCTGGGCAAACCTGTGCCTCTGACAGGAATGGAACTCAGGGCCCCTAGCCCTTTGCCCTAGGATCTGCCCCCTTTCCAGCGTGACCGTACCTATATCTGTGGAGGAAACTGGCCATTTGGATAATAACCGCTGAAATGTAGCTTCATTTAGGAGGATGGGTTTACACACACATATTCATGCAGAGAGCGAAGGATGACATCATATCTGATAAGAAAGAGTGAAGTGTAACCATGAACTGAATGAGAAGTCAAATAACTAATCTATAAGGACTCTTCCCCCAAATCACATGATGTACCACTCAGATTCATTATTTTTGGTTGAATGTCATTTCCCATAACTTCTTGGACTGTTTGCATATTGATAAATGTATTTTTAGGTTTCAGAACATTATAATTCTTTGGGCACTTTCCCAATCTTTAAAACTTATATGTTGGTGGGGAAAATATAAAGCCATCTTTTTTCTTCATAGAGTACAGTAAGCATCTGTGGGGTACTTACTGACTATTACACATTGTGACAGGTCCTGGGGATTAGATAATCTGCGCCCCCAGAAAGCTCAGATTGTACAGGGAGCTTGAGGTAAGGACTATAAAAATTGGGCAGAAACAACATCCTGGTTCTATTTACCTACAGATGTCTTAGCTTTGTTGGAGAAATTAGATTTTTCTAAATAACAAGCAACCAGTTTAGGACTTATGCACTTTTGGTGAAATAAACTCCACCAACGTGGGCTGAAAGAAGCCAGAGTGAAGGTCTGAGGCAAGTGGTGAGGAAGCTCCACTGAGAACAGATCCCTCGCAGAGAAAATGCCTTCGCTCCTACAAGAGGGAGCAGTACCTCCTCCCACAGCCCCAGCTCAGGTTCAGCACAGGTTCCCCAGGTTCAGCCCCAGGGGGTCGGCTGGGGAACAGAGCGAATGTGTCTCATTGTAGTGGGGTTTCCTGTCCCTGCTGACAACAGGGTGGATCTCCTGGGACAGAGTGATCCGTGTGGCAGCCCCTGCTCCAAGGTGACCCTATCATTAATGAGTGACAGGGAATCTCAGTCATTTCCCGATCAGCACCAGAGTGCAGCAAGGCCTTCCCGGGGAGGACCAGGAAGAGGAAAGCTTTTCAGGGGTGGAGTGAGGGGAGGGGGGCATGCTTCGCCCCGTTATTTACTCACTCGATTCGATATTTTTACTGTCCGAAGTCACAAAAGTTGTAACCAAGAGAAGCCAGGCTGCACGTACCATTTTTAAAATGTCAGCAGCCAGCAGAAACATTAGACATAAATCACAAGTTATATTGTATTTGCAATTAAACAGATCAAATTTAATGTCCACAGAAAAGCCTCAGCAATTAGTAAAAAGATTAATATAGTGCAATGTCCCTGGTTTAGCAGGCCTCCCAAGCAAAGCCGAAATAAAGAATTGAGCATATTATCAAAGAGTGTGTGAATATTAATGCCCAAAAATCTAAGTCCCCAGGTCCCTGATGCAATTATTTTCTATTCACATTAATTGTTCCTAACAGATGACATTAATGCCTTTGAGTTAAAATGTGTCCATGGGAAGATTTCACAAGATCAATGCTGTTTAGAAATAAGGTCACTTTTATAATCATTTGCTCAGATTTTAACCACTGCTCCACATAATGAGGTTAGCATGGTGATTGTTTTTTCATGTGAATACCAAAGTTAATTTTCACACCAGCCAGTAAGTGTGTTGGGGTGTTCGCAGTTTTCTTGCTACTTATTTTCCAGCCACTACTTATTTTTTCCTGCAGCTCATTTCCCATCACAGACTGACAGACTGTGAAAGTGTGATTATTGTTGATAAGCTGTAATTTGCGCAAGCATGTATATAGAACACCGATGAACTAGAATCAACTCTTTTGAGTCAGGATATGTATTACCCAATCGAGACATGTCAACTCTTTTGAGGTTTACCTGTCCAAGGAAGGGTTTTGGAACAAAGAATTAAATCATCACGAGTCAATGTTTCTGCTTGTTTTCACCTAGAAACTTCACTCACGCATCTTAGATCTTTCATCCGGAGATTTGCTAGCAGAGGTGGAACGGAGCCGAAGTCTGACACGGACACGAAGTGATGTTGAGACGCACGTGAGTTCCCCGGTGCCTTCAGAACACTTGTTTAGGTGGCTGTTTCTCCTCCGTCAAGTTCGATGTCGTGAGTGAACCACAGCGTGCCTCACTGAAGCATTGTCAGGCAGAGGAAATGCTTTCCTGTGATCTCTGAAACTCAGTCTCACGGCCCCCCGCTGAGAGAGTGAGCGGAAAATGTCACTCTCGGCAAAAATATCATAAATCTTGGCTTTGTCCCCACGATACCTTTTTGGATATTGATTACATCTCAGAGTCTCTGAGAAATGGTCAAGGAGCTTTTTATTAAAGCCCATGTTCCATATTAGTCATCCTCCTTTCATGATATATTATGTATGAACTTTTAAAAATTCATGGGCTGTACAGTTTTTTCTTCAGCTAGGGTTAGCTTTGTGCTTATTTGGCAAAACTTTAACCAGCGTGGCTTTTAAGTATCGTTGACCTAAAAAAAGTAACTTGAAAAAAAAAAAACCACAGCCAAATAAATATATATTGAAAAATCTTTTGCTTAAAACAATGACAGATGAACATTGTGAATAACCGGCTTTTTATTTTACTGTATAATTTTTATAAGTATAGATAGGATATCCTTTATCAAAGGTAAATGTTCTCAAGTTAGATTGAAATGAAATTTTAGTGGAATTCCATCACTTTAAATATTTATGAATATCTTAATGGCATCCTATCTGTAATATGGCCTTAAGGTCAGGAATATTTTAAGTGTGCAGTTTTTATCCAAGGAACTCTTGCCTTCATCCTCTCTATCCTTTTTCTTAGCTAAAATTATGGATTTTGAATTGCATTTTTCACAGTAAGGATGTTAAAGCACATGAGTGATTCAAGATAGGAATCTAAAATATACTTTGAATAGTGCAAATGAGGTGTATTTTGCCAAGTAAATCAAAATGCGCTAATGTTGCAGTGGAAGCCAGTATACATTTTTTAAAGAAGAATTTTAATAATTATTATTTTTCTATTACAAATTATAACTCTTCACAGTAAGATATTTGGTAGATATGTCCAGGAGGTCTGCTGTTGTTAGGGCCTTACTATAGCATAGTGGCTAGGACCTGGGTCTGACATCAGAATCATATTGGCTGGGTGCCCTTAGATATTAACAGCTCACTGCCTCAGTTTCCCCATCTGAAAATGAGCATAATGATGGTTGGGTGTTGTTTTTTTTCTGAGGATTGTGGTGAGGATTATGTGAGATAATATATGAAATGTACTTAACATAGTACCTGTTAACAATAGTGTCAGTAATAAGCTCTCTGCTGCTTTAGCCCTCTTCTGTTCCTCATAAGAATGTGGCACCATGCCACAGCCACACAATGACATGGCAAAGATGGAGACTGATAACTGAGGATGGTATTTACTAGTGTGTCTCTCTGGCAGCTCACATAAGTGATCCCTGGAAACAAAACATACCCTCTGTTGGCTGTTGCTCATCATGGCTCCTGCATGCAAGGTGTCAGACAATGATGGCCTGTCAAGAAGTATCATCCAGGGCCCCTGAGAGAGGCTCTAAATTTATGATTTAGTTAAAGAGCCAAGACATGTATATAAAAACATCCTAATAAATAAAGAGCCAGAGTCTGTCACAACCTAAACGTCTGGACAGACAACCGAACACCAGGCTACAGTCCCAGCCAGTGAGGCAGAAGTTAGTCCTGGGTCCTGGCGGCGCGGCGGGAATCAGTCCTGGGTCCCAGCCGCCTGCAGCGCAGCAGTGGGAGGGAGCTGTGGACTCTGGCCACCCACACTGCGACAGTGGGAGGGACCTGTGGGAATAGAGCCATGCTGCCATCGGACTAGTCTCTGGGTCCCTCCCCCCACCCACAGACTCCAGGGACCCAGAGCCATGCTGCCATCAGACTGGCCTCTTGGTCCCTATCCCCAGCCCACAGGCTCTGGGAACTGGAGCCATACTGTGATCAGACTGGCCTCTTGGTCCCTCTCCCCGCCCGCAGGCTCTGTGGAACCAGAGCCATGCTGCGATCTGAGAATCTTGGTCCCTCCCCCTGCCTGTAGGCCTGGGGAACCAGAGCCATGCTGTGATGGGACTGGACCCTACCCAAGGGGTCCTGGATTGTGAGAGTGTGCATGCTAGGGTGAGAGACCCTCCCCGCCTCAAGTGCATGAATTTTCGTGCACCAGGCCTCTAGTTTTTAATAATAGTAGCAACACCTAAAAGTTACTAAGCATTGTTATACACTAGGAGTTGTTCAAAATTAACAATAATCTTATGTTAAGGGTGTTTTCATTCTCTCCACTTATGAAGAAAGAAACAGAGGCATGGATGAGTTAAGTAAATTTCCCAATGTCAAAGTTAGCAAGTGGAAACCCAGGATTTAAACAAAACAAATAGCCTCAGAATTCAAGTGCTCAATCACAGAACAGTGACTGAATAGAGTAGATAATCCTATATGATAATCATGTGCTGTGAAGAGAGAAACAACAGGAAAAAGAGCTCATTTTACAGCTGTGATGTCAGAGATTCTGAGTCCCTTATTAAGTTCAAACATCGATTGTCTAAGGTGGGAGAATGGTGGGAGAATTTCCCAGTAGGGAGGACTAGCTGCTTCCTTTTCTTTGCAGGGAATTACTCTGTAATCTCTCTCTCTCTCTCTCTCTCTCTCTCTCTCTCTCTCACACACACACACACACACACACAAACACACACCACATTCCACTGCCCATGGCCGTACCTTTGTACCTTTGGTCCTGCTCAGCTCAGCCCAGGTCATACTGTGAGATCACACAACATGCTACCATGATATCCACAGAATAGGTAGACCTTCTCATAGCTGCTCCTAGGGGCTTTCTACACAAGGCATGGAGCCTGGGCCAGCAGCATCGAGGTACCTGGGAACTTGTTAAAAATACCACAGCTCAGGTCCCACCTCAGAATGAATGAGAATCTGTATTGAACAAGACCCTGGATGATTCGCATCCACACTAAGGTGTAAAAGCCTGGCTTGAGACGTGTCCCAATGTCAAAGTTAGCAAGTGGACTAGCCAGGATTTAAACAAAACAAATGGCCACAGAATTCAAGCACTCAATCACAGAACAGTGACTCAATAGAGTAAATAATTCTATATGATATCTGGGAGGACACGTCTCTGCTTAACCAACCCCACCTGCCTCCATGACATGGATGGGCCTTTCCCACCTCCTAGAAACTCTCCTATCACATCTGGGCATCTCAAGTTCAAAGTCAAGGGAGAGGCACCCATTTCTTCCTCCTCCCGCTCACCTTCCTAGTTCTAACTTCCTGTCATCTGAATCCAGCACCTAAGCCATGGGTGCACACATGGGCAACAACGGGGCAAGAAAGCTTCCTTGTTAAAAGAGGCCTAGGAATGGAGTGAGGTGGCAATAACAATAATGCTGATAAGTGTATTGGGAAGGGATACATGGGAAATATAAGCTTCAGTATCTTGGGAAAAGGTGGAATATAAACTGTAATGAAGCCACGCAGAGTATGAAAAGGGCCATTGGGGAGGCTTAGGTCTGGGTGGTCATGCAACACACATCTGTCAGAGCAAAGCTAGTCCTGAGTAAACCCCCATGTGCTTACTCTGGCAACCAAATATGAGAGAACAGAATGAGAACACAGGAAGCACGCCGCAGAAGTGATACCTGATGTGGTATTTCCGAGGGTTCCTTCAGGGTGTCCACATGGCCGCAGTCCCAAAGCCAGATGCCAGGTGTGTCTGTGCAGTAAGACTACTGGTTGGAGGTATCGGTTGTGATACAAATATGAACTCTCCTTAAATCACATCCAGCAATAAACAAGGTCATATCAATAGATCTCATTCAAAGCTGGAGTTTAAGACAAGTTTTTCCTTTAATTGATATTTACAGTCAAATTCCGGGGCGGGGGGGGGGGGGGGGATAGAGTAATATTTTTTTCGGTCATTTTAAGATCACTTAAAGAGATTGTTATGCTGCAAAAATGAAGTATTGATAGCAAGGCAGATGACTAACAGTGGAAATCTAGCATGATTAAGCGTTATGGATATTGATTAGGCAGCAAATTAGACAGGCCCTCTGTACGTAGGTAGGGGTTTCAGATTCACCACAAGTACTCTCAGTACAGCATTATCTTCACTCCCGAGCCTGTGTTTAGTCACCGTCAGTTAGAATTGCATTTGGAGGACACTGATAAGTACTCGGGTACTAAAGGCACCTATAAAGTGTCAATAAATTGCATACTTAAGAGGCTTTGCCATTCTGCAAGTGACACAAAGACAGATGGTTCCCCATCTAAGTGTTCCTGAGACAAAGCTTTACATAGATAGGAGAGCGGAATTAGACGGTAATGGAGAGAGTCCATTCCCATGGTCGGGTGCTCAATTAATTTAGCCTGTCCAGTTTGTGTTGCTTCATCTGTTATGTGAGGGGCCCATAAAGTGGCTGTGAAGAAGAGCTGGGATGTTTACAACTTTGTCACCTGTGCCTAGTGCAGACCCACTAGAATTTGAACCACCTGGATCTTCGATCTGGGTACCAGATCTATTTGATAAGACAGCCTTTACCATTTGGACAGCCAACTGATATGAAAGTCCCATTATCTTTCAGAACCTCCTTAATCCTAAGGTTGGTGTTGCACTCTGCATGGCCTCCTGGAAGGTGGCACAGAAATGCCCCGGCGTCAGATTCCTGACTTAGCATGAGGCATCAGAGCCAGAAGGGGCCACAGGGTATTCTGGTAGAACTGCCCCACTCTACCAGGTCCATGGAGTCTGTGGAAGCCAACTGTGTTCCTTGCTCAAGCTCTCCTGTCTGTGGGAAATGTGTACCAGGTGCTAGGCTCCCCGTCCAGCGCTCATGTTCTTAAAGTCCAGCCAAAGATATGACCCTGGTTTCTTCCTTTTGTAGCATTAGAGTCATGTTTTGATACCGGTCTGCTTCCTTGACCAACATGACTGGATAAAATGGGAAACTTCCATTGTGACCTTCTACCTAACGACGATGGTAGCTCTCTTATCTCAATAATCAGGCATTACCTAGTCCAGATACTGTGCCATATGCTTCCCATCTAGAACCCCAGCTGGTCCCTGCAGTAAACCCTAGAAGGCAGGCAGTATTGTCATGATTCACTTTTTAAAAAGAAAACTGTAGCTCTGAGAGATTGGTTTGCTCTATTCACTTCTGCCTCACTAGGAGGTTGGGTGGTATTTCCTGTCCCCTGAGCCAAGCCCCAGCTCAGAGCTTTCCTCCTTTTTCAGGAATGCCAGCTGAGCACCAAGTCAGGAGCCCCTGCTTTGAAAGGCCCTGGCGTGGGGGTTGTCCTCCCTGGGCATCTCTGTCCTCGCAGTCGCTGCAGCAGCAGTGAGCTGTCTCTCTCCAGCACCTGCAGCGAGTACTCCAGCGGCTCCTCCTGCACATGGCACGATGGGAAGAACCTCAGGAGAAGGGTAAGGCCTCCTTTCAAGGCGCATCACCGTTAGAGTGAACCAGGAAATAATCTTCTAGAAGCAGGTGGGAGGTGGGTGGGAGGGCTAAGAAGGAAATGACCATTTTTCTGAGTACCTGTTCATTTACTCCTCGCAAAAACTATGTAGGGAGATAACGGTGTCCCCGTTATGAGGCAGAGGAACCAGACTCACACAAGGTTAAGTTACTTGCCAGAAGTCACACAGCACGTGAGAAGTGGAATGTTGATTTGATCCCCACTGACTTGGACATCGTGGGAGGGAGTTGGGAAGATGAAGACAGTTCCCTCTGTGCTTCGGTGGAGCCTGGAACCTGGAGCCCTGGCCTGATGGAACTGTCCATGCTACAGACCAACTCAGACACCTCCCATTAGCTTTATGGACATTCCCCATCACCGTGTTGCTCAGAGAGGCCTGTTACTGTTCAATGCTAATGAGTCAGCAAGACCACTTGCCACACCAGTCCAGACTGAGCATCCCATGAGAGTGCCAAGAGAATGTTGCTTCTTTTTTTCCTGGAGAATAGGGAGAATGGTAGATTATCTCAATAAATGGCCAGAATTTTGGAAGTATCATTCACTTTGTAAAAATACACTGCTCAAAAATAGCATATATTATATTAACCTTTTCTACTCAATGCTATAGCCTCATAAAAGGTTAAGCTACTTGCCAGAAGTCACACAACTAATTGACTATAATTTGGAGGGTAGCATGATAGAGAAAGAAAATACCATAGTACATGACCGGCACCAGGGCTCAGTGAAGGTCGGCATGTCCCTATTTCGATGCTGCGAGTCCCTTTACCAGGCTTGCAAATAACTCTACCGCTGTAATGAGTCCCATCTGCAAAGTGGGCTCACACAACCGGAGATTCCTTCATGCTTTTTACAGATATCTTTGCACAGTGGTGTAAGCCAAGTATTTGAAATAGCTGTTTTTGCAGTTTCCTAATGTTGAAGAAAAGCCAAGAGTAAATGAGAATAGAAACCCCAAATCAGACTTTTTGGAGGTCATTTTTTTATTATTCTTATAAATTAAGTTTACAATTTCAGAAGCATGAAAAACAGAAAATTCCATTAACTTCCAGAAAATATTGGTGAGGGGGTAACTTTGTCATACCCTGAACAATAACTCGAGGAAGGATTTTAAACTAGAATTTGGGGCTTATTCCCTTGGACTCAGCTTCTAATACAAAGTGAGCAGTCTGGTGTATTATCAAAACTGTTTCTCTGAAGGAGATGTTTGGGGTTGTGAATAATGACTGCTAGGGGCCTGGCTCTCAACCAACTGGGAAGATGGTCAGAGATGGCCCCTCTCTTTGCCACTGGCTCCAAGAGCTCCTTGCTCTGCTGTTTTGCCCTCACACTCCTCCTTTTTCTTCCTCTCAGAGCCCTTTTTGTTATTTTCTTTCTACCTTTTGGCTGAAATTCTTTTAATTAGAACAAACTTTCATCTTCTAGGGAAACGTCTTTCCTAAAAACGGAGCAATAAGGTTCTTAGGACACTCAGGTGGCCGTGATCCAGAGATTTCAGGTCCTGGCTCAGAATGGCCATGGTGTACCAGTACACCTCTCACACGGCACAGAGAAAAGTCCCAGTTCTCAGAGATCCAGCAAACTAGACACAGTCTTACAACAACAGCTCAAATTCATATTACTTAAGGCACTTCTACAGTTCTTACTATGTGCCAGGTACTCATTTAGTATTAACTTATATAATATATATATAAAATAATAAATATACATAATATTAATTTGAATGTGAATACAATATTAACTTACATATGAATAAATATATAGCCAATGGTAGTATATTGTAGTCAACAAGTATACCTTTTTAGTGCTGTTATGTTTAGAAACAGAAAGAAAGCCCGCATGATATACTTAGCCTGCCCTCTATGGAGCAATTTGGACTAATGAGTAACTACCATGTGCCACACAGTTTTGTTAGCACTTCCTAGGTATTAGCTCATTTAATGTTGAGGATAGCTTATTAAATAGCACTCCCTACTCCCCCATTTTATAGATGAGGAAACTGAGATGCTGAGAAATTAAGGAACTAGCCCAAGATCTCATAGCCAGTAAGTAGCAGAGCTGGGCTGTTGATTCCAGAACCTTCACTCTTAACCACTCAGCTACACCGGCCTTGTTGAATCAGCCCAAAGCTTGGAGGAGTTGTTCCAATTCTTGGGATGGATTTGTTCCCAATAAGACCAAGAATGTCCTTTTAAAAAATGTGCAAAACTGTAGGCCAGTCAAGAAATAGGAAAGGGCTGTGAATTAAACCCAAGCCCCTGCCTCGGCAGCATTTTCAGCCAACTGCTCCCAGAGCAACTCTGCAAAGAATGAAGCTGCCTGTGGGACATGCCAGCTCCGCCCTTGGTCTCTCCCACAGGGACTCATGCTTTTTTTTTTTTTTTTTTTTTTCCAAGTTTCCAAGTTGTTCCAAACTTTTCTCACGGTATTGAACACCATAACCTCCTGTGTACAGCTGATTGAGGAATGTGGCCAATCTCACCGGGCAGAGATCCTGGGCCCCGGGAGGTTTGCAGCCAGCCACTGGCCCTGAGACGAATTAAACCACAGCACAGCAAGGCTCTAGAGAGGAGAGGGGGGTGGATGGCCAGAAGCTGAGCACATCTTCCATGGGTCGAGCAAAGCAGCCTTTTCAAGCTCTTGCAGGGTACTTTGAGCCTGTCTTCTCTCCTTTATTGTGAATGTGACTGTGGAGATCATGGACATTCTCAGAAAGCCAAGCTGTGGCATTCCGCTCACTGGGCGGCCTATAATTCCCAAACTCACTGACAGGATTTCTCTGATTTCCGAAGGACTTTTAATGGTGCAGGAGAAGAGGAGGGTGGAGGGGAAGCATCACCAAAGAGCATCTATCCGCAGCACTTCTGACCCTGAAGAATTTTTTAAAGAAAATATGCTAGAGAGCATTATGCTAAGCCAAATAAGCCAGTCAGGGAAAGATAAGCATCACATGATCTCACTCATATGTGGATAATGAACAACATAAACTGATGAACAAAAATAGACCCAGAAGCATAGAAACATCAAACAGACTGTCAAACCTCAGAGGGAAGGCAGGGGAGGGGAGGGTGTGGGAGGGAGATCAACCAATGAACTCATATGCATAGATATACAACCCATAGACACAGACAATAGGGTAGTGAGTGCCTGGGGGGGTGGAGGGGAGTGGGAAAGATCAGTAGGGGGGAAATGGGGACATATGTAATACTTTCAACAATAAGGATTTTTTTAAAAAGAAAATAAATAAAACACAGATAAACAATATATATTGTTGATAGCAAGAGTAATTTTTATGAAAATCTCTTAGATGTAAACAAATGTTCACAGCTTACTGAAAAGCTGAGATTCCAGTGTAAGTGTCTGACACATTTTCAACCTCTGCCTCTGAGCACATGCTTAGTGTTGAGAATTATGGGACAGAGGTTAGCTGGTGTGGAGATGCCAATGGTAACTGCACTCTTTGTCAAGAAGAATTAATGGGGATATTCTTCACCATTAATTTTACAGCCTTAAAAAAACGCATTAGGTCAGTGCCCACATCCCACCAGATCTCCTGCGTGCTGGTTTGTGATTAAACTGCACGTTCTGTTGGAGAGAGGTGCGGCGATAACCTATGATCTCTATTATGACATTGACTGGTATAGAGGGGAGAAGAGAAACTGAGCTTGACTCCGGCGGTACGGCATCGAGATGAAGTTGTGCAGGCCCCAGAGCCAGACTGCCTGGGTTCAAAGCCCCACGTGGCCACTTTGGAAGTCAGTCATAGGAAGAACCCAGGAAACTAGAGTTCACCAGCTCTTCCTTAGCTGTGTGATTTCCAACAGACCGATCTTGCTGAACCTCAGGTTCCTCCCTAGTAAACAGGATGGCAATGTGTCCTTCATGGTCTTGTTCTGAAAATTAAGTCCAAGTGCTATGTAGGTGGCTGGTACACAACAGGTGCTTAGCCAAGGCTAGTTCCCTCCTCTGCCCTTCCATTTCCTGTTAGCAATGCTATGGAAAAATACGGATGTCTGTGTAGCATGTAGTATGTTTTTCTATGTCATTTCTTGGTCACTTCTCCAAAACTAACCCAAGTATTGGATAATGTCTGAGGACAGGAAATTGACTTTTCTCAGTTAGTAGGTGAATCATCACTATGGGTTCTAATAGCAAATGCCCACTGCTATTTGTGTGGGTGTATTTCCCAGGTGTTCCCTGCCTGTCAAAGTCATGAAGTCACATGACGTTGTAACCATCCTGTTAGAATGGAAGGTACCATAAAGACATGGGCTAACTTACTTTTCCATTCATCCTCGACCTCTCATGTACACTGAGGCCAAACTGTCTTTGGTTATTCCCTAAATGTACCTTAAACTGACCTGTCCAGTTTGGGTCCTTGCTATCACATTTCTTCTGGAAATCATTCTCCCCATTTTTAAACTAAAGCAAACCTAGCCATTGGCTAGGTAGGTTTTTTAAAAAGCCACAACTTACCTTATGTGGTTTTCAAGCTTTATCCAAACAGATGTATGGTCTCTCTCCCCTGAACTTCTAGAGCACCCATTTGTGCCCTTGACTTTCAGTTATTTGTGCTCAAGCCCTCTCCTCTGCTGGGTGCATGCTGCTTGAGGGCAGGTCCTTATTCTCTACTTCATTAAATTATATACTGCTTAGCTCAGAGCCTGGCAAAGTAGAAATCTGCTTCATAGTTAATTAAGTTGCATTAATTCATGTATGCATGTATTGTGAATATTTGTCAGCCACTAGAACAAAGGAAGTTCAGGGATGGACTTCCGTTGTAAAAGTGTGATCCACAGGACTCTATCCTTTCTGATCTCTGCTTTTCCTTCCTAGCCATCATCACAAAACTGGGATAAAAGGCTAAGTATTGACTCCTCGCTCCCAAGTGGCTTTGCTAGTCCTACCGACGAACTACCTCTGACGCGAATCAAGGAAAGCCACATTCTGGAAGGACTGAGAAAGCTGCAGAAGCGAACAGTGTTACTTGAACCCCCCTCCGTGATAACCAAATGGGGCTATAAAGATTGCATGAACTCCAATGAAGGAATATATTCTCCAGGAATCAAGAGTAGCCCCAAGGAGCATCTCCCCTGCAAAACAGCAGACATGGGGGGCGCCTGCAAGGAGCCCCACCAGGCATTTGTTTATGACACAGATTCCCAGGAGGACGCCGATGAGGACTCTGCCTCCTTAGCCTGGGCCCAGGCCTTTCCCAGCCAGGCCTGCAGGCTGCATGGCTGTCAACTGACCCACAGCGTTTCCGACAGCCTGTTCAGCTGGGAGCTGAACGGAAGACACTTTTCAGAAGGCGTTTACCCCCGAGAGAGACAGGGAAAGCTGGGCAGCGGTGCCAACAGCTGTCCCTTGGAGAGACAGCTGTGCCCACGTGTGCAGGTGCCTCAGGGACAGAGAGAGGGGGGCCGCGTGGCTGTCAGCCTCCAGCTTTCAGACACGGATGACAACGACACCCTCGACGAGCTGCACATCGGGAGCAGCGACGAGAAGAGCCCCTCGGACCTGTCATTGGCCACTGACACCGACAAGTCCACAGAGAACCTGGACACCCTCGTGGGGCCGGGGAGACCCCAGCTCGGGCCTCCCGGGGAGGAGGAGCGCGCGCCCAGCCACGTGGAGAGGCCGAGGACGCTGGGCCTCCTGCGGCGGCAGCAGGTGGTCAGGAGGACGTCTTCGGAGGAGTGTGTGACCGTCGTATTCGATGCGGAGGATGGCGAACCCATTGAGTTCAGCTCTCAGCAGACGGGGGTTGTCACCGTCACCAGGAATGAGATCGCCATCGCCCAGGCCCCGCTCCCCACGGCGGGGCACACGGACCGCACGGCTCAGGGAACCGCTGGCCTCCAGCCCGGAGCAGCCGTGCGGGGCCGGGCCTTCGCCTTCGCAGGCAGGCCCGCAGGGGAGGCTGCCGGCTGCGCCCCGGGGGGCGGCGTGGGGACGGTCCCTGTCCCTGTCCCCGAGGCAGCAGCCGCCGCCCAGCCCCTCGGCCGCGGGACGGCACCGCCAAACACGCAGAGGCAGAAACCAGCCAGACCCACGCGGAACACGTGCCCGAGGAACTGCGGGTCCCCGGTGGCCATGGGCATCTGCCAGAAGCCAAGTCAGACAAAAATCCCAGCCAGGGGCAGGCCCCCGCCTCAGAAACCCAAGCTCACGACGCCCGAGGCCGGCAGGAGGGGCCCCTCCTTGGGCCCCGTGACCCCTGAGAAGTCCCCAGGCCTGGCTCCCGGGAAACTGCCCCGCGGCAGGAGGCCCGAGGGCCCCGCGCCCCCCTGTGACCTGCAGCCCGACCCGCACTTTGCAAAGCACAGCCCCCTGACATCCCGCAGGAGGGAAGGGGCCCAGGGCCCCACCGGTCAGCTGTCGGTGTCCCTCCGTTCGCCCGGGGGCCAGGGAGAGCCCCTCCCCAGGGGCCCTGGGCCCGAGGCTGGGCCCACATCCCCTCCCCCGCCACCCCCCGCCGGGCAGGTCGGTCTCCCTACTCATCAGGCCCAAGTATGACTATGTGCTGCCAGCTCCTCCTGCCCGGCCCGAAGCCAGGGCCCCCCACGAAGCAGCAAGGGCTGCCTTCAGAGCCCCCCTCCTGAAAGGATCCTCTGCGCCTGTTCTTTCCTCGAGTCAGACCGAAGTGCCGGGGAGGAAACCGTCCGTGGCCTTCCAGAAGCCCCTCCTCGCTCACCCACCGACCCCCCCAGAAATGGGGATGCAAATCAGATGCCCCGCATACACCCCCTCCGGCTCGTTGGTCATGATGGCCCCGGGGCCCCCTAAAGGCTCTCCAAAGAGAGGGGTCCCCCAAACCCCACCTCATCAAACACTTGGGGCCACACACACAGACACAGGGTTACGGGTCCCCAAGAACTGCCCTGCAGCCCATGAGCCACTGGAGACAGCGGCCTCCGAAAGTCTGTCTCCAGGAAGACAAGGACCCGCGGATGACAGCGGCTCCGCATCGCCCAAGCCTGCCTTCTTGGGGGTGAACGAGTCGCCACCATCTCAGGGGAACGGTACCTCCGCCTCCTCCAGAAGCCATAGCGCCCCCCTCGGGGGTGCCAACCCTCCCGAGAAGGGGGTGAAGCCGCGCCTGCCAGCCGGGCTCCGAGTCCTCCTGAAGTCCCCGCAGCCGCTCCGGAGGAGCTGCACGGTGCCCGGGAAGCAGGAGAAGGACAGTCTCAACGAGGCCTCCCGGAGCTCCGTGGCCGCGAGCAAGGCGAGGGCGGCACCCTCAGGGAGCCCCATTGGCCCCGAGGCCACGGTGGGCGCGGGGCACGGCCCGCCGCTGGGTGTACGGGCACCGGACCGCCTGGCCGGGGCGCTGCCCCTGGAGGCTGGGACCTCGGAGACCCTGGAACATCGCGCCCCTGGGGCCGCTGGAAACGACGGGGCGGAAATCAGGTCCATGAAGAGATCTCTCTCCTCCAACAAGCCCCACCTGAAGCCGGCTCTGGGCATGAACGGGGCGAAGGCCCGCAGCCAGAGCTTCAGTGCCCACGCGGGGGACAAGCCGCCCACGCCGCCCATGGAAGGGCCGGGCCGGGTCCGAACTCAGATCATCACCAACACGGCGGAGAGAGGCAGCTCCCTCACCCGGCAGGGCTCCTCCGAGGGCTCCCCCAGCAAGGCCCTGGCCGCCCCCACGCCCGAGGGGCTGCCCGTGGGCGCGGGGAGGCTCCCGCAGGCGCCCTCCAGGCAGGGCTCCCTGGGCAGCACGGGCAGCGCCTGCAGCCCGCAGGGAAGCCCCAGCAAGTTGCCTGTGCGGATCCCTCCACCCTCCGAGGGGCTCCCCTCCCCGCCTGGCCCGGAAGACCCGCCGGCCTGCACCCAGGGAGGCTGCGCGGGTGTGGCTGCGCCTGAGGGAGCAGGCAGCGACCCCTGCGGGGGCCCACCCGCCACGGCAGGCTGCCCAGGGGCCCCGCAGAGCCCAGGGAGCACACAGTGCCCAAGCGGTTTTGCAACCAGCAGGACCGCCAAGCTAGAAGCTTCTGGAAGGCATCCAGCTCCTTCTATAACCAGGATTGCTGCTGCGAGCCCAGAAGCCCCCCTCTCGCCCTCCATCGAAGAAAAGGTCATGTTGTGCATTCAGGAAAACGTGGAGAAGGGCCAAGTGCAGACAAAGGCCACGTCTGTGGAAGCCAAGCCGCGGCCCGGGCCTTCCTTTGCCAGCTGGTTCGGTTTTCGGAGGAGCCGACTCCCCGCTCTCAGCAGCAGGAAAATGGAGGCCTCCAAACCCAAAGTGGAGAAGAAAGACGCGAAGGGCTTGGGCTTTGGACACAGGCAGCTAAAAGCAGAGCGGAAAAAGGAGAAAAAGAAGCCTGAGGTGGAGAGTGAGCCTCGCAGGGATGCGGAGCTAGCGGGGCCTCCAGATGCCGGCTTCCACAGCAAAAGTAGTCGGAAGGCAGCACAAGACATTTACGAGCAAGTGAAGTTTGAACCGAGAAATAGACCCAGTCCTGTTGCATGTCCAACAAAAGATACCTTTATGACCGAGCTTTTGAGCAGGTAACGCGTGGGCCAAGCGGGTGGGGATGTGGAGGGCCCCCTCCCCCACACACAGGGAGAGTTGTTTGCTTAATGAACATTAAATGCCAGCCAAGCATGCCTTTCATACAAGCAGAAACACATAATAGCAGCCTTTTATACATTAGCCAGAATTTAAACAATGAAATAAAAGTTAGCAATGAAGTGATAATTTAGTCCATGTTACTTTGTTAACCAAACCAATGGTCTTTGAAATTAAAGAATGGTAAGTTTTATCAAGGTTGAAAGAAATTCAGCCCACACTAGGAAGCATGAATGTACCCACATGGCATGAAATGGAAGCAAATTAAATGCACGATTCAGAGTATGCCAATCTCATTGATTGTACCGAGCAAACGGATACTTAGAAACTTCCAGAGGAAATTACATTTCCTGCCAATCTTAAGCCAGAAATGTAGTTAGCAATCACTTTACAGTGTTTTTTTAATCCCCCAATCTCAGGAGTAGTCATAAAAATAAAGTATTCTATTATCAAATTTAAAGTGACACACTCCTGGAATATCAGGTAAAGATCTGATCAAGGTCATGGGGAAGCGCTCTCACTCAGAGGGTTAAAGACAGAGCGATGTATGGAGGTTACTTTAAACATTAAGGCACTGGGAAGAGTAGAGTGATTGAAGAAGAGCAATGTCATTTATCAGAGGAATCACTTTCTACCTGCAGAGTTGATAAGAGAGCAGCTCAACAGACAGAAAGTGGATCAAGCAATGTTTCCTGCAGGAGCGTGTCAAAGGGCAGCTCCCAGGGCTCCTGTCGCACCAGCGGCTCCAGCAGCGCTCAAGGAAACCACAAGAAAACCCTCAAAACCAAAGCCGAGGCAGAGATGCCCAAGGGCTCCCTGGTAAGTGCTCCACCATCCGGGGTTTGAGCTGTTAGATTCTGTGACAGGCTGGTTGGGGTTCTCCCTGCCCTTTGCTGATGAAAATATATGGGCAAGAGATTATGGGGTAAAGAGAAAGTTAAAGCAGAAGAGAATAAAAGAGAGAAAGCTCGGTGACAACTCTAACAGAGGGATGGCTCCCTGTCAGCTCTCTTTTCAGAATGATGGTAATCACAGTGCAGGCAAATGAGGCTGCTGGTGTCATCTTAAAATTACACCCTCGCGCTGGGACTCTGTGGGGATGGTTATTGCCAGCATTTCAGCAACACAGAAAGGAATGAACATCATTGTGAAAAATAAAAGTGCTGACCTATTTAAGGGAATATTGACTATTTTGACGATTTGATTTAAGCATTTCTTATTTTTCTGGAAGTGGTATGTTCCACTTCACTCTACCCAAATAGGTGTTAAGACCAAGATATTCTTTCTGGAACTTGACTTCCTCGCACTTAGTTTTTTAATTGAGAGGTCCAGAACAAAGGGGGAAATTTCCTTGTAAAAAAATAATAAAAGAAGCCCTGGTGGGTGTTGCTCAGTTGGTTGGGCGTTGTCCTGTAGCCTAGAGGCTGTGGGTTCTATTCCCAGTCAGGGCACATGACTGGGTTGCGGGTTCCATCCCTGGAGTGGGTGCAACCAATCAATGTTTGATGTTTCTCACATTGTTTCTCTCTCACATCAATGCTTCTCTCTCTCTCTTCCCCTTCCTCTCTCTCTAAAATCAATGAAAGCATGTCCTTGGGTGAGGATGAAAAGAATAAAATAACATTTTTACATTTTCACAGGGAAGCTGCACTTACTGTCCTTATAGTCTTTCTGTTCTTGAATAATAGATTTGTGATGTTCATTCTTTTGTTCCATAAGTTTTAAAGCACTTAAACAAACAAAAAATCTCTTCATGGAATTACTGATTGTATTGTATAGTTTTATCTTCTTATAAAAGAGATTTTAAAATATAATACATGCTCTCATTTTCATAGGGAAAACTTGAAATATGAAGTAATTATACATTTTGCTAGAGTAGTTCAAAAATAGAGGTTTTAAAAGTAACTATTATTGGTGTTATTAGTTATTAACTATTAGTTCAATGACTAATTGATGTTGAGGGTTCCTTAGCATTTTACTGACATACTGTAATTTGAGGCAAATGCACATAATAGCTCTGACTCTAAAGAGATACAAGGCCTTTTATTTTCAAACTCTGGGATCATATGCAGACTATGCTTTTTGCAAAAGTTTTTTTTTTTTCTTTCTCTTTTTCTCCGTTTTTACTCTTGACTTCCTTTGGTACCATTTCTTCTTTGAAAATGTAGACGCCCCCTGCATTATAAAACCACAAGTTATAAGCATATCTGAGGCTGCCCTTGTCGTGTCACTGTAAGGAAGGAGAGAGAATGGAACGTGTGGAAATGTGCAATATGCCAGAAATTCAATCCAGCTGATGGAAAACTGTGATAGCCCGGCAGAGCCTCTTATCAGGCACGCTCAGTTTAACTGCGCCCCATTTAATGTGGTTCTGACAGCAGAGGGTATATACTCACTGTACAGAAGTACCTAGAAAAACACAAAGACCCTCTGTCTTGTTTCCACAGTTTCATTTTTGCTTTCTCATTGCTTCCTAATGCCAAAGTGATTTGCCATGCTTGTCCTCTCTCGTCTGCAGCCTTTCACTGGGTAGTAATAAGTATCCTTTGGTCATTCCAGAATACCTGTGAGAAACAGTCTTATTATTTTCTGTGCAGGACAAAGATTCCCTAACCACCCCAATATACATAAAGAAGATTCCCTAACCACCCCAATATACATAACCAATGGGGGCATGCTAATTTCTCTAGTTAGCTGCAAGATGGATTGTCATTCCGGGAGATTTCCCATACAGAAGAATATTATTCACCTGCAGAGTTGACCAGCTGGTCATTTTTTAAATGTAAAATGCAACGTTTTTCATTTCATCTCCATAAGCATCAGTGTGGTTTGGGCTAAAATTAGTAATTTCAGAAATGACATTGCCGTAGTCTCCTTTAGGACAAGTACAAGAATAGCAGTGAAAAACCTGTTTATTCTGTATTATCAGCCTCTATAGAAAGGAGATTAGATGTAAAATAAGATGTATTCTAATACCACAGCACATTGATGTGAATACCCATGAACCTTTTAAAATTCAGAGTTTGAGGGAATTTCCCCCCACGGGGGCTCAAGGTACATTTGCTAATCTGCTTATTTTAACGTGTGTTGTAAAGAATTCTTCTTGCAGTAATTTTGGATGGAAACAATAGCTGCACATAATGCATTACATATCACACTATTTTCTGAATAAAACCAATGTTTCAGAACCATATAATACCACCATCCCTTGCCATTTACAAACTAGACCGTATTTAGTTTTGAGGAGCCTAAGGCATTGTAATTATTTTAATTGATGGTGATAATAGTAGAGGATCATTTCCATACGTATGACAAACCCGTGTATGTAGCCAGCCTCCATTTACTTCACTAGTACCTGAACGTTCATTCTCAGGATCGCTAGATATATTGTAACATGTAAAACTCCCATTCATGCTTTGCTGAGTTGAATGTTCTCTTTTTGAAACTTTCATTACAGGCTTAGGTCCCCATTGATGCCATCACAGACCACTTAGCTCCAACTTTTCTGTAATTTGGACAAGAGCCATGTTACTTTGTACTTTTAGTTAAATTATATAAAAGCATGGTAAGAAGGGAAAAGGCGTCCCTGGGAAAGATGGCATCGGTAGTAGTAAGTCAGTCAGAAGGAAGTGCACACTGCTTGCTACAGGTTGTAGGTCCTTCCTTCCGGGAGATTTAGATAATTTTCTGAAGCGAGAAGTCTCAGAGGAAGGGAGCTCCAGCCTCCACACTGTCACTAGTCAAAGCAAAAATTGTAACAAAATTAATGAGACCATATACCTTCATCATGCAGTGGAAAGAGATGGCCAAATTAATATGGGTATTTCAACTTAAATTATGAGTATTCTCTTCACCTGTTGTCACATAGTCTGAAAAAAAAGCACATACTAATAAAACATCAAAATTTATCCCGTGAAAACATCCAGTGGTGATAAAATAGCACAATAATTATACAAATTATAATCTTAAATTCTGCAAAATGTTATCATTGCAACATACTTAACAGAACAGCAGTTCTGTTCTAAATGCTGTTTTGATGCCAATAAGAAGCATGCGTATTTGCCCTCCTCCTGCAAAGTTATCTAAATGGCTAACTTTTCTAAAGACAATGCCTTCCAGGAGTTCCGCCTCCACAGATCGCTTCCTGTTTCACTGAGCTTCATTGTGTTGTTTTCCTTTACAAAGAGCTTTAACATCCACATGTCATTTTCTTAGGAAACAATTAGTGTTAGGATGACTCAAGAGAAGAAGTATATGCAGAATTCCAAAAGAAGGCCATCCCCAAGTATTGGGTTTAATTCTAAAATTATGTTTGTATATTTGTCAGTGGTGAATTATTTTCTCCCTTTTCCCCATGTCTTTTGTAAGTTCATTCCTCCTTGCCTTTTCTAATGATAGGGATTAACAGATTATAATGGGCACCCTGATATTTAATGGTTACCTGCTATAGACTGGTATTGGTACAATTCTTAACTACAACTGAGCCCAAAAGAGTTGGAAATTCACTATTAGAAGACATCCAAGTACTGACAACAAACTTAATCCAAAAATATCCCATAGTTATTGCCTTTGAGTCACCTTCTACTTCTTACCAAATGGGACATTACCAATTTATATCTGTTCCTGGTAGAGTAATGGCTGAGAAATTTCTAAATCTCTAACCACCATTCTTTTCTGAGCCAAACATCTTG
Source organism: Myotis yumanensis (assembly GCF_028538775.1). Taxonomy (NCBI): domain Eukaryota; kingdom Metazoa; phylum Chordata; class Mammalia; order Chiroptera; family Vespertilionidae; genus Myotis; species Myotis yumanensis. The sequence goes on from NW_027223759.1 coordinate 78,990,169, forward strand.
GTTTTGTGAGCACTCCCATCTTTTAAATACCTTGCCATGTGGAGTTGTTCTTCTTGTGTCCATCTCTGGAAAATTTTGAATCTGGAGTAGGCAGTCCCTTACCCCCAGGAAGCTTCCCACAACCTCTCATCAACTTCAAGCACTGTGTGACCATGAATGAAAGTTAATGTTAATTTCTGGCTATGAAAAAAATGTAATTAACAAGGGGAGTCTGCTACCAACACAAATTATGCCCCTAATTGCCATAGGCAAATGGAATTTTCTAGTAACTCACCACTTTGCATTGAAATCTGTTGGTATGGATAGAGTTGACAGGTATGCCATTTTAAGACACACCCCCATTTTACATTCCTTTGTTGATTCTCCATCTATCAGATTCAAACTCAAAATTCCTTCTCAGGGATCATCTGCTCCTCATGGGCCATTAGTCCAGGAGAGCTGAAAGAACTAGGGGCCTTGTCTGCAAGCCCAGTTTCTCTGATAAATCCCCACAGACCACATGTAGCATTTGCTGTTAAGCACATAAAACCCTGGGAGGTTCTGACAAGGAGCTGACAGGTGGCTTTTGTTGTCTTTCTTAAATATGGTACTTGGAGAGAGATGATGGGTAAGTTCCACAGAAAGGTCAGTAGGGAAGGAAAGCAGGGCAGTCTCACACACACACACACACACACACACACACACACACACTCATGGAAATTTTTGCTACTCTTAAATAAGTGTAGTTTATATATAGTTGGAATGCTGCTTACATATCTAACTGTCAGACACTAAGAAAAACATAGTCACTCTTGGGAAGGTCTGGAAAGGATGGCGATAACAATATGGTGCACTCTGAAAAATTGAGTTACAGCAATGAATAGGGATAAGGAGTGCTCACGCTAAAACTGAAATCCTATGTGCCCTGGGACAGATCACTAGCCCTCTCTGAGCCTTTTTTTAATCTATAAAATGAGGAACTGGTTCTAATTATTAGATTCTTTGGTTTAGAATTTTATAGGCTGATGGAGATGATTCACCTACACTACAGCAGGTAGGTTAGCAGGGCACCCCTTTAAGTTTAAAATGGGGCACTTTAGAAACACCTAAAGGAACAGGACCTAACAGGTGGAGGAAAATAGGGAGCATATTGCCATAAGAACTGGCATGTGCTGAAAATACTGATTTCCTTGCTGTTTCTATAAATAAAGACAGATGGTTCTTGTTGGATTGTTAATTACGGGGTTAGAGGAATCCTTCAGTGGGTCTTTTGGTGGCCTTGTCACGAAAGGATCACTGAGATTGGTGAACCTGAGAAGGCAAATAAGTAACCTGTTGGCCTCAGTGATGCTCAGAGCACTTTTCCTCTCTGCCATCCTTAAATGTGCTCTGCTAGAAACTGCTGTGGAGGAAGCCAGTCACCCAAACATTCTTCCTCTGGAGATGCTAACACACAGGGAAGTCCCTGCAGAGCAGACAGGATGGGAAAGAAAATGGTGAAACCTGGCCTCTGGGATATTCCATCCTAACAGCTCTGCTTGTGGGTTCAGGTGGCCATCCGCACCCTATCTTGAGTTTGCCATTTTCTGGCTGTCAGCATGCACAGATTAAGCACCAATTATATTCTAACATTAAAACTGTGGTCATAAAATGTAAATAGTTGTTCTTATTCCATTAAATATGAAAAATAGGAGGTAAAAAGTAGAAAGCTAAACTCAGCTCAAGGTCAGGATGCAACCACATGACTTTCTACATCATGAATATAATGCAGACATTAAGGGTTTCTTGGCATTCAACTTGAGCCCCTGAGCAAATCTACCGGCACCCTCTAATACAGTGGTTCTCAACCTTCCTAATGCCACAACCCTTTAATACAGTTCCTCATGTTGTGGTGACCCCCAACCATAAGATTATTTTCGTTGCTACTTCATAACTGTAATTTTGCTACTGTTATGAATCGTAATGTAAATATCTGATATGCAGGATGTATTTTCATTGTTACAAATTGAACATAATTAAAGCATAGTGATGAATCACAAGAACAATATGTAATTATATATTCAATATGTGTTTTCCGATGGCCTTAGGCAACCCCTGTGAAAGGGTTGTTCGACCCCCAAAGGGATCGCGACCCACAGGTTGAGAACCGCTGCTCTAATATGTGCCTAAGTAGAACCCCCGTTACACTCATTGCACAGTTCACCTTGTTATTACTGGCTTCCCAGGTGACTGGCTGGGGTGTATTTTTAAAAAGCTATTTCGGGTCATTCTGCCAAGGACCATAAGCTGTCTTGATATTGAGGCCAACTCTATACTCAAACAGAAATCTGAGAATAAAACAGTACCCCCAAATAAACACACATCTCAAGCCAGAGTTGCTGTGTTTGAATCTCAGGCCCATCACTTACGTAGTCACTCGTTCTGTCTGTTTCTCCAGGGTCCTTATCTCCAAAATGGAACTAACAGTAGCACCTGCCTCCTCCTGTTGCTGTGAGGCCTGTGAGATCCTGGGCGTAAAGAGCACCTGCTACAAAGTGTTCAATAGTTCACTGTTTTTATCATTGTTGGTGTTGTAGATGGTGTTATTACTACTAGTGCTGCTAGATTGGGAAGTAGTGGACCTTGGGTTTTCGTTCCAGTGTTGCCACTTAAAACATGTTTAAGGAAACTTGCTGGGTCTCAGAATCCTCATTTGTAAAAGCCTGTAGTGTTAGTAGACACTCTCTAGAGTGCCATCTGATCCATGCCATTCAGCATCTGGATATTCCAGCGGAAATATAAGGGAAATGTTTTTGACCTGGAAACTCTAGATAAATGCCTCGCTGCTCTAGTTCACTAAGCACATGTCATAGTCACTTCATCATTCATTGTGCAAAGAACAAAAAAATATATCATTTTCTTAGAGAGTTATAGTCTTGGAAAGGGTCAGGTTATCTAAGTATATTTCTTTACTCTTATTAAAATTTGTAGTGGAAGCCACTGACTCTGGAGGAATATTATATTTCCTTAGACTTTAATTTTTCCTTACAGCTCTGTGTTACTGACTTTATTAAGTATTAAAAACCAAAGCTGGTATCTGCAAAGTCTTATGTAGAATTAGGTGCCCTATAAATCCTTATTTTCAGAGCTGTGGTTATATTTTGGAAAATATGCTCTTATAATTAAAACTTGTACTATAAATAAAGCCAAGTGATAGAATGGGGAAAAGTGGAAGGGAAAGAATATATATAATATCTGTTACAATAAAAGCATAATATGCTAGTTAGACCAGACGTCCTTCAGGACATCCTTCCAGACGACCTACCAGACGAAGCCGGGGCTGTAACGGAAGCCTGGGTCCTGGGTGCCAGAGAGAAGCTGGTGCTGGCATCCAGGGGAAGGAAGGCCTACTCTTGCACAAATTTTGTGCATTGGGGCCTCTAGTGTGTGTGTGTGTGTGTGTATACTCACATGTTAGAGATTCTGCCATTATTCTGAGGATGGCAAAGGATCTACTTAACATAATAAATAGAACTTAGAGTAATTTTTTGTTGCTGCAGGTAAAAGAGACAACTGAAAACCTGCAAGAGGATGAAGAAGATACAGTTGTAGATTCTGCATTTCAGAGTCACATCATAGGTAAGAATTTATGTCTTGATGCATCTTTAGCTGAGATATTTTCTCCATGAGATCTTCTTTCAGAAGATGTGTTCCCACAGAACATGTCTCTGCCTTCACAATCAAGACTGGGTCTTCACCTCTCACACGTGGTAACCTTTATCTTCTTAGACATTGGAAGCTACCATAAAATAAGTGGATCAAAGCAGAACCTATGAAGAAACATAGGTGTTTGCAAAGGAATTGCAAAGCAAACTGATGAGAAGTGAGTCCTAGTCAATACAACATGGAAATAATACTGAGTATAAATAAATAGTTCTCTGAGAAAAAAATCAACTTGGAATCAATCCAGTTTCTCTAGTAATTGTCTCCAGAAGCTCCTGTGCAACTACTCTTTGTTAGAAATGTGGGTGGGGTGCTGGCTTTCTTGAATTGAATGCTTTTTAAATCGGATAATTGTTACACCAAATAATCAAAGAGATTAAGTACATATGACTTGCCAAAGTCTTCAACTCATTTTCTTTATTATTCCTGCTAGAACCCTGTTTATAGATTGTCCTGTCTCCGAAGTAAGTTTGGCTTGTCAGCTATTTCTTAAAAGTATGCATAACCTAGCTTGAAGGAGCTCAGGTTCGCAGCCACAGGGACTTTGCTGACCTGTTTTCAGCAGGCGGAAGTAACTGTGATGGAGAAGCTGTCTGTGACCGAGATCCTTGCCAGGAGATAGGGGAGGTGATAACTTTCACAGCTTTGGGCCACCAAGCACACTTGCAGAATTAGTTCTTCCTCGGGCTCTAAAGGGGCTATGAATGCAAGCATGCTGATCATTTACTGTATGTAAGACACTGAGGCATGATGGCATCATTTCTGCAAATCACATGTGGGTGTGGCAGGCAGTCTTGGATCCCATGTCCTAGGGCACGAGAGCCACACGGATTTCTGGGTTCTGGGATGATCAGTATCCGCCGCTCTTGCCTTTTCAAGGGAGGACCTTCAGCTGCCAATTCTCAGCGTCTCACTGCTCTTAGTGCCACATTGCTTCACTTTTTGGCTGATTTTCTAGTCTACCCAGCAGTCTTCACAAACTGTAATTTACAGTTTATCTCAGAGAGTGATTATGCTCCCATAGCTTAATGAGACTGGCACACCATTATTATTCTTTTCATTTGTAATTGGGAATACAAAAGACTTGACAAACAGCTGAATGAGCGTAGTCTCAATAAGATTATTATTCCAGAAAGACAGCCTTTATTGTAGTTGTCAATGTAAAATGCTTAAATTGGTATCAGTTCTGCATAGTTAGCTAATAAGCAAGTTAAATATTGTTTAACAGCCTTCAAACACTACGCTGTGTAAAGCCCCCATGAGTCATCATTTCTCCATAAACGAGGTGTTCTTGGGCCTGTAAGACAACATACATAAACTTAAAGGCTGAATTTTCTCCCAGAGAATGCATAATCTCAGTAGGTTTTGTTTATTTGTTTGTTTGTTTTTTAACTAGACTAGCCATTCTTTTGATCTGTGCTGTTCAGCCCAATAGCTGGTAGCTACATGTAACTATTTCCGTTTCATTTTAAATCAATTAAAACTACATAAAATTAAAGCTTTATTTCTTGAATTGCACCAAGTGTTCTGTGGTCACACATTCTGTATAGTCCACGTGAACAGCTCCATCACCACCAAAAGTGCTTTGGCACGTGCTGCTTTAGGTTACTGTCATGGAAGTAAGTTTCATCACATTTCTGATAGCTGGCTTGGTCTTCACCTAAGTGTAGATGCACCTTCAGCTGGTGGAGAACTATGTGAATAAACTGCTATGACTGCAAATAATAACAACAAAACTAGCCATTATTAGAGTAATAAAGTCATTTAATCATCTTATTTGATTAAAAGTGTAGAGGAAGACAACAAAAGAGGTATAGCCGCTTAACAATGCTATCAAAAGCCCTGGCTTTCAGTCCTCATGCGTGTTGCCTCTGATTTTAGATTAATTTCTGCCACCCCGGGCACCCCATCCACATTCAAGGCACAGAATATAAGGAAGAGTAAAAATTCCTCCAGAAACCACTCCCACGACATCACCTTACATGTCACTGTTGAGAACCCATCATAAGGCCAAGCCCAGCTGCAAAGGATGGTGGGAAAGAATGTGGCATGAGGTAGTAGGACGAATGGCATTGAGAATGGCTCCTGGGTTGACCAATCAATAAGATCGTCACAGACCTTTTAAAAAGTTCACCCCTTTCAAGGCTGAATGAGACTCCACATGTCCAGTGGTTATTTATCTTTATTCCACAAGAGGGACTGAGTAGATACTTTTTAGCACTGTGATAATCCCAATGTTCTTATTTTCTCTGGACTAAGTGTTGCAACATGTCCTCACAATATTTTATAACCATAGACTATTTCCAGTCATAGCAACTAAGCAAATCTAAATATGTTCTTCTTCTAACCAAGTATCAGCTAATGTCTTTGACAAAGAACAATCAGGAAATGTGTGAATCTGAATATTTGCATTTCTGTCATTTAAGAACAGTCATGTTAATTGAAATTTTATTAGTTGATTATAAGACAAGATATTGTTAATTAAACCTGCTCTATATTGAAATTCAAAATTTATAAAATAAGTTAAATAATAGAATGGGACTTTTTTTAAGCCACCCTAATAAATGTCAAGAATTCCATGTTAATAAGCAACAAGTAAGTGACTAGCCTAGTCTGGTAGAAGCATTAACACAAATGGTCACAACCAACATATTTCTAATTGCTTTCTTGTTAGTTAACTATTATAACAAATCCACACCATATGTTATACTAATTATAAGTAGGACTAAATGATAAGTAGAACTAACATTGTCTCATATTAAAAACATCAGCCAGTGATAGCATCAAAAATAATCCCCTACATGAAGACAGAGGATTTGGAAGTTCCTATAATGAGGAGAAAATGTCTTTTGAGAAGTTTGAGGAAGAAGCAAAGCTGAATCAAGGGATGTCGAAGAAAACAAGGGTGCATGACAGACTCGTGAAGGAAGGATACGTGTTATTTTTCCGAAACCTAAGAGTTACAAAAAGCAATCTGTCCAATAGCCCAGTGGGCAAATATCCCAGTGTCCCATGGCTGAATGAAACCTGTTGACTCTCCCCCGTTGGGTGGGTGGACTCCTACCTTCTTCTGACAGAACCCATGCACCAGAGGAGAGCATGACAACGGACAGGTCAAGCCCTGAGGTTCCAGCCTTTTGTGCTTGCTGTGTGGAGTTGTCTTGGTGCCCCCTCCATACCCCAGAAATTGTCTCCAAGGATTCTTTGTGGTATCCTCCTTTCCTCCCCCGGTGGCCTCAGCCAGTGCTAATGTGTTATCCAGGAGGCAAGAGGGGCTCAATAAGTAACCCCTTTTCAATTATTAAACAGGCCATACACTAGTTTATTTCCCCAGGTTGTTTTAATTTCTTATCTGGTATTCCCCCTAGACATTGATTAGCTAATATGGTAAACTAGCTCCTGTCAGTGGAGTAATGGATTAAACAGGTACCCTTTCATGTCACATATTTGCATTATAACAAGGACTCAAGAAAAGTTTTACCTCTAGCTAAGGGGAACTCTTGGGAACTAAAGTTTCAGGCATTCAGATCACTGGCTTGAATGAAGAAGAAAGACAATGAAAAGCAGAGAAGCAGTGTCAGAAGGAAAAGTTGTTTGTCATTTAAGCCTGCTTTTGAGAAATGGCCTGCCTGAGGGCTAAGAAGTGAGGTGGAGCTATGTTGAGCCAAACAGAGGAGACTTGGATCACGAGGTACAATGTCCATTTTACCTCTAACACACACAACATATTCTTGTAACCTTTTATCATCTACAATAATAAAAGTATAATATGCTAATTAGACCGGATGACCTTCTGGACGAAGCCGGGGCTGCGAGGGAAGGGTGCCTGTCAGCGGCCAGAGGGAAGCTGGTGCCGGCAGCCAGGGGAAGGAAGGTCTATTCTTGCACGAATTTCATGCATTGGGCCTCTAGTCCAACCATAAAGCATCTCATCCATGGTAGCACTGCGCCCAGTCTGGAGTTTGGTGGGGACAGACGGAGGAGAGAGCCATGTGATAGACACATAGCTGTGTGGAGTTGTCTTGGTGCCCCCTCCATACCCCAGGAATTGTCTCCAAGGGATCTTTGTGGTATCCTCCTTTCCTCCCCTGGTGGCCTTAGCCAGTGCTATAGTTGTCAAGGAGTCTGTACACTGATTCCAGTGATGGCCCGCAAGTGCAGTAGCCTCTGTACCCGCAGGAGGAGGAAGGCTGGACGGTCACATGTCTGTGGCTGTGCTTCTTCAGGAGAAAACAGGTCTCACGGACTCTTGAATCATGTACCTCAGTTACATGGAAGACAAGAAGCAGGACCTGGGTGCTTATCTCATCTGAGCAGAAGGAATCTGGAACTGTTATTATATTAAAGCCCTAATACGATATGGCCAGCAGTTGTTATCCACATATGGATTACAGTTTGAATTATCCAGCCCATAGTTGTTTTTAAATTCAAGACTGTATTTCCCTACCTGTTCAAACCAGTGGCATCAGGCTCAGATGGGAGTGAAAGAGACCCCCAAGTACAGTGGTTTAAGTAAGAACAGAAATTCTTGCTGTCACACATGACAGTCCAGAGGCAGGTGGTCCAGGCTGATAGGACAGCGCCAGGCTTCTCATATCTTGTCCCTCTGCCTTTCATGCTTTTCAATCCCAAGGTCACTTCATGGTCCAATAGTTGAAAAACTATTACCTATGTTCACTTTCCACCCAGCAGGAAAGAAGAGGGAGGAGGGAGGATATGTTCATGTCTTTAAGAACACTTCCCAGCCAGTGCTTAGTCACACAGGATGGAAACCTTACCCCAGGCGGGAGGCCACACAGCCAGTAAAATAAAGTGGAAGAAAAGTCTTCTTAACTCTGGGTGGATACCAGCAGACATGCAGCCATCTCAGCCTGCTGCCGCCCCCCAACACTGTCTCCTTGTAGGAACACAAACAAATGTTTACTGTCATTTAAGAAAGCCCTAGGAAATAAATTTGGAGAGTTGTTGGAAAAGATATAATTAATTTCAATGATTTATGCTTAGTTTCTGTTTTGCACAATCTGAACCACCACTCACTGCTCTCTAATTGTAGTTAATCTTGAGTAACTTTTTTGAGAAAATGTATTACATTCGGATTAGTTTGCCACCAGAATACTTAGAATAAATACATAATTGATCACCCACCAAGTTCTTGGGGTTCAAATAAATCTATGGAATACAGTGTATCTAGAATTTGTATTTCTCCAAATTAAAACAAATAGGACAGCAGGGCTCTCGGTACCGAAGCTGCCAATCACTTAAAGTCCTTGATAATTAGCTGTCTTATTTCAAGAGTATTACTAATTTTCCCTACTGTGAAAATGCAGGGGGGTGGGGGGGGAGTTTAGAAATTCAAACTTTTTGACATATTTAAGCTTATTTGTAGGAAGGATGAGCCATTAATGATCAAAACACAATGTGAGTGGAAAATACAAATGTTCTCAATAACAACTTGGGCAGATAATGTTCTGTTGACTACTGACATGGGTACCAAACCGAAAACTACTTAGGTAATAATGGCTGTGGGTGAGGAATAGGATAGAGTGGTTTTACATCTTGGAATCTCATATTCATAGTTCCCAGGATGATGATTTCTGCATTTCTCCACATATGAGGTGACACGTGAGGGGTATGATAAAGTACTCTTGGGCAAGGAAACTCCACCATGGCTGCACTGGGTTCACCTGTTTAAAATTGCAAGTGATAGACTCCGAAGGGTTGTTTGGCATCTAGGCAGCCTGAACTAGGAACTCCGCCTGTTAGGAGGACAGACCCAAGGAAACAGGATCATGTGGTGCCTCTGACCAAGAACTGGAACTAGTTATGTATCTACTTGATGCATATCTGCTGAGTATCTACTGCGTACGAAGCCCTGTGCTTGGAGGGTCACATGTCACCCTCCTTGCTTCTCACTCCTTTGTGGCTGGTGCTCTGCCATCTGTCAACTTGCTCCGGGAGGGCTTTCCTCAAATGGCCAGAGACCATCCTGAGGTCAGGCTTTGGTGCAGTCTCTGTGTTTTCCGAGCATGCTGGGTTCTGGTCTATGGCTTCCTTCTTCTAATTTTTCGAAAGGGAGAGAAAATTGTAGACCTGCAAAGTTAAAATGTGTGTTCTTACAGATTGCACCAGGGATCTGAGTTCTATTTAGTTCAACAAAGCTGAATTGCATCCCTGGCTGGTGTGGCTCAGTTGGTTGAGCATTGTCCCATGCACTGAGAGGTCGCCAGTTCAATGACAGGTCAGGGCACATGCCGGGGTTGCAGGCTTGATCCCCTTTAGGGGGCATGCAGGAGATGGCCTATCAATGTTTCCTTATCACATCAATGTTTCTCTCCCTCTCCCTTCTTTTTCCTCTAAAAAAATTGATAAAAAAGTTTTCATCTTTTAAAAAAAGTAAAACTAAATTGTGCATCTTCTACAAGCCACTTCCTGTGTTAGATGCCAGAGACAGTGCCTGCACTCTATGAACTCCATTGAGTAGGGAGACAGAGAAGCAAACGGATGATTCTGACCAATATGATCACAGATTTACAGATAAGAAAGAGGTGTGATGTGCATACATATGAGCGCACCGAGCAGCGGGTGGAGCCCAGCTTTAGTGAATGAAGCTGGAAACGTTGGTTTTTATCTGTAAGGAAAAGACAGGAGTGAGAGAGTCAGATACTGAAGTTTAAGAGCATTTATTTTTTATAACAATGGCTCTCAGACTTTGCTGCACATCAGAGTCACCTGGGAATCCTCTAAAAATGCTGATGCCCAGATCACACCCATAACAAATTACTAGGTCTAGGGATGGGAGCCGGCATTCGTATTTTCCTAAAGATCCCCAGCTAATGCCAATCTGGTTGAAGTTTGGGAACTGCTGTTCTAAGGGGTAGGGTTCACCAACTCCAGGGAAAAGCATAAGCAGATGCCTGGAGGGAAGAGCATGCATCTGCAGAGGAGGCGAGTGGGGAGGGACTGAGCCAGAGGGAGGCCTGAGGATGAGGGACAGACAGTGCAGGTTTTGTAGGATAAACTGGGCAATGGAAACCTTGAAAGCCAAGCTTAGATGTTTGAACTTGTTTCTACTGAGAATAAATAGACTGTGGAGATTTCTAAAAAGAAACCAACATGATAAGAAGTGACCATCCAATCACTTTGTTGATCACATCTCAACTTTTAAAATAAAAACTCGCTTTCATTTTCTTTCTTAGCCTTGGACCAAACAGATATGCTGGTCCCCATGTGTCCTCGGCCGTGGCGTGCTGTGGTAGAGTCATGTATCTATGTAAAAGGATGGACAGCCAGGTTCTATGAGGCCCCAAAGGGCTGTCTCCCTCATAAGATCCTTGCTGGCAACCTGCAAAGATGTGTCTGAATGTTCTACCTACCGATAACGCCTTGGGTGAGGCTCCTCAGGTCCCCATTACAGTACGGATGGCCTCTGGGAAGAGCACGTGTGAGTGCCACTGACTGATGGCCTCAGTGCATCTCAGGGTAGTACCAGCAAGGCCCAAAGGGATGGCCGGGAGCCGGATGGTTCTCCGCCAGGGCACTGAGAGGCACAGGAGTGATTGGCGTTTAGAGAAGTGAGGGTGGCGTCCTGCAGGCGGAGCTCCGCTGCCAGGGGCAGAGACAAACCTGGGACCCTGGGATGGAGTGAAACTGCAGTGCTGGTTCGGAGGGAGAACAGCCCACCGAACAGGTAAAAGGTGGGCTTATTAGACACATAACTTTTTCCTGTTCTTCCTGGAGACCTGTTGCTCACAGTGCAAGCTTGGGGAGTCTGAAGTAGCTGTACGGAGACCTCTTTTTGTATCATTCCCTCAGTTCTGCAAAAGGCAGGCAATTCAGTTTAAGTGTAAGAGTGTATGTGTGACCATGGCATAGTCAGGACTAGGTGGGTCAAAACAAAGTTGGACAGCAGAGTGCCTCAGCCCTGGAAGCAGAAAAATTCAAAAGCAGTAAGACAGAAAAATTCAAAAGCAGTAAGACAGTGATGCATGTTATACTAATATCTCCTTTTTATTAAGAGCATTCCCTACGCTGGGCACTGGCCAAAGTCTTTCATGTGCGCTGCCTTGTTTTATCCTCACATCAACTCTTCAGCTTGGGAACTGTGGTCGCCCTTCATCCATGAGGAAGTGGGTGCCCTGAAAAGGGGCGAGTGTGAAGTGGAGCCAGCATTCAAACCCAGCTCTGCCCACAGCTGTGAAGTAAAGTTTAACAAACACCCACGGGTGCTGAATGATGAGTAGGTCCTTGTTCGGTCCTCTTTGGGTCAGCAAGGATCCCATTAGTAGATTGCTTGACCAGGGGCTGCAAACTCAAATGAGTCCTGAGTCAGTGGGTGGGGGCTGCTGGCCTTGACATGCACATGTGCACATTGTACGAGTGATGTGAGTTTTGAGGAGTAGATAGAACATAACCCATCCCAGGGGAATGACTACTTGTCAATTCCAGATACCACCAGAGAAGGCTAGCCCTGTATAGCCAAGTCTTTTCATTTTTCACCAGAGGCCAAGAATCCAGATGTTTATGTGAAATAGGATACATTTTAAAGGTGAGCTCAATGTTTAAAAGTAAATCCTCAGAGATTTCCTTTTATCTGGCAATATTTCAAATTAGAATTTCAGAATCCTTTCACAGAACACCACCTCTGAAAGTATAGAATCTGTATATGTAAAAGGCTAATATGCAAAGTGTCCCCTCTGGAGTTTGACTGGGAGACTGGGAGTTCGATTGCTTGATATGACGTGCCCTGACCACCAAGGGGCAGCATGGAATATGGCAGGCGACCAGCAGTGATGGCAGGACACTGAGGGAGTGAGAGAAGGAGAAGGTGGGGAGGCAGGGAACCTATCAGCCCTGATCGCTGGCCAGACCTAGGGACCCTACCTGTGCACAAATTTCATGCACCAGGCCTCTAGTATAATATAAAAATACACATATTTTCAACCAGCCTGTGTTGCTCAGTGGATAAGCATTGACCCATGAACCAGGTGGTCACAGTTCAATTCCCAATCAAGGTACATGCCTGGGTTGTGGGCTCCATCCCTAGTCAGGGGTATGCAGGAGGCATCTGATCAGTGATTCTCTCTCATCATTGATGTTTCTGTCTCTCCCTCTCCCTTCCTCTCTGAAATCAATACATAAATGTGTGTGTGTGTGTGTGTGTGTGTGCGTGTATATATATATATATATATATATATATATATATATATTTCTTTTTTTTTTTCTTAAATGCATGGTTGAACTACAATTCCTCAGAAGCTAGGGCTAGCATAAAAGCTTGTATCCGAGGGGACAGGGGGAGTTCTATATTCAGCATTTGCCCAAGAGACTACATTTGCAGTAGTCTGGAGCCAGGTCACCAGCTGCCCCAGTTGGCTGGGACTTCCTCAGTTTTAGGACTAAAAGTCCCACATCCTAGGATACGCCTCAAGCTGGAATGAATGAGGACAGTTGGTCACCTTACCCAAATCCTAGTCTTAAGAAATGGAACTGTTGACAAGATGAAAGCCTAGGGCCTGAGCAGGTGGGACGCTCGATCAAAGCACGCTTCCTTCCTCAGCCTAAAGCTGACTCCTAAGAGCAGTGGTGGCGGACCTGCCCTGCAGAGAGGAATAAGCTCTGATTCGGCCTCAGTGCAGCCTTGACTCTGGCAGGGAAAAAAGAAAAAAAAAATGTCTTCTCTGAAGCTCACACTCATGTGGATCTCTCTGTGTGTCCCCTAAATCCCCCAGTGTGAAATTTTTAAATGGTCTGAGTTATGCTTTTAAATGCTTCAGGGAAGAAACTGGGGGAAGGAATATATAAAACATGAATGGCAGAATATTAGTATTTTTAAAGCTGGGCAATAGGCATATGAGGACACATTACACTGCTTGAGAATATTTGAAATTTATAATAATGAAAAGTTTTTTTAAAATGCAGACTCAGATTGATAGTACTCCCAGGAATCTGGTAAAACTCAACTCAAATCCTCTCTTGAGATACCCACTCTAAAGTTACATACAGATAATTTCCAAGGAAAATTAACTTACAACAGAAAATCACTAAAACACAAGGGGGGAAATGACTTCACATGAGAGACAGAAAAAAACAAGCTATAGAATGAGTCCTGCAAAAGACGACAGAATTGGTAAGTCAGCCAATAAGTAATATAAAATTAAAAGTTGTTAGATAGTATTTATCACCACTGAAAAGAGAATTAGTGAATTAGGAGATAGAATTGAAACATTGCACAAAATATGTAACAGAGAACCAAGGATGTGGGTAACAGGAAAGTAAGGTTAAGATACTTTAGGTTAAGGGTAGTAAAACCCACATGCATTTAAGTGTAGCTCCCCAAAGAGAAAATACAATGAATGGAGTAAACATAATATTAAAAACTAGTGGCCCGGTGCACGAAATTCATGCACAGGGGGAGGAGGGTTGTCCCCAGCTAGGTCTACACCCTCTCCAATCTGGGACCACTGGCTCCTAACCGCTCACCTGCCTGCCTGCCTGCCTGGTCGCCTCTAACCACTCTGCCTGCCAGCCTGATCTCCCCCAACTGCCCTCCACTGCCAGCCTGCTCCCCTCCAACTTCCCCCCCTGCCGGCCTGCTCGCCCCCAACTGCCCCTCTCCCCCCGCCAGCCTGATCACCCCCAACTGCCCTCTCCTCTTGTCCTGATCGCCCCAACCACTTTTGCCTCGGCCTCGCCACCATGGCTTTGTCTGGAAGGATGTCCGGAAGATCTCCCAGAAGGTCTCCCGGTCTAATTAGCATATTACCCTTTTATTAGTATAGAAGTGAATGACTGCCGGGCTGATGTGGCTCAGTGATTAAGGGTCGACCTATGAACCAGGAGGTCACTGTTTGATTCCTGGTGACGGTACATGCCTGGGTTGTGGACTCGATCCCCAGTGTGGGGCATGCAGGCAGCAGCCGATCAATGATTCTCATCACTAATGTTTTTCTCTCTCTTCCTGCCTCTAAATGAGGTTTTGAAGTTTTTTTAAATTGCACTAGAGTCATGAAATCAATATGGTGAGTTAAGGGCAGCACTTGTTTGTTTTGTTTTTATTTATTTATCTTAAACTAGAGGCCCTATGCATAAAATTCGTACAAGAGTAGGTCTTCACAGCCCTGGCTGCCTCGGCCCTCACAGCTACATAACCCCGGCTTCATCTGGAAGGTGGTCAGAAGAACATCCGACGTCCAGACAGTCGTTCTGCTGTTCAGCCATTCGGTCTATTTGTATATTATATTGTGCTTTTATTATTATAAACTAGAGGCCCGGTGCACAAAAATTTGTGCACTCAGGGGGGAGGGGGTCCCTCAGCCCGGCCTGTGCCCTCTTGCAGTTTGGGACCCCTCAGGAGATAACGACCTGCTGGCTTAGGCCTGCTCCTGGGCGGCAGAGGGCAGGCCCAATCCCTATGTGCAGCCCCTGGTCGGGCTCAGAGCAGGGCCGATTGGGGAGTTGGGATGCCGCCCCCTGTTATGCACAGAGCAGGGCAGATCAGGAGGTTGCAATGACACCCTCAGTCACGCTCAGGGTGGGGCCGATTGGGGGGTTGGGGCACCCTCCCCTGTCACACTCAAGACAGGGTCGATGGGGAGGTTGCGGCGCCACCCCCTGTCACGCACAGAGCAGGGCCAATCAGGGGGTTGGGGCGCTGCCCCCTGTCACGCACAGAGCAGGGCCCATCAGGGGGTTGGGGAGCTCCCCCCTGTCATGCACAGAGCAGGGCCAATCAGGGGGTTGAGGAGCTCCCCCCTGTCACGCACAGATTAGGGCTGATAGGGGAGTTAGGGCACCGCCCCCTGTCACACACAGAGCAGAGCGGATCAGGGGGTTGGGGCACCACCCTCTATCATGCACAGAGCAGGGCTGATCAGGGGGTTGGGGCGCCACCACTGTCACACTCAGGGCAGGGCCGATGGGGAGGTTATGGCTCTACCCCGTCACAGACAGAGAAGGGCCCGTTGCGGGGGGGTGGGGTTGGGGTGCCTTCCCCTGTCACGAACAGAGCAGGGTGGATAGGGAGATTGTGGCCCCTCCCCCTGTCACACACAGAGCTGCAGGGCGATCAGGGGGTTTGGGCGCTGCCCCCTGTCACGCTGATCCTGGTGCTGGGAGGCATATTACCCTTTTACTATATAGGATAGAGGCCTGGGGGCCAGCTGGTTTGCCCTGAAGGGTGTCCTGGATCAGGGTGGGGGTCCCCACTGGGGTGCCTGGCCAGTCTGGGTGAGGGGCTGAGGGCTGCTTTCAGGCTGACTGAAGCTCCCAACCACTCCTTTTTTTTCTCTTTTTTTATTTTATTCTGGGCCAGCTTTAGCTCTGGCTCTAGCTCTGAGGCTTCGTATCTGGTTTGTTTGCCGTTCTATAATCGAAACAATGTATAACTTCAGCTCTGAGATCCCAGCTGGCTGAAAGCTGGTTTCAGCTCCTTATTTGCAACATAGTACATAGTTGCTTAGAGTTGCAACTCAGAGGCCGCCAAGTCAGGCGGGGAACATTGGAATCTGCAGTCCCTGGAGCAAGCAAGCCTCATGTTCGCTTCCAGCTGCCTGGCTGCCGGCCGCCATCTTGGCTGACAGTTAATTTGCATAAGGATATGCTGATTAGCCAATGGGAAGGGTAGCGGTCGTACGCTAATTACCATGTTTCTCTTTTATTAGTGTAGATAAGTTTTGGAGTGCACACAGGTCATAAGAACAAAACTAGTAAAAATGAGTAGTAAAACATGTGACATTTAGATTACATTTACATATAGTTTATATATAAAAGGTATACTGGTTTATGGTGTAGAAATAAAGTACTTTGTATTGTTCAGTAGACAAAAAGTTTGAAAGGTATGATCCTAGAAAAACCCATGGCAAGTATATCGGGGAATGTATACCACAGTAATCATAGCTACATTGTCATATAGCAAAAACATGGAAAAGCACTCAAATGACTGTCACCAGTAAAAAAGATAAAAACCTTGAAATACACTATGGAATATTATACAGCAGTGAAAATTAATGAACTCCAGGTGCATGTACCATCATAGATTCATCACCAAAACAATCTTGATTGAAAGAGGCAACTACAATAGAATACTTACAGTATAATTCTATTTGTATAATGAGCAAAACTAAACAACAGTGTGCTAGGACTAAACAAACACAACAAGTTAATGAGTAACATGAAATTCAACAATGAAGGTTGTGACCAGAGAGGGTGCAAGAGTGGCTTAAAAACAGTGATCTGGGCACTTTGGAATGAATTACAGACATGCAGCCAGGGATTCACTGCTTCTAAAGAGACACCCTGGTCGTTGGAGCTGGGAGTGCCAAAGAAAATAACTTATCAATGTCAGTCTTAATTTCTTTCATCAGCCCATGGATGGAATTTGGAAAGAGACATTTAGCAATCTCCTTATCAGTGGTACAGTGCCTGCTCCCTCATTTTGCCCATGATCAGATAACAGGCTGATGTTCCCGCTATCTCTGCTTTGCCACCCTGGTGCAGATAAAAGCTTTTCAGGAAGCAAAGGAGCAAGCTGAGAGGTTACCAGGTTCTGAAACATTGTCACCGCCAAGCCAGGAGCATTGAATCAATATCCAATATGTTTCTGGTGTAGCTAAAACCTGCTCTCCGGAAATGTTACTGTTTGATTGTAAAAGCAGGAGGAATTTGAAGAGAGACTTTCATGCCACCGTGATAAACACTCTCGGCCTGTAACTCGATTGTGGCAACTCCCAAACTGAGAGGAAATCAGCTTTCAGGTGACTTTCTGCCCATTTGGGGCTCAGCCATATGTTCTGCCTTCAGAGCCCATTTGGAAGGAATGCCGTGTGTTAGCAGGCACTTGGAGTGGGCACCGGCTGCACCACTTCCGAGTGAGAGGATCGCATTGCCAGAGATGTTAGTTCCCAGGACACTGACCCAGTCGTCAAAATGTTTCCCTGGTGTCTGAGAGTATCTGTGCATAATTCATCTTTAAAACAGGTCTCTTTGCTATGTGACTCATAACTTAAAAAAAAATAAAAGTGCTTCTTAGATGCTGGGTTACAACGAAATCCAATCTTAAGAGAAAAGTGGTGAGGTGGAGGCAGAATCCTGAGGAGATGGATGGGAGAGGGGCCTAAGTCCGTCTGGATTTCGGCTTTGTGCAGAATGCTTCATGCCTGTGTCCTCCGTTACCAGTCCAAGGACTTAGTCTAGATCAGTGTTGGCGAACCTTTTGAGCTCGGCGTGTCAGCATTTTGAAAAACCCTAACTTAACTCTGGTGCCGTGTCACATATAGAAATTTTTTGATATTTGCAACCATAGTAAAACAAAGACTTACATTTTTGATATTTATTTTATATATTTAAATGCCATTTAACAAAGAAAAATCAACCAAAAAAATGAGTTCACGTGTCATAGGTGTCATAGATTCACCATCACTGGTCTAGATACTCTCTGATATATTTTCGGGCCCAAACTTCTAATACTCTTTGAGGGAGGGGGGTATACCTGAGATTCAAAATACCTGTCCATGTCAAGTTCCCACTCCCCATGAATCTGAAGGGAAACAGGGTTTCAATCACAGGGTCTGAGTAAACTAGGAAAGTTGCAAAGTTTATGCAATGATTTCTGGGCAGGACTTACGCCTCATTGGTGACAGTAGTGCTTGCCTGGAGTTTTGCTTCCGTCAGTCCCACCACAGAGCCTCGCAGCCCAGGCTGCAGTCACACAGGCCTACACTCCAGCTCCCCCTCAGCCACCTAACCGAGGCTGCAGGCTTGAGGGGTTTCTTGAACTTCGCCAAGCCTCCATTCCCTCATGTGCCAAGTGGAGTTAATAGCAATACCTGCTTTGCAATCTTGTTGGGCTCATTGATATTTTTGCATACGTGTGCTTGGCACTGTGCCTGGTGCTAGCAAGAACTCAGTTGTTGGTCTTCATTCTTATTGTAGTTACTGTTATTAAGAACGGTATGGATAATGTATAGGTAGCTGTAGATATCATCTTCCTTTTTTAAAATATATATTGATTTCAGAGGGGAAGGGAGAGGGAGAGAGAGAGAGAGACATTAATGATGAGAGAGAATCATTGATCGGCTGTCACCTGCACACCCTCTACTGGGGATCGAGCCTGAAACTGGGGCATGTGCCCTGATCAGGAATCCAACTATGACCTCCTGGTTCATAGGTCACTGCTCAACCACTGAGCCACACCGGCTGGGCTCATCTTTCTTTCTCTTTTCAAGTTGTTCTCATAGCTCTGAATTATTACAGTGAAAGATTACAAAGCAAAACCTGCAAAGAGAAATGGCATGAGGGGCAACATCAGGTGGTAACCAGGCCCAGGCTTCCAATGGTCCTTCCTCAGTGGAGTCACTCAGGAGGCGCTAAATACCCCAGCAACACCTGTGAAATTCTGCACAAAGCCGAAATCCAGACGGACTTAGGCCCCTCTCCCATCCATTTCCTCAGTATTCTGCCTCCTCCTCACCACTTTTCTCTTAAGATTGGATTTCGTTGTAACCCAGCATCTACCTGAGCTCATCAGAGACCCAGAGGCCAGGGTTTTTACTGGGAGCTGGTCACACAGTCACTGTCTGCCTAGCCCATATGAAAATCCCCATTCCCAGAAGCAAAGCAGAGGTTTGGCATAAACCATATTTTTTGCACGATTTAGGCACAGTGAGCCCCTCTTACCAGTTAGGGTGGTAGGAACCCTCTGAAATCTATGTTCCCAGATGCTAGGGAAGGGCCGGTCTTGCATGTGGGACCTTTTAGGGGTCACATTCTCAGGCTGCTATGCTACCGCTTTCCAGCACAGCCCATCGCCGTGGCCCTGTCCACAGCATCTTCACCGTGAAGTTATCAGTAGGCCCCCACACAGCCAGGTGAAATCAAGCCACAGTGCTAACCTTAGGGATTGTCTGCAGGGGTCTCAACTAAGCTAAAGGGACCTGGTGCTCCCCCAGGCGGAGGCAGGGTCACGACAGTCGCCCATGGGACACACACAGGAGGACACTCCATGGGCAGCCCGTGGTATTTCTGGAAACAGAGTTCACTCTGATTAGTGAGACAAAGCAGGTGGACGGGCCCCAACCTGGCCTCCCGCCAGGGCGCTTCCAGCCTCGTGTGCCAGTCTCGCCTGAAGGGATTCAGTTCAGCCTGGTTTCAGAGGCCCTGCAGTCAGCCCAAGCAGCTCTGCTTGTCCGTGGCACCCGGTCATCAGTGTCACGAGGAAGGATGATGTCTGTCAGTGTCTGTGTGGGACGTGCAGGAGCCAGGCCACCTTCCCTGTCTCCTGGTTGGTGCAGCAGGCGTGACCAGAGTCTCAGCAGTCGGCTTGGATCCAGGCCCGCCCAGCAGCTTGGACAGGGAGCAAAGGGAGCGTTCCTTCAGGAAGGGTGCCTTCCGGGAACAGCTCTGGGAAACAGAGGTTGTTCACCCTCCCTACCTCACTCCCAGGCCTCTGCGCCATTGGTACAAACTCAGCGTGCTCCTTTCAGTGATCAAAACATCACACGCTTTCTTCCACAAATTCTCACCTAGATTCTTGGTCTGGAAGGGTTGTATGCAGCAGGGACAAGAGTTTTCACAGAAAAAAAAATGTTTTTATACAACTTAATCAGAAAGACATATCATTTTCAGAAATTGGGCAGGATAAAATCTTGAATTTTAAAACATTTTCAAAATGGGCTTATGTGACCTTTTACCCCATTTGTCCTGATTTTTATTCAGTGAGAAGCCGGAGAAGCCTGGCCTTGCTGGGTCCAGATGCATTTAACAGTTAAACCACCTAGTGTGCGCGCGCGGAGAAAGGTGAGAGGAGCAGGCAGGACAGTGTTGTTGTTGCGAACTGCAGCTCATCCAGATGCCATCTCCTGAGTGACGAGGAAACTGAGACACAGTGAGGTTTCATGTCCATGATACAAAGGAGTGAGGTGACAGCATTCATATTGAAGATTAACATGCCTTAAAGGTGGTTGGTCTTGGTCTCAGGAGTTCTTGGCCGTAAGTCTCACACGTGGAGAGAGAGGCCTAAGCTGGCCCCCTATTTCCCCAGCCAGTATTGCACCCCCACACACTGCAAATGGACTTGAACTGAAACCAGACACGGTGGGTCCAAGGCCATTTGTCATTATGGTAGTTGAGCCAAATTAATATTTATTCCAATTATGCTGGCAGTATAGGGACAGCAGCCGGTCACCCTGGAAATTCTGCTCTGAACCCCTTCGCCAGTTGGCTGATTATATATATACACGAGGGAGAAGATAGCTAGGAGCTGCAAGTGTAACATGGAAAGGGGAGGGGGAGGTCTGCAGTCCGGCCTTCAGGAGCTCAAAGTCCCATAACAAGGTGGCTAATCTATATATATAAAAGGCTAAGTGTCCATCTGTCTGCCCAGGGGGCAAATGCTCAAAGCAGGAGTTGCCATGATGCACACTGGCCATTTAAAAATAAACGGCACCACGGACCTGCTGCCAACAAAACAACACTCAGCTTCCCCCAAGTGGGACACAGGCCCCGCTACCACCCCGGAGCGACACCCCACCAAATCGCAGTCAACGCTGCCAAGACCCCATGGTGCAAAATGCGGCTCAGAGCCCAGCCCAGCCCAGCCCAACCCAGAAACAGTTGCTGTGGGCGCCAGGTAATGGCGTCATGTAGCAATGTTCAGCTTCCTCTCCCTAGCAACTAGCCTTCTTGCAGTTTTTTCAGCCCAGGAACTCAACTTATTTTATAGCCAGGTGCAAACATTTTACAGTTCAACCAAATGTTTGTGGAGCATTTTCCCATGCCTCGGAAGCCCTGGAGTAGGTAGATAGGAGACTCGGTGGAATCCTATTTTCTTTTCATTAGCCGGAAAATGGAGATTTAGAAAGTTTAGAAATTTGACCCGATTGAAAAGAAGTAAGAAATGGTGGAACTTGAAAATGACTTCAGGTTTTCTCACTGCACAGCATATAGTCAAACACTGCTACAGTTAAATAGTTTACCCCTTGTTCTCCTTGCGTGATCTACAATAATAATCTGCTTCATGTTGATATTTACTGCTGTGTTGCTGACAAGTACCTGAAGGAGAAGTTGGGGTTTTTCACTTGGCTGGAAAAAGTTTAACTAAATCAGAAAGCAGGTCTATTAAGCAAGTGTGTGTGTGTGTGTTTATATATATACTAGAGGTCCAGTGCACAAAAATTTGTGCACTCGGGGGGGGGGGGGGGAGGGTCCCTCAGCCCGTCCTGTGTCCTCTCGCAGTCTGGGACCCCTCGGGAGATAACGACCTGCTGGCTTAGGCCTGCTCCCAGGTGGCAAAGGGCAGGCCCAATCCCTAGGTGCAGCCCCTGGTCGGGCTCAGAGCAGGGCCGATTGGGGAGTTGGGGCACCGCACTGTCATGTATAGAGCAGGGCGGATCTGGAGGTTGCGATGCCACCCCTAGTCACGCTCATTGTACAGCCGATTGGGGGGTTGGGGCACCGCCCCCTGTCACACTCAAGGCAGGGTCGATGGGGAGGTTGCGGTGCCACCCCCTGTCATGCACAGAGCAGGGCCCATCAGGGGGGTTGGGGCTCTGTACCCTGTCACACACAGAGCAGGGCCCATCAGTGGGTTGAGGAGCTCCCCCCTGTCATGCACAGAGCAGGGCCGATCAGGGGGTTGAGGAGCTCCCCCCTGTCACTCACAGAGTAGGGCCAATAGGGGAGTTGGGGCACCGCCCCCTGTCACCCACAGAGCAGGGCAGATCAGGGGGTTGGGGTGCTGCACCCTGTCACACACAGAGCAGGGCCCAAGGGGGGGTGGGGGTTGGGGTGCCGCCCTCTATCACCCACAGAGCAGGGCCGATCAGGGGCTTGGGGCACTGCACCTTGTCACACACAGAGCCACAGGGCGATCAGGGGGTTGAGGAGCTCCCCCCTATCAGGCACAGAGCAGGGCTGATCAGGGGGTTGGGGTGCCTTCCCTTGTCACAAACAGAGCAGGGCGGATAGGGAGGTTGTGGCCCCGCCCCCTGTCACACACAGAGCCGAAGAGCAATCAGGGGGTTTGGGCACTGCCCCCTGTCACGCTGATCCCAGTGCTGGGAGGCATATTACCCTTTTACTATATAGAATAGAGGCCTGGTGCACCGGTGGGGGCCGACACGGAAGGGTGTCCTGGATTAGGGTGGGGGTCCCTACTGGGATGCCTGGCCAGTCTGTGTGAGGGGCTGAAGCTTCCAACCGCTCCTTTTTTTCTTTTTTTTTTTTTCTTATTCTGGGCCAGCTTTAGCTCTGAGGCCTTGGCTGCTGAAAGCCGGTTTCTGGCCTTTGTTTTTCCCTCTGTATTTGATACAATGTTTCAGTCAGGCTGGCTGAAGCCCGCTGACTGAAAGCTGGTTTCTGGGGTTTTGTTTAGCTTCTATTATTTGCAACATAGTTGCAGCTGAGAGGCCGGCAGCAGCAGGCGGGGAACGTTGGGGTCCACAGTCACTGAAGCAAGCAAGCCTCTCTGCTCTGCTCGCTTCAGTGCATGGCTGCCGGCCGCCATCTTGGCTGACAGTTAATTTGCATAAGGATATGCTGATTAGCCAATGGGAAGGGTAGCGGTCGTACGCTAATTACCATGTTTCTCTTTTATTAGTGTAGATATATAAAAGGCTAAGTTGACTGGCATATGAGCGATACATATAAAGCTCTCGCTGGTGCCAATTGCACACGTGTGTTTCGATCTGTCATTGTCAATCTTGAATTTGGTTGACACTTCTATTATAGAGAAAGGGCGAATAGCAATATTAAAATATTTCTTCTAATTAATTTCCTTTCAACGTGCATGAATCTGTGCACTGGGACACTAGTCTTCTATGATGTTACAAACAGCTCAGCCTGTTCCTGGGATTGAAGAATAGTCAATGTTCCTGAGCAAACTCCTAGAGGGGTCAGGGTCTGGCAATCAAATCAAAGTGTTTCCTGTCCTTGGTCTGTTTTCAAAATGTATTTCTTTTCTGAGTAATGGATCCATGCAAGCATCTTATGTTTTTACAGCCTGTTTTATCCTCCAGTTTCCCAGGATCTGTAAGAAAACTTCTTCTTTATAGTAAGGTGAATAATTATTAAACAACTGTGGCTCTATTCTTATTACATGCCCTTCCCCACCATCATTTCCCCTTTGTTAGTATTATCATGTCATATCTATGAGATTAGTTTTATTTGGAAGGCATCTTGTTGTTGAACTGTATTAGTCCTGACCTATTATATTTTCCCCTTATGGATTTTGGCTCTGAATCCTTCCAGGGAAAGGGGGCGTTAGGTCTCTTCTGTAACTGCTTCCTGCTGATGGGGTTGGAGTCCTGCCTGAAGTCCTCCCTGTCTGACAAGTGAAGGAGGGAGCTAAAAAGGGGGGAAAGGTTTTAAGGGAAGCTGATAGACCATCCATGTTTCATTGACTCAGTTATAAACCCAAACCATTGAGTCTTATTTTTAGGATACAGTGACGTAGATGGCTTTTACCGTGAGGCCCATTCTGTGTGAGTAAGCAATTAGTTAAGCAGGGATGTAGGCATGGATTCTATGAAACAGAAGAATGCAAAACATAAAGGTTAATGTATACAGTAAACCTTAAACCAGTTGAGAATATTTCCAGATGTAAGGCTTCTGCTGGAATAAAATCACATGGTAACAATCTGATAAATTGCACTTAGAACATTTATGGTGATGTCATCAGGTGCTGAGGTCTGTATGGCATATACAGACACAACCTTAAAACAAAACTTTGAAGACAACTGCATTAGAGTTCGTTACCTACAACTGGGTTTTATGGTTTCCACTGAACCACAATTTTTCTCCCTAAGATTACCCTGATTTTCATCAAAGAGCCAAATCAAGACTAATTTATTTACTGTATTAAGTTGAGTTCCAGTTTGGCCTGATTATTTTCATAAACAGAAATAGCAATTGATCATTTAGGCTTTTTAAATCTGCTTTGCCGGAATCTCACAAAAAAGTTTCCTCTCAGGGTAAAGAAGCCAAGCCACACAGTTTCCCTCAGGCTTTGCCTGCAATACCTATCGGTTTGGGTAAATTCCTCAAGTTTTTGAGGTCCCCACAGGTGTCTGAGGTTCCTTCTTGCTATCTTTCAGGAAAGCAATCTTTGTTCCTTACCTAGAAAGACCGCCATGAACCACGTGACCAAGCAAGGTACCAGGCCATTTATCCAAGGGATTTATTGGCTTCAAAGACAATCTTCATTCCTCAGCTTCCTGGTGACATCCAGAGTCCTGGCATGTCTCTCAGACATGACATTCCAGCAAAGTCTTGGTTAATAAAACCACAACTGGAAACTGACTTATGTTCCATTAGGAAGAAATCAGATTCTTATTGGATTTATACAAATAAACACATTGCCATGAAAATAATAATACTTATTAAGAGTTTCCAAATTATGGAGAGATTAGATAGGGAGAAAAATATAAATGCCTCAGTTGTTTGTGAAAGTATAATTTACCAAATTGCTTTAAGAAAATAAACAAGTTTCCTTAATTCTGGAAAACAAGAAGGTTAAAAATCAGCAATACTTTCAAAAAAATTACAGAAACTATAATTATTTTTAGTTCATTCAGTCTTATAATCAAATTCTCTTTCTCCTGATTTTTCTTGTCAGTATTTATATAAATCCAGATACTCTATAGAGGTCTAATAATTTTCATCCAATTGAGGGGATGGTGTGAAATTTTATTCTCAGAAATATGTAATTTAAAATAAATCAGAGTCTTTTCCATGGATCTTTCAGAAGATGTGTAACATCTTTGTAAATATATCAAAGTAAAACAATGTTTAGAAATGACCAAAAAAAGAAACTTAAAATGACACAGTTGTAGATTTTATTACAATGTAATTTACCTGGAATCCTGCCCTTTTTGTAAAACACAACATTCCAGAATAACAATCAGAGTTGTAATAAAAGTATATCAGAATTTTATAGACTCTTGGAGATTTTTTTATATAATCTCTGGAGCATCCATTTTAATAATATGTATATATAAATAGAATTCAGTTATTATTTCCTTATTTGACAGAGCTTCCATATAACTTAAGTATAAAATTTTCCTTTATAAGGAGAGAAAGCAAATCCTTGAGGCATTCCAGGGCCTATTGGAATGATCTAAAGCCAATTCTAAGTCAAGAAGAAGTTTCTTGTAGGATTGTGGAGTCAATGGTTTGTTGAAGAGAATGCAAATTCAAAACTGTTCTGGGGACCATCAAAATGTATTGGTCATTATTATTTCTCAACAAAAGAGCCAACAACAACAAAAAGAAAAAGGTTCTTAAAATTTAAACTCTGGGAAGGTAGTGAAATACATTAGACCAAAAGATGATGATGATGATGATGATGATGATTATTTATTATTATTAAACAGTATTAAATAATTTATTCATTTAAAGTGACAACCAAATATATTAAACACAACATATGCTAGTAAAACTTCAATTCTTATGATTAAGAAGATGGGCTTTTAAGTAATCAAGTTCCTGATTAATATAACATAACCATTTCAATAATATATAAAACCTTTGCTCCCTAGAAAAATACAGGAAAAACATTTTCCCTTTTAACAGACTGGAAAATAATCAAATAAATTCTGTATTCATTTATCTAATTAGGTTTATTATTTAGTATACCTATAATTTTCTTTTAAGATTTCTATTCACAACTTTTCTATGACTTTCACAAATCTTCTTACCCATTCAGAAATAACCAGCTTTAGAACAACCCACTTTCTTTTTTTTCCCTTTAAAATGCATTTCCATACCTCATGCCTTCTATTACCAAAACCATACAACTTCTTTCCAATTAGTTAGAATTCTTAACCCTTGGAAATAATTTTTAGGTGATAAGTAAGTAATCCACATTCTTCAGGTTAGCAATACATTCAGATTTTTAAGACATATATTTCAAATAAAATGTAAAAATATTCACTAACAGATATAAATCAATTCTCTAGCTTCTCTGCAATAAGAAGCCAAAAGTAGGCAGACTCAGATCAATTAATATTTCAGTACCCTAGGTATTTAATAATTTTTATTATTTAACTCGGCAAGACTCCAAAGTATTAAGTTATCTAAGTTACCAAAGACTTTGGAAAACTACATTTAGATAAATATAATTATATTGTAAAACTTTATCAAAACCTTTATTTTAGTTATATCTATTCATTATGGCTTAACAACTCTATGAGATTTTAAAGTCAATTATTACCCAAGGAATATTTTTGGCAAATTTTCTAACAGGGATAACATGACCTTGACAACCTTTAGGAGGCTGGAGAAAAGGTGAGCAGGAGGGGGTTTAAAAGATTCATTTCCCATATTTTTTTTCTGCGTAGAATCCTTATGATGTAACAACACGAAATCTTACATATAAGAAGAGCTCTTATCCCTCTTTAAAACAGAAGCAAAAACAACCTCTAAAGTAAAATAAATGAGTTCTCTCAAAAGAAGGGACACTAGCCTTAGACTCTTATCTCACACCAACCTGCATCGTAAATGACCTTCACAAGGTCTGAGTGGCACAAAACCCGCACAGCAGAGACAGGAGATTCCCAGTGTTCATACAACAGTGAATGGCAAATCAAGGCCCCAAAAGATAAGAAAGCAAGCAAAGAACATCCGTAACCAAAGTTACGTTACAGAGAGACGGAACTCTCACTAGCTAAGCATTACAGCAGCCAATGCCTTGAGAGGGAGCACAGAGAGGGTCCCTGAGATAAAGAATGCTCAGCAGCTGCTGGAAAGTTCACTAAATCCTTGCCAGGGGTTCAGCCTGACACAAGCAGATGGGGCCCCAGCCAAGTGGGATATACCCCCATCTTTAAACAAATTAAACCAAACAACAAAGAGACACAAAGCAACAATCAAGAGACACTCTGTGTACAATATGTACAGGTGCGCACAACCATAGACAAGAGCTTCACACCGTGTTGTCTGTACAGCCACAGAAACCTCAGAATGCCCTGCGTTAAAAAAAAACAAAAAAAAAAAAACAAAAAAACAACAACAAAAAAAAAACCACCCCTGAAGCAGAGCAATGCCTCTCATCCCAGAGTGTATCAGACTGAGGGCTCAGAGGCCTGGCAAGGACCCCCAGAGGTCTCTTGCTACCCGGACCTGACCAGGCTTGCCCAAAGGAGAAGCAGTAAATGCTTCCATGCCTTACAACGAAGCCCAGACAAGAGGCAGCAAATGCTTCTCCTGTCACACAAAAACACTTGATTCAACGTAGGTGGAAGGACGGGGATTGCTGGGGCTGAGCGTGGACTCCACAGGAAGGAAGATTCCTGGTAGCACTGCAACTAAAAAAATGGTCCCAATTTCAGCTCAGGAACCCCCAGTCCGGGCAGCCGGTGGGATCTCTGTTACTTACCTGGGAAGAAATCCTGCTTGGGATCCTGCCATGGTTGCCAACTTGGAAACCGGACACAATGGGTCCGAGGCCACTTGTCACTACTTGAGCCAAATTAGGCAGAGGTTCGGTTGAATCATATATGAGTATTTATGCCAATAATGTCGGCAGTATGGAGAGAGCAGTCGGTCACCCTGGAAATTCTGCTCTGACCCCCCTCGCCCGTTGGCTGGTTATAGACACATGAGGGAGGAGATAGCTAGGAGCTGCAACTATAACATGGAAAGGGGAGGGTAGAGGCTTCAGTCCGGCCTTCAGGAGCTCAAAGTCCGATAACAAGGTGGCTAATCTTCTAAGATGTTACAAACAGCTCAGCCTGTTCCTGGGACCAGAGCATGTCAGCGTTCCTGAGGAAACTCCTGGAGGAGTTTGCCACATCAGAGCATGTCCCTGTCCTTGGTCTGTTCTCAAAACTGTGTTTCTTTTCTGAGTAATGGACCTATCGGGGCATCTTATGTTTTTACAGCCTTGTTTCACCCACCAGTCTCCCAGGGTCTGCAAGGAAACTTCTTCTCTGAAGTTACTAAGGTGAATAATTATTAGACGACTGTGGCTCTTCTTATTACGTGCCCTTCCCCACTATTAGAACTGACAGTTCCCAGTCACGGGTAGTGTTTCACCTGCACCTGCTGCCAGCCCACTGCCTTCCAGGCTCTCCCTCCCACACTGCCCTCATGTGCTGGTGCTACACCCATTTGCTAAGTTCCAGTTTGTAAGAAAGGGCTAGTGAGAAACTCTATGGCTTCTACACAGGTAGGGGTGGGTCCCTTTCCTCTTCTGGTGCTCAAACCTCAAGGCACAGCCATAAACCAAGTTCAGTCAGTTACTGAACATTGATTAGACACTGACTCCATTCCAGGCACTGTGCCGGACCAGGATGTAAAATTCAGAATTCATGGGCTCTGGATTTGATGAGTTGAGCTGATTCTGAATCAGAATCCTTATGTACATCTTTTCCTTAAACATAGCTGAAGATTCAATGACTACTATTTTGCCTCCTTACTGGACTCTACCAAAAGGCCTGTTTTTAAAAATGTGGTTGGATATTATTTTAAAAGTTGGATGGCTGTGGATAACCCTGTCTTTGTAAATAATCAAGAACTTGCATGTCTTAGTGGCTCCTAAATTGTGTGAACTACTCTTCTTGACATGCTGGCAAAGACAAATAATCTCTTCAAGACAGATGGCATGTGACCATCTTTTGAATGTCAGCTCACTGCCGTTTATTGCTTTGCTTCTCCAGGGAGATATTGGAATGTTGGGTTCACCTAGGCACTTGGTCTGTGATGCAAAGAAGATGGGAAGCTTCGTTGGGTATTAGCTGCTAATAAAACTTCTTAGATATCACAATATGGTTTGATAACGACAGACAGTATAACCAGGGCTTTATTTTTTATGACTATTAGACCCATGTGCATTGCTGTTTTATTTTAATAAAATAGTTGCATGGCTTTTGTTAGTTCTTTACTCTGCTTTGCATGATTATAAAGACCTTGGCAATAGTCTAGTTTGGGATCTCCAAGAAGTAGACCCTGTGAAAAGGATTCAAGGGCAAGAAACGTATCAGGAAGTACATGAAAGACCAGCAGGAGAATCACAGAGGGAAGGAAACCAGCCAATGAGGGCATTACCATGCCAGCCGCCACCTGCCTATGGCAAACTAAAGGGCAGGGGCCTCTGTTCAAGCGTTAGGAAGGGTTTCAAGATGGTGACAGCAGAGCACAAGGCCCTGTGTGACTACATGGTCACACTTGCCGCTGGCCTTGGCTGCCACGGTGATGACAGAGCTCAATCT
This sequence comes from Myotis yumanensis, assembly GCF_028538775.1. NCBI lineage: Eukaryota > Metazoa > Chordata > Mammalia > Chiroptera > Vespertilionidae > Myotis > Myotis yumanensis. Next base: position 79,020,051 of record NW_027223759.1, read on the forward strand.
CATAAAAACTCTAGGTTATGAAACTAAGCCTGAGCATTGTCTCACTGGCGGGAGTGAGGAGCTGGGTGTCAATCACCACCTCCCATCACTGATCAGTAATTATTGAGGCTGCTGTGGGGCTGTTACTGCAGGTAAGGAGGTGTTGGTACTGGGATTGGGAGTTCAGCAGGGGCCCCTCAGGTCCTCACTCAGTGCCACTGGTAAGTTCTTGGACACTGTGACTTCAAGTGACATTACATATATCGAGACCAACTTTATCATAGGCTAATCGATACAAACAAGTGTTAATTTCCTACGATATATTTCTGGTCACAAAAACATCACCAAACTTACTCTAAATAAAGACCGAAAACACTTCTGATATTAAAGATTGAAATAAATGTGAGCTATATATTCATTTAAGAAAGAGTCAGAAAAACAAGCAAGATCATTATTGTCTAACCTGCTTATCCCAGTTCCTGGTCGCGGGTGACCAGAGCCTCTCCCAGCAGCTCAGGGCACAAGGTAGGAACCCACCTGGACAGGACACCCTTCCATACCGGGCCACTGACCTGACCCAGCCACACTCATTCAGACCAGGACGAATTAGACACCCCAGTAACCTCGCTTAAGGATGTGGGAGGAAACCGGAATCCCAAGTGAAAACCCACACAGACAAGGGGAGAACATGCAAACTCCACACAGTGGCCCTGCCTGGAATCTTTTTTCTTTTTTCTCATCAGTATAACGAAACAATGTTGAATGACACGATGTTGCTCAAGGACCTGCTATAGTAAGTCCCCAGGAAGGGGGCGGAGTCTGCATGCTGTGCAGATATTGTAGAATCCCCCGCTAGTGCCAAGTGACTCAAAAAGTGAGCTACCATGTGGAAAGGGGCACCTGCCAACTTTCTCCCCTTTAAAAAATAACACCATCTTAAACCCTTGCTTTCTACCTGCTTCTTAGTCAACTCATTAATGGCCATGTTACTCATCATTTTCTGTATGTGAAAGTTCCACTGTATTTGTTTTAAAAAGGGGGGAAAAACCCGCACTCCTGAGTTCTTAAAAGGCAGGCTGCTCGTTTTCTAAATGTTCTGATTCTAGATGAGCTATTTCTTTCCCCGGGTGCCTCATTTGCCTCATCTGGGGAGGATTGGAATGATTCTCAGTCTATTTCCATCAGATCTGAGGGGTGTACATCAGAAAAGACTGGGAGAGCAATGTTAGCAATCTTCATTCCTTGGTAATAGCAATTCCCTGAAAGCTTTGGGATGGGGTGGGTATTAACCCCCAGCTCAGGGGGGTTTCCATGAGCTCATCTCACATAGGCCATCCTGAGTGAAGTGTCCCGGAATGATGGAGGCGTTGGAGTAGGAGCAGACAGTAGCTGTGGGGCATGTGTCTTGCTTCACAATAAGCCATACCCATTAGTGAGTTGGTATTTACAGGGATAATAAATTACTCCACTGCTAGGGTGATACTCTGCAGGCACATGAGATAAAAGTAAGGATGAATTTTGCAGAAACATGGGCTGAGCTGCATTGTTCAGTGGGAGTTTTCCCTGCCCTGCACATTTAAGCAGATTTAGCTGTCAGACACCATTAAAGCTCCGTGCATGCGCTCTATTCTGCTGTAATCCTCGGGACCCCACCGAGAGGCCACTCAGTCTCTACCTCATTCTCCTCGCTCTGCTCCCTCCTGACACTTTCCCAGCCAGCTGGGGAGAGCGAGCACCCAGGGGACTGCTAAGGGTCCTGTGACTTATTTGAGCTTGTCAGAAACATTTTCCGCCTTTATATCCCGAAGTTCTCTTAATCCCACCTTCAGCAATGCTGTCTGATGTAGCTTTCCTTTCTACTTCCCCAGGATTTCTGTTTACAAGCAAAATCTACAAGCCAAGCTCTAGATATTTCCAGTGTGGCCTCCAGCATCATGATTCCATTCAGCTTCCTCTCCCCCTCCTCCTCCTCCTATGTTCTTCCTCCTCTTCCTACTCTCCCTCCCCCTCCTCCTCCTCCTTCTACCCCTTCTCCTCCTCCTCCCCCTTCTGCCCCTCCTCCTCACCATGGTTACTGTCATATTAGGATATTTTCCCCAATTAGAAGCTCTAATTTAGCTCCTTATTCTAAGAGCCCCCCATTACTATACCCCCAATTCTTCACATTTAAAACTGAGACTTTTCTTTGATGCCCCTTTCATCTCTTTCTTCTTGTCTTTAGCGTATAAAGAATCGATAGCAGTTCAATATTATTCAACATGCACTGATAACATCTTTCTGTTGGCAGGCCAAGTTATGACAGTTCCCTTAGATGGTACCAACATACATTCTTGATAACATCTTTTGAATTTTTATATATTGGTCTTGGGTTGAAATGGTTACAACTTCTCATTAGATTTTCTGTCAAGTCTTGTTTACTTTTCCTAAACCAAAGAAAGGCCAAAAATAAATAAGATTCAAACTTAAAACCTGGGTCAGAGGTGCTCAACTAATTCCTGGGCCTTCTCATCTTTCATAAGACTTCCCTGACTTCTTGTGAATCAAAATTTGGCAGCTAAACAGCACTCAGCCTGGAGCCAGTATACTACCTGCTTCAGTTACAATTTTCTCCCTTATTAATTAAGCAGATATCTGCATCTGCAAACTGGATATACTGGTCTCTGCCGTCCCCAACTCAAAGCATGATTGTTGGGGAACTCAAAGGAAGTGAAGTTTGTGGCATTATATTTTAAATGTAAGATGGGCCCAAAGTGCAAAGGACTCCTTAGTACCAGCATCCGGGGCTCTGTTAGGTACTGAAGCCACAGTCATCTGCCGGCCAGTTTCTATTTCGATTCCTGTTAGAACTCTAGCTGAAACTCTGCTCTGTGTGACTAAGCAGATATCTGAGGGGTTACTTTTCATGTCATTTCTCTCACAAATCCTTTAGGGGGAAAGATGCTACCTATGACGGTCTTGCTTCGAAAGCCCAAAGGCAGGACCTTTTCATTGGGCCCATTATGGAGAATGAATACAGGTGGTGAGAGCCAAGAGGCCTGGGGTACGGTTTGATAGTGTGTTGATGGCAGATGTGGAAAAAGAACTCGAAAAGGACAGTCTTTTTGAAGATGAGATCATTTTAGAAAGTGAGATTGAAGAGGAAAGGGAGAAGAAAGCCTATATCACACTAAATAGGTTTTAAGGTACTTCTGACTATGCATTTATTTTAAATGAGAGCTATAAAACCTCATTAGAAAGGAAATACTGGGGAAAAAAGCCCCCGACTTGGTTATAAATGGCTCACTAGAGTCCGTGTAGAGTGGTTATTGAATTAGACAAAAATGATGATAAATACTAGAGGAGAGAACCTAGAAGATGAATATGTCCTCAGCAACATCTTGGAATTCGGTCTAAAGAGGGAGAGAGGGGGAAGGTCATTGCAGTTGCCAACAGTGGGAAAAGCTCTGGACTTAGAGCTGGAAAACTGATTTTGAATCCTGGCTGCTGTGTGTGTCTGTCCCTGTGACGTCTGTGTCCCCGGCGCTTCTGCTTCTCATCTGTAAGGCAGAGGTTATCGCCGAGACATGGTGTTGCTGTAAAATTCAATTGATAAAATGACTAAGAAAGAATGTAAGAGATACCATGGTTGACTTCCCAATATTGGTTTCCACCCCCGGGGTACAAACTGATTAGGTCATCAGGATAACCTGGCCTGCCAGTGGTTGGCTCAGGAAGCCAGGCCGGGGCCAGTCCGTGAGTGGTGTTCTCCCAGTGGCATGGATTGGTCCAGAAATGAGCTGTGACCTCATTTGGCTAATTTTCAGGGCACAGGTTGGTTGGAAGTGTACAGAGAATCACGTAAAGAATCATTCCTTCCCTCCAGACTTGGGCATGTGCAGCTGAGTGTCTATGGAGCTGCTACAGCCAACTCTTGCCAACGTGAGGATAAAGCTGAGACAGGTTGGGCACAGCCAAGAGACTGCAGGGAAACCAAGGCAGAGGATCTAGATTAAGGCAGCCCTATGCTCCTTAATCCTGCAGTGAGTACAGTTCATTACCATTCCATGCGTTACTCTCTGCCAGAAGCATCCATACTGATGCAGAATGCTAGTAAACTGAACACAGAAGGCAACCCTGAAATCCTAAGGCAGTGAAGCCTGTGAGCTTTGCAGCTTGTAGAGGCCTTGGTCCAAATTCTGGCTCTATAACCTGTAGCTATATGACTATGGGCAATTTTATTAACCTCCTTAAACCTCAATTTCCTCATTTGTAAAATGTGTCCATTGCATCTATACTAATAAAAGGGTAATATGCTAATTAGACGAGGAGACCTTTCAGACATCCTTCTGGACAAAGCCATGGTGGCGGGGCTGTGGCAGAGGCAGTTAGGGACGATCAGGCCAGGAGGGGAGGGCAGTTGGGGGTGATCAGGCCGGCAGGCAGGCAGAGTGGTCAGGGGAGATCAGGCAGGCAGGCAGGTGAGCGGTTAGGAGCCAGCAGTCCCGGATTGCAAGAGGGATCCCAGATGGAGAGGGTGCAGACTGGGCTGAGGGACACCCCCCACACACCCCATACACGAATTTCATGCATTGGGCCACTAGTATTATATAATGAGCTGATGCAAGTAAAGCACTTGCCCAATGTCAGCAATCAGCAAATGTTATGCTACAGAAATATGAGTTATGACAAAGGTGAAGTTCATTTGCACAGAGCATGTCTAGGCTGCTGTACAGTCATGATTTGGTGTCTCTGCTCCTTAAGGACCCTTTCTGCAGAGGAGAGCTGGGACATTCAGCTAGGGAACCCAGGGGTCTGAGCCCTCCTCCCCAGCTAGAGAAGTACTGGGATGCAGAGTCCCTGGGAGATATTCTGATAGTGGGGATCCCCGATCCTACTGGGAGGCAGGTTGACAAATAAAGAGAGGTGGAGCTTTGGCATTGGACTCTGTCAAGTGACAATCTTTGCTTCTCAGAGCTTTGCTTTCCTCCTCTGTGAAGTGGGGATAATGGCAGCTACTAGATTGTTGAAAGGATGAAGGACTAAACCTGGGATTAAGGAATAGCCCTCGTTTTTCTCCCTGGTGACTTCTGAAGACGCTTCCTTGCCAACATCACTTTCAGATGCCTCTAAAGATTATTCAAGGTTTTGCCTGGGGAAAGCCCTATTCCTCTGTTTAATCATGTCCAACCAGGATTGCACTTTGGATTTCAGTAAAATATTATTGCAAGCTGGGCATATAATATTTAGAATCGGGTATATTGAGGTATGATTTACATACAATGAAATTTACCCATTCTAAGTGTTCCATGAATTTTGATGAATGTACACAGTTATATAACCAGTAGAGGCCCGATGCACAAAATTCTTGCAAGAGTAGGCCTTCCTTCCCCCAGATGCCAGCACAGCTTCCCTCTAGCAGCTGGGACCCGGGCTTTTCTCTGGCCACGGGCAGGCACTGGGGACCCAGTGTGTGTTTAACTTTACAAGAAACTGCCAAACTGTTTTCCGAAGTAGTTTCATCATTCTGTACTCCTGTAAACAATGTCTGAGAGCTCCACTGTCCCACAGCTTCACTGGCATTCAGTATTGTTCTTTTTAATTTTAGCCATTTTTATGGAGTATAGTAATATCTCATTGTGGTTTCAACTTGCATCCCTCTAGTGATTGATGATGTTGAGCATCTTCTGTGTTTATTTGCCATCAATATATCTTGTTTGGAGATATATGCATTGAAATATTTTGCTCAATTTTTTATTGATTTCCCAGTCCTCTTATTGTTGCATTCTTTATATTCTGAATCTAAATCCCTTATTGTATATATAATTTTGCTATTTTATTCCAGCTTGTTACTTGCCTTTTAATTTTCTTAACAGTGTCTTTGAAAAGGAAATTTTTTATTATAATTAAATGTATTTTATTATATTTTTATTTTATGGTTCATGTTTTTTAGCTCTATTTAAGAAATTATTGCCTAATCTAAGGTCACCGAGATTTTTTTTCTGTTTTCTTCTAAAATTTCAATGGTTTTAGGTCTTAGATTTTGGTCTATGCATTAATTTTTATATATGGGAATAATTTTTGTGAAGAAATAGGTGAAGTACATTATTCTTCATATAAAGAACGTATTTAAAGTGGATTTTGTATAGACAGTATATAATTGGGACTTGCTTTCTTTTATCAAATTCAACAAACTCAACCTATTAATTGGCATATTTAAGCCATGTATATGTAATGTAATTATTCAAATGTTTAGGTGTAATTCTACCATTTTATTATTTACTAGAAGCCTGGTGCATGAAATTCAAGCAGGGGTGGGTGGGGGGTGGGTTGGGGGTTGTCCCTCAGCCCAGCCTGCATCCTCTCCAATCTGGGACCCTTCGAGGGATGTCAGACTGCCCATTTAGGCCCGATCCCTCTCACAATCCAGGACTACTGGTTCCCAACCACTCGTCTGCCTGCCTGATCACCCTCTAACCACTCCCCTGCCAGCCTGATTGATGCCAAAATGCTCCCTTGCCGGCCCAATCACCCCCAACTGCCCTTCCCTGACAACCCAATCACCCCTAACTGCCCTCCCCTGTCAGCCTGGTCACTCCTAACTGCCCTCTCCTGCAGGCCATCTTGTGGTGGCCATCTTTGACCACATGGGGGAGGCCATCTTTTGTGTTGAAGTAATGGTCAATTTGCATATTGCTCTTTTATTAGATAGGATTTCCTACTTGTCTCATCTTTTAAAAAAATATTTTTGCTGCTTTTTCTGCTTTATTTTGAGTGGAATATTTTTTTCATGATTTCACTCTATCTTCACTTGCAAATTATTAGCTGTACTCCTTAGTGATTAATCTAATTTTAAATGTAATTTCATTCCATCTTTAGCCAATCAATCCTAAATAATACATTACATAATATTTTTATATATCCTACCCACCCTTTATGTTATTTTTATATATTTTATTTCTACATCTTAGAAGCTTGGCAATGTTACTATGTTTGCTTTAGTGAACTATCTTTTAAATATATTAAAAAGTAATAAAAATATAAAATTATTTTTATGTATATACCACATACTTACCATTTTCAGTTTTCTTCATTCTTTTGTATATATCAAGATCTTGATATTCATTTTTCACCTACCTATGAAACTTCCCTTAATATTTCTCAAGTAAAAATCCTCTGGCAATGAATTATCTCAGCTTATGTTAGTTTAAAAATATTTTTCTTTGATTTTTAAAATAATTGAAAAGTTAAATAGTTAAAATTAATTTTTATAATGTTGACAGTTGTTGTTGTTGTTTTTCTCTCAGCACTTTAAAGATATTGTTCCACTGTCTTCTGGCTTATGTAGTGTCTGACATGAAGTCTGACATCATTTTTTAATCTTTATTGTTGAAAGTATTACATATGCCCCATTCTTTCCCCCCACCAACCTACTCTAGTCCATCCTCACCCCCACCCCAGGCCTTTACCTCCCTATTGTCTGTGTCCATTGGGTTATACACATATGCATATAAGTTCTTTGATTGATCTCTTCCCACCACCCACCATCCCCCTTCTTCCCTCTGAGGTTCAACAGTCTGTTCCATACTTCTGTATCTCTGGATCTGTTTTGTTCTTCAGTTTATTTTGTTCATTAGATTCCACATATGAGTGAGAGCATGTGATATTTATCTTTCTCTGACTGGCTTATTTTGCTTAGCATAATAATTTTGCTTAGCATAATACTCTCCAGGTCCATCCATGCTGTTGCAAATGACATCATTTTTATCTTTGTTCTTCTGTAAAGTATTTCTTATTGTTGTTTTTGAGATTCTGTCTTTATCTTTGATGTTCAGCAGTTTGATCAAGCTGTGCCTCAGTGTGGTTTACTCCATGCTTTTAGGTCTTTGGTTCTTTGGATCTCTTAGATTTCAGGTTTATGTTTTTTTAAGGACTATGGTTAATTTTGGTAACTTTTTCTCATGGTTCTTTTCTTTCCATTTCCTTCCTTTCCTTATGAAGCTCCAATTATACATATTTAGACTACTACATATTGACTCCCAGTTTACTGATGCTCTGCTTATTTCTTTAAATCTTATTTGGATAGTTTATATTGTTATGTCTTCAAATTCACTGATTTTTTTCTGCTATATCTAATATCTCTGTTAATCTGTTATTAACCCTATATACTGTAATTTTTTTCATGTAAGTATACTTTTTTCCTATCTATAATTTTCATTTGGGTATGGTTATTAATTTAATGTCTCCTAATTATGTTCTTCAAGTTTTACTTTATATCTTTGTACATATTTATAACATCTACAATATTTCCAAGTCCCTGTTTGTTAATTTTGTTATCATTACTGTGTCTGTTTCTATTGATTAATTTTTCTCTTGGATATAAATATTTTCCTGCTCTTTTTGCTTGCCTGGTGATTTTTTAAGATTTTTTTCTTCAAAATACGTTTTCACTTATTTTTAGAGAGAGGAAGGGAGAGGGATAGAGATGGAAACATCCACGAGAGAGAAACATTGATCAGCTGCCTCCTGAACGCTCCCTATTGGGGATCTGACCCACAACCTGGGCATTTGTCCTGACCAGGAATCTAACTGACCTCCTGGTTCATGGGTCAGCGCTCAACCACTGAGGCACGCTGGCTGGGCTAAGATTTATTTTTTAATATTGGAAGTTGGCCTACAATATAATGTTAGTATCAACATAGAGATTACGCCTTTATATATTTTGCAAAGTGATCCCTGATAAGTCTAGTATCCGCCTGCATTTCTGGTTATTTTTTATCGGATGCCAGAGATTGTAAATTTACATGGTTGAGTATTGGATTCAGAATTCCTATAAAAACTGTTGGATTTTGTTCGGGGGTACATTTAAATATCTGCAGATTAGTTTTCTTTTCCAAAGCTTTCGCTTAAGTTTTGTTATACAAGTCCAAAAAAGCCTTTATTCTAGGTATAATATTCCTAAGGCTTGACCCTTCTAAGGATTCTATACTATAGTCCATGTGTTAGAATGTTCATCCTCTCAGGATGGCAGAAATGTAAACTATTTTCAGCCTTGTGTGAGCTCAAACAATTATTTAACCTTCTGCTCCATAGTGATTGCCTCTCTGACCTCATTAATTTCACGTCATGCATGTGCAGGTCAGTGCCTAGCTGAAGACTGTAATGAGACCTCTGCTAGGATCCCTAGTTTGGAATACGCTGCCCTGGAAATTCTAGCTGCCTTAACACCCCTCCACTCCTTGCCATGTACACACATGCCTATATTTATCTCTTCATTTCAGCAGGGCCTTCAGAATTTGTTCATTTCCTTCTCTCTGTGTTCCAGTCTGGAAATCACCACTGCACAGTTGGCTGGAGAGATTGTAGAGCTCACCTCATTTGTTTTCTTTGATGCAGAGATCAAATTGTATGCTGCCCATTGTCCAATATCTGAAAACTGTTTAATGGTGTATGTGTATTCCTGTTACCATTATTCCTTAATGGACAGCAGCAAAAATCTCTCTATATTTTTACCCATATCCATATCCTCTGGTCTACTGGATTTCATTACTTCTTAATTATCTTCCTGTAGAGACAATCATGGAATATTGGTGAGTAGAGAGTGGCAGGGGAATTTGAAAGATAGGGTCACATTAGCTTCAATCTTTGTTGCACCCACATTTCAACTACAGTCACATAAAAGAAAAACAAATGATCCTTGAATATTCACTTAAACTAGATTTATAATAATTAAAAATCCTGAACCAAGCAGCTAAGGCATGGTAAAGTGAATATTGCAAAAAAGTTTATCGATATGAAGACTTGAGCTCCCTTCCTTGCTGTATAGAATTAGAAAAATCATTAATACTTATTAAATACAGAGACACATGGAGAAAAAATCTATGAACTTTAAAATGTTATCTTTCTGGAGATGTTTATTAAGTATCTATAATTGTAGTTATATATTACAATATAAGCAAACTAAATCATGTATAATTGTAACCCCCACAGAAATGGTTGCCCAAAGGTAAAATTTTAATTTAAAAAAGTTAGGGTATTAATACAGGGTATGTTTTAGATCTTGTAAACATCTTTAATAAATTTTTATGTTTTGCTAAATTGATAAGTCTGAGCCTCCCTATGCTTCTCTGTTTTTATACATCTATTACCAAAAATAAGCTATTTTTAATATTTTCCTGCAGCACTTTAACCCCAGTTTATTTTCTTTGCCCCCTTCCTTCACTTGCCTTATGAAAGCAGTTGTTGCCTTAGCTGGTTTTGCTCAGTAGATAGAGCGATGGGCCATGAACTGAAGAGTTCCAGGTTCGATTAAGGTCAAGGGCACATACCTCAGTTGCAGGCTCCATCCCTGCCCCTGGTCGAGGAGTGTGCAGGAGGCAACCAATTGATGTGTCTCTCTCACATCAATGTTTCTCTCTTTCTGTCTCTCCCCCTTCCTTCCACTCACACTAAAAATCAATGGGAAAATATCCTTGGGTGAGGAGTAACAAACAAACAAACAAACAAAAAAGAAAGAAAGAAAGAAAGCAGTTATTATCCAGGTATGGGAAGCTGAGAGTAGAGACAGGTGTTCATATAATTCAGCAAACCTGCTATGGAGTAAAAGAGATTGAGAGAGACACAGTTACCCATCATGGCCTTCTGTGCCTATCAGATTCATGAGATAATTGTCCAACTTTTCACTTCATTTTGGTAGGAGAGATAGAAATGGAGTGAATTCGTGAGAAAGGGTAGATCATTAAACAGATATAAGAATATCTGTATCTGCCGAAACCGGTTTGGCTCAGTGGATAGAGCGTCGGCCTGTGGACTGAAAGGTCCCAGGTTCGATTCCGGTCAAGGGCATGTACCTGGGTTGCGGGCACATCTCCAGTGGGAGATGTGCAGGAGGCAGCTGGTCAATGTTTCTCTCTCATCGATGTTTCTAACTCTCTATCTCTCTCCCTTCCTCTCTGTAAAAAATCAATAAAAATATATATTTTAAAAAAAAAGAATATCTGTATCTTCTATAAAGGGAAATTGGTCACGAAGTAATCATAAGCTTTGTGGAAAGTTGGGAGGGATCTGTGTTACACTCTCATTATCAAGGACTTTGACCCAGAAGTGATGACTCCTAAAACAGGGTGTAGGAATCTGGGATCCAAGTTTGTTCCTAGATCAGCAAACAATTCAAGCAAATGTTGGCTGTCACACTGTAATGAACACATTAACCTACTCTTGTGTATCACGGTAATACTGCACACAAGCCTGGCCTTGTTTAACAGGATAAGCATAAGCAGAATACAAGGCATAAAGGAGTTATGTGGAAAATCTCAAGATTTTTTTTCATTCTGGAGGGATAAGAGATTAGAGATAATTATTAAAATTTGTCAAATCAAGAAAAGTTTGGAAAGTTGCATAACCCTTCAGAATACTATGTCACAGGCCATCTCTAGAATCTTAAAAGAGGTTGTTTTAGTGTCATTGGTGGGGAAGAGCACATCTTATAGCAAACTTAAGGAATTTTTTCTCAGGGGTTATGCCGGCTGAATATGTAAATAAATTTGAGGAGGATTTCTATGAATTCATGGTCTTCATGGGCATTTGGAACACACTTTTAACCTTTGCCAGCTTATATCCTGGAGTGATACCCCACCACAATATTTTATCTGATGTTGCTATCAGACATAGACTATTGGTTCATAGGTTACCAACCCAGGCTGAGGCATTTTATTTTCGTTTAAATAACTTGTACTTCATCTTTATAATCTGGTTCTTTCATTTTCTGTCATGTTCACTCCCTACATTTTTCTCAACATGCATCCCCCATGAAACAGTGTACCAGACCCTCAACATCTGATCTTTATATCAAAGAGATCACAGGGGGTTGGAAAACAAATGCACTCTCCTATGCACTTTCAAATCTCAGAAAGCTTAAATCCAGTTTGAACTTGGAAGCTGAGCGTTCCCATGCATTCTGAAGCCATCAAATTGAACTTACCCTTCCAGAAGGTCACCCATACCATAGCCAAAAGTTACCCGATGGTTGTGGATAATTAGCCAGTACAGTTATTTTTCACTACTTTGACAAAACCATAGGGTAAACTTAGGATGAATAAGCTATATTTCATTTATGTTGCTTTGCCAACAGCTTAGTCTTGTTGTTTTTTAGAATGTTTCAGCCATACAGATGAAGAGAAGGATGTGCAAATAAAGAGATCTGTTCTCCCATCTGTAGTTTAAGTTTCTGTTGCCAATACAACCCATAGCTTCAAGATGTTTAGAAAACTGGAGAAAAGGGATACAACGACTTTTTACATGACCACATGCATTATAGGAAAGTCTGCCACCAGTTAATATGGTCTGAACATGGGACACCCATAAGTTGCTCTTTCTAGCTGGTGAATTATGACCTCATTGCATGTTTGGTTAAAAATGTAGATGGGATCAAAGTTCTCAAAGTAAAAAGAGTTTGAGTCGTAAAGATTTTTATTTGCCTAGAATTTATGAGTATTGAAGAGGAAGACAACAGTAATTTTACTAAAGTTTTTTGTTTGAATCTATAAGGGTAGATCATTGTACTGAAGCAAGTATAACCTTTTAGGATAGATATGCTGTATCTTCACTAACTGAAAATCATGGCTTACTGATTTGGGAATGTTCCGGGAAAATACAATAAGTCTGTGAACAAAGGAGCATCAGTAAGTGTCAATTATTTAGTTTTTTTTAAAAAAGCCTTTCCGGGAGCCAACTCCAAAATGGATTTCTTGAGAAAATAGACTGTCCTTTCTATACAGGAGGCAACTTGAAACCAACTCCAAGTGCTTCATATTCATAATTGGTCATTAATAACTGTGATGACTAACCCTCAAGGAAATGACTGCCAAAAGGCAAATGCTTAGGAAATAGCAGGGTAGATGTTGAGCACCATGTCTCAGGGACTGCAGTGAGACACCAACCACACAGAAGAAAGGACGGTCCCCCTTGGATTCCACGACAGTGTGTGCCCTGTGAGCTCACCGTGGCCTCAGCTCACCCTGACAGCCACTTATAGAAACTTATTGACCATCTATTTGTAGTGGTCACTGTGCCAGGCTTACTACAGATGAGCTATGATGATATGAGGTTAGAATAGTTTTTAAAATCCCTTATTGTCACACTGTGAGCAGGTAGCCAAAAAAGTCTTCAAGCCTAGTCTTTCCAACTCGGAGGCCTATTATCTTTTAACTTCATTTTTCTGAGTAATCAGAGGAATTTAGAACTCAAGTCAGGTTTTCTTAAGCCTTGCCTATATAATAGTATCTTCAGGCAGGTACATTAATAATACCAAAAATCTTGGTTTACAAATTCAAACGACTAAAGACTTGTGAACCACTCTGCAAGAAAAAATTGAGATACTTTAATCTTTAGAAGAGAAGGCTGAGGAAAAATTAGTTGGTGGCATTTTTCAAACACTCAAATTCATTGCTAATTCAGAACCCACTAACTTGGAAATTTATATTAACTGAAACAGTGTTAGAAATAGACGTAGCCCTTTGCAGCTATTTTTTAAAGATAATGCTCCAATGTAACGGAATAGTACAAAACAAATTTGGAAGAAGCATAGACAATACAGTTAAGAGAATGAATTATTTTAAAAGAAAGAAACTCACTGTTTTATGTAAATAAATCCAGGGAGTTACTGAGTGAGTAATCTCAGCTACTCAGTACAAATGGTCCCCAGGAACTTGATTCTGTGAAAACTAAGTCCTTATACTACTACTAGAGGCCCAGTGCACAGAATTCATGCACTCAGAGGTGGGGGGGAGCTCAGCTTGGCCTGTGCCCTCTCGCAGTCTGGGATCCCTCGGGGGATGTCTTACTGCCGGGCAGAGGCAGGAGAGGCTCCTGCCCCCACGGCTGCCCTCGCCAGTCCTGAGCCCAGCTTCTGGCTGAGTGGCGTTCCCCCTGTGGGAGTGCACTGACCACCAGGGGGCAGCTCCTGCATTGAGCGCCTGCCCCCTGATGGTCAGTGTGTGTCATAGCAACCAGTCATTAGGCTGTTTGGTCAATTTGTATATTAGCCTTTTATTTTATAGGATGGGTGCTAATGTTACAAGGGATGCCTCACTCAGCGTGGCATCTAGAATCCCTGAGGACAAGGGCCAAGGTAATGATTCCACACTGGCTTTTGCTGTACCTGGGACCTTCTAGCCCAGTGATGCTTTGTGGTGGGGACGGGGACTGAGGAGGATGCTAAAGCAGCATTCCATGGGCCATCTCTCATCTTGGTCACTGACCCTTGCTCTGAGGGCTTAAAAGTGTTAAGAAATCGGTCTTTAAAATATTCAGTAATTCTGAATGATCTTATCCCTCTGGCTATCTGAATTAATAAAGTCTTACTGTATGTGAGAAGGAGCTACACAGAAGGAGGAAGTCAGCTGTTTTCTCTGGTTTCTGGAGTCAGAACAAAAAGCAGCAGATTGGGGTTTCAAAAGGAAAGGTTCATATTCAATTTAATTTCAGGAAGAACATTCTAAAGATTAGAGCTGCTCTTTATCCACCTATTCTTTTATTATATTCCGTGAGCACGGACTATGTGTCAGGTGCTGTGCTGAGCACTGGTGATAGTGAAGGTAGCAGATACCATGTCAGCCTACAATTATTATCAGCTCTGTCAGCATATAATTAATTACCTACTGTGGAGTAAAGGCAACACAGAATGAGGAATGGGCTGATGGGAATATTGAGGAGATAAATAAAATTCAGTCTGCACCTAGGATGCTCACATTCTAATAACACTGATTTTAAGAATTAGTGGCATTTTCTAAATAACAGTTATGTACATGCTGGATGCATTGTGCTATGTTATTGCACATTTTAATAAACATAGTATGATGTTAAGTTCTCAAAGCACCCCTAATTTTCAGATGAGGAAACTAAAGCCACCTGCTGAGGCACCTGTGCAAAGCAGAAGGGGATCATTGGCCAGCGAGTGAGGATTTTGTATTATGCACCCTAAGTTCACACTTGAAAAATCCCTGGTGGAAATATTTCTCCAAAAGTTTTTCCCCACCACCACCCAGGCAGACTCTCACCTTTCTCGGCTGCTCACACCCGCCCCCTCCCCCGCCCCCGCCCCAGCTGCACACCGCCCTAGGCTCTAGGGCACAATAACTTCCCTCAGAGTTCTGCTGCCAGACGGTATTCCTAACCCAAGCACTCTCAACAGTCTTTCTCCCCAAAAAGGAGGGCCAGCAAATTCCTATACCAGCTAAGTGACCAGAAAAGTATCGCTCTCCTTGGTACTGTATCCAGGTGTGAGTAAAGAAGACCCCGAGTCCACTCTGTAAGTAAGAGCCCCAACATCTGCTGCTCACGTGCCCTTATGGATCCAGGGGCGCTGAGATGCTGAGCTGCAGCGCTTAGGGGCCAGTGCCCCTGGGGCAGCTGGTGTTTTCCTCAGGGAGACGCATATTTTCTGCATGTGCTCTGACTTTACAGGCCTAGGAAGCTCTGCTGTAAGTCATCTCATGCCTGCGCTTGTTGGCGGTAAGGGAGAGAACCTACCTTGAGCGATAGAAAGAAGGCAGATAGGACAATGGGAAGAAGGTGGGAGGGGGGACTGGGGTCAGAAACGTAATTGGTGACCTTGGAAGAATAAAACCTGCTGGTCCATCCAGCAGCCTGACCCTTGAACTCATTAGCAAGGTCCTGTTGGCAGCTGTTTTCTCACAGCCACAAATGTGCAAAACTTGTCAAGATCAAGACTGAGTCAACTCATTCGGGATGCAAAGCTGGCTTGCCCCTTTGAACTTTGTTCCTATCACAGCCATTTAATTATTTTGTGAGTTCTTATAATTCTGAGGGCAAAGCAGGCGTCCAGAGTGCAATCCCTAACACTTTTTCAGGTTCCAATGTTTTTATGAACTGGGAGAAGCTTACAGTGCCTTAAAGAAACTACATAAAGAAGGCATCAGCATTTTCGCCATAAGCTCCATTTCCACAGGTTTATGCGCTCTGGAGAAACTCGCTTGAGGATGAGACTTGGCATATAGTGCCCGAGTCCCTGACTGTCCACACCTCATTTCATAGGTACTTACAAAGGAGTCCTTCACATTCACTACATTTGGCATCTGAAAATTTTATAAATAGAAATGGCTTTAATAGTAGGTGGTTTCTGAATTTAATGTCAGTGCACAGAATTCTCAGAGAACCAGAGACGTCAGGAATACCAAAAGTCCTGGTTTATAGATTCTGGTAGGACAAGAATATGAAGGGAAAGGAAAATAATTTAAAGGGACAGATGCCAGAAAAGTTTGGTGTTCTCAGAAGGGCACCCAACGTAGACTGACATCATTTCTCCGACCCCAGGCCCTCCTTGCCCTATTTCCTGCCTGTGTCATAGGCCGGGCCATGGGCTTTGGTCAGAAAATCACTGAAAAGGCCACCAAGAATCTCATGTTGCTTTTTGTGTCTCTATTTGAGGAGACTACATTAAATGCTCTCGCAGCCATAAAATACCTGATGGGGAGAGAGTTCTTAGACAAAGCCAGAAAAGCATTACCCCTGGAGGTGAAAGAATTCCAGGAAAAGCCGGCAGGGATCTCTGCAGGGGAAACTTAATGGGCAGCTGTGGTTCTCAGGGATGGATCAGTCAGGATGTGTAGGCCTCCTACTCCTAGCAGCAACTACCCACATCCTGGGAATGTGGACAGTCGACCTCAGCTTCAGGATGGGGAGCATGGATCCAGGGGCCAGCGAGGATCCAGGGGCCAACCCCAGTTTCAGAGGAGAAGCTGGGCGCCTTGCCCAGGAGTGGGGCCATTCTGTGAGCCTTCCTCTCATGAGTGGCTGTTCACTCAGTGGACCCCACTTCTGGATTTATCTGTGCTTTGGGAGATGGGGGAGGGGAATCAATATAGCTTCATGGTTAAGCACATGGCCAAGTCCAAGAGCTTTATTTATAGCAGATGGCCTTGGGCAAGTTAACCTTTTGAGCCATGGTTCCTCATTTGTGAATGGCGGTAATAGCTCTTACATTTAGGGTTGTGAAGATGAAGAGATGATACAAAGAAAACGGGGAACTCCTGGTAGCTGTAAAAGCAGCCAGACTTGATGATCTGTCTTCACTAAAGAAAGAGAGTCTCCGCCATCTTTGGTTCAAGGGTAGACAATCCCAAAGATGCTGGGAGTAAATTATTCTGGCAGGCAGTCTGGGCATACAGAGACTAAGACCTGAGCTGTTATAGCCCATGAATCTTTGGTTCCCATCCTCAGAGGCTGGGTCCATTTTGAGGAAGATCCATTTCTATGTGAAACTAGAATAGTCCAGACATTTAGAATTGCCTGAGTACAACATGTGATGTGCTAAATCTGAGCATTGTATATCTAGGCTAACCTAAAGGACACTGAATTCTGAACAGCAGGGTCTTTCTTTTCAAACTCCTCTGGCAACACTTCCCCATGCAAACAGCCGATCCTTTTTCCAAAAGGCCATTCTGTGACAGTGAAGTTTCCTTAACAGAGGGAGGAGAAAATGAATGGAGAGATAATGAATCATCTGTAAAACTGGTTGAGAGTAAAGCTGGCCAGTTGGAGGCCCTGAAGTGAGGGCGTCTCAAACTTAGCCCTTATGATCCTATGGGAGTCTTAGACCATGGCCCTGTAATTCAGGGCTCTGCAGACCATGGCCAGCCTCAGGTGTGGCAGTGTATGGCACCACACTGGAGAAAGGCTAGCTGCATCTTCCTACAAATATCCCTATGGAGACTGAAGACTCTTTTCTGACATGGACCTCATCATCCTAGGGCTTCCAAAATCAAGCACCAAACCTACTAGAATCTATAAATGTCAACTCTTTACTTTTGCCTTAGTGTTAGGACACTGGCAGAATTCTACTCAGAGCAAAGAGGTTTCAGATGGGGAATGGGCAGATTCTGGAGTTCAGATACTAATTGCTGAGCATCAGATGATATTGTATGAGAAAGGTAGGGAAAGATAAACTATTTACATATCAGAGATATGCTAATAAATATACTAAGCATTTTGTATATAACATTCATTTTTTCATTCTTTCAGCTCTGCTAGATAGTATTCTGAGTTCAAGAAATTCAATGGTGCACACATTTTTGTTCTCACAGCAGCCCGATAAGGAACCTGACACCTGAGAGGTTCCGGATCTCCTGTAGGGGTTCACACAGTTATAGGCAGAGACCACACCCCAAGCCACTGCTCCACAAAGCACCACAGAAATGCTAGCTGTTGAGCCTCTTGACGCGAAGATTACATTGTATTCTAGGATATTCCCTACCGTGCTGAACACAACGCTCCGTTGTGCCTCTTCCCACTCCTAAACGTGTAAGATACTGACATAAACTTTACTAAGGATGTTTAATTCTAAGCTTATCCTATAAACAGGAAGCCTGTGGGGTGACAACCAGATCTTGGAAGCTGTCTCGTTAGGTTGGATAATCCACACCACCATTTTAGAAATTAAATATGTAATAATTTTTTCAGATAATGTATTTGTGAAGATGAGATATAATTAGCAGAATATGTCACCCACCTATGATGAAATCAACTTAATTTGTTTTAGGGAAGATTGGGGCCCCTGGGAATGACAAGACATCACAAAAGGTACCAGTGAGTTTGTCAGGGCATACAGTGTGAGTGAAAGACAGAAAGCGGTTCTGTGGTCTTCTCAGTCCGACTACAAATGGCATTGGGTCCAGTGAAGTCCACATGGTAAGTGATATTACCATGGTAACTCCAGGATGATCTTATAGCCTGTGGATCACTCGTCCTCACAGTCAGATTGAGAGGCCACAGACTCAGTTAACAGCCGAATGGATGATGAACCATGCAAGGGGGATGCACAGTGACCTTTATTGGGACATCAGTTTGTTATGTATGCTCATTACTCTTATTTCAGTTAATACATTCCATTGGTTGGTTGGTTGGTTGGTTGAAGTCATATGATCCCCAATTGAAAGAAGGGTGATCAAAAATAATTTTTATGTTTCTAACAACTGTTCTTTTCCTATTATAACTCTAGAGAACCATTAGGTTATATGCACATGTGACTCTTGCTGCCAGTAATGGCGGCCTTCTTACCACATGTTATGTGAAGGGAATATGTTCATGTTCAATTAAATGTCTGTTTCATGCCACTCCCTAAAAATTTACTTCACCAGGAATCGTGCTTCTTCCTTCTACGGGTCCCCTTTCCTCCAGACCACACCCAATGCCAGGACCCTTTCTCCTTTATGGGAGCCACCTCTAACCCTCACTCTGTTACTCTGTCCAGAGTCCAACTGCCAGATGAGGACCCTCGACAGTGGGATCGGAACCTTTCCACTCCCAGACTCGGGGACTCGCTCAGCCGGACGGTACATATGCCAGGCAGACCCCTCAGGGGACACCGAGCCCGACCTGTGCCTCCAGCCAGTCCTTTGTGCAGCCCCTTCCATCCGAGCCCAGACCCTTGAACGAGAAGTGCCTTCCTCCGTCGACAGCCAGGACTTTGCAGACAACGCCATCGTTCACTCCACGTCCGACCCCACCATGACTGCCAGGGGGACGCGGCCTCTGCAAAGTCGTCTCCCCAAACCAGCCGCCTCAGGTAAAGTGCCTATTACCTTCCAAATTAGATTGTTTTCCCACCCAAATCATGCACTTGCTGACAAAATGGAAAACATGCCGCAGAAAAAGTTTCTGCCAGGAAGTCAGTGAGTGACCTCTGCCTGGTGGACATGTGGTCCCATGAAAAGCCCTGCATGTCCTCCACCAAAAAGTAAGACAAGCATTAACATTACCTGCTCTTAGCATTATGTGAAGGAGTTGTACATACATATAAAGGAGGCAAGCATGTGAGCACAGGGATATGGATATATAAATTGATTAAGAAAAAAACACACAACATACGCATGGGCTTTTATCTTTTAAAACTTAACTCTGATTATAGATAATTTAAACTAGACATAAATTTAACTGAAATGCTGCTTGCCCTCTAACCAAAACATATGTCTTCTGATATAATCCTATCCTGTTCAAATATGTGTATATGCTGAACTATAAAATCTTAGTTGGATGCATCAGCAGTAGATTCACTGCAATAGAGCGGTGTGAGCCTTCCCATGAAGAAGTACCATCTTCGGCTGCCGTCATTTGAAACAGTCTTTCATGATTAAATATAGGACCAGGCTAAGGGTCAAAGTTTTTTTATTGGCCCCTCAAGATTAAAAATATTTATTGCAGCTCAAGGTGACACTGCACAATTTTTAACTTGTATGGATCATGTTGCACTTGTGACATGCGTAAGCATATGAAATAGAACTCTGAAGACTTGCCTTTATTATTTGATGCTGAGAAAGGAACCACAAGTAGAGATTATATTAGAGGCTCCTGAAAAATTAGAAAAGAAGACTTTTAATTAAACATCTTTGAATCGATGTGATTGAGCTATTCCCATGGCTGGATCCTTCCTTCTCATTGTAATACTAACTGCCATGAATGTTTCATTGCAAACTTCTGCTTATTTCAAGCCAAGGCTACATTTAAAAAGGCCGGAATGCATATTATTTTTGAAATACATGCATTGTTAATTAATGACACCGCCTCCAGAGACTCAGGGGCGAAATCTTAGTTATGGATTGTGCTCCATGCCTGAATAGTCACATGTGTGACCTCAATTCAGCAGCCGGCTGCCGAGTAGATGCCATGATTAAACACTGTCATTATAACAAATTGAATAGAAACTGCAAGCCTTGAATTGCTTCATAAGAAGGGGATAGGAAAGAGATTGTTCTGATCTTGCTGCAGGTATTCACTGCACCAGTTTCCTAAGGTTTGTGTCTTAATTAAATTGTCATGAAGAGTTGTAAAAAAGTAGTATATGGTCAAGAGCGAGGTCGACATGGGGAGGGAGACTTTGGTGTTGCGCACCCTGGAGCTTCCTGTCTGCCAATTGATATTGTCAGTGGTTCTTAGGCCAGTTTTCCAAGGGCTCTCTTTTGTCTGTGGCCGTTGGTTACTCATTTTAAAAATTAAGGAATGAAGAACCAGCTGCAATGAAAGGCGAGTCGTTTAGGGCAATCACGCCTTCCTTAATGCATGCATTTGAATTGGTTTTTCTCTTATCTCCATGTCAAAAATGGAAGTAACTGTACAAATCTCACAGTGCTGATGGAAACACAATTACTTTGCTTCTGCTCACAAGCAAAACGCTGTTAAGAGGCTAGCCCAGCCTGTCCCATTGATAACCACTGAGGCCGGAGGATTACTGCATCCTCCCCTTCCTGGCATGAGAAGGAATGCACTCTGCAGGTTGATCTACTCTGATGGGAAATAGAGGCCTTCCTTTCTTCCATCTCTGCTAAGTACATCCTCGATCCTCAAAATGGGATCCATGGCCATCAGCAGCAGCAGCATCCGGGAACTTGTCAGAAATGCAGAATCTCAGGCCCCGCCCCAAACCTACTGAATCAGAATCTGCAGTTTAATTAACAAGAGCTCAGTGGATGCACAAAGCAAATCAAAGCTTGAGGAGTCCGGCCCTGTAGGATTTTTAAGGGCCTCTGAGCAAGGTTGCCCAAACCACATCATTTAAAATGACCTTCACAGGTATTCTTGGAAAATCAGGGTTCCCTGCTCACATATGTTTGGGAAAGGCTTTTTATTTAAATCTCCCTTTGGAAGTTATGACTGTCCCCATTAGCACAATGAGGGCTCTGAGAAGCGCTCCAAAAAGGGAACCTGTTAGACGTTGGATGAAAAACACTATTTGATAAATAACCAGTGTTTCCCAGTTTGCCCCCTGAACCCTTTCTTAACATGCAGAGCTTATCAGCATTTCATGACAAAGTGGTCCCAGGATAGCTTACCTTTCGTCTCCAAGGTGGACATTCTCTGTGGACGTGCAGAACTATGCAGACGTATCTGTTAGGACGGACTTGCAGGGGGCAGAATGCTGGAAAATGCAGCTTTCACCACATTGGGACCTTTCTTATTATTTCTGAATATCTCCCCCATCCCCCTCCCTACATTTCCATAGAGTTGAAGGAAGCTGACTGTAGTTTCATATACATTTCCTCATTTAGGAAAAATCCATTCCCAAAAGCAGAATGACGCCGAGCCACGGCCTCAGACCTGCTCGTCAGTATGTGCTGAGAACACACTGGCCAGGGAGCTGCTTCCAGACTGGCGGGGTGAAGACCCCCCTGCGGACACCCAGGTGAGGGAGGCCAACAGGCGGGCAGCCTCCACCCGTTGGTCCTGATTGTGAAGAGTGAACTCCTGAAACACTTTGGTGAAGAGTTAATTTTAAGTCAGATTTGTTGTTGGTTCAGTGAGTAAAAACGCAGGCCAAGGCTCCCTTTCCCCCCTGAATTGTTAAGTAACGCCACGGGCTCTCGAGCAGGATCCAAAGTGCTTTCACCCATCTGCACTCAGATGCTTGAGGGATGGAGGCTCTGCTCTGACCAGACATGGCAGAGCAGGCATTGCTCTCCCAGGCTTAGGAGCACCATTTAGAATGATTGGATGATATTTTCCCATTGTCTCCTCAGTTCCTCTAACCTTTACCTTGTTCCTATGAGACAGGTAAAGCAGGTTTGATTAGACTCCTTTTAGGGATGAATAAACTGAGGCCTGGGAGTGGTCATGGTTGAAAGACTTGCCAGGGACACTGAGACCTGCATTTCTTTAATCTCTACCATTTGTGCTGTGGGTTCTTCATCACCCTGAGATGACACACAGAGGCCTAGCAGGGGCTCATGGATCAGGGACTCCTCGAGCCTCCCTCTGGGTACTTGGTATCCCCTTCTATAGCCCCTCCCATTTACCAGTTTCGGCTAATTGCTTGGACCACATCCAACCTGCCCACTATTTCTCAGCTTGCCTTGGCCCTGGCCCACTTCAGGGTCTTTGGTGGCACCCAGCAGTGAAGGGTGGGTGGAAGGACATAATGACCAACTACCAAACCTCCTTGCCCTTCCAGGACCTTCCTGCTCTGTTGCCTTTGGCTCTCCAAGCCCCTCATTAAAACCCTAAAAGAGACCCAGAGTTGGATGGGGAAGTAGTTTAGCAACAACAGGTGATAATAGTGGCAAAGAAGTTCAGGAAATTCCAAGAAAGAGAGAATTGTTTAGTGCTGCCCTCCCCCACATGTGCTGGCAGGAACTCCTCACCCAACATTCCTATCCCCCAAACACATACCTCTCGGGGGTCCCCTTCCCCCTCATCTCCCACCGGCTCTGCCCATTGGAAATCCTGCCTGTCTTGTAAGAGTCACCACCACGACATGGAACTCAGAACTCCAGTTCATTGACTGCCAGGGAAGAAAAGTTTGAAGCAAGAGTTAGCTTTGTATTTCTAGCTCCCAGCACAGCACCTGGTTCCATTAGTGCTTATTGAATGGAGGGATGAAAACATGCATCTCTCCTTACCCAGAAAGTATTCCTGGGGTCCTTCAGGAACGCTAGCCATGAGGCTCCCCTGGAACCACTATCTGTAGACTTGTCATCCTTAATAGACATCATCCTTGCTATTGAAATCTCTGTACTGAGCTCTGTGCCCCCAGAACCTAACACACGGCTTGGCACAGGGTAGCTACTTGATAAGCACCTGTTACGTGGGTGGATGAATGAGTAAATGACTAAGGGAATAAAGGGAGGAATAAGCGCTTGAATTTATAACCACGGCTGAAAGAGCTCACATCCTAAAATGTGTCTTTATAATTTCCAAACAAGTGACACTCCCCGATGGACTTGGGAGAGCCATCGCATACATGTGCCTGGAAGATGGGGAATCATGGGCTCTGATAGGGCAGAGGCCCAACACCCTGAGCTCCCCCCACCCCCCGGAGCTGCAGTCCTAGACCCGGTATTCTGCTTGTGTGCACGGAGGGGAAATGTTCATACAGTACCCACTCCCCCACAGTTCCTGAATGTGCTGATCACAGCACCGTGACACCCGGGGGGCCAGGCTGTGTGTGTGTGTGTGAGCAAAGGGGAGACTGAGTCCCTGAGCCTGACCTCTGTTAGTACCTCTGAGGGTTATACAGGGTCAGCAGTTGTGTGCTTTCCCTAAAGGCTCCTGTCCTTCCAGAGGCTGGGAGAAATATTCCAAATTGTGCAAACATTTATTCTTTTGTTCCCAAAGTTGATCCTTTTCATACCCTCTGATACTTGAAAGCCTGTAATGAGATCAGTTAAATAAATAAGCCATTAGGTTTGGAACAGCGACTCTAACAGGCACTTTAGAAAATAGGACCCATAAAGAAGTGTACCCAACGCAGAGCAGGTGGTGAGGGGACTTGCGGCGTGGTCAGAGGGACAGTGCTGTGTGGTCAGAGGCTTCGTTAGCGCCGGCCTGACCACAGCTCCGGTGATTGACAGACTGGCAAGCCCAGTCACTCCTGGGGGTGGGGGCATTGGGAAGGGCATTCTGTGCATCAGCAATAGCCAGATGTGAACTGTTTCACATCCTCACAGGGATTTCTCACAGGAAATCCAGCTGTCAGCACTGGATTTGTGTGAATCATCTGAACAGTCTCACGTTACTCATTTAGGACAAGGGACCCAGAAAGTGCTCGTACTCTGCCAACAGTGGCAGTGATAGTGACAGTGACTGGGCTGTGGGAATCATGGTTTTGGAGCTGGAAGGGGCAAGTTAGTGAAAGCAGTGCAGAGCGCCACCCCAGGTAACACAGGCGAGCATGGGGACACTGGGGCTCCTCTGTCTGGGAAGCCACTGAAGTGCTTTCCCTGTGCCCTGCTCTGCCTCCTCCCCTCCCCGAGATTTCACTTCTCAGCTCATCTCTCCTGAGATCTAATTTTCTGGCATGTACAGAAGAGTGTCTGCGAACATCAATTTGTTTTCTGGTATAATCTTCATGACATTGCAGTGCAGTAAGGATTTTATTTCCAAATCTGGCATCTCCCAAAAAGTCTCCAGTTGAGTTCTCTCGGTAATGCAGGGATGGCTGTAAAGATAAGTTTGTTCTTAATCACATACTTTGGCCAGTTCAATCGGCCAGTGAGCCTGGAGAGAATCGCAGGCTGGACCTGCAGCCACGCCATTGTGAGTAGGTCTGTTTATGAGCTTGAAATTCCCTCACACCATTCCTGTTGGAAGCAGAATTGGCAGCAGAAAAGTCATCATCCTGAGGCACTTAAAAATATGTGTGTTCAGATGGCATTTCCGTACACACAGAAGGACAGATGCGCCCCAACACAAAACGTGGTCTGGGCTCTGCCTTTCTTCTAATCTATTCTGGATTGTCAGGAATCCTATACAATAAAAGGCTAATATGCAAATTGATCAAACGGCAGAACCACCTGTCGCTATGATGAGCACTGATCACCAGGGGGCAGATGCTCAATGCAGGAGCTGCCCCTCTTGGTCAGTGCACTCCCACAGGGAGAGCGCTGCTCAGCCAGAAGCCCTGAGCGGGGCTCATGGTTGGCGAGTGCAGCGGTGGTGGCAGGAACCTCTCCCGCCTCCATAGCAGTGCTAAGGATGTCCGACTGCCGGCTTAGGCCTGCTCCCTGGGCCTAACCTCTCAGGCAGACATCCCCCAAGGGCTCCCAGACTGCAAGAGGGCGCAGGCCAGGCTGAGGGACTCCCCAACCCAGCCCCTGAAGTGCAAGAATTTCATGCAAAGTGTATTTTAATAATGCACTAAAGCAGCATTCTTTTTGCATTAATCAACTTTTTTCTCCAATACTAATTTAGCAATGATATGATAAAACCATGACTTTTTTCTTAAACAAGACTGATGTTACTTTAGGGGAAAATGTGATCTAGCAAACATGCGTGTTTCCAGTTTCCCAAGAGCCTTGGTGTTTGTGACGTGTCAGGGTAGGAATGGCATATGTGAATAGCCATTACCTGGGGACTCTACTCTGTTCCTTGCTCCCTGCCAGCCCTCAAGAGGCAGGACCAGGCTGCATCCTGCCAGGGCTTACCAGGAAGAAAGTGGCAACCACCACCTGCATTAGAGCAGTGGTTCTCAACCTGTGGGTCGCGACCCCTTTGGCGGTCAAACGACCCTTTCACAGGGGTCGCCTAAGACCATCCTGCATATCAGATATTTACATTATGATTCATAACAGTAGCAACATTACAGTTATGAAGTAGCAACGAAAATAATTTTATGGTTGGGTCACAACATGAGGAACTGTATTTAAAGGGCCAGAAGGTTGAGAACCACTGCATTAGAGTTTGGTTGTTGTCCCCATTAGGTCTCTGTGGTTTGTCAGTGTCTCTCTGGTTGTGACAGATAAAAGGGAAGGGCAGTTCATTGTTGTGAGACCTGCCCAGTGAAGATGCCTAGGGCCAGGCCAGCTCCTAGTCCAAGCTCTTCCCTGGAACCTCTCGTGAGTCCAGTGAATAACACCCCCTCCCTGACCCTCAACTGCTCCATCCAAGAATGCTGTCCAGGGCCCGTTCTAGCTCTAAAATGCCACTCAGTTAGGCACGGGCTCCAGCATGAGTAACTAGACAAAGACTCCTGTCAGACACTAAAACATACATGTAATAAACTAGGAAATGCATCCAGTGTGATGAAAGGAGATAAGGGCTTTGGACAAATCGAGGAAAGCAAGGTGGTATGGGAGAGCAGGACGCTGGGAGGGCGCCAAGAGGGGCAGTGTTAAAGTGGAGCAGTCCCACAGCCTCACTGAGGAGGTGATGTTCCCTTAGAGGTGAAGGGGGAGAGGGAGAACCCAGGAGGATCTCGGGGAGGAGCATTCTGGGCAGAGGGCACAGCCAGGGCAGAAGCCTTGAGAAGGAGCAGCAGGCAGCAGCGCAGCTGTGGGAGAGCAACCTGCGAGGCTGGGAGAGGTCAGACAGGTGAAGGGGCGGGGGCGGAGAAGGCCTTGATCGCCAGCCTGAGGACTTTGCTTCCTCTCTGAGAGACACCTGTGGGGGCCTTTGGACAGCTCTGAGAGCCATGTTGTAAAAGGATGACTCTGGCTGTCGTGTTGTAAAACCTGAAGAAGCAAGATCCACTAAGAGGCTATTACATCACCCAGGCAAGAGCTGTCCACGGCTGGGCTGTGGTCACAGTGAGGGGCTGGCAGCCCTGGCTGAGAGAGCCCTCCTGGGCGATGGCAGTGCCCAGCCACCAGCCAGGGCCCATAAGCACCCGAATGTGGCTGGTGCGAGTAAGGAACTGAATTTTTAAATGTAACTTCTGCTGTAATTTTTCTAAGAGTTCTCTCTTGAGCCACGCCTTTTTGCTCTGTTCATTATTATTATTATTATTATCATTATCATTATTATTATCTTGAACTTAAATATGAATAGCCACACAGGACTTGTACCACACAAGGAGTGAGATGGTCTGATTCCAGATCTAATTGAAAATACAACCCCATTCACTGATTGGCTGTAGCTGGGGTGGAAGGCAAAGCACAGTCCGCGATGGCTCCAGGGTTTGGGTCCTGGGAGGGAGGGCTCTGCTGCCTGAAAGGGAGACGCTGAGTTTGGGGCTGGGAGGCAGGTTATGGTTAACTTTGGACGCACAGAGTTTGAGGGGCTGGGCAAGCAAGTGGAGGTATTGAGCAGACGGTGGGCTGTGTGTCTGGAGTTTGGCAGATCAGGCCGGGCCTGAAAACGTAAAACTGAGTGTCAGCCACATAGGTGGCATTTAAGGTCTTGGGTCCAGAGGGAGCAGGAGGGGAGGGAGTGTTGATGAAGAGAACATGTCCTCCTCCCAGAGTTAGAGGTCAGGGAGGGAAGAAAGAACCAGCAAAGGAGATGGAGCAGGAACAGGCGGTGAGGGAGGAAGTGAGAGGGGACTATAGTACCTGAGGGGCCAGGTGAAGAATGATGTGAGAGAGGATTCATGATTCCACACGTGGTTATTACTAGAAGAGAAACAATCTTCCATCAGGTGACCTGTTTCTCCCTTGGGCGGGGGGCTCCAATGGGGAGTGGGGAGAAGGAAGAGAGGGGGAGGGAGAGATGGTCTAAAGGTAATTTGAACACATCTTGAAAAAGGAAACAAGATAAGCCAAACTGACTCTGAATGAGGGAGACCCAGAATATGTGCTCACTTACTTCAGGGTTCTTGTTTTACCCTGTGCAAAGCAATAGGAATGAATATGAGATGTTGGCTATAGATCCTGGTGAACAGGGAATTTCCGCATGCCCCCTGGGGAAATGAAGATAGCCTGGGCCTGAGCTGTTTCCTCTCTCTACTCACTTTGCTTATCCTATGTGAGCAAGTCCCTTCTTTCATTCACTCGCTTTAGTGCCTGGGCAGATGGTGCTTCTTGGGATAAGACGCTGAGGTACAGGCCGAGCAACCCTGACAGCTGCACAGCCAGCAATCAGGCCCCTCCCTCTGCCTTTAAAAGTGGACTTGTAGCCAGACCTCCATAGTTCAGGGGTTGAGCATTGACCTATGAACCAGGAGGTTCGATTCCTGGTCAGGGCACATGCCCAGGTTGCAGGCTCAATCTCCGGTGGAGTGTGTGAAGGAGGCAACCGGTCAATGATTCTCTCTCATCACTGATGCTGCTATCTCTCTCTCCCTCTCCCTTCCTCTATGAAATCAATACAAATATATTTTTAAAAATAAAATAATAAAAATGGACCTGTTACCAGAGTTCTGTCGTCTGCACAAGTGCCCCTGACCCAGCCGAGCACTGCTCAGCCCCGGTTGATGCCAGGCTGCCAGGAAGGAGAAACCTTTGCAGACAGCTGCCTGGCTGTGGGCGCCTGCTGGCTGCTGACAAACCCCAGGAAGAGGCATTTAAGGTGCAGGGAGCACCACTGACTTCTTAGGTGCTGGCAAAGGTGATCTGGAAGGAAAATAGAAACAATTAGGAGGGAAACCGTGGATGGGTGTCGTGCTGGGTTTGCAGGGGAGATTTTCTTCCATGCAGGTCGAGGCTTTGCTGCTCTCACGGCGTGCGCCTGTGAAAGTGAGATTGCCCGGCCCCCATTCCCTCTTTAAGTAACAAGGATTTGTAATAGAGGTCCCAACCTACAGAATGGAATTTGCCGGCGGATCTTGAAGTCTTGCTGGATGCTCTCCAAGATAGTTGCTCTTTCTCAAACAGGCGCTCCCTCCCTGGTTCCCTGAAGTTTCCCTCAGTGACAGAGGGCACTTGACAATGGCCATCTATCCTTCTAGGAAATGCACACCCAGGGACTGCACCTTGTCACCCTGTTCCCTGTTGGCTGCTCGGGCACTAGCTACGCACCTTGCCTCAGAGCATGCCTGGAGCCTCCTTGTAAGACAGAGTGCCCTGGGACCCCTCAACCCTGGTGTCTCCTGCCCACTTGCTTCCCTGAATCACACCAAATGTGGCAAAAAAACCCAAAACAACCTGCTTTCCAAAACCCTGCCTCGGGGCTCATAAAACACGAAAGTAAATATACATCTTTTCTTTCAAGGTCGGTTTCTTTAGCTTGACTTTGAAATATGCCTTAAAAGTCCGGGTTGTTAGCTCAGAGTCAGCAGTGGGAGCAGGATTTAGGATCTGGGTTGGTGGCCCAGCGGGTGAGGTTGCAGACAGGAGTAATTTTGTGGCTTTGTTTCCACAGAGCTCCCCACAATAACTTGCCAGGCCGGCCATACAAATATCCCTGCCCCTTGCCTGCAGGTGGGGCCTCAGAGAAGGCAAGAGCAAGGGATGGAGATGGAGAGAGTGGGGCAGAGGGGACCAGGGCAGGATGCAGGGAATGGCAGCAGTGAGTGCCCATCTCAGAATGGAGGGAGGGGGAGGAATCTCACCCAGCTAACCCTGCGGGACCTGGGTGATAGAAAGTAACATAATCATTAGTCCAGACTTCTCCTCAAGCCTCCGATTCACCTGCCAGGCTGCTCACCACCATCGCTGGCCATGCCAGGTACCTCTTGGGCAGAAACCCAATCTGAAACCTCCCCTTTTCTCTCTAGAATCTCTGCTTCTTAGGTTTTGTCTTAACTGTGTTCTCGTCATCCCTTTAGGAATACAGCCAGCCCTCCAGTCCTCTTTATCCATAGGTTATGCATCTGCAGATTCAACCAACTGCAGATCAAAAACACCATTTTCCAGCAGGAGCCTGCGGATGTGAGGGCCTACTGTATGCACTGTTCTCTGCCATTTTATCTAAGGGACTTGAGCATCTGTGCACTTTGGTGTCTGTGCGGGTCCTGGAACCAATCCTGTGGATACTGAGGGACAACTGTACAGCTGTGAAGCTGGGCGTGTTCCTTGACTCTTCCTGCAAATGCTGGGTGCCCCGAGTCCTGCAGGCCGCCCTCCCAGATGCTCCTCAAATCTGCCCCCTCTCTAGCTCCTCTGCCATGGCGCCTTCATTGGGCTACATCAAGCATGTCCTCCTTTTTCCCTGGCTCCAGTCAACCCGCTGCCAGTCCCTTCCATGCTGCCACCAAAGTGTGGAGTCCCATCAGTCTCTTTGCTTAAAACTCTTTAAGGACTCTCCATGACTCACAGGCAGGATCCAATCTCCTCCTCTTGCAAGGTTCACAAAGCCCTTCTGACCTCATCTTTTTCCATCTCCCATCTTTATGTTATGCATCATCAAAACACTCTCTCTGTCCTGAGCACCTGATTGCTGTCGGGGTCTCCATGCCTTTGCTGTTGTGGTCTTGCTTCTTAGAACGGCTTTCAGACCAACACTCTTCTTCTCTAACCTTCATGTAATTCTACTTAGTCTGTAAGATTTGGTCAGACTTTACCTCCTCCAGGAAGTCTTCCCAGATGCTCCTACATCAGTGACACCCAATTACTTTTCCTGTCTCTTCTGTAAAACACTATATTTAATTCTGTTACTCAGTACTTGAGATTATACTTATTTCTTTGCATTTCAGCTCTCTCATTCATGCCAAGGTTGCTTCTCATTCATATGTTGCATTTAGCACAAGGTCTGGCACATCAGAGGTATTTAATAAATATCATAAATGCTGGATAAAAATGCATCTAATTCACAAGACTGGGTAAGGCCTTGATTAGCTCTTTGTGCACATCCACCATCCATTTGGGCCTTTCCATGTCCAGAGACAGAAGGATCTAGAGCAGTGGCTACAAAGAGAAACTGAATGAGGACATTTCTCCTTCTCTGAGGACTATGCTAGAGAAAGCAGAGAATCCATTGGTTTTGTTTTTTTCAATTTTTCTCAAGAAAGCTGAACTTTAGCTTACTCTTCGATGATTTTTCATGGGGGCAGTTGAAGACATATCAGAATCTTGTTTTTTTGTGTGTAAATGGCCCCATGCTCCTGGCTTGGTTTTCATCATCTCTGCCCCAATTTGGGAATTTTGTCACAGAGTCACTCTTATTGGTGAAAATGCATTACACCCTTGAGATCTGAAAGAAACAAAGGCTCAGAACCTGTGCTTTTCTGATACTTGATCTCTGAAATTCTCCAAATTGAATGGGTTAGTTGGTAAACAAGATTGGCAAAAACAATAAAAGCAAAGAGGAGAGTTGATCTCTAAATTAGTTGGTTTTGGTTTCTTCATCTCTTACTCTGTGTCCAGGCCAGTAGAGGGTACTGGGGTTGAGGCAGGTCAGTGACATTTCCCTGCTCTCTGGGTGCTTCGCACACTCAGACACACAGGCTTGAAGCACCTGTGTGCGAGGAGATGCTCTAGTACAGCGGTTCTCAACCTGTGGGTGCGACCCCTTTGGGGGTTGAACGACCCTTTCACAGGGGTCGCCTAAGACCATTGGAAAACACATATATAATTACATATTGTTTTGTGATTAATCACTATGCTTTAATTATGTTCAATTTGTAACAATGAAATTGGGGGTCACCACAACATGAGGAACTGTAGTAAAGGGTCGCGGCATTAAGAAGGTTGAGAACCACTGCTCTAGTATCTCAACAGGTGCATTCTACTGTCGAAGACCATGGTGTTGGCTCCACAGAACCAGAATTTCTAATTCTTTTTAGTTTTATAAATTTACTTCAAATTAAAGCCCACTGGAGTCTGCCGATCACTGCACTGCAGAGCTCACTTTCAACAGCAGCCCCTCCTTCCTTAAGCCCCGCCCTCAAAACGCATCAATCAGGCTAAGCAAGCCAAGCAAACCGGGCCCCCTGATGATGCTCATCTAATCAGGCTCCAATTTCCTGAACAAGGAGTACATTCTCCTCATTTGAAGGTGATTACATCCAACAAATTACAAAGAGCTGGGGCAGGTGAGTTAAAAAACAATTGGTTTTGCAGTAATTAGAAAAACACAAGGAAATGATGACTGTGGAACAATATTAAGAGGGACGCTGAAGGATAACAGCTCCAGTTCCTGGCTAACTCCTCAGCTTGAACGTTTAGAGATTCACAACTAATTATGCAGAGATGATGAATTTTGAATGTTAAAAACTCGGCCACCCTGCCTTCCCAAGGCCAAGGGCTTTGGCTATTAATAGAGCAATCAGATTTTGCTGTATTATGGAGAACTCATACCAAGTTGCATGTATTTTAAAGCATTCATCTGACACATGACTTAAAGATGACAAATCTCCCTGGTGTGCAAAATCAGCATTGGGTTCAACTAAATCCATAGTCATTAGAATCACTCCCAGTTCCCCCGCAGAAGCCTGTTGTTTAAAATGGACACTGCAGGTAAGAGTTATCTTTAGTCCTTCCTGGAACTTCTCTCTTACTAGGTCCTTTTAAAGATTTGCTTTCTTTCTGACAAGCTCATCCCAGCTCGATGAGAATGGACACGTGCAATAAAACACACGGGATTCGTCTCCTAGCATTACACTTTGCTGGGTGACAAATGGAAAGTACTGACCATGACATGTACCGGAACCAGGGTCTCAGATTTCTCTCTGTCACTGTTTGTCCACCATCAGAGAACCCACAGCCTTCTCACCTGTTCAGACTAGGTTTTCACTAGGCTGAGGTTGGGGGTTTAGTTGGGAGAAGTGTCATGCACAATTACAAAACAAAATGAAATAAAATCAAAACACAAAAAAAAACCTTATTAGCTTCTAAAATCACGTGGTCAGAAGCTAACCATCACCAAGAACCTGCTGTGCCTCAGACAGGCTTGAAAAGGGAGGCTGTGAAGAGACCTGCATTCAATTATTTAAGCTGCATATTGTGAGGCCCTTAAGAAAGCAAATGTCAGGATGGACAGAACGAGTTTACCCTCCTGTCGAAAGAGCAGTGTGCGTGGTGAAGCCGTCTCTCAATTAAATTGGGCTGCAGGATGCAGAGGGCGGAAGGCCACGTCTGGGACCTAATGAGACATTTTGGAGGAAAGAGAGCCCCCCTGGAGTTTGTTACTCTTTATGGACGTTCTTCCTCTCTCCCCCCACCATTATCTCAGCACCCCCAGGGCTACCCACCTCCAGTTCAAATGTATTGGAGTGGGGAACATTTAAGCAGGAGCTTGCAAAGTAGAATTTCAAAGCAAAAAACAAGACCCTGGTTGTTGGTTGGCACATGGGGAGCAGATGATACCTAGTCCTGTGCAAATGAGCAATCTGTGGCTGCCAGGGCTAAAGGGAAGCTAGGCAATGGGTCTGAAGCTAAACACATGAGCAATGAATTAGATGACATTTCATTTGTGAAAATGTGTGTGTCCCTCAGCCTCAGGCAGGGGCAGCAGAGGAAGTGTAACTTGGCAAGCCTCCCGGGCAGCCCACAGCCTGCAGGAGGATGGCTTTTTGTAGAGGTCGCCCATAATCCAAGGAATACCTCCAGTGCTCACACTGGATCATCCAGCCTCCAGGCTCTCAAACAGGGGGACTGTGTCCCCAGGGGACATTTGGCAGTGGCCGAAGACATTTTGGGGTGGGGGAGAACTGCTATGGGTGTGCAGAGCCCAGGGATACTGCTAAGCACCAGATAATCATAGGGAAGCCCCAATAACCAAGTTATCCTACACAGAATGTCAGTAGTGCCCTAAGAAGCCAACAGATTGACAGTTAGGCATCAGAAATGTCCGATGGGAGGGACAAGCTGTCAATATTTGTGACAAAGTGTGATAGCAGCCAATGCCGTTACCTGCCCAGCAGGCGCCCCAGGCCTGGCCAGCACCTCCTTGGATGGTTAGGATGCTTGTCCCTGAGGGGCTTTGAAAGGGAAACTCATGCTCCCTCTGGCCTTTCACACTTGGCCTGGGATTCTGTTAGGGTGCCTTTGTCCAGCGCTGGGGGGTGTGAAGTGGTGACACAGCACAGAGTACTTGAGGCTGCTGCACATTAAGTCTTATTAGTATTTAATTTCTGTCTCTTAGAGAACCTGGGCCTCAAGGAGGTGCGAATCTTTCACAGGTTTGTAAGAAACCCAAGGACAGGTCACTCTCACTCTGCTCCTGTGAAGCAGGTGAAGTGCAATTAGGTCAAACATGAAGGAAAAACATAGTAGACAGGGTTTGGGTTTCCTTGGGGCCCTTAGAGTTGCATGTTTGGCTAAAAGCACAGTGACATTTGGAAAGGCTCCCTTGCCTGACCTCTTCCCATCGAATGGCTAAGCCTAGAAGATTAACGTCAGTCTCGGAACTAAGAATGTGGGTTCGGCGGAAGGAGCTGTGTTAGAGAAGTGGGTAGGTGCAGGCAAGAAAGGGCTTGGGATTCAGGCAAAGTCTTGAAGTAATTAAAGTGAGCAGCAGGAGAATAGCAGGTGCAGATCTTTGCGGTGTTGGAGGAAATTGCTTAGAGTGCTTTGTTCTCAGATTTCAAGGATAAAGGAAGAGACCATTTCCAATATTCTCCCATTCCAACTGCCTCTCCCCAACCAGCCAAAAACCTAGAAACAGACACATATACTATACAACCAAGCAAACAGACACATATACTGTACAACCAAGCAAATGAGCTCAGGGGAAAAACAAAACAAAACAAAACAAAAACAGGTTTCTTTCTAACCCAGGAGTTTTGCTAAGAAAAATGTCCAGCATTTTGCAGTGAATCACAAAACTGCATGCTCTCCCCATACCTCTTAGAACCTGGAACCCAAAAGCCATGGCCATTTGGCTAGATGTGGTCAGCATGCCCATCATTGGGAGTTAGGACGCCTGGCTCTGCGAACAGGCTTTGTGATCCCAGATGAGTAATGTTAGCCTTTCTGAGCCTAAGTTCCCTCGGCCACACAGTGCCCACACTGCCTTCCTCTTGTGGAGAACTCAGATATGACAGATGGGATAAGGCTTGCAGCCTGCACAGTGCCAAATAAATATGAGAAGTATTATGGTAAATCGACTGAGAGAGAACAGTTCCTGGAATTTGAGGTTGAGTATATTAGAAGAGGGGAGGGAGCCCAGGGAACTTGCACACTGGGGTCCAAAATAAGGTGAAGCTAAAGCCCCAGAAAGGTACGCCTTCCTCATAAATTAGCCGGGGTTATACAGTTTCATTAAGGGCCATATCATATTATCTTTATCTGCTGTTAAAATGTAGTGGAAGTAAGAAAGAACTGATGTAAAGTTTCCTGAAACAAGCCTAACAATGTTCTCCTTGCCTATTATTTGTTTTCACAATGAGTAGCAATATCCCAAGCTATCACTCAGCATCATTTTCGGATTTAATTACATGGGAACCAGAAATATAGCGAGGCTAGGTCATCTGGGGAAAAGTTCCATTTTTAATTAGACTAGAAATTTTATTATAAATAAATAAATCAGCTCACCCTTTAAGGACTTTAATTAGAGAAGAAGACCACATCCTTCCCATGGTATTGGGCAAGTGGGCTCTCCACCCTGTGCAGAGAAGTTAATGGTTGGCTCCCAGCTCCCCAATCAGCTTGCTTCTCTGTTTGTGAGCCCCCAGAAGCATCGTGAGGAATGCTTCTTCCACCCGCATCTTTTTTACTATTTTAAAACTTCTGTCCCCTTTTCTCTTGGTTTGTGTGGCCCATCCTTAGCTATATCATGTCACTTTGACCGTTTTCATCCTGGGATGCCCCCTCTGCCCCCGCCACACACACACACACACACACACACATTCCAGCAGCCTCCAGGTATCTTCCTGAGTTTGGTGAGGATTCCATGAAAGGAAAGGCTAAAGCAGTGGTTCTCAACCTTCTGGCCCTTTAAATACAGTTCCTCATGTTGTGACCCAACTATAAAATTATTTTCGTTGCTACTTCATAACTGTAATGTTGCTACTGTTATGAATCGTAATGTAAATATCTGATATGCAGGATGGTCTTAGGCGACTCCTGTGAAAGGGTCGTTCGACCGCCAAAGGGGTCTCGACCCACAGGTTGAGAACCGCTGGGCTAAAGGGTCAAACTTTTTCGGGAAGGCTCAGAGCCACGCCAATATTGTTCCATGGCCCAGGAAATCCTTGCAATGTGCACAAGGACTCAGATACCCAACCTGAAGTAAGCACATGTCTTTTTGGCCATAACTTACTAGTGATCTCCAGCAAGTGTACTCTTTCTCTCCTTCCGGCCTGTGTCAAGCTGGATACCTTCCAGACCCCCCCAAGCCTGGCGTTCTACCACTTGAGCAAATGCTATAGTGACTTGGATGTCAAGCTTTACGCTTCAGCATGCAGTAGTCTCTGCCATTTGAGGAGATTCTTGGAGTGTTTCTCAGGTATCATTTAAATTTTTGATTTTATTGTTTGGATCACAGAAGTCTCTCTCCTGACTCTGCATCCCTACCCCCATATAGGTTAACCATTTCAACCATTTTTATTGGTTTCTGGTTCATCCTTCCAGTCTTTCTTTGTGCAAACTAAATGAATGCCAGTATATATTTCATAGATAAGAGGAAGCATAACATATACACTGTTCTGAAGCTTGTTTTATTTTCTTCCATCTACCAGTAGATCCTGGGACCATCCCATGTCACTAGGTAACAGTTTCCCTGCTCTTTTCACAGCGACATCGTGTGGCTGCGCATTCTTAACGTGACTAGTCCTCTAAGGAACAGAGTCCCAGAGTCTGGAGTATTAGTCAGAAAGCTTACGTGTTTTTGGAGGAGTTGTTCTCTTTTCACATCCACCTGCAGTGACTGACATGTCTGGCTCCCCAAAGTCTCGCCAACAAATTTAAGGTCACACTTTTGTGTTCTGCCAGTCTTCCATAGGAGAAATGATTTTCCAGTGTGGCTTGAATTTGATTTCTCTTATTAAGAGTGAGGTTGTTTAAATCTATTTAAATGTCATTTGTGTTTCTATCTCTGGGAATCATCTGCTAGTGACCTTTGCGCAGTTTTTTACTGGGTTGTTAATCTCTTCCATCTCAATTTCTAAGAGCTTTTTAAAAGTTAGGGAGAGTATTCCTTCGTTTTTGATACAAACTCTAAATGTTGTTCCCAGTTTTTCATTTGCTTTAGATGTTACTTGTGATGTTTTTACAGGGTAGAAGATTTTATTTTCATGTGGTCAAAGTCATCAGTCTTTGTTTTATGACAAGCCCTTCCCCAAAGTTATAACAAAATGTTATAAAAATAAAACAAACAAATAAACCCACCCCATGCTTCCTCTAGTACCCATACAGTTTGAATTGTTGTCTTTATATATGGATCCAACTTTTTATTTAATTTGACTATCCAGTTGTTCCAAGTCAGTTTTATTTTAAAGAGGTAATTTAGCAAATGGAAGATCAATCAGTTTTTGTTTGTTTGTTTTGATGACCAGCTGTGAAGGAGACAATTTGGTAACTGGGTAAAATGAGAAGATCCCAGTTTCATCCATGACAATGATTTAACCGCCTAGCCTAAGCCTTTTATCTGCACATTCTGGAGTTTGCTGTCACTCATTTCACCATCAGGTCTAATTAAGGAAAAAATGATCACGGGAGCCATGCCCACGTACAGGAATGCCTTTGTTTCCAAGGGCCTCTGGTTCGTTCGTGGACTGCACTATCCTATTACTGACTGGTTTTAGGAGGACTTGTATTGCAGGCCTGAAGATGGGCAAGGAAAGAAAGTTAGGTGTGCAAGAGAAGGCTCCCGGGCCATTCAGGCAGAGTGACACTTCCCCTTTGGCCATGGCTAGGAGAATGCTCAGTCAGTTTTTGTTGCAGACTCATCGTGAATCATCACTAGGTGCTGTGGGAAATAGAGAGGAAACATGAGACATGGTCCTGCCCACAGAGGGCTTACAGGCTATTTGTCATGAGAAGAAACTGGAAATTTTGAAAGCATTTAACACTACCAGCAGCATATAAATAAGTTCCCAAAAGTGTGGTACAGAGACCCCCACCCTATCAGTGCCTGCTTATCCCCTCTCATAACTACTTCTCTGTGACTTTACATAATGGCCAGATGAAGACTTATTCTCCCATTTCAAATGGACGAGATCATTTCAAAGTCAGAACTCTAGATGTAGGCTTATGCCCTTGCTCTGTGATGCCCTACTTCACTAGTCTTACCATGACCACCAAATTGGCATTATCCTTGTGGCCTTCCCCACTTGATTTTGGTTTGGAGTTTGGAGGTGCCAGATGAGGCCCAGCTGTGAAGCAATGCAAGCTGCTGTGGGACCTTGGGCCTTCTTTTGGATGTTCTGGGTCTCTCTGATCCAGCTGCAGTTAGTTACATAATTTTAGATTGCAAAGGGCCAGGGCATTCATATGCAAAAGCCTCTGCTCACAGCTTGGGTGGGGTGGGGTCTCAGGGAATCAACAGGGCGGAGCAAACAGCTACGGCTGATCCTCAGCCCTGCCCTAAGAGGCCCCGGGGCCTCACAGTTCCATGGTAATTGCTGCAAGCACCTCTGAGAGAAAGCCGTCCTCAAGTTTTGCCCGATGCCAGACAGTCCAGTTTCTCCCCAAATGAGTTTGGGTCCCCAGAGACTCATCCGGAACTGGAGTTCAGAGCAGTCGGGAGCTTGTGTCTCCCTCCCGATTAAAAAAGACAGCCCTGTCCTCAGTTGCCAGCCCTTTCTGCATGCGCCTCCATACCTCTGCACTTTACTTCCATACCTCCTCTGAGTCTCAGTGTGCTTTTCTCTTTCCTTCTATGTAGTTGTAGAATTTCCACTCGGCCAGCCTTCAGGTGGTTCTGGATGATGTTCGTTTTATCTTTTAGTTGTATTTTTGAAGTGGTTGTGCAAGGCAGCAATTTCCGGTGTTTACCTATGCCGCCACCTTGGTTTCTCCATAATTGCAGGATTTAAATGAGACAGTGTGTGCAACATGCCTTTTTGAAAGATGCCCTTTCAATGCTGCTATTATTATTAATTAATTTACCAAGAAAGGCTCAGTGAGGTGTAGCTCTGGTGGAGAGCAGTGACCGGAGCCAGGAAGGTTTCTCTTCTTGTACCCAAAGTGTAGTAATGGAAGGTTTTCTGAGAAAAAAGGCAAGCGCACAGTGGGACAGGGGATCCTTATTCTATGCACTCTCAGATTCACTTCTGTCCTCTTTATCCAGAGCAGCACTCACGTGTTTCTGGAAGTATAAGCAACATCAGGACTGAAAGTTTTATTCACCATTGTGTCAACAGTGCCTAGAACAGTGCTAGGCACCCACCGTGCAGGCACCTAGTGAATATTTGTGAAAGGCATTGGTCCTGAAATAAGTCATTCTCTTCACAAAAACGCAGGTGCATTTTCAGAGCAAAGCAT
This sequence comes from Myotis yumanensis, assembly GCF_028538775.1. Classification (NCBI taxonomy): domain Eukaryota; kingdom Metazoa; phylum Chordata; class Mammalia; order Chiroptera; family Vespertilionidae; genus Myotis; species Myotis yumanensis. The sequence goes on from NW_027223759.1 coordinate 79,059,470, forward strand.
AATGCAGTAGAATTTCTGGGACCTTTATCAAAAGGGGGGGGGGGGGGAATGTAAAAAAAGTTTTTAAAAAATTATCACTTCAGTGCTATAAAATGTCTCTTTAGTTCTCCTTGGGGTGCGAAGTTCACACACATAATACAGTTAAATTACAAATGTTATTCGGTATAATACCAGTTGGATCATAAGATGAACAAAATTATGGGCTAAAACAGCTCTTTAAGTTCTGCGTTTGTTAAAGAAGAAAAAGCAAAATGAGTTTAATTCCTTGGTCCCAGAGTGAGATGATATTTAGCTTGGATAATACTCCTGGATGTACAACCCACTATGTCAAATTATATTTTTCCTTTTTCTTCTTTCTTTGAATTGATTTCTAAAATCTGCAGGGCTACTGAGCATTCTTTTTTAAAAAAAATTGATAATGGCTTTGGGTCTAAAAACACCTGTTTTTCAAGTTACATTTAAGGGCAAGGTTAGTATGGAATACTATGAAATGAATATATGAGTCTAAAAAAAAATCTCCAATCAATGTTGACTTGAAGTGATAATGAAAGACATTCTTGTCTGTTGACTTGAAGTGATAATGAAAGACATTCTTGTCTTGTGGTTAGTTTTTAAAAGGGATACTGCCGGTGTTTCTCCATTTAGGATGCTGCTGCTTGTTGTAACACTTTTATTTGTTTTCAGTAGATTAATTTTATCAGGTTAGAGACATTCTCTATTAATCCTAGTTAACTAAAAATTTGATTTATGTATTCATGTTGAATTTTATCAAAAAGTATATATACATTGACTGGGATGATTATATAGTTTTACCTTAATCTAGTAATGAAGTAAAATATAATTATATATTTTAAAAATTAAACCGGACTTAGATCCTTGGGATAAAGTTAATTTAGTTATGATTTAGTATATTTTGTATATATATTGGTAAATTTATTTAGCTAATATTTTGCTTAAGATTCCTACACCTATATCTATTAAACCATTTAATTATTCATTACCATTAACCCATTTCATTAAATGGGTTGAAATGGCTTGGTGTTATTTTCTTTATTTTGTACTTTCTTAGACTTTTCTATCAAAGTAATACTGGTCTTATAAAATGAGTGGTGACTATTTCCTTTTTTTCTGTCCTTTTTGAGAAATTGTCTAAGTTAGAATGATCTAGTCTTTGAATGTGTGAGAAAACTTATCTGTAAATGTATGGACCTGGTGTTTTCTTTGTGAAACTAACTGCTTCAATGTCATTAATAATTATAAAACTTTTCAGGCTTTTTATTTTATCTTCTGTCAATTCTGATAATTATATACATTTTTATGGGGCTATGTAAATTATTTAAACATTTTTCACAAATGTGTGGGAAATCTGGCAATTATGTACCTTTTACCCTCAAATGGTAAGAGACTTAGTTTATAGATCCTAGAAATCCCTCTGTAACTCAGAGATTTCTGCCCTGAGGGTCTCAGAACCATAGTGACCCTGGGAGGACATGATGGAGCGGCTTGGGAGTCACAGCTGAAGGTGACCTCCATAATGAAACTTAAGGGCATGGGGGTACAGTTCCCTTGATGGTGATGGTGTTAGGGAGATATGATGACAAAAAAAAACAGAAAGTAACAAGACTTAGAAATCAATAACTGTTTTGTAAATGGTGGAACAGACGACAACTTCCCCACGTTGTGTGAGCCTTGGGGAGTGTTTGGATTCAGTCCAGACTCTTAGGGGGAGATAATTGTATCTCTGGAGCTCTCTCACTCTCAAGATTGACCTGTTTATGGCTTGTTAGTCTCGCTCCTCCACCTCTCTCTCTGAGGCCAACATCACCTACAATGTTTCCCCATCACCTGGAAGGGGAGAGAAGGAGCTGGAGCTTCTTTTAATTTCTAGGTTCTTGACATCTAAAAAAGCAGCTGTCCTTCCTCATGCCCATCATAAGGCTACAAATTTGCACTGGCTGGGAGGGCCTTGGAGAGCAGACCACTCCACTCCATCCCGGGCCTCTCTGCGTTTTCGTGTGTGTGTGGCAGACACTGTCCATGATTACTCACCCTCATCTTGATCTGGAAGGGAGTAAATGCGTTTCCTCAAATGGAAGGACACATTGTCTTATTCCCTGCCACTGTTAAATCTATGCAGTTCACTTAATTGGAGAATTCCAGGTCATTTGTCAAAAGATCGGACAGATGTAGCCATTGTGACTCACACCACAGCACAAAGTACAGCCGTCCCCATATCATTTGTCATCATACATTCTTCATCCCTTTGACTTCCAAAATGGAAATTTAGGTTAGATTCCAAGTTGCCTCCAGTCACCTCTGGGAAAACCAGTGTTTTCCTGGAACCTCACCATTTTTATCTTCGGGATAAAAGAAAGGTGCATTGAATGTAGTCAAATTGTGGAGGGAACAGCCATAGATAAGGCGGCATTTTTCCTGGAGATGCACACCATGCGTGTTTCTCTCTGTGTACCAGCTCCTTGAGAACAGAAATGCATCGGAATCCCTGTGCTCAGCCCCCAGCACAGCATCTGCCACAACTGTAGGGACTTCCTCTGTGTTTGCCCACACTTTTAAAATATAGTCATAGCACCTCCTATTCCTGAACCATAGCTTGAAGGAAGGAAACAGGAAAGGGGTCCTTCAGCCGCTGATGGAACAGGTTGGTTTTGTAATTGATTAGCAATGAGAGCTTAGCTAAAACCATCTTCTCTGGGTCTTAAGATTTTTCAACTGAAAAAAGACATTACATCAGAGGGTTAGTCATAAGAAAACCTTTTTAGTCATAAGAAAAACTTTCTTTTGCAAGCAAAATATTACAGAGACCCAAAATGTAAAACAGAACAAAATACAAAATGTTTGTAATGTCAATGAAGCAGGTTTGGTGGGCACAGATGGTGCCCTGCCTCCCAGGTCACTGTGGTGTGGTATAGATTCCAGTGGTCATTTTATAAGAGGTTCCTCAGCCCTATGTAGACCTCAGAATCCTCTAATAGAGTTGCCATATTGAACAAATAAAAACACAGAACATATAGTTAAATTAGAATTTCAGATAAGCAACGAAATTATTGTTTAATATTTACCTAGGTGTCCAAGTTTGCCCGGTGTCCTGTGTTTTATCTGGCAATGCTACCTAAGGAGCTTTTAACCAGCTGAATTCTAGACCAATTAAATCAGAACTCTGGGTGGGGTGTTCCCATTAGGATGACTGAAGAGCCCTCTGAGAGATTCTAATATGCTCCCAGGAGGGAGATCTACTGAGCTCTGAAAACTGAAGTGGATTATCTGTGAAGCGACTTCCATTTCTAAAACTGAGCAATTCTAAGCAGATCATAATTTGTATTTTTGGAATTTCTAAAGTAGTTCTCCTCAGGAGAAAGACCACATCGTATCCCCTGGCCCAGCAGGTGGGGGGTCGGGGCGGGAGAGGTGACACGTGTGTTAGTGCTGCTGAATTACGTCCAGAAGAACCGAGTCTCCACCTACACTTCTGGTGCTTACAGCCAGGTTTCTAGAACTGTCTCCGCTGTCCCACTGAGAGTGCAGGGTGGAGAAGTGGGCACCCCCGCCACTCTGCTAGCAAGGTCTGGGTGTGCTCTCCAGCTTTGACACCACTGGGCTCTGTGCTTAACTTTCTTCTTCTGTGTAATGGGCATAACAGAAAGAGAAGAGTTGTTATTCCTTTAGCTTCTAAAAGGTGGCAGGCAAGCCCTCTGTATTGATCACGGCTCATCTCAAACTTGGGTGTATATCAGGATCACATGGAGGCCTATTAATACACGGGTGTCTGGCCCCCACCCTCCAAGTTTCTGGTTTCAGTGCATCTGCAGTGGGGCCTGAGAAACTGCATTTCTGACTGGTTCCCAGGTGCAACCGATGCTGCTGGTCTAGGGATTGCACATTGAGAAATACTGCTTTCCTGCTACTCCGCAGCATTCCCATCCTAAATACAATAAAACCACACCTTAGAAAAGTCCATATTCATACCAGGGTCTGCCAAGACTGTCTGCCTTCTGTGCTCTGAGAGTTATTTTGAAGACTAAAGCAGGTTGTGTAATTTTTGTAATGGGTGATTTTGAGTTTTTAAAGATAAATATACATTTTAAAAGACAACTAATTTGGTCTTTTTTTAGAAGGAAAAGAAGAGCAGGTGTCTGTGTATGATGAGGTCCTAAAATGTGTGAACTCCAAAACCCCATCAGATTGGATGACAGAACGCTACCATACGGCTGCATTACGGGTGGGGGCTGTTTGTCCTGTGCAGTTGTGCTGCTGGTTCCTGAGGACGAGGTCTGGGTAGCCCATTAGCATATTCTTACCAGCAAAAGGCTCGGAAGTGGGAAGGAGCTCCTGCAACACAGGGTTTGCAATACGGGCTAATAAAAGGCACACAAGGACAGTTTACTCATGAAAGTTTGAAGCCACTGTTGATGTGTTTCACATTTGAACAAGCAAGCAGAAAAACAAACCTACACAAGGATGAGCAGTCTTTAAAAGAAGGAAATGTGGAAGTCTGATGGGGAAGGAAACATTTTCCCTAACAACGAATTTGGAAACCAAAAAGACTCTTTCTTTCTCCTGTTGACTTAGAAACAGCCATTTCTCTATCTTTCTTGAATCCTTTTAGTTTCCCAAATGGTTCCAACTTATATTTAAATAAAAAGTCATTTCCCAGTTCTCTTCAGGCTGGAAAATAGATCAATTATATCAAAGTGAAAAATGTCATTGTATATACACTTAGCTTCCATCAGGACATGGAGAAAAAGATGGTACCTGAAGCTGACCTGTGGAGACCTCTAGAAAGGTCAATAGAAAACAATGGTGCAGTTTTTTCTACTTTTGTTGGTGTCCCCAGCCTTACTTTCATTTCTCAAGAAACCTAAAAAATTTCCAAACAGGAAATATATTCTAATATGGCATCTTCTCAGAGGTTTCAGCACTCCTCATAACAAAGAATGACAAAGGGGGTTGGGGCAGTGTGTAAGCTACAACCCTGTGATTTATTTTTTTATTTATTTTTTTTTAATATATTTTATTGATTTTTTACAGAGAAGAAGGAAGAGGGACAGAGAGTTAGAAACATCAATGAGAGAGATCGATCAGCTGCCTCCCGCACGCCCCCTACTGGGGATGTGCCCGCAACCAAGGCACATGCCCTTGATCAGAATCGAACCTGGGACCCTTGAGTCCGCAGGCCGATGCTCTATCCACTGAGCCAAACCGGTTCGGCCAACCCTATGATTTAAATACACAAAACACCCAAAGGGTGTTGTCCATTCAAGTGGCACTTGCCACAGTGCGTAGTCTGAACTGACCTGCATGCATTCTCAAGCACATCCTGATAGGCACCCCCCTGGACCAATTACTGCAGGTGACTGCTCTCTAAGGGACCTTGGTTAGAAGTATGGGGATGTGAGACCATCAGCCACCCTGGGCTCTATCTTGCCCTTTTGTAACTACTCTAGTGTGTCCTCATTTATGATGGTTAATGTGATCATTTTAAAGAGTTGCAAATTGTGAGCCCGGAGAATTTCTCCTTCATTTTCATTTTATCTCCTTTAATACTGAGAGCTTTTAAAATCTGTCTACATTTATGGCCAGTGAATATAGATGATTAAACTTCCTGATAGTGATTCCAATAAAAAGACTAAGAGTTCTGGAATCAGAAAGCCCTTTGCTTCCTACAGAAACTCCTTAACATTACTGAAACTCCGTTTTCTGGGCATAACAGAACCTACCTCCATTAAGTTGTGGGAATGTAAAGGAAATGGTGTATATGCAGCCTCTACCACAGTGCCTTGAACACAGGAACTATTCAATAAGTGGCAGTATGATCACTATCTCCACTAGGGCCAATTAGCTTTTAAGAAGAACAATAACATTAACAACTACTCACAAAAATTGGAACGTCCCAATTTCATAGGTGTGAGCTCCTAGGCATAAGCAGGACTGGACTCCATAGAAAGGATCAAACAGTGAGTAGAGAAATCTGTACTCACTACTGAACAATAGAAGCCATGAAATCGGTCCTCTGTGAGGTCATGATGGCCTCATACAGACATACAGAGCCAGTGCATTTGATTTGCTCAAAGTCCATGTAAACAGATATTTGCTACTTTAAAATAGGTTCATGCACCCTCACATTTGCTGCAGACTAATTGCACTGAGTGCTGGATTTTAAAAACAAACCAGGATTTTTAAGTTTGGGCTTGTGTGAAGCAAAAATACTCACGGGAAAGTTAACTGCTAGCGTAGGTGGTATTTTGAAACACATGTAATCTTCAATAGAAAAAAGAAATTTAACAAAGCTAGGAAGAAGGGTATACACCTCTGAAATGAGATGCTTTTAAAGATTTTTAGTTAAATGAAAAACAACTGGTCGGCAGGGAAGATGTAAAACTTTATGGTGGGTAAAAAGGTTGAAAGAATCAAATCGGGGAGAGGATGCAGATTTTCCTGATGGTGGCTAAGCTGGAGCTAACAGGGATGGCAAAAGTATCCCTGTATCTTGTTTCAAATATAGGCACAAATTTTCATTATAAGGCCCGAATCTCTATGGCTTTTTGTTTTGTTTGTTTTTAATGCATTTCCACCTAATGCACAAAACGTCATAGACCTAAGACTGGCCCATTTCCTCTTGAACAAGGCACTTCCATTGAGAATCTGTCATGCGTTGTCATTTACTTAGGGCTTATGTAAAGGCACAAGGTGGGAATCATGATCAGGAATCAAGCAAAAGATAAAAGGAATATCCAGGTTTAAAGGTCACTCCTCTGATCAGGATGCCATTGGCTCTGACATTTCCATCTTCCAGATTGTTTTCCCATCACCAACCAGGTGTCACTCTAGGCAGAACTCCCAATGCAGAGATGCTGCGGTTAATTCTGAAGCATCTGCTCTTGACCAAGAAAATCACAAATAGCCTTTCTGTTCCAAGAAGAGTCTTCTTCCATCATCAGCAAAGTTGGAGTCACAGCTTTATTGAGGACCCCGCTGGAGATGTGAGGATGAAGCCTGAGCTCACCCTCTACCCATATTTTTGGACCTGCCTGTCTGTTTTCCAAGACACAACAAGAACTCTATAGACAACCCATTTATATTTCACTTGATTTTAGAAAAAGTTTTCAAATGAGTTGGTCATACTCTGTTTATTGTGCCAGATGCTCCCCTCCCCAAGTTGGCATGAGTTTAACTTAGTCTATAACTCACTTATTTGGTTACCACACCTGACCAAGTGAAGGAAGTTAAGCCACTGATATTCACAGCCCACCAGGAGTATTCCCATAGTGCACTGTAGAGAGAAATTGTAGCTGGGAGTAGAATCCTGGGCCTAAATCCAGCATTTTCAAAATTTGAACAGAGAATTGAATTTGAATTTATTAAAAAAGGAAAACTACCAAAAAACCTTGGGACTAAAACTTTAAGAGTTTTGGGCCAAGTACACATTTCAAGGCAACGTGGACCACAATTTTCCACTCCTCATGGAGAGAGCCGACCCTGGGAAGGTGTAGCTGACACCAGCACAGCCATCATGCTGAAAGAAACATCTGTGAAATGTGGCATCACATAGCTGCTGATACTCTAAATATAACTTGTTTCCTTCCTGATTATTTTTCCTTTTCTAATGAAGCATTTTTAAATATTGTACAGAGCTAAGTAATCACCGTTTCATCATTTTACAAAGTGTAGAGTTAAGTTTTTATCTTCAGCATCCTGTTTTTAAGTCTAATAAAGAAGAAAAAAAGGCCATATAAAAAGTTTGCCCTCTTTCTATCAATCAGTTGAAAAACCTCATAAGTAATATTTATAAAACCTGAAATTTTAGTGTCTTCAAATGGCTCTTGTTGATGCGTAGTCCAGGGAGGACTTGTGTCAGCCGCCTAGAGTTGCCATAATGGGATGTAGTACCATTAACCAGGAGGCTTGAAAAAACAGATTCATTCTTTCCATTCTAGAGCTACAAGTCTGAAGCCAGGGCTTGGGCAGGGCCAGCACGCTCTCCAGCCCTCGGCCTTCTTGCCCTGAATCTGCACAGCCCAGTCTCTGTCATCACGTGTCTGCCCCCCTGTGTGTCTGTCTCCACAGGGCATATTCCTCTACGTGTGCATCCCCTTTACACCTCCTTCCTCTGTGCACATCTGTCTCTGTACCTCTTCTCCTCTTCTTATAAAGACATCAGTCATATTGGGTTGGGACCCACCCTATTCCAGTGTGACCCATCTTAACTTACATCTTAATTATATCTGCAAACACCCTTTTTCCAAAAAAGTCACTTTCACAGGTATCAAGGGCAAGGACTTCAACATATCTTTTCAGGGGACACAATTCAGCCCACAAGAGTACCCAAATCCAAAAAACTGAAGATGATAGGGTACAGGAATTAATAAGACTTTTTACTTCAGGAGGAAGAAATCAGCTTTGACCTACTGAGTTCTCAGGATTTTTTTGATATCATATCCCAAAGACAAGTGGTCATTCCTAGCAACAATTCTTGACCGGAAGAAGTAGTTGGTGGGTCAATAACCCTAGACATCTCTGATATATTTTTCTATCTTTTATAATTTAAACAAGCAAACCAAAGGACTTTATTCCCAGCCTGACTATCTGGTTCCCTTTAGCACATGAAGATTTGAAAATCTTTTCACATGACTTGGTAGTGCACTAACCACAGGTACTGAGGAGCAGTGCTGAGAAGTAAGGAAGGTAGGGGCATGCAATGGGGAAGAATAAATCATGGGACTTTCTCCCCAACCACAGTCCACTCATGAGCTCAGCTTGTGTTGTAACTACCAAGAAATATCCTGTTTTGCAGTGAGTGTCCATTTTGAAGATGTATATTGACTGATTTGAAAAGTGTTTGTATGTTTGGTCTTATTCTAATAATACAAGTAATTTTGTGTTGCTTGTTTTTCACAGTGTGATAGAGGTTCCTATCTTGTTATTCACTAATTCAAGAATATTTATAGAGTTCATAGTATTTAGTAGGCAGCATTCTAGATAATGAGGTTAAGATAAGTTAAAAAAAATAAAGTTCTGCCTTAATGGATTTTATGTTTTAGTAGAGAAGACAGATAATAAACAAACAAAATGTAATTAATTTCATGTAGTGATACCAGTTATTTAAAAATCAAGCAGAATAGGAAATAACGAGGATACTCTTCAGAGAGGGTGATTGAATGAGGCCTCTCTGAAGAGGGGTCTTGAAGAGGTTTGAATGAAGTGAAACACTGAAATGTGCCTGTTGGCAGGAGGAGCATATCAGCAGTGAGTACAGCAAGTGCAAAGGCCCTGAAGTAGGTGTCTGTGTTCCCAGACCAGTCCGGCTGCAGCAGTCACAGAGAGGAGGAGATTGGGGTGGAGGAGAATCCAGGAGCCAATCACATAGGCCCTAGAGGCTATGGGAGTAGCCTAGGGTTTCATTCTCAGCAAAGGGAAATCATTAGATGATTTCGAACAAGGGAGTGACGGGACATGATTTATTGTTTCTGGCTGCCCTACAGAGAATAGGCAAGGGCAAGGATGGAAGTGCCAAGACCACTTAGGAGACAAACCACTGCAGTCATCCAGGCAAAAGATGATGGTATCTTGACCTAACATAGCAGCAGAAAACAAATGGTGGAGAATGACCAGATTTAGGATATGTTTTCAAAGTAGAGCAGATAGAATTTGATCATTGGTCAGGGTCTAGAGTAAAATGGAAACCACTCTAGGTGTATCTATAGAAGAATTTTAATACAGACAATCACCCAGATGATGGAATAGCTGAGAAACTAAATAGGGGACAGGCAGGCAATCCAGAGGTTAGCAGGAAGTGACAGTCATTCCCTAGGGATAGAGGGACCATAGTAGAAGGTGACATTAAAACTCAGAAGTTGAGCCATCTAATGGGAGCTAACCAAGTGAGGGAGGGGCTATCTGGCAGGAGACAGAGCCCTGGAGGAGAAGCAACTGCTGCCAGGATCCCACAGCTCACAGAGAAGGGAAGAAATGCCTTATTTCACCCCTCCCCCCCCCTTTCCAGGCTCTGCCATTGACTTCCATTGGCCGAACCTCCCCAGAAGCCAGAGAAAGAGGAAGCCTGGGAAATGTCGTCCCCTATGATTCCTAGCAAAGTAGGGAAGGGGAGAAGAATGTACCACAGAACAAGCAGGCAATTTACCAGAGGACAGGTGGCTGTGAGGTATGAGAGAAACAGAGAAGTCCAAGATGACTTCAAGTTTCACATGTAAGACATCTATATACGTATCTCATATCGGCCACATATACCTACCCCATTAACATACAGATACTCTGACATGTAAATATATGTATATACTTAATATACACTTAATACACACACACATACACACACACACACACACACACACATACACACACACACACAGCAGGGATACCAAATGTCCTTTGTCTCAGATGCTGAGAACATTCAATGAGCAGAGATGGCCTGAGTTACTGTATTAAAAAGGGTCCTGAGGCTGTATCCACATTCAGGGAGGTGGAGTAGAGAGACCAGTAAACAGTCCCTGCTACATGCAATGGGGGAGGCGGTTGCCACAGGAGTGCCAGATGTTAGCCACATCTGCACTGAAGCAATGCCCTCCACACCTCGGAGGCAGGGTGACACGCCCTCACCTGTAGCGCTTTGCAAAGGATCTCTGCTATTGTCTTAAAGACAATGGTAGCCGCCTATTGTGATCCCTGTAGAAAGAAACAGCCCTGATTAAGCTGAAGTTTGTGGAAAATGGGTGTTCTCCATCCGGCTCTTCTCCTAGGAATTTAAAGAGAACATCACCTCTGTCAGTTTGGCCCAGTGGATCACCCAGTACACGTGAGCACACGTGGCAACTCCCACCAGCTGCGTTCCCTTTGTCCCTTCATCTTTCTGTAGATGCATCTAGGCCAGGGGTGGGCAAACTTTTTGACTCGAGGGCCACAATGGGTTCTTAAACTGGACCGGAGGGCTGGAACAAAAGCATGGATGGAGTGTTTGTGTGAACTAATATAAATTCAAAGTAAACATCATTACATAAAAGGGTACGGTCTTTTTTTTTTTTTAGTTTTATTCATTTCAAACGGGCCGGATTCGGCCCATGGGCCGTAGTTTGCCCACGGCTGATCTACAGGGAATGTTGTGTTCACTCATCGCCTTCTAATTACAACTCCGTGCCCTTCCACTTATTTCCCTGCCTGCTCTGGAGTCAACCCCTGCTGCTGACCGCCCCTCAGCAGCCAAGGCAAGTGCAGACGCTGGGATGTTCTGTGCCTCAGGCAGGCTTTTCATCTTGGATGGGAAATTCAAACAGGCATTATGAATTGATGAAGTGACGAAGTGATGGTCAAGGATCTCTTTGGAAAGAGGTTTTGAAATGAAATCAAGTGCTCCTGCACCCAGGAGCCAGGGCGTGGCCTCTCCTGTCTGTACCTCCCCGGGTGGGGGTAGCCCTCCTGCCAGCATGCTCATCGGCAGGCCGAGAGCGTGGTCCTCACCCCACTGTTGGTCTTCCCATGGCTCTTCTGTGTTGTGAAACCTGTTCCATCTCCCCAGAATGAGGGTTAGGGGGATTATCTTTAATACTCTGTTGTTGCCTCAGGTGAATATAAATTCTTGGTTTAACTAATTCAGATAGCAAATTTATGTGATTATTACCTCCAAATGAAAATCTTTTAATTTTTTTGTTTTTATCTCCAGTGGAATAACAAGTTATTTTATTATTCAAATGGGGCTCACTTCTTGCTGTTTTCAATATGATTTTTAATAAATATGTAAATTTTTAAATTAATTTACAGCATACATTGGGAAGTATGATTTTGGAAGTGACAAAAATGTGATGGATTGTAAAATTATCCCCCTTAAAATCATCAGTCATAGTGAACAGAATGTACTAACCTCTTATAATTGTACAGCTTTTTCTTCATCTTATCTTCTGTTAGGGACTCACTTAAAATTGATTAGAAAACAGTATCTTTCTTAGGCCATGATTCATTCCCAGATTAATTAGGTTTTCAGTTAATATTCCATCCTCGTATGGGATGGGAGCCAGTGGTGTATTGGAGTCCCTCAGAGTGGTGCTGCTTGCTGTTCCCAGCTGACCGAAGCCACCAGCACTAATCACTAACCACATTCCGTCCCCATAAGCAGGAATAGGTGTAGCCACACTTCCTTTCTGGCTTACAGCAAGAGATCCTCATTGGCTCTGACCAGAGACCAAATTGCAGAGAAGGAGGGTGATTCTTTTTTTTTTATTCCTTGCTTAAATGACATTTCTGTACCAGCCTCTGAAAGTATTAGGCGATGGTGTGAGTGTGTGGTTGTGTATGTGTTTGGTTGTATCTGTGGTCATGTGATTGTGTGTGTGAGTGTCTGTGTGGTTGTGTGTGAGTGTATATGTGTGATGGTGTGTTTAAGTGTGTGAGTGTGTGTGTGTAGTTGTGTGTGAATGTGTATGTCTGAGTGTATGTGTAATTGTGTGTGTTAATGTGTGAGAGTGTATGTGTAGTTGTGTGTTAGTGTGTGCATATTTGTATCTAAGTATCCATGCTTAGCAGGCCTGAACTGAAATATCTTTTTACAGAGATCCTTTTATGAAGTTTGCTAGTCACTTTAGGAGCAGCCTTGGGATTAGTATTATGATTTTAAAGAATGCTTTGATGCCACCCAACAGGAATACTGAAGAGACAGTTTGTCAGTAACTTCCTTAACACTGTTTCCAGGAGAAGTATTTTTTCTGGTCTCTTAAGAGAACTCTTGAGAGAACCGAAGTTACACATGACAAAGAAACACAGGCACTAGATCCAGCAAAGAGAAGCACCAGCCCACTCACCTTGGACTGAAACTCTGGGTTTTCAGGGCTGAAGAAAAGATAGTTAACCTCCCAGGCGCCTTCCACTCACTGCCACAGCAGGTGCAGTTCCAATGTGTGAAAAATCGCTCCCATGACCTTGGTCTTCTTCGGCCATATTGCATTTCTCCTCTGTGCACTGAAGGACCCAGCCAGGCCAAACACCCACGGAGGCGACCCTAAGGGTTCAACCACTCTGGGCCCCTCAAAAATGTACTGTATTCTCTCAGGACATCCCGTGTTCTTTAAAGTCATCCCAGCATTCCCAAACCTTCACTCTAAGGCAAATCCCACTGTATTTTGTGCACTTTGAGGATTTTTTTTCCTTCCCATAAGACTACTTGGATGTTGATAAAGCCTCACTAACATATTCAGCCTTTTCATTGCTAGATGACTGCATCCCCACTTATTTGGTGTGTTTGAAACCAACTTTGGTTTATGGCAATAGAAAGAAATGCTTCTTAAAAGTCGTATGTTAATCAAATTATTTTGAAAATCTAAATCTACTCTCTTATTTACTTACTGGGGAAGTCATTATCTCCACTTTCTAAGTAAAAGGAAACTTAAGTGTCCTCTGGGTAATTAGACCATCAACCACCCCTCGGGAAATGAATATTCCCTACCAGACAGTACACAATCTTGTCCTTGGAAGTCAATCACTTTCAAAAACAGGAGAGGGTGTTAGAGAGGTGAAGTATAAGCAAAAGTTATAGGGGAATAAAAGGTTGACCAGTAAGTAAGAAATATAATTCACATCTTTCCTTCATTCCACTAACCTTTATGGACCTTCTAGGTGTCAGGCTTGTCCTGGGCCCAAGGACTGCACAGATGAATAGGTCATAGGACCCGGGTGGGAGGCTGTGCCACCGCAACCTGTACACAGAACTAGGCTGGCTGGTGCCGGAAGCAGTGTGCACAGGGAAGAAGGGAGAACCAGGGAGCCGTGATCAAGACTCCTGGTCCCAAAAGGGTTCATAGGAGAGTCCCTCCTCCTGAGTCTTCAGAGATGAATGGGCATTGGCCAGCCTGAAGGCAGGGGAGGACATTCCAGAGAGAGGAAGGTGTGTGAGCCGGAACTGGGAGACACTGCCTGTCTGGGCTCAAAACTCAGCCTGTCACCATCCTCAGTGGGCTGGCTAAATAATGCACTTGATGCCTATCCACATGTTTTTAAGGTGTTGCTGAGCACTTTCGATTTTATCTCTAAGTCCTGGGCCATTCATATCCTGATGACTTGAGATTGCTCTCTTACCCTTGCCCCTGCACTGGCCGGGCACTGCCTAATTGAGCCCATTGATTCCCGAGCCTACATCTTTGAAATGACTTTCCATTTCATCACTGGCTTTTCATTTTGGCACAGAAAAAAAAAAATGCTAATCACTGGATCTGCCATGTTCCTAGATATTAATCTAAATACAATGTGTTAAAGAAAAGAAAAAAGCTTGTGCAGCTCATTTGATTGAGCGTCATCCCAAAAGGTCTCAGGTTCAATTCCTGGTCAGGGCAATTCCCAGGTTGCAAGGTTTGATCCCAGTTGAGGGGAATATGAGAGGCAACAGATCAATGTTTCTCTATCTGCTCCTCCCTTCCTCTTTCTCTAAAAAATTAGTAAAAACATTTAAAAAATAAATGTAAGAAGAGCCTTTAGACAGCAAGGGTATGCTGGGCAGAGATCCCCATATCTTTGGAATGCACACTGCCAGTCCTGGGAATGCACAGCTTCTTCATTGTGAAACTGGATTTGACGATTTCTTATCTTACACGTGAATAAGTTCAAAAGCTCTTATGGAAGAAAGGTGATGTGCACCTCCCCCTAGAAAAATACCCTAACACCTATTTTGCTGAGGATGTGTCCAAGGGAAATAGACCTGGCTCCCCCACCCATTGCAGCCAAGGAAAGGGTGGAAAATCTGTATGTGATTAGAAGAAAAGCATCTTCCATCTCCCTACTTTGGAGCAGGCGGTGGCCAGCTGGAGGGCTGGGTGTGAGTTTACAGACTTCAGAATGTTCTGTCACCTGTGATCCTAATGCTTAAAGGGGAGCTGTTGAAGTTTTGCTTGTTTGTTTTGTTTTGGGTTGTGGGTTGTTGTGTGTGTTTTGAGAGGAGTGGCAAGGAATTGAGAAGCCCCGTGGGGCGTTTAATGTCTGTGTACAGTGCACTTGCCCAGGAGGCAGCCTGTGGAATCAGGACCCTTTGCCAGTACTTGAGGCAGACACTGTTTGACTGTCTCTCGGTTTTCATGGGTTATAATACGGAGGAATCACATATTAATACAGATTGGTTTTGTTTGAGCCACACACTTGTTTTAAAAGTAAACATTGGGAAATTTCATGTAAGATTTCCAGATTTCTATTTCTCTTAAAAACCAGAAGCCTGGCAGCACTGAGCCCACATGCTCACAGGCTAGAACTGGGGTGCTCAGGTGGGGTGCTCAGAAACGGAGCGGGAACGCCCACTGGCTCCTCGAAGCTCTGGGGCCCTGGGTAGATGCTTAGCTCCTATGCCTCCCTCCCTGCTTGTATTAGTAAGTGGCATAATTAACAGTACCTGCTTCCTAGAGTTCTGCCCAAACCTTAGGGCAATTGCCAGTGCTGCAGAGGGATTTGCTAAATAAGCAATAGCTGCCCCTCTCAATGGGACGAGTGCACTGAAGCTCAACACAGCCCCACCCCCGACTCATGCCATTCAGGCCTTTGTGCTTCTGTCACACCCTCCCAGTGCCCCAAGACAAGGAGCTTTCTTCCCCGGGTTCTAACCAGGCCATCCACCAGCCATCTGTGGGAAAAAGGGAGGCGTTTCAACAAAGGTACGAAGGAGTCTGAGGGCAATTTATGGCAAGGATCTTGTACTCACTCTTGAAGTTAAAGTCTGTGTCTTCAGTTGTCCACAGACACCTAAGTACAAGAGCCATTAAAAGGATGGATGGACAGATGGCTCTGCCCTGGAAAGCTGGGCCTGTACTCACGCGACCCCCAAAGTGCTTGAATCATAATCATGGGGACGTTGCTATTTCAACGGCAGCTCTCTACCTGGTCTGTGAGACATTGCTTCCATGGGAGAATGAGAGACAGGTGCTTCCGACTCCCTGAGCATCTGCTGCTTAGTGTGAAGGGGAGCATGGGGGAGGAAGGGGGGATGCATTAGTATCCATCCTTTCCTCGAGGTGTTCTCAAGTCAGAAGGTTTAAAGTGTGCTCCACCTGTCACCAGCCAACATCCATTTCCAGCAGTACTGGGTGAAGGGCTTAGGCTTCTCCTTCAAGGCCCCCCAAGGACACTGCCCCCATCGTCCTTTGGGTGGCTGGTCACACATAAACATGTGCAGCTCCGTCCCACTTGGAGCATGCTCTGCCCATCCGGGGTGAACAGACACTTTCACAAACATTTTTCCCTGTGCAATGTTTTCCTTGAGGCAGGAGAGAGTCCCTCTCATTATTTATCTTGAGAGTTTGAAAAGCCTCCTTTGAGGAGGTCATTGTCTGCAAGGGCAAAATAATCATAGGATTTCTGGACAAGCTGGTAAAAGAAAAATGATTCATTATTTCAAGAATTATTTTGCCTTCTCTCCCCAAAATGGATGAAGGCTTCTAACAATCTGGAAGAGGGAGCAAGGCTTAACTTTAAAGGGAAAAGAGGTTCAAACATTACATTTTTAGCTCCACCACAATATAACACGGGTCAAGGCGGTCCGTCGGTCACCCCATGGTCTTCTGGTTATTGTACCAGTCCCTTTATAGAGAAGGCCTGCCTGCCCCCCTTCCCTTCTCATCCATGTGGGCTAATGGGCTTGGGAGACACTTTTTTCTTTGGTTCTATTCAAACAGTATCCCCTCCTTCTGGTCCTTTTTAGAATGTCAGAACAGATAACATAACTCATTCATACCGATTTATCCTGACCCGCATGTTCTTATCCTGCCATGCAAAACTGTGCATCTTCACAGCACAATACATTGTACTGATGGGGGCTGTGGGTGTGGGTGTAACTGCTTACCTGCATGGGTAGTGTGATGCAGTAGACCAAAAGGCAGTCTATTATATAATTAATGCATGCATGTCTGGTACCGAGGCACTTATTATGTTGGGTTATTTTGGCAATCAGCTTTGTTTGGCATTAGTGCAAGCCAGATACCCAGAATGAGGCAGCGTGACTGATAAAGACACTGAATTTTAAAATGAAAACTGCAGAGGCTGAGCGATCAATATGACCTTGGCTACTCACAAGCCAAATAACTTATGGAAATAATGTAAAGGCCCCGGGAACTATTTTGCCTAACGGAAAGGTTTTAAATAATATTTTAAGAAAATCAAAAGCAAACATCCTCTGGACCTTCTTTGCAGATTAGATCTGAAATGAAAGACCCAGAGTAACACAATTAACTATTGATTTTGTTGATCCATATTTAATTCACATAGCAATCAAGTTGTGTTTACACAGTCGTGTGGGGCAGACATTCTTCACTGGGAGCAAGGCACCTTTCGCTTTTACATTAATTTAAAGATTAAATTGTTCAGTGCATGTGAGACAAAAATATAGTTTATTTTTGTTGTAGCGGATGGCTGACTTAAACCTCATAAAGTGGCATCAGTCAGCTTAGGTGGTTCATGAACAGAAAACCTGTTTTAATGCAAAAGTCAGGTTGCCAACTGAATATATTACAGGTGGCAGAGAGAGAGTCTGCGTGCCTCTTGGGACTAGCAGATTGTACTAAGGCACGAGGCATTCGGTCTCCCTGCAGTTTAACTTCTGGATTTGATCCATCCAGTACTATTTGGGGGGTTATCATCGGAATAGTCAGTGTTGTTGCTGCCCCTAAGCATGTCATTATTGTCATGTTCGCACTCATTCATTTCACCAAGTTTCCCCTGTCTGAAGGAAATGGGAATCTGAATGTGAGCAACTTGCCTGGGACTGGCTCAGGTCCGGTGAGGCAACACTTGCTGGTTGTCGGGAGCAATGAAGAGAAAGGTAGAGCCAATCTCTGCCCCATCTGCCATGGGCCTGCTCCTTTCCATAACACTGTATGCCATGAGAAGCTTACTGTCTGGCTCTGGCTTGGAAGCAATGGCAGCTGCTACCTCACCCGTGCTGGCCACGCCCACCTGGAGGTGCAGCAGAGAGTGGCAGGAGGTGCAGAGCAGAGCTGCCCGCTGCCCGGCCAGCATGGCCATGAGACATGAGTCCGCATGTCTGCTCTTGACCAAGAGAAAAAAGTTGCTTCTGCCTTAGGAGACAGTAGTCAGACATGCATGAATCCAAGGGTCGCCCTGGTTCTTGGTGCTGACCTGGAATCCCAGACTATCCCACTGTTAGTATATGTAGGAGCTGGAAAGCAGCTGGCCATTGCAGGTCAGGTGAATGCCTGAAATGATGCTCTTTTATGTCTCTTCATCATAGAAAAGCAGACATTATAGAAAACTCCATCAAGTCTATGAGCTCCAGAGGAAATGATGTAGTGAAGATAGATCTAGTAGAGACTACACTTATTGATATGCAGTGGATATCAACTCTAGGAGACTCAAGACGTGGTGCCAGAATTGGAGAAAAAGAACAGAATAAAACCTAGTCCATGACCTTAAGAAGTGTGTAATCTAATTGAGAGGTGAGACATTGATTTTTTTAGAAAGAGCCTATATAATAGAATAGATATAAGTTCAGAGTCAAATGGATAATTTGGCTATTTCAGCTAGGAATTCACAGAGAGAAATGTCCCTCTGGATAAGCTATCATAGAAACAAAATCAGCAGCTCTGAATATCTAAAAAAGGATCCAGTTATAACACTTGGTTACTATTGACAGCACTGTGGACTATAGAAAAGAGAAGAAATTCCAATGTCAGCATGTTGAATTTTGAAAAGTTAAGAAAGGTTATGTAAGTTAGTTAACCCATGAAAACATTTGCCCAAATGATGTTACAGACTAAAAACGGTCGAAGATCAAAAGAAGCTAAGCAAGTGTAGGGAGTGATTTCAAAAATAGGAAGGGGGTAAAGGAGCACACCCACAACTGTGAGTTTAACAGGATATATATGTGTTCTAGATGCCGTTTTCAGGCCAGCAGAGTGAATTTCTATTCTAACTCAGTGCTCAGGGATTCATCTCCTAATAGATCTAAAGCTCCATCTATATGGATATCATATTAAAGAATCCTAAATATGGACATTCCTTGTGAGCAATGGCTTTGTCTCCTACACCATTGTATCTCCAGTGATTAGAATACTCTCCAGTACATAGTAGGTCTCAATAGATATCTGTTGAATAAATAAGTGAAAAATGATATGCCAGGAGCAGCATAATCCCTATTTAAATACTCATTAAAATCTGGGTACAGAGTTGAAGTAATAATTGTCACTATCATATTGTGACAGAGCAAGGGATGGAATCCAGAGTGAAAGCGGTTCCTACTGGCATTCTCCTAGCCAGCACATCCTTCCATTCTAGGAACCCCAGTGCTTACTGGGTAACAAAGAAAAAGAGCATCTTTCAACTGCCACTATAGATGAAAATGCAAGGCCTAGCAACATGACTCAGTGGTTGAACGTTGACCTATGAACCAAGAGGTCACAGTTCAATTCCTGGCCTAGGTTGCAGGCTCCATCCCCTGTATGGGGTATAAAGAAGGCAGCTGATTGATGATTCTCTCTTATCGATAATATTTCTATCTCTCTCCCTCTCTCCCTTCCTCTCTGAAATCAATGAAAATATTTTTTTAAAAAAAGAAAATGCAAGACAGAATATAAAGCTTAATGTTTCTAAATATTAAAACAATTTCCACCAAGAAATGTTCTCTTTAGTACAAGATCAATAAATTGGTGCTGATTCTGAGTTGCCCTGGCTCTCAGAACTTAATATGTCAAATATCCTTGGGAAGTAACTTTATCCAAAGCCCTACAACTGAAACATGAATGCATTAGGAGATGAATACCTTAAACATGCATACAGCGAGCATCCTTACATGCACAAATATCAGTGTGTTCCTGGGTGGACCTTCGCTTGCCGGTGGTTTTGATCACGTCTGCTGTAAAGTGCCTAAAAGATTGGATGTCATAGGGTGCTGTGCTTCCTACACGGTCTACCAAATGCTGTTAGAAGTAACTCCAGGCTGCCTAAGTATTTATAGTTAACTAGAGGCCCGGTGCACAAAATTCATGCACTGTGGTGGTGGGGGGTGGTGTCCCTCAGCCCAGCCTGCACCCTCTCCAAACTGGGACCCCTCGGGAGATGTCTGACTGCTGGATTAGGCCCGATCCTAGCAGTCGGACATCCATCTCACAATCTGGGACTGCTGGCTCCCAACTGCTCATCTGCCTGCTTGCCTGATTGCCCCTAACTGCTTTTCCTACCAGCCTGATCACCCCTAACCACTCCCCTGAGAGCCTGATCGATGCCTAACTGCTCCTCTGCCAGCCTGATCATCCCAAACTGCCCTCCCCTGCTGGCCTGGTCCCCCCCGATTGCCCTCCCTCCCCTAAAGGTCAGGTTGCCCCCAACTGTCCTCCCCTGCCAGCCTGGTTGTCCCAACTGCCCTCCCCTGCCAGCCATCTTGTGGTGGCCATCTTGTGACAACATGAGCGCAGCCATCTTGTGACGACATAGGGGCGGCCATCTTGTGCAAAGGCATGATGGTCAATTTGCATATTACCTCTTTATTATATAGGATAACAGAATGTGTCTCCCTGGCTATGGCACTGGCAGCATCCTTTATAATAAAAACTTTCCACTTTCAGGTATCTATAATAATAAAAGCATAATACGCTAATTAGACCGGACAGCCGAATGACCTTCCAGATGAAGCTGGGGCTGGGAGGGCCAAGCCCGTTGCACAAATTTTGAGCACTGGGCCTCTTGTACTTTTATGATGTCCATCATTATCATGATATTGGAGATGTTCCTTTGGGGGGAGAGCGTCCATGAAAAGAAAAAAGTATAAACTTTTTCACACTCAGCTGATCCCCCCAAAAAAGTTAATTTTATTTTTCTTATAGGAGCAGCCAAAATTCTATCACTTCAAAGTGAAAACATAGCTTATGCTGCTAGAATATACAGATGGTCCCTTCATGCTGGGTTTTCCCTAACTGACTCTAAGCCAGACATGGCCCAACTTGCTGGTCAGATGGGTATCACACATCAGACATGAAATGATGGAAAGAATAGTCCCCCAAAATGGCTAATTTATATTTTAAGCCAAGGGAGCAGTGTGCATATTATTTGCACTCATAACGGTGCCTATAAATTAAAGGGAGAAAAGCTCGATGCCCTTGCTCTCACCAGACAGAATCATTAACCTGACACTCTATTGAACAGATTTAGCAGTTCCTGGCCCAGAACCTGTTCAGTTCTCATCCCTGAATAAAATTTTAGTTAACATTATTATGCTGAAGGAAGAAAGAAACTAACAACACAGATAAGCACGGTCTATTTAGTTAAGCTAATTAGACAAGCTGATGTCAATGAGCTGGCTTGTTTTCCTGATTCCAGGTCAGTATAAAACTGCAAATTTTAATCTTGGAGAAATTGATCAATATTGATCAAATCTGATGCATGACTCAAGGTGATCAACCTACATTTTAAATTAGGTTTGTGGATCCGTCCACCACTCTGGAAAACAACAGTCAAAAAATATAAATTTTCAAATGGACATTTCAAGTGATGGCACTACGTTAGAGTTTACAGGAGTCATACATATGTCCTTTGTGTGTTCATATAAAAATTTCACTGCCCGGCTGGCATGGCTCAGTGGTTGAGCATTGACCTATGAATTAGGAGGTTACAGTTTGTTTCCTGGTTGGGCTCGATCCTGGGGGGCATGCAGAAAGCAGCCAATCAGTGATTCTCTCTCATCATTAATGTTTCTCTCTCCCTCTCACTTCCTCTCTCTGAAGTGAATAAAAACATGTTTAAAAACAAAAAAAAATTTCACCAAAACTTATCATTACATGCCTTTCCTCTTCCCAAATGCCCTTCTCTACATAGGCCAAGTTTGTGATTGTCTTTGTGCTTCTTTTTTTCTCTTCCCACATCTCCCCCAATTTTCTATATCTGGGGACATTTTCCATCTCTGTGATAAATGGTTTCTCTTTCCTTCTGTCATTTTGATGTAGTCTTTAAATGTCCTCTGTGACCATAGTTTACCTCCGAGCTGAATTATTTTCCCTTCCACAAGGTATATTATTTTCCAGCAACCCTAAGCTTCCTCCTGACCTTCTCTCAGCTTGCTTTTTTTTTTTTTTTCTCAATAGTCAGCTCATTTTTTCCCTCTGGGTTCAGGGGTTCCAGCAGAGGTCAGTGAAAGTCATTGATCATGGTAAAGGACAGCAGTGTAGTTAATGATACAGTCATAAAAGCACATCTCGACTGAAAACTACTACTTCACCTAATAAAACCAGCGTGCCCCGGAGATACTGAAGAACCTGCGGGCCCAGGGAAGACACAGAGTGCCCGCGAGTGCCAGTCACATCTCCGGCGTGTGGGTGGATGCAGCCTGGCTCTCTATTACAGATCCGTAGCATTAATTTTTCAGAAGGGCAAGTGAGGAGTAATATGTCCAGTTGAGGTAACAGAGGGAACTGAGCACTGGGAGAAGGTAATTTTCCAAGTTGGAATTTGGCCGGGCTAACAAGGTTAACACCACAGCTCACTAGAAAAGTCTGCAGGGTCTCTAGTGTCCACCAAAGGTCGCGCTCTCTATTTTTATGTCTTATCTGAAAGGGGCTCCGCCAGGAATCCAGTCGGAGGTGGCATTAAAGAGAGATTAGCTGGTGCCTCTGAGAAAGAGAAATGACTTCAGCTGCCTCTTTCCCCTCAGGCTGGCCTGCCACCAGCACATATGACTAACAGACTGCAGTGTGCACCAGTCTTACTCCCACAGCCAGAGCAGACGTCACTCTGCCTGTACCCCTCCTTCCCGGGCCCCAGCTTTGCTCAGGAGAGGGAGTGGGGAATCACCCCTTCAGCTTTGACCAAAAGCCCAGGCCTGGCCAGACTGTCTTCCCTATTTGATTTATCTGCTTCCAAATGGCAACGCTCCCATCTTTCTCATCTGCTAACTCACCTCCCTCCTGTTTTTTCGCCCATGGAGAGGTTTCTCTGCCCAACCCAACTCACTGCAGTCTATGAATTTTTCTGCATCTTTTTCCTTAATTAATGTTTTAAATTACAACTAAGTGACAAAGCATTTACAAATTTGATTTCTTTTTCAATTGTTGCTCCCTGCATCTTCTTGGCCCCAATGCACATATGTTCTCTTGAAATCTGCAACATCCTATGTCATGAGAACTGTTGGGTGGTGGCGACACTTCCTCCTAACTTGGGGTGTTTCTCTCCATGAGGAGCGAGCTCCCCAGGACAGCATTCCTGGCTTCTCTGAGCCCCTCTCATTCCCTTCTCAGGAGGAAGAGGGACAGCTTGTTTAATTAGCAAGTATAGGAGGCAAACAGGGGTGACGTAGGTCTCCCTCCAGCTCTTCCCACCCTTTCTCTGGGGTCAGGCTGTTCTGTTCCTTCATACTGCAGGGCAGCGACTTCCAGCCTTTTCCATTTCGTGGCACACAGACACTTATTACTCAAATGCTGCAGCACGCCAAAACTATGTATTTTTTGCTAATCTGACAAAAAAAAATAGGTATAATTTTGTATAATTTTGATTCATTTACACTGGATGGCTATTGTTATGTTGACTGCTATCATCTTTTTTTTTTAATTTGACAATCCAAGGGAAAAGAGGTCAGTGCCCCTGACTAAGTAGTCAGGTGTTGCATGGTTTATAAATTCGTGCAGCACACCGGTGGGAAATCGCTGCTGTAGGTTTAATGGGTAGACAGCTGCCCCCAGCCCAGGACTGCTGGTTACTAAGCCTGCCTATTTCTGGAGACCAGTGATAGGAAATCCACTTCTTTGTGATAGAAACCTCATTCTTCAACATAAGCTTTCTCAATAGTAAAGCACATATTTTAACCTCCCATCAGCCTTTTTCTTTTATCTTATCCAGTTCATTTAGAACTGGGGAAGAGAGTTATTATTCTGCCACCTCAAATTCCAATAATAGATGCACAGAAGGCACTAATTAAGAATATTTTAGAGTCAAAGAGCTTTACAGAACAGGAAAAGTCTAAAAAATGTCAACGTGAAGAAACTCAGGCCCTAGCTGGTTTGGCTCAGTAGTTAGAGCATCCACCTTCAAACTGATGGGTCCTGGGGTTGAGTCTGGTCAAGGGCACATGCTCGGATTGCGGGCTTGATCCTCAGTAGGGGGTGTGCAGGAGGTAACCGATCAATGATTCTCTCTCATCATTGATGTGTCTAGCTCTCTCTCCCTTTCCTCTCTGAAATCAATAAAAATATATTTTTTAAAAAACCTCAGGTTCAGAGGGGTTACACAGCCAATTAGCAGGGGCTGACTACTGGTTTCCAAATATCTGGTCTAGTGGTTAAGATTCCAAGTTCTGTAGTCACAATGCTTCTTCTTAAACGCTGACTCCCTAACTTATTGGCCCTGTGTATGTGGCCTAATATTTAAACCTCTTTACCCTGTATTTTCCCATTTGTATAATGGGACGAGAAAAGTACTGTCTGGGATTACTGTAAGGATTAAATGAGATCATTGGTGAAAGGAATTCAACCCAGTGCCAGGCATGCAGTGAAAAACCTTACAAATGTGTTTATTTCCTGCCACATATTCCTGAACTGACTGGCAGTGACTCTCTATTGCAACAGAGAAATAAGACATTTTGTTGATGAAGATATGTTTACATTCATTTGTGCTAACAGCTCAGTCCTTGTTGTAAGTATGCGTGCCCAGCTGAGGAATGATGCTGCCTGAATTTCACAAGTAAATTTGAATCTCTTCCTGACATTATACAGTAGACATACTAACCAATATTTTCAAGATATAATCAACTGATGGAAACATCTTTGAAATCATGAAAGAGGAGCCTTCATCATGGAACAATAATTCATTGCACTATGTCATGAATCTGCTATTTGTCTCTCTCCTACTGTGGGCTAGAGTTTCTGGCTGTACATATATAAAAACTGTTTGAAGCTGATATCGTTCTGCATATACATATATTTTTGGTTTATCACCTGAGTTTTTCTGTATCGCCTTATGTAGTCTCCCCATCTTTTCCTGTGGCAAGGGTGCATTTTGCCTTCTATCTTATCCTTCCTGGTGTTCAGGCTATTGGTCCTGGCAGAATCTCTACTCCATGATTTTGTTGACTGTGGAGGAAAATGGTATGCATTTTCAAGAGGTTGAAAATTAAGGAACCAAATTTCCAGGTCTAATTTCACCTGAATTTGAATTTGTGTGAACTGCAAATTCCATAAATACCCCATGTAAAGTACAGCTGACATCAGCCGCCCTCGCCTTCTAGGCTGATGTAAGAGCAGTGAGATCAGGATGGAAAAACTCTTTGGAAATAATAGTTATTTATTATTTATAGCCCAGGTTACAAATTATTTATAACCCCAGGTTATAAACTGGGCTGATACTTTCCTGAGTCTGGTTGGGGCTCTTTGAAACCCATGGGATAGGCATATCTTTATCTTTGTTTCTGTCTATGGTGATTCTGTCCATTATAGAATCTAAAAGGGCAAGAGACAGACTATCAGGGCAACTGCTGGGCCTGAGTAGACTGCAGGATGGTCGACGGATACAATAGGAAATTTCTTAGAATGCCTTCCCTCTTACCTACTGTACATCTTAGTCTTATCCACCCTTTAAAATCTTTCCCAGTGCCCCCTCTGCTATGAAACTTCCTCTGAGAATATCAAGAACACAATAAAATTATTCACACAGAGCCAAATAGTACATGGACTTGATCGATTGGCTATGTGACTACACTGAATTAAGGTATAATTCTCAAGGGAATTCTGGAGGATATGTCCCTATCTGGTTCTTGCTTGAATTATCGCTAATAATGCCATGATTACACTAAAGACAGGAACTATCTTAAGAATATGCAGAGCTATTTATTTAAAACTAGATGCCTGTTGCACGAAGAGTTTCGTGCAATAGGCCTTCCCTTCCCTTGGCTGCTGGCACCAGTTTTCCTCTGGCACCCGGGACCCAGGCCTTCGCTCTGGCTGGGCTCCGGCCAGAGCCCCCCGCAGCCGTCAGGCCTCCCGGCTCCGCTGATCCTGGGGCCGGGAGGCCTCGCGGGACCCCTCAGGGGATGTCTGACTGCCAGTTTAAGCCCATGAGGCCTCGCTGCTCGGCTGGCTTCGGGTACATTTGGCTTCGCTCCACCACTTGGAGCCTACATATGCAAATTAACCGCCATCTTTGTTCGCAGTTAATTTGCATATCGTCCTGATTAGCCAATGGGCAGCGTAGTGAAGGTACAGTCAATTACCCTTTTTGTCTTTTATTAGATAGGACTAGAAAATATAATCTCACCTGCCCTGTTTAGCCCTCCTTTTGTTCTCAAGTACAATAAAAAGTCCACCAAAAAGTGAACTGTACAACTGTTGCCACCTATAGGTGACAACTGTAGTATATGAATTTTATCATAATTCTGATGAAGCATACTATATGAAGGAAATGAAGCATAGTATATGAAGGAAATAAAGATGTTTTATGGAACCTACACAATCATCATCAAACATGAATCTTTCCTGGGTTACTAATATTGTTGTTGTTCTGTAATTCTTATTTTAGATGCTCCCCTTAAAGATAATATTGGTTGATATTTGTTTACTTATTTTCCAAGATAAAGTTAAAAACTTGGGGTCTGTAGGCAGACTGGCTCGGTCCAAGTCCAGACTCTACTATGTTCTGCTACATAGGTTTAAACAAGTTATTTAAGTTCCTCAAGCTTCGATTGCCTATAAATGGAGATACTAAACATATCTACCCATAGAATTGATGTGAGGATGAAAACAGATAATCCATGCAACATGCTTAGCAGAGAGTCTGCATAGAACAGGCACTAAATTAAATGTTAACTGTTATTACCATGATTAGTTTGCAAAGCAACTTTGCGCACAGTTGCTGCCAATTAATGAGCACTCTTTTGTTTTCTTTCAACAGACTAAATTATTAGCACATTACTGTTTGACTCAATCATTTTATATATTTTATATTTTAAATTTAAATATTATTTGACTTCAAATATTTAAAAGTACCTGCTATCTGACAAGACACTGTTGAGTCTAGTTTGGTATGTTCCTAATTGCCAGCAGGAAAGTAAGCTACTTTAGTGTTTTTATACCTAACTGGCAGGGCCACTGAAAAACCCAAGCCAACCAGGTGAGACTCTGCTGATGCCTATAGAGAAAGCTGAATCCATCATCAAGTGTCCATTGAGAATCTACTAATGACTTATCACTAGGTGAGGCCAGTGATTTTCATCCTTTTTCATCTCATGGCACACGTAAACTAATTACTAAAATTCTGTAGCACACACACAAAAAAATGTATTTTTTGCCAATCTGACAAAAAAAATAGATATAATTTTGATTTATTCACACTGGGTGGCTATTGTTGTGTTGGCTGTTGTCATTTTTTAATTTGACAATCTAAGAGAAAAGAGGTCAGTGCCTCTGACTAAACTAGAGGCCCAGTGCATGAAATTCATGCGGGGGGGAGGGGGGGGGAGTCCCTTAGACCGGCCTGCACCCTCTCCAATCTGGGATCCCTCAGGGGATGTCCAACTGCCAGTTTAGGCCCAATTCCTGTGGGATTGGCCCTAAACCGGCAGTCGGACATCCCTCTCACAATCCAGGACTGCTGGCTCCCAACTGCTCGCCTGCCTGCCTGCCTGATTGCCCCTAACCGCTACCGCCTACCAGCCCGATCACCCCCTAACCACTCCCCTGCCAGCCTGATCAACACCTAACTGCTCCCCTGCTGGCCCAATTGCCCCTAACTGCCCTCCCCTGCCGACCAGGTCACCCCTAACTGCCCTCCCCTGCCAGCCTGGTCCCCCCTAACTGCCCTCCCCTGCAGGTCTGGTCCACCCCAAATGCCCTCCCCTGCTGGCCTGAGCGCCCACAACTGCCCTCCTCTGCCAGCCATCTTGTGGCCACATGGGGGTGGCCATCTTGCGGCCACATGGTGGCGGCCATCTTGTGCAAGGGCATGATGGTAAATTTGCATATTACCTCTTTATTATATAAGATAGTCAGGTGTTGCATGTTTTAAAAATTCTTGCAGCACACAAGTTGAAAATCACTGGGGTAGGCATTTAGGGAAAAATCTGGCAGGGGGTCTGGTAGGACACAAACAAGAAATATAAAATATGATCTCTAGCTCAAAAGTCAATACAATGCAAAATTCCAATTTGGCTTAAATAGTAGGGTTTTTTTGTTATTATTGTTTCATTTTTATCTTAATATTAGAGCCTCGGCACTGGGCTGGGGGATTCCTCAACCTGGCCTGCGCCTTCTCACAGTCCAGAACCCCTCAGGGGATATCCGGCTGCTGTCTTAGGCCCGCTCCCCTAAGCCAGCAGGTGGACATCTCTCTCGCAGTCCAGGACCCCTAGCTCCTTACTGCCCGCCTGCTCACTGCTCCTTACCACTCAGCTCACTGCTCGTTAGTGCTGCCGCAGAGGCAGGAGAGGCTCCTGCTACCTCCATTGCACTTGCCAGCTGTGAGCCTGGCTTCTGGCTGAGCGGCGCTCCCACTATGGAAGCACACTGACCACCAGGGCTGAGCTCCTGCGTTGACGTCTGCCCCCTGGTGATCTGTGTGCATCATAGCAACCGGTCATTGTGGTCGTTCCACCATAACAGTAGCTTAGGCTTTTATTATATAGATAAACAAATAATTAAAAATCAAAGATTGTAAATATAAGCGAATACTGTTCTAGATTTATGGCATCACTTTAAAATCAAAAGATAAGGACCCACGTTTCTGGACAGCAGCTATAAGCTAAATTTAAGTACAGGAATATCTTGTTTTATTGCACTTCACAGATGTTGCATTTTTTTACAAATTGAAGGCAAGAGACTCCACCAGCAAAGAGATTATGACTCATTTTGTTGTGATAGTTTTGAACTGAACTCACAATATCCCACAGTGTTTACCTCTAGCTGCTCCTCCCTTTAAACTAGGCACCTGCTCATGGGCTGACCACAGTCCTCACCACTCCCTATCGCTCCCCAACACTGAGGCTGACTGCCAGTTGGCCCTCATTGTCACTCTTGTGCAGGAGAGAGATGAGTACAGAAATATTTTTTTTTACTATAAGAACTCTTGATGCCCGAGACTAGAGTTGCATCTTGACAGCCATTGTCCTGGTGTGCTAGAGTTCTCAGAGAGAATCTGCCGGTCTCGGTTCACTGGCGAGTGCAGTAAGTGCCCCCGGTAGTGCCCAGATCAGAAACATAGGGGGAATAAAGAACTCTTGTTGTAATCACCTTTCTTCAAAACTGAAAAAAAAAATACTGGGAAGACCATGTGATTTTTCTTACAGCCTATTTCCATCACCTTCCTGGCCAATGTAGGTGCTATATTTAATTGAATAATATTGCTATAATTAATTGAAGAAACAAACCTCCAAGCATAAAGCATTTAGAAAGCATGATGCATGCTTTGTGTCCAATAGGCAGCGAGTGTTTTAATGATAACTACATCTCTTTCCTCATCTCTACCTAATACATTGTTATACTTTTCACATCCTTTCCAAGACTACAAATTCTTTTAGGCTAGTGATTCTCAAATTTTAACATGTTTGAGAATCACCTGATGAGCTTGTTAAAATTTGGCTGAGCCTTAGCATTTCTGATGTAGGAAATCTGGGTGGGGTTAGAAATTTGCATTTCTAACAAGCTCTGAAGTTATACTGTTGTTGGCCTGGGGAACACAGTTTGAGAATCACTGTTCTAGAATAAGAACTCTGTCCTACTATTATTTCTTTATTGTACTATTGAGTATCTATTACTATGTGTCAGGACCTTAGGGTATTGTATTTCTAATATGTCAATCCTGAAATACGGGTGTGTCTTCTCACCATTTACACCTGAGGAAGCATGCTCCTGGGCACTGACCCAGCCCATGAAAGGGAAAACCTGAGTGAGATTCAGGCTCAAGTCTGTCTGCCTCCAGGGCCCAACTTGCCTCCACAAGATGTGATTTTATTCAGTTTTATATACTCAGTTTCAAAACCTTTCACCTGCCTCATTGTAGAATTTCTAATAAATGTTTATTGAATAAATTTGAGATCCACACTGACCAGAAATAGTCAGGGAAAATGCTTGTGGTTCTTGAATGAAGAAAAAGTGGGAAGATATTCAGGTGAGGAGAAAATCATATTGAATGCCCTTTATTTACCCACATTGAGTATAATCAAAGTACTTCCAACTTTCTCAATGTATTTTAGTATTGTACTATATAATTCTTTGTTTAAAAAGCCCAAAAATTGATGTGACATGAATAGGGACTTGCATAGAGTTAATCCTAACTCTGGAGCCACTCTTCCATAATCAGCTAGGAATCTATTCCTCAGCCCACCTATGGTTGCAAGGTAGCCACCTGACACTGAAAATTAGCTCTGTAAGCCATGCACCTGCACGCTGATAGTATAATAAGATAAGCACCACTTCAAGGATGATTTTTCAAGTATTCTCATAGAATTACGTCATTTTCCATAGCAGAGAGAGAAACTCTGAGCCTGCTCTTGGAATATTGAAGCATCCACTTCCGTACCTTTTTCAATTCTCTTTTCATTAAATATTTAACCTGTGATTATATAAAAAATAAAATGGCAATAAATAAGTACCTATCAATAAGAACCTTTAATATAAACAGATAAATGGTCTAAACAAAAGGAATAGGATAGCTGAATGGATTAGAAAACATGACCCAGGTATATGCTGTCTCTAAGAGACCCACCTCAGAACAAAAGTTCCACGCAGACTGAGAGTGAAGGGATATAAAAAATATTTCATGTCAATGGAAATGGAAAAAAAAAGAGGTGTAGCAATACTTACATTGACAAAATAGACTTTAAAACAAAGGCCATTACAGGAGACAAAGAATATCACTACATAATACTAAAGGGATTGATCCAACAAGAGAATATAACCCTGGTAAACATGGTAAACATATGTGCACCCAACATAGGAGCACCTAAATGTACTTTTAAAATCTTGGTGGACATTAATGGGGAGGCTGACAGCAAGCAATACAGTCATAGTAGGGGATTTTAACAACCCATTGTCATCATTGGATAGATCATCCAGACAGAAATAAACAAGGAGCCCTTGCCAGGGTAGTTCAGTTGGTTAGAGTGTCATCCCCATTACCAAGGTTGCAGATCCAATCCCCTGTCAGGACACATATTAGAATCAATGAGTGAATGCATAGATGGATGGAACAGGAGATTGATGTTTCCCCCCCCCCCTCTCTCTCTCTCTCAAATAAATTTTTAAAAAATCTACAAGACAACAACAATCTTAAACAACACATTGGATTGGATGGTTTAAATTGATATTTTCAGAACATTTCACCCCAAAGCAGCAGAATATACATTCTTCTCAAGTGCACATGGGATATGAGCAAAGATAGATCACATGTTAGGACACAAAATAAGTCTTAAGAAATTCAAGAAGATTGAAATCATATCAAGCATATTCTTTAAACGCAATGATATACTAGGTGTACTGGTTAATAATAGCAGATTTTGTAATCAAAGAAAACATGATGATTTCAAGAGAAACATCAAAAGTGCTTTATTCAAAAAATGTCCATTGCTACCTACACATTTCCCCCATCTTTCAAGTAATTTGTGGATACCATCCCAATAGAATTTTTCTTGTTTTGAGGCAAATCATTCAGAGACCCAATTTTCCACTTCTTCCTACGTTTTGAAGTGCTGCTCAGAAAGTGTGTGTGCCATCGATCGGAACAAGTGGTAATCTGAAGGAGCAAGGTCTGGTGAATACAGCGGGTGGGTTAATACTTCCCAGGCAAGATCTTTTAACATGTTTTTAACTGGTTTTGAATGTGTGATAGTGCGTCATCATGAAGCAAAATTACTTTGCTGTGTCTTCTGGCCCATTCTATTGGTTTTACGATCAAAGCGTGGTTCAAATTGATTGTTGTCAGTAGGGATCAGTATTAACCGTTTCACCTCGTGGTTCTCAACCTTCCTAATGCCACGACCCTTTACTACAGTTCCTCATGTTGTGGTGACCCCAACCATAAAATTATTTTCGTTGCTACTTCATAACTGTAATTTTGCTACTGTTATGAATCGTAATGTAAATATCTGATATGCAGGATGTATTTTCACGGGTCACGACCCACAGGTTGAGAACCACTGTAAGCTCATAATACACCACACCTTCCTGATCCCACCATACGCAGAGCATTGTCTTCTTTCCGAAGCGACTTGGCCTTGCAGTCATTGGTGGTGGTTGACCTGGATCAACCCATGATTTTATGCGTTTGGGATTCTCAAAATAAATCCACTTTTCATCGCATGTCACAATTCGATGCAAAAAAGACTTTCTTTCATGCCGTTGAAGCAACATTTTACTGATGACTTTTCGGTTTTCCATTTGTCTTTCATTCAGTTGATGTGGCACCCATATTCCTTCCTTTAAAATTTTTCACATAGCTTGTAAATGATCAGAAATTGTTTGCTGAGCAACGTTTAATCTTTCTGCAAGTTGTTTTTGAGTTTGACATGCATCTTCATTCAATAATGCTTCTAATGGTTGGTCTTCAAACTTTTTTGGTTGACCTGGACGTCTTTGTTATTCACATCGAAATCACCACTTTTAAAGCATTTAAACCAGCGTTCACAAGTATTTTGAGATGGAGCATGTTCATCATAGGCTTCCCAAAGTATTCAGTAGCACTTTTCTTCAAAATAAAGTAATGAATTAAAACTTCCCGGAAATGCACTTTTTGGGGGCATGAAATTCGACATTTTTAAGTGTGAAAATGTCTATGATGTTAACACCTTCAGAAAATTTGACATATGAAGTTTTGAAGCTTTTGTCAATACAATAAAATAGCATACATATCAAATCGCATATATATCAACATATGTGTAACTCCATCTATTGAAAAAAATCCACATTATTAACCAGTACACCTAGTAAAACCAGAAACCAACTACAGTTAAAAAACCAAAAAACAAAAAACAAACAAACAAACAAAAACCCTGAAAAACATTTAAACATACAGAGGTTAACTAGCATGTTATTAAACAATGAATGGGTTAACAATGAGGTCAAGGAAGAAATAAAAAATTATTGGAAACAAATGAAAATGAACATACCAACAACCCAAAATCCATAGACCACATCAAAAACAGTCCTGCGAGGGAAGTTCATAGCACTACAGGCCTTCCTCAAGAAGCAAGAAAAATCTCAAACAATCTAACTCTACACCTAAAGGAACTAGAAAAAGAACAATATATGAAGCCCAGAGTAAGTACAAGGAAGGAAATAATAAAGATCTGAGCAGAAACAAATGACACAGAAACTAAAAAAAAAAAAAAAAAAGATTACTGAAGCTAAGAGCTGATTACTTGAAAAGGTAGTAAACAAGATTGACGAAACCTTAACCAGACTCATCAGAAAAAAAGAGAGGACACAAATAAGTAAAATCAGAAATGAAAGGGGAGGTATAACAAACAACATCACAGAAATACAAAGATTGTAAAAAAAATATTATGAACAATTATATGCTAATAAATTGGACAACCTGGGTGAAATGGACATATACCTAGGAAAATACAAAAATACAATCATCCCAAACTGAATCAGGAAGAATCAGAAAACCTGATAGACTGATCTCAGCTAATGAAATTGAAGCAGTAATTTAAAAACTCCCAGTAAACATAAGTCCTGGACCAGATGGCTTCACAGACAAATTTTACTAAACATTTAAAGAAGAATTAACACATATTCTTCTCAAATTATTCCAAAAATTTCAAGAGGAGGGAAGACTTCCAAGTTCTTTTTACAAAGCCAGCATTATCCTAATTCCAAAACCAAATAAAGACATTACAGAGAAAGAAAAGTATAGGCCAATATCCCTGATGCACATAGATACTAAAATTCTCAAAAAATATTACCAGACTGGATCCAGCAACACATTAAAAAGATCATACACTATGACGAAGTGGCATTTATTCCAGGAAGGCAAGGTTGGCATAATATTTGCAGATCAATAAATGTGATACATCACATAAACAAAATGAAGGACAAAAATCACATGATCATGCCGAAACCGGTTTGGCTCGGTGGATAGAGCGTCGGCCTGCAGACTGAGGGGTCCCGGGTTCGATTCCGGTCAAGGGCATGTACCTGGGTTGCGGGCACATCCCTGGTGGGGGATGTGCAGGAGGCAGCTGGTCGATGTTTCTCTCTCATCGATGTTTCTAACTCTCTCCCTTCCTCTCTGTGAAAAATCAATAAAATATATATTTTTTTAAAAATCACATGATCATATCAATAGATGAGAAAAAAGCATTTGATGAAATCCAACACCCATTTATGATAAAATGCTTAGCAAAATGGGAATGGAGGAACATAACATAATAAAAGCCATATATGACAAACCTACAGCCAACATCATGCCCAGGTTTCAGCTTGACCTCTAGTAGGGGGCTTGAGGGAGGCAGCCAATCAATGATTCCCTCTCATCATTGATGTTTATATCTCTTTCCCTTTCCTTTCCTCTCTGAAATCAATAAAAAATATATATTTTAAAAAGTATAAACTCAAAATGGATAAAAGACTTAAATGCAAGTCGTGAAACCATAACAAATTCAAACTAAACATAGGCAGTAAAATCTCAGACATCTCTGGTAGCAATATTTTTACCGATATATCTCCTGGGGCAAGAAAACATGGGGAAAAAATGGAACCTCATCAAACTAAAAAGCTTTGCACAGCAAAAACAAACAAACATCAACAAAATGAAAAGGGAACTCACTGGGAGAACAAAAGAACATATTTGACAATGATACATTTGGTAAGGGATTAATTTTTTAAATATATAAAGAACTTATAGTATTCAACATCAAGAAGATAAACAATTCAATTTTAAAAATGGCAAAGGACCTGGATAGACATGTCTCCAAAGAGGACATACAGATGGCCAATAGACATATGAAAAAATGCTCAACATCACTAATCACAGCTGCCAGAATGAGATATCACTACAATGAGATATCACCTCACACCTGCCAGAATGGCTATCATCAATAAATCAACAAACAACAAGTGATGGTGAGGATGTAGAGTAAAGGGAACCCTCATATACTGCTGGTGGGAATGCAGACTGGTGCAGCCACTGTGGAAACAGTATGGAGTTTCCTCAAAAAATTAAAATATATATATGCCAAAACCGGTTTGGCTCAGTGGATAGAGCCTCGGCCTGCGGACTGAAAGGTCCCAGGTTCGATTCCGGTCAAGGGCATGTACCTGGGTTGCGGGCACATCCCCAGTGGGAGATGTGCAGGAGGCAGCTGGTCGATGTTTCTCTCTCATCGATGTTTCTGGCTCTCTGTCCCTCTCCCTTCCTCTCTGTAAAAAATCAATAAAAAATAAAAAAAAATAAAAAAATTAAAATATATTCCTCAATATATTCCCAGAAGTAGAATTGCTGGTTTAATGGAACTGCCTTTTGAACCAGCAATTCCACTTCTGGGAATATATTCTAAGAAACCCAAAACAGTAATTCAAAAGAATATATGCACCCCTATGTTCACTGCAGCATCATTTACAATAGCCAAGACCTGGAAACAGCCCAAGTGCCCATCAGTAGACTGTTGGATAAAGAAGCTGTGGTACATTTACACATGGAATACTATGTGGTCATAAAAAAGAATAAAATCCTATCTTTTCCAACAGGATGGGTGGACCTGGAGATTATTATGCCTAATTAAATAAACCAGTCAGGGAAAGACAAGTGTCATATGATTTCACTCATATGTGGAATCTAATGAACAAAATAAACTGACAAAATAGAAAGAGAGGCATGGATACATGAATAAACTGACAGCTGTCAGAGGGAGAAGGATTGGAGGACTGAATGAAAAAGGGTGAAGGAATGAGCCCCCAAAAAACCAAAACCAAACATATACATAATACCTAGAAAGACAACAGTGTGGTGATAGCCAGAGAGAAAGGAAGTGTGGGGGAGCCTGACCTGGGCAAAAGGTAGGATAATGGGGATGGAAATGAACTTTGCTTGGGGCGATAGTCACAAGATGCAGTGTGCAGGCGATGTTTTGTTTAGTTGGACAATTGAAACCTGTATGGTTTTGTGAACCAGTATCATCCCAATAAATTCAACTTAACAAATAAAAAATAAATAAAGTATTTAACATGCAAGAGTCATGGTCATTGGCTGTGTCTGTTTTCCCCTGAATCAGAAAGCAGTTTTCTCATTTCGCCTCTGTATGTCCATCGTGACAATGTGGGGATGGGCTGAGGAAACAAAGGGCACATGTGAGAGCCTTGGACAGCAGTGGCACAGAAGGGTTGGCAAGTTAAAGTGGAATATTTGGGTGGCAAAATGAAAAAATACAGGTCATCTCGTCCTTTATTACGTGAGAACATGGACGCCAGCCAGACCGGAATTGAAGGCCTGTTCTCTTTCACTTGCTTAGTGACCTTGGGCAAGTGACCCTGTCACTCTGAGCTTTGTTTCCCTCCTTAAAATGGGGATGTGGCACTTGCAGGTTTGTGAAAGGCTTGTAGATGAAATGTGTCCGGTGTCTTTTACAGATTGGGTGGTTAGTAAATGGTAGCTGTTGTCACCATCTCTGAACCCTGTCTGTACTTCTTCCTAGGTTAGGGTGGAATTTTTGTCCGAAAGAGGAAAAGGTGAGAAATGAGTTAGTAGCTCAGCCACCTCCACACTGTTGCTTTTGGCATCTGGACCTCCGTCTCTCCTCCTACGTCAGACCTTAGGAGCCACTTGAGCAGCTGAATATAGTGATGTTCATAGGGTTAACCTCCAATAATTACTAAATCTGACTGCCATGTTTTATAAAGTTCTAAAGACTACCATAACGTCCTAAAAATATCCCTGTTTAAACTGGTGTTACTAGAACCTCCTGGAGGGGTGTGGTTACTAAGGTACAGACTATTACCATGAATTTTAAGCCCTTGGGCCTTCTAGAATCTACTAGTATGCCCACTGGCCTGGAAATCTCTTTCAAATATCTTAAGACTGGTAAAGGGACCAAATACAAACATGGCAGTGCTTCTGATGAGTTTAACATATACTTAAATTTCTAGGCAATTTAAGGGATCATGTATTTCTGTTTGCTTGTTTGTTCTGTTTTTACATATAATCATAATTTCTGGCTGAAATTCAACCCCTGTCCATACTTAGCAACAGGATAACTAATACTATTTAGTAAGAAATGGGAGTAGTCTGAAACTTCGATTAAGAAAAATAAGGCACTTTACCTGAACAAATTTCAAATGGATCCATTTAAAATGAAACTAAATGGCACTTAACTGGTTTGCAAATTGGGACCTATTCATCTCAGGAAAAATGATTCAAGTCTTAATTTATCCCTAAAATTGGCTTTATTATTACATTTAATTATACTAGAAGCTTGTTACAGACTTGTAGCTTCTCTCTATCCCTTTAAACTGCACTTTATACAGACAATAATTGAATATTGGATAGAAGAACTTGATTTCCAAAGAAATATGTTTCTAATATTTTCCTCTTTTCATTGCAGAAATTGAAACAAGTTGAAGAAACAAAAGAGGATCCTGAGAATAGATTATCTAAAATTTCCCTGGAGTCGTTCAATAAATATAACAGCAATACTGTGATTTTATTAGAAAAAGAGAAGAACTCTCCGAACAGGGTTGAAGGACGAAAGGAAGAAAAGGAAAAAAATGAAGAGGCATCTTTGAGTAGCTCAGACCGGCCTGGGATAGACAATTTGGAATCTTTGAGTGATTCCTTATATGATAGCTTCTCTTCCTGTGCGAGTCAGGGTTCGAATGATGCATAAAGGACTTTTCCCCCCTCAGTGAGCTGGAAATGGAGCACTTAAGAAACGGAGGGTTGGGAGGGGCAGGTAGAGATGACAACAATAAACTATTACAATACCAGAGCCTGCGATTTCAGGTTCACAGCAAGCAACCCACTGGAGCTTTCTTCTCTGACAGAGCAATAAAGATAGATTCCATGTGCTGTGTTTCATAAGGATTAAAAGTAAACACACCCATGATACAGAAGTCTTAATTTTGCACTTTTTAAAAATATTTGTACAGAAGTTGTAAATTTTTTGGAAAAGAAATTATATTTGTAGCAAAAATAAATAAATGGAATCCGTGCCATGCTCTTGAAATGATGTACTAAGTCTTTTAGAAGTTGATGATAATATATTTTTTAAAATTCCAACTAAAGTTTTTGTCCACTTCATCATCCTAGTGCTTAAATTGTTTGTGGGTACACTCTGAAAACCTAAAACAGGGCCTGCAAAAACAAACAAACAAAAAACAAACAAAAAAAAGAGGCTAATTATAATCTCCAACTGCCAATCTTGATTTGATATAAACTTTAATTCTAGTGCAATTTCAAAATTGCTGCCAGAACTATTCAGGCTTAGTGATAAGTATAATTCTGCTTCTACTGAGAAGTGTAAAGAGTACTGAAGTGTGACACTGATCCGTGGGGATGCGTATCAGAAGTGACCTAATTCTATTTTCAATAGCAGATCTTTTCAAAAATTTCCTTACATCCTCCTCTACTTCCCTTCACTATGATGCGGAACATTTTGGTTGATTTTTATTTTCCAGCTCTTTTTATTAAAATCTGGGCAATCTAGAATGAAAGCAAATTTCTATTTACAATGTTCACTTTAAAAAAAATTAATGGTTGGTGCTATGAAAAATTCTTACTTTTTAATATCCTTTTTCTACAAAGTGTTTATATGTAAGGATACATTCTATTTTAAAAGTTATGTGTATTTTTTCTAGTTGTGAACTATTTATAATTGTTTTTGTACAGGAGCTTTGTAAACTAGGCATAATAGAAATATTTTTAGACTGTATAATTACTTTAGTACACACCTGTTTCTTTAAAGACTATTGTATGATCAGTGTTATGGGGTAAATTTGTGCAATTTGTTATATTTGAATTTTGTTGTCTTAAATGAAAATTATGTAACGTGTCATTCATTGTCTTTCAGACCTTTAAAAATTCTTTTGTTTCATTTCTGAATAAAAGTCCTATCACAACGAACCCGGGAAGGCTTAAAGGAACTTGTTCAAGGAGCCTTTGGCCCAGTGTAGTTGTTGGGATCTCACAGGTGCTCCCAGGATGAATTGCCCAAGGAATAAATAAACAGGCCCTCGCGCTCCCGAGATAGTAATTCAGCCAGTTGTCAGATCCCAGTCTGCCGGCAAAGGAGTACTGGTCAAAGCATTTCAGTCTCCCCAGGGGTTAACCGGCTAGAAGAGAAAGGAAGAGGGGGTGCAGAAGGCGAGGAGCGGAGGGAGATAGGGACTGCTCTGCAGAGGAATGACAAGAAAGTCCTGGAAGCCCGTTTCCAGCCCGCTCTGCCTGCCGGATGGGGAAATGAAAGATCCGCGTCCCGGCCTGCGAGAGCTCCTCCCGGAGGTGGCCGAGAAGGTGAAGAGCGGCAACGCTTCTGAAACTATTTCCACAGAAAGGGGTGCTCCCTAGGGATTTGGGGGGCGGGTGGGAACTGCGGGGTTGGGGGCGGGGGCACCGAGGCTCTCCCGTGCCACCTGCTGCAGGCTCCGCGGCGAGGGAGGTGGACGCGGCCGGCGCAGCCCCGCGGCATCCCCGGCGGTTCTCTAGGTGGGTCTCTGGAGCCGGAGAGGAAGAATGGGGGTGGGGAGGGAGCAGAGCAGCAGGACCGAGTGCGAGTGCGGGGCTGGGGAGGTGCAGCCCCGGGAGGACGCGGGAGCGTATTCCAATGGCCCACGGATCTGAGAACAGGAGGAAGCTTCCCGGCCCTTTGGGAGAAGGGGATAGAGCAACTCCCTTCTCCATTCCAATCTGCTTCCTAGTGGGAGGTCGCGGCAGTGGTCCTGGGCGGCCCTCTCCGGGGGCAGCGTCGCCGCACCCTCCCGCGGGGCGCGGAGGCAGCGGACAGGGGGGCTGCCTGGAGCTGGCGCGCCGGTCCGGGCAGGGCCCGCCACACCCGCCCGCCCGGCCGCAGCTGCAGCCGAGCCTGGGGATGACCCAGGGGCTACTCCGGGGGAAGAGGGCGCAGCTGCGCGCAACAGCCTGGGCGGCGGCAGGTGTGCAACTTTGCGGGCACTGGAGCGCGCTCCCACCCAGCTGGGAGGAACGGACCCGCCAGCCGCCGGGCCCTGGGCAGCCCCGGAGCGCCGAGGTCCCTTCCGGAGCGCAGTCTGCCGGCCCCATAGCGCAGGTCCCGCAGTCAGCGCCCTGCCCGTCCCCGACGCACCTGCTGCGCCCTTCTCCCGCTTCACCGAGCTCCCCCCCTCCTCCAGCCTCGGACAACTACACGCTCTCCCGGGGCCTCCCTGTCCTAGGGAGGTGCGGAGACTGGAGAGGGAGGCGAGAGGAGGGGGGTGGGGACGTGGAAAGACAGTCCCAGCCTTCCCCGCCCGCCACCCCCACCCCAACTCGGCAGCCGTCACGTGGTGCCTGGAGTGGGAGGTGAGGAGAAGAGGCTAGACTTTTTGGATGCTCGCTTCGCCAGTAGTTCCTTCAGTCTCAGCCGCCAACTCCGGGGACGCAGCGCCCCGCCCGAGAGAGCCGGCAAGAGGAGCAGCGACCGCAGCCCGGAGCCCCGAGCGGGCGATGCGGGCGCCGCTGGCGGCACCTGCGGCTCCTCTCGGCGGCGACGGTCGCCTCGGCGACAGCAGCGCGGGCCACCGAAGCTCCCGCAGCCACAGCCGCTGCGGCGCGGGCAGGACCCGCCGCGCTCGCCGCCGCCTCGGAGGCACCTGCCCGCTCCCGGCCCCGCGGCTCCGGGAGGATGTGGATCCTCGGCATCGCAGCCACGTTTTGCGGATTGTTCTTGCTTCCAGGTAAGGGGAGAGGCCGGCAGCCCAGGCAGGGGCGCGCACCGCGACCACCGCCGGCCCCGGGCTGCGCAGAGGCTGCCCCGCTGGAGTTCGGCGGCGGCTGGAGCCCAGAGGCACCGGGAGGGAAAGTCTCCGGGTCCTGCGCCGCTGGAGGAGAGAGGAGGCGGATTTGCAGGACTCGAGCTGCAGACGCTCCGTGCTCGGTGCTGGGTGCTCGGACTGCACTGTCTGAAGAAGCAGCGGGTAGCCCGGAGGGTCCGAGCTGTGCTGGGGCCTCCGCGAGGGAGAGACACGGATCGCCCCGGCCTCGCCAAGTTGTCAGGCATCTCTAGCAGCCCGTGGGAGTGGCGCCGCCGACAGGTGAAGGGCGCGCGGGGCAGTCTGTGGCGGGGCGTGCCCGGGGTGATTGTGTTGCTGCGACCCGGAGGGGCGAGCTTGGGAACCAGCTCAACTGCGCGGAAGCAGGGGAGTTAGGTCTAGTAGACAGAAAGCTCCTAGTCCCAGCGGAGCAGCCAGGCTGGAGCGGTGAGAGATGCCAAAACGTCTCGCTCCTTCTTTCCAGTGCGCGACCGTCTTCCGATTGCGCTCTGCAGAGCTGGGACCCCGGCCGGGGACCCTAACCCAGTGGGAGCCCTCGTAGCTGGGAAGAAAGGGCGTCGGATAGCGGCTAGGGGTGCCCGCCCGCGCGCACACAGGCCCCTCCAGGTGCCGCTGCGGGAACCGTCCCGGAGGAAGGCCGGGACTTGGGGCTCCAGGGCACTCGGTGTTCGGCACTTCCTTCCGGGTTCCCGGGAGGTTTCCTGGGCGTCTCCGAGCCATCGGAAAGCTGACTTCAAAAATTAGTAAAACTAAAAAGGCGTCTGCGAATGCAGTCACAAAGTAGTGATTAAGTCATTTGTAATCAATTAACAATTAGGCAAATC
The DNA here is from genome assembly GCF_028538775.1 of Myotis yumanensis. Taxonomy (NCBI): domain Eukaryota; kingdom Metazoa; phylum Chordata; class Mammalia; order Chiroptera; family Vespertilionidae; genus Myotis; species Myotis yumanensis. The sequence goes on from NW_027223759.1 coordinate 79,101,195, forward strand.
CTTCAGCGTAGCCTGGAGCTGACGCTCGTCTCTGGGGCTATGCGGGCGCGCGGGTGCAAGTCCCCCTTGCAACTTGCGCGTGGGAAGGCCAGGTGTGTTGCTGTTCCCGCTGTTTGTGCGGAGCTGGGGGCAGGTGTAGCGAGCAGACCTCCGCTTCATCCTTCAGGACCCTGGACGCCCTGCCGCCCCCTGCCGGCTTCAGCCACGTCGGCTTTACTTGGAAACCCTGCTGCGGGGAGCACCCGGGCGGCTGGATGGGCAGGGGAGGGTCCTGGTACCCCCGGGATCTTTGCAGGGGCTGGATCTGAACCCCCTGCGTCTGTCCCGCAGGCTTTGCGCTGCAGATCCAGTGCTACCAGTGTGAAGAGTTCCAGCTGAACAACGACTGCTCCTCCCCGGAGTTCATCGTGAACTGCACGGTGAACGTCCAGGACATGTGTCAGAAAGAAGTGATGGAGCAAAGTGCGGGTAAGATCCCGCAGCTCTCCTCCCCTCCCAGCCTGGGCCGCTGTGGGTGAGGGAGCCACTAAATTACAGGAAAGGGGACTGACTTTGATTCATGCCTACACGCTGGTTATCACAGATTTACTTTCACAGTGCTGGGAAAATGAAGAGTTCCAAGTTACTTTAATCTCATTAGGCTTAATTACCAGGGCTTCTCCTCCAGGGACTCGGGGCGGGAAGTGCATTTAATGAGTGGCTCTCCTCTTTTTATTTACTCCCCTCACCTCCCTCTGCTAACAGCTGATCAGGAGGCTGGAGAATATATGGATAACCAGCTCTGCTTGGACAACCAGGCAGTGCCCTGTGCTCAGTGTCAGCCTGAAATATGAAGCTAGTTGAAGTTCCCAGAGGTCAGAGCTTGAAAAATGTGTTATGTCATAGAGCCACGCGTATTTCTCTGAGGAACACTACAGGGTCTTCATTCAATTTTAGAACTAGCGCATCACACCAGGCACAGATTGCCAAGAGCTTTCGAAGGAATGCGGTTCCCAGCCCCACGGGCTTAGTGGCTGGCTGGCTGGCTGGTGGATGAGAGGGCCTGGGCATTATGTGAGGGAAGAAGGGGGTCTTGGGAGAGGAAACCTCCTTGTTCACTCCAGCTGATCAGTCTTCTCACTGAGGTGGACTCCCCAGCTCCTCCCAGCATTCTTATCAGAAATCAAAGCCCCTAAAAGTGCAACTGGAACTTTGGGGAGATGGGTGGAACTCTAGCTTCACTTCCAAGGTCAAACTCATAGACAAAATTTGCCATGTTAAGAATATTGAGAAAATGGGAAATAGCATCTGTTGGGGGGAGAGCCCCCAAAGTCTCAATTCAGGATCAGTTCTGAAAAACTGACATGTAGCCTTATTCAAATTCCTAAGAGCTTTAATAACTTACCTACCCGAGAAAGCCACTGCTCCAGTGGTGGCCGGCCTGGACGAGTCCACCCAGGACAGGGTCTCTAGGGGGTTAATAGTAAACCCATGGGGTGGGAAGTCATGTAGACTCCAGAAAGGACAATGGATTCCGCAGTTAACAGATACCATCAGGCAGTTAGCACACTCTATGCATCCACTAGGCTCCTTCCTGGAGCCTGACCTTTATCTCTGGGTGTCTTCCCCGTTTCTGGTAGTCATCCATGCCTGAGGCTACAGAAAGTTAAGAGTTAAACAGAGTCCAACATTTCCCAGATACCTTTGCTGCTGGAGCCCTACAGCATCCTGTGGTGAATGCTGCTGAGTGAACCAGAGCCCTGCTCCTCTTTGGTTTGCTGAACTGCACTGCCCACAGAGCCTGAAGAAGGGATTGAACCATCAAATGACCTTCTTTAAAAAAAAAAAAAATGAATTTATAGGGGTGACATTGGTTAACAAAATTATACAGATTTCCATAGCGCCTATTGTGGGGACCCCAGTCTTATGAGAGTTCAAGCCACTGCTCTGGGAGACATTCCAGTCCAGTGGGAGAAACCCAGTTTCTAATTAGCGTGGAGGACTTAAAAAAAATTATACAGGTTTCAGGTATACAATTCTACAATACATCATCTCTATATTGCATTGTGTGTTTACCACCCCAAGTCAGATGTCCTTCCATCATCATTTATACCCACTTTACCTCCTCCTATTCCCCCCACACACCCCCTTCCCTCTGGCAATCATCAGTTAAATGATCTCCTTAACCAACTGGCAAGTTAAAGCAAGGGCTGTAGTTCTTAAGCCAGCGCCTTGGAAAAGTAATGTCTTCTCGGAGAAGGGCCTGCAAATGCCTTGTTGCTAACTGCAGTTATTTGGAGAGCAGATGGCTCCTCACTGTGCTATGATTTGGTGGCTGTGTGGTGTTAAAGGCTGTTCTTTATAGGTCCTTACTGGTCTAGGTCTGGATTCTTGCTGCCAAAATCCCTCTTCTGGGAAATCTGAAGTCTATTTGCTCACAAGAATAACCTGTCCCGAGATAAGCAGTATGCATGGCTTTGTCATATGGGATTCTGGCTGTTGAAAAAGTAAAAGAGAACAAAACTTAGTGATGATCCTTTAGTCAAGATTGAAAAAGATGATTTCGACAAGCTGCTTCTTCTCTACATGTTTCGTTCCCGAGCACTGCACCTGAGCAAAAGTTACTGCCCTTCTGCCAAAGGGGCTGCTGTGATGTGAATCGGGGTCCCTCTGAACACTCTGTCACTTTAGAATATGTGCAGCTTTCTTCCGGGCAGTAGGTTAGAGCCAGCAAAAGGGGCGCTGTGCTGTGGACACATTAGGAACTTCAGACTCCTCGAGGCCGCTGCTTACCTGGGTCTCATGTTTTATAAACCTGGGGTCTGGTGGAGATAAGGAGAGAGCTATGCCAGAAGTGGTGTCCTTTTTTGAAGAGAAATTTCTTCCTCTCTAAAAGTATGCCTAAGATGAAAAGCACACATCATTTCAATGTGCTGTGTGTCATTGACTTCATTCTCTTCTCCAAGCCACACTGTAAAAAAGGTCTAGCAGGCATTGTAACACCCACTTATCCACAGACAACTGCAGCACAGACAGTGGCAAGTGGCTGACCTGAAGTTGCTATTAGTTTGGTCAAGATGAACACCTTATCTCCAAACCAGGTTCCTCTGGCCATATGTCCTAGGCCCAGGGGGGACAGAGATGGAAGTGATAAGGTAGTCTCATTTGTGAAGGCTGAGAAACAGTTGATGGGCATGAAGGAAAAAACAGTTATGAGGGGAAGGATGGGAGTCCTGTGCACGTGGAAACAGGGCGTTTCAGAGCCTGAATTCAATAAAAAGCAGACAAATACATGTTCCTGAATCAGAAGAGCGATGTTCGGGGGGTAGGAGGGGGGTTGGTAATTCAAAGCACTTCCATTTTCATCTCCAGGTAATTGTTAGAGACCAATCAATTAAGTGACTATTAATTCTCCTCTTGTTGGTACCGATGGAGAGGCAACCATTGCTGATTGTTAAGTGACCGCAGTGTAGTACAATCATGGAGGGCTGTCTTCTGGGTGTTGCTCAGGGCTCCCAGCTCTACCTTCAGGCTCCGCGCTCTACTTGGAGTATTTCATGCAGTCTAGTGGTCAGGCCTCTTCGGAAGCCCTTGCTTCCCGAGGCCACAACCCACCAGCATTCAATTCTACTGCAGGGCCAACTTCTCAAATCTGGAGAAAATAATGCCTGCTGAATGATACTATTAGGAATCAGAGTCAGAATGTTTGTTTGCTTGATCAGTAACATATATTGTGCTGTTAGAGCTGAAAGGGCCCCCTGTCTCACAGTAAAGGGTGCACGGAGGAATCTACTGGGACTTTTATTCAAATCCACATGCTTGGGCCCTCCCCTACCCCTCCTGCCTGCCCCCCCCCCCCCCCGTCCCCCACAAGAAGCCAGTTCCCTAAGTCTGTGGCATAGCTGGCCATGGGTCTTCCATAAACTCCCCAAGTGACCCTGAGGTGCCCTAAGTTGTGCACTGCTGATCTGGAGCATACTTTAGTGTTACAGGGGAGGAAAGCAAGGGCCAGAAAAGTTAGGTGTCCGATCCAAGTACCCCAGCCAACTGTTATGAAAAGGCACCTGCTTCCTCAGCCTGCACCTTATATAGTAAAATATGCTGCCAGGTTTGCCTGCAAAGTTCAAGGAGGCAAAGTGCTGAAGACTCAGACAGCTCTCATGTCTGCCCGATTCACCTGAACAGGCATAGCGAACAAACTGAGTGGACAGGCCACAAAGTGGATATTGAAAGAATAGGAGGACCCAGCAAAGGATTTTCAGCTTGAGTGTCATGTGGACTGGCATTTTTCGCATGTACTACAGAAAAAGCAGAGTTTTAAATGGACTACGAGATTTTAATGAACCAAGCAAGTTTGACATTAAACAGTAATGAAAGACATACTCTTTCCAAAAAATACCAGCAATGCAATATGCCCAGGCATTCAGTTAGTCCTTTCTGGATTAAGTCTGCAAACTCAGCTCTTTGAGTTTTGAGGCAGGTACATTTAGTTTTCAGTTGGGAAATACATTTAAAATTAACCTTTACCTATTCCCCAGGGTGCCGTTCCTATTAGGTGCTGAGACTTATTTTCCACCACTCTATCCCCTTGGCCATTTCCGGAGCAATAATTCCCAGCTGTGGGGAAGGGACCTTTGGTGCTGCCTCTTCCATAGTCCTTACTAATTGATATTTAAATGTTTGCATAAGGAATGCCTTGCTCTCACTAGCTCTCTGTAATGAGTTAGCAACTACTTACCATCACCCTTGAGAGTGACATTTCTTTTGCTCTTGCTTTTTACTGCACTCTGAAAAGTATTTCACATATTGATTTTCATTTCAGAATAGGAGCTCCCCACCCCATTTGAATTGTTACAACCAGGGTGTAAAGAATGTGAATTTGCATTTGTTTGACAGTGCAATCTTGTAATTAGAGTTTTTCCTCTTGACTAGATACAGTGAAGGGGGCATAATTTAATTTTTATAGACTAACCAATTTCTGCCCTTAGTAAAATATAGCTCTGTCAGTGAGCAAAATGTTACAGGTTCTCCAAAACCTTATTTAAAAGTTAAATGCAGTATATTGAGAGAAAGTTCATGGTCTGAATCAGTAACCTAATCGATCTCTTCACCCATCCTCTGCAACATGCATTAATCTATTTGTCTGTTTTGCAATACAAGAGTTACTGATTTATATGCCATGTTGCATCTGCATTATGGCTGTATAAGCAATGGCGATTTTCCTTTTGGATTACTTAGTTGCTCATTCAGTTGGGTAGGGAGAGCTCCATGCCTTGGATAGGTTAATTTGATGCCTTATTTTCTCATAAACTAAATAAAAGATGGCAAGTGAGGACTCTAAAAGAATCAGTCATCCACTCATGGAAAGATAACCATGGCCTATGTTTTCTTAAGTCTATGCTCTGCTTAATTTCACCAAAATATAAGTATTAGGCTGTAGCTTGTCATTGGGGTGAGCCAGTTCTGCTAATCAGTATTATATCGCAGTCCCTTGACACCTGCTCTTTTCCAGGTGTGCACCTGCACCCATGCACACACATCATACCTATGATTGTATGTATATTGTTACATTTTTGCCTGTACAGATGCTTTTCAACTTACGATGGGGTTAGTTCTGATAAACCCATTATAAGTTAAAAATATTCTTAAGCTGGAAATGCATTTCATGCACCTCAGCTACCAAACATCATAGCTTACCTACTTGTTTTCTACAGAATGCATATTGCTCTCACACTATCAAAAGCAGAAAAATCATAAGTTGAACCAGTACAAGTTGGGGACTGACCATCTGTAAATATCTGCACACGCACATATAATTCTTGTAAGAAAACTGAAAATGTGAAGTCCCCCTTCTTTACAGATGTTCAGGATGTTAATTACTGATCCCTGTTGTGTTATAGCAGGAAGGCGCTTTCTAACAGCTGCCTTTCCCAGAACCATTTTGTTAGGATCACCTTGATCTCTGTTCATCTTCCAGGGCCCCGTCTGCCCTGTATCCCTCCTTCTCCTCTCAGTGCTCTCCTCATCTCCCCATTAGACATCTCACTTCCATTTTTCATGCTCTTCCCCTCCAAACCATTTTGAATCAGTCAAAAGGGTATAGACCAGTGATGACGAACCTATGACACGCGTGTCAGCGGTGACACACGAACTCATTTTTTTGGTTGATTTTTCTTTGTTAAATGGCATTTAAATATATAAAATAAATATCAAAAATATAAGTCTTTATTTACTATGGTTGCAAATATCAAAAAATTTCTATATGTGACACGGCACCAGAGTTAAGTTAGGGTTTTTCAAAATGCTGACACGCTGAGCTCAAAAGGTTTGCTATCACTGGTATAGACTATGCTCTAAGAATAAAGTGAAAAAACAAAGATAAAATTTTTTTGCCATATTTTAACTTTACCAAGACGACTTCAACAGGTTAAAAAACTTTGAAGAAGATTCAGATGTCAGGAAACATACCTTCGTGTATTAACATCAGCCCTGCTAGAAAGGTTTCAGTGTCGACTTCAATAAAGTTATGGATCACACAGGGAAAGGTTCTGTACAGTGAATGTCAATATCACTTCCTCCTTTCTGGTGGGACACAACACCTCCCTCTCCGGGGCAAGGCATTTTCCAATGAGTTGCTCCCTTCGTTTTGGAAAAGCATCCATCTTTCATGCAGAGGGCATGGCTGGCGTCTGAGGCAGCATTTGCAGGGTGAACGTCAAATGTATGTCAAATGTATCTAGTCCCTTGGGCTCTCCAGTAAGTGGAGCATTTGTTTGTGTTAACTTTCCAGCTGAACAAGCCACCAGAGATGACCTGGCATCTCCAGAGATGAACCCTTTGAAGATTGATCCGATCCGGATCTCCCCTAACACTAATTTCTCCCACCAAAACTTCATGAAAGCTTCCCTCATTGATGGTTTTCCTAATGAGTTTAAACAGAGAGGCTTCAAAGCGAGGGTTTTCTCCCGAGAGAAAAGTGAAACGAAGGATGAAAACAAAACTGACACTGTTTCCTTTGAACTTTGTAAAGGAAACCTGCTTCCCTTATATATTCCTGGCACCAAAAGATCTGAATCTACAGTTGAGTTCCTCTGCCTCCCTGCCTCTCCCTTTTTTCCCTTTCATACCTCTGGAATGATTGACTGACTTAGGCTCTAGCAAACCTGGCAAAGTTTTATTAGCACACGGTGCAGAAGGCTTCAGCACCCAGCCCTGCTTTTAGTTGTCAGTTGGAAAGGGTATTGCGCTTCATTAGGGAAGAAAGCACTCAGTCCCGGCTTCCCATGCTTGGTAACTTTGAAGAGGTTACTTAAGGTCCCCAAGGGCCCAGCTTCCCCAACCCCCACCCCCTAGATAATGCAGAGGCAGGCCATCTGTTTTCTTGTGAGATACAGAGAGACAGTGAGAAATAACCATCTGAAGGAATTAATCCTCACCAGGGCCTGCTCCGGCCACCATCCTCCTGCCTCAGAAGGCTGGCCCACAGCCTCCTGAGTCACTCTGCACACCACTTCCCGTCTCTCACACTGAAGGAGTCCTCAAATTCAGCCTCGATTCCTTATAGTATGATCCTCATAGCTGTCCTAGAAGGTTCACAGCGAGACAGTATCCTCACTTGATGGTTGGTGAATCTGAGACGCAGAGAGGTTCAGCAATTGGCTCAAGACCACACAGCCAGTGGGACTGAAATTCAAACCCTCCCCTGTCCCCAGGAGTTTTTCAATCATTATAATGACATTCTGTATATTTTTCTTTTTGCATTTTTAATAACAATTTTATTGAGATACCAGAGGCCCAGTGCACGACATTCATGCACTGGCAGGAAGAGGGGGGTCCCTCAGCCCGGCCTGTGCCCTCTCGAAGTCTGGGTCCCCTTGGGGGATGTCCGCTTGCTGGATTAGGCCCACTCCCCACTTCTGGCTGAGGCACACTGACCACCAGAGGGCAGTTCCTGCATTGAGCACCTGCCCCCTAGTGGTCAGTGCGCATCATAGCAATTGGTCGTTCTGCGGTTAGGTCTGTTTGCATATTAGCCTTTTATTATATAGGATAATCTTCTTAGTGTGAACAATTCAGTGGTTTTAAATATACTTAAAATTGTGAATATAATTGAATTGCAGATATATTTCTAATGACAGAATATTTTTCCTTTGCCCAGAATGAACCCCTGTGCCTGTTAGCAGTGTACTGTCTGTCTCTGTGGATTTGCCTATTCTGGATGTTTCAGATAAATGGAATCAGACAGTATGTGGTCTCTATGACTGATTTTCACTGAAGATAACATTTTCAAGGCTCATCCATTTCACTTCCCATTTTGAGATGTATCCTTCCTTTTGCTTGTGCAGGGATCTGGAGAGAAAAACTTAGGTTTGGCAAATCCCCGAATTAGGGAGTGGGGGAGGGATGGGGCATGCTGTGAGCCTTGGGACTGCATTGACTAATTAGCCAATTTGTTGAGTTAGACTAAAAACTTGTGCCAAGAGCAAGTCATTCCAGTGAGCTGAATGGAATTTGTGTTCATCAAGCATCTGCTTTGTGCCAAGCAGTGGGCTTCCGTCCATTGCCTCTTCCTCCACTGCCATGTATTAAAGAGTTCATGTGCTTTTCAATGAAGCGATCTTGAATTGGTTTATGTGAACCACAAGAATCCTCAGATACCTGGATGGGTTAGTCCTGATTCCTGAAGCTCTTATCAGTGATCTCAGCTGCCCATCCCTACATCTGGCCTCACTTGTAGGCCACAGCCCTCAAGAATGATTTACAATAGCCAAGATATGGAAACAATTCAGTGTCCATCAATAGATGAGTGGATAAAAAGGCAGTGGTACATATATAGAATGGAGTATTACTTGGCCATAAAAAAGAATGAAAACTTACCATTTGTGACTGCATGGGTGGACTAACTAGAGGGTATTATGCTAAGTGAAATAAGTCAGTCATAGACAAATATCATATGATTACAATTACACGTGGAATGTAAAGAACAAAATAAATGAACAAACAAAACAGAAACAAACTCATAGACACAGAGAACAAACAGACTGGCACTTGCCAGGAGGGAAGGGGATTGGGGGACTGGGTGAAAGAGATGAAGGAATTAGGAAGTACAGATTGGTAGTTACAAAATAGTCATAGGGATGTAAGGTACCATATAGGGAATATAATCAATAATATTGGAATAGCTGAGTATCAACCTGTGGGGGACATGCAGGAGGCAGCCTATCAATGACTCTCATCATTGATGTTTCTGTCCCTCCCTCTCCCTTCCTCTATCTGAAATCAATAAAAAACATATTAAAATAATAATATTGTAATAACTATGATGCCAGAAAATATCAGCGGTGGAGAATCACTTTGTAAAGTGTATGATTGTCTAATCACTATGCTGTGGTTAGTACAAAATAATATTGAAAGTAAAAAAAAAAGAAAATCATGCACCTCTTAGTCTAGGAGAGACTTAATTTACAACTTTACAGATGAGAAGGCCGTGGTGCAGAGAGGACTTTTCTTTCCTGAGGCTAATCGTCATGATCAGTCCATTTGTTTCTTCCCTTGAGAAGGCTGAGAGTGGGACAGGTGCAGAGGGATTCCGGGGAGAGGTTTTTGTTAAGGAGATATGATTCAGGCACACGTTGGTCATCTACACTGAGTACTCAATGAGGACAAGTCCAGCCTTTTTGTGCCAAACCAAATCCTTGATTACGACCTTTATGCAGGCAGAACTCTTTACTCCTCTAGAATTGGGAAATCTCTTCTTTGTAATTCTCTTTTTTTAAAACTAAGCTGATTCTTCCTTACCTTGTAGTTTTCATTGTGGTAGAAGGGATTGTATTATGGGGCCAGGACAAGCGCAGGTAAAAGCGTATTTCCTTCCCCACACTCCACAAAAGGCCTTATCTATAACTTAGGAGTCTCAGTCAAATCTGCGATGAATCAGCTTGTAACGAAACAAAAGAATTGTATACTAGGGGCCCAGTGCACAAATGCATGCACGTTGAAAGGAACTGTGGGCCATGAGGCTGTGGTGGGCTCAGGGTCAGGTCTCAGCCTATCCTCCGTGCCCCCGCCCAACCCTCTCACCATGGCCCCCAGTACCCTGTCTGCCAGCAGCCCCATCCCCCCTGCCTCAGCTCCCATGCGCTGATGGTGCCACCCGCTCGCACCCGCTAACAGATGGCCCCTCAGGAGCAGGGGGAGGTGGAGAAGCCCTCGGGCGATCGGGGCCTGCAGCCGCTCGCCCTGATGACAGCGACTGGTGCCCCCACTCACCTACTCCACCATCTTGCTGTGGCCAACACCTGCCATGTTCTGCTCTCTGCTGCCTGCTGCTGACGCCTGCCATGTTCCACGTGTGCCCTCTGGTGGTCAGCGCACGTCATTGTGACCGGTTGTTCAGTTCCACTGTTTGGTCTATTTGCATATTTGGGTTTTATATATATAGATGCCATTTATTCTTGCTTTCCAGTAAACTGTGGACTGTGGCTACGTTGTGATTCAGAAACTGTTTTCATTGGCCAGAGCTCTAGGGCAGCGACTTTCAACTGGTGTGCCGCAAGAATTTTTAAAACATGCAATACCTGACTATTTAGTCAGGGGCACTGACCTCTTCCCCTTAGATTTCCAAATTAAAAAAATGACAACAGCCAACACAATAGCTGTCCGGTGTGAATGGATCAAAAGTATACTTATTTTTTGTCAGATTGACAAAATATAGAATATATTTTTTGGTGTGCCGCAGAATTTTAGTAATGAGTTTATGTGTGCTATGAGATGAAAAGGGTTGGAAATTGCTGCTAAGGGGCATGTTATCTTATTAATAAATTGCTTTCAACTTTCTGATTGTCTCTAACAGCTCAAAGCAAAGCAGGAGATGAACTGAATTAAATGCTGTAGGTAAGGTAAAACCATAGAGATCATAATAAATTGCTTTTTTTTGGGGGGGGGGGGAGAATAAAAAAGAGTAAAGCCCCGATGTTTCAAGGTGTTGGTTCAGCTTTATGACTTTGCAAAGCAGGAGAGTGATCCAGATGCAAAAGTGATGGAGTGCTGTATTATTTTAAGGAAGTTGTGGTCCTTGGTCCAGTGGTTTTCATTTCTCACTGGACATGGACAATAGCTTTTTATGTTTTTCTATTTCTTGGGCTTGTTCGGGAGAGCAGAGGGACTGGAGACAGCGCCGGAGGCGGTGGCGCCAGGCGCTGCTCAGCCCAGAGTCAGTGTGTGCGGTGTTCGGCGCGAATACAAATGTGCAGCGCAGGTCCGCCCTGAGAAGAGGCTTCTTCGGAGCATCCGCGAAGCAGGCGTGTTACTTGACGCAGGGTGATGCGTTTCAGGCCCTGTTTTACTGTCTATGCAGAAACTAACAAACCACTTGGGTTTCCCGGTCTCTCTCGGAGAATCTGTTCATAAACAAGAGGCTGACTAGTTTCCACCCAGGGAAGGCCTCCAAGTGAGGAGTCCAGGGGATCTGGGCTTCAAAGCCAGCCCGGGGTCCTTTGGGGAATTGCGCTGCCTTAAGAGGCAGAGGCAGAGCATGAGAGAGGCGCCTGGAGAGCGAAGCGTCAGCTAACTGTCTTTGAAAGGCAGGGCAGCTTTCTACCCCACCTGCCACTGGCTGTTGGAAGGGAAAGAAGAAGAAAGCGAGTCAGAGGGGTCGTTTTCCCTAAGAGTGGGTTAAACTCCAAAGAGACAGTCAAGCCCTGTGGAACCCGAGTCCCATCGGGGCCCTGCTTACCTGCGTGAGCGAAGCGGCATTGCTAGACCTGACCTTCCTGGTGTAGGCGACAGTGACGGCAGGATGACAGAAGGACGTTCTGACAGTGCTGTCTGCTCAGTGTTCTCCGGCCAGCACTTGGCTGGGCCCGATCCTACCAGTGTTTAAGCACATTTTTCCGAATTTCCTTCATCGGAGTTCATTCATGCTCTTCATTTCTCTACACCGACCCCTGAAAGGACACTATGCCCATCTCTCTCTCTCTCTCTCTCTCTCTCTCTCTCTCTCTATCTATCTCTCAGTCTTCCTCCCCCTTTTTACATCCTCCCTGTCATTCACACATGCAAACATGCATACACACACACACACACACACACACATGCACACGCATATGATGACCACTCACTGATATATAGACCCTCAAAAAATATTTGCTGAATGAGTATATTTGAATAAAAATTAAAGCTAAACAGATATATCAGCAATTTAAAAATATTATATCAGAAATGAAGGAGCTTAAATCTCTAGCATAAGAAGAAAATAGAAAAGATATTAGTTTAATATACCTTTTCCTTCCTAAACTAGAAACAGCCAACTAATCCCTATAAGTAACAATTGTCATTTGAGAACAGCTCGGAAGTGTAATCCTCCAGCTTTCCTATTTGTCAGCTTGCCTTCAAACTGGTCTGCCCGTGCTTCTGACGAGGAGTGTTTTCTGGAAACACACACACACCCCAAGCTAACTTGGGAGTCATGCTAACTGGGGGACGGGTCACCACCCAGCCAATCCTATCAGCTGACAGTTTGGCGTTTTTAATCCTCACCCTATAATATGTTTACTGATTTGGAGAGAGAGGAAGAAGTGAGAGAAAATCATCTATTTGTTGCCTCCCATATGCACCCCGACTTGGCATAGAACCCGCAACCTAGGTATGTGACTGGGAATTGAACCCCCAGCCTGTTGGTGTACAGGACAACGCTCCAACCAACTGAGGCACCCAGCCAGGGCTCCGCTGATGGGTTGTTATTTGGAGCTCTCTTTGACCCACCTGGGTCATGAATTCCCTTCAGAAGAAAGAAGCCTCCCCCAACCCCCAGTGATAGTTCCCTAGCAAACCTGGGCCTCTCCCATGCATGAGATGCGAGTTGAGAACAGATGGACACATTCCATAACAGAGAGGCAGCCCAGACTTTGCACTGCAAATGTGCTTCCAGCCCATTTGGTTTGGGCAAACTAAACCACAGAGGGACTGGGGGGAAAGACTGTTTTTGCTCTCCTACTGCCCGTCTTGCACTTACACTGTTTTGCTGAACTGTAAGACTCCACTCATTGCTTGAATTCTCGCCCTGCTTATTGAATACCGTTAGTGCCACTGTCATCACACCCAGGTGCCGGTCTCATGTGGAAGCCACAGGAGCTCTGGCTGCAGTGGCTCCTGGGCATCAAGGCGCATGTGGTCTGTCCCCTTCCTTAGGGTATGGGGCCTGTCTCCTTCCTTAGTCTATGGGGCCTGGTTTCCAAAGAGGAGTAACCAGCTCCCAAATTCTGTTACGTTATTGCCTCCACCCTAGACCTCACTTTGTGTCACGTAAGAATGGTTTTGCTGCAAGTAACAGGGACTTAAACCATAAGACATTTATTGTTTGCCTAATAAGTTAGTCCAGAAGTAGGTGGCCTTGGGGTTATTCTCACAGCTCAGAGATGTCATCAAAGACCTAGGCTCTCACCATTTTCCTACTCACTCCCCTAAGCACGTTGGCTTTTTATCTACTGGCTTGTTGCCGGTTGGTAACAAGGTAGCTGCTTATATTCCCATTAAAGGGAAGGGGCAGCACCAAGGAGCTGTTCTCTTCAGCTTTTCCTTTTATAAGAGAACGAAGCTCTCCCAAAGTCCCCCAAGCAAATTCTGCCTACCTTTCATTGGTCGGAACGTCATCTCGTGGCCACTACTTGCTGTAAGGATGAAGGCAAATGGTGGCTGTGGGTGGCCCCCTGTCAGTGTTTGCAAAATCACCTTGTGAGAAGTCCCTGCTCAAAATTGGAAAATTCCAGCACAGTGCTTCCAGGGGCCCCTAGAGAAAGAACGGGGGAGATTCAGTGTCCCGAACATCACCTGCCCTTTTGCCTAAAATGAACACCAAATCCTTCATCATAAATCACTGTCACAATTTGAAAGGGAAAGGAACTCATGTACTAGCGAGTTGAGTCAAGATGTACATGACATTCTAGAATTTTGATTCACTGATACTGGGACATAAGTCTAACTACATTTTAGTGTGCGGATATTTTCTGTAGATAAGAATGCCATGTTCACGGTGACAAATACAAGGGTGTTTCGGGTTAAATGCTTAGATATTCTCTGCTCATCCCATCTGGAGCCATTATGCAACCAAGAACTCAATTTTTCCTACATTTGGGTGAATTTGTATGCAAGAAACTGTTGATGAATCTTTGTGCCTCACTATGTAAATCTTACCACTTCGGAACAATGATCTGAAAGACTCCAAGGTTAAAAATGCAAGAGCAGTTTCATAAATCATTGAAGGGCCCTGTTAATGCTGAGATAATGAGTCATAAATATCTATTCCCTCCATCCCCTGTGGCAAACTGGGGGACAAAGACACCGGCCGAGGAAAAGCAAGTGACGGTGCAGAAACCTGTCTGGCTCAGAAAATTTTAAATGAGCAGAGAAGTCCACATCTAATGCAAAACGAAAGTAAAACTAACAATTGGCCTCGTGCATTATGGCTTGGTTGTTTGCTTGCCATAATTAAGTTGGCATCCGTGGTTAACAGCCTTGAAAATGAAACTCAACAAAAAACTTTGGGAAGGGTAATCAGAGGCTTCTGAGTAATGGAACCCACCCATCCCTCCTATGAGGTAAAAGAATGTTCTTGTTGGATCTCGTTTCATGTCTGTTTTATTGTTGTTGTTGCGGCTGTTGTTTTGACGGACACCTTTATTGTTCCTCTCAGGGGTCATTGCCACTCCTTAGCATTCCTCTCTCTTTCTGGTCTACCAGCTGGGCTGCAGGGACCGAGGCTCAGCGTCAGCATGGATGTGTAGTGCAGAATTGCTACTTCCCTTTGGGGGAAGAGGGACTTTAAAAAATAGGTTGTTAGCATTCTTGTTTGCTTCGTGTCGCCATCTGCAGCTCAGATGGATGGGGTTTCTTTGGCTTTTAAAACAGTCACATCCATGGCAAAGGCAAAGCAGGTAAGAGCCAGGACACAACACCGCCCAGAAAAGGACCACCGTCCAGGTCTTCTCTTGTTATGCCTGAGAAATGGTGCCCAGGATGCAGTCACACGGCACACTTACAGAAAGCCTTTTCTTCCCGAGATGTTCCCACTGAGATGCAGAAACTGTCGGATTCCTCACGTGGTGTTCTTTAAGACAAAAACAAAATCCATGGGAACAGATCGGAGATCAATCTTCTTGCACTTTCTTTCAAAGCTCAGTGAAATGCACATAGCTCATTCCAATTACCCGCTTCCCAGCATTTTTCTTTGAGGAGCTGTTCCTAGTCCTGCATGAATGTTTATGGGGACATAATCATAACTCTGGCGCAGAAAGCGCTGGTTATTTTTCGAGTAGAGGAAGATTAGTCTCACTCCCAGACGGGTATTCACACACGTGGCAGTTTGCCGTGGAAGCTCGACTTTAAAACCAAATTATATAACGTGGGGTGAAAAGTAATGGACTGTTAAAGACTCTGTTTGGAAATTTCCATCTCTGCACCAGCACAGAGATCAGAGGCAAGGAAAACTATTGGAAAACATAAGTGCAGGATGGCCCATAAAGAGGAGGAAGCACACGCTTTATGCCTCTATTTTAATTGACCGTTGGGGCAGAGACTAAGAAAACCAGGAAAATGACTCACTTTAGAAGCATGCGGATAGCAAGGAGGCCCTACCAGAACTGCAGCCCCACACTCTCTGCGATGGACCAAAACTGCATGCCCATTAGCAGGGGCGAGGTGGGCGCAATGCTCCACATCCTTTCTCTGAACCAATGCAGCTCAACTCGCCAGCAAAACCAGGGCTTGGTGGACCAGGGCTCGATGGTTATTGTTTTTGCCTCTCAAAGGCCAGAGGCTATGCGGAATAGAAGATCAGTAGGCAAGTACTCCCTAACCCTACAGAGACTCGCCACCAGAGAATGAGGTTTTAGGACACTGCCAACTGGAGCACATGGAGCCTGGTGGGGTCTGGAGAATGCTCCGTGGTTATGTGTTTTTTCTTTCCCAGCTTCTGAGCAAACTGAGAAACAAAACAAGGAACAAGGCAGATGAGGCAAAAATGTCACCATTGTTACTAAGAAATATTAGGTTGGCTCGGCCGGTGTGACTCAGTGGTTGATGTCAACCTATGAACCAGGAGGTCACGGTTCGATTCCCAATCAGGGCACATGCCTGGGTTGTAGCTCGATCCCCAAGAGGGAGCAGGCAGGAGACAGCTGATCAATGATTTTCTCTAATCAAAGATGTCTCTATCTGTCTCTCCCTTTCCCTTCCTCTCTCTGAAATCAATAATAACATATTTAAGGAAAACGAAAGTCTAGATTGGAGGGAATAGCATTGGGGGGAAAGTCAAATGGGCTTCCAAATTAGTATCTTTAAATTAGGTGGCTCACCCAGTCACAAGCCAGAGGGGACGTTTCTTGCCCTGAGGAGCAGAGCAGAACACCTCTTTGCTATGAGTGACTCCCAAGAAGGAAGAGGGGATGACCAACATGTGCCAGTTCATTCATCCATGTTCACCAATCAGATATGTCCCTCTGTTACCACTACCAGAAAGGGAACTTTGGTGGGTCTGCCTAGGGTCAGCCAGTAATGTGTGGGCTCTTAACTTCGTGCAGTAAAAATTTCACAACAGGTGGCAGGTGACTATGAGGTACATTTATTAAATCTGGGGGCAGGAAACAAGAAAGGGCTTAGCATAGAAGAAGCAACAGGAGAGCCTAGGCTGGGCTGCCCTAGCTCACTGGGAAGTCAGAGAAAAGGGGGCCTTGGGATCAGGTTAAGGGGTTATCCTGCAACGAGCTGCTGCTGCCTGTTGCTCCCCTGGTTGCAAGTCCCATGGGATCCTTTCGAGTTTAGGAGATGCACGCCTCTGGGGGAGGAAGAGAGGGAAAGGGGGAAAGAGAATGATGGGAGCTGCTCCCCAGAGGGAGAGCATATGTGTCCTAGGTTCTTTAGCTTGAGGCTTTTATCTTTTCTTGAAGGCAGGAATCTTAGGAAGGTGTCGGGGAAAGGTTTCAG
Source organism: Myotis yumanensis (assembly GCF_028538775.1). Taxonomy (NCBI): domain Eukaryota; kingdom Metazoa; phylum Chordata; class Mammalia; order Chiroptera; family Vespertilionidae; genus Myotis; species Myotis yumanensis. The sequence goes on from NW_027223759.1 coordinate 79,118,151, forward strand.
CAAGAACATTCATCAGTTTCCTAGGTGTGCTCCTTCAGGGTCCTGGTCTCCACTGATTGGTCATTCATTGAGTTGGTCCTGGTGTCGCCCACCTGGTTTTGCTGCTTTTCTGGGTCTGGAGCTGAAATACAACTGAGGCCTAGATGTTGTCTCTAGAGGGGAGGGGGTGGGCTCTGTATCTGCTGTAAATTGCTCTGTCAGTTTGGTCAGCTATCTGTCTCAGTTTCCCTATCCCACCTGTCCTGGCTTACTGGCCTGATCAACTCCACCTTCCTTGGAGAAGAGGGAATAGAGAGGTCGAGAGAGTTAGGAATTATACTACTTGAGCTCCCTTCCAATGGGAGAAAACATCAGGATTGGGAGAAACTATTCCCCAGTTAGTATTCCTTTAAGCCCATCACACTGAAAGACTTATTCCAGGAACCCCCAAGGCCCTTGAACCATGAATGAAGTAGTGAGATAGCACTGATCTTTGGGGCTGGGTCAGTCACATACACACTCATTACATTGGTCATAGCATGTTTGCATGTTTCAGTGAAGTATGTGTTTGGGAAAACATAGAAAAATGATGCAGACTTGTCTCTCACCCCTACCAATGCCTTTTATTAAAATGGTTTAGCCCTAGCCAGTGGATAGAGTGTCGGCCCACGGACTGAAGGGTGCCAGGTTCCATTTTGTCAAGGGCATGTCCTCAGTTGCAGGTTCTATCTCAAGCCGTGGTTGGGGCCTGTGCAGGAGGCAACCAATTGATGTGTCTCTTTCATATCGATATTTCTTTCTCTGTCTCTCCCCCTCCCTTCCACTCTTTCTAAAAATCAATGGAAAAATATCCTCAGGTGAGGATTAACAAAGAAAAAAAATTTTTTTTTATTTTGAAATCATTTGAAACTTACAGAAAAGCTGCAAAAATATACCGTTTACCCAGTTTCTGCTAATGTTGATAACTTGTGTGACGGTAGTGTAATGATCAAACTGAGAAATTGACATTGGTGCAATACTATTTTTTTTCTTTAATTTCTTTATTGGTTAAGGTATTAAGCCATGGTTTGTATTGGGATCCACCAGTTCTTCCTTTTTCTGATCCAGGATCCCACATTTCATTTCGTTGTCATGTCTCCTTATTCTGCTTTCATCTCTGCCAGTTTCTTGTCTTTTGTGATCTTGACCTTTGGGGGAAGGGCGGGTCAGCTTTTTGTACACTGCCCCTCTATTTGGGCTGGCCTGGTGTTTTCTATTGTCAGCGTAAAGATGTCCAAACCTGTTGACAATTTTTATAAAAATGTATTTGAGCCAAACAGAGGATACACGTGGAAGGAGAGTCTCAGTAGACTAAGAACAACACTTCCTAGAGCAGTGATGGCGAACCTATGACACGCGTGTCAGAGGTGACACGCGAACTCATTTTTTTTGGTTGATTTTTCTTTGTTAAGTGGCATTTAAATATATAAAATAAATATCAAAAATATGTCTTTGTTTTACTATGGTTGCAAATATCCAAAAATTTCTATATGTGACACAGCACCAGAGTTAAGTTAGGGTTTTTCAAAATGCTGACATGCCGAGCTCAAAAGGTTCGCCATCACTGTCCTAGAGTAACCATTAGCAGCTCCCTTTATGCATCTGAGATGAAGGAAGGGAGGTAAGGAAGATTAATCACATGGAGGTGGGAGGAAACAAGTCAGGGTTCAAATTACAGGATAGCTAAGACTATGTGCTCTCATGAGGGATCTGAAAGGATGGTCAGGTATTAGAAGGAGGGATCGGAAAGGGGGAATTTCAAAGGTGTGTTAACTGAGCTGTACAGAAACAATGGACAGGGCTGGCTTAAGGCGAAGAGGTAAGCCTTTTAGTAAAATGTTTTAGGCCTAGGTCGTGGCTACTCACAATGACCTGCCCCATTAGGAATTTATGATCAGATCACCCTGTGACATTACTTTTCATAGAACCCCTTTTTTGTCCACATCTTGATCTGATTGAATTTTACAAGAATACTCAGAAGTAATGTGTCATCCATCACTTCTCAGGGCATCCTGTCAAGAGATGCATGATGTTAATATCTTATTACTGGCGATGCTAACTTTAATCACTCAATTAAGAGGCTGTTTGCTGGGTTTCTCCACTGTACAATAACTGTTTTTATTTTCCTTTTTAATTAATAACGAGATCATTGGAAATTATACAAAAACTGTTTACCCCTCAAACTTTGCTCAGTAATTTCAGCAACTCTTCGTGGTTCTCTCTCTCGCCAATTATAACTGTTAGTGTTCTGATCTTAATGCCAATTTTCCTCATTCCTTCTATATAAATATTAATTTATAAATATTACTAAATAAATAAATAAATATTACTTGAAATTCTTCTGGAGGAAGCACTGTCTCTTCTTCTCCGAACATTTATTTATTAAATTAGTGATTTATGTCAGTGTGCACTCATGGATATTCACTTTATTCCATGGGTTCTAACCTAGTACTATTGTTACTTATTTTGTTGCTCCCATTGCTCCAGCTGCCCACTGGGAGTTCTTTCAACCTGACCCATTTTTTTATGTATCCTTATTTTTTTAATACTTCCAGCACCTTGATCTTAGACTTCTAGGCTCCAGATCTATAAGAAAATGGCTGTGGTTCAAGCCATGCAGAGCCTGGGGTATTTTGTTATGGCAGCCGAGCTGACTAATACAGTCTGTTCCTGTCAGTGGGGTTTTACAGGAGTACAGCCGCCCCCCTGTGTTCATGTGTTAGCGATGGCAGCTTCCATGATAGAATATCCAGTTGAGAAATTGTGACCGAGACTATATGGCCTGCAAAGGCCAAAATATTCACTGTCTAGCCCGTTACAGAAACAGTGTGCCAACACCGTTTGGAATAGGAATTTACCCCATATGGTGTAGGTTTTGAACAGGAAAAGTCACCCCAGTGGGATATTAAAGGACCAAGGAGAGGAAACCACCTTAGGGGGCAGTGGCCACACTAGCATTTGCCCTGGTTGCCTCCAAGAGTGTCCTGCACTTCTAACTCCGTCACCTTGAACTTGAATGAAGTGGTTGACAGGGAAGATGTGGAATGAACAGCATCCCGTGAGTCGGCTAGGACAGGTCAGTCATGACGAGGGGAGGGTAGAAAGGGAACAGATGTGGTCGTGGAAGAGCGTGGACAGCAGTGGAGAAGAAAGCCGCTATCCCCCTTCCACACTGCGGATCATGGGGTGTCGGAGGTGTCCCTGCTGCAGAGCAGGAGCCGGGTTGTAATGCAGAATGACGTCTTTGCCAGCAGTGACGAGGCTGTTCCCTGGATAAATTACAGTGTGCACTTAGAGTCTAGTCTGCAACGTGCTCTCTCCCCGCAAAGGTGGTGGTCGTGTGGAAGTTCAGATCCCCGTGTCTGAATCCTCTGAGGCTGGTCTGGAACCTGTGTGTTTAAGGAATGCCCAGGTGACCCCTCTGCAGGCGGGTGTCTGGGAGCCACGGCTGGAGCAGCTCCTGCCTGCTGGAGGGCGTGGGCCAACTGTCACCAGCCCGTCCTGAAGAAACGTGATAAAACAGAGTTTCAGAGGTTTAGCATCGCACCAGCGATTCAGGACATTAAAATGTGTTCATATCTGCCTGGGGCCAGCCATGCTCCACGTCTCAGTCCTGTGGAATTCCAAAGCCCAGACCACTGCTGGGTGGACGGATTCAAGCAGGGCTGTTTCAGACGCCTTCCATTCTGCCCACTCAATCTGCAGTGACCCAGTATGTTAGGAGCAAGCAAAACGAGCTGGACTCAAGCAAAGAGAAAGCACCATCTTTCTTCTTTCCCTCATGTGATCAATAATTCAAACCTTAAAGCAAGCCCGACACCTGACGGAGTGCTTGCTGCAGAGGAGCAGACAGGTGCCATCCAACATCCACATTCTCTCTGAACACTTCTTTCTCTCTCTGTCTCGCCCTCCCTCTACCCCATCTCCTGGCCTGCCTTTGGTCTTCCTCCTCCTGAGTGCTGTGCTACCTGTCTGCTAAAAGGTGGCCCATAGAGTCCAGGAGGGACTGGGATAGAGTGTGGACAGCTGTGGGGGAAAGAGGAGCTAGTCATTTTAAATGTTAGAGCAAATCAATCAGTGAGGATTGAAGTCACTCTCCCCTCTAAGTGATGCACCATGAGGCACATAAACTCAGCAAGTAGCTGCTTATGTGAATTAAGGTTATGAATCACAAAGTGCCTCATGGTCAACTGATGATGATGAAGGTGATAATGGTGATGGTGGTGGTGATGATGATGATGATGATGATGGTGGTGGTGATGGTGGTGATGACGATGGTGATGATGATAACCACAGTAGCACACACTTACATAGAGCCTAGTTTGTGCCAGGTGCTTTTCCGAGTGCCTTACACAAGGTTCCCTATACTCAAAAGGATTATTTCTAGTGTCTGTAAAACAAGGAGGACCCACCCATAATGGAACAGAAATGTGTTTGTACCATGTATTTGGACACATTTCAATCCAAATTTATACTTAATTCTAGTGTGTAGGGTTCAAAGGGCCTAATTCTTTTTTCTTTTTAAATATATTTTTATTGATTTCAGAGAAGAAGAAGAAAGAGGAAGAGAGAGAGAGAGAGAGAGAGAGAGAGAGAGAGAGAGAGAGAGAGAGAAATATTAATGATGAGAGAGAATTGTTGATCAGCTGCCTCCTATATGCCCCCAACTGGGGATCGAGCCTGCAACCCAGGCATGTGCCCTGACTGGGAATGGAACCATGATCTCCTGGTTCATGGGTTGATGCTCAATCACTGAGCCACACTGTCTGGGCTCATTTCTTTTTCCTTACACCCATGTTTTATGTTTTCAGCATCATTCTTGGAAGTATATTTCCTTCAAAGTCGAATGTCCAGATCCCAGGGAGCAGGCACAGTCGCTGCAGTGGAATGGGCTCCCTGTATTTTTTGTAACTTTTCCTTTATTCCTCAGCATGCCCATCAGTCACAGTCTAAATAAGGCAGATTAATAGCGGCGACTTCCTTGAAAGGAGCAATTTGTGGTGCACTTTAAGTGAGCATAGCCACCCATCTAAATCCAAGAACCCCGGAAGCCACCCCTCTCTGCAGACTTAAAGAGGACTAAAGACGCCAGGTGTCTTTTTTAAAAATATTTTTTTATTGATTTCAGAGAGGAAGAGAGAGAGAATCATCAATGATGAGAGAGAATCATTGTTCGGCTGCCTCCTGCACACCCCCTACTAGGAATTAAGCTCGCAACCTGGGCATGTGCCTAACTGGGAATCGAACCATGACCTCCTGGTTCATAGGTCAATGCTCAACCACTGAGCCACGCTGGCAGGGGAAGATGCCGGGTGTCTTGATTACTGTGGTGACAGAGGGGGTGTGTTCCACAGGCACACTTCTGGTCTCAGATGAGAGCCCTGAGAAATGGCTTGGCACTGGCAGGACACGTCTCTGTGCCCTGAGGGTGGAGAGGCTGTGGCTGGCCCAAGCAGGGATTAGCCCGGCTATGCGGACGGACAGCCCTTCCTCAACCTGCCCAGCCTGCTGGCTCTGGGTCTGGTCCCTGTTACTGAGTCACAGCCTCTCACAGTCCTGCCTGTATCAGCCAAAGACGGGGTGTCACCGTCTTAGCTTCATGAAACCTCTGCTACCCAGGCCCCGCCAACCTGGGAGTAAACTTTCAGTTGCAACTAGTCAGGAAAGCACTCACTATCACGGGACTTCAGAATTCCCTTCAAATGGTCGTTCCTTCTGTCTTCTCCCCTTTCTCCATTCATTCATTCATTCATTCATTCAGTAAATATATTGAGCCCTTATTGTGTGCCAGGCACAGTTCTAGTTGCTGGAGATGCATTCTATTAATAAAGACCCAGTAGTAAAATCGGCAGTGTGTTAGAAGTGATTAAAGTCAAGCAGCGAAGGGGCATCCTCACCTATTGGGGAGCTCACTCCGGCTCTTGGACACTGTCCTCTGCAGCGGTGGCTGCCAAGAGGCCCAGGATAGCCTGAAAGCTGCAGGAAAACCCAATCTACAGAGGTGCAACCCAGACACCGCGTCTGGCCCACGGCACTGCTGAAGTCAGGCAGACCCATGGCGCCCTCATCCAAACCCACCTGAGGTTCCAGGAAAGCTCTGATGCCATGGAGCTGGGCCGCATTCTGGCTGCAGTGAGTGGACCCCAGTGGGCCACCCTGGTGCCATGAGCTCCAAGGCTCAGGTTCCCTTTATACTTTTTATTTCTCTTAGTTGGTCATCACAGATGCAGTCCATGAATGCATCCTCACTGTAAATCGTTTTGATGCCACAAATAAATCAAAGTGCTTTCTGAGTGGGGCCCAGCTCTAAGGGACTACCACTGCTCAGGGTTAAGCCTTCTGAACCCCTCTCTCTGATTTTACTTAGAGATGTGTACACACACACACACACACACACACACACACACCCCTACAGACATACTGCAATGCACACATTGTATTGCTCTGTGTTTTTTCTTTTATAAATTATATATTTGTAGAACAGTTGGAAATTTGTTTTTCCACTTATTGAGAACCATGTCAATATAGGAATAATTCAATAATCACTAAATTGAGACAGATCAATAAACAGGTCTGCACTTTCAGCTGCCGCCTTACACCCCATAGTATAGATGTATTTTTTCCTGTCAAGGATGTGCACACATGAGTTTGTTTTGAAGGGTAAATGCCAAGACAAGGAATTGTTGGATTTGTACATTTTTAATTATTGGCGATCCTTCCAAATTGCTCTTAGGCCAAGTTATGCTCCATCAGCCGGGGTTCCTTCTGGTTCACCTCAGCTCCTCCTCTCCTGGGCCCAAATCTAAGCTCATGGAGCTGAGTTAAAAGAAAAACGGACAGACAGACACAAGTGCCCCTGCCATGTGACCCTGAGATTTGGGCTTTGAGGCAACTCTAGCTCTCTCTCTTCTGGAGGGTGTGTTCATTCCCCAGATCCCCCTGGTGGACACAGCTAGGACCGGACAGCTACCCTGGGAAAGAAAAGGCTCTGATCATGAACAGTGGGGGCAGTTTATTTTAGAAGGTCAAAAAAAGTTCTTCATTTGCATTGTTCTGATTTCAAATGGGTCTACAGTTTTCCTTCGTACCCTATCCTGTGTCCTCCCAGTACGTCTACCCAGACACAACCAATAGCGTCTCTTTCTTGTGTACTCTTCTAGAAATATTTTATGTGTAGGCATACAGAATGTATATACTATGTGCATGTAATTTTTGCCATGTTTTCCCCAACAGAAGCATATTATACCATGGTAGGCAATGGAGCAGAGTCCTTAAAAACAGCTATTCTAAAGCTAGGATTCCTGAGTTCAAATCCTGGCTCTACCATATAATTATCTGCATGACCCCCTAAGCAAACCACTTAACCTCTCTCTGCCTCAGTTTCACCATTGGGTCATTATTGCAAGAGTTATTACAATGATTAAATAAGTTAATATTTGTAGAACTTTTTATATTCGATATTTGCATATAGTGTGAAATGATCACCGCAATAAGTCTAGTTAACATCCATAGCTTTAAATTTTTTCTTGTGATGAGGATTTGTATGACTTTATCTCTTAGGAAACTTTCAAATATGCAATACAATATTAACTAGTCTCTGTGCTGTACATTATCTCTCCACTAGAGGCCCAGTGCTCAGATTCATGCACTGGTGGGGTCCCTCGGCGTGGCCTGCGGGGATCAGCCAAAACCGGCAGTCCAACATCCCCCCAAGGGATGTAGTAGTGCACAAAGTGGCAGGCGGCCAGGGAGGAGCCCGAGCCCGGGCTGGGTGCTGCGCCACTCCCGCTCATCCCAGCCCCACTGTGCCTGCTGCTGCCACCGCTCAGTAGGCTTGCTGCTGCTCTGCTGCAGGCGCTGCTGCAGCTGCACTTGCCAACCATGAGCCCGGCATCGAGCACCCATCGGTCAGCTGAGCAGTGCTTCTGCTATGGCAGTGCACTGACCACCAGGGGGCAGCTCCTGCATTGAGCATCTGCCCCCTGATGGTCAGTGCATGTCATGGCAACTGGTCGATTTGGTCAACCAGTTGCTTAGGCTTTTATATATATACTAGAGGCCCAGTGCACGAAATTCGTGCAAGAGTAGGCCTTCCTTACCCAGCTGCCAGCACCAGCTTCCCTCTGGCACCCGGGACCAGGCTTCCCTTGTAGCCCCAGCTTCATCCGGAAGGTCGTCTGGAAGAACATCTGGTCTAATTACCATATTATGCTTTTATTATTATAGACTAGAGGCCCAGTGCATGTATTCGTGCACCGGTGGGGTTCATTTGCCTGGCCTACACCCTCTCGCAATCTGGGACCCCTCAGGGAATGTCGGATTGCCGGTTTCAGTCCCGATCCCCACAGGCCAGGCCGAGGGACCCCACTGATGCACGAATATGTGCACCAGCCTCTAGTATGAGATTCATCAGTCTGTTCCGTGTTTCCATGCCTGTGCATAGAGCATCTGCCCTCTGGTGGTCAGTGCATGTTATAGCTACCAGTTGAATGGTCCAATGGTCCAACAGTTGCTTAGGGTTTTATATATATAGATAGATAATTTAATTATTTTGTAACTGAAAGTTTATAGTTTTGGACCCCCTTCACCCATTCCACTCACCCTCGTCCCCCCATTCTCTGCCTCTGGTAACTACCAGTGTGTTCTCTGTGTCTATGAGCTGGGGTTGTTTTAGATTCCACATATACGTGATATAATATGGCATTTGTCTTCTCTGTTTGAGTTATTTCTCTTAGCATATTGCCCTCCAGGTCCATCCATGTTGTCACAAAGGGCAGTATTTTATTCTTTTTTATGGCTTTATAGTGGTTTATTATATCTTCTTTATCCATTCAGCAATCTATGGACACTTAGGTTGTTTCCATAGCTTAGCTATCTATACTAATAAAGGCCTAGGTGGTCCTCACACCCTCGCACGTGACATCATCACAATATGGCCACCACAAGATGGCTGCACACACAACAGAGGTGGGGCCCGGCAGCCACCCTGTGTGGTGAGACCTGGGGGTCCTGCGACTCTGCGCTGCACAGAAGAGGCAGGTTCCGGCGGAGTAGGCGGGTTGCAGCAGGGGAGGGCAGCTGGGGCAATCGGGCCAGCAGGTGAGGGCACTTGGGGTGATCAGGCTGGCAGGGGAGGGCAGTTGGGGGCGATCAGGCCAGCAAGGGAGCAGTTAGGGGGCCATCAGGCAGGCAGGCAGGCGAGTGCTTAGGAGCCAGCAGTCCCAGATTGTGAGAAGGTTGTCTGACTGCCAGTGTATGAGAGGGATGTCCTAAAGCGGCAGTCAGACATCCCCCGAGGGGTCCCAGATTGGAGAGGGTGCAGGCCAGGCTAAGAGACACCCCCTCTCCATGCACAAATTTCATGCACCAGGCCTCTAGTTACAAATAATGCTATGATAAACATAAGGGGTGCATATATCTTTTCAAATTAGTATTTTTTTTCTTCATAAATACCCATAAGTTGAATTTGCTGGATGATATGGTAGTTCTGTTTGTAACTTTTTCAGGAATTTCCATACTGTTTTCTATCATGACTGTACCAATTTACATTCCCACCAACAGTACACAAGGGTTCTATTTTCTCCAAATTCTCACCAACACTTATTTCTTATCTTTTTTGATAACAGCCATTCTAAAAGGTGGGAGGTGATATCTCATTGTGGTTTTGATTTGCATTTTCCTGATGATTCGTGATGTTGAGCATCTTTTCATGTACCTTTTGGCCATTGTGTGACTTTTTTCAAAAAATGTCAATTCTGATCTTCTGCCTGTTTTTTAATTTGATTTTTTGTTTGGTTGATTATGTTGTGTTTTTTATTGGGTTTTTTTTTGGGGGGGGGGGTTGTTTTTTTTTCCAATTGAGTTATATGAGTTCTTTATATATTTTTTAGTATTAACCCCTTATGAGGTATATAATTTGCAAATATGTTCTCTAATTCAATAGGTTGCCTTTTATTTTTTTGATGGTTTCCTTTGCTATGAAACGTTTTTAATTTGATGTAGTCCCATTTGTTTATATTTCACTTTCATTGCCTTTACTTTGGGTGTGAAATAAATTTTAAAAAATCATTGCTAAGATCAATGTCAATGTCAGTGAGCTAGCTACCTTTAAGGAGTTTTGTGGCTTCAAGTCTAATGTTCAAGCATTTAATCCCTTTTGAGTATAAAATAGTTTCCTTTTTTTTTTTTTAAATGTGGCCATCCAGTTTTCCTAATACCATTTATTAGAGAGACTACCTTTTCCCCATTGTGTATTATTGGCTACTTGTTATAAATTAATTAAACAGAGGGTTGTTGTTTATTGTTTTTTTTGTTTTGTTAGTAGATAATACTGTTTTTCTTTTTTATTGTTTTTTTTTTTTTCTGGGTTCTCCATTCTGTTCCATTGATCTGTCAGTTTTTATGCCAATATTATACTGTTTCAATTAGCTTTGTCATATAGTTTGAAATCAGGAAGTGATTTCCAGCTTTGTTCATCCTTATCAACATTGCTTTAGCTACTTAGGGTCTTTTGTGGTTCCATACACATTTTAGGATTATTTGTTCTGTTTCTGTAAAAAATTTTATTTGAATTTTGATAAGGATTTCATTGAACCTTTACATTGCTTTGGGTGGTATAGACATTTTAACAATATTCATTCTTCCAGTCCATAAGATAAATGGAATATCATTCCATTTATTTGCATCATCTTTAATTTCTTTCATCATTGTCTTATAGTTGTCAGTGTATAGGTCTTTCACCTTTTTGTTTAAATTTATTCCTAGGTACTTTATTCTTTTTGATGCAATTGTAAATGGAATTGTCTTCCTAATTTCTCTTTCTGATAGTTCATTTTTATTGTATAGAAATGTAACACATTGTTGTATATTGATTTTTGTACCCTGCAACTTTACTGATTTTATTTAGTTCTTGTGGAGTCTTTAGGATTTATATATATATTATGCCATCTGTAAATAGTGACATTTTTGCTTCTTCCTTTCCCATTTGAATGCCTTTTATTTCTTTCCTTAGGTAATTGCTTCATCTAGAACTCCAACGCTTTGTTGAATAAAGCGGCAAGTGTGTACATTCTTGCCTTGTTTCTGATTTTAGAAGGAAAGCTTTTAGCTTTTCAATGTTGAATATGATGTTAGTTATAGGCTTGTTGGATATGATATTATGTTAAGGTACATTTCCTCTATATCCACTTGGTTGTGAGTTATCATAAATGGATGTTAAATTTTGTCATATGTTTTTTCTGCATCTGCTGAGATTAGATGATTTTTATCTTTGATTTGGTTAATGTGGTATATCACCTTGATGGATTTGTGTGTGTTAAAGCTGTCCTTGCATCCCTGGTATAAATCTCATATGATCATGATATATTAGTTCCTTTAATGTATTGTAGAATTTTCTTTGCTAATATTTTGTTGAGTATTTTTGCAGCTGTTTTCCTCAGGGATATGGCCTATAATTTTCTTTTCTTGTGGTGTGTTTGGCTGGTTTTGGTATCAGAGTAATGCTGGCCACATAAAATGAGTTTGGAAGTGTTCCCTCCTCTTCTATTTTTTGGGGAGAGTTTGGGAAGGACTGGTACTAATTTTTCTTTGAATGTTAGGTAGAATTCACCTGTGAAGCTGTCTGGTTCTGGACTTTTGATTGTTGGAGTACTTTTTACTATTGGATCAATCTCCTTACTAGTAATTAGTCTGATTAGATTTTTTATTCATGAATCAGTCTTGGCAGGTTATGTTTATAGGAATTCTTTCATTTCTTCTAGTTTGTACAATTGTTGGTGTATAATTGTTCATAGTAGTCTTTTATGATGCTTTGTATTTCTGTGGCACCCATTTTAGGTCTTCTTTTTTCATTCCTGATTTTGTTCCCTCACTTTTTCTTGGGGAGCCTAACTAAAGGTTTGTCAACTTTGTTTCTATTTTTAAAGAACCAACTCTTGGTTTCATTGATATTTTTAGTTTGTAGTTCATTTATTTCCGCTCTGATATTTCCTACCTTGGACGAACTTTGGGCTTAATTTTTTTCTTTTTTTTTTGTAGTTCTCTGATGTGTAATGTTAAATTGAGATTTTTCTTGTTTCTTGAGATAGGCATTTATCTCTATGAACTTCACTCCTAGAACTACTTTTGCTATATCCCTTAGATTATGGTATGCTGTCTCACTTCCATTTGCCTCAAGGTTGTTTTTTTATTTTTCCTTTGTTTTCTTTTTTGACCTAATGGTTTAATAGTATGTTGTTTAATTCTCACCTATTTGTGAATTTGCCAGTTTTCTTGTAACTGATTTCTAGTTTTGTACCATTTGGTCAGAAAATATGCTTAATATGATTTTAATCTTACATTTTTTAAGATTCATTTTGTGTCCTAACATATGATCTATGCTGGAAAATATTGCATGTATACTTGAGAAAAATGTGTATTCTCTTCCTTTTGGATGGTTTTCTTGACTCTGTGTGTGTGTATACATATATAGTCCATGTTGTCTAATGTGCCTTTTAAGGCCAATGTTTCCTTATTGATTTTCTGTCTGGATGATATATCCATTCATGCAAGTGGTATATTAAAGTCCCCTACTATGATTGTATTGCTGTCCATTTCTCCCTTTTGCTCTATTAATATTTGCTTTATATATTTAGCTGCTCCTATATTGGGTACATAAATATTTGCAAATGTTATATTCTCTTGTTGGATTGATCCTTTACCATTATCTAATGATACACAATCTTGGCCTCTTATTTCAGTCTTTGTTTTAAAGTTCATTTTGTCTGATATAACCATAGCTACCCCAGCTTGCTTTGGGCTTCCATTTGCATGGACTATTTTATCCCACCCCTTCATAATCCATATGTGTCCTTGCATCTGAAGTGAGCTTTTTGTAGGAAGCATATGGGATGGATCTTATTTTTCTGTTTTGTTTTTTTTTAATCCATTTAGCCACTTTGTTGATTAGGTAATTTAGTCCACGTATGTTTAAAGTAATTATTGATAGGTATATACTTATTGTCATTTTGTTAATTATTTTCTGTCTTTTTTGTAGTTCTGGCCCTTTTTTTTTTATTTCCTTGCTCTCTTCCTTTGTGGTTTGATGACTTTCTTTAGTGGTATGCTTAGATTCCTTTCTCATTATCTTTTTTTTTTTACCTCTATATGGTTTTTGCCTTGTGGTTAGCATGAGGCTTACACACAACTTATATTTATCAGATAAATGATTCATCTTCATTTCATTAAGGTTTTATTTTCTAAAGTTTTCTTTTGTTTCTTCATTTTTCTTGACTCTGTATTTTAAGTTGGTCATAATTTAAGCCTGAATGCATCATAAAGCTCTGCATTTTTATTCTCCTCCCCACATTTCATGTTTTTGTTATTACATTTTACATCTTTTTATCTGGTGTATGCCTTAACTAATTATTGTAGTTATTGTAACAATATCTGTCTTTTAACCTTCTTACTACCTTTGCTTTTAAGTGATTAATACACTAACTTTACTATATATTTACCTTTAGCAATGGGTTTATACTTTCACATGTTTTCTTGTTATTAATTAGCATCCGTTCCTTCAGCTTATGAAAGTCCCTTTAACATTTCTTGTAATTATGGTTCAGTAGTGATGAACTCCTTTAGCTTTTACTTGTCTGGAAAAGTCTTTTTAAAAAAATCTTTATCACTCTTTTAGTTCTAATAACTTTGCCAGGTAGGGTATTCTCGGTTGGAATGTTTTCTTTTAGCACTGTTAAGATATTCTGCCACTCTCTTCTGGCCTGGAAAATTTCTGCTGAAAAATCCGATAGCTTCATGGGGTTCCCTTGTACATAAGTTTTTCTCTTTCTACTATTAAGCTTTTCTCAATGTCTTGAACTTTTTAATTGTAACATGCCTCGGTCTGTGTCTCTTTGGGTACTTCTCATTTGGAACTCTGCTTTTCCTAGGTCTATATGTCTGTTTCTTTCCCCAGGTTAGGGAAGTTTTCAGTCAGTGCTTGTTCAAGTAAATTTTCTGCCTCTTCCTCTCTTATCTTCTGGAACTCCTATAATGTGAATGCTAGTCCACTTGATGTTGTCCTTAAAAATATCTTAACTTTTTTTCATTCTATTTCTTTTGGCTGCATTGATTGGATGAGTTCCACTGCCCTGTCTTTGAGTTGGCGGACCCTACTGCTTTATCTAGTCTGCTGATGAACCCTTTGGTGTATTTTTCCATCCAGTTACTGTATTCATCTCTTCTGTAATTTCTCTTTGGTACTTTCTATTTTCTGTCTCTTTGTTGAAATTCTATCTGTATTCACCCATTCTACTACCTAATTCAGTAAGCCATTTTATGACCATTACTTTGAACTCTTTATCAGGTAAATGATTTATCTTCATCTCATTAAGGTTTTATTTTCTGAAGTTTTACCTTCTTTTGTTTCTTCATTTCTTGAGTCTCTGTGCTAGTTTCTAGGGATTAGATCAAAAAGCCCCCTCTTCCAGTCTCAAATGCTTGGCCTTGTGTAAGAGATGAACCTTATCACTCAAACCTGCCCTAGCTCTTGATTGTCTCTGGCACCTTGTGATTGCCCAAGCCACCTGTTTTTAAACACTCCCAGTGGTGTAGGATGTGCCACAACCAGCCAGTATCCCAAAGAGGAGGAGCTCAGTCAGCACCTAGAGTCAGACTGATTGGGAGCCATACCTTTAAGTAGCTTTAAAAATATACAGCCCTGTGGGACCACAGTGTTAAGCTCCAATGGCCACCAGAGCCAAGAAACTGGAGGTATCCGCTGGTGGCAGTTGCAAAATTCAAGGCTCCCCTCATGCATTATATAACTAACCTACCTCATTACTGATGCTGAGCCCTGCAAAGTTAGGCTTAAAAACAAATCCTCAGCCATGTCACTAAGTAAAGATGAAAATTATAGAACAGCATATAGGATGCGATGCTGTTCACAAATGCGTGTGCAAGCACACAGTTTATTTTTCCATGGGCATATATGTAAATGCATAGAAATAGGCCTGGAAGGAAGCATCCGAAACTGGTAAGAGTGCTTACCTCTAGGAGAACCTGGGATTGGAAGTGGTGGTCACCTTATCTGAGTGTCTGAATGAATGTTTTTCACAGTGGAAATTATATTCAATAAGTATTTTTGACCTTTTAATATTTACTTAAAGGAAAAAATTTTCTAAAGTTGAACTGGCAAATAATAGTGTTTTTAATATTTAAGAATAAAAAGATAGTGAGCAAACCTTAATTCCCTACCATGGGCAATAGATAGAAAATGTAGAGACTACATAGCATGTTCCTTAGAATTAAACAGTGCCTCTTCTCTCCCCTGCCCCCACACATATCCTTTGTCCACAGGCATTATCTTACCAGAGCAGCTACTTCCAGGATTTTCTAATGGTGTTAGAAAAGCAGTCCTTACAGATGCATATAGAAAATGACAAAACTGTGTTTTAATGTAAAATCTGAGGCACTTCTTTACCTCCTTCTTGGAAGTTTTGGGCAGTTTGTCTTTACTGTTTCTCCTGCACCTAAAGCAGCCATTCTCAGGGGGGCGAGGGGGAAAGGAGCCTCAAACCAAAGCAACACCAGCAAACACACACCTACAGGGAGTCAGAGGAACTCCCTGGCCACTGCCGGAATGTATCCTGCTGCTGCGCAGGGCAGCATAGAGGTAAAGCCATTCACTTCCAGGATGAACTTTAGCATTACAAGTTATCTGACCAGAAAGAATAATTTTGTCAATTATGTCTCAATAAAAAAACTTAATGATACAAAAGAGCCACACACACCCCAAAAGCTATCTTCAGAGTAAAGCCTCCCCCACCCAAAAGAAAACAAAACCACTCTGTGGTTTATTGGCTATCTGCTTTGCTCTACAGCAGTGGTTCTCAACCTTGGCTGGAAATTCTGTTTCTTATGGGGTGGGGCCACAACATTAGTAACAAAGAAACAGAATGAGACCCAGAAATCAGGATTTTAAAAAGATTCCCAGGTGATTCTAATGTGGAGCCAAGGTTGAGAACCACTGCTCTACAGTAAGATAGACTTGATGCCAGAGAGCATTGGTTCTCAACCTGTGGGTCGAGACCCCTTTGGGGGTCAAATGACCCTTTCACAGGGGTTGCCTAAGACTATCGGAAAACACATATATAATTACATATTGTTTTTGTGATTAATCACTATGCTTTAATTATGTTCAATTTGTAACAATGAAAATACATCCTGCATATCAGATATTTACATGACGATTCATAACAGTAGCAAAATTACAGTTATGAAGTAGCAACGAAAATAATTTTATGGTTGGGGGTCACCACAACATGAGGAACTGTATTAAAGGGTCGCGGCATTAGGAAGGTTGAGAACCACTGGCATAGAGCCAGAATACTAGTTCAAATACATTTTAGTTGTGTGACTTTGGGCCAGTCAGCTAAACCTCTCTTGCCTAAGGCACCCCATCTATAAAATGGAGATGACCACGGGGCCTCTCTGGAACGTAGTGAAGGATCTAGGACGCCACAGCTCTGAAGAATGCCTGGCATGCAGGAAAGCACTTACATAAGCTGAGCTGTTAGCATCAGAATTGAAGTACTTCCAGCTTTAGGAATTCATAGGATGGTCCAAGACACCCTAATTGGAACGCTGTGCTGCAATGTGGACATGACACCTGTCCTCCTCAAGGTGAGGCCACCAGTCTGTGCCCCCACACGGTGCATGGTAAGTGCTAGCTGTGAGATGCTCACTGGGCAAATGACCATGTGTTCTACAGGCAAGCTTCTTCCCTGAGAACAAGGCTGTTCTGCACACATGGAGAAATCAAGGCCCCTTCACTAGGGACTTGGTCTTTATTGAGAACATTCCATGATTTAATAAAAACATGGTGGAGAGCCATCTCTCTGTGTCGCTGATAAAGTGATAATAGAGGTGAGATCTAGACAAACAGCTTGTGGTCCTCTCTAGCATGAAATAGTTTGAGCAGCAACAAGGTAAAAAGCTCTGTATCTAGTACACAGTGTGAATTCTGACTTTTAAAATGGTGGACTTTGGTTTGACAGCTCTTTATTCGCTGGCAGTGCATCTCAGATCGCTTTTAGAACAATCCTGTCCAAAGTGGTGCAATGAGGACTGCCTTCTTCCCCGTGCACCTCGTGTATTGGGGAGACTCAGCAAAACAACCCAAAGCACCCCCCCTGTCCCTCCCCCCCCCCCCCCCCCCCCCCCGGGCTCTGGGCTGGGATGGGGAGGAAGGACACCCTGGGAGCCGCCCGCTGCCAGCACAGGTTAACCCAGCTCCTTTGCGCATGTTGCAGGGATCATGTATCGCAAGTCATGTGCCTCCTCCGCAGCCTGCCTCATCGCCTCGGCCGGGTACCAGTCCTTCTGCTCCCCCGGGAAGCTGAACTCGGTGTGCATCAGCTGCTGTAACACCCCTCTGTGCAACGGGCCGCGGCCCAAGAAGAGGAGCAGCTCGGCCTCCACCCTCCGGCCAGGGCTGCCCGCCACCATCCTGCTCCTCAAAGTAGGCCTCTTCCTGGCGCGCTGCTGAATGAGAGCACGCCCGCCGCATCATCCTTCTGGCTCCCGCTCCGGCCTGTGGCTCTCTGGGCATGCTTTGATTCTGGGTAGGGAGCCCGCGTTCTCTTTCCTTTAGTTCCTTTGCAAATAATGGAAGAGCTCAGTGTAAAACATTTTTGTAAGCTCTGAATAAATTCAGTCGGACTGAACTTTCAGTGTGTACTTAGAAGAAGGGAGGGGATGGCTGAGTCCCCGTCTGTAACCAGAGTCAAGGCGGCAGAATCAGCCTTAGGAGACCTGAAGGGGCATCTGCCTCCCCGAGGCCCCTGGCTCCCCCTCCTGTCCCAGGCGCAGGAGCAGGTGGTTTTGTCACAGCTGTGCGTGTGCGGGGAATGCTGCTGTCACCGGCCGGGCTGGTTAGCGCTCCAGGCTTGCTAACCTGACCTTCACACTTCATGCTCCTGAACACCATTCTCTGCTGCAGGACTGGCTGGTTTCGTCTCCCACTGGGGCTCTGGCGACTCGGGACTCGATGGCTGGGCCTCAGCCTGGCTCTGAAACGTGCTCAGGAAAACCTGGCGCAGGGTCCTGGCGGAGGAACCGCGCCAGGAAGCGAGGCGGAGGAGCGGGCGGCGCGAGCGGGCGCTGTCGGTGGGGGAGGCGGAGGAGGAGGCGGCCAGGCTCCGCAGGCGGCGCTCCTGGTTGGCGTGCTGCAGGGTCAGGCGGCAGCGCAGCACCTGCCAGAACACGGCGCGGAACTGCCGCGAGGACACGTTGTACAGCAGCGGGTTGATGACCGAGCTCAGGTAGAAGAAGGTGTCGGAGAACGGGAGCAGGGTCATGTACGCCTGGAAGTAGGACCGGGTCCAGTCGTGCTTGGGTCGGGCGGCAGCCATGATTCTCCGGACCTGGTTGGGCATCCAGCAGATGGCCAAGGTCAAAACGATCAGCCCTGAGCAGGCAGGTGGGGGGAGAGACAGAAACACAGCATGAGAACAACACAGCCATCAAGTTTTTACCCCTCCGTCCTCTGCTCACCGGCCCGGAAACGGGACCCGTTTTCCAATGTTGCGTTTGACAGCTTCCGCAAAAAATGTCCCATCGTTTCAGGGCTGGGGGAGTTGACTGTATTAAAGACCATTAAATGCTTTAGACAGTTTATCGATACCTGTTAATGCCTGTTAATTTAAAAATTGTTTGTGTGTCCAGAAAGCATTTTATGTAGTCCTTTAATCTAGTTATGTCTTTTTAAAAAAAAAATCGATGTATACAGTATAGCCACATCAGATGAAACATTTGCATTTTAAAGAAGACCCAATGACATCTTCCAAATGGAAATGGTCACAAAGAAGCATTTTTAGTGACACTGCTCTCACATTCCGTGTGTAGGGAAGCAAAGTCAGGACGAGCCTGCCACTGAGAAATTTTTTACATACAACAGCGATTGTCTTATTTAAAAATATTTAAAAAGAAACAATTATCCAAACACAATGGAAACTATAAAAACTTCCCTTACGCTCAGCCAGTAGATGCTCATTGCCGTGTGGCACCGAGCGGAAGCTGACCGCCTGGACATATGTCTGGGTGCCCACATGTCTGCATTCCAACTTACACAATCATCGCTATTTCTGTGACCTCTGCCAGAGAAAGATTTGGTTGGGCCACAGTCAACTGATATCACAAGTTTCATGAGCATTTATTCCACAGTGCCCACCCCCCTCAAAGAAAAAAAAAAACAAACAAGCAAGAGATGTCAGATCAGAAAGCAGAACAGGTGAGGTGGTAGTGGGCAAGGGACCAGAAGGTAAGTGAGCAGAGCTGATATCCTAAAGCTGTGTTTTGGATCTCCAGAAATGCTTCATCCCGCTCTTAAATTTAAATAATATAATAAGGGAAAATTCACATTTTACAAACCTTCTGATTTTCTAGCACCCCACAGGAAAGTGATTGTTGGCAGTGGTCCCTTCCTACCTCTGACCGACGGTAAATATTTCACTAATTAATGCTCCAGGAAAAACGGCCATGTTTACCCATCCAGGGTGGACCCTCCTGCACGCTCTCGCCTGAGCATCCCTTGCCTGGTGGCAGAGTGGCTATAGGTGTATTCTCTGGCACTGAAATAACCCAGTTCCCTCCCCCTACCCCCCCCCCCCCAATAACAAACCCTCCGCAAATCCCAGCTGTTTGCAAAGAGAAGTAGGAACTCTGTTCCCTGTTAATTTCCAAGGGTTTCTCCAGTCAAATCTCAGCCCAAGCTTGAAATACAACCCAATTTTCTTATTTCCTTACTTTGAATTTGCTACCTTGAAAACACTCAGTAAATCTAAAAATAAAGCAGGCAAAGTCACATATGGATATGATGAAAAGGCAAAAGAGATCATCTTAAGTCAAGGGTGTATTCTGAATCACCTAGTTACAGCAGCTGGATGGGAGCACAAATCAACATTTTTCTGATTTAAAAAAAAATTTTGGAGGAAATTGGGGCCTTTTTTGCACTGATTTCAGAAGCACAGGCGTTCCCAGCCCCCTGTGCTATTCCACCTGGGTTTTTAAGTCATTTCTCCTTGTTTTGATCTCATGCAGCTCTGACTGAAAGGATCCTCTCATTAACTGTGAGAGAGCTAGGCCTCGCCACACCTAGGGAAGCTCTGTCTTCACAAAGTTTTAACTTTCTCTCTTCCCTGCCACTGACTTTCAGAGAACAAGTACAGCTGTCTTCGTCTGAGGACTTATTTCCTAGAATGGAAATCAAGCACAGGGTTAGATCAGTGCTGTGCTACACCGTAGGAGGCTGTACGTCACGCGGTAAGAACCGGGAAAGGCGATAAGAAACTGCCTTGTACTTTCCACAGCGTGAACATAGCACAGTTTTTAAAGCCGGTGGAAGAAAGTGAGAAAAGAAGGCAGGGCTGTGGGTGGGTGGGGAGAAGGCATCAAAGCAGTGTTCTCCTGCTCTGCCTGCTCCTGTCCCATTCATCTCTTATTTGCATGACCCTGTTCTTCTGTTACCTTCGCCTGGCAACAAGTGTCCTTGATTGATCTTCCCGTCAAAAGAAGCAGAGTCAGTATAAAACAAGACCCCAGCACCCGGTATGAGGCAGGGGTAGGGGTCGACAAAGAGTTGTGGCCTGGTTTATAGTTATAGCCAGGAGAGAACTCTTGCTCTGAAATTGAAATGAGCTAAAGTAGGTAAGTGAGAAATACCTTAGTCTGAAAAAGTAGCAGAACATAGGGAACCAGGCCTGAGGTGCTTCAATGATTAGGAAAAAAAGGAAAATCTTGGCCTTCTGGCTGTAGAAGTAGGTAGATGTGACACCAAATACAAACATGGACAACAAGAGCCAAGGCGCTGAGTTAGACATGGACCAGGATTCCAGATCAGGCATCCAATAGGTCTTGGGCTATAAGTAAGAATAATGCCACATTTCAGTGGGTTTTCCCTATGCCAGGTTCTGCGCTGAGCATTCTCTAATTTCCTATGCATTCCTTGCTTCTGATAAAAATCTGGTAAGATGAAAATTGTTATCATCTTCACCTTACAGATGCAGGTGAGTCTCAGACAAGGTTAGCTAGGACATGTGCTTGCCGAACTTCAAAATCCAAGATAAGTACTTTTTCCTCAAAGACATAATATGGTCTGTTTCTCATATTTCCAGTTTGAAAAATATAGACAACATGGGGAAGTAAGCATGAGCCATAATTCTACCATGCAAAGTGGATGTAAAGCGGCACTGTCCACTAGAAATATAACATAACCCACATGGGATTTTAAAATTCCAAGTAGCCACATTAAAAAATAAAAAGAGACAGGGGAAATCAATCTAATAACAGCCTCTGTAATCCAATACACCCAAACATTTTCATTTCACATATACTTTCAACATGTAATCAACCTAAGTCTTCGAAACGCGGTGTGGCTTCTCTGTTTACAGCATATTTCATTTAGGACCAGCAAGAGGTGGCTGGTGGCTACAGCACAGGTTAAATAGCCTTCATAGCCACCCCCACCCCCTCAAAATAGCAGGGCTCCCTATTTCCTCCTGTTCCCATTTCCCCACCTGCCCCCTTCCCAGCCACATACCCAGACAGTCCTGTCACACCAAGGACACCCCTGGCTTGAATTTATCTTCCTCAGGTTCTGACCATGCAACCCAGGTTGAACCTCAGCCATGGTGCAGACACTTTTTACCCATCCTTTCACATAAAGCCTTCTATAGAAGGGGGCTACAAATTATCTAAAGCCTAAAGAATAATGAAAGCACACATTTCTATTTTGCATCGCTCTTTCTAAACCTTGCCTAGTCACTTTGGAATAGCACAGATTGTGCCAAATCCCTGGCAAGGATGTTGGGATATACTTCCTCTACCTCATGAGAGGTGGGGAAAGTGGCTGGTGTCTTCCCCCCTGTGTGTGAGAGAGAATTTTGTTCTGGAAAAATGGAGCATTAGGCTTATAGTTACAGCCAATAACAGATGAGAGGTATGTGCCCGTGGGCGATGTCACAGAGGGCGACCAAGCCAGCATCCTTGTAAAATGTGTCATTTTATAAGGGCAGGTGATTGCTCACTTTTACATTTGAAAAAAAGTTCATTATTTCACATGACATCATTGAGAATAAACACCACATCCAAAGGTGGTATTATTCTGGCTGTTTGCAACTGGTTCAGCTCCAGTCCCAGCTACTCTGGGGCTGAGACAAAGCTTTAAAGTGTTATTCACGCCTTAATAGAGCATATTAAAGATTTGACTAACTTTACATTTGGCTCCAATCAATTTGGACTTGTATATTACACTTGGAAAAATCTATAACGCTTTGGTCTGTGTGGTGTAACGTGCAGCCCGCAGTTAAATAACTTGAGCGTGAACTTGAATGGAGATCAGTGAACTGAAGCCAGTCATGTAAAGCAGGTAAACAGTTTTAACTGAATTACTGATAGATCTGCATTGTACTCCAGACAGCCTTGCACTCTGGGTTAAGCAATACCTTCAGATTTTATCTTTTTTTTTCCTCCACATAAAGTACTTCCATTTTTCCTCTCTGATCACTACACTAAAATGACAAGAGCCATTAGGCGGTGACACAGACTTGTTCTCTGCAGAGTGAAGTTGTTTAAGAGACAGAAGGAATGTCCCCGTGCAGCAGCATCCCGCATCGAGCCTGGCATTTCCGCAGCATCCAGCTCGGATTAGTCAGCAGAAGCGCACTAAGCCACCGCCAGGGACCACCGGCCTTCATACACCTGACTGGGCTCCGCTTGATCCCCTCTAACCTTTAAAGTGAAGGCAGCTATTTGTGTGTCCCCAGAACTTCCTTCAGAATCATCAGAGAGCCGGAGACAGGAGAGAGACCCACCGCAGAACCCCTTTATCCCACAGATGTCGGGACAGGCGAAGTGATTCACTGGGGATCTCAGGGGAGGGAGGGGGGAGGATGCCTTTGATCTTGCCATACTGTGCAGAACACTGAATTCTACCCTAAATTGACAAACAAGCCTGCCGCATTTAAATGCAGTTTTGTTTTCCAGTTGTAGGCTCAAGTGCTGACATTCACAGCATGGAATGCCATGAGAGGCAGGGCCCTCTCAGACCCCAGGGAAAGTCAGCACATCTCAATATTCTGTCTGAATTGAGTCTTAGAACCGAGTCTCTCGAGAACAGGCACAGACAAAGCTCTGGAGCACAAGTACCCTCCTCCCCGCAAACACACACATATCCTTTTAAAAAAAATTATTTCAGAGAGGAAGGGACAGAGGAACATCAACGATGAGAGAGAATCATTGATCGACTGCCTCCTGCACACCTCCTACCGGGGATGGAGCCCGCAACCTGGGCATGTGCCCTGACTGGGAATCAAACCATGAACTCCTGGTTCATAGGTTGATGCTCAACCACTGAGCCACCCTGGCTGGGCTCACCCACCCTTTTTTGAAGTTTAGTCAAAGGGAGCTGAATAATGTTTAGAAAACAAAATACAATTCTACATCATGACTTTGTAACCAATCCTATAAGGACTCTATCCATCTGTCCATCCATTCATCTATCTGTCCATCCTTCTATGTATTTTACATAAGTATCTGCTAGGAAAGAATACTTAGCTAGTACTAAGCAGAAAAAAAAATCTGGACATTTGATCGTTCCCTAAGCAAAGATATTTTCTGTGATTTAAAGAAATCCCAAAGATGTGCTGTTCCACCTGATATTGGAGTCCCATTTTACTGAATCATTCAAGCCTTGGGGTTTCCGAGGGGGTGTTGAGTATGCTTTAGGATTCCCGTGACTAGTATAGTTTCTCCATCCTCTTCCTGCCCCAACATTCTAACTTCTCTCTAACCCTGGCTGTAGTGATCAAGAGTTAGATTGGCCCCATATAGAGCCCAATTTAAGTTCTCTGGACTCTGTTTATTCATCCAGCAAAGACTTTTCGAAGGGCTGGAACCTATTATAAACCCTGTTCTAGGCACTGATGTTAAAAAGCAGAGGAGACAGGGCAGCCACAGCCTGGTGACGGTGTGAAGGGTCATGAGAGCAGTCTAGACAGAGCATATGGCAGCAGTGAGAGGGGCTAACTGACCTTCACACGTGAGGGAGCACTCAGAAAAATTAAAAGAGAGGAAGAGTGAGCCTGGAAAACAGCAGCCAGGCAAAGACGCCACATGAGCAAGGAATGGAGGAATGCTATGCCTGCTCACCTTCTGAGAGCTGCAAGGCTCAGTGGGACCAGGACACAGAGGAGGGGAGAGACAGGAGGGGGGAAGGAGGGCGGTTGGAGAGTACTCCATCAGGGTCTGCAGACAATAAATTAACTTGCGTGTAGTATGGTGAGCAACATCTGCTTGTCAACTGACATTTAAATAGCAATTGCCAGTAGGAGGTAAGAATATGGTTAGTTGAATGAAGCGCCATGAAGAGACAAATCCATCCAATAAAAGGTTTTAGCATTTTTCTCAATTTATATTTTGTGTTTGCCAATCTGCTTCTGCCCTCCAGTTGAGACACTGATGACACTCACTGACTCTGTCCAACACAAGGACGCCAAATCTGCACTGACCTTGATTTAGTCTCTAACCTCTAAGAAAATGGTTCTCAAGCAGAAGAGGGGTTCCTGGAACAGTAGCATCGGCCTCACCTAGGAACTTGTCAGAAATGCACATTAGGCCCCAATCCAGATGTACTGAATTGGTGGCTGGGGCTGGGGCCCAGCACGGGGCTTCACAACCCACTGGTTGACTCCGATACTCAAATCTGAGAACCCTGAACTAACTGAGATAGAGACCAAATCTCTGGGCATTTGGGGGCCCCATCACTGTCATGTGTTTGCTTTCAAAGCATCACATTGAGTGTCTGCAGTCTGAGCAGACAGAACTCCTCCCTCTAGTCCCTCTCCATGACAACCACCCGGCCAGTCCATCTCAGTCCTGAGTGCAGCCCTCCCATGGTCCTGTCTCCCCCCTTTTCTCCTTTGTTCCTCTTCTTCCTTCTCCCTGCTTCTTCCCTTCCCCTCGTTTCTTCTTTCTTTACGTTTCTCCAGTAGATAAACCAATGGCTTTTATCCTTTCCCTTCTGTCTGCTTTTATTCCCCTTCATCCCCTCCATCTTTTCCAGAGTTCACCACAAACCAAGCCATACACAGCTTTGCCTACGCTGCCAGCGCACACCTCTCGCTTCCCATCATTTTCTTGGATGACTTTGAGAAGGTGACTGCATCCGCTGCAGGCAAGTTCCTTAATCGCTAACAGGTGGCTGCCTGGGATGCAGTCGCCACTCATTGCCAAGTTTGCCAAAGAAAAGCGAGAGGCTTCGGAAGCCACACAGACAGGATGGGAGGGCTGTGGGCGTTGGCTGTGCACTGAGCCATCTCAGTGCCCTGTGCCCTCTGGCCCTGCCAGGGCCTGCCTGGACACCTGTGGTCACCTTCACAGTGACCCATCAGCTTAGTGACCTTCATTGACACTGGTCTGCCTTCTTGCCCTCTTTCCTATGGAGAAACGTTCTACAGGAGAAGATAGAGGGCTGTCGGGATTGGGTTTTCAGAGAAGGGCACAGGTCACAG
This sequence comes from Myotis yumanensis, assembly GCF_028538775.1. Taxonomy (NCBI): domain Eukaryota; kingdom Metazoa; phylum Chordata; class Mammalia; order Chiroptera; family Vespertilionidae; genus Myotis; species Myotis yumanensis. The sequence continues at coordinate 79,143,710 of NW_027223759.1, forward strand.
CTTTAAATGATGCAAAGGCCACAGATGGCTGCTTCTGTCCGAGAAGACAGATGGCCTGATGTCCTGTCCTCACCACAGCTATTTGATGGAGCCCAGGAAAGGACTCTCTCCCCACTGTGGCCCCAACCACAACACGGAGGCCGGAGAACGATTCCTAATGGCCTGCGAGTTGCTCAGCATCCATCCATCTCTCTCTGCTCTGCAAGCTTCCGTATTAGAAAAAGTGAATTGCTACCAAAACAGATAAATATCTAAAGCAAGTCCTCCTGTCTGGAGCTGTAGGACAACCACGTGCACGCAAAGCCAGCAGCATGCAGGGTCATCGCTGTGGTCTCGTGCCTCTGTTCCGTGATGACTGCATGGCAAATGACTCATGGAACCATTAATAAATATTTTTCTACATGGATCTTGATTGTATGCACCTGTGTGGGGCTTTCTATGTAAACAACCTTCCAACCCTACTGCTAGTCAAGTCCCCATGTTTGGTATAGCTGGTTCTCAGCAGGACATGGCCCAGGAGTGGGTGGTGGTCATGAGGCCATGGCCCCCCATGCCGGCAGGGAAGCTGTGGACTGTGTGATGGCTGGGCCACCTACCAGTGGATCAACTGAGACCACCAAGCACTGGCCCAGACTCTTGTAACACTGACTACTGCTAATAGGCTGCAGTTTCTAATAGAGTTTAGTCCCTGCAAGTGGGAGAGAATGAAAGCCCCAGAATGTTAGCACTGAAAGGCCTCGGAGATAAATCCCCTGGTGAGCCAGCAGAATCCCCAGAGAAGTAGGACGAGGGGCCCAAATTCAAGCAGCCCAGGAGTCCAAGCACAGGGCCTCCCAGTGTGGGGGTGTTTGCACTGGTCACGCACACCCCTCGAGGCCGAGCGTCACCAGGCAGTCCTCCAATGAAACAGTACCAGGCCCAGTGCACGTCACAGAGGCAACACGGGCATTTCAGGAGTGTGGGGCCAGTTACGTGTGGTATATCCTGCTCCTGGCCTCCCCCTGCCCAGGTCCCTGCTTGTGCTCCCTCTGTGGACCCTCGGAGAACCAGCACTGAGTGCCATGACTGAGGCAGGCCAGGGCCAGGGGGGAGCAGCCCCCAGTCTGTTCTCTGTTTTATGTTCTCCAGGCGTCTGTGTTGATCCCTCTGCCTAGACCACGTGTTCTTACCCTCTGCTCTCTCTCCTCCTGTCCCTCTCTCCCTCCATCTCTCACCCCATCTGCCCATGCATTGTGCAGCTCTTATTCTAAGTCTCTGCTTAGGGTCACTACCTCCAGGAAACCTTCCTTGTCTCCATAGGCTACATCCAGTTCTCTCCTGTGAACTCACTCCTGCCCCTGCCACCAAACACTACAGCATAAACTAGGCCATGAAGGCAGGAGCCTCCATCCAGAATAAAACCTTTCAACCATAACAGTTCAGTCCATATGGTAGAAGGGAGGGAAGTGGGTGTTGCAGATTCCAGGTGAGGAGCTAGGTAGGAGGGTGTTTAATATCCATGCATTTACCGGATGCGTACTAGTATAGAATCAATTTGAAGCCAGCTTCCCTGACAGAGAGGTCAGTACTAACCCTCTGACCCAGGACCTGGTGCCTGGATCATTTCCTTTCCCTGAGGGGAAGAGAAGGAGAGAGTGGGAACACAGAAGGGATCACCTTCTCATTCAAGCAAAACCAGAACCCCCAGGCCTGAGAAAGCCAAGAACCCCCAAGACCAACAGGTCTAGACAGGGGTGAGGAGTCCCTGGTTCTAAGAATGCCCTCAGGAGCCACAAACTTTAGCCTCCCACCCTCGGTGTGCACCCAGACCTGAGTTTTCTACACTAAGAACTTTCTTTTCCTTTCTCTTCGTGGGGTACGTAAGAGTCAACAGGTGAAACAGAAGAGCCACATTTACTAATAGGACGTTTTGGAGGACATGCACTTGTCCCAAAGTAAGTCCCCTCAGGGGTCCTCTAAATCAAGGTCTTCTGTCAAGATGCTACAAGTCTTTGTCAGAGAAGCTGCAGGCCAAGACCCAAAGCATAAGTGTTGGGGTCTACAGCCGAGGGGAAACTTAAAAAGAAAGGAAGAGAAAGCACATAGAAAAGCATCTGCTAAAAGTGGTCAGAGACTGTGTCTACACCATATGCTGTGTGCCCTCAGGAGAGTGACTCTTGCCATTATAACCCTAACTTTCCATTTGAACACAACTTGGTTGTCGAGGGAGAGAGTTTGGGGAGAGCAGAACATGACTATGGCCTGATGGACTCACCCGCTGCTCTATGCCCATCACAGATTTTCCCATAATGTAGGCCCTGACCTCTCCAGCTTCACCTGATCCACCCACCAAGGGATGATCAACTAAAGCTCAGGTTCCCATTTGTAACATGGAGATAACAAGAGCTGCTGAGATTGTTAAATGAGATTGTGGGTGTAAAGTGCTCAGTACAGGGGCTGCTGCCAGGCAAGGGCTCACAGGTATAACCATCACCACTGCCATGATCATCTTGACCTCCACCCTCATCTCTGCCACCTCCTCCGCCACCTCCTCACCAACATCCTTACTGTCCCCAAGGCAGCTCCGAGGTCAGAGACCTAGGGGTAGGCTGACTAGAATCAGAGGTCGTCAGACACCTTCCAATCCTAAACTCACAGGAAGGCCCAGAAAGATTCCATGCTTTACCAGGATTATCCTGCTAATCAATAGCAGAGATAGGACTAGAACTTAAGTCTCCTGATTTCCAGGCCACTGTTCTTGCCCCTACCTGGAAATGGGGCTCCCCGACTCTGCCTAAGGCCCTGACTCATGTATCCCTCCCACATACATACACCTGGGTATCTGGGGGCTGAAGAAATTAGAGAAACAAGAAGTGAGGGCTCTAATAAAGGAGGCAATTGATAGAGGCAGGCTTGCAAGAAGAAGGAAAAATTCCCAATTCCAAGAAGATGGATGGTGAAGCCCCTTCCCAACTCCCTATCCTCACAATTTCTCCAGGAGGAATGGCAGGGGCATAGCTGCCTGATCATCTGGTCAGTTAGACTAAGAAGGCCTTCACTCGCAAAGACCCCAATCCTCTATTCCTTTCTCCACCCTCACTCTGCCCTTGGGCACACACCCACACTCTCACCCAGTGTCCTGCTTCCACATAGCCACAGGCTCTGAGCTACCGTACAGAGGAGGGGGTAAGGGCAGTCAGATAGACCCCGGTTTAAATCTCATCCCTGCTATTCCCAGCTGTGTGGCCATGGGGTTATATCTCTGTGAAATGGATAACAGTATCCACTTCACGGAGTTATTGTAAGAAAAGCTAAAGGAGATACATGCACATGAAGCACTGGGATGAATGGCAGCTCATATTACTCATTGCACTATCCAATCAGATGTCCCGCCTGGAGGTCATGCCAGCTAAAAGTAACACAGTGCATGGGTATTTCAGACACTGTTCTAAGCATTTAACTTATGCTTGCTTACCTAAACCTTGCAAAAAGCTCCACATTGAGGGCCACTATTGCATTGCATTGCTATTATGCAGATACGCAACTTGAGGTTTGGGTAGGTTAAATGGCAGAGCCAGAAGTTAGACCCAGGCAGGGGGGTCCAGAGTCCATGCTTTTGGACACACTGCTGAGCTGCCTGTCCTCAGTTGGAGGACCCCTCGAAGGATCAAAAATCAAATGCTCACTGAGTCCCAAATTCAAATGAAGGCATTTCAATTCAATTCAAGTTCAGGACTAGGTTCCCTCTCAGTGTCATGGTGAAGACCAGAATCTTGGCTGTTAAGAAATAAAGACACCCTCCCCCCCCAACACATCTCTAGACAAGGGAAGGTATCCTTCTTGAAAAGGCCTTTTCATACTTAAGGTGAACACAATGAACTGTTACTGCAAGAGAAGCGTGATGGAATGCAAGAAAGCAAACAAGCTTTGAATAGAGTCTGATGGGTTTCTCTCCTGCAGAATGTCTGCTTTTGATTCGATTTATTTTATGGAAGACAACAACCTCTACCCCACCCTTCCCCCATGCACAGGAAGAGTTCTGGGGAAGGACACTTTCCTAGCAAAATTCTTAAACTCAGAGTTGAAGACTATTCTCGCCCATTACAGACTGGCTCTTCCCCTCCCCATAAATACAATCTAGAATTTGGTTTCAAAGTAAATTAGAAAATGAGTTCAGCTTCCTATTATATACTCAGATCATGTAAATTAGTGAAGACATTCCTAGAACAACCTATTGCCAAATGCCAGAACAGGAGGCAACAAATAAAATCAGCTGATGGGAGAGATACCCAAAGCGGTTCCTCACATAGGAGCTGGGCTCATACTGTGTCTGACCTAGAGCGGAGGGTCTCAGCTGAAATCAGTAAAGCTGTCAGGAAAGTTGAAGCAATGGTATCAGGCTTCTGGGATAGGGTTTTGTGTGAGAACAATCAGATGAGGGTACTTCCCTGTTAATGATCTGAAAATGAAATTACAGTTGCATGATATGATAAAAATAATTTCCTCCTGGTGGGATTCACTTTTAATTGGGGCAAAATAACTATGAGGAACATTAATTATAATCTCACCTATCTAAGTGCAGCAGTAACTGTCAGAGATGCACGTTGTTACAGGTGGTAAATCTAGTCCAGCCCAACAATCATAGCATACTCATTTAATTTTAATGTGATCCCTCACCTGTTATCTCACTTGATGAGCACCTCCAGGTGCTGCCGTAGCTCTCTACATTCTTCTTCCACTCCCTCCCTAGGTACCCCCTCCATGCTTCTGACTTGAAATTCCATCCCTAGGGACATACAATTCCCAAACCAATGTTTCCAGCCTCAGTAGACATCACAGCCAGACCCCTAAAGCCAACTGTCTACTCAACACCATGGCTCTGAGAGCTTATCTGCACCTATAATGGGACATGTCCAGATTGAATTACTGACCAGCCACCCACCCCCCTGCTCTCTCTCTACTACTCCCAATCTTAATAAATTCTACATTCACTCACTGGAATTTTCTAGCTGGAAACCTACAAATTGTCCTGTTCTATTTTCTCCCTCTTACTCCCATAGTCAATCAATTCTCAAACTTGTCAGTTTTACCACCAAAATCTGTCTCTTTCTCACAATCTTCATTACCAACCCCCAAATTGGGGCTGCCATTATCTCACACCTGGACTAGGCAGAAGCTTCCTAACTGGTTTTCTTCACAACTATTCTGGCCCAAGCCATTCTCCACTTGAGCCAGGATCATCTTATTAAATTAAAAAGTTCATGTCACCTCTTGCTTAAAACCTTTCAATGGCTTAGAATAGAGACCCAAATCTTTAACAAGTCCTGCAAGATCCTAGCTTATTCCTTCAGGATCTCCTTCTACTAGCTTCCCTGATTACCATGTCTGCTCAGAACATCTGCCCCTATCTCAGCAGCTCTAACCCTCTCTTGCTTCCTGGAGCCTGCCAACTCCCTCCTGCCCCCAGGCTCGTGCCCAGCCAGGCTCCCTTCTGCTTACCTTGCTAGTTCTTGCTCATTTTTCATTTCTCTGCTGAAATGCCACTTCCTCTGGGAAGCTGTCTGAGACCTCATGTTAGAGCCCTCTGTTATAAGTCCCATTACCCCATATTTGTTGGCTGCACTTTATACATACAGACGTATTTAACTTAGAATATGTGTCTTTTGTGTCAGTCTTATCAGACATGTGTGTTCCATTGGGTTAGGGGCTAGGTCTGTCCTGTTCTATGTCTGCAGTGCCTTTTCAGTGTCTGGCACATGGTAGATGCATAATACAGGTGAGAAGACCTGCCAATTTGGCATTCCTAACCAGGTAACAAGATAGATGGGGTCTGGACTGCTAGCGCAATTTTTACTGATAAAAAGGGTGGCATGCATTACATTGCACCTGATTTGGTTCAGGATACAAAGTAAATGAGTAGAAGACAGAAAGCCTAAATCTGGGATCTTCCAATCCAGGATATTTACAAATTCAAGTACATCACCCCAGCATCCCATCTCCAAGTCTGTAATTCTCTCTTCCAGAAATCCCATCCTGCACCCTCTCCCAGAGCTTAGCAGAGAGAGGGGGGAAGCCTAGGACCTTTCCCAGGAGCGACTGAAGATTTTCATCCAACCTTTGTCTAGGACCTGCATAAGTGAGCAACACATTCCAATCACAAAAACCTGGGCTTTCTGACCTGGAAAGTCCTCAGAGATGACACAGGAGTTTCCCCAGCTGGAAAAGGAAGGGTTAACTTAGACTTCTGTGGCCCTTTCCAGCTATAAACTTCTGGTTGTTTAAATTCCCTGGACTCCAGGATCCTCATCTAAAAATTATGGGTTGTATAAATCACAGTCATATTGTACAAATTAGACAATATACCTACACTTTTTAGTCTTTCCAGATACACAAACTCAAGGGATTATAAGCATTCCTTTGTGTAAAGTCCTTAGTGATACCTAATTGCCTTTACCCTTGCTACTCAGAGTGTGGCTATGGCATCCCCTGAGAGCTTGTTAAAAATGCAGGCTATAGATTAGAAGTTCCAACAACCCCCTCCTTGGTTTCAATTCATTTACTAGAGTGGCTCACAGAACTCAGAGAAACATTTCACAGACTGGATCACCCATTTATCATGAAAATTGTAACTTGGGAACAGCCAGAAGAAAGTGATGCTTAGGGCAAGGTCTGGGCAAGGATATGGGGCTTCCCTGTCTTCTCTAGGGTGCCACTCACCCCATGTGTCTACGCATTCACCAACCTGGAAGCTCTCCAAACCCAGTCCTTTGGGGTTTTATGGAGGCTTCATTACATAGGCATGATTGATTAAATTATTGACCACTGGTGACTGGATTCAATCTTTAGCAGCCTCTCTCCTCTTCCCAGGGGTGGGACTGAAACTTCCAACCCTCTAATCACCTAGTTGGTTCTCCTGGCAACCAACCCACATTCAGAGGCAATCTCCAAAAGTCACCTCATTAATGTAACAAAAGACATTTTAATTGCCCTCATCACTTAGGAAATTCCAAAGGTTTTTAGGAACACTGTGTCAGAAATGGGGATGAAGACCAAATATGCATATTTATTATTATAAATTATAATATCATAGTCAGTACTGGTAAAAGTAGATATCAGATTTTGTGCTTTCCTGGAATTAAATCCTCCTTTCCTCCAGTAAAAGCATCCTGACAGTCCTTTGGGGAACCATCATCCCCGACTCAATCCCTGAAGTTCAGGTTAAGGTTCAGGGTTGACTCCACTCTCCATCCCCAAAGGTAGTGAGATAAGGAAGGAGTGGATAATCAGAGTCACTGTGGCTGGTTCAATGATGGGCAAGGGACCCAGTCAGGCCAACCTGGGGCATTTGCTGGAACCTCTGGGAAATAAATACTCCACTGGTGGTGCTTCACCAGGAAAATATAAGCCTGTACGCCTGTGTCCATGACTGCCCCAACATGGGAGAGCCTTCCTTCAAACTGATGCCAATGCAAAGGAAAGCAAAGTGAAGGGTATAGCAAGACAGAGGGGGAGGGATTTCAACATTATTTGAGCCTAGATTGTGCCAGGCCTGACATAAGATCTACCCATGGATTTTTTAAATTACATGAACTAATAAATGCGTTTCTTACTTTACTTTGCTTAAGCCAGTTTGAATATGGTTTTCTCTTACTTCCTAATTATATCAATGTCTTTAATTTAGTGACCTACAGAGTCTCTAAGTCTCCCAAAATAACATCACTCAGTCTACCAGGTGTAGCCTGCACCCCTCCTCCTGTAAATAAACATTTCCTTTTTCACATTTGAAATAAAAGAGAGTGAGAGGCATGGCTGCTCTCCACCACTGGTACCAATGGGACTTTACCTTCTTGAAGTCTGATCTCGCCTTTCTCTTTATTGAGTAAAGCAGCCCAATCCTTTACTTTCATAGGAAATCTATACTTATTTACTTGTTTCCTGTTGCAAAAAAACAAAACAAAAACAAACAAACAAAAAAACATCTAACCTTTCTCTCCCCTCATGCAAGGTATAGAACTTAAAGTTAAAAGGGATATCAGAAGTCATTCCGGTGGAGCCTTATTTTGGGGTCAGTGAAAGAACAGGCTGAGTCTCTGACTCCCAGGTCAGTGCCTCCCCTCCACCTCCCAATATTCCAACAAATATCAGTTGTTTTGCAATGATCTTGCACACAATCAAAGGCACTTATATGTTCATTTAAACATCGAATATTTATCAAAATGCTTTTCAACAAAGTTAGACGCTCGTCTAAGTGCTGTACTAACCATCTGTGGAACCTTGGGGATGATATTTACCTATCCAAGATTTTTTTTGCCATTAAGTAAAATTAGAGGTTAGACTAAGAGGATCATAAAATGTCATAAATTTAATAATTCTAAGGCAGATCACAGACAGTGGGAGAGCTGAGTACTGGATCAGCACCATCTGGGAATAAAAATTCATCCCAACAGTAGTCTCTTTAAAGATGAAAATATCCAGAAAGATGCAGGAAAGGAGGGAAATAAGGGCTCTGCGAGCCTGTGTACTACAATCAAGATGCTTCTAAGATGTTTCTTACAGGAGTCCCTGGTGCCCTCATATTTGCCTTTTTAAATCTTGTTAAAACTGGAGCACACTGTGTGTTGACCATTTGAGTTTGTCCAAATAGCCTCGGATGATCTTGGTTTACAACACTTGTCCTATCTTACTTATCATTTGCTCCCTCCTTTTACTTTCAAAATTGTTCCAGAATCAACAAGGGACTCACAGAGAATATATGAAGCATTCCCATAAAACAACAAGATGCAGGTAGACAATCTAGTAGAAAAAAAAATGTACAAAAGACTTGAACCGGCACTTCACAAAGGAAACTATCCTGACACAAAGATGTTCCACATCATAAAGCTTCGGGAAAATCAAATTAAAGCTATAGTATGATGTTATCACACACTCACCAGAATAGCTAAAATAAAAATGTGTGTGAAATAAAAAACATGCACAGGCAAGGACATGGAGCAACCGGAGCGCTCACACTGTCACTGCTAACAGGAGTAAATTGCTCCAACTACTTTGTAAAAGGAGTTGGCAGTCTCTACTAAAGTTGCACGTATGCATAACCAGTGACCCAACAACGTATGCATAACCTGTGACCCAACAACTCCACTCCCAGGTGTACGCCCACAGAAATGCATGAAATATGTCCACCTAAAGATATCACCAATGTCCATAGCAACCTGTGTCTATAACGTTTCCCTAGTGGAAACTGCCCCAAAGCTCCTCAGTGGTAGAATGTGTAGCTAACTTGTGGAATATCTGCACAATGGGTTAGATACTATGCACTGAATACAGCAGCGAGAATCAGCAGAATACAACCGCACCTACAGCATGAGTGAATCTCACAAATATAATGTTGAGTGAAGAATGCAGACAAGAAGTTACATTCTATATTATTGTGTATATACAAAGTACAAGAACAGAAAGAGCTAATATATGGTGTTGGAAGTCGGGATAATGGGGGAATAAGTGCAAGGAGACAAAAGGAGATTTTGGAGTACTGATAATAATCTATTTTTTTTACCTGCTTATGTGAATATGTTCAAGCTATAAACTTACAATATGTGTACTTTTCAGTATGCAAGTTATACCTAAAAAGTTCAAAAAGACTAAGTATCCCAGCATGGACAATAAATGTCATGATTCACTGTTACGGGTTTGTGTCCCCCCAAAATTTATATGTTGAAGACCCAACCCCCTGTACCTGAGAATATGACTGTACTTGGAGACAGGGTCTTTAAATAGGTGATTAAGATAAAATGGGTTCATTAGCGTGGGCCCTACTCCAACATGACCAGGATGCAGTCAAGACAGACAGAGTAACAACCGTGTGAGGACACAGCAAGAGGTGGCCATCTGCAAGCCAAGGAAAGAGCCCTCAGAAGAAACCAAACCTGCTGAGCTCTTGATCTTGGACTTCTGGCCTCTAGAACTGTGAGAAAACAAGTGTTTATTGTCTGAGCTACCCAGTCTGCGGTATTTTGTTATGGTGTCCCTAGCACACTAGTAGAGTCACGCTGGTTATTTTTAGCTCCTTTTACTCGTAGTATTTAGATATAAGCACTTTCCTGGGAAGTAGAAGAGGCTCGGCTGCCATGGGTAGAGATGGGGAGGGGCTGCTCCTCTACTCCAGCGTTGGCCCCCAGGCTGCTTCTGGCTTTCCCTTCATTCTAGACTCCTTCCTAGATGAAGGAGGAGAGATCAAGCCTCCTTCCTAAGGCAATTGTGCTGGCTTCCCATCTGTGAATCAATCACAACAGTAAGAGCGATGGAATTTTTGCTGAATAATCAGACATTTTCAAAGCCAGAAGAGACAACAAAGATCATCTCATCCAACCCTCTCATTTTCTAAAGGAGGAAAGCAAGGTCCAGAGAAGTTGGGAAATGTACCCAAAGTCACACAGCCAGCTAGTGGCAGAGCCAGGACTAAATCTGCCCTGAGCCCCAATTTCCAGACCAGGGTTTGGCTTCCGCTCTCAGGAGGGTGGAAGGAAGAAGAGGAGAGGAGGGAATACTTTAGCTTCCTTTAGAAGCTTTATCTTTGTCCTTGCCTTTTGAAGCAGCACCGACACAACTTTACTGTCCCCTGTGCTCCCCCACTCTCCTTAGCCCCGCTGCCCTTCAGGACTTCCTGCCAGTGTCTGGGGCCTGGCGTTGGGATGTGGCTCCTCCACTGTGTGGCTTCAGACAAGTCACTGCAAGTCTGTGCTGAGGCTTTCTCATGGCCCGACCGGCACCTGCTGCCTTCCGAGGGCTCTCCCAGCCAGGAGTCCTCCCTGCCCCTGGGGGACCCGAGGGGCCAGCCAGCATGAGTGGAGTTGGGAGGAGCAGTGACCCTCTCAATGCACACCCCCTCCATCTCCAGCCTGAGCTCTGTGGCCGGACACCAGCACCCCGTGGAAGGGGCTGCACCTGATAGGATGAGGGAACCAAAGGGCTACTCTGGGTTGCCTGGTCCATAGCCCGGGTTGGGGGTGGGCGGTGGGGCGGGGGGGTGCTTACAAATTCAATCCTCACAATAACCTGGGAACCTGGGCACCATTTAGTCCACTTAGATAGGAACATAGACAGTCCAAGACACCATCTAGAGCAGACGCGATGAGCCAGGGGTTTAATTCTGGGCGTCTCTGCCTCGCCATCCTCCCCCCTTCTGCTGCACCCCAATTGCCCCTACTGTACCTCAAAATGGCAACTTGCATGGGCCATGTGCCCAGGTGATAGACACTTCTCAGGCCTGCCTATCCCATAAAGATCTGGCAATGGTGATGGCAAAACTGCCTCCTTTGCATGACTCAACTAGACAACAAAGTGAAAATATGTGAGGCTGGCCCTCTGTGCCCAGCTGCTCACACCTTGGGCACCGGCAGCTCTAGACACAGGCACAGGGAACCATCAGGTGTGAGTCTAGGGCAGTGGTCAGCAAACTCATTAGTCAGCAGAGCCAAATATCAACAGTACAACGATTGAAATTTCTTTTGAGAGCCAAATTTTTTAAACTTAAACTATATAGGTAAGTACATTGTTATTAACCTACCTATATAGTTTAAGTACTGTTGATATTGGCACCACCCCCGTGCTGTGTATCCTGCGGCATCACCCAACTGACCAACACCCCCCACTTCTTCTAACGCCACTTCTTCAAAATAGACTTGCCCAGGCCGAAAACCGACTTCTGCGCATGGGCCACGAAGTTTCAATCACACTGTACGTGTGCGCCTGCACGTGGTATTTTGTGGAAGAGCCACACTCAAGGGGCCAAAGAGCCGCATGTGGCTTGCAAGCCATGGTTTGCCGACCACTGATCTAGGGCATGGGCAGCAAGACCAATGACACCCTCTATCCCTGTTAACCTATTCTTTGAGGGTCACTTTGGGAATAAGCTGAGGGAATTCACCTGAGCTCAGGGACCAGCTATCGCCGGCCAGCTCCAGATGAGTGGGGACCTGGACATCTCCAGGGGCAGTGGCGGGGACAGGCTCTGGGCCCAGAGGAAAAGCACTCGAGCATCAGACATACACAGTCAGCCGCCCGGATCTCCCCAGAGAGAGGACACATGGGAATGGCAAAGGCTGTGTGTGACGAGTTAAATAGGGTGCACTGGTGAGGAGAGAAGACGAGAAAGGAGAGGGGCAGGGAAATGTCTGCATCCAGGAGATACTGGGGTGGGCAGGACAAACTTCCTGTGGAAACAAGAATTGCATTCCAGGCCGTCCCTGGCTGATACAGAGCTGCTGACCCATCCAGGGGAAAAGAGGCTCTGAGCTAGATGGGTCCCCGTGATGTGAGGTGTGGGCATGGTGGGCAGTGTTTGTAATGAGCCTGGGGGCAGAGTGGCCTTTGAGCTCCATGGTCTCAGGAAATTGCAATGGAGAGAGGGAAGGGGAGAAGAAGATGTTTGAGGGGATAATGGGGTCCCCTCTCTCTCCCCGGAACGTCCCTTGCATAACTGTCACACATTGAAAGGTGCTGAGAAACCCGGCACAGAGCACCAGGAGGCATCCGGGGAAGACCTCCAGTGTCCAGGGCTCACTCGTCTGAGGCTCTGCTGCGATATGTTGGGACCAATTGTGTGGGGAGCTGGGACCGCCTGTCTCAGGAGGGAACTGTGTTGTCAGGGGAGGGGACCACTTAGACAGCAGGCACTGACTGCCCAGCATCTGGGAAACTCTTTGTTTAGAACTGTCCAGCTGGGCAAACGCCCCTGGGTGACAAGGCTCACGGGTTTCAAGGACCTGGTGGTGGCTGGCTCAGAAGGCTTGGTGCAGGGCCCAGGCGCAGGCCCTGATTTCCTCCGCAGACAGCGGTGCTGATGTGGCAGAGTCTGGAGTGGCAGAGTCAGGAGTGAGCAGAACTTGTCCCTGTCCTACCGTAAAAGGCCATGTGAATTCAAGTAGACAGCAGGACACAGGCCTCTGGTGACAGGGGCAAAGCTCCATCAAGGGTTGAAATGACTGAGCATGGTCCAGTTGTTCATTCATTCAAAACCCATTGGTGCCAGGCACACCCTTCCCCTTTCCCGCCCCACCCAGGCCATGGGACTCTGGTGCATGTAGAGGGTGGGTGGGGAGCAGAGCACCCTGTATATAGCTAGTGCATTGATTGGTTCTCAACCTGTGGGTCGCGACCCCTTTGGCTGTCGAACGACCCTTTCACAGGGGTCGCCTAAGACCATCCTGCATATCAGATATTTACATTATGATTCATAACAGTAGCAACATTACAGTTATGAAGTAGCAACGAAAATAATTTTATGGTTGGGTCACAACATGAGGAACTGTATTTAAAGGGCCAGAAGGTTTAGAACCACTGAACTAGTGGAAGGATCAGGGGGCAAGAAGGCCAAAGGAGTTGTGGGTCACATTCCCAGTGGGGAAAGGAATCTCCTCCCACCGGAGAAGGCATTGGCTGCCCAGTGGGTTGAGGAACTGCTAGTCTCATTGGGCAAGGCCTGGGGACTGAGGTTGCTGGAGTCTGCAGCAGGGTAGGCTCAGCACTGAGGGGACTGAACAGCCAAGTCAGCGAAAGTGATAGAGTCATTGGGGCCACTCCGAGCTCTTCTCCCTTTGGCCTGGGACCCTCCAGGTTGGTTTCTTTTTCTTTTTCTTTTTCTTCTTCTTTTCTTTAAAGTATGTTTTTATTGATTTCAAAAAGAGGAAGGGAAAAGGAGAGAGAGATAAAAACATCCATGATGAGAGAATCATTCATCGGCTGCCTCCTGCCTACCCCCCACTGGGGATCGAGCCCACAACCCTGGCAGGTGCCCTGACTGGGAATTAAACCATGACCTCCTGATTTATAGGTCGATGCTCAACCACTGAGCCACACCAGCCTGGCTTGGCTGGGTTTCTTAAACTCTTTGGGTCTCATCTGTAAAATGGGGCCATTGGCTGCCACAAAGGTTTGGCCCTTAGAGGCTGGAGGGGAGGAGGTTAGTTGCCTGTTCCTGTGGGGGTGCCAATGGACTGGAGGCCAGCTCCATGTCACACTAACCAACTGAAAACTGCTGCAGGGACAGTTTTCACACTTGGGAGGCCTTTCATTGGATTTCCCAGTCATCCAGCCCACATATGGCCCAAAATTGCTGCCACATGTGTCCCAATCTGGCCGCAAGGAGGCCCTGAGCCCTGCATGTTAAAGAGCTCATGTGTGTCCTTCAGTGACCTTGAGCCGGGCTGAGTTGGCCTCAAGCCCGGGAGGAAGTATACCAGGCTACCGAAGCCGCATCGGGAACCCAGCACCCTGGAAAACCACTTGGTTGGACGCAGCAGCCAGCATCTCAGAGCAGAGGTGGATGACGTAAATGCTGCAAGCAGGCCTGCGCACTGGAAGCCCACGTTCCAGGCCAGACTACTGAGTCCAAAGCCACTGCCCACAGTGGGCACGGCTGGTAGGCAGCCATCACACCACTGGAGTGCATTCCTCCAGTGGCAACACCTGGAGACCCCCGGGGAGCCCCACAGGTACTTGGTGGATTCCTGCTACAAACCAAAGAGGCACACAAAGGCAGGGCCCCTTCACCCCCACATACTGGTCCCAGGGGCTACGGGGCCTCCCTCCCACTTTCTGAAGGCCATGGGCAGACAGCTTGGCATTAAGTGAAGCTGGCCATTAAAGGCATGGCAAAGCTGGGGGAGGGTGATGCTGAAGATAAAATAAAGATAAAGAAAGATAGAGGAGGATGGGAGTGGGGTGAGCGATGATCAGAAAGCCCAGGCAGACTACAGAGCCTGTGCCCCCAACCCCCATAACCCAACAAGTATGCCACTCAGGTAGGGAGGGGGCTCTGTGTGCCCCTCAGTCTGGGATGGTGCATCCCCAGCCAAGTGCCCCAGCCCAGGCCAGCTCCCCATCCACCAGTGGAACCTCAATTTCCTTGGGTTCATTGCCACCCACACAGGAACTGGCTGTGTACTTAACACTTCTTGATTCTTTGTCCTCATTTAGTCATAATAGAAGCTGTGTTCTCAATCTATTGTCACATTTATGATCCAGAAAGCCCTAATTTCCTGCAATAATCTTAAGTGACAATTCAAGGCTAAGTGTACTTTAATGTTTTGTAATGCTTCTAAAACAACATCTTGAAATTATAATACAGCCCTTGAAATTGCTAGTCTGGGTGAAAGAGGGAATGAACAACTTGTAAACTAAATAAAAATCTAGCAAATTGATCTAAGGCTGAAATAATGAGGTTCAACGAATTTCAGGGATGCAAATGGGAGAATCTGGGGTGACCTTTGCCAGGTGGCAGATGGCCTGGCTGCCGGAACAGACATGGAACTCAGGGAATGCCTTCTTCTCCCACCTTCCCTATTAACTGAGGAAATAGCCAGAACCGGTCCACCTGGATTTTCCCAGAGTAGGAAAAGGAGGAGGAAGTTTTGGGGAAATGAACCCCCCAGACCAAGGAGAAGCATTTTAGAGAAGAACCACAGTAGGGCAGCAGAGGGAGGGTGAGGCAGCATTGGGCCAGAGAGAGCCTCCTTCTGATGCCCCAGGTGGTTTTGTAACTCCATCCGCCTTTGGCAGTGCTTGCTCCCTGCCATTGCTCATTTATCCGAGCATTACTCCTGAGTAGCGGATGAGGACTCTGAGGCTCAGGGTGGTTAAGTTCACAGAGTAAGCTGTGGGCCTGTTTGAACTCAGATCCAAGTTCAAAGCTAATACTCTTACTTTAGAGTAAAGAAAATAGAATTGTTTTTAAAGTACTTACTTATAAAAAGGTTTTCATTAATAATAATAACCCATAGAATAAATTTAAAGATAAACTGGAGAAAATACTTCCTATACGTAGGACAAATGAATGCCAAATTGGCCCAATATGAAAAGAGCTTTTCGAAATCAATAAGACTAATAATTCAAAAGGACAATAGACAGAGGATATGAACAGGCAATACTAATGGCCATAAACAAAAAATAATTACTTTACCAATCTATGAAAGACATGTAAATCAAAACAGCAATTAAATATCATTTCACAATGGCAGAAGTTTTAAAGATTGGCAATATACAGTATCGATGAAGTTCAGGTATGGAAGTAGGGGAGAAGCATCCCATTCACAGCTTAAAGAGACAGCCTGCTCAGCCCCCGTGGAGGCAGCTTTGTAATACCCTCCAGAATCCAAAGGCACATGCCATTCCCCCAGGAACACCATCTGTTAGGACTCCAAGCCATAAAAATAGCCATTCAAATGTGCAAATATTTTAGTACAAGAAACTTCATACCAGGAAAAACTATTACAGCCCAAATATCCAGCAATGGAAGATATTAAGTAATTATGGCACATCTACACATAGCTGTTAAACAAATGAGGCAGCTTTGTGTGCGCTGAAATCAACCCAAAGCTACCTTGCACTGTTAAGTGAAAAAAGGAATCCACAAAACATATGCATAGTGTGACTGCATTACTGGGGGAGGAGGTTTGTCAAGGAAATGTGTGCATGTGTCTGTTGTGCATTTGTGTTTGTGTACATAACCTTTCAAGAAGGTTTGTCAGATTCAACAGTGGATACCACTGGGCAGTGGAGTTGGGAGAAGGGTAGGGAGTTTCCATTTCTACTTCACGTAAAGGGTGTCCCAAAATTCACGCAAGAAGTAATTTTGATAGAAAACACAGGTTTATAATTGAAAATTGTAAATTTTTTATTGATTCATAAAGTATACAGTATAGGGTTATGTATGGAATAGCATATCGAATAAATGGCCTCCACGGCTTTGCTGGCACATATGCATTCTTTTGTTATTGCCTGAGCAGCCGCATTTTCGAAGAAGAATGGTCCAATGATGCCTCCAGCCCAAAATCCGCACCAAACAGTGACACATTGTGGATGCATTTGTTTCTCAACAATTACTCGTGGATTTTTCTGAACCCCAAATGCGACAATTTTGTCAATTAACCAAGCCATCAAGATGAAAATGAGCCTCATAGAAATTCAGCCACATTTATGCAAAACGGTCATGGAAAATTTCAACAAAAGCGTGTGATTGTGCCAGCAAAGCCGTAGAGGCCATTTACCCGATATGCATTCCATACATAACCCTGTCCTGTATACTTTATGAATAAATAAAAAATTTACAATTTTTAATTATAAACCTATGTTTTCTATCAAAATTACTTCTTGCGTGAATTTTGGGACACCCTTTACTTATAAGTGCTGTGATTCTTTAAAACAACTTTGTTGGAAAAAACCACATTCTCCAAGAAGGTGGTAACAGAAATCCAAGATTTACACCTGGCACTGCAGAGTAACACAACTCCCTCAGAAGCTAAAGCTGGATCAGAAACTTCCCTCAGAGACAAGCCTACAATAGATCCTACAAAACTGGCAGAATGAAGACCATGGCAAGACAGAACAATTTCATTCTGCAGAGGTAAGCGGGGAGTGAGAGACTGAGAGATTCTGAGAGAGTTATGTTTGCAATGGGCCTTGAGGAAAGAGTAGAATCTTGCTGGTTGAAAAGGAGGAAGAAGGTGTCCAGGAGGGGAGAACATGAGCTAGGCACTGAGGGACCCTAGAGTGCTAGGCAGAGGGGAGGTATGAACAGGTGGGCTAGGCTACCCCCGGCCAGAGGAATCCATGGAGTTTCCACTCAGCCCACTACAGTCCCCCTCTGGCCCACTCTTAGAGCCAGGGTCACACTTAGAGCCTGTGTGAAGAGGTCAAATTGGAGAGTGGGGCTTCTACAACCTTCCCTTGGCATTACCTCCAGAATCTCCTCTCCATACTCCTTTCTTGAGCCCCTGGGTGCTCTCCCCCCTTGCCTTTCCCTACACTCAAACCCCTGTCATGGAGAAACTAACTTTACTCTGCTTGGTAGGTGCCCTCTTGAATGTAAGGGCAGCTCAATGAGTGCAGAATGCTGGGGTAGCAGACAGATCTGAGCCAAACCCTGGCTCCACCTCTTCCTGGCTGGCAAAGAACAACCCCTGACAGCCTGTTTTCTCATCTGCAAAATTGGAATAATATCACTAACCTCGTAGGGTTGCTGAGAGAATGATAAATAATAATAAGCAAAAGCAGACCTAGCTCAGAATCCTCAACAAATAGCTCAAATAAAGGGCAGATATGGATTGACAAAATATTTCAGGGTTCAGTAGAAAGATCAAAGGGAAGGTTTTGGAGGGCATTTCTGTGAATCCCACCATGGTTACTTACTCTGTGTTGCGGGATCACCTGCTGGAAACAATTGGCTCAGAGAAAGACAAGATTTCACTCATGTGTGGAATTTAATGAACAAAGTGAACTACAAAACAAAATAGAGACAGACTCATAGATAGAGAGCAGGCAGACAGCTCTGGGGGCGGGGGGTGTTGGTGGGCTGGTGAAGGGATTGGGGGGGGAAAGAAAAAGAGAACTCATGGACATAGAGTACAGTGTGATTGTGGGGAATGGGGGTGGAGACAGAAGAATAGAGGGGATAAATGGTGATGGGGAAAAAACAGGACTAGGACTGGGGTTAGTCAAGTGAGGTGCCTAGGACACAAAATTTAAGGAGATACCCCATCTCAGGGCCATGCAAGTGCAGGGTCAACACTTTAGAGTGAGCATCTCCTTAAATTTTCCATCCTACGTGCCTAGCTTGCCTCACTATGGTCCTTGTCCAGGTCAAAGGAGTGGGTAAGAAGTGAACATGTAACAAGCAGGATTTGAATTAAATAGAGATATTGCCTCAGGGAGAAGCAAACAACTGATGCCCCTAGCTAGATGGATGTGTTTTTCTAGGGGTGAGAAGAGAAGGGGGTGAGAGAACTTGCAATTAGTGATTTATAAGAGCTTGCATTTACAAGGATCTGATCTCACTGGTTCATTGGCCCTACCCCTCTCCCTGCAATTCTCTGGTCAGCTGGCATTAACAGGCCTGCTCTCCCATAGAGCAGACTCTGTCAGGAGCTGCCCTGCTGCCTGGCCCCGTGGTCAGCAAACTGCGGCTTGTGAGACACATGTGTCTTTTTGGCCCCTTGAGTGTGGCTCTTCCACAAAATACCACATTCGGGTGCATGTACAGTGCTATTGAAACTTCATGGCCCATGCGCAGAAGTCGGTTTTCAGCCTGGGCGAGTCTATTTTGAAGAAGTACTGTTGATATTTGGCTCTGTTGACTAATGAGTTTGCTGACCACTGGCGCCCTGGCCCATCTCAGGGGGTGGAACTGAGTTTTCAGTTGGGAAGGCAATGTGCAATGAGGTCTTCTAGAAAGGCATGCAAGTTGAAGATAACACTAAAGAAGGGGCAAGCCTCCAGGTAAGGCTGAAGGAATGAAAGTCACCTGCCTGTTAGAGATGAGGGATTCTGGAGAAGTGCCCTGCAGAACTTCATTCTGTTTTCAAATATATGCAGTGCAGGTCTCTGGGTTGTGAGCTCATGGCTGAGTTATCACAGGTCCCAATGACAGATCATGAAAAATAGGTCTTTCCCCAGGTCTTTCCCCAACTCTTTCCAGGTTCCTGCAGATACGATTAAATCCATAGTGTCTGAAAACTTAAGAATGTATATCTCAAGTTTCAAAACAGCAAAGCAACAGGCTGGGGTGGGGAGAGTAACAAATGATGAGATTCAGGCTGAGAAGAGACAGATGCCTGGGTCTGGGGAGAGGTGTCAAGATGAAAAGCAAATTTCAATTCTGGGAAGAAAAGAACTGTAAGGAGATAAAAGGTCTTGATTTTTGGAGCAAGAAAAGTACCTAGCCTGAGATTTCTGGAGCTTATGATGGTAACTTAAGGAAGCCGCCCAGGACATTGCATACCTGGAAGGGTGGAGAGAGATGACAGGATTGTCAGCAAGAATAGCTTCTGGGCAAAGGGAAATTCCCACTGAACTAAGGCTTTAGTTGTGGCTTTAGGCTTTTAATTCTGCAATATGAGTATCACAAGTTGCTACCCAAGTTATTCTGTATGGACCTCAGTTTCATATAGCAAGGATCACTCATCAACCAATTCATTCATTTATTCATTCACTCATTCATTCTTTCATGCCTCTGTTAGGTGTCTATTAAGAGGCAGACACTGTATGAAACACTGAGGATATAAGCATAAAAGATAAGATTTTTACCCTTGAGGACATCATGATCTAGTGGAAAAGACAGATAACTCAACAAATTTAACCCTGATGATGATGAGGGCCATGCTTCAGTATCTAGATGAGAAGAGGGAGGGTGAAGACAAGGATTAGGGTATGGATGATGATGAGCTAACATTTATGCAATGCTTGCTTATGGTATGCCTGGCACTGTGTAAGTAATGATGATATCGTAATGGACATTGTAGAGTCTCTGCCCTTGAAGGGTTTATAGTTCAGCAAGAGAGACAAACTCATAAACAAGCAATCTCAGCCTTATGCTGTGAGTTGTGCTTAACCACCTCTATAGTAGGCAATTCCCACTCCCTGCACTCCCTCTCAGTGGGATCAGAGAAATCTTCCTGAAGAAGTTTAAGCTGTGACCTAAAAGGTACTAAGTTTTACCTAAGCAAAAAGAATGCAGAGAGGGTTGTCTGGGTGGATGTAATAGCACACAGAGAATCTTACACAAGAGGGGAGTTTAAAAAAATGTTTTACAGACATGCTTGTTACCCTTGCACAAGTGTCTGTCTATTTGGAGTGTGAACTGGAGCAGGTAGCCAGTGCAACAAGACAAGGGAACAAAAAGCAAAATGGTTAAAGACAATGAAACAATAATAATGAAACTCTTATTATTCACAGACTACATGACTGTGTACAGAAAATCCAAAAGTATCCTCAGAGAATCTGTTAAAACTAATAAGTGAATTTCACAAAATCTCTAGATACAAAGTCAATTTTAAAATAAATTTTTCAATAACATTAAAAAAATCAGATCTCTAGGAATAAATCTTAAAAATATCAGCAACCCCCACACTAAAATCAATAAAACATTAGTGAGAGATATTAAATAAAGCTTTAAAAAAAGGCCTATACCATGTTCATGGATTAGGAAACTCATTGCTATAAAGATATAAATTCCCTCCAAATCAATTTTAGATCAATCAAAATTCTGGCAGTTATTTTGTAGACATTTACAAGCTGATTCTAAAATTTACATAGAAATAGAAATGGCTAGCCCTAGCCAATTTGGCTCAGTGGATACAGCATTGGCCTGCGGACTAAAGGGTCCTCAGTTTGATTCCAGTCAAGGGCACATACCTCGGTTGGAGGCTCGAATCCTGGCCCCGGTTGGGGCACGTGTAGGAGGCAACCAATTGATGTGTCTCTCTCACATCAATATTTCTCTCTTTGTGTCCCTCCCCCTCCCTTTCACTCTCTAAAAATCAATGGAAAAATATTCTTTGGAAAGGATTAACACACACACACAAAAGGCAAAAAAATGTAAAATGTTAAGAATAGCCAAGGCAATCTTGAAGGTGAGGAAAACAGGTAAAAGACTTATACTACCAGATATCATGACCTATTACAAAGTTAAAATACTTAAGACAATGTAATATTAGCACAAAAATAGACAAACTGACAAAAAAATACAACAACAAATGATCTAGAAATATACTTCATATAGATGGTCACCTGATTTATAACAAAGTGAGACTTCAGAGCAGTTGGTAAAAAATGGACTTTTCAATACACAGTGCTTGATCTATTGGATCTCCAAATGGCAAAAATAAATTTTGTGCCTAACTTGAAGCCATACATAAAAATTAGTTCCATAAGGATTGAAGATCTATGTGTGAAAGATAGCTTTTAGAAGGAAGCACAGAATACCTATGCCTTAGAGTACCAAAGATTTCTTTGCAGGCACTGATTAAAACAGGACCTAATTAAAACCACAGGGTCAGAAAATTAAAAATGCACCTCCCTGTCAGCAAAGAACAAATCAACCAAGATGTGTGTGTGTGTCTGTTGGGGGGGAACGGGGAGGTCAAAGGAGCAGTAACCAAAGAGGACAGAGATGTATGGGCCCAGGGGAAGTTCCTGAGATGAAGAACAAACTTTACTTTGAGTCTAAGAAGGAAGGAGAGCTGAGAAAGATTATTTGGGTCTTGCTTATTGGAGGAAGAGAGGGAGGGAGGGAGGGAGGGAGGGAAAATTTGGCCCTAGAACTTAACATGGTGATTTAGGAGAGTCAATGCAGGGCACTGCAACCCTGGGTGGATGGAGAAGCACTAGAGCAACCATGAGCAAGATGAGCTTTCAGGCAAAGGGAAATGCACACTGAACTCATGCATTTGCTTGTCCTTAGGCTGAAACTTCTGCAATATATAAGTATGTGTATAGATGAGCAGCTCAGTTTGGGTTATAGGGGCATTCACTTGATTCAGCATGATAAATGCTAATGCCTCAAATTAAACACTTCATTAATTACCCTCAAGGAAGGGAAATTCAAGATGTTTACTACATGTAGATGCCAATAGAAGGAAATTACTTCAGAACAAATGCAAGTCAATTTCAATAAGTGATAGTGTATAACTCAGGTCCCACATGAGGGCACTGGGAGTCTAGGTGCTCTGAGGGTAGAATGGCCTTATCCAATAAAGTTTCTTATAAGGGCTATGCCTTAGACCTGTGGTTCTCAACCTTGGCTGCACATTAGAATCACCTGGGAATCTTTTTAAGATCCTGATTTCTGGGCCTCATTCTCCGGAAATTCTGTTTCTTTGTTACTAATGTTGTGGCCCCACCCCATAACAAAGAAACAGAATTTCCGGAGGATGAGTCCCAGAAATCAGGATCTTAAAAAGATTCCCAGGTGATTCTAATGTGCAGCCAAGGTTGAGAACCACTGCCTTAGAGGAAGCTCCTGTTTTGCAAATCAGTACAGTGGTTATTCAAGCAGCCTTCAGAACAATTTTCTAGAATTGGTCATAACAACCACAAGAGATAGAGAAACTTAATTGAGTCAAGCTGAGATATGCAAATAGCTTAGTCTTCTCCCAGTATTCTGAGGCTTAATGATTTCTCACCTATAATTGCACTTGCTTCATCACTTGAAATAAAACCCTTCATGGCCAGGTAGTTCAGTTGGTTACAGCGCCACCCCGATATGCCAAGGTCGCAGGCAACATACAAGAATTAGCCAAGGAAAGCAAAAATAAGTGGAACAACAAACCAATATTTCCCCACCCTCCTCTCTCAACCAATAATTAAAAAAACTGAATCAAGTGGTAGACTGTTTCCAGAGGAAAGGGATAGGAAAGAATGCTTTACCCAAGTTACCCTCAACTTGCCAATTTGGCCATCAATCTTCACCACCTGGCATGTTTGGGAATCTTGGACAGCTAAGTAAAAGAGGCCTAATAATTCTAGAAGCCAGTCCTTCTGCAGTTTTGTAGGTTGCAAATAACTAAAAGCCATGAATGTAGCCACCGGTGGAGTAAGCTGGATGTGACCATGTTCTCCCTGTTCTCCCATGAGGAATTAAAAAGGTGCACTTGGAAGAAAGCTGGGTGCTTCGAAGTCCTGCAGACTGTGCTGTGGTGAAGTAAACAGTGTGGCAGAAACTGGCCCACAGGGAGCTACGTCTCCCAGCTTCCCTGCAGATGAGGCATGTCCGTGTGATCTAGCCATGGAATGAAGGCAGAAATAGCACAGCCCCCCAGTCCTGGCCTGTTTCCCACGTCTATTATTCTTTGCCCTTTGCTGTTCTGATTCAGCAAAGTCAGATGTGTTGACTATGGCAGAGCCCCAAAGTGGAAGAATCCTGGGTTTCTGAGTCATCACTTGGGGATGCCTCCAATCAGGCATACCCACTCTAAATTTTACATGAGGGAGAGATAAACTTCAACCTCCCATCATACCTGATACATTTTGGAGTTGTTACAGCACATGATGTTATCCTAACTGGCCCAGAATGCTGTGTGATGACAATGTCTAGACCACTTGGGTGACTTGACAGCTTTAGTGCTGAAGCCTGAAGCCCAGGCTGTCTGGACAGTGTGGACCTGACAGAGGTTCTCTGACCCAAAGGGACTAGAATTCCCATTCACTCTGTAGCCCAGGGAATCCGGTGAAGGAGGGAGGCAGGTAACTGGATGTTTCCATGGATGCAGTAAGAGTTAGGATGGAATCACTGGCAGATGCCTACAAAATCAAGAAAGGTTTTCCAGGAAAGGATGTGCAAGCTGAGTCTTGAGGAACAAACAGGCAGGTCCAGGTAGAGAGGAGGGTAGAGTGGGGAGGGGAGGGCATGCAGGAGAAAGAGCAGGGCTTGCACTAAATTACAAAGCTGGAAAGTCAGTCTGCCTAGAGTGTGGCAGGAGTGACCTGGAGAGATATTCTAGACCAAGGACCTAAGAGAAGTGCCTCTGAGTCCTGGCTGGAAGCTGTGGCCCTGCTCTGCCAGGTGGTGGGGAGAGAGAACTGGGACCAATGGTCTTGAGTGTGTGGGTGGCAGAGCAAAAACAGAGGGTACACTGGCTCAGCACAGTGACAGGGCCCCAGCTGGGAGGGGGCTGCAGCGATTCTGACCAGAGACGAGGAGGGGCAACTACACTCACTCTGAGAAGCAAGAGCCAGCTGGCATTTCATGCCCAGATGCTTCCCTGCTGGACGGAGGCGGGAGGGGCAGGCTGCACCTCTGCCTGAGAAGCCTTTTAGAAGAGCGATCAAGAACATTGAGTCAGAAGTTCAACTAGACCAGGTGCCAAGTCCAATTACACGCCTTGTTCCTAACTGTATGACTATAAACAGATGCCTTAGCCTCTGCCTCAGTTTCCCCACGGGTCTGGAACAACTGTGTTGATACCATCGTTTTCCAAGTTTTCCGTGAGCAAACATATAGGAGGCACATAACACGGAGCCTGGCACATAGTAAGTGCTCATTCAAGACCAGGTCTTAGTATTCGGACCAGGGGATGTGCCTAGCCTGACAAGAGCTGGGGGGAAATGAACCTGCCCCTTCCCTCCCAACCCCATTCCTATCATCTAGGCAGAGGCCAGCGCACCCAACCTGTCACTAAGGGCCCGCAGCCCACAGACCTCGAGTCCACTCTCCGCTGCCACATGCCCTCCACAGCTGAATTTCAATCAAACGTCCTGGGAGCCTCTGTACAATGTTACACACTGGAAAACCCTCTTTCACCGCTCTCTAAAGAGCATCCCTACCCCTCTGTATTTATCCGTTTATCCATGTATTTATTTACTTGTTTATTTTGAAGGCCTGTTTGGCCTCATAGTGCTGGCGGGCCTCCTGCAACACCACTGAGAGATTTATCATGAAAGCCCAGCTCTGGGCTGAGGCTGTCGGTAATGAGCTACCTCACGCCAGGAAAATGCCATCTCAAATGCCCACGGATTCCCCCCGCTCTCCTCCAGCCCAGTTTAGCTGCCAGGGAGCTAATGGCTGCTTAAAGGTGAGCTGACCCCAGATGCTCTGGGCTGCCCAGCAGGGCCCCGGGTAGCCGAAATGCTGAGAAACGAATAGATGCCCTGCCTGTGGTCGCTGCCTGCATGAGAGACTGGTTTTCTTTCTTGAGGGGTTCGGGGGAGCATCAGCATGTGGGCCTGTTAGCGGAGGCCAGCGTGCCCGAATACCAGCCAGTGACAGGACCGCTCAGCGGGCCGGCGCTTGAACTACAAACAGCCATTTGACAGATGACAGCATTTTCTAGAGCTGAGGCAAAAAGGCAGCAGTGGGACTCAGACCTACAGAGGAGGGGTCCTGATAGCATGGAGCTGACAAAATTGGGCCTGGGAATGACAGAAGCCATGGGCCTGCTCAGAAGACATGTGTGGGCTCTTTGTGACAGCCGGGCCTGGCACAGCACACGCCGGGAATCTGGTCACCAAAGCGATGGTCTCACCAGCGCCTCCAGCACACCCAGCTCGCTGCCCACTCTCAGAAATTGATTTCAAGGAGCAGGTGTTTCCTGGCTCTCATTATTATTTTATCTTAAGTGTAATTACCACTCAAATGCTGAAAATGTTTCATTTTCAACAAATGACTTTCACTTTTGCTTTCTAAGTGATGGCCTTTTGGGGTTTTTTTTTTTCTTCCTTAAGTCAGACCTCCCAGTGGGGACAAGTGGCAGATGTAATTGCATGGACCTGTATATCATATTTCTCCTCTCTGGAGGTTTCATTACAGGCCCGGAACCAGAGAATTGTTCTCCCACCTCTTTCCTTCTCTTCCAGTTATTTCTGGGTTTTAATAATTATTCATTAATTGCACACTATGATAAGATCCTCACTGTTTTAAAACATCCTCCCTCTGGCCTCCATACTATTAAAGACCCTGATTGCCTGCCAAGAGCGTAAAATTAAAAATCAAACCACTGCCTCTGAAAGGTTTAGTACCTGCCGTACTGAATGGGGTTTTGCAGCTTACAGCCATTTTATTGCATCAGCCGCTCGAGGGAAAGTGCAACTTTATGTTGAAATTGTTCTCCTTTGAAATATAAGTCAACAGGCCCGGCATCGGGGAATTTTTCTCACAGCTGTTATCT
Organism: Myotis yumanensis; assembly: GCF_028538775.1. Taxonomy (NCBI): domain Eukaryota; kingdom Metazoa; phylum Chordata; class Mammalia; order Chiroptera; family Vespertilionidae; genus Myotis; species Myotis yumanensis. The sequence goes on from NW_027223759.1 coordinate 79,170,121, forward strand.
CCTTTGGATGAGCAGCTTGTTTCCCCAGATGAAATTTACCTCTTGCGGATGTCGGATCTCAAGGATAGCAGACCGCAGGAGAGAACCTCCCTCAAGGTTCTCTAAATCATAGACAAGCATCGTGTGAAGGGGCGAATCCCACTCAGACAGGCTCCTGGGGCCATTAGAAACAGAATCACAGACCATTTCCTGCAGTGCCTAGAGCTACCCCCCCATTCCTCTCCCTCAAACGATGGGGTTCCCATTCCTTCAGGAAAGAGCGAGAGACTGACTTCATGGTCAACCCAATACATTTTACATAGGGATTCATTCAATATAGAATAAATGAATGCAGAATGAACGAATGAATGAAGACAGAAACTTAGCAAAAGACAGGAAAAGGACAAGCTAGAATCTCTAAACAAAACAAGTAACATCTTGCAAATTTTGCAATTACTGTCACCCTCTGAAATCTACGGCCCAGAGCAAGCTAATACTTGAGAGACAAAACCAGACCCAAATCACTTTTACACGTGTCTACTCTCTGCTTCCTTTTATGCTCACCATGGAAGCCCTCATCCGTATCGTCCCCAGCCTTTCAATAGCTTCCTCAGATAAGGAGTTAGCTAGGAAAATAGACATCAAGATCAGAGCAAGGTCCCACTCTTTCCCTGATGGTGGCAAACCATTGCCTACCTCCTCTGCCCTCGAGTCCAACCCTGCATTCAGCCCCCAAGGACATTATGAGGGAAAGTGCATTTCAAAGAGAAGCTTATGAAAATAAAGATAGCAGTTTTTTTCTATTCCAGCCAAGTTCATAAATCTCCTAAATTCTGTTCCATGAATCCTTATGGCTCAAAGGATGTAAGATTAAAAACCCCAAGCTAAGAGCTGAGGGTACGTGTAATAAGGAATTAGAATATTGGCCTAGCAGAGTACAAAGGAATCTCAGAGATCACCTACTCAATCAATTTTGGGGTCATAAACCCAAATGCCTTCTGAGGCCAGATGCCTGGGGAAAGGTGAGGAGTCAGGCAAAGGGAGCGCTTATGCCTGGGGTTGAACGAGAGAGAGAGAGAGAGAGAGAGAGAGAGAGAGAGAGAGAGAGAGAGAACCTGCCCTCTGGAGGCACACAGGTGCACTCTGCAGCCCCTGGTCCCAGGGCGAGGCCCCTGGTTCCCATTTGGTCCCTACATTACAGAAGAGCAAAGGCCTGGGGACGAAAGATACTTGTCCAAGGTCACAGAGCACAGGTCTAGAGAACCCAGGCCTTGGGTTTCCTTGGCCATGACTCGGGAAGCAAGTCCCAAGATCTCAACTCTGCCAGCTGCCAGCTGGATGTTGTTCAGGTTGTCCCTCATCTCCACTAACAGCCATCCTTGGAAGAGAAGCACATACCATGAAAAGTGACAGCAAAAAGCACTGCTGCTTCCTTCCCCCCACATCTTTTCCCCAGACCACCCCTAAAGACCTGCCACACCCCCAGACCACCCTAAAGACCCCCACACCCCCAGACCATCCCTAAAGACCCCCACATACCCCCAGACCACCCCAAAAGACCCGCCACACCCACAGACTATCCCTAAAGGCCCCCCCACTCCCAGACCATCATTAAAGAGCCTCACATACCCCCAGACCACCCCTAAAGACCCCCATACTCCCAGACAATCCCTAAAGACCCACCACACCCCTAGGCTATCCCTAAAGGCCCCTCACTCCCAGACCATCATTAAAGAGCCTCACATACCCCCAGACCATCCCTAAAGACCCCCACATACCCCCAGACCATCCCTAAAGACCTGCCACACCCCTAGACTGTCCCTAAAGCCCCCCACTCCCAGACCATTACTAAAGAGCCTCACATACCCCCAGACCACCCCTAAAGACCCCCACATCCCCAAACCATCCCTAAAGGCTCCCCCACTCCCAGACCATCACCAAAGAGTCTCACATACCCCCAGACCACCTCTAAAGACCCCCACACCCTCAGACCACCCCTAAAGACCTGCCACACCCCTAGACTATCCCTAAAGGCCCCCCCACTCCCAGACCATCACTAAAGAGCCTCACATACCCCCAGACCACCCCTAAAGACCCCCACACCCCCAGACCATCCCACTCCCAGACCATCACTAAAGAGCCTCACTTACCCCCAGACCACCCCTAAAGACCCCCACACCCCCAGACCATCCCACTCCCAGACCATCACTAAAGAGCCTCACTTACCCCCAGACCACCCCTAAAGACTCCCACATCCCCAGACCATCCCTAAACTCACCACGTGAGTCTTTTCCCTAAAGACCCTTCCTCAATGGCTAAATCCAAATCTTCAGTTCACCAAATTCTCAATGTCTTCTCCTACAGGAAACCTTACAAACCCATCAGGGAGCCCCCAATAGCTTTTGTTCTCACCTTCCTGAGCTGGTGACCCCCACTTTGATGCAATGACACAGGGCCTTGCTCCACAGATTATAAAGATTGTCTTACCTTCCCTATCCACAGACCTCTCCCACCCTTCCCAGATCATGCCCCCACCATGCCCAGGAACTGGTCCTCCATACCACTCTTACTGTAATGGACTCACAAGCAGATGTGACATTAAAAAGAAGCCTCAGAGAGCCACTGTCTAAGGGTGAGGAAGGCGTTCCGAAGGGTGAAAGCACAGAAATGGTGGTATACTGGTTACCATGAAATACCCGGGCATAGGACTCATTTACCACACATGATTTTTAAAATGTGCCTTTATTATTTCCAGAGGGGCACTTGGCATATTTTATTTGCCAGCTGTTCTGTATGAGTCTATAGTCAACACTGTTGTTAAGCCCATGATACAAGTGAGGAAACTGAGGCATAGGGGGTTCAATAGCTCCCCCATATCCACAGCTATTGATGGGAGTTAAGCAGGCCCCCACCCCTTGTCTGTCAAACTAGGACGCTTGTTCTTGTGTTGTGCTAGAATGTTGGTTTTGCAGCTGCTTGTCCAGGTTGGGAGAGAAGCCCACAGAGGAAGCAGCCAGTTGCAGACAACAGCCTCCTCTGGCCTGTTCCTCCCATCCCACTGGGGCCCCAGCTCCTCAGCGGGAGGCCAGGAGGCCATGGCTCGGCCAGCCTGCCGCAGCTCAGATGACAAGCCCTCTAAATGAAAGTGGCAGCCGAGCCCATGAATACGTTTGTAAAAAGACAAGTCAGCGTCTCAATTTAGCTCCAACAAAATTCAATTTCGCTTGGGGAGCGATCTCCCCTTGGCCTCTGCTACCTGCCCTAATGTCTCTTATTTAAATGTGAGCAGCTGGAACCTTCCACTGCTCGGTGGCTGAACACCCCCCCCCCCCCCCCCCCTGGGATTCATAACCAGGAGCCTGGCTCTGCTAGATTCACTAAATCCCACTGCCAAATCCCAGTCCACACCCAGGAATGCTCGGTTGACAACGCACTTGAAAAACCTCCCACAGCAGAGGGAAATATTGACCTGTTGATTTCCTACAGGCATCTGTCTCCCTCTGTATACCCCACTACGTCCCCCTAGTGAGGGGAAGGAAAGGGCCCAGAAAGAAATTGAGTAGAGCTGGATTTCCTGGGCCTTCTAGAGAGCAGAGATGCTCTGGAGACCTCCAGTGACATGTTCATCTGGGCTGTGCCCAGAACTGAGTTACTGACCTGACAATAGACCAGGGCAACAGCCCTAGACCATATCCATCCTGCATTGTCTTGATCACAGCATCCTTCCTTGCCTGGGACATCTTCCTACCTCCTCTTTATTTATTTCTGATATTTTCTCCTCAAAGCCACATCTCCCTAACCCTCTGGACGCCTACAATATTCACCAGCTAACAGCATAGTTCACAAAGGGCACAAGGTTCACTTGGTTCGTGAAAGGCACAAGCTCTGGGGTCAGGCTGCCTTGTATCATTTACTAACCATGTGACCTTGGGAAAATTTCTTTTCTAAGTCCTCATTCACTGTACCTCAATTTCCCCCAAAGTAAGATGAGGCATATTGTACCTACATCATCTGTACGTTTTAAAGATCAAATGAATAACAGGTAAAGTGCTTAAATAACATGCAAGCAATCAATAAATGTTTATTATTGTCATATAATTCTATTTCTTGCCCTCCACACTCTACCCAAATATGTGTCATTAGCTTCAGCAACATTAAGCTGCTCTCTACTTTCCAAACACCATGTATTTTTATAGGTCTTGTCTGCTTTTAGTTCTCTCTGCCTAAAATTGTCTTTCACCTCTTCTCTGCCTAGCAGACTCCTACTCATCCTGCAAAATCCAATGCAAATTACCCTTTCTCTGAGAGGCCATCCTTAAGCAGCCCAGATAGACTTGGCCCCTTCTCTGTGTGTTTACAAAACTTTATACATAACCTTATACATAAAAGGCATTTACCCTTCTGATTTATGGATAGTTGTTCAAAAGTCTATCTCTGCCTTCAAACTGCAGACCTCGCAAGAGATGAGTTGTATTCATCTTTATGTCTGCAACTCCAAGCTCAGAGCTGTATGCGGGTTTAAGTGGGTCCTTCTGTGTGTGAGTGGTGTTCTGTCCCCAGGACTGTGAGCTCAGCTTCTTGCCATGCCAAGGCCAATGTCTTTTGTGCCTTTATAACTCAGAACACAAAGGTTCTGTTGGTGATCATGGATGTTCTCAACAACAGCCAGAGCTTCTGACAGGCAGTTCTTAGAGCAGTAGTTCTCAACCTTCTGGCCCTTGAAATACAGTTCCTCATGTTGTGACCCCAACCATAAAATTATTTTCGTTGCTACTTCATAACTGTAATTTTGCTACTGTTATGAATCATAATGTAAATATCTGATATGCAGGATGGTCTTAGGCGACCCCTGTGAAAGGGTCGTCTGACCGCCAAAGGGGTCACGACCCACAGGTTGAGAACCGCTGTCTTATAGTTATAATAGTTTGAACGAAGAACTCGCCTTTTACTATTCATTTTTAAATAATTCTGGCCAAGGCTGAGTTATCTACCATGTGCCCAAGTATGAGCTGCTTGCTGTGGAAAGAGAGGAGGAGGCGGTGGCACAAATGAGGAGACCATTTGCCTGGTCAACAGAACTGACAGCTACAGGACAGTGCCCTGACCTGACCTTCTCCCATGTGATATGTCATTTCACACACACACACACACACACACAACAGCCTGAGGCTCAGAGTAAAAGCAAAGTAATAAACACTCTGACATTCATGAAGTAGGGAAAGAATGAATGCAAACTCAGTTAGGAAAGAGATTCTGGAAGGTGGCAAGTTTAGGCTGGGTTTTGAAATAAAATTATTCAAACCTATACACTCACCACCACACACACTTTACACACATGCACACATACTCAAGTGTGTGAGTGTCATCCTCTGTCTCCCCCCCTTCCCATGCCCAGCATTCTGCCATCACTATAAAGCGTTGTTCAAAAATCAGGCCTAAATACCAGTGTCCTCTCTGTTCTCGGCCATGAATCAGTGGCCTCAACTGCTTGGAGGGCAGTAGGCATAAAAAGAGACGGTTGAAAAGAATGACAATATTTCCATCTTTTGATGAATAACTCCTGACTTCAGTGGATTTCAATAACCCCTTACACATACACACACACACACACACACACACACAAACACACACACACAGTCATACCCTCTGTCATAACCTGTTGATAGGGCCTCTGTTTAGCTAAGACAGCAGGAGCCTCCAAAGCACAGACAGGTGTGGATGGCCCCTGTCTGGGGAGAGTTAGCCATGGAATGGAGAGGTGATGTGGACTGGACAGCATTCATAGACAGACACACCCAGTTTCTAAGAAGCATTTTTTTGCCCGTACTTCTTCCATGGATAGACCTATGGTGTCATTAGGAGCGACTTCAAATGTTACCTTCTTGGTGAGACTGCCACAGGGTATGCCCAGTTTGACAAAGGGAACTGGAGATGATCCCAACTTCATCTCAGCCCTTGAATGGGCCCAACTTCCACAGACATACATGATGGTCCTGCAGTCCTGAACCCATGAGAAACCGAGATGAATGGGCAATTCCCAGTGCCCCCACTCCCATACCTCACTCCCAGATGTATCTCATGATAGGGCATTAAACATGCTTCCTATAGGTAATTAGCTCATTTATGTCTGAATGAGGATGTATCAGAGCGAGATGGGACCTCAAGGACCCCCTAACACAAGTGCCTCATTTTCTCCAGATGTGGACACCAAGACTTCCAAGGGGAGAGTGATTTGCCCACAATTTCACAGTTTAGTTTGTGATGCTGAGACTAGAATCCAAGCAATCTTGAAGAGGAGCTTTCATCCCATGCAGAGAACAGTCCTCTCCCCATCCACAGGTACCACCTCCACGTAGAGGACAATCCTCTCCCCATCCACAGGTACCACCTCCATCTAAAGAACAGTGCCCTCCCCATCCACAGGTACCACCTCCATCTAGAGAACAGTCCTCTCCCATCCACAGGTACCACCTCCATGTAGAGGACAATCCTCTCCCCATCCACAGGTACCACCTCTATCTAGAGAACAGTCCTCTCCCCATCCACAGGTACCACCTCCATCTATAAACAGTCCTCTCCCCATCCACAGGTACCCCCTCCATCTAAAGAACAGTGCCCTCACCATCCACAGGTACCACCTCCATCTATAAACAGTCCTCTCCCCATCCACAGGTACCACCTCCATCTAAAGAACAGTGCCCTCCCCATCCACAGGTACCACCTCCATCTATAAACAGTTCTCTCCCCATCCACAGGTACCACCTCCATGTAGAGAACAGTCCTCTCCCCATCCACAGCTACCACCGCCATCTAGAGCAGTGATGGTGAACCTTTTGAGCTCGGCGTGTCAGCATTTTGAAAAACCCTAACTTAACTCTGGTGCCACGTCACATATAGAAATTTTTGGATATTTGCAACCATAGTAAAACAAAGATTTATATTTTTGATATTTATTTTATATATTTAAATGGCATTTAACAAAGAAAAATCAACCAAAAAAATGAGTTCGCATGTCACCTCTGACACGCGTGTCATAGGTTCGCCATCACTAATCTAGAAAATAGTCCTCTCCCCATCCACAGGTACCACCTCCATGTAGAGGACAATCTCTCCCCATCCACAGGTACCACCTCCATGTAGAGGACAATCTCTCCCCATCCGCAGGTACCACCTCCATGTAGAGGACAATCTCTCCCCATCCGCAGGTACCACCTCCATGTAGAGGACAATCTCTCCCCATCCGCAGGTACTACCTCCATGTAGAGGACAATCTCTCCCCATCCGCAGGTACCACCTCCATGTAGAGGACAATCTCTCCCCATCCGCAGGTACCACCTCCATGTAGAGGTTAATCTCTCCCCATCCGCAGGTACCACCTCCATGTAGAGGACAATCTCTCCCCATCCACAGGTACCATCTCTATCTGGCCTTTGTCAGCTGCCTTAGAAAAAGTGTTGCAAAGACAGACCAAGGAGAGAACAGGATAGAACAACAACCCAGCCATCCATTCTCCTGGAAAAGCATGTCAAATCAAACATTTCACTAGGTCCTTCTGATTACAGATCAGCAGAAGCATCCTGACAAATGAAGGAAAAACAGACATTTTTTCTCTGCTTTCTAAAGTTTTATTTCTAAGGACCCATGGGGAAGAAAACCCACAAGCGCCTTTGGAAGCCTGTTAAAAATCCAGTCCTCTCAAGACTGGCATACCTGCCCACACACGCACTCAAGTAGGAGCCACTTTCTCTACTGCCACTGCAACTAGACCCGCAGCAGCTCTCAGCAGAAATGGAGAGCTCATCGTCCTCCACGTGAACCAGCTCATGCCGTCTCCACACGGTGTGGGATCGCCCCTCAGCCTTCCTGCCTCCTTATTAACCCACTTGGCTGTGGTTTTCATTTCACATCCACATGTTTTCTAGCTGCCCATCCCTTGCTCTTTCTGAGCTCAGACACTCTCCATGGGCCCACCCATGCCAATCCCATACTAGTTCTTTGAGGACAGGACCTTGCTAGATGTCTGTCTGGGTCCCACACACCAGAAGGTGCTGATTACGTAAAATCCCTGGGCCTTAGACTTTCTAGCTCACCTGCCCAATTGTTCTCAAATATTGATGTGGATCAACATTGTGATGATGCCTACCTCCCCCTCCCAACCCCCTGTGAAAGGCAACTTCAGTCCACCTAGAGTTGGGTTCTGAGCTTCAGCATAATGTCCAGGCTCCCCGGAAATTCTGAAGTTTCCTATCTAGCCTGCCCCTCACTTTACGAAGGAGTCACCTGACCTTTCCATGGTTGCACATCTGGAGCTCAGGAATGCAAACCTGAACTCAGAAACGCCAGAACTCAGCTGCCCTTGGCCCCCTCCATGTGCTTTCCATCAAATCCTCGTCTTCATCCCTGATTCTCCTTTGAAAACAGCAGCAACTAATTCAGGGGTCCTCAAACTTTTTAAACAGGGGGCCAGTTCACTGTCCCTCAGACCGTTGGAGGGCCGGACTATAGTTTAAAAAAAACTATGAACAAATTCCTATGCACACTGCACATATTTTATTTTGAAGTAAAAAAACAAAACGGGAACAAATACGGGCCACATGAACTAATTGCTTTTGAAAAAAAACTCACCCTCAAACTTTTGGGGTGGGGCTTGGGGATCATTATCTTTTTTTAATCCCCACCCCCCCCTTGATAATTCACTAGGCTTCACCTGGCACCCTGGCACTCTCTGGCAAAACTATTTGAATAAATACATGCTAATAAGTGCCTTAAGTAATGCAGGCCTTAAATCGATCTGAATGCATCAGCAGGTGTCTAGAAACTAATACGATAAGGTCACGTTCTGCAAGGAGAGTGAATTCTCAGCCTCCAAAGGCACTACCACCAGCTCTTCAGCCGCCTTTGAGCTGGAGGCTGGGGCAACCAAGCTGGCTGCCAGGCCCTAGGAAGGGCTGCCAGGCTGTCTGCTGCCCCAGCTTGCTGGGGATAGGAACTGTCACTGGTGGGTCAGCTGACCTTATCCGGGCTGTGCTGGCTCAGCACCCTCAGCAAAGAACAATGGAAAAATCAAAGGAACCAGAGCTGTTCCCTGTGCGTGGGTGCTGGGCTCCACCCTGGGGCAGGCAGACTCCCTCTTGCACTTTGAATTTGAGGACAGTCCTGCTTAGCAGATCCATAGGATTTGTAACTCCCTCCACCTGTCACCTGGTAGAAAAAGTTCCACAATCGGATTCATATTACCTTTGTGACCTGAGTTCCCCTACTGCTACCAGAAACTTCTCAACCAACTCATAAACGGCTGATGAACTTGTCCAGTACAAAAACGACACACTGAATGCCTATCCCTTTAGAGAGTTTAGAAAGGGCCACGCTCGGCCTGAAAACCTGAACATCAGCCGGCCAGGCAGGTTTCCCCGAGCTTTTCTGGACCCATTGCTCCCTTCTCTCCCTGACAAGGTGCTAGCGATTTCGGAGTCCACTGAGCAAATGCATGACTTTTATTCTGGAGGACAACGCCCTCCCCATTCACAGGTCCCACCTCCATCTAGAGAACAATCCTCTAAATCAGCAGTTCTCAACTTGTGGGTCGCGACCCCTTTGGGGGGGTCGAACGACCCTTTCATAGGGGTTGCCTAAGACCATCGGAAAACACATATATAATTACATGTTGTTTTGTGATTAATCACTATGCTTTAATTATGTTCAACTTGTAACAGTGAAATTGGGGGTCACCACAACATGAGGAACTGTATTAAAGGGTCTCGGCATTAGGAAGGTTGAGAACCACTACTCTAGATGGAGAGGACTGTTCTCTTTCACTTTTGTCCTTTAAGTGAAACAAAGCTCTTAACTCTCTATGCAAAGACACAACACGCACGCACGCACGCATGCGACAGGGCAGCTGACATTCCAAAAAGGCACTTATCCTGATCGACAAAACCTGGCCCAAGCGAAGCCCATGTGTCCAGAAACCAGAGGCTCCACGGTTGTGCCTTTCCTGTTTTCTGAATTTGGACATCACATTAGACAAGGCCAGGAGTACAGAGTCTCAGGGGCCCCTTTCCAAGCCCCTCTGCTATTCCCATCCTGACCAATGCCTAGTCTCTCTCTCCTTCATTCCTAACCTGGGCTCTTGACAACCTTGACAGATGGGCAAAGACCACAGACCCACCCTGGAAGCCAGCAGGAGAGAAAATGCATTTCACCAAATGTGAGATTGAAGCATATCAGGTAAGCCACCTGGAGACATCCTTAATAAGCCACAGCAATATAAAGCTGGCTTTGCACAATACACCCGTTCCAATCAGAAGCAAGGCAATGCTTCTCAGCCTGGGCTGTGCATGGGAATCAACTGGGGAGCTTTCAAAATATACTGATGCCTGACTTTCGTTTCTATAAACCCCGATTTAAGTGGCCCAGGTTTCAGCCTGGTCATTAGGAGTTTTTTAAATGTTTCTCCTGTGATTACAATGTTCCAAGCCAAGGTTAAGAAGCATTGAGGCAAAGGGACACTGTATACACAGAGGTGGAGACCAAAAGAGCAGCAAGAAGAAAAGGAAGAAGAGAAGGGGGAGATGGGGATTAAAATCAAAAGAGTGTGTGTGTGTGTGTGTGTGTGTGTGTGTGTGTGTGGTGCGGGGGAGTCAGAGACCTGTGTCAGGAAGCAGAGGGTGGGGGCTGGTACGAGACTGAAACAGATAATTCAAATGACTGGTGTGAGGGAGGCAGGGAACAAGATAAAAGAACAACAAGAGAGAAAACCAATAAACTAAGCAAAGATCCAGATGGCAGGGAAGGAGAACGAACAATATTTATTGAAAGCTTATTATGCACTGGAGGCTTTCTTTACGAAACAGAGATGGGGCAGCGGAGGGGAAAGAGAAAGCTTAAGGAGAACAAAGCCCCCAGACGCAGGCCACAGCGAGAAGAGAAAAAGGAGGGAATTTTCATAGCAAAAACTAAGAAATTGAGCTAACTCATGCAACCTGTCCCCAAATTGCCTGTCAACAGCACCTTGGAACCAATTTATTTAAAATCTCAGTGGGGACAATAAGCCCGGGTTTTTCATTAAGCCCGCTTTCTCCTTCCCGGGTGCAATTAGCCTCCAGCCCCTGAAGATGCTCTTCCACACCGTGGGGAGCAGGCCCCGGAGAGGAAGCAGGGCTCCCAGGCCCGGAGGAATCACTTCTTTGTGGGGGTGGGATAATGTGGCTGCTTTGGAAAGCGCCAAGTTCACTGAGGCTCCCTAAAATGAACGTTTAACAACAGCTCCATCTTTCTCCTTTTCTGAAAACAATCAAAAGGAAGAGGCTGCCAAGGGAGCCCAGTTATAAGGACGGTTTCCTTAGCGTTTTCCTAGGAACCTGCTTCAGTGGTTTTACCTCTGCAGGAAACTGAGAGGCTGGGCTGCTTCTCAAGGCTCAAGGTCTCCGTAGGAGCTGAAATCTGCTTTGATCACAACAAAAAATCACACTGTGATAATTGGGCCGTAATGAGGGGTAAATGCTTCTGGGTACTAAACTGGTTCCCGCTCTCCCACACTCAAAGAATTAGTTCACAAAAATGGAATGAGCCACCTTTGTGCCTGATGACTGGAACTCACAATTAGCAGGAGATGCCCTTGGAGTAATTGTTGTGTGTGTGTGTGTGAGTGGGGGTGGGGGGGTGCGTGTGTCTGTGTGGGGGGGGTATCGGTGGGGTGTTCTGTTCCCCCAGGTCTACACCTTAACCCAGAGGACTGAGAACTGCAGGCTGCAGCTCTGAGGCAAGAGGAAGGAAACGCAATTCCCACATGAAAGAACCAGATTTAGGCCCTTAGCAACCGTGCCTGGGGTACTGGCTGCTTCAGGTCCATGCCACAGGTGTTATTGCCCACCTGGCCAGTGCCGACTCCATTCAGACCTAAAAGAAAGTCAATTCCGAATTGACCACCACTCCTATAGCCTTCCCTGTGGCCACGCCTATTCCCAGGGTGCCGAGTGCTCTACAAACAGTAACTTGTTCAATGCTCAAATCAACCCTAGGAGGTAAGTACTAATGTTAGATTGATTTTACAGATGAAAACACCAGAGCACAGAATGGTGACACTAATTCGCCCAAGAGAGTTAGCAGTTGGTGACTAGGGATAAAACCCAGCCAGACTTTAAAAGTTCTCTCTCTCAGGTATATATTATATATGTATGTAACCCATATATGCACACATACACACACAGAATAAAGATGAACATTGATGCTATTTTAAAGATTATTCAAAACCTGAAATACTCTGAGCCCAGAGCCCAAACTGTTTGCTTTAGATAGGAGGCAGAAGAAGAATTTAAATTGTTTTAATTCACTACTATTAAATATGAAGCGAGCATATACTGTGTGCCAGTTCCTATTACAGAGGGATATAGAGAGGACATACTAGACGGAACCATACAAAGTCAGGTCTATTCTGCTCTGAAATCTACTAACACCCCTGCCATACAAAGGTGACTATCTATTTGGAAGGCAAGACACACAGGTGCAGACCATTCACACACATGACCAATGGTAACACACGCTCTAGGTCAGTGGTTCTCAACCTTGGCTGCACATTAGAATCACCTGGGAATCTTTTTAAAATCCTGATTTCTGGGCCTCATCCTCCGGAAATTCTGTTTCTTTGTTATGGGGTGGGGCTACAACATTAATAACAAAGAAACAGAATTTCCGGAGGATGAGGCCCTGAAATCAGGATTTTAAAAAGATTCCCAGGTGATTCTAATGTGCAGCCAAGGTTGAGAACCACTGAGCTAGGTAGACTTAGAGATCACTTTAACCAAAAGGGGCCCGAGATCATAAAATTCAACCTTCCACCCTAGCTGGTTTGGCTCAGTGGATAGAGCATCAGCCTGCGGACTGAAGGGTCCCAGGTTTGATTCTGGTCAAGGGCACATGCCTGGGTTGCTGGCTTGATCCCCAGTGAGGGACGTGCAGGAGGCAGCCAATCAATGATTCTCTCTCATCATTGATGTTTCTATCTCTCTCTCCCTCTCCCTTCCTCTCTAAAATCAATAAAGATATATTTTTAAAAATTCAACCTTCCATTTTATAAAATGTACCAAACAACCCCAGAGGGCTGAAATGACTTACGAGGGTCATCAGGTCCCTCTGCACGATTATGGGAAGTCTGAAGGCAGCACATGCCGAGTATGAAGTATTCCCCAATGACGTGGTAGCAAGTGACAGAAGGTCATCTGATGGCTAAACCAGTAAAACCACCCATGCTGCCTGTGATTCACCATTCATGTAAGAATCACTCCAGAGATTACCTGTAAAGAGTTTGGGGACCCCCAGACAGCTAGTCAAGGTGACCTGGATGAAATGGGAGGGATAACTTCCTAGGCAAAAGGGATGGTTGGACTAAAAGACAGAAATGGTGCCCAGAAGAACCAGATAGGAGAGTGTCCATCCTCCAATGCCATAAGGTCCCAGGATTTGAAGTCTCAAGCACATCTCTATTGTAGATCCCATCTGCTTCCTATGATTCTCCTTCTCCAACCATCTCAGGTAATGGCAACCCCATCCTTCCACTTGTTCAAGGCAAAAAGCTTAGATGTTATTCTGTGAGCAATAAAGAATTTGGCTATTTTTTGTTCCCAACTCCTGGGAGTTAACCTTTAAACCCTTGGGATTCCTGGAGTGATAACAGCATCTTTATAACTCAGGATGGCACTGGGCACACCAGAAAGACCAGCCATGTGATTAGAGGGTTAGGATTTTGAGGCCCATGATGTCACCGTTACCTCCAGGGAGAGGGAGGAGAGCAAGAAATTAGTCACGTGGGCAGTGGCCCAGTTAATCCTGTCTACATAAAGAACCCCCAACAAACACCTAGATCCTGACCTCTGATAGCTGCCCTGGTCTGTGATACTCTGCATGCCACCATGCATGTGTGTTGAGAGGGTGATGTGTCCCTAAGGAAGCAGCTTTACATTTGGAGTCCATGCAGTCTTCATCCGATGCAACTCTAATTGCGTCCTTTTGCTATTATACAGCTGTACTCATGGGTGTAGAGCTTCCAGTGAGTTCTGTGAGTCTGTTTAGTGAATTATCAAGTCTAAGAGTGGGTTCCCACAACTTTGCTTCATGGAAACCCACTTTCCCAGCTGGTAGAAAAGGAGGATAGCCCTAGGCACCCCTGCATTTTCAGCTAATGTCTGAGGTGAGGACAGTTTGTGGAGGATGGTGCCCTCTATGGAGTTTGGCCCAACTTCAGGTACCTTGATACTGCTATTTCCCTTACATCCCCATCCAGTTTGCCAAGCAATCTATTGGTTCCAATTTCAAAGTATCTCCAGAATCTGACCCCTTGCCACATCTCCACATGGCCTAAGCCAGTGATGGTAAACCGATGACACGCGTGTCAGAGATGACACGCGAACTCATTTTTTTTGGTTGATTTTTCTTTATAAATGGCATTTAAATATGTAAAATAAATATCAAAAATATAAGTCTTTGTTTTACTATGGTTGCAAATATCAAAAAATTTCTATATGTGACACAGCACCAGAGTTAAGTTAGGGTTTTTCAAAATGCTGACACGCTGAGCTCAAAAGGTTCACCATCACTGGCTTAAGCCAAAGTCTCTCATTTGAATTACTGCATTATGCATACATCCCTCTGGTAGCCTGGGAGCCCTTGGGAGATGTCTGACTAATGGCTTAGGCCCGCTCCCTGCAGGTGAGGCTCCCACCACTGCTGCTGCGCTGGCCAGCCATGAGCCAGCTTCTGGCTGAGCAGCGCTCCCCATGTGGAAGCACACTGACCACCAGGAGGCAGCTCCTGCATTGAGCGTCTGCTCCCTGGTGGTCAGTGCGCATCAGGTTGTTCCTGGTCATTCCACTGTTAGGGTCAATTTGCATATTACCCTTTAATTATATAGGATTTTACATATATATATTTCAGAGAGGAAGGGAGAGGGAGAGAGATAGAAACATCAATGATGATAGAGATAATAATTGATTGACTGCCTCCTGCATGCCCCCTACTGGGGATCGAACTCACAACCAAGGCATGTGCCCTGACCGGAATCGAACCATGACCTCCTGGTTCATAGGTTAATGCTCAACCATGAGCAACACTGGCCAGGCTGCATTAGCTTTTTAACCATCCTCCTTGTTTTCACTCTTGCCCCTTACTGTTGCTATTCTCAAAACTATATCCAGAGGGATCATTTAAAACCTTCATCAGATCATGTCACTCCTCAGCTCACTCCCTCCAATGGCTCCCCATCCAACTCCAAGAAAAATACCAAGTCTTTACTAGGATCTGGTCCCCTCCCCACTACTTTTCTAACATAATTCCTACTACCCTTTCCTCCCCGACTGCTCAACCGTGAGCCTCACTGAACATACCAGGCATGCTCCCACACTAGGGTTTTGTTTTGTTTTTATCTCCTGTGATCTCTACCTGAAATGCTCTTTCCCTAGATACCCACATGGCTCACTCCTTCACCTCCTCTGGTCTTTGCTCAAATGTCACTTTCTCCTTGAACTCTTGCTGATGGCCCTATTTAAAATTGCACTCCTGTGCTTCAATTTTGTCTTTAGCACTAATCCCTATTTGGCATGTTGTATATGTAATATTTGCAGGATTTATTTTCTTATTCCCCCATCAATTAAGACAATAAACTCCATGATAATAGAAATTTTTGTCTATTCTGCTCTCAATCTCTTGAATACCCCTGCCATTTAGTGAACCCTCAACAAAGATTTATTGCACAAATGAGTCCCTGTTCAGCAATAAACTTATGAGTACAATTTAGTTCTCATTTATTGCTGGTCAGAATGCAAAATGGTGCAGCTACTTTGGCTGTAAACCAATCACATGTTGGCATGGGCTTACACCTACCATATGACCCAGCAATTTCACCCTAGCTATTTACCCAAGAGAATTGAAATTCTCATGTCCCAAAATAGAAACAACCAAGATGTCTTTCAAAAGGTGAACAGATGAGTACAATTTGGTTTTCCTGCAGCACACTTATCTACTGTGACTATGTTGATCTGTGAATACAAACACGGGGTCTACATAAGATGTATTTTTCATTCTATGCTTCCATTATAATCAAATTGGCCCTTGAGTTTTTATACACCCATCTCTCCAGGTTGTTGGTGTGAGTCCACCCCTGAGATAAAGACCTACTCTCATTGTGCTGACAGCAAGGGTGAGAATTAATGCTTGGACTTGCGTGAGATCATCAGAGCAAGTTTTACTTTCTACAATCTCTTGAACTCTGGCAAGTCCCTAACTCAGTGAATGCCCTTGCAGTCCCAATGCAAAACCCACTCACATAGCTTTGAATCAAAGATTGGTAGACATCAATGGGCCATAGGTCCTGGTTCACACTTCATTCTGCCCATGTAGGAAAAAAGGGCTGAGTGCTTGTCTAATGTCACACAGCTAACCAGTGGCAGTCTGAGTATTTTCAACCTCACTAGTTCTATTTTCTCATTCCGTTTACATAGGCCTCTCCTGTTCATTCCTATTCCCTGGATTTCTCTTCTTGATCTGATAATAGATAAACTTGTTAGCTAGAAATTTCTAGCAAAGAAAACCAATGTGTGATTTGTTTAAGCATTCCCTTTCAGTATTTTTGATTTTGACTTTCTGTTCCTCAACAGCTTCAAAATTTTGCTTGGTTTTGACCAAACTCAGTACCATGTCAAAGGACTGACATGTAGTTCAATTCTAGCATATATGTAAAAAAGGCTCTTAATTTTTACACAGGAATATGTGTGGGTCAAATGAATTTTAACAAGAGCTGGCACAGGCATAGGGATTACTGAGAAATGACATCAGTCCTTTCTCATCACATACTAAATTTCAGTATCCCCCCTGACCCCGCTTCTCACTTCCCTTAACAAAACAAAGACCCAAACTCATTTCTGAGATACAGCTGTCCCATATCCCACAGAAGCAGGAGAAAAGAAAGAACTCCTTCAAGTTAAGTGTAATTTACATGTTTATGGGTATGACACTTAAAGCAACTGGGTACTTTTTGTTTAGGAAATACTAATATCTTGATCTGATAAAGAATAAAAGCAAATAGGGTTTGGGTAAAGCTCTTCAAGTAAAAAAAGGGGAGGGAGGAAAGGTCCCACAACTAGCTGCACCCAGGAATGGAAGCCACTTGCCCCTTGTGCACACACAGTCCAGACACTTTGATATGATGGAGTGAGCAGGGATCTCTGCCCTGGATAAAACACCCAGGCTGGAACTCAAAGAAGAGCATAGCGCCTATTAGTTCTATGAAATGAGCTTAAAGGATATGAAAATTTTATCAGATAAGCAAAATTAATTGAAATTACATCTCTGCCTAGAAGATATGCAGACGGAAAAGATCAGATACTATGGGACAATTAAAATCTCATTATGCATCCAGTCCCCGGTGATCCATGGGAGATGAGAGCTGGGGGAGGGAAGGCTGAGCCTCCTGGCTCCAAAGCTGATGTGGAGGAATCTTGGTTGCCAGGAAACCGGTTAGTAACCAAGGAGGCAGAGGGGTAGAGGGAGCAGAAAGACCCCTCTAAGGTTTTGTTGCAGACACTGGCCATGATTCCCCACTTAGATCTACCTAACACGACACAGTCCCAGGCAAGGTGAGCTCTTGGTCAGTCCATTTCTCTTTGGCTCACACAACCCCAAATGACTAATCTGATGGAACTGTTTTAAACAGTTGAATCACCCTGACCTATCAGGTGTTTCTGCACTGAGTAAACAGAGTCTAAGTTATAGGTGTTCTAAGGTGAGGCTGGAGCAAGAACGTGCCAGGTGTGCCCTGGGGTCTTATTTACTTGGTTCCTCTATCTTTCTACCTATGCGGATTGTGTTTTCCAAAGGGTAATGCAGCAGCATCTCCCATCCCAGATGCTCCTTTGCAATGTGACTTTGTCACATCCCATCCAGAGGTGGAGTCCAATCTCCCCTCCTTCAGCGTGGTGGGCCCGGGACTTCTACCAATTGTATGGTGGTGGTGACAGTGTGTGACCTCAGCAGCCACACATTAACATCATGGAGACTCTGCCTCGTTTACTGAACACGCAGGCTGGGAGCAGTGAACCTCAATATAAAATGATGTAAGTCCCGCCCTAGCTGGTTTGGCTCAGTGCATAGAGTGTTGGCTTGTGGACTGAAGGGTCCCGGGTTCCGGGTTCGATTCTGGTCAAGGGTACGGATGTCGGTTGCAGGCTGGATCCCAGCCCTGGTCCGGAGTGTGCAGGAGGCAACCAATTGATGTGTCTCTCCCACATGGATATTTCTCTGTCTCTCCTCTCTTCCTCTCTCTCTCTCAAAATCAATAGAAAAATATTCTCAGGCAAGGATTGACAAAAAATAAAAAGATCTGTGAGGGTTAACAAGAATAAAAATAAATAAAAAGATTAAAGTTTGACCGCTTGGAAGCTACCACATGAAGAAGCCAAACAACCCCGCAGCTCAGGTCCCAGACAAGTGAGTGTATCAGCCTCCAGGTAACTCCTGCCCCAGCTGTCAAGCCAGCCCCCAACCTCCCCACTTTCTAGCTGAGGCCCCAGACATCACAGAGCAGACAAGACATTCCCACTGTGCCTGGCCCTGACCCACAGAAACAATGTGCATAATATCTTAGTAGCTGGTTGAAGCCAGTTTATCTGCAGCAACAGTAACTGCAATAAGACCCTTGGCCACTTTGATATTGTAATAGAACAAGAAATACATATATTTGGTTTCCCTCCAGGTTTCTGACACAGAGCTTCTAAAATCCTTGTGATGAATGTCCTGAGTGACAGGGGTAAGTGCAGTGTCTTTTGTTATTCACAATAAGCCCCATGAAACCACACCTGAGTTATGCTGAGGATGGAGGCTGGTTGCCAGAGGAACCAACCCTATGATTATGGGTTCAGAACTTTCAGGCCCTCCCCACCTCCCACAGACCTCTGGAAGGTTAGAAAGGCTGAAACACCAATGGCCAATGACTTAATCAGTCATGCCTGGGTAATGGAACCCCCACGAAACCCTGAACAATGAGGATCAGAGAGCTCCTGGTGGCGAACACATCCACATGCTCGGAGGTGGCGTATGTCACGGGGACTGATGCTCCTTTGCTTGGGATGCTGGCACACCTCGCCCTGTGCTCCCCTTCATCTGGCTGTCAACTTGCAGCTTTTTCATATCCTCTGAAATAAATAAACTGGTAAACAGAAGCAGTGTCCCTCTAAGTTCTCCGAACTGTTACAGCAAATAATCAAACCTGCAGAGGTGGTCGTGGGAACCCCCGAGTTGGACAGAAGTATGAGTAACCCAGGAACCCACACTTGCGAGTGGGGTCTGAAGTGGGTGGGGAGGTGTCTGTGGAATTGAGCATAGCGCTTGTGCTATCTCTGGGCTGTTAGTGTCAGAATTGAGTTAAATTACAGGACACCCAGTTAGTGTCCACAGAGAAGTGGAGAATTGCTTGGTGTAGAAAACCCATCCACTTGGTGTTAGAAGTACTGAGTTGAGAAACAGTCTTCCTTTAGCCGTCCTTCCTCCCACTGCCTGCTGAAGAGGGAAAAGGCGTGTGTGGAAACAGTCTTCCCCCAAAAAGGGGTTCAGATAGGAGCCAGGCCAGTCCCCAAAGGCCTTTGTTCCAAAGAATGCTAGCCACTCCATGCCTTAATGAGCTCCACCGGCTTCCTCTTCATAATCACCCTCTCCTCTTCCTTCATCCCCATCTCCTATCTTCTCCAGCCACAAGACCTACTTTCCTGGTCTAACCCTGCAGCCTGCAGTCCATGCCAGGTCCCATACCTCATGAGCTCCACTCAAATTAAAGTGCTGGGCAAGAGACCTTAGCACCGCTAGTGTGAAACTCACGACCCTTACAAAAGCTGGTTCTCATTCCTTACGTTTGTCACAAGTCTTTATGCTCATGATAACCTGGCCACTGTTTTCCATCACCAGAAACTGCAAAGCCAGAAAGAAAAAACAAACACAAACATCTTCTTTTAACATTTGTTAAAGACAAACCTACACAGGAAAGCAAAGATGTTCTCATTTTTTTTCAACTATTTCATGGTAGTTCAAGGCCAAATGACATAAAACATGTATACTTTTATGAAGGCCCCTACCCCTAACATTGGCCCCAGCTATGAGAGGTGGCTGTTGTATAATAGCATCCTGGTTCTTGGCTTATTGTAATAGAGTTAGCTACAAATAACTGAAGAAATGGCCAAAGAGCCAGAGGTTTCCTCGTGTTATAGAGACCTTGGTTTCCAGGCTTTTTTTCTGTTTGGAGAGAATTTTTTTAAAAGATAGCACAACTTCACCGAACACCTGACAGCTTCCACGTGCAGCAGGCACGGTGCTGGTGAAACGCCACAGCCCTCAACCTGGACCAGAACAGCCTTGGGCCATCCTGGTCCCTCCTGAACCAAAGCTGTTGAATATGGTTCCCACTGGGGACCTTTCTCATTGTTTAACTTCAGCCTTTCAGTGCTGCCAAGCAGAAAACCAGACTCAATGTACAAACTTCCTCTTCACACGATTGGAGAGATGCCCAAATTTTAAAATCCCACTTTCCACCACATCAGTTAATAATCAGATATTTCCTGACAGAAACTTGAAAGTCTAGAGAACCGAACTCACCATTGTTTCCTAAAGCAGCTGGAAGTATTGCTGAACGTCGTTTTAAACCAGATAGAAGGGGGGAAAAATCAAGAATCCCACACAGTGGTCACAGATCTATCATTGCAGCCAGTGCCACGTGTATTCCAAGGCCCTGCATCTGTGCACCATGAAACCACTCCCCTAAAATACCTCCAACTATAAGCCTGAAGTCTGTAAATGTGGTTTAAATACAGAGGGTGGTGTTTGTCAAGGCAATTCCAGCAGCTTTGCTGTGGGAACTATCTGATTGATATCTGCCAAGGCAGGAGCAGAAGTTGCTAATTGTTCAGTGCCACTCAGGGTTTCCGGGACCCCCTAAGGCAGGGTTCTCAACCTGTGGGTCGTGACCCCTTTGGCGGTCAAATGACCCTTTCACAGGGGTCGCCTAAGGCCATCCTGCATATCAGATATTTACATTACGATTCATAACAGTAGCAACATTACAGTTATGAAGTAGCAACGAAAATAATTTTATGGTTGGGTCACAACATGAGGAAGTGTATTTAAAGGGCCAGAAGGTTGAGAACCACTGCGAAGGTGCCTCAGCCAGTGAAATCTGTTGGGGCCACCAAGCACTGGGACAGCAGGAGTTCCTCCCCAGGAGGAGGCGACAGGACAGGAGCAACCTGTGTAAGCCAGCAGCTCTTCCCACTCAGACGGGAGTTCCCTCCACAGCAGCCGCTCTGCAGTGGGGCTCCCTGAGTAATGCGGGCGCAGGGTCTGCATCTGGCACTGCGCCGCTGGAATCACCGACAGACGGCTCTCGTCTATAAATACTGACTATAAATGTTGCAAGTGGACAGCTTTATTTTTTGGTTGCGCCCTCCCCTCCTTTTCTTTTTTGTAAGAGTTGGCGGAGACAGCAGACACTTTACTGTCTGCCTGTGAGGAACAGCCAATGCTGCACCAGTGTTATTAGCATACGCATTAGCTGGAGCCCATTTGCTCTCCCAGCAGCGGCCCGCTTCCCACCAGTGGCAGCAGCCGGGAATCAGGGAGCACTAATGGGCCTGTTAATGAAGTTTTGCAGAATTGGTCTCTCTGAGAGGGGCATTAAAAAAATCCATCCAAGAGCCCGATTTCTGTGGGTTGGTTTCTCTCTCTTCTGCCCTCGCTCCCACCCCAAATAAAAGCAAGGAAGCAGCACCCAGGACCCCCACACTGCATGCACCAGAGCGCCAAGGGAATGGCTTCCAAGTCTGGTGCAAACAGCGCCCCCACCCTCTGTGTCCTGTCTGTCCAGCTCCAGCCACTGTCTGCTGGCCTGGCGCAGGGGAATGAGGGGACAGCAGCCCTCCTGTAGAGAGGCCAGGGCATGGACACAGCCCAGCAGCCTGGCCCCATCCTCAAAGAACGCCACTTCCAGGGGAGTTTGCAAGATGTGTACGAGTACAGCTCATATCAGTTACCCTGAGCCCCAGGAGGAAACCTATATCCCCACATTGGTTCATGTGTGTGAGGGGAGGGGGGGTCTGCCTGAGTCAGATAGGGGCTGAGGGCCAGGGACCCCCTGAGAACCAGAGGTGACTCCCCTCCAGGAGCCCAAGGAGAGCCCAGAAGTTCCAGGAGGAGAGGTGAGGGAATGGAGTTAGGGGAAGGTCCAGCAACAGCCCCAGATGGCCTGGCTTCAGGCAGGGAGCATTTGACTGCTCCCCAAGGGCCCCAGGAGAGCCCCAAGGTAGCTGGGGAAAGCAGCGGGGGTGGGGGTGGTTATCCTAAATCGGATTGTCTGGAAAGTCAGGCAAACACCTGGGCCTTTTATTTGTTTAAACATGAGCTCCTGGTATATTACCGAGCGCCAAGTACCACGCAGTGCCCACACACAGGTGTTGTGCCGAGTCCTCTCAGGGGGTCCGTGAGTGGCCTTCCTGGCCCCCCACCCAGCCAACCCATGGTGGGGGACCAGACGGCCTGGACCTCCTCAATGGCCACCCCCCAAACCCAGGCTATGGAGGATTTTGAGGCCCCTGGAAATCAGTCTCCAGGAATTCTCTCCCCCATTGTTAAAAGTCCATAAACACGATTTTGATTTAGCAGGTTATCCACATGAATGCCGCTAGAGGGGGAGGATTATTCCAGTGAGGGAGAGCAAACACTGTTTGGTAATCGTGTAATAGGCACCCCATTTCCCACTAAATTGCTCTGAAAGCCTCATTTGCTGGGAGCCTGTCTACTTTCCCAAACAGGGCCTTCTTTCTTAGAAGCCTGTGGAAGTGGACGGGTCCCCACTCCTTTCATCTTCCCTTTTGAAATGCAACCGTGAACTTGGCCAGGCCTCCCTTCCAGGGCAGACCCAGCTCCCTGGCTTCTGGAGAGCCGGCCAGAGTACCCAGGCCACATTCCTCCCTCTGAGGACACCCCTGCTTCCCTGTGAAGGGACAGAGCCTAGGTGTCCCCTACGCACCTCTGGCTCAGGGGGTGTTCACCGGCTGGTCTAGTCATTAGCTGGAGGCTTTCCCACCGTTGTTTGCACCAGAGGGTAATGCTCCGGCCTTTCAGGGGAGGCCTCCCCTGAACATTCCAAACACAAGTTGCTCCCTGCCAGCAGCTCTCCCACCCCAGGGCCTCCCCTTTCCTTCTGCACAGAGGCCTCTGCCCTCCAACCTTGGCCTGAGGTCACTGTCCCTTCTGTTCAAGTACAGTGTTTCCTTCAAAGGACACTAAAATACTCCCCCCGACCCCAAAAAAATAAACAAAACAAAACTACCTGTGGCATTTTAAAGACTTTTCCACAAATTCTTTGTCCCTCATGCCTAGAAAGGTGGGAGCTATGTCATTGCCCTCAGTGACTTGTGTAACTGTTAGAACACAGCAGATGTGACCTCCTAGCTCAGAAGGGCCACAGTCTTACCTGCAGGGGAGGCGCTCTGTGCTCTCCCAGCCTCCAGGAGCACTAACTGCTCGTGTGAGTGAAGACCCCAGACCTCCCAGCCCGGGGTTAGGGTGCTTCCGGCACCAAATCTTCCTGTCTGAGGCCTCAGACATTAGGGCACAGAGACCAGCCACTCCTGCTGGGCCCTGTCCTGATTCTTAACCACATGTGCCCCTCAGTTTGAGGGTCGTTTGTTCCCACAGGGTAACTGAAATGCTTCCAAACCCTCTCTCCCCTCCACCATTCTCTTCCTCAGACCTTCATCTCTTCCGAACTCAGAGGCCACCACCACGGACCTTACTCCGCTGGCTGGCGAATGCTCTCACAGCCACTCTTTCTCTTTGTTTTTAATCATCACCCAAGGACATGTTTCTATTGAATTTTTATAGAGAGAAGAAGGGAAGAAGGGAAGGAGGGAAGGTGGGAAGAAGGGAAGGAGGGAGGGAGGGAGGAAGGAGACATCGATAGGCTGTCTCCCCTATGTGTCCCCAACTGGGTATGTGCCCTGGCGGAAATCAAAGCTGCCGCCTTTCAGTGTAAGGGACAAGCGCCAACCAAATGCGCCACACCTGCCGGGGCCGCTTCTATTTAAGACTGATTAAATGTGTCCAACTTTGGGGGGATGGGAACATTTCTTTTGAGGGATGTATGTGTGCTGGGGGATCTCATGTAGGGAGTACTGATCGCTAGGAAGACAGCCCTGTAGCTTTACCACTTCTGGCCCACAGTAAAGGAACACATCTCCTACGTTCACCCAGCGCACAGACAGCGGGTACACCCGAGTCCACTGGAGGGAACTGTGCCCGACTCATGAAGAATTCTGACCTCTGCTCAATTTCACTCTTTCCAATGCCCCTGTGACCCACTAAATAGAATTCACATCTCACTGATAGATTGCCCCACCGCTGGAAACCTCACTGGCTTAAGCAGTGAGGTCAGAAAGGGGGGTGGGAACCTGGCCCCGCTAGCCAGAGTCTGGGAGGCATTGTCAGTAGCCATGTCCCTCCCCCATCTCCCCCCCCCCAACCCCCTCACCCCGAAGTCCCAGCCAACTGTGCTCCCAGGCCTCATAGATGCCCCACCCCCTGTGCCGGGCCCACCCTGAGTCCCCTGGGCTCTGCCAGTCTCCAAGGTGGGCGGCCCAGCCCTGCCACTCGGCCTCTCTGTCTTCCCTGCTCTAGCCAAGCTGGGCACAGCCAGCAAACACTCTCTGCTCCCATGGGCCTTCTAAGACAATGCTAGCCTTCATGCAGACTTGAAATAAAGCCTGCCTAAAAAGCGAGTTGCAAATCACTGAAGAAGAATATCCTATTTCATTTTTGTAGAATCATGAATCAATACATCATAGTTCACTAGGACCTTTAGCACTAAGTCTCACTCAGGCAGGAATATGATTTTATTCAGAACCTACAGCACAGCCTCCTCCCTGCATGCTTCTTCCCCCCAGCAATTAGGCCCTCCAGGTGCCGGCCAGGAGCCAAATCGCCCTCCTCCTCCTCCCTCCTGTTCTTCCTCCCTCCTCTTCCTCCTCCTTCATCATTTATAGCTTTGTCCCACACCAAGTCAGGCCACCTGAAGATGGTGAGTGACAGGCCTGAGAATGGGAGAGCTGGCCTGACCCCAGCACACCTGTCACTTAATCACCTGCTCAGATGTCTGCCAGGTGACTCCAGAACCAGCAGGCAGAGCCAATCAGCAGTTTGTCTCCTAACCACTGAGTCATCCACCTTAGCTTGTTTGAATCCTTTTATGTTTTGTGTGTGTTTTTGTTTATTTTTTAATCCTCACCCAAGGATATTTTTCCCATTGATTTTTAGAGAGAGTGAAAGGAAGAGGGAGAGACAGAGAGAAACACTGATGTGAGAGACACACATCGATTGGTTGCCTCCTGCATGCCCCCGACCAGGGCCGGAATGGAACCCTGGATCCTTCAGTCCACAGGCCACCACTCTACCCACTGAGCCAAACTGACTAGGGCTCCTTTTTTTTTTTAAACACCCGCAGTAAATAATGCCACAGTCATATAAGAACTCAGTAAAACTAGAGTTCATGCCACATATATTCTTATTTGGATAGCTAGTTTAAAAAATGAATCACTCCCACGGGAAGGTGGGTCCTGGGAGCACCATGCTTCATCAGCATTGAAAAGCCTCTCAGGTGAGAATTCTTTCCCTGAAGAGGCCGCTGTGAAAAACAGTTTGGTCTCTTTAAATATTTTTGCCTCCGTTCAATTACTATGAGATCTATCTGTCTCGCCCATGGACCTAAGGGCCTCACTGCCTAGGGACCCAACTGCATTTTCCGTGAATGCTGGGAGTCAAGCCCAGGAGCTGGGGGTCAGTGTCAGCCCAGACACCTGACTCCAGTTTCCTGATCTCTGATGTGGAGAGCGATTGCAAGAGATAGGAAAAGGGGCATCTGAAAAGATAACGGGGTCACCAGCCACAGGAAATATTTTTTGTCCCCATGTAATATTTAAAAATATCCGGGAGGCCTTATTACAAAGCCATTTCATGGCTCCCGGGGACCCTGGGCCTCTTGGGTGTTTTACTAAATTTAGCCCAGATTGTTCTCCCCCTAAAAAAAGTCACTACTTTCCTTATGAAGACTCCCCACTGGGTATTGTGTCAAATGGAAAGAAATACCTAATAGAGGATTTAAAGGTTTCCTGCCAACTGCCCTTTCTTGCTCTGGTCTCCTGTTAAATCAAAATGATTTAACAAAATGAAACCCACAGAGAGAAAGTCACTGCAAAACTAAGTTACTCGGTGAGTCTTCCTAAAACTGCTCTGCTCAGAGATCTACCCAAGTTTTCACTGCCTTCCCTTTTGCCTCTTCTAAGCCAACGACGCAGTAATGATGCAGTTGGGTTTTTAACTCTTTACACCACTTTACAGGAGAAGTTAGTTTTGCTGTTAATTTTCAACATGCCTGATCAAAAGGAACAATTACAAAGCTGGACTTGATCCCCCACAGTGCATTTGGTTCCGAAACCTGGCTTGGGACATGGCTGAACCTCTCTCTCCATGACTGAGGTGCACCTAAGGAAAGATGAAGATTCCCTGCACAATGGCCAATCAGTGTGATTAAACACACAAGTAAACATACTTTCGCTTTCCAAATAGGATGTTTCTGGCCCATGAATTGGTAAAATCGACCATATCCCATCCATCCATACTTTTCCCGTTAAGTGTCCCTATGATGGATAGAACGCCTGTGCATCCACTGAAAAGAAACTGTTTCTATTGTGGGAAAACTTTCCAAGACCGGAAGTAAAGCCAACCCCAAACTCACTAGTGCTTTCCCTTTTCGACTGAGGCCATAGAAACAAAAATGTCGTGATCACTTGCGCTAAGTTACCCACTTGATCCTTAAAACGATCCTAACACCTTTCACTCCCATTTCCTAAATGAGGAAACCGTTAGACTTTACACAATTGTCCTAAAGCTACACAGATAAGTTAACCAACTACAGAACTCAAAGCCCAAACTTTGCCTCTAAAGCTCATATTTTTATTCATCTTGCTAACTCGGCCTTTGGTAAAATAATTTCCAAAAGCTCTGGATTAACAGTATAGTTGTGTTTTTTTTTTAACATAATAGTAATTAAGCCAACCTGTGAATAGCAGACTGAAACTTCAGGCATTTTACAACCAATTATCCCAATGGTACATAACCCTTATGTCTCTTCACAGAGAAACCAGCCACTTTATTCCCTCTTGGAACTTTGAATGTTAACAATTAAAAAATGAAATATATTTGATGCTGAAAAAGCCTTATTCTGGTATAAATTAAAGGAGAAAAATTACGTCATTTCTCAATAGATTACAAAAAACACTTTGCTCAGAAATACAACAATGAAAACTTAGCTTTTAGTCACATAAGTGTTGTAGACCACATTCTAATGTAATTAAAATGTCTGCCAAAGATCAGCAGCTAACAACAAAGCAAAAAGTGATAAAACAGAAAGGACAAATATACAACTCCAGAGTTATAGTTGGAGTCTTTGACACTACTCTCTCAACAAATAGAGAAAATTATTAAGAACTCAATACCATTAATCAACAGAACACTCCACCCAATGATTGCAGAATACCCTTTCTTTTCAAGTTCCCAGAGAACTCATACCAAAAATAACCCCTATCCTGGGCCTAAGAGACAAACTTCAACAAATTTAGAAGAATTTTGATTATGCAGTTTCTCTGACCATAATGAAATCAAACTAGGAATGAGTATCAGAAAGATAACAAAAAAACTCCCCATACACTTGGAAACTAAACAAATCTCCTAAATAGACCAAAGAGAAAGTCTCAAGAGAAATTTAAAAATACATTTATTTAACTGAATGAAAATGAAAAGGCAACACATCAAAATCTTTGGGACACAACTAAAGCAGTGCTAAGAGGAAAATTTATAGTACTCAAAGCATACATTAAAAAACTAAAGTTTCTAATGATCTAAGCTTCTACGTCAAGAAAATAAAAAAAAAGAGCAAAGAAGAAGGAAGAAAATAATAAAAGCAGAAATAAATGCAATTAAAAGCAGACATACAATAGAGAAAATAACTGAAACAGAGAGCTCTCTGTTGAAAATATCAATAAAGTTGAGTAATCTCTAACAAGACTAATAACAAAAAAAAGGGAACACAAATTACCTGGCATGGATGGGATGTTACTACAGATCTTGCAGACAAAGAAGTAATAATGCCCTGGAGATATCAAAGAAGTAAAAAGAATACTACAAATACCTCTACACAATACATTTAACAACTTAAATGAAATAGACCAACTCCTCAAGAAATTTTACAATAGCTCACCAAAGATGAAATAGATGATTTGAATAGCCCTGTAACTAAGGAAATTGAATTCTTAATTTTAAAAATTTCCTCCAAACAGAAATCTGTAAGTTCAAATCATTTCACTGGAGAATTCTACCAAATGTTTAAAGAAGAATTAATAGCAATTTACACAATTTCTTCCAGATGACAGGTGAAAAAACACTTCCCAGTTCATTTTGTAATGCTACTATTACCCTAATACCAAAATCAGATAAAGACAGAACAGAAAAAGAAAACTAAAGGCCAATATCAGCGATAGATGTAAAGACCCTTAACAAAATATTAGCAAATAGATTTCAGCAATATGTTTTAAAAATTTATACAGTATGACCAGTAAGGTTTATTCCACAAATGCAAGACTGATTCAATTTCAATATTTGAAAATCAATGTAATCCACCATATCAACAAGCTAAAGAAGAAAAATTACATGATCATATCATCATTTTATGCAGAAAAAGCATTTGACACAATCCAAAACCCATTCATGATTTAAAAAAAACAACTTGGAAAGTTAGAAATAGAAATGAGTTTCCTAACTTGATAAGAAGAATCCACAAAGACAAAACAAAAAGACAAAACCACTACAGCTAACATTATACTTAATGGGGAAGAACTGAATACTTTTCCTCTAAAATGAGGAACATTTAGGAACTGTCTGTTTAGAAGGATGTCTGTTCTCACCACTCTTATTCAACACAGTGCTACAAATTCTAACCAGGACAATAATGTAAGACGAGGAAATAATAGGCATACAGAAGAAAATGAAATGAAGAAGAAAAATTGTCCCTATTTGCTTATATAGAAAATTCCAAGGCATCTACAAAAAAAAAGTTTACAACAAATACATGAGTTCAGCCATCACAGGATACGAGAGCAACACATAAAAATCAATCACACTTCTGCACACAATAATGAAAAAACAAAATTTAAAAGATAATACCATTTAAAATCACTTGGAGAAATACTTAGATGTAAATCTAATGAAACACATATACAACTTGCATGCTGAAAACTACACAATGTGCTGATAAAAGAACCTAAAGATGAACTAAATAAACAAGACACATACTGTGTTCATAGACTGGAAAATTCAACATAGTACAGATGTCAATTCTCCTCAAACTAATACACAGATTTGATGCAATTCTTTTAAAATAGCCACAAAAGTTTTTGTTGATATAGACCAACAATTTAACTTTTTCATCTCATGGTACACATAAACGAATTACTAAAATTCTGTGACACAGCAAAACTTCTTTTCTGCCAATCTGACAAAAATCATAATTTTGATTTATAAAAATGAAACAAAACAAAACAAAATTAATCATAGTCATTATCTACCCTTTTTGCTCAAAAGTGACTTTAAAAAAGCATGTGCCTATGCTTGTATATCAGGATTTCTGGTACCAATAATTAACCAATCAGACACAACTTTATTATGCAATGTGACCAATAAGATGCAACTCTTATTATATGGCCAATATATTTATGGCTCAAGACAGAGCATTCTCACTGGATGGCTATTATTGTGTTGGCTGTGATCATTTTTTGACAATCTAAGGCAAGCATGTCAAACTTGCGGCCCGTGGGCCACATGCTTTATTTGGCCCATGTTAGCCTTTGAGTTTGACATGCTTGATCTTAGGCAGTGATGGCGAACCTATGACATGTATGTCAGAGGTGACACACGAACTCATTTTTTTAGTTGATTTTTCTTTGTTAAATGGCATTTAAATATATAAAATAAATATCAAAAATATAAGTCTTTTGTTTTACTATGGTTGCAAATATCAAAAAATTTCTATATGTGACACGGCACCAGAGTTAAATTAGGGTTTTTCAAAATGCTAACATGCCGAGCTCAAAAGGTTCGCCATCACTGATCTAAGGGAAAGGAGGTCTATGCCCTGACTAAATAGGCATTTTCATGTTTTAAAAATTCTTGCTGCACACTGGATGAAAATCGCTGGTATAGACAAAATCATTTTAATACTTATAAGAAGCAAAGGAACTATAATATCTTAAACAATTTTTTAAAAGAATAAAATGGGAGGAACTCATCTACCTTATTTTAAGACATACATAGCTACAATAATCAAGACTGTGTAGTATTGACAAAAATATAATCATATAGGTAGTCAATAGAACAGAATAGAGAAAACAGAAATAGGCCCATACATATATGCCCAATTGATTTTTGCAACCTGGATGAATCTCCAGAGAATTATGCTGAGTGAAAAAAGCCAATCCCCAAAAGTCACATACTGTATGATTCCATTTATATAACAGTCTTGAAATGACAACACTACGGGAGTAGAGAATAGGTTAGTGGTTGCCAGAGATTAAGGACAGAGAGAGTGGGATGGAAGTGGGTGTGGCTATAGAAGAGCAGCATGAGGGACCCTTGAGGAGACAGAAATGCTTTGTCTTCAGGCATTAATGTCCAATCCCAGTTGTGATAACTTATTATAGTTTTCAAGATGTTACCATTGAGAGAAACTGAGTAAAGGCTACAAGGGTTCTGTCTGCATTTTATCTTTCAACTGCATGTGAATCTACATTTATCTTGAGTCTAATTAAAAACCACACAGGAAGAAAACACAGATGAGTGTTTAAATGATTAAGGGTGGAGCAAAAGTTTTAAGCACACAAATCAATAGATAAAATTATAAATGAAATATTGTTAGATCTGACCATAAAACCTTTCAAAATGTTTATAGGTAAAAAAATATATATATATCATGAATCATTCAATGGAATACACTGCTGCCATATAAAGAACAAGGAAGCTCTTTATGTACTGATAGAAAATGACTTGAAAATAAGAGAAAAAAGTTGTAGAAGAGTACAGATATTTATTATTTGTGCTTAAAGGAAGCAGGAATGTAAAATATGTTTATAAATTTGTCATGTGTAGAAGAAAGTCTACATAGTGATAACAATGAGTGACTTCAAGAGGGCAACTAGGTGATAGGGCAGCAATACCATAGAAGGGACACATTATGAATGTCAAATCTGGAGCCATACAACACATGTACTACCCTTCAAAAATAAATTATTATTTATTAAATAACAGATATATCTTCTACAAAAAACATTTTAAATAGAAACAAAATAAAATGTTAGCGATAAAACTAAAGAACTATTACAACATCCTTCATATGTAAACATATTTTTAAATATATTAATATAAACATCCTGTTCACCATTAAGAAAAATCTGCAAAGAGCATAAAGACAATTTTCAGAAGTTGAAATATACATGACTAAAACATTCAAAACAATATTTATCCTGATTAGTAATCAAAGATAGGTGAATTAAAGATAAGCTGTTTTGCCTATCAAATTGACAACAAATTTTTAAAATAATACTTGATGCTGGCAAGAATGAATAAACATAGCCCTACATGTAAGCTGGAACAACTTATAAAATATTGGAAACAGCCAAACTGACCAAAGAGAAAAAAATGTTGAAATGTAGTACGGTATATCCTTACCCTAGAATATTATATAGCCATTTATGATGCCTTTGAAAATTGCAGTGGTTTACAATATTCATTATATAATAAAAATATCAACATGTAAAATTGAATATACAAAATTATGCCAGTTAAAATGTAAAAACTCTAGTTGTGAATTTCTGGACTGTAAAACAGCAATAAATACTTTGAAAAATAATTAAAACATGGTATTTAACTGACTTTTGCTGGGGCCCCAACGAAGTTAAATTGAAGTTCAAGAGACTTTTCTTACCGTTTGGTTTTCTCTCAGCTCCGGAAAGTTCCCTGACTAAAGGCAACTCTCTCCTTTCCCTTTTTCCTCTATGGCAGCTGACATTCGCATTCAATTAGCTTCAGAGAACCCCCTAACACAGCTCAGAATCTTGGATATGGAATCCTCTCCTTGCCCAGTGAGCTTGTCAATCAATCCATCAGATGGGAGGGACCCAAGGGAATAGATCTTGAAGTTAAAAGGGCAAAAACCAATTTATCCCCCTGGCATTGCTTCCATTTGGCTCTGTGTCTGCCTCAATGGAGAGTGGAAAGTGATTCTGATTACCCTCTTGTCACTCTGCCTGCTGGAGAGCCTGTCTGCCAACCTGGCTGGGAGGTTGGCACTCTGTCCTTGTGCGGATGTTCTGCTGGCACATGCCTGGCCCTCTCTCCTCCTCCCTCTCTCATCACTTTGAAACCTTCCTGATTGCTTTTCTTATTTGGGAAGCCAAGGTGTCGATCAACAAAATGAGAAACAACCAGTGAATTGGGTGCTCACAAATGCTTCCCTGGTCAGCTTCTGCCACAGAGGAGGGAGAACCAGAGGAAAGAGGAGGAAAAGGAGGCTTTGGGGGAATCCTCCTAATTTTTGAAAATAAACTTATTTTCCAATTTCCCCAACTTAATCTGTGTCTTGCCTTAGTTAGAGTGCACTTCCTATCCAGAAACCTCAGGCCTGGCTCTGAGCGCCTCTAAAGGGCGAGTGAGTGTCAGAGTTAGAGCAACAGCCTAACTCTGCTATCAGTGGGGGAGCAATGATTGGACAGACAGCTGGTGGCCATCAGGAGAAAGGCCACCATTTCTCTTCTATATTGGACACCAGTTTGGGCCTGATCGGCATTCTTTCTTCTGGTCACAGACGAATCTTTCATTTAGGGAAACGCCACATCCTGAGTCCAACCTCCACTGGGCACGTGACCCAGTCCCATTTCCTTGGCCAAACGATTCAGGGTTGAGTTGATGATCCAAAGCAGACAAATCATATTAATTCTATGATTTCTTCCCCAGGACTATGAGGAAGAAGATGGGTGAGGCAGGATGGCTAGTTGGCAGAGGGGAAGCCTGTTGCTGCTGGTGGCCACTCTTGCTACTATTTGCCCAAGAGGATGACGGAGCACAGCAGCCTTCTATGGCCACCTGAGACCACCTGGATTCAGCCACACACCCAACAGTTGGATTTTAATTGATTTTAATTGCCCATTCAGTCTACCTGCTTATTTTTACAAAGTAGTTTTCCTTCCTATGCAAAGATCTTCATTTTAGGATCTTCGCTGGATTTTTTTAAACCCCTGATTTTCTACCCTAGCAAATTGTGGGGGAGGGCCTGTGTTCTAGAATTTTTTTTAAAAAAATGTTTTTTTACCTGATCACAACCAGAATGATCAACATTTTGTTGCAGAGTGACATTAATTTAACCGTCCTGAATTTAAATACCAAATCAAGATGTGACTCCCCTATGGACAGACACTTCGAAGGCACCTCTCCTGCTCAGTCACAGGATAGATTCAAACTGTGTGCAAGATATCAAGTCAGGTCAGAGGTCGCACAAATTTGAACACTAGGATGACAGCCTTTGTGTAATCATTTCTTAATTGGAAAATAAACCAGAGCCCTGGTGAACAGATAAGGTGAATGTGGAAGTGAGAATTTAAAGAACCGGATTAAGATTATTTGGGCAAAATTTACTCATTCAGTGAACATTGTGAGCTTCCACTCACAGAGGCCACAGTAACCACAGAGCACTGAGCAGAAGGCCTGCCTGTGCTACTTGCCCTAAATGGGAGCTGATTATTATCCGGCTCTGGGAAGACAGCCCCTGCCCTAAAGAAGTAAGGAATTCAGCCAAGGTCCAGTCTCTCCCAAGGGGTGCCCTGAATTCTAACCGAGGCCAATACTCCAGAGCCACACCCATTCCCCTATAGACTCAGGAAACACCTGGGCTGAGCCACCGGGAGCTCACAGTGTCCCAGGGGAGGGACATAGAGAGAGGAGAAGCCACACTGCTGAGAGCTAAGAAGGGGTGAGAGGGGAGGAAAGGGAGGCAGAGTCTGGACAAATCTATGGAGGAAAGGGGAGGCCCCGATGAGAGGGGGAACATTCTCGGAGGGAGGGTGTCCTTAAAAGAAAAGGTGGGAGAAACCTGAACATATTTAAAAATGAATGAGAAAGAATAGGAGTGAGAAAGAGACGGAAAGTTCTGGCCGAAGAGGATGGTTGGTACAGTGATACAGCAAGGCCTCCAGAAAGGCAGGAGGGGAGAACAATACGGTTTGCAGTAGACATTAGAGGGAATGTCAGAGTAAAACAAGAATGATGAAAACAAGCGCACACAGTGAGCAGGGCGGCATACTGACTGGGGGAGGGAGGACATGCAGGCGGAGAAACGGAGGAGCAGAGGGTCCTAATAGAGACCACTAAGTCTAAGTGACCAGGTGGGCAGAGGGACACATTCCGGAATCATGAGAAGTGAGGAGCTCACGGAAGTGGCAGCAGCGGGTTTCCTGGAGAGCACAGAATCCCAGCGGGGGCCGAAGTGATAGGAGGGGCAGGAGCAGGACAGCTGGGGCCCAGATGATGGTGGGAAGGAGATACCATCATTGAGCCAAGGCCAGGAGAAGCCCAGCGAAGGGAGGGGACACATGGATGGACCACAGACCCAGAGGAAGCAAGAAAAGGGGAGGGGACCCCAGCACTGAGGCTTCTGGGGAGCCCCAATTAAGCCCCTTGGAACCAACTAGAGACTAAGGTCTGATACATACCTCCCCAGCCCTATTTCCAGGACACCAGATGGGGCTGACACTGTAGGAGAGGGTGGGACACCCCACTGTGACCGCACTCTGAGTCTAGGGGACACTGGCTTTCAGGACTCAGCCCCACAGCTGGAGAACCCTCTTCCTGACAGACTACTGAGCCCCCTCTCACCTCCACAGCTCCTGTCCCAAGTGGGGTGCAGTCCCAGGGAAGAGGTGACCCCCACTCAGCCAGCAGCAGGCAGCTGTGGGCTCCAAGAATCAATCAAGCCCGTCAGCGGGCAGAGCTGGAATGGAGCTCAGTTCCAGGGACACAGCATCTATGCTCCTTTAGCAAATCAAGCTGAATTAGGCAGATTCTAGGAAGGGGAGGGGCGTGGGGGCTACAGGAAGCACTTGTTCAGTCTTTTAAACTGTTAAACCAGTAGTCAGGCCTATGAGAATCAAGCACTCTCTCCTCACTCTTTTCATTTATCTCAACTCTTGCTCATGGTAGCATAAAGAGGGTGAATATATCAAAAATAGTAAAAACTCCCATTTACTAATGGTAAAAACTTGCAACATGCCAGGTACTGTGCTAAAGCCATTGAATGAACGATGGCAACAACACTTTGAGGCAGGCGTTCACTTCATCAGACAGATGATAAAACCGAGGCGCACGGAGCTGGACCGACTCAATTCACACAATCAGTGAGCAGGGTCCAGGCCCCAATCTGCCCGCCTCCAGCAACACTCCCAGGCCTTCACTTGCCACACAAAGCACTCACCGGCTCTTGAAGGCCCCTCACCTCCGTGAGCGGCTTCATGGGAGTCGGAGGAGCTTTACACTCATCCCTGTGCATCAGCAGGGCAGACCTCAGAGCCTCTCTGGAACCTGGAGCCTGGGATCCTCATGGGCTGGGGCCCGGGCCTGCTGCAAAGTGAGCGGAATAGGCCCCTTATAAGGCAAGAAGCCTCGAGAGAGGGGCTTCCCAGTTTGGCTGATTTAGCAGCTGGTGGCCTTGTTAAGACCTAGGTTCTTTGCAGCATTGCCCTCCGAGGTTCTCTCAGAGGAGTTTCAGCCCTCTGGCCTGATACCCACAGTCGGCAAAGAGAGCTGCATGGCCCCGAGCACCTCATCCTGACCTGCAACTACAGAGACCTTGAAGGAGAAAGAGGGAACATCCCTTCCTGCAGGGGCAGAAACCTTTTTCTAAATCCCACCCCTATCCCTGTGTTCTCACGTGTCATTGGCCAAATTGGCATCATCTGCCCAATCCTGAATCAAGATTGTTCTAGAGCAGTGGTCCTCAACCTTGGCTGCACATTAGAATCACCTGGGAATCTTTTTAAAATCCTGATTTCTGGGCCTCATCCTCCGGGAATTCTGTTTCTTTGTTACTAATGTTGTGGCCCCACCCCATAACAAAGAAACAGAATCTAGACCCGTGGTCGGCAAACTGTGGCTCTCGAGCCACATGCGGTTTTTTGGCCCCTTGAGTGTGGCTCTTCCTAAGCCTTAGGAGTACCCTAATTAAGTTAATAACAATGTACCTACCTATATAGTTTAAGTTTAAAAAATTTGGCTCTCAAAAGAAATTTCAATCATTATACTGTTGATATTTGGCTCTGTTGACTAATGAGTTTGCCGACCACTGATCTAGACCAATGATCCTCAATCCTGGCTGCACATTTTAATCACCTGGGAGCTTTGAGTACATACTCCAGGCCAATTAAATCAGAATTTCTGAGAATGGGGCTCAAGTATCAGCATTTTTTAAAGAATGACTCAGGTGTTTTTTTCCTTACCCCTGAGGATATGTTCTTTTATTGATTTTTAGAGAGAGAAAGGGAGAGAGAGAGAGAGAGAGAGAGAGAGAGAAACATCATTATGAGAGAAACATCGATTGGTTGCCTCCCGTATGTTCCCCAACCGGGGATCAACTGAGCCACCCAGCCAGGGCAATATCTCAGGTGTTTTTAATGTACAGCCAGGGTGGAAAACCACAGCTGGACTAATCAAGTTTCACCCCTGGGCCAGATGCCAGAGGAAATTCTGGATTCTGCTGGCAGGAAAGAAGGCAGATGGGGTTGGGGATGGGTAGGCCATTGATTGTGGCTGTCACAGCCAGATCTCTCAGCAGGACTCAAATATATGGAGCACAGGACGAGAGAATGTTCATGGAAAAGAAAGGGTCTTAGAGGGAGGCCTGAGGGAGGATGAAAGCATAGACCAAGACCCAGAGTGTCTACCTGGGAGGCTAACACAGTGTGGGGCCCCCAGGGTTTATCATAAACTCCTTCAGGATCTCTCCCACCACCGGACATTCTGTGTACCCCCCACTCCTCCCAGGTGCATCCTCACCCATAGCACTAGGGGTTTTTGCTGTATCCATGGCACCCAAACAACACTGTGAAAGGTTGATGAGCCATGGAAGAGGGAGGGGATAGTGAGAGCAATGGGACAGACAGCAGCCGCAGCAAAAATACCCTGGAGAGATGATAGGACACTGAGGAAACACTCCTGTTCTGAGATGTGTCTGTGGCCTAACCTTGCTTTTTGTCTCCTAGGAAACTCATCCAACCGCATGCGCTCATAGAGAATCTAAATGCCTCTGTGGTTCATAGGGAGGAAGGTTGGGACTTAAGATGTTTCTCTATTGGGTGTCCTTCACCTGTTTTCTCCATCTCTTATTTACAAATGTCAGTAGAACCAACCTTGGCTGAACCTGGAATCACCTGGGAAGCTTCTAAAAGTCCCATTACCCTAGGGGTCAATCCTCACACCATTAAATCTGAGTATCTTTGGGACAGTTATAAGCATTAATGGTTTTTAAATCTCCCCAGGCGATTCCAAGGTGTAGCCCAATTTGAGAACCACTGTTCTAAATTCAAGATCCAAATAAACCAATATCTTCATTTTTATTTTTAAAAGTTTCGTATGAGAATCCTCATCAGGAGTCACGGAGTTGTTGGAAAGGATCCCCCGTGTTAAGCCTGTAAGTCTGGATGGAGGGTGAGTGGTACCATCGGAGCCTTTTCTTGACAACACGGGGTGTCTTTTTCAAGAAGGTGCTGATAGCTACCAACCTGCCACAAGCCACAAGGAGGAGGCGCGGTGGGGGTGTAGTCTTCAGCCTACCTACCCAGGACAGGCACTAACTCACGTTTGACATCTGTTAACAGACAAGTATAGAGAGAAAATGATTTTGAACACAGGATAAAAGGAGAAGGGAGGGAAATGCCATTAGCAATGACCCAGAAATTTACAATAATTGAATGCACTCTCCGTTTATTATTAGTGCTGCTGCCCTGCAAGCTTCCAGGGAGGGATGGGAACCTGTGAGGCAACCGGGGTCACTCAGGCAGCCAGGAGCTCAGGATGCTCAGCTGAGGCCCAGGCAGCGGCGCCCTCCATGTCACGAGTTTAATCTGTGCACTGACGCAGGCAGCTCCTCTCCCTCCAGCACAGATACTGTTTTCTGAGGGGAACTCTGCCTCTGACACCTCAGGTCAGCCAGGAGGGTAAATATGTTCCCCACAGGTTGGGTTTCTCATCTTCTCATGACAGTGGATTTTTTCAAGGTAAAACGGGCTCTTTTAGGGGCTGTGGGAGGATGAGTCGCAGCTGAGGCTCCAGCACTTTGCCGTCCATTAGAATGGCCAGCGAGCCTTTGTAAGCCCTGTGTGCATACCAAGCTGCCTCCCACAGCAATCACAGCAGCGGCTGGGGGCGGGGCCCCAGCCTCAGAGGCTTGGTGAGGCTCCTGGTGATTCTACCTGCAGCCAAGTTTGAGGACCAGTAAACTGGAGGCATGAGATCACTGCCCACCCCACCCCTGGCTACATGTTCAGATCCGTCCGGAGCGTTTCCAACTACCAATACCAGTGTCCACTCCTGGAGACACTCCTCTCCACTAGCTGACCTGGGGTAAGGCTGCATGTTGGGGTTTCTGAAAGTCCCCAGGAGGATCCTACCAGGAGCCAGGGTTGAGAAGCACTGAGCCAGAGGGGCTCACAGCAGCCAGATAGGGTCACCCTCACCAAAACCTTAGCAGGACCTGAATCTCCTCTCAGAGAGACTCTGGACAGGGGGGCCAGGCCAGTGCTGTCTGGGTGAGCCTGAGCCCCCAGCTGGATTAGCGCCCCAGGTAGTTCGCATGCCCACCCATTGGGGGGAGGCAGGTCCCGCCCACATGCCCTAACATTTTAAGCTGGATGCTGACTTTACTTATTTTTATTTTTTACAAAATATATTTTTATTGAGTTCAGAGAGGGAGAGGGAAACATTATGACGAGAGAGAATCATTGATTGGCTGCCTACTGCCTTCTGCCCTTGACCAGAATCAAACCTGGGACCTTTCAGTCCACAGGCCAACACTCTATCACTGAGCCAAACCAGCTAGGACTAGATTTCAAGCATCTGTTGGAAAGAGTCCTGTGGCAGACAGGTCTTTGGTAGAATTAATCATCCTATATAATAAAGAGGTAGTATGCAAATTGACCCTCATGCCCTCACATCATCACAAGGTGGCCACCCCATGTCACAAGATGGCTGCCCCATGTCATCACAAGATGGCCACCTCAACATTGTCACAAGGTGGCCAGCAGGGGAGGGCAGTTGGGGGTGACCAGGCCTTCAGGGGAGGGCAGTTGGGGGCAATCAGGCCAGCAGGGGAGGGCAGTTGGGGTGATGGGGCCGGCAGGGGAGTGGTTAGGGGACGATCAGGCTGGCAGGCAGAAGCAGTTAGGGGCAATCAGGCAGGCAGACAGGCAGAACCAGTAGTTCCAGATTGTGAGAGGGGTGTTTGAGGGGTCCCAGATTAGAGAGGGTGCAGGCTGGGCTGAGGGACACCCCCCCACTCCAGTGCATGAATTTTGTGCACTGGGCCTCTAGTAATTTATAAGTATAATCATCCACTCTCAACACTTGGTCTGTTTTCAAGCTCTGTGTTCTGTGTTCTGAACTAGTGATGTGCTTACGCTTGCAACGCTATGGTGGAAACATCTTTGTATAATTGCTCGGTCTTAGCCTTGCCTCTGGAATCAGAGTAAACACTGGCACTCACCCCGTGGGTCCGAGCAGCAGCCAGCTGCTCTGCCAGGCCTCTGTGGAGCACTGCTGCTTCTCTAAGGGGGGCAATTTAACCTGTTGTGTTCACATCTGGGTCATGATGAGAAATGTCCAAACTGCATATACTTCAGATTGCAGTCTTTTGCCCTAACAATTCAATGAGCTTTCAACTCTGTCTTTCTGTCTAGCTGCCTGAGCTTATTGTTAGGTGAGGGATGTGGGAAGCAATGGGTGAATTCATTGTACATGTACTGAGTGCTGGGTTTGGCGCTGTGTTAACAGGAGACTGCCCCTGCCAGCAGGCAGCTCACTCTGGTGGTGGAGACAGAGAAAGGGATGCAGGGGAGGCAGCACCAGGTGCTAGGAGACTCAGAGAAGGAATACTTGACCTAGTCTGAGGGGTCCCAAAGGCTTTTTGTAAGTGAACAGCATGGGGTGGAGGCCAGCCTGCATCCTGGACAGAGGACTAAGCATGCACAGTTGGAGAGCCCTGAATAAGCCTGAGGACGTGGGTCTGAATGGCCTGGAAAAGTGCCTCGGCTGGACCCACGTGCCCACTGAGGTCAGGCTGGAGAATTAGGGCCAGTCATAAAAGGTCTGGGATTACACTCCAAAAGAGGCTTATATAACACACCCAACAATTTTTCCAAAGGCAATGGAAAGTCATCGAAGGAATGTTGAACAGGGGACCAAACATAATCTAATTTGATAAAAACTGAGCACAGGAAGAGGAGCCAGGAAATGAGGCTGAGAGGGGTCAGAAAAGAACCCAGGAGACAGGTCCTGGAGAGCCACGTAGGCCGGGTGTCGGGCACCAGTTGTCAACATGTAGAGGGCTGTGAGGACAAGCAGGACCAGGACTGGAATCCTGGACTGGGAAGGCGGAGGCCACAGCTGGCGTCAGACAAGCCATGTTAGCGGGCGGAGAAAGCAGAAGTCAAAGTGGGGCGGGGGGGGGGGGGGCGGGCAGTGTGCAGAGAACAGGTGAGAAGAAGTAGAGAAGCAGCACGTCGGGACTTGCTCTTTGAAGAAATCAAGCTGGGAGAGGGGGTGAGAGGTCAGACAGTAGCTAGAAGGGGATTCAGCATCAAGGCCCTTGTCTCAGTGGGGTGGGTGTAGGAAAGGAGAGCCCTGGGCATGTTTACTGTAGAAGAAAGAGCTGGGGAGGAGGGGGTGGAGATACCAAAAGAGAGAGATGGATGAATGGAAGGCCCCCGGGAGGCCAAAGGGAAGAGAGTGTGGCTTCGAAAGCACAATGGGGCTCAATGTTGGGCAGAGGGAAGAGGAGAGGAGGAGGAAAAGCAGGGAAGAGGCAGCAGGTTCTTGGTGTGGGGGGGGGGGGAGGGAAGGAGGGAGGAGGGGCATACCTTAAGAAAATTCCATCTGGTAACCTTTCTTTTCTCTATAAATTAGAAGGCAAGGCTCCACTGAGGCCATAATGGCAGGTGAGGGTGGGAGATTTCAGGAAAGTGGTAAAATTCAGTGTCACTGCTGTTGGGACTGGGAGAGGGAGTGCCTAAGGGCTGCAGGCAGTGCCCAGCCCTGGGCTGGGAGTGGCACAGATGCTATAACCCGCTGGGGACAGCAATCAGCCCAAGGGACCAGGCCCTTGACTCTCCCTTCACTCCTTCCTCTATCCCTCCCCCGAGTATTTCTCCTCCCCTCATACCCCACCACCGCCCGACACAAAGGGTGGGCTCAAGCCGGCAGCCTGACCATCGGCCAGGAGCCTGGTGGAAATGTACTCTCTCAGGTCTCAGCGTAGACCCCCTGTACCAGGATGGCCCAGTGATGGCGGCGCCCCGTGCCAGTGGAGAGCCCCTGCTCTGGCTTCTCCAACGACGGTTCTTGTTGCCTTTCACATGTGCTGTATGCTGTCTGTGCTGTCCACTCTGCTGGGAACACTGTCTCCCTTCTTTCTCTCCAGTTCTCCTCCTTTAAGTCTCCGTGTCTCCCTGACTCCTACCAGGACTCTGCTAGGAAGAACCATTTTCTGCCTTAAATGTGTCTCCACAGACTCCATGTGGGCGCTGCCATGTTGCTGCCATCTGTCTTCACAGCCACCGTGGAGTGTGGAGTGAGGCCAGCTCTCCCAAAGGTGACGGTGCTCACTGAATGAGACAGCTCCATGTCCTCACCATGCACCTGTGGGCATACATGTATAGGGCCGCAGTTTAAGCCCCAAGCTCCTCCCCTTGCACTTGCCTGATATGACCCCAAAACTTAGGCAAGTGTTGGATTTGTTTTCCTTAGAAATCCAAAGAGCCACCTCTTACTCTTTCGAAGGACCTTACATGCCACAGAAAGCTCAGATCTCAGGCCCCAACCTTGGCGGGCTCTATCCCAAGTAGCTGTGAAGAAATGCTGTATTTCACACCACCAGGAGTGGACCCAGCACTTAGTTCTCCAAGTGTGGAACCCCTTCTACTTATTTCTGAGCACATCAAGGGAGGTGTTCTATTACCTTAAGGTCAACTAAGTTACAAACATTAAAGGCCTTTTAATCTACTCTACGTTCCTGAGTATGAAAATCAGGTCCTTGGCCTTCTTTTCTATCCCTTCTGGGGCTTGGCACATAGTTGGTGCTTAATAAATGTGTCTGATCAATTGAAGAGGAACTATTTCACTGCACTACCTTTCACAGCTACTAGTACAGTTGTTCTCAACCTTGGCTGCACATTAGAATCACCTGGGAATCTTTTAAATCCTGATTTCTGGTCCTCATCCTCTGGAAATTCTGTTTCTTTGTTACTAATGTTGTGGCCCCACCCCATAACAAAGAAACAGAATTTCCAGAGGATGAGGCCCAGAAATCAGGATTTAAAAAAGATTCCCAGGTGATTCTAATGTGCAGCCAAGGTTGAGAACCACTGTACTGGTAAATTGGACCAAGAAACATACAAATTGTGTGGTAGCCTGCTGAGCACCTGCTAAATGTTTGCGTCCTCCTTCCAGGTCCAGGTCTGCCCCTGTCGTGTGAGTTGTCCTTCCCAGACCTGGGCCTCCTGGCCGATCACTCCTGCTCAATGCCTGCCTGCTATCCTGCTAAAGTGCCTGGGACCCAGGAGCCTCAAAGCAGAGAGAGCAAAGAAACCCACCCCCTTGGATATTAAACCCATCACCTTATAATTAGGTTGGGCCCTGAAGAAATAGCTTCTTTCTTGCTCTAAACATTTCCAGAAACAATAATACTCAAAATGCTCTCCTCCCCACCCCCACCTTTGGCTCATTAGGACCTGCCAGTCACAAAGGTTTTTCATCTCTGCGTCCCTAATGTTGTCTTAGAAATTGCAAAAATTAAGAAATTCAAGGGAAAACAAAACAACCAGGTGCCACCAAAGAATAGGGGGAGGGGGGAGAGAGGGGGGGAGAGAGGGAGGGAGAGAGAGAGAGAGAGAGAGAGAGAAAGAGAGAGAGAGAGAGAGAGAGAGAGAGAGAATATGCCATGGGGACTTTGGTGGGTCTGGAACAGGAATGTGAATTTCCTTCAAATAAAGTGGGAGGATTGACACGTGTCTGCTCCCCTCGGGGCTCCTTTCCAGCAGATTATCTCATTTCATCTTCATCAAAGATCTGCAAAGTGGCTATTACTTGTCTCACTTTACAGACCAGGTAACTGAGGCTGAGATGCTAAAAAAAAAGTTTCCCAGACTGTGATACTACTACGGCTGTTAAGGATGGCACTCCCATGGGGCCTGGTCCTGCTTACCTTGGAAGCCAAGCTTTGTTTTTAATGGCACGAAATTGGCATGCATCCTTTTTTTCTAAGAACATGTCCTTTACATAACAAAAAAAGTAGCATTATGGGATAGCCCAAAAGGCCTTCCTACCAAAAAAACCTATTCCACATTGATCTCTCATGGTAATTGAAATTCCCAAATCACTCACTCCTTGGTATTAAAGCAACTGAAGCTGTTAGAATGACAATGTTTCTGGCATGGCGAGAATTTCAATTTGGAACTCATTAAATGTTTATTAAGTGTTTATTTTACCCAAGGCCCTCTGATAGATGCTATGAGGAACACACACAAAAACCTGTGCCCTCAAGAAGCTTACAAGTTAAGTAGCAATTTCAAATCTAAACAACAGTTCTGAGTGGTAATAGATGTCACCAGCCCCCTACAGGGTGAATTGCCAAATACATTTCTATGCAATTTCTATGGGCCCTTAGACATTATCCCGGTAAAGGGCATCCCAGCAGCTCAAATAAGAGTTTCACTAAAGTAGCTTCTGTCACCCACCCTGAGAAAACAGGCTTGGGGAGAGGGACGTTTTCAAAGGGAGGAAGTCCAGAGAGGGCTCTGATGAGGCACAGTCTCTATGAGTTTGATCAGGACAGAAGGCCTGCAGTCCTCCTTAGAATGGGCCATA
This sequence comes from Myotis yumanensis, assembly GCF_028538775.1. Classification (NCBI taxonomy): domain Eukaryota; kingdom Metazoa; phylum Chordata; class Mammalia; order Chiroptera; family Vespertilionidae; genus Myotis; species Myotis yumanensis. Next base: position 79,214,404 of record NW_027223759.1, read on the forward strand.
CAAGGGGGGTGGGGTGCCATGTGTGCAAGGGCAGGATGTGAAAATTCCCACTTTGTATTTGCCTGAGAGCACAGGTGCTATGAAAGCTGGCAAAAGTTACAGCTCAAAGCTTTTCCTTTTTTCTTTTTTTTTTAGGGTAAGTTTGCCAGCACATTACTGCTTAGAGCTGTCTATATACTGCCCTTTCTCTGACTTGTTACATTAATTCAGTGTCACTCAGTGAACCCCGAGTTTAAGATGGTATGCTTAAAGAATTTAACTGTTTGGTATTCAGCTCTAAGAGACCAAGGGTGTATTTGCATTGAAGCAGGTTTTCTTTAAGAACCACTAGCATCTCTAGATAAATTTAGGAGTGGGTCTCAAAGTGTGGCCCTGGGTCAGGAGCATTGTAATCACCTGTGAACTGGTACCAGGAGGGAAAGGCCAAGAGAATCAGATATTAGTCCTTACATCACTGAACTGCTAAAGTAAAGCCAAAGCCTCTTATGTCCAGACTTCTTGTCATGTCATAAAAATGAACCCATGTTCATTCAAGCAATGTGGTCAGGTTTGGTTTTTTGCAGCCAAAGGCATCCCTAAATAATACCAATGGCAATATATTACAACCACAGTGTATCACAGCAACATGCCACTAACACTGGAGGAAAGTGCTATAGTAGATATTTTAATGATTTAACAAAGCCACCTTTCCAAAATTATTCTTGGTAAAATCTAGGACAAATGTTGGAAAAATTCACTAAAACTATCCAGCTTAATCAGCATTATAAAAACATTCTGGATGGAAATGCAGTTTGGTATAATGGATGAGTCACTGATACATGAGTCGGCAACCACAAATCCAAGCTCTAACTGGCACTAATGTTATTGTTATCATAGGCAAGTCATTATTCTCCTATGGGCTTCGTTTCTCATCAATATAATGAAGGAGTTAGATTGAGTCATCCTGGGGTCCCCTTCAGGTTTGACATTCTATGTAAACTGCACTGAAATAAATTATCTTAAAAACACATACAGAGATTAAGGGAAGCTGAGGATCAAATCAGTGAATTAGAACACAGAGTTGAAAATATTACTCAATCAGAGAACCAAAAAGAATAAACAATTGAAAAACAGGAGGACAGCTTAAGGGAGCTTTGGGACAATGTGAAATGTAACAATATTAGAATATCAGGTGTGCCAGAAGAGGCAGAAAGGGAGAAAAACATAGAGAAGGTGTTTAAAGAAATAATGGCAGAAAACTTCCCTAACCTGGTAAAGGAAAAAGTCACACAAGTTCATGAGGCACAGAGAACCCCAAACAAGAAGAACCCAAACAGGCCCATGCCCAGACACATCATAATTAAAATGCCGAAAATTAAAGACAAAGAGAGAATCTTTATTTGCCATTAAAATGGCAATAAATAAGTACCTATCAATAATAACCCTAAATGTAAATGGAATAAATGCTCCAATCAAAAGGTGTAGGGTAGCTGAATGGATACAAAAACATGACCCAGCTATATGTTGTCTGCAAGAGACCCAGCTCAAAACAAAAGACACACACAGGATGAGAGTGAAGGGATGAGAAAAATTTTTCCATGCAAATGAAAAAGAAAAAAAAACTGAAGTAGTAATACTCATATCAGACAAAATAGACTTTAAAATGAAGGTCATCTCAAGAGACAACTAAGGTGACCACACAATACTGAAGGGATTGATCCAACAAGAGGATATAACCCTGGTAAACATCTATGCACTCAATATAGGAGCACCTAAATATATTTAAAAAAAAAAAAAAAAAACTTCTAGAGGACTTTAACAGAGTGATCGACAGCAATACAGTCATAGTGGGGGACTTTAACCCCCCTCTGACTTCACTGGATAGATCTTCCAGATAAAAACTTAACAAGGAAACAGATATTCTAAAGGACACACTGGATCAGATGGATTTATTTGACATTTATAGAACATTTCACCCCAACGCTTCAGAATATCATTCTTCTCAAGTGCACATGGTTCATTCACAAAGATAGACCACATGTTAGGACACAAAAAGAAGTGTCTACAAGTTCAAAAAGATTGAAATCATGTCAAGAATCTTCTCAGATCATAGTGGAATGAAATTAGAAATCAACTACAGTAATCAGAACAATAAAGATTTAATTTAAAAAAAAAAAAAAAAAAAAAAACCATGAGATTCTCATCAGATCCTCATCAGTTCCTAACCAGAACTCCGACCAGAACTTTGGCTGGAGATCCTGGCTATAGGTCCTGACTAGGCTGCTGATCAACTGAAGGCTGTCTTTGTGTCATTCCTTCTTCGCCGACTCCGTCCACACCTTTGGGGACCCCTGGACCTGCTGGGATTGGACCCCAGCAGAGTGGACTGACTATTCTCGGGGGGTTCGAGGGGGAAGGGGTGTGGGGGGTGTAGGAAGAGACTGGACAAAAATTGTACACCTATGGATGAGAACAGTAGGTGGCAGGGGTAAGGGCAGAGGGTGGGGTGGGAACTGGGTGGAGGGGAGCTATGGGGGGAAAAAAGAGGAACAACTGTAATAATGTGAACAATAAAGATTTAATTCAAAAAAAAATAGAAATCAACTACAGTAAAAACAGCTAAAAACATTCAAACACATGGAGGCTAAATTGCATGTTATTAAATAATGAATGGGTTACCAACAAGATCAAGAAAGAAATCAAAAACTTCCTGGAAACAAATGAAAATGAATACACAACAACCCAAAATCTCTGGGACATAGCAAAAGCAGTCCTGAGAGGGACGTTCATAGCATTACAGGCATACCTCAAAAAAAGCAAGAAAAAATCAACAATAAACTATTTAACCGTACAATTTATAGGACTAGAAAGAGAACAACAAGAAAAGCCCAGAGTAAGTAGAAGGAAGGAAATAATAAAGATTAGAGCAGAAATAAATAACATGGAGACTAAAAAACCAATACAAAATAAAATCAATGAAACCAAGAGCTGGTTCTTTGAAAGGATAAACAAAATTTATAAACCATTAGCCAGACTCATCAAGAAACAAAGAGAGAGAACCCAAATAAATAAAATCAGGAAGGAAAGTGGAGAAGTAACCACTGATACCACAGAAATACAAAGGATTGTAAGAAAATACTATGCACAACTATATGCCAACAAGCTAGACAATATGGATGAAATAGACAAATTCCTAGAAAAATTCAATTTCCCAAAACCGAATCAGGAAGAACTAAAAAACCTGAGTAGGCCAATAACAACTGATGAAATAGAATCAGTGATCAAAAAACTCCCCCCAAACAAAAGCCCAGGTCCAGACAGCTTCACAGGGGAGTTTTACCAAACATTCAAAGAAAAACTAACACCTACCTATACTCCTCAAACTATTTCACAAAATCCAAGAGGAAGTAACACTTCCAAACTCTTTTTATGAGGCCAACATTATCCTAATTACAAAACCAGATAAAGACTCTACGAAGAAAGAGAATTACAGGCCAATATCCCTGATGAACATAGATGCTAAAATCCTCAACAAAATATTAGCAAATCACATCCAGCAATATATTAAAAAGATCATACATCAGAACCAAGATGGCGGCGTAGGGAGCGGACCTGTGTGTGCTGCTCTCTCACAGCATCATTGAAACTATCAACTATGAAGTAAACAACCGCCACTCAGAACCATGGGGAAGTTGGCCCAGTGGGAGATCTACAACTGGAGGAAAAGAAAGAAGCGCAGTGAGACTGAGTGGGAGCTACGGAGGCACCAAAACCAGAGGTACGCAGTCACACGCCACGCGGGCTGCAAATGGATTCTCGGTTTTTTACGAACCCTCGAATCCTCTGGGCTTGCTCGGGGCGGGTCTCTGAGGCCCCAGATCCCACAGGGAGAGGCGGCCACGGCCTTGCAGTGGTCGGAGAGCGAGGGAAGCTCTGATACGCGGCTGCTCGCCGGCACCGAGGGACAAGAAGTCCTGGTGTCCCGGAGAGGCGAGGGGCGCGGAGACGCCGCCATCGCTATTTCCTCCACGCTGGTGACTCCCTGTGACCCCGCCCTACCCTCAGGGCTGTGCCAGAGGCACAAGAGGGAATGACTGTGCTTTTACAAACTCTCAAATCCACTGAGCTGGTTCGGGCGGGTCTCTGAGGCCCCAGGCCCCAAGGCGAGAGACGGCACGGCCTTCCAGCGGTCAGGAAGCGAGGGAGGCTCTGGCGCTCGGCTGCTCGCCGGCACTGGGGGACGCAAAGCCCTGGTGTCCTGGATAGGCAAGGGGCCACTGAGTCTCCACCCCGGCGACTCCCTGTGATCCCGCCCTACGCAATTTACATTCCCATCTGGGGTGTGCCAGACCCACAAGTAGAAGCGCCTTCTTCTGCAAACTTTCAAATCCACTGAGCTGGTTCAGGCGGGATCATGAAGCACCAGACCCTACGGGGAGAGGCAGCACGGCCTTGCAGCCATCAGAAAGCGAGGGAGACTCTGTTGCACAGCTGCTCACCGGCACTGGGGGACACAAAGCCCTGGCAGAGAGTCAAGGGGCCGCGGAGACTCAGCCAGTGCTATTTGCTCCGCCATGGCGACTCCCTGAGACTCAGCCCTAATCAATTTACATCCCCATCCAAGCTGTGCCAGGTGCACAAAAAGACCCACCTGCGCTTTTGCAGCCTATCCCAACAAATTGCAGACTTCAACTGCTCGCAGCCATGAGAGACACACTCAAGAAGCAGACCCAGGAGAACCAGGATGGCGGCATAAGGAAGAGACCTGTGCGTGCTACCTCACACAACAACATCGAAACTACCAAATATCAGACAAACACCTATCATACAGAACCATGGGAAACTTGGCCCAGTGGAAGCTCTACAACTGGAAGGAGAGAAAGAACATTGAGACTGAGTAGGATGTGACACCAAGTACAGAGCCCAACCCAACAAACTGCAGATTTCAACTCCTCGCATAGAAAGAAGCGCATAGAGACTGAGTAGGATGTGCTGAAGCACCAAGTACAGAGCCCATCCCAGCAGGCTGCAGATTTCAGCTCCTTGCATCTGGGAGGGACGCAATCGGGGGGCAGAGTCGGGTCCGGGGCCGGCCAGGGCTGGGCTTGACTCGGCCGGCACTGTGGAACTGCTGTACCAGCAAGCGCACAAACATGCCCACTGGTCCCAGTCTCTGGTGGGGCGCTGCGGGACAGCAGACAAGCAGTCTGTGCACTTGGTGGAGGGCAGGAGCGCTGGATGTGCAACCACCAGGAACGCCTGGAGATTTTGTCTAGTGGGGAACCGCCGGCAGGGGACAGAAGGCCAAACTTCCTGTTTCCCCGGTAAGGCTGGGATGGCCCCGGTGAGGTTGAAACAGCCCCCGTGAGGTAGGGACGACCCCAGTCAGGTCGAAACAGCCCCGGTGTGGTAGGGACAACCCCGGTGAGGTTGAAACGGCCCCCGTGAGGTAGGGACGACCCCAGTCAGGTCGAAACGGCCCCGGCGTGGTAGGGACAACCCCAGTCAGGTTGAAACGGCCCCCGTGAGGTAGGGACGACCCCGGTGAGGTTGAAACAGCCCCCGTGAGGTAGGGACGACCCCAGTCAGGTCGAAACGGCCCCGGCGTGGTAGGGACAACCCCGGTCAGGTTGAAACGGCCCCGGTGTGGTAGGGACAACCCCGGTGAGGTTGAAACAGCCCCCGTGAGGTAGGGACGACCCCAGTCAGGTCGAAACGGCCCCGGTGTGGTAGGGACGACCCCGGTGAGGTTGAAACAGCCCCCGTGAGGTAGGGACGACCCCAGTCAGGTCGAAACGGCCACGGTGTGGTAGGGACGACCCCGGTGAGGTTGAAACAGCCCCCGTGAGGTAGGGACGACCCCAGTCAGGTCGAAACGGCCCCGGTGTGGTAGGGACGACCCCGGTGAGGTTGAAACAGCCCCCGTGAGGTAGGGACGACCCCAGTCAGGTCGAAACGGCCCCGGCGTGGTAGGGACAACCCCGGTGAGGTTGAAACGGCCCCCGTGAGGTAGGGACGACCCCAGTCAGGTCGAAACGGCCCCGGTGTGGTAGGGACGACCCCGGTGAGGTTGAAACAGCCCCCGTGAGGTAGGGACGACCCCCAGTCAGGTCGAAACGGCCCCGGCGTGGTAGGGACAACCCCAGTCAGGTTGAAACGGCCCCCGTGAGGTAGGGACGACCCCGGTGAGGTTGAAACAGCCCCCGTGAGGTAGGGACGACCCCAGTCAGGTCGAAACGGCCCCGGCGTGGTAGGGACAACCCCGGTCAGGTTGAAACAGCCCCGGTGTGGTAGGGACAACCCCGGTGAGGTTGAAACAGCCCCCGTGAGGTAGGGACGACCCCAGTCAGGTCGAAACGGCCCCGGTGTGGTAGGGACGACCCCGGTGAGGTTGAAACAGCCCCCGTGAGGTAGGGACGACCCCAGTCAGGTCGAAACGGCCCCGGTGTGGTAGGGACGACCCCGGTGAGGTTGAAACAGCCCCCGTGAGGTAGGGACGACCCCAGTCAGGTCGAAACGGCCCCGGTGTGGTAGGGACAACCCCAGTCAGGTTGAAACGGCCCCCGTGAGGTAGGGACGACCCCGGTGAGGTTGAAACAGCCCCCGTGAGGTAGGGACGACCCCAGTCAGGTCGAAACGGCCCCGGCGTGGTAGGGACAACCCCGGTCAGGTTGAAACAGCCCCGGTGTGGTAGGGACAACCCCGGTGAGGTTGAAACAGCCCCCGTGAGGTAGGGACGACCCCAGTCAGGTCGAAACGGCCCCGGCGTGGTAGGGACAACCCCAGTCAGGGTGAAACGGCCCCCGTGAGGTAGGGACGACCCCGGTGAGGTTGAAACAGCCCCCGTGAGGTAGGGACGACCCCAGTCAGGTCGAAACGGCCCCGGCGTGGTAGGGACAACCCCGGTCAGGTTGAAACAGCCCCGGTGTGGTAGGGACAACCCCGGTGAGGTTGAAACAGCCCCCGTGAGGTAGGGACGACCCCAGTCAGGTCGAAACGGCCCCGGTGTGGTAGGGACGACCCCGGTGAGGTTGAAACAGCCCCCGTGAGGTAGGGACGACCCCAGTCAGGTCGAAACGGCCCCGGTGTGGTAGGGACAACCCCGGTGAGGTTGAAACAGCCCCCGTGAGGTAGGGACGACCCCAGTCAGGTCGAAACGGCCCCGGTGTGGTAGGGACGACCCCGGTGAGGTTGAAACAGCCCCCGTGAGGTAGGGACGACCCCAGTCAGGTCGAAACGGCCCCGGCGTGGTAGGGACAACCCCGGTGAGGTTGAAACGGCCCCCGTGAGGTAGGGACGACCCCAGTCAGGTCGAAACGGCCACGGTGTGGTAGGGACGACCCCGGTGAGGTTGAAACAGCCCCCGTGAGGTAGGGACGACCCCAGTCAGGTCGAAACGGCCCCGGCGTGGTAGGGACAACCCCAGTCAGGTTGAAACGGCCCCCGTGAGGTAGGGACGACCCCGGTGAGGTTGAAACAGCCCCCGTGAGGTAGGGACGACCCCAGTCAGGTCGAAACGGCCCCGGCGTGGTAGGGACAACCCCGGTCAGGTTGAAACGGCCCCGGTGTGGTAGGGACAACCCCAGTCAGGTTGAAACAGCCCCGGTGTGGTAGGGACAACCCCGGTGAGGTTGAAACAGCCCCCGAGAGGTAGGGACGACCCCAGTCAGGTCGAAACGGCCCCGGCGTGGTAGGGACAACCCCGGTCAGGTTGAAACGGCCCCCGTGAGGTAGGGACGACCCCGGTCAGGTTGAAACGGCCCCGGTGTGGTAGGGACAACTCCAGTCAGGTTTCAACAGCCCCGGTGTGGTAGGGACAACCCCGGTGAGGTTGAAACGGCCCCCGTGAGGTAGGGACGACCCCAGTCAGGTCGAAACGGCCCCGGCGTGGTAGGGACAACCCCGGTCAGGTTGAAACGGCCCCCGTGAGGTAGGGACGACCTCGGTGAGGTTGAAACGGCCCTGGTGAGGCTCAGACGGCCCTGGTGAGGTTGAGACTACTCCAGTGAGGCTGGGACAAATAAAGGGGACCAGTATGGACTGATGAACAGGTGTAGATACAGAAGCAGAGCAACATTGAACAGAATGTTAAACTACAATGGGGAGCCTGGGGAGGGTTGGGGGGGGGGATTAAGAGACCAACTGAAGGACCTATATGCATGCATATAAGATTAACCAATGGACACAAGATACGGGACGGGGGGGGGCGGGGGGTAGGGGCCGAGGGAATGTCATGGGGGGGAAAAAGGAGACATATGTAACACTCTTTGTAATACTTTAAGAAATAAAAATTATTATAAAAAAAAAAAAAAAAAAAAAAAAAAAAAAAAGAGAAAAAAAAAAAAAAAAAAAAAAAAAAAAAAAAAAAAAAAAAAAAAAAAAAGATCATACATCATGATTAAGTAGGATTTATTCCGGGGATGCAAGGGTGGTACAATATTTGCAAATCAATAAATGTGATACATCACATAAATAAATTGAGAGACAAAAATCACATGATCATATCAATAGACGCAGAAAAAGCATTCAACAAAATCCAACACCCTTTCCTGATAAAAACTCTCAGCAAAGTGCGAATAGAGGGAGCATATCTCAACATGATAAAGGCCATATATGACAAACCTACAGCCAACATCATACTCAATGGGCAAAAACTAAAACCATTTCCCTAAGAACAGGAACAACACAGGGATGCCCAAATTCACCACTCCTGTTCAACACAGTACTGGAAGTGCTAGCCATAGTGATTAGACAAGAAGAAGAAATAATAAAAGGCAACCAAATTGGAAAAGAAGAAGTAAAACTATCATTATTTGCTGATGACATATTGTACATAAAAAACCCCAAAGACTCCATCAAAAAACTATTAGACTTAATAAATTAATACAGCAATGTAGCAGGATATAAAATTAACACCCAGAAATCTATTGCTTTTTAATACACCAATAATGAACTTACAGAAAGAGAAACTAAAAAAGCAATCCCATTTACCATCGCACCAAAAAAATTAAGATACCTAGGGATAAACTTAACTGAGGAGGTAAAAGACTTGTACTCAGAAAACTACAGGGCGTTGAAAAAAGAGATAGAGGAAGACATAAACAAATGGAAGAATATACCATGTTCATGGATTGGTAGAATCAACATGATTAAAATGTCCATACTACCCGAAACAATCTATAGATTCAATGCACTCCCCATTAAAATACCAATGGAATATTTCACAGACCTAGAACAAACTCTCCAAAAATTCATATGGAATAAAAAAGACCCCAAATAGCCACAGCAATCCTGAGAAAGAACAAAGTTGGAGGGATCACAATACCAGATATCAAGCTATATTACAAAGCCACTGTCCTCAAATAGACCAATGGAACAGAATAGAGAACCCAGAAATTGACCCAAACCACTATGCTCAATTAGTATTTGACAAAAGAGGCAAGAACATACAATGGAGTCAAGACAGTCTCTTTAATAAATGGTGTTGGGAAAATTGGACAGATACATGCAAAAAACTGAAACTAGACCACCAACTTACACCATACACAAAAATAAAGTCTAAATGGATAAAGGACTTAAACATAAGACGGGAAACCATAAAAATACTAGAGGAATTCAAAGGCAGCAAAATCTCAGACATATGACGAAGCAATTTCTTCACCGATACTGCTCCTAGGGTAATGGAAATTATCCAGGTTCCACTCATTGTGCCAAGCATCCCTCTCAGGTGGTTCTGAATGGCCTGTATTTCAGGAGGCACCCAATGACTGGCTGGCCCTCTCTTAACCAGCGCACTTGGGCGGTGAAGGGCCGATTCCTTATCTCATCAATTCCCCATCAACATTTAACTCAGTGGTTCTCAACCTTGGCTGCACATTAGAATCACCTGGGAATATTTTTTAAATCCTGATTTCTGGGCCTCATCCTCTGGAAATTCTGTTTCTTTGTTACTAATGTTGTGGCCCCACCCCATTACAAAGAAACAGACTTTCCGGAGGATGAGGCCCAGAAATCAGGATTTTAAGAAAATCCCCAGGTGATTCTAATGTGCAGCCAAGGTTGAGAACCACTGATTTAACTAATGGCTCCATCCTCTGGTGGTCATTGACCGAATCAATTCCTTTGCCAGGGATTGCGAAATGGTGCTTTTCTAATCCTATCACTCCTGCCACATTTATTTCCACCTAGCTCTTTACGCATGTATTTTAGCTTCAACGAGGAAGAAATAATACAAAATATATGCATCCACGGAAATGGTTCCTGATCGAAGCCTTCAGGAGCATCTCTCCTCTGAAACTAGAGATCTTAATTTGGGAGGACAATGGTAGGTACAGAGACAAAAAGAGTCTGAGATTGGGAAACAGGAGGAGGGTTCTTAGAGTGGGGGCGGGAGGTCTTGCCAAGATGCAGGTTTGCTCATGCTGAGCAACCCTTATCCTGGTGAGAAGCACGGAGAAGCATCTGGATTTATAGGAATTGAAAACAGAACCAAGAAATGAAAAAGAGGGAAAGAAGGTGGAACACCCAGCATGTGAGAAAGTGAGTGAAGTTGAGAGACACCAGGGCATAACCATGGTAATAGAATTCAAATTGACAAGCTTCTAACAGCCCCCCTGGGGGACAGGCATCGGAGATGCTGGTGAATGGAAGACTGAGTGATGTCCCTGCCTCCATGGGCTGGAGGCCAGTGATTGGCCACTGCCAGTATGTGAGTCTGCAAGAAGCCCTCCCAAGGTTGGCCAGCAAGCCCTGTGCAAACCGCACCGGCCATCTATGTCCACTGGGAAGGGCCAAGGGCCACTCATGCTTGGAGAGTGAGCAGGCATGACACCTGCTGCAGCTGTGCCTCCTCCGCCTGACTCTCCCTTATTTCTCCTGCCAGTGAAATATGATCATGCTCAACTGTCCCCTTTCCCACACAGCCCACCTGGAGAGAAGATTAATGCCATGTTTGCTGACACAATCATCGCCCTCTTAGCAGCTGCTTTTGAAGCACTTGGAGGACTGTATAGATAAGTTGCTCCAGCTGCCACTGTGTGGTAATTAGAGTTCCTGCTTGGAAAATGTAATTCTGACCACACTACCACTGGAGTCAGGAAGAAAGGAAAAGCAGGAGAGGAAGAACTTCTAAAGGAAGCAGCAACACTCTGCAGAAGCCTCTCTGTGCAGCTCAAGTGTTTAGAAGGCAAGGGCAAAGGATGGACAGAGACATGAAAGTCAGGACGAATTGTAAAAATATGTCGAGGTCTTGTAAGAGGTCGCATCCAGGTCAAAGCCCAAAATTCATATGAGAAATAAAGACCACAAAGCATGGTTTGATGATACCTGGAGCAAACAGAACAAGGCGGCAGATCCATCGATGGGTCACAGTGTGGCAAAATGAACAGGTAACACCAAACAAAGCATCGAGATTCCAACGGAGCATTCGTCTTCCCTGGCCATGAAAAGGTGGGTCAGTGTAGACCAGGGTCCTAGGAAGCAACTGGCGTCTTCCTCATGGCAGGAGAGGGTAGGAAATCATTAAGCTACTCATGTGACCACGAGTCAGATCAGCAAAATGACACCTGGGCGTGTGGAGAAATATTCAAGAAACACTTCCGAGAACCTGTTAGTAACTCTGAGGGGCTCCCGGAGAAGCCAGGAGATAGGAGTTGAACAGACGTCCTAGTTCCAGAAAGAAGGACAGGCTGATTTCAGAAGGCGCAGGCAGCCCACCCTGGCCTACGCCCTCCTTAAAATTGTAAAACGGATTATTAAACAGGCTGTTTGTGAGCATCATAAAAAGACACACTGATTTCCTGGCATCCATGTAAGTTAACTAAAAAAGAAGCCATGCTCCAGACCATTTCTTACATGAGATGCTTAGAGCAAGTGACTTCAATGTCATTAATTAAGAAAACAGTCCACAAAGTGAGATGACAAAACAACCAGGTGGGGACATGGTCCTGCTGCTTTTCAGTCATGTTAAATAGTGAAGTAGCATTGGGCCTTTAAGGAAACCTACTTCTATGAAAGGAGGGGCAAAGCTTGGTGAACACACAGTCCTCATCAGCAGAGCCACCCCTGCTGGCTGCCCACCATGCAGAGGCTCCAGGTGCGACATGCTCTGGGCACCAAAGATGATCAGCCCTTTCCCTGAACCAAAGCATTCCCCCTATGACAGTCCCTCAGGCAGACACTGCGGCTTGCCGAACGTCTGGCAACCTAAGCTCCACGGAAAGGGAAAGCCACGATTCCTGCTGAGACTCCCTAGGCCAGCGGTTCTCAACCTGTGGGTCACCAACCTGTGGGTCGAGACCCCTTTGGGGATCGAACGACCCTTTCACAGGGGTCACCTAAGACCACTGGAAAACACATATATAATTACATATTGTTTTTGTGATTAATCACTATGCTTTAATTATGTTCAATTTGTAACAATGAAAATACATCCTGCATATCAGATATTTACATTACGATTCATAACAGTAGCAAAATTACAGTTATGAGGCAGCAACAAAAATAATTTTATGGTTGGGGGGTCACCACAACATGAGAAACTGTATTAAAGGGTCGAGGCATTAGGAAGGTTGAGAACCACTGCCCTAGGCTACTTTGGGATATGAAGGTACACTTGTCATGGCTATTTAGGCGAGAACAGGAGACTTGAGCTGCTCTGAGACTGAAGAATAGGTAGGATTTGGAAGAAAAGAGCACTTGTTCTGAGGATGGCGATACAGGAAAAAGGCTGAACATGACATGCTCATGGGAGAGGGAGGAGCCCAGTTGACTAGAATGAAGGATTCAAGTTCATTCATTCATCCATTCATCTGTTCATTCAACCAGTTATTAAGGGCTAGACGCTATTCCAGCACTGCTACTGTAGGGATGACTGGGACAGACCCACCTCTGGCCTCATGCAGCTCACATTCTAACTGAGGACTGAGACAGAGAACAATTAATTACAATATCCATGGTTCGGGTTTCTTCTTTAGTATCTTTTAGAATATAATATTTAATATGTACCCCAAAATTCCATAAATGCAACTTGTAAGGCATTTACTGAATGTCCGGAAACTTACCACATCCAAGACTGATCTTTGAAGAACAGCCAGGCATGGGCTCGACTAAATAATGTCAGGAGTAACCACCACAGCTAAAACTCACTGCGTGTCTTGTGGACTTACTATATGTTCTGCTAAACACCTCTTTTAATCCTCATCCAAAAACATTTTTCCACTGATTCTTTTTTTTTTTTTTTTTAAGCGAGTGTGGAAGGAAGGGGGAGAGAGAGAGAGAAACATCTATGTGAGAGAGACTGATCCATTGGTTGCCACCCACATGCACCCTGATTGGGGGGAGGGGCCTTCAATCAAGGTACGTGTCCTTGACCAGAATTGAACCCAGGACCCTTCAGTCTGCGGGCCGATGCTTTATCCACTGAGCAAAACTGGCCAAGGCGGTACACCTCTTATTTGATCCTTAAAACAAACCTGTACAGTAGATCTTGCTTCCCCTATTTTGCAATTGAGGAAACTGAGACTCAGCAAGGTTGAGTAATATATGCAAGAGCTGGTAAAATGAGGCGTTGACATGTGGCCAGATAGTGTGAGAAACAAGAAAACTTATATTTGCTGGTTTAGCATCGTTAAACTCCTTTCACTTGACTGGAATGATGCACTTACAAATAAAACATATATATTCACTAAGTCTATCCATTAAGCGTCTGATACTGGGCACTTCTCTAAGCTCAGAGAAGATGGTCTAACTCCCAAGGCAAATGAACCTTTAGCTAAATTTATAGCCAATTAGTGCTGGGAGGCAATAGCATTTCCTCCTCTGGAAGGTTGAGATCGTTTTCTATCAAAATATTATTTAATGGCAAGACCCCAAGTGGACTGTTCCAGAAGACCTATAGCAATTGTGCACTGCATGTTATTTAAACTAAAAACAATGCTATGAAAAACCGCACTTCGGCACAAGCTGCAGAGAGCACATCGGCCGTCTGAAAAGGAGACACGATGATTGAAATATTTTCCAGACTATTACACCCTGGAAGGGTTTAACGGTGAGGAGAACGACAGGGAAAGGGGGGAGGAGGATTAGGGTGTTTCATTTAAGAACAACAGGATTAAATTGACCTTGGGGTCTGGGTAATGACAGAGGGTGGGTGGGGGAAATATCATGTAAGACGAGAGTAGCTTCTCCGAAGAGAAGTATGCTGGGCTATAGAATTTTCCAGCCCAGCCAGGTAGGCAAAGCCATCTATCATTAAAGTCATGTACAAGCAAACTTGATAAATTGCTGAGAAAATATGTAATGGGCCACATGTCCAGTCTTAGGAATGGACAAACTAATAGGTGTGTTTTTTTATACCTAAACTGGGGGGAAATCTGACTATTCTTTGAGATTTGTCTTCTTGCATTGTGTCAGTCCCATTTCCTCAACTTCAAAATGGTTATCAACAAGTAAATCACCCAGCTTGGTGTGAGGGCGTCCTATCCATTACAGCTCTAATAAAATTTCAACCCAGGGAAGGTGATGGATTGCGTTACAATTTTTAAACATCTATCAACTGAACTACCGTATTAATAAAGCTGACTTCTTAAAACCAGTTTACTTATAATTTGTAGTCAGACTGCAGAAATTCTAGATTACACAAAGCAGCCAAAAGATTAAAAGAATATTTCCAGAATGAAAACCCAGCAGACCCAAACATTTATTGACTTCTCGGCAGACTGAGGGAAATCAGAGGTTTGCTGGTGGGGGATGGGTGGGTGTGACAGACACAGCGTTGCCAGCTCTAGACATCATTTATGAGCCGCCTCAGCCACCCTCACTGCTTTGCTATTTCAGAGACAACTCGAAGCTCCCATTCACATGACCAGAATTAATGTTTGTGCACTGCTGCCCCCTGCTGGAGGTATGAAATCCGTGTTGTTTAGGACCCAAGGAAATGCCATTGGCAAATTTCAATTACTTTTCAATTCCCTGTCCTCCCATCCCCCACCAGATATAGCACTCTCCCCAAAGGACTGTGTTAGGAGACAATTCCATCTGAGCTAATGGGCAAACATCCCTTATAATGCAATTAGTGGCATTCCTCATTCTGCAACCCCAGTGACCCTCCATTAGTGTGGCTTGCCAGAGGCAGTGAAAAATAGGAAACACATCGTCTTGCTGCTCCTAGGATCTCTTTATGAAAATATTGCATTGAATTAACATTAATTCAAGCACTAGTGTGTGTGTGGTTTTTTTTTCCTCAGAGGATTCTGGGGCAAACAAAATGTCAGCCAGTCCTCCCTACTCCTCCCCTTCATTTGATATTTGTATAGAAGTCCTCTTTCTTGCTGATGAGGCTGCTGTATCCTGCAAACCATCCTTCTCCAAACTTCTCAAACTGAAGGCTCTGCCCAAGCTCCAGAGGCCCCTAAGCTGTCAATGAGCTTCCAAGCTGCCAGCGTCCACTGAGGGTGGTGGGAGCGGATGGGGTCCTCATTTTTACAGCCAGAAAGAGGGGGGGTGGAAAAGTAGTTTTGGCTGTGATGACCACATCTCCACGTGTGGATGGTAGGAATACCACGTGGGTGGATACACAGTCCGCCACTCTTAGGCAGCTTGCAGCTCAGTGGTCAGTTCTCAGTGCCTTGTCTGTACCAGCTGGGTCAGACCAAGACTGGAGTCTCGGCCTAGAATGAACAAAACTCCTTCCAGCAGCCCTCCTGGCAGATTTCTCTGAATTTCTCTGCCTGCTGGCCCCCTGATGTGCCCAGTAATCACGCCCACCCACAGGGAACGCCACCAATAGACTTACAAATGCAAATTCCTGGGTCCCAGCCCAGACCCACTGAGTTAGAAACTCTAGGAATCCGGGTGTCACCAGCCCTCCCGGTGGTTCTGATGTTACTGGAGAAATGCGTGTACGGTCTTTCTCTGTTGCTGGTGGGAGTGGGGTTCCTGGGGTGCTGCTGGAATAAGCATTTCCAGAGGGGCCCATGGGAGGATGAGATGTTGTAGGAAGCTCTATTCTTGTGGAATTATATCCTTGAGTTTCCAAAGTCCCCTTTCCCTTAATCCAGTCCTGGAAGAGGTGCAGCTGGGGACTCAGAGCTGGAAGCCAGGTCAGCATCTGTCCCATGGTGGAGCTGGGTCTGGGACAGCGTCAGGCTACTTACAGTCCATCAGTCTGTTGTGTGGGGTTCGCATGGCTGTGGGCCATGTGGGCTAATGCAGGGGAGCGTGCCCCCTGCAACAAGAGAGCAAAAGCCTTTGTTTAGGAGCTTAAGTATCTCCAGTCTTCCCACACTTGCAGTGGCCACACCTACTGTGGCCAATCACCTGTTCTCAGGTGGGACTGACAGACTAGTACCTTCTCTATGTCACCCAGACTTCACCGGGCATGCAGCTAAATTGCAGCTTCGTGGCAAAGCTGCACAAATGACTGGAATGTTCGGCCTTCCCTTCGCTCCTTTCCTGTTCATTAAAAATTGGGTTTATTACAACAGTATCACTTATGTACACTCACGTTTGAGAACTGTTGCTATACACGTCTTCTATTTTTCTCCACATGCCAACTCCCAATGAGAAATGACTCTTGGCTACATCTTGTTAATGCTGATGGGGCGGGAAATGTCAGAAGTCTGATAAATTATTCTTCATGGCCAGTACTGATGCTGATGGCCTATTCATCCTCCATGAATGTGAAACCGCTGGGAGAACCTTCCCCTGATCACTGTCCCTTGTTATGCAGAGTGTGGTCCTGGACCAGCCTCACCTACCTCTCCTGGGAGCTTCTTAGAAATGCGGGCCCCACACCTGGACCTGCGGATCCTCACTGTGGGCTCACTGGGGCTGGAGAATTGTCAGGGTGCTCTCTGCATAGGCACAGGCACACACATACACACACAAGCACGTGCACACGCACGAGTACACACCTGGATTCTGGCGTGGTTTTAGGACAGCCTGAGCTCTATTCAACTCTGAGTCTGGTATCTAAGAGCAGGGCCAGACACATTCACTTTCAGCATTAGGACGTGTTTGGAGAGTGAATGATAAGTGTGAACAAAGGCCTTATTTTTCAGCAAGAGACGCATGAAGACTCGAATGACTAAGCCCAGGAATGAACTCTCATGGTGTGCTTTGAGCCCCACGGGGTGCAGTGGAGTCTGCCCATGGTTATGGATGGGGGCCCTTCCATTGCGTCACACTCCCAATTACAAACGACCATCTACTCGGAGCTTGTAAAGCAGCGCCTCGCATGGACTGCCTGGCTGATTTGTCAGCCTCGCCGGGAGGGAAAGGGAGTGAGGGGCTGTCAACTGCAAAGTGGCTGGTGTGGGATCTGGAGAGATGCGAAGTTAGAGAGCTGGGAACGTCAGCCCCGGGGCAGGCCCTGCCATGTCACAGGTGAGCGGGCAGATCTGAGAGGTGAATGCGCTGCCACCCCTGCCCCAGGCTTCCGAGTGCAGGTCAGGGGACTGGGACCCAGCCTCTGGCCTACACTATACTTTAAGCACTAGCACTGTCTCAGACCCAGCACAGACGCCTCTTCCCTACCTGCTACCCACCCCAACCTGCATCACCCCTGTATTAATGATATTTGTGTCATTGCTAAGATATAACCTAGTAGGAACATTTGTATTTCTCTCTTGAAGAAACGCAAGCAGAAGTTAAAGCGGTTCTGCTCCAGGTGGTCACCCAGGCTCACCATCTTTATGACATCATCTCATGCACAAGGTGGAAACTGGACCTTCTCTGCCCTGCTGGGGCCCAGCGTGGGAAGGTAGAACACTGTGGGAAAGGGCGAGCAGCTCAAGCAGCTTCCCTCTAAGGACGGGGCCCATAGCTGCACACTGCACTTCTGCCCACGTCCACCTGCTGGGACTCGGTCGCTTGCCTTATTGAGCTGTGAGGGAGGCTGGAAAATGCAGACTCCAACTCCGTGGCCTGTGCACAGCTCAAACCACAGGAAGGAGCGAGGAGCGGATGCTGAGGGATAGTCTCCACCCACAGCCCATGCCCCTCTAGCAGATGAGGCCACCTGAGAGCCTGGTGTCCCTGGGTTGTTTGCTTCTTTATTTGCTTGTTTATTTGATGCTTTAATGGAGAGACAGGCCTGGACAGGCGGTGGGGAGAGCAGGGCAGGGGTGATAGGAGAGGACCACCGTGCATATACAACTCATCACACCTTGATTAACAAATACTAAATGTTGTTGTTTCTATAGCCACAGTCACACACACAGAGATTTACGAATCTTCTCCACACTCAGGGCTCAGGTTTCCCATCTGGGTGACATGGCAGTTGGTGGGAAAGCCATGGGCCCCTCTAGCCATGAAGCCCCCTCCACTCTCCCCTCTCGTGAGCAGACCTCTCTAGGCCACGCTGGGCATCAATGACCTCTCTGACCATGGGATTCCCATTCTGGCCTCCTGCCTGGACTACGAGACCCGGCACTCCACCACCTTTTGCCTCGGGGGAGCATCTCTCTGTCTAGCCCTGGCGTCTCAGATGTACAACTTGCACGAGGAATGACGCACCAGCTCATTCCCTGGGGCTGCGAGAGGAAAGACCTGGGCCCACAGCACTCACAGCTCAATGAGAGGAGACTCCTGACCAGATGAATCAAAGTCATTTTAAAAGCATCTCAGAACAACTGTACAGTTTGTAGTGACAGCTTATATTTGAGGACACCTCCCTGGCAGCTACCCTGTCCCCTTGCCCCACCCCCCAACCCCCAGCTCCGGCCACTCCCTCACAGGGCCATCTCTCCCAAGACCACTCACACAGAGCTCCAGAGATAAGCAGCTGCCTCTGGAACCCCCAGGGGGCCTGGCTTTCACCCCTCCCCTCCCAAACGTGCTCGTATCAGTCCCTTCCCTCCAGGTCTGTGGTAGGAGCCCTACTTGATCTTACATTTCCCACAGAAGGTTCGTAACGTTTCTAGCAGGAGGGGCTCAGAAATTAGTTGCTCCAGTCTTCTTGTTTTACGGGAGGGGAAACTGAGGCGCAGAGAGATGAAAGGATGTGGTCACATGTTAGCTACTGGTGAATCTGGGATCAGGACCCAAGGTTGCCCAAGGTCAGGTGGCACAGCAGACTTCCTTTCCCACCACACTCCGCACTCACTCACCGCACTGCCCTCGCTTATTCCTCCATCAGACAGTGAACACGTTACTTCCAGGCACTGTTCTTGGTGCTTTGCGCATATCGTCTCCCTGAGTCTTTCGATCTGTCCCGTGAGTAAGATTCTTCTCTTCCCTGAGCTTTGCTTATGAGAACCCAATGCCTAGAGTTGGCGGAACCTGTCCCCCCGCCCCTGCCTCCCTCACAGATGGCAGCGGCAATCAGTGAGATGGGAAATCCAAGCCCTCTGCCCACACCACCCCCCAAATCACCCTGACAGCCTCCCCTGGCTTCCTGCTGGGGTCACCACACTCTGCTCCTCGCCCTGTGCCCTGGGCCTGTCCGTCCGCAGAGCTGGCCCTCCTGCATCATTTTCCTTTGATGTCGAACGTTGCCAATGATGGAGAGAGTATAAATAATGGAAAACGATGGAACATCCAAATGTGTTTCTTTTGCTCTGGGAATCTGGAATATGGTTTTAATTTTCCGGAAGGCCTATTATCTCTACTCAGGCTTAGGCTTGTTAGAGAAAAATCCCCTGTCTCTTTAACTGACCCCAGTTTACAGAGTGAAAGGGGGGCGCGGAGAAGCAGAAGCTGACAGGCAGCATAGCCGAGTCAGGATGGCCGCCTCCGAGAAGCCAACAAGCTCCTGCGTGGGAGTGTGGACTGTCGGATGGACCCCCTGGTTATATAGGGATTCTTTCCCCATCAAAGACAGCTCATCTGGAGGAGAGAATCCAGTCCCAGCTCAATTTCCATTTCACACCACACGCGGGAGTGAAAGGATGTGGTCACTGGCCAGCAGGAAGCTGGCAGCTCTCAGCTGGCATTTCACAGCGGTGGCAGCGAGATTGCCTTTAATAGCATGCTCGCAGTGATGGGCAGAGGCAAGATGGAATTACAGACCCAGGAGCCCAGGGGTCCCGGTGGCTGCTGCTTTCACATGCCCACAGGAAGGCGCTCCGTGGTGGGCTTCCTCCTGCCCATCAATCCAGCCAAGCTTCTGGAACTGGACGCCCCGCCTCCAGCTCACACACATCGGCAATCCTGAGGCCCAGTGGCAGGTGGTGACTCCTACAGGAGGGAGGACAGTGTGCCGAGAGGGAAGCGGAGGCGCCAGCAGCCCCAGCCCTGGCAGTGCGAGCCCCCTCGGTGCCCCTGGGCGAGGGGGCAGCTAGGTCTTCTCCTTCCCAGCCACCGACCACCTCCCTCCACCAGGGGTGCCTCTTCCCTTCCTTAAACCTCCAGGGCCTGGGGCCTGCTGCCCGCTGTCCTCACAGCTGTCGCTGGGAGCCCTGGCCGGAGCTTTAGCAAGCCTTAATACTAAATCACAACTTTTCTATTTTACAGCAGAAGAAAGCACGTTCTGCATGTCCTAGCAGAGTTCGCAGCACCTCAAGGATGGGGGTACAAAGGTGTGGGGATGAGGGAGTGGGTACGATATGGGTGGGTATGGGTTTTCTTGGTCCTCCTAACACCAGCGTCCTTTTCCTTTGCCTGCACATACGTTTTTAAAATCTTTTTTAGCTTCTCTGCACCAGGAGCTCCCTCCATCATAATTCCTTGCCCTGGGGGCATCACAGCTTCCTCCCCGTGGGCATCTGATCTGCTCCAAAGCCTCCTGGGCCGACTATTTTTCCAAAGGTGGTTGGTTGCTCCCATCCCAGTGCTCCTGGCGTGGATCCTGGGGCTCTGCATCAGGAGGGGGACCTTTCCTCCCGCTTGAACGTGGGCAGGCGGGCGACCACTCTGACCAGCAGGATAGAGCCACCCGCTGAGTCCACATGGGCCAGAGAACCACCCAGCCAAACACTCCCCGAATCCCTGAGCAGCGGACAATGGCTACTCTTAGCCCCACTCGGGTTTGGGTGAGTTTATTAAGCAGCACCAAGTAATCAGAACAGCTCCTCTGCCCACAATATTTTGCTAATTGTCTAGCCCAGCCGTGGGCAAACTACGGCCCACGGGCCGGGTCCGGCCCGTTTGAAATGAATAAAACTAAAAAAAAAAAAGACCGTACCCTTTTATATGATGTTTACTTTAAATTTATATTAGTCCACACAAACACTCCATCCATGCTTTTGTTCCGGCCCTCCGGTCCAGTTTAAGAACCCATTGTGGCCCTCGAGTCAAAAAGTTTGCCCACCCCTGGTCTAGCCCATTATTTGAAAATCCTCTTTTAGTCAAACCTCTGGGTTAAATCACAAAGTCCCTGCGCTAAAGTGTAAGTGGCATCAGATATAAAACCAGAGCCTACACCACCTATTAATACCGGAGTAAAACGTTCAGTTAGGAACTTAGCGCCTAGTAGGACCCAAGAAAACGGGGCCTTTTCCTCACACACATACATGGGGAGGCAGCAGGGAAAGCCCAGTGTGTGCAGCTTAGCCCAGGTGGCGCGGCATCTGTGGCCAGAGGGCCCTGCAGGCAGCGCTGAGGCTGCTTCCTGCCAGTCTGGGCGGTGTTTCTCCTGTAAGGAACACACTTCTGAAATGAGGAAAGGATTGCTCTGGGCTTCGGCTGCAGGTGAGCGGGACCAGCCTGCCTTTCAAAGATACTGGCCTGCCTGCCCAGGTGGGAGGAACATTTATCTGGGAGCTGACAGGCAGGCAGACAGTGGGAGGACCCCTCCCTGAAGGTCTGCAAAGGCCCATCATCCTTGGTTAATCCCCGGGGGCCAGCAGGTTGGCTAGGAATTGAAAATCTCTCAGGGTTTAGAAGGTGGTACAGCGCATCTAGTGAAGGCTACAGATTACCCCGCAGGCGCTGGGACAGTATCCTGAAACACACACACACACACACACACACACACACACACACACACACCTGCCATAAAAGGACAAATGCCATAAACAACCTACTATCAGGTTGGTCCAGGTTTCACTGCCAAGTAAGCTATGGTCAGTTTCCAGTTTTCAGAACTTTTGGGGTCTGAGATTGTGAACCTTTTTTGCTCATATTTGGCCCGTTTTCCTCCCAGGGCCATTGGTCAGGAAGTCATTGAAGAGGCTGTTCCCAGGCAGACGCTGGGCCATGTGGGTGCCAGCTCTCCTGGAGCTTTTACATCACCACCTACAAGCCCCCAGGCACCACACCCTCCCCGTTCAAGCACCATCAGCCTCCCCATCCCACCACCCGCCCCTCAGACAATGAATGAACAACACGAAGGAACACGTGTGTTTTGTCACACACATGCCCTGTGTCTCCAACTGGCCTAGGTCTCATGTCTGAAACCTCTTGCACCTCCACCACCATCTACAGCTGGGCCTGGCCCAGGGCAGCACTTGCTGCACGTCTCACGGCCAAGGGGGAAGTTCATCTTCTCCATCTTACAAGGAGATGGGGCAGAAACAGTCTCCAATGTGCAGCCCCACCCCTCCTGCCCTCAGTCCTCCTGTGGGCAAAGCATCAGGACCTGTGAACAGCACAGATGAATCAAGGGGGTGGCCCTGCCCTCAGGCAGCTCAGACACATGCAGGCTGCCCCTCAGATGGCGAGGAAGCCGGAGGCATTCAACAAGAGCGAGCTCTCACCTCTGACACATAGCATCCCTTGCCTCACGGTCCCCTACTCCTGTCACACCCGCTCCCAGCAAGCCTGTCGGAGACATCACGATCCCGTTTACAGACGAGGACACTGAGTCTGTCAGACGCCTCCCGCAGTGGAGGCCCGAGCTGAGCCCGCCACCCTGTGCTCAACGTGGGGATTAGAAAGAAGTTTTCCCAGCGGAGGGTGAGTGGGCGTGAGAGACGTGCAGAGAGAAGATCCTGAACTTTATGGAGGGCGGGGCATTTGTACTGGGGCTTCAAGGGCAAGGAGGGTCTGAGCGACAGGGACAGGCAGCTGGTGGGAGGGGAGCGCACCCAGTCAGGGGTTCCATCCAGGAAAAGGCAGGGGGCCGGGAGCACCAGCTTCCATGGCTCAACCGCAGGCTGCATGACGGCGACTTGCAGAGGAAAGTGCCATAAAGGTTTTAAAGAGTGAGGGGAAAGACTTTCTCTGTAATATTTTCACACACACACACACACACACACACACACACACAGATTTAAAAACCTGACAGCCTATTAACCTGTCGATTTGAGTATGTGTTATACTATTCTCTAGAACTTTAAATTTTTTTAATTCACTTGGTAGCACTAGATTATGGAGCACTTGTGTTCAAGGCCAAAGACTTTGGCTTATTCTGTGGGTGCCTTGTGAGGGGACCATTTAGATTGGGAGCATGACCCAGTCAAAATCGCACCTTGGGCCGAAGATTGTGACACTCCCTGCAGCTGCGGACTAGAGTGGAGAGTGTGCAGAATGGCAAACCAGCCACACCACCACCTGCAAGCCCCACCCAGCAGAAGACATGAGAGACACGTGGGGAGGAGCTAGGCAGGGGCACACAGAAGCCAGATGCAGCCAGATTGGGGGAGGGGGGATCCTTGCAGAGCTATGCTCAGCTGCTAGTTGGAAGGTGGGTACTGGTGTCACAAGCTTCCCCAAGAGAAACCTAACAGGACAGGCAGGCAGGTGACCCATGATGAACACATCCAGGTAATGCCTCGTTCCAGGAGGAATGGGTTGGTGAGGACAGTGCAGCTTGAGCCGGATAATTCCCAGGCAGACCCAGGCCCTCTCAGTCCCCTCTGCATGGGAGCTCTGGGAGCTGTCAGAGCCCAACTTTCTCCATAGCGGCTGCCACAGCTGCCGAGATGGCAGTGTTCGCTACAGCCCTGGCTCCTGACCTTGAGCGTGCACCAGAACCACCTGGAGGGCTGCTTAAAATACAGGTTGCTGGGCTCCACTCTGTAGTTTGGGATGCAGCAGGTCCAGGTAAGGCCCAGCATTCTGTTTCTCAAAAGTTCCCAGGTGACGCTGATGTCACCTGCCGGAGATCCCTCCTTGAGAATCACTGCTCTAAAAACTCTAAGCATGGTCCGACCCCTCCCCCTGGTAATGGGTACTCAACATGCACCTCCTTTAAGCATCACAAGGGCCCTGGAAAGCAACCCCCGGTCCCTAGAGGAGGAAACTAAAGCTCAAAGGTGCTAGATGAACTGCGTGAGGGCACACAGCAGTGGCCTGCAGGGCTAGCACTGAGCACTTCCTTTCTACATCACTTGTTCCCAAAAGCCAGCCCTCAGTGATGCCCATAGAACTCTCACAGGTCCAAGCTGACTTGAACAAAACAAAGGCAATGTGAGTTGTTTGTTATGTTAATCATCTGAACTCAATGTAATGGACTATTCCTTTGGCTCTAAGATAATTCCATTTATATTCTAGGAAGTTAAAGTGCTTTTATTGAAGGACTAGGGGCCCAGTGCACGAAATTCATGCACTGGTAGGGTCCCTAGTGGCTGCCTCTGCCAGCCGGGTATTCCCTTCCTGCCCCCAGCCGGCCCCGCCCCTAGTCAAACTCCGGGACAAACTCCCAGTCAAGGGGACAATTTGCATACTACACTTTTATTATATAGGATGGTGGCAAGAAATGGTCTTTTTCTTTTACTTTTCCCTTTTTTCAATGTTCTTACTTGGCAAAATAAGTAGGTGAAGACCTAATTTCAGTCCTGTCTCTTAAAAAAAAAAAAAAGCTGATCTGTGAAATTCCTGGTGGGAGCACACTGCCGCGCTACTTCCCAGGGGCACCTACACTTTACAGAGTAACGATGGCCCAGAGTAACTTGTCATGTGGGTAGGTGATGGAGAGCCACATGCCCTCGGCCAGTCCTCTACCCACTGGCCCTATTGCAGGCCCTTCAGAGGACCCTGTGCCATATGGAGGGCAGATCCTCCTTTTCCCAGGGCTACTGTAGCCACAGACACAGGCCTTGGGCAAGGGTGAGGACTCTTTTCTCCCTGATATCCTGACTTGGCATCTACCAGGCAGTCCTCAGGCATTAAGAAAGGCCCATATGGCCAGTGTGGCTCAGCAACTGAGCGTCGATCCAAGAACTAAGAGGTCATCAGTTCAATTTCCTGGCAGGGCACATGCCCAGCTTGTGGGTTCGATCCCCAGTAGGGGGCGTGTAGGAGGCAGCTTATCAATGATGTTCCTCTCTCATCAATGTTTCTAACTCTCTATCCCTCTCCCTTCCCCTCTCTCTAAAAATCAATAAAACATTTTTTTAAAAGGATAGTTAGAAACATTGACAAGAGAGAGGAACATCATTGATAGGCTACCTCCTGCATGCCCCCTACTGGGGATCAAGCCCACAATCTGGGCATGTGCCTTGACCTCTTGGTTCTTGACTGGACCCTCAACTAATGAGCCACATTGTCCTGGCAATGTTTCTATCTTTCTATCCCTCTCCCTTCCTCTCTCTCTTAAAAAAAAAGAAGAAAAAATCAATAAAGAAAAGGTTTAGAAAAAGAAAGGCCCATATAATTCAGCTTCCTGAAATTTGCAGTTATTTCTATTCTCAGATGGTTGTTGGAATCCCAGGTAGTGGGTTGGTTTCCCCACTTGGAGGCCCCTGAGTCAGAGGAGGAAAGCTCTGCGTCCTGGTCCTAATGCCATGTAAACCAGGGTGGTTTCAAGCCAGAAAGCAGTGCAGTGTGGGTATCGGCAGGTGGGCTCTGGCATCACAGGCCTTGGGCCAGGCCTTGCTCTCTCCTGTATTGGCTGGGTAACCTAAGGCGGGCACTAGATGTCTTCTCTGGTTTATCTCCTTCACACATTAAATTGGGAAACAGTGTTTGCTTCACAGGGTAGTTGTAAAACTTAAATCCATTCATGCATTTAAAGCAACTAAGAACAGCGCCTGTCACAGAGAGCACATGTACATGTTGGCTTTTATAATAACTCAGTTCTTCATGATCATGCCCCCCACCCTCTCAGGGGCTCTAGGGAGACAGAGATGGGTAGGATAAAGTCTCTCCTCTCCAGAATCTCCATTGGAAGTTCCCAATAAGTGGATGAGCTCATTATAGAGGAAGATCTGTGTGTGCAGTTCATGGAGCCGGAGGATGGGCACAGCGAGGGCTTCTGACAGGTGAGGACGTATGTGCTGACCATTCACATCACGGCACAGGGCTGACTGAACGGCTAAGGGTGTCCTCCGAAGGCACAGCAACTCTAAATGCCCAGCATGCAGGCCCAGGGAAGGCTCTGGGGTAGCAGAACCCCACTCCACATTCTGAGCCACGTTTACACCAGCAACTATTAACTTGACACAAAAGAGGGAAACGGCCATGAATATCCTCAGCTGGAATTATGAAATGACAATAATTTGAGTAGCTGTTGAATATTCATAATTATTTGAGGGTGGGAAGAAGCCTTTGTTCCATTACAGACATACACAGAAGAGGAAATCCCATCACATAAATGAGGACACAGTACATTAAAAATGTAAATTAGAATTAAAGAGCAAACAATGGAATTCTTCCAATTTTTTAAAAATTGCTATACAAATTGCTAATCAGCATCTAGCGTCATGTTAGTTAATTTGTTCAATAAGAGCAAAAAGAGATAAAGGCCCCGAAAATGGAGATAGGCAATCAGCCTGGTGAAATCAATTGTGTGCAAAATGTCAGAAAGACCTTGACCTTCTAGGACATACTTCCAAATATTCCACTGAGGATTTGAGTTAAGGATCTTTATTCCAAATCTGGAGGTGTGGACTGGACGTACAAGAGACCCACCTCTATGGTATGAGTCAGAGGCAAAATGGGCAGGAATGAGCAAGAATGCTGAGTAAGTCCCCTTTCAACATAGAGCCCACATTCTAGTGGTGGGAACAGCCAACCAACAAGTAAATAAATCAGCAAGACAAATCCAGAGTGTTCAGTGCTATGAGGAAGATACAGGAAGATGCTGCAAGGCAGTTGTGCCCCCAGTATCCATTATTTCCTTCACTATTAGCAGAACCCCAATTTTGTTGGGGCAACATTTTCCAGGCTCCTTTATAGCTAATGATACCCATGCAATTGTGCCCATGTCATACAACCCAGACAATGAGGTGCCACCAGAAGTCAGGACAGAGACTTAGCAGCTTTTGTCTTTGCCCTTTGAACTTCACGTTTCTTCCTTGTTCCTGCTGGAAAGGTGAAGCCATCCTGTGACCAAGAGAACAAAGGCCATGCGCTAGGAACAGTAGAGAAGGGCAGATGCTGATAGAGAACACTGTGGTCCCCCTGAAGGGCCCGTTTCCAGGTTTCTTGTGAGGTGAGAGAAACAAAATCCCCAATCTCGGTCAAGCCATGGCTCTCTCAAGTTCCCTTTACTCCTAAGGTAAGGCGAGTCTACCTGACACAAGTCCCTATCTCCACCCCATCTGTGCACTCCCCACATGGGAGACTGGCAGAGATGCACATGGGCAGTGGAAACTGGGTGCTCAGAGCCTTTGTCCAGTACACCTGACCCTCCCGCTCCTGCTAAAATGCTTGGATGGCTCCCGATGCCATCAAGATGGAGCTGAGCTCCTGACCTCCCAGGGCCATCTCCCAGCCCCCTCCACGCTAAACACTACATTCCTGGTGGGGCCCTGAGACCCCATCACACGGAACCAAATGCCCTTTCACTGCCATGTGCCATATGCAGTCAGGCCTCCGGGGAAAGCAGGCACTGGGCCGACTTCTCAGCCATCACCAGCCCCGTCTTAAGAGCTGACTGAGCCACAGGCCTCGTCTGCCATAGAGAGGAAAGGCCCAGCCCCTCAGCCGACACACTGAGCACCGCTGTGCATCAGGCACAGGACTCAAAAGCGAGTGAGGCAAGGTCTTCAGATGGCAGATGTACACGCACAGGCACCGGGAGGGATGCGTGGAAATTGCTGAGGGTATCACAGCGCTGAAGAGCTCAGGCCTCTGACCTGCCTGCAGTGGAGTCGGAAGCGTGGGCACACTTTCTGGAAGAGGGGAGCCTAAGTAGGGTCTTAGCGAGGAGCTGGGCAAAAATCCTCCATGAGGACAGGCCTGAGGAGGGAGTGGGGGAGAGCGTTAGGTTGCAGAGATGCAGGGACAGTGATGAAAAGTCAGAGGGAGGCAAGCAGGGAGGGAAAGAGAGAGAGAGGGAAGTCAGCAGGGGCCAGACCATAGGATGGCCTAGAAGCCACTGTCAAAAATATATGGTCTCCAACCCATGGGCAACAGGGAGCCACGGAAGTATTTTTAGCAGCGAGTGATGGACTCCGGTCTGCATTTTAGACAGAGCTCTCTGAAGGGTGCATTGGAGGAGGACACGGAGGACACAGCTGGACATGGGCAGGCAGGTCGGGAATCCACAGCGATCTATTGGGCCTGAGAGGAAGGAGGGTAAAGGAGCAGTCTGAGACCGCCAGGTGGAGGTCTGTCTCAGAGGGGTCAGGGGGCCTCCTGTGCTGCTAAGCGGCCGCGGCTGTGAACATCGATGGAGCAGCCATCCTCCTCCTCCTCCTCCCCCTCTCTTCCCATTTCACTAGAGTGTGAGGTTCTCCAAGTGACGAAAATAACAGAGTTCACATCACATCGCACATCTCCTAGTTCTCAGTAAGCAAGTTCAGTGACAAATGGTGTCCTTGCCTTCGAGTTCCCATTAAACTTTCATAACATCAAACAATTAAAATACTCTCCTTGATTTAAGTCAGTGCTGTCTTCAGAAACAGTGCAGCGAAATAAAATATTCAGCGGCTCCTTGGTCTTCACACATATATTTGACAATATGCTTCCTGTTCTGTCTGATATCAATGCAATAATGCTAGAGTCAGGCTTCCAAAAATGTGTGTTTTTCATGGGAACAAATAATGATAATATAAGAAAGCCCTTCTTTTCTATGAGGCCACAACTGATGAAGCCGAGCTCTGGTAATGAGGAGGCAGCATGTTTATGCGGCTGTTCTGCCTTTATTAGTGTGGAAGGTGATGGTGACAGGAGCTGTAAGCCAATTCATCGAGCTTGTAAATTTACCAATGACTTGCAAGACTAACAGTAAAAAGGAAATGTATTTTCTCCTGCCTATATGTTTTGCATGCTCTTTATTGCCCCTGAGCACCCAGAGCCCATGCCCACCTAACCCCGACCTGCAAGCCCAGCAGAGGGGAGTGAAACCTTGTTAGAACTGAAGAAATTCGGTCCAGACCTGCCCTGTGCAATGCGGCAGCCTCCAGACACACATGGCTATTGCTCACTCACACTGAGGCTGGACTGAATTGAAGAATGCTACAAAGGTACTGAAGGCATGGTACCAAAAAGGAATGCAAACTAGCTCATTAATATCTCTCTATTTTTTGCACATTGAAATAATATTGTGGATATACTAAGTTAAATAAATTATATCAAAATTAATTGCACCTTTTCAAATGTGGCTACTGGAGATTTTTAAGGTAAGATGTAGCTCAAATTATATTTATACTAGAGGCTCAGTGCATGAATTCCTGCATGGGTGGGATCCCTCAGCCTGGCCGGCGATCAAGGCTGGGGAGGTTGGCCAGGGGGTGAGGGGAGCAGGGGAAAGGCCATGGGACGTTGGCCAGCAGGGGTGGAAGAGGGATCCACAGGAAGTTGGCCAGTGGGGGGGAAGGGCCACGGGAGGTTGGCTATGGGAGCACACTGACCACCAAGGGGCAGCAACTGCATTGACCGTCTGCCCCTGGTGGTTAGTGCGCATCATAGTGACTGGTCGTTCTGGTCGTTCGGTAGTAATGGTCACTTAGGCTTTTTTATATATAGATCACACTGCAGTCTAGACCAGAGAATCCACAGAATTCACTCAAAAGGCAGCTGTCAAGGATGAGTTGGCAGGGGAAGCCCATCTCTGTGGACCTCTAACAACTCATTAGACATTGGCCAACCAGGGGACAGAGCTGTCATGAAGTCCAAGGACAACCCCCCGGTCTCTCACCCCCAGACCTCAAGCTGGCATCGTTTCCCTGTGCACTGAGGTGCATCGAGGTGAAGGAAATAAACTGCAATAACAATTTTTATAATGAGCTGATTTTGCTGTTGCTCATTAGTAGCTACGAGCTAAATTAATCTAAGCTGATTGTCCCCTAATTGGAGAGGGACATAAATCCAGGTGAATATGCCGTTATGGATGACACCTTGATCCCGAACAACCTCACCCTTCTGCATTCACAATGCTCTACACGGAGGAGAAGCCAGCTTCCAGTAATTACAGTAAAAATGATGATTATTGACCAAGGACATTATAACGGATGGCAATGTGCTAGGTCAGAACGTATTTTCTCAGTAAGGACATCGATCAAGTCACCGAGTTAATATGTTAAAGCCTGATTGTAATGACTCAGGAAATTGCCAATTGTGATTCAAGTTAAGAATATAAGCCACTTATGCCAATACATTTATAGCGCAATAATGATTTATCATTCCTCCCCAAGCACAGCAAAAAAAATTTTAAAGGCTCCTATGGACATATGGTTTCCGCATACACATACATGTAACTGACTTTCTTTACCCAAAGTTTCACCCATGAAGACAGATATTGTTCAGGGAGCGAGACAGAGGAGGCATTGAAACGGAGGCTGATTTTAGACTTCCCATCTTGGCAGGTGAGGCAAGTGATACCCATACCTGAACTTTACTAATTCTGTTCACAGTTAAGAACATTTACTTATAAAACTAAACCTTTGTAAGGTAAAAACTGCCACAAATTTGGAGATCAAGCACATAACTCACCCCAACTGAACAGTAGAATGGCCTGTCAGTATCTAAGCATCTCCTCCAAGCCAAGCCATTCTCTCTTTCCTCCCTCGTAAATGGCGGGCAACGACTCAGATGAGCTACATTTGGCCAGAATGAGAAGGATCAGATTCTATTTGAAATCAATTTTGTCGTGATCAAGGGAGAGCTCCAGTCACACGCTACACTGAGCACTGGGTAGAGGCTCAGCTGGAATGCTTCCCTGACTTACACACGTTTTTTGGAAGAGTAATACATGTTCCAGGTGCAAATATTATAAAAGACATAAGACATGTATGTATAATACATACATATATATGCACATATATGTATATGTATACACAATAAATATACATGCATATATGTATATATATATATTATATATATGTATATACCCTCTATGTCTCCTTTTCTCCCCATACCCCAGAAAGGTAACTAACTTTTATTAGGGTCTTGTGCATTCTTTCAGTTTCTTGTGCTTATATGACACCGTCCTCAGGAGGACCAACATCTAATGGATTGTTAGAGGTGCACCGAGATGGGCTTCCCCGCCACCTCATCCTTGACGGCTGCCTTTTGAGTGAATCCTGTGGTCCAGACCACTGTCAGACATAAATACAGTTCGAGCCACCTCTGTAACTTAAAACGTAAACATACAGTCTTATTTTTTTCTTCCCTTTTTTCACAAAAGTAGTCTAGTGCACATACCAGAGTGACTTTGCTTTTTACATTTAGTATCCTGGAAATTTCTTCATATCAGTACATAGAAAGTGTCAGCATTTCTTTAAACTGCTGCATTGATGTCATTATGGAGTTAATTAACCAGGGACTTCTGAAACAGCAATGCCAGAATCCATATAAAATAATTATCTTCCCTCCCTTCCACCCTCGCTTCTCTTTTCTTCATCCACTCATCCACTCCACAAACATTCACTGTGTGTCCATCTGTGCAGGTGCTGCACTGAGCTGCCCCAGGGGAGTGTAAGGGTTACGTCACATTGGCCCATCACAGGTCAGCAGAGGGAGGAGGAGAGAGTTACACGTGAAGATGGAGAGCAAATCACTCACAACCCACACTGGTTGTAATTGTAGGTACTGATGGGAGAACATTCAATCTCGAGTTTGACTAGACGATTTCCCATCTACTTGGCCTTGGACAAGCCGCCAGCACTGACATTATATATCCTATGCCTGGGAAATATGTAGAGAAATATTCAGATAAGGAAATGACGATCATCTGTAGTACCTTCTATTCTCCAAAATACCCTTGATCATTTTTAGGTAGTTTCCCTGAAATGGATCCCCACCGCCTCCTCCGGACACCCACCCACAGCCTGAGGTGGTATTCCATATTCTGGCCCATTCCAGGCACCCACCTGCTAACAAAGCCTGTGCAGAACCCACTGCTCATTCCCTAGAGACCAGCCATCTGCTGAGAAGCTCTGACTTAGCCAAACACTGTGCCACCTCCTTGGAGTCTCCCCCTCAACCCCAGCACAAGGCGTACATCTTGCTGAGGAGGCCTGTACAGAGAACCAGTGATAATGACACTGAAGATGCCACTCCCCAGGAATGCCTGGTGAGCAGGAGTGGGCATAGGAGTGAGCATCTGTAGGCTGGTCTGGCCGCAGGAAATAGAAACAACGGCACAGGT
This sequence comes from Myotis yumanensis, assembly GCF_028538775.1. Taxonomy (NCBI): domain Eukaryota; kingdom Metazoa; phylum Chordata; class Mammalia; order Chiroptera; family Vespertilionidae; genus Myotis; species Myotis yumanensis. The sequence goes on from NW_027223759.1 coordinate 79,246,742, forward strand.
AACACAGGCGCCTGGGAGGACCAGTGGGAGGGAGGCAACAGTAGCTCGATATTCAATAACACTTAGTGAGGGTACATGATGTGCCAGGCACTGTTTTAGCTGCAGGGGCTACAGCAGTGGCAGTCCTAGCCCTTGGGAGGTTACATTCTAGTTGGAGAGATCGTCAGTCAATCAATAAATAAAAGAAGAGCTCTGCTAAGTGGCAGCTGGTGAGCAGCTCCCATCCGCTCGCCCACTGCCCACAGGCAGTCACTGTGGCCAGGTGACAGTCACAGAAGGAGGAACAGCAGGCTGGAAGGCACCTTGGGACATATGTGGTAGAGACCTCAGCAGAACATCGCCTTCAATGGTGGCCTCCCAAAGTCACATGGCAGGTTAATATCAGAACAACCAGGGCTGGTCCCTGCCACCAAGCAGTGAGTGAATGACCTTGATGGGAGAATGACCTCCACAGCCGCTCCTGTTTATGGAAGATGTTTTGGGGGCTCGACTTTTCATTTTGCATTTCTCTGTAAGAATGTCCAAGCAGCCAGAGCTAGCCATACTGCCCTGCAGGGCTGGGGATGCAAGGGGCCATGGGAGATAGAGAAGGAGCATTAAGATTGTTATACAAGGACTCAGAGAGAAAGAAAGAGTTGTTTGGGTTTTGTTTTGTGTGTTTTTTCACCAAAATAGGATTTCTATGTTTTCTGTTGAGACATTAATCTCGACTGCCAGATACTGTCAAGGAACAAAGACTTCTCTAAATTTCTCTGGCATTTATTTACTAGATCCAGAACTCAGCCTAGAGAGTGAGGTCATCGGCTCTTCCCTGTGTAGAGGGGATGCCATTCACGAGTGCCTGCTAGGGGGAGGCTGTGGGAGCCTGCAAAGCCGAGGCCTGTCCCTGGGGGTCAGGGACTGTGAGAGGCACAGTGGTGGGGAGCCAGGAGGAAGAAATGGGGTGGGTATCAAAGACCTAGAGCCACACCTCGCGGAGGGGTCAAGTGGGAGGGATGTAGACACATTCAACTGAGTGTGGGGGAGTCTGTACCCATCCAAACTGTCACTTTCTCCAGACACGCAGTGAGAGAACCTCCACCAGAGAGAGGTGGAATGCATGTCCCCTTGCTTCAAGGGTATAGTGACTTGCTTGGCCAGTGCAGCCAGAGCTGCTGACTTCTGAGGCCGAGTCATAGGAAGTACTACAGGTCCTACCTGGGACTTTTGGAATGCTGGCTTCTAGATGCTTCTGCCTGGAGCCCAGCCATAGGCCACATGGAGGCCACAGTTGGCTACAGCCAGGGGACTGAGCCACCTTGGACAGAATAAGTCCCACTGAAACCCTGGTGAGTGCAACCCCTGCTGACTTCATGTGGAGCAGAACAACCTGGCTGAGCCCAGCCAACCCACAGCATCACGAGAGATAATGAAATGGTGGTTGTTTGAAGCCATTATGATTTAAGGTGGTTCGTTACATACTAGTAACAATAAATGACAAAAATATTAATTGGCATGTCTAAGTTTCTAGCCATCCAGGGGGATACAAAAGAAGAAATGCATGCATGTATGACCCATACATAGATGAATATATGTGAGTAGTTTATACGTATACATTAGAGAGAAACAGCAAGCCCCTCAGTGCAGGGCACAGTGTACGACAGTGTTCTCTGCGGTCACTCTGGGCCAGGCACTAGCAGGTACTTTGTAATCACAACTTCACTCAGTCCTCACAACAACCGTGATAGGTGAAAGCTACTGTTAACTCCAGAGCACAGATGAGGTCACCAAGGCTCAGAGAGGTCATGTCACTCGCCTAAGGTCACACAGCTGATAAACAGCAGAGATTGCGATCTAAACTGGAGTCCTCAACTTCTGCTCTGCCTGAGGTAGTTTCACAAAGACAAACCATGATTACCCAGGACAGCCAGAACACATCCATCTGGAAAGAACTAGGGGTGTGAGAGGACATTAGAGTGTGCCAGAAAGGAGAGAGCCATGCCCACCCTTAGCCTTACGGGTGCCCTTGTCTCTGTACAAGTATGTCTTCCAGAATCCCTTCCATCTTCCCCGCTGCTGGGTGGGGCAGTGTGCTGAGCCAGCCCCAGGAAACCGAGGCCTATTCTCCCAGCAAATGGTTCACTACTTATTCTAATATCTGTATGCTTTCCATTTCCTCACAGCTCAGCTGCTCCCATAAAGTTCACATGTGCAGAACCACAGAGGCGAGAATGAAGAAATACAAGCCACACACCATGAGCAGTCAGCCATGAGTCAGTGTGCTTTGTTGTAAGCACACAGCACAATGGGTCATGAGTCTGGAGCCGGATAGGCTGAATTTGAGTCATCACTTTGCTTGGGCCGTTATACCTCGGTTTCCACATCTGTAAAATCGGTATGGATTACTAATGCTTCCTGCCTCACAGAGTGGGTGGGAGGGTTAAACAGGGAATGCTAAGACACGTTTGATTAATGATGCCAGGCACATAAATAGTAAGCACTTTGCTTTGTGCTTGCTGTTAATAGCTAAGACAGCAATTGACCCCTGACCCTAATGCGCTACTTTAGGGAAAATTAATCCCCATCACCACCCCACATGTAACACTGCTGTGGTTGGCCCGTCCACAAGCTTGTCAGAGGAGTCCTGCTTCAGCGCTTCCCCTTCTGACCTGTGATCTTAACAAACGCCTCCAGAATTTCACACTATTTTGTCATTTTGTTTAGAATACCATGCAGAACTGGTTTTAAGCGTAAAATATTTCATTCATATCAGCACTAAAGAATGCATTATAAATTTTATTTTTAATTATATTTAATAATATTCATAATATATAGTTAAATGTGTACATATTTCCATTTACCAAATGATGCACACAATTTAATTGACTCTAGATTAATTATGTAAGAAAAATATGATATGCTGACAATAAATTTAAAAGTGTTATAATATATCAGGTTTGGTTCGGGGACTGAATAGATATTAAAATGTGCTGCCATATCTGAAACGGACAAGCCTGCTTTCACAATGCAACGTGGGGGATTCTTACACTGTGCCCGGCAAAAGGACACTCATTAATTTTTAGAATTTTGTGTTTTCCTTTTATATGATGAGATAAAGAAGCTTTATTTTTTAGGTTTTTTAAAAAGCATATCTGCAGACAACACATTTTGGGGTAAAGAAACTCTTTACTCTGAACAAAGGAAAAGCTAAATTGGACATAATCATCACTCTATTTTCTCTTTCGCACAATGGCTTTTGGAGTCGGGAGCTACTCCCACTATCTCTTTTGCGCACTCGTGAGGAGCAAATGAATGCAATGTACGACCAGATAAAGATCATCTTGAGGCACATTTGAAGAATTATCACCATGTTTATGCTCTTCATTCATTTCATATATTTCAACATCAATGTTCCTTAGCCATTTTATCACATCTATTTGTGGTAGTAAAGAAAATACAATGAAACCAAGAACAAAAAGAATTTAGCACTGTAGCTCAGCCTAAGCCACCATCACGGCTAACCTGCAAGGAGTCACGCAACCTGTCGAGACTGTGTGTGCAAACAGCTTGGCCACGAGTCTATTCATGCGATCCACACTGATGGCCCTGGGACCTCTCAGTCATAGATGGGGGATATATGGATTTTTACAAATTAAAGTTACTCGTTGGGAAACACCTCTCTCCTACCCAGTCTGGCGCCCCTCCTCCCGCCGATGCAGACAGCCCCCTGAGAGCCTCTCCCACCAGCCACACACACAGGCCCCTTTCCTCTGCGCATGGTCCAGCATTTTCCATCTGCAAGCTTCAGGACCTGGGCACAGGTCTACAGTCAGATAAGCCACGGCAGGGGACAGAGTCAGAGAGAGAGAGAGAACTAGTGGTGACAGCCACCTGCTGCACCACCCAGAGTGCCCGCTCCTCCTCAGCTTTCATCCCATGGAGACCTTCCATGCGCCCATGCTGTGAGGTAGGGATCACTATGCCTATGCACAGAAAGCAGCTAGAAAACTTGCTCAAGGTCATGACTACCCAAAAATTTTGTTTTCAAAGAATTATAAGGAATGAAAACATAATTACAATACAATGTAAATAAAATTCTTCAAATACTACTTACAAGCACATCTCCATGTCCAAATCTATTTGGTCACCAAGTTGAGACAATAGCAATCAGACAGGAGGGAACATACTGTGAGAGTGTGAGTGTATGTGTGCACATGAGTGTAAACATACATGGAGAGGTGCGTGTGCATGCACGTGTGTGTGTGTGTGTGTGTGTGTGTTTAAGTGTGTGTGATGTTTGGGGTTAGGTTGGCATTGGTTTTAGATGAAAAAATACAAAAAAAAAACCCAGCAAATTTATCAAGTGGTTATTTTTAGCTATAGAATAGGCTGTGGTTAGGGACATTATTGTGTTTTCTGTCTGACTTCTCTCCACTTTCTCTCTAGTGCACTTATATTATCTGAACAATCAGAAAGTTTGAGTTTTTTTGTAAAGCCAAGCAGCACATATTAAGGCTGCTCATTCCCCACGCCCCTTCACAGCGAGGTGAGAGTCGGCCTGCCTCCCCGGCTGACAGGCGGAGGGAAGAAATAGTGCTGGGGAGAAGATGGAGCGATCAGGAAAGATTTGGGAACCAGTTCCCTCTGGTTTCTCATCTCCCAGACCCTCCCCCGGAGTTTCTGACCTGCCTCCTCCCTGCCTCCATGTCTGCCTCCTCTCTCCTGGGAAGCCGAGGGGCCTGGGGATGCAATGGCTAATCCCTGCATCCTGCACACACTGCACCCAGGAGCTCTGGGCCCCATGGCCCAGCGAGTACGGATGGGTGGGCCGTGGGAACATAAGATGCGAGCAGGCAATTCTCATCCAGGCCATCTGTGACCCATCCTCCTTCAGCAGCATTTCTGTCTGAAATGGTGAACCCCTGGCCTCTCATTGACCCCCAGCAGCTGACAGCAGGTGGCAGCCCCAGGGCACATAAATATGATTTTTACTGCAAGTAACAACAAGTACTGTGTGTGCTTGGTCTCTGAGGCAAGCCCTTGTGACATGGGTTCGATTTAAATGTGCAAAAATGTTTGCGGACCAAATGGGTGGCTTCTGATCTTTGCAGCAGAAATCTACATTTTCTCCTTAAGAAACTTGCTAGAACCCTGACCATTCACCCTCCGAGTATTGCATAATATTATTCTTTAGTTATTCATTTGTTTCGCGTGTCTACATGTAAATGAAACTATTTTCCATTTGTGTACCTATTTATGAGCCTATCACATGAAAAAGCTGGACAGTATTTCACCAAATTTGGAGGTAGTCTCACTACGAATAGAGAGGCAGGCAGTGCACACACAGTTTCACTTTGGGGGACCCTTGGGGCACTTTGATTGTTTTCCTTTTATACCAAAAAAATGTTGTTTTGAGCATTTCAACAAACAAATGCAATAACTATATATATTTTTTTTAATTATGTTAGAATTTTATAGGTGTGACAGGGAGTCACCAAATGTTCATTAACTTTTTAAGTCATTGCTTTCATTCTATTTTATGTGGAAACAAAGAAAATGCACCCACAAAATGCCATTTTGAGAGCTAGCATTGAGAAGGACGAGGATCCTGCAGTCAGCACGGGAGGCGCACTATACGGGGCCAGTGGGAAAGACAGGCTCTTCCCTGGAGAGGGGAGGATTCTTGCAGGAAGACCAGGAAGCCCGCCAGGTAAGCAAGTAGTCCCTGGAGGGCGTCCAGCTCACGGCGCACTTGAGCACCCAAAAGACGGGCAGCCGCTGCCCAGAGATGCTGGAACCAGGGCCCAAGATGGAACCAACTGACACCAGTTGGGAATGGCTTGCTCTTTCCTCCACAGTTAAGAGAAGCCAAAGTTCCACTGAGGGGCAGTTTGTTGCCAATCAGTTGACCTAGAAAATGCATATTTAGCTGCCCTGGCAACAGGAAATGAGTGATGGTTTTAGACTCAGTTGCTAAAGAATCTTGCATCCATCTAATGTTAAAAAATAGACAGAACTGTCAACCGTAATTGAAGAGAGAGCTTAAATGATGCTGCTCTGATGATAAAGGCAGGCGGGAGCCTATTACTTGGAATACAGGACATTTTCCAGGTGAGAGCTGTGCATTTCACAGGGCGTAATTTAGAGAAATCTTATTACTATATTCCTGCCGAGCCCTTCAAACCACCCCTCTCTCTTTCAGATCTTTGCAGAGAGGACCTGTTCTCCTCAGTAACCGTCATTAGGGCAGACACTGGATGCGGGAGGTAAGGTCTGTCTGAGAGGCTCCCTGCTGAGCAGCTTCCTTCCTGGTGGCGGCAGGAATCTTTCATCTGCACTCCAGGCTCCAGGCCGAAGCAGACTAAGCAGAGTGTCAGAAAGAGCATTTCTCTGAAGTGGGAAATAATTATGACTCTTAATTAGTTATGACAATTACATAAAAGTCTTAAAGGATCCAACGTGCATCGTTTTACCTTTTGCATAATGATATGTGGGCAAGGAAAGTAAGGTTCCAGATTCCAGCGAAGGACACTCTGCTCTCCACCTGGGGTGATTTAAGAAGAGCTCTGGCCTGGTGTTTGAGCATCATCCCGTGCAGCAAAAAGTTGCTGGTTCAATTCCCGGTGGGGGGCATGCAGGTGGACGCATGCAGGAAGCAGCGGATCTCTCTCTATCTCTCTCTCTCTCTCTAAAATCAATAAAAACACATTTTTTAAAAAAAGAGTTCTCTTTGAAGGTGGCAATAGTCACATGGGTTCTTAAAATCTACTTCCAGCCTGGCTGATATTGCTCAGTGGTTGAACATCGACCTATGAACCAAGAGGTCATGGTTCAATTCCCTCTTAGAGCACATGCCTGAATTGCGAGCTCGATCCCCAGGAGGAGGTATGCAGAAGGCAGCCAACCAATGATTCTCTCATCATTGATGTTTCTATCTCTCTCTCCCTCTCTGAAATCAATAAAAACATATATTTTTTAAAAAATTATCTTTCAGTTCCCCACACCTTTTCCTTTGGGTCCCTCCCATCTAACCAGAACTCACTCTTTCTCTCACATTCATCCTACAAAGAACAGGCAATAGGTGAGTGAAGAGGGGAGAGAAAGACTTCAGAGGAAAGAAGGGCCCGAGACAATATCAAGAAAATTTCCACTTGCTTGAGGTTGTCTACTTCAGGAGCCACATAATGGTTATTTGGAATTTATATGCAACTGAGATGTTGGCCCTGTGATGACAACACTTTTAATGTGCAGCTATACACGGGTCTCTCCGTCTGACCACTCGTACAGCAGGATGTACTCCTCCGGAAAATCCCAGCAGTGAGCCCTGGCTGGTAAGACCAGCTGTGAGAGAAACTCATCACAGTGAGGCCATCATCCAACTATTGTTCCCGTCAGAATAGCAAATTTTCAACATGGCTGCATAGACATGAAGGTAAAACTCAGAAACCTAACAGATATTTTTAAATCAGTGGAAGTCAGTTCTTCCCCTCCTGCCTTTGACGTTACTGCTGCTCTTCTGTGTGCTATTCCACACCGTAGGAGCCCCCGTATTACTCGGATCCCGTAGAGCTGTCAGAGCTCCCTAATCTGATTCATCAAGGCTGCTAATGGCTCCTGGCACCGTGCTGGCGTGCTGGCCGTGTTGCCTCACTTTCAGGAGGCCAGACCCGCAGCCCAGTGCAAAGGCAGCCCAGCCACCCCAGGCAGAGTGCAGCTGACAAGCGCTCACATCAAATTTGCACATATTTGCACAGCATGTTGGAAATCACTTCTAATCTCAAACAGAGGTGGAGCTGGGGACAAGTAGAGAGAAAGCAAAAAGGGTTTGGTGGAGAGGATGCCAGAGCTGGGCAAGGACCTGGAACCTCCCTGCTGAGGGCAGCTACACTGGTGTAATTGCCTTGTTGATGATCACTAATAAAATTACCACCCAGGTATTTTTCAGGCTGCTGCCTTTGTTTTCAAGTAACTGATTTTATTTATTTATTTATTTGTTTATTTATTTATTTATTTATGTATTATTTTTGGACTTGTACTTCCTGCAGCAGCAAAGGGAGTTCTGATTAACACATTTTCCTGCTGGAGGCTAACATCTGTCTTCATGTGTCCAGATACACAACAAGTAATTGTGGGTTTCATAGAGGAAATTGACAGCACTGCACTCTGATACTGACCTGCCTGGCAGGGGAGACTGGGAAACACCCTTATTTTCTGAAATGAAGGGGTGTAAACCCAAATGTTTCAGCGAGGGGGGAAGTGGCCAGCAGACAGCATCCGGGCTCTGCCACACCCTGCCTTTTCATGAGCACTAATGGGGAATAATTATATTGCTCCTGCAGCGCAATAGCTGTGAGTCTCTGGAAGCGAGACTGGTTTCCCAGGCCTTCCCACAGGCTATTGTCTGGCAGTCATTGGGATGAAAACTGGAAGTCATTGCTGAAATGGCTCATTAAAAGAACCTTGGAAAAGAAGGTTGCTTTTTGAATTTTAAAGATAGTAATGAGTAACTCAGCGGGCTGTGCAGAGAGAGCCTTGTCCCTAAATTAATTTTCAGTGGCTAGGGACCCAAGAGGAGCAAAGTCTTTAAAGATAAGACAACAGAGCCTGGGAGGGGAGGGGATAGGTAGGGAGAGCAAGGAGGAGAGGGGAAGGGAGAGAAGGGGAGCATGGGAAGGGAGAGGAGAGGGGGGGAAGGGGGAGGGGAGGGGAGGGGAGGGGAGGGGAGGGGAGGGGAGGGCGGAGGGAGGGAAAGCACATTCTCTAGCCAGACACTGATAAACTTCTGCAAGACTGCTCCTCTAGAGGAACACTCACCAGCTGCTCCCTGGCAGGAAATTTTAAACTGTCAAGAAGTTCCATTTATTGCTGGCTGATGAGTCGGCAAGGAAGGTGTGCTGTGTGCGCATTAAGTGGAATTTCAACAGGGCCAGGCCTCCCTGCTCACACTGAGGTCAGCAAAGGCAGCAGATTGGAATGGGCAGGAAGGAGCATGCTTATTGTCCAGAAAGCAGGGCCAGGAAAGGCAGGTCACGGCAGCCAAGCAAGAGGGAACAGGTCCTGTCCTGTTCTGACCTGGCTGGAGATACCCCGACCCCGGGGCTTCCAACAGGTGGTCCATGAACTGACCTCTACAGGCTACAGCAGTCTTAATTCTAGCTGATGCCTCCTTCCCAGCATGGGTTGATCCAGAAGTCGGACCACCAGGCTCAGGGGCGACTGCCACTCTCAACTCTTTCTTGACAAAGATGAGACTTAATTGCACTACTTAGATCCTATTCCTCTTCAAGGCTGAACTGCCCCAAGTCTTCTATGAAGCTTCTAGAACATGCCAACACATATGATGATCTCTCCTTTCCGACATCCCTACACCTTGTCACCTGAACCATTTATGGTGACATGTGCTGTCTCTCCTTGTTATATCATTATTCTCTTCCTAGGGTCTGTGATTTGTCTCCAACAAGGCTAAAATCTGAAAACCCAACAGAGCTGTGAATTACCCCCTCCCATTACTTGTAATCTCAGCCTCTTCCCAATTTCACTTCTCTTAAATCTCAAAAATGAATTCCACACAGTTTCCTCTAGTTATAGTTACCAGCCCATCTTTCACATTATTGCTATGAAAGCTCACTTTGTTTCAAAAAAGTATTTAAAGAAACTTAGAAAAATGCATTCATGATAAGAAAAATATTAGAAATGTGGAAATTATAAAAAATGGAAAATAAAATGAGGAAAACTAAGCTAAAGCTAGGGGAATGTTGAATGAATTCACATAAAAACATGAGTCTGAATATATTGTATCATTTGCTAAACAGGATGTAAATTCAACCCCGTTTTCTGGCATCCGAAGTGTAAGGACAGAAAAAAGGCCTTTCCTTTTCTTTGCTGTGGCCTTCCACAATTTATGAGAAGTACGTGGTAATTAAACTCCAAGATTGCTAGCTCCTCTGATTCAAACAGCCTCTCTGTTCAAACTGAGGGACAAGATAAGCTACTCTCAAGGCCACTTTCTTGAATCCACCTCCCCCGTGCTTTTTCTACAACACAGGGATAGTTGGCACCAAGGAGTCTCTAGTTAGTAGAAAGTCCCCTTGAAATAAGCCTCTTCTGAACTTTCACAACTTTTGCTCTAAGCATGTTTTACAGACTTGGAAAAATACTGAGAAGACACCTCCCTAGGACACCTGCCCAACTGTCTCCTAAAAGGCAAACAGACTAACTTTTCAAGACAACCCCCCTGATGTCTGCTCAACTTCAGCCCCAAATTCCCCTCCCTTCCTTGTCACTTAGCAACAGCCAGGATTTAAAAGAGCAGGCCGCCATTTGTTTCTTACCCTGTATTGATTAGCAATGCACCAGCCCTTTCCCTTCATGGAAAGTAAAATAAACTTCCTCTCTACATGTCTTCTTTTAGTTGTGAATTCTTTCACAGCCCACACCACCGGCAAACCCTAACATGAAGAGAGGAGCAGAATCAGGGGGGAGCATGAAGCAGGGACAGTATAGTGTCTGTGATGAAAACAATTACACTGCTCAGGGAAATCAGGCTGGAATCAAAATCTGGGGGAAACTTCTCGTCTGGGTCCCTTAATGGGATCCCTGTGTGATGAAAAGAGCCCACAGTGAATAACAGGAATTAATGCCAACATAGTGCTAGTCACTACTTAGTGAGGGGGAAACAGACAGGAACAGATGGGAAAGATGCCTGTCTTCATGGACCTCGGGTTTTACTAGAAGAGAGGGACAATAAACATGTTCATGTCCTATTGGTTCAATAGAGAGACTGGGAGAGGGGTGCCTGAGATGCGATGTTGAGGGGAAGGTCTTCCTCAGAAGGACGTAGAGGCACTAGCCAGGTAAAGACTTGGACCACTTCTGTAACATCCCCTGTTCTGGCCAGAGAATCCAAAACCTGACTCAGGGAAAGCTACTTTATGAGGGCTTGTATCTTGTCCCACCTCTTCATGCCCCAGATTCTGGGAAGAATGGCCTACCATGCTTTCTCCATTCGCTCACCTCCCAGCGGCTCTCAGCCCCTGTACCCGCCTTCTCCCACCCCTCTCTAGAGGGGTGGGGCCAGTGTAGCCACACTGCCACTTAGAAACCCTTCAGTCTTTTTCGATAGGAAGTGTTGGTGCATTTGTTACTATTGATCATTCCTCGCTTGGAGTCCCTCCTTTGGCTTCTGTGACCCCTGTTTGGTCCTGGTTTCCCTCCTACCTCTTCAGCCACCCTTTCTCCATCAGTTCTGTAGCTTTGTCTTCTTTAATTTGCTTCTTAAATATTGACCTGCCCTGAATGCGGTCTTCTCACTCTACATCCTTTCCCCGACGCCCACGTCTGTATCTAGTTACCCCCTATACTGCTCTGTTAGCACTCAGACCTATGAGATCAAGGCACCTCCCACTCAACAAGTTCAAATGTTGCCTTTCCAACTTGGTTCCTCTCCCAAATTCCCTACATTCATGTGGCCACTGTCTACTTAAATGCCCAAATCAGAAACCTCACACTCATCCTTAACTACTCCTTCTCACTCTTTCCCATATCCAGTCTTGTTGATTCTACATCTACAAATGCCTCCAGTTTATTACTTTTTCTCCATACTCACTAATGACAATTAACTGAGTTCTTACTATTGTCTGGCACTATTCTAAGGGCTCTATACTTGGCATCTAATGTGTTATGAAAACTTTACAAGCACATGATGTAGCAAGCATTATTAGCCTCCACACTCCACAAGGGAGGGGAATGAGGCACAGAGAAGTTGTGTGACCTTCCCTAGGTCACTCAGCAAGGAAATGTGAAGCCAGAACTTGAATCCAGACAGTTTCTGACATCCTTCTGACACCACCATGGCTTTTTATCACTTCTCACCAAATGACTGCAATCACTTCCTCAGTAATCTCCTGCCTCCATTCCCACCCACTTCTCTGCACTGCTGCCCCAGTGTGATCTTTCAAAACCACGATCTGAGCTCACTGCCCCCAGCTTAAAATCCTTCCGTGGTCTCCACTGGCTTTCAAAATACTCTTTCAGTGAAGTCATTTCATGCCACTAGCCCACTTCTCCTCCCCTCTGACACACACACACACACACACACACACACACACACACACACACCTGTCTGTGCTAAGATCCCTGGGAAATACAAAATACAGCTCCTATTGCCAAGAAAATGTTGAATACGCAGGCAAACAAATGTACAAATGAAAAGTTAAACATAAAAAGTAAGCCCAAGATTTCAATTGAAAAAAGGTCACAAGGCAGGATAACTCAGTGGTGAAGAGGGCAGACTCTCAAAGCAGACATCTAACACACAGAGACTGTCTGTCCTAAAAGACGTTTTTCCATCTCTAACCGGCACTTGTGAATGGTCAGTTAAATTCTGACATTGTTTGAAAGATACTTTAATAATCCCATACTGTTTCAGTTCAATACTTTCAGCAAATGAATAGGCTTGGTTTGGCTCAAACTGGCAGCTAGATGTTACTGTTTTTGAAAAATCCTTGGTTCACTGTTCAGTTCACTGTGAGGAATAAAAGATTAATTTGGGGCTCAGGTTGGCTCAAGGTTTGCAGATTAGAGTAGTTCCTTCCAGCTGTGGTTCACCCTTGAGCTGGTACCCAGTTATGAATTCAGCTCTGGGGCCTGGTCTCCCTGGTCGTGGACGTCCACAGAGCCTTTCCAGCCACCCAGCCCTCACCGTTCATCTCCATTCCCTCCACCCCAGGTGATGAGCGGGAACGCCCAGCCCAGCAGTACCTCCTGGGGCTGGGGCCTACCAGCTTCTCCTTAGCTGAGGAGAGGTTACTTGGGCTTCTGTCTAGTATGAAGCAAACCCATCCACTCACTACCATGAGACCCACATTCCCTCACCTCTTGAGGCCTCTGCTCATGTCACCTTGCCTCTGGGGCCTCCCTTGAACATCCTTAAAATAGCCACCCTCCCCTCCTCCCACTCTTTCACTCTGTCCTTTTCCCTGCTCTATTCTTCTCTATAGCATTTGCCAGCAACTGGCCAACTCTATATTCTATTGGCTTTTGGTCTACCTCCTCTCGCCCCCACCGCCCCACCCCACTAGCCTGTCAGCTCCGTAAGATTGGGATATTTGTCTATATTTTTCACTGTACCCTGCCTGCCCGCCCCCCTCCCCCCCCCCCCCCCCCCACACACACACTGTCTGGAATAGTGCCTGGAATATAATGGAGATCTATTAAATATATGTTAAATATTGAGTAAACCTCTCAATCTAAATCCAGAGCTTCTGATTAGAAATCTCCAAGGCGAAGCAGGATTTGGCCTGAAAACTCTATTTCTTTATATTATAAAGGATATCTCATTCTTAGTGGGTTTTTCCTTGTAATAAATTCCTCCCCAACTCCCTTTCCATCTCCCTACTGTCCCCAGTGCTAGGATGAAGCAAAGAAAAGTAGATGTGTATTAACAGTCTGCCTCCTTCCCCTCCTGCCTTCCTCTTCCTCTCTCTTCTCTCTCTCTCTCTCACACCTTTGCACCCTCAGTGAGCTGAACTTTAGTGTAACAGCATGCCTTGCTGAGTGGGTCAGACAGCAGAAGAGAGTGGAGGTAAATAGGCAGCTACAAGCAAGGTGCCTAGAGGGCCACCTGCTGAGAAGTATAGCTCAGCACAGACTCTCATCAGAGCTAGCCCTCTGACTTCAAGCTGTTGGGCCTGGGCCCAAATGGAATTTGGGTCTGAGCCTCTTCTACCTTCTGAAGTATCTTTTCAGCTTCGAGTTACAGTTTAGGTTTACATTTGTACTAAAAACTGACAAGATACATAGCATTCCTCATATGACAGGATTTCTTGCATTGTAGTACACATGTACAAGAAAAGGGGCAGAGATTTGGTCCACCCAGTAACAGTACTCCTATTTCATGGTTACTGATCAATTAAATGTGCCCCCTTTTCCTGTCCACCACTTTCCCATGCCCACACAAGTTGTTTCCCTCGCCCAATACATGCAAGTCACAGCAATTAGCCACAGAGAAATTCATGGCGCTCTCTAAAATGCCCATGCAGGAACCCTCTGGGAAAATAAAGACTGTAACCACACAACCAAGAAAGTCCAGAAGAAGGGAGTAATTTGTTTACTTACCATTAATTTCCCTGCTGGTCCATATGGAACGCAAATAGCACATAAAAATGGGCTGATTTTTAAAACACTGTATCCCTTTTTTTTCTATAGTTTTATTACATTTGTCTCTGGTATTGCATTTTCCCTGGGCTGTGTCTAAGTATGAATATTTTTATATGTGACCTTGTTTAGATTTAGTGGGTTTCCTGAATCTGCTTACTTTCATCAATTTTGGAAGTCTCCGCAATGATATCTTTTAATGGTGCCTCTTTCCCAATATTCTCTTTTCTCCTTCGGAAATTTTCACTCTGTCCTCCATGACTCTTAGCTTCTCGTTTTTTTCTGTCTCTTTGCCTCTCTGAACTGCATTATGAACAATTTCTTTAAATTTATTTCAGATCACTAATCTTCTTTTCAGCTAGGTCTAATTGGCGGTTAAATCTGTTCAATGCAATAGTTAAACTTTAACTCATAATTTTCATCTCAAAAATTTTTATGTGGTCCTTTGTCAAGTCTGCCCGGCCGTATGAAACCTCGTGCTCCTTTCTTATTTTGTAAGTCACTTTGTTTCTCTAAACGTATTATTTTCTCATCTGTGCTTTATAGTGCCAACGTCTGCAATCCCTGAGGATGGATGTGCTGCAACTGTTTATTGTTTCTCAGGCTCTCACTCTGTGTTTTATAATTTGTTTTCAGAGTATAAGCTCATGTTCCCCCCAGAACATTATCTGTGAGAATTCCCTGAGGCTTCAGTTACAGGTGAATTTCTCCAGGGATTTGTTTCCTTCTGCCCAATGCCTGAGGCACAACCAACCCGGACTTCAACTTATAACTCCATTTTCTACCAAAGGTTCTTCGAACCACCCACACAGTGTGAGTTCAGGCTACAAACCTATGTGAGGCCATTCCCGTGCATGACCTCTTGTGGAAGAGTATCTCCCATTCGGAATCAAGGGTTGAGACAGCCAATGTTCTTTGCCATCCCTGGCGCTTATGTCTACCCCCTCCTTATGCTGAGGCTATGGCTCTTTGGGTCCTAATTTCATGTCGTTTGGGAAAGGCAGAGTCTCCTGTTGAATTCCCATTTTAGACAGACCAATTGGACTTCCCATTTGGGGCCCTCTTTGTCTGTTACCCATGGCTAGACAATCCAGTGGTCAAGTTCACCTCATCTGGCAAATGCCCACAAGGGGTCAGAGAACTTCTCTGATGCCCATTTTCATATAGTTTGTGGCCTCTAACGTTCTTATTTTTGCCAGTTCATCAATGCCTTTTGAAATATTTTAAAATGCTTTAGCCAGTATTTTTTTTACTTCTGAAAAATTGTAGTCATGGTTTCTAGTCTGCTGAGCAGCTGGATAAGGGAGACACAGAATTGTCTTTGCCGTGTAGCCCCAGGGACATGTTAACATCCCTCAGTTGGCCTTAGGCATGTTCACTGGAGTATGGGCCTCTGAAGCTGGCCACACGCCTGTAGCTAGAGCAACACACCAGTGCTCATGAGTGAAGGTGAAACTGCACTAAAAAATACACTTTTAGCTTTAGAGAGTTGCCTAAGGGACTGAAGATGGGTCATTAACCCAGGCAGGATCCAGGGCCTGCATTTTGTATTCAATTCCTTGGGGTTAAGTGTACGCTCCTGAGTGAAGATATTCCTATCAAGGTCAGGAAAAACTCCTACACTCTGATTCACCACCAACAGGAGAGCAGCTGATGAACTACTCGGATTCTCAGGACAGCACATTCCCAGCCACCTCTGATCTGAGAATCTTGCAGTAACCGCTATGCAAAGTGCACAGAAGCAGCCCTCAGCCACCGTGAGGTTTGTGCCGTCTGCCCTGGGAGAGAATGCAAGGCCAGAGCTCTCTATGGGTGCAGTTTGGAGTCTTTGGTGATATCTAGTGGGGAAAAGGGAAGAGAGCAACCCAGTCCTGAAGTAAAACAAGGCCAGCAATAGCTGTGGGTTAGATATCTTTTAATTAAAAACATATTTTTATTTATTTCAAAGAGAAAGGGAGAGGGAGAGAGATAGAAACATCAATGATGAGAGAGAATCACTGATCAGCTGCCTCTTGCATATCCCACACTGGGGATTGAGCCCGGATCCTGGGCATGTGCCCTCACCAGGAATTGAACCCTGACCTCCTGGTTTCTAGGTCAATACTCAACCACTGAGCCATGCTGGCTGAGCTAGATATCTTTTTGAGAGACATGTACCAGCCTGTTAGTGGGCTTTGGGGTAACACAAAAGACTACATCAATCATATAACTATGAGCCCAGAACTGCCTGTTGCAGCCTGACAATACAGATGGGCTGCTCTCATCACAACGTGGAAGACGCACAGCAGCACTCCATCCTTGTTAGTGCAAGAGAAACTAACAAGGAGGACCATCCAGCATGTGCTACGCCCCCACCAGCAAGCTAGATGAGGCAACAGGGATGGGACCCCGTGTGGGCCAGAACCATGGGATTCCACTAACGGATGACAGCTGACCTTGTACCTTGGCTGCTCCACTGTCCCATGCACACCCTGCCCTAAATGCCTAGTGCTGATCAGCCTGTGTCATAGCAACAAGAGTTGACACATCCCACATGCTACTTATGTGTCTACAATGGCTCTGACTACATTTAATCCTTACAACAACTCTATGTGGTTGTGTTATTTTATATTTAAAGAAATGGAGTCAAAAAGAACTTCAGAAACTTACTCAAGGTTACATACCTCATATGTGAAAGAAGTCATGTTCAAACTGGGGCAAGCTGGTTCCTTTGCTACACCGTGGAGCCATGCACCATGCCGAGATGTTCTTGCAGAACTAAATGCTGTATGTGAGATAACTCTGTGGGCTAAGTTACATACCCACTAAACACATGGTAAATATTCCCTTTTACAGGACATGTGGACAGGGTTCAATTCTGTTAAAGCAAGAGGAGAAATTGCATTCTTATAACTATTTTGACCCCCCACTGATAGGAAACTACTACTAATAAGGAATTTAGGGTAATAAAATAGGTAGCTTTGAAAACATATGTTCACTGGAACCCAAAAAGTAATAACAGTTTGGTGTCAAACTGTCAAACTATTGATGCACCCAAAGGTAACCTGACTTTCAGTTCAGTGTTTCCCTTAAACTTTGCCCTATTTCAGGGTCTATTTCAACCATTTTCTGTACATCACAACAGCTCAATGGCTCCTCTCAATATTTATAAAATGGTATTTATTTGCAGAGTTGCTTTGAGAAGTAAACACTGCATTGAAAATGTTCTGCCTCATATTTAACTCAATAATGACTGTAAGTGGAAGATAATCTTCCATGAGAGATATTCCATCAAAAAGGAATGAAATAAGTCAATGTTCTATTACTCCTCATATAAATCCATCCTATTATCTAATTGGTGCTCTGCTTCAAAATCTTCAGCCTGTTAAGTGTGAGTCTAATAAATGCTTGCTTTCGATTGTTAGTCATGCCTGAATTTTTCGATGACATCTGTTGTGTCTCCTCTACCATTATTACCTAATACTCTAATTAGAAAGGGGATTCTCAAAGGAGCGGAGAACCTCAATTTGTCCTCTAACAGGTGAAAAACTTAACTATTCAATGAAGGGGGCCAAACAATGACCTCAACACTTTTTCTCCTCATCATTGTGCCTCTTGGTTAACTATTAAAGACTTAACAAGATCAACAAAAAGAATTATCAAGAAAGTTGTTATATGCTAGTACTCTATAAGGAAATTCAGGCAGCCTCAATAAGAAATGGGTTTCCCAGTTTACCAAGAAAGAACTGTGGACAGCAACTTTCCAGCACAGGGAGTTTAGACTATGGGCTCCCTTTATCAACCTCCCCTCCTTCTCCATATTTAATGTTTGATGAAAAAAGAAAGAAAGAAACAAGGAAATCCAGAAAAATTTCTCCTCTAACCCAGGGGAAATCTGAGAACCATGAGAGGTAGTACAGCCAAATGGAAGGAAACTGGGTGTTGGTGGTGGACACACCTGGGTCCAAATGCCAGTTCTGCAGCTTCCTAGCTGTATATACTTATCCAACATCTCTGAGCCTCAATTCTCTCTTTAGTGCAATGGTATTTATTTGCAGAGTTGCTTTGAGAAGTGACATAAACACTGCACTGAAAATGTTCAGCCTTTAGCAAATGGAGCTGCCTTAGTATTATGATACTGGTGACTGACATCAAGTCTGTGATAGAGTTTGTTGACCACCAGTTAGCTGTAGGCTAACCTCCATATGCTCCCAGTACCGCCAATGCTTTCTACCCTCCCTCCCTTCCTCCTCCACCTCATACACCACACTGTCTATGCTTATTTTCCTACTGCTAGAGACCAGAATGACTTTGAACAAAGTCAACAGAAAGTGCATATTTAGAAACACACATTATATATTTAGTGGGAAGATTAATGCTGGCCAGAGTTATAAGTGCCTTATAACATTCTGAAGGGCCATTTGTCATGTGCACCCCATGCCTTTAAAAGTATATGCCGTTTGACATAGTCTATTTTAAGAGGTTTATGCTAAATAAACATTAATAGATACTTACAAACATTAAGTTATCACACTGCTTTCACAGCTTTTCTTAAGGACACCTTTGAGATAAGGGAATGCTATTAATCATTAAGCAGGGGATAATAGGTGTAAACCAATAGTGCAAAATGGAATGAACCTAAATGTCCAGCAGGGAGGACTTGTAAAATAAAAACTATGCAACCTTTAAAAAATATATTAAAACAGAAAATTTAGTCATCTGGCAAGACATACCCGAAATAGTAATTGAAAAAGCCAGGTTGCAAACTAATATGCACAGCATGGTCGCACCGAAAATGCACACACGCTCACATGCACAGACCACCAGTTAGCTGTAGGTGAACCTCCATATGCTCCCCGTACCGCCAGTGCTTCCTATCCTCCCTCCCTTCCTCCTCCACCTCATACGCCACACTATCTATGCTTATTTTCCACAACCCCTGTGGTACTGGACAGATGGCATGATGGTGACACTTGTTATTCCTGGGTGGCGAGAATTTGGGCCATTTTTATCCATCTAAATATTCTAAAACTTCTATAATAAACATGTATTCCACTTGCTAGTTCAAAAAATATTTATTTATAAAAAACAGTCAACATTGTTTTAAAACTTGTCTCAGAATATAACGTGTTCTCCAAAGCCTGAGGTGAATTTTCTAAGAATTTGAGCCTTTCAGGACTGAAATATTCATGCAACGTGTTAGACAAGCTCAACCTCACTCCAGCATTTGCCACCATTTGTCCACAAATATCAGTAATAAAAATTCTTTCAGACCTAGGAGACACAATGAAGCCCATAAAATTGCATCCCATTACAATCCCAGATTCTGGCCTTTGAAAATATACCCAAATGTCCTCCCCCTCTACCCCGGAATGGCAAGCATTAAGAAGACACTTTGCAATGCTCACATTGGTGATGAGGTTTGTTGACCAGTCCATGCAGGGGTAAAATCAGGCTATTTCATGGCTCTCCTTTTCCAGCCTCAACAGGATCCCCTGCTGTGGAGATGTAGTTGGGAATTACAAGTCTGCTCCTGCCACCACTCCGGGAACCGGGAGGTGGTGACCTTCTGAAGCACTGACACGCGTGCACTTGAAAGCCTCGGGTCCCTGTGAAATGCCTAAAGTGAAAAAATGAGCTCACACCTCTGAGGCTGCTCCCAGCTTAGGTGAATGAGATGCAGAGGGAAAAACGCAAGCGCACGTGACCATTTGACCAGCTTGGAAATAAAGTGTCTACTGAAAGGGAGGAGAAAAAAATTTAAGAGGGAAAAAGGGCATTTTTCAGTAAAGGAAGCCTCACACCTCCCTAATTTTCACAGCTCATGAGAACATTCAACCTTTTACTGAGGGATTCGGTGAAAGAATCCATCGGAGATCCACGTGCGACCCATGCTAATTTGAACCGTTAGGGATAAACCACTGAGCAAGGCCAACTGAGAAGCCAAAAGTGAAACATCTGGACAAGTGAAAGAAAATGTGAAACAAAACCGCTTCTAAGCGATCTTTAAAACAGAACAATCAGATCAGCTCCAGCACAAGCCCTCACAAGGCTGCAGTCAGAATTAATCCAACACCAAATTCTTCACCTCCCCAATAAGTCACTCCTTCTGGGCGGGCTCCATCACTTTCCTATTAGCACAGGTGGAAAACCTCCAAGGCAACGCTGGCTCCTACTCGCTCAATCCAGCATCCAGCAGGCGCCCAACCTTGCTGATTCTACCCTGAGAGCTGGCTCCCTGCCTCCTGTCCCTGTCCCATTACCACTTCTGAAGGCAAAGCCCTCTAAGCTGATGTTCCATTTCCTCTCCATTCCGGCCCCAATTCAACTCACACCACACTGCTACACCTGTATTCTTTCTTTTTTGTTGTGGTTAAAAATACATAATATGACATGTACCACTTTAACCATTTTTAGGGGTACAGTTCAGTATATTCACACTGCTGTGAAATCGATCTCCAGAAATTTTTCATCTAACAAATCTCAAATTCTATTCCCATTAAACGACTCCCTATTCTCCTTCCTCTCCACCCCTGACAACCACCACTCTCCTTCCTGTTTCCATGAATTTGACTACGTTAGATACCTCATATAAGTGGAGTCATGCAGTATTTGTCTTTTTGGGGAGTAGCCTGTTTTACTTAGTGTAATGTCCTCAAGGTTCTTCCATATTGTAGAATGTGACAGAATTTCCTTCCCTTTAAGGCTGAATTTGTCGACTGTATGTATATAACACATTCTGTTTACCCATTGATGGATATTTGGGTTGCTTCCACCTCTTGGCTATTGGGTAATGATCCTATAAACATGGGTGTACAGATATCTCTTCAAGGCCCTGTTTTCAATTCTTCTGGCTATATACCCAGAAGTGGTATTGCTGGACCATATGGGAATTCTATTTTTAAGATTTTGAGGAAGCGCCATAGCATTTTCCATACTGGTTGCATTATTTTACTTTCTCAACAGCAGTGCACAGAGTTCCAATTTCTCCACATCCTCACCAACACTTGTTATTTTCTATTGTTTCGATAGTAGCCATCCTCATGGGTGTGAGGCATTAACTGTGGTTTCGAGTTGCATTTCTCTGATGATTAGCAATGTTCAGCATTACATCTTTATTTTCATTCCTTCTCTCTGGTCAAACCCCTTCCCTTCTTAGAGGCTGCCTAACGAATAAAGTACAAACAAACCCACGCAAGGCCTTCCACAGCTGCACCACACCCATCTTACTTCCTGTGACCTCATTCTACAAATCTAACACACCAGCCACATTAAGTGCCTCATCATCTTCCAAACAAGTTCCATGCTTTCTCTTCCTCCTGCAAATATTTACTAGTATACTCAGATACCCTCTCCTCTAAGAACCCTACATCGCTTCAGCCCTCAGTGCTTGCTCTTATGGCATGCAGCACGTTTACCTTTCCTCTACTGATTTTTTCTTGAGTTTCATCTCACTTACTGAATGCAAAGTTCCTTAAGGACATAGGCTGAGTCCTGCTCAACCATCTACCTCCCACAGTGTCTGGAATACTGCGGGCCTTCAATAAATAATTATTGAAAAAAAGGACTCAACATTTTAATGTGTAATCAGCTGGTTAAGCCCATCAAAATGTCTACAATTTCAAATCAATAGTGCTGCTCTCATTTTTTTGTGTCTGAGGGGGGAGATGGGGATGAAGAAAGATATCAGTTTTTGTTTTTCAGCCATCCAGACTCATCCTAATTCTCCTGACCACATTAATCAACTTCCAACTAAAAAAAAAAAATATTTTGAATGCCAAGTACAGCCTACATCTAGTAATTGCACAGCCAGCCGGCTGTTGCATTTAACCTCCTAGTGGCTCCAAGCTGACATTTAAATATTCCGTCTTTCTTTCCAAATATTAACCACATACCGCTGGTCATTTGGGTCTGAAACAACGTTTGATGAAGCACATTTAAAATACAATTCTGGAAAAAAAATATTCAATTACTTCATTTTACTCACTAATGGCAGCCTCCCTCTCAAGTTCAATTAAACTCACTTGAAATTAGAATGCACGAGAATGCATTCCATTTAGATTTACTGGAAGATGTCGGGCACCCGTTAATTGGTCTTAAAGCAGCATAGCCATGAGGTCCTTCCCAACTGAGCTCTCCATCTTTGCCACGTTGCTGTTCTTGTTAGATAGCATTGATTGGGTAGCTCATCCAGTAGTAGGGGCCAACCAACGGTTATACAACACTCTGACCAATAAATTACAGGTAGATTTTAAATTATTTGTGTGCATCCTACAGAGAGCTTCAGCCTGGATCTAGCAATGGTCTGTGTTCTGTGGCCTGAAAATTCTCACTCGTTTAAATGAATGGACAACTTGGCCGGATAATTCAGCATTTACCAAGAACTCGCCCTGTGCCAGGCGCTATTCAAGATACTTCATTTATTCAGCAAGCCTTTATTAAATTCCTGCTATTTGCCAGGCATTTTTCCAGGATTTGGGATTCCCATTCACATATGCTATGATTCCTCTTCTCAAGGAATCTAGGAAATGTTTCAGACTTGTGCTTAGTGACTGCGAAACATAGTCTCCATGTTCCACAGTTTCTGGCTTTCTAAGAGTCACTAGTAAGAGTCACTATTAAGCAGAGTTCCAATTAACTCAGATTTTCTAGAATAGTCAGATTTCAAATCATTGGTTTATATCCAATTATGTATGAAACAGTGTATCAATTATTAATGTGGTTAGTGCAAAGGGGGCAGAATAAACAAAGATGTAGGTTATGGTCATTGTTTTAAATTTGTAAATATGTTGGGATTAACTCTCTATTTGGTAAATCATGGAATCAAATATTTTTATAAAGAGTGAGAATTCGGATTTGCCAGGCAGAAACCAAGATGGCGGCATAGGTTAACGCCGGAGTTTGCTGCCTCGAACAACCACTTCAAAAATACAACTAAAAGACGGAACGGACATCATCCAGAACCACAGGAAGGCTGGCTGAATGGAAGTTCTACAACTAGGAGGAACTGAGAATCAGAGGAGGCGCAGTGCTGAAGTAAAATACTAAGGTGCGGAGTACGCGAGGCGCAGGCTGGTGGCTGAGGGCGTGGTTGTCTGTTTCAATCCGGAGGGAGCCTCAGACTCAGAGCTCCAGATCCAGGCGAGTCTCTAGGGACCCAGACTCAAACGGGAGAAGCGGGACTGTCTGGCTACGGTCCCTCCGAGGTTTGCAGCTGTTGCTGGGACAGAGAGGCAGAGCCCCTGGGGACGGAATGAGAGCAGCCATAACTGCTCCCTCCTCCGCCCTGTTGATCCCGTGGGACCCGCCCAGCCCAAGCCCTGCACAGAGGCATTTGCCGGATAGCCTCAGGCAAAGGCTAAATTAGCACCTCCCTAGAGGACACAAGTTCTTCCACTGCAGACACAGCTGATTATCACAGCCAGTCGGCCTGGAGGTCAAATCCCTCTAGTATTAACTACAACAATCAAGGCTTAACTACAACAAGACTGCGCACAAAGACCACTAGGGGGTGTACCAAGAAAGCGTAAAAAATGCGGAGACAAAGAAACAGGACAAAACTATCAAGGGAGGATATTGAGTTCAGAACCACACTTTTGAGGTCTCTCAAGAGGCTTCAAGAGTCTGTCGATAAACTTGATGAGATGTACAGGAAATCTAATGAGACCCTCGATGGTGTGATAAAGGACCATCTAGGAAGTAAGCATATACTGACTGAAATAAAGAATATTATACAGACTCCCAACAGCAGACCAGAGGAGCGCAAGAATCAAGTCAAAGATTGGAAATGCGAAGAAGCGGGAAACACCCAACCGGAAAAGCAAAATGAAAAAAAAAACCAAAAATACGAAGATAGTATAAGGAGCCTCTGGGACAGCTTCAAACGTACCAACATCAGAATTATAGGGGTACCAGAAGATGAGAGAGAGCAAGATATTGAAAACCTATTTGAAGAAATAATGACAGAAAACTTCCCCTTCCTGGTGAAAGAAATAAACTTACAGGTCCAGGAAGCGCAGAGAACCCCAAACAAAAGGAATCCAAAGAGGACCACACCAAGACACATCATAATTAAAATGCCAAGAGCAAAAGACAAAGAGAGAATCTTAAAAGCAGCAAGAGAAAGAAACTCAGTTACCTACATGGGAATACCCATACAACTGTCAGCTGATTTCTCAACAGAAACTTTGCAGGCCAGAAGGGAGTGGCAAGAAATATTCAAAGTGATGAATAGTAAGAACCTACAACCAAGATTACTTTATCCAGCAAAGCTATCATTCAGAATTGAAGGTCAGATAAAGAGCTTCACAGATAAGGAAAAGCTAAAGGAGTTCATCACCACCAAACCAGTATTATATGAAATGCTGAAAGGTATCCTTTAAGAAGAGGAAGAAGAAAAAGGTAAAGATACAAATTATGAACAACAAATATGCATCTATCAACAAGTGAATCTAAGAATCAAGTGAATAAATAACCTGATGTACAGAAAAAAAAAAAAAAAGAGTGAGAATTCTAGCCCAGCTGGTATTGCTCAGTGGTTGAGCACTGACCCATAAACCAGGAGGTCACAGTTTGATTCCTGGTCAGGGCACATGCCCGGGTTGCTGGCTTGAGCCCCAGTGTGGGGCATGCAGGAGACAGCCGATCAATAATTCTCATCATCGATGTTTTTATCTCTCTCTTCCTCTCTGAAATCAACTTTTTAAAAAACCATGAAAACAAAACAGAAAAAGAGTGATAATTCTAAGTGGCCATTATGCCATAAATACTTTGTCTCAGAACAAAAGAAAATGAAAGGAGAAAGACAATTCACATATATTAATTACCTACACTGTATTATACTTGGTATTTTCTTTTACATCAGGATTTTATAAAGGGCCAAAAAGTAAATATACTAAGCTTTGTAGGCCATATCATCTCCATTAAAACTAGCCAATTCTGCCATTGTAGCATCAAAACAGCATAAACAAATGGGAGTGGCTATGTTCCAATAAAACTATTACAAAAAGAGATGATGAGCCAGATTTGGCCCTTGGCCGCGCTTGCTGAGTCTGCTTTACACCATCTCCTATCTGTCCTTTGCTCCTGCTAAATGCTCTCCCTGAGAGACCCTGCCCTGTGCCCTCATCTACACTGAGTGGCCAGATTATTATGACCACCCCAGCAGTACTTCATTGGGCCACCTTTTGCCTTCAATACTGCAGCGATTCTTCTTGGCATTGACTCCAGGAGATGTTGAAAGGTGATGCGAGGAATCTGACACCATGCCTGATGAATAGCAGTTCTCTGAGATTTGATGGTTGTGGAACCAGCTTTCTGATGGCTCTTTTAACTTCGTCCACAAATGCTCAATTGGATTGAGATCTGGTGATTGTGGGGGCCACCTAAGCAAGGTAAAGTCTCCCTCATGTTCTTGAAACAATACAAGCACTGTGGCATGGCGCATTGTCTTGTTGGAAGAAGCCATCTCCATTGGGATACGCCATCAACATGACAGGATGAACTTGATCAACAACAATACTTAGGTATGTTGTGCTATTCAGACGTTGTTCCACACGAATTAAAGGGCCCAAATCATGCCAGGAAAACACGCCCCAAACCATAACACTGCCCCCACCAGCTTGAAGGATTGTACTCATGCATGTGGGGTGTGTGCTTTCATGCTGTTTCTGCCAAATTCTCACTCTGCCATCTGCATGATGCAATTGGAAACGTGATTCATCGGACCACATGACTTATTTCCAATGCTCAACTGTCCAATCCTTGTGTTCCTGTGTGAATTGGAGACGTTGTATCTTGGTAACTGCAGACAGCAAAGGTGTTCAAACAGGCCTTCGGCTTCCATATCCCCTACGATGCAGTGTACGGCTAATTTGCCTACAAACGTCAGGTGATCATAATAATCTGGCCACTCAATGTATATACCTCTGCCTGTGCTGCAAAGGCCGGCTCAAGTCCTCCTCTCCCTCCTCTGATCCAAGGTTAGGAAATCTTCAAGAAAATAATAACTGGCTTTCCTATAGCACTGGTAGTCTTCAAAATGGTTTTCTCCCTTTCAGCAATCTTTCAAAGCAGGCAAGGCAGGTATTCCCACTGGGTTTATGAGAAACTGAAATGGAAAGTTGGAGGATCAGAGGCGGAACAGGGGGAGAAGGGACCTGAGAGGTGCAGGTTCTTCCCACCACATCCAGAATCAATCTCGCTCCCCCAGAGCTGCCAAGAGGCTGGCAGCAACAGCTGGGAAGGGCAGCAGTGAGTGCTCTGTGGAAAGGCACAGGCAGGCTCAGCCTCTCCCCTCCTTCTCCCCACAAATGGTTGTCCTAAGCCAGTGATGGCGAACCTTTTGAGCTCGGTGTGTCAGCATTTTGAAAAACCCTAACTTAACTCTGGTGCCGTGTCACATATAGGAATTTTTTGATATTTGCAACCATAGTAAAACAAAGACTTATATTTTTGATATTTATTTTATATATTTAAATGCCATTTAACAAAGAAAAATCAACCAAAAAAATGAGTTCGCGTGTCACCTCTGACACGCGTGTCATAGGTTCGCCATCACTGTCCTAAGGCATAACAGCACATCCTTCACAGGAAATTGATTTCTTTCCATGTGCTTGTCTTTGTTTGTGACATGATGGCCAGCTTGGTAAAGCGTCAGATGCTTCCCTTCCATGCCCCCTCGCTTCCTTTCCGCTACATTCTCAGTGCCCTGGGATTATGTTCCTCAATAAAACACATGGCACACACTTTGCCTCAGACTTTGTTTTCTTTGGATCTTGAGCTGAAAATCTGTGGGACCTGAGACCCTCAGTCTAAGACTTTGGAGTTGAAATGCCCACTGTTGGGAGAGAATTGTCCATGAGTCTCTTACAGAAGGCATGGCCCTGCTGGGGCAAAGAAAAGGGAGTCTGCCTTCTGCCAGCATCCATGAAACTGTGTCAGGCTAAGTTGTTGGCTCCAGACTAGAGTATAATCTTACTCTCCGTAGTTCTCAACACCCACCTGTCTGAAAAAAGAATGAGCCCATTGCCGGTGATGGCTGACTGTAGTAATCCCCGGTATACAGTGACGTCACAGTTAGCAAAGCTTTCGCCTTTGGTTGAGATGAGGTGTAGGTAAAGTACAAGACAGGGGAAGTCAAATGCTGTATCCTTGGATTGATAGGGGATAATGCCAACTAAAAAGGTGGTTGTGTGAATAGTTGTTTTGGAAGGCATTTGAGGCCTGGCAAAAAAAGGAATTAAATCCAGCCACCTAATTGCCACCTCTGGCATGACTCAAAAGTGTTAAGATTTCATGTCATTTTAAAAGAGACTCTCATCTCCTACAACTGCAGGACAGACTGTGCTGAAAATCAAGCCCAGGATGTGATTTTTACATATGGCATATTTGCAAAGGAAATTAAGTGTGCACCTCAAACTGTGTCCTGCATCAAAAACAGGTGCATGGCAAATGGCCTTTATTCTCCTCAGGACCTAATCCCCACTACCCTTCATGGCCTCTAGACCAACAACCAGGGCCAGGACACATCACAGTGTGAGCAGATATATACAGGCCCTATTCTGTGAAGTAACAGGCTACACACCAAAGGAATTAGGACTTTGTATTAAGTGCAAAAGTGAATCTTGAGAATGACAGACCACAGGGCAGAGTGGAAGGAGAGAGAAGGGACAGTGATTGATATGAGGGCACTCACCTCGGACTCAGGATTCAATGAGCTGATAATACACCTGAAGCCAATCCTAACACAACACTGAGCTGACTCCTAGGAACATGGGCACACTGAAGGCCTACAATAGGCTGCAGACATTGCAACTTCCCTGGCATAGTTCTGAGGCAGAAGACTCAGAGAGGCGGAACTGTTAAAATGGATTTACTGTGTAAAACTTGAGACTCCGCCATATGATTAAATTCTCTGGGAGAGCTCAAAGGGCACTTCCTTCAATAAGGCTACAGGAACTGTACTGATAAAGGGGCACAAAAAGCATTGAGATGTTTGATGGTGGCGGCCCTCTGTAGGCAGGAGGTGCCATGAATATGCTGCCATGGAACCAAGGTCCCTGATATAAAGGGATGTTGGGATCCCAGAAAAGGCAAAGGCCAGAAAACAGCATTTGACATGATAGGCGAGTGAACACAGCTACCACAAAGTGCAGCAAGGGTGAAGTAGCATTTGGGATGGTGTTGGGCAATAGATAATGGTGTTCCAAGGGGCAAGCTGGGTAGTTTAACTAGGGTGTCATTTGATTTGTATAATCTCACACACACACACACACACACACGCTGATATACACAACAGCTGAACAAAAGGTCACCTCAACCACAATGGAAAGTCATAGTTGTCTGTTTTCCAGATTTAAGTCAGTTCACAGACCCAAAGCTCCATACCCAATGTATATATGAGCAAAGTCCTCCAGTTTCTTTGATGTATAGTCTATTACTTCCTAGAATAGGGCTTGCTTATCCCTGCTCACACTGCGGTGAGTCCTGGCTCTGATTATTGGCCTGGCGGCCACTAGAGGCAGAAGGAAGCAGGTTGAAGAGGAGGCTAGGTCTCCTTGAGGAAGAATTCTGCAACGCCAGTGTAAGTATGCACAAAATATACCTCGTTCTTCTCCCGAAGGAACTTCTGATCCTTTTCCAAGGTAACTCAGCCTTTGAGAAAGGGGAAAATCCAGAAACTTCAAAAACTGTTCAATATGGGGTGTGAGCTGACACTAATACCAAAGGATCTAAAAATGGCACCATGCCCCTCTCTGCTCAGAGTAAAGGCTTACTGAAGCCACGCGATAAGCACCTAATGAGCCCACCGATGAGCACTGGGGTTATTTCCTCAGTCACTAGGTGCGTAATTCAGATAGATACCCCGGATCCTCACATTTGCTGCCTCACTTGTGCAGTAAGAGCCATTATGGTAATGCCGGCCACATACAGTCCCCTGAAACTGCCCCCCTTTGCCAAGATAACACATACTGCATTCCTAAAGGAGCTGAAATGGTTAATGCCACAATTAAGACTTTAAAAAGGCAGGGATAGAGGTCCACACCATATCTCCCAATTCACCTGACTGGCCTCTGTAGGATCCAGGTTTATCACGGTAGAGGGACCATACGCTACTGTAAAAGTAACCAACCACTAGCCCCGATAGCAACAGATACCTTTACAAAAACAGATCAGCGTGGACTCCAGTACTTACTGAATAGATGAATGCTTTTATTCTTTCGATATCCATTAGAGACAGAATCAAAAGTAATTTTAACCACAGTGCACCTTTACTGTAATGGCTTTAGGGCTCTGTTAATTCTCTTGTTGTAATCTAGACCTCAGGGAACTTGACATTCTGCGTACTATCTTGACATCCTGCAGCACAACACTCTGGTCCATTATTTCGGTGACACCCTACTCATTGCCTGAAGGGTGGGAAGTAGCAGGTACTTTAGAGATTCCAACAAGAGGATACACACATGTTGGAATATGGAGATAAACTCCACAAATACTTGAGGTCTGCCAAATCAGTAACATTTCTAGAGCTTCTAATAACTGGACATCCCTCCAAAGTAAAGAAGAAATAGTTGCAACTTGTACACCTGCTACTAGGAGAGCAGCACAGGACTTAGAATTCTTTGGATGTTAATGTAACTTTTAGCACACTTGGAAAAACTCTTCAAATTTATTTATCAAAAGGCTGCCAGAGGAAGAGAAGACTTTGCAGTAGGTTCAGGCTATGGCACAAGCTGCTCCACCACCTGAACTGTATGTTACAGCAAGCTGGATGGTGCTGGAGGGATCCATGGTAGATGAAAATTCTGGGCCAGTTCCAAGATCAGATTAGTAGTGTAGAATTAGAGATTTCTTAAGCAAGGCTATGTCCTCTGCAGAAGTGAACTATCTGTTTGAAAAATAGCTCCTTGTGTGCTACTGGGCCTTTGATGAAACTAATATCTGAATTTAAAACACCTAGTGAGCTCAGCCTTCCTATATCCATAGAGTTTAAGCCCAAGCTAGTGTAGTAGATATCCTCCTTATAGGTTAAAGTGGTGCCTTTGGTACCAGATTCAAGCAAACCTAGCAAGCGCAAGTAAATCGCATGAAAATATAAATTTCATGGTCAGGTGACTACCATGTCACTTACATCTGTGGTACCAACATGTTTTTCCCAATCCGTGTCTATGGCCTCATGGGGGACTCCTATGATCCATTGGTGCCTGGGTGACAGGTGCATGAAGAAAGTCAGGGTGAGGAATTAGGAGGCTACGGGTTAAATCATCATTTAAAGCCAAATGCTGATACCACCTCTAGGAGGCCTTCCCTTGCCCCCTCTGTCTCCTCTTCCTGTGCTGGAAGAGATGTCGCTTCTCTATGCTCACTTACTTATGCTTCCTTTACATACTTGGATCTGTACATTGGCCTCATTACACTTGATTGTCTGTTTTCATATCTGATTCATATCAGTCCACTGCTCAACAATTGTACTTAGAGTGAAAGTCCTTACAGCGGCCAACAGGGCACTTTATAATCTGTCCCTAACCCCACCCCTCTGACCTTTCCTCCTTGCCCACTCTGCTCGTCACACTCTCTGTTTCCTCATCATCCAGGCACACTCCCCCTTGAACAGTCTTCCCTAGACATCTTCATTGCTAGCTTCCTGGCCTCCTCAAGACTTTGTTTCATTTTCACCTTCTCTGGGAGGTTACCCTAACTACACAACTGAATATTGACTCCTGCTCACCTTCATCCCTTCCCTCTCCAGCATTCCCAATCCCCACTGCTAACAAGACAGCAGCCCTACCCCTCATTTCTGTAAAAATAAATGCTCACCAACTGTGAGAATATTATGGAGCACAAAGGTATTAACACCCAGTCCCTCAACCACAGAAACAAACGCATCCTAGAGAAGGGGCATCAATTAGAGCCTTGTCCAGATGGAGGTGAGTATTCTAAGTGTTCTAGGAAGCCACACCATCTCGAGTGGTCACTGCTTTCCTTCAGTCCACACCCACCACATCACTGCCTAATACTTAACCTTGCATCCTCTGAACTTGACACGCCTTTGTCATCTGCTCTGAGACGGGGCAGCTTTGACTAAGAGTGCCTACCTGTTGGCATTTTCCTCAGGCACGCACAGGAACTTCGGGGTTTGCAGCCGCTCTGGAGAGGGAGATTGGAAGGGGAAGGTGGCATTGACTGACTTTCCTCCAATCTGCATGCTAAGGGGGGCTCGTCTCTAGCTGGTGCTCAGAAGAGGCGCCATTAACAGCAATGGGCCCTCTGGACGTTTCAAAGGCTGAACCAGCTCCAGGTTCCAACACTCCCCGTGGGAGTGTAAGCTGCTGAACTCACTGTGTGTGTCGGGTGGTGGGGGGGGGGGGGGGGGGGGGGAGGGGGGGGTGAGGAGATCTCTCCATTAGTTATTCAGCTCTGCCTCCTCCACCTCCCTTGTATAACCAGAGGGTCATTTACATACACATGCTCACTGTCTTTTTAAAGCCAAAAGAAGCAGAGGCCTCAGTCTCTCTGCCTGTTTCTGAAATGTGTTATTTGTGATTCAATTTCGCATGGCTTGCAGAGGCAATAAAGGGCAAGGGAAATTACCCTGCAATGTATTCCAAAAGCACTCCCTGCACACCCACACTCCCGAGGATAACAATTTGCCAATATAACCTTTAATTAAATGAACAGAAATCATGCAGACCCCATGGTGTAGGGAGTCACTAAATAGAGGGAAATTATGTATGAGTTGCCCCCAGCCACTCATTTTAGCTTGAATAGGATCTGTCAGGAGGGGCTGTAAAGTGCTCTCAGAAAAAAAAATAGGAGACTACCCTTTCCCTGCATCTGCAGGGCCATAGAATGGGGTGAGGGGGCAGCGCCACCTAGAGGAGTTGTGCAGGGAGAACTGAGCAACTGAGACACTCACAGTCCCTGACAAGCTCCCCAAGGCCCTTTAGTCAACTCAACAACCTCCCAGTCAGGTAGACTCTTGCCCTCATTGTCAAATATCAGGATCAGCATTCTCTTTGTGGGCAAAAACATTAGATTCCTACAATCCTAAAATGACTGCCTGAGTGACAGTGTTAGCTTACCTAGGGAGGAGGAAAGATAAGCAAAAGGTCTCCCTGCCTTCTCTTTCTCACCTATCTCCTCCTTTCTAGGCCCATTAGCACTACCCTATTTTCAGTGTTCATGAAGGTCTGCCCAGAATACGGTCAGATAGAAGGAGCCCCAACCTGTCCTGCCCATGCCAGTCACCTCCCATCCTCAATTCACAAGCATCCCCCCTTCCACTCCACACACATGCCTGATATATGACAGAATAACAAGTCTAAAAGTTCATGTCCCTTTTCTGCTCAAAATTCTTCCAGCATCTCTCCTGCCCCAAGGATAGGTCCCAATCTCATATTCCCATTCCTGTCTCCAGCCTCAGCCAAACGTGAACTATACCCTACTCCTGTCATCTCTGTGTCTCCACTCACAACATGCCCTCTGGAGAGAATGTCCAACCCACTCCTGGCCTCATCCTGCATTTGCATATTTGTACATTTCACGTGCTTCGTATGGACTTGCCTCATACCTACTACATCCACGAAGCCTTCCCCCACAGGGTTAATCTTGTCCTTTTTTGTTACAGCTTCTCTCATGTCTTGCAATATAGCTATTTTTTTTATTTTAATCTTTTAAGGGCAGAAAACTATTCACTGCTGCATTTGAGTTATATACATATAGAAAAATCATAGATACTTGATAAATGTTGGTTGGGTAGAATTTAAATTTTAAGATTAATTTTTGTGGGATTAGCACAAGGACTGGCTTTATTTAGCACAGAAAAGAATTCCTGATTATGCCAAGCACTGGACTGAGTGTTGGGGGACAGGACTTCTAAGAAGAATATACCAGGAGCTGAGGCTTTGCGAAATGGGAGGGATACTACAAGTTATATAAGTCTGGGTGAGAAAGGGGTGGAATTTAACAGCTAGATTTTATTAGTTCAGGACTACTCAGTAAATCATCTAAATTCTCCTGGGAAATTCTATGGGGCTTAAGGGAAGTAGAAGCAGATTCACCCTAATGGGGTATAAAGAGTTAGTCAATGTAGGCACACCGGACCTTTACATCCCAGCTTTACCCTTGCCTTCTGCAGGAAACATTTCTAACTGTTCTGGACCACAGTGTTCCCTGCCTTCACTGACTTTAGTACCATATGGCTTAGTGCCAAATAATACATTGCCTTTATTATCTATTAAAGTTTCATGGGAAGTACCCATATCTCACCAATTTGACTATGGAGCAATTAAGTCTGAAGCTTCTGAATGTCCCACTGTGGCCATCGTCCTGCTAAATATGAGCTGTGCTCAATAATCGCCTATGGACTGACTGACTCCTCTTGGGCTTCCCATAAAGACTGAGATGCTATAATAACTCCACTTGGCTCCAAAAGAGGTTAGAGAAGATTTCTTGTCATGTTTGCTCTTGCTTAATATTTCTCCAACTCAACTCCTACAGCTCCTATTCAGGTTTCATTGCCAATTAATAAACAAGTACTTTTCAAGACATTAAAAAATACAAACCATGAAGGTCTGGGCAGCCTTGCCATGCAGGCAGAATTAGCGCATGGTCTAACATGGGAGGGAGAACTCCTGTAGCCTAAAATAATAATAGAGCAAGTCGGGGAGTGCTGGCTCAAGGAACTTGTTGAGAGGGCAAGTGCTGTCCTGAGTACAGACACCATCCTCCGCATTCTGAAAGTACTCCGTGAAATGCAAAGCTCTGAAATCCTCTACCAGTCCTTCTCCACCTAGAGTGTTGTAGTCTTGAAGAGAATACCAATGGAGACTCAGCAACTAATTTGCACACAGTAGGAGTTCTCACTAAGTTCACTCTGCCTATGTGTTGAGTTTTCTGAGAAATGTTCAGGACGATCAGTCTGGGAGTTATGCTGCCCTCTCTCTACTTACCCTGCAAGAAAGGAGCAGCCTCGTAGCCCAGCACCCCAGAGATTTCCTTAGCTCACTCCACAGACCTCAGCTGACTGGCCCATAAATGGTCCTCAGCACTACAAAGCTTGATAGAGCCCTCCCTGACCTTTCCTGCAAAGTGCACTTTATTACTTGGTGGGAGGAAAACAAAAACTAAATCACAAGGAAACCAAAGTTGGAAAAAAGGACAATCCTATAGAAAGAATAGATGTTTGCCCCTCTTTTTAAATGCTCTGGAGGTGACTCTGCTAAGAGAAACTGATTCTGATGAAAAATCCATTCAAATTATAATTACTGAAAAAAAATGGAGAAAATATTTGAGTTACTTTACCTATGGCAGGGACAAAACTTCCTTCAGTCGCTCAGTTAAGAAATGGATCCTTCTAAGCCCTTATTGATGTTAGTGTGCAATGACTGCTTAGAGACCAAGTTCAAGAGCATGCTAAGCATCAGTGACCCAGGAAAAGTGCCGCTCAAGAAACATGTCAGGAGTGGCAAGGAAATGGGTTTAAACTTTAAGCATTTCTTTTTAAATCTCCTTCTTTTCATAATAAGGAAAATACTTATTATAGGAAATTTGGCCAATATTATATATATTAAACAAAAAGAAAAACATGTCACTTAGATTTCTATCACCTAAAAAGGACTCAATTGAAGAAACATTTACCTTATGCAAGCCACCAGTTTAGATACATTATATACCCTATTTCAGCGGTTCTCAACCTGTGGGTCACGACCCCTTTGGGGGTTGAACGACCCTTTCACAGGGGTCGCCTAAGAATATTGGAAAACACATATATAATTACATAGTGTTTTGTGATTAATCGCTATGCTTTAATTATGTTCAATTTGTAACAATGAAATTGGGGGTCACCACAACATAAGGAACTGTATTAAAGGGTCGCGGCATTAGGAAGGTTGAGAACCACTGCCCTATTTCATTCTATTTTGCACAACTGCTCTGAGTTTATGCAATTAAGAATCAGAGAGGTTAGTTAATCTACGTGAGGCACACAGCTATTAAGGGCAAGGTAAGAAAGAGAACCCATCACTGTTAAATTTTAAGTCCTATACTCTCCTTTTTATACAACTCCCTTCTCATCCTCAAACATTTAGTCGTGCTCCTTCAAAAGCTGCGACTATCATAGCGTATTGGATGGACTCTACCTTAAACCCGCTGACAGAGATTCATATGCCTCCTCTTTAGCCACCAAGTTCTTTACTACCCAGGGATCCTCACTCCCCAGCAAACAGTAATGGTTGCAAACAAACAAAAGGACTAGTGATAGCTGACAGAGGAGTGGCTCTCACCTTCATTGCCAATAACACCAGTACAATGAGCTAGAGGTGGGGCATGGGGAGGCAGGGTGAAGAGTTCCATGGCTGACCTTCCCTTCGGCATAGTTCCATGCCCCAGCAGCCACTGGACTCCACAGAGTCCACTCTTCCTCTAGCAACAGAATGCAGCGGCATGCAGCAGCATGCATGCCAAGATTCTCTCAGGGAGCTAATGAGAGACTGAGAATCCAAGGTTCTTATTGGGGGCAGGTAATAGGCATGTCCTCTGCCTAGTTATACCAAAACCCCAGGCTTCCACAAGCAGAGCAAGTGTTTAGCATAAACCGTCTTGTTTGAACAAGTATTCTAGACACAGCACACCATCCTCATCAATTAGGGGAGAGTGGGAACCCCACTGAGATCCAAGTTCCCAGAGGCCAGCTAAGGACCAAATTTCACACAGGCCTTTCCCGGGACAGCAGACCGAGGCCTGCTTTGTGAAACGTCTCCTGCAAAACTGAACACCAACAGCCTGTGTCTACATACAGGCCTGGTGATCTCAACCAAGGAGAGGAAAAGCAATCTCATTGATGATTTGACACTGGACATGTCACTCCTCATAGGTATGCTCACTTGGTAAGGTGTGCTTATCAAGGCCTCAGTAACAAGAACGATGTCATTTTTATTTAACATCTATGTCACCAGCAAGAAGCTGGGGTGGCCTTGTGAGTTCCGGTGACCAATAGACTGCGGCAGAAGAGACGCCGTATGGATTCCAGAACCAAGAACTCAAGAAGTCTTATAATTTCTGCCTTCACCATGTTGAGCTTTCCTGACTCCACCATATACCGTATAGGAACTGGCCTGGCTTCTTGAAGGAGGAGAAAAAAGGTGTCCCAGGCTGCAGCCAGCACCAGCTTCCAGGCACGTGAGCCCATTTGGGTTCCTCCAGCCCTGCCCATCCTGT
Organism: Myotis yumanensis; assembly: GCF_028538775.1. Taxonomy (NCBI): domain Eukaryota; kingdom Metazoa; phylum Chordata; class Mammalia; order Chiroptera; family Vespertilionidae; genus Myotis; species Myotis yumanensis. The sequence goes on from NW_027223759.1 coordinate 79,283,072, forward strand.
AGCTGAATGAGAGCGCCCCGGGAAAAACCAGCAGAGCAATTAACTAGCTACCAGCAGGATCATGAGAAATAATAAATCACTGTTGTAAGCTGGTAGGTTTTGGAGTGGTTTGTTATGCAGCAATAAATAACATAACAGTGGGGCTTGTTTTTCTTGAGCTTCTCTGCACTCCTGCAAAGCTTCTTATTTTATAAACCAAGTTTAACTTCCCAAAGTAGGTCCTCCTCCTCTTTTCACCTCTCTGCCCCTCCCTTTCTCTGTCTATTTTCTATATTTTAGACCAAAATGAATCATAAACTCAGTTAATAAGACAAGACCCTCCTTGGCAGGGTGGGAGGGAAATGGGGCGGGGGAGGGACACCAGAGAAGACAAAGAAAACATACATTCTCTTTGGAAGTCAATGTCAATCGATCTTGTCACTATCACCAAACAAGAGAAGAAACAGAGAATCTGAAGTCCTCTAGGAACCACCAACACCCCCTAATAAAAGAGAAACCCCACATTCTCCCAGCTGCCTTACATAAGGGAACTAAATCAACCTTCTGATGGTCTCATTTCTTTGTCTTCCTTCAGAGCATTTTTTGCCAGCCATAATTATATTTCTATTTATTTGCCTGTTTTCTGCCCCCCTGCCACCCCCAAAATAGGTTGTAAGCCTCAGCTCCTGCCTTGTTCACCAGGGATTCTATCACCTGGAACAGTGCCTGGTACATGGCAGAGGCTCCTAAGTAAGTGTTGGCTGAATGGTGAACAAATGAATGAGTTTACCAATGAATGAATGAACAGAGTACTTTTCTTGAAATGAGCCTATGCTAACTTTAGCCTTGGAGAAAAAAATAGGGGGCGGGGGGGAAGCTGAAAAAAAAATCAGAATAACATCATTGATAAAAACTTTACCCAGCTAAACTTATAGACTGCACCCAAGTAAAGCCAATTCTAATATTAGTACTGACACAGCACGCATCAGGCACTGTTCCAAAAGCTTTACCACATTAACTTTTACTCCTCACAATATCCCGATGAGGTAGGTAGTTTTCTTAATATCATCTCCATTTCCTACCTGAGAAAACCAGGCACAGAGAGGGAACGTGATTTGGCTATCATCACCCAGCTAATGCATGGCCACGCCAGGCTGGCTGTCTTACAGTCTGTGCTATTAGCCACGGCTGACACAGCCTCTTATTAAAGAAAGTCAGGCAAGACTGAAGTATAAAAAATAAACACACACACACATAGGTGGGAAGAGCTGGAGAAAACGGAGCGGAGCAGTCTTTGCCATGGTGGTGTAAGACCTAAAATTAAGGCTCAACATTAGTGGCTTTCTCTCCAAACAACCCTCTTTATCCAGTGGACCAGGTGTAGTCCCTGTTTATCCCTGAGTCGTGAGTCTCAGTTCTGTGCCAGCTGCAAAATTATTCAAACAAGCCAATCACATCCTCCCGCAAGAAGCGGGGGCACCCCACTTTCCTGATACAGTCATACCCCTTATCTGCAGCTTCACTTCCTGTGGTTTCAGTTACCCACGGTCAACCACAGTCCAAAAATATTAAGTGGAAAATTCCAGAAATAAACAATTTAAGGGTGGTTTTTTTATTGTTTTCTTCTCATCCTCACCCAAGGATATTTTTCCCATTGCTTTCTTAGAGAGAGTGGAATAGAGGGAGGGAGGGGAAGAGAAAAAGGGAGAGAAACATTGATGTGAAAGGGACTCGATGATTGGGTGCTGAGGATCAGGGATTGAACCTACAACCCAGGTATGTGTCCTTGACCGGGAATCGAACCAGAGAACCTTTTGTGCACAGCGGACGCTCTGACCACAACACCGGCCAGGGCACAATTCAAATTTTAGATTGTGCAGCATTCTAAGTAAGGTGATGAACTCTCACACTGTCCCTCCGGAGACATGAATCACTTTGTCCAGCATCTGCATGCTGTATACGCTCTCTGCCCTTAAGTCACTTAGTAGCTGTCTAGGTATAGACCCACTGTCGTGGTACTGCAGTGCTTATGGTGAGTCACCGTTATTTTATTTAATAATGGCCCCAAGTGCAGGAGTAGTGATGCTGGCAATTGGGATATGCCAAAGAGAAGCCATAAAGGACTTCCTTCCAGGGAAAAGGCATTATGTATAGGAAAACGCATACTGTACATAGGGTTTGCTACTATCCAGGGTTTCAGGCATCCACTGAGGGTCTTGCAACGCGTGCTGCAGATAAAGCAGGATGATTGTACTATGGAGTCTGCCTCCACAGCCCCTGGTTTTCCTCCTGTTCCTGAGTGCACCCCTGTGCGGCCCTAAGTGGCATGCAGTGTCCTCCTCCCCCCGGCTGTGCGTGCAGGTGACTATAAACTGCTGCTGCTCTCATCTGTATAGTTTCAGGAACTTCCCTCACCAAGGAGGTGAACACGAGGTGATTAAGACTGTCCCGAGGATCAATCACAGAAGGGAGTGGTGGATGGACCTGTGATGAGCTGGCCGCCCTGCACCTTGGCCCCCACCAGCCTGACTGTGGTTTGTGCCATCAGGTGGCCGCCTAATGTAAGAAGGACCAGAGAAAAGCCTGGCGCTCCCATACTTGTGTGGGGCTCCTGCTAACATGGTTCCCAATTTTCCAAATCCATTGGCACGTCGTGACTATCGCCAGGGCAACGGCTGCCAGGAGAGCCTGAGCACAGGGAGCTTACAACATTTATTGAATTAATACAGCAAAATGCTTTAGTTCTATGGTTAGTGAGTGCTTGATTATTAAGCTCTTTGCAAATATCCTACCGCCATGAAAGTGGTTATGGGGTAAATTATTTACAACAAAAGAGCTATGTGAAAACAGCACAAAGTAAAATTGTATGTGCAATGCAGTTTCCACTGGATTTTCTAAGAAGCTAAATGTATGAGGAAAATGACCAGAAGGCCAGAGACCAAAATAATTAGAGCAGTTGTGTTAGTAGGCTGCGATTATTTTAACGTTCTTATTCTTGCTGTTTTCAACATTTTCTGCAATGTGATCTGTCACTTTCAAAATCGAAAATGTACTTACTAATAGTTTTAAGCAAACTCCTCTCAGGCTGGAATTAATGTCATAACAACTTTTTCCATGGCATTACCTCCAGCACGACAGCAGGCATTTAGAAGGACTCATTAAATACCTGCTAGCAGTAGCACACATACACACAGAGGGTGCTGACATACTGTGGAAAAGACCGTGAGGTGAGCCCAGCGGTAAGGCTCTAGACTGGGCTCTGTCCAGAGCTACTTTGTAACTGTAGTCAAGCCACTCCATTTATCAGCATCTCATTTTCTTCTGCAGAATGAGAATAATGCCCCCAAGGGTCCTACATTATTATTCCAGGGCAAGAGTCAGAAAAGAGCCAGATGGTTCTGGGATTTTCTTGGCAGGGTCAGCACCCACTCTGCTCCTCATCATCCCAGCTCCCCATCCCCAAACCCACAGTATAAGCCAAGCCTCTCAGATGCTCCATCCCTCTCTCCAGCCCATTCCCCTCCCAGGCGTGCACAGCCTGTGCCAGGGAGTTCCAGGATGTCCCTGGCAGCCCTTCTTGCCTTTGCTCATCTATACACCCAAAGCCTTAACCCACAAGCCCCTACCCAGGGTTGGCTGTGCTATGTAGCTATTGCATCTCTTTCATATCTGGGGTTACAGTGAGAGGTGCCTTACTGATATTAAATAAATTAAAAAGACTAGTATTTCAGCCACAGAGAAGCTAAAGTTAAAAAAAGGGGGGGGGAGAAAAGACAGAGAAAGAAATTATTGGCAGAGTTTTCAAATCTATCATGTTTTAAACATACCTTCCCAGAAATTGGAAATTAACCTTTCCCTTTTTTTCTTCTTTGGAGAAGCAACGGTTTATTCCAGCGAGTCTCCAGCTGGCTGAGGTTAAACAGGCTGCTCTGTTTCGAAATTACCATTTATGCTTTTCTACCCCTTTATCATATTCGGGCATCTCAGCTTGAGCACAGGCCCATCGATTGCTTTCAAATGCACAGTTCCCATTCTGCTGCAATGGCTCCATTTTCCCTAAAATAGTGTCTTCTCCCTCCACTCAGCCCAGCCCAGACACGAAGGCTGACTTTAACATGAGATGACCCTCAGATAGATCACATGCATCCATCAGAGAACGTGGCCATCTGTGGTCTGTGGATTATCATAGGAAGGGCAAGCGCGACAAAGCAGGCCGGGAGAACACACGGGCAATGTGTTATCCTGAACAAGCCACTTCCTCCTCGGTGCCTGCTCCCACAGAGGAAGCACCACATTGGCTGAAACCAGCCTGGGGTTGGGGTGGACAGGGGGACGTTTCTAAGCGGTTTATCAGGATTACATGGAGGTGTTTTGTTTGTTTGTTTGCTCATTTGTTTTTCAAACTGTCTACCTTGCAATTCCAGGTTTTGAAAGGCCTCTACTGAAGAAGGGTTGAGGGCCCCTATGAGAATCATTGACCTGGGGCGTCCCTTTCACCTCTAGGTTGGACACTTTGGAAGGTGACCAAGGAACATCATCACCTTAATGGCAAAGGCTCTACCCAGGGACATGGTTTTAAAAGGAGCACTGACTTACAGAATCCTCACGATAACTAAAAGCTGAAGTTGTGCCCTAACCGGTTTGGCTCAATGGATAGAGCATCAGCCTGCGGACTGGAAGGTCCCAGGTTCGATTCCGGTCAAGGGCATGTACCTTGGTTGCGGGCACATCCCCAGTAGGAGGTGTGCAGGAGGCAGCTGATCGATGTTTCTTTCTCATCGATGCTTCTAACTCTCTATCCCTCTCCCTTCCTCTCTGTAAAAAAATTAATAAAAAATATATTTTTCAAAAAGCTGAAGTTGTTTCTGACCACATTGACTAACGTCATCTAAATTCACGGAGAGTGCTTTCTCATAGTTCTTTATCAGAGGCAGTGCATGTGTTATAAAGTCTTCATGACTGAGTATCAATCATGTATAATACATGCTAAATACACAGCTATCTAAGTCAGTAAGAAGAATACCCAGCAAGGAAGTACACAAGCTCAGAGTTCATGCGTCACAATGCAAGTATTCCAAACATCAGAGCAAAGACTAGGGAACGATCCATGAGCATGAATGCAGCCCCTACCCCACAGAACCCCTTGTGTGGATACTAGAGAGGACATGAAGTGCACAAACTCCAGACTGTGCCCCAGATGCCCTGTAATTAATTAATTAATGAAGCATACATACATATAGAAAGACGGTGCAATGCAAGGCAGTAGATGCTGCACTCAGTATGGATTATAAGCACTGTGGGATTTAGGGGCACAGAGTAAGGCTTTCAGAGTAAGGCTCCATTTTTCTGAGGATTTACCTTTGTGCCATTAAGACAAAGAATGTGATCACTTGGAAACCTGGAAAGGGCCAGAAAGGGAGAAGAAAGCAGCTGCTTCCTGGAGAACCGGAAGTGTGGAAAAACAGACTTTGTGTTAATAAAGAAAGGGATTCTCAAAAGGGCTGAGGTCCTCCCTGCTGAACGGGGTAGCGCCCAATTAGCATTCATTCTTTTCTTCTCAACAATCACCATGAAACAAGAGACACAAACACGAATTCTACCTTAGATGAACCAGGAGCCATGGAGCTGTGAGTGCAGAGCAGTCAGAAAGGAGACCAGAGCAGAAAGAGGAAAAGACACCCTAGAGTTGCCGCTGCAGATGGAGAAGAAAGGAACCACCAAGGAGAGGCGCACACCCAGGGAGGAAATCAAAATCCCTAGTTCTGAACAATGGACAGAGGTTGCAAAATGCTGTCAGCTTGAGCCTGGGCCAAGTTTTATTCCGAGGAGCAAATGCAGGTTGAAGAAGGAGCTACAGACATGTCCTGTGTGCAGAAAGCCCTCCTCCCCCAGGACAGGGAGAGAGACACCTGGCCTTGTGAACAGCTCCATGAGGGCCAGTCCCTACTGGCCAGACTTGGCGAAGGCTGAAAGGACCCACAGGACACACTAGAATAAGGGAAAATTCCTCCTTGAATACTGATCTCTTCCCTATAAAAACCTCCTACAAATTATAAATGACTCATTTGGGGGGAAAAATCAACTAATTCAAAACCAAATCATCAAAAAGAAACTAGTACCAGGTCCATAAAAAATATTACAAGAAAAATAAGAAAAACAAACAGAAAATATAATGGCAAAGGCTATTTGCTGGAGAAACATTGCCATGCAGGAGATACAAAAAAACATGACTAGACACTTTGCTGTGAATTTTTTAAAAAATTAATGAAGTGATCACACGCTCACACACATTCACCTCACACACACATGAACGGCAGATATATAAGAGCTCATGGAAAATGTGGTAAGACAAAAGAGTTTGAAACATAAACTAGCAGAAATCTAAAAAAAATATTATAGAAATCAAGGCAAAAATTAAAAGCAGCATAAGAAAAACAAGATAGTCCTAAGAACACAGAAAGGAACAAAAAAAACAGTGAGAAAAGAATGAAATGGAAACAAAGAGCATAAAGGGACTAAAGAGACAATGATAGATAAAACATACTGGCAAAAACATAAAAGAGTATTTCCGTATGTTATTTAATAATTCCCAAAATAAAAGAAGATTTATGTACGTGGAAAGTCACAGAGGAGAAAAAGTTTGACAAACATGATTGGATACATTTATAAGGCTTCAAAATTAAAGAATCTTTGGGCAGCCAGGCACACCTCACTTATGATGAAGTAAGAGATCGGCCCAGACTTTACCATTGCATCATTTACGACCAAAAGACAGTTTGGTAGCTAGTCTTCAAAAAAACAAAGTGTGACTCAAGAATTTTATATCCAAAAATCTATCCGTTATCATAATGGTAAGGAACCAACATTTTTAAACATGCAAGAATTTAAGGCACTTTGTTCCCATGAGCCAATCCTGAAGAAACTATTAAAGGAAGAACTTTCCTTCTACCCAAGAAATGAATGGAAATCAATAGCAAGACACAGACAATAGTACAATGAAAACCAGAGGACAAGGAGGTGGGGGAGATAGAAGAGGATGTAGGCGGGATAAATGGTGATGGAAGGAGACTTGTCCCTGGGTGTTGATAACACACAATACAATACACAGGTTACATATTATAGAAATGTATACATATTATAGAATTCTTACTTGAGACCTATATAATTTCATTTACCAATGTCACCCCAATACATTCAATAATTTTTTAAAAAAAAACTCATAAAAAAACAATAGCAAAGGTCTTGGGAGGAACACTGAATCTATTTAAATGTAGGTCTAAGACTAAAACAAATTGGGATTTATGATATAAAAAGGGGGGCTGTAAACGTTATAAACCCTGACAGTGTAGATCTAATATAACTAACAGGGTGGGGGAGGGGAAGGGAAAAGCTACCATTCTTTATCTTCTGTACCTGAGAGGTAAAAAGATATTATTCAAAGTTGATAAAAAATATTTACTTAATGGCACAAAGGTAAATCCTCAGAAAAATAGTATAACCACTGAAATAGCGGGGATGAAAGGAAAGGAAGAGAACACTAAGAGGGTGAATCTGATAGCTTCCTCCCACTGGCCTGCTGACAAGCCCATCTCACATAATAACCTCTCACCTAGCTGCTTCCTGCCCCAGGCACTGAAATGTTTACCCACCCACTTATCATTCATTCCGCAAATATTCACTGAGTAACTAAGATGTGTCATTGCTGAGTCTAGGGCAACCAGCAAAGTGAACACGGTTCCTGCTCGTGGAGTTTACAGACATTTAGTGGGGAGACATATTATAAACAAATAGCCATCTAATGCAATGCCAAGAGTCGTGAGTACTCTGAAGAAGGTCAAAGCAGAATGGGGACAGAGAGTAACAGGAGGGCAGTGGTGAGAAGGTCAGAGGCCAGGAAAGAAGGATGGTGAGCCTTGTAACAATCAGAGGCTAAGCCTTCCGGGAAGATACACAGCAAAGACGTGGAGGCTGAGGAGGGTCTGGCAAGTGTCTGAGTGAGTCAGGCCAGAACTTACACAGCCTGGTTTCTGTCCTCCCGGGTAGGGGGTGTTTACTCACCACTGTACATTCTAGCCCTTGCGACTGCACGCCCGTGTACTCGTACACACACACACACACACACACACACACACACACACACAAACACTCCACAGGCAATCAGTTCGCCTGCCATGCCTCCGGGCCCCACTCTGAGAAGCAGCCTCCTGGTCACCTCCACTCGGGCCTCAGCATCTGTGTCCACGCCTCTGGGGCAGCTCACGGTCTCACGGACCTTTGCCTTTGGCTTTTACCTGTGAGCACACGAAAAGGCTGAAAACCAGAGAAAACGCCAGCACATATGGCAAATCGAGTCGGATTGCCAAAGAAATCTTGGTTTCCTTTCACCAAATTGGTTCCACAGTTTTACAAGCAAACTAAAAGCTAGACCCTACAGTCTGCTGGAGCGATGTGAAGCCTCGGAATTGGAACTACCAATTAGAGGGAAATGGTTGGCGGTTATTGATCTTATGTTAGCTCAGCTGGGTGGCAGAGAGGGAAGAAGTTCAAACACAATGCAGTCAGCTTTCTTGTCTCTCCTCTCCCGGCACTCAGCTCTAGTCTATTCCCTAGGCACCTACCAGCACCCAGCAGCCTGCAGGGGCTTCAGATAGTACAGGCAAAGGAAGTGGGAGGGAGGAATACACACTTATAGAGGCTGACAAATGCCTGGTACGGGGCCAGGTATCTATGAATGCCTTCCTGCCGAACAGAATTCTATAACCCCCAGGCATAGGGAATAACCATAATGCAGGTGAGAACATGGGCGTTCACAGGGTTAACGTGTCACAAAAGGCACAGACCTCACAGCTGAGCTCCTGTAATCAAATGCCCATTACAAAGTGGGGGCCAGCAGAAAGCCGCGGCCGGCCCTCTTACTCCGGGATTCTATGAGACACCACGCCAGGGGACGCTGCAGAGATCACGGCACTCGCCACCGCCTGCTCTCATGAATCCTGTGCTGAGGAGTGGTGGAGGCCTCAGCCTGCACAGCGACAGCCCGGGGACCCAGGAGCTCCATCTGAACCCATCAGACAGCTTGGATTCCAGCACGCCCCTGCTGGAATCAGTCCAGAGGCTGTCACCTCGGCCCTCCTGAACCTGCCAGGACCTGTGCCATGAGCAAGGGATGCTGAAAACTGACAAAGGGCAGTGGGAGCGCTGGCAGCCTCGGCAGGAAGGTGACAGACAAAGTTCTGCCATTGATCCTTCCACCTGGGTGCTTTCTCTCTTTCCCAAGCTGCCTGCGCCAGCCCAACAGCCGCTGCCTCCTCGGGGGCTATGAGGGGCCTCAAAAGGATTAGCCCCCAGGGTGCTAGGAGGCTGAGGGAAGGAAGAGAAGTGGGGAGTATGTAGGGGGAAATGGGCCTCTAGGAGAAGAGAAATAATTCCAAGAGTCCTTTATATTCTACACAGAGGCCGACAGAAAATGATAATATGCGCCAATTATCTAGGCCCCTGAAAAGCACTTTTAAAAAAAGGATCGGTGCTTCATTAAAAACACACTCTCGGTGCAACTGAGGGCCAGAGATGATGAGCACTGAAGTGGCATGTTTTTGAAACGCAAAAATAACAAAAAGAGGGCTGATGAGAAGCCCTTGAACCCAAGATAACCAAGTGGATATTCACACAGCCCCGTGAAGGAAGGGAGCCCCAGGCCAAACTTCTGGTTGGGGAGGAAGGTGTTTTGCAGAAGCCCTGTGCGTGCTGATGGCAGCCTGGCCGCGGTCACTGCCCACCTGCTATCCCTCAGAAACTCAATCGCTTATTTTGACCATTTAGTGCTCAGCTCATGCTGCAAGTAGAGAGTCTAATACCATCTGTGGTGGAATTTGAAAGCTGCATTTTGCCAGCACCCCGGTGGGGGTTTGCAGAAAACTGGCTGGAAGAGGTAAACCTATTTTTTCCTGAAATTTGCATCACCCCATGTAACAAAGGATTTGCCTTCCATTTCACCATGGATGGTACCAAAAAGGTGTCTGCGGCTGCCCTGTCTGGACAAAGGGGAGAAAAATCAATTTCGGATTCCCTGGGTGAGATTTTGCCACATGATTAAAACAAGGAATGGTTCCCGCAGTGCACTGAGAGGTGAGTTGGTGGCAGTCGGCATGAAATGGAAGAGCATGCCGCTTTCTGACCTAATGAAATGTGAAATAAAGCACATCAGCGTTACCAGGCCCTTTCATCTGGTGGTCTCTGCATTAGCGAACACCTCCAGAAAGAGAAATGTCAAGAGAAAGCAAACACAGGAGCAAGGGAAGGCAGACTGGCTGCACCACTGAATGGCAGGAAAGGCCTGCGTAGCTCAGTGAGGATGGAAAGTCAGAATCCCACGGGCATGGGACAAGCCCCCGGGGGCAGCACCCAGCAATCTGCCCACACACCTCATCTCATCCACGGAGCACATTTTCAGGGACGGAGGCCTCCTTTGCCTGAGCAAAAATCCAGACTCCCAAGCACAACTTCAGAGAAAGGCTTTCCTTCCTCTTGTCTTCCTGCCATCTATTTCCTCCTGCATGGCTAAGTGAGACCAAGGCTACCCGCCCTACATCCGGCTTCTGTCTACATGAGCACGGTGCTACTATTCCTTTGCTACACTCGTCCGACTCTTCCAGGGCCTCTTGCTCAGGCAGGCAACTTGGTGGTTCACTGTAGAAACTTCCTGAAAGACCCATCGACTCTTCCATGGAAAGCATTCATTAACAGACGGTTCCCAACCTAAAATTCTTTGGACCCAGTGCCTCAAAGATCCTTGCCTTGCTGTTTCTACCAATCCTAAACTTATAATAGGATCTTTACCCATCCTAACCAAGGGCCCCCTTAGAAACACCTAGATCTGCCTTAAACCAACCTTCCTCTCTCAGCAACCACGCCTTCTGCTCTCCGACACCACCAACACTATGGAGGTGTTGCTCCCTCTTACTGCATAAATCAGTGATGGCGAACCTTTTGAGCTCGGCGTGTCAGCATTTTGAAAAACCCTAACTTAACTCTGGTGCCGTGTCACATATAGAAATTTTTTGATATTTGCAACCATAGTAAAACAAAGATTTATATTTTTGATATTTATTTTATATATTTAATTGCCATTTAACAAAGAAAAATCAACCAAAAAAATGAGTTCATGTGTCACCTCTGACACGCGTGTCATAGGTTTGCCATCATTGGCATAAATGTTAAGACTCAGCTTTGTCCTATCAGCAGATTGCACTATGTTGGTGATATCTAGAGAGCAGGCATTCGAAAACAAATTGAAGGGTCAATAGCTTTATCAAAAAAGCCAAGTCATACTCCTCTTACTCGGATCTTCTAAAGATTTGTAAGGTATTCTTCTCCACTTCATTTCTGCCCAAATATTTTAGAACAACTGTGATGTGCGAGTTAAGGCTCTGAAAGAGGCCTCCTGTCCTCAAGCAGCCTGCAGGCTAATTGGAACACATTCAGTTAGTTATTCTAATACAAACCTTCTGAGAAATGTGTGACCCTAGACCAGTGGTCGGCAAACTCATTAGTCAACAGAGCCAAATATCAACAGTACAACGATTGATTTCTTTTGAGAGCCAAATTTTTTAAACTTAGACTATATAGGTAGGTACATTGTTATTAACTTAATTAGGGTACTCCTAAGGCTTAGGAAGAGCTACACTCAAGGGGCCAAAGAGCCGCATGTGGCTCGCGAGCCGCAGTTTGCCGACCACAGCCCTAGACCAGTGGTTGGCAAACTGCGGCTCGCGAGCCACATGCGGCTCTTTGGCCCCTTGAGTGTGGCTCTTCCACAAAATACTGACTTCTGCTCATGGGCCATGAAGTTTCAATCGCACTGTACGTGCGCGCCCGCACGTGGTATTTTGTGGAAGAGCCACACTCAAGAGGCCAAAGAGCCGCATGTGGCTCGCAAGCCGCAGTTTGCTGACCACTGCCCTAGACTGTGGTCAGACCAACAGCTGAGGCTCTCCATAAGCAAGGGAGTGGGAAATGACAGTCCAGGACAAAGGAAACACCTGAAGTATTAGAAAATGAAAATTTTCAGTAACAGCCCTTCTGGAAACCTTAGCCAGCTCCGTGCTCCACTTGGCTCTGGCTTCTGCTTCTGAAAAAGCTCCACGGCATCTTACAAACCTCCTTTGACTCCTAATAGTTAGGAGGCCCTAGAACAGGGGTGGGCAAACTTTTTGACTCGAGGGCCACAATGGGTTCTTAAACTGGACCGGAGGGCCGGAACAAAAGCATGGATGGAGTGTTTGTGTGAACTAATATAAATTCAAAGTAAACATCATTACATAAAACGGTAAGGTCTTTTTTTTTTAGTTTTATTCAGGCCACGGCCGTAGTTTGCCCACGGCTGCCCTAGAAGAACAGACTTTGTCTTTAATTACCTTTATCTTTCTATGGGCAGAATCTCCTGTGCCGGGCCTTAGGAGGTGCTAGAAGATATTTAACGAATGCCTGGAGGGACAGGCAGGGGCGAGGACTGAGTATAGAGACCAGGTTGGAGGTTACTGCAACAGGCTGGCTACTCAAATCTGCCAATGAATAATTTACAACCAGATGTGCAAAATTCAGCCCATCCTTTGACCCGGCTGTGCAGTACTTCATCTGCTTTATGCGTCCACCTTGCCTACCCAACACCATCATATATCCCTGGGGACCAGGGTCGGGTCACCTCCTTCCTTAAAAATAAAAGGTATCTTCAGGCCTAACCATTTGCTTTGCATCTCCATCCCCTTACACACACTGTAATGGGAAGCGCCTGCTGCCCACACAACCGTCCACCTCCCTCTTCCCTGACCCCACCTCCTTCCCGATCTTCTACTCCACTCCACTGTTCCTCCTCTGCCGCATCCCACTGCCGTTACCAATTCCCATTCCACCTCCACTTCTTCCGTCTCCCATTTCTGACCCCCCACTCTATTCCCGCCTCACCCCACCTTCATTCCTGCTGCCGGACTCCCATTTCCCTCTAAACTTAGCTTTGGCAGCATCTCCTCCGGGAAGTCTTCCAGGGCCCAGGCAGAGACACCAAAATCATTTCTCTGGGGGAATCCTGGCATCAGTGGGCTGTAAGATCCACAGGGCAGGGGTTTTTGTCCATTTTTATTTCCTCCTATATCCCTGGCACCTAGCACAATGCCTGCTGCACAAGAAACTCAGTAGACATGCTGAGTGAGTGGGTGCTTCCATGGCACCTCGCCATGACGCTCTGTTAGCACTTTTTGATCTGAATTGTAACATCTGGTTTATGTGCCTGTGTGTCTACCTGTCCCATTAAACTAGAAGGAAATAGAAGGCAGAGGCCATTTCTTAATCTAGCTGTGTCTCGGAGGTCCAGCACAGGCAGCACATTGAGAACGCTCAGTAATGCAGAGTGAATGAAAGGGTGACACAGTATGTCAGCCCTGTGCTGGGCACTTGGTACAGAGTCCCAATAAAAAAATGTATATATTGCTCCAATCTACAGGTCTCTACACCCATTAAGAAATTTTTGATAATTTGATTTAAAAATCTGCTTTCATCCAGTAACTGTGCCTTCCCTATTATTTCAATCCTTGCCCACATGCTTCTCAAATGAGTCATAACATGTACCCCCCTTCCTCAAAGCAACCCCCACCATGACTTGCTTGCCACCCCTCCCCTAAGCTTCCCTGCGTTGGCCCCTGCCACGGAATGAATACCTATAATAGTGAGCTTCACCAGTCCATCCTGTCTCCTCCTGAGGCTCCCCGGGACCTCTCATCAGTAACTAGGAGGGGAGTGGGGTGGGGGTGCAGGGGGGAGGCTTTCCCTTGACTGGTACCTGACACAAATACCAGCAGTGGCTACTTTTTAATGTAGACGTTTCTAGAAGACCCATCATCACAGAGCAAATCTCATTTCCCCATAGGGGAGTATTTATTGGAGAGTTACATTTCAAGGTTGTTCTCTGAGAACAAATTAGTGACAAATAAATCACAGATAGGACCAAAAATTTGTCATAAAAGCAAAAACAATAAATCTCTTTATACAGTTTAAAAGCCTCATAAAACAATGAAGAAGAAAAAAAGACCTAGAAAGCAGGCCCATACGTCCTGTATACATCAGTTATATGGGGGTGTCATACATCAAGGTTAACTCTATTATATCATAAAACTGGACCTAAAATAAATGTGCTAACTCTAACATGAGCATTAATTAGTTAAACTTTTGATTACCAAATCATCTCTTTGCCAGGGTTGAAGTCAACCTGGGTTTTCAGGAGTGATTTGGAGGCCACAGAACTAATAAAACTCAAAGCTCTCTAAGGGGTATAAACTAGTCCCTTCTTTTGCTCTCAGATTTCCATGTAACAAAAAGCCATTTAAAATCATTCCACTGTATTATCCAGACTCTAAGAATGGAAATTATGGGGACTATGGGAGCTCAGAAAAAAATATGACATGACATTTAAAACAAAACAAAAAAGCAGAATATAAATAATATATACATGTGCTGATTGGAATAATGCAATAATGTGTGTAGAAATTAATGTCACAATAAAAACAGATGTGTCAGGATGATGAATCATGAGTGATTTTAAATGACAATTTTATAATGTAAAAAAACTATAATGTCGCCATCCAACTTTAAAGAGGGGAATGGTTCCTGGAGCAACTAGAAGGACCTTGGAGATGTGACTAGAGCTACCTATGTGCAAGTCACTGGACTCAAGGTAAATGGGATGTCATCACTCAAAGATCTGGTTTCCTGTAGTAAGAACTGGACCAACTCAACATTGGTTCACTAGGTCCTCTGTGATGTTCTCAGTTTATTCTAATCTGGAGGCCCTGCTATTCTGAGCTAAATTACCGCAACACCAAAGGAAACGAGAAACGGAGCCATTCTCTCCTCCTCCTGTGCTCTCTCAGCTGATAGCTCTGGACGCTTCATCAAAGGCAGCTTTGAAACAATTTGCAGCCCTAACAAGTGTTCAAAAGCAGCTGCAAAACACCTTCTCTCTGCATTCCACACGTAGGTATAATCCAGACTCCAGCACATGGATGAGGCCAGAAGCCCAATTCCAGCACTGAGTTTGAACATACATAACCCTACATACTAATAACAAACAGAATTCAACTATTTGCTGTAAGACTAGGGGATAACTGAACAGTTTTCATAACTCTGATTTGGCATCAATACAAGAAGACAAACGGACACCCATATAAATAGTTTAAAGTTACGAATCAAAGCCCTGATCGGTTTGGCTCAGGGGATAGAACATCGGCCTGCAGACTCAAAGTTACGAATCAAGCTACCAATTTATTCAATAAGATGTATTCCAGCCTCCTTCCTTTGACAAATACACCTTCGTAACAACAAAATTTTTAATGTGTTTAAAGTTATGATTCTTATATGACCAAAAGTTGCAAAATATCAGAGATAAACAAATGTGTCAGTGCTTACACATGACTGAGTATTCTGTGCGTATCCCAGCAATGTTAATGAGTGACGCAATGGAAATATAAGTAATTTATAAATGATTGTACATTTGTTACGTGAAATTTATTTACCGGGTATTTATTTCAGAAAAAGTGCTCATTACGTTGTTAAAAATCAACTTTTTAATGTGCATTCTACTGAGAATAATGATTTAAATTATAAAATATGCAATGTGATTGAACTCAGTCTATAAAATTAGAACATATTTATATCAAAAATTTAAACTATAGTACATATAAAAATTCAACTTTTCGATTAAAATTAGAAAGCATACCAACAATTCATATTGAGGTTATTTAAATGAAGCTGGTTTTAATTTAGTTTTTAATCTAAATTAAGTCTGATTAAATATTTAAAAATAAGACTACCCCAACTGTAGCAGCCAGTGCCTCTCTAACTGCCAATGTAAAGCATCCATTACCACCTACACCTACGGAGTTCAGAGCGATGTGGAATTTTTAATATTGAAAGATGTGCCTTAGTCACCACGTGCAGCTGTTGGGGCCCACGATTACCTCCGGAACCACAAGTTGGAAGAGAAAAGAGGCAAGAAAATGGGCGCTCAGCACCGCTGGGAAGCCAATATTCATTAGATGAGAATCTGCCGCATCTCCGCCCTCTGAGAAGAATTTGACAAGATAATTAAGTGGTTTCCCCCTCTTACCTAAGCACATCTGCCATACACACCTTCCCTGTACATCAAGCAGCAGCTGCCTGCAACCCAACTTCCACCAAGTCAGATGTGCTCACCTTGGGTTTCAAGGGCAGTGGCAAGAGATGTGGGGGAGCATTTCCCTGGGACCCCAGTGGTGTTGATTCCAGTCAAGAGAGCGGCTGTTTACAGTTATGGGTGGGAATGAGGCTCCAGTGGCAGAGCATCTGTGGGCTTATTGAGTTCCGTGTGTGTCTGTGACATGCAGGGCCTTCTAAAGCCCGGGGCTGGGCTGGGACCCCTGGGGTTCAGACGTAAGGACCGAACTGCAGAATGTCCGTGCGGCTCAGAGGGGTCTGAGATGAGATGTGGGAAGCTACACTTGTCTCCTTAGGTTCCGGCCACCACTTTCCTCTAAGCCCATGTGCCATCACCATTCTGAGGCTAATGTTTGTACTTCAAGATTCACACTCTCCTGTTTATCCTCCCCAACTCTCCCACCTGCTTTCCAACTGAGCAATCATGGCCTGTTCCAACACACAGTGAAAAAGAGGCTTGGTTAGAATTACCAAAAGAGGGTAATCCGGTTTCCAATGTGTTGCCCTTTTGCCTTTATAATGACTTTAGAAGCCAAATACAAAAGAGGGAACTCCACCATTAAGGAGAAACAGTCTCAGAGGGGGTGTGATGGGGATTGAAACAAAATCTCAAAAGCAGGTGAGCCCTAGCTGGTTTGGCTCAGTGGATAGAGTGTCGGCCTGAGGACTGGAAGATCCCGGGTTCAATTCCAGTCAAGGGCACATACCTGGGAGGCAGGCTCAACCCCCAGTAGGGGGCGTGCAGGAGGCAGCCGGTCAACGATTATCTCTCATCATTGATGTTTCTATCTCTCCCTCTCCCTTCCTCTCTGAAATCAATTATATATATATTTAAAAAAAGAAAAGCAGGTGAAATTCATAGACGGAGTCAAAGCACCTGGTGAGACATTCCTCTGCGGAAGTCTCCTTCTAGAGCAGTGGTTCTCAACCTTGGCTGCGCATTAGAATCACCTGGGAATCTTTTTAAAATCCTGATTTCTGGGCCTCATTCGGAGGATTTTAAAAAGATTCCCAGGTGCTCCTAATGTGCAGCCAAGGTTGAGAACCACTGTTCTAGGGCCAAACCTTGGAGAAGCTGAGTCTTAGAACATCGACAATTTCCTTTCAGGGGATGGCCAACACCCTCCCCACTTGGAGTCCTAGTTGGTGTAAATTTAAATTAGTTTAAACAAGCTGCTTTCCTCCTAACACCTAGCAAAACAGCTAAATTAAAGAAATGGAAGCTTGAAGCTGATGAAGAAGAAGAAAAAAAGTGAGTAATTCAGGTGTATTAATTACTCCATGGACCAGGGCCCTTCTTGATACCCCTACATGGCCCCCTCCAGTGGACACTACCAGCCACTGCTCTGGTGTGTTAAGCACGGATGGCTCTCGCCCTGAAGGACTTCGAAGTCTTATTCTTCCTGGTGTTCCCAGGTCCCTCCACGTAGGCCTGAGTAAACATTTGCTGTCTGAAGACATGCATGTGGGCACGGAAAGGTCTCTACTGGAAAATGAACCCAGTTTCTAAACCAAGAGTCTATAAACTAACTTTTGGAATGCAACACATTTGTAAGCAGAAAACGGCCTGTCCTGCCCGCCATACTGCAGGGGTTTGCCTCCTTGTTGCTCTTATATCCTTCTCTTGTCCTGTTTGCAGGCAGCACCGAGGGGTCCTCATGTGGCCTGTAGCAGAGGCGAACAGGAAACCGGAATACCACACTCATTTTCATAACGAAGCAAGGGATGAGGAGGCAGGCTTCTTATGAGCTTTCGGGCAGCCTGCCTGTGATTACAATTTAAATAGTAATTTCTGTTTGCTACGGCCATCACTTCCACAGACAAAAAAGCAGAGAGCAGAGTGTCCTTCAGGACAGTGAGGGCAGGCCAGATGGAGCATTAGTCTAGCGCGCTCAGATCCCTGGAGTTGCTCACAGTTTGCCCTACACAGGGCCCGTGTGTCTCTCATCTCTATGGACAAGAAAAAAATTCTGAGATGTCCCAGATTAATTACAGTGGGCCAGAGGGTGGGAGGAAGAGACAAGGAAGTTAATTAGTTAGCAGCCGCAGGCCCATACCAACCACAGACTGCCCACATTCCTTAATGTTCATTGAAACTTTGAATCAACCTCCAGGCCGCTACAGCACTTGTATAAAATGAATAGCTGAGCGCCAGCGCTGGTGAATCCTGCTTACTCAGGAACTTCCCAGATTGCTGCCCACAACCAATCCAAAAGCAACAACTACTTCTCTACCCCTACCCCACTACTCTCCCCACCTCCCCTGTCCTCACTCCCATATCAGCAGCCAATGAGAAGTCTTCCAGCTTTCTTCCCTACAAGGGCCGTCAGCCAAGGGCGGCAGCCACCTTTGTCTTCTGCGTAGAGCCACCTGCTTGCGTTTGGCCTCCAGGCCCCAGGACCCGGTCCTCACTCGGGCCAGCACTTCGCTCAATAAACCCTTTCTTTCAGAAAACCTTTCAGCCTCGAAGGCTTTTGTTTGACACCATCCCAGTGCCAGCTGCAACTGGACTACGTTAGTCTCTTTTTATTTTTTAAATGAAAACCCTATCATGAATTTCTTTTAATCCCTAAGACGGAAACAATTTCAAGCCAGAAGATGTTCTGAAGTGCTTGGCTGTGCTCACATCCCCCCTCCCTCCCTGTGACCCTGACTCAGTGGTCGTTAAGCCGGTTAACTGGTCTCTCTTGTGCCCATCAAGTCACTAATCCAAACGCCAGGTTGGCACTCACCTGCCCCACCCATGGAACTCATTAATGTCAAAGGCATCCCAGCTGCCATTCCCCTTTCCTCTATCAGCCTGTCACCCACTCACCGTGCCTCCCCCTAAGAAGCTGCCCATCCTCTGAGCTCATACCCCCAGGAAGGGGCAGCAAGGGGACTGGACCCAGCAATCCAGCTCCCGAGTCCATGTTCTGCACCTGCTGGGCCCAGTCCAGCCGAGAGCCACAGCTCAGGCTACTGTGGGGCAGTCGCAAAGAGTTTCTCAGAACTTTCTGCCACATCAGTACTCACTGCAATGAACATGGTCAGAAAACGGTCACTGAGGCTGGGCCGGACATTTCTTCCAGTGGCAGCCCCAAGGACTGTGTGCCTGGGAGAAGGCTGGGTCTGCGGCCTGCTGTCAGCACCGTGGAGCTCTGGCTGTTTTTCGCGAAGCGGAGTTGAGCTTCAGGAAGCTGCCTGCCATCCACACACCAGTGTGGCCAGCGTTCTGTAGCCACAGGATGGTGGGGCAGGAAGAGCAAAAGCAGGTGCCAAGCTTTGGTGCGGCCCTCAGCCCAGCCCACAGCTCTGGAACGCCAGTTCCTCTGAGGACAATGCGTGAGGCCAGCTGAGGCAGGCCCGCGGGGAGTGCGACCCTGGCGACCTGAACATGGCCATGGTCACATTCTTTAAATAAACAGATATTGGGCCAAGCAAACAAAACTTGTCCTGGGCCCCTCTGGGCTGTGTGCTGAGATCTGCTGGAGGCCAAGGAGAATGGATGGACACTGTTCCCTCAGATTTTTAAAGTCACAGTTCTCTTCCGAGCCACCCAAGCCTGGAGAGGGATGGAACTGCGTCAGGAGTGGCCCCACACAATCTTCTGAAGCAAATTGAAGTCTTTCTCCCCAAACTACCCTTTTTCTGGCAGGTATTCAATCAGCATGTTCCTTTTCAACTTTCTGTTCTCTTTGTAGGGGGTAGCATTTAGCCAAATGGACAAGATAAGGACAGTCTCAAACATATCAAAAGGCATCTAGTTCTGTAACTAAAGTCCCTCCATCACCAGGGGAGCATGCCCACGCACCCAGCAGGTGCCTCTGCATTTTCAACAGAGCTGTTAGGGTAACCTGTCCTTCACCGCCGTCTGCCAAGAGCCGCTTGGCACGCTGCCTCCGAGTGTCTGAACGGCTATGTCTACCCACAGTATCTTCATTCTGAACTGCACATGAGCTTGTCTTCAAGTAACTATTACAAAAAAATAAGTGGCTGCTCACCTTTAGTTTTCTCCTGATTTTTTTAAAAAAAATAAACAAAGGCCTTGTGGCTTCCCAGGCTACCTGCTTATCATGATCAGATTCCACACTGCAGCTTATTATAAATAGCCAGGTAGAGCATGAAGAGAAATCATGCTTGCAATTTGGCTTCCCAGGTTATTTATGTTGGAAAAAGTGGAAAGCCGATCAGAGGGGACTAGCCTATGGCGGTGATTATAAATGGTACCAGGGCCGTCGCCCAGTGCTTTGGCATCGAGCACTAATCACTGACGTGCCACATGTCAAAGGCACTGAATGTGCACGAGCTCAGTGCCGCACAGCAGCGGGCCTGGAGAGGACAGCGGACAAGGCCTCCAGCCGTGGAGGAAGTGAGCGACTGCGCGCATATTTTCCCTTCTCCCCGGGGTGCAGGATGTGACAGGAGCCAGGCAGAATGACTAAACAGTGATTCAGAATGAAGCAAGGCCTCCAACACGCAGCAGTGGTCCTGGCACAGGTCAGCAAGAAGTCAGGGATGTGCCTGTGCTTCCCGGTGGCCGCCTGGGGAAAGCCTGACCACTGCGCAGCACACAGTCGGGGCTCAGAAACTCCTCGGTCTGACTTAGAGGTGAAGCCCAGACGTGCAGGCTGAGAAGACACGAAAGGCCATTAGGTACAAGGCAGGAAAGGGGAGTGAGGCAGCGCTGCTCGCTCTCACCCACAGCCCACATACAGTCCTGCAGTCACAGACGTTCACCCTCACACGTTCTCATCCCCTCCAACGCCCTCATTCCCCCATCCCACACGCTCCCTGCACCCCTCTTTCCAAGCTCATTCCCATGAGCACCCGGGAAGTAGTAGGGTGTAGTGCAGACCTTTTCAAATTGTGGGTTACGAATTATTAGTGATCATGAAATCAATTTAGTGGCTCAGGTTGGCATTTTTATTAATGAAATGAATAGAAAAGACCAAAATGAATTTCACATTCTAAGGTGAGAATAGGTGAATATCGTTCAGTGAAACTTTGGTTTGCTGTGTGCATGTGTGTATATGTGTGTGGGTGTGTGTACTGTGTTGCAATATAAAAGTTCAAGCAACTCTAAGGAAACAGTCATACCACAAGACCAGGAGCCCATCTGCCTTGGGCCAAACCATCCCTGCCACTTAATTGCTGTGTTACCTTAGGCAAGTTCCTTAAACTGTATTTCAATTTGTTGACCTATAGATTAAATAACTATGCCCACCTCATAGGGTGCTTGTGAGACTTCAATGAAAGAATATATAAAAGGCTCTTAGTACTCAAAAACCCCAGAAGCTCCCTAGCCAGTTTGGCTCAGTGGATAGAACGTTGGCCTGCGGACTAAAGGGTCCCAGGTTCCATTCTGGTCAAAGGCACATGCCTGGGTTGCAGGCTTGATCCCCAGTAGGGGGCATGCAGGAGGCAGCTGATCAATGATTCTCTCTCATCATTGATGTTTCAATCTCTCTCTCCCTCTCCCTCTCTGAGATCAATACAAATATATTAAAAACAAACAAACAAAACCCAGAAGTTAGCTACTATATTAGTACTTACAGTCATCCACAAAACAGTGGGCAGGGATACACTTGTTACCCATTTGACTGAAGGAAACTGAGGCAGAGATGGGCAAAGCTGAGAGCCAATCCAGAACCCAGAGTTTCCACATATTTATTGCCCACCAGGCAACCCTCTCCTCTGTCACTGAAATTTCTCCAGCCTGGGGGCCTCTTTACTAAACTTAATATACTTACGAGTATCACCTGCTGCCAACGTCTGCTGCTCTGCGATGAGGATTGATGAGACACTGTCTCCCAAGTGCTCAGAACGCCTTGCAGGCAAGTGCAGTATAAATGTCGTTTTAACGTTCTCATTATTATTAAAATGAGCAAAATGGAGAGAACATGATTTCAGCGGTGCGGTTTTAATGGGAATCGGGAATATGGATTCTGGGAACAATTGGTTACCACGGTGCCTACATCTCAGACCCACTAGCATGACATAAGTCATGTCTAAGCCATCAACTTTGTTTATTTCGGAATGAAAGGCATCTTCCTTCTCCACCCCCACCCCCACCCTGGCAGAGTTTTTTGTGGTTTTGGAAATAAAGCTCAGCTTGATGACACTCTCCCCAAAATTCATTTTGATCTATCGATTGCCACAACCAATATTGCCCTGGCTTTACAGGTGCGTAAAGAAAACATCCAGTTCATTTATCAAAAGCGCCTGTCTAGGATGGGCTCCAAGGCTTGGAGCCACTCTTGTTCTTCCAGTAATTTCTCACAGGATAAAGGTCAAAGGCAAAATAAATAAATAAACCACGAGAGAATTCACTATAAATAAGCTTCATTAAGATAATTTTTAAAACAATCATTTTAAACAATTTCAGAACTGAGGGACCTCAGGGAACTTCTGACCCTAAATCTCTCCATTTGGGAGGAATGCACAGCGACAGCCACCTGAGAATGTTCTATCAAGAATCACCTTTCCGCCCTGGCTGGTTTGGGTCAGTGGTTAGAGCGTCAGCCCGGGGACTGAAGGGTCTCGGATTCAATTCAGGTCAAGGGCACGTACTTTGGTTGCAGGTTACCCAGCCCCAGTAGGGGTGTGTGCTGGAGTCAACCTATCAATATGTCTCTCTCATGATGATGTTTCTCTCTCTCTCTTTCTCTGCCCCTCCTCCCTCCCTTTCACTATCTCTAGAAATCAATGGAAAAAATATCCTCAGGTGAGAATTAAAAAAAAGAAGAAGAATCACTTCCCCTGGGCTGCCACTTTTACTCTGTGAAAAGGAATTTGAAACATTTGCACATTGCACCAGGCAAAGATATATGACAGCATGAAAGGCAAATGTCCTCGCAACTTTACAATAAGAGGAGGCTTCACAGACCTTCCTCCATGGAGTGCTTAAGGTTAGAACCCAGGTGGCCCTTTGGTGTTATTTCTAAAGAGACCTTTAAGACAAACTCCTCAAGAGCACCCGCTTCATGCTTCCTTGAGGAAGTGAGCTGAGATTGGCTCAAGGTGATACATCAGTGGCCCAGCAAGGACTGAAACAAAGTTCTCTTGAGTCCTCAACCAGAATTCTTCCTGTAACAAGGTCACCACAGGAAGCCAGATTTTATGAAAGGCCTACTCTACGCCAGGCCCTGCATAGAGGCCTCCATATACTTCCCATTAAAGCTCACATCGACCTTTGGGGGCAGAGTATGTCCAATATAGAGATAATGCACCTGAAATTCTGAACTGCTTTGCCCAAGATCACACACACTTGAGAGTGACGGAAAGGGGACTGGAACGCGTGCCTTTCTTGCTGTTCCACCGCATTTCTTTGTGGGCCAGGAGACTGCTCACGTACCACATTCAATCTATGCTGGCGTCTCTTTGCCACCTATAGTAGGCTGACAAATGCCCCCCCAAAATATCAGGTCCTAATCCCTACAATCTGTAAATGTTATCTTCTAAGAAAAAAAGGGTCTTTACAGATGTGATTAAGCTAAGGTTCTCGAGACAGACAGATTATCCTGAATTAACAGAGTGGGCCCTAAATCCCATCAGACATGTCCTTCTAAGAGGGAGGCAAAGGGAGACTTGACATACACAGAGAAGAAGATGATGTGAAGACAGAGAAGAGAGAGACTTGAAAATGCTGGCCTTGGAGATTGGAGTGATGTGGCCACAAGCCAAGGAGTGCTGGCAGCCACCAGAAACTGGAAGAGGACAGGAAGAGATTCTCCCTCAGAGTGTCTGAGGGTGTGTGGCCCAGGGAAACTGGTTTCAGATCTCTGGCCTCCAGAACTGAGAGCCTACAAACATTTCCAATCGGTTAAGCCACCAAGATTGCAGTAATTTGTCACAGTAGCCACAGGAAACTAATACACTGCTTTTGCCATCACTCACACCACACTTCAGACAAAGTCCTTACATACTGGTACTTATGGCCCTGTCCACTGAGAAGCCCACCGGTGTCGCACTCTCTCCGCCTGTTCCCGTGCATACAGCTCAGGTCAGGCTCCCCGGGGGAGGCTCAGGGTGCATGTGATTCCCACTCAGGAGCCCCCACCAGGAGGAGAGCAGCTGCCCTGCTTCCCTGCTTGCACCTATCAGCTCCTGTGATAGAACCTAGCTGATATGGAAATCAAAGATTAATCAGAATTTCAACATGAAACCCAAACACTGTCCAAACAAAACTCCACAAAGGATGGTTTCGTTTCTTCAAAGGAATGTTTTGAATGTCCAGAGGGCCCTGGATGCCCCTCACTCATTCCCTGTTTTACATGGTAAATATCCTTGGCGTGAAATGTAGGATTTTACCTCTGAAACGAGGAGCCCTGACTTCAGGCTGCTATCATATGAAGGCTTAGCTGGGAAGGCCCAGGGAGGCAGAGGGCACACCTGACTCTGAGGCGCAGCCACAGACCTTTGTTCTCCAGGCCAAGGTTCAAACAGAAACTGATTTTGTGATGATGAAAAACCACAACCCAATACCTGGTCGGTGACCAGGTGAATGAGTCATGTTCCCAGGCAGGATGCATGCCCCGTGGATTTGGCATTAACCAGACTCCTGCAAGCTGCATTTGGAAGGGGGAGGCTCTGCTGCTGGTCCCGCCCTCGGACTGGCTCACACACTAAAGTAGATAAGGCAGAGTGGGAGGAAAGTCTACCCAGAGTGGAGAAACGCAGGAATGATGGGCTCATTCCCAAGCTCCCTAAGGCCTTCAGGGGCTCTGCTGCTCCTGTCCTGCCTGCCACCTGCTTCCTGGGCACAGCATCAGTTCCCCTGTGGAACCAGCCTCCCATTCCATGGAGTCTGCTGACACTGTCCCTCATGCTGCCCTACTCTCGCATCCTGACGGGAGTGGCCACACCTCAACCTGTCCAGCGAGAGTCCGGAATCTGACCCTGCACAGAGTGACCACACGGAGGGGAGGATGCCTGAGCTGTTATCTCCTTGACAGTGGAGCCTAGGCATGCTGTCCGTGAATTTCTCCCCCTGGGTCCCTGGACACTCTGGGTGCTTATCCTTCCCTCTGACTCTGTGAACTACGCGTAAGACTTTCAGAAAATTCCGTTTTTCTTCTTAATAAGTCAAGATCTGGTTCTGTGGCTTAACGTCAAAGATCCTTGGCACAGCCACCACAGTCAAGGGCTGCAGGGCCAGGCCCAGCCTGCCTTCCAACTCCTTCTTCCCCACTCTCAGGGCCGGCCCACTGTGGAATCACCCAGAGCTTAAATCATACGGATGCCGGGGCCCCACGCCTGAAGATTTGGGTGAATGGAGTGGGGCACTGTTTGGGTGATTCCAGTGTGTGGCAGGGTTAACACTACCACCCTCATGACCTTTCATGGCCAAACCTGTCGATTCACTGTTGATTCAGAACCCATTTCACACCTGTGCTCCTCACACTGCCTCCCCTGCCTGCGAGGCACACAGTGGCCACGTTAGTCTTCTTGCTCGCCTTCCTGCCACTCCCCTTTTCCAGAGTCTTCCATGGCTCCCCATTGCTTCCAATGTGTGTCCGAATCCTTTGGATTAGCTACCAGCTTGCTCCATGCTTGACCCAATCTACTCTCCAATCTCAGTTCACTATCCACTGCTCCCCTCTGAGTCCCCCTGGTCTAACTGTTCTATTACCTATTCGCTGACATACAGAGTTCATAGTACAAACAACAAAGACCATTCCAGTTTAAACTGGAAATGGGGCTATTATTGTTTTTGTCCCCTCCCCCCCCCACACACACACATACCTGGGAGGACTAGAAAATGGGGGATGCAACCAAGAATCACATCAGATTTTCCCGCCCGACTGTACCAATGAGACCCTCCAGCAGAGGCACTGCCACACCTGTCTAGACCCCTGCCCTTCGTCCCCCTGCCATTGCTCTCTCTCAGTGACACTCTAAAACACACCGGCCCTGGTACCAGACACTCCACGTGGCTGCTGCTCCTCCCCATCACTCTCTTCCAAATGAACTGCGGTGCAGATGATTGATGCAACCCAGGTCACGTGCTGCACCCAGGCTGCAAGGGATTCTGGGAAACAAGGCATTCTCACCACTACCTTGAGAAAGCAGGACTCAAAGAGAAGAGAAGTCCTCAAACATAAGAGGGGTACTCAAAAGCTTCTGGGAGGCCTGAAAGCAAGATACACGCACACCAGACTTGGCACCATGGTGTCTTGCCTTCCCCTCCCTTACCACCCACACGGAGTCTCCCAGCTGGAGCACATTCTATTCTCTCTTAAGACCTTATCTCTCTGCTCAGGGAAAGAACATGGACTTTGGGGGCAGATCCCAGCTCAAACCTCAATGGGTGATGACCTGAACAATTCTGGAATATGGACATAATTCTACCCTCATGCTGGTGAGGAGCAGGCTGGCCCTCGGCTGGCTGGCCCCGGTGCTCGGCCAGCTTGGCAGCCAGATCCTAGAGCAGAAGAAGCAACAGGAAGCACTTGAACAAAACAACTACTTTGAATGTGAATGAAGTGCCTCAGTTTCCGGCACCTCATAAGCTCCCTTTGAATTTTCATACAACATGAGAAGGGGAAGCCTCCTCCAAAGGAAAGTGAATTTCACCTCTGCAAACGGTGGCTCAGAGCCAGGCTTCAGTTTGTTTTTGAAGACAGAGCAATGTGAAGTTCCTTCTGCCCAAATGTCATGGAGCAAATCCCCACCTGTTACAGCTACACAGCAGGCTGCTCATAGTTCTTATCGTATATGACGAGTTCAGTCATTCCCAACTCCTCCTTTCCTAGTCTTTTCGGGTTAAAGAAGCCCCTCCTAAGCAGGGTTGTGGATGAGCACTTCTCCCTGTGAACGTGCATAGGCATCATAGAGGCTTGTTACAATGCAGAGTCTAAGTGAGGAGGTGTGGGGTGTGGCCCAACGCTCTGCATCTGGCTATTTCCCAGGGCATGTTGATGCTGCTCCATGGACCACACTGTGAATATCAAAATGGCAGAATCATCTCTGGGATGGGCGAAGTCCAATGAACCACCTCATCCACAATTCTGGAGCCAGAACCAGTTTACCTCATAAACAGCCAATACTCTCCACCTTTCATCAGGGCTTCCTTCTAGAAGGCTCCACCTCTAAACTTTGTTGCTCCAACTAGAGAAATATTAATTAAACTCCTTGGAGGGAGAAACAGCAACTTCATCTTTACAGTCCAAAGGATATAGTGCACATTTTAGGCTTTCATAAATAGTTGGTGAATAAAGCACCAAAATGAAATGCAAAGACCTGCTGGAGTGAGTAAAGACAGTCCAGGAAGGCTTCCTGGAGGAAGTGGGCCTTCAAGAGACTCAACAATGAGGAAAACCACAGGCCCAAGGAGAATAGCCTGCATCCTCTGGACAGCAACCTTCAACCATAAAGGCCTCCCATTTGCTTCCCGTTGAGACAAACAGTGACAATCCATCAGCTGCTCTTTAACTATATAAAATATGCAGCTGTCATTTTAACATGATATTTAATTCTTAAAAATTGCAGCATATAAAAGGCAGGCCCATACTTTTCCCTGAGAGTCTTGTTTCCGCTGAGTATATCATGTCTCCCAGAGAAGAGTAACACATAAAGCCGGAGACCAGGTGACTTCAGCTCTGCCCAGACACCTGTGTGTAGCGCTGTGTTTCTGAGGTCAGCTGGATTTCCTTTTCCCCTTCACTAGAGAAAGAGGATGGCTTCTCTCTACAAGTTCAATGAAGCTCACTGCTGCCAACTCGGCCTGCCTCCCACTTCTGCATGCCTTTGGTTTCATAACCAGTGAGACAGTTAACAGGTACAATAGCAATTTGATGCTACAGCCTTATCTCCTGAACCCTGTCTGTCGGATTCTGGTAACACCACTGCTCTCCAAGTACCGCCACCCTTGAGATGCGTAAAGCAGTGTGATAAGATGTCTAAAAGGCCTCTGGCTGCCAGAATAGCTCTTACACGCAGTAAGCGCAAACAGGAAATTTTGTCAAGTTTCTCAATTGGCAGAAACCCTAACATCGGGAAATGGTGAAGCGTGTTAGCCTGAGACATCTCTCTTCTTCAGACTTGCTTTCAGCACTCGGGTTGGAAGTCTCTGGGAAGCAGCAAAGCTGCCTATTCACTGATTCACCAAACATTTATTCAGCACCTACTCAGTGGCAGGATATGAGGAAAAAGAGACTAAAAAGGATGCTAACTGGCTCCATCCACTACAGTGCTCCTCTTCAAAACCGCAGTCTCCAGGATTCCCAAAATCTACCTGATGGGACACAAACCCACAAATTTTTAATTCCCCAAACAAAACTCTAAAAGTCCAGCGAAAAGTCCATGTTGCCCTGGAACTTGGTAAACTTCCTAATCACCAAGCACTGAGCAGGTTCCCAATAAATGATCGGTGAGTCAATAAACAGCTGGCCCATGGGTGCAGTGCTTAGAGGGTGGAACTTCTCAGAGAAGGTTCTGGAGGTTGGGCCTGTCTTGAAAGATATAACTCAGGCAGGAAAGGTATTTACCTTAGAGCCCCCTTATTAGAGTTCAGAGAGTATATCTGTTTTCTATTGCTACTTAACAAATCAATACAAATGTAGTGGCTTAAAACAACCTATAGATCAAAACTCCAGGCACAGCATGGCTGGGATCGCTGCACAAGGTCTCAAAGCGTCGAAACTGTAGAGGGAACTCCACCTCTTAGCTTAGTTTGTGTTTGTTTGCCACTGCAGTCCATCAGCTCATTCAGGTCCTCATTCCCTTGCTGGCTCTCAACCCTAGAAACCGCACTCCCTGCCAGTGGTCCCCTCAATCTTCAGAGCCAGCAATGGAGAATTTCTCTCCCAGGAAACCCCTATTAATAAATACCTGACTTTCCCTATCTCTGACCTCTAGACCCAGATTTAAAGGGTCATGTGACTTGATTAAGCCCACACAGAAAATCCCCCTTTTAAGATCAACTGATTTGGGACCTAAGTTACTTCTGTAAAAAAGTCCCCTCACTGCAACATCTCGATTAGTGTTAGAGTAAGGAGCAGGTGTGTGTAAGGGTCCGGGAATTTCGGGAACCATCTCAGATTCCTACCTACAGAGGAGAGGAAAGGCAGGGACAGCTGAAGCGACTTCCAGAGGATCAGTTTGTGTGGTTTCCCACCTTTTCAGGAGAAGCAGCCGCTGTCAGGGATTTTAACCCCTGAACCTCAGAATCAGTTCCCAGCCCAGTAGGGAAGGCTGAAGAAATGTGAGGATTCAAGGTCCCTGATCCCTGGGAACTCCAAGAAGAGGCAGGGAGACAACAGCTGTGCCCCCTTCTGAGAAATGACTAACATGGCTCATCATTCCTAGGAAGATCAGTGTAGGAAGGCTTCAAGGAGACATGAGGACTTGAAATTTTTTGAGGAATGAGCTGGCCATTGCACAATAGAGATAAGTTAGAGCTGCTACCACCCAGCTCAGCTCCCTGGAGCTGCCTCCTGTCCTAAGCAATGTTGGGGCAACTGGGGTTTCTCTGCTGGGAAACATGAGGAGCTGAATAGAGGTGTTACTGGTGGGGAGTGGTTCTCATCCCCACCTGTTTGCTCAAGGGAGTGGAATTCTTGCAAAATCCCATGGAAAATAGTTTTGTGAGATGTATACAAGAACAAGTGATTTTTATTTGTCTGGAATTAAGTCCCTGAGTTTCCAAGATCCCCTCTCCCTCAGTCCTGCCATAAAAGAAGTGCAGCTGTGGCTTTGAGAGGGCTGGGGTTAGAGCCAGTATCCAGGGTTTCTGTCCCAGGTTGGAGCAGTCCACTACATAATGAGACTAGCTTAGTTTGTGTTTCCTGTTGTAGTCCACCAGTGTACTGTGTGTGGGGTCCCCAGGCTCTGGACCGTATGGGTGAATGCAAGGAAGCAGGAATGAGAGAGCCCCATGAGCTAAGAGTCACCAGAACCAAAGAGAGAATTCCTTTGTTAAGGGGATTATGTATTCCTCAATGTTTGAGGGCTTGCAGTGGCCATGCCCATTCTGACTAATGATATCTGTTCCCAGGTGTGACTGATAGTCAAGTGTCTTCCCTATGTCACCCCAATTCCCCTTTGTTGGCCTCTTCCCCTAGGGCTCTGCGGGGAATGGGCCGGTGGTTCCCTGGGGAGTGTGACATTGCAGCTTCCTGATGAAGTGGCCCAAATGACATGCCTATAATGTCTGGCTTCCCCCTTTGCTCCTTTCCTGTTATTAATAACTAGCTAATTACAATAATATCAGAAGCAGAGTCATTCTCTGGCCATGGAGGACCAAGAATGGCTGGCTAATGGCTGGAAGAACCAACTGGCATCAGCTGCTCCACCAAGATTGCACCTCAATGAAGGGTTGTCTCTTTTTCACTCTAGAACAGCGGTTCTCAACCTGTGGGTCTTGACCCCTTTGGGGGTCGAACGACCCTTTCACAGGGGTCGCCTAAGACCATCGGAAAACACATATATAATTACATATTGTTTTGTGATTCATCACCATGCTTTAATTATGTTCAATTTGTAACAATGAAAATACATCCTGCATATCAGATATTTACATTATGATTCATAACAGTAGCAAAATTACAGTTATGAAGTAGCAATGAAAATAATTTTATGGTTGGGGGTCACCACAACATGAGGAACTGTATTAAAGGGTCACGGCATTAGGAAGGTTGCGAACCACTGCTCTAGAACATGCCAGGCCTGAATTTTGATTCAAATTGCAATGCAACACATACTGTCACCTCAGGGAAGCACCAAAAACTTAACTGTGGCGCTTTACTCCTTAAAACCCTTCAGTGGCATCTAAGAAAACATTTCAAACTCCTTAACTTTGGTCTTGTCTGAACTGGCCACGTGGTGGCTGACCTGGTCCACCAAGCTTGGCTTGTGATGCCTTAAAGGGAGAACTACAGAGCTGAGCAATTCTATTTCACCCTTCACAAAGCCCAGGCTTTCATGACAACTGCCTAGTTGAGCAAGTCAAGAAATCCAGCTTCTTTATTCAAAACTGATCATCTGTATTAGGCAGTACCTGCTTTTTTCTTCCCTGAGGTGATAAACCTCATGGCTCAGACTCGTGGGCGATGGTTGCAAGTAAATGCAATTTGAGGCGAAATAAAAACATATTGGTTGAAAATATTGCACCCACTGCATCCTCTTTCCACTAACGTGACTAACCTCCTTGTTAACAAGTGGCAAAAATTCCTGCTAAGAAATAATTTTTAAAGTTGTCCCACTGCATCAATCCTGTTAAACAGAGTTTAAAGGGGTTGATAAACACCACCCTAATCACTTTCATTTCATGGTTACTTCTGGCAGGTACATATGGTAAAGCTAATATTCAAGGCCAATTAACACAGACTGTTCCTTTGCTCATGAGAGATAAAATCTTAAATGTCCTCTATGATGGCTTGACTTTTCAGAGGCTTGAGAGGAATCAACCTCTTTCACAAAAACCACCTTTAGGTTCAAACTCACCAGAAAATTTTTTGAGGAGTGAAAAACTTCTATAGGAATGCATGCCCAATGGAAAACACAACACTGTACACTGTTACCCAATTCCAAACTGAATCTCATTCATTTATTTAGTCAACAAATATTCATTACAAATCTGCTGTGTGCCAGGCACTGTGCTCAGAAGTTAGGAAGCAAAATTAGGGGTAGTTCCTGCCCTCAAGGTATTAGAAAAAAGAGAGACATCAATTGAATAATCTCACAATGAAATATAAAATTATAACTGTGAGTCTTGTTTCAAGGGAGGTTTAATCAAGTCAGGGAGGTTGTGCCAGGCTTGGTGAAGGGACTGGTGGGGGCAGGTAGAGCATGGAGTAAGACAGAAAAGCATTCCAGGCAGAGGAAATAGCATGTACTAAGACCAGGGGAT
Source organism: Myotis yumanensis (assembly GCF_028538775.1). Taxonomy (NCBI): domain Eukaryota; kingdom Metazoa; phylum Chordata; class Mammalia; order Chiroptera; family Vespertilionidae; genus Myotis; species Myotis yumanensis. The sequence goes on from NW_027223759.1 coordinate 79,315,122, forward strand.
AGGAGAGAGTCTGGTCATGGACCATTGGAGGAACTGAAGGGGCCAGTGGCACAGAGCAATTAAAGGGTGATATGGTCTGAACTGTGTCTCTCCAAGCCCCGCCCCCCCCTCCACCGCCCATTCATATGTTAAAGCCCCCAATGTGACACTATTTGAAGATAGGGCCTTTGGAGAGGTAATTAAGATCAATGAGATCATAAGAGTGGAACTCTGACCCAACAGGCCTGGTGTCTTTATAAGAAGAGGAAGGGATACCAGAGAGCACTCTCTCTCTCTCTTTGTGGGCACACAGAGAAAGGGCTATGTGAGGACTCAGGAAGAAGGTTACTATTTGTAAATCAAAAAAAAAAGATGTCTCACTAGAAACCAACCCTACCAGCACCTTAATCATAGATTTCTAACTTCCAGAACAGTGAGAAAATAAATACCAGTTGTTTAAGCCACTCAGTCCAAGCAGAAGGGCACTTGGCTGGAGAGGCCGCCGACCATGAGGGACTTTATGTTAAGTTTGACCCTTGATGTAAAAGCCATGGGAAGCCATTGACGGGCTTGGATTTGAAGGGGTTGTGGTGGGGCCCATTAATGAGATCCCAGTGCCTGCGGCACAAAGAACAGCCTAGACAAGGCGAAAGTAGATGCCAACATTCCTCCAGTGATGACATGTCAAGTCAAGGTCCCTCACCTAGAAAGTAGACTTCTGGAAGCAAAGTAGAAAAGGCACTCCAGGACCTTGAGCTCTTTGAAGGGGCTTAAAAAGGAGGTGCCCACTATACAGCAGGGCCCAGGTGAGGCTGAACACTTGTCTGTTCACAAGAACTTACAGCAGCAATGATGACCAGTCTTCTCTTCAGTGCTCAGTAAGTAGCCAAAGAGCAGAGGTGGAGGGTCAGTTGGATTGTCCCAGGGTTGCTGACCAGGCAGAAGGAGAGACAGTGAGAGATGACCATGTCATCCAAGTGGTGGATGAGAGAACCTTATCTACCGGGGCAGGATGGGGCTCCTGGCTATCGTGGCTCACAAATGGCTTTTATTCTGAGTGGCTGTAGCATTAATAAGTTGAACGCTTTGCTCAGCGGAGGCCTCGGCTGCCTAGCTACATTTTGGCAGCCCCCATGAGGCATGCAACTGAGACAGATGAATAGGCTTGCTAATGAATGGGGACTGGGATTCCAATATTCCCTTCCACAAGAACTATGCATCTCTCCAGCAGAGTAATGAAATCTTTGAGACAGCCTGATTACAAAAATAAAGCAGCATCATTATATTTGTCTGCCAGGCTGATCACAAGACACTGCAATGTATGACAGATGTCACAAGCAGAGAAATAGGCACGAAATGTCATGTATTACAGGCACATCTACACCAATAACGGGAGGAAGAGAATAGAGGCGATGGCCTAAATCAAGCATGTCAAACGCAAAGGCTAACACTGGCCAAATAAATGAGGCATGTGGCCCGTGAGCCACGAGTTTGACATGCTTGGCCTAAATATTTGAAGCAAAACTTTTTCCTGAAATAGCCAAACATTTGAGTCAAAATAATACTTTAACCTAAAAAAGTCACCAATTTTGGTACTATTTCCTTCAGAGACTGAGTTGGCATATCCCTATATGCCACAGAAAAAGCCTTTGCTAAGAAAATTAATGACATAAACATGATTATAAGACCAGTATTTAAACTAATGAAGAAAACAACTATTTAAAAACTATTTTGGTACTTGGCATCCATTTCCATGTAATCAGCTGACCTACACTAGGGTGTAGAGTTTGATTTCTGAATTAATTTTGGGGGTTTGGCCTGCACACAGGATACAGACCTTCATGAAGTCAATGAAAGGGGAGCTGGAGAAACACACCAATCAGATGCCAAGCCCCTGACAGAGGTCTGGCAGAATTAGACCAGTCATCCTGAAAGAATGAAAAATTGACAAGAATGATGATGTCACAGGTGACTCAATGAGGGAGATTTAAATAGCAAAGAATTAAGAAAACATCTTGGAAGAAAGCCCTCTATATCATTTTGCTGAGAAAATCAGGCACAAAGGCCATCATACAGTTTGTCAGAAAAATCATGCCCTCAAAAAAGTCACACTTGTTTCATTCTGAAAAATTTTTATAAGAATTACCATATAATTATAACCTGTTTCATAAAATATAAGACAACTTTCTTTTCGTAGTTTTCTCTTTTGTTTTTCACAATGAAGTCCCACTCAAACCTCTCTTCACATAAAATTTTGGACTCCATATTAAGGAACAAATGTTAAGAGTATTTTTCAGGTACTGATTGTCCTCAGATAAAGAGGAGCCACTGTCAACATCTCAGTTCTCTCTCCGCCTTCCAGCCCTCCCCCATTCTCTCTCTCTCTCTCTCTCTCTCTCTCTCTCTCTCTCTCTCTCTCTCTCCAGGGTTCATATGCATGTGTGAGTGCAAACACACGTGACTTGCCTCTAAATCTGGGGACTGAAAACCAAGAGGATGTGATTCTGATCTCCCTGGCCCACCCCACAAATATATAAATATACATCAACGTTCCTTTTAGAGTAATCCACGACAGCAGCAACTCTCAATCTTTTTTTTCCATTGAAACACACATGATGAGCAGCTGATATAGCTCAGTTGGGAGCGTGTAAGAGTGAAGATCAAATACACATGATGGATGATGTCCATATTCAAGGTTTTCTCCCATGAGCAACCCAAGTTAATATGCAAAATCCTGCCACTACATGCAATTCCTTCCCTTTCCCTCCGACTCAGGAGAGCAAATCAGAATGCAAACAAGTGGAATTATTAGAGTCCTCAATCTTCTCTTATGTTTCTTTAATTTTGTAATTTCATGATTATCTGTAAAACTTTTCTTCCTAACTAGAGTTGAAAGTCAATCACTGCCCTACAGATGTCTAGTCCCAATTACATATGCTCTTGCAAGTGACTAATTAAACTACAGTATGATTCTTTTACTTTTAGCACTTTACTAGAAATTTTAATAAAATTAATTAAGCATTCTTAATTTAACTTTTTCTTTTACTTTGTGTTTATACTCCAAGGTAATTTAATGTGTCACACATACATAAGTTGATTTTAAAAAAAACAGTTCATATAAATATTTTTACCAGCTTTGAACCAGGGAATTTTGACTGTTCAAGTAGCCCAACTTTATTGTTACAGCAATAACTAAAGGTTATTTTTATTGATTAAAAAAAAAAAACCTCAATGATTTATCACGTTTTTTGGTTTTTCTTCTGATAGTTCCTATATCTTTCTCACCAATATTTTTGTTTCACTACCTACTCTCTGTCCCATGGACATATACTTAAGTTCTTTAAAATGTTCCATCTTCTATTAAATTGAATAATTTTGATGTCCTCATTAATGAGTTGATATAAGCATAACTGACTTACACATAGTATATGTTCAATAAATTGTGGCTATTATTATTATTATTATTGCTCATCAGTATTTGTTCTTAATATTTACTTCTGAAAATTCTCAATATTCTTTTATATTTTAACTTTTAAAGGGACTGGTTTTGTTAGTTCTCTACTGCTGTTATAAGTTACCACAAATTTAGTGGTTTAAAACAACATAAATGTATTATGTTCTGGAGGCCAGAATTAGTTTTATTGAACTAATATCAATGTGTCGGCAGGGTTGCATTCCTTTCTGAAGGTCCTAGAGGGGAATCTATGTCCTTACCTTGTCCAGCTTCAGAGACACTTGTATTTTGTTTTTAGTAACTCAAGGTTTGTACTTCTTATTCCCCTTCACCTTTTTTACCCACCCCAGAACCCTCCTCTCCTTTGGCAACTATCAATTTGTTCTCTATTTCTATGAGTCTGTTTTTTTGTTTTGTTTTGTTTGTTTTTTTAGGTTCCACATATAAGTGAAATCATATGGCATTTGTCTTTCTCTGTGTTATTTCACTTAGCATAATACCCTCTAGGTCCATCTGTGTTGTTGCAAATGGCAAGATTTCATTATTTTTTTTTTTTTTACTGCTGAGTAATAGTGCATTGTATGCATATATCACATCTTCTTTATCCATTCATCTATCAGTGGACATCTAGGTTGTTTCCATATCTTAGCTATCTTAGCTAAAAGGGTAACATGCTCATTAGACCAGACATCTTCCGGACGTCATTCCAGACGTCCTTCCTGACCAAGCTAAGGCCAGAGGGAAGTCAGCCCGGGTCTCAGGTGTCTGCAGGTGGCCCAAGGGAAGCCAGCCCGGGTTCCTGGTGCCTGCTGGTGGCCGGAGGAGGGAAGCCCGGGTCCCAGGTGCTGGAGGGAAGCCGGTGCCAGCAGCCTGGGGAAGGAAGGCCTACTCTTGCACAAATTTTCGTGCATCGGGCCTCTAGTTGTAAATAATGCTACAATAAAATAGAGGTGCACATATCTTTTCAAATTAGTGTTTTCATTTTCTTCAGATAAATGCCCAGAAGTGAAATTGCTGTGTTGTATGGTAGTTCTGTTTTTAATTTTTTGAGAAACCTCCATACTTCTTTCCATAGTGGCTATACCAATTTACAATCCCACCAAAAACTACAGTATACTTCATTTAAACCACCCTGTCGTTTCACTTTGAGTGGGTGATATCTAACAGCAAGCCACATGTGCAACAGACAAAAACAAGGGATCCAGATGCCACATGCATTGAGAAGAGTGCCAAGGGAGAGATGAGAAACATGAGATGGAAGGTCTGGAAAAGCCTGTTGAAAGGAAGGCACATTTTGCATATCCTCACCAACTATGGGATAAAGAGCCAAATGCAGCAGTCCCTCTCCTCCAGAGCAGGCAGGAATCCAGACCAGCAGGTAACATCTGGGCTGACATTAGCCATAACCTTGCAAAGGGTAGTGAGTCTAGTGCTAATTTCTCATTAAGCTGACAAGAGGCATGAAGAGACCCACATGTTTCCAGGAATGTACATTTTACATTATTTTTGTTTTCCCTTGCAAATCAATTGAAAGCTAGGAGGCATTCCAGCATCTCTTTTTCTCCAGAGTTCCCAATTTGTTTCATTATTCCCCCGCCCAGCACCTCCACTAGACTGAGACGCAATTGCAAAAGACGTAGAATGGAAAATTAATACTTTCTACAGACTTCCTCATCTTGGGTAGATTTATGAATTCTGCTTCTGTTATGCAGAAGTTAGCATTTTTAACAACAAGGGGGGAAATCCTTAATTGTTTTTTTATTGCCTCAAGAGCGCCAAAGACATCTTGTGCTATGTCATCATTTACATTTCACATTAAATGCAAAATGTTTGAAATAAGCAAATATTTGTTTTAATTTGATACATCTGTTAACTGAAATGCTAAAAAGACAGCTAACTCACTATATTAAATTCAGCAATTTGTAAACAATTTATATGTTCATTTGTTCTGGTTATAAATGCCCCAAAGCTTATGTTTTATGAAACCCATAGAGTAAATGGCATTGTATTAATCTGATGTATGCAAGCCATGATTTATTCCTCTTCACTCCATTAATTTATTTCCTAACTTGAGTTAATTAGCGAGGTTCCTATTTTTAAAAGCTCTTTAAATTCCTTGGGAGAGGGGCACATTTGCAAGAACTGCTTTGAAAACCTACTGCAGAAGAAATGGGCTAAATACAAATGGTAAATTTTCCCCTGACATTATCACACATTGAGCACCTGATTGCCATTCAACCATCTTTATGTGGAGAACACAGTGGGTGATGACTACATAGTTGTTATAAGAAAGAGGGAAAGAACCAGAAGGAAGGAATGAGAGCAGCAGCAAGAACAAACTCTTTCCAGGAGATTACTATCTGCATGAGATATCTTCAAGATCCTATTCATCTTTAAATAAAAAGCATTCTGATTTTATGCTACAAAATGGAGACTAACTTTCACTTGAAACAATACTCCCTGGGAAGAGAAGAGATGTCCATTAAGAGAAATATTTTAAAAATCACAGAGATTGGTCCAATAGAAAATAAAGATAAATCAATTATTTTTCCTTGGTCAAATGCAGCCTTAATATTCTTAATTAGAATAGTAGAGCCCTAGCCAGTTTGGCTCAGTGAATAGAGCATCAGCCTGCGGACTGAAGGGTTCCAGATTCGATTCCAGCCAAGGGCACATGCCCAGGTTGCAGGCTCGATCCCCAGTCGGGGGCATGCAGGAGGCAGCCAATCAATGATTCTCTCTCATCATTGATGTTTCTCTCTCGCCCTCTTCCTTCCTCTCTGAAATCAATAAAGAAATTTATCTTTTTTAAAAACTATATTAGAATAGTAGACAGTGCCCTGAAATTAAATAAATCAATCCTATCTAATAAAAGAGTAATATGCAAATTAACCATCACCCCACAACAAAGATGGCGGTGCCCATAGCAGCTGGGGTGGGATGCTGGCAGCATTGCCCTGGCAATGCGAATCCAGCAGGCAAGTGCGGCATGCAGACAGCACCCAGCAGGGCCTGCTTGCCCATCACCATGGTGTGGAGCAGGCAGGCCCCACAGAGAGTAGAGAACCACAGGGAGTGGGCCTAAGCCGAGTAGGACATCCCCTGAGGGCTCCTGAATTGGAGACGGTACAGGCTGGGCTGAGGGACCCCACCCCACCCCCACCCCCCCCACCCCCCGCACGAATTTTGTACACTGGGCCTCTAGTAAATAAATGAAGGAAGGAAGGGAGGGAGGGAGGAAGGAAGGAAGGAAGAAAGGAAGGAAGGAAGGAAGGAAGGAAGGAAGGAAGGAAGGAAGGAAGGAAGGGGAAATTCATTCACACTCAAGTATAAATTACTGAGAAAAGTTTAAGATGTTCCTAAGGGTGTTTGAGGGAAGGGAGAACTAGCCTTTCAACAGATGTTCAAGCTTTAAGCAAATGTAATGCTCATTCCATCCTAGAATATTTGGGGCAGCAGCGAGTGGGTGAAAGAGACTGAGTTGGGTTGGGTGCCCTTCCAAGTCGCCAAAGTTACCCACTTACTTCCAGAAAGTCTGGTCCTAGGAGGCAGCAACACCACCAGCCCCATCTAGGTAGCACCTTCCTTGTCAAAGTCCTGCTTTATTTCATTTTCCTGTCGCCAGTCATTTCCCTGCCCTGAGAAGCAAGTTGAAAATTTGGAGCTGCATTTACGTGCATTTGAATTAGGTCTTCTCTTCTCTAAGCCTCAAATTCTATGAAATGGAAAAGTCTCAGTCACACAGCACAGCCCCTGATGCAGAGTAGGCATCCCAAACTGCAAACTCCCTCCGTTCACTCCCACAGGCACCAAGTGAAGTCAGCTGTGGGGACACACCAGAAGCCAGAGGCAGCGCGGGGACAGGACCAAGTGCCTTCCATCCTCCTCAACTGCCTTCACATTTTCTTTCATGTCTAACTCCTGGTCCTGGAACCTGTTGCCCAAGTTTCCCTCACAAAACAAACAGCCCGTATTTATTCCTCCTCCTGGCGCCACACTGAACAGGGGAGAGGGGAGAGGAGAAGCCTGTGCTGCATCAACTCCCCCTTGACTCACACTCACACGCCCACATGTTTTCTTGTTTCTGCTAAAAAATAAAAAAGTTTTTTAAAACCTTTGCTAGAACAAACTTTATGTGTCTCCATGAAAGCCCGGCTCCCAGAGGGCAGCCCCAGGCCCCTCTTTGGAAGGCGTGGGGGTCTGCAGATGGTGGGTCCTTCCTTCCTGACAGAAGGGCCTGACTTTAAATATCTGCATCACAACAAAAGTTTGGAAAATAAAGAGTTTCTCTCTATGGAAATCAGGTGCTTGGGCTGATCAATCAAGTCCCGGGACTCTGTGAAGCCAGATTTTCTGGATCAGACAGACAGGCGGGTGGCCTGCCTTGCTTCTCTCTCTCTGCAGAACAGACCCACCACAGCGGAACCGCAGCCCACCCTGGGGAGTGCTGGGCTGAGAGCCACGGAACCATAGGAGATCACCCCTGGGAGTAACACAGCAGCCTGCAGAGTGTGTTTGCCTGACAGCCTTGCTTCTCCACAGGAGAAGAAAAATGGGAACAAATCTAACTACCTGAGGAAGGTTCTCCAGAGAAAAGAGGGGCAAGATCAGAATGCTCTCTTGTGTCTCTGCAAACTCGGTCCCTCTCAGAGGCCTTGCACCTCTCCTGCATCACCTCATTCGACGCTCACATTTGTCAGTATTATCATCCCCATTTTACCCAAGATAACAGTGCAACTGGCCGGAGGTCCCGGAGGTGCTGTTCTGGAGTATACCCCGTCCTCTGACTCCTGATCTAGTGCTCTTTGCACCCGAATCTTAATTCCCAAAACACAGAGGAGAAATATCCAGCGGCTCAGAGCAATGCCGCTTCGGATCAAGAATTTTGACACTTTTAAGACAAGATTTGCAGTTAAAAGAACACAGTGAGGGAGGGGGCGGGGCTGCCCTCCACGGGGACTCACTCAGGAAGAGGATGGTCTGCCTCCTGGCCGCTCTGCTCTCCTCGCTCTCCGACTTGCGCAGCCGCGCCTGCTGCCCCTCGGCGGCCAGCGTGCCCTGCCTGCTCCGCCTCAGCACCTGCATCATGTTCCAGCACATGAAGGCCACGGCGACCAGGACCACGAGGTAGACCACGAAGGCGCCGAAGATGCTGGACTTGAACACGGTCCAGCGGCTGGAGAGGTTGGTGCAGATGGACATGTTGGAGGTCTCGGGCCGCTCGTGGTGGCGCGTAAGCGTGCGGTTGCAAGAGAGGCCCCGGTGGCTGTGCACGTACACCAGCGGGTACTCCACGCCCATGGCAAAGAGCAGCGGCAGGGCCACCAGGGTGGAGGTGACCCAGACGAAGCCGATGAGCAGCTTCACCTGGCAGGGCCCGGACACGGCCTTGTAGCGGAAGGGGTGGCAGATGGCCACGTAGCGCTCGAAGCTGAGCGTGAGCACGTGCAGCAGCGTGGCGTAGCTGCAGGTCTCGAAGAGGAAGTTGTGCAGCTTGCAGGACAGCTCGTAGCCCGGCGTGGTCAGCGGGTTCCAGATGATGCTGTAGAACTCCATGGGCATGCCGATGAGGAAGACCAGGATGTCGGAGCAGGCCAGGCTCACCATGTGGTCCGTCACCTCCTTCTGCAGGTAGCCCTTCCTCTGCAGCACCTGGGTGGCGCGGATGGTGACGCTGTTGCCCAGGATGCCCAGCGCGAAGATGAGCAGGTTCACCAGGATGAGGGTGATTTTGATCCAGGGGGCCACCTCGAATTCGGGGATGTGGCTGTGATCGATGACGTGGGAGCAGTCGCCGTGGGGGCCGCCGGGGGGAGCCATCAGGAAGGAGGCCTGGCCACCCGGGTCGGTCGGTCGGTCGGTCGGAGACCGGCTTAAGGTCCCTCCTCTCAGCTGAGCCCTCGTTCTTGGCCGCGCTCAGGAAGCGGCTCCCGCACTCACCTGGGAAAGGTAACTTATTTCAGGTGCTTTCATGGGAACTTCCTGGAGCAGCCCAGCCTCCCAGTGGCCCCGAGGCGCCTGGGGGTGGAGTTTGGGGGCGTGTGTGTAAGAGCGAGGCGGGGAGAGCGGAGAGCGCGCAGGAAGGCGGTTCTAATCTGGCCCCGCAGCCCCCAGCGCGCCCGCCCTCCTGGGGGCCCCTGGCGCCCTGGCCCGGCAGCCCTCGCTCCCCTCCACCGCCCGGCGCTCGCTGGCCCCGACGCCCCTCCGGGAGCACCCTCTTTGCTGCTGGAGGCCGGTGGTCAGTGGTCAATCATTAACCACGGCTGACTGCTCAGCGCCCGGGCTGCGGCACAGCCCAGCGGCGGGCTTGACTCAGCTCCCAGGCATGGTCCCCGAAATCAGATCTTGGCTCTGGGCTCCGGGCGGCTGGGGCTCCTCCTCCCCCTCCGCCCCCGCGGCCACCTGGAGACAGCGGCCAGCTGCCCCGACGGCGCCCCAGGAGGCGCGCCCGGGAAGTTGGAGTGCGCCCCGGGACTTGAGTCCAGGGCCCCGGCTGGGAAAGAAACTTCCCTCCCCCGCCCTCCCCAGCTGCCAGCGCTGCGCCAGGGCTCCTTCAAGGTGGGGCCACCGCCTGCTGCGGAGCGACGGGACGCTGGCTCCAGCCTGGGTCACAGGCCAGGTGGCCGGGCTGCCTCTGCCCGCGGGCCCTGGGGTTACTGCGGTGAATAGCAGGGCTGTGCGCTGCCTGGAGCCACTGGTAAGGTGTTGGCCCCAAGCAGGCCAGTGGGATCTCCCTCGAGTCCGGCTTCCCCGCAGCCTCCCGGGCTCCGCGCGCTAGGGCCCTGCCTGCCTTCCTGGGGAGCGGCCCGAGGAGCGCGGGGGCGCCTTTCTGTGCCGCTCAGGCCCCTCGCCCGGCAGGCATGCGAAGGCTCTAATTGGGGGCGGGAGCAAGGGTGAGGGTGAGGGTGAGGGTGAGGGTGGGGGCGCCACACCAGCAGGGCAGGGGTGCTGCTGGTGGAAAGCGCCTCCTAGTCCTCAGGAGGGGGCTGCAGCCAGGACATAGAGGACAGCAGGAGGCGGCTGTGGGCAGTGGGGACAGGGCCACCGATTGAAAATGGAGTGAAAATGGCCTTAAGGATCATGACATTTTATGTCTCTTCAGAGAGAAAGTGAGAGAGAGAGAGACCTCAAATGGGTACATTTTCATCTTCTAATTCCAAAATTAGAGGAAGGGTGGGGCTATCCTATGCATTGTAGAATGTTTCACACATACGTGCCCCCAATACCCTCCCCTTATAGCCAAAGGCCTCTGAGAGAGCAAAGTGGCCCCAGGTGGAGAACCACCGCCCTGAGGGAAGAAAATAGATCCCCTTGGTCCGGCCATGCTCCCTCTTGCACTGCTCTGTGCTGAAAGCAGCGGTAAATTATCCACCCGCCCCTGTGATGCGGCCATTTTAAGGATGAAGACACTGGGGTGTCCAGAGAGCAGGTGCTTCTCCAAGGCCATAAGGAAGAGAGGCTTGACATTAACCCAGATCGGTCAAACCCTGAGTGTGTACTAACAGGGAGGGACTTGTGGGAGCACAGTAGGTGCTCAGAATGAGTTCTGAGTGATGCTCACAAAGATGGAGGTACTCCATTTTCTGACCCTGTCATGCCGGGGTTTATATCCCAGCATCAAGAAAGGTTCAGGAATCTGGAAAAGGGGCTGCACATAGATGACATAGGAATCCAGAGACTAATAGAGAGTCCGGAGACGAGATATAATTTTGAAAGGTATTGGGGGTCAGAGGACCTTCAGCTAAAGGAACTGAAGGCTCCCTCCTTGTCTAGGACCCTTGCTTTTATTAACACAATTTGTCCTAAGGCAAGGTGGAGATAATACACTTCAATGGGTAAGGTTTCAAAGGGTACAGAAGCATTGTCAGTTTGAGGAATAGCCTACGGCTGTTCAGGTGTTTGGCCAGTAGGAGGCAATAACATATAGATTAAGATGCCCTTTAACTATCTGGCAGCCACAGTCAATTTCCTATTCAGGTTTGGGGAAATGCCTTTAGCCATTCCCAACAGGTGACTCCATGTGTGACTCAACCCTGATGAGTCCCCCAAGTTTCATCAACCTTTTGATGAAACTCTTGAAATTATGACATGCTGGAATGGTCGCTAGACACATGGTTGAGGACCTCAGCAAATACTAAATTATGACCCTATCTCAAGCGAAAATTTTTTTTTTCTCTGCTGGTTTTCTCTGTTGAGTTATAAGCTCCCAGGCCAAGAACTACATCTTCTCACCGTGACACCTCCACAGCACCCTGATAATGTTTTACCAGGAGCCCTTCTCCGTGCTGATATGTGCTATTGACCTACTTGCTGGCTGGGAAACTCCTCACCCATTTGCCTACTGGTGCAGTGTGCTCAGCTAAAGGACCTCAAGAGCCACCTAGCTGTCCCTCAAAGCTCGCGGGGTAAGCATGGGCTCTCAAGGCTTCATAGCTACAGAGCAGCATCCTGAGTGGGCTCCTGTGCAAAAGACCGTGGTTCTTTGCTGCCCCAGAGCTATTGGGAAGAAGGTGGTCTAGGAAGACACACACCCAGCCTGCCTCCCCCTCCCCCACACCCCAGCACAATACACACGAAGTGGCCCCTGCCCACTTCCTTCTTTTCAATAGGAAAAAGCAGGAAACCTCCTAAGTATTCCTCAGCCCAGCCATATAGCCTTCGTTTGAAATCCTCTTAGTCATTTATGGAGCCCCTGTTATATGCCAAGCACTTTCACATAATTCATTCCTTTCAATCCTCAGAAGGCTGCAAGGTGGACATTACCATCCCTTTTTACAGATGCAGAAACTGAGGATCAGGGGGATTAAATGACCTACCATCAGGGTCAGAGGCAGGATTCCAACTCAGGTCCCCTGGCACTAAAACACTTTCCACGCCTGGCTGCCACCTCTCTGTGCAGGACAGGGCTGCGCCAGGCTGAACAGTGCACTTTGGAGGGAGGGATGACTTTAAGTCACCAGCCCTGGTGCTTCTCCTCCCCAGCTGCAGCATGTGTTATCTGCAATATATTTGATAGTTCCAATTTGTTCTGCTCAGACAAGATTCCCATTATTGTCCAATTTCTTTCATCAATTTTTTTCCCAAAGTGTGAACAAAGATTACAAATGCATGGCCAAACTGCGAATCAAGCTAATTAAAATTCACTCCTTATAGTGGAGCTGGAAAAGGCATTTTGAACAAAGGTCCAGAAGAATTAAATTTTCATTTCACCTTTGCTTTTCCTAAGACCAATTAAAAACTATTTAATGTGCTCTCATTTGTTGATAACAGACTGGTATAACACCAGGCCTGGGTCTGTGTAATCTAGATTTTTTAATTAGCATATCGTATAGAGAAAAGAAAGAAAAGGAATTAAAAGTGAGACGAAAGAATACTTAAGATACCCTTTGATTTCAGCTCTACTCAGGGGTTACTCTAGGGCCGACACAAATTCATATTCACATTTTACACATTCCAGGTGACCTTTGAGGCCATTGAAGCTAAAGGTTTTCATATACTTTCCAGCACTGAGGCTCATCTTAAAATTAATTCTACACTGGCACCCAAAGTAAAAGAACATTTAAAAATACACACACATCGTCCTGGCCAGTATTGGAACACCAGCCCGTGCACAGAGGCGTCTCTGGTTTGATTCCCAGTCAAGGGCATTTACATGGGTTGCAGGTTCAATCCCCCGCCTTTGTTGAGACTCGTGTGGGAGGCAATCAATTGATATGTCACTCTCACATCTCTCTCTTTCTCTCTCTCTCTGCATTAAGCTACAAATAATTTTCAAAAATTATAAACAGTATAGGTAACTTTATTTGTAATTCCAAATAACTAAAAGTTAATAGCAGAAAGAGAAAACTGAAACATAAAACTTTACCATTTCAATCATTTTTTTAATCTCTGGAACAATTCTTAGTTAAAGAGAAAAACTAAACTCCAAAATATCTCGAGAATAACAACCACAAAAATACTGCATATCAGAATTCTTGAGAAATAACTAAAGGAGTACTAAAGGTTCATAGCCCTAAATATTTATTCTAGTAAACAAGAACAAATACAAATAAAGAAAGTTACAAAAAAATACAATTAAGTAAAACAAGAAGGGATTAATAAAGATGAAATTAATTATGAAAGAATTAAATAGAACTAATATATAAACCCCAAAACGTTTTTTAAAGTAAGACTTCTGATCATTAAGAATAACTAGCAGCAGCCTAGCTACCTGCCAACCCCCCCCCCCCCCCCCCCCCCCCGCCGCCCCTGCACAACTGTGGTCCCTCAGAGAAAAGAAACCCCTGAGGTGCGCCCTAGCATCACTCAGACTTGCTGCCTCCGGGCCCTTTCCTGACCATGTGCGGGGAGGGGACTCCGCAAGCACAGGGATCTGGCCAAGTTGAGGACACAGATTGGCAGTTGGGAGGTAGATGTTCCTGGGCCCCTCAGAACAGGGTGCTGAAAAGGAGGGAGCTACTAGTATGCAGAGAAAGAGCTCAGGAATCTGTACGGAGGATTTCTTGAGTCTTTGGCTGAATAGTAGGCATGAAGAGTGGGTTTGTGGAGGTGAGACTCCAGGAGCTGAGCACAGTGCACTACTGAGGAAAGAACAACTTGGGGGGCTGTAGGCAAGGCAATTCCCAAAGTCATACAGGGCCAGGACACTGTCGAAGGTCTAGCCACTGAGTGAAGAGGTCTCATTGGACCAATTCTGGAAGGGCCAGGCCTTAGTGGTAGGACTGAACTTGTTGCAGAGCTAAGGCTACTCTGGACCTGCCCTAACAGAGATATTGACCTGAGCCATATAATACGGTAGCTGCAAGCCACATGTGGCTAACTCTACTGGAAACATAGCTAGTCCAAACTGAGATGTGTTGTAAGTATAATACACACCACATTCCAATGTCTTTGTATGATAAAGAATGTAAATGTAATAGTTTTTATATATTGATTCCATGTTGAAATGATAATATATAGCTATAGGAGGGTAAATAAAATACATTATTAAACGTAATTTCACCTCTCTTTTTACTTTTTAAAATTGCCTAATAGAATATTTTAAATTGTATGTGACTTGCAGTTGTGGCTCACATGGTATTTCTATGAGACAGTGATACTACAAACAAAAAAATAATGAAACAAAAGAGGAAGTTCATGAATAAACCAATGCTTATAAGAATTTCACTTATATTATTGGTAACATTTCAAATAGAGAAAGATGAATTGATCAATAATTGGTGTTGGAACAATAGGTTAGCCATCTTTAAAAAAAAGTTGGATACATGCCTCCACACTTTATTATAATACAAATCATTAAATGATAGAATAAAACACTAGATACTTTTAAGAGTTAAACTGGATTTTTTAAATTATATTTGTATTGATTTCAGAGAGGAAGGAGAAGGAGAGAGAGATGAAAACATAAATAATGAGAGAGAATCATTGATTGGCTGGAGATTGAGCCCACAACATGGGCATGTACCCGACCAGGAATTAAACTGTGACCTCCTGGTTCATAGGTCAATACTCAACCACTGAGCCATGCCGGGTGGACATTAAATTGGATTTTAAATCTTATAAACCCTAGAAGCTATAAAGGAAAAGGTTGATAAACTTTATTTCATAAATATAAAAATGTGCTGCAAGGCAAGAAACAGTAGCCAAAGGTAAATGACAAATAACAAACACAGAAAATACATATAAATGTTATTACACAGTCATGAGTGATTTCCACAAAAATATGCACTTATTCCAAAATTTAATCTATAGATTCACTGTAATCCCTTCAATTAAAATTTCAACAGACCTTTCTGAGGAAAAAACAGGCAACCCAATTTAAAAAACAAGCTGAAGAGATAAACAGACACTTCACAAACCAGGAATCCAGATGGACTATAAACAAAGAAAAGCTACCCAACCTTTTTAGAAGTAGAGAAAATGCAAAATAAAACCACAATTAAATATAACAACACACATACCAGATTGACTAACATTTAAAGACCACCAATACCATAAAAACTAGGCAAGCTGATTCTAAAATTTACCAAAAAAATGTCAAGAGCCAAGAATGAGCTAGACACTATTAGGAGGTGTGAGGATTTGCTCTTCCCAATATGAAAACTTATTATAAAGTTATAGTTTATAAGGCATTGTGGTTTTGACATGGGGATAGACAAGAATGATCCAGAAGAGAGAGCATAGAAATAAATCCACTTGTGTGTAGACAGGATGAATGACAGAGATGGCACTGGGGGGCCATGCATCAGATATGGTCTTTCCACTGGTGTAGTAGTTGACTCTCTCAGAGGTGAGGGAGTGGGGGGAGGAGGCAATGCTGTGATTTACTGAGATCCAGGGTATAAATACTCCCACCATGACTGATGTCAAGCCACCCACACTTTAGTAATCTGCTCATAACAATCCTGAAAGTCTAACCATCAACTCTGGTAAGCTCCAGGATACCACTCTTCTCAATAAATGCTACTTGTGGCAATCAAGTACTCATTTGGATAAAGTTCATTAAGAAAAGAAAAAAAAAGACAACAAAATTTTTTAAATGAACCAAAGAGCCCTGGCCAGCGTGGCTCAGTTGGTTGGAGCATTGTCCCATTGACTGAAGGGTTTGATTCCTGGTCAAGGCACATAACCACATTACCAGTTTGATCCTCAGTCCTGACTGAGGCAACCGATCCATGTTTCTCTCTCACATCAGTGTTTCTCTCTTTCTCCCTCTCCCTTTCTTTCTCTCTAAAACCAATTAAAAGAAACCTAAAAATGAGCCAAAGAGATAAGCAGGCACTTCACAAAAGAGGAGTCCAGATGGACAATAAACAATGAAAAGCTACCTGACCTTTTTAGGAGTCATGAAAATGCAAACTAAAACCACAATTACGTAAATAAACTACACACCTACTAGAATGACTAACATTCAAAGACGACCAATACCATCTGTCCGTGAAGCTGTGGAGTAATGGTTACTCTCATACATTGCAGATGGAAAAGTAAATTGGTGCAACCACTTTGGAAAAGAGGTTGCAATGTCTAATAAAATATGTATATTCATATCATATACATATTGTGACTCAGCAATTCCTCTCCTAGGTATATTTCCTACAGCTCATGTACTAGAATGACCTTGATGAGCCATGTAAGAATGTGTATAACAACATTTTAAGTAATGATGCATTAAACCACAATGATGCATGAAAGAAGAAAGACACAAAAGAATCTAGGAGTCCATTCACATAACATTTAAAAACAGACAAAACAATAATATTTTGGGATATATATGCTATGTGGTTATATATGTTATGTTATGACATATAATAAATCTACTTATTCATTCATTTATAAAGCAAAGATGTCCTTTCCATGAAAGAATGAAGGTCATTCTTGTGGGAACTTCCAAAGGCTGACATTATTCTATGTCTTAACCTGGGAAAAAGTGACATGATAATCATTACATGATGCTTTGCCTTATGACTTTTTTTACTAGGCAGTTATTCATGTCTTTTGGAGTTTATTCATGCTATGTTTCATAACATTGTAAAACCATCTTTTTAAAAAGGAAGAACAACTATCACATTGGGGGTTAAGGCTTTTAAAAATATAAATAAATGAATATAAAAAGTAAGAACACCCACCTAGTTAGTTGGAGCAGCTGAGTCAAGCCTGGTTTTCACCCAGTGGGGACAGTGCGGCGGCCAGATCACTCTTAGTGACAAAGTAACAGCCCCCACTATTAAAAACCTACGGTGACCAGATCATGCTTGTTCAATGCTCAAGAGATCCCTGCATGTTGAGTGTTATTATTCCTATTTACATGTCTGTAATTCACCCATCAAGTGCTAGTCTACCCAGGACTTGGCCCGTGGCCTGATTATCCACATTCTTGCAGAACTTACTGTTGAGATAAGTGTAACAGCAATGACAAGTTGGACCCTGATGAGCAGCCATTGACATGTAACCTGGAGACTTTCCCCTTCGTCCTTCCCTCTCTCCCTCCTTCCCTCCCTCCCTCCCTCCCTCCCTTTCTCCTGGAATGTTATTCCTCAAACAGCCTGAGGATCCAGCTTCCTGGACATAACAACAAGGCTGAGGGGAGCCCTGTGAGAAATGGCGCATCTTTGTGGAAGCTCCGGCTTCACAAACCAAGAAGGTCACTGGTCCTTCCCTGGGGCCGATGGCATGCTCTGCCACCTCGATTCTTACTGAGGTGAGCCCTCGCTGAGAGGCCCAGATTTCTTCTAAGAAATCATGTTCTCCTTTTTAAAAATGTCTTATGGCCCTAGCTGGTTTGGCTCAGTGGATAGAGCATTGATCTGCAGACTGAAGGATGCTGGGTTTGATTCCAGTCAAGGGCACACGCCTGGTTGTGGGCTCAATCCCCAGTATGGGACATGCAGGAGGTAGCCGATCGATCATTCTCTCACCACTGATGTTTCTATCTCTCTCCCTCTCCCTTCCTCTCTGAAATCAATAAAAATATGTTAAATAAATAAATAATGTTTTATGTGTTAGGTTTCGTTTCTTTCTCTATCTAGAAAAAGTGATTCAGAAAAGAAAAAGTGTTCCATTGGTTTGGGTAAGCTGGTGACTTATGGTTTTAGTTTGGCTCATATCTTTTTTCTTCCTTTAACTAAGAAATGTTGAGCTCACTGAAAAGAACTCCTCATTTTAGGGGAGTTTCCCTGTTACTGGTTCGACTCTCCATCCCAAGGAGGTGGATAGCCTCTGAGATCAAAGCAGCCACTCAGTCCAGGGACATCCAGGGGGATGTCCAGTCCCATGTACTCATCCCTGTTTCTCTCTGACATACCCATGTCTTTGTGTACTAGCTGCAGGCCAGAGCCAACCACCGGGGCTGCTCCCAGTTGCATGCCCCTCACATCACAAGCCCCACACATCATGTGCCCTGTACATCGCATGCCCTGCACATCACATGCCCCGCACAACTCCAGCTTCACAAACAGAGAGGGTCTCAGAGCACAGGGAAAGAGCAGCGTCTCAGCTGTTCCTGCTTATCCTACCCAAACCCTTATAAAGAAACAAAAACCTCTGGCCCTTGATCTCCTTATCTTAAAATACCCTGAGCAAAGAACATAGGATTTCTCCTGCCTGGCACTGTGTTCCCAGCCCCAGTCATTGTTGGGTGCTTTTCAGCCGTGATAGAAATTTCAGCGATGTCTTCTTATAAGTCAGGCACCACCTCTTGCTATGTAAAACTACACAAATCAATCCAGGCCTGACCTCCTAGTCATCCACTGCCTCTTCCGAGAATGCTGCAGCATGATGATTAACGCAGGCTCAGGCCAGACACCTTGGGTTTGCATCGAGGCCCTCCACACTGCTGCTTTGCACCTTAGTTTCTTCACTGGCAAAATGCATATAAAAATAACACTTATCTCCTAGGTTTGTTGTAAGGATTAAATAAGGTTACAGAAAGCGTGTCTGGCAAGTAGTATGTACCTATATATGTATTAGCCCTTGTCAAGGGGTATAAACCCAGACTCTGCAGCGGACTGCCCGGGTTTGGATCTGCTCCTCCCTAGCTGTGGAACCTTGGGCACCTTTCTTATCTCTCTGGTCTCCAGTTTCCTCATGCGTCCACTGGAGGAGAAATAACAATACACACTTCAAAGGGTTCTCTGCAAGACCAACTGGCATAATGTAGGCAAAGCACTCAGAACAATGCCGGGCAGGAGTTCATCATCATTAACGGCATGTCCACAGTCCATTAGCTGCTGCTGTTCATGCTGATGAGCCCAGGGCCCTGCAAGGTCCTGCAGCACATTCTAAACCCTCCAGGTGCCATTATTGTGTGAGCGAGAATTGTTAGAGTGCTGAGTACATCTTACTGAATTCCACTCAAATTAAATCAGCAGACACAGGGTCATAGTAGCCTTGCCGGAAAGCACTGTGGGGAATAGGAATATGAGGCAGTAAGACAGTCGCTCCTCCGTGGAGGGTTATTTGCAACTCAAGCCGGAAGCGCGTAAATTGTTAGATGTCCTGAGAGCAATTGCCAACTGATGGTGGCAGCAGTAAGTGCTTTAGGCCCTGAAAGGTGGCATCTGTCCTCACAGGTGAGACAAGATTCCAGGTCTCTGGAAATTGAGGGCGCATGTATGACACACAGGGAGTCTTTATAACAACACGATATTTCATCCAGCAGAACTCCCTCTCTTCAAAACAGACCACACAACACAGGAAATTTACTCATCAACAGAGACTCTACGCATGTTAACTTTATCTTCTCTAAACATGAGCTTCGAGTGGTTGCAAAGCTGTGGCAAACGAATGACAACAGCCGAGCATAAACACATATTTTGTGGCCTTATGGTGCTTTTTCTACGTTTAAAATGGAATTGCCACTCTAAGAGGGATTGGAAGCATGACCTTAGTCGCATTAGCATCGCATGTGAAGGTGGCGGTAGTCAGCTACCTACAGGCTTCAGAACAAGCAGCGCCTCCCAGCTGCTCCCTGGCTTCATTGTGAAACCCTGGGGTGCATTAAAAAAAAAGCTGGCTACTCCAAGCCACAGTTCCTTATTTTTTAAAGGGCAGACAGACCTTGTCCTGCAAATGATTGTACTTAGTACTGGCCACAGCCGTGCTCTCAGTTCTCAGACCCCCATCACCTTTGCCATTAGAGCTCGTGGCTTATAAGGAAGCTGCTGGCTGGGTTCAAACATACAGAAATGGGGAAAGACTGGGGTTGAGGGGCGGGGGGAAGGGGGGCAGCTTCAGCAGCTGCCTCAGCGCCTGAGTTGAGCTAACCTGTCTGCTGGGTGATGCCTGCCTTCCTCCCTTGGCTTACATTATAGATGAAATGTGCATTTGTGATGAGCCTGGCCAGCCTGTGATTCTATGAGGTAATGTTTGTTCTTAGCTCTAAACTTTTAAACACAACCCACTTCAAGTTGGGAACGAAAGGAAAGTCTTTGTATTTTTTATAACGTCTTCCTCCTGTTCTTACAACCATCTCCTCTCCATTGGGGAATGTCTGTGGTTTGACAAATCTGAAGAACAAACTCTCTTATGATTCCTTCCAATGACTGTCTTACAGCAATAAACACATTCCCCATTGTTGCAAAGAGAGAAGTCAGCAAAGAATGGAGAACAGGGACAGAGGACACTAATCCAAACTCAAGTGGCAGCTCCTTCCCATCTCTTAGGGAAAAAAACAAGCATCAAAGGCAATTAGGTCCTCCTCTCTCACCCTTTTTTTTAAAAAATATATTTTATTGACTTTTTACAGAGAGGAAGGGAGAGGGATAGAGAGTCAGAAACATCAATCAGCCGCCCCCTGCACACCTCCCACTGGGGATGTGCCTGCAACCAAGGTACATGCCCCTGACCGGAATCGAACCCGGGACCCTTCAGTCCGCAGGCTGACGCTCTATCCACTGAGCCAAACCGGTTAGAGCCTCTCTCACCCCTTCTAACAGGCTGGATGGATCCCCTTGAGAGAGACGGAGGCTTTTAATGGAAACAACTAGCAACTTCGGGGCCACGGCTATGGAAATTGCATTTGGTCTGGATCCAGCATGCCTTGGCAGGTGGAATCAGCGTTAGGTGTAACACGTTCTGCAAGAATAGACATTGTAGGTTTGGCCTCTTCTTTGAGTTCTTGAGCAATAAGCCCAGATTCGGCCTAAATGTGCTCTGACAATTTTGATCCTCAGTGTTGTTTCCAGTATATCCCAGCATGAACCACCTCATTATCACCAGCTCAAGTGCTGAAACATGTGGTTTGTGCCAGCCAGAGGGCAGGCAAGAAGCATGGCCGGTCTGGTCTGATTTGCCATCATTGCTCACTTGGGCATACAAGCACTTGGATCCCATGTACTGAAGAGCCATCAAATGCAAAGCCCTGGCAATTTTGGAAGATTTTTTTTTAAATACATAGGACACAATTGCAGATAGTCTCCTCACAGGCTTGCTGGTGATAATGAACCTACACTTGTGAAACTGGAGAATATCAGCAACCACTATGTGAATTACTCCCAGAAAAGACAGATATGTAGTTAACTCTTAAATAACATGAGTGTCAAGAGCACTGATGTAGTTAACTCTTAAATAACATGAGTGTCAAGAGCACTGATGCCCCTGTGCAGTCAAACACACACACACACACCCACACACACACACATTCGAGGATGCTTAAATCCCCTATGTAAAATGATGTAGATCAATGCATACAGTCGACCCTCTGCATCCATGGACACCCAACTGCAGATCAAACACAGTACAGGTGTTTATTGAAAAGCATCTATGTATAAGTGGACCTGTGCAGTTCAAACTGATGCTGTTCAAGGCTCAACTACAAATCATGGCTTTTCCCCCTTTTCTTCATGGAGAGCTGATTTTTAAACATTGAGCAGTGCACCACAGGAGATACTTTGCCTCTTCAATGTCTGGGCAGCAATGTCATATGCCCAAGTGAGCAGTTGGTATCCATCAGGGGTTAACTTTTGGCATAGGTGACATTACATTTAAAAAAATGGATCCTCACCCTAGCTGGTTTGGCTCAGTGGATAGAGCATCAGCCTGTGGACTGAAAGGTCCCAGGTTCGATTCCAGTCAAGGGCACATGCCCAGGGTTGTGGGCTCAATCTGCAGTAGAGGGAGTGCAGGAGGCAGCCAATCAATGATCCTCTTTCATCATTTATGTTTCTATATCTCTTTCCCTCTCCCTTCCTCTCTGAAATCAATAAAATATATGTATAAAAAATGGACCCTCTGGGAATAGAGCTTCTTGGAGAATAATTGGAAGTGTTGGTGGAAGGACGATAGGACTTCGAGAGCACTGCTGGCAGTGACTCATTGGCTTTGCTAAGGGCAGCTTGCTAGCTGCTGGGTTTCCTTGCTTCCTTCCTTTCTCCCTCCTTCCCTTCCTTCCTTCTTTCCTTCTTTCCTTTCCTTCCTTCCTTTTTTGGAAGGATGTTGTGAAAGTTTCACAAGCCTGCCCAGGTGATTAGTAGGTAAATTTAAGCATCTCTCAGGCTTCAGTAGTCAGGCACTGGAAAGGGAACTATTTGCTATGACCTGGCCTTTGGCCACTAAAGCAACAGACAAGAGTCTCCTGTGCACCTCCTGCCTGCTCAGCTCGCACACCTGCCTATGGGAAGAGCTACCTCTCTGCTACACCTGCAGCATGGATGTGAGGTTTTATCACGGAGAAGTTTCCTTAAATTGCAAATGATAATGTTTTCTGGTTATTATAAGTTGAATTGTGTCCCCTCGCCAAAAGATACATTGAAATTTTAACCCCTGGTACCTATGAGTATGACTTTACTGGGGAAAAGTCTTTGCAGATATAATCAAGTTGCAGTGAATTCATTAGGGTAGGCCCTAATCCAAGATGACTGGGATCCTTATAAGAAGAGAAGAGACATATACAAACATTGACCCCCAGTTGAGGTTGCATATTCCATTTTGGTGGCCATGATGTATTTCACCAGCGATTTTATTCCTGTAAGAAGTACTGACCTATCATGAGGAATATATTTATACCATCCCCAATATTTCCACAAACCAAACTTTTCTGTAGCTTTGTAGGCAGTATTATAATTTGTTACTGGCATAGCATCCCCTCTCTCCCATATGCACATGACATGTATGTGGATAACCAGATGATTATGAAAATAAATGCTATGTAATATGCTGTTTATCATCACCACCCTCTCTATTACATCTGTCGTATTAGGCCTCACCCTGTGTAATGAGTGAGAAACTGTAGTGATGTTTTGCATCTCTCCCATGGGGCCACCACAAATACACGGGCCTTGCTCCAGGGGTTTCAGCAAACTTTGCCTCTTCATATGCTAGATCTGCATCTTCTTTTTCAATTGTACAAATTTCATCCTCTGTTGATCGTTCTTTCACAAGCAGAGGAATCACATGCTCAAACTTGGAAGAAGCCTCCATTGGTTTGATTTCATAAGTCGAGTCATCCACCTGCAGCATGCCACGCAGACCCCCATAGCAAGTGTCCAGCGTGCCCATGGGCCCAGGAACCCCCTCCAAGTAGCTGAAGTAGTAACAGTCTCGAGGGATAAAGGGTAGTCCTCCTGCATGGCACCTTGGTCATTATCGGTGATTACCGGAAAATGTCTGGGCAGCAAGTTCTTCTTGATCTCCATGTGAACCACATGTCTTCAGCCCCTGAAGTGAATCCTGTAGGAGAGCTGGTTTTGTCCCCCAGCTCCACAGAGCCTGTGGGACACCTTCCTGGGAATCACAATTTCAGAGGAAGTGAAACGCCATCCTGGTAGGGCATGGGAGCAGCAGACCTGAGTCAGGAGTAGCCAGAAGAGAGGCAGCCAGAGATCCCCTGTCAGGTGGGCCTTGGCCCAGGCAGGCACCATGAGTGAGGGAACCTGTGACCATAGAAAGTGCAGGCAAGTGGGAAATAGGCAACACAAGTGGCAGTAGCACCTTTTCCAGCAGGAGGAGAGCAGAGAGAGGCTGGAGGTTTGGCACTCCCAGAGACTGGGAGGGGAGAGAGGTAGCTATCACATAACAATGGTGCATTCTTTGGGGGAGGCTGTGCTCAGTTATGTAGGGAGCCTGGGCTGAAAGGTCCCCTGGTCTCTTGGAGAAGACTCAGGGGGAGGATAAGTGGATTTGGCGGCAATTTTAAGACACTTGGTGGCTTTTTTCTTCAAGCCTAGTACATAATAGGTCAACATGACATTAAAATGGAGAATGAGGAGAGTGGAAGCTTCTCTATATAAGAATTTTGAGGAGAGAATTAGATCCTCTCACACTTTATAAAAATTAAATGCAGTTGGGCTGAGTGAAGAAAGGAAGTGTAAAGAGATGTCATGAATAGAAAGTCTGGGTGTATAACCATAGTTTCTCATAGAGTGAAACTCACACCTACTCTATGTCCCCGAGATAGTAGTCCTAGGAAATTACCCACTAAGACTTGCACATGAATATTCATAGCAGCATTACTATGAATTTATCCCACCAATTTGGAAACAAACAACCAGTACTCAACAGATGAATGGATAAACTAAAGGGCATATTTGTCCAATGGAATATTCTCAGTAAATCAGAAGAAACTCCTGATACATATAAGAACATGGATGTGTCTCACAGATATGATGATGATGATGATGATGATGATGATGTTGATGGAAAGAAATGGGATCAAAGCAACTTAATATATGTTTAATTTTTATGAAGTTCTATAACAGTCCAAAATCAGTTCTGGGAACAGAATTTAAATTAGTAGTTTCCTGACTTGGGAATGAAGGGATGGAGGGAACTTTCTAGAGTGATGGAAAACTTGTGTATGTTGACTGGGGTGTGCTGTAGATTAAATGTTTGTGTCTCTCCAAGAAAAAAAGAAGAGAGGAGACACAGAGAAAAACAGGAACAGAGGGAAAACTGTGAAGAAAGACATGCACACAGGGAGAACGCTTTATAAACTTTGTTTACCAAAACTGGCAGTGGGTTGGATTTGACCCATAGTTTGCCGACTCCTGACCAAATCCCCCCCACTGAAGGGGTACCGTGCACATGTCCTCAATACTTCCCCGAGGTGACTGACTGCTCTCAGTCCTTCTCCAAGGACCATTTCAGGTGGAGAGCTGCTTCACCCAAGGTCATACTCCCTTCAGAGAACAGCCTAGAGCTGGTGGTTGGTAGACATGGGGCATAAAAGCCCAATCTCTTTGCCTGAATTAGGGACAATTCTAAAATGCTATCCCTAAGCTCAATAAGATCCCCTGAGTGCTTTGCTGGGACTGCATCATAGTTCAACTTCTTCCAAGTGCTACTCCCTTCACTCCCCACTGTCCTAAATAAACCTCCTGTGTGGCTCCCAGTGCCTACAATACAAGTAAGGAGACATTTGAGAGAATAAAAGGTAGAAAATCACTAGAAAAAAATAGCCAAGTAAATTCCAGAAAAAGCTATAAAGAAAATCTCACTATTCTGACATCCACAGAGTACATGTACCACAATTCAGTTCTGACACTTACCTCCTGGGCTTAGTGCAAACCTCACAAATTAAGAGTCCAATCCTCCACAAGATTGCTCTCACCTCAGATGCCAAAGGCGAGTTCCGGAGGTCCCAGGCCACCCGTTCTTCTGACTGACCTACATAACAAATGTGAGGGTTCCACATCTCCTCAGTTTGGTAATTTGCTAAAATGACTCACAGAAGCACTATACTTATAATTATAATTTTATTATAAAAGATATGGGTCAGAAAAACCCAAATGAAAAAATGCATAGGATGAGGTCTGGGTGGGTCCTGAACACAGAACTTCTGTGCCCTTTTGCTGCAGAACCAGGACCCATCACCCTCCTGGTACAGTGATTCCTTCACCAAACAGGAGGCTCCCCTGGGCTTGGCATCCAGGGTTTTTATTGGGGCATCCTTAGGTAGGCATGATTAAATAGCTGGGTACAGATTTGAACTCTATCTCCAGCAACCCCTCCTCTCCCTGGAGGTCAGGCTGGCTCAGATTCTAACTCTCTAAGGACATGATTGGTCTTTCCAGTGACCAGCCTCCATCCTGGCACTTCCTAGGGGCCCACCAGGAGTCACCCCATTGGCATAGTGGTAGGGAGACTCCTACCACTCAGGAAATCCCAAGGATTTAAGACGCTCCATGCCAGGACAAACACCAGATGAATTCTTTACTATTCCACACCTACCTAGACACCTTAGAGAGAAATTTAAATTTTAAAAATAGAGCTGATTATCTACAAAGATACAAAAACCATTTTGATATTGTTACCAGAAAGATGATGAGACCTTGGTTCTTGTCTTCTTGAAGGAAAGATTTCAATCAAGAGACAAAGTATAGCAAAGCAAGCAATTACTTATTGGCCACAGCAAAGTCACACTCAGGGCAGTGAAACAAGGAAGGCTTAGCATAGAAGCAACAGGAGAGCCTAGACTAGGCTGCTTTGCTCACTGGGAAGTCAGAGAAAAAGAGGCCTTGGGGACAGATTCAGGGGGTTCGCCCAGGACAAGCTGCCACTGACCATTGCTCCCCTGGTGGCAAGTCTCTTGGGGTCCCTTAGAGAGAAGAGGGGGGAGGGAGTGGTATGGGTGCACTCCCTTGAGAAAGACTATTAATCAACTTTCCAGCTGTGCTTTTTCAGGGTTGTGATCTCTACTGATGGGTTGGCACCAGGGCAGAGGTCAGTAGGCAATGCCTCTGGTCCCGAGGCAGCCACAGCGTCATTTGTCTGGTTTTGTTGCTTTTCTGGGCCTGGAGGTGGAATATAGCTGAGGCCTCAATGTCAACTTCAGGGAGGAAAAGGTCAGGGGGTTCAAACTGCATGACCAACAATGTGCCAGGGGAAGAAAGTTTCCCTCAGGGAGCGGTCCTTGTTTTCTCAGTTCTGCCTGTTGCTAGGCATGGAGGCTTTCCGTTTCAGCCCTGGTGGCTTTTTGTACCTGGCCCATTGTCCTTGCTCTGCTCAGGTCTGTCTAAATGCCTATTACAATAGCACACTTCTCATTGACATAACTAGAAAAAAGACTTCTGAGTAATATTTTCAAAATGTGGAAAGAAAATAACACAGGCCTTAGAAGTGTGTGTGTGTGTAGATCATTTTAAGTTTTATGCTACTTTATCATACGTGTACATTCATGCAACACCACTGCTATCCTGAGACAGACTATTTCATCACAAAAAGAAATCATATATATATAATTTCAGAGAGGAAAGAAGAGGGAGAGATAGAAACATCAATGATGAAAGAGAATTATTGATTGGCTGCCTCCTGCATGCTCCCCTCTGGTAATCAAACCCTCAACTTGGGCAAGTGCCCTTGACTGGAATTGAACCTGGGACCCTTTAGTCCGCAGGTCGATGCGCTATCCACTGAGCCAAACCGGCTAGGGCAGAAATCTCCCTCTTTCTGGTCACACCCACCCCCTTGCCCCTCACCATCCCTAACCCCTGGTGAGCACTAATCTGCTCTTCATCTCTATACTTTGTCTCTTTGAGAATCTTGTATAAATGGCATCATAAATCATAGGACTTTTTGAAGTTGTGGTTTTTTTCACTTGAGATTTATTCAAGTTGTTATGTATCAATAGTTCAATCCTTTCATTCCATGGTATGGATGTGCTACAATTTTTTTAATCATTTCCGTTTAAATTGGTCCTGGTTTGGCAATTATAAATGAATCTGCTATGAACATTCATGTACAGATTTTTATGTGAACATATGTTTTCATTTATCTGAGGAGTAAGATGTCTGAGCTGTGTGTTAAGTGTATGTTTAGCTTTATAGGAAACTGTTGAATTGTATTCTAGAGTGTCTGTACTATTTTACATGCTAAGCAGCAAATATATGAGAAATCTAGTTTCTTCATATCCTTAAGGGTTAGTGTTGTCATTATTATTAGTTTTAGTTATTCTAAGTAAGTGTGTAGTGATATTTCATCATGGTTTTAGTTTACATTTTCCTAATGGCTAGTGATGTTGAACCTTAGTATCCTGGAGATACCAAAGTTCTGATTGGCATCAAAGGCTGAAGGAGAAAGAGCTGGAGAGCAACCAACATTATAGGTGATGCCAGGTGATCATGTACAAGTTCATATTCCCGTTTCCCTTCCCAACGACTTTCTAGTCTTTACAATATTATCCCTTCTACAGAGCATATGACTGGATGAAGAAGAGCTAGACACTGATTAATTGAATTTTCCTGACAAGTTCAATTTTCCTTTTTATGAGGCTATTACAACAAAGCGCTTAGAGTCCTGCCTCTAAAAGGACTTAACTTTGATCTTACAGCTGTTGGGAGGTTTTGTTCAGAGGCCCCCAATAGCTCTCATGGCCTGTGAAATGGTTTTGGATAAACAAGGCGAGGCACTCCTGGGGAGTACCCACGTTGGGCCGTGTGAAGTTAGTCTCTCTTCATTACACAGGGGCAACACCCCACGGCTTGATGGCGAGGCTACTTTCCGGCCATCTGAAGGGCCAGCTGTTGAAGAAGGCTGCTCTTCTATAGCAGCCTGAGCTCAGCAGGTGAGCACTTCTATCTCCAGTCCTTTATCTTCCCCCTTACCTATTCTACTTTACTTTTGAACTGTTCCCTACTAGAAAAGTCCCTAATTAGAAGCTGTCTTCAAAAAGGCATCAATAAGTAGGACAGGAGTGTCTTGGCATTGCCATGAATGTGTCATCAGAGATATCCTGGGGTAGGGAATAAAGCACAGGTTTGGAACAAGAGTACTCTGGATTTGAAATCAGCCTTATCATCTTATGTTGGATTCCTATTCATTGTGATCCTCAGTTTCATCATATCTAAAATAGGAGTAATATCTACCTCAGAGAAATGGCATAGGATTCAATGAAATAAGGTATATAATACATAACAGCAGGCATAAAAACATAGCACTTATTAACTACTGGTTCCTTTATTTCCTAAAACATGAAAATGACTTCCTGGGAGGAGAGTCAAATTATACTTAGAGGACCCTGAAACATGTGAGACATGGAGCCTGCCACACCCAACATCGATATATATATGAAACCCTAATATGCAAATAGACCGAACAGCGGAACAACTGAACAACCGATCGTTACGATGTGTGCTGACCACCAGGGGGTGCGCGCATAAAATGGCAGGCATTGGCAGCAGGTGGCAGAGCACAGAACTTGGTGGGAGTTGGCCTCAGCGGGATGGTGGAGCAAGTGAGCGGGGGCACCAGACCAAGGCGGAAGCCAGTCACTGTCATTGGGGCAAGCACCGGCCCCGATTGCTCAGCACCGTCAGCGGGTGCGAGTGGTGGCTGCCAGCCCTGATCACCCTTCAGGGCTTTTCCACCTCCCCCTGTCCCAGAGGGGTGATTGGGGCGGCAGCCACCACTCCCACTCGCTGACAGTGCCGCCCCGCTCTCACCCTCTGCTGGCGCCAGCCCCAATCGCTCCGCACTGTCAGCCGGTACGAGTGGGGCTGGTGCCATCAGCACCTGGGAGCAGTGGCGGGAGCGGGGCTGCTGGCAGACAGGGGACTGAGGGCCATGGTGGGAGGGGCTGGGTGGGGGCATGGAGGATGGACCGAGACCCACCCCTATGCCCACTGCAGCCTCACAGCCCACAGTTCCTATCAAGGTGCACGAATTTGTTCACTGGGCCCCTAGTCCCATTATAATTGAGGTGTCCAGGAGAGTAGCTCTAGGTGATTCTTGTGCAAGGCTTGTGGTCATTGAATAGACTGGTGGCCCCAGACTCATTTCCTTAGTCTGGCCAAAGACCCACAAGGTTCTGCCCAATGGATGAATAATAATGAGCCAAATCAATGAAGCTAGTTCCTTCAGAATTTGAACCAGATCTCTAAGGCAGGGGATGAGCCAGGCCAGGGGTGAAGGAGGGATGCCAAGTAACAGAGACCAAGCAAGCCACAAGAGAAAGACAAATCCACCCTGAAAGACAGAAGCCATTGATGGAGCTACCGTGCTCTTCGCCTGTCTTCCCAGATCCAGTAGCAGCTCAAGTGTTTCCTAGCACTAAGCCCCTTTTCCTCAGTTGGCTTGAATGGATCTTACTTAAAACCAAGGAACTTTTCACACATACTCTACAATATACCTTGATGTCAGGAATAGAGTTTGCTCTTCTCTTTGAGAGAAATAGGTATGCATTTTGGACTGAGCAGTCACACAGAGGTACATGAGTAAAAAGTCCTGGGAACTGCTAGGACACCACCCATAGAACAGCACACATCAAGCCCTAGTTAGTTTGGCTCACTGGATAGAGCATTGGCCTGTGGACCAAAGGGTCCTGGATTCGATTCTCGTCAAGGGCATGTACCTCAGTTGCAGGCTCCTCACCGGCCCAGACCCTGATCAGAGCTTGTGCAGGAGGCAACCAATTGATGTGTTTCTCTCACATTGATGTTTCTCTCTGTCATTCCCTCTCTCTTTCATACTCCATAAAAATCAATGGAAAAATATCCTTGGGTGAGGATTAACAAAATAAAACAAACAAAAAAAGAAAAGAGAGAAAAAACAGCACAATAGGTCAAGAACATGATGCACTTGGTACAGTGAATATTTATCAGATTTTTTTCCGACTCAGCCTTTTTTCTAGTCCTTGGACTTCCCCACAGTGTGACTTTTGGTGGTGGGCAGGGTACAGCCTGTCAAACAAAAAGATCACCTCTCTTCCTACCTCTGGCATCGAGGGTATGGGCACATAGCCCCAGTTCAGACAATTGGGAGTTCACAGGACTCTGAATCTCAAATACCATATGATTTCAGTTATATGTGAAACCTAAAAAACAAAGTAAATGAACAAATAAAACAGAAATAAACTCGGTAGACACAAAGAGCAAATTGATGGTCGGCAGGTGGGTGGGGGTTAGGAGTTGGGTGAAAAGGATGAAAGGATTAAGAAGTACAAATTGGAAGTTCAAAATAGTCACATGGATGTAAAGTACAGCATGGGGAATATAGTCAACAATTCAGACAGATACTTAAAAGATACCATTGCATTAGCCGTGCAGTGGCAGCCATATAGAGCAGGAATGGTCACTGCACTGAGTTCTGATTCTTTCAAATGGGTTTTTTAATTTTTTAAATATATTTTTATTAATTTCCAAGAGGAAGGGAGAGAGAGATAGAAACATCAATGATGAGAGAGAATCATTGATTGGCTGCCTCCTGCACACCCCACACTAGGGATCATGCCTGCAATCCGGGTATGTGCCCTAACCAGGAATCGAACCATTATTTCATAGGTCAACGCTCAATCACTGAGCCACTGTGGCCAGGCTCAAATTGAGTTTTTTAAATGACAGAATGATTTGAACCCCATCTATAGTCTCAATCTGATAATTCCACGATCCAGAATTTGACATCAAGTCACCCTTGTTGTTCATCTAGCCCTCAACCCTTACCTTTGCCTCAGTTCTGAAACCTTGTACCCTTCCCAACACCCCTTCCTTGTGGATGTGGAGCCCTACCCACCTATCCCCAGTCTATGGACATGACTGGTGACAGACTTCCCTAATATTTAATGTTTGCCTGTACTTTCCTGTGTTGCTTCCGCTGGCGTCCTAGAACAATGGTCTACTGGCCCAGTGGGCTGCCTGCCTGCTCTCTGACACACCCTTCCCACAGCCCCACAGTTTTTGTTGCACCAACTGCACCCCTGGTTGCCTGTTGCAGTTTGTCTATAGGAGTATTTTTCATCCCAGCCTTACACCAGCCCTGCAAGTAGGTCTATCTCTCTAGCTCCTACCTACCATCATGATTAGGTTCAAGTCCCATGTCTGCCCTTTCTGGCTACTATGGCCCAATGCAGCTAACCAGACCATGATTG
The DNA here is from genome assembly GCF_028538775.1 of Myotis yumanensis. Classification (NCBI taxonomy): domain Eukaryota; kingdom Metazoa; phylum Chordata; class Mammalia; order Chiroptera; family Vespertilionidae; genus Myotis; species Myotis yumanensis. The sequence goes on from NW_027223759.1 coordinate 79,346,846, forward strand.
GTTCTGATTCAGTTCCACGGAGAACTGATACCATGGAGAACAATTCACAGGCTAAGTTAGATCTGCTTTCCTACTTCTATTTTTATTTGCACTTTCAACATTGAAATATTTGATATATAATATACATTGTCCTGTTAGACAAAGGAATTAATAATAATTATAATACTACAAAGCAGATTATATTGATTTTGACTATATTTGACTAATGCATTATATTGCTTTTGCAAGACTCACTAAAGAAAGAAGAGGTACAGTACCAGCTGACAATAATAATAACATCTCTTGTGAGGATAGTATTTATTTTTTTTAAATCGCCTTCATTGGATTCATTCAACAGATATTTACCAAATGTCTACTGTAACCCAGACACAGTTCCAGGCATCTTACTGAGCACAGAATAAAAAAAAAAGAACAATAGGATATTAAGACAAAGTCCCTTTTATCAAGTTTATAGTCTGCCATCATTTATCACAGTGATTTTCTAAGCTTTTTTTCAGCAAAAAAAAGAAAATCAAATTTTCAAATAATCTTACTTGGCACCTGTACCCATCAGGATAGGCAATGTTATGTTACAGTGACAAATGACTCAACATTCCAGTGGCTTACAACAAAAAAGGTTTCTTTCTCATTCATGTTTTATGCCCATCATGGCTCAGCAGAGGCTCTGCTCATATCTTCTTTATTACAGGACCAAGGCTGATGGATTGGCCTCTGTGTGGAACACTGCTGGTCTCACACAGAGGAAAAAGAGAATTTGACAACCCATATCCTAGCTCTAAAGTCTCTGCCCAGAAATAACACATGTCACATCTGCTATCATTTCATTGGCCAGAGGAAGGAAGTATTATGACCAAGCCTGGCTTCCCCAAGGTAGTAAAATATTATCTTCTCCAGGAAAGGGAAGCAAATATTATCGAAGAATAATGCACACAGCACCTCAATATAGAAAAGTAGATATAAAAAGATAGATAGGTATGTGTCAGTATAGACAAATAAACACGTAGCTGCACAGATTAAAGTAGCATCCCTTTTTCTGAGAAACCTCTGTGGAATCCTAAGTCTCCATGGAACTCAGTTTAGAAACCATCAACCCATTATCTAATCTGAATTCACAAAGGCCTAATGAAGACAATACAGAAATTGTAATTGTCTCCATTTGAAAGGCAAGGAAACTCTCTGAGAACCAGGAGAGGGGGCTGGTGCCTCCTTCTTCATAGCTCTTCCTGGCCCTGCATACATGAAGCCCTTTTTCATGATACCCATGGAATTTCTAAAACCCAAGAAAGCTGTCTCTTTCTTATCTACTCAGTTTGAGCACAACTGTACTTTGTCCTAAGTGGCCAGCTGCAGCCAAGCCGCGCCATGCCAGATCACCACAGAAATCTTGGCTGGGCTCGACCTTTGGAATGTGCTCACAACACCGTCTGAAAAGCAGAAGGCAGGTGTGCCAGTCCACCAGCAAGCAGTTCAGAAAACGAGGCCTGCAAAAGATCTCACAAGACAAAGGGAGCATCATTCAGTCCGAAGACGTGGTAACAGTCGGGTGACAGAGATGAGCAACAGCAGTTTTCTTATCTGGGAGATTCATTCCTGGTCTTTTGGAACAGAAGCGAGGCTTCCTCCCACAGAGGGTTATGAGCACAGATTATGTACCAGGCAAAGGAATAAGAGTCAGGAATGGTGGTCACGAAGCCATAATCCATGCCTCTGGAGATTTCAGGGCAGAGTGTTAAGGGCCGTCGCTTTTAGAAGTTCCACAGCAGCAGCCTCTGGGGGCAGAAAGAAGAAGAGAAGAGGGAAGCATCCCTGAATTCAGAAGCCAGATAGCCAGCATTCATGGGGTGAATGAGGCCCATGTTCACCGGTACTGCCTATATGTACAGATTGCTATCCATGTGCAGGAAAGAGCCTGGGCTTGGAATGATAAGAATCATGTTTGCCTTCCAGTCCTGTCCATACAACCTTAGGCAGACCTCAAAGCCAGCGATTTTCAACCAGTTTCATCTCCTTGGACACATAATTACTAAAATTCTGCAGCACGAAAAAATATGTTTTTTTTGCCAATCTGACAAAAAAAATAGGTGTAATTTTGATACATTCACACTGGACAGCTATTGTGTTGGTTTTTGTCAATGTTTAATTTGACAATCTTAGGGAAAAGAGGTTAATGCCCCTGACTAGCCAGGAATTGCATGTTTTAAAAATTCTTGGCACACGTCAGGGTGCCTGCTGCTGCTCACCAGTTGAAATTCGCTGCTCCAAACCCATTAAAGCCCCTGTTCCTTGTGTATAAAGAGGAAATAAATAAAACCTGTCTTGGCTACTTCACAAGGTGGTAGTCTGGGCCAAACGCATGGCGATTGAGAAACCGCTATGTTATATGGGAACTTGGCCTGTCATCGTTGTCGCCCCAGAGCACTGCCTCAGTACACGAGGGTGACCCCAGCCTCTTGGATTGCCTGGACTTCCTTAGTTTTAGTGGTGACTCTCACATCCCAGGAACCTCCTCAGTCCCGGACAAACCAGGACCATTGGTTTGTCTATCACATATCCGGACTACAGGAATTGTGAGGTCCCTGCTGGCCACCTGTCAGGGCCAGCCTGACAGGGTTGAGCCGGGCTGAGGCAGGGAGGTGGGAATTGAGAAAAGAAAGAAAGACAGGAAAGCGGGATCGGGAGGACCCCAGTTCTCTTGATGAACTGAAGCAACTTTATTAGCCACACAATACTATTTATACATAACACACTGAATAGGAGGTCTATCAAGAGGAATGTATTCTTTGTTCCTCTTAATCTCTAAGCGAAGGACACAGCAGAAGGACAAGTTCTCAGTACAGTATATCTCAGTAAATAATTACAGACTTCTTGGTAAGCTATGAAAGGCTCTACAAATGTTGCTCTTATTCTACTGATAAACGCCATCCAAACAAGTCTGGGAAAACTGTGTGGGTAAGGGTCCCAGTCTTGTTAGCCCCTACAGGTGCAAGGACCTTGCCAGCTTACATCTGGTCCCCAACAGATCCCCCTTCTTTGTTTTTTAGGCGAAGTTTATGTAGTTCTATTTGTAGGGATCGGATGCTAGATCCGATGGTTCGGAAGCAGACTGGAAGTAAACAGAGAATAATGAGAGCAAGGATAACAACAGTTAATAGAGACCAAATAAAAGACTGTAATCTATGAAAGGACATAAGGCTTTGAATTTCATTAAAAATATTCTGTGCTACTTCGCTAGGAGGCAATAAAGCAGAACCTGCATCATTAATAGCTTGAATCTCTCCATGTAATCTACTGATATCTAAAGTAAAGTTAGTCTGATCCCAAACTCCTAACAGGTGGTTGCGAACTCGATCCCAATGCCACATAGTACCATTATATATCTTAGGGGTGACACAAATCCAGTCAAACTCAGCATGACACCGAAGGGTAGAACGCACTTTCAAGCTGTGCATTTGATTTCCTATAAGGAGCACAGCTTCTTCTAGTGCATTGAGCCTTTGTTCTATTTTCTTATCTATGAGCTCTTGAGTTCCTAAGGCATCCAAAACGTTCTTCGCCAAGCCATCCACAAAATGAGCTGTGTGTATTTCTTTGGTTAAAGCTATGGCCGCAGTAGTGGCAGTAGCAATGAGGGAGACTAGAGCCACGAGGCCAGCAATAAGCATTCCAATGAACCTCTTAGGGTGGCTTAGCAATTCATTCAGTTCCCTTAATACCTGGGAACCTGTATCCCTGTACCAAGGTCCAGTAATATTAACTGGGAGCATGACAAAGGAAGGCTGATGTAATACAACCACCGCATAACCAAAGTTGTATCTAGACAAACAGTTAGACAAGTTGCAATGAGTACAAGAAATTGTATACAAGTTGCCCTTAAGTACAATATCTACAATTCCAATAAGGAGAAGGTAAGGAGGAGGTACACAAGCAGTAAGACCTGTGATCACTGTAAGGTTATCATGATGCAGAGAAATGCTACCTAAAGCGGCCATAAGCTTAAATATTTCTAACTGTACTCCTCCCCGCTTGGTGGTGAGGATCTCTTCTACCCAGCCTCCAGGGGTCTCTCTAGCCTTAATACTACTTCTGCTAGATAGCGGGTTGGGATAGGACCAGTCAAGTAACTGAAAGGAATTGTTAATGGGAGTATGTACCACAGCCAACTCATGACGGCAACGCCGCCAAGGTGGATACTTCAGAAATAGTCTGTATTCATTATACACACATGGAGGCAATTTGGGCGGGACACCCTGAGAGACAGTATGGGTGATGTCAGGCAGGCCATATATAGTAAGGAACCATTCTCGTCGGATCCACCCCTCATACTCTTCAGGATCTCCACCTCTGCTAATGCCATGGGTATACCTTGGTGAAGGTTCTACAGTAAGACAGTTATTCCAATATTTAATGGCTGTAAAACATATGGGGACCCTGGTTGACCTTCCCTCATATCTATAATCTCCTACCCATTGAGGAGTAAGAAAATCTGCACTTGATTGGCCCATGATATCTGTATCATTAACAAAAACAGGAACGCTGGGGTCATCCCAAGTAACGGCCCTGAGAAAGGGCGGATCTGGAATGTATGCCCAGTATGGAGTCTGAGCATCACAGACCTGAACAGCCAAAATTGACAGCATGGCTAGAAACAAAGTCTTAGCAGTTCGTTGTGCTCCTTGGCGAATGACCATGGCCTCGGCCTTTGTTGTCAGCTTCTTCAACTGTTCCCAAGTTGGTGGAGATGTCCTCCGAGTCATCTGTGATCTCTGTGGCAGCGGTGGTGGCATGGGCGCTAGTGGACCGACTCGTAGCCTCTTGAATGGTGGAGTGAGTTCTTGTTCCACTTCATTCTCTATCTCTGGATTGTTTTTTCTCTTGTCTTCATGGCTGGAGCATTCCTGATAATTCTCTTCTGTTGCAGGAATCCACATGGTCTTGGAGTTGTTTTCTGAAAATATACAAATGTATTCTCGACCAAAGGTTAATAATTATTTTTGCTCAAATGAATTTCCATTGGCTTATTTTGACACCACGTATGTTTTTCATGTGTGTCTTGCTGTTAGCATTACAAATGAAAAAATTAATTTTCAAGTAAAAATATTAAAGCAATTAAGGCATTTACTTAACAGGTTATTATTCCACTATCCCCCCTTTTTTATTTTTTAATATTAGGAGGTTTTTGGAAATTTTTTAGTGTAGTCTTGATAACTTTTAATTTTAAATTTTTGTATAAAATATGACTGCTTTAAGTTTATAGTATGTTAAACAATATATCTATGAAATGAAAATTTTGATTAATACTTCTTGAGCTAGTTTTAATTAATCTGAAAACTTGACTATTATTTTATTGTTAGATTTAATATTTTAATAACAATTTTAGTTTATACTGTAAATATTAATGGAAAGGATTATTTTGCATCCTTGAGAAGGCCCTGAGCATTCCTGGTGTTAAGCTGGATTTAGATATAGGGTATTTGCTGTTAGCCAAGTCTCTATTATCTGGGTACCGATTTCGGCTGGACTAAGTCTCTTTCTGTTATCTAGGTCCCGATCTGAGCTGGGCATGGGAAGCGCAGCAGCCATGGGGGCAGGAGACCTCCCTCAGAAGGGGCGAGTGTTCAAGCCCCTGCATAGTTGGGGGGGTGAGGATCTCTGCCCCACCTCTGTTGACCCCCAAGTTCTCCCCTGAGGCCCCCCTGCGACTGTGCCTGTCTTAGGTCGCCCCTCCCTGAGGGGGTCTTACCCGTCATTGACTAACCAGCCATCCTCTGGGGCCAAGCAGGGTGATGTGAGGTTTAGTTTTGTCTCCTTGGTAGCGTATACCCCTGTGGCCTCCATGCCCAGTAACTGCCTTGGGATCCCCTCGCCTGCTGGCGGGGCCCTGGCATTGATCATGGGGAACCCAGGTTTGTTCTCCAGAGAGGGCCCAGCTTACGCTATTGGGCAAGAGACAGATCCATGGTACCAGCCACCATGAGGCTTTAACCTCAGTATGAACAGAGAGCTTAGGCAACAGTTATAGGCAATTGGAAGAGGGACCCCCTTGGCAAAAAGGTCAATGGAGGTTAATATAGAATGCTCAAGTGCCTTCCCAGGGGGCCTTCCACACAGTGGAACGGATAAAATCCTTTCATGTTCTTATTAAATTGCTGCCAAACAATTAGTTTGTAAGCTTGTTTGGAATAAATGTATAATATGCTGTTGTAAAATATTAAAAATTATTAATGAGCTTTTGTTATTTTAAAATATATCTTAAAACTCTACTGTTGTATTTTAAGAAATATTAAATAAGATAACTTGTTTTGCCCTTTCTTAGAGGCAAAAACTTAAAATATATATTTATTAATATTTATTTGATAAAGCTTTCTATGTGATTTCAAGTATATTAAATTGCCTTTATTAAAAAATCCTTTAAGAAGAAAGAATAAACTTTTGAAAACATTTCAGGGCCCATGAAATGTCCTAAAGTCATTCCTTGATTATAGTTTTAAAATCTAACTTAAAAGAGTATTAAATATATGTGTGTATATATAATTTAATGATTATATAACTTTTATAATTATTAAGAGATATCAATTAAATTAAAACTGATCTTTGTATTTAAAAATTTTGGTTGGGATTATAAAATTTATCCTCTTTTTTCAATTAGACAAATGTTGAAATTTTACTATAATTATATGATTTCTCCCAATTTATTTAACCAGAACTTTAAACTCTTAGCTGGCAAGTTAAACATTCAGCATTTCTCAATCAGTAACATTTTTAAGAATAAACTTTAAAAATACATGACTTAATCAATAGATCTAATTCTGTCCTTTAGATTTTTCGTGAGGGAAATTTAGATTAATATTTTAGCATTTTGTTATTTCAGAATATCTAATTCAATTTAGCTAACTCCTAAGCCTGGGGTGCCATTGACTGAAAACAGGTAACCATTAAAATGCAAATTAGTTACATTCTTTCTACTAAGGATGGGAAACTGAGAAGCAAGCCTCTTTTTAAAAGTTGTCACTGGGAGGAAATTTTTGGCCTACCTGCTCTGTTGGGGGAAGGGAGGCTAGCCCTTCCTCTATTAGAAATTGCTTTGGGAAGCCAGCCTTAAATAGAGGGGGTAGCCGTCTTTTACCTGGGCTACTTAGATTTTTATAATTAATATATTTCAATAATTCTTGAGATTTAAATCTAATTTATTATTTTAAGGCATATTCTTTAGCAAATTCTTGTAACAGACAATTTTACTGAATTTCCTTTTTGGCCTTGAAGTTAACCTTTTAACACCCTTTATTAGTATTTAAAAACTGTTCTTTATTATGGAAATGCCAATCCTGCTGCTAGAATCTAGCCAGCATCTTTTTTCCTTTGGGTTAAATTTTGCTATTTTTGTTAGGAAATAATCAGTCTTGGGTATTATTTTGTACATTTGTAAAGAGATTTCAGCTTAAAACTCTATCTAAATGTCCAAAATCGGACAATGGGCGCCTTAGTTCCAAGCTAGTTTTCTCTTTACACGTGTACAGAAATCCCAGACGTATTTTTAAATTTCAGATCCGGTGGCATTTGCTGTAGCTGTATCAGAAATGCAAGGAAATCATCATTTCTTCTCTATGTGGGAGGTTTTAAATCTAATGATATTTTGTTTATTTTAATAAGCAATGGCAGCACCCAGGGCAGATAGAATGTCTCATCTCTATGGATCCAAGGTCCAGCCCGGTACTTCCGGGGGTTGCTCGGAATAGCTCTTGTATCTATTTTGCTTTCTGTGGCAGGCTGGATACTGTGCAGCCTGCTGGCCTTGAGATGGCACAGGGACAGGAGGGTAAATAGACAATGCCCCTGTTATTTGCCGTGGCTGGGCTGGCCCCTTTTGGTAGTTTCCCGACTGGTGTTGAGGCAAAGAATTTCCCTGGACATCTGTCTTAGGTTTACACTCATTTGCCCAATGTTTTCCTTTTTTACATTTAGGGCACAGTCCAGGTTGTTTGAGACCTCTGCCATTTCCTTTATTAACCCCTTTATTAGAAGGACACTGTTTTGCTATGTGTCCTGTTCCTCCACAAGTGTAACACTTGTATGTTGGACTTTTCCCTGTGCTAAATTGTTGCTGAAGAATTCCTTCAATGGTGGTTCCCTTTAATGCAGCTGCAATGGCAACTCCTTGTATATATGAGGGACCAATATCTGCACAAATGCGGATATAATCTGAGAGAGTCCCCTGTCTTTGATAGGGCCGCAGTGCAGCTTGACAGGCAGTGTTGGCGTTTTCATATGCCAACTGTTTAACTATTAACATGCCAGCCTCTCCATCCACCACTACTCGGCCAACAGCCTGTAATAGCCGAGAGACAAAATCCTGATACTTTTCATCTGGCCCTTGAATAACTTTTGAGAGCTCCTCTGTTTTCTGACCAGAGGTGGGCAGCTTTTTCCAGGCTCTAATCCCAGCTCCATTAATCTGTCCATAAGCTTCCTGGGGGTATTGAATTTGATTATGGGTATCAGCATAGACTCCTTCACCTACCAGCATTTCATAAGAAATATTAATCTGGGCAGCTCGATTTCGAGAAGCTTGTTCCTTAGCCTTTTCATCATATTCTGATTTCCACAAGAGATAATCCCCTCCTGATAAACAAGCCTTGGCAATAGCTCTCCAATCATTAGGTGGGAGAGCCTCTGAGGCCATAGTTTCCAAGATGGTTAAAGTATAAGGGGAAGTGGGCCCATACTGAGCATAGGCTGTTTTTAACTCTTTTAAGGTTTTAAAAGGAAGCGGTTCATAAGCACGCTCACGCTGTCCCGTGTGAGGGTTCACCTGTTCCATAACAGGGAAGGCGTGAAAGCCCAATTCCTCACCACACTTTCGTGCCTCCTGCAAAGCCATCTGGAGAGGGGAAAGTGGAACTGGTGCTGCACAAGGCAGCGGAGAGCGGCGGGAACGGCCCCCGCAGCTTCTCTTTTTCTTGCCAAGAAGCTTTAATTTTTCTAAAAAGCATTCCAACACATCCTCTAAATCACTGCCCTCTTCAGTTCCAGCAGAAAAACATTTTTCCTCCTCTTTTGCTTGAACAATACCTGTATTATCATTATGACAAAGAGCAGCAGCTTCCTCAAAATCCTCCTCATCTTGAAGAGTTAAATTATCTTTAAAAGTTACATTATTTCTTTTTAATATACTGTCTTTTTTAGACCCCTGTTTTGTGCTATCACGCTGTTTCTCCTTTTTTTCTGGCTTAAGAGACGGTTGATTATGGTCATGCCTGGGATCTAAATAATCCCGTATTAAATCCGATAAGGAAATGCAGACCTCCTGAATGAATTTTAAAAAATTTTCTACTTGCTTGTCATTAACCTTAGTTCCTTTACTATTGAGCATAAACTTTAACATTTGCCCATAAAGAGCATTTTCTCTAGATTCTAATTGCCCCATGCTTTACTCCCGACTATCAAAAACTTGCTCCTCCCTTACCTTAATGAGTGCACTCTTTATCCGGAGGAGTTCCTCACCGTCGTCTCTCCAAGCCCGACGGAGTTCCTCACCGTCTTTTTCCCAGTTCCTCAGTCCCTTAGCTCGGGCGCCAGATCTGTCAGGGCCAGCCTGACAGGGTTGAGCCGGGCTGAGGCAGGGAGGTGGGAATTGAGAAAAGAAAGAAAGACAGGAAAGCGGGATCGGGAGGACCCCAGTTCTCTTGATGAACTGAAGCAACTTTATTAGCCACACAATACTATTTATACATAACACACTGAATAGGAGGTCTATCAAGAGGAATGTATTCTTTGTTCCTCTTAATCTCTAAGCGAAGGACACAGCAGAAGGACAAGTTCTCAGTACAGTATATCTCAGTAAATAATTACAGACTTCTTGGTAAGCTATGAAAGGCTCTACAAATGTTGCTCTTATTCTACTGATAAACGCCATCCAAACAAGTCTGGGAAAACTGTGTGGGTAAGGGTCCCAGTCTTGTTAGCCCCTACAGGTGCAAGGACCTTGCCAGCTTACATCTGGTCCCCAACAGCCACCACATTGTTTTTAAATTTTCCACAGTGTACAATTCGGTGGATTTCAGTATATCCACAGGGCTGAGCAACCATCACAGCTATCTAATTCCAGAACATTTTCATCACTTCAAAAGGAACTCATTTGCAGTCAGCCCAATGCTCTCCTCCCCTCAGCTCCTGGAACACAGAAATCCCCTTTCTGTCTCTGTGGACTTGACTATTCTGGACATTGTGCATGAATGGCATCAGGCACTACGTGGCCCTGTGTGTCTTCTTCTTTCAGTTAGCATACTGATTCAAGGCTCATCCATGTTGTAGCATGCATCAATGCTTCATTCTTTTTGTGAATGAACAATATTCCATTGTGTGGATATACGTTTAGATATACATCAGTTGATAAACACTTGGGTTGTTTCTACTTTTTGGCTATTAGGAACAGTGCTGCTATAAACATTGCATGCACAAGTTTTTGTGTGTTCATATGTTTCCATTTCTATTAGGTGGCCATCAAGGAATGAAATTGCTGAGTCATATGGTAACTCTGGTTAATGTTTTGAGGAACCACCAAACCTTGCCAAGCAGCTGCAACATGTTATATCTCACAGACAATATATGTGGATTCCAATTTCTCCATAGCCTTGTCAACATTTGTTATCATCTGCCTTTTTTATTATAGTCATCCTAGGGGTAGAAGATGGTAACTCATTGTGGTTTTGATATACATTTTGCTGTTGGCTAATGATGTTGAGCATTTTTCATGTTCTTATTTGGCCATAGCACTTGAATTCCAAAATAAGTGGTCATCTCACTGTCCTGGGTCTCCTCGTTGAGAACACAGGAGCTCTGGCAAGTTACCAACTCCTGGACAGGTCCTGCCCAGGACAAAGGCTCAAATGCCTGTCCATGGCTGCAGAAGAAAATCCAAACTCTTTCATGGAATCCAAAGCTCTTCACTATTAGGCTCTGATTTGCTTTTGCCTCCTTAACCCATCTTTTCTCTATGTGAACACCCCACTCTAACAAAATAGATCTACTTATTGTCCCCTGGAATATATCACTTGTTTCCTTCTTTAGCTCAGTAGCCAGTGGGAATCTCAGCTTAAAAACTTGAGAGTGTGAGAAATGTCACATGTTTTTATTTTCTATTAATGAACAAGTTGTACCCTAATTACTTTCCTATAAGACTGGTGAGAAATTTTGCCTCCATTATTCTGAGGACTCTCCCAATCCTAGAAAGATGTCAAGGTTTGGGAACTTATACATTGTCAAGACATAGAGGTGGAGGAGATGGAATATGATCAAGTTTACCCTGAAAATAACCACTCTCCTGGTTCTCCTGGCCCCTCCAGTTCTAGTGCTTCTTCTAGGCACCACAGTCTCCACCAGGCTGCAATCCCTGTGCCTGGAAACTGCCATTCCTCCGAGCAACATCCCCCAACACACACAGACACACAGACACAGACACAGACACACACACACACACACACACACACAGACACACACACACAGACACACAGACACACACACACACACACACACACAGTTCTGTTGTAGGACTACACTCATGGAAACTACAACTCCTCACTCCAAGGAGAACTTATCTCCACTCACATTCCTTCCCCACATTTTGGAAGCCCCATGAGGGTGTTTCACATATGGATCTGGGCTGTCCTTGGAGCCACTCCAGGACATCTCCATTTCCCCCTCACTTGCTGCCAGCCTCCTAGGGCTCAGGCTTTCCAGCTGCCTCTCTGGGGTACACCGGCCTGACACATGAGCACCTATTGTGTGCCTTCTGCTCACACTGCTCCTGGTGCTAGGTCCTTGGACACTTCTTCATGTCCCAGTCTCCCCCAATCAGTGCCGATACCTGTGAAATGGGTCCACAGCTCAGACACCTGTGCTCACCACACTTGCAGAGATGGCAGTGGAATAACTTGGTGTCATTTTATTTGACGTTCCTCTTTCTAGGGCTCTGCATGAATCCTAGAGAACAATCTGAGGGGCATGTACCGTGCTCTATTCAAAATTATTCTTTCCGATTACTATATGGTCCAACAGTTGCACTCTAGATCTATACCAAAAGAAATAGCACGTTCACACACAAAAATTATGCATGAATGTATATAGTAGCTTATTTATAATAGCCCAAGAAAGTAGAAAAAAACAAATTGATGACCTAATCAACTAATGAATAAAAAATTGTACTATATTCATACAATGGAACATTACTCAGCTATAAGAAGTGCTGATACAAACTACAACATGGATGAACCTTGAAAACATTGTTAAGTGAAAGAAGCCAGACACAAAAGGTCACATATTGTCTGACTGCATATCTATGAAATGTCCAGAATAGGCAAACCCAGAGACACAAAGTAAGTTAGTGTTAGCTCGGGCTGGGGGACTGGGGCTATTATAGCGTGATGGTTAAAGGGTACATGTTTTCTTTGGGGAATGATGAAAAACTAGAAAAACTTTTAAATTTCATTATGGCCATGGTTACACAATTCTGTGAATATATAAAAAACCATTGAATTGTAACTATAAATGAGTGAAATGTATCATAAGTAAATTATTTCCCAATAAAGCTATTATAAAATAACCTTCCTTCCCTACCTCCTTAACCCATTGTCTTTAGACCCAGTTGGATGCTTGTCCGCTCTCAGGGTAGTTCCTTCCCAGAAGGGCCCTCCATCCTTTGCAAAGTGAAACCTGCTGGGCGTTCTAAACATACCCATTCACTTGTAAATTTGCAAAGGGTATATCATGTAGGCTGACTTCTGGGATCCCCACTACAAGCATTTGCTGCTATGTATGCTCCTAGCTGCCAAACAGTGTTTAAACTCTTACTCCAGTTTGAAAAGAAATTAGTATCTGAGAGCCTTGAATTCTGCTGCTTCTTTAGCTCTGAAGTTGCTGATGAGTGAGAGTATTTTCTGAGGATGCCTTCCCCAAGCATCATCAACTTCAATCCATTTCTTCACCTGTGTCTCATTCATGCCTGAAGTGTGACCACAGGTGTGTCAAATGCATATCCTCCCACGTGCCCTGGTGTGAAGACACTGAGTTGCTTCCACACTGTAGTCATCTAAGCCCGATCCATTTATTATGATATTTCATATGTTTGTTTACATTTCCAACACTGGGCACGGATCAGTTGTTAACAGGGGAAGTTTAATATTATTGCACAGGAGATGTGTCTGTGCCACCCAGTAAGGACTCCCTTTTCCAATCACCGTGGAGAAGTTGGAAGATGGAGGAAGAGAGTAAAAGATGTCGTTGGATCACCACCGTGAAGAAGGCTGATCTTACAAAAGGAGCTGATGGAGATTGTGGCTGGAAGGAACGGAGATACCAAGTACTGAGGCCAGAGGAAGTGAGAGGTGCCTTGTGAAAAGCCAATTTCATGAATGACTAAAGCATTCAGCCAGGATTCGCACAAGGAAATTAGAAGGAAGCAAAATGAAGTGAAACAAAGCCTTTTGTAGAATCAATTGATAAGATCTCGTAACTAAAGTGTGCACTGTGAGCAGGTGCTCAGGCCAGGACAAACTACAGGCTACCCGCTCCAGCCTGCTCACCGGGAAGGCCAGTACCAGGCCTGCCCCTTCCCCGACTCAGGCCTTCAGTGGCATCAAGTGAAGATCGAAGGAAACACAGGGGGCCAAATGGCACAGGGCCACTCCCAGACCTGGATGGAGTCGCTCCCACAGTTTCTTAGAGGAAGAGCCATCTTCCATTCACGGAAAGGTTTGTGTTGTTATTGTTTTGGTTACTCCTCATCCGAGGATATTTTTCCATTGATTTTTAGAGAGAGTGGAAGGAAGAGGGAGAGACAGAGAGAGAGAAACATCGATGTGAGAAAGACACATTGATTGTTTGCCTCCCACACATGCTCTGACCAGGGCCAGGATCAAGCCTGCAACCGAGGGACGTGCCCTTGACCGGAATAGAACCTGAGACCCTTCAGTCCTCAGGCCGATGCTCTATCCACTGAGCAAAACTGGGTAGGGCAGGTTTTTAAATATATATATTTTTTGTTGATTCCAGAGAGGATGGAAGAGGGAGAGAGATAGAAACACTGGGTAAAAGGGGGAGTGGGGAGGAAGGCTAGAGCACTGGAAGCTGAAATTCCCAAACAGGAAGGAGAATTCATCTTTACCAAGAGAAATCCAAGCCAGGGGTTTAAAGAGCTATGAACAAACGTCACATGACTTCAGAAATACACCACAGGCACAGAGCCCGAGGGAAAGGGCAGGGATCAGAAGCTTAAGGCCACTTGTGTTGTCTGGAGCATCTCTCCTTGAAGGTCACTGGCACGCCAGGGGCAGCACCAGAGAGGCAAGCCCCAGGCAGGAGCTCCTGGAAGAAAGGTCAGGGCTGCGAAATGTTCCTCCAAACTGTGCGCTGGCGGGTTGGGGAGCCCAGAGCGGCTCTGTGAGCTGTGGCGCTGCTGCTCTCCAGTCCCCATGGCAGCTGGAGGCCACACAGACGGCTGCAAGGAGCAGGCAGGCTGAGTTCCAATGTGGGTTTTTAGTCTGATGCTTAACATATTAATAATACATCGCAACAGCCTCACATAACTGCAGAGCCACCGACCCCATAGCTCCGAGGCCAGGTTCGGAGAGCCAGGTTCCAGGAGTGATGTCCGCTTGCCTTCCACTTGACTGTATGTGACCTGTGTCCTGTAGCATCTCTCCAGGTGACAATCCACTTTCAGAAGGGCAAACACATGCCCTGCCCGCGCCTGGGGGATGAGGGAGTTGCAGGAGTAGGGCAGACAGGCATTTGTGGGCTTCTGAGGAAACCCATTCGATTTTTAGTGGACCGGCTTCAGACATAGATTCACAAAAGTACTGGCAACCCATTACTGGACCAGCAAAGACCACGGAATAAACTAGACTCAGGAAGAAAGAATAGGTAATTGGAGAAATCTCAGGGCAAAGGAGGTTTGCAAAACCAAAGGATAGGACAGGGCCTGACAAGGGGAAACCGCTGTGAAATGCTCGTGTTAGGAAAGCCTGGGGCCAGGCCCCTGCTTTCCCTGGAGCTTTTCTGTGCGGCCCATGCAGACCACTCAGCTGCCAGTGATGGGCAAAGGACCTGCAGACGGGGTTCTGGCGGACAACACCCAATAACTGGCCTGAGGCCCCAGGCCCGGCTTGGTAGAGGCGTGAAATTGCCAACACCAGTCCACACAGGCAGAGGAGATGGCTGAGGCTTCTGAGGTTTCACTAGTTCCCTCCTCTCACAATGCTAACCTCCCCATTTCCCATGAGCCCGCATTCTGTTACAGCTCGTCACAAAATAGCTCAGGAGCAATGGCGAAGACTTCCCTTGAGCACAGTTTAGTTAGGTTCCCCTGAGCCTCTTCTTGACTAGACCTCAAGCTTGGCTTTCGTGCCCTTTCCTGGTGAGCCCAGTTTTAGCAAGAATCCTGCAAAGTCATCCCAATCCTTGATATCTGATGAAGTTCCTCATCTCCATCCCGATGTCCAAGTCCTTGCCTGACTTTGGCAAGAATCCTATTGGGCCAATTTAACCAAAATCCTCCTATCTTTGGTGTTTCCTCTTAGTAATTTTCCACCCAGCAACCCCCTTGTTCTGCTCCTTGGCTACAAATCTCACCAGTCCTGGTTGTATTCAGAGTGGAGCTCAATCCCTCTCCCCTACTGCAGCAGCGTTTTCTCCTATTACAATTACAATCGCTTTCCATAAAGTCTTCATTACCATTATAACAAGTGTCCAGTAAATAATTTTACTGTTACCATAGCTCCTAGCATATTCTTTTCCAAAAGTGCTCCTTCTTCAGGAAAGATAGTGGGCAGCTCTGTAGCTTCCTCAGCTTCAATTTAAACAGTGTAATGACCAGCACACTTCACACTGACCCTCTTCCCTACCCGCCACAAAGTCTGCCTCTTCTGCCGGAGGATCCGAGGGTTTGCTGATTCATGGGAATGGTACTAAACAGTCTGAATGCTTCCTTTGGAAGTTAAGTGGAAAAGCCAGTTGTACATTATGTATATAAAATTACTTTCACTGGAATGCCTTGGAATGAAATTAGCAAGCCTTTCTTTAATTAATTTGGTACAGAAGTCTATTGTGAGGAGCTGCTGGGATAATGCCGCTGCTCAGATAAGAGAGTGGAACAGCTGCCATTCAAGTGTTTGAAAGCCTGAGTTTTACGGTTTGCAGGAGCCCCTCCCACTATCGGTTACCTGGCAACTCACAAACTGCTCCATCGCAGAAGGAAGTCAAAAGGATGGCTCCCTGGAGGCCTTCATCAGTTGTAAATAAGACTATTATGCAGATAAGTTGAATGTGAACGGCATCGGGTTTTGTAAGCCTACTGAAAGAGTATGAGATTTCAGCCAAGTAAATGAAGGAATAAAGTGAAAGAGACTCAATAAAGTAAAAAGTTTTGCCCTTACAGGGCTGGGAAATACTTGGGATCTGAAAATCCATTTTCTTTTTAAAGGGGGTGGTCATGCAAGGGCTTGTATGGGAGTCAGATGAGGCCATTCTCTGCCCCTTTATTCCTCCTCGAAGGGGTCTACAGCATGACTAGTGACATGCAGGGGGAGGAAAGGTCAGGGGAGGGTCCGAACCCCGTGACCAGCAGTATGAGAGGTCAGGGGGGTCTAAACCGCATGACTAGCAATATGTTGAGGGAGGAAAGGTCACCCTGGGGGTGAGGTCCCACCCCAGTTTTGCCCGTTGCTAAGTGCCTTATGGGGCTTTCTGCCCTGGTGACCTTCGGGACCTGGCTTCTGGTTACTACTCTGCTTGTGCCAGCCCAGCTGCCTGCTGCAGCTCCAGGGGCTCCCGCTGAGAATGTAGAAGGGTGGAGGGAAGATACTTTCCTCTCCACAATGCCCTCTGAAAAGGAAATGGGGACGGCCAGAGAAGCACTTTGGGAGAACAAATGACTTCTTAGAAGAGGCGAGGAGAAAAGACACTTACGGAAACACAAATGGCCTTTTAAAAAGATCAACGAGCTCTTAGGAAAATATGAGAGTTTTGTGACAATGTCTGTCTGGGTGCAATGCCCCTTCTCTCTGAGAAGAGATCAGAGTTGCTCTCTGGGAGGGGATTGATGACAGTGAAGTCCTTTTGGGAGGCCCCGTCTTTAAGCAGATAAGGGATTTCTGGAACTCAAATGCCTTCAGCTCAAAATAATTCTTTCGCCAAAGTGGCATAGTTTGGCTTGACATATCCTGATCCCTTTCACTTTAGAAAGATTTTTTTCCTATTTCCGCCAAGTTAATATTTGCTCCATTTTGTATATTACTTCCAATTTTTTAACATCGATTACTAAAAAGTCTTCCAACGAACTCTGACTTCCATTCTCTGTGTTGAATGTGCTGGGAAGGGAGGACTCCGGGATGTTGGATCTGTGAGGAACCTCGGAAAACATCTAGCCCAGAGGTTTTCCAAAGTTTTGCCTGGGCCACTGTGTTCCAATGAGGGCTGATGTGGTCAGCCATTCTGCAAAGCAAACAAACGGCTCTGGACGAAGCTGGAGTCTGGGGTAGGGGCTGAGAGGGGGTCCCTCACCCTTTCATCTCTACCAGAGACAGGTTGGCACCACCGAGCAGGTTGCAAACCATTGATCTAGTGCAGGGATTGGCAAGCTTTTCTGTGAAGGAAAGATGAAAATATTTTAGGCTTTACTGGCCAAGAGGCAACATTGAGGATATTATGTAAGTACTTATATATAACTATTTAAAACATAACCATGTGCAAATGTAAAAATCATTCTTAGGTCATAGATCATACAAAAAAATAGGTGGAACAAAAAACCAACATTGCACGATTCCACTCATATGGGTACCTAGAGGACTTGAAATTATTGAGACAGAAAGTAGAATGATGGTTGCCAGGGGCTGGGAGGAAGGAGGTGTAAAACCAAAAAACAGACAAAATGGAGTCACTTTTGCTAAGTCATGTCAACAAACCAAAACTTAATACCTAACCCAACTGCAGTTTCAGCCTCTCCCAGGAGGGGAATGTTAAATCAGTCGGCCTGGAATTCCCTGGTCAGCACCTGTGAGGTCATCTGCCTGATAAGACCCCTGTCTTCCACTAGGGAAGGTGACCTTGCCTGAGATGATCCACTCGTTTAACTCGCTTGTCCCGCCCTCTTTCCTCCTGTAAACACCTCCCACTTCATACAGCCCCTCAGATCATTCTTCTAGTTCAGTGGTTCTCAACCTTCCTAATGCCGCGACCCTTTAATACAGTTCCTCATGTTGTGGTGACCCCCAATTTCATTGTTACAAATTGAACATAATTAAAGCATAGTGATTAATCACAAAAACAATATGTAATTATATATGTGTTTTCTGATGGTCTTAGGCAACCCCTGTGAAAGGGTCATTCCACCCCCAAAGGGGTCTCGACCCACAGGTTGAGAACCACTGTTCTAGTTGCTAGATGGGAGGCTGCCCGATTCATGAATCTCTTCATAAAGCTAATTAGATCTTTACATTTATTTAGTTGTATTCTGCTCTTTAACAGAAGGAATGGAGAGTTATTGTTTAATGGGCATCACTTTTTAGTTTTGCAAAGATGAAGAGTTCTGGAGGTGGATGGTGGTGATAGTTGTACAACAATATGAATGTACTTAATACCACTGAACTGTACTACACTTGGCTAAGATGGTAAATTTTTCCCAGCTGGTGTGGCTCAGGGGTTGAGTGTTGATCAAACTAGGAGGTCATGGTTTGATTCCTACTCAGGGCATATGCCCAGGTTGTGGGCTGACCCCCAGGAGGAGGCTTGCAGGAGGCAACCGATGTTCTTATCTCTCTCTCTCTCTCCCTCTCCCTTCATCTCTCTGAAATCAATAAAAACATGTTGTTGTTTTTTTAAAGATGGTAAATTTTATGTTATGTGTGTTTTACCACAATTTTAGAAAGGGGAGGGATATCAGGAAGGGAAGCCGCCAGACTTGGTTATGCCAGCGGTGACTTGGCTGCTGTAGCCATGGTGCGCCTGTGTGGCGGCCTTGCCTGGGCTGGGCCAACTCGCCGAGATGGCCCAATGGGAAGACAGACCCTGGTCCTGGAAGACTCGTCAGGCTGCCAACATAAGCAGCCTGGAGCACTCTGCTTCCTGCCCTTGTATTGTTTAAACTTGTTGAGTAAGACTTTTCGTTATTGGAAAGGGAAAGCATCAAAGCTGACACAGCACTCAATACGGGCTTGCTAGTATTACTTCATATCAGCTCCTCGGCCCTCTTCCCATGGTCTCTTTCCTGGCTGTTTACCTGCACTTTGGACAGCTACCTTCCTAATACACTCCTTTGACCTGCTGCCTGTTCATACATATTGTTTCCTCTCCCCCTTCTGGAAGCTTTACCCCCACTTCCTTGCTAAAATCTCCTTGCACAAGGGGCCTCTTTGACACAGTTTTGGCAACAAACTTCAGGCCGACTCAATCAACACCTTTCCTAGGGCTTTGACTGAAATTCTCAGAGAGGCTCTCATCTCCTGTGGTTTCTAGGCATGTTCAGGCCACAAGCCAGAAGCTGCTGGTGACCCCTAGCTCCCCTCTGCCTGGCCAGTCTGGCAGCTGCCTGCCAGATTCGCCAGATCCCATCTCCCCAGAGTGACTCACAACAGTCCTTTCTGGCCCCTGGGAGCTCCACCCAGCCCAGAGCCCCGCCCAGTAAAGTCCTGCTGGAGGCCTCCCCACTGGGAAGTAGAAGTGGAAAAGCGGAAACAGGTCTGATTCTGCACCTAAGTTAGTGTGCCTGGAGGGTGAGAACAAGCGTGGCCTCCCTCCTCTCCATCCACTTCTCCCCAATTCCCTCAGGCTGGTGTCCCCCATTAGTCACCTTTAGGGACAGAAGTCTAGCTCCAGACCTCAGGTATGTGGCTAGGAGTTCTGACGCTTCTGTCTGTCCCTCACAGATGAACTTTAAATCTAGTATCTATCCTCAACTAGATTGTACAGGAGGACAATGAAGACAGACAAAAGCTGGGGGCGTTCCACTCCACCCAGCCCAACCCACCCCTCATCCTTGTTCACTGGTCCTGGCTGGAGGCAGCCCTAAGATTGCCCCGCTCAGCACAGCGCTCAGGCCTCCCACCCAAAGGCTTCCCACAGGCCGCAGGATATGACAACTCCACGCCTTTTAGTACAAATGAGTGGAATGAGGATGAATTTTTACTTGAAGCTGTAAGTTTAACATAAATGTTCCCTAAGGAATTACCAGTCTCAAGTCAAGAATAACTGAGAGCTTAGGAAGAAATTTCACATTGACTGTGATTCTTTCATCGAGTTCATTAAAATCAGCATAGCCATTTACCAACCCCGTTGATTCCATCCTCAGAGAAATAAGGAGAGCATTAAAAAGAAGGAAAAAGAGTCCTAAACTCGAGATAAAATGAGATTATCAGCTTTTCACAAAAGGTCCCCTCTGGGTGTCCCTTGCGTCAGTCCGGGCTGCTGAGATGTATTGAAAGAAATGCTCATGAAGGATAAAGGAGAGAGAGAGATAGAGTTGGGGTACCTTCAGACCTCAGCGAAGGTCTGACACCCATAAACAGAGGGAGGGGAGGATGGGCAGGGAGCGTCACACTTCAGGGCAGTTCTGAGAAAGCCTCAGCCAGGCTGGTGCCGAGCCCTGGGGCAAAGACTGCCCACGGAAGGGTGCACGGGGCAGGAGCAGCCCAGCTCCGGCCTGTATCATGCTCACTGCTGGCTGCAAGCAGCTGGGGATGCATGGCCTCAGGATGAGCCCAACTGCAGCAGCTAATGACTGTCCGCCAGCTACCTCCCCACAGTGGGTTGTCTTGAAGGCAGGGCCGGATGGCACACCTCCATGGCCATCAAGATGCCCACAACGCCTCTGCCTCCCTGAGTCCCAGCAGCAATCCTAGCCTGCCCCCTCCCTGGTTACCTTCCATTATAAACCATCAGCAAGGAGATGCAGGGCTCCCACAAAGGTAAATTCATTCAGTCTTTATCAAGACCTGCCTCCATATGGGGATACAACCATAAATCAGGTCTGTGGTCCAAGAACCCCAATGTGTAGGCCAGGGGTTCTCAATGTTGGCTGCCCAGTAGAATGAGCTGAGAGCTTTAAAAGAGGGGCCAGGGGACTGTGGCCACAGGCAAATCCAGCCCACAGCTGGTTTTTATATGTCCCACAAGCCAAGAAGGAGGCCTACATTTTTTAATGCTTAAAGATTTTTTAAAAGATTTTATAACTGAAGATTATAAAAAATTCAAATTTCAGTGCCCATGAAGTTTTACTGGAGCACAGCCATGCTCACTCATTTATATGTCACCTATGGCTGATTTCACATGTAATGGCAGAGTTGAGTAGCTGCAACAGAAACTGTATGGCCCACAGGCCAAGAATATTTACTATGTTGACCTTTATTAATGAAGTTCGCCAGGCCCTGAGCTAAGGCAGTAAACACGTCCATGGGATTTTGCTACTAGAGCTTACTTATGGGGAGACTGGTTAGAACGGGTTCTGAGACCCCTAGAACAGGTGCAGAGCCAGACTGCATGATGGGCCCCCAGGTTCCTGACACAGTGAGTACCTGACAAGTTCTGACTCCTTGACCAAGCCCAGAGAGAAGAAACAACATATTGGCAATCCTCTTTGTTGCCCGCACTTGAAGGAAAGTCTAGTCTTTTAACGAATTAGAGTAGAAAATACTCTGGACTGGCTCTGGAAGTGAATGTTTGTATCACTCACTTCTCCAAACAACACGTCCTTCCTTGTGCCTAGGCCCGGCCTTCAGAGCAGCTTCCAACCCTAACCTCATCCCCTCTGCCGATTCCTTCTGCCAGGCCGCCCTGCTCGGTTCTATCTGAAACATGGATTCTGCAAAGAATCTTCGACAATATGTCATGCTGAGAGAGCTTTAAAATCACAATCACAATTTATCAGCAAGACAAAATAGAAGGGAGAGTCTTGCTTTGGTTTAAATCAGATATGGATCCAGCCCGCAAGAATATAGTCTAGTTGCAAAGATAGGCAATGCACACAAACAATAAATGTACTTGTCACAGAAGCTTAAAATTCACCATATGGGAATCCGACCTCACACTAACTTGGAGTGAACGGTGCTGATGAGAGAAGACGCGGTTCTGCCCACTCTGGGTTTTTCTGAGTTCTGGAAAAGGACCTTCAGGTCGCGCTGTTATTGTCTCCAAGGCTACAGCCCTAAGAGTCCCTTTCCCACCATAACTGCCGCCCGGGTTCCTTTGTTCTCCCAGCAAACACTTTGCACTCCCCTCCGCTGCCATCTGCTTTTTCTCCTGGTGACAGTGCATGGCCCCTTTGGTAGAGAACTACTTTGTGTTTCTGTTTCAGTGATATTTTTAAAATTTCCTTTCCCAGTGGTAATAAGAAAACTTCTCTTTAATAGCAATAATCAGCAAGCGAAAGATTTCCACAGAGTACGAGGTTCCTTGTTAACATAGGGTTTCTCAAACCAGAGTGTGACCCTACATTCTTTTCTTTAAAACTTGTGTCAAAATGTAGCCAACGTGAAGTTCTACAATCTGTGGCTCAGGACGTTTCTGTAGTCAAAGAGGCCCGGCCTACCTGGCTGGGTAGCTCAGTTGGTTGGAGCATCGATATGCCAAGGTTGCGTGTTTGATTTCCAGTCAGGGCACATACAAGAAACAACCATTGAGTGCATAAGTAAGTGGAACAACAGATTCTCTCTCTCGCTCTCTCTCTCTCTCTCTCTCTCTTTCAAATCAATTAAAAAAAAAAAAAAAACCTGAGCCCCAGCCGATGGAAAGGGGGCTGTAGGTTCTGTTTCCAGAACTAAGACAAAGTAGAAAATGGCAGCGCTGCAGAAGAAGCAATGAAGGAACAAAGGAGAGCACTTGCTGAGGCTGCCTCTGTGCCAGGCACCGTCCTGCCACTCCCAATGTTAGGTTTGTTCCTCTCACGGCTCCAGGTGGTGGACACATTATGTTCATTTATGATGAGAAAGCAAAGGCACAGAGAGCTGAAGGCACTCAGCTAGCCAGAGTCTAGGGCCAGTACCCACCCAGCTCCCATGTTTCACATAACTGCACCCCAACCCCCCAACCCCCTCCTGTGAGGGCATTGCTAGTGGCAGTCAGAAAAAGAGGCCAGCTGCTCCCTAAGGAGTCAGGGAGGCTTCATGGCTTGTGGATGACGAAGGGGGTACAGGCTGGTTACAAATGGTTAGGAATTAGGAGGGGAAACATTTGTGATGAATGCTTCCCTAATGTGCATGGAAGCCCTTTCCTCAGTGCCTATAACCACTCTCTACTCACCCAGGTGATAGGTGGGCACTCAGGTGATAGGGGGACCCCAGGTGATAGGTGGGCACCCAGGTGACAGGTGGGCAGTCAGGTGATAGATGGGCAGTCGGGTAATAGGTGGGCACCGGTGATAGGTGGGCAGTCAGGTGATAGGTGGCCACCCAGGTGACAGGTGGGCAGACAGGTGATAGGTGGGCACCCAGGTGACAGGTGGGCAGTCAGGTGATAGGTGGGCAGTCAGGTAATAGGTGGGCACCCAGGTGATAGGTGGGCACCCAGGTGATAGGTGGGCAGTCAGGTGACAGGTAGGCACCCAGGTGACAGGTGGGCAGTCAGGTGATAGGTGGGCAGTCAGGTGATAGGTGGGCAGTCAGGTGATAGGTGGGCAGTCAGGTGATAGGTGGCCACCCAGGTGACAGGTGGGCAGACAGGTGATAGGTGGGCACCCAGGTGACAGGTGGGCAGTCAGGTGATAGGTGGGCAGTCAGGTAATAGGTGGGCACCCAGGTGATAGGTGGGCACCCAGGTGATAGGTGGGCAGTCAGGTGACAGGTGGGCACCCAGGTGACAGGTGGCAGTGCCAGCATGGCCAGACTAGAGCTGACAGATGCATGGAGATCTCATTCGAGAACAGCTTGGGGGCCTGCCCCTGGTCTTTCCAGTTTCCTATGTTTTCCTTTTTTGGTTTTCATTTTTGAGCTTAGAATTTTCTTATTTGCACTAAAAGAGCACGGAGAACACAGCCCAAAGCAACCGGTTATGATAGGAAATTCCAATCCGAGACTTTGGCACAAACTGGGCTTCTTCTCCTTCCGCTGGCAATTGATACCAAAGAAAGTTGCTTTGGGCAAGGCAAGGAGAATGTCAGGAGCTGCCAGGATGTCCTCGCAATGGCGGGAAGATGACTAGCAGACACCCTTCCCTAGGCTTCTGGAAGCCATCCTGCCAGTGAGGTCTAGCCAAGTCCCCTCCCAGGCCCTCTCAGGGTAGCCACATCCTGGCAAGCAGCTGCAAAGCCAGCCAGGCAGATGCTTAATTTGGTATTTGCATAATTTCTCTCATTAATGAAAGGAAATGATACGCCCTCTGGGAATATTTTCGGAAACGGTTAAGAGAACAAAGCACTTAATGGGTTTTACTGAGGGAAGAAATTAAGATGGAGAATCCACGTCTTTTTCATGCGCTGGTTCTCAAAGTCTGGTCCCTGAGTCAGAGCATCAGCAAGACCTGGGAATTCGCTAGAAATGCAAATGCGCAGGCCCCAGAAACCTGTTTTAAGAAGCCCTGCAGAGGCTGTGATGTCCATTTTAACGCACTTGAGAAGCACAAGAAAAGAGTGTTAGAACTGTGGTTCACGTCTTTCCAGAAAAGTTCTCTGGTTTGTGATGCTCTGTTTGAACATAATCTAATTTTGCACGAAAGACAAACCTTGTTACATTTCACAGAAAGCAGGGGTAAGGCTCCTTATCACCAGGGGAGCAAAGATGTCCAGCAAACATTCTCCTTGGCCACGCTCTCGTTCCATTCCAATATCACCGTTGCATAAAAGAGAAGCAGCCCAGGAATGTCACCGCCCAAGGCACACACTTCTGCACTCTGTCTGTCATTCAAAAGCAGGACTGTCAGTCACTAACACTTTAGGTCAAATCAGAATCCCCTCCCCTGGTGTCAGGAACATTTAGAAATTTCAGTGCGTACCTAGCAAAAAATGGAAAGGCACGTCATTCTTCCAGTAGGCTGTGCAGGAAACGGAATTTGGATGGGAGAGGAAAGAAAAGATATGAAAACTGGGAAGGACTTTTCATTCTGAAGTTGAGAAAAATTATTTTTTTTAATTCCTTCCCTTTCTGTTTGTCATCAACCCTCAATGCCTCAGTTGAAGGGGTTTGGGGGGGGGTAACCTGGGGGAGCCTAAAGATGTGCAAGGTGAAAACTCAGGTGGGGTCTAACTTAGGGTGTCAGAACTTTGAGGGAAGCCACAAATCCAGGTTCCCCAGAGCAGGATGGGGCTCGCCCTGCACCTCTTCTCGATGGAGCAATGAGAGACTCCTCCATTCCCACTGTGTTTCCTGCTCTCCTGGGAGCAGTGCCCAGGCGTTGCTATGCAGACCAAAAAATAAATCCCCTCCCTTCTCTCTGAATGTGTGGAAGTAACGGCAAAAATACATCGCCAACCGTTTTGACAAGTTGGTAGCCACATTATGGCCATTGACTTGGCATGTAAATGAGATAAAATCGATTAGGAAGAAGGAAAACAATGCATTTGAAATGCCTTGAGAAACAACCGAAGTTTAAGGATAAAAGGGGACACCTAACACTTTAGGTCAAATCAGAGGGAGGGAGGGAGGGAAGGAAGGAGGGAGGGAGGGAGGGAGGAAGGAGGGAAGGAAGGAAGGAAGGAAGGAAGGAAGGAAGGAAGGAAGGAAGGAAGGAAGGAAGGAAGGAAGGAAGGAAGTTCCCATATATTTTTTTTTTCAAAATCATAAATAGTGTTATTAATTCTGGTGTCTCTGAAGCACAGAAGAAAACAGGAAAGACAAGAAAAAGAAACCACCCTTCCCACATTTCAGCCCCAGGTCCAGGCCAAGGGGTTGCCCCTGCAGGCAGTGTAGGCCCAGAGGCCAAGTCAGTCCTGGCCACAGGCTTGAAGTGGGACCTGCCCATGGGTTTGGCTCTGAGGGCCTGGCTGGGAAGCTGCCTGCCTCAGTGTGGGGAGTCCAGGCCCCGAACTAGGGATGAGAGATCAGGAGTCAAGGTAAGAGTTCTGGGCCACTCAGTTCCGGTGCTCCGGCTAAGATGAACCCATAGATGTTTTGCTACCACTGAACTGCATAAAAATAAGGTGACCACACTTCCAGACCTTCTGGTTTACCATCACACTTGCCTTCTGCCTGGATACTGACCTCCAGAGCGGCACTGAAAGAAGAGAGAGAAGGATACCAAACCCAGGCATTTACCCTGCAATTGTCCCTGGAGGAGGCCTCTCCGATGGCTCTGGGAGGCAGTGAAGTTGGTAAGTGTTGGAGATGCTGCTGAGAGGCCCCCGAATTGCCCCAAGCAGATTCCTGCAGAGCTGGCAGGAGAGCCCCTCAGCTCCCTATCACAGGGTCATTAATCATGAACTTGGAAAAGCTTCCAGGGCCAGAGTTTATCATCAACTCTTAATGAAAATATATGGGCTTGACAGATAGTGGGGAGAGTATGGAGTGTCTGAATGTGAAATGGCAAAACTGTTTGATTAGATGCTTAGGGCACAAGCAATGGCCCGATGATAGCCGGGGGCGGAGTGAGGAGAAAGGCCAGGGCACCATCAACACACGGGGGATAGTGACGCCTGTGCAGCTCCACATTGGTGTGTGTGTGTGTGTGTGTGTGTGTGCGCGCGGGGGGGGGGGGGGGGGGGGGGGGAGGAGCAGCCTGCTCTGGAGGTGCCAGGAGGCTTTGTCAATTAAAAATCATAAAGATAAATGCGCTTTATGTTTAAAACGCTTACCTGACTCTGTGAGGAGCATTCTCTCTGAAAATCTAGTCTGCTTCAGTCCTCACAGCGAGCCTGAAAAGTAGAAGAATTATCCTCATTTTACAGATGAGCAAACAGTTAAATAACTTGACAGGGGACAGGGGTCTCACTAGGACTCAAGCCCAGGTCTCTCTGGTTCTAGAGTTTGGGAGCTTACCTAGGAGTCAGCAAACTTTTCCTGTAAAGGATGGGAGAGTAAATATTTTCAGGTCTGTGACCACATACAGGCTATGTCTTTGTTTGTTTTGTCTTTGCAACTCTTTAAAAGTACAAAACCATCCTTAGTTCTCTGGCACCAGCTGGATGTCGCCCACAGCTACAGCTTGCTGACTCCTGCCCTGAAGCGTCATACCTCATAAGGCACTTCCACCTGACTGTGACCGGGGCTGCAGGCCTCCTCTGTCACGGGTGCATCTTTGACACGGGTTTACAAATCAAGCACAAAACTGGGAAATGGGAGGGTGGTGGTAAGTCAACTTCCCAGAACCCTGGGAATTTTAATACTTACTGTGGTTACTGGGCTAGTGATTTCTTTGTGGTCTGACTTTAGACTAATCTTTCCAAACTCTAAGGCTGTGATAATCAAATAGCAAGCTGCCTCAAATCCTTTTTGGAACAGGGTGAGAGTAATTAAATAATCATTAATGAACAGTACAAAAACAATACGTAACAACTTGCAGGAATTAGCTTTGAAAGGGTGGCATTACTTGCTAACTTTAGTCTACAATGTCTCTCCTTTAAGGACTTTAATGAACAAGACTAATTTTAAATACAGGAAGCACCGGATAAAGAAACACATTAATAAATATATTGAATGCTTACTACCTGCATTTTATCTTAATTAGCTCTCCTTCAACTTTGAGGGTGGTATTACTATTCACATATTCATTAGAATGTTTTGGACTGTAAGTAACAAAAGACCAATCTCAAAATGGCTCCCTTCACAACTCGAAGACAAAAGCATGGGACGGACTCCAGCGGTGGTTGAGCCAGCTACTCAACAGGCTCATCACGGACCCAAGACCCTTTTGTTTCTCAGCTGAATTTTTAATTTTTTGTTGTTAATGCTCACCCAA
Source organism: Myotis yumanensis (assembly GCF_028538775.1). NCBI lineage: Eukaryota > Metazoa > Chordata > Mammalia > Chiroptera > Vespertilionidae > Myotis > Myotis yumanensis. The sequence goes on from NW_027223759.1 coordinate 79,374,707, forward strand.
GGATTTTTTTCCATTGATTTTTTGAGAGAGTGGAAGAGAGGAAGGGAGGGGGAGAAGAGAGAAAGAAACAGCAATGTGAAACACATTGATTGGTTCGATTGGTTGCCTCATACACCCCAAATATAGCTGGGGATTGTACTTCCAAACCAGAAATGCCCTTGACCGGGAATCAAACCCATGACCCTTTGGTGAACGGGCCAACTCTCTAACCACTGAGAAACACTGGCCAGGGCTGGATTTTTAATTTTAAGGCTGAGTCTCCTCATCTTCACATCTGTGTTCTCAATAGATGAACTAGAGAAAGAGAGAGAGAAAAAGAATGAGAGTTCTTTCCCTTCAACCATCAAATAAACTTTGTTCCTTTAGTGTGAAGGAGCCAATTTAGGAAAACAGGTGACTAGTGGGATGCCGATTGTCTTCTGCCATAATCATAAACAATCACTGGCAAGTGGGGTGGAAATTCCAGGCCCTGCCTTTGGAGCTATGTTTGTTTCAGAACTGGCCAGGTTCACTCTGGTAAGAAACACTCTGATATCTTTATGCTTTGATCTTGCACTTGATGGTCCACTGGGGGCTCTGCTCAGCATCACCCACAGTGGAGCTTAGACTGAAGGAGCAACCACTCTTTGGAGCACTGCTGACCACTATAGCAGAGGGAAAGAGAGTCTGAAAGTCTAGCACTGGTGGTTCAATTCTCCAGCTTGAATAACAGGCAACATCTATACTAATAAAAGGGTAAAATGCTAATTAGACCTGGAGACCTTCCAGGAGACCTTCTGGTCATCCTTCCAGACAAAGTCATGGTGGCGGGGCCAAGGCAGAGGTGGTTAGGGGCGATCAGGCCAGGAGGGGAGGGCAGTTGGGGGTAATCAGGCCAGAAGGGGGGGCAGTTGGGGGCAAGTAGGCCAGCCGGGGGGCAGTTGGGGGCGAGCAGGATGGCAGGGGGGGCAGTCGGGGGTGAGAAGGCTGGTGGAGGGGGCAGTTGGGGTGAGCAGGCCAGCAGGCAGAGTGGTTAGGGGCGACCAAGCAGGCAGGCAGGTGAGTGGTTAGGAGCCAGTGGTCCTGGATTGTGAGAAGGATGTCCGACTGCCAGTTTAGGCCCGATCCCTGTGGGGTCCCAGATTTGAGAGGGTGCAGGCCAGGCTGAGGGACACCCCCCTGCACCCCCTACATGAATTTTGTGCACCAGGCCACTAGTTTTCATATAAAACAGATTAGCCAGGACTGAGCATACTGCCACACCCAACTATAAGGGGGCCATGTGCCCAGAAGGAGAGAGAACCAGAAACATTTGAAAACAGCACCAATACCGATCACGGAGTCAACTTGTGCTATTGCACAGAGGAGGGAAGGGCAATGACTGTTGAGGAGTCAAGCCCAACATATACTACATTACCAGTTGTTAAGGAGTAAAAAGAAGCTCAGACAGAAAAGTATCCCAGAAGAGAGCAAAGAGACAATCAAGAAACCAGGCTAGCAGGCCCAATGTCTGAATAACATGAGTTTCCAGAATGAGAGGACAAAGAAAATGGAGGGAAGGAAATTATTCAAGAAATAATCCTAGAAGCTTTCTAGAAACTGAAAGACACATATTTCTACATCTAAGGGACTTACCAAACACCAAGTATAGGGATAAAAAATGGTACCACAGCAAGGTACCAGCATCATAAAATCCTGGAGAGATCCTGTAAGCATCCAGTTTCATTTCAAAAACTAGTTTCCTAGGAATGATTTGACTACAAGATGCAGAATGGCATTAGATTTCTCAACTGCATTGCTGAAAGCAAGATCATGGGCCAAAGTTTTCACACTTCTGAGAAAAAAAAATTTTCAACCTAAATTCTATACCCAGCCAGATTCTCAACCAAGTGCCTGGGTATAATAAAACATGTTCCAATTGACACAGCCAAGAAGATGATAGGGAGGTTTCAAGGGAAACTTTTGAGAGAGAGCAGCCAAAGCTAAAAGGTAGCCAATCCAGAATAAAGCAAGTTAAATGGACCCACAGCAAGTCATTAAAAAGATTAAATTAATAGGATGTCTAATGTATTTGAATGTATTCAAAGAGATTTACACACCTGGGGGAAAGTTAAGGGTTGCATTAATATGTACATGAAAACTAAGCAATTTTTTAAAAAATCAATTAATTATTCTCTCTAGGCAATACAATATGTTAGGTCAAAAAGGAAAAAGAATCTATAGCTACCTTTCGGATTGGCTCTGACTAGCATTATGTAGTCATATCACATATAGTGCACATCTTACCCAAAGCTCAAACAAAAACTACAATAGAATTACATTAGGAGGATGAAAGAGTGGGTGTGGTGGGGTGATAGGGCAAGGCCGAAGAGTGAACATGAGCTAAATCTTTATCTTCACTTAATAGAGAGTTCATGATAATGGCTAACACCGAAAAACAAAACAAAACAAGAAACAGCCATAAAGGCATATTATTTAGAAATACAGTGGTAACTTCCCAAAGAATTGACTGAAGAGGTTGAAATGTTGCCTCAAGGAGCAGGGAACGGGGGCAGACACCCAGAGACAGATATTTTTTGCAGGGAGTCTTGAACTGTTTGACTATGTGCACGTATACTTTGATAAAATAAAAACAACATTTAAAAAATTACTAGAGGAGAAACGACAGACTATTCAATAGTGTTGTAACAAATTATTTATAGTCTCTTCTGCTACAACACGAGTTTCTGTAAGACAAATTAGCTCAAACACTATTGATAAAGAAATCATGTCAGTATGTGAAAGTCATTTTCATAGTCAACATTCCCCAGCAAGTTAGAGTTTTGCTGACCACAACATGTGCTAACACAGCTCAGTGCACAACCTGAAAAGGAAGACAATACTGTATGCAACTCCTGTTCGCCCACATTTTCCTCTGGGCTTAGTTTAGTAACACACTTGTTATAAGGTCCCCCAACTATTGCACTACACTAATTTCTTTCTTTGTTAGGTTGAGTTCCATACTTGCTGTAATGTTCCATTATTTATTGAGTGTTTAAATTGTCTTTTAAACCATATTGGTAGGTTTATTAGGATTTTTATTGCCTTTTTAGTGTTCTAGTTACAAAGTAGCTTACACTTTAAGTGCTCTTCCCTTGACTTAATTTTTTTCATAACCCTTATTATTTTTAGTGTGTGATTTTGTAAAATGAGGCTTTTGTGTTATAACAAAAATTCTTGTATGTACTTACTACAATATACAAATAATCTGAATTCTAAGCATTCATTTAAAACCTATAAAAATGCAGTCTGGTAGGCAGAACTCTACGATGATTCCGAAGATCCTCACCTCCTAGTGTACAAACCCTGTATAATCTCCTCCCCTTGAGTGGGAGTGGGACCTGCAAAATATGAAGAAAGTTGCTCCTACAGTGAGGTTATGTTAAGTGGCAAAGGAAAGGGATTTTTGCAGATATAATTAAGGATTAATCAGTGACTTCGAGTTCATCAAAAGGGAAAGTACCCTGGGTGGGTCTGGTCTAATCAGGTGAGCCTCTAGAAGAGAATCCTGCTGGCCTTGAATAATCAAGTCACCATGAGTTCCACAGCTGCAAGGAAGTGAAATCAGCCTTCGGGGATGGTAGAGAACACAGCCTCAGGCGAGACCCAGCCCCCGCCCCCGACCCCCGACACCTGGATTGCAACTCTGAGATGAGGACCCTGTAAGCCACACATTACTCCTGATCCAGGGAAACTGAGTAATCAATCCGTATTCTTTAAATCTGCTGTTCGTGATGACACAGCCATAGAAAACTAATGCATACAGGAACAAATTATTTTTATTCCCCTCCACTCTTTTTATTATCCTAGTTCGGGTAGTCTTTCCTAAGAAGACACAGAACACAGAATCTGTAGAAGAGAATTTTGAATTATTAGGTTCCATATTTTAAAACTACTCTATGATAAAAGTCACCATAGAGCATGTTCAACACCAGTAGCATGTTAGAGGGAAATATGTCAGCACATACTGAATCACGGAGAGAGGAACCTGGCCACTGATAGACAGACCCTCAGTCTCCTTCATGACATGAAGCCGGCACACAGACAGTCCTGCAGCAGCCAAGATGAAAGGCAGGGTGAGGCACGGGTGCTACGGAACACACCGGAATCTTTGCTTGCCATTCTGACAGAGAAGCCGAGTCAGAGATGGGCTCCCAGTGTCTCAGATTCAGAGCTGGAGCTCCAAATGGCTTTTTCCATAAAGGCAATGATTTAGTAGCCCATTGATCCATAGCACAGCAGACATGACATCTGCAAGTTAGCATGAAGGAATTCCTCCCCAACCTCCACCAGAAGTGGTGAGAGCCACACAGCTGTTTGACCTTCCGGGACACCTGAAATGCAGTAACATTTAAATTCACTGGCTGCACGTGATGGGGACGCGCAGTTAACAGAGATTTAGTATCGTGTCTATTAAGAGGAGAAAGAGATAGCTCAGAAACAAAACCTACTACCTAGGCTTAAGTGTTTAAAACGCGCCTTTCAAGAAAAGTCCTGGCGACAGTATGCATTCATTCCAGTTTTCATGCCTTTACACCACGGCAGCCTGAACTGTGAGACTGACTGATCAAGGCCGTGACCCCGGAAGCCTGGACAAATGTGATCAGTGAAATTAACTTCTCCACGGACTGGAGTTCGGTAGGACACCAGCCACAAGCATTTTAGAAAGAGATCTTAAACAGGAGCAATTGGAACAATGTTGGCATGATTGAGTTATCTTCGAGAAATACATCCAGGCTGTGAGGGTGATATTTAGGAGTGACTGGCCACATGCCTGCTGCCTCCTGCATAATGCTGGGAGCGGGGGAAGCAGAAGTCTGGGCCCGAGAGCCTTCTGGGTGGCATTTCTGAAGTTTGGGCCATCACACATGTTGAATGAAAAGGAAAAAGTAATTGCCCAAATAATTTAGGCTTTTCCCAAACCTCTCACCTAAAATAACCCAGTAATGACAAAAGGCTTACTTTGCATGCCGGTGGTATGTTTAAATTGATGCTGTGAATCCTTTTATTGTCCACTTCAGCCTTCTCGTGTGGAACTGGTCCAAGGCTCAGAAGGGCCAGCACTGAATTCTAAGAAAGCGAGCTGGCGATGAAACCTTGGATCCCCATCAAGGCCCCGGAGTTCGGAGGAAACCAGCCAACTGGACAGCCAGCAATTTCTTCATTTAAAGACCAGACAGATTAAACGCAGCTCTCCCTGGCCCTGTCGGGGAGCACCGAGTTTTAGAGCCCAATCAAAAAATTAATGGGATTCGGTAGGAGGCCTCCGGTCCAGCACTTTGCAGCACGCAGGGCAATAATTATGCTCAATTAGAGCCTGGCGTGTGGCGCTGGCGCCGTGAAAACCTCCCCAGTGAAACCAATCTTGTAGGAACAGAAGGACCTGTTTGGGCACTTTTCCGCGCTGCTAAATATCAACCCCTAATTCTGTCTCCCGGGGCTCCCACCACTTCGGAGGTCGCTGCTGCCAGGACACCCCAGGATGCACACACGCACGGTAAGTGACGGCATCCACATTTCCAGGGAAATTCACTGACCTGCCTGCTTCCGGGGTGAGCAAAGGATGCTCACTGCCCCCGTTTTACGGAAATGGACCTGCATGGAGGGAATAGATGAGAAAATAAAACAGAAGCCGAACTCAGACATGACCCCAGAAAACGGCCCACATTCAGGGGTGGGCTCGTTTTAATTTTAGGGTTTCAGCCAAGCCTGCTGGTTTGCTCTTTCTTGCAAGCACATACACCCACCAGCTGTTAGAAGAGAGAACAGAGGAAGCCAAACCCAAAACAAGCAGCCTGGGGACCCAAAGGAGGCCGGTGCAGAGGCACGCGCCCCGACCTGAAGGGGATGCCCAGACTAACCCATCCTCCTTCCTGCCTGTGGCCCTGGGCGCAGAGCCTGAGCTCCAGAGGCAGCAGGTGGAGATGGATCTTAGAAATGTGTTCCTGCTCTGTGATGGTAAGGCTGTCTCGAGACCATTAGCTTCTTGGTGTCTTTCCATGGCTTAAAATGTATTCATACTCACATATTTCAAGGGATTCCATTTGGGCTAATTATCTAGGAAGTCCCTGCTTTCACCCTAACACCAGAACACAGAACTCAGCCAGATGCAGGAGAGTGGACGTGGAGGAGAGAGAGAGGGAGGGTTGTGCTCTGGCCAAGAAACTGATAGCAAGTAATTCACAGACATGAGCAGCTACAGACAAGGAAGTAACTCTAAGTGTCTGTAATGTTAAAAGAACAAAACTATGCTTCTACCCTTATGAAACTGTCATAAATGAATCTAATATGTTGATTATCCATGTTCTATAAAATGTTACACAGAGCATAGTAACCCTATTATAAATTTGATATAAAATTAACATGTCAGTTTTTTGCATTAAACATTTGATCTGCCTTCAAAGAAGTAAGAATCAATTGGAGGATCACCTTAGATGTCCTGAGATAAGAAAAAAAATGTCAACTTGAAATCTATGAAACATACTTCACTTTCCTTCCTTTAACCATACAGTAGCAAACAGGGACTTTCAACACGGAGCCAATGACTAAGCAGAGCCTTGGAAAAATACACCCTGCAATTCCACTGCTCACCACTAGGCAACATGCACCTTCATGGAAAACACCCAGGGGGCTCAGAGAACTCAAAGGGAATCTAAATTTATAAGCATGATTTGAATCTAAAAGTAATTCTAGGCTGAAAGAATAGCACTTCTCACATTAGTTATTTATAAGGTGAGGTGTGTCTATGATACATTGCCTGCTGCAGTTGGCTAGCAGCCCAGAGATTTTCAATGTGAGGGTCTCTAGAAGACCTTTGTTTAAAGCTAAAAATCATGACATTAGGGAGGCTGGCTGGGCAGCCAGGAAACAAGCCTTGTTCATCTGAATGGGCCAAGAGGACAGCTGTTGAGGGGAAGGGAGGTGTGTGTACCTTGGACTTGAAAATATGTATTTTTGAAATGAAACTGTGATTGAGTGGGTCAGTCATGCCTTGAGAAAGGCTGGTACTGTTAATGGAGAAGGACACCAGATGTTACCTGCTAAGTTAGACCTTGGTCCTTGAACTTGGCTAAGAAAGACTTCAGAGTCAAGAATTCAAACACAAGCAAAAATCTTATCTAATAAAGAGGGAATATGCAAATGGACCATCACGCCATAATGGTCAAGATGGCTGTGCCCACAGCGGAGGCTGAGTTCCCATAAAGAGCCTTAACGAGTAATCAGCAGGGACCTGAGGCTGCACCCCCTACCTGGTGGGGTGTGGGGGGGCCCTGGAAATACACATGGGCATGCTTCTTAAAAATATTGTCAACTGAACCCAGGGCGCAGGCAGAGCCACACCCTGGGGGCAGTCCTAGCCAAGAGGCAAGGATGCCACTCAGTCTGACCTTTCCAGCCCAGGTGCTAGGGGGGTGGATCCCATTATGTCGCCAGGAACTCAAGGCCCACCCAGATGTGATGTAACTTCCTGTTACTTCAAGTATAAATAAAGATCCCACCAGTGTGGGGGGCGCTCTGTTCATCTATCAGAGAGCAGACGCCACACCTAGGCTCAGCTTTTCCTCTATTTCTGTCTCAGTCTTTTTTTTTTTTTCATTCTTCCTTAACCCTCGTCGTGTTCTAGTCAATATTCATGAACCCCCTCGTTCTCTCTTTCAGCGTGGGTCACGGGAAAAGAGAACGTACCCCCATAGTGGGGCTTGACGGGGAACCTCAGGCCAAGCCCCCCCCCCACACTCATCAGGGATTGATGGGGGACCTCAGGCTGTGCCCACCCCGCTGCCTGGCGGGGCTTGACAGGGGACCTCAGGGTGCACCCCCTGCCCGCGTGGCTAGGCAGGTCCTTGATTCTGGTTCCCATGGCACGCCCCAGACTGTGACAGGAGGAAGATTTTCATATACATTTTACTAATTTTCTTTCATCTCTGACACTTCTATAGGGTGTCCCAAAATTCACGCAAGATTTGCAATTCAATTCAATTTGCAAAATTCAATTGCAAATCTTGCGTGAATTTTGGGACACCCTATATTATAAAGGGCTAATAGCAATATTAAAATATTTCCTCTGATTAATTCCCTTCTAATGTGCCCAAGTTTTGTCTACCAGGTCACTAGTTTATTTAGAAAGACACAGAGATAGAAGTGAGCCAGCTGGGCTGCGTGGACTCAGCAAACAAGTTACAGAGGCAAAAGAAGAGCCTTGGAGTTTAGGAGAAAAAAGTAAAGGTACTTGCCTTGTGGAAAGAAAGGTAGAGGGAAAGGCACCGGCCTGTGAGAGAGCTGGGCCCTTTGTCTTAAAGGGTTTTCATCTGTTTCTCTAACGGTGGGATTTTAGGGGAGGTCTCAGGGGAGGGTCTCCATAGAACATTCATCAGCTTTCCAGGTGTGTCCTTTCGGAGTCTTGGTCTCTACTCAGTGGTCGATTGGTGGAAGCTAGGGCAGGGGTCGTTCGTCATTGCAGCTGGTCCTGGTGTCAGTTACGGAGTTACTTTACCAGGTGGTTTTGCTGCTTCTCTGAGCCTGGAGCTGAAACACAACTGAGGCCTAGATGTTATCTATGGTTTGACCAAAACTGTCTCTGTGGTCAACAGACCTGGGGCTTTGTTCTTAAGATTATCTGATATGAGTCAGAACCTCATTGTCCTGAGGACTTAATGTTTAAGGGAGTGGCTACACCAGGGCTTCTTAGATGGAAGTCAATGAGGCTATTCGCCAGCCCCCTTGTTCCTCTTGGAGGGGGTCTACCACATGACTAGTGACATGCCAGGGGAGGGAAGGTCAGGGAGGGGTTGGAACTGCATGACCAGCGGAATGCTAGAGGAGGAAAGGTCACCCTGGGAGTGAGGTCCCACCTACCATACTTGTTTTCCCAGTGTTGCCTGTTGCTAGGCACCCAGGGCTTTCTGCCCTCGTGACCTTCTGCACCTGGCCTATGGTTCCTACACTGCTCCTATCTAACTGCCTACCATATCAGCACTAAGCAATGTGGACAATTTCAAACCCAAGTGAAAGTGAAAACTAGTGCAATTGGTCTGAGTTCTTCCCTCTTCGTCTCTCTTCTGTGTCCCCTAAAAAGTTATTCCCTTTCCTTTTTAGAAATCCACAATCTCCCGCTGCTCCTGGCTTCCCCGCCTTGTCTACACCCCCAGCTTCACCCCAGGCGGAGATCATTTTCTCACCTCCTCCCATCAAAATTTAGCTGCCTCATGTCCCCTTCTCCTAGGGCCAATTCCCACCTAGGAAAGGAGGGGCAGCTGCGGTGTTAATTGTTGGGAAAGGGCTCCTTGGGACCTCCGTGGCACATCTTATTTGCATTTTAATAGAGGTCTTTAAGACCTTGGTAGAGAAGTTAATAATGGGGGTTTCCTCAGAGACCAGGGAGGGAGATAGATTAGAGCACCCTTGACATTCACTCCAGGTCCTCTCCCACCCCTGGTCCCATTAAATGCTCGGCAAACACTTCCAGGAGGAGTCAATTGTTGCCTGTGGCTCCCAGCACTTCCCCCAGCAGTTTGTGTGTCCAAGACCAAAGCTGTGACAAAAACTCTCTCCTTGATCAAAGTGTAATTAGGCTCCTCTAAATCCCCCTTCAGTCAAACCTTGTTCTTTGGACGCTGTCCTTGTCCTACCTAAACCCAATTTAATAAACAATCCCACTAAATCATCTCCCGGCCCCAATCCTTGATATCTGATAAAGTTCCTTTATCACCCACCTCTGATGACTACCTTGGCCTGCCTTTAGCAATAATATCGGGAGATCAGTTTAGCAAGAACCCCCTACCCTGGATGTCTCCTTTTAGTAATTTCCATCCACTGATCCTTACCACTTACTTATTGGCTACAAATCCCCACTTGTTCAAGTTTTATTCAGAGTTGAGCTCAATCTCTCTCCCCCATCGCAAGAGAGTTGACTCCGTTGCAATAATCTTGAATATTACCTTTTGAACAAGGGACAGGCATTTTATTTTTAACAGTTGGGACTCCTGAGACACAGCAGCGTGCAAAAGACTCCCTCAGAAGACCACATCCTGTTAACCTCCCAGAGCAAACGCTTAGGTGAGAGGGATGACAATTTTGCAGAACACACTTGGGAGAAAGAGAAATAAAGAATGTCCATGCACATGCACTCGTGGAGGCTGTATTCTTCAGAACTCTTGGTTGTAAGCGACAGTAACCCAGACCACCTTAAGAGGAAAAAGACTAACCAATTAGCTCACAGAACTGATAAGTACAGGAATAGTGTTCTTTTCAGGCAAAATGAGATCCACGGGCTCAAAAGACGCTTGTCTCTTAGCTGCATTCTCCAGTGCCCTCTCCCGCTGTGGGGGCAAAAATGGCCATCGCTCCTCTGGACTTACAGTCCAAGGGGAAAGAGCAAGGTTGTTTTTTCAACATCTCCAGCAAAAGCCCAGGTGTTGATTTCTACTCGGGCAGCTTGTCATGGTCCCTGGGCCAATCACTGTGCCCGAAGGATGTGTGCTCCAACAGGAAGGTCAAGTCAGCCTTCAGCCTCTGAAGCCCATGCCCCCATTTATTTTTTTAAAAATATATTTCTTTATTGATTTTAGAGAGGAAGGGAGAAGGAGAGAGAGAGAGAAACATCAATGATGAGAGAGAATCATTGATCGGCTGCCTCCTGCACACCCCCCGCTGGGGATTGAGCCTGCAACCCAAGCATGTGCCCTTGGCCAGAATTAAACTTGGGACCCTTCAGTCCAAAGGCTGATGCTCTATCCACTGAGCCAAGCAGGCTAGGGCCCCATGCCCCCATGTATTATATATATATATATTTGATTCCAGAGAGGAAGGGAGAGGGAGAGAGATAAAAACATCAATGATGAGAGAAAATCATTGATTGGTTGCCTCCTGCATGCCCCACTGGGGATCGAGCCTGAAACCCGGGCATGTGCCCTGACAGGAAATGGAACTGTGACCTCCAGGTTCATAGGTTGACCCTCAGCCATTAAGCCATGCCGGCCAGGCCAGAGCTCCATTTTAAACACATGGATTGAAAGTGGGAGGGTTAGATCTCGGGGAAAAAATAAGCTGTTGCCAAAGAAGGCTTGCTGAGTAGACAAAACAAGCGTCCATTCAGTGGCCTGTGAAACCTCTCCTCCCAAAAAATTGCATCACAAATAAATTCTGACACTCTAAAGACAGACGTAGGTTTGAGTCCTTATGGTTTCCTATTAGTGTGAGCTTGACCAGTGGTTTCATTCCTGTGGGCCTCAGTTTCCACATTGTACAATGGGGATACAACCTACGCTGTGGGTATGTTGGGAGAGTGAAAGGAGACAATTTTAAATGTTCACTAAATGTTAGGTAGGAATAGTCAGTCGCTCATCCAACCTCCCCTACCCTCACTCCCCCGTCTTCCTCACCAGCTTGGATTAAACTGAAGGGTAAAGATCTTGTCTGTTTTCTTCTTGGCTAATTCTCTATTCCTTGTATACAGCAGACACCTAGCCAATATTTGTGGAATGAATGAATGGGGACAGAATTAATAAATTTCTGGTAAATTTCTACTCTTCAAATGTCAGCTCCCAAGCCTAGCAAACAGTATTAGTCATGTCCTTCTCTTTACCTGCTGGCATTTGTATTAATGCCTTTTACAGCCAGAATGAGAAGCAGGGCTGTGTGTGACTTAGCTGCATCCTGTGCCTCTAGTGCTTGGTCCCTGGCACAGTGTATGTTGCTAAAATAAATAAATAAATAAATAAATAAATAAATAAATAAATAAATAAAATTGCCTAATCCAAACTCCTCACCTTACAAATGTGACAGAGGTCCAGAGAGGTTAAACAATTTGCCTGAAGCCACACAGCTTACCAGTAGACCATGACTTTCCTTCCACTTCATGCACCTGGACCTGGTTCTGCGGTGCCGCCATGAGCAGTGAGCGTTGCCAGGGATAAAGTGAAGCCACTGGCCCCCTAGAAGGAAAGGGGTGACTTCCCTTCCAGGAAAGTTAACAGCACAGAGCAGATCATCTCCCAAATGAGAATCTTATAATAGAAAAGCATTTCAGTTTCAGACTTTTTCCTTCAGCAACCACTGATGCTTCCCAGTAGCTCAGGCTGGGCTCACAGGTTTCCGCGTGGCTCCCTCAGCACGTGCACAACCCAGTACCAAACCACTGATGGAGGAGGCCACTGGCCTATGTAGGCTGGAGGCTGAATGCTAAAGCCCACAGCTGTGGGTTGTACCCTCTTCTCCACACTCCTCCCTCCACACTCCTCCTCCACACTCCTCATCCACACTCCTCATCCACACTCCTCCCTCCACACTCCTCCTCCACACTCCTCATCCACACTCCTCATCCACACTCCTCCCTCCACATTCCTCATCCACACTCCTCATCCACACTCCTCCCTCCACACTCCTCATCCACACTCCTACCTCCACACTCCTCATCCACACTCCTCATCCACACTCCTCATCCACACTCCTCCCTCCACACTCCTCCCTCCACACTCCTCATCCACACTCCTCATCCATACTCCTCATCCACACTCCTCCCTCCACACTCCTCATCCACACTCCTCCCTCCACACTCCTCATCCACACTCCTCATCCACACTCCTCCCTCCACACTCCTCATCCACACTCCTCATCCACACTCCTCCATCCACACTCCTCATCCACACTCCTCCCTCCACACTCCTCCCTCCACACTCCTCATCCACACTCCTCCTCCACACTCCTCCCTCCACACTCCTCCCTCCACACTCCTCATCCACACTCCTCCTCCACACTCCTCCTCCACACTCCTCCTCCACACTCCTCATCCACACTCCTCATCCACACTCCTCCCTCCACACTCCTCATCCACACTCCTCCCTCCACACTCCTCCCTCCACACTCCTCATCCACACTCCTCCCTCCACACTCCTCATCCACACTCCTCCCTCCACACTCCTCCCTCCACACTCCTCCTCCACACTCCTCCCTCCACACTCCTCCCTCCACACTCCTCCCTCCACACTCCTCATCCACACTCCTCATCCACACTCCTCCCTCCACACTCCTCCCTCCACACTCCTCCTCCACACTCCTCCTCCACACTCCTCATCCACACTCCTCATCCACACTCCTCCCTCCACACTCCTCCCTCCACACTCCTCCTCCACACTCCTCCTCCACACTCCTCCTCCACACTCCTCATCCACACTCCTCATCCACACTCCTCCTCCACACTCCTCCCTCCACACTCCTCCTCCACACTCCTCATCCACACTCCTCATCCACACTCCTCCCTCCACACTCCTCCCTCCACACTCCTCATCCACACTCCTCCCTCCACACTCCTCCCTCCACACTCCTCCTCCACACTCCTCCTCCACACTCCTCCATCCACACTCCTCCATCCACACTCCTCATCCACACTCCTCCCTCCACACTCCTCCCTCCACACTCCTCCTCCACACTCCTCCTCCACACTCCTCCTCCACACTCCTCCCTCCACACTCCTCATCCACACTCCTCATCCACACTCCTCCTCCACACTCCTCCTCCACACTCCTCCTCCACACTCCTCATCCACACTCCTCATCCACACTCCTCCCTCCACACTCCTCATCCACACTCCTCCCTCCACACTCCTCATCCACACTCCTCATCCACACTCCTCCTCCACACTCCTCCCTCCACACTCCTCCTCCACACTCCTCCATCCACACTCCTCCATCCACACTCCTCCTCCACACTCCTCCCTCCACACTCCTCCATCCACACTCCTCCCTCCACACTCCTCCCTCCACACTCCTCCCTCCACACTCCTCATCCACACTCCTCATCCACACTCCTCCTCCACACTCCTCATCCACACTCCTCATCCACACTCCTCCCTCCACACTCCTCCCTCCACACTCCTCCATCCACACTCCTCATCCACACTCCTCCCTCCACACTCCTCCCTCCACACTCCTCATCCACACTCCTCATCCACACTCCTCCTCCACTCCTCATCCACACTCCTCATCCACACTCCTCCTCCACACTCCTCCCTCCACACTCCTCATCCACACTCCTCCTCCACACTCCTCCCTCCACACTCCTCCCTCCACACTCCTCCCTCCACACTCCTCCATCCACACTCCTCATCCACACTCCTCATCCACACTCCTCCTCCACACTCCTCATCCACACTCCTCATCCACACTCCTCATCCACACTCCTCCCTCCACACTCCTCCCTCCACACTCCTCCATCCACACTCCTCATCCACACTCCTCCCTCCACACTCCTCCCTCCACACTCCTCATCCACACTCCTCCTCCACTCCTCATCCACACTCCTCATCCACACTCCTCCTCCACACTCCTCCCTCCACACTCCTCATCCACACTCCTCCTCCACACTCCTCCCTCCACACTCCTCCCTCCACACTCCTCCTCCACACTCCTCCCTCCACACTCCTCATCCACACTCCTCATCCACACTCCTCATCCACACTCCTCCCTCCACACTCCTCATCCACACTCCTCCTCCACACTCCTCATCCACACTCCTCATCCACACTCCTCCCTCCACACTCCTCATCCACACTCCTCCATCCACACTCCTCCATCTGAAGGAAGAGGCCCAGCAGGTGCCATGCCAGTCCCTCCCCTTCCCTAACTATTCCCAAACCCAATTTCCCAAAGCCCACATCCCCTGACCAGTTAATTTCTAGGAAAAACAGGATCTACCACTAGCACATGCAAAATAATTTTTGCTATTCTCTTTAGAGACCATAACAATATATTTCTTTTATTCATTTGTTTATTCAACAAACATTTCAGTAGCTACTACATGCCAGGCACTAGGCTTGCCAAAATGAATAAATGAATCATGAAGTATGTATGCGCTGAGTGAGGCACCTAAGTAATCCATTCATAGCATTTGTTTCAAAACCCCAAAGCAGAGAAGCTTTCTCATTCACCACCACCTCTGACCAATATTTAATTCAAGCAATGCTTTGAAGAGGATGTCCTTAATAGCTTTTCAATTAAAATAAAAGGTTCCTTCAAGGCAAACTTGATCCTTTGGCCAGCAAATACATAATTTTTTAAATAAAGAAATGAAACCAGCAGGTGGGCTTGGACTGCTCTCTAATATTGTTAGAAAGAAGGCTGAAGTGATGTGTTCACTGGTTTCTTAACACCGGGAGGAAAGACTACTTGGAAATTTAAAGTGTGTTGATGTGAGAAGGAAGCAAAACATGAAAGACTCCATCAAAAATCTCCTTTGAAGGAGCTCAAAGAGCCCAGTGCAATCTTCTCCTGGACTCAGGTGCACAGCAAACACATCTCAGCGAATTAACGTGGTTGTGCATAAAGCATTTGGCTTCCATTTTCAATTGTAATGAATGTGTTCATTTTGCAAAGTTGATGACCCTAATTTGTTAGTGTTAGCTGGGTCTTTGCAGTGTTTCCTGTATTCCAAAGCTCCTTCCTTATAGAGCATAAAGCGGTATCCTTTTCGGTGTATAAAAAAGGGGACATTTTGGTTCCTCATTTATCTAAATATCTAAATTTTGAGTGAGGAAACTGAGGTCCAAGAACACACAGCTAATTAGGACTAGAGCCAAGACTAACATGTCTCAATAACAAATTGAAAGTTACACTTAAAGGAGCCCATTAAATAACGCATTCCTTGGAATTTACATAAAAGTCTGGCAATTATTAAGGGTCTGTCATGTACTAGGTCCTTTACATATATCTTTTCTCCCTTTAATCCTCACAGAAAACCTCCCAAATAGGGATCATTAATGGATGTTGCATAAATGTTCAAAAAATAGCATTATACAGGGTGGAGAGGGTCCATGGGGGAAAAGCGGGGTGGGTGGGGGGGAGCGGGGGGAGGGGAAGAACATCTGTAATACTTTCAACAATAAAGATAAATTTAAAAAACTTAAAAATAGCATTATATATTACTTACAGTAGATGGAGTACTTCCTATACGTTATTTCTCATTTTAACAAAAATCTTCCAAGGTATCATCATCCATTTTACAGGTGAAGGACTTGGTTCTCTGAGAAATTAAGCAGCTTGCTAAGTTGACAAGCTAGAAATTGATGGGACTGGGTCTAAACCTCAAAGCCTGTAACGCTGCCCATGTAGAAGCCATGGATGCTCTTCCAACCCAAACATACAGCATCCTAGGCACCCTCTCAGCAAACCCACAGAACACGTCACAGCATTAGATAATTGTCTCCACTGCAGTGCAGCTCGTAAGAGTCAGCTGTGCTTCCAAGTAGGGCTTAGCTCTCAGTTTAGTGGTCCCGAGTGAGGTGACTTTGCATTAGTGTCTATTTGGGTCTTAGCTTATCAGAGTCAAAAACATGATCCTATCATGTGTCAGTTAGGGGTGGCTCATGTCCATAAAAACCAATTCAAATTAGCCATATCACAAACTAAACCTATATAATAAAAGGCTTATATGCAAATCGACCAAATGGTGGAATGACCAGTCACTATGACGTGCACTGACCACCAGGGGGGCAAACTCTCAATGCAGGAGCTGCCCCCAGGTGGTCAGTGTGCTCCCACAGGGGGAGTGCTGCTCAGCCAGAAGCTGGGCTCATGGCTGGTGAGCACAGTAGTGGTGGCAGAAGCTGTCAGTCAGACATCCTCTGAGGGCTCCCCGACTGTGAACTGAGAGAGGGCGCCGACCAGGCTGAGGGACTCCTCCCACCCTCCAAGTGCATGAATTTTGTGCACCAGGCCTCTAGTAATCATATAATCATTATGATGATATTGATAATTATCATTTACACAGGGGCCCAGTGCACAAATTTGTGCACCTTGAAAGGAACTGTGGGCCATGAGGCTGCAGTGGGCTCAGGGGCGGGTCTCGGCCCATCCTCCACACCCCCCACCCAGCCCCTCCCGCTACAGCCCCCGGTCCCCTGTCTGCCAGCAGCCCTGCTCCCGCCACCACCGCTCCCACGCACTGACGGCACCGGCCCCACTCATACCACTGATACCGCAGAGCAATTGGGGCCGGCACCAACAGTGGGTGTGAGTGGGGCCAGTGCAGTCAGCAGGTACAAGCAGCGGCTGCTGCTTTGATCACACCTCAGGAGCAGGGGGAGGTGGAGAAGCCCTCAGGGGTGATCGAGGCTGGCAGCCACTGCTCACACCGCTGATGGTGCCGAGCAATCAGGACCAGTGCCAGGCACCAGTCGCAGGTATGAGCAGCGGCTCTTGCACCAGCTGCAGGTGCGAGTGGGGCCGACGCCAGCAGTGGGTGTGAGCTGTGGCTTCAGTGCCAGCAGCGGGTGCGAGCAGGGCCATTGCCAGCAGTAGGTGCAAGAGGCAACTCTGGCCCCAATCACCCCTCAGGAGCAGGGGCAGGTGGAGAAGCCCTTAGGAACGATCAGGGCCAGAAGCCACCTCTTGCTCCCGCTGATGGCGCCAAGCGATCGGGGCTGGCACTGGGTGCTGGCAGCGGGTGCGAATGGGGCCGGCGCCAGTAGCAGGTGCTACTGCTGGGTGGGACCGCAGCGTGCAAGAACAAAGAATTTTCAGTAACCATCAAAGGCTCACCCCAGTGACAGCAACCGGCGCCCTGCCTTGGTCTGGTGCTCCCACTCACCTGCTCCACCATCCCCCCACAGCCGATGCCCACCATGTTCCGTGCACACCCCCTGGGGGTCAGTGCACGTCATAGTGACCGGCTGTTTGGGTGTTCCGCCATTCGGTCTATTTGCATATTAGCCTTTTATTATATAGGATTGAGTATATGTTATATATAGTGTGCTTTATATCTATTATTTTCAATTACTGTGGAGGTAAACCTACTTGCCTAAGAGACAAACCCCATTTTCCATTCAGGACACATCTTTATGCTGAATCATAGTGCTTAAGAATACCCTAAAGAATATGAACAAGGAATTGTTACAGAAGGAGGTGAAGGTCTTACCTCATTCTACACCGAACTGCTGAATATCCTGTAGTGAAAGATCATTGCCAAAACTTGGTTTTCCTTATTTAAGTTATAATGCCAGTATTTGATAGACTTATTGTAAAATCAGAACTGGTGATATAATCAGTACTCAAATCTAGTCTAATTCTAAATATATTTTTTGGTGTTCCTTAATAGTTGTGTATATATGCTCCTTATGCTATGATGTCTAACAATCTGGTGAGATTTTGAGAAAACATATACGTGTTGTCATGTAATGACATATTTAAAAATCTCATCATAGTATGTACCAGTATTACTTCTGAGAAAACTTAAGCAGTAGGCGATCTCATCTATTGCAGCTTGAGTTTGACAATTTTTTTGTCGTGGTATTTTGGGGATAAAATAGTGTGTTAGGCCACGGGAGCCTAGTCCATCTTACTATACAGTGGTAGCAACCTCTCATTTTCATCCACATCAGCAACCAAGACCAGTGTCATTTAAAAAAAAAAATAGACGCAAGAACTTATTAGGAAAGTGCCTCAAAGGCCACCCACTCTTTTGCAGTCTTTAGCCTCTTTAGGATGGCTCTGTGAGGCAAGATCATGACAAAGAAGTGAACTAGGGAACTTCTTGTAGAAGCCATTGGTTCTAAAATATGGCTAAATAAAGAAGAGTGAAGGTGCCAGTCCATCCTTCTATCCCCTCTAGAGAAAAGATATTTCCAAGTTCTGGCTCTGGGTCCTTAGAAACATATATATGGAAACATTGCACATGCTGGTCAAAGAGTAGAGGTGCCCCAGTGCCACCTGAGCATCAAGACTGGACTCCATCTGATTCTTCTGCTTCAGCAAATAACCCATCGCTCAACCAGCTGAGACGAAGTGGTTGGATTCACTCATGCTAAGGGCCCTGCACTACTGTCAGAAGTATCCCAAGATAGTAGAAGAGCTAAAACCAAAAGTTGGACTGATGTTAGAAACAGGAAAAGATGTAGACAGATGTAAAAGCCAAGTACAAAGAGTCATAAATAGGTCAGTTTCAGACATGTAACAGCACCAAATCCAGTGTAAACATTTGTAATTTCTGAGAAGTTTTCTGCAGATTAATTTCCTCTATCACATACGGATTCTTATACCTTATCTTGACATATTGAGGTGATTCAGTTTATTTTGAGGACCTATGTGCTATTTTTTCCATAGTTGCACCAACATACACATACATGTACACAGACTCAAACATTAGTCTCATTTAAAAATTATATACAAACCAACAGACACCGGGTATGGGTTCAATCAGCCACGAGTTTGGAAAATTGTTATTCATTTGAAGAAAAAATAAAGTTAGATCCCTATCTCAAACTATAAACAAAAATAAAATTCCAAGAGGAGTAAAGGTTTAAACATAAAAACTATAGAGATGAAACTCCTAGCTATGGTGGCCTGAAAAGGTTGGAAATCCTCTCCCCCCAAAAAAACAATTAACTGAAAAATGTTTATTCATGAAAACCTACTCAAACTTCCTATAAGAACAACAGAGCTGGCTGGTGTAGCTCAGTGGTTGAGTGTCAACCTATGAACCAGGAGGTGACAGTTTGATTCCTGGTCAGGGCACATGCCCAGGTTGTGGGCTCGATTCCCAGTGTGGGGTGTGCAGGAGGCAGACGATCAATGATTCTCTCTCAACATTGATGTTTCTATCTCTCTCTCCCTCTCCCTCCCTCTCTGAAATAAATTTATATATATATATTCTTTAAGGAAAAAGAAAAGAAACAGCAGAAGTCTGAGGCTTCTTGCCTGGGGAGCTATGATTCCCCCAAGTGCAGTTGGCAATCATGGCAGGTTTTACCTGTAGGGCAGGGCTGGCTAAGACAATCAGCAGCCTTGTTGCCAAGAGGCAGAGAGCAAAAACTCTGATTGGTAGTCTTGTTAGTTAAAGTAGTGAAGCCAGTACAAAAGGCATTGGAAAACCTGTAGCTCTGCTAGCATGAGGTTGTGGTCCCATTTGGGGCCAGTGGCAGAGCACTAGGAATGTATGGGGAGATCCTAGATATGAGAGATCTATAGAAGGGCTAGGTAAACGCACCACACCTCCTTGGGAAACCACTCCCGTGTGTAGGAGAGACTTTCGAGGCCTGATGTAAAGTGAAAGCCCAGGCAGACCTAGAACTGGCTGAACTCTGAATGCACTCCCCAGCTCACACACAGACCCATTAGCAGAGGTTGGAACTTTCACCAGCTCAAGATACTTGGGCATAACTTTTGCCTAAATCATTGGTTGATCACTAAGCTATGCAAACATAGCAGTGACCCCTAGGAAGATAGGCTTAAAAAAAAATCAGTGTAGAAAAACTGAGCAACGACGTCAGTGTCCACATATCACAAAGAAGACAGATTCTATAGTGTAAGCACAGGAAAGTTACAAAAAGAAAGAAAGAGAGAAAGAAAGAGAGAAAGAAAGAGAGAAAGAAAGAGAGAAAGAGAAAGAAAGAAAGAAAGAAAGAAAGAAAGAAAGAAAGAAAGAAAGAAAGAAAGAAAGAAAGAAAGAAAGAAAGGAAAGAAAGAAAGAAAGAAAGAAAGAAAGAAAGAAAGAAAGAAAGAAAGAAAGAAAGAAAGAAAGAAAGAAAGAAAGAAAGAAAGAAAGAAAGAAAGGGAGAGAGAGAGAGGAAGGAGGGAAGGAGGGAGGGAGGGAGGGAGGGAGGGAGGAAGGAAGGAAGGAAGGAAGGAAGGAAGGAAGGAAGGAAGGAAGGAAGGAAGGAAGGAAGGAAGGAAGAAAGGGAGAAAGAAAGAAGGAAAGAAAGAAGAGAACTTCAGGGATAAGAATCAAAGTCTAGAGTTTCAATAATATAGTATTTAAAATATCAATTTTTAACAAAAATTATGAGACATACAAAGTACTAGAAAAGTGTGATCATATTCAGGAATAAAAGCAGAAATTAATTCTTTTTTCTGCCCCTGCCCAAATGTTGGAAGTAGCACACAAAGACATCAAAAAGACATCAAAGCAGCTGTGGAGGAGAAGGGGTTCCAGTGATGGAAAGTAGCCTCGCCGAGAGATCCCATCATACATTCCTAACTGGGCAGATCAGGGTGGGTAGCCAAGGCATATAACTTCTTTAAAAAATACATTTTTTTATTGGTTGCAGAGAGAGGAAAGGAGAGGAAGAGAGATATAGAAACATCAATGAAGAGAAAGAATCAGTGATCGGCTGCTTCCTGCATGCCCCACACTGGGGATGGAGCCCACAACCCCAGCATGTACCCTAGCCAGGAATCAAACCTTGACCTCATGGTTCATGGATTGACCCTCAGCCACACTAGCTGGAGGCATATAACTTTTTAGTAAAAGGTTTATCTTTGCCTTAAGTAAGCCCTGTCCATTGTTCTTCTGCATTTACCTTTGAAATGCCAGAGTGATCCTCTTTTTCAGACCCCTGAAGTGTAACTACCCTCAAGAGAGCACATAATCTGGTCAACTGTCCTGTAATACAATCCCCACCTTGTTTTCTCCCACCTTTATTTCATCTTCCTTAATTCCAAATTTATAAAAGAAACTTATAAAAGAAACTGCAAACTGTCATTCTAGAAAGCATTTTCCTCAGTGTTTAGATCTTGCTTCCAGGCATGTCCTCTGTTTGGCTCTAATAAACTCTTATATAAAAGTTTCTACAGGTTTGGATGTACTTACATTTGCACATCTATTCTAAGTACACACAAAGAATTTAAGAAAATTGTTAAAAATTTAAAGAAAAATACTATAACCATTGAAAATAGGGAACTTAATACAGAAATGTAAACTATAACAAGACCCAAATGAAAATTAGAGTTGTAAAATGTAACAAACAAAATGAAAAATGGGCTTGAGAATAGATGTGAGATGACAGAGAAAGAAAATCCATAAACTTGAAGAAGATTAAAATAAACTATCCTTACACAGAGAAACAGATTGAACAAAAATGAGCAGGCCCACAGAGACCCTTGGGGCAACATAAAGAATATCAACATACATATAATGGGAGTCTTGAAGGAGAGAAGAGAAAAGGGGGTAGAAAAAATTTGAAGTAATAATTCCTACAAACTTTCCAAATGTGCTGAAAAACATTGATCGGCAGGTTCAAGGAAGGACCTCAACAAACCTAAATAGGATAGCACAAAGAGATTCACACATCATAGTCAAACTGCTAAAAGCCAAAGACAGTGAGAACATCTCGACTGCAGTAGAGAAAAATGATTCATATACAGAACAACAATCTATATATGAGCTGACTTTCCATCAGAAAAAAAATGGAGCCAGGAGGCAGCAGAATGACATATTCAAAGAGTTGAAAGAAAAAGAGTGTTAACTAATTCATCTAGCAAAACTATGTTTCAACAATGAAGGCAAAATAAAGTCATTCAAAGATAAACAAAAACTGAGAGGATTTGTAGCATTCAGAATGGACCCACAAGAAATACTAAAGGAAGACTTTCAGGTTGATAACATAAGAACAACTGATACCAGGTAGTAACTTGAATTCACAGAAAGAAATGAAGAGCACTGGAAATGATTAATATGTGAGTAAACATAAAAGACTACATAAATACTAGCAGGTATTGCTCTTTTTTCCTCTCTGAATTTTTTAAAGTGATTGCATAAAGCAATAATTATAATGCTGTAGTGTTGGACTTATGACTTATGTAGATACATTATATATGGCAATAATAGCACAAAAGAGGGAGGAAGAAATTGGAACAAAGCTGCTATATTTTACCAGAATTGTCATTATTAAACTGAAACAGGCTATAAGTTTATATATATATATTGTAACCTAGAGTACCACTAAGAAAATTAATTTTTAACAATAGTTAATAAAACAACATCGGAATTAAAATGGCATACTAAAAATATGCGTTTAACACAAAAAAAAAGGTAGCAAAGGAGGAATATGGAAACAGAGAAGACATGAGACATTCAGAAAACAAACAGCAAAATGGCACACATAAATCCAAACCCATCAATAATTAAATTACAAGTGAATAGATTAAACACTTCAATCAAAAGGCAATCTCTGGCAGCCTGGATTAAAAAGTAAGTTGCAACTATATGTTGTCTCAAAGAAAAACACTTTTAATTTAAAGACACTAATAGATTGAAAGTACTCAAATGGGAGAAATACATATATATACACATATATATGTATGTACATATATACATATATATATAATTCAAACAGTTATCATAAATAGCTGATGTACCTATGTTAATGTCAGAAAAAAAGAATTTAATATAAAAAGTATTGTCAGAGATAAAAAGGGATATTATCCTATATAATAAGAGAGGAATATGCTAATTAGCCATTATGCTAGGCGTAACGACCAAGTGCGTCATGGCCAGATCACGGATCAGCGGGAGGGTGGGCCAGCGAGGTACAAATGGACTGGGGAGAGCTACAGGAGAGGGCAGGACAACAAGCTATGGGGGGGGGGGGGCAGGGGGAGCTACAGGAGTGCAGGGCAGTGGGCAGAGAGCTACAGGAGGGCAGCAGCAACCTACTGGCACATGTATCCATGCATAGGGCTACTAGTGTAATGATAAAAGGATCAAAACATCAGGAACCTGTAACAATTGTAAATATAGAGGTGCTTAAAAACAAAGGGCTAAATACCTGAAGTGTACAGAATTGAAATTGGCAATTTAGTAATTATAGTTGGAGATTTCAAGTCTCTTCTCTTACCAAGTCAACTAGAAACAAAATTGATAAGAACATAGAAAACTTGAACAACTATCAGCCAACTGTACCTAACTAACATATATACTGGAACACTTCCTCTAACAATAGCAGGCTACACATGGTTTCAAGTGCACGTGGAACATATTCCAGGATATATTATATTAAACTAGAGGCCTGGTGCACAAAATTTGTGCATAGGGGGAGGTGTGTCCCTCAGCCCAGCCTGCATCCTCTCAAATCTGGGACCCCTTAAGGGATGTCTGACTGCCCGTTTAGGCCCGATCCCACTGGGCAGTTGGACATCCCTCTCACAATCCAAGACTGCTGGCTCCCAACCACTCACCTGCCTGCCTGCCTGATTGCCCCTAACTGCTTTTGCCTGCCAGCCTGATCACCCCCTAACCACACCCCTGCCAGCCTGATCGACACCTAACTGCTCCCCTGACAGCCCAATTGCCCTTAACTGCCCTCCTCTGCAGGCCTGATTGCCCACATAGGGGCGGCCATCTTGGACCACATGGGAGCAGCCATCTTTGTGTGTTGGAGTGATGGTCAATTTGCATATTACCTCTTTATTTGATAGGATTATAAAACAAATCTTGATAAATTTAAAAAGATTAAAATCATACAAAATATATTCTCCAACCATTATCAAAATTGGAAATTACAACAGAAAGAAATTTGGAAAACCCTCAAAAATATTTTTTAATTATGTTTTTTTATTGATTTTTAGAGCGAGAGGAAGGGAGAGGGAAAAGGGAGAGATAGAAACATTGATCAGTTGCCTCCTGCACGCCCCCTACTGGGGATCAAGCCCACAACCCAGGCATGTGCCCTGACTGGGAATTGAACCAGGGACCTCTTGGTGCATGAGTCAACATTCAACCACTGAGCTACAACAGCCAGGCAAAATTTTTAAAAACATACTTTTAAATAACCCATGAGTCAAAGAAGAAATCACAGATTTAATTATGAAATACTTCAGACTGAGTGAAAACAAAACCAAACCTATTAAAATTTGTGAGTGCAATTAATGCAATGCTTAGAAGAAATTTATAGCTTTAAATACTTAAATTAGAAAGAAGAAAGATCTATAATCAATAACTAAGCTTGCACCTCAAGAAGGTAGAAAAAGAAGAGAAAGTCAAACCAAAAGTAAGGACATAGAAGGAAATAATAAAGGTCAAAGTGAAAAATCAATAAGATAAAAACAATAGGGAAAAAGATATCAACAAAATCAAAAGTTGTTTATTTAAAAAAATGAATAAAATTAATAAAACTTTCAGTAGACTGACAAAAAAAGAGATAAAACATAAATTACAAGAATTATAAATGAAAAAGAAATATAATATTGATCTTACAAATTGAGAGGATATAAAGGAATATTATGAACCACTTAATTTCAACAAATTACACAACTTAGATAAAATAAATAAATTTCTAGAAAGATAAAAATTACCAAAAATGAATCAATAAGAATTTAAAAATCTAAAAGACCAATGAAAAATAAATAATTAAATTACTAATTTGAAATCTTCCTACAAAGAAAAAAACAGGCCCTGGCTGGGTGGCTAAGTTGGTGGGAGTGTCATCCCATACACCAAAACGTTGCAGGTTTGATCTCCAGTCAGGGCACATACAGGAAGCAAACAATCAGTGTTTCTCTCTCACATCAATCTTCTCTCTCTCTCAAATCAATAAACATATCCTCAGGTGAGAAAATAAATAAATGAATGAATAAATAAATAAGTAGATAGAAAAACACAGGCCCAGATAACTCTACTGATAAATTTTACCAAATATTTAAGAAAAGACATTACCAATCCTACACAAACTCCTTTGGAAAAATATGGGTATTAGTTTGCTGGGGCTGCCATAACAAGTACCCCAAACTGAATGGCTTGAACAGAAGTGTAGTCTCCCATTTCTTGAGGCTACAAGTCTGAGATCAAGGTGTGAGCAGAACTGGTCCTTTCTGAGGCTGTGAAGGAAGAGTCTATTCCAGGCCTCTCTCCTTGGCTTGTAGATGGTTGTTTTCTCCCTGTGCATTCTTCACACTATTTTCTCTCTGTGTCTGGGTCCAAATTTTCTCTTCTTATAAGGTCGCCTGTTATGTTATATTAGGGTTTAACCTCATGATCTCATTTTAAGTTGACCACCTCTATAAGACCCTATTCCAAATAAGGTCACAATCTGAGGTACTGTGGGTTAGCACTTCAACATATGAATTTGAGGGAGGTGCACAATGCAATCCATAATAATAGGGGAGGAGCATGTATTTCCAGACTCATCTATGAGGCCAGTATTATCACCCAGACATCAAAGTAAGACAAAAGCATAAAAAAAATGTTAATAACATTAGCAAACTGAATATATGCTTTTTAAAAATTATATATGGCTAAAGGCCCGGTGCACAAATTCGTGCATGGATGCGTTCCCACAGCATGGCCTGTGGGGATTGGGCCCCACCTCAAACCCCTAGCCTCACAGCCTCACAGCCCTGTAGCTCTGCCTGGCACCCTACCATGGCCTGGCTCCACCCCCTCATTTGCTTCACCATCTGCCTGAGTAGCAATTGATCAGGGCTG
The DNA here is from genome assembly GCF_028538775.1 of Myotis yumanensis. NCBI lineage: Eukaryota > Metazoa > Chordata > Mammalia > Chiroptera > Vespertilionidae > Myotis > Myotis yumanensis. Next base: position 79,400,912 of record NW_027223759.1, read on the forward strand.
GGCCCCCTGCCTGGCTTTCAGTGCCTGGGAGCCGGGTGGCGGCCCTGCCCCCTGCTCCCTTCACTGGTCACCGTCTGTAGAGCAATCAGGCCCCTGCTCAGACCCGCCTTGGCCTGGTGCTGCCCACTCACCTGCTCCACCATCCCACTACAGTCCTGCTCTTGTTGGGGCCCACCAGGGCTGGCAGCCTGCCATGTTCTGCCCTGCCCCCTGGTGGTCAGCGCACATCATAGAGAGCAGTCGAACTCCTGGTTGAACAATTTGCATATTAGGCTTTTATTATATAGGATTATATAGGATGACCAAGTGGAAATTATCTCAGGAAAGTATAGTAAGGTAGGTTTTACATCTGAAAATAAATAAATATTATATACCATATTAATAGAATAAAGGACAAAAAAAATCACATGGTCATCTCAACAGATACAGGAAAAACATTTGATTTAAAAACACACACACACAAAGAAACTCTCCACAAAGTAGACTCAAACCAGAACTTCTTTAACCTGATGAAGAGCTTCTAAAAACACCAACGGCCATGTTATACTTAATGGTAAAAGACTGAAAGTTTTCCCCTAAGATCAGGAACAAGACAAGGATGTCCATTCTCATCCACCAATAGGCTAGGATAAGAAAAGGCATCCAGACTGAACAGGAAGAGTAAAACTGTATTTATTCACAGGTGTGTGAAGAAAACATTATGACACCTACAAAAAAATCTACTAGAAGTAATAAATAAGCTTATCAAGGTTTCAGGATACAAGACCAATATACAAAATTAATAGACTTTCTATTTGCTACAAACATCCAATCTACAAATAAAATTAAGAAAAAGAGTCCACTTGTGATAGTGATAAAAAGAATAAAACATTTAGGGAAATATTAACAAAATAAGTGTAAGATTCATACACTTCAAAACAATATTTTTTAAAGATCTGAGTAAATGAAGAAACATACCATGTTCATAGGTTGGAAAACTCAATATTCAATGACAATTGTACTCAAATTGATCTTTAGATTCAAAAGCAATCCTTATCAAAATTCAAGCAGGATTGTTTTTGCAGAAATTAGCACATTGTTATGTCTGCTATTAGATGGTTACTAGAATTATTGTGGTGATCACCTCATAAGTTATATAAATGTCTAATTACTATGTGGTACACCTGAAACTAACATAATATTGTATGCCAAATGTAATTGAAAATATTTTTTAAATTTTTAAAAAGAAATAAACTAGAAAATTAATCCTAAAATGTATATGAAAATGCAAAAGACCAGTAATGAAGAAAGTGTGATATTAGTACAAGGATAGACATATTGATCAATGGAATAGAATAAGACTACAAAAATATACTCTTTGCATTAATGGACAATTTATTTACAACAAAGATGCCAAGACAATCCACTGTAGAAAAGATAGTTTTTCAACAAATAGCACTAATACAATCGAATATATATACACAAATAAATGATTTTAGACTCTTACCTTACACTATACACAAAAATTAACTTTAAACAGACAGTATACAGTACTTCTACGTAGAGCTAAAACTATAAAACGTCTATAAAGAAAACATAGGAGAAAATCTTTGTGGCTTTGGGTTCAGCAAAAAATTCTTAGATTTGACACAAAAATCATGATCCATAAAAAAATATTGGTAAGTTCCACTTCGACAAATTTTAAACCTTTTGCTCTTCAAAAGACACCATCAGAGGTTTTAATGATTATATTGAAAACCCATACCTCTTCAAAGTCTTATCATCTTTTGGCCAGATGCTCTTGTCTCACCCATGTGTCTCTCTCCCTGCCCCATGGCCCCCATAGGGCCCCCACATGGCCCCCACAGGGAGGGGGCTGCAGGCAGACACTGCATGTGCTCCTGAGGGGCACAGAATTAAGGGAAGAGGGCCCTTGTAGCTGTCCCAGCAAATAAGCAGGACACAAGGATGTGGGCTAGGGAATCCGCCTGGGACAGGGATGGCACCCAGAGAATGCCAACCAAGCCCCACATCACACTCCCCACTTCCACCTTTTTATCCTCTCCATGCACTTCTACCTCTGTCACCCCTCCCCCGTCCCTTCCACTTTCTTCTTCATTCCCCTCTTTTTATTTTCACACTTTCCCATCATTTTATTAAAGTTTTCTGCTCCCTTCAGAATTCCTCCCTTAGGAAAACCAGGGAACTATTGCAAGTTATCTATTGGGAGGTAGGGAGGTGAGGAACAAGACTTGCTCTGTATGGCTTCTTATATTGTCTTCACTTAAAAAACCTTATTAATGTACCACTTACTTTGAAAAAACAATACATAATAACAACCAAACCAAACCAAAACCAAGATGTTCCTTGGTGCATCTCACCCCTAAAAATGTCATTTTAAGGGGTTAGACAGAAGGAAAAAATCTCATATTTTCAATCTTTATTATTTGAAAATACAGTTGACCCTTGAACAACATGACGTTAGGGGCCCATCCCAAGGCGGTGATATAAAGGACATTATTTGGATGGTTGAGGAAACCTGAATTTTGATATATTAACACGAAATGTTAATTTTCCAATTTTAATGATTGTATTTGTGTATTGTGAATATAGGAGAATGCCTTTTATAGAAACTCTGAAAATATTTGGAGTGATGGAGAATCACCATTTACCCTCAAATAGTGGCGGGAGGAAGGATTTTTGTACTCTCCTAGTAAATTTTTTATAAATTTGAAATTATTTCAAAAATTTTTTAAGTTATAAGTTAGTAGGTAGGTTGGTTTTGGTTTATGGCTTAGTAGGACTAAAAAAACGAAATGGGAAAGGAAGAGGGAAAGGAAGGCAGGTGTCACAAGGTTCCCAGTCCTGTTTTTTTGTAGAACTCTGCAGTTACATTGACATAAGACTGGAAGTAACTATTTGCCTCACAAAGTGTAAACAAAGACATTACATCTGCACAGTGTAATAATGTGCTTTCCTCATCCCGGCTGCCAGCAGGGCTCCTGTAATCAGACCAAATAAACCTCATCAGTGGGGCTGGGAAGGATCCCTCCCCCAAAGAAAGGCAATCTCAGTAATTAGCTCAGTCTTTTCAGCAGGATCATCTCCCCAGCTCCCCAGGGTGCGAGATAGCACATGGCTGTTATGCAATAAAAGCTATTCTTCACTTTTATACTCTCTTCTTCTAACACAGACGTGCAAAGCGTGCCCAGAGAGGACATTTCCTCCATGGCAGTCAGTGTCCCAGATGGAAAGAGGCCGATGGCTGAGCCAAACCGGCACATGCTCACAAGCTTTTGTTTCATTTGGGTTTTGATTGTTGTTTCCAACTGAAAACAGCTTCATTGTTTTTCCAGATTATAAAAGTAATCCAAGCTTGTTATCAAATTTAGTCAAAAACAAATAAGGGTAGCTATAAAATAGAAAGTTAAAATTATCCATAATCTTCCCAACCAAAGAGAGATTTGGCTTATATTTTAGAGTATTATCCTTCAAGTTTATATAATTAAAAATAAAAATATAATTATTTTTTATAATCTAGCTTTATTATAACCATTGTAATATTTATTTTTCTCTTACTATGTCATGGACATCTCTCTCTCTCCATATATATGTATACATATAGTATATTTTTATATATTTAATATACTTACATATTTATATCTATATTTACATATAAATATAAATTGATGACAACATACCATAAAGAAGCCTTTGTCCAGACAACACAATAGAAAAGTGGGCAAAAACTTTAGCAGTCTTTTGGAGATAGTGCCCAATAAGCATTAAAAGAATGCTCAGCCTCATTAGTCATCAGGAGAACTCAAATTAAAACCAGATCATCCACCAGAATGGCTAAAATGAAAGAGACAGATAAAAGCACATGGTGGTAAGGATGTAAAACAATTAGGACTGCTGGTTGATTATAAATTGGTACAACCACTTTGGGAGATTACCTGGCAATATCTATTAGAACTAAACATATGTATAAGTAGAATTCAGCAATTGTATCCCTAGGTACATTGCCAACAGAAGTGCATATACATGTTGACTGAAACATAGGTACAAGAATGCCCGTAGCCCATGGACAACAGAGTGATGATTGAAGGCCTCACAGAGTTATTTATTATTTTGGAGAAACCAACTTAAAGCTTGCCAGATAAGAAACCACCAGGTAGTCTAAGAGTGGAAGCCTAGGTGGGCAAAGTGAGTGAGGGGACCATTGCCAAGGTTGGCCTTACCAAAGCCAATGGCTTCACTGGGAAATAGAAATGTGAGGTTTCGTAGGCCAATTAGGACTGATTGGGGGAAAAGCATTGGCTTGAAATTGGTTTTAACAAAACAGGGACCTGTGGTGATTCTTCAGCAGGTGATTAACAAAGTGAAAGCTGCTTTTGGAAAAATCTAGCAGCAAGGTACAAGACCGACTGCGAGTGAGACTGGCAGCTTGAAGACCAGCAGGGCAGAGGGGGCCACAGTCCTGGGAAAAGGCAGGACTGTGCAGACTGCAAACAGCTCCCAGGGTGGACGGAAGATGAGAGCCATGCTCCCTCGCTGAAGGGCTAGCATGAGAAGGGATTGGCCTTGCTCAGTGGGGCAACCCTGAGCTTCTAAGGAGCAAACATCAGAGCGCTTTCCAACAAGGAACTGGATGTCCCTTTGGCAGAGGTGAATGCACATATTTGGGGATTTTTAAAAAGAGGCTGGTGGTTTCTTATTGAACATAAGAGGAAGCCAGCAACGAGTAGAAGGTTAAACTGGAGTTCCTTTAATCTCCCTTTCAAGCCTTCTGCAAAAATGTCTTTATTATATTTCTACTCTCTTATTTATACTCTCTTCTTCTAACACAGAAACTTCTAACCAGTTTCTTTCTTTTTACTGGGATCTTTTGCTTCCTCAAGTTTGATTTTATTATACTGATGATGTTTCCTTCTCCCCAAACCCCCTTCCTCAACCATGTCCCTAAGGACTGTGTTCTTCATGGTGTCCCACTTATGGAGTCGATATTTTTGGTTCATACTCAAAGAAGGATAAAAACCGAAAGAATGCAGATCGCCTCCTCACACTGCGAGCCTCCATCTTTTGATGGTCTGACATTTGTTTTCAGAAAGCCAGTCCCGTATGGGTACCACTCAGCACTGCATGTGAGCATAGGTCTTCTGGTCTAGTACCCACTAAAAGAGGTCAAAGGTGCATGGGACCACTGTGTGTTTTTAGGTTTCCTGCCCCAAGTTCATGTGTCTGGGACCAGTCTTGCTCTTGTTGCAGTGCTAACCACAGGAGCCAGAAAGGGGAAATACATTTTCACTAGAGAATGTTACATTGAAGAGGTGAGCACTCTTTCAGCAAAAACAGGCTACAACCACAACTGCTTTTCAAAGCATTGAGAAGAAACTGCCAAGAGACAACCTTAAAAGTATTTAAAGACAAGAGCAAGCTCGCCAAAATCGCCATTCAAGTGGGCCTGGGTGGAACATCAGAGGCTAAAGAACAGCTACGAATGTGCTAGGGAGGGTCATTCTTGCGAGACACCTACACCCATTGCCTAGGGATAAGAATGTAAGAAATTTAGTGTCAAGGTCCACATTTGCAGAACAGTGAATACTGAATTCACCTGGGTCTATGTTCCTCCAATGAGAGGGGTTCTAGAACAGCCCTTCCCTTTAGAGTCCTCAATGTGTGAACCTTCTGTATGACATTGTAAATGAGGGCAGGGCCATTAATTCAGCATTTGGGGACCAGTTTGCTGCTCTGTTCCACGTCACAAACCACAACCCTCACCTCAGGTAGCTATGGTGTGACTGTATTTAGTAGGTTAGTAGTCACACACACACACACAAAAACAGTTAAGAAAATACTTGTGCTTCAACGGGGGGGGGGGGAGGGGGGGGGGGAGGGGGGGGGGAGGGATAATGTGCACAATACCCAGGAAAGTATGCCTTGCTTACCCCAGCCCCACTTTTTGTCTTCAGAAGGTACTTTTTAAATGTTAATATATATTTATCTAATTATTTTTTTAAATATATTTTATTGATTTTTACAGAGAGGAAGGGAGAGGGATAGAGAGTCAGAAATATTGACAAGAGAGAAACATCGATCAGCTGCCTCCTGCACACTCCCCACTGGGGATGTGCCCACAACCAAGGTACATGCCCTTGACCGGAATCGAACCTGGGACCCTTGAGTCCACAGGCTGACATTCTATCCACTGAGCCAAACCGGTTAGGGCTATCTAATTATTTAGTGATACATTTCTATCTTTTAACCACAGTAAATCAAATGTACACAGGAAACCATCCCCCACTTGCCTTATATACCCAGTGTCCACCTGCCCACAGGAGTCTACTATTCTTGATTCTTATGAATCCTTTCAGAGCTTCATACATATACAAGAAGTATGTGTACAGATACTTATTATTCCAATTTTTTTTACACATAAAAATATTCTGTTCTAAACCTTGGTGTGTGTTTTCTCCATTAAACAACATATTTTGGAGAGCCTTCCAAATTAGCACATAGACAGCTTCATTCTTTTTTATGGCCTCACTAGAGGCCCAGTGCATGAAATCGTGCGTGGGGAGGGGGGGTGTCCCTCAACCTGGCCTGAACCCTCTCGCAATCCAGGACCCCTCAGGGGATGTCCTACTGCAGGATCGGGCCTAAACCAGCAGTCAGACATCCCTCTCGCAATCTGGGAATGCTGGCTCCTAACCACTTGCCTGCCTGATCACTCCTAACCACTCATCTGCCTGCCTGATTGCCCCTAACCACTCTGCCTGCCTGCCTGATTGCTCCTAACCACTCACCTGCCTGCCTGATCATCCCTAACCACTCGTCTGCCTGCCTGATTGCCCCTAACTGCCTCTGCCTCAGCCCCCGCCACCGCAGCTTCATCCGGAAAGACATCCAGAAGGTCGTTTGGCTGTACAGTCTAATTAGCATATTACACTTTTATTATTATAGACTAGAGGCCCAGTGCATGAAATTCATGCATGGGGGGGAGGGGGTCCCCTCAGCCCAGCCTGCACCCTCTCCTATCCTGGATCCCTCTCACAATCCAGGACCACTGGCTCCTAACTGTTCACCTGCCTGCCTGCCTGATTGCCCCTAACTGCCCCACCTGCTGGCCTGGTCACCCCCAACTGCCCTCCCCTGCCAGCCTGGTCGCCCCCAACTGCCCTCCCCTGCTGCCCTGGTCCCACCTAACTGCCCTCCCCTGCTGGCCTGATCACCCACAACTTCCCTCCCCTGCCGGCCATCTTGTGTCCACATGGGGGCAGCCATCTTGTGTGTTGGGGTGATGATCAATTTGCATATTACCTCTTTATTATATAGGATAGCCCCCCAAAAAGGAACAACTGAATTTCCCATCAATTGATTAATGGGTAAACAAAATGTGGCATATCTATATGATGGAATATTATTTGACCATAGAAAAAAATAAAGTGAAAATACACTACAAAATCCATGAAAATACATGGATGAACCTTAACATTCTTATGTTAAATGAAAGAAGCTATTCATCAACTGCCACATATTATATGATTCCATTTATATGAAATTTCCCAAACAGGCAAATATATAGAGACAGAAAATAGATTAGTGGTTGCTTAGGGCTGGGGAGGGAGGGGAGACTGGGGTAACAGTGAAGGAGGTAGATGAAAATTGGGATGAAGAAGTTCTAAAATGGACTGTGGTGATGCTTGCACAGTGAATGCACTAAAACCCATTGAATTTCATGCTCTAAATTAGTGAGTTGTATGGTATATGAATTATATCCCAAGCTCTTACCTAACAAATGTAATTACTGAGGAGTGAGTGCCTGGAAGTGGTGGGGGATCCATGCTGGGCTCTCATGATTGCCCTCACTGAGAGCCCACTGAATCTTGACAGTCACCACAGTCTAGCACAGGGGTTCTCAAACTTTTTAAACAGGGGGCCAGTTCACTGTCCCTCAGACTGTTGGAGGGCCGGACTATAGTTAAAAAAAAAACTATGAACAAATTCCTATGCACACTGCACATACCTTATTTTGAAGTAAAAAAACAAAACAGAAACAAATACAATATTTGTATTTGCATGTGGCCTGCGGGCCATAGTTTGAGGACCCCTGGTCTAGCACATCCAGGACTTTCTGAAAACGCCCTATTTGAAGCCCCGAGACTCCGAGAGCACCACCTGCCATTTGGCAATTGTACCAGTAAAAATGTGCCAGCTACCACCTTCACCTGACTCGTCACCATGTACCTCGTGGCTTTTCTCCATATTGAAATGAACTATAAAATGAGAGAACTTTGACACTCTTGAGGCACATGTTTCTACACAGCAGACTATACAAAGGTGATTTAAAATAGTCCTTTTAGACACATGCCAATAAGTTATGTGGTTAGTGAGTCAAGTGTGCATGTAGGGGAGGGATTGCTTTGAAGGCCATTCATCATTCGCCATCCATTCATCTATGGAAAAGCACCATTTGTTAATCCCATTGTTAACGAAATCTGCGATTGACTTCATAAAAAGAGCTCATATCAATCAATAAGGAAAAGACCAGTAAGACATTGGGGAAAAGAATATACATGAAAATATAGTTCACAGGGGGGAAAAAAAAGTAAGTTTGTCTTTAATCTCAAGTTTTCCCCCACAAGAGAAAAATGCAAGTTAAAACTACCTCAAAATTCCAAAAGCTTACATGTACGGTGGGCTTTCAGAAGTGTTAAGAAATAAGACCCTCATACATTATCGCTGCAGTACACTGGCCCACTCTCCCTGGAGGAAAGCAGACAGCACAGAACAACATGTGCAATGCCATGTCCCCGGACCTGGAGCGCCCCCTCTAGGAGTCATACTACAGAGGCACTTCCTTGTTTTTTCTCCTCTATTCCAAGCTCCACTCTATGCCTCAACTGAAATCAATAAATGGGTTATAATTCCATTAAACTCTACAAATTAATTTCTTTTGACTATAGGAACTGGCAGTTAAAAAAAAACTACATGCCTTAATAATTAAAGAGAAACCTTAACAGTTCTTTCTATGAAGGTTCACAACTATAAAAGCAATAAATGAAGCTCCCAAAATACTGCACTTAGATTGGGTTAATAATCTTACTCAACAAGAGCTAGCTAGTTTACCAGTCTAGGAAGCTGAGCCCAAATAACCAGCATATGTGCGACATTAGCGCCCCCTGCTGGCCCAATGCTAGAACTAATTTATGTGGTAGGTTTTAGTCAACACTTTTTTGGTAACTGCCCTATGCTCCTTGCATTGCCTACGATTTTCTGATTATTACCTTTGCTCTCTTAAAGTTCACAACGATTACTTGCATCACATAGGCTTGCCTCCTACTTCTCAGTGAAGATCAAGATCCCTTGATAGTCTTCATCTCACCTCCAAAGGAGACTTGCTCCTGTCGCTGTGGTTTCCCAGTTGTTTCTGCCATCCTTCCATTTACCTGTTCCAGTTCTACCTGTTCTCCTTCCTCTGCCAGTGTGTCTACCTGCCTCTGTATGGGCCACCAACTCTGTGCCCACATTGCACCTTGACCTCGCACCCACAGACGGCCTACCATTTCCTCGCTCACTGCCCCATCTCACTGCACCTGTTCACTCCCCATTCTTTCCTTAACCCAGGGTTTCATAAAGGAGGTCCATGGACCACCTACATACTATTCAACTGGCTGCTTGCAAAAGTGCAGATTCCTGGGCACCCTGAATTAGACCTCTTGAAATCCTGGACCTGCATTTATAACAAATAATCTTGTTATGTACACACATACACATATACACTAAAATCCACCCTGGTTTTTTTTTTAACCGAACCATACACTCTTGTAGAAACTTGCTATAGCTACCAACCATCTAAAGAATTAAATGAAAAGAATTCAGACTGGTTTTCAAAGCTTTTGGAAATTGTTCAAAATATCTCCTGTGCCTTCCTTTATAGTCCTACCCCATTGATGGCAGGCTTGGCCACGTGACTTGCGTTAGCAAATGAAACGTAAGCCGAAGTGATGCCTGCCCCCTTCACACAGGGCAGCTTTTGCACAGTTCCGAGTATTCTTCCCACAGCAGGACTGATGGTATCCCAGAGGGGCTGCTGCTCCAGCCTGGGCCGTGCCAGGAGCAGAGCTGCACACAACCCACAATGGAAACGAAATGTAGGTGAGAGGTAGCTTGTGGTATGATTGTGATGTGGAGAGCCCTTTATCCTGCAGCCCGACGCTGCAAGCCAGTACTTCACAATTTGCTTTTCTAACTCTATCTCGCACTGCTCCCTAGCACCTACTCCGCCTCCTGCCAAACTGGATGACTTGCTTTTCCTCACTCACGAATTTTTCAAACTCTATGCAGTTGTTTGCTTTCTGTTTCCTGCCTACCAACCACACCTCTCAAAATTGAACCTTAACCTTCAAAGTCCATCTCAAATGCCACTTCCGTGACAGCCTTTCCTCACCCCTCGATGGTTAGGACACCCTTTCCTTTCAACCCTCTCTAACGGGCAACTACTGTAACTTGTTTATTTTTATTGTTTTTAAAAATACTTTTCTTATCATCGTCCCCCCAAAGATCATAAACTCCTTGAGATTACAAACTTATTCATGAATGTATTCACTGAAATACAAATACAGTGGGGCCTTGACTTATGAGTGTACCGACTAACGAGGTTTTTGAGATACCAGCTTTCTCTTGGCCGATTTTTTGCTTTGAGTTGACAGAGTAATTTGAGTTAACGAGCTCCTTAACGAGCTCCTTAAGGAGCTCAGTCTCAGAACGAATTAAACTTGTAAGTCAAGGCCCCACTGTAGTAGGTATCCGTATAAGTATTTATTGAATTGGAATAGATTTTTTTTGTTAATCCTCATGAGAATATCTTTTCCATTGATTTTTAAAGAGACTGGAAGGGAAGGAGAGAGGAGAGAGAGAGAGAGAGAGAGAGAGAGAGAGAGAGAGAGAGAGAGAGAGAAACATCTATGTGAGAGAGATACATCCATTGGTGCCTCCCACACATGCCCCAATCAGGGTGGGGGGATCAAACCTGCAACCCAGGTATGTGCCCTTGACCTGAATCAAACCCACAACCCTTCAGTGCATGGGCCAACACTCTAACCACTGAGCAACACCTGCCAGGGCTAAAGGTAGATTTTAAAGAATGCTTAACATCTCCTATGGAGGTGTGTGTTTGAATCCCACTCCTGACAGAAAAATAAAATAAAATAGAAATAATAAACAATGCTTAACATATTTGTTGAGGAAGCAAAATTAAGATGCAGGTAGAATTATTTTCAATAGCTAAGGTTCCTGCTGAACAAAATATAGCTGAAAGTTTAACCTATGTGAGTTGTAATCATATGTAAAAAACAAACACCACCACCCCCGCCCCCCGCCACCAGGTCCTGACCTTTATCCCTTTGTCTCCTTTACTAAGCCCAACAGATCTTACAGTAAAACTTCACCAAAGAAAACAATGTATTATATAAAGTTCTGGATTTCATAAAGTTATTGTTCCTGTTGGGAAGGCTGGAGGTGGGTGGGGGTAAGTGGGGAGGGGCAAGTGGGGCGTGGGAAGAGATTAACTAAAGAACCTATATGCATAACCCATGGCCACAGACAATAGGGTGTGAAGGCCTGGGGTGGGGGGGTGCGGGGAGGGCTAGAAGGGGCCACCTACCTCCTTTCCTGCCCTCTTCCAGCTTCAGTTAGCCTAACGCCCTCTGAAACGTTTTGGCAATAATTGCAAAGCTTCTTCAGGTTCTCCTGAATCTAATTTTAAAGGAATAGGAGATATTTTTGAATTGTTTATCAGTCTCATGCTGTGTGATGTTTTACTACACGCTGAAGGTGAAAGTACTTTGTATTTATTAGGGATGCAAAGTGGTTGCCAGGGCACCCAAAATCAGCCATCTGTGCTGGGAAACATGTCATCCATTCAGCCCTGTCATTATCTCAGGAGAGGACACGTTTCTTCTATCCCAAACTCAAACTGATGCAAAAATACATGAAGATTCCTGATCTTTTGTCAGCCATTTGCCATCCTCAATATCAGCATTTTCTAAACCATATTTTGTGGAACAAATCATCTCTCTATATATGGATAAATGTTCAGCAAAAAAAGCAAGGCCTTATCGGGGGATCAGTGATCAAATAAGTTTGAAGAAAACTGAAAATTGGACCTCATCCCCTTTGGGGAGTCATCATTTATATAGGATTTTAACATGACCACAGGACCGTAAAGTGAAACAGGAACATGTGAGCACGTTTCCCAGTTTATCTGACCACAGAATCAGCTTTTATTCCTATGTTTTATTTTGTTTTGTATTGGACACCCATTAAACTAACTGCATAGGACACTAGTATTCAGCAGGACTTGAAATGAGAAATAGTTTCAGACAGGTATACTTAAAAATGCATCTAAGGTAAAGTGTCAAGAAAAAGTTTAATGAGTTGAAAATTCACATTCATATAAGTACACCCAAGATTGAGTGGTTTCTCAACACTATCCAAGAACATAGGGCTAATACTACAGCTCTGAATTAAATGCACCCAAAAGGAGAGGTCTTGTAGCCATGCCCTACTTTAATTGTTGAAGTGCTTCAATGCACTTGGTTGAACTTCTGGGATTTTTTCAGGTCTGACTGATGCTGTCGGTCAAGGTCACTCTTCTTTTTCTCTCCATCACATTTACAGAACTTTCGTAATTGATGTTGTTAAAGCACCTGATCACATTTTCACACTGCTCACTGAGTACCTTTCTTGTATTCTTTCTTTCCCTATGCTCACATAGTTTATATTCCCCTTATGGGCCTAACTATTTGCATTCTTTCCAGGTATTTGCCAGAAATGTTTCCTGGTAGTTCTAGGAAGTGATAGCTGCTCCCTCATTACAGCAATTTTAAAATGCACCCACCTGTTTTTAGGACTCACCATCTTGATTAGGTTTCAGGTCTTCCTGGGATTCAAGACACTAAGAGATGGTGCAGTAGCTGGTCATTTAACAAAAGCATGTTACCTGCTATTTTCTGTTGAAGGTAGAGTGGCTTACCTATCAAGGCTTTTTCCTTACTATGAAAAAAGTATCCACTGAATATTTTAAGTTTCCTCAGCAGGTGATTTGGGTCAATGTGGCTAGATTTGATTGTGTTTCTTTTCAGTGCCAATTAAAACCAAATACTGTGGTGTTCAGCGAGATTCAAATGGGGCTGCTCAAACAAGAGGAAGGCCTGTGTGGCCCAAAGGAGAAGATATTGCCACTTAAGAATGTCATGCTGAGGACCTCGCCAAGATGGTTGTACAGAAGGCACGTGACTTTCCCTCCCCCTTGGGACACACCAAATACACAGCTACATATGAATTAATTCCTTGTGAGTGAAATCCAGAACTAGTTGAGTGACCCCTACACTCAATATGCCCTGCACATTATTGTGGGAAGCCACCACTTTCCAATACTATCATGAGAGTGCACCAAGGAACACGGAAGGCCGATGGACCTTGAGTGTTAGCAGGGCTGACACTCAGCACCGATTGTTCATGTAGAGATAGTGATGGCTCGAAGCAATTTCCTGACCTGATAGCCTCCAAGTAAATGTTTACTGGATCTTTACTGATCTTTACTGACCTTAGAGATGGTCTGTCTGCTTCTGTTTGCCATGCTTTACTGAGGGCAAGATGTGTGTCTAAAACTGAATAAAAAGCAGATTAAGCCCAGGTCTCGGTGTGTCTCTTTAAGAAAGAGGCTCCACTGGCCCCCAATGCCTTCTAAATTCATGTTTCTTGTATAGCATTTTCATTTATGCGTCGGCCCCTCCTTCAGATCCTGAACCCCGCCTTGAAGGTTGCAGCACATTATGATTAAGAAAATACACCAAATGGGTAGGAAGGGCTGAGATACATGCTTACCACAAACCCCACGCCCAGCAGAGCATCTTATAATCAGAAGGGAACCCCAAACTCCCAGCTTGCCCCTGGAGAGCAAAGCATTTGGACCACACATATAGTGCCCCGACTTTTACGGCTGCTATACAAGGGTCAGGCCCACAGTCCCCGACCTCTCACATCCAACAGGCCTCAGCATTCAGGAGTCTTACAGGAACATGCTAAACAAGGCAGCAATGTACAAAAATCAGGTGTGTTTCTAAACACTAACAATAAAATCCTGCAAATAAAAATTAGGAAAACAATTCCATTTACAATAGCATCAAAAAATCAAATATTTAGAAATAAATTTAACCAAAGAGGTGAATGACCTGTACACTAAAAACTATAAGACAGTAATTAAAGAAACTGAAAAAGACACAAATAAATTAAAATATATTCTGTATTCATGAATTGGAAGAATTAATTGTCCACACTATCCCAAATGATCTACTGACTCAATACAATTTCTATCAAAATTCCAATGGCATTCTTCTCAGAAATAGAAAGAAAAAAAAATCCTAAAATTCCTGTGGAACCACAAGAGACTCCAAATAGCCAAAGCAATCTTGAGCAAGAACAGCAAAGCTAGAGGCATCACATTTCCTGATTTCAAACAATATTACAAAGCTACAGTAATCAAAAGAGCATGTATCAGCATAAAAACACACACATAGATAATGAAACAGAAATAAATCCACACACATATGGTAAACTAATTTTTGGCAATGGTACCCAGAATACAGAATAGGGAAAGGATAGTCTTTTCCATCAGTGCTGTTGGGAAAACTGGACATCCACACGCAAAAGAATAAAATCCACCACTATCTTACAATACTCAAAAATTCAACTCTTGCCCTAACTGGTTTGGCTCAGTGGATAGAGCGCCGGCCTTCGGACTCAAGGGTCCCAGGTTCAATTCCGGTCGAGGGCATGTACCTTGGTTGCGGACACATACCCAGTAGGGAATGTGCAGGAGGCAGCTGATCTGTTTCTCTCTCACCAATGTTTCTAACTCTCTATCCCTCTCCCTTCCTCTCTGTAAAAAATCAAAATATATTTTTAAAAAATTTCAACTCAAAATCGATTAAGGACTTGCACATAAGACCTGAAACTGCAAAACACTAAAAGAAAACATGGGAATTGAAATGGGCCTAGACAATGACTTTTTGGTTTGACACCAAAAGCAAAAACAAACAAGTGGGACTACATCAAACTAAAAAGCTTCTGCACAGCAAAGGAAACCTTAACAAAATATAAGGATATCTGAGAAAATGTGTGCAAACCATATATCCAATTAGAAGTTAATATTCAAAATACATAAGGAACTAATACAATTCAACAGTAAAAACAAAACAAAAACAAATAACCCAATTTAAATACAGGCAAAGGACCTGAACAAACATTTTTCCAAAAGAGATGTATAAATGGGTATATGAAAGATGTTCAACATCACTAATCATCAGGGAAATGCAAATTGAAACCACAATGAATTTTCCCCTCACACCTGTTAGGATGACTATTGCTGAAAAGACAGAAGATAAACGCTGATGGTGTGGCTCCGTGGTTGACAACCTATGAACCAGGAAGTCGAGGTTCCATTCCCAGTCAGGGCACATGCCTGGGTTTTGGGCTCAATCCCCAGTGTGGGGCATGCAGGAGGCAGCCGATCAGTGATTCTCTCTCATCATTGATGTTTCTCTCTCCCTCTCCCTTCCTCTCTGAAATCAATAAAAATATATATATATTTTAAAGATAAAAGCTGGTGAGTATGTGTAGAGAAGACCTTTGGTGGGAATGTAAACTGATATAGCCACTATGAAAAACAGTAAGGAGGTTTCTCAAGAAATTAAACATACTGTATAATTACCATATAAATCAGCAATGTCACTTCTGGATATATATCTAGAGAAATAAAATCACTACTTCAAAGAGATATCTGTACTCCCATATTCATTGCAACATTATTTGCAATAGCCAATGTATGAAAGCAACTTAAATGTCTGCTGATGGATGAATGAAGATGTGTGTGTGTGTGTGTGTGTGTATTCACACTTAAAAAGGAAGGCAGTCCTGCCATTTGTGCCATAGATGAACCTAAAGAGCATTATGCTAAGTGAAATAAACCAGACAGAAGAAAGACAATTACTGTATGCTCTCACTTATATGTGGGAAATAAAAATAAAGTCAAACTCATAGAAATAGAGAATTAAGGGCTGGGAAATGGGGGAAATAAGTAGAAATTGGTAAGAGGTACAGACTTTCATTTATAAAATGAATAAGTTCTAAGGATCTAAAGTATAGCATGGTGAGTATAGTTGATAATACTTTATTATATAATTGAAATTTGATGAGAGTAGATCTTAAAAGTTCTCACACACAGAAAGGGTTAGTGTGTGAGGTGATGGTCATGTTAATTCATTTGATGGTGAGAATCCTTTCACAATGAATACAAATATCAAATCACCACATTGTACAATTTAAATGTTACAATTTATTTCTTCAATTATACCTCAATAGAGCTGAAAAATAAAAATATGTATTTGTTAATTCTTATTTCTTGCTAATAACTGGTTTATGGCCTTAGGAAGGAAAATTTGGGTCAACAATCTAGTGGCTAATTGGTATGAATAATCTGGTTCCTCACTTAACCTCCATGAAGAACACTAGCATTCCACTTCAGGGGGAAAATGAATACTAAGTAAGACTCAGCATCCTGAGCAAGAGCCCCCAGCCTGTTGGCCAGAAATTGTCCTTTAAGCAAGCATATGGGTCTAGTGCAAAGAACAAGCGATTGGAGTCCAGAAAGGGTGAAATTTGTCAGGCCGAGCTGTCAGAAACAGGTATACTAGGGTGGTCAGATGGTCATATAACTTTTTATCTAAACTATGACAGTTTTGAGTGAAAGGAGGCACTATTAATAATTATACTAGGAAGCAGATGTAAACTGGGACTGTCCTTAATAAACTGGGACACATGGTCACCCTAATTCTGTCACTAGTCTGTAGAGATGCTTCCAGTGGTAAAACAGTGATCTTATAATTTGTGAACTGGTTTACACTTTTTTTCTCTAAAGGTGAGGGATGACATAAGATTAAGCGACTTTTCTAAGTAATTAGGTAGATGAAGTTCTAAATAGAGTAAAGTTTTGAGAACACTAATTCCTTAAGGTTTTATTTTCTATCTTTCATGAGTCATTTAAGAAATTGCTTCCTCTTTCCCAACACTTCCAAGACTGTATTATCCTGAATGCTTTAGCTCTTCCTGTCAGGCATTACACATTCTTTTCATGTTCTATTTTCATGTTTGATTTTTAAAAAGCAATACTGTTTCTCACATTTCCCACTAGCCCTGTTTGGAGAGAAGGAACAAGGAAAGGAGGGAGTGGGAAGTAGTAGAGGAGGGATGTGAACGAGAAATGGAAGTCCAGGGCAGGCATTTCCTCCAAATCCTCTTTCTGGAGTGGACTTGAGACAAAGCCAATCTTGCTTCCAGAGTATTTCTTGTACTGTCATCTTCATCTGTTGATTCTATTCCTTAAGGATATGCATTCTCTACACAACCTGGCCTCCCAGTGCAAGCCAGCTCCTCAGTGCTGGGCCAGGTCTGGGCCTGTGGACTCTGGCTCCCTGACACCTACAGGCCACACTTCCCATGCTCCTGGGGCCTCTGGCTTCCAGTCAGGTGCTGCCAACCGGAGTCAATGACAGAAGGAAGAGAAGCCAGAGTATTGCTTTGCCATCAGCTGCCTCACTTCTAAGACCCTGCTCTCCTCTGCTACCGTTCGGCTTCCTTTGCGTGACCCTGGCCTTGAGCTTTGCCCCACTTCCTTCCTTTGTCCAATTAGCATCGGGATAGTATTGGCTTCCTGCTGTTACTAATTTCTGAGTGACCTCAGTCTTTTGCCTGTCCTCTCCGCTCTTTTAACGCTGAGCAATCAATTGTTTTAAATTCCCTGTTTAAAATCCTCAAGTAGTTTTTCTTTTCTTGGTAGAACCCTGACTGCTACAATACTCAGTAAAAGAGTGAGCTATTCCAACTTAGAGAAAAACTCATCGGAGTGGCCTTATCACAAAATGGAATATGGATCTCCTCCAGGAAACCTCCCCAAGAATACATTATTCCAGAACTTCAGCTTTTACGTTGGCTTTAGACTTTAACATGTGGAAGATGCAACTCACTGAGCATGTTTGGTCTCTCAAAGCTGACCATGTTGTTCACAGGAAGATCTAACTTATCAGATACCTGAGATACATCTTAGACATCGAGGCATGAAAGAATGAGTGGAAATGTTTTAATAAAGAAAACTAGAAATCAAATACTGGCTTGTACAAAGATGGATCTTGGCTTGTGTGTTTTTACTGAGATTAGGAAATACTATAATAGAATATGCAAATTATTTTACACAAACAATGCATTAAAATATATCATGCATATTTTACATTAGGTTCTTCATAGTATAAATTTCCGGGATTACATAGTATATGAATAAGCAGTTTCAAATTGCCTCCAAAAATGGGGTTGTTTTGACCCCAAATTATAACAGAATTAGTAACATTAGCAGAAATTAAAATAAATTTCATGTTTAAATTTTAAATACTCCAGGGTCTGAAATATTTTTTTATTAAACAGATGGAGGAATAAAATTATCAGATTTAGTAACAAACTTGAGGTAAAAATCTGCATTAAATTATCCACACCAAGGAGACTATATCTAAGACTGTTTCCTTAATTTATCATAAATATTTCATCTTTCCCTTACCTCTGGCCTTCTGGGTCTGGTACTGGAGCTTTTATATAAAATGATTTCTATACTATTCCTTCCCTGAGTGTTTGCACACAGGGCTGATTACTCAACATAGACCCATCAGATAAAGTTTTAATGCTGCAACTTGGTCAGAACAATGCCCTCTCATTTTATGTAAACACTAGAGGCCTGGTACATGAATTCATGCAGGTGGGGTCCCTTGGCCTGGCCAGCGATGGGGGCCGATTGGGGCCAGTCAGCTGTGGGGGAGGGACTGCGGGAGGTTGGCTGGCTGCCCCGATTGGGAAGTTGGCCAGCTGCAGGAGGTTGGCTGTGGGAGCGCACTGACCACCAGGTGCAGCTCCTGCATTAAGTGTCTTCCCCCTGGTGGTCAGTGCGCATCATAGCTACCGGCTGGTTGTCCAGTTGTTTGGTCCTAATGGTCGCTTAGGCTTTTATATAGAGAGATACAAATCACAGTATGCTGATATTAGACAAATTCAGCTTTAATTCACTAGCCAAAGGAGATTAAGAATATACTATAAAATGTTAATATAGGAAATATCTCAGTACAAAAACTATGAAACACTGTATTATAAATTTTTGTACAGATGCATGAGGCTAATACCATAAAAAGAAGGAAATGTGGGTCTAACTATTGTAACTCTAAAAAGGTACCTCAGTTATCTAAATGGAAGTTTGGATACTTAAACATTACAATAGAACTTCAAATTCTGTAAACTGAAATGCTCATATATGTCATGTCATTGTTAAAAATCCAGCACACAATATGTTAGCTATATAAGTCAAATCTGCAGATATCACAGATAATATTCATGTTATTTCTGTGAATTTTTCCTAAAATAGTATTTAGTAATAAAGAATATCTCAAAAGCAGAGAGAAATGAAACAGGATTACAACTGGAAATACTTAAAATAACATTTTATTTATTTGCTGGTATGATTATTAAAAAAAAAAACATTTCTAATTCCTAGTTTATTGCCTTTAAATTGTGTTTCTTCAACCAGCACACAGAGAATTTGTGCTAGACCTGACCACAGTGCATTATGAAAAACCTTGGCTTCCACTGAAGTCATATTCTGCAACCCCAAACTGGGCTCTGCATGACTGATTGCAAAGGGAACATTAACATTCTTCCTGAAACAAGCCTCACACCTTTGAGAATATCCACATTTAACCCGTAAGTTCACATCTATAGCAACAATGAACTTTATTTATCAGCTTTCAGAGGGGAAATTGGTTTACTCTATAATTAAGTCAGGCTGATAGAAGCCAATATTTCAATTTTTTTTAAAAAAATCAAAATTTACTTAAAAGAATAAAAATGGGTGCATACATACATCTAAATAGCCTTTCTAAGCTCCAAAAAGCATTCATCTAAGAAATTCCAAGGCTGCCTTTTCTTTCAGTTTTGTTTTAGTAGAGATTCTAATGTTCGGTAACAGAAAGTCTTTGAGAAAACAGCAAACTTCCTTCAGTCAAGGGCATAATTCGAAGCATTATACAATAATGAGATTTAAATTATGTATGGGAAGAAAAGAAGACTGCAACAAGGTATTAGAATCTCTTTGTATCTTTAGATTCAGAAAAACATAAACACGAGCCAACACTGCTCAAAGAGGATGCAATCTCCCCAGCATTTCCAGAGGCCTGCCAGGTGGCTGCTATGATCCTAGGGCTTGATGCCTACATTTCTGGGGAATCACAGAGTGCAAGTACTCCATCACAACTTTATCTCGAGAAGATGAACCCTTAACTACAAAGGTGCAGGAAGTCATCCTCAGTGCTGCTCACTCTAGGTACAGTAACCAAATACAAAATCAGTCAGATTAAATAAAACGTGAGAGGAAAAACAATAGGTGGGCAAGCAAACAGCAGTAATTCTTACTTCAGTTAAGCAATTTAATGGTGCTTCCTTCTACAGTTGTTCTTCGACAATAAAACAGCTGAGCAGCTGCCTACAAGAAGTCCTCCTCAAGATCTATCCAGCACGTTAAAGAAGGCTTAATACTCCCCGAATCCTGAGTGAAAACACACGATCTGTAAGACGTGAACATAGGCCACATGAAGAACCAAAAGTTCTAAGTTCAACCTCTTTTCCTACCTAAATAAATTAAAATTTAAATGTCACTTCCAGTTTCAACTACTTACCCTCTAAACTGCTGAAGGTATTGGTGAACTGTCAAAACAGCAAAAACAAAAAGCAGAGGTGGCTAGATAATAAACTTCAACCAAAATTAGTCTTTGAGTGATTGAAATGTTACTTCAGTAAGTTCTTTTGAGGAGAAAATTCCTTAGAAGTCCCCACTCTTTACATGCCTTAACCTTGTGTAAAGCTAACAAAATCAGTATTACTTTTAGCTTAACAAGAATTATTGCCGAAACCGGTTTGGCTCAGTGGATAGAGCGTCGGCCTACGGACTGAAAGGTCCCAGGTTTGATTCTGGTCAAGGGCATGTACCTGGGTTGCGGGCACATCCCCAGTAGGAGATGTGCAGGAGGCAGCTGATCGATGTTTCTCTCTCATCGATGTTTCTAACTCTCTATCTCTCTCCCTTCCTCTCTGTAAAAAATCAATAAAATATATTTAAAAAAAAAAGAATTATTGGTGGTACCAAATAGGAAAGCAGTCATCTGTTTTTAAAATGTGATATCATACACAATCTTAAATTAATATGAGTTCTCAGAACAGGCAGAAAGAGGGTTAAACTTCATTACAGACTCATGGTAACACTAAAGCACTTTTAAGAAGAGAGTGGATCCAGAGACATGGAAGCATGGAACAGACTGAGAAATCTCAGAGGGAAGGTGTGGGAAGGTGGGTGGGTGGGAGTGACCAACCAAAGAACTTGTACGCATATATGCATAACCCATGGATACAGATAATAGGGTGGTGAAGGCCTGGGGGGGGGGGGGGGGGGAGAGGCATGGAGCAGGGCAGGCTAAAGGGGTCAATTGGGAAAAAAGGGGACATATGTAGTATGTTCAACAATAAAGATTTTTTAAAAAGAATGTGAATAACACAAACTGAAGCTAAACATAACAAAGGGAATTTTTAAAATATTGATAAGAAATTTTGCAGAGTAATGAACTTGAAAAGCCTGGATGAATCCTGAGACATACGTTCATTCCCAATGTCTACAGTGACGAGAATCCAGGAACAGTTGCACAATATGGATATATAAGACCTAAGTATAGGAGTTAAAATTAGGAGTATTTTATAATTAATTTAAACTTGGTAGATTCATTTTAAATGTAATTTAATAAGAATTTCTTCTTGCCTTCCTTCTTTGGTACTTTATCCATTAAAAAATTATTTTTTTAAAAACCTAGAATTATATAAAGAAGAGGCATCCAGTTCCATAGTAATGTGGCACATTTTTATGTGAAAAAAAAAATCAGAAACCAACTGATAGATCTATAATACACACATATATATAAACACTTTATTTTCATAATACTCTTTTATCACTTCAATTTAAGTCATTCCATTATGAAAATGTCTTAATTGAAGAGAGAATATTTCTTCAAAACTCTAAATTAAGCAGAGCTTTATCAATTAAATTTACAGCAATACAGGCTTTAGAAATACATGATTCTTCATTTTACAATATTTCCCCTTTAAAAATTTGTCATGGTTTGTCACAGATTTAAAATACAAGGCACCTAATGCTATGAAAGGATAACACAGTATATGTAGTGTAAGTGAACCAGATCTTTTCTCAAATATTCTTTCTGAAGTCTAACCAAATTTGTGTAAATATACTTGTCACATAAATTAAACATTTTTGTGTTAATTTGCAATATTCTACAAAACTCAGAAATATAATCTGTACCTATTATAGGCAGCTTAATTTAGCATTTTACCTATACAAACACTGATCTACATACTAAACAATTTCTTGAAAACATTTTCATAATACAGTCCAGCATTTAACAAATAATAGGTGAAGATAAAATCTCCAAACATTAGGATTTTATCCCTTGATTAGTTCAGATTATTTCATCAGCTGAATTCCTTGAGATGTGTAAGGCAGGTAGTCCTTTAGACAGACTGTGGACTGAAACTTCCTATAACTGTAGTGATGTGTACACAGCTATACAGCAAAGAACTTCATTATGAAAATGAAGAACACCAATATGAGGAAAATATATTTTAGAGTTCCAAAGAACTGAAAATGTTATTTTTCAGACTAGGCACTGAAACATTTTTCTCCAAAACCTTGCCAGAGATTGTCTCTTCGCTATATAATGTTCCATTTGTCAAGCTGAAAATAAAAGCAAACACAAAATCATTAGATAACAGCTACCATAGCTTTAATTTTCTATAGTTTATATTTTAAAAAGCAAATTTCTTAACATTGAAATACACATCAAACACAATATATCTAGTATATATAAATGGATATATGAACTTGAGGTGAGTCCTGGGAACACAAGTAATTGAGCTCTATAGCAGTGTCAAAGGCTGACACCCAACACTACTTAAAGGTCATGTAATAAGTTTAATCATGGTGTATTCCACCATTACCCGCATTGGGACAGACTCCTGCCCAACCTGTCCTACTTTATTGCTTTATTGTAGCCCATTTTCTTTTGTCTTCACTATCTCCCCTTTATCCAGATCTTACTTCCATAAATATTGAAACTTAAGTGTGAGTACAGGGATAATGCACAGCATACTAGGGAGGGAAAATGTATGTCATAGCAATAAAAAGCTTTAAAGAATAACTATGTGTATTTTTTTAATTTAAAGATAGCAAATAAACACATATTAGTTCCACTCTGTCCCTAAAAATCTCAGTAAAAAGACAATAAAGGGATTTTTTAAAAGGAATAAACCATATGGACAAAGAGAAGAGCAGAGACAAGAAAATAGTGGCTAACTCTTAGCTAGCAGTAGAGAAATTGACCAGCTATCTCTCTAAAATGAAGACACGACTAAAAACAAGCAGACTGGTGCAAATTTTATAGAAAAAGCAGTTAGAAAACCAGATGCCCTCCTTTTATTTTTCACAGTTGGTGCCTCCCAGAAGAGGCTTATTCCTAAAAGAAAAAGTAGTAACAGAGGGTCTCTGGATTGGGGAAATGCCAAAGCACAATCCTATATGGCTCAGATAAAAACAACATTTGCATAGTGATAACAATGTAAAAGTTGACTATAGATCTACACAAAATTATGCATTATTGATACTGGGTTGATAAGAAGGAAGGAGTGATACAGGGTTGGCAAATAGGCGAGTAGGGTGAGAACAGAGGAAGGAGGCACTTGAAAGTAAACCATCCTCATTTACCAGAGTGGGAAAATCGACTGATTATGCCTAAAACCAAGAAAGCAAGAAACAGAAGTACAGGCATGGTACTTTAGAGCGCCAGGGAGGAAAATACCAAAGACTCCACTAAGAGTTTAAAGTGATTCCTGAGATGGGAAAAGAGTGAACACAGGATAGATAGTGCAGAGCAGGGAGAGCTCCTTTGTATAAGATGTCATGCAGAACTCGAACCCTTTTGAACTACGGGCATGTATAACCATCATAACAAAAGGAAAATGACCAATCACAGAAAAACACAAAACCAAGACAATTAGTTTGTATATGAATTTACCATGAGGAATTTACTTAAATTTCAAGGTCCGTGTGATTACAAGTTGACAAGAGTTTCTCGATGTTCTATGTGAGGAGGGGAACTCCCAGTTGCAATTAGGACACATTTCAATCTCAGCTGCCTAAAGTTATCTCAGAAAAAAAGAGCCTGCATGCCCAGAATTTCAGTAACTTATTATGATCTCTCATTCTAAATAAATAATCACTTTTGTACCTGACAAAGACATATGTCAGATGTATTTTAAACATTCATTCAAAATGTAATGTACTTTTTCATTCATATAAGAAATATAAAAGATAATATTTCTTAAAATTTTTAAAAACTGGGGAAATGTTCTTCAAACATCGTTAAATGAAAAAGCAGTCAGAGAATCAGGATATATACTGGGCCAGTTATAGTAACACATGCATAACGAAAAGACTGAATACATATCCAAGTATTGCATTTTTTCTGAATGTTATACTTAGAGAAAAAACATATTTCTAAAGTAGATCATAAGTAAAATGATGATGGTGGATACGAATAAAAGTAATAGTTAAAACTTGGAATCACTTAGTTTGAGTCAGACACTAATATTGTATGTACTTTAAACTTATGAAGTTTAAACTTATGTTTAATACTCCCTTAATAATGAGGGAATTTCTATTATAACCCCATTTCCACAAATAAGAAAACTGAGGCACAGAGAGGTTAGGAACCTTGTTTAAGGTCACAGAGCTATTACATGGTGAAGCTGGAAATGAAACCCAGGCAGTTTGACTCCATTAGCCTCTTGGTTGTATAGCCTCTCAAACAACTAATTACGGAAATTCAATTTTGTATATAAGCAATACAAGAATTAGAATTAGTCAACACTAAGGCCAGCTAACATACAAACCTGGACAACTGACAACAGCTAGCTAGCTCCATCCTCCTGAGCAACACTGTGCATAGGAATAAGACTCTCACACTGTTCACTGTCTTCTGAAACCCTTTAAAAAAAGGCAACAGTTAAGGAAAGCTTTAGAGCTAAAAGGAACCCTTAAAAATGATCCATACGGATGGCTGAAGCTGTGTGGTCAGAACTAAGACTAGGGCAAAATTTCTCAACAACTTGTCTCAAGTTCTTCCTATAATAGAATTTGAAAGCTTTCTCTGTTTAAAAAAATAGAAAAAATCTTGAGGCAATGTTATCATATTTTATTAAAACCAGTAAGAGTTCTCTACACTTAAATGTGTTATAGCAAAACAGTAAGAACTTTAGTTTTACCTGTAAATCAAAACATTTTTTAAAAGTAGTTGTGAAGAAACTATCTTATAACCTAAGGATCTGAACAAATTATTTTAATTTTGCCTGGCATAGTACATATATAATTATAATCTTTCAATAATTCACAAAATCTCTAAAATTTAGGCCAGCATGATATGATTCCCATTTTACTTAGCAAACATTATTTGTTTAAAAATTATATTGTAGCTGAATCTACCTCTGAATTCGATGTTTTCTGCATATAAAGGCAAAAATTCTTCTGATTCCCACCATCACAGGATCCCAATTATTATAATGGCATAGGAGAGTTACAATAAAAAATGAAAAAAATACAGGAATTGCGCCTGCAAAAAATAACCAAGAAAACTGCACCTAAAAATAAAAGGTAGAAAAAAAACACAATCATTATTATGAAGACGATTTTCCCCTTTAATGTAAGTTTCCCATTTATGAAAAGTTACGGGAATAAGTTAACAAGCCAAGAAAATACTAGTAATACTAAGTACTGACAATACATTCGTAAGTATATTATTATTAAAAAGGATTCAGGACTTCAACATCTTAACCACTTGCTTAAATTACCAACAAAAATATTTCTCACTTGGGAAACAGCCTAAAGGAAAGCCAGAAAGGCATGCTTTTTACTTATTAGGCACAGTATGGCTGAGAACAGAATTATGAAACTCTAAGCTTTTGTCTTACAGATCACGTTGCCCATTTCCCCTTCACTGATTACTATTTATCTCAAGTTGATCCTGCCCTTCAGTTTCTGAAGTCATCTTAAAAACTCAAATTTTAAAGAAGTATGTTATGGTCTAGTTGTGATATGTTGTGTTGTTACAGTTCTTAAGACAGTATTAAAAACAGATTAAACTCTTCAACTTCTGTAAACCTTTTATTAACAATTGGCAACAAATTTTAATCCTGATGCTTAAAATGAGCTTGATCATCTAGTAACAAAAACATTTCAAAAGTAAAATAAAGACTACAAATAGGAATGTGAGAAATGTGAGCCAGAGAAGACGAGCAGCAAGCTAAGCCTCAGTGGTGCAGAGCCCTCAGCCATCAAGTCAGACTCTCCAACCCATCATTTTATGAGGGTTGTCAAGAAATCTAAAAATAATGAGATGCCATAAAGTTACAAAAAAAAAATCATTCTTCTCTTTCAGTTTACCTTTACCACCTAGATTCAACTAAGAACTCCCTCTGGTGGGAAACATATACTATTTCACTTCATACCACCATTAGAGCAAAAGGGGTTTTGTGAGAATGATGTTTTTTATGAGGGACTCACAATGTATAACACATGAACAATAACTGACAATTTAACATGCACATCCTGAGTGCATGGTACAACCCACAGGCTGAGTCAGCCTAAGAATGCCAGGGAAGATCAGTCAGAGAAAATAAAAAGCCTTCATGCTGTTATCAAATTATTGGTATAACAAAATCTCAGAACATTTTCTAATCTAGAAAAGCCACAATGCACTTAAATGACTCACGACCAGAAAAACTTATGAATAATGAGAGCTAAAATGTAGATCTAGTTCATAGAATGATTTCATGAATATTCAACTAAAAACCCTATAACTGAATTAAAGCAAACTTTATAAAGGTAGGTAAAACCCTAAATGACTTTTAAAGGAAAGTTCACTTTTAACAGTGCAGGTGCATGTTGTCACACACTATAAAACTTACTACTGGATTTCTAAGAAGCTAAGAAGATAATTTTTAAATATGAAGACACCTATTAACAAAGAAAATTGCCCATATAAAAAATATATAATTCCTAAATATATCTGAAAATAAATCTAAGTATACTAGTAATCAGATATAGTTCCTATTATATAACATGTCAATTATAAATAAGTTCAAATAATATTTTTAAGCACAAATATTGTTAATAAATGCTAAAATTTCAGAAAGTATATATAAACATGACAGGCTAATAGAATCAAAAATTCCCATGCACGTACATTTCTCCCATCATGCTTTTCTAGTATAACTCTGGGGCCTACCCTGAGACTTTTTCCAGAAGGCATCTCTCAACCTTCAATTCCCACCAAAGACTCAGCCTATTCATTTAAATGGTTGCCTAATAATATATGTGAAGACAATCCAGAAAAGACCACTTGGATATGTTTTTCTAATCAATGACATATCTGTATAATAAAAGCCTAAGTGACCGTTATGGCCAAACAACCAGAATGACCAGTTGCTATGATACACAATGACCACCAGGGGACAGACAATGAGGGAGCTGCCCCCTGGTGGTCGGTGCACTCCCACAGGGGGAACGCTGCTCAGCTAGAAGCTGGACTCACAGCTGGTGAGTACAGAGGTCGTGGCAGGAGCCTCTCCCACCTCCGCTGCAGGGGTCGGTAAGGAGTGAGGAGTCCTGGACTGTGAGAGGAATGTCTGACTGTCAGCTCAAATTTTTAAAAAGTATGTTATGGTCTAGTTGTGATGTTATTACAGTTCTGTTGGGGGTGGGGAGGGTTGGACCTAAGCTGGTAGGTGAACATCCCCCAAGGGGTCTCAGACTGTGAGAGGGCGGCAGGCCAGGCTGAGGGACCCCCCGACCCCCCCCCCCAGTGCATGAATTTCATGCACCAGGCCTCTAGTACAGTGATTCTCAACCTTCCTAATACCGCAACCCTTTAATATAGTTCCTCATGTTGTGGTGACCCCCAACCATAAAATTATTTTCGTTGCTACTTCATAACTGTAATTTTACTACTGTTATGAATTGTAATGTAAATATCTGATATGCAGGATGTATTTAGGCAACCCCTGTGAAAGGGTCGTTCAACCCCCAAAGGGGTCGAGACCCACAGGTTGAGAACCGCTGCTCTAGTATATATACACGTACGTGTACACACACACACACACACACACACACACACACACACGCACATTTTCTCTTGTTTTACCATCATCTTAAAGTATTTGGTTAAACAAATTATAAAATCGTTTAATAAAATGAGATCCCCTGTGACATTTCTTTTTTTTAAATTCCCTAAAATTAACCTTCAATTTTAATTTTCAAATGTACAAAAGCTGATGTTTTCAAAATATCGGAACATTAAAGTTCAATTGCACAGTGGTCTACCAAAATCCTTACCCCCAATTTCACTGTAACAATTTTGGTTCATATTCAAGATTATGACCCTGAGATGTAAAGGACCTGGATATTATTTAAATCTATAAAGAGAATCTAATATGTGTGACTTTAGTATCTACACTAATAAAAGAGAAAAATGGTAATTGGCGTACGACCGCTACCCTTCCCATTGGCTAATCAGCATATCCTTATGCAAATTAACTGTCAGCCAAGATGGCGGCCAGCAGCCAGGCAGCTGGAAGCAAACATGAGGCTTGCTTTCTTCAGTAACTGCAGACTCCAACGTTCCCTGCCTGTTGCTGCCGGCCTCTGAGCTGGCAGTTTGAAACATTCTAACAAATATAGGCCCGGGATCTCAGAGCTGAAGTTATACATTGTTTCGATTACAGAACGGCAAACAAACCAGCAGCGGAAGCCTCAGAGCTAGAGCAGAGCTAAAGCTGGCCCAGAAGAAAAAAAAAAAAAAAAAGAAAAAAAGGAGCGGTTGGGAGCTTCAGTAAAAACCGCCAGCCTGAAAGCAGCCCTCAGCCCCTCACCCAGACTGGCCAGGCACCCCAGTGGGGACCCCCACCCTGAAGGGTGTGTGACCAGCTGCAAGCAGCCATCATCCCCTCATCCAGGCTGGCCAGGCACCCCAGTGGGGACCCCCACCCTGATCCAGGACACCCTTCAGGGCAAACCAGCCGGCCCCCAGGCCTCTATCCTATATAGTAAAAGGGTAATATGCATCCCAGCATTGGGATCAGCGGAGCCGAGAGGTCTCCTGGCACCAGATCAGCATGACAGGGTGCAGCACCCAAACCCCCTGATCGCCCTGTGGCTCTGTGTGTGACAGTGACAGGGTGTGGCATCCCAACCCCCTGATCGGCCCTGCTCTGTGTGTGACAGGGGGTGGCGCCCCAACCTCCCCGCCCCCCCTCCACGGGCCCTGCTCTGTCTGTGACAGGGTAGAGCCATAACCTCCCCATCGGCCCTGCCCTGAGTGTGACAGTGGTGGCACCCCAACCCCCTGATGGGCCCTGCTCTGTGGGTGACAGGGGGCGGTGCCCTAACTCCCCTATCGGCCCTACTCTGTGCGTGACGGGGGAGCTCCCCAACCCCCTGATAGGCCCTGCTCTGTGCATGAGAGGGGGGAGCTCCCCAACCCCCTGATGGGCCCTGCTCTGTGCGTGACGGGGGGGGCGGGGGGGGGCAGTGCCCCAACCCCCTGATTGGCCCTGCTCTGTGAGTGACAGGGGCAGCGCCCCAACCCCCTGATTTGCCCTGCTCTGTGCATCACAGGGGGTGGTGCCGCAACCTCCCCATTGACCCTGCCTTGAGTGTGATGGGGGCGGTGCCCCAACCCCCCAATCAGCCCTACCCTGAGCGTGACTGAGGGTGGCATCACAACCTCCCGATCCGCCCTGCTCTGTGTATGACAGGGGGCGGCGCCCCAACTCCCCAATCAGCCCTGCTCTGAGCCCGACCAGGGGCTGCACCTAGGGATTGGGCCTGCCCTCTGCCACCCGGGAGCAGGCCTAAGCCAGCAGGTCGTTATCTCCTGAGGGGTCCCAGACTGCGGGAGGGCACAGGCTGGGCTGAGGGACCCTCCCTTCCCCCCCGAGTGCACAAATTTTTGTGCACCGGGCCTCTAGTTATATATATTTTATAATTTTGACATTCTTTGAAAATGCATGCTATGTAAGATAATTAATTCTCAATTAAGGAGATTTCCATTTTTAACCAGGACAAGTAAGAATTTACTAAACCACAAAACCATGGTAAATATCAGTATAATTTTTTTTTTAAATAAAGATGATAGATATCATTAAGAGTATTTTGACTTTATCCTAAAAAGTGCAAAAAGATCTAAAGAAAATTAGCTTTCAAAATCTGATTTTAAATTCTTCACATTATGCCTTTGGGCTTTCAAGTATTTCCTCTTCCAATTATATTAAAACAACACCCTCCCCGCCAACCCTCCCCCCTCCCACACACACCCACACACACCCACACCCACGCACACACACCATTTTGTTACTTAAAAGCTTACAAATACTGAACTGAGTGGTCCATGCTACATTACATCTTTTAGCATTAGCCAATGGCACATCTCTTTTCTCCTTGTTAACCCTTAGGAGCACTAAAGAAACTCCTCCCTTCAGGCTGTTGGGAGAGACGCAGATTCTCTTTTCTGCAATACTGCCAATATTTATCACAAGATTCCCGTATCCAGACCAGGACTTCATAGAAGAGGGAGGAGGCCCCTGCCCTGCTGAGTTCAGAAAGAAATGAACATTTGCTAAGAAGCAACACTGCTCATATACCTCACAGATTTACAGTAGTATTATCAGTGTTAAGGATTTTATCTTAGAAATCAAAACACTACTACTTAAATGATGACTTAACAAAGAGCATATGGAATATATCTACTCTTAGATGGAAAGCTACATATAAAGATACTACTCTTAAGATAAAAAATTGAAAAGCTAAAAATTCAAGATATTATCCATTTCTTTCAGCATTTTTTTTTTTAATTCTCACCTGAGGATATTTTTACATTAATTTTTTTTTTTTTTTTTTAAGAAAGTGGAAGAGGGAAAGACACTGAGAAACATTGATATGAGAGAAAAAGAGTGACTGGTTGCCTCCTACAGGAGCCCAGATCAGGGCCCTGGTAGGGGAGGAGCCTGCAACTGAAGTACATGCCCTTCAATGGAATCAAACCCAGGAGGTCAATTCTCTATCCACTGAGCCAAACCGGCTTGGGCTCTTTGGGTACTTTTTACATCTCTATGTAGTAAAACACCTTGGGAGAGAAGGCATCAAGTATTTTTCATGGTTGTATCCCTTATAATTCAGTCACATCCCTAAACCTTCATTAGCTCTGTGTTTAATAATTTACATAAAATATCTAATAAATAGCTTGTCTTACCTTTTGCATACACATGTCAGCTATTATAGACAGAGGTATTGTAAGGCTTAGTGCAAGTGTGCCTATCAATGATGAGGTAAGAAAGCAGCCCCTAAAAAGGAAAAAACAAAACATACATTTCCATATTAAAAAAGTAAAAGGACCAAAGAAAAACAATGATCAATGTCTACCTACCCTAAAATATAGATGTGAGAGATCAAAAGCAAAAATGAAAGCTCAGGATGGACTGAGACATAATAAATAACAGAGTTACTAAGATAATTCCTAAGGTTTATCTTCAAATATTAAAAATCCAAATATGTAAGTATAAATATTTTGAGGTATTTTATGCTATTTTCAAGATCTGCTTACAGACATTGTTCAAGTTTAAATGCATAACTTAAATTTCCTTAACATTTTTTACAAAACTGTCAAAAGAGTTGTGATAGTCCGACTGGTGTGGCTCAGTGGTTGAGCATTGACCTACGGTCACAGTTCAATTACTGGTCAGGGCACATGCCTGGGTTGTGGGCTCAATCCCCAGTGGGGGATGTGCAGGAGGCAGACAATCAATGATTCTCTTTCATCATTGATGTTTCTATCCCTCTCTCCCTCTCTGTTCCTCACTGCAATCAATAAAAATATATATATATTTTAAAAAGAGTTGTGATAATGATACTTAGCTAACAAAGCAGGCAGCTTTATTAAAACTGTAATACCTTACAACACAGACTTTAAGAAAGTGATAAGCCAACATGTGCGTCTGTCATCAAACAAAAAATATCTCACCCTCATGAGAACTAAGTCTTTAGATGTGTACTGCTCTTCTGGTTTGGTTCAGCATTAAAAAGAAAAAAAACTGAATATTTTTAAAGGACTATTTCCTTGTTGTTTCCCACTTGTCTAGCAATTGTCCTAACCAAAACCTGTATTATTTTCACCTTGAACTATCAATTATTTTATTTTTACCTTAAACTATTAATATTGGTATCAAATTTTAAAAGATCAATTTGCATATAATTTTGTTTAGTTGAAGAAAAAAAGAAACCATTATACCAAAAAGGCGAGCCATTTATAACAACTAAAAATTTGGGTATATAAGAAAATAATGAATTATAGGCCAAGATAAAACCATAATAATGTATATCATTAGGACTATAGACCCATGGAAGTTACAGGCAAGCAAGTTCTAGCTCGTATAGGTTAGAATTTATAATGCTGTCTTGTTATAAAAGAGGCTATCTCTTAAAAGTGTCATTTGAAATATTCAACAGAGGCTGGACAATTCGTTCTTACTGCTGCAATAAAGAGAACTCAAGTACTAGTGGTTTCGACTACTCATAAGCTGCTCTATGAAATGAGGGTTTAGGGATTAAATGTATATATTTTTTATGTAGCATATGTTCTTAGAGATTTATAATGCTAAGTACAATCATAAAAAGTCTGATAGGCTTGCTATGGTTATTTTGAGTTACCAACACCTAGAATTTAGGGATATGTTTGTTTCATTACTTATTTACTTTACTGCTACTGAGTTTTTACTGTAAGTACTCATAAACATTTGAATATAGAGGTGTATCTGAAAAATAAACCTTGAGATCCTGAAAAATCCATCCTCATCCTAGGTAAGGATAAATATAGCTTTAATCATAATGTATGAATTTCAGTGTCCAGTTTAACTATTCAATAATAAACACTCACAAATACACAGTAGGGGATAGAAATTGTGTTCCCTCTATGAAGAATGATTTTGCAATTCTGTATCAAAATTTAAAGTCTATATGTTTGCCTCAGTCTTTTCCACTTAGAGGCATTTATCCTATAGAATGCTAACATATATATGCAAAGATACATATAAGAATATTCAATGCTGTATTATTCAAAAGCAAAAGACTGCAAACTGAAAATGTCTCTCCATGAGGAACTGGTAAAACATGTTCTTTCCATTACATAACAAAATGGATTGGAATAAAGTATTTTAAAATACAGCCTTTAAAAAAATGAACCTAAGTGCTGTTATGTGAAGATTGAAAGACAATTTGTGAAAAAAAGTAAAGTATAGAACAATATCCACAGTATGCTCCCATTTGTGTGTTGAAGATAAAACAAATTGAGGGGAAAATTAAGAGAATAAAACATAATTTTGTAAGTATAGAAAATATTATAGAAGGTTTAGATGTTAATAGTGGTTGCCTTTGAGAAAAAGGAATAGGTATTTGGGGTAGAAGGGAGATTTCCTTTTTGATTGTGAACGCTTTTGTACACTCTTTTAATTTTTAAAAGTTAAATAAAAAAGAATATTGTAAAACATGCTATTTATTATTTCTTTAAATATAAAATTTTCCAAGAAAGCAAACTATAAAATCTCCCTTAATGGAAAGATTACATATCACAACTCATATTTTATTGTCCCCAAAGCCTACATTAAATTCTGCTAAACATAATGAAAATCTTTTGCATATGTTTATTATCTAAAAGAGTTCAATAACGAATGAGCATTTTAATATCGATAGGTGGCACAGTCCATGTTTACTATGAGTCTCAATGTAATAATCAAGAAATAAGGACCAAACTAAACCTTTATTTAGTCTCATATCCAAAGAAAAACTTAATTATTTCTTTCAGATATGTAAAAATGCTCTGCTTTGGAATTTCCCAATTTAAACTAAACTTACGAAACCAGAAAATATGAACTTGTATTAAAAATACAATGAATACATAATTATTTAAAGCATATGGTTCATTAGTTTGAACCATATGAAACTGCAGTCAAAAATGGCTGAAGATCAAGAATTCTTTATGATCCTACTAAGTTAAATCAAAACACAACCAGTAAATAGTTCTATCTGCTCAGAACTAAGAGTGAAGAGAGACAAGAGAAATGATAGAACAAAAGAAGTGATAAGATAACAAGAGTGATATGATATATTTTAATGTATAAGATAAAGTATGTAACTATTTTAGGTTAAAAAAAGTGAGCATATAAAATGCATATAAAAAAAGATGGAAAAATAAATAAGTGGATTCTGAGATAAGAGTTTTAGATTAGCAAAGAAATTTAAGATGGGTACATAAATTACTACAATACAAAGCAAATCTTTAAGTACTACATGAAAGAGAGTGAGTGCTGAGGATATCAAGAAAGTAAGAGCTATTCCCTTATCTAGGGAAGAGGAAGAAGTATAGGCAGAGCATAAAGAAAGACTTCTTACTAAAGGCTATTTTTGTCGCAGCCTTTTTCAAGGGAATCTAGTCAGCAA
Organism: Myotis yumanensis; assembly: GCF_028538775.1. Lineage (NCBI taxonomy): Eukaryota > Metazoa > Chordata > Mammalia > Chiroptera > Vespertilionidae > Myotis > Myotis yumanensis. Next base: position 79,435,695 of record NW_027223759.1, read on the forward strand.
TCTTAAATGCCATACAATAAAAATTCATTTAGTAGTTTAAGTACAATTTGTGTTTCTTTTTCAGTTCTTATTAGGTGGAAGTAGGACTAAGTATCAAGCTCTATATTTGAAAGGTTTCTTAAACTCCATACATGATATTGTCTTCCAACTATTTTAGGATTATTATTAAATATCAACATATTTGATATTATAACATTTCAAAGTATGTTAACATGTCTAGTCAGAGTTTAGGGCTTACATATGTGACTCACCCACATGAAAATTCCTGAGAATAAACAAAACAAAAGAGACAAAGTCTCTAAAATAAGCAAAGGCTCTTAGACAAGCAAAATCCTCAGAGTCTCACTAAGAACTCATGTCATTAATATGTAGGAAATACATCTTGTAAGTTAGGATGAACATTAGATGCCACTTTTCATTTGTATAACACTACCTCAAAAAAACACTACAAATTTAGGTCATTCATATTCGTTCATTCAATATTTACTGAGCTCCTTTTATGTGCAAAACATTACTCTATATGATGGATAATTAGAAATTTAAAAAATAACAAAACACAAAGCTCCCGCTATAATGGAGTTACTGTATTAAATTGTTAAGTGTGAGGTGAGAAGGTGCACAGCAAGGGCCATCAGAAGACCAAAAAAAACATAAATGCTTAAACTATCCAAAAGTCCATAAACTGATAACTAATAAATCAGAGGTAATAAACAGTACATACCACAACCACAGGAACTCTGAGAGAACTGTTCCAATAAGGCCATTAATGATAATGCACATTAATACTACTTTATTGGGAAATTCAAAGTCCTCAAATCCAGTATAATGAAGTAAAAAGAAACCTGGCCATAAGAGCAGCAGATTAAACAGTCCTACAAAACCTAAACATGTGTAAAGAGACAAATGTTAGTTTCTCTGATTTATTTAAATTTTCCAAACTTATAACTCTATACTTATAAAACTGATCTTATACAAAGGGCTCCAATAGATTTCCTTAACTGGAACTTGTTTCTTTGTTTTTAAGCCAGTCCTGTGGATAACTCAACACCAGGAAAAACTGTATCAAGCAACTGGTGACCACTGAGTCTTCAAGGTTCAAATGCCCACAGTGCATGGACCAACTTCTACAGAATATACCACTTAAAACAATTCAAAAAGAAGGGTTAACTTTAGCTACTAATAATTACAGCGTGAGGCAAAAGTAGGTTTTCAGTCAGGAGTATGCAAAACAGAGCTTATTCTTGTAGTACTACTTATTGGTTTCCATACAAGCAAATGTAAACCTACCTTTGCCATACCCTGTATTATTTTGGAAGTTAAAAGAATAACTGGTGTGTGTTTGTATATTTACCCTAAATTAAGTATAAGGAAATGCACGGTTTGTTCTCTAATTCAACTCATAGTTATATTTAAAGCTCCTGTGCTATACTAGGAATAATGGAAGAAGGGTCCAAAAAAGGATAAAATTCTTGGTTCCTGTCTTCCCAAAGCTCATTAGCTAGTTGGTGAGATAACACATGTATGCAAATACCTATTCAATGTATGAGCACAGACTACTTATAAGGAAGGCTGCAATGCTCAATGGTTAGAGTATGAGCAGAGTCTGATTGCCCTGGGTTTTGATCCCAACTCTATTATTCACTAGTGGTGTAAACCTGAGGCAAGAGAAGAACCTCTTTTAAGCCTGTTTTCTAGTCTGTAAGTGTAAAGCAATATTTACTTAGGTTATTGGAAAGATTAGATAAAACATAAAATATAGAACAGTACCTAGCAAAGAGTAAACAGTTAATAAAGGCTAGCTATTATTATTATAAAAATTAAAGTTTACATATGACTATATACATGCAAATAGTATATAGTGATGACTACAAAGAAAAATTATTATAATTTTTATTGCACTTTCTATACAGTTTAGCATCAAGGATCCACTATGAAATCCATAAGGTAACAATAAGAGCTTTCATTTAAAAAGTTAAATTACAGTAGATACATATTTTAGATTGGCTGCTAAACAATAAACTAGAACTTAGGCTGCCCAGTTAAATAGAAACAAGACTGGAGCACCCGATGCTAAAATCTTACAGTCTTCTTTCTGTCTTCTCTACAGAACTGTCTTGGACATTAAACAAGTCTGCTTTTCCCAGGAAATTCCCATCCCTGCCTACACCACACCCTTTGCAGCCAATGACTGCACTCACTCACAAGGCCGACCCCTGTGGCTGAAATCCTAAGGGCTCAAGGCCAGGACATCTCCAAGGAGTGCCTAGACATTACCCGCTGCCTCCCACATCTGCTTCTCCATTCTGCTTCTCTCACTCCCTTGCCAGTTCTTCCTGCAGAGGACCCCCTCAATAAATAACCCACACTAAAGCCCTGTCTCCTACTTTGCATCTAGGAAACTCAATTTAAGACATCTAGTGATAAAAAATAAAATAAAACGATACACATACAGAAGGGACTAGTGATCCAAGAGGCTTGCATAACATTAAAAAGTTGTCATTAAAATTCCAAAATTTGGAATTATCAAGAACCAAATCTATTTTCTGGTCCCTGAACTATCAAGTCTATGAAATCCCACATTAATTAACAATATCTGGACCTACAAATCATTTCCTCTATTCTCCAGACCCTCAAGAATTTGGCCTACATACCTTACCGTTCTACCTAAAGTGAAGGCTTCAGCACAATCACAAAGATCTACTCACTGTTCCCTGCCATGCTCTCACTTCCCTAAGGCACCCTCCACATTCCACCCATAACTTCTTTTATAAGCCCATCTATTCTAAAACTCAGGTCAAATCAATATTTTCCGTATCACATCACATGAAGAAGACCAACTATGCGTATTCTATTAAATTAAGCAATGTTTCTTGAAAACTGCCAATCTTAAAAAAAAATAGCATTTTACGCCATTACAGATAGAATTTTCTATAGCTCTAAAATAAGATGACTAAAATGATCTTCATATTTAATGTATATTTATTGAATTCTATACTTAAAAGGAACTTGAGTGATCACTCAGTTTGGTGGCTTCTCAAGCCTTTTATTTTTTGTCAATCTTTAGGTAAAGATATTCAAACTGCTTTTAGCATCAACATCTGTTCTACAACTTAAATGATAATGCAATAAGCCTAACAAAGCAATGCTGTTCCAGCTGAAACAGACCTCACATACAACTCTACAGCCTACCAACCTTCCCAAGATCCTTTGTAAATCAGCTTGGAAGCTACCCATCAGTCCAATTTCCTCATTTTTCAGATAAGCATGAGATAAATGAAGTTAAAACAGCTATATATTCCAGGTCTCCTGATTCCCTGTAAGCTGTACTTTGAACCCTCATCACCAGGCTTTTTTATCTATTGGGTTTTATGGTATCTTTTGAAAGATATCCACAGATAGTCTACAGGTAACACAAGTTTTTACTGAGCTGATTTTTGACAAAAGATAATTTATAAATCATATCAGGTATTTTATTTCCCAAAATTAAAAGCAGACGCCAGAAACTATCATTGGGTAATTTGAAAAATATATGTCATAAAAGAGTCCGACTCTTAAAGATAAAATGCAAATAGAAAAACCTTAAATGGCCCACAATTTTTAATGAAAATAAGTACAGAGACCAGAACAGTATTATACATATCTTTTGGGGCCAGTTTCCCCAATCCTATGCTTCCAATAACTCAAAAATGGCAATATGTATAATACAACAAGTATACTCTCACTTGCTTATAATAGCACTAGAGGCCTGGTGAATTCATGCAAGGGTGGGGCCAATCTGGGCCATCTTGCCCAATACCCGAGGGTGGTTGGCCGGCCAGGGAGGGACCGTGAGAGGGCTCCAGGGTGTCTGGCCCCGTCTCGCCCAGTCCTGATCGGCCGGACCCCAGGAGCAAGCTAACCTACCAATCGGAGCATCTGCCCCCTGCTGGTCAGTGCTCATCATAGCGACCAGTTGAATGGTCGACACTTAGCATATTAGGCTTTTATATAGAGAGATGATTCTGTCATATCAATGAGAAAACTATCTGATTCATAGGCTGAAGACATTAATGCAAAACCTGTCAGAGGGGGGTAATATTCTCATAGGGTTGTTCAGAGAATTAAAGAGCTAATATGGATAGGGGCTTAGAATAATGCTTGTTACTTGGTACATACTCAATGAATGTTTACTATGACTATTTTTTTTAAAGGCGTTAAAAGGAATTTTTTTCTTTACCTCACTTTGAGGAAAGGAGCAATCCCCCATAGGTACACAACTATGCAGGACAAGGTAAGAGAAAAACATTGAAATTGGACTTCATAATCTTTAAAATCTGATAGACCTCCAGACCCCCCAGAATTTGGCCTACATACCTTCCTATTCTTCCCTAAAGTGATAATTCAGAGTAAATTGCCTCACAAATTAAACATATTCTTACCAAAGAACATCGGAATATCCAACTTATCTTCTCTGTCTACTTTTCTCTTAATCATAACAATATAGACAGCATAGAGCATGGCTCCAGCAAGAGACCAAATGGAACCTGTAAAGATCCACATAATGATTTAAAGCATTTGTTCATTAACTCATTCAACACACACTTATTTAAAATCTAACAATGTGTTGGATCCTATTTCAAGAAATGAGTGTGCAAATGTGAAAAGATAAAGTACAGCCCACCCTATCTTTATCCTCCAGGAGTATAGGAAAGAGTTTAAAGTGTAAACAAATAAATGCAAAACATTCACCTCAATGATCTAACCAAACACACATATTATAATACTGAAATTCATATAAGAAACACTTTGTTTTTAAATTTTGAAATGCACACTTTCTATTTCCCCTCCATAAACAATTTTGCCACCTAACATGGTCCAACTTTAGCAATGCTTCTTCCCCTATCACTTGTCACTTTTATTTTTCCATTGCTTTTTAGGAGAGTGGAAGGGAGGGGGGAGTGACAGAGAGAAACATTGATGTGAGAGAGACACATTGATCGGTTGCCTCCTGCACGCACCCCGACTAGAACTGGGATTCGAGCCTGCAACCAAGATATGTGCCTTTGACCAGAATCGAATCCACAACCCTTCAGTCCACAGGCCAATGCTCTATCCCCTGAACCAAACTGGGTAGGGCACATAGGTCATTTTTAATATATATTCCACTACCATCTTTAAGGCCCTGTTAAAGTCCTATCTCTGCCACAAAGCATCCTCTCTCCTCTGGTGAATTTCCATCCTACCTGTCTTCTACTTAGGGCAATTTAATGCTTACTGTAGTTAAATGTGATATAATTTTATTCTCTAGTGGCTTCACTTTGCAAATCTTTTTTTTAAAATATATTTTATTGATTTTTTACAGAGAGGAAGGGAGAGAGATAGAGAGTTAGAAACATCGATGAGAGAGAAACATCGATCAGCTGCCTCCTGCACATCTCCTACCGGGGATGTGCCCGCAACCCAGGTACATGCCCTTGACCGGAATCGAACCTGGGACCTTTCAGTCTGCAGGCCGACGCTCTATCCACTGAGCCAAAACGGTTTCGGCCACTTTGCAAATCTTAGCTGCTGATTACAATCAAGAATTCCTTGAAAACTGCAAACACTTAATTTATACTTTTTACTGTCCCAAAATACCTACCATAATGCAGGGCTCACTGTATATACATAATAAATATTGATCCACTTTAATGTAGTAACTCATTCTCAAAACATGCAAGTAAAACTTTAAAAATAGCTAAATAATATGCTATCTGCCAAGTGACCATATTCAATACTTTAATCAATTATCCAAAAGTCCAATGTTTTATTAAATCTGCTTATTTTCAACTTTTTTAAATAGCAATGGGAAAGCCTGTCAACAAAATCTCACACACACAACAAATACATATATTGTTTCTCCTACAAAACTATTTTGGATGGGAAAAAGGTACAATTCAAGACACAACTCACTGGATAGTATCCAGAAATAGTTTAGAAATATTACTCTATTCAATAAACTTCAAATATCTACAGTACCCAGAGGAGAACCATTAGGCTGGGTTCTGATTAACTTTGTTTTGTAAATCTAAATAATGGATCAAAAGCAAGGGAAAAAACTGGCAGACACCACCTTAAGATTAACATCATTAATCACATCAACAGCATGTGTCTTCTGATATAATACCCTGATCAGAACATAATACCGCTTCCATGGTATTCTTTCCAAAAAGGTACAACATAAATTTAACCATATGGAAATATCAAACAAATGCAAATTGAGGGACATTCTACAAAACCAAAGGACAGTAACCTTCAAAAGTGTTAAGGTTACGAAAGACAAAAAGAAGACTGAGGGGTAGTTCCAGATTGAAGGATACAAAAGAGACATGACAAGTAAATGCAACAAGTGATCCTGGATCAGAAAAAGAACATTAGTGAAAAAATGGTGAAGCTGGAAAAGGACTATACAGACTAGATAATATAATTCTAATCAATGTTAACTCCTGATTTTTAGAACTATATTTTGTAGCTATCTATGAATGTAGTTAACAGAGAATCTGGATGCAGGCTACATGAGAATCCTATGAAATATTTTTGAATGTTTTTAACATTCTCTCTAAAAAAAAGTTTTTTTTAAAAAGCCCCGGTTAGTTCCCATACTCTGTGTGGGCATGATGATGCTATGCACAAAATTTTCTCGTATACTTTAACAGAAACTTACCTATCGTATTTCTTCCAGCAGATTTTTCAGACCCCGACAGGTTTACCAGCACAACACCTCCAATGCTATGAGAATAACAGTTGTTACTGATGAGCAAAATAATAAATCCCTTAAAAGGACTAAGCATAAAGTTGAAAATTTTTATAAATGATCAAGACTAATTTTGGGGTAAAACTGTCAAATAATTTGTGATTTAATTAATATCAAATAATTTTTTAAATTCTTACCCGAGGATATATTTATTGATTTGAGAGAGAGAAACATTGACGTGAGAAGGAAACATAGATGGACTGCCTCCCAGGGACCAAACCTGCAACCTAGACATGTGCCCTGACCAGGAACTGAACTCACAACCTTTTGGTCTACGGGACAATGCTCCAACCAAATGAGCCAGCAGTCAGGGCAATATCTAGTATAAGAGCTATAGTATTAGCTAATTTAATCCACACAAAATGTACAGTATTACCTTATAGGAAGGCGTTATTGTTATTACCATTCCCATTTTACACATGAGAAAACTAAGCACAAAGAAAGGAAGTATTGACCAAAATCACATAGCTGAGATCTAGGAAGTTCTTCTAGAGTCTAAGGGAAGTGCCCAGGGACACAGAGCAGAGCTGTGATTCAAACCTAACTCTGATAGCTAATACCAATCTCTCCATTAAATCATTCTGCTACTTTCTCTGATTTTTCATTTTCTCTCACAAAAACAATAGCTTAATCAAATCAACACATCTTTTTTGAGTACTGTCGGTGAGCAAAGCCCTATCTAGGCCTTTGGTGGCACAAAGGTTTTAACCTTCAAGGGCTTACAACCTCATAGAGAAGACAAGACAAAAATACACAAAGTTAAATAAAAATAAAAGGTTGAAACACAGTTATTGACAATATTGATGCTACCCAATAATATAAAAATGCCAAATAAAAAAATAAATGAAAGATTGAGGCTGAGGCAATCAGAGAAGATTGCATGTTAGATTTCTAGAAGTGGGAGAAATAAAGACCAAAACCCAAATAAAAGGGGGAACTTGTTTTAAGAAAATGGAAATTTTGAAGATTATAAGCATTAAGTTGTCACATTAACTTAAATGTGAACATCAGTACAATACTTAGTTCGCAGTCACATGAATGGCAACCAACATGCCTTAGGTCAAGGGTGGGCAACCCCTGGCACAAGTGCCAAACATGGCACACCAGTAACTTTTGCTGGCACGTGAAACCCTCTCTTATAATCTTCCATTTACAATTTTTTTCTTAATATCGACTTTTTTATTTTTCAGATAAATTCAGTGTAGGTGCATCTTAGATAAATAATTTTACATAACAAGTTATCTTAAAGACCATAGATATGGATTGACGAGCAAGGGGAAGAGTAATTTCTATGCCTCTGCTTTAACTCTCCCTGCCTTCCTAGATCCGACCAGTGTTTTGGTTTCATCCACATACGCTTGTGAATCTTTGTTCTCAGTGATGAATTTTGTTAAGTCTCATAATAGGAGTAGCCTGAGGGATGAAAGTAGTAGCTCGTGCATATCTCTGAAGGTCATGAAATATAAACCTGATGTAAAATCTCTGTCATCAGTGATGCAGCAGCAAAAGTGCCCCTGATAATATCAAACAGAGTCATAAAGTTTTCTGTTGGACTATCAGTGTACATGTATACATTAAAAAATAAATGTATTTTTCATCATCATATACTGTGTTTTTGTCGCTCGAATGAATTTTATTATTTCTTCAAGGTTCTTCACATACATACACCTTAAGAGATACCAAGTAGGTGTAACATGTTCTCAAAAAAATTAGGGTTGGCATGCAGAAGAATTTTGAGTCAGAGATTTTGCTGGTTTTGGCACGCACTCACAAAAAGGTTGCCTACCCCTGCCTTAGGTCCTTCCCTCAGGTTACCCTCCCCAGGGAGGTTTAGAAAACTAGTCTAGGATAAGACACACAGCTGAGTAGCATAATTTCCATTTAAAACTTTCTACTATCCTCATCTTTCTTTGCTTATACAGTACACTGTAACATAAAGTGTCCTCTCTCACAACCAGAAAAATTTTATACATCATATTTTTAAACAGAATAAATAAGCTATTACACTACATTCTTACCTTAAAATTACAGCTAATAATTTAGAAAGAGTAAATCTATCTCCACTGTTACTTGGAAATACTGCAGCAAGGATTAAGGTAAAAAGTCCTATGGAGAGAAAAAGATGAAAAAAGACACATTGGCTTAAATTCTGTCAAAATTATTTACTATCAATTTAATAATTTTTAAACTAATTTTTGTCATTTTTTAAATAACTAAGCATAAGCCTGGTCGGCATGGCTCAGTGGTTGAGTCTTGACCTATGAACTAGGAGGTCACAGTTCAATTCCCGGTCAGGGATCAATCCCCAGTGTGGAGCATGCAGGAGGCAACCAATCAATGATTCTCTCATCATTGATGTTTCTACCTCTCTCTCCCTCTCCCTTCCTCTCTTCAAAAAAGAAAAAAAAAAAAAAAAAAGAACTAAAAATAAGACTGCAGTTACCTACGCTGAAATGTTCATATACAAAAACAGACTTTAGGCCTAGCCAATTTGGCTCAGTAGATAGAGCATTGGCCTGCGGACTGAAGGGTCCCAGGTTCGATTCCAGTCAAGGGCATGTACCTCAGTTGCAGACTTGATCTCCAGTCCTGGTCGGGGCGCATGTGGGAGACAACCAATCAATGTTTCTCTCTGTCTGTCTCTCCTTCTCCCTTACACACTCTCTAAAAAATCAATGGAAAAATACCCTTGGGTGAGGATTGACTACAACCAAACTAATACACAAAAAACCAGCCTTTAAACTAAGCCATGTTTATTTCAACAATACAGATCAAATATAGTCCTTTTTTAAAAACTAACAAAAGAGTTAAACTGAGCATTCAGAATAATATTCTGACATCATCATAATCAAACTTGTATGTTAAAGTTATTTTTACAGCTTCAAAACACTTGTTATCTTCTAGATTTGGAAGGTGATTCAATTTTAAAAATAAAAACACCTTTCATAGGGCAAATTATAGTTCTAAGATAAGCAATTACATTTAGCCAAAGGATCTAGAAAAAGATCTTTGGAAAGAATATGTGAAAGATAGGGCAACTAGAATACAAAGAGCCAGCATATCGGTATACAAAATACTGTAAAGTATTTGTTAGAAATATAAATAGCACAAGGCTATGGCATAAAACTATAAAGATTAAGAAATAGTTACAATACACTAATGTAATGAGAACAAATGACATAACTTATAACAAGATAAAAATGTGTGTATAATACACATATTACATATATATTAGAAATATATCTTGATTCATAATGCAGATTTTAAAGATACATTTCTTACCAGAAGTTGAGGACAAAATGTTAACAATGGCAACTTGTGTGTCTGAAAGTGCTTCTTGATATGACAAATTTGCCAAAAACCACTAAAGAAATAGAAAACAAAGTGAAACCTAATGAATGGCGTGTTTATACTTGCCATTACAATATGATTGCCCCCCTTTTTTTTCTCCCCCTAAACATGAACATGAGAGGTTTTAAAATCTGGTTTGTATTGAAAAATCACAGGCCCGAAAAGAGGACAAGTATAATCAGACCTAAAATAATTTCCCTTCAAAAATTAATAACAGTTGGTTAAAAATTATTGTTCAGGTCTTTTTTAAAAATGAGGATAAAATTTAATATCAAATCAACTTTAAAATTTTCTTTATCCAAGCACTGCTAGCACTCTATTAAGTTTATATAAATCAAATTTAAGTTGGGGAAAATTCTCAAACATTAAAATATGTACAAACAAGCATAGCATGCTGAGAAATGAACAAGATGATGCCTATGGAGATGGATGAAACTAGCTAGCTAGATTCCTAGATAAAATGCTATATTCAGTTCGGAAATTTAAAAATGTCCAAGAAAATGGTGAATGTATTAGCTAATTGTGATTGTTTTTCTGATTCTCAGTTTGAAAACACAATACAGAGTTCTCACAACTTTAGATATAATAAAGGAAGTTTTCCAGCTCTGAGAATTTTTTTTTTCTTCTTTCTTCCCTTTTACTCATCTAGGCTAAGATATTCTTATATTCCCAACCCTGTGCCTACTTTCATTTAGAGAATAAGAAATGAAACCTCTTTTGATGAAGCCTGGTATGTGTGTGTATCGAAAGTTCATTTATTCTCACTGCCATCAGATATTCTGATGCATATTACCACAACTCATCCATTTTCCTGTTAATGGACACTTTTTGACTATTTCAAACAATGCTGCTATGAACATTCTAGTGTATAACTACTGAGGCATATATACATGAGTGTCACTAACATATACACTAAGAAGCAGATTGTTCAGTCAAAGATAATTAACTATTTGTCCGTTTTTGGCATCACTGTTAAACACTGACTGGAGGGACATCTCCTAATGTGTCTCGGAACTTCTGTGAGCAGTATAATTATTAGCAGTTACATTTCATTTCTAGCATAGACAGACACATGCTTCCAGAGCACTGCTAAAAGGTAGCAAGCAGATAGCTGAGAGTGTAGTAGTCTCCATTTCAGTGTAAACTGTACCAAAAGGCTAAAGCCAGGATAAAACTATGGCGAAGTTATTCTGATTCCCTCTGCAGTCCTCTGACCTGCCTAGATCAGAGACTTTAAACCAGTATGCCACAATAATTTTAAAACACACAATACCTAACTAGATAATTTCACTTGACTATCTAAATAAAAAATGAAGTAGCAATTGGTGAGATGGGCAATATCAAACTTATATGATAACAGAAGCCACAATTTACTTGTAGTTGAAGTGCTAGAAAAAGGGCAAAAGATTATGCCCTTCATTATCTTTTGGAGATTTTCTGCAAGGATAATGCTCATTGGGTGATAATTAGCTTTCTTGACCCACTTTCCTTATCACTTTAATACTTTAAATATTGTGCTCATTTTCCAAACAATCTCACTAGTCTCTGCTAATGCAAGATGAAGAAATAAAAACAGAACACTTAGATGGCAGGCATTCAAAGATTATCACAACTTATCAGAAAAACAATCCCAGAAAGACTTTCCCATTCTCCACCTCTCTCTCAAAACTCCAAGCCACAGAATACCATAAAAGGTATTCTTGGTAAAGTCTATATGACCTAAGTTTTATTTTACAGAAAAAGAATTAAAACACCATAAGTCATAATGAGACAAAAGATATTAAAGGAGGACTGGCAAATACAGTAATCTTTAACTCCTTTTGAGCTGCACTGTCCAATACATTAGCCTAGTGATTTTCAACTGGTGTCCTGTAGGAATTTTTAAAACGTACAATACCTGACTATTTAGTCAGAGGTACTGACCTCTTTTCCCTTATATTGTCAAATAAAAATTTAAAACAAATGACAACAGCCAACACAACAATAACTGCCTGGTGTGAATGAATCAAAATTATACCTACATTTTTGTTCAGATAGGCAAAAAATATATTTTTTGGTATGCCACAGAATTTTAGTAATTAGTTTATGTGCAACATGAGATGAAAAAGGTAGAAAATCGCTGTATTACCCAATAGCCACATTTGGCTACTGAGCAACTAAACTATGTCTAATCTAAATTGAAATGTTAAGAAATTGAAATTGAGAGGAATGGCAGCATGAGAGATCCCCTTGGCCTTTTCCCTTGAAGTTTCAACAGTTTGAACAGCTATAACTCAACAAAGGATTCCCTCCTCAGTGTACAAACACACCTTAGAGATCTACACATTGAAAGATCTAAAGGTGGGCAAGTGGGAGCGAACCCGGGAGGCAAGAAGAAAGAAAAGCTGAGACAAGCCAGGGACATAGCCCTACAGTCTGAGCTCATGATGGGGCTCAGCTTAGAGAGGGGAGGAATCAGGTTGTGGCTGGCAAGACCATCAGCTGGAAGAAGCAAAGAGATTTAGTGGGCATTCTTGCAGGAGTGGGCAGTACGAGCAGTGGCTGAGCCCAGAGACCTGGGCAATAACACAGCATCTTGTGCAGGTTGCAGAGCACATTATCTACAAAGCCGAGAACTGGTACTACAGATTCACTTTTTTTCCCTGAGCAAAATGTACACTATGTGACCAGTCCTGGGGTCAGGGCACAGGGAGGACCCCATGGAGGTCCAAGGATGCTATTACCTGGAGGACAAAACAACAAAGAAGCCAGCCAGGTTAACCCAGCCCACCCTAACACCCACACATCATTGCTACATTGACGCAGCATCTGACTGTGGGGGATAGCATTGGGATTTCACGGATTTGGAGCCCCATTGTCTACCACATTCCCCTGTGGGGTTGGTCCACTGGAACCTGGAAACACTATCACAGGGAAGGAAACCACATACTCAGGGACCACCACCCCATGGAGATTTGAATAGCCAGAGAAGTGCAAGAGAGCTAAAAAGCTTCTGATTCATCACTGCCTACTGCAAAATAACAGAAAGATCTCTTCATATTAACCTTCTAGATCAGCCGTGGGCAAACTACAGCCCACGGGCCGGATCTGGCCCGTTTGAAATGAATAAAACTAAAAAAAAAAAAAAAGACCGTACCCTTTTATGTAATGATGTTTACTTTGAATTTATATTAGTTCACACAAACACTCCATCCATGCTTTTGTTCCGGCCCTCCGGTCCAGTTTAAGAACCCATTGTGGCCCTCGAGTCAAAAAGTTTGCCCACCCCTGTTCTAGATAAATGCCACTCATATACTGATGCATAGACAGAGAAGGAATCCATCAAATACCATGAATAACCAAGGTAGCGAGACAGCTCAGAAAGAAAATAAAAAATATCCAGAAAACAAACTTAAAAACATGGAAATATGTGATCTAAACAACATTCAAGAACTCTAAATGGCAGTTCTGAGAAAACTCAACAGAGTTTAGCTCAGTGGATGGAGCATCAGACTGTGGACTGAAGGGTCCCGGGTTCAATTCAGGTTGCAGGCTCGATCCCCAGTGGGGGGTATGCAGGAGGCGGCTGATCGGTGATTCTCTCTCATCACTGATGTTTCTATCTCTCTCTCCCTCGCCCTGCCTCTCTGAAATCAATAAAAATATTTAACAAGTAATATAAATAAATAAAACAAGATTCAAGAAAATATAGACAGGCAATTTAATGAGCTCAGAAAACAAATCAACAAACAAAGCAGTACTTTACTAAAGAGATTGAAACTGTTGAAAAGAACCAAACAAATTCTGGAGGTAGAGAACTGGATAAAAGAGACTGAGGATGAACTAGCGAACATAGGAAACAGCAGCTGGAGGAAAGGATTAGTGATATTGAAGATAGAAATCTAGAAATAATGCAGAGGGAAGAAGAGACTTGAGCATAAAAAAAATGAAAGAACTCTATTAGAACTCTCTGATTCCATCAGAAAGAACAATATGAGAACAGGCATACCACAAGAAGAAGAGAGGGAGAAAAGAATAGAGAGGCTATTCTAACAAATAGTTGATGAGAACTTACCAAACCTATGAAAAGAACTAGATCCTCCAATCCAAGAAGCAAACCGAACACCTAATTACTTCAATCCAAAAAGGATTATCATATTAGACACATCATATTAAAATTGTCAAGAATTAATGACAATGAAAGAATTCTCAAGGCAGCCAGGGAAAGTAAGAAAGTAACCTATAAAGGAAAGCCCATTAGGTTAGCATTGGACTTGTCAGCAGAAACTCTGTAAGCTAGAAGAAAGTGGAACCAAAATTCAAACTACTGAAAGAAAGAAATTACCAACCAAAAATAATATATCCAACAAAGTTATCCTTTAGCTATAAAGGAGAAATAAAGACTTCTTCAGACATACAGAAGTTAAGAAAATTTATCACCAGAAGACCTGCAATGCAGGAAATACTCAAGGGTCTTATTCTACCTGAAACAAAGAACAAAAAGTCACAAAACTATGAGAAAGATCACCAACAAACTTGCAGCATATACAGGGATATTCTGGGACAACAAAAACATAAAAGGGCAGCAGTGAAAGATCATAAACTTAATGATAACCACACACACAACACACACAAAAACTGAGACCTATAGCTTAAAGAAAGAGGAAAGAAGTATGGAATAACACCAAACAAAAAGAATAGACAGAAACACAAAGAAAAAGAACCAATGGGGGCACAGAGCTACCAGAAAACAAAAGATAAAATGGCTATAGGGGATCCTCATCCTATATAATAAAAGCCTAATATGCAAATTATTCCCTTGGGCAATGGTTCAACCGGGAGTTTGACTAGGTCCTAGTCACAAGGAGATCAGGAGTTTGACCACTCGCTATGATGTATGCTGACCACCAGGGGGAGGCACAGAACATGGCAGATGTCAGCACTGGCAGCAGGCAGCAATGGAGGTGCTGCTGGCCCCAATGGGCACCGACAAGAGCAGGACTGCGGCGGGATGGTGGAGTAGGTGAGCAGGTGGCACCAGGCCAAGGCGGGTATGAGCAGGGGCCTGATCGCCCTATCTATTGCCCCGAAGACAGCGACCAGCAGAGGTGCAGGGGACGGGGCCACTGCCCAGCTCCCAGGCTCTGAGAGAGAAAGGGCAAATAGCAATATTAAAATATTCCTTCTAATTATTTCCCTTTCAATGTGCATGAATCCGTGCACAGGGCCACTAGTACATCAATAATTACCCTAAATTTAAATGGACTGAATTCACCAAAAAGAGATACTGAGTAGGAGATTGGATCACAAAGTAAAACCCAACCACATGGTACCTTCAGAAGACATATCCAAGTTGCAAAGACAAAGTTACTTTTACTCAAAGTAAAAGGGTGGAAAATGATTCTCCAAGCAAATAGCATCCACAGAAGAACAGGTATAGCCACACTTCTATCTGACAAAAACAGATTTCAAGATAAGAAAAGTAATAAGATACAAAGATGGACATTTTATATGATAAAGGAGATAGTACATCAAGAGAACGTAACACTTCTTACTACATATGAACCCAATCAGGGAGCACCAAAATATATAAAGCAACTACTAACAGAACTAAAAAGAAACAAACAAAAACATAATCATGGATGGGAACCTTAATATTCCATTGACAGCTCTAGGTAGAACATTCAAACAGAAAATCAAGAAAGACATATCAGACTTAAACGACACATTAGACGAAATGGACATAATTGACATTTACAGAACCTCTCATCCCAGAACATCAGATTATACATTTTTCTCCAATGCACATAGAACATCCTCAAGGATAGACCATATGTTGGGTCACAAAACTAACCTCAACAAATTCAAGACAGATAACATATTAAGCATATTCTCTGACCACAATGCTTTGACGTTAGAAATCAACTGCAGCCCTTTCTGGGGTGGCTCAGTTGGTTGAAGCATCGTCCAATACACCAAAGGGTTGCAGGTTTGATTCCCAGTCTGGGCACATAACTAGGTTGTGGGTTTGATCCCTGGTTGGGATGCGATAGATATTTTTCTCTCTCCCTTCCTTTCTCTCTAAAGTCAGTAAAAACATATCCTTAAGATTAAAAAAAAAAAATCAACTGCAAAAAATGTAAAAACCCCCACAAATATGTGGAAATTAAACAACAAACTATTAAAAATGATTGGGTCATTTTAAAATAAAATGATTGGGTCACTATTAAAAATAAATAAAAGGTGAGATCAGAAGATATATAGAGACAACTGAGAATGTCAATACAACATATCAAAACTTCTAGGATACAAAAGCAGTAATAAGAGGGAAGTTTATATCATTACATGCCTATCTCAAAAAAATAAGAAATCCCAATTAAACAACCTAAATTTTATCTTAAAGAACTAGAAAAAGAACAAAAACAACCCAAAGTCAGTAGAAGAAAAGAAATAAAAATTGGAAAATTGAATGAAATAGAGAACAAAAGACTATATGAAAAATTAATACAACAAAGAGCTGATTCTTTAAAAAAATATTATTAAAATTAACAAGCCCCTGGCTCTGTTCACTAAGAAAAAAAGAGAACTCATATAAACAAATTCAGAAATAAAAAAGAAGTTACCACAGACATCACAAATATACAAAGGAACACACTAGAATACTATAAAAGACTATGTGCCACCAAATTCAGTAACTTAGAAGCAACAAAACAAAAATGCAACCAACCAAATGGGAGGTGATATTTGCAAACAACAGCTCCGACAAGGGATTGATATCCAAAATGCATATATAAAGCACTCATACAACTCAACACCAAACAAACAATCCAATAAAAAAAATGGGCAGAAGACATGAACAGACACAGACACCTCCCCCAAGAAGACATACAAAAGTCCAGAAGATATATGAAAAGATGTTCAACTTCACTAGCTATTGGGGAAATGCAAACCAAAACTACAATAAGATACTACCTCACACCTTTTAGAATGGTTATTATCAACAAGACAGGTAATAACAAGTATTGGTGACAGAAGATGATTTGACTGTGGGTGGTGGGCACACAATGCAATATACAGGTCATGTATCATAGAAATGTACACTTGAAACCTCTATGATCTTATTAACCAACTAGAGGCCTGGTGCATGAATTCGTGCACAGGTGGGGTCCCTCAGCCTAGCCGGCGAATGGGGCTGATCGGGGTCATCTTGCCCAGTCCCTATAGGGGCGATCGGGGCCAGCCGGCTGGGAGGAAGGGATCGCAGGAGGTTGGTCCACCACAGGAGGTTGGCTGTGGGAGCGCACGGACCACCAGAGAGCAGCTCCTGTGTTGAGCATCTGCCCCGTGGTGGTCAGGGCATGTCATAGCAACTGGTCGACTGATCGTTCTGTCATTCAGTCGTAAGGGTCACTTAGGCTTTTATATATATAGATGTCATCCCAATAAATTTGGCCATATTTACATGAATTTAATAAAAACTTGTTAAACCCCTATTTGAAGAGATCAATATATACAGTAAACTCTTAGCTGGATATTTACTAGCCCATGTACATAGCATAGTGTAAATTAACTCTATTCATTATTCTGACCATGAGGCAATGGCAATTCTGAATATATGAGTAATTGTAGTGTTAAAGTATTAAATTCTTTGAGGTGTGACAAGCATTTAAGTTCAATACTTTAATTCCTCAATGATGCTAGGCAGCAGAGTTTAAAGCCATGATTAAGCAACCTATAAATTTTACACTTCGATAGTATAGTTGGTATGTATACTGTCTTAAAATGCAAGGTCCAAACATATAATAAAAGTATAATAAAGAGAAGACATACCACAAAGCAAAAAAAAAAGCTAATTTTTGCTACTTGAGTTGCAGTAAGTTTCCCCACAGTTTTGAGTAAGGATTCTTGTTCTTTCACAGTAGGATATGACATGCGAGACAACTTAGCTTCCAATGCATGGCTTGATGGAAGCTGTCGAATCTCCATGATATTACTGAACCTTACACGAGACTTTTTGGGAGCTTAAAAGAAAAAGTATAGTACAAATCATTAAACGTTCTTCCTCACATCCAACAAGTCACATTTTAATTTACTAATAAAAGCATATTATTTAATGATCAGACTTGAACAGTCAAAGAAAAACCAGTTATATCATTACCTGAGGCAGCTTTGCTCATTCAAAAAAGTAAACAGAAAAAACGTTTACATCTATAAAAATGTTTTAAAGGTTTAAGGTACGACCAATATTCAAACAAGATTTCTGCAACTGTATATATACACAACTGCCTAGTTCAGGATTATAGTATGATTAGAGGCCCGTTTCACAAAAATTTGTGCACTCGGGGGGGAGGGGGGGGGGTCCCTCAGCCCGGCCTGTGCCCTCTCACAGTCTGGGATCCCTCGGGTGATGACCACCTGCTAGCTTGGGCCCGCTCCCCGGGGGATTGGGCCTAAGCTGGCAGTCAGACATCCCTCTGGCAGCCTGGGAGCCCTCAAGGGATGTCCACTAGCCAGCTGCAGTCGGACATCCTTAGCACTGCTGAGGAGGCCGGAGAGGCTCCCACCACCACCGCTGTACTGGCAACCATCAGCCTGGCTTGTGGCTGAGCAGAGCTCCCCCTGTGAGAGCGCACTGACCCCCAGGGGGCAGTTCCTGCATTGAGCGTCTGCCCCCTGGTGGTCAGTGTGTGTCATAGTGACCAGTCATTCCCAGTCATTCTGCTGTTAGGGTCAATTTGCATATTACCCTTTTATTATATAGGATAGAGGCCTGATGCATGGGTGGGGGCCGGCTGGTTTGCCCTGAAGGGTGTCCCGGATCAGGGTGAGGGTCCCGCTGGGGTGCCTGGCTAGCCTGGGTGAGGGGCTGAGGACCGTTTTCAGACTGGCCACACCCGCTTCAGGGTGGGAGACCCGCTGGAGTGCCTGGCCAGCCTGGGTGAGGGGCTGATGGCTGTTTGCAGGCTGGCCACAGCCCCTTCAGGGTAGGGGTCCCCCCAGGGGTGCCTGACCAGCCTGGGTGAGTGGCTGATGGCTGTTTTCAGGCTGGCCAAGCCACCCAGCGGGGACCCTCACCCAGTGAGGGTGTGGCCAGCTTGGGTGAGGGGTTGATGGCTGTTTGCAGGCTGGCCACAGCCCCTTCAGGGTGGGGGTCCCCGCTGGAGTGCCTGGCCAGCCTGGGTGAGGGGCTGATGGCTGTTTGCGGGCTGACCACAGCCCCCAGCCACCCAAGCTCCCAGTGGAGGCTGGCTGGAAGCAGGTATCTGGGATTTATTTATCTTCTATAATTGAAACTTTGTTGCCTTGAACGGAGGCCACAGCCGGCCAGAGCAGGCAGGAAGCTTGGCTTCCTCCATCACCGGGGCAACCAAGCCTCCTGCTTGCTCCAGCTCTGTGGCTGTCGGCTGCCATCTTGGTTGGGTTAATTTGCATATAGTCACTCTGATTGGCTGGTGGGCGTGGCTTGGGGCATAGCGGAGGTACAGTCAATTTGCATGTTTCTCTTTTATTAGATTATTATTTTAGCATTTATAGTAAAACTTTGGATTTTCCCTCATAGATAATCAATTTATGAGAATTAGTTTCCATTCAAGAATACAGAATATTCCTCTATAGGTCCATTCGTTGCAAAAGAACATTATGGATAAATACTGTGCCTTATGTTGAAGCTGGCATTCTTTACTAAATTCACAGAACCAGCAAAATTCCTATAATTGGCTATCAAGTTTTTTTGATGGCATGGTTGAAGGGAATATTGTTCATTAAGAAAAGAAGTATATATATAAAGCACAGAGACTTCTGGTATTTGGAAATTATTTACAGTTGAATTAATAAAAACTCCAGTCATACTTCTGGAAGACTACAGGCAAAGCCAATACCACGTGAACAGACAACTGCCAAGTGATCTCAAAAATCACTAAGTTTTGGGATGGCTTGAATGAAGCTAAGATTTCCACCCATATCTAAGATATGAAATTCTAAGTTTTGCTTACTTTTTTCAGTATCAATATTTGTGTTCTCAGGTTTTTCACTGGGAAGATCATGAAATTTCACAGGAACATACAGAGGTTCACTCTGGAACATACCAGAAACAGAAACAAACATAAACAAATATGTAATAGCTGATATAGTGGATAAAATTTAAGTGGATGGTTTGTAGGCACAGATACCACTCAAACCATGGCTGTTCACCACCATGTTTTTACAGCATAATTTTTCCAAAATGCATTTTCAAGACTTAAAAAAGAAACTCAAATGATGCACATAGGTATAATGACAGAAAAGAACCAGTTTCAAGTTTGTAAGTGTAATAATACCGCATTGGTATCTTATAATACTTAACATTTAAATGTCATAAAAGCATACCCATCTCTCAATTAACAGATTACCTCCCATTCCTTTTCATTCATTATTTTAATAAATACATGTTGAGTCCCACTATGTCAGGTGCTGTCCTACTTCTTGAGAATATAAGAGTGAACGAAGTGTCCTCAGTGATCATATAGTCCAAAGGGGAAGGTAGACAGTGAACAGATAATCACCTATATAATATGTATATATATTTGCCAAGTTGTTTTCTCTTATTACTTAAGATTCAACTAAAACCAAAAATTCCTGAAAACTTTGTTAGCATTAACAGATAAGAAAAAAAAAACTACCACTTACCAGTTCTTGCTATGTACCAGGTACCAAGTCCAGAGCAGTTAATCATACATTTCTCATTAGCCCTTGAAACAACCTTATAAAATGGTATTTTAAATAACTTTTCTAGAAGCTGAGATATAATAACCCAGTGGTAGACAACAGAATTAAGCCAGGTTTGTCTAACATGTTCTAAAGATCGATATTTTTAAGTTGTTTTAAATTCAACTGTTTTTGCAAAAATTGTTCAGATAATCCACATTTAAAAAACAATTCTCCAACCAAGCTGTTTCTTAAATTAACATAAAATTGTGTTTTATATCTTTGATTTCTCTTTTAACTCCTGGTATAGAACTCCACCAATAAAAAATATTCAGTAAATGAAGAGACTATAGAGTCTGGAAATAGATGTAGTCTCTTGTTACATTGAACTTTTCATTACAGCATTTGGCCTAGAATGATTTGACATATCCATCTTAAAGATAATAGCAAAAATTAGAAGCGCCCTAACCGGTTTGGCTCAGTGGATAGAGCGTCGGCCTGCGGACTGAAAGGTCCCAGGTTCGATTCCGGTCAAGGGCATGTACCTTGGTTGTGGGCACATCCCAGTAGGAAGTGTGCAAGAGGCAGCTGATCGATGTTTCTCTCTCATCGATGTTTCTAACTCTCTATCCCTCTCCCTTCCTCTCTGTAAAAAAACCAATAAAATATATTTTTAAAGAAATTAGAAGAGTAGTTAGAAGAGTAGGCTGACATCTTAGCTCTGCTTTCTACACTGAAAGAGACAACTGATAATACTTTGTTGATGCTTATGATCCCAGAGAAATGAGATGACATTTTCCCTAAGCTTCAAAAACTTTTCACAGCACCTGGTAACCTACCCTGAATACAAATGTAGTTCTAGAAGCCGGACAAACAAAAAACCAAGCCAATGCATATAAATTTGTATTAAATTTTAGAGCAACTTTAAAATTCTTCTCAGACAAAATGCCACATTTTGAACAATACATTAAAAAATGTTTTAGTGATGGTCTAAATAAATATTTTAATATATTACCTCTCCAATGAGATTATAAATGCCTAATATAAGTAAATGCATTACTTTATCTGCTTATTATCTGTCTCCTTCTCCTTTCCAAACTTAGGCTCTCACTACTAGAATGTAAACTATATTTCCAGAGTAAAAAACAAGTGCTTAATACAGATTAAGCACTCTTAAAAAATTTATGGGACTAATGAAAAATCTGCTTAAAAATTCTCAGTGTCAAGCAAATACATGTGTTTCTAAGTGATAATAATCCTATATAATTGATGCACACTGACCACCAGGGGGCAAACGCTCAACGCAGGAGCTGCCCCCTGCTCCCCACAGGGAGCAGGCCTAAGTCATCAGTCGGACATCCCCCAAGGGCTCCCGGGCTGAGGCCACACCCTCCACCCCGCCCGAGTGCGTGAATTTCATGCACCGGGCCTCTAGTATAATAATAAACACGAAGTGACAAAGCTTTTAAGAAACAAAGGACAAAGGGCTGCCCATCACTATTTTCACTTCTTAACTATTTCCCTACCCCTCTCTCCCCTGTAGTAGTTGAATTGCTTATTTGTTGGCTCCAGGTGTCCCTAAAGAAAGAGAGTACCAAGCTAAAATAATCATGGAGGGCACCCAATATTTATATATATTCTAATGTAGCTTTGGTGTTCAAACCTATTCAGTCCTTCCCACTATGGCTCACCTCCCTCTGCTCCATTCCTGACAAAAAAAGAAGCACTTACCAAAGAGCTACTCATAGTTGTATCTGTTGTGCAAGCAGCAAAATAACCTTCAGCATCTGCAAACTACAGATAACAGGACAAAAAATTCAATTAAACTCTTGATAAAGTAGGACTAGTGTCAGTCACAGCTTAAAAGAATAGAAAAACCAGAGTAGATCTATAAGAATATAACTATTATTAACAATAATAACAGCTAATGGTCAGTATTCATCCATGCAAGGTTGGTATTATCTTCATTTTAAAGAAAATGAGACTGAGAGATTGTATCTAAGTAACAAGAGTTAGGATTAAACCCAAGTTAATCTAACTCCAAAATGTATGCTCCTTTCACAATACTATTATAATATTTCAGATTAGCAGGGAAAGGAAAGAGTGAGTGGTTAGTGAAAAAGACAAATAACATCTTCGTATTATCATGATAACAGTATTAATCAAGAATTCCCTAAATGGATCTCAGCGGCTGAACCACGTTCTGAGAAGCATGGTGCTAGTGGTGTAAAAGCAGGCTTTTATTCATACCCACAGCTACCCTAACATTATCCTTGCTTAGTTGCTAGAGGTTAAATAACTTGCCCAAGGTCACACAATCAGTAGTGACAGAACAAGATTCAAATACAAAGTCCATGCTATTAAGAATGCTTGTATATCAATAAGAAAAAGTCAATGTAGAAAAATGGACAAGATATATAGACAACTGATAAAGAATTCTATTGTGCAACAAATATATGAAAGAGTAACCCAAACCATGCATATTAAACAAGATGCCACTGATCACTTAATCAAGTTGGCAAATGTTAGGGTTTTGGTAAGGATTCAATCTCATATACTGCTAACAGAGATATAAGTTAGGTATAACTATAAGACTAAACTTATTTCTGCTATAAATAATTTTAAGTATTATTACATAAATATATAGCTGGAGAAAAAAATCAAATATAGTGGCCTTAGAATGGTGAGATTGTGGATAGATTATTCTTGTTCTTCTTGTTACTATAATTTGTCTTCAACAATGAACATTTATCACTACTACATTCAAAAACTCTTTAATATTAAAAAATGTTCTAGTAATACTAAATTACATAGAAAGTTGTTCATGATAACAAGTTATAATACAGGACATAACAGTAAATTTCACTTTTGTGAAAAATCAAACAAATGCACACATGAAAAAAAACTGCAGGATATATGCCAAAATACTGTCAATGAATGGTAGAATTCATTCCTTTAATGGTAGAATTATTCCTTGAATGGTAGAATTTATTATTTTTTGTCTATATTTTCTAAATTTTTGACAATGTACATGAATTCACATACATATAACATTCTTACATGTAATATTATAATATATATACATTTCTATAATGTCTATATATTCCTCTTAAAAATATATATGCACACACTTTTTTTCATAAAAGTTAAATTTTTGTGTAGATATAAGTGTATACTTCCAGGCTTAACCTCAAAAAGTTACTGAAAAGCCCCTGATAAAAATCAAATGACTGTATTTCTCAAGAATGTACTCATTAGATAAGACAAGATATAATAGTATTTTAACCTACACAAAAAATAGCAGACAAAAGAATAGGAGTGACAGAGACAGAAAGTAAAACAGTACTAACCAGAGAAGGAAGGGAGGAGGGACATGGGAGTTGTTTAATAGGCACAGTGTTTCTGTTTGGAATGATGAAAAAGTTCTGGAGTGGATAGTGGTGATGTTTGCACAGCAAAATACTTACTGCCACTGAACTATATACTTTTAAAAATGTTTCAAATTGCCCTAGCTGGTTTGGCTCAGTGGATAGAGCGTCAGCCTGCAAACTGAAGGGTCTCAGGTTCAATTCCAGTAACGGACACATGCCCAGACTGCGGGCTCGATCACCAGTAAGGGGCATGCAGGAGGCAGCCAATCAATGATTCTTTCTCATCACTGATGTTTCTATGTCTCTCTCCCTTCCTCTCTGAAATCAATAAAAATATATCTTAAAAATAAAATAAAAATGTTTCAAATAGGAACTTTCGTTTTATACACACACATACACACACACATAGCCCACAAAAAAGGGAAAAAGAAAAAAATGGTTAAAATTATAAATTTGATGTTATGTATATTTTACCACAATTTTAAAAAGAAAAGGAGAGAGAATAAAAAAGGATTGAGACAGTGTTATATTCTTCATTCTCAAAACTTCAGTTTCTATTTCTATGAATCAGCACTGAAAGAACATAATTTGATTAGCCAAACATCTGAAACATGCCCTGAAATATGCTATTTTCATTTTAACAAATAAACCTTGAATAATTTTGCTTTTACAATCAATGTTATAACCAATTAGATGATAATCATCTAGTCTACAAAAGATCAGAGATCCAGATAGTCTTCTTCTTCCTTACTTTCATCATCATCTCCACATTAAATGATTTAGGATACTTCAAAAATGTTTAACAACTCAGAGGATGTCATGAGATAAAGAAAAGAGGGTGATTATATACCTTTGATTTCTCACAAGATATTCTGATACGAAGGTGATTAAAAGAATACATTTAAAGTTTTGGACAAAAGTAGGTTTTTCTTGTAATATGCTATGTTCACTCACTTAACTGAACAACTTAAAATTGGACTGTCCTTCAAGAAACTAATACATCTTTAAACTTTGAAAAACTGTATCTGTCTCCAACAAACATTTAAAATTGAAAACTTACAAAAGCAGCATGCTTTCCTCGAAATCCTCTTGTACATTGTTGTCTCCATGGCTTCCAAATAATAAAGCCCAAAAGGTACAGAACAAACATCGATGTTTTTGCAAAGGTGCTGAAGAATGGTTTATTGTACTGAGTAAAAACATACTAGAGAGAAAAAAGTTACATAAACTATGAGATGACTTTAAACCTAATTACTTATCTCCAATAAAACAAAGCCATTATATGATTTTTAACTCTAAAAGTTCATTTGGAAAAGAAAACTCTAAAGGGATTATAAAAATGTTTTAGATTCATTTCTGAATATTATACAGTATTTGCCTTGAAAAAAAAAAAAGGATAATATACCCAAACAAAGCATGAACAACTGGGCAAAAACAAGTTCTGTTCAACATTCACTGAAAACCTGCTATGCAATAGTATTTATGCTAGAAGCTAAAGAAAACAGGCTTTCCTGAAAGGAGAGCACACATCATAAAGTGCTAATAACCATGACAGGGGTACAGAGGGTACCATGGGAATAGCAAAGGGAGACAGGCCATTTTAAAGGTTATGGAAGTTTCCTAAAAGAAACTATTCTTGCGCTGCCTGAACAGTGATCCCAAAGTAACAGGCAATGAAATGGAATGGTGTATGAAGAAAACTGCATGAAACTTAAAGTTATTAGGAAATTATACAAAATATGTAATCTTTGTTTAAATTGGAAATATCAGTATGGACTCATGATGTTTCCTTTCCTAAAAAAAGTTTTAGTTATCTGCACTGAAAGACCCAGAAAAAATGAAAACCCTGGAGGAATGGGCACCTCTAGAATACAGATAGTGATCTGAACCATGTGTCATTGAAGAAATGACTACATCCATGTATAGGGCAGGAAATGTACCAGATGAGCCTGGGGTATCTTGTGCCAGAAAGCAGATAGGATGTTAAAGATTAAAGAGATCATGTTAAAAGGGTATTAGAGACAACATGAAGGGGCTCCTAGTGGTCAAAGATAGGAAACTTTAAGTGTCCAAAGAAGTAACTACAACTGTTTGAAACATCAAGTATACAAAAATCCATGAATGTATAAAGATACTCAAAAAACCCTCAATGGTTACCACTGGAAGTTGCTAGGCAACATTATTTTAAAATGGATAAAGGAAAAAAATCAAGATTTATCCAACATTTTTTCTATAAACCATGTTTCAGGATAACCAAACAGTAGTTGTGAAAAAGTTTTCCATACAGAATTCCAGCTAATAAATGCAGAAGAAATGACCCTTAGAAAAATCACTTTACCACTTCTAATGAAATACCCTATCTGGGCAATAATCATAAGGATATTCAACTATTACTTACAGGTTGATAAGGAGCTTTATAGTTCTCATACTGGCATTACCCATGGTTAAGACTTGCAGCCATTATGTGCCTCATGTTGTGATATGCAAGGAAGTGCCCAGTTACCACCAAGGTATTTTTTCCTAAATACTGAAACTGAATCAAATCAAGACTGTACACCTATCTACCATTTTATAGGAAACTAGAGGGCCAGTGCATGGATTCGTGCACCGGTGGGGTCCCTCAGCCTGGCCTGCGGGGATCAGGCTGAAACCAGCTCTCCGACATCCCTGAGGGGTCCCGAATTGCAAGAGGGCGTAGTCCAGGCCAAGGGACCCCACCAGTGCATGATCAGGGCTGGAGAGGGATCGTGGGAGGGCTCCAGGGCAAGTCCGGCCTGTCTTGCCCAGTCCTGATTGGCTGGACCCCAGCAGCAAGCTAACCTACGGGTCGGAGTGTTTGCCCCCTGGTGGACAGTGCGCGTCATAGAGACTGGTTGAACAAACAGTCGGACATTTAGCGTATTAGGATTTTATTATATAGGATAAAAAAGAGGAGCAAGTTAAATGACACCCCAAGGAAGCAATCAGTCAAATCCAGAATTTATGAACTAAATGCTTGGGTCCCCCCAAAATTCATGTTAAAATCCTAACTAACCTCCAATATAGTGATATTAGGAGGTGGGGCCTGTGGGTAGAGCCCTGATGAATGAGATTAGTTCCACATAAAAAGAATCTAGAGAGCTCTGCCCTGTGAGGACACAGTGAGAAGACTGCCACCAAGAATGAGGAAGCAGCTCCACACCAGGCAGAATCTGCCTGCATCTTGACCATGGTCTTTTGAGCCTCCATAACTGTGAGAAATAAACGTTTGTTGCTTGAGCCACACAGCCTATGGTGGTTCTGCCAAAGCACCCCAAACAGACTGACAGTGTAATCCATCCTACAGGAAAAATGATACAGTTTCTCCAACAAATCAATGGCATGATAAAGGGAGGGGGGCAAGGGAATACAGAAAAAGAATAAAAATGACTTAAGAATTATAACAAATGAAATGTGTGATCTTTTGTTTAGATCTTAAACTAAAAAGATGTCCTTGACATAACCAAAGAAATTTAAATATGGACTGGATATCCATATTTAAAGAATTGTAATTAATTTTGTTAGGTATGTTAATAGCATGGTGATTATATTTTTAAAAATTAAGTCATTTTCAGTTTGAGATGAATATAAAAGAATTTTTACATGAAATCAAAGTTAATAAGATTGGCAAAATTTGACAATTGTTAAAAGTAAATGATGGGCACATGAAAATTCATTATACTTCTCTCTACTCTGTATATATTAGATGTTTTCCATAATAAAAAGATTGATTTTCTTTTTAAAAAATATTTTTTTATTGATTTCAGAGAGGAAGGGAGAAGGAGAGAGAGTTAGAAACATCAACGATGAGAGAGAATCATTGATCAGCTGCTCCCTGCATGCCCCTCACTGGGGTTCGAGCCACAACCCAGGCATGTGTCCTGACCGGGAATAGAACCGTGACCTCCTGGTTCATAGGTCAACGCTCAACCACTGAACTGAGTCACACCAGCCAGGCTGATTCTTTTTTTACATATAAGATTTTTAATTTCAAAAGTTTGATAAGCATATTTGTACCGAAGAATTAGACACATTACATATGCTCTTGGATAATGAAATTATAAAATATCCTCTTAGTAACAGATTTTACTTTTTAAAAAATAGGGACACACACAAAAAAAAATAGGGACAAGTTTTTTGTGTTTGTTTTTTACTTTGCTTAGATATGGACTGCTAAATTATAATTTAATCAGGTGCTCTTTTGCTGTAAATTTTCTTGCCTGATAAAAAAGAAACCAAACTACTTAAAACTAAAATAAAAGTTTAACACCCAGCTGGGTTAAGCGCCCAGCCTGTTTTGTCTTCCGGACAGAAAGTATAGTGTCAGTCACTGGTGACTGGCGCTTAACGTGTTAAAGATAGGCTTATTTCTCTGTCAACATTAAAGAGGTTTTTTTTTTTATTTAAAACAATATTAATCTTAAAAAAAGGTTATAGAAGAGTGAGGGGTATAGAAGAGTTAAAAATAAATGGCCTGTTTTACTCCAGAGCCTAATTCCAAAAAGACTAAAAGTTGATTTATTCATTAGATACACTGTCAATGGCAACTATTTACTTAGCTATGATGTGAGATGACCAGCAGTATCAAATGGCTTCTTCTGACATTTCAGGCCATTTTATAAATGCTAGTTTATTTTTGTATATTAGCCTTATGACTGCAACATGCAAGTTTAAATAAAGTAATTTCTGAAAATAAAATTGCTTGTCTTTTTATAGGGATCACTAACCAAACAGAACAAAGTAACTACACAAGTAGAGAGAAAAACTAGCTTGTGAATTCAAAATACCATGATACTGCCAATAGGTCATCAAAAAAAAAAAATACAGCCATAGCTGGTTTGGCTCCTGGATAGAGCATCCATCGGCCTATGGACTGAAGGGTCCCTGGTTGGATTCCAGTCAAGGGCCCAGGTTGCAGGCTCCATCCCCAGTAGGGGGCATGGAGGAGGCAGCTAATCAATGATTCTCTCTCATCAGTGATGTTTCTAGCTCTCCCTCTCCCTTCCTCCCTAAAATCAATAAAAATATATTTTTAAAAAATTAAACGAAATCAGCAGATAAAAATGTACATGCAACAATCATGCATGTGCACAACCGTGAGCTGTACATTACAACTCTGATCACTTTCACTCATTCATCCAAAAGCATTCTTACATTCTACTAAATGGTGACAAATCGCTTTGCATCCTAGATGGTTGTTCCCCTAAAAGTAGCATTTACAGAGAAATAAATTGAACTTAGAAAAACACACACACACACACACACACACAGAAACACCTTCAAATATTAAGAAAATATGCATATACTCGCTTTCTAAACAACCCCTAAAAGACACAAGAAACTTGTATGAAACAATGAAGAGTATTCTTTCAGCTTCAACTTCACTCTAATTCAGTATCAAAGAAAACATAAATAATTCAACCATATTCAAAACGCTGCTTTCAGTGAACATGAGAGATAGTAATGATTAGAGATCCGACAGAGGAAGAGGGATGCTTCATTACAATGGAGCATCGTTCCAAGGCCAGCGCCACGTACCGAAGTGAGTTCTGAGGATGCGACCCAGATCACATCCACGAGGAGGAGAATGACGATGCCCAGGGCCATTCGCCGGCGCTGCGTGAAGCCACTGCTCTGGGCGCTCATTCGGTTCATGATAAACACACACACCATTTGCAGTCTGTTTAGAAAACAGAGAGGATTCTTTAAAAAAAAAATGAGAAAATTCGTAGGGCAGACACAGCGGACACGTGTTCCGCTCTGCAGTCTGAACGTCACACAGTCACTAACAGGGCTCGGTTTACCTTCTCTTCCAGGCCTTCCCGAGGTCCTCCAGAGCGGCGCCTGCAAACCTGGCAGACCTGAGTCTAAACGGCGGCGAGGAACTCAACGCACCTGATGGGAGGCGAAGCGCTCAGAGTCAGAGTCATCGCACCTTTTGTGCCCGTCCTTAAATGAGCGCAAACGAAAGAAAATGCCCACGTGTGGCCAACCTAACTGACACTCCCCTCCAGACTTCAAACTGTAATCAGAGAATTACACGGCACAGAGCACAGAAAAAAAACGAAAAAGCGACCTTCCGCACAGCGCACAGACCACAGCAGCGAGCTCCCGGGAAACGGCGTCGGTGAACCGCACCGACAGAGCCCGTCCCCTCTGCGGGGATCCACCCCGGGACAGGGCCCCGCACGCGCGGCTTCTGCGCGGCGTCGCTGCCCCCCGACCGCGAGCGGGGTTCGGGCGAAAGGGAGTCGTTTGTGGTGGGTCCGGGGCGCGTTTCCAGGCGCTCACGTGGTAAAGGCAAAGGCTCCTGCGCCACCCCGTCACTCTATCTAGACATTTAAACCGAAATGGCAACGCACAGGAGCAGAGAGGAAACAGCTGTTGCGGGGAACACGCCTCCTTTTTCGGAGGAACAAGTGTGGGGCAGTGACGCCTCCCGGGGAGCGTCCACGTCCCTCGGCGGCGGCGCTCGAGCAGCTCCCTCGGCGGCCGGAGTCGCGCCCGCCGCCCGCCCGCCAGCCTTCCCCCCGGGCCGCCCGGCGGACCGTTAACGGCGCATCGGCCGCCGCCCAGGGCGCAGTCGTGGGGCCCAGCCTGCCTACCTGGCCTTCCTGCCCAGCGGAGGCGTCGTGGCGGCACCATGAGCGGACCGGCCCGGCCCTGCCGCCGCCCAGCGCCACGGCCACGGCCTCAGACTCACGGAGCGGTCGCGGCGCCCGGCATTGCGCCGGCCGGAGGCCCAGCCCCTGAAGCCGCGGTGCCCTCCGAGCGAGGCTGCCGACGCCGCCCAGCTCCACGGGCCCGGGAGGGCGCGGA
Source organism: Myotis yumanensis (assembly GCF_028538775.1). NCBI lineage: Eukaryota > Metazoa > Chordata > Mammalia > Chiroptera > Vespertilionidae > Myotis > Myotis yumanensis. The sequence continues at coordinate 79,466,688 of NW_027223759.1, forward strand.
GCGGCGAGGCGAGGGGACCACGCAGGCAGCGATGGCCGCGGAGCCCCGAGCTGGACCCTGTGCCGACCCCACCCCCAGCCGGTCGGTCCCAGGCGGCCCCGCCCCCGCCCCGCCCCACGGCGTGGGCGCGTGATTACGTCACGGCGAGGCGGCGGCAGACTAGGGGGTGTGTCCCACGTGATACGCAGCGCTGAGCGGGGCGCTGCCGGCGGGCGCTGCCGGAGGGGCGCGGGTTACTGCGGGGCGCGTAGACGCGGGCGGGGACGCCCAGGAGGAGCAGAGTCAGGAAGACGGGGTGCGGGGCGCGGTGGAAGGAGAGAGGGGACCGGTCGGGCGTGGGTGGCTGGGCGGAGCGTAGGGCCGGGGGAGTGACCGAGCTGCCCCTTGAACCCGGACTAGGGCAAGAGCTGTCAATAGTTTTACAAAGTTCCGCCCGGAACTCTCGACCTTCCTGAAAGCAAAGTGGCTTGGGAGGATCTTTGCTTTCTGGAACCTTTAGTGTGTAAACTGGGTCCCAGCTGTTGGAGTTAGAGGCTGTGCAGCTTCACCTCCCTGGCCCTCAGTTTCCTCATTTGAGAAGTGGGCATAATGATAGTACCTGATATATATATAATCCTGATAAATATAAATATATATGTACATATATATGTGTATATATGTGTATGTGTGTGTATATATATTACATATATATCAGGCACTATATATATATATATATATATACACACACATACACATATATACACATATATCAGGATTACATGTGTACAAATGTGAAAGGCTTAGATAATTCGTGGCCTGTAGTAAGAACTCCACAAATGATAGTAATTAACTATAGTTTTTTTTTTTTTAACCATCTTTTGACTATCCCACAAGAAATAAGGTTTGGCCAGCATACTGATTTATATTTAGAAAACAAAAACGAGACAAAAAGGTTCTGTAACTTAACTTTTGTAACATCTTTATCAGATGATGGGAAGAAATTAAATTTGCTTACATCTGTAGTCACCTTTTAAACCTTGGTTTTCTGAAATTGAATACATATTCAAATGACAAAACCATACCAATGGACTTTTTGTGTTCATCCAATAAATTATCAGCATGAAGTATCTATAATCGTTCAGAAATCTATCATGTAAAATAGAAAAATCTTAACCATCTACTTGAATTACTAGTTAGGGAAAATTTGTTTGTATGACATTAATCAAATTATTTCAGCATCTTTTATTCTTTCTTTCATTAACTGTCTTTAAAGTGTCAGGCTCATAATATGTTTAAATTATTTTGTTACATTCATGATATGTAAACTGAAAAAATCTCTATATGTAAAAGCCTAAGTGAACAAACAACCGGTTGACTGATTGCTATGACACGGACTGACCACCAGGGGACAGACGCTCAACACACAGGATCAGGCTCCCTCCTGTCTGGATCGGGCCTGCAGGGATCAGGCAAAAACCAGCTATCCAACATCCCCCGAGGGGTCCCGGATTGCGAGAGGGCGCAGGCCAGGCCAACGGACCCCACTGGTGCACGAATCTGTGCACCAGGCCTCTAGTAATAGCATAATGAATAACTCCCAGTATCTAACAGGAGCACTAGGTTCTAATTTTTAATCTGACCATAATTTGTTAATGTAACCTTGAAGATTATTATTCTCTACTTTGCCTCAATTCCCCATCTATAAATATGCTGTTACTGTTATGTTTATAAATAATGCAAATGATAATACCCTGAATGGAAGTCCTGCAACTAGAGAAGTAAAGAAGAAAGCACATGGAGACTAGTAGGAGGGGCAGAAGCATGGATGGAGGAGAGGCATGGATGGGATGGCCTGACACCAATGTGTGGTGTTTTGTTTTGTTTTCATCAGGAGGGTTATGTGGCTCTAGGGGCCTCCTGTGGGGAGCAAAGGGACCCACCCCACACCAGACCCCCCAGCCCAGGGTTCCAGAGCTAGGAAGAGAAGTCCCTATAACTTCGGGCTATAAAAACCAGCAGATTGTGGCTGAGTGGCACAGAAGCTGCTGTAATCGCAGGGAGTTCCCCTAAAAGGGCCATTGCGTGGATTTACTCGGACTTGATCCCTCTGAACTCCAACTCTGTGGTGATGGCTTGAAAGGAACCTGGGACATTAGGGGAGGAACTGATTGTCTGGCATTAGAGCAAGAACCCTTGGGGGTGGCTTTCTCCCAGATAGGTGCTTGCAGGTGTCATTGTTCCTATGCTGAGACCTCCCCTGTCCCAGAGCTGACTGGCAGCCACATCTGAGTTCCCGTAAGCGTGGCTCACACTGTTCACTCGCCCTGGTGATTCCCTGAAGCCCCACCCCATCCAATTTGCAGTCCCACCAAAGCTGTTTGTAACAGCTTTTCCATATGAATGGCCTGTCCTGGTTCAGGCTTCAGACTTTCCTAAAATCTTTTAAACAAGCAGCAGCTGACTTCAGAGTGCCCCATACCTATCAATAAGAGGCCCAAAAACCCTGTACTAGCACCAGTCTGCCTCACTGGGGCACTTCTAAGCCCTATACAAATAGCAGCCATCTGCAGATCTCTCTGTAACTCCTACCAGGTGACGCTAGGCAGTGGATTGGTAGAATCAGCATCATTAAAATGTCCATACTACCCAAAGCAATCTATAGATTCAATGCAATCCTTATTAAATTACCAATGGCATATTTCGCAGACCTAGAACAAATACTCCAAAAATTTATATGGAAACAAAAAAAGACACTGGGTAGCCACAAATATCTGGAGAAAGAAGAACAAAGTTGGAGGGATCACAACACCAGCTATCAAGTTATACTACAAAGCCACTGTAATAAAAATAGCCTGGTACTTGCACAAGAATAGGTATAAAGATCAATGGAACAGAACAGAGACTCCAAAAATTGACCTAAGCCATTATGCTCAAGTAATATTTGACAAAGGAGGCAAGAGCATACAATGGAGTCAAGACAGTCTCTTCAATAAATGGTGTTGGAAAAATTGGACAGATACATGCAAAAAAAATGAAACTAGACCACCAACTTATACCATACACAAAAATAATATTAAAATGGATAAAAGACTTAAATGTAAGTTGTGAAAACATAAAAATCCTAGAAGAAACCATAGGCAGTAAAATATTAGACATCTCTCATAGCAATATGTTTGCTGATACATCTCCTAGGGAAAAGATACTTAGGAGAAAATAACAAATGGGACTACATCAAAATAAAAAGCTTCTGCACAGCAAAAGAAACCATCAACAAAGTGAAAAAGGAGACCACTGTATGAGAGAACATATTTGGCAATGATACATCTGATAAAGGGTTAATAAAATATATAAGGAACTTATACAATTTAACAATCTAATTTAAAAATGGGCAAAGGACCTAAATAGATACTTCTCCAAAGGAGACAATACAGATGGCCAGGAGACATATGAAAAAATGCTCAAAGTCACTGATCATAAAGGACATGCAAATTAAAATGACAATGAGGTACCATCTCACATCTGTCAGAATGGCTGTCATCAACAAATCAACAAATGACAAGTGCTGTCGAAGATGTGGAGAAAGGGGAACCCTAGTACACTGCTGGTGGGAATGCAGACTGGTGCAGCCATTATGGAAAACAGTATGGTGTTTCCTCAAAAAATTAAAAATGGAACTGCCATTTGACCCAGTGATCCCACTTCTAGGAATATATCCTAAAAAACACGAAACATGAATCAGAAAGAATGTATGCACCCCTATGTTCATAGCAGCATAATTTACAATGGCGAAGATCTGGAAACAGTCCAAGTGCCCATCAGTAGATGAGTGGATAAAAAAGCTGTGATATAATTACACCATAAATTATTGTTTAGCATTAAAAAGAAGGATCTCTTACCCTTTGAGATAGCATGGAGGGACCTGGAGAATATTATGCTAAGGGAAATAAGCCAGTCAGAGAAAGACAAATATCACATGATCTCACTCATGTGTGGAATCTAATGAACAAAATAAGCTGTTGAACATAATAGATCCAGAGACATGGAAGCATGGAAGAGACTATGGGATCTCAGAGGGAAGGCAGGGGTGGGTGGGTGGTTTAGAAGAGATCAACCAAAGAACTTATATGCATATAGGCATAACCCATGGACACAGACAATAGGGTGATGGAGGCCTAGGGCATCCTTTAGAAAGTGTTGCAATACAGGTTGCAAATAGTAATATATACATTTTACTATTTGCAACCTGTATTGCAACACTTTATAATATCTATATTACTATTCTATATATTTTACACCATAAGTTTATAACACTGTAATCCTAGTGACTCTGAAGAACAAAATGTTATAGAACTATAACTCAAAACATATTATAAGTCTGCAAAGGCATTGATTCCTAGCAAGGGCCCTTCTATGTCAATTGATCAAAAAGTATTTATTGATGCTCTTTTGTATAACCAGAGCTAGACAATGTGGGGGAATTTATTGACTCTGCAAATATTGATTGTCTAGTACATTCCATATTCCCTTCAAGACACTGGACCATCTTTTTTGTTGTTATTAATCCTCACCCAAGGATTTTTTTTTCCATTGATTTTCAAAGAGCATGGAAGGGAGGGAGGCCGTGGGGGAGAGACAGAGAGAAACATGAATGTGAGGGAGACATATCAAATGGTTGCCTCCTGCACATGCCCTGACCAACACTGGACCATCTTAGAATGACCTTAACTTCAAGTATTGAGATATAGCAATAAACAAAACAAAACCCTTATATTTTGGACCTTATTTTCTAGAGGGGGGAATAGACAATAAATAAGCAAATACACAAATGAGTAAATACAGATTGTGATAAATACTCTAAGAGAAATAAACATGGAGATGTGATAGTAACTAGGAGAGGCCGGTTTTCAATGGATCTGTTAGAGGAGGCCTCTCTAAGGAGGTGACTTTTGTTCTGAAGACTGAGATTGAGCCAGTAATGTAAACATCTGTGGGGAGAGCGGCCCAATGGAGGAAATAACTGGTGGCTTTAAAATAGAAGACCAGGTGTGGCTAAAGCCTTGGTGGGCAAGAAGTACTAGATAGGAGTGGAGAGGTAGGCAGCAGACAAGATGCAGAGTCCTGAGCATCTTGGCAAAAAGTTTGAATTTCCTTCTTGGTGCAATGGAAAGCTTTTGACCCATTTTAAACAAGGAAGTAACAATATTCTGGGTGAATTTTTTTTAATTACTCAAACTGCCATATGAAGAATGAATAGAAGGGTGGATAAGGAAGAAAAGGAGTAATTAGAAGGCTATTGTGGGAACCCTAAGAGAGAGAACAATGTCTTGGATTTGATAAGGAGTCATAAAAATGCAAAGAAAGGTACAGATCTGAGATAGATTTTGAGACTAGAACTTGCTGATAAATTGGATGTGGTATTGACAGGGAGAGTATTAAATATCATCCCTAAAGCGAAGACCATCTGCATATCTTTCATGCCTAAAAGAGTACTCAGAACATGCACACATACGTTGGATGAATAAAACTGGTTGAGCATTTAGAAATGTGGGAACCAAACAAGAAATACAGCCCTAGCCAGTTTGGCTCCACGGATAGAGCATCAGTCTGCAGACTAAAGGGCCCTAGGTTCAACTGTGGTCAAGAGCATGTACCTCCGTTGCAGGCTTGATTCCCAGCCCTGGTTGGGGCAAGTGTGGGAGGCAACCAATCGATGTGTCTCTCTCTCTCTTTCCCTCTCTCTTCCACTCTCTCTAAAAATCAATGGAAAAATATCCTCAGGTGAGGATTAAAAAAAAAATCAACTACTGTTAGGGTTTAGTAACCCAAAACTGCCTTGGGGTAAGTAGAGGAATATAAATCCTTTTAAAAACATTCTTGATTTGCCTCCTAAAAATATATATATTTCAGCAGTGAGCTAATGCGTTTGTGGATATTGTTAGGGTAGATTTTAAAAAGCAGTGCCTTGAGAAATTAAAAATACCTAAAGTGCTGCTTCATCTTCCAAAGTCCCCTATATTGTGCTCACAATAGATTTGAACTGCAGTTCAATTAAGGTACAAATTAGGGACCTTCAAAATCAGAAATTTGGTGAGAAGACCACGCAGACAAAGCTCTCTGGAAGTCCTCGTCTCAGAATGACCTCGACTTCAGCTTCTCCCCCGCCAGGGAGTTTGCCTCATTAATGTTTCCTTGGAGCAGCTGTTATCACTGAACCACTACGAGTTTTGAGGTCATTAAGTATGAAAAGGACACATGAAATAGGAAATTCTGAAAATATGGTTAGAGTCCACTACGCTTAGCATTAACGTTTTAGCAAAAGTTAAAATAGTATCTTTTTTTTCAACAGCAGTTTTAGGTTCGTAGCAAAATTGAGATGAAGTACAGAGTTCCCATATATTCCCTGCTCCCCACCCACAGCCTCCCCCTCTACCAACATCCCACACCAGAAGACAGCATTTTAAATGTGATTTTACACACACACACTTTTTCCATGCCGCTCTTGCCTAACAAAATTAAAGCAATTAAAAGATGGTTTTTCCCAATGTACATTCACTGTAGTGAAGAGGGAGTCTCTCGTAGTTCAGCGTGACTGACCCTTCAATGTTCCTCACAGACCAAGCTGATCATACCCCAGCCCCTCCCCATATTCCAGTAAGCCTTTTCTATTCAGTGAGATGTGTCAGGTGCCTTCATCCCACCACCTTCCCTGCCAGACTTAAACTGCCAATGATCCTTTTCCTTAAATAAATGAAAAAATAACTTTTAAAAAAACTAATTGCATACCGTGCTGGAGTAATCTGTCTGTGTTTTATCCTGGGTAGGGCCTTGACCTTTGATTGAAATGTTGTTTCATCATAAAGATTACGTGGAGCCAACACAACCCTTTCTTGTTCCATTCCTGGGACTATCTGTGAGACGATTCCATATGAACATAATAGGGACACAGAGCACATGAGCAAAAATCTAGGGCTTTGATTCATTAGCTTGCTTTTTATCACAGACCTGCTCTGTGCCACGTATGCTGCTTGCCACACAGTAATAGATAAATCAGAAATGGGCCCTATCTCTGAGGAGCTCAGTCTGCTGCGGTGGTTCTGAATGACCTGATTTTAACTGCTCCCCACCCCCTCCCCCAAAAGGACATTTGGCAACATCTGGAGACTTTTTTTGGTTGTAGCAAGGGTGGGGGTGCTACTGGTTTCTAGCGAGTAGAAGCAAGGGATGCTGCTAAACACCTTTAATACCCAGGACAGCCCCCTAACAAAGAATGTCAATAGTGTCAACAGCAGTACCAGCCCAAATGTCAATAGTCCCGAGGTTGCGATAACACAGTCTAATGAATGGAAATATGTTACTCCTAGATTTGCTGAATAGTAAACTGAATCCTCCTTGGAGGATTCCATCTTCTGGGAACCCTAACTTGGAATGAAGTATTTTAGGTCAATTTAGACAGCTCAAAGTTGCAAACAGTAGTAGGTCCAGCCAACTGGTTTTGCTTATTGTGATGTTTTCAGATTCTAGTACAATGATTATCAACCTAGAGACCAATGTAGACTCACATGGGGAGTATTTTTTGTATTTTTAATTGTCACCAGAAGATATACTTTTATTGATTTTAGAGAGAGGACAGGAGAGAGAAACACTGATATGAGAGAGAAACATTGATTGGCTGTCTCCCGTATGCATCCCGAATGTACTCTGACAGGGGATCTAACCCGCACCTGGGTATGTGCCCTGACCCAGAATCCAATCCGAAACCATTTTGGTGCATGGACAATGCTCCAACCAATGGATTACCAGCAGGGCAATGACATGGGGAGTTTTTAAAACTTTTGGTGACCAGGTTGCACTCCTACTTTGTAGGCAGTGGAGAAACAGGCCCAACACAGAGAGTTGTAGGCTAACCCTGACCCTGCAGTGTGCTCATTAGTGCTCCCTCTCCCTTTCCTCCCTCCTTCACTCTCTCCTCTGTTTCCCCTTTTCTTTTTTCCTTCCTCCCTTCCTTCCTTCCTTCCTTCCTTCCTTCCTTCCTTCCTTCCTCCCTCTCTTCCTGCCTCCCTCCCTCTCTTCCTGCTTCTCTTCCTGCCTCCTTCTCTACCTTTCTTATAGTCTAATCATTTCACAAATGGAAACATTGTCATCCCAAGAGATGACTCAGTAGGATATTTTATCTCTACTTTTTTTGTCTTCTCCTGACCAAATATAATGCTAACCGTTTAACAGGTGCTAAATAATTGGTATTTAGTGGCTTAAGAAAAGGTCAAGACTCATATCTTAATATAAAAGCTCTGACTGTAGAGATAGGAAGAGAGGGGAGCATCAAATATGTTTTAAGATGGCAACTAAACACAACACAATGGTTCAGAAGGGAAAACACTATATAGACTATTATTGGAACAACTGGTGCAATTTGACTATAGACGGTACATTAAATGGCAATACGGTACCAACGTTAGATTTATTGAACTTGGTCATTATTCTGTGGTGATGCAAGACAGTGTTACTATTCATAGGAGATACATCAGGAAAGACTAAAGACTTATAGTATCTGCAACTTACTCGTAAATGGTTCAATAACATAAATAGCATTAATAATAATATGTGTGTCTTGTGCATTATGTATATATAGCTATAAAGAGAGGGTAATAAAGCAAATATGACAGAATGCTAACTATTAGAGAATCCAGAGAAAGGGGGTATTGTACTATTCTTGCCAATTGTTCTATAACTAAATTTTTCAAAGAAAAAGATTTAAAATTATATATTGAGAGAAAATATTTTACAGAAAATTAAGTTTGGCTTGGCAGTTGCTTAAATGCATACAGCAAACAAAAGTGAAAGATCATTTCCTGGAATAAAAATTATATGTTTGCCACCTGCTATAAATATGACTTACTTATGTGGCTACAGCAAGGTTCATGTGTGAGATGGATTAAGCCAACTAAGGAAGTGTTGTGTGTTTCTTACTAGGCAACACATGCCAAAGCTACAGTTGGATAGAAGCTTATAAAACTTGAATGGAGAGATTTTCTAACTTTTTTTTCAGCTGAAGAGACAGTGTCCAATTGCTTATTCCTACACTGTTAAGAAAAATGTTACTTTGCCATTTTCCCTTGAACTTCTAAACTGGTAGGTCAAGGTGAAAGTCAGAGGTCTTAGAGCAGTGGTTCTCAACCTTCTGGCCCTTTAAATACAGTTCCTCATGTTGTGACCCAACCATAAAATTATTTTCGTTGCTACTTCATAACTGTAATGTCGCTACTGTTATGAATCATAATGTAAATATCTGATATGCAGGATGGCCTTAGGCGACCCCTGTGAAAGGGTTGTTCGACCGCCAAAGGGGTCTCCACCCACAGGTTGAGAACCGCTGTCTTAGAGGAAATGCCTAATTCTTTTTTGTCCCATCTCAAGCCCTGAAAATATTCTGAACTCCAGCCCAGTACTAATTATTTTAGACAACTAGTTTAATTTTTCTGCTATGGCACTTCAAAATACTCAAAGGTCTCTATACCCACAACATCTGAAATTCTATAAACTCTATCATGAGCTAGAGTAATTTCAAACCATTATATATTCTTATTAGAGGCTGGGTGCATGAAATTCATGCACTTTAGGGGGGGGGTCCCTCAGCCCGGCCTGTGCCCTCTCACAGTCCAGGAGCCCTTGGGGGATGTCCGACTGCCAGCTTAGGGAGCGGGCCTAAGCTGTCAGTCAGACATCCTTAGCACTGCTATGGAGGCGGGAGAGGCTCCCACCACCCCTGCTACGCTTGCCAGCCGTGAGCCCAGCTCAGGGTTTCTGGCTGAGTGGCACTCCCCCTGTGGGAGTGCACTGACCACCAGGGAACAGCTCCTGCATTGAGTGTCTGCCCTCTGGTGGTCAGTGCATGTTATAGTGACTGGTCATTCCACTATTCGGTCAATTTGCATTATTGGCCTTTTATTATATAGAATCATCTCTCTTTTTTTAAATATGTTTTATTGATTTTTTACAGAGAGGAAGGGAGTGGGATAGAGAGTTAGAAATATCGATGAGAGAGAAGCATTGATCAGCTGCCTCCTGCACACCCCCTACTGGAGATGTGCCTGCAACCAAGGTACATGCCCTTGACTGAAATCGAACCCAGGACTCTTCAGTCCCCAGGCCAACGCTCTATCCAGTGAGCCAAACTGGCTAAGGCTAGAATCATCTCTTAATATCCAATAAGTCAACTACTTATCATCCCCATCACCCCAAGTTTACAGCATCATTGATTATTTGATTCACTGGATCATTTAATGAATACTTAATGAGTGCCAAACCTCCTCCTCTCCCATCCTTTAACCATCTCAGTAAATGGGCCTACCATTCACCACCCCATATACACACGCACTCTTACTACTTTTTATTCTCCTACTTGACTATAAACTTTTTCATAGCACTTACCACTAACTAAAAGTACAGTATATTTATTTGTTTGTTTTTCAGCAGAATATCAACCTCATAAACTCAGGAACTTTTTCTGTCTTGTTTGCTGCTTCATCCCAGCATCTAGATTAGTGATTTTCAACAGATGTGCCACAAGAATTTTTAAAACATGCAATACCTGATTATATAGTGAGGGGCACTGACCTCTTTTGCCTTAGATCAGTGGTTCTCAACCTATGGGTCGCGACCCCTTTGGGGGTCGAACGACCCTTTCACAGGGGTCGCCTAAGACCATCAGAAAACACATATATAATTACATATTGTTTTGTGATTAATCACTATGCTTTAATTATGTTCAATTTGTAACAATGAAATTGGGGGTCACCACAACATGAGGAACTGTATTAAAGGGTCGCGGCATTAGGAAGGTTGAGAACCACAGCCTTAGATTGTTGAATTAAAAAACGACAACAGCCAACACAATAATAGCCATCCAGTGTGAATGAATCAAAACTACACCTATTTTTTGGTCAGATTGGCAAAAAATATATATTTGTGTGTGCTGCAGAATTTTAGTAGTTTATGTGTGCCATGAGATGACAAAGGTTGAAAATCGCTGATCTAGATCCGGGTGTAAAGCATAGAAGGGACGAAATTACTACTTATTGATGGAATGAATGCATGACAGATTCTCCCTGACACATTTTCTTAAAGAAGCCGCGTGCTCCAGCGTGGCTGGCCTGCACTAATGGAGTCAGAGCCATTTTCCTCAGCTTTTCAGATGTCTTGCTTTTACTGCTCCCTTGTCCTCCTGGGAGCTCTTAAAGGCTAGGGATATGAGAGGGTAGAGAAAGAGATCAACAGTTCAAAGGAGATCCAGTCACTTGCCAGGTTTGCATTGCACATTGTTGGTAGAGTAGGTGTGCAAACACATGGGATCATCGGAGACGACAGGAAAGGCATCTGGGACAAAAATACCTTCCCCAAAGAACTACTACATGGTCTGAAATGCTATTCTTAATGATTAAATTACTAAATTATCTACATTAAGGTATTGATTCTTCTTCAATTATTCAGGCCATTAATACGTTCTTAATGAACAATGTTTTTCTCTGTCCTCAGTGCCTGGCACATGATGGGCACATATATGTATCCAATAAATATTTGTTAAATAAACAGGCAGACTCCCCCCTTTGACTTTACTACCTTTTTAAAAAATATATTTTTATTGATTTCAGAGAGGAAGGGAGAGGGAGAGAGATATAGAAACATCAATGATGAGAGAGAATCATTGATTGGCTGCTTCCTGCACTCCCGCCCTCCCCCCGACTGGAGCTCAAGCCCACAACCCCGGCACATGCCCTTGATCCAAATCGAACCTGGGACCCTTCAGTCCAAAGGCCGATGCTCTATCCACTGAGCCAAACCATCTAGGGCTACTACCTTATTTTCTTGCCATTCACCTAAGCCTCTGCATTTTTTTACCACTTCAATTTCTGATAGTTCTTTTCCTAATTAAATTGTATGTCTGGATTTTTTCCAGAAGCAAAATGCTAGCAACTGGTTAACAGCAATAACCCTGGCAGCTGAGGTGAAGGGCACAGGTGCATTTCTAAAATCTAAGCTCTTCAGCCAAACATTCAAACTTGCCAAGGGACTGATTCTGGCCCATGTGCCCCAAATGTATCTGCTCAACACTCAAGCCTGAGCCCTCCATGCAGGTGGCTACCTTCCCCACTGTCCTTTGTGGCATTTCTACTCTCACCTTTGTAGCTGCTCCACCTGCTTCTTTCTCAGCCCCTGGAACTAACACTTATTGTTCAGGGTTTGGATCCAAAAACAACTCCATAAATCCATTAGGCTAAGCTAGTCTCTCTTTCCTCTGAAATCCTGTAGCAATAAGTATTAATACCACTTGTTTGAACACATAATTACATATTGTCCTGGGTCATAATCTAGTTTTTCCTGCATTAACCTTGACTCTCCAGCTTGACTGTATAATCAGGGAATATATTTTATTTTTCTCTTGTATTCTTCTGTATTTCCCACAGCACCCAGCTGGTTGCTTTTACACAATGCTAGTGCTCAATTAGTACTTATTGAATTAAACTGAGCGATGAATTAAATATAGTTGACTACAGGAGAGATCAGGGAATATATTTTATTTTTCTCATTTATTCTTCTGTATTTCCCACAGCACCCAGCTGGTTGCTTTTACATAATGCTAGTGCTCAATTAGTACTTATTGAATTAAACTGAGCGATGAATTAAATATAGTTGACTACAGGAGAGATGTAGCAGCTGTCTTTAAGGCTTGGACACGGCCAAAGGTGATTCCAGTTCTCGATAGAAGATGTCATGTTGCTTCGGGTTCCAGACTGAAGAGGGGATGAGGCTGACATGACACATGGTGGTGATCTTCCTCCCTTATTCTCTCTGAAGTCGGCCCTCCCTCACTGTGGCTTGCCTTTTCTTCAGAAATACAGTGAAAACTATCACAACACCATATTAAGCAATTTGAAATTTTGAATCATATTTCATACCTAAGTTTTCTTCTTAACAAAATTAATTAGTCTTTCAACAACTAAAAATAAACCTCAGATATGTTAAAAATCACATTGACACTCCATCACTGGATCTGTATGTATATATGTGATAAAATTAAGTGTTGAATGCCCAGTTTCAGGTCGGGAGCATCCTGTCACACCAGAGGAAAGAAAGCTATCGGAGACTACTTGTTCATGTCAAAGGATTCAGAGCAACTTCACAGAGCTCCTATAGCAAAAAATGGGACAGATTGAGCAAAGTCAGAATAGTAGTTGCAATAAATTTTGAAATACCAAGTATGTTTGCACTCCATAAATTAATTTTAAAAATCTCTTAAAATTTCTAAATGCTAAGAATCTAATATTTTGAAAGACTAGCATATTTCTCTTCATAGAAGTATACTAATTAATAAAGAATAATAATGAAATACCACTCTGATAGATTGTGTTATTGACCCAGTTCTTTGCTCCTTTTAGTAACCACACACTTTTCTATGTAATGTGCAATGCCCTCCTGCTGAGCTGCCAGGTGTCAAGGAGGTCAAATTGAAAGGAACACTTAAGCCTTATTCACTTAAGGCAACAATGTGGCAAAAGGCAAAAGAGAAGGCGGCCAGCTCTGCAGTGTTCCATTTCCCCCCATGGAACAATGCTGGGCAAGGGTGAGGTAGATGCACTGCAGACAGGATAATCATCTCCCTTCAGAGGAACTCTGAGCAAAAGGCTCAATGGAAAGGCTCAGAGTGCAAAAATACCGAGTTCAAGTGGAGAAAAATGCCTCAACCAAGGCCCCCAAGAAAGAGAACTCAGAGGATGTGCCTGGGAAGTACCCCAGCTGAGGTCCCCAATAAAGAGGACTGTTAATAGAGGCACCTAGGCTAGGAAGGAGGACATGTGGAAGAGCATGGCTGGTCCGAGCAGGGAGGGTATGAGTCCTCAACCGTAGCTCCAGAGACTGTGTTGCACCTGGTACTAAGCCTGGCATGGGAAGGACAGCTCCTCCCCATGAGGTCTGCCAGGCAAAGCCTTACATTGCCTGTGAGCCGTCCTTCAGGGCTCTAACCTGGAGCCTAACTCTTCACCTGCCTGCTGCTAGAGGCAGAACTACTTTGGCACCTCTTGATTTTAAGGTGAGGTGCAAGTGATGGTGAAGCATAGTAACCTTCATCTTGTATAAAAACTGCTGTTTGAAATTCTCTGTTATTGTTAGACTAGAGGCCCCGTGCACAAAAATTTGTGCACTCGGGGGTCCCTCAGCCCATCCTGTGCCCTCTCGCAGTCTGGGACCCCTCCGGGGATGTCCACCTGCTGGCTTAGGCCTGCTCACCGGGGGATTGTGCCTAAGCTGGCAGTAATACATCCCTTGGGGGATGTCCACTTGCCAACGGGCCAAAGCTGCAGTTGAACATCCACAGAGCTGCTGAGGAGGCAGGAGAGGCTCCCACCATCGCCAATGTGATGCCTTCAGCCTGGCTTGTGGCTGAGCAGAGCTCCCCCTGTTGGAGTGCACTGACTACCAGGGGGCAGCTCCTGCATTGAGCTTCTGCCCCCTGGTGGTCAGTGTGTGTCATAGTGACCAGTCATTCCCAGTCGTTCTGCTGTTAGGGTCAATTTGCACATTACCGCCCTAACGGGTTTGGCTCAGTGGATAGAGCATTGGCCTGCGGACTGAAGGGTCTCAGGTTCGATTCTCATCAAGGGCATGTACTCTGGTTGCGTACACATCCCCAGTAGGGGGTGTGCAGGAGGCAGCTGATCGAAGTTTCGCTCTCATCGATGTTTCTAACTCTCTATCCCTCTCCCTTCCTCTCTGTAAAAAATCAATAAAATATATTTGGGGAAAAAAATTGCATGTGCACATTACCCTTTTATTATATAGGATAGAAGCCTGGTGCACAGGTGGGAGCCAGCTGGTTTGCCCTGAAGGGTGTCCCAGATCAGGGTGGGCAGGGGAACCCCAGCTCCCTACGATCGCCCACGCCGCCCCTGTTTGCGATCGCTGGCTCTGCCCATGCTCACGCCTAACACCTCTGGCCAAGGCATTAGGCCTGGGCAAGAGACTCCCAGCTCCCCACCATCATCAACTCGGCCCCTGCTCCCTGCAATTGACTGCTCCGCCCTAATGCCTCTCGCCCAGGCATTAGGCCTGGGCAGGGGACCCACAGCTCTCCAAGGGACCTCCTGCTCCACCCCTTCCCAGGCCTAATGCCTGTGGCCAAGGCATTAGGCCTGGGCAGGGGACCCCAAGCTCCCACCATCAGCGACTGTGACCCTGCTCCCCATGATCGCTGGCACTGCTCCTGCCCAGGCCTAATGCCTCTGGCCAAGGCATTAGGCCTGGGCAGGGGACCCCCGCAGCTGCAGCCTCCCAAGATCATGGGCTCCACCCCTACCCGGGCCTTACGCTTCTGGCAGAGGCGTTGGGCCCGGGCAGCGGGGACCCCCAGCTGCAGCTGCCCCTGCCCCGGCCTAACACCTCCTCTGGCCGAGGCGTTAGGCCTGGGCAAGGGACCCCCCCAGTTGCAGCCGCCTGTGATGTGGGCTCCACCCCTGCCTGGGCCTTACTCCTTTGGCTGAGGCGTGAGGCCCCGGCAGTGGGGACCCCCAGCTGCAGCTGCCCCTGCCCAGCCTAACACCTCACTAACTCCTCTGGCCGAGGCTTTAGGCTGGGCAGGGGATCCCCCGCAGCTGCAGCCGCCCCCCGATCGTGGGCTCTGCCCCTGCCCAGGCCTTACGCCTCTGGCTGAGGCATGAGGCCCGGGCAGTGGGGACCCCAGCTGCAGCCGCCCCTCCGGGGCCTTTTGCCTCTGGCGGAGTCGTTAGGCCCGGGCAGAGGATCCCCCAAGCTGCAGCCGCCCCCTGATGGGCTCCGCCCCTGCCCGTGCCTAATGCCTCTGGCCAAGGCATTAGGGCAGCGGGGACCCCCAGCTGCAGCCGCCCCCCCACCCAGCTGCAACCGCTCCCTGATCGTGGGCTCCGGGCAGCGGCTGCAGCCACCCCGAGATCCCTGGCTCCACCTCTGCCCAGCTCCCATTGCTGGCTCCACCCCTACTTCCTGCTATCACTGGCCAGAGCGGCAAAGGCCAGGATTCTCCGATCAGGATTCTCCGATTCAGGATTCTCTTAGCTCCCCCCTGGGTTTCCAATCACTGTCAGTGCCAGGGGGCTTCTTCTGTGCTTTCCATTTTGCCTCCCTGCATTGTGCCTACATATGCAAATTAACCGCCATCTTTGTTGACAGTTAACCGCCATCTTGGCTGGTGATTAATTTGCATATCTCGCTAATTAGCCAATGGGAAGGGTAGCGGTCGTACGCCAATTACCATGTTTCTCTTTTATTAGTGTAGATAGTCCCTTGTTCTGTAAACTCTGTCATTTTTAGACAGTCTCTTAGTCTGTAGAATAACTGCTTTAGTTTGAATAATAGAAAAAGATAAAAACGTAACTGTCTGACCTTGCAATCTAGCCATCTAACGTAATGGACTAATACTGATAATAATTCCCATATTCTTATGCCAAATGTTTGTTCTTTATGTATCCAAGATTACAAACTGTCTGTAACAATCACTCACACAGAGCCCTTTGTAAAACCTGCAGACAAAGAAGCTCAAAAGGTATAAATACCGGAAACTTTAAGTAGTGTTGCCTCAAATCAAACCTGACACTGATTGAGCCTCTAGAGATTCCCAGAAATCACAGGTGACAGCTGAACATATTAAACAATACTAAAATCCAGATTGTAGGAAACTCTGAGAACAAATAATCCAGTTTTCTAAAATAATTTGAGAAAAAGCAAGAACCAAAGAGGAATCCATAGACTGAAAGATTTTTAGAGATACAAAAATCAGTTGCTATGTATGGGCCTGACATAGATCCAGATCAAAGCAAAATGTTAAAGAGATTATGAGACAATAAAGATTATTTATAATTTAAACACTGGCTCTCTGATATTTTAGGGAATTATTGCTAATTATTTTTGGAGTGATGATGGTTTTGTGATCGTTTCATTTATTTTCTATTGCAGCATAGTAAATAACCCAAGGTTAGTGGCTTAACATGGCAAACTTAAAATCTTGTGGGTCAGGATTTTGAGCAAGGCTCAGTTGTATGATTCTTCTGTTCTGTGTGGCACCATCTAAGATAACTCAGTGGTATACAGTTGGCAGTTGGGCAAATCTAGAGGGTCAAGATGTCTCCTGCTTTGGAGAGAAGAAAGAAAGACTGGGCTCAGTTGAGACTTTTGACCAAAGCACTTACATGTGGTCTCTTCAGTGTGGCTGTGTTAGGATTGTCAGACTTTACTTGGCAGCTCAGGGCTCTCAGAGAATGTGTCTCAAGAGACCCAGATGGAAGCTTCAAGGCTTCATAGGACCTAACCTTGGAGATGCCAGAATGATACTTCTGCCACATTCTCCTGGTCAAACAAGTCACTCTGGCTGAGTTCAAGGTGAAGGGAATTAGGCTGCACCTATTAATGGAAGGAGGGGTAAAAAGGTGGGGTTGATTATATGTAATCTACCACAGTGGTTATGTTTTTGAAAGGATATGCTTTACCTTGCAGAGGCACATACAAACGTATTTACAGATGAGTGGTATGATGTCTAGGATTTACTTCAAAATAATTGGGGTGAGGAAGGGATAAACAGGATAAGCCATAAATTTATCATTGCTAGATCTAGATGACGGGTACCCAAGAGCTCATTGTTATTCTATTTTCATAGGTGTTTGAAATTTTCCAAAATAAGAAACATAAAAATAAAGATCAAGCTCTCCCCTCCCCCCAAAAAACCCCTCTGTAATATGGAAGAAGAGACCACCAGCAATACCTCTGGTACTATGTATTTGGTGTATCTTTATGGGTATTAGACATTGAGAGAGTGTACACAAATTACTATTGTGGTAGGAAGTCAGGTATTTGATGTTTGAAAGAGAAATTTGAATTTCTTTAAATTACTGACGTGCAATTTTATATACAGTGTGAATTTACAGATATCTTATATTTGAAATATTGCCATTCATTTTAGTGTTCTGAAAGTGCTTTCAATACCTAGTACAATACAACTTCAATTGGGTGCTTGACTATATGATTACTTTTAAATAGTTATAATGATATAATTACCTCAGGAAAACAGTCAACTATTTTTCAGTTTAAAATTAACGTTCTATAATAACCCACTTTTCTTAAGGCACAATACTATGACTAATTTTTTCCATTCTTTTAGACCTCTCACAAAGTCTTTAATAAAAGCACAACTCAAATGAATAACTAAATGAAAGAAGGAATTGCATGACACCAGAATATGTAAAATGCACGCAGTATTTTCAGTTTCTCTAAAATAAACTCTGTAACTACTTACTCTTATATTCACTATGTCTATTATTGATTAGACAATCTGCAATCTAAATAATCGGATCTTGTTGATCTCTCTTTATGTATAAAAATACAGAGGCCAGGCCACTCACCTTTGCATTACTAACTATATAGTCAAATGCGCATAACTACCACATTAATATTGTGCCTTATGGAGGATCCAAAATCCACACAGTACCTGTACAACAGGATTTGATGCCAAGATTTTTTGTTACACTACAGTGAATGGGGGTCCCAAATAGTAGGTTCCAGCCTTATTTGACAAATGTGCAGTGGTTCAGAGGAAGAACAGCTTGAGGAGAAGCTAAATGACTTTGACATTGGTGCCATGTTTGCACACACCAACTTCTTCCAACACTATCAAGGCCCTTCATGGAAGATTCTCCTTCCCACGAGGCTCCCATACGATGCCGAAGTAAGAAAACTAGAAAATAAATTAGAACTCATAGCCATATGACCTTGGGGAAGACACTTAGTCTTTCCATGCCTTGGTTTCATGATCTTTGTAATAAAGACTACAATCTCTGTCTAACTCGAAGGACTCTCAGGGCCATCAATTTATGTCATGTTCTCTAGCACCGTTGTGTATATTACTAGAAGTAGTATTCTGCATACATAAAAATTTTTTCTTGCCAGGTCGGTGTGGCTCAGTGGTTGAGTGTCAGTCTATGAACTAGGTACAGCGGTTCTCAACCTGTGGGTCGCGACCCCTTTGGCGGTCGAATGACCCTTTCACAAGGGTTGCCTAAGACCATCCTGCATATCAGATATTTACATTACGATTCATAACAGTAGCAACATTACAGTTATGAAGTAGCAACGAAAATAATTTTATAGTTGGGTCACAACATGAGGAACTGTATTTAAAGGGCCAGAAGGTTGAGAACCACTGAACTAGGAGGTCAGGATTTGATTCCTGGCAGGTTGCGGGCTTGATCCCCAGGTGGTGGTGGTGGTGGGGGGGTGTTGGTGGTGCAAGAGGCAGTTGATCAATGATTCTTTTTCATCATTGATGTTTTTCTCTCTCTATCAATGTCTCTCTCTCTTCCTTCCTTTTTGAAATCAATAAAAATGTCTAAAAAAATTTTTCTTAACAAAAAAATAGAGCTTTTTTTTTTTTTTTTATCAGAACAGCATCTTATTCATTCCCAATCTCTTTAATATTTTCCATTATTTTTCTTTAGAAAATCAGGTGCCATCATTTTTTAAAATAGAAAAAAAAATTAATTAAATGGACATGGAAGTGACTATCCAATATACATTCTCTCCTTTCATTCTAATAGAACAAATACTTTATTCACAGTGACAAGGTACCTGCTAAAAGGCTGTATTTCCTGCCCCCCATTAGAGGTAGTTATGATCTCATAACTATGTGCATGATTATAACAGATTATTTAGATTGGTAGGTAAACACCAAGACAATCAGCTGGAGTAGAAATCACCACATTTTCCTCTCATGTCTCTTTTCACTGTGTGTCTCTCTGCCAGGCTTATTTTTCTGTGAAGATACCAATTTTTTTTCAAAATGTTCTCAGTTAGTTAGCTGTCAAACATGGAAAAATTTGAAGGGTTTATTCATATTAAAGTGTTAAAGGATAATAGTAAGTTAAAATTCAAAACTCTTTACGGATGGTTGAATTTAATATAATTCCCCAATCAAATGAAGAGCTAAGAGAACTCAATCTCCATATACCATAATAAAAATCAGGTGATGTCTAAAATCTATAAATGAAGAAACAGCATTATGATCTGTAACAAACAAAATTAACAGCTAAGAGATTACAAGCATAGAATGAAGAGCAGTGAGGCGGGAATAGAGTCCTATTGTTTTCCTTAAGGGGTAGATCATTTCTATGCTATTCTAAACCGTTAAGCCTTTTGCTACTTCTGCTACCTTTCAAAAGAGTCCATTGCTTTTAAAATGATTTTGGGGGTAGTTATTGTTACACAATAATATTTCCAGTGTTTCCATTGTATCTTATCCATATCTAGTCCCTATTTTGTATTAATAATCTTTACAAATATCTTTAAAATGCATTTATTAATTCAACACCTTAATTTTGTGCAAGGATGTACCTGTCTCTACTTTGCTGTCTTGAACTTGCCCTCAAGGAGAGAAGTTGGTGGCCCTGTTGTCACAGAGTCTGAGCAGTCATACCTGTCAGGGTCCTGGTTTCTTCTGAGCAGACTGACCCTAGGAGGGTCCTTGAATATATATCTTGACTTGCTTAGTTATTTGGCCACAGCTGAAATAAAGCAAAAATTGGTTTTTTGACCAAAGGCAACCAGTTTATAGGTTGAGGCAGCCCTGCCCCTAAATCAATCCTCCTGGGGCAATCTATTTTGGAGGGCAACTCATGGACCCAAATAGATTCTCTCTTAGGAAGAAGACATGAATGCAAAAGGAAGAGCAGTCCGAAGAGATGAAGAGCAAACAGTTGATACGGAGGCTTAGTAGAGGGAGACACGTACAAAAAGAAATCTAAATTGCAATTATGTTGGAGTCACAAGAGTAGGAGCACTGGGTCTGCTTCTGAGGTGGCTGCAAGCTTACTGGACAACACGATTATTGTTGATTCTGTATGATGTTAGGTTTCACGTGTGGTCAGTACATCAACTGCCTAGAGGTCTCCTTTGTCTCCTGGATTGCCTATTTTTATAAACCTTTAATAAACATCTCCTATCTGTTAGTTCCAATATAGAAAACAGCGTTGGATGTGGTTATGTGATGCAAGATCCATCTCTCCCTTCCCCCAGCACTATCTTCTCAGGAATACAACCTTTGATTCTCTAGCTACTGGGAGTAGTGAATGTTCTCAGCTAAAACACCAAGGTCACTGTCCTGGAGGTAGCCCTCATCTGAAGATGAGCTGGGAGGAGGATGGGAATGAAGTTGCCCTTGTCTCAATTGGGACAATATATAGGACCAGGGCTCCTTCAGTGAAGAGTGTGTTCTTTGTTGTGACTGGATAGCAGTTTATTTTTCCCTTCTGCTTATCTCTGTCTCCCTCACTCACACTAACAGCAGCCCCACCGCACCCTCACCATAAACTTCCTATGTGCAAATCTCAGATTCCCAATGTTTTCTCTGGGAACGCAACCCGAGACAAAGAACACATTGGTTCTTACGTCAAATAAGACAATCCAGCCACCTGGTCCTGTCACCCTTCCATCCACATTTCTGAAAGTTCTTGCCAGACTTAAATTTTCTTGCCAGCCACCAAGTTTCTCTTCCCAAATCTAAGTCAGTCATGAACACTAGTGAATCCAGGCAGCTCAACTTCAATAAACTTCACCAGTAAAAATATGGAAAATATTTGCTAGAACATGCAATGACCCATAAAACAGCAACTACCTGCTCAGTTGCCTTCACCATCATACATGTGAGCCTCTGCTATCACTGGCCAGCTTGAGACAATGAAGGTGTAACTGCAGCATGGCACAGCAACCAATGCTCTGTCATGGACCCAAGAATACCCTTCTAGACTGGGTATGGCCATTAAGCAAGTCATCTTGGCAAGGATGGCTTTATGTATGCCAGAGTTCTGCATTAAAAAAAATTATTGATTGATTGATTTTAGAGAGAGAGAGAAAAAGGGAGAGAAGAAACAAAGATTTGTTGTTCCATTTATTTATGCATTCATTGGTTGATCTTTTTTTAAAATATGTTTTATTGATTTTAGAGAGGAAGGGAGAGAGAGATGGAAACATTGATGAGAGAGAAACATCAACATCGACCAGCTGCCTCTTGCACACCCCCTACTGGGCATTGAGCCTTCAACCCAGGCATGTGCCCTGATGGGAAATTGAACCCGTGACCTCTTGGTGCATGGGTCAATGCTCAAGCACTGAGTCACACCCGCTGGGCAGTCAGTTGATTCTTGTATGTGCCCTGATCAGGAATCAAACCCACAACTTGGTGTGTTGGGATGATGCTCCAACCAGCTGAGCTGCCCAGCCAGGGCTCAAAATTTGGCATTTTGTCTTACATAATTTTTAGGTAGATGTCTATGTAACTGCACAGAAAATTTATTTTCTTTAATCTGCCCTTTATTTTGACTTTTTTTACTTTGACGCAAACTGGCCTTACCCAGCACCCTGACTCACCCACCTCCCTCTCCCTTGCTTAATCATTAAACTCTCAGGACAATGAGGCTCTGGTCAGCATCCAGTAGTCTTAGGAACAAGTTTCTTGGTCTATTGACTACAGAGACAGAGTTGTCAATCAATCTAAAGAAAATATCTTGGTCTCAGTTGTGTTTTAGATCCAGACCCAGAAAAGTGAAATGATCCCCCAAAACAAATCCTTGTAAAGTTGGACAGAACAACGCCATGGCCAACATCAAGATCAGATCAATGACGAGTTACCCCCATCCTCGCACCAACCAGTCAGTAGAGACCACAACCCTAACTCCTTTAGTCACTATGATGAAAGACTGTTTTCCCTATGTAATCCATCCCCTGGAAGCCATCGGCGAGCCAGGTCTTTGAGCATGAGCTACCTGTGACTCCGGGCATGGTGCCATCTCCTTAATAAATCCCTACTTTCTTGGCTTCAAACACCTGTTTGTTTCTTCGTGGGCTTTGATGTGTGTAGGCAAACAGATCCCTTTAGTCCGGTAATATCTGCAGCACTTGCAGCTGGAAAGCCAAGCTAGACAGACTCCGCTGCTATAAGTAAGAATAGCAGACTAGGCATCTCATGACAATGCAGACAAGCAGGTGGATTATCCTTGTGGGAATCTAGCTGTGCCAATGTGATATGCTTAAAGGTAAGCCAAGAACTTTATCTCCCATTCAATCACCAAACATTAACAGTGATGGAATTAGGTAAAACACATTGGCTATATGTTATGCATTAATATTAGCGCACAAAGTGAGGTGATGAGGTGACAAAGAATAGTACATTTTTTTTTATGGAATGCTTTATGAATTTGCATGTCATCCTTGTTCAGGGGCCATGCTAATCTCTGTATTATTCCTATTTACTTATTATTATTATTTTTTTAGTGCATATGTGCTGCTAAGGAAAGCACAGAATACTACATTCCTTTAAATAAACTGGCTAATCATTATGAGTCTATTTCCTACCAGACTGGTGAGAAATTCAACTTCAATGACTTTGGGGACCTAGCTCTCAAGGAGAGATATGCAAAAGTCCTGGGCTGACATGGTGCCACACTAATTATTGTTGATTCATTCACCCCACAAGCTGCACTCATGTCCTGTGGCATTTCTGCTTCAATTCTCCCCTCCCAGGTACCTCCAAAGCCATTCCCACACTATCCCTGTGCCCCAAGGCAGCAAGGCCAGGGCCCAGGATTGCAAAAGTGCCTCCGAAAATATTTTTTCCAAGCCTGGGGCTTCTTCAATCAATATTTCCTTCTCTTCTCCTCAAGGAAACCTAGCAGAAGCCCCTCTGACATCAGCCCTCGACATTAGGTTTCTACCAGATCAGCAGGCTTCCTTAGCCTTAATGCTGTTTCTACTTTCAGCCAACATAAGCCATGAGGCAGAAAATGGATGAGGGGGGAAGGGAAAATGTTGAGAGAACAAACAGAATTTAGTGATTCAATAAATTATCCTGCCACCTCCCAATGGCTTTCCTTTCACTCAGTGACAATTGACCTATAAAGTCCTATAAAGTTTAACATGACTTGGCCTCCTATTCCCCCTCAGACCCTGACCTTCCTTTGCACCTTCTCGTAATTCCACTGTAATCACACTATGCTTCTTCATGTTTCTTGAACTTACCAACCTTTCTCCTTATCAGAGCCTGTGGTAGCCAGGCTCCAGGAGGATCCCCAATGGGCCCATCTCATGGTATTTATGTCCTAAGGGTCCCTTCCTGCACTGAATAGGGTTGATCTGTGTGTCAACTTAAGAAACATTAAAAGAGTTTATTTTTGCCAAACTAAGGACATGGAGCAAGATCTCAAATGCTCCAGAGAATAACAGTTTTGAGTCTTCTTCCATGTACTGAAATTAAAGAGAGAATTTAAGGAAGGTTACATGGAGGTTGGAGAAAGCAAGGTGGGGATTAGATTACAGCAAGCATGTCAAACTCGAGGCCCCAGGGCCACATGCAGTCCACAACGAATATTTTTGCGGCCCAGCCAATATAACGGTATGTAAAAAACATTTTAATAAAAATTTCATAACTTAATTTTTACAATATCCTGTTATACATAATTATTAATAACAAACTACAACGTTCGCTAATGACTGGTTACTATAATTGTGTTGCATTCATTTCCCTTACGCACCTTACACGCAGTCGCACCATTTCTCTCTACTAATACTAGCAGCGAATATTTTAGCAGCCAATTGCCTCGTCATTAGTCTTGGACTGACTTGTTTGGTGTGCGCAACAGGAAATATTTCACTTTTGGAGAACAAGAAAAATAGGTTTATTTGCGTTACGTTTATTAATTTGTGCAGTTGTTCAGTGTCTGGTAAGTTAACGTTCAAGAAAAAATATTAATTTTTTTAAAATGTTCTATTATTTTAGTTTAACAACTACTCATTTATTTCAGCCCTTTGTATTCAGCATGTCTCTATCGAAATAAACCTACGTTTCTATGAAAATTGAAGCTTTTGTTTTTTTGCGGCCCACATAAACTTAAACCTTGTTTATTTGGCCCATGTTAACCTTTGAGTTTGACATGCTTGGATTACAGGATGGTGAAAATTATGTGCTTTCCTGAGGGTACTTATTCCAAAGGTGTGTTAACCTACATGCACAGCAACAATGTAAGGGGTTTGTTTAAGGCAAAGAAATCTTTTCCTAAAATGTTATTGTTAGGTTTGATCAAATAATCGAATTGATACCCCTCCCCTGGGAACTGACCTTTAGGCCACTTCACAATGGACACCTTTCACTTAGACCACATTCCACTTGCTAAGACCATTATCTCTCCCTTCTGGACCTTCCCAGGATCCGCACCCCCCCAGAAAATTCTCCACCCAGAAAAAGTCCACCTATAGTCCTTTAAAATCTCTGATTCCCAGTCCCTGGGGACTGGGGCCATTTTGGGATCTAGCCCATCTGGTATACAGATGACCTAATAAATTTACAATTCTTTACCCCCTTTGGTCTCATGCATTCCTCCTTCGATGACCCTAACAGTTAAATGCCCCCGGGGATGTGACTAATCACCATGACTTGCCCAGTTAGGAATTTATGATCAGATGACCCTGTGAGGTTATTTTTTATAGAACCTTTTTTTTTTTTTTTCCTGTCCACCTGTGAAACAATTGGATTTTGCAGAGATGATGTGTAACTTCTGAGCTAGGTCATAGAAGACATGCTGCTTCTTCCTCACTCCATCTTACACTGTTTGCTCGGGCAGAAGCCAGCCAGCCACTATATCATGAGGACATTCAAGCAGCCCATGGAGAAATGGATGTGGAGAGATACTGAGGCCTCCTGCCAACAGTCAGCATCCTGCTAGTGAACCTTTTTAGAACTGGATCCTCCAGCCCATGCCAAGCCTTCAGAGCCCTATCTGACATCTTAACTACAATCTCTTAAGAAACCCTGAGCCAAAACCACCCAGTTAAGTCACTTCCAAATTCTTGGCCCACAGAAACTGCGAGATAATAAATATTTACTGTAATTTTAAGCCACTCAGTTTTGGGATAACTTGTTTTGCAGCAATAGATAGATAACACAGGCCTTCACATGCCTTCTGCAGGAATACTTTATCTCAAGTTCCTACGTCTCCCACACCTCTTTGAACACTGCTCTAATGTCTCCTTGTAATAAGGCCTTCTCTGACCACCTATGGAAAAATGGCACCCTCTCCCCACGATGGCACTAGGTTGGCTCTTCTTTCCCTGCTTTATTTCCTTCACTGGCATCTCTAATCAGGTGACAAATTATATATTTGTTTTGTGTGTGTGTGCATTTTTTAAAATCTTCATTGTTGAAAGTATTATAATGTCCCCTTTTTCCCTCCATTGACCCCTTCTAGTCCACCTCCGCCCCATGCCCCCCCCATGCCCTGCCCCCTGATTATGTATTTGTTTGTTTGTTTACTCTCTGTGTCTCTGTGCTCAAATGTAGGCTCCTTGAGAGCAGGATTTGTTTTGTTCTTGCCTATACGTCTCAGGCCAAGCATAGTGTCTGTCTCACACCCAATACTTGTTGAATAAAGGAAGAATGAAATCAAAAGTCAGCAAAAGTTCACTATGAAATCGTGGGAGTCAGGCTGAGGCTATGAGACTCAATCTGTGCCTTGGAGATGATAATAATAGGGAGTTTTGGGGGTGCTGTATTCCAGCTCTGCTCTAGGCAATTACACCGAAGAGAGGGGTACATAATTACAGCTTGGAAGAGAACAAAGAGGGACTGAATCGATAGGGAAGATTGAATTTCCAAGGGGAACCACGGCATTTATAAGGGAGAGCTTTAGGGCATTTTTCACCAAGCATGAAGTATTCTAAATAAATTAAAAAATAATTTCAGAAATTAAAGAGTTCAATAGTAAGCCAAAGGACTCCATCATGTTAATGTGATCTTGTTTGCACATTTCTGCTCAGTGTATAACTATTTATTAATAATCATTAAAAATCTTTAAGTATTTAAAATATATGTTTATCCCATCCCACATAACACCCAAGTCAAGTCCAGGTAGAAGTTTGTGCTTTCAGGAATTCTGCTAAGCAGATAAAATGCAACTGTTCTAAAAGAATCCAGTCTGATACCTATCAGAGAGTAAACACTGAATGAACAACAGCAGCAACAGACAAGGATTTGAGTAGAAATAGGTATTTTCTGGAATATATGTGGGATGGGCCACTTATGTATATTAAGAGCCTCTTGTTTAAAGTTCCAGAAATAAAGTATTTTTAAAAATATGTTTTTATTGATTTTAGAGAGAGAGAGGAAGGGAGAGGGAGAGAGAGAAACATCCATCAGCTGCCTCATGCATGCCCCCTACTGGGGATTGAACCCACAACTTAGGCTTGTATCAAACCAGCAACCTCACCGTGCATGGATTGACTTTCAACCAACTGGGTCACACTGACAAGGGCAATAAGTGTTTTTTAAGGAAAAAGAATCAGAGGCTGGCAATCAGGGCAAGAAGATAAAAAAGGTGGGCTTTTTTTGTTTGTTTGAAAAAATATTTTGGCACATACTTTTTAAATAAAAACCTCATTTATCTCTTAAAATATAGTTTAAAATATTTTAGTATATTCTATCTTACTTAATTTTCATTTATATTTCTTATTCTGACTACTGTCTATTTATATTTATTGAGCTTGTTGGTCCATGGCTGCTGAGCATATTTGTTAAAAATCTGAAAGCAATGATTTGACTCCTGTTTCCATTAACATACTATCAGTTCCACGTTTTTCAATTCAGATCAACTCTTGTCTTTATCTCTAGTTTAACATTTGGGCAATAACACTATTGAATATTTTCTTATCAGAGCCTCCTTTGCTTTCAATAAAACAAATATTAATGCCTATTTCATTATTTCACACTTTCACTGTCTATAAAACACTGTTGTTCAGTTAAAAAAAAAAAAAAAAGGTAAATTATAACAAAGCATTCCATTAACAGTGATACGGGATTTTTGGACTGAAACATGCAGTGTTCCCCTGGGCAGGATGGTTCCCCTGATTCTTTGTCCATCGGAGTCGAAGAATGAATCCACAGATGGAAGTGGGTATAGCAAAGGTGGAAATTTATTGAAGAACAAGTACAGACTCCCATGTGGGCAGGGGAAAAGGGTCCCACCCAGTTCCTTTTTTCCTCAGTTTATAAAGGCTGAAAGTCCTGTGTCCTGATATCCCCTCTGATTGGTCAATATTCCCTTTGATTTGGTCACTATAGCAACTCCTGAGCTCAAAGGTTAAACATCACATTGGTCCTGTGAGTTCCTCCTCCCTTGTTGTTCTCCCATTCCCTCTGGGCTTTCTTTCTCCTTCTTTATTTTATAAATATAGACCTTTTGGCTACTCCCAGTTCCCTTGTCTTATGGAAATGTAACTGCTGCCTCTCCCTTGTGTTATGGAAATGTAACCTCTGCTCTGTAACCCTGTGTTTTTTCCATGGGCCCTTCATTTTTAAAATTTCCTAAACCTGCCTGTTTCACCCCTAAAAATCCCTATTTCAACAGCATGGACTTTAGTGCATATAAATTACTATTTGCCACAAAATACTGCTCAAAGTCATGCTGTGAATTTATGTAGCCCCTTCCCTTTGATACACTGAAAGGTTTGATGGGAGGCTAATCTGTCTTTGCTCTGTCTACCACAGTTCAGCTGGGGACAAAAAATGACATCATCGGTGAAGCAAGAGAATTGTTATGGAAAAAAAAAACACAATGTTTTACCCCTTGAAATTATATTCCTTTTTTTTATTTATTTACAAACCCTTGTGTCAAGGACTGACTTTCAATAGATCGCAGCAAGGGAGCTGCTCTGCTACGTATGAAATCCCGACCCAGAGCAGGTCGTCTACAGTTTAGCACCAGGTCCCCCATGAACGTGCGTTGTGTGAAAGGCAAGGGGGCGGCCCCCTTTCTGGCCGCACCTCATTTCCCAGGATGAGGGGCTCTTCGCACCGGAACTGGTCCCCACTCACCAACATGGACCATTCTTTATAAATCTTTTTATGTAACCAGACATGCTGAAGCTAATACCTAAGGAGAGAAGGTATGGTGTTTGTTGTGGGTTTTTTTTGCAAGTTCTATAAAATCTCCTAAAATGACATATCTCAGATTATTTAATGATCTTGACAGACTGTTTAAGTTTCACTTAATATGAAAGAAAAAAAATAAAGTCATTTATACTTCCACAAATTGACGTTAAATATATCATTGTGAAGCAATGGGTTGTCTTCCAAAAGAGGACAAAAAGAAACACGCCTAGCCTATGAAATCTAAGAATGGCCTTCATGATAGCTCAGTGAACCCGTAGGTTTACCTGCGTATTAGTCTAAACACTACATCTGATAACTGAACTAAGTATTGTCAAATGAAAAGCTATGCTTGCATGTGATTATTTTAACGAGGTGTTTAACATCGTTTAATTATCACATAAATGTACTAAATTGAATAGCTGACAGAATGATATTGAGTGGGAAGGGCTTCTTAAGTATAAAAAAAAAACAAATATAAAGATGGAAAGTCGTTAGAGAATTTAGATTGCCCTAATTAAAATTTAAAAATGTCAACTTCAATTTGTGCAAGGAAATCACTAATGATTGCAGTTGGCCTCTTCTGTCAATATAGCTAGCATTGGGTTATTTCACGAACCTGATGTAGTGTTCTACCTAGGTTTATCATTTTTGGCCATTGTGTGTGACGGCTCTTCCTGACTACATGTCCCACATTCCCTTGCAGTTAGGTTGACCATATGACTGAGTTCTAGCAATGGAATGTACAGTTGTGGCTCCATCATGCTTTCTCTTTTCCCTATATAACTACCATGTGGCTATAACCTTGGAGAGGGACGTGAAAATTCCTAGCCACAATATGAAAGGGTCTGAATCCTAAATCATCCCACGGAGGAAAGCCATCCCCAACTAGGAACCCCTCACTGAGCAAGAAATAATTTTCTATTATGCTAATCCATTGACATTTTATGTTTTACTTATTATAGCAGCTAGAGTTACTCCAATATACTAGTAGTTATCTAAACTAAGTAGTAGTCCACCCTCCTAGAAGAAACACACGCATATACACACACGTTATAGACACACAAACACAAAGAAATAAATGCAAACACACATACACATTTTGCTTTTACTTTTTTGTATTGCTAATGGACTGTAAAATTCCACAACCTGTCTGGAATAAAATTTCACAATATATAGCAAAATACTTTCATATTTGTGCTTAATTATATGCTTTTGACCTATTTCTAGGAATTTATCCTTAGTTAACTATCACTACTGATGTGTGCAAAGATTTGGTTCAATGACATTCAGTGTGTCATTTTTTTATAGTAGCAAAAAGTTCTAAGCAACACAAATATCTCATACTGGTTAATGATTTAAATAAATTTTGGTACTTTAGACAATAATTGAATATTCAAGATAGTTAAACTAATATTTTAGGAGATTACTTTATCACATAGGGAAGTAGTAGTGCTACATTTTTAAGTGAAAACAAGTAATAACATATGTAGTTTGGGTTCCAACTATTTTTAAAGTTATGTGTATCTGTGTGTGTATAAAAAAAATCTCATAAAAGACTGAATGAAAAGACACTAAAATATTACCAATATTTATATCTAGGTAGTAGAACTAAAGGTGACTTTTAAATTTTGCTTTCATTTCTGTGTTTTCTAAATTTTCACCAACAAATAGACATATTTTTATTATATATTTTTGTTAAAAATTATATATATAATTTCTTTTTAATGAAGGGGGCAGTAATCCTTTTGCAGAATAGGCTTTCTCCCAGAGTATAAAATGAGAATATAGGTAGTCTCTGGCTATGGTAGAGGAATTTAAGAAAGAAGTAGATTATTGGTAAATGAAGGAGAGTACATCAAATCCCATAGTAAGTTGATTCTGAATAGAGCTGCAGAGGGCACTAAATGAATACTGAGTATTTTGCATTATAATAAAATATTAACTTGTTCCCATGTACTCATGCAGTAATTCTAGCCTAATATCCACATGTGTTATTCCCATTCTAACCCCTATTTTAAGACACTGCAAAACCCATGTCTGTGTCCAAAAGACCATGGCAAAGGTATATTTTGTATTTTTTTATGTCCCTTATTTCCTGCTTTGTTGTTTTCCCTTATTTCATAATCATATTAATCGGCAAAACTCCAAAGTTGACCTGACCCTTTTGAGATTTGAACTCTTTTAACCCGAGCTTCTTTCAAATTGGACATGTGATTTTGAAAAAGTCCCTGCACCTCTTGGGACTTGGTTTCCCTTACTCAGTGATAGAATTGGACCAGGGTCCTCTCCTACTTCAACATTTGCACATTCCATGGTAATGACTTATCATAGGACACTGCTCTTGAAATTCACTCAAGGTCTTACTTCCTGCCTCTGCTTCCTGAGCTAAAAAATAACCCAGTGCCCAGACAAGAGACCCCAAGAGAGAATATATCTGTGCCTAGAGATTTTTGTTCTTACTTCGTTTCTTCTTTTTAATTCTCATTTTAGAGAATAAAAATGAGAGGTAAAAATTTCACCCAAAGGCCATGGGATCAATGATTCAGTTTTCTAAAATGTGAGAGTTAAATGGCACTTATCGCTGTGAGGAATGCATGAGATAAGGTATGTAAGGAGGATTGCATAGGGCACACATTTGGCAGCATTAGCTCCTATTTTACTATTATTATTTTTTATTGCTAGTAGGTGGGTAACTGAAGCCATTTGCCTCCTTTCCTTCTTCATGGATTTAAACAAAGTAGTATGGTATAGAAAGAACAGTGCTGGGATGGCTGGCACCATCAGAAAGAATAGCAATATGGCTCAGGTATAATCTCTGAGCCCATAAAATGCTGCCTTGGGGACAGAAACCTGACTAACAGGTCCTGATGGCAGGGATGTGAATGAGAACAGTCACCATGACTCTCGTGATGTAGGCAGGTGCTACCTATGTCCACTTAGTAACCTGCCTTCTTCAAAGCTCTCTGAACACAGTTCAAACTACAGGAAATGGTACAGATACTCAAGATTATTGCATGAGAATGATAGTTCTTCCCACCCAAAATTTTATTTGCTCCTCTTATCAGAAGGCATGATGAACATAGGTTTTGATTTGAAGCACATACTTGCAATAATTTTGAACAGCAGCAGTGATTTGTGGTTGCCTCTTTCCACAAAACCAGAATAGGTCAGCTTAAAATCTGTCTTACATTTTACATGTCTTAGAATTTTTGTGTATAACTGATACTTATAAGGATCTCCAAAGACCTGGGAGCACAAAGCTCCTTTTGGAGTGAAAAATCAAAAAAACAAAAACCAAAAAAACAACAACAATCATTTGTATTTCAGGTGAAAGTATAGAACAAAAATAATCATCATTAACCAACCTCCCTAAGGTATATCTGAAGCATCATTGTTCACGTAACCAAAACCAAACTGTATTACAAATATTTTTAATTTTTTTAAAAAAATATATTTTATTGATTTTTTACAGAGAGGAAGGGAGAGAGATAGAGAGTTAGAAACATTGATGAGAGAGAAACATCGATTAGCTGCCTCCTGCACACCTCCCACTGGGGATGTGCCCGCAACCCAGGTACATGCCCTTGACCGGAATCGAACCCAGGACCTTTCAGTCCACAGGCCGACGCTCTATCCACTGAGCCAAACCGGATTCGGCCAAATATTTTTAATTTTACACATGTGTTTTGACATTGTAAAAAACTTCTGGCTGGGAGAGACATCCCTTTCTTGGGCAAGCCCATGCTTAGCATTAGCAAAGGGCCCAGCTGGGACCATGTCTTTGGTATGCAATCTAACCAATTCAGAGCCCTGTCTCCTCTATCGGGCCTGTGCACACCAGGAGGCAATATTCCTCTCCTTACTCATCTCAGGGCCAGGTGCTAGGTAACTGGAGAGTACTCTTACAGCTTAGAGCACACTCGTAGTATTCAGACTAGCCAGTCCTGAACTGTTTACCCTGCCTGGACTTGCCTTTTCCTTGGAAACCCCAATCTAGGTTGTGGCCTAAACCTTCCCCTTGCTGCTGTCTTCTGCTTTCCGACCACTTGGTGGCTTTTTCCATCTGGCCCTACCTGAAGCTGTGCTTACTGTCCCTAGGACTTGTGAGTATAATAAACTTAAGTGTTTGTTTGTTTTTTTTTTGGGGGGGGGGGGGGGCGGTTTGCTTGTTTTTCTTGAGCTTCTTTTCTGTCTTGTCTTTTGGCCACATCTGACTGACCATTTCATAAATAAATATAAACATCACTCCACTCAAAAAAATGGGTGCCTTTGGCTCTTTATGTAGAGGTCAAACTCTAACATGGCAAATAAAGACCTTCAACCTTTGACCTTTTTTACCCTATAACCTCCTTACAACATGCAAACAGCCACCCTCCCAGCAACTTCAAACAAATTGCAATGTCCTAAATACAAATGCTTATTCTTTTAGGTCTTTTGTTCTCTTGGCCCTACACACCAGGTCCAACTGAGGAAATCGTAATCCTTTCTTCTCTGTTAAGCTCTCAGACACTAGCCACTCTTTCTTCCTTTCCCCACTTGCTTCCGTTCCTGTAAAGACCTCTATTAGAGCCTTAGTGATATCTTATTACAATTCTGTTTACCACGTGGGGGTCAGGACATGGACTAGCAGACAAGTCTTCAGCAAATGTTTGTGGACCTCAGGGAGACTGCACTTGAGCAGCCCAAACGGGAATATAATGATCTCATCTTTTCACGTACTGAGTGCCTGTTATAAACCAGCCCGAGTTCTAGGTCTTGAAACTAAAGCAGGAGAAAGTAAGCAAACTAAAACAGATGAAAATCCTTACCTTATGATGCTTACTTAGGAGTGTGGGAAGACAGACAATAAGTAAGTAAAATATATAGTTAAATGGTGATATGTGCATTGGAAAAGTGTAAAACAGGGAAGACAGGATTTTAGAGAGACTTGTAATTTTAAATAACATGTTCAAGTTATGTTAACATACAAGTATCAGTTAATAATATTCAAAAATTATAAGCTGAAGCATTTAATAGTGTATTGCTGGGTTCTTTACTTTATTCTGAAGAAAATCTTTGCAGAAAATCTATTTAGAAAAAAAGTTTATCAAAAAGATCTCTCTAAGAAATTAAGATATGTTCCCAAGGTACAACCTAGTAACAGTAAAGTAAAATATTTTTTATACTACCACCAAAACTAAAGAAATTCTCAAGATATATTACACAAATAATAATATTTGTGCCCTGGCAGAGCAGCTCAGTTGGTTAGAACACCATCCCAATGCCCCAAGGCTGCAGGTTCCATTCCCTGTAAAGGCACATATAAGAATCCTATATAATAAAAGCCTAATATGCTAAATGTCTGGTTGTCTGGTCATCCGTTCAACCAATCAAAGCATAATATGCTAATGATATGCTAAGGCTGCTTAACCTCTTGCTATGATGTGCACTGATCACCAGGGGCCAGACAGTTAACTGGTTGACCAGTTGCTATGATGTGCACTGACCACCAGAGGGCAGATGCTCTGACCGGTAGGTTAGCTTGCTACTGGGGTCTGGCCAATTGGGACTGAGGGAGATGGGCCAGACACACCCTGGAACCCTCCTGCTGTCCCTCCCTGGCTGGCCAACCTCCTGTGTCCATCCCTGGCCCCGATTGTGTATCGGTGGGGTTCCTCAGCCTGGCCTGCACCCTCTTGCAATCCAGGATCCCTCGGGGGATGTCAGAGGTTTCAGCCTGATCCCTCTCAATGCAGGAGCTGCCCCCTGGTGGTCAGTGTGCTCCCACAGGGGAAGCGACGCTCAGCCAGAAGCCGGGCTCTTGGCTGGTGAGCACAGTGGTGGTGGCAGGAGCCTCTCCTGCCTCCATGGCAGTGCTAAGGATGCTGACTGTTAGCTTAGGCCCGCTCCCTAAGCTGTCAGAAGGACATCCCTTGAGGGCTCCCTGACTGCTAGAGGGCACAGGCTGGGCTGAGGTACTCCTCCCCACTCCAGTGCATAAATTTAATGCACCAGGCCTCTAGTGCATAAATAAGTGGAACAACAAATTGATGGCTCCCTCTCTCTCTCTCAAATAAAAATGTAAAAATAAAGAAACAATATGAGATGACATTAATGAAAACGGTGGTTATTGGTTCCTGAAAATTCTCTCCTCCTCAAAAGCAAACACAATAGATTGTAAGATAAAGATAAAGGACATTTTATAATGATAAAAGGGTCAATCAAGAAGAAAATATAGCCCTGGCAAGTTTGGCTTGGTGGATAGAGCATCAGTCTTCGGACTGAAGGGTCCCAGGTTCGATTCCGGTCAGGGGCATGTGCCTTGGTTGTGGGCACGCCCCCGGTGGGGAGTGTGCGGGAGGCAGCTGATCGATGTTTCTCTCTCATCGATGTTTCTAACTCTCTATCCCTCTCCCTTCCTCTCTGTAAAAAATCAATAAAATATATTTTTGGAAAAAAAAAAAGAAGAAAATATAACAACTATGACTATATATGCACCAAAGAACACAGCCCCAACATATATGAAGCAGAACTAAAAGGACAAATAGACAATTTAAAAATAATAGTTGGAGACTTCAATACCCCACTATCCATAATAGGTAAAACAATGAGACAGAAGATCAACAGGAGATAGAAGACTTGAAAAACACTGTAAAGCAGCTAGACTTAACAGACACCTACAGAACACTCCACACAACAGCAAAATACACATTCTTCTTAAGTGCACAAGGAACATTCTCCAGGATAGGCCATAAGTAAGTCTCCATCAATTTAAAAGTATTGAAACTACATAAAGCATATTCTTTAACACAGTGCAAAAAAATTAGAAATCAATAATATAAGAAAATTTGGAAAATTCACAAATATGTGAATATTTTAAAAGATTCAAATAACCAATGACTCAAAGAACAACTAACAAAATAATTTAGAAAATATGTTGACATGAATAACAATGAAAACACAACACACCAAATGTATGAGATGTAGCCAAAGCAGTGTTCAGAGGGAAACTTATAATTATAAATGCTTACATGAAAAAAGAAAAAAGATCTCAAATAAAAAGCCTGTCTGTCTACCTTAAGAAACTGGGAGTAGGAGCTAAGAAAGGGGTAATCAAACTAAAACCTAAGCAAGCAGAAGTTAAGCAGTTATAGAGATTACAGGAGAAAAAAATGAAATAGAATAAAAGAACCATGGGGAAATCAACAAATTGAAACATGTTACTTTAAAAACTCAAGAAAATGGACAAATCTTTAGCTAGACAGAACAAGAAGATTCAAATTATTCAAATCCAGAACCAGAAAGCAGACATTACAACTGACAGCACAGAAATAAGTAAAATACTGTGCACAATTATGTGCCAATAGAACATAAAACCTAGATAAAATGATTAACTTCCTAGAAAAACACAAGTCACTAAAATTAATTTAAGAAGAAATTAAAAACGCTTCCATTACCCATAAAGTGGTTGAATTAATAATAAAAAAAAAACACACCTATGAACAAAAGTCATTCTTATAATGTGTGGATATCTAGTGGTCCCAGCACGCAGGATATTATTTATTATGCTTGCCTTTCTGTTGATTATTTGTTGACCTGTATCCCTCTCAGTTAGTTAAGGGCCATAATTTCTCTTTGAATCTCCTGAAAGCATGTAGAGCAGTGTTTTTTGTTTTGAAATTAGAAGGTCATGATACTAACTTAAGGATTCATAGTCAATACTTTTTTAAAAATGAAATCACATAGAAAAATATCAGATGGCTCAATTATAGTTAGGAGAGACATTTTTAGGAAACAGTTTCAGTGTGTGCGTGTGTGTGTGTGTGTGCATGTACACATGCATGCTCTCATGTTTGTATGTCTGCATATATAATATATACTGGGTTAAGATAGAAAGCGTATTTCTTATATTTTTAAATTTACAAAAGTTTGGGAAACATTGATGCAGAATATAGTGTCTTTAAAATAGGTGATAAATGAAGAATCTATATATACTAGAGGCCCAGTGCACGAAATTTGTGTATGGGTAGGGCCCCTAGGCCTGGCCAATGATCAGGGCCAATCTGTGGGGTCCCCGCTGGCACCCGCCTTGGCTGGCCTGGCACCACCCACTTGCCGGCCCTGCCACCATTGCTGCCAGTCACCTCCCTCTGTGGGCGACCAGCAGGGTGATGGGGGGCGGGAGTCCTCTGGCACCCGCCTTGGCTGGCCTGGGGCCTGGGGGCTGGGGGCAGCACCTGTGTTGAGCATCTGCCCCCTGGTGGTCAGTGCACGTCATAGCCACCAGTCATTCAGCTGGTCATTCCGCTGTTCGATTTGCATATTAAGCTTTTATTATCCTATCTAATAAAAGAGAAACATGGTAATTAGCTGTACAGCTGCTACCCTTCCCATTGGCTAATCAGCATATCCTTATGCAAATTAACTGTCAGCCAAGATGGCGGACGGCAGCCATGCACTGAAGCGAACAGGGAGGCTTGCTTGCTCCAGTGACTGTGGACTCCAACGTTCCCCGCCTGACTTGCCGGCCTCTCAGCTGCAACTCTAAGCAACTATGTTGCAAATATAGAAGCTAAACAAAACCCCAGAAACCTGCTTTAGTCAGCCGGGCTTCAGCCAGCCGGACCGCAACATTGTATCAAATACAGAAGGTAAACAAAGGCCAGAAACCTGCTTTCAGCAGCCGAGGCCTCAGAGCTAAAGCCGGCCCAGAATAAAAAAGAAAAAAAAAAAGGAGCGGTTGGGAGCTTCAGTCACCCGCCAGCCTGAAAACGGCCCTCAGCCCCTCAGCCAGACTGGCCAGGCACCCCAGTGGGGACCCCCACCCTGATCCAGGACACCCTTCAGGGCAAACCAGCAGGCCCCAACCCGTGCACCAGGCCTCTATTCTATATAGTAAAAGGGTAATATGCCTCCCGGCACTGGGATCAGCTGAGCCGCAAGGCCTCTGGGCACCGGGATCAGCGTGACAGGGGGCAGCGCCCAAACCCCCTGATCGCCCTGCGGCTCTGTGTGTGACAGGGAGCGGGGCCACAACCTCATTATCCACCCTGCTCTGTTAGTGACAGGGGAAGGCGCCCCAACCCCCTGATCAGCCCTGCTCTGTGCCTGATAAGGGGGAGCTCCCCAGCTCCCCAACCCCCTGATCGCCCTGCAGCTGTGTGTGTGACAGGGTGCAGCGCCCCAACCCCCTGATCGGCCCTGCTCTGTGGGTGATAGAGGGTGGTATCCCCCCCCCCCCCACGGGCCCTGCTCTGTGTGTGACGGGGTAGAGCCATAACCTCCCCATCGGCCCTGCCCTGAGTGTGACAGGGGCGGCGCCCCAACACCCTGATCGGCCCTGCTCTGTGTGTGACAGGGTGTGGCGCCCCAACGCCCCCCCCCCCCCCACGGGCCCTGCTCTGTGTGTGACAGGGTAGAGCCATAACCTCCCCATCGGCCCTGCCCTGAGTGTGACAGTGGCGGTGCCCCAAGCCCCTGATCGGCCCTGCTCTGTGAGTGACAGGGGGGAGCTCCTCAAGCCCCTGATTGGCCCTGCTAAGTGTGTGACAGGGTATGGAACCCCAACCCCCCTGATGGGCCCTGCTCTGTGCATGACAGGGGGCAGCGCCCCAACCCCCTGATCCACCCTGCTCTGTGTGTGACAGGGGGCGGTGCCCCAACTCCCCTATTGGCCCTACTCTGTGAGTGACAGGGGGGAGCTCCTCAACCCCCTGATCGGCCCTGCTCTGTGCGTGACAGGGGGGAGCTCCCCAACCCCCTGATGGGCCCTGCTCTGTGCTTGACAGGGGGTGGCACCACAACCTCCCTATAGACCCTGCCTTGAGTGTGACAGGGGGTGGTGCCCCAACCCCCCAATTGGCCCTACCCTGAGCGTGACTAGTGGTGGCATCGCAACTTCCCAATCCGCCCTGCTCTGTGCATGACAGGGGGCGGCGCCCCAACTCCCCAATCGGCCCTGCTCTGAGCCCAACCAGGGGCTGCACCTAGGGATTGGGCCTGCCCTCTGCCACCCGGGAGCAGGCCTAAGCCAGCAGGTCATTATCTCCTGAGGGGTCCCAGACTGCGAGAGGGCACAGGCCGGGCTGAAGGACCCCCTCTCCCCCCGAGTGCACAAATTTTTGTGCACTGGGCCTCTAGTCTAGGATAAAAGCCTAAGCAACCATTATGACTGAACAACCGGTCGACCAGTCACTATGACGCGCACTGACTACCAGGGGGCAGATGTTCAATGCAGGAGCTGCCTCCTGGTGGTCAGTATGTGGACCCTCCCATGGCCCCTCTCCCTGGCCGGCCAACCTCCCTCAGTCCCTCCCCTCCACTGCTGGCCAGCCAATCTCCGTGGCCACTCCCCCTGGCTGGCTGGCCAGCCAGCCCCCCCACCCCGCCCCACAGGCTTCCTTCGCCGGCCAGGTGGAGAGACCCCACCCGTGCATGAATTCATGCACCGGGCCTCTAGTATATAAATAAAGGAGCACTCAAGGACTGCTTTCTCTTTGCCTTTAGGTGTTTGCCTTTCTTAGGAATGCACTTATTGGATAAAGTTAGCTGGAGTTCCAGATATCAAGAGTCTCAGTTACATCCTCCTCCTCCTCGACATTTAGAGCAGTTAAACACTTTTGTGCATCTCTAACAGTAGGATTCAATTGGCCTTTTGCCTTTAGCATTTTCAGGTGTCAGGAAGATAAGAAAATACTGACTCCCAACAAGGACATTATCTCCCCTCGGGCTGCTTGAGAGGTGTAATTCCCATTCCAGATAGGCAGTCTGAAGCACAGACTTGATATCTTGGATTTGTACGGTGAATCTACTCTAGTCTCTCCCTCTGGGCATAGCCTTCCAACAACAATGCACCTCCCCTAAAATGAACAGACTTTAAATTAGTAAAGGAACAATGTGGAATCATTTGAAGTAAATACCTAGGTAAAAACATAAGTACAGAAGGCTTTAGGGAAATATTTTTTAAAATATATTGAATTCGATTTAACAAGAAACATTTGATACAGCATAAAATGCAATAGTTATTATTAAGTCTATAGTATAAGTCACAGCCTTAATATTTAAGAAATATTGTTATGCTAATGTGTGATCTCTGTCACCAGATATAGACTGTTTAAGTGCATTGCATCTCAGTGTTTCATCACCTAAATCTGTAAGAACACTTAATCAGATTATTCTGAAAGTAAAGCAAAGCATAAGTCACTATCCAAAGTGACTTTGGAAAACTGACAGAGAAAGAAAGCTTTATTCAGCCTTAAGCCCAAAGATATTCCCTTGAACACGAGTTACTTAAATGTGCTGAGTATGACATTTCTATTTAGAAATGAAAATGATACTAAAATAACATTAATTAGAGCTGGAAAGACTTAAATGATTTAGGGACTTGCCCAAAGTTACACAATTCACCAGTTGCGAGCAAAGCTGAAAGTAGAACCCAGACTCCTCCACAGTGCTCCTACATTGGTGCTCCCTACCTCTTTCCTTAAATTTATCTGAAGCTACTTTAAGGAGATCTGTTATTGAACCATAACCATTCATTGAATATAAACTTAATTTCTACTATGTGCTAGGCAGTCTTTTGTGACAAAGTCTCTGCCTTTGAGAAGCTGGCTTTCACTTGAATGACAGAGATTGAATTAATAATGAAGGTTTTGCAAAGATTATTATAGTAATGGAGGTGGACTGTAGTATTTTGGTTAACAGGAATTTGTGAAAATGGTCACCCCTTTCTGGATAAAAACGATAATACTGAGTGGAATATACAAGTCCCAATTCCAGCTCCACGCACCTTCCTCCGTTCCAGGTGTTTAATCAGATACAAAGATTGGAAAACATAGAAAAGACTTAGTTTCTTCTGTGCCCTAGTGTCAGCCTGCCTCCCTAAACTGAAAGATTTACGTAAGGAAATCACATCATAGGCCATGAAATGACTCAGATAAATTGTAGCCAAATTGCCTCTCTTCAAGATGAGTAGATCCACTCTTTAAAATATCCTAAAAGAAAAAAAAATTGCTGATGCAAAAGCTATTTGTTTTCATCTTATAATCAACAATATCAAACACTTCTAGGAAAGGAAAAAATAATGGTTAGAGACACTGCTGTTTAAAGAAGCAGCACCTTTTAGAAAAATACAGCAATTTCAATTCATGTGGAAAAGTTCAAACATTAAAAGAAACAAGGAAAAACAAGCAAAACAAAAAATAAGGTTAATCAGCTTTTTTAGTATTTAACAATTCTGGCAGTGAAGTGGTTTACTCTAGGAGCCAAGAAGCAAATCAAAACTTAAAGTTGAAAGACCATGATACAGAAGCAAAGACCTACCTATCTTTCAACAGGGCTGAAATAACAGCGGGAAGTGTGGTCCATATTTTACACTGAATTGGTTAGCAAAAATCTTGGAAAACTGACAGAGAAAGAAAGCTTTATTCAGCCTTAAGCCCAAAGATATCCCCTTGAACACGAGTTACTTAAATGTGCTGAGTATGACATTTCTATTTAGAAATGAAAATGATACTAAAGTAACATCTGCCTCATTGATAATGGAGTAATCCACTGAGATACTCAACACAGTACCTGGCAGAGGATTAAGCAATCAATCACTTTTATCATTGGCAATCACATCAGCAACAATAATAAAATAGATTCACAGTAGGGGCGTTGGATCATCCAAGCCACTGGAGAGGCATGCTAGGAATAGCTCCTGAAAACCTCATGTAACTCAAAACATGCATAAGACATCCAGATAGATTTTTCCCTTAAGAATAAATGTAATGCAAGAAATAACAGTCTCGGTGCACATAAACCTGGGCCATTGTAATGCATTCGCTATATCAAACTTACTCGTTAATGCACAATAAACAAGTTTTAGTGTGGGGAACTCACATTGTTTCAATGTGTGTGTATAAAGTGAGACTTTAATAATATTTTTCATTGCTCAGTGTTTTAAATTTGCTAATTCAAATTGGTGTGAAATATAACTGCACTGTTTATCCAAAGGCCATTCAAAATCAGAGAGAGGCTATCATAAGAAATGAGACATAGGGGAGTGCATCATAGGATTTCAAGAGGGGTGAGCAAAAGTACATTTGTAGTGGTTTGTATGGGAAAGACATGCAGGTTCTGATTAGTGCAATCACTTGATTAACTCAAAAGAATGTGACAATGGCACAGTGCACTTAACTTTTGCCCATCTCTGCATACTTTAAATAGGAGGAAAACAATAGGAACTGTAAATCCAGAAACACCTAGAATTTAAATTATTGGAATTTC
Source organism: Myotis yumanensis (assembly GCF_028538775.1). NCBI lineage: Eukaryota > Metazoa > Chordata > Mammalia > Chiroptera > Vespertilionidae > Myotis > Myotis yumanensis. The sequence continues at coordinate 79,508,896 of NW_027223759.1, forward strand.
TTTTACAACTTTGAGGCCTATAAAATGATAAATTTTATCTGTAAGCAAACCTACAGAGAATTGTGAAATGATGACAAACTAAAACCTTTCACGCCAAGACACTTGTGGTGGAAGAGAACATAAAAGCCCTCCCTGGAGACCTTGTTTCCAGATTCCACACATAAAGCCATGCCTGAATCAGATATTGTCCAAAGATCCCATAGAGTGATAAGGTGTTACTGCCACAATGCTGATGTCAGAGACTGGAAGAGAGAGATTTTAATTTTGTTTCCTTTTTTGTTTTTATTGAAGGAGATTTTAGTTTTGTTTCATTTTTGTTTTTTATTGGGAGGAGGGATTTCTTTTGGCTTATGATTTAGGTTTAAATCTTCATTTTTCTACTTCAGTTTTTTAAATGGGATGCAAATATGCAATTGACATGACAATGAATTGTATTTATGGGACAAGATCCTAAAAACCTCACTTAATTAAAAACTTTCATAGTTCTAGACAGCTTATTTCCCCAGAGGAATCAATATAAGGTAAGTGGAATAGCATTCTCAGAATACATAAACCTATAACATTATAGACCATTTCATAGAGGAATGCTTTTTAAAAAACAAAAACAAAAAACAACAACTTTATTTGGAGAGTTTCCATATACCCCCTCGTCCAGTTTCCCCTATTGTTAACATCTAACAGTTCCATGATGTATTTATTAATACTAAGAAACCAACAAAGATAGTCTTAACTGAACTAAAGACTTTATTCAAATTTCACTGGTTTTTCCATTAATGCTTCTTTTTTGGTTCCAGAATCCAATCCAATTAAATTACTTTTTAGTTTTGGAAGAATTCACATTATTTGAAATGTGAACAAACTAATAAAAATTTTATCATGCTGTTTAAAATTTGAAAAATTTAAATTGGTATGAAATATAACTGCATTGTTTACCCAAAGACCTTCCAAACACAAAAATAGCTGAAGAATTAACCTACTGCAGTGGCTTAGGCCAGTGTTTTGTTCGAATTGGAATGGTGAGGGGATTAGAGGGAGTGTATTTTGTATTGGGTTTCAACTGAAGATTTTATTTGAAGAAAATTACTAGTAAAAAAATCCAGAAAAAATATTAGGATAATTTAAGGAATACTAAAAATAAACAAATAAAGCCCCAAACTAGATATGATCATGTTACAAGAAACACTCAGAAACTTGCCAGCCAGGTACCATTTTTTATACAAGCAGTTTAAACTTTTTACTCCAAAGAGCATACAAGCAAACTATGTAATCACACATATTTCAAAATATAAAAAGCTCTTATCAATCAATAAAAAAATGGGCAGGGGCATAGTCAATTTATAACCAATAAGCATATGAAAAAATGTTTAAACTCATTTTCAAGAAATGCAAATTAAACTGCAATATACTTTTTGTTTTTTTTGTTTTTTGGTTTTGTTTTTTTTTTACTTATCAACCTGGTGATGATAATGCATACATTGGGCTAATGTGCAAAAAACAAGACACTCTCACAGACTGGAAGTAACACTTGAGACAACGTTTTTATGACAACTTGGCAATATGTGTGTTGTTACCTATTGCTGACTAATAAACCATTCCAAAATGTTGTGGCTTAAAACCACAATGTATTATCCCTCACATGTCTGTGAGTTGGCTAGGAGGTGGTCTTATGGTCCATGTAATTAGTTGGCTGGGGCCACTCCTGCAGCTGCACTCAGCTGGGAGCTCAGCCAGGATGGAATGCCTGAGGCTTCCTTTCTCCTCTATGTGGCCTTTGTTTCTTTTTAAAAATATATATATTTTTATTGATTTCAGAGAGAAAGGGAGAAGGAGAGAGAGAGGGAGGGACATCAATGATGAGAGAGAATCATTGATTGGCTACGTCCTGCATGTCCCACCAGGGATTGAGCCCGCAACCTGGGCATGTGCCCTTGACTGGAATCAAACCTGGGACTCTTCAGTCTGCATGGCCAACGCTCTATCCACTGAGCCAAACCAGCTGGGGCTGGCCTTTCTTTCCATGTGGCCTTTCATCACTCAGGAGCCTAGCCCAAGGATCCTACATGTCAACTGGATGCCAAGAAAGCAAACATGGGAGCTGACAGGCCACTCAAAGACTAAATAGAGAAGCAGTGGTATGCAGGAGCCCATTTGTACAGGCTAATGAGGACCAAGTATGTATATCTCTTCCCAACTCCATGGTCAGTAATATAACATTGGTAGCTTGAAATCAATCATGGTAGAAGTATTTACACCATAGAAATTGGCAAATCTTATAAATCAGGGGTTTAAAATATTTTTTCCAAGCCCTGACTTTCCAGACCACTATTTCCTGAAAGTCACACAGCTTCACATCTACCGCATTCTATTTATCCAAGCAAGTCACAGGCCAGCCCAGAATCTCTGTGGGAGGGAAACAGACTTCACCTTTTGATTAGAGGAGTGACACATAATTTGTGGCCATATTTAATCCATCACAGTCTGCTGTCTGCCCACAAATTATTTTTTTCTTTCCACTTACACACACACACACACACACACACACACACACACACACACACAGAACCCCTGACCACTTCCCAAGTTACCTCAAAACCTCGTCCATGAAAGCATCAGGCTCTGTGTTCAATATTCACAATCCGCATCATGTCCCAGATGTGGAACCCTCCCCTCTGGACCTGGAGAGCTATGAACTGTTTCCCTACTCCCCAACTTCTCCCAACTCTTCCACCCCAACCAGGCATACAGTCATGAGAAAGGGATAAGAAAGCCACAATAGACACTCCCATTCAACAACAGGGAAAGAGGTCTATAGCAGGTCTGAAATCTATGTGGACATATGTTGTCTGACCCTCTACTCCCAGGAATAGAGCCCAGCTGGGGCTGAACATCTGAAATGACTTCTCATCCTCTTGGGCTTCTCTAGGTGGCCTCTCTTCATTCGGGGATCCAGTCCAAATTCCTTACAGCATGGTAGGTGGCTTCCAGAGAGACAAAGTAGAAACTGCCTGATCTTTCAACAGCTAGGCCTGGAGCTGGTGTAGTGCCATCATGCCTAGTATTACCAGATTTAGCAAACAAAAATATAGAATGCCCAGTTACATTTGAATGTCAGATAAGCAACAAATAATTTTTTCAGTATCAGTATGTCCAATTTTTCTGTTTATTTGACATTTTAATTTTACTGGGCATCCTATGTTTTATCTGACAATCTTACTTTCGCCACATTCTAAAGGTCAAGGCAAGTCATCCAAGGATAAAGGAAGGAAATATCAGCTTTTGATGGATGAGTGGCTTGCTTGTACCGGGAGGAAGAAGATAATGGTGACTATTTTGCAGACTACCACACTATAACAAAAGCCTTGTAAATATGCATGTCACAATAAAATCAGTGATTCTATTTCTAGGAATTTTTCTAAGCACATGATTAAAAACATGCTAAAGATTTAGCTACATGAATGCTCATTTATAATTGCATATAATGGTGAAAAATAGAAAACAATTCTAGATGTACAAAAATAATACATAAATATATTTATCGTGCTTCTAATATGTGCAAAATACTGTGTTGAGCCATGAGGATATACTGAACAACACAGAAAATCTCTGGCCTCAGGGATCTTAGAAACTAAAGGGGCAAGATTGACATTAAACAGACAATCATACATACAGACTATAAGTGTGCTGATTTCTACAAAGGAAAACTACTGGGTGCTATGTAATCACCAAGGGACCTAATCTACTGGGGAAATCAATAATGCAAAAAAGAATGGTGTATTTGCAGGTTTAAACTCCTTGAAAAGGTGAAAGAAGATGAGATCCAGAGAGCAAGGGTAGGGTTGACCGAGTTAGGAGTGGGGACATTTTCTCCTACAGAAGCAGATTGCAAAACAGAGGTACTGATTTAAGAAACTGCGGAGATGCAGTGGAAGGAAGGTGAAAGAGTGCCTGCTTGCTTCTATTTCTCAGGAAGTATGACTCCAGGTCATCAGTAAGAAGGAGAGAAAGGAAGGGGAAGATTAGAAAAACATATTCCCCAAATATACTTTATATCTCATGTTGATTATACTAATTTGAAAATTATGCATGCATATATAGACTCTCACTTATCCAATAAATTCTAGTTTCTCAATATTCCAAACAAGAAAAAGATCGAAGGGGCCGCCACTGTAAGTATCTAGAACAAGAGTGCACAATCAAGATGCATTTATTGTAGAATTTTATTTAAAACCCTTAGGGGAACCTAATAAGCATGATTCAAAATTCATCAGCATCAATTCCACAATCAGGAAAATTCCTAAGTTATAGAAGGAAGTACCCATTAAAGAGTTGTTCAGAGTCACACATCTTAGTTAGAATTAATAGAGACCCAGTGATGTCTGTTTTAGTGACTTAGCCAATGCATTACATGGCTTATTTCCATATTACACAGAGTCTAAGTAGCTCAATGATGCTATTACCATGACCAAAACAGACTGGACATAAATAGACTCTTGTGAGATAGAGTCAATGTGATAAAATGCAATACACTACTGTAAATTGCATAAACTACCCAAGTTGACACCAAGAGCTGATTCTCCTGGGAGTGTTATTTCAGAAGCTATTAGGAAAAATGAAATTTGAGGAGAGCTTTTGGGTCATCGGTGCTCTATATTTAGAATCTTCAAATAATCAAAGATTCCAGCACTTTGTCATCAAGAGAGAAATAAAATGGGGTTATTGCCTCTTTTCACTGCTTATTTTCTTTTCTGTTGGACACACCAGAAGATGCTGTGGTGAGACAGGTCCAAGTCTAAGGCTTAACAATAGATGTTACAAATTTAAGATAAAGTTTAAAATATATTATGATAATTTAAAACATTAAGACTAATATTGTTCAAAATGTAATATAAATCTTTAAAAGAGCAGACATTTGCCCAGCCAGCATGGCTCAGTGGTTGAGCGTCGACCTATAAACCAGGAAATCATGGTTCAATTCTCAGTCAGGTCACATGCCCAGATTGTAAGCTCAATCCCCAGTGTGGGGGCATGCAGGAGGTAGCTGATCAATGATTCTCTTTCATCAGTGATGTTTCTATCTCTCTCTAATCTCCCTTCCTCTCTGAAATCAATAAAAAAAAATTTTTTTAAAAAGAGCAGACATTTATTGAGCGCTTATGCATCAAACATTGTTCTTTGCACCTGGTATACGCATTACTTTACATAATCCCCAAAACTGCTAAAGTACCTTTGTGAGGTAGGTTCTATTATTACCTACACTTTGCAAAGAGAGAGCTGTGCTTTGTCAAATCCAATACAGTAAAAACAGACTCTCACTAAAATTGCACAGCTGTTCAGTGCCAAATATATTACTGTGCTCAGAGACTTTGTGTGGAAAATATGAGATCCCCAACTCATAGCCTCTGGAGGAGACAGACGGACATACAGAGGATCAGCATCTATGCAGCATGGTTTGTGAGAAGATGAATATATAAGTGTGCCATGCCGGCACGACCAAGGGTGATCCCGAGTAGAGGGGTGAAAGGATTAAGGAAAGACAGACAAGAGAATAATAGCTGGGTTTCGGTGGGACGGTGGGACGCTGCCTCCCTGATGAGGAGACAACTACAGTGCCCACAAGCCGTGTCTTTATTTTATAGCAGATGCCATGAGGCAAAGTAGGGGCGTGATCAAGTTGTTTACAGCATTCTCGTGAGTTTCAACCTCACTCAACTACATGCACCCGAACTCTATCACAAGGCATGTGGGGCCACGTGTTCGGACCATAGGTTCAAGCTTACAACCACAGTCATTGGCTATGGTTGTGCTGGGAGTGCCCTGCCCTCCAGCTGGGACTTGCATGTGGCAATGAGAGGACCCTGTCCTTTCATTAGTCCGAGGCTTGAACCTGGCCAAAACACCGTAACCGCGCCCCACATATAAGTCTGGTTGGAAAATCAAAGAAGTTATATGAAGGAGGTGAAATTTGAGCTGGAGCTTGAAGGATGAGCAGGGAGAAGATGGATGAGCTGAGAAAATGGGTGCTAAGGTGTACAGCTGGGACCAGGTCCTAATTTCACTGGAAACTGAGAGTTCAGTGTGGCTTACGTAGAAAGTACAAGTTAGGAAGTGGTGGGAAATAAGGCTGGAGAAATAGGTGAGAGGCAGATTGAGGGGCTCTTGTATGAAGGTGGAGTTTGGAATGGATTCTGTAGCCACCAAGCAGTATCAGACACTAATACACACTGAGCAACGTGATCAACTTTGATTTTCAGGAACATGACTTGGGCACCAGCCTGCAATACGTACTGGAGGCAAGAGACTGGCAGCCTGGAGAAATCTAGAGGGAAGTACAAAAGGAGTTACAAAAGTTGAGAGCCACAAATAAGGTCTAATTAAGGGGAGAAGTCACATTTATGATGCATTTCTGAGCAAAGATATAAAATGTTGAAATTTAATTACCTAAAATAAGAATTTGTCACAACGTATCTGTATCTATGGATTGATGCTGGCAATTACCAGAGGGTATCACGGGAAGGTTTTTAACTAACTAAACAGCTATTTCATGACTGCCACTGGCTGCTAGCAGTCACAAGATGCCATCCTATTTATTATAAGATGCATTCTGATTTCAGACATGTTCAAATATGAAGGGAAAATGTGCATTTAGAATAAAATAAATCTAACCATTTCACCCTACTTCCAGTCCCCTGGCCCAAACCAACATCACCTGTTTCCTAGATAATTCTAGTGGCCTCTTAACAGATCTCTCTGCTTATGCTCTTAACATCTTCTCCTCCCTTCTCCTAAATCTGTTTTTAAGTGGGTAGCTAGGGTTATATCATGTTATTCCCATGTTGAAAATCCTCATGACTTCTCATCTTACTCAGAGAAAAAGCCCCAGTCCTTACAGAGGCTACAAGGCCTTGCAGGCTGGGGACCCTCACTAGCTCTCTGTCCCATGACCCTGTCCCCTGCTCCTCCTCCTTTGCTTGCTCCAATCCTGGAAAATGGGCCTCCAATACACAGGCTGCCACTTAGCCAACTTGTAACTCCCGTTCCCTCTGCATGACCTGCTCTTCTCAACTGCTGGTCTTGCACTAATGGCCACCTTTCCAGTGAGGTCTCCTTTGCCTTCCTTGGTCTAAAATTCCTATCACACCCCCGCTCCCAAACTCTCCTTTACTCCCTAAATGCTTCATGTGTGTATTTAGTTAGTTAGTTGGCACTTTCCACTATCTAATCTAGCATGTGTTTTACGTGTTTATCCTATTTATTGTGTAGAACAGTGATGGCGAACCTATGACATACGTGTCAGAGGTGACACTCGAACTCATTTTTTTTGGTTGATTTTTCTTTGTTAAATGGCATTTAAATATATAAAATAAATATCAAAAATGTAAATCTTTGTTTTACTATGGTTGCAAATATCAAAAAATTTCTATATGTGACACGGCACCAGAGTTAAGTTACGGTTTTTCAAAATGCTGACACTCCGAGCTCAAAAGGTTCACCATCACTGGTGTAGAATGTGGGTGAGTGTCGAGCTCCCAGTTAAAAACTCACGTGTGACTTTTCAGGCCAGACCATAGGTGGTTACAAAGGCTTTGCGGGGTAAGCCTCAGGGAGAAGGCAGACCTGGTTCCCAGCCAGGGCACCCCAATCTCTGAAGCGAGGTGCAGTCCAGACTCAGAGCCCCCTGGGCAGTCATGCTTTCTCACATTTACACTCCAAACCCCGGGGCCTTCATTCCTAGGTCTCTATCTGAGAGGTCTCTGGGGCAGAGGTCTTCCTCAGGTGCTGATGCTAGGACCTACCTCCTTATGACGGGGGTAGGAGAGGGAGGAACCTTGAAGTCGCTTTCCCCACTCTGACTCAGCACCCAGCACTTTCCCACATCTAACCTTGCTCCAGGCCCTGCCCCCACTCCAGAGTTCATAAACCTGCCAAAGACTCCCACAGCTGCACGGATCCACCTCGCCCGCCCTGGGGTGCCACTTCATGGGTCATGGATAAGGAGGGAATCTGCACTTTTCCAGCTTTAGACTCTTGCTTGTACCGTCACAGTAAGTGATTAAAGGCTTAACTCTGATTTTTGGCTTTCTTACTTGAAAGGACTACTCTAACCTCTTTCTTTCTCCTCCAGCTCAGCTGAGCTCCTGATAGTAGCTCCACAAGGACAAGGGTTTGGCCTTTGATTTTGTTTGTTTTTACAGACTGTGTTTTAGAGCAGTTTTAGGTTCACATGCATAGCTTCCTCCTTTGTCAACATTCATCACCAGTGGTATATGTCACCCTAGGGTTCACTCTTGGTTGCTGTACATTCTAAGTGTTTGGACAAATTTATAATGACCTATATGCACTATTATAGTAACACTAGTGGCCCGGTGCACGAAATTCATGCATGAGGGGTGGGGGTGGGGGTATGTGTGTCCCTCAGCCCATCTTGCACCCTCTCCAATCTGGGACCACTGGCTCCTAACCACTCACCTGTCTGCCTGCCTGATCGTCTCTAACCACTCTGCCTGCCAGCCTGCTCGCCCCCAACTGCTCCCCCTGCCCCACCAGCCTGATCGCCCCTAACCGCCTCTGCCTCGGTCCTGCCACTATGGCTTTGTCTGGAAGGACGTCTGGAAGGTCTCCCGGTCTAATTAGCACATTACCCTTTTATTAGTATAGATAAAGGGTAGATTCAATGCCCTAAAAAATCCTCTGTGCCCTGCCTATTCACCCCATCCTCCCCTTTAACCCCTGGCAACAAGAGATCTTTTTACTGTTCCCTTTTCTAGAATGTCATATAATCAGAATCACATAGTATGTAGACTTTTCAGATTGGCTCCTTCCACTTAGTAATATGCATTTAAATTTCCCTCATGCCTTTTTATGACTTGATTGCTCATTTCTTTTTAGCACTGAATAATGTTCTGTTGTCTGGATGTATCACAGTTACTTATCCATTCACCTATAAAGCACACCTTGGTTGCTCCAAGTTTTGGGAATTATGAATAAAGCTGCTGGAGTGCAGGTTTTTGTGTAGACATAACTCTTCAACACTCTGAATAGATACTAAGGAGTTTGATTTCTGGATCAGTGGTGAATGTATGTTTAATTTTATAAGAAACTGCCAAACTGTTTTTCCAAAGTGCCGGTGCCAGCAATTAATGACAATTCCTGTTGCTCCACATCTTTGTCAGCACTTGGTATTGTCAGTATTCTGAATTTTGACCTTTGTAATAGGTATGTAGTGGTATCTCATTGTTTTAATTTGCATTTCCCTGATAGCATTTTCATATGCTTATTTGCCAGCTGTGAGTCCTCTTTGTGAGGTGTCTGTGAAGGTCTTTGGCCCATTTTTAAAAAATATATTTTTATTGATTTCAGAGAGGAAGGGAGAAGGAAGGAGAGAGAGAGAAATAACAATGATGAGAGAGAATCATTGATCGGCTGCCTCCTGCAGGCCCTACACTGGGGATCGAGACTGCAACTCATGAACCATGAATCGAACTGTGACCTCCTGGTTCATAGGTCTACACTCAACCACTGAGCCACACAGGCTGGGCATTTACTTAGTTCTTTTATCTCATTTATCAGTTTTGTAGTTTTCTACATATAGATCTTTTACATATTTTGTTAGATTTACGCCTAAGTATTTCAAATGGGGGGGGGTGCTAATGTAAACGGTAATGTGTTTTTTTTAATAGATTTTTATTGATTTTAGAGAGGAAGGGAAAGGGATAGAGCAATAGAAACATCTATGAGGGAGAAACACTGATTGGCTACCTCTCACATGTCCCCTACTGGGGATTGAGCCCCCAACCAGGGCATGTGCCCTTACTGGGAATCAAACTGATGACTTCTTGGCTCATGGGTTGATGCTCAACCACTGAGCCACACAGGCCGGGCAATGATAATGTGTCTTAATTTCATATTCCACTTGGTCATTGCTGGTATACAGGAAAGTGATTGACTTTTGTATATCAACCTTGTATCCCATGACCTTGCTATAATTATTTATTAGTTCCAGAAGTTTTTTGTCAATTCTTTTATATTGTCTATATAGACAATTATGTTGTCTGTGAACAAAGGCAGTTTTATTTCTTCCTTCCCAATCTATATACCTCTTATTTCCTTTTCTTGCCTTATTACATTAACTGGAACTTTCAATGTGATGTTGAAAATCAGTGGTGAAAATATCCTTGCCTTGTTCATGATCTTAGAAAGTTTCTAGTTTCTCATTATTAAGTATTATGTGATCCATATTTTTTATTTGTTTTTTGTCACATTCATGAAGTTTCCCTCTATTGACATATTGTTGATAATTTTTATTATGATTGGGTATTGGATTTTGTCAAATGCTTTTTTTTTTGGCATCTGTTGATATGATCATGTGATTTTTCTTCTTTAGTCTTTTGACGTGGTGGATTACATGAATGATTTTTTTAATATTGAGCCAGCCTCAAGAAAGCACACATTCTTGCGCTGGTCTGTGTGCTCAGTAGGATAGGTACTGTATACTGAAAGGTTAGGGCGTATGACTGGGTTGCAGGATTGACCCCCAGTAGGGGGTGTTCAGGAGTCAGCTGATCAATGTTTCTCTCTCTCCCTCTCCTTTCCTCTCTCTCTCTTCAAAAATCAATTATATATATAAAATCTTGTTAACTGTCCTGTAATTCAATCCTTGCCTTACTTTTTTCACCTCCATGTAATTGTCCGTAAGTTCCCTCCTTAATTTTAAATGCATAAAAGAAGCTGAAAAACTTATTTTCCTGAGCATTTACAATCCTGCTCCCTGACCTATGTTGTCAGTTTGACTCAAATAAACTCTTATAAAATTTCTCTAGAGATTTGAATGTTTCTTACTTCGACAAGGGTTTCAAAATATCAATAGAAAAATGGAAAGCAAACCAGAGAAGAATGCTAAAATAAACTAGGGACATTTGGAATGTTGTAAGCTTTCAACCTATGGTTATCAATGTTGATACAGTTAAAGAGATTTATGTATCCTGTGTCCACTCTTGCACTCTCTATGTAAGAGGAGGAAACAAATACCAGTGAACTGAAAAGCCAGTCATTTCTTCACAAGGTTGTTGAGCTGCCCCGAGGCTCAGGCTCTCTTGGTCCAAAGGAATTCAGCTTCAGGGGGAATTCTTAGAGGACTTTTATCTGTTGACCTGCAGGTTGCTACAAACTGAAGGATTCCTGGATTGATATGCCTCAAATAAAGCCTTTGTTAACTACTGATGTATCAATCCCAGAAGTCCCCTTTATTTAAAAGAATCTTCTTCCTACTTACTCTTTTTTCTGAGCTAGAGAAGAAAGGTGAGGGATCATCTGACAAGACCCATAGTAGTCTGCCGTCTAGGTGGGTGACGGGATCAACAAAGGACACAATTCCCCTGCATCCTGTTTCCCTTGAAATGTACCCAAGTACTTTTATGCCATCTCTAGGCACCCTGAAATTTTCCCCAATAGGGTTCATCTACCACTCAGTACTCCAGGACTTTATTTTTATTTAAATTCTTTATTGTTTAAAGTATTGCATAAGTCTCCTTTTCCCCCCATTGACCACTACCCGACTGCCCCCACTCCCCAGCACATGCCCCACTGTCTGTGTCCTCCAGGACTTATTATTTACTTCTTCACTACACAGCCAAACATTTTTGCTTAGTATTCTACAATTCTTTCTAAGCTGGTAAACTAAATCACAGGAACTGATGGACAAGAATGGCTTAAAGTATTACCTCTTCCAGGTAACACAATTTTCCTCACTCCTACCAGCTTCAAATGTAACCAACTAACGTTTCAATGATCAGCCTCTCCTATAATAGGCCAATCTGGCTTTCTAATGTCCACCCCATAGCTGACTTCATCAACCCATTCTTGCCGATTTGTCCTTGGAGGAATAATTGTATTGCATGCTTGAAATGACCAATGAGTGAGGGGTCAAGGGCCAGATTGATTGGCATTCTACCAGTTCTTCATGAATTCTAAACCTAACCTGTCACAAAGGTTGAGTGGAGTTGCTGGGTATAGGACTTTGGATCTGTTTATCACTTCACTGTAGAGCACCTGGACCAGAGATAAGTGACAACTGTGCTACTGTCAGAAGATCAATCTATCCCAAAGGTGACAGATAACCCAACCGGTTTGGCTCAATGGGTAGAGCGTTGGCCTGTGGACTGAAGGGTCCCGGGTGTATGCCCAAGTTGTGGGCTTCATCACCCATTAGGGGGCATGCAGGAGACAGCTAATCAATGATTCTCTCTCATCATTTATGTTTCTATTTCTCTCTTCCTCTCCCTTCCTCTCTGAAATCAATGAAAATATATTTTTTTAAAAGCCACAGATAAAAGGGTGTTCAGGAGATGTAAATGTCTGTCCACTCTTCCACTAAAAACTTAGTTCACTTTACATGTAGTTTTGCTTTTGTTTGATTTGATTTAGCAAAGTAAGAGTCAGTTTGAATAGTTTCCCTAAGAATATATACAAATGACCAATAAGCATGTGAAAGGATGCTCAAGATCATTAGTCATCAGGAAAGTACAAATCAAAACCATAATGTGGTAACACTTCACATCCACTAAGATTCTTAAAATAGAAAATTAAAAAATAAAATTATTTTGTTGAGGATGTCAAGAAATTAGAACCCTCATACATTACTGGTAGGAATGTAAAATAGTGCAGCCACTTTGGAAAACAGTCTGAAAGTTGTTCAAAAGGTTAAATATAGAGTTACCATATGACCCAGCATTTCCACTCATAAGTATGTACTCAAAAGAATTAAAAACACATGTCACACAAAAACTTTTACATGAATGTTCATAGCACCATCTTCTCTATATATAAAAGGCTAAGTTTCCATCCTTTCCTCCGACCGGTAGCTATGATGTGCGCTGATCACCAGGGGGCAGACACTCAACGCAGGAGCTACCATGATGTGCATTGGCCATTTAAAAATAAACGGCACCATGGACCTGGCACTGACAAACCAATTCTCGGCTTCCCCCAAGTGGGACATAGGCCCTGCAACCACCCTAGAGTGACACCCCACCAAATCGCAGCCAATGTTGCCAAGACCTCATGGCACAAAATGCAGCCCACAGTTCAGCCCAGCCTGAAAATGGTCGCTGTGGGCGCCGGGTAATGACATCATGTAGCAAAATCTGGCTTCCTCTCCATAGCGACTAGCCTCCTTGGAGTTTCTTCAGCCCAGGAACCTGACTTTATAGCCAGGTGCAAACATTTTACACTTTAACCAAATGTTTGTGAAGCATTTTCCCATGTCTCATCTCATTTGATCCTCACAGAAGTCCTGGAGTAGGTAGATAGGAGACTCGGTGGAATCCTATTTTCATTAGCAAGACAATAAAGATTTAGAAAGTTTAGAAACTTGATCCGACTGAAAAGAAGTAAGAAATGGCGGAACTTGAAAATGACTTCAGGTTTTCTTACTGTGCAGAATATAGTCGAACACTGCTGCAGTTAAATATGTTACCCTTTGTTCTCACTGCGTGATCTATAATAATAATCTGATTCGTGTTGATATTTACTGCTGTGTTGCTGATAATTACCTGAAAGAGAAGTTAGGGTGCTTCACTGGGCTGTAAAAAGTTTAGCTAAATCAGAAAGCAGGTCTAATTATGCACATTTATCTATATAAAAGGCTAAGTTGACAGGTGTATGCACAATACATATAAGCTCTTGCTGGCGCCAATCGCATGCGTGTTTCGATCTGTCATTGTCGATCGTGAATTTGGTTGATACTTCTATTATAGAGAAAGGGCGAATAGTGATGTTAAAACATTTCTTCTAATTAATTTCCTTTCAATGTGCACGAATCTGTGCACCAGGACACTAGTTATTCGTAATAGCCGAAAAGTGGACACAACCAAAATGTCCATCAAAGGACAAAATGTGGCCTATGCACACAATGGAATGTTATTAAGCCATAAAAAAGAATTACATATACTAATATATGAATGAACATTGAAAAATGTCAGGCTCAAAAGACCACATATTGCATGATTTTACAGTGGGGCCTTGACTTACGAGTGTCCCGACTAACGAGTTTTTTGAGATACCAGCTGTCTCTCGGCCGATTTTTTGCATTGAGTTGACAGAGTAATTTGAGTTAACGAGCTCCTTAACGAGCTCCTTAACGAGCTCAGTCTTGGAATGAATTAAACTCGTAAGTCAAGGCCCCACTGTATTTACATGACATGTCCAGAATAGGCAAATCTATAGAGACAGAAAATGGATTAGTGGTTGTCAGGAGGTGGAGGAAGTAGAAGTGAGGAGGGGCTGATAACAGGTACAGGGTTTCTTTGATGGGTGTGTGTGTGATAAAACTTTTCAAATTTTAGATTGTTGTGACAGTGGCAAAATTCTGTGGATACACTAAAAATCATTGATTTGTACTCTTTAAATGAATAAATTGTATGTAATGTGAATAATGTCTCAAGCTGTTAAAAGATAAAAAAAGAAGATATCTTATTTAAATAGTAGTGATTGAGAATGTTATTTTTTATCTTTAGCAGACCCATCAAAGCCTTAAGGAGGAAGAGGTAGTCCATGTGGTCTATAGGGCCAGACTCTAAAACCAAGAATGAACCCCTTATAGTGTGGCAGCAGTTAAGAAAAGAAAGCCATACTTTTGAAAGGAGACCCTGACCCTCTATGGGTCATGAATAGCTAAGGTCTCCCTGTGTCTTTCCAAGGCAAACCTGGAGCCACTGAGCTGCATTTGCACATCTACAATCTTCTATTATGGTAGTCACAGGCCTCTGAATTCTCCAAATCAGGGGCTGCAGGCTTTCAGAATTTGGGAAGTACTTAGGGTGACCAACTTGTCCTGGTTTACCCTGAACTTTACCAGTTTTACCATTGAAAGTTCATCACTAATATGAAAACCTTTTCTCCAACAGTCATGGGAAGAAAATGATTATACTTGAAAGTCCCATCGATGTCAAGCAAACTTAAATGATTAATCACCCTAGCACCATCAGATAGAGTAAAAGGTTATGGAGAGCAGCTGTCTGTATTTATTCTTATAATCAACTAGAGACCTGGTGCATGGATTCGTGCACTGGTGGGGTCCCTTGGCCTGGCCTGCACCCTCTTGAAAACTGGGACCCCTTGGGGGATGTCAGAGAGCAGGTTTCAGCCCGATCCCCAAGGCCCAATCCAGCCAGGAGGGAGCCTAATCCCCGCAGGCCTGTTCCAGACAGGAGGGAGCCCGATCCTGTGCATTGAGCATCTGTCCCCTGGTGGTCAGTGCCCGTTATAGCGACCTGTCGACCGGTCATTTGGTCGTTCAGGCTTTTTTTTTTTTTCCACTTAGGCTTTTCTATATATAGTATAGATGGGCCACAGTGGGTAGAAATTATTATAATCTCTTTTGCTACAGACTCCCATCTTTTCCCCTGGGGTCCTGGGCTCACTGATATTCTTATCCACCTTAGAAAAATGACCAGAGTTCAGCAACAATCCAAGAGAGTAAGTCGTAATTTAGGTTAAAAGCACCAGAAAACACATTTCCCTGGTGGAATTCTGTCTAACTCACATATGAGAGCCATGTGGGAAATCTACAACAAAATGTATAGTATAAATACAATGCTTACCCACCAAATAAATCATACATTCTAACTCAAAGCTAAAACTATTGATAAAAGGTGTTCATTAATGAGGGAGACTTTCAAGTTCCTATGTGCTCCTCTGGCTAAAAATTTCCTAGAAGCTAATCATAACTCTCTGAAATACTCATTTAATAAAATCTGTAAATTGTACCCAAACCAAAATTTTCAGAATAAGGCAATATAACATTAAAAAACATTTTATCCATCAAACCTAAACTACTTGAATTCTTCAGGGAAGAAATAACATACATTCATAAACAGCTACCAATACTTCAGGAAATATATAGTTGTTGTTATTACTATTGTTGGTAATGAGAAGCATTAGTGTTTTAAGTTTGGGGAACTTCAGAATAAAACAGCAGCAACAAACAAACAATAATAACAACAACAACAATAAACAGCCATCTGAAAATAGGTCCAAAGTATACTTTTCCAGGAATTTGATTCAGGCTCCTATATACTAAACAAGAAACTGTGACAGAAATGAGCAAGTAGTAGAAAAGTTTTATGCAAAAGAAAATGTAAGTTTCAACAGCAATACCAATGATGTAGGCCTACCCAGACAGTTGCTAAGCTTCTGTGTAGTTCATCCAAGTGATGTCTTAGGATCAATGGAAGCGGACTGTTTTATAAAAATAAACTAATATGAAAACCTTTTCTCCAACAGTCATGGGAAGAAGATGATTATAATTTAAGATGTAATGCCAGAGTCTTCCTTTTCACATGATGAACTCGTGGTTTCTTAGCTGTTACGCATAAAAAAGGCATTTGACCAAAAATGAATTAATTTGTTATATAGTTTATAAAGCTGTTAATAAGAAGAGAAACCCTTCCTCCCTTTCTTTCCTCCCTCCCTTCCTTCCTTTCTTCCTTCCCTCCTTCCCTCCTTCCTTTTCTTTCTTTCCTCCCTTCCTTTCTTTTTTTCTCCTTTTCTCCCTCCCTCCCGCCCTCCCTCCTTTTTTCCTCTTTCCTCCTATTTATCTACTCTGACTGTGTGTGTGTGTGTGTGTGTGTGTGTGTGTGTGTGTGTGTATGTTACAACTTGCCAGAGGCCAAAGGCATTTTGTTGTTTTGAAACTCAAACACATGTTTGTTACTCAGCTTATAAACCCCACATGACAATCACGGGATTAGTTGATTGCTTTTCCAGAGGTGTCACTGTGTGGAGCTTCTCTAGTTAAACTGCTCAGTGTCAGTGCTGTCACATCCTCCGCAAGACATGTCTTTGTCCTGACTTGAAGCTAAATTCCATGCTACTTCTATAATAAAACCTACAATAAAATCCTGGGTTTAATCAAGAGTGTTAAATATTATTCAGTTGGTAAATGAGAAAAGCAGCAGTTGAGCAAGCCAGATGGTGTAAAGTATATGCTTCTATCATCATATAATCTCCAAAGCTGATATGTTTATGGAGCTCTGCTTCCATATTAAATCAAAACAATGGGACTGTCTCTTTTTCTTTCACATTCCTCTATCCAATCTGTCCTTTAGGACTTTTTCTCCTTCAGATCTGGTTTCAGAGCTCAGATGAATCTAAAATCACCCAGATATGGTTTTACAGCAGGTCCTTGAGAAACATCGTTAAATTCAACGTCATTTTTTTATAACATTGATGAGATGCAGTAGGAACTTGACTCTTGTTTATGTCAATTAGCGGATGGTAAAATTGGTTTCATTGTATGTCATTTTGCTTAAAGTCACAGAACCTATCAATGACCTTAAGTGGGACTCCATGTATTTGACCCAGCTTCTCACAGTCCCAGGAACACTGCAGGATTCTGCTGTCCCTGAAGATGGGGACCTTGCACTCTCTATCTTCCAGAACAGATGTCACATCACATGAATTTAGTATCTACAATGCTGGTCTTTTTCAAAACTAAATCAAAGTGAAAGAAGGCCCTATAAGTCTCTTTAGCTTTGCTCTTGGGCTTATTTGGATCAACATTCCACTATTCCATTATTTACCATTCAGGGTAAATAGGTTCTTCTGTTCAGAAGGTGTAGCATGGGACTACTTCCCTTGCAGAGCGCCTGGTCTCCTTGGTGATGGGGAGGAGGAACTGGGCGTGCCTAGCTTGGTGCCTGTGCTTTATTGTGCTGATTCCCTGCTCTACCTCTCCTCAAGAATCTCTCCTTCTGTTTCTCCATGAGGTAAGCTTTCTATGTCAGCATTTGGCCTTATAGTGGGGAGACTTGAAGTTGGAGTTTTGTAGGGTTAATTCAAAGAAGAAATTATCAGGTGACCTGAATTTGCTTAGTACCTATGCTCCATTCTCTAAAGTGGCCCTTTGAGTAATAAGACTGATTCTTGTGTCCGCTTCTAAAGTCAGAGGGTTGACAACAAATTATCATTTCTATAGAAACAAAGAATCCCCAAATCTTAGTGGCTAAACCCACAAAGGTTTGTTGTTACCTGTTCAGCAGGGTTCTGCCCATCTGCTTTGACTCTTTTCCAAATGCCTGACATCTGAGAGCTCAAAGCAGTTTTTAATATTTGAATACATGCCACACAGTGGGAGTTTAGGGTTTTAAAAGACTGGTTTAAATTTTAGCACCTCTGAGTAGGACTTTATTAGAAAATAGACCTAGAAAAAAAGTTTGAATATGAATTCTGCGATGTAATTACAAAAATTGTGTCAGAATGGTGTTCTCAAACGGAGAATGGTCTTCCTATTGGAGACCACATACATCTATAATAAACAACAGAAAGAAATACCGCCTACCACTGAAGGCCTTTCATATCTCCCTGCCTTGCTGAGAATTATTTTTAGTAATACTTAATTCATAGCTTTTCTTTCAGGGTGTTGGTGCTTTCCCTTTTTAGATATGAGTTATACGAGACCAATCTCTATTATTTCTGGATTACATGTCAGCAATGAAAAATGAATTGAGTGCTTTGAGAAAAAAAAATATCATTACAGGGAAGATGAATAGATCTACTGTACTGGGTTACTAAAAGTTGGGGCTCTGGAAAGGTCATTGGTTTGCTTTTTCCAGGAAAACATATATTTTTGGATACTCTTCAAAGTTGTGATAATTTCCTCCAGCAGCAGGTGAGAGGTTGGTGTATTGATATCACTTTTTCTCCTGGCCCACTGACTTCACAGACAGACCTTTCTTTGCTATGTGGTATTTAAATGTAAAAACAGCTTTGAGCTCTCAGATTTCAGGCATTTGGAAAAGAGTCAGCAGCCAGCCAAAATTATGTATTTGTTGCTTTTGCCTCTGGAAAGAGATACCTTTTTTCAATAGATATGTATTGTTCCTATTATGTACCAGATAGTGCTGTGTGCCAATAACACAACAGTTATCAAGACTGACACAGGCCACCGCCTATTAGTGTTCTCAGTCTGGGAAGAGGGAGATGACTCTATATGGGTAAACAGCCTACAATTCAGTTTGAGAAATACCATGATGAGGACACACAGGGTGCTATGGGAATCTTATAGCTGAGGCAATCAGGGAAGACTTCCTGAAAGAAGTGACTTGTCATTGTGATCTCAGGGACAGTAGGTCTTAACCAGAAGAACAGAGTCAGCAAAGTCCCTGAGGTTGGCATATTTGAAGGAACTGTGTATAGGTAAAGGAGAGAGACATGTTTTCTAGAGAATAATTGAATAGGAAAGGGACAAGGCATGAAGTTAAAGGGATAAGGAAATACAAGGTCATGGAAAATCTAGCAAAATATGTTAGTAAGTGTGGACTCTACATCATGGAAATAATCATTGAATGGTTTTTAGTAGGGAAGTGACATGATAAGATTTGTTTCTAGAAGCCACTCCGATTGCTATGTTCAAGATAGATTGGGAGAGACAAAGTGTGGAGGTAGGAGATAGAAAGATCAGCGGGGTGGATTATGTAGTGATCCAGGTGAGAGATTATGGTCTCCTGAGATTAGTATTGACTGTGGAATGCACAATATGGACAAATTTGAAAAAATATATAGAAGGTAGAACTAACAAGCTGATGACAGACATGATATGGATGGTGTATGAAAGAGAGAAATCTAGCATGACACTGAGATTGCTCAATACTCTGAGCTGGACACTAGGCTGATAATAGAAACCCAAGAGGAAGAGCAGACCTGGAGGTTAAGACCTTGAAGTCAGTTTGGGAAATGTTGATTTGAAGTGTGTGGTGGACACTGCCATTTATCCACTCACACCCCCTTGGCCCACCATTGAAGTTGCTTGCAGATAGGCTTGCATGTGAAGACAGCTTCCTACCTCTCTGCCTGAGGCCGTTCTCTGGCCACAGTGTAAGCTGAGCTGCAGAGCACCTGTAGTCAGACCAGAAGCTCCAGAAAATTAATGTCCCAGGAGTGACCATCAATAGTGAGGGACAGGGATTGATGAATAAATGACTCAGCTCTCTTGTCTCTTTTTGCATCAGTTCTGAAGCATCTTCCTCCCAGTGTCTCAGAGCATCTCCAGTGAGACGGAGCCACATTTGCCTGTAGTAATAACTTGCTCATGAACACTATTAGCTTTCTTTCTTTCCCTTTCTCACTTCCCATCCCCTTAGAATTTCTCCTGGTATCACCTTCCTCCAAAATAAACCAGTGGTGCCCAAATAGGAGTATCGGAGTCCAAGATGAAAGTGTTTGTGAAAAATCAAGTGGAGGTTCCAGAAGACAAAATGGATATTAAGGTCTGAAACTGGGGAGCAAAGTTTGGGCTGTATGTATCAATTTGGGGGAGACATCAATATATGCTTTCTCATTGAGGTGATGGCTGTAGATGATTTTCAAAAGAGAATGTGAAAGAAGAGGAGGGTTTATAATAATAAATTATACAATTAGGGGACTGGCAGAGGAAGCATTGGCCACAAATGTGGCAGAAAAGGAACAGTGGAGGGGGAAGGGGGCGGAGAAGGAGCAGCAGAAGGTGGGACCACAAAAATCAAGGGTGGATGAGAGAATCTCAGGACAGAGGGGTTCTCAGAGTTGTGTAAGAGAATAACTGAAAAATGTTCACTGGACTTAGCTGCAGGAGGGAATTGGTGACTTTGGGAAACACAATTTCAGTAGTACATGAAGGCAAAGTCAGGCATCATGGGTTAAGCCATGGCTCCCAGAACATACAGTAGATCTTTTCTAATGATTCTTCTCCAACCAAGCCCAGTTCCTGAACTTCTTTGTTGGCACTATGCCTATAAAACTTTAATGAGCTCTATTCCACTTTGATCTGAGAGGAAGGGAAGCAGAAAGACAGATGTCATCAATGTGCAAAGTGACCCTGGAGCATGAAAAGTGTGGCCTCAGTCACCCATCCAACCAGCTTCTGGTGTGAGGTGGCCAACTCACACAAGGGCCACAGCCCAGCCTGCAGGGCTGACCTGTGTGGAAAGAGGTATAATGTGAGGCTGCTGAATGGCCCCCAGACTAAACACACTTCTTAAACCACCACTCTCTAAGTTGAAAAGTCAAAGTAACCAACATCTCCGGGATGATTACTTTACCAGGTTGATGGGTAGTTCAGCAAGAGCATAAGGGAATGGGTCAACAGCCCAGCAGGCAAGCAGACAGAATTGCCCAGGGAATGTAGGTCACCCTAGGCAGAGTGAAGAAACTGGGCAGCAAAACACCCTCTGGAGCCTTCTGGAGCCTTCTGGTTCATATACATGGAAGTGACCTAGCACATGAAAATAGCTCATGCTTCCTGAATATGCATTAGCAACAGATCTTGCCCTCGATCCATTACATCACCTTTAATCTTATCACCCGTTCAATGAGTTCCTTTTAGCCCCTATAATTAAGAAAACGGAGGCCAGAGAAGGCCAGTTACTTACTTATGGCCGCACAACTGATACAGTTAAGAGCTGGTTTCAAATTTAAGACTTCTAACTCTAGAGTTCCCTCGTTCAAACAGGAACTACCCCATACAGCCTTCTCTTCTGAATAGTTTCTTCACAGTGGAGGGACGATTCAAACCATCAGCCCATCTTGATCTATAACAAGCAAATTTTTTCTAGGGGTATTTAGGGTGAAGTCTGGGACAAATGTGTAAAACAAGTAAGCTATGAAAAAATACCAGCAAGGGAAGTAAAATAATGATGGGCAGGTATTTTGCTTTATCTACATTTCAAAGATGATAGTTAACTTTTGATTGCTTACACGAGAAGTGTAGAGAATGTATAATAGTTCATATGAACAAATATTTATTTAGTGCCATCACCAGGAACAAAGATGGTAGCTGGTGTTTTACACCTTGTCTTCAGGAAGGCCTGTTTGACTTGATTTTCCTCTCTACCTTGAGAGACTTGAGGTTGCTAAGCCACCGTGGAGAAAGGAACTTGTGCTGGAATTGCTTTTCTAGATCTGACACTGCCCTAGAATCCCTAGTTCTTCATTTTTGTTGAATCATCCTCATACGAGCACCTAGGGTGTGTTGTGGCAATGAACTATAAAAGATTGTGCCGTGACCATCCATCAGTGTCTAATTGACTGGCTGATTCACTAGGGAGGGCAATTACTGTAGGTAGCTAGTGTGTTCCTGGTAAAGATGAGGCTGAAGTTACTCCCTGACTCTCTCTGAAAGAATCATGGTGAGGGTTAGGGTTATCATGTTGAAAATAAAATCACAAGCAAAACCTTGTTGAGTCTTGGCAGAGAAGCAAAATTTAAATGCTAAATTATGAACTCTACTTTGGGGCTATGCTCTTGCCAGAACCCCCTTATTTTGATGCTTTTTAGCCCAGTGTTATTTATTCTCCTAATGTCCCTTCTCTTGGGATTCTTTCCAGTAAAGTACATTTAGAGCAGTCTATTATATTTACTTTACTCTATTTTATAAGGGTATCATATTTTATTTAAGCATCCTATTACTGATGGTCATGTATGTTGTTTCCAAACTTTGCTCTTACAATGAAGTCTTGTAATGGATATACCATTTTATTAGAACCTTTTCACATATATGGAATCATTTTTGTGGGATAATTACTTAGAAGTGGAACTTCTAGATCAAAGGGTATGTGCATTTCTGTTTTTGAAAGATATTGCCCAATTGTCCTTCAGGGAATCTGTATCAATTTTCATTCTGTTAGTAATGATTCAGTGTTTCTCCATTATCTGCCTATTTTTAGTAATTAATTATTTTAATATAATTTCAGACATTAATGAGTATTCAATATCCATATCAGGAAATTAGCATTAATAGTTTCTCAATCTTTTTTTGTTTGTTTGTTTCTATGACATTAACACTTTTGAAGAGTCTGGGACAGTTATTTTGAAGAATGTCTTTCAATTTGGGTCTTTCTTTTCTTTAAAACAAGAATTAATGTCAAATAACTCAAAGCAAAAAACAAGGAAAAATTGTCAAGCATAAAAAAGAATAAGCAAAATAAAATTTAAAAATATAGTTAGTAAGAATACCTATCACTTTTTAATTTTTTTTTTTTACTACTTAAGCATTTTTTTGACACTTACTTGATGCCAGATATCACTTCCCTGGTGATAATAGTCAGCATTTGCTGGATGTCAAATATGTGGCAGGAAAAATACTAAATGCTTTATATGTATTACTTCATGTTCCTGATAATAATTCCCCATATTATGGATGAGTACATTGTGGTATACAGAGGCAGAATGGTTTCTGTAAGGTCATAGAATTATTCTCTCTCTTCCCTTCTTTTCAAGTCACAAAAGTCATACATGCCCATGGCAGTAAGTCAACCTAATCCAGAGGGGGGTAAAGGAAAAGTAGAGTGTCTGGCCTCTCTCCAGTGCCCCACACCAGAGGTAACCTCTAATAACGGTATTTAATTCCAGACCTTTTCTATTAGAACCAAGATTTGAATACAACCTTTCTGAATTCAAAGCCTTTATTCATAATGAGTATTCAGTGTTGTCTCTTATATGCAAATAGAAAATTACGTAACTATATATATTTTATTAAGTAAAATGGCTCTTAAGACACTTATCAACCAGATTATTGTTGACAAGCAGGTGAAGCAAAAACATATTAAGTGCCATCCATCTCTCTGATTCAAAGAGCCTTTTTTATTCACAGCATAAAGAACACAAAATTAATTAATTAATTGAAACACAAAGATGTTTGACAACTGACCCCCTGCAAGTGCCTTTTGTGAACTTTCTATTTGGCCAAGTGTTAACTATAAAAACAGAAATAATAAGGCATGTAACCAAGGAGGAGGAACAAAATCAGTCCTGCTGTGCACTAGCTAAACTAGTTGAAGGTCTGCTATAGGAGGAAGTTGCAGTTAATGTTCTAACAAAATACTTGTAGCTTCCGGTAACCTAGTATTAGATACCCTGTATAGTGCTGACTGTCCAGTATCCTGGTGAGGTTATAAGGGTGACCAGCATCTCAGGCATGTTTCATCTACTCAAGGTCAAGACAGCAAACTATCCATGGTAATGGCACTGGAAAACAAGAACTCACTTCTTCAGGTCATAGAATGACCCACTTAAAATGTTATCCTTGTGCCTGGCAGGCGTGGCCCAGTGGTTGAACATCGATCTATGAGCCAGAAGGTCACGGTTTAATTCCTGGTCAGGCACTCAGGACTTAAGTATGCTATCCAAGTTTTGTGTGAATATCTATTTCAGAGGTTTTGTGAAAGCGACAGGATGGGTTATATCACTTCTGCTGGTGACTCCAGAAATACTTTATTAAGGGGGTCTGAAATGCCTCAGGGTTAAGAAATCAAAACCTAAGGACAACTAATCACAAACTACCAAGTAGGCTTTCCCATATACAGCACTTAGCCTGTAGCCAATCAAAATATCCCCTTGCTTTGCTTTCGCCTCTTCTCCCTAAGCCTTTCCACTGGCTGCTGTCCGTGGAGCACTCCTAACCTCTTCCTGGTTAGTGCTGCCCGATTCCAATAGATTTTGGGTCAAATGAACTCTTAAAAATTTTAATATGTCTCAGTTTGTCTTTCAACACTACAAATATGCCCTATTCAAATCATTTTAGTAAGCATTTATAATCATTACTCACTGTGAAGGATACAAAAGAGGCATGTAGCAAAAATATAATGGCTAATATGTACTGAGCACCTGATATATGTCAAGTTAAATGCTTCACATTCATCCTCTTATGTATCATTTATCAACTTCTATTGTGTGGAGATTGTAATCAATGGCTGACTTAATTATCCACTAGGCTCACTAGCCACAATGCCTGGGTTTCACAATACTTTTGTTAAGTCCAGGAAAATGTTTTAGTTTCGTTCAGAATTAAAAGGGAAAATAAATAAATATAACCTTCCCTATATTAGTCTTTGTGCTCACACAGTCATAACTATAATTCATAATATTTTTTATAGAGTAAGGGGCCCATTAAGGCAACAGTGCCTTGAGGCTCTGAAAGTGATAATGCAGCCTTCACCATATTCATCCCCACTTATCAGATGAAGAAACTAAGACTCAATAAAATTAAGAAATAAAACTTGTCACACAGATTGGGAGTGGCAAAAATTATGTTTGGAGTCTGTAGGACCTCACCAAAGACCATTTTCATTACCACACTACACACTATACATTTTATAGCAAGAAGCTCTAAGTTGAGAAACGAGTTGGTTGTACATTAACCAATTAGAAAACACTTCATGGAAAGAATATAATCAACTGCTTAAACTCAGGGACAGATCCAGATTATGTAAGATCTGAGGCTTTTACAACTTAAAAGACCTCCTTTAAGAAAAAAATACAAAATTATAAATAAAAATTGGGTACATAATCTTGGGAGAGGGCTGTCCAAGTAAGGGGCCCTCAAATGTAAGCTCTTTAGTTCATGGCAAATTCGCCCCATCTAAATGTCCTTGGGCCTGAAGGATGCCAGAGAAGGAAGGATCAGAGTCGGTCAGGAATATCAGTAAAGGTTTTAAGGAGAAAGGGGACTTTGAAGTGTGGCTCTGGTCTGGGAACCCTGCAAAGTCTGGGGGGCAAATATGAGCATAATCTGTTCAGGGAAGGGCAGAGAACTCCACCTGGCTGAAACCCACAGCATATTGGTGACGGGAGAAGGGCAGGTTCCCTCAGGAAGGTGGGGCCTATTTTAAATGCCAGGATGGACAGGCTGCTGGGAATCTTTGTGTGCTCCTGGGTCTCCTGTCATTACCTGGGAAAGGAAGCACAAGGATGAGGAATCTAGCACCGGGGCAGGACTCTCAGAACGGGTGAAAAGAAGCAAAGAGATGGAACTGGAGAACTAATCTGGGTGCGCTTTAATGAGCACTTCATAAATTACGGTTGAAAGGGAAGAGGCGGGAATAAAAAAGAAAGGAAAAAGGGAAAAGTAAGAATCAAAAAGGATCAGTCAAGTAGATACAAGGAACAGAAGGGACCAAGAGTCTGTGATAATTTTTACATTCTGAGCCTGGATAATCGAAGGAATAGTTGTGGGACAGCCAGAAATTTCAAGGTTGGTTAGGTTTGGTTTTATAGAAGTTAAAGCCAACAAAAAAGATTGCAACAACTGGGCTACATACATCACCCGAGGAAGCTGAACCCCTAGGACAGGGAGGCATCTGACCAGGGCCCGGCTGGACTCTGCTGGCATTGTTAGCCTTCGCCCTGTTTTCTGCATACCAACTCCCCATCTGCTCACCACATTCTTTCTCAATTATGTTAACAGCTTTAGGAACCTTGCAATCAGGTCTCATTCTTCTTGCTGACTAGGAAGCATATTGCCTTTTTTTTTTTTTAAGACTGCTGGGCTTTAAAAAAATGTTTTTTTATTATTATTCTAGAGAGAGGAAGGCAGAGGGAGAGAAACATCGATGGAAGAGAAACATCAATCAGCCGCCTCCCACACAGCCCCCACTGGGAATTGAGATCCCACCACCACCCTTCGCCCCACCTCCCCCCCCCCCCCCCCCCCCCCGGGCACCACCCAGACCCCCAGCTCACATACCCTACCGGCCCACCAGGGATTGAGTCAGCAACCCAGGGATGTGTCCCAACTGGGAATCGGAATCGTAGGACCTCTCAGTGTATGGGATGACACTGAACCACACTGGCCAGGGAGAAGCATTTTGCTTTTTAACATGACTTTTGTTAAACACTATATTACGAGATTAGTTATAATTTAACTCTGAGTTTCAGCCGGCCCTGTGCCTCTCCAGGTGAGTGGTCAGGAGGACTAGTCACAACAGAAACAGAAGGAAGAGAATGGATTTGAGAAGGCATGACAGAGCTATAAAAAAATAGAAGGATGTGGAATTAGAAAGAGGGTGGAGGCTTTTGATGATTCAAACATCTTAGTATGTGTCAGGCTCTTTGCTTGGAACAAAAGCCATTCCTATGACTGATGCATCTGAATGGCCTGAAGACATCTGAATTTTCAAGATAGGTATTTGGGAAAGTGACAGGTCAGGCAGAGGATCCATGGCAGCAGATTCTAGAGGGTGAGGAGCAGGATGATGAGTTTCCTGTTAGCCAGGTTATGTTTGGGGTCATGAAAATGTAAATGAGGGCCAGTACACAATTGTAAACATGGGAATGGAGTTTAGGAGAGAAGCCAGGGCACGAGGTATGCATTTTAGAGTATACCAACTAGCAGGAAGTTACTGACCGAGGCAGGCATGAGGGTGAAAGCATTGCTTCCAAGGCTGATAGGCTAGTACAAGTGGGGTTACAGGTACTTCAAAAATCGGGGAATTATACATAATTGGTGAAAAAAAGGAGAAGAGTTAAAACAACTTGACCAGTGAATATAGTACAAACAAGTCATTTAAACTTGGAGGAGGGTCAACCTGAGATTTTGCTTTTTGAGATATAAATTTTTCTGTAAGTAATACTTTACCTACATCCCAAAACTTGGATATGCAGTTTTTGTTGTTGCTCTTCTCCAAATATTAACCCATAAATTATTTGGATGTCAATTCTAATTCTGCAGAATTATATCGGTCATGACAGAGAGACCACGGGAAGACACCCCGCTCCATGATGTGACTGCTGCCTGACCTGCCTCACTGCCGGGGACCTTCGCACTAGATCAGCTAGATCTGAGCCAGAGCAGAGGTTGCTTCCCATAAACCTCTCAGAGACTGTCTGACCTCCGTCCTGTGCCCCAAGCAAGCTGGTTCCTGGAACAGGCTCTCGCCCAGCCCCTGCGTAAGTATGTAAGGCATTTCCCCCTTACCTGGGGCGGGTCACATGCTAGTATTCCTGTCCATCCTGTTTTGTCCTGTACAACCGATTAGCACCTGCTGTGTAGCTCTGAGGATATCCATGTCATCTTGCTGCTGCCCACAATGAGCCTCGTATGTAAATTCCCTTAATAAACTTATATAGTAATGCTGGAGTTGTCAGCCTCTTTCTTAAGGCTCTTGCCTTGAGAAATTTTACATAACAATGATAAATGGATAAATATAGATATACAGATTTGATTGCAGGGGACTTTAATACAGAGAATTGATTCCATGGTGACCATGTATTGAGAAACCAACTGGGGACACTGAGGCAATCCAGAGATTAGCAACAGCAGGAACCCATTACCACTTGTAGGTCTGAAGGGACAATAGAAGGAGGTGGCTTTACTCAAGCTTTAATCTGGAGTCATCTGAAGTGAGTTAGAGCTAAAGTGGGCACTTATGTAGGAAGGAGGAAACAGCTTGCCTTTCCCTTCTTCCTCCCAATCTCAGGTCAGTGCTGTCAGTGTCTCCCATTGTTGGAGACTTCCTGGATGCCAAAGCTCAAGGGAACCTGAGAATTGTAGTTCCTTTTATAGGGGGAAGAATAAGGGGAAAAACATGCAGAGGAGTTGAGTATCTTTTAATTACTGATTTGTGATTTTATTATATTATGGTCAAAGACTGTTGTCTATATGATAATAACTATTTGGTATTGGTTGAGACTCAACTTTGTGAGCTAGGACATAGTCAAGTTATGTAAATGTTGCACATGTTGTTGAAAAAATGCTTATTCTCTATCTTTGGTATGTGTATTCAGTGTTCCATATACATCCATCAGATTTGGTTTGTTAATTGTGTTATCCACACAGTAAAGATATCTTTTTATCTATACAACGATTTTGATGACATGAAGTCAGTTTCTGAAAGAAGTTTGTTAAAAAGCTTTGATTATAATTGTGGATTTATCAAATCTACATGTCAGCTACATGGAAAATAGTCTCTAAGGACCATGAATAAAAATAGTGGGAACGCTAGTGCTGTGAGAGATGATGGTAGCCTGGCCTAAGATAGTGAGAATATAGAAAGAAAGGGAAAGAGAGAAATTAATGTTGATTCTGGTTTGGGTAACTGGATGAATGGCGGTACTGCTCAAATATATGATTGCCACTGATCAGCATTTTACCTTGTGCAAACTAAATAAACACTCTGGGCTTAGTTTTCTTATTTATAAAAATGGGTTTAATAGATTGTATTTCATAGGATTTTTGTGATGGTGAACAGAATTAATATATGTAAAATAATAGCACAATATCTAAATAACTGTTTAATATTTTTTCCTTATTACCAACCAGGATATAGTTAATGGAGAGAAGTTTGAGTCAAGATTTCCTCCTGAGGCTCATTATATTTGAGTTGATTTGTAAGTTATCTTTCAATAAAGAGGGTCTAAGTCATCTCAGCACATACTGTTAAGGTATGAAAGAGGATAGAAGTAAGAAAAGCTACTGGAAGGTCAAAGGCAACTTTCAGGAGTTGGCAGAATCAAGGGAAGATTTTCTTAAGGTGGGGAGAGAGGATCATGGTTCCAGGCAGAGAAGAAGGAGCCATTTCAGGGGGAGATGGAATCACTGCCTACATGTACTTTCCTGTTGGTGTTTGCTTTGCAGTGTTAAGTGTTGTTGTCTGGCTTGGTTCTGAGTAAGACAGCTCGTCATCTCCACAAGGCAACAGAAGAGCAGAGCTCTGGAAAAAATGACTGCAATTAACAGATCAACATTAACTTAAAGAACAACATTAACTACCTTGTGTGTGATTTATCATATCATCAGCAAGAAGATTACTCTAGTGACAGGTTGTTAAGAAGTCTGTATTAAGCTTTTGGTACAACAGGGAAAAGTGATTAACTTGATGAAGATTCATGAGCACATATGTTTCCAGCTTTGAGCTACTATGTGGAATGAAGACTGAAATTATGAATTCCATAGTATGCACTGTCTTGGCAGAGTTTAGCGTGAGGTTATGCATGACTACACCTTCCCTACAAGTTTGCACAGGCTTGGGAATTTTCTTATTAAGGTTGTTATGCAATCTGTTGGCATACAAATGCATAGAAAAATATTCCCAGGAATATTAGTCTTGACTTACAATTATGTTTCCCCCTTTAACTAAGTTAATGCCAAACTACTTTTTCTGTTCTATATTGTTAAGGAGAAAAATTGTACTTTTTTTTAGATCCTCACCTAAGGACATGTTCGCATTTATTTCAGAGGGGGGGCGGGAGAGAGAGAGAGAAAGAGAGAGAGAGAAAAACATTGACCAGTTGCCTTCTGTACATCTCCCGACTGGATATTGAACCTACAATCTGGTTATGTGCCCTGATCTGAAGTTGAACCCGTGATCTTTCAGTGTATGGGATGGTGCTCCAACCAACTAAGGCACACCAGCCGGGATAGAAAACATTACTTTAAGATATTGTAACTGGAGCCATCTTTCATAAATCAGTTTTAGATCTATCACAAATAAATTATAAGCTAGATTTAATTATGAAGCCATTAACACACTTCATATAAATAAAAAATGAAAAACAAGTTATGTTTAAAGATAGAAGATTTAACAGGCATTTCTACCTTTTCATATTCTTGGAACCCCACTAACACAACCTGTGAAGGAACAGTTTAAGGCTGAAACTCAATGAATGGAGAGAGTGGGAGAAGAGATCAAATATATGGTGATAGAATAAACAGCTGAGAAATGGAATCTAATCAAGTAGTGGAGAAAATTAAGAACTAATCCGATTTCCAGAATATCCAAAGCCTTAGAAACTAATGGCAGCAGGCACTTAGTGGAAGTGAGTATAAAAGGGGTGTGCATTCAATAAGAAGTATTGTTGGTAAGTGTGTTTAGAGGGAACTGGGTCCCTATTCTCCTCCCCAGATCCATGCAGCATCCCAGAAATTGCCCTTTCTTAATTGTCAAAGAGCGATGGTTCATTTCCAGAATGACATAAAATAGATGGTCTGCATGGAGGAATACCAGTTCATCTGAGGCTCAGGGGTCTGTACTAACAATAGGGGATTAAATGAATGTATGCATATTAGCTTTGGAGACATAACATGCCACATCTGTTTTCCTGCGTCCAGAACACTGAAAGCTAGACTTTCACCCTCCTGGCAGGACACTGGAAGAGTCTTTTCTTGGAAATATGGCTAGTCTATGATGAAAGATATGACAGTGAAAAGATACTGAAATTCGAAGTTTCACCTTTAAACTGCCCATTCTGATGCTCCTACAGAGAAGCTCACATCAGACCAACATCTCTCATATGCTCAGGGCTTCTAGCAGTGTTCTAGTGTTTCATTCTTAAACATCGTAGTATACAAAGACTGAGATATCTGAGGAAAGCCTTGAATCTGGAAAATAGAAAATAAAGAGAAACAAATAATGTTGAAGAAATACAGGTAAAATAAACGCCAAATATCTCACAAAGAAAAGCTACTGTGACCATGAAACAAGAACAGAATTCTACCCCAATATAAATTAACAAGCAAGTAGATAAATGGAACATAACCAAAACATAAAGAAGGTGTTGGAAATTAAAACAATAGCAGAAATGGCAATTTTCAATAGGAAGGTTGAAATATAAAGTTGAGAAGTTTTACCAGCCAAAAGAAAAAAAGAGATGGAAAATAGGAGATAAAAACTAAGATAATTAGGAAACTGGTCAAGGAAGATTAGCATTTTTTTAAAAAATAGAAAAATGTAGTGCACTACATAAATCTCTTTGGCCATGACTACCATTTCATTGCACACCAGCCCATCCTCCCAAGTGCCAGCACATAAATCTCTTTGTAGAGGGTTTTCTGTGGCCACCAGGGCCTGATCTACCTGTCGTGTGTTGAGTGCTGACTTTCCTTGTCTTTGTGGAAACAGTCTTCAATGGATGATTGGCAGATGCTAACTGTCAATTACTGACAGAAGTATTCTAGTTCCCTTACAGCCCACGTGAGATAACTGCAGTGCATATTCTTCCCTTGCTCCCAGAACTCCCCAGGCAGTATTGTACTTAATAGTCCAAAATATTGACTTGCTTGATAATGAACTTCTATCGGCTTCCTTTATTCCTGTCTCAATTCTCTACTCCCCTACTGGTGTTTTCTTGGATCACCTCCCAAATAAACTGACTGCACTCACAAAAAAGAAAGAAAAAAAAGAAAAAAAGAAAAGTAATAAAAAATAAGGAAGGAAAGAAGGAAGGAAGGAAGGAAGGAAGGAAGGAAGGAAGGAAGGAAGGAAGGAAGGAAGGGAGGAAGGGAGGAAAAACAGAAAATGGAGAGGAGGAGAAAGTTAATAATCTGAGTTTCTAGACTGAAACATTTACCCAGTGAAAACAGACTCAGGCAAATGCAACAACACTGTGAAATTTCAAACAATGAAGGCAAAGAGAAAAACCTTCAAGACTATAAAAAGGAAAAAAAATATCCAGGTCATATACAAAGGATCAGCAAGTAGTGAGAAAAAAATTGTTCCTCCAAACTTAGATGAAGACAATTGTTTTGTAGTCATGATAATAAATGGCCATCAAAAGTTGGTTTTGCCCCAAGAAATCTGAGGCATTTCTATACACCAATAGTGAACTTGCAGAAAGAGAGATTATAAAAGCAATCCCATTTACCATCGCACCAAAAAAAATTAATATACCTAGGAATAAACTTAACTAAAGAGGTAAAAGACCTCTACTCAGAAAACTACAGGACGTTGAAAAAAGAGATAGAGGAAGACATAAAGAGATGGAAGAACATACCATGTTCTTGGATTGGTAGAATCAACATCATTAAAATGTCCATACTACCCAAAGCAATCTATAAATTCAACGCACTTCCCATTAAAATACCAATGGCTTTCTTCAAAGATCTAGAACAAACTCTCCAAAAATTCATCTGGAATAAAAAAAGACCCCGAATAGCTGCAGCGATCCTGAGAAAGAACAAAGTAGGTGGGATCTCAATGCCAGATATCAAGCTGTATTACAAAGCCACTGTTCTCAAAACTGCCTGGTACTGGCACAAGAACAGACATATAGATCAGTGGAATAGAATAGAGAGTCCAGAAATTAGCCCGAACCAATATGCTCAATTAATATTTGACAAAGGAGGCAAGAACATACAATGGAGCCAAGATAGTCTCTTCAATAAATGGTGTTGGGAAAATTGGACAGATATATGCAAGAAAATGAAACTAGACCACCAACTTACACCATACACAAGAATAAACTCAAAATGGATAAAGGACTTAAATGTACGACAGGAAACCATAAAAATTCTAGAAGAATACAAAGGAAACAAAATCTCAGACATATGCCAAAGCAATTTCTTCACTGATACAGCTCCTAGGGCAGTTGAAACTAAAGAGAAAATGAACAAATGGGATTACATCAAAATAAAAAGCTTCTGCACAACAAAAGAAACCATCAACAAAACAACAAGAAAACCCACTGCGTGGGAAAACATATTTGCCAACGTCATGTCTGATAAGGGCCTAATCTCCAAAATTTATAGGGAACTCATACAACTTAACAAAAAGAAGATAAACAATCCAATCAAAAAATGGGCAAAGGATCTAAATAGACACCTTTCAAAAGAGGACATCCAGAAAGCCAAGAGACATATGAAAACATGCTCAAAGTCACTAATCATCCGAGAGATGCAAATCAAAACAACAATGAGGTACCATCTCACACCTGTCAGAATGGCTATCATCAACAAATCAACAAACAACAAGTGCTGGAGAGGATGTGGAGAAAAAGGAACACTTGTGCACTGCTGGTGGGAATGCAGACTGGTGCAACCACTATGGAAGACAGTATGGAGGTTCCTCAAAAAGCTGGAAATGGAACTCCCATTTGACCCTGTGATCCCACTTCTAGGAATATATCCCAAGAAACCAGAAACACCAATCAGAAAGGATATATGCACCCATATGTTCATAGCAGCACAATTCACCATAGCTAAGATCTGGAAACAGCCTAAGTGCCCATCAGTAGATGAATGGATTAGAAAACTGTGGTACATCTACATGATGGAATACTATGCTGCTGTAAAAAAGAAGGAACTCTTACCATTTGCAACAGCATGGATGGAACTGGAGAGCATTATGCTAAGTGAAATAAGCCAGTCAATGAAGGAAAAATACCACATGATCTCACTCATTCATGGATAATAAAGACCATTACAAACTTTTGAACAATAATAGATACAGAGGCAGAGCTGCCTCAAACTGATTGTCAAACTGCAGTGGGAAGGCCAGAGAGGGTTGGGGGGCAGAAGGGAGGGGAGTAAGAGATCAACCGAAGGACTTGTATGCATGCATATAAGCATAACTAATGGACATAAGACACTGGGGGGTAAGGGAGGGCAGGGGATTGTCAAGGGCGCGGGGGGGGGGGGGGGGAAGGACACATATGTAATACCGTTTGTAATACTTATTATAATTTTTTTTTTAAAGAATAAAAAAAAAAAGTTGGTTTTGAACTTATTTAGTCTATCAAAGTCAACTCCCCTCAATGAACCAATCAGTATCAGTCATTCGCTTCTGAACACTGACCAGTCAGGGGCAGACTTACTCCAAAGGAACTATGATTCTACTGATGATGCCAATAAAGCTTCTGAAAGTCCACCAGTCCCTGAACTCCATGCTTCCCCAAGTTCAGCAGTCTGCTCTGCTTGGAGAGACTGAGCCTAAATAACATAGCTCTCCCTTACTACAACAAGTAGTAAATTCATCTTTGTCCTTTAATTTTAGATATTGTGTGGTGGTCTCATCATCCTTGGACATAGATTAAATTTTAACTTCTGACCAGGAACATTGGAAGCTCCAAAGCAATGCAGGAAGGCTTTCAAACTTCTGAAGGAAAATAATTTACAACCTAAAATTATATCCCCAACAAAACTATCATTTAAATATGAGAATAGAAAATAATATCTGTATATTTCTCCAGGAAGGTCCAAGATGGCGGAGTAAGTGATAGCTGCACACACCTCCTCCTAGGACAACATCAATATTACAACTAAATTACAGAACAATCAACCTAGATAACCACCTGGAGAGAAGCTGAACAGAAGTCCTATAGTAAGAATTTGCAGAAGAAGCCATATTGAGACTGGTAGGAGGGGGGAGGGCCCCAGCCTGGAGCACCAATGTGAGGAAGAAGAGCCCACATAACATTTGGTTGTGATTCCTCTGCCTCCCCTGGGAGACAGAAGGCTGCTGGAAACCCAGGCATCCACGGTTCTCAACCTGTGGGTCGCGACCATCGGAAAACACATAAAGCATATCAGATATTTATATTACGATTCATAACAGTAGCAAAATTACAGTTATGAAGTAGCAACGAAAATAATTTTATGGTTGGGGGTCACCACAACATGAGGAACTGTATTAAAGGGTCGCGGCATTAGGAAGGTTGAGAACCACTGTAAGGGACAGCACACAATCTCACTTGCAGGCACTCACCCTGGACTCCAGCAGACGGATGGCCACTCAGTAATTCAGGGAGAGGCTGAGTTGTGTGGCTTTGGAGCAAGGGATGGAGGAAAAGTCTCCAGTACCCCTGTGTTGAGTCATGCCATGGACTCCATCTTTCCTGGGTTAAGCACGCCCCCCAACACAGCAGAAGCCTAGTGAGGTCCACTGGCTCCACCTGTCAGCTCCCAGGCCCTGCCCTAACCAACGCTGGCGGTGCCAGAGACTCTGTCCCCAGCACCCAGCCTGAGCCTGCTTTGTAGTCTTTCTTAAAAAACTCTCAAGCAATTCCTGTCAAGCTGGAGGGGTGCCGGAGACACAGGGAGAAACTGAGTTGTCTGGCTCCAGGGCAAGGCCGTCTTCCCCCACAGCTGACAGGCTCCGCATTTCTGTGTCAAGCCCTCCCTACACACACACAAATCTTAAATCTGCTTCAGCCTGGTGAACTTACCTAGCTCCACACTGACAAATCCCTGAGACCCCTTGCCCCACTGAAACATTCTGCAGGCCCCGGAAAGTGGTGGCTGGCCTCAGTATACCCTAAAACTTTTGCTGAGTGATCTCAGACCAGCACTGGAGCTGAGTTTGAAACTGTATGAACACCACTCACCCCTAACTGGTTAGTCCCTGAGAACCTGTCTCACATAATTCGCATAATGCCCAAGGCTTTTTTAGTGGCTGAGCCTAATAGGCAGCCAGCAGACAGTGGCAGGTCTTGGGGTTTTTGCTAACCTGCCTCAGGCCCAGTACTGGTGGCAGCCAACCTTGGTCCACAGCTTGCTCCCTCCCATGCTCAACCAAGTTCAGCAGAGGAAGCTCCCAACCATGAATCTCTTTGTAGCCTGAATAGGTAGCCTGGGGCTGGTCTCAGGCAGCATCAGACATTGATCGCACAAGAGTCCCTGCAAAGGCCCCAGAACCAATACATCTTCAAAGACTAAATCAAGAAGAAACAAAAAATCTGAACAGAGACATTGCTACCAACAAAATAGAACCAGTAATAAAACAAAACAAAACAAAAAAAACTTGTAACAAACCAAAGTCCTGGAACAAATGGCTTAACAGGCAGATTTTACCAAACATTCAAAGAAGAATTAATAGCTATCTTTCTCAAACAATTCCAAAACATTCAAGAGGAGAGAGAGGTCCCAAGCTCATTTTATAAGGCCAGTATTATCCTCATTCCAAAACCTGACAAAAACGTTACAAAAAATATACATCGGCTAATATTCTAGATCAGGGGTCCTCAAACTATGGCCCGCGGGCCACATGCAAATACAAATATTGTATTGGTTCCCATTTTGTTTTTTTACTTCAAAATAAGATATGTGCAGTGTGCATAGGAATTTGTTCATAGTTTTTTTTAAACTATAGTCCGGCCCTCCAACAGTCTGAGGGACAGTGAACTGGCCCCCTGTTTAAAAAGTTTGAGGACCCCTGTTCTAGATGAACATAAATGCAAAAATCCTCAACAAATATTAGCAAGCTGAATTCAGCAATACATTAAAAGGATCATGCACCCTGATCAAGTGGGATTTATTCCTGGGATGCAGTCTTGGTTCAATATCCACAAATCAATTAACACGATACACCACATAAACAAAATGAAAGTTAAAAATCATATGCTTAGCCTGGCCGGTGTGGCTCAGTAGTTGAGTGTTGACCCAGGAACCACGAGGTCACGGTTCAATTCCCAGTCAGAGCTCATCCTCAGGTTGCAGGCTCAATCCCCAGTGGTTGGCATGCAGGAGGCAGCTGATCAATGATGTTTTCTCTCAGTATGTTTCTACCTCTCTATACCTCTCCCTTCCTCTCTCTCTAAAAATCAATAGATAAAATAATAAATAATAAAATAATAAATAAATAATAAAATAATAAAAAATAAATAAATAAAAATCACATGATTATTTCAATAGGTACAGAAAAAGCATTTGACAAAATCCAGCACCCATTTATGATAAAAACTCTCAGCAAAAGTGGGAATAGAGGGAACATATATCAACGTAATTGTTGGGGTCCAACCCCAGCAGGTCCAGGGGTTCCCAAAAGTGTGGACGGAGTCGGCGAAAAGAAATGACATGGAGACAGCGTTCAGTTGATCAGCAGCCTAGCCAGGTTCTCTAGTCAGGTTCTCCAGCCAGGTTCTCTAGCTAGGTTCTCCAGCCAGGTTCTGTCTTTATTCTCCTGTTACATCTGTATTTTTTTTTTTTTTTACAGGAAAGCTAAAGAATTCGTTTTCTTAGTGAGAAACAGATGAGCCCATGATGGCCGGCTTATATACAGTTAGGTAGAATAAAAAGGGAAAAAAAAGAATATTGACTGAAGCAGGGGATCCCTCGGGGGTGAGGACGGCGGAAGGCGGAGCCCCAACACGCTAGGGCGTCTGCATGCACGACTCCGGAGACCAGGTTCAGTGACGCAGATCCGTTTATTGTGGAACCACAGGGGTATATATAGCATGAGGGGACCAATCAGAGGGAGACACGTTGCTACAGGCGACCAATAGCTGAAAGGCTGGGGTACTGTGCACGTGGCTCTAGGAGTTCATTCCTGCGGGCATTGCTACTTCCTGGTGTGCCGAGGAAGCATGTCATGGTGGAGTGTGCTCACACCATTGCATCAGCCACAGCACTGAGACATACTTCCCGAGCTCTACGTACATCTCCCCCTTCCTTTCTAATTAACGCCAAAGCAAAGGAGTTGTCACTACTCAGAAGGGGATAGAAGGGTGGCCTTATAGACGGGTAAAAAGAGTAACAGAGGCACTGCCACTGGAAACTGGGTACTGTCTACACCAACTGGCATGAGAATGCCAGGGTGAGGTACCACAGTTCTTATCTGTGCGCCCCCGTGCTATTAGCTGAGATGATAGCACACATTAATAAGAATAACGTTCCTGCCTACGGGTTCCCCTCTGGCGCCATGCGCGCGGCTTGGTCTTGTAGAGCCTTGATGTCACCCCAGGTGATGGGATGGGCTCGTCGGTGTCTAGGTTGTCTCCGCCATCGGGGCTGGTTCTCTTCTATGGTCAGGTCCTCCATTTCCTCCACGGGGGGGCGATGGTGGCGATCTACGGCTCATCGCTGGTGGTGTAGGGTTTGACATCACGAGCAGGGATCCTCGAGGGACTTTTGTCGCCTTCTGGAAAAATACAAGCAAACCCTCTCCCCTGGGTTAAGAGCGGGTCGGGGCCTTTCCAGGCTCCGGTGAGTGGGTCTCTCCACCGGACCAAAGGAAGAGGTGTTGGTATGTCCCGGAGTCCTCCCCAATGTTTATGCATAGGGGTTAATCCATGCTCATCAAAATGAAAATAATTGAGGGTAGTTAAGGCTTGGGTTAGCAGTGTATGAGGATTTCTCCCAATCACTCCCCCTTTTTCTTTAATCAGTTGGGCCTTGAGTTCTCTGTGTAGCCTTTCAATAATTGCCTGTCCCTCGGGGTTATAGGGGATGCCCATGGTATGCTTGATGTCGTGTGATTTTAAGAAGTCTTGAAAGAGAGTGCTGGTGTAGCATGGTCCATTGTCAGTTTTTACCTCCCACAGGAATCCAAGGATGAGAAAGACAGCCTTGAAGGTGGCAATGCTATGTTTGGCTTTTTCCCCCATTTGGGCCTGGGTGAACGTGGCTCCTGAGCAAGTATCTATGACTGTGTGGACATATTTCAATTTGCCAAATGCTGGGACATGCGTGACATCCGCTTGCCATATGGCATTGCTATAGTCCTCGGGGATTGGCCCCTCTAAGTTGTAAAGGCCCGAGGGGTAGTAGAGGACCCCAGGATCAGCAACCCCGTATGAGGTGCTTGCATTGAGCTAGAGGCAGCTGGGGGAAGAGCTTATGGAGACAGGAGGCTGACATATGAAATTTGGTGTGTACGAGTCTGGCCTCTTCTATGGGTTGTAGGGTAAGAACTAGCTTGTCCGCTTCTGCATTGCCTAGGGAAAGTGGGCCTGGTAGGCCAGTATGAGACCGTAAATGTTGGATATACCAGGGCTGTTTACGGTTCTCTAGGATGTCCTTTAGGACTTGGAGGCTCTGATCTAACAGAGTATCTTTAACTCTTAAGGTGGAATACCCTATATTTTTTGCCATATGCACCGTGTAAGCATTATCTGAAAATAAATTGACTGGACTATTTTGACAGTAGAGAAGGGCGTATATTATAGCTCTGAGTTCTCCTACTTGTGCTGAGCCGTGATAAGTATATCTAAGATAAGTGGGGTTGTGGAAGTTTTAGGGGACTTTATTATTGCTGCACAGTAATGCTTCCCAGCGTCAGTGAAGGTGCAGGGTGCCCCAGGGATAGGTTTACTAGAGGGGCGTACCAGACCTAGTGTCTCTAACGGTACCTTTTATGATTGGGTAGGTGATTATCTACCTGCTCTGGATAGTTTAGGAGAAGTAACTGTGTTTCTAGATCTGTGGTTAATAGATGAGAGATTTGTTCCTGCGTATAAGGAAGTATGAGAGTGTCAGGTTCTTTTCCATATAGGGTAAGCGAAGCCTGCCTGAGCTTCCGTCCTATGAGGCCATAGGCCGCTGTTGGGGCGTTACTTTAGCAAGCTGGCTGTAGGCCAAGTGTACCCAATAAAGAGGACCCTCCTGAAATAGTACTCCTGTAGGAGTCCCAATGGTGGCCAGTACTATCGCTTGGATTGGCGGGGTCAAGTCTATTCTGTGGAGCTCTAGCTCCCTTAGAGCCTGGTTGACAGCTTTTAAGACCTCTTTGGCCTTGAGGGTTAGAGAGCGGGTACTAAGGGGGCCTGTGTCTCCTTCAAGCAATTGGAAGAGGGGGCCTAGGGCCCCAGTGGAGATTGATAAACTGTTCCTAACCCAATTAATCTGGCCACATAATTCCTATAGGGCATGTAGGGAGATGGTATCAGGAATTGAAAGCTGAGGAGCTATGGGTACTATTTGTTCATGTATTTTATATCCTAAAAAGGAGTATGGATGAATGGTCTGGACCTTTTCGGGAGCTATTTGGAGGTTAAGAGCTCGTAGGTTGCTAATAAGTGTTTGGTAGCATGCCTCTAGCCA
This sequence comes from Myotis yumanensis, assembly GCF_028538775.1. Classification (NCBI taxonomy): domain Eukaryota; kingdom Metazoa; phylum Chordata; class Mammalia; order Chiroptera; family Vespertilionidae; genus Myotis; species Myotis yumanensis. The sequence continues at coordinate 79,549,169 of NW_027223759.1, forward strand.
TATAGGGTCTCTATGGGCAATAAGGATATCATCCATGTAATGAGTGATAAAGCATTGTTTGGCTAGAGGTTTGGTTGTCACTCCAACGTAAGCCTGGCACATGGTAGGGCTGTTCTTCATGCCCTGGGGGAGTACCTTCCATTGGTATCTATCTGCCGGTAGTTGATGGTTGGTAGAGGGCACTGAGAAGGCAAAGTAGGGCCTGTCCTCCGGGTGCAACGGGATAGAGAAAAAGCAGTCTTTAATATCTATGATTTTTATATGTGCTCCCCTTGCGATAGCCGAGGGGTGAGGCAGTCCCGGTTGTAGAGGGCCTAGTTTTTTCATGTGTCTATTTATAGCTCTGAGGTCCTGTAGAAATCTCCATTTTACTTTATCCTTCTTTTGTATGACAAAGACTGGTGTATTGTGAGGGCTGAGAGAGGGTTCAACATGTCCAGCATCTAGTTGTTCCTGTACTAATTGCTTAAGAGCAAGTAATTTCTCTTGCGGTAAAGGCCACTGTTCTACCCACATGGAGTCGGTGGTGTCCCATGATAACTTTATCGGCTGTGGCGCCGGTGGGCGAACAGTGGCCCCTAGGATTGGGTGGGCGGTGCGGTATATATGATTGCATTGACCGCCTCAAGGATGTCTCGGCCCCACAAAGTGTGGGGGATGTCAGTCATGAAGAGTGGGTGGAAAGTCCCGGTATTCCCGTCTGAGTCCGCCCAGGAGAGTCCCCTGGCAGCTTGGGCAGCCCTCTTGTAGCCGCTGACTCCCTGAACTAGCAGACGGGAAGTGGTCGGCCATTTGGAACTCCGATTCTCCTCTTGAATAACCGACACGTCTGCCCCAGTATCTGCTAGCCCTTCTATTCTCTCTCCCTAGACCAGGGGTGGGCAAACTTTTTGACTAGAGGGCCACAATGGGTTCTTAAACTGGACCGGAGGGCCAGAACAAAAGCATGGATGGAGTGTTTGTGTGAACTAATATAAATTCAAAGTAAACATCATTACATAAAAGGGTACGGTCTTTTTTTTTAGTTTTATTCATTTCAAACGGGCCGGATCCGGCTCGCGGGCCGTAGTTTGCCCACGGCTGCCCTAGACCCTTAAGGTAAGGAACGCCTTGCTCTGTGTAAGAGGTAGCGTCCAATATACCCCTTGGGTCAGCTGCTCTCTTACTGGCGGGGCTGAGAGCTGCCCCTCTTCTCGATTAAAGGGGGCAGTGGATTGCCATCTTTACCCTTATTGGATCTGCAGTCCCTGCGCCAGTGTAGTCCCTTTCTACAGCGGGGGCAAACGGAGGGGGATTTTTCCCTTCCCCTCCCTGTTTTCTCTTCCTGTTAGGGCAATCCTTCGCAAAATGTTCGATCCCTTTACACTCACAGCATGCTCCTTTCTGTCCTCCTGATTGTCCTCCTAGATTGATATGAGCGGCCAGCGCTGCCGAAAGGGTGGCGGCCGACTTACTGCCTACATCTCGACAGGTAAGCACTCAGTCATCTATACTGCCTGCTTTAACCGGAGCGATTGCCTGGCGGCACTCAGTATTAGCCCCCTCCCAGACGAGCTCCCTGGTAAGGGCTTCCGCTGCCTGGGCGTGAGTAACCTTACGGTCCACAGCTTCCCTGACTCTATGTAAAAATTCTGAAAACCCTTCATTGGAACCCTGTACGAGCTTGGACAGTTGCGTAGGCTTACCCCTCGGATTTATTTGGGGGAAAGCACGCATAGCACAGAGGCAGACTTGATCAAAATATCTAGCGTGCCCTGGGCCTGGACAGCAGGGGAAGAGAAAACTCCTTCTCCCTGTAGTGCATCTGCCTCATCGGCTGGATTGCATTCCGCCTGTTGCTTGCACTGTTCATAAAACAAAGCCTTCCACTGAATCATGTCCCCTGGGGCTAGTATGGTGCGAGAGAGGCATTTCCAATTATGAGGGCAGTTAAGATTTATACTAAAATTTTCAAGTAGTTGTTGGGTGTACGGGGCTGATAACCCATCCTCCTGTACTGCCTTTCTAATGGCTAGTAGCTCCTTTTGGTTAGGCGGTATCCACGCCTAAGATTGTGGGGCGGTAGGATTAGTGTTGACGGGGAAAGCCTGAGTTTCTAAACCCAAAGAGAACCATGCCATGTCCCTCTGCCGGCATTGGGATTGGTATAGCCCTGTCCAGGGATTATCGTTTGTGTCCCCAACAAGGGGAGCCAGAGCAGTCTGCTGCAGGGGACCTGCGCTTGGCTTCCTACCCTGCGCTGTTTCGGCCGAGGTAGCGGCTTCCTTCTGAGCTCTGTTGGTGGTAGATACTTCCCAAGGGTCGGCCTCTGGGGGACCCTCAGGTGCCGAGGGAGTGGTGGTAGTGACCGGGGGATTGTAAGGTGGCAAGGGAAGCTTAGGGGGAGGCTCGTCCTTCGCTGTGGCTGAAAAGGCTGTGGGTACTGGGAGTGGCGTTTCGGGCGGAGCGCTGGACAGGCCAGCCAGGATAGCTAAGATGGCCAGTGTCAGAGAAGGGGGTAACGGTTTTTCCTCGTGGACCTCAGCGGATCGAATCCTTTTCAAGACCTTCTCCCAAGTGGAGGGGTCCCAAATGGGGGCCTCGATTAACCACGGATTGGACTGTAATATATATTCCCAATGAGTTTGGAGTTCCTTTTCAGAGACCTTAACTTGCCTGCTCTGCGGTAAGGCGTGGAGCTCGCGCGCCTGTGGCGCTCTCGCCGAAGGGGGTAAGTTTCCCATTTTACTGTAGAGGGTCGCTCACCCGTCCAGCCATTCTGGGGACCCCACGTTTGGGCGCCAGATGAAGCAGGGGGTCTCTCGGGGGTGGGGACGGCGGAGCCCCAACACGCTAGGGCATCTGCATGCACGACTCCGGAGACCAGGTTCAGTGAACAGATCCATTTTATTGTGGAACTACAGGGGTATATATAGCATGAGGGGACCAATCAGAGGGAGACACTTGCTACTGGCGACCAATGACTGAAAGGCTGGGGTACTGTGCACGTGGCTCTAGGAGTTCGTTCAGGTGGGCGTTGCTACTTCCTGGTGTGCTGAGGAAGCATGTCATGGTGGAGTGTGCTCACACCATTGCATCAGCCGCAGCGCTGAGACATACTTCCCGAGCTCTATGTGCAATCAACATCACAGTGATGGATTTTCACAAAAGGTGACAGATTTTGCACTAAGAGCAATGGGATATCAATAAGTGATATCTATAAGCAAGATGTCATAATATCAGTGACCAGTTTGGATCCAATTCGGTTTTCTAAGCTCTAGAATATTTAAAACCTCAGACTTGAAGTTGTAAACCTAGACATGACAACTGTAAGCACACCACTCAGTCGTGTAAAACGTCTCAGGAAGTGGATACATATGTTTTTCCTGATATTAATTTCCTCCAACATTTAGAATGTAATGTTCCAGTAGTAATCACACATGGGATTAAAACCCCAACCAAGAAAGTATCATTCTTTCTATAAAGTGTTCTTTTATTTTTTTTATTTATATATTTTTAAAATATATTTTATTGATTTTTTACAGAGAGGAAGGGAGCGAGATAGAGAGTTAGAAATATCGATGAGAGAGAAACATCGACCAGCTGCCTCCTGCACATCTCCTACCGGGGATGTGCCCGCAACCCAGGTACATGCCCTTGACCGGAATCGAACCTGGGACCTTTCAGTCCACAGGCCGACGCTCTATCCACTGAGCCAAACCGGTTTCGGCTAAAGTGTTCTTTTAAAAAAGAAAAAAAAATGAAAGGTGTGGACGTTTTGTACAATTATTGCTGAAGGACAGCAAAGGCAATTCCAAAATATCACTCTTACTGTACAGGAAGGCACAGCTCATGGAACCAAGTATATCAAGCTGCAGCAGTTGAACATCAATCAGTCCTTCGGGGGCTGGCCATGTCAGATTCCGCACACAGCGCCGGGCCCTGCCGGCTAGCGCATGCCCAGGATCTGTCTGCTTTTCAGCTGGTATGTTTGCTCAATGTCCGCCAGGGCTTGCGTGCGCAGCTGGGCAGCATGGAGCTTCTTCTTCAGGTCTTTGCACTTGGTTTTGGAGGAGAGCTGGCTCTCAGAGTTCTCACTCCTCCGGACACTCTTCTTACTCTCTCCACTGAAATGAACTTTCTTCTTAAGTATTGAGGATGGAAGAGCTAACAGTTCTCGACCACTGGCCAGGGACAGGAGCCTCTGCTCCTTCAGCAGGCTGTAGTTCTTCATCAGACTTTCGGCTCTCGCCAATTTGTCCTCCGCCAGTCTCTCACGAACACAAAGCTCACGTTCCTTCTGCTCCAGTCTTTCCTCTCTGGCTTTGAGGGCTCGCTCTCGCTCCTGCAACTGTATTTCCTTCAGTTTCAGCTCACTTAATACAGTGTTAGAATCCTGCAACTTTTCTGGTTCTCCAGATCGTCGCCCCCTTCTCTCAGGATTTCTCCTCTGCTCTTCTGCAACCAAGTCTGCTATCAAAGGGCTCTCCAGAATTTCTTCAACAGAAGGTCGATGGTAATCCTTTAAATTTAACATCCTTGTAATGATGTCATTCAACTCATCAGAGTAACGATATGGAATTCGCCTGAATTTGCCTTCTTGGATCTTCCCAGCTAATTCTTTCTGGTTGGAAGCTGTAAATGGAGGCATTAATGCACACAACTCATATATCAAACAGCCCAGTGACCAGATATCCGATTTCTCATTGTAGGATATGCGACTCATCTGCTCGGGAGACATGTAATAAGGAGTGCCAACAAATGTTTTTGCAAAACTGGTATCTTGGTTTAATATTCTAGCTAGCCCGAAGTCTCCAAGCTTAACGTTTTGCTTGCCATCCAGGAAAACATTGGCTGGTTTCAGATCCCCATGGAGCACCGTATGACCACCATCACTTCGTCTGTGACATTCCTTTAGGGACAAAGTCAACTGAGCCATCACTCGAAGAACAAACCCTTCCTCCAAGTATTGTCTTTCCTTGGTTCCCTTTGTAATTATACTAGCCAGGTCCCCTCCTTCGCAATATTCCATTACAATGTACAGTGTTGTGTTGGTTCGGTAAATAATGCGATCATAGTAACGGACGATGTTTGGATGCTTCAGTTCACGAAGCAAATTCACTTCAGAAACAAGCATTTGTTTCTCAGCTTCTGTCTTGGAGCCATAGTCAAGTTCTTTCCAAACTAATATCTTGCCATCGCTCTTCCTCCGGATCTTCTGGCAGCGGCCATAGGAGCCGATGCCAATGGTGTACAGCACGTCGTAGTCCTCCGCCCGGGTCGGCATGGCAGAGCCCACCCGGGACTCCTGCAGATCGCACCGCAGCTGTGGAGCTGGAGCCACCGTCTCCAAAGCATCTCCAAGTCACACTCTGTTACATCTGTATTTATACCAGTTGATTTTAATCCTATCCATTCTATTCCAAAGGTTAGGGCGTTTGTTATCTCCAGTCCAAGGTCACTACTCTATTGTTCTGTTAAGCTACAAGGAAGTAACTGAAGGAGATTACCTGAATAAAGATTGTGTAGCTTAAGTGTGATTGTTCATAGTTAAAGTGATTAACTAACCCGCCTGGCACTTAGTTAAGGGGTTTTACTGATTTATTCCCTTCCTTAGTCCTGTTAATCCCTAACTCCTGGGAAAAATCCTCACCTGGGGAAACAACCTTTCTCAGAGAGGTGACCTTGGTTAAAACACATTAAGAACAGTATGCCATATACGCCAGGTCCCTTGAAACATATGCTGTGCAGATGTTTCTTCCCTGCAGTGACTGTGTCAAGCAGCAAGGATGTACCAGCTTCCGGCACATAATAAAGGCCATATTTAACAAATCCACACCCAACATCATACTCAATGGGCAAATTGAAAAGTGTTAAGATCAGGAACAAAATAGGAATGTCTACTTTCACCACTCTTATTCAACATGGTATTGGAAGTTCTAGTCACAGTGATCAGAAGAAATAAAAGCCATCCAAATTGGGGGGGGGGAGTAAAACTGTCAATATTTGCAGATGACATGGATCTATATAGAGAGAACTTTAAAGATTCCATCAATAAACTACTAGAACGTATAAATGAATTCAGTAAAGTAGCAGGGTAAAAAAATAAATATTCAGAAATCAATTGCATTTTTATACACCAATAATGAACTATATGAAAGAGAAACTAAGAAAACAATCTTATTTGCAATTGCATCAAATCAAAATAAAATATCTAGGAATACATTTAAACAAAAAGGTAAAATACCTGTACTCAGAAAAATTTTAAGACATTGAAGAAAGGTATTGAAGAAGATACAAATAAATGGAAATGTATATTGTTCTCATGGATAGAAACAATTAATATCATTAAAATTTCCATACTACCCAAGGCAATCTATAGCTTCAACGCAATCCCTATCAAAATTCCAATGGAGTTTTTCACAGAACTAAAACAAATAATCCAAAAATGTATATGGACCACAAAAGACCCTGAATAGCCACAGCAATCTTGATAAAAAAGAACAAAGTTGGAGATATCATGCTACCTGATACCAAAATATCATACAAGGTAATCAAAACAGCATAGCACTGGCATAAAAATACACACATAGATCCATGAAACAGGCTAGAGCCCAGAAATAAACGTGTATGGTCAATTAACTTACGACAAAGGATGCTAGAATATACAACACGATAGAGACAGTCTATTCTATAAAGGGTGTTGGGAAAATTGGGCGGGTAGATGCAAAAAAATGAAACTAGACCACCTCCTTACACCAAATACAAGAATAAACTCAAAATGGAATAAAGATTTAAATGTAAGACTTGAAGCCATAAAACTCCTGGAAAAAAAAACACAGGCAGTAGAATGTCTGACATCTCTTGTAGCAATATTTTCTTCTGATATATCTTCTCAGGCAAAAGAAACAAAAGAAAACATAACAAATGGATCTATATTAAACTAAAAAGATTTTGTACAGCAAAGGAAACCATCAACAAAACCAAAAGACAATCTGCTTAATGGGAGAACATATTCACCAATGATAGATCTGATAAGGGATTCATATCCAAAATTTATAAAGAGCTCATACAACTCAACATAAAAAAAAGCCCACAAAAATCTAATTAAAACCTGGGCAGAGGACTTGAATATACACTTTGCAAATGGTAACCACAATGAGATATCACCTCGAATTTGTCAGAATGTATCATCAGTAAACCAACAGATGTTGGAAAACAGAATGTGAAGAAAAGGAAACCCTTGTGCACTGTAGGTAAGAAGGCAGATTGGTGCAGCAACTATGAAATACAGTATGGAGTTTCCTCAAAACATTAAAAATGGAACTGCCTTATGACCCAGCAATTCCACTTCTTGGTATATATCCAAAGAAACCAAAAACAGTAACTAAAAAGATATATGCACCTGTATGTTTATTGAAGCATTATTTACAATAGCCAAGATATGGAAGCAGCCCTAGTGCCCATCAGTAGCTGAGTGGATAAAGAAGAGGTGGTACATGTACATAATGAAATATTACTCAGCCATGAAAACGAATAAAATCTTATTTGCGACAACATGGTTGGAACTAGAGGGTTTTATGCTAGGTAAAATAAGTCAGACAGAGAAAGACAAATATCTCATTATTTCACTTTTATGTGAAATCTAAAGAATAAAATAAATGAAAAAACAAAGCAGAAACATATTCATATATACAGAGAATAAACTTATGGTTGCAGGAAAAGGCTGGGTGAAGAAGGTGAAGGAATTAATAAATACAATTTGATAGTTACAGATTAGTCATGGTGATGTAAAGCATGGAGAATATAGTCAATATTATTATATTTACTACTAGTGACCCAGCATACAAAATCACGCAAGACCCAGACCCGCGGGGAAATTGCCTGAGACCCGGGACCCCCGAGTCCCACTGGCGCTATGGGACTCCCCCGAGTCCTGGAGCGCCATGGGACCCAGAGTCAAGTCCCTGCCCATGGGTGTACCTCGCTGCGCTGCTGTGAACGCAGCCTCCTGGTGACCGGTCTTTGGTCATTATAGTGTTATGACCACTGGGTTTTTATTATATAGATGTGTGGCGCCAGATGGGTACTTGATTTATTGGGGGAATCACTTTGTAAATTATATAATTATCTAACCACTATGCTGAACACCTGAAACTAATATAAAATAATATTGAATGTCAACTGTAATTGAAATAAAATAAATATGCCTAAGGAATCCCTTTCTTTTGGTTGTAAAGGCTATGTGGGGCTGGTGATCTGAGTGTGTGAAATGTTGGTTTTAGTCCAAGCTGGCATTTGGCTTCTCCGGCAGTACTGTGATGCCAGTTCAGAATCGCTCCCTCCTGAGAAACAGAAATGTTTAATTAGCCAGAATTTGGAATGTGACTTTCTTTTTTTTTCTTTCCGTCTCTTTTAAGCTTTTAAAATAGATGAATTTGCTTAAGGTATTTGTAATTAAAATGAGAAACTCAAATTAAAATATTATAATATGTACACAGGATGTTTAAAAAAGAAAAGAATACATTTCAGACATGAAAGAACTTAAACAATTTACTTCTCATATAGTTTTCCTTAGGAATTCACTGGAGGAAAGCAAGCAAGGGAAAGACATAGGTTACTGGAAACAGGACATCCAATTTAGGAAAAAAGCAAAAGACAACTTCAGGATGACAGTGAAGAGAGTCTCAGTGTTATCGGTGAAAGTGGAGTTCTTGGGGTACCAGGAAGAAAAGAATTTCCTGAGGTCCCCATGGGAGGGTGGGGTTTCCTGGAAAGCTTTATTAATGATGTAAAATTAAGGGGGTTCCCTCTAAGTTCCGTCCATCTCACCATGGCAGAAGTCCAATCTTGTCTTTAACAGGGCCAGAATGAAGGTCACTGCCCAGAATTTCTGTTCCATATTTTTTTTATTGTTTAAAGTATTACATATGTCTCCTTTTTCCCTGATTGACCCTCCCCCTGGGCCACTCCTGTCCCCTAGGACAAGCCCTCACCGCCCCAGTGTCCCTGTCCATTGGTTATATGCATGTATACAAGTCCTTTGGTTGTCTCTTACCCCTCTCCCCACCTCCCTTGCCTTCTCTCTGAGGTTGGACAGTCTGTTCAGTCTTTCTTTGTCTCTGGATCTATTTTTGTTCATCAGTATATGTTGTTCATTATATCCCACATATGAGTGAGATCATATGATATTTACCTTTTTCTGACTGGCTTATTTCGCTTAGCATAATGCTCTCCAGGTCCATCCATGCTGTTGCAAATGGTAAAAGTTCCTTCCTTTTTATAGCAGTGTAGTATTCCACTATGCAGATGTACCACAGCTTTTTTTTTTTTTTTTAAATATATTTTATTGATTTTTTTACAGAGAGGAAGGGAGAGAGATAGAGAGTTAGAAACATCGATGAGAGAGAAACATCGATCAGCTGCCTCCTGCACATCCCCTACTGGGGACGTGCCTGCAACCCAGGTACATGCCCTTGACCGGAATCGAACCCGGGACCCCTCAGTCCGCAGGCCGACGCTCTATCCACTGAGCCAAACCGGTTTTGGCAGCTTTTTAATCCACTCATCTGCTGATGGGCACTTAGGCTGTTTCCAAATCTTAGGTATTATAAATTGGGCTGCTATGAACATAGGGGTGCATATGTCCTTTCTGACTGGTATTTCTGGTCTCTTGGGATATATTCCCAGAAGTGGGATTACTGGGTCAAATGGGAGTTCCATTATTAATTTTTTGAGGAATCTCCATACTGTTCTCCACAGTGGCTGCACCAGTCTGCATTCCCACCAGCAGTGCACGAGTATTCCTTTTTCTCTGCATCCTCGCCAGCACTTGTTTGTTGATTTGTTGATGATAGCCATTCTGACAGGTGTGAGATGGTACCTCATTGTTGTTTTGATTTGTTCCATATTAAAGTCCAGTCTAGTCCTTTGATCTATTCCATATTAAAGTCCAGTCTAGTCCAGCATCTGGCCAACTTAACTTGTATTCCCAGCTGCAGGGCATTGCATGTTGGGTCTGCATGGCCATGGTCCATATGGCTGCTTAAGTCAACATGGCTATAGAGAGAGAACAGGCAAGCACATGGGAGAGAGTGGTCACTGAGCAAGAGAGTGAGAGGGAACAACCGGAGGGGGAGGGAACTCTTTGGGGATTTTAACCTTCCAAGATTTCACAACTTCTTTTCATAGGTTTTTATTGATTTCTTTAGAGAAAGAAGAGGGAGGGGGGTGGAGAGATAGAAACATTGATGAGAGGGAACATAATTGATCAGCTGCCTCCTGCACATCCCACTACTGAGGATTAAGCCCTGACCAGGAATTGAACCCGTGACCTCTTGGTTCCTAGGTCGATGCTCGACTCCTGAGCCACACTGGCTGGGCTCACACACTTCTTAAGGGGGTCACCTCCTAACCAATCCACTGTTTCTCAGGCTAGACTGACAGGAAAGCACCTTCCCTACATCACCCTGACTTCACTACACATGTGCCTAACACCCCTTTTGTTTGGTCCCTTCCCCTAGTGGCCTGCAGGGAATGGACGGTGGTTCCCTGGGGAGTGTGCAGCTATAGCTTCCTGGTAAAGCTGCCCAGATGACTAAGCTTATATGTCTGGCCTTCCCCTTTGCTTTCTCCCTCTTATTAATATTAATAAGCTGTCTAATTACCACAGTAACACAGGATAGTAGTTATACATCAGAGCAAACCAGTCCACTTGCAGCTTGTATCAGTTACTTAGTACTGCATGACAAATTAACCCAAAATGCAGTGACTTAAAATGCCCAAGGATTAATCTCTCAATTTGGCTGGATAGTTCTAGGTTTTCTTAGTGAGCCTCACTCGTGCTTCTGTGATCAGTTGGCAGTTGAGCTGGGTATGATTAGTTCCAAATAGCCTCACACAAGTCTGACAGGTGGTGTGGTGGTCACTGGGTCCCTTGGGGGTGACTGGGCTATATTTCTCTGTTCACTCAACAGATGAGCCTTGCTCTTCACGTGGCAGTAGGACTCCAAGAGCCCAAAGTACAAGGACTTCTCAAACTTCTACTGTGTCATGTTTGCTAACATTTCATTGTCCAAAGCAAATCACAATGTCAAGTTCAGAATCAAAGTGGAAAATATACTGTTACAGAGCGAGGGCGCATGGGCACAGGAAAGGGAATTATTGTTGGACATTTTGTTGTCAATCTACCCCAGAACTTATCAGAAGGTTCCAGGAAAAAATTCCTTAGAAAGATGAAATTGGTCAAATGTATCTGATGTGGCTGAACTTATTGAAAGATGATTTTAACAACTGTCAGCTTTTGGTGTTGAATTCTTGAAAAATATTAAGATAACCAGTCAAAGGAAAAAATTGGCAATTAACTCTGAGGATAACAGAACAGCGTTTAGCAATTTAAAATAAGCATAGTTTGCAACAAATTTAGTGGTAATTAGTTTTTACTTAGTCATACGTCAGCCAGTTAACACTGAATATTGAATTAAGCAAAATTTCCATTTGGCCATATAAGGAGAAAGTTGGGTACAAAAAGTTAGTACAAATGGCAGGAAGGATAAAAAAGAGCTGAGCCCTACTCTTTCACTCTTCTGTCTGAATGGAAAAACAGAGATCATATCTAAAACCAGAAAGTCAAGAAGTAAGAATGTTATCTGGAAAAATGAAGATAAATACCAAAAAATCAGATAAAAGAGGTAAAACTGGTGCCTCTAGAAAGGAGGAAATGCGGGAGGGGACAAGGGCCTGCTGTGTTTCACAGTAAGTCTTGGAGAACTATTTGTCTTCAAAAGTATGTGCATGTTCACTTAAAATAGAAATTAAAAAAAAACAACAAAAAAGTAATCAGATTAATATGCAGTAATATTTAATCCAGATTAATATGCAGTAATCGCTGTCTAATACCAAGTGATAAAAAGCAAAATGCAGAATAGTTTGTAAGCTATTATTTGTATTTTAAAAATGGAGGAAGTGGAAAGTATATGCTTGGATATTTATAGAATAGTTAATCAGCAACTTCTGTTGAATCTACCTGCAGAACAATTTCCAATTCCAACCATATCTCACCCCTCTGTCACCCTCATCCCTAGGAAAGCTATTACCTCTTGGTACACTAGGCCATCGGCCTTCTCATTGCTTCCCTGGCCTCCCTGCCATTCAGTCTAGTACCCACACAGCAGCCCAAGGAATCCATTAAACAAAAATTTAATGACTTAACCCCCCATTGAAAACGCTTAAAGTTTTTTTGTTTGTTTCAACAGGTTGAATAAAACCAGACTCCTCACCAGGGCTCCATAGCCTTGTGTGATCTGGTTCTGATCTCATATCCATCTCGTTCTAGTCCATTCTCACCTCAGGGTCTTTGCAACTCATGGCCCCTCTGCCAGAATGCTTTCCCCAGATTATCTGTGAGCCTGACCCCTCACTCAGATCCCTGCTCAATTGTCATTTCCTTAGAGTGACCTTCCCCACCCCTCCTCCCTGTACCCTCCCTCTCCCCACACTACCTACCTATCATTGTCTAGCACCTCACCCTGATTTATTTTTCTTCATAGGAGTTATCACCACTTGACATTTAAATATATTTAACATTAATATTTAGTTGTCTCCTCCAACAAAATGTAAAGTCCCCATGAGGTCAGCTATATTTATCTATTGTGTTTATTGCATTTATTCCTAAGCATCCAAGATAAGGCCCCATGCAGATTAGCTATTAATTTCTTTTGAATAAATTAATAAACAATGAAAAATACGTACAAGATTTTTGAAACTATTCATAGTGGCTGCTTTGGGAAGGAGAACTGGGAACTTGAGTGTCAGAGATGAGAGAATAAGGAAAACTTACTTTTCTCTTCTTTAGGTCCCATGACCTTCAATCTTCTATGGCACCTGGAGTCCAGCAGCAATCTCCACAGCGCTGCACAGATGGTCCACAAGGTGAAAATGACAAGTGTGAGAACATCTGCTTAGAATACTGTTTTCTTAAAAGAAAGAAGGCATTACTAACATTAAACTCATAGATTTCAAGTGCATGTATATAATTTGTAAATTATTTATAGTCCGTTTAGGAGGTGTTTGCGATCCAGTGCACCAAGGGTTTCCTCCCTGGCTTCCTGTGGGTTCTCAGAGTCCACTCATCTCACTCCCTGCAGGCATTTTAATTATGACCCTTTTCTGACTCTGTTTCTCCATTTCAGCCAAATCATTTGTACCTGATGGCAGTGAAAGTGCTGAAGTTTGTTAAGTGTTGACTTAAAAACAAAAAGATTGAGTTCATACACTTAGCATACACTATCTTAACGTACACTTACTCGTTCAATCCTGTTGATTGAGGTTAATAGAAATGGAGTAGATGTTGGCACAGCCATGCTTACCCGGAGAGGGTGTCCCTGTAAATTATAGCCCCTTGGGTGTGTCCTGGCTGAGAATAGGCTGAACTGTAGTCCACAATTTTGAACCTTGATACTATAATTATATACAGTCCTTTGGTACATATGTATTTACTAGTACAGGCCCACATAGCCGACCTCTTATAAGAACTCCTTTGTGTACAGTTCATCTGAGTTCCTCAGAATACCAGGTATTGAGAATATTTAATAAAGACTGGTTGGTTGAGTGATTAACATTAAAAAGCATGGATATTGCCATTAACTTAAATTATATCACCATGGTTGGCATAGTTAAGTATACAGAGATAGTGAAACACACACATACACACCTATGTTCATTTAGTAAAAGCAGGAAGGATGTCTCAATCATTTTGGTTTTCCCCTAGTGCCTAGGGAAATAGTTTTGCTGTGATCTGTACATTATAATAACTGGATAAATGGATGAATAAGTGAATGAATAAAGTATACAATATCCACCTTGCTGATAGTCATAGATACTATTCATTAAGCACTAACTGTGGGCTGGCCATTGAGCTAAATTCTTATCATCATGTCTTCATTTAATCCTTACAATGATTATATATAAGCAGTTTTTTAAAATATTATAAATGAAAAAATAGGGTTTAGAAAAGTGAAATAAGCAGTCCACTGTTATATAATTGCTAAATAGCAGATTCAGGATTCAAACCCAAATCTAATCCCAAAGCCATCAGTTTTTACTAAGCAATACCAAAAAATAAAATAAACAGAACACCCTCTGGATGAAAAGATGTTGAAATTTCTCCAATAAAATATTCCCATCCAATGACTTGGTTGTCACTGAAAATAAACTATAATGTCAGCATATTATGCAGGAGCAGAAGTTAAAGATGTCATTAGCAAAATTAATGGGGGCATAAAGGGCGTTCAGAGTAGAACTCAGGGCAGGTTTAAGCACATGCCCTAGAGAAGTTAAAACACTCACATTTAAAAAACTTAATCAGAAGTTAGAGATAACCTTGAAAAACAGTAGACAATTGGAAATTGTTACAAAAATGGGAAGTTGATTCTTGGCCACAACTTCTATTTATTGTAGATAAAAAGTAATAACTGAACACTTTTTATTATATACAAGCTCAAAACTCCAGGTTCACTCATCCAACAGAGCCTTTCCTATGTGACCAAGGCACTGTTGGGCAAAAAGGAAGTAGACAGTTTGCAGGCTTAAGCGCCCCTCACAAGGATTTCATCATCCACCGAAGAGCTGAGGCGTGTACGCAGGGCTGGGAGAGAATGCAGGTCAAGTGAGGCCAAGCTGGGTGGGTCCTGCCAGCCAGCTAGGAACTGTGGACGGATGGCTGTCAAATGGGAGCTTTGGAGCAGCAAAGGGTTAAGAGGTTGCTCTATGCCCAGGCTTCATACACCACCACACTCCGCATGCTCACCACAGAGAAAAAGAGATGTGGTAACCAGAGTCCTTCCTGAGATAAGATAAAAAGCTTAAATAAATTAATCAGAATTGTTCTGAACGTGATAAGATAAGGGGTTTAGATGACAGCGAGTGAGGCAGCAGCTGAATAAGAAGAGATGAACATATTTCTCCAGTAGGCAGCTTGTTTAATGGAAAGGGAAATATGCTAATTAGATCAAAAGTTGAGTGTTTCGTGTGTGTGTGTGTGTGTGTGTGTGTGTAAAAGCAAAAAAACCCTAAGCTGCCTGCCAGAGGATTAATAAGGTGTGATGGAGGTTTTAAGTTTACCTTAAATTTCCCCATTGTTTCCTAACTGGAGAAATATATTTTCCTTGCAAAATTTATAAAAGTTGCAAGTCAAAATAAAGTTCCCTCTGGCCACCTCCTGTCAAAATTTAATCATGATACAAATAATCCTATATAATAAAAGCCTAATATGCAAATTGTCCCCTTGGGCGGTAGTTCAACTGGGAGTTTGACCACTTGCTATGATGTGCGCTGATCACCAGGGGGCAGCACGGAACATGGCAGGCGTCTGCGATGTGGCACTGGCAGCCGGTAGCAGTGGAGGCGCTGCCAGCCCCGATGGGCCCTCATGAGAGCGGGACCACAGTGGGATGGTGAAGTAGGTGAGCAGGTGGTGCATGGCCAAGGCCAGTGTGAGCAGGGGCCTGACTGCCCTGCCTATCGCCCTGCAGATGATGACCAGTGGTGGCTGTAGTGAGGGGCGGGGCTGCTGCCCGGCTCCCAGGCACTGAGGGAGTTGGGTGGGAGACCCGGCCTGATCATTCACCCTGCAGGCCCGATGGTGGAGCAGGTGAGGGGGTGGCGCCAGGCCACGGTGGGGTGCCAGGCAGGGCTGCAGGGCTTCGAGGCTG
This sequence comes from Myotis yumanensis, assembly GCF_028538775.1. NCBI lineage: Eukaryota > Metazoa > Chordata > Mammalia > Chiroptera > Vespertilionidae > Myotis > Myotis yumanensis. The sequence continues at coordinate 79,564,858 of NW_027223759.1, forward strand.
AGGGCGCAAGCTGGGGCCCCAATCCCCGCAGGCCACCCCCAGGGACCACACCCATGCAGGAATTCATGCACCAGACCTCTAGTAATAATAATAATAAGCATGGCAGCAATTATAATATGAACTCCCTTTTACTAAGCAGTCGCTATAATAGACATTATTAGTTCATTCAGCAAATGTTTTGTGAGCAACTACTAAGAGCCAAGGACTAGGAAGATGACAATGACCTCAAAGAATTCATAATCACCCCCGTCCAAGGCTTGCATCATTCCCATCATAAACTGATAAGGAAAGCCAGACTCAGCAAGACAAAGCAACGCACCCAAGGTTGCTGTGAGGTGAGTGGTGGCACTGGAATTCAAATCTCAGTCTGTTTGTCTTCCAAGGCTGACCCTCCTTTCACTGCTACCCAATTGCTTTCAAATCATTTATTTTAAAAGCAGAAGTCTTTTAAAATATTTTTAATAAAAATGAAAGAAAATTATCGCATAATAGCTCAGTGCAGAAGAAAGATAAAGGTGGAGGCATTCTGGTTCATTCAGTGGCCTTCCTATAAAATAAATTTGTTTCTATCAAAACGACTGGATGGAATTGCTTAAGGATTAATATCTCAAAGGCCCAAGTCACCTGTTGTTAAACAACTTTAGGGAAGTGGCCAAACATTAATATTGATAGAGATAATCAAGATGAGTGTATTCCCATCCTGAAAGTGCCATGGAATCAGATTCCTGTTTCCCTCCCACAAACCCTAAACTCACTGGTGCTCTGAAATCTGCAGTCTGTCATTAAAATCTCCCCTGGTGATCGATGATCTGCTAGACTTGAGAAGCAATTCCAGCACAATGCTGATCTGTTTAGTGATTTTTCTTCGCCATTCTATCTTCTAGCCTTCCTCCCAATATGGCAATGTTTGACCGGTGACCAATAGGGCCACTTTATGGAAGCCCAGCAGTTGTGAATTATCATCCTGAAATGCCTTGCTTTTTTCCTTATATTGGACTTCATTTCTACCTACCCTGCAGTTAGTTACAAGCCACATATTCCTTTCTAGAATGATGCAGGTCTGTTATTCCCAGCTCCAGTCTAAAATTCGCTCCCTAGTAACTGCTTTAATTTCTCATTCTTGTTTGGTGAAATTTAATACTCTCTTCCAGGTAATACCACGCTTATTTGTCTCAGCACCTAGGCTTCTCTTTCTGCTGGCTATGTCCTGGCAAAACTCTGTTCCCCTCCATGTGCCCTACCAATCAATCTCCTCAGATCAATCCTGGCTCTGTGATTGCTTATGCAGCAATCATTTTTACAATTCCCCCATGAGCCATCAACCAATGTCTGCTTATTTCTAGTCATGGAAAGCTTTCTTATTCGTGGAAGAGTCTGGCCATTGTGAAAGAGTAATAATGCTTTTTTAAAAAATTATTCCTCCAGATTTTTAGCTAAAACTAGCTATCTTATACTTTCTGCCCATTGGTTCTTCCCTCCAGAATAGTCTTTCCTTTTTTAATCCTCACCCGAGGATATTTTTACATTGATTTTTAGAGGAAGTAGAAGAGAGAGGGAAAGACAGAGAGAAATATCGATGTGAGAGAAACACATGGATTGGTTACCTCCTGCATGAACCTCAACCAAGGCCCCAACCGGGGAGGAGCCTGCAACCGAGGTACGTGACCTTGACCTAAATTGAACCTGGGACCCTTCAGTTCACAGGCCATCACTCTATCCACTAAGCCAAACTGACTAGGACCAGAATAGTGTTTTCAATGTGGTCCTCAGACCAGCAGTATCAGCATTACTGGGGAACTCATTAGAAATGCAAATTCTCGCCCCCCCCCACCCACCCCCTATAGATTTACTGACTAGAAACACTGGGGTCAGGGCTCAGCACTCTGTATTTTTACAAACCCTCGGATGATTCTGATATACTCAAGTTTGAGGACTTCTGCATCAGAAAGCAAGACCCCTTCTGGACCAGCTTTCTTGGACACATTTAGCTTGATCTGGAGTTTTTAGTCACACTGATGCTACAATCTGCTGGTCTGATTCTCAAGACACTTGACTCTTTCCAGCATAGTTTATCTCTTGGTCAAAGGGCATATCATTGGTTATACCCCTTTTGAGGGGTAGAAGCAAGTGTAGCTTTCAGTTTTTAAATTTCTAACTATAGAAATTATAACTAAGGTTTTCCCAGGGATAAAAATGTTTTTAGGCAAAGCTTGACAACCACTGGCCAGTTATGGAAAGCAGCCAATATATTTCTAGCATAAACACAAAATATTAGAACTTGATACTTAGTGTATCCTGTAAATATTTAACTGATAAATGGTTTGGAAAACATGAAAGATATAATGGTTAGTTGTGGTCAACATCAAGCTTGGTTAATCAGGACTTCATAGGGGACATGAAAATTTTTTTTTTTTTTTTTTTTTTTATTTATTTATTTATTTATTTTTTATTTTTCGCTTAAAGTATTACAAAGGGTATTACATAAGTGTCCTTTCCCCCCCCCCCCCGCCCTTGACAAACCCCTACCTTCCCTTACCCCCCAGTGTCTTATGTCCATTAGTTATGCTTATATGCATGCATACAAGTCCTTCGGTTGATCTCTTACTCAGGGGGGACATGAAAATTATGTTGGACTCTGACAGATGGTAGCAATACAATTTTTCATGAAGAAATAGGGATAAAGACAATGTTGAAGGCAATGTTGAAGGCAGATGTTGAGATAATAAAGGTGGTTTAGTATATTGAGTCAGAACACTGATTTTGAAATAAAAATGCCCTGCCACTTGCAAGCTGTGTGACTAGGCTTCACATCTGTAAGATGGACATCACAGGGGTACCTCCAGGTGGTGAGCAGAATTCTAATTTGGCCTCGAGATTTCTGCCCGATGGTGAGCATGCCTCTCCCCTTGAATGTTGGATGGAACCAGTGAACATAATGGGCTACCACTCCTGCAATTGGGTTATGAACCAGTTGCCTTGGAGTCCATCAAAGAGAAATGATCCTGCGTGAGCCTGACATAATCAGGTAATCCTTGTCAGGAAGAAGGGGAAGGCTCAGAGAGAACACTCCTACTCTACCATGGCCATGGAAGAAATAAAACAGACCATGAGGAAGAGCCACAGGACAAGAACCTGAGAGTGACCTCTTGGAGCTGAAAGTAGTCCCCAGCTGAGAGCTAGCAAGAAAGCAGGGCCTTGGGCATCTTGCTGAAAGGAATTGAACGCCAACGACAAGCAGTGAACTTGGAAGAGGAACTCTGATGTATTGCATCTTGGTTTCAATTTGTGAGATCCTGAGCAGAGGACCCAGGTAACCTGGACCTAGACCGCTGACCACAGAAACTATAAGAGAATAAAGTTGTGTTGTTCTAAGCTAAGTTTATGACACTTTTTATAGAATTATTGGCAATAGAAAACTAATGTATTATCTCAATGGGTTGTAATAAAAAGGTGTTTCTAAAGTATTTATCATAGTCCTTAATAGATAGTAAATGCTTAATAAACCCTAACTTAAAGACATGAGATATGATTTTGGATGACAGGATTTGAGAAAATAAGTCAATGAGAGGTGAGGGCCCTGTCAAGAAAGAGGAAGTTAGGTGTTGCTTTGTGAGGGAGTACGGTTAGTGATGCAGGTATGGCCGGAGGGAGAAGGTCTCTAGCCTCGTGCGCTTTGGGGGCCATTTGGGAACACTGGAGAGATGTATCAGTGCCCGGTGGCAGGGGAACTGAGGCACCAGTGGAAGAAGTCTCTGGTGAGTAGAAACCAAGGATCTCTGCAAGGCCACACTCACTGGGCCAGAGAGAGATTTTTCCTGTTAGGAAGATGAAATCTTGTACATGGGTCATTGTACAAGACCCATCAACTGTGAGCCTTGGCCGTGAAGCACTCAATAGAAAGTGCTTCTTGATCAGCTGAGCATTGAGGCAGAGTCTCTCTCTCAGACTCACCCAAAGCGCTATCCACTGACTGATGCCTTCTCCCTGCTCCACTAACTTGACACCTGGGTGTGTCTGTGCCCCAAACTCACCTTACCAATCAAATGAACCCCAACATCTGCTCTCTGACCACCATCTTATTAAGGACCTGGTCCTAAACTCACCCCATCCAAACCTTACCAGTAACCCTAGTTGATTTTGACCTCTCTCTGAACAACTCTAAGCATATTCCAACACTTCCCTAGCCCTACCTGATTGGGTTCTTGTTAATCTGACTCAACAGGGCCCTTTTCAAAAAAGAACACATTTTTAGGAATTAACTGAACACAATTAATTGGTGGCAAGCTTTAAGATGACTTGAACTTAGGAGAATCTAAAGACTAAAATGTCAAACTTACTGAGAGCAACCGACATGCAAAGTACTAGATCAGATATTATGGAGATTCAGAGAGTTGGAGGTATAATTCATCTTCATCTACCCTGGTTGGGAAATAAAATAGAGCACACAAAATTAACTACACAAATCATACATGATAACTTAATATGGCAAAACAAAAGATGTTTACAAGAGAACACATAGCTGATTACCAGGTAGATGGTCAGGATAGTAACTTCCACACAAATTCAAAAAGGACCAAATTGCTGTGGGCTTTTGAAAAAGGAAATGTCATGGAGAAAAAGGAAATGTTTGATCTGTATGTTAAAGTATAGGTAATATTATGATATTATGGGCTGAATTGTGCCCTGCCCGCCACCCCCCCCCCCCCCCCCGCCCCGCCGAATGTTGAAGTCCTAACCCGCAGTACCTTAGAATGTGATTATATTTTGATATAGGATGGGTCTTTAAAGAGGTAATTAAGTTCAAGGGAGGTCATTAGAGTAGGGTCTAATCTGATCCAACTGGTGTCCCCATAAGAAGAGGTCATTAGGGCAGAGACGGAGAAAGAAGACCATATGAGGACACAGAGAGAATATGACTGTCTACATGCCAGAGGCCTCAGAGGAAACCAGTCCTGATGATACCTTGATCTTGGACTTCCAACCTCCTGAGTTTTGAGAAAATAAATTTCTGTTGTTCAAGTCCCCCGTTTATGGTGCTTTGTTATAGCAGCCCAAGCACATTAAGACAAGCAATACCTGGTATCATTTGTCCTTTTGATGCAGGGGAATTAATTGATTCTATAAGACAAGAAGGAAATAAAGGGCAATAGAAGAGATTGATAAAAACAAAAAGATAAATTTCATAAAATGGTGTAGATAAAAATAAATGAATAAGAAAAAGTGGACAGTGATTGCCACAATAAACTTGTGTTGAGGAAAGAGTACCAAGCTTACTTACTCCAGCAGAGATACCCTTGTTTTGAGTCAATGGGGGAGAAAATTCCATGGGTTCCATGACGAAGGGGCAAGGAAGAAGTGAAAGGAAAGAACTTCCAGGGAAATCCATGAAGGTAAAGCCCAAAGGAAATGAGAAGCACCATGAAGAGCCTAAATTATTGAAATATAGAAAGGGAAGTAACATGAGTCCTGAGATTAAAGGAAGTAAAAAAATTAAGAGTCGAAGGAAGTAAAAGGAGTTTGAATGAAGCCTAGAAGAACTAAAAATGAATCATTAAACATAAGAGTCAAGTGTTATGTAAACCAGAAACAGGCCATTGAGATAGCATTAGATCATTAAAGGCTAGAATCGTAGTTTATGGGGATCAGAAAAGAAAGAAACAGGGTATAATTTTAAAACAAGAAACAAGGGAGTCGACCAAGATGGCGGCGTAGGTAAACACCGGAGACTGCTGCCGCAAACAACCATTTCAAAAATACAACTAAAAGACTGAACGGACATCACCCAGAACCACAGGAAGGCTGGCTGAAGAGAGACTCTACAACTAGAAGGAAAGAGAACAGCAAATCGAGGCTCAGAGGCGGCGCAGTGTGGAAAATACAAAGGTACCGAGGTGCGCGCGAAAGCGGGCTGGTGGCTGAGGGCGCGGTTGTCGTTTTCTGTCGGGAGTGAGTCTCAGACTCTGGGCTCCAGATCCGGGCGAGTCTCTAGGGACCCAGACTCAAACGGGAGAAGCGGGATTACCCGGCATCAGTTGGAACCTGAGGGCAGCTTTCTCTCCGAGGTTTGCAGCGGCTGCCGGGGTTCTGAGAAGCAGAGCCTCTGGGAACGGGACTGAGCGTGGCCATAACTGCTCCCTCCGCCCGCCCTGTTGATCCCACCCCGCCCAAAGCCTGCGCACAGCCATTTGCCGATCGCCTCAGGCAAAGGCTGGATTAGCGCCTCCCCAGAAGACAGACGTTTTCCGCACAGCTGATTCCTATAGCCAGTCGGCCTGAGGGTCAAATCCCTCTAGTGTTAACTACAACAATTAAGGCTTGGCTAGAACAAGACTGCGCACAGAGACCACAAGGGGGTGCACCAAGAAAGCATAAAAGATGCGGAGACAAAAAAACATGACAGAAATGGAGGATATGGAGCTAAGAATCGCAATTTTGAGGGCTTGCCATAAATTTGTGCAGAACCTCACGAAAACTAATGAGACCCTCGATGCTACGATAAAGAAATTAGAAAGTAAGCATACACGGACTGAAATAAAGAATATTATACCCAATAGCAGACCAGAGGAGTACAATAATCAAACCAAAGATTCGACAAAAAACACCCAATTGGAAAAGCAAAATGAAAAAAGAATCCGAAAGTGTGAAGATAGTGTAAGGAGCCTCAGGGACAGCTTTAAGCGGTCTAATATCAGAGTCATTGGAGTGCCAGAAGATGAGAGACAGCAAGATATTGAAAACCTATTTCAAGAAATAATGGCAGAAAACTTCCCCCACCTGGTGAAAGAAATGGACTTACAGGTCCAAGAAGCGCAGAGAACCCCAAACAAAAGGAATCCAAAGAGGACCACACCAAGACACATCATCATTAAAATGCCAAGAGCAAAAGACAAAGAAAAAATCTTAAAAGCAGCAAGAGAAAGAGGCTCAATTACCTACAAGGGAATACCCATACGACTGTCAGCTGATTTCTCAACAGAAACTTTGCAGGCCAGAAGGGAATGGCAAGAAATATTCAAAGTGCTGAATACCAAGAACCTACAACCAAGATTACTTTATCCAGCAAAGCTATCATTCAGAATTGAAGGTCAGATAAAGAGCTTCACAGATAAGGAAAAGCTAAAGGAGTTCATCACCGCCAAACCAGTATTATATGAAATGCTGAAAGGTATCCTTTAAGAAGAGGAAGAAGAAGAAAAAGGTAAAGATACAAATTATGAACAACAAACATGCATCTATCAACAAATGAATCTAAGAATCAAGTGAATAAATAACCTGATGTACAGAATGAACTGGTGATTATAATAGAATCAGGGACATAGAAAGGGAATAGACTGACTATTCTTGGGGGAAAAAGGGGTGTGGGAGATGCGGGAAGTGACTGGACAAAAATCATGCACCTATGGATGAACACAGTGGGTGGGGAGTGAGGGTGGAGGGTGGGGTGGGAGCTGGAAGGAGGGGAGTTATGGGGGGAAAAAAGAGGAACAAATGTAATAATCTGAACAATAAAGATTTAATTTAAAAAAAAAAAAAAAAAAAAAAAAAAAAAAAAAAAAAACAAACAAAGTAAGATGGGAACAAAAACTGGGTTTGGGCATGTACTTCTTAAATCTTTTCTGGATCCTCTGAGCCAATAATTTCCCTATTTTGCGCCATTTGAAACCAACCAAAATAATAAAATAACTATGAATAGAGGAAAAAGAGTAATACATTTCTCTTTGTCTATGTTGAATACATTAGATGTAATTTACCCAAGGTGGAGCTTATGGACAAGCCAGTCATCACACAGCCCCTTTTGGGGAAACCTCATGGCCTGTGGCTCCTACTAAGAGGGTCGTCACCACGTGGCCTCTGCTAACCTTCCCCAAACCCTCAATCCCCAGTTCTTCCACTTCAGCTGACCAAAACTAAGAATGAGCATGCAACTCCAAGGCAACCAGTTTTTAGATGGGTTTATGGCTTATGAAGAGATTGGCATAGAGCCTCTATTCAAATAGGGATATTGTTGGGTTAGCAGAGAACAACTCCTAGACATCTGACATAGAACTGACAAATTGTGAATAAATTGAAAGCTTTGAGTTATTAGAAAATTTGAGGAAACAGATACGAACACGCAGAAGTCGAGGTAAGCTGAAATCAAAAGGTATTCATGGGAGAGTTGAGAAGTTGGTGACTAGAAATAGGAATGGTAGCTGAAAGATGAAAGGATGCTGAGTCATTGCAGTTATGGGATCCCTGACCTTGCCAAGGCACAGAGGTGACTCAGATCAGTGACTCTTCACTGCATGCCTCTAGTTCCTGAGTGACTGCCAGTGTCCCTGCGGCCCAGCTCCATAGCTTTCCCTGCATCCCCAGGAGGTTCCTACAGCCCTCATTTCCACACGTATCCTCACAATACCCCTACTTCCATCACCCAAATGAACCATTGCTCTTTGTAGTGAAAGGATACTGACAAACATCTCAATAATAATATTGGCTAACAATCATTTAACACATATTATGTGACAAGCACTGGGCTGTTAATTTTACATGCTCAAGCTTATTTAATTTTCTCAACAATCTTTGAGGCTCTATTCATATTCTCACCAATTTATATGCAGAGAAATCTCATTTACTAGTAGAGAGGTTACCTCACTTATTCAAGGTCACACAGTATTCTGCAGCAAAGCTGGTTCTGAATCCACATCTTTAGAGCCCAAACACGTAATTATATTTAACTCCTGTTAAGTTACTCTCTTTCTTTGGGATCATTTTGGACTAGATAGTGGGAGTCAACTACTACAATTCATAAAATTTGAAATGTGGTGATCAGAAAAAACTAATAGAATAGGGGAAAAAAGATTCTTATCATGAATATCATGTGCTACAAAATAAAAGAATCTTGATGAAATTTAATAATGTAAGTTCTAAAAAGTTTCCCCAAAGGAAGAAATGCTGAATGGAAATTAATTAGTAATTTCAGATGCATAATATGCCAAATGTATTACTTTATTTTAATAAATGTTTAAGGAAAATAAGTATTTTTTTCTAGTTTAAGTATAACCTTGATTTCCCTAATTTTTCTCACAAAGTCTTAAACTTAACAATTAATTCTGTACAAAGAGGTTTTCTGAAACCAAACATGGATGTATGAGAGACCGCTTTGCATTGAAGAAAGAGAAGTGAAACTGTAGAGTTTACAAAATTTATATGCAAGAAAAAGAAGCTGTGAAATACAAAGTGCAAGATTCCAACTCTTTTAATTAAGCTTAAGTAATAACTAAGATTTATTTCCCAAAATTGGAAAATTTAGCAGAGGTATGTGGAGAATATATCTATTTGAAATGAATAATAATGTTGAACATGTGTTAGCTCCAGGAGGGCATAGATTTTGTAGTTTTCTTCACTGCTGGATTCTTAGAAGCTAGAATAGCTTCTACTTTATAGTAGGTGTGCAATAAAATCTGGAAACTAAAATGAATAGGTGACCCAAACTCAAAAGACTGAAATTCTTCTCTGAATTCAATCTCTAAATGATACATGAATTTTAGCAAGTCATTTAAAAAGGTGTAAGTTCTATTTAATTCTTGGTTTGTGAGATTTTTTTTTATTTATTTATTTATTTATTTATTTATTTAAAAGATATTATAAGAAGATGGGGTTTGTCCTACCAAATATCAAATTTAACAATAGGGCAGTTTTAGGACTAGAAAATAAATCAGTAAAACAGACTAGAAAATTTAGAGACAGATTCTTTGTGTGTGTGTGTGTGTGTGTGTGTGTGTGTGTGTGTTATTCCACAAAGGTAACACACAAGATCAATATATAAAATAAAATGAATTGGTTTGGGACAACTGGCTATTATTTAGGAGAAAAAAAATGTTAATTTCCTCTCACACCATATACTAAGCTAAATCCTGATAGATCAAGGACCCAAACATCTATAATAATAAAAGCATAATATGCTAATTAGATCCGACCTTCTTCGGGATGACCTTCCAGACGAAGCTGGGGCTGTGAGGGAAGCCCAGGTTCCTGGTGCCCGTCGGTGGCCAGAGGGAAGCCCAGGTCCTGAGTGCCAGAAGAAAGCCAGTGCCAGCAGCCGGGGGAAGGAAGGCCTACTCTTGCACAAATTTTGTGCATCAAGCCTCTAGTTTTTTAATAAAAAAGAAAATTATAAAACTACCAGGAATAAAATTTACAGAAATGTGAATTACGTTAGGGTGATAAAATTCTTTCAAAAGTAACATTAACTTTATAACTATAAAAAAATATTAAAATGTAAACAATTATAATTGCTTTACATTTAAAAGTACTATGCACAAAGTTGGGAGGCAAATGGCAATAAAGGAAATAATAATTATAACAGAAAATAAAGAGTCATTATGCATAATATAGAGTGCTATAAATCAATAAGCATTACAAATAACATATAACACAGCAGGAGAACAGAAAAATGGAATAAGCAGGAAATTTAGAGAAACAATTATACAACTGGCTAATATACATATTAATATATGTGTATGGTAAATACATAAATGGCCAATAAACATGAACATTCATTGATCATTAGTATAAATTAATATAACCTTTTGGAAGCCATCTTGGCAACATGTCTCAATAGAATTAACATAATTAAAAATAAAAAGTAGAGGAGAGAGTACTGGTTTTGAAGTTAAACACAACTGAGTCTGATACTTTCCTCTGCTATTTACCGGCTGTGTGACCTTGAGCATGTTGCTTAGCCTATCTGAGCACAGAGTGTGCACTGAAAAGAAGAGGGTAATAAAAGTGCCTGAGGCTTAAGGGAGAACTGAGAAAATGCATGTACAGAGCAAGGCACCTAGCAGAGACTCAATAAACATCAGTTTCTCCTTTATTTATTCACTAGAGGCCCGATGCATGAAATTCGTGCAAGAGTAGGCCTTCCTTCCCCAGGCTGCCGGCACTGGCTTCCCTCTGGCACCTGGGACCCGTGCTTCCCTCCGGCTGCTGTCAAGCATCCCAGACCCCGGCTTTCCTCGAAGCCCCAGCTTCATCTGAAAGGTTGTCCGGAAGGACATCCAACCTAATTAGCATATTACGCTTTTATTATTATAGATTTTTAAAGTTTCTCCTCCTCTAATTTTCCTGTCCTCCTTCCCCCCTACTCCAGATTCCTTGCCAGTTTTGATTAGACTGAGAAATGATCAAGGCAGGAAAACAAAGTCACAATTTGGTTAAGGCATTTGTATGTAATTCAGGGAGAACTTTCATGGAAAGCAGCAAAGCAAAGTGTTACAGTGAGTGAAAAAAACAGAGCAGAAAGAGCAAGCTGCAAGTAAAAATTCAGCAGCAACAAGAAGATGAAAAGGAAAAATCAAACAAGAATGAGAGTAACATCAAACCCAAAACTATAAAGAAAACAGATAAAAAAGTGAATATGTAATTATATACTTTGGAGAGCAGGAATGCTTTGCTCCTACATTCTAGCCCTACCATACGCCTTTGTCTTCTACTCAAACCCTAGACCTACACTAGAAAAGCAACCAAGTTTAAACTTTTAATAGCTACAGTTCTAAAATTTTTTTCTGGGTGGTTACTTCCCTATCTCTCAATAATACAGTCATATTGCCACTTCTTTATTTATCAAGCAGACGGGCAATCTGTGGACTTCCTACTTCCTTCCCATTCTGATAGATGAGAGTTTAGTTCACTTACCCCTCCCCACTCTCAATATGAATGCTTATTTTTAATTCCTCTATTGTAATTGTAGGTAATGCATTAACTTCAGTTCCTTTTCATAACTTTTAAAATATATGTACTTTTGTTTCCTGCTGTTTTCTATAAGATTTCAATGAAAAAGTCCAATGGAATAAGAAGTTTTAAAAAATGACATTTAAAAAAATTGTGAATTAGTTCATACACACAGATAATACTAGAGATTAATATAAGAACATATGTGCCCAATCCAGTTTGGCTCAGTGGATAGAGCGTCAGCCTGGGGACTGAAAGGTCCCAGGTTTGATTCCAGTCAAGGGCATGTACCTTGGTTGCAGGCACATCCCCAGTGGGAGGTGTGCAAGAGGCAGCTGATCCATGTATCTCTCTCATCCATGTTTCTAACTCTCTATCCCACTCCTTTCCTCTCTGTAAAATATCAATAAAATATATTTTTTAAAAAAGAACATATGCATTCACCACCTAGCTATCAAATTTTAACATTATAACATATTTGCTCCCCTTTTTAAAAACACATTGCCAATCCGTTGAGGACTCTTATACTAATTACTGACTCTCTCCCCCACCCTACCATTGATGATTATATCAAAACCTCTTATTAATTAGGTGGTTATTATTCTAACCCAGTATGTATTTTTGACACATACTTTGGCACCCATATATATCATATATTAATAATGACACTTTCAAAAGTAAAATGAAAGCTACTGGGATTGAGGAGCACTAATATTCCTAAATTCTAAGATTTTGAGGTAAATCTTACTGCAAATGATTTCCAGGAACATGACTCACAAGGCACAAAATATACCATTAATGGGTAAAAAAAAAATAATAATAATAGCTTGGTGGCTTAAGAGGAATTATGGGCACAGCAAAGTAGAGAATCGGGAAGGTGATTTTTAATTTTGCATCAAGACCGATTTAAGATTGAGCCTCCATGCAAATGAAGGGCTAAAACTGCAGAGTCCCCTCACGCTCTTCACGGGTGGGTAGAAAGAGTATCAGGGACAAGCAACAAGTCTGGTCTTTTTTTTTTTTTTTTTTAATTAAATCTTTACTGTTCAGATTACATTTGTTCCTCTTTTTTTTTCCCCCCATAACTCCCCTCCTCCCAGTTCCCGCCCCACCCTCCGCCCTCACTCCCCACCCACTGTCCTCATCCATAGGTGCACGATTTTTGTCCAGTCTCTTCCCACATCTCCCACTCCCCTTTTCCCCCCAAGAATAGTCAGTCCATTCCCTTTCTATGTCCCTGATTCATTATAATCACCAGTTCATTCTGTACATCAGATTATTTATTCACTTGATTCTTAGATTCACTTGTTGATAGATGCATGTTTGTTGTTCATAATTTGTATCTTTACCTTTTTCTTCTTCCTCTTCTTAAAGGATACCTTTCAGCATTTCGTATAATACTGGTTTAGTGGTGATGAACTCCTTTAGCTTTTCCTTATCTGTGAAGCTCTTTATTTGACCTTCAATTCTGAATGATAGCTTTGCTGGATAAAGTAATCTTGGTTGTAGGTTCTTGATATTCATCACTTTGAATATTTCTTGCCATTCCCTTCTGGCCTGCAAAGTTTCTGTTTTGAAATCAGCTGACAGTCATATGGGTATTCCCCTGTAGGTAATTGAGTCTCTTTTTCTTGCTGTTTTTAAGATTCTCTCTTTGTCTTTTGCTCTTGGCATTTTAATTATGCTGTGTCTTGGTGTGGTCCTCTTTGGATTCCTTTTGTTTGGGGTTCTCTGCACTTCTTGGACCTGTAAGTCCATTTCTTTCACCAGGTGGGGGAAGTTTTCTGCCATTATTTCTTGAAATAGGTTTTCAATATCTTGCTGTCTCTCATCTTCTGGCACCCCTATAATTCTGATGTTTGTACGCTTGAAGCTGTCCCAGAGGCTCCTTAAACTATCTTCGTATTTTCGGATTCTTTTTTCATTTTGCTTTTCTGGTTGGGTGTTTTTTGCTTCTTCGTATTTCAAATCTTTGACTTGATTCAACAAGTCTGGTCTTTATGGTGCTTAACAGCATGAATCGCACTTCAGAGAAATGAGATTTAAGGAAGAAGGGACAGGGACCTGTCACTGTCCCATTTTCTGCTTATGCAGAAGATATTACCTTTTACAGCTAGAATGGGTAACAGAAGAAGCATAGCATCCAGCATTTAAACCCTTGAGCGCCTGCCAGAGAAGCAGAAGCAAGAGGCACAAAAGAAAGCACAAAGGTAAGAGAATGGGAGGCAAAGAAAAGCTCAATGGTATGAAGATATTAACGTAGGGACATTCATTTTTCTTTATTACTAAATAAACTAAAATTATACAAAAGATGTTTTGCCACCCATAATTCTTATATTACCATACAGAATATTTCTGTTTCTTCATAATCTTTCCCAATTGTATCCCCCTTCTACACACACACACACACACACACACACATGAGTGTGTTTGTCATGTATACCTACTTGTCTTTTCTTTTTTTTACTGTTATTTTTATTTATTTTTTATTATACCTACTTTTAACCACTGTATAATATACAGTTCATTATGCCCCTTTTAAAATTGGATATGCATTCATGACACAGTTTCAGCCATTAGACTTACCATTCTCGGTGGCTGCACCTGGTGCCTACTGTTTCCATGGATACTGCAATAGCCCCCTTATCTGTGGGTGATATGTCCCAAGATCCCCAGTGGATGCCTGACATCGCAGATTGCATCAAACCCTATATATACTGTTTTTTTCCTACACGTTGGCCCTGTGATTAATTTATAAATTAGGCACAGTAAGAGACTAACAACAACAATAATAAAATAGAACAATTATGACAATATACTCTAATAAAAGTTCCGTGAAAGTGGCATCATTAGGTAAAATGAGGAGTGCTTGCATATAAGCACTGTGACACCTCGACAGTTGATCTGCTAACCAAGACGGCTCCTAAGTGACCAACAGGAGGGAATGTCCACAGCGTGGAGACGCTGGACAAAGGCATGAGACAGGCCCAGGCGAGACTGAGTGGGACTCTCGAGATTTCATCCCGCTACTCAGAACGATGTGAAATTTGAAGCTTATGAATTGCTTATTTCTGGAATCCTGTACTTCATATTTTCTGACTGTGGCTGACTGCAGGTAACTAAGACCATGGAAAGTGACACCATAGATAAAGGGGAATACTATATTATAAATATGCTCCTATAGACACAGTGAGTATTCGCAACATAAATAGGGGAGGGGATGCTAAGGAAAATTAGAAAATGAACTTTTTTTTTTAAGAGAAAAGAGGTGAATGTGGAAGATTTAGAAGGTATCCTTAGGAGCCGGTTGATTCAGCAGAACTGTGTCCCTGTTTCTTTTATGTTAATTAGGTGTGACTTAGCAGGCATACTATTCTGCTAATTTTTGAACTTGAAGACATTTATAAATGCAGAAATAAACATAGCTAATAAAAATACATGGGGCCCAAAATTAACCAATGTTCATCATATTAGTTTAAAATAAAGGAATACTCCTGAAAAGTTGATGTTTCCTTTGGACCCCTCTGTAGTCACAGAGGTAACCTCTTACTCCAAGGACCAAGGCAACTTCATCCCAAAGTAGTTCCTGTAAATGACAGAGGAAGGAGAAATGGGTGTGACCTACGCAGAAAGACGTCACTCTTTAATGGGTTGCTGTTTCCAACATCATTGCATAGTACTCTGCTTGTATAATGCATTCTAGTTTGCAAAGTGCTTTTGTGGCCTGAATAGTAGTGGGATGGGAGGTGAGCTTCCACCAAGACTGCCCACACTCCAGAGGTGGGCATGGGATGCTGAAGGCCGCAGCAGCTAGGGAGGGCGCTTACCGGAACGACACAAAAGGTAGGTCTTTGGTCCAGTTAAATAATCTTTACCAAGTGACACGACAAACTTTCCTCCTGTTGAAACATAAGCAGCAAAATCCCTTCTTCTTGCATCAGTCCTACCCAGAGACAGTTCAAGGAGGGACAGCTTTCGACAGGTTGAAATTGAGAACTTCAGCCCATTAACAGAAAATACCCTTGAGGGCGATCAAGAGAGCCGTTCAGGGCATAGAGCATCTTTCCCGGTAAAGACAGCAGCACTTTCCAAAGTGCAGGCCCATTTGGAAGGTGCAGGATTGCACGGAGCTTTGAAAGTAAGAGCAGGGCTGCATACTAAGACCACAATGTAAGGGCTTCCCAGGTGTTTCTTCTAAGAGATCCTGGGGCATGCTGCTGAGTCACAGGCTTTAATGCTGGTGAGCCACGCGGCAAGCATGGTGAGGAAAATACAGAGCAGAAAACAGAGAAAGTTTGAGAATAGTAGAGTGCAAGAAACTCATTAGCATAACTAATATTTTATTGGTTTTGAGTAGAAAGAGCACTACGTAAAAACGCATGATATAGGAAATGCCCTTTATGATAGAATCCACCAAGATTCAAATGAGAAAATGCATCTGAAAGGGATTTAAAGCTTAAAGTGCTGTACAACTGAGAGGGATTCTTTATATAAGGAGATACTTTTTAGAAGAGAAACTTGAAACAGGGGTATTTTTGCCTCTCCTTTGAGAACTAGAGCAGTTTTGAGAGTTGTTTCTTGTCGAAGAAACAAGGTGTGTTTGTTTTCTCAATTTGGCAGGGTCAGGTACAGAACAAAATTAACCTTCAGGAAAAGAAACTCTGAGTCTATATGAGACTCAGAATCAGACTCTGAACTGTGGCCAAGAAGGTTGAGTAGCACTTATTAAAGTATTTTTAGAAAAACACACACAAAAAAACATAGTGTAATAAAGCTGTATAAACTAAATTAAACATTAATGGCACACCTAGACACTTTGTACTAGTGAAATATTTTTACTTAAAAATCATTTTTTTAATTCTAACCCTCGTAAATATTCAATCGGATTCCATTTTAGTTCTATCTGCCCTGTCAAACCCTCGCCCACCATCCCTTATTCATTTTCTCTCCAGCCTTACATTGCTGCTCATTGTACTTAAGAGAAATGTTATTCCTTTCTATTAGAACTGTTTCTGATTCTTTGGGTGTGAGTCCAAGTATACATTGTGACTTCTTCTTCCTTTCTCCTTGTTCCCTGTCCCTCTCCCTACCACCTTAGAACTTCAAATTCACACTGCAGTTTCAAATATAGAATTTTTTGCTATTCTTCCCACGAGAGAGCTTAAAATGCCTCTAATTACAGTTTCCCCATCCATCCTCTCCCTTGCAATTTTAGATGCAGCCTAACAGTGCAGTTTCCTTGACTCTTCTCTGGTTTATCATGTCATTTTGATGGATTTCTACCTTATATGAGTCTTGCCTAGATAATGGCCCAGCACCCCAACTGTGCTTACAAGAACTGCTTCCCAGGCAAAGCGAAAGGGCCACAGAGCTGCAGTCACAGTGGGCGATGCTCTACAAACAGTGGCAGGTTGCCATTCAACTCTCCATTAAAAAATAAACTTCAGTTTTAATCCCCTTAACATTTTTTCCCTATTCTATAAGACTGCAACCTCTTATTTCATTCTGGATGTGTTCACAGTGAAAAGTAATGTAATCATATGGATTAGCCTTTTTCCACCTGTCATAGTGTTCTTCAAATAAAAGTGGGGCCTGTGCATCTCCCCTGGGCCATTCTTGAACATCCTCAAGTTTGAGAATTCTCTGGGAAGCTGTCTTGAGAAAAGATCAACAAATGTGTCAGGATGGTATTCTGAACATTAATTGATGCTTTCCCTTTTTTGCCATCTGTTCTTTCCTGTTATCTCTACTTTTTACCCTCAACCTTCAGGCTACTAATTATTTTTGCCTTTATTGTCTTAAGAAAAAGAAATGAAGAAAAAAAATAGAGTTGATTGTTGACTTTTTTTTTTTCATTTCAAAACAGACTTTGAACCATAAGCAGGGGAGAGTTTAAAAGAAGAGACTGTTGAAGGCAAAATATTAAGCTTTTGATACTTCAAAGCCAATGCCTTGAAGGGTGGGGCGTGCACACTATGTCAGAGCCAGATTTGCTTAGTAAGGGTCTGGATCCAGGATCCCTCGTGAGGAAGCTGGTGGTGGGTAGAGTTAGTAGTTTCAGAGCAAGTGGTCTGTGAAGTATACCTTCTGTCTGAGAACAAAGGTGACAGGTGCCCTCGGTCTGAGGTAAGGCAGGAAGATACCAGAATAGGGTGGGGAAGGGAGAACCTGGCAGCTAGGCCTGAGGCACTTCCAGGCACAGTTCTGGGGAAGGAAAGGGAAATGGTGAGAGGAGAAAATCTTGACTTAATTGATATCAAATCTCTCCCACTTGGTGGCACTTAAGGGCACATATAGGAAAGGGGAATTAAACATTTCTTGTATATTTACTCTTTTGGCCTGAAATTCATACCCACTACTCAGTGGAAGCAGGAGGTCTGGGGTCAGGTCAAGAGTCTCTTGCAGGTTTTGTGCGCCATTGGGCAGTTTCTCAGCTTTTGTCAACCTTGAGTTCCTCATCATTAAAATGCGGATGTTGACATTAGGTTGAACATATGAAACTGACATTTTTGTGGTAAAAAATCATTGAATATCAGCATTTTCATGTGATTCAACCTAATACCTACTTCACAGGCATGAGGAAAATATTACATAGAATAATATCCTAGACTGTCCCTGATGTTCAGTAAGTGATAAATAAGTACATGAGTTATAAAAAAGATACATAAGTTAAACCCTGTGGTTTAATGCTCATAGAAAAATCTGAGCTCCAAATATCTGCCCCTTACCATACAGAATATAAAATGCCTATTAAGCTATCTTTCTTCTTTTCCTCTTTAAGTTCTCCTCCTCTCCCTTCTCCTTTTTCTTCTTCCTTCTCTTCTCCTTCCTCTTTCTTCTTCTCTTTCTTCTTAAAGTTTAATATTTTTCCTATCCTCTTCTTTTTAGAAAGCTTACTTTTTAAAATAGTTAATGTTTTCATGGTTCAAAAACCAAAATATGTGTTAGAGTTCTAAAAATAGCTTTAAAACTATCTGTATTTATATGGACATAAAATATCTGTCTTTATATGAATAAAGAGAGAGATGGGTTACTCCAAGGCCATTTAGGCCACTGACAACTTCCCTGGACTCTTTCATGCAAGAGTCACGTAGCTGCTTCTATGTCATTCGAAGGTCAAATTAATGCAGAGAGAGTTTCTAGGGGGAGAGCATCAGGGGTCTTCAGAGGGGTCTTCATTTTTATTTGACATTAACAGTCTTAAATGTGCTTTGTTACCTACTCTGGGTGCTGATTACAACTTTCCCTCCTTTGTGCAGGCAAATCTACTTGGAACTATTTTGGGCTCAGCGTGGGCA
Source organism: Myotis yumanensis (assembly GCF_028538775.1). NCBI lineage: Eukaryota > Metazoa > Chordata > Mammalia > Chiroptera > Vespertilionidae > Myotis > Myotis yumanensis. Next base: position 79,583,871 of record NW_027223759.1, read on the forward strand.
TGAGTCTTTGTTCACTCTGCTCCATTTCCCATGGTTTCCCTATTGATGGGAATATACTAATGAATAAAGATAAGAAAAGTGGCTTTTTAAAAAGTAAATGACTGTTTCCATTGTATTATATGTGTTCAACAACATATTTATTCCTTATATCTTTTTGCTGGATATTTTGGGATGTGAGCCTTGCAATACTGACACGAATCCTTCTGTGATGATGACAATTTTCTTTGCCTAACAGCCTAACAACTGGCCAGGTATTGTCACTTTAGTGTATGAGATGGTGTCTGGTCAGAAATGACAGCCCAAGTGAGGTAGATCAGTTGAGGGAATTTAATACCAGGAACTAATTACAAAGATATAGGAAAGGCAGGAAAGCCAAAGTGGGGAAGGAGGAGCACTCTAGTATTAAAAGCCTTTACCTCTCACCCCTAGGGTTGGAGAGACAAACAGAGGAGCTGAAGTAACAGACCCTTGGAGCCACTGTCCCTGGCTTGACCCAGAATGGGAATCATTGAGGAGAAGCTGTGGGAGAAGCTCCCTGAATCAAGGAGGGGGTGAAATACGTTGGTTTCTCCTCTTCTTCTGCCCATGCTCCTACTTTATCTCTTCATCTTTCATTGTCTTAATTTGTTTGGGGAACGGGCAAGTGAGTTGAGCAAATGGAGTTGGCAGGAATCAGTTTCCTTCGAAACAGAGTAAGAGAAGGGCAAGAAATGAATGGATCTGAAAGCAAGTAGGCAAATGACCAATATATTAAGGCTAGAGCATGTGTTATATTGAACTTGGGGTAGTAAAAGGTCAAAGCTGGCCAGAGAAGCCCAAACTAGGGGTTGGGCAAGGCCAGTGAGGTATAATGGATATTGCATATAAAATACAGGGTCATAAATAGAAGTTGAGGCAATATCGGGGACTAGCACATACATATCATAAATTATAAGTTGAGAAGATTAAAACAGTTCCCTGGAGATTGAAAACAGGAAGTTACAGATTTTTCCAACAATTAGGTCACACAGGAGATAGAAAATCAACACACATGGAAAAATAACAAGGTCAAATATGCTAGAGAAGTACAATGTGTTATCTGTACCTAGGAATTCATTCCAAATTAGTTGAAATATAGAGAGTTGAATCTAAAAAATGATTTTCTTAGTTTTTGCCAATATCTTTTCCATTTTATATACTTTTGTTATCTGAGTTAATTTCCATATCTGCTTGAAAATTGTACATTAAAATCGCTGATATTAGCTTGCCTAGTTGTTATTGGTCTTTCTCAGGAGAGCAGATTGTAAAGGAAAGTCATTATGTTTTGGAGTTTTCTGTTGATTTCAAGCTCAATAAGTAGGATATTCCTGTTATATTCAATGGGCATTTAACTGCAATGAAGAAGGCAAAGATAATGGGAAATAAAAAGAGAAATTATCCAAACAATGAACAGAACAAAAGCTTATACTTAAAAAGTAATATAACTTTCAAGTTAGTCTTACATTTTCTATCCTTTCATGGCAATCTCCTATTTATTCCTTTCAGCATCATATAAGAAAAAGATAGATACTTTAAAGTGATCATACCACTCTATCCTATATAATAAAAGGCTAATATGCAAATCGACCGAACGGCAGAACAACCGGTCGCTATGACATGCACTGACTACTAGCAGACACTTAATGCAGGAGCTGCCCACTGGTGATTAGTGCACTCCCCATGGGAGCACTGCTTAGCCAGAAGCCCTGAGCTGGGCTCATGGATGGTGAGCGCAGCAGCAGTGGAGGGAGATCTCCTGCCTCCGCGGCAGCGCTAAGGATGTCCAATTGATGGCTTAGGCTCACGGGGAACAGGCCTAAGCTGACAGTTGGACATCCCCTGAGGGCTCCTGGACTGTGAGAGGATGCAGGCCGGTCTGAAGAACCCCACCCCCCTCCCCCGCCCCAGAGTGCAGGAATTTCATGCACTGGGCCTCTAGTATAAAAAATAATCTGTTTGAATTCATATATGCTTATTTGGATAACTGAATCAAAAAATTATACCTAGCCTTTAATTAACTAGATTTAAAGTTTTTAAATTTTTTTTATTAATCAAGATCTTTTGATGGAATCTAAGTGAATATCTGAAAGAGATGCCTCATTCACTAATTATACAAGCTTCTTGCAATAATTAATGTTTGGAAGAAATCAGTGTATTTTGCATACTGTTATTAATTATAAAAATGTGCATTTTGGAATGTAATAAAGGAAGCATGTAGAATTACAGAAATACAAGTTTAGACAATCACACACACAACTGAGGCCCAAAGCCTATACAAATATAATGAGGCTACTGTAGCTATAATTACCTAGGTAATTAATAAAATTCATTCACCTAGAAATGTGAGCATCAACTATGTGAAAGCACTAGGCTAGACGCTGAGAACATAACTCATGGCTTCATGAAGTTCATAAGCTAGAGAGAAAGCCTAAGAGGCTACTCAATGGACTATGAGAAATGACTACTGGCAGGACCACAGGTGGCACAAAGAAGGGAGATGTCCCCAGGTGAGGAAGCATCAGCAAGTTTTCAACTTCAGGGTTGGCAGATCTGAGCCTCTGGATTTTAGATAGCTCAGCCCCAGGCCTTGACCTGCTGCCCATGGCAAGCTCCAGCCCGGTTTACCACCTTGAGCTAACATCACACTGCTGTACACATAGCCACACCTTCTGCTATCTTCTCACTCCCAGATCACAAGGGCACACTTTGCAAACTAGAATTCCACCTCTACACACACACACACACACACACACACACACACACACTTCACTTCCCACACCAAACAGATCGTCTGGTCCTGTGGATTGCATTGCTCAGAAATAACTCTGAACATTCACCTCCTGTGCACCTGCACTGCTCTGCTTGCCATTTCTTAGTGTACTCTATCATAGTGGCCTCCTATCAGGTCTCCCCATCTCCTGGTTTGTTTGACCTGCCACTTTCACTGGTAAAGAGCTATCTTTCCAAAACATGTTCTTCTCGCCGAAGCTGGTTTGGCTTAGTGGATAGAGCGTCAGCCTGTGGACTGAAAGGTCCCAGGTTCGATTCCAGTCAAGGGCATGTACCTGGGTTGCGGGCACATCCCCAGTAGGAGATGTGCAGGAGGCAGCTGATCGATGTTTCTCTCTCATCGATGTTTCTGACTCTCTATCTCTCTCCCTTCCTCTCTGTAAAAAATCAATAAAATATATTTAAAAAAAAAAAAAAAAAACATGTTCTTCTCTTTTTCAATACCTTCTGTTGGTACCATTGCCTACACACAGTGATTCTCAGACTTGGATGTGCTCAAGAATCACTGAAGGAACTTTAAAAAAAAAACACAAAAAACAAAACACAGATTCCTCCAAAACCAAAATTTCCAGAAGTGGGGCGAGGACAATCTGTATTGTTTATAAGTTCTCCAGATGGCTCTTTCCTATCAGCTTGGTTCTAATTGGGGGACCAGGATTTTTGGAACTGCAAGGTAAAGTCAAATGTAGCTCAGTCTTTCACACATTCACATAGACTCTTCCCTGAATAACACTTATTTTTTCCCATTGTGACTACCCCTCCTGCACTTTCTGTCCATGTGGTTCTTTTTGGTGGGACTGGTGGAGGTGGTGTGTGCATGACCCAGGCGTGGCTAACTGGAGTCACAGTGAAGTGCTCAATAGGGTGCCCGATCCAAGCCAGCTAATGGGAGTCACTCCCAGTTTCTTTGTTGGGACCACTGAGAAAGAGTATTCTCTGCACTGGGGTTAGAACATAAGCTATTTTTGCCACTGTGTGAGTACAGCTGCCTGGGAGTGAGGCAGGCACAGTGGTAAACAAAGCCAAAGAGAAAGGCAGATTCTGATGATATTTTTAGTCTTTGCATCCAGCTATGCCTGAACCCAATTTACCCCGTGGAATTTACATTTGGAGATCCACTCACTTTAAAGGAAAAAGTTCCTTTTTACTTTTAAGCTGGTTTCAGTTTTCTTTCTTTCATTTACTACCAAATTTTCTTGGCCAATATGTAGGACATTATACCAGATTTTATAACATCATTAAGTTTGTTATATTCCACAAGAATTGTGTGAATTTTCTTATAGCTTTTATCTTCTAAGGCTCTCTAGATATATATTTCTGTAGAAGTACTCCAGTAATTTGTTGTGAAATCTAAGTTACTTATCTCTCTGTACCCCAGTTTCTTCATTTGCTAAACTAGGGTGTTATGCTGAGTCCTTTTGAAAAATTATTACTCTATTAAAAAAATACCAAACACAACGTTAGAGCAATTGACTGCTATTTAAGGATCATAATTCCCCAGGCATAAATGCAGCAATGACACATACTATGCATTAGGCTTGTGGGGGCCTAGAAGAGGGTGGAGCAGGAAGAGAAAATTTGATAAACTTTGTTTTGGATAAATCCAAAACAGTAAAAAAAAATTATTATTTATCATATCATCATTAGCTTCTTTTGTAACTGGGAGACTTGTTCCAGAAATGTGAGAACTGTCACAGGTTGTTAAATTTACCAAAGGGTGAAAATAAAAGATGTGTCAGAAAAAATGTATTCATAATTGAGTTTGTTCTCATTAAACTGGAACCAAATACACAGTTTCAGATGGAGATGAGAAGCTTGAACATTTTTCAAACATGTTTTAAGGAGGATGGCAATGCCTGAGATAGCAGCAGAAAAAAAAACTCCCATGAATATTTAAAAATCTGAGCTGCTCTAAAACTAGAACCAGTTTTAGGAAAAAAACAACATGGCATGTTAAACTAAATGCAATGTATGCATTGGACCACATTAAAATTTCAAAGAATTAAGAATGCACAACAGACAAGAAGTGTTGTGGAGGAAGGGGAACCCTCAGACACTATTGATGGGAATGCAGACTGGTGCAGCCACTGTGGAAAACTGTGGAGTTGCCTCAAAAAATGAAAAATGAAACTGCCTTATGACCCAGTAGTACCACTTTTGGTAATATATCTGAAGAAACCCTAGGCATTAATTCAAAAGAGTATATGCACCCCTATGTTCATTGCAGCATTATTTGGAATAGCCAAGATTTGGAAGCAGTCCAAGGGCCCATCAGTAGATGAGTGGATGAAAAAGCTGTGGTGCATTTACACAATGGAATGCTAGTCATCAGTAAAAAAAGAATGAAATCTTATCCTTTGCAATAACATGGATGGACCTGGAGAGCATTATGCTAAGTGAAGTAAGCCAGTCAGAGAAAGAATTCACTTATATGTGGAATCTAATGAACAAAATAAACTAACAAAGAAAATAGAAACAGACTCATAGATAGAGAACAGAACATAGCCAGTTCTCAGAGGGGAGGGAGGTTGTGGCACTAATTGAAAAAAGTGAAGGGATTAAGAAAAAAACCTCATAGACACTGACAACAGTATGGTCATTACCAGAGGGAAAGAGGGCGGGGGAGGTAGGAGACAAGAAATGGGGGAATCAATAGAGATGGAAGGAGACCTGACTTGGGGTGGTGAAAACACAATACAAAATGTACAGATGATGTATTGTAGAATTGTACCCCTGAAACGTATATAATTTTATTAACCCATGTCACCCCAATAAATTATAAAAAGAATGCACTTCTTTTTATCTTTTATTTTAAAAATAATCAAAGGTACCATTTCCTATAACACTTTTTTTTTTTTATCCAACTGGCAAGCACATGTATTTATGCATGACTCCCAGTTTGTTTACACACAAAAATGTCACTGCAACCTACAGTGTGTTTGTTTCCCCTCTCACACCTGTTTTTTCTTTACTTTTAGATATTAATACTTAAATTAATGACCTTCTCCTAAGACAAGTTGAACTCAGATTGAATTTTCCTAAAAGCTTTTTTTTTTTTTTAATTATGTTGTGGCATTGGCATTGGATGTGCAGTCCAGGTAACTTAGAAATTTCTCTCCTATCCTACTAGATTTTTAAAAATTACAAAGTCAATGTAAAAAGACAGAAATTTAGTTATAACAAGAAGTGACTAATCTTCCCCTTTAATCTCATTCCTCTTAGGTTTCCCATTGTTTCATGTACAGCTGTCCATATCATCTCTGTTTATACCACATATAAATATATACATATAGGGCCCACCCTTCCTCCCTTTTCTGTATTGTTCCAAATATCAGATCACACTACAAATCAAAGGTCACAAACTGATGGCCTGCAGTCTAGATATATCTGGGGAAATGTTTTGTTTCCAAAACTTTACGGAAATTTGACATGAAAACTGGAAGACCTGGCTCCACAGGCCTGCGTGATGATATAATTGATGCCGCACAGGCCCTCCGGTTTCCATTCCCTATTATTTATACCTTCACTAATCCACCTTGCTATATTACTGGTATGTCACCCATAAGCATTTGAGTTTATATCCTCCTGATATTACTTAGCATCTTGCTTTGGGGACTTATCATATCACGGTATTATCAATTAGAATTAGATTCAGCTGCATATAACTGAAAAAGCCAAATTACACGGGCTTAAATATTGAGGGTTTATTTTTCTTTCCTGTAAAATAAGTCTGGAAGAGGGGGTTCCAGAGCTTTTGTAGCTTTTGTAGGGTCATTAGGGACCTGAGTTCCTAGTTTGCTGCTCCACTTTCCTTAGGATGCAGCCTCTGGTCTCAGGCGAGTTAATAATCCATAGTGGCTGAGAAGCCACTTTATCTGTGTTTCGGGAAGGAAGGAAAGTGGAAGACACAAAACCAAAATGGCACTCTTCCCGAGTCAACCTTCTTAATAGGTATTTTCCAGAAGTTTCACTCAACTACTTCTACTTGCATATCATTGGCCATAACTTGATCACACAGCCACACCTGCCTGAAAATGAGATTGAGAAATACAGAGTTTTGGGTGGGCACATATGCATCTGAATAAAACCCAGGTGCTAGTAGTATTAAGGAGAAAGCATAAATACCAATCTCTCTTACATATCTTTGAAAATTAAAACAGGCACGCGGAAGAGATTGCGAGGGCTCCTCAACATCCAGCCTCACCTTCTAAGTTAAAAGAAACCTGAGAGATACCTGGTCACAGAGGCACTTGAAATAAAAGATGCATTTCTAAATCTTCACAATTTTAAATAATTCTTTGTGATCATAATCTTTTCTCCCTCCAACATCCAGTACTTTTATTTTTTAAGGGGTCACCCAAATGGGATTTCTAAGACTAACTTTGAAATACAAATTTTAACTTTAAAAAAATTTATCTTTATTGTTGAAAGTATTGCAGATGTCCTCCTTTTTCCTCCCCCATTAACCCCCTCCCCCCAGGTCTTGACTGCACTATTGTCTGTGTCCGTAGACTATGCATATAAATTCTTTGGTTAATCTCTTCTTGCCCTCCCCCAACTCCTACCCTTCCCTCTGATATTCCTCAGTCTGTAACATGCTTCCATGCTGTCTCAGAGGGTATTAATAAATATCGATGGTTAACTTTGTAGAAGGTTCTAGCAATTCATGTTCTCAGGAACAGGGTCAGTGCATGTCTATTTTTTTATACACTTATCAGCACTGGGTATTTTTTTCCCCTCCTTTTAAATGTTGTGAGTGATGGGTGGGCAAAAAAATGATATCTGTCATTGTCTAATCTGTAGTTCCCTTACTATCAGCAATAAAAAACCCCTCTTTTCCTATGTTAATTTTCTGTTTAAATTTCTTTTGTAGCGGTGGTGTTAGGTAGTACTCTTTGCCAATGTTTCTGTTGGGTTGTTTGCCTTTTTCTTACCATTTTAAAAACTATTAGATATATTAACCTTTGTCATATGTGATACAAATATTTTCTTTTAATCTATAATTTAAGTCTTTAGCCAGTGGAAAGTTGTGTATGTGACCTAAGCTTTCCATTACTAGCTATGGGTTTCTATTTTTATTTAAGAAAGTTTCCCCCACTCTGAGATTATACAAATATTTTCCTAAATTTTCTTATAAAATATTTATAGTTTTGTTTTTATTATTAGACTCATTCATTCAACTAATATTTGTTGGACACTTATTATGTGCTTGGTCCTCTTCAAATTCTAGTGGGGATATTTTCTAGTTGGGAGAGCTAAACAATAAACAATTGCACCAATAAATAAACCAGGCATTTCACCAGAGAATTTAACATAGTGCATGCTAGTGTGAGGCAGGCTGCTTCAGATTGGGTGGTCAGGAAAGGCATCTTTGAGGAGGTAAAATTTATTTATTTATTTATTTTTAAAATTTTTATTTTTCGCTAAAAGTATTACAAAGGGTATTACATAAGTGTCCTTTTTCTCTCCCCCCCCCCGCCCTTAACAAGCCCCTGCCCTCCCTTACACCCCAGTGTCTTATGCCCATTAGTTATGCTTATATGGATGCATACAAGTCCTTCGGTTGATCTCTTACTCCCCTCCCTCCAGTCCCCCAACCCTCCCTGGTCTTCCCACTGCAGTCCGACAATCAGTTTGAGGCAGCTCTGCCTCTGTATCTATTATTGTTCAAAAGTTTGTAATGGTCTTAATTATCCATGAAAGAGTGAGATCATGTGGTATTTTTCCTTCATTGACTGGCTTGTTTCACTTAGCATAATGCTCTCCAGTTCCATCCATGCTGTTGCAAATGGTAAGAGTTCCTTCTTTTTTACAGCAGCATAGTATTCCATCATGTAGATGTACCACAGTTTTCTAATCCATTCATCTACTGATGGGCACTTAGGCTGTTTCCAGATCTTAGCTATGGTGAATTGTGCTGCTATGAACATCGGGGTGTGAGGAGGTAAAATTTAAACTGACTCAGGAACCACTCATGATTAGTGGGGAAGTACAGGGAGAGGAGGCAGGTAGAAATGGCCTTGGTGTGTGAAGAAGAGCAAGAAGGCTGATGTAGCTAATGCATCAGGGAGAGGGGAGGCAAGTTGGAGAGGGAGGCAGGCACTAGAACACGACTGCTTATTGGGCCACGACAAGGGGTATGGGTTTTATTCTACATTGGAGATTTGTAGTTCATCTGGAATTTGTGTTTATAGGTAATGTGTGTGATATGGGATGTGGAGTCTTTTATTTTCCTTTCGCAGTCTTTCTTTGAGAGTTATATGTAAACTAAGCTATTCATTTTTTTGCAGGTGGTAGGGGGACTAGGATATCTCACAGAATCTCACTTCACTTTCAACACTGTACAGCTAATTTCACTATGTGAAATATATTTTCATTTGAAATTAAATATATAATGAGTATAATATTGTTATGCCAGGGAATGTATGTGATCATTGAATGAAATCCTTTCAGAACTTCTTTTTAGAACTATGGTCAGAAGCAGTTGATAAGTCACCCTATGAAAACCAGTTTTATTACTTTATAGTCACATAAAGCTTTTTATCCAAAAACATGGCCCTAGCTGATTAGCTATTTTATTCACTGAACTTGGCTCTGAGAAAAATGACTTTTGGCCAATCCCAGAAGTCAAATCTCCCCACAAAGGGCCAAGATTTGCCCCCAATAAAGATATTTTAAAAATGTGCTAAGGCTCCAAAGACAAGCCTGAAGAGACCTTCCAAAACTATTTTTGCACAATAGCAGCATGACAAGAGTAGGCACACGGGCCCTATGATAACTTCTGCGAAGAGGAAGACCTGTTTGTGGAATGTTTAAGTCTATATGTTTAAGTAATAAGAATCATTAATTTATAATTATACCCTATTTCTCTTGATCTTTCCGTAAGATCATTCTGTAATTTGTTAAATGCTTTTAAAAAAATGTAAGCTTTACAACACCGTATAGGTTAGGTATTTCTGCCAATTTTATAGTGGAAGAAAGATTAAAGAACTCATACTTAACTCAAGTTTCTTGATTCCAAGTTCAGTGCCCTCTTTACACACTAAGTTAGTTGTCTAAGACCACACAACTTGAAAAGGGAGAAGCCAGAGTTCACAGCCACCCCCCTGACCACTAGCCTACATGAACATCTTCACCATTTAGCTATCTGCCCTTAATGAATGCTCCCTGTGGATTTGATTGGTTTGCCAATTTGCAAATAGTCATCCCTGCAGCAAGTACCTAAGTTGGTTTTTTAAAAAATATTTCTCATTTTAAAATAATAGAGATTGAGTGACATGTGAATTTCTTGGTCATGTTAAAATCCAGAGACATTTGCTAAGTTGACCTTGAATATAGGAATACCCTAGTCTATATTCCTAGTGGTCGGTCAAAATTAAACAATGCTTGTGGCATTACAACTAAAGGCCCCGAAACAGGGTCAGGACCAGGTTTTGGTCTGGACTCTGTTCCCTAGCTTCTCTAAGATATTGGGGAAAATCAATTACACTCTCCGTGCTTCTGTATCACTTAGGGTTCTTAAATTTGATGCAAGTCATGGAAACAGATTACTACTAACTTAAGTAACAGGGGATTTATTGGAAGGATGCTGCAGGACTCACAGATGCTTCAAAGGTTCAAAACCAGGCTTGGAAACCAACAAGAACCAAGCATCTGATTGACCTGAGCTAAAGGAATCGGAGTACTATTAGGGAGTAATGGATGTAAGACAGACAAACAAACCCCACCCATCCACTATTGCTTTCTTTTTGGTTTCTAACAAGATAACCTTTAGGACATCTTTTAGCTCTGGCATCTTCTACTTCTCTGTATTTGGAGAAGGGGGAGCAGGAAGGGGACATATGCAAATAGGGTGGTCAGAAATGCTGTGGCCGGATGTTCCTCTGAGGCTCTGCACAGCTGAGGAAGGCTGAGCCGCCACAGCAGTACAGAGGCTGACCAATTTGGCATGTAGCAAGCAGGAAGTAGAAGGGGTGTTGAGCAAGTAAAGGGTTTGGGTAGACAAATTATGAGGAACAAGCACAAATGACACTTCTAACAAGTGTTGGGAAATTCCAAACACTTCTAGCAGTCGCAGCCTTGACCATGTGCAAGAGACGATGGTGGAAGGTTTCTTCCGGCCTGCACAATGGAACACCACCACGAGCTCCACATTCGAATGCAGTGCACGAGTAAATGTTGAACAGTCTTTCCAAGCACAATTTGCAAACTTGCAGCCCACAGGTCAGGCCTAGCTTTGTAAAGAATTTGTTACCAAGAGATAAAAATGCAATTTCTGACTTTTCTTGAAAAAAGGAGGTTCTGGCAACACTGGGCCTGCAGAGCAAGTTTTCCATTGTCTTCTGTCAGGATGCTGGCTCTCCAGATTGCCATACCCTCCTCACGGCCCTCTCCACTCCTAACGATGCCTGCCTGGACCCTGGGAGCATTCCAGGTTCTGACCTGTGACATAACCACTTCCATGACAACCCAGCGAAGGCCAGCATGGGCGCTGCCATCTCGAGGATCTACCAGGGTGGGCTTCCCTCAGTGACCTGTTCAAGTCCCTAACCTCTGTCCTGGGGACTCCTTTGGTAGGATCCCTTTGCTCCCGACTTACACCTGTCATGCTAGAAACAACCATTTCCTCTCCCCCAATCAAGCCACATCTCCCTCTCCTGTCAGAGCCAATCTTCAGGCATCTGTTCTCCCAAATGACCTTAAATACCTGATGGTGGAAAAGGCAGCAAAGAATCCCCACTTAGCAGCTTCTAAAATGTAAGGGAGGCGGGGAACAGCTATGCATCCGGAAACATTTCCTTGTCTTCTTGGAAGACAATCTCTGAGGAAAACATTCCTCCAGGCCTATTTGTTCATTTATTTTCTGTGAGTAGCTGTGGACGTGCAGGGCACTGATAGATGATGATGATTCCCCGAAATGAGTCTCCTCTGCACATAGCTGATCCCACCTGGATGCTACTCCTCACATATTTCTATCCCTGAACTACAGCCCACAATGTAGGGCAGAGACCGCTCAGTTCACCCTCTCCTTTGTGGAATCCATTCCCCACAAAGCAGCCACAACATTTCCTTGCTTAAATCTCTTGGATGATTTCCGAGTTGCTTTGAGGCTAAACTTTAAGATGCTTAGAAAAGTCTACAAATCCTTGCCTTGTTTGCTTCTTCCGTATCTCTCAGACGTCACCACCCTTTGCATCTTCCCTGGCTCATTCCAATTTGACCACTTGGGCCTTCCTTCAATTTGTGGAAGAGGCCAACTCTCTCCTACCACAGGGCCTTGATGCTTGCTGTCCCCTCGTCCTGGAGGGCTCCCCTTCCTCTTTTCCCTTTCCCCCAACACCTATTATCCTTCAGCCCTCAGGTTTTCAACCCTACTCTGGCAGAGAAGCCTTCTCTATCTCCTCCCTCCCTCCCACTCTCCCGCCCATCATCCCCATTTCTCATAGCACCATGTCTCTGCTATTATTCTTAACACAACTTGGGTGTTTCCCCACCAAATTGTAAGTCCTATGAGAGCAGAGACCTTACCATTTTGTGCCTATTGACTATTCAGGGTCAGCACAGTCTCATCCATAATAGAGTCGGTGAGATATATATATATATATATATATATAATTTAATCAAATGAATGAAAACCCACATTCCATCCCCCAGGCCAGTCAATACCAGGCTATGTGATCTTCTGGCGGGAATTAGACATCCTTTCTTAGGAATGATATTTTTTATTACAGCCTCATATAAATAGTTTTATCAGAAGATAAGCCTGGTGGCGAGGACAGCCATTAAACTTCTAGTTTCCCCAGACCATCACCTGGGAACTGAGTAGAAAAGCCAATCACCAGGCCCCACTCCAGACCTAATCAGAGCTCGGGTGTGGCCCAGCATTCTGTGTGGTAACAAGCCTTCCAGGTCATTCTGATGCGCGCTTAAGTTTGAAAACCATCCTTCAAGGCTTTCCAGTCTTTAACCTCCTTTTTACATTACAAATATTGGTCCTTAATCCTCGGCATAGTCCTGCTCGTAGAATGGTATCATCTTAAACTCCCCCAGAGGGAAATATAAAAATGCACAAGTGTGAATGAATAAAAACCTCGGCACAAAGGCAGGCAGAAGAGCCAGGGAGCAAACCTTTGTTCACCCGTCCCCGGCCTGCCCTCCCCCGGTCTGATGCTGCTTTTTTCCACCCAGAAAAGCAGTCACTCTAGTTACAGGAATGGTTATGTGCCGCTGACAGCGTTTGCAATCAGACCGTCCTTCCCGGGGCGCGGGAGACGCTGGTGGCTGCGGAGCCCCGTCCCACCCCTTCCCGGTCCAAAATACTGTTAATTTCCAAAATACTCCAATTTGGGGGGGAGGGGGGGAGGGTTGGGAGAGGTGGATTGCCAGCCTTCATCTCCCACCCTTCATTATGGGGCAAACCATTCTTCCTGACACAGAAGTCACGGAGACTAAAAGCCCTTTCAGCTTCGGGAGCACTCGAGGCCCCGGCCGGCTCCCCGCCCCTCGGCGCCCGGAAAACCCGCAGTGGATTCCATTCACGGAGGGACGGGAGCGGCCGCCGGCGGCGCGCCTCACTGCGCATGCGCCCTCGCCCCGCCCGCTCGGAGCCGGAAGCGGAGCTCGCAGCCGGCCCGGCCTGGCCTGGGCGTCGGCACCGGCGGCCATCTTGGCTTCCCCGGCGAGGCGGCGAGAGGGGAAGAAGTTGTAGGGTGGGGGCCGGAGTGAGGAGGAGGGGAGAAGAGGGGGAGGAGGCCGCGGTGGGGCAGGGCGGGGACTGCCTGCCCGCCTGGGTTGCGGAAGTGGTAGCCGCTGACCGAGCTTGCTGCTTTCTCGCTGCTGCTTCAGCTTCCCGGTTCCCCCACGGACGGAGAGGGCGGCCCGGCTGTGGATGGTCAGATAGCTCCTGCCTTCCGCCGCCGATCCCTGGCCACAACCAGTACGGAGCAGACGGCGGCAGCGGCAGCAGCAGGCGAGGAGGAAGATGGCGGGACGGCTGCCGGCCTGTGTGGTGGACTGTGGCACCGGGTACGGGGGCTTGCGGGCGGGGGCGGGGAAACTGAGGCTGAGGTGGGAAAATGGCGGGGAGGCGGAGGTGGGGAGATGAATGGGGCGGCCAGGTGCCGCCGCCGGCGGTGTCAGCCCCGGCCCGGTCGGGGTGCGAGGGGTGGGGCCCGGCGAGACAGGCCGCCCGCGTTCCCGGTTTCACACTCTGGGACCTGGGCGGGTGCGCGGGGCCGAGAAGCCCCCACGGGATGGGTTTCTCCGCGCACCGCTCCCGCCCTTCCCCCGCCGCGGTGGGCGGCCGCTCGGGGCGCGCGGACGCGGTGCGGGGGTCGCCGCGCCCGGCGCCGGCTCTCCCTGCCCTCCGCGCCCGGCTCCCTGCCCTCCGCGCCCTTCCTGCCGGTTGTCGGGGGCCCGCGGGGCCGGGCGCGGGGACCGGCTCGGCCGAGGAGCGAGAGAAGAGAAGCGCTCCGGTCGGTGTTGCAAGATCGCGGTGACCACACTGCCCGGGGTGTGGGTGGGGAGCGGGCGGAATGGGCCTCGGAAGATGGGAGGCGACACCGGGGCTTCCTCGGCCGCCGCCTCGGCCACTCGCGGCCCTTCCCCTCGCGGCCTGCGGGGCCACCGGCGACCCGAGGCACGTTTCAGTCCGGGGGAGATGTCATGCGTTCCTTCTCCTGCCTTAGAAAAGTCCCCCCCGCGAGCCAGCGCGCTGCAACTTCCTCAGTTTTGTCAAAGCCGCTTCCTGCTTTCGGGCTTTCATACCCTTATAAGGTAGTTTTTCGTTTCCAACCTGAACACCTCTGATGAGAAGTTTCAGAATCGAGCCGATTTCAGATAGACCCAAGTGCTGGGTGTCAAACTGGTGCTGGGTGTCAAATCATGTGAACTTAAAATATACATATATGTTCGTTTCCCGGGGATGGAGGACGGGGAGCGCCGGGAAGTCATTGTGAGCGGCGGGCATTCCTTCTGACGGTGCCCTGCGGGGAGGGCGGTGGGGGCCCGGCGATGAGCCCACTGTCCCCAGAGCTGGGGTCCGAGGGCTGTGCTGTCATTGACTGAAGCGGGGAATGGCCTTAGGAAGTGGTCTTCCCTTTGCGCTCTTAGGCGTTGTAGAGAGTTACACCACACTTGGGAGTTGTATGTAGAAAATGCTGTCTGTATTTTAGCGCAGAATGACTGCTTTATGTTACAGTATTGGAAGTGTTTTCTTTTTGTGGACGTGTCCTGCGCTGATTTATTATTACATCTACTAATTTCCAAAATACTCCGATTTTTTTTTGGGGGGGGTGGGGGTTGGGAGAGCTCGATTGCCTGCCTTCATCTCGCACCCTTTATTATGGGGCAAACCCTTCTTAAAGGATGCTCCTCTGTTTGCTCTCTGTAAAATTTCTCTTAACTTTATGCTAGTGTGGCAGTTTCTAAAATCCCAGCCATGCACAGAGAAACAACCCATCTATTAATATTTTCCCTTGGGGAAAATTAGCCTACTTTAGCCTTGGTTACATGTATTTTTGTGTGTGTGTGTGTGTGTGTGGACAGCTTATTAAAGCTACTTTTTCTTAATCCAGTCTTACTTTTCAGTATTTTCTTTTTCTCCCTTCTTAGTCTAATTGGTGAATAGTTTTATGTTCAGGGTTAGTTTTAAAATCAGATTTGGCCTGACCGAGAAGGAATTTTCAGTGTGTTTTGTTAAACTGAAAAATATTGCTACATAGTTAATATTTTATACTTTAGAAATTATTGGGTTGTCAATAAAATTAGTATAGATAATTAACACCCCAGTAAATAACATCTTAAGTAGGATGTTACCTTGTCTTCCTTCATTTTTTTCCCTTTTGAAATACAGTTTTGGTTATTTTTGAATTAATATACTAGATATTTCATTGAGGTTAACTGTCCTTAACTGACCTTTCTGATAGGGCAACTTTGACCTTAAAACACCTGCCAAGTGACCAGGAGGTGTGGGGAGGGTTCAGTTTATATTTAGGATATTTTTGTTTTACCATTTCAGTTATTACTACTTTGTTACATTTTACATTATTACATTAGTTTTACCTCACAAGGAGAGGTTGTTAACTGGACACTCATTATGATTTCAATGGAATTGATTAGGATTCCTCATTGCCCATTACTTTATTTTACAAAACATCTATCACAATTTGAAATTCCATCTTTAGAGATCCATTTATTTTGGTTTTCAAAGGGCTTTTTGGTCTTTCAGTTGCCTTTTAATGCACCTCCTAGACCAGTGATGGCGAACCTATGACACGCGTGTCAGAGGTGACACACGAACTCATTTTTTTGGTTGATTTTTCTTTGTTAAATGGCATTTAAATATATAAAATAAATATCAAAAATATAAATCTTTGTTTTACTATGGTTGCAAATATCAAATTTCTATATGTGACACAGCACCAGAGTTAAGTTAGGGTTTTTCAAAATGCTGACACGCTGAGCTCAAAAGGTTTGCCATCACTGGCCTAGAGCGTTACACCTTCAGCTTTATTAGCGCACACAGGATAGCTCATTGAGATTGGACCCTGGGACAAGCATCTCTAAGTGAGGACTTACTTGATAGGGAGTTTTATGTTTCAGAATAGTGAGTTTTATGTTTCAGAATAGTGTGTGTGGTCTCCAGATGCAAATTGTGCACCTATAATTGCTGTATTCCTTTGTGCTTTAGAGAATGCATTCATGTCTTAGGTCTAATTGCAGTTACTCACTTAGTGTAAGTGGAAAATGAAAACCTTAATCAGTTTGCTCATTCCATTTAATTATATACATTAGCCAAAATGTGACTGAAGAAAGTGGCCATCTATGAAACTTGGTGGTCTTAGGTAAGAAAAGCTGTAAGAGTTAGGAAATGAAGCTTAGAACTAGAATTTAAAAATCCTTCAGCAGAGATCCTTTATCTCAATATATGATGAAGAATCATTTAAGCTCAGATCATAAAAAACAACTCCTTTTGAAAAAATTTAGAAAGAAATAGTTCTTTCATATTGATATCCTATCTACACACTTTTTTTTTGGTTTGTATTAGAATAGTGCTGCAGAATAAAATTTGGCCACAAACATTCTCATTGATAGAGTTGGTTGCTTAAGAACTAAATTACAGAACTTAAAGCTACAACCAGTGGTGAGGAAAACATTTTTTTTAATATATATTTTTTTACTGATTTCAGAGAGGAAAGTAGAGAGAGAGAGAAACATCAATGATGAGAGAGGAGTATTGATCGGCTGCCCTCCTGCATGCCCCCTACTGGGGCTTGAGCCTGCAGCCCAGGCTTGTGCCCTCAAACCAGGGATCCTTCAGTACGAAGGCCGATGCTCTATCCACTGAGCCAAACCAGCTAGAGCGAAGAAAACATTTTTTTTTAAGCACTTTTAAACACATGAAAAGTTAAAATTATCTTGTTATTTTTTTGCATGTTTTCACTCACATTTTAGTCAAGCCAAATAAAGGAGCTTTTAATGTGCTTTTATTATGTTGTGGCTTGGTTACAGAGCTTTGCATTGTAAAAATTCTTTTCCCCCTTTAAGATGCTCCCCCCCTCCCCCATATATGTTGCATCAGTAAATTATTTCCATTGATTATGATAGCAGAGGTTAATAATAGCCTTACTGTGGAACTATTAGATATACTTAGATCTAGGATGAATTAAGGAATTTCCCTAATTGACTTAAACTTCTTAGCAGTCTTAAAATGTAAGCGTAAATATTTTGTTGGAGTCCATTCATAAGAAGCTTATTTTATTCATTCTGTAACCACATTCTAGAAATGAGTATAGATGGGATGACCTTGAGAGCAGAGGGGAAGGGCTAAGTGCATGGGGGAAAACATAAGTGGAAAGTTCACGTTTCTTACATTAATTCTGTACATAGTATTTTATAATGCTATTTATTTCTCCAGCTATCTCCAGGGGCAGAAATAGTCACTATATCTGTTACCCCAAAAAAATTCATTCAAATTTTTATTCCTTCATGTGTCATGTTTTGCATGCTGTTTGAAGTAATAAACATGTTCCTGTTGAGAAGTTAGTCTTATTTAGATTTTTGTAAAATCTCTCCTTTTTTTTCTTTTCTGATTATTTTGTGATGAAACATTGATTTTTGGATTGGGTATATGTTGTATCTAATGAACTTTCCAGCCTTATTGTAAAATACAGTTCAAAATTTTTATTTTTAAGCATAGAAGGGAAAGATCCACCAGTAGAAGACCTGCTGGTCAGGCTTTTTAGTTATCTTATTTAAACTTGTGACAACTATTTTTTTTAACCTAATTTTACAAGTAAGAAAATTGGATTAGAAAATTTAAATTACCCTTTTAATGTCATGTAGTTAGCAGCTAGTGAGAATTGCTATTTGGACTTAAGTTTTCCTGTACTTGAGCCCTGTGTTTTTCTATTACACTATAGGGACTCAGCCTCTTTTCAGAACTATGCACTTTGCTTTATTTTTATTAGTAAGATCAACTCTATTTATTCTTGTTTAAAGTAATCGTTAAAAAATCATAGTATTACTCATTTGATTTAATTAATTAGAGAAACCTTACTGTGCAGATCTTTCTGACTTAAGATTTTTTTTTCTCGTTATGTGGATTCTTTGACTTATTTCCTTATAACTTTGCTTAAATTTATTCTCTAGAAAAAATTTACTCTCATAAAAGAGAGAGAGAGAAAAACAGACAAAAGGTTTTGTCTATCAGGTAATAACAGCTAACATTTATCAAGAATTGTGTGTCAGGCCTGTGCTAAATGCTTTATATTATCTCATTTACTTTTCACATTAACTGAGAAGTATTATCTCCATTTTATAGAAAAGAAAATTTAGGGTGAGGGAAGTTAAACTACTTGTCCAACGTATTGTAGCAAATAACTGATAGAGCCACCATACAGGGTGGGGCAAAAGTAGATTTGCAGTTGTGGGTATGCGAAATACAAGAGTTATTTCTTGTATTATTATTTATTAATTATTGTATTTTCTATAAGAACAACTGTAAACCTACCCTTTTTGCCACACCCTGTATAGTGGTCTCCTTACATAGAAGATGAGCCTTTGATAGGATGTTGATTAAGGTAGAAAGCAATGTTAGTAACTAGGTACTACTTGCACAGGTAGAAACTAGTATTGTCAAATCAAGTCTTAATGAATACTTAGCAGCAGGCCCGGCACTCTTGGAAATATAATGAAAATGCATAATAAAATTCACTTTCAAGAACCTTAATGAGATAAGAGCTAAAAATCATTTAAAAAATTAGAGGCCGATGGAAGACTGCATTAATCAAACATTAAGATACTTAACTTTTCTGACAGCAACAGCTATTCTGTAGGTTGTAAGGAAAGAAAGGGATTATTGTGATCATGAAGAGTCAAGAAATGTTTAGTGAAAGTAGGATATGAGCTCTCCTTTCAAGGATTTGTAAGGATGCAGGAGAAGGAAAAGCATATATAACAAAATGGAGAGAGTAACTGGTTCTTGTCTTTAGCCCTCTTAGCATGTGTTGCATATTTCCCACATTATGAATTGACTACAAAATAACGTAATGCAAACTAGATTATGTAATGTGAAAAGGTGTTAACACTTATTGACCACTTACTGTGTACCCAGGTGTTCATTATATGTCAGCAAAGCTTTGATTCGAAGTAATTTTACTTGGCAAAGAATAAAAATCTAGGAGAATAGTGAAATGTTGAAAATAGGGATTTCAGAATATTTTCAGGGTGGAATGCAGTAGGGTCAGATGTAAAAGAGGTATTTGGGATGCAGTTGTGGCACCTGGCACAGAAGTAGGAACTAAAACTTTTTTTTGAATGAATGAAAGAATGAATGAATAAACAGGAATTAGGGGTTTGGTTTACAAAACTGCTTCAGAAACACCCATACCCAGTGACTCAAGATCTCAAGGGTTACGCCTAGGAATATTCATTTTAATAGGCTTCCTAGATGATTTTTAATTAACCCTCTAAACACTGGCTTTGCAGAGTGGGCTGAAATAAGGTATTGGCAGTGGGAATGGAGTAGAAGAGAGAAATTTGGGAAAGGTTGTTTCTTTTATTTAGTTTGTACCTTTCTTCTGGCAATTATATTGCCATTGTTTGTTTATGGTCAGCAAGATCTTTGCAATCATGGCTGTTTTCAGTTCAAGCTCTACCATTTAGTATGACCTGAAGCTGTACACTTCAAATATTGCAGGTATTATTATTTTTTTCATCTGTTATTTGGCGATCATAATATCTAATTTTTTTTGAGATAATGAATAAAAGTGGTTCATCACAGTGATTGGCACACAGTAAGAGCCCAATACATTGTAATTATTTCAATTATCAGTTAGCTCCTTTTTTATTTTTTATTGAATTGAAGGTTTTAAGGAAAGGAACACAGTGTCACACTTGTTTTCTTATCTCCAGCTAGTCTCTTATCTCATCCTATTTTTTACTCTTCAGGAGGAGAGTATGTTCAAAATAAGGCTAAAATTTCCTTTCACACTATTCCTCCTTGTTCAGCATGCTTCCCCTCCTCCAACATGTGGAAACTGATAAATGCTTGGACTAGGGGCAGAAATGTGGAATGGTTAAAATGTAGCTCCAAGCAATATATCTTCTGAAACAAATCCTCTATAAAAACATTTGAATGCTCACCTGTAATTCTATTGGACTTGTGGCCTCTTTTATGACACTACTGATCTGTAATAGCCACTGGCATAAAGAGGCAAGAACAGAGCAGTTAGGTAATAACACTACACTAACATGCTTTATAGCTTACCAAGTACTTATAAATGCATGCATTATTTAGTCACAGTGCAAAATAAGGTGATGTTATTGGATTAATGCAGTGGTTCTCAACCTGTGGGTCTCGACCCCTTTGGCTGTCGAATGATCCTTTCACAGGGGTCGCCTAAGGCCATCCTGCATATCAGATATTTACATTACTATTCATAACAGTAGCAACATTACAGTTATGAAGTAGCAACGAAAATAATTTTATGGTTGGGTCACAACATGAGGAACTGTTTTTAAAGGGCCAGAAGGTTGAGAACCACTGGATTAATGTTTTAAGTTTGGTTCTTCCGAATAGGATAGTGATTAATATTATTTGTGTGCTATTTGTTTTATAACTTTATGTGGGCCTTTATATCATAAAACATATAAAAGGTTGAGTAATCCAAAGCAAATAGACAAATATCCTAATTTTTGTAAAATTTTAATACTTTTCTTTCAAAAAATTTTTCAAAACCATTCCAAACTGTTGATTTAAACTCAGGTCATTCTTAACGTACTCCTTGTAACCAGGAAAGGAACAGACTTGGATTTGTATGGTCAGATATATTCTTTTTCCCTTCTACTCTTTCTCCCTACCCATATCTCAAAAAACATTTTCTCCATCTGTTCTGATGCTGAATATTTCATCTTTAAACATTCTTTCCTTTAAGGATCCTTGCCCTTTGTGAAGGGTGTCTTTGAGACTTAGTCATTTACAGTAATTAGTGTGAATGAGCCATTGCTACAAGGAGGATAAAAGTCTTAAAATGGGGGAAATACATTTTAGGGTTTGTTTTTGAAATTTTTTAAAAATATAAACTACATAATATTGGTCTATGATAAATTATAAGTGTTCAATTATTTAAAGTTTTAGAGCTTAGTCTAATTAAATACGGTGCACTTTTCTTCTGCTATGTAAGCATTTTTAAAATTCAGTTACTTAAGGTTACAGAAATATCATTTAATGTGCATTTGTGACACTTCCATGAATTAAGGGAAGTGCCTAATGACTCACATTAAATTGTGGAGCTGAAAAAGAATTTGAGAAATCATTTAAAACACACTTTACAAATGAAATAGAGGTCCAGAGTTGAGAAATGTCTTTTAGGATTGTTCCTAGTTATTAATTGATAGCATTGTTGAATTCTTTTAAATTTTCTTTGGCGTTCACATTTATGGGTTATAGTAGTTGAAGTTTCTTATTAGTAATTGATATGCCAGAATGTGTTAATTATAGTTAAGGTAATTTTGGTTGAGGCTTGGTACACCACGTGCATCAGAATTCTTTAGTGATTTTGTTGTACTACAAACACATTATGTGAGAAATAAAAAAATAATTTTATGTTCCCCAATATAACTTTTTAAACCAAATTTAGAAAAAACTTTTGTAAAATGAATGCTCTTTATACAAACTTTGCTTTTCATTGTTTGAGTCATATAAATCTTAAATATATTTATTTTAGATTTTGGATTTCAGTTATTTACATGGGATATGTACAAATAAGACATTTCAAGGCCCTGTAATAGTTTTGTTTTTGAGATAATTGTTTATAACCTTCTTCTGTTCTTTTTTAACCCTTACCTGAGTATATGTTTTTATTGATTTGAGAGAGAGGTAGGGGGGAGGATGGAAGGGGAGAGAAAGAGAGAAAGAAAGGAGGAGAAACATCTGTTGGTTACCTCTCTTACTTTCCTTAACCTAGTATCCAACCACCAACCTAGGTATGTGCCCTGATAGGGAATCAAACCTGAAACCTTTTTGGTGTAAGGGACCATGCTCCGAAAGACTGAGCCACCCAGCCAGGACTGTTTATAATCTTTTTAGAAACCCTTTGAAGTAGGTACTATTATGTAATTACCATTTTAAAGATGAGGAAACTGAGGTATAGCGAACTTAATTAACTTGCTAAAGTAAACAGTGGATACAGTTAAGTAATCTAGAATTTGAGCCCTGAGGTAGTCTGATTCTAGAGTCCATTGATATACTGCCCCCAGTTGGGATATATTCAACAAGGATGGTTAAATTGTTAACCCAGTTTTTGAAGAATGTTCGAATTTGAACTTATATATTTATTTAAAATAATAAATCTACATTTAGAACTACTAGTTTTTGTACAAATATGAAATATATAGGGAAGTCTTAGTGACTAATTTATTGCTTTGCTTAACCTCAAATACATGCATGTTAAATGATAAAGGCTTACTCATTAGCAGTGTG
This sequence comes from Myotis yumanensis, assembly GCF_028538775.1. NCBI lineage: Eukaryota > Metazoa > Chordata > Mammalia > Chiroptera > Vespertilionidae > Myotis > Myotis yumanensis. The sequence continues at coordinate 79,606,663 of NW_027223759.1, forward strand.
AATATTCCAAGGACATATGTTGTATCTAACATGATAAAACTGACAATTGCTGGTTAATTCAGGACAGTTCAATTAAGGAAATGATATTTCATTACATATAATTTTAAAACAAAGGTATTTCTGAAGCTGCAATTTGAAAATGAATAATTTATGCACTAAAAAAGTCATTTCTCTCTCTTTAATAACTGCATAAAACACAGAAATGAAATAGTTCACTAGAATAACTTAATAGCCCTGGCCCGTGTTATTTAGTGGTTAGTGCTCCAACCTGTGCACCAAAAGGGCCTTGGGTGCAATTCCCTATCAAGGGCACATGCCTGAGTTGAGATTCACTCCCTGGCCCTGGTCTGGGAGCTTATGGGAGGCAACCAATCCATGTGTCTCTCTCACATTGATACCTCCCTCCTTCCCTCCTCCCCTCCTTCCCTCCTTCCCTCTGCCCTTGATCCCTTCCACTCTTTCTAAAAATCAATGGAAAACTATCCTGGGGTGAGGATTAACAAAAAAGAAAAAGAATAACTTAATAATACAGACTGTTAATTTTTTTTATTAAACTCAGAAGACCTCAGTATTTGACTATGAAAATAAAGAATATATAGATTAAGGGAAACCGGTTTACCACAAAGTAGTTCTTTCTAAAATACAGTGGGGCCTTGACTTACGAGTGTCCCGACTAACAAGTTTTTCGAAATACGAGCTGTGTCTCGGCCGATTTTTTGCTGTGAGTTGCGAGCTAAAATTCTGGTTACGAGCCAGCTTCAGATACCCCACCGCTAGTTGGCGCAGCGAACGTCACAGTGAACACAACATCAGCCCAGCATCACGTGTCTCACTTGTTCACAATTGATTTGACATACAAGTAATTTGAGTTATGAGCTCTGTCACGGAAACTCGTAAGTCAAGGCGCCACTGTAGAACTAAAGAGATCGTTATCCGGAGTATATAATAGATTTAGATGCATTTTATATAAAAAGCACACAGTTTTAGTAAAAGCTTCCATGTTTCTTGATTGAAAGTATTTAAAATTTTTTCTGTATAGTAATAAAAGTAAAAGTAGCAGAGCAAAGAAGAGAGAACTTTTAGGGGTTTTTTTTTTTTTCTTGCCTTTTCTTGGTTAATTTGTTATTCGTTTAAAAGATTAGTTGAAAATTTTATTGCTTTTAAAATGCCTTTCAAAGGGACCTGCTTTGCTTATTTAAGATTGCCTTGCTGTCAGGAAAGTTACTTAAAGAAAATAAGGGTTTGATATATATATTTTAAGTGAACAGGAATTAAAATTGATAGGAAGACTGTGAGAAGAAGAGAAATGTAACTTGTTGCTATATCAGTGAGGAATCTTGGATGCAAACAACAAAATGATTAGCTAAAATAAGCAAGAAAAAAGAAAAAAGGAATTATTTAAAAGGCAGTGTTGTAGATCACAAAATTGATGGGAAGGCTAGAGAACCAGGCTCAGAAAAGCAGAGAAAAAGGAAAACTAGGTAACAACAGTCTGCCACCAAAGACGTGCTGTGGGAGGTCTGCACGATGCTGCAACTAGATACTAACCATATGAGTTCTAAACCATCTCTTCATCTTGTCAAGATTTAAAGTTCTGATGTAAGCTTAGATTGGCTAGACATAGATCATGTGATGACAGCAGGTCATTATTAGTTCCTTCCGTCTATAATGGGATGTGGGGTTTTGCCTCCTGCTAATAAGTCTTAATCATTGGTGGGTTCCTCAGAATAGGAATGGGGATTTGATTCTGGCAGAAAAAAATGAATGTCCACTATAGGGAAAAGATGAGTATGGGAAAATATGTTGATCGTTTTTCTTTATGTTGCCTTAAGTTCCTTACTTCATTTTAAAAACTATTTGATCTCTGTTGCTAACTAGCAGTTTGAATCAGCATTCTTTTCCAAAAGTGCAAAAATCCTTAGAATTTGTGTTTAATCTAAACATGTGAAAGAAGTTTTTTTAAAGAATGATTGATGGTTTGAGTAATACAGGATTTTCGTTAGAACAGAGGAATAAAAATCTAGTAATTTTGTGATTATGGAATATTTTGGAAATGCAGTGATATGAGAGGCTATTTATTTAAGGTTTTTTAGAAAAAATATTGAACCCAGAATTATGATTTAAAGAATTTGAGCTGCACTCATTTATTTTTTTCAGAATATAAGGGGGCGCGTACACACACACACACACACACCATCTCCCCCCCCCTCCCCCCGCCCCAAACACAGGAGGAAATAGCTTATGCATTTATTGGTTTATAGTTGGAGAAATTCGTCTTCAGTAAATATCTAGTAAGCATCAACTATGCAAATGAACACTTTTGCAATACTTTTGTCATGGAGAATATAAAGTTCAATAAGTGTTCTGGCAGGTATTAATGAAACTTTTTGGAATTATAGGTGAAAGAAAATTTATATTTTCCAGGGAAGATGAAAAAAGTCTTCCTGGACTGATAGACAGGTGTAAGGTGCGAGAACAGTGGAAGGAGACAAAATGAGGTGGGAAAAGGAAAGGTTGAATTTAGGTATGTTAGGTGTGATATACAAGGAACTAGTGTATTTCATATGGTACACAAAAATATTGAAATGTTTGATATTGTATAGAGAAGTAACGAAAGAATCTGATACATGGAAGATGCTCAGTAATTGCTTCTTGAGGTGATTTAAATTAAAAAAGATGTTGGAACTGGATTATGGAGTTCTGGAAATTCTTGAATTCTACTATGGTATTTATATTGTGGGTAGTATGAAATCATAATCTATCATAAACCAGATTAATGATAGTAGAAAGTATATTTTATGACTATTCTGGTGAATTATGATGATAAAAATAGTAGACAACAGTTACATGGTGCATACCATGTGGCAGGCACTATTCTAATTATTTTATATGTATTAATTCATTTGATACCTAACCCTACAGGTTAGGTACTATTACTCTTTACAGATGAAACTGTGACACGGAGAGTATAAATTACTTGCCAAAGATCACTTAACTAGCATGATAAACTATAATGTTAGTTCTTTTCTCTGGTTTTATTTTGGTTGTAACTACTCATGCTTAAGGAAGACTACAAAAGAGCATTGATTTTGGAGGATTATAGATACTTGAGTTCAGATATAGCTTTACTATTTCTTTGAAGTGGCTTCTTTGAGTTGCAGTTTTCCAATATTATGTAAACAAAGATAGAACAGCTGTTTACATATAATAATTAAGGGCAGCTATATTTATAATCTACATATATAAAAGCCTAAGCGACCGAACGGCCTGTCGACCAGTTGCTATGACGCGCACTGACCACCAGAGGGCAGATGCTCAACGCAGGAGCTTCTCCTTGGGGGTAGTGCGCTCCCGCAGCCCCTCCCCTTGGCGTGCACCCCCCCCCCCCCCCCCCACGCATTGGCCTCGATTGTCGGCCAGGCTGAGGGGGGACACCCGCACGCGCGCGCGCGCGCGCGCGCGCACACACACACACACACACACACACACACACACACACCTGTGCACGAATTTGTGCACCGGGCCTCTAGTTATTATATAAATGTATTGAAAATAATTACTTATTTCACTATTAAAATGTTCTCAGTTCTATGGTGAATACTATGGTATATACAGAAAGATACAGCATGATCTTGTACTTGGCTTAAAGTTTAGTGCCAGAGATGAAACTAATGTATATGAAATAATTAATAATGGTATATTAGTCTTCAGTTGTTTGGGAAGATTAATAAGAGCTATAGTATTTGAAGGATGAAGGAACTGAACTTGACTACATCCTTGGAAAAGCATAAATATATGATAGATGGAAGGGAAGGAAGACTGTCAATATAAGCTAAATCAAAAGCTCTGTGATGGCAATATGTCTTTTTTTTCACCCATTCTCCAAGTTATGGCCTTGTATATAGTATTTAGTAATTCCCAGTAAATATTTCATTGATGAAGGGAAGTCCGGAAGGAGTTGAAAATATTTGAGGTAGGGAGCTGTGGAACAGCAAGTAGTTTATAATATTTATTTCTATCCTGCCTTATTTCAGAAGGATTTAAGATGAGGCACAGTGGTTTGGAATTGATTTGATGGGCAGTGATTGTGTAGATCATTAAGCAAATTGATAAAAGTTAAATTTATACATTATTAGCCTAAGTATAGTATTTTGTTTTAAACAGCTCTATTGAATATTAACATACCATAAAATTTACCTTTTAAAATTATAATTGAGTGATTTTTTTGTACATTCACAAGGTTGTGCAACCATCTTCACAATCAATTTTAGAACATTTTTATCACCCCCAAAAGAAACCTCATATCCATTAACCATCAACTCTCCATGCTTCCTGCCCTCAGCCCTTGGCAACCACAAATTTACTGCCTGTCTTAAGATGGATTTGCCTATTCTGGCCATTTCTTATCAATGGTTTGTGGTCATTTGTGACTGGCTTCTTTAATGAGGCAAGTATTGACTGCTGTATTTCTTTAGTGGTGGATAGTTGGGCTGGTACACTAACAAAGAGTTTGGGAAAATGTTGCCAAGAATCTTTGAACGAGTAATTATAGGAATGGATAGGGGAATAAAAGAAATAAAGGAAAATGGATAAAGGAAAATGATACTGGGAAAGAAATATTTAATGAATACGTAGTGAGTGCCATTCACTGTTGTCTTTAATCCTCATGACAGCCTTGTGAATTCAGTTTTTATTTCTTATGCATTAGAAATAAAATGTATGATCACAACGTAGTAAATGTTGGAACAGATATTTTACTCATGACTTTTCTTAAAATTGATTTTATTGGGGTGACACTGGTTAATAAAATGATAGAGGTTTCAGGGATACAATTCTATAATATATCATCTATATGTTTTATTATTTATGTGTTCACCACTCCAAGTCATCTCCTTCCATCTCCATTGATCTCGCCTTTACCCTCTTCTACATCTCCCAACCCCCCTTTCCTTCTGGTAATCATACTGTTGTCTGTGAGTTGGCTTATTTTTTTTTTCTTAATTCCTTCACCTTTTTCACCCAGTCCTTCAACCCCCCTCTCCTCTGATAGCTGCCAGTCTGTTCTCTGGATCTATGAATCTGTTTATATTTTGTTTGTCAGTTTATTTTGTTAATTAGATTCTGCATATAAGTGAAATCATATCGTATTGTCTTTCTCTGACTGGCTTATTTCACTTAGCATAATGCTCTCCAGGTCCATCCATGTTATGGCAAAGGGTAAGGGTTCCTTCTTTTTTACTGATGAGTAGTATTCCATTGTGTAAATTGTACCAGAACTTTTTTATTCACTCATCTACTGATGGACACTTGCTCTGCATCCTTATCTCAGTTAATGTAAATAATGTTGCAATAGCCCTAGCAAGTTTGGCTCGGTGGATAGAGCGTCGGCCTGCGGACTGAAGGGTCCCGGGTTCGATTCTGGTCAAGGGCATGTACCTTGGTTGCCGGCATATCCCCAGTAGGGAGTGTGTGGGAGGCAGCTGATCGATGTTTCTCTCTCATTGATGTTTCTAACTCTCTATTCCTCTCCCTTCCTCTCTGTAAAAAATCAATAAAAAAATATATTTAAAAAAAATAATGTTGCAATAAACATAGGGGTGCTTATAGTTTTTCAAATCAGTATTTTGGGTTTCTTCGGATATATTCCCAGTAGTGGAATTGCTGGGTCATACACACACACACACACTAATAAAAGGGTAATATGCTAATTAGACTGGATAGACCAGACTTCTTCCAGACGTCCTTCTGGACAAAGCCACAGTGGCGGGGGCCGAGGCAGAGGCGTTTAGGGGGATCAGGCAGGCAGGGGAGAATGGTTAGAGGTGATCAGGCAGGCAGGCAGAGGGGGTGTTAGGGCCGATCAGACAGGCAGGCAGAGTGGTTAGGGCTGATCAGGCAGGCAGGCAGAGTGGTTAGGGCCAGTTAGGCAGGCAGGCAGGCAGGTGAGTGGTTAGGAGCCAGCGGTCCCAGATTGCGAGAGGGATGTCCGACTGCTGGTTTAGGCCCCTTCCTGCATCAGTCCTAAACCGGCAGTCGGACATCCCCTGAGGGGGTCCCGGATTGGAGAGGGTGCAGGCCGGGCCGAGGGACCACCCCCCTCCCATGCACGGATTTTCATGCACCAGGCCTCTAGTATGTATATGTATATGTATATGTATATGTATATGTATATGTATTTTATTGATTTCAGAGCGGAAAGGAGAGGGGGGAGAGATAGAAACATCAATGATGAGAGAGAAACATTGATCAGCTGCTTCCTACACACCCCCCACTGGGAATTGAGCCCTCAATCTGGGCACGTGCTCTGACCGGGAATCAAACTGTGCCCTCCGGGTTCATTGGTCAACACTCAACCACTGAGCCATGCTGGCTGGGCAAAGCAGTTATATTTTTAATTATTCTAGGTAATTCCATACTATTTTCCACAGTGGCTGCACCAATATGCATTCCCATCAAACAGTGCACAAGAGTTCCCTTTTCTCCACATCATCCCCAACACTTGTTGTTTGTTGTTTTATTGATGATAGCTATTCTGACAGTTGTGAGGTGATATTTCATTGTGGTTTTAATTTGTATTTTTCTGATGATTATTGACGTTGAGCATCTTTTCATATGTCTATTGGCCATCTGTATGTCCTCTTTGGAGAAGTTTCTATTCAGTTCCTTTGCCCATTTTTTAATTGTATTATTTGTTTTGCTGGTGTTGAGTTTTGTAAGTTCTTTATAAAGTTTGGATATTAACCCCTTATCAGATATATCATTGGCAAATATGTTCTTATGTCTTTTAATTTTGTTGATGGTTTCCTTTGCTGTGCAAAAACATTTTTATTTGTTGTAGGCCTATTTGTTTATTTTTTCTTTTGTTTCCCTTGCCAGAAGAGATATATCCAAAAATATTGCTGCGAGAAATGTCTGATTGTACTGCCTATGTTTTCTTTTATGATTTTAATGCTTTTGAGTCTAGCATTTAATTCTTTAATCCATTTTGAGTTTATTCTTGTGTATGATGTAAAAAGGTGGTCTGATTTCATTTTTTTGCAGTATCTGTCCAATTTTCCCACCACCATTTATCAAGTAGAATATCTTTGCCTCATTGTATATGTTCTTGCCTCCTTTGTCAAATACATATTAATTGACCAGAAAGACATGGGTTATTTCTGGGCTCTCTATTCTTTTCCATTGATCCATGTCTGTTTTTATGCCAGTACCATGCTATTTTGATTACTATGGCCTTGTAGTATAGTTTGATATTAGGTAGCATGATTCCTCCTACTTTGTTTTTCTTTCTCAAGATTGCTGTTGCTATTCAGGGTCTTTTGTTCCATATAAATTTTTGGAATATTTGTCCTAGTCCTGTGGAATATGCCATTGCTATCTTGATAGGAATTGCATTGAATCTATAGATTGCTTTGGGTAGTATGGATATTTTAATTATCTTAATTCTACCTTTCCAGCCCTAGTCGGTTTGGCTCAGTGGGTAGAGCGTCAGCCTGCGGACTGAAGGGTCCCAGGTTCGATTCCGGTCCAGGGCACATGCCCGGGTTGTGGGCTTGATCCCCAGTAGGGGGGCATGCAGGGGCAGCCAATCAATGATTCTCTCTCATCATTGATGTTTCTTTCTCTCTCTCCTTCTCTCTTCCCCTCTGAAATCAATAAAGAAATATATATAAAAAATATTCTACCTTTCCATGAACACAGTGTATGCTTTTACTTATTTCTATCTTCCTCAGTTTCTTTAGTGTCTTATAATTTTCTGAGTACAGGTCTATTACTGCCTTGGTTAAAATTATTCCTAGGTACTTTTCTTTATGCAATTGTAAATGGGATTGTTTTCTTAGTTTGCCTTTCTGGTAGTTCATTATTGGTGTATAAAAATTCAGCTGATTTCTGGGTATTTGTATTTTGCTACTTTACTGAATTTATCAGTTCTAGTAGTTTTTTGGTGGAATCTATAGGGTTCTTATGTACAATATCATATCATCTGCAGATATTGACAGTTTTACTTTTCCAATTTGAATGCCTTATTTCTTTTTTTTTTTTTGTCTGATTGCTGTGGTTAGGACTTCTATAATAATAAAAGAATAATATGCTAATTAGACCAGATGTCCTTCCGGACAACCTTCTGAACGAAGCTGGGGCTGAGAGGGGAGTCCGGGTCCCAGGTGCCTGCCGGCAGCCAGAGGGAAGCCTGGGCCCCAGGTGCCGGAGGGAAGCTGGTGCTGGCAGCTGGGGGAAGGAAGGCCTACTCTTGCACAGATTTTGTGCATTGGGCTTTTAGTTTTGAATAAAAGTGGTGAGCTCAGCTGGCATAGCTCAGTGGTTGAGTGTCAACCTATGAACCAGGAGGTCACAGTTCCATTCCTGGTCATGGCACATACCCACCGGGTTGTGGGGTGTGCAGAAGGCAGCTGATCAATGATTCTCTCTTATTGATGTTTCTATTTTTCTCTCCCTCTCCCTTCCTCTTTGAAATCAATAAAAATATAATTTTAAAATTAAATAAATTTTTTAAAATGTGGTGAAAGTGGATATCCTAAGGGAAATACTTTTAGTTTCTGTGCCAGGCCAGCAGAGTCAAGGGTTCAGTGAGCCTAGTGGGGGTTGGGGGGGGGGGGGGGGGGGAAGGATTCAAGAAAAGACAAAGAGAATAAGCTGGGGCTCAGTGGATCTCCTGTGCCTGGATGAGGCCACAGAGAGGAATCCAGAGAGCAAGTTGAGGCTTTATTTTATAGTCAGAGAAAAACAATGTAGTGGTCAACATAGTTACAATGTTCTTGTGAGTTTCACTTGTTTTGGCAGCACTTGCTGCACCTCCCACAGCCCATTAGCTACCTAGGAAGGCTCTAGGGGGCGGCCATAAGGTCAAGCTTAATTATGCTAAGAAGGCTCTGCCCTCTAAGCTGGGACTTGTTTGTGGCTCTGCCACAGGTCAATCCGAGGCTTAACTCTAGAGCCGCTCCCTACAAGTTTCTGACCATTAAAAATGATGTTGGCTGTGAGTCTATGGCCTTTTATTATGTTGAGGTATGTCCCTCTATTTTCACTTTGCTGAGAATTTTTATCTTAAACATGTGCTGGATTTTATCAGATGCTTTTTTCTGTATTTATTGATATGATTATGTTGTTTTTATCATTCATGTTGTTTATATGGTATATCACATTTATTGATTTGTGGCTTTTGTACCAACCTTGTATTTCCAGAATACATCCCACTTGATTATGGTGTATGTATGATCTTTTTAATGTATTGCTGCAACGGGCTTGCTAATATTTTATTGAGGATTTTAACATCTGTGTTCATCAGGGATATTGGCCTATAATTTTTTTTTCTTTGTAGTATCCTTTTCTGTTTTGTTTTTTAAAAATACATTTTTATTTATTTCAGGGGGAGAAAGGAAGAGAGAGATAGAAACATTGATAAGAGATAATTATTAATTGGCTGCCTTCTGCATGCCCCACACTGGGGGTCCAGCCCACCACCCAGCGGGCACGTGCCCTGACCAGGAATCGAACCCTGACCTCCTGGTTCATAAGTTGTTGCTCAACCACAGAACCACACCAGCTGGGCTGGTTTTGAAATTAGGATTATGCTGGCCTTGTAGAATGAGCCTAGGAGTTGTACCTCCTCTTATATTTTTTGGAATAGTTTGAGAAGGATAGGTGTTCTTTGAATGTTTGGTAAAATTCACCTGTGAAGCCATCTGGTCCAGGACTTTTGTTTGTTGGGAGTTGTTTGATTATTGCTTCAATTTCATTAGTTGTAATCTATTCAGATTCTCTGATTCTTCCTGATTCATTTTTGGAAGGTTGTATAAAAATTTGTTATGTCCTGATTTTTCAATTTGTTAGCATATAGTTGTTTGTAATATTTTCTTATAGTCCTTTGTATTTCTGTGGTGTTAATTGTTACTTCTCTTTCACTTCTGATTTTTTTGAGTCCTCTCTCTTCTTGATGAGTCTTATGAAAGGTTTGCCCATCTTGTTTATCTTTTCAAAAACCCAGCTCTTTGTTTCATCAGTCTTTTGTATTGTTTTTTTTTTTTTTTTTAAGACTATTTCATTTATTTTAGCCCTGATCTTAGTTATTTTCTTCCTTCTACTCACTTTGGGCTTTGTTTGTTGTTCTTTTTCTAATTCCTTTAGGTGTAAGGTTAGGTTGTTTATTTGAGATTTTTTTCTTCTTTCTTGAGATAGGCCTGTAATGCTGTGAATTTCCCTTTTAGGGCTGCTTTTGATGTGTCTCAGAGATTTGGGATTGTTGTGTTCGCATTTTTATTTGTTTCAAGGTATCTTTTGATTTCTTCCTTGATCTCACTTTGAACCCATTTATTGTTTAGTATCATGTTTCTTAGCTTCCATGTTTTTGTGTGTTTTTCAGGTTGTTTTTTTTTCTTGTGGTTGATTTCTAGTTTCATACCATTATGGTCAGAGAATATGCTTGATATGACTTCAATCTTCTTAAATTTATTGAGACTTGTCTTATATTTTAACATGTGATCGATCCTAGGAAACGTTCCATGTACACTTGAAAAGAATGTATATTCTGCTGCTTTGGGGTAAAATGCTTTTAAAATATCAATTAAATCCATATGATCTAGTGTGTCACCTAAGGCCACTGTTTCCTTGTTGATTTTTTGTCTGGAAAATCTATCCATTGATATAAATGGGGTGTTAACATACTCTATTATGACTATTACTGTCAATCTCTCTACTCATGTCCGTCAAGATTGCCTTTATATATTTAGGTGCTCCTATGCTGGGTGTTCCCTTTATCATTATGTAGTGTCCTTCTTTGTCTCTTACATAGCCTTTGTTTTAAAGTCTGTTTTGTGAAATATAAGTATTGCTACTCCAGATTTTTTTCCATTTCTATTTGTATGAAATATCCTTTTTCATCCCTGAAAAAGGAGTTTCTTTTAGTCAGAGAGGAACTTTTCTGCCATCTACTCGTATAATTTCTTCTGGGTGGCTATCAAAAATTTTGAGTTTATTGTAAAAATGTCTTAATTAAATTAGCTATTTCAAGTATGAAAACTGATAGAGTTAAGTTAGGTTAATGGAAGTTTACTTTTGGAAAGCTTTTTATTTGATAATTTAAAGTATATTATTTCATGTTTTTTCTAATAATTTTAATTATATAAAAATTTAAATGAAGTTTTTAAGCAAACCTCTTAGAGCTAGCTGTACCAAGCTCCCTCCAGCTTATTAGAATGTGCTCTTCAAAAAAGGAAAAAAGGGGGAAAAAAAAGAGAATTCATGGACATGCACAACAGTGTGGTGGTGTGGGAGGTGTATGTGTGCAAGAGGGCATAGAGGGGATAAATGATAATGGAAAATATAAAATAAAAAAAAGGATGTACTCTTCAAATATTACTATATTTTACATGCATTGATATGTAAAGGGTTAGAAATGTACTGCCTATTCCAGCTCATACTTTTAGACTCAGCTTTTAGACTCAGTTCCTTCAAATCTCCCTAGAATCTTTTCCTCTCATCTCTTCTACTTCCCCTACTTAAATGCTTCTTTTCTTTTCTTATATATGAGCGTTAAAGTGTTTTATATGAGGATTTTTTTTCTTTTTAAAAAATTTATTGGGGTGACATGGGTCAACATGAACATAGGTTTCGGGTGTGGGTTTCTATATTACAAGATCTTTGTATTGCACCAAAGTATATGAGCGTTAAACTGTCTGTTTTAAGTCTGAGAGTTCTATAAGTTCCTATTCTGATTTTTTTATTCTTGTGAGATATTTTCTAAATGCTTTCTGGAACTTTGATTCTTTCTGAACTTTGGATTTTTTTGAGTATTTTCAAAGTCTGATTTTCAAAACATTTTTTAAAGTTTCCTAATAATATAAGAGTTTTTAAAGAGTCAAATTCTTACTTTGTCATCTAGTTCTTTGCTATCTCTCCACCAGAAAAAAAATGTGAAGTTTCAAGGGCTCAGCCTAACTCAGCAAATTTTTTCCAGATATTAGTATATGACCTTGTCTATTTTTTATTTGTTTTTTGATAATTTTTAATTGAATTATTTTTGGGTGACATTGGTTAATCAAATTATATAGTTTTCAGGGGTACAGTTCTATAATATATCATCCGTATATTGTATTGTGTGTTCACCCCAAGTCAAGTTTCATTTCATCATCATTAATCCCCCCCCTTTACCTTCTTCTACCTCCCTCCACCTTTCTTTCCCTCTAGTAATTACCATACTGTTGTCTATTAGGTGTTTTGTGGGGGTTTTTCCCTAATCCCTTGACCTTTTTTACTTTCTCTATTTTTTAGATTGTATTCTACATACCACATTTTTCTTTTAGCCAGGAACCAAATTAATTCTTAGAGGCTAAGTAACTTTTAAGGTTAAGTAAACCAAGACATTTCCCTTCACATTTTTAAAAAATTGGTAAAAAAAATACTGGCATCTCTGATAGTCATTAAATACTATAATTTAGTGATGTATATCCATTGTATTCAGACTTCACAGGATTTTGTTTTTAGTGTCCAGTTATCTCCTAAGTAGTTACCTCCAACGTGCTGCTTGTTTTTTATTATTTTTTTATTGTAAAAATACAGGCAGAATTCACTGTGGTAAAACATTTAAAAAACTATACTTATTAAATGGTAATGCATTCAAATAGTATGAGATGATAGGCTATTAAAATCTCCTTCTCACCCCTGACCATCACCTACCCCACTTTCCTTCCGTAGGGATAGCTACAGTTGCTGATTTCTTTGTACTCTTTTACAGATATTCTGTACCTATACAATAAATTATATGTTTTTAATCTTGCCCTTTTACTTTTATACAGATGTAGAATACTTGAAAGAAACATTGTTCTGTACCTTGCTTTGTTCAATTAGCAATACAATTTGGAGATTGTTTCTATCAGTACATAAGAGTTCTTCAATCTCTTTTTAATAGCTATGTAATATTCCATAGTATAAATTTAGCATATTTAACTAGTTTCTCATTTGATGGTTTTTTAAAATTATTTCCAGTCTTTTGCTGTTACAAGCAAGATTGTAGCAAAAAAAAAAAAAAAAAATTCAATATATACATCTAACATGTATATGTACAATTAACATGGCCTTGTTATATGTTACTTCATGTATGTATTAATATCTACAGGATTAGTTTCTAGACGTGGAAGTGCTGGTAAAAAGCCATGGTTATTTATAATTTTGAAAGTAGAGATGTTTAAATGAATTGAAGCTATGGAATTTTATGTATTATTTACCCACCATGGAACTTCAGTTTATAATAAATGGAAATCTAAGAATTAAATTAATAATTGCTAAGATGTAAGTGAAATCCTTATAAAATTCTTTTTATTTTGCAGGTATACAAAAATAGGATATGCTGGAAATACAGAACCACAGTTTATCATCCCTTCCTGTAAGTGTTTCTTTTAAGCCACAAATTAACAGATTTAAAGATCTTTTTCTTAATTAAAGTAAAAGAAATAATCATTTCTGATACACAGTACTATTTAATCCTTTAAGTACTATGGTTTGCAAAGCTTAAGTGTGACCTCATTTCTGCACTTCTAATCATTCATTTCAGCTCTCTGTTTAGCTCCATTTACCAAATCTTCCAAATATCTCTTTAGAGACAAGGTGAAGGAATTAAACAAGCTTCTGCTTTAAGGATAATGCTATTAACACTATGTGCTTGTAAACTAACTGTTAAAGAAGTGCATCTCCATCACACACTTATGAAGACTGTCCTTTGGTTTTTGGATATGATTACTTTTTGCAGGGCCTTGTGCTTGTTGACATCCTGACCTAAGCTCATGTTTTAAAATAAGGACTGAATCTCATCTTTAGAGATGTTGACTTCAGCTGTTTTCTAATATCTTATAACCACCCAGTGTTGTTATTCTGTCCCTATTTTGTTTACTTTAATTGAACATCAACTTTCAGTAGTTTGTCTTTCAGTAGTTTTTTAAAAATACTCTCATACTTGGTTTTGTTAGAGCTTTTATTTGTTAGCATGAATTATGTATCTGGTCCTTGGCATACTTTAGTACTTTTGATTTTCAAGTGATTCATTTTTTTCATGCTATATAGTAACACCTGTGATTTACTTGTCCTAATGTTGAATTAAAACTAACTTATTAGATGACAGACCTTTTGAGCCTTTGCTTGGTGGTGCTAACTCCTAGACAGTTTAATTTTGGGAGTGTCAGTAGTTTTGCACAGTCGTACTTATGTGACTGAATATTTTTATGTATTCTTATCTACACTAATAAAAGAGAAAAATGGTAATTAGCGTACGACCGCTACCCTTCCCATTGGCTAATCAGCATATCCTTATGCAAATTAACTGTCAGCCAAGATGGCGGCCGGCAGCCAGGCAGCTGGAAGCGAACATGAGGCTTGCTTGCTCCCGTGACTGCAGACTCCAACTCCAACGTCCCCGCCTGACTTGCAGGCCTCTGAGCTGGCAGTTTGAAACTTTGTAACAAATATAGCCAGCTGGGATCTCAGAGCTGAAGTTATACATTGTTTCGATTACAGAACGGCAAACAAACCAGCAGTGGAAGCCTCAGAGCTAGTAGAGCCAGAGCTAAAGCTGGCCCAGAAGAAAAAAAAAAAGAAAAAAAGGAGTGGTTGGGAGCTCAGTCAAAACCGCCAGCCTGAAAGCAGCCCTCAGCCCCTCACCCAGACTGGCCAGGCACCCCAGTGGGGACCCCCACCCTGAAGGGTGTGTGACCAGCTGCAAACAGCCATCATCCCCTCATCCAGGCTGGCCAGGTACCCCAGTGGGGACCCCCACCCTGATCCAGGACACCCTTCAGGGCAAACCAGCTGGCCCCCAGGCCTCTATCCTATATAGTAAAAGGGTAATATGCCTCCCAGCACCGGGATCAGCGGAGCCGAGAGGCCTCCTGGCACCGGATCAGCGTGACAGGGTGCAGCGCCCAAACCCCCTGATCACCCTGCGGCTCTGTGTGTGACAGGGGGCGGGGCCACAACCTCCCTATCCGCCCTGCTCTGTGTGTGACAGGGTGTGGCATCCCAACCCCCTGATCGGCCCTGCTCTGTGTGTGACGGGGTGGTGCCCCAACCCCCCCCCCCTCCACGGGCCCTGCTCTGTCTGTGATGGGGTAGAGCCATAACCTCCCCATCGGCCCTGCCCTGAGTGTGACAGTGGTGGCGCCCCAACCCCCTGATCCGCCCTGCTCTGTGTGTGACAGGGGGCGGTGCCCTAAGTCCCCTATCGACGCTACTCTGTGCGTGACGGGGGAGCTCCCCAACCCCGATGGGCCCTGCTCTGTGCATGAGAGGGGGGAGCTCCCCAACCCCCTGATGGGCCCTGCTCTGTGCGTGACGGGGGGGGGGGAGGGGGGGAGGGGGCAGTGCCCCAACCCCCTGATTGGCCCTGCTCTGTGAGTGACAGGGGGCAGCGCCCCAACCCCCTGATTGGCCCTGCTCTGTGCGTGACAGGGGGTGGTGCCGCAACCTCCCCATTGACCCTGCCTTGAGTGTGATAGGGGGCGGTGCCCCAACCCCCCAATCAGCCCTACCCTGAGCGTGACTGAGGTTGGCATCACAACCTCC
Source organism: Myotis yumanensis (assembly GCF_028538775.1). Lineage (NCBI taxonomy): Eukaryota > Metazoa > Chordata > Mammalia > Chiroptera > Vespertilionidae > Myotis > Myotis yumanensis. The sequence goes on from NW_027223759.1 coordinate 79,622,227, forward strand.
CAATCCGCCCTGCTCTGTGCATGACAGGGGGCAGCGCCCCAGCTCCCCAATCAGCCCTGCTCTGAGCCCGACCAGGGGCTGCACCTAGGGATTGGGCCTGCCCTCTGCCACCCGGGAGCAGGCCTGAGCCAGCAGGTCGTTATCTCCCGAGGGGTCCCAGACTGCGAGAGGGCACAGGCCGGGCTGAGGGACCACCCTTCCCCCCCGAGTGCACAAATTTTTGTGCACCGGGCCTCTAGTTATGAAAATAAGAAAGAAATGGAAAAATAAACATTCAGAGAGTAATGAACGCAGTTGACATTTCAGAATTAGTGAAGTTGAGAACTAGGTGGAAATTATTAGGCTTGCCAAAGATTGCACATCTTTAGTCTCAGTAGGGTACTAATTGGACATGAATAGCTCATTGGTATACTTTTCTAGGAATTGATTTTGTAAGAAATTAGCTTACTACCTAAGTCTAATTCTTTAATACCTAGAAAGAATTTTAGGTGACACTGATGATATAGCTTATTCATGCGAGAATAGTGGCCTTAGTTTGGTGGTACCATTCTGTTGTCCTTGTGTACACTGAAGGACAGGTTTGCTTTTCTTTACTTTTCCTCACATTTATATATCAATTTACTGATTGTTTTTGATGACAAATACTGGCTCTATTGCTGACTTGTATAGAAGTACTTTTGTGGACTAGTACTTGACTTTAGTTTTACAGGGGTTGGCAAAAGTAGGTTTATAGTTGTATGTGAACACAACTTATTCTTTTATTATTTATTTGTATTACAACTGTAAACCAATTTTTGCCCACCCTGTATTTGAATTTAGTGCTGTTAGACCATTGTATATGTTTGTATTAGTTTCCTAAGGCTGCTGTAACAAAGTACCAAAAACTGGGTGGCTTAAAACAACAGAGACTTCAGTTCTGGAGGCCAGAAGTCCAAAACCAAGTTGCGAACAGGGCCATGATCTTGCTGATAGCTCTAGGGGAGAAACCTTGCCTTTTCTAGCTACTGGTGTTTGCTGATAATCTCGGACATTCCTTGGCTTGTATATACAATCACTTGGCTGTCTCCTCCCTGTGTATCTCCATGCTGTCTTTCTTCTGTGTCCAAATTTCCTCTTTTTATAAGGACACTAGTCATTGGAGTAGGGCCCACCCTACTGGCAAGACCCTACTTCCAGATAAGGTCACATTCTGAGGTTAGGGCTTCAACATATCTTTTTTTGCAGGACACAATTCAACCTATTTCTGGTTTTGCAATCTCTTAATTTGTAATATTTTATAAGGCATTATGTTGTGATTAAACAATTATTTTAGGAGATTACTGATATGTCACTTTCATCTTTACAAAATTTGGCTTTGCTTATGTTCTCAAGTGGCTATATGTAGTGTTTATTGGAGACCTTTAAAATCTTGATCTTTTGAACCTTAGGTTCTCATCACCATTGTACCCATTCTCTATTTCATCTCTCTGTCAAAATATTTTAGTTTTCATTGTCTTTATTTTTCCAGTGTACATTCAGTGTTATTTTGTGTTAGTTTCAGCTGTATAGCATAGTGGTTAGACAATCATATACTTTACAAAGTGTTCGCCGATATTTCCAGTTACCCACCTGGTAGTTTTCATTGTCTTTTGAGAAGTTGCAGCATGTTAAAAATTTATTTGCCTTCTGAAAGGAGGTTTTTGATTTTGGAGTTTTTTCACCCAACTAGTATTTTAATACTGCAGGTACAGAGTTTATAATCAGCAGATATAGTCATGCTAACTGATGAGCATAAGTATTTGATCTGGAAAGGCTTTAGATATGGTTCAAAGTTATTTTTATATATCTTTGTTTTCCAGGAAATTTATAGCAAATTATCTAGATGCCTATGTACATTATAAATGAACTAGAGGCCCGGTGCACAGATTTGTGCTCTGGTGGGGTCCCTTGGCCTGGCCTGTTTCCTCTTGTAATTTGGGACCCCTTGGAGGATGTTGGAGGCCCAGTGCATGGACTCGGCCTGATCCCCGCAGGCCAGGCGGAGGAACCCCACTGATGTACAAATCCATGCACTGGACCTCTAGTATGCATTATAAGATCTTTGGTTAATCTCTTCCCGCCCTCTTCCCCTCCCCCCGCTTCCCTCTGAGATTCATCAGTCTGTTCCATGTTTCCATGCCTTTGCATTGAGTGTCTGTCCCCTAGTGGACAGTGCGCATCATAGCTACTGGTCTAATGGTTGAACCGTCGCTTAGGCTTTTATATGTATAGATTGCTAGAGAAGGTTTCTAACATTTAGGAGTAGAATGTGGATTTAGAATTTCTTTCCTTCAGTATTTTTTGCCCACTTCATTAAGTATGTAACTGTTATTAAATGAAAGTATAACAGTTGAATGCCAGATTAACTTAAGTGTATGCATTTTTTATTATTTACATTATAGATATTACATATAGGTATTATGTATAGGTAATTATAATAAAAATGAAGGACTGCTTAACTTGGAGGATTTATAAACATAACTTAATTAAGAATTATGTAATAAGTTTTATGTATAGAACTGTATGCTGAATTTCTGAAGTTTTTTAAGGGGATTATTATGGGTTTTAGCTAAATGATTTGAAAAAAGCTTTTTCTTGTATGATTAGTTTAACAGAACCTTATGTCAGTGTTATATTGAAATTACTAATCTATTATAGTATAAATAGAATAGAAATATGAATGCTTTTATTTATTTTAACAATATATTTTTATTGATTTCAGAAAGGAAGGGGGAGAGAGAGAGAGAAACATCAATGATGAGGGAGAATCATTGATCAGCTGCCTCCTGCACGCCCCCCATTGGGGATCGAGCCCGCAACTTGGGTATGTGCCTTCATCCATGACCTCCTGGTTCATAGGTCCACATTCAACCACTGATCCATGTTGTCCGGGCGTAAAGAAAGCTTTAAAAAAAAAAATTCCCCTTGTAATTTTTGTGTTGTCATTTGTTAGTGTTTTTAAATTTTTTCTTTTTGATGTTGATTTGGCATATGTTGATTTGGTGGGATTATAAAATCAAAGTTGATCTTAACATAGTATTAAAAAATATAACTGAAACATTTCCAGAGCCATACTTCTTTTTTTGGCTTTTAACATTTGAAACCTTGTCTTTGGATTGAGATTTCATTGTGTTAAATGAATTTGGTCATTTTTTTTTTCTTTTACCTATGTGCTTTAGTTTGGCAATTTAAATATGCTAGATCATGTTTTGTTTAATAGCACTTTATAATGGAAGAAGTATTTTATAAATTTGTTTCACCTGAAAATAATAAAATTTTTGACATGTATAAATAACTTTTATTTTAAAGGTATTGCTATTAAGGAGTCAGCAAAAGTGGGTGATCAAGCTCAAAGGAGGGTGTTGAAAGGTGTTGATGACTTAGACTTCTTCATTGGTGATGAAGCAATAGAAAAACCTACATATGCAACAAAGGTATATTTTATGATTTGTAAATTAATAACATTTTTTAAAAAAATTTAGTTTATGATTGTGCCATTTAGAATTTCACTCTGTTATAGGCCTAGTAGCTTCAACCTCTTCACAATAGAAATTTCTCCTTCCCTGTGGCCCCTCCCAACCTAACGTTATTTAGTTTTTTTCCAAGTGGAAAATTTCAGCCTGCCCAAGTGAGCAGTATTTACTTTTCCATACCTACTAGACCTCAGAATCATCAATGTAATCGCCTTTCTCATTGCGACATTTAGAGACATTTCCCATAAGTATTCAAACCTATACCATTTCTCTCTTTTTTGAAGCTTATGTCACCTGGAAGTGCTGCTCTCTTTTCCCTTCTTTTTCCCTTTCTTATCCTGCCATTCTTCCCCTTCTTCCTTTTTATTGAGGTATAATTTGTATGTAGTTGTATGTAGTAAAATAGGTAAGTCTTAATTATATAGTTAAAAAAATTTTATGACTCCAATCGTAAAACTTCAGGATATAGAGTAAATCTAGTAACCTAGAAGCTTTTCTTGTGTCTATTCCCATAGTCATCACCCCTACCTATACCAAAGGTAAACACTATTCTGACATTTATTATCTTTTTTTTAAATATATATTTTATTGATTTTTTACAGAGAGGAAGGGAGAGGGATACAGAGTTAGAAACATCAATGAGAGAGAAGCATCGATCAGCTGCCTCCTGCACACTCCCTACTGGGGATGTGTCCGCAACCAAGGTACATGCCCTTGACCGGAATCGAACCTGGGACCCTTCAGTCCGCAGGCCGGCGCTCTATCCACTGAGCCAAACCGGTTAGGGCTTATTATCTTATTTTTGAACATTGACTTTGCCTCATTTGCAGATTTCCTCCTTTGTACCTCATTTCTTCTGTCCTCATAATTTATTAATGAACACTACCATATGTAAAAAATTTGGCTAAGTGCTGAGAATACAGTGATAAATAACAAAATGACTTTCCTGATAAGGCAGTTATAATGTGGTGGAAAGGAATACACTGAAGGAATAATTACAGGTGTTAGGGTGTTACAAAAAGGAAAGTATAGAATAACTCTGGGGATGTATATCAGGAATAGCTAACCTATTTTGTGGACTCAGAAAAATCTTTAGGGAGTAAATCTTTAAGCTGAGGCTTGAATAATAAATAGGTGTTGGATGAATTGTGTAGGCAAGGTTATATATACTAGGCAGAGATTCCAATATTCAGGAAGGCTTTAAAGTATGAGGGAGCCTGAAACTGAACAACCAGTGTGCCTAAAGCATAGAGGATGTGGGAAGAAGTGAGGAGGCTGAAAAGTAGGCCAGGATAAGATTGTTGAAAGTATTGTTTGGCCATGTTAAAGAATTTAACTCTGTCCTTTGGGTAACATTAATGGTTTAAGTAGTGATTAAAAGCACAACTATTGAAGTATATTGGCTTGGCTGGAATTCTGGCTGTGCAACTTACTTTTTTTTTCTTCTTCAGAGAGGAAGGGAGAGGCATAGAGAGATAGAAATATCAATGATGAGAATCATGGATTGGCTGCCTCCTGCATGCCCCCTACTGGGGATCGAGCCTGCAACTCGGGCATGTGCCCTTGACTGGAATCAAACCTGGGACCCTTTAGCCTACAAGCTGATGCTCTATCCACTGAACCAAACCAGCTAGAGCTGGCTGTGCAACTTTCTAGCTTTGTGATATTCAGTAACTTAACCTTTCTGAGTTTTTGTTTCTTTATCTGTTAAGTGGAGATAGTACAGGATTGTTGGGAGATTTAATGAGATGATGCATATAAAACAATTGTTATGGTGCTTTGTACATCATGAATACTCATATATATTGGCTGTTTTTATTTATTTAAAATATATATTTTATTGATTTTTTACAGAGAGGAAGGGAAAGGGATAGAGAGTTAGAAACATCGATGGATGAGAGAGAAACATTGATTAGCTGCCTCCTGCTCACCCCCTACTGGGGATGTGCCCGCAAGCAAGGTACATGCCCTTGACCGGAATCGAACCTGGTACCCTTCATTCCGCAGACTGACGCTCTATCTACTGAGCCAAACCAGTTAGGGCATTGGCTGTTTTTATTATTTGGAAACACAGCATCATTCTAGGAAAACCAGACCATTGTAATAACTAAGGCAAGGAATATTAGTGACTTGTACTACACTTACGGCAGTAGGCATAGAGAGAAACAGAAATTGTGTGTGCACACAAACATTTAACTTTCATCATAGGGACTTTCAGTCAGGATGGCAAGCATAGGTAAATCTAGTACTCGCTTCCTTCCACAACCCAATCAAAATTACAACTAAACCATAGGACAACCACTATTTAGAATCACCTGAAATATGGCTGAATGGAAGTCTTACAAGTAGGGAGTTAAAGAAGAAGCCACATTTGAGACTGGTAAGAGGGGTGGAGATGCTGAATGTGCTGGTCCCATACTCACATGTGGCGGATATAAATCAGAAGGGATATCTCGGCTGCAGAGATCCCCCTTTAGTAGTGAGGGGTCCCAGCCCCACATCAGGCCCCTTGGCCCAGGGTTCCAATGTCAAAAAGAAGTCCCATAACTTTTGGCTGTAAAAACCAGTGGGATTGAGGCTGAGGGAGATGGTAGACTGCTGGAGTCCCAGGCAGTTTCTTTTAACACATTAAGCTCCATGTCAGTCACTGGTGACTGACACTATACTTTCTGTCCGGACCGGTCAGTCACTGGTGCTGCCAGCATGTCGGTGAAATTGGATATCGCGGGCTAAATGGAAAGGAAGACAAAACAGGCTTGGCGCTTAACATATTAAAGGGCTCACACACGGACTTATTCGGACTCACTCCCTCTGAGCTCTATCACTGCGCAACAGTGTGAAAAAAGGCATCAGAGACATAGGAGAAGGAACTGAAATGTCTAGCATCAGGGCGAGAGCTGGGGAGGCAGCTTTCTTCCAGACAGAAGTGCTGGCAGAGACCATTGTTGGTTTGATGAGCTCTCTACCTCCACAGAGCCAGCATGTCTGAGTCTCCATCAGCTTGGCTAACACTGTCCACCCTCCCCACCTTGTGATCCCTTGAGGCCCCACCTCACCCCATTTCAGGAGTACCCATGATGTTTACAGTGGCTTTTCCATATGAATGACCTATCTTGGCTCATGTTTTAATTTTCCTAAAAATATCTCAAACAAGCAGTAACCTGGACTCTGCATACCCCATACCTTTCACTAAGTGGCCCCAGGCCTGGCAGTAGCAGCAGCTAGCCTTGATTTGTAGCTTGGCCTCTCCTGAGCCAACACAAGTAGCAGACATTTGCAGATTGCTTTGTAGCTCATGCCAGATGGCTCTGGGCAGTAACAGGCAATTGCTGATCTTGGCCTGCACCTCCCTGGAGGCCTGAGAGTCTGTGCATCCAGAGGACAGCTTCTGACCACGTTGAAGCATCACCACACAAACAGCTCCACAAGTGACACACTAAAGGGACAAATTCAGTGGGCACCAGAGCCCTGCTGAAGTAAGTTCTGCTCTGTGGGGTGGGTCCCTGCACAGCTGATCCTCCATGGTGGTCAGAGGTCAGTGGTCTGTGGTCACAGCCAGTCCTTGCAGCTGATGGGCCTGGGGATAAATTATTCCTATTGATGTTCCAACAGCAGTCAAAGTACACAGTCCACACCCCGATTGCCCATTTTGGGTTATCAGAGAGGCTATGTCACTAGGCCCTACAGAACACCTACTATATTAGGCTACTCTACTATCCTGGTAGATGTAGCAGCTCTACATAATGCGTAGAAACAAATAGAGGAAGTTTGCCAAAATGAGGAGACAAAGAAACATGTCCCAAATGAAAGAACAGAACTCAACTCCAGAAAGAGAACTAAATGTATTGTAGATAAGCAATCTACTAGATCAGTGGTTCTCAACCATCCTAATGCCGCAACCCTTGAATACAATTCCTCATGTTGTGGTGACCCCCAACCATAAAATTATTTTCATTGTTACTTCATAACTGTAATTTTGCTACTGTTAGGAATCGTAATGTAAATATCTGATATGCAGGATGTATTTTCATTGTTACAAATTAAACATAATTAAAGCATGGTGATTAATCACAAAAACAATATGTAATTATATATGTGTTTTCCGATGGTCTTAGGCGACCCCTGTGAAACGGTCGTTCGACCCCCAAAGGGGTCGCCACCCACAGGTTGAGAACCGCTGTACTAGATGAAGAGTTCCAAACACTGCTTATAAGAATGCTCAGTGAACTTAGTGAGAACCTTACAGCATGAAAAAGGATCATTCAGATGTGAAGGATACATTACCTGAAATGAAGAATAATTTACAGGGATTCAACAGTAGAGTAGAGGATGCCAAGATAAAATCAGCAATATGGAATATGAGGAAGCAAAAAACACCAACTAGAAGAACAAAAAGAAAGAAGAATTAAAAAATATGAAGATAGTGTAAGGGGCCTCTAGGACAACTTCAAGCATACCAACATTCATATCATAGGGATGCCGGAAGGAGACAAGAAGGAGCAAGATTTTAAAAACCTATTTGAGAAAATAATGACAAAAAACTTACCTTACCTGGGGAAAGAAATAGACATATAAGTCCAGGAAGCACAGAGAGTCTCAAACTAGGTGAACTCAAAGAGGCCCACACCAAAACACATCATTAAAATGCCAAAGGTTAAAGACAAAGAGAGAATCTTAAAAGCAGCAAGAAAAAAGCAGTTAGTTACCTACAAGAGAGCTCCCATAAGACTGTCAGCTGATTTCACAACAACAACTTTGCAGGCCAGAAGGGGCTGGCAAGAAATATTCAAAGTGAAGAGCAAGGACCTACAGACCAAGATTATTCTACCCAGCAAAGCTGTCATTTAGGATGGAAGGACATAAAGAGCTGCCTAGACAAGAAAATGCTAAAGGAATTCATTATCACCAAACCAGTAATACAAGAAATGTTAAAGGGTTTTCTTTTTAAGGAAAAAAAAAAGAAGATAAAAATATGAACAATAAAATGGCAATAAGTACATATCTATCAATAATTGAGTTAACAAGCAGAACAGAAACAGCCTCACAGATATAGAGAACATTTTGATTGTTGCCAGAAGGGTGGGGGGTTGGGAGAATGGGTGAAAAAGGTGAAAGGATTAAGAAGTATAACTTGGTTGTTACAGAATAGTCATGGGGATGTAAAGTGCAGCATAGAGAATATAGTCAGTAATCTATAATAATAAAAGTGTAATATGCCAATTAGACCAGACGTCCACCGGATGACCTGGATGAAGCTGGGGCTGCAAGGAAAGCCCTGTTGCCGGGTGCCTGCTGGTGGCCTGAGGGAAGCCCAGGTCCCAGGTGCCAGAGGGAAGCTGGTGCCAGCAGCCGGAGGAAGGAAGGCCTACTCTTAAACAAACTTCGTGCATCGGGCCTCTAGTATTCTAATAACTATATATGATATCATATGGGTGTGAGATTTATCCAGATGATCTCTTAGTAAGTTACGGAATATCTAATTGCTGGGGTGCACATATGAAACTAATATAATAATGTATGTCAAATGTAATTGAAACAAAAATGATTTGAAAATGGGGAAAAATAAACCTTTGTCATGGGAAACTTTATATATAAAAATAGAGGAAAGAATATCATGAACCTCCAGGTATCCATCTCAGAGCTATGCAAGTTATCAACCTTAGACCACCCTTGTTTTATCAAATCTACCTCTTAACCCCAGATTATTTCAAAGTAAATTCCAAATATTGTTTTACCTAGAAATACTTATCTTTTAAAGATAAGGACTTTAAAAATATATCTTAAGTATATTACCCCTGAATACAGTGCAGTTTCTTAATATCTAAAATCTAATCAGTGCTCAGATTTCTCCGATTATTAATCTGTTTAAATCAAGATTCAGACATTGTGTACTCATTGGATTTGGTTGATAACTCTATTCAGTCTTTTTATAGGTTCTCTGTATGTATGTTTCTTCTTGCCTTTTAAAATTTCAATCTTTACTTGATATACTTATTGATTTTTTAAAGGGGAGGAAGGAAGGAGGTAGAGAAAGAGGGAGGGGGGCGGGGAGAGATCAGTGCAAGAGAGAACATCGATTGGTTGCCTTCCATACATGCCTTCACCAGGTATTGGTCCCGAAATCTAGGCAAGTGCTTTTTTAAAAAAAATATATATATATATATATTTTATTGATTTTTTTACAGAGAGGAAGGGAGAGGGATACAGAGTTAGAAACATTGATGAGAGAGAAACATCAATCAGCTGCCTCCTGCACATCCCCCACTGGGGATGTGCCTGCAACCAAGGTACATGCCCTTGACCGGAATCGAACCCGGGACCTTTCAGTCCGCAGGCCGACACTCTATCCACTGAGCCAAACTGGTTATGGCTAGGCAAGTGCTTTGACCAGTAATTGAACCCACAAACTTTCGGTATATGGGACGTTGCTCCAACCAACTGAGCCACACTGGCCAAGGCTATCTCTTTTGGCCTTTATTTATATAAAATTTTTGGTTGTCTTGTTAAATGACCCATATTCTGGATTCTGATGATTGCATCCTTGTGTCATTTAATGTGATCCTCTGCTTTCTATATTTATTTTGGTGGGGAGGGGCTGTTGTAAAATGGTAGTTAAATCTACAAGTTTGGTTAAATTTTTGTAAAAATAGTGTGGTTTTTTTTGCCAAGAATAAAAAACTGGATATTTAAGGAGTAACAGGGAATGGTTAACAAGATATTGGTGGCATTACTTTGTACATAGTAATTGAGGATAATTCTCAGTTCTTGGAAAGTTTCCTTGCTTCTCCTTATTTCTTGAGATTGAGAACATTTAAGGAGAAATACTTTTGGCTGGGTTGTGATGTAGGGAGGAGAAGATTAGTTTTTAACAAGTAGTGTTTTAGGTATCTGGAAGACATCTGATACATTGTTAGACAAATATTTGGCTTTGGGAACTCAGAAAAAAGACAAATATTTGGAAGGTATCAGTTACCTTTGGAAGGGCTGAAATTACCTAGGGGAGTATGTATCAGGGAAGAGCCTAGGACACAGCCTGATTAGTGCTCTATTTAGTTTTGGATAGGAGAGGAAATCGTTGCAAAGGAGACTGAGAAAGCATGGTTAGAGGACGGGGTAAATAGGAAAGTGATAGACAGCATGGAATGTTTCTAAGATATCAAGTCACTGGAGCCCATATATTAATTAGTTTTTTTAGCTACAAGGATGTCATTTGTCACCTTAATAAAAACCATTTTAGGAGTAATAAATACCATTTTAGTGGCTGGATTACAGTAGGATGGATTGTGAATGGTAGGCCAGAAAAAAATGTCAATATTCATTCAGGTTTGGCTGTGATTGGGAGAGAGATCAAGAGACATGTGAGTTTAAGGTAGAAGAGGTGTTTAAATGCTATTGTGAAAGTGCCATTAGAAAAAAGAGATTAAAATAACATAATTAAGTCGGAAGGATGAGGTCCAGAGCACAGGTGATCTAATTTATATGTGGAAGATTCTCTTATATTACTAAAAAGGGAAAGAGAAAAAGAATGTATGGAGTCAGTTTTATAGATTTGATGAAGGGATTCCTGACTGTTGGTGTCTGCTGTTTCTGTGAAATACATGGCGATATCATCTCTGCTTTCCAGGAAATAAATAGTGGGAGGTGAAATCTGAATAATGGGGACATTTAAAATCATCATTGTGGAGAGTAAAGATGAATAGAGTAGAGAAACAAATGCTTGCCTGGCAAGTTAGGTCCATTTGAGAATAGCAATTATGAATGCTTAGTTTTATCAACCCAGTTACACATGTTTCTTCAATACAACCAGCATTCTGTGTATGGGCAAGTTTAGGGTAGGATCATGCTGAGTTGGGCTTTGGTAGATGGAATGACAAAAGGAAATATGAATAGTCAAAGTGATGTGGTGAAAATCTAAGAGTGTGTGTGTTGGGGCAGGTTGGCGTGGTGGTAGCTAGGGAATAATTATAATAGCCAGTGGCCTGCTAGTCTAATTGTGTATGTCTGTGGGTTGGGGAGGGAAGGAGGATAGCTAGGGAGTAGTTACAATAGCCAGTGGCCTGCTATTCTAATTGTGATAGAGGTATAGCAAATTGCTGGAGGATGAACAGTTATGGTCAGAGTGGGGCGTTCTTGCATTTCTGGTACTTAGAGATGCTGAGGATACTAAGATTTAAACTAGCCAAATGGGGAAAAGAAATCTTTGAAGGTGTTGAAGTCAGTGAGCTCAGAGACCATAGTTCCTCAGATTCTTTTCCCTTAAACACGTTTTCATGTCTCCCAAATGCTGCAAGCAAACCTAAAAAACAAAAACTTTCTCAGTCTTTCTTTGTACCTTCTTTCCTCAGCCTTTTAGCTATTATTTTCCTTTTGAAACCAAATTTCTTATTTAGTCTCTACTTATTTGATAAACTATTAAATTGATTGTGTGTAACAGTCTTGATTTGTCTTTTCTGTTTCTAACTTAGACTATTCTTTATTTATTACTGTTTTATTTTCGCTATTGTTGCTGGTTCTTTCTCCATTGCCCACTACTCAAATGTTTTTATTTCCCAGGTACTGTCCCTGATTCTCTTTTATTTCTTTATTAAATACTTTGTGTAGGTGATCTCATCCACTCCTCTGTCTGCAGCTACAACCTAAAATCCCTACTTCCAATTCCTTGGCCACATTTTCAACTACCTACTGTCAACTACCTACTGCCTGGCTCTCAAATGTAATCTACCAAAACAAAACTTAATATATATATACTCTACCCTTGCTTAGTTCAAGAAAAAATAAAACACAACTTTTGTGTCTGGATTAATAGGTTCTTTCCAGTCTGACTTCAAAGCTAAAAATATTGATATCTTTGTGTTTCTTCTCATTCTTATTGATAGAAATCTTAAATCTGGCCTAATATCATTGACTAGAGGCCTGGTGCATGAAAATTCATGCACTGGAGGTGGGGTCCCTCAGCCAGGCCTGCCCCCTCGGGGGTGGCAAGCGACCTGGAGATCAGGAGAAGGCAACGCCCCATCACACCTCTGCTGCTGCCACTGCCGGCAGCGCAAGCCTCGGCTGGCCCTGGTTACCTGAGCCTCTGGTGGCCCTGGGTGGCTGGGCAGCCGCCATCCAAGTCTTGCCTGCGCCTCAGGCCAGCCCTGGGCGGCTGAGGGGACTGGGGGACTCTGGAGGCAGGTGCCCCAGTGGGGCTGAGGGGACTGAGCGCCATCATCTTTGAGAGCGTGGCAGTCAATTAGCATATTCCCTCCTTATTAGATAGGATACCACAGTTGGGGCTTTTATTTTCCCTTGCTTAGTTGTCTTAAAATTTTTTTCAGCTTTCTCAGTGCTGCTATAATAATCTTCCTAAAAATCAAAGCTGTTCTTGTCACTCCCCTGATTAAAATTTTCTGCCAGTGCCCTATTTCTTACAGAATAAAATCTAAATACAAGGAAAATACAGTTTTTGAGAATCTGGTCCCTTTATCTAGAACTGATCTGTCTCTCTACACCCCTCCCCCCAATCCTTTTGTCACACATATTTCTCATTGTTAAATGCAGTGTTTGTCTTTTTACATATTTTTTCTTTCTATTCTATATCTACATGTTCTTCCCTCTTCTTCCTCCCAAGAAAATAAAATCAACAAGGTTGCTCCTTTAAGACCCACCTTAGATATGACCTTATCAATCATATAGAAGTATTTCTATTTTTCCTAAGGAGCCTAGCTCCTCATCTAGTCCTAGGTACTTTATTTCTTTAAAAACTTACAATAGATTTGTATCTATCTCTTTCACTAGCTTGAGGGGGGCAGGTGGTTCATGTCCTTAGCATTTGTGCCAATGGTTCACAGTTGCTACACAATAAAATAACAGACTATTTAAATATGTAAACTTCAGTAATGTTATAAAATGAATGATGTAGTACATGTTTTTCCTTACTTAAAGCAAGGAAATTCATAATATAATGCCTTAAAAAGTATGGAGAAGTCTAGGGTGAGATGTGGATATTGGGGATTAACTGATAATAGGTTTAATGACTGAGTAAATGACTATAGGAAGTTTATTTGTTCTTTCAGTGTAAGGTATTGAGTACTATGTGCATGGAGCTGTATATTTTGTTTGTTTCTTTTTCTGTTATATATATTTTAAAAATTTTTGCATAAATTTTAATTTGCTTGTTTAAGGAATTCTTTATATATTTGGAATACTAATCTTTTGTTAGTTATATGTGTTGTGGAACTGTATTTTATTGCAGAGATTCACAAATTTTCTCAATGCCTTTAGTGTCTCAGTAAGATTGTTTAGAGTGACATCTAGACCAAAAGAAATATCTAACAGCTTGCTTATTAAGCAGCTAGGTCTAAGGAACTAAATAAACTTTTGAAAAAATAAGACACTTATTTGAAAGGAAAATATTTAATTGTTAAATGATTACAATTTTATAAGAATGCATGTGCCTGTTAGGTATTTCACAACTTCTCACACCTGGAATCAGATTGCACATCTCCTCCTGCATTTCTTATTTTACATTAGTTTTTGGGGGAGGTACTAGTTTTTATTATAGCAAATACTGGCAACTCAGCTTCTCAAAGAAGTGATGTTATTGAAAATAATATATATAGTATTTCCTAATGTTGAAACTGAATTTCTCTGCTAGTAAGATACGCAGTGTCAGACTGATTTTGAGTGTCACTGTATTTTCCTGAAAAATTTAAAGTAATTGGTGTTGTCTTTGTCAATTTGCTGTAGTACCCTGGGGCTCAGTTTTGAAAGCATGTTTCTTTACAAATACATACAGTTTTTCTTTTAATTTTACATGCTTGATTTATTATTGCTATATACTTACCAACTGTGTTTTATATATTAGGCGCATAGCAAATATTTGTGAAAGAGCTAATAAATTAAATGTTAAGGAAATTGTAGTAAACTATAATTTTCATAGGCTTAATTTTAAATTTTTCGCTTATTACAAAATTTTCAGAAATCCAGACAGACTAGTACAGTGATGGCGAACCTTTTGAGCTCGGCGTCAGCATTTTGAAAAACCCTACCTTAACTCTGGTGCCGTGTCACATATAGAAATTTTTTGATATTTGCAACCATAGTAAAACAAAGATTTATATTTTTGTTATTTATTTTATATATTTAAATCCCATTTAACAGAAAAATCAACCAAAAAAATGTGTTCACGTGTCACCTCTGACACACGTGTCATAGGTTCGCCATCACTGGACTAGTACAATGATCTTCCATCTAGATTTACAATTTTTAACATTTTTACGTTATGTTTTACATTATAATTTTAACATGTTTGCATTATGTTTTCAGTTGAATCACCAGAAAATATATTGTAGAGATAATTTAACTTATTTCTAAATAGTTATGTATGAATCTCTAAAGAATGATCTACAGCCCTAACCGGTTTGGCTCAGTGGATAGAGCATCGGCCTGCGGACTGGAGGGTCCCAGGTTTGATTCCGGTCAAGGGCATGTACCTTGGTTGCGGGCACATCAATGTTTCTCTCTCATCGATGTTTCTAACTTTCTATCCCTTTCCCATCCTCTCTGTAAAAAACTCAATAAAATATATTTTTTAAAAAAAGCATTATCTACAGTTTGATTATCACACCGAAGAAATGCTGTCCTTTTCTAATATTCACTAATGGTCTAGTATTCTCTGGGTTTTTAAATTTTGGTAGTTTATTTTGATGTTAATAATATTTGTATTTTATTTTTTTGTTTTAATAGTGGCCAATTCGCCATGGTATAGTTGAAGATTGGGATTTGATGGAAAAGTTTATGGAACAAGTGATCTTTAAATATTTAAGGGCAGAACCTGAAGACCATTATTTTCTTTTGGTAAGTACAAATTGTGATTTCACTGAGGAAAGTTTTGAAGAAACTCAATGAGAATATTTTCATTACATCTGTATTCACGAGGGCATGCTTTATTTTTTATTAAATTGTCATATGTCTGACTCTAAAAAGCTCTTTTGTCTTTAAGATTATTCTGTTCTGGAATTCAAATAGAGTAGTAATATATTGAAACAACAAAGTTTAGGCACTTAAGAAATTCTTTTGATAATATGTAATCTTTTTGATAGAAATAGTAAGGTTCAGAAAAAGTTGGAAATATGGCGCTTCCCTTTTTAATTGTAGTCTGATTATTATTTCATTTGTAATTTTTGGCAACAAAAATACAATATAACTTAATTTTAAACTTTCTTCTTTTTACCAAAATAGTTGCATGTTCATATCTATCTTTAAAAAATTAAATGGTATAAGATCGAAAATAAAAAAACAGCACTCTTCTTCCTCACGTCTCCCAACCCTTGATTCATATTCCCCAGAGATTAACATTTAAAAATTCATCCATGTTGTTGAGGATACCAATAACTTGTTGCTTTTTCTGGGTTGCATTCCATTAGATGAATATGCCTTACTATGTATTTTCTGTTGATGATCACCTGGGCTGTTGCCAGTTTTTTACTATTAACAATATTTTGGCTACTGAGAACATTCCTATACAGATCTTTTTGGGGACATATGTTTTCATTTCTCTTGTATAAATACTTTGGTACAGTATTGCTGTAGGTAGGTGCATAATAGGTTTTTTATGAAACTTTCAGAACTTTTTCAGAACCTTTTATATAAGATGTGAGTAAGTTGGTTGCTCTACAATCTGCCCAATATTTGGTGTGTTAGTCTTTTTAGTTTTAGCCCTTTTAGTGGGTGTGTAAGCTTTCTCATTTTGGTTTTAATTTGCATTTTCCTGATGACTAATGACATTGAGCACTTTTTCATGTACTTACTAGCTATTTGTATGTTTTCTTTATGAAGTTTCTGATTATATTTTATGTAGAACTTCTGTTTGTTTTGGAGTTTATAGTTTAACTGCTTTGGTTTTTTAGTTTGCTTAATTTTGTATGTATTGCTAAATATCTTCATATTGTTGAACCTAGTTCCAAACTCTCTTAACATCAGGCAGTTTGCTTATTAAAAGTTTTACATATGAAAAACTCTATTCCTGCTTAGTTTTTTTAGACTTTATTTATAAGGCCTTTTAAAATTGAAAAAATACATTTAATTTGTAATGAATTCAAGTTTTATCATTCTTTTTTTTTTTGTAATATTTGCTCTGTAAATGTAAGGTATCCATGGCTTTCCTCAAGGTAAAAAAGATAATTCTTTTGTGTTAAGTTTAAAAGTTTTGCCTTTTAACTTTACGTATTTGAGATAACAAAAAGGATTGGATTGTCATATCAGACTCATAAGAATCAGTTTTACCCAGTTTTCAACTTTAATAATTTAAATGAATTAAATAATCATGAGACATAAGCAAAAAATGAAATCTGGGATTGCCAGTGCTGTTCCCTAGGTCCTTTTTGCCTTAGACTTAACCCAGACACACGTTTCTAAGTGATGTATACAGCCACATAACTTAAACTGAAGAGAACTATGTAAATATCTCCATTTTATAGTCGCTTAACAGTTATGTAACTTTCATAACATTTTTTTCAGGAAGCTGTGCCATAAATTTGTAGAATCTTGATTTATCTAGCTATATAAAACCCTAATATGCAAATTCACCAAACGGCAGAACAACTGGCGGAATGACCAGTTGCTATGATGCGCACTGACCACCTAGGGGCAGATGCTTAACGCAGGAGCTGCCTGCAGGCCCCAACCTATGGTGGCAGCGAGAGGTGGGGACAGCGAGCAGGTGGTTCCAGGCCAGCCAAGGCAGGTGCGAGCAGGGTCAGCCCAATCACCCTGCGGATTGGCCCTGATCGCTAGCCAGGCCTAGGGACCCTACCCGTTCATGAATTTCGTGCACTGGGCCTCTAGTTTACTATAATTGTAGCCAGATCAGGTACATTCGGCTATAAATAATGCATAGATGATTCTTCCACTAGCAAATACCACTGGAGGTTTTTCATTACGATGTTTACAAGGTGATTTGACTGGGTCTCCTTCTTCCTCCTTCCTTCCTTCCCTTTCTCAATGTTTAATTCTTACAAGTGGTGTGAGAGGAATTCAGTTTCCTTTTTTTTACATAACCACATTTTTGCATATGTTTAGATCTGTTTGAATTCTCTATTTTTTCTTTGACTGTGTCTCTCTTTACCTCTAAGTTTTAATGACTTTTAAATACAGTGTTTGAAATAAATTATTTCTCATTTAAAATTGTCTATTAAGTTATCAAAATAATCTAATATTGTCTATTTAAAATGTTATTCAATTTAATAGACTGAACCTCCTCTGAATACTCCAGAAAACAGGGAATATACTGCTGAAATAATGTTTGAGTCCTTCAATGTTCCAGGCTTGTACATTGCTGTGCAGGTAAGCAAGTTCATAAGTTAAGAGACTCTGGATTCTTAAGTTTTAATCTGGTTTAATTCTCTATCTATCTATCTATCTATCTATGTATTATAACCTCAAAGCATATCATAGTTTCTCTCTTCAGTTGATAATTTAGAAATCATATTATAGGAAATTGAGTTTTAGTCAGTAGAAAAGAAGTGTTAAAGTATATTAATGGTTTTTTGGTTAACTCAAATCCTTTTATAGGACAGAAAAAAGGGAACTAAGGTTCATTGAGTGTTTCTGCCATGTCAAGAACTTCATATCTATAATAATAGTGTAATATGCTAATTAGACTGGACGTCTTCCAGACGTCATTCCGGACGTCCTTCCTGACGAAGCCGGGGCCGGAGGGAAGCAGCTCGGTCCCAGGTGTGGGAGGGAAGTGGGTGCCAGCAGCCAGGGGAAGGAAGACCTACTCTTGCACGAATTTTCGTGCATTGGATCTCTAATATATATATCCATTTATCCTTAGAACATTCGTTGTGTTCTTTTTACAGTCTGTTTTGACTGATTTATTGCGAGGTGTATTTGACCACCTTCTCCTTTGTGCCTCTCTGTATCCTATATATCATAAATTCCTGCAATACTTTATTGTACTTAATTTGTATGTATATCTATATGGTGCAGCTTCTGTCCCAGCCCTCAGGATCAGAACTTACCTCTTATTTTTTAACCCTATAGTAAGTGTGATAACCTGGTATATCACAGATGTTTAATAAGTATATAAACTATTCTATAGTTCTGGTGGCACACAATGTTTGTAGTGTGATCCTGTGTTATAATTGGCGGTCAGCCTAGACATCTTTCTAGGTCCATTTTTCAGCTGTTTATATTGCAAGTAGATTTTAAAAAGCCAGTTTTGTTCTGTTTTTAATTATTACTCATATATCTTTTTTAAAAATATATTTTATTGATTTTTTACAGAGAGGAAGGGAGAGAGATAGAGTTAGAAACATCGATCAGCCCCCTCCTGCACATCTCCTACTGGGGATGTGCCCGCAACCCAGGTACATGCCCTTGACTGGAATCGAACCTGGGACCTTTCAGTCCGCAGGCTGACGCTCTATCCACTGAGCCAAACCGGTTTCGGCATATTAGTCATATATCTTATTTGAGGCTTGGATTGTATGAAATACAGATTTTAAAAAATGAACTAGCTGTGTTAATTTCTTAATTTGTAAACTCCTTTTTTAAAGAATTGTACTTTATTGCCTGTGCCACAATTTTTCACAGAAAAATGTTACCTCATCAACTTTGTTTTATAATTATATCATAGGATTTGGAAGTATGCAAGGGCTTTTCTGTGATAAGTTGTTACATATCCCTAGATGCATATTGCACTTAGAAAATTTGGAGATAATCTTATAAGAGTGATACTTGTATTGAATAATTCTGGTGATTGGGTGGTTGGTGGTGCGCTTCTCTTGCTTTGTTGTTTGTAACAGGCTATCCCACATAAACATAGTTTAAGTCTTGACAATCTTATACTATACAATTTCATGTTAGTCTTCCACGTTTTTTTTGGCTTTAGGAGAAAAAAGGCTCTCACTGAAATATGGAAAATTTATAAATATGTCCCTGAAAGCAAATATAAACTTGTAAGTTTGTCTTAATAAAATGTAGGATGTGAATAATTTGATTGCATAGTGTAAATTAATTTTGTATATTTTCTTTCCAGGCATACTACATTTAAAATTGAATAAAATACTCCAGTAAAATATATGTAATTTTAACTCTCTGTCTTTGTCTCTTTTTTGCCTGTCTTATTTCTTTTTATTCAAGGCCGTTCTTGCCTTAGCTGCATCCTGGACCTCAAGACAAGTGGGGGAACGGACATTGACTGGTACGGTAATAGACAGTGGAGATGGTGTCACACATGTCATTCCTGTGGTAAGAATATTTTAAAATTACTGAATAGGACATCAAATTACACATCTGGCAAGTTAAATTATATGAATTAATACCACTTTTTAAAACTTTAAATATTATACTTAAAAAATTAGCTGTGATTTGGCCATTTGTTCAGCTATAGTTGTATTTTGCTCAAATTGTTAAAATTTTATAAACAAATTCTAAAATGTTTCTTTTGCTATAGGTTTGTACTACTATTAGGAAACAACTAAAAATTTATTAGCAATAGTTTCTAATTTATAATTGGGAAATGATGAATTGGAGTATATGGAATGAAAAAATATATCTTTCTTTTCTTAAACTTGGAATTCTTTTCTCCAGTTTGATGTGTCTTTGTGTATATTAGCCAGTTGATAGTCTCTCTCATCCTTAATTAACACATTTCAGACTGCTATAATTTCAGGTTTGTTCCTTTGAATGTAACGTTTCTTGTCTGGCTGCTGTCAAGTTATCTTTTTACATATTCTAGGTTCACTAGATTTCAGCTATTTGTGATGTATCTAAATATGGTTTTCTTCATTTCTTCTCATTGAGCTGCTTGGACCTATGGATTTGTAGTTTTTATGATATCTGAGAAGTTTTTGTCCACTATTTCTTCACATATCTTTTCTTTTCCTCCTTTACCTCCTGATCTTTAGAAACTCCATGTATATTAGACTGTTTAAAGTTGTCTCATAGTTAACTGACACTCTATTTTTTTCTAACCTTTTTTTTCTATACCCTTTTGGAGAGTTTCTATTTCTGTCTTCATGATCATGATTTTTATTCATTGTCTAATGTGCTGTAATTACATTTATTGTATTTTTAAGTTCAGGTATTTTTGTTCTTAGAAGTTCTGTTTGGGTCTTTTTATAGCTTCTGTTTCTCTGTTCCTCATGTTTCAATTGATCTTCTTGATCAGGATCAGATGGAGTATATTAGCTGTTTTAATGTCCTTGTCTACTAATTCTATATCTTTGACATTTCTGCTTCTTTCTCTATTGATTTGTTTTCTTCCTGATCAGGGGTTGTCTTTTCCTGGTTCCTTTCTTGCTTAATATTTTAAGATATTTTGTTGGGACACAGTTAAGTGACTAAGAATCAGTTTGATGCTTTAAGGGACTCCTTTAAAACATTATTAAGCATGTCCAGGCCTACTCTGTCCCCAGTGTTGGGGCAATATTCTTCTGAAGACTACTAGGTGCTCTGAGTTTGAGGTCTTTAAACTCTGGTGAGTGGGAACATAAACTATTCCCAGCTGCATGAGTTGGGGATCATTCTTTCTGCCTGCTCCTTTCCAGAGATTCTTCCTCTGGCCTTGATTTTTCTCACATGCACACGATGACTACTAGTCAGCTATGGTGATAATTCTCTTCAGATCTCTAGAGCTCTCTCTCTGCAGCTTCTCCCACTGTAGTAGTCTGACTTGCAGATTCTGTATCCTCAACTTAATGAGACCAGCAGACTCTGGGTTCTCCTTCCCATTATTGTTGCCTAAGAACTCTCCCTGGGCAGCAAGATGGAATGTTTCTCACCTTGTTTGTTTTCCCTTCTCTTAGGGTCACTGCTCTACTCTGCCTATTCTCTAATATCTGAAAACCAACTTCATATAATTTGTCCTGTTTTATTTTTAAGATGAGAGAATGAATTCAATCCCTATTCTATTGTCATGGGCACATGAGGACATCTCTGACATTTCATTTGTTAATGAAATTTAATTTTGCTACATTATTTTTTGTTCTTTTGACTTGGATCAATAAATTTATGAATTCTTCAGAACTTAATTATTTGGCATTATTATGGTACATGGTATGTCTGAAGCTTGTGAAATTGGTACCTAATTCATTGGGAAAAAATGATAGCCAGCTTTTGAGTTAATGATCAAATTTCCTACAATGAAATCTAAATTTTTTATTGAAGTTTTAGAAAATTTAAAAAATCATCTCATCTGAAGTCTATTATCTAAAACATTACTACTTCTGAAAATCATTATTTCTAAGTTATTGAGTTATTTCAGTCTTGGTTATAAACTCTTATCAATGAGAGAATATTAAGTTGCTAGCCATTCATTCTTGTTACTGTACAGTATTATAAATTCTACGATATGTAACTATGAGGAATACAATTGAGAAATAAAGACTAGAAGAATTATCCTGGGATAAAGCAATACTTTATATATGACTACACTAACCTGAGGTATGGGTCTTTAATAGCTAATTATTTAGGTTATATGAATTTTGAAAACATTGACAGTAAATTTGATACTCTTTTTTCCCCCCTCTAGGCTGAAGGTTATGTGATTGGCAGCTGTATTAAGCACATTCCCATTGCAGGACGAGATATAACGTATTTTATTCAGCAATTGCTGAGAGACCGAGAAGTAGGAATCCCTCCAGAGCAATCCTTGGAAACTGCTAAGGCAGTAAAGGTAAAGAGTGATGAGGTGTAATTCAGTTAGAAATTAAAAATCAAATTTAAAATACTAACATGAAAAATTCTTAAGAACGGTACTTAAAAAACACACGTGTTAGCCAGTTAAAAATTATTAATTACGTGTGTGTGTGTGTGTGTGAGTGTGTGTGTGTGTTTTCTCTGTATCTCTTGTAAGGAAATTTGGGGGGATTAACAATTCTTTTTTCCTCACATCTTAACATTTGAGAGGACTAACATACATTTTCATGATTATTTCCTTTTGTAAAATAAATTCGTTCACTTCATAGTCCTCAAATCTCAATTTCTTCACTGAATTCCTTATTCGGAAAGTTTTCTGTTGCAAAATTATTTTGATTTAATTGATTGATTTTGGCATAGTTAGCTCAAGTGTTTATGGCAAATAGAAAAATGTGAAGGCTGTGTAAGTATTCTGTTGTATGCTACATACGTCTTCATTATTTCGGTGTTTCATACAAATTATCAAAATACTGAGCATCATTTTTTACGTTTATCATTTGTCAACATACCTACAAATTTTCAGTGGTCCTATCACATATGTTTTGAATATGTAAAAGGAAATCTAACCTGGCAAAAATAACTTCATTAATTTGCCTATCTTTATATGATTCTCTTTAAAGGTTAGGAATGAAAATAAATTTACTACTTTATAGATAGTAAAGGAATTACTAAATGTCTGACAAACGTTACACTCTACAGTTGGTGACATTATTCTTAAATATGTAAACAATATGAACACTACTGTTTTAGCAGTTTTGGGAAATCTGGAGTTTGAATTAAATCTATTTTAGAGACTACTGATGCTCATTCTGAAGGTTTTTTTTTTTTCAAGGATCATTTCTTTTTTTAAAATACATTTTTATTGATTTCAGAGAGGAAGGACAGAGGGGGAGAGAGAGAGATAAACATCATGATGAGAGAGAATCATTGATTGCTGCATACCCCCTACTGGAGATCGAGCCCACAACCCAGGCATGTGCCCTGACCAGGAATTAAATAAACTGTGACCTCCTGATTCATAAATCAATGCTCAACCATTGAGCCACCCTGGCCGGGGAAAGATCATTACTATGTAATTACTATTTTCAAGGTTTGGAAAAAGAAGACCTAATATAACTTAACCAAATTGCCTTTTGTTTTCTAATATTCTTTCCCTTTATGTCCTTTGATTATCAATAATAATGTTTGTATCTATCTTGGGTAGAATAATTGATATGTAAAAATATATGAAATATGTATTTTTCTTTAAAAAGAAATAATGAGGTTGGAAGTCAGAAGTCCATAAATTACAAATAGAATATTATAACCCATAACATTTTGAATTGCATTTTAGATGATAGCTTTTTCCTGGGACATATAACCAAATATGCAACAATTCAGTTGTGCAGGTGATATAGTGAAAAAGAGTAGTTTATATTTTCAGCCTTTTTTCTCCTGCTTATTTACTTAGACTATAATCACTTTTGTTCCTGCTAAGGATTTACATTAATTTGTGTGGATTTATCAAATGTTAATAATTCTTTAGTTCTGTATATTTTATGCTTTCTCTTCTCTAGAATATAGAGTCCATTAATTACTAAAACAGTATAAAATGTTGGAAGACACTTTTGAATATTTTCATGAAATAACATTGAAAGAGTAGAACTTGATTCTTTCATTTATAAATCAGTCTATTCATATATGAAGCCAGGAGGTGAACTGTTTATTTCTACTACATAAAATTTTCTTCAGCTTAATTTCCTAATTTTATTTTCTAAAGATTTTTTTGTTTCTGGTTTATTGAAAATATACCCCTCTCCCCTTTTTGTACTTTTCCTAAAACAGAGGAATAAATTGCTTGTTTCTTTGTTTTTCTAGGAGCGCTATAGTTATGTCTGCCCAGATTTAGTAAAAGAATTTAACAAGTATGACACAGATGGATCGAAGTGGATTAAACAGTATACTGGAATCAATGCTATCTCAAAGAAAGAATTTTCCATTGATGTTGGTTATGAGAGATTCTTGGGACCTGAAATCTTCTTTCATCCAGAGGTAATTTTTTTAGATGGAATTTTTTTATAATACTCAGCAAAAAATATCAATGAACTATAAGATTACTCAAGAGAGTTAATCTCAAGAACATTTTTTGTATACTAAAATGCTATGGTTAGTTATATATATATTTTTTTAAAAAGGCCTTTGTCAAAATAGGCTAAATAATTACTATTTTCATGTATTTAGAAGAATGAAATCTTTAATATGTGTGGCTTATGTGGGGTCATAGAAAGAGGGGAGTCCTTAAACTTTTTGATCATTTAAATATGTAAAATGACCATTATAAAAAAACCAAGTAACTATCACAAAATATTTAATTATTAGAAAAATAGTCTCTGTTTCTATGAAATGTTAGTGACACACAAGCTATATTAAATTAATGAAAAATACATGCTTTTAATAATGAAAGGTTCTTAAAACTTATAAGAAACAACTTTATTAATAGAATTACTAAAGTTAAATGCCTACTCTTGCTTATTCTAACAAATAATAAGTGGATATAATTGTCATGCTCTCAGTTTAAGCATTAAATATTCAAAAATTAATTTGTCTTGCTCTTACTGAGCTTAAAGAATAAGAGAGATGAATACCTAAATAGGTATAGTTGCTTTAATGGATGCATGCATCAGGTGAGGAAATAGAAGCAAAGAGCATCTAAGTTTGCTTGGGAGAACCAGAGAAACTTTTTAGAGGAGATAACAGTTGAACTGAGACTTAAAGGATGAGTGGATGTTTGTTAGGCAGGTATGCTAGGGGAATATATTTCTGGCAGAGGAAATAAGCTGGGTAGAGGTCCTGAGATATAAGAGAGCTAGATAACAAAAGTATAAAGGAAGGGAGTAGTAGGAGATAGATCCAGATTGGTGTTCATGAGGGACTAATATGCTATGTAAAGGAGTTACTGGATTCTGTAGTCGTGCAGAAAACTTCAGCATGGAAATGACACAGATTTATGTGTAGTATTAAAAAAGTCACTCTGGTTGTACTGGGTTGGATAGATTGGAATAGAGGTATGAATTGTGTTGGAAGCAGGTGAGTTTATTGCTGTTTTTCAGATGAAAGTTAAATGTCAGTAGGTCAATGAGAATGAGAAAGAAGGTGAGAGAGAATGAATAGAAGGTGAATAAGCAACGTGACTTAACTGATGCTTAGATGTGAGAGGAGTAAGAATATGAAGAATCTGTGATGATTTCCAGGTTTGTATCGTAATTAGATATTGTGCCATCCACTCAAATTAGGAACAGTGAAGGGGAAGAATAGGTGAGGTGGAAACATGACATGACTTTATTATGCATCTTTAAAGGATTCCAAAATGAACACTTGGGTTCTAAGGATTTTGAACTAGTGTGTTTTCAAGTGAGGATAAATGTGAAGTTATCAACACACATGGAACAAAGGAAGAGAATGGTCAGGGAGGATGTGGAGTGGGAATAAGGGGAAGAGTGGGCCCGTAGTCAACACCAGCACTTTATGGACAGGCAGAGTAAGGAGCCTGCAAAGAACACTGAAGAATGCTGAAATGGAGCAGCTGAGCCAAAGGATTGTGGTGTTAACATTAAAAGAAGTGAGAATTTGAAGAAGTGAGGTTAAATAGTAGTGCCCATTGATACAGTATAGTAATAGAGGAAACTTGAGAAGCACTCATGGATTTTTGCATCCAGATTATTGGTGTTCTGGGGAACAGTTTTAGGGGAATGGTGTGATAGAGGCAGTTTGTTGCCTTGGTGACAGGTGAAAGTTGGGAATTCATAGTGTGGACCTCCTGGGATTATGCCTTTTAAAAAGTTATCTTTAGTGGTGCTTTTAATAGAGAGAACAATATTAGATACTAGAGGCCCAGTGCACAAAGTTGTGCACCAGTGGGGTCCCTCGGCCTGCGGGGTCGGGCTGAAACCGGCTCTCTGACATCCCCCGAGGGGGTCCCGGATTGTGAGAAGGCACAGGCCAGGCTGAGGGACCCCACCGGTGCACGATCAGGGGCTGAGGAGGGACATGGAAAGTTGGCCAGCCAGGGAGGGGCTGAAGGAGGGCTCCAGGGCATGTCTGGTCAGTCTCGCTCAGTCCCGATCTGCCAGACCCCAGCAGCAAGCTAATCTACCAGTTGGAGCATCTGCCCTCTGGTGGTTAGTGCACGTCACAAGGACTGATCGACCAGTCGACTGCCTTCCCCCTGGTGGTCACTGCACATCATAGCAAGCAGTTGAGCAGCCTTAGCATATCATTAGCATACTAGAGGCCCGATGCACGAAAATTTGTGCACGAGCAGGCCTTCCTTCCCCCGGCTGCCGGCACCGGCTTCCCTCCAGCACCTGGGACCCAGGCTTCCCTCCTCTGGCTGCTGGCAGGCACCCAGGACCTGGGCTGCTTCCCTCCTCCAGTTCCCCGCAGGGACCAGGGACCCAGTCTGTTTCTCTTGGGCCGCCCGCAGGCACCCGGGACCCAGGCTGGCTTCCCTCCGGCCTGGGCTTTGTCAGGAAGGACGTCCGGAAGACGTCCAGTCTAATTAGCATATTACCCTTTTATTATTATAGATTATGCTTTGATTGGTTGAATGGACAACTGGACACTTAGTATATTAGGCTTTTATTATATAGGATAGGATGTGTGTTCACTGTGTTTTTTGAGACTAGACCTGTTTTATGTATATTAACTGGGTCACTTCCCAAGTGAATTTTAAGATTCTTCTGTAGTTTTAGATATTTCTGTCATAGTTCCTCTGTCATTTGAAGGATTCGCTCTGTTTTTTTGTTTTGATTAGATGAAGGGATGGGCATCTGAACTTGAACAATTGAAGATAAAATGTCCGAAAGAGTAAGGATATTTATTTTTAAACTGTTAAATTCATCACAAATACAAGAACTATTTTTAGGAGGAATGGGTTTAGTGCTTTGCTTTTTTTCTTTTTAAGGAAATTATAAATTTTTGACAAAACTATTTGGATTGTTGTGTTTCATTGGGTGTATTCTCTATAAATTTTTCAGAGGAGAGGAAAAATATTCCTCCTCTAATAGCCACTTGAGGTAATATGAAGACCTGATCAGGGAGCATTTGGAAGCAAGGTATCCTTTTGCTGAAAGTAAAAGAAAAGGCCTAAAAATATTCTTAATAGGGACCCTAGGTTGAGCCTTCTAGTATTAAAGTATTGAATAACCTTCAACAATTCGTTAATTTGTTTACTGTGAATTATTTTTTCCTTCATTTATTTACTAAGTATTCATTGCTTGCTGCTTTACTTCATATTCTACTTGTCACCTGGGGTTCTACAGCACTATAGTCCCTGAGCTTTTTCAAAGATATATTCAAATCAGACTTAATTTCTTTCTAAATCAGATTTTTTGTGTGTGGATCCAGATTATGGGAAGATTTAAATGTTCTGTAAATTTTTCATTTCTGTATATTCTTGATTAAAAACTGTGAGAAGAGCACAGAGATATAGCTGTAAGGTGGCTCAGGAGGCAGCGTAGGAAACAAAGAGAGTGGAGTCAGTAAGGAGGAAAAGGGTTTAATCTGTGTCCCTGGGTGACCCACGAACCCCAAAGGCAGGGCCAGTGGATTTGTGCCAACAGGGAAAGGGGGGTTTCTTTTTATACAGGTGTTTAATGAGGGTCGGGGGCATGAGCTGAGGAAGTTCCCGCCGTGGGGGTTGGCACGGTATTCAGGAAAGAGTCAGTATCTGTGTGGGGGTCGTTGTGGATTCCAGGGAGGAGCCGGTATCTGTGTGGCCATCTGTTTTGGCATGCTGACCTGTTAGGAATTCCAGGGAGGGTCCATTATCTCATCACACATCTGCATGCATCTGATCCTGGTCTCCCTCTGACCTAACAATAGCACAGGAATGAAAGACCCTATTCCTGCATTTTACTTGCTCTTGGTATAGCAGATAAACTATCTTAAAGGTAGGGAAAGTATTATCTCATGTGTGTGTATTATTGTTTTAGTTAAATACTGAAGAGTATGGTTAACAAAGATCAGTATAGAGAATTTGCAAGTTCTGTATTAAATTGATAACATTTTTAAAAATGAATATAATAGCACATATTTTCTGTCATATTGTTAATATTTTCTGTCCGGGTTTTGAGAATTAAATATCTTAAGCTGTTGACAGGTTCTCAGGTTGTGGAGGTTATTTGGGGTAGTAGGTACATTTGTGTTATAACTTTTCAGATTCCTTTTTTTAAACAGACTGGTTAGGAAGGTAGAGTTGAGATGGAAAGTCATTTGATAGTTTAAATCATTGTGGTTAAAAATAATAACGTTTTTAAAACTTCATTTTTAATTGTGACATTTAAGTCAGTAGTGATTTAATCTCTATTATATATCCAACTTTACTTACTTTTCAGTTTGCTAATCCAGACTTTACTCAACCTATCTCAGAAGTTGTAGATGAAGTAATTCAGAATTGTCCTATTGATGTTAGACGTCCTCTCTACAAGGTCAGTATTTACAGCTAAATTGTTATTCAAGGTCATACTTTTAAAAGCTTCTTGATTTTCTGTCCATTGTTGAATATTACATTTAAAACACCTCTCTTCAAAGGATATAATTGGATCTTATTACCATTTTTTATATCTTTAGTTTTTTTTATTCTTTTAAAATAAAGGTCATGCTTGCTTACTTATTTATTTTTCTCCACTAATATAGAATATTGTCCTCTCTGGAGGGTCAACGATGTTCAGGGACTTCGGACGTCGCTTGCAAAGAGATTTGAAAAGAACTGTGGATGCCAGGCTGAAATTAAGTGAGGAATTGAGTGGCGGTAGATTGAAGGTTGGTTTTTTTTCTATAATTGGTGGGGAGGTTGAGGGTGCCTTGATTATTATAATGAGGATGGGAAATGTCTGCCAACTTTTGCTTTTATTTAGGAAAATAACAGGAACTGTCGGATATTCTAATGGAGAATGGTTAATAGTAAACATTCATATCTGTATTCTTGATCATTTGATTCCTCTAGGATATTGTCTACGTTTCTGGAAAATATTCTTGTAGCTGTAAAGAGATTTATGTTTCATCCTTGATAAATGTAGAACATTGACACAAAACATAATTGAGAAGATATGTTGCTAAATAAAACACATGTTATTCAACTGGAAAATTACCAAGAGTGAGGGATACTACAATCAGTCAAAATTACTTACAGTAAAATACAACACTGTAGAGTTTGCTGCCTTTTGAGAAATTACATGACAGCTAACTGTTTTCAGCCCCTAAAGTTTGATTATTTTAAACCTACCCCTTGAAGTTCCGTTAAAAAGTATGTTTAAGAGTTCAATGATTTTCTTTTTTTTTTTTTTTTTTTTTTTTTTTTTTAATAATTAAATCTTTATTGTTCAGATTATTACATTTGTTCCTCTTTTTTCCCCCCATAACTCCCCTCCTCCCAGTTCCCACCCCACCCTCCACCCTCACTCCCCACCCACTGTCCTCATCCATAGGTGCATGATTTTTGTCCAGTCTCTTCCCGCATCTCCCATTCCCCTTCCCCCCCCCAAGAATAGTCAGTCCATTCCCTTTCTATGTTCCTGATTCATTATAATCACCAGTTCATTCTGTACATCAGGTTATTTATTCACTTGATTCTTAGATTCACTTGTTGATAGATGCGTATTTGTTGTTCATAATTTGTATCTTTACCTTTTTCTTCTTCTTCCTCTTCTTAAAGGATACCTTTCAGCATTTCATATAATACTGGTTTGGTGGTGATGAACTCCTTTAGTTTTTCCTTATCTGTGAAGCTCTTTATCTGACCTTCACTTCTGAATGATAGCTTTGCTGGATAAAGTAATCTTGGTTGTAGGTTCTTGGTATTCATCACTTTGAATATTTCTTGCCACTCCCTTCTGGCCTGCAAAGTTTCTGTTGAGAAATCAGCTGACAGTCGTATGGGTATTCCCTTGTAGGTAATTGAGTCTCTTTCTCTTGCTGCTTTTAAGATTCTCTCTTTGTCTTTTGCTCTTGGCATTTTAATGATGATGTGTCTTGGTGTGGTCCTCTTTGGATTCCTTTTGTTTGGGGTTCTCTGCACTTCCTGGACCTGTAAATCTATTTCTTTCACCAGGTAGGGGAAGTTTTCTGCCATTATTTCTTCAAATAGGTTTTCAATATCTTGCTCTCTCTCATCTTCTGGCACCCCTATAATTCTGATGTTGGTACGCTTGTAGCTGTCCCAGAGGCTCCTTACACTATCTTCGTATTTTTGGGTTCTTTTTTCATTTTGCTTTTCCGGTTGGGTGTTTTTTGCTTCCTCGCATTTCAAATCTTTGACTTGATTCTTGCAATCCTCTGGTCTGCTGTTGGGAGTCTGTATAATATTCTTTATTTCAGTCAGTGTATGCTTACTTCCTAGTTGGTTCTTTATCACACCATCGAGGGTCTCATTAGATTTCCTGTACATCTCATCAAGTTTATCGACAGACTCTAGAAGCCTCTTGAGAGACCTCAAAAGTGTGGTCTTCCAGTTCACAGGAAGATAAGGATTAGAATATCAGCCTTTTTAAGAGTGGTCAAGAGTTCAATGATTTTCAACCCTTTTTTATTTCATGGCACACATAAACTAATTACTATAATTCTGCGGCCCCCCCAAAAAAATATTTTTTGCTGATCTGACCAAAAAATTGATATAATTTTGATTCATTCATACCTGATGGCTGTTGTGTTGATTGTTGTCATTTTTTTTATCTGACAATCTAAGGGAAAAGAGGTCAGTGTCTCTGACTAAATAGTCTGGTATTGCATGCTTTAAAAATTCTTGTGGCTCACCAGTTGAAAATCGGTGGTTCAATTTTTAGGATTCATTATAGCTACCTGAAGTGAGAAAATAAATGCTGTTTTTCAGTATTTCAATAAAGTAAAATTATTTAACATATTTCTAAGTTTCTGGTACATTTCTAATTAAGAAAGGGGGGATCTTCCCCGTGCCCCCAAACCCCTCCGGGTTTTGCTGATCAGTGCTGTACTGACAACTAGTGACACTGGGAAAACTTGATAGAGGATTCTCCCTCTTTCCCCATTATTTTGTCAATAGTCATTTTATAGGTCTTCATAAATCTTTATATATCTGTATCTAAACCTGGCATTATTTCTTTTTAATCTGTAATTTTTAATGGCAATCAAATAGCTTTTTTTGACCAAAAAAAGAAAAATAATAATAAGCCGCATCTTTTTATGACTTGTAAGTTTGAAAACTTTTTTTTGAAATAATTTCATATTTCATATTTACCAGAAACGTCGCAAAACCTAGTAGGAATTCCTATATATTGTTCACCTAGATACCAAATATTAGTATTTTACATTTTCTTTATGTATACATATATGTATACATATATATATATACATATATATATATACACACACACACACACACACACACACACACACACAAATATATACATATACCTATACGTACAAAAATTATTTTTTTCTGAATTGTTTTGGAATGAGTTGCATATATGGTGGCCTATTCTAATAGTTTAAAGTGTCTTTCCCAAAAACAGGATATCACAATTTTAAAATCAGGAAATTCATCTTGAATACAATATGTTATCTAGTTATCTGATTCAAATTTCATCAGTTCTATTATTATTGTTCTTTTTATAGCAAAAGGAAAAAAATGCATATTTTTTCTGATCTAGGATACAGTCCAGGATTACATGTTTGAATTAGTTACCATGTTGCTTCAGTCTGGAATAATTACTTAGTCCTTTTTAACCAATAATGTTTTTGAAGAGTAGAGGTCATTTTGCAATGGTTCTCATTTTGGGGTTGTCAGATGTTTCTTCGTGATTAGGTTCAGATTATGCACTTTTGATAGTAATACACAGAAGTGATGTTGTGTCCTTTCAGTGCATTTATCTCTGGACAGATGATATGATTTGTCCTGTATGTTAATTTAGATCATTTGGTTAAAGGTGTATCTTTCAGGTTTTTCTACTGTAAGGTGATTATTATTATTATTATTTTTTACATGTAATGAGAATCTTATGGGAAGATACTTTCAGGCTCTGTAACTATCCTGATACTCATCAAACTTTTAACCACTAATATTAACACCCATATTTCTTTCCTAAGATAGTTATTACTGTGGTAATTGCCAAGTGGTATTTTGCAAATTCCATCATTCCTTTTATGTTTTTTAGTCTCATTTTACTTATGGAAGAGTTTTTCTTTCATTCATTCATTCATATCTGTAGAAACTGATTTCTCATGTTATTCCATAGCTATATCGTTAATATAATTGTGATTTAATATCGACATTAATATCATTAATGTCATTACTTTTGATGTTCAGATTTTCTCAGATTTGGCCAATGGGAGCCATTCGAAGTAGCTTTTCTGATATGGTCCCAGTATTTTTCAAGCACTTTCTTACTTTTCTGGCACAGCAAGATATCCCAGGCTCATCCTTTATATTTTCTTCTCCAATCCAGGAATCAGCCCTTTTCTCCCCAAGTCACCCTTGTTCATTTTAGTGGAAAATGCTATTAGGAAATCAAGTTTTGGCATTAAGTATATTCATTGCTACTGGGTGTCACTGTTTCTAAGCCTTCTTGGCGGTTGGAGCTAGTGTGTGTGTGTGTGTGTGTGTGTGTGTGTGTGTGTGTGTGTGTGTGAACATTTATATCTAGTTCTCTATGTAAATTAAAAACTGAATTCATGCTGATACTGCCAGTTCCAGAATACCAGAGGTTCGCTCTAGCCTTTTGCCTTTCCATATTTGTAATGCCCTCTCGGACAGAGAGAAAACTGGCTTCTGTTATCTATAATATATTTATGTTTTTGCTCTATCCGGGCTATGTTTTATAGTAGCTTCAGAATTGTTGGTTCATATCACTGTGAGAAGTAGGCCTACTGACTAGAGTTCAGTGTTTGTGTAGTTTTATCTTCAGCCTGAGGGCATAGTCATAATCCTGTTCACAGGGTACTTAGAGTAGTTCTGTCCCCAACTTCAGTGTGGTTATGCTTTTAAAAAAATGAGCTTAATATTTTTCTACTCTGTTGTTCTGCCCAGTGTGCCTCTCACATCTTTTAAAGTTTTATTTATTTTCAAGTATGTGAAACATTACAGTTGATTATGTACATTTAAATTTAAGGCAAATGATCCAAAGAAACTGTTATTTTAATATACTATTGAATATTTTTTTTTTTTAGCCAAAACCAATTGATGTGCAAGTCATTACACACCACATGCAGCGATATGCCGTTTGGTTTGGAGGATCGATGCTGGCTTCCACGGTAAATGAGAAGAAGCTTACTTTTATAATTTTATTTTATTTTATTTTTTAGATAGAAGGATCCTTGAATACCTAAAAATTTTAGGAAAATGAGAAATTAAAAAATGTTTTAAAGTTTTAAAATTGGATATGTGTGCACATAGTATTTTTAAAAAGTGCAAGTTATTTGGATTTAATGTCCATATTTTTCTTTGCTTGCTGGACATTTTTTTAGAGCGAGCCTTTAGAATTTTTAAATGTATCTGTAGGGAAAATTATTTGAACCCTGTGGTAATGCAGATATGAGAAGGTCATTGTTTTTTCTGTGCAAATATTTAAAAACATTGAGTTAAGAGTACTGTCTTACTGGATAGGATGTACCCTGGTCTAAATTAAGTAAATGGAATTCTGAGAGTCCTCTTCCCAAACCAAAACATCTTAAAGCCTCTTAAAAAGGTATTTTAACATCAGTAGCCTATTAAATATTGGTATTTTATCTCATAGTGCACAGAGTATTAAATAAAATTAAGGTGCTTTTATTTGAATTATTGAAAACTATACAACCTTGAATTTAAAACCGTTTAAAAATAAGAGATAAAAGTATTTTCCTTCTTAATTTTAGTTGTCTTCACTTGTGCCATATAGCTAGTTGAATTTGTAGCTTTGCCCTTTGAGAAACTAGATGACTGAGAGTATTGAATAGTCTTTCTATACCAGACCTTGAGTGAGGAAAGCAGATTGAGTACAAGTTTTGTAGCATCACTAAGAGTGATTTGTCGGTACTTCAGATTAATGCTGCTTCTGTAGATTATTGATTCAATATATAGTTTGGGAAAGTCAATAGTCTTGGCATTTGAGAATCAATTTTCCATTGCTCAAAATTTCAAAATCTAAGACAAATAGGTGTTAAAGAGGAGTTTGATGGACATAAGTTAAATGCTCCTTTTTAATTCTGAGTTAGACGTATAGGTGATTTTAAGTCATGGTTAAAGCTGGAATTTCTAAGCTTTGTTCAAGTACTGTGGATGGACTACTAATAAACATTTTAGACTTAACAAATCTATTTTAAAGCATATTGAAAAGTGGATAGAATTTTTATCTTTATGAAAATACTTCTTTTTATTTTCAGCCTGAGTTCTACCAAGTATGCCACACCAAAAAGGATTATGAAGAAATTGGACCTAGCATTTGTCGCCACAATCCAGTGTTTGGAGTCATGTCGTAAAATTGGCTTCATAGTTATTGGGGTTAGGGAGGTGGGAAAGAATCTTTCTGATTACTTGTTTTGTCTGGATGGCTGGTTTTGAAGTTTTAAACCTGACTTGAAATAATAAGACCAAACATAATTATACAGGAATATTTTAATAAATATATCAACATGCGAATATAGAGGAGCGCCAAAATGATTAAGTGTTTTTCTTTAGGTTGAATATTTGAATCTTATGTGTAACAAAAAGAAGTGGGTTTTAGTTCTTTCTGTGTCCTGATATTTTGTATATTATTGAATTATCCAAGATTTGATGGGATTTATCAGTATGTAGATAGCTCTATAATGCTTGAATTGTGCACTTCTAAGTGTGCAATGCAAGAGCTTGTTTATATTTCATACTTTTTATACTTTGAGGAAAAAGTCAAAGAAAAACTAGTATTTGAGTACAAAAAAGTGACCAAGTAAAGGATAAATTCAAAAAATAGCCTCATGAGACTTGATGTACACACATGCTCGTGGGATTCCAGTTATGAATTGCTGCCATCCCCCTGTGCTGCCCCAATGGTTTTCTTTGCAAATGCTTTTGGAACTAAGAAGCTAGTATCTTGGATTAACTGATGCCTGCTAGTGCTTTCTGATTATTCGCATTCTGTTTGTCGCTTCAAAGGAAAAGTAAAGACAAGACTGTTGGACCAGTATTGCAGTTCTGTAGTGTCATTTCTTATAAAAAATGAATTACCAAAATTCATATATTTAAAGCCTAACACCATTCTAATAAAGGCACAGATTTCTTTTTAATACTTGTTTCAAGCTCTTTAATCTTTATGTTAACTAATCTATTTTCTTCAAATCTCTGCAATAGTTCTTTAAAATCAAACAGTTGGTTAGCAAGCTGACTTTTTTATGTGCTCTAAACAAATAATTGTGAACTTTTAATATGTTGAGTGCTTTCATTTTGATAACTGGATCTCCATTTGATATTTCATTTGTATAACTCATTTGCAGTCTGAAAATTTTTTAGTGCCAGTCCCTGACATATCATGAAAAGTTAATTTTCTTTGCATTTAAAAATCTCTGGATCATGAAGAAAACGTGATGAAAATAAATTAAACTGAATTACCTTTTCTAATGTTTTTTTTTTTAGAAGCATTGTCATTCTACTTTGTGCTTATGTATTTTATGTTATATCTGTTTGTTAGAATAGTGGGATTCATTG
The DNA here is from genome assembly GCF_028538775.1 of Myotis yumanensis. Taxonomy (NCBI): domain Eukaryota; kingdom Metazoa; phylum Chordata; class Mammalia; order Chiroptera; family Vespertilionidae; genus Myotis; species Myotis yumanensis. Next base: position 79,658,077 of record NW_027223759.1, read on the forward strand.
AAATCTCTATAATGTATATGATAGAAAATTTCTTGTGAGCTTCAAATTTTATCCGGTTATTTATAGAAGACAAAGATGGGAGATTTTACAAGCTTTTAAGAACTTAAGCAGTAATGCCAGTGAACACTTGAAGTTCATTACCCATGAAAATAACACATATGATTAGTATATCTCTGCCCAAAAGTTAAAGAACAAAGTGTTTTTGTTGTTTATTTTTAATATAAAGATAGAATCAGGGAGTAAACTTTATTTTTTATTTAGAATGAATCTGGATATTTAAAATTATATTATTAATTTATATGAATCTTAATTCTTTGAGTATGGAATAAGGAACAAACTATATGTCCTATAGTAGTAGTAGTGTCAGTATCAAATATCTTTTTTTACTTGAAAAATATTTCATAAACATTATTAAAAAAACTAGTGAAAGTAGGTTTCTTTCCCATCCTAGTCTGTGTCATTTATTTTTATTTATTAAAAAATGTTTAATGTTGACATTATTGCAGGTGTCCTCCCCTTTACCTCTCCCTCCCCCCTTTGCCTATCTCCATCCACCTCCACGTCCCCATCCCTTGGCCTTCACCAAACTGTTCTGTCTCATTTTCTCCTCATTACATTGTTAGAAATGTCGGTGTGTCCTTGTAACTTTCTGTGCATACTGAAATGAATATAGCCTCCCTTATTTTACACAAATAGGAGCTTACTATATATACTGTTGCAAATACCTTTTGATACAGACCTAAGTTGATAAACATTACAGATTTCATGCTCCTGTCTCAATAAAATGTCATTAGCACTGTCATAAATGTCATTTGCACCTGGGATGGTTGAATAGTAAATGAATAAGCTCAGAAGACACATTTACAAAGCTGCAGATTACAATCTCATACATACTGAAATATGTTCTTAACTGATAAGAATGTGAAGGTCAAATGTTTTCTCTTAAGCTCATGCTTATTTGGGAAAACAAGAGGACTCTGATAATGCCTTTTGCCCTGCAAGTGCTTGTAGGAGTGAGCTATCAATATGGTAGAAACAGTGCTCTTATTTCTGCCCTGTCATCATGTATCACTTTTCCAATTTGTAGCACCTTTGGTTGTATATGTGTAGAGGTTGGCCAAGGTGAATTCAGGTTGGTCACACTAATTTGATGTCAGGCTGCATGAGCATGCTAGAGGGTATCCCAAAATTCACGCAAGAAGTAATTTTGATAGAAAACACAGGTTTATAATTAAAAATTGTAAATTTTTTATTGATTCATAAAGTATACAGTATAGGGTTATGTATGGAATAGCATATCGGGTAAATGGCCTCCACGGCTTTGATGGCACATACACACTCTTTTGTTATTGCCTGAGCAGCCGCATTTTCGAAGAAGAATGGTCCGATGATGCCTCCAGCCCAAAATCCACACCAAACAGTGACATGTTGTGGATGCATTTGTTTCTCAACAATCACTCGTGGATTTTCTGAACCCCAAATGTGACAATTTTGTCGATTAACCAAGCCATCAAGATGAAAATGAGCCTCATCGAAATTCAGACACATTTATGCAAAAACGGTCATGGAAAATTTCAACAAAAGAGTGCGTATGTGCCAGCAAAGCTGTGGAGGCCATTTACCCGATATGCTATTACATACATAACCCTATACTGTATATTATATGAATCAAAAAATTTACAATTTTCAATTATAAACCTGTGTTTTCTATCAAAATTACTTCTTGCATGAATTTTGGAACACCCTTTACATTGGAATTGTATTCTGAATCCATGGGATACAACTCCTTCAAGTTTGATTTTTTTTTTTTTTTTAAGGACAAGAAACATATAATTTGGGTAAATTCTGAACTTTCGGGATCTTAATTTAATTTATATATAAGGTATTGGTGATATCTATATTAACAATGCAACTTTTGTGATTTCTGAAAATATAACCTAGCTGTTTTATTTTTAATAGGGCTTTGATCAATGGGAAATATTGGACAGAAATAAAATAGATGACAGTTATCTAACTTGATGCCTACTCTTTAGTAAGCAAGTTTTCACAACTTATTTCTTAAACATCGGTAAATAGCACATACTGCAAGTAATCACCCTCTTCTGACCTATCTTCCTTTCTCATGAGGTAATGCAGCTCTCTATTCAGGTCGCCCATACAATTTTTTGGTTTGTTTTCCAGGCTACCTTAACAGATTGAAATAACTGTTCTTGCAGTTATATCTAGAAATATTTTATAAGTAATAATATGAATTATAAGGATAATAGGCTGTTTATGTTCTTTATTCTATCCTTAGTTTCTATAGCAAAGTCCTAGAAAATATCCTATATAATAAAAGCCTAATATGCTAATTGTCCGGTCGGCCATTCAACCAATCAAAGCGTAATATGCTAATGATATGCTAAGGCCACTCAACCGCTCATTATGACATGCACTGACCACCAGGGGTCAGACAGTCAACCAGTTGACCAGTCGCTATGATGTGCACTGACCACCATCGGGCAGACGCTCCAACCGGTAGGTTAGCTTGCTGCTGGAATCTGGCCGATCAGGACTGAGTGAGATGGGCTGGACATCCCTGGAGCCCTCCTGTGGTCCCTCCCCAGCTGACCAACCTCCCGCATCCCTCCCCGGCCCCGATTGTGCACTGGTGGGGCCCCTCGGCCTGGCCTGCACCCTCTTGCAATCCGGGCTGAGGGACCCTCCGCCCCCGAGTGCATGTATTTTGTGCACCGGGCATGTAGTCTATATATATAAAAGGCTAATATGCTAAGTGTCCCTCCCTTCATCTGACCAGTCGCTATGACGTGCACTGACCACCAGCGGGCAGATGCTCAATGCAGGAGCTGCCGAGCTGTAGTGACTTGGCAGCGGAGGTTCTTGGGTGATACACCCCAAAACCAGAGAGGAGGGTTCCTTGCAGGGCCATGCGATTCCACTTTCAGCCATGGTTAGTTGTTGCTGGGGCATTGGCCCCAAACCTGGTTTACTGCACACTTGCATTTTGTGTTCCATACCTTATATGTACGACAGCAACTTTGCAGAGTGCCCTCTCGCACTCTGGGACCCCTTGGGGGATGTTGGAGAGCCTGTTTTGGCCTGATCCCCGCAGGCCAGGCCAAGGAACCCCACCTGCTGAAGGGACCCGGCTCATTCTGCAAACGTCGGGGAGGGACTGCAGGAGGTTGAGTCCAGGGCATGTCCGGCCCTTCTTGCCCAGTCCCGCCCCACCGGCCACCTTCTAATTAATTTACTTTCAATGTACATGAATCTGTGCACCGGGTCACTAGTATCTATATAAATAGAAACTTTTAGGTAACCCTAAAGATGATATCAGGATATTTGTAACATTGAGGAAATAAAGTGTAAAAACCTACTTTGTAAGAGAGTTGTCATTCCTCATACTGGACTGAAGTGTCAGTAATAAAGTCTGGTGTGTTCTCCCTTTGTTAACAGCCCATCTTTGACTCCCATGACCCCCTGCTCCCTGATCTGTTATGGTTCATAACCGGGCATGAGTACCTTAGCCCTCTGTAGTCTTCAACTGTTAGCACCTTATTCCAACTTAGGTAAATGGGCACTGAATACTACATATGTTGGCTAAAATACAATCCAAAATGTGTGCAGTCTCCGGGAGTGAAACATTCTCCCACTCATTGGAATCCTGTGCTAGAACATATTTCAGTGTAATAGCACTTAGTCTATATAGTTTGCTAGGGACAGACTTGTTATCAAGAAGTTATGGGGAACTTTAACAGCAAATCCTAAAAGTAAGTACTTTGTGGTTTTTTTGTTGTTGTTAGTTTGTTTTTAGAGAGAGGAGAGTGGGAAGAGAGAGGAAAACATCAATTGGTTGCCTTAATGTGCCCCCCCCCCCCCACCAGGAATTGAACCCTGCAACTTAGATATGTGCCTTGACTGGAAATTGAACCCACAACCTTTTGGTGTATGGAACCGGATGATGCTCCAACTGACTGAGCCACTGGGCCAGGGCAGTACTAATTAATGACATAACTACATCTAAGTTGACCTTAAGCGAGAATGTTTAGATCTGGAGGGTCTGGGAAATTTTTAGATCTCTGAAAAAGGATTTCTGCTACTCGTTGATAACTCAGCACTATGTAAATGTTCATCCCTCTTGTTTAATTTGTTTTTCAGTATACCAGATCTTTTGTTATAACCTGCTTGGTCTTGATAGAATCTTAACAACAACAAATTAAAGTCTGGGGTTGTCTTTGGTAATCTCCATGCCGTAACCCAGTTTAACACATGCATTTGGAACTCAGGAGCTGAAATTAAATAACACCTATCTGAGTTTAGAATTGCATTAACATTGTTCCAGTGATCACAGGAGCAGGAAAAAGGGACCAAAAATAGATACGAATGATTTAGAAAAAATGACAACTGAAAAAAAAATAGAAGAAAAGTACTGTTATTTTGATTTAGGAAATGATTATTTACTGTTTTCCAGTGTTCCAACCCTTGTGGTCACTTTTATACATTACATTGAAACTCAGATATTGAGCCAAAATAGTTTTACACTACAATCGTGTACAGTATATTACCTATATAGTAGTATCAAGTTTTGGGCCTCTAATCCCAGAGGTATTTCTTGACTGTGTGCTATGGTTCAAGCACGGTCATGAAGATGAATAACATCCTGTCCTGAGCTTAGTGGCTAGTGTAATAGTAAAGACACAGTCAGGAGTGAGAAGTATTTTGCCCAGAGATTTGGGAGATCACTAAGCTTAGAATTTCTCTTCATAAAGATAATGGTGCTGGTAGTTTTGAGGAGAAAAAAGTAACTCAGGTAAGATGAAAGTTAAAGTGACTATGGTTTAAAAATACTTTCTGTGCACCTGAAATTCTTAAAATGATAAATGTTGTATACAATTGAATAATTGAAGAAAGTAATTCTTGTCTTACTCATTTGGTATTTCTAGTGCCTTACATTTTGCCTGGCACATAGTAGTGGTTCAGTGAATGTGTTTGATAGATTAGTGAATGAGTGAATAAAATCAGTTTTCATTTTGAAATTAAAACTTTGAATTACTTGAGCATACAACTTTCATCCCTTTGAAAATATCCAGAAAATAACACTGGGTTATTACACTTTTCTATTCTAGTTTTTGCCTTAAACATCGATAATCTACATAAAACAGTAGGGTTGCCCCAGCCTGTTTCTCAGTGGTTAGAGCGTCAGCCCAAGGATTAAAGGGTCTCAAGTTCGATTCCAGTCAAGACCATGTACCTTGGTTGCAGGCTTGATTCCCAGCCCTGGTTCGGGTACGGGAGGCATCCAATCCATGTATCTCTCTCACATTGATGTTTCTATCTGTCTCTCTCCCTCCCTTCCAGTCTCTAAAAATCAATGGAAAAAAAGTATCCTCGGGTGAGGAGTAACAAAACAAACAAAAAAAACACACGGGGATTATAAAGTGATCATGAATTTTCTGATGTAGTTCTTTAATAGTTTGATTAGGTCATCATTTTGAAATCTCCATAGTGTAAAGGATGTTATGCTCTAAGACAGCATTGTACAATGCTGATTGAAATGCCTTTAAATGTTTTACAGCATTGAACATTGAACATCAACAGCAGAAACACTACTAATTTCCAGTTCTGGATTTTATTTGACAATTTTTATTTTCTCTCATCTCCCATTTCAAACCAATTAATTTAGAGATGATGACTTAAAATTTTCTCCATTTTCAATGAGTGAGTCACTGGTGCAGTAGATTGTTAATCTTAAATTGGAGGTTTATTAGAGTCAATACAGGAGTTGGAACCATACATCTTTTATTGAGAGTACATTGTTTTTTGGTGCCACAATGCTTAGTTGATATGTCATATAATAGTACATTCATGAATTGACTAAATTACTTTATATAGGATAGTTTCTACTAGAATAGATTTGATCTCTCTTTTCCAATAGCTTGGAAAATGAAGAAAATTTAGTAGATGGAGTGTAGGTGGGGAAGATGTTTTAGGTATCAAAGAAACCGCCTGTAAACACTTAGTCACTGGGGGGAAGGATGAGCATGATGTGACTAAGCAAGAGTAGGGGATGAGTTGGGAGGGTATCTGCCACTCAAACATTGACAGGAAAACTTAAAAATTGGTGCAGTTAAGGTTGAAATCACATACACACTTGTCATAAGTTGCATTGTGGAATGTTCAGTGTCTGGTCTAGTCCTACATTTTACAGATGAGAAAACATTTGAAGGGATTTGGCTGACAAAAGGCCACATAAATAGTGGCAGAATAGGACTTGTTGGTAATAATTATTTTTGTTTTGTTTATACCGAGTAGCATATGGTCTATTAAAAGTTTTTTCAAAGTTTACTTAGCAATGTTGCTTAGCCTCTCTGACCCATTTTGTTGGGAGAACCGATATCAACATTATTGTGCTAGATGCTACTGAGGAGAGAGGTATCACATAACCTCAGTATATGTCTACCAAACCATGCATGAGGCCCAGAGTTACCAGGCTGAAGTGCTGAGCTCATAACTAGAGCCTAAAACTCAGCAAGTCTATTTGAGACTGAATTGGAAAAAAGGACTCTGTATTCAGAGTGACAGTTGGAACTTGAGACTGTTCTGAGCTCTTGCACACTTGGGCCATGAATCTCTAAATTGGTGCTAAATTTGTGTACCGTATTTCAGATCTCACTGATACTGAAAGAAACGTACCAGTGACAACTGGGCTTTTGTGAATCAGAAAGTACCACAACTGATTTTAAAGACTGGGAAAGCATTTTTAGACTACAAATGAAAGTGAGGTTTCTGCTAATGTTATGAAATACAATTCTTGACATGTGGCAAATGCTCAAATACTTGTTGAATGAAGTTATCTGGATCAGAAAAGACGTGTAGAAATGGTATTTCTGACTCTATCACTGTTTTGCTCCAATAATTAAAAGAGAATATTTAGGACACAGAGTAATGGCTACTTTAAAAATGTTACATATTTGGCACAAATTAAAATTCTGTTTACGTATCCATTTATAGCTGTCTTAAAAATTCATCTCTTTCAAGCCCATTGAAGTGGTTCAACCCTTATGTGTACATACATATAGTTTAATAACCTCAAGATCAAGGGTCTGCTAATGAACTCATATTGGGTTACATTTGAATTGTGTGCCTGTGGATTCACCTGCCAATGATATATCTAAAAAAGAAGTATAGTATTTGGTCATTTCCTATTTCTCTTCACCTTTATAAAACAGAAAGTTACACCTCAATATTAGTCCTTAGGGCACTGGAAGCATGAATTAAATGGTTTTAAGTACTCTCCCCTCCCCCACCCCCACTCCCCACCACCCAGGGGACGGGGATGGCTTTTTAAACCCCAAGTAGAAGACTTTTTGTTCAATCATTAGCATTCTAGTATTCTTGAAATTGAAGTAACTACTTGCTTTGACCTATTTCACAAAGACAAACGACTTTTTCAGACTTTTAGCAGGAGGTGGAGTGGCAGATGGTCGGTTTTGAGTTTAGTCTCCCAATCCATCCACTAGGTGTCTCTCTTCTCTCCCCTCATCCATAAATGAATATATTTCAATTAGATTTGCTGCTATCAAAAGCAAATTGGATCTGGGTTATAGAAATAACACATTTCATTTTCCCATTTAAAGGATGTCATTTTCAGTAATAAACCCGTGACTTCAGTAAAAAAAAAAAAAAAAGGTATTTCTTAGGCTGCAGCAGTAATTCAATGTGGGATTTATTTATACAGCAGTATCAATTTGGAACGTTTTATATGCTAAACATTTTCAAGGTGCTAAGGATATAATAGCAAAAAAGAGGTCTTTGTTTGTTTGCATTCTGGAACTTTAAAAGAATAACCAAGTCACAGCAAAACATCTTAAAATTTCAATGTCAGAACCAAAATTGTTTATATCCTAACATTAAGGAAAGCCAGAAAAGGTAAGGGATTGGTTAATATTCTAAACTTTTTTTTCATCCTTAAAGTTTAGTTTCTAACAGTACTTGCTTGTATTCTCTCTGCTTCTTTAAGGTAAGACTTTATACAAGTTCTCTTTAGTGATATAGAAAGGTGCAAAGTCAACAAAGAAATATAAGACTGATTTCCTCAAGTTATGTGGACATTATAATTGCCTTTAATTCATCAAGCAGAGTTGAGGCACCCATCAAATTATGTCCCACATTTTCCTATTAACATACTAGAGGCCCAGTGCATGAAATTCGTGCACTCGGGGGAGGGGGTATCCCTCGCCCAGCCTGCACCCTCTCCAATCTGGGACCCCTTGGGGATGTCTGACTGCCGGTTTAGGCCTGATCTCACAAGGACATCCCTCTCACAATCCAGGACTGCTGGCTCCTAACCTCTTGCCTGCCAGCCCAATCACCCCCTAACCGCTCCCCCGCTGACCTGATTAACACCTAACTGCTCCCCTGCCAGCCCGATCACCCCCAACTTCCCTCCCTTGCCAGCCTGATCTTGGCCCCAACTGCCCTCCCCTGCCGGCCTGATGGCCCACAACTGCCCTCCCCTGCCAGCCTGGTCACCCCCAGCTGCCCTCCCCTGCCAGCCTGGTCTCCCCCAACTGCCCTCCCCTGCCAGCCTGATGGCCCCCAACTGCCTTCACCCTGCTGGTCTGATTGCCTCCAACTGCCCTCCCCTCCTGGCTTGGTCTCACCCTCAACTGCCCTTCCCTGTTGGCCTGATAGCCCCTAACTGCCTCTTCCTGCATGATCACCCCTAACTGCCCTCCCCTTCCAGCCTGATCTCACCCCCAACTGCCCTCCTCTGCTGGCCAATTTGGTTTTGATTGGTCGGTTTCTATGCCAGTCAGTGTCAAAAGCTCTGCCTCCTAGGCAGCCATTAGCTCCTCACAGTTCACCCAGATTTGGTTCTGATTGGTCGGTTCTTATGCCAGTCAGCATCAGAAGCTCCTCCTCCTAGGCAGCCATTGGTTCCTCACAGTTGACCCAGATTTGGTTCTGATTGGTCAATTTCTATGCCAGTTAGCATCAAAAGCTCTGCCTCCTAGGCAGCCATTGGCTCCTCACACTTCACTCAGATTTGGTTCTGATTGGTCAGTTTCTATGTCAGTCAGTGTCTCTGGGCCTATCAACGGGGCCTGATCAGAAAGGTAAGGCTGATCAGCAGCCCCAGTGGAGGCCTGGAGAGAAATGGAGATGTGGCTGCTAGAGAGAAAGAGAGAGGCAAATGCTGATTACCAGCTGCCACAGATGCTACAGATCAGACCCTGCTTTTCTCTTCAGGCCTCTGTTGGGGCCTGATTCGCAGCCGCCTCAGCCGTCAGTGCTGGGTCACCACAGCAACCTAGCGCTGATTGCAGGACTGACTTCCGGTTGGTCGAGCCTCTGGTCGTGATGGACCCAGGGTTTTTATATATTAGAATAGGGTAAATGAAGGTTTCCTACCCAGAAAAGAAGCTCAGAAATTATTTCCACTTTGCAACATGCAACATTTCCACTAGAACTCCATAAGTGGGTGTTTTACGTTGATGTATGAAACTAGCCAGTTGCTTTTACTACTTTAGTATAGAACTAACCATACGTGTCCTGACCCTGACATACTTGAGATTTAGCATGGGAGAGTATTGTGATTTTGGTTTTATATTCCAGAATATATTTAGGATATACCTGCCTCTGTTCTGTATTCTGATAATTATTTTAAAAATATATTTTTATTGATTTCAGAGAGGAAGAGAGCGAAACATCAATGCTGAGAGAGAACCATTGATCAGCTGCCTCCTGCACGCCCCACACTGGGGATTGAGCTGGCAACCCGGGCCTGTGCCCTCACTGCGACCTCCTGGTTCACAGGTTGATGCTTAACCACTGAGCAACACTGGCTGAGCCATTACATATGTATAGTATTTTAGGTAGTCTTGAGATACCTTGGAGGGAGGGAGCTTTCAAATTACATGAAACCTGGCACCACTACACTAATGCATGTATCCTGTCTGTCTTGTTCTCAAGAAGGGGCTCTACACATTGACTGGAAAAAGCAATTTGCTGCCCCTGAGAGGAGGGCCAGAACCCCAGGTGTTGCTGATCAACAGGACAAGGCAGAATGCTCAGTGAGGAATGTTCTTTAAGAACGGTTTTCATTTAGTCATCTAGACTTAGTTTCTGTTTAGTAATCTAAGCATTGACTGATGAACTCTTGCTTGCAATTTGGTGCAAAGCAGAACTGCTTTATCAGATCAGAAGTCTTGTGTTCACCAACTCCTAGTAAGTTTACCCTAGAATTACAGAACATGTAGAGATTCTAGTGGCACGTCTTTAAGTCTTGTGAACAACAGCTCTCTGTACTTTCTGTGCTCCGTTTACACCCACCAGAACAATTTACAAACAACTCTTTCACAGTGTGTTAACATTTCATGATGAGATGAAGTGGGAAGTGTTCCTGTCAGACAAAAGCCCTTTACTTGAGGGGTTCTGCTGGGTTAAGAGCAGTTTCCACTCCACATGGTTTCATTATGTTCTCTATAACGGGTGTAATTGTTTCATGATGACATATTTGAGCTGAGATGATTGAACATACATTACTTGAGCAATAAAAACGTGGTAGGCTCTGCCTTTTAAAGCAATTAATATATGCCAAAGGTAGGATAAGACAAAGAAAAGGCTGATTACTGTCACCATTCATAAAAGGCAAAATCTGAAGGGCACAGGTTTGTAATTATCATGTTGTTCTGAAGCAGGATTTACAAAGAAAGCCAACCAGGCCTCTTTCCTTTGAAAGTTAGTGGATTCCTCTTGCAATCCTGCTAAGAGGATGTTTCCCCTGGCTGAGGAGGAATGTCCTGCTTCCAGTGCTGCAAGCCTCTCGGGTGGAAGAGCTCCCCAACTCCCACTGGACTAGCCCTAATTAACCTTCGTTTTACCTGGGCCTGATGTGCCATCTTTGCTGAACTTGAAATGTTATTTCTTGGAAATCAAATTCAGTCCAAAGAATATTTTTTAGCATCCACCATGTAGGAGATTGGGCTAGACCTTGGTGGGAATACAGAGCATGCTGTATTTCTAGCCTAGCTTGGAGATAGCCCTGAACACTAACCCAAACGCAGGGTGGTGTGTGTTTTGTTTGTAATGGACGTGAGAAAGTAAAAATTAGCTCAGGCTGAGAAAATGTAAATATGCATGCCCTCCATCAGACACAGATAAAGCCAGCTGCAGAGTTCATAGGAAGCAATTTCTCTCCCAAGGACATGCCGCAGCTGTAACATGTCATAACAGCTCCCTTTGAGCGACCACTGGTTCTCACATTCTGAGAAACTTTGCTCTCTGAGATCATAGACAATCAGAAATTTTGCTATTTGAAAGTACATCAGTAAGAATGAAATGGAATATCCCACAGTAACATATTTTACTTTGGCACAGAAAAAATGGCTTCAATTCCCAAATTCGGTGCAGAGCCTCAGAAAAGGGGTTTGGGAACACAACATTCCACATGTAAACTTTGTAGCTTCCAAGGACACAGGACCCTGGGTTCAATTTGCAGTCCCAACCTGAGGTCCGGCCCTTTCCGCACAGCCCTGCTTCGCTCTGAGCCTGTTGCAATGCTGATGTATTTAAATGTCACCCTTACCCCTGTAAACCAAAATTAATTGTAGACTCTAAAAAAGAATTTAAAAAAGCATTTATTTGAGCAAAGGAGGAGATGCAGCCCAGGAAACACAGATTCAGGTAGCCACCTAAATTGTGTTCCACCAATTCAGAGCTAAGTTCCTGCCCTGGTTCTCAATTAGGTTTGTTTTTATGTAAATGAGGCATCCAATACGTGCGGTTCTGGTTGGACAGGGCAGGTCTCAGTTGGTAGAAAGATAAAATTAGGTTTCCCTGCAGTGGTTGAACAGCAGGCGCAGTGCGGGAAGCTGAGTTCACTCAGGTTCTTCCTGGTGGACAGAGCCCATGAGGAGCCCCTGTCAGCAATGGCCACGAGGCTCCTATTATGCATAAAACTTGGGGCCCCAGTTGACCAGGAGAGTCTATGTCAGTAGATAAGTTCCTTCTCGGGGTTTACATAATGGTTCTTTCTTGTCAGGGTCCACCCCTCAAATCTTGTAAGTGTTACACTTCCTCCGTGTGCAGTCCCCTTCACAGTAATGGTCAATACGCTTGCCTTTGTCAGATGATTGGTTGCGATGGAAGCCTTAAGCTGTTGGGCTAGAACAGAAGTACATTCCAAGTGTAAGGGACAAAAGGATGAAGGGACTGATTTTAACTGAGTATCAGAAACACTCCAAGAAGGCAGTTGCATTAATAATTTATTAGATGTTGCCACTTTTTAACTGTTTATTTAATGTTATAGATGTAAGACCAAGTGAACGGAATTGATTTTTTTCCATTCTGACAATTCTCAATTTATCATTACATATGTGTGCAATGTATTTACATAATATCTACATTGCACATATGCCTGTATTCTGTTTTTTCACTTTTAATGGTTTTGTGTGTAGTTTTCTTTCACAAAGTAATTGTCTCTTCCTGGAGGGTGGAGTCTGTGCTTAAAATTCCACCTGATTTTTTTTCAATGTTTTGACCATATAGTAGATGTCCAATAAATACTTTGCACACGGAATCAGAGAAGTTTCACATCTTCGGCTGCGAGGCTGGGAAGTTTCCTTGAGCCTTTACCCAAGTAACAGATTGTGGTATCCTCTCCATCACAACCCCACCTCTGCCGAATAAAGTACAAATCGCCCCTAGGCAATGAGGCAGTGCGCAATTGAAGCTCTTTATGGCTCCATTTGTCCGCAGTCCCCTAAATGTCAGTGGATAAATGTGTTTGTCATAATGTGCGGTGAGTGCAAATAGGCCCCCCATTAGCAGTATCATTAGAGAGAAAATAGATGCTCAGGAACTCAAAGAGGCGGTAAGCTGTCAGATTCCACTCTGAGGAAATACAGATTGTCATTTGCAGTTGAAAATGGGCAGAAGTAACTGCACAACTCCTCACCGGAACTTGATTTGTTTTTCAAATCTTTGCGTATTTACTTTTGCTCACCCACCACTTTGATGGAGGCACATAAACCATTAATTAAGATATAGCTCAGGGGACCCACTGAAGACATTAATAGATCTGAATAGAGCAGCATCAAAAAAGTCGTCTCAATTTATGCATTGCCTCCCAGGTGGGCCTGCCCTGCCTGCAGAGGGTTAGTGGAGAAGCAGGAGTCTCTGGCTCTCGGGGCGTGGCCAGGAGGGGATCGGTGTCATCCACCCACCTCCACCTGCAGTAACACTTCTCCGTGCTTGAAGCTCAGGGTCTCAGGCCTTCCCAGCCAGCAGAGGTAGGGAGTAGAGGAAGAAGCAGGTATCCAGCGGTGATCTGATAAAAGCCCATGTTCTGAATGAGCCTCCCTCTTTCCTCACTGCTCTCCTCACTCAGGCTGGCCAGACACGCAGTCTGCAGGCTGCTACCTGGGGTTTGGTCCCTCAGGAGCTGCAGCGTTTTACTTAGTGACAGGGGCTTAGCTGTGTTCTGCGCCCACCTTCCTCTGCGCTCACTAACTGGCATGAGGAGGACCCAGTCACTTCGGGGACGGACACACCTGGAACGGTTTTCTTTTCCCCTCAACTAACTGCGTGTGAAGGAACCAGGAGGAAGCGAAGCCCCGTTAAATTCATTGTGAACCGCTGCAGTCTCCAGTCATTTCAAAGCTCCTGTCCTGAGCACAGCTCAACGTGGCGAGGCTGCTCGGGCCACCAGGGGCGAAGATGTCGTGGGCCCCACCTCCTCCCTTGCCCTCTTTCCTTGCTCCTTCTCCGCTGGGCTGGGAGGCTGGGAAGTTTGCTGTCTTCTCTTCTATGAGCTGTTGCTGCCAACTGGCTCCTAATCCTACAGATTCATATGGCCCGATGGGATCAGTAGGCCTCGCTGACAATGCCAGGCTCTGCCCACAGTGGTGAGCCCTGTGTCTTCTGCTGCAGACCCCCCACCTCAGGTACCTTCACTGTCCAGACACGCGACTGGAGGATGAGATGCAGGTGAGTCCTCAGTGTTGGCCATAGGTTCTTGGAAGCTGTGACTTTAAGTGAAACGAGGTATAATGAAACCAATTTTACCATAGCCCAATTGGTATAAAACAAGAGTTAAATTCCTGTGGCATTTTTCTGGTCACAAAAGCATCACCAAACTTCTAAATAAAGACCCAAAACACTTATAATATTAAACATTTGAAATAAATGTGAGCTGTATATACATTTAAGAAAGATGAATAAAGGTAAGATATTATCCAGCCGGCTTATTCTAGTTTGGGGTGGCCTATCTTGCCAGCCCAATGTGCCAGTTGGGACCCACCCTGCACAGAATGCTGTTCCCTTGTGCCCCTTCCTGTCAACCCTCCTACCCCAAGGCAGCCACTCTTGAGTTCTAGCCCTGTTCTAGAATTTCATATGAATAAAATCCTTTACCTCTTTCTCCCAACACTATATCCGTGTGACTTTTCCCATTGCTGTGTATGTCAATATGTGTTCCTTTTTGTTGCTTAGTATTACTTTCTTGTTGTTAAATAGGATTCCACTTGTTTTGTTTTTTAAGTCTTTCCCGGTCTCTCTACCTCTTTCCTTAAAGCATCCCCTCTCTCCTCTTGTTGCCCTCAAAGGCATTCAGTGTGCAAGGAAGGATGCACAAGATGTTTAGTGGTCTTCATGGCATAGAGGGAAAAGGCAACACAAAACCGACAAAGTAAGCCACTGTTCTTGAAACAGCTTGGTACTGGCACAAGAACAGACATATAGATCAATGGAATAGAATAGAGAACCCAGAAATCGACCCAAACCATTCTGCCCAATTAATATTCGACAAAGGAGGCAAGAGCATACAATGGAGTCAAGACAGTCTCTTCAATAAATGGTGTTGGGAAAATTGGACAGATACATGCAAAAAGATGAAACTAGACCACCAACTCACACCATACACAAAAATAAACTCAAAATGGATAAAAGACTTAAACGTAAGATGGGAAACCATAAAAATATTAGAGGAATCCACAGGCAGCAAAATCGCAAACATATGCGGAAGGAATTTCTTCTCTGATAATGCTCCTAGGGCAATGGAAACAAAAGAGAAAATAAACAAATGGGACTACATCAAAATAAAAAGCTTTTGCACAGCAAAGGAAACCATCAACAAAACAACGAGAAGACCCACTACATGGGAGAACATATTTGCCAATGATATCACCGATAAGGGTTTACAGGGAACTCATGAAACTTAACAATAGGAAGATAAACAATCCAATCAAAAAATGGGCAACGGACCTAGATAGACACTTTTCAAAAGAGGACATACAGAAGGCCGAAAGACATATGAAAACATGCTCAAAGTCACTAATTATACGAGAGATGCAAATCAAAACGACAATGCTGTATCATCTCACACCTGTCAGAAGGGCTATCATCAATAAATTAACAAACAACAAGTGTTGGAGAGGATGTGGAGAAAAAGGAACCCTTCTGCACTTCTGGTGGGAATGCAGATTGGTGCAACCACTGTGGAGAACAGTATGGAGTTTCCTCAAAAAACTAAAAATGGAACTCCCATTTGACCCAGTGATTCCACTTCTAGGAATATATCCCAAGAAACCAGAAATACCAATCAGAAAGGATATATGCACCCCTATGTTCATAGCAGCACAATTCACCATAGCTAAGACTTGGAAACAGCCTAAGTGCCCATCAGCAGATGAGTGAATTAGAAAACTGTGGTACATCTACACAATGGAATACTATGCTGCGGTAAAAAAGAAGGAGCTCTTGCCTTTTGCAACAGCATGGATGGAACTGGAGAGCATTATGCTAAGCGAAATAAGCCAGTCAGAGAAAGATAAATACCACATGATCTCACTCATTTGTGGATTATAGAGAACAACATAGACTGATAAACAGGGACAGATCCAAAGACAGAGAAACAGCGATCAGACTATCACTCCCCAGAGGGAAAGTAGGGGAGGGAGGAGGTAAGGGGAAGAGATCAACCAAAGGACTTGTATGCATGCATATAAGCCAAACCAATGGACATGGACAACAGGGTGATGAGAACATGAGTGGGGGGGTGGGGATGGGGGTTAAATGGGGGGATAAGGACACATTTGTAATACCTTAACTAATAAAGAATTTTTTAAAAAACCCCACAAAGTAATGTCACAATAAGTCAGCCTGTACAGAATCACCCAGAGAAGAGTCCTGGGGGGACTAGAGGGGAGCATGGGAAGAGGGGAGGAGTGGTTGGGAGAAGGCTTGTGCAGAGGCAGTGGCGGTGGAGTTCATATTAGGCCAGGTGGAGGTGGAGGCAGGACGATGCTGCGTGGCTGAGCCTGGGTGGTGACTAACATGACTGGGGTGAGAATGCATGTTGGTGCCAATAGCGAAAAGAGGCATTGAGTAAGTTTAGGATGAAAAATGACGGGTTCAGTTTGGCACCTGTTGACTTTGAAGGTAACAATGGAAATGCCTACTAGGCAGGTGCACATAGAGTTCTCTAGCTCAAATAGCATCTTCAGAACTGAAGGTAAAGATGCAGCATTCACCACTCACAGAGAGGAACATGCTGATGTCCTGAGAAAGGAAAGTTAAGAGAGAGAAATAAGCCAAGGACAGGGCTTTGGAGAATGCTCTGCAGATGGAATCAAGGAAGAAAGAGGAGATGGTCATGGAATTAGGATGAGAATCACAGAGAGAAGTGTCCTGGGGACCAGGACAGCCGAGGACATTAACGAAATAGCTGGCAGAAATGCCAAAAGCTGCAGGGAGTTGACCAAGATAAAGTCTGAATAAAAGAATATTAAATCTCCCAATTGGGAGATTACTGGTGGCTTTTGAGGGACCAACTTCAGAAGAGAAATGGGAACCGAAGCAAGTAGCAAGGAGCAAGGGGAAAGAGAAGGTGCTGACATAGATCTGATCATTGTACACAGCTTTTTTCAAGAAATGTGTATTTAAAGGAGTAAAAGAGGGCTCAATGGTAGGAGAGTGGAAGGAAAGGAGAGAGGACAGGTTGCATGGGTTTGTTCCCTGGGGAGCGTTGAGCACTCCTGGGCTGGGTGAGAGAGAGTACTTTCTGACTCAAGTTCCAGAATGGGTAAGAGAGGGTGGGATGGAGAGTGAGAGGGGTGGGTTAGGTCTGGAAAAGAGTGATGGGCTGGTCCTCTTCTCAGAAGCAGGAGAGGAGAGGGTGGGTGGGACAGTCCTGGGTGGGAGTAGAGTAGCTTGGGCTTGTCCTCAACATGACATGGCTCCTTAAGACATTTTTTCCCCCTACTTGCTCTGAATATGTGGAGTTTATAAAATGTCCTCTTTGGTGTTTAGGTGGTTGAATTTCAAACCAGCGCATGCAGAGAAGGGCTTTCCAGAGAAGGCGAGGTGGTGGAGATCGCAACCCCGACAGTCAGCTGTAACCACTGTCCACTGTATTCTGCTGTGGCTGGTGGCTGCAAGTCGTGGGTTAGAAACCAGACCACGGGGTGATAACAAGGGATTCTGGGCACGTGTCCTTTGATCGCATTAATCAGAGGTGGAATTACCCGCATTAATAATTGTGATTAGCGTTGGCCAAGGAGGTTGGCGAGGTGAGCCTGGGGGAGGCCAGACTTGGAATTCAGAAGTGCTTCCGGTTGCCTTCATTTACAGAATTATATCTGCAGCACAGAGGAGCTCCCAGAAGACTGCAAGGACTTCACAATTAATATCATGATTGTGAGCACACGGTTTGCTCAGGCTTGAATGATGCTGTGTCCCGAAAGCATGCCCGCTGGTGGTCGGGAGAGGCAGTGATAGCTCTACTTGACCTCCAGGCTCCTGGGTGGGTTCTGGAGGGTTGAAGTTGCTAGAAACCCAGCTACTTCTTAAAAGGGATGCTATGTGTGTTGTTTTTTTTTTTTTAAACCCTAGCAAGTATTCTCAGTATGGCCATTTTAACAGGCCCAGGTATACGAATATTGAGGCTGATGTAAATATATTTGTTGACCTTCTAGGCAGAGGACACCCGTCTAAGGCTGCTCCACTCATTCACATTGCTTTGGTTTCTTTATCAGATATGACAGATTTTACCACTGATGCCTCGAGATAAAAAAGTTACTTCCCACACCTGTGGGTCTTAAGATTTTTTCTTTTCGTTCCTTCTGGTAGCATCGTCTAACCCCTTGGTGGTGGGTACTAGAGGTGTTAACATACAAAAGAATAGACGCTGTATCTAGGAGGCTATCTTTCCGGAAGATTACTCAAGGACACTAATTTTCTAAATGTTAAGAAATCCTGAATTCTAACAGTGAACGCCGAGTGGGGATAGTTCAGAAACTGAGGCTGCCACCGTGGGACTCGGTCCAGCTTCATTTTTCTTCCCTCCCTGGTTATCTTCCTCTGCCTGGAGCTGGTGGGAATCAGTGCTATGCCCTGGAAGATGTGTTCCAGGCTCTGGGAACTTGCATTCTCTGTGACAGATGGTGGCAAATTAAACTGGCAATTGAAAGAGCCAGAGCGTTTCCGGGCCCTCTGCTTGAGGAGTGATTCCAGATAGGGAGGGGCGAGGAGGGCCAATAGCTGGGAAGTGGCCAGGAACTCCGCGCTCCGCTCGGAGTCAGTGTGGTCTGTAAGCTATTCCAGACTATAGGGGTGCGCACAGATCACACGCCTACATTTTGTGCTTTGTCTAGTAAGGCAGCACACGGAGGGGCTCAGGAACAAGTCTAGGATGGGAAGAGGTAGAACAAAGGCTTATGCGAGGGGGAGCTGAAAATGTCCTCAGTCCACCTTGTCCTTGGTTTCACTTTCCTCGGTTTCAGTTACCTGTGGTCAACCCAGATCTGAAAATATGAAGTGAAAAATTCCAAAGATAAAAAATTCCTAAGTTTTAAATTATGCCATGTTGGTTATCAGACTGCCTGTGTTGGTATCACAGTGCTTGTGTTCAAGTCACCCTATTTCACTTCACAACGGCTCAATGCACAAGAGCAGTGATGCTGGCAATTCAGATTTGCCAAAGAAAAGCTGTAAAGTGCTTCCTCTAAGTGAAAAGGTGAGGACAGTACAATAAGATATCTTGAGAGAGAGACCACATTCACAGAACTTTTATTACAGTACTAGAGGCCTGGTGCACAAATTCGTGCACGGGTAGGGTCTGGCTGGCCCGCTCCGATCGGGGCTGATCGGGCCGGGCTGGCTGGGGGGAGGGGCTGCGGGTGGTTGGTCGGCCAGCCCCACCCTCTGTCGAACTCCCGGTCTAACTCCCAGTCGAACTCCCGGTTGAGGGGACAATTTGCATATTAGCCTTTTATTATGTAAGATATTGTTACAATTATTCTATTTTATTACTAGAGGCCCAATGCATGAAATTTGTGCAAGAGTAGGCCTTCCATCCCCTGGCTACCGGCACCGGCTTCCCTTTGGCACCCGGGACCCGGGCTTCCCTCATAGCCCTGGCTTCATCTGGAAGGATGTCTGGTCTAATTAACATATTACCCTTTTATTATTATAGATAATGTACTGTTGTAAATCTCTCACAGTGCCTAGTTTATGAATAAACTTTGCTATAGGTATGTATGTATGTATAGGAAAAAACACAGTATATGTAGGGTCCAGTACCTTCAGAGTTTCAGGTACCCACTGGGCACCTTGGGACATATCCCCACAGATAAGGAGAGAGCTACCGTACAGCCACCACATAGTAATGTAGTAATGCGTGATGAGGGGTAGATTCTGAATGACATGAAGAGAATAAGAGAAACAAAATTTGGGGCTGGAAGGCACATCTTCTTAGGAAACAAAAACTCTGACTGTAGAAGGAGAGAAAGGAGAGAGGGTAGAAAACCAAGAAAGGGGAGGAACAGTACAGTAAAGGGAAGGGGTAAAGGAGAAAATATTGAACAGATATAGAAATGGAACACATATTGATGACTTTCCAATATTTCTTACATAGGTCCCGGTCTTTGGGGGATGTTTTGATTTATTTCATGTAAATTCCAGTGTTGATTTCTCATTGAATGAGGGTAAGGAATAAGAGAGCCTGAGAGATGCCATCTCCTAGTGGGAATGAGACCATAACATGAGGTAAACACCATATTAGGAGTTGGTTTTTACAGATGAGGGACTCCTCCAGGGAAGGACTAATCACCCCATGCCAACAGGCCTGTCGCAGACAGCCTAGGGCTGTAGAGAGCCTCCTTGTCCAAGGTCCTGGCCTTTGCCAGGTGACCCACATCCCATGACTGACCATGCGGGTGTAAAGGTCAGGACCTCTTGTCCCACCCTGCTGGAGGCTAAGACCAACAAGTAGTTAACATATAAATGTGAGAAGTCCGTCAGAAGGCTGATGGACTTTGATATTCAGCAAGGGCTGAGAATCAGCATAATATTACCTGTTGCTGGCTGAATGGCTGAAGGCAATCCCCTAACATGATAATCCTTTATTGTTTACCAAACCTTACCATTGATATGTCTGTTTGGTTTGCTAAAGGGCAAATGTGTATTCTAGTAAATAAAAAGATATGGGTCTGGACATTCGGGGAGCCACTCCACTAGAGAGTAGTCCTCTGCCTTGTTCCCCCATGCCTTCTAAATTTATATTTCTTGTCTAGTGTATCTGTTTATATGCAGCCCCTTTTCCAGATCCTGAATCTTCACTGCAAAAGGTTTCGGTACCACCCCAGGCAACCCTGGCCAGCCAATTACACTCAGAGTCCCATGGGGGCCACCAAGCTGCTCTTGGGTTGCATCCAGCTCCATTCCCTTCTCCCCACCCTGCTGCTTTCCCACCCACATCCTGCCCACTAAACTGCTTCCCTGCGAACCCAGGCACAATCCTGGAATCTCTCCTTGTGGCTACCTCTCCTGTCATCCCACCAACACTCCCGGTGGTTCTGATGGGAGTGAATGTGTCCTTCCCGCATCACCATACACGTCCTCCCCAAACCGTCTGCATCATGGGAGATGCTCAGAGAAAACCTGCTCCTCAGGGGGCAGAGGGTAGCCACCTCCCTTGCTGGAACCTTCAGACAGGCCTGGGGCAGGTTGGTGTATCTCACTGTTGATCACAGATGCTATGTATTATACAGAGTATCAAGTCCCTCCGAAATTTGATTAGAAGCGATTCATTTCTGTGAAATCCTCAGGTTCCTGCAGGCGAGAAGTCCCCGACTATCAGGCGACTTAGACCTTCATCAGGTGCATGTGTGACTCTAACTGTGAGCACATCCTCCCCGCTCCCAGCCTGCTTCAGAGGGGCCGTCCCTGTCAGACACATGAGACTCATGAAGGCCAAGGGCAAGCCCATGGCCTGGGACGTGGAGTGAGGCCTAGGGTCACTCACGCCTCAGCCCTGGCGGGGTCTGCTCTGGGCAGCCCAGCCTTGGCTGCTCTCCTATGTGCTTGGCTGCAGCCTCCCTGGCCCTGGAGTCCCCTCCCAGGTCTAGCTTCACCAAGTTGTGCTTTCTGGACACTGGTTCCAAATCCCGGATCCCAGGGGAGCAGGCCTGCTCAGCCTGTGCAACCACCCGCATGGGTCCGTGGCAGCTCCCCCTGTTAGGGGTGTAGAGTCTCAGAGGCGGGCATGGCAAGCGGGGGAGGGGACCACCCAGGACAAGGCCAGTGCATGGCCCTGTCCACGGAGGCTTGGACTCGACAAGAAGAAGGCTTCTGAATGAGGCCTGACAGATTCCTCAAGAGACAGCCCTCAGGGATGATGTCCAGGAACAAGACTTACACTCGGGGAGAAGAGACTAGACAATGAACAGCTGTCTTCATTGTTTGTAAACTGGACCGAGGAGGTCAGAAAACAAGAGAAGTTCGAGCTGCGTCTGATTAGAGGAAGAATAACTGCCTGTGTGTGGAGCCAGATGTGCAGGGGGCGGGCCCACCTTGGCATGGGGAGCCCTCATCCTGTCTTGCAGTAATATTTCCATTGGCCTTCTGTTAGGACAGCTGCCCTCAGATCTTCATTCCAAACACGGGATGTGAGCAGTTTCTCAAACATCCACCAGATGGTAGCTTCCTACCAGAAATAGGTTTCAGGTTGTGGAAATCCAGATTGTGTTCCAGCCCACAGACAAGCTACAGAGGGAGATGCCCACTCTGGCTATGGAGAAAGGAAAAGAAAGACCATAAGAACGGATCTTGGGGCGGGGACAGTATTGGGGGGGGGGGGGGCTACAGTGTTTTTATTTTCAAGAATATGGAACAGCACTCGCAGTGTCCTTTCTGTGGTGGGGGAGCCACTGGCAGATGTGAGGAACAGTCGCAGAGGAGGCTGTGCAAGGGAAGGGCTGTGAGGTGAGCCCCTGGCTGACAGTCCTCGGGTGCCTTTGTGTTACCCCGCTGGTTGCCAGGTGCCTCTGAGTCTGCACAGGGCTGCTGGGAGCTCAGACATGAGCGCGGGCTGCTCTGTAAAGAAGGCCTTTGTGGAGAGACCTCTTCATTTGTTTAGCATTTGGGTTCTGAGGCCCAAGACACAGTGTCCCCAGGTTGTGCAGAGTCTTAGGGAAAGGGAACTAACCTTTACTGGGTGACCATTGTGTCCTGTTTTGCCTGGGACTTTGCTACTTTTAACACTGAAAGTAAAGCAAACCTCCATGGTTGGTCCCTGGCTGCCTGAAAGGTACCCGCTGGGCACGTTGCTAGACCCTTACATGCATCCAGTGACCTGGGGGCCGGGGCAGGGGGATAATACTGTCCAATTATGAATCACTTTATTGCTGGTGTTTTCTTACCAGACGCCTTTGTCCCATTTAGCCAGTGAGACATATGCCGGGAAAGACAAAGCTCTGGAGAAAAAGGGGTCTTTTGGCTTTTGAGTTTCAGAATTTAGGCCCTCCTCAGTGGACTCAGGGAAGTCAGGAGCTGTGGTGGATCAGTACATCCTCCCCAGGCTGGGGAGAGAGAAGAGTGGTGGGGGTGAGAGATGGGGTGCTGGTGGGCTGTGCACAGGGAGGCCACTGCCCTCGCAGCCCCCTGGCCCAGCTCCCTGGGGAGGGGTGGGCTGTGGGACCTCGGGTGAGGGGCCTGGGCCCTCTTAGCTGGGAGAGCCAGGGCAGGGTGTGGAGAAATCGGAGAGGAGAGGGCTGTTCCCTCGCCCCAGAGCAGAGGGAGAGAGGTGCTTTAGGAGCACAGAACGAGTGGGGAAGCGGGGGCTGGAAGGAGCCCCTGAAAGTGGACCAGGTGACAGTGTCCCTTCCAAATTCACGTCCACCTGGGACCTCAGAGTGTGGCCCGATGTGGAAATAGGGTCTTTGCACAATGAGGTTAAGATGAGGTCACACTGGATGAGGGGCGTGAGCCAATGGGTTAGCGTCCTCATAAGCAGAGGCAGTTCCGACACAGAGCTGCCCGCACAGAGCTGCCCGCACAGAGCTGCCCACACAGAGCAAAGACGGCCATGTGAAGAAGGAGGCGAGACTGGAGTGATGCAGCCACAAACTGAGGCCGCCAAGGATTGCCAGCAGCCCCCAGAGCCAGGAAGAGGCAAGGATGTCTTCCCTAGAGCCTGCAGAGGGAGCCTGGCCCTGCTGACACCTTGGTTTCTGCCAGAGGTTGTGTTTCTATGACTTTAAGGCTCCCAGTTTGTGGTGCTTTGTCTCAGCAGCCCTAGCAAACTAACACAGACAGGAGTAAGGGTGATGCAGAAGCGGCCAGTGGGGGCCGCCTGAGGAGCAGGCGGGGAGAGAGGACGCTGGCGCTGGGTGCCCTCAGCCTGGGCTTCTGCAGCGGAGTGGAGTCCTGAACACAGGAGAGGGTGCTTCCTGAAAGGAATATTAGGTTGGCCTGAGTTCAGGAAGAATGGGGCCAACTTAGACACTGAGTAAGAAAAAAGCAAACACTCACTTCAAGCTTTTTTTTTTCTTCTTTACAGTTTGTGTTTGTTGGTTAAAATTTAATACCAATTACAAACCCATTCTCTTCTTTAATTCTCTGAAGACTAAGGACCATTGTCACAGTTGATGGTCAGGGAGCCAGGCCAGGGAGTGAGTCAGGCCAGCGGGAGGTCTGTGCGGCAGGGACCGGCCCCCTCGGCCCGCTGGCCTCGCCCTCCTGCCTGTACTATCATTGCCTTTTCCCCTGTGATGTTCCTGATGCAGCCACAAACTGAACTGGGCCCCGAACCCTAAACACAGCCCCGAGCTTTCTCCTGGGCCCTAGATCAGGCTGCATCTTGCCCGCAGGACCTGCCTTTCCTGTTTCCTGTCAAAATCCCAGCTGCTAATCTAGGTCCAGCTCCTGACGCCTGCGGAGTTTTCCAGGGGGACGAGCTGTCATCTCTCTTTTAAGACGGGCGGTTGTTTTGGAGTCTTTGAACTGGCACCCCCTCCCCCACTTCCTCTCCTATTTCTGTGTCCCTGTAACAGTAGCAGGTGCCCCACTCCATGGCAGGGCTCACGGGGCAGGGGGCGCCGCGCTAGGCCACAGGGGCGTGATTGTTCACTAAAACCCGACTCTCCCACAGCGCTCCAGGGGCAGTGCCTCCGGGTTTGCGAGGCGCAGGCCCTGATGAACTGAGTGTCATCTCTGGCCCGGAGGCACTAGTCCAACGGACAGAAGGCTCTCTGTGGTCAGGGCCAGAAGACCCTCAGCATTTATGGGGTGACCGGTGACCTTCCAGAGAGTGAAGGAGGGGAGGCAGCTGGGCCCCCTGCAAGAGGACCCGGTGCCCACACCGGGGCGGCTCTCCCAGGGCCCCCACGCGGGCTGCTTTGCGCTCTCGTATCTTCCTCTGTCTGCTCAGGTCTGAAATCCTTTGAACTGGCCACACACGCCTGGGTTCTGGAATCAGAGATAAGCCGCGGAAGGCAGGCTTTCCCGGGAGGGGAAGCAGTCATTTAAATGTTCACCGAGGTCTGAGCTGCTGATAGCAGATGCGTTCCTCAGAGCAGGTTTCAGCCAGGGGAGGAGCTGGGCAGGGAGCGGGCGTGGGGAGCGGGAAGGAAGGAGCAGTGGGTGGCAGAAAGAAGACCCAGGGCCTCAAAGGTTCATGTAGCTACTCCCCCGTTTTTTTATTTTGTCGTGAGCCCTGTCTGAGTCTGACATTCTCCACTAATGGATATCTGACGTGTAATTTCACAAACCTAAAAAGTAATTTTCTAAAAACATTCTGCAACACCAGAAGGTTGCCATGATTTATTTGATTAAAAAAGAGCATTAACAATAAACAAACCAGCTAAAACCCCTAGCCACATATAGTCACCGCCATTTCACAAAAGAAAGGATGTTTTAGTGACAAAATGTCATAGGGAAAGACAATCAGAATAAAGGATATTCCTTAAAATCGGATAAATAAAGGTTTGGGGGGGGGGGGGGCGGGAAATGACTACTTTACCCCTTTGCTGAGGGCCTAGAAAAACCTCCAGGCCTGAGACTGGCATCCTGGTTTTGAGAATCACTGACTCTACCCTGATTCTTAACTCAGTTTAGTTCAAGGTGCCATGCTGCCCCCTGGTGGTCAAAAGAAGTAACTGTAGCGGCTAATGGGGTCTCATAATGTATATACTTAGAGCCTTGTCTCATGGATTACATTCTCTACACATTTCACCCACCTTACACTAAGCTTGGAGTCCATGAAGATAGAGACAGCCAGGCCCTTGCTATCACGGAGCTTTCCTTTAACACAGATGTTTCCATCAAAAATTAGCAAAAATGTTTGGATTTGTGTGTTGAAATGTCAACTCTCCATCAAAGTGACTGAACTTCACCTCTGGGTCCAGAGGCCCAGAATAGACAGACATCTGTGTTGTGGAATGCAATCAATCCCTCAGCATCAGAGCCGTCCTGTGAACTTGAGCCTAGCTGGCCACCCACAGCTCTATCTCCAGCCCTGCCCAGAAGCCTGAGCCCACACGTGCTAACAGAGCTGGACATGACAGTGTAGAGCCGTGCCCACTCCCCTCAGGGCATTCTTGCACCCAGCTCTTGAGTAGTCTAAATCCTACTGACTTGGCCATGCCTCAGTCAGGCAAGCCTACTTTCCCATAAAGTCCTTTTCTCTTTCTCAAATTACGTCCCAGAGCTCTCAGTTATCTCTTGTATCATGCAGAGAAGCGTCCTACTTCATTTCAAATATTAGTGCTACCCTATGCCTCATCAAAATGATTTCTCATCAAAGATGGAAAATAGTTAAGTCAGTATAGGCTAAGTCATTTGTCTGTAACAAACAGTCCTGATTCTCTAGGGCAGCAGTTCTCAACCTGTGAGTCGCGACCCCTTTGACAGTCGAACGACTCTTTCACAGGGGTTGCCTAAGACCATCCTGCATATCAGATCTTTACATTACAATTCATAACAGTAGCAACATTACAGTTATGAAGTAGCAATGAAAATAATTTTATGGTTGGGTCACAACATGAGAAACTGTATTTAAAGGGCCAGAAGGTTGAGAACCACTGCCTAGGGCTTAAAATAACAAAGCTTTATTTCTTCCTAATGCTCCCTGCTTCATATGGGTCACTTGAGGGTAGGGGTACCAGGAATAACAAAGAAAAATACAGGACCCCCAGCGGAATTTGAATTCCAAATTATCAGTGGTTTGTTTTGTATATGTATGTGCAAATGGCCACATCCCCTTTCTTTCTAAAATATTCTGACAGCGAATGCACCATTAGCCTGAGTCCAGAGTGAGGATGTAGAGCAGAGCCCCCTGGGGAGTGACCAAATAAAATACAGCTTGTCCAGTTAAAATTTAAATTTCAGAAAATTACAATGATTTTTACTATGCCTTGGCAGCCGGGGCATGTGTAGTTCTGCTAATTTATGGCCACATAACAAACCAACCCCAAACTAAGGGGCTTACAGCAAAAGTTATCATTTTATTATTATCTTTACTGGTTGGTTCAGGAAGCTGAGTAGAATCAAACTTATAAGAAACCAACCAACATTTTAAGAGAGTTGTATGGGCAAAGAAGCTGCCAGACTGGAGTAAAAAAGACTGCCCACTTGGTACTTAAAGTGACCTTTGCACCCACCCCCAACCTTTTATAAGTGGGAGGGAGGCTGAGGGCCCTGCTCAGCCCCCAAAGGAGAGCGTATTCCATTTGAGATGTAGCTAAGGAAGGTGATGAGAGAAGGAACTCCCCGTGCACAGAGCCAAGGACCAAGGGCACAGTGGATGGGAGTTTCCTCTGGGGTTGAGTCAGTGGGGGCTGACCACAGGGTATGCCTCACTCTGGGAAGTTGCTGCTCACATCCGCCTGAGGGGACGTTAGAATTACTATGGGTCAGGGCCTCCTGTGTGCTCCTGTGCTTCCCTTTCCAAACGCAAGTGTTTATTGTGTCCTTGTCCCTAATCCCATCGGGTTTGCTTGTGGGAGCGGGTGGCTTGTTTTCTTACTTCTTAGATGTCCCCACCCAAGGGAATCACATCCAACCCTGCCACAGCGATGCTCCCGCCCTGTCCACAGATGCTGGACTTTGAGCTCAGAGTAGCACCTGGAGGGGAGTTTGGGCAAAACAGCTCACTGCAGTTTAACAATTGCCCTCGCATGCTTAATTACCTTGTTTCTTAGAGTTACCTTGAAAGACAAGTTTTTATTTTACTACACAGACAGGTCGAGTGAGGCCAGGCAGCACAAGCAGTAAGTGCCAGAGATGGGAGTTGAACTCAGGCCTATCCACCAAACAGGCTACCATGATTTATAAAACCTTGAGAGACAGACAAATGAGAAGAGTGAGGACCAGGGAGAGGAAGTAGTATCGCTGCTGAGCTGCATTACTAACTACTAAGTCTTGGGCCAGTAAGACACCAGCCTGGCCCTACAGGCTCTACAGTGCAGACCAAGCTGTGTTGAGCAAGTGTCTTCAGTTTATTGCTTTAGGGAAGGAGAGAGAGGGGGCAGCATCTGCACTGCCCCTGCCTGTGTGTTCCCAGGGAATGTGAGCCTTTGGCCGTCCTCCTATTTAGTTCCTGGCTTGGGGAGGCATGGGGGGTGGGGGGGGGGGGGGCAGAGGCTGCATCTTGGCTGATGAATGGTTGGTGGCCCAAAGTGCTAGGTGGAGAGCATGAGCTTTTCTCTGGGAGAACATCCTCCCATGAACCTTCTATCCCTGTGGTCTGTGCTAAGTCACAGAGGTAGTTTCATCTTTGCTTCAGAGCATGGAAAAACAGAGAAACGGCAAATTGGTGGGGCTGTTTGCAAATCATAAATTACCCCAAACCATTCCTGGCTTGTCCTGGTTTCTCAGTCTTCCCAATGGCAAGGTCCCAGTCAGCATCCATGAGAGCAGGAGGAGCTGTAAAGTGGATGGTGTGGAACATGAAATATTTACAAATGGAACAGGGACCTGTGTGACCTGGATAAACAGAAATCCAAATGGAGTCAGAAGCTCTAAGTTGAAGTCTCTCTGGATATGAAGTATTTATGAAGCACTTTGTACTTACAAAGTGAATTTCAATCATTTATCATCTGAACTCACACTATCACAGTAACATGTAGGTATTTGTGTTATGGCTGAAGACCCGAACGAAGTACTGCCTGTAAAAAGGGGGGCGTTTTCATGCACCTGGGAACTGTTTTTCATGCTATTGTGAAGCAATATTAGGAATTTTTGAAGTAAATACCCGAGTCTTGATCCAGACACATCGTTATCATGCAAGCCTGTAAGTCTCTCCTATGGCACTTCGCGAGGCCCGTCACTTCTGCTGGCCAGGCAGCAGTGAAAGGTGGACCCTTCTTGGTGAATCTCTAACTACTCTTTGCTCTTTATTCTATAACATAATGATTTGTCTGGTGTAGCCCTTCATGTTCCAAGATGACCCAGTGACATACAGATGCTGGTGATGTTGAACATGTGTATGGTTGAGAAGATGATGCCAATTTGTTTTCATTCAGAATTCAAGGTGAAAAGTGTTTTGGATTTCGGCGGTTGAAGCTGCTTTCGAAACCTGGGGCTGACGGTGGCTCTTTCTGAAACCACCAAGAAGCTTCTAAGAGGCCCTCGCTGCATCTTATCTCTTTCCCAACCATCCAAATGATCCCACTTACAAAAAGACTTCTCTACATCATCTACGCAATCTCTCCAATTGTTTAAAACCCTACTTCGCTTTTTAGTTAGAATTGTTGACCAGAGGCTCCAAAAGAAATTTTACAGATCATTTGGTCCAACCATCTCGTTTTACTGATGAAGAAACCAAGATTCTAAAAGGGCAAAAGAAAGACTCGAATCCAAGTGTTTCAAGTCTTCCTTCCACTCTCTTCGTAAGAATCTTGTGCTGTTTGATGTTATTAAATGTGTTCCCACAGCTACATGGAATGCTTTGCACAGGCCTCTTCTATAGCGCCGCCCGTAGGCAGTAACTGCTAATGGCTGTCTGGAGTGCTGTGTTGAAGAGGAGTCAGTCTCATGGGTCTTCTCTGGCTGGCCTTGGTCCAGTTTCTTCCCAAAATGTGACATCTACCAAATTTAGGAGAGTTGACCACCCTAGCTAAGGGCCTTCCCTCCTCCTGTCTCTGAGCCCACTCTCTCTCTTTTCCTAGGCCCTCACATTATCCGAAACGACCTATCTTGTGTATCGCCTTCTTCCACTAGAATGTAAGCTCCATGAGGTCAGGGATTGTGTTCCCTCGTCTACTGCAGTGTCCGCTGTGTTACTGGAGTGTTGCTATGTGGAAAACACTCAGAAGTATTTGTGGAATTGACAGCCGAATGCTGTGCTTGGTTTGTCATGTCTGCCATGGGCAATGAGGGACAGGTCCTGATGTCAGTGCCACGCTTTTCTCATCACAGGATTGGTTGCTATTGCCCAATCAATTCTGGATGCAAAACTGGTTTACTTTAGACATTCAGCTTGGTTCTGGAGCATTTCCTGATGGCCAGTGTTTGGTACCCTGGAAATAGGAATTCCCCTCAATCACCAATTGAGAATTTAAACAGAAAAAGGCACGTTTTCTGCTGTTCGCTTCTTTCCTCAATAGTATAACTGCCTTATTGATCACAGCGCTTATACAATAAAACAAAATTCTTTAACCAAAAATGTTTATTTACTGACCTTTTAAAAAAATGTCCGTTTAAAGGGATTTTTGACTTTCCTGCTAACCTGAAATAGCTGAACCATAGTACACCACTCAGTGCACAGTACACAGTGCACGTTGGTGTGACTAATTGAGACTCAAGTGTACAAAGCCATGAGCAAAGTTCAGGTAAATATCCAAATTAAACTGCCCTAAAGTAGGGTGAGCAGCATCCATTACGCTCGCCCTGAATATTGGCTCTTCTCATCCCTCCTTTCCTGGGAGTCAATATTTGAGATAGGCTAGTGTGAAGCAGCAGAGGCCAGAGAAAAATAAAAGGCCAAAGAGGGATTTAATACTTGAATGCATTTACAAATTCATCTATATATCTTTTTATCTCTTTTTAAAGAATTGTGGTATATATGGAAATATTTGTAGCAGGTAGAGTTTTTGGAAATTGGGTCATTTTTAACCCAATTGATACTGTTGTTTCTTGTCAAAAGCAAGATAATAAGATGCAGTGCCTGGCTGAATCTGGTTTAATATTTCCCAGGAACCTGGGGCTGGATAGCAGCTATACTCTCCTAATTTGATAGTGTCAATATGACCTGACATTTAATTATTTGCATAGCCCATTTAAAATTAAAATAGCAACAGGCTCTGAGTTTTTCCCAAGCTTTAATACTCTTTTAAAAAATATATTTTTCATAAATTGCTTTGCTGTCTGGCAAGCCATCACATTCTCCGGTTCCTGTCATAAACGGGAAATGGCGCTACGTGGGTGTGAAATGTGAAACGTGGAGGAGAACGCGTGGTTAAACAAGAGCTGACACTGATCAAGTCCATTAATCAAAGTGCCTTTTAAATCTCTGCAAGTGTGAACGAGCGGTGGCACCCAGGGACTTGATTGAAGAGGAAACATAAAATGGCAGGAGAGGCCAGTGGCTGCCCGGGCAGGTCACGTCTCAGAGCCTCCGATCAGGGCCCAGGTGGAAGAGCTGTTGTTGCCGCGGGATTTGTCTTCCCTGGGCATATTTTGGAGTTTATTTGCTAAGAAAAGATGGGTTTGAGCTGCAGCGTCTCCTCACGACTATTAGAAAATCACCACATCAGTATTACAGGAGCTTTCAAATCTCTGCAGGCCAGTATCTTACGGTGTATCTTTTTGTCTTTCTATTACCCTGACTTATCCTGATAAGCCACTGGGAATGAAGGGAGGAGTCTGAGCCGCCTCCCAGTCTTCCGGCTCAGGTGACTGGGTGATGGCTGTGCCATGCACCCTACCGCCCACAGTGGTGAGCACCATAGAAGGAGCAGCATTGGAAAAGGGTAGACACTTTAGGGCAGCGGTTCTCAACCTGTGGGTCGCGACTCCTTTGAGGGTCGAACGACCCTTTCACAGGGGTGGCCTAAGACCATCAGAAAACACATATATAATTACATATTGTTTTTGTGATTGATCACTATGCTTTAATTATGTTCAATTTGTAACAATAAAATTGGGGGTCACCACAACATGAGGAACTGTATTAAAGAGTCGCGGCATTAGGAAGGTTGAGAACCACTGCTTTAGGGTATGTGTGTTTGAGCAGTTTGTGAGACTTGGAGAAATTTAGGTCTGGATTTGGAGTTTGGGTCTCACTGGAACATATGTTAGACTTAAAAGAGATGGGGTAGAAACCATTGATGTGTAAAAGGTGGAGGGTGTTTAGGGCATCAGGGCAGAGCTCAGAAAATGTTTATATTTAATCAGAAGAAGAGAATGTTGTGGAATGACTGTTTGTAATCCTCAAATTCATATGTGAAACCCTAACCTCCAAAGTGATGGTATTTGAAGGTGGGGCCTTGGGGAGTTAGTGTCGGAGTGGGTCATGAGGGTGGGGCCCTCATGATGGGGTTAGTGGCATTATAAGAAGAGGAAGAGAGAGAGAGAAATCTCTGCTCCTCCACCCCCATTCACCAAGGAAAGGCCATAGAGAGGTGCTGTCTGCATGCCAGAAAGAGAGCTCTCACCAGGAACTGGATCTTGGATTCTAGCCTCCAGAACTGTGAGAATTAAATTTATGCTGTTTGAGCCACCAGTATATGTTTTTATGTTATGACAGTTGGAGCTAAGGCAAGGAGCCTATGGAAAAGAATGAAAAGACTGACAAGAAGGCTAAAGGACATGCATGGGATAGGGGCTTCCTGGTGGTTAAGGATCAGACAGAAGACACGGTCAAGGAAGATCCCAACAGGAGGAGTCTATTGCAGTCTGTCAGTCTATTCTGGGCTTAAAGCATTGTGTCATCATCTGTGTGCATGATATATGGCACTTTCAGGTTGATGGCACTTGTGAGCAAAACAGACCATAAACAACCACAGATTTACTCCTTGTCTTTGTAGATTTCCCTACTCTGGACAGTTCATGTGAATGGAATCATAAAATATGTGGTCTTTTGTGACTGTCTCCTTTCACTGAGCATAATGTTTTCAAGGTCTGTCCATGTGGCATGTATCAGTACCTCATTCTTTTTTATGACTAAATAGTACTCCGTAGTATGGATATGCCACACTTGTTTATCCATTCATCAGTTAATGGACTTTTGGGTTGTTTCCACCTTTGCATACAATGCTGCTATGAACATTTACGTACAAGCTTTTGTGTTGGAAGTGTGTTTTAATGTCTCTTGGATATATATCTAGGAATGGCACCATGAGTCATATTGTAGCTCTATATTTGATTGAGGATCATCAAACTGTTTTCCAAAGTGACTGTGAAAGGAGTTAAAGCAGAATTAGGCAGACAGGGTAAGGGGTGGAAGAAGGAGGAATCGTGGAGCTAGCTGAGACCACACAATGTTGTGCAGAAAAACAGGAGAGCAGAGAAACAAGGTGTTTTGAGACGAGGATGTTTTTCTTGCAAGGACAAAATAAAATGTTGCAAAAGACCAGGAACCAATCAGAGAGCGGCACAGAGAGACAACGAGCGGGCCTTCAGCAGATACAAGGGGAAGAGCAGAATGCTTTGGCAGCAACCCAGTTGGGTCCCCTCCCCAAGGGGGGAGCCTGTGTTTGCTTGCAATAAACCCCTGCATTGTTTGAACACCTCTGGTCCATGGATTCGATTCCGTGAGACACGACCCCCGAAAGAATTCCTCCTCGCCAGTTCCAGTTTCAACGGCACCATTTTACATCCCCACCAGCTGTGTATGAAGGTTCTAATTTCTCCCCCTCCTCACCAACCCTTGTTGTTGTATGACTTTTGACTGTAGCCATACTGGTGAGTGTGAAGAGATATTGCACTGTGGTTTTGATTTGCATTTCTCTGATGACTAACGGTATTGAGCATCTTTTCAGGTTCTTACTGGCCACTTGTATATCTTCTTTAAGGAAATGCTTATTCAGATCCTTTGCCCATTTTTAAGTTGGGTTATATGTCTTTTTATTATTGAATTGTAAGAGTTCCTTATATAGCCTAGACATAAGTCCCTTATCAGATATGTGATTTGAAAATATTTCATCCCATTCTATGGGTTGTGTTTTCACTTTCTTGATGATATCCTTTGAAGCACAAAAAGAATTTAGTTTTGATCAAGTCCAATTTATCTTTTTTGTTGTTGTTATTGCTTAAGCTTTTGGTGTCATACCTAAGAATCTTTTGTCAAATCTCAGGTTATAAAAATTTTGCTCCATATTTTATATAAAGAATTTTCTATTTTTGGCTCTTACGTTTAATGAAAAGAGAGAGGAGAGAGAGAGAGAGAGAGAGAGAGAGAGAGAGAGAGAGAGAGAGAGAATAGCTAGTGAGGAAGTAGAGATAGGGAGTATAGAAGCACACCACTCTGAGAAGTTTTGCTGGTACCATTTGTGAAGGGGGACTAGGTTAAGAGAAGGTTACTAAATATGAAGTTTCTAGTATGTTTTGGAAGCTGAGAGATTATCCAAGAAAGAGGAAATAATTGATGATAAATTCTTGAGTTGGCTACCCTTAAAGTCTATATAGGCTCTCTTTCTCACTTGAGGAGAGGGAAGAAAAGGGAGAAACGTTTGATAATCATCACTCATACTATTTCTACTCATTAGAGGGGAAAGTTCAGGATTTCAAAGTTTTTCCTGGATGACTCATAAGCAGGAAAAAACAGTGTTTATTGAGCTTGACAAAGTTAACAACTTGTGAATATTTTTAAAGCTAATTATTGTTGTTTTTTAAACAAACTTTTTGATATGTTAAGAATTTTAATTGGGGCCAGAACAACCCACTGATAGGCTGAGTATGGGTGAATTGCTATTCACCAATGGATCTTAACTGACGTATAATCAGGCAATGGGGCTAATTTCACAAATTTTTATAAAACTAATTTTTTTGAAAATCGTTTGAAATCTTTTGAAAAAATTTAAGAGCAAGAATAAGGAAGGCCCATGTAAATATATAAAGGGGGGGGTGTGTGTGTTAGTTCTACTGAGAGAATTGGGTCAGTTTCCGAGAGGAAGTGGAGCATGAGCAAATTCTGGAAGGCCAGTACACCAGGTCCTTTGGAGAGAAAGCATCATGAGCTGCGTATAACAGGGTGGCTGGATACAGAGGACAGGTTTTAGGGAGAGCCAGGAATGAACTGCTTGACTGGCCAGTGAACATGATGAGAGCCGCAGTGTAGGGTCGGTCCAGAGGGAGAGGTGACAGCCAAAGCACGGAGGGTCATGGATGCCCGTGGGAAGAGTTGTGCTCACCACTCTTAGTCTGACCGTGTATAGAAAATCTTATCTGCTAGCAGCCAGGAGGGAAGAAATACTGGAAGCAGACTAGAAGGAGACGACTGCCATGGTGTGCGCAGGAGGTGATGGAGACGTCAACTGGAGCCAGCGCGGAGAGATGTGAAGGAGATGTAGAGACTCCCCGAGAGTGAGAGAAGGACTTTCTGCAACTTTCAGAGGTAACAGAGTGGTGAGCACAGGCTTGCAGGGCTTGTTGTCCCTCCCCGGATGGGAAACAGGGCAAGTTTGAGGCAGATTCCATTTTAAGAGCCAACAGTGATGCCTTATGGCTCTTCTCTCTTCGTAAGGCATCACTGCAAACCCTCAAGGGAAATCCACCCCTCCTGTTGTTAAAGTTTGTCTAGCTGGGCCATAGCTGTTGTTCAAGTGCCAGATGTACCATCCAATCAGTCGCTAAGGGGCTTCTCTGAGCTTTGCAGTTGTGACCCTATTGACTTTGCACCTACTCTTGCATGCACCAAGCTGGGCTCTTCTAAGCTTGGATGCTGAAGCCCGCCTTGTCCAATCACCTAACTTGCACGGGAAAGTCTGTTCTTTAGTGGGATTAAGCCAGGCAAACACTCCAGGCGAAAGTCTTACACTCTCTACACGCTGCCCTACATGCTCTGGCTCCCCTACACACTCTGGCTGACCGATTCTTGGCATTTTCCCCTGAGCTCTTTTCTCTGCAAGTCTGTCATTGGCATCCTCACTCTCCTAGTCACCCAGTCCTTTGTTAATTCATTGCCTTGTGTTCATGTTGCAAATCTCCACTGGCACTTGTAGGCTGCCTGCTTCACTGTGGAGGCCAGCAGTGAACCCCACAGCCATGGCCTTGGTGGGGAAGCCAGGCAAATAGGCCAGGGATTGGACAACTCTATGAAAAGTGCGACGATGGAGGAAACCCAAGGGAGCAGTGTCTGGAATGCTTCCAGAAGGAAGTGGCTGGGTAAGAAGTCCCCACACACAGTCACCAGCACATTCTGTTGATTCCCCCGGATAATGACTGCCAGGTCACATCTTTCCTTTCCATCATCTTCCCTGAAAGAACTTTCCCCCTAGAAGCCCGAGAGACGGCCTCTTACATAAGAGAGGCAGGCCTGGGCATAGCAGCTGTGTGGCCTTGAGCAAGTTATTAAACCCTGCTCAGTCTCAGTCTCTTCAGCTAAAAATGGGGACACCAACGCCTTCCCCATGGATGTATGATGAAGAACAAATAAGATAATATTTTAAAAACTGCCCGAGGCCTGCCATTTAAAAGATAATCATTCTAGTCTCTTTCCTGTGCCGGCGATCTCTTCCTTTGTTTAATAGACTCTGCTCACAGCTGCCAATTCATCTTCCCCAAACTTTAATCTCATCTTTCCCTGCTCAAAAAACTTCAGATTCCCAGAGCCAGTAGAATAAAGTCTGTATCATCCAGGAAAGAGGCACACACCCTCAGGGGTGAGTGGAGAGATGGAAGGGAGCAGAAAGGCTCCGAGGGCACAGGGCAGGACCAGGCCACGCAGGCTGCTGAGCACCCACAGGCTCCCCAAGAAGGTGATCCCTGAGCTGAGATCTGAGGGATCAATAGTTTACTAGGCGAGAAGAGAGGTGGAGGAGGAGGGAGATGGGACTGTTGTAGGTAAAGGCCCTTGAGGAGGCAGCAGTCGGTGTGGCTGGAGACAGAACAGGGAGGAGGTGGGTGGCATGAGCTGGGGCCGTCAGGAACGGAACCTGGAGCCTGGTAGGACAAGCATTTGAGGGATAATTTCCATGTCTGAAGTCATAAGAGTCACGGGAGAGTTTAAAGCTATTACTTGTTTACACATCAGTTTCTCTTGTTAGGATATGCTATTTGGTAAACTTTATAGTAAACACCATAGATACTCAAGAAATTTGACTAATAAAATTAATACAATTATATTTGTAGAAGTCAAGAAAAAGAATTCTGGTGGCTGAATTTTCGGATAGTTTTGGTGAGAGTTGTTGAGGTTTCCCTGCAATTCGCCAGCTGCAGAGAGAGGACTGCTGCTGAGATGGTGTTTGAGTTGATTTTGCTCTCCAGGAACACGCAGGTGATGCAAAACCCTCACATCCCCCTGAGTAAAAAAACTCGTGCTCCCCAGAGACTCAGACAAAGGGGAATTAAGTTGTCTTGAATCTGTGCCCGGGGACCTCAAGGTAATTACGCTGGATTGAACCTGAGCCTGGGGACGAGGAAGCTGATGGAGGCTTTGCAGCTTCTTGGGTCTCCATGGAAACGGGCAGATTCTGGGTAAGTTTCCTTCTTGGAGAAAAGGGCAGTGTTGGTTGCTTCCTTTCCGCTGGACACCCTCAGAATGTACGATTCATGAAACAGCTGCCATAGATTCACTCCAGACGTGGGCCATGTTGCAAGTTTCTGACCCTTCACTGCTGTCCTCCCTCCTGCGGAGCTCTCTGTGACTCCAGTACCAAGCAGTGTGTCCCGCTGCTCCACACAGGGTGAGGGTTCAGTTATGTGTCTCCCATGACTGAGCCATGTGTCTGGTTCAACCTCATATCTCAGGGCCTAGGATAGCATTTTACACAACTGAATGCTCAACCATTTTTAGCAAAAAATCTGTAGAGAATGCAAAGAAATGATAGCCAAGTTTCCAGGTGGTCCTCATTCTTGGGGCTGAGAGACAAAAATCCATAGCTTAGGATTCTCAAATTTTAAGGACCTGCAATTAACTGGGGATCTTGTTCTGATTCTGTAAGTTACAGGTGCAACCGGCCGTGCTGCACTTCTAATAAGCTCCCAGGTGGTGCTCATGCAGCTGGTTCTTGGGTCAGCCACAGGGAGCGAGGACAGACATGGAACAACTGACTGAGGCAGGGCACAGTCACTCACTACATTTTGTAAGTTAATAGCCTGCCCGACTCACCACCAGATAAGTGTGCAGGCTTGAGGTGCATAAGGTTCAGCACAGTTTCGGAATATTCATTTTATTTCCACCCGTGGGAATGTAGGGACATACCAACCATATGTACTGAAAGTCATCTCAACACCAAAGGGATTAATGACAATTCAATAGCAATTCATAGCATATAGATCCAAGTGATCTAATAGTTATTTCAGAATCATTGAATGGTTGTGGGATTTTTTTGGTCATAGCTTCATTCACTTGACGAGCATTTTGTGGAACACTCACCACAGATAAAGCCTCCCTCTGGACTGGGAGATGCTCGTCCTGTCCACCCTGAGCTCCCAGTCTGGTGGGATATGTAGAGAGAAAATAAGCAATGACAGTGTGATGTGCCGAGTTGTCCCTGTCAGTGCTGTGCAGCGGAAATATGCGGTGAGCCACAGATGGAATTTAAAGCTTTCTAATAGCCACGTTCAAAACATAAAATTAACAGGTGTTACTACTTTTGACTGTGTATGTTATTTTACCTCATATGACCAAAAGAGTCTCATGTCATTCTGTAATCAAGATAAAAAGTATTAGAAAGATATTTTACATATTTGATATTAAGTTATAAAAATCAGGTGTGTATTTTGTCCTCAGCACATTTCAAGTTACACCAGCCACACTTCAAGTGCACACGTGACTGATGACCACTGTATGGGCGGTGCAGGTCTCTACATTGGGGGGCAAACAACGTCGCTGGAGTAAACCCTTTAGCATTACATCCCGGCCAGTGTGGCTCGGTTGGTTGGAGCATCCTCCCATCCACCCAAGGGTTGTGGTTGGAGGTTTCAGTTCCATCCT
This sequence comes from Myotis yumanensis, assembly GCF_028538775.1. Lineage (NCBI taxonomy): Eukaryota > Metazoa > Chordata > Mammalia > Chiroptera > Vespertilionidae > Myotis > Myotis yumanensis. The sequence continues at coordinate 79,696,457 of NW_027223759.1, forward strand.
AGTTCAGGCGCACCCGATTGATGTTTCTCCTCTACATTAATGTTCCTCTCTCTCTCTCCCTCTCCCTTCCTCTCTCTAAAATCTGTAAAAACATATCCTCAGGGGAGGCTTGAAAAACAATGACCCTTAGCATTACATCCCAGCTGAGGGTCTGTGGACACATTACTCAATGCCGTGGACTCTTCTTTTTTCCAGGGCTGTCTTGGGGATTTAAAGAATAAAATGACACATGAAGTGTCTATCAAGACTTACGACCTGTTTTAATTTTCTCTCTCTTTTCCCTACACCTACTACTATAACCTTCAGGAGCCCCACTTAAGAAAACCCAGAATTAATTTGAGCAGTTTTGCTATGATCATTCACAAGTAGTTGAGGACTGGGAATTGGTCTTAATGGCGAAGGGTGGGCAGGTCTATATCATTCACCATTTGTCGACCACTCACAGTCATTTCCAGCCCCCTTTCTCCTCAACACCTCTTGCCCTCGAGGTCAGAGGACCAAATACTTGCTAGGAGAGGCCATGCAGGCCAGGTCTGTCCCAGCATATTTTCATACTCCCACAGGTAGTATGTGGCCATCTAATATGTGCCAGGCAATGTTCTGGGCACTGGGGGAGACAGCTTACAAACACTAGTAGAACTAGGTCTATGTATTAGATAATGCTATGCAAAGCGGCCAATAAAACATGAAAGGGAATGAGGAAAGGGAAGTTGAATAAGGAGTAGGGTGGTCAGGGAAGGTCTCACTGCAAAGCTGAAATGTGAGCAAAGGCTGAAGGAGGCGAGGGAGCCAACCATGTAGTTACAGACGGGAAAGGCATGCCAGGCAGAGGGAACAGAAAGTGCGAAAGCCCTGAGCAGGGGAGAGCGGGCCTTAATAGAATAGCGGGAGGCAGGTGGCTGGAGTGGAGTGGGCAAGGATTGTGCAGCGGGGTGAGGGCAGACCGGTGTCCAGGTCACGTAGCGCTGAGCCCCCTGAGGGGTTTGGGTTTTTCTCTCGAGCGTGTTGGAAGCTGTTGGAGTTCGAAGTGGGGGAGTGGCACCATCGGCTTTCGGCTTTAATGTGCCCACTGTGGTCGCTGTATTGAGAAAAGACAGAATGCGGGCCAGGGGAAGAAGGTGGGGGGCAAACTAGAAGGCAGTGGGGGGACAGGAAGGTGCTTGGACAAGGGTGGTTGTGAAAATAAGTGGACATCAGCTGGAGGCTTCTGGAAAAGGATTTGATTTCCTGTAAAAACAGACAGAGCATGCTGAGGCGGTCTTTCCCCTTTCACTCTTCTTCATGGCTGCGATGGCTCGATTTGGTCAAAAAACATGTTGAGATGTTGGCCAGGGGCTCGTTGATGCCCTGAACCAAGAACAGCGACTGCCCGTCTCTAGATTCCTTGTTTTGTGAGTAAACAAACCTCTGTTGCTTGCAGCTGCAGGCATCCTCAGCGACACCCTCCCTCACCTGCCGCTCTTCCCTGGCTCTCAGCAGCCTGAAAGGCGGGCCCCAAGCGGCTCCCAGGCTGCCCCAGAGAAACAGAGGCCCCTGCGTGACCGCGGGAGGAAAGGGACCTGAAACACGCTCCCTCTCCATCCCCGCTCATCCTGGCTAATCTCCAAGGGACAAGGCAACCAATTCAAGCTGTGAATCGGGCTCTTTCAAAGGACCGGATAAGTGGCTAGGAACAACTCCCAACGGTGGTTCCCATCGAATAATTGAACTTATGCAAGAGCATGGAAATTTTCAACAAATCAAATATGTCTGAAAATCTATTAAGATCCTTCTGCAAAAATCACTCGAAAAAGCCCAACTCAGCAATAAAAATAAATTACATTTCCGCTCTTGCTGCTGCCCCTTTGGGAAGGAACACATTACTATCCACTTCGTGGACAAATGGAATCAGTACATTTTGGAATAAATGATTCTCCAGGTTCTAAGATCGTTAGCTCAGTGGTTCTCAACCTTGGCTGCACATTAGAATCACCTGGGAATCTTTTAAAAATCCTGATTTCTGGGCCTCATCCTCCGGAAATTCTGTTTCTTTGTTATGGGGTGGGGCCACAGCATTAGTAACAAAGAAACAGAATTTCCGGAGGATGAGGCCCAGAAATCAGGATTTTAAAAAGATTCCAAGGTGATTCTAATGTGCAGCCAAGGTTGAGAACCACTGCATTAGATGATGTTTCTACATTGAAAAAGAAATAGGAAAAAATTCCCCAACTTAACATTACTCAGAGAATGTGTCTACTGCTTTGTCTCATCCATGGGGTTCTGGGAGTGTGAGTTTTCCACCTGCGACTTTGAGTGACAGACCATTTACTCTGAAATTATGGAGTTTGCTAGGGCCATCTGGACCTGCCCTGTGTGGGTCATAGTTCCCTGGAAATCCTTATTTCTATTTTCATTTTACCCTGAGCAGAAGAGAAACTTCCTCCAAAGGACAAGCTAGAGAGTTGGCCGGGGGAATGTAATTTTTGAACTATGAATTTAAAGTCCTTCCGAGTAATTCTTTCCAGTACGATGCAGCTTTGCAAAATGGATTCGGAAGGTGGTTGGCGTTGTGGTTCCATCACCCTCCTATACTCTCCATGTTGGTTAAAGCAGTTTACTAGCCACCTCTTCAAATAAAAACCACATAACTTAAAGCCACAGTGCTATTGTCCCTGTTGCTTCTTTCTCAAGTCATTGCTTTTTGTTGTGGCTCAGGGTGTGGCCTGGTCTTGCTAATTGCCTTGGGCAGGGCGGGATCTGTCGTTTCCTCTCTCAGATGTGCATCGGGTTGCACACCTGGACTGGACTGGCCAACCAGGTACACAGCCATGCAGATGCATTCACCGGAAACTTGGATTGGGAAAGAGACACACCCTCTTTTCACACCGAGTCAGACCTCCTCCCTGTTGAGAACTATCAGAGCTATGGTTCTATTGCTCAGAAGAAGCCATCACCTGTGGACACATATTAAGAAAAAAAATCAATTGCCCCCATCAGTTGTCTGCTGCCCTGGAGGCAGCTCCTGGGGCTGAGGTGATGGCCGGTGTTGAAGTTGAAATACAGGACTGGTGCAACGCCAAAGGCTGCTTCTTCCAAACACAGAGTGAACTTCAACTACAGCGCCTGCCTCCATCCTGTAAGCAAGGGAAGTGGATATGGTTAAGCAAGACCAAGGCTTTTGCTGGGAACGGGAAGGAAGGTGGGGAATGGTTGTTCTTTTCCTCCGCAGTGACAGCAAGTTTACCCAATGTTGGGAAGAGTCCCTCCATAATAGAGTTTTGAGTACTTCCTGTCTGACACACACTAGACCAAGCACTTCATGTTTTAACTTGTTTAATCCTCACCATCTGCCAGCCCATGGCTCCTCCCCCCCCCCCCCCCACACACACACACACACACACACACGATGGAGTTACTCTTACCCCCATTTTACAGATGAGGAAACAGATGCTTAGAGAAGTTAGGTAACTTGCTCCAGGGTCACAGGTAGCACACAGAGCAGGGCACCCTGCCAAGGCCTTGCTCTTAAACTCTACAGAACTGCTTCTGCCCATGCCCAGGGTGTGTAGAACTGAATTTCTATCTTGTGATGACCCGGAATTTGCTCTCTAATCCAGGTATGAGCACCTGCTCCTTCTATTTCTCTCCCTGCCTTGGGCCCCAAACACCTTTTTGTAAACTGTGTCTAGGGCCATTTAAACTGCCACAGAACCAGGTCTCCCAGGGAGTGAGGCTGCTGCCCGGCAGGATAATGGAGACGGAGGTGTGTCTGCACCCCGAGAGGGTCCCTCTCCATGACATCCGAGGGCCCCATTCCTATCCTGATTTCTGAAATTCCACAATTGGATGCTTACTTTACACATTTAAATCTTCTCATCTTAAAAACTAATGGTGGATTATCTAGTATAAAGAAAGGAAAATAAATTATTTTGGTAGAAATATCAAAATTTGAAATCATAAAATCTCTAAGAAACTTAATTATAAAATTACTAGAGGCCCGATGCACGAAATTCGTGCAAGAGTAGGGCTTCCTTCCCCTGGCTGCCCGGCTGCCGGCATTGGCTTCCCTCTGGCACCCGGGACCTGGGCTTCCCTCACAGCCCCAGCTTCATCTGGAAGGACGTCTGGTCTAATTAGCATATTGCGCTTTTATTATTATAGATACCATATAAAAATTATATACCATATATGTAAGCAATATGTAATTTAAAAAACTAACATGTTATTTTGAATTACATATGGTAGTGATGTGGGATGTCAAGATCTTCTTACTGCTTTTAGTGCTCTAGGTCTTAATTAGGGCCTCGTTAAAATACAACTACTCTTGAGATAATACATTTGTGTTAGTTTTCTATCACCATATAACAAATTACACATATTTAGTGATTTAAAACAACACCCATGTCTTAGGTTTCTGATTTTGAGCATGGGGGCTTAATTTCTGGGTCTCCTTTCTCCTTTGTAATGTGCAGGGGTTGACATGGAAGTGTTTTCTCATGGCTTTATCATTTAGACATTCTGAAACTTGGCTACAAAATCACAAAAGACTGATTTTTCAGATGCTTGACATTATTTACCAGGAAGAGTCACAAAAGGAGTGAGAATGGCTCATTAAAATGGAACCCTATGGAATGTGCACTACTGGAGAGCCTGCAGGTCATCCCCCGTGTGGGGAGCGCACCTGTCAAGAGTAACTCACGACCGAGGATGAGGCAGGACAAGGGCGGCCAGACCTGTGCTTCAGAAGTTAATTTATTCAAGCACTCTTACCTCCAGCATCGGGACAGAACCCTGAGCCACTCACTGGGCTTTCAGAAATCAAAGTAAAAACCAAACAGTAACAGGGTTTCTTATTTTTAGAAGCAGAGCAGGTGAGGAAGACTGTTCACCAATACCTGCTGTGTTCCTTCCTTTAGGCAACAGTAAAAGTGTATTTCCCCAGCCTCGGAAGATGGACATTCCATGCAATTTTTCCCCTTTTCTCCCCCTCTCCCTCCCTCCTTCCCTCCCTCCCTCCCTTCCTCCCCCTCTTCCTCTCCTCCCTCTCTCCTTCTCCTCCTCCCTCCCTCCCTCCCTCACTCCCCCTCTCCTTCTCCTCCCTCTCTCCTTCTCCTCCCTCCCTCCCTCCCTCCTTGTCTCTTTCTCTCTCTCCCTCCCTCCTCCCTTCCCTCTTTCTTTCCTTCCTTCTTTCCATGAAATATGAGTGGAAGCGGTGCAGGTCCGCTCTGGGTGGAGGTGCTGAGGAACATCTCTCTGCCTCCTGCAGCGCTGGTGAAAGCAGACAGTGACGCGGGTGCAGCACCAAAGACAGCTCCCTGACGGTGCAGGATACCTCGCATGACTGAGACATAAGCCATTGTTTTTTAAGCTTTTAAGATCTTGGGGTTGTCAATGACCTAATATAACCTGACTGATAAAGAAACGGACCACAGAATTCGGTAAATGGTAGAGCTTGTGATCTAGACAATATCACTTTACTGACAGGAAGAAAAAAAGCCCTGATAATCCAGTCTGGGATGAACTATTTTGATTTTTCTTTTTCTGCTTCCTCCCAGGCCTGAGAGAGTTGGTGAAGTGTTAAAAGGAGATAGCAGGGATCTGAAAGAGATAAAGAATTTGTCTGGATCGATCGGCCGACTGCTGGACAAGCAGGTTGGCTGAACTTGCAGGCTGGCTTTTCTAAGGATGCACCTCATACAAGAGTGCCTACAGTCTTCTGGCTCATCTCCCTCAGCTCTGATGGGCTGCATAGGACAAGCACCGGAACCCTGTCTTTCAGCGAAATCACTTGGGCTTTTCTGAACTCTTGTTACGTTTGGGCTGATGTGCTTTGGTTCTCTTCTCAAAAAAGTGTCCTGCTGCTTCCGACTCGGATGCGTTTCCTGGAATTCCTTTTAAGTGCACCCTTTGCTCTCTGTCTTTCTCTCCTTCCTCCAGAGGAGAATCTATTACAAGCCCAACATCAACCCCAAAATCTAATTTAGGACGTTCCCTATGGAAATGGAACTGCACTGGGCTTGTCAATACTCCTCATTCTATGAGATAGTTATTCTCAAGCTCCAGAAGAGGTGACGTGAAGTTCAGGAGCAGGTAGGAGTTTAGAAAAAAGTCAAGGAAAACACAAATGTTTGCTTGTTTACTTTCAGATCGAGTTCTAGGTGAACTTATTTTCTTTCTTTTTAAAACTCAATATCTGTATCAGTGATATACTTATGTAATTCAAAACTACAAAGGTGTAAGAGGGTATGCAGTAAAAGGTCTCATTCCCACCTCCTCTTCTTAGCCACTCTCTGATATGATTAATTTTTATGTCCCTTTACGGGAATATATTATGCATAAGTAAGGACACTTCACGCATCCCTTTTTTCTCTCTTTTATATAATTGGTAATGTTCCATCCTGTTACCCTCCTTGCTTTTCTTGCTTAATGGTATATCTGTCTTACAGATCATTCCACATAAAAAGCTTCCTTATTTTAAAAATTCTATAAAGCTCATTTAACAAAACTCTGTACCAATGGACATTGAGTTTGTTTTCAATTCCTGCTTTTATAAACCATGCTGCAATGAATAACTTTGCCCTTAAGTCAGTTTGCATCTGTGTGGATATATTTATGGAAATAATTTCTACAAGCAGAATTGCTGGGCTAGTGATTAGTTCAATAATGAGTTTAAGGTAGGGGTGGGCAACCTTTTTGTGAGTGTGTGCCAAAACCAGAAAAATCTCTGACTCAAAATTCTTCTGCGTGCCAACCCTAATTTTTTGAGAACATGTTATGCCTACTTGATATCTCTTAAGGTGTACGTATGTGAAGAACCTTGAAGAAATAAGAAAATTCATTCGAGCGACAAAAACACAGTATATGATGATGAAAAATACATTTATTTTTTAATGTATACATGTTATGTAAAATTATTTATTTATCTAAGATGCACCTACACTGAATTTATCTGAAAAATAAAAACGTTGATATATTTTTTTTTAATAATTTTTATTTCTTGAAGTATTACAAAGAGTATTACATATGTCTCCTTTTTTTCCCCCCTTGACATTCCCCCGGCCCCTACCCCCCGCCCCCCCCCCCCCCGCCCCGTGTCTTGTGTCCACTGGTTAATCTTATATGCATGCATATAAGTCCTTCAGTTGGTCTCTTAATCCCCCCCCCCCCAACCCTCCCCAGGCTTCCCACTGTAGTTTAACATTCTGTTCAATGTTGCTCTGCTTCTGTATCTACCCCTGTTCATCAGTTCATACTGGTCCCCTTTATTTGTCCCAACCTTGCTGGAGTAGTCTCAACCTCACCAGGGCCGTCTGAGCCTCACCAGGGCTGTTTCAACCTCACCGGGGTCGTCCCTACTACACCGGGGCCGTTTCAACCTGACCGGGGTTGTCCCTACCACACCGGGGCCGTTTCAACCTGACCGGGGTTGTCCCTACCACACTGGGGCCGTTTCGACCTGACCAGGGTCGTCCCTACCTCACGGGGGCCGTTTCAACCTCACTGGGGTCGTCCCTACCTCTCGGGGGCCGTTTCAACCTCACCGGGGTTGTCCCTACCACACCGGGGCTGTTTCAACCTCACCGGGGTCGTCCCTACCTCACGGGGGCCGTTTCAACCTGACCGGGGTCGTCCCTACCACACCGGGGCCGTTTCGACCTGACCTGGGTCGTCCCTACCTCACGGGGGCCGTTTCAACCTCACCGGGGTTGTCCCTACCACACTGGGGCCGTTTCGACCTGACCGGGGTTGTCCCTACCACACCGGGGCTGTTTCGACCTGACCGGGGTTGTCCCTACCACATCGGGGCCGAAAAACGTTGATATTAAGAAAAAAATTGTAAATGGAAGATTATAAGAGAGGGTTTCGAATGCCAGCAAAAGTTACTGGCTTGCCATGGTTGGCACTCGTGCCAGGTGTTGCCCACCCCTGGTTTAAGGTGTAGCTGAATGAGACTCAGTGGGCTCAAAAATATACCCACACCAGAGTGGTCAGAGTCTAGCATTTATAATTGTTTATAGTTTCAAAGTGATACTACGTCGCACATTCACTGAGCATTTATTATGTGCCTATTGTGTGCCCTAAACTATGTAGGTTCTAGAGATAAAGCAATAAATAAAATGCAGCAAATAAAATATGTAAGTGATGTTTTCTAACAACTTGTGAAGCAGGAAGGGCAGTGTGGGTGGTTAATTTTGTGTCAACTTGGCTGAACCGTGTTGAGTAGTTATTTGGTAATACTAGTCTAGATGCTGTTGTAAAGTTATTTCTTTTAGATATGATTAACATTTTCCCTCACTGACTTTAAGTAAATCAGGTTACCCTCTATGATCTGGCGGGTCTCACCTAATCAGCCAAAGGTCTTAAGAACAAATAAAGTTTCCCAAAGAAAAAGAAATTCTTCTCAAGACTGCAACAGAAAAACCCTCCCAGAATTTCTAGTTTGCTGCCCTGCAAAAATTCAGACTCGAGACTGCAACAGCAGTTCTTACCTCAGTTTCACGCTTGCTGGCTGTCCTACACATTTTAGGCTTGCTAGCCCCCACAGTCACGTGAGCCAAGTGTTTAAAATAAATCTCTCTTCTTATATATGTTCTATTGATTCTGTTTCTCTGGAGATTCCTAAATAATACAGGCAGGAGTGAAGATCTCCACCAAACATATGAGGAAGCAGAGGCTGAGAGGGCCCATGTCCCCCTAGAGTTCAGACTCTACAACCAAAGTGCTTTCTACTGCGCTGCAATCTAATTAAAACCCAAATTAGGGTGTAGGCAGTGGCAACCCCATTATGGAATATTAGGCGCATCCATCAAGGTGCTTGCTCTGTCTATGGGCCCTGTGCAGGGAACCCATGGGCTGCAGTCTGAAATCTCCCCGGCTCCAACTGACGGGATCGGAGATGGCAGAGTGACACAGTACAGCCAGTCTGTAGACTGCTCACTGGCTGGTGACATGGCCTGTCCCATAAAGATAACATGAGCTGATGAAGGCTGTGTAGAGACGGAGCAAACAGGACAGTAAACAGTGGAAGCTGACGCTGATAGGCTGTGATACAGGGAGACACAGTGATGAGAGGACCGATGCCAGCTGAAGTTGTAAGAGGACAGATCAGTGAAGCAGAGTGGAGAATGGTCAGCAGAGAGAAGAGAAGCCCATCTACTGGGAGGGAGCGGGTGCTGGCTGGTCTTGAGCTGCCTCAGACTCTCCTCTCGTGGTGTGTGGTTCCACAGTACGCTTAGAGCGAGCCCGCGTTGCAATTGGCCTTTACAGCTGTGAAGCAGGAGGAGGCCTCTGAAGGCAGATCTTCAGCGGGCTGCCTGGAACCCGGACCAGTTCCACTTGGAGTTCTCAGCCTGCAGACAAGCTCAGTTTGGTGTAACTGAAGGTTGGGAAACGAATTCTGTCTCATTTGACTAAATTGCATTTTGTAGCTGGGGTGGGGGTGGGTGGGTGGGAGTAGTGACTGTGACCATCCCGGCCACACCTGCTGCTGAGGTGGGAGAAGAGCAGTGGCTTGTCCCAGGTCCAGGGAGGTGAGCTGCAGGTCAGGACGTCCTTCCACTCCCCTTTGCCAGCTCTTCAGCAGCGCTTGCCAAGGAGGCAGGGCGGGCGGGCTACCTTCCTGAGTACTCAGGGTCCTTAAACTCTTTCTTAACCAAGTCTCCTTGGTGTTTTGGAATTGTTTGCAATTGTCTGCTTTTAGGATCTCAGAAACATTTCAACCCCTACGAAATATCAGTCCCCTTGATGTGTAATAAAATACGGCGGTTTCTTAAAAAAAATAAATAAAGAGAGAAGACTCCTAGTAATTCCTGAGAACTGAATCGGACATATCCAAGGGCTAATTTTGGGGTTCCACCCAAACTTTGCGACTTGGATCCATAAATGTCATTCAGTAGGTGTGGAAAATACATTTACTGGGAAGGAATTGAGTAAGCTGCTTTTATATTCTAAGTATGGACAGTTTCTCTGAAAACATAATTGGTTTGATCTTTATAGTAGAGAAGATAAAAATGTCAGTGTCTTTTTTTCTTTCTTTTTAAAAAAAATGTATCTTTATGGAAAGTACTACAGATGACCCTCTTTTCCCCCATTGACCCCTCCACTGCATCCCTCCCACCCCCAGGCTTTCACTACACTATTGTCTGAGCCCATGGGTTATGCATAGATGCACATAAGTTCTTTGGTTAATCTTCCCCCCTCCCACCCCCTACCCTCGCCTTCCTCTGAGATTCGTCAGTCTGTTCCATGCTCTGTGTCTCTGGATCTAAAAGAGGTCAGCGCCTTAAACAAAACCGAAGCTTTTTTTCTCTCACTTACATGTATAGCTTGGCAGTTACAACTCTACCACAATAAGGACCCAGGTTCCTTCATTCCTGTTGCACAGCTTTACCTCATGGTCAAGAAGGCTGCTCTAGCTCCTCCCATTACACACTTATTCCAGCCAATGGAGAGTGGAAAAGGGGGATGGAAGGCAGGCTTTTCTCTTTAGGGGCACCATCCTGGATATACACACATCACTGTTGTTCACATCCTATTGTTTACATCCTTAGCCATGTAACCATACTTATCTGCAAAGGAGACTGGGAAATGTGATCTTTAGAGAGACAGCCAGGTCCTTAACTAAGAATCTGTTACTATGCAATAAGGGGAGAAGAGATCCTGGGGATAACTATGGGCTGTGCCACAGACCCCAAGGCATTGCTTTCTTCTTCCTTCCTCTCTGAAATCAATACAAATATATTAAAAAATATCCACTCCTAGTCCTAGTTGTTAAATCCTATACTCAGTACTTGAGAATAAAAATATGTATGTACGTTAAAAGAAGTTCTGAAAGTACTCTCCTCCTGAATTACTATGCTGGTAGCTTTGATGTATTAATTTTATTAATCATTATAACCTGAATAAATTGCGAGACATCTCAAGATTCAGTTTGGATAGGATGCTATGTTCAAGGAAGAAAGAGGGTGAGCAAAAGGTTATAAAAATATGTCAGCCCTAACTGGTTTAGCTCAGTGGATAGAGCATTGGCCTGTGGACCAAAGGTTCCTTCCGGGTTTGATTTCGGTCAAGGGCACATACCTTATTTGCAGGCTCCTCTCCGGCCTGGGACCTTGGTAAGGGCGCATGCAGGAGGCAACCAATCCATGTGTTTCTCTCACATAGATATTTCTCTCTGTCTCTTCCACTCTCTCCAAAGGTTAATGGGAAAATATCCCCGGGTGAGGATTAAAAACAATTTTTTTTCAATTCTTGACTCAATTTCTTATTGAAACAGAAACTCAATTCCTTATTGAAAAGAGGCTAGTGTGTTCCTAATACACAGTCAGCCTCTTTAAAAAAACTTTCCCCCCATCACTACTCTTTTACCAGCCTTTGCTCCTGAGCGTCTTTCTCTCCTTCTTTCACCCCATCCCTGAAAGCCATCTCCCGACAGAGGAAACATGATTGTTCTCTGCATCCTCCCTCTGGCCCTAGCCACAATCTCCATGCTGCAGGCAGCCTGAGAGCTCACGTGCTGGCAAGGATGTTTCTTCCATAGACGCCAGTGTGAATCGTCACACGCAGGTTTCTGTCCCTGTTCCACAATAATAGTTTTTGTCTCTGTTAAGTATTGAGAAGATTTACACTGAACATGAGTCTCTTAAGCCTTGAACATCTCCACAGCGTCTCTCCCCGCTATTTTGGGACTGAGCATGGTATGAAGTATAATGGATTGGGGAATCAGGAGATCTGCCCCCACTGTATTCATCACTTTGGAAAAGTCACTGAATGCTAGGATTAGTTAGTTAATTAACCTGCAAAATAAGAGCAGATGGAGCAGTTGAACCCTTGAGGTCTCTGATTCTGAACCTAGATCCTGAGTGTCAATGCTTGCCCAGGGGAGGGCAGACGCTGAGTTGGGAGAGGACTTGGCACCCTCAGTGTTGCCAGTACAACGCACCCCCAGAGAGAAAGCTCTTATTCCCCAATGGCTTTCCGAGCCAGTGCACTGAGGACATACTGAAAGCACCGAGTTTCACACATTACGGGGTGCCTGCTATGTAAATTACATCCTGATATACTTTGTGGCCAAAACAAAAAGCCCTGCATTGTTTAGCCCTATATTGAATCATGAAACATGTCAAGGAAGGTTAATCAGTCTACAACACAGATAAAAATATTTTACCAGTTGAAAAAGAAAGTCCATTCATCTTGCACTCCTTGGTTGTCATAGCTCCCCGTTCCCTTCTTTCTTTTCTTTTCCCTTGTTAACCTGGTGATTCCTACTGTGGGTGTGGCTTCCCTGTGGCACGCTTCCACATTGGACGATAACAGATAGCACGCACTATGTAAGCTCCTGACATACTCACGTGTACATTAAGGTACCACTTGGATTAACTTCTCTGTTACAATGCACCTTGGGCTTTTTATTTTGGTGACCTAGTATTGAGATATATTCACATACTGTACAAACCAACCACTTAAAGTTTGTATATCAATGTTTTATAACACACAAGGATGAGAGTTGTGTTACCGTGACCACAATCAATTTTAGAATATTTTCATCACCCCTAAAAGAAACCCTACCCCCACTAGCAGCCACTCCCCACCCCCTATGTCTCCAGCAATGACTAAGCTGCTTTCTGTCTCTAGGAATCTGCTTATTTGGGGCATTTCACAGAACTGGAATCAGGTTCTACGTGGTCCCTTGTAACTGGCTTCTTTCACTTAGCATGTTTGCAAGGTTCATCCATGTTATAGCATGTATCAGTGCTTCATTCCTTTTTATGGTCAAGTAGTATTCCATTTATGGATACAGTGCCTTTTGTTTATCCATCCGTCCTTCAGGAACCACAGCTTCCTTCCCTGCCTCTATTTTCTCAAACTGAGCCTGAAATTTTGCTAAGAAATATTATGATTCCACAAGTCACCCGAGAGCAAGCCCACAGCTATTTCCTTCACTAGAACCTACTTAATGCAGGTTGGAGGGACACTGGAACTGCGTGTGTTAAAGCCGCATAAAAGCCAGTTGAGCCTCTGTTAGAACATCAGCCTCTGAGTCAGACTGTCTGGTTTGGAATTTGGGGTTTACCACTTCCTCTCAAGCAGCACTCAGCCTCTTTAAGCCTTAGTGGTCTCATCTTCAAAATGGGAATTTTATTAGTACCTACCTACGGCAGAGACTGCCAGTCAGCCTACAGCCCCACTTTTTGGCTAGGTATAGGGCTGCCCAGCATGGGGGCTGCATCTTAGCTCTTCCCTTAGCTAGGTATGGCTGTGACTCGACCTTCTGGCCAGTGATGCACTTAGCAGCTTCTAAGAGTCTTCTTTTAAAGACGTCTGGCGCATGCCCCTTTCCCATTTTAACTCTGTCTCTTTCTCTGCCCTGCTCCCTAGCAGCTGACCATAAGATCCTGGACTGTAGACCAAGACCAAGAATATCTACAAGATGGAATTTGGTTCCCGGAGTGTGAGGCTGCAGTAACAGAACCTCAGCAGCTGGTGCAGGATCAGTTGAAGCAGGCAGGTAGTAAGTGGGAATATATGCACATCACAGGCTAGCAAGCTGGTGAACCTTGCTTTGTGGTGGCAAAACGTCATACAAACTGTTTCCTGGGTTCACTGGGAGGTGGAGCAGTGTCGGTCTGTGTCCACAGTATTAGGGAACTGGTGTGAAAATTGCACTATGTGGTATGTGTTGACTGCGTCTTGACACTCTTGCCATAGAGAGAGGAGCTCTGGCCAGCGTGAGCAGCCAGTAGGCATTGATGGAAGGGAGTACGGCCTTGCTGAACCAGGACTCTCCCCATGTCCTGCAATCTAAGTGGACTGAGAGTTCAGTAACTAGGGACCTAGTAGGGCTGAGAATGCCAAGTGCATCTGCATTGCAAACTGAAGTGGTTGGTATGGGCTCTGATGGGGCAGCTTTCCCAGGACATGAACTTGTGATTGCAGGCCTTTTCCCAGCAACCTCTGTTAAGAGTTCCCTGCATTACCATAAGCGAAATAAAATAATAATGGCAACAAAGATCAGATAGGGGGCTGCCTTCCCTCTAAAGCCGACTGTTTCTGATGGCTTCAAGGTCACTATGAAAATGAAAGCGGAGGGCGTGGAGCCCAGTGGCCAGTGAGTGACAGACTATAGCAGGGCAGGCATACTATAGTTTTTGCTTGCTTTTATATGACCCTGACCTTAAACAGGTGAAAAACACGTGGACATTCGTTTTCTCTCTTATTCTATAAGTATGTACATAGCAGTCTTGATTCTGCCTTTTGGCCCACTAAACCCAAGATATTTACTAGGAAAAGTCTGCCAACCACTAGACTGGGTCTTAGGTGTAAAGACTAGGTCTGGAGAAGATCTTGCACGCAGAGTGACCGCAAAGAAATAAATAGACAAGAGGCTTAGCATATTTGGAGAGAGTTTGTTGCTGTAAGTAATCATAACATTCCCCTGCAAAAGTCTATAACCGGTCAATCCCTGAAGCAATGCCACTGGTCCCAAACCTGCCCCAGTAGGAAGTTGGCTGTCAGACTCCAAGAAGAGCACACTCTAAAAAGCCTACCTCACTCTCCAATGACAGCACGCAACCTACCAGATGGGCCATTAATCAACTCACTCTTCAGCCTGAGAGGGGCCTTCCCAATCCTCATCCTGTGGGATTTGGGAAACTGCAGTGGGCCCATGACTAACACTGTTTCTCTGGTCCCATTCCCCTAACAGCTGTTTTATTTGCCATGTGGAGCCTTACTCCATCATCCTGTAGTGTGTGTGTGTGTGTGTGTGTGTGTGCCCTTCAGTTGAGTTTACTGAGCTACAAGGAGCCATGCATGTCCCTGATGAACTTGAGGTGACAGAACTTTAAGGTAGTCTCTAATCTGGTTTCAAGAGACATGACCTTAAAACCACATTTTCACTTATATATTTCCAATATTTCTTTGTTTGCATTTTATATCAAACTAGAGGCCCGATGCATGAAATTCATGCAAGGGGCTCAGCCCCTACCATGGCAGCTGCCTCGGCCCCCACCACCTCTGCCTCAGCCCTCCTAGCCCCGGCTTCATCCGGAAGGACATCGGAAGGATGTCTGGTCTAACTAGCATATTATTCTTTCATTATATACTAGAAGCCCGGTATACAAAATTTGTGCATGGGGGGGGAGGGGTATTCCTGAGCCCAGCCTGCACCCTCTCGCAATCTGGGACCGCTGGCTCCTAAATGTGCCTGCCTGCCTGATCACACCTAACCACTCACCTGCCTGCGTGATTGCCCCTAATCACTCTGCCTGCCTGCCTGATTGCCCCTAACCATGCTCACCTGCCTGCCTGATCACCCCTAACTGCTTGCCTGCCTGCCTGATCGCTCCTAACCGCCTCTGCTTTGGCCCCCACTGCTGCAGCTTTGTCGGGAAGGATGTCCAGAATGATGTCCAGAAGGATGTCTGGTCTAATTAGCATATAGCACTTTTATTATTATAGACTAGAGGCCTGGTGCATGAAATTCATGCATGGGGGAGGGGGGCCTCAGCCTGTGCTGTACTCTTTTGTAGTCTGGGACTGCTGGCTCCTAACTGCTGGGCTGCCTTCCTGATCGCCCCTAACTGCTTGCATGCCTGCCTAATTGCCTCTCATTGCCTTTAACCACTCCCCTGCCTGCCTGCCTGATCACCCCTAACCACTCACCTGCCTGCCTGATCACCCCTAAATGCCTCTGTCTCAGCCCCCGCCACTGCGGCTTCGTCCAGAAGGATGTCCAGAATGACATCTGGAAGGTTGTTCAGCTGTCTAATTTAATTAGCATATTATGCTTTTATTATTATAGATACCCGTTCACTTTTTATCTTAGAAGAGGTGGCGGGAAGAGATTAACCAAATTACTTATATGCATATATACATAGCCCATGGGCAGACAATAGTGCAGGGAAGGCCTGGGTAAGGGACAGGAACGGGGTTGAGGGAGTCAATGGGGGGAAAAAGGGATATCTGTAATACTTTCAACAATAAAGATAAATTTAAAAATCAAAAACAATCAAATAAAAAACTCTGCAGTACATATTTGGCTGTGGATTTATGAGCTCTCTTCAAACTTTGGAAACCACAGAAGATACAAGTTTTACATTTAACCTACAAATTTCATGGTTTTCATTCCAATTTATAATCACTCTTAGGAAATATGTGAATTTTGGCACAGTACTATTGTGCTTCTAATGTCTTAGTTTTTAGTTTTTTTGTTTTTGCTAAACCAGTATCTTAAATGGAACACTGAGGTTTTTTCTTTTGAGAGACAAATGGTTCTCATTAATTAATTACACAATCATTGTAACTGCATTTTAGTAAGGTTAGACATTAGCACAATAATGTTCCCAACCTAACACAATTCTTAGCATTGCAGTTACTTCATTCTAGTCCTTTTTTAATATGAATTTTTAATGATTATACTCATAATGAACGATTTTTTTCTTTTTTAACTAAATATTATGTAAAAGAATCTTCCTTGGTTTCTACATAGTCTTTATAATTAAGCTTTTCAATGAGAGCCTCATGTTCTATATAGTATACCTGTTGTAGGCACCTAATCCTTTGCAACAAACCACTCAGAATTTAGTGATCTCAAGCAACACAAACACTGGATTATCTCTCATGGTCTTGGTGAGTCAGGGGTTTGGAAAGTGCTTGTCTGAGTGCTTTAGTATCAAGCATTTGCCATCATATGATGGCTGGATCTGGGATGGAGAGAGCTGGGTCAGCTGGGGGCTAGCGGCATCTGTTTCTCTTCATGTGTTCTCAGGGTAGTTCAATGTGGACTCTCCACTTGGGCTACTTTGGACTTCCTCACAATATGGCGGTCTCAGGAAGCTACAACTTCTTATGTGGTGGCTGAGGGCTCCCATGGGAGTATCCTAGTGAGCCAGGCAGAAGCTGCAATATTCTATAACCTTTACATAGTGCCACCTCAGCTGCAAGCTGTATGAACTTGTATATTCTAAAAATATCGATCACTTCTGTAATCATATTTACCCAGCCTATTCTTTTCTATTGCTTAATCATTTTTCTTGGAGTGTAGGTGATTTTAATTTTTTTTTATCAAAACTATTAATTGTTTTCTCTGATTCTTCCATCACATTTAAAAAATATATTTTTATTGATTTCAGAGAGAAAGAGAGAGAGAAAGAGAGAGACATCAATGATGAGAGAGAATCATTGATTGGCTGCCTACTACAGACCCCCACAAGAGATTGGGCTCCACAACCCAGGCATGTGCCCTTGACTGGAATTGAACCCGCAACTCGTCAGTCCGCAGGCCAACACTCTATCCACTGAGCAAAACCGGCTAGGGCTCCATCATATTTGTACTTAGAAATATTTTTCTCTCCAAACTTTCCAGATGTACTAAATTATCAATTATATGAATATCTACATATTTTCATGGTTGAAGTTTTACATTTAACATCTTAATTTTATTTATTATATTACTTGGGTCTAAAGTCATACCTCCACTAATGTTATGCAGTAAAACTAACACTATTAAATATTTCTAACTTTGCCTTCATTGATTTATGATATCTTTTTATTCCATATAAAATTCTTACTTAAAAAATTATTGCTGAGAGAGAGAGAGAGAGAGAGAGAGAGAGAGTTTTTATTCTACTTATTTATGCATTCATTTTTTATCTTGTATGTGCCCTGACCGGGATCAAGCCCACAACCTTGGTGTATTGGGCCAATACTCTAACCAACTGAACTATCCAGCCAAAGCAAAATTTTTATTTTGTTATATTGTCTAATTCTGGACCATTTATACCATTTAAACTAAATGGTCTGTGTTGTTCTCCTTTGTTATGCCTATCTGTTTTCCCTCATAGATGAATTTATAATTAATATGTACTAAATTTGAAGAAAAACTTTATTTTGAAAATATGATTGAGATTGCTAAGTATCTGCATAATTTTTGTCTTGAATTTGTAGACCTGATGTTTAGAAGCCAACAGTAGTCAAGGGTTGATGGGACTGGGCAAGGAAGGTTTGCAGATTTCAGTCACAAGCAAGAGAAGAGGGAGCAGAGCGGGTAGAAGCTAAGGTAACAGCAGGAGTGCCCAGGATGGTACCCCTGGGGCTCAGGCACCAGCACAGCCCATGTCACTTGTCAGGGCTAACAAGCGTGACACAGAAAGTGGCACTGACAGATATGCCTATCTGGAGATTCTCTCGAGCTTGTTGCCTGGGCCTTTCCTCAGACTCCTTCGAACAGGGAGAAGGCACTGCTGCTTCTGCGTGGGCAGACGGGACCACAGGCGGCCAACATGATGGCCGCCTGGGACAGGAGGAAGTGCCCCCTCCCCCTGCCAAACCATCCTTTCTCTACCTGGTGGGTCTCTTCTGACGCTTCCTGGAGAGGAACTATTTTATCACGAAGTCAGAAAAGCGGCTTCATGCCTGGGAGCGAGGACTGTCAGGCTGAATTCCCCTCGCCTCTGCCAGGAGGAGGGCATGGAGAGCTGGAGGAGGAGTTGGGTAATAAGGGGATATGGTGGGTGGGGGGAAGGGGACAGAGGGAACCACCCCGGGGCAGCCCGTACCATCCCTCTAGAGTCACCTTTCCCCATCGGCTGGCTCTGTGGGGCTGGGAACCGAAAAGGGGATACAGAACAACGACAGTGCGCTGTGTGGCGGCCCCTTCACCTCCACTCTCTGCTGTCCTACTGTTCAATCCCCGCGTTGGGTTTATTTTAAACGTCCAGGGCTCCAAAACGCAGACAGCACCAGCCACGTCTCTCCTCAGGCAGGAGGACCCCACCGTAGAATCGTTGGCGTTGACAATCAGTTCCAGTCATCGCTGAGGAGGAGAGCCTCAAAGGAAAAAGGAGCAAGGCAGGAGGGACCCGTGTGTGTGTGTGTGTGTGTGTGTGTGTGTGTGTGTGTGTGTGTGTGTGGCTATTTGAAGAAAGTGCTGGATAAAAGATTCAGAAGTTGTCACCTGTCAAAGTCTGGCTGTGCGATCATTTTTAATGTGCAGTAAGGCGATGGATTCACATGCCAGGCTAGGGCATCACCAAAGTCACCTCCGCTGAGTGTCACGCTGAAGCCGTGCCCCAGATGAAGGCCGGACACAGCGCCCTCTCGTCGCTGGCTAAAACCACACAGTTAATGGTTAGGGCGCACATACATCACACACCATTAAAGCTGCCAGTCTCCGTCTCTCTCGCCCCATTAGGAGAATATATGTATCATTAAAGGAAGTGAGTTACAATATAAAAATGTGGTAATTCAGACTGTCAGGCCACAACTGACAGCACATTTGGGGACTGCTTTCCTGAGCTCTCTCCAGAGACCCTATATTTAGTGAGAAGACATTTCCCAGAAAAGTTTTCATAAATATTCTCCATGGGAAAATATGTGTATTTATTACTTCACGTAAAAAGAAGTCTAAAGTAAATGTTTTAGGAGCTTGCTTCTCAGAAAGGGAGCGGTTATTTTCAATCCTTAGCTGGAAGAATTTTTCTTATCAACTTTATACAAGTCAGGGGATGCTCTCGCCCGGGGGACCTGTGATGCTGGCAGCAGCATTGACCTCATTTTCCGGCCTCTCTGTCCTCCCTGCAGCCACACTCCATATCCCATGTTCTCATTGTGATGTTGGGAGTGTATTGATTATGTGTTTTTAAAATTTTTTTAAATTATATTTTAATCAGAGAGGAGGGAGAGGGAGAGAGAGATAGAAACCTCAATGATGAGAGAATCATTGATTGGCTGCCTCCTGCATGCCCTCCCACTGGGGATCGAGCCCGCAACCTGGGCATGTGCCCTTGACTGGAATAGAATCTGGGACCTTTCAATCTGCAGGCCAATGCTCTATCCACTGAGCCAAACCGACTAGGACAATTACGTTTTTTAATTTCTGTATTTTATGATACTTTGACCTCTTATGGACTTGCTTGAGAGGGGAAAGACTGCCCCTCTGAGGTCAGACCGATCCTAACTATGCACCTTCCACCTGCAACCAACCAATCCAAAGCCCATCCTCAGGCACCTCCTTTATGAGGCCCTCACCATCCATAACCATTCCAGGGACAGGTACCACACAACTAGGGACAGCTCCCAGGCCCTGGAGCCAATGGAAAGTATTCAAGCTAGCCCATCGTAAGCCTGCTGACCCTGCCTCACTCATTCTTTTGCACCAAAACCATGAGAAAGTTTCTCATCCACCTTCCCTCCTCCCCCTGCCTCCTGCCGCCCCCTGGTCCTTCCTTGTGTGGCCTTTTGTGGTGTGGCTTGCCCCTTCCTCTGGGAACTGTGAGTAACAAACTGTCTTTTCAATGACAGTTGTCTCCTCATCTGTTGGCCTCACCAGAATGGAATGATAATAAATTCTACATTTTGAAACAGGGGTGGGGGTGGGTGGAGAAATGTTCATGAATCTTCTATCTAGTGCAGGGATGGCGAAAGTATGACACACGTGTCAGAGATGACATGCGAACTCATTTTTTTGGTTGATTTTTCTTTGTTAAATGGCATTTAAACATATAAAATAAATATCAAAAACATAAGTCTTTGTTTTACTATGGTTGCAAATATCAAAAAATTTCTATATGTGACATGGCACCAGAGTTAAGTTAGGGTTTTTCAAAATGCTGACACGCCGAGCTCAAAAGGTTTGCCATCACTGTGCTAGTGGCTCAGAGTGGTAAATTTAAACATTATCCTTAAGACTGCATGCAAATAACTCCAACTGGCCACTGCTTTATCATATTCTATGTTGTCTTAGTCAACATGAGATTTTGTTTGGGTTCAGTGGGTCATTCTGCATACTGTTTGAGGGAAATGCCACACTGAGGAAAACCCAGCAGCTGTGGGAGGGAAATATAAAGAAAATGCAATTGGAAAGCTGAGGTTGGTCGAGGCAGGCCTAGGCTGGTGTGGGAAGTTTATTGAGCAGATACTGTCAAAAGGGAACCAGAAAAATCAGGCAGAGGAAAAAGAGAAACATTCACTTCAGGTGAGGTAAGATGGAGAAAATTTCATGCAACAGATCTCTTCTTAGAGTTCTGGGTTCTGATGAATGCCTTGATGGTTGAGCTGGGCAGCACGTTTGCCCCCAGAGACACAGAGATGAACGCTGAGAAGTAACGAGTGTGAGGACTTCGTGGTTTCGTTGGGTGAGCAGACACATGGGCAATGACTGCGGGATGTGAGTGCCCTGGTGGGGCAAGTGCAGGAGCTACATGAGCACAAAGGAGGCAGGTCAAAGAAGTCATCTAATAAACAGGATCAGGAGGCATTTGCCTGGAGCAGAGTGCATGGGGGAGGGGCGGTATTATGAAGAAGGTTCTAAGTAGAGCAGACAAATTGTGCAAAGACCAGAGGAGAAAGTGAGCCAGAAAACTGTTTACTCAGGGCAGTTCTGTGAACAGATTTTTATTAAATTTTTTGAAACTGTGGTAAAAACCATTTAACAAAATTTACCATCTTTACCACCTTAAATGTACAGTTTGGTAGTATCAAATATATACTTATTGTTAACATTTAGGTATATAGCATATTGGCCCACAAATTTCTAGAACTTTTACATCTTGAAAAACAAATTCTGCACCCATTCAACAACTCATCCTCCCCTCTCCCCAACCCCTGATAACCACCATTTTACTTTCTGTCTCTATAGTTTGACTACTTCAGATACCTCATATAAGTGAAATCATGCATTTGTCGTTTTGTGACTGGCTTGTTTCACTTAGCATAATGTTCTCCAGTTTTATCCATATTGTTGCAAGCGACAAAATTTCCTTTTTTTTAAAAGGTGGAATAATATTCCATTGAGTGTGTACATCAAATTTTCTTTATCTACTCATTTGTCGGTGGATATTCAGGTTACTTCCACCTCTTGGCTAATGTGGATATTGCTGCAATGAATATCAGTGTGCAAATATCTCTTTGAGAACTTGCTTTCAGTTCTTTTGGATAAACACCCAGAAGTGGGATTATTGAATCACATGGCTGATTTTCTTTTCTAAAGATTATTCTAGTGACTGTGTATAAAATTAATTGGATGGGACAACTATTGGAGGCAGGGAGACCTGTTCAATTGTCTAGGCAAGATAGAATAGTTGCTAAAACTAAGGTGGCAGAAGTAGAAAGAGAGCAGTGGAAGGATTCTAGGTAGAATGATAATGACTGTTGACTGGCTGAATGAGGAGTCTGAGGGAGGTGTCAATGGGGAGGCTCAGGTTTCTGGTTTGGGTACCTTGGTGGATCATGCAGTTTCTCATTGCAGTAGAAGCACAGGAGGGAGAGGGAGACTGGAATGGTGCCTTAGCCACAGAGGGAACAGATAGAGATGAAGAGGTCCAGGTTTATAGTCCTAAAAAAGAGCTTGGACCAGGGAAGCAGAGAGTCAAGTTCAGACCGAGAAAGTAGAATCTGTAATAGTGCCAGGTGACTAGTTGACTGTGGTGAACTGACTTACAGAAGAGATGCCTCTCAGAATTTTGATGAAATTTTGATCCAATGGATGGCAGTGTGAGACAAAGATGACTGGAATTTTAATAAATATTTTGCATAGTTTTAGATAATTTGATTTTGAAGTATCTATACAACTTGTAGAGGTATCGAGTTGGGAATGCTGGAATTCCAGTTCAGTACTTTTTAACGAAAGCTTAGGAAAAGGATCAGGCTAAAGATAAGGATTTAGAAGTCAGTTGTCAACATGTAGGTGGGAAACGAAGTTATGGGATAAGTGAAATTTAAGCAAGGAAAGCAGAATAGAAGACCAAGGGGAAAACTGGTGGAACATTAACATTTTAGGGACAAGTGTGAAGGAAAAATATTCAGAAAAAGAGAATGGGAAGGATTGGGAATGGAACCAAGGAGAGTAGTGTTGGAAAAGCTAAAGAAGAAAAAGAGAAAATCCGGTAGGGGCTCTGGATCGGGACTGCCTGGGTTACCATCTGCTTGACCACAGCCAGCTGGATTACCAGTGTGGGGGAGTGACTTAATATCTCTTCTGTAAAATCAGAAGGCTGCTTTGAGGATTAAATGGGTAGATACCTGTGAAGTGCTCAGAGCAGTGCCTGGAAAATGTCAGGTTCTCAAAATAATGCCAGTGGAGTTAGTAACTAGATTCTGCATTAGTTTCCTAGGGCTCTGTGACAGAGTGCCACAAACTGGGTGGCTTCAACCACAGGGAGTTATTCCCTCCCTGTTCTGAAAGCTGGAAGTCTGACACGGGTGTCTGCAGGGCCCATTCCCTGTGAACCTCCAAGGGAGGACCCTTCCTTGCCTGTTCCCAGCTTCTGCTGGTTGCCAGCAATCTTTGGAGTCCTTGGCTTGTAGCTGCATCCCTCCAACCTCTGCCTCCATCATCACATGACCACCTTCCCTCTGTGCGTGTCTGTGTATCTCTAAATATTCCTCTCCTTATAAGGATACCAGTCATCCTTAATCCAGCATAACCATATCTTAACTATTTACATCTGCAAAATCCCTATTTCCAAGTAAGGCCATAGTCCAAGGTTCCAAATGGACATGCATTTTGGAGGGACAGTATTCAACCCACTACAGTACCATTAAGGAACTGGTTTAGTGGGTGCTTCTCTCAGTGCAGAAAACCTAGCAATACGTTTATCTCTTTCAGGCAAATTTTAAAAGCTGATTCTGTAGAACACTGCACATGTTACAGTCAGAGCCCCATCCTATAGAGACAAGTTATAAAAAAATAAAAAATGGTGTTTGACTCAGACTTCCTCTGGCATGAAAGCTGGCAAGAAGACTCGGGGTGGGAAGAGGGGGCTGATTTCAATTCCACCTGCCACCTGTCTCCTGCCAAGGTGACAGACCTCCATAACATCAACTCCGGCAGCATTAGTGTATAATGCAAAGAGTCACGCTTCTGGCCTATGCCAAACAGAACGGGATCTGCGTGTTCAGAACACTGGGGCCCACAGAGCCCTAGAGCAGCATCAGAAACCACGGAGTAGGCAATGGTGTGGTCAGCACCCTATTTCTGGCAGAAAATCCATGTGCACACCTTTTTAGGAGGGTGTCGCCTCCCCTAGGTTTCCGGTGTGGGAGAGATGGCCAGGGGCACAGGGTTTATCCATGCGTTCGCCAGCGCGTGCTGCTGGAAGTTTGCAGCAGGTCCAAGTCCAAGGCACGGGCCGATATCCTTCACATTCTTGTCGTGCAGGAGTCCCAGCTGGTGTTTCCCAACTCAATACCTGAATGGAGCCAAATGCATAGGATACCCGTTAACTCTCACTGAACCACTGGGGACATTCAGCTTCTTTATATTTGCTGATGACTGCCCTTGTCCTAGCAGTGGCTCTCAAACCTTTGTGTGCATACAAATCAGGGACCTTGTTAAAATGCAGGTCCAGATTCAATGTGTCCTGATTCAATGGACCCCCTCTCTAACTAGCTCCCAGGTGATGTTGCTGCTGCTGGTGCCTGGCAAGGGCCATGGCTAGCTCAACCAGCGAGCCTGTGAAAACCGCCTTTCCCAGGTCCTTCCCAACAGGTGTGCAGCCTGAGAAAGGTACTGAGGAATAAACCTTATGTTCAAGAGATGCAGCCAGGTAAAGAGGAGAGACCAGAAACGGGAAACTAGTATTGGCATTGAAGTCTTGGCTTTGCTACCGAGTAGGTATTTGATTTCCAACACATTATTTAACCTGTTTAATGCTGCAGTTTCTTAACCTGTATAGCAGCAGTGCTAACGCTGCTTTTAAGCACCTATGGCTCAGAGATGGCGAGAATTAACTGAGGTGATGTATTTTTAAAAGCTATATGAAAAGAGCAAAGCACCATTAAAGGTAAGTTCTTCTCTTCACACTGTCAGGAGAATGAAAAACCGGCATAGGAGAGCTCTGACACGCAGAGCTCTCTATTCGTGGTGTCTGCAGGTGCCTCCGTGAAGTGTATCCTTCAGGGCGCTCTAGGGAAAAACATGCTCAAACATAAAGCTTTTATTAACAACGTCTAGAAATGTAATGTACTTAGCATTGGCTCAGCTCTCTGTACAGGCAAGGCGTCGTCCTCGGGCTATGGATGTATCAAGATCAAGAAAACAGCCCTAACCGGTTTGGCTTAGTGGATAGAGCGTTGGCCTGCGGACTGAAGGGTCCCAGGTTCGATTCTGATCAAGGGCATGTGCCTTGGTTGCGGGCACATCCCCAGTAGGGGGTGTGCAGGAGGCAGCTGATCAATGTTTCTCTCTCATTGATGTTTCTAACTCTCTAACCCTCTCCCTTCCTCTCTGTAAAAAAATCAATAAAATATATTAAAAAAAATAAAGAAAAGAAAACAGGGCTCTGGACCTGGAGGAGTTCAAGTCCACAGTGAAAGATGGCCTTGGACCCAGAGAGTTCAGTACAAAGTAGCGGGTGGGTCATGTGTCATGGGGTGGGGCCTTCCCTGCCAGTGCCCCTGAAGCTCCGCAGGCCTGCTACCCCTCTGCCCTCCCCACTGTCTCTGTGGTCCCACAGCCTCTGCTGTCCTGCACAATGAGAGAAAGTATTAAATGGTGGTTGAAACCAGTGATCTGGGGCCCGACTGGGTTTGCGGCTCAGCTCTGTGTGACTTTGGGCAGTTTATTTAACCGCTCTGTGCTACAGACTGGCTTAGCTGTACATTGGAGATAACCTAACTGTATCTGCTGTGGACAGTTAATGTGAGGATTAAATAAGTATGCATTATACATGCTACTATCTAGGTCAGCCGTGGGCAAACTACGGCCCGCGGGCAGGATCTGACACATTTGAAATGAATAAAACTAAAAAAAAAAAAGACCATATCCTTTTATGTAATGATGTTTACTTTGAATTTATATTAGTTCACACAAACACTCCATCCATGCTTTTGTTCCGGCCCTCCGGTCCAGTCTAAGAACCCACTGTGGCCCTCGAGTAAAAAAGTTTGCCCACCCCTGAAGGTGCACATACACTTACGTAGTGACCTCTGTGGCTCATCTATTGTCTTAATGTTGAGTGACTGATGAGGCCACAGAAAACAGTGGGGATGGAGTCCAGCCAGTGCTGGGCCCGGGGGGGTACTCCTCTCCCTTTTGGTGGAGAACCCACAGGCAGAGGGCAGACAGCTGAGGTGGAAGGAAGGTACAGCCCCAGCGCCATGGGAAGGACAGCTGATGGGCATCCTGCTTGGATAACGTGGCGCCTTGAGTGGCAGTGAGTGACTCCAGTGGTGGCTTGGCTTCCACTCTCCAGTTAGGCTCCTGCTGCCGCTCCCTGGAGCCGGTCACACAGGTCCTGACTCCTGAGCTGCCCCTGCTCTCAGCCTGGCCTCCAGCTCAGAAGGTCTTGTCTCTCCTCCATGGTCTCTTCCAAGGTCATCCCTCCTTGCATTCCCTCCCAGTTTCCCTGAGGCAGAGTGGGGTGGGGATAGGGTAGTCTCCTTTCTCTAGTCTCCTGTCCAATTCTATTGTTGTGTACACATATATCCCCTGCTTACCTCAAGTGTTCTCTTGTTTTAGTGGTAAAATATATACATATTCATTCCCTCTACATTAAAATTCTAAATGTCAAGGCAACATGGATGCCTCGTGCATAGATGTAGAGAAAGGAGAAATAAAAATTCCTATTTAACTTATGAAGCCTCAGTATATACTGCAGGAGGGTACAAACAGGAAGAGGAGGGTGGAAGAAGGTGCCAGCAATTAACCAGCACATATTTATCTACTATCATTTCTATACAAGACACTGTGGGGCAAGCAGGAAGGATAAGTCTGCAAAGCCCAGGTCTCCCAGTGGTGTGTGGCCAAGGAAAGACTGACCCTTCATGGAATCTGAGAGTGAGGAAAGGTTCACGAAGGTGATACCGTTGTAATTAACTAATCTGTAATAATAAAAGCATAATATGATAATTAGACCGGATGTCCTTCTGGACATCCTTAGGGATGACCTTCTGGATGAAGCTGGGACTGTGAGGGAGGCCTGGGTGCCAGAGGGAAGCTGGTGCTGGCAGCTGGGGGAAGGAAGGCCTACTCTTGCACGAATTTTGTGCATCGGGCCTCTAGTTACTAATAATAGGAAAGGAGCACAGGAAAGGCCAGAAATTACAGGCATGTTCCCTGTAAAACATTGGGAACTGGGCAAAGGGAAGATAGACAAATGCCTAGTAATTCCCTGAAAAAAGAAACTTGCTCTCTTGGTTCGTCTTGGCATGTTTGGCTCAAGGCTCACACTGACCGCCCTGCATTCACCCACATGATGTGCCATGTGGACCCAACACACAATGGACTGATGGACTGCAGCTAGCCTGATGCTGTGCTGGACCCAGCTGCAACATGGAAAGCAAACTCTGGATACTGTCTCTGATTTTAGCTCCACTGAAGCCCCAGCTACACTTCTCCTATGACTGGACTAAGGGAAATGGGACTTTAGAAACAGGGATTTAATTCCACACAAATAAAAATCACTCATTCTCCCACGCAAATCTCAGAAAATTCTTTTTCTCAGGATATTGTAAGAACTCTACCCTCAGCAGCACCCAGTGGGGAAGGGGACCCCCCAGTTCATCTGGCATGAAAGGGACAGCCCAAGGTGTTGAGGAAAGAATGCCAGCCTGCTAATTAGGTAGACCTTGCTCTTTCACCACCCAAACCACCAATGGCCATTATGATGGTTTATACATTTCTCATTAGTGTCTGACTAATTAGCCTGCCTCCCTGATCGGTAACAGCGTGGATCAAAGTGAATGTGGTTTTCCATCAGACTCTCAGCTGGGCAAAAGGCAAAGAATGTGAAGTGGCATTATGGCTCCGCCACTTACTTGTTTATTTGAGCAAGTTACTTAACCTTTCTGAGTTGTTTTCTAATCCATCAAGTAAGAGTGATAATACCAGTATTAGTCAGCATGGGCTGCCAAACAGAACACCACTGACTGGGTGGCTTAAACACAGAAGTTTATTTTCTCAGCTTCCTAGGCTGGAAGTCCCAGGTAGTTCCTGGTGAGAGCTCTCTTCCTGGCTTGCAGATGATCTTTTCTCTCTGTCTTCACTTGGTGGGGAAAGAGAGAGACAGACGATTAAGATACTAGTAGTTTTTCTTTCCCTCTCTCTTCCTCTTCCTCTTTATAAGGCTGCAGACCTATCAGATTAGGGCCCTGTCATATGATCAAATTTAACCTTAACTCCTCCCTAAAGACCTTATTTCCAGGTACAGTCACAGTGGAGGTTAGGACTTCAACATATGAATTTTGGGTGAGGGGTGCAATTGTGCAGATATTTCAACACGTTTCTTCCTCGGTGAAGGAGGCAGGTCCAAGGGCAGTCCAGTCCCCCTTTGTCAGGGCCAGCCCTCCCCATTAAAGAACAAGATCTGAGTTGAGTAGTGCTCCCCAGTAATGGCCCACTTCTGTGAGCCCCATTGTCCTTTCCTGCCAGCTGCTACTTCAGTCTATGGCCATATCCAGTAATTCTAGACCATGACAGGCAGAGCCCTGGGTCCTACCCTCTTCCTATTGGAAGGCTCTAAGGCCCAGAGATCAATTAACAGATGCAAATATCCACCAGGGAAGGGCATGGGCTGTTCTCCTACCTCTTATTGCAGAACTCCTTGTCAAGACAAGGGCATGTGGTTATGCAGTTCTTCCAGATGAAGGGGTACTCGCCTTAACCTACATAAGTGAGAGAGATCACTCAAATGCCTCTTCTCAGAGCAACAATCTGCTCCAAAGTGGTGTTTCCAACTCCAGAAATAGGAAGGGCTAAGATTCAAGAAAATCTGGGGTTTTTTGTGTGTGATTAAAGCGTATGTTCATATGTGATGAAGTCCAGCTTTACTGGGCACATGACTATGTTTAAAAATGAAATAACATCAACCCCTCTCCTTTTTCTTCCTAATTGGGTTATTCTATTTTCAGTTGTCATATACAGGCCTCTTTGCCTGAAGCCAGTCTGGAGAACGTGATCAATGAAGGACAAGGTTCCTGCTCTTGAAAAGCTTCCAATCTAGCTTGAAGACAAGCAGACATATGGAAACGATCAATAGAGTAGGAGACTTAATAACATTTCAGCACAACAAAGAGCTCTCTATCTGCACCTACTTCCTAGGGTCCTGGTGACATTTAAATTAATAAGTGAAGGCAGAAGTGGCAGCGCCCAACGAATACTGGTTGAATCGATAGATAAATGCATATGCTTGCTTGGTGGTCAGTGAGGGTGGGCCCGGGAGACCTAACAACCAATGGGACGGGGCCTGGAGGGCATCGCCCTGCTCTTGGGAACACAGATACTCTGCATGTCTGAGTTGGAGCTGCGGTTGTCAGTCATTCAAGGATCCCAGCTCTTCCCAGCTCCCTGAGCACTCGAATTATCCATCCATCCACAATGCTCACAGGCAAGGGAGATTGGTTCCATTTTTTTTTTCTTTCCACTTTTTGCCTTTCAATTGATAGAGCAGATGGAAATCTTGTTTCTCAATTACCCGGTGTCCCCATTTGGTCTGAGTACAGCTGGAAGGAGATTATTTGGATGCATTTGCTTTTTAAAAATGAGAGTGAGAACAGGCATGGAGTGGGGGGAGGCTTTCTATCTTTTTCCCCCTGCCTGCCCCATCAATATCGTTTCCCAAGACAAACAAAGAAATAAACTCATACAACATTAAGTCACAGCAGGCACTGCTTCTGCTCCCTTCTCCTATCTCAGAATAAACTTAATTTATAAGGACTGGGAGGGCTACAGTGATCTTCTGCATTGCAAATAAAACCCAGCGTGAACACATACTCAGGAAGAAAGTTTTACATTGTAAATGTATCTAGGAAGTTCGGAGAGGCATAAAAAGTTGGGGCAGGCGTTAGGAATGATTACTTTGGAAATGAATCGCAATTTTCCATTTTTAAGGGAACATATGCCACTAAATTTCTCTTCCAGGATTGACTAGAGGGTGGCCTTTAGCCAGTTTTTACCCTGATTAATTTGGCTGCTGTGATGCTTTTGAAATGCCCATGACAATGCTATTCTCTGAGTATTTTCATTCCCACTTACTTTTCTTCTTGCAGCCCGAGCTGTTTGCGGTAATTAAAAAGCATGCTAACCAAGCCAAGACTGACTTACCAATTGAAACCTGTCTCCTCAATCTCACCGGTGAATTTCAGAAATTCGAGGTATAAGACTAAAAGCAAGAACTGAATGACAAATCTTTTCCTGACCTTGCTATTAGGTCAGAGGATGATATTTGGACAAGGCAGGCCTCTAGGACCAGCTCTCAACTAAATGGTGAGGGTAGAAAGCTTGGGCCTGGCTGCCCTTCTCTCTGCCACAGGCCCTTGTGGAGCTCTCTGCAGGCTCCTGGGCCCTCAGGCTCCAGCTCCCCGGTTCCTCCCAGCCCCGTGTTCCTCAGATCAGGAGGAAGGGGGTCTGAGGACCATGTTCAGACCAAGGTGTTAGGGACACAAGGGAACTCAATCTTGAGAATATTTGAATTTATTAAATAATGTCTGCAAAGGGTGGGGCTTCACTGAAAGGCATGTTAATGGTAGGATTTCAGACACAGTAAATTTTGAATTGGGGAAAATATTTGGGGACATGAAAATTTTTGACATTAAATAGAGACATTATTTATTTACTTTATCTATTATCTATCTATCTATCTATCTATCTCTATCTATCTAACTATTATCTATCTATCTATCTCTATCTATCTATCTATCTATCTATCTATCTATCTATCTATCTATCTATCATCTATCTATCTACCTGTCTTTGATCCTGAGAGCTTATTATTATAACAACTAGTTGGCTATGCTCAGATATGTTGAGCTTGGGGTCTCCTTCAGGCCAGGGCAGAGTGCTTCCAAGATGCTCTGCATACAGGGCCTGTGGAGTCCTGACCTTTCCTCTCTGTGGTGAGGAAGGCTTTGGTCATGGCAAAGTTTGAAAAGGAGAAACATTTGTCTTTTGTATCCACTTACTTTTTTTAATTTTTTTTCCCCAGGGTGCTATTTGGGGACAACTTGGATGTCTTTTCTTTTGAGGCAAAATTATGGTTACTAGGGAGACTAACCATTACTTATGAAACATTTTAAACAGAAGCTGAATCCCAAAAGTAAATGGGGAGAAGCTTGCTATTATACCAAATCAGTGAAAGAGAGACTCAGGGATTCAACACAATTCTTTAAAATCCTTAGAGCTATTTTTAAGGGCATTAAAAATATTGATTGTGGAGTGGTCTGATTAAAGGGGGGTTGATCTGTGGAGGTACGAGCAATCGTTCTCCAAGGGTCTCCTCCTAGCAAAGAGCATTAGCTTGTTTACTAGGAGGTCTGGTCCATAAGGAGGTTGGACTGGTCCCAAATCTTCTTTTCTGTCCATTTGGGATTCCCCAGGAAAGAGAATGAAGGGGCCCCCCTTCATCCCAGCATGGCATGCACCACATGTCTGGGACTCCTCTAAGGGCTTTACCTGAATTACCCATTCAGTCATCACAAGAAACCAGTGATGTAGGCACTATTATTATCCTGATTTTATGAAGGACTCGAGGCATTGAGAAGTTAAGTGACTTACCCAGGGTCACACGTTTTGTAAGCAGCAGAGCAGCCATTTGAGCCCAAGCTACCAACCGTGCCACCCCTCTGCCTCTCATCTCACCCTCTCAGCCATGATTTATGCTTCTCAGCCAGATTTTATCCCACGACACCCTCTAATACATCAACACTTGCCTCTTTCCCCATCACAACATCATGAACTTCCTGGAACTAAGAATCACATCTTATATTTGCGTTTGCATTCCTGATAATGTGTCTCTGGCACAGAGTGGGTGAATAATACATTTGTTAACTTTATTACAAAACAACTTTAGAGTGATCCCCTGGTAAAAGAACATGCTGGGCTAGGCCTTGGGATCTCCTGCTCTAACTACCCTCAGCCCAAGGGACTGGGCCATGGGCCTTTCCCGCTAGTCTCCAGTTTGGAACCTGCTGGGACTGGGATTGTGGATTGAGGTGGTTTTCTTGGGTATGTTAACTTTGTCCTGGATAATCTTAAGGTTGCTACAATGCCTTGGATGCAGGTGAAATCAGAGAATCTGACTGTTGAAGGAGATCCCTGGAAAGTACCTCTAGGTACATGGCTAACTGACCTATAGGATAGGTGTTCATTTTCTTCTAGAAGATCTTTAGGGTGGATGACAGGGCTGTAGTCCTCAGTCACTCATTGCTGGTATCACCTTAATTTTCATTCCGTCTTCTTGTAGATGAATGTGAGCACTCATATAAAATTCAATGTAACACAGAAGGTTAAAAATAACAGTAGACCTCACGCTTTGAAAGGATCAACAAGAATAGATGTTCTCAGGCACATAGGATGTGCTAATTTAACAGTTTTTCATTGATCTTGGCTCTAAAAAGTGAAATAAAGTTACATAATTTGCCTTGTCAGATAAAAGAAATCTTACAAAATTTTGATTAATGATAAAAGCTCCTTGGGCTAAACTCAATCTTACCCACTAGAATCTTTAAAGGGGGACATGTAGTCATTAGTGAGCACTACCTTTAAATATGAATGATACCACTTTAATGGTCGCCTTTTAATTGGGTCTATCCCTTAGCTACATCTTACCAAAGACATTTCTCTGGGTGTTGGGAGATCTGTACTGTGGTAGCAGACATACACACAAACATGAATGATCACCTTGACTCATTCTATGAACCTTCTGGAGGTCAGAAACACATGCATTATTGTTTTTATGTCTCATGGCAAATAAGTGGTGGGCCTGGGACTTGAAGCTGCACTCTTCGCAGTGCAGTGGCCGGTCCAAGTCCTTCGCTTCTTAATTACCTGATAAGGAAAGAACCCAGAGAACCTAGAGGCACCAGGGTCTTAGTTAACTTGACCATTAGAGTGGCTCTCTCAATACCCAGTCCACTGGTAATCAAATTACCTAGAAAATGATGAGAGAACTAATTCTTAGTATTATAGAAATTCTGCAATGCTGATGAAAGCTGTTGAAAAGAAAGAGTCACCATTATGTTGAGTGACAAGTTTTAGGTCCTCACCCTGACAAAATCACCCTAAATGGCAAATGGATCTTATATCTCATTATCTTCAAAGGGCCAGGGGTGGTCCAGGGTCTTCCTCGGGGCTGAGAAAGGTCTGAAGCTGCAGCTGAACTTGGCAGATAGGATTGGCGATGGATGATGGGGTTAGGGGAGGGAACGGTGCCAGTGCATGGACATGTATTATTCAAGCCTGAGATAGTCAATTTTTACTTAAAAGAAAAAAAGAGATGCAGAAATTGCACATGTCAGCAAAAAGAGGTCTGTATTATTTATTATGAAAAAAATTTAGGGCATGTGTTACCAGCCAAAGGCTTCCTTCATCAAAGAATCTTAATATAATCTGGGTGAAACATCTGAGTTCAAATTTAGCTGCATCATTGTAATAGGCTACTAGAATGAGTTTGCTAGAAAGTACACCCTTAAGTAGACACATGAAAATACTTTATGGACATTGTGAGAAATGTGGAGAAAATGTGTTAAACACAACTATCTCAGCTCTTGTGTAATGAGAGGTGGAGCTGCTTTTTGGGACAGTAAAGAGCCAAGATGTTTCAGTGCTTCTAATACTATTAGTTAACATGTTTTTGAGCCTTTTCTATACACTAGACTATATCCTAAGAACTGTGTGACTCTTAAGGTATTTAACCTCCATAACATTCCTATCAGGTAGACAGTATTTTCATCCCCATTTTACAGATGAAGATAAGGAGTCATGGTGAGGTTAATAAGCTTGTTCAAGATTGGGATGCCAACATTTAATCCCAGATAGTCTAACATCATAGACTCCATCCAGTACAAACTATAGGAATAGGGGTCCCGGAAAGACCAATGGTATGGCAGCTGTTTGATGCCTGCAGAACCTCCCTCCTCACCAAGAAAGTCTGTTTTCGGTGGGAATCACATAGCAGGTAGGGGTTTTATGAGCGTGGCTCCCTAATCCTATGGCTGAGAGCTACAGAGTCTGATACTGCCTTATCTGTCTCCTTCATTGATGAAGACATGCCTGCATCACATCTGAAGTTCTGCCCTGAGGTAGAGCCACACATATTTAGTAGTTTTCTGACCCAATTTCTCAGATGAAACTGGAGTGCTGTTTCCTAAAGCAGTGATTTTCAACCTTTTTCATGTCATGGCACACATAAACTAATTACTAAAATTCTGCAGCACACCGAAATATATGTAAATTTGATTCATTCACACCAGGCAGCTATTATTGTGTTGGCTGTTTCATTTAAAAAAAAATTGACAATCTAAGGCAAAAGAGGTCAGTGCTCTTGACTAAATAGTCAGGTATTGCATGTTTTAAAAATGTGTGTGGCACACCAGTTGGAAATCGCTGCCCTAAAGAAGGAGGGATGCTGCTGTTAGTTGGGAAATAACCCATCTCTACTACATCATGCATCCTACTTGCCCAGTAGCAGTGTACCAGGGCATTAGGTAGCTACTCATTGAATGGGTGAGGGCATGATTATGTTTTGTGCCATTTAGTTCTGAGGTTATTTCTGCCCTGGTACCATCACTACATACTCTAATTGCAGCACTAACATGTCAAACTGGCCTGTACCTATTTCTATTCTAATATCCACTATCCTAGACTGGTCTCTTATTAGCCTTTCTTGGGTTGTTGTAATTCCTGTCTATCTGCTTCCCCTGTATCCAACCTCTTTACCTTCTAATTTCTTCTAAGTGCTATAATAATAACTTGTGTTGATAGCACAGATCTGATCATGTTACTCCAGCTAAGAAGTCTTCAAGAATTCCCCAACTTCTTTACATAGCTTTCTAGATTCTCTAAAATCTGGCCCTTACCTATTTATCTCATTTTCTTTTTAGTACTTTTTTTTTTTGACATACTTGGCCCCTCAGCTAAATGTTTAAATTGTCTACTTCCTTGCCTTTGCTTATAGCATTTTCTCTACCTGGAATATTTCCTATGAATCCCATTAGTATTCTGAGGATTATCCCAAATATTGAGTCTCCATGATGCCTTCACTAATCAACTGCATTTATGTCTATGCTGTTGCCTTGCTCTAAACACCTTTTTATGTTTCTACAAGAGGCCTGGTGCACTCATGAAGGGAGGGGGGGAAAAGGGGAGGGGTCCCTCAGCCTGGCCTGCACCCTCTTGCAGTCTGGAAGCCCTTGGGGGGGATGTCCTAAGTCGTCAGTTGGATGTCCTTAGTGCTGCCACAGAGGCGGGAGAGGCTCCCACCACTGTGGCTGCACTCGCTAGCCATGAGCTGGGCTTCTGAGTGAGCAGCACTCCCCCTGTGGGAGCACACTGACCACCAGGGGGCAGCTCCTGCATTGAGCATCTGCCCCCTGGTGGTCAGTGGGCATCATAGAGACCGGTCATTCCACCATTCGGTCGATTTGCATATTAGCCTTTTCTTATATAGGATTGCTTAGGATATGTAGGATACTTCTCTATTTCACAAGGAGAAAACCTCTACCCTTCCAGCTACAGAGTCTGATATGATTTTAAGTCCAATCCTTAGTTCCCAGGAAGGTAATACAATTAATTGGCCTATCTTGAGGAAGATG
Source organism: Myotis yumanensis (assembly GCF_028538775.1). Taxonomy (NCBI): domain Eukaryota; kingdom Metazoa; phylum Chordata; class Mammalia; order Chiroptera; family Vespertilionidae; genus Myotis; species Myotis yumanensis. The sequence goes on from NW_027223759.1 coordinate 79,731,962, forward strand.
TCAACTATAGATTCAATGGGCCCATTAATGAGTGGCATACCATACAACTATGGCCATTGGGGTCCATCAAAGGGCATGAGGGTGAGATTCCAAAGAAATGAATCATCAGGCTACTGGGACAGATAGATATTTCCAAAAAGTTTCTACTGGAGTCTCCACTAGTTTGTGAGGACCTCAAGAATACAAATTATATTCTGTTCTTCATTTGTTTCACTTTCCCCAAACTCCCATTTTCCCAAGGTCTAAATATGGGCAATCTTATAGAGTTCTCAGGAAAATAAGGCAAATTTGTTCAAGACTACAAATAGAAGAGTAACAAGTTTTTAGATGTTACTGTTACTCTCATCTAGTTTTTTAGTGAAGATTCCAAAGTTGAGAAAAAATCAATTGGTGCCAAGGATCCACACTCCTGAGGCAACGTGCTAGATGAGCCCACTTGGGCAGAGTACGTAAAGAGACTGTGAAATTAGTCTCTCCTCATTAGCCCACCATCCACTTCTACTGTATACAGGAGGGAGAAATGGAAGACTTGAAAGAAGGAATTTCTTTGGAGGGAGCTCAGAGGGTTCTGTGCATGTCTTTCACCCTCATTAGTACTTTTCACCAATTTTAAGCCAAGTAAAGGGGAGTTTCAAGAAAACTACTCAGAAAGGCTGGCTGCATTCCTTAAAATTCAGGAAACTCAAATATTGATATCTGATTCTCGCTTAAAGTGAATAAAGTCAGACAGCTGAGGCCAAGGCTTGCCAATAGCTCTGGGATAGCGAAAGAATCAAAAAAGAGATGGCAGCACGCATATAAGCATAATCCATGGACACAGACAGTAGGGAGGTGAGGGCATGTGCTGGGGGCGGGGTGGGAATGGCCAGAGAGAGATCAATGGGGGGGAAAAGGAGACATGTGATACTTTAAACAATAAAGAATTTTTAAAAAAAGAGTGAAAGAGATGGCAGTGTGTGAGTTTCTGCTGTGAGTGGGGTAAAGGAGCCTATTTCCTGGGGAGATGTGGGCCCTACAGAAAGGAGATAGCTTGGTATGTCTGTTTGGGTTCCTGCCTAGGAAGATCATCTGGAAGGTTGATACAACCCTAACTGAGAGATGGATCTCTGGGAGAAGTGGGAATCAGAAGTAGTTAGCCAGAGGAGAAGCATGGTAGGAGGCAACAAAAAGTGGAAAATCCCAGAAACCAGCAACAGCGCATCAGGAGAGGGAGAGCCTGCTTTGCACATCTGCAGCGGCTGACGGGCACTCTCTCCAGCTCTCAGCTGGGCTAGCAGCTAGTGAGTCGAAGAGGAGGTGCAGCAGGGATGAGAGGCAGAGTAGAGAAGGTGACCACTGCTCCTCTTCCACTGCAGGCCTGCAAGCCTGAGGCCGGTGCCGGATGGGGGACAGGAGGTTTAATTATATAGGAGTTTGGCTATTATATTGCCTATGTTAAAATTGTGTGGTTATAAGATTGGACTGGCCTGAAGTTCTGCTATTATTAACTTCCACTGGATATTTTCATATGTAAAAGTGGCCAAAGCAAAGGGAATCTGCTTCAAATCTCACCAAAACAGATGGTACGGAGTGACTGTGCTAATCAAATCTATGGGTAAAGGTGAGAAAAATAATCGGGTTTTGCTTGCTTCCTATTAAATCCAGTCCATTCAATTCCATTACTGAAATTCAGGAGGAGAGGTCTCTGTAGGCAAGAATGATCAGAGAAAGTATCTTGGCACAGGAAGGGCGAGAGCTGTGTCTAAAAAGGATGGGTTGTAGTCAGATAGATGTCTGACCTTGTTCTTTCCTATGAAACATTTATTACAAAACCTCATTTTCTTTGCTCGTTGGTTGTCGGAACCTCTGAAGATTCTGACACCACTCAAATTGAGTTGGAGCTAATGGACTGTGGAAATCTTATGCTATTTACTGACCACTGGGCAGCGAGCTTAGCTTGACAGAGACTTAGCAGTGACAGTCACAAAGTCACTGGAAAGACTTAGACTGCATTCTGAAGTGTCTTGTTAAAAAGTTGTTTTTGGAAAAACGTTGGGGATAGGTCAACACCCAAGGCAACATATCTGTATGACTTGATGTTGATTCAAAATGTCCACATTGCTTGATACCTCAAATTTGGTCAGTAAAATGCATGTCACCGAAGGCGGCTGATAGAGCACATTTCTTCTAAAAAGTTTTCACATCTGATCTTACAGGGTCTGTGTGAGGAAGGGAAGGATGAGGATTGCTTTTCTCATTTGATAAGGAAATTGCATGACTTGCTCATATTGGCACTGTAATAAGTCATAGCCCACGAGTATGAATTTCATTACACTGGAAATTCTTTTTATGGAAAGAGGTATCTGAAGTCTCACAGGGAGAAGTTCTCCAGGAGCAAAAGTAGGCCGATTTTTATCTATTTCCATTGCAACATGTAGTAGATTGCAAAAATGGCCACAGTTATTCCCCTCCCTCTATCTCCTTCCTTTGGTCATGCTGCCCTGTGCTGACTGTGGCCTTGAGACTAGCTCCTGCCAATGGAACTTAAGCAGATGTGACATAGTGAGGTTTAAAAAGCACTTGCATGATAGGACTTTTTTTCTTCTTCAGTGCGTAGAAGCCTGAGATCACCATGTGAACGAGTTCATGTAAACTGTTATGAGATGAACTGCATTTCCTTCCAAATCCACATGTTGAAGTCCTAACGTCCAGTACCTCAGAATGTGAATGTATTTGGAGATGGTCGTTAAAGAAATAATGAAGGTTAAGTGAGGTCAGTAGTGCTTGCCCTCATCCAATATAACTTATGTCCTTATAAATAGAGGAGATTAGGATCCAGGCACCCAGAGGGGAGACCATTTGCAGACAGAGGGAGAAGATGGCCATTTATAAACGAAGGAAAGAGGTCCTGAGAATATATCAAACCTGCTGATATCTTGAGCTCAAACTTCAGCCTCCAGAATTGTAAGGAAATAAATATCTGTTGTTTAAGACCCTCCAGTCTGCGGTATTTTGTTATGGAAACTCTAGCACACTGATGCATTAGCTTAGTGGAGGATAAATGGTTATGTGGAAGAGAACAGAGACACCCCATTCAAAAGCCACTCAACTTCCAGATGTGCAAGTGAAGCCACTCTCGGCCATCCAGCTGCCAGCTAACTATAGACATAAGAGAAAGCCTAGAAGAGATAAGTTAGTGGGGAAGGCAGGGGTCCCCTGTCCTCCTTTCCTTCATAGAGAAGCTTGTTGGGCAAATGGTGAGTTTGTGTTCCAGGAAAGGAACATAGCCCTCTGTTGTGTCCCCTTTAAAAGGTAACTGGGATAGTCACTTTGTCAGTGGAGGGGACAAGAGTCTTCTTGGATTCTGGCTCATCTGGACATGAGTGCCAGCCTTTCTTTTAGGCGGTATTCTGGAAGGCCACTAACCAGGTGACCTCAGGCCCATGGGAACTTGTTGCTTCTCTGTCAGCACCACTGTTGTGGGAAACGGAATCTTGGGAAACTGAACTGGGAGAAGGGGAGCCCCTGGTCCATGCTGGCTCCCCGTCTGGGAAACCCAGAGTGAATTCCAAGGATCATTTTCTGAAAATCTTCTCATACCACACTTGGATCGTTTGTGGAAACTCAAACAAAATCATACAAAGAAGCAGTAGCAGCTACATGAAAGGCAAATTCTTATCTTCCTGGTTAACAGATGGGAGAACCAAAGATGATGTCATGGAACTATGCCCTCCCTCATGAACAGTTGATTGATTTTTCCAGTTAGTGGGATAGATCCTCCCTGAGCCACTTACTGTTTCTCACTGAATTTCCCTGTTGTTCAGAAGAACACATCTTCTAAAGTGGCTGGGTGGATTTTAGGATGCTGCCAGTGGCTGGAGAACAGAGGGAAGTGAACTGACTGACACGGAGATCTCATTAGTTCGCTTTGATCTTACTGTTGTCATTGTCCAACCTTGGTGGGACTCTCCCAGTGCCCTGTGTTTATGGTACCTGTTCCACATTGTGAGATCTGAAGTTCACTTTTTAATTTGCCTTTTCATTTTTAGAATCAGACATAGAAATTGGTGTTCTAAAAACTACTCTTTTGAACTATTTCTACTCGAAATCACCTCAACAACAAGAAAAATTGACTATTATCTCAAAGGAGCTCACTGTCTCCCTCGCTTTCTTGGTTTCTTCCTTCTGTGTATTTTAAAACACCATAGGATCAATAGGTCATTCTGACACTTCGAGAACAGTTCTTCGTATCAGTTTCATTCTGCTATCTGCCGGAAACCATCAACATTTCAATTTCAGTGGGTGTCCTTTGAAACCTGCTTAAAGATAATCTGTCTGAAGCCTTTGATTTGGAAAAATGGAAAAGGAAAGGAGAAGTGAGTAGATTTTTAGAAGTTTTTGAGATCAAAGGATTTGGTTAATCTTTTATGATGTTTGCTATAACTTTATAAGTTCAGGTGTGCAGGGTTAGTCTCTAGAAGTTGTTGACTGCTGATCTGGCCACTATGTGGATGGTGTTTCCCGGATTAGAGCCTCAGGGAGCCCACAAATTCTCTTAGGTTTGGTTAAATCCAGTGGTTCTCACCCCTGAGCTGCACTTTAAAATCACCTGGGGAGCTTTAAAATGTCCAGAAGTCCATAGCCCACCCTCAGAGTAATGAAATCATAATCTCTAGGGGTGGAAGCTGGGCTCAGCAGTTGGACAGCTTTTCAGATTATGATGTGCGGTCAGGATTGAGAACTACTGGGACAACCTAACCAAAGAAAATGCAGAAAGCGTTTTCATCTAATTTTTCTTTAAAAAGAAACAAAAGCATTGAAGTAAGTTCTAGTAAGTACTAGTATTACCTTTAAATTGGATGTACAAATTGGATTAGATTGTAAACTTTAAAGAAATATAAAGACTGTGTATGACCAGGTGCTGTTTTAACAGAATGATTTTTATTCTGTTAAATGTTATAATTTTTCACCGTGGTTTTCTCAGGTTTAAACAGGTATTACTCACTTAGAATCCCTCAGTTTATAATCACAGGTCTTCCCTTTCTGTCAGTGTGCACCTGTGCTTACATCTCCCCGTGAGGTGAGTGTGTCTGCAGGGTTCCTGTCTCTGGCATGTGGTCAATTACTCTCTTATCAGATAATGTTAATTAAAGCATCCTGACTGGAGATGTGGCTGCTGACCAGCAGCAGCACACCAGGGAGTTTGTAAAAAAATGCAGAAATCCAGATCCTAATGAATCAGAATCTGTAGTTTAACAAGATACATGTAATTCATCTGCACACTAAGTTTAAGAAGCATTGATCTAAAGAAATTCCCTTATTATTTTTTGCATGTGCTTTTACCTGTCTTTCCCATGCAAACAATAAGAAAGAGAAAGATTTCTATTCAAAACTCAATATGTGCATATATATGATTTATATTTTTTCAATTAGCATGTGTTTTCAGAGCTCTATGGTTACTTCTCTTTTAAAATATTTTTTTTATTTTTCAATTACAGTCGACATACAATATTATATTCATTTCAGTGTACAATCCAGTGATTAGACATTTATATAACGTTTACAGTGAACATCCCCATAAATCTAGTGACACAATATATAGTTATTACAATGTCATTGATTATATTCCCTATGCTGTACTTTGCATCCCATGACTATTCTATAACCACCAATTTGTACTTCTTAATCGGTTCACCTTTTTCATCCATTTCCCCAACCTCCCTACCATCTGGGAACTGTCAAAATGTTCTCTGTATCCATGAGTTTGTTTCTGTTCTGCTTGTTCATTTTGTTTTTTAAATTCCACATATAAGTGAAAATCACCTGGCAGTTGTCTTTCTTTGCCTGACTTATTTCACTCAGGACAGTATCCTCTCTCTCTAGGTGCATCCATGTTGCAGATGGCAAGATTTCATTTTTTTTATGGCTGAGTTATATTCTTTTCTATATATGCACCATTTTTTTCTTACCCATTCATCTATTGATGGACACGTAGGTTGCTTACATATCTTGCCTATTGTAAATAATGCTGCAATGAACATAGGAATGTATATGTCTTTTTTGATTTAGTGTTGTTTTTTTCAGATATTCAGAAGTGGAGTTGCTGGATTCTTCTTTGTCTCTTGTTATAGCCTTTGTTTTTTTTTTTTTTTTAAATATATTTTATTGATTTTTTACAGAGAGGAAGGGAGAGAGATAGAGAGTCAGAAACATCGATGAGAGAGAAACATAGATGAGCTGCCTCCTGCACATCTCCCACTGGGGATGTGACCGCAACCCAGGTACATGCCCTTGACCGGAATCGAACCTGGGACCCTTGAGTCCACAGGCCGACGCTCTATCCACTGAGCCAAACCGGTTTCGGCATAGCCTTTGTTTTAAATTCTATTTTGTCTGGTGTAAGTATTGCTAATGCAGATTTTTTTTGTTGTTTCCATTTTCATAAAACATTTTCCCACTCCTTTACTTTCATTCTGTGTCTTTCAATTTGAAGTGAGTCTCGTGTAGACAGCATATGTAAAGGCCTTGCTTTGTTATCCATCAAGCTACCATATGTCTTTTGATTGGAGGGTTTAATTAATTTTCATTTAAAATAATTATTGATAGATATAGATTGTATTTATTGCCATTTTTTTTTATTTTTATTTTTCGCTTAAAGTATTACAAAGGGTATTACATAAGTGTCCTTTTTTTCCCCCCCGCCCTTGACAAACCCCTACCCTCCCTTACCCCCCAGTGTCTTATGTCCATTAGTTATGCTTATATGCATGCATACAAGTCCTTCGGTTGATCTCTTACTCCCCTCCCTCCTGCCCCCAACTCTCTCTGGCCTTCCCACTGCAGTTTGACAATCAGTTTGAGGCAGCTCTGCCTCTGTATCTATTATTGTTCAAAAGTTTGTAATGGTCTTTATTATCCATGAATGAGTGAGATCATGTGGTATTTTTCCTTCATTGACTGGCTTGTTTCACTTAGCATAATGCTCTCCAGTTCCATCCATGATGTTGCAAATGGTAGGAGTTCCTTCTTTTTAACAGCAGCATAGTATTCCATCGTGTAGATGTACCACAGTTTTCTAATCCATTCATCTACTGATGGGCACTTAGGCTGTTTCCAGATCTTAGCTATGGTGAATTGTGCTGCTATGAACATCTGGTTACATATATCCTTTCTGATAGGTGTTTCTGGTTTCTTGGGATATATTCCTAGTAGTGGGATCACAGGGTCAAATGGGAGTTCCATTTCCAATTTTTTGAGGAACCTCCATACTGCCTTCCATAGTGGCTGCACCAGTCTGCATTCCCACCAGCAGTGCACAAGTGTTCCTTTTTCTCCACATCCTCTCCAGCACTTGTCGTTTGTATTTATTGCCATTGTATTATTAATATTTTTGATCTTTTTAAAATTTTTATTTATTTATTTATCTTTATTGTTGGGAGTATAACACATGTACCCCTCCCCCCTCATTGTTCCCCTCCACCTAGTGCCCAACCCACTCCTGTCCTTCACCACCCTATTGTCGGTGTCTGTGGGTAATGCATATATGCATATAAATTCTTTGGTTAATTTTTTCCTGCTCCCTCTCTTCCCTTCCCTCTGAGATTCATCAGTTTGTTCCATGTTTCCATGCCTCTGATTCTATTTTATTCATCAGTTTATTTTGTTCATTAGATTCTATATATAAAAGAAAACCCTTTAACATTTCTTGTAATAGTGGTTTGGTGGTGATAAACTCCTTTCACTTTTCCTGGTCTGGGAAACTCTTGATCTGTCCTTTGATTCTAAATGATAGCATTGCTGGGTAGTATAATCTTGGTTGTAGGTCCTTGATTTTCATCACTTTGACTCTTTCATACCAATTCCTTCTGGCCTGACAAATTTCTGTTGAGAAACCAGCTGACAGTCTAATGGGAACTCCCTTGTGGGTAACTAATGCTTTCCTCTGGCTCCTTTTCAGATTCCCCTCTTTGTCTTTAACCTTTAGCATTTAAATTATGCTGTGTCTTGGTGTGGACCTCTTTGGGTTCATTTTGTTTGGGACTCTCTGTGTTTGCTGGACTTATATGTCTATTTCCTTCACCAGGTTAGGGAGGTTTTCTGTCATTTTTTCAAATAGGTTTTCAATTTCTTGCTCCCTCTTCCCTCCTTCCAGCATCCCTATAATTCAAATGTTGGTATGCTTGAAGTTCTCCCAGAGGCTCCTTAAACTATCTTCACTTTTTTGGATTTTTTTTTTCTGTCTTGATTGGATGTTTTCTGCTGCCTTTAAAATTGGTGATTTGATCCTCTGTTCCACTGATTCTACTTCCCTATAAAGTAGTCTTCATTTCAGTTATTGTATTCTTCACTTCTGACTGTTTTTTTTATCCTATTTTTATCTTTTCTGTCTCTTTCTTGAAGTTCCCACTAAGTTTATCTACTCTTCCCTTAAGTCCCCTGAGCATTCTTATAATCAGTGTTTTAACCCTGCATCTAGTAGTTTACTTGTCTCCATTTTGTTCAGTCTATTTTCTTGAGTTTCATTTTGTTATTTCATTTGGGACATGTTTCTTTGTCTCCTCATTTTGGCAGCATCCCTGAGTTTGTTTCTATATAGTAGATAGAGCTGCTATGTCTCCTGGTCTTGGTAGAATGGCCTAATGTAGTAGGTATGGGGCCCAGTGGCGCAGCCTTCCCAGTCACCCGAGCCAGGTGCTCTAAGTTTGCACTCCTATGTGGGCTGTGGGCATTGATTGTAGTTGTAGTTGGGCATTGATTGCTATTGACACATCAGTGGGTGAGATTGACTCCCAGGCTGATGGGTTTCGAGGACTGGCTGACAACATCAAGGAGGATCAGCAGTGCAGGGCCCACCCCATGGATTCAGACTTGCTTCAGTGGGGCTCTGGTGCCTGATGAGTCATCCCTTGAATGTGCTGTTGTTGGAGGTTGTTGGGTGGTGCTTCTGCATGGTCTGCACCTGTCCACTCGGTGCTCTGGCTTTGGGAGCTCCCAGGAAGTGCAGGCCAAGGTTAGCCGTGGCCTGTACCTTGCCTGGGACCACCCAGCATGAGCTACAAAAAGATCTGCAGATGTCTGCTACTTGTGCTGGGCTTAGAGGTGCCCAGGAGAGGCCAAGCTAAGAACCAATGCTGGCTGCTACTAGTGGCAGGCCAGGGACCACTTAGCAAGGTATGGAGCACACTAAGGTCAGATGCTGTTCATTTGGGGTTTATGAACTTTTAAGAGATTTTAGGAAAGTCTGAAGTATGAGCCCTGACAGACCATTCTTATGGAAAGCCACTGAAATTGGCTTGGGTAAGTCTGAAATTTGGGTGGCGCAGGGCCTCATGGAATCACCAGGGAAGGGTAAACAGTGATAGCATCTTAGATATGGTGCCTGTTTGCTGGCACCCTGGTGGGAGGGCTCAGCAATGAAACAATGCCCTTTCTCTATGGGAGAAAGCTGCCTCTCTTGCCCTTGCTGGACAATTTAGTTCCTCCTTGTATGGCCCTGGTGCCTTTTGAGCTGCTAATCTGGCACTGGAGCTCAGAGGGAGCAAGTCTGAGTAACTCTGTGTGTGGACCCTTTAAGAGAAACACCTGGGTCTCTATCAGCCCTCAGACTCACTCAGCTTCAATTCCCCCTGGTTTTCACTGTCAGAAGTTATGGGGACTTATCTTACTGGCACTGGAACTCTGGGCTGGGAGGCCTGCTTTGGGGCTGCCACCCATTGCTCCTCAAGGAGAGCTCTGCAGTTGAGATATCCCTTCTGATTTTTATTTGCCACAAGTGGGTGTAGGATGAGCCATTTCATGTCTCCACGCCTCCTTCCAGTCTCGTTGATGTGGCTATACTTTAAACCCTTAGTTATAGGACTTCTGTTCAGCCAGATTTCAGGTGGTTCTGCATGATGGTTGTTCTATAGTTTAGTTGTAATTTTGATGTGGTTTTGGGAGGATGTGAGCACTGCATATACCTATGCTGCCATCTTGACTATATGGTCATGTTACTTAATGTTAATTGCTTGCTCATTAAAAGTAAAAGTCACATGATTTCCAGGTGATCTACAAATTAAGTTTTGCTTGTGACAACCGAAATCCAATGGAGATTTGATTGATAAGGACATACTGCTTTAAGGGAAAGTACCTTGTTTCCAGAGTCAAATCTACATTGCTTCCAAATGCTGCCTTCTGCTTCCCAGCACCCAGTAGGGTTGTAGTTATCTTCAAATGTGAATTTCCTTCTTTAGTAAATGGGCTGATCACCTGCCATCCATTTTGTCTTAGTATGTTTCCTCTTTACCTTAATTAGCTAACATATTTGATTATGTGCTTTGGGCATTGGATTGCTCTGTCCATATTGGACACCAGGAAGTCCAAGATGTCTAGTAAAGGCTGGTTCCATGTAGAAATCACTTTTTCTCATGCTGACATATTAAGAGAAAGCTAATATGGAGCTCCTGAGTATAAGCATCTCAGAATTAAGATGAAGGTCCATTGGTTACCTAACTCACCTGTCTCTTCTGTTAGCATCCCTGCTTATCATAGGGGACCATTTTTACAGTATGAGACCAATGCTGGGGCCAAAAGGGAACAGTGAAATGTGATGAATGTCCCAAGGTTTGGTCCTTATGTCTTTTCTCCTCTATCTAAACTCATTCGTTTTCTAATTTACTAGAGGCCTGGTGCACAAAATTCATGCACCATGGCTGGGAGTCTCTCAGACCGGCCTGCACCCTTGGGGGATGTCCCGACTGCCTCTCACAATCTGGGACCACTGGCTCCTAACCGCTCGCCTGCCTGCCTGCCTGATTGCCCCTAACCCCTCTGCCTGCCTGCCTGATTACCCCTAACCACCTCTGCCTGCCTGATTGCCCCTAACTGCTCCCCTGCTGACCTGATCACCCCTAACTGCCTCTGCCTTGCCCCACACCCAGGATTCTCTCCTCCGGCTGGTCACAAGCACCTGGGACCCGGGATTCCCTCCCTCTGGCTGGCCACAGCTTCAAGGGACCATGGGCAAGTGGCTTCGCCCGGGCCACAGCCGCTGGTGCCCGGGACCACTGGGCGGGCGGCTTGTCCCTTTCCTGGGCCACAGCCTGGCTGGTCCCCATTCCTCTCTCGTGAGCTCATTTGTGCCTGGCTGGTCCCCATTCTTCTATCCCTAGTGTTGAGTGTCTGAGCCATTATGGCGTGATGGTGTGAGGGCCTGACAACTGTTTACATATTAGCTCCTTATTATATAGGATGGCTTAAATACTATTCATATGCTGATGACTCTTATATTTATACCTTCATTTTGGACCACATGCAAAAGTCTAGACTCTTATATCTTACTATCTTCACATCTCCACTTGGATGTCCAAAAGTCCTCTCAGTTGTCACAAGTCTAAAATCAAACTTCTAATCCTCTCTGCAAACCTGAAATTCTGCTCTTCCAGTTGCTCAGTTAGAAACAGAGGAGTCACCCTGGCTTTTTCTTCCCTCTCTCTCCACATCCAACTAATCAGCAAGTCCTGTAGACTCTTTCTTTAACATTTATCCAGTTTTACCACTTCCAGCAGTCTCCTTCCCCATCACCACTGGTGTAAATTATCATCTTTCACCTGGATTTGAAAGTCTGACCAAGCCAGTTCTCTGCTCCAAACTTTCCACAGCCCTCATCTCTCTCAGTAAAAGCCAAAAGCCCCAGACAACTTTCTGACCTTATCACCAACTACTCTCTCCCCTGCTCACTCTTTGTGGCAGGTGCATTGTTTCAGAAGCACACGTTAGAGACAGAGTTGGTGGGCTGGGTATGTACTAGGGCTCAACACCTGTAGAAAGAAGTGGGCTGAAGTAGGGTCGGGCAAAGAGAGAGAAGTCAAACTGTGAAGCAGCTCAACAGAGTTTGGGAGCATATATGGCCTGTCAGGGTTTCTCCTAGAGCAGTGGTTCTCAACCTTCCTAATGCCGCGACTCTTGAATACAGTTCCTCATGTTGTGGTGACCCCCAATTTCATTGTTACAAATTGAACATAATTAAAGCATAGTGATTAATCACAAAAACAATATGTAATTATATATGTGTTTTCTGATGGTCTTAGGCGACCCCTGTGAAAGGGTCGTTCGACCCCAAAAGGGGTCGTGACCCACAGGTTGAGAACCGCTGTCTAAGGCCTCGGTGGCTGCGTCTTTATACCTGCTGGTACACTGGCTATTGTATGAGTGCTGCCCTGCGAAGGTGGCTCTCTGTAGTTGAGACACACCCTGAAGAAGCTAACTGCTGGAGGCTGTCTGCAGACACCCTGGAGAGTGCACGTCCATGTCCACCGCTCTCTTGCACAGCCATACTGGCTCTCTTACACAAATCCAGCCCACCCTGCCTCACGGCCTTTGCACTTGCGAAGATGCAGTTCTACTAGATACTTTTCGTGTCATGTTCCCTCATCTCCTTTAGGTCTCTGCTTAAATGTCACTTTATGAATCAGGTCTTCCTTCCCAATCATCATATTAAAAATAAAACCTTCCACCCTTTCCTTTACTATTCTTCATAGAATTTATTGCCATTTGATAACTATATATTTAATCCCTGACTTGTTGTTGTCTGTTTCTTCAGATAAAATGTAAGCCTAAAAGGCCCTGTCACATAGTAGGTGCTCAAGTAAATATCTGCCTATTGAATGAATGATACAAGAAGCTTTTGTTCATATGGGCTTAATGACTTCAGTCACATCATATCAGTACAATTTTTTGGAACCACATTTATTAAAGGAGGTTTCTGATAATGATTCTATAAATTTAAATCTGATCAAATTTTGTATAGATGATATTTGGAGGTGTTTATATTTCTCCCTATGACATAATGTGTTTAAGTTAATGAATAATGTATAATTATAAATTTTAAAAAGATGAATGGTTAATATTAAAGAAGATAAGTGTTTCTGATAGTACTTATTTATATCTCTATGTGATGTATTGATTAAAATGATTCTATAAATTAAAGAAAATTCTCTAATTCTACCTGGTAAATGACCTGAGAAACACTCCATGGATCTCGTTAATGTTACAGTCATTCCTGAAAAGGAATTGAAATGTATTTAAAGTTCTTTAATTTATATTTTGACAAGTCTTTCCATAATTATGTCTTTTGTTTCTTTGTTGTTTTACTAAACTTAATGTTTCATGGGGGAGGGATTGACTCCAGCCTGCCCAGTTAGAAATGGGCTGGGGCCCACTGAGCTTGATGTTATATGAGCTTTTGTAATATTGTTATTAGGGTTTCTGTTTGTTTGTTTGTTTTGGTTATAACTGTTACAAACTGGGGAAAATAATCAGCAGCTTTAGTTAAAAATAATTTGAAGACTTCTTTTGCCCTAGCCAGTTTGGCTTAGTGGATAGAGTGTCAGCCAGTGGACAGAAGGGTCCCAGATTCAATTCTGGTCAAGGGCATATGCCCGGTTTGCAGGCTCGATCCCCAGTAGGGGTGTGCAGGAGGCAGCCAAACAATGATTCTTTCTCATCATTGATGTTTCTATCTCTCTCTTCCTCTCCCTTACTCTCTGAAATCAATGAAAAAAAAAAAAAGACTTCTTTCAATGTGCCTCTGATTTCATTCTCCCTGTCCCACCCTTCATGCCCCACCCCCCCACACAATCATCTACATTCCTTTATACTGCTTTTTCCTTAAACTACCCAAACCATTTCACCATATAACCAGTTACTCTCCCAAGGGGAAAAAATCCTAATTCAAACTGCCTACCCGAAGGTCATCTCTAGTTCTGAGTGCCAAGGTGATTCAGCATCTCTTTTCTCCTTCCTTTTCTGTTTCTCTCCATTAGCAATCCTGGCGTTTCTAGCATAACCTTTTCTATGAACTTAATCAAGAAGATCTCTTATATGTTAACCTCTTAAGATCTTCTAATTATTCCAATGCTAGCTACTTATCCATAATTGAAGAGAAAAACAGAGACAATTTTGGAGGAATTCAGTGCTTTTCAAAACCCTCTCAAAGGACATCAGATATGGGATGCTTTGCAATGGGGAGAAGGGGATCCCTGGGCCTGCATGCTGCCCAGGGCTCTGCAGAGCATTTCCACTGAGGTAATTCTTATAACCTGTTCAGTCTCAGTCTGACAGTAATTTATAGGTATTTTTGAAAGTCTGAGGAAGAATAAGCTTCTTAAAGGTCTTGCTCTTTATTGTTCTCCCAACAATTAACTGCCTGACTCATAAAGGCAGTTAATAGTGACTGTATCCAGGGCAAAATATCAATATCAGCATCACAGTCTTTATTTATGTAATTGTTATACATCTTTAACACCATGTTCAGAATTCAAAAAATACAAACATGTGTGACTATATTATAAAACATGAAGTAAATTTAATAGAATGTAAATAATAAATGTTTCCTTTCTAATTTAAATTTTTTGCAGATTGCCAAACCGGTTTGGCTCAGTGGATAGAGTGTCGGCCTGCGGACTCAAGGGTCCCGGGTTCGATTCTGGTCAAGGGCATGTACCCTGGTTGCGGGCACATCCTCAGTGGGGGGCGTGCAGGAGGCAGCTGATCAATCTCTCTCATTGATGTTTCTAACTCTCTATCCCTCTCCTTTCTTCTCTGTAAAAAATCAATAAAATATTAAAAAAAAAATTTTTTTGCAGATAAAATTAATGCAATGAAATAGGATTAAAAAAAGAAATAAAATTACATGAAAGGAAATTTAATTTAAAAATGGAAAATTAAACGATTAAAATATTTTTAAAAGTAAAATCTTAAAAATGTAATAATCATGTCATCTTTGAGTTATTGACAACTGAATTTTGTGCAAAATTTTCATTTTGACTCCCCACTAGGTGGGGGTGGAGAGGAGACAGTGATAAGCAAACGCCAAAGATTTTCTTCTGATTTCATCATCAAACAATTCCTTTCCTTGTTTCAGCATGTTGAGAACTTTTAAAATATCTCCTTTAGGAAACGTGATCTGTTAAATTCCTACCAAGCTGAAGTTTTTGTTTCAAAGAAGGCTGTGGTGGTTTGTTCCTGTTCTCTCTATTTCTCTGTGGATAGATGGAGATCCACTGCAGAGGGCCCTGGTCCATTTAACTCCAGCATATACACATTCCATTTACACAAAGTCTCTGGCCCAGAGTGGGACTCTCGCAATACAATCTTCGTTTTGTTTCTTGTCATTTTTTTTTCCCTCTTATGGAGGGAGAGGAGGATGCTTTCTAAATTATTTAAATTACACATTTACTGCCCGACATCACTTTCCAGATATATTTCAGATAAAAATATTTTAAATTAAGAAAATTAAAGGATTTGATATTTCACCAACAAAGCACCAGTATTTTGGCAATTAATAAGAGCCCTGAAATCCGGAACGGCAGACACCAAGTGGTAATCAGTCAATATGTATTTGTCAGGTGAATTTGTTAAGTGTTTAATTAGTCTGGTACCTTAAACCTCATTCAATGTTACTTCTATTTTACAAAGAAAAAGAGAGAGGGTCCCGGGAATTATGGAACTTGCCTGGGTCAGTCAGCCAGAAAACGGTGACGTTTGAACCCAGCTCAGTCTTCTGGCTCCATGGACTCTTCCCTCCACGATGAGTGTGATGGCGCATTCACACTCACTGCTTGTAAGGACAGGTGTCCACCTGCAGTCACAGACATTCAAAAGCAGGGCTTTGGATGGGCTTCGGGGTCTCATCCCCTTGGGCTCCCTCCCGCCCTCCCTCCCTCATCCTCTGTGGCTCTATTCCTCCCTCCCTCATCCTCTGTGGCTCTATTCCTCCCTCCCTCATCCTCTGTGGCTTTATTCCTCCCTCCCTCATCCTTTGTGGCTCTATTCCTTCCTCCCTCATCCTCTCTGGCTCTATTCCTCCCTCCCTCACCCTCTCCGGCTCTATTACATCAAATTGCTCCAGGTGGTCAAAGATGGAAAACTTTGCCCACTGCCCCAGAAATTGAGGGTGGGGACTCAGTTATTCTGTGGTCAGTGTTGGCCTTTCAGATGTCTGAAGCATCTCAACAACAAAACTTTTCTATTGTTGTTGGTTTGCTAATAATGATTTCCCTTGTGCATAACTTTGATGGCTATTATGCTAATAGTCCCCCCATGCACACACATTGGGGGTGGCAGTAGAAGGAAGTGAGTGACCCCCCACCTGCGTCACGAATGACCTTCCCAATGACTGTCCTTTCCTTCTCCCTCACCCAGGCCTCTGTAGGTGGCTCACGGGAGAGATGAACAAGCTCAGAGGCTTTCTTCCTTCTGCACATTGCATCAGTTAGCAGATCACAGTGTATAACAAGGTTTGAATGGCAAGGCGGCAGGTGTCTAATATTGATTATTGTTTTAAGAGGAAGTGTATTTCACAGAAGTGATATCTTAGATGATAACAGCTCTGGCCAAGCAGGCCAGAAAAATCACATTTCTTAGGCTGGCTCCTGCAGCTGCATTTATTAGGAGACGAAGCCTGGTGCCGCTCCATTCAATCACTCTTCAATTTGAGGGCGAGTCCCTTTGGTGAAGAAGGAAAATAAAAACTCTGGGCTCCACATTGTTTTATTTTAAATCCATCTACCAGGAAGATTTCTCTGTTCAAACTTAAAGCCCTATATTTGGGTGCCACGCAGTTTGTGATCCTAGTCCCTGGGTTCAGCACTGTCTCCTCTCAAGGATGTTTGTTTATAAAAATCTCAACTTTTCTGCAAAGATTAACATTATCTTCTCCAATGTCTTTCTCTGCAGGATTTTTCCAGATTGTTTCTCTCTGTTATAGGGGAAAAGTGGCAGCAGTAGGTACAAGTTTCTGAGAGGAATGATGTGGTTGAATGTGGAAATGATTGTGAAAAGGAACAAGTGTGAACACGAAAGAGGAACTGTTGTCCCTCTCCCTGACTTGCCAAGGGACAGCGCTGACTTTTGGGGAACATCCAGAATGCCCCAATGGCTGGAACTTCCTTTGATCTATTCCCGAGGATTTTTTCTTCTTACCAGCTATTCCCATTTTACAGATGAGGAAACTGATGCCAAAGCGATTTTCTCAAGTTCACACAGTAACTATGTGGAACTCTCTGGAGCAGAACCCAGATTACTAATTGCCTGTTCAGTGCTCTCTCTATGGCAACATCCTATTCTCCATTATGCTTAATTTATGTGAAGACATTTTTAAGAACCAATGAATCTTTCAATGTAACCAATGGCTTCTATAGATAGGAAAACAAAATCCTGGGCCAGAATCCTTAAGAATCGGGAATAATGCCCGGCCAGTGTGGCTCGGAGGTTGAGCATCAGCCCATGAATCAGGAGGTCACAGTTCAACCCCCAGTCAGGGCACATGCCTGGGTTTCAGGCTCAATCCCCAGTGGGGGCATGCAGGAGGCAGCCAATCAATGATTCTCTCTCATCATTGATGTTTCTATATCTCCCACTCCCTTCCTCTCTCTGCAATCAATAAAAACATTTTTTTTTTTAAAAAGACTAAGACCCACTTCTGTTCTCAAGGAGTTAGGATATTCTAGAATAGTCTTAAAAGAGATTCAGGAATAATGATTCTGACATTCAGATTAAAAATCTCAACATTGGAATCAGTGAAAAGTCATCCAATCTATCTCCCAGGTAATTTGTAATCGCATCTAGGTCATCACCAGATACAGCTATTTCCTTATGACTTCAACACATCTGGCAATGGGCCGCCCATTTCTCTATTAGACAGCCAAAATTATTAGAACATTGTTTTTTCATTTTGAGCTGAAAAATGTCTCCTCATAATCTCTTTCAAAAATCCCACTTATTCTCTGAAATTAGTGAAAACATTAAATTAATCTTCCACTTGATGGTCCTTTAAATGTTTACAGAGAGCTACCAGGTCTTTGTCTCAGGTTGCAGGTCCCAAGTGCCTTGATTGTCTCTCAGCTTGGTCACCCCTCCCAGTTTCCAACAGCCTGCATACAGAGGGGGCTCAGAGCTGAAGGTAAGGACAGAGATTGTGGTACAAATGTCATTCTCACCAGCCGTGTGGGGAGCCACGTCAGCACTGCTGTCCTCCCGCTCAAGCAGGGTCTCCTCTTCTGGACGTGTGAGCACTCGTTTTGTACCACATGACCTGGAGGACACGTCTCCAGTGTATCCACAACACAGCAGGTTCAGCGGTTCCGTGACACGGTGACTAGGCTTGCCTTTCCCGGCACTGATTCTTGCTGATCAGTTTCCTCCGCTGGGTCACCTAAAGGTGCTGCCGCTGCCTGTGTGAGAGCACCAATAACCCTGCAAGGACGCCTCTGCTCAGTGCTCCAGGGTAGCAGTCTTCCTAGGGCTGAGCTTTGTGTGCAGGTGATGAGGGAGAAGCTTCCCTCGAGGCCAAGTCACAGGTTTTCTATTTTTTATTTATTTTTGGTTAATCCTCGAGGATATTTTCCCATTGACTTTTAGAGAGAGTAAAAGAGAGAGGGAAAGACAGAGAGAAACATCGATGTGAGAGAAACACATTGATTGGTTGCCTCCTGCATGAGCCCCGACTAGGGCCCGGACCAGGTAGAAAGAAGCCTGCAGCCAATGTACTGCCTTTGACCAGAACTGAACCTGGACCATTTGGTCCACAAGCTGATGCTCTATCCACGGAGCCAAACGAGCTAGGGCTCACAGGTTTTCTCTTATGCTGGTGCCCAGGGCCCCAGAAAGAATCCTGTCCATCCTGTCCCAGTCAGTCCTCCAGCATCTGGGCTTCACTTTCCAACAAATAGAACCCCAGTCTCAGCCTGAGGGACCAGGTAGGGCATCCACTAGGCCAGTGGTTGGCAAACTCATTAGTCAACAGAGCCAAATATCAACAGTACAACGACTGAAATTTCTTTTGAGAGCCCAATTTTTAAAACTTAAACTATATAGGTAGGTACATTGTTATTAACTTAATTAGTGTACTCCTAAGGCTTAGGAAGAGCCATACTCAAGGGGCCAAAGAGCCACATGTGGCTGGTGAGCTGCAGTTTGCTGACCACTGGTCTAGGGCAAAGTGTCTCTTGTCCACAGTATAGCAAGCCTCTGGAGGTTAAGGGACTGTGGCAGCAGGAGAATTGATATCCATGGACACGTAACTCATGACCAACTTCCACTGCCAGCCCACTTCCTTTCCTTGACTTACGTAAGACCCAGACCTGTGGCCCACTGTGGGTGGGGAAGCACTCCAGGAAGTCCATTTAAAGGAATACCTTAGTCCCAAACTCCATTGTTCTAGACATACTGTGCTTTTACTTTCTGTAAGCCCACTTAGATTCAAATTTGAGCCTATCTTCCATAAACTTGTGGAAAATAGGATATTATATATTTTCATCAAAACACACACACAGATACATGAGATCATATTTATTTAAATCTTGGAAACTTGTTTTTACCTTAATAATTTACCTCTTTTTGTAATAAAATAATTTTATTAATCTTTTTACATAATATTATACACACAATATTCTATAGTATGGATATTTTTAATATTTTAAGTTTTCAAGAGTTTGGCAAAATGAGGCATGAGCCTATGCAGGCATGCTGAATGGCAAGCACTAGGGCCCAGAGGTGGATCTGGCAAGCCCTGTGCAGGCAGATGGCCCTCACAGATGACTGAGGGTCCAGCTCTGTCTCCATCCCTGCCGTGGCTTTCCCTCCCAGGCCCCTGAACCAATGGTTTAAAAGGAAAGGGGAGCTTTGCAGACCTTTGTGGCTGCTGAATGCACTTGGCACAGGGCTGGTTGAAGCAGCACATCCCCTCTAACTCCTTGGCTCTGCAGATTCTGTTCTGGTGATGAATGCCCAGTGCAAAGGTGAGTAATGCAGCAATTCATTGTAGTAATTCGAGTTATGGGGAATATATGGACTCCTTTGCTCAGCATCCCTTTCTCCAACTCCTTGTCACATAAAAAGAATTAGTACCTTGAGAATACAATGCCATTAGTCACAGGACCAAGCAGAGATACAACTCATGTGCTCCAACTATCTCCACTGCCTACACTTAAAATCTGACTCTCAGAGCCCCCCCTTTTTTGTGGGATCGGAGGAGGCTAACTGGACTCAAAGGGTGCTGAGGAAAGCTCTCAATGCCCCATGCCTTTTCTCTGGCCCCACTTCTTTTAGCTGCACCTAAGAATGATGAGTCAAATACGAATGACCCACAGCTGGAGACAAATTAATTTCAAATTATATTATTATCACCCCCAAATAAATTTTGAGCTCTTGGGAGAAGTTTGGGAGGTGCGTCAGTGGGTGAAACCTGGGTAGTGATGGGAGGACCTCCTGCTCCCGTAGGTCCAGGAAGGCACAGCTGCCGTCACCTTCACGGATGGAAGAACTGGCGAGCAGATGGAATGCACATGAGGGCCTTGGCACTGACTTCCACATCCAAGGGGTGGAGTAGGCTAAGGATCCTCCTCCAGCAGCTTTAGAATTCAGTCAGAGCACATACCGTAGGTTCCATAACCGATCAGGAAAGGGTGGGGGGGTGGTGCATTACATCTGGATTTCCTGGTCTAGCCTGTGGGGCTGTGGTCATGCCTTTTGGGGTGTTAATCTCATGGAAGTATTTCTGAATCTGTTACCTGGTGGGGTCCAAGACCTTGGGTTCTTCTTTTCTCACCCAAGGTAGACACATTTACCACTAGATGTACTAAAGTGCACGTGGAGGGTGCTGAGTAGCATTACAATCTTCCTTGAAAAAATTCCCTGTCCATGGAGAACTTGTGCAAAGGTAAGGAAGAGAGGAACTAGGAACTAGCTCAGACCCTATTGTTTACTTGCATTTTTGCAAGGAACTCCCTCCTGATGCACTGCATGAGAGAGGGAGAGAGAGAGAGAGAGAGAGAGAGAGAGAGAGAGAGAGAGAAGAGAGAGAAGAAGAAGAAGAAGAAGAAGAAGAAGAAGAAGAAGAAGAAGAAGAAGAAGAAGAAGGAGAAGGAGAAGGAGAAGGAGAAGGAGAAGGAGAAGGAGAAGGAGAAGGAGAAGGAGAAGGAGAAGGAGAAGGAGAAGGAGAAGGAGAAGAAAGAAGAAGGCGGTGATGTCCATGTAACCCACAGTACCTGGTTCCACAGGGATTTCATGCCATATCTGAGTCCCTGCCACTCCTGTGTAGTCACCAAACCTTCTGAGTAGGAGGCCGTTTAAGCTGAGGTGGAAAAGGAACCCAAATCCTTGCTTCTTCCATCTGTTCCCTTTCAGAGTCTCAGCGCCCTGGGGCTGCCTATGCAAATGGATTCTATACATTGGATCCTGAGCCCAGGTTACTATTCCCAGCCATGTATAAACATCAACTCCAAGGAACAGCAGCATAGTTCTCTTTACAAAGTCCCTCTTCAATTTTACACCCAAATATCAGAAAGAAACTTTGTGTGAACCTCTCTGCTCTGCGCTCCATACCCTCACCATACCGAGGCTCTCTCCATTCAGCACGCATCTCCTTGAAAATTCAATTCAACTCACATCAAATACATATTGAGCACCTTTATGTTGGCGGCAAAGCGGTAAAAGCCATAGGGGATACAAAGTAAGTATAAAGCACAGTGTCTGTCTTCAAACAGTCTGTGTTGGGATTGGGGCCGACAAAGGGAAAGATGAGACCAACATGAGACAGAATATATTTACTCTCAGGATGTGTTGTTCTGTCGTTAGCGCATTGGATGTTGCAGGAGCTCTCAGTGAGGCCACTGTTGTCAGAGCAAATGGCTTCATGGAGGGGCTGGGGGTTGGCGCGGGCTTTGAGGGATTGGGAGCATTCCACTGTGTAGCAGAATCACATACAAAATGTGTCCTGTTGTTTCAGATTTTCTACAGAAGCCTCAATCCTGAGAACAGCATGACCCAGTTACTCCCACTGTCTTAGGTCTTAAGAACTCACCATCCAGCTGCAGGAGCCAGTCAGGGCTTACCGAGAGGTGGCCAGGACATTCTTTTGTCCTCACTGCCCACCCCCTTCTGTGCCCTGACACCCTTTCACCTATTTATAGAAGCAGATTATATGCAAGAGGAGGTCTTTGTTGGGGTTTTTAGTGGTAGGTGAGCTGCTGAGCGAAAGTGGTGGGTGTTTTCTCTCCCTCCTGTGTGGAGGAGGATTGGGTTGTCACCCTCCCTCTTCTTAAGACAAGAGAGAAGAAAGCCTGGCAGCCCACTCCTGGGTTTGATGCTGAACAGTTGGAGCCATAGTCCTGCTCTGGGGCTGCCCCGAGCAGAGAGCATGAGGGGAAGTTCTTGGGAGAACCTGGCACAAGTGGCTGGAAGTGAGAGGGCATGGGGAGCATAAACACTGGTACCTGCATCTTGCGGGAGGGATTTGGAAGATGGGGGAAGGTAGGAGCAGCCTGTGATGTTAGGACTGTGTGGTTTTCAGCACTTGGGCTACCAAGTATAGGTCAGTTTCCTGTGGAGAAAATGGATGCAATAGAACATGGATTGAGGAAGCAGAGGGTTCTCAGCCATGCAAAGCTATTGGGCATATAAAGGGGCAAGAGCTGCAGAGGGGGAGGTGACAGGATGTCAGCAAAGTTCTCACCCTCTTGTCCAGGAATTATGCAACAGGGAGGTCCCCTCGTGATCATCCCCAAACCTACATGTAGCCCCAATGTGGGACACTTGTCACATCAGCAGTGTTTCTAGTGAAGGGGAACAGTACTAGTTATGTACTTGTCCCCCTTCTCTCATCCCTCCTCCTGGACCGCAACTCTTGAGGAGGAAGGAAGACCAGGTAGAGCAAGATGGAGTGTTGGGAGGAAATAAAGCGACAGGCTGGGTTCTTTCTCTAAGATATAGGTCAGCCTGCACTGGGAGAGAGGAAAGGTTTTACATTGGATGTGACATTGGGTTTTGATTTGTATTGGGCAGTTCCTGAAAAGTGAGTCAAATGAGACTCTTATAACCGAGAGTGACTGGAAAGCCATGGGAGTTGTTGTCCTAAGATGTTGTCCAGGAAATGGAAGGGAGATGACACAGGGCTCCACTGAAGGGCATTCCCCCTGGAACTGCAGAAGGGCCAGTAAGCTGATTATAGAGAGGTGGTGGTGGTGGCGGGGGGGGGGGGGGGGGGGGGGGGCGGGGGGGGGAGGCAGGAAGAGGATTCCAGGAAGACAGAGGGCAGAGGGGATGCAGGGGTGGGGTGAGCCTGAGGCGTTGGGAGTCTCAGTGACTTGGCCTGTTAGGAGGGGAGGGGACAGCAGGGTGCAAAGAAGATAGGAACTCACTGCGAAAGCCTTGAGGTAGGACTTCAACAGTTTTGAGAGGAAGGCAGCAGAAGGAATTAAAGCCGATAAATAAATAAAAAAGGGAATATTTCACTGTTCAAGCAGGTTTCCTGGGAACAGGCTCATTCTCTTCCTTCTCTGAGCCTTTCTGGCCACCAGCCAGCATTTCTCCCTGACACGGCTGCGTTGGTTGGTTGTTGACGTGTGGGGTTGAGAGCTTGTCTTCTCATAACATTCTCAGAGGTTCAACTGAGGGGAGTGTCTGAAAACAGGGACCCTGTCCTTCTTTCCACTCTCCCCGGGGCAGGGAAGACCCGCTGCTCCTGTACTTGTGTGACTGGACTGAGGCTAGTTTGGACCCAGAGATGGCAGTTTGATTTCGGAACAACGAGGAGCGAGGAGGCATTTTTGTTTGCAGAGCGTTGGGAGCAGTGACCCGCCCCGGTCCCCAGAAAATGTGCATTCCCAGAGCACTGTATGATCTCTGAGCTGGAGCTTGGGGACACACTGCGGCTCCAGTCAGCAATTAGCAGCTGCCTTATTCATATACTATTGTCTGGCTGGCTGGCATTTGCCTCTGCAGCAATTAAAAGCTTGGTCTATGCTTTTTGGAAGGCAAGAAATACCTTGTTTTTATACATGGAATTTATTCTGACTCTGAGCTTCTCGCTGGGGGTGAGAAATTAGATCTCAGCCCTGTTTGAAAGGCTGCTCCATTTCTGAGCAGGTGCACAGGGATCAGGGGAGTGGGGAAGGCAGAAGGACTGTGGTCCATAGCCCATCGTTGTGAGGACTAAGATCCTCACTGTTCAGATGTAGGTGGTCCGCTTGAAGGGGGTGGCTTTACTGCTTCCCTGCCAAACACGGGCACGCCGTCTTTGCCTACTGCTCCCAAGGCCACCTCTCTTAATGGTCTGTCTCACTAGCATCCCTAGTCCAACTCTGGTGTCTCATTTTAAGAGGCTGCAAAACTCTGTTTCCTTTCTAGGTTCTTTTTGGAAAGAGATACCAGTTGCTTTTGACAGGACTGCTTTCATATGCCCCGCCTAACCCACTCCATTGCTCTAGGACCATTCAGCCTGATCACTTTAATGAGCCATGGGTCTTGCACACACAAGTCAGGATGGGGGCAGGGAATGTTATCTCATATCAACTTCTACTCCCTGCAACAGAAAAGCACACAGGAAAGGCAACACCAGGGCTGGACCCCTTTTAATATTTGCTAGTGGGTGGAGAAGGAAAGTGTCTATAGTTAGAAGTGAGGAGCCATATGCACATTACCCTGTCCCATCTGGCGAGTCTGTAGAGTAAAAACAGTGAATAAGCGGAGGCAATTCCCAGCCAGAGACTTCCTCAGCATCCCCGAGAGCTGGCAGCAGCTGATGTTCTCGACAAGGACGGTGTGAGTGCAGGGGTCCGTGGAGGCATCTGGGCTGAGCACCAGGATGTCCCTATGCCACGTGCACCCAAGCATCTATCAGCCATCGCTGCCATGGCCCCTGTCGGTTGTTAGTCAAAATACATGAGAGAATTTGACCGGGATGCCCTACCCCTTCAAAGACAGAATCCACACAAGTAAAGTGATGGGTTTTATTCATCCTGTTGCAATAGGGAGAGCAGCCAGATCCGAAGGCCAGATTGTCTGGGCAGAGTGGCTTTGCCTCAGATTTCATAGTGGGTTTGCACATTGCAGATGGGGTGGTTTATAGTTGAGGTTGTTCTGTAAACAGAGAAGCCTGTCAATTGTCTTCACAGAAATTTCCCCCTTGTGGCCAGCTAGTGTCAGGGGAACAAACAGCAGTAATCAATCATGAGGTAAAGAATGGGAGGTTGAAGAGTCTATGTTACGGGTTGAGTTGTGTCCCCCCAAACAAAAGTTATGTTGAAGTCCTAATCCCCAGTATTTGTGAACGTGACCTTGTTGGAAAATAGGGTTTTGCTGATGTAATTAAGGTAAGATGAGAGCATTCGGATGGGCCTTGATCCCAAATGACTGGTGTCCTTATAAGAAGAGGTGACTCGGGCCTGTGCTGCGGGGTGGGCACAACCGGGGAGAGGTCAATGGGCTAAAAAGGAGACATACGTAACACTTTAAACAATAAAGAATTTAAATTAAAAAAAAGAAGAGGTGACTATAGAGTCACACCAGGACGAGAAGGCCATGTGACTACAGGGGCAGAGACTGGAGTTAGCAGCTGGGAGCTGGGGAATGCCAAGGACTGCCTACTGTCATCTTGATTTCAGGCTTCTAGACTCCAGAACTGGGAGACAATACGTTTCTGTTTTTTTAAGCCTCCCCCATCCCCTACCCACCAGGTTTGTGGATCTCTGTTTCAGTAATCCTGGGAAACCAATCCAGTCTGGGCCTGGCCTCTTCCAGAACACAATGGTTAGAAAAACCCCTGCACTTCATGTTCCTGAAATGGCTTATGAAGAAGAACCGCCCTCCCCACATGGTGACTTAAGCAAGACACGTCATCCACTCTGTCACGACTCCCGTAAGACCACGGGGGCCTCCCTTGTTTACCTGTGACAAGATCAGGCACAGACATCTCCCTTTTGCCTGAATCCGTTTCAGCCCAGGGTTCAGCATTGTCAGCCCACTTCAACCCATACATGGGGTTTCAGCCCTACACGTTAAATCCCAACGTTTCTAGTCTGATGTCTGGGGATGGGCCTCCCAACCCCATGGGTCGCCTCTGCCCTGCTGATTACACACCCCATGCCACGCCCTGTGCAAGGCCCCACAGGCACACCTTGCAGTTCTCTGGTGTGTTTGTCAGTGGCATTCCTTTTTGCCTGGAACACACACTCGCTCCTCTTCCGCTCACCTCTTACATCCATGTCTCTGAGAACCTACCCTCACTCACCCCTTCCCGGCCTCTTCCCCGGGATTTTATGGATCCAGTGCCCGCCTCTGCAGAGCACTCCTCCTGCTACATGGATGTTGTATGTTCCCATTTCTCTCTCCCTCCTCTTGGATGGTTGGTTCCACGCATGTTCTGACTCTCCTCCTTGCTGTGAGCTCAGTGCTTGCAGCAGAGCAGGTGAGAAATGGGTATTTGTTGATCTGAAATGAAGTCTGTCTCCTTCAGACCCTGTTCCCTGACTCTTAGAGATGTGTCCTCTTCAACACTTCATGTTATTTCTTTTTTCTTCTCCCCGAGAGCTCCTTTGCGGCTGGAGGTTCAGCCGGGCAGAGAGGTCAGGACTGCACATTCAGGTTTCATCGCCTTCTCCACGAAGTACTCCGCTTACAGTCTCAGCATTCCGGCCACAGCCAGAAAGTGTATCTTTTTCTTTGCATAGGCATAAAAATATGTTTTCCCCATCACCCATGTATCACATGCTCATTATAAAAAAAGCCTCGAAAACATACAGAAAAGCAAAATAGTCGGAGAACACAAACTCATTTATAATCCTACAACCCAGAGTTAACCGTATATCGATGTCCTATCTCTGAACAAAGTGACAATCATATTGTACATTCTTTTGTAACCCGATTTTTTTCACTTAACATTTCAAGATCAATTTTCCGCGTTAATAAATACCGATTTGTGTGAAAAGTATAAATGATTTTCAGGACGGAACTTTACAGCATAGAGATACATTTTTTTTAGTTGTGTGGTCAATAAATGTGTTATTATCTTCATCTGAAAAACCTCCATAGAAAACTGGTTTGTTTGTCAGCTCTCAGCGGCCTGCTCCTGAGGCTGAGGAAGCTTGCCTTCTTCTAAGTGACCCAGTCTTCCTTCTGGGCAAGAGACACTCCCACTCTTCTGGTGAGAACACCCCCTCCCACACCCATGTTTGGCTGAAAAATCCCTCCACAAGTATGGCAATGTTAGCAGTATCTCTCAGGGAAGGATAGAAGATCAGTTACTAAAAATGAAAACTAAGCAAAAAAGAAAAATGAAGAACTGTCTCATGTAGAAATGTAATCTCTCTTCTTAGTGTCGATAACTGTCTTTTTAATGTAGTCAGGTTTGTTAAGAACCTAGAAGTGCGCACTTGTGGCTTATGCAAAAAGGCACCTGCCGTCTCCCTATCACCTTCACCATCATCAATATCATCATCATCACAGTTCCAGCATCATCTTCACCGTCATTATCACCATCACCACCACTACCATCTCCTTCTCTTCCTTTCCTCCACTCTTCCCTCCTCCTCCGTTACATTCATCACCATTATTCTTTTTTTAAAAATATACTTTATTGAATTTTTACAGAGAGGAAGAGAGCCAAACCGGTTAAGGCATCACCATTATTCTTATTCCCATTTCAACTTCCATTGTTTAGAGATTTGGGAGTGACATGAATACTAGGGTGCATGACAGCAGAAGAGATGATATTAAAAGTGATGGAATACACTTAGGACTTTTACTAAACTATTTAAATCTCCAAGGCTGATTTAATTCTCGGATGTGGGAACATGACCTGTGAGATGATCCTGATGCGACAGCTTTCCTTTAAAAAAATCAAAATAACATTAGTAAAGAAGCCAGGGAGAGTATTTTTTACTTGTCTGCATTTCTATTTATCAGACACATACACCTGCTTAATGAATAAAGGTCAGGCTTTTAGACAGAAATCTCATGCGGATCTCCCTGAATCATTCTGTAAAAATCATAATTTTTACAAAAACTGTAGCGAGTGTATTCCAAGCCATAATATACCAACTGATGTTTACATGTTCTCCTTGGAAGAGGGCGGTGACCCTGAGAGGGACGTCAGGACCGAATCCACAGATCAGACCCTGAGCAAGCGCACCTGCTGTCTCCAGTGACTGAAACGATATATTAATGAGTTCTCATTCTCAGTGACATTTTACCAGGAACCAATTAACCACAGTAATTACCTCTCTCTCATTACGTGCTCCGAAATGTGAAGTTCACCGGTGTTGGCTTGCTGTGTTTGCTGAACATTTTTTTTGGTGTGACAACACTCTAAGCAGTGAAACTTAGAGTCCTTCATTTTGTTCCCTTTGTCTTCCGGGTGTAGCAGCATGAAGGAGGTTTTGCAAGGGGTGTTTCTTATCACACAGATAGCAGTGCATGTAAAATAACAGCCTCTGCAAGCAGAAGCCTTCCCCCAGCTGTGCTTTAAAGGTGTCAGAAAATGCAGGGGGAGCGGGCCCATAGTTAGGAACAGAAGAAAAGGCTAACCCTTCATGCTAAGAAACAGTTCCTTAGGAGAGGAGAGGGTGAACAGGAGGCCCTGGTTACCCAACTCTGATGGATAATGGAGTGAGTGATGTTGAATGTTATTTCTTCCAAACCGTTGAAAACTTTTCTAAAATATCAGTTTGGTTTTCTAAAGTAAATAACCTTTTTATGCTTCACTTTTCTAACTGTAAAATATGGATAATAATTTTGCGATGAAGATGCTTAAGTTAATATATATACAAGTAAAAGTACTTAGAATGGTGCTAGGTACATTGTAAATGCTCAATAAATGCCAGTTATTATTATTTTAATTAAGTCTAGTGAAGGTAATTTGACATTCTAAAACTTGGAACTTACAAAGCTGTAGAGTCATTTAAAAATAGTACTATTGCGTTTATAAAATATACCATATAGTTGGGCAAAAATTAAAATAGTAACAAAATGAAAAAGTGGAAGAAACTAAAACTAGCTTAAATCTTGAAAGATCAAAGATAACCACTATCAAAATGTTTTGGGAATTCCTTTCAACATCAGCCTCTCTATAAATAGGTAGGAATATACTAGAGGCCTGGTGCATGACATTCGTGCCCCAGGGTGGAGGGTCCCCTCAGCCCAGCCTGCACCCTCTCGCAGTCCTGGACCCCTTGGGGGATGTCCTCCTGCCAGCTTAGGCCCACTCTCCCGAGGAGTCCTTAGCGCTGCCACGGAGATGGGAGAGGCTCCCACCACGGCCGTTGTGCTTGCCAGCTGTGAGCCCGGCTTCTGGCTGATCAGTGCTCCCCCTGTGGGAGCACACTGACCACCAGGGGCCAGCTCCTGTATTGAGTGTCTTCCCCCTGGTGGTCAGTGTGCATCATAGCAACTGGTCGTTCAGCCATTCGGTTGATTTACATATTAGCTTTTTATTATATAGGATTCACATGTAAATACACCTAATTTTATATTATTGAATCATAATACATTCTTCTGTAACTGACTTCTACCATTTGTGCAGTATGTCCCAGATGTTTTTATTCAATCAATATGACCTTCACCATCATTTTTAATAGCTGTATAATATTCCACGGATCATATACATTATGAATCATTTGACTAACCCTCCTGTGATACATATTTGAACTTTTCTTTTTTGTTATTATAAAATTCTTTATATATGCATCATGTTCCACTTAGGCAGTTACATACTTCTTTATTATAAATTCAGAGCTATAAGATTGCTGGGTCAAATGGTTATACATACTACATTTTGAATCATAATTTTGTACTGCTCTTCCAAAAAGGTCAAACTAATTTAAACTCAACTTGGGTAAGATTTGCTAGCCAGAGATGAAAGATTGATGCCAGTGTGAGCAAAAGCAGGGAGTTGGGAAAATATATACTGTATTTGAAAGGTTTTCACACTTTTCTTGAGCTTGCTATTTATTTTTATCTTAAAAATATATTTTTATTGATTTCAGAGAGGAAGGGAGACAGAGAGAGAGAAACATCAACAATGAGAGAGAATAATTGATCTGCTGCCTCCTGCATGCCCCCTACTGGGGATTGAACCCACAACCTGGGCATGTGCCCTTGACTGGAATCAAACCAGGGACCCTTCAGTCCACAGTCTGACAGTCTATCCACTGAGCCAAACTAGCTAGGGCAAGCTTGCTATTTTTTACTCAACATCTTATGGAAACTCCTTTATATCAACTGGAATAGATGATATTTATCCTTTGAAAAGGTCTGAAGGAACCCTAGTTTATTCAGTCTTTACCACTGTTGGTTATATAGTGTGTGTTTTTCAAACACCAGTGTTTACTTCTAGGAACAATACTGTAACAAACAGTCTCTAAGTTCTGGTGGTTTTATTTATTTCTGTGGCATAGATTTATAGGACTGGGTTTGCTGAATTGAAGTATATATATATATTTTAAACTTTAATCTATATTTTATTTGGTGTTGCCAGGTGGCATTTCACACTTCCACCTGAAAGGACAGTTTCTCCACTTTGCAACCTGTAATAGGTATGGCGCTTCTAGTTTTTGCCAGTTTGATGGTTGCAGCACAACTTCAGTTTGCATTTCTTTGGTAACTAGTGAACTGGAGAACTGTGCATATGCATGCGGCCCATTTGGGCTTGCTCTTCTGTGAATTACACCAAAGGCCTCATTTCTTTGCCCGTTACTACATTAAAAAATTAAGCTTTCTATTTAAAGTAATACACGTAAGCAAAAAATAGAATAACACAGTGTTATTTACTTATTTATTTCAGAAGGTTTTATAATGAAAGCAATAACCCCTTGTTGTTGTATCCCCTCTCATCCTTCCTCATCCTCAAAGGCAGACAGTGGAACCCTCACTAACTTCTTCCAGTAGAAAGTGCTTCATGGCAGGGCAATAGGTGGTTTACAGAATTCCTAGGTCCTTCAGGGAAGATGTGACAGAGCCAGGAGTGAGAACCTTGGCGGAAGGAACCCCCAAGCACAGGATGAGTTCTGACAGAAACTCTGGCTCTGCAGCTTGGTGCTCAGCACCTGGGCATGAGGGAGTGAGGGAGCCAGAGCAGAAGCCGTGCCTCAGCCGCCCAGGACCCCCTCTCTCCACGTGGCATCCAGTCTGGGAGGGAGGGAGGGAGGCCGTGCTGCCTTTACTTTGCAGGCTCCTAGCTCCAGGCACAGAAAGGCGGGGCTGAGTGAGCTGGCTGCAGGGTCTTCCCTCCCCTCCTTTCTCTTGATTTGTGACAGGACCTCTCAAACACCTCACAGCAAGGCTGCAACTTGCTACATGCCTCTCGGGAGCAAATTTGTCAGAAAACGTCTTGATTTCCCCTTGTTCATAACGGCCAGTTTGTGTAAAGATTCAATTTTTGGATTCAATATTACAATTTTTCACTGAGCTTTGAAATCATGGCTCATTGTTTCTAGGTAATGTTGCTGTTGAGAACTGATTTGCATTCCCTAGTAGCTGTTTTTTGTTTTTTTTTAAATCTCTTGGGAGAATTTTGAGTCTTTATTATCATCATGGTGTGATTTAATTTGGTGAGGTGTATTTCACGGTGAATACTTTTATTCACCCTGCTCAGCGTGGAGCTGGCCCTCTCAAAAGGAGAGTTATAGCTTGCTTCAGGTCAAGGAAATTGTCTTCTTTTATTTTGTTGGTTATTTATGACCTTAGTTATTTTCTTTTTTTTGTCCCCCTTCTAAAATTGTTGCTGGATGGATCTCAGGCTTCTGAATTGATCTTCTATTTTATTCATATTTTCTATCCTTGTTTTTTACCGTCTGATCTGGAAGTTTGCTCAACTTTGCAGGCTTTCTATTTTATATTTTTACTTTCACATCATTGTTTTATTTCCCAAGAACCCGTTTTCAATTGTTCCATTTTCATAGTAGACTATTCTTGTTTTATTAATGCAATACCTTTTAAATCTTTGTGACAATACGAATCAAGAATGTTAAATCTCCTCCCAACCCCTTCCCTCTCTCCTCTGTTCTGTGTGTCCATCTTGATCTTTCTCTTTCCTGTGGGAGACTGCTCAAAGTCAGGAGACCTTCCCTGGCAGACTGCTCAATCTCCTTAGACGGTGTTTATGCAGCTTCATTCTGGGTAAACATGCCTGTTGCCAGTTGCTCTCAATGCAGTGTGTGGAGCCAGCTCCTGTAGCTGCCTTGACCTGTGTTGCATCAAAAGCCTTGTTTCTTATCCTGCTTCTCAGTTCACTTTCTATCTCATCACCAACCACAGTGGGCAGAATAACAGCCCCCCAAAGGGATCGACATCTTTATCCCTGGAAATACGTAAACATGCTGCCTTACTTGTGAAAGGGACTTTGCAATGGGATTAAGTTTGGGGTCTTGAGATGGGGAGATTATCCAGGTGGGCCAATAGAATCACAGAGGTTCTTACAAGAGGAAGGTAACAAGGTCAGAATCAGAGAAGGAGATGCAACAACTGAGCCTTGGAAGGACTGACATGGCCACAAACCAAGAAATGTGGATAGCCTCTACAAGCTAGCACAGGCATGGGGACAGATTCTTGCCTAGAACTTCCAGAAAGAACACAGCCTTTGATTTTAGCCCCAGAAGACTCATTTGAGACTTATGAGCTTCAAAACTATCCTATCTAATAATAGACAAACATGGTAATTGACTGTACCTTCGCTACGCCTCCCATCGGCTAATCAGCGTGATATGCAAATTAACCGCCAACAAAGATGGCGGCTAATTTGCATACTGCAGGCAGGGCGGGCCAGCGCGAGCCACCATCTGGGCCCCTGTGTGCCACCTAAGCCCCGCCCCTAGCCGGGACCCCTGTGTGCGGCCCTGGGAGGGTGGGACTCCGGTGTGTGGCCCTGGGTAGCAGGGCTTGGCAGTGTGATCGGCCGGAGGAAGCCCTATTCTTGCAGGAATCTTCCTGCAATGGGCTTCTAGTCTATAATAATAAGAGCGTAATATGCTAATTAGACTGGACGACATTCCGGATGAAGCCCGGGCTGTGAGGGAAGCCCGGGTTCTGGGTGCCAGAGGGAAGCCGGTGCCGGCAGCCAGGGGAAGGAAGGCCTACTCTTGCATGAATTTCATGCATCAGGCCTCTAGTAAAATAATAAATTGGTGTTGTTTTAAGACATTGAGTTTTTGGTTATTTGTTATAGCAGCAGTAGCAAACTAATACTCATTGAAGAACTATAGATCCAATGGAAAGATTAAATTTCTTCACCATGGACTTTTCTCTTCAGTATATTCTTTTTTTTTTTTTTTTTTTTTTTTTTTTTTTTTTTTTTCGCTAAAAGTATTACAAAGTGTATTACATAAGTGTCCTTTTTTCCCCCCCGCCCTTGACAGACCCCTGCCCTCCCTTACCCCCCAGTGTCTTATGTCCATTAGTTATGGTTACATGGATGCATACAAGTCCTTCGGTTGATCTCTTAATCCCCTCCCTCCTCCCCCCCAACCCTCCCTGGCCTTCCCATTGCAGTTTGACAATCAGTTTGAGGCAGCTCTGCCTCTGTATCTATTATTGTTCAAAAGTTTGTAATGGTCTTTATTATCCATGAATGAGTGAGATCATGTGGTATTTTTCCTTCATTGACTGGCTTATTTCACTTAGCATAATGCTCTCCAGTTCCATCCATGCTGTTGCAAATGGTAAGAATTCCTTCTTTTTTACAGCGGCATAGTATTCCATCGTGTAGATGTACCATAGCTTTCTAATCCATTCATCTACTGATGGGCACTTAGGCTGTTTCCAGATCTTAGCTATGGTGAATTGTGCTGCTATGAACATCGGGGTGCATATATCCTTTCTGATTGGTGTTTCTGGTTTCTTGGGATATATTCCTAGAAGTGGGATCACAGGGTCAAATGGGAGTTCCATTTCCAATTTTTTGAGGAACCTCCATACTGCCTTCCATAGTGGCTGCACCAGTCTGCATTCCCACCAGCAGTGCACAAGTGTTCCTTTTTCTCCACATCCTCTCCAGCACTTGTCGTTTGTTGATTTGTTGATGATGGCCATTCTGACAGGTGTGAGATGGTACCTCATTGTTGTTTTGATTTGCATCTCTCGGATGATTAGTGACTTTGAGCATGTTTTCATATGTCTCTTGGCTTTCTGAATGTCCTCTTTTGAAAGGTGTCTATTTAGATCCTTTGCCCATTTTTTGATTGGATTGTTTATCTTCTTTTTGTTAAGTTGTATGAGTTCCCTATAAATTTTGGAGATTAAGCCCTTATCAGATATGACGTTGGCAAATATGTTTTCCCACGAGGTGGGTTTTCTTGTTGTTTTGTTGATGGTTTCTTTTGCTGTGCAGAAGCTTTTTATTTTGATGTAGTCCCATTTGTTCATTTTCTCTTTAGTTTCAACTGCCCTAGGAGCTGTATCAGTGAAGAAATTGTTTTGGCATATGTCTGAGATTTTGTTGCCTTTGTATTCTTCTAGAATTTTTATGGTTTCCTGTCGTACATTTAAGTCCTTTATCCATTTTGAGTTTATTCTTGTGTATGGTGTAAGTTGGTGGTCTAGTTTCATTTTCTTGCATATATCTGTCCAATTTTCCCAACACAATTTATTGAAGAGACTATCTTGGCTCCATTGTATGTTCATGCCTCCTTTGTCAAAAATTAATTGAGCATATTGGTTCGGGCTAATTTCTGGACTCTCTATTCTATTCCACTGATCTATATGTCTGTTCTTGTGCCAGTACCAGGCAGTTTTGAGAACAGTGGCTTTGTAATACAGCTTGATATCTGGCATTGAGATCCCACCTACTTTGTTTTTTCTCAGGATCACTGCAGCTATTCGGGGTCTTTTTTTATTCCAGATGAATTTTTGGAGAGTTCGTTCTAGATCCTTGAAGAAGGCCATTGGTATTTTAATGGGAAGTGCGTTGAATGTATAGATTGCTTTGGGTAATATGGACATTTTAATGATGTTGATTCTACCAATCCAAGAACATGGTATGTTCTTCCATCTGTTTATGTCTTCCTCTATCTCTTTTTTCAACGTCCTATAGTTTTCTGAGTAGAGGTCTTTTACCTCTTTAGTTAAGTTTATTCCTAGGTATCTTAATTTTGGGGGTGCGATGGTAAATGGGATTGTTTTTATAATCTCTCTTTCTGAAAGTTCACTATTGGTATATAGAAATGCCTCGGATTTCTTGGGGTTAATTTTGTATCCTGCTACATTGCCAAATTCATGTATTAAGTCTAGTAGTTTTTTGATGGAGTCTCTAGGGTTCTGTATGTATAATATCATGTCATCTGCAAATAAGGACAGTTTTACTTCCTCTTTTCCAATTTGGATGCCTTTTATTTCTTCTTCTTGTCTAATTG
Source organism: Myotis yumanensis (assembly GCF_028538775.1). Classification (NCBI taxonomy): domain Eukaryota; kingdom Metazoa; phylum Chordata; class Mammalia; order Chiroptera; family Vespertilionidae; genus Myotis; species Myotis yumanensis. The sequence goes on from NW_027223759.1 coordinate 79,767,097, forward strand.
CAATGGCTAATACTTCCAGGACTATGTTGAACAGGAGTGGAGAGAGTGGACATCCCTGTCTTGTTCCTGTTCTTAGGGGAAATGGTGTTAGTTTTTGTCCATTGAGTATGATGTTGGCTGTGGGCCTGTCATATATGGCTTTTATTATGTTGAGGTATGATCCTTCTATTCCCACCTTGCTGAGAGTTTTTATCAAAAATGGGTGTTGGATTTTGTCGAATGCTTTTTCTGCATCAATTGATATGACCATGTGGTTTTTTTCTTTCAATTTGTTTATGTGATGTATCACGTTTATTGATTTACGGATGTTGTACCATCCTTGCATCCCTGGGATAAATCCTACTTGGTCATGGTGTATGATCCTTCTGATGTACTGCTGGATCCGATTTGCTAAGATTTTGTTGAGGATTTTGGCATCTATGTTCATGAGGGATATTGGCCTGTAATTCTCTTTCATTGTGTTGTCTTTACCTGGTTTTGGTATTAGGGTGATGCTAGCTTCATAAAATGTGTTTGGAAGTGTTCCATCCTCTTGGACTTTTTGTAGTAATCTGAGGAGGATAGGTTTCAGTTCTTCCTTAAAAGTTTGGTAAAACTCCCCTGAGAAGCCGTCTGGTCCTGGGCTTTTGTTTGCTGGAAGCTTTTTGATGACTGCTTCAATTTCTTCCATCGTTATTGGCCTATTGAGATTTTTAGATTCTTCCTGATTGAGTTTTGGAATGTTGTATTTTTCTAGGAATTTGTCCATTTCCTCCAGGTTGTCTAGTTTGTTGGAGTAGAGTTGTCCGTAGTATTGTTTAACAATCATTTGTATTTCTTTGGGGTCTGTTGTTATTTCGCCTCTATCATTTCTGATTTGGTTTATTTGGGACCTCTCTCTTTGCTTCTTGGTGAGCCTGGCTAGGGGTTTGTCAATCTTGTTTATCCTGTCAAAGAACCAGCTCTTGGTTTCATTGATTTTCTGTATTGTTTTTTTGGTCTCTATTTCATTGATTTCTGCTCTAATCTTTATTATCTCCTTCCTTCTGCTCACTCTGGGCTTTTCTTGTTGCTCTCTTTCTAATTCTTTGAGTTGTAGAGTTAGATGATTAACTACCATTTTTTCTTGTTTTTTGAGGTAGGCCTGTAGAGCTATAAACTTCCCTCTCAGGACTGCTTTCATTGTGTCCCAGAGGTTTTGGATTGTTGTGTTTTCATTGTCATTAGTGTCCAGGATGTTTTTAATTTCTTCTTTGATGTCATCGGTAACCCAATCAATATTTAATAACATGCTATTCAGCTTCCAAGTGTTTGAGTATTTTGGGTTGTTTTTATTGTGGTTTATTTCTAACATTATGCCATCGTGGTCTGAGAAGATGCTTTTTATGATTTCCATCTTCTTGAATTTGTGGAGACTTTGCTTGTGACCCAATATGTGGTCTATTTTTGAATATGTCCCATGAGCACCTGAGAGGAATGTATATTCCGCAGCTGTGGGGTGAAGTGTTCTGAAGATGTCAATTAAGTCCATCTGATCTAGTGAGTCATTTAGGATTGCTGTTTCTTTGCTGAGTTTTTGTCTAGCGGATTTATCCAGTGATGTTAGTGGTGTATTAAAGTCCCCTACTATGATTGTATTGTTGTCGATCTCTCCCCTGATACCTTCCAGGAGTTTTCTTATGTATGTGGGTGCTCCTGCATTGGGTGCATATATGTTTATCAGGGTTATATCCTCTTGTTGTATTGATCCCTTTAGTATTATGAAGTGGCCTTCCTTATCTCTGGTTATGGCCTTCACTTTGAGGTCTATTTTGTCGGATATAAGTATTGCTACCCCAGCTTTTTTTTCATTTCCATTTGCCTGAAAGATATTTTTCCATCCCTTCACTTTCAGTCTGTGTGAGTCCCTTCTAATGAGGTGGGTCTCTTGTAGACAGCAAATGTATGGGTCATGTTTTTTTATCCATTCAGCCACTCGATATCTTTTGATTGGACCATTTAGTCCATTTACATTTAAAGTTATTATTGAAAGGTACTTGTTTGTAGCCATTTCTATTTTTTTGTGGCTGCTTTCTTTCTGGGCTTTTTATTTCTTCTTTTTACACCAGTCCCTTTAGCATTTCTTGCATTGCTGGCTTGGTGGTGATGAACTCCCTTAGCCTTTTTTTGTCTGTGAAGCTTCTTATTTCCCCTTCAATTTTGAATGATAGCCTTGCTGGATAGAGTATTCTTGGATTCAGTCCTTTGCTTTGCATCACTTTGTAGATTTCCGTCCATTCTTTTCTGGCCTGATGTGTTTCTGTTGAGAAATCGTTTGATAATCTGATGGGGGACCCTTTGTAGGTAACTCTCTGTTTCTCTCTTGCAGCCTTTAAGATTCTCTCTTTGTCTTGTACATTTGCCATCGTTATTATGACGTGTCTTGGTGTCGGTCTTTTGGGGTTCATCTTGCCTGGGACTCTCTGTATTTGTGTAACTTTTTTCTTCCCCATATCTGGGAAGTTTTCTGTCATTATTTCTTCAAATAGATTTTCTAATCCTTGCTGCTCTTCTTGTCCTTCTTGCAGCCCTATTATGCGTATGTTACTTCGTTTCATGTTGTCCTGAAGCTCCCTTAGGCTCTCCTCCTGTTTTTTAATTCTTTTCTCCAGTTGCTGTTCAGATTGAGCTTGTTTCTCTGCCTTATCTTCTAACTCGCTAATTCGGTCTTCTGCTTCTTCTAGTCTGCTGTTGAAACTTTCCATGGTGTTTTTGATTGTAGCTATATCACTTTTCATTTCTTCCTGATTCTTGCATAGGTTGTTGATTTTCTCATCCATCCGGTGAATGAATTGTACAACCATCATTCTGAATTCTTTTTCTGTCATGTTGCACGCTTCAGCTTCATTAATTTCCTTTCTTGGTGATTCTTCATTGTCTTTCCTCTGGGTATTGTGTCGTCTCTTCATTCTGATTATCTCCTGATGGTTCAAAGGTTGAGTTGCGTGGGCCTGGGCCGTGCGCAGTGGGAGGCTCCCACCACCCTAGTGTCACTGAAGAGCTCTGACACTAAGATGTGTGGTTGTTGTTGGTTGGTGGGAACCAGGCTCGCTCTGTGTCAGTGTTGCCAACACTCAATGTGGCCTCGTGCGTGCCCTTAGAATTAGGGACCCTGCCTGCACTGTGCTGAAATAGAGGCCCCCCTGACGCGTGTTTAGCACCAGAGCAGAGCCCCCTAGCTTGCGCCAGGAGTCAGAGTTCCCCAAGAGTTCAGTATCAGAGTCTCTGTTGCTTCGCGCAACCTCACCTTGAGAATCAGGGTCCCTGTGTGCCCTTGCACCAGGAATTGGATTCACTGGCTCTTAGTATGAATGCACAGGAAATCAGGATCTCAGGCGCAGGTGATAAGAAACACAGTTAAGTCACTGGTGCTTGGTGCTGCCTCCTGCCCTGAGAAACGGGGTTTCTGGGCCTGTGCTAGGCGGACAAACTCCCGTTCGCGCGATTGCTCCCAGCCCAGGGCTCTGATGCCAGCAGTGCGCGCAGGATTAGTTCCTGGTGCTGTGCGCGTTTTTGCTCCCAGCCCAGGGCTCTGATGCCAGCAGTGCGCACAGGATTAGTTCCTGGTGCTGTGCGCGTTTTTGCTCCCAGCCCAGGGCTCTGAAGCCCGAAGTGCGCATAGGATCAGTTCTAAGGTGCTCGCGCACTTTCAGGCCAAAGTTTCTGCAGCGCTGAGGCCCCGGCAAGGGGTAGGTCTATCAGTTAGTTACTCTGGCACTGCCCGCGATCCTGGGGGAAGGGGGGATGGGCTCTGCTACTCACGGATCTGCAGCAGGGATCTCCGAACTTTCCGTGTCTGCAGGTCTGTAGCTGTGGTCACAGGTCTCTGTCCCCAGTGGCTGCAGGGTCCTGGTATGCGTCTGAGATCAGACTGGGTGGTGCTGAGGCCAGGATCCTAGTCTCAAGCAGCTCTGTTTCCCAAGATGGCGTGGTCGCTGTGCCTCTGCTGGCCCCCCAGGAGTGTCCGCCCCTCCGTGGAGGGGCGCAGGCCTCCTCTGGGCTCCCGCAGTCACGCCGCCCGCAAGTCGCCGCCTCCGGGTTAGTAGCCGCTGGGTTAGTAGCCGATCTCTGGATGCCGGGAACCGCTTCCCAAGATGACGCGGTCTCGTCGCTGCGCTGGCGCCCAGGGGGAAGTTTCAGCCTCAATCTCTAACCATCCGCATTTTTCAGGAGTTCTCTGTCTTTCCTGGCTGCAGACTGTCTCTCAGCTGAGCCTCCCCAGCTTGATCGGGCTGGTTGTTACCCGTTTCAGCTGCTCGCCCCTATCTGCTCCGGGACGAAGGACCAACACGTCCGTCTAAGCCTCCGCCATGTTTTTCTCCCTCTTCAGTATATTCTGAGATGTGGCTTCTTCCATCTATTTATCAGCAGCTACAATCCCATCTCCTTTTTCACTCTGGAAGGCTGTAAATGTTTCTGATCTGCAGTGGCCCACTTCATCCTATTCCTAAGCTGCCGTGAATCAGTTTCTTCTTCAGTTTCTTTATTGTCATACTAGAGGCCCAGTGCACGAATTCGTGCATGGATGGAGCCCCTTGATCTGGTCGGCAATCGGGGCTGATTGGGGCCGGCCGAGGGGAGGGACTATGGTAAGTTGGTCAGCCAGGGGAGGTTGTCTGTGGGAGCGCACTGACCACCAGGGGGCAGCTCCTATGTTGAGCATTTGCCTCTTGGTGATCAGTTCAGTGGACCCGTTGTAAAGGTCACTTAGGCTTTTATGTATATAGATAGTGTGTTTGGGAAGGATGAGAAGTTATCGGTGTGCTATTGGAATCAGTGACATGCTGATTACAAAGGTTTACAGAATATTTCAAGGAGTCTCAGTATTTTAAAGTCACAGCTGTCCAAGAGAGCCCAGCAAAAGTGCAGTTGACCCTTGAACAAGAGGGAGTGGGAGGAGTTAGAGGCACCGAAGCCCCGCACAGTCAAAATCCACCTGTAACTTTAGACTTGAGTTGGCCCTTCCCATCTGGGGATTCAACAAACTGCAGATTGAAAGCAGTATTTTTTACTGCGGTTGGGAAACTGAGGTTACGAATGTGAAAACGATCTTTTTGAGCCACAGGTCATTGAATCTTCAAAACCCGCAGATACAAGGGACTAGCTTTATTAAATAAAAACTAAAACAACAACAGAGGGTATAGAAGTGGACCATGTGTTTCAAACCCACGTGTTCAAGGATCGCCTGTCCCCTGGCTCTCCCTCAGGCCCCCTGCAGCAGCCTGGCTTAGTCCACACAGGCACCTGTGAGACCACGGGAAGAGGTCAGCAGTGCAGACCGTCAACTGTGGAGTTTCTCTTCACAGAAAGATAACTAGAGTGAAACAGCCTCCTTTGCCTCATGAGCATCCGTCTCCGATTCACAGAGCCAGTGTGCAGCCGTCCGATGCGCATTCCAGCGGGTGTGTGGTCCCACAAGGAGAGGGCACACTGCTTCCCCCAGGAACCCCGGGAAAGCGATGGAAGCCGCGGGCTGCGTGGGAGCCTGTGTTCTGGAGCAGGGACTGCTGTCGCGGGGTCTTCTCTGCTGCTGCGGGCAGTGGCCTGATTTCCTTGTTCAGGCTCATTACTCCGTGACTGAGCTCAGCGCTCACATTTCTTCAAGTTCTGAAACTTCCTTGTGCTTGGTGGAGAGAAGTCGCGTATCTAAAGTTCCTGACTTTAAAGAGAGAGAAGTTTGATTTGCCCCCAGCATGGGCCTCAAAACACCTTCACCAATCACATCTGACTCCTGGAAGGTAAGTACCACTTTAATAATGAATTGTTTAATTATTTCTACCATTTGAGAAACAGAAGAAAGTGTCCAGGTTGTAGGAATCAGAAGACCTGTGTTCAACATTCAGCCACTTTCTTTGTTTCTTTTTTGTCTCTTCAAATCTTTTATTTTTTTAAAAATTTCTTTATTGATTAAGGTATTACATATGTGTCCTTATCCCCGATTACCCCCCTACTCCTCCACTCATGCCCTTACCCCCCTGTTGTCTGTGTCCATTGGTTAGGTTTATATGCATACATATAAGTCCTTTGGAGACCCTTACCCCCACCCTCCCCTACCTTCCCTCTGAGGTTTGACGGTCTGATCGATGCTTCTCTGTCTCTGGATCTGTTTTTGTTCATCAGTTTATGTTGTTCATTATAATCCACAAATGAGTGAGATCATGTGATATTTATCTTTCTCTGACTGGCTTATTTCACTTAGCATAATGCTCTCCAGTTCCATCCATGCTGTTTCGAACCTTTTTTTTCACTGCAGCATAGTATTCCATTGTGTAGATGTCAACGCACATTCTCAGTGTACAGCAAAATACTGTCCAAGTCCTGTCTAAGCACTCTTAACACCCTCCCACTGCATGGTCCCTGGTCACTGGCCCTGGGTGGAGACTGGCTGCTCACTCCTTCAGCCTTGCATTTATGTTTGGGACTTCCTTGCTGCTTATCACCTCTTTGGTCTTTCAACGTTGCTTCTCCCTACTCATTTTCCTGTTTCTGTGTCATTAAGGGCTCAAAAAGACTGGGCAAGTTTAGTATCTGTGAAAACAGAGTTCTATCAGTTTTGGTGGACTGTGGAGTATAGAGTGAGCTATGAACACTTCAGAGCTAATAAATTTGGTATAATATTATGTAATTTAAAGACTATTTATACACAAACACATACTATGTATAGTCTAAAAGGGTACATATCAGAATATTAAAAGCTGTTATTGCATAGAAAAATAGATGAATAAAATTCTGCCACTTTCTAGCCAGGTGACTGTGGGTCTATTTCTTCAACCTCCATAGATCTCAGTTTTCCCCTTCCAGTTAAAAAGGTAGATGGATATAATAGGCCTGTTATCAAGCTTAAATGAAATAATGAACATGAAGTTGTCAGAGCATAAATGTTCATCTCCTTATTTGCCTCTGTTAGGAGAGCTAATATAGTATTATTATTTTTTTTCTGATTATAAACACAAATGTAGGCATATGCAGATGCTTTCAAAATGCAGCAAATATTATAAACAAAACTCTGATTAATCTCATTCTCCAGAGATAATACACTTTAGTACTTTTTTCTGTTGCATTTATAAACAATGGTAGATTTATTTAATTATCTCTCTCCTATATCTGCTATCATTTCTGTGGAGATATTTATTTGGCTTTAGACAGACCTATAAATAAGCTGTGAGTAACTTATGTTTTTATTGCTTTCTTCATCGCCCTTGTAAAATTTTTTTACCTCATGAGGCTATTATAAGGATTAAATGAGATAACATATTTGATGTAAAGCCCTTAGCATAATGCTTAATATATACTAAGTTCTCATTAAGTATTTGCAATTATAAGGATATTAACCATTAGCTATAGATATATTATAGTCTCAGGCAATTATATGCTTAGAAGAATTTCTAACTGTCTCACTCTGGCCTGCCTGTTTTGGCACTGTGCTATGTTTTGGAATACTTAGTGTTAGTTATTTTTGTGTTTATACATGTTTCATTTCTTCAAAAATGTGCTCTTTTCTATGGTTAATTTACTAACTGATTGTTTGTATACTAATTACTGCTAATGGTTGAGTTCAAATCTGCATTTAAGGGAAATTCAATGGTTAGTTTTATTGGGGTCGCTGTCAGGATAGGCTACTTTATGCCCCATTAATAAATGATCTCAGAGTCTCAGTGGTTTAAACAACACAGGCTTATTTTATGGTCATGTCACCTGTCTGCCATGAAGTAGTTATGGGCCCTGGTTATGTATCTTCACCTGGATGGAGAGTAACCACAGCCTTGAATGTTGTAAGTTACCACGTGAGTGGAGAAAAGAGCTGAAGGGAATGCAAGTGAGACCTCCAGTTACTACTCCTTGGCCAGGACTGGCCACATGGCCACACCCAACCACAAAGGAGAGAGAGTAAGAAGTACAGTCCTCCTATTTAAGTTGAAGAGTGAAAAACCAGAAGTAGTTGGTAAACTTATCCATGACTGAAATAATTGATAACACTTTAGGTTACACCTGATAATCAGTTTTGAACACATAGGTTATTTGGCTTCCTTCACGTCATGCTACATGGATGACCATCTGGAACAACTTCCAGGTAAAACATGGAAATGCTTTGGAGGCCGGTGGTGATATCCTGGGATACTGGAGAAGGAATTGCTTCTCTCCTTTGTGTTTTTTAATCATCTTGAATTTTGGTTGGGTGTGTCAGTCAGGACTGATGTTGATATACTTACAAGAAAAGTGGTCTTTGGAGCATAATGTTTTTCTTGTATGGTGTCTGAAATGGCGAAAGGAAGAGCTTTCGTCCACAGACGTGGGAAGCACCTGTTCAGGGGAGGGATTGTTAGCATCAACCTGGAACAAATTTGAAGGGGAAATATAGAAGATTTCTTTTTCCTCAGGTGACCAAATGTTCTGTCTGGAGAATTAGGAGGTAGCTGCATATCAAGATACTTTGGGTTAATTTTAATTGTACCAATGTGTTCCATGATCTGAGAATTTTCCATTTTACAAGGCATATTTTTCTTTAATTATTGCCTGAATCTTCATACTTTTCATGTGAATTTGGCAGCATTTTTTGGTCTTATATTGAGGTACATAATTATGTAATAGGGGAAGAAGGAGAAAGATACTTTTAGAGCACCTCTTGTGTGCCAGGCACTCTATGAAATACTTTTCCATGCATATTCCATTTTAGTCTCCCATTAGCTTTGTAAGACTTGTTACTATAACATTAATAAGAAAACTGAGGTCAGAACATTGAAACTGGTTGCACTTGAGCTGCATCAGAACCCAGGTTTTCTATGCTCACATCATTTGCTCAGGTCACACAATCTCTTTTCTCTGTCTCAGAGACAGAAGGCATTTTTTGAATTAGTGCTGCCTCTCTACATTGTTTTTCTCCTTGACATATTCAATTGGACTAAAATGATTAAAATAACTCTTTCATTGTGTTTGGTGAAGTTATTACTAGAGCATCATGGGGAGGGCTCTGCATTGAGAGGCTGATTGCGCTGGCATTCTACACCTGCCAGTGCAGTGTTAAATTTTCCCTGCCAGTGAAGCAAGATAAAAAAAGATCATCAGTGATTCTGGCCTGATCCTCAAATACTGTTACATTTTTCAGTCTTCTTTTTCCTATTTCAACTGAACTTAATACAGATATTTCAGTAATTTGTCAAAAATTTTCAGATCCCTCTTTATAGGGAGACACATTGGAATCAGCACAATAATATTGGCAATAACATTTTTGAAGATCAAGGTGTTAAGATTTGTTTACCCAACTTATACATGCACACCTTAGAGTTTTATTGTTCAATAGTTTCTTGAGATTTTCTAATTTAACATCTATATCTTTGATAATTTGCCTCAAACCTCAAAGGTCTAAGATAGAGAATGGTTTGACATTTTGTTGAAGTGTGCATTTGAACCAGAGTTTGTGAGAAATGTAACTTGTAGAGTAAATTCTATATCTGGAATGAGTTCAGCCCAGAACTTAGTAGTTGCACCTCAAACTAGCTGCATTTTATACTCATTTCCTCAGTACACAGAAATAAGAGAGCAAATTATATTCTGTAGTAGCAATTGTGAGTTGTTGAATTAAGAAAAGTCTATGGCCCATGGGCTAAATCCAGTTCACCACTTGTCTTTGTGAATAAATTTTTATTGGAATGCAGCCATGCCCTTTTGTCAACATATTGTCATTGGGTACTCCCATGCTATGATGGTGGAGTTCAGTAGTTGGCCTGCTTAAGACCATATGGGCTGCAAAGCCTAAAATATTTACTATCTGGTACTTAAAGAAAAAGTTTTCTGACCCCTATTTTAATTTTACCCTTTAAGTTTTTGGTTGTTTTATACTGTGCTTTATATGGTATATAGTAGTGGTACATGTACATAATTTATGAATATGTATAGATATATACACATATGTACATATACAGAGTATATATGCATAAGGAAGTACATTTAAAAATCATTGACTTACAATGGGAGCATATTCAAAAAAGTTTGGAGACACAGGTGTAGGGCTTACTATTTAAGAAATATCCACACATGATTGCCTTTGTTGATATGGTTGGGTCATTAAAGGCATGCATCTTGTTTTGTGCAATGTTTGTATTTTATTATGCAAATTCTATGAGAGAAAGAATAATCAGAGTGGCATATTCAGGGAGAAATTATGACCAAATGATGGAGAGGAGGAGTGAGAGGAGGGAAAAAGGAAAGAGGAGGGAGGAGGAAAAAAAAGAAAAAGAGGACAGAAAAGAGTGGAGAAAAGAGATAAAAGAGGCAGCTACCGCATAACCAGCAGTGCCTGCTCACTGCTGGCCTACACTCTGGGACTGGTTCCATATCAAGGTCAGCTCTCATTTGATTGTGGAATGGAAGGCTCTCTTTAACAGATTTCTATTCTGATACTGAGGGGCAACACAGGAGGCCATCTTCAACCACGAACTCTTTTAAAAAATATATATATTTTTATTGATTTCAGAGAGGAAGGGAGAGGGAGATAGAAACATCAATGATGAGAATCATTGATTGGCTGCCTCCTGCACGCCCCCTAGTGGGGATTGAGCCCACAACTCGGGCCTGTGCCCTTGACTGGAATCAATCCATGGACCCTTCAGTCTGCAGGCCAACACCCTATCTACTGAGCCAAACCAACTAGGGCCAGCCATGAACTCTTTTGATCAGTCAGTTGCTTGGTTGAAGAGTAGCTGAGGAGATCCTGAGTGTAAAATCATTCTTCAGTTTTGGTGAGAACAAACCAACTGAGGGATGCAGAGATGGGCAGGGAGTTTGGGAAGCTGATCCAGGCAGCTCCGCTCGGTGTGGTGTCCCATCTGCAGGGAACAGGGCCCATCAGAAGTTGCTCCTCCCGAGCTGGAAGGCTCATTAGTCAGAGAGGTAATAAGGACTGTATATTACCAAGGACCCAAGGCCCACTGAGAATTTCTTGTGTGTGTATTAATCTCAGCTGAGAAAAGCCATTTCAAACTTAAAACTAATCTGCATTAATGAACAGCCTGCTCGATTTCCATTTTTATGATGTGCAGCCTGGTGATTTGTCTAGTCCCTGCTCGCCACAGGATGGCTGACTGATGAATCACCTTCTCCCAGAAGCTTGTCTGTGAGCGGCAACATTGCAAATGAGTGCAAATCAAAAAAATCTGTTATTATTTCATGAAAATGTTGACGTAGGCTCCTAGTTTGCGAAATGACCCCCTCCCCTCACAGGATGACTGGTTTCCCTCTTGTTGTGTGGGTGGGTGTGATCCAGTCTCTGTGCTGGGCCCTGTCAGAGGACCAACCACCTGGGACAACTCGGACACATCCGAGTTTTGCCAGCCAAGCAGGAGAAAGGCTGAGGGAGGTTCCTGAGGCAGACACAAGTGTTTGGAATGAATTGAATAGGAGAGTTTGGACCCAGGGCCAGTTCCAGAAAGACTGGGACAGTGGGGTGGGTGCACAGGAGAAGGGGAACAGGAAAAAATGAAACAGCGTGCAGATGGGTCACTCTTGGGTTTCAACCTGTGAGCACAAGATATTTCCCACAATGACACCACCACTTCCACTGCCATCGTCATGGGGTCTGGCACTATTCTAAGTGCTTTAGGTGTTTTTCATTATTTTTTATCCTCATAGCAACCCTTAGAGCAGCGGTTCTCAACCTGTGGGTCACGACCCCTTTGGTGGTCGAATGACCCTTTCACAGGGGTCGCCTAAGACCATCCTGCATATCAGATACTTACATTAGATTCATAACAGTAGCAACATTACAGTTATGAAGTAGCAACGAAAATAATTTTATGGTTGGGTCACAACATGAGAAACTGTATTTAAAGGGCCAGAAGGTTGAGAACCACTGCCTTAGAGAGAGGTGCTACTATTATTATTTTTCTATTTAAAAATATTAAGATGTAATTTACAAATCATAAAATTCACCCTATTAAAGGGCACATTTCAGTGATTTAGTCTATTCACAGAGTTGTGCCATGTCACCACTATTTAATTTCTCATCACTCCAAAAAAAAATTGAACCTGTTAGCAGTCTCTTCTTATTTCTTCCAACCCCTGGGAACCACTAATCTATGTTTTGTCTCTATTCTAGACATTTTATATAAGTGGAATCATGCAATATGTGAACTTTTGTGACTGGCATCTTTCACTTAGCATGTTTTCAAGGCTCATCCATGCTGTAGCATGTGTCCATACTTCATTCTTTTTTATGGCTGAATAATACTCCATTATAGAAATACACCACATTTTCTTTATTTATTGATTAGTGTTTCAGTTGTTTCCATTTTTTGTCATTATGAATTGTGCTGATTCAAACATTAATGTACAAGTTTTTGTGTGGATATATGCTTTTAATTCTCCAGGAGAACAATTGCTGGATCACATGGTAGTTCCATGTTTAACTCTTTGAAGAACTGCCAAAATGTTTCCACAGTGGCTGTAGATTTTGCATGTCCACAGTCTTCACATCCTCCCTAGCACTTGTTATTGTCTCTTTTTGCTTATAGGCATTCTAGTGAATGAATGGTAGGTATCTCATTGCGATTTTGGTTTGCAATTCCCTAGTAACTAATCATCTTGAGAATGTTTTCAAATGCTTATTGGCCATTTTTACATCTTCTTTGGAGAAATGTCTGGTAAATCATTTGCCCAGTTTTTGATGTTTTTTTTTGTCTTTATTGTTTTATTTATTTATTTTATTTTTTTTGATTAAGGTATTACATATGTGTCCTTATCCCCCCATTGCCCCCCCCTCCCCCTGCTCATGCCCTCACCATCCTAGTGGCTGTGTCCATTGGTTATGTTTATATGCATGCATACTAGTTCTTTGGTTGATCTCTCCCCCTTACCCCCATCCTCCCCTTTCTTCCCTCTGAGGTTTGACAGTCTCATTGATGCTTCTCTGTCTCTGGATCTGTTTTTGCTCATCAGTTTTTGTTGTTCATTATATTCCACAAATGAGTGAGATCATGTGATATTTATCTTCCTCTGACTGATTTATTTCGCTTAGCATAATGCTCTCCAGGTCCATCCATGCTGTTGCAAATGGTAGGAGTTCTTTCTTTTTTTCCACAGTGTAGTATGCCATTGTGTAGATGTACCACAGTTTTTTAATCCACTCATCTGCTGATGGGCACATAGGCTGTTTCCAAATCTTAGCTATTGTAAATTGTGCTGCTATGAACATAGGGGTGCATATGTCCTTTCTGACTGGTGTTTCTAGTTTCTTGGCATATAGTCCTAGAAGTGGGATTACTGGGTCAAATGGGAGTTCCATTTTTAGTTTTTTGAGGAAACTCCATACTGTTCTCCACAGTGACTGCACCAGTCTGCATTCCCACCAGCAGTGCACGAGGGTTCCTTTTTCTCCACATCCTCGCCAGCACTTGTCGTTTGTTTATTTGCTGATGATAGCCATTCTGACAGGTGTGAGATGGTACCGCATTGTTGTTGTGATTTGCATCTCTTGGATGATTATTGACTAGTTCTTTGTATTTTCTGTATACTATACCCTTATCAGTTATGTTATTTACATTTATTTTCTCCCATTCTGTGGGTTGTCTTTTCATTTTTCTTACAGTGTCCTTTGAGCATAAAAATTTTTAATTTTGATGACATAATTTTTTTTCTTTTCTTACTCATGCTTTCATATCTAAATTGCTTAACCTAAGGTCACAGAGATTTACTCCAAATTTTAAAAAGTGTTTTATAGTTCTAGCTCTTAAATTTAGGTTTTTAATCCATTTTGATGTATTTTTTAATATAGTGTGTATATAATTTTTATTTATGGTGTGAGGTAGGGGTCTAGCTTTATTCTTTTGCATTTGGATATTCAGTTGTCCCAGAACTATTCGGAGATGATTTTCCTCATCGAATTGTCTTGGCACCCTTGTTGAAAATCAATTGACCATAAATCTATGTGTTTATTTCTGGATTCTATTTCTTCTATTAATCTGTCTATCATTATTTTAGTTTCAAGCAGTGTTAATTACTGTAGCTTTGTCCTAAGTTTTGAATTTCAACAGTGTGAGTCCTCCACATTGTTCTTTTTCAAGACTGTTTTGGCTTCCTTGCATTTCTATATTAAGTTTAAGATCAGCCTGTCAGAAAAGCAGCTGTGCTTTTGATAGAGATATAAAATGGGTGTTCAGAAGAAGGGCTCCCTCTGGGGAGGTGGAGTCTAAGTTGGTAAATTTCTGTAAGGCCTCTGTGAGGTGGAAGAGAAAGAGAGCTGGGTTTTCATCAGGGCCGTGAGTGATTTCATTAAGTTTGTCGTAATTGACCACAATACCCTCAGTTTCTACTACCTCCCTCAGGAGTAGAATGGGCACAGGAATGGAAGAGGCTGTTGAGGTGAGTGGTCTTTGGGTGGCCCGAGAGCAAGTGTTAGGTGGGAAAAGGCATTTTGGAGTTTGTATTCTTGAGATTTGGGCTCTCAGGGGCTAGGAAAGAAGGAGGTTGCTGGTTAGGAGGGTCTGGGTTTTGGGAACCTCCTGCAGGTGAGGGAGGGGATGTGTAAGTGGGTGGAGGTCAGTGGTTTGCTGGGTCAAAAGTAGATTCAGAATCAGAAGTGTTAGGGGTATGATGTTTTGTGTGAAGGAGAAAGATCTGATGGGTAGAGCAGGGCTGAGAGAGAGGATTGGGCCTGAAGGGTGAAAAAGGCCCGGATGTAGGGAATCTCTGACCATTTTCCATTGCAGTGACAGCAATTATCTAAATTGAGCAATGTGTTAAAATTAAAGCCGTTTTCAGGCCGTTGAGACTTATTATCTAGTTTATATTGTGGCCAAACTGTGTTACAAATGAAAATGAGGTGGTTGGGCATGATCTCCCCCACGAGTGTGCAGAGGGAGTGTGGCGTGGCCCACGAGAAAGGAAGGGTGAGTGACAGACCACAAATCCAACGGTGACTGTTTAGGGCGGGCGTCCCCGCTGCTAAACCAATCACCATGAGAAATGAGAGGTGATCCTTTGGACTGGGCGTCCGCAATTCAGAAGGACCCAAAGCCAAACGGCTGAGGACTCTTTTGGCCTAGTGCGAGGACTTTTGAGAAGTCAGTGAGAGAGAGTGGGCAGAAGACTCGAGATGAGGGAAATTGTGGAAGGTCACTCACCTAGAGAAGATTGGCTGGTGAGGGATGGAGGGTCAGCAATGGAGAAGGAGAGGTTCCAATCCGGCATCCTTCTTGGCTGGCTCAGGAGGGTCCATGAGGGAGGAAGGCCTAATCGAGGGTGGCAATTGAGTCACCCGAGTAAGATTCAGAGGTAAGCCCAGGTAGAGCTGCCGCTGCCTACTGCTCTCTGAGTAGCAAACTTAGGGTGACTGAAGCTGGAATGATGGCTCCCCATCCCCGTGGAACCCCCTCGGGTTTTGGCACCAAATGTTAGGGTCACCGAGGGAGGAACGCATGAGACCAAAGTGGTAAGGGGATTATACATTTATTAGGTCATCTGGATACCAGCTGGGCTGAGCCCAAAAGATGGGGAGTCAGAGGTTTCTAAAGGACTCGAGGCGGGCTTTTTCTGGGCGGAGAATTCTCTGTGCAGGTCCGGATTCTGGGAAAGTCCGGAGGGGAGAGATAATGGTCTTAGCAAGTGGAATGTCCATTGTGAAGTGGCCTAAAGGTCAGTTCCTGGGGAGGTGGGATCGATTCAATTATTTGATCAGATCTTAATTTTTTTCAATTATGCTTTGTAGATTTCAATGTGAAAGTTTTGGACTTTTTGATGCTCTTGGAAATTGCATTATTTTCTTAATTTTACTTTTGAATTGCTAATGTATAAAAATACAATTAATTTTTTACATTGATCTTGTATCCTCTAACCTTGCTGAATACAGTGGGGCCTTGACTTACGAGTTTAATTCGTTCTGAGACCGAGCTCGTTAAGGAGCTCGTTAACTCAAATTGCTCTATCAACTCAATGCAAAAAATCGGCCTAGAGAAAGCTGGTATCTCAAAAAACTCCTTAGTGAGGACACTCGTAAGTCAAGGCCCCACTGTATACTTATTACCTTTAGTAGTCTTTTATTTTGTAGATTCCTTAGGATTTTCTATATACAAAATTATGTCATCTGCAAAAATAGTTTTACGTTTTTAATTTGAATGCCTTTTATTTCTATTTCTTGTCTCATAGTCTTAGCTAGACCTTCAGAACAATGTTTAATAGAAATGGTGAGAGCTGACACCCTTGTCATCCACACCAACACTTTTTAGCTTCAAGCTTTGCCACCTAGCCACAGTGTTTCATAAATTATATCTATGAACTATATGCGACTATTATATATTTATATATTGTACAATTTTTTTTTAACAAATATATATTTTGTTATTGAGCCCACGGAGGTCTACTAGCTTAGGCAACAATGTTTTTCTGGGAAAATATGCTTCAATTTCTTACTAATAGTGATCAAGAATTCCCTCTGGCTCCAAGTTGCTGATGATAAAACACATGACTTAGGGCTGGAGTTTAGAACTCCAAGAATGGGGCAATGAATTATTACACACACAGATACAGCCAGGCACAGCTTTGCCACTTAGTTGCATTGTGTTGCCAATGCATGTGTGAGTGCGTGTGTGTGTGTGTGTGTGTGTGTGTCTGTGTGTGTGTGTAATTTATAATCATCTTCTTCTTAGAGTCATCTACCAAATCATCTATTTTTCAGTTAAAACCCTCCTCCTTTCCCCCCTGTTCTCCCCCTATGGAGTCAACTGGACATGCAGAGTCTCACCAGACCTAGGATACTGCACCAGTTGTACTCTAAACTTAAGAAAAAGCATGAGGAAATTATGACCGAGTCTTTTATATGTAAGGTGACCGTATAATTTGTCATCAAGTTAGCATAGTTCTGAGAGCGAAAAGGGAAATTATTAATAATTAAGAAAGGCAGCAGGTGAAAGTTGGGACTAGCTGAGGAAAACTGAGACATAACTTCAGGTTACTTATAAGAGAAGATAATAAGTTTTTTTTCTTAATATCTGTTTTGTGATTTGATTTGATGCCATCACTATATGGCAAGCTCCTTACTACACCAGCTCGTATTGTCTGATGAAATGTGGTCTAGAATTACGGTCCAGCTCATGTGAGTCTGAGGGAGGTTGTCCGGGAGCGGTCCAGTGTGCTCTTTGCGAAGCAGCCTCCGAAGTGTTGGCTGCGCAGAGGGACACACTGATCGGGATCTCAGGGAGGAGTGGGGAGGCCCCTCCTGAGCTCCTTTGGGAGGGAACGTTCTGCCTTGGCCAAGGCTCACGCAGTGTGCGGGCCTCTGCTGAAGCACGTTGCTTTTCTGGACCAGATCACACACCAGGGCTTCAAACTTCTGAAAATGAATAATAATTTGATCTCAGGCATGTCCGGAGTCTGAAACTGATGGCTCTCATTTAACCATCAGCATAGATCACGGGCAGCACCCAGTTTACCAATATGAGATATTTCAAATATTCATTAGAACATTGGCTGTTAGGCATTAGAGTTTGTTTTCTCACAAGAACACTGACAATCAGGTTCCCCACTTGCCCACAGAGCCCTCTCGAACCCCAGTGTGCTGTCTTCTTGGCCCCACAGAGCTCTGCTAGCTCCACGTGGGCAGCAAAGTTTTCCTGCGAGAACGCGAGCATGGCTGCCCTCTTGCTCCAGGTTGCTGACGGATAAGCTCAGGGTTTGGGGCTGGGGCTTGGGGCAGGCAGGATGATGGGTTGAGGGTGGACTTTCCCATGGCTGCTGTGACAAATCACCAAAACCTCAGGGCTTAATGCAACACACATTGCTGTCTTGCCGTTCTAGGGGTCAGAAGTCCTAAGTGGGCCTCAGGGGCTAAAATCGAGGTGTCTGCAAGGCTGCGTTCTTTCTGGAGGCGCCAGGGGAGAACCTGCTCCCTTGCCTTTTCCAGCTCCCAGAGGCTGCCCGCATTTCTTCGCCCTTGGTTCCTCCTCCATCTTTAGATCCATCAACAGCAAGTCCTTCCCCTGCCGCTATCTCTCTGGGCCGCACTTTGGCCCCCCGCTCTTATATTTATAAGGACTCTTGTGATTACATTGCTTCTAATCATGGCCCAGATAATCCAGTTCATCTGCTCACTGCAAGGTCAGCTGAGTAGCCACCCAACTCCATCTGGAAGCTTAATTCCCCTTTGCCGCGTAAAGTAACATATTCACAGGCCCCAGGGCTTAGGCCATGGGCACCTTGATGTGCCATTATTCTGCCACAGGTACCCGGGGTAAGGTGTCCTGTCTAAGTATCACATTCAATTAGTTGCCTTGTTTTATTGATACTGTTGTGGAACTCTGTGGAGAACCATCCCTACCTTTTACATCTCCCTACCTATTATTCTTACCACCTATCACCCAATATAATAATTAATCATTTAATAACGACATGAGTCCAGCTTTTAGAAAGAGTAAAAATCACTGCACACTGAAGCCACCTGGGCAGGCCTAGTGGAGGGGGTTGGCCTTAAGGAAGAATGACGAATGTGCAGCAGAGGTTTTTGGAAGGAATATCTTGAGAAAAATACAAAGATTTCAACTTGTTAGGAATGGTTAGGAATAGGCGGTGAGAAGAGAGAGAGGTTCTTGTTGGGGAAGTGGTGTAAGGAGATGATTCCAGAGGCTCTTAAGTTCCAGCCTAATTTTTGGGATTTGATGTGTCAACTTGTTGCTGGGGAAAACAGACGGATTGGCCGGCTGAAGAGCGGAAGACTATGCTGTCTGGCAGCCTGAGACTGCCCCCTCAAGGAGCCACGGGGTCCTGCTACGGCTCTGCTCCTCAGATGTGGAATGGAAACGTGCTGGGAACTCTCAGCTTCACAGAGAGCCTTCTCTGTAAGGCCCTCCTAAGGCCAGTCTTCCTGTCAGCATCTCAAGGCACTGCCGTCCACCTGTAATCATACTTGAGCAGCAGTTTGGATCCTGACTTCAGCTTGAGAAAATGCCAGAGAGGGATTGCCTTCAGTGCCCAGAGCCACGTGTTCAAATCCCCGTTCCCTTTTTCTCCTGCTGACTCCTGTACGAAGGCGGGCTTCTCTCACTCCTGCCTCAACTCAATGACTTTCCATGTCACGCAGACTTTGTTGTTTCCTAATCTTTCTTGCTCTCTTTCCTGTTTCTCTCCAATTTGGCGAAAATCCAGCTAGACTCTTGCTTTTTGATGCAGGAAAGCAAAGCCAGGCTCTCCTTAGTGGCAACAAGGGGACAGGATGTTGGCATTCATACATTAATATGTTTCTCCTGCCACATTTAGTTCTTTCAAGGAAGGTGGAGAGCAGGAGGTGAGGGCGCGGGCATCAGGACTACTGCAGGCAGGCCGGTCCTCCAGTCTTCCGGCAGCTGTGCCGTCTGGCAGCTGGGGCCTCCAGCTGACTGAATCCGTATTGAGGAGCAGCCAGGCTGCCCAGGAGCGGAAAGGACGCTATCCCCAGGGGGCCACAGGGAGGGGCGGGACCTTGCTGGGTTTCATCTAAGATACATTTTGCAAATATTGGATTTCAGCTTATCAAGAAACAATTAAACTCCAACTCCGGTCGTGCATATTAACTTGCAGCGGTGGTGAGGCAAATGAGGAGATGCTTAGCAGATTTGAGTAAAGAATTAATAGAACAGAACTTGGTAGCGTGAAATGAGTGCTGCGAGGATCTAATCTAATGGTGCATTACCCACGGCACCAAAATAGATCCAGTAGCACAGCACTTACCTTCCTGCGGCACCTGATCGCTGGAGGTCTCGCAGGACTTTGTAAATTACCTTCTAAAGGAATTAGACCTCTGCCTGAGAGCCGGGGAGGGAGGAGACGCCATCTGTGAAATGAAATGCAGACTCTCGCGTCCTCTGTCCCCTTTGGGTGCTGGCGGGCGGGTTTCTCTCTCTGCCCCACACGCATTTTTTGCAGAACTGGTATCACAAGTCCCACTTTGTCTGGGCTGTCGTGCCCATCGACCCTTCCCTAAGCGATTTCCTCCTCTCACCTACTGAAATACTGATTCAAGGAAATTAATACTAAGTAACTTGTGTGATTAATACCCTGAGCTCCCCAATCAAATTCCTGTCCTTTAGGGAGAATGGGCCCAGGCTATGGACGCTTTCTTCTGGTGGAGCAGAGGCTATTGCCAACATGATTCATATATTGAAAAGTTATAGTACCTTTATTCTATAGTACCTATAGAATAAAGGTACTAAATGTGTGAAACACATTTCAAACGAATTTCCTGAAATGATCCTGAGGCTTGCCCATTGCATGTAAGTATTGCACATAATAACAATACGATGGGATAAATAATGACATCACACATTTTCATGGCTTTTTGAGGTTTTAAAAGGATGTTTCTATCCATGATCTCATTTTATTTTCTTAGCAACTCTGAGATAAATATGACAGGGATGGGTTTTCTCAAATTACAGACAAGAAAACTGATCCTGAGGAAAATTATCTCTTGCGTATTGCATCATGAACATATACTCGCACAGCACAGTCCTTTTATATGTAAAAGAAAGATGCCTGTGCTCAGGGAGCAGAGGATCCAGAGACCCAAAACCTCATGGGATCATGTACAAGTATGTACACGCCACACATGGGTCGTTTGGAGGATGGGCAGAAGCATTAGGTTCCATCTCAGGCAGACGGAGCTCCTCAGCTGCGGTGTATTTAGGTAAGAGTTTTTGAGAAATGTGAGGGGAAAGCAAGTTCAGGACTTTGGAGTCTATATGACTGGTTAAAGCTTTTCAGTCTAGTACAGTGTCTGTGTGTACTCTGAAATTATGTACAGTATGTATGTATCTATGCAGATGTGAACTTATTTGGGGAGTGAGATATAGTTTTCAAAAAAATCTGTCACTTAAAGTATTTCATTAACTTTTCATGACTTTAGAATATATTTATTTTTTATTCCAATTCTTCTGTCCCATAGTGCATTTCTATTTCTACTACTAACTGCTTCCTTACTTTTCCTCAAATCTTTAATTTTACAATCTTCTGCATTTCTGGGCAATTTTTCTCTGATGACGTAGGGTGGATAGGAGCTTGAATGACCTCACTGGAGGAGAACCACACAATCCTACCACACGCTTTCTCCTGTGTAAATGCCATCACTCAGCCCCTCAGGTTCTCGCCTAGCGTTTCTTATACAGATTTTGCCCAAGAGTAGAATGGCTTGCACAATTTTTTCTATATTACCCGACTCATTAATGTTCTGATCAAGAGTAACTGCTACCAAGTGATTACCTTGTTGGTGTCAGTAACATATTGATGGACTCAGCTTTTAAATGGGAACTAATAGGGGGTAATGGCCCACATGATTATACCTTGTTAATACGTAGGGCTGTGGGGGATTGTGGAAAAGACTGGAAATCGGGCCGTTTGTGCTACACACCAGATCTAGCAGTACATGCCCTGAGCACGACACTTAACCTCGCCCCATCTCTGAAATGGCATCAATTGTAAAGGTTCTTTTGGATATACCATTATATGGTTCTTTTTTCTTTTTTTCTTAACAAAATAATTTCTGTATTGATTAAATTATTGCATATGTGTCCTTATCCCCACATTACGCCCCCCCCCCACTCATGCCCTCACCCCCCTGGTGTCTGTGTAACATTGGTTAGGCCTGTATGCTTGCATATAAGTCCTTTGGTTGTTCTCTCCCCCTTACCCCCACCCTCCCCTGCCTTCCCTCTGAGGTTTGAGCATCTGGTCGATGCTTCTCTGTCTCTGGATCTATTTTTATTCCTCAGTTTATGTTGTTCATTATATTCTATGAATGAGTGAGATCATGTGATATTTATCTTCCTCTGACTGACTTATTTCACTTAGCATAATGCTCTCCAGGTCCATCCATGCTGTTGCAAATGGTAGGAGTTCCTTCCTTTTTACAGCAGCATAGTATTCCATTGTGTAGATGTACCACGGTTTTTTAATCCACTCATCTGCTGATGGGAACTGAGGCTGTTTCCAGATCTTAGCTATGGTGAATTGTGCTGCTATGAACATAGGGGTGCATATATCCTTTCTAACTGGTGTTTCTAGTTTCTTGGCATATAGTCCTAGAAGTGGGATTACTGGGTCAAATGGGAGTTCCATTTTTAGTTTTTTGAGGAAACTCCATACTGTTCTCCACAGTGGCTGCACCAGTCTGCATTCCCACCAGCAGTGCACAAGGGTTCCTTTTTCTCCACATCCTCAACAGCACTTGTCATTCATTGATTTGTTGATGATATTCAGTCTGACAGGTTTGAGATGGTACTGCATTGTCGTTTTGATTTGCATGTCTCAGATGATTAGTGACTTTGAGCATGTTTTCATATGTCTCTTGGCCTTTCTTCTGTCTTCTTTCGAAAAGTATCTATTTAGGTCTGATGCCCATTTTTTGATTGGGTTGTTTGTCTACCCGTTGACTAATCATTTTGGAGAAGATCTCCAACAAATCAGAGATATTTTAGAGTTTCTAAAATGTTTGCCTCACCTATTGCTTACTCAGTGGTTTGTGAGAAGTCACTGTGGTTGTTGAAGTACAGGGCGCCGTCTTTACAGCTCCCATCATGGAGTGAAGCCAGACTGTGGCTGGGCTGGCTCAATAAGCCATTCGTATTGGGGCCCTACTTGTCAGTTTTCTGTAGGTTGTGTAATTACTGCACTGCTTTATTTCCAGTGCTCATCAGTGGGGATTAGAGGGGACATTTGGTAGTTGAAAGAGTGATCTCCCTTCCATAGCAGTTAGAGTAGCTGTTAAGAACCCGAGTTCTTCCTGAAGGATTTTCTCTGGCTGGCGGCCTCTGAGTTGGCAGGTTTGCTCATACTCTGCATGGGGCAGGCTCTCCAGATCTAAGACCACCAGCAACAGTGCTGCACATTTAAACCACTTAGAAGAAGCAACAGATTGCAGTTTGCTCCTGTGAGTTTAGTAAATCTTTAAAACATTAAGAGACACATAAGAATTAAAAATAAATAAATCGGTGTATTTCTTCCTTCCCCAGGCCTGAGAAGAGAGAGAGGGAGATGTGTTCTTTTCCTTCCACGTTCCTCATTGCTTGGCTCTCCCCACCAGCCCATTCAGGGCCAGCCCTCCCTGTGCCCTCACCATGTGCCCAGCCAGGGCAGGCCCAGCCAGTGGTCAGCACTGACCTTAGAAGGGACTCAGTGGAGGTCTGCATTTTACACGAGTGTGAGCTGATGGGCTCCAATTAGGAGTCTGCCTTCTCCACCTGCACCCCGTCACTTCCCATCCCAGCGCTCTGAGAGGAATTTCTTTCCTCATTATTGCTAATGATTTTCTACCTATAATGGCATTAGGGTTGAGAGCTCTTTACAATGCCTCTTTGTCTCACCCTCTTCTCACACATACACACAAATCGGCATGTACACAACCCCTCACACATGGACATGGACATAGACACAGATACATACTAGTATATACACAAATATCATGGAGGCCCCAATGCATGCATGTACATCCACACACACTCACACACAACTCACATGCAATTCACACACATTGCAAGTAAAACCTCCAGAGTTGTAAACAGTGGAGTTCCCTGACCCCTGTTTCCTCGGGCCCTAGACTATGACTGCGGGTGAGCTCTAAGGCCCCTCCCATCCCTGCTTCTATGGCTGAAGCAGTTCATCCAGCCTCCTGCATCCTCTGCCTCAGGCTAAGGGTGGAGGCGTGGCTGAGGGGTTTTGGGGCAGATAGAAGGTTGGGATTAAGGGTATGGTTGGTCTGGGACCTGATAATGGGGTCATGGGCTGCTGCTGCTGGGCTGGCATCAGGACATAAAATCTTCCATTCAGAAACTGTAGGAATAGGGCTGCCCCAGCAACCCGAGGTGGGGTGCAGGCCTGGGGATACATGGAAAAAGACCCTGCACTGTTTGTCCCATTCCTGCTTGCCCCTCCCTCTCCACTGGTGCTCCCTATTGACTCAGCAATAATAACACAGATTCCTAAGAGTGTGATGTTAGAGGCACACGCACTTCTACTGGATGGCTGATGTCAGAAATTTTGTTGAAATGAGAAAAGTCTTATGCCTTATCCCAAGTTTAAAAACAAGGGGGAGCATATGGCTTTCACACGCCTGGGAGGTCAGCATGGCGTGACCTCAGGGCACAGGCTGGGCGGGAGAGAAGGGCCACATCTCTGGGGCCTCAGCCAAGCCAGCACCTCTCTCCATGTTTTACTTCTCCTGTCTGTAAAAAACAACAACAGGGCTGGATTAGAAAATCTCAAAAGCCCTTCCATCACTGACTTCCGAATATATGTGTTATGATAAATTAACAATAAAGCACTTTTCTATCTCAGTGGTATTGGGGTGACATGAGGACATAGGGACCAGCACCTGGAAGAGACCCAAATGAAGCAGGGACTTTGCCCGAAGGCCAGTCTGCTTACTGTAAACTGGTAAATCAAAGCTTTGGCCAGAGGCATACTTGGTTGCATGGAGCTGAGCATGTTCCTACCTGCACAGGGCAATGGCTGTCCAAGTCTGTTGAGGACAGAGGACCTGCAAAGATAGGAACGAGCTAAGGAAAATCACCTGTTTCACAATTTCAAGTGTCTCCTGGGTGCATTAGATCAGGCACTTTAAGTACAGCAGACGTGCATAACTCCTGCCTGGTACTAGCTCACAGGATGTGTGGCCCCAGCAAAGCTGCTTAACCTCTCTGAGCTTCAAATAATTAATCTATAATGTGCGGATAACAATTCCTACCTGGAAGATTGCATGTGCTATTGATCAGGGCATACAGGAGGCTGTTGAATAGTCCCACAGAGATGCACCTTTGGTTCACGTAACCCGGAATTGTAGCAAGTTCCAGAGAGCAGAGAAGAATATGAATGGATAGCATTTAGCTCTTTGGTGCTTGGAAAACATTTTGCTTTTAAATATTCATGCTTGCAGGAGGCTTTCTAAAGGTCAGCTCTTTGAAACTTATTAAGAAAGATGATTAAATCATCTGGCAGCTTGAAAGGAAAAAACAGATGGGTTTAAACAGCTTCCTCCCCCACAATTGGCATTTTCCTTCACGATAAAGGTGAGGTAGTGGAGTTGCTTGTGTTAGTATCCTCCAAAGGAGACCATGGTGGTGCTGGGCGGTGGCTCCCGTGGCTTGTTCCTTGTTTCCACTCAGCCATTAGCCTTGTTCCTGTCACTGTCACTTGCTGGTGACTTGTGAGCGGTGATTTCCGCTTCCAGAGGAGCAGTGGGAGGGGGCCGATAACTTCAGGAGGTGAGCAAGTCGGATTGATTCACTTCTGCAGACAGGGTGAGCGCTTGGGTCCTACTCCTGCTGCAGAACTGCCAGGCTGTCCGACCCACGCAGCAAAAGCCCCGAGAGAGCTCTGGGGGAGCGTTCCCTGTGCAGACCTGGAAGTCTAGTGGCCGCTCTGAGTGGAGCAGGCCTTCAGAAACATGGAGAGCAGCTTACTTCCAGTAAAGCTCCACAAACATCATGACCAAGCCTCTGGATTATGGGCTTTTCTTCATAATATCGGAGACATGCAGAATCCATTGCCATGCACTTATGCCTGTGGCGTTCTGATGTTGATTGAGATATTAACTGGTGCATGTCTTCCTTTTTGTACTCCCTTTTATGTAGGTGACTGGCTCTGCCCTTCACTGATTTAGGGCAGTTACATGGTAGGGTAGAAGGTACAAGTAGCTGATAGTTCTTCTGTGTTGGTTTTTCAAGAGCTAAATTGCTCAATGGGGTTTGTTAAGAAAGTAGAAGGAAAAGAGAAGTGGTTTTAGAGAATCTTAGTGAAGCAAGAAAGATCAGAAGACTCTCCTCTCACCCTGCCTGCTACTAGGCTAGGACATGAGAGAGAGAGACAGAGAAAAAAAGAGGGAGAGAGAGATCTCTTGGAAGCACTTAGATAACTTAATCATTGACCCCAATTCCTATTTATTTATTTATGATTCCTGGGTGCCTATTCTGGCTACATACTCCCCTCTCTCCCTCCCAAAACCAATGCCTTTGGCTCATCTCCAAACATATCCATTGCCTGGTTCCTCTGTTTCTTGCAGATAAGGGTTTCACTAAATATCTAGAATTTCTCATATTGCGAAGAACGTGCTCATTCTCCAGAATGATCAGGACATCTGTACCACACAGCACTGGGTACTGCTGGAGAGATTGAAACTGAAGACATGCTTTTTAATGCTGTTAAAATGGGATTTTTATCTTAAGGTGGACTGAACAATGAAAGTGTATGATACGGACTTTAGCATTTCAATTTTATTAGCCTTCTATTGAATCCTATATAATTAAAGGCTAATATGCAAATTGTCTCCTCGGGAGTTCGACTGGGAGACTGGGAGTTCGATCGCTTGCTATGATGTGTGCTGACAACCAGGGGGCAGTGTGGAACATGGCGGTGACCAGTGGCGGTGGCGGGGCGCTGAGGGAGCAAGGGAAGGAGGAGGTAGAAAGACCAGAAGGCGGGGAACCTGATCTCTGGCCAGGCCTAGGGACCCTACCCATGCATGAATTTCATGCACCATGCCTCTAGTCCTATATAATAAAGAGGTAATATGCAAATTAACCCTCACACCATCACAAGATGGCTGCCCCCCACAGCAGAGGCAGAATTCCCATAACACAAGTTGGCTGCGCCCACAGTGGAGGCGGGGTTCCTGTAATGAGCCATACGAGCAATCAGCAAGGACCTGAGGCTGCATGGTTCCGGGCCAGGGTGGGGGACTTGAGGCTGTGCCCCCTGTCCTGCAGGGCTTGATGGGGGACCTCAGGCCATGCCCCCTGTCTAGCATGGCTTGATGGGGGACCTCAGGCTGCGCCTCCTGCCTGGTGGGACTTGACAGGGGACCTCAGGCCGTGTCTCCCACCCTGGTGCCAGGCCAGGGGACCTGAGGCTGCACCACCTGCCCAATGGGGTTTGAGAGGGGACTTTAGGCTGTGCTCTGCACCCGGCGCTGGGCTGGGGGACCTGATGCTGTGTCCCCCGCCTGGCAGGGCTTGATGGAGATGGGGCTGGCCAAGTTTGGATCTCACCCATGGGGGTGGGGCCAGCCAGGTCTGGGTCAAGTGTGATTTCGAGGCTCATGCGGGTGGTGGAGACTTGACTCTGGGTCCTGCGGTGTGCCCCAGACTCTAACAGGAGGAAGATTTTCATATACATTTTACTAATTTTCTTTCATCTCTGACATTTCTATTATAGAGAAAGGGCAAATAACAATATTAAAATATTTCCTCTAATTAATTCCCTTTTAATGTGCATGAATTTCATGCACTGGGCCGCTAGTATTCAATAAAAGAATATGACACCCTTTCAGATAGTGTTCTTGTGACCTACTGCTATGAAGCCAAGTGAAGACAGATAGCAGATCTTTGCTATCAGCACAAGTGGCATGAAACTAATTCTAGGTCTTACATTTTTCCTGTATTGAGCATATTTTAAATAAGCAGCATTAACATCCTTGGTTCCTAAAAGGTCAGTAATTTCCCTTGCATATTGCATTGCATTCAACACTTCAGCATCTTTTCATAACATTTATGGGCTCAAATTGGTGCTATTGTTGGCTAGTAATAATACTATTTTATTCACTCATTCTATGAAAATTTATTGAGTGCCTACTCATTGCCAGCCATTGCATTAGGCCCTAGATATGAGTAAGACATACTATCTTCATTGTCAATGATTTTGCAGTCAGCCAGGCAAGACAGACTCAGCTGCCTCTATCTTAATGTTTTTTTTTATGCTCCAGGGCTGTGTAAGCCAGAGGGCGAGATGTTGGTTAATATCCAGGCTGGAGGGGTGGGACAGGGAAGGCTTCCTAAAGGAGAGAAGCAGGAGTGACCCAGAGGAAGGGGGAAAGGGAAGCGAGCAACAGCATGTTCAAAGCTACGATCATGTCAATAGTACACGACTGACGCAGGGACATTTTGATGATTCCAAAACATAAACCAGTAGCGTTTGGCTGAGTAGTACCTGCAAGATACAGCTCTATCCTGGTACTTAGCCTAACCTAAGTTTATAGACCAGACTCTATCAATTAAGTCACGCTCCTTTTACATAGAAGGTGCGAAAGTACTTAGAAAACAATTACAGACTTTTGTGCAAAAATGCAGCATGTAACATTTGAAATGATGATTACTTTGTCCTGTTTTCCTGGAAGCTTGCAGTACTGGCCCCACAGACCAATGTTTCCAGGGGAACCCAGTGTCCAGTCTGCACTCGGCCTCCTGCCCCTTCCACTGGCGCCTTCTCAGGCTGCTGGAGCTGCAGTTATTTCTGCCCTCTTGCCCCTGGTCCTCCACAGCCTGAAGCCAACCTTGATTTCATGGTGACAGGAGAACTCTACCTTGGACTTTCAAGTTCCCAAAAGCAAGAAGCATGTCAATAGAGTCTTTCAAATGCAACAGAGATGCCAAGTAGGACCAACATGTCCCCTGGATTTGGCTGTTAGCAGGCCAGTGGTGACCTTGGCCCAAGCAGTTTAAAAGAAGCCAGACTGGGGAGGGTGGAGGAGTGAGTGAGAGCCATGGAAATGGAAATCAGGACGAGTTTTCTCAGTCAGGTTTGACATAGGAAAGTGGAAGCGGTGGCGGTGGATGCAGAGTAGAGTAAAGGTGTAAGGAAAAGATTATAGACATTTTCCATGCTACCTGTTTCACCTTTTCACGCTCTTAAACCTGCAAGTCACTAAAAAATATACTCATACATTTCAATTTATCTCCAAATACCCATTGTTTTCCAAACAGAACAATTTTTGCATACTCTACCTATCACTGACATTCAGAAGGAAATGGAGCTCATTTTTTTTCTTTCCAAATCATTAAGAGCAACACTTTGGGAAAATTCTTGTTATTGTCAGCTTGCTGAAACAAGCAGTTGTTCTGCAAACGGGCACTGTGCTATCACATGCATTTATTCTGTCTGCTCGCACACCGGGGCCCTGGGACGCCTGCTTCTGCACAGCCTCCCTGTCATCTCTTAGAGGACCTTCACACATGAGTGACACCGATTATGTCATGTCACAGCCCATCAGTTGGCTCAACTCCAGAAGAATGTGAAATTGCCCAACAGGCCTCCAGACACGAGTAGCTCTACATCGGCCTAATCGCACACGGCGTTCTCCTGTCTCATCTGCCCCCGTACAGCGGCTGCAAGTCTCAGCTGTTAGACAATTATGGTTGTTAGAGCTGTGGCCTGACTATCCCAGTTTTGAGGGGTTTTAATGCCCATCACCAGTTCCTGGGGCGAGTTTCATTCAGGAAGTACACCCTTCCTACTACTACACCCTATAATCTTCCCATCACCTCATTCCCTAAAATTGATCTGGGCAATCTGACAACCTGACAAACTTATTTTAAGTGCAGGCTTTTAAGTCTGCGTGGAGTGACAGGGTATATTGAAAGCGTTGGTGCCTCAGTTGGGAATAATCCATGCATCTCTGTATATATTCCAACATGTTTTGCAGAGTTCTCACACCAGGGTGTTTGTTCTGTAACCCACTAGCTGTGAGTAGGGATGGTTGTGGCCAAACCTGCCCCTTTTACAAAGGTGCACATTCTATGAAGTGCAAGGAAGGCCCTAGGGTAGATGCCGGGATGAATAAAATAATGGTCCCATTTGCAATCCAGGGGAGATCAGCAAGGCAGGGAGCCATGAATTGTGTCAGAATTGCATATATTGTGTAAAAGACTGTGACACAGTGTCATGAAGGAGGCCAGCAGGTTTAGTCTGATCATCTCTTAAAAGAAGGAGACGAACATGCCTAGATAAGGCAATGGTTTGTTCTGTGGTCCAGAGCCTTTAGGGGCAGCTGCTCTTTAGAGAAGTTGTATTGACTAGCTCCTTATTGCCTGTATTCTTTTTTTTAAAATATATATTTTATTGATTTTTTACAGAGAGGGAGAGAGATAGAGAGTTAGAAACATCAATCAGCTGCCTCCTGCACACCTCCCACTGGGGAGGTGCCCACAACCAAGGTACATGCCCTTGATTGGAATCGAACCTGGGACCTTTCAATCCACAGGCTGATGCTCTATCCCCTGAGCCAAACTGGTTAGGGCTCTTGCCTGTATTCTTGATGCTGTAGCATTGGTAGTCTCCCTAACAGGGAGGGAAACACAATAAAGACTCTGGGCCATGTTTTCTACTCACTCACTTCTTCAGGCTCCTGACCAAACCCGGTGCTTCCTCGTGTGGTCCTGTGTGGAGTGGCATGCCCCATCCTCTCAGAAACGTAGGTATGAAACTTTGATATTGAACTTCTATCGGTGGCATCAACCTCTCTGTGTTACTCGGTCACCTCTCTAAGTGACAATCCTGCAGGTACATTTTGAGACAGAAGTGGGCTCTGAAGAGAGGGGTGACCCTTAAGATGGAAAGATGCTGAGTCTTGGGCTTCTTCTTAGGGCTTATGGGGGGTGGGCTTTCCAAAGCAAGGCCTGGCTGAGAAGACCCCAGTCATGATTTCCACTTCCACACTCTCATTCATTCCTCAACCCACCACAATCTGGCTTCCCCAGGCCTAACAGTCAAATCCAGTGAACATGTTGTTCCTACTTGGCATCTCTGTTGCATTTGAAAGACTCTATTGACATGATTCTTGCTTTTTATTTGCTTCCCCTTTGTCATTAACCTTTTGACCAAAACCTGATTTTTAGCAGTGGCATAATATTACACCTACATTTAGATAATTTATAAACTCTTGATTTATATAAGGGGATATTGTTTTAATTTTGTGGCAAACATACTTTTAAATAAAGTGTGAACCTTCCTGTTTATCATCTTTAAAATTTTTCTTTTTTTTCCCATCATCACCTGAGGATATGTTTTTATTTATTTCAGAGAAGAAGGAAAAGAGAAAGAAATACAAATGTGAGAGAGAAACATAGATTGGTTGCCTCCCATATACACCCAAACCAGGGATTGAACCCACACCTAGGTATGTGCCCTGACCAGGAATGGAACCCGCAACTTTTTGGTGTATGGGATGATGCTCTAACCAACAGTCTTTTATTGTTAAGTATCAAAAGAGGTAATGCAGATAAAAGACTTAAAAATGTCATATTTGTATTATGGTTATTAGGTTATGAACTATCTCATAGTATTAAGGGCATTATGTTGTCTGAGAAATAGACTACTAGAATGCTAAAAGTCAACCTGAGGATCTGGAAAATGTTTAACAACATACGGAGATCATATCAAAGGTGGTTTGTGAGGTGGATGTCTGTGACATGGCAGCAGGTGTTATGGCGAAAATTCAGCTCAGAGCCGTGAAATCCGTTTCCTAAGCCTTCACCTTCTCCTGACTGCTGTTCCTATAATGGCTCTGCATTTAAGGTTGAGGCTTGGGGATGGGGTGAGAGGGACCCTTCCTCCTCCCAGTGAGTCTCCAGCTGTGCTCTTGGGGCCACTGGGCCAGTTCTGTGACCTCTGTGTGTATACCTACATAGTATAATATAGGACAGATCGGATTAGAAGAATTTTATGGTGCAGGGAAAAGCATCATGAAAGTAGAAACTACTCATTCATAACACAATACACATTTAGTCCGTATTATAAAGCATAGCACTAAAAGCTGGTATTGTAAGGGGAGCATTACCCATGCAAGAAAGTCAATTTGGACAGAAGTGAAGCTATTTAGAATGAAGGGGTAGAGGGCACGAGTTTGGCAATAGAAGTAGATAGGAGAAATTCTCAAATCTATCCATTCCTCACTACTGCTACCTTCTAATCTAAGTTATTCTCATCTTCTGCCCAGACTCTGAACTTCCTAACTGACCCAGTAACAGACACTGCCCCCACTAATCTGTTCTTCTGCCTGCACCCGACTTTAAAGGGTCAAGGTTGTTTTGACACCTCCTTCCATCTAACTCTTCATGGCTTTCCACTGCTCATAAGATGAGGACAAAACTCTGAAGCAGACCATCAAGGTCTAATGGTCTGGTTCCTGCCCTCTGTCCACCTCGTCTTGCACCAGGTTCTCCCTCCCAATTGTTGGCCATACACTAGTACTCTTTTTGTCCCTTGTGGTCAACTTGCTCCTTCCAGGGACAGGGACTGCATCGACCTGGATTCCTTCTGTCTGGAGCAATCTTCACATGTTTTATTTCCACATAACAATCACTGCCTCCCAGAGTCCTCCTTGACCTCCCCAGTTGTGGGTCTGCCCTCCATCTCCTTTATAGCAGTTGCATATGCTAGACTGTGGTGTTCAGTTAGGACTCTCTCCTTTTTGGTTATGACATGTTGTTCCCTGATGGAAGTGAGCTTACCTGGTTTGGGCCACTGTGGTGTCCCCAGCATCTGGTACATGGTAGGCTCCCAAAAATATATGTCAAATCCTAATATATATAAAGTCAGGGGCTGTCACGAACGAAACAACAGGACAGACGACCAAACAGCAGGCTGTGTGGGGTGACCATGCCAGCAGGGGATTTTGTGAGGGATGACCAAATGACTGAACAGCAGGCTGCGTGGGGCAACCTGGCCGGCAGGGGAGTTAGTGAGGGACAACCAAACAACTGAACAGCAGGCTGCATCGGGCAACCAGGCTGGTGGTGGGGGGGGGTGGTGCAGTGAGGGGTGACCAGACCAGCGGGGGGGGGGGGGGCAGCTAGGGGAAACCAGGCCAGCAGAGGGGGGCATTTGGGGGCAACCAGGCCAGCATGAGGGGCAGTTGGGGGCGACCAGGCCAGTAGGGGGGGGCATTTGGGGGCAACCAGGACAGAAGGCGGGGGCAGTTGGGGGAGACCAGGCCAGTAGGGGGCAGTCAGGGGAGACCAGGCTGGCAGGGGTGGGGGCAGTTGAGGGCAACCAGGCTGGCGGGGGGCAGTTAGGGGTGATCACGCCGGCAGGCAGAGGCAGTTAGGGATGATCAGGCTGGTGGGAGGGGGGGCAGTTAGGGGTGATCAGGCAGGCAGGCAGGTGAGCAGTTAGGAGCCAGAAGTCCTGGATTGTGAGAGGGATGTGCAACTGCCGGTTTAAACCAGCAGTCAGACAACCCCTGAGGGGTCCCGGATTGGAGAGGGTGCAGTCTGGGGGAGGGAGAGCCCCCTCCCCCCGACACAAATTTTGTGCACTGGGGCTCTGGTAAAGAAATAAAAACAAATAATGAAAAATAATGAAATGCCACTCAGAAATTAAGCCAGAGACATCTTCTCAAAGATATTGTCTTGACAGGGATATTGGTTGAATTAATAATGAGGCTAACCTATCTGCTTTTTCTGCACCCAATGAGCAGAAATTGTGTTTTCTAACTTTGAATCTCTCTACTACATTAGGAATCATTGCTAACATGAGACTTACTATTTTTTTTTTTTAATTAAAACAGGTTGAAATTCTGGGTAAAAAAGTGTCTTTTGCTGCAAAAGCAAATAATGCATTTTAGATGTTATTCAATTTTACCTGCAAATCAAGAAAAAGGCCAGAGTCAATTGGACTTACTGGGGGCCTGGCTGGTTACCCTTTGTCTCTGAAGCAGCTTATTTCTTTTTCTTTGGCCACAGATGTGACCGTGGACGCCAATATACTACAGAGTGAAATTCATGTGCTGCAAGCAGATTTAGCTGTTTTCTCACCAAACGCTGTTATGTTCATTAAGACCGAGCTATCATTAAAACAGAAGAGTCATTCCAAATCAAGTTGGAAATGCAATCTAGTATTACATTTCTGATAATGAAATGAATCACAGTTCTGACGACTCTCAGTAAATAGCTTTTGACTTCCTTTGTCGTTTTTGAATGACATCCTTAGCTTATTACTTACGTGCGATTTATTTGAAGAGATTACTACCAATATATTAAAAGGCTACATGTGTGAGAATCTTTAATCATCTCTCCTGTCACCAATCACCAGGACAGATGCTGAGGGAGAGAACATGTGCTGCCTTCTAACAAACCTCAGGCTGAGGCCTCGAGATGCTGTGGCAGCAGCAGGCCTCCGACTTCCTGTGGCATTTGCTCAGGGCGGTAATCATGCACTGGTACCATTAGTGGCAAGCTCCACGCTAGTCAGAGGGAGGTAAGCAAGAGCGGTAGTCAGAGAGCAACTTGAAGTAGCTTCTTGTTAAGGAAGGGTTATTCCAAGGACCTGGGTTTTATAATAGATGCATGCTTACTCTTGATACCACCGGAGATTAGATTACGCCACGTTACCCCCCTAGACGGATGGCTAAAGTGGAAAAGCACCAGCACAGCCCCTGGCACCTGGCAATAACAGAGGTTGACCATGAGACCTGAGAACTGGAATTCGATGGCAGTTTCCTGTACCAATTTCCCCAAAGTTCATTTTAGGAAGTTTTCTACCTGGGAAACATACTGAAATCCTTTTTTCTTATAAACCAATTTCTCTAAAAATGGAAGCTTGCAGATTCATTTTTTCTCAAGGCTTACCTTTGCTTCCAAGGAATTATGATTTGCTCTGATGAAGGAAACCTTAAACATATAAAACTAATTGCAGACCGGATTTTGCAGTATTCACTAAAGTCCAAAGTTTCACATAATTTTCATAAATTATAGTTGAATGAAGGAAGGGAAGTGATGTAAGGGCAGAGGTGATTATTTTTTGTGACTTCTTATAAGAAAAATGTTTTATTATTTGCAATTATTCATTCTTTGGAAGCAGGATGATTCCTTTATAGGGGAAAGGCAACCAATCATGGTGTGTGATTGAAAAGGCACGGACAGTTCTCTTTCCACCCCAATCAAGAAATAGCTTTCTGATTGATCTGCCACCACCATGTCTGAAATTCCAACTATGATGCCTTATTCTAAAGGCAAGAATCTGTTATAAAAACGCAAATAAAGGAAAGGTAACATTTTATATCTCTTCCAGATACTAAATTAAAAAAAAATTAACTGTCCCATTAGCTTTTCCCTAAGGAAGTGGGTGCCAGAGAAGCTTTCTGTCCCTACAATATATCCCATCATAGCTGGGTCACCTCTCATTAGTGATGTTACAATGGTGAATCTCATATCAATCAGGACATTATCTGTGAATCCTTGAGCACTAGGCTGTGTGTCCCTGTCTCCCTCTTAGAGTCCCCAGCATGTAACCTGTGGCCTGATGGTACATAGTAGGCCCTTCAGTACCTTTTTTAAAAAAATGACTACTTTTTAAGAGATGTTTTAGACTTATGATAAAATTGAGATGAAGACACAGAGTTTTCCCATACTCCCAGTCTCCACACAGGCATAGTCTCACCTCCTCATTACCAGAGTGTACCAGAGTGGTACATTTTTTTTAAACCAAGGATGAGCTTTCATTGACCCATTATAATCACCCAAAGTCCATAGTTTACCTTAGGGTTCACTCTTGGTGTTTTAAGTTCTATATGTTTGGACAAATGTATAATAAGATGTATCCATTATTATAATATACAGTATTTTCAATGTCTTAAAAGTCCTCTGCACTCTGCCTATTCATCTCTCCCTCCACTATGCCCCTGGAAACCACTGCTCTTTTTATTGTCTCTACTAGAGGCCTGGTACATGAAATTTTCAGGGGGATTCCCTGCACCTTCTCGCAGTCTGGGAGCCCTCGGGGGATGTCCACCAGCCAGCTTAGGCCTGCTCCCCATGGAGCACTGCCGCGGAGGTGGGAGAGGCTCCCACCACAGCCCTTGCTCTGGCCAGCCATGAGCCAGCTTCTGGCTAAGTGACACTCCCCCTGTGAAAACGCACTGACCACCAGGAAGCAGCTGTGCATCATAGCAACCAGTCGTTCCCAGTAGTTCTGCCATTAGGGTCAATTTGTATATTAACCTTTTATTATATAGGATAGTTTTGCCTTTTCCATAATCCTATATAATAAAAGGCTAATATGCAAATAGACCAAATGGTGGAACAACCTGGAACAACAAACAACTGAACAACTGGTTGCTATAACGTGCACTGACCACCAGGGGGTGTGTGCGGGACGTGCGGGTATTGGCTGCAGTGGCATGGTGGAGCAGGTGAACAGGGGCATCAGACCAAGGTGGGGTGCCAATCACTGTCATCGGGGCAAGCCTCTGGTGGTTACTGAAAATTCTTTGTTTCCATGCACTGCCATCCTGCCTGGCACTCGCGCCCACTGCCAGCGCCGGCCCTGCTCGCATCCGCAGCCAGCGCCGGAATCTGCACTCTCACCTGCTGCTGGTGCCTGGCGCTGGTCTTGATCACTCGGCACCATCAGCGGGTGCAAGTGGAGGCTGCTGGCTCTGATCGCCCCTGAGGGCTTCTCCACCTCCCCCTGCTCCTGAGGGGCAATTGGGGCAGCAGCTGCTGCTCGCACCCACTGATGGTGCTGGCCCCATGCACACCTGCTGCTGGCGCTGTCCCCAATCTCTCCATGCTGTCAGCGGGTTCAAGTGGGGCTGGAGCCATCAGCGTGTGGGAGTAATGGCAGTGGAAGCAGGCTGCCAGCAGACAGGGGACCAGGGGCTGTGGCATGAGGGGCCAGGCAGAGGCATAGAGGATGGGCCAAGACCCGCCCCTGTGCCTACCACAACCTCGCGGCCCACAGTTCCTTTCAAGGTGCACAAATTTGTGCACTGGGCCCCTAGTGTTATATAATAGGAATCAAATTGTCTTTCACTTTGTAATATGAATTTAAGGTTCTTCTATGCCTTTTCATGGTTCAATAGCTCATTTTTATTTAGTGTTGAATACTATTCCATTGTCTGAATGTATCACTGTAGTTTTTCTAGTCAAGTGAAAATGAAACTAATAAATTCAGTTGACTTGTGTTAAAATTTTATGTTTTAAATAAATTTATAGTTTTTACTCAAACCAGTCTGAATGCATAAATGCAGTCTTCTATTCGTTGCCATACCACGTTTCTTTTCATGAGAAACATTTTAAAATTTGATGTCACAAAATGAGGTATGATTAGAAAATCTTGAAAATGTTTTCTTATTAGTCACATACATTACAATCCTCTGGAATAAACAGTGGGCTGTATATGTGGTTGGTTAACATCTGAAGAACTCTTATCAAAAATCTATTCTCCAGAGGCGGGTCCTTGAAATGCTTCAAACATTGTTATTTCTGACCTGCTTTGGGGAGTTTCATTTGCCTGGGGCATGCTAGAAGGGATTTTTCACTGGGAGGGTGGTGGTGTTTCATCAATCGTATTGGCCAGAAAGTATAAGAATCTGGCAAACCCAGTAACAAACAGCTCAATGGTGAAAAAGCCATGAAATAAAGACTGCTGACGTGGAGCCAGACAGATGCTTTGCTCATTGCTAGCCAAGGGGGATGTCTGAGAGGGAAACGTCCCTGTGTCCCGGCAGTTGGCAGAGTGTAGGAGGTAATCTGCTTCCGAGTTAGGAGAAACAGACACAAGGAAACAAGAACGTGTTCAGTCCTCAGTTCTCAGAAGTGGATGGCCTAAGGATAAGAATATTTGGGAAAGTACACTCTGTGGGTTCAAGTTTCTGAGGAAAATGGGCAATTAAGGAAGTCCAGGAGAGCACATTTCTTTTCTTTTTTAAATTTTTTAAATTTCTTTTTTAAAAATTTTATTTTCTTGTTTAAAATATTACAGATAGTAGTACATATGTCTCCTTTTAAAAAAAATATATATTTTATTGATTTTTTACAGAGAGGAAGGGAGAGGGATAGAGAATTAGAAATATCGATGAGAGAGAAATATCAATCAGCTGCCTCCTGCACACTCCCCACTGGAGATGTGCCCGCAACCAAGATATATGCCCTTAACTGGAATTGAACCTGGGACCCTTGAGTCCGCAGGCTGATGCTCTATCCACTGAGCCAAACCGGTTAGGGCCATATGTCTCCTTTTTTCCCCACAGACCTTCCCCCGGCCTCCCTTACCCCCCAGCACATGCCCTTACCCCACCCCACCCCACCCCCCAGTGTCTTGTGTCCATTGGTTATGCTTATATGCATGCATATAAATCCTTCGATTGATCTCTTACCCCCCCTCCCAACACTCCCCAGACTTCCTGCTGTAATTTGACAGTCTGTTCGATTGAGAGCACATTTCTTAATTTTGGGTCTAGCAAGAAACACTTAGGCCGGGTCTTGCAAATCTCGGAGGTGGCGGTGGTGGCGGTGCCTGTGGTGTGTGGGGGGATTGGATATGTGTCTTAACCCTTTACACACACATGCAATGGTGTTCTAGGTCAGGATTTGTTCTGGTTTTTTTCCTTCCTACGTCCCTGGGCATTGTCATCTGATCTGGCCAGATCAGAAGATCCTGCTTCTGGAGCACTGTTGAGTCTGCCTGAGAGCTCCCCTTCTCATTCTAGGGCTCCTCAGATTGCTCCAGGAGAGAAGCAGGGCATCCCAGGCTCATAGAAACGGGTCCTGGGGTTGGTTTTGTGTTTACTTACTATATTTGTATGAGTGGCAAATTCCATCTGAAATCTTTTTTTTGTATAGCCTAGCAACTGGTGGCAATATGTCTGCAGTAGCAGATATATTTCTAATCATTGGATATTCTCAGTATTACAGAAAATCAGCATGCAGACTTAGGTCAGTTCACAGCCAAAATAGACAGGGAAAGGAAGCTAAGAAATATTAGGTGTAATGGAGCTGACACCGTACTTAGACTACTGGAGTCTTCTTCATCATAACCCTACATCGTAAAAATTATGACCCCATTTTGTAGGTGAGAAAATACAGACAAAGAGGTTAAGTAATTTTATCAGGGTCATTGACAGAGTTAAAATATGAACCGAGTTCTGTTTAAAACTCTCTATTCCAAAGCCTTAGCACCTCTAATAGCAGCACTTTCCTTCTTAGTGAATGGAATAAGGGATGTCTGTGATTTCGTTTTGTAGAATAAAAGCATATGGAGTCTCGAAGGCATTTGAACTTAGTATTCATCCTTACTTTTAAAATATTTGTCCTCAATATAAATAAAAATATGTGATGCTTAATGCTATGAAAAATAAAGTTCGGTTAATTTCAAGTTTGTTAGCTTGTTGAAATTTCCAGATGTGGCTAACAATAAACTGTTATTTTGCTGCTTATGGTCAGAAATTTAAGCTCTTTGGAAGTCTGAATTGTTTGGGGATTTACAAAGCCCTTGATTCTTTCTTGCTCTTTTTCATGTGGTTTGAAATTGAAATTATCCAGAGCAGCAATAGCCTTGACACATATTCTGTATTCTACCAAGAAACACAACATGTCCTTTCAAAACTTAATTGAGCAGCGCAAAGCTAATTAGCTGTCCAAAGACATGCCATTTAATTCACAATCCAGCATTAATTTGTACAACACAATGAGCTTATCTTCCATATAAATGCCTTTGCCTTATGGCTTTTCAAGCAGCTGCAATATACAAGAATGACTGATAACTCTTTGCTTTAAATGTGGTGGTTACTTTTTATTCTCCCTTTCTTCATTTGGCCAAAAGAAAGATGGATACCATGTCAATTGTAATGGGAGGTCTCTCTCTCTCTCTCTCTCTCTCTCTCTCTCTCTTTCTCTCTGTCTCTCTCATATTTGAAGAAAATAAATGGCTGAAAGATCATTGCATAGAGTCATCAGAGAATCACCAAGCTGTTAGGGGATGCAGCAGTCATCAAATCCCAGTCCTGCATTTCATAAACTAGGAAATTGATGCTCAAATGAGTTTTGAGTGTTGTCTAAGGTCACTTATTAGAGTGTGAACTATGCATATTAGATACCTTTTCCTCAGGAAAAAGGAATTGCTTTACTCTAAAATAAAGGCCTAGTTTGTTGTTTATCAATTGGTAACTAAATAGATAAGCACATGGAGAATCTAAGAATGGTCAAGAGTTCATAGCCAGCATAGTCATGTCTATCAAATGTTCTGGGTTGAAATGTACCCACCCCTCAAGTCTCAGTTGAATCCTTCCCTAGTCTCTGCCTCTTCATGAATCTCCCTTCTTTAATTTTTAACCACTCACTTAGGAGTTTAATCCCCAATTCCTTTAATTATTAATTGTGTGTGTGTGTGTGTGTGTGTGTGTGTACATGTGCCACATTTTAGAAGTTTTGATTTTATAATGCACATCATTATATCAAGTCTAGTCCAGCTCGTAGAAATATGCTTTTGGCAAAGCTTTTATCTATTTTCAAGCACTTTAAGGATCTCACCTATAACAACAAGCAGAGGTAAGCTCAGGGTCAATGAATGGGTGCCTGCGCTCATAAACCAGCAGGGGCAAGCCTGACAGAGAATGGAGCAAAAGCCCACACAGCCCGTGTACCCAGGCGGGGCATTCGCTTCTTATTGAAGCCAACAATTATATGCTGGTTGCCCAATACACTGGGAATGTCCAGGTCCTTTTTTACTTTCCATTAACTGCAACTTTGTCAATGAGACTCCTATAGCTATGTCATTAAGTCTATGTTCTTCCTGGAATCCAACACACCGTTAGGCACGCAGTGAAAGTACTTGTGGAATTGAGCAGGTTGCTGATGGAATCTGCTCAAGGTTCAGATAGTCCCTGAGATGTTTGCATCGTGCCAGATAACCTGAGTACCTATCAGACGTAATTGAGAGCTTGGTTTTGCTCTTTGAAGGCACTACTTAAGAATGCATTGGTGATGACATTGACATTTTAAGAGGCTCATGCTCTGCTAACTGAGCTCACCAGGTGCTGACATTGACATTTTAATACCTTGTATCTGTCAGATTAGGCGACATGGTGCTGCAGGAACCTCCTGAATCTTAGAGGTGTTTAACTGCAGTCTGATTTCTCATTAGGGCTCTATCTCCACTGCAGGTCAGCTGGTCATTCCACTCACTCTCACATCCTCACTCCAAGACAATCACTGTGTGCAATGTGGCTGGTCTCTGTGTCAGAAGGAAAAAGAGCTCTGGTGGATGTTTCACTGGCAATTTAATGCTTCTGACACATGCTTCTTCTTGAAACTCTTTGTCCAGGACTAATCCTGTGGTCTCACCCAGCACCAGGGGGCCGGGAAGTGACAGCAGGCCCCTGGGCTCAGGAGGCAGAGAGCTGGGCATATATTATTGGCAGCAGTAATGGCCACTGCACTGCGATGGATCTGCAATAGATTGGCAAAGCCCTTTGTACCCAGTCTCCTTGCCTTTGAATGAGGAGTAATAGTGCTATAGCTGTCATCACTTTTCAGGCTCAGCTTTGACACCATAGAAACCATAGTATTGGGAAGAGTCTGGGAATGACAGAATCAGTTAAGGCCAAAGCTAGGTCACTGGATCTTTAGGCAGGTCTAGTATCCAAGAAAAGAAGCCATTGTCAGAATATAGGCAGATAAACGAAGCCTGGACTTGGCTTTATCCCACTAGGATGGAGAGTGGAATACACAGAAGATTTCTACCTGGAAATACTTTTAATACTTTTATTTTCTCTTGCAAAACCATACTCAATATACACAGTTACTTTTCTCTATATTAACAAAATGTAGGTCTGGGGTCTTTTTAAAGAAAGATTTCAAATAGTTATTGCTATTCACAGAGATTAAATTAATATTTCCAGAGTGGGGGAAATAGATATTTTTGAAACATCCATATTTATATGCAAATGAGAAATGCTAAAATGTTGCTATGAAAGTTGCCCGTAAAGTTTTTTTCTTCATAAGTTATACATTTCTTATCCCAGAACACCTTTTGTCGATAAAAACCATAGCGCATCACTTAACCTAACCAGATGTGTCACAGCCAAATTGATTGCTAGCATACTGGTGCTGTAATGGTGCTATCACGTCAAATCTGTTTTTCCTTTGTGTTCAGTCGATTCTATAACGCTAATTGCAAGTGATTTTTGGCAATTGTCAAGTATATTTGATTTGGATAGATCATTCTTTTCATTGTGTTAAACCAAGTCCTTTCACCCCTTAATCTCACATTCTTCCTGATAATTGCTTTAAAATCGAATTCTCAGGGTATTCCTTAGTATACATTCTAATATATACCCACACCATCAGCATAGATTATACTATATTGATTTAAACACATTGGTCTGTTCCTTTGCCAGTTCTTCCATCAGATTTATAAGTGCTTTGAACGTTTTTTTCCAATGAGATGCTGGGGAAAATGCCACTGGGAGCGAAGTCATTCCCCAGTACACCATGGACGCTCCAATCACGTTGTTAAATGTATTTCCAGTTGCAGAGCCTCAGAGACTCTGGCTAGTTTTAACAGAAAAGTAATTTACTGCAAGGGTATTGACCGACTCATAGAGATGATAGAAAAGTTGGAGAAAAAGGGTTGGAAAAGGGTAGGAATTGAGGTAGATTTGGGGGTCCATTTAGAGGAAATGAGTTGTCTTTGCAGGACCCCATTGCTGGAATGAATGAAATTCAAACATTATTTTTTTCCTTCTATCAAGACTCAAGGTTCTGGGAGAGTTCATCTGAATATCCAACTTCAGGTCAGTTCTCAGGCTTTGGGGAAAGCAAGGCATGGTGATTCACAGCTCCACCAGGATTGGACCCAGTGAGGGAAAAACGAGGCCCCCCCAAAGAAATCTGATGTACTGTTACTTTTGAAAAAGGCGCAGGGAACAAAACAATAAATGCCTATCACGGGCAGTGAAAGGCTTGAGGATAAATGATTGAATTTGACTGTACAATCGAAGTCACAGGTCTCCCCGCCTTCCTTCGGTTCTGTAGCCTGCACACGGGGGACATTAGTGGGCGCTGGCCCAGACCTGGCATTCAGCCAGATTTGATTTTCTAATTAGTGAAGATTTCTATTGGTCAGGGATTTGACTTTGCTGCCGCACTTCTGATAAATGTATATTAGTGACAGTAATATCTAGAAAGCTAAAATGTCCTTTGGTTATAAATGGAGACTTTTCATTAATATTTAGAGATTAAACTCATTTTTTATGAGCAAATGAAAACAAACAATAGCTTGGCCTTTACTGTGCCAAATTAATAGCAATTTATCAACATTTAGGCAAACGCGGGGCTGGTTCTAAATGCTAAAATTTGTTGATTAACATTGTTTTCTTTTGTTAATTGACTTTTTAGACGACAGTCCATTTAAATGACTGTTTTGTAGGCATGTGTGTGGCTCCAGCAGGGTCTCCATTGTTTCCTGGCAACCACAGCTGTGTTGGCCCTGAGACCAATGAATGAGTCGGGAGAACTGTCTCCAGCAAAGGCCCTGGTGGGTGACTCGGGGGAGGTGGGTCCGTGTCTGACAAACTTCAGATCCATGGCTGATGGTCACGAGCTTCTGGATCAGCGTGTGGGGGTGGCTCCCCCCTGTACACATGACACGGGAGCATTGTGGGATTTTTGGCCAATCATGCTTTCCCAAATATATTTTTAATCTGCTGTGTGTGTGTGTGTGTGTGTGTGTGTGTGTGTGTGATCAGATAAGTTGATGTCCCTTTGCCAGGAAAAATCCTGTGCAGGAAACAGGGCCAGCTTCACGGGCCTATGACCTGTGCAGTCACACAGGGCCCCGTGCCCAGGAGGGTCCCACACCTTGTTTAATTCTCTTCTGCCAGCATCTTGAAATTCTTAGTAGTTTTTTAACAAGAGGCCTTGCATTCTCATTTCTCACTGGGCCCCACACATCCTGTAGTCAATCCTGTCAGAAAAAAGGTCAGCAAAAATAGCTGTGCTCTTCCCCATGTTGCGTTTTACAGTTTGAACTTTTCGGCTGAAGTCTTGCCTTGGGCTTCCTCGTGTTCAGAGGGCTCCTCCTGCTGCCCCCGCTCAGGTGGGTCTGGAGTTTTGCTGGGTTCCTGGGATCCTTGGCTCATGTGTGTAAATAATCCCTTGCCTTTTATCTCAACGAAGATATGGTTTCATTGTTGTGTGATTTTTTTTTTCTGGGAGTGGGGGTTGTTTATGGTACAAGGAAGTTATAGGGAAAAAGAAAGATTAAAAGCAAAACAAAGTAC
Source organism: Myotis yumanensis (assembly GCF_028538775.1). Taxonomy (NCBI): domain Eukaryota; kingdom Metazoa; phylum Chordata; class Mammalia; order Chiroptera; family Vespertilionidae; genus Myotis; species Myotis yumanensis. Next base: position 79,810,889 of record NW_027223759.1, read on the forward strand.
AAGGAAGCAAAGTAGCCGGAAACGATCCAAACCCTGAAGCATCGTCTATGCAGGTTGTTACAGCCCAGCATGACTCCCCGCTGCACAGTGCTTCCAGGGCACTGAGCCCTATTCCTCCTCATCTCAGGCAGTTAGAGGAACTCGCAGATCTCAGCTGCAGGGGCAATGATGTCAGGAGCAGTGTGGTTCAGGCCCCAGGTCTTGTGGCAAACAGACCTGCCACTAATCCGGGTTCTTCCAACCCGGCCAAGTTAAGTAACCTGCCTACGTCTATTTTCTTATCTGGTAAATGGGCATCTATGCAGCCATGTGAGAGAATGCTCGCAGTGTGTTAAACACAGTGCCAGGCACATGGTAGGCTCCGAGTGAGTGGTAGCTTGGTTGTTATTTTCATTAGGATGGCCCTTCCTTCATCCCCCCAACCCCTAACACACACACACACACACATCCCAGTCCTAGGATTGGACCCTTAGACTCTGCTCCCTGGGCAATCCCTGTGGCTCAAGGACACAGAGAGCGGCTGCTTTTGCTGTCATTTCCTTGCTCTCCTCTTGGCCTTCTTAGACCTGAGTGCTCCAGCCTTTGCCACCCAGGATCTGGGGAGTTTGGTGTAACGTCCTCTGGTGTCCCACTCAGGCTCTGGCACACCCATGTGAGGGCGCTGAGGAGAGTTTGAGTAAGTACATTCTGTAAATGTGCAAGCAGCTGCAGAGGTGCTAGCAAGGGGTAGTGAATCAGGCCAGCTTGGGCTGTGGGACCTGATGCTAATCCTAGGCCTGAAGGGGTGTGAGCAAGGGGAGAGAGCAGTGACCAGGACGACTGCCCTACAGGTGATATGGCCCAAAGCCTAGGGTCCTAGGTTACATACCTGAAACTTGCCCTCCTGCCTTCCAGTCCCTGGCAATGCCTTCAACAGGAAGCTGGAAGGCAAGAGAGGACACTGAGCCAGTCCATCAGAAGTCAGCCTCCAGGGCAATGAATGACCGGACAGCAAAGGATGGAGCTAGATCTGCAGAGGCAATGACAAAACCCACACGTGGGCACAGCTCTCCTCTCCCTTCCCACCCCTTTCTCTAACCCAATCTCTCTCTCTCTCTCTCTCTCTCTCTCTCTCACACACACACACATATTTGACATATAACATTGCATAAGTTAAAGGTATAACCAAGTTGATTTGCTACCTTTATATGTTGTAATATGGTTACCATTGTAGTAAATATAGTTAGCATTTTTATTACATCACATAATTATTTTTTTGTGGTGGGAATAATTAAGACCTAGTTCCTTAACAAGTTTAATGATTATAACACAACATTTTTGTCTATATTCATTATACTGTGCTTTAGATCTTCAGGATATACATTTAAAAATATGACAGGAGAAAAATGAAATAGACTTTTAATTTAAATTGCATTTAACTCTGTATTTTTTATTTATGCCAGATTTTGACTGTAGGTTAGGTGTTAATTTTTTATTTAGATGCTGTGTGTGTGTGTGTGTGTGTGTAACTGATTTCAGGTTACTGGTGTTAAAAAAATAGGAGAATACTAAACCATCATCTCAACTTCTCATGAGGTGAAGTTTTTCTACATGCACTTCTCAATTGAGTTAATCCTAACTGCTTTTTGTTGTTTTATTCTCAGAAACTTTAAATCTCAAAAAGACACTGAAGCCACACTTCCCCAGGTGCAGGTTGTAGTCCCCGTGGAATCCCTGATACCCATCAGACCCTTCCTGTTGGCCTCCTGGTGGTCTCTGGGCCTGCCTGCATGATGGCATGCCCCAAGCCTCCCTCACAGGCTCCCGGGGTCCCAGCCATGCAAGGCCACAATCTGCCTCTGAGCCGTGTCCAGAGGTTCCCTGAGGATGAAGCTTATCAGCAGGTCAATGGTTAAGCTGATTCTTTCTTTGATGAACCTCCACTTCCGGGCTGTGCTGCCAGGCTGGTGTCTGGGACCGCTCTCTGAGAGGGACTGGTTGTCAGTGCTCTCTTGTTAGTTAACAGGTACTTGCCCTTCCTCTTAGTTTCAATGTCACTTTCTCAGAAGAGTCCTTTTTAATCCCAAAACCAGGTGAGGGCCTTTGTAGATGTTACCACAGCGCCCCAGTATTTCCCTGTATTTTTCGTACTCAGAGTTATACTTTTCATGTTTGTCTTTTTTACCGTTCATTGAACTCATCATTGTGCATGCTTGACTGTTTTATGTCTTCTGGACTCTATTTGAATCCTATCTGCTTCTTCCGCTGGCTACAAGCAGAATCTGTTTTTGCCTCTATCAAGGTTACTTCTCTGGCCAGACCTCCTCCCTCAGTTTCTGTTTCTTGTTTGAGGGTCCCTGCTTCTTCCGCTCACATACAGAACAGAACAGTGAAGCTGGACAAACACACCGAGGCCAACAATTCTCAGAAATTTCCTGGCCAAGGTTATGGTACTCCTTCCCTCCCCCCGCCCCCCCCCCCCCCCCCCCATAGTTGCTCTGAGCTTGGATGTATAGTCCTCAGGTCTTATCAGATCTCATGTTAGGTGGGGGACAGGGAGGCCTAGTAGTTCAGAACTATCTTAACAATGGTAGGTGATTTCTTCCAGAGTTAAACAGAGGTGTTCATTTTTTTGTACTTGCTGAGGTAGGGAAGAAAAGTGGTTTCTCCCATGTCAGGGGCACTGGCAAAGATGATGATCTCTCTCTCTCTCTCTCTCTCTCTCTCTCTCTCTCTCTGTCCATTGCTTGACTAATTCTAGCACCTGCCCTGAGCTTGCATGCTCAGGACTCTCTGACTCTCAGTTCCTCAGTATGGCATTTATTAGAGCAGCCTCTTGTCTAATAAACAGGTATTTTTGATTGAGATTATTTGTGATAGACTTTTTATGGACTTTTCAGACCGTCTCTGCAGGGCTGCAGAGAGCTGAACGTTAACTTCTAAAGAATGATAGGAAGCTACATTTTTGAGGAGTGCTGATCTGAAAGGATGCCTGGCTGTGGCTCCATTGCTCCACTCAGCACACGGTGTCATCACTCACGTACATGTTTGCATGCTGTAAAGACTATGAGCTCCTGGAAGGCAGGGGCCATACATTCCTCCTTGTGTATCTAGTGTTTAGTGTGGTTCCTTGTACACAGATGGTGTTCAGTAGATACATGCTGATTTGACCTGAATCGAATTCCCCAAAGTCAGATACACTCATGGATGAAATGCCATTAAGAACAAAGTGCCCTCTAATTGTGTAAAAAAATTAAATTTTCTAGAGAGGTTAAATCATCATTCCTGTGTTGGGTGTAGAAGAAAATAAAGGAGCAGATAAATCAAACCTTTTCTCTTTTTATTATTATTTTTTAATTAAAAATTGTGTTGAAATTATTGCAGTAGTTCCCCTGCCTCCTTTGCCCACCTCCACCCTCCCCTGACTACCTCTTCCTTGTCCTTCACTAATTATTGTCCCTGACCATGGGGTATGCATATATGTTCTTTAACTATTTCCTTCACTTTCTTTATCCGCAAATGCCTCTGAAAGTGAAATAAGTTAAGAGAAGAGTCACACACTGGAAAGCTCAGTTTTCTTCAGAGGCAAGATGAGTAAGATCTTCCTTTGTGGTCTCAACCTTCCACTTCTTGGTATGATCTCCCTACTCAAGGCAGTGTTGGATGAATGGTCCAACATGGTTAGTTCTGATGGAGGCACATGTTTCTTCTGCCTGGAATGCTCTACCACTTCCTCTCTGCCAACACGTGTCTGGGGTCAAGACCCAGCTCAAAATATCAGCACTCCCAGGAAACTTTGATTCATCTCACCTTGTTCCATTCATCATTTCTTTCCCTCTGGCCACTGTATTTAAATTCTGTTTTTAGTCATGATCATTAAACACAGGTTACATGTATAAACACATCCTTGTATTTAGTCTGTCTCTTCTTTGAAAAATTAGTTGCCTTTTTAATGTGTAAATATTTAATTGATTCCAGTAGTGATGCTGGATATTGTGTCTGTTCCCAAGTTGCTAAAACCCCTCTACTTCCTAGCCTTTATCTCTTCCAGGAAGTTTCTTCACCCACCTATTTATCAATCCATCCATCCATCCATCCATCTATCCATCCATCCATCCATCTATCCATCCATCCACCCATCCATCCATCTATCCATCCATTATCCAAATATATATATATCAGGAAGCTACTTTGTGCTTGTTACACTTATCTATAAATAAAATGGGCAAATCTCTCCCATCCAGAATCTTTGGAAGAGTTTATTTAAGTTGAGCTCTAACATTGATTTCCTGATCTCTTTTATGACCCATGGAAGTTTTAAGTCCCTACTGCAGCCCCCTCCCCCTTTATGTTTATACAAGCAGTTTTGGAAAGCGCCTCCTTTCTGTAGGAAGCCTCCTGCATTTGTGCCCCTCTGCTGCTCCCCTCTCCTCTGTGAGTTGAGTTTGCCTAGGAATTGATGAAGAAACTTCCTGAAATAGGTGTGTTGGGTGGGAGGGGACATGTCTCTGATAAAGAACAGGAGAAACTTTTTTCCAATATTATCAGATGGAGCTTAATATTGTTTATCTAGGGCCTCTGTTCTCAAATGTTCCAATAGTAGTTTTTATTTACGTAGGGTATATGAAATTAACTGTTAGGAACTAAAATAAAAAATTAACATTTATTAGCTCATTAAAATAACAAGCCCATTACATGTGACATAAAAACCAATCCTATATAGTAAAAGCCTAGGTGGTGTCATGCCCTAGCGTGATGCCCTCGCATGACGTTGTCACAAGATGGCCGCCACAAGATGGCTCTGTGCACAGGTAAAGCCTGGGGCTCCCATGGCTCTGTGTGGTGCGGAGGAGGCCAGTCCCGGCAGAGGAGGCAGTTCCTGGCAGAAGAGGTGGGTCACAGCAGGGGAGGGCAGTTGGAGGGGATCAGGCTGGCAGGGGAGGGCAGTTGGGGGAGATTGGGCTGGCAGGCAAAAGCGGTTAGGGGCAATCAGGCAGGCAGGCAGATGAGTGGTTAAGAGCCAGCAGTCCCAGATTGTGAGAGGGATGTCCGACTGCTGGTTAGGACCGATCCCACTGGGCCTAAACCGGCAGTCGAACATCCCCTCAGGGGTCCCAGATTGGAGAGGATGCAGGCCAGGTTGAGGGACACTCCCCCACCCCCATGTACGAATTTTGTGCACCAGGCCTCTAGTTTTAAATAAAATAACTGTATTTTCTAAAACAAATGTGGTGAGAGGAATGGCATTATTTTACTTTTGAGAAAATCTTTACTACCTGGCTTTATAGAAGGTATCTGCATTCTCATAGCTATTTCTACATTCAGTTTTTTAAGTATGCTGATTTAATTGTATTACATGCAGAAAATCTGGCCTCACATAGATATGTAGCTGTGAAAAAGAAGTATTTTAATAACTATTTCCAGATAATTGTGGATATTCTTCTTTGATATTACACCAAATTTTAATCAATGGTAATTTCTCAAAGATTAGTTTTAATGTGGTGTCTGAAACTATGTCAGTCTATAAATTTTGGGAAGTTGTCAAGCTCCTGGTGATAAATACAAGTGTTCCAAAATTTTCATTTTCATTTTCAATCTCAAATATAATCATCGGCAACAAATATACTAGCTATTTTTCTGGAAGTGCTGAGCTAACTTGACACTGTTTAAAAAATATGTTTTTATTGATTTCAGAGAGAGGAAGGGAGAGGGAGAGAGAGAAACATCAGTGATGAGAATCATCCATGAGCTACCTCCTGCATGCCCCCTACTGGGAAATTGAACCTGCAACCCGGGCACGGGCCCTGACCGGCAATTCAACCATGATGTCCTGGTTCATGGCTAGGCGCTCAACCACTGAGCAACGCCAGCCAGGCTCACCTGATACAGTTTTGAGAGAATATCTGCTGGATACCCTTCTGAGTAACCATGGTTTGCCAGTTGTTCTTTTAAGAAACAGTATTATTCCATGAAAAAGTGACTCATTTACTGGCAACTTGAATAATCACACATTTTCTCCCCCTGTGAACAACTCTAATACTTTGGTGTATGCAAAGGGGCTTTTTGCATACTTCCTGTTTTGTTACACAGAATATTGAAAAGATGTGCCCTCAAAGTTGTGACCTAGTAAAATAAATAATGCTACTGCTTCATCATGGACATTCGTAAGCGAAGCTGGTAGTTTTTGTACCCTGTGTGAGTGGTGGTGAAAGATATGAAAGCTACTAAAGCAGTGTTTTTGCCTTGGTTTGGGCTAAGGCGTTGAAGGTTTTATCTACCGTTGCTTTGGGACAACCAGTACAAATGTCAACACAGCAAAAAGTTAAATGAGGTCTTAATGTGATTGTAAAACAGTTTGACCTTGAGGACCCCTTCAAAGTGTCTCACTGGTTTCTTAGGATTTGTGGACTGTAGTTGTTCTAGGAAAACAATTTCACCAGTGTTAATGGGGTAGAAAAAATTTTATTGGATCTAGAAAACGAACCACTCTTTGTAACAAATCTTCTTGGTAAAAAAAAAACAACACACTGAATTTCAGCACCTGACTTATTTAGAAACTTTGACAACTCACTCCATTTATAAGTTGGAGATGGCCTATATGTCAATACTTTGCATAGTGCACCTGTCTCTTAATTTACATAATGCTTAGTTTATTGAAAGAAAGCAGGTAATTAAAAAACACTTAAAAACTAATTTTCTCATAAGAATTTAAGGAAAGGAGACACATTTCAGTGAGTTAGACAAAAATCAAGTCATGTCCTTTTGCTATATAATGCACTCATATTCTCATTAAACATTTCTAGACAAAGTGAATATGGTAAAAGTATTTATTTACAAAATAAACAATAGTTAAAATCACTGAAAATGTTCCATAAAGCCGCTAAGGACATTAACTTAACAAGCATTGTTAATTCTATTCTTCATTATAGGAATTCTTATAAACCAAGCTTATCTTATCCTCAATGATGGTCTAGCATTGGCATATTTTCCATTTTGGCTGTGTTATCTGATTGTGTTCTTCCACATCCCCTCCATACATAATGAACATCTGCTGGATATATGTCACCTTTTATTTAGAGACTAGGGGCCTAGTGCATGAATTCATGCACCTTGAAAGGAACTGGTGGGCACAAAGGCGGGTCTCGGCCCATCCTCTATGCCCCCGCCTGGCCCCTCCCACTGTGGCCCCTGGTCCCCTGACTGCCAGCAACCCTGCTCCCACTGCTGCCTCTCCCATGCGCTCACAGCGCCAGCCCCACTCTCACCCACTGATGGTGCAGAGCAATTGGGGCAGGCGCCAGCAGTGGGTGCGAGTGGGGCTGTCTCCTGCAGCAGGTGTGAGAGGCAGCCGCTGGCTCTGATTGCCCCTCAGGAGCAGGGTAAGGTAGAGAAGCCCCAAGGGGCGATTGGGGCCAGCAGCCACCTGTCACTCCCGCTGATGGTGCTGAGTGATCGGGGCTGGTGCTGGGCACCAGGCGCCAGCAGTGGGTGTGAGTGGGGCCAGCGTGGGCACCAGCTGTGAGCGCTGGGTGGGACCGCGGCACATGGAAGCAATGAATTTTCAGTAACAACCAGAGGCTTGCCCTGATGACAGTGACTGGCACCCCCCTTGGTCTGGCACCCCCCGCTCACCTGCTCTACCATCCCGCTATGGCCCACACCTGCCATGTTCTGCGCTCTGCCACCTGCTGCTGACACCTGCCATGTTCTGTGCGTACCCACTGGTGTCCAGAGCACGTCATAGCAACTGGTTGTTTTTTCGGTTGTTCCGCCATTCAGTCTATTTGCATATTAGGGTTTTATATCTATACTAATCATAGAGGAATATGCAAATTGTCCAGGATGCCATCACAGTAACAGTAACAACCAAACAGCGGGCTGTGTGGGGTGACAAGGCCGGCAGGGGGGTTAGTAAGGGATGAACAAATGACTGAACAGCAGGCTGTGTGGGGCAACCAGGCCGGCAAGGGGGGCAGTTGGGAGTGACCAGGCTGGCGGAGGGGAGCCTTTGGTGGCTACGAGGTCAGCAGGGGTACAGTTGGGGGAGACTAGGCCAGCAGGGGGGGTAGTGAGGGGCAACCAGCTGGCAGAGGGAGCAGTTGGGGGTGACCAGGCTGGCAGGGGGGGAACAGTTGGGGGCTACCAGGCCAGCAGGGGGGGCAGCTAGAGTGACCAGGCTGGCAGAGGGAGGCAGTTGGGGGCGACGAGGCTGGCAGTGGGGGCAGTTGGACATCCCCCGGGGGGTCCTGGATTAGAGAGGGTGCAGGCTGGGCTGAGGAGACCCCCTCCCCCCATGCACGAATTTCATGCACCGGGGCCTCTAGTATATAGATAATGCCCATGCAAGGAGAGTTTGAAGTGTAATTGGCAGCTGGACTAACATTGTACCTGAGCCAACCAATGAATCTCAGATTCTCAGATGATACTTGTTCAGGTGCAAAGCAAAGGCAACAGAAAATGCAAAAACTTTTATTGTATACTTTACTTCAGTTTCTTTTTATTTTTATTAGAGATAAGGAAAATGTTTGCTCTAATTTCATAAAAATAAATCTCTATAATTGTGTATTCTTTATAGAAGTTGGAAAAAATAGTGCTAAATAGATATTTTATCACTATTCATGAGAAAACATAATATTTCAGACACTGATATGTTTTATGCCAAATTGCTATTATTTTATATAGCTTTTGCCATTCTTTTTTATAATTTCATCTATATAAATGGAACATCCCTTTTCTAGTAATTGATGATTTAAAAAAACACAATTGAATCCATAATAATCCAGTTTGATATTTTTAAGACTGAGTATATTAGAAATATATTTTGCAATAACATAATCAAATACTTATACATTAACCAGTAAGTAGAGTGGCCCATGTAGAGGTGGGGGAGGGGAAAGGGAGAGGACAAGTGCATTAACTAAGCAAGTAAGAAGCCTTGTGTAGACCATCAATAATATGCCATGAATGGAGGAACATGGTCAGTTCAACCATCTGCATCTGAAATCCAATCACATTTAATATGATAAGTAATTAGATATGGTAATTATGAAGATATAGGACTTCAGCCATCTGAAACTAGTCCTATATTGTACTGACTGGCTTTTTTGGTAGTTTTTCAGCAGAAACTACTGAAATTCCTATTGCTTCTCTCTTTTTTTCCCATCCACATTGCTTTGTAAAAAAGTTTTATCTTGTAAATTTTCAAATATTTGCAAAAGAAAAGTATAATAAACCCCTATAAGCCCATTATCACAGAGATTCAATAATAGTCAGCATTTTGTCAAACTTGTTTTATTTTTTATTTTTCTCTTCCCAAATCTCAATGAGATTCCGATCTTAGCATTTCATCCCTAAATCCTTCAGTATGCATCTCTAAAATATTTACCTTTTTCAGTGTGCATGTATTGAATGTAAACAGTGAGTGCCTTTTACTGATTCCTCCTTGTGACACTAGCTGATGTTTCCCAGGCATGCTTTTACTTAAAAGCAAAATATACACCCACGCTTGAAAAACAAATACGTTCAATGTCATCTCAGAGTATCTGAGCACAGCAGCACACATGGTTCTAGTTGCATGGATGGGACTTGGTGTTGGCCTGCATCAGACCCTAAGGAGAAACATTTGGCACTGAATTGTCCAACAGCACTCTGAGTACAAGTCTGTCCACTCCTCTTTTCTTTCTTTAAAATATATTTTTCAATTTTTATTTATTTTCAACAAACAAAAATTGTATATATTTAAAGTGTATAGTGTGGATGTTTTGATATGTGCATACACTGTGAAATGATTACCACAACTAAACAAATTAACATATTCATCACATTCCATAGTTACCTTTGTGTGTGTGTGTGTGGCAAGAACACTTAAGATGTATTCTTTGCAAATTTCAGGTGTACAATATATAATACGTTCTCATTAACTGTTGTCACCATGCTTTACATGTATCCAGAACTTATTCGTTTTATAACTGAAAGTTTATACTCTTTAATCAATATCTTCTCTTTTCTCACATCCCCTAGCCTCTGGTAACCACTATTTTACTTTTTGTTACTATAAGCTAACTCTTTAAAGATTTCACATACAAGTGAGTTCATGCAATATTTGTCTTTCTGTGGCTGGCTTATTTCACTTAACAAAGTATTGTCCAGGTTCACCTATATTGTCACAAATGGCAGGACTTCCTTCTTTTTAAAGGCTGAATAGTATTCTATTGTATATCTCTCTATCTCTATCTCTATCTCTATCTCTATCTCTATCTCTATCTCTATCTAACTATCTCTATCAACTGTATCCATAATCTTCTTTATCCAGTCATCTATTGACAGACACTTAGGTTGTTCCCACATTTTGGCAATTGTGAATAATGCTGCAATGAACATGGGAGTGCAGATGTCTCTTTGAGATAGTGATTTTATTTATTTTTTTTATATATATCCTGAAGAAGGATTGCTGGTTCATATGGTAGTTCTATATTTTCACTGTTTTCTGTAATGGCTGTACCAACTTCTGTTTTTACCAGGAGCACACAAGGATTCCCTTTCCTTCATAGCCTAATCAACACTGACCTTTTCACTTTTTGATAATAGTCATCCTAATAGCTATTAGGTGATATTATTGTGGTTCTTATTTGCACTTTCCTAATGATTAATGATGTTGAGCATCTTTTCATATACCTGTGAGCACTTGCACATCTGCTTTGGTAAAATATCTATTCAAGTCCTTGTTTAATTATTAATTAATGAATAGTATTTTTTTAAATACTAACCCCTTATCAGATATGTGGTTTGCAAACATTTTCTTCCATTCCATAGGTTGCCTTTTCATTTTGTTGATAATTTATTTTTCTTTTCTTTTTCTTTTTTTGTGCAGGAACTTTTAGTTTGATCTAGTTCCACTTGTTTATTTTTACTTTTCTTGTCTTGCTTTTGGTGTCATATTCAAAAAATTATTGCCAAGACCAATCAATGTCAGATGTTTGTATATGGGGTAAGGTAAGGGTCCAATTTTATCCTTTGCATGTGGATATCCAATTTTTCCAACATCATTTATTGAAGAAACTATTATTTCTCCATTTTATATGGCATCTTTGTTGAAAATTAGTTAACCTATATTTTTGTGTTTATTCTGGGATCTCTATTCTGTTGAATTGTTCTATATGTCTGTTTTTATGTCAATACCATATTTATTTGATTACTATAGCTTTGTAATATAGTTTGAAATCTGGAAGTATGATGTCTCCAACTTTGTTCTTCTTGTTCAACATTGTTTTAGTTTTTCAGGATCTTCTGTAGTCCCATACAAATTTTGGATTTAAAAAAAAAATCTCTGAAAAATGCAATGGCATTGACTGCCAGAAGCCAATTCCAGCATGTCAGCAGGGTTGAATCATCTGGAAATGGCTGAGGGCATTTCCCCAAACCTGAAAAGGATGCATAAAATGATTGCTGCTGCCAGGCAGCCAAGGGCATCTCAATCTACATGTTATTGCCTCCTGCTGGCCAAACACCTGAACAGCCAAAGGCAAATTCCCCCAATCTGACAATGGATTCTGTGAAGGAAACCTGGCCCTTTGATGTGTATATCTACATTGCCTTAGGACAAATTGTGTTAATAAAAAGCAAGGGGTCCTGAGACAAGGAGATCTTAGTTCCTTTAGCTAAGTCTTCTCTGACTCCCCAAATGCCTTTCAAAATTATGTTTTGTCTCTGGACTCTTTATTAATCTATTCACAGCGCCTTCTCCAGATTCCTGAACCCTTCTAGATGCTGGATCTAGATAACCGGCATTAATTAACTCTAGATTGCTTTGTGTGGAATGGACATTTTAACTATATTAATTCTCCCAGTCCATGAACATGAACATGAACATGGAATACCTTTCCGTCTATTGCAGTGATGGTGAACCTTTTGAGCTCGGCGTGTCAGCATTTTGAAAAACCCTAACTTAACTCTGGTGCCATGTCACATTTAGAAATTTTTTGATATTTGCAAACATAGTAAAACAAAGACTTATATTTTTGATATTTATTTTATATATTTAAATGCCACTTAACAAAGAAAAATCAACCAAAAAAATGAGTTTGCGTGTCACCTCTGACATGAGTGTCATAGGTTCGCCATCACTGCCATAGGACTAGGGACTCTCACAGTATCATCTACATGCTCCGAAACCAACACACTATACAGATGGTCTTCTTGAATCCAGTCTAGAATTGCCTCTGTCTGAGCCTTCTTGGCCTTCCTTGTCACTACTCCCTGTCTTGGGATGCTGCAGTTGACATTTTTGCTATTTTCTTCTAAATGCTGTGTGCTGTATATTTTCTTCTAAATGCTGTGTGCTCTATCCTGGAATTGATTCCTCTTTCTATGGTGAACGTCTTTGAATAGCAGTGACATAGGGTGGTGGTAGCCTGATTGGGTCACACAATATTTTGCTACCCTAATTCCTGAATGCTAGCTGCCTTCTGTTCTTCCTTTGCTTTAGGTGTTTTATTTGCAAAGCAAAGTTGAATTTCTTTACATTAAAATGGATATGAGAACACATATGCACAAAAACAAATAAAATGATCCATTGCATTTCCGGAACACATAACTTAATTAAAATACACTGAGAGGCGGATGTATTTCTTTGCAGTAACTACACATCTGGGTAGTGAACTCTTCGAGATTGATTGGAGCTGTCTCCTGTTTCTTTTAAATCCCCCCAGGGCAGTTCATAGTTGAACCTTAATAAACCTTGGTGACAGACTGCCTCTGGTGGTGAGCCTGTCACTTCTGAAAGCCAAAGTAACTCTTTGGCAACTCAGATACGATTTTGTTACTTTCAACAAAGAACTCACTACGGAGTCTGGAAGACTCATGGCTTAATCTCGGTGAGAGGGGTTGCTAAGCAACCCAGAAGCTGGGTGTTCAGACCTCTGCACACCTTTTCTCCATGCGCTCCCTGTAGCCTGCACAGCTTCTTCTCTCATCTCCCACATTCACAGCTCAGGATCCCTTGCTGCTTCCGAAAGCCAGACTGAAATCTTCACTTCCCCAGTGGACAGACCCGCCTTTGCAGCATGTCCTTGAAGTTAATCTATGTCATCTATTGCCAATTCCTGGTTTCTATTTTCCTAATCTTTCCAATGGAGATGGAGTGTATAATCTGTTTTTTTTTCCTCAGGTTTCTCCAAAGTAGGGGTACATTAGGATCAGGAGGACAGAACCACCAACATTTCTCTGCCTTTGTCTTCACTAGAATTGCTGCAAATTGCACCTGCTCAGAGCCTCCAGCTGGTCCAGGAAGTCCCCAGAGGGCATCGGCTATGTGCTGTGGCCTTTTTTCTCCTCCATTTTCTCCTTTCTTGCTCTAGATGCTGGATTTGCAGGTCCCCTGAGGACCCTTTTATCCTTTGCAGAGTTAAAGTACTACATTTGGACATGGGAATGCTTTCTGCAATCTGTTTCTTAACAGATACGAACCTACTGAAATTGTACACTTCGGTCTCAGATCTGTGGAGCATTCAAATTGTGATTTTGTTCTGGAACGGTGCCACACTTACTGAAGTACAAGTTAATAACCACGCCATAGCATAAGAGGAACTCCATGTTTTACCTTTGTCTGCTGAAGCACATTAACCCCCAGCAGCATTTCTCATGCCCACCGCTCAGTTCTCTGTGTCCCACGCTGCCTGGAGCTGCTGTGTTCACTCGCTCCTGTTCCTAGACCCTCCTGCCTTTACCTTCTCTCATCCTTCGCCATTCTTTCCTATTTTGTATTTTGTAGTTCACTATCAGATTTGGCACTTCCTGTTGTTTTTTCTTCAGATCCAGCCAGACCCTGTCCATTCTCAAATCCTGCACAGCCAGGGGTAAGGTGATCTTTCTGAGAGCAAAGGGTTGGGCAGGGGAATTCTCTTGGGTGGGCTGGAGGGAGGAGACTTTGTGGCCATGCTAGCATGTGCAAGTGTTAGCCTGTGGCACAGAGGTGTGTTCGGTGGTGGAACAACAGGTAATCGAGGTTATAAGCAAGAGCCCTGGAGTCAAAACTTCTTTGTCAAGCCCTACCCCCTCCACAAGTGTTCATCGAGGCCCTGGTCAAGTTATTTAACATCTTTGTTTCAGTTTCCTTATCTGTAAAATGGGGTTTGGTGATGTTGAATGAGATAACTCATGTGAAGTGCTCAATAAATGTCAGCTGTTCTAGGATTGCTATCACCTTTTCTTCGTAGGGTGGTTTACACTGCAATTTCCAGATTCTGACAATTCTGGTCCAGTTTTGGAGAGGAGGAGGCACTGATGAGGGCTCAGAGGGCAACCGGAAGAGTACTGGCCCTGCTACACCCAACCCCTCCCCTTCCCCTTGACCTTGGCTGGGCTTTGTGTGTCCTGTGCTTCTTCCCCAGGGTGACTGCCTCCGAGATGCTTCTGCAGAGACAGGCCTGCGAGCCGGCACTTCAGACCCCGACGGGGCTGGGACAAGAGGAGACACAGCTTCCTCCATCAGTCTGAGACCTCTTGCTGCAAGTGGGGAAACAATGGCCAGGGAGTCCTGAGCCCGAGATTCCTGTTCTGATCCCGCTGATTAAGTCAGGCAAATCACTTTCCTTTGGGTCTCAGTTTCCCAGCCTATAAAATGAGGATACCGGGGCAACATTTTCAAAGTGTATCTTTACCACCATGATAACCCTTGCTGTTCGGGGAGCCATCCCCTAGCTTCCCTGTGGACTGTTGTTGAAGTCCTGCAGGTGGGCAGACCCCTGGCACTGGTCATTAGTCCCTGCGTAGACTCGCTCTTCCCTCCCACGTGCCCCTAATCCCCAGCACATCATCAGAAGAATTGCTCTATGCATGCATTTCTGATCTATGAATCATGGGCCCAGCCGTGATAACTGAAGACAACCCAGGAAGTTTTTATTAAGCGAGGAATAAAAAGTAATTTGGTGCAAAGCACTTTTTTTCATGCTCCGATATTTCTCACCCTCTGTCAGCTCCACTGGGCAAATAACATGCGCTGACTCCCGCCGGCAGCCCGCTGGCCTCACCGCCTGCGCTTTGTCCTGGCTACTGAAAGCCGGCCCCTGGCGGGCTCCTGATTGTGCCTCCAATTGTTACCGTGCCAGGGCTGAATAATGTACAAGAAGAATGTTCTTTCTCTTCCAAATGGTCACAAATGGCCTGCACAGTATAATAATGTCTGTGAGCTTTCCCATAATGGTCAGAAAGGTGGTTTGAATTTTGCAATCAATACTTTGATAGCTTGTGGCATTTTACTCCATTAGAACCTATTTTCCAGAAGACATCTTCATCTCTTTAAAATGAATTCTCCTCTTCTCCTTACCGGCCCAGAGTCCATCCATAACTTTCGCTGACAACTCCAGCCTACTTAGAATACGCCAAACTTGTACATATTACTCTTAATCTGTACAATTTTACACTGCAATTTATCCTTCCATTTGTAAGCCACTTTTCCCATAAGCTAGACTGCCAGTTCTCTGAGTAGGAATCATATCTTCTACCTCCCTGTACTGGTAGATGGTTGACAATCAATAAATATCTGCTAGGTTCCAGATAAATGTTTGCATCCATAGTTATGGGTGGATGGGTAGAAGACCAGGATGGTATATTCATCAATTTTTTTTGCTGTATAACCAACAATCTCAAAATCTCAGTAGCTTACAACAGTAAGCACTTATTCTTCTCTAGTAAGCCCACAGGTGGCCTACGGTTAGGCTGGTGTAGGCTGAACTTGGCTGGCCAGGCTGGGCTCCAGGCTTCTTGCTGGGTTTAGGTCTTTTTTTACATGTCTTCATTCTGGGGCCTCATTAGCTAATATTTCTGGGATGTTTTCTTTATCCATGAATATTCCATGACTCAAAGCAAGGTACATGGCTCAGCTGACCTCAGTGAGGCAGGGACGGTTCTCCACCCACGGTGGCCAGAGATACTGCCAAGTTCTTTATGATGACGTCAAGAGCTGGAAGCAGAAATGGAGCTACCACACATGGCTAGGTCATTGTCCTTGGAACTGGAAAAGACCCTGGAAGATTACCCACACTGGCCCCTTGCCTCCTGGTGTATCAACCTGAGCTCCGAGTGTGGCCCAAGGACTAGCACCATCAGCAGCATCTGGGAGTTTCTTAGAAAAGCAGGATCTCAGGCCCCACCCCAGACTTGCTGAATCAGAGTAGTCATTTTAGTAAAACCTTCAAGTGACTCATACACATTGAAGTGTGAAACTGTCTAAAGTATCATTTTCACAATATGTTCCATGAAAGACTAACAGGTGTTATATCAGGGAAACTGTTCCATAATTAAATAAATTTGGAGTATTTCCGGATTTCTCAACACTTGTAATCCACTAACAGAGACTGTGGAGCACTGAGATGGGAGGTCTTATTCATTTCCTAGAGCTTCCATAACAAAGTACCACAAACTGGGTGGCTTCAAACAACACAGATTTATCCTCTCACCATTTAGCAGGTCAGAATTTTGAAATCAAGGGGTTGGCTCCTTCCACAGGCTCTGCCCAGGCCTCTCCTAGCTTCTGGGGCTTGCTTGCAGTCTTTAGTGCTCCTTGGCTCACAGCCATTTCCCTCCAACCTTTTCTTTGTCCTGACATGGACTTCTTCCCTCTATGTGTCTCTGTCTTCTCTTCTTCTTATAAGAACACCAGTCTTTGGATTTAGGGCCCACCCTAATCCAGTATGATCACATTTTAACTTAAGTACTTACATATGCTAAGATCTTCTTTCCAAATAAGATCATATTTTGAGATTCTGGGTGGACATGACTTTTTTTTTGGGGGGGGGGGGAGGCACTATTCAACCCATTATAGAGGTGGAGTGATGGATATGAAATGAAGCATTTCCTTAACATCATTGGTCAAAGAGCCCTTCACAGAAGAGCTCATGGCATAGACTTTGATGAGAGTTCATGCCATTCTGGACATATCGTTGTTGATTTTCCCCTGAGTTTTTAAGAATGGAACTCTATAGGCTCATTCTGTAGCCCATTCCAAAGTGATCCCAAGTCTCATCTGTAGTTTTCATCAGGGGTGGAAAACTTGTAGCTAAGGCTAAACATGGCACTCAGATAAATTCTGTTTGGCTACCTCATGAGATTGCCTTGAGAAATAGCTCCATTTTGAGATGAAGATTTTTGATATGATATTGTATTTGAGATCACTGATATTTAAAAGAAGCTAATAAAACACTAGTTCCTATTTTTCCTTTGCATGAAAATCTAAATACTAGGATTTCACCATTAGCTCACCCATGAGAGTAATGATTTCTAATGTGAACCAAGTTGACAGAATTAGAGAAGGCCAAATCTCACTGCCTCGCCTCCATTTCTTGAAACAGAACAGATGGCTGGTTTCCAAATTAGGGGACTCATGTTCACAGAGCACAAATATTGTGGTATTGGGGAACCATTGGAAGTCTTCCTGAATTAGGAATTGTCTTGGGAATCTGAGGTTTAGTCATCACCAAACATAAGTGAATTTTTAAGAAAAAAATTTTATTGATATAGTTGTAGATTGATGTGCAGCTATAAGAAATAGTACAGAGAACGCCCTCTACCCTTCATTCAATTTCCTTTCAATGTAACATTTTGCAATACGCTTTAGTGTAATATCACAACTAAGGTATTGACTTTGATAAAATTCTCCAATCTTACTCACAGTTCCTCAGGGTTACTTGTACTCATTTGTGTGTGTGCACATACTTGTATGTGTGTGTGTATTTAGCTCTATAGAATTTTATCACAGGGGTAGTTTCTGTATATACCACCCAAGCCAACATATTGAACAGTCCCATCACCACAGGAGCCTCATATATACACTTTGAATTTAAATTCCAGCAATTTTTCCTGAGTCACCCATGCTCATGGAACCCTGGAAATTATTCTGCTTGGAATAAACAGCCTCCCCCATGAACTGGCTGGCTGGGAGTGCCAGTCAGCAGTTGTACAAGATTACAAAGTCAAAGTGGACAGCAGAGGAGGCAAACCCATGCCCTTGGCCACCTTCGCATCAGGTACTAACTGGCCAGAGATAAGGACTTGGTTTCAAATAACAAATTAATAGTTTTCCATAACTCCATTAATGCATGGCTGTGATCCCATGAAATTACATCTCTGACAAACCGGCTGCACTAAAATTTACTCTATGTAAAATGATTGTGCTAATTACTTTCTCTTTATGCTTTTATAATCGGCTGACTGGCAATAACATTTGCAGCGTAGACATGCACTAATGAGAAAAGTCATCCAATCTCATGCTGCAGGTCATTAGTAACTGGCTTCAGGGGTCGAAGGGTAATTCCCCCCTTTGGTGCAGTTGAAGAAGCTGATGCATCAAATGCCTTTTTTTTAAAAGCCTCAGGCACTAACCAAATCTGGATATTAATGAGGAGAAAATTCGTTAAGGCATGAGGTGTCTTATAAGTACCCTCCACCTTTCCCTTTTTAGAAACAGGTTTCAGAAATGTTATGCAATTGGCAGTTTCTCTTAGTTGTGCTCCCCCATTCCACTCTCCCAGTGCTAGCTTGCTCTATCAGATCCTGCCTACTTTATACTCACGATTCTCAACAGGAATGGCATTATCTAATATAGTACTTCACCATTTTTCTGGGGAATATTTTGGGACTTTACAATGAAAATGGACTAGGCCCAGGGATGTTGGACACCTGCAGTCAAGGAACAGAGAAGCACATCAATAAATTGCTCCCCAACCCAGGAGCCTTTTCTGTGCCCCGCGGGTCATTCATATAGATGACAAATCCTGGTACAGTGATCTGAACCTAGAACCTAACTTCATCATGCTTGTGAACATGAAGCATTTTTGCATGGTTTTAAATAGAAGCTGACTTTTCCAGAAACGTAACTGCTGTGTAAATGGATAAAAGGTTGCATTGTGTCTTATTTTGGAATTCGAGTTGTTCATTGTTTAGAGGAACTCTCATTACAATGGCAATGGTCCTTGAGGAGCTCAAGTTGCTAACTGAGCACATTTGCACTCGTCAGCTTTGAGCTGTGGCTCTCTCAGTGACTCTGGAGATGGTGCTGATGACATCACTACATCTGCTATTCTCCTTGTGCCTGAGCAGTGGCATTTTGAAATACATGTTCTTACTCAAAGTTACCTTAAATTTCTTTGTTCATAAAGGTGTAAGAAAGATATGTAGGTAAGTTATATTATCATTAAATTTTGTCTAAGAATGGTAAAATGTGTGTTTTTAAATTTTTTTCTTTATTGAATAAGGTATTACATATGTGTCCTTATCACCCCATTGCCCCCCACTCCCTCACTCATGCCCTCACCCCCTGGTGTCTAAGTCCATTGGTTAGGCTTATATGCATGCATACAAGTCCTCTGGTTGATCTCTCCCCTTTACTCCCACCCTCCCCTACCTTCCCTCTGAGGTTTGATGGTCTGATCAATGCTTCTCTGTCTCTGGATTTGTTTTTGTTCATCAGTTTATGTTGTTCATTATATTCCCTAAATGAGTGAGATCATGTGATATTTATCTTTCTTTGACTGGCTTATTTTGCTTAGCATAATGCTCTCCAATTCCATCCATGCTATTGCAAATAGTAAGAATTCCTCCCCCCCCCCCCCCCCCCCCCGCAGTGTAGTATTCCATTGTGTAGATGTACCATAGTTTTTTAATCCACTCATCTGCTGATGGGCACTTAGGCTGTTTCCAAATCTTAGCTATGGGTGCATATATCCTTTCTGATTGGTGTTTCTAGTTTCTTGGGATATATTCCTAGAAATGGGATTACTGGGTCCAATGGGAGTTCCATTTTTAGTTTTTTGAGGAAACTCCATACTGTTCTTCACAGTGGCTGCACCAGTCTGCATTCCCACCAGCAGTGCACGAGGGTTCCTTTTTCTCCTCATCCTCGCCAGCACTTGTTTGTTGATTTGTTGATGATAGCCATCTGACAGGTGTGAGGTGGTACCGCATTGTTGTTTTGATTTGCATCTCTCAGATGATTAGTGACAGTGAGCATGTTTTCATATGTCTCTTGGCCTTCCTTATGTCCTCTTTCAAAACTATCTATTTAGGTGTGTTGCCCATTTTTTGACTGGGTTGTTTATCTTCCTTTTGTTAAGTTGTATGAGTTCCCTGTGGATGTTGGAGATTAAACCCTTATCGGTGATAACATTGGCAAATATGTTCTCCCATGCAGTGGGCTTTCTTATTGTTTTGTTGATGGTTTCTTTTGCTGTGCAAAAGCTTTTTATTTTGATGTAGTCCCATTTGTTTATTTTCTCCTTAGTTTCCATTGCCCTAGGAGCTGTATCAGTGAAGATGTTGCTTTGGCATATGTCTGCTCTTTTGCTGCCTATGAATTCTTCTAATGTTTTTATGGTTTCCCGTCTTATGTTTAAGTCCTCTATCCATT
The DNA here is from genome assembly GCF_028538775.1 of Myotis yumanensis. NCBI lineage: Eukaryota > Metazoa > Chordata > Mammalia > Chiroptera > Vespertilionidae > Myotis > Myotis yumanensis. Next base: position 79,831,266 of record NW_027223759.1, read on the forward strand.
TTGAGTTTATTTTTGTGTATGGTGCAAGTTGGTGGTCTAGTTTCATTTTTTTGCATGTATCTGTCCAGTTTTCCCAACACCATTTATTGAAGAGACTGTCTTGACTCCATTGTATGTTCTTGCTTCCTTTGTCAAATATTAATTGAGCATAGTGGTTTGGGTTGATGTCTAGGTTCTCTATTCTATTCCATTGGTCAGGTAAAATGTGTTTTAAAAAATATTTAATATTAGCACCATGCTCTAACCAACTGAGCTAACTGGCCAACGGGCAAAATATTTAATATTAATGAAGATTCTGGGCTTTACAGAGTTAAGAACCACTGCTTTAGAAAGATTATGTAAATAATAATAATAATAATAATAATAATAATAATAGACCTTTACCAAGACCTTCTCACTTGGGTTATTTAATAGCTGCCTGACTAGTCCTTCAACTTCTAGTCTCATCTCCCTCCACCCCACCCCACCGAGCTTCCAAGTGCTCTTTCTGAAATGAAGATCAGGTCATGTCACCGCCCGCTTTCTGGAACTTCACCACCTTCAGGTGTTCTTTACTGGGATGCTCAGCAAGATAGAATTGAATTGTAATGTACTTAACTCCTTTTGTCATCTTATGTGTTGTATTTTACACGCAGAAAACATTTTTCTGAAAAGTTGTCCATTGATTTCATCAGACTTCCAAAGGTACAAACAATGATCAGCATCTATTCTAGATCAAGTTCGACCCTTTCGTGATCTTGCTCTGCCCACCTGCTCAACTTCATTTTTCAGCCTTCTTCTGCCCCATCCACACCGTCCCCCATACACACTTTCCCCTACTGCATGCACTAGAATATTAATCGTTAATTCTGAGGAGACCACACTCTCCAGCCTTACGCACACACGGTTGTAGGCTTTGGAATGCTCTCCTGGTTGCCATCACCTGACTCCTGTGTCATGCAGCTCCCTTCACCTGTCTGCACCTGGTGCAGATTGAGATCAGACTGTAACCATGGTGTTTCATAATCATCAATTTTTGAGCCAATTTCCCCCATAGACATTCAAATCCTTGAGGTCAGAGTTCATGTATTCTGACCCAAGTATCCTCTGTGCCTAGGAAAGTGCCTGCATGTAGTAGATGAATAATAAATGGTGGTTGAATGACTGTGTCCATACATTAATTCAGGACAAGATATGCTATGGCTCCTTGGACATCAGGTGAGGCTGCTAAGGGCAGGGAGTCGGGACTAAAGACTACAGGCTATGGGAAAGTAGAAGAAATGGCTTAGCTGTCTGGGAACAACAAAGTCATTTCCAAACCTTAGTGGATTTCTGTCCCCTGCTATTTTATTCCTTCCTCTCCACCCTTACCCCCTTGGTTGAAATATTCTCTATGTTCCAGGGCAAAGAAAGGGAGTAAACGGGGAGGCAATTTGAGGGATCCAGATAGATGACTAAGGCCATAGGCTCTCAGGACTTCTCTGTGTAAAGTCCCAAATACTTAACAATGTTTCTAAACTAATGGGACCCCTGGGGAAGGAGGCTTTTACTGGCCATTGAGGGAGGAGCTGGGCTTCCAATCTAGGTTGACATGGGATGAACCCAAGACAGTGTGCAGTAATACAGACACCAGAGGCCGAGAGAAATGGGGAGAAGTCCCCAGGAATTCACAGAAGCCATAGAGAAAGTTCTCAGCTTTTAGTAAGTCTTAGAATTGAGGTTTGAGTCTATCCTAACCAGACCTGAAAGGGGTAAGGAACCCTGCCTGACACCTGGGCTGTACAATAAAGACACACTGATAACCATGTTCTTCAAATGCATTGTCAGAAATAAAGAATTGAGACACTTTGGCTTTTGTCCTTATACTTTCCTCAAAGGTTTTCCCTGCTGTTCTCTAAAAGTAAACTATTTCCTCATTATTAGTCAGGGCAAGGCTAGGCTGCTCTCACAGAGAGACTCGGCAATACAGTAATCAGGTGGCTTAGAAAAGAGAGAAGTTGGTTTTTCTCTTATGGAACAGTCTGAGGTGGGTGTGGGCAGCTCTGCTCTAGAGATGCTTCTGAGAAGGAGTCCACAAGCTTCCCTTCATCTGGCTTCTCTGACATCTCCTAGTTCAGTCCTCCTCCAACTCCAACATGAAAATAGGTCATTTGTGGAGCTTGTTAAATGCAGCTTCTGATTCTGGGAGGGGGCCCAGGATTCTGCATTTCTGGTAAGGTCTGAGAGTCACAAGGTAGGAAGGCATTGTCCTTCTAACCTGATTGAGCTTGGGTCTTACAGCTTGCACTGAGGTGGCTGTGTGTGCGTGTGGGGGGGGGGGGGGGAAGGGGTCCCGGTACAAGGTTTCAAGGACCAGCCTACAAATGGCACATCACACCTCTGCTCATGTTTCACCTGTAAGAAGTTAATGATGTAGCCACACATGGTGCAAGCCAGTTCTGGAAATGTAGACCTAGGTGGGCAGCCATGGGCCCTGTATTCTGTGACTCTTGGAGAAAAGGATAAGGGATGCTGGTGGAGAACCAGCAGGTCCTGTTACATAATCTCTGCTGGATCGTGCTCTCGTAGCCAGTTCTGGGGAGCCATTATACAAAGCAACCAGGCTCCATTCTCTCAACTATGGTGTTATTATAATGTGTTGGTTACTAACAATTGAAAGAATGTGAGAGTATTCAAGGTTGAGAACACATCTACATTTGTGTATGCCAACTCATGTGTTTTCTTAGAAGAACGGCCTTCTCGCATGCTGACATGCCTCCTTTATTTATTTATTTATTTATTTATTTAATTTCTTTATTGATTAAGGTATTACATATGTGTCCTTATCCCCGCATTACCCCTCCCCCCCACTCATGCCCTCAACCCCCCTGTTGTCTGTGTCCATGGGTTAGGCCTATATGCTGGCATATAAGTCCTTTGGTTGATCTCTCCCCCTTACCCCCACCCTCCCCTACCTTCCCTCTGAGGTTTGATGGTCTGATAAATGCTTCTCTGTCTCTGGATCTGTTTTTGTTCATCAGTTTATGTTGTTCATTATATTCCCTAAATGAGTGAGATCATGTGATATTTATCTTTCTCTGACTGGCTTATTTTGCTTAGCATAATGCTCTCCAATTCCATCCATGCTGTTGCAAATGGTAAGAATTCTTTCTTTTTTACCACAGCGTAGTATTCCATTGTGTACATGTACCACAGTTTTTTAATCCACTCATCTGCTGATGGGCACTTAGGCTGTTTCCAAATCTTAGCTATGGTGAATTGTGCTGCTATGAACATAGGGGTGCATATATCCTTTCTGATTGGTGTTTCTAGTTTCTTGGGATATAGCCTCCTTTAGATAGCAGGAAAATGGGCGAAGTTAGAGCTAGTGTGCCAGCAAAACCATATGTGGGTCTCACTTCCTCACTTGACTAATATCTGAAGATCATTGTACTTGGTGTTGGGAATGTAGTGCTGAAGGAGACAGGGGTAGGAGGCAGTCCTGAGTAGTAGCCGAGGGTGTTTACTCAGTAAAAATCTATCTCTACCATGTAACCTTGGGAAAATTAGTTAGCATCCCTGCCTCAGTTTTCTGTAAAATGTTATAAATGCAGGATGCCTTTGGTTATTATGAAGATTCCATGAGATAATCTAGTCCCTATGATTACGCCCGGGCCTCAGGAAGCTTACACGATAGCAGTCCTCATTATTTGTGTTCCTGCAGAAAATAAACTGAGGATCACTGCTCTAGGGGTTGTAGAGACCTGGATCCAAGGAGTTACATGTTCCCTCTAACCAGCGGTTCTCAACCTGTGGGTTGCGAACAATGAAAATACATCCTGCATATCAGATATTTACATTACGATTCATAACAGTAGCAACATTACAGTTATGAAGTAGCAACGAAAATAATTTTATGGTTGGGGGTCACCACAACATGAGGAACTGTATTAAAGGGTCGTGGCATTAGGAAGGTTGAGAACCACTGCAAGCAGAGAGTGGGAGTCAGTTGGATGAGGGCCTGCTCCTACTCCCACCATTTTCACTGAGGGAGAAATGCTTCAACTTGCTTTTCAACTTAATCACCAGCTTTCAACTTGCTTTCTTTGAAGAGGTGTAAACATTTTGCCAACCTTTCACATCACCTCAATTTTGTTTCTGATGTTGGAGATTACTCCATCAACCATACAGTGAGTTTGCTAATAGTTGGTGGTCTTTTATTTTTCTGACATCTCCGAAGAATTCCCTCTTATTTACAGGAGTGAAGTGACCTTAACTTGCAGAGGTTTTTACATCCCTTCTAGCTTAAGCCTTCTTTATACCTCCCGCTCAAATATTGCCACAGCTCTTACTTAGAATTCTGTGCTACATTTTCTTTTATATTAGGACTCCAGTGATTTGGAATTCTCATTTGGACTAAGTTTGCAAAATGAAGCCCAGTGTCATTATAGGTGGTTCTTAAATGGAGCACTTCAAATCATGTGTCAATTTTAAGGCTGCTGGCTAATTTTCTAATTTATCTTTTTAACTTACATAGAAAATAGGACAAAATAACGAGGGAGTTTAGAAATGTGTGTATGTTGGACACTATCGTTTATGGACTATATACTTCTGGGACAATCTGATGAAACCCCTGACTTCTTCCTTTTACATTTGCATACAATTCCAGGGGTTTCACAGATCTCTTTAAGTTTATGAACTTGAGGCCAAGAAAATCTCAGAATGGAACGTCCTTGGAAGTGCAGAGTTAACGGCAAATACATTATATATATATATGAGCCCATATATCAATGTTTTTATTTTAAACAAAGCAAGTCAATATATATTTTATTGAAGCAACCGTCAACCACTTATTTATTTCAGTCATATCTTTAAACAACCCTTCAAAGCTTGCTTTTACTGATTGGGCCCCATTAAATAGAATTCTGCCATTTTAAATTTCTGTATGTCTATAGGCAAATCGCCAGTACACAATAACATTGCCAGCTCTTTCAGTAGGTGTATTAACAGCTTTCATACTGGTTCATCTAATTGAACTGCCCTGTTGTAGTTCCTGGATTATCTCCACATCATGCCTTTAATCAAGTGGAGAGAGCTCCTTTGTGCATATCCACCCTAGGCTGTCTATACGCTTGCAGTAATTAGGCAATTTATTGAAATTCTGTTCTTATGTATCTTTCTGTCCACATTTAAAGAGATAGACAGTATTTTTACCTTCTAAGCCTGAGGGGGTTTAGTGCAGGGCAGGCAGTGGAAGTTGCCTTCAGAGTTTTTTTTTTTTTTCTTTCTTGGTTTGGTATTCTGAAAACTGAAACAAGGGAGTGATGTAGGAGGTAGGAGAAGTGAGAAAGAGAGCAAAGCAATACAAGAGAGTGGAGGTGATTTTACTAAAAGCTAGGGAGTTCTCATGGCCTTTGGTCCCAGTCACCTCCCTCTCAGGAACCTGGAGAGGAGACAAGAGTTTGGATGCTGAGAGTGTGGGCAGGAAGGGGATGGCTGCTTGGTCTGTCTTCCACAAGGGCAGGCTTAGGACTCGCATATACCTTCTCTGGACAGAGCTGGCTGTTAAGAGACTGTGCACATGTTAGCAGTGACTCGTGGGAACCCAAACCAGAGGCCTTCCAGGAATGGTTTCCTCATGTCTGCACAGGGACATGCACAGGGCTTGAGGGAAGAAAGGTCAGAATAATGACTACTATTGATTTCCTACCAGACTAGCCATGAAGGTGGGGTGAAGTGTCAGAATCAGATCTAGTGCAATTTCAAGAATATAAGGTTCCATGGCATACCCTGCACCTCATACCCTGTACAGTAAATTCACACCCATTCAGGAGATGCAGATGCAAGTCCTGCCTTCATGGAGCTCACAGTGAGGTGGGAGAAGTGAGACATAAATACAATGCTGCCATAGGCAACAATAAGGAATTATAGCAAATCAGAAGGAGAAAAAGGGTTGTTGGAAGGGATGGGGAAAAGTTTCATGGAATAAGCAGGTTTTTGAGCACATTTTGAAGGATCAGTGCAACTGAGATGTATGGATAAGGAAAAGAGGCTTTTCCAAGTGCAGGAAAGAATGTGAGTGGCAGCATAAAGAGGAGCATTGTGAAGAATAAGAGTCGTTTGGGTAAATTGTGAGTTGCAGCAAGAGGATGAGTGGGAAATATCCTTGGAAAGATAAGCTTAGAGCCACGCTAAAGATTTTTAGATAGATAGATGCTCTAATGGAAAGACAGATAATAGATCAATAAATATCTTGTAGTTCATATGGCCTTGAGTAAGTTTCTTAATCTCTTTGAGTTTCAGTTTTATTTATCTATGGAGGGTATACTATTACCTTGCAGGATTGTAAAATGAGAATAATAATGATGACAATGATGATGATAGCTACCATTTATCTATTTTGGCATATGAAAATTTATCAATACTGTGTTTTCATCATCAAAACTTATAATCTTGGTCTTTCCTTTTTGTCTTCGTATAAGGCCAAAGGAGAGACACGGCTTTCTGACAATCTTAAAGCAAACTCCAGGAATGTCACCAACAGCATGACCTTTACGACCAAATCCAGCCACCAGAACTTCGTCATTTTCCTTAATAAAATTTAAACAACCATCATTGGTACAAAGGCTGTGATTTCTTTACCATCCTTGATGAGCTGGACGCTGACAAACTTCCTGACAGCAGAATTTGGCTGCTTGGCTTCCGCCTCTACATTTTCCAGCACAAGTCCCTTTGCAAGGGAAGCCCATCCAAAAGGCTTGGCCCTCAGGGCTCTGCCCATATAGGCTTTCTTGACCTGCTGTTCATGCCACTTCTCATCTCATTGATCACTCCAGAGCTTCCAGGCAGTCTGAATGCCAACACTTGTCCATCCTGCCAACACCGCAGGCCTTAGCAAAAGAGATATAGTTACCATTTTTACCAGGGTATCTGTGTCTGGCATTTATTTCCATTCCATTCCATTCCATGCCATTCCATTCCATTCCATTCCATTCCATTCCATTCCATTCCATTCCATGCCATGCCATGTCATTTGATTCCCACTCAATCACTGAGCTATCTAGAGTGTGAGGAATCTGCAGTTACATACTTTATTAGTACTAGACTATTCTAACGCTCATCCAAATTTCTACTTGTTGCCTCCTGAATACACAATTCCTTAAAATTGGGCATGGGCATGTGACTTGCAATGGCCAGTGAAATGTGAATGAGAATAATGCTCAACTTCTGAACGGCAGCCCTTAAGTGATGGTGCTGAGTCTTCATTCTTTCTTTCTCTGCTGTGGGAAGCCATGCAGCCTTGTTTTGACATGGTGTATCAGGCGTAGGCACTTCTAGAAGCCCGAGTCCCTGAGTAATTATGATGAGCAGAGTCCTCTGCTCCCACTGAGCAGTGTAGATATGAAGTAGGTGAGAGATATAAACCTTTGTTGTTTTAAGTCCTTGTGATTAGGGGGGTATTTATTGTGTCCACATAACCTAGTAAGTTCTGATTATTGCCTCTTTAGTACAGTTCATCCATGCAGATGTAAGGCACAGCTCTGTGTGGCTTAAAGGAGATGATTGACTTTTCATTTTAGCTTAGTCCGGGCTAACTATGATGACTTCCTGAGGTCCTTCACTTTCACACAGTCCTTCAACACCAAGCTTGTTCATCAATCCTTTTTCCACACCCAAAATCTCTTTCTAATGCATCAAGCCCATTTTTTTCAACAGTTTTGGTGTTAATTTCAAAGCCCACTATAAAGGGGTTGATCAAAAAAGGAATAAAATAAAGGGAACAAAAAAAGGGAGAACTCATGGACACAGACAAAAGTGTGATGACTGCAGCAGGGCGGGAGGTGAGTGGAGGTGCAAGAGGGTACACAGGGGAAAAATGGATGAAAAATTTTTTAAAAATGTCAGAGAAACACATGCATGAGACATCACAGAAAATTAAAAACAAACAAAAAATAACAACAACAAAAAGCCCACTAGTATTAGCCTTTTCTTTCTTTCTTTTTAGCTATAAACCTGTTCTGTTTCTTCTTTTTCAATTGTTCTGTCTATATCAGAAACAGGTGAATATGAGTTCTGGATCACTAGGAGAATTGCTATTAATTCAAACCAAAATGATAGTAATAATAGCATTTATGGAATGCTTACTACACAATAGGTATATGTTAACTAAGTACACTCATGTGTCAGCTTATTTCATCTTTACAACATCCTGTGAAGTATATGTGACAGGAAAAACAGCACCAGGTGTTAGTGACCAGTTAGGCCAGACCCCAGTTTAGTAACCTCCGGACTTGAGTTCGACTTGAAAGAATTCAGAGACAAGAAACGCAAATGATAAGAGAAAGTTTATATAGAAAGTCACAGAAGTAGTAGAAGGGCCTTTGGAGCTTAGGAAAAAGAGGGAGGAAGTTATCCACCTTGAGAGAGGAAAGAGGGAAGAGAGGGTCGGGTGTGCTGGGGCGGGGAGTCCCCTGGGGAAGTTAGGGGTTGGCGGAAGGTGTCAGAAGGCTCCATAGAGAGAACCAAGCTGGGTACTAATCCTGAGGGTTTCTGTCTGGAGGTCTCAGGGAAAATCTCAATCGAACTTTCATCAGCTTTCCCTTTGTGTCTTCTCAGAGTTGTGGTCTCCACTGACTGTTCAGCACCAGGGCAGGGGGTCATTAGACAATGTAGCTGGTCCTGAGGCCGCCAGGGTGTCACTCCGCCTGGTTTTGCTGCTTTTCTGGGCCTGGAGCTGAAACACAGCTGAGATGTCATCTCCAGGGCTTCATGTTTAAGGCTGGGGTCCTACAAGGGCTTGTAGTTTTGCCTGTTGCTAGGCATCTGCGGCTCTCCGGTTTGGAGACCCTCTGCATCTGGTTCATTCCTGCTCTGCTCATGCTCATCTAACTGCCTATGACACTGCTATTATACCTATTTCATTGACTTAATAGAAACTGAGGCACAAAGCAGATATTGTTGGGAAGGTGGGTGGTCAGATCTGGCACTCTGACTCTGGAGCTCTTGCTTTTAAATGCTACACCCACTACATCTCTTCAGGGTCCAGCTCTTATTTTACCAAAAGGATTTCTTTATTTTGTGCACCCTTCCAAGATGTCCTGCCAGATATTCTTCAATAGAATCAACAAGCAACAAGTATTTGTGGGTCACTTCTCTTCCTCTCTTTTCTTCTCCTTCTTCCCTTCCATAGATACGGTTAAGTATCTACCATGGACTCATATATAAGAATTCATGTTTCTAAAATCTCAAAGAAATGATCATCTAGTTGAAGCAACTTCTATTAAGTTTTATAAAACTACTAGAGGCCTGGTGCACAAAAATTTGTGCACTCGGGGGGGAGGGGGATCCCTCAGCCTGGCCTGTGCCCTCTCACAGTCTGGGACCCCTCGGGAGATAACGACCTGCTTGCTTAGGCCTGCTCCCAGGTGGCAGAGGGCAGGCCCAATCCTTAGGTGCAGCCCCTGGTTGGGCTCAGAGCAGGGCCGATTGGGGAGTTGGGGCGCCCCCCCCCGTCATGCACAGAGCAGGGCGGATCGGGAGGTTGCGATGCCACCCCTAGTCACGCTCAGGGTAGAGCCAATTGGGGGCTTGGAGCACCGCCCCCTGTCACACTCAAGGCAGGGTCGATGGGGACGTTGGGGCACCAGCCCCTGTCACACACAGAGCAGGGCCTTTCAGGGGGTTGGGGCGCTGTCCCCTGTCACTCATAGAGCAGGGCCCATCAGGGGGGTTGGGGCTCCATACCCTGTCACTCACAGAGCAGGATCGATCAGGGGGTTGGGGAGCTCCCCCCGTCACACACAGAGCAGGGCCGATCAGGGGGTTGGGGAGCTCCCCCCTGTCACACACAGAGCAGGGTGGATCAGGGGGTTGGGGCGCCGCCACTGTAACACTCAGGGCAGGGCTGATGGGGAGGTTATGGCTCTACCCTGTCACACACAGAGCAGGGCCCGTGGGGGGAGGTTTGGGCACCACACCCTGTCACACACAGAGCTGCAGGGCGATCAGGGGGTTGGGGAGCTCCCCCCTATCAGACACAGAGCAGGGCTGATCAGGGAGTTGGGGCGCCTTCCCCTGTCAGCAACAGAGCAGGGTGGATAGGGAGGTTGTGGCCCCACCCCCTGTCACACACAGAGTCGCAGGGCAATCAGGGGGTTTGGTCGCTGCCCCCTGTCACGCTGATTCCGGTGCCAGGAGGCCACGCGGCTCCGCTGATCCTGGTGCTGGGAGGCATATTATCCTTTTACTATATAGGATAGAGGCCTGGTGCACTGGTGAGGGCCAGCTGGTTTGCCCTGAAGGGTGTCCTGGATCAGGGTGGGGGTCCCCACTGGGGTGCCTGGCCAGCCTGGATGAGAGGATGATGGCTGTTTGCATCTGGTCACACCCCCTTCAGGGTGGAGGTCCCCACTGGGGTGCCTGGCCAGTCTGGGTGAGGGGTTGGGGGCCGTTTTCAGGCTGGCGGGTGACTGAAGCTCCCAACTTGTCCTTTTTTTCTTTTTTTTTATTCTGGGCCAGCTTTAGCTCTGAGGCTTGGCTCCAGCTCTGAGGCCTTGGCTGCTGGAAGCAGGTATCTGCGTTTGTTCCATAATTGAAACAATGTTGTGCTCCTGCTGGCTGCAGCCCGGCTGACTGAAAGCAGGTTCCTGGGGTTTTGTTTAGCTTCTATATTTGTAACATTGTTTCAAACTGCAAGCTCAGAGGCCGGCAGCCACAGGCGGGGAATGTTGGCTTCCTCTGTCACTGAAGCAAGCAAGCCTCTTGTTCGCTTCAAGCTGCCTGGCTGCCGGCCACCATCTTGGTTGGCAGTTAATTTGCATATCGCCCTGATTAGCCAATGGGAAGGGTAGCGGAGGTACGGCTAATTACCATGTTTCTCTATTATTAGATAGGATTGGAGGACAATGGAATCCTGAATATGTAGTTATGATAAACTATCTGGTACCTCCTACATCTGAATGAGCTGGAGAAGGGGAGGTCAGTGGCCTGGAGGAAGCAAGCGGGCATGCTTCCCAGACCTGGGTCTTAAGACCTCGGTGAGAATTGCAGAAGGGAGAGAAGGGAGAGAAGAGTGGTAAGGTGAGTCTGTGATTGATCAATGAATAACTGAAGGAGTTTTTGCTGAGAAACTAGGATGCAGTTAACTGTCTTAGCATGCAGATGTGCTTGGGAGAACTATTTCTTTGAAATTACTTATCACTGTATCTTAAAATAACAACAAGGTTCCGAATTATAGATACAGAAATTATAGAAACAGAGCTCAGGAAGACAGATTTTTATGGGAAAGTATTATTCACAGGGAGTTAAAAGCTTTTATGCTTTATAGAAGCTCTTAGGGTTGAAGCAAATCTAGTGTTCATTTATAGCCTAACTCATTTATGCATTGCTGGGAGATTTTGCAAATGTAACCTCATTTATGCCCTTCTCTGAACTCTGAGAATACCCCAGGCTGTATTTGTTCATAAAGGTGGATTTCCTTTTTGAAGACCAATTTGATGTCATTTTTGTTTTTCATGAAGCCTATTACTATGTATGTACAATTTGCAAGCATCCAGGGCTGTTTTCTCTGTAACAAGAAAGAGAACTGTGCAGTCCTTTGTGCTTCTCTGACTGCCTGATTCCCAATCATGGTCATGTTTCTGGAATAAAAAGCAGCCACACTAGAAAGCAAAATCTCTGTTATGGTTTTTCACCAAAGTCTGCCACCATTTACCACGTAATCCAGTTGTCTCTCATGATCCAAGTGTATTTACTGAATCACTAGCCAGGATCCAATAAGCCACCTCTTTCAGTGTCCTATTTTATTGAGTTTAGAAAGGTATGGGGTTCTTGGAAATAATCTGAACCAACTGCTTTATTGTATAGGTGGGGCTCCAAGGTCTGGGAGACGTGAGCCTTGTCCTCTTGCCCACAGATGGTAGTGCCAGAGATGAGGACCTGGCTCTCTAGCCACTAGTCCTGTCTTGCCTGGGTCTCCTATTAAGATTGTGCTCTAAGAATTGGGGATGGATTAATGACTGATTGATTGTTAAAGACTTCCACAGAAGAGGTAACACAGAGGAAACAGAATATATAGTCCTGAGTTCTCTTTGTTGATCTTTCCACAAATGAAGCCTTTTCCCCTTCTGATTGCTTCTCTGTGGAGACACAGGGCTAGGTTGTAAAGGAAATAGATAGAGCTTTACATAAAGTGGTATATTAATCAACAAGCATCTACTGACCATGGTCTCTGTTCCAAGCCTTCTGCCAGGTGCTATGAGTCATGCAGAAGAACGAGCCATCGTCTTGGCTCAAAAGGATGGTATAATTTATTTCAGAAGGCACAATAAAGCAAGAGCAGAAAAGAGTATGTGTAATGAAAGGGTCAATTCCTTCAGAGGGGACAAAGTTGTGGGACTATGGACAGTTGGGGAAACCTAATGGGACTTGAGTAGTATCCATATACATAAAACCCTATATACAAATAGACCGAATGGCAGAACTGAAACATCATCTTATATAAAAACTGCTGTTTAAAATTTTAACCGTGATAGTATGGCTTCTGTAAATGCTTGCTTGCTTAAATAATAAGGAAAATAAGACTATTTCCATTCCAGAGAGGCCATAAACTATGCCCTAGACCAGTGATGGCGAACCTATGACACGCATGTCAGAGGTGACATGCAAACTCATTTTTTTGGTTGATTTTTCTTTGTTAAATGGCATTTAAATATATAAAATAAATATCAAAAATATAAGTCTTTGTTTTACTATGGTTGCAAATATCAAAAAATTTCTATATGTGACACGGCACCAGAGTTAAGTTAGGGTTTTTCAAAATGCTGACAAGCCGAGCTCAAAAGGTTCGCCATCACTGCCCTAGACAGAGTTGTCAGTGCTGACACCAGGCCAGGCATTGAGATATGGTCTCATGGCCCCTTCCCAGCATGCAGGCCTTCTTTATCAGAAGGCCCGGAAGTCTCATTCCAAATTTGGGAGACAAAGGACTAGAAAAAGTATAAATAAAGAGAGTTTCCTCCATGTGGGGGGCCCTAGAATTTAAAAGACACATTTTTCTCTGGGCCTGCGTAGAATTTAAAAATAAAATGTAACTCCCTTTCTCTAAGCGTGGCTTGGTTTTTAACCTGGTCTTCTGCAACAGAACAACCAAACAACTGAACAACCAAACAACCAGTCACTATGATGTGCTAACCACCAGGGGGTGCACATGGAAATGGTGAGCATCAGCCTTGGAGGGATGGTGGAGCAGGTGAGTGGGAGCACCAGACCAAAGCAGGGCGCCAGTCGCTATCATCGGGGCAAGCCTCTGGTGGTTACTGAAAATTCTTTGCTCCCACACACCGTGGTCCCACCTCGCACTTGCTCGCACCCGCTGCCCACTCCTGGTGCTGGCCCCAATTGCTAGGCGCCATCAGCGGGTGCAAGTGGTGGCTGCTGGTCCCAATTGCCCCAGGGGGAGGTGGAGAATCCCTCAGGGGCGATTGGGGCAGCAGACACTGCTCTCACCCGGTGCTGGAGCAAGTCCCAATTGCTCCTTGCCATCAGCGGGTGTGAGCGGGGCCAGTGCCATAGCACATGGAAGCTCTGATGGTGGGAGTGGGGCTGCTGGCAGACAGGGAACCAGGGACCCCAGCAGTAGGGGGCCAGCGGGCATGGAGGATGGGCTGAGACCTGCCCCGTGCCCACTGCAACCTCAAGGCCCACAGTTCCTTTCAAGATGCACAAATTTGACAGAACCTAGAGACAAGACTTGGCTGGAGTTCCTACACAGAACCTAGAGACAGAACCTAGAGACAGAACCTAGACAGAACCTAGAGACAGGACTTGGCTGGAGATCCTAGACAGAACCTAGAGACAGAACTTCGCTGGAGAACCTAGACAGAACATGGCAAAAGAACCTGGGTAGAACCTGGCTGGAGAACCTGGAGAACCTGGCTGGAGAACCTAGCGAGAGAACATGGACACAGAACCTGGCTGGAGATCCTAACCAGAACTTCTCTGGAGATCCTGACCAGAACTTGGCTGGAGATCCTGGCTAGAGATCCTGGCTAGGCTGCTGATCAACTGAATGCTGTCTCCATGTCATTCCTTCATCGCCGACTCCGTCCACACCTTTGGGGACCCCTGGACCCACTGGGGCTGGATCCCAGCAAGCCAGGGCTGTTTTATGTGCACAGAATTTCCATTTGGGATGATGGAAAAGTTCTGGAGATGGATGGTGGTGATGGTTGTACAGCAACATGAATGTACTTAATGCTACTGGATTGTACACATAAAAATGGTTCAAATGAAAAAAAAAAAAAAAAAAAAAAAAAAAAAAAAGATGCACAAATTTGTGCACTGGGCCCCTAGCCTATTGATAAACATTTAAAGACAGTACTAGGGTACCCACCCACCTATGTCTTCCCTCTCCAGACTTCAACATCTCCATGTCTACACATATCCACCCATGTTTATGATTTTCCAGAACAACTCTGGCTTCAACTAAATTTCATTTCATGAACTATGTAATTTGTTGTCAACCTAATGTGACTTAATTTTTAATATGATTTAAGACTTTCTATGTACATTCAAAAGAAGAAAATGCTTTGTCAGAACAAATGGGACATTTGTTTAGAGAATATGGTTACAGTCCTCATTCTTTATACTTATATTTTTAAATTCCAATATTTTACACTTTATAGTTTGCAGTGTGATTTTTCAAACATTATTTTATTTGATCATAAAAGCAAACCATAAAGGAAGGTAAAATATTATTACTATTCCTGTCGTAGAGAAGAAAGACAGAAGTTCAGTGAGGTCAAGTGCTTTGCTCACACTGACATAACTGAGTGGAAACAATGGGACGTGAACACAGGGCTTCGGAGTTCCAGCCTAAGGCTCCTTTTCTCAGTTTACTTGGTTAATCATTCTAATTGACGTTTTGTTCTGTGGTTCTTATTCTCTTTCCTTGAAGAGGACTGTGAAGGTAAAACCAGCCAATATAGTACTGCCTTCATAGCACCATCCAAGTAGATTTTTCAAAGTCTGGAGGTATCGCTGGAGCTTTCAGAATGACAGGAGAGGTTGGTTTCAGCCTTCCTTTTCGGTTGGCTTTTGGCTACCAGGAACTGATCCTTTGTACATTTATTTTCAGTTATACCGAGTCCAAGCATGCATTCCAATTGTAGGTTTTCCAGTCGTTTCCCCTTTCAATGTTTTTAACGCAGACTCCTAAGACATTGAAAAATCACACATCACTTTTTATATTCATGGCAGATGGTGGAATATTTTTATAGTTTTCAAAAACGTCACCAATGCTGCTTTCTGCAATGGTCCACATTACAGAAATGTGATGTCTGAAACTTTTTAAAATTAACATCACAGAAGAATATCTACATTTTCCATGTTCCCTATTGTGTGTAATCTCAGAAGGCAATTTTCCCCTTGTGACAAGGTCATGAAACAGATTTCTTGCTTATTTTTTAAGGTCAGTTGAGTTTCACAATTCGCTTCTTTTATATAGAGTCCTAAAGTAGGCACTTGCCTGTGTGTGTGGAATGAGGGATAGAAGAGAAATTGAAAACATAGTCACCATTCTTGAAGAATGCACAGTCTAGTTGGGGAGACAGAATATGAATAGATAGTTGCTGCTCTTTATTTAGGATTCATTCATTTTTTCAAAATATAATGAGTGAGGCCCTTTTGTGTCATAAAAAGGCACAAATATTGCATTTTTGGGACCTCTTGGTGTCTATTCTCTGACTGGGGAGGATTTTCTCATTAAGCTGACAAAAATTATACTACAGGACAATGCTAAATGAGAAAAAATGTGGCTGGGATATAGTTCATGTGGGGGAGAACAATAGACATCAGGACTTTTGCTACTCAAAGCTTTCTATTACCATTCAAGGTTGTGCTATAACCCAAAAGCCATGACTACTTTTGTTACCTGTTTTATTTTTTAAGGAAATTGTTGACCAGATCAGCAGGCTGGTTTGAGCACAGGTGGTGGAGCTTAGCAAGATGACTGGCACCAGTTATTTGTGCTTACATTTTAGACTCAAATGATTCTTGAAGCCCAGTACAGAGCGTGTTGAAGAACATGTACTTGATAACGCAGGCTGTGGTTAAACAGGATTTTACCCTAGAGTAGGTGCTTAATACCCATGAGTAAAGGGGGAAGTATATTCCATGTTTAAATTTCAGCAGTTCTAGTTCAACCAAGGACAAGACCTAAGCACCAATTCCCAATACTTAAGGATGAGACAATACAGCAAGAAGAGGAATTGAAGATACGATCTCTGTTCTTGAGGAGTGTATAATCCAGTAAGAGAGACACAATACTAGTAGATCCCTGGGAAGTGGCATTAGAATCAATGGCCACTACTCTGTTCAATTTACTTAGGTAAATTTTAATTGGTCTTGCAAAATATAATGAGTAAGCTTCTTCCACATGACAAAAAGCCATATGATGGGTACTTATAGAAGCTCAACATATGTTAATTGGATCCAAATTTAAATCTGCTCAATATTTCAGCCATTTCATTTCAGCTTTTGTTTTAAAGAATTTTGTTTCACTCTCCTCTTTTGGGCTGGTGTACTTGCTAGTTCCCAGTATTTTTCTTATTGGTCTGTTACACAATTCCTCTACTTGGAGTGTGAGCCAGTGTTTCCATTTTGCTTTAGAGTTCACAAAATCCTGTCAGCCTTCACTACTTACCTGACCATTCATTTGACAATTTTCCACCACCTGGTGAGACCTCTTCCATATTTCCTTGATTTTATTTTTCCAAATTTTCTTGTTACTGGCTTTTCACATGCTATCTTCTGTTCACAACCTGACAAACCATCTTCCCTTAAAGTGAGGGAATTCAATATATAAAGGGAACCAATTTGGGTGACCAACTCAGGAGAAGTTTTCTAGGACTTGCTGAATTTTTCTGTAATGCTATCATTTACATTCAAAACCCCTGTCACACCGGGTGGCAGAGACTTAATCTCAGTTAACTTGGGGATGCCCCTGCCTCCAAGATCTGGAAGAGATTACTTGGTCCTTATTGGCATTTTCTCACCCTGGGATCTTCCGAGGTGTCCGCTATCTTATTGAATCTTAAGTTTGTCAATTCACATAGGTTCTTGTATCCTCTTCTTTCCTACCCTTCTTTAAGATCCCTCAAGTCTAGCCTTGGGTGGAACATGGGATCCAAGCTGCTGTCCCTCATCATGCTGGGTTTAGGAAACTCAGTGAAACTCGAAGCCACATCTGTCCAGGCTCAGCACGTAGTGACCATGCTCTGGTAAGTCGCTGGCCTCCCTGAAGCTGACATAGATAAGGGGCACAGACCCTCTCTACAGTGGATCCTCTACCTACGTGGGTTTCTATCAAGCCTTCAGCTCTGCCTAGGGTAGGGATCAAAAGAGATCATTGAACTCCCTTTCTCAGAGACCCATAGTTGGGTAAATGCACTCTTTGCTTTTTCCCCCTCTTTTCCTACTGGTAGAATAGCTAGTCTTTGGGACTCTATGCTCTCCTCTGACTCATCATATATCTGATTTGGAAATCTAATATTTATGCTCTGAGCTCTGTTTCTTTACATTTAAGTGCATGGCTTTTGAAATTCTAATGAGCCAACCACAAACTCCATCCCCCCCCTTCACTTTCTGTAAGTATTAATTTCTGACATATTAATTCTGAGTGGCTCAACTGGGGAAAGAGAGCCAGGTATACTTGGAAATAGAGATTTTAAAAAGTCTTGGTTAATGTATCAGAATAGTATGTTGCACATTTATCTTCCTCCTTTCTCTTCCAACAAGCTCGGGGCTGGTGATTAGGAGGGAATCTATACATGGGATAATTTGATGCCATACTCTAGGACCTTTAATAAGCTAATCTCTTCTCTAAGTTCCACAGCAGTGATTTCCAAATGCAGATTATTTTCAGAGACCCCCTGGGACTTGGGTTCATGTAGAGGAATAGGAGATGGAGGAATTTGTTTTAAAAATAATCTTCCTAGGTCTAAATCAGTGATTCTCAAAACTTGGTGTGTGTCAGAGTCATCTAAAGGGTTTGTGAAAACGCATTTCTGGGCCTCACCCCAGGGTTTCTGATCCAGCAGCTGTGGGATTTTGCATTTCCAAGAAGTTTTCAGGGGATGCTGCAGTTGTTGCTGGTCTGGGGACCCCACTTTGAGAACTGCTGCCCAGAGTGAATGGTCCGCACATGGTTAGTATTTAAAAATCTCAATACTGAGACTACACTGCACACCAAATCAATCACAGTCTCTGGGGTGAGATCCAGGCATCAGTAATGTTCCAAGCTGCCCAGGAGGTTCCAACGTACTGACAAATTGAGCACCAGTTCTCTAAGCCTTTGATTCTCAAACTTCAATAATACTCAGACTGCCTGGGCATGTAGTTCAAATGCAGATTCTCATTCAGAGGTCTAAGGTGAGGCTGAGATTGGGCATTTCTTTCTTTTTTTATTTCTTGAGGTATAATTTACATACAAGAAGATGGGCTATTTTTAAGTGAACAGTTTGATGAGTTTTGACAAATGTGTACCCCTGTGTCAGCAGTACTGTAGTCAAGGTATGGAACACTTCCGTTACTCTGCAGTTCCCCCCTGGCCCTTCACAGTCAATCCCCCAGTGCTGACTCCCAGCCCCAGGCAATCATTAATCTGCTTCCTGTCACTACCGGTTAATCTTGGCTGGTCTAGAATTTGACATAAATAAAATTATACAAACTCTTTTGCTTGTTCAAACTCTTTTGTCAAACTCTTTTGCTTGTTCAATTGAGCTGCTTCTCCTCCAATGAGATCACAGTTATGTAGACCACACTTGCTTGTCTAAAGCCTGTCTACCTTAAGGATTTAGGTAGGGATTGCAGCATTTAGCACAGGGACTTAACTATAATTGGTATTTATTAAATTTGATGTATTGACTTGATTTTTAATTTTAATTATCAAATATTAAAGAACTCTGTAGGGAACAAGTTGAGTACAGCCTGTGAAAGTCATGAGACCCCTGGGACAAGGGCAGGGAGACCAGTGTTGTGGACGGGGCAGGAGGGCCGGGAGGGGGAGGTGTGGCTGCCTCTGAAGTGATGTCAGGACTCTGCACCCTCCCAGGGCACAGATTACTCCCAATTTCACTTTTATGCAGCCATAGCCGCATAATAAGGTGGTTTTTTTCTTGGCTTTGACAATTTTGGGAGTTGCAAATCTCAGAGGAAGGTAAGATAAGATGCCTGCAACTGCATTTTAGAAAAATGACAGTAATACCCACTTTACGACATCTAAATGAGGTCTTTCTGGCTATTTCCCCAGGTCATGCTCCTGGCTAACTTTAACACAATGCATCTTTCATCATGTCACCAAATTTAAAGAATACTTTGTTTTTATCTATCGTGTCCCTTGTTAGATGAGAGTATATTTCATATATCATATTGAATGGCAACAGTTATTTCTGAAAGTTGGTAATTTACAGATCCACTACTAGGAAATAGCTGGAGGGGGTTGGGGGAGAAATAAGCCTTTTGTTTTATTATGCTCTGGGAACTGATTATGGGAATAAAAAAATAAAACAACTGATGCATCCACCAGAGCTTATTGCATTATCAGGTAACACACCTGCCTCTCTGATAAATAGGACTCAGTAGAACAGTTAATAAAAGCTTGAGAGTTATTTGGTGCAGAAATACAACAGCATAAAGCTACTCAAACACAGACCATGGTGATTTTTTCATCATAAGATAGGCCTTGGAATTCTAATATAATTGAAGGCAACGATTTCCTTACCATTGGAACAGAGAAAGGACATTTCATGTTTCACATGGAATCTTTAGGGGGATCTAAAGTCTCAGGAGTTGGATGCTTTTGCAAACAAACAAAAATCTTCCTCCCCAATCACACTCATGGGCTTTGCGTCGTTACAGAGCGCTTCCACACACACCATCTCTGAATTGTCACAACAACCACACACATTTGTCTGTCCCTGCACGTCTCCGTTTGGTTGATGGACACATGAGGTGCACGGATGTTAAAGGACGAGGCCACAGGCACTGTGGGAGAAGCTGGCTCTGGAACCAGCTTCATAATGTCTGAAAAAAGTATGTTTGTGATAAACTCAAAGGTATGTGTGCCGTGTGTTTTATGAAATGGTAGATCCCGGAATTCTTTTTTTTTAAATTTAAATTATTTATTGTTTAATGTATTACATATGCCTCCTTTTCCCCCCATTGACCTCTCCCTGGCCACCTCAACCAGCACATGCCCTCACACCCCCACATCTGTGTCCATTGGTTATGCTCAAATGCATGCATACAAGTCCTTTGCTTGATCTCATACCCCCTCACCCCCTGCCTTCCCTCATAGGTTGCACAGTCTATTCAATGTTCCTATGACTCTGGTTCTATTTTTGTTCCTCAGTTTATGTTGTTCATTATAATCCACAAATGAGTGAGATCATGTGATATTTATCTTTCTCTGACTGGCTTATTTTGCTTAGCATAATGCTCTCCAGTTCCATCTATGCTGTTGCAAATGGTAAGAATTCCTTCTTATTTACCTCAGCATAGTATTCCATTGTGTAGATGTAACAGTTTTCTAATCCAGTCATCTGCTGATGGGTACTTAGGCTGTTTCCAAATCTTAGCTATGGTAAATTGTGCTGCTATGAAAATAGGGGTACATATATCCTTTCTGATTGGTGTTTCTGATTTTTTGGGATATAGTCCTAGAAGTGGGATCACTAGGTCAAATGGGAGTTCCATTTTTATTTTTTTGAGGAAACACCATGTTGTTTTCCACAGTAGCTGCACCAATCTGCATACCCACCAACAGTGCATGAGGGTGCTTTTTTCTCCACATCCTCGCCAGCACTTGTCATTTGTTGAATTGTTGATGATAGCCATTCTGACACATGTGAGATGGTACATCATTGTTGTTTTGATTTGCATCTCTCAGATTAGTGACTTTGAGTATGTTTTCATATGTCTGGCCTTCTGTATGTCCTCTTTTGAAAGGTGTCTATTTAGGTACTTTGCCCATTTTTTTTTTTTTGCTTTTCATCACTTTATTTCTTTTTTTTATTGCTTAAAATATTACAAAGAGTAGTACATTTGTCTCCTTTTTTTCCCCCCCTTGACCTTCCCCCAACCTCCCCTACCCTCAGTGTCTTGTGTCCATTGGTTATACTTATATGCATACTTGGCCCATTTTTTGATTGGGTTGTTTATCTTCCTTTTGTTAAGTGCATGAGTTCCCTGTAAATGTTGGAGATTAAACCCTTATTGGAGATAACATTGGCAAATATGTTCTCCCATGAAGTGGGCTTTCTTGTTTTGTTGATGGTTTCTTTTGCTGGGCAGAAGCTTTTTATTCTTATGTAGTCCCATTTGTTTATTTTCTCCTTAGTTTCCATTACCCTAGGACTATATCGGTAAAGATATTGCTATGACAAATGTCTGCTATTTTGCTGCCGATGGCTTCTTAGATATTTATGGTTTCCCACCTTACGTTTAAGCTCTTTATCCATTTTGAGTTTATTTTTGTGTATGGTGTAAGTTGGTGGTCTAGTTTCATTTTTTTTGCATGTATTTGTCCAGTATTCCCAACACCATTAATTGAAGAAACTGTCCTGACTCCATTGTATGCTCTTGCCTCCTTTGTCAAATATTAATTGAGCATAATGGCTTGGGTCGATTTCTGGGTTCTCTGTTCTGTTCCATTGGTCTATTTGTCTGTTCTTGTGCCAGTACCAGGCAGTTTTGAGAACAGTGGCTTTGTAATATAGCTTGATATCTGGTATTGTGATCCCTCCAACTTTGCTGATAACTAAGGAGGAAATTGAAGCAGTCATCAAAAAACTTCCAGCAAAAAAAAAGCCTGGGGCCAGACGGCCTCACAGGTGAGTTTTACCAAACATTCAAAGAAGAACTAAAACCTATCCTTCTCAGACTATTTCAAAAAATTCAAGAAGAAAGCACACTTCCTAGCTTTTTTTATGAAGCCAGCATTACCCTAATCCCAAAACCAGATAAAGACACTACAAAGGAAGAAAATTATAGGCCAATATCCCTGATGACATAGATGCTAAAATCCTCAACAAAATTCTAGCAAATCAGATCCAGCATTACATTAGAAAGATCATACACCATGACCAAGTGGGATTTACTCCAGGGATGCAGGGCTGGTACAATATCTGCAAATCAATAAATGTGATACATCGCATAAACAAATTGAGAGACAAAAATCACATAATCATATCAATTGATGTAGAAAAGGCATTTGACAAAATCTAATAACCTTTCCTGATAAAAACTCTCAGCAAAGTGAGAATAGAGGGATCATATCTCAACATAATAAAAGCCTTATGTGACAAATCTACAGCCAACATCATACTCAATGGGCAAAAACTAACACCATTTCCCCTAAGGACAGGAATGATACAGGGGTGCCCACTCTCACCACTGTTGTTTGACATAGTACTGGAAGTGCTAGCCATAGCGATCAGACAAGAAGAAGAAATAAAAGGCATCCAAATTGGAAAAGAAGAAGTAAAATTGTCATTAATCACAGATGACATGATATTGTACTTAGAAAACCCTAAAGACTCCATCAAAAAACTACTAGACTTAATAAATGAATTTGGCAATGTAGCAGGATACAAAATTAACACCCAGAAATATATGGCTTTTTTATACACCAATAATGAACTCACAGAAAGAGAAACAAAAACCAATCCCATTTACCATTGCAACACAAAAATTAAGGTTTCTAGGAATAAATTTAAGCAAAGAGGTAAAGGACCTGTACTCAGAAAATTACAGGACACTGAAAAAAGAGATAGAAGAAGACACAAACAAATGGAAGAATATACCTTGTTAAAGGATTGGTAGAATCAACATCATTAAAATGTCCATACTACCCAAAGCAATCTGTAGATTCAATGCAATTCCCTTTAAAATACCAACGGCAAACTTCAAAGATTTAGAACAAACTCTCCAAAAATTCATCTGGAATAATAAAAATACCTGGAATAGCTGCAGCGATCTTGAGAAAGATCTCGGAATTCTTGCACTGAAGTGACAGCAGAAGACCGTGTGATAGTGGCTTTGAAGCAAGGATGCCAGTCAGCCGCCTCCGCACTGCAGTTTTGAGATGCTCCACCTCTTAATGTGACTCTTTGCCAAGTTGTCTCTTCACTCTTTCTTTTGTTACTTAATTCTTCTTTTGTGACCAAAGTAATTTGTACTTATTGCAGACTTTGTCTTGTGCCATTCTCTTGGGATTTGAGATATTATTGCACCCAGTGCTTCAAGTAGGATTCTTCAGGTAGACAGTGAAAATGAGGCCACCTATAAATCTGTGGGTATAGGACCCTGTGGCTCCAAAGCGGCTTCACCACCCTGTCACTTTAATCCACAGCACAGCTATTTATTTACTTACTCATGGACGAAAAGTGCAAGAGCAGCGATGCGGTAATTTGGATATGCCCAAAACAAGCCATCATGTGGTTGTTAGGTACGCTCAGAAGGTCAATAGTAGCATAATGCTACTTCATCATGCCTGGGTCACTCACCTCACTCCAGGTAGGCATTTTATCACCTCATATCATTACAAGAAGAAAGGTGAGTACAGTACAGTAAGGTATTTTGCGAATGAGAGAGACCACGTTCTTATAATTTTTATTACAGTATATTGCTATAGTTATTCTATTTTATTGGTTATTATGGCTAATAACTAACTGTGACTAATTTATAAATTAAGCTTAATCACAGGTATGCATGTGTAGACGAAAGCATAGTATACATGTAGGGCTTATTGCTGTTCACATTTGTATGCATCCACTAGTGGTCTTGGAATGTATCCCCATGGATAAGGAGGTGACACTGTACCACAAACTGGGTGGCTTAAAGCAACAGGAATTTACTGTCTCACAGATCTGGAGGCTAGAAGTCCAAAATCAAGTTGTTGCCAGGGCCTGCTCCTTCGGAAGCCTTAAGGGAAAGATCTTCCCCTGCCTTCTCTAGCTTCTGGGAGCCCAGGTGTTGCTTGTGGCAGCATCACTTCAATCTCACTTCCACCTTTACATGATCATCTTTCTGTGTGTTTCTCTCTTCATAGTATTCTCTTCCGATTAGGACACCATCATATGGAAGTAGGGCCCACCCCAATGACCTCATTCTAACTTGAGCACATCTGCAAAGATGCTACTTCCAAATGGGATCACACTCATAGGTACTGGGGGTCAGGACTTCAACATATCTTTGGGAGAGAGGACACAATGCAACCTATCACATTGTCCTTCTTGAACAAAAATGGTTTTTACTCTTTTCTTTTTAGCTCAGCTTAGCTAGGCGAGTCTTTCCAAAATTACTTTAGGGAAATTTAAGTGGGAAAATAGCAGTATTATTTCCAAAGAACTATTTTCAGTAAAAGCAGCACAGAGTTCTTTAAGTCAAGATAATCAGATGATCAGGTTAATGCCAGGGATGCTTGCCGCACTCTTCCCACTTGAGCTTCTGCCTGTTTCACAGATGAGACCTGTGGGAGCCATCTTGTTTTTCTAACTCTACAAGCGCTTGTACTTTGATATATCACCTTATTCACAGTCAAATCCCAGCTTCCCCAAACTAATTCTTTTTTTTTCTCTTTCAAATCGTCTTTTTCAGCTAAGAACATCCCACTGAATGCTATGGGAGATTACCATATAAGTCCAAAGTAGGTAATTTTGCTTTCCTTACCCAGATTATTAGCATGGTTTCTTTTGGAGGATTCTGAGATAATAGATGCTTTTTCCTCCCTCTTCTTTCCTTCTGAGCCCCCACAGAGAAAAGTCGACATTATAGTAGACCCTGTCTTATCTGATATAATTGGAACTGGTGGTTATAGTTAAAAAAAGAGAAAATATAAAAATTACATATAGATATAGCTACACACACAATTTTATGATAAATATATAAAAGCATGTCAATATAATAAAATACAGAATTTTACATTGTATAGAAAAAGTAACCTAATTTTTATATGTACTATAATGCAATACTTAAAAATAAATCCTTTTTATTTAACCCTAAAAATATAACATCAACTCAGGTTGTTCAATGTAAAAACTAATTCCTGTGTGTCTTTACATACTGTATTAACATTTTTTTGCTGTAATATTGATCCCATATCTCTTACCCTCCTCTATCTTCCTCAACTTTAGATTCATTTGTTTCTGTCATGTACAGGCATAATTTCTATATCATCAATAATTTCACTTTCAAACATATAATCTCTATTAAGCATTTGTTGTTATCTTTTTTCCATATGTCACAAATCAAGTAGACTACTCTAAAATTTCTCTTTGAATAAATAGATATCATGCCTTTTTCAATGTAAAAGTTACCCATCACTTGCTATAAAACTTCCTTTTTTAACCATTTTTTTTTTGACATATTACAATCTTTTGATTATATGGCCATGGACTTGTTGGTTGGAATTCTACTTCATCTTTATTGCATTCACAATATCCATAATGCATCCTTCATTGTTTGCAATTTGGATTATAAAGTGGATCTAGAGTTAATAATATTGTACCAACATCAATTTTCTGGTTTTGACAATGTACTATGATTATGTACGTTATTATTATTGGGAAACTGAACGAAGGGAACCTGGGAATGCTCTACTATTTTTGAAACTTCTTATAAGTCCAATAATTTTAAGTAGAAATTAATAAAGTAAATCTAGAACTTGAAGACCTTTCAAGAAAGTATTCTTTTGAATTTTTAATATGTTTTACACCATAACTTTTATAGTTCTTACACCTCTTTCAACAACAGTCCTAGGATCTCATTTTTATTTTACTGTGGAGATTTAAGCATTTAACTTAGTTTTTCAGAAACAACTGTTTTTCCATCACTAATGTAAAGTGGAAATTAAAGACTGTACTTGCCACGATCCCAACTGGGATAACTAGGTTTATAGGCAAGCAGAACGTAGCATATAGCCATGCCTGGGGCTTGAGCTCTCGGATGTTCTTGGCATGCTGTGACTGGCTGTAGGAATCCAGATACACTTTTTCTAGAGTTAACAGAGAGTATAAATGTATCCCACAAGCTGATTACATGAAAGACAGTTAAGAATGCATTTACTGTAGAACAAGTGCATGGTCATTCGGTAGCAATTCCCTCACCCCCTTCTCACAGGTAAGGCTTCTATAAGTTGAAGCCTTATAACTCTTAAGGCTTCAAGAGTTATAGTGACTGCCTCAAGACAAAGAAACTGAGAGGAGCCACTGAGTTTAGAACAGACTTTTTCCAGCTCTGAGTCTATGAATATTCCCATCCTGGGATCCTTTCCTTAAGGTCCTGACCGAACAGTCTGGCAGGGAGCGGGGCTCTGATGGAGTGCCTTCGATTTGTAGGATGGGTGGCAGCACCGATTTAGCATGAGAACTTTTGTAAAATTTTAATATTTTGGGCTGAAAGGCATGCTCTGATCTTAAAACGTGTTTTCAGGTTTGAAAGCTTAGACACTGTAGAAGGGCCTTCTCGTCACCCTGGAAAAGAATGTGGAGCCATTTGGAAGTCCTTTGGGCTCCACATCAATTATTCCGGCTCCTTCCGCTGAGCATGAACTGACTGGCAGTGATGAATTGCTTCTCGGGAGGTTTTACTCCCACTGTGTTTTAGTAGGATTTACAGTGCTGCCTTCCCCAAGCTGTCCCCCCTGAGAATTCCTGGAGGGGGAAGTGGTGGGGCAGGGGATGGGGGCAATGTTAGGGAAGTGCATGAAAAAGTAACAAAAAATAGTGTGTTTGAAAAACAGTATTTTCTTTTCCCTTCCAAATAAATTTCATAAAAACAAATAATGTTTTACAAAAGAACAATAGACAGAATTTTTTAACCAACATTAGCATATGTAGGTCTTGCTGTTTATTTTTAGCATTGCCCTGACCTGTTTGCACAAGGATGAAATATCCTCTCAAGGTGAAAAACCCAGCTCATTATCCAGATGTTCAGAGCATCTGCATGGAGATCAGAGCACTTTCCCAAGGTGTAAGCCTCCTGACTCCATAAACTAACATGCTACCTGGTAACATAATTCCAGGGAACTATAGTTTAAGCAAAATTCAAAGGCTTTCCTCAGCAGGACTTGCAAACTTTGGTGGTGCTGGGTTCATTGGGAATCTCAGAGAGGAGACTGCAGGACAAACCTCCTCAGTTACCTTTGGTTAGAGAACTTTTTGAAATCACTTAATATATTAGGATTAATATTGTTGAGAGATTAGTTTAGGTCCATAGTGGTCGGCAAACTCATTAGTCAACAGAGCCAAATATCAACAGTACAACGATTGACATTTCTTTTGAGAGCCAAATTTTTTAAACTTAAACTATATAGGTAGGTATATTGTTATTAACTTAATTAGGGTACGCCTAAGGCTTAGGAAGAGCCACACTCAAGGGGCCAAAAAGCCACATGTGGCTCGCGAGCCGCAGTTTGCCGACCACGGAAATTTAATTTCCTAAACTTTAGGAAATGCCGATTGCCAGGCAACTTCAAGAAGAATGATTCCCCCCCCCCTTCCCCCCCCCCCCACCTGATTCTTTAAGCTGATGCCTCAAACAGACTCAGAGGGACAGAGTCCTTTGGAAAGTGTTTTCACTGTTACTCCTTCAGTGTCATTCCCAGGAAAAGGGAGTCATTATTTCTCACTAGCCCAAATGCAACCACTACTCTTCAGGACTGACTGATCGCATGACTTCTGGTTAATTAGATGCTGTACTTAATTTGATGTGGTGATTCATCAGTCTAACATTTTCTTTTAAAACAATTACCTCTTAAATGGTAGTATTTCATACTCAGAAACTCACTCTCACCTTGGAACTTATTTTAAAGAGGAGATTGTGCATATACTTTCCAGAAATGAAAATATAATGAAAGTGTGACCTAGTGGAACTGGGCTGGGATCTGAAAAAAAAACACCCTTCATCATACTACTACTGGAGGCTAGCAAGGAGATTGATATTGTCTGTTAAGTGTTACTGTATAAAGTGATGGTGTGACAGAACAGGGGTGAACAAAAAATAATATAAAAAGACCATGCCACATTTGTTTTTAAGAGTTACCGGTAATAATGTGTAGTTTTTGACACTTTAAATCTCTTACAGTACAGGTCGAATAATGGGAATAATAAAATGAGTGAAGTGTTTGGAATACACTTGACACTCAATAAAGTGTTTAATACTTGGAACAATCAATGCGTTATAAAGAGCCAGCAGTTCTTTCTTAGAACCGGGGGCCTCTTTCTTAAACGGGGGGAGTACATTTTCAAAACTGCTGGTTCCACAAGGACAGCCTTGACATGGACGAGAAAGGTGCCTTTAACTAGAGCTGTGATGCTTCATCATCGGAACCTTGTTTATTGCTTTATGGATCTGATTTATGAAAAGCAGGGGATGAGTAAATTCTTAAGTGAGAGACTAGGGTGAGAGAATTAAAAGGGAAATTAATTTTAAAGTGTAACCAGGAGCATAAGCATATTGCTTCTGTCTGGGACCAAATATAAAAACGTGGTTTCTGCTTAGGAAGAAACCAAGGCTTTTGCTACCTAATGCCAACATATCCGGTTATCTGTCTGCATCACACTAGGATGTCTGGACGTCTGGCTAAGGGTAAAACATTTCAAGCTGACTTAGTCCATACATGTGATATAAAGAACCAAAGTAGTACTCATTCAGTATTATGGGTTGTCATAACAGCTTTGTAGCAAAGCTTGTGCGATTTGAATCTCAGATGTTTAACATGTAAAAACACTGGGATTGATTAAAAGCCAACTGTTTGCTTGTTGCCTGTGTCTAGACACTGCCTATGTCTAGACCCAAGCAAAATGGTCATACACATACAGAAAACTAACCCTAGAGAAAGTTGAGTGTGTGTGTGTGTGTGTGTGTGTGTGTGTGTGGTGTAAATAAAGGATAAGGCTCAAGGGCAGGAGCCTGGGTCCAGGCTTTTTCCATGGTTCTGCCTTGATTTCAGTGTCTCTAATGTTCGGAGAAATATTTCTGAGGTGCCATCTCTGAGGTGTACTGCTCTAAACAGCAAAATTTTTGCTTTGTTTTCAAAATGTTTAAAAATTCATTCTTAAGACAAGAGACAGAAGTGATGGTAAGGATGTGGAGGAAAGGGAGCCCTTGTGCAGTGTTGGTGGATATGTAAAACGATGCAGCTGCTATGGAAAATAGTATGGAAGTTCCCCCCCAAAACTGAAAACAGAACTACCGAATGTTCCACCAATGCCATTTCTGGGTATTTGAAGGAAATGAAAACAAGACATTGAAGAGATATCTGTGGTACCATGTTCATTGCAGCTTCATTTATTATAACCCAGATATGGAAAAAAATCTTGCTGTCTATAGAAGATGAATGCATAAAGAGGATGTGAGATATACATCTTCACATACCACTCACTGCAATATTACTCAGACATGAGAAAAGAAGGAAATCTTGCTGTTTGTGACAATATGGGTGGACCTTGGGGACATTGTGCTAAGTGAAATAAGCCAGACAGAGAACCACAAATACTGCTTGGTATCAGTTATACATATGTGAAATCTAAAAAAAAATCAAAGTCATAGAAACAGATTAGAAAACTGGTTGCCAGGGGCTGAGAGGTGGGGCAAAGAGGGAAAGGTTGCTAAAATAGTACAAACTTTCAGCTACCAGATAAAAAAATTCTGAGGATCTAATGTACAGCATAACTGTAGTTGATAACACTGTATAGCATAATTGAAATTTGCTAAGAGAGTAAACTTAACTGTTCCCACCTAAAGAAATAAATACAAGTGAGGTGATGGATGTGTTAATTCACTAGGTGGGGAAATCCTTTCACAATGTACAGAGTGGGGCAAAAGTAGGTTTATAGTTGTTAATATGGAAAATGTTAAAATCATTAATAAATAATAATGCAAGAATAAACTTTGCATTTCACATACAACTGTAAACCTACTTTAGCACAACCCTGGGTATGTATACCAAATCATCATGATGTACATTTTAGATATCACCATTTTATCTGCCAATTATCTATATATATAAAAAGTCAGTGACTGGAACACTGTAATGACCAGAACGACTGGTTGCTATGACTCCCGCTGTGGCCAGTGAACCGCCCAATCAGGGGGTGGGGCCGGACAGCTGCGGGTAGGGGCTGTGGGAGGTTGGCCGGCTGGCTCCACCCCCTGATCAGCCTCTTCAACCCTGATTGAGGGCGGGGCAGCCGGCCAACCTCCCACAACCCCTCCCCCAGGGCAGCCCCACCCCTGGTCATCCGCTCCACTACAATAGGAGGTGGGGCTGGCCGGCCAACCTCCTGCAGCCCCTCCCCTTGCCCAGCTCCACCCCAGATCAGCCCCCCCACTCCGATCAGGGGCAGCTGGCCCACCCCCCACAGCCCCTTTCCATGGCCATCCTCTCCCCTGATCAGCCCCAATCACCCTGATTGGCCTGTGGCCCCTCTTCCTAGCCAGCTCTGTCCCCAATCGGCCCCTCACCCTAATTGGGGGTGGGGCCGGCAGGCCAACCTCCCGCCATCTCCTCCTCCCAACAGGCCTGGCCCTGATCCACCAATTGGGGCCGGGCCGGCCAGGACCCACCTGTGCACGAATTTGTGCAGTGGGCCTCTAGTACCTTAATAAAGTTTAAAAAAGAATCTTAGTGGATTTCTGTTCATGTTTTCCTTCCAGCTGTACTATTAGGTCAGCAGGACAAGACTGCTGTCTTAATCAGCTTTGGGTACTCAGGGATCAGCATCCTGCATGTGATCAGCAAACATTTGTTGCATGAATGAACAAATGGATTGCTGGGTGTGTGGGAGAATGATTAATCCAGTCTACGTGCTGGCCACTGCTTTTCCCTCTGACCCTTTAGCATGTGCTTGTCAAACCACGTGGTGCTTAGTGTCATCCCTGAGACACCTGCATCTGAATTATTTGGGGACTTTCTAAAATGCATATCAGGTCTGAAACAGAATCTTGGAGACTGGGCCTCAGAACCTTGCATTTTAGCTTTAGCAAGCTCGTACACATTGATGTTGACAGCCAGCCTTAGTGGATACATAGCTCTACTTCCAGCTCCATGTAAAAATAACATCTGAAGGTCACAAGCTCTCATCAGTAAAACAGCGTGCAGTCAGCTTTTTGAATGTTGAATTCCCTGCATTTGCTGTCAGTGGATGAGGGGAGAGTGCTCATGCAGCTGTGACACCCTTCAGCTGGGAGTCACAAGCATGTCAGGGCTGGGATTAAATCCCATGGACAAATTCCTGGCTTCTGTTTCAATATAAAACATTATCAAGAAGTTAAAAATGAAATGATTTAAAAGCGCAGCGTTAAAACAATTAATGTATTTAACAAAACAAATAGGTTTTTGATACTTATTAGTATGTGTTGCTAATTAGTCTGCTTCTTTTTATTAATGTAATACATGTATGTTTTAAAAATAGTCCCAAAAGGCTAACTCTGTCTCTTCTGTCCCTGGACAGTGTCACGTCCTAAAGGCCATCCCTTTTAGGCATTTCTTCTTTTAGGTTCAATGTTTCCTCTATGTATTGGTTAGGATGTGTTTGTCTATAACTGTGGTGGGCAAACTGTGGCTCGAGAGCCACATGCGGCTCTTTGGCCCCCTGAGTGTGGCTCTTCCACAAAATACCATGTGGGGGCACGCACATACAGTGTGATTGAAACTTTGTGGCCCATGCACAGAAGTCGGTATTTTGTGGAAGAGCCGGTATTTTGTGGAAGAGCCACACTCAAGGGGCCAAAGAGCCGCATGTGGCTCGCGAGCTTCGATTTGCCAAGCCGCAGTTTGCCGACCACTGGAAATAAGGGAACACCCAACTAAAGTGGCCTCAACAATTTAGATAGTTATTATTTCACTTCAGAAGAGCGAGGGAGGGAGAGGGAGAGAGAAATATCCATGTGAGAGGGACTGAACATAGGTGGTTCTAGGTCTCATTTAGCAGGTAAACAAGTTAAAAATGATCTCAGCTCTTTCTAGTTTCTAATTTTGCTATGTTTAGTTCATTTTTATTTCCTCACTTTGCTGGTCACCTATGGTCACTAGATGGCTGCTGCTTCTCCATTATCAAGGGTATGGTCCAGGCAGGAAGATAAACAAAGTCTTGTCTTGCATCTGAGACTTTTATTAGGAAGCTTATTAGTTTTTAGGAGAATCCCATTGGATTTCCTCTTCTATATTGTTAGCTGGAACTGAGCCAGATGGCCTCCCCTGGCTGGGACATCTTGGTTTCAAGTGGAGCTTATTAAAGTGCAGAAAAGGGAGAGTTCTATGCAGGGTGGTGAAATGTACCCTGGAGACCCAATTTCCCTTTGGGTAGTTCCTTTCATATTTTTTTTAGAGAGTTTTTTTCCTTTTAATGGTGGTAGGTGCTTCTCATGGGAATATAATGTTAGATAGAAAGCACAGTAAGGGCAGTGTGTGTGGCTTCCTGCACATACATACACATACACAAGGGATAGGAAACATGGCCCACTGACTAACACAGTGGCTGGTGGATAGTTTCACTCAGGGTCTCCTCTTTGGGCACATTCTCACTCCCATACCCCTTGTCCTTGCAATGGCTTCAAGGACAAATTCAAGGCAAATCCCATGGGCTTTTTCAGGGGCAGTTGGGTCCTTTCTCTTGGTTACAGCCTCTTCCTGCTTTTTCTGAGCTTCTAATTACATTCTGCCCACTCAATGTTTTGCATTCTCTGTCTGCCTTTCAAAAGTTGTTGGCCTATTTTGTTTGCTGATGGTCTCCCTCCGTTCTCTTTGTGTTGGGTTTTCTATCACTTTCATATCACTGGCAGCTAAGAGAAGTTGATAGGAAAGTTTTTGTGCTAATTTCATTTGAAGCCCTCATTATCTTAAAATTCTTCCCGTGCAAACTCACCCTTTCCTTTTCTCACAGCAACTTACGGTTTCAGGCTTAGAAAAAAGTTCTCTGCTTCTTTCCATAGCCTTGGTTTTCTAAACTTTTGTTTTCACGCTTCACCAACTGCAATGTGCTCATGTTACGCCCCACTAGAAATGTCCTTAGTGGTCCATGTGGCCTACCAGATAAGGTCCGAACCACACAGCTGAACCATGCTGATCCCTCCAGTCTCATCTCGTGTTTTTAACACCAACGCTGCCTCAAGACAAACTGACTTGCCTGTCTTCTCCCCACCATGCCTGGCTATCTCTCATCTGTGTGTCGTCACACTCGCCTCAAAGGGTGTTCCCACCCTTCTCTCCAGCCTCCACTCCACCTCCCTGCCAGGTGACCCCATGTCCATCAGCGGCCTGGGAAGGTCTATTTCCTTGAGGTAGATCTCCTCTCTTCCATGTATTTACTCTACCTCGCATGCATTTGCCATGATTTTAAAAATATATGTTTTTTATCGATTTTAGAGCGAGGGAGGGAGAGGGAGAGAGAAATATCCATGTGAGAGGGACTGAGCCAGCCCTGACTGGGGATCAAGCCCGAAACCCACGCATGTGTCCAGCGATCCTTCAGTTCAAGGACAACGACCAACCAAGTAAGCCACACTGGCCGAGGCGCATTTGCCACGTTCTTAAAATTTGTTTATATTTCCTTCTAACTAATTGTGAGCAGTTTGAGGGCTGGGGCTATGCCTTCTCTTTCTGTTTCTCTTCCTACCCAGGGCTTGCCACACAGTGTGCCTCAGAATGTTCATAGGATAAGTTCATGGCTGCGGGCAAATTTCCTTCTCAAGCAGGTGCATCCCTGCTCAGACTCTGCTATTTCGCTTGGAGAAGATGCCATGCCTCAGCGTTTTCTTAGCTCTGCCTCCGAGTTATCTGAAGCAGAGCCATTCGAAGCACCCAGCAGCCTTGCCATTTACCTTCATTACCTCCTGGTGACTGCTCTCCATCACTGCTGTCATTTCACTGGACTTGACCTTTATAGGAAAACCCCTGGGTAACCCCCATCCATCTTTAACTCCTTTATTTAATCTATCTACATTGGCCACATTTGCTTATTAAAGTACAGAAAGAATAATGAGGTTTCCCTGGGAAAAGTTGAGCTTCATGGTACCTTAGAAATTAACCAGAACAAACGTCATGTAGAGATCAGGAGACTCTGAGTGACCCACCGGAAGTGCTTCTCAGGGTCACGCAGTGTAGAACTAGAACTAGCACCTGGCTCTCCAGATGCACAATGTAGTGAGTGCTTTTCCTAGGTTATGTGCATTCACACACAGTTTTTCAGTTATAAAATGCTTTTGAATAAAGTGGAAAATTAAACAAGAGTTCAACCACTTAGTGCTAACATTAAATTCATAAAGCTCTTGGATATTTTTTTGCGTGTAGGTGCTCCAACAGGGATGTGTAGGGGATCACTATTAGCAATGTCTGTGGGGAATTCTTCACTACCTGGAACTGTCATGAGCGAGCATCGCCTCCGAGGTCCCCTCACACTGAAATGTCAGTATGTTCCCTGGATGCTGCGACAACCCCCAAAATGCCTGCCTGCTTTTCCCAATGCCCTCCACGGAGGCAGCATTGTCCAGTCGAGAACCGTGTTGTGTTTCGCAGAGCGAAGGAGGTAGAGTGGGGCTGGCCATGCTGATTGGCCTGATGATGAGAGACCTTTGGCCCAGGAAGGTCAGGAAACTGGCTGAAAGCCATAGGCAGGGTTGTTAGTCGACCTGGGAACAGACCTTTGCTCTTGTGACCACCGCTCTTATGCTATTTCCATCCGACAATTTACTTACAACCTGGCCCAGGCTGTGACCCACTCAGGGATATCCATGGTTGACCAGCAATCATCACTGTGATGGAGGGATGGGAGGGAACATCAAGGAGCTGAGGTGCAGAGAGGAAGGACACGGGAGGGTGTAAAATCCCAAAACCAAGACAAACAGGACCTGCAGGAGCCTTCCCTGTTCCTGAATTTCCCCTGCAGTGGTTCTCAGCCTTCCTAATGCCTCGACCCTTTAATACAGTTCCTCATGTTGTGGTGACCCCCGACCATAAAATTATTTTCATTGCTACTTCATAACTGTAATTTTGCTACTGTTATGAATCGTCATGTAAATATCTGATATGCAGGATGTATTTTCATTGTTCGCGACCCACAGGTTGAGAACCGCTGCCTAAGGTCTAAGCTGGAACACACCAAATTTGAGTAAAGATCATCTTTAAAAATGCAAATTGAATGAACCTGGGCAATGCTCATGGCAGGAGAGCAGCCACAGGGCTTCTTCGGTGCACTGATCCATTCAAGTTTCTGTAATGATTTGTCTTCCCGGTTGGTTGCTGGATTAGAAATGCCAATCATTTCTACACAGTGTCCCTCTGGGTGGAGGTGGGGAGCCATTGCTATTTAAACAGAGAATTTGGTACGGAGCTGGCCTAAAGCCTGGGAAGTGTTGTTATTGTTCAAAGAACCTGGAAACTGAGCCAAAGCCTGGATTTTGCCCAGGGACTAACAGGAAGGGTGTCTGACCTGTCTGATTTACTTGAAAGGGAGGGAAGCACTGGAGGCCTGCTCCAGGGCTGCATGGCTTGGGGAGCGGCCAGGTGCTGGGGACACCAGGTGGGGTTGGGTGGGAGGACATTGTGTATGAGATTCTGCCCTTTTTTTTAAAGAACAAAACGCTTTCCTTTACTTTGATGCATCCTGTATTCCTGAACATTTAACTTTTTCAAGGTCCACCTATTAGGTGTGTGTGTGTGTGTGTGTGTGTGTGTGTGTGTGTGTGTGTGTCAAAATAGGAAGCATAAAGGGTGTTGTGAGAATGACATGGAATAAAAAATGTGAAGTGTTTGTCTCTTGCCACACAGCCGCTGGACCAGGGAGAAGAACTGCCTGAGTTCAAATCCAGCTCTGTTCTGCCACATTTAGCTCTGTGATGCTGGGCAAGTTCTTGAAATGTTTTGTGTTTTAATTTCCTCACCGGTAAAATGCAAATAGTAATAATCCCTAGGGATGAAGTGAAGATTAA
Source organism: Myotis yumanensis (assembly GCF_028538775.1). NCBI lineage: Eukaryota > Metazoa > Chordata > Mammalia > Chiroptera > Vespertilionidae > Myotis > Myotis yumanensis. The sequence continues at coordinate 79,867,212 of NW_027223759.1, forward strand.
CGGAATTAATATTTATAAGGTTGTAATTAAATGACTTAATATTTATAACGCACACACTAAGTACTACATTCGTATTTGTTAAATGCATATGATAAAATAAAGAAACCTCTCCATTCATTTTATTTTATTACTCTCCTTGTTATAATTTTTTCAAACAAAAATTCTATGTTGGGTTCTGTTTGGATGCTAACTGTGGCTAATTATTAGAAGACCGATCACGGGAAAAAACAAAAAGGAAAAGGATGGAGGGCAACGGAAAGATTGGCCAATGGTGCCCTTAATCATGCCGCACGCCTTGAGTCCTCGAGATGATGGGAATAACCTCATGATGGTTCAAGACTTTACAGAGGGACTTTTAGGTCAAACTGGAAGAGCAGGATGGGGCATGCATGGCCTGGAAGTCCAGAGGTGAGAGTAGGAACTGAAGAATGCTGGGTTAGGGGAGACCGCCTCGCTGTTTTTGGAGGGTTTTAGGTAACACGGCCCTGTCTGTTTGTAACGTGTCCTTTATACAAAGTGGAGAGCCCAGTCCAGATGAGCCTAATAAACATGTCTCTGATGTCCTTTGCCTTACTACTGTTAGAGTTTCACACATGAAGGAGTCACCCGTCCTGTCTGGGCTCTGAAGAGAGGCTACATGCTCATTGGAAATGGAAAGATGAAGATGGCCTTCAAACTCCCTGTCTGGTACCTTGTAATTGTCATCTTGTACAGGGAGAGAAGAAAAAAGTGAGGGATTGGGGGAGTCTGCTCTGCAGAGACACTTTACTTACATCGTGAGGTAGAGTGGATGTGACTACATTTATACTAACCTTGTGAAAACTAAGGCCCAGAGATGTGAAATACCTTGCCTAAGGCCTCATGGATAGGAGATTGGACCCAACTCTATCTGACTCCAAATGACATAACTTTTTAAAGTACATTTTTTAAAAAAACTTTAGAATAGTTTGAGAATCCCAGAAAAACTGTGAAAATAGTACAGAGTTCCCATATACATCATACCTAGTTTCCTCTATTATTTATAATTGACTTGATAGAGCACATTTGTCACAATTAATGAACCAATATTAATATATTATTATAAAACCCATGTTTATTCAAATTTCCTTAGTTTTACCAATTTTTTTTTTTGGTCCCAGGATCCAATCCAGGACACCATATTTACATTTTAGTTGTCATGTTTCCTTGGGGTCTTGTTGGCTGTGACAATGTCTCAGACTGTCCTGGTCTCCCGTGTTTTTTAATGGCCTTGATGGTTTCGATGATGTTGAGGAGTACTGGTCCAGTATTTTGTAGAATGTCCCTCGGTTGGGATTTTTCTGATGTTTTCCTCATAATTAGATTAGAATTTGGGGGTCTTGGATGTAGACCAGAGAGGTAACGTGCCATTCTAATCACTCCACATCCAGGGTACATGCCATCAACATGACTCAATATGGTTGATGTGAGCCGTGATCTTGTGGTCGTCAGTTTCTCTACTGCACAGCTGTGTTTTCCCCTCCTTCCTTACTGTACTCTTTGGAAAGAAGTCACTGCTTACTTACAGTAAAGACTCCCATACTGAAAGAGTGGGAGTTATATTCCATCTCATTGAGAACAGAGAATGTAAATAAATTTTTTGGAATTAGTCTGCATGTGATTCATTTATTTGACCCATAATTTCTATAGTCATTTCTTAACATCAGTATAGACTTACAGATATTTATTTTATGCTTTAGATTATAATTAAATACTACTTTATTTTGTTGCTCTCTCAGTTGACTCCTGTGTTCTTTTGACACATCTACATTATTGTGCTTTTAATTTTTTTTTTTTAGTATTTCCTTACTTTCTGGCAGTACAGGATGCTCCAGGAGCATCTTGTATATTTGCTGATGTCCTAGAATCAGTTATTTCTCCAAAGAACTTAGTCCTTTTACTGAACCAAATCCAGATATTAGAAACCAAAATGATGGTGGTTGTGCTCAATTCCTCCTATAGCAGAACATCTTGGTTGATTTAAATTTTGAGATATTATAAATAAAGCTTCAATAAGCAATAGTGTGTTTTTTTCTGTGTGTTTGTGTGTGTGTGTGTGTGTATGTGTGTGTGTCTACATTTTCAAATTGGTTGGTTAAGAAGTGCAAATGCTGGATCATATAATAAGGTTATGTTTAGGTTTGTAAGAAACTAAAAAAACTATCTCCCAAATTTTGCATTTCCACCAGTAATGACAGAGAGTTCTTGTTTTGCATCTTGGTCAACACTTGGAATTACCAAATTTTAAGATTTTAGCTGCCAGTCTAATAAGCGTGTGATGGTATCTCATTGTTTAAATTTGCGTTTCCCTAGTGACAGTTGATAGTAAGCATTTTTATATGCAATCTCATGCTTATTTCAATTACACTTTCTTTCTAGATGCTGGGAAAGGACTCTGTGGCCAGCTGATTGAGCAACAACTATGGTGGTTGGTATCTGGACACTGAAATGAATTTCTAAAGCTTGGAGCAGGTGATGAGGATGTGTTTCAGAAGATGGCAACATGAAGGCATCTGGGCAGGTGAACAGAGGTTGGGGTAATTGTACTATCCTGAGTTAAGAGTCAGGAGTTATATAACAGGTTCTGTTCTGTCTCTTCTATTTGTACCAGATATACTTTCCACCACCACCTCCTCTGCCCTTCTCTTCTCCTTTATTTTTATTAATTTTTAGAGAGAGAGGAAGGAAGAGACAATGAGAGAGAAACATTGATGTGAAAAGGAAACACCAACCAGTTGCTTCCTGTACATGCCCCATCGAGGGATTGAAACCACAACCTTGGTATGTGTACTGACCAGGAATTGAACCAGCATCTTCTGGTGCTCCAACGATGGTGCTCCAACCAACTGAGCCACATTTCCCAGGGCTTCCTTCTTCTTTTTAACAGCTTTATTGAGGTATAATTGCCATACAATAAGTGGCATAAATTTGAGATGCGCAATTTGATAAATTTTGCTATCTATATATCTCTATCTCTACATCTATATCTCTATATCTAATCTAATCTATATCTATATATCTATTTCTATCATCTATATCTATTATATGGAAGATTGATCTGTGAAACCATCACCATGATCAAATAATGAACATATCTATCACTTCAAAATTTATATCCCCACTAGTAGTATATGAGACTTTCTATCATTCCACGTCCTTGCTACAGCTTAGAATTATTATTTGCTTTAAATTTGAGACATTATGATAGGTGTATAGTGGTATCTCATTGTGGTTATAATGTTGAACATCTTTTCACAGGTTTATTTGCCATCTGTATATCTATGTTAGTGAAATTCCTATTTAAGCTTTTTCCCTATGATTAAACATTAGGTTGTTTGCTTTCTTAATGAAACCTGAGCGTTCCCTAGATATAACTTATCACAGATATGCTTTTTTGCTTTGTAAGTATTTTCTCCCAGCCTGTAGCTTGTCTTTTCTTTATCCTCACAGAGACTTTTAAAGAGAGAAGTTTTAAATTTATCAATTTGTTCTTTTATGGATCATGCTTTTGGTTATATATCTAAGAAATCTTTGTCTAATTCAAGGCCACAACTATATTCTCTATATTTTTTCTAGACATATTATACTTTTAAGTTTTATATGTAGGTCCACAATTAATTTCAAATTAAATTTTGTATATGATGTGAGGTATGGATCAAAGTTAATTTTTTTTTATATGGATATTCAGTCATTCCAGCACCATTTGCTGAACAGACTGTGCTTTCTCCACTGAACTGCCTTTGTCAAAATCAGTTTGACTTTTGTCAAAATTCAGTTGTCAGCATATGTGTTAGTCTGATTCTAGAATATTCTATTCCATTGATCCATTTGTCTGTCTTTATGCCAATACTACACTGTCTTCACTTGTAAAGCTTTATTATAAGACTTAAAATTAGACTGCATAAGCCCTTCAACTTTGTTCTTTTCCATACGTCCCTTTCAGCAGGTAGCCCATTGTATAGCACTGTCATAACTGACAGAACTGTTTTTGCCAGTAGAATAGGAGCCCCTACTAGGCAGGAAGCATGACCTAACTTACTTTATATAACAAACCAGACCAGGTCATTCCTTTGCTAAAAATTCCAATGGCATCCAGTCACCCTTACACAGGAGCAGAGCATAGTGAGGCCTCAATGAGGGAAGGGCTTTTGTCTGCCTTTTTGCTCTTTTTATAGGAGTAACTCATAAAAATTAAAGTTTTGATGTGTAGTTATGGAGTTTGTCACCCAGGTCTTAGCCTGAATAAAATACCGACTTTGCTCTACCAGTTCTGCTCCTTGTCCTATCACCCTCTGTTCCCCCTTCTAAACATGTCAATTGTCATTCAATTGTCAAATTTTAGCAATTTTAACCAAGCTTCTCATTAGCCATCTTTGTCATAAGGACTTAAGGAAGAGATTTTGTTATGGGGGTTAGTGAGGAGGGCATCTTTTGTTTAATTAGCATTAAAACTTTTTAAAAGCATAGATTACATTCCTCTAGTCCTGACTGAGTTGAGTTCTTAATTAACCCACAAGCGGATGTACTCCTTTGAGTCAGGCAAAGTCTCCAGGAATGTCACCAACGACAGCTCTCTCTCTCTGCCTTTTGTCCACAATACTGATTCATCTGTCATTGGTTCACATTACCTGTCCATCATCCATCCAAAGTGGGGAAAATGCCTTCACCAAATTTGGTTTCTCTACTTTAATGTCTTTTTTCTCAGCCCATTTTTCAGGGAGCGCCTTTCATTTGCTAACAACCATAGATTAGCTTAATAGCTTCTCACATTGATTGTCTGACCCCTGTGAGAGCCGGTCTTGAGACACAGATTTTACCTCCACAGGCCCCTGATAATGTCCAGGCTCTGTGAAGGAGCTCCAGGACCGTGGCTGATCTCGGAATACAAATTGCTCTTTTTGAGGTATTTGACCTTGTTCTTAGAGTGACCATGATGTTGGCATGTCAATTTGACATTTTAGTTAGTAAGGTGCTGCATATATTTTGTAAGGTAGGGAATTCTTAATAGTATGTGAGGGGAGACACAGAAGTATCACCCAACATCATGTGCATATTGTCCATCAGAAGGGTGGGCAACGATCCATCCTGGAAGGTGTAAGTGCCCTCCCCCCAGGGGTGAACACGGTGACAGCAGGAACAGCCTTAGACGAGATGACCTCTTAAGGCCCTGTTTACTTTTAGGAGCTGTCAGCTATTGTATTTCAGAGCTGGAAGTACCATTTCAGATACTGTCTTTACATATAAGGAAACCAAGGCCATTGGGATGATAACAACTGCTATAGGGACGTGAGTTTAGAAGTCCTGTTTTCATTCACCATTTAGTGACTTTGATCTCCGACCATGTACCAGGCTGGGGCCACCATGAAAAAAGAAAGTGTTCCTGACCGCCTGGGGCTTGTGCTTAGTTTTTCATTCATGTCTTTCCTTATAACAAATTGTTTCAAATTTGGAAGTAGTTTCATATACAGACCACTCTCAGCTCTGAGATGCAAAAGTGGCCTAATTTTTTATATCTTGATAGTCTTCCCTTAAACAGTGGGATACTACATGGCTGTAAAAAAAAGAAGGAAGTCTTTGTGACAGCACGGATAAACCTGGAGATTATTATGCTAAGTGAAATAAGTCAGAGAAAGGCAAATACCATATGATCTCACTTATACGTGGAATCTAATGCCTAAAATAAACTGATGAACAAAATAGAACTGGAGACATGGATGCGTGGAACATACTGACAGAGGTCAGGGGCTGGAAGATAGGGGGACTGGTTAAAAGAAGGTGGAGAGATTAACTCAAGAACTTACATGCACAGCCTGTGGACTCAGACAACAGTGTGGTGATGGCCAGAAGGAGGGAGGTAGGTACTGGATGGAGGTGGGTAAAAGGGGGAGGGGGCGGTATGAGGGACATTTGTAATAATGTCAACGATAAAAACATTCACTCTTTTTGATTAAGCATAGCTTCTCTGTTGGGTCTTGTTTATCAATGCACGAGTTCTTGGGAGGGATAATAACATATAAAATTCTTAACCCCTTGTTGTCAGGTGGTTTCTCTTATCATTTTTTATACATGAGAAAACCTAGGCTTAGAGAAAAGAAATTACTGGCTCATTTCACAGAACTATTAAGTATGTGAGTTGGGATTCAATGCACACCTGGCTATTCTAAAGCCTACACTGTCTTCTTTTGAAACTACTTTATTATTCTAACTCTGCACATTCTTGGAGAATCCTTTCCAGAAAGTCATACTAAATAGAGAATCTGCTTCTTCCTTTAAATTATTTTTTCCAGGGCACTTTAATTTGTTCTGGTTAACTTTGGGATATAGATTTAATGGAATGGCAAGGGTACTAACTCCTCTCAAGGTAGAAAAGGATGGCTTCAAGGTCAAAGGACAGTGAGTGTTGGAAGCCTATGAATCTAAATCTGTGAGTAAGAAAGGTAACCAAGAAGGTCAGCCGATTTGTTTGAAAACTACCCTCAGAGAGTGAATTCTGAATGGCACAATGAGGCTTGTTGCTATGACACCAAATAATTGCATATTCAGTGCAATGGAATCCCTATTTGTGTTCTTAAAAAATTAAAGCCATTTTATGGATATCAAATGTTTGAGGGGCTCCAGCAGCTAGGAAGAACACTTTCCTCATGAATAAAACAGGCCAGTGCCTCACTGCTTGCATGAAAAGTATTTGAAGAACATGTTTGCAGAGTTTGGGGCTTGGCAGCATTGGTTTCATGGGACGCAATGAGAAGAGGCAAGTGTGAATGAATGGGTGTATAAATGATTGGAGGCAAATGGCAGGATGTAAAAATTGTGGGAGAGAAATTAAATTGACTTCAACACGTTTTTCCTGAGCACTAGTCATGAGCTCAACAACCTGCAGGGCTTTTGGAACATGCGGAGGCAGCCTCCAGTGCGTGTCTGGCTTCCTTCCTCCTTTGGGCATGTATTAGCTAGGATCACACTAACATTCTTGGCTCTATAAACTCCAAGATTCCAATGTCTGAACATAGTAGATTTTCTTCTAAAAATCAGGTCTGTTTAGGAATGTTTTATCAGTAGTAAAATTCATTCTTTTTAAGTGAACAAACAGTTCAATGAACATTGACAATTATTTACAGCTAGGTACTCACCATGACATGAAGATATAGAACATTTCCATCACCTCAAAAAGTCCCCCCTGTGACCCTTTAGAGCTAATCGACTTCCAGAAACTGACAACTACTGCTGTGATTTTTGCTCCTATGATTTTGACTTTTAAATAATACTATGTTAATATTATGTTAAAGTTAATACTATACTAATTCATGTTATGCTAATGGATGCATGTATTATATAGCTTTTTTTGTGACTGCCTTCTTTTACTTGGCATAATGCTCTTTGAGATTTCTCCATGTTGTTCCACTTATCATTAGTGCATTTTTTTTTTATTCCTGGGTACTATTCCATTGAATGGATATGCCACAATATATTTATCCATTTACTGGTTAATGAATATTTGGATTGTTTCCAGTTTTTAGCTATTATGAATAAAACTTCTACAGACAATCACGTACCAATCTTCATGTGGATTTTTATTTCTCACTCATGTAAGTGTGCCACATGGATTATCCTGATGAATGAGTCTTTGTTTCCCTGCCTGGGAACTTGGGAATCGAGGTCTCTTTCTTCTTGTGGCTCCCTAACCATCAAGGGCCTTGGACTCTGTCTCCAGCCATTGGGAGGGGAAGGGATCTGCTTCTACTACTCCAGTTGAGAAAGGGCACACCTCACTTCTGTGTTTATTCTACTGGTAAGAAATAGACACGCGGCCACCCCAGGATGCAAGGGGACTGGGAACTCTAGTCCGGTGAACGGCTCTGTAATGGACAGGGGCACATGTTTTTTCAGTGGACCAATATCTGTTGACCACAGAATTTATTTTTTTAGCAAATATTTCTTGAGAGCCTACCAAATAGGAAGCACTGTGCTAGGTGCTGGAGATAAAGCAATGACAAAACAAACAAGCCAACAAACAAAAAAATTAAAAGAAAAAATTCAGCCTTTAACACCTTGAGTTTACCATCTGATATATTTCAGGGAGCAACAATTGTGTTTTCAAAGAAACAAAAAGTCAATAGAAATAAATGTGTCATGTCAGAAATAAGGGAATATAGATTAGGTTTGGGAATTATAAAATGGCAGATGAGGAAAAAATTATGCGAGTGGGTCAGGGAAATCTCTTTGGAGGAGGTAAGATTCCATCTGGGTTCATAAGAATGTTAGAGATGTGGGTAGGTAAGTGAGGGTAAAGTAGAAATTTCAAAAGAGATAAATGATCTGAAAAAGGGAACAGAACAATCTGCTGAAGGGTGGGTAGAGACATTTACCTGGATTCTCTGCTTTGCTAAGATGTCCAATGCTGATCTTTAGGCCACAGGACAAACTTGGTTTATGTTGCTTTCTAAGGAATTTCTGTTGAATCTGACTGTTTTAATGGCTGCTGCTTGTTTTCTTGATGGTGATTGAGTGCTTTAAAATTTGGAGTTGCATACCCCATGGGGTAAAGTTTTTATAAATGGGATAAGTAGTCCTATTGCCTAGTAGATGTTTTCTAAATATTAATACAATTGAACAAATTAAGCTAGCAAAAAGTGAATTGGTTTTCTTCTTTTTACAGAACAGTTTGGAGAGAGATCATGACAATTACAAATTTTTTAGTATGGGCAATCTAATTTGTCATTTATTAATTAGATTTTGTATGGAAAACAAAAATCTCTGATAGGCACTCCAGCCAGGATGAGATTTAATACAGAAAATTAGGTGCTTATAAAAATTATTCAAATTCTTGTAGAAGCAGCAATCTGGGGCCATCGTGGTAGCTGTGATCTGGACAGGTGACAACCGTGGAGCCCGAAGTCCAGACACTACTTGCAGCCTCTGAAGAATGTCTCCACCTCTCGTTGCCTTCGAAATCTCACATAAGCTTATCTCACTCTCAGAGCCCATATTTTATCCACATTCCTAGACCCAAGGGAGTCTGGGAATGTAGATTTTAGTCTTCTATACTTGTGATTTAGGGCGAACATAGAAGGGGTGGCTAACATTACTAGACACCAGTTGACAACACTTAGGTCAATTATCATTTATTCTTCTGGTTCCCTCGTTTCTCCTCTGTCTTCCCTTATGGCAGTTAAAAAGAAATATTTTTCATACAGAAATGCCATAAAAAAGAAATATCAAAGGCATTATTATTATCATTATTTTAAATATGAGAACTCTTGTGTGGATATCTGATCATACTCTCATAAAAACCAGTACTAAAGTAATAACCATTCTGAATCTCCCATGGAAATAACAATATTTAAAGTCAGTGAGTCTGCCACCTGGACAGCCAGGCCTTAGGCATTGCCTGAGCTGTGCTCCTCACACAGTGTTGTTGCATCTTCCCCAAATAATTTTAAATCAACAATCAATGAGCCACAGAAAAAGGGTGGGGCAAAAGTTGGTTTTCAATTGTGACTATGCAAAACACTGTATTATTATTATTTATTAACTGTTGTATTATTTCCCACATGAACGCCTATAAACCTACTTGTACCCCACCAGTTGTAAAATAGGGAAGATGATTCACATTACATCCTACTTAATAAAATTGCTTGTCAGTCCACTCTGCTTAACATCAAAGATCTTCTTCCCAGCCTACTTCTCATCTGTGGAAACCTAAGAAAACTTCTCTCTTGTGTCAAAAAATGTAGCTAACAGTTAACTATCTATGCCACTCAGCAAAAATCCCCAGATAGTTAGCAGAGCTGTCACAGCCAATTGTTTCTCAAGCATGGCCTCTGGCCAGGACGGTGGGCAGACAATGGGCAGAAGTTTCTTTTTGCCTCACACCCTAAGGGGCTTTTCAAAACATTCACCTCCTAAAATAGGATATTCTCACAGTGAAATTCTATAATGAGAATATATGCTTTATTTCTTATATTACAGTGGTTATAAAACTTTTCTCTCCTAGAACAAAGTTCTGATAGTCAACATTTTAGAGAAATGATCACAAATTATAATTAATAGTATACTAGAAATAATAATTATATGGGATGATGGTTTCCAAACCAACTAAGCTACCCAGCCAGGACCCTAGAAATAAATTTAACCAAGGATGTAAAAGACCGTTACTCAAAAAGTTATACAACACTGAAAAAAGAAAACGAAGAAGACACAAATAAGTGGAAGCATATACCATGTTCATGGATAGGAAGAATGAGCATCATTAAAATGCCCATACTACCCAGAGTAATCTTTAGAGTCAATGCAATCCCTACCAAGATCTAATGGCATATTTCACAGAACTAGAACAAATATTCCAAAAATGTATATGGAGCCACAAAAGAACCTGAATAGCCATAGCAATTTGAGAAAGAAAAACAAGGTTAAAGGAATCATACTACCTTATATCAAAGAATACTACAAGGCCATAATAATTAATATAGCATAGTTTTGGCATAAAACCAATAGATAAATAGAACAGAATAGAGAGATAACAAATAAACCCACATCTTTATAGTCAATTAATATTTGACAAAGGAGGTGAGACCATACATTGTGGTAAAGTCTATTCAATAAATGGTGTTGGGAAATTGGACAGATACAAAAAAAACACAAAAAACCCACACAAAGCACCTTCTTATGCCATACACAAGGATAAACTCAGAATGGATTAAAGACTTAAATATTAGACACAAAACCATAAAAGTCCTAAAAGAAAACAAAGTAAATCTCAAACATTTTTCATAGCAATATTTTTTTTTCTGATATATCTCCTTGGGTAAAGGACACAAAAGAAAAAAAATAAACAAGTGGCACTAGATCAAACTAAAAAGTTTTTGCAAAGCAAAAGAAACCATTAACAAAATGAAAAGACACCACTGAATGGGAGGACATATTCATCAATGATACTTCTGGTAATAGATTAATATTCAAAATTTGTGAAAAACTTACAAAGCTCAACACCAAGAAAAACCCAACAACAACCCTAAAAAGCCAAGCAACAATCCAATAAAAAATGGGGAAAGTCTCTGAATAGACACTTCTCCAAAGAGGACATACTGATGGCCAATAGACATGAAAAGATGCTCAAAGTCACTACTCAACAGAGAGATGTAAATTAAAACTGCATAGGCTATCACCTCACACCTGTCAGAATGGCTATCACCAATAAATCAACAAACAAGTGTTAGTGAGAATGTGAAGAAAAGGGAACCCTCCTGGACCTTTGGTGGGAATGCAGACTGGTACAGCCACTGTGGAAAACAGTATGGAGTTTCTAAAAAATTAAAAAATGGTACTGCTTTATGACCCAACAATTCCACTTACGTGTATATATCCAAAGAAACCTGAAACACTTATTTGAAAGAATATATGCACCCCTCTATTCATTGAAGTATTATGTACAACAGTCAAGATTTGGAAGCAGCCCAAGTGCCTATCTGTAGATGAGTAGACATAAAAGCTGTGGTACATTTACACAATGGGATACTACTACTCTGCTGTAAAAAAGGAGGAAAACTTACCTATTGTGACAGTATGGATGGACCTGTTCAGTATTATGCTGAGTGCAATAAGCCAGTCAGAGGAAGTAAATGCCATGTGATATCACTTACATGTGGAATCTTATGAACAAAATAAATGAACTGAATGGAAATTGACTCATAAACATAAAAATGACAGCTGTCAGAGGGGAGGAGTTTGGGGGTCTAGGTGAAAATGGTAAAGGGATTACACAAAAATCATCAGACAACAGTGTGGTGATTAAAAGAGGAAAGGGGGTGTGAGGGGAGGTAGAAAAGGGCAAGAGGGGGATAAATGGTGACAGAAGAGACTTGATTTGGGTGGTGAACACACAATACATGTACAGATTATGTATTATAGAAATGTTCACTTGAAACCTATAAATTATGTAGGTTTCAATGTCACTCCAATAAATTCAATTACAAATGTAACTGTAAAGTAGGAAACTTTAATGTCTTATGGATTTTCATGCAATAAAAAGCTCCAAAAATATTGGCAACCATGAATTGTTCTCAGAATAGGCAGACTGCATTGAAAGCAGTGCTGATTTGGTCTCTGCTAGTAGGTGATAAAAGTTAAAAACATTATCAGTTTTAACACCTTAAAGTCATACTTTATATGCTTGGGAGATTGTTGCCCTGGTAGTTTTCTTTTTTTAAAAATGTTCCCCCTTAGCACTATGAGTTGTGATAACCAAGCTTCAGTAGCAATTAATAATATTGCTAACAGACTAATTCAAGAAGAAAAATGAATCTTGTGAAATGATAGCTGAAGTTGGACAATAGCATCCTTTGAAGTCTCTAACCAGGTCATCAGGATCAAATGTGATGTGTTTGGTACTGTGCTTTGTAAAGTGGAGAACTAGAGAAATATAAGAAGTTACATAGCCTCTTTTCATTTTACAAAGAACAAAGCTCATCTCTCTGGCCCAATCATCTGTCTTTTGCCTCTCTGCTCCTCAAGGTCAAGTTTTTATTGGCTGGTCCCTGTTCAGCAAACACTGCTGGGCGCTTAGTTACAGCCGAGCTGCCGTCTTCTCACCACGGCAGGAGCGGGGCTCTGCTTATTTTCTAGGAGATGAATTGGACCTGCCTAACCCCCTGGCTTTTCCACTTCTCCCCCTGAGTTACAGGCTGGATGACTTACATGTATGCATTGGGTCCGCTACGAACTGGGCATGTGTGGGAAAATGAAGAATGGACACAGTTACTCTAAGGCTTATTTTCCTCAGCAGGCAAGGGAGGGGCCATTATCCATGGCATGGGCAGCGGTCCATTTTAACCAGCCTGTGGCACAGGGTCTGTCTGTAAATGCCTGCAACCTGTCTCACACCAGCCAAGGCATCGCCCAACATAATCACCATCATTCTCTTTATGAGGTTGTCTCATTCCCTCTCGCTCTTGCTCTTTTTTCTTTTTATAAACCAGGCTAAGTCGGTTTGTGGGCCAACTGACTAAGACCATTTCTCTGTTTGTGTTCCGGGTTTTGAATGTGTGTACTCATATTTGTGTGTGTGGTATGATATTTGTAGTCTGACAAAATGTTCTATTGCTTAATCAGTTAAAAGGAAAGAAAAATACCTCTCCAGCGTCTTGTTATTTATTTCATCATTAAATTTTAGTTTTATTCATTATTGTTCGGATATTAAGATTGAAATTCCTGAATTGAAAATGCAATGCCAACTGAATCAACTTTAAACAATTTGAAGATTTAGATTAATTTTTTAAATAATAAAATACGGCCCATGGTAAGTCTTACCTTCAGTTTACAAGCTTCTTCCAAAACAATCCTATATTGGTAAATTACTCTTATGGCTTAAATCAATGCTTTAGTTTCTTTTTATATATATAAAGTTTAGTTCAGTACCCTTGGTGTTTGAATTTTTCATCTTTGTTATGAAGGACTCAATACCAACTTGGAAATCTTGGCTTTGAGGATTTTATTTTTAATAGAAAACAACTGCCTGAATGATCTCTGTCCCCCTTCCCCCCAAATAACCCTATTTCTTAGGCTATACCGGGAGTTCTATTTCACTTTGATTTCCCTCACCAGTTTCATTCTTATCTCTCTGGATAATCAACTCCCCATAAATGTGAAAACACTCCGCAGTGGAGTTGCTGCCATTGAGAACCTGACAGCCTTCGTTCTTAGTTCTTATCTCTCCCTCAGCTGCTCCCTCAGCTCCCACCAAGGCTGCCCGGAAAACTATCTTTTCTTCCTCTCTGAGCTTACATTGTGTAATATTTGGGAAATGATGTTTGTGTATATTTAACTTAAACTGCCACATTTCAATAGACTGACTTAACAATCCCGCTGATAGGATTTTACATCAATCCACCAATCAATCAAAAGTATTTGCTTAGCTGCTGCTAAGACTGGGAGCTGAGCCCCACGTGAGGCATGGCTTTCAGCTGCTTCTGGGAAAGGTCTGCCTTCTATCACATGTAGCCTGAGAGCTCTGGACTGCTGCCCCAAGTTCCGGGGTCAGGGACTACAGCTGCCTTGCATTCCTTGCTGTGCACACACTGCACTTTCACCTGCTGTAGTATCTTCACACAGTGTGACTTCTGTTGGTGGTTCCCCTCCCCATGCTGCTGACTCCCATTTATCTCTGGGTGGGCAGCACCTAGCACAGTGCCTGGCACATGCACTACCAGTGTCTTGATGATTGATGGAGGGAACACATGTCTAAATATTCTGAAAAGGAACCATTGTCAAATAAACATAGACAGTAAAATCTTTGACATCACCCTTAGCAATATTTTCTTGGATAAGTTTCCTTTGGCAAGAGCAACAAAAGCAAAAATAAGTAGGACTACATCACACCTCTAAAAGGTCCCCTTTTGCCCAGTTCTGAGGCAGTGTTCATCATATAGAATCCTGTGCAGCATAATCTTTGTCAGAGATTAAATTTGTGGTTGTCTCTTTTCCAGAAGGAGGTGCCTGAGGTTGCCTTTATGTAGAATTGCTCTGTTGCTCCCATCCTTCCCTCCTCCCCACTCCAAGGCAAACAAGCTTATGTTTGATAGTGTAATCCACCCTCCCCCCACCCCTGCCCCTCCGCCAGAGATCATATTCTGCTGTTTACAAAGAAGGATGACCTATTTGGATTTCAGGACCAAAGGGAGTAGTATGTGGGCCATGAGAAGGATGGTGGAGAGGAAAGTGATTAGAGCTGAGCTCATGGTGGCAGATTCCTGAGGCCCTCTGGTTTCAGAGCTGATCTGTGCCCCAGGCTGGGCATCGAAAGCAGGCAGCACAACAGGAAAAGCTCACACCAGTGCCCATGCTTCTGGGGAAGGGCAGGCCTTTGCCCCACACTATCCTGGGGAACAGCACCTTTGTCCTGTGTTGGGAGCCTCATGACTGTTTTAAAGAAAAGTGCCCGCTAATCTGACTACGTCTTCCATGTCCAAGGTTTGGTGCAGACACGTGTAAATCTCCCTAGTTACTAAGTGTGGGTTCTGTTTTATCAGTGTCCTTCTCATTTATATGAAAATAGTTCTCACTAATTTCATGTTCTGTATGTAACTGTGAGATTAGGGATTACACCTGCTATTCCGTGGGTGAAGTAAGGGACAATGGTGAATTTCGAACTGGAGAGAGATAAGGTAAGTGGGAATTTCTACTTAAATATAATGACCTCATTTCAATGGAACTTAAAGAAAGACTGCTCAGCACCCTGGTGCTTCTAGCAAAGGTAATATTTGCCTTTTGAGTCCAGCACCTTTAGTAACCACTCTGTACACGGTTGCTTCCCTGCATTTCCTCTTCAGAGCTGTATTTTATTCATTTCTTATTCCTTTATGGTCACATCTGCTCACAAGGCAGGGTGTGAAGTTGGCTGCGGTCTGTAGATTGATGAGGAATCTCTCCTAAAAGTGCCTGTATTTTAACAAGCACAGCCCTGTGAACCCAAGAATTCAAGCTTGGTAAATGCGTTGTGTTGGCCAGCAAGGCCTAAGATACTTGGAATCATTAGATGTTTCAGTTGTCCCAGAATCAACTGAAATCTGGTGAATTACCCACCCACCAGAAGGGTCTGGAACATCACTGCTCAGAGACATTTTGTTCAAAGCTCTCATTGACATCAAAATCGAAGACTTCAAAGTAAGACCTGAAATCATAAAACTCGTAGAAATAAACATAGACAGTAAAATCTTTGACATCACCCTTAGCAATATTTTCTTGGATAAGTTTCCTTTGGCAAGAGCAACAAAAGCAAAAATAAGTAGGACTACATCAAACACAGTGAAGGAAACCATTGACACAACAAAAAGACAAACTACTGAATGGGAAAACATTTTTTCAAAGGGGTTAATATCCAAAATATATAAAAAACTCATGCCTAGCCGGTGTAGCTAAGTGGTTGAGCATTGACCTATGAACCAGGAAGTCACAGTTCGATTCCCTGGTCAGGGTACATGCTCAGGTTGTGGGCTCCATCCCTAGTGTGGGGCATGCAGGAGGCAGCTGGTCAATGGTTCCTTTTCATCATTGAAACTCAATAAAAAACACAATTCAATTAAAAATGGGCAGAAGACCTTAATAGACTTTTCTCCAACCAAAGAAGACATACAGATGTCCACAGAACACATGAAAAGATGCTGAGCACCACTGATTATAAGAAATGAAAACCAAAGTTTCACCTCACATCTGTCAGAGTAAGTTCTTATCAGAAAGTCAGTAAGTGTTGTTGATGATGTGAAAAAAGGAAATCTCGTGCATGGTTGGTGAGATTGTAAATTGGTGCAGCCACTATGAAAAACTCTATGGGGGTTTCTCAAAATATTAAAAATAAACTGCCATATGACCCAGCAATTCCACTCCTGGTTATTTATCTGAAGAGAGCAAAAACATTCATTAGAAAAGGTGTATACGCCCCTTTGGTCACTGTACCATTATTTGCAATAGTCGATCTATAGAATAATACACAATGGAATATTACTCAGCTATACTGGTAAAAAATAATGAAATCTTAGAAACAGAGAAAAGGCTGATGGGGAGGGGGAGTGGGGGGATGGGTAAAAAAAATGAAGTGGATTAACAGGTACAAACTTCCACTGATAAAATAAGTCACAGAGATGTACAGCATAGGGAATATAGTCGATAATACTGCATTAACTTTGTATGATGATAGATGATCAATAGATTTATCATGGTGATTGCTTCTTAACATATAAATGTTGAATCATTATCTTGTACACTTGAAACTATATAATACTGTATGTCAGCTATACTTTAATTTAAATATATATCTTACAGGAGCTATGTTAAGTATCTCCTATGACATCAACGTCCACAGTAAAAAGTGAATGTTAAGATGGATCTTTTGGGAAATGGCAGTCATAAATCTCCCATCCTCTATACCACCATGCTCAGTGGTTGGAACCAAAGCCTGGAGAGCTCCCTGACACTGCAACCTGATGTTATGTTTGAACCCAACTTGACTTCTTGGGAGTCCATGCTGGTTATAGGAAGAGGGACTGAGTGGCCTTCCTGCTGCTCACACATGGATCTCTTAGGTTAGGGACATTAAAATGACACAAAGGGCCATAACCAGTTTGGCTCAGTGAATAGAGCATCAGCCTGGGGACTGAAAGGTCCCAGGTTCGATTCTGACCAAGGGCATGTACCTTGGTTGAGGGCACATCCCCAGTAGGAGGTGTGCAGGAGGCAGCTGATCGATGTTTCTCTCTCATATATGTTTCTAACTCTCTATCTCTCTCCCTTCCTCTCTGTAAAAAATCAATAAAATATATTTAAAAGAAATAAAATGACACAAAGGAAGGCAGGGGGAGTCAGGAGAAGAAATCCTCAGTTTGATGCCTTAATCAACCCCTTTTTGTCCATTGGGATCACCAAAAAGGTCTGCTGCTTCTTACTTTGTGGAATGTCTCTAAGATGCAATTGAAGCTGTTGAACCCATTCACTCCATTGGTTCTTTGTCAGACTCTTACTGGGGGTTCAGTTCTTGCTACATGGCCATCTAACCCAAAGCTTCCAAGTGGCCTTTATGCAGGAAGACCAAATTCCCCACAGAGCACACCAACCCAAGCTCCTAGCCCCTCAGCCTGGGTAGAAACTGGGCTACTACTTACCCAAATAAAAAGGTCACACTAGAGGCAGAAAGAAGAGTAAGACAGTTGTATTAGTTCTCTATCGCTGAGCCACATACAAATTTAGTGGCTTAAAACAAAACAAATTTATTAGCCTCCATGTGTCAGGAGTTTGGGCATGGGTTTGCTAGGTTCTCTGCTTAGGGTCTCACCAGACTTAAACCAAGGTGTTGTCTGGGGCTATAATCTCATTTAGGCTTAGGATCAACTTCCTGCATCCCTGGTTGCTGGCAGAATTCAGTCCCTTGTGGCTATAGGACTCAGGCTGCTTGCTCCTTCAAGGCCAGCGGGAAGCAGATCTCTCTGATGCAGGGAGGGGCCCAGCCTTGCTTTTAAACGGCTCATCTAATTGGAATAGGCCCACCCAGAATAATCTCTCTTTTGATTAACTCTAAGTCAAAGCTTAATTACATCTGCAAAATTTCTTTGCTTTATAATGTAACAATCACAGGAGTGATTTTCCGTTCTAGAGTGCAGAGGATTGTGGTGAGCACACACACCAGGGAATGGGCAATCTTGGGATCATCTTAGAGTTCTGCCTACCAAATTAGTGAAAGAAAATGATCCTGGGAGGCAGACAGTCCTGGTTCAACTCCTGCCTTTGGCCTTTACAACCTCTTAAGTAATAAAGCTTTCCTGGTACCAGGTGTGTCAGGTGAGGGTAGGCATGTCCCCTGCATGCAGGCTCACTGTAGAGATTTGAGGCAATGTATATAATGATCTGGTACAGCGAGGCCTCCATAAGCAATGATCTATAATAATAAAAGCATAATATGCTAATTAGATCGGACAGCCAAACGACCTTCCATTTGTCATTCTGGACGTCCTTCTGGATGAAGCCGCGGCAGCAGGGGCTGAGGCAGAGGCAGTTAGGGGTGATCAGGCAGGCAGGCAAGCAGTTAGGGGCTATCAGGCAGGCAGGTGAGTAGTTAGGGGCGATCAGGCAGGCCGTCAGGCGAGCAGTTAGGAGCCAGCAGTCCCGGATTGTGAGAGGGATGTCTGACTGCCGGTTTAGGCCCGATCCCTCAGGGATCCCAAGGGTTCCTGGATTGTGAGAGGGTGCAGACCTGGCTGAGGGCACACCCCTCCCCGCCCCCCCCCCCCCTTCCCCACGCCAGGCACTAATATCTTGCACCGGGTCTCTAGTGTTATTATAAGAGAGGGAGATACTGGTCTTGTCCAAAGTGGGAGGAGAGAGGTGAACAGAAGAGCACTCACGGTCACATATTTTGAGCTTAATTGCTGCTGAAAAATATTTGAAGGCTTTTAGAATATTGAGCAACATCTGCAAGGCCACGTAAGGAGTGGGATTTCGCCAAGTGAAAACTGGGTAGATACACATTTATTTTAATATTTTCAATTAGTTCAGCCTAAACTACTAAATTCAAATAAAGAAGATTTAAAAATCTGGCCCAGACCATTAAAACTTTAAGCATCAGATTACAGGAGTAGATAGAATAAAAATGATTTTTTTGGTCATGTAAACAGAATTTAATTTTTCTATTTATAAAAATAACTAGAGGCCCGATGCATGAAAATTTGTGCAAGAATAGGCCTTCCTTCCCCCTGCTGCTGGCACTGGCTTCCCTCCAGCACCCGGGACCCAGCTTCCCTTCTCTGGATGCCCACAGGTACCCAGGGTCGGGCTGCTTCCCTCCTCCAGCCACCCACAGGCACCTGGGACCAGGCTGCTTCCCTTCTCTGGACACCCGCAGGCACATGGGACCTGGGCTGGCTTCCCTCGGGCCGCCCACAGGCAACTGGGATGCAGGCTGGCTTCCCTCTGGCCCTGGCTTTGTCAGGAAGGATGTCCGAAATGACTTCTGGAAGACATCCAGTCTAATTAGCATATTACCCTTTATTATTATAGATATATGCAAATTACATAATTTGGGAACTAGATATAAATATAAATAAGACCACCAATGTTAACATTTGTTTTGTATCCTTTCAGTCTTTTCTCCTTGCAAAGTTTATGTTATTAGTATCATTGTTTGAATACAATTACAGATGCTTCTTATTTATCTTAACATGAGATCATAAGCAGATGTCTCCTTTTTTGACAACTTTTAAATTAAAATCATTTTAAATGGCTGCACACTTCAGAGGTTACAATTTACACTAGTTTGTGTAATTATTTAATTAATGACTTTCCTCCCCAACTAGAATATGATTTCCATAAGACTAAGAACTAGATCTCTTTTGTATCATTGTATACCTAGCACCTAACAGTACTTGGGACATGGCAGGTAAACTATAAATATTTTTTGAAAGGCTGAAAGAATATATAAATGACTATTTTGCAGATGTGCTAAAATTTGCTTTTCACTCTAGTGTTGTTAAACACCGTTTTCATTATTATAAATGAAGCTGTTGTGAGCATTGCATACAAATCATTTTTCAAGTGTAAATTGGTTACTTCTCTCCACAGTTTGGAGTGCAAATTACATGCTCCAGTTCCCAAATGCAATGTATGAGTACTCATGCATAAATACTATACCATTCCTATTGGTGTAAAAAAATAGGCAAGCATCTATAATTTGTTTGATGGGAGGATCTGGTCTCATTGTATTCTCTTGATTTGCTTGTAGGGCACACTGGCTGTTGATTAATAATTGAATTTGACAGGTATGGGGCCAAGTGGGTAATTTGTGAAGATGTTCTGTGTTTTTATGTAATTGGGTGGCATCTGGATATAGTAAAATGGATGTTTTTATGATGAGATTGCAGTAGACAGAATTCTAAAAATGGGACCCAAGATTCCATTATTATAATGACTACTAGAGGCCCAGTGCACAAAATTCGTGCAAGTGGCATGGGGGTCCCTCAGCCTGGCTTGTGCCCTCTTGCAGTCGGACATCCTTAGCGCTGCTGCAGAGGTGGGAGAGGCTCCCATCACTGCTGCTGGGCTAGCCAGCTGTGAGCCCAGCTTCTATCTGAGTGGTGCTCCCCCTGTGGGAGCACACTGATCACCAGGGGCAGCTCCTGTGTTGCCCCGTGGTGGTCAGTGCACATCATAGCGACTGGTTGTTCTGCCATTTGGTCAATTTGCATATTAGCCTTTTATTATGTAGTATTACTACAATGATTATGTCATGTTATATGGCAAAGTGGACTGTAAGATAGGAACATTATCCAGGTGGGCCTGGTGTAATTATGTGAACTCCTTTGAAGGTGAGAGTTTTCTCTTGTTGGTGGCAGATGAGGAAATCAGAGAGATTTGAGCCACAAAGGGAATTTGATGAGCTGTTACTGGCCTGAAAACAGGAAATGTGTGAGAAGGAATGCAGGTTGTATCAAGTAGCTCAGAGAGTCCTCTTGCCAACAGCTAAGCACTAGGCTGCTGGGGGCCAGAGCAAAGACAGACACAAACTCGCAGGGGGGCCCAGCCCCCAGCAGGCCCGTGGCCGCAGCGCGCCAGCAGTCCTGCCTCTGTGCAGGAGCTGCAGAAGAAACACCTTTACTGACTGCTTATTGGCTAAGCTCCCTGTACGCCACTGGCAGTGTTCTTGGTAACTTAGGTAATAAGAATCCAACAAGGTGATCTAAGGTTTTTCCATCTCACTCCTGGAGGAAAAAATGAAGGTCCACGGCTGGAAGGGCTAAGAAATGTCATATCCTGCCCTAGCCTGTTTGGCTCAGCGCTGGGGGCCAGGCCGCCCCCCTGTATGTTATTCTCTCCAGCTTGGGCCATGCCTGGCCCCTCTTCCTGAGCTGATCATGACTGTTACGGCGTCCCAGCCTAATTTGCATTATATATATATATATATATATATATATATATATATATATATATAGCTAGAATCAGAAAGAGGCATAGCTGAAGACTCTAGTTCAGGATCTTATAAAATTGCAGTAAAAATGTTTGCTGGGATCACAGTCATCTGGAGGCACGACTGGGGCTGGAGGATTCATTTCCAAGCTCAATCACATGGTTGATAGCATGTATTAGTTTCATCTTATCTTTAGTAATTTCAGATGGTGATGATCTCAGATGACAAAGCACAAATTCTGAAAATTAGATATGCAAGACCAGAACTTGGAGTCAGTTGTGAATACCAGAAAACCTCAGTACACTTCTTTTTAAAAATTTAAGTCATGTGTTGTAACATTAATAGAGATTACATTAAAATAATGTAGGCATATGTGTGTGCATGTGTGTTGTGTGTAATGTTAATTGAAAATATAGAATAGTATTATGTTATGGTTTTGAAAGATTAAAAAAGAATTATTGAATTAATATATTGGCAACATTTAATCTAGAAATAGATTTGTGAGTTACAAAGTTTAATTCTGTAATTCGATTCTAATAACTCTGGCCATTAAGAATTGAGTCTGAGATTATAATTTTTTTGTTTATTTTAAGCAAGACAGTATCCTCTGCTTTTAAAGAGAAGACCTCTGCTATTTATTGTGTGGCTGTATATAATTCTTTTGATTATCAGTTTCCACTTCTAATATTAAGATAGCAGTATGCACTCAAAGAACTGATATGGAATTTTAATGAGATACCAGGTGAAGTAACAGTACATATGAAATGGACTAGTTTGCACAAAGTAATGACTCATTTAAGCTAAGGGTCTGTTTTTCAGCCTCCAGATCCTTATGGCCTTTTACCACCAGTAGAGTTTTTCATGGTTCTTCATTATTTCACAGGAACACAAAATATTTTGGGGAAATTACTGGTCCTCTTAATTTACACATTTTTAAATGATGCATCCTTGAAGTTACCCAGAATCCCTCTCCTTGGAAATGTGATTATTGATGGGGATAGGTACTGAATAGGATAAAGTAGAAAATATATCTTCATTGGGAGTATTTAAAGCAAATTCCAGGAGAAGCAAAGTGAGTGTTAATTAATTAACTCCTGAAATAATAGTTTTCCACATGGTACATCAGTCCCCTTTACTGCATTTTGATATTACATATGTAGTCCCTGAAAAATGTTGATGCTACTAGTAGATTTAACTGTCTTTTTAAATTTCTCCTCACCAAAAATGCTTGATATGATTATAATCAGATCAGATTGTCTCCTGCCTCCCCCTACCCTAAGATTGCTTCCATTCTGTGTCCCTTCTCAATTTCCTCACCCCTGTTGTTTCTAATTTCTTTTCTTTTCTCTTTTTCCTTTTCTTTTTTTTTTGTCTCTAGTTTCTTACTGCGATTAAGGCATGGATGACTAAATGTTTAGGGAAGACAGATTTATTTCCTATCTTTTGTCAACAAAAGGCTGCTACCAGTAACCCATTGCCAAAAGGAGTACCCAATCTGGGATGCAGTGAAGGAGAAATTTTACTCAGGTGAACAATTTGTAAAACAGGAAACATAGCCTTCCCCAGAGGAACCCGAAATGGTGCTCCCCAGAGACCAATGGGAGACCTGATTATATAAAGAAAATATCTGACCTGGTCCCTGATTGGTCCATTTTTATGCAAATGAATAATACAAATTTGTACAGTTTGATCGGTCCAAATAACACTGTCCCGATTGGTCAGAATCATGCCTTCTGATTGGTCATTATAGAGCTGCTCTGATTGGTTGGTAATGATGCAAATGAGGATGTAGCTGCACAGTTCTGATTAGATGGAGACTATCTCAGCCCATTGGTCCATATTAGATTCCAGAACTTCTTTATAATGGTCAACTCAGCCAGCAGGAGTGCAGAGCAGGTGGCTTGGCAGCTCACTGCAGCTTTCCCTCTGAAATGTAGAGTGTGTGAGAGGCTTTGCTAGCAATGGCTGCTAGACTTTGGTTATGAATTCGACCCCAATTAATCACAAGGAGTCCTTCTTGGCAGGTTTCTTCTCTGTGCAAACATACCCAAGGGCCATTTTTTTTTTTCTCCTGAGAAAATGTTTTCTTTCTCCATTAGTTTTTCTCATCTGTACATGCATGCACACACACAATAGCTCTATCCTCTGATCTATCCCAAAAATGTATGAGAAGAAAATATAGGGCAAGTGCCATGAAAAAAATTCAAAACTCGGCTAGAAGGACAAGAAGTCATGTAATTGGTTTCCTAAAACCATTCCCCTGGCTGGATGACAATGTGAACATGAATAAGAAAAACAAAACAAAACAAAAATGCTATCAATGTTTTTGCTGGTACTCAGAATCTTGTGTAAAGATTAGACTGTGTAGCTATCTAGAATCATCTAATTGTTTTTCTCTAGTTTCCTTTATTATTTGAGGTTTTTTTTTTTAGAAGGACTGATGTGTGAATGTAACTAATTGCCATAATATTAGAATTGTTCTGGCAAATTTGCCCTCAAAATGTGATCCTGACTGACTAGCTAATGACCCAGGGTGTCCACAGAGTGACATTTATCCAGGGGACTTCACCACTGCTCTTGATTTAACTTCCAGCTCCCAACAGGCTTAGAAAAACAGCTTTGTCTCCACACTGGGAGTGGGTAGAATAACAATAACCAACCTCAACCTGTTAGAAAATAATGGATGCACTGCATATGAAAAGGGTTCAGGGGTACAAGGGAAACAATTAAATAGGAAAGTGTTGATTTTAAAAGATGTAGAAAGACTTGAAAATGCATAATGGTATTAAAACAATAACAACAATAAACTAGCTAACAATTAAAACATTTAAAAAGAAAGAGGAAAATCTGAATGGCCCGCCGATGTCTTTGTAATGCTAGATGCTGGAAGATAATGAAGCAGTGATTACAGCAGTTTGATGGAAAAGGTTATGCTCCCAAATTCTATCCTGAACCAAGCTGTCATTCATTTAAAAGCAACAAAAAAGGATGCGTGGGCATGCAAAAATTTAGGACTACAGTACTTGTGCACAGATATTCTATAAGAAAAAAAGAAAAATTAGTTGTCAAAATAAATGGAAAAGCACAGCAAAACAAATACAAAGAAATAACTAAAAAGCCTTCATAAAGACTAAAAAATAATTTTATAAGTTAGAAAAGGGAGGACAGTTTACATTAAATTATAAGAGCTTATTTTGTAAAAAACAATAACAGACAAAAGATTATGTAACCTAATTAGATGAAAAATAAACAAGTATGCAAAATTAGCAATGACAAATATAAGCAGATTAAATCAATTATACAAAAATACTTTGTGAAATTATAGGCTATTAAGCTTCCAAGTCCATTAAAATGAGATAAAAAATAAGCAAACATGCAAAATTAGTCATGACAAATATAAGCAAATTAAATCAATTATACAAAAATTACTTTTTAAAATTATAAGCTATTAAGCTTCAAGGTCTCATTAAAACATATAATTTTTTGACAAATTACCAAAATTAGACATAAGAAGATAGAAAGTGTCAATATATCTATCAATAACTTTAAAATAAATCAAAAGATTGTCAGAAGAATTAGCTTCAGGAAAGGTGTCAGCCCGGATGCTTTCACCAATGTTTTATGGTCCTTCAAGAAATAAATGATGCTGACATTATTTCAACTTTACAGAGTACAGGCAAAGAAGACCTTTGCCATAATGCTATTTATTTTGACATGGATAGCATAAGCCAGTACTTGATAGAGATGGTGCAGAATAGAAACAAATAAAAAACTCTAATTTCTCACAGACATGAAGCAAAGACCTTAAGTCATATATGATAAATATAAATCCAGAAGCATTTTCAATTAATAATTCACCATGACTAAGTAGAATTTATTCTAGGAAAGCAAATGTGGAACAACATTAGGAAACCTATTATTGTAGTTCATGATATTAATAGGTTAATGGGGAGCACATAATTTTCATTGTTGTCAAATATGCATTTGATAAAATTTAACATTATAATTAAAAATATACACAAATCTTGGTCTTTAGTAATAGAGGTATTCTTTCTTAAGATGAGGGGGATGGAGAGTTGAACTTAAGGGAACACCAGTTTCCACTTTTCCAAAGGCAAACTAGATTAGATGAGGTCAAATGAAATAAAACAACAATACCTACTTCTGTCTTTACTATTTGGCATAGTTTTGGAAATATTAGTTTTTTTCAAATAGAAATAAAAACAACAGCAAATAAAAGAAGTACAAAAAATGGGAAAAGGTAAATTTATTACTTATAGGAGGTATAATGAGATGAATGACTGTCTAAAAAACCTAATATAATAATCTGAAATTAGCTGTTGGAAATAATGAGTTAAAAAGATTTCAATAACTGTTTTACTATATAACAATAATCACTCTACTAGGAAATAAATTGGGAAGCAAGTTCCATTTATAGTAGCACCAAAAAGAACAAATTAGCTGGGAAAAAGCTTAACCCTGCCCAAAGCCAGAGTAGAATTCTACAATGTGGTTTTGTCCAGCTTTGAAAAAGATCAGTTGCAATTTCAGTTCCTCCCCTTATTAGTTATGTGACAGTTAACTAACCTGAACCTGCATCCTCTTCTATAAAACTGGGTAAGTAATATCTCATGGGAGTCTTATTAGAGTCAAAAAGACAATCTATCCAAAAATGCTGAATAAAATGCTGGTGGAGAGATTATTACTGAGAAATTCCAAAACTCTGCTGGCATACGGTAATAATCCATCCTGGGAAAAGTCAGTCATCTGCACAAATATGTGTGCATAAAAGAATATGCATAATTATGTTCTTTGTACATGTGCCTTAATAGAGAAAAATTGTAAACAACTACATATATGATAAAAATAGAGGATCAGCCCTGGATGGGTAGCTCAGTTGATGAGAGCATTGTCCTTATATACCAAGGTTGCGGGTTTGCTCTCCGGTTAGGGCACATACAAGAAGCAACCAATGAATGCACAAATAAGTGGAACAACAAATCCATCTCTTTCTCTCCCCCTAATATCAATAAAAAAATAGAGGATCAATGAAATACACTATATAACTAAATCATATAATATTTATATTCATTTTTAAATGACAATACATTCAGTGTTATATGAAGACTAGCGTTCTGGTGCAAAAAATGCGTGCATTGGGGGTGGGGGTCCCTCAGCCCAGCCTGTACCCTCTCGCAGTCCAGGAGCCCTTGGACATTCTTAGCATTGCCGTGGAGGCGGGAGAGGCTCCTGCCACAGCCGCTGCACTTGCCAGCCATGAGCCTGGCTTCTGGCTGAGTGGCACTCCCCCTTTGTGAGCGCACTGACCACCAGGGGGCAGCTCCTGCATTGAGCATCTGCTCCCTGGTGGTCAGTGCACATCATAGCAACCAGTCTTACCACCGTTTGGTCGATTTGCATATTAGCCTTTTATTATATAGGATTATCACAATATGTCTGGTGAAAGGATAAAATAGAATTTATGATCCTACTTTGGTAAAAATTCTATGTAATCATATGTGTTTAACTGAAAAATAGTAAGTACAAAGATATACACATTAGTAATGATTCTCTATGGATTTTTATATATCAGGGCATTGATTTTCTTTGGTTTATTTTATCTGGGTTTCCAACAATTCTATAACAAACATTAATTCTCTGTATTATAAAAAAAAGGTAAGAAGCAATACTTGAGGGCCTTTCGCACACCAAAATCTCTCATGCAATCCTATAGGCCAACTTCCTCTCTCCTACCAGGACTTAGGTTAGAACTTAATTCCCATCTTTTTTTTTTTTTTTAATCTACATTTTTTAGCAAACTAAACCCCACCCCCATATGATTGAAAGCATTCTTTACACATGTCAATATCTTTAGTCAAGAATTGCTCTGACTTGGGAACCATTATCTCTGCGATGTGATTTATGCATCTGAGCTCTCATCATCCTTTCAACTATAGTGACTGAGAATCCAAATACTCTGCCAGCAGCTCCAAATGAGCTGTTTGCCAGGAGTCTTAGAAGAACCTAATAAATAATACCAATTTTTCTTGACTAGGTTTCTGAGCCAAGTGAGAAATAAGTCAAAAGAGAGTGGATGGAGAAACAGAAAGTGTTTGCTAACTTCTTGTTAGTGGAGAACTTAGCAGTGGGCAGGCAGAGTCTGAAGAGCAGGCGTGCTCCCCTGGTCACTGCCCGCCACTCTCCGGGCGGAGAGGGAAGGAGAGTCTACATCTCATGTGTGCAGGAGTGTGGATGCACTAGTTTGTCCCAGTTGTGACCCATAGATAAAAGACTCTCTCTAAGGGAGTTTGTCTGCCTTTCCTAAAGAAGAACAAGGAAGGAGAATGGAGAGAAACCAGGTGTGTGAAGGAAAAGACCAGGAGTCTGGACACCCTCCTTAGGGAAGTGATAATTGTCTAAAAGAGTCTGCTTCTAGCTTCAAAGTCATTTTCTTACCCCTAACCCCTGTTTTCTGGGACCCCCTGGTGAGCAGCATAGATTTTGGCCCTGAAATCTCTGAAATGAGATGAGTATATTAAGTGAACGCTGAGGCCACTCTGTGCTAAAGGCTGAACATTCATTCCTATTCTAAATTATGTCTAGCCATATTTTCCAATATAGCCCACCAGAGATACTACAGTAAAATTAAATGACAACATTAAGATACTCCCAATAACAAAATGTCAAGAACACAGAAATGCCCCATATTGATTGTAAACAACCTCCCATTATCAAATTCCTGGGGAGAAATTAGAACGAAAATTAAATTGCTTTGTGAGCTCAAGTGCAAAGGAATTAAAGTCAGAAATCATATTTGCTTGCCTTAGTGAATTAAAAGTCTAGTAAAATCAAAGTTCTTCCCCATTTCTTATTTTGTTCACTTTTAGCTAAACATGATATTTGGGGTAATACTGAGGTGCTTTTCATCAACTTTGACTGGATTCATTATGATCTGAGAAGATGAATTAGTCCACTGCAAATCTCTGATGAATCTCGCTGTAAAAAGCCATGTAAAAAGTGATGGCTACTAGCACTGGTGCCACGCCCCTGACACTGAGAAAGTACGCCAATGCCCAGTCCTGAAGCAGTGGTTCTGGGCAAACCGTTGCTTCTAGAACACAGTCCTTGGTGCTGCTCACATCCACGGCAGAGGCTCAGTGGTTACTCAGAAGGGTGACCATAAGTCCCAATTTTTCTGAGACAGTCCCAGGGTGAGGCCTCTTATCCCAGAGTATGATTAATAGCACCCACTTTCACTCTGAAAATTGCATTGTTTGAAACATAAATTGTATTACCGTCCCAGTGATGAAGACAATCTATATTTTAACTATGTCAGGAAGTCATTTAATTTATGCCGGTTTTCTGGAGGCCACCACCTGTAAACTAAGCTCACCTGGGAGAAAAACTTCAAGTAGGAGGTTAACTGGAGTAATGTGCTCCCACCACATCCAGAAGAAAGCCACCTGTTACCCCGTGTCCTCTCCTGCTGAGGTCCACCCCCAGCGGTCCAGGGGTTCCCAAAGGTGTGGACGGAGTCAGGGAAGAATGTTTTACATGGAGACAGCGTTCAGAACTCTCTAGCTCTCTTTAGTCTCTGTGGATCTTCCTGTGCCTGGCTGAGGCCACAGAGAAAGATCCTGAGGCAAGCTGAGCCTTTATTTTTATAGTCAGAGGTAAACAAGGTAGTGGTTACCAAAGTTACACTGTTCTTGTGAGTTTCACTTGTTTACACTGTTCTTGTGAGTTTCATTTGTTTTTGTTCTTGTTGCACTTCCCTCAGCCCATTAGCTTCCCAGGTAAGATCTAGGGAGCATCAAAAGGTCAAGCCTAATTATGCTAAGAGGACTGTGCCCTCTAAGCTGGGACTTGTTTGTGACTTTGCCAACAGGTCAGCCCGAGGTTTAACCCTATATCGGCTCCCCACACTCTCCCACGTTATTCAGTTTAGAAATTTGCCCCAGGGGTATATGCAATCACTGGGTCTTACTTAAGTATTCTTTCTTTGTCTTTAAGGATTGTCTTAACTTTTAAAAAAAGACAATTTGTTTTTGGAGCAGCTTTGGGTTTACCAAAATAAACTGAGAGAAAGGCACAGGGATTTTCCCTATATTCCCTGCCCCCACACATGCAATAGCCTCCCCCAGTATCAAGGTCAATCACCAAAACTGTGTATATTTTACCAAGGATGAACTTACATTGACACATCATAATCATCCAAAGTCCATAGTTTAACTTGGGTTTTAATCTCAGTGTTGTACATTCTATAGGCTTGAAGAAATGTATAATGACATATATCTATCATTACAATATTATAAAGAGTATTTTTACTGCCCTAAAAATTCCTCTGTGCTCTGCCTATTCATCTCCCTCCCAAACCTCTGGCAACCACTGATCTTATTGTCTCTACAGTTGTGCCTTTTCCAGAATGTCATATAATTGAAATCCTACAGAATGTAGCCTTTATAGATTGGCTTCTTTCATTTGGTAATACGTATTAGGTTTCCTCCATATCTTTTCATGGCTTGATAGCTCATTTTTTATAGTGCTGAATAATATTCCACTGTTTATGTACAGTTTATCCACTGAGCTACTGAAGGACATCTATTTATTTATTTATTTATTTATTTATTTATTTATTATATATTTATTTATTTTTAATCCTCACCCAAGGATATTTTTCCATTGATTTTTTTAGAAAGAGTGGAAGAGAGAAGGAAAGACAAAGAGAAACATGGACATGGTCGATTGGTTGCCTCCTGCATGCACCTTGACCAAGGCTCGGGGCTGGGAAGGATCATGCATACAAGGTATGTGTCCTTGACTGGAATCGAACCCGGGACCCTTCAGTCCGTAGGCCAATGCTCTATCCACTGAGCCAAACCAGTTAGGGCTGAAGGACATATTGATTGCTTCAAAGTTTTGGCAATTATTATCAGAATGCTATAAACATCCATGTTCAGGTGTTTGCATGGACACAAATTTTCAGTTCCTTTGGGTAAATACCAAGGAATACAATGACTAGATTGTACAGTAAGAATACGTTTAGTGTTGTAAGAAACTATCAAATTGTCTTCCATAGTGGCTATACCATTTTGCATTCACACCAGCAATATATGAGCATTCCTGTTGCTCCACAGCCTCACCAGCATTTTGTGCTGTCAGCATTCCAGATTTTGACCATTCTAATAGGTATGTAGTGGTATCTCATTGTTACTTTAATTTTCATTTCCCTGAAGACATATGATGTGGAGCATATTTTCACATGCTTATTTAACATCTGCATATCTTTTCTGGGGAGGTTCAAGTTAAGTTTTTTTTGTCCATTTTTTAAATTGGGTTGTTTGTTTTGTAATTGTTGAGTTTTAAGAGTTCTTTGTATATTTTGGATAACAGTGTTTTTAAGTCAAATATGTCTTTTCCAAATATTTTCTCCCAGCCTGTGATTTGCTGTCTCACTTGCTTGATATTATCTTTCACAGAGCACGATTTTTTAATCTTAATAAAGTTCTGTTAATCAATTTTTTCTTTAATGGGTCATGTCTTTGATGTATCTAAAAAGGCATCACCATACCCAAGACCATCTAGATTTTCTTCTATGTTATGTTCTACAAGTTTTATAGTTTTGTGTTTTATATTTAGGCCTGTGATCCATTTTTAATTAATTTTTATGAAGTGTGTAAGGTCTGTGTCTAGATTCATATTTTTGCATGCGCATGTCCAGTTACCCCAGAACCATTTGTTGAAGAGACTGTCTTTGCTCCATTGTATTGCCTTTTTGATTCTTTGTTAATGATAAGTTAACTGTGTTCATGGAGGGGTCTATTTCTCTGCTCTCTATTTTGTTCCATTGATGTTTGTTTATTCTTTGGCAATGCTATACTGTCTTAATTACCATAGTTTTATAGTAAGTCTTAAAATGATGTACTGTTAGTTATTCAACTTAGTTCTTCAATATTGTGTTGACCATTTTGGGTCTTTTGCCTCTTCATATAAACTTTAGAATAAGTGTGTCAAAATCTGTGAAGTAACTTGCTGGGATTTTTATTCGAATTGCATTGAATCTATAGGTCATGTTGAGAAAAACTGGCATCTCAACAACATTGATTCTTCCTATTCACGAACATGGAATATCTCTCCATTTATATAATTCTTCCCTGACTTCATTCATTAGTGTTTTATAGTTTTCTTCATATAGATCTGCCGGGGTTCTTGTTCTGGCATTAAGAAGGGTTCAGCAATCTGGAGAAGGGCTGTGTCTAACTTAATAAAGAGTCCAGAGATGAAACATAATTTTGAAAGGCATTATAGGCGGTCAAAGGAGCCTAGCTAAAGAAACTAAGATCTCCTTGGCTCAGGACCCCTTGCTTTTTATTAACACAATTTGTCCTAAGGCGAGGCAGAGATATACACTTCAAAGGGTCAGGTTTCATTTACAGAAACATTGTCAGATTTGGGAAAATGCCTACAGCTGTTCAGGTGTTTGGCCAGTAGGAGGCAATAACATGTAGATTAAGATGCCCTGAGCTGTCTGGCAGCAAACAATCATCCCTTTTCAGGTTTGGGGAAATGCCATCAGCCATTCCCAACAGGTGACAACATATGTGACTCAGCCCTTGTTGAGTCCCCAAGTTCCATCAACCTTTTGATGAAACTCTTGCAGTTATGACATGCTGGAACTGGCTTCCGGCATAGATCTTCTACATATTTTGTTAGATTTATACCTAAATATTTCATTTTTTAGGTGTTCTTCACTTTTAAATATTCTTTTTCTCTTTGTTCCATGTAGTACTAACAATATAAATTTAGAAACTTTGGAATGACTCTGTGAGACAGAGCACGACTTTCTTGCATTTTAACAGCAGCAAATATTATTTGCACCATGTGTCTAAATGGCTTGTATTAATAGATTCTTCTCTATCATTAAATTTTTATGTTATATGTGACTATGTACTAAAAGTTGAGCCAGTGTAGCTCAGGAAAAGCTATGTCAGCTAAATCAAAAGCTGATAGAACCTGCTAACGGCCCAACTCACAGCCTTTTCTTGCTAGGCTCTGCATGACCAGCAGCTGTGGAAATCAGCTTTAGGACCAGTGGATGGAGAGGCAGCTCTCTGCACTCCCCTCTGGCTGGTGTCTTTGCTGAGGCCTGGCATTCCACACTGTGGCTTTCCTGATGCCTAAACCTATTCCTGCATTTTTGGTAAGGCCTTTGCCATGCCCTCTAGTTTATTTTATTTTTTAATTTTTATTTCTTGATTTGAGAGAGACAAAGAGAGGGAGAAACATCGATCTATTGTTCCACTTACTGATGCATTCATTGGTTCATTCTTGTTTGTGCCCTGACTAGGGATCCAATCCGCACCCTTGGTGTATCAGGGATGACTCTGTAATCAACTGAGCTACCCAGCCAGGGCAAGCCCTCTAGTTTAAAGCCTTGTTTTTGCAGTTACAGTTCCCCCCAAACAGTCCTCATCTGTGGACCAAGTCACCTTAACTGCAGACCCCCAGCATGACGGAAATTCCAAGGCTTCTGGCTCCTGGCCCTGGTGGCAGAGGTGACAAGGTGACAACAGTAAATAGCCAACTACTCAGTGGTGTGCTGGCAAATGTTTGACAACCAGCTCTCTAGAGATAAACCCTCACCCCCAACCTGGTTTATAGTATTTTCTGATTTCCATGGTCAATTTTACAGAAGTCCATAAAATGGGAAGAGATGAAAACAATATTTTCTTCAAGCCAATACAAGAGGTTCCAACCACCACCGAAATTGCCCAACTATAAAAGCCCAGCCTCATAACCCAGAATAAACTTTACAAATGGATGAGGTTAAAAGCTTTTATCGCCTACAAAGTGCCAGCAGAGCTTAAACAGTCTGCAACCTGACACATGAGAAGTGATAACAACCCTTTATTTATTTGCTCTCCTAAATTTCAACTTTTTATTTTAGAGGTGAGGTTTATTGAGGTATTTAGATTCGCTACAATTTACCCTTTGGGGTATACAGTTCTGAGTTTTGACAAATATATAATTATGTAGTCACCGCCACAATCATTATATAGAACCCAGAAAGTTCCCTAATGCTCCTTTATAATGAATCCTTTCCCAACCCCCAACTCTTGGCAATCACTGACCTAATTTCTATTCCGATAGTTTTGTCTTTTACAGAGTGTCATATAAATGGGAATCCATGGCCTTTTCTAGCTAACTTCTTTTATTTACTATCATACTATTTTTAAGATTTATTCACATTTTTATGTCATCAGTAATTTGTACCTTTTTACTGCTGAGCAGTATTTAATTATTGGATATATCACAACTTATTTATCCCCTCACCTACTGATTTGCATTTGACTTGAGTTCGGTTTTGGGCAATTGAGTAAAGGTGCAATAAACAATCAGATGTAGGTCTTTGTGTCAACATATGTTTTCATTTTTTGTGGGTAATTCATTTGCCTTGTAGGAGGACAATTGAGTCTTATGGAAATGTATATATTTAACTTTATAAGCAACTGCTTAACTGTTTTCCAAAAATGTTATGCCGTTTTTCATTTCTATCAGTAATGTAAGAGCATTCCCATTGCTCTGAAGTAGTAAATTGGTATTGTCATTTTTTCCCTAAGTCATTTGAATAAATATGTAGTTGTAGCTCATTATGGCTTTAATTTACATTTTCTCATGTTTAAACATATTAAGTGTCTTTTCATGTGCTTATTTGTCATCCATTTCTCTTCTTCGGTAAAATATTTGTTCAAACCATTTGCTTAATTTTACTGGATTGCTTGTCCTCTTACTAAATTTTGAGAATTATTTATATATTTTGGATACATCTTGTTTTTCAGATAGGTATTTTGCAAATATTTTCTCCTATCTACAGATTATTTTGTTTTTGTTTTCATTTTCTTATGAGAGTCTTTGGAACAGCAGGTGTTTTAATATTGGTGCATATTGTGTGTGTGTGTGTGTGTTTGAGAGTGTGTGTAGTTGATGCTTTTTGTGGCCTAATAAAACTTCTGCATAATTCAAGGTGACATATATTTCTATATTTTTTTCCTAGATTTTTCTTTTGTTTACTTTTTCTTACCACCCCCCCCCCCCCCTGCTCTTTATCTGGGGCTTATGGATGTTTAACTATTCTATCACCGTTTGTTGAAAAGACTTTTTCTTTCCATTGATTTACTTTGCACTTTTGTCAAAATCAATTGCCTATATATGTCTGGGTCTATTTCTGGGCACACCATTCTGTCACATTGATCTATATATCTGTCCTTATGTCAACAGCACACTTTTGTGATTACATAGTTTTATAGTAAATATTGAAATAAATTAGTATGAGTTCTCTAAACTTGTTAATCTCTTTCAAAATAGTTTAGATTCTCCTAGGCCCTTTGTTTTTTGTTTACATAATTTCAGAATCTACTTGTCTTTGCTTATTTTTGTTGACTTCTCAAACTCTTTAGTCAATGTTCCAGAAGCAGGAGTTTGAATTTATTTCCTCTGGCAATGTCAGACTGGGCCTGGTCTTGTGATTTTTTTTGCCTGGAAGAGAGCAATTGTGAGCACATGCTCTTCATAGATAGGCAAGCTACCAAGAAAGAAAGAGAGGGAGAGGAAGAGCTATGTGTAAGTCAAATGAACTCCTAAAACCAAACCCTAGAATTAGGTGGATTTTTACCCAAACACAGGACCAGGTAGGCCTTCCTTTACAACCAGAACAGAGAGGACTGCATCTTGTTCCCAAAAGACAGGGACAAAGGGTGTCAGCTGTGCATGCCCAACTCCTTAATCACTAACCACCTGGAGGAATGGAGAGTGAGGAGACAAAGAAAGAACAACCAAGTATGATAATGTAGCTGCCAGTTCATGCAAGTTATGGGGAAGCTGGATTCTCCCTACCAGCACCAACTTAAGCCATTAGCATTGAGTAGACAGTCTTAGTTTCCATTTCCATGTACATGGGGGGATCTAATCCTTGTCCTTATGTATCTTATGAGACAAATAATTATGTGTATGTGTGTGAGGGTTGGGGGTTGTCCTTTGGGAAACAAGTAAAGTTGGTCATGTTTTATATTTTTCTATTTGCGTCTTTATTGATTTCAGAGAGGAAGAGGAGGGAGAGAGAAACATCAATGAGGAGAGAGAATCATTGATCGGCTGCCTCCTACACACATCACACTGGGGATTCAGCCTGCCCTGACCGAGAATCAAACTGTAACCTCCTGGTTCATAGGTGGACACTCAATCACGGAGCCACGCCGGGTGGGCTGGTCATGTTTTATAGAAGATAACTGCAGATAATTTTATTTTATCTGAATTCAGCTTGCAATTTGATAAGTCCTTGCCACACAGAAGGACTTCCATGATTTTTTAAGCAGTTAAAAAGAAAAAAAGATCTAGCTATGAAATACCAAGATCGACTTTAAAAAAACACACTAATTCCTACTCATAAAAAAGTAGTCATGATAAGTTCCTAACGTTATCTAAAGTCAACTTCCTTTCTCACAACAATTTTTCTCAGTGCATATCCTGTCAGTTACTTCTGGTTTCTGATGGATTTCTGCTCAGCCCCATTGGTGCTTTACCATGGAGCTCTGGCTGAACTCCTCTGTGAAGAGACCAGCAGGGCCATCCCGATTGTCCCACAGCTGGTTCTCATTGTGCTGGCTTCTCCACAGGTAAGGACAATGTTTGCTCTGAACTTTGTTCTCTTGGCCCCAAGGAAACCATTCTTCTGTAGACACCCCAAAGTCTTTTATGAAAGCAGTTCTTTTGATTCCAGAAGCTACTTCTCTTTCATTAAAGCTCTCCACAAACTCTTTTATCTTCTCTCAATACTACCCTGCTCCCCTCAACAAAATCCCCAATGGCTATGTACTGTTCTCTTCACATGCACCCCGGAGAGTTCACAGCCCATCAGTTTCTAAAAAGACTTAGTCTTTGGTCTTGGGTGAGTAACTCTGCTATAGTTAATTTCTCTTCTCTTTCTACATTCAAAATAGGGAACCACTAATGAGCCTTAAGTGTGTCGATTTGTTTACAATTTATTCTCCTACAGCAACTCACTCTCACTAAGAATGGTACCTCAATGAGACATTTTCATTTTAAACCTCATCATGAATTGAAATGAAAAACTATTTCTTGTTCTTATGTTTTTAAGTGGCTCTGATCTGGGTATAAGCTGCCTGCCAAAAAGCCCTGGAAAAGCTCATTCCTGTTGATGTAGGTTTTGGCTTCTACTTCTTCCTCAGACATGAACCGTTTTGGGGAACTAGATATAGGAAAGGGAAAAGGATAGATGCTAACATTTTGGGAAGCGTTTACTATAGATTGAGAAATGTCAGCCCAATTTTGGTGTTTCCCAAGTTCCAGACACTAAGCTAAACTTCTTGCATCTAATTACTACTTTTCTGTTTTATTTTTCTCCATAGAATGTGTTACTTTTTCAAGTAGTACTGCATAAATTTATCATTAATTTTGTTTGTTTTCAGTCTTCCTTTACTAGAGTATAAGTTCCATGAGGGCAGGGATTACTGTCTTTTAATTCCCTTACTTTGTGCCTAGTCCCTAGACCAGTGATGGCCAATCTTTTGAGCTCAACGTGTCAGCATTTTGAAAAACCCTAACTTAACTCTGGTGCCATGTCACATATAGAAATTTTTTGATATTTGCAACCATAGTAAAACAAAGACTTATATTTTTGGTATTTATTTTATACTAGAGGCCCGGTGCACAAAAATTTGTGCACTGGGGGGGGGAGGGGGTCCCTCAGCCCGTCCTGTGCCCTCTCGCAGTCTGGGACCCCTCAGGGGATAACGACCTGCTGGCTTAGGCCTGCTCCCAGGTGGCAGAGGGCAGGCCCAATCCCTAGGTGCAGCCCCTGGTCGGGCTCAGAGCAGGGCCGATTGGGGAGTTGGGGCGCCGCCCCCTGTCATGCACAGAGCAGGACGGATTGGGAGGTTGCGAAGCCACCCTCAGTCACGCTCAGGGTAGGGCCAATTGGGGGGTTGGGGCACCGCCCCCTGTCACACTCAAGGCAGGGTCGATGGGGAGGTTGTGGCGCCACCCCCTGTCACGCACAGAACAGGGCCCATCAGGGGGTTGGGGCACTGCCCCCTGTCACTCACAGAGCAGAGCCCATCAGGGGGTTGCAGAGCTCCCCCCTCTCATGCACAGAGCAGGGCCCATCAGTGGGTTGGGGAGCTCCCCCCTGTCACACACAGAGTAGGGCCAATAGGGGAGTTAGGGCACCGCCCCCTGTCACACACAGAGCAGGGCGGATCAGGGGGTTGGGGCGCCGCCACTGTCACACTCAGGGCAGGGCCAATGGGGAGATTATGGCTCTACCTACCCCATCACACACAGAGCAGGGCCCGTGGGGCGGGGGGGGCGGGGGGGTTCGGGTGCCGCCCCCTGTCACACACAGAGCAGGGCCGATCAGGGGGTTGGGGCGCCGCACCCTGTCACACATAGAGCAGGGCTGATCAGGGGGTTGGGACGCCACACCCTGTCACACACAGAGCCGCAGGGCAATCAGGGGGTTTGGGCGCTGCCCCCTGTCACGCTGATCCGGTGCCAGGAGGCCTCGCGGCTCCGCTGATCCCAGTGCTGGGAGGCATATTACCCTTTTACTATATAGGATAGAGGCCTGGGGCCGGCTGGTTTGCCCTGAAGGGTGTTCTGGATCAGGGTGGGGGTCCCCACTGGGGTGCCTGGCCAGTCTGGGTGAGGGGCTGAGGGCTGCTTTCAGGCTGGCGGTTGTTGACTGAGGCTCCCAACCGCTCCTTTTTTTCTTTTTTATTTTTTTATTCTGGGCCAGCTTTAGCTCTGGCTCTAGCTCTGAGGCTTCGTATCTGGTTTGTTTGCCATTCTATAATCGAAACAATGTATAACTTCAGCTCTGAGATCCCGGCTGGCAATATTTGTTACAAAGTTTCTTAGAGTTGTAGCTCAGAGGCCAGCAAGTCAGGCGGGGCACGTTGCAGTCTGCAGTCACTGGAGCAAGCAAGCCTCATGTTCGCTTCCAGCTGCCTGGCTGCCGGCCGCCATCTTGGTTGACAGTTAATTTGCATAAGGATATGCTGATTAGCCAATGGGAAGGGTAGCGGTCGTACGCTAATTACCATGTTTCTCTTTTATTAGTGTAGACTAGAGGCCCGGTGCACAAAAATTTGTGCACTCGGTGGGGGGGGGGGGGTCCCCCAGCCCGGCCTGTGCCCTCTCACAGTCTGGCAGTCTGGGACCCCTTGGGAGATAACGACCTGCTGGCTTAGGCCTGCTCCCGGGTGGCAGAGGGCAGGCCCAATCCCTAAGTGCAGCCCCTGGTCAGGCTCAGAGCAGGGCCAATTGGGGAGTTGGAGCGCCGCCCCCCGTCATGCACAGAGCAGGGCGGATCGGGAGGTTGCAATGCCACCCTCAGGGTAGACTGATTGGGGGGTTGGGGCACCGCCCCCTGTTACACTCAAGGCAGGGTCGATGGGGAGGTTGCGGCACCACCCCCTGTCACGCACAGAGCAGGGCCGATCAGGGGGTTGGGGTGCTGCTCCCTGTCACTCACAGAGCAGGGCCGATCAGGGGGTTGGGGCGCTGCTCCCTGTCACTCACAGAGCAGGGCCGATCAGGGGGTTGGGGCGCTGTCCCCTGTCACTCACAGAGCAGGGTCCATCAGGGGGGTTGGGGCACTGCCCCCTGTCATGCACAGAGCAGGGCCCATCAGGGGTTTTGGGGCTCCATACCCTGTCACGCACAGAGCAGGGTCGATCAGGGGGTTGAGGAGCTCCCCCCTGTCACTCACTGAGTAGGGCCGATAGGGGAGTTGGGGCACCGCCCGCTGTCACACACAGAGCAGGGCAGATCAAGGGGTTGGGGCGCTGCACCCTGCCACACTCAGGGCAGGGCCAATGGGGAGGTTATGGCTCTACCCTGTCACACACAGAGCAAGGCCCGTGGAGGGGGGTTGGGGCGCCACCTTCTATCACCCACAGAGCAGGGCCGATCAGGGGGTTGGGGCACCGCCACTGTCACACTCGGGGCAGGTCCGATGGAGAGGTTATGGTTCTACCCTGTCACACACAGAGCAGGGCCCGTGGGGTGGGGGGTTGGGGCACCGCACCCTGTCACACACAGAGCAGGGCCGATCAGGGGGTTGGTGCGCTGCACCCTGTCACACACAGAGCCGTAGGGCAATCGGGGCATTGGGGAGCTCCCCCTATCAGGCACAGAGCAGGGCTGATCAGGGGGTTTGGGCGCTGCCCCCTGTCACGCTGATCCCGGTGCCGGGAGCCTCACTGCTCTGCTGATCCCGGTGCCGGGAGCCTCACTGCTCCGCTGATCCCGGTGCCGGGAGCCTCACTGCTCCACTGATCCCGGTGCTGGGAGCCTCACTGCTCCGCTGATCCCAGTGCCGGAAGCCTCACTGCTCCACTGATCCCAGTGCCGGGAGCCTCACTGCTCCGCTGATCCTGGTGCCGGGAGCCTCACTGCTCCACTCATCCCTGTGCCGGGAGGCATATTACCCTTTTACTATATAGGATAGAGGCCTGGTGCACGGGTAGGGGCCAGCTGGTTTGCCCTGAAGGGTGTCCTGGATCAGGGTGGGGGTCCCCACTGGGGTGCCTGGCCAGGCTGGCTGAGGGGCTGAGGGCTGTTTTCCCGCTGACAGTTGACTAAAAGCTCCCAACCGCTCCTTGTTTTCTTTTTTTTTTTTTTTATTCTGGGCCAGTTTTAGCTCTGAGGCCTCGCTGCTGAAAACATGGATACAATGTTGCAGTCCGGGGCTGACTGAAAGCCGGTTTTGTTTAGCTTCTTATTTGCAACATAGTAATAGTTGCTTAGAGTTGCAGTTGAGAGGCCAGCAAGTGAGGCGGGGAACGTTGGAGTCTGCAGTTCCTGGAGGAAGCAAGCCTCCCTGCTCGCTTCAGTGCATGGCTGCCGGCTGCCATCTTGGCTGACAGTTAATTTGCATAAGGATACGCTGATTAGCCAATGGGAAGGGTAGCGGTCGTATGCCAATTACCATGTTTCTCTTTTATTAGTGTAGATATTTAAATGCCAGTTAACAAAGAAAAATCAACCAAAAAATGAGTTCACGTGTCACCTCTGACATGCGTGTCATAGGTTCGCCATCACTGCCCTAGACGATGAGAGCCGCCAGTTGCATTAGTAAGTCTCTCATCCCATGCAGCAGATGTTATGATTATAATTGTTCGCTTGTCACATGTAAGAAAACAGGGGCTTAGACAAGTCACACATCTTGTCCAAGGCCATGAACTTAGTAAATAGTAGAGTCAAGAACCAAAGCCAGGATTCAACTCTTGAGTCCATGGTTGAACCACTTGTCTACACTGCCTTTCATCTCTCTCAATCCTCACAGTAACTCCATAAGACAGACACTGAAGCCCAGACAGGTCAAGGATTCTGACTCAGATCACACAGCTGGTACATCGGGAAGGCCAGCCACGTTGAGTGTAAAGTCCATGTACTCTTCCCTGTCTCCTGATGCATAACTCTGAGGCTTTAAAAGTTAGCTGTGGCTCTATAGTTCAGACTCAAGTTATGATGTTGAGAATAATAAACACTCACATGTGGTAGAAAACACAAGGTAAACATAGGTCAAATAAAAGATACGAAGTCTTCACATTTTATGACTAAGCATCCAGATTCCCCAGGGATTTACTCCTCGCCATGTGGTGTCTCAGGTCATAGGAGGCTGGACGCCCTGCTGTGTGCTCACCACCCCCTGCCGTAGAAACCACCTCCCCCTTTTCAGTGAGTGCCACTGACGACTGATTTGTCTTCTGTCCATTTACTGTGATGATAAGTCACTGATCTGAGTCTAGCTGGGGAGGCTGTGCATTAACCAGGCAGTGCTGAGAAGGTGGCCATAAAAATGGCGAGGGAAGTTACGGAGGCCCTCTGCGTGCCCTGAAGGACCCGAGAATGAATGCTCTGCATTCGGTTGCTGCACTATTGTAGCCATGGGAAGATAAATATCAAGTGCTGGCAAAATCCACCTGTCCAGATCTCAGCAGACACAAGCTCTTTAGGGAATAAGGTGCTTAAGAAGTTAATAATGTTTAGAAATCCCTGAGCCAGTCAGAATAATGAATGCAGCTAATAAACATTCTAATTAGTTAACCTGGAGAAAAATCTTTGCCACTTTAGAGTG
Organism: Myotis yumanensis; assembly: GCF_028538775.1. Taxonomy (NCBI): domain Eukaryota; kingdom Metazoa; phylum Chordata; class Mammalia; order Chiroptera; family Vespertilionidae; genus Myotis; species Myotis yumanensis. Next base: position 79,908,830 of record NW_027223759.1, read on the forward strand.
GACATTTTCATATTATCCTGAACGTAAACAGTACCTTATCACAGACTGCTGTTTAAATGTTACTCCATATCTTTTCTCTGGTTCAGACACTGTTATTGACTATGCAAAAAAGCAGCAGAAAAAGACTTAATAAAAAGTGACAGCAGGCAGCTCTCTCTGCCGGCAGAGATTAAGCGCTTAGCTCTTGGCATTTCAATTACCTAAAACTAATGGAATAAATATTTTACAATATCACTGCCTTTTGGGGGGTAAAGCACTCAAAGGAAAAATATACATAAAATGGGATTTTGTTCTTTTCCTAATGAAATAATTGCAAATGGATTTAGTATCTGAATGTGTTCATTAAGAATAAAGATACTAGAACTAGTATCAGCGTGAAGACATCAGAACATAATTTCTTGTGTGCATGGCCTTCGCCACCGTCATTTTGCCTCCAGCATAACTTAAAATAATGCCCTCTAACTATGTCCATAAAACCATTTTAGCTGAGCTCAGATGATTTTATGATGGCATACATTTATTAGGGTAATTTTTTTTTTTAACGTGAGGCTAGTCAAGAATGTCCAAAGTCAGAGAATATAGCATTTTGGGTATCATGGAGTTTTGGTACAATCAAGTTTACTCTCTGAGTTGGCCCTCCGTGTTCTGGTTTTGTGTTCTTCCTTGTCCCCTGGCTTATTTAAGCACAAATAAGCAACAGCTGCCTGGAGAATGTGTGTTCTCAATGAAATGCGACTTCTTTATTGACTATTGCAGCGGCTCCTATGCAAAGATGATAATGGATCTTGCAAACTGATGTGAAATACAGGACCCGAAATTAAATCACAGACTGCTAACTTCAGTGTTTGGTGTTTTTGGAGACTGGAAAATGGTCTACTTTCCCTTTAGGTGTGTCATCATTTTCACTAAAGTCAATAAAAATGATGTCAAATCTGGACTTATAAATGGTTGGCCTACTACATGGTGTCACATTTTATCTGATGGTGCCCATTAGTGTATGACTGTTGTTTATAGAATTTATCATATTGTGTGTGTGTGTGTGTGTGTGTGTGTGAGAGAGAGAGAGAGAAGAAAAATGTTATGATGGAATTAAAAATTCAAAAATAGCTATCATATTTTAATAGACCTCTTTCCTTATTCGATTGAAAAGCCCTGTGCACATGGCATTCTCAAGAGACATTTTCATAGAAGCATGGATTTTACATGGTTTATATATATATGTTGTATCAGTGATAGCAGCAGGTGATTTGTTTATTGAAATTGCTTCTATATATGGCAAAATACCACTTCAAAGAAGACTCAATATTTTATCCTTTTTTTTTAAACTGAGGAATTATGTATACTGGCCAGTATGAAATCACAATTATCTTTAAACTTAATTATTTGAAAACATTATTTGAGCACTTAGTAAAAAAATGTTATATGTACTAGTATATATATAGAAATAAAATATCTTATATACTGAAAAACTGAGCAAAAATATTCTTGCCAAAGGATTCATTAAATTTTGCAAAATGATATAAGGTAAAATCATTATGCATTTTTTTTTTATTTTAAAGAATAAAACAAATGATCCCAGAATGGCTCAGGTAGATTAAGAAATCACCTACAATCAGTACCAGAATCTACCAGGGGTGGGCAAACTTTTTGACTCGAGGGCCACAATGGGTTCTTAAACTGGACCGGAGGGCTGGAACAAAAGCATGGATGGAGTGTTTGTGTGAACTAATATAAATTCAAAGTAAACATCATTACATAAAAGGGTACGGTCTTTTTTTTTTTTTAGTTTTATTCATTTCAAACGGGCCGGATCCGGCCTGCGGGTAGTAGTTTGCCCACGGCTGGTCTAGACCATAATGACCTAGACATCTCATGCATGCTATAGCAGTTGAGTTTGCATCCTAAGTCTGCCCACTTTCCTGCAACTTGACTTCTATCAATCTAACCCTACCTGCCATTATCTCTCTTCTTAGTCATTGAAAGAAATGATTTGTTATTGCTTTTCTAGAATCATTTCTCAAGCCAACAGACAAAGTGATTAATTATAGATGTAAATCTCATCTTTTAATTCCCCTGCTCAGACTCTTCAGTGGCTTCCAATAACTTCCAAAAATCAAATCCAACCCCTTATCATCCTACAAGGTCCTGCCTGAACGGAATCTTGCCCTCTCTACCACCTCATCCTTCGCCACTGTCTACCTCTGGCCACCTTCTTCCTTCTCCCTGGGACGCTCCTCTTCTAAACAGTGGAAGGTTGTGCTTCCTTACTTCTCCGAGCTCTTAGTTCAAGTCCCATCTCCTCTCGGAAGTCTTCCCTGACACACACATTTCTTTGTAAAACTTTTCAAAATCTGGTATTTTATTGATTGATTTATTTATTGTTATACTTCTACTACAGTACATGTAAGCTCTGCAAAAGCAAGTACCTTACCTGCCTATTCACTATTCAACCCCTAGTTCCTAGAACAATGGCTGGCATGCTGGTGGTTCTCAATGCATATTTATTGAGTGAATGAATAAATGAATGGCCCTAAAATTTCTGCTAGAAAGTTGGAGACTTTTTCTCCCTACATGAGTATGTGCAACCTCTTCCTAACCTATATCACTAGAATATATTCTATTCCCTAACATGTTCATCTAAATGCTTAACTGGGAAGCATTTTTATCCAATTTAGAGTAAATAAATCTAAAGCTAGCTATAAAATTTAAAAAAGATGTTATAAAATCTTTTGTGATGTTTAGGATGAGTAACATTTGTTTATTTATTTATTTTTTTACTTTATTTTTATTTTTATTGATTTCAGAGAGGAAAGGAGAAGGAGAGAGAGAGAGATAGAAACATCAATGATGAGAGAGAATCATTGATTGGCTGCCTTCTGCACATCCCCTACTGGGGTTCAAGCCCACAACCCAGGCACGTGCCCTTGGCCGAAATTGAACCTGGGACCCTTCAGTCCACAGGCCGATGCTCTATCCACTGAGCCAAACCAGCCAGGGCACATTTGTTTATTTTTAGAGACATGATAAACTAAGGATTCATCTAAATGTGTTCTGGATTTGCCCTGGTAGCAATTATCGTCAGGGTACTGCTGATGTGTTTTGATATCACAGCTTAGCATTAGACCTATGATCAACCACTGAATTCAGTGTTTACTACCCCACATCAATTGGCTGACTGATAGGATCAAAACTGTGGCCAAGATTCAGTCCCAGCATCATCCACCCAGAGTGCAGCCCTACCCTAGTTGTAGCCTTACCCTCGTACAGAGACCTCTTTCCTACTTATTTCTTTTTTCTTGCCCATATTTATAACCTACTGACTTAGGTCCTGGGATGTCTTTCTGTTCTTTCTTTCTTTCAGTTTTTCAAGGATAAGACCATCTTCCTAGGACCTCTTTCCTACTCTTTGCTCAAGGCCAGAATTATCCCCATTCATTTTCATAAATGTATTTTTCCACACTTGCGGCAGTTGGTAGCTTTTATAACTCATGCTTCTGAATCAGTAGTGAGCATGTAGGGTGGAGTCTCCTAAAAATTGAGTGTCTGGGCTTTTAGAAGTTTCAGGAACTTTGTAATATAATTCAGAAGCACAGATTCTCTGTGGAGAATGAAGGAGGGAAAATGGGATCTTATGTAAGAAGCTCTAGAAAAGGTCTATATTGACAAGGCATTTGAGAAAAAAGCTAATGCTCTTAAAATAAGATTTTATCTTTCACCTATCAGAAACCTAGACAGTATTAAATTACAGAAGGGTTTTTTATTAGAATTGCCTGATAGGTCTTATCACTTAGATGGGTTTATACCAACTTCATTTATTGATTTCCAAATATATTTTTTAAGATTCTTCCCCAAATTTCCTGAGTAAGAAATACTTTATCTCTGGATGGTTTTGTTTACATGATCATATGGACCTATGGTATCACTTGGGTGTTCTGTATATCAGTTCATATCAACAGTCTCCTAATTTCCTGGGTTCATTTCATATGTCTCAATCTCATAGGACTTGTTAAAATTTCTTGAATATTTTCAAATGACTCATTGTTATCAAAACATATTTAAACTATCAGTAATCTAACCATGTGGTACTGGGGTAGTAATGAACTGACACACAAGTGAAACAAAACACAGATTCTAGAAAATGTTCCAAGAGCATATGGGAGTTTAGCATTTTAAGTGAGCAAAGAAAAATGGATGATTCAATAGCTAATTATTCAATAATTAATGTTGGAATAAGTGTCTAGACATTGAAAAAAGCTGAGGCTTTAAAATAACTCTAAATGAATCAATAGCTTAAATGTAGAAATTATGCCATATATATACTAGATCAAAAGAAGGGTGTTTGGTATATTTTGAGGATGAAGAAGGACTTTTAAAGTATAAATCCCAACTAGAAATCACAAAAGAAAAGGATGATAGATTTGACTGCTTAAAATGATAAACTTTCATATGGAAAAAATGTCATGAAGCAAAGTTTAAAGAAAGAAAAAGTGGGGAAAGTGCTTATAATGAGGTCAGGATCAATATCTACAAAATGTTTTCTAAAAAACTCCTATAAGGTATTGATAAAAAGATTATTGTCCGCATTAAAAATGGGCAAAGGATATAGACAGGTAATTCACAACAGAATAAATAAAAATGCCCAATAAACAAGGAAACTATGTTTAACATTTTATTTTATATTCTATAAAAACAAGAGCAACTTCCCCCATTTATTAAATTTGTATATAAAAGAGATTGGTAGTGCAACATGTAAATAGAATATAGAGAAATGAACACTTTCATTCACTGTTAATAGAGTACAAATTAGTACAATATTTCTTAAGGGCTGTTTGGCAGAAGGCACCAAAAAGAGAAACATTGAATCCTTTCTGACCTAGCATTAAGAAATGGTCCTAATTAGGTAATGAGTTTGACATCAAAAGATAAATATTTCATAATGATCATTCTTGAATGATCATTAATGAATGAATAGTACTTGTAATATTGACAAAGAAAATAAGAAGGCTCAAGTTTGGTGTCCATTAATAAGGAAATGCTTAAATAAATTATGGCTCATGTACTTATTTTAGAATAGTATGCAGCCATTAAAAAGAATATCAGTCTTCATTGATTGACATAGAATGACAACCAAAAGATAAAATTGAATGAAAAAGTTGGCTGCCCAATGACATATCTAATATGGCATCATTTATTTAAATGTATGCACGTACACATATATGCCATCAATATGACTCTTTATATGAGTTTGTGTTTCAAAATTATATGTCATATTTCCTTTTACACTCACTAATTAAAAAGCCAAAGTCTCCAGTTTGCCTCATATCAAAAGTCCTTTCCTCTCCCTAGGGCATCCTCTCCCATGATGGTCTCATCAAATTACCAAGGTTCTTTTTCATGCCCGCAGGCTCTCTTTGGGCTCACAGTTGAAGTAAAATCTCAGCTGTGCTTCCTTGAGGCTGAAAACTACAACAAATGCCAGTAAAATCGGGCTCCTTCGGGCAGGATCATACATTACCAAGCCAAAGACCTGGGTTGCAACTTTTTTTCTGGAGGGCTGACCCTGTCATCTCCACAGGGGGGAGCATATCACCACCCCCTTCGAGTCTGAGTGATGTGACTCAGTCTGCACTTCTAGTTCTGATCACTACTCCTGGCCTTGGAGCAGGTTCCTTCCAGAGAGCACACGTGGTCCTCTGATGAGGCAGGGAGGGACAGTCCACGGACTGAACTCGGCCACACAGCACTCAGGAGTGAGACAGGTTTGGTGGGCTTCAGTGTGCATCAGTCACAGGCCCCATTTCTCTAGTGCCTGGAAATGCCCACTGAGGTCTTGTTTTTCCCGTCCCTTTGGAAATTTCTTTACAGTGGTCCTGTTTGTCTTTCTTGATTAGCACTTATTAGTTCCTGAATCTTTCAATAAAAACTTCCCCTCCAGGAGGCTATATTTATAGCATTTGTCTTTACATATCACAGCAATATTCAAATTTTGGGTGCCAGTAGTATGTTTAGCAAAAACAAATATAATAAAAGTTTTGCTTGACACCTATATTCCCTCCAATGGGAGAGAGGGGTATTAGAAACACCGTGAGAAAGAAAGGGAGTTATTTATAGATGCATTTTCACCCAAATTTCTACCGTGTTATAAGATTGAAGGTGATTTTTTTCTACATTTTAATTTAAAAAAAACAAACACATATAAGACTTTAAAAATAACCGAACTAGTTTTTTGAAAGCGTGTAGTTTCTCAAACCTCTTCACGCACACCCTTGTTATGAGAACTTAGATGGGTCATTTGATGCTACTAAGCCCCAGTTAACCTACGGTTAAAATGGAAGGGTATGCTTACTTATGCATAGCCCTCCCCAAAAATGTTCTTTTTCCCTAAGAGAAAGAATTCACAACAGAATCAGTACGGCAGGGAATTCAGAGGTAGACCATATTTTGAAGTGTTTACTTTACAGAGGAGGTGGCAGAGCTACAGAGAGGGTGAGCAACTTCTTCAAGGTAACACAGGTCATCAGGGAAGAGCTATGACCTCACCCAAGTCTTTTGACACCGCAACCCCATTGTGTGACTCTGCATTCCATCACTCTCCGCACTTGTATTCTGTTTTCCACTTTAAAAATAGGAAGTTTGTAAGAGAGCCTTTACGGATTATCTGTGCTTTAAAATCCAATGACCTTTGAAAAAAATTAATGACTTGAAGACACAAGAGACAACAACTTGGAACCACTAACTCCATTGACTTAAATGATCACATTTAGTCGGAGCTTCTTCAGAATAAGATCTTTTATTTACCAATTGCAGAGATTTATTTCCGTGATTTGTCTAGCTAAAAGGCTTTGGGAAAAATGTTACCAGTTCTTCACTCTCCAAGGGAGCTCTTATTCCCCTCCGCTGAAGTTTAGGCTGAGGATGTTCGTAGGTGTTTTCATTGCTGTCCCTTAGATGCATTTGCGAGGCATCATTTACACAGATTGCTTCGAGAAACTCTTCAGCCCTCTCAGCAGCCGTTAGCTCTTTTTGCTTTTTTGCTTACCTTGCCTTTCCTCACCCTCAGTGCCCGGGACCACATTCCTCTGAGCTGGTTTGATCTGTCAGGCGCTTTCTCTTTTACTCCTATGCTCTCTGGACCTTCTCTTCATGATGCTTTTTGGGGGCATTCTTTGGTCTGTAATCTTCAACAAAAGTCATTCAAACTCTGTTCAACTTCATAGTAGATTTCCTTCTAACACGTACATCATTATAATATTGAAACACATTATCACGACTTTCCAAAACAAAAGCTTATACAATTGCCACAATAGTATTAGGATTGGAGCTCAGAGAGAAGCACTGAGTTCGTTGTCTGAGGTAGTTGGTCACTCCACCAGAATTCAGAAGCAGTGAAATCTGGATCCCAGTCTTATGTTCTGCCCTCCTCCATCCTTCTCTCTTCCCTTCCTTCTTTAATTTATTTATCAACTTAAAAAATGTGAAGCAATAAAAGAACACTTAGAATAATCGTGAAATTCCCCTTCAGAGAATCCTACACACTCTAACTCTTCTCCTTCATTGTAGTCATTAGCATTTTAATGTGTATCTTGCTGACCATTTCCCCATTTATTTAATATTTATGGATATAAACATATAGAGCTTTCTATTTTTATTAAAGTGTATTATGACATATAACTATATGACTTGTTTTCTTTCTAATTTAATGAGTTCTGTATTTTTGGGAAAGTAGATATAGATGTATTTTCTTCTTTTTAATCCATCCATTATATAGGTATACCATAATATATTTAACCATTTCCCTAATAATGGATATCCAGTCTCTTTTCAGTTTCCTTGATAAAAATAATGCTACAATGATGTCCATTAAGCACATGTGCAAGTATTTTCTTACAGTTGTGCTGGATCAAGTTTATGTTCCTCATCAAATTTGCTTGGCCTTGGTTTTCTGTTGGATGCCGCTGGGTGACCTTCCAGTTAGCCTGGTGCTAAGAATCTATAACAATAAAAGTGTAATATGCTAATTAGACCAGATGTCCTTCTGGACATCCTTCTGTTCTTCCGGACAAAGCTGGGGCTGTGAGGGAAGCCCGCCTCCTGGGTGCCTGCCAGTGGCTGCAGGGAAGCCCAGGTCCCAGGTACCAGAGGGAAACTGGTGCCGGGCAGCCAGGGGAAGGAAGGCCTACTCTTGCACAAATTTCATGCATAAGACCTCTAGTGTACTTATAGCTTCCCAAGGGGCCTTCATCAAAAGGGACGTTATGGAGATCGCAAATAGATTCTTCTCCCTTCTTCTGCTCAATGGGCTGTCTCCAGATGCAGAGTTTCATAAGTCCTCTCAGGAGATGTGCTGTGACTTACGCAGCCAGGTGTGCTTTCTGCTAAGGCTGGGCACTGGCCAAATTTATAATACACCCCTTTGTATTTGCTTTCCCTCCTTTCTCAACTCACTTCTTTCTCTCTATTCTAGCTTCCTTGGGATCATAACCCTGATACAACATTTTATGTATGTTCTGCCTCAAGTTTTGTTTCTAGAAAATGTGGGCTTAGAAAAGATGTATTCTAAAAGAAATAGCAGTAGTAGGTAAGAGGGAATGTGCATGTGCTCATTTCATTATACCACCCTACTTTTTAATTAGCTATATCCAATTACAAACATAGGTATACATAGGTATTGTTGTTTTCATTTTTCATTAATTGCTAACATTTCCATTGTGAGAAGAATGATGTTATTATGTATTGTATATTGTAATGTAATATTGTGTTATTTTTGAACATTTAGTGGCGGTGAAGGACCTCTCTTTGTGCACGTTAGGTGTAATGTTACATGAGATCCTTTACGTGGCGGGTTTCAGTGCTTTAAGTTCATTGCTAAATAAAACAGAGCCTGAATTAGTTTTTTGTTCTTCTCTGAATTACACCATAAAACAGTTACTGTTCACACAGAAGCCATCTTTCAAAAAATATGAAATAGCTCAAAAGAGCCTCATCAGGGTGCCTTTGTGGCATTTGCTATTGTTGGAAAGGTATTTAACACACACTTTCATACCATCACGGCCAAGAGAGAGCTTGATGGGCCTTTGCCCAAGTTTGAGCACACCATGCAGAGGGTGGAAATGTTACAGGATGGTTTTCATCTTGTTTAGTGTCCCCGTGTGGAGAGTGTGTAGGCAAAGTGAGAAGCGTTTAGAATCTGGAATAAATGGAATCTTTCAAAACCTAGGCAACTGAGGCTGATCTCTGGCTTGTCAGCTTCCCCTGTGTTCTTAGCACCATCCCCGGCAGGCCAGATCCAGATCCCCATTTGCAGCTCTGACAATTTCCTGGCCACAAAGAGCATGTAGCTCACTTCACATCTTTTCAGAGCGTCTAGCAGATTCTCAGATGGGCATATACTATCCATAACAGTGCATTTTCTTTGAGAATGTTGGGAATAGCTCATAACCTATCATATGGATCTGGATCTAGAGTGCGGCATGCTTGTCAGGCATAACTCTCACACACTCCTTATGGGTTTGCCATTCATATGGAGATAGGTTCATAAAAGAAATTTCTCTTGCACTGTTAATGCATTTTATACCTTGTCCTCAATTCACTATATGGCTGTTCTTCTCAGGGGGTCTACTGCAGGGACCCTGAGACCTCACCGGGCATGGGTAGAAGGAAGAGCCTGGATGTCTGGGAGAGTCTCCCAGGGAGGTTTGTTTAGATCAGGAGAGTGGGTGTGAAATTAGGTGGACACATGGGGATTATGTTAGATTTCCATATTTGCTTAAACGGGGGAAATGGATTAGCAGTGTTCTGGTTAACGACAGTGCACTTTGCTCACCATCAGTGTGGGGTCCCAACATAGCTGTGGGGGGAAGGGCAATTGTTAATGAAGTGGAAATATATCAGCAGTGCTTATGGTTGCCAGAGAGCCAGATACACCTGTGCTGGCTTAGAATGAGATCTGCATGGATGTGTGCAATGGAAACGTCATTTGAATTCTAACTAGTTTAGGCACCCGGAGGATCCCAGGGCAGCTTTACCTATAATTGGGAAAACTGGGCTCTCTTCAGTAGTCCCACCACCCAAAGCACCCCACACTGCAGTGCTTCATGGGAGCGGAGCTGTATCTCTCTAACTACTATCATCTTGGAAATGGGGTCTTGAATCCAGAGCATTGCCACTCCCCACATTGCAACTTCTTGCAGGTGACTTAGCAAGTCAGGACATAGCACAAAAGAGAGGAAACTAAAAGTACATACATACCCTCTCCACAATGCAGCGTTCTCTCTGATCACTTGCTTCCTGTAAAATAAACAGAAACTTTACAGGAAAATCTTAAGAAAATGTCTTTCTTTTTTCCACAAGAATTCATGCACCTGGTTATAGAAAATAGAACAGAAGGAAAGGCCTTATAAGGGAAAACAACATTCTTCTTTGAGGCATCATGCATGTGAACTACTCTGGAATAATCATATATGATACATGACTTGAATGCCTGCGCTTTCCGAGTTCTGTTTTAGGAAATGCGATAAATTAAAAGTGTCTGCTAATCGTTTATACTTGTGTTGGGGTCTGTGTCTATATATCTTCCCTTTAAATCTGGTGAACTCAGTGACTGCTCTAGACAATTGAATCAGGTAGAAATGATTCTGTGCCAGTTTTAGGACCCAGGTCTTAAGAGATTATATGCTTCTACGTTCTGTCTCTTGGAATACTTACCCGTGGACCTCATGTGCCATTTGATGAGGAAACTCAATTAGCCTGTGTAGAGGCCCATGCAGAAAAGACCTAAGGCCCTCCACTGATCGCCATAGCTGAGCTGCCAGCCAGCAGCCAGCTCGGTCTTGCGATTGTGTGAGTGAGTTCTCTTGGAAGTGGATATTTCACTCCCACCTCAACTGCCCAGCTAATGCCACATGGAGACAAAGGACTGCCCATCCAAGCCAGGCCCAAATTCCTAAGCCACAAATTGTGAGATATGGTAAGAGAGGGGCTGCTTTAAGCCTCTGCGTTTTGGAGTAAGTTGCTCTGCAGCCATAGAAAGCCAGAACGGGTGGTGCAGTGGAAGAGTCTTGATAAGTGGAAGAGTACAGGTCTTAGAACTCTGGTTTCAAATTTGACCTCAACATTTTATAGCTACATGACTCTGGGGACAGCTCGTAAATCCCTCTCAGCTGTAGGTCCTAATCTGCAAAATGGCAATAATGATATGTCTTTTACAGGCTATAGTGAGGATTACAGATATATTATGTAAAGTGACTGTTAATTTTATATGATAATAACACAGAAACAGTCATTCGTTCTTCATCAGTTAACCCACTCCCCTTACCTTCTTTTTCCTAATCAGTTTTAACAGATCAGGGTATTGCTGAAGGGGATATAATTTTTGAAAATCAATTTGGCAGTTCGATTCAAAGCTTTAAAATGTTATATCCCTTTTATCAAGCAATTCCATTTTATGACTCAATTCTAAGGAAACATTCTTAAATACAGGCCATAATATAACCATTCATAAAATAAGATGCTTATGTCATCTTCTGATCTCTGCACAGAACTTAAAGAAATTAATTTTGTGTATACTTTGTCTTGGACGCCATCACTGTGTTATGCACACAACCAAGCAAGGTTTTAGATGGCAATGGCTGACCTGTCTCCTCAAGGTAACACCATCCCAAACATACTCATCTAGAAAATAACAACAGATATTAGGAAGGTTAACTACATATAAAATAATTCGGTAAGAAAGTGTAGCTTGTAAGAAGTGCCTTTCATTTAATAAATATTTATTGACTACCAACAACGTGCTAGACTCTGAATAGGATGCTGGGAGAACAGAGATGAAACCACAGCCTTTGCCCTTCCCTAGGGAGTCTAAGGAGTGGGCATTTGGGGCAGAGTCCACTCTGTTTCTCTTGCATCGTATAAACGTCTTCTCTGTGCCTTCCTTTTGGCACTCTCTCTGCTCAGAACCATCTCCCCATGTTACCATAGACTTTTGCGTGCCCCAACTTGAGCTATGCCTCCTGCACACAGTCTTCCCTGGGTCCCTGCTGCACACTCTCTGCCCCCTGTGGGTCCCCATAGAGCAGCGTCTTCCAGCACTCACTGTCCACTCACCTCTGGCTACTCTGTGTGGCTCGTTTTCTTTTTAAATGTCTGTGTTCTCTTTTCACTAGGTTGAAAATTCTTTGTCAGTGCAACTCAAACAGAATGTCTATACACACAAAACTCTGGGGTGTCTTTTAAAAACACACATTCTGATTCAATATGTTTGGGGTAAAATAGTAGATTCTGTACCTAAGGAGCTCCCAGGTGATGCCCTGCTGCTGGGTCTCAGACCGCACCTTGGGTAGCAAGTGGGGAGGTAACATAGGGCGGGACCTGTTTCTTACCCTGTTTCCCCAGCACCTTGGAGAGTGACTATGTTCAATGAATGTTTCTGGCGGCTGGGAAAAGGAAAGAATACAGACCTTGGAATGATACACATCTATATTACAATATCGGTTCTACCACTTAATGCTCTGAAAGATTATGGGCATTTTACTAAATTATAAAACAACCTTGCGGGTTTTTTGTGAAGTCAACATTAAATCATGTACAGTATTTTAAAGCACTTGGCAAAGTAGTAGTATATAGCAAGAGACGGACAAATAGAACATTTCCTGTGAATAGCAATAAAGGAAATTTGTGCTTTTCCAAACTCAAAAAGGTTTCTTCAATAATGCTGTTCTTGGTACTGTCTGGAAGCAAATAGGTTAAGGGGGAAGAAGATGCTAATGCTTATGCTTTCGCTGATTTGTAAAGATTATTGCATGTCTACTTGATCAATTCTAACATATACCAAGAGATACAGAGAATAAATAATCATACCAAGTGAAACCGCCAGCCAGGCTGCCACAAGTTGCTTCTAGCCCCTCACACTATAAAGCTGCCTTGAATACAATCAAAGCCAGTCAATAATATCAAAGACAGCAATGTCACTGTCGTTTTCCTGCCGCACTGGTTCCTACTCAGTCTGTTTGGCAGAGAGAGCATCTAGGTATTGAGGCAGCCCTGGCACAGGCTTCTAACAGGATGACGCCGAGGGGGGATGAGGAGGGTTGGCATGCGGCATTTGGTGCTCACCTAATTGCATTGGAAAAGAAATTGCATCCCGAAGAAATCCCCATGCTATACTTCCTGAGTCGGCTCCCTTCATCTACTCGCTGAAAAAGTAGCTGCAGTATCTCCCAGATTCAAATGGGAAATTAAGTCATCTTAACTGTATGAATTATATTTCAGAACAGGAAAATAATTGGTGAGGAAATATAACTTTTTACAGAAAAATAACTAAAAAAAATCAGAAGAAATGATAGAAATAGAAAACCACATTTACAAACCTTAATGGATCTAGCTGATAGTCATTAACAGTTTCTAAAACCATTAGTTAAGACACATTAGCTGTGAAACTTTATACTAGATGGATCAGGCTGACATGGCCTAAATTCACTAATTAAACTTTCATCACTAAAAGGGGCAAATAGGACATTCTTCTTCTTTTGATGCAAGGCAATAGGAAGTGTGCAGAAACATTATTAAGTACTAGAGACTCGGTGCATGAATTCGTATATGGGTGGGGTCCCTCCCGGTGATCTGGGCCTTCTCACCCAGTCTTGATCGGGGCCAATTGGGGCCAGCCGGCCTGGGGGAGGGAATGCGGGAAGTTGGCCGACCGGGGAAGGTTGGCTGTGGGAGTGCACTGGCCATCAGGGGGCAGCTCCTACATTGAGCGTTTGCCCCCTGGTGGTCAGTGCGCATCATAGCTACTGATATGCCAGCTGGTCGTCTGGTCATCCAGTCATAATAGTCACTTAGGCTTTTATATATACAGATTGTTGACAAAGGAAATAACCCATACCTGATCAGGCCTCTGCACCTCACTCCCAGCTTATAAAATGTACGGGGGTGTGGAGTGGAGGTCATGTTAAATGACATCAAGAGAATTTAGTCAGCCAGATCCAGATCTTCTGTAAGACAAAGGATTCAGTTTCTTAAAGTAATAAATAGCACAAAGGAGGATCATTGTTCCATATTATCACTTCTGATACAAATAATATATATATTTTTAAAAAATATATTTTATTGATTTTTTACAGAGAGGAAGGGAGAGGGATAGAGAGTTAGAAACATCGATGAGAGAGAAGCATTGATCAGCTGCCTCCTGCACACCCCCTACTGGGGATGTGCCCACTACCAAGGTACATGCCCTTGACCGGAATCGAACCTGGGACCCTTCAGTCCGCATGCTGACGCTCTATCCACTGATCCAAACCAATTAGGGCTGATACAAATAATCTAAATGCAGAGTATGGACTTTGTTTGGATATTGATTCAAACAAGTTAACTTAAAATATATTTTAAATAATGAGGGAACTTTGAACTTGGGGTAGATATTAATATGTTATAAATATTAATGTTATTTTCATGATGATGTTATTGGAGCCATGTTTTTAAAATATCCTCACCTGTTGAAATGCCTGCTAGAGTACTTGTTTATTTGTTTGTTTATTTATTTTTTTTTTAAAGAATAGTTCATTGATATTTAGAGAGAAAAGAAGGGAGAAGGAGAGAGAAATATCGATGTAAGATCAAGCCCACAACCCAGGGAATCGAACCCTCAACCTTTCAGTCAATGAGAGGATGCTCAAGCACACCAGTTAGGGCAGGAGTACTTTTTGATAAAAGATGCCCACATTTATTAGGGATCCGTGACATGAAAATTCAGAGAAGTAAAAAACTTCCCTGTTTAGATGAGCAAAAATAAAATTGTGTTGCCAAGTGTTAGCAAACGTGGAAGAAATAAAAGCTTATCAATTTGGTAGGAGTTTAAGTAGTAGAATCATTTGGGGCATCAATTTGACAATATTTAGCAAAGTGGAGGCTGCCTGTCCTCTATTTTAGGAATCCCGGGAATTTCCAGATTTCCCCTTTTGGCTTTGTGAGTCAGCTGGTTTAGGCTGGATGGAAGCTCAGCCTCCTGCTATAGGTCAGGCTGGGTTCCTCATTAAGTTTCAGGCTCATTTCTGTCCCATGTTTTACATTTAAAAAATAATCCAGACAATTCGTTGGAGTAGTTTTAGATTTGCAGAAATAGTACTGAGAGTTCCCATATGCCACCCCCACAGTTCCTCTTAGTATAGTTACATTTGTTATAACTATTAAACCAGTACTGATACATTGTTATTAACGGAAGTCCCCAATTTGTTCATATTTCTTTAGTTTTTATCTGGTGCTCATGCTCTGACCTGGAATCCCATCTAGGATTCCATAACACTTTTAGCTGTCATGTCTCGTTAGGCTCCTCTTGCAGGGACAGTTTCCTATACTTTTCTTGTTTGCACGGCCCTTGACAGTTTTGAAGAAGATTGGTTGGGTACATTGTAGGATGCCCTTCGATTGAAAATTCCTGATGTTTTTCTTGTGATTAGATTGAAGTTATGGATTTTTGGTAAAAAGTCAACAGGAATAACGGGCCATTTTCATTGTTACTTAAATTGTTCTAGCATTGGCTATTGGGACCTTTTCCATTTGTCTTTTGGGCCCTTTTCCTATATCCTGTAAGTTCTCTGTGCATATGTGTTTTTTGTTTGTTTGTTGTTTGTGTACTTCTTTACTTTCTGGGCTGCAAAGTGATCCAGATTCATCTTGTATTTTTCCTGCCCTGGTCCTAGTATCAGACATTTCTCCAATAAGCCGTGGTTTCTTTTTGGAAAATGGTATTAGACACCAAGTACTGGGTGCTAAATGTGTTCATTGCTACTGTGGTGTCATTTCTTTTAGGCTCTCTCACCTGAAAAAGCAAAAATATATTTGTGTATACTAACTCATACTTACCCATATACCTATAAATATTCCTATATTTGTATATAATGAACTGTATATTAAGTTAAACATGAGTTCTTATGGAGGTCTCCAACTCTAATCCATTACCGCTTAGATCAGTGGTTCTCAACCTTCCTAATGCCTCGACCCTTTAATTCAGTTCCTCGTGTTGTGGTGACCCTCAATTTCATTGTTACAAATTGAACATAATTAAAGCATAGTGATTAATCACAAAAACAATATGTAATTATATATGTGTTTTCCGATGGTCTTAGGCAACCCCTGTGAAAGGGTCGTTCGATCCCCAAAGGGGTCACGACCCACAGGTTGAGAACCGCTGGCTTAGATCATTCTAGCTCCTTGCTCTTGCTGACCTGTAACCATCCATCATCCATTTACTTAGCTGTTCATTTTCAGTGGACATGTACAGCAGCATCAGAACTATTAATCCACACCTCAGGGGAAACAATTTTATCAATTAAAATACAGTGCTTACAGACAGTTCCTTTTGCTTTAGTTTTACAGATTCTACTCATTTCCAAGGTTACTTAATTCAATACATTCTTGTCATCTGTCAGTTATCAAGACCATTTTATATGTCTTTAGTTAAATATTTCAGCATTGAACATCACTATAGAAAATTATAAGAAAAATTTGGCCTTTGAACAGAACCAATTTTTGCCCAGATACCTATATCCATCCCCCTAGAAATCTTTGTTCAATCCTTGAAGTTTAGTAACATCTCTAAAAGTATATATTTCATTGTTAATCATTCTATGTAATTTTCCTGTACCATTCTACACACATGCACCCCACACAAGTCACAATGGAAGAAAACTCTTGCAAGATATGGTAGAAGAAAAACTTTCTTAAAGAAAATATATAAGGTCTATTTTTAATTTAGAAGAACATTTATGTTACTGTATCTTTGAATATTATCTTTTTAATTGTTTTTACTTCAAGAAGACCTATTATATGTATATTGGATCTCCTTTTTTCCTACATATATTATTTCCCCCTTAATTATTATTAATTCTTTTTACAATTTTATTTTTCTCACCTGTTGTTTAAAGCCTGTCTGTAATGTCCCTGAATGTTTCAACAGTTAATTGTATTTTTTTTATAATTTGTTTTTAATTCCTTTGATAGTTTATTATATCTTCAATTTCTTTACTGAGATCTGTCAGCTTAGTATTTATTTTGTATTTCTCTTCATATTTTGATATCTTTTATATTATTATAATTCATTTTACATTTCTTTTTAAACTTGTTTTGCTTTTATTTACATCTTAACTTCAAAATAGTCACAATTTTACTATTTATTTGATACCATAGCTTTAAAAATATTTTTCTTTTTCCTGATATAATCCTGAAAAGTATTCTTCTTTTACTTTTTGTTGGCCATATTATTTTCCTTATTTTTATTTTCTTGTCTATATTGGATCTAGCTAACTGATTATAGATTATAGTTGTGTAGTCTGTTGGGACTAGCTGTGGTCTAGAATATACATGACAAGAGGCTGGGGAAATGAAGCCTCAGGGAGCACAGGTTAAATCCACTTACGTTGTTTCTCAACATCTTCTCATCAACTCAGCTATTTATTCTGCCTCAAGAGTATATGTGCCCACCCTAGCTGGTTTGGCTCACTGGATGGAGCGTCGGCGTGAGGACTGAAGGGTCCCAGGTTCGATTCCGGTCAAGGGCATATACCTTGGTTGTGGGCACATCCCCAGTGGGGTGTGTACAGGAGGCAGCTGATCAATGCTTCTCTCTCATCGATGTTTCTAACTCTCTATCCCTCTCCCTTCCTCTCTGTAAAAAATCAATAAAATGTATTTTTAAAAAAAGAGTATATGCGCTCTGTGCTCTCAGACTGCTGCCCCACCCCTCTAAGGAGGTAGGGAATTTCTATGCCAAACAGCTCAGTCTTGTACGTCACAAGTCTCTCCTCTCTGTCCCTCTCTCTCCCTAGTGTTTTAAGTGCTTATTTTTCTGTGACTGTGAAAGTCAGCTACAAAGCAAAAGACCTGCCCAGCCACACCAGAAAGTGGCCCCTTGAAAGATAACATGCCCGCTGATTTCCTCATTTGTCCCTCTCCCCTAACCTTCAGAAGAGCAACCATTCAGTGAGGTATCTATCGCCTCTCACACCCCTGCCCTTGCTGTCCTAAGTAAGAGATTTGGGCTCTTCAAGGCCTTGCTAACTACTATGGAAATTTGCTGTCATGTGAGATCATAAAGGTACATGTTATGTCTCTGCGTATTTTATATATTTGATACAAATTTAACATATTATGGTTTCTGGACAGTTTATAATTTCAATGAGATGAGAGTCTCTCTCTGCCTCTTTCCCACCCCTTCCTGCCCATCTCTTTCTTTCATTGTGTTGTTTTTACTTGGAGGTAGACATGTCTTTATGTTACTGTCTCCCTATTTAAGTTTTAGTAACATATTAGAGGCTCAGTGCATGAATTCATGCACAGGTGGAGCCCGGTCAGCTTGACCCCAATCAGGGGATCAGGGCTGGGCCTGTCAGGAGGAGAAGATGGCAGGAGGTTGGCTGGCCAGCCCTGCCCCTGATTAGAGTGGGGGGGGGGGGCAATCGGGGGTGGAGCTGGCTGGGGCGAGGGCTGCGGGCCCATTGGGAGGGGGCAGGCCTATCAGGGGCAGGGCTGGACAGGGGGAGGGGCTGCAGGAGGTTGGCCAGCCGGCCCTACCCCCTATTGGGATGGTGGGGGCGATCAGGGGCAGGGCTGGCTGGGGGGAAGGGCCACAGGGGGCGTTGGCTGTCTGCCAAGCCCTCAATCAGGGTGGGAGAGGCCAATGGGGGGCAGGGGGCGGCTAAGGGAAGGGGCTGAAGGAGGTTGGCTGGCTGGTCCTACCTCCCTATCGGGCCAGTTCACTGGCTGCAGTGGGCATCATAGTGACTGGTTGTTCCAGTTGTTACAGCGTTCTGGTCTCTGACTTTTTATATATATAGATTTTTTTTTTAAATTTTGAAGTAAAAAAAAAATTCTATACAAGAAATTTGGGGAAAAACACATTAAAGCACAGAGAGGTAAAATAAATAAATAAATAAGACCTATTACCTACTACTTATTGATAACAGTGCTTATCGGATAACTTTGAACACTTTAGTGGCCTCATAAATCATCAAAACTCTGTTGATAGGAAACCTGTTTAATTTTGTTTAACCAAATATATAATTGTTCAACTAATGACAATAAAAACATAAAATATAACCAGTTACAAAAGTGATTAGTTAATTTTTAAATCAATAAATATTGTTCTAAGCATATTAGTGTTATGAAAAGTGCTAACAACAACAACAACAATAAAAAACAAAACAACCCAAACAACTAAGAAAGATAAAGTAGTTGACTCAAGTATGAGGAAAGAAGGAGAGGGGAGAGGTCTGGTAGAGACTGAGTTTTTATCCTAAGCTTTTCTGTATTAATTGATTATCTAACCAGTTAAATAAGTACTTTGATATGATAAAAATCATTCATTAGAAATAAAAATTCAAAAATTAGATGTTACTGAAAATAGGTATAGTTTGTGTGTAAAAAAATCTTTACATTTTGTTAAATGCTTCTTTTATTACAGACTTCAGTTTTAAACATTAAATTATGTAACAGAGATTAAATAAAGAATAATGTTTAAACCTGTATTTTGGCTATGTATTTAAACATCAGCATTTCTTGGCACCTATTCATACACTGTGCCCTAGTTCCCTAATTAATTCTGATTCCCTGTGTTTTGGATCACATGCCTTTGGTTATGTTATCTTAAATACATAAATTTGTCATTTTGTTCATGTGCATTTCATTTTCTGTTTGTCATTGAGTCTGTTTGGGGAACATGGAAATCATCCTTTGTAGCCAGTGGATACCCTTGTCTCTGGATTTTTAACACCAGATATTTCAGGGTCCTCTCGGCAGCCATAGTCCAGCCCTTCCCTGCTATGCTCCTTGTCACTCAGGTGGAGGCCTCCTGATTCTGAAAGAAAAATAAAGCAGAGGCAAGTGATCCACTTTCCAGGTCCAGATATCAGGCAAGTTTCTGAGCCTCCTTGGACCAAATTTCTGCATGTACATATGCAGAGCATCAAATTAGGTAACTGTTAAGGTCCATTAGGAATCTAAAAGGCTCAGACTCTATGAAAAGGTAGGAACAATGTCACTTATGTCATACACTCTGAGTTACCCAAGCAGGCCCCTCTCTCTCACCTCTGCTTGACAAATACATGCAGAGAGTCACACAGATGTACCCATGGAGTGCTTGAAATGAGAGGGGAAGTGCACATGGGTGTCACTAAAGAGGAATATGTAGAGTCAAGATAGTTTGGCTACTGTCAATTTCTGAATATAAAGATGTGACAGTACTTGGGTGTTGCTGGAGTTTGAGAAATACATAGGAGATTTATTCCAGTCCTATCAATCATCGAAGCAGGGGCAATTTACCCCCTGTTCCACAAAAACCGGTGCAGTGGGCTTGAGTCCATCTCTTGACAGGTTTAGCGAATTCACTTATTCTGTTGATCAGTATTTTAAGTTCAAAGAATTCCAAAAGAAAATAAGAAAAAAATAATAGAAAAACCCTTGGCATTGTGTTCCATTTCTTTTGTAGCTATCCTTTTATTTGGTCCATCTGAGGTAGGTCCAGCAAAGATTACCATCCAGACAGGGTAACTGAGGCACAGGAAGAGACAGACCATGCAGGCAGACATTTTTCACAGGTTTCTGACCCTTTGGAAGTTTTTCCTGCCTGTTCTCACTGCTGCCCCTCAAATTCATTCACACAGATGGTTCAAAGGAGGTAGGTAGCAGGTGTGAAGTGCCTGACCTAGGGCCTGGCAGAGAGTAGATGCTCAAGAAATGATAGTTACCCCTTTAGTTTTGGTCACTCCCTTCATTTCAGGGGCCTCTCAGGCTCCTTGGAGGCTCAAATTTTCCTCAACAACTCCTGTAGTGAGGTAGAATAAAAAGTGTCCTTACCAGGCTCTCCATTTGGGAAACTATAAGTCATGGAGTCTGCAATTTTGCAACTGAGGCTAACAAAATTAACTCCATTCTGATTGGCCAGCCTTTGCTCCTAGGTTTTTTCCTTTCTACTTCACCATGTTCTCCTCAAATATACTCAAACAAGATGTGACTATTAGCATTAACGTTAGCAAAATGTAAGTTTTGTTTTCCTAAGTAAACGAGAGGACTCCAGCTGGCATTTGCACTGCTTGAAACTTACTATTTGTCATCGTTCAATCGACTTCCAGTCATGCATTCTCTACATGCGTGGCATAGATTTGTTTTATTTTTATTTTTTCCTTAGTTATCTATGTTGGCTTTGAGGCTGCTCATAACACTGTTGCCCAGTTAATTTTGTTTCTCAATTGCAATGGAGTTTTCATGAAATTAGCTATGCTATTTCCTTCCCAGTAATGTCCTCTGATGAATATTTTATTTTTCCACTGCTGTGTGGTCAGCTTGATATTTTGCGGTACTTTTTCAGTAAGCTGCTCTTGAGACTTTTCAGAGCCTGTGCTGTGGCCGAGCAGAGCTCTGTGCCTTCAAAGGAAATCCTGAGGTCAAAGAAGCTCTTCCCTGGGAGAGCACAGAATATGCCAAACTGTGGGGCCCACCTGGTGAAAACAAGGCTCACCTGCCCTCCCAAAGGGCTGTCCTTAGAAATCACCTTGGCATTAGCAGAGGGAAGGGGAGTAGATGCACCTACCGGAGTGGAGATGTGTTACCAGACCAATGGAATTCCCTGTCATTCAGAAACTGCAAATAACTGCAAGGGTTCCTGGTTGTTGTTGTTTTTTGTTGTTGTTTTCCATAGCACAGAGATGGCTCTAGAATATTCACTATAGACTCTCTCCCTGCAGCCCCCAGGGCTATGTAGCTGCCTGTTTTTCTGAGGTGGGCACCATTCAGCAACAAGACGGATCACACTGAAGGAGTGACAGGTGCAGGTGCAAGGCAAGAGAAAGGAGGAAAAATGGAGCAGCTTCGAATGGCCAGACACTGTGCTTTTTACTTTAAAGATATCATTTCACTTAATTGTCAAAATCACCTTATCATCAGGCTTTGAACCTCCCATAAGAATGAGACCTCTGGTCCTCAGAGAGGTTTAGTAACTTGTCTAAAAAGCCCAGTGTCTGGCATTCAAATATGTGCTGAATCAATCAATAATAAAGGAATGTTATTCAGCCATTACAGGGAATCAATAAAGAGAGCTCCTCTTCTCCCATTTTATTGGAATAAATATTCCCTGTGGCAGCAGGAAGGCTTAGCAGACTGGGCATGGGAGTGTGTTAAAGGGAGTCACTGGCAAGCACGGTTGGCAGGATGCTGTGTCCCTACTTTCCCAGATGTGCACGCTGCTGTCTGCTGTCTACACAGTCCTGCTTTGCTCACTTCCCTTCCCACCCCAGTTCCGCTTTGCCAGGCTCTCGGCGTTCAGCCGAAATACTTCCTGTGATCTTGCTACACATAAAGCTGTGTCTGGTCACGCACTGGGGACAGAAATCGAGGGCCTACGTGTTTTCTGCCTCTTGAGGTACCTACAGGTAAGTCAAGGCAATAAATCAGGAACTTTAGGGTTAGAGGATAAACATGGGTTCACATTACATGACATGGCCTGTGCCCTGCAGTCCCGCTCAGAAGCACTCATTTCCTTTTCAGGCTCTGTATCTACAAACCCTGTGGTTTTCTAAATTGTGCTGAGAGCAAATCCCACATCCCCTTTGAAATGATTTGGTTTCTGCACTCAAAACTTCTACTCGTGCGCGGATAGTCTAGAGGGCAAACTCCCGAAAAGCTCCCTGCCCTGGAATCAGTGCTCCTGGCTGGAGGAGGGAGTGCGAGGCCGCTGTGCTGGGCGGGCTGGGGGCAGGCAGGTAGCTCCAGCATGCATATCAAAGCCATCGGTGCTCCCGGTGACATTAATAATAAACGATGAGTTTCTTGCAGATTTTCAACTAAGAGGTATTGCTCTTCCTGTGGTTAGGTCAGTTCTAGTGTGTGTCTGACTTTCATAGTAGACATCTGCCAAACAAATTAGCAGCATGCAATGCTTTTGCTTTGCTCACCATAGGCAATGTTTCAACCTAACAAAAGAGAGCTTTCAAGTGAATCTCAGTTATGAAAAGCTTTCCAAGGATTATTAATTCAGGTGGCTGCTAGGGTAGGCTTATGTCCTTTTCTCTAATATTAATGGGCCCACCAAATGAAACTGGGTAGTAGCAATTATGATAGGTACTCAATTGAGGACTGAGAATGGGGGGTGGGCTTCGATTTTCTGTCACAGCAGAGGGCAGCTGGAAAGAATTTCCTCTAGTTTCTCTCTGTCCACACTGCCCTACACCAGCCCAAGCCACCATCAGCTCACATCTGAGCACAGCATAAACCTCCTGTCTACTGTCTTTGACTCCACTCTCCCTGCTCCAATGTAGGAAGCCAAGGTGAGCTTTTTAAACAAATGCCAACCTATATGGTTTACTTCCCTGGTAGAAACCTTTCAATGGCTTTCGACTTCACTTGGCATAACATCACAAATCCTACCCCAGTCTACAGCGCCCTGTACTCCCTGGTTTTGTGTCCATCCTCACCCTCCTCTTTACTATGCTCCAGCCATGTGGGACTTCTGTCAGACCCCTGGACCATGGAGCTCTCCCTTCCCCTAACAACCCTGCTCCTTTTGTCTCACTCCTGCCTTACCCCTTTGACCTCTACTAATCCTTCGTGTCGCAGTTAAAAGTTAGCTCCTCAGAAACTCTTTCCTGATTCTAAATTGTTTCTCACATTTTCCCTTCATAGCATGTGAGACAAAGACTATTTATTATGTAGAGTTTATATGTGTGGTGAATTTCTTTAAAGTTGGCCTTCCCACTGGATTGTGAACTCAGTTAAGCAAGAACCAAGTCTGTTTTATACACCATATCCTTAGAACCTAATGGAGTGCCCTGGCACATAGGAGGAGCTATACATATTTATTGAATAACAAACTGGCTTAGTTGGAGAACAATAAATATCACATGATCTCACTCATATGATCAACATAATTTGATGAACAAGAATAGATCCATCTAGAGACAAATGGGGGGGTGGGTTAGAGAGCAACCAAAGGACTGTATGCATGCATATTAGCATAACCAAAGGACACAGACACTGGGGCAGTGGAGGCTTGCCCAGGATGGGAATGGTTGGGGGGGTGGTCAATTGGGGAAAAAGGAGACATATGTACAACTTTAGACAATAAAAATAAAAATAATAAAATTAAAAAAGAAACTGGCTTTTCCTGCAGAGTCCAGTTGCCAACACTTTTCTATTTAAAAAAAATGTTTTTTAAATTGATTTTAGTGAGAGACAAAGGGAGAGAGAGAGACAGAGAAAAAGATAAATGTGAGAGAGAAACATTGATCGGTTGTTTCCTGTATACACCCTACCTGGGGATCGAACCTGCAATCTGGGTAATTGCCCTGACTAGGAATCAAACTGGCTACCCTTCAGTGCATGGGAGGACACTCAACCAACTGAGCCACACCAGCCAGGGCCCTGCCATTACTTTTAAAACCACCGTATGGGATACCTGGTTACAGCCCTCAGATCAGTGGGGAAAGCCTTGTTGGGTCCTTGTGCTGACTGGCTCCTTCACACTGGTCTTGGTGGGCATGTTGGCCTGCACCCTCTCTGTTGGGCATCTGCATTCTGTGTTGATCTAAGCCATACCCTTGCTCAAAATGTGATTCTTGATTGTCTCTACCTGGTGGTCTGAGCTTTTGCTTAATGCCTATTTAAACGGAAACCTTCAAACTCCTGTATTTTGCAAGTGGTAGCATCCTGATAGACCCCTCTGAGAAATAGCTGTAACTCTATACACAGCACCATGAGCCTCATTCAACTTCTCATCTTATATAAGTATGAACTCCAAGTAGATATTTACAAATGAATATCCATAAAAATATTATGGTTGTTGCAATTTACAAGAAGTCAGGCTTCTGGAATTCTCCAAAGTCATGAAACTTAAGAATGTAAATGATACACTTGGAGAATAAAAGTATAAATATAAGTATGATGGATAGATCAACTGTGGGTTCATCTAAAACTCCTCTTACCTCCACTATTGCTAAAACTCAAAGGAAATCATTTTTCACAGAGCCCTAGTGATATTGTGATTTATAAGAAACACATAACCAACATATATTTCTCATATATATTTGGTCTTTATTCATGGTTCCTCGCTCACAGCTCCCAATACCCCTGGAATTTTCTGAGTGATAAGAACAGTGAGATATCTTTTGTGATATTTTGTCTCTTGTTGTCAACTCCTGAATACATTAAGAGCCATAAAGTTTAAATGGGTGTCTTGTTACTAGTAACAACTCTTCCATCACAACTGGGTTTATGTGAACAAGGTGACTTTTGGAGGCTGGTTTCCAGGGAAACCAACCCTGAAAGAGGGTTGGAACTTTCAGTCCCAACCCCTGATTTCCTGGGAAAGGTACTGAAGATTGAGCCAATCACCAATGGCCAATGATGTACTCACTCCTACCTAGGTAATGAAGCCTCCTTACAAACCCAAAGGAGGGCCCTAGAGAATTTCCAGATTGTGGGACCAGGGCGCTTCCAAGGGCCACTGAGCCAGGCCCCAAACTCCACGGGGATGGAAGCTGTTTCGCTCAGGAACTTGCCCTGAGTTTATCATTTGCCATTGGGTTTATTTATATACTTCAATATCCTTTGTAATAAAATGGTAACCTAGTGAGTAAGTATGTTTCTCTGAGTTCTATGAGTTGCTGTAGCAAATGGATGGAACCCAAGGAGTGGATCATGGGGACGTCTAATTATAGCCAGTCTGACAGAAGCACAGGTGACAGCCCGGGCTGGCTATGGACATAGCAGTGGAGGGCAGCCTTGGGGACTGAGCGCTTCAGCAGTGAAACTGACGCCATCCCTGGGGAGATAGTGTCAGAATTGAGGTGAATTGCAGGGCACCCAGCTGGTGTCTGAGAAAGGCCTTGGTGTGTTGGGGGAAAAAAATCCACATTGGAACGGGGGTGTCAGAACCTTTAGTCCTAATTCTAAATTTTGTGAAAACTTAAATTGTTCTACCCTTGACTCTCCATACTTCTCACTCAAAGGTAACCTTCTAGAAGAGTCCAACAACATTTATTCCCAAAGTATCTTGCAAATACTGCAGTCTATTTAATAACTATAATAGCACATATACTGACTTTGTTGCAAATATTTTTATCATCACCTTAATAAATCACGAGGTGAAGAGCAATGATATGGAACACTCAAAAATGTTATTTTAATACATTTTTCATTTTTTAAAACAAAACAGTCCTCAGCCACTCATTAATAAATGTTATGTGCCTGTTAGATAAAAGCTCTCTGGCTCGAATTCATCTGATGGCATTTTCTATCACTGTAAACAAAATAATAGTGAAAGGTTCAGCCTGCTTCTGCCTACCCCTTTGCCAATTTACAAAATAAATGTTTACTAATTTGGTCATTAGTATTTAAACTGTTGGATTGAAGACAGATGGTCTTTGAACAAAGATTGAACAGAGATCAGAAAATTTCACGGGGCTAGAACTTAAAACATTGATGATTATAGGCTCTCTTATCTGTCACCAGGGTCTTTGGGGGGAAAATATGGCTCTGGATTTTCTGAAGATGCATGCAGCCAGCAGAATTTGGAAAATGTTTTTCTTATGTGTTCTTCCAGTTTATTAAAAATGGTTTCTGAGCTTTGCTTTGTAAACTGAACTTTGCCAAACAAGTAATCAAAGTGATGCATAACTGAATGCCTAAGTCCCTGTTCATTTTTGGGATTCAGCAAGCATTGCTTGGTAAGCAAACCAACTCAATCAATGTGTGTACAACCAAAGAAATACTACAATTATATCAAATCCTTCTTCTCTATTTTTAATCTGCATGGAAAAGGAGATGTGATTATTAGGAAAAAAATCAGTGCAGGGAATGGAAATTTTTCAGTGTAGTCAGACTCTAAAGGCATTGAGGATTTAAGTGAAAGTGTAAGATGGGTGATTGTCCATTTTCTTCAGGACTGAGAGTCATACTAATAGCCATGTTTGTTTGGAGAGGATGATTGCACACAGTGAGACCATTATGGTGCCAGGGTATAAAAGCTGGGATTGTAAAAAGGGTGAGTAATGGAGAGCCATATCAGCCCTGTTTGGCACAGGACAGGTGGAGAGGGGTAAAGTAGGACCATGTTGGTGAGGATGAAATACACCAATCACAGGCCTACCTCCTTCTCAGTTTGACCAAAACCAAGGACATCTCTCTGGATGGGGCAGGAAATTAATGCTATCTCTTTGGCCCCCCTAGAAATGCTCTAGACTGCTGGCCTAAAAAGGTTGGGAGAAAAGACAAAGAAGTGGGGTTACTCAAAAGTAGGGTAATTGACTTTCTTGTTTAGCAGAGAGCTTTATAAACAACTAGAGGCTCAGTGCACAAAATTCATGCATGGGTAGGGTCCATAGGCCTGGCTGGCGATCAGGGCCGATCTGTAGGGCAACCGGTGGGGTGGTCGGGGGCCCCTGCTGGCACCCACCTTGGCTGGCCTAAGGCCTGTGGGCTGGGGGCAGTTCCTGCATTGAGCATCTGCCCCCTGGTGGTCAGTGTGCATCATAGTGACTGGTTGTTCCACTTGTCTTTCCACTGTTCGGTCAATTTGCATGTTAGGCTTTTATTATATAGGATTTTACCATACATTTTATTTGAAGCTTACTTAGTGAAATAGCACTTACCACGGAAGCCAAGGAGTTCTTGGGGCATTTGCTGGTCCTATGCATAACACCCTCACAGCACTATAAGAAGCACATTGGGTTGAGCAAGATGCAATTAGACAAAACATCACAAAAGGGTCCATGCCTCCATGCAGCATTGTCTGAACTAGACAGAGTGAGGACAGTTTGGAAAGAAAGGGCATGTCTCAGGAGCTAAGACAAAATGAGAAGTTTTAGGAATTCTGCCCTCCCTCCTGCTCTTCTTCTTTTAATTCTGTGATTATTTACAGGAAACGACAATCCTGTTTTGTATTTTGAAAGAGAATATAAAACTCTACCATCTCCCAACACATCACAGCCACAATTTGCTACTGCCACCACCTATGGATTGCCTATAAACAGGATTCATCCATTATGCAAATTCAATAATTGAAACAATCTATCTATTTCAGGCTGCTTGTTTCAGAGATGACACCAGCCCGTTGCCATGACAAGTAATTTCCAGAGTGAGGTTTTAGCCAAAATAACTTATTTGACAATACATTGTTGCCTGTTCTGTTTATCAGCAATACAGGACCTTTTTAAAGATAAAACTATTAATTTATTTATTTAGGCTACTGGAGATGATAAAGCAACCTCCTGCCAATTAATACTCTATCCAGTCCCTTCCTTCTGCATTATGATCATCTCCCTTGCTGCAGAGGAAGATATGATAAAAGAGTGCAGTTCTGTTGCAGCAGTCATCTGGGATTCCTCAGTCATGCCTTCTGGATGGCAGGATATTGATTACGGTGCAGATCTTGAAAGTATGAACTCAGAGCAGGTGGGAAATCCATAGCTTGTGTTGCTTCACCAATTTACATGTGACTTTATCATTCAGGGGTTAATTATATTTCTGCTTTCTTTCTGATTAGAAAGAAAAGTCTTAAAACAATAGGGACACAGTCTTGGAACATTTCTCAGAGATTTTATAGGATTAAAAGCAGTCAGCAAAGCCAGAGAGGTTAGTGGAGGATGTGAGCTCTGTGAGAGCTGGGGCCCCACTGCTTTGGGTCTCTGCTCTGTCCCTGTGTCTGGAAGGATTTGTAGCTCATCAGATGTACTTGATAGATATTTTTTTGGACAAATGAATGAATTAATGGGTGAAATTGCTCTCTCTCACTTTCCTTGAGACACACTGGATTCTAGTATTCTCTCCCTTTCTCTTCTCATCAAAACCTGTTCTTATAACTCAATTTCTATTTAAGCACAACTCTCTACTCCATGTAAAGAGGGTGGTATGCTCACATAAGTTTGGGAAATGGTGCTTTCTAGATTCTATTCTTGGTGATTGAAAGGCCCAGAAATACTAAAGACTATTTCTCCTGCAATTAAACACATGGTTAACTTTGTCTAACTCAACTTTTCCTCAACTTTATTCATTTATTTCATTTCATTTGGTAAAGATTAGTTATACACCTACTGTGTGCCCGAAACTGGTGTAGGCAAATTTTTGTGCACCGGGCCTCTGGTATATATATAATAGCCTAAAGTGACTATCCGACTGTTCAACTGGTAGACTGTTTGAAAGGTAGCTATGATGTCCACTGACCACCAGGGGGCATATGCTCAATGCACAGGCATGGAAATATGGAACAAACTGATGAATATCACAGGGAAGGGGGAAGAAGAGAGGGTGGGAAAAGATTAACCAAAGGTCTTATATGCATACTAGAGGCTCAGTGCATGAATTCATGCACCAGTGGGGTCCCTCGGCCTGGCCTGCGGGAGTCAGGCCACAACCGGCAGTCAGACATCCCCTGAGGGCTCCAGGATTGTGAGAGGGCACAGGCCAGGTCGACGGACCCCACTGGTGCATGAATCTGTGCACTGGGCCTCTATTAACATAAATAAAAAACATTTAAGTCTATCACATGGTGGTAAGTGCAATAGAGAAAAATAAAGAGGCAAGAGGGTTAGGGAGACTGTGCCGGGGAGTTGGGAGAGAAGTTGAGTGGGTTATATTGAGATGTTTGAGCAAAGACTTGAAGGAGATGAGGGAGCCAGCCACTGGGAGGAAAGGCATTCCAAGCAGGGGACACAGCATGTGCAAAGGTCCTGTCAAAGGAGCACCCCTGGAGTGCGTGAGGAAACCAAGATGGCCAGGGCTGCTGGGTGAGTCTAGGATGGAAAGAGCTACAAGAGAGAAGGTCACAAAGGTGAGAAGAGTAGGGGTGGGGGTATCTATGTAGATCATATCTAACTGTGGGAAACTGATATAGGGTTAAGCCCCGGACTGACCTGCTGGCAAAGTCACAAACAAGTCCTAGCTTAGAGGGCACAGTCCTCTTAGCATAATTAGGCTTGACCTTATAACACTCCCTAGATCTTATCTGGGAAGCTAACGGGCTGAGGAAGCGCAAGAACAGTGTAAATAAGTGAAACTCACAAGAACTGTGTAACTATGGTAACCACTACCTTGTTTACCCCTCACTATAAGAAGCTTGGTGAGGCCTGAGCACAGTGGAAGTCCTTCCTCTTGAGTTGGACTTGCTCGCCTGGTCCCCCAATATTCCCAAATTATCTTGTGTCTTTTCTTTTTCATTTGTTGTGCGGCTCGACTTCCAGACCCGAACCCTGAACCACGCAGGACATGGAGGAAAACACTTATGACACTAACCACCCAGGTGTTTAGGTACAAGTACTATCTCCTGAAATGCTGACAGAGAAGTATTGCCTTTGTTAAGAAACTCCTTGGTTTTCTCACACACAATTAAAACACACACACACACACACACACACACACACACACACACACACACATTTTTAAAAGAAAAACAAAGAAAAAGAAAAGACCAGGCCCAGTTTCCTAATCTGTAAAATGGGAAAATAATATCGTCTTCCTTTCAAAGTTATCTTAAGAATTAAAGAATAAATTTTATATAGTTGCAGGAATTTAGTTAATGCTTAATTAACTGCCTTCCTTCTCTTTCTCACTCTATCTGCCACAAACCACATTGTCTGCTCATCTTACTATCATGCTACAATAGCATGAGGTGCAGAATCAAAGTCATAGGAGAGAAAACTTTGAAGGTGGACAGATAAAATCCAAAACTTTTGTGGGCGAAACGCAATAGATTTAACTAATGGAAAGGATGAGGCGTTACTAACCAGTCCCACACCAGAGGATAAGGAAGTAGCCTAGACAGCACAGCTAGGGATTCTGGGATGTCAGTGTGGTGTGTAGCTTCTCAATACCCCCCAAATGGAGCCTTAGGGAAGAAACAGTGAAGATGGTTCCATGGAGATACCAGGGTGGTTTCTTTAAAGAGTGACCATTAGATGGTTTCTGGGAGATAAAGGGGAGGATAAGTAGTGCATTTCGACAGCCCATCTTGAAGAGTATTAGATACCCTGGTTGGAAACATGGGGATATATAGATTTTGACAAAAGATCGAAAGTTCCACTTTTCTTATGTCATAACCAACACTTGATATTATCAGACTTTGTTAACCTAATGGATACAAAAATGTCTCTCATTGATATTTCACTCTATACTTCCCCAGTGATTACTGTCATTGAGTATGTTTGTTGAAAATTAGTGTTTAATTCATTGACATT
This sequence comes from Myotis yumanensis, assembly GCF_028538775.1. Classification (NCBI taxonomy): domain Eukaryota; kingdom Metazoa; phylum Chordata; class Mammalia; order Chiroptera; family Vespertilionidae; genus Myotis; species Myotis yumanensis. Next base: position 79,940,038 of record NW_027223759.1, read on the forward strand.
TATTGAGATTATTTATATATCTGGTCTTGCTTCTTTCATACAATGTTTTTATGTATTTTACTCTATCCCTATCAATGGATATTTGTATTGTTGCCAGATTTTTGGTATTACAAGCAATGTTTCAATGAATCATTTCCTACCCCTGTCATCTTGCACATATATAGTATTATTTATCGGATAAATCACTACAAATAAAATTGCTGAATTAAAAGTATGCATATTTATAATTATTTTTAGGAAATACATATTCTTAATCATTCCTTCAGAAGGTAATACAAGAACATACTATCATTTTTAAAAGGATCAAAAGAGTAAATTGTGAGAATTAAGTCTTCAGTCAACTTATCCTCTTTAGCCAACCAGTTTCTTTCCCTGGGGACAAAGCTAATAAGTAATTCTTCAGAAATATTCCATATGTATATAAGCAAGTATGCACATCAGAGAATTATTTTTATTTAGGCAGGTTTGTGTTTTCTTCTGCATTGTAGTTTATAGGAAGGAGCTAGCTCTTCCTATACACTGATTAAAACAGATACACCAGGTTTTGGAGTAAGCATTTCTAATTACAACCTATTTTTTTATGTATAGCCTTAGCCATACACTGTCACCATTATGAATGTCACCAATAAAGTGATGATTCCTTTAATTTCAGTGTGCCTAACCCTTCACTCTAGGGCGGGGGGGGGGGGGGGGAGTGCGGGGGATGCTGGCTGTAGCTATGGGGCCCTGCACTGTTCCAGCCACAAATCTTTACCAGGTAAACTTGCATCAACCTGGGTTGGTTGCTCTCTACACTTGGTACACAGCAGCTATACCCACTTCACCATCATCCTGCTGGTTTCCTTTGCCTCTTTTTTTGTGTTGCATCTTCCATAATGTATTCTTTCCTAGTTTACATCCTCATTTTCATGAACAATACCTTCAGTAGCTTTCTGGAGGTTAATAGTTTGAAGTCTTATCGATTTGAAAATGTTTCTAATCTATTATTTTTCTTGATTGGTGGTTTGTCTGGATATTGAACGTTATGTTGGGAATTGTTTTTCTTCAAAATCTTGAAAGTATTGATACATTTGCAGTGTTTTCAGAAATCTGAAGATTCCTCGCCTTCTAACTCAGCGGTTCTCAACCTGTGGGTCGCGACCCCTTTGGGGGTCGAACGACCCTTTCACAGGGGTCGCCTAAGACCATCGGAAAACACATATATAATTAAATATTGTTTTGTGATTAATCACTATGCTTTAATTATGTTCAATTTGTAACAATGAAAATACATCCTGCATATCAGATATTTACATTATGATTCATAACAGTAGCAAAATTACAGTTATGAAGTAGCAACGAAAATAATTTTGTGGTTGGGGGCCACCACAACATGAGGAGCTGTATTAAAGGGAGGTTGGGAACCACTGTTCTAACTGGTAGAATTGAGTCTCTTCTAATGTCTTCAACTAGAGACAACAGCTGTTTTGAGTCGCTGCCTAGGCATTTACATGTACATGTCACTGCTCACACCCAGAGTCTGGATATTTAGATAAGGACCTGAGCTGAAGATTCCTGCCACAGTTCCCACCTTGCTTTTCCCGGGACACCTCTAAAGTAACCTCTTATAGCTGAGTCTCTGAAAGTTAGTGACCTCCATCCAATTACCCTGTAAGTAATAGGCACTTGTTACTCTGCTTCCTGTCTCCTGCCCACCTGTGACCTGGAACATAGGGCTGCCCTCCCCCCCAGCTCAGCATGCACACCCTCCCCACCCCTGCCATACCTGGGATCTGTAAGTAGTAAATCTTGTGACTTTACATCCTTTGTGTGAGTTTATTGAAACTTCCCCTTTAATCAAAACAACTCCGGGGTTCTCACTTCCCCACCATGGGAGCTGGGATGCTGAGGGAGCTATCTGCAGCTGTGTGGGTGGCTTGTGCCTCCTCATCCAGCAAACCGTACTCTGCAGTATATTTGTAATTTAATGTGACAGTAATAAGGGGAGGGAGAGGTCATACCAATAAAGTGAATTAATTTTTGCAGTGCTATTCCTTGGTCTATTTTTATCCATCTTGTTGCATTGCTGTTGGACTTTTCATCCTGGAAAATGTCCTTTAGTTTGGGGACATTTTCTTTAACTAATTTATTCATGATCCCCCCTTGTCCCCTTTCTTTTCTTTCCCAGGAACTCATACAATTTCCATTCGTTCTTCTGGCTGGGAACTTCAGTTTTCTTATCTTACTTAGTTATCTTAGTTTCATCTCTTTGTCTATATTCTACTTTCTGGAGATTTCTTTAAGCATCTATGTTACCCCTCTTTGAAGCTTTTGATTTCTAACATACTTTTATTTGTAAGAGTTGTTTTAATTTATTCTTTGAATTTTCTTTCTTAAAATATCCTATTCTTGCTTCATGGATGGACTATCTTATCATTCCATTGATATTAAAAGTTATTTTGTTTTCTTATCTCAACAGTTTTTTTTTCTCCATCCCTCATAGTTATTTCACATTTTTTGTTTGACTGTGTTATCTCTTTTTCTCTTTCTTATGTTAGAGGCTTTCCTTAGGTGTCAAGTAATCCAGGGTTGCCTGCCTGCGATAAAGGAGGAGGGTATAAAATTCTGTTCAGATGCTCTGAAAGTGCAGCTTAAGCCTGTTGTGTTGGACCCTCACTATGGGGTGATCTGGATGAGCTATTTGAAAGGGAACTCCCAAATGTTGGTATTCTTATATTTTTTTTCCTTTGGCCTGGTCTTTTCCCTTCACAGATGAATCTTCCAATTTCCTGCCTAGAGAGTCGGAGTCTGGTCGTTGTATGGTAGGAGTGGAATGGGGTCCATAGACTGGAAGTCTCAGTACTCAGCATTCAGCAGGCACACTTTCCTTCAACCCCCATACTTTCAGTGGAGTGTCCTTGATTTCCCTCACGGTGACCGTGGAGTGCCCTTGATCACCTTCATTGTGACGGTGGCAGGCACTCCCCAGTTCAGACTCCCGAGGGAATCTGTAGGATAGGAATACTCAGATAAGAGAAAATGTTGCAATCTGGAGTCCTAATTCTGCAGAGCAGCAGACTGGAAATGCAGGCAGGGTTTGTATGTTGAAGTCTTGAGGAGAATTTCTTCTTAGGAAAGCTCAGTCATTGATCTTAAGGTCTATAACTGATTGAATAAGGCCCACCCACATTGTGGAAAGCAATATGTTCACTCAAAGTCTATTGACTAAATGTTAATCACATTTTAAAATGGTCCTAATAGCAACATCTAGACAGATATTTGACTCAGAGCCTTGGCATTGCAGCTTAATGAAGTTAAAACAATTCAGTAAACAGAGCAATCTCTTTTATCTTCCTCATAGGAAAAAATCTCCAAGTTTCTATTTCATTTGTGAAGGGACAATCACAAACCAGAGTTGGGAAGAAGATCTAGAAATTTGATTACTTTTAAGCCGATTTTATAAAATCTTATTTTTGAAGTTCCTGCTTTACTCCCAATTTCATAGATATCTGGTATGCCAATTCCTAAGCATTTTGAGAATTGTCTGGTATAAATCAAGTTGATTTCTTTTTTTTTCTTAATTTCAAAATAGTTTATGAATAGTTTCTTATGATGACATCTAAATATTTACAGTGACCTGTTCTCAAAGTCCCCAGTGTCCTCTGACACAGATACATCTTGCTGAGCTCAATTTCCTGCCCAGAGTCTTAAGTGGATCTGATTCCATCACTTAATAACTCACTCTCTCTTTTTAAAATTTATTTTTGTTGTTGAAAGTATTACAGGTGTTTCCCTTTTCCCCCCATTGACCCCCTCTAACCCTAACGGTACTCCCCCCTCCCCTTTACAGGCCATTACTATACTATTGTCTGTGTCCATGGGTTATGCATAGATGCATACAAGTTCTTTGGTTATTATCTCCCCTCAACTACTCTCCCCCACCTTCCCTCAGATTTCCCAGACTGTTTCATGCTTCTATGTCTCTGGATCTATTTATCCATTAGATTCCACATATGAGTGAGATCATCTGATAATACTTGTCTTTCTCTGACTGGCTTATTTTGCTTAGTATAATACTCTCCAGGACACTCCATGCTACCTCAAAGGGTAAGAGTCTTTTTTTTCACTGCTGCACAGTATTCCATCTACCACAGCTTTTTTAATCCACTCATCTACTGATGGACACCTGGGCTGTTTCCAGATCTTAGCTATTGTAAATTGTGCTGCTATGAACATAGGAGTCCAAATGTTCTTTCTGATTGGTGTTTCGGGTTTCTTATAATATATTACTAGAAGTGGGATCACTGGGTCAAATGGAGTCCAATTTTTAATTTTTTGAGGAAACACCATACTGTTTTCTGTAGTGGCTGCACCAGTCTACATTCTCACCAGCAGTACACTAGGGTTCCCTTTTCTCCACATCCTCGTCAGCACTTGTCATTTGTTGATTTGTTGATGGTAGCCATTCTGACAGGTGTGAGATGGTACCTCATTGTCATTTTAATTTGCATCTCTCTGGTGCATTTTTTCATATCTCTTGGCCTTCTGAATGTCCACCTTGGAGAAGAGTCTACTTAGGTCCTTTGCCCATTTTTAAAATTGGATTGTTTATCTTCTTTTGTTAAGTTGTAGGCGTTCCTTATATATTTTGAAAATCAATCCCTTATCAGATGTATCATTGGCAAATATGTTCTCCCATACTGTGGGCTCTCTTTTCATTTTGTTGATGGTTTCTTTTGCTGTATTTTTTATTTTGATGTAGCCCCATTTGTTTACTTTCTTCCTTGTTTCCCTTGCCCTAGGAGATATATGGAAAACATATTGCCATGAGAGATGTCTGAGATTTTGCTGCCTATGGTTTCTTCTAGGATTTTTATGGTTTCACAACTTATACTTAAGTCTTTTATCCATTTTGAGTTTATTCTTGTGTATGCTGTAAGTTGGTGATCTAGTTTTATTTTTTTTTTGCATGTACCTGTCCAATTTTCCCAACACCATTTATTGAAGAGACTCTCTTGACTCCTTTATATGCTCTTGTCTCCTTTCTCAAATATTAATTGAGCATAATGGCTTGGGTAGGCTTCTTGGTTCTCTGTTCCATTCCATTGATCCATATGCCTGTTCTTGTGCCAGTACCAGACTGTTTTGATTACAGAGGCTTGATAATATAACTTGATATCTGGTATTGTGATTTCTCCAACTTTGTTATTCTTTCTCAGATTTCTGTGGCTATTTGGCCTCCTTTTTGGTTCCATATAAATTTTTGGAGAGTTTGGTCTAGGTTTGTGAAATAAGCTGTTGGTATTTTAATAGGGATTGCATTAAATCTATAGATTGCTTTGGGTAGTATGAACATTTTAATGATGTTAATTCTACCAATTCATGAACACAGTACATTCTTCCATTTGTTATATCTTCCACTATCTCTTTTTTTCCATGTCCTGTAGTTTTCTGAGTGCAGGTTTTTTACCTCCTTGGTTAAGTTTAATCCTAAGTATCTTATTTTTTGTTTGTTTCAATGGTAAATGGGATTTTTTTAAAGTTTCTTTTTTTGAGAGTTCATTATTGGTGTATAAAAATGACATCTATTTCTGAGTGTTAATTTGTTATCCTGCTACATTGCCAAATTCATTTATTAAATATAGTAGTTTTTTGGTGGAATCTTTAGCATTTTCTCTGTACAATATCATGTCATTTAGAATAATGACAGTTTTACTTCCTCCTTTCCAATTTGTATGCCTTTCATGTTTTCTTCTTGTCTGGTCACTGTGGCAAGGACTTCTAGTACTATGTTGAATAAGAGTGGTGAAAGTGGACATCCCTATCTTGTTCCTGTTCTTAGAGGAAATGATTTTTGATTTTGCCCATTGAGTATGATGTTGGCTGTAGTTTATCATGTATGGCCTTTATTATGTTGAGGTGTGCTTCCTCTATTGCCACTTTGTGAGAGTTTTTATAAAAAACGGGTGCTGGATTTTGTCCAATGCTTTCTCTGTGTCTATTGATATGATCATGTGATTTTTGTCTTTCAGTTTGTTTATGTGCTGTATCACATTCACTGATTTGCAAATATTGTACCAGCCTTGTATCCCTGTAACAAATTTCACTTGTCCTGGTGTATGATCTTTTAAATATATTGCTGGATCCTATTTGCTAATATTTTGTTGAAGATTTTAGCATCTATGTTCATCAATGATATTGGCCTATAATTTTCTTTCTTTATAATGTCTTTATCTGGTTTTGGAATTAGGATAATGCTACTCTCATGGAAAGAGCTTGGAAGTGTTCCTTCCTCTTGAATTTTTTTGGAATTGTTTGAGAGGATAAGTGTTAGTTCTTTTGAATGTTTGGTAAAACTCCCCTTTGAAGCCGTCCAGACCTGGGTTTTTGTTTGCTGGGAGTTTTTTGATTACTGCTTCAATTTCATCAGTTGTTCTTGGCCCTTTCAGGTCTTTTGATTCTTCCTGATTCAGTTTTGGAAGATTGTATTTTTCTACGAACTTGTCCATTTTATCCACACTGTCCAGCTTGTTGGCATATAGTTGCTCATAGTATTTTCTTACAATCCTTTGTATTTCTGTGGTGTTGTTGTTTACCTCTTTCATTTCTGATGTTATTTATTTGCATCCTCTCTTATTTTCTTGATGAGTCTGGCTAAAAGTTCATCAGTCTTATTTATCTTTTCAAAGAACTAGCTCTTGGTTTCATTAATCTTTTGTATTAGAAATTTATTTCCACTCTGATCTTTATTATTCCCTTCCTTCTTCTTACTCTGGAATTTACTTGTTCTCTTTCTAATTCTTTAAGTTGTGGGGTTATATAACTTATTAAAAGCTTTTCCTGTTCTTTGGGGTAGGCCTGTAGTGCTATGAACTTCCCTATCAGGACTGCTTTCACCATGTCCCATAGATAATTGGGCTATTTTGTGTTCATGTTCATTTATTTCCAGAAAATTTTTGATTTATTCCTTGATCTCATTAATAACCCATTCATTGTTTAGTAACATACTATTTAGTCTCCATGTGTTTGAATGTTTTTGAGTGTTTTCACTGTAGTTGATTTCCAATTTCATGCCATTGTGATCCAAGAAGATGTTTGATATGATTTCAATCTTCTTGAACTTGTAGTGATTGTGCCTTAATATGTGGTCTATCTTTGAGAATGTCCCATGTACACTTGAGAAGAATATATATTCTGTAGCTTTGGGATGAAATATTCTGCCAATGTCAATTAAATCCATTTGATCTAGTGTGTCATTTAGAGTCACTGTTTCCTTGCTAATTTTTGTCTGGAACATCTATCCAGTGAAGTCAGTGCGGTGTTCAAGTCCCCTACTATGACTGTATTTTTGTCAATTTCTCCCTTAAAGTCTTCCAGAAGTTTTTTTAAAAAAATATATATATTTAGGTGCTCCTATTTTGGGTGCATATGTTTACCAGAGTTATATACTCTTGTTGGAATGATCCCTTTAGAATCATAGAGTGACCTTTATTGTCTCTTGTTAAAGCTTTCATTTGGAAGTCCATTTTTATCAGATATGGATGTTGCTACCCCCATTTTTTTTTTCATTTCCATTTGCATTGAAAATGTTTTTCCATCCACTCACTCTCATCCTCTGTGGGTCTTTTGTTCTGAGGTGGGTCTTTTGTAGACAACATATATATGGGTCATGTTTTCTTATTCAGTCAGCAACCTTATATCTTTTGACTAGAGCTTTTAATCCATTTACATTTAAGGTTATTATTGATAGGTACTTATTTATTGCTATTTTAACTTTTTTTTTAACCAATACTCCACTCCAGGGCAGATTCCCCAAGGGCCGATACTCACTGTTGGCCCACTGAAAACTTCTTTGGGCACCTCTTTTAGAGAATACATGGAGAAAGGATGAGGTTAATTCATAAACCTGGTAAATACTCTTTGGTGAGATGGACTACTATCCTCCTAAATTATTCAGTGACACTTATTTATTTATTTATTTTTATTTCAGAGAAAAAGGGAGAGGGGAGAGATAGAAACATCAATGATGACAGAGAATCATTGATCAGCCGCCTCCTGTACTAGTATACCCCCACTGGGGATTGAGCTCACAACCCATGCATGTGCCCTTGACTGGAACCTGAGAACATTCAGTCCACAGGCCACGCTCTATCCACTGAGCCAAACCAGCTAGGGCTATTTTAATTCTTTTTGCCTATGTCTCTCTCTCTCTCTCTCTCTCTCTCTCTCTCTCTCTCTCTCCGTCTTATTACAGTAGTTCCTTTAGCATTTCTTGCAATGCTGGTGATAAACTCCTTTAGCTGTTTTTGGTCTGGAAAACTCTTTATTTCACTATCTAATTGAATGATAGCCTTGCTGGATATATTAGTCTTGGTTTCAGATCTTTGCTTTTCTTTCCCTTGAATACTTCACACCATTACCTTCTGGCCTGTAGAGTTTTGATGAGAAATCAGCTGACAGCCTCATGATCACTCCTTTGTAGGTAACACATTTTTTTCCATTGCTTTTATTTAAAAAAAAAATGTTTATTGTTGAAAGTATCACAAATGTCTGCTTTATTCCTCCATTGACCTCTTCTAGCCTGCCCCTGATCCCTGCTCCAGCCATTCACCACCCTATTGTTTATGTACATGGGATATGCATATAAGTATACAAGTTCTTTGGTTGATCTTTTTTATTACTGCCTTTAAGGTTCTCTCTTTGCCTTTAATTTTTGGCATTTTAATTATGATGTGTCTGGGTGAGGGTCTCTTTGGGTTCTTTTTGCTTTGGATTCTCTTTGCCTCCTGAACTTGTTTGACATTGTCCTTCACCAGTTTAGGGAAGCTTTCTGCCATTATTTCTTCAAACAGGTTCTCTATCCCTTGTTCACTTTCTTCTTCTTCTGGTACTCCTATGATATGGATATTGTTATATTTTATGGTTTCCCACAGCTCCTTTAAACTGTCCCCATGTTTTTTTTTATTTTTATTGTTTTTTTTTTCTTTTTGGTTCTCTGATTGAGTGATTTCCTTCCTACCTTGTCTTTTAATTCACTGATTCGATCCTTGGCTTCTTCTAATCTGCTGTTTATTGCTTCCAATGTATTCTTTATTTCTGCTATATCATTCTTCATTTTTTCATAATTTCTATGTCTTTTCTCATGCTGTTGAGCATCCTTATAATAATTACTCTGAACTCTATATCTGATAAATGGCTCATCTCCATTTCATTTAGCTCTTCTTCTAGAGAACTCTCTTGTCCTTTCATTTGGGGTTTGTTTTTCATCTCCTCATTTTGGCTTCCTCTTCAAGTTTATTTCAATGTATTAGGTAGATCTGCTATCCCTCCACCCCCCACCCCAGTATTTTTGGAGGTTCTCTGGTGCAGGCCAGTGATGGACACTGTTTGTAACTGGCCCTGAGTACCCTGCTTGGAACCATTAGAAATTGGCAGCTTTTGGGTCCCTCTGCTTGTTCTGGGTACATTTTTGGACAGGATCAAGATGCACAAAATAGTCTGATTTTCTTAGCCCCAGGTCCATAAGCAAATCAGGCAAAGATTCAAAGCCTCCAGAGATTCGTCTTTGACAGCAGGCTGATTGTTATTCTTAGTCTCTTAATGAGCCTCAGGCTGTAGAGCACAGTAAGGTATAAACTCCACAGGGTGCGGGAAGAATGTGTGAGACAAAGTGCCTGGATGGTAAAAGTCTGCCTGAAAAACATGTCTCCTGCAGTACTGGGGAATGACTCAGCCCAGGAATCCATGCAGCTACCCTCTGAGCTCTATCCCCAGAGCCCCCAACCCTGAATTCTTACATAGCTCGATCTACTCTTCTTGCACTCTGCTGGAGCCCAAAGTGAGTGGCTACACATGAAATTTTGTATGTTGGCCCTTTAAGTGGGTGCCTACCTTTCCAGCCATCTCTCCCTGGCAGACAACAATTCACAGCCAGATGTTATGTGGGCACCTTTCTCAGTTCTGGTGTTCTGGGCTGGGGAGTCCAGCCCAGGGTTTAGACCCCAACTTCTCAGTTGGGGACTGACCCCCTCCCCCATTGCAGTCAGATATCTGCAACTTCAGCTACGATCTGTGGGAGCCCCACCAGCTCTCTTGTGCCTCTGCACTTCCTACCAGTAACTATGTGGGCTCCACTTTATGTCTTTGGTTATAAGGATTCTTTCCAGCTAGTCTTCAGTTTGTTATTTCTACATTTTAGTTATAATTCAAGTTTGGTCTTGGGAGAATTACAGTGTAGTTTCCAATTAATCTGCCACCATCGTAGACTCCTCTCAGATGAGGTTGATTTCTTCCTTCCTTCACTGAGAGCTTGGTATTTTGTTATCTTTCATTAGTCTGCTTTCCAGATTCCAAAATATTTTTGCTCTGGTTCCTTCTCCTGTTCTTATTATCTTGATGGTCCCATGTCATTTATCTTTTCATTTTAAATTTAGAGAGGTTTGGTGAGGTTATTATGCACTGAATGTTTTTATCCCCCTCAAATTTCATATGTTGAACACCTAATCCTTAATGCAATGATATTTGGAGGTAGGCTTTTGTGAAATAATTATATTTAGATGAGGGCATTTTTGTGGGGCCCCCATTATGGACTTGGTGTTCTTATAAAAACAGGAAGAGAGACCAGAGCTCTCTGTCTCTTTGTCACTTGAGGACACAGCAAGGTGGTGGTCATCTGCAGGCTAGGAAGAGAGTTATCACCAGAAGCTGAATCTTCCAGAACCTTGATCTTGGACTTCTCAGCCACCATAATGCTGATAAATAAATTTATGCTATTTAAGCCACCTAGTATGAACATAAGAAATTGGATTGATTTCATTTTGTTCCATCTTCATCTCTGTGAATTCAAACTGGCAACGTAGGTGATTGGATTCATAGTTGCTATAGCAGCCCAAGAGTATTAGTATAGCTTTTGGTACTGAAAAGTGAGGTGCTGCTGTAACAAATACCTAAACATGTGGAAGCAGATTTAGAACTTGACAATGGGTAGAGACTGGAGGATTTTTGAGGTGCATGCTAGAAATATGGATGCTATCTCTCAGAGTTAAATGAGAGAAACATTGGACAATGGAGAAAAGGATATCTATGTTATAAAGAGGCAAATAACTCATCTGAATTTATTCTAGTGTTTAGTAGAAGGTAAACCCTGTGAGTGATGAAAATGGCTATTTAACTAAAACTTGAGAAGAAATAAATAAACTGAAGATGGAATTGTTAAATAAAAAAAGAATTAGAATTAAGATTTGGAAAGTTTTCAGTATATACACATTGTAAAAATTTATAAAACTTGTTCTGAGGAGAACACTAAGGATGCAGCAGAGCAAGCATTTGATAAGGAGACTGTTATGAGTGTGAGACATTAATCTAATCATCCACATCAGCAGAAACACTGCCAGTTTGAACTGAAGGGGATGAAGATATAACAAAATGAAGGAAGGCTATCAGATTTCCTAAATCCTATAGGACCAGACCATAGAGTTATTTTGCTGTGAACATGCCCAATTAATTCTTCAAGACAAGGAAAAACTGCTCCCAAAGGCAACTCAGAGAACATCAGAAATGACTCCTTGTTGTCAAAAGGGGAGAGAATTGCCTTGTTTCAACATGACAGACAGTGGTTATCTGAAATCTTGGGGTGCGATTCCCACTCAGCAGGGCCACAGAGGTGGGACCGTGGCCCCAATGTGTCTGATAGGCAGATCATTGAACCAAATATTGTTGTTCTCAAGCCTTAAGATCTTACTAGTATTTGTCATGCTAAGTTTTGGACTTGCTTGGTACCCATCACCTATTTTTTCCTTCCAATTTCTCCCTTTCAGAATGGAAATGTCTAGACAGACACCCTCTGGTCTATACTATGCTCATCTCACTGTTATATTTTGGAAGCACATAACTTGTATGGTTTTACAGGTTTACAGCTAAAAGGGAATTTTGCCTCAGGATGAATCAGACCTTGAGTCTCACCTGTATGAAATTTAGTTGATATTTAGATGAAATATTGGACTTTAGACTTTAAAACTGATGCTAATTAAGACTTTGGGGCTGTTGGATTGCAATAAATATATTTTGCATGTGAAGACATGAATTTTCGGGGCCCCAAAGCAGAGTGCTCTAGACTAAATGTCTGTGTCCCTGTTGCATTCATTTGTTGAGGCCCTCATCCTCAATGTGATGGTATTTGAAGGTGGTGCCTTTGGGAGATAATCGAGTTTAGTAGTGGCCATTACGTTGGGGTCTCATGGCAAGATTAGTGTTGTTATAGGAAGGAAAAGAGGGACCAGATCTTCCCTTTCTCTCCACCATGTGTGGACACAGTGAGAAGGTGGATGACTGCAAGCCAGATAGAGAACCCCCACCAGGAACTGCATCTTCTGTAACCTTGATCTTGAACAATTCAGCCTCCATAACTATGAGAAATGAATTTTTGCTGTTAAATCACCTATAGCAGCCCAAGCTGACTATAACAGAGGGTGTAAAATTAAATTTGTATTTTTAATCCATCGTCTTAACCTGGAGCTTTCTTCAGATGTCAATTTGGAGGGAGGCAGGAATGCAGGAATTGGGTAAAGTAAAAATCATGAGATACTGTTGAAAGGAGAAAGCTGATGTGAAATTAGGGTAGGGTTTTTTGGAGAGTTTGAAGGAAGCATGATGACTCTTGGTATCTTTCAGGTTCCAGAAACGAGCAGTGTGACTCATTGAAGGTAAAACGCGGCCGCTTCAGTATTTGGTTTGTTAGATTTCCGGAATCCAGGCAATATTCAAACATGTAGGAAACTGAGAAAGACAGGATGTTTTCTGCTGTGAACAAACATGTATCAAGGAAGATTCCATTGCCATTTTTAAGAGAGAGGCTGAATTGAGAAATGGGACTTGTTTGATGGAAGCCTTGAGCTGGATAATGAATGCTTAGGCATATAATCTTATGGCAAATTTTAGTGCTATACTTGCAAAAAGAAAAAAAATAAAGTACTGTACTTGCAGATGACCTTTTACTGAAGTAAATTGCATATATGGGGCAGTAAGTGCCACATTGAATAATGCTTCAGGGACATTAGGAGGAAAGTAACAGATATTATTTGGTGATAAGACCCCATTATTAACTTACAGGCTGCTTGCTGAGCAAGGAATCCAGGTTCAGCAACAGATGTCTCCTCATCAAGCTTTAAGAATTGATTCCAACTGGCAGAACTATGCTCAATAAGTTAAGGGGGAAAAAAGTAGAAAAAAAAGGCATGAAAAGAAAAATGCTTGCACTAGGAAAATCTAAATGGTTACCTTTAAAAATATTGATAAATGGTTCACATTTACAGAGAAGTGGCAATCTTTGAAATGGAATGGGGTATCAGAGAATTCTAGGTTTTACCTGAGTTAGTCCATTTATAGTTTACTTTGTGATGCATCCTGAAGATAATTTTTTTTCTGAGGATTTCCAGTTTACTTCATCTCATGTCTAGCTGCTATGGTGAGGAACAAAATCAATTAAAGGAATACAAACTCGGGAAGAAATAATGTTAAAATAGAAGCACACAAAATGGTTAACTGCGATCCGTTTAAGAGGAAGAAAGACTTTAATTGCCATTGCAAAAAAACATCTGGATGAAGTAGAAATTGTTTTCAATAACATTGGTAGAGAATATGTTATAGAAATTGCAGGTAACTGGAGGTTACGTCCTGTCAGCAATTTACTAGAACAGTGCCGAATGGTTAGGGTGAGGCCAACACCTAATGAGGACGAAAGCCTTGTCTGTGGGGAGTTTTGGATGAAACCTGGAGAAATATTACACTGTGCATAAACCAAATTGAATTGTTGCCACAAGTGTTTAAAGTTTCATATAGTAAAATTTTTTTTCTACGTACACTTCAATTTCACAGCAAGAGTGGCATAGGATGCCTAAACACCGAAGAGAGCATTCAGGAGAGATTTCTAACTCTTTGATATAACAATGCATACAATTCAAAATGATTACTCCATCATTACATCTGGGGCTTTCTGCAACTACAAGGTGGTGGTTATGGAAAGCATGGCCCCTGGAATCAATATCTAAAAAGCAGCCACCACCTTCTTTTATGTATTTCCTTTTTGCGTTTTTTCTTCATTTTTCTTAATCAACTCTGCTACTGTTGCTGCTTCTTAGCAAAACAGGTAAAAACAAAGTTGTAATCATTGAACATAACACTCTGGCAATCAAGACGTTTAAAACCTCCAATTTTCTGGGGCGAAGAAAGCACTGTGTGACATTTAGAACTCTGGTTTACAAACAAGGTGGTCACACATTTTCCTGGCTTGAAGACTTCCACAACTTTCCTGATCAGGCGCTCATAGGAGGTCTGACTTAAGTTTATTTCAAAGCTAATGTAAGAAAATTCTGGTTCTGGAGTGATGTGAATGGTCCAATAAGTTCCATCTGATTTCATGCCATTCATTGAATATCCACAAGGACTGAACATTGTGGCATCAATGACAGAACCTGCTATCAGGTCATGAATTCCACTCTCACGAGTGACATCCTTTGCAGTAACACCATCTTTCATGTAGAACTGGTCCATAACTGCTGGGTCAAGCTCACTCATCAGAATTTCCAGGGTTTGATCTGGCTGACTGATTACCTACTCTCTGGGAAATCCAAAGTATACAAGTACCTACAGTCAGAATTCATACATCCCATTCAATATGCTGCTCCATTTGGGAAATCTGCATTAAGAAACTATTTCTTCCTGGAAATTCTGGTGTGGGAACCCTTGGTGAGAAGGCTTCATGAAATTCTTAGAAGAATCAAACCAGCTTTGAATTGAGTCAAAGCCACTGTAATCCCTAGCAAGTTTCAACAGGGGAACCAGGGCTTTCAGAAAGAGAGTGGTACCACATGCCTTCAAGATGAAACGTCTCTTGGAGACAAACATGCTACTCTCACTGAGGACATAAGCTTCCTGCTTGTCAGTTTTGTCACACTTATGATTGAACATTGCACATCCTTCAAAAGTATGTCCCACTCGGATCTTGGGACGATGCGAAGATCCCCTGATCCTTGACTTGCCTTGGGTTGCCGCTTGGAGAACCAAACTTCCAGTAGCTTCTCGGTCCCTTCAAAAATATGTGCAGCTTCCATCACTGTGAGGCTAGCGAACAACCAACAACCACAGAAAACCAACTAAATTAAATCTCTTCTCCTGCCACTACTGTGGATTGTTCCAGCTGTTTCAGGTTCCTTTTTTTTTTATTCTTGTTTTAAAAATTTTTTTAATTATTATTTTTTTATTTTATTTTTTAAGGTATTACAAATAGTAGTACATATGTCTCCTTTTTTTCCCCCATTGACCTCCTCCCAGCCTCCCCTACCCCACCCCCACCCCCAGTGTCTTGCGTCTATTGGTTGTGCTTATATGCATGCATACAAGTCCTTTGGTTGATCTCTTATTCCCCCCGCCCCCAACCTTCCCCTGCCTTTTTTATGGCTACAATTTTATATTAACTATTTTTTTAAAAAGAATTAATAAAATTTTCCTGGCCTTTTTCTTGTGTGTGTGAAAAGTTGAACATGAGTCTATTGGAAATAGAGGCAGATATAGTTCAATTTCTTGTAGTCCACTGTTTCCCTGTTAGAGAGAGCAGAGTGAGCGCTAGCTAATGTCACCAGCCATACTGTGGAAGCCAAATTCAACATCTTTTAATGATAAAATCTCTCAATAAACTGGACATGGAAAGAGTGTTACACAAAGCCAGAGCTAATATTATGCTCAGCAATGAAACTCTAAAAGTTTTTTTCTCTAAGATCAGAAACAAGACAAGGATGCCCACTTTCAACACTTTTATTCAACACTAGAGATATGGTGCATGAAAATTGTGCATGGGAAGAGGGGGGGGTCCCTCAGCCCGGCCTGCACCTTCTCCAATCCGGGACCCCTTGGGGGATGGGGCCTAAACCGGCAGTCAGACATCCCTCTCGCAATCCAGGACTGCTGGCTCCTAACCGTTCACCTGCTTACCTGCCTGATTGCCTTTAACTGCCTCTGCCAGCCTGATGGACCCCAACTGCCTTCCCCTGCTGGCCTGATCACCCCTAACCACCTCTGCCTCAGCCCTCACCACCGTGGCTTTGTCCGGAAGGAAGTTGGATGTCTGAAAGATGGCTGGTTGACCTGGTCTAATTAGCATATTACCCTTTTATTAGTATAGATAGCAGTGGACATCTTAGCCAGAGCAATAAGGCAAGAAATTTAAAAAAAGAAAAGAAAAAGGCATCCAAATCAGAAAAGAGGAAGTAAAATTATCTCTACTTATAGATAAAATGACATTATATATAAAATTTCTAAAGAATCCACCCCACAAAAACTGTTAAATTAAAAATTTCAGTAAAGTTGCATTATACAAAAACATATAAAAATCAGTTGCTTTTCAATTTTTAAAAAATAATTCTTTATTGTTGAACGTATTACATATGTCCCCTTTTTAACCCCATTGACCCCTCCCAGTCCCCCTTCCCCCCACACACCTGAAAAGATAAAGCAATCTTGAGAAAGAAGAACTAAGCTGACAGCAGTACATTTCTTGATTTAAAACTATATTACAAAGCTATAGTAATCGAAATAGTATAGTTTTGGTATAAAACCATGAGTTATGCATATATGCATACAAGGTCTTTGGTTGATTACCTCTCACCCACCCACCCTCCTGCCTTCCCTCTGAGATTCTGCACTCTGTTTCATGCTTCTATATCTCTGGATCCACACCATTCATCTGTTTATTTTGTTACTTAGATTTCATATATGAGTGCAATCATGTGATACCTGTCTTTCTTTGACTGACTTATTTCACTTAGCATGATACTTTCCAGGTCCCTCAATGTTGTCTCAAAGGATAAGAGATTCTTCTCAGTTGCATTTGTATACACTACCAATAAACTATTGGGAGGAGGAATTAAGAAAACAACCATGACATCAAAAATAAGAAAATACTTGGAATAAATTTAAAGAAGGAGGCCAAAATTCTGTACACTGAAAATCTGAAAAACAGTGATGAAAGAAATTGAAGAAGACATGAATAAGTGGAAAAATATCTTATATTCATGGGTTGAAAGTATTAATATTGTTAAAATGCCCATACTACCCAAAGCAATCAATAGACTCAATGTAATCCCTATCAAAACTCCAATGGCATTTTTCACAGAAATAGAAAAAAATCCTAAAATTGATATGGAGACACACACACACACACCTGAATAGATAAAGCAATCTTGAGAAAGAGGAACAAAGCATTACACTTCCTGATTTCAAACTATATTACAAAGCGATAGTAATAGAAATAGTATGGTTTTGGTATAAAAACAGACAGATTAATGGAACAAAACAGAAAGCCCAAAATAAATCTAAATACATGTGGTCAATTAAATTATATATATATATATACATATATATATTTCCTAATAAAAGACAAAAAGGGTAATTAAACATACCTCCACTATGCTTCCCATTGGCTAATCAGCGCCATATGCAAATTAGCCGCCATCCAAGATGGCGGCTAATTTGCATACTGCAGTCAGGGCTGGCCAGCGCCAGATGCCATCCGGGCTGGGTGTGGCCCTGGGCAGCTGGGCTTAGGTGGCACGATTGCGTCACCTAAGCCCCACCGCAGCCGGGACCCCCCCTGTGCCGCCTAAGCCCCGCCCCCAACCGGGATGCCCGTGTGTCGCCTAAGCCCCTCTGCCAGCTGGGACCCCATTGCAATCCCAGAGCAGACAAGTGCAGAGGGAATCCGCCCCCAGGTGGGCCTGCTCCTGGGATAGCCATGGCGATCCCAGAACAGGCAAGTGTGGAGGGCGGGCACCCCCTGGTGGACCTGCTGCTGGGGACGATCCCAGAGCAGGCAAGAGTGGAGGGCAGACGGCCCCCAGGTGGGCCTGCTTCTTGGATGCCATGGCGATCCCAGAGCAGGAAAGTTCTCCACAGGCAGCACCCAGCAGGGCCTGCCCCGGTCTCTGAAGTGATCTGGTGATCCATGAGCAGGAAAGCACAGCCTGCAGGCAGCACGCCAGCCTGGCCACAGCTCAAGGGAGAGAAAAACATGCAATGGAGGCCAGGAGCCTGAGAGATCAACACAGATGGGAGCCTGCTTCAAGCCTCCATGGTGTGGCTGGTGGCAGGCCCCCAGCAGACACACACACACACACACACACACACACACACACACAGACACCTGCTCCGAGCCTCTGCTGCCAGACTGTGGCCGTCAGTAGGACATCCACTGAGGGCTCCCAGACTGTGAGAAGGGCAGGTTGGGCTGAGGGAACCCCACCCCCCAGTGCACAAATTTCTTGCACCGGGCCTCTAGTATATATAATTGACTTCAGAGAGGAAGGGAGAGGAAGAGAGAGATAGAAACACCAACAATGAAAGAATCCTGCATGCCCCACACTCCACACATGGGATCAAGCCTGCAACTTCCTGGTTCATAGGTTGACACTCAACCACTGAGCCATGCCAGCTGGGCTGGTCAATTTTTGACAAAGGAGCCAAGGATATACAATTGGGAAAGTACAGTGTCTTCAACAAATGGTGTTGGGAAAAAGGATAACCACATGCCAAAGGATAAAATTTGATCCATATCTTACACCATGTGCAAAAATAAACTTCAAATGGACTAAAGGCTTAAATGTAAGACCCAAAACCATAAAATTTGTAGGAGACAAAAGCCCTTAATAGAATGTACATTTTTTGACATTGGTCTTGGTGATGATTTTTGGATTTGACATCAAAAGCAAAGGCAATAAAGGTGAAATAAACTAGGAGAGCTACATCAACCTAAAAAGGTTCTGCAAAGGTTCTCCAGCAACAAATTGAAAGGCAATCTATGAAATGGGAGAAAGTATTTAAAAACTACATATTAAGTAATGGGTCAATATCCCAAATGTACAAAAAATTCATATAACTAAATAGCAATCCAAACAAAACAAAACAAAAAACTGATTTTAGAATGGGAAGAGACATTTCTCCAAAGAAGACATACAAATGACCAACAGGTATATGAAAAGATGTTGAGTATTACTAATAATCACAGCAATGCAAATTAAAACCACAATGAGATGTCATCTCACATCTTTTAGGACTTCTATCATCAAAAAGAAAAGAAAAACAAATTCTGGTGAGGATGTGGAAAAAGGGAACACTTGTTGACTACCGATGAAGACTTCACCTGGTATAGCTCCTATGGAAAACAATACGGAGGGTCCTCAATTAATTAAAAATGAGATTACCATATTTTTCAGCAATCCCACTTCTGGGTATATACCCAAAGGAAACAAAATCATTATCTTGAAAGTATAGCTAAACTCCCATGTTCATAGCAGCATTATTCATAGTAGGCAAGGTGTGGAAAAAACTTGTATCTATCAACACATCGATGGATTAAAAAAACTGTGTCCATCAACAAATGAATGGATTAATATATAATATATCATACACAATTATATATATAACATATTAATATATAATAATATATATAATTGAATATTATTCAGCCTTTAAAAAGAAGGAAATTCTGCCATTGTGACAATGTGGATGAAGCTGGATGGCATTATGCTAAGTAAAATAAGTCAGAGAGAAAAAGACAAATGCTGCCTGTATCACATATATGAATTATAAAAAAAAAAAAATAGTTAAACTCATAGAAGCACAGAATAGAATGGTGGTTTCCAGGGACTCAGAGGTGGGGGAAACAGGAAGAGATTATTAAATGGCTACAAAATTTTACTTATAAGATAAATAAGGTCTAAGAATATAATATGTGACATGGTGGTGACTGTAGTCACCATATTATATCATTTAATTGAAATTTGTTAAGAGAGTAAAACTTAAGTGTTCTCACAAAAATATAAGAAAGGTAAATATGTTTGGTGATGAGCATGTTAATTAACTTAATGATGGGAAAACTTTCACAATGTATTCGTATATCAAATCACGCTACTGCACACTTTAATATCTTACAATTTTATCTGTCAAGAATAACCCAATAGAAATGAGAAAAACAAACAAAACCCACATCCAAAACAAAAAACCCAAAAGAAACAAACAAATAAACAAACAAAAATGTGTGTGATGACAGGATTTGGCCTTCTGAGTGTAATTTACTTACCACTTCTCTAGCCTCCTGAACTAGTTTTACCAGTGACGAGCCTGAGGCCCATGTTCTCCATGAGACCAACCTCAATGCATCTTCCTTTCAGTGTCTGAAGATGCCAAGACTTCCACCTCATAGTCTCTGTGGTTACCGCTCGGCGTTAGCCTGCCTAGAGTATGCTTCCATCTCTCATTTCAAGGTTTGCTCTTTCTCAATTTCTTGGTCTCATGTCAGAAGCTGAAACTGGAACTGAGGTGGTTTTTGTTTGCTTTCTCCCATTCTCTTCACCACATCATGTCGCTTAGACATGTCAAGCTGAATCAAATCAAAGGAAATTTAAAAGCTCCAATCATGGTTCCAAGCCCATTGTTCATTTTTTTTTTAGTTCAGTTCAGCATTCTCTCCTCACTTACATCAGACTCTGAAAAACACAGAAATTGAGTCTCATAGGAGTTTCTAAGGTCTGACCCAGAGATCAAGTCAGGGGTGCAGGTAGAGAAAAATTCAGGTGAAAAATTCTGTCTTCCCTTCATTCTATTTCAATTAAACAAAACAACAAAATAAACAGGAAATGCACAAGAAACCCCTTACCACATCTGCTTTTAAAATAATGCTTTCTTCTGTGCTTCCCTCTGTCACTTGAGAGATAGAACATTTAAATTAATGGATCATTATCAACCACTACTAACGATCATGGCTGCATGTAGCTAAACTTGGATTATTTAAGATTCTGAGATTCTAATAAAATATTTAGGCTTATATTTCTCTGTCTTGGTTCTCATCTTCTTCTGTGACATCCTGGTATTTGGATTCAAGCAGAGGCAAAATGTTATGTTTGCTGGGTGAGACATTCTACGGGAGTGGTTATCACTAGGGAAACTTGCCTTTACAGTCTTTCCTTTAGAAAGCTCTCCAGGTATTCTAGGAGACCCTACAGGAAATAAATTTCAATGAAGACATACACACCCACAACATTTAAAAACGTAAAGTATAGACATCTGAAAGTCAAAATGATTTGTTGATCATTTTAGCTATTAGATAAAACATGAATGTGAAATTAGCAAATTAAATTAGATTGATACCTCATCTAGTAAGTAACATAGTATTAATAGCTTAGGTAGGTACATCAATTATTTTTACATTCCAGATGACTAGTTCTTGTTTATAAGGCAACCTCTAAGGGAAGGAAATACGGAGCTATCCATTACCAACAGGCAGAGATTCTGTGACTTTTTAAGTACTGAATGAAGTCTAAGAGCCAATTTAACATCTGATCGGGAGCGTTTCTGGTCATAATTAAAGTCACGGAAATGGTGTGCTCTACAAGAAGGACGATAGCCTGCTATAATAATAGAATGAGGCATAGAAATCCCTCCTCTGACTTCCTCCTGGGTGTTTTCTATCAAAACTCCCACCTGCTGCCTCACTTTTTATCACATCATTACTCAGAAAAGTGATTGGAGTGTGACTTGAGGTGAAGCCTTTTGAATTTTCATTAAAAGAAAAAAATTGGTATGAAAAAAGGAAAATCATTATACTGTAATGTCAGTAATACCTCACTCACTTTTTTCTTACTTGAAAAGGATCTGAATAATTTGGGAGAAATGGACAGATTGTGTCATACTGTGATTACAATATTAAATTATATCATGTTGAAACCATAAGGAATTGCCATTTTTGACAGTCAAAAACAGTAGAACACCATCAATTTTATATAGTTCAACTTAATGAGAAGTTATTCTTTGCTTTTTTTAATGTGTCAGACATTCTGCTATGCAAAATCCATATTTTCTACTAATTCTCATAATAATCATATGAGTAGTGGCAGTAGATCTCCATCAGTTTCCCCCCCCACACACACTTTTCCAAAGGCACCTCAAATAGATCTTGTGAGGCAAATGAAATATCAATCCCGTGTCATTGCCCCCCCCCCCCCCAGCCCCTCCAGCTGCAGTTCCAACCACAATGCCTCTCCTAAGCTCTCCTTTGTAGAAACTTTTGGAATCATACTACTTAAAATAAAGGCACTGTTATCATAATACATACTAATGGAAGCTCAGGATTTTGAGGAAAGAAGAAAGTTGGCATAACTGAGGCAGGATTTGGACCTAGGTTATTTTGACTTAAAATGCTGAGCTCCTTCACTGACGTCATCGTATTTCTGTTTTACATCTCAGTTGCCTGACATAAATCTAAAGCATTATAGAGGTGACCTAACTTATCTGGGACAAATTGCTTGAATTTACCTTGTTCATGTAGTCAGTTGGATGGATAGACATGGTGGTTCTGTCCTTGTCATCATGTGATGTCAAAGACAGAAGGGGCCTTAGGAACTACCTGAAACAAGTGGTTCTCAAACGTTAGTACATCTCTGACACTGAGGGAATTTGCTACAAGTGAGGTATTCTGGATCCCTTTCCCAGAGATTATAAACCAAGTGTTGAATGGATCCAGAAAAGCTCACTCTTCAATAAACACTTCAGGTGTGGCAGGCGAGAAATTCATGAAAAACACTTTGAAAACATTAACCTATTTGAATTGCCTTATTTTATAGATGAAGAAAGGGAAGCCACTCCAGAGATGTGAAGCTACTGCACTTTCTTCTCTGCCAGTAGCATTGATGCCAAGATTAGAATCTGAGTATTTGGTCTCCCAAGCAAGTCAATGATTCCTGTTTCTTGATGTCTACTTTCGTTATCAATCTTTGGTTTGTTAATCTATTTGATGGGCATCTATTGTTTAGCCACAGATCCCAGAAATACACATAAACAGAAGCATTACTATAGATTAAATAAATAACATATCATACACATACAGTATTTACCAATGCTATATAATAAAAGGCTAATATGCAAATCAACCAAATGGCAGAACGACTGGTCACTATGACGTGCACTGACCACCAGCAGGCAGATGCTCAATGCCGGAGCTGCCTCCTGGTGGTCAGTGTGCTCCCACAGGGGGAATGCCACTCAGCTAGAAGCCATCAGTTGAGCCATGAGCTGGGCCTAAGCCATTAGTCGGACATCCCCCAAGGGCTCCAAGACTGGGAGAGGGTGCAGGCTGGGTTGAGGACCCCTGCCACCCCTAGTGCAGGAATTTTGTGCACTGGGCCTCTAGTATGCACATAAATACTTTTTATTTTTTAGCCAATAAATTTATTTTATTTTTAAATTAAATTTATTGGGGTGACATTGGTTAATAAAATTATATAGACTTCAGGTGAACAATTCTATCATACATCATGTGTATATTCTTTTGTGTGTTCACTACCCCAATGCAAGTCTCTTTCATCTCCATTTATGCTCCATTAACATTCTTCTACCTCCTACTACCCCATTTCCCTCTGGTAATCACCATACCCTTGTCTGTGTCTATGAGTATCTTTTCGCTTAATTCCTTCACCTTTTCACCCAGCCCTCCAACCCCCCTCCCCTCTGACAGCTGTCAGTCTGTTTTTTGTCTATATGAGTCTGTTTTTATTTTGTTTGCTAGTTTACTTTGTTCATTAGATTCTACATATGAGTAAAATCATATGGTACTTGTCTTTCTCAGACTGGTTTATGTCACATAGCATAATATTCTCCAGGTCCATCCATGTGGTCACAAAGGGTAAGTTTTCCTTCTTCTTCTTCTTCTTTTTTTTTTTTTTAGTCAAGTAATATTCCTTTGTGCAAATGTACCACAGCCTTTTTTTATACTATATGCATCTACTGATAGACACTTAGGCTGCTTCCAAATCTTGGCTATTGTAAATAACACTGCAATGAACATAGAGGTGCATATACTCTTTTTAGTTAGTATTTTGAGTTTCTTTGGATATATTCCCAGAAGTGAAATCATTGAGTCATAAGGCATTTTCATTTTAATTTTTTGAGGAAACTCCACACTGTTTTCCACAGTGGCTGTACCAATCTGCATCCCCACCAACAGTACACTAGGAATCCCTTTTCTCTACATCCTCGCCAACACTTGTTTATTGATTTATTGATGATAGCCATTCTGACAGATGTGAGGTGATATCTCATTGAAGTTTTAATTTGCATTTCTTGGATGATTAATGATGTTGCACATCTTTTCATCTGTCTATGGGCTATCTGTATGTGGAGAAGTGTCTATTCAGGTCTTTTGCCCATTTTTTAAATTGGATTGTTTGCTTTTTTGGTGTATAAGTTCTTTATAACTTTTGGACATAAATCCCTTATAAGATGTACCATTGGGTCATCTTTTCATTTTGTTGATGGTTTCCTTTGCTGTCCAAATGCTTTTTAGTTTGATGTAATCCCATTTACTTATTTTTTTCTTATTTCCATTGCCTGAAGAGATATATCAGAAAAATACTGCTATGAGAAATGTCTGAGGTTTTACTACCTATGTTTTCTTATAGGATTTTTATGGTTTTGATTCTAACATTTAAGTCTTTAATCCATTTTGAATTTATTCTTGTGTATGGTATAAGAAGGTGGTTTAGTTTCATTTTTTGCATGTATCTGTGCAATTTCCCCAACACCATTTATTGAATAGATTATCTTTGCTCCATTGTATGTTCTTGCTTCCTTTGTCAAATATTAATACATTCATTAAAAACACTACTTAATTCAGAGTAGTGTTTTTATTACATATTTTCTCCATCACCAGTCTGCAAAGTTTCTTTTAAGTGTTAAGTATAGGTCATAACTGAGCAGTGCGGAAGCCCTTTTACTAGCTCTGGCTGCTGCTGCATTCCTTATAGTGGGTTAAAAGTAGATAGTGTAATTAGGCCTTCACCTCCTAGCTTCATTAGACCAGCTGGGGACATCAGAAAGGTCAAAGCCGAAAAACAATCAAACTGAAGACCGGGTGACTCTTCTAATTATATTTTCAAATAGAACATTTTTCAGGCTAGCCAGAGTTGGAATCCCCAACTTTAGCTATCTAGAAGTATTAATATGTACTTCATGTGGTTTGTAAAAATAGGCCTACAATAAGCCTGATCCTTGGACTCTTAAGAGATGATATTTATTTTAAAAAGATCTTAGATTCATTCAATCAAATTCATACTGGGGTGGTTTTGTAGCAATTCTTTGATGCAGTAAAAGGACAGACTGAACAAAAATCTCCAGTTGAGGTATGTTGAAAGAGGGATATGGGCATTGGACAGGAGAGTGTAAAAAATTCCCTCCCTTCACATCCATACCAATTCCATGTGAGTGAAAAGTGTCATCTCTTTGCACTTGGTGAAATGTTGACATCATGTGGGATGCAGTACCTGCATCTACACTGGAGACCCGGGGAGCCTGTTCCTCCATCTGGGAGCATGTTGTGTTGTTTTCTGTCAATGTAACGGTCTCCATCACTTTTCACATGCTAGTTCATAAAGAATATTTGCATCCTGTTGTTTTATTTCCATCAGTCCTGTCCACAATCCTGTTGACCCATATTCTGCAGGTCATTTCAGGCAGAATACAGTAAAAGGGAGCGAGTAGCAAGAAAAATTAAAAGTAATAATGATGAGCATTTGGACATGTCACTTCTGCCCATTTTTGCAAGTCTCTATAAGTCCAAAGAAAGTTCTTAAGATGCATACTAGTGGCCTGCAGAATTCTCTTCTGAAGTAATTTTTTCATCCTCCAAATGTATTTAATTTCTATTCCTCATCCTCCATTTTCTTGATGTCCACTTTATTTATCAATATTTAGTTTGCTAGTCAATTTAATGGGCATGTATTGTATAGGCTTCTAAGCCTATCTGGAAGGCCCTCCTCCTTCAGTTTGACCCAAATCAGTTAGGTAATGAGTTAGGTCACTTTTATAATGTCTTATATCAGGCAATTGAGTCATAAAACACAAAGGTTCTATGACCTTTGTGTTTTATGACTCATCAGTGAAGGAGCTCAGCACTTTGAGTCAAGAAAACCCAGGTTCAAATCCTGTCTCAGTTATGTTTCAACTCTCTTCCTTCTCCAAATCCCTGAGCTTCCATTTTCCCATCTGTCAAATCTTGAAGAACTATACTCACCTCCCTACCACCCCTCCTTGAAGACCCTCCTTGTTCTTACTGCTGCTTCCCTTCCCTGTGTCCTTGGTCAATGGTGCTGAGTGACCCACCAAGGGAGGGTCCTGATATCTTCTAATTCCCTTTCAACCAAGACTTTAACACAGCATGAAGAGTTTTGAAGTGCCAGTTACAACCAAAAAGAAACATTACAGGTACTCCTGAAATTGACTTTGATAAGGTTTCACACAACAATCTGCCTTTTTCAATCCCTAAATGTTATATTTCTAGGCTACATAAAAATAAAAAGCTTCTGCACAGCAAAAGAAAGCATCAAGAAAACAAAAAGAGAGCCCACTGTATGGGAGAACATATTTGCCAATGATACACTGATAAAGGGTTAATACCCAAAATATATAAGGAACTCATTCAACTTAAAAAAGGAAGATAAACAATCTAATTAAAAAATGGGCAAAGGACCTGAATAGACACTTCTCCAAAGAGGACATACAGATGGCCAAGATACATATGAAAAAATGCTCAAAGTCAGTAATCATCTGAGAGATGCAAATTAAAATGACAGTGAGGTACCATCTCATACCAGTCAGAATGGCTATCATCAACAAATGACAAGTGTTGGTGAGGATGTGGAGAAAAGGGAACCCTAGTACACTGCTGGTGGGAATGCAGACTGGTGCAACCATTATGGAAAACAGTATGAAGTTTCCTCAAAAAATTAAATATGGATCTCCCATTTGACCCAGTGATCCCACTTCTAGCAAATTAGCTATTTCTTAGGAAATGAAGGACTACAGTTTTGTAGGACTTCAGAAATGAAATGACTCTGCTTTCTAGGTGGAAATTTCCTGAAAGCCTGAATTCCTGCTAAAATGTTAACTATGTACCACCTTCCAAAACTCTAATCAGAAATATCATGCTACTCACTTAAAAAAATCTCTCTGTGATGCTTAGCATTGGGTTACTTCTGACCACCAGTATGAAGAAATAAATTTTTTAAACATGCCAACTGTTTTCTTTTCCTTAACCTTTCTCTTAAGTAACTATTCCCCCCCCTCTGATTCTCTGTGTATTTTGGGGGACATTTCCCAAGCCTTTTGATTTTTTCTGCTCCTGACTTCACATTGTCCTTAGATAACTGTCTACCTAAGTCTTAAGATAAAAAAGAAACTTAATTCATATAAAAGTACATTAAGTTCAAATGACTTACTAAGATATCAAGTGATTATTATCAAATTAGATGATATAGACAAACTCAGATCCAATAGACTTGGAGAAATTATAAGGCAGGGTTTTGATTTTAAGTGGTTTAAGAAGATTAGTATAAGTATTAATGACCATTTTTCTAATATTGAATGACAACATGATTGTTTGATTTTATGGTATGCACCCTAGATAGACCCTTTAAAAGCAAAGCCATGCAATGACAAAGTGAATCAGACAGTTTTCAAGTATGAAAATAAACATTTATGTGGCTGGCAATCTCAAACTAAAGAACCTATTTCTGAGAGATGGGTAAGAAATTTTGAGGACAAGATTTTTTGAAAACCAAAATTATGCTAGGGAGGAGAGATGTCAGATCCTCTTGAATTTTTGGACTCAGATATAAATCAACTTATTTAAATATAGGAAACATTGTTTGTAATTGAAAATGCGTTAGGACATTTACTTATTCTCATGGGAATGAATTGTTTGGGAGAGATGTGTCTGGACCATATATATATTTTTTTATTTGAAAGGAGCTTGAAGGCTAAATGGCAGAACTGTTTCTGCTTTGATTGTTGTGATGCCAACATACTTTTATTTTGATGCAAGCCTGGTGACTCTTAGTCAGGAGGGGAATATGCTTGTTGAATGAGAGACTTTCTGGCTCAAGGAAGGAAGGAACACATGACAGTTTCAGGCTTTCTCCATATTCTGAATGAATGTAAGAGTATGTCTTTGTTCTTCCTAGGGTTCTGCATTGACTCAGTATTCAGGTGCAGCTTACAGAAGACCCTCCAAATATGAATGAACTCTCAGAATGCATGAGATCTTAATTCAGGGTCGCCAGCAGGAAGGGAGAAAAAATAGGTGGGCTTCCAAGCTGGTCACACTGGGTGACTGATTCTGAAGGGGGATTGTTCCTTACTGCCATTTAAGGAGATGCACTTTGATCGGAGCTAATGACACATTTCAGTTCCAAGGATCAATAAGTGCCATTTAATTTCCTCAGAGATGAATTAAAGTTTCCCAGCTGGAAATGAAAGTGAAAAGAATTTGAAGCTTTTCAGGGAGAGAGAATTATATAATTTCAAGACTAGAAGGAAAAGGGGGGGACACATTGATTAGGCAGCCGACATAGATCAGGAAGCAAGCTATGTGCTCAGAACCAGTTCTTCTATTTAATTTCACAACCGCCTTACCAGCTCCATGTTATTATCCTCACTTGACTGATGAACTCAAAGATTGGAGTGGCCTTCCCAAGGTTACATAGCTCGTAGGCGCGTGTGAAGACCCTCCATTCCTTACTATTTCTGTCGAATAGAGAATCAGTCACACTCCCAGGCTTAGGTCAAGTAGTTCAACCAGAACTGATGAGAGCTTTGGTTTCCTCGCCTACTCCCATCCCCCAAATAAACACACTGGGTTTGCATGTTCAAACAGGCCTTGTTTCTGGGTTTAGGGTTGAGTCCTTGGTATCTCTACGTCCCAAGTACATGGCTTCCCTGGGCCCACTCCATAGGACAAAGCTTTTAGTAGACCCCTCTCCTTTGGTTAAGCTGATTAACCTCCTCTAATACTCTAGTCCCCACCTGTGGATTCCTGAAGGGGCCCTGGCTCCCTGTGTGGCTCTCTCACCTATCCTGCCTCCCACTTACGAAAGTGTCTTTGTTCTTCTTGTTTCCAGCCACCACAAGTTTCCACTGTGAAGCTCATATTTTGAGTGGTTGACTAAGAACCTCCAACATCTGAATGCCTCCCACTGAAAACCTCTATCATCCAAGTCTGCTATTCATGAAAACCGCCAGTAAATTATTCCCTTTGGAAAGTAAGGCCATTCGTCCTTGGGCACTCCAATCTTTAGAAATTGCTTCTTTATATGGGACCCAAATGTGTTGAGTTTCCTCATAGCTTTTACCCAAGAGTCCTGGTTTTCACAGAAATTAACTGATTTTTTTTTTCAAAGGCTCACAGCAAGTAGGGGACAGAATTAACCACCATTCCTCACTGCGGTGAATGACATAGGCTTTGGAATTGAGTCAAGTTCCAGACTCAGACTGATATTCATTCAAAATATACTTTTTGAGTTCCTAATAGATGCTGGATGCAGTTATAATTGCTTGGTGGTCATCAGTAGACAGAAGGCATGAGGAATAATCTTATCTCTATTTTATAAGAAAAGCTTTAAATTTTTGGAGACACTTTCCTTTTTACTATTTAGTCATCTTCAGGTTTACAGCTTAATACATGCAGTTCTTTCTGTTTATGACATAATCATCTTTTACAAGGAGTCTCATTAGAATATAAGTGGCAAAGGGTATGGGCATGCTGCTTTGCTCATCACCGCACCCCCATCATTTAAACTATGCATGAGTGTCTAACAAATAGAACACTCATCCATAGTTTAAAATACGAATACATCTTGCTTATTTCTGGAATAATCTTTTCTAATTTGTGCTGGAATTTGAACTGATTCTCTTTAGCTGGAATTTATAAGTTTACTTCCTGCTAATGATAGAAATCCTTTACATTAATGGGCAATGTGTTATTTTAAGGAAACTATAGAAAATAAGTGTATGAGTGGTCTTGGTCAGGTCAAAGATAGACATTAAAAACAAAGCAAAACACTAAGCTTACAACAACAGACAAATATCCTGGAACCAGTGAAAACAAGGCCTGCAAAACATCTAAAAGAGTTGCAGATACTAGGAGCTTTAGGTTTATTTGCCCAAGTGAAGAATCTCCCAGAAGAGCAAACACCATCATAAATGATTTTATTACTATAGGCAATATATCCTGAGCTGTAGCTCTCAGTAGTGGAACTACCATTTCTGCATGAATGAATATACTTTAAAAATGTTTATGTTTTTTTTTTCCTTTGAATCTGTAGCATTTAGTGCGGATGCCAATTATTTATTACTCTTCTATTGTCCTCTGGTATCTCTTAAAACATTACAGCATTACATATTTTGTATTATTTCACTTTTTTGCATGACTTAGCTTCCTCAGAGTAAAATTAATTTTTGTAAGAAATGCAGTGGGTTCTACTTCTTTATGGGCCTCATGAAGTCTACAAGGACACTATTGTATTAGGCAGGGCCAAAATGCTGTACCAAATAGACCCTCAGCTATAAAGTGACATGAAGCGATCGGCCTTATATCCTATATTGTATTCATTTCACCAAGCTTGGTGTTCCTGTTCCTAAGCATGTGAATTCAGGACCAGGTTTTTTTGTTAGTGTGTAGTTCTTCCCTCCCTAAGACTTTGTTGCCTCCCACCTCAAGCTTGCAGAAGCTGAAGGAGCCTAGAGGAGCTGTATCTCATTCTTAAAATTTGGCTCACAAATACAAAGATCATTTGCAATCAGTGTTGTGGGAGAGACGAGCCATATGCCCGCACCAGAGTCAGGGGCATGTAGTAGTCCTTTCCTGGGCAGCCAGCCTCCAGACACAAGTCTGTACTTGAGAGGGCCAACAGGGATTTTGATGGACAGATAGCTGTCTCTGCTAAGCACAATGTGGGGTTTAACAAATATTTGTTGAATCATTTATATCAACTTAAAGATTAAATTGCTGTTAGTCCTCCTTGGAACAGCGCTCGTACACCTCTCTTAGAAATTCTAGGAAAAGCTGTAGTGGCATGCATGAGACAAAGCATTTCTTCAACAATGATTTGAAAGATTGCCGATGTTTATCTAGGGAGATGTGGAGCCATTTAATATTATTAATTGCTAACAAATGAATAAGATTTACAAGAATTATCAAAGCTTAAAGCTCCAGACAATCATTCCTCACACAAGAAAATTTATTATGCCATTATGCTTATTTCTATCAGGGTTCCTATAGTGCAATCACTGCTCGCTATTAAATTTTTATTGCACATTAATTTATCTTTCTCTCTAGTGGGGAAATGTATTAGAAAATTCATTTATAGTAGTATCACCTCCCCTTTTATTTTACTCACTTTTTCTCCCCCCCAACATAGAGAAGAATATATTTGTATCTGGGTATTAATTATACAGGAGCCGAGAGGAGAACAATTCTTGCTGCTGTCTGAAAGGAATTATTCAGCCAAAATTAGCTTTATGGGGAACGAAGTGGGCTTCCATTAAAAACATCCATTTTCGGTGGTTTATAAAGAATTCTGGAAAAAAATCCATTTACAAGTTAAAGCTTGCTTTTCATCGATTAAAATAGAAAGTAATTTTGGTTTTCAAATATTAAGGGCAGACAGCTTGTTAAAGGTTGAGGTTTGGGGGCTGTTTAGTTTATAAAGTGCTGAATTGAAAGGACTTTTCTGTTTCTGAAGGTATACCTTTTATGTGCAAAGCTTAACACTCTCTTTCCCTACTTCTCTGTCAGCCCCAAGAGTTACATATAGTCGGATTAAGAGGAAAACAATAATACAGGACACAGAAAATACCTTTTACATCACTAATGCTTCTTTTTCAATAGGGCCAGATTCGGTGGAAAGATCCTCAGCTTTGGTGCCGTGGAATCCTCTTAACTTCGGGAAAGATTTCTAGCTCTTGGGCCTAATTCACTAAGACAGAGTCGGCTTGTATTATTGATTAATCTGAAGCTTTCGTTCCTCACAGGATTTGATAACTCAGCTATTTTTCTCACATGGAAAAACTACCTAAGTTTTGTTTGTATTTTGGGTAAGAGGCTGAACATGACAATATCAGTGATTTCATTTCTAATGCCCAAATGAGGTTATAACTTTCCCCCTCTGACTTAGCAAAGCCCTGCAGCCTGCAGAACTCAGGAGGGGAGGGTGCAGCTGTCCTACCCTTCCCAGAAGAATCTCTGAACCTTCCAAAGACAGCTGCCATGACTGCAATATGCCTTCGTTCCCACTCCACTGAGAGCACGCTCTCTGGCCATGTCATCTACATATTTGCCTGTTTCCTTATGGGCTTTGACATTAATGCCCTGGAGGGCAGTGTAATCAGTGCTCTAGAAGCCATAGGAGAACTTGTATGCATATATGCATAACCAGGGACACAGACAACAGTGTGGTGAAGACCTGGAGTGGAGGGCGGGCAAGCTAGAAGGGGTCAATGGGGAAAAAAAGGGGACAATTATAATACTTTCAACAGTAAAGATTTAAAAAAAAAGAAGCCATAGGATTTATATCTGACATTTACAGGGTTTTGATACTGTTCAGTGGCTGGGGAATGGTTTCTGAATAATTTTTTCATCTTTCCCTTATTACCTGAAGGTAACAGCCAGTCCAGGAAGACTGAGCACCCCACTGGAAGTGAACTGTCTTCCCCGTTGGTGTTCCGAGGGCACTGTCTGTAAGCTTATGCCTGGTAGTCAGCGCGGCACACCATCCAGGGGCCTCCGCCTTGGTCATGGCGTGCTCTGGGAGCCCTGCTCGGGGAAGTCTTGTAGCCTCAGAAACATCTGGAGCGAACTCTTCCTTTGGTACTGATCACTGTTGAGTAGAAGGCCAGGGCTTGGGCATCACCGGCAGGGGCTGCACCTTTCTGGCAGTACCAACCAGCACACGGTGCTTAGTAGGAGCTTAACACTGATCTGTGTTAGCACTTTGATCAGTGTGTTCTAAGAGTTGAGATATTCATCTGATCACTCTGTCCTTAGCTTTCCCCTCCAAGATCCCTTCAGATACACACACACACACACACACACACACACACACATACACAGCTCAAACTGCTCTTAACAGGGTTCACTGGTTGTAATTGAATCCTACTCAAACTATGGTAGCCCCCCACCCCACCACCATGCTTATCCATAGGGAATACATTCCAAGACTCCCAGTGGATGCCTGAAACTGCAGATAGAACCAAAACCTAAATATACAATGTATTTTTTATACATATACATTCATGATTAAGTTTAATTTGTAAATTAGGCACAGTAAGAGATTAACAATCTATAATAATAAAAGCGTAATTTGCTAATTAGACCGGACGTCCTTCCAGATGAAGCTGGGGCTGTGAGGGAAACTCGGGTCCCGGGTGCCGAAGGGAAGCTGGTGCCAGCAGCTGGGGGAAGGAAGGCCTACTCTTGCACTAATTTCATGCATGGGGCCAAAATAGAGCAATTATAATAATACTAGAGGCCTGGTGCACCAATTCATGCACTGGTGGGGTCCTTCGGCCTGGCCTGTGGGAATCAGTGGACCTCTGTGCCATGTAGCCTGGCCTTACCTGCCAGCTTGTCAGGCTCTAGCCTGCTGTCCACATCGATCTCGCACAGGACCAAGTAGTGCGGGAAGTGGCAGGTGGCCTGGAGGAGCCCAAGCTCGGGCTGGGAGCCAAGCCCCTCCCGCTCATCCTGGCCCCACTGAGCCTGCTGCTGCTGCCACTTGAGCATGGGGAGTGTCCATGGGAGAGGCTCGCACCTCCACAGCTGCCCTCACCAGCTGTGAGCTGGGTGTCTGGCGTCTGTCTGTCAGCTGAATGGCACTCCCACTGTAGGAGCGCACTGACCACCAGGGAGCAGCTCCTGCATTGAGTGTCTGCCCCCTGGTGGTCAGTGTGCATTATAGCTACCGGCCAGTTGTCACTGTCTGCTCATCCAGTCGCTTAGGCTTTTATATATATAGACTGGTGGCCCGGTGCATGAAATTCATGCAGCGGGGGGGTGTCCGTCAGCCCAGCCTGCACCCTCTCCAATCTGGGACCCTTTGGCAGTCAGACATCCCTCTCACAATCCGGGACCGCTGGCTCCTAACTGCTCAACTGCCTGCCTGCTTGCCTGATTGCCCCTAATGACTCTGCCTGCCGGCCTGCTTGCCCCCAACTGCCCCCCTTGCCAACCTGATCACCCCAACTGCCCCCCCTGCCAGCCTTCTAACCTCTAACTGCCTCCTCCACCAGCCTGATTGCCCCAAACTGCCCCCCACAAGCCTGCTCACCCCCATCTACTCCCCCTGCTGGCCTGCTCGCCCCCAATTGCCCCCCCTGCTGGCCTGATCACCCCCAATTGCTCCCCCCACTGACGACCTGTTTGCCCCCAACTGCCCCCCACCCTGTCAGCCTGCTTGCTCCCAACTGGCCCCCGCTCTGGCCTGATCGCCTCTAACCACCTCTGCCTTGGTCACCATGGCTTTGTCCAGAAGGACATCTGGAAGGTCTCCCGATCTAATTAGCATATTATTCTTTTATTAGTATAGATACTGCAATAAAATTTATGTGAATGGTTTGAGGTCATTATTAAGTAATATAATGGTGACTTGAGCATAAGCACTGCGATACTGGGACAGTCAGTTTGGTAACTGAGGCAACTACTGAGGGACGGACAGCTGGGGAGAGTATGTGGTGGGAAGATGCTGGACGAAGGGATGAGTCATGTCCCGTGCAGTACAGAGCAGGACGAGGGGAGATTTCATCACACTTTCAGAATGAAGCTCAACTTAAAACTTATAAACTGCTTATTTCTGGAATTTTCCATTAAATATTTTCAGACTGTGCTTGACTGCAATAACTGAAACCATGAAAAGCGAAGCCACCGATAAAGGGGAACTACTATAGTCCAAGGTGAAGGAGGTGATTGTTTTAAGAACAGAACAGGCTAGGGGGGGATGGGCAAGTCAGTAATTGAGAGTGTTCCTCCATCTTTCGTGGGGTCTGAGGATTCCCATCCTAGCCTTGCTTTACGTATTTGCTGTATTTTCCTTTATAGAACAACTCTTTCTCTCAAGTTTATGTCGTCTGCTTCCAGATTAATTTAACTTGCAAGTAACTTTGGTGTATATAGTTCTGGCTATAGCCTTGACTCTACATGAAGGTTAGTTTAAACACACACCATCAAGTGCGTTCAGTTTTCAAGAACTTTTGTTCGAGTTCTGAATTCAGGTGGTGCCAGGAATGTGTAGCCTGCCAAGCGATAGTCTTCTGTGATGGGGGTCAGTTACAGTGAGTTGGAATTCTAAGCATGGTAGTGTCATTCACTAGGGCTAGGTGACTTACTTTGTTATGTCATTTTAAATCATGAATAATTTCATTATTATTTGAGGATTTATGAAAGAAAACATAAAACAGAGTTACAGAAAAGCAGGAAAGATTTTGCAAAATATTTTTAGGTTGAAATGAAATAAAAGAGGATTTTTTGTTTGTTTCTTGTGCTCTAAAAGATTTTCCTGGGTAGAATCTAATTTATATGTATTCTGAAATTAAATTAGCAATACAATATGCCTAAAAGCAAACCATTTTTCCTCCTTTCCTAAGTAAATGTTGCACAAATATTGAAATAATAATAATAATAAATATTGAAAAAATATTGGTTTTAAAGGCTATCACGTGATTGATCTTCCCAGGGTACCTGTATTTTTTTTTTTGGTACCTGTATTTTTGAGGCTTGTCATGGTTGTCTCTGGCCCTCCTAACAAGTTTGACCCCATGTAATCTCCAAAAGCCATGTTTGTGGGTCTGCCTGGCTCCTGTGCAAGGGAATTAACTGACTGCCCTGAACTGCCAGCTCACACTCTCCCCTGTCAAGGGAGGCCTTGGGTGGCAGAGCAGCTATAAGGAGGAGGAGTGGGGGGGAGGGGGGTGGCCGCTGCAGACCGTCCTTTTCTCTGCCTGGATGGTACCTGTCACCTTCTTACAGTCTGGGGGCGGCGGGGAGGGCTGGAGGAAATAGAGCCCAAGCCTGGAGCGGGGGCTGCTCCTTTACCAGGCTGTGCTGCTTTTTAGTTTGATTGCCTCCCAGCATGCTGCCTCCCTGCAGAGCTACAGAATGCCTTTCTGCTCTGGTTTGGCAGCATTAATCTAAAGAACATATTTAATGCAAGCAAACAACATGGAAACAGACTCATAAATACAGAGATCAGACTTGTGGTTGCCAGAGGGGAGAGGAGTTGGGTAGTTGGGTGAAAAAGGTGAAAGGGATAAGCACTAAAAATTGGTGGTAGTCACAAAATAGTCACAGGGGTGTAAAGTACAGCACAAGGAATGTGGTCCATAATATTGTGATAACTGTGCATGGTTTCAGGTGGGTTTTTAAAGTATCAGGGTGGGGGGATCACTTTGTAAGATATATAATTTTCTAAATACTATAGCCAAGCTATGGAAACAACCCGTAAATTGATGAGAATATTTAAAAACAGTGAGTCCTGGCCAGTGTGGCTCAGTTGGTTGGGCATCGTCCCTGCACCACAAAGTTCCTGGTTCAATTCCAGGTCAGGGCACACGCCCAGGTTTCAGGCTTGATCCCTGGTAGGGGGCGTGCAGAGGCAGCCGATTGATGTTTAACACTGGAAGCCTTGGGTTTGCTAAGGCTTTGCTTCAGCCTGGAGCTCACACCCCCTTCCCACTGCCCTGTGTGTGTCTGTAGTTGATGTCCACTCAGCACTGGGCTCCGAGACATTCTAATGCAGGACAACTGCCTCTGTCAGCCAGGAATGAATGCATGAGGCCTCAGGGTGGAGGTCGCAGCCTCCTGGTGAGCTGTCTCCCTTGCTAACTCCAGGCTTCTGCTGGGGTTGACTCCAGGTGCCCAGGCCGTGACCCTCCAGGAGGGGCAGTCTCGGCATACCCATGAGAGATCGCAGGGTCTGGGAATCCCTGGCTGCAGCTGCTGCCAAGTGCACTGAGAACAACTGTCATCCGGGGCGGTGGGGAGAGCGAGCAAAGGGCTCACCTTGGAAGCTGACTTGATGTTGCTTACTATTAGTCACTCCTGTTTCTTCCTGCACAGTATTTCTTTCTGGACATTTCTTTCCCTGTTGAAGATCCTGAGCACCCTATTCAGCAAGGACTGAAAGACAAAAGGGGGAGCCAGTAAGAGGAGATTTTTGTCTTATAAGCAAGTGTCCACACTTAATTCAGAGGATGACTCTGAAACAAGCCTTCCTGCCTAAGGGAAGTGGGCCAAACCATAGTCCCTTTGGGCCGAGACTGACTTCTTTCTCTGATGACTTGAATGGTGTTTTCCTGAGGTACCACCACTGGGTACAGAAATTCTAATCACTTCAACTCCCCCAAACTTGAAGGTTTTCAGGTTAGAAATTGAGTAAAAAAAAAGAGAGAGAGGAAAAAAAACACAAAAAAACAAAATAAAACAGACTACAGAAGGAGGATCATTGTAATGTAAATTCCAGGCACTCTACAAGGTTCATTTGATCTCATTTCCATGAAACCATCTGCTGCTCTAGCTCTACACCCTGATATTATCTTCCCTAATATCCATAGGTCCTACAATTGTACTGTGAAATGTGTGACTTAAATTATTGTGTAGCCCCAGGTCATTTCCAAGTCTTTAAACATTACCAACATTTGTCTTTAAATTGGTGTGTAAGCTTTTGGAGCAGAGGCCATATTTACCTGGAAAAAAACTAAAAGTGAAGTGGGTTGAGCCTTGAGCAGTTTTTCAGAGGTTCGGTTACAAACTCTAAAGTAAGCGTGAGAAAAAGCACACCATTGGAGTGAGTCTTACTGATGCTGTTAGGAAAACATTATTGACTTATTGGAGCCTCCGAATCGTTCTAGAAAGCGATTCGAGGCAACTTATCTATCTGCATGCATATACATAATGGGGTACATTTTGAAAAGGAAGGTGCGGAAATGGCAGCAAAGGGGAAAGGAAATCATGGCAGGAGGATAAACAGAGAGAAAGTTGGATGGCACATAATGAATATCAGAAGGCACCATTCAAGCGCTGCAGATGAGCCTGCGACTTTGCACGTAAATTTACCAGCAGCCACACAAAGGGGAAACACACTGTTGCAAAAATTATGGTTCCCATAAAATAAAAACTAAGCAAAGGCCGGGAAAACCTGCTGTTTCTGGTTTTGAGTTCCCAGTGACCTACAGCTCATGATTCCCCAGACGAGGCACTGACTTGAGGCTATCACTGCCAACATTTTAAAAATGATACTGGTTTCTCAGCATCACCAGCGCATGCTAGTAGCATGTAGTTCAATAGAAGTAGCTCTATGAGGGCGTAAAACAGTGCAGCATGCGGTAGTATTTTTCTTGCTGAAACCAAGAGCGCAGAAATTTTATGTGCTTTGTATATCAATAAGCATTGATAATCAACCCAGTGGAGGGCAGCTGTGACAAACTATCACTGAAGTTATGGAGCACAGTTGAGTAGCCTGAATGTGTGTGTGTGTGTATATATAGGTAGGAAAAAGTAATTCATTTGAAACAACTGCAATCTAATTAGAATGCAAAGATTCGTGATGGTATCTTCCATACTATCAAATGAGGGGAAAAAGGTCAAGTCTTATCTATAACTGCACATTTAAAATCATCTCAAGGAAAGAATCCTCACTTAGAAAACGGAGCTGGTGGTTTGGTTTGGTTTGTGCTTTATTATAACGTGGCAGCACTGAGTGGTCCCATAGCTTTCAGAATGTGGGCATGGTGGGGCTGGGGAGTAAAAGGGCATCACAGCATGGAGGATATTTACTGAATTATGGTGGCAAAGGGGAAAAGGTGTTTTTCTAAAGAGAAAGGGGAATAAGCCCGATGGCAGGAGAGAGGGAGCAATGAGGAGGAGAAAGGAAGGAAGAGCAAAGCAGGGAGAAAGAAGAGAGAGCGAAAGACATGGACACAAGAGAACTGAGAAAATGGTGAAGAGAAGGCTTTCTAAACCTTAACCTGAGACCTGCAATTAGACTTTCCGGCAGAAAGCTGTCAAGAATGGAACGCTTCTCACTGGAGAGCAGGAGGGACAGAGAAAGGAGAGGAGCCCCCTCTCTCTTATCAGCCTTCCTCTTGCCTCGTAGGTGTGTTCCTGCCCAGCGCTGCCACGGCCCACAGCAGGGGAGGGCAGTCTTGTCCCAACAGGACAGCATGGGTTCCAGAGCACTGCAGACAGGCCCAGAAGTGCCAGGCTTCCCACAGCCCGTAGCTCTGACAGTTTGGATGTTGTTTCGTTGCCTGCGTGGCACTGCTGCAGGTGAGCACTGTCACGTGGTGAGCAGTGGGATCAGATTTTTATTCCAGAGACATGGCTTTGGCGGCATCACACAGACTGATGGCAAGCACAGCCCCTAATTCTGCCTCCGATTTTGTGTGTGTGATGAGCTCTCCGATTCCTAGCCTCTCAGGCCATTCTGAAGTGGTGAACATTCTTGCTCTGTCCACTGTTTCTCCAGGAACAGTCTTATTAATAATGTCAAAAGTACACAATGAAAGACACAGAAAACAACATACCAGGCTACCATTTGTAAAGTGCTGTTTATATCAAGTCATGCCTTCACGGAGAAGGCTAACTCATTGTGCACCATGCATGGACTCCTCACTCCGATGTCACCCTGCACCCAAGGTAGTTCCCATCCATCTTTCTCTAATTCTCTTTTCTAGTAAAATTGGTCAACTTATTCCGCCCCCCCCCCCCCCCCCCCCCGCAAAGGCCTGCTTTATTGATGCTGTTTCTCTTTTTTGGGAGATTCTCTTTACTTCTGTCTTCTGAGCCAAGCACGACCCATATTTTAAGGTTCATATAAAATGTTTTTACCTCTAAGGCAGAAAAATAAATTAGGAGAAATATCCTGGTCTATGGATACAAAATTTATGTGTATTCAATACCAGCTTTGCTGTTTGTCAGATACTACTGTACTATCTAACTGATAGTACAATGTCACCACCAGGATGAGAGATTGGTCCCCTTAAAATACAGAACATTTCCATCACCACAAGGAGCTCCTGTTGCTATTTTATAGCCACATCCACTTCCCTCACTCCAACTCCCTCCTTGACTACTGACAATCAATATGTTGTTCTCCATATCTATAATTTTGTGGTTTGAAAATGTCATATAAATGGAATTATGTAAGTATTTAACATTTTGAAATTAGATTTTTAAAAAAATATATTTTATTGATTTTTTACAGAGAGGAGGGGAGAGGGATAGAGAGTTAGAAACATCGATAAGAGAGAAACATCAATCAGCTGCCTCCTACACATGTCCTACTGGGGATGTGCCCGCAACCAAGGTACATGCCCTTGACCGGTATCGAACCTGGGACCCTTCAGTCCACAGGCTGATGCTCTATCCACTGAGCCAAACTGGTGCTGGTTGAAATTAGATTTTTTTCACTCATTGTAATTCTCTGAAGATTCTTCCAGATTGTTGCACATATTGATGGTTCTTTCTTTTTTACTGCTGAATATGTATTCCACTAGAGGCCTGATGCATGAAATTCATGCATGGTGTGTGTGTGTGGGGGGGTCCCTCAGCCCGGCCTGTACCCTCTCCAATCCAAGACCCCTCAGGGGATGTCCTACTGATGGCTTAGGCCCGCTCCCTGTGTGGGAGCGGGCCTAAGCCGTAGTCAGCGATCAGGGGAAGACGACACCCCCGTCATGCCTCTGCTGCTGCTACTGTCATCCACATCGGCTGCCTGAGCCTTGGCCTGGCCCTCATTGCCTGAGCCTCGAGCCCTCGCAGCGGCAGCTGCCATCCACGGCTTGCCTGAACCTCAGGCAGCAGCTGTGGCTTTGTCTGGAAGGACGTCCGGATGTCCAGAATATGTCCTATCTAATTAGCATATTATCCTTTTAT
Source organism: Myotis yumanensis (assembly GCF_028538775.1). Classification (NCBI taxonomy): domain Eukaryota; kingdom Metazoa; phylum Chordata; class Mammalia; order Chiroptera; family Vespertilionidae; genus Myotis; species Myotis yumanensis. Next base: position 79,980,812 of record NW_027223759.1, read on the forward strand.
TAGTGTACTTAGGGGCCCGGAGCATGAAATTCGTGCATGGGGGGAGGCTCCTCAGCCCAACCTGTACCCTCTCCAATCTGGGAGCCCTCAGGGAAGCCATCTCCAATCTGAGAGTTTCTGTCTGTCTTTGCAATCATATAAGCGAATTGTGTGAGACCCCCAACCCAGTCTGGTTTGTTGCTCACAGAATAATAGAGTTCTTTTTTTTCTTTGCTCCATTGGTGGAGATTTCCTAGAAGTTGAAGAATATTGTCCTTTTAATTTTTCCTCGACACTCTGACTTTACTTATGTCTCTCACCTTTGCTTTCCCTCCATCCCCCATCTGCAACAGTAACTTGATCTAGGCTCACTTTGCTCTAGTGTCTAAGACAGCGGTTCTCAACCTGTGGGTTGCGACTCCTTTGAGGGTCGAATGACCCTTTCACAGGGGTCGCATAAGACCATCGGAAAACACATATATAATTACATATTGTTTTTGGGTTTAATCACTATGCTTTAATTATGTTCAATTTGTAACAATGAAATTGGAGGTCACCACAACATGAGGAACTGTATTAAAGGGTTGCAGCATTAGGAAGGTTGAGAACCACTGGTCTAGGACAGTGGTCGGCAAACCGCGGCTTGCGAGCCACATGTGGTTCTTTGGCCCCTTGAGTGTGGCTCTTCCTCAAAAATACCACATGTGGGCGCACTTGTACAGTGCAATTGAAAATTCGTGGCCTATGTGCAGAAGTCGGTTTTTGGCCTGGACGAGTCTATTTTGAAGAAGTGGCGTTAGAAGAAGTGGGGGGTGTAGGTCGGTTGGGCGACGAGAGACGCTGCGCAGGCGGGCCAAGGGATACGCAGCGCCAGGGAGGCGCGCGCGATTCATGCACAAGTTGAGTGAGCCAGTCAGTCAGCAGTCTCATTGTGCAGTGGTTAGTGCTAGTCCACAAATCACATGTAGGTGACAAAAGTACCTACTCGAAGCATAAAGTTACCTGTATTTTTCCAACCAGCTGCAAATCCTACAAATATTTTTGTCATCAATTTAAGAATTGTAATTATTTTGTGATGATGGCTTTATTATTATAAAATGAAACATTTGTTTAGGTATGTTGAGATGGTTTGGACATATAGAGAGGATGAACGAAAGGAGATAGATGAAACAAGTATACAAGACGAGTATGGATGGGAGAGTTGGAAGGGGTCGACCTCAGTAAACATACCTCAATCAGATTGAGGACGTTTTTAGCAAAGGCCAGCTTAGGAGTACCCTAATTAAGTTAATAACAATGTACCTACCTATATAGTTTAAGTTTAAAAAATTTGGCTCTCAAAAGAAATTTCAATCGTTGTACTGTTGATATTTGGCTCCATTGACTAATGAGTTTGCCAACCACTGGTCTAGAACCGTGGTCAGCAAACCGCGGCTTGTGAGCCACATGTGGCTTTTTGGCCCCTTGAGTGTGGCTCTTCCACAAAATACCATGTGCAGGCATACACGTACAGTGTGATTGAAACTTCGTGGACCATGCTCAGAAGTCAGTATTTTGTGGAAGAGCCACACTCAAGGGGCCAAAGAGCTGCTTGTAGCTCGAGAGCTGCAGTTTGCCGAGCCACAGTTTGCTGACCACTGGTCTAGGAGATCCTGCAAAGCATCTTCCACCAGAACTACGATTCCCAGCATTCCTGGTACTCCCCGCGCTCTTGGTTTCTGCTTCCAGTACAGGAGCTGCAGAAACAAAAAGGACTGGGAACTCCAGCTGCCCCCAGGCTGGTCTGACAGGACCAGAAACTCCAGTGGTATCCCCAGGACACCGGCTGCATGGTGCCGGCATGCATGCATGCTGGCCACAGGCTCGGAGCAGTTGGGGTCCCAGGGATGCCCACTATGTCATCCTGGCTACGTGGCGGGCTGGCGGGAGGCCCATCCCACCCCTGGCTGCTGGGCGCCTGTGCATGTGCGTGCTGCCCACAAGTCCGCCATCTTTGTTGGGTTAATTTGCGTAATCATTCCTGATCATTGTGAGCATTGTGGAAGGATGGTCAATTTACATATTTGTCTATTATTAGTGTGTATATATACACATGCATCCATTTGTTGTCCCACTTATTTGTGCATTCATTAGTTGCTTCTTGTATATGTTCTGACCTGGGATCAAACCTCCAACATTGGCATATTGGAAACACTCTAACCAACTGAGCTACCTTGCCAGCGCTGTGTCAAGATTTTTAATCCACTCTGCCAATATCTATCTTTTAATTGATGCATTTGGTCCATTTACATTTAATGTAATCCTTGATATGTTAGAGCTTATACCTGTTACTTTATTTTTTGTTTTCTGTTTTTTCTCTCTCTATATTTTATTTCTTGGTTTTGTTTTTCCTACCTTCCAATGAGTTACTGGACCATTTTTTAGAATTCCACTTCCATCTGTTGAAGTATTTTTGAGTGTATCTCTTTGTATAACATTTTCAGTCATTTCACTAGTTATTATGTATACATAATTTGTCATAAACTGATTGGCATCATTTTACCATTTTAAGTAGAGTATAGAAATCTTACCTCAGTTTATGTCATTTTACCTTCTCCAATTTATAACATATTGTTTTAAATATTTTCTTTACATACACTTAGAATCACTTGAGAGAGTGTTATAATTTTTTGTTTTAACTGTCAAACATAATTAAAAAAAGAGAGAACAAAATATTTTGTATTTACTTATATTTTGGCTTAGCATGTTATTTTATCTTTCCTTTCAAGTTTTTTTCTTTTATTGTTTGCTTATTTAGAAAACTTCTTTTAGCTGCTTTTTAAGAGTACACTCCTAGAGATAAATTCTCTTAGTTTACCCTCATCTGATAATGTCCTAATTTTTCATTTATTCCTGAAGGATATTTTAACTAGGTAGAATCTTGAATTAATAGTTCTTTCCTTTCAGCAATTGAAAAATGTTTAGCCACTTTCTTTTCATCTCCATGGTTTCTGATAAGAAATCCTCTCATTGAATTAATTTTCCTGTTTAAGTAAGGTATCACTTTTTGTTTATCTGATATAAATATTTTTTCATTGTCTTTACTTTTTAGAAGTTAAATTATCATGTTTCTTGGCTATGATTTGTTTGGGGTTTGGTCAGTGTCTTTAGTCTATGGCTTTATGTCTCTTGCTAAATTTGGGAAGTTTTCAGCCATTATTTCTTCAAATTCTCTTAAATTCTGCTCTTTTAAAAATATCCACCTTAGAGGACTCAGATTACATGAATGTTAAATTTTTTTGTAATAGCCCCACAGGTCTCTGAGGCTCTGTCATTTTTTTTTCAGTCTATTTATTCCCATTGTTTAGATTGGGTAATTTTTATTGTTCTGTCTTCCAGTTTATTGACTGTTTCTCCTGTCCCGTCCATGCTATTAGCCCATGCCTAAGCATTTTTCCTTCAGTTATTCCATTCTTTTACATAAAATTTTAATTAAAAACACAGCCCTAGCCAGTTTGGCTCAATGGATAGAGCATTGGCCTGTGGAATAAAGGGTCCTGGGTTCAATTCCAATCAAGGGCACATGCCTGGGTTATGGGCTTGATTCCCAGTAGGGGGCATGCAGGAGGCAGCAGATCAATGATTCTCATCATTGATGTTTCTATCTTTCTCTCCCTCTCCCTTCCTCTCTAAAATAAATCAAAATATATTAAAAAATAAATTTAAAAATATTTGTTGGTGTTTAAAAGCTACAACCATGAGATATTGATTTCTATTTTTTGTGTGTATAAATACACATTTATTTTTATTATTAATACTTTTATTTTAGCAGTTTTTGGTTCACAGAAAAATTGAGTGAAAAGCATAGTTTCCATATATCCTCTTTCCCCCACATGCACAACCTCCCTGCTATCAACATCCCACACCAGGGTAGTACATTTGTTAAAATTGATGAACTTACATTGACAGACACATCATTATCAATCAAGGTCCAAAGTTTATATTAGAGTCCACTCTTGGTGTTGTACATTCTATGGATTTGGACATATGTATACTGACAAGTATCTACCACTATGGTATTGTATTAAAATAGTTTTGTGGCCCTAAAAATCCTCCATGGTCTGCCTAAGCATCTTTTCTTCTAACCCTGGCAACCACTTTCTTTTTAGTTTTATCTTTTCCAGAATGTCATATAACTCAAGCCTTACAGTTTGATGACTTTTAGATTGGTATGTACATTTCTTCTATGTCTTTTCATGGCTTGGCAGCTTATTTATTTTTAGCACTGAATAATATTCTATTGTTTGGATGCATTATAATTTATTTATCCATTAACCAACTGAAAGACATCTTGGTTACTTCAAAGTTTTGTAAATTATTAACAAAGATACTATAAACATATGCATTCACATGTTTGTGTGAACATACATTTTCAATTCCTTTGGGTAAACCAATTGTCACAGTTGCTAGATTGTATGATAAGGGCATGTTTAACTTCATAAAAAACTGCCATACTATCTTTCAAAGTGGCTGTATTATTTTGTGTTCCCACCAGCAATGTATGAGCTACACTTGGTGTTGTCCATGTTCTGGATTTTTGCTACTCTAATAGGTATGAACTTTACCTATTTTACTATTGAGTTGTTTTCTTAATGTTGAGTTTTTAAGAGTTCTTTCTATCTTTTGGATTACCATCTTTTATCAGATATGTATTTTTGCAAATATTTTCTCACAGTCTCTGGCTGGTCTTTTGATTCTCTTGACATTGTTTTTCACAGAGTAGTTTTATTTTATTATTTTGTTTTAATGACATACAGGTTATTAATCAATTTTTTATGGATTGAACCTTTGGCATTTTACCTAAAAAGTTATCACTATACCTGAGAGCATTTAAGTTTTCTCCTCAGTTGTTGTATTTTTCAAATCTAAAATTTCTAATTGAGCCTTGTTTCCTTCTCTTTCTTTGTGGAGACTTCCTATTTCTTTGCTGATGTTTTCTATCTTTTTCAATGAAGCATTTCTTTTTATCATGGCTGCTTCAAACCTTTGTCAGATAATTCCAACATCTCTGTCATCTCAGTGTTATCATCTATTGATTTCTTTTGTCATTCAGTTTGAGATCTACCTAGTTTTGAGTGTGATAGTGATTTTTGATTGAATCTGACCATTTTCATATTTTGTTATGAATCTGGATTTTGTTTATACCTTTGGTTTCAGCTGGGTTTCTTTGACTATGTCATGAGAAGGGAGTGCTGCTACCTCCTTACTGCCAGTTGGAGGTAGAAGCTCATGTTCCCTCTCTGTTTCCATTTACTCCTTGTTATTCCTGGATGGGGTTATGAGTTCTGGCTCTCCGTAGGCTCCTCGGTTAGGTCAGTGGGGTGGCTTTGTCACTACAGGATGACACTGAAGGACCAGACTCCCCAGGAGGCCTTGCTGAAACCACCTCCTCACTACTAGGCAGAGATGGAAGTTCAGGCTCCCCACAGGTCAGCACTGACACCATGGAGGTAGTAACTTACTACTGCTGGTGGGCACAGACACCCAGGTCTTTGCCTGCCTTTCCCTGCCCTAACCCTGGGGTTGCTGAAGGGCTTTGTGACTGCCCTGTGTATATGGAAGTCTGTGCTCCCCGTTCAACCTTTGCTGGTGTATGTGTGTGGCTACAGTTTTTTTTCCCCATGTGGTGTATGGTTGGAATTGAGTAGTTATTGTCTAAAATTTTACTGTCTTGATAGGATGCCCTTTGTCTTGTGACTTGGCTAGGGACCTTTGTTCATTGATGCATTTTTTAACCTGTGTCTGTTGGTTTTTCTGGGTTCCTGGATTTCTCAGCTCCAAATTTGGGATATCAGAGACCAGAAGAAAATCCAGAGAACTCACAACTGAGTTCCTTGGGTCCCAAAGTCCGTAGGTGGTTGGCCTTATTCTCCCAGTATCTTATATAAAACTAGAGGCCTAGTGCACGAAAAACTTGTACACAGGTCCCTAGGCCTGGCTGGCGATCAGGGCTGATTTGTGGGGCAACTGGCGGGGCGATTGGGGGCCTCTGCTGGCACCCGCCTTGGCTGGCCTGGAGCCTGCGGGCTGGGAGCAGCTCCTGTGTTGAGTGTCTGCCCCCTGGTGATCAGTGTGCATTATAGCAACAGGTCATTCTACTGTTCAGTCGTTTGCATATTAGGCTTTTATTATATAGGATATCCGAATTTTAGTTCTACTTAATGAGAAGACTAGAACAGCATATATCTATTCTATTTTCCTGGAGGTACAAGTTTTCTATAATAATATATATGAAGTGTTTATCAGTGATATCAGCAAATATATATACTGGAGCTAAATGAAACTGTGGTAGGATCACTTACTAAAATATTACCTTGCATTTTTCTTCCTATATTTCTTTATATTCCTCATTTCAACCAGATCCCCCTCTTGTCAGATCACTGAGAGCCTCACAAGCTTTCCATCTAATAAGTGACCTATAGTCCATAGGGCAGCTAGTCTAGAATTCGACAATCAACAACAAAACAACCAGAGAAAATAATCAGAATGGGGCTTGATTTAGGGCAGTGATGGCGAACCTTTTGAGCTCGGCGTGTCAGCATTTTGAAAAACCCTAACTTAACTCTGGTGCCGTGTCACATATAAAAATTTTTGATATTTGCAACCATAGTAAAACAAAGACTTATATTTTTGATATTTATTTTTTATATTTAAATGCCATTTAACAAAGAAAAATCAACCAAAAAAATGAGTTTGCGTGTCACCTCTGACACGAGTATCATAGGTTCGCCATCACTGATTTAGGGAGTCACATTAAACAAACAAACAAACAAATAAACAAACAAAAAACACACACAAAAAAGACTTAATTTGGATAATGGAAGTTGAGGAAACCTGGTCATTGATTTGTTTACTCATTTTTTTATAACTGACAATTTCTTCACTTTTCTTTGTTTTTACAGTTTCCTACCTGAATTTTTAGAAAGTTATTTTCTATTTTTTAAATGTATCTTACATAATTATCAAATTTACTACTGTATAGAAGAGTTCATTTTCTGTTCAGTACAATAATTCAAAACTGATTTACCAATCTGATTATGAAAACTGGAAGTTGTCAGATTATTAGAAACATATTGGAAAAGGGATAAAAAGGACAAGTTTGGTAATAGTGGAATGTTTTTAACTTATTTTTGTTGAAGAGTTTTTTCAGTATAACAAGAACAATTATGCAGGGCATTACTTACATAAAAGCATTATATAAGCAGCATGTGTTTTTGTGTTTGATTCTAATTCAGAGTCTGCAATTTTAAAAGAATGCTCATTTCTCTTAAAATATAGACATTGTATATATTATTCTGGAGGATATGAAAGACACAAAAAATAAAACGTTTTTTAAAAATCCTGATAATTTCACCAATTTGTTCCACACAAAATAAGTTTTTGTGAAAAGTAAGAGGCTGATGATACTATAGATCTAATATAGCCCATGAGTCTAACTCTCAGCCTTGAAATTACAAGCACCGGGTTTTGTTAACACACCTGAAATGGGTCTGTATCTGAGGAAGTGTTCACAAAAACCTTATGTAGAACATTAGAATGTCAGTTGGCTTATTTTCAAAATTAAGTAAATGCAGAGGAAACTGGGCTCTTAAACACTCCAACCAACTCTAACTGGTCACTGTCTCCCCATTTGTTCTAAGGGGTGGCAACACATGTGAGCTTGTGGGCTTGGAGTCAGGATAAAGGATTTGAGTTGTGTGATTAAAATAGTGAATGCAATCAGGCTATACCAGTCTGATAAATACATCCTTCTCTGTGTGTGCACCTGTGAAATAATAAGAAAAGGTGGTTCTTTTGTCATCTGTATTTTTCTATATGGACAATATTTTCTGTGTTTTGTTTTCCTCTAAATATCTGGAAAATATCCTAATTTGTATTACACTGTTATGTTTTTTATTTTAAAAATATACTTAGGATTCCAGCTCAAGATAGAGTATTAAAAATATATACTTTCCTTTCCTCCTTATACCACTCCCATTAAAATTATAGTAAAGATCAAAAGAGGCATAGGAGGAACAGAAGGTCAAAGAGGTCCATTGACTTAGAGAGAACTCACTAAACTGCTGGAAGACAGAAAACAAATAAAAGAATGTTCCCTGATGAAGTGGAGAGAGGTGCAGATTAAGTACATGCAGAGATTTGTCTCAGAAGAAAGTGTCTTTCTTCCTGGTAGAATTCTGAGGAGGTTCCAGGGCTTGAGAGTTGGGAGGCAGAGAGAAGTGAGACATGGCTTGACAACAGTGGGCTTGTAGGTCAATATCCTATATAATACAAGCCTAATATGCTAAGTGTCCGGTCATCAGGTCAGCCATTCAACCAATCAAAGCATAATATGCTAATGATTAGAGACCCAGTGCACAGAAATTTGTGCACTGGGAGGGTCCCTCAGCCCGGCTTGCCCCCTCTCACAGTCTGGGAGCTCTCAGGGTATGTCCTAAGCTGCAGTCTGGCCTCCCTCTGTGGGAGGCAGCAACTGGGCACATAAGGGGAAGGTGCCACACCCATCACTCCACGGCTGCTGCCACTGCCAGCCACCATGGCTGCCAGCCCTCGGCCCTTGTTTCTTAGTGCTGGCCCCGCCCCCTACCCACTGGTGGGTGGGGGGCGATCTGGGGCCAGGCAAGTTGGGAGGGGGGCTGTGGGAGGTTAAAGCACAGCAGGTCATACCCCATCAAGCCTCTGCGGAGGCGTGGCACTGGGACCTGGCCGGCACCGCTGCCTCTGTGTCTGCCTCTGCAGAAGGGGCAGCACTGGGACCGGGACTGCGCAGCCCCCTCTCCCACTGCCTCTGCGGAAGGGGCCACAGAGTTGAACTGGTTTGCGCCACCGCCTCTCCTGTGCCTCCAGCCCTCGGCCCTCACAGCCGCTGAAGCTTTGTCCAGAAGGATGTCCAGAAGACGTCCAGTCTATCCAGTCTAATTAGCATATTACCCTTTTATTAGTATAGATATGCTAAGGTTGCTCAACCACTTGCTATGATGTGCACTGACCACCTGGGGGCAGACGCTCCAACCAGTAGGTTAGCTTGCTGCTAAGGTCTGGCCAATAGGGACTGGGAGAGACAGGCTGGACATGCCCTGGAACCTTCCTGCGGTCCCTCTCTGGCTGGCCAACCTCCTGTGTCCCTCCCTAGCCCCCTTTGTGCACCAGTGGGATCCCTCGGCCTGGCCTGTGCCCTCTCTCAATCTGGGCTAAGAGACCCCCCAACCCCCAAATGCACGAAATTCGTGCACCAGGCCTTTAGTATAGAATATAAAATTGGTATCCCTCATTCAAACCTGGTGTTCAGAGTGGAGTCAAACCTGGTATTTCCCAAGGACCAAATACCTCACTTCCTACACTCCCACTGTGAAGCTATTTCTGGTCACTCACAGGTGGGTGCTAAATGCCAGTCCACCTTCTTCCTCATTTGTGAGCACAGCCTACAAGCTGGAAGACACTGAAAAAAAGTTAAAGCCTAAAGGAAAAAGGGGATAGGACTTGAGAACATCCTGTGAATTAGGAAAATTATTTTCTTTCATAGAGCAGAGTTAACAAATAACCTTACATATTGAAGTTTCAAACAATAAAAGGATAACATTTATATTGAAAATATGTAGACTAAAAACTAGGAAAACAAATAAATAATTTAAAAGTAGTTGCTTTTAGGTTTTGAGATCAGGGTGAGTTAGGGTGATAAGATACTATTTTATATATATGTATATATATATTTTTATTGATTTCAGAGAGGAAGGGAGAGGGAGAGAGAGATAGAAATGTCAATGATGAGAGAGAATCATTGATTGGCTGCGTTCTGCATGCCCCACCCTGGGGACAAGCCCCTTACTGAATTGAACCCGGGACCCTTCAATCTGCAGGCTGATGCTCTATCTACTGAGCCAAACCAGTGTTTTTATTAAAAAACACTTCTGTACTTCTTGATTTTTTGTAAAAGAGTTACGTCTTATTTTTGGACAGCAACTAACTAAAATATTAAATTTGCAAAACAAATTTATAAACAAAAGAAAAGGATGCCAGAAGAAAATATATTTTCACTTATATTTCTCTAAATTTTGATGTTTAGTGGTAAACCACCCTTAGTAAGATGAGCATCTAAAAAATATATGGCACATAATAGATGCTAAAAAGTATTTATTGAGTGATTAAAGTTATTAGCATTTAAGACTTTTTATTCTCTCATTCATGTATTTCTTATTTTTTGTTTAAATAATTTGAATTTTAGGTTATTATTTGTATTTTTTTCTTTATAAATTTTGTTTTTTAGTTAATTGTACCAAAACAACAGTGTTTCTATGCAGATAATGACCCTTCATTCTTTTTCTTTTCTGAAAGAAGGTGAAGGGATTAGCCAAAGAACATATATGCATAATCCATGGACATAGACAACAGTGTAGAGATGGCCAGAGGGAAAGGGGAATGAAGGTTGGGTAGAAGGGGGCAAAAGGCACATTTGCAATAGTGTCAGCAATAAAAGTACAGAAAAAAGATACTATTTTATTATTCTGTTTTACTGATGTCTTGTATGTTCACTGGTTAACTTGTTTCAGTGATCAGAGTTCATCCTTTTAAAATCATAACAAAAGCATAACTTCATTCTTGAGTGTTTAATTTAGAATAAGTTTTCCATTGGCTGGTCTACATCTTCCAATAAGTTTCTCAGGAAGGATATTTGGGATTAGACCTTCTGAGCCCTTATCTATCTGAATATAAAAATGTGACCTCCCCACCAAACAACTTGAATGAACACAGACATCTTTAGTCAATAGTTTTCTACCTACGTCTCCACAGTTTCATTTTCATCTTGTGAAAGGGCAGTCTCAGTTGAACTAGAATTTGGTTACTTTGTGATCTATATGTTGATCCTTGGATTCCTGTAGGATTCTTTCTCTATATCTGAAATTTCAAACTTTTCTCAGGAAACCTACTTTCATTAAACTTTCCAAATTCTTGTGAGCATCATTTGATTTTCCAAAATGAGATAGAATGAATCCCAAATTAAATACCACCAGCTGTTTGTCTTTTCAACTTGGAAGTGTCTTGTTTTTACTCTTAAAAGAACGAATATTTTTTAACGAGAGAGGCTTTCCAATGTGCTAAGGGGTAAAGAACTACCATGTCAATGAAGAATATAAACTCTATAGGTATGTTGTATTTAATACCATAGCTTACTCACAGGATAACTTTTCCTCTTGCTAACAATCCATAGGAGAAGCTAATACATAGAAAATGACTGTGATTGCTAGACCATGAAATTTATTCAAGATATGCTAAGGAATTTGATAACATATCAGTAAGTGAAAGAGATAAAGAACTTGTACAGTTCCACAAGACTGTGTCTAATTGGATACTCTATTTTAGTCTGAGCATCCCTGATATTCTTGCTACTTTTCTAGTATCTTCATGCCTCTCACTGAATTAAAAATAAATTTAACAAAAACAGAGACAATACCCACTAATTGTCTGCAGCCTATATAGTGGGATACGCAGAGGCTGCTCAATTCCTTTCGACTGACAGGTATGCGAATTATTCACTTGGATGGGTAGTCTTAAGCGTGTCCTAGCATGGTGCTGGCCAGTGGCTCAGTTGGTTGGAGCGTACTCCCATACACCAAAAGGTTGTGGGTTTGATTCCAAGTCAGGGCACATACTAATACTGACAGGTTCTATCCCCACTCGGGGTTAGGGCACATATGGCAACTGATCAATATTTCTCTCTCACACCCATGCTTCTCTCTGTCTCTTTCTGCCACTCTTTGCCTCTCTCTCTCTCTCTCTCTCTCTCTCTCTCTCTCTCTCTCTCTCTCTCTTCCCTTCTACTCTCTAAACATATTCTTGAGTGAGGATTTAAAAAAAAAGTCCCAGCATGAAGCTAAGTGTATTTACCTCTAATTCAGGCATGTTTTCAAGTGCAATATGCATAGACATGTTGTGTCTTCTAGACTCTTTAACATGCAGTTTCTAGGACCTTTGCTGCTTGCAGTGTGGCTGGGGACCAGCAGCACTGAGGTCACCTGGAAGATGGCCAACAACGTAGAATCGCAGGTGCCCGCGTGTTCTGCTGGACCAGAAACTGCACATTGCCATTTGGCAAACACTGTACTTGGAGATCCCTGCAACAAATAAATTCCAAAGAAAGAACTGAAGTGTGAAGAAAAGGGTGGTGGAGGGAGGTGGGAGAGGGTAAATGGGAAACAAATGGTGACGGAAGATGACTTGACTTTGGGTGGTGAGCACCTGATACAATACACAGATGATGTATTATAGAATTGTACAACTGAAATCTATATCATTATATTAATCAATGTCACCCCAATAAATTCAATAACAATTAAAATAATAAATACATAAATTAATAAATAAATAAGATAAAAATAAAAAACACACGTATGTATAGGGTATTGTTGAAATGTGGGACACGCTCTGACTCTGTTTTCATGGGCTGGATATGGTAAGCTTCATAAACAACTGGGGGAAGTTAAAATCCTTGCAGATTTCAGTTTAGCAATCTCCTGAAGCTTTGGTGCATGCAGCTTGACACCCACGGGAGACAGTCCAGAGCTCTTGGCAAGGCAGAATGCCCATTACACTGGCATTGATGGACACACTGGCATCTGTCCTGGGCATCATCTGCATAGCTGCTGCCCTTGGCTTTGCAGCAACCACGGGTTTCAGCCCAGCACGCTGAAGCAGGAGAGAGGAAAAGTGCTGTGGGCTTCCTGCTGCCAAGAAGGCTAGCTGTTGGAGTAAGGTCTCACTTTCTACCTCACAGAGAAAATATAGTCATCAGATGCTGGCCTGTCATTTACAAAACTGCATCCATCCACATTCTTTCCTTCTCTCCTTTATGGCTCTTGATTCCACGACTTTTGTTTTCTTAGGGAATCACATGATGTTATTTATCCACTTACTTTCCTACATCATTAATGTCTGTTTTAATACAGACACCTGTTAATAAACATTTAAATATAATCACATATTTATCTTAAAAAAAACAGTTCATTTGAATGTACTTTTTACAATAGTTATGCTTCTTTTTCTTTATTTTTTATTAAGTGCTTTTATTATTTTGAGGTGAGATGTATTTTATCCTTTTAATGTTATTTATTTGTATTTATTTATTTATTTATTTATTTATTTTCTTTATTGATTAAATTATTACATAAGTGTCCTTATCCCCCCATCCCCTCCACCCTACTCATGGCCTCACTCCCCTGGTGTCTGTGTCCAATAGTTAGGCTTATATTCTTGCATACAAGTTCTTTGGTTGATCTCTTCCCCTTACCCCCACCCTCTCCTACCTTCCTTCTGAGGTTTGATGGTTTGATCCATGCTTCTCTGTCTCTGGATCTGTTTTTGTGCATCAATTTATGTTGTTCACTGTATTCCACAAATGAGTGAGATCATGTGATACTTATCTTTCTCTGACTGGCTTATTTTGCTTAGCATAATGCTCTCCAGTTCCATCCATGCTACTGCAAATGGTAAGAATTCCTTCTTTTTTACCGCAGCATAGTAATCTACAGTTGTAGATGTACCACAGTTTTTAATCCATTCATCTGCTGATGGGCACTTAGGCTGTTTCCAAATCTTAGCTATGGGTTGCATATATGCTTTCTGATTGGTGTTTCTAGTTTCTTGAGATATATTCCTAGAAGTGGGATCACTGGGTCAAATGGGAGTTCCATTTTTATTTTTTTGAGGAAACTCCATACTGTTCTCCACAGTGGCTGCACCAGTCTGCATTCCCACCAGGAGTGCATAAAGGTTCCTTTTTCTCCACATTCTCGCCAGCACTTGTCATTTGTTGATTTGTTGATGATAGCCATTCTGACAGGTGTGAGATGATACTGCATTGTCGTTTTGATTTATTGAGATATAATTTACATATAACATTGTAAGTTTTAGATGTATGATATAGTGTATGATTGTTTAACCACTATGCTGTATACCTGAATACAAAATAATATTGACGTTAAACTGTAATTTAAAAAATTAAAAATAAGATGTATGACATAATGATATGATATATTCCTTCTTTTTAAAGGTAAACAACTAAAAATGTTGTTACAATCATCGCTTTTATTTCTTTGTCTTTCATTCATTTTATTGTTACTAATTTTCATAGCTGTGAAATATAAATGCAGAAAAGTTATATAATCATCTCTATATGACTAAACACTATAGTTTAATAGTTCCCTTTATCCAGTTTATAAAAATAGAATCATATTATATATACATTTAACCTTTGAACAATGTGGGAGTTAGGGATGCCAATCCCTTTCATAGTCAAAAAGTGCATATAATTTTGATTATCTCAAAACTTAATTACTAGTAGCCTGCTGTTGATCAGAATCTTTACTGATAACATATATAGTCTATTAATATATATTTTGTATATGCATTATCTACAATAATAAAAGCATAATATGCTAATTAGACTGCACATCTTCTGGATGTCATTCCGGACGTCCTTCCTGACCAAGCCAGGCTGGAGGGAAGCCAGCTAGAGTCCCGGGTAACTGTGGGCAGCCCAGGGGAAGCCATCCAGGGTCCCGGGTGCCTGCAGGCAGCAGTAGGATGGAAACCTGGGTCCCAGGTGCCAGAGGGAAGCCAGTGCAGGCAGCAGGGGGAAGGCCTACTCTTGCATGAATTTTCGTGCATCAGGCCTCTAGTATACTATGTTCTTACAATAAAGAAAGCTAGAGAAAAGAAAATGTTATTAAGAAAAGCATAAGGATGAGAAAATACATTTATAGTACTGTACTGTATTTTTTGATACTGTAACTTTACATTGTCTATTTATAAGATGAATCAACCATCTGTCAGTTCCTAGATCAATATTATTTTATATGAAACAAAACACAGTAGAAGTTATGTTACTAATGCAAGACATAAAAAATGAAAAGATAATGTGCAAAAGAAATTCATATTTATATTCATGCATTGGTGCCTATAATGAAGCAGCAGCAATATGATTACTTTATGGTAGCCTAGTGTAATCGATACAATTGCTTCACAGTAGCCTAACCTATACATTAATGAATGAATTATTCTAAAATTTTATGACATACAGTATTACAGTCATATAAATAACATAGTAGTAGAAACAGTCCCAGTTAAAAACAAAACAAAACACTTTCCTGAGATCATAAGCTGATATGCAGTTTCTCCATTTATGAGAGAGGCATACTGTATGTAATATAATTAATTGAAAGCAAAGTTATAAAATGGTAAGAAAACTAGCACATTACTAATTTTATAATACCACTCATAGTATTCCTGTGTAAGGGTAGGCTGTCCAATTCAAGTCTTGCACATGATGTTCTGCACGATGAATACTTAGGTAATGGTGGTGATGATGACACAAGAAGTCTCATACAGTTCCTGCTGTACAGTTATTGGATTTTCATGTGGAGATACACACATACACGTGGATATGTTTATTAACTGTACAGCATGATGATTAATGATTACTCATTAAATGGAAGTGGATCACGTTAAAGGTCTTCATCCTCGTCTTCCTCACACTGAGTAGGCCGAGGATGGACAAGGAGGAGGAGGAACTGGAGGGCTGGTCTTGCTGTCTCAGAGGGGCAGAGGTAGAAGAGAGAGGGGCATGGAAGGGAAGCCAGAGAGGTAGGTGCACTTGGTGTAACTTTGCAGGAATACATCTTCATTTCTGTCTGACTTTTTTTTACTTTTTCCCTTCTCTAAAGATGTTTCCACACGGAACCAATTCTTCTTCACTGTTGGCTATAGTGTCAGGGCCCGTATCTCAGAGTGGTCCACCCATGTCACGAAAGTCAGAAGCGTCAAAGACTCCGAACCCTCCTGTCAGAACGTCTGTGTCCATATTTGTTTCCTGGCACTGCTTCTCTCAGTCTTCTTTCTCCTCATCTGGAACTGGCTTTGAAACACTCATTGCCATCAAGTTGCTTCTGTGAATTCTTTTTGTGTGTCTATTGGCTCTTCTCTCCAAAATCCATCTTTTGTTGCTGTTTTTCCATTGATTTTTAGACAGAGTAGGAGGGAGGGGGAGAGACAGAGAGAGAAAAAAATTGATGTGAGACAGACACATTGATTGATTGCCTCCTGCATGTACCCTGACCCGGCCAGAGATCGAGCCTGCAACTGAGGTACATGCCCTTGGTCAGAATCCTAGGACCCTTCAATTCGAGGGGCCAGGCCTCAATCACTAAGCCAAGTTGGCTAGGGCCAAGATCCATATCTTGAAACCCTTCACCCTACTTCACTTTTGTGCCCTATCCGCAACATTTTTCATGATTTGTTTTTGATGGGCTCTGTCATGCACAACACCTGGACACAGGTTCTCCCCTCCCCCATCAGAATTTTATTCTTTTGGGCAAGGAGACCACTTACACCTTTGATGTTGAACTCATGGGGTCCTGAGTGGCCAAGGGCATTGTCCAATATCAGAAGAACTGTAAAGACAGTCCCTTACTAGCAAGGCGCTTCCTGACTTCAGAGACGCAGCATGGAAGCCACCAATCTGAAAGAGGCGCTCGTGCAGGCCATATCGTCTCCTACAACTGAAGACTGGAAGCTAGTACTTACCCTTCCCTTCAGGGCTCTGGGTTTAGCTGCTTTACAGATAAAGGCAGTTCTGACCATAAACTTGACTGCAGGTGCCCAACACTGTAGACCTAACATGTCCCTTCCTGCCTTCCTGCCTTGAATCCTGGGGCTCACTTCTCTTCTTTATTAGTGAATGTCTTTGTGGCTTTTTTTCTCCTTTATGAAAAAACTGTTCAGGCCGATACCTTTCTCCTTAATGAGTTTCTTAATGGCGTCTAGGAACTCTGTAGTCTCTTGGTCACAGAATCTGATTCTCCTGTCATCTTTACATTTTTAAAGCTAAACCACTTTCTAAATGCTCAAACCATCCTTTGTAGACATTAAATTTTCCAGCTTTATATCTTTCACCTCTCTTTTGTTTTAAGTTGTCATATAATGACTTTGCTTTTTCTCGAGTCATAGTAGAGTCTATAGTTATGCCTTATAGCAACCCAGCACCCAAATAAAAATGAAATTGTCAATAGGAAATAAGCAGGTATTTCACAAAAGTGCAAGGCTTTGTGCCTGCTGGTATAGCTGCAGTGATGGCTTCACAATGTCCCTTTTTAAACAATGGTCCTTACGCTGAATTCATTTATCTTGAAACAGAGGGCAACCACAGCTGCAGCTTTCAGTCTATGGTGCCTATCAAGCAATTCAACTTTTTCTTGTAATGTCACGACTTTGCTTCTCGGCAGCACTTCCAGCATCACTAGTGGCACTTCGTACAGGTCCAAGGTGTTATTTGAAGTTTACAGTATTGCACTAAACACAGGAAATGCACAGGAACCCAAGAGTTCACTTTTTCCTCAATACTCATTTTACTAGAGAGACCGCACTTCAAGCACATACTTGCAATACTGGCGGTCACCGAAATAGCAACAGGAGGTGGTTACAAAATTGCTACAGTAATACAGTATGCACTATAGTTAATTTGTGTGGTGTGATTTAATACTGCATCTCTGCCCTTGTTTAAGTTTCTTTCCCCTGCAAAACCATATTTTACATTTTTATAATAGATTTGTGTATATTTTATGATCATAAATGATTAAATAGACTACATATATGTTTTATGCATTCATGACATTCCTAACTTTTTCTTAATTTTTTGATATTTCTAAGCTACATAGTTTGTTTGCAAGTTTCCTTCAAATTGTTGCAAATTTCCAAAACATATTTTAATGTAGTTATTGAAAAAATCTGCATATAAGAGGACCCACACAGCAGTTCAAACCTATGTTGTTCAAGTGTCAACTACATACATATGTTAATTCTTTTACTCAATATTATCCTATATAATAAAAGGGTAATATGCAAATTGACCAAATGGTGGAACAACCAGTTGGCGGGGGGTGGGGCTAGCAAGTGGGTAGCGCCAGGCCAGCCAAGAGAGGTGCCAGCAGGCAGAGGGAGGGGATGGTGATTGGGGGGCAGGGCAAGTAGCAATAGTAAAGTATTTCTTCTAACTAATTTACTTTCAATGTGCACGAATTTGTGCACCAGGCCACTAGTGTTTATAATAACACTAGAGGCCTGGTGTACAAATTCATGCAAGGGTGGGGTCTGGCTGGCCCGGTCCCAATCAGCAGATCAGGGCCAAGCCTATCAGGAGGAGGAGGTTGGGGCTTGATAGAGGCTGGGCCTTTTGGGGGGAGGGGCCTCAGACAATTGGCTGGCTGCCCTTCCCCCGATTGGGGGGGGGCGGTGATTGGAGGTGGGGCTGGCCATGGGGAGGGGCTGTGGGTGGTGGGCCAGCTGGCCCCGTTCTCTATTGGTGTGTGGCGAGCTGATCTGGGGTGGGGTGGCCGAGGGGAAGGGCAGTGAGGGGGTTAGCCGGCTGACCCGCCCTCGATTGGGCTGATCGCTGGCCACAGTGGGCATCATAGCAACCAGGCGTTGCAGCCATTCCAGCATTCCGGTTGCTGGCTTTTTATATATATAGACTCTTAATGTTAGGTGCAGCTATAGTTCAGTCACTGCTGTATAGTAGTGTGTTGTATGAATATACTACAGTTCACTTGTTCATTCTTCTTTAAGTGGTCATTTAGATTGTTTCTAGTTTACTGCTATTATGAAGAATGTTTCTGCTAACATGTTTAACAAGTACGTATCTTGGTACACATGTGCAAAAGTTTCTATAAGGTCTTGAGTCATATATCTTTTATTTACTAAATGTCAAATGTTTCGCATCCTATCAATCACATTTGATGTGTTCCTTTTCTTGACATTTTTAACCAACATTTGATTGCATCAGACTTTTTAACCTTAGTTCAGCTAGTGTGTAATGATAGTTAATTATAGTTTTAATTCTCATTCCCTGATTATACATGCTTTTCATGTCTATTGGTTATCTACACTTCCTTTATATAAGTGATTATTCAAATCATTTATTTATTTTAAAAATGGATGGTCTAGTTCTTATTAATTTATAGAAATTCTTTATATATCCTGAATACTTATTTTTTTAAAAGTTGTTTTTGCTGCAAATACCTTCTACCAATCTGGACTTGTCTTTTTATCTTTGTGAACATAAGTTTTTAATTATAATGCAGTTGAAAGTATCAATATTTTCCTTTATGGATAGTATTTTTATGTCTTGTTTAAGAAACTATGTTTTTAATTAGAACTCCTGAGGAATCACCTTATAAAATATTTTTAACTACACCTTTTGCATTTAGATCTTTAATCTACCAGGATCTGATGGTTATGTATAAAGTAAGAAAGAGTTCACTTTCATTTTTATGTGAATATCCAGTTTTCTAAGAATTGTTCATTGTCTGTCACTTTCCCAGTTATTTGCAATGTCGTCTTTGTCATATGTCAAGTATCTTTTATGGATGTCTATATCTCTGATCTTTATTGCATTGCTTTATTTGTTTATACATATTTTATTATTATAGTTGCAAAATTCTAATATATAGGAGAGAAAACCTTCTCTACCCATTTTTCTTCTTCTAGAGTATTTTGGTTATCATTGGCTACATTGGATTTAAATATATTTAGAATATGATTTTCAAAATTTAGGAGTGATCTTGCTAGGACATTGCATGGCATTGAATTAAATCTATAAATTAATTGGAATATAATTGACATTTAATGGTGCTTCAATTTATAAAAATAATACACATCTCCATTTATTTTATATATTAGAGGTGGTACAAAATCTTATAGTGGTTTAGAACTCTATCATGATGCCAAATTAAATTGTGATAGTGGAAATCCTTGTTTTAGTTCTGGTATAAAAGGAAAAAATATTAAATATGATGTTTGGTTAAAGTTCTCTGCATATACTTTTATTTGGATTAGTTCCCTTCCAAAATTGATTTCCAAAGATTCTCTCTTTTTTTTCTTTTTCATGAATGAATGTTGAATTTCACAGAGCCTTTTTTTTCTGAAACCATTGAGATAATTGTATAACTATTCTGCAATCTGTTAATGTGGTAGGTATATTAATTTTCTAATGTTAAAAACAAAAACTTGCATTATAAACCCAGCATTTTCTTTTCACTAGATTGCTTTAACACTTTATTTAAGATATTTGCATGCATGTTGATAAATAAAAGTTATCTGAAACTTTTATTCTCACACTGTTCTCATTACGCTGCCCTTATGTTCTTATGTCCTCATGGTGTCCTTGTTATAGTAAATTTATGCTGTGCACATAAAATGAGTTGAGAAGGGTTCCTTCATTTTCCCATTGTATTTATTCATTTTCTATATTACTATGTAATATTTTAATTATTTTTTAAATAACTTAAATAATTGATAAAAATTGATGGGATATCATTTATTTGGGCTTTGAATTTTTATGAGAAAATTTTAAAATTACTGAATCATTCACTTCAATGGTTATGGAGCTGTTCAACACCCTCTTAATTTTGTTTATGTGAGTTATGTTTTTCTTGAACTGTGTACATTCATTAATACATAAAAAATATTGGCATTATTTATTTATTTATTTTAAAATATATTTTATTGATTTTTTACAGAGAGGAAGGGAGAGGGATGGAGAGTTAGAAACATCGATGAGAGAGAAACATCAATCAGCTGCCTCCTGCACACTGCCTACTGGGTGTGTGCCCATAACCAAGGTACATTCCCTTGACCGAAATCAAACCTGGGACCTTTCAGTCCGCAGGCCAACGCTCTATCCACTGAGCCAAACCAGTTAGGGCTGGCATTATTTATTTTATTATGTATTTAGTGTAATAATAAATTGGGTGATGTCTTTTCTTCATCCTCTCTATTAGCTAATTATTCTCTCTCTCTCTCTCTCTCTCTCTCAGCTTTTACCAGTGATTTATAAATTTGGTTCATCTTTTCAAAAGACCATTAATGATCTCCATTGAATTTATTTTCAGAAACTTCTAGTCACATATTTATTATTTTCTTTTATAACTTTTACTGGTTTACTGTGCTGTACTCTTCCTTATTGTTTGAGATGGGATCACAGACTGGATTCTCGGTGCATACACTGAGAGGAAGTTTTTAGTGAGAAATGAGAAGAATGAACCAGATTTAAAGCACAAGGAGAAGCTGAACTGTGATGCAGGCTCCTTAAGCCTGAGACAACTTTGTGGGGAGCTCTGGAGCAAATACTGCCCCTCAGGGATGGTCCTGCCTTGGGTTTGCTGCATTGGGCTGGGCTGTTCAGCCCCTTCTTCACCCAATTATTAGCTGTGGGCATGGACTCAGGGTCGGCAGCAGTCTGCAGCTGAGGCAGACCCTGAAGGCTGACAAATGAAGATTGCCAACTGCACTACCCACAGCTCAGCAGCAAGCTCTTCTGTGAAGGAGGATCTGGGTCAGATGGAGGCTTGCCAATTTTCACACATTCTTATTTTCCAATACATGCATTACGCCTATAAATTTCCCTCTAATTTCTGCTTTATATCTATCTCACAAATTTTATAATATAGCATTCTGTTACTATTTAGTGCAAACACATTTAAAGTTTTTGACATACAGATATAGCTAGAGGTATTTTTTTTTAATTTCCAAAATATATAGTGCTTTTGCTAGTTACAATTTTTTGGTTATTGATATCTATTAGTAATTTAATTCTAGCACGGTTGTAAATATAGTCTATAAACTTTAATTCCATTAAAATTTGCTGCAGTTGTTAGGTGCTCCATGTTGAAGACTTTGTGAGAAGGGTCTTTAGCCATCATAAAGAATGGCTAGCTACTAGTGACTACTATGGATTCCTTGCTTTATTTCTTTGTTTTTGTCTTTCATCTTTTCTTTGTAGTTCTCTTCAACAGTTGTTTGACCCAACATCTCTTTGTCTTATCTATACAATGAAAATACAAATTAAGTGAGAATAGAAAAAAAAATAATTAAAACATTAAATTTTATAAATTATAGTTCTATTCCAAAATATATTTACATGAAATAAAATAGACATTTCAGTGAAAGATCTACAGTGAATGACTCTATGCATTCTGGGAAGTTTTATGGCACCTAGGCAGGGTCACCACTGGTGGAAAGAGTTAAGAGAATCAGCATCCAATCAGAATTTGTAGTGTGTTTCTTACGTCCAATCTTCGAGCTACACCAAGCATGTCATTAGCATCACTTGTGCAGGGAAGTGATTTTTTGGGGGGAAGGGGGAAGAAAGAAGCTTTAGATTCAATTCTGAATTCATTTCAACTTCTGAAGAATCACCTCAACAGTACAGTTTCAAATTTGACTTTGGGTGGTGGATACAAAATTCAGTATGAAGGTCATGTATCATAGAAATGTACACTTGAAACCTATATAATCTTATTAACCAACTAGAGGCCCAGTGCACGAAATTCATGCACTTGGGGGCGGGAGGGGCGCTCCCTCAGCCCAACCTCGCCCTCTCGAAGTCCAGAAGTCCTTGCGGGGGATGTCTGATGGCAAGCTGGCAGTTGGACATTCTTAGCATTGCCGCAGAGGCTGGAGAGGCTCCCACCACCGCCACTGCGTTTGCCAGCCGTGAGCGGTGTTCCCTCACAGCACACTGACCACCAAGGGGCATCTCTTGCATTGAGATCTGCCCCCTGGTGGTCAGTGTGCATCATAACAACTGGTTGTTCTTATGTTCAGTCAAGTTGCATATTAGCCTTTTATTATATAGGATGCCACTCTGATACATTTAATATTAAAAAGTGCACATGTTAAGTTAAGCAGACCACTCTTTAGAACCCAGCCCATGTTCTTGTTGTATTATGGGGAGCTCTCCATCTGCCATGGGCAGGCATGGATAGGGTCCTCCTCAGGATGACACAGGACTCTGGGCAACCCTGCAGGCCCGAGGGAGTGAGGACAGGGGTGGGGGGCCCCAGGGGATGGAGATGACGCCACAGTCTCCCCTTCTATCATCTGACATAACACAATGTAGTCTCCCACTTTGTTCCGGGAGTCCTCCTGTCCCTCAAGGGATGCTCTGCAGCCTCAATATTCAGTGCATCATCAACATTCAAAAGAGCTAAATTCCCAAACAATGTCCTGTAATGTCCTCTTGGGAGCCCAGCCAATGCCATGGACTATTCTCTCAGTAAACTCAAACCCAGCTCGCAGCTCTCTGTGACCAGGTTGCCTGATCCTGGTCAAGCATTTCACTCTGGGAGGCACCGAGTTGTAGGGATCAGGAACTTCCACTTCAGAGTGAAGTGTCCCACCTGGTGGGACCCTCATTGGGGTTGCAGGTAGCTGAAGGCAAGGAAGCTCCTCTGGATCAGGAAAAGGCACTTTGCATGCACAAGGCAAGTCCGCTTTGCATTCAGCAACCTCTCTAAGGAACAGCTGTCTCTCTAGACAGACACCCTCGTGTGAAGTTGGAGGCTGTTGCTGACCTCCGGGCCCTTTGAGACCAGTAACCTTCTTCAGTTTGCTTGCCTGCCTCAGTGTTACTGTTACCTTTATCCTGGACAGCGGAGACAGGGGAGGCGGGCGTGGCACCCAGCACCATGCCCCTTGGCCCTCCCTTCTTTCCAAAACACTCCATGCTCTCCGGCTGCAACAACTGTGACTACTATTAGGCAGTAATCTCATATAAATAGAGCTTCCAATTTGGGACACCCTTCTTCAAGGACCATGGGGAACTTACCCAGAAAATAGCTAGAGAATGAAAGCATCCGAAGAACCGGCGATGCCTACCTGCTGCTGAACTAGTGGTAACAAGGTCACTGGCTGGATGGCTCTTCCTCCCAGTGTTTTCCCTGTTTGTTCTACCTGTGGCTCCTCCAGCTTCATGACCCTTGGAAGGAAGGGCCAAGTGCAAAGAAGAAAAAGTGAGTTTTCAGTATCCTGGCCTGTTAAGGGATCTGAGGACTCGAGGTAAAGGCAAAATAGTTGGGAGAAATGGGTTTTGAGAAGAGTAGGGCATGTCCCACGTACAGTATAGAGAACATTTCTCAGATTGCGGAGAGGGTGGGAGCAGGAGAAATAGTGACCTCAGAGAATTTGATGGGTACCAGAGAGAGGGCTCTGACAGGAACATGGAGAAAAATCCACCCATTGGAAAGGTTCTGTATTTTCTTTAGGCATTAATATTCCAGATCAGGAATGGCGCCTGGCATGCAGACAGGGCTACAGGCGACCTCCCGCAGGTTCCTTCCCAGCAGTGCACAGCCTGGCAGAGAGCCCATAGGATTAAGGATCTATGAAGATGGGACTAGGATTGTGTCAGCAGTGATTGGGTGGCAAAGGCACAGTGATTTCAGTGCATATAAGTGGACCAGATGCCTCTGCCTTGACCTCACACTTGGAACTATGTAAATGGTCCCCCAAATTAGATGAAATCCTCTGGAAAGAACAGAGAACTCAAACTCTCTGAGATAAGGCTTCCATCACACAAGATGATCAGGAGCTCAAAATGCAATTTACACACACACACACACACACACACACACTATTACTTATTGAAGACATTCATATTCGACTTTATTTGGTTTATGTACTTCATCATTTTACTTAATCCCCACAATAACCTGTAGACAAAGACATTATACCATTCATAAATAGGAAACTGAGGGCCAAAGAGTTTTAAAGAGCTTACTAAGATTTGTACTCAGAGATATCTGCTTGTGGATTCCATGCTTTTAATTACTGTGTGCCTGTATCCCCATAACTAGCCATAACACTCTCTTTCACACCTCACTTCTGGTCACCTGATCTCAAAATGTAGTTATCCGTTCATCTATAAGCATTTTCTCTGATTCATATGAATATTGGAAAGATAAAGGATTGCACAATCACTTATAATTTAATGTGAATTTTTAAAAATTATCAGATATCCATTAGCAAATGTCTACTTTGCATAAATCATTATGTTATAAGCCCAAGAAACACAGGGATGGGAAAAGTGCAGTCTCTTACCCTAAAGGGACTTCCACCCAGCAGTAGGGCCGAGAGGGAGATGTGCACACACACACACACACACTGCACAATCCTGAAGGGGAGGCTGGGTGAGGAATTAGTCACCTTTAAGGGTCCCACGGCAAGGGCTGGTGGCAGGGTGTGGACATTTTAATGTCCTGTCACATCAGTATAATTGATTGTAGAGAATCCTTTTGGATTGTGAGGATAGAAAAGACAAGGGCTAATTTTTTTTAATTAATTGAATTTATTGGATTGACATTGGTTAATAAAATTATATAGGCTTTAGGTGTACAATTCTATAACATATCATCTGTATATTGCATTGTGTGTTTGCCACCCCAAGTCAAGTCTCCTTCCATCTTCATTTATCCTCCCTTTATACTCTTATACTTCCCCCACCCTCTTTCTCTGTGGTAATCACTATAATATTATCTGTATCTTGGGGTTTTCTTGGTTGCTGTTTTAGCTTTTTCTTTTTCTTTTTTTTGTTTGCTTAATCTCTTCATCTTTTTCACCTAGACCCTCAAGCTGCTCCCCTCTAATAGCTGTCAGTCTGTTCTCTGTATCTGTGAGTCTGTTTGTTTTGTTCCTTAAATTCCACAGATAAATGCAATCATATGGTACTTGTTTTTCTCTGACTGACTTATTTCACTTAGCATAATACTCTCCAGGTCCATCCGTGCTGTCACAAGAGGTAAGATTTCCTTTTTTTTTGGTTAAATAGCTGAGTAATATTCCATTGGGTAAAAGTACCACAGCATTTTTATCCACTTATCTACTGATAGACACTTGGGCTATTTCCAAATCTTGGCTATTTTAAGTAACACTGCAGTGAACATAGAGGTGCATATATTACACCTATTTTAAGTTTATTCTCATAGATGATTGATCCTAGAATATGTTGAATAAATAGAAATTCAAACACAGGGTCTGAAGGATGTAACCACATTTTGTGATGCTTCCTTAAAACCATAAGCCCAAATCTCAGTAATAAAGCTCCAAATTTCAGGGTAGGCCAGCAGCAGCGAGAGCAGGACCTCATTATTAGACACCCGTTTAGCCACTCTGAAGAGGAAAGGGCTTTCGAAAGTGCTGATTTAGGGATACAGAGCTTAAACTCAGAGCACTTCATTCTTCAATGTCCTCTCTCTGGTTGCATCATTGTTCTTTGTTGACTTTTTAATAAACTCACTTTACCTGGGAAAGGAAAGCAGTTGTTAACCTGAACAGAACAGGTAACGACGATTAAGCACCGGGACTGCTTCCCAAGACAGACTGGGGGCTGCCTCTCCAGCACATCTTACTAATGTGGATTTCCCCATCACTGGTTCTCTCCAGAAAGTGTTGGGATAGCCAGCATGACCTTAGGCCCCTCTCAGATCTTTGTTTCTTTAATTCTGAATAAAATGATCAGTATCTTTCTTCAGGGGTGAACTTGAGACCTGGCTCTATGGGGTGAGGGAAGGTGGTTCTTCAGTGAGAAATAACCCTTCCTTCCTCTGTGAACTTGCAGTGCTTCATGTTCTATTTTGCTTCTGTGATTGCTCTGATCATAGTCTGATCTGTATTATGTCCAGTTATTGGAGAGTCTGTCAACTGTTTAGTAGATTCAACACTAACAATTCTAATTTCAGCACTTTCGTTTGGAAATTTCTCACACCTATTTCATGCTGTTCCAGTAGGACTAACAAGTACTGTACTAGGCTTCTCTGATGACAGGATTGGGTATGAGATCTAGGCTCGGCCAGTCATAATGCACCATTGTCTTCTCCTCAGTGATTGGCTCACAGATGAAAGAATGATCCTAAAGTGTCTACTCAGAGCCCGTCCCTAGATTTTTTAAAATGGATACAGGGAGACAGATGTTTTTTTTCTTTGCCCTTAGAGTGCAAGCTGAAGGATGCGCCTACAAAGCTAGTTATGGTTATGCCCCCTAATTTATGAAAGGGTTTGAGGGAATAAGGCTGGATTTCAACTGTAAGCCAAGTGAGAGAAAAGTGGAGAGTGAGAATCACAATGATGTTTGAATCCCTGGATGCAGCCTTTCCTGAGGCTACGTTCACTTTATTCTGATAATCAGAATCACTAAAATAATTATTTTAAACTTAAACAAGACTGTATGTTCCATAAGTGAGGGCAGCATTTTTAAATTTTAACTTTGTTTCACTGCCATAATTTTCAATGTCTAGAACAGTGCCTGTCAGATAGTAGGCACTCAATTTGTTTAATGAATATTTGCAAACTGGATGATTCAGGAAAAATAAAGCATAAATGTCTTTTCAACCATTTAATGGGATTCTTGAGAGAAAAAAATCCAGGGAGCAATTATTATAGAGTTGTGAGAATTGAAGCTAGTTTGTGGGGCTGTGGTATTCATTTGTTGTTTTTTTCTTTAAATATTTTATTTTCAAATACAATGCATAGAAAAAAAATGTGTAAAACATAAATAACATATTGGGATGAAGTAGAAAGTGAAACCTGTGAACTCAGGTCAAGAACTAAAACTTTGTCAGCATTGCAGAAGCTCTTCGCATATTCATCCCGGAATATCTCCAACTCACTACCTGCTAGGGGTAGCCACGGTGCTGAATTTTATAGCAATGACTTTCATGCTTTGCTTTATAATTTTAGCACCAATAGATGCCTCCCTTGACATTACTGTTTAGTTTGTATTTTTGGATCTAATATAAAGAATGTATTATACAATCTATTCTTTGGTATTTGTTAGGACTATAGGGCAGTACAATCCTTCATGGCCATTTGTAAGCCCCCTGCCATAGGAGAACAAAGGACCAAGAAAAACTCCCTGGACACCAAGAGTCAGACTATACAAGGAATGGAAACTGCACCTGATCACACACCTGCGTTCCATCTGCATTACAAGCCCACCTCAGCCCCAGACCCACTGATGGCAAAAGCTTCCCGCCAGTGACTGCGTCCTATATAATAAAAGGCTAATATGCGAATTGACTGAACGGAGGAACAACTGGTCACTATGACGCGCAATGACCACCAGGGGGCAGGCGCCCAAGGCAGGAGCTGCCCCCTGGTGGTCAGTGTGCTCCCACAGGGGGAACACTGCTCAGCCAGAAGCCATGCTCTTGGCTGGCAAGTGTAGCAGCACAGCAGTGGCAGGAGCCTCTCCCGCCTCCTCTGCAGGCGGGTGGTAAGGAGCAAGGAGTTCGGGACTGCAAATGCAGGAAATTTTGTGCATCAGGCCTCTAGTAGGAGGATGAAACTCCAGCTCCTGGGGGCTGATATCGACCCAATGCCCCCTTGACTCGGTGCTGTGCAGCCCTTCCCTTTGGATATCCCATCCTTCATCCCCTTCCCTTAGATAAATTCCCTTTTCTTTAATCACCATCTGAGATGGCTAGTTGGTCTGCCAGCACTCACCATCCACCATGTTCACCTTTCACTTCTTAATCTCTCATAATGTCTCTTGGCCTGGCTCCTTTAGGCATAGATCTAACAGTGTTGAGTTTTTTTACTCAATATTATGTTTATGTAACTCATCGAAATTGATTCACATTGCTTTAATTTGATTATTTTCAATGCTGTAGTTTGTAAATATTACATATTCTGCTGTTGAAATAATCTCCCCCCTAGGTTTTGGCTGCAGAATCTATGCTGTTATTACAGTAGTTAGTTAGTTAGCTATGAAGGGAGCAAAATGGCATCAGACATTAAGCCTGATTAAGTCTGAAATACAGCTCCCAGACTCTCCAGGGGATTGCCCCAGTGCAGGCCAGATGGACAGAATCCTGGAGCTCGCAAGAACTGAGCTCCCAGGGGAATGGCCAGTCCATCCTCGCAGACTACCAGGCGAGGGAGAGCCAGTCAAGGAGAAATTCCTTTTCTGAGAGATGTGCAGCAGCAGCAGCCAAAAAGCCCACATAAAGGGGAGGAGGGTAGCCTGGGAAAATCAGGAAAGCGCCCAATAGGGCAGGGAACCTCGCAAGATCAGGAGAGGGATTGGATAGGGGGAGGGCACAGCAAAAGCCAACAAAGAATTAGGAAACAGATTGGTTAGTTTAAAAGAAAGTCTTCTCTCTCCCAAGCCCAAGGAAATATGATCAAAGCTAGCAGAGGCCAGGAGATGGTTTCTTTGTGTGCTCTTGTTTCAGCAGCCATGCAGGCCCAAGCACAGTGCCAGCCATGGCCTGGGCGCCATCATGCCTTGGCAGTGGATGTACAGATGGGGAAATGAGACAAAGTGAAGTTCTGCACCTCTGGGTCTTGGCCCTCCTGGACAGACAGGTGCAGGTGTTGTCTGAGGCCCAGAGGAGGGAGTTCTGCAGGAAGAGGGAACTGAACTTCCTGATCCTGGATGAGAAATGGGTGCCTGGGGGCAGGTCTTTGTTTTTTCCCCAATAAATCTTGCCACTGTTGCTCACATCCTCTTATATGTGAGTCCCCGAAATGCTTTTCTGGTGACTCCATGGAAGAATTGCTCCAGTGTTGCTTTCCGGACAACACTGTTATTGAAGTTATTGTACGTGTATTTGGTGCCTATCCGTCTGCTTTCTATAGTGCATTTACCCAGGAGTGAAATTGCTGAGTCATAGTGTGTGATTGTTTTTAACTTTAGCAGATAATGATTTACATCATCACCAATACTGGGCTTCCTCAGATTTTTATTGTAGCCAATTTGATGGGTATATAGTGGGAGTTTAATATATAGTCTCTGTTTGCAATTTCCTTGTTTCTAAGGAAGTTGGTCTGATTTAATTTGTTTATTGGTCATTTGGATTTTCTCTTTTGTAAAATATCTAATTAAGTCTTCAGCCTACTGTTTTTATTAATTTGTTTATTTTTTTCCTTGTCAATATGTAGTTCATTATGTATCCTGGTGATATGGTTGCAAATATCTTCTCATCTCCTGTGGCTTGTTTTTGTCACTTTATTTATATGTTTTAATAACTATAGTTCTTAATTGTATTCTTGCCAAGTATATAAATATTTCTCCCTTATGAATATTTGTTGTGCCTTTTATGACCTGTTCTCCAATGTGACACACCAGCATTTTTGCAGTCCTTAAGTACAACCCACAATTAAGGGAAGAGGCATTAGGATCCACTTTTTTTACAGGAGAAATCTCAAAGAATGTTTGGACATTTTTTATAAACATCACACATGATAAAATTAAGTGAAAGTCTTTAGAAAAAAGGCACTAGGACATATTTAAGGCAAGGAAGGCTGAGGTTGAAAGAAAGAAATCATAGATGTTGAAGACAGATCAGAACACATGTTTTATCTTTCACGGGTGTTACCTTTTCCTTTGTGCCCCAGGTCTTTGAGGACAGAGGCGGTGTCTAGCAGAAAGGGACATATAATGGGTGTTTAGTGAGGACTTACTTGTTAGCTGATTTGTCAAAATAAATGATTGTTTCATTTCTGACCAAATTTCTATGGTAATTCTTCCAGTTGAACTGATTAGTTCAAAAATTATTTGACCTGCCCTAAATACTGAGTTTAGGGTCAGATCTTAACCAATGCGTGAAGTGGAAGAAATTAATTTCAGGTCAAATATGACTGCAGTCCACATAATTAGAAGTCTCTATTGGTTTTGCCTCAAGACATCTAACATCCTCCAAACTATCTGTCCTATTTTTTCCCCTTGAAAATTATCCATTTCATTTTCCTATTCTCATTCAATCTGCCATATCTGGGGACATCTGTCAAATTTATCCTTAATGAAGACGTATTCTTAATAGCTTAATAGGAAATTATTATGTCTAGATACCTTTTATATTTTAATAGCATATTTTAGAGACACAAAAATTTTAATCTAAAATAATGACTTCCCTGTGAGTACAATAACAGAGTGTCCATTTGTTCAGGCACTTGCTTAGTGCCCAGCATTAGAACAAATGCCATCAAAAGAGGTGAGCTATGCAATTTACAGGCAAGGGGCCTGCCATGTAGCTACATTCCGCTCTGCCTGCTATATTCATTTGCCCTTGAATTTATCCAGACCGAAGCCGGCCAAGTATTTGTGTTCTCATGAAGTTGCTGACTTTCCCTCTCTTCCTAATTAGCCACCTTGCTAATCAATTTAATCCATCTCTGACAGCAAGCCATATTTTCCTACCTTGTTGATGAGCATGTCATGTGGAACAGTCAGAAGCCTCCCTGAAGTCAAAATAGTTTATGTCTGTCCCTTCCTCTCAGCGTACAAGGCCTGCCACTCTGTCAGAGGAGGCAATTGGATTGGTCTAACATGATTTGTCGGTCACAAAGTCATGCTGGTTATTACCCATCATTTTGAGCCCTTCCTTGTGCTTGCAAATTGATTAGGCATCTTGATCTTGTGGCTAATGTACTTTTTGTCATTGTTTAGAGCTGAGGACATTCATCGCAGTCTTGGGCTTTTGTGAGCTTGCACTTCCCATCTATTCCCCTTTCCTTAAAGATAAAAAGCTCATTTGCTTTTACAGATCAAAAATTCCCACAAAGAAAAGTTAGTGCTTTAAAGGACACCTAGGATATTTTATTAATAACCTACATTGGTATCACCAGAATTAAAATAAATCAGGCTTTCTATCCTTATCAGACAGAGAGACAACAGATATTTACTGAGTCCCTGCTGTGTGGAAGGCACTATGCTACCAGGTTGTGTGAGAGGCACAATGATATTTAAGAGGGGCTCAAATCTTGTGTTGTCTATAGGAAACATGAACATAAAGGTGATTGACAATGTATTTTGTGCAGAGTTAAAGAAAGACTAAAACCTTTTATTAGGTTGTATATTACTAGTTATCACATTTTCCTTGTGCCTCATTGCCCAGCAAAATTATTTTAAATAATAACCCAGGAATATTATTTGCGCATGTCATTTCTTTTTTGTTTATTTTTTACTAGAGGCCTGTTGCAGGAAGATTCCTACAAGAATAGGGCTTCCTCGGGCCTATTACTGCAAGAATAGGGCTTCCTGAGACCGGGAGCAAAGCAGAGAAGGGAGCGAAGCCCACTGAGGCAGGCTTTGCTCCCTTCTCCGCTGCCTCGCTCCTTCCCTTCGCCGCTTCGCCCTCGGCTCCCTCACTTCCCAGCCGCCTCGGCTCCCTCCCATGTCCACTGCCTCCCTCCTTCCCTTCGCTGCTTCGCCCTAGGCTTCCTCTCTTCCCCGCTGCCTTGGCTCCCTCACTTCCCTGCCACCTCGGCTCCCTCCCATGTCCACTGCTTCGCTCCCTGCCTTCTCCGCCACTTCGCTCCCTCCCGTGTCCGCGCCTCAGCTCCGCTCCCGTTTCTTCTACTTCTGATCTATTCCCTTCTCTGCCACTTGGCTCCCTTCTGCAGTGCTTGGCTTCCTTCTACACCATCTTCAGTCTTCCCTGGGCGCCCATGTATGCAAATTAACCGCCATCTTTGTTGGGTTAATTTGCATACTCTTCTGATTGACTGGTGGGTGAAGCAAAGGTACAGGCAATTAGCATCTTTGTCTTTTATTAGTGTAAATTGAATTCATTGGGGTGACATTAGTTAATAAAATACAGGTTTCAGGTATATAATTCTATAATGCATCATCTATATATTGTATTGTGTTCATTTTGAAAGAACTGCTACCTGAATTTTCACTCATCATTTCCCTACATCCTCAAAATATTTAGTGATAGTGAGGATGATTTCTTCATATTTTCATTGTCATTACATATGTTTCCCTTTGTTTTCTTTATCTGTCTATTTTTTTTCTACTTTTTTCTCTTTATCAAATTTATTCCTGTGCCTAATTATGTATGAGCATGTAGGTATGTTCTTCCAACATGAGGGAATTTTTTCTAAAATAATTCATTGTGGATTCTCTTTGGAACTCTCACTGTACTGTTCCAATAAAAGCTTGGTAATACCATATTATCAACAACAACAAAAAATCTATATTTATTTTTATAAAAATCTAATACTTTATGAAAAAAATCAATGTAAAATGATTGCTAAAATATATCCAGTTACCAAATATTTTCTAATCCATTTATTTTAAAACTAGAGTCCCAGTGCATGAAATTCATGCATGGGGGGGGGGGGGGGCGGGCCTCAGCCCAGCCTGCTCCTTCTCCAATCCAGGACCCCTCAAACATCCCTCTCACAATTCGGGACCACTGGCTCCTAACTGCTCACCTGCCTGCCTGCCTGATCACCCCTAACTGCCCCCCCTGATGGCCTGGTTACCCCCAACCCCCCCCCCCCACTGGCCTGGTCACCCCTCACTGCCCCCCCTGCTGCCTGGTCGCCCCATGCAGCCTGCTGTTCAGTTGTTTGGTCATCCTTCACTGCCCCCTGGTCGCCTCACGCAGCCCTCTGTTCAATCGTTTGGTCATCCCTCACTAAACCCCCTGCCGGCCTGGTCGCCCCACACAGCCTGTTCGGTTGTCCGTTCAGTTGTTTCGGTTGTGACTGTAGCTTATATATATATATATATATATATATATATATATATATAATTTAGAGAAAAAGAAATAAGGTGAAAATGTCTCAGGACAGACTGGAAAATCTGTCATTACATCCAACTTATCAAGCAATTTTAAACTAAATTTAATAAGTAAACTTTAAGAAAATATATATCACTTTTTGAGAGGGCTTTTGCCATTCAAAGTTTCCAGATCTTGAGATTTGGGGAAAGGATATCTGATGATAAGTCATTACTGTTAATTTTATTAGGTATGAAAATAGTATTCTAGCCTTAGCTGGTTTGGCTCACTGGATAGAGCGTTGGCCTGGGGACTGAAGAGTCCCAGGTTCGATTCCAGTCAAGGGCATGTACCTTGGTTGCAGGCACATCCCCAGTAGGGGGTGTGCAGGAAGCAGCTGATTAATGCTTCTCTCTCATCGATGTTTCTAACTCTCTATCCCTCTCCCTTCCTCTCTGTAAAAAATCAATAAAATATATTTTTTTAAAAAAGAAAATAGTATTCTAGTTAAGTAGGAAATTATTAGTTTTTGGAGGAGGATGTCAATCTACTTAGGGGTAAAGTATAGTGATATATACGTTACTTTGAAAAGTTTTGGCAATATATGATATATATATATATATATATATATATATATATATATATCCACACACAATCATACATATATACATATACATATAATACTATATATGAAGTCTCAAATCTTAGACCTAGAAGCAGCTCTTTGAAAGCTTCCCCCACTTTTTCTTGTCACTGCATTGTTTTATGGCTTCATTACACCACAATCCCCTTTAGTTTTTCACTTATTAATTGGCTTGCCTCCTGCCACTGACTCTAATTTTTTGTCCAGTACATTAAAGTGGAATCTCCATTGCAGATTAAATTGTCCAATCAATGATGTGAGCCTCACTTTGTCCTTTAGTCTAACCCTCTCCTTGTAGCCAGGGGAACAGAAAAAGCAAAGGTGGAAACAGGAGGACTCCTGGATTTGCATCAGAACCTGCAATCCATCCATGCTCTTCTGCTTTCTGCTTCTCTCTTCCCTTAACATACACATGGGTATGACAATGAATATTTAGTGAAAAAAAAAAACTAGTGAAAAACGGATGTTTAAAGCAGACAAGTGGCCCTCAAGACAAGTTTATTGAATCCGTAATGTAGGTATTTAAAAATCTGCCTGTTCTCATTGCTAGAGACATCTCATAAAAGGCTTTCTTGAAAAGGCTCATGTTTGCTGAAAATATAAAATGATAGACATATTTCAACTTGGTTCTTTTCTTGGCATAAACAACATTTCCTGGTAGGTAAAGGGTAAAGTAGATCTTGTAACTTTACAATTTTATTTCAATAAAGCAAAATCAATTAGTATGATGTGTATTGTTGAACTTCATGCAAACACTAGCATAGAGTAATTGCATGAAAGTGCCTGTGAAGAAAGAATGTAGATCAATAATGGATTTTCTCTCATTTACATTTTTTATTTTCTGTCACTCAGGATACAGACTAGAGAGAGTGAAGAGCTCTTAACACTCCCTGCTTATTTGAAGTGTGCGATGGATAGATAAAAGCAACCTCTTCCAAACAAAGTTCTCTTGCTGTCTCATGATTTTAAATCTATGAATGTGAAGAACATAGAGGCTCAGTTTTTGAAGTACATTAAAAACAACAACTGAAAAAAAAGATCACACTCAAATTAATTAAAGGGAAATAGAGGCTAGACTAGAGTATACTTTTCTGCATTAAGCAGTTTACTAGTATAAAATATACTAATTCTGATCCTCATTTGTTAATTCATTCTCTGATATGTTTAAAATTTTGTAGGAGCTTAGAGGTGTAAAAACTTCAGAGGTCTTTTCATTTGACTGTCAATTTTTAGGACTAGGTGCTGAACATCTTGTCTCCCAGTGCTGGAGTGACAGTGGGGATTGTAACCCACCCCGCCATTCTTTTCACATTGTTTCTGTAAGTGCTGACTATGAATAATATGTAGCTTTTAGATAAATAGCATGTTTGTATAAGAATCCTAAGAACTAACTACAAAAGATGTAGACTCCGACCTTTGGTCATCCCAGTTCTGGGAGATTTGCTGACCTTCAACTGTAGAACCAGGATGACGTAGAGCCAGGATGATGAGGACCAGAACGATGCACACCAGATCATCACTTGACCGATTTTGAGATCTTTATCAGAATGGGCTGTGTGGGACTGCATATAAAGAACTTTGCAAACCCCTTCCCTTGATTTATTTATTCTGCTTTCCCTCTCCCTCCTTATAAAAATCTGCCTGCACGGGGATGTATAAATGGACTTTGTGGACAAGAGCCCCCATCTTCTCAGGTGTTTGGCACTTGAATAAACCACTTTCCCTCTTCACCAGCATCTGTCTCATGAGTTTGACTTTACTGATGACAGGCAACTGGATTTGGGTTTCAGTTAGGGTAGAATGTGCACAGTGTATGAAAGGTAGACTTTTCTATTATTGGACAAGTTAAATTCTAAAAGAAAATATTTTATATTTTGGTAAATTTTTGCTGATGGATTCTGACTGACATTCAGGGACACAAGTACTAAATTGATAGGGAGGTATTATATTACAGGAAAGCAGTTTTCAAGTGTGGTCCCTTGATCACCAGCCTCAGCCTCACCTGAGAACTTGTTATAAATGCAATTATCAGGCCTCACTAGAGAAATATTAAACAAAAAACTTAGTGGGACGATGGCACAATCATTCTTGTGTTAAAAAGTCCTTCAAGTGACTCTAAGACATGCTACTGTTCAAGAATCCCCACTTTATTCCTCTTATGAAATAACGAGTGCCATTCTAGGATGATTTTAGAATTGTTGTTATCTTCCTCTGAACAAGGTGTGAGTTAAGAAATAAATTCACAAGTATATCCTATTTTTTTTTAAAACATTCTAAGTCAAGTACACCAAATTCAATTCTATAAGCAGCAAGGTTCTATCCTGACTGATCAGACCAGGGGACATGATAAAGAAAGAGGATAACCTTATCACTTTGTATTTATAACTTAAGCAACTTGACCTTTTCTGATATTTATCAGTAAGATGGATCAAAAATAACTATAGGAAAAAACTCAAAGCAACAACAACCAGAGCAAAACATGGTGGTAAAAATCTCATTTTCTCTGTTTCTGTTGTAAATTAGGATTCATTATTTCTTTTTATTGCTTTAAATGTCAGAAAAAGCCAAATATCAGTCTCCCCAAGTCCATTTAGGATCATAAGTAACTGCTGTAAGAATTCTGAGATTGGATCCAATCTTCCCTTGTTGCTCTGCAGATGAAGAAACTGAATCTTAAAGTGGATCAATTAGTCATCCACATGGAACCTACAGCCAGATGTGTCCATGTACAGCAGGTTCTGGACCCAGAAACAGTCTGTGGACTCCTAATTCTCTGTGCTTTCTCATCCAGCTCAGGCTGCTTTTCTCTTCTTGTTCTAGACTGATTCATCTTACCATGGAAGCTATGAAAATGGAGCAGGATGGTGAAGCATTTTCACATTTGCAGCAGTTCATGGTTGGGAATGTGCCCTGGGACATTATGGTGCAAAAGTAAAATTCCAAAAACTAAATGCATGAACAATGCAAAGGACAAAGAAATGCATGGTTCACCAGTCTATCTTTTCATTTACTCATACACTCATTTATTTTCCCTCATTCATTTTCTGCATTCAATAATTTCTTTCATGAACATCTTCGGACCTATTACATGCTCAACAGTGAACTGTGGGAATACACATGGTGTATGCAGTTGAACACCACTTTCGTGAAGGTACACAATTTTTAAACTTGACAGTCCTTGTACACTGTCTTGCAAATGTCAAATTAATATTTATTTGATGAAGCAGTGCAGAAAAAAAATCAGAAAGAGAGTATGCTTAATAAGTGCCCCTTCCTATCCCTCCCTCAAGAGTGAAAAAGGCAGGAAGAGCTACCATAATCCAGAGCAGAGAGCATCTGCAGAAGCTT
Organism: Myotis yumanensis; assembly: GCF_028538775.1. Taxonomy (NCBI): domain Eukaryota; kingdom Metazoa; phylum Chordata; class Mammalia; order Chiroptera; family Vespertilionidae; genus Myotis; species Myotis yumanensis. The sequence goes on from NW_027223759.1 coordinate 80,018,153, forward strand.
CATGACTAGAAAGCAATGTGGATGCGGTGGACTTGAACTGAATGTGGGAATAAAGGAAGGCACTTCTGGGCTGTAGAGCATGAATAAGGCTTTTGGTTCAGAGGGCCAGTGGGGCATTAGAGGGGCATTAAAGATGAAGGCATTCTTCTAACACTGTAACTTGGGCTCCTTGACAAGGAGCACCTAAAAAAATCTGGATTACTTGCATTTACAGATAATTTATTTTTTGTCATGAGCATTTAAGTTCATAGGTGATATGTGCATTTGTGTGGGAAAGGACTTATTCTATTTTGATATTTTTGTGATATTTAGAAAAGCTCCTCTTTACAAGAATACTGGGCTTTCTGATTTTCATTGCCATGCACTACCCCCTGTGTTTACCTGTAAAACAGCCACCAACAATCATTTACTGAGCAACCAGAATGCAGAGGATGGGCTGTGCTTAAGACATGAAACAGGGAGAATTTAAAACTGTTGACTAAATTAGTTCCCAGGCTTCACCCTTCTTGACAGTCCTCATCTCCGTTTCCAAAGGATCTGCTCTAATTAGATACATGTTGTTAGATTAGAGACAGCAAATTAAAATGTTCATGGGACCAAGCAGGTAAAGCAAGAGACTGCCGCAGACGTAGGTGCATATGCTTTCACGGAGCAGCTGGGGAGGTTTGCCTGCACAGAGAAGGCAGATTCCTCAGAGGCCCAGCTACTTACCACCAGCATGGAATCTTAGTCCCGTTGCCGTATATTCTGAATTTTTCAAGAGAAGCTAGGGACAGAGATTCCATGTGAAATCACCCAATTTAAAAATACTGCCGCCTCCAATTTATAAGACATTGTACCAACCACATGAGGCATGACAACAGCCCTCATTAGGCCCTGGACTTCAGTTTGTAAACTTGGAAGCCAGATAAATCTCAAGCACTTCCCGGAGGCCAGTCTTTGGAGGACTACCTGGCCATTTGGTCTGGAATCCCATGATTTTCCCCATGTACGATAGCCCGCTTCTGACTCCCTGGGAACTCTCGTGTCTGCCTGATGCTGAACAAAATCTGATTTGCAAAATTTATGTCCAGTGAGCCTCCTGTTAGGGAATTTGATTTGGCATATGTCTCCTTCCAAACTTCAAACTGTGTTTCCAGCCAGACAATGTAATAATCATGCACACGATGTCCCCAAATGCTGCTAAAAATTGTGAGGACCCACAGAGGACTGAATAAAAATGCTAAGCCTAATGGTATGGATTGAAAATATTCGCCATCTCCAATCTAAATAATAAAATGAAGCAATTACGCATTTGGCAGTGTCTGCACAGGCCTGTGTTCCAGCATCAGCTGGATGCAGCCTCCTGCGGCGAGGCCTTCTGCAGCTCCTGGGGCCTGTGTGGAAATCGCAGAGGGTGCGCTGGTTCTGCGTGCTTATTTCTTTGTGGCTTCAGGTTAAACTGATTATAAAGACAATGGCTTCTATATTACAAAATGATCATTTGTTCCAATTTCTCTAGAGTGTGTTTCTCAAATATTTTGGACCATGACCAAGTCAGAAATATATTCTTCCTTGCTGCCCAGTACACACAGACACACACACACACACACACACACACACACACTCAGAAACAAAACTTCAGGAAACAGTTTTTATTCTTACTACATAAAATGCACTGTGGTATTTTATTTTGGATGATACCTGGCCAGGGCTAGAATTTTAAAAGAATAAGTAATAAGTAATTTCAGGGGTATTAGGCTAAGTGCAGGGTATTTGGAAGCAGAATGTTATAGCCTGGGATAAGAAAGTCTATCTGGTTCTTGAAAATCTAAATCACACTGTGATTCATTTCTCCTTTTGTGAGAACTGCTGTAACTAGATCTGTATTGGATTATCTGATGGTGTTGTTGATGATGATGATAAACACTGGAGCATTTACAGTGCCAGGTACTGGACTAAACCATGTACTTACATTAGGTCTTCGAATAGTTTGTATCTTGGTTCTTCCTTCCCCATCTGCCTGGACAGTTCTCTCACATGCAGATAGCTCTCCTTCACTTGATCCTGCATGTTCCCAAGACTTGCTTCTCTGTCACTGCCTTGGCTAATTGCTCAGTGAGGGCTGGTTGATGGGATTGCGCTTGTTCTCTTTATTTCCATGCACCATCTACCACCGGCAGGCTTTGTATAAGGCCCTGCGGGGAAGCAGAAAGCCAAGGGTATGGGTTAACTATGTCCGCTATGTCAGAATAAGAACTATGGACTACCTATAAACATCAAAACATAACCCAAACATAATTTCTCATTTATTTTGAGTTACACTTTATCAAACACTTTCATGATGGCTTCGGCTCCTGCTTCTCTTCTTACCTTCCTACTTCTACCCACTCCCTCTCAGTTTTTTGTTGGTTTGTTCCTCTCCCCTTGCCACCTATTCCTTCTTATCTCTCTGGCCACAAAATCTTAGAAATATCCAGAGCTTATTCATGGACCTCTATTGTTTTACTCCCTAGGGGACCTTAAAGTCTCATTACTTTAAATACAATTTTTATGCCGATGATTCCCTAATTTGTATCTGTAGCCCAGAATTTTCCTCTGAATTCAATATCTCTATAGACTTCTGCCGACTGAACACTAAGAAGTCCAAAGGGCATTGTGAAAAAAAAAAAAAGGTCTGGCCATAGAGTTAATACAGCAAGCATGAGACCTTGCAAGGTTGACTGATGGCTGGCATCTGGGAACTTGACCCTCAGAGTATCCCAGGCAACAGTTAACTGAGCAAGAGTGGCTCATTGGGTTTAAATTATGCAAAGAATGTGGCTTATGCTGAACGTGTGCTTTCCTTCTGGAAGTCTGGGGCTTCCCCGTATGCAGGCAGAGGATGCTTATGTGACCAGCTTCCAATCAAAATGTGGGGCTCTGGGCGGTTAATGAGCTTTTTTCGTAGATAGCACTTTGCCTGTGTTGCCATACTTGTTGCCGGAGGAATTAAACCTGTCCTGTGTGTTTCCACTCTTGGAAATTTGTGCCTTGTTTCCTCCAAGCTCCCTTTTGTGTGTCTTCTCATTTTGCTGAATTTGCTTTGTATAGCCCTTTGCTGTAACAAAGCCTAGCCATGAGTACAACTATGTTCTGTATCCTGTGGGTTCTTCACATGGATCTTTGCAGCTAGGATGGTTTGGGGGACTCCTTCCATAGCCATCTTAAAGTTAGATGTCCAAAACTGAGCTCTTGCCATTCTTATTAACCAATCAAATCAAATAAACAAGGAAATAAAAATTATTCCTCCTGTAGCTCTCTTCTCATAGTCTTCCTTATCTTTTGTTAATGGCAATTTCATTCGTCCAAGGTACTCAGACCCAAAATCTTAGCACCATCGGTTGACATCTCTTTCTGAGACAGGCACCTCTCACAGCTCATAGACATCAGGGAGGTTTTAACAGACAGGCCCCCACCCCCACCCCACCCCCAGTCAGAGGGAGAGGGTTGTCCCACCTTGGTACCTGTCATGCTCCTATAAAGGAATTTAAATGAGAGACTCCAGATAAGAATTGTGTTGAAGTGAATTTATTTTTTAAAAATTAAAGAAAGGGAACTTATTAAAAAATTAAAACATACGCATTTATTAAAGAAGCAAGACATGCAAATCTGTACACCTGAATTATACAGTGCAGATGGAGCTCTCAGCTAACGTGAGGAGCCTGGGGTGGAGGGGTCTCTGCCTTACATACCCTCCTGTCTATAAGTTGTTTTTTTTTTTAAATTCCTCTGCTAAATAGCCTGGTACAGATTAACTATGTGAACACCCCCCCCCTTTTTTTGTTATAGATTTCCCAGAATTTATGAGAAGACTTTGGCAATTAAATCCCAAGATTGCTGGCTTTTCTATTTAAACAGTGAGATGAGACAAGGCTGTACTCTTCTTCCCCCTCCTCCCTGCTGTTTTAACAGCTTCAGGATGATTTGCAATGAGTAATCTCTGGTTAGTGAGAAGTTGAATTAGGATTCCTCTTCCTCCCCCCCGCCCTCCTTGCCCCCTCCTCTCCTGTATTCTCTAGTGAGAAGAGGTTTTTAACCCTTTGTTCTCAAGTTAAGTTCCTGCTACAAGCGGCCTGCAAAGCTTTCTGGCTTTGTTTAATTTTTCTGCCTCAGTTTCCTTATTCCACTTGTCCCAGAATTTTCCTAGCTCTTCATTGTACTATAACATTTCTATCACAGCCCATACTTGATCTGTCAGCATATCTTGCAGGCTCTAGTTTCTAAATATAACTAGAATTCAACCAGTTTTCAACTGGTACCATTTTAGTCTATGCCAAGACTTAACTATTTCTCCTAACTTACCACAAGAGTGTTTTTAAAGCAATCAGAAGGTCCTGTTAAAAATATTCATCAGATTATGCAAATCTTCTGCGCATAAGCCTCCAATAATTTTCCATTGCATCTCTGAGTAAAAGCCAAAGTGCTCACTATGGTCCATCTGATCTGGGCCACTTTATCTCTTCTCATCCATACTCTAATGCCATCTCCATTGTCAGAACTCTCCAGCCATTGGCCAGGCACCCACATATGGCAATTGAAGTCCTGGAGAGATATCTCAGCTGTGTGTGTGTGTCTGTGTCGGGGGTGGGGGGGGGGGGTGCCACTGAAAACTCTGAGATCTAATCCCCAAGCTGGGCTTCCCAGCAGAGAGCACTAAATTGAGGAGGGTACCCACATAACATCTAGCTGTGAAAAGCAGTGGGGTGCCATCTGCCAGGAAGTGGCAGCTGACAGTTTAGGCACTCTCTTAAAGGACCAATGCACAAAAATTCCCTGTGGAGTCACCCACCTTGTGCTCTGGAAGAGGGAGGGTGAAGTGGACTGGAGCTGTGAGAGCAGAACCCAGGACTCAGGGGGATAGAGCTCAGAAGGCAGACACCCCAAGTCTCCTGGGCTGAGTCATTCCTTCATGCAGTGGAGGACATCTTTCCCACATAGACATCTGCCTTGCCTGGGAGGAAGACAGTTGACACACCCTATTGGAAAACACTTTGCCCTGAGGCACTTAAGAGATTAAAAGTAACAATAAGCCTCCAGGCAGAAGCAACTGCCCCACCCTGTTGAAAAAAACTCTTGCCACACCTGAGGACAATTGCCTGGGGATAATTCAAGTCGGAATCCTATTAGTCTGTAGACAGAATCGGTCTCTGGAGGCTTTGAGTCTTTGCCTGATCCAATTAGTCAGAGACAGCCTTTAACACTGTCCTGCGCTAAAGATTGAGAGGTATAGAAGATATACCTAAAACATAGTCACAAACCCAAACAGACAACCAAAATGAGGAAACAAAGAAACAACCCCCAAATGAAAGAACTAGTGAATTCTTCAGAAGAAGAGATAAATGAAGCAGAGATAAGAACTTTATCTGAAACAGAGTTCAGAGTAATGATGTTAAAAATGCTCAACAGTATAAAAAAAATATAGTAACTATGAAAAAAGAACAGTCTGAGATAAAGAATGACATAACACAAATAAAGAACACATTGGAAGGAACACACAGCAGATTAGGGGAAGCTGAGTATTGAATCAGTAAATTAGAAGAAATTAGAAGACAGAGTTGAAAATATTACTCAATTAGAGAACAAAAACAACAAAAAAAACAATTGCAAAATAGGAGGACAGCTTAAGGGAGCTATGGGACAATGTGATACGTAACAATATTAGAATAGTAGGTGGGCCAGAAGAGGCAGAAAGGGAGAAAGGAATAGAGCAGGTATTTGAAGAAATAATGGTAGGAAACTTCCCTAACTTGGTAAAGGAAAAAAGTCACACAAGTTCAGGAGGCACAGAGAATCCCAAAAAAAGAAGAACCCAAATAGACCCATGCCCAGACACACAAAGAGAGAATCTTAAAGGCAGCAAGAGAAAAGAAAACTGTTACCTATGAAGGAGTTCCCATAAGGCTGACACCCGATTTCTCATCAGAAACTCTACAGGCCAGAAGTGACTGGCATGAAGTACTCAAAGTAAAGGAAAGCAAGGATCTGAGACCAGGATTACTATATCCAGCAAGGCTATCATTCAAAATAGACAGTCAGATAAAGAGCTTTCCAGACAAAAAAAAAAAAAAAGGCTAAAGGAGTTCATCACCACCAAGCCAGCATTACAAGAAAATGCTAAAGGGATTGCTGTAAAAGATTGTTGAGAAGAAGAAACAGAGAGAGAAACCTAACCATACAGAATTAAAATGGCTATATATAAGAACCTCTCAATAATAACCCCAAATGTAAATGGATTAAATGCTTCAATCAAAAGGTGTAGGGTAGCTGAACAGATACAAAAACATGACCCAACTATATGCTGTCTACAAGAGACCTGCCTCAAAACAAAAGACACATACTGGATGAAAGTGAAGGGATGGAAAATAATTTTCCATGCAAATGGAAAAGAAAACAAAGCTGGAGTAACAATACTCATATCCGACAAAATAGAGTTTAAAAGCATCATGCTAAGTGAAATAACCCAGTCGGAGAAAGATAAATATCAATGAGCTCACTCATTTGTGGAATATAATGAACAACATAAACTAATGAAAAAAATAGAGCCAGAGGGGGAAAAATATACTAGAAAACAATAGAAGTAATCCTGTTATTTGCAGATTTTTAATATTTCCTACAACTTTTGTGATATCATACTATGTTAGTACAGTTTTGGTAATATTATTATACTTAACATTCTTTTATTCTTGAAATATTAATGTTTATTGCATGTAATATTACTATATTTAAAATTGTATTTTTAATAAAAAAGAAAACTGGAAAAAAGAACTCTCCAGCCAGGCTTTCTACAAACCTAGCAGATGCTGCCCTAGGGTCTTTAAGGTTCTTTAAATTATTTTTCCCTCTTCCTGATATGTTCTTCCCCTGATTTTCATGTGACCAACTCCACTATTCAAATGTCAGGGTCTCAGTGAGGACAACCCTGCCTATTCTATCTAAAATTGTGCCCCCACACAAAGTTCATATCTTGCTTTCCTGATTTTTATAGCTTTATTTTTTAATATAATGTCAATAAAGGGGGATAAATAAGTGGTGTTGAAGACCTAATTTCCAACATGACTGTATTTGGAGATCAAACCTTTAAAGAGGTCAATAAGGTTAAATGAGGCCAGTGAGAATGGAAGCCTAATCCAATCTAACACGATGGTATTCTTATGAGGATAAAGGAAAAGACAGAGGAGTACAAGCAAAGAGAAAAATGCCACCTGAGCAAACAGAGAGAAGATGGCCATCTGAAAGCTAGGAAGAGAGGCCTCAGGTGAAACCAAACAGGCTGAAACCTTGAACTCAGACTTCAGAATTGTGAGAAATTTCTGTAATATTTTTTATGACAGTCTTAGTGCGAGCGTGCACACGCGCACACACACACATACACACACATGCACACACACACCCCTAGAATTCTCAACACCTATACGGTGCCTGGACCATATGAAGGATCAATTTATATTTGTTGAATGAATAAATAAGTGGTGATAAATCAATCCTGGTTTACACTGCTATTTTTTTCTATCTCTGTGCTGTTATGGTAAATTGATTGCAAAATGGTTCAAATTCATTACTCCTCCCTATTTAAGCCCTTTGCAATGTGATTTTAAAGCTCTTTCATCAAGAAGTGGGATCTATTTTTTCATCCATTGAATCTGGGTTGGCTTTTTGACTTGCATTGGCCAATAAAATATTGTGAAGGCATTAGTCTGCTGCCTGATCTAGGTCTCCAGAGGCCTAGGTTTCCAGAGGCCATGCCTGCTCCCATTCCTTCTTAGAACAAGTTGTCTATTTTTTAACAAGAAATTGTCTTTGTAATGAAAGCAGGCTCACACCAGCTCACTGGAGGACAAATGACTATGTGGAAGAGATAAATTATCCTGGCTGAGAACATTCTAGACCAGCCAGTTCCCGGCCAATCTGCTAGCTGAACACAGACATACAATTGACACTAGGTTAGATTGGCCAAACTCAGCAGAACTTCTCAACTGACTCACTGATGAGTGAACAACAAAAGATGTTTATTATTATGTACCAGCAGGTTTTCAAGTTTTAGTTCCTGCAGCATTAGAATGGCATAGACAATTATGTACCTGATGGTTTCCTTGAGAAGTACTTTTGTGTGTCCGAGGTGTCTTTGGTTTTTGAGAGACAGCCTAGCTTTGAAGAAAGTTCATGGGCCCTGGAATCAGGTCAAACTGGGTCCAGATCCCAGCTCCATCACTCACAGTGTGACCTAGTGCAAAGTACTTAACCTACTGAACTTCTCTTTATAATCTGTAAACTAAAGGTAGGAATACCTGCTCACAGAGCTTCTGAGAGGATTAAAGGAAAAACTGACATGTCAACTACTGATGTTGATTTAAAATATATCAGCAACTTCTCCTAATAACCACTTATGACTGAATTATCCATAAATTAATCAAAATACTTGTAGAAATTATTTACACTTTTTACTTTATTAGACCCATCAGCCTGGTATAATTGCTATTGACTACTCAAAGCTATTGACGACTTGTGGTCATCCTAACTGACATCTTTCATCTTTAATGGAGGCCTTACAGCTGATAGGCCAAGGTTTTATGACCTGGTTCATTTTTACTCCACTTGCACCCTTCTTTATCTTATTCAATTAAACCAAATATCTTCTTAGTTTTCTATTTCTGAACTAAAGAGGCCTAATTTCTACACATCAACAGAGAAAATTGGACACTTCTGAGTCAGTGCCTCATACCTGGAATTAGCTGAGATAGTCCCAGCAGCAGTTGCTTACCTCCTAGAAGTCCCCATGAAATATGGGCTTCTCAGTGCAAGGACAGAGGTCCTTGAAATGTCCATTCAAAGTTCCACAAATCTGTTAACACTTTGAATATTTATTCTCTTATTTTATGCAGTCTCTTCAGTAACAGCTAGAGAAGCAAGTTAGATTTGATGTAAAGTCTTGAGTACTATATTTAACTTAGAGAAATAAGTGCAAAAGAGAAACAAGGTGAGTTTTTAAAATTTAGTATTTTTTAACAAGAAGTGAGCTTAAGCACCACTTTCAGATGAAAGTGTTCTATAACTGACATCATTTTTAAGTGCTCTCTATTGATTAAACACTTAGCCGGATTTGTAAGTCTGATCAGAAAATATGAGTTGTAAATCAAGATGTAATTTTTCCTTTGATCCCATTTTAGCTTTCTCTTTCTCCTTTGGGTCAGAGGATAAATAAAAAATGATGGTAACTTCTGATAAAATTTTGAAAACTAAAATCCATTGGGTTTGTAATGATATCTCTCGTGGAAAAGCTTAACATACAATTTTGTTAAAATGCATGAACAGAGATTTATTGATCCTTGTTTTCTTAAGAATAAAATTGATTTTCCATATTGATCATCTCTTCAAAAAACTGTCACTCTTTTAATTAAGACATTAAAATAATTCCATCTCAGAAATTTTTTTAATCTAAATTATAAATTGTCATTTTACAAAGAAAACTTCAAAAAGATTAAGATTTCTTGTTTGAAAGCAGGGACTTACTTGATTTCTCTTTTACACTCTAAGGGTTAGATTATAAATTTAGGATCCAAAAGCAGCTTCCATATTATTGCAGTGTTATTTATTACACTTCTTGCACTCAGATAAATCTGAGCAGGCACTATGAAATCCTCCAAGTATGTATAACAAGAACATTCAGTGTTTGGAATAAAACTCCAAATTTTATTGTGGCAATTAGAACATTATATGATTTGGGTCTCTAACTCTCCAGGTCAAGTAGACAATTGGGAAGAGGAATAGAGTGTCTGGTTGATGCATACCAAAGGCCACTTTGCATATTTGGTGCCTGGATCACATGACAATCTATATTATTTTATCTTTTGGGTCTAGATTTTATAAGCCACTTGTTTCAAGTAGACTACAGTTGAAATTACATTAACTAGCATTAAAAAGGCTAATATTTTATTAAATATATGCACCATCCAAAGATGTAGAACATGGCTAAAAATCTAGAATTTATCTTTTCAAGCTTCCTCCTTTCACAGCTGGAGTAGATAGCCTATGTTTAGACAGTCTCACTCTAAACCTAGCAATAGATCCCAGGTGTTCTTATGCTTCAGGCTGGTGCTTTCTCTTCCCTGTCTTCCTGGCAGGTGGTTGAGCAAGAGATGCTTCTGAGGGGACGAGTGAGTGTGTAGGGGGTAGAGGTAGAGACTATAGGCAGTTTCCTCTTCTCCCACCCACCCCACACATATTTCTGTTCTTGGAACATATGTTTAAAGAGAATATCAAAGGCAAATATGATCAATAGAACGGAGAGCTAAAAGTTCTAGAGTTGGCAACCCAAGGGAGCTAAAAAAAGAGGGGGGTTTGCAAGCTAATGCAAGTTCTACTTTATCCCTATCATCTTACCTCACAGCAGGCACAGGCTTTTTTTCTAGCCCATCCGCTAACTGTGTGCATACACAGTATATCTGCAAAGCCCCGGGTGCTCCTATAACTGTACTCCAGGTAGTGCACGCCCAAACTGCAGCTTTCCATGGCAAAATGTTGCCAGTTGGTCTGGACTGCTCTGACCTTCAGCAAGTCCCAATCCCAGTGTCATCTAAAAGTACTGGGGATAATTGCTCATTAGCAGAACTCATTTTAGATATGTGTAATGAATGAGCAATGGACAAAGGGGATAATCCAAATATAATTCTGATTATTTGTATCAGAGAGAGAGGCAACAGATGGTGTGAGCTGGGGGACATAATAGAAAAAAAAGAATAGTCTTCATCAAAATAAGAAACTGCTATGTATTTAAATAGCATTTTAAAAATCAATATGAAAACTCTTGCACTTAGTGAAAATGAAACAAAGTTCAAATGAGTATACAATTATATAATAAAAATAAGTCTTCCTTTAATTCCACATTCCAGAGGTAAACATCACCTTCTTTCTCAGCATTCTTCACCAGATTTTCCATGGATACTCATTCATCTATATATCTCTTTGTTTATTACTCTACTAGAGGCCCGGTGCACAAAAATTTGTGCACTCGGCGGTGGGGGGGGCCCTCAACCTGGCCTGTGCCCTCTCGCAGTCTGGGACCCCTCAGTGGATGTCCACCTGATGGGTTAGGCCTGCTCCACAGGGAATCAAGCCTAAGCTGGCAGTCAGACATCCCCCTGGCAGCCCGGGAGCCCTCAGGGGATGTCCAATTGCCAGCGGGGAGCAGGCCTAAGCTGCAGTTGGACATCCTTAGCACTGCTGAGGAGGCAGGAGAGGCTCCCACTACCACCGCTGTACTGGAAACCATCAGCTTGGCTTGTGGCTGAGCAGAGCTCCCCCTGTGGGAGGGCACTGACCACCAGGCGGTATCTCCGGCATTGAGCGTCTGCCCTCTGGTGGTCAGTGTGTGTCATAGTGACCAGTCATTCCCAGTCGTTCTGCTGTTAGGGTCAATTTGCATATTACCCTTTTATTATATAGGATAGAGGCCTGGTGCATGGATGGGGGCCGGCTGGTTTGCCCTGAAGGGTGTCCCGGATCCGGGTGGGGGTCCCGCTGGGGTGCCTGAAAACAGTCCTCAGCCCCTCACCCAGGCTGGCCACACCCTCTTCAGGGTGAGGGTCCCCACTAGTACACATGATCAAAGTCACTTCTACAGTCATTTTCCACATGGAAGCATTGTGAATTTGGCAGCTACGAATGCAAACTGATGTTGGTGCATTGGCTTTATTATAGACTCAAGGACCACGAGTGATGTTGCCATCAATAAGACTTTTCTGATAGAATAAATATCTCTTGGCAGAGTTTAAAATCAAATCAAATACAATCTTCCCTACATTTATGTAATAGTTGAATTCCAGAAAAAAATCAATATATTAAAACCTTACAAATTCACACAAAAATTCAAGTTGTCAAAATAAACCAAGTTGTACTATAGGTTATAAGCAAATAGCATCTTGGCTCAGATGCTTAACATTAAATGTAGCCAATTAAAAAATGGGTGAATAAGCCCCAAACCTAACAATATGAAGTGATAATAAAGTGGGGTAGAATTCTCATGCATTGCTGATGGTGCTGTAAATTGGTAAAATCATCTTGGAAAACTATGTGGCAGGGTTTACTGCAGCTGAGCATAGGCCTACTCTATGACCCAACAGTTCTACTCTCAGGTGTATATACTCAGCAAAAGGAGCGTATATGTTCACAAAGGTCATGTGCAGGAATGTTGATAGAGGCCACAAGTGAAAACAAGTCAAGTGTCCATTACTATTGAAATGGTCATTTGTGGCATATGTGTACAATAAAATATGCATTAGCAATGAAAATGAACAAGCCACTGCTACCTGCAATCACACAAATGAATTTCACAGATATAAACTTAAACAACAAAAGCAGATCGTAAAAGAGTATATAGTAAATGATTTCAGTTAGGTGAAATTCAAAAGACTCAAAATGAATCGGTGGTGAGAGAAGTCAGAATAGTGGTTAATTCTGGGGGAAGGAAAGGCTTGGAGCACATGGAGGGAATTTCTGGGAGAGTCATGTTCTCTATGTTGTTCTAGATCAGTGATGGCGAACCTTTTGAGCTCGGTGTGTCAGCATTTTGAAAAACCCTAAATTTGGTGCTGTGTCACATATAGAATTTTTTTAATATTTGCAACCATAGTAAAACAAAGACATATTTTTGATATTTATTTTATATATTTAAATGCCATTTAACAAAGAAAAATCAACCCAAAAAATGAGTTCGCATGTCACCTCTGACACGCGTGTCATAGGTTTACCATCACTGTTCTAGATAGTGGTATGCAGGTGTATTCATCTGTAAGAGTGTCTTAGGCTGTATAATTCAAGTATATAAATTTCACTTTAAAAATTTCACAGACAAACAAAACAGAGGACTTGTTTGTCTGAATGTCTAATGGATAATTCTTTTGAAGAAGCAATGTTGCATGGATTGTATGGCTTCTAGCATCCTTGGTTCCTGCCCACCCAACTCATGTAGTATTACAAGTGAAATGTTCACACAAAAATTCAAGTTGTCAAAATAAAATGAATAAATAGTGTCAACGATAAAAATAAAGTTAAAAAAATCAAATTGTCTCCTAGAAGGCAAACCACTCCTGCTGAGAACCACACTGGGTTTGAAATGTATTCTGAACAAGGTTTCTCAAATGTTAATAATTTCTGTACCATTGGAATTATTACTTACTTAATATTTTCCTTTGCCTTACCCTTTTAATTTAAATAAATATGTTTTTAAAATCAGTCTTATTTGGCACAGATAGATAGTAATTATAACAGCAAATGAGATGCCTCTATTATATTCTAACCGAGAGCAGTTGCCCACAGAACCTTTTAGATTAAACTTGCTTTATTTTTATTTATTAGTGTTATCCAGTATTAGAACGATGTGAAAAGCAAAAGAGAGTCAAACTGAGACTTTCTCATTAACATTATCAGAGAGTTTAAAAAATAATTGAATAATTCTCACTCCAGGACTATTTAGTTTATTACCATTTGCTACATGGATGCTTAGTAACTATTTTCATTTGTTACATGGCTTATGGAAAAGGTCTAAGGATGTGCTCTCTCACTGAAGGGTGATACGATTGTGTCTGAAATTAAGTCTAGAGAGAGACAAGAGGCCAGTCTGGAGAATGACCATGTGTGTTGCTCTTTGCACTTGGAGCTGAATCAACTCCAATGGCTAAGAAGACAACTTGGGGGATGAGAGGGCTGAATGACCAAAAGAACCCCCAGCTTGATTTAAAATAGTTTGTGAATATGTAAAACTTAATATGATCTTTAGGGCATCAAACTTCCACAAATAGAGCAGACTGAGAAAGCTTTTTAACCTCTTAAGGAAACTGCAATGTTTTCTTCATATGGGTCAAGAAGGATAATGGGAAACTGAGGGGCTCCCAGAGGGCAGAGCTAAGCACTACAAGGGCCCACTCCCCAGGGCTAGAGTAGTGAGCTCTTGTGACATCTGCCCAGCAGGATTTCAGAATTGCTACAGACTGGCCTTCCTGGGTGTCTCCAGTTCCTTCTGAATGGGATGGTTTATTGCAGCTGCCCACTCCTCTTCAACCACTGATTGTTGGATGCATGAGGGGCATATAAGTTGTCTTTTTAGTTCATAGATTTCTAGATCGAAAGGAACCACATCTAGATTGGACTACAGGTACTTTCAACTTTTGGAATTTGTGACTTATGCTAGAACTTTTAGAACTTTTATTCAAGGGAGAATAAATGTCTTCTGGGAACATAAGAAAAGGAAGTGTATATTTGTGACCGAAAAATGATCTGTGCTAGAGTGCATATTTTTCTCAATTATCAGCTGCTCTCCCGTGAGAAAATGATGCGTTCTTCTGCCAAGTCAGGTGTAGTCATGTGACTTGCTCATTTTTCCTGCTGCCACAGCATTGCATACCCAGATAGGGACTGCTCCTTAAGCCTGTGTCTCAGAATGAAGAAGACATGGGACAGCTGTAGTCTGCCAACACGTGATATAAAATGCAAGCAAGATACACAGTCTTCGATGGAAGCCACTGAGATTTGGGATTATATGCTACTGTACCATGAGGTAGTGAACACAGGTTAATACTATCACAGAGCTAACCACAGCAGAGCCCAATTCAGAACAAAGCTACTGAATCTCATCCCCTTTTGTGAGTTAAGAGTATGTTGAAAGTTTTAAAAGTTGTCACAATTTTTAAAATATGAATGTTAATACACATATGAGTATTAAAATTTGAAGTTATTTTCACAGTCCATCAAGCTACACTTAGAGCATGTCTACATAGCCAAGTTAAATAGAAAGTGGGAGCAATAGCCTAACTAATTTAATTCTGATATCCCTTGCTTTAGTTATTTAAATGTTTAAAAGAGAATATTTTTTAAAGTATTTATTTTTTTACTCTCTTGAGTTTAACCCTTACTTAGGTATAAATGCAATCTTAAAATTTCCAGATTTCGACTACAGACAGTTTGAACTATAAATCTTGGAGTGAAATGCTAACTAAAGATGGTCTCTTTTCCCCTGGCAGGTGTGTCTCAGTTGGTTGAGCATTGTCTGGTGCACTGAAAGTTTGCTGGTTCGATTCCTGGTCAGGGAACATGCCTGGGTTTCAGGCTCGATCCTGGGTAGGGCGTGTGGATAAGGCAGCCAGTCAATGTTTGTCTCTGACATTGATGTTTATCTCTCTCCCTCTCCCTTCTTTCTCTCTAGAAATCAATAAACTATTTACAAAAGTAAAAAATATTATTAAAAATGGCCTCTTTCTTTCCCCATCTGAGGACTGGTTTCAATAAAATTTTGACTAAAGTAACTAGAAATCCTTGCACAAGGATCCAAAGCCACACACACAAAAAAATAATTGCATGGAGCAATGTTGAGTTATCACACATCGTTGCCAGCTGCTGAAATTAATACCCACAGCAGTATCATATTTTAGCATCTAACTTGGAGATATTTAATCATTTTTATCTCACGTTTGGATTGCTTTGTTTTATGGAACTGTCTTGACTGCTTTTTTTCCCTATGAGCTAACGAGCTTAATGTACCACTTTCTGTATTCTGAGATAATTCCAACTTAAATATATTCAACCTCAAGTGTCCTTTATTATGGCAGAAGGTCTCTGAGCCACAGCCGAATCTGAAAGCTATTTGGGATGAGATTGTGTCTTTATAATAACCTGCTATGGAAAAGCTGCCATTTGGCTTTCAGAATGTCTTATTGCAGCAAAAATGTAGTCGCATATATTTGTTTTATTTCCCATCATTCCTTTTCTATTCTCTTAGTTTAATGTGTTTTCTCCAAAATTTTTATTGATTTTTAGAGAGAGAGAAAGGGAGAGGGAGATAGAGAAATATTGATGCAGAGCTCAACATTGATCGGCTGTCTTCTGCATGCCCCCACCAGGAATCACAGTCCTGGGCATGTGTCCTGACAGGGAACCAGACACCTTTCAGTGCACAGGACAACGTCCAACCGACTGAGACACACCAGCCAGGGCTGGGTTTTTTAATTGGTGTTGTTATCCCCCTTCTATCCCCCCCCACCACACACACACAGGTGATTTTCTTTTTCTTTTCTCCTTCATGTTGTAAAATAAAATTGTAGCAACATCTATTCAGGAATCTTTGGATGTCAGGAGAGCAGAAAAGATTTTATGAACCATGTTCTAAATAAAATAAAATAAAAAAATAAAAAGGAAATGAAAGAAAGGAAAATATATTGTGTTGCAAAACCAGAAGGAGTCTTCCCTAGTGTTAGGGAGTAATTTTTTTTAAAATTATGACCCAAATTATGATAAATGCAAACACCATCACACCGAGTTCCAAGAAACCCAGGTTCCAGCTTGTGATCCTCGGCCAGCTGAGGGCTGACCTATGACAAACCTTTTTACCTTTCAGTCTCCTCATCTGCAAATTGGAGCCATTAGATCAGGATAGAGTCTCCTCTGTTCACATTTGTGACTTTAGGAAGATGAACTATTTGGTTTAAACAGGGGCTTATGCAATGTGTGTACAAAGAGGCAGGTGATCTTTATGAGTATAGAGGTGCTGCTGTTAAAAATGCCTAAAAACCGGGAGATGAAAAGGGAAACCTCACCACTTTCTAAGTGCGAGGCGATGCTTCATGTCTAAATGCTGCCGGGAGTGCACTGTTGCTTTCATTTCTTAAGAGTTCAGCAACCCTGGCTGGGAATCTCTCAAATAACCTTTTCCTTGCTCTGTTTTTATTTTGTTTTTCTCACACCTTGAATTGTCAGCCACCCAGCATGACATGTAAGGTTTTTTGTAAAATACTTTAAAGGAAATATACCCATTCTGAACATTTCTGAGGAAAATGACCTCTTGACTACAGAATTGTCAAGGCATTTGTGTTAAAGGAATGTTCTTTTGCCTGGAGGCAATTTGGTATATTTTGATTTATGCCCTTGACATGCTTTAAAGGTTAAGAAAATGTGCAATGTATTTCTTCTCCTAAAGTTAAAGAAGTCGATTCTTCAGATATGGCTGCTTCATGTTTAATACTCTAAAATAATTAGAAAGCTGGAATCGGTGAATTTTTGCATGAAGCGCAATCTGAGTAGTTGTTGCTGGCACATATTCAATATTGTTCGGGAAGTTGAGGCAGTTTGGGGAGAGAGTGAGCTCAGTTCTCTTGTGAATCTCCCGGAGGTTCTGAATATCATGTTTGACAGGAGATATAAAATAAGGAGGTAAAACAGGCATCCTCTAAGCCACGGCTTTATCAGGCATTTGCACCTTTCGCTTGTAGAAATGAGAGCTGAAAGCTGGAAGAACAAAGCAGATTAAGAGAGAGCACTGCTCTTGGGTTTTAGCTCTCTGAAATTGTGGAAATAAATGATGAGTTTGATTAAACTGATGTTGTCAATGTGACTTTGAGGTCACTTACTCTGAGTCCAATTGTGAAGGTTTGGTGCAACGGAAGAGAGAGCACTAGACTCCACTCCGTCTCAGGCTAAGCCCCTCTAGGGAAGCTAAGCTGCATTTTTTTTCCTCTCTCTGACCCTCGATGTTCCATCATTGGACTAGATGATTTTTAGGGTGCTTTTCAGGATGCAATTTTGTGATACTTTTCTGTCCCCCACCCCCCAATATTCTTATCCTTTCAGTTCTCTTGACCTCTAAAACTCTATGCTCTAATGTTGGGAGAAAGAGATCTAGAGAATAGGACTCAATGTGCTACCTTCCAAAGGTATTTAATTATTTTTTGTTGTCATTGTTGTGAATTTTATTTTTACCAAGTAATTGGCTTTTCAACACCAAAAAAATCTTATTATTGTTGATTCAGGTTAACATTTATCCACATTTATATCATTTATTTTTTTAGTTAATAACAGATATTTCTGATTTTAATTTTCTAAGTTTACAAGAAAGCATTGAATTCTAAGAGGAAGTGGTTAAGCTTAATTACAAAGGACAGTTAATATATAATAAGTGAAACACAAACATGTTATTTAGACTTGAAAGAAAATAGACTATATTTCCTGGTAATTTATATTAAATCAACATACAAATCAATAATATACAATGAGAAATCATTAGATTTTTGATATTAAAAAAACCTATGTTAGTGCTCAAAGGTTCAAGGAAGATAATGATTTTAAAAAATAAACTACTCCTGGTTTTAGATCTAATTATTTTTTAGATTTCATTAAATTTACTGAAGTGACATCTTATATAATCCTATATAATAAAGAGGTAATATGCAAATTAACCCTCACACCCTCACAAGATGGCTGCCTATGACTAGTCCAGGAGGGGGGTTAATGAGGGACGACCAAACGACTGAACAGTAGGCTGCATGGGGCAACCAGGCTGGCAGGAGGGTTGTGAGGGGTGACCAGGCCAGCAGGGGTGGGGCAGTTAAGGGTGACCAAGCAGGTAGGCAGGTGAGTGATTAGGAGCCAGCAGTCCAGGATTGTGAGAGGGATGTCCGACCTAAACCGGCAGTCAGACATCCCCCAAGGGGTTCCAGTTTGGAGAGGGTGCAGGCTGGGCTGAGGAGACTCCCCCCACCTGGTGCACAAATTTCATGCACCGGGCCTCTAGTTGGTTAATAAGATTATATTGGTTTTAAATGTACAATTCTATAACACATCCTCTTTATATTGCATTGTGGTCAGCACCAAAATCAAGTCTTCTTCTATGATTATATATTTAATCCCCCTTTTACCCTCCTACTTTGCCCACCACCCCCTTTCTCTCTGGTAACCACCATACTATTATCTGTCTATGAGTTTTTATTCTTCTTGTTTGTTTCTCTCTGTTTTATACCCCACATATGAGTGAAATAATATGGTTCTTGACTTTTTTCTTCTGACTTAGTTTGCTTAGCATGATATTCTCAAGATCTATCCATGTTGTAACAAATAGCACTATTTATCTTTTCTTATGCCTGAGTAGTATTCTATAGTATATATGTAGCACATCCTTTTTATTTCAGTATCTATTGAAGGATACTTTGGTTGTTTCCATGTGTTAGCCACTGTGAAAAATGTTGCAATGAACATAGTGGTACATATCTCTTTAAGAAAAAATGTTTTCAAATTTTCCAGGTAGATACCCAGAAGAGGGATTGTTGAGTCATATGGTAAGTCTATACTTAATTTTTGAGGAACATCCACACTGTTTTCCATACTGGCTGTACCAATTTACATTCTAATCAGCAAAGTATGAGGGTTCCTTTTTCTCTACAACCTTTCCAACACTGCATTACTTGTCTTGTTGATAATAGCCATTCTAACAGGTATGAGGTGGTATCTCCCTGCAGTTTTTATTTTCATTTTGCTAATAGTGATGTTGAGCATTTTTTCATATATCTGTTGGCCATTTGTATATCTTTTTGGGTCAAGTGTATGCTCAGGCCCTCTTCCCACTTTTAAATTAGATTGCTTGTTTTATGTAGTTGAGTTGTATGAGTTCTTTATATATATTGTATATTGACCCCTTATTAGAGGTATTGTTATAATTTCTTTGTTTTTCATTCCTTCTTAGAGTGTATTAAACTTTCCATTTGTGATCATTTTTCTTCTGCCTGAAGTCCACGCTTTTTCAGAATTCCCTTTTGGTTGGCTTTGCCTCAAGTTGTAGTTTGCCTAAATAACATTTTTGTTGGAGCATGGTAAATGCTCTATTAATATAAGCCACTATTATTATCTGAAAATATATGGCTGGCTTTGTTTACTTATTTGATTACTATCTACTTAATTCACTGTAAGGTAGATTCTGAAAGGGCAGGTGCTCAAATTGTCATCTTCCTAATTTTCAGGCTAATGAATAGCACATTGAAGGCACTCATTCAAGACTGAATGCCTGAATGAAGTCACACATCCACTCACTCATTCTGTCATTCTACATATTTTGAATGAATGTGCACTGTGGGTCAGACATTGTCTGACTAGGCTTTGGTACTACAAAGGTTAGAGATCAATGGGGCGACTTCTTACGGGAAAACAGTTAAGTAAAGATGCAGTTGAAGTGCAATGTGGCAGATACTCTATTATGAGAAATTGATAATTCCTGGGGACTGGTGATATGGAACAGAGAGATACTTTTGAGTAGGGGTCCTCTAGACAACACTTTGTATTATTAACTTATAAGATTGACCCAAATTTTTGTTTTCTGGAAGTGATCTGGGTAGGTTAAAGTGAGAAGTGGCAATTTGGTTATCTAGCTATCCTATATCTCATCAAATTTCTACTATTCAATGAAGATGAATTTGTGAATCAACAGGCATAGTCTACTAAAACTAATGATTTGGAAAAATACCTTGGAACCAAAAGAATTGCTGTGTTGAGATCAGCTACATTATACTCCATAGAGTAATCGTCATAGATGGCTGTTACTTCAGGTTATGACAAAGGCATTTTTAGTTAAGCATGGCCCAACAGAGACTGCACACCATCTTTGAGAATATTCTTTTAAGGGCAGAACAACCTACTGAACTCCCAACAGAAGAACTTTAAAAATTCTTTTAAGTAAAGGTAAGATGATAGACACCATCTGTTAAGAAGCAAGCCAGAATTTTGAATAAAAAGTATTAAATTCTAGTATTTCTACTTTATAGCTGTGTGATATTGGGTAAGAGACTTGACCTTTCTGAGTACTTTTTCCTTACCTTTAAAATAGGAAAACAGTATACAGATAATGTGTTGTAGAATTGTTCACCTGAAACCTGTATAATTTATTGACCAGTGTCACCCCAATAAATTCAATAAAAGGGAAAATATGTGGTACATATATACAATGGTATATTACTCAGCCATAAAAGAAGAATAAAATTTACCATTTGCCATAACATGTATGGACCCAGTGAAGTAAAAGTGCTAAGTGAAATAAGTTGGACAGAAAGACAAATAACAGATGATTCCACTTATACGTGGAATCTAAAAAGAGAAACAAAAAAGCAAAATGAAACAAACACATAGATGCAGAGAACAAACTGGTGATTATCAGAGGGGATGTAGGTGGAGGATTGTGTGGAAAAGGTAAAAGGATTAAGAAGTACAAACTTCTAGTTATAAAGTAAGTCACAGGGATGTAAACTCCTATACAGCATAGGGAATAGAGTCAATTATATCATAATAACTCTGTATGGTGACAGATGGTTACTAGATTTATTGTATTGGTCACTTTGTAATGTATACAAATGTCTAAACACTATGTTATACACCTAAAGTTAATATAATATTGTATTGACTATAATTAAAAAATAATTTAGGAAAAATAAAATAAAATAAAATAAAATTGGATTAAAATATCTATAAGATTGTTGTAACAATTGAAACACTGTACATAAAATACTTGGTACATAGTAGGCATTCACAGTCATTATTATTAAGACTAATTGACAGAGACACTAAAAGTGTATAACAATAATGTAAATTAATATGCAAGTTAGTCTGTAACTCTTTTTTTTCCTACTATTTCGATTATTGTTGGTAATTTCTGCCTCACATGCTAGCAGGTTTAGCTTCCTCAGAAATCAATGGCTCAGGTAGGCCATGGTAGCAGCCCTGTCTGGTTTATATTCAGGTAAATCTATTGCTGCTTACCTGATTTTATGTGAATGAACCTTGGGAATCATAAAGACAATCTCATCAATTGCCAAATACTAGCCTGGAGTTTGAATACGTTCACAAGAGCAATGACCTCCCTCCTTTCCTGTCCTTTTACCCCCATTAAAATAGGACTTAGACAACATATTCTTCTTAGAAATAGTGCTCTCTCCTTCACATTTGTCACTCTACCATCTCCCTTACAGAACCTCCAGACAAAAATTAATCACTTCTCTCTCTATGTCGTCTGTCCACATTGCTCATATATCCCTTAATTTGTGGAAACTAAAACATTATTTATTATAAGATGCATGTAAGTGTGTTACAATGTGCAAAAATGTAAAATTGGTGAAATGTGATAAATATCAAAGTAGGCTGCAAGGTCTTTGAAGGTAGAAACTATATTCAAAGCACCTGGAAAAACTCCAGGTTTACTGGGCATAAATAACCAATTTCAAACTTTTTCCTATTGGATGATTTAGGTAGCTGGGTTTGGAAGAGGGTGGAAAAATCATGAGGGTGTTTGCATTTGGGACTATGTGGTTAGTGGCTAATGGAAATGAAAGGAGGGGGGAAATTATGCAGTGAAGGAGGATAGCCATAACAAAAGGCAAACATCACCAATATCCACTTTGATGAGTACTTTTCTTACTAAGAACATCCTTAATTATATTTTGCAACATTTTCTAAATATATGGTTATTTTCATAATCCCTCAAATAACTTGTTAGAATGTGTTATGATGTAAAAATGTGGTTTTGGATAGAAGAATCCCAATGCATTTAAAACTCAAATGCAAGAAAGCATGTTCACTTGTCATTGAATTCATTTCATAAATAAACCCTTATAATGAATTATAAGTAATTATAAAGTGATTGTATAAATTATTAAGTGATAATGAGTTCATGTGGTCTATATATATAAGGAGTAAATGAACATGGTTGAGCTTTTTGCAATACTATTAATGCTAATTGCCAAAAGCTGTATTAGGATTTGAGGAAAAAAGCTTTACTAACTCACATTAAGGATATCAGGAGCAAGTGAGAAATGTCAATTTGCAACCCATTTGTGTTAGATATGTGGTATTTTTCTTGATGAGTTGACCTTTTTTTAAAAGGTCAATTAGGTCAGCATAGCTTTTTCTTTGTGAGACTCTGCTGGTGCCTCGTGCTTACTGTTTCTTTGGGCAGAAATCTGGCCTGGCTTAGCAGCCATTGCATTAAATTCTCCTGTTAGCCCTTGAAGTGACCTTCCCCAACTACAAAAACCAGGAACACAGCTACCCACCGATGGGCTACAAACACTTCCAATTATTCTATTCTTTCTCAAAGACTACTAATTTGGCTTTGTGACCAGTTTTGCATGTTATTTAGTGCCCTGGATATAATTATTGTGGGCTTGCATACTTGCATTATTTTAAAGCATATAGTTGCTTTCAGTCCAGTAAAATTTACCAAAATTTGCCTAGCAATCCAAAGTCCTCAATCTGGCATTTGAGACCTTCCAATCCTCAGAAGCAAACTTGAAGTACCTTTCTTATCTTTAATTAGAACTTCTAAGTCTCCAGGAGTTTCCCCTCAAGGAAGATGCATCCAAATTTCCTACACTACTGAGTATTGTTTGATAACACCCTTCATAAGCTTTGGGGAGTTAAGATCTGAGAGAGTGGATTTACAACTAGCACTGAGTAACCAAAAATCTTATTTTAATTAAGCAGAAGCCTTTGTGCTAATGAAGAAAAAAGATTGAGGAGCTTCCTCTGAAACCAGATTTATCATAATTAACATATATCCATTTTGTTTTCTCCCCTCCGTATGTATCTGTGCTTATGCCAAACTTACCTGAGAAATGACACTTGAGATGCAATTTAAAGGATGAATAGGAGCTAGGAGTTACGCAGGGAGAAGGTGGAGAAGGCTGTTTCAGTCAGGTGAAACCACATTGTGACCCACTTACATTAGAGGCATTTAAAGATCAGGGGGCCCAGTACAAAGAGCGAGGGAAGACTGGTGTGCGATGAAGCTGAGGACTGGTGTGAAGGATGAGGAGTTCATGGAAGAGCAACAATGGCAGGACATGGGGCTGGAAAGCAAGGGTACTTCCAAGTTGTGAAGGGCTGTGTGTAAAATACCAATGGACTTGATCTTGTCCAAAAGTGTGTGTGTGTGTGTGTGTGTGTGTGTGTATGGGTATGGGTTACGTTGCAAACAGAGTACTCTTATTTTAGGTGATCACCGAGGGGTAGTGTGAAGAACACGTGAGTGGAGAGAAGATGGAGCTGGGAGAACACCCACGTGAGGAGTGTTTGTTAGGAGGCAAATGTGATAGTCCAGGGGAAAGAGTGTAGGAGCCTCAACCACCACAGTGAGAGAAATGAGGAGTCTGTGAGTTGTGGGGCTAGAGCAGTGGTTCTCAACCTTCCTAATGCTGCGACCCTTTAATACAATTCCTCATGTTGTGGTGACCCCCAACCATAAAATTATTTTCGTTGCTACTTCATAACTGTAATTTTGCTACTGTTACGAATCATATATAAATATCTGATATGCAGGATGTATTTTCATTGTTACAAATTGAACATAATTAAAGCATAGTGATTAATCACAAAAACAATATGTAATTATGTATGTGTTTCCCGATGGTCTTAGGCAACCCCTGTGAAAGGGTCGTTCGACCCCCAAAGGGGTCGCGACCCACAGGTTGAGAACCTCTGGGCTAGAGGAAGTTCTGTGTATCAAGGGAAATGGCTGTTCTTATCCAAAAAGAAAAAAAAATAAGTTACAGAAAAAAAAGAATAGGGATACTATTTCCCTAAATTCCTTCTATTATTTGTGTAATATTTTAATTTTACCTCTGGAATTCCACTAACAATGGCACTGAAGGGGGCGGCAGTGGCAGTGGAAGCCACTGCTTCATGCTGAAGTCCAGCTTGCACGGGGTGTCTCCCTTGCTTGGTGCAACAGTGAGGGGACAGCGGTATCACATGCCTGGACTGGGATGCTTGAAATAAATGGCTATTGACCACTTTGAATGGTGGTCTTTTGTTACTGCAGAATTAATAAAAGTGACCCCAGCAAAGTGCATCAGTATAAAAGTGACCAGAACAGGAACTATAGAGAAGTGTTCTCCTCACTCTCAGATCCCCAAATGCTGAATTCCTATGATGGGCTCTCAGGAGGGCACCCAGGACTGCACTATTAACACTGTGGAGGCAGCCAGTGGGGGGCAGTTGGTGAGTGTTTGGAGCATGCTGAGACCACTGGAAGGCAGAACCCTGATAGGATTGATTGATAGGTAGTGCTGCAGGAAGAGGAATAGGTGCCTTTTAGTTAAAACAGTGAAATCTGGTCTTGAAGAGACCAGTGGTAGGGATATCACAGTGCTTTCATCTCTCATCTCACCCCAAAAGGGTGAAGGGACTCCCCAGGTATGGAGAGGACAGCTGGGTCAGAGTAGGACATAATCTCTCAACAGTGGACTGTACTTAGGAGTCTTAGAGCAGTGCTGTGGAACAGGGACCCTTTAAAAGTCCATAAACAGATAAAATATACTTCTAAAATTTCTATTTATTCAGCAAAGAATTAAAATTTTACAGGTGAGCTTGGCCAGAGTGGTTCAGTGGTTGAGCATCGACCTATGAACCAGGAGGTCACAGTTTGATTTCCAGTCAGGGCATGTGCCTGGGTTGTGGGCTGAATCCCCAGTGAGGGGCATGTAGGAGGTGGCAGATCAATGATTCTCTCTCATCATTGATGTTTCTATCTGTCTCTCTCTACCTCTTCCTTCCTCTCTGAAGTCAATGAAAATATATATAATTTTAAAAATTTACAGGTGTATTCATTAAATAACTTAGCAGCTATATAATTTGGAATGGTATATTTATAATTTAGTTTCTTTTTCCACGCTGATATTCTATTATTCCCTGTTTTCTATGCTATAAAAGGGCATTTAATTTTATGCACACCAAAGGCCTGTGCCAGTATAAGGCTCCAGAGCAGCGGTTCTCAACCTGTGGGTCGCGACCCCTTTGGGAGTCGAATGACCCTTTCACAGGGGTCGCCTAAGACCATCGGAAAACACATATATAATTACATATTGTTTTTGTGATTAATCACTATGCTTTAATTATGTTCAATTTGTAACAATGAAATTGGGGGTCACCACAACATGAGGAACTGTATTAAAGGGTCGTGGCATTAGGAAGGTTGAGAACCACCACCCAGAGCCTTGGGTGGGCCAGGTGAGGTGTTGTCCACAGGCATTTAACTGTGAATCAGAGATGCCCATGCAGGAGAGAAGGCCAGAGCTGGGACCTTTGAAATTGTTTCAGTGGCACCATAAGACAGCAGATTATTAACTGAAAGGGCGAAGGCTACGCCCTCCACCTTCCCCCAGGGTAAGGGCTACGTCCTCCATCTTACCTTGGCCATGTGTTGGGCAAGGAGCTTCTTCACGGAAGTCTAAGACTCTGCTAGCCACACCCAGGAACGGGACATCGACTTGTGCCTGGCCAATCGGCAAAGCACAGTCCTTTCTCCTCCCTTACTCCAACCCCCCCCTATATAACTGGTCTCTGGGAGGGGTTCGGTCTCTCTTGGCCACTTGGCTAGCCGATGTGTCGGTGAGTCTGGTGGATGGAGAGCTCAAGTTAGCTTGAAATACAGATTCTTATGCTTTTGCATCGGATTGGATGGCTCCCTGATGTGGTTTCTTGGGAATCTTGAAATCTGGGCATAACATTAACATGTCGAGAAATGCAGTGTGAGATGGGCTGACGGGAGTGGTTTAGATGGAGCCTCTGAAGGTGATGAAAGTGTCAGGAGCCTTTCCTTGCTGATTCTGGGTGTGTGGAGAGGGTAAACCTCTCA
Source organism: Myotis yumanensis (assembly GCF_028538775.1). Lineage (NCBI taxonomy): Eukaryota > Metazoa > Chordata > Mammalia > Chiroptera > Vespertilionidae > Myotis > Myotis yumanensis. The sequence goes on from NW_027223759.1 coordinate 80,044,599, forward strand.
TCTAAACGAATAGGGTGTATTCAAACCATAGTAGCAATTTGCCTTGTTTGTCAGGAACAGAACAAAGTCTTGGGCAGTGATTCTCAGTGTGCTTTCCAGACCAGCAGCATCAGCAACACCTGGGAACTTGTTAGAAATGCAAATTATAGGACCTGTCGCCACCTCTACTGAATCAGAAACTGTGGGGATGGGACTGGGAATGCTCTTTAATAGCCCTCCTGATGTAAAGCCATGTGGAAGTGTGGGCACCTGGGAGGTGCTGAAGGGGACAAAGGAAGGTATGGGTTGGAAAGAGTTGAGTTTTAAGCAAAGTCTGTTTCCTGTAGGAGCAACATTCACTTCCTTCCTCCTGACTCCATGAAGGGTGGAAGAGGATATCTTAGGAATCCTAGCCCAGTAATGCTGAGGTTGTTAAAGCGCTATAATGGGTTGCTTTCCTTAACAAATTATCAAGAGGGTACCTACCTTGTTAATCCCCCCATTCCTAATGTAAACCATGATTAATTAAACAAAAACCCTGCTACATTGATTTAGCTGTTGCTCCTCTCAACCACCACTGATTAGTATAATCACCTTGGTTGTGGAGGCCGCAAAATTCTCAGGGGAGGGACATTTTTCAAATCTTCTCAGCCTAAGTAACCCAATGTCTCTTAACTCTTGCCCCCTAGCCCTTCTGAAACTGTTTAAATAGCTCATGGGAGTTAAGTAAGATTTTTCAAAGTACTATATTTGAATGATATTAACTTTGGATATTTTCTTCTAGCCCCCAAAGATTTAATTTTTAAAAATGCTGCTTGATCATTAGCACAATCAGTATCCTCATTAATAATCTGAGCTGCCAACATCCATGTTCTGGTTACCTCCATGCTCTGCTATTTACAAGCTGGTCACAGGGAGCTCATGCAAGTCCGTGCATAGCAATCAATTTGCTTTGCTTTCCTTCTAGATTCATTAAATTGTCTTCGAAGATGCCCATTAAGCATGCATTTCTCATCAACTAAGCAGTTCAAAATGAGGGCCTTTGAACACTTCTAATTAGCTGTGTAAAGTTTAGAACAAAGTTAACAGAGGCCCCAAAAGACTATTGTTTGGAGTTTCAGGCCACTGACTGCTAGTTGTCAAGTAATGCAAAATCAAGAGTGTAGTTTTTCTTCCCTGAAGATCTCTTTGAAAATCCAAGATGAAAGGAAGTGCACTATTTACAGTAGTTGTCACATTAATAGCTAATAATTGTTATTTAGGTTAACTCACTTGCATAGGAAATGTGTTACCTCTCTTGAAGAGTGATGGCTAGATATAGCCTTTTCTGAAACTTGAGAGAGGGCTGACATCTAAGAAATCCCTTTAATATTTCTATACTCCAGAATGAAAACTTTTTTTTTATTGGAGAGAAGCAATTGTAAAATTAACTCTTACCTAGCTACAGGAATGCATGGGCCTTAGCAAGCCCACCTACAAGGTGTTTGTGGGGTATATTGAGAAAATGGATGGCCTCTTACTTTGGCTGAGCACTGGCATAGCTTGGAAAACTTTGGACCACAATCCAGAACAATTAAATAAAATTCTCTGCTGCTGGCATAGCTGAAACATGGTTATTTTTTTAAAAGCTACCCAGATGATTTTAATGCTGAATCAAGGTTGAGAACTACTGTTTTAGAATCTTCCAATCATCATTTTCTGGTCCTCAAATAAAAAATACTGGGACCCGCCCTAGCCTGCATGGCTAAATGGTTAGAGCTTTGACCTACGCACAGGAGGGTCTCAGGTTCAATTCTTGGTCAAGAGTGCATACCTGGGTTGCATGCCCAATCCCCGCCCCCAGTCAGGGAATGAATACCCCTCCACATCCTATTTATTAGAGAATAATGGCTCCTCTATTTCTTTTCCAGAACAGTAGCACAGATTACCCAAAAGCCTCTGTGTTTTATTGATTGCTTTATTAAATCTTTAAGAATGTCATCTAGTTGAACTTTCATAAATAAATAATAATGTGCTTGCATTCAGACTAATCCCATAAACATTATTGACTAAGCATCTTGAAATAGGCCCTCAAAACAAAGCAGATAGACAGTTCAGAATCAACTGTAAGATATAAGCATTTTGCGCTTCATAGATTTTCCTGGGGACCTCCAGGTTCCAGAGAGTTCATGCAGAAGAACCATGGCCCACAGAGGTGAATGAGACAGAAGGTAACACATCACACATATAGGTTCTGAGAAGCTTTCAGCTGTGTCCCCAGATACAATATACCACACTAAGTCCAGTTGAATTCCCACACCTCTGTAAACTGGACTTAGAAGATCAAATCATCCATATTATTTCTTTATATAATATAAATGTAAAAAATTATTAAGTTCAGGGTTTGCAAAGTGACAGCTGACTTTGATTGGCCAGCTTGGTGTTTTAAAAACCTAAGCCAGTGGCATTCTTTGAGCGTTGGGGTACTATGAAACAAGAGCCAAATGAGATTTGGTATTCTTCTATCTTCCTCAAAATGGTCTAATGGGAAACGTGTCTTCCTAACTCATTTTCTTCTTCGTAGGGCAAACATCTCATGCCATGTCTCCTTCTAACTCTTGCAGATGAGTTTCTTAAGACCCCAGCAAATGTATCACTAATGAATATTTGAGGGCTTGTTTTATTGCCTTATACATTTAAACATTGCTTGTCTCCTCATTTAGGTGTCAAGCCCCATGTGGAGAAGAAGCACTTATACTACTTTTATATTTCCCACATTATATGCACTACAGTGTTAGATGTGCCACGGTTGTTGACACACAGGGAATGAGTGGTACTATTGGAAGGCATGCAGAGGGATGTGTGTGTGTGTGTGTGTGTGTTGTATGCGTGTGTATGTGTGTGTAAGAGTGTTGTATGTGTTTCACACATATGGTGCATATACATGTTATGAGTGTGATCACTGCCCTTGCTAGTAGAGCATGTCACCAAGTACAGAAACAGGACCAGTTTAAACAAATATTATATATAAAGAGTGTGGATGTTCTCACTGCCTCAGATGCTCTGACTTCACATACTGACAGATAGATGGGAGGTAAGAGCCCTGAACTAACAGCTGGCAATAAATAAAGAATAAAAACAAAGTTAGTAAAGGCATATTTTTTGTCCTTGGTTTAGGCCTTGGTTCAAACTAATTTCCCTGTGTCCTCTGTAGCTTCTTATGATGTAGAGTTTTATTTTCAGGGGATTGCAGTCTCTGTCTAGAAGAGCATATTAAACGGTTATTCTTATCACTGAAGGCTGCTCTCTGACAGGTATACTCACAGCCTAAAGAGAAACACCTTCCCCTGAAGGAAATGGGAAATAAAAAAGAAAGAATCATGAAATAATTCCGATGTGTTGCAGTCCAGATACACTAGGATAAGATGATGAATAATTCAGGAGAAAATAAAGTATAAATTTGGAACCTTTTGTGAGCATACAAGCCATCTTAGAAAAATAGATAAGTAAACTTGGGAAGAGCTTAGCTAGATCATTGGATCTTGGCTTAGAATTCAGTGTTATTTTGTCTGAGTAGTTGGCCTAGTTCTAGTCTAGACTGGGCATGGCTAAAAAGTGGGGGGAAGGGATGGTGAGCATATGGACTGGATATAGTGACCTAGAGCAGCGATTTTCAACCTTTTTCTTCTCATGCACACATAAACTAATTGCTAAAATTCTGCGGCACACCAAAAACTGTATTATATTTTTTGTTGATCTGACAAAAATATAAATATAATTTTGATTCATTCACACTGAATGGCTATTGTTATGTCAACTATTGTCATTTTTATTTGACAATAAGGGAAAAGAGGTTGGTGCCCCTGACTAAAGAGTCAGGTATCGCATATTTCAAAACTTACTGTGGCACAACAGGTAAATGCAAAGACCCTAGAGTAACCCAGAGAACACCTCTTTCTTTATGCTATCTCTGTCTGTTTTAGTTGTGGTAGCATTTACCTGGAGACCTTTGGTATTCTTTGGTAGGATCACATCCTGAACTCCCAGAGTTGTATAAATATGACAGATAAATTTAAGGTTGAGAAGAAAACCACATAACCCCAAGCATCAGAGTTCATTTCTGCTTATTCAGGTAGTGCTTTGACATTCTGGTTTCTAGTCCCTGCTTGCTGATCTATGCCTGTGAAACTAGTGGATTCATTTAGTCTTAGCTCAGCACTGGAGTGGAAAACCATGCCTACCAGAGAGATCCTATAGTATTCATTAAACTCCTCCTAATATTTAGCTTTATTCTAACTCATTTATCCCCTCCCACACAGAATTGTCCCATCCATACCCATGACCAACCATGACATCTTTTTTTCATCTTTCACCTCAAATTCAGTGCCCTGTAAGAAAGCAGACTGTCTCCATTATTCTGGATTTTTCTAGATTCATAATGACTTAGGACTTCTCTTCCTCCATCATCATTTGGGCAAATTGGAATCATTATGAGATTGGTTGGGAACTCAATAATTCAGAAAGCTGATTTGGAAGACTTGCTGGCTGCTTTCTTAAATCCTAGTGTCGATTAGCCAATTGGAAATATTACTTCAGATGCATTGGCTGGCTGGGATGCCTTCCTAAATCATCATCACTCAAATTCATATTTTGGTTACCATAAAATGAAAACCTTAGACAGATTATTCTCTCAGAACACCTCCATCATAAAATCAAGTACCAAAATTCTATGCGTTTAATGAAAATTTAAAGTTATCCATGAACATTCTGAAAATATGGAATATTTCCTTCTAAAGTTGAGAGTGGAGGTTGTATATACAGAGATGAGCAACCAGGCTACCATCTCAGACTGAATCATTATTTTAAGAAGAAAAAGGGAAAAATAAAATTTAAAGAACCAGTAAAAAGAAAGGTGTTCTCCTGTTGTCTCAGAGGAATATGTGTCTTATTGCCATGGGAAAACATCCTCTTGCTATTGTGATTTTAGAGATGACCTTCTCTTTCTGAAGGGATGTGCTTAGAAAGCTCATTTGTTAACTTGAAGTTGATAGTTGTAAACAACAATGAGGTCCCTGGCCTATTCACACGAGTCACTTGAATTCACAGAGTAGCTTAGATGTGGACCTTTAAAAAAATTCTAAAAGAACTTAGGAGGTCTTTAAGGGGCTTATAAGTCAAATACTGCTTCAAATACTGTTTTCTTAATTTTATAGTCATCACACAACTTCCCTTGTCTTTGATTTACGTATTTTTCTACTTCTACTTTTATATTGGTAAAATGTTATTAAGACCACTTATTGTTTTGGTTTTGGTTTGGAAGTAAGTGGGGAAGGAAAGGAGATATAGAATTGGAAGGGAGATTTTTTTCTGTGGTAACTTTAAGTGTTGAAAATACAAGAGGTGATTAAAAGGAATAAGAGGAAATCTATAAGAAAAATTGTTGAGATGACCTTATCGAGGTTGGCAAGAGAAAAGCAAGACGCCAATTGGGCTGTAGAGGTTTTGCTTTGCTTTGTTCTGATGTGCCTGGACCACAGATAGCACAAGTGGTGTTAAGGAACACCAGTCCTAAAAAATATCTTTCAGATTTCAGTTACCATAGTATGCGAACTGTAAATAATTGCATACAGAGCAAGCTTTGCTGGTAGCTCTTCAGTGCACAAATCACTAATTAAATAACAGATGCACATCGTGGTCAGCAACCAGTTATTTACTTCTAAGTAAGACTGTGGTGACTGGTCACTGCACACCTATTAGTTCACATTCAAAGAGCAGCCATATGGTCGTGTTGCATCACTGTCTCCCAGTGATACATCCAGTTGCCTTTTTACAGAAATGGGTAATCAAAAGAGAGAAGTGGCCAGCAATGATGAAAAGTGCAGTAAAGAAAGAGAACATGATAATGCTGGAGGAGAAATTCAGATGGAACACAAATGAAATGAGAGAACCAAGAGCTGCCCTGGGACTGTTGACTCTGCAGTCTTTGAGAGGCTGCACATGGAGCCAGAGAAACCGAGTGAAGGCAAACTTATTGACATAAAGAGGCTGTGATGAAAAGGATGAAGATGTCCTAGAGGAAGTGATGCCAGGAAAAAGTTCCAAATTAAAGGAACTCTCGGGGATATTTTATAACATTGAAAATGCAAAGGGTAAAATGTTGGAAGCCAGTCCGAACTTAGAAAGGAATATGACAATTTGTCAAGGGACAGCAAAGAAGCTCACTCTGTGTGTAAGTTACATGATGAAAAGAAGGGAAGCGCTGTTCAAAGGACTCTTGATAAGTTCATGAAGAAGAAATAAAATGCCTTAATTCTACAGGTCTTTAATGTTTTAAGTTACAATGTACTAAATGATATTAGTTCTCCTATTTTTCATCATCTGACACATTTATAACATACATTTAAACTGATAATAATGTAACTAATATTTTGATAACAATTTCAAAGGTTGAAATTACAATTTTATGTATTCAATATTAAAGTTACTTTGCACAGTATGAGCTTGCACCATCATTTCTATGGTCCTGGGCTACCATGCAATGTGAAGGCTGCCTGTGTTTTCATTAAAGAAAAAGAGACATTGAGTCAGATCTCTTAACTATGCACAAATGGGATGGTGGTATAGCTTAGTTGGTAGTCTTGCAAATTACAGTCTTAAAATTTGACTCTACCTTGAACCAATGGAAATAATATACTACCTTAAGCCAATTTCCTAACTGCTTAGAATTACAGACACTTAGTCTGGGAAAGGATATGATCTGGTTTCAGTTTACAGATGATAAGACTGAGGCCCACACAGATTTCAAGTGGAAGTAACTCATGGAAACCACATGGCAGAGGCTTAAAAAGAACTGAGGTCTCTTGACTTCTGTTCTACCCCGTTCTTCACTGAAAGATAAACAGAGTACTCTTGACCTTTGAACAATGGGCAATTGGACTGTGAGGATCCACTTATACTTGGACCTTTTTCAACAACTATATAGTCTGCCCTCTGTATCCCTGGTTTTGCATCAGCGAATTCAACTATGTGGACTGAAAACAATAGTTTCTCCACTCAGCTGGGGATACACAGATGTGAAGGGCCAATTCTATGCCTTGTTCTATGCCATTTCTTATAAGGGATTTGAGCATCCTCAGATGTTGGTATCGTGGGGGGTCCTGGAACCAATCCCACATGGATACTAGAGATGATTGTTGTTAAGTGTTTGGGGTGTCAAAAGTTATAGTTGATTTTCTACAGCCGGGGGCTTGGTGACCCAAACCCTGACATTGTTCAAGGATCAACAGTGTATCCTTTATAGACCACCATGGAAGGTGTTGGGAAGGTCTCTGTTCATTGCATGGCTCCTGTAGACATAACTAATGGCTATACTGCAGGCTCCCAGTGAATTCTTTTTAATGCTTTAGGTTTGTTTTTTTGTTTTTTACTGCCAGCCTATTAGAGTGCATCAGAAAAGCAATTGAAGTAGGACTCGATTTCCCTTGACATTTTTAAATCAAGATCTTTTTCAAGGTAATTTCTTAAAAGCTATTTAAGTTGTCCCACTAGATAAATACTTTCTGATGACTATTCCACTCACCCACTAATTCCTGAGCTCTTCTTTGCTTGATTGCCTATTTAGTTTGTATAATGTAACAATTTGGTGTCATAGTTGTCTTAACGTTTCACTTTTGTTTTCTTCTTACCAGAGGCAAGCAGAAAGACAAGAAAAATGATTTGTGAATCCTTCTAGCTTGAAATTGTTGTCCCTTTTTGTTTCTCTCTGGAATTTAAATAATTTGAGGTGACTAGAAGCGTGAACAAGAATTGCTTATACATACTTGGAATTTGACATTTTTGAAATTCAGTGCCAAATCACATGTTGAAATTTCTCATAAATTCAATGACACAGTTTAACAAACACATATTATATTCCCGTTTGTTCTTTATAGTGCACATCACTATATGAAATTGGTATTTGTGATGGCTATTTACTTGGTATTTTTGGTTCTTCTTTACTAATATCTACGGTCCAGCGTGTGTAGGTTGTTCATATGATCCTAGAATAGTACCTAGATTAGTAATCCACCCAAAAAATTTATTGAATAATTAATAACAATATAAATAAATAATAATTTATAACACATAAATCTACTAGGGACCAAATAGGGAGTGAGGTACAATGATGAATAACACACAACTCTTGAGCCAAAGGAGCCCCAATTTAGTCAGAGGTGAGAGGCACATGTGAAAGAAAGTATATTGCAATGCAGTAAATAAGAAACACAGGGCAGCATGTTAAAAGAACAAAGAAAGTGCAGCTCAGATTAGGTGTGAACTTTGGTTTACAGGAGGGCCAGGAGCTCGCTCAGCAGATAAGGGGGAGGGAAGAGGAAAAATAATTCCCAAGAAAGGAAACAGCAAGAGCAAAGATAAAAACACAAAGGAAGACATCCCTGGATAAATATCATTGCCCTGTGGCATTGCTAGGGCACAGAGTGGGGAGTGGGAAAAAGGCAGCACATCAAAGGCAAGGTCAGGCGATGACAGAGCAAATCACAGCATCAGCTAATCATGTCTGTTTCTTCTCCTTGGAAAGTGCTGTGCAGATATTACCGTCATGAAGAGGTATAAGGCATGGATTTCACAACAACAACTTAGCTGGGGAGCCCAAAATGAAGCTGACAAATATAAGTAACAGTACAAATGGGCATATTCCAAATATCTGAAGGGTATTTTCTTTGCCTACCCTGTTCCCTCTGCTTGCCTACTTGTATTTATTTCTCTGCGTGGCCTCTCCTTCTCCTCAGGACTCAGTGGAGCCTTATTCTGCTTAGGAAGGACTCCTCTATCTTCTAGACTGGCCGCATAACCACCCTCCATGCTGCCTTGTTCCTCGCTGACCACAGCACTCCTCATGCTCTGCTGCCAGTGGTCGGTCTCCTGAAAGAGTCAGAAAAGTGTCTCAGTGATGTGGGTTCTTACAGCATAATCCTCAGAGTTTGATGAGAACAATTGTTTTCTGGTCTCTTCAAATCCCCTGAAGTAGTGATGTGTCTTAGACATGTTTTCTTCCATCTATAGAATATATGTTCAATCCTTCTTGGTCATGGATGCATCTTTTACAGATTTTATAATGTCATCGGCAAGCCCCCTCTGCCTGTGACACTTTAGTATCAGTTCTTTGGACTCTTTACTTGAAAGCACTTCCTTGAAGAGTCTGCAGTGGGGTATTTTTCCTTGTGTGTGTGCACGCTTGCATACATGTGTGGCTGGCTTAATCCCCTCACGTGTACAAATGCGTCAGCCGTATACAAATGGGTCAGACTGTTCTGCATTGCCTAAAGTAAATGGCCAAAAGAGGAGTGTCAGTGGAGTGAACAGCCCACTACAAATTAACTCATTGGGGCTAGCACAGCAGAGTTCTCATTGGCTGATAGCAAGACAGTTTGGTTTGCTAATGGTCATTGATCTATAATGGTACTAGAGGCACGGGGCATGAAATTTGTGCATGGGGGGAGGGGGGAAGTTGGGAGGTCCCTCAGCCCGACCTACACCCTCTGCAATTCACGAGCCCTCAGGGGATGTGCTCCTGACAGCTTGGGCCCACTCCCTATGGTTCTCTGCTCTCTGTGGGGCCTACCTGCTCCACACCACTGGGATGGACAAGCAGGCCTTGCTGAGTGGTGCCTGTGGCCCCGAATGCCTGCTGCCTGGTCTCCACTGCGGTCACCCAGCAGGCCCTGCTGGGTGCTGTCTGCAGGTCTCTGCCACCACTGCCCAGCAGGCCCTGCTGGGTGCTGCCTGTGGGCCCCGCTTGCCTGCCCACGGGTTGCTGCCTCAACCACCCAGCAGGCCCTGCTGAATGCTGCCTGCAGCCCAATTGCCTGCTCGTGGTTGCTGCCGCTACTGCCCAGCAGGCCCTGCTGGGTGCTTCCTGTGCCCTGCTTGCCTGCTGGGCTCACGTTGCCGGGGTGACACCGCCAGTGTCCTGTCCAGCCTCTATGGGCGCCACCATCTTTGTTGTGGAGTGATGGTTAATTTGCATATTGCTCTTTTATTAGATAGGATATAGGTTGTTCTGTCTCCTTAGTTTCCATTGGCTGAGGATATTTAGTAATACACATGATAACATTGAGTATTAAACATATTTTATGAGAATTTACTTACTATATATGCTTGCTTGGTTTTTATTTTTGTTTTTTTAAAGAAAAATAGCTGAGTTAAATGGTGTTAAGGATTAAGTTGGATATCTGGTACATTCGTTTCCTGTTGCTACTGTAACCAATTACCACAGACTAATGGTTGTAAACAACACAAATTTATTATCATACAATTCTGGAGCACAGAAGTCCAAAATAGGTCTCACAACTAAATAAGGTGTCAGCAGGACTGCACCCTTGAGAGGTATTAGGGGAAACTGTAGGCTTGTCTTTTTTTAAGTTTCTGGGTTCTGCTTTCATTCATTAGCCCATGGCTTTCTTCAAGTCCAGCAGCATAGCGTGTTCAAGTATCTCTCTGACTCTCACCTTCTCTTCTGCCTCTCTCTCCCACTTTAAAGGACATTTGTGATTACATTGGGTCCATCTGGATAATCCAAGATAATCTCCTTATTTTGAGGTTTTCTTATTAGCAATCCTAACTTATCTGCAACCTCAATTCCCTCTTGCTACATAACATAACGCATTCATGGGTTCTTGGGACTTAGATGTGGCATCTTTAGTGGGGGGTGGGGATTTTTCTGTCCACCACCTCTGGTTACTTACTTATATCTCCAATACACAGCACCGCTCAGGGCTGTGGTTTCCTGCTGCAGATCTCACACTGGCTCTCTCTCACAGTGGGTAAGAAGTAGGCTGCAGGAATAGAGGGGAAGAGCCCATCCCTTCAATTGTGTGTTGTCTGGAGGAAAGCATCTTCCAGGGAATGAAGCTTCATTTGGGCATTGAAGAATGAATATTATAGTTGTGAGAATAGACCAGGGAGGTGGCCTATCTGAGGAGGGAGGCCAGAGGGAGGAAGGGGCAGAGGTAAGAATTCAAAAAGCCTGTTTATAGGATTGTGAGCAGATTGGTGAGAGCACTGTGTTTTCCTACGAGCCAGGGCTTTCACCAAAGCAGCAATGTTGTAGGATGTAAATGACATTTGCAATTACATTTCTATTTCTTCTTCATGGCTGAGTGAGCTGCAGTACTGCCGGGGTCATAGGAGATACAAGGGGATGAACCTCACTCTGACTCAACAACTAGGCCTTTATGAGTCCCTACTTCACTGGGATGTAGTGAAGTGGGAAAAGGCAGAGTCCGGGAAGGATTGTCATTAGCCAAGGATGCAATAAAAAGCCTAAAAACAGGCATTTTTAGAAGCATTCCCTCCTTTCCCCAAGTTTTCAGAACAGACACCAGATTGACATCCATTTTCATTTCCAACAAATCTGCAATCGATGGGCACATGTGCAACCAAGCCTGACCTAGGCCTAAGGCTCTCTGGTGGAGGCTGCTGATCAGATACCCTTGTATTTTGTAAAGGAGAGATGGACTATTTCAGAAAATAGAGTCTTTTGAGTAAGAACCCAAGGTTCTGTAGTAATCAGTTGCCATCTAATTACAGATCACTTATTTCTGCTTTTACTTCCTTTTTCTCAAGTCTTGAGTTGATCATTGTAGTAGTTTTGCTGCATTTTTGTTTGCCTCTTTGCTCATTCATTTCCAGTAGCCAGAGCAATCTATCCAAACTGTAGGTAGGATTATTTCATACTTCATCTTGATATCATTCAGTGACTTTCCTGTGTCCTTACGATAATATCTAAATTCTTTAGCAGTACCTTCCATGAATAGCTACCTCTTTAGCTTCAACTCTTATTATTCCTAATACCCGCTACCTACTTGCATATTCCACTAACTATTGAATACCATCATCACACAACAAATATCCAATGGTTGTCTGCCTTGTGCCTTTGCTTGGGCTCCTTGATTTGAATAAAATTCTCCAGACAAATATCTATTCAATGCCTGCTAGGTGCCTTTGCCTGTTCTCTAATGTTTTAGAATATGTATGTCCTGCTGTACATACATATGTACCTTCCTCAGTGAACAGGATATTTTCAGAGTGTTATTTTTAGGAGCAATCATGAAGGAGAAAAATGACATCAGAAAAACAGATGATTTGTGTAATTGTGCCTGGATCTGTCATAACCTTCAACTTGATACTCCTGCCCATGTTCTCAGCCTAGTTCCAAGTCAGCCATAGAATTTAATTTAATTTTTTATTAAATTATTTTGGAATCTAGGTAACTATCTTTTATCAATCTTCTTTCATGGGTCTGACAGCTTCAACTTTTGAACACTGAAAACGCAGAATATCTGATTTTACCTAATTTTTGAACAATGTAATTTCTTACACTACAAAGGGCATGTGGTCATTAAAAACCTTTCTACAGCCTCCTCTGGACTGGGGCTTTATTTAGAATCTAGATTCTAATATGATTTCTCACCTAAGTGTGCTTTCCCTAAGATTTCAGGTGATATTTTGGCACTGACGGCCCTTTCTTAAACAGCAGAAAATATGAGACATACTGTTCAATTTGGATGATCTGAGCTACCTGAATCCACACAAGTATTTGCTACTTCACTCCACACAAAAGGACACCCAGAAGTGCAGCGCAGCAGTTTGAGGTCAGTGGGACATATTAATCTGATCAACTATATTCATTCTAATGGTTTGTCTTAGTTTCTACCCTTCAATATGGAATCCCATTGCAATTTTATAAAGGCAGTTAGGGTTCTTTTCATCGACCTTCTCCAGATATATGTGAATGTGAACAATCCTTTCTCAGTCAAAACAGAGGGAGTCACTGAAGCTTCTTTGGTCAGGTTTCCTCGAGGGCATCTGGCATGGGCAGAATTAGGGCTATCCACAGCTATTGGCATGATCAGTTCCTCTTCTTGTACTAAAGGTAGATGTCTAATTTTTTTGGCCTGTATGAATTGCCCTTCTTCTGGTAATAATAAGCCTGGTAACTCTTTGAGGTATCACTTGCCACACAACTTCAATACCAGAAGATCCTATATGCATGCTAATCTCAGCATCCAATCCAATCACTCTGTACACTGTCCAAGAGCAAGCCCATGACATTAAACACTACCTTCCATTGTTGAAGATGTTGATTGGATGTTTCTCTCACTGCATGCTTTCCACCAACGGCACAACCTAACTGAACCTCAGCACTGGTATCTGGACCTTCTTTAGTACCTGCATGGGGATTTCCTTGCTCTAACTGGGGCAGAATGAAGCTTACAGTTGCTGGAATCCAGCTAGGGATGGCAGGCGATACCAACATTGCTAAAAACAGCCATCACTCAAATGGTCAGCTGGATTAATGAACTATACATAGCTAGGGGTTATAAAGACTGTCTTTTGTTAGGAATAATTTAGAACATTTCCTAAAATTTTAAGGTAGATTTTTGGCCCAAGTCATTGCAATACAACTTTTATGAGTCTTCTTCCATATACACAGTTGACATTCTCTCCAAAAGGCTATATATCCTGGTAAGGCAAAGGCTACTTTACTTCTGAAGGCAGCTGAAATTTAACTATGACCTGCCCTATGGAGCACATTACATAGTTTTTGCATACATCTTCATTTTTCTTAACAGAGGTTGAGTATCAGCCCTGGGGATCCCTGACAAATCAGGCATCATCTGTTTCTACCATCTTCTGAATCAAACCCTTAGCCCTGACTGTTTGGTTCCGTAATGAGCTGCAGGTGCCAAGGAGAAGGATTGACACAGCTCTCGTTAACTGCTTGTCACACGGCTCATCTGTGCAGGGAGATGCGTTTTAAGCAGCAGCACCTGGCAGTTTTCTCACCCATGAACTGAGGCAGAATATTGGGCTAAGAAGTCTGGAGATAAAAATGATAAGGATTTCTCTCTTTATAAATAAATAGTTCTAAGAATATTAGTCTGGGGTCTGGCTTAACTTTGTGAATAAATTAAAATTAAGGCAACAGATTTAAAAGAATATAGATTTTGGCATAAGAGAGTCCTAGGTAGGAATCCTAACATCTCCATTAGCTATGCGCCCTTCAGCAAGCTATACGGCTTTGCTGCATCTCAGTTCTTCCTTAGAATAAATGGGGATATCTACCTTCATAGCGTAGTTAGAATCAGCACTGACCTAAATCCCACACCCAGCATAGTAAAGGCCAGTGATTCTCAGAGCCTGGGCTCAAACCAGGGGCATCAGCATCACTGTGAGCTTGCTAGAAAAGCAAGTTGTTTTTTTTTACTTCTCCCTCCTCTCTTCCCAGACCCATTGAAAGAAAAACTCTGCAGCCTAGCAATGTGGGTTAGCAAGTTCTCCCTGTATTTCTTATTTAAGTAGAATTTGGGAGTAACTGGTGTCGGCCTTCAAAAAATGATTGTGAAAGTGAACAAAAGGGAACCGGCATTCAAGATGATAAGTACCCACAAGAAGTCAGAAGTCCAGGTCTAATTTCCAGGAGTGAGAAGAGTAGATGAGCAAGAGAGACCAGGTAAACCCATCCCACACGGAGCACAGTGGGATTCTAAGCACAGAGTTGAGTGTCCTTGGAAGGATAGTCTCTTGAGATTACTGGCCAACTCTGCTCCCAATTATGTTGGGTCCTCAGTTGATGCCTGAGTTACTTCTTTTTCATACCTGATTGCTCTCAAATCAAATTCTGGAGACATTTTTTTCCAAATAAATTTGGATTTAAATTTGAAATATTTGGAATTTAAACAAACTTTTACAATAAATTCCATTTCTAAAGACCCTACTTAAAATAATGTAAAATATTTCATATTGATAGAGTTATGATATAGCTTATTTCTGAAGGAGAATAATAGGTATATAATAATTACAAGCTTTATATATAGCTCCGTTTTTTATGTTTTCAGTAAGGATTCTGAATATATTTGACTGATGTAACAGAAACTGTAATATGAACCACCTTTTCAAAATTAATAGGAGTACCTAAATTTTATATAGCTTTTTATGAATTCCAATATGTCTTTATATTTATTCACTCCGTTTTATTCTTACTCATAGCAGATCAAAAAAGAGCGAGTTCAGAATTCCTCGGTGTTTTGAGGCTATGTCTCTATAAAGATGCACATCGAGACCCTTGGCTTATGGGCATTGGCTGAGACCGTGGGTGCTCTGTCACTGTTCGACCAGGGTCCACAGCACTTTTGAGGAGAAGGAGAAGGACGATGAACACCATCTGCCCAGGCTCCGTCTTGCAGAATTTCAAGCTGAGGTGCCATCCACAACCGCCTGGAGATGGTCCAACCTTGTAATTATATTCTGCTCCTCAAAATCACGCTTCATCTTTCTCATTGAATAATGCTCCGTTTCATCATGCTCATTTTAGATACCTTCTCCTCACATTTCAAGAGTTTAAATAACAGGCATTCATCACAGCTCTGAGAGGAGGTATTTGAGGAAAAGCAGCTCCCAGAATTAGGTTCCTCCCCTGGAGGCATCTCCCAGCAATCAGGCTAAGATGCCTCACAAGGGGTCCCTCTCAGGGCCTCCTTGGTGCCACAAACACAGTTACCGGCTTCTCCTCCTAAGTCTGCAATCAGAGCACCGACTGGCCTGAGGGCAGTTCCGGCCCAGGGGACCTTGGCTGGCTGATTAGGAGAAAAGAAACCGCTGTTACCAGACTTTCTTTTCAGCTTTATTTCAGGAACCTCATTTAGTTCTTCATCTGCTTTAAGCAATACTTCTAAAAAACACCAACCACTGTTATTTAGAAAAATTGTTGGTCGATGCTCACGTGTTGCCTGTAGATATTATCCCTTCTCAATTGCTGTGGGAAGATGCAAAGGAAATAGAAGATTTAGTTTCTCTCACCACTCACTCAGTAAATAACGCTTGAATACTTACTATGTGCAAAGCAATGTAAATAGGGAACTATGGATCATATGTAGAATCTGTCTTTAAAGAACATAGGATATAATCATGGGCTCTGTGTACTCGTCTGATGGCAAGTCCTCCCTATAATCACATCAAGTATTAATGCAGAGGTCAAGAATCTCAAGCGGCCTATAGTCACGATGGAGGCTATCGCCATGAACTTTAGGATAGAGGTGTTTCCACTGAACTGGGTAGATTACTGTTAGAATAGTTCCACTGGAGAACTGTCTGTTTAAAAGACACCTCTAACTCATATGCTTTGCAATAAAAAGGAGAAAACAGTCTGAAATTTTAGAAGTACATCAACTGTAAGGTCAGGGCAGCTGCATACAGTGTGGGATTGTCCACATACGACTCCTGGGGGGTTGGGGGGGCATTCACATGATTTGTTATGTGCAGCCCACATAAATGGATGTGGTAGCTACATATGAATGTTGCAAAAATACAAACATACAAACATATTTTTGGGAAAAGATGTTGTATACCTCCTAATATAACTATTCACAATTTGGGATTTGCTTGGAACCAAACTGGATTTCTGGTTTCTTATTGCCAAACTAGATTTTAGGCAAATCTTCCAAATACGGTGTGACAAAATTTCTCTCCTGTCAACATTCTAATGAAATGTCCTAGTCTAGTCCCCACTTTTAGTAACAATCTCAGACTCTCCATCTCTCTAGGCACGACAACTGGGAAACTACTTGTGCCTTTCCTCCCAGGTTCAATACTCATGATCTTTTACATCTTTTTTCCTTCTGCACCACTCAACTTTTCTGCTTTATATGACATTCTCTTGTCACATTTCTCCCTGCTTGGTTTAATGTGGCAATATTAAATACATTTTTTTGCTTATAAATGTCCCAGATAATACACATGTATTGACAAAGTGACCTTTTCCAAATAACACTTTAACTCCGTGACCTCAGGTTATGATTTATTTATTTTTTTTGCAAAAGCAATTTTCTGTAATAACCATTGTCTTCAGTTCTCTACTCACATCTCCTCTCTAGTCCTTACCCTTGGAGTCATTCTTACCATTACCTCCCCAAGACTTCCCCCCAGTACACACTTCCAAGGTTAAGTGATTCTCCCATTGTAATCCTCTGAGTCTGGAGCACAGGTTGAATAAAGGTTAGGGATGGTGACAGGAAACTTCCAGGACAGTTGGTGATGGCCTTGGGAACCCCGTGTTCTGTGGAGTAGAGAGAGAGGAGTGGAGGTGAAACACCTGCTCTAAGGAAGATGGGAGGGGAGCGACACTTCAAATGGCTTGATACTTTCTCAGGAGAGCACAACATCAGACGTCTCTTTATGAACAAGTTACAAGTGTAACTTTTCTAGCAGATGTGTGTGCACACGCTGAATGCACATAAATACTCATTTCCCAAAGAGAGACATTATCTCTTTGTCTAAACCGTAAAGAGGAAAATAAATAATTTTTAAGTGCCCTGTAATTTGCAATGCCACCTTTTTCTTAGTGGAGTTAGATTTTTCGTATTATTGTGTAAAGAAATGAGTCCTGGTCATACCTGGTTTGGAGTGGAGCCTCAGGAAAATGAGTATAGAGGGACTAGGCCTATCATTTTCTCAGAGAGTTGAGAGGAGTGATAAACGATGGGCACGGAGATAAAGGAGTGGAACGGGGCAGATGGTCAGCACTTTCTAGAGTGAGTGCCTGAGGCTGAAAACAAGTGTTATGTGATACTGATTGCTCAGTTCCACAGGAGAACTGGATCTTGGGATCATCCACTGGGTGAAAGAAGGAGGAGTTTGTCTGCTGGTTTTTGTTATCCCACTTGTCAAACTCTACCCCACAGGTAGGTAGTTTCCCCATGTGGGAGCCCTGTCCAGAGTACGCTGGTTATTCATGGCCAATCTGAGTGTGGGAATCCTAATCAGAGTGTTCAAGGCTAATTTGCTACATGCAGATGCAAAAGCAAGGACACAGCAATTTATACACTGAGCAGGCATGCCTTTCTGTGGCCCAAAGACTGATGTTATTATTTGTCAAAACTCCTCTTTTGTCTAAGTTTAAAGTATGTTACTGACCAGCCAGTGAGAAGCTGCTGTTATGTGAGGCTGCTTGGTCAGGCTACTATGTTTGTAATAGCTACTGTGTTAGTGGGGCTGCTTTACATTGGAGGCTTATTCCGTGGTCAGCAAACTGAGGCTCATGAGCCACATGCAGCTCTTTGGCCCCTTGAGTGTGGCTCTTCCACAAAATACCACATGCGGGCATGAGTACAGTGTGATTGAAACTCCATGGCCCATGCGCAGAAGTCGGTTTTTGGCCTGGGCGAGTCTATTTTGAAGAAGTACTGTTGATATTTGGCTCTGTTGACTAATGAGTTTGCTGACCACTGTACTAGCTCCTATGTTGGGGGCTGCTTTGTAGAAAAGACGTATTATTAACCATCTGGTGTATGGCTACTTTGTGGGACTTTACTTTGAAGACCTACTTTATCTGATGGCTGCTTGTTAGCAATGGCTACCTGGGCTACAATAAAGACTCTCTTATATGCCCACCACTTCTCATGTCTTCTCTGTCTTCTAATGCCCCAGCTTCCAAGGAGGTCCAGTCCCTGGCAGAGGGACTCGGACCCAACAGTTGATGTAGTGGAGCAGGATTCAAGGAGTGAGGACTCCAACAATTGGCCCAGTGAGCAGGGTCAAGGAGAAACTTCCTCCAACACCCATGCACTTGGGCTGTGTATTTTAGGTTGTGGAAGTGGGGTTTTATGATGACTTTTATAGAGGAACTTGGGATGGGAGGTAAGAGGGATCTTGTGTGGGCAAAAGGCAG
The DNA here is from genome assembly GCF_028538775.1 of Myotis yumanensis. Classification (NCBI taxonomy): domain Eukaryota; kingdom Metazoa; phylum Chordata; class Mammalia; order Chiroptera; family Vespertilionidae; genus Myotis; species Myotis yumanensis. Next base: position 80,063,284 of record NW_027223759.1, read on the forward strand.
TGAACTGAAGGCTGTGCCTGTGTGAAGTAGTGAAGCCAGATATCAATGAGGTGAGGAGAATCTAAAATGGTCCACAGGAAGTGTCTGACACAGTCCTTGTATTTCCCCTGCTTCTCAAGTTATATCTTCTTGGACATGAGCAAATTTAGAAATTACTTTATTACTATACTATGTGTAATCTACCCTCCTCCCTTTCATTCTTCTTTCTTCCCTTTCTCTTTTCCCTCTCTTTCTTCTTTCTGTTCTTTCTTTTTCTCATTTTACAAAAGAATATGAGTCAGTATTTTACACACACACACACACACACACACACACTATGCACCCCCCAATTATACCAAATGAGTTATATAAAAAATAACTACTCTCTAGTCAAGTTCAACTCCCAAATCAAACAACTTTTAAAAAAATTTTAAAGAAAAAAAATAAACTGACAATCAAAGTAGAGACAGATTTGTGGATTCAGAGAACAGACTGACAACTGTCAGAGGGGAGAGGGTTGGGGCTGGGTGAGAGTGGTGAAGGAATTAAGCAAAGAAAAAAACAAACTCATGAACACATACGACAATATGGTGATTAGCAGAGGGTAATAGGGCTAGGGGAAGTAGAAGAAGGTAAAGGGGGGACAAATGGTGATAGGAGACTTGACTTGGGGTGGTAAATGCACAATAGAATATACAAGTAATGTAGAATTGTATAACTGAAACCTATATTGTTTTATTAACCAATGTCATCCCAACGCATTCAATTAAAAAAAAGAAAATGACACTGTAATGTCTACAATTCAAATAACAATGAAAAGGATAATAAAATCCTGCCACTGATAAATAATCATCAGCATCAGAGGAAATGGCTTTCTAGACAACACTCTAAATATAAAAGTGGAGATAGGCAAGTATATAGTTGGGTAAGTGGTAGATATAGAGTTTATTAAGTAGGACAATACTTATTATTTTATTAAGTTTTTACATTTATATTATCTCAGTTTTTAAGAGGAAAAAGAAATCCAATGGAATGAATTGTGCAAAAACATATATGGATTGCACAAGTAATATACTGATAAGTATATTTTAACCATAAGAGGTATATGGTAAGATTTCTCTATATAAAAACAAAAGATTGTAAGACTCAGTAAGAATTTGCACTGGTTACATTTTCCAAAACTTTATGTTTAAAATTTATACCAGTTAACTCTATACTGTGAAAGATGGGGAACTAGTCCTCTTCCACATTTTTCACCTTTTCCACACTTTCTTCCCAGTTTTTATTGTTGTATTATTATTTTTACAATTTCAAGGTTTATAAAAATGCTAGTCTATTTAGTAACAATAATTCTAATCTATGTAATCTTACTTTTATATTTGATTAAATTCAGTGTTCACAACCAGTTATTTCATAATGCTTTATCTACTCCCGAGTTCTTTATTTTATGTATTCCTCAGTGGGCTGGATTTTGGTATTAAAATGGCTTCTAGGAGTTACAGTCCCTGAGTTCTTGCATGTTTAAGAACATATGTTTGTTATCTTTATACTTAAAGACCAAGCAGGTTGGGTAGGATATCAGATCACCCTTTCTTTCTCTCAGATCTCTGTAGATACTGCTCCATGGACTTCCATAATAACTGTTAAGCTAAACTAAGGATTGGTAAAATTTATTCTTTTTCTTTTTGGAGGACTCTTGGATACTTATACCTGACTTCCTTTTGTATTTGAGAAAGTAAAATGATTGAATTTAAGGTTGAGGAGCATTAGTTACTATTGTTCTCTCATAATTCAATGCCTTTACCCTCACTTAAGAGGTTGATTCATTCTTCCTACTACAATATTATATAATAAAAGCCTAATATGCAAATTGTGCCCTTGACTGGGAGTTAGACCAAGAGTTTGACCAGGGGCCTTCCCCTAGCCAGCCTGGTCGGCCACGCTAGGGGTGGGCCAGCTAGAACCCACCCGTGCATGAATTTGTTCACCGGGCCTCTAGTAGTTATATAAATTTGTTTATTGATTTCCAAATATTTTGTGATTATTACCTTCTTAATACATTATCACAATAATTTTGCATGAACCCATACTGTCATCCCCATTTCATTGATCAAAAAGTTGAGGTTAAGAGAGATTAAAAAGTCTCAGGATAACATACAAGTAGAGGAGCCATGACGTGTCTGCAGGTCTACCTGTTTCCGGTCTTATTCCCTCTCATACTGCCTTCTCCCAGACATGGAGAGCCTGAGGACAAGGCCGGCAGGAGGCACTATGAGGTGTGGTCAGTGTAGATGCAAAGGAACGGAAAGATGAGTTGCCTTCAGAAATCTATTACCAGACATGTAAAGAAAATAGTATTTCCAAGAATCCTGAAGTAAAGTAAATAATGCTGGTGAAATTGCAGAGTATTTCTTAGCCCTATGCTCTATAGAAGATTTCTTTTCAGGGTGACAGTTTCTTGGAATTCTAATAGCTGAGCATAATGTACTTTGCTTTATCATGTTACCATAAAAGGTACCTTCTGTTTAGAAAAATTAAAGGCATTATATCAAGATCCATACTGTAATGTCAGCTCCATTATCTTGAGTCATATTTAATAGCTGTAATATTTAATATCTGTTATGAACTCTCCTTTAGTCTTCTTATTTAAAATATTCCTTAAGCTTAATCAATTCATATGATTCTATAACTGACAAAATCAGGCACGTTAAGTCAAAAGACAAAGCAGTGAGTATTTACGAATTCATAACAGCTAGAACAATGATCATGTTTGCATAAATACAATCTGATAAGAAGTAATGGTTTGTATATCACAAATGGAATGTATAACCTTAGTAGATTGGGGACATTTCATTTCTTACAGTCTCAGGGAACAGTAGAGACATTAAATTATATGGTGAACAAAAGCCAATAGGACTTTTTTCACCCAGGAAAGTAAAGCTGCAGATTCTAAGTCTCCACTCAACACATTCAGAAAGGGCTGCCCGAGTCTTCAGGAGGGCCTTGAGAGCAACCTGACAGTGATGAATGGTCCCCTTTTCCCTCCCTGACCTCCCACAGCCCTCGCCCTCTTTATTGCCTCTTGGCACCTCATCAATTGGTGGCATTAATTATTTAGTTGATTAATGTCTTACTTATTAACACCCACCACTGGACATTAGCTTTGGAAGGGTCCATGTATAACCTCCACCTTGTTTAGTTCTTGGCACATAATAAACATTCAATAAATAGTTGTTAAATACTGTGTTTCCTGTAAGTCTTATCTTCTGAACTAAATTATAAGCTACCAGAGGATAGAGTTCACAGTTCATACTATAAATGGGCCATTGGATGCAACATGCTGAGCAGACAGCAGGATCCCAATGATGATTTGTTCTATTGAGCCGAATTAAATGACATGGAATATGAAAGGCTGCTTTTCTGGCTTCTGGTTCTGTGCTTCTGTAGCATTTTATACATGCTTGTTTTTAGAGCCTCTAATCAACTTTAGTTTTTTTTTTTTCTACATTTTGCTGTCTCTCTCCATTTTGTACTCTCTGAGAGAACTATTTATATTTCCTATGAATAATTTTGCATATCTATCTATCTATCTATCTATCTATCTATCTATAAAAGTCTAATATGCAAATTATCCCCACAGGAGTTCGACCGGGAGACCAATCGTTCTCCATGATGTGTGCTGACCACCAAGGGGTGGCGCAGAATGAAGGAAGGCCCCAGCTGGAAGCAGGAAGGCCCCAATTGGCCCTAATCACCAGCCAGGCCTAGGGACCCTGCCCATGAACCAATTTCTTGCACCAGGACTCTAGTAGTGAATAATGAGTAAAACAGGAAACTACTTTCTATTAATGGGTTACTATGCCAGACATGTGGCTGTGTCATGTGCTTTACAGATGTTAATCCAATTAATCATCATAACTCCTATGAAGTTGGTAATTTAATCTGCATTTTATAATTGGAACCATTGAAACTTGATTGCTTGCCCTAGATCATGTATCTGGTGAGGGCCGAACCAGAAATGGGAACCCAAATCTTTCCAGCTCCAAGCTCTTACTCATTCTTCTACTGTGCTGACTCACTTTTGCATTATTTAATTAGCTCACTAATGGGAACATCTATGATAGCCTATAAGTGGAGTGTTTCTGTCCACCCCACAATGTCTGAATACTTAGGTTGTCCTTACAAGGGAATCATTTTCGTTTCAAACTGATGTGTTTAAGCAATACTTCTTACTACTACCTCTCAAGACAGCTTTATTCAAGTATATCCTTTCTAATGTTAATAAACTTAGGTAGAGTAGGATATTGCACTAGAGAAATTGTATGGTTTTATCTCCATGCTAGTGAAATATATGACAGAAAAATCAACTTGAAATCACTAAAAATAACCTACCTCACTCTCCCAGCCCTCAGCCCCAAATATTAAGTGTAAACAACTTAGAATAACTTGGTCCACCTCCCTTAGAAAGATAAACTGCTTTTGACTAACATGGTAACTTCCCTCTAAAGGGTAGTTAGGTTAAGGCTGCCTGGAATCACTGGTGACAATTCTCCTTGGAAAGGTTAGTGAGTAGCTCCATTGTCTGGGGAAAAGTGTGTCATAAGACCCTTAGGTTTTAAGAGTTTGATAGGATGTTGTACCCAGAGAGGAGAGTCATTGCGGGCCTGTTAGTGATGAGTGTGTTAATATGCTGGTCTTTCAATTCCATTAGGGCTACTAGTCACACAGAGTTTTAAAGTTATCAATTTCCAGATTTTTAATTTTCATGTTTGTATTTTTTCCCTAAAATTTATCTCCCTGAGAACCTATCTGTGCTCACAGTAGTGTTTCCTTTACTTTATGAAAGAAAGACACATTGCTCACTCACAACCCATCCCAAACCTTACAAAAGTGCATGGCTTCAGGGTGTTACAAAATCTAGGCATCTAAGGGGAAGGCTCCTTTAATAAGTAAGACACCATAAACCCTCAGGGCCTTCAGTCTTTTCATGTATTAAAAATGTGTGTGTAAAGTTGATTGACTTGTTAGAAAGAAAGTATTTGAGGCTGTATTGGGATTTCCGATTTCAGTATGTGGCAGAGTGGGATGATGGGACTAATTACAATATTCATTTAATAAGATTTTCTTTTCTACCTCATAACTATTGTTAAAAATTAATTCCATTTATGTTATTTTATTTTTAAATATATTTTTATTGATTTCAGAGAGGATAGGAGAAGAAAAGAGAGAGAGAAACATCAATGATGAGAGAGAATTATTAATTGGCTGCCTCTGGCATGCCCCCTACCAGGGATTGAGCCCACAACCCAGGCATGTACCTCTGACTGGAATCAAACCCAGGACCCTTCAGTGCACAGGCTGACACTCTATCCACTGTGCCAAACCAGCTAGGGCAAAAGTTAATTCCACTTAAAGCAGAGTCCTGTAGGAGCAAAGAAAAGAGACTATCACTCTGAAACATTGAACATGAGAACTGGCTTTCCCCCGATATTTTTAGAAGTAAGCATTCTTTTCAGATCTTATCAGCACTTATTCTTATAATCTGTAATTGTTAGAAAGAAAAACACCTTAAAGAGCCAAAGAATTAGAGATTCTTTTAAATGATTTGGAATGTGTTCCAAAATTATAAAAATTTTGTTATACTCAACAAATCCATCAATTAAAAGTGTATCTGATTTCTTTCACTTGTAGAATAGTGTAAAGGTGTGTGTGTGTGTGTGTGTGTGTGTGTTTAAATTACAGCATTGCTATTTCTTTCAATTGCAGGCATTCCTGATTTTAACTCCTGTTAACAAGATATAAATTTGTGTGCAAGGTGCTGGACCTTTATTTATCATAAAAATCTAAGCTTTGATTATGTAACTGAAAAATTAATGAAGTTAATTTTATTTATAGATGCCATATGATATTTATATATAATTATTTTAAAAAGTTATATACTAAAGCTATATATCAAAGGGATATCATACATCATCATATTTTTTGCTTCCCCAAACAGTTAAAATTTAGCTGTCCATTATATTGCATTATTATAAATATGGATAAGCTATGTATTTACTTATTTGAAAATACTAAATATCTTAGATTTACATAGCTTCAATCAGGTTAATTTTATTTATTTTTATAATGTGATCTGAAATTTATCTCAGTAGTTTTTGTAATATTTCTCTAAATAATTATTAACATATTTTTGAATTGAAAATTATAGTCTATTTGTAGCTTGGTTTGAAAATGAGGACTAGCTTAGCCCAATAGGTTATTTGTTAGTTTATTCACTGTAGTTGGAACATATTATTTCCATTACACGATTTAGCTAAATCAATCAAGGTTTAAATAATAAAGTACTCAATGCATTTGGAAACATAAAATATTGTACCAAAAATGCTGTTTGAAATGAAATTTACATTTCAATTTTTTCAAAACTCTGAGAATATTAGGTGTTATAGGTGCCTTTAAGTAAAAGAATAAATAATACAACTTGGTAAAATTGGGTAATTACTAAATGGATAGCAAATCCTCTTGCCAGTTGAGTGGTTTTTCATTATTTGCTTCCAACAATCAAGAGTAGGGTTTTGAACTTTCTTCCTAAGAGGCAGTGGGGCAAGACTTGGCTGCACTTGTCCCCTGAGTTAGCAGAGCAGAAAGTACCCAGTTACATAGATAGATAGTGAATTATCAGCTCATCCACTGGCTCCATGGAATAAAGGGTTTCTAAATTTTTAGGGGTTTTGGCACTTGGAAAATACTAACTAAGATATTAAACAAAAATGAAACTTTTCAGTTTTTCATTTTCCACACATGTCTTGCCTATTGACCATGCAGAGGTTGTCCTGAGCTCTGGTGGTGCAGCAGAGCGCATGAGCACAGCCTCAGTCATATCACATAATAAACACAGAACATTGAGCCAATAAGACTATTTAAAATTGTTTTGTTCTATGAAGAAAATAGCACAAGGAAGATGTGAAGGTCTGACTGGGTAAGGATGGAGGGATTACCTTAGCATGGGCTGTCAGAGAGGTTGAAATGGGGCTGAGCCATCTCTGATGTGAAGGCAGCCAGGTGAGAACCTCCAGGTGAAGGGAAGAGCAAGTGCAAAATATCCTGAGGTGGCAATGAGCTTGGACACTCAGTCCTACTTCTTAAATAATAAGCACCTTCCATTTCAACAGCTCCTTTCAGTTGACACAGGCTTCCTAGGCCCTAATGTTTCTGAGTTGACAACTTGCATTAACTGCTCATTCTGCAAGGATGAATCCTCACTACCCATAGTCTCTCATGGAAGTTTTCCATCCCCTTCTGCCTGCTCTCAAAATTAGATAAAAATAAATACAACCTTGAAGTGGAGAGTGACAGGGAAGAGCTAGAGCCATCCATGTAGGACTTTCTAAAAGACAGCAAAACTGGTCCTGTGCTCAAGAGTTTCTATAAAGAGGGCACACTGGCATGTCACCCTCTGGCTGGAAGTTTGCTGAGCTCAGAGAGCCCACTGTGTGTGGTAGGTAATGGAGGGACACTTAGGAGAACCTGGCATGTGTGCCCGGATGTCTTGAGGAATTCTGAAGGATGGAGGGGAGTTCTAAGAACCCATAAAGACAGTGAGGAGAGAGAGCAGACCCAGGGAAAGGCATATACTTCCACATTTTGGAGAGGCAAGGATGCACGTGACTCCCCAGGCAGAATGAGTGTTCAGGAAGCAAACTTGGCCGGAGCCAAATTGGAAGACTTTCTGCACAAGAAAGATGGCTGCAGAGCAGTGCAAGAATCCCACACTTGTGCTGGATGGAAGGTAATGCATGCCACCACTTGATCATTTTAGATACTCTTTTTATGGACTGGACTCTACACTCCATTCCCTCACCCCCAAATACTGTACAATTTGATGGCCATCTTCCTGAGAGGAACCACAAAGGAGAGGTGTCATATAGTTTCAGATGCTCTTTATTCTGAAGCAGATTCTTAATCCAGCAGGTGCTCAGGAGGGACCAGCACACACAGGAAGGGACTGAGAAAAATTAGGTCATAATTCCCATGAGTCTCTGGGAAGGAGACCAGGGGTCAGTGGAATGGAATGTGGATCTGAGTCTCTGAGATAAAGTTGTACACAGGATAGTTATGGTCTTCAAGACTTTCTTTTACCCAGTCTGCTTCCAATGTTCTGCTCTTAAAATATTCTTTTCTAATTGTAGAGATTGTTTCTGAGTTTTTCCCTTTCTACATATTTGGGTTGCTTATCAATTATTATCAAGCCATATCAACTATTTCTTAGTTTAGTGGTGAAAATGTGATTGCTGTGAGTACATCCTGCAAATAATCAAATATTGCTGGGTTCTCAGCATGGTCAATTGTTCTGAATACCCTATCAGTTATGAAAATCATAGGTATGTAAGCTGACATGACCATTCATCACATAAAATGGTTTTGCTTTACATAAGAGCACATAAACTTTTTTGTTGTTGTTTAAAATTATCTCATATTTACTTCCACAGGGAAAATTTATTCCTCTGAAAAAAGCTAAAAATCTGCATAAATGTATGTTAGATAGCTATGCAAATCACAGTTATATAAATAAATATGGATAATTTCAAATGCAATAGAGTGTATTTGCATCCTTACATTTGGGAGTGGGGAAGACATTTATCAGAGTCTGTCAGGACCCTGTGCAAGGGTTCACTGAAGGAGAAGTCTGGGTGGTCAACATGTTGGTAGAGGTAAGGTTGGAAAATAAAACAGATCCAGAGACAGAGAAGCATCGATCAGACCATCAAACCTCAGAGGGAAGGTAAGGGAGGGTGGGGGTAAGGGGGAGAGATCGATCAAAGGACTTATATGCTAGCATGTAGGCCTAACGGTTAGCCCCTAACCAATGGACACAAACAACAGGGGGGTGAGGGCATGAGTGGGGGGATGGGGGTAACATGAGGATAAGGACACATATGTAATAACTTCAATAAATTTTTTTTTTAAAAAAGAGTTCTTCTTGTTGGGCCCTAGTCAGTTTGCTGCGGATAGAATGTTGGCCTGAGGACCAAAGGGTCCTGGGTTTGATTCCAGTCCAGGGCACATACCTTGGTTGCAGGCTCCTCCTGGCTGGGCCCTAGTCGGGGCTCCTGCAGGAGGCAATCAATCTATGTGTTTCTCGCACATGGATATTTCTCTCTGTCTTTCCCTCTCTTTTCCACTCTCTAAAAATCAATGGAAAAATATCCTCCAGTGAAGATTTAAAAACAAAACAAAACAGTTCGTCTTGTTGGTATGTAAGTAGAGAAACCTTACTGACTTAAGGAAATCATGTAAATCTCACACTCTACCCAGAGTTTGATCGAGGTTTTTTTATATATTGGCAAGCAGAGCTTAGGTTGGGACAGGGTCTGGACACAGCTGGCCTATATGATGGAATTCCTTTGTGCTGATAGTCAACCAGTGTTAGAAAAAGAGAGCAAACTTTAGACATAAAAAAATGGAGTAAGCACATAGAATTAGTGAATAGCAAGTGACAAAAACAATAACATTATAAAAGCAAATAGAGTTACATAACTCTGAGCTTGTTCACTTTGTCAGTACTAAGAGGATCAGTGCCTTTTCCCGGGCAAGAGGGGGAGGAGGGAGGTTCCTCAGTTGGGATGGTAGCTGGGTTTCTGTTTATTTAGAAAGGTTTATAAGTTTTCCATAAATAAATATTTATGGAATAGAACCTTCATTTTGTTTAAAGTTTGACATTTTATTTTAATAAACTTAAAGTCATTGTATTAATCAGGAATGTCTTCAACTGCAAAATACAGAAAACCTGATTAGCTCTAGATAGAAAACCTAAAGGTATATTTGCCAAACATAGAAGTTTGGTATTAACAGTTTAGGGAAGGTGGGTTTAATGATGACCTCAGGGATCTAGGCTTCTCCATCATTTCTATTCCACCACCTTTAGTGTATTGGTACTTCTGCCTATAACTATTGCTTCATAGGTGCTGAGAGCTGCCAATGCCTGGGCTTCATGACATCTTCTGGACTGAAGAGCAGGCTTTGATAATAGTCAGGCAAGGGAGAAGGGTGATGAAAGTGTAAGTTGCATCAAACAACCTGTAGGGTTGGCCCACAGCCATTCCAAGAATGAATATTACATAAGCAATTATTAGGTAACACAATATGTTCTAAATTATTGATATTTCTCATCTCCCAAATAAGATAATATGAGCTGGTGGTTTTAAATCTTTCTTGCTTTTAGCTTAGTTTAGATTCAGCCCCATTTTGCTCATACCTGGGTCTATGGATCTGTAAAAAATGGCAGGTTGTGTAATATTCAGGAATAGCAATTAAGGTCTATTGTGCATGCCAACTCCAGTTAATTGGAAGGGTTCCCGAGAGTGTCATGTAGAAATGGATTCTGAGGTTGCCCTGAGGCTTGGCAGGAAAGTGGGTCTTGATGTTTACCACCAGGGAAAATGGGGAAAATATTTGCCCATAGGCTATATGTCTATTCTCCCATTTCTGAAAAATCCAGTTATAATAAAAACCCTTCCCTGGAAACTGTATAATTTTTTCCCTCCCCTGTAGCTTACTTGATGCTAATCTATATGAAGACTGTTAACTGATGCCTTTGCTAAGTAAAAATGAGTTTAGTTGAGAAGCTCTTACATTATAGAAAGTCAGAGAGTTAACTAAACTTATTTCTTTGAAATTAAGAAATCCAATTAGTCTTTGGGGTATCATCAGAAGTATATTCTATGTTCAAAGGAGTGACAGTTGCCACATTAATTATGTTGGAATTTGTGTAATTTACCATTTTCGTGATCAGTTACCAGTTGGAGTAAAGCTATATGCTTAGAATAGCAACCTCAATTTCTCTACCCAAAGTAGTTCTGTGCCAAATTATCTGTTCATATAAATGAACATTTATATTCCCTTGTGTTAGTCTATTCAGGCTGCCATAACAAAATACCAGAGACTGAGTGGCTAAAACAAAGTAAATTTACTTATTTTCTCATAGTTCTGGAGGTAGGTTTCTTCCCTGGACTTGCAGAGGGCTTCCATCTGCTATGTGCCCACATGGCCTCTTTGTGCATGGAGGCGGGGGAGAGAAAGAGAGAGAGAGAGAGAGAGAGAGAGAGAGAGAGAGAGAGAGAGAGAGAGAAACTTTCTGGTGTCTCTTGTGTCTCTTATAAGGACAGTAATCATATTAGGGCCCCACAATTTTTTTCTTAATTCTCTCCTTATGGGCCCTATCTCCAAATACAGTCCCCCTGTGGGTTAGGGCTTCAGCATATAAATTTTGAGTGAACACTACTCAGTTCATAGACTCCTTATAAGATATAATTATAGAGAAGTTATAATCCTAAAATAGGAGAAATATATCTTATTCTACATTCAACAAAGTCTCTTTTATTTAACTCATACCATAAGTTATATCCTCTATCCAAGGATAGATTGGTCAGGGTCTTCAGGAAGATTTGTGAGAAAGCATAAAAGCAACCCAAATACACTTTTTATCAGAGTCCTAGCTTTGGCCAGAGCTATCCAGTTTAAGAGGTCACCCAGAATGATGAATACCAGTAGTCCAAAGTTTAAATCATTTTCTTCCACATAAACTTTAATCAGTTTTATAATTTTTAATTCTTGCTTTAATTAAGCATCAAATAATGTTGAAAAATCCCTCTAATAAACTTTTCAATATTTTTTCTTCGAGAGATGGCTTAACTAATAGGGCCTGATGAGTGTTTATCAATTCTTCACCAAGGTAACAGTCCTAGCTATCTAATAGAATATTTAAAACTGAGGACATAAAAAGTTATATTGATATATTGATCACTATGTTTTGATAAGAAATAATATTGGGCAAAAAATTTAGGAAAAACACACACTCAACAACAAAAATTTTTACTTCTGATTATCTCTAGTCTCCCAGAATAAACCCTAAGAGAAGAATGCCCAGTACAAAACTGACAGTATGGTAGCCTTGTATTGAAAGACAACAGATCTGAGTTTAAAAGCTACCAACGCTCCAGAACCACGGACAGCGATTTTCTCTTTTTGGGTTTCTGTTGTCAAAATTACAAAAGTAGTGCATATTTATTCAAAGTGTAGACAAATCCAGTCCTGTATAAAATTTAAAAAGGAAAAGAAAGTCTTTCTCCCCCCCCCCCTTTTTAAAAATTTTCCTTCATGTCCTTCTCCCTAGGAATAAATGATGACAAAATTTGATGCATATATTTTCAGATCTTTCTATTTCTCTTTCATACATTCAGATAAAAGAATAGATGGATAGAGTATATTTTAATGAATTATACCAAACAGTATGTATGCTTAACATTTACAAAAAAGGAACATAAATAAATTTCCATAAGAATAACCCTGTATTGTACCGTTTGTTATACTATGAACCCTGAGGGGTATCCAGAATCAGACCTGTGAAGCAGTTTTGCCCAGAATGACTCCTCCTGGCACACTATGATTATATCTCAGAGATGATCACCTTCCACCATCTCTCCTGAGCTGGCTTGACAATGATCAGGCTAGCTGAATCTTCTTCTTCCTTTTTAAATCCAAATCTGATATTATATATATAATGAACTGTTCAACTGATCAGTAGGATGATTCAGGTATTTCTTAGATTGAAGGGCATAGTTACTACAACAGAACTGAGATAGTCCTAAGAAATGTAGACTTTAATTGATGAAAAGTCAGTTATGTTTCATCATTTTACCACATTTTTTTTTTGTATAGGAAAATCTCCTGTTGTATCTATAGTTACTGTTTGCCTGCGACCTATCCCTTTGAGAAGTTTCTATCACAGCATCACCAGAGGCTGGTTAAGGTTTTAGAGTTTTCGCTGAAACCGGTTTGGCTCAGTGTATAGAGCGTCGACCTGTGGACTGAAGGGTCCCAGGTTTGATTCCGGTCAAGGGCATGTGCCTGGGTTGCGGGCGCATCCCCAGTGGGGAGTGTGCAGGAGGCAGCTGATGGATGTTTCTCTCTCATCGATGTTTCTAACTCTCTATCTCTCTCCCTTCCTCTCTGTAAAAAATCAATAAAATATATTTTTTTAAAAAAAATGTTTTAGAGTTTTCAAAGGGAAATTTTGTGCTTCCTTCTTTTATTTCTGTTTGCATTAGCACTTTGCTTTTGGTAACTGATCCTGTAAATGGAGACCTGGGATAGGACTGTATGTCCCACATATTCCCCAAATATTTACTTTTAAATATCCCCAATCTTTGTTTCTAGAAACCATAACCATGTCCTACTAATTCTAAAACTTTGAGATTTAAAATCTTCCACAATGTTTGCATTTGAAACTGTCACTAAATCTTATAAATTCTGATTTTGCTTCTAAACTCATCACTATGGGTCCACATTCCTTATTTCTATCAGCATTTTTGCAAGATTCTATAGACCGCTAAAATAGGGAAATTCTCACAGGAAGTGGGGGTGGATAGGGACATGGAACAGATTAATGAAGACCAGCCCCTTCTGCACCAGTGTTTCCTGTGCAGAAGTCCCCAACCCCTTCAGGCCAGGTGTCTCCAGTTCACACAACCCCAATTCATCCTGAGGACCTTGCTTGTCCAGAGATTTTATGATATCGAAGCACTTCAGCTTCTGTAAGAAATAAATTTGGTGACTGATATACTCTTAAGAAGCTCAGTCTTGGAAAAGATGAAGCAGCAAAAAGGAATGAAATAATGGATTCCATGTACAATCTGTCTAATTTTGGAAGGACAGGCATGATATTCAGCTAGCATGTACAATAATGAGCTTTCCAATATTGAAATACTCCTGTGCTAGAAGGACATTTCCCATGCCTTTGCCTCTGAAGACCACATCTGACTGGACAGGAAGAGGTCTAAGAATAAAGACAGTATCTAGTTGATACTAAACAAAGGAAATAGACATTTAAACCCACTGTTAAGAAAATGAGACTATTTTCTTTTTGAAAGCTGAAATATTTCTAGCACCTGAGCTATGAGAATTGGGACAAGAGGATTTCAAGGAAGAGCAAGAGAAAATCCCAAAGACTAAGAGTAGGGGCAGGACAAATTGCTACTGAATTTATCAGGGTTGGGGAACTTATCTGTGCCAGGAGGCCACGTGGGAATGAGGCTTTGTGGATTAAAATGCTTCTGTAATATTCAGCCCAAGCTCCTTCTGTGATATCTCTGTAAAAATTTCTGATTGCAAGCAAAGCTTCTGGTTGCAAACATTAACTACAACCATATCTATTCTAAAACTTTGTAATCTATCCACAGTACTGGTTGAGTTGCTACAGTATTTCTCAACCAGAATGCATTTATTGGTAGAAGATTATCAAATTAAAAGCACCTTTTTTTTTACTGCCTCGAGGGAAAAAAGACATCTGGGAGAAATCACAGAATACCCCCAGAGGTGATTGGTGCGGTGCCCCAACCAGGTGACCCTGCCTTTTAGCTAATCTATTCCTGGGACCCTCAGAACTTTCATGCAGTGATATGGCTACTGTCTTCTTCCTGACACTTACTTCCTTTTTCTGAGCTAGTTCTTGGCATCAAGGGCTCCTGCACAACATTTACCTATCCATTTATTCAACCAATATTTATTGGCCTTCTATTAGATGTCAACCACAAGACACTGGTGGGGAATAGGTGATGCAGGAATGTTCTCTCTGATTTGCTATTCACTGATGGAAACACCTGAGTAATGGAGAGGGATTGGTATCAGGCAGACCTGGATTTCATTCAGTACTGAATCCCGTGTTTAATAATTCTTATGTTTACTAGTCCTCAGGCAAATTAGCCTCTCTGAGTCTCAATTTCTTCATTTGTAAAATGAGGGCAATTTTCCTTGACATATCTTTTATAGTTACTATAAAATAAGTAACATATTTAAAGTGCAGGGAGAGAGACTAATTCATAGCAATGAGACCATAAAAGTTTATTTCATTTTCTCCTGTTTTCCAATCAATATGAGTCCACATCTGGATATTAAAGTGGCATGAAGGATGGACTCATCAACTTTGTAGTTATTAGCTTTTCTCAGAGAGAAGTTCAAAGACTTGAAATAATTTTTGTGGCTCCTTTAAGATCTCAATTACTGTGTCATTTGAACACATTTCCATGGGGATAGGGAGTGGACTGGCAAGCAGGGGAGTGCACAAGCAAAGAGAGACCAATAGCCTGGGCATTTTGCCAGAGAGAGAGAGAGAGAGAGAGAGAGAGAGAGAGAGACGGAGCAAGAGAGAAAGTGTCTTCTAAATTTCGTCCTTGGTGTTATTTAATCATTGTTGCTCTCCTGGAGTTCTCTGGTAGACATCTATTATTGATATTAAGGCTGTTCTTTTTACTTTGCAGTTCCCAGTGACACCGAACAGCTGAAAATCTGATCTCAACATGCCGCTTTGAGTTCACTTAATGTTCTCTCTCTCTTAGGCCCCATAAATAATCAGTGTGTTTGGAGATTTACTTTGCAGCCTCGTCCATCTTCTGTGACTTTAGTTATAGAGAAGCTGAACTACAGGGTCTGCATCATTCTGCCGTCTTTGGCCTGTAAGCAAAGATGGTGAAGAGATTCTCCCTGAATCTAAGGCCTCTCTTGGTTCTGGATGCAAATTGGGTGTAGATAGATTTTAATCCCTGAAATGCCACACCTCCATGTGAATGAAGACAATGCTTCCTTTTCATTTTATTTTTAAATTAATTTAAAAAATTATAGTTGGCATACAATATTATATAGTTTCAGGTGTCCGACATAGTGATTCGACATTTATATAGCTTACAATGTGATCACCACACTACGTCTCGTGACCGTCTGTCACTGTGAAAAGTTATCACCCTGTCATCACTATGTTTCTTTCAGGTGATGCCAATACACATCTATCCAGTCTTAGCCATTTTTGTGTGCGGCAGTGGCTCACGTGTTTGAGAAGCTTCTACCATATAAGGCAGTTTCACATTTACTAGGGTTTGAGTTCACCATCCACTAGGAGTCAGAGACATCCTATTTGACCCTGCTGCCATTTTCTAGCACATTTAACATAACACTTTAGAAAGAGCTTTCAAAAACAAAAGTGTTAGACTATAATGAGAATTACATTGCTACTGGCATTTCAATTATATCCTGATCAAAATTCATTACCCTATGTCACTAAAATAGCTATTTCTTCTTCCATTCTTTACAGTGTTTTTTTCACTCTTACATTTCCATTGCTTTGACACTCTTTCATAGTTCTCTGCAAGTTGGCTAATTCAGTCTTTTTAACTTCTTCTGAAGAACATTCTAGAAAATGTCATAGAAAACCACTCCTTTTCTCTTTAGTGTGAACATCACTTTAACCTTTTCTTTCTAAAACTACAGCAAAGAAGCTGGACATTTCTCCAGAATATTTTTCTATAGTTTCTCCTCTGGGGTTCTAATATGCTTTTACACACTAACATTGTCTGATTGTGTGTGTGTGTGTGTGTGTGTGTGTGTGTGTGATCTTAAAAAAATAATGTATTTACACGAGCCCCACCTGAGACCAACTGAATAAGAAGGATTAGATAAGTGGCTTCTCAAAGTATTTAAACATTTAGCCAGTTGACAACAAGTAATTATGTTTTAATTTCTTAATTTAGCAATCATTTATGAAGACCTTATACTGTGTTATCAAGCCCTAAATGTGAACTCTGTAATATCCAGCTTTTCAATGAAAGTGGCAACTACACTTTTGGACTAAATTATCAGTATCTGATCTGATCTCTCAAGTTGCCAACTGTAAGCACCATGTTGGTTCTTTGTCAGTGAACTCTGACTCAGTCGCTGCTCTAACATCGCTGTTCTAATGTCAGCTCTTAGGATCCACTCTGCAGCTGCCCTTCATCAGGATCCGGGTGGGTGATATATTAATGTGCATGCTTGTCTTCACACTGGTGGCAGAATTGCAAATAATGAAAACTCATTCAAAGTAGATAAAGCAAAATCAACAAATCAAAGAGAACCTTGTGGAAACAAAGGTTGTTGGGCCTTACAGGGTCCTGGACCAGAAATAGGAGATCTGGGGACAGTTTACTCCTCATGTTTCTCTGCACATCTTATCATTTTGTTGGTGCTGTTCACATTTTCTTGGCTTTGAGATGTGTCCTTCAGGTGTGGTTACCCTGACCCCAACCCCACCTACTCAGTTTTTCTGGTTTAAAAGTTCCCAATAGACACTGACTGTTTTTGTCTATTTTCAAATTCTAAATTCCAGAAAGAGAAATTTGTTTTGTTTGTATGTCTCTATGTAGTCCCATTAGCTGTAACCAGGAGGAATGGGTTCCTGGGGCTGTTCTTTCTTTTCTGGAGGCTGTGACAACAAGTTTTCCAAGGTAGTAAGAAAACTGGAAGGAAAATATTGCCATCTCCACTATAACTTCATGCACACACATGTACACTCACACACATAAACACACCACATATGTACATATGCAATATTAATTTATAGAAAATGATATGCAGGCTGAAAACTAAGTGAAGATGTCCACGTAATGAGAAAAAGCCTTGAGGTGAGAGAAAAGAGCTAAGGTGGTGCCGGCAGCCAGGGGAAGGATGGCCCATTCTTGCATGAATCTTCGTGCATTGGGCCTCTAGTGTTAAAATAATTGTAGATCAAGTGTCTTTTTCTTTGATACAATACCAAAATTCTACTAATAATAGTTTCTTTCTTTTTTTAAAATATATTTTTATTGATTTTTTACAGAGAGGAAGTGAGAGGGATAGAGAGTTAGAAACATCGATGAGAGAGAAACAGCGATCAGCTGCCTCCTGCACACTCCCTACTGGGGATGTGCCCACAACCCAGGTATATGCCCTTGACTGGAATCGAACCTGGGACCCTTCAGTCCGCAGGCCGACACTCTATCCACTGAGCCAAACTGGTCAGGGCCTAATAATAGTTTCTTTAAGGTTAGCTGCAATATGGAACCTGAAATTATATCAATTAACTTTTCACTAGGAAAAGTTTATTGGTCTATTTGTGCTTTGACTGGATTTTTTACTCATGCATAATTATATAATATCTTTCATTGGTCATTTGGAAAATATTAGTTCACTGACTTATTTAGATGTTCCAATTGTTGATACATTTCATCATATAACATTAAAATCATATTTATTAATATCACCATCATCTCTTCAGAAACGTCTATAACTATTGGGAAACTGTGAAGTTTACATGACAGACACAATGTCCTAAATTCTAGTTTTGGCTTCAAAGTTCAGACTTTACCATTGGTAACAGATATTGTCAGTTGTTTTTCTTGAAGCAATATGTTCACTTTGTTCATTTTAGACAAAAAAAATCTGTCAAATGTTTAACTCTTGTAATTTGTCAATTGTTCTTTCAAGTAAAAATAGTATTCTATTGAAAACAGCTAGCCAATTTACAACTAATTGCATAAGTGTTGTACTTCGATTAGGGTGCTTTATGTACTGTTTTATCAAGAACACTTTGATAAGCATTTTGTAAAGAAGCATTATAAAAAAAGAATATGTGAGAGGTATTATTTTGTGATTTGCATATCTTAAGACATCTTTATTCTATCTTCTTAATTGATTGATAGTTTGGCTAGTTATAGAATTCTGTATTAGAAATATTTTTCCTTAAGTATATTGTTCTACTTGGCCTATTAGTTTCCAGAATTACAGGTGAAAAACCCATGGCTATTTTGATTCCCCAGTGTTCATATATAACGTATATTTTTCTTCCATAGAACTCTTAGCAGCTTTATTCCCAATGCTCTAAAATTCCACAGTAATTTTTTTTTTTTTTTGTATTGGGCACTCAGTGGGCACTTTCAATCTAGAAAATGTGACCCTTTCATTCAATGTGAAAATTTCAAGAATTATTTGGTTGCTTACCTCTTTTTGCCTGTGCTTTGTTTCTTTTCTTTCTAGAACTCCCCGTATTATATATTAGACCACTGATGTTCTTATCTTTTTCATCTTTAAAAATGCCTATTTATGTGAGATGCCTCAAGTTTACACTAATTTTTAAATTCTAATATCATGTTTTAATAATCAATAGATCTTTTTTCTTTGAATGTTATTCTAAATTTTTAAACAGTATTTCTGTCTTAAATCATGGATATAGTGTCCTCTCTTCTCACTCTTAATGGTAGTTTCTTTTATTTTTTTTCTCTTTAATGTCCTTATTTATTCCAAGTTACTTTTATTTCTATTTATTTAATTTGGTCTCTATATCAGAGATTTATGATTTTTTCAAATGTCTAATAAACCTTGTTTTCTCCTTGTAATTTGCAACAGGAAATCAAAATATGACAAATTTCTGAGCACATGCATAGGAATGCAGACTAGGGTCTCTGGATATCAGTGTCTTTGGATTTTTGCTTAGAGCAGACTCTTTCAGTCTTGTCTGGAAAACACAGTTCTGTCTGACAGGTTTCTCTGGAAATGATAAAAAAAGAAAGAAAAAGAAGGGGGTGGTTGGTCAACATTCCATATGCATTTGGTTGCATAATCTCACTGTTTTTCTAAGTTTACCCATGTTTCCAAGCAACTCTGGCACCCTGTTGTGCTAATACTTTCTATTATATAGTCTCCAGATTCGAACTGACCAGCAGCCTGCTGAGAAACCTCCAGAACTCTGCTGCAGTGGAGAATGGACAGTCATCTAGAGGCATGGGTTGGGAAAGCGGGCTAGGAATCTAATTATTTCTCAAGCAACTTTAAACCAGTGTTCATTATCTCTTCATCTAAGCTCCCCTTCACTCCCAGTTCCAAAGGTACCTGGTGCTGTCCCTTCTGCAATGCAAATATGATTATTAATTTTCAGAGGCAGCAGTATGTGTTTCCACTGCTTGAAGTTTACTAAATTACTTAACACTCATGTTTCGTCTTCCGAAAATGTGCTGCTATTGAATTGTCTCTTGTTCTCTTTCTATTCTTGAAAGCTTATGTCTTTGGTAAAGACATATTTACTCATCTGGTGAGTTTTCTGGAAGGAACAGAATTAGATGCATATATTCAATTTGCTATTTTTTTCAGCATTTGCCCTTTCTTACATTTTAAAGAAGGACAAAATGTCCTAAGTATTTAAACAAATAGGGTGGACATTTTAGGCCACAAGAATTTAGAATTTTGGTGACTAACCAACGCAATGCAGGGTTCATTGGTCCTCTACCAACTTGCCATTCTTTCAAAAGAATTCTTTGGCATTATCATCTATGCCCTTATTTCTCTATAGTGGTTCTCAACCTTCCTAATGCCGCGACCCTTTAATATAGTTCCTCATGTTGTGGTGACCCCCAACCATGAAATTATTTTTGTTGTTACTTTATAACTGTAATTTTGCTACTGTTATGAATCGTAATGTAAATATCTGATATGCAGGATGTATTTTCATTGTTCGCGAACCACAGGTTGAGAACCGCTGCTAGCACATACTTTTGTTTATTTTTGGTTCATTTGTGCCTAATTTTTCTCAGTTGCTATTTCAATGTTTTTCTACAGTCCTCTACTCTATTCTCCTGCCTCATTGATTCTCAGCAGATTATGCTAACTCTCACTTAGCATAGAATCTGTTCATCTATTTCAAATTCTCACCTTGATACAGATACAGATCAGTAACTGGCCTAATATGAAACTTTTTCTTTCCAATCTATTTGGAAATGGAAAATTTCTTTCTCATAAAGACTGATTTTACCGTCAGTAATCTTAACTCCCTCAGATTTCCTCTGAAATTTGCTCAAATGTTTTTCACCTTTTTCCTGTATCTTTTCTCTTTCTTCCTATCGAACTCCCATGGCTTACCTTTGATGACCTCGCTCATGCATCATGTCCTCTCTGAAATCTTCTTTGACCACATAACCCTCAGAGCCGGTTGCACCATATTTGGCACCACTATTTGACCTTGTTTGCTCTTGTTTACTTGAATGTGACCCCCCCCCCCCCCGCCAAAAAAAAAAAAAGGATTATTACTGCTCACTAGCATGCTGCTCAGAGCATAGTAGATGAACAGAATGTTTTCTCAATTAACCAACGAATGCTTTGATTATTACACTAAGAGCCGGAAATCACTGGAGTCCAAGCAGTCCTTTAATAAAAATTCCTTACTGCTAGAGCATTTTTTAAAGATATTTTCATTCTAAATCATTGCATTATTTAACTCTTCAGAGCACAAAAGGAACTGACACTCATATTTAATTGGCTTGCCCCTGAAATACAAGAAACTTTTTATATTATAAAAACAAGAATATTATAGGAGAACTTAAGTATTGTTTTTGCTAAATTCAGAGTAAAATGCAACTTCCTTGGAATGCTGCCTTCATTCTTACTGTTATTCCAGACACTGTATATTTTGCTTACATTTTCTAATAAGCTCAATAGCACATCTGCTCTTTGGATCCCATGTTCACTCATATCTGATATATGTGTTAGGAGGAGAGGATAGGAAGATTTAGTAACATTTTTAGAGAAAATAAAAATTTAGCAGTTTCTATAGATTTCATTACTTAATCGATTAATAACTTTTCTGTATATAGTGCTATTAACTTTTCCAAGCACATATTTCTCCATTGCACAGCTAAGTTTCTTAAGAGTGGTTGATATTCTCTGTGTCTATTTTCTCAATTTTTATTCATCCTTTGACTCATTAAAATCTGATGTCTTATCTACCATTCCACCATAAGTGCTCTGAGCAAGGTTAAATGTGACTCATTTATTGCTAAACTTAATGAACAGGCTTTATTTGATTAATTATTAATTGATATAGCACAATTATTGATCTTCTGTGTATATAGCATGCACTAAAGTATTTCATGGTGTACGAAGAACTTTAAACCTTAATCTTATCACTCAACAAATTTATGGGCAAGGCATAAAAATAATACAGAACTCAGTTTCTAAAATCAGAATGTGGTTAATACCACAAAAGACACAAAGATAAAATGTGAGGAGAAGGTAGTCAGCATTATTGAGGGGGAGCTGAGAAATAAAAGTTGAGGAAAGAGATGGCATTTTAGGCAACCATGGAAGAAACAGCAGGGAGAAAGAGAATAACATTAGCACTTTCCCAATCTTTTTGCAGCAGTTCAAAAGTAACTCGTTCAGCTTAGGATCCTCCTGGGATGATGCCATGGCTAGCATGGAAGAGGAGCCGTTTTTAACTTGAGTTCTTTAATTACTTTCCCAAAGATTACAAATATTTGATTTCTAAGGCCTCTCCTTGGATTTTTATGCCAGAAGACTTGTGTCATGACTATAATCTTATTGAGATATAATCCATTTTTCCACAAGCATTTTCATCTATATCATGTATAAAATGCTGAAGTTACAAACAAAACCTGTTCTGGCACCTTTTTACTGGTGCAAATGCAGGCGGTACTTCCACGAGTCTGGAACCATCTGCAGTTGGAGATATCTGTTTGCTGTGTGAAAGACAGAGGACTAGGCCTTGGAAATGGGAGACGCAGGGCATGGAGTGGGATCAGCTCTGGATGCCTGCCAAAGCTCCCTAGATAATAATGATTGTTTTATTGGGCTTATCAATTATCTGCCTTAAATGTTAACTTCTCACACGTTATAAATGTTGAGATGGCCATCAGAACAGGAATAAATGAAAATAGGACTAATGTGTGACCAGGGAATTATAATCAAAATTATTTAGTAGTCAGATCCCAGAACTGTAGAATAATGTGGGGTGGCTTGGGGGACTATTGTCACTAGTAGCTGACTTGAATGAGTAGTATGTTCCTGGGTGTCCAGTGAATTATAGCTCAGTGGATTTTATGTGTGCATTTCTGACTTCACAATGATTTATGACTTTGGCCATAGAGAGAATTTATTGAAGTCATTAGTCAATGATTGCAGAGCAGAGATTGCTATGCTTACATCAGGAGTTACTTCCAGTGGTTATTTCTATGGCTTCATGGAAGAATCTGTATAAACAAGTAGACATTCCTATGGCCTTGTGGGGGTTCCTGTGTACTGAATTATTTCAACTGAAGAACTGGTGGTGAGAAGAGCTCCAAAAACTCACATGAGGAAATTCGGGCTATTTTTGTGTTCTATAAATTTAGGATTTGAATCATATTTTCAGTTTGGCAGTATTGCAAAGAGAATTATTTTACAAAACATTTAAATTATTTTAAATGTCACCATTAAAAAGAAAGCATAAGATTGAATGACATTTAGCAGAACTAATGCTGTGTCTTTCTATTGGTGTGGAACTCCACATTGGGCAAGAAATGGTTACTGAGATGTTTATGTTTAGTTCTGGCTGATGATGAGGAAGGAGAAGTGAATCTGTTAAGAATGTCAGTCAATTAATCTGTTACAGTTATGTACCCTAAGGCCAATTTGCATAGTGTATAATATATACCTGGAGTTCTTGGAAGCAGGTACTCTTCAGGATAGAAGCAAATTATCACCATGAAGGGAAGTCTGGGGCCAGCCAAATGTCTTCCCTGAGGATTTTGTGATGATGGCTAAGAGGTAGAACAAGGTGTAAAAAGGTGAATAAAAATAAGGTAGCTAAATCCAATAAAAGGAGTTGCAAATAGGGACAATTCACATGTTTGATGGCTGTTGGGTCAATTCTTATAAAATGTGGGAATGAGGGGCCAGCTTGAGAGCTTGACTGGCATAGTCCAGACAATACATTAACTTACTTAGAAATGTTAATCCCTCCTCACATTTATATGGTGCTAGGCAGTCCCTCATGAGTGACTGAGAATAATAAACACTTCATTATTTAAACTGAAAGATAAATTGAAAATGTAAAGCAAGTATTTCCCAGATGAGATTGACACATATCCATGACTGTCTAAATCACCAACTTCAGAACACTAATTTGAAAAGATATATGCACCCCTATGTGCATTGCAACATTATTTACAATAGCCAATATATAGAAACAACCTAGGTATCCATCAATAGATGACTAGATGAAGAAGATTGTTTCATAGATATAAAGGAATATTCCTCAGCAATAAAAAAGAATGAAATCTCATATTTGTAACAACAAGAAGGTCATTTGTTTTGTTTTTGTAGATTTAATATATAATAAAATCATGTAGTATGTGTCTTTCTCTGTCTGATGTATTTCACTTAGCATAATACATCCTAGGTCCCTTCTTGTTGTTAAGCAAATGATTAAGCAAATAAAACAGAAATGACTTCATAGGTATAGAGAACAACCTGATGGTTGCCAAAGGGGAGAGGGGCTGGGAGGATAGGTGTAATATAAATAAATAAATAAATAAATAAATAAATAAATTACCACTTTTATTATTCCTGCAACTTGTTGTTTACTTAGAATACTATGTAACAGGATTCTAGAGAGGGGAGTTGTGGACAGTTCACCACCTAAAAATATTTGTATTAGTTTTCCCCATAAACTTGCATTTCATTGTTACTTGAGAGTTTATAGTGTTATCACTGGGCTCTTTCCAGCAGTTCTTGAAATGATTCTTATGGAAAGAATGAAACTGTGAGTTTCGCTTTTTGTTTTATTAGTAGTTACAATACTTAGAAGAATAAAAGAATCTGTCCTTTGTTGATATAGCACAGTGGTGTAGAGTATATATTCTGGATATAGTCAGACTTGCCTCCTCTGCTACTTACCAAGGTCCCTGCTTTTTTTTTTTTTTTTTTTTTTTTTTGCAGAGTTATATGTACCAGTAGGAAATAAACCCATAAATTTAGCCCACATTCAACTCTGATATTTTTCTGCAAGCAAGAATTATTATAGGTCTGTGTCCTATCCTGAAGAACTCAGAAAAAGATACTGTGAAAGCCCTGTTGACAACAGGCCACATAGGATAAGGAAGCTCTGTATAATTTCTATCTGTAGTCCCTGCCAAGTAACTATAAAGCCTCAAATATGAACATGCTGAAATCTTGAAGCTGGCTGGCAGAGAAAGGCATATGGCTCGGCAGTATGGAAAAGGAGAAGCATATGATTTTTGTAATTATGGCTGTTCTCTGCTATTTTGATTCTACTCTCCTTTGGGCATCTAATGGAAATTACTTCCTTGGGTGTGACCATGAACTGGCTTTGACCAATGGAATGTAAGTACAGATTATATGTGCCTTCAAGTTAGAGCATGACTTGCCATATTTTCTCCCCTCTGCTATGTTTATTGTGGGACCTCATATCAACATGGAGCCTCTATTAGCGAGTTCCCTTAACTGGGAAGAAACTCCCTGACAACCTAGTATTGATATATAGCATCAAGAGAAATAAACATTCATTATTTTATGCCACTGAGATTTTGAGGTTATTTATTTTTACCTACTTTTACTGATCCACATGGTTTCTAAGAAAGATCAATTATTTTTTTTAATCAATTCCAGAGAGGAGAGAGGAGAGAGGAGAGAGAGAGAGAGAGAGAGAGAGAAGAAATATCAATGTGAGAAAGAAAAAAATATCAACTGAACTGCCTCCTTCATGGGCCTTGACCAGAGATCAAATATGCAACTTGAGTATGTGCCTTGACTGAAAATTGAACCTGCCTGCCACCCTTTGTTGTGCAGAATAAAGCTCCAACCAACTGAGCCCCACTGACCAGGGTGGAAAGTTCAATTTTTAAAGAAAGTAAAGACCAGAATTAGGCCTGTGACAGCAACCTGGGTGAATTCAGGGAACGACAAGCTGAAGGTGAGCAGATATCAGAAGTGGGTACCATCTATAGAAAAAGAGACAGCAGGCAGGATTAAATGAGGACCTTAAGTTCAAGTCAATGAAGTCGACAATTTGAAACTGCATTTCAGTTCTAGTAAGGAATACAACGGACTCAGTAGACATGTCAAGCAGAATACAGGGACATGCGTAGTGGGTACTGAGATGAGGAGGTGGTTTCTTCTATGGTCATGCAGGAACCTGGATTTTCTCTAGTGGACTCCAAATATCAAGGGACCATCTTAGATCCATTTCAAATATTCTTGTTGACTGGGACCCTGGGCTTGCCTAAGCTTGTAACTGGTAGGTCATCACCGTGACCAGGATTAGAACAAGAGCAGACAGGATCTGAAACAAACAGCAATTGGTAGTAGAGTCTGACAATGTGACAATGGTTTTTCTGCAAGAATACTTTTGTTAAGCCAATTCTAGCTTTCCATTTCCCAGTTTTAACAATAGTTGTTCAAGGATCATCATAAGTTATATTTTCTAAAAGTAATAGCCATCTTTCTATCTTTTTTTGTGAGGAGGGTGGAAGGGACTCACTACTCATTTTTCATAAATTGTGGGGCCTGAAAATAACCTATTTTTATATGATTATCATTAGTGATGGTTAAATCTAAAATTGGTCCTTTGGATTAAATTGCCCATAATTTCTAGTTCGCTAAGATTCACTGTATAGTGTTTCCTGAGTAGATCTAAACATTTAAAAAAAATCCTACCATGTGCAAAACCATGATGGAATTTTACAGCTGTTTCACAGTAAACATATTGAACCAAATATAACCCAATTAGAATAAGTATACTTAAATTTATCCTTATTAAACAGTATTTATAATTTCATAGTTTTGGGCTATTTTTTCCATTTTTTGGTTGTAATTATAATTGAACATATTAAAACTGCAGATTTTACAAAATTAAGAAAAATCTATAGATTTGAAATAGAAATGCTTTAAAATTATGATGGTTTTTATTTTCTTTATTCGCAAAATAATGTAACAGTAAGAAAAAACAATACCCAAAATAAGACTTGAGTCATATATTTTGTTCTGAACAATTGATTTTACTTTGGACAAAGAGTTTGATATAATGATAGGCCATGAGACATGGAAAAGAGATATATGATTTATACTAGTCATCCTTTTCTCTTGATGTTTGTTTTCTTCTTTTTATTTATAAAATTTAACATTGGGAAATGATTTTATGTGTATTCTGGTAACTTACCTATAGATAGTAAAGCCAATTTTTGTTGTTGTTGTCTTTTTTTCTTGCAAACTGCCATCCAAGTGGGGATGGAAGACAGTTTTAAAGAATTGTGGGAAAGAAATGTGGTCTTATGTAACTATAATGATTGCAATCTATCCATTCACACCTTCATGGTGGTAGGCATGTAAATGTTGACTCTTGTTGTGACCAATTAAGATTCCTTAGAGAGTTGATTGTCCCTTTCATAGTGTATGGTTCTCTGATGTGGATGAGCAGCTCTGCTGAAACCTTGCCCTCCACCCCTCTGATACCCCTGTGTCTCCCATCCTCATTTTCCCTGGACTATCCTAGATAATTGCGTTTGGAGGTTCTTCAGATATCTAGTACCAAGTACTTAGGTAAGAAAGAGGAGCTGAGCCAACCTTACTGGTGAAGAACATTTATTTCTTCAGAGATTATCAAACTGCTAACTACATGTTGAAATGTTCATGGGTTTGTTCACAGGGTTGTATACTTTGTATTGTTTTTACTTCATTAATTCTTCTCTTCTTATTATTTCCTCCCCTATACTTTAACTGAGTGTATTTTACCCTTATTTTTATAACTCCTTGTGCTTAACATTTAGCTTACTAATTATAAAGTTTATGCCTTTCTGCATCTCTAATATTTACATTTAAATATATACAGTTCCATGTAAATATAGTTTTAGCTGCATCTCACACATTTGATATATATTTTCATTATTTTTGACTACATAATGTTTTAAAATTTCCAATATAAATTCTTCTTTAATCTGTAGGTTACTTAAAGCATCACTGTCCAATAAAAAATATAATGTAAACCACAATGCCAGGTACTTTTGTGATTTAAATTTTTAACCTTTATTTTTTTTTAATTTAAACCTTTAAATCACAATATTTCTTGGTATTCTGATTGCGCTCAATGAGATGCCTTGATACTGTTACTCCAGCTTCTTGAACACAACTTTTGTCTCTTTCTTATTGGCTCTATCTCCTCCCCATCCCATAATTTTCTTGATTCCTCCAATACTCCTGCTATTAACCTTTCTGGCTTCAGACTGTCTGATCATGCTACTGTCTAATCCTTATCTCCACTGTGCTGTTTCAACCATCACCCTCTGAAACCCAGTCATTCTCAAGCATTTGGACTACTATGCAGAATGTTTAAACCTGTTCTATTTCAGAACAAGAAATATTCTTAAAATAATTTATGAGTTTAAGTATTTTATCAAACTTATTAGTTTATTCCCTTTCACCCTTGAGTTTATCTATAATATTCTTGCCTCACTCATAAAGCATCCTAAAAGCTTCATGCAGTCCAATCTTATAAACTTGGCAATTCACCAATAGGATATATTTCTGAAGGGTAAAAAGTATTGGTCTTCAAAAATACATGAGACATACACACTCAGCCTAGACTACATCTAATACTGTATGATACATATTGGAAAATAATGCCTCCATTAAGTCAAACCTACTGGATCTCATCTCTTATTTCCAACTAGGGTAAGTTTATCTTAGTCAGTGCTGATGTGACAATGGGACTAGTGACTCTGCAGAAACTTTATTCATAAGTATTTATGTTTCTGACTGACATTTGGGACAAGAGATAACTATTTGAGAAGTTGAACTGGCATGAACTAACTACTACTAGTTTGTGCCAGGAAATGTAAAAGAAAGAAAGAAAGAAAGAAAGAAAGAAAGAAAGAAAGAAAGAAAGAAAGAAAGAAAGAAAGAAAGAAAGAAAGAAAGAAAGAAAGAAAGAAAGAAAACCTGAAGAAAAAAGATGGTTAAATATAAAAAGAAAAGGAAATAAGAAACAATTTTCTTGCTTTGATGTACCATCCAATAACAATTATGTTTGACAACTTGTTTATATATCATAAATTTTCTCCCAGTTTATAGAAAAGTCAGTCTCTTGGCTGGCTTTAACTGCTGAATTTCTTAAATATGCATAGAGAATGTCAATCCTTTACCCTACAGATATAAAAACCTGCAATCTTATGCCAGGCAACAGGTCCTTTTCCAGCATTTGCTGGTGTTTTGACTGCAAGAATCACCCAAAAAGGAATAAAATTTAGCACCAGAATGAGAATGAATTACAGTGAAAAATTCCAGGAGACAGAGAAAGATTTCTTTTGCACTGAAGAAAAATTATAAACTGGTTAGAATCAGGGGAGTTGAGAGTGTCCCTTTAAACTGTGCTGCTGGAATTGATCTCTGTATGTTTTCTGGTACACGCTCCTTTGAAAGGAGAATGAGAGCCAAGATCATTGGCTGCACTGTGAAGCTGTCACATCTCAGTACTGAAAAGGTGCCGTACAAGTGGTTTGAACCAGTCTTTAGCTTTCTATTTCCTATCACCAAGGGCTTTGAGAATGAACCAAGCGAATGCTTTATTTAGGACTAAGTGAGTTACAGAGCCCTCCAATCTGACAGCGTTTCAACCTCGGAGTGAGGGAGTGAGAAAGCAGCAGGAGCAGCAGCCGCAGAAGCACAGCAGCCACAACAGCAAAGGCAGCAGCCCCTACTGAAGTCCAACAGAGGAGACTTGATCTCCAGTTCATCCTGGAACTCCCTCCGCCCGGCATCGTGCACTGTCCAGGGTCCTGAAACATGAACCAAACTGCCAGCGTGTCCCATAACATCAAGTGCCAGTCCTCCTCGAAAACAATCAAGGTAGGACCCAGGTTTTCTCTCTTCCCTCTGCTTTTGCACATGTGTCTTCATTCATCTTAACACACGGACATCTGTATAGGAGGGCACAGGCAGCGGGGATGCCCAACTGGTTTGAGTTTGACTTAAAGGTTAGATGGGAGTAAAGCGTTTGGTTCTGTTTGCATGTGTGTGTCGACCAGGGGGAGTTGCATCCTCTCCACAGTTCTTTTACTTTAACGAGTTGTGCTTGTTTTGACTGAGAATCTATTAGTGGTATATTTGAGGAAGAAAGTTTAGTGAACTTCTAGAAGAGTTTCTGGTCTTCTTGACAAAACTTGTGAAGGATTTGCCAACTGTTGGAAACAGATAATATTACATTGGATATGATATAGTATTTCATTGTTATCTGGATTGGGGACTTCTTATTCTGAAAGTAACGTGTATCCTTCATTGTGAGTGTTTAATTGGTGGTTACACTAAGGTGACTATAGTGAGGAAGTATAAAAGACGTATATGGGGGGTATAAAACAGATGTTCTTATGTATGCCACCATATAACTCAAAAACAGTGAGGTGATTGAAGACACTCTTTATTTCAGGTGCTTGTTTCAAATTTGAGGCTTTTCTTTAATTATTCAAGGAAAAAGACCAAGCTCAGAATTCTACTGTTCTGTTTTAGTTTTAAGTAATGTTTATGTCATTCTCTTTGTTTTCATTTGGGAGATTCTTACTTTCAAGGAGACATAAATTATCAGCTTTCCAATGAAGGATTTGTCATTTATCTGTAGCAAATTATTAGTAAATTATTATCTGTGTGTATACTTTGCATTTGCGGGGGGGGGTGATGAGTTCCTCTGAAGGTCTTTTATGGAAAATACCTCATAATCTGATTGATCAACTTTAGTTACTACAATCTTTAATTCACATACAATTGCATACATTTTACTGAGATTCAAAATTTG
This sequence comes from Myotis yumanensis, assembly GCF_028538775.1. Lineage (NCBI taxonomy): Eukaryota > Metazoa > Chordata > Mammalia > Chiroptera > Vespertilionidae > Myotis > Myotis yumanensis. Next base: position 80,093,726 of record NW_027223759.1, read on the forward strand.
AGAAGATTCAAAGTTTGAGAAGACTTATTTTTTATAATTACATTACCTTTTGGTTTATATCTTAGGCTTTTGGGAATAATTCATAGACTATCATTACAAAAGTTATAATTTTCAGCAATAAGTTTCTTTCTAATGAACTTTTTGTCAGTCTTTCAATGACAAATAGACCATAAATTGAATATTTCCCTCCATGTATCTGTAATTATTTTTGAAAGCAAGGAGGTCTCCAAGATATATCACATGATGCATAATTACACCCCGTCATAAATAAACACATAGAGTTAACTGAAATCATGAAGAACCTAAATTCAGATAATTTACACCATTTATAATGACAAAAGCAGAAACATATTAGCATTGGATTTTCTGCACAGTGTCCAAGTTAGGAAATAAAATACCAAGCTTTAGGATTTTAGTGTTTATGAATATCAGAGTCCCATGTATGTCAGTTACATAAGCATACCATCACTAAACAATGACAAAACCATGCACATATGACACTTTACATTGTGATCTATAAACTCCACTGGGAAATGTATGCTGTAGGCTAAAGTGGGATTGAATTCTGAACTAGCTATCTACCTGTGAGTCTGTTTAGAAAACCATAAAATGACCAGTGGCTTCCTGTTTAAATGCTTGAGGTCATAGAAATTGTTTTATTTGCCCTTTTATTATTGGGTAAGGACAAATAAATGCTACTTTCTGGGACTTAAAATCACTTCCCTTTTTGCTACTCTGGCATTGACCACCCTCAGACAAACTGTGTAGGCAGAAAAAATGTTTCTAGTGTAAGGGTTTTACATCATCTTGCTGATCTTGCAGATGCTGTATGTGTTTTTTTATATTCTAACTGCAGCCATTGACTTGAAATGAAAGGCATCATAAAAATTGGACAACCCACCACTTAGCAATGTATTATATTAATGGCTTAATGAAGTAATCTGGAATCAAGGCTCTGGGTGATTTGGTTGATTGTACAAGTAAGTCCTTTTGTGTCCCCTCACCTTCCCACACACACACCCCTGCCTTGATATTGCTCTGGGGAACCAAAGATGCTTGTGATGTTCATAAAGTATATACAGTTGCAAACACAGAACTATTAAGGGAGTAATTACTTGAATATTTTCCAATTTGCAACAGTAAAAAGGGATAAGTGGAAAAGCTCTCTTCAAATTATGTGTCCAATTATGAAACATTTATGGCTTTTGGAATTTATACTAAAAATGACTATCTATATTTAAGTAATGCATTAGCCTATGGAAAAATGCAGTAACAACTTAAAGGAAAACTCTAAGATGAGAAGTTTTTTGGACATATATTAGATGTTAGGGCTCAAAAGACTCTGAACTTTTGGATTCTATCTTCTTTTGTTTCAAGTGTGATTTTTCAGAGGCTTTTTTCTTCACTCTTAAAGTTACTACCTGAAAATGTTAAATAAAGTTTCTCTATGGCATCTGGTTGGCCTTCAGATAATGATGTGACCCAATTTGAGCTCTGAAAACACTCAAATACCTAATAACCATAAATTGCTCCATTTTAGAAATTCTAAAACCTCTGGGGACTTTTGCTCCATGGTTCAGTGTAATAAACATTTAGAGAATTGTTCTCCATTTCCGTGTAGTAAACACTGACTGCTCCTTCTCTTGACAGTTTACTGCTAAAAAGAATGTATTGGGAAGGAACAAGAATGAATTGCATTGCTAAAAAAAAGCTTTAAAGCCCAAAATGTGTAGGAGGAGAAAAACAACAGAGGTGTGTGAGTGTTTATTTCCCTACTTGAAGTTATAAATGCTATGATATCTGCAGTGGGTCGAATTTAGCCATTGTTACCCGTTAAGACTGTTTGTGCTCATGCTTGTGTTGAGGTTGGAGCAGGAGGGGTCAGGTGGTGACCATTATTCAGGTTGCGTGACATTTGTTTGTGTCATTCTGGCCATTCTCCCGCTTAACCAGCCCCCGGCACACGTTTCCCTGTTGGACTTGAGCAGGTATGTTCCTGTAGTCAAAGCTGAAAAGAGACAACAAAGCAGAAGAAGTCAAACAAAGGGTCCGGGCATGTTCTCAGATCACTTTGGACAAGATGTTGAATGCCATGAACTCATAAAAGCCCTTCCCATTTCAGAGCTTGAAAAGAAATAATGTTTTTCCTGGAATCGCTCTAAATCGTACCGTCAAAATAGCAGCACTCTAAAAACGTCTTTCATCTAAGGTCCGTACTGGAAAGTTTTAAGGATTGTTTGGGAATGCTAAGTGCAGGTCTAATCTTGGCTTACTATAAAGTTGATTTCTGAAGAATTTCCCCCACCTTAGGCAACAAACTTGTTTTTTCAACTCTATTTTGGCTTCTTTCAGCTAGACTGAAATACAATTAAGTTTTCTAGTCAAATCTCAGGACTTGGTTTATTTTTCCCCAGTGGAACTGCAAATTTAGAATTATGCCCAAAACAATGAGATTTTTGTTTCTTTCATATTCTAATATAAGTCTAGCATTCATGTATGTCTAAAGGGAGTAGAGGAAATCATCCATCTTTTCCTTTTTTAAGTTAGAGATTGTGTGTGAGTTACCAGGGTTGGTGATTCCTATATCATGGATCATATACATTTTATTTTATCATAGAAATACCAAAATATAGTCCTCAATATTTTTTTACTTTCCCCATCCAGTGATTCTTTCATATCAACATTTTCTTCCCTTTCCCCTTTTCAACATCTGCCTGGTTTATTCTATCAATAACTTCACACCTAAGTTCCTAATTTTATGTAGAAAAGGCTCCCAGGTTCTAAAGTTCTAATTTGCCCCCCACATACTCCTGTTGGAGGAGCTGCAGGTTTCTACAAAGCATATCTGAAGGAGTGTTTAGAACTTCCATTGCCTTCAGGATAAAACACTGATGAGCAGGCAAACACTTCTTATAATTTAGACTGCAATTTATATTGTACTATGAGGTGTTATTATGCTAATAAAAATATTTCCCCCTTACTACTTCTAACCCACAGCACAATAGATAAAATAAAGGAGTGAAAAAGAACAAGATTCTTATCACAAGAACGCTTGTGGGAATGGTAGGTAGAAAATCATTTTAGTGTTTACAAATTGCTATTTTGCAGTGCAACATTGTGATGAGTTTTAATGGCGGGAATGGCTTGGAACTGCAACAACTGGACTCTTACTGATTGTGAATTGTACACCCCTGGGCTCAATGATGGCTACCACATCTGTAATTCTTATGGTACTTGAGCTGATGCTGCATTTAGTCTTAAAGAGCATGTCATAGTCAAACACCCAAATTACATCCACAAAGCACATGTAAGAAAAAGTACCACCTTTTTATGGCATCACAATACAGAAATGTAAGATTCCTCCCAGTTTCACTATCACATGAAAATCTAAGAGCAAAGATTATATTATGCTTCTCTATTGTGCCTTGCATTAGAGTTTTCTTGGTCCTAAGCTTATGGGTTTTACTCATAAGGGGGGAAAAACTTTATTAAATTATAATCTCAACACAGACTCAGACACACTAAAGAAAGTGTTGCTTTCAGTATTCTGAGAAGCTTACAGTTCCAGTTGGCAAAGTACCAACTTCTCCTCAGCATTAGAAGAGTGGGCCACACTTTTAAGTGGTGATATTTGAAGAAGGCAAAAGAGAAGACTTACCAAGAAATGTAGAATAAAGGCTATTGTGTTTGTGATAATTATTTTCTCTTAGAAATGGTCTATATCTTCTCAATAATTCCGACAATGCTCCCTTCATATGCTTAAGGCAAAAATCACAGCCTATGATGCAAAGGAATAGGACCACAAGTTAGAAGTTCAGCTGATCACCAATTTATAGTCATGTACAATTTGCATTTGTTGCCAACCTTTTACACGTTTAAGATTATAGGATAATTTTATTTCAAATAGCTATAAATTCAGTTTCTTAAAGGATATACTAGAGATTTTTATTTTCTTTTTAGTAAAGAGGCACAATGTTATAAAATTGGCCAGTTTTGTATTTTATTAGCTTTTTTCTTAGTAAAATAGAAAGTTTCTTTTTTTATTTGGTATTTATATTTCTTGAATGGAAACTTTTACTGTGAACAATTGTTGTCATATAATGTTTTTTTGTGGCAAATTTTAAAAGTTTCAGAAAATATTTAATATTACTTTACTTGCTTCTTGGAAAAATAAGGAGTTGATTTTCTAGAAACTCATGTTCTGGCGAGGTAGTAAGATCATTCTTGATAAATTTGTGATGACAAATTACTAATTGTCACTGAAAATACATGGCTCTACAAATGAAGTGTGGGGTAAATAAGCTAAGGTAGTGTTTCTCAAAGTATTGGTCCCTGGGCCAGTGTTATCAGCATCCCTTGTGAGCTTGTTAGAAATGCACATTCTTGGGCCCTACCCAAACCTAATCAGTTAGGGTATGATGGTTAGAAAATAATTTTTCTCTTTAGCAAATTAGTATCTTGTAGTGTAACATTATGATAAGTTTTAGTGGTGAAAACGACTTGGATTGGCATCTTACTGATTGTTAACCCCACACTCCTGGTCTAAATCATGGGTACCACATTTTTATTTATTATGGTATGTGGGGAGGGCCCAACAATCTATGTTTTAACCAGCCCTCAGGGTGACTCATGCATGTTAAAATTTCTGAATCACTGAGCTAAAGGACTGCAAAATAAGGCACACTTGTGCTCTGGTTCACCAGAAATAATTGTGTTTGAGTATCATGGATGGAGTTGAAACAACTTCAGAATAATACTTAAAGTTATTAAATAACATGAATTCTATGAGAGCTGAGATTTTATCCATTCCATATCTTTTATCTCTGACAGGGCTTATTTGACATAAACCCTTCACACAGTAGACATCAAATATATATTTGTTGAGTATTAAATGACTGTTAAGGTCTGTCAGCTCTAAGATGAACTATGAATTTTTAAGACCTTATTTAATATGTAACCAGATTGGAAGCCCTGCTCTATCTTTTAAGTTCACAGCAAATTTCTCAGCAATGTACATTGACTTTTTGCTTGGCTTTCAATGATTTTAGCCTCTGACTTTGGTCTGAGGCCATCTGATAATCAGCACCTTTGGTAACTAGGGAGATTCATAGTCACACTAAGCAGAATGTGTATCGGAAAAGTGTCTCCCTTCTTGCCAGCTTTACTTGAAACTTAGAAAAAAACGAGAGGCAAGAATATCACCGTAGCCTTTCTTTCTCTCCTTATAAATATTCTTTAGTCCCTTAACATTTTCAGGTTGATAGGATATAATTAGTGGCAGTATACCACAACTGGAACAAAATTTATCATTATTTTCAAACCTGACCTCTCATGGATAGACCTTTCTTGATGCTACATTAGCAGAACTAGATTTACTGGTTAATAACCTGTGAAGCAAAGGAAGTTTACCTTCTGAACAGATTTATGTCTTGGAAATTCTTCATAGAACTCATGTGTTTGTTTTTTAGAGTTGCCATTGAGAAAAATGATCAAATGTACACAGCTTACCCTACTACCCGCAAATGGATTAGGGCAGACTAGATGGGCTTTCTTTCGGAGGGTCATCCTTAACTTAAATTCTCACTCTCCCTGTACCACAATGAATCATGTGGCCTTGGGGAAGGCAACCCTGTTAAGGCTTTATTTTTCCCCCCACTAACAGAAGGGTGATAAACTAAATTATCTCCCAAAACAAAAATGCTATGTAAGTGCTTTGTATTATAATTTGTTCTAGCAGCAATTTTTAAGGGGTATGACATTTTCATAGAGAGTTGTATAGTGAGAATCAATTTTTATGACATAAAAGCCGAGAATTTTATTTGCAATTATTATTAATTATAATGATGATAAAAAACACGTTTTGGAGCCACCAGGGAGCTGGAAAGTATTTTCTAATATTGTAGTAACATCTGCAGATTTCTTGATGGACCTGTACCAGAAAGGTAGGGGAAGAAGACTGAGTATAAATGCTGTCTAAAGGACTGATTAATTTTTAAAAAATGAAATTACTCATCCCAGTACTGTGCTACAAAAATGGGAGATACTTTAAGTAGCTGCATAGATTGTACATGTGGTTGAATTGAGTAGCAGTTTTATCATGATTGGATATAGCCTTTCTATACTCTGGGCCAGTGGTCGGCAAACCGCGGCTCATGAGACACATGCGGCTCTTTGGCCCCTTGAGTGTGGCTCTTCCACAAAATACCACGTGCACGCCCGCACATGCAATGAGATTGAAACTTCGTGACCCATGCGCAGAAGTTGATATTTTGTGGAAGAGCCACACTCAAGGGGCCAAAGAGCCGCATGTGGCTTGCAAGCCGCAGTTTGCCAACCACTGCTCTGGGCTCACTGTTTCTTTTGCCTCATCTACCCTTCCATGCAACGGTCCTTTTAAAAAACCCATATCCTTACTTGAAATTTCATACAGTTTTCTAATTGAAAGTTCTCAGTCTCCACTAGGCAGAGTGCTATGGTCTCAAATGATCACCTATATTCTCACATCATCTTTTCTGTAACTGCTTAATAACAATCTTTTGAGGTATGATTATTTGTTTCCATATAAGTCTCTCCACTAGCTAGCAAAGGACTGTTAAACGTCTGTCTTTTAATTTTGGTAATTCCAGTGCCTAGCCCTGTATCAGGTACGTAGCAGGTTTTCAATGAAGATTCTTTGAATGTAAGAACAAAGAAGCCTACAAATTAAGCTGTCTTCCCAAGAAATGCAGTCTTACTTTTGAGTTCAGAAACATTCAAGTCTTCCTTGACCTAAGCAGCACTACACATTTTACTTTGAAATACCTACCCAACACTTGGAGAGCTGACAAAGGGACCTAGGGGCTTGGAACAACAGATTTGCGAATCCCCATGAAGATGAGTGGCTCCTGTAAGTCCAAGTGGGTTTTGCCTTATGAGTGTCTTTCTACAATAGAGTTGAGGGAAGTCAGTGTCCAAACTAATTTTGTCCCTCTGTTTCAGAGCCTGGGTCAGCACAGAAGACACAAGTTGCTGCTGATTTTAATGGATGAGGCATTGTAGGGGGACTATAGACTCTAGCACTTTAGTGAGGCTCTTTCTCTTCAGAAACCTTAATTTCTAAGATGAATCACTGCTGCTGGATTGAAAAACACTACTTCTCACAACTCTGGTTTCCAGAATTTTACCCTAAGAAAAACGTGCTCCACTTTGGTTATAATGGAAGTACTAGTAAATAGCATCAAAGTACTTACTGAAGTTAATAGATGGGCCTGTTACTTAAATAATATTTTCAAAAGAATGAACGAATTAGAGCAAAGAGAATATGCAAGGCAGGTTTTCTTGATCAGGGAAGGACAGCTATTGCAAAAATTTTTATTTTTGTATATCTTTGAAGGAAATAAAATCAAGTGAAAGGACAGACTCAAGAAATAATGACTTTGGTTGATACGTGAGCATAGCATTGCATGATGGAGACAGACCTGAACTTACTCTTACCTTGTTTCAGTCCATCAACATTTAATGAAAAAAGATTTAAATGTGAATAGAGTGATAGTGCTTGTTTTTTTAATTTTTTTTTGTTAATCCTCACTTGAGGATATTTTTCCATTGATATTTAGAAAAAGTGGGAGGAAGGGGGAGAGACGAAGCATGGATGTGAGAGAGACAGACACATTGATTGGTTGCCTCCCACATGGGCCGGGGATCTAACCTGCAACCGAGGTACATGCCCTTGACTGTAATCAAACCCAGAACCCTTCAGTTTGTGGGCTGACACTCTATCCACTGAGCCAAACTGGCTAGGGCAGATACTGCTTGTTTTTAAGGAACACAGCCTAGGATAGAAATTTGTACATTTCCAACAAAGTGATAAGTGCTAGGTGGGGCAAAGACTAAGGTTTTTTTTTGTGTGTGTGTTTTTTGGAAGCATTTGGAAATCCAAGTCAGAATCCTAATAGAAGTTAGATTGATAAAGAGAGGGGAAGAAAATATTATATAAACAGAAAAATCATATGCAAAACTTGGAGGAACAAGGCAATGTAACTATTATGAAAGCATTGTTATTTGAAACAGATTATATTATAGAATGTAAGTGATTAGGAGGGGAGAGAAATGAGGCTGCAAATACATATGGGGGACTGGACTTTGTGTTATCTTTCAGGATTTGACTATACTCTGAGGACAAAGCTTAAAGGGAAAACAGTGCAAAGACAAGATCATGAGATCTAAATTGGGGACAAGGTTCTGTGACCTTGGAATCAATCCTGAGGTTCATGGCTTTAGATAGAAAGCAAAGATGGTAATATATTCCTGGTCCATCTTTCAGGGTAATCTAAGTATTATTAGCAGACAGCTATTACTGAAGGCACATCTTAAGAACAAAGGCTGTATTCATTAGATTGATTTAACACCACCCACTGTCATGAACACTCATAATAGTTGGTCTTTAAAGGCTTTATTCTATTTTTTTAAAACATAAAAATACCCTTATTTTATTTTTGTCATGAGTTTTTTTCTCTCCTTTTTTTTCTTTTTTGCTCAATCCCTCCACCCACCCCAGTACTCCCCCCATCCCCAGAGCTGTCAGCCTATTCTCTGAGTTTTCTCTATTTTGTTTGTTAGTTCATTTTATTTATTAGATTCCATATATGAGTGAAATTATATGATACTTGTATTCCTCTGGATTCTTTTTTGACTATTGACAATCATTGTGCTGTACCAAAATTTTCCTCTTTAATATTTGAAGACCATGTACAGGTAACTGGTTGTCTTTTCAACATCACCCAATGACGCATGAATGAACTCTGTTAATGGCATTTGATTTAAGCATAAAAGATGCCTGGAAATTTCAGGCATATAGGTAGAATGTCCTTTCCTTCTTAGTCTTCTAATTACATAAACCAGTTGAACTGACTGCTCTGATTCCACACTTGGTCTGCAGACATGACAATTGACAATGTTCAGGGGACAAATAAAATTTTCTTCCTTTGGCCTAGAATTAAGTCCAAAGCCAATTCCATATCTATGGTGTTTGAAGATGCACATGGTTAAATGGAAGAAGTAGAAGAGGGGTTACCCAAGTAAACATGAGGTAACAATCAGGGAGGTTGGATGGTTTAGAAGGGGAAAACCAAAAATATAAACCACAGAGATCAGCAAGTAAGCTTTCAGAATCTGATGGGCTATAACATACACCATGCTGTGAAAGACATGCAATACCATGGCTCAAGCAGTGTTCCAACTAAGGCAGAGGTTCTCAACCTTCCTAATGCCCCAACCCTTTAATACAGTTCCTCATGTTATGGTGACCCCCAACCATAAAATTATTTTTGTTGCTACTTCATAACTGTAATTTTGCTACTGTTATGAATCGTAATGTAAATATCTGATATGCAGGATGTATTTTCATTGTTACAAATTGAACATAATTAAAGCACAGTGATTAATCATAAAAACAATATGTAATTATATATGTGTTTTCCAATGGTCGTAGGCTAGCAGTTCTCAACCTGTGAGTCGCGACCCTTTTGGGGGTCAAATGACCCTTTCACAGGGGTCGCCTAAGACCCTCGGAAAACACATATATAATTACATATTGTTTTTGTGATTAATCACTATGCTTTAATTATGTTCAATTTGTAACAATGAAATTGGGGGTCACCACAACATGAGGAACTGTATTAAAGGGTCGCGGCATTAGGAAGGTTGAGAACCACTGTCTTGGGCGACCTCTGTGAAAGGGTCATTTGACCCCCAAAGGAGTCGTTACCCACAGTTTGAGAACCACTGAACTAAATTATAATAAACTAAAATATAACATTGTCTGTGAGTGCCCCATAGCAGAGCCCTCTTCCATCACTGGAGCAAAAAGGTGGAAAGAGAAGGCCCCAATATTATCTCATTCAGACACCTTTGTCCCCTTTGCTATTAAATGACTCAGTGTGCAATCAATTTTGCTTTGTGTTTTCATTTTTCAAACATTAAGTTCTTTTCCCCTTAGGAAGATAAGGGGAAGTAATGGTGATATCCTTCATCAAATAATTAGGGTTGCTAAGGGCCTATCTCTGGTACTTCTAGGGACTTGGAGCCCTTAACATCCCCAGAGCATTCAGACACCCAAATGACTCCAAGATTAAGAGGTAACATAAAGATTATGGTTAAATGTACCATTGAAACTGGTAACTGGAGAGAGCATGCCTCATGTAAAGGCATACCAGATCGAAGTCCTTGGAGGGGTGTTTATAATAGGAACATAGCATATATGGGGTCACACCAAAAGTAATCTTAGTGGAGGCTCAGGACCTGGTTTGTAACTTCTGTCTGTGTGATATTGATAAATACCATGATTTAATTACCAAATGCTGCACAACAACTGACTTGTGTCTCCTACCCACCCAGTTCTCTGATTTCACCTCTGTTCTTAGATGCTTCTCTTTACTAAATATTGTCATTTAGATATCTATTAGGTAATATATTTTTATTATATTACAATTTAGAACTTTTGATCCTTGCTGCCTACTCCTTTCTCATTTCACTTTATTAAATGTTATCACCATTTTCTTTTCAAACCAAACCAAAGCTTAAATTTCAAGTTTTACTCTATTCTCTTTAATCTACCATCCAATCCATCAGCAAGTATTATTCTAGATCCTAAATCTATCTTCACACTAAACACTTCTCTCCACCTCCACAACAATCAACCAAACTCCTTGCACATTAAATTTCACCTGAATTATTGCAACAACTTCAGTGGATTCCTAGCTTCTAGTATGCCTTATCACAACCAATTCTCCACTCTGAGTGGTGGTTGTAAGATGTTACTATACCCTCTTACATATATTTGACCGCTTATACCCTTTACTATCTTCCCAATCCTATTTTTTTCTGATAATCACCATACTGTTGTCCATGTCTATGAGTTTTTGTTTGTTTTTCATGTTAGTTCATTTGTTGCTTTCAGTTTTATATCCCACATATGAGTGAAATCATATGGTTCTGTCTTACTTATTTCATTTAGACTTGGCTTTGGGTGGTGGGCATACAATGCAGTATCCAGATGGACATACAATTCAAGAATTGTACACTTGAAACCTATATAATCTTTTTAACCTACTAGTGGCCCAGTGCACAGATTCATGCACATTGAAAGGAAATTAATTAGAAGAAATATTTTAATATCACTATTCACCCTTTCTCTATAATAGAAGTGCCAATAGTTGGTCTTCAGATACATTCTGTCGACTCCGGTTTCTTTCGGCTTCTGAGGTACGTTGTGCCAATAGTTGGTCTTCAGACATATTCTGTCAACGACACTGCTTTCTTTCAGCTTCATAATGTCAACAAAAACAACCAAATTCACCATCGACAGTAACAGATCGAAACACACATGTGTGATTGTCGCCAGTAAAAGCTTTATATGTATCATGCATGCGCGAGTCAACGTTTATTTTTAAATTGCCAATGCACGTCATATGTACTGACCAGTTCTTCAGTTGGACAGTTGGATGTACATACAGTGGGTCACTTAGCCTTTTATATATAGAGAGAGACTAGTGGCCCGGTGCATGGATTCATGAACATTGAAAGGAAACGGGACCACGCTCCCTCCTCTCTGGTTCCAGGGTGCATCACCTGAGAACCACCGCAGCTCAGCAGCTCCTGCATTGAGCACCTGCCCCTTGGTAGTCAGTGCATGTCATATGTATCAGCTGGTCAGGTGGTCAAACGGTTGGAGGGTCACTTAGCCTTTTATATATACTGATAGATGTCACCTCAATGCATTTAAAATTTTACAAAAGAAAAAACGTTACTATAATTACTTTGCACACATGGTTTAAGCCTTCACTTTGCTTTTAGAAAACAAACCCAGATCCTAACCTTACCCTAACAACTTTGAATTATCTGGCCCCTGTTTTTCCCTTGGACCATACTGTGTTACATTCTCTCTTCCTCCCCTTTGCCCTATAACTAATAGTATCCTCCAACCCAACTGGCCTCCTTTCTGAGCTTGTAACAAGCCAAGTTCTTTGCTATAACATTGTCTTTGTGCTTGATGTTCCCATTGTCTAAGAACTCTTTTTTTTCTGTCACTTCCCATAGTACCTTTCTGGTTTCAACTCAGGCCTCTTGTGATGAACACTGTCCATCTAGGCTGTGTTCACTCCCTGCTAGTTCTGTAGAAGCTCATCACCAGAGGTGACAATTACCTTTCATTATACTGATGGTGCTATTACTAATGTCTCCAAACCATAAGGGAGATGAGGCAGTCTTACCTCCATGAAGGCCTTTCATCTTTGTTATATTCTCTATTAGAACCTTGTAGAACAGGTCATGTTATTTATATATTATTTTATATAGCTATAGGTTATTGTATTATTTATCTTTTATATTATAAAAGAACCTTTCTGGATTATGTTTCCCAATTCTTTGCCTGTTGATATCATAATTCAAAAAAATGATATAACATTGCACAGATGAGGCTACCAAAAGGCATAAGAACCAGAGCCAGTCTTTAAGAATCTTACAATCTGGGTTCCTTTCTCCTTTCTTTCACTGGATGGAAGGAGGAGGACATGAAAAAACTAAGTAATTGATGAAAATACAGTGTGAATGTGCTCCGGGAGATCAGAGAAGATACACCTCACCCCAACTTCTAGAAAGGAGTCCCCTTTAAACTGAGACTTGATGGGCAAGCAATAGTAATCGTGGTGAAGAATCTGGGGAGAAAGAGGCATTTAAGATGGGGGGTGTGTAAAAGCACCAAGTAAGGGAGAGCACCACTGCCACCACCACCATCTTCCTCATCACCACTGTCTTATTGCTACCGTTGTTAAATGACGGCACCATGATACACAGTCTGGGTTTCTTTATGGGGTATATCTAATTCCCACAGTGACTTAGCAAAGACAGTGTTATTATTCTTATTTTATTTTTTAATTTTATTTATTTATGTTGAATATATTCTTATTGATTTCAGAGAGAAAGGGAGAGGGAGAGAGAGATAGAAATATCAATGATGAGAGAGAATCATTGATTGGCTACCTCCTGCACACACACACCCCCACCCCACCCCACCCCACCCCACTGGGGATCGAGCCTGCAACCTGAACATGTGCCCTTGATCAGAATCAAACCCAGGACCCTTGAGTCCACAGGCCAATGCTCTATCCAGACTAGGTAGTTATTCTTATTTTATAGATAAGGACATTAATTTTCCTTAGTTCCTTCAGAGTATAAGGAGTGGCCTCATATTTGAACCTAGATAAATTTATTATAAAATTCAAGATGACAGCCTGGCCTGTGTGGCTTAGTTGGTTGGGTGTCATCCCATGCACTGAGGGGTTGTCAGTTGATTCCTGGTAGGCGCACATGCCTGTGTTATAAGCTTGATCCCCAGTGCGGGGCAAGAGGAGCAGCTGATAGATGTTGTGCTCTCACTTTGATGTTTCTTTCTCTCCCATTCCTTTCCCATCTCTCTAAGAATCAATAAAAAGAATATTTAAAACTCAAGCTGACAGCTCAGGTTTCCTGGCTCCTATCTTAGTGTTCTCTCTGCTCTCTCTTGCTCCCATCAGCTCTTTAAGGAACTAGTTGCTGTTACCCAGGGTTCCCTGCTGTTTTAAACCTCTAAGTTGAAGTTCACTGTTTTCTCACACAGGAAAGCCCTGTGTCCCCCTTTTTGCCTGGCTGGTAAATAATGCTCATCATTTTGTCCTCTCTTGATAGCAAGGTCACCTCCTCTCTGAAACGTTGCCTCTTCCTTACTCTCTCTTCCAGTCCCAGGAAGACAACTTGCCTTGTGCTTCACTGTACCTGCAACACACCATCGCCTTCATATACATTTATCTTTGTGTCCTCTCCCTTCACCCTCTTCTTATCCCATCCACCTTCTTCCACCCAACCCATCCTCAGCTAGACTGCAGGCTCCTTGAAACAAATGCAGTGTCTCATTTGTCATTGTGACTTCAGCGTCTAGCACTGGCCCTGACGTAGAATTAATGCTCATACAGGGTGTGCTGGATGAATGAGTGAGTGGAGGCCATCCACTGTGGAGACCGACGTGTCAGTGCTCCAGGTTAGCCTTCATAACGTTAGTGTTTCCTTTCGGTTTATATATGATCACATGACTCATTCTGGCAGAAGATGTAAGTAGGAGAAAGAAAGCCAAATATGTTTCTGTTTTTTACAAAGGACTTTCATCTCTCACTGTCTATGTGTATGTGTGAAGCAAAATGAGAGTTGGGTTTTTAAAATGTAAATACAACCTATGTTTTCTTCTAGGAGTTTTATGGTTTCAGCCCTTACTTTTTAGACTTTAACCTATTTTGGGTTTATGTTTATATATAGTATGAGAAAGCGGAACAGTCTTATTTTTTTGAATGTATCTGTCCGGTTTTTCTAATACCTATTATTGAAAATACTCTCATTTCCTCATTGCATATTCTTACCTCCTAGAGGAAAAATATATCGGTACTCACTATTTTCTGAACACTCTAAACTCCCATCAGAACTTGACATGATGTTTTTCATTAGCCATTCAATACCTGTCGATGTTGTCTTCAAGGTTTATTTAAGAAAGGACATTATAAGAAATTAACGTGTTAAAAATAAAAATGTAAATTCAGTTGCAGTTGGCTTATAGGTAAGTTCTTTTATTTGTGTTTAGATAAAATCTTTTAAAGTGATCTCAAATGTGATTTATTTTTTAAGAATATGAATTTTACTTAAGAAGAACATATTTTCATATTTTACTTAAAATGAAAAACTCTGTGCCAGAGTTTTCTAAGTTTTCTTTTAACTTTTTTTTCTTGCCTTTGGGAAAATATTTATGGCATATAGTTGTGGTAGAATTGTAAGGTTCTTCCCCAAAGAAACCCAAACCATCCCTTTCAACTGATAATTCTAAATCTGGGAACTGGCTCATATCTGGAAAATTCCCATTGTAATGCTGATATCAGACTTCTTACCAGCTCTTGATTTTTGTTTGTTTGTTCATACAAGTCAAGAATTTCCCTGTTGGTTTTCAATCCTTCCTAGGAACATCAAGAATTATTAGCCATCACCCCAGATTCCTGTGGCTCAAGACATCCTAGTTGCCATTCTGGCCTTGTTGCCCATCATAGCTGCTATTCTAGAAATCAGTTATCTCATTGACACTAAGGAACTCAGTGCCATGGTGGTATCTCCTCGCCTACAGGGACAGCCGATCCTGAACTTCTCAGCAACACCTGTGCTCCCCTCGTTAGGACCCCCTTACTACCTTAGTGAGCAGGGAGTTCTTTGGGCCCTCTGAGTAACATATTCAGTGTTGTGTCCTCTGATCATATGTAGTAAATTCACTTTAACATTCATGAGCCTGCTGACCCTTTTCTCAACACTGCTAATTAGTTCCAGCATCTCTACATCATTTACTATAGGTCATCGTTCATGCCCAAGTTTTGTTTAATTGAATTTATTGGGGTGACATTGGTTAATAAAAGTACATAGGGTTCAGGTGTACAGTTCTATAATACATCACCTGTATATTGTATTGTATGCTCACCACCCCAAATCAAGTCTCCTTCCGTCACCATTTATCCCCCTCTTTACCTTTTTCTACTTCCCCCACACCCTTTCCTTTTGCTAATTACCATATTATTATCTGTGTCTATGAGAGGTTTTGTTTGTTTGTTTGTTTGTTTAATCCCCTCACCTTTTTCACTGAGCTCCCCAATCCCCTTTCCTTCTGACAGCTGTCAATCTATTCTCTGTATCTGTAAGTTTGTTTCTATTTTGTTCCTTTATTTTGCTCATTAGGTTCCACATATAAGTGAAATCATATGGTACTTGTCTTTCTCTCACTGGCGTCATACCAACAATTCATTTATATTTTACCACCTCCCTGCTAAGTAAAGTAGTGGGAACCAGCATTTTAAATAGCTGATCTTAGTCAAGACTTCTGCATTCAGTATCTCTTTTAATATTTCAGAGCAGACAAGATCCCCATTCTAGAAAAAATAGTTAAGGCTTAATGATCTGATTATGGAAGAGATAAAACTAGATTTCCTACTCACTCCCACCTTGATTCCACAGGTGAAGGCACATTTATTACACCACATAGTAATGCTGCTTATAAAAAGTATGTAACCCGAGGGCTTTTCTTTCTAAAATATACAGGCACTTGATTGTCTATGAAATAATTGAATGTTGAGAGTTTTGCCTTTGCAAAGCCTCACATTTTCAAAGTCACCATTATACTTTAAGTCTTTATCATGTATTATTAACAGACTAGAGGCCTGATGCATGAAAATTGGGCACTGGGCAGGGTGGGGGCATCCCTCAGCCTAGCCTATGCCCTCTCACAGTCCAGGAGCCCTCAGGGGATGTTCGACTGATGGCTTAGGCCCACTCCCCACACAAGACTATGCCAGCAGTCAGCAGCCTTAGTGCTGCCACAGAGGTGGGAGTGGCTTCCGCCACCACCACAGCACTCGCCAGCCATGAGCCTCACTTTTGGCTGATCGGCGCTCCCCCTGTGGGAGGGCACTGACCACCAGGGGGCAGCTCCTGCATTGAGTGTCTGCCCTGTGGTGGTCAGTGCACATATATTGACCAGTCGTTCCACTGTTTGGTCGATTTTCATATTAGCCTTTTATTCTATAGGATAGGACCAACCTGAAAATAGCAGAACTGGGGACCCACAATTCAATGAGGCAGGAGAAATAATACAGAGACCAAAAAGTACATCTCTTAAGAATTCAAGCAGGATGTAAAATTATAAGCTAATTTTAAAGGATAGTTTAGAGTCAGGGAGAGAAGGGTCCTCAGAAGCAAGAACAAGTTCACACAGGTATGGGTGAACAGTGTTTTTTTGAGTCCATTTGGACCAGAAACTTATTATTAGAGATTCAAGCAGAGAAATTTGTAACTAGTCCCAGAGTAAGAATATTAACAACAGAAACCACCACAGAAACAAGTGTGCGTTCCAAGTGTTTGCATAACACCATTAGACAGGTTTTAGTTGAATACTAACTGCAATCCTGTAAAACATACATTCTTATTATTGACAGGATATGTTTAAATGAAGAAGGAAATATGAGGTGTTGGAATAAGAATAATAGCAGTATGTATGAAGTATGCACACACTATATAGTTTTATGAATTGAAATAGATTTTGGAAGAGCAGCTTCTAAGGAAATGGTTGTTATTATGTGGACAAATATTTGAAGCATTAGAAGCGCTGGGCTGAATTTTTACTGGTCAGTGAAACAGGACTGAGGCAGCTTATCATTCTGCATACTGTTGGAGGTCAATAGGCCAAGATCACCTATGAAGCTAAGGTAGCACCAAAGACAACAACAAACATCCTGTCACAGTGCATATGCTCTGTTCTTGGCCACTGTGTCCATCAAGTCCAAGTTCTGCTGCTGATGGCACAATAAAAAAGCTGTGGGCAAATACCGAAAACAGTCGGTAGAAGTGGAGCTACCCATGTCCTATCTAGCTTCATCTTGGGTCAAGATTTGAGAAAGAATATAAACTGAGTAGTTTGTGAAATAGGTGAGGAATAAGATTGTGGAGGGTCGTCTTGGGTAAATAAATAAATATTGAATGTTCAGATGATGTTAGATGTAATGTATCTGTTGTTTCTACCACTGAGACTTTGTCAGTCAATACAAATATACTTGTGATACCCTGTGTCCACTGGTCTCACTTGGTCTAACTCAAGATTTCTCAGCCTCACCAAGAGTGACACATTGGACTAGATTATTCTTTGTTTTGAGGGCTATCCTATGCATTGGAGCATACTTAGCAGCACCCTGGGTCTCAACCTGTCAGACGCACCCTCCGCAGTTGAAATCAAAATGTCTCCAGACATTGACAAATGTTCCCCGGGAAGTGAAATCGCCTCTGGTTGAGAACCACTGCCCTAACTGGTGGCCATTGATCCAGGTGAGAGAAGCTTGGAAATAGAAATAAATGTGGCTCATTCTGGTCTCATGACTTTTTCTGAATTGACTGCCACTGTTACAGTATCCCCCTTGGCCTTTCTGATACTAAGGATGGTTGAGTCAACCAAATGGCACTCAGAGAATTGAATAATTACCATCCAGGGTTTATAGAGGGAGGGGTTCAGAAGGAGGGCCAGAGGTCTATCCCCAAATCATGTATAAAATACTTGAACTGCAGTCATAAAACTCTATACCACATTTCTTTTCTCTGTAAGTAGCTTTTATTCTATGCTTTGCTGAACCCAAACCTTGGGTATTGAGAGAAAGGCAAAATAGGTAGGACTTTGGGCCCTTCTGCTTTTTATCCCATCTCTACTTTTACCTTGGCCAAAGCAGCATGACTGTCACCATCCTACATGCAGAATGGTTAATGTTCTATTACATAAATAACAGACAAAACCCTCTGCATTGTTTCATTTTTCCTGCTTGCACTTGGAGAAGACAGAACCGGCGTTAATCTAGAGAGAATCTCAACACTATTTATGTGTCCTTGGAAATCTATTTTCAAGGGCAAGGTGAGCTGAGTCTGCAGGGATATTAAGTTTGCTCATCTGCATGGTAGAAAATGACTGGACCTCAAAAGGTCATTTTATCATCCATCCCTGGTCTCTTTCCAAAAAGAGCCATTTTCTTGCCTCCATATTTCTCTCTCCCAGGCTCCCCTAAGCTATTCTGCCAGAGTTGTCTCCTGGCAGAGCCTTGACAAATTGTACCCTTTTCTCGAGAATCTAAATTCTCATCCTGGTAGCATCTTGCTTGGCAATCTTCAAGTTCTATATTAATCCAGAAATTTCCAACTCTTCCCTTTTTCATAAAATATGGGTCATCTCAGGGCAGGAGATACACAGCTTGACCACTCGCATCTCCCCTATCTGCCTGTAATGGTACCTGAAATTCTACATTGTGGAATGGACCTTGTTAAATAAAGAGATTGACTTTCTCAGTTATCATTTTCTTAAAGGCAGATGAACTTGAAAATTTTGACATATGTATATTTTGTCAGCCAAAAACCAACCATCTATTTCAGGAGGCAATATTGCATAGCTGTTAATTGTGTGCTTTGGAATCAAACTGTCGCGGTTCATGTTCCAGGTTACCGCTTTTAGCAATATTATCTCAGACAAGTTTTCTAAATCTTTAGGAACCTCATTTTCTCATCTGCTATGTGAGGTAATAATGCTCTCTATATGAGAGTTACGGTAATTAGATGCGGCAACACTTGTAAAGCAATTTTTAAAATGCCCCACAGTTATTACTACTTGATTCCTGGGGGACATCTTGCATGCATATTATAAATTAAATAACTCGTTGATAAGAATAAATGCAATATTGGAAGGGATCTTGGCAATTTCACAATACACGCTGTCTGGCAACGTCAGGGGTAAGAACCACCAGCCGCTGTAAGTATGCATTATAGATCTAGGAGGACCCAGATCTGTGTAAGGTAAACATACAGAGACCGTGTCAAAAATTCTATGAGACCAGAGTGAAAATTATTATTATGAAATGTATTTTTCCATCTTCCCTGGGCTTCTCCCATTCTGTAATACGTGCAAAGCCAAGGGAGTCAGTTTGGGACCACAAAGGGAATGGTCTCTTCTGTATTACAAGTGGTTTTAAGCTATATTCAATTCAAAAAGGATTTCTCTAGCTGGTTTGGCTCAGTGGATAGAGCATTGGCCTGCACACTGAAAGGTCCCAGGTCCAATTCTGGTCAAGGGCACATCCCCGGGTGCAGACTTGATCCCCAGTAGGGAGTGTGCAGGAGGCAGTCTATCAATGATTCTCTCTCATCACTGATGTTTCTATCTCTCTCGTTCCCTCTCCCTTCCTCTCTGAAATCAATAAAAATATATTTTAAAAAAGGATAAAAGCAATTAAAATTAAAAGCAATGGATAATCATTAAGCTTATCAGAAGGCATTGCCATTACATTTTTGCTTACAATATTTGCTATTAATTGTTTTCTCACTTTATGTGCCACTTAGTGAAAGGCCTTCTGTTACTTTAATAACCTTTTCTATTTTCTTCTTCTTTTCTTGAGTTGTAGTTAAAGGAGTCACACCTTGGTCTCGCCATGACTTACCCCTGCTAGTCATTCTTGGGGAAACTGCTTGGGCTGCTCGGGCCCATGTAGTGACAGGTTATCCCTTGAGGGACATAAAATACACTGGGATTAAAGGCATTCTCATCTCCGGAAATCCTCTTACAAACCATCTCCCACGGAAAGTGTCTTCTCGTTTCTCCTGCCGACTATAAGTGGCAGTACACTGGCATGACACTGGGGTGGTTATGAAAATGAGTACCAAGTTTCCAGAAAATCATTCCACTGCAACAAAATACATTAGAGATGATTCCATTTTGTGTTTTTTTTTTTCAATTCTGACATTTCTGAGTTTCTTAATCCTTTGGAAACATATAAACAAAAAATACAATGCTATTAAACTCAGTCCTTTCTTATATTTTGGTATGTTAATGATTGTTTGCAATCTGTAAATATTCACATATAATTAAAGATTAGTCGATATATTTAGATTTAATTAAGCCATTCTCTCCCTTATTAAAAGAACCTCAGTTGTCTGAATTGCAGTAATTTTGAATATGTGGGGTGTCCCCCCAAAATGTATATACACTTCAACAGCTGATAACTCACTTAATTTTCATTCCTTTATAGGTTGAACTGATTTGAAATAATGGGTGAAGCCAAACTAAGCTTTGAACAAAGATTATTTACCCTCAAGTGCGACTAAACATTTTTTTTTCATGGGGATACATAAAATATAAAATTCATGATACAAAACCACTGGCAATGGTCTACGAATTGAGGGCCAAAGGAAATTATTCTTTATGTTTGCGATTCCATTGCTTCATGTTATCAGCAGTGCCTAATGGTCATCAGTTTGAAAACAAATATTGACAAAAAATATTCATTTCTGTAGGTTCTTTCAAATTTTGAAAATGAACTGTATGTTAATAAATACTGACTTCATAATAACTCAGTGTATATACATTTTTTGGGACACCCTGTATAATGATTTAGATGTGCTTATTATAACAGCATAATTAAGAAGAAAAGAACTGTTGAGCCAATTCAAAATTTAAATAGGATAACACAAAGTGCACATTTAAACTACTTATGTAACAAAGGTTTAAGCTCTTCATTTTGTGGAAAATATAGAACGCAGAACATAACTCTTTTCTATTCATTAGAGACAATTTTCTTTTAAGCCTTTCTTTTCCTGCTGTGAGCTCCATAGTTTACTTCATAGCACTCTGTCCACACAAAACTAATAAAGTTGCATAGTTTTCAATAGAAGGCAGCCTCTCACTAATTCAGAATGCCTATTTCTTTAATTAATCCAAATTAGATATTATGTTTCTCCCCAAACAAAATGCATCCTTACATCAATTAAGTGAGAGTTTTTGATGAAATGTTTTCTAACAGAGAATAAGTAATTGAGATATAATTGCTTGTAAATGAAAAATAACTGCCACTTTCATGGCAAGTGTGAGTTTAATGCAGATGATTTCCATGATTATGATGTGTTTTATGTGGCTTTTTATACCACTGTTTTGGAAGCATTCATTGTACCAGTTGAGGCAAAAGCATCTTAATGTTTGTTTTAGTGTTCGGCAACAAATACAGTCTATAAAATATGTAGTAGTTAATATTAGAATCTCATGCTGACTTGTAACATAAAGTGTTTATTCTGTCTCTTTAAATGCACCCATTTAAAGTGTCACCTGAATGAGCTCTCACTTAGCATTTGGGTTTCTTATGATTTCAGCAGGTGAGCTCCAGCGAAGTTCGGAGGCCTTTCTTCTCTCTGGGTTGGCCCAGCATGCAACCTGAGAACCATTAATGAGCCTCCCTGCTCTTCCTTTTTAAGCCGATCATTGATAGCAAGCACCTCAGTGCCCATAAGATTTGCTGAGAGATCAGAGCACAGAATATCTGCCTTGTGAGCCATCCGTGTGGGAGGAGGAAGTGTCAGGCCTACACATCTCTCCCTGTCTCACTGATTTAACAGGAAAGAACACACTTTTTTTTTTATTATTTTTGTTTTTAATCATGACTGTATTTTCTCAAGGTTGCCTTTACTTAGAATTAGATTTCTTGCCTTCCTCCACCAATTCCCCTCTCCTGTGCACTTCCTCACTCCAAGAATAACCAGGTTCCTTTTAAAAATCACGTAGTACACTTTTTTTTTTATCTTGCATTACCTGCTTGAAGAGAGAGACTCTAGAACGCTTTAAGAAAGCCTGCCTGTGTAGCTCAGTGGTTGAGCGTCAAGCTGTGAACCAAGAGGTCACAGTTTGATATCTAGTCGAGGCACATGTTCAGTAGGGGATATGCAGAAGGCAGCCGATTAATGATTTTCTCTCATCATTGATGTTTCTATCTCTTTCTCCTCTCCTTTCCTCTCTCTGAAATAAATAAAAACATTTTTTTAAAGTCAGTGATGTCTAGCTGGTACAGGGGGCCTGTGCATGGGGAGACAAATGCTTGCTTTTATTTCGGTCAGACTTCTACACCCAAGTGCCACCTAGCCTTGGGCAAGCCATTGAAACACTCCAGGACTCATTTTCCTCATATTTAAATTAGAGGATTAGAAACAACATAGTAAAGTACCTGGTAAAAATGGAATATGATAGGAGACAGCTTCAACATTTAGATATAAGAAGAACAGAAAAAGGAAAGAAATGAGGAGCGAAAGAGGGAGGGAGATGAGAGCTGTGTAGAGGCTGAGGGGCTG
Source organism: Myotis yumanensis (assembly GCF_028538775.1). Lineage (NCBI taxonomy): Eukaryota > Metazoa > Chordata > Mammalia > Chiroptera > Vespertilionidae > Myotis > Myotis yumanensis. Next base: position 80,116,448 of record NW_027223759.1, read on the forward strand.
GTGAGGAGATAATGAGACCCGGACCAACTTAGACACAGATTTCTTCCTTGTGAACGGAAAGGGAGAAATATTGCAGTATTCATCCACATTCATCAGAGTTGAGAAATAACTGGAACAGATTGTGCTGTGTCAGGAGAGGCAAGGGCAAGATGATCAAAGACACACGTGGGCTTTATTAGAACAAACATTATCCCACACTAAAAGTAATTTTGATGCTTTTTTAATACAATTTAATTTTAGAGTAGTTTTACATTTACAGACAAGTTGTAAAGATAATATTGAGAGTTCCACAACCCAGTTGCCTGTACTGTTAACATTTCACATTATTATGGTACATTTGTCACAACTGAGGAACCAATATTGATACATTACTATGAACTAAACTCCATTATTTGTCTGATGCCATAAATTTCCTTTTAAAGTCCTTTTTCTGTTTCAGGATTTCACCAATGATACCACATACTATTTTAGTCATATGTCTTCTCTTCCCATCTATGATAGTTTTTCAGGCTTTCCTTATTTTTGATGACCTTGACAGTTTTGAGGAGTCAGTTATTTTGTAGAATGCCCCTCAAGTTGAATTTGCCTGATGTTTTTCTCATAGTTAGACTAAGGTATGGATTTGAGGGAGAAAAACCTAAGAAGTGATTTGCTATTTAATTCACATTATACCAAAGGCATATGCCATTGACATGACTTATTATTGATGACGAAGGAAGGGGGAGGCACTGTGAATGCCTCTTCGATGCTTCCCACAGCTCAGTCTTGGCAGCAGGCTAGTAAGCACAGCCTATGATTAGTTATGCTCTGTCTCCTTGAGGGGAAGATATCTATGTAAATTATTTGGAATTCTTCTATTTCAATATTGATCTCTTTTCCCTTATTTATTCAATCACTTATCTCTATCTGTATGAACTCATGGATATATATTTTATACTTTGGATTATAACCCAATATTATTTTTTTCATTTTGTTTCTCAAATTAGTATGGTTTTGCCATTGGAAACTCTTTTAGGTCAACTCCTGTGTCCCTTTTACACACCCTCAACATTTTTTCTTCTTGAGAATTCCCCTGCTTTCTGACACTATGAGATGCTCCAGGCTTATCTTATATTCTCTGCCCTGACCTGCAATCAACCATCTCTCCAAGCAGACCTGGTTCTGTTTCATGGAAATGATATAGAAACCAAGATCTGGGTGTTGGGTGTGTTTATTATTACTGGGGTGTAATGAGGTGCTTCTAGGCCAGTGATGGCGTACCTTTTGAGCTCGGCATGTCAGCATTTTGAAAAACCCTAACTTAACTCTGGTGCCGTGTCACATATAGAAATTTTTTGATATTTGCAACCATAGTAAAACAAAGATTTATATTTTTGATATTTATTTTATATATTTAAATGCCATTTAACAAAGGAAAATCAACCAAAAAAATGAGTTCACGTGTCACCTCTGACATGCGTGTCATAGGCCCGCCATCACTGTTAGGCCCTCTGAACCAGCAGAGCTAGAAAATATGTGTATACTAACCTGTGCACATATACATATATATAGTTATTTCAATATCTTGTTAGACTCTAAAACATAAAAAATCCTAGAAGAAAACATAGGCAGTAAAATATCAGACATGTCCCGTAGCAATATTATTTCTGGTATATCGCCTTAAGCAAGGTAAACAAAAGAGGAAATAAACATATGGGGTTATATCAAACAAAAAATTTTTTGCACAGCAAAGAAAACCATCAACAAAATGAAAAGACAACCCACTCTATGGGAGAACACATTTGCTGATACATTTGATAAGAGATTAATAACCAGAATTTAAAAAGAACTAATAAAACTCTCTCTCTCACACACACACTCAATAAACCAATTAAAAGTGGGTAAAGGACATGAAAAGACACTTCTCCAACGAGGACATACAGATGTCCAATGGGCATATGAAAACATGATCAATCTCATTAATCATTAGAGAAATGCAAATTAAAACCAATATCTGTCTATATGTATGTGTATTAAGTATTTAAATAGAATTTCATACTGATATCTCCAACACTAATACTATATACCATGTGAATCATTCTAGACTTCCCTATTTGCTTGTCTGTAACCTCGCACTCCAATAGTGAGAGACCTGATTTCTACCTCTGGTTGTCCATTCCAGGTCATTCCAACTTTACATGCACAGTGGTACAGAATTGCTAACCTCCATTCCCCTGAGAAAAACGTTATTGATTACAGTACAGTGCTCATGTACAGTTGCTTTGATCTCTAGTCATATACTTTGCAGTCATTTACAAAGTTACTTAAGTCAACACTTTTTTAACCTACCTTCTTCATTAAGGTTATGTCATGTTTTTATAATACAGTTAGATTCTTACTTGGGTTTTTGTGTGTGTGTGTGTGTGTGTGTGTGTTTGTTTTTAATTTGTATGCATTAGGATTCACTCTTTGTTCTGTAAGATTCTATGAGTTCTGACAAATATATAATATCACAAAACCACCACTACATTACCATACAGAATATTTTCACCATATTTAAAAGTCCCCTGTGCTTCACCTAGTCAATGCTCCTCCTCTCCAACCACTTGCAATCTCTCATCAGTTTTTTTTTATAGTGTATTGATTTGAGAGAGAGAGGAAGGGGGAAGGTGAGAGAGAGAGAAACATTGATGTGAAAGCAAAACAGGGAATGGAGCCTGCAATCCCAGCATGTGCCCTGACCAGAATCCAGCCAGTGACCTTTTGGTGCATGGGACCATGCCCAGCCAACTGAGCCACATTGGTCAGGGCTCTCATCAGTTTTTTATCTCTCTATTTTTGCCTCTTCCAGAATGTCATACGAATGAAATCATAAAATATGTAGACTTTCCAATTAGAGTTTTATTTAGCAACTAGAGGCCCGGTGCACAACATTCATGCACTTAAGGGGGGGTGTCCCTCAGCCCAGCCTGCACCCTCTCGCAGTCCAAGACCCCAAGGAGTTTTTAGAGCTGTCATGGAGGTGGAAGAGGCTCCTGCCACCACCACTGTGCTTGCCAGCTGTGAGCCCAGCCTGGCTGAGGGGTGCTCCCCCTGTGGGAGTGCACTGACCACCAGAGAGGTAGCTCCTGCATTGAGTGTCTGCCCCCTGGGGGTCAGTGCACGTCATAGCAAGGGCTCATTCCACTGTTCGGTCAATTTGCATATTAGGGTTTTATTATATAGGATATGCACTTAAGATGCAGCCATATTGTAACCTGGATTACTAGCTCATTCCATTTTATTGCCAAATAGCATTCTCTGAAGATGTATCACAATATGTTGATCCATTCACCTTTGCTGGAACATATTGGTTGCTTCCAGTTTTTGGTGGTTTTGAATAAAAGTACTATAAACATTCACGTGAAGATTTTTTCTGTGGACATAATTCAAATCACTTGGGTAAATACCTCAAAGTACAATTGGTAAGACTTATAGTCTATGTTTAGCTTTATAAGAAACTGAAAAACTATCTTCCCAGCTGGCTATACCATTCTGCTTCCAGCCTGCAATGAGTGAGAAGGCTTCACCAGCAGTATTCCTACTGTCATTTTTTTAGATTTTAGCCATTCTAATTGGCATGTGGTGACATCTCGTTGCTTTAAATGCAATTCCCTGAGGACAAAGAACATTAAATACCTTTTCATGTTCTTGTTGGCCATCTGCATCATTTTCTTTGGTTCAGTTCTTTTGCCCATTTTTAGGTTGTTTTCTTGTTGAGCTTTACGAAATCTGTTTTCAGGCATATTTTAGGTACAAGTCTTTTATTAGATATGTGACTTGCAAATATTTTCTCCTATTTGTGGCTAATCTTTTCATCATATCTCTGTCCTCACAGTAAAAAATATAAAAAGTTTTTTTTTAAATTTTAATCCTGTTTTAATCCACAGCCATGTCCTCTGTTATAGGAGATGGTTCAACTTATTTTTAGTGTAAATTACATTAATTTCTGTTATGCTACACAATTGCCTAATATAATATATTTAAAAGAACTACTGTAAATGGAGTGGTCCAGTTCATAATCTTAGTTTTTCCCATTCTGCAAACAATGACAGCTCTGTTTGTTAGAGCATCTCTGATTATCTAAAAAAAACAGCGAAGCAAGCAGGTTCCAGGCTGCAGGGAACCTATTGCATTCTATAGAGAGTACAAACACCATGAGCACTGGACTCAGGGACTCTGTTTCAAATTCTGATTTTAATACTTTTTGTGACAGGAAAGTACATAGCTTTTCTGAACTTTGGCTTTCTCATCTGTAAAAAGAGAACATTATCACCCACCCCTTTTTAGATGCTATTGGAAGAACAAATATAAAGTGCTTAGCACAAGGCCTGGTACAGTGCAAGCCTTCAGAAAATATTAGTAGTTGTTTGTTTGTTTGTTTGTTTTTCTCTCCTATGTTCCATCTTTTCTTTCAGCCTCTCCTGATTCTTCCTAATAGAACTCCTTAATCTACTGCTAATTTTCATCCACCATTTCTATTACAACTCAGGATATGACACTCTGAGGAACTTTTCCATTCATTTCTAACCTGCACATGGCTTGTCTTATTGAGAAGATAATTTTTCTGTTCCCAGAAAATGGCTTCTCTTGCATTTCCTAATCTCTAGATCACAGTTTCTGAACAGGGCAGGGAGTGTCTGTTAAAAAGGAACACGTCTGCAAGCTCTCCTGTCCGCATCCCTTATTTCTAATCCATCACCATGCCCTGTCAATTTGACTACATAAAGATCATTTCAATCAGCCTACCCTGTGACTGGATAGGAAGATAGCATTACTAATACGATCATTGCTCTAAAATTAATTTATAAATTTGATGTAATCCCAAATAAAATCCCAATATGATTTTAATTTTTTTTTAACTTTTTGATTTTTATAAACCTGACAAAACTTATTCCAAAATTTATTTGGAGGAGAATATGTTTGAGAGTAACTAAGAAATGTGTCAAAGAACTCTATAAAACAACAAGAGTATACTATTATTGAGTATTATAAAACAACAATAATGAAAGCAGTCTGATATTGATCAAATATATTTTAACAATAGGAAATAATATCATAATCATACATATATGGATACATGTGGTGTGTGTTTCATTCACGTATATATTGAGTGTTGTTTCTATGTGTTACATATAAAACATAATATAATGGTAGTATTTCAGATTATTAGAGAAAGAATAAACCATACTGAAGGTCTGAATTTCATGCTAGTTTTGAGTGTTGGTCCTGGAACCAGACTGCCTGGTTTGAGTCCTGGCTCTGTCATTTCCCAGCTGTGTGATCTTAGGCAGGTCTCTGGATGGAGAATGTGGTAACATGGAAGCCTCATACCCCATATAAAAAAGACATTGGCTTTTCAACTCTACCCGATTAGTGCCCTGCAGAAAGACAAGTGCACATTTTTCAAGAGAATTTAGAAAATTGGATTTTTAAAAATATTGACATGAATTCAAATTTTTAAACATTGTGATGGACAAAGAAAATAAATATATGCAGGTCATGGTTGGTTCACGTTGTTTGTCTGCCACCGGACACTTAGAACCTTTAGACTGTACTACCCTGTCTCTTCTGCCAACTTGTACATCCCCATTGCTCCTTTCACAGTAGATAATGCAGCTCAATACTTGTTGTTGTTGTTGAATCAGTTTGATTTTCTTCTTGAGCCTTTCTGATGCTCATAAATAATTTAAATATTTAATAATAATAATACCTCAATTTATTTTTAACTTGTTCTATTATGGGCTCTCTCTATACGCCTCTGATTGTTACAGTTTCCATCAGGTCGTTTTCTTGTTTCATAGTTGGAAAGACTAGAAAGCTAGGCTACTTTTCTAAGGTGCAAAGCTTGTGGTCAGGATGGATTTGATGCCACATTGTCCACATCTGCCCTTGTGAGGGAGAGTTGAAAGGAAGCAATGAGAGGTTCAGAGCCCTTCGGGGTGTAACGTGCCCCAGTACCGGTGAACTGAGGGTGCTGACCACATCTGCCCATCTGGGAGAACTTTTCCTAGGACCATTCTATTGGGCGACATTGTCAGGGACATAGGTTAGAATGCAGAAAATACAGGATGAAAGAAGTCCTCCACTTGCAAATGGGTAGCTTACCAAATGCTCATTTGTAAACCATTTGTTTGGAACTCAGAGTTCATTTCCATGAAGAAATAGTTACAAATGGCAATTGCATTTCCCCCAAGGCTTGTCCACAAAAGACTATTTAGCCTTAATGTATCTGAAATAGTGTACATTTTCCATGAAGATGTGTAGAAAATAGAACTCTTATAATTCTAGTAATTAAATAAAAGAGAAAAAAAGTAAAACGGGGGAGTTTAACATGTATTCTGAATGCTAATATAAAGGAAAGAAGAATTTAAGCAGAGGAATATGTAGAAACTGGAAAATCATTTTGTTGAGATGTTAAGAGGAGTTTCTGGACACTTTGGAAGCACTTGGAAAATTAATGAAATCATGTCTTTGAAATACCTGATTTTATTTCATGAATTCTAGATTTTTAACATTAATCTCTCCATAATTAAATGCTGTTTCTGGTGTCCTTTTAAATGAAGACAAAAGATGTGAAAGAGAACAGGAAAGAAGATAGATGGGGTGCATATTTTAATGACACAGAAGCTGAGAGGACAGCAAAGGAAAGAAACTTAAAGATCATGTCTGTTTCCATAACCACGATAGAGGTGAAATAGCTATAAGCTATGTGCAGTGGAGAGAAAGAAGCATAGTTCTTGATTACTCATGAGAAAGGCAAAATTATGCTGGTGGCAGGGACCTTTTCACTGAGAAATCCCAGCAGCTATAACTATGCTAGTCAATCATCTCAGGAACCTTGGTTATAATCCCTGGCAACTGTGGGATTGCTACAGAATTGAGATCAAGAGTGCAAACACTGTTCAAATGAGCTAAGTATTTAGAATTCCGAATATTTATTAAATGAGGAAGGGTTTCGAACTCAAATAAAAATTGATATATTATTTTAATGTTTAGATTTTATCTTCCAACCTCCTTAACTTTCAGCCAGCAGAGCGGAAAGTAGAAGTTGTCTAGTTAAGGTGGCCAAATGGTTGAACCCGGGAAGCTGAGAAAGGAGGAACAATCCCCTCCCTGGCCCTTCTGCAGTGTGTTAGGAAGCAGTCAGTAGACAACAATGCACGGGCAGGGCAGGAGCCCTTCCTGGCGAACAGCTTTACCCTGAGGCAGAGAAGAGAGAGACAGTGGGAGAGAGGAACTGTCATGATCCCAGGACAAACACACACCAGGATGAAGAACCTGAAACTAACAAGACCAAACAAATGGACACCATGATGTGAGCAGGGCAGCCGTGTGTCTCCTTTTGCTGTTCTTCCAGGAGTGAGACGGCTCTCTTCCCTGACCCTCCGTCTCCTGGGCATATTGGCCAGGGAGACTGAATTGCTTCGCAACTGAACTTACTGCAGCACAGGCGCTTCAAAGCACTGCGCGCTGTTTCAGGGCCTGAAGACCGTTAATGCAGCTGGGTGACGTGGGCATTTTCATTCCAGCTGCAAATGCTTTTGCTTTTCCTTGTTATGTTTCTTTCTTAATCATTTACGTTTAGCATTCTGGCTCCAATTGGGCTTTGTTATCACAATTTTTAGTGATGAGAAAAAGAATCAAGAGTTTCTTGCCTCTGAGAGTTCTCATAGATACCAACTGAAAGATTGTGCTCTTTATAGCAAGTGAAGTTAAAATTAATTTTTCGTTTAAAATATTTTTATTGATTTTTAGAGAGAGAGGAAGGGAGAGGGAGAGAAACATTGATGTGAGAGTGGAACATCGATTGGCTGCCTCCTGCACACCCCCGCACTGGGGATTGAACCCGCAACCTGGGCATGTGCCCTGACCAGGAATCATATCAGCAATCTTTTGGTGCACAGGATTATACCTAACCAACTGAGCCACACTGGCCAGGGCTATTTTTCATTTAAAGTTGCAATTTCAAGTCACCTTTTATCCTGTGAGAATTTTAAGAGAGTTAAAAACATGTTTAAGATGAAAATATAAATTAAGTGAATTAAAATTTAAAACTGGTAAGATCTGGGTTCTAACAATAATAGGAGTTTATCATATTCATATCATATGTAGGATATATGGAAAATTTTATATTGGTCGCAGTTCGTTTGAGGTATCCAATTATCTTAGTCTAAAGAATTCGAGGTTGATCAAGTGTCAGAATTTCTAGAATTTAGAGTCCATCCTTACTGATTTTGCACTACTCATTACTAAAGGTTTGCAAACCATTCAATCATTTTTCTCTAAAGAGGCATAAGTTGATAAAAGAGAAGTCAGTCTCATTTTATGTATTATTTTAGGTCACCAGGATAAAGGTAACCTGTGCAGGACAGGCCTAGGGAAGAGCAATTGGCTGAGGCATAATCTCAATCACTGTCTTTGGTTGATCCTTTTCTAGCTTTTCATTTACTGAAAAGGGCCAGTACAAACTTATGAGACAACTAAAACAGCCTTAAAATACAAACTTACCTATCTCTCTTGTATGGAATTCCCACATAAAGCCATTGAGACCTGAGGAATGTCTAGAAATTCTATAATTTACTTGGAAAATGATGGCTATGTCCATGTATGTTTTATATTTTCTTTCTTTCATTATATTCTGAGTTTCTTTAAATAAGGAACATGTATTTTATTTCTTATGTTTTCTTCTCCCATATGACAGAATCTAGGATACACTGCCTACAGACATATAAAAGAGGAGTATAAAAAGGTTCATACAATTTTCACTGTGTATACACTTCCTTTTTTGCTAGTTTATTTGCACGTGCCTGTTTTACTTACCAGCTAGATTTTAAGCACCTCATTGGTTAGGGTCTTGTTTCATAATGATAGTATAACAGTTTGGGTCTCACTACTGTTCAGAACATGTGGGGAAGAGAAGCTTCTCAACAAATAGTTGTCAATTAGTCAAATATAAGAGGTAATAAGAAAAAAAAAAGAAAGGCAAGAGCTTTTGGATTAAACTGTGGCCTTTAAAATCCATATAATTATTTTACAGCTTAATTATATGTCACATCATTAAGACTTGATAAATAATGCCTCCTCAATACTACGTTTAATAATGGGTAATAAAAATATGATGTTGGCAATAAAAGATAGTCTATTGTTACGTCCTTCCCTCCTGGTTGGTGAGCAAATGCTATAAAGTTAAAATGAGAAATAGTTGAAATTTGAGAGATTTGGACAATTTTCAAGAGAACATTTGTTTCCTTCAGGCAGTCTAACAATGTGTTAAAGGATTAGAGCAGAGGAAATACCAGCATGCCGTGTTTTGAGATAAATTCCTGGATACTCAGACAGGAGTATCCAGGGGGACAAGATTGAAAAACCCATCTCCTCAGGGCTTCTGCCTTAACTTTACATCTAACAACTTCCCAATTGTTTTTATTTTTTAGAATTGATAGAAATAAAACAGAGTGATGAAATATTTTCCTCAAGATGAACAGTATAGTTGTTTTAAATTTGGTAGTTGAATGTGATATGGATGGATATAAAGAAAACATACCTTTTTAATAAAAATGTTCCTCTTTTATTGGTTGTAGCTACTAGTATGTCACTTTGTCCTTATCCTTTTGTGGATAAAAATTAGAGATAATTTCTTATGCTAGTGTCCCCTATTGTCTGTTTTAATGGTTCTACATGCAACTTACCCATTGTTAGGCCATGAGGACGGATTGAGCAAAGATCACATTTCAAGGCCAGGAAGACTGAGCATTAGAGGTTCAGGCAGGTAAGAAAAGCACTATGGAGTAAATAATTAGTGGAGATCAGAACTAAGAGGAGAATGGGAATCCTGTTAGACAAAGAGTATACAGGTCTACAGATCAGGCTTGGTAGAATCTGAAACTTGTCACTGCATCCACAATCAGGATTGTTGAAAAAAAACCCACAAAGCCAGACACTTGTTAAAAGGCAGTAAAGTGCACAGCCGGAGTGGCTCAGTGGTCTAGCGTCGACGTATGAGTCAGGACATCATGGTTCGATTCCTGGTCAGGGCATATGCCTGGGTTGCAGGCTTGGTCCCCAGTGTGGGGCATGCGGGAGGCAGGCAATCAATGATTCTCTCTCATCATTTTTGTTTCTATCTCTCCCTCTGCCTTCCTTTCTGAAATAAAGAAAAAAAATTTAAAAAGGCAGTAAAGTCATATTTCATTCAGTTATAACTATTGCAAGAGAGGAGAGTCCTCAGTGTACCCTGAGTTCAACTCCACTGAAACAAAAAGTAGAAATGTTTCAATGCGGGGTGTGCTGGACAAAAGGCACCCAGGGGTGTAAAGGAAAATGGTTCATATGACTAGGCCATCTGGGTTTGATAATTGACACTTACCCAGAGAAGAAACAGACCTCTCATACCTTTATGCCAAGAGGTAATGCTTCAGGTTGGAGCAAGGCACCCACTACATTAGGCCTTTATCCTCCTACAGGGGCTGGGAGCAACACCTATTTTCTCTGAATGTTATATTTTAGAGATGGATCTCAGGTTTTAAGATGACAGTTGGGGATGGTAGAAAAATTACATTTTAAGGGACAGAGCAAATATTTATAATTGCGAGCTTTCCATACTAACTGCTCCAAAAAGGGTTTTAGGCGCCTATCGACCTATCTATCTCCAGGTTTTGACTGAAATAAACAGTAAATTTCCCTAGCAGCATTGAGTTTTCTCAGGCAGGCATTTTTAGGGAAATTGGAGTCATCCTAGCGACATGACCTTAAGTTGTTAGAGCCATGTCAACGTTTGGTCAATACTCTTAGGGCAGGAATTTGGCGGGACTCTGCAGCCCTTTTAGGCCTTAGGGTTGAACAGCCTGCCCATTGGTGTTCAATGCAGAATCCACATGAGAAGTCGGAGAGCCATTCACCTTCCATGCAGAGAGGAAACAAATCAAAGATTAGTTCTGGCAACTACGTTTCATCTGATGTGCACTCTTTCATGCCTGCTTTGAACTTGAAGGTAGTGACATCACCGAGCAGATTTTATAGCACTAATCAGATGATTAAAAGTAATTTAGTCTCATACCATTTGCACTTACAGATATTATTTCTTTAGTATTCTGTGCTTAAGATTGAAAAATGAATAGAGATCTATCCAAAACATATTAGAAAATGAAAGTCTTGATTAGTAAAGTACATCAAAAATCTCAGAATACCCTGGCTTCAAAACAATAAGCAGTTTTTTTTAATTAATTTAATTTAATTCCGTTTTTCTGTCACCATTTATCCCTCTGTGCCCTCTACCTCCCCCACCCCCACAATCACCATACTGTTGCTCATGTCCATGAGTTCTCCCTCTCTTTTTTCTTTCTTTTTTGCTCAATCCTTCCAATACCCCTCACCACCACCACCAGAGCTGTCTACCTGCTTTCTACCATGAGCCTGTCTCTAATAAACAGGGCTGGTAGATTCCAGTAGTTAGTAGTACTGTCTTATATTTTATCGGAAAAACAGACAATTCACTGAAAACTACTTCCACCCAAGAGATTCAAAGTTCTTAAGCCTTCATATGCTTTGAAAGACCCCCAGCCCTTCTAAACACCTCTGATGGTTTGTGAAACAGCACACTGCAATAAACCTGAAAAAAAAAAAAAAAAAAACACACATTCCCTGAACACTCTGAAGACCAGGAAAATGCTTTTGAACAAAATCAATCCACTCCATGGCAACGCCTCTCCACGACTAAGTCGCCCTCACAAGAAACAGAGTTCCTATTGATCCACCACCTCTCTCGCCCTTACTCTCCATTTCCTACGTTATTTTACAATCTTCAGAAGAGGGAGAGGTTGTTGTTTTTTTTTAAAGAAAGTTTCTAGATGTTACCTTACATTTTCAGACTGAGAACACACAAAACTATGATGTCAATATCACTGAACAGTTTAACTCAGGGGTCCTCAAACTTTTTAAACAGGGGGCCAGTTCACTGTCCCTCAGACCGTTGGAGGGCCGGACTATAGTTTTTAAAAAAACTATGAACAAATTCCTATGCACACTGCACATATCTTATTTTGAAGTAAAAAAACCAAATGGGAACAAATACAATATTTGTATTTGCATGTGGCCTGCAGGCCGTAGTTTGAGGACCCCTGGTTTAACTAATAGTGGTCCTCACACTTCAGGATCCATGAGAATGCCATGCAGAGCCTTAAAAATGCAGATGCTCAGATACCAGGTCCTGGGTTCTGCATTTCAACAAATACCCAGGCTGAATAGATGAAAACTCCAAGACCGAAGAATACATTTGCAAGAAAACAAAGCTTGGTATTTCCCAATACAAATGGCAATAACAACTGGGAACAAATAATGCTGCCATGTACCAGTTTATATATGAGGGCCTGATTTATAAACTTAAGGTACTGGTAAATATCATATATCATATGTTGATTTATTTATTAAATAACTCTTTATTAAAAATCTTTATGACAGGTCTGGACAAGGCACTAGTAGAATATTCCTTAGAAAGCTGATGATATAGCAAGAAATAAGTAGGCACACGGTGGCTGAGTCATGCTATGTGGCTGAGTTTGTGTAGTTAAGCCTTGTTTCTTTAGGACAAATCAACCAGTGCAGGGATTAAGAATCCAGGTCACAGAGAGGCCTGAGCGCAGAACACCACCCGCATTCCCGGACGCCGGATCCTCTGTCCCTCGGGATGCTCTTGGCTCAGACTCCTTTCTCCCAAACAAACAACATAAGCAAATGCATCTCTGAGCATCTATAAAATATTAGGCAGAAATAATCCTTCCAGCAGACACACTAAATCGAACAATGTTAATAGGTACTCTTAGTTATCTTTAATTAAGGCTGCTGCTCTCTATAGAACCTTATCGTAAGAATAAAAATTTCAAATATTATGTATTATAAATTGTGCTGCTATAAACATCAGGGTGCATATATTCTTTCTGATGAGTGTTTCTGATTTCTTGGGATATAGTCCTAGAAGATTTGACCCTGCATCATTGGGTCAAATGGGAGTTCCATTTTAAATTTTTTTGAGAAAACTCCAAACTGGATGAACAAAAATAGGTCCAGAGACATAGAAACATCGAACAGACTATCAAACCTCAGAGGAAAGGCAGGGAATGGGAGGGGGAAGAGATCAACCAATGAACTCATATCCATATATGCATAACCCATAGACACAGACAATAGGGTGGTGAAGACCTGGGGAGGGGAATAGGATGGGAGAAGTCAATGGGGAGAAAAGAGGGCATATGTAATACTTTCAACAATAAAGATTAAAAAAAAAATAGGCAAAATATGAAAAAAAAAAGACTCTTTAAGCTGACCAGGCATTTTCAGGCTAAAACAGCTCAAAATCAAATCAAACACCAACAAAATCAAACAGAAGCCCCCACACCCTGCATGATGAATCCTCCACGTCCTCCAGGCAACTATGCTCTCCACTCACTTTCAAGAGTCAGAGTGCAGAGGACCCATCCCCAGGGTTTGCAGCTCTCTGGAGTATAGTGACTCAGAGATTTTCCAAGTTACAACTCCTCCTGTCGGACACCTAGGCAATGCCTTACAAGTGGAGAGGAAAGCGACTCAGCAGAAGGTTTTTTCATCCACCAACACCAAATTCTGTCCCAAAGTGAAACACAGTACTTACCCTTAGTCTTTCTCTCACCTTGGAGTGACCTTCCTCCTTTTACAGGGCATATTCTCACTCCAAGTCACAGGCCAATATTGATTATCCCTCTCTTTTCAGGATCTGAATTTTGAAATTTGGGATGCCCCTTTAAGAGTTCTACCAGTGTTGTCTAGATCAGGTTGCTTACTCTATTCCCTGAGCAGGACAGACACCGTGGTGGGCATGTGCTAACAACATCTTGTTCCCACACTTCTAGGATCAGGCACCATTAGTTTCTCCAGTTATCATGTTAGATAGAGGATTGACCTGGCTGCAACCAGTGTGGCTTTCCAAAGTTTTGTTAATATAATGAGTGAGAAAAGTGAATTTACATAAAACATCCAAATAAAATATATAAATACTAGAGGCCTGGTGCACGAATTTGTGCATGGATGTGGTCCCGAGTGGGGTGGAAGGGGTGTGGGATGTGATCAGCCCTCTGGGCGGGCAGTGGGATTCCCTTGCTGGCCTGGGATCTGGATCCATCGCACTGACATTTGTGCCAATGGTCAGGAGTCACCTGGAGACAGCTTTTATATCCTTTGTTCCTTGTGGAGCATCTAGGGAGGGGAAGTGGCCACAGTGTCCAAGGCCCACTTCCAGGAGGCCGGTGGCACTGTTGAGATCATGCCGGTGCTGCTGGTCCATCGTGCTTGGCCCGTTCTTCAGAGATTGGACCTGCAGGACTACTGAGGGAATGAGTGGCTGCCGCTGGGCTGGTGGGCCTCTGGGATGAGTTGGTCAGCTAAGTGGCGCTCCTGCTGTGGGAGCGCACTGACCACCAGGGGGCAGTTCCTGCATTGAGCGTCTACTCCCTGGTGGTCATTGCGCATCATAGCGACTGGTTGTTCTAGTCATTCTGGTCGTTTGGTCATAACGGTCGCTTAGGCTTTTATATATAGAGATTTTTTAAATAAGCTTCCTTCCAAGAACCTAATGTCTTATAGCAGGTATACGATAGCTACAAGTGATTTTTGAGGAAGACAATTTAATGAGGATCACTTCTAATTTTTTAACATCACAAGTAGATGGTATCAGTGGTTTATATTATTTTTTTCTCCATTTGATTACAACTTCTTTCTTTCCATCCACCCAAATTAATCTTCTGTAAATTATACACAACAAGAGTTGTAAGTCTCTGGCTCTAATGATTGTGATTTGCTTTTCCCATACAACTGAAAATATAATATTAAAGTACTTGTGATAATTCATGAATATGGATTTCTTAGATATTTTTTATATCAATGATTTAAAAATAATAATGAAGATTTTCTTTAAGTACTCACAGATATTGTTTTACTAGTGTTACTAACGCTCCTTCAGGATTTCAATAAAATGCTGATTAAACATTACAGTGAACCATTTCAACCTCACTTTTTCAAAGTTGAATTATTCTGAGTTTGTAAATTGTGTCAGAAAATACCATAATTTTATATGGGTTGTTTTTTTGAAATTTTTGGTGAATATTGGCAAATATCTTTTTTAAATATATTTTTATTGATTTCAGAGAGAAAGGGAGAAGGAGAGAGAGAGAAACATCAATGATGAGAGAGAATCATTGATCAGCTGCCTCTTGCAGGCCCCCTACTGGATGCCTTCTGCAGGGCCCCAGCCCACAAACCCGGCATGGTCCCTTGACCAGAGTTGAACTTGGGACCCTTTAGTCTGCAGGCCAACACTCTATTCACAGTGCTCAAAAATGTGAGAAGTCACTTTCTTTTCCAGCTTTATTTAGGTATGATTGACAAGTAAACATTGTATGTTTTTAAGTTCTACAATGTGTTTTATTTTTAAAGTTTACAATGTTATGATTGATATACATATATTTTGTGATATGATTACCATAATACACCACCTGACCTAGCTACCTTTGGTGTATTGTGTGTGAGTTAAGAATACTTAAGAACTACCCTCCTAGAAAAGTTCAAGTCTATAATACAGTATTATCTATAATAATAAAAGCTTAATATGCTAATTAGACCAGATGTCCTCCCACACGACCTTCTGGACAAAGCCAGGGCTGTGAGGGAAGCCCGGGTCCCAGGTTCCTGCCAGCAGCTGGCGGAAGGAAGACCTACTCTTGCATGAATTTCATGCATCAGGCCTCTAGTTCATTATAATGACCATGCTGTACAGTAGATTTCCAGAACTCACCTCTTAACAGAAAGTTTGTACCATTTGACTCCTCTGCACCCCTACTCCCTGCCCATGTGGTAACCACCATTTTATTCTCTGGTTATCTGAATTTGACTTTTTTGGATTCCCTATATAAGTGAGATCATACAGTATTTATCTTTCTCTGTCTGGCTTATTTCACTTAACATAATGCCCTCAAGGTCCACCCACAAATGGCAGGACTTCCTACTTTTTATGGCTGAGTAATATTCCATTTTGTGTGTAAGTGTGTACATATATCACATTTAATTTATTTACTTATTCATCTACAGATACAGATACTTGGGCTGTTTCCATATTTTGACTATTGCAAATAATGCTGCAACAAACACTGGTGTGAAGATATATCTTTGACGTACTGATTTTGTTTCCTCTCTATATATACTCATTAGTGGGATTGCTGGGTAATATGGTAGTTCTAGTTTTATTTTTTGAAGTAAGTCATTTTTGAGACCAAAATTTAGAAGTACTTTGGATTTAGTGATATTGATCTACTCTTTTTTTAAAAAAATATTTTATTGATTTTTTTCAGAGAGGAAGGGAGAGAGATAGAGAGTTAGAAACATCGATGAGAGAGAAACATCGATCAGCTGCCTCCTGCACACCTCCTACTGGGGATGTGCCCGCAACCCAGGTACATGCCCTGGACCGGAATCGAACCTGGGACCTTTCAGTCCGCAGGCTGACGCTCTATCTACTGAGCCAAACCGGTTCTGGTGTACTACTCTTAAAACTAGTCCTTTGAGCTCTACCTATACTGATGTAACAAATCTTATAGAAAAATTTGTTTCATATTTTGCCCTCATATACACTTGATGTTCAAATATTTTCCTGTTCTTTTGAATAGGTAGTAGTGCAATTTGTTTAATAACTTTTCATTTTCATGCAAGTGAGTCATACATTTTTAAGAAGAGAAATATCAGGCATATAAATATAAATTTAAGAGAGCCCTCCAGGTTGCCTGACTATTCATGCCAGCCTCCTTTTCTGGTGAGTTATTTGTTCATCTTAAAAATCAGATGACTTCAATTTTAATAAAAAAACATTTCAATTGTGTTGACAAAATAAATGTTAAGTAAAAATTTTATCTATTTAAGTATAAAATACTCAAGAGAAATGGTGATCTTTATAGTTTAGAAAATTATTGTATTGTTATTGTACTATTAAGTTCCATTTAATTTAACAACAAAAAAATTTTTTTAAACTTTATAAAACATTATTTTTAAATGGTGAAAGCCTATAGCATCTTTAATAAACCAAAATAAAGAAATTAGGTTCAATTATTTTTAATTAGAAATAAAATTATATAAACCAACAATAATTATTATGAAATTCCCTCAAACTTTGACTAACTTTAGGCATCAAAATTCAATAAAATATAAATAAATCAAGAGATATAAAATTTGAAAATTAACACCATTATCTTTTAAATATCCATACTTGGTAAGAAAAAAATTGTCAATCACAGCAGCAAGTTACATCTGTAGCTTTCATAATAGGAGAGAACACTTGAAAATAAGAACATTAAAGTGAAAGAACTGGAAATATTTGCTACATTTTAGGCTGCCAGGAGGAAAAAGTGAGTTAATACACACATTTCACTCCCAAACACTGGCTAATGTATATTAAGTGCTCAACTAATGTTACCCATTTTTATTACCACTACCACTAGTAATGCTAATAGTAGCATTTGAAAATAGCTTCATAGCCGAAACCGGTTTGGCTCAGTGGATAGAGCGTCAGGCCTGCGGACTGAAAGGTCTCAGGTTCGATTCCGGTCAAGGGCATATACCTGGGTTGTAGGCACATCCCCAGTGGGGGGTGTGCAGGAGGCAGCTGATCGATGTTTCTCTCTCTTCGATGTTTCTAACTCTCTATCTCTCTCCCTTTCTCTCTGTAAAAAATCAATAAAATATATTTTTTTTAAAAAAAAGAAAATAGCTTCATAATCAAATGATAGATCTTGAATTAGGGAAGGATTAGCATTTTTTAATTATAAAATTTCCATAGCCCTTAATATACTTGCACTGTGAGTCTCTAAGGGAGGGGCATAGTGCATAGTGTTTTCTAAGTTGATATAGCCAAAGAACACTACCGTGGTCCAAGGAGCTCATGTGGGCACTGCTCTGCAGAGAACAGCAGCCTATTGGCAACCCCAGGACCCACCACCCTCACAATCTCCTTTCAATGAGCAGGTCCAAGCTAGAGTTCGCTGCCAGCTTTGGCTCACATGCCTCTCTGTTTAAAACTATAGCCTCACACTCTTTGTTAAGGCTGATCTAACAGATAATAAAACATGATAAGATATAATAAGCACTTATCATCTAACACATTTTACATCATCTGACACATTAACTCAGTCCCAGATTTTTCTTGGTTGCACGAAGACCTCTGCCAGAGGGAACGTTTGGAGCCTTCGTCCTCTTAGACACCCTGTGAATATTTCCATCCTATTTGAATCTGTTTTCAAATTAAAGCATGGTCAGAAGCCTTTTTAAACGTTCCAGTGGAGTCCAAATCCCCTCAGAAGGCTTTGTGAAATATCATCCATGCCCAGACCCCTGATGCATTCACAGTGTTCCTGCTGGATCTTTTCTTCCTGATCCTCTGTTTTTCAGATATTCATTCCATTCTTCTCTCCAGGGAATGCATCCAATACTAAACACAGAGCCAGTCTGCCCGGGGAGCTTCCCAGAGGCGCAAAGCCTGTGGGCCAAGTTCTGCCAGTCTAACAGGAATGTCCCAGAAGGCAAGTGACTAGCTTCTCACTCACATCCAGATGAGCAGGCAGGGCTGCATTTGCTACAGCTGGAGTCTTGGCACCCAACCCTGTGATTCTTAATATAAAACACCGAGTACACTTAAAGGGAAAACTAAAGACTTTTCTCATAATACCACCAATTCTAGCATTAACTCCCAGGTGGGGAGCATAGCAGCTAATGCTTATTTATGAGCCTTTATCCCATTACCAACAGTGCTCAAGGATTACATTTTAGCTCATCCCTCAACGAATGGCCTGGCAAGAGAATTGTCTTTTTCTCCCTACCTAGAATTTGAGAACAAAGTATATGAATTTGGGCACACATGAAGTTGGTTGGATTAGCTGCTGAGGGCAAAAGTACAAGTGATTGTTTTCCATCAGCAATCTCTGTGCAAGATATTCAAACTATGGACACCGAAGAGGGCACACAGATCTGAATCCAAATGCAGCTCTAACACTTCAGCAAATTTTGTTATCCCTCAGTCAAAGCCTTAGTTGTCTCAATTATTAAGTGGACCAATGTCAGGATTGTAAAAAAAACCCAAAAAACTCACAATGAATGTTGAAACTTTAATAAATGTCTGAACATAGTGAAAGCTCAGGAAGTGTTATTTTTATAATTTAACCATTTATTGGTCCAGGAATTTTTTATAATGTCAGCAGGTTCTCCACCAGAGATTGATTGTGCCTTCTGAATATCTCTATTGCAGTGATTGTGGTTCAGGACATGTGTTTCCAGGAAGGTTAATTTTCCAATCTCTAGTCACTTCCTGCCCAGGGACCTCCCCTGCCAATCGGCCGATCCTGCATTGGAAAGCTCTCCAGTTCCGCTTTCCCTCCGCACAGGCCTCTTGCAAAATGAGTTTCCAGTTGATGGTGGGCTTCGCCTTCCACTTTCTTGCCTTTATAACTCTGCACAGGCTCTTTCCAGCTGCTGCCAGCTTTGCAGGGAATGGGAGCTTGAGGGAAGGGGAAAGGAGGACAAAGGACTCTTGAGAGGAAGCTTTCAAGATCTCCCAGCTCATAATCAACGCAAGGAGACTTGACATAATCAGAGGCCATCCCTGTGGGCTGGACACGGCTAAGAAAGGCTTGGGGAAAGGAGCAGGTGGAAATTGAAGAATTGATAGAATTTGGCTAAATGGAGAAGCACAAGGAGAGAAGAGAAGGGAACATAAGGAGAAACAATTCTACTGAATTCTACTTAAGTGTTGGAAAAGCTTTAAGATCCATCTTTGATTCATTTTCACCTCTCTAACCATGTAATCTCGGGCAGAGTGCTAGAAACTCTGAGTCTCAGGTAATCCATGATGCAATGATGATATGGTAATGTGAACAAATTCTGTGAGAAGGTGCTTAATAAAAATTAGATGAATTATATTTTATAGATGAAACGTTAGTAGACATATTTACCTATAAATTTTTAATTTTGACCTTATATATATGGTGCCAAGTTATTATTGTTTGAAAATATGGTGGGATCTTGATATAATCAAAACATCAAATCAGACCCATAATTATCATTAAGGTATTTTCTGGTGCCTGCTATCTTCTGGCAAGCTTTTATATCAGTATTTTGTCCTTTTACTTATACTAAAGATGCTTTAAATTATGTCAAAAAAGTTGCCTTACCAAAGAAACTACTTTTACCAGATAGACTCCTGAATATACAATTCCTTCCCTTTAACATTATATTTTAATAGTGGCCCAGTTCATGGATTTGTGCACATTGAAAGGAAATTAATTAGAAGAAAGATTTTTGTGTTAAGAATGTTACTGCAAAAAATGACATGTCAAAATCTACACTAATAAAAGAGAAACATGGTAATTGGCGTACGACCGCTACCCTTTTCATTGGCTAATCAGTGAGTATATGCAAATTAACTGTCAGCCAAGATGGCGGCCGGCAGCCAGGCAGCTGGAAGCGAGCATGAGGCTTGCTTGCTCCCGTGACTGCAGACTCCAACGTTCCCCTGGCCTGTGCTGCCGGCCTCTCAGCCGGCAGTTTGAAACTTTGTAACAAATATAGCCGGCCGGGATCTCAGAGCTGAAGTTATACATTGTTTCGATTATAGAAAGCAAACAAACCAGCAGCGGAGGCCTCAGAGCTAGAGCCAGAGCTAAAGCTGGCCCAGAATAAAAAAAAAAGAAAAAGAAAAAAAGGAGAGGTTTGGAGCTTCGGTCAATCGCCAGCCTGAAGGCAGCCCTCAGCCCCTCACCCAGACTGGCCAGGCACCCCAGTGGGGAGCCCCACCCTAATCCAGGGCACCCTTCAGGGCAAACCAGCCGGCCCCCAGGCCTCTATCCTATATAGTAAAAGGGTAATATGCCTCCCAGCACCGGGATCAGCGGAGTCACGAGGCCTCCTGGCACCGGATCAGCATGACAGGGGGCAGCGCCCAAACCCCCTGATCGCCCTGCGGCTCTGTGTGTGACAGAGTGCGGCGTCCCAACCTGCCCCCCCCCCCCCCCCCACAGGCCCTGCTCTGTGTGTGACAGGGTGCGGCGCCCCAACCCCCCCTCCCCCCACAGGCCCTGATCTGTGTGTGACAGGGTAGAGCCATAACCTCCCCATCCGCCCTGCCCTGAGTGTGACAGTGGCGGCGCCCCAACCCCCTGATCGGCCCTGCTCTTTGGGTGATAGAGGATGGCGCCCAAACCCCCTGATCCGCCCTGCTCTGTGTGTGACAGGGGGGAGCTCCTTAACCCCCTGATCGGCCCTGCTCTGTGCGTGACAGGGGTTAGCTCCCCAACCTCCTGATGGGCTCTGCTCTGTGCATGACAGGGGGGAGCTCCCCAACCCCCTGATGGGCCCTGCTCTGTGCGTGACAGTGGGTGGCGCCACAACCTCCCCATCGACCCTGCCTTGAGTGTGACAGGGGGCGGTGCCCCAACTCCCAATCGGCCCTACCCTGAGCGTGACCAGGGGCTGCACCTAGGGTTTGGGCCTGCCCTCTGCCACCCGGGGGCAGGCCTAAGCCAGCAGGTCGTTATCTCCCGAGGGGTCCCAGACTGTGAGAGGGCACAGGCCGGGCTGAGGGTACCCCCTTCCCCCCCGAGTGCACAAATTTTTGTGCACCGGGCCTCTAGTAGTATATATAATATAGTATTATAAAATTAAAACACATAGCTCAGCAGTAAACCAGATTTGGGGCTGACAGTGCCCCAGCAACAACATATCCCACGGCTGAAGGTGGAATCATGCAGCCCTGGTGAAGAATCAGGCTCCCTCCTCTCTAGTTCAGGGTGTGTCACCCAAGAATCACCACTGCCAAGTCACCGCAGCTCCGCAGTTCCCGCATGGAATGTCTACCCCCTGGTGGTCAGTGTGCATCGTATGTACCACTCAGTCGGATGGTCACTTAGCCTTTTATATATACAGACTCTCCTGAAAACCAGAAATTTATTAAAAATTTTAAAAGCCTAAATTCTTTAATATTTGGAAAATAAAAAATATATTGAATGAATAAAAATCACATATTTTCTACTTAAAAAATTTTTATGACATATTTTGAAAATGCTAATGGTTTTATAGTATTCCAAGTGTGAATAATAAGTCACCATTTTAAATAGTGGCCATTTCCTTTGTTGTGAGTTTTCACAATTGTAATTAAACCTGTAATGGATATACTTGTGTAAAATTTATGTCCCTGGTAATTCTATCATTTTTTAATCTCCATGAAGGAAAGGGTTAGGTGTTTGTTATTTATAAATTTAAAAATCAAACTTGACCCTCAGTTTGTTATGCAAATCTGAGTATAAAAAAATACCATTTTCCTAGCATGCTTGCAAAAGTGGTTAATTTCCATTGGCAAATTACCTGGAACCTTCCACACCAAAAATGGCATTTCTTTAGAAAAGTTTTACCTGTTTTGTTAAGAATATTTTACCAACTGAAGAAAAAAATACATTATCTCAAGATAAATGTATGTCATATAAGTTCTGGGGGAATTAATTTTCAAATATCTAATTCTAAAATTTAATTAGATCACCTTCAAGGCAGATTTAGTGAATGTTCTGAGACTGGGTATTCATGAGACAATAATATTTTCCTAAGAACTAGTGAGTATGCTTGTGTCTTTTGCTTCAATGTTTGCTGAGTATGTCTAGCATTTGTAGAAAAGACTTTTAAAAAATAGAAAAGATTGATGAATGAATACAAGCTTTTCATCAAGAATTAGGAAGGATTACTATCCCTTTACAAATTCTGTTAGAAACTTTGTATAAGGTTGTATATATTTCACCATTGTCCTGGCTAAGGAACATCAGTTGAATACATTTATTATAACTGGAATGACTTTTGCATTGTTACTGAAAAAATTATTTTTATATATCTAATTAGTATGTTATTTGTTCAGTGACTCTTTTAAAAAAAAATAGGAGCTATTATATCAGAAACCATTCATTCTGACCAGGTAGCATATTGCATAATTTTTTAAAATATATTTTTTTGTTTTTCAATCACATTTGATGTACAATATTATATTAGCTTCAGGTGTATAACTGCGTGACTTAACATTTATATAACCTACACGATTTAATTAATCAATGTCATCTCAATAAATTCAATAAATAAAAGAAGATTAAAAAAGAAGTTTATTATCCTCCAGGTCAATTTCTGTGCTGATTAAACAGTCCAAGTGTCTATCAGTGGATGAGTGGATAAAAAAGCTATAGTACATTTGCACCATGGAATACTAAGTAGCAGTAAAAAAGAAGGATCTCTTAGACTTTGAGACAGCATGGAGGGACCTACAGAGTATTATGCTGAGCGAAATAAGTCAGAGAAAGACAAGTATTACATGATCTCATTCATATGTGGAATCTAAAGAACAAAATAAACTGATGAACAAAATAGATCCAGAGACAAAGAAGCATGGAACAGGCTGATGAATCTCAGAGGGAAGGTTTGGGTGGGTAGGTGAGTGGGAAGAGATTAACCAAAGAACTTATATGCATAGAGGCATAACCCATGGGCATAGACAATAGGGTGGTGAATGCCTGGGGTGAGGGTTGGTGCAGGCTAGAAGGGGTCAATGAGGGAGAAAAGGGACATCTGTAATACTTTCAGTAATAAAGATAAATTTAAAAAAATAAAAATAATAAATGTTCTTGAAAGAAGTTCAATGTGTAACAATGCTGTCCCTGTGGAACTTTTTTTTTTTTTTTTTTTTTTTTTTTTGCCGATTCACATTTCTGTTAGTGTTCATAAAATCCACTTTCTCTGAATGGCCAGCTCCCACTCAGAATTTATGACTCATGTCTTGTCACCTTCTCTGGGAAGAGTTTGCTGTCCTCTTTCCTTTCTGCCAAACTTTTGAGACGAATAGGGAACCTTGCTCTACATTCCAGAGGTAATATTGGATTTTATCATGGCATAAATTATTCTGTCTCTCCATATTACAGAGAGATCCTGAGAGCAGAGACTATTACCTTGGTCAATGCTGAATTTTTGGAAGCTAACAGAAGAAGCCTGGCATATAGTAGGCACTTAATCAATATTTGTTGACTCCATTGACTAAACTAAAAAATTCATGAGGAACGCTGATCAAGTCCCTGAGCTTTTTAATTATCCTATTGAACAAATCCCAAGAAAAATTGCTGAATCACACTCACATTTTGTGTGAGTGTAATATACATTTGCCCACATGATGAAATATGTTGGTAACAAAGTTTCCATGGTATTAAAATATTTATATCTTTGCCAGTTTCCACAACCTCTACTACTTCATTATTTAGGTTAAGTTTTAAAAGCCCTGATAACATGCTAATTTGGTAGCATCCATCAACATATCTGATCAGATTAGCCTCCATTCTCTGCTAAATGGTCTTAGAAACCAGATTTGGATCTAAATGAAACCTGTCCACCTTATAACTCTGCTTTATTCAAATAACAAGTGTCTCCAAAGCAAAGTAGTATATTAATAACACTGTATGCGGGAAATGTATTTATACGTTTTACGTTGACTGGTAGTAAGTAGAGCGCGGGACACGTATTAACATGTTTTTTTATAGACTAGCGGTAGAATGCGGGTAACGTATAAATACGTAAACTAAAGTTATCGTAATTTTACTGAACGTTGCCATTTGCGCAAAAAAATAGGCAAAAATGGCTCGCGCCACGTGCCACCTGTTAGCGCGCGATAAAAACTACCCGCAAACAATATATTAATTGGCCTCCATGATCCAGGAAAAAAACAGAAAGAATAAAGAGTGAAGAAAAAACAGAAAGCAAAATGCATTTATGTACTAAAAACAAAAACACTGAATCTGAAATACTTTTTCTTTTGAGTATTGGAGAGAAGGGAGCCAAGGGAAGGTGATTTGATTAGGGAGAGTATTAAGGGATCCATCGGGTTTGCCATGGGAGACTGTCTGGGCTGAGGGCAGCAAAGGGCAACAATGAACGCTTAGAGTTGGGTGCCACAGAGAGGGCAGTGGAAAGACTTCATTGCTATGACCAGGAAGCTGACCTAGGCAACCCACTTTAAGACAAGAATGGTAGTTACAAGGTGAGCAGTGATTTGACTTTCTGATGCATAACCAGGTCTCGTAGCTTTTCTTTGGGCAGAATTCTATAAAGTAAAGTGTGGGAGGTTTACATATATAGTGAAACTGTGTTTTCACCTTGGCTTACCATTTGCTAACTATGTGGCTGTCTCAGGCTAGTTCTTTAATCTCCATCTGCTTCAGTTGTCATGTCCTTAAAATGAAGATAATAATAGCATTTCCTTCAGAGGGTTCTTGCAGACATTAGGGAAATAATGCATGTGTAGCGCTTGTCCCAGAAGTAATAATGAGCGTTCAGAAAGTCTTGTTGTTTATCACGTTGTGAATCTCAGCAATCAGTTCCTGCAGGTAAATTTTCCAGCTTTTGACTAATAAGAATGTATTTTTTTTTAATTTTGAAAGATTTCCAATCCTCAGTAATATGGGCATCTGCTCTCTGAGACCTAGAAAATAATCACTTATTTTTGTAAAGCTGCTAAAAATCCACCATATTCCAAATGACCTTTGCAAGTGCTATCCTGGTCTGAGTAGGCTGGGGAGTGACTTGAAGGTGAAATACCCCATTAGCAATCCCCCAGGTGAATGGAAAATTTAAAATAATATTCTAATGATTCATTGTACATTACTACGCCCCATTAGGTGCTTATATTACATCTCAGGGCACAATCGGTATCTGTCATCTTGCTTATGGCTTTGGTGCTAGAGCAGTTCAATTTCATTTTGCAACTCTCATGCCCATGAAGCTGTAGCTCAGGTGTCATAGGATAAAATATTACTCAGAAGTACATATTCACTCCTAAAGCATAGCGGGAAATAATTGATGAAGAAGGTGTCTTTCCATCTGGTCAAACACCATTAAAGTGAGTATACGATTGATATGAGAACAAAGTAAGACCAACGTTCTCTGAAACTTTCTGGTGAATTCATGAGACTGTGTGTGTGTGTGTGTGTGTGTGTGTGTGTGTTTTCTGTACTCAATAGAGTTCCACTTAAGTTATTTCGTAAGCATTTAAACTAGATTTCTGTTCATGAAATTTTACTGTACATGACTAGTTCATGAATACATCCGTTACATAAAAAGAGGTTCCACTAGGTAGATATATGCCTTCTTTTGTTAAAAAAAGTTGTTCATTTTTAAACTGTGTCAATGCTAAAGGGAGAAACACCAAAACAGCCATGGATACATAATAAACCAGCTGTCCTCATTGTAAACAAAACTATTGAGTTAGCTAAATAACTATATTTTGATTTCCCCCAGAATTGGAAAGCCAACTGCCCCCTCTTTTTCTCATGTGGGTGCTGTTGTGGAAAAACTCAGGACCACACTCCCATCAAAATATCTTCCCCACACATTCTACCAAGTGGAAAGGCATCGGGTTAACAGAGGCCTGCAGCAGAAGGCAAACATGCCTGAGGGGGTTAAAACCATCACCTGGTGGTTCCCACTTTTGTGTGAATTTTTGAAAATGTTAAATGTGTGATTTCTTTCCAAATTGAAATCAGACACAAATGTGTACTCTGCTAATTAGACAGTAAATAAAACACTATTAGGATTTTGGAGTCCTGTTGGGTAGGACAGGCCAGGGCCATTGCCACAGTGTGGAGCTATAATTAAAGATAACATGAAAGGTGTGTGTGTGTGTGTGTGTGTGTGAGTGTGTGAGTGTGTGTGTGTGTGTGTGTGTGTGAGTGTGTGTGTGTATGTATGTGTGTGATATAGGAAGTTACCAAAGAGAGTTCTTGATGTAGATGTGTAAGAGCTTTAAGAATGGATTTAACCAGCACTGCTCTTCTGTTTGAGACACTGTTGGCTGCAGTCACCGTGGCAATGGCTCTGGAAATCACCAGCGCCATGCTGCTCACACAGATGCTGTAGGTGCTCCTAGACTTGCTCGATGCTGTGAACAGGGGGACAGGCACAATCCAGTACATCTGGTGACATTTGATTTGGGATAAAAAAACACTTCTATGACAGTGGCTTTTTTGACATAGGGATGAGTTTGTTCTAAAAATGACTGTGAAATGTGGATTAATTTGATTGTTAATATCTGATTATAGACTTTATAACAGGGCTTACTGTTTGGGAGTTTTGAGATATTATATTAATTTATTTGGTTTCTTTTAAAAGGTTGAAAAATTTAAACACCTTGATACCGATATCATATAGCTTGGGAGGCACTTTTTGCATTTTAGGATACTGAAGTAAGACTCACTCTACAAAATACACTGGTACTGGAGCAAATGCCCCGAATTTGAGTAAAAGAAGATATCCTGAAATGGGGAGAAGGATCTGGAGACTCAAATAATGCATTGCTTTGTTAGAGTGGCTGTGGGAAAGGAAGAGGAGAGTGTGCAGGATAAAGACAAGTGCAACCTGAATTCTGATTGGGAAGTCACATGACCAAAAACCTGGCTGAGGTCAACTGGCCATTCTGTTATTTCCTTTTATGCTGGGTATTATCAGAGTTTTGTACCATAAAATATAAGGCACTAGAAAGCTTTTTACACTTGATCTTAGCCAAAAGGCCTAGAAGCAATGAGGCTCTAGAAAGCTTTTTAAAAAACAAGCATTGATCAGTTTCAATTTCTGTATGGCTTTGGAGGACTGTCAATGATCCCTAATCTACTTTAGAATGTTTATGACAGGAAAAGATGCCACGCAGTTTACCTTGGTTGTTAAAATGCACACGTTTCCCCAAGTGTGGCAAGTGAATCTTCCACTTTGTCATTTGCTGGGGAATCGGGCACCACGCCCTCCCCACTGTCACATAAGTAGTTAGCGTCTTCCTGTCACTTAGGGCTGGTGCAGGTGCTCTTCATTATGTGGATTTCTGACTTTGTCATTGCAGGCCTAAGATTTCGAATTTTGCTGAAATAAACAGGATTCTTCAATAGCCTTCTACTTACTCTCCTTTCCTCTGCCACTTCCTATTTTCAGCTCAGATGTTGCTATGAGACGAATTTTCTTTAAGGAGGACTGTTTTTGGAGCAATTCCTTGTTGAAGAACATAACCGATTGCCTGTTGCTTCTGCAATCTTCATTTCTCTTCCAGGTTTCAAAGTCATCCTCATTTTGTTCCACTGGATCTCACCTTCATTTCCTGCTCCTCCTCTACATAAAATGTACCCCCCCCCCCAATTAAGCTTATTCCTCTCAGTCTCTCATAGTCTTCTTGTCATTCCCTATGTTATTGCTTTTCCCAAAAGCACCCACCCCAGCCTCTCTCTTCCTTCTTAAATCTCACTGAGTTTTAACTTTCTCCTTAAATTTCACCTATATAATAACAAAATAGCTAATACTCATTGGTACTTGACAATGTGCCCGCCACTGTTCTGAGCACATGCACTAAGTTGTTTAATTAAAAAATATTTTTAGAGAGAGGAAAGGGGAGGGAGAGAGAAAGAGGAACATTGATGTGAGAAGGGAATATCCATAGGCTGCCTCCTGCATGCAAGGATCCAGCCCCAAACCCGGACATGAGACCTGACAGGGAATGGAACCAGCAATGATTTGGTGCTTGGTGAGCGGGGCGGGGGGTGGGGTGGGAATGGATCCAACCAACTGAGCCATGCCTGCCAGGGCATTAAGTTGTTAATTTTTATATCAACCTTAGAAGGTAGTTAATCTTCATTTTACAAATGAGGAGATTGAGGCACAAAGGAGTAACTTGCCTGATAACACAGCTATGGACTCCCTCCACGGGGACACACAGCCACAAAGGAGTAACTTGCCTGCCTCCTCACCTGTTCTCTCTGCTGCTCCACCTTTGCCACCTGTTGCATTTTAATTGTTTTTCCTGGGCAAATATATAGCAATAAATCTTAAAATGGATTCTGTGTCTCATTTTACTTTCTTTCCAAAGCATTATACAGCCCCAGCTCACAGCAGGAACTCATCAAGCACTCTTGTTTTTGATAGATAATCAAAGAGAACTCCTCCCCTCCAATTACACAATTGTTTTGGTTTTGTAATTTTTTTGACCACATAGAATAAGCACCTTCCAGTCCAGTGGCTCACTATATAGTGTTTTAAATTCCACCTATATGACCTATAAACTCAACTTAGGTGACAGTTGACTAGCATTCTGCAATGGTTTCTGGGGTGAGCTCTGGTCGATCTTTAAAAAAATTATTTTAAAACCTTCCTTCTCATATAAACATATACACAAACCAGAAAATCATACAATTTGTAACACACACACACACACACACACACACACACACACACCTTGTTAAAGGCTACATAATAGGAGATACTATTCAACTACCTGAGATTCTCCTTAATGGGCACAGAAAGCACATGCTTCAGAAAACATGGATATTGGCTAAAATCTCAATTTCACTGTTTTGACTAATTTTCCTTTTTTTTTTTTAACCAATACGATAATCATACTGTGAGAAAATACCTGGTTTTGATATTGGATTCAATCTTAAATGATAGCTACTGGGAGCAGATGCTAGAAGCAGGCAATGTTTTGAACTCCTTCTTTGGTCTAAACTGGTAAAGTAGCTTTTTATTGTTGTTAATCCTCACCTGAGGATATTTTTCCATTGATTTTTTTTAGAGAGAGAGTGGAAGGGAGGGAGAGAGAGAAAGAGAAAGAGAGAGAGAGATGAGAGAGAGACACATCAATTGGTTGCATCCCTCACATGCTCCATTGGGGCTAGGGGTTGAACCTGCATCCTAGGTATGAACCCTTGACTGTGAATCAAACCCATGACCCCTTGGTGCTCAGACTGATGCTTTAACCTCTGAGCAGCCTTCCAGGGCTAAATGGCTTGTTTCTGACATGCATATTAACCAAATGATTCTTGACTGAGATATTATAATTGTTGTGAGGATTTATTGAGTTCTTCCTATGAACCAAATATTTTAATAATAATGCCTTTATTACTCTTAAATTTTACCACCACATCAGTCTATGAGGAAAGGTGTTTTTTTGTTTCATTTTTTTTTTCACATTTTACAAATGAAAAAAAGCTGGAATTCAAAGATAGTAAAAATGTTTGATATGGTCACATGATTGGAGAGTAGCAGAAGTAGAGCCTAAATTCTGATCTGCTTTTTTCCGAAGTCCCTACTGGAAATAGTGCTCCCTCGCTGGATCCTTGAGGGTGAAATAAAAGGTGGCCCGGGCTCCTATGAGCTCCCCCACCTTAGCGAGTCCCCATTTTTGTGTCTAGGGGATGAGAGAGTTTCTGCTTATTACCCCAGATGCTTTCTCTGTGAATCTAGATTGTTTGCTGATAATGAAGATGAAGTGTAAGATATTTGAAGAAAGCCTTTGTTGAACACCATAGGATGCTAACTTAGAAATCCAGAAGTATTGTAAGCAGGTGTGAATTTTAATGGAATTAAAATTTAGAGAGAGATAAATATTTCCCCCTTTGCATGCTTGCTTGTTTGTTTATTCTTTTGTTTATGAGCCAGACACATGATTTCAAAAACAATTTCTAAACTTCCGTTTCTTATGATATGTGAGTAGGGGTGATAGGACTTGGTAGAAAGGGTGGAATGAGAGAAGTGCAGCAAGAGAAAGAAAGAGGGGTGGGGAAGGACACAGGTCTTCAGGAGATCTGAGGGGGTATTCACAGTCACCCAGTTATTCCCATGGCCTGTGGACTTCAAACACAGATGGTGGACCAGGTAGAGCACATATTTTAGTCATGCCATGGCTGGTCTCTTTTTAATGTTGGTCTCGTCATCAGATAATTAAAACTGTCAGACCTCGCAGGGTTGCTGTAAAAACTAAATGGGTTAATATAAATAAAATACCAAGCCTGCTGCCACATAGTAGGTGCTCAGGAAATATTAGCTTCCTCATCACCTCTTCTTACTGCTATCTGAGACATTGGTTATTGTTTCAGCTATTCACCATTAGGATCATCTGGGACATGGAGAATGAGAGAGGTTCTCAAGGGATGCTATTTCAGGGCCTGTGCTGGAGGGACCATCTTACTCTCACACTCAAATTTAGATGAAAATAGACCAGGGATTTCTTTGTAATGATTAATTTAAGTTTGTCACAGTAACCTCTTAGTTCCAGGTGTCAAAGGGCTTGAGTATGTGGCTTAAAGCAAATTGGAAACAAAAAGTGTTCAATTTTTCTCTGGTTCCAGGATGCTGGGTTTGCCTGGATCATGAGGCTTCATGAATAGTCTCTTTGTGGACTGTACTGAAGAGGTGAGAGTAGGAACTAGTGATTCCATCTATAACAATGGTTAAATATATATACGTATATTTTTTACATATGGATGTCTTTATAATGCAGAGTCATTTGCAGAAAAATTATGGGTTAATTGCTTTCTATATTTAGCTTTGAACATTCTGAGCAAAGAGACTGCATGAAATCAATGTGACTGCAAAGAAGCATTAACATGAACTTGGCCTTGATGAGGACATGCTTACGGAACACAGGAAAAAGTTCCTTACTCAGACCCTAACATGCTGTTGTGCTAACGACAAACAGAACTGTCAGAGAGGGCTTTTGATATTTGCCCATTTACTCTTGCAGAAAAACAAGCAATTTAAAAACAGAAAAGGATGACTATTTTTGAATACAGTCTTCTGGGAAAAAAACAATGATTGTAGTTGTGGAAAACTGATGTTGGAATGCTACAGAATTTACCAGGTGACTGAAACATACACACACAGGAGTACTCGGAGATACAGGAAAAACCCATTTATTTCCAGATGTACTAGTACAGTGACTCAGGGGACCCTTTTTCCAAATCCTAAGCCAGCCAATATGGAGGAAGCTTTCTCTTTACCAGTGGTTCTCAACCTTCTGGCCCTTTAAATACAGTTCCTCATGTTGGGACCCAACCATAAAATTATTTTTGTTGCTACTTCATAACTGTAATGTTGCTACTGTTATGAATCGTCATGTAAATATCTGATATGCAGGATGGTCTTAGGCGACCCTGTGAAAGGGTTGTTCGACAGCCAAAGGGGCCGCTACCCACAGGTTGAGAACCACTGCTTTAAAGCCTTTGGTTTCTTTGTCCCCCAAATATGGATCAGACTTCCAGACCTTTGCAAAAAGCCCTGTGTGTTGGGATTGGGGAATGTGAGACCACACCTAAAGGCCTGGCCTGGCCACAGTGCTAATAACCCCCTCTGGGGGGGGGGGGGGGGGGTGTATTGTTCATGGTTTATGGCCTCTGTGAAATGTGAGTGTTTAGGTAAACAGGTCTTGCAAGACCAGATAATTAAGGAAGGAGTATTGATAGGCTAACAGGAATGTTCATTAGGGATACTGACTAACTAGGTACAGAGTCTGGCTGCTAGTCTCCCCCCCAGAAAAGGTCTTATTTTCCTCATCAGGAACCCAAATAAACCTTAGTGTGAGCCATTTCGCAGGACTCGGTTCAGCTTCTGGAGCACTGCCAGGCTCATTGAACTCAATTATTGTTATAAACGCTGCATAGTGATCGGCAGTAAGTGGCGACAAAGAGAATGAGCCTCTGTCACTGTTAAGGCACGTTGGCTCCCAAACTCACAATAATTCAAATTTCTGCTGCCGGTTGGATCCACAGAGTGATCCCAAACTAACAAGGGGAGCCCCGAGGAGATGGTGTCACGGGGCACAGGAGGCTCCCCCCAGGCACACACTGTCTGTGAGCTTCAGATTGCTTCTTGCCCCAGATTGTCTCCAAAAGCGAAGTTTTCCATAAGCGTTCTCCCTTGCTAGGAAACGTTACCTTCCATCATCGACTTTGAAAGCAGCAATTAAAAGAATTATCTTTGAAGATCTCCAGACACCTGCGGAGATGATACTCATAAGTACTCTGAAGAGATTGCCGTCCCTGAACATATCAATGACACAGACGTTCCTATTTGGGAGACAGTACAAAAGAGGTAGCTAGCAGAGAAAGGCTGACTTCCTTTTAGAAAGCTCCGGTCTTCTGTAAAACCTACCCCGATGACCCCATTCTCTGAATAAGTGAAACCGGTGCTGGTTAGGTAACTCGGGGAAGGTGTCAGGTTTGTCATTCAAAGCATCTTTCGGTTCCCTTCACATTCTGAGTTGTCACTGTTCCTAAGATCACCAGCTCCCCCCTCCCCACCCCATCCCCCCACACACAAGGACTTCGTGAGTCCAGGGGCGTCAATTTGTCTCACTGACCTGGCCAAGGGGAGATGAAACCTTAGGCTTTCTTGGCACCATGGAGAGCTAGGCGTGCTTCAGACAAACCTGGCAAGATGCACAAACTCTGGAGTCAAAGTTTTCATATATGTAAATAGGGAGAATTGTTGTCAGGATTCATTGAGATACTGTGTGTAAAGGTGCTGAACACAGTCCTTGGAGAGCAGGAGACACGGATAAAAGTAAATTCCCCCCTTACCTTCCAGCACAACGCTATGCATGCAAACATGTAAACAAACAGCGGGTGGGCAAAAGGAGGTTTACAGTTGCACGGTGACATTCTTTTGAGTTAATAAAGCTATTGTAATAATCATAACCTGCATGTCTTTGTTCCATATGAACAACTGTAAGCCGACTCTTGCCTACCCCTGGATATTACTTTTCCTTTACGTGTCATAACTTAGTTAGAGATTTCTCCTTAGTACGTGAGTCTGAGAATATTAACTCGCCACCAGCAAAACATGAGCGTTTTTAGATTTGGGTCATGAGTTCCTTTGGAGACAAGTGGACTTTCCAGGTCCAGCAGGAGGCCTGTGCCCAGAGTGTCCTCAGCGTGGGGAAGGGCTGCCTGCTAGCACTTCCTCGCCGGCGGCTGCCTGCACTGCTGACCAACCTCTAATATCACTGAGGAGGAAGGTCAGAGAAGGTAGAAGCAAAAGGTAGATCATTGACTGAGTATTTGCCTGTTCAAGGAGCTGCATTTCACTGTCTGTGATGGCTTTTTTTTTTTTTTTTTTTTTTTAATATATTTTATTGATTTTTTACAGAGAGGAAGGGAGAGGATAGAGAGTTAGAAACATCGATGAGAGAGAAACATCGATCAGCCGCCTCCTGCACATCCCCCACTGGGGATGTGCCCGCAACCCAGGTACATGCCCTTGACCGGAATCGAACCTGGGACCTTTCAGTCCACAGGCCGACGCTCTATCCACTGAGCCAAACCGGTTTTGGCTGTGATGGCTTTTAAAGTGCAAAACCAGAGGATGGAGAGGAGGAGGGGTGAGGAGGAGGGGTAGGAAGGAGGGGGTGAGGAGGGGGGTGGTGGGGAGGAGGAAGCCAATATTTCTTTACCTGATTAGGTGTAACTCTCATGCTTGGGTTCTTTTAGTCACAAGGAGGAATTTCGTACACCAAGACAGAAAAATCTGCTACACAGTCTTGCTAATTCCCAATTAAACATATGCCTAAACAGCAGTTGACATGACCTACGTTGTTTTCAGGTGTTTACCTAAAGATGAAAACTTCCGTTCTCTGCATGGTCCTGAGGCTCATGTTGATATCGCCTGCTTTACTGGGGATGCGGACAGAAGGAGTGCCCACAGCTGCCAGCCGAGCATCTTTAGGGAATTTCCCAACTGTCAGCTACCCCTTTCCTAGGTCGAGAGAACAGCAGCAAATGGATATCATGTTGACATATATTTGAGCCTCTCTAGATTTTAATAGCAATTACCCAAAAAAGAGGAGCAAAGCCTTAAATAAAGGATGCCCCTGCCCAACAGAGGACAGCGAGGCCCAGATTCCACAGGGCATGGCTTCAGGGCCCCTGGCACAGACCTGGCATTTTTATATGTGTTTATTGTCCTTCAGGGCAAACATGTAGATATCTTACATGAAGAAAGAGTGCCGTGACTTCTTCTTAGGAACATAGCTACTTTGCAGTTGAACTGTTTATTGCCATAGAGGACATGAATCGTTCCCTCATGGAGGCACGAAAAAAAGTAGGTTCGTTTCCCTCTAACATTAACAGGAATTACCAGGAGTTAACCAGGAATTCTCATGGCCTTCCTCCAACAACATCCCTCCCGGCACTCACTCATCCCTGGTAAAGAGGAAAAGCAAACGTGCGTGGGCAGAATTCCACAGCGGGCTGCCGGGTTACCAGGAGGTACTTGATTAACTGGGCTCTAGGCACAAGCCTCTTCAAATAACTTGATCTTCTTCTTCTGTGCGCTCCTCAAAGAGAAGGAGGTAAGAGATAGGAAACACGCTTGGAGTGAGGTTTTAGCCCTCAGACAAGTTCCCTGTTGTCCTAGGATCAGCTTTACTTTAACATTCTGTCAGCAAAGCCTTTCGTGACTAGAGTGGACACTGAAAACGATAACCTCTGTGTTTTCCCAGAGGCTAATTTGTCATAAGACAGAGCATGTTAGCATTGCAAGGAGGCTTGAGGTCCTGAGGCCCAGGCTCCCAGGAGCCCTTTTCAGCATCTGCGCAACGGCCCCCAGCCTCCGTGTAGCAAGCAGGAGGACTAGGCTCCTTGAGAAAGGTAGGTAGCTTTTTGAATATACATATACTTTAGAAAAGGAGCCTTTGGTGCAATGCATTCTGGTAATATATTTCCTAAAAATAAAATGCAGATTTAGACACAAATAAAGAAGTCTGTTTCCACAGATGGATAGAAACCTGTACAGCCCGCCCCCTGAAAAGTCAAAATTCAAACATTGTATATCACACGTTTGTTTATTTAGTTCGTTACCATTTGGAGCAAGAGGTTGTCCTCAACCCAATTTCATTGTAAGAGAAAAACCCAAATAATATAATACTAGCAGTAATGTGCTGCTGCTTCTTTTTGAAAAATTATTCCATCTTAATCCAAAACCCATACAACACCACCCCTCACAGCATCCTCTAGCTAGCATTTAATATGCACTCTCCCAGCGTTGTTAGGTTCCCTGGGGACTCTGTTAGTGCAGTTGCTGTGGATGCGACACGAATTCCAACAGAGGGTCACTAAGCTCCAAGTTAAAGTCCATGTGTCGCCACAGGTCCCTGCTCACACAGGTGTGTAACTAACTGGGATTCTGTAGCAGGTGCAGAACCACCCAGAGGCCTTGCTACAACACTCTGCTCTGCTGCTGTGCTTCCCTGAGTCTCTGATTCAGTAGATTCCAGGAGGAGCCCAAGAATTTGCATTTTTAACATGTTCCCATTTGATGCTGATGTTGGTGGTCCAATAACAACACTTCAACAATGACTGTTTCCCAAAAAAATCACTTGAGTGACACTACTCTGGTGAAAGAAGATGAGGGTGCAGGAGGACACTGCCCTTTACCAGGCTGCTGGACACACCAGGTAGAAGCACACAATTCAGGAAATAATGGAGATGGGGTTTAGAGGTTCAGATTTCATCTTCAAATCTCAAGTCGGACATTCAGATTTATTATGGCATTTTCCCCCTTCAGATTCCATTTTTCTAGCCATCCTTTCCTCTAGCCCTGCTATGATGAGGTGCTGCTGTTTTCTGTTTTAGCTACTTCCACAGCACTCTTAACCTGGAAAAGATGAGCAAAAATGATCATTTGGTTCTCAGCACTTACTCTTTCACCCTTGGACAGAAATCAAAAATATTTTTTAAGGAGAAGGGGGAAATATGTACACTAGAAGAAATGCCTGTATCTGACTGGCTCTGTATTCAGGTTCCCATGGAAACAAGATTATAAATTAGTGATTTGCTTTTATTTAATGTAGTATTGAGGAGAAAATGGCTCTCTTTCATTATTCAAATGCTTCGCTCGTGCTTTACTAAATTACAAGCAATGCCAATGTAGGCTTCTGAACAGCTTAAACTGGTCTGCCATATTAAACTCAGAAGAGAGAGTCTCATTGAAAAAATATAAGTGAACTAGAACTGTTTTGTGACAATAAATTATTGGCATTTTAACTTTTTCTATGAATTGCTGATATTTAGCACTCAAAGAAGCAACATACTTAGGCAGAATCTACTGTAGGAGTTTTTAAAAGCCAGATAATTGACTCACATACGGCTTTATTTTTGTTTTGGAAGTGGCAAATAACACTCAGAGACTGATTTTGTCTTTTCCAGCCATTTATTTAATACAGTTTCAATATGGGAATTATAATCACTTCACAAGCCAATAGCACACAGGATAATATCTCTTAATGAGCACAATAAGGAAATAATGTACTCTATACAAAAGACAGGTTAATCACACTACTCTCCAGGCAAGGGGAAATGAGAGTAATAAAGTCCGAATTTAGTTTGAGGTGTACCTTTGATGAGTTTGCTTCTTGAGAGACACTTGACCGACCCGACTTCCAGCCGACTGCCAGCTGCCAGGGCAGAAACAAGTCTCCTGTTGCTACAGCATGCTGCTGGGAAGGAAGGCGCCCGTGTTGGTGGGCAGGCTGGGCGGCCCCAGTGTTCTCCTTCCAGGGACTGTGCATGGTATAGCACCACTGCTGGGCAAGGTTGGCTCGGCCACTGCAGGAGCAAAGGTCTCAAGATCTCCGGAGAGCTGTTTAGCTCAAGAAGGGGTGCCTTGCCCAGAGGAAACTCTTGAACAGTCTGCACAAACTCTCAGAACTTAAATGTCCCTGGGCCATGGTTGCTTTTCCCCATGTTCTTATTGATAAGATCCAGCAGGTCCACTCAGCAGCGTGCTTATCAAGGACAGCAGAGGAGATGCTGGCATCCTGAGACAACTTACTTTGTTACATCAGAACAACTTGACTTCTAAAAACTTTCTTTTGGTAATTGTTATAAACAGGTGGGTTGAAACAACTCAGCTTAAGTAATAAACAAGTAGATTTGAAATCCTATTAATATAAGCCATTATACACACACATACAGATATTATCCATGAGTAGAAAAGGACTTTCCTTATGTTGCATTCACAGCAACATTGGTGGATAAAGGTCAATATAATCAATCCCCCATCAGCTTCTTAAAATGTGGCTCTTTTCCCAACTAACTTTAAGACATTCTGTATCCTTATTATTGATTTAGTGAGATCTTCATTACATGGCCATTCACTCTAGCTTTCATTATGGATCTGATACCACCATAATAATCAAATTCTTAGGCTTTCAGAAGTATAATCTGTCTCTAAAGGGTCTATGCACTTGATGGATAAGGGTCTACTTCCACTGAGGAATCAGTGACCACTTTCAGGGCATGATAATAAAGACTATAAGAAAGCCTGTGGGACATTCAACTCATATTTTTATCACATATTTGCATTAACGTTTCTAAGGTCATTATGGGAATCCAAATATCTCTTCAAATGAAAACACATTAAGCTATTTTTACCACGTAAATGATTTGATCAGCTGTTGCAGACCCATGAAGATTCTAGCTACAGGGATACAGAATAGCTGATGTTGGATAGGAAATCTTGGTACTACCCAACGTGGTGAGACGAGTGCTAGGCTACAAAGGGGAGGCTCGCCGGATAGGAAATCTTGGTACTACCCAACGTGGTGAGACGAGTGCTAGGCTGCAAAGGGGAGGCTCGGGGATGGTGAGTGGCCTCTGTCTGAGGATAAAGCCTCATACAGAACTTGGAGGACCTCTGAGGCTTAGCTTTATCTACTAGGCAATGTTTCTAGCAGATTGTCAGCCTTTCATCTTCTGCACTCATTCCATTTGTAGGTTCTTCCTCAAAATATTTCTTTTTAATTCATGATTTTGAAACTTGATTTTACAATTTCAAAAATAATGAGATCTAATGTGACCCATTCCCTGTTTTCATATCAATTCTCTAAGGGTCAGTGAGCCAGCCACTTCAGCTCCTCAACTTCACCCTGGGATCTTATTAGAAATGCAGTCTCTCAGGACCCCCTCAAGCCCCTGGAGTCACATTTGCATTTTTATAAGATTCTAGCTGGTTATTATGCTCATTGATGTTTGAGAATTATTGGCAAAGAGTTTTGGCATCAGAGCAGGTTATTTAACTTCTAGTTTTAGATCTGCCACTAGCTATATGACCCTCCACCCATCAGCCAGGTTTTCACACCGTGTTCCTTGGAGCTCTGTCCACTCAGGATTATTCATAGGTTGAGTGGTGAGGTCAAGCACTCCCACCCGAGCCCTGAGCAACTCCAGTTCTGTTAGCTTTTATCTACTAATCGCTAACATAAGACACAGTTTAAGGATCGGTTTGCCCATGAAAGCTGTTGGAAACCTACTGTCCATGTGGAGTTCTAAAGTCACTTCCAGATCAAAAT
The DNA here is from genome assembly GCF_028538775.1 of Myotis yumanensis. Classification (NCBI taxonomy): domain Eukaryota; kingdom Metazoa; phylum Chordata; class Mammalia; order Chiroptera; family Vespertilionidae; genus Myotis; species Myotis yumanensis. Next base: position 80,155,695 of record NW_027223759.1, read on the forward strand.
GTTGTATAATTACAGTATCACTAATTGATATGGCTATCTTTAAAGGAAACATCTCTTCATTTATATACACATTTCAGGTACTAATGAAACTGAATTTTTGGACTGGAACCTGGATTCTTTGTCTGCCGTAGTCAAAGAATGAATCCACGGAGAGAAAGTGGTATAGCAAAGGTGGAGATTTATTGAAGAACAAGTACAGTCTCCCACGTGGGGAGAGGGGAAGAGTCCCACAGAATGGACTCACAGGTGGCGAGGGGAAAAGCGTGCCACTGAGATCCTTTACCTATGGCTTATAAAGGCTGCAGATCCAGGTGCCTGGACATCCCTTCTGATTGGTCACTATTCCCTCAGGCTGGTTACTATAGTAACTCCTGGGCTCAAAGGTTGAACCTCCTCCGTCCTATTGTTTTCCTGTTCCCTTTGGGCTTTCTTCTTCTCCTTCTGAGTGAAGGGCTTCCTTCTCTTTATTTTGTCAATATAGACCTTTTGCTGTTCCCAGCTCCCTCATTCTATGGAAATGTACCTGTTGCAGCTTCTCAGCTTTCCCTGTTCTACGGAAATATACCTTCTGCTGCTCTGCAGCCCTGTGCTTCCTCCATGGTCCCCTTTATTTCCAAAATTTCTAAAATTTCCTAAACCTGACCTATTTTACCACGAAAATTCCTGTTTCACTAAGACCAACAGTCTGGTAGCCTCTAGGGAGTTTCATGGGTAAGAGGAGAAACTGGGGCCTATCACTGAATTTCCCACTGTCCTTCTCAGTCTTAGCCACATACAGTCCTGACTCTACTCCTTTCAACACCACAGAAGATCTGTTCATGAGACCTCATGATACTATTGTTTATTTAGTTATTTTCTCAGTATTGGTTATTTGGGTGCCCTGTGGCTCTTACCTGTCCATTGTCCAGATCCATTCACTGCATACATTGATCTAAAAAAGGGTTGAATGTTCTGAGTCACCCAGTGATATCCTAGATTGGGCAAAATGATTTCCAGTCCTGTACTTCCTGGTGAGCTAAAGAGTGCAAGGGACAATCAGTGCATCCATGCTGCCTGTCACTACTTGAGTCAATTAAGCAGATACAGGATTGTATCATATATGAGCATTTATTCCAATAATGCCGGCAGTATGGGAGAGCAGCAGGCCATCCACAAAAATCATCTCTCCTCTCCCCATAAGCCAGCTGCTTATAAGGAGTAGAAGGACAAAGATTACATGGGGAAGTAGGCAAAAGGGTATGCCAAATGGGCAGTTAAAAGGTAATACAGGTTGGAGATTTGCAAAGGCCTGGTGGTATGCAAAGGCTGGTAAAATGCAAAGGGATGGGGGAGGGGAGTAGGGGTGTGCCTTCAAAGGCCTGGTGGCTCTGGTTTCTGCAACAACGTTGTTTGTTCATCTTTCCATGATAATAGGCAGCTCCCTGATGGGGAGAATGGGCTGCATCTCCTGGTGAGCTCCCAGGTCCCATGTGAAACTCCCAGCCAGGTTAGAATGTGCCTTCTTTATTCAGAACAAAACAATCACAGTTAACAGAGCATGATTAATATTTCTCACAATTATAGCTGGTCCCAAATATTCTATTTCTGCCCCTATCAAGATGATCACACTGCCCGTTCATTTTTAGCTGTTACTTTTCTGCAACTGAGTCTCTGAGTCAGAATCAAAGTTATAGTCAAATTCGTCTGCATTCTGCAAGGAAAGAGGGGACATGAATATCCCATTTCTAAATGTGGTTTCTTCTTTCCTGAAAGCAGCAGAAAATGTTCTTCCCAGTCCCATAGTGTGGAGCTATCACCCACCTTTTATATTTTCAGCTGATAGCTGCAGCAGTCTATTACTTATTTATATGTTTATTGGCTTTTCATGGCACATTTCCTCTGAAGAACTCAAGCAATTGAAGGGTTTGTTTTAGAAGGCTGCAAAGTATACTCTTACGTGTTTACCTGTGGGATTCACATGAAGTCATTTTACATTCTCCTTCATCTATTGTGATGGGATTATTATAAAAATACTTAGGTTTTAAAATCTTCTCAGAAGCATATAGTTCTCCTTTCAAAATGCAACCACCAAGAAGAAAAAAAAATCTACTAAAACAACTGACCAATGTTCTTTTTTTAGAAAAATCAATCTCATCAGTAACTCATGAAATTCAGTATCCAGGTCAGGAACAAAGCAGATAATCATCACTTAATAATATTTATAGATGATAGAAATGCAGAGTAAATACAATTGATCTCTAAAATATTATCAAATGATTTTAAATGTTTTGCTTATCTCCAGAGGATTTATAAAGTGCTGGTAAGTGTTTTGTTGTTGTTTGCTTCTTAATATCTATTTCGGCCCGACACACATCAGAGGCCCTCAATAGCCATTTGATAAATGATAAGGAGCGAGAAAATGAATAAAGTAAAATACAGATGACCCCTAATTTGCACACAATGCATTCCCAGAGACTGCTTCATAAGGGAGATTGCTTAAAGGCAAAACACACACTGCAAGGATGCTGCTGCTCTTGTAAATTGCCAGCAGGTAAAGTAAGAAAGGCCAAAAGTAACTATAGATCTTTAATAAGTATTGAAAATGAATGAAATAGTAAAAACAAGCAGCATGATAAAGCACAAGTGCTGTGCAGGAAGTGGAATTATAGCAAAAGATGATTGGATAAATGCAATATTACTTCCCTTTATGAAAACATCCACTGATGAGGAGATATTCTCCACAAAAGTGTGCCTAAAGCCATTCTATTCTTTTCTCAACCTTCAAAAGTATTATGTATTCGCTGAACCGGTTTGGCACAGTGGATAGAGCGTCGGCTCTTGGACTGAAGGGTCCCAGGTTTGATTCCAGTTAAGGGCATGTGCAGGAAGCAGCTAGTCTATGATATTTCTTTTATTGATGTTTCTATCTCTTATCCCTCTCCCTTCCTCTCTCTCTAAAAATCAATAAAACATATTTTAAAAAATATAAAGAATTTTCAGCCCTGACCAGTTTGGCTCAGTGGCTAGAGCGTCAGCCTGTGGACTGAAGGGTCCCAGGTTCGATTCTGGTCAAGGGCATGTACCTTGGTTGTGGGCACATCCCCAGTGGGGGGCGTGCAGGAGGCAGCTGATTGATCTCTCTCATTGATGTCTCTAACTCTCTATCCCTCTCCCTTCTTCTCTGTAAAAAGTCAATAAAATATATATATATATATTTTTTAAAAAGTATTACGTATTCTCTGAACCTGCTTATTATCATAATCACTTGAGGAGATAAAAATTAACTGCAAATCAAGAAAGATGTGTGTAATATGAATCACGAACTAAGCTGAGACAAAGCAGAATGCTTAAACCTCAGAAGAGCCAAACATTCAAACAGAAAATGTGGCTGATTTGGTAAGAGAGTGTTCTGAGACAACATAACCAAGTGGAAATGGCTGGCTTTCCATTTGCCTACCCTGTCATGGGCAAATCACTAGTATGGACAGAAATTTCCTCAATCCAAGAAACACAATAATAAGAAACGAACACAAGGTCTTTAGAAGGGAGTTATATAGAAAACAAAAGGCAAATCTGATAACATTTCAGAAAAATAACTGAGGAAAAAATAAAATATATTCTTCATATTTGAAAAAATATATCAAATGAATAAATGAAAAGATACATATCACATTGAGAGGAAAAACAGGCAGGCCTTAAGAAAATATGGAATGAAAAAATAAATCCATAAAAATGTGATTATATTAAAAATACAAAGCCTGGCTGGTGTAGCTCAGGTTGAGTGTTGACCCAGGAACCAAGAGCTCACATGCCCAGGACGGGGTGTGCAGGAAGCAGCTAGTCCATGATATTTCTTTTATTGATGTTTCTATCTCTTATCCCTCTCCCTTCCTCTCTCTCTAAAAATCAATAAAACATATTTTTAAAAATATAAAGAATTTTCAGCCCTGACCAGTTTGGCTCAGTGGCTAGAGCGTCAGCCTGTGGACTGAAGGGTCCCAGGTTCGATTCTGGTCAAGGGCATGTACCTTGGTTGTGGGCACATCCTCAGTAGGGGATGTGTAGGAGGCAGCTGATCCATGTTTTTCTCTCATCAATGTTTCTAACTCTCTATCCCTCTCCCTTCCTCTCTGTAAAAAATCAATAAAATATATTAAAAATATAAGGAATTTTCAAAGGTGGTGAAAATTGTATCCATGACATAGAAGAAAGGCTTGAGATAATCACAGAAAAAAATGAATGAAAACCAAAATTGAAAATTAAAAAAAAGTGATTACAGGTAGTTTTAAAGATATATAAATCAGGCAAATAAGATATAAATTATGATGCTATCCCTAAAAAGAGAATAATATAACACAGAAAATGATTAAATATCCAATAGAAGGACATTTCCTAAAATCAATTAAAAGCCGAATCTTAATGTTAGAAAAAGAAATCTATTGTGTTTTGGGAAAAGTGGATACGAAGTGTATCTTGATGAATATATGCAAAGTGCCTGGGTGTCCAGGCAGAAAGAGTAAGCAGGTCTAAAATTCTTGATGACAGAATTCAATGCCAGAACACAAGGGAGAAATTACATAGAGTAGTAACAGGAATTATTATCCAATGTTTTTATACCCAGCCAAGCTGTTGTCAAATATAAAGGTTATATGCCAATGAGCACTCAGAGATTATAATACCCATGACCCTTCTTAAAAAACAACCAAACGTGATGAAAGAACTGAACCACGCAAGATCAATAAAAAGCTCTGGGTTAAGAGGGCTCATTGCATCAGCATTAAATCAATTTATCCACAGTGGCTAAAAATTTATACATGTATACATAGGGCTAAGAAACCCCTCTGAAAAGTGTGATTATAGGAGCAATATAAATATTATAATAACTATATTGTGACATTTGATATTATGTTATAACTTCAAATGCTTATATACTTGTCAGCAATTGAGAGAAGTAGTGACTGGGAAGATATTCTAACAAGATGGTTATATTTTAAGGATCCAGGTAGGCATAGCTCTCCTTTATGGACATAAAATAAACATTACTCTGTAAGATATTATAACTATAAAGACAGATATATGACAGAAGAAAAAAGACAGGGAGAATCATGAGAAATTATTTGTAAGGCTTCATAGTTTGGGAAGAATTGAATCCTTTGATTGGTCATTTGGGGCTGTCCTAGGTTAAGTTTTTAAAAGCAGAGCCTGCAGTAGGAATTTGGGTTCATTTATTGAGTTAGTGCTCTTAACTCCAGAGGCAGGTGGCTCTAATTCCACACAGGTAATTCTCTGGAAAAGGGAACAGCTGTGGGCCATCAGCAGTCAACACTCACCGCAGCTGTGGGCTGGGTACCTCTGTTTGATAAAGGGTATCTGAGCATGATCCCAATAGTGTCACATGCAGGGTGTTGACAGCTCTACTTGATGTTAACTTTTCCTGTTTCTGTCAGTCCCCTATTATCTGTTATTATAGCTTATAGATGCCTGACTTTAGTGTCTAAGAGATGCATTTCACAAAGAAAAGGAGAGGAAAGGATCTCTGTGGAGAGAACAGGAAGGATGGAGAAGGCTAGATTTTTTTTTCTAGACAGCATGCCAGTGAGCTTTGTGAAAGTTGTCTTAGCATCAAGCTGTTATCCATGGGGCCAGTTGTGAAGTCACAACAACCTCAGATGGTCAGCCTATTCCATGTAGCTTGATGTCTTCCAGGGATTCTGCCTCACTCATCCCATCCCTCTTCTTCCCACCCGCCCCAGTAATCCAACTCACCTGAGATGCCATGTCTCCAATCACAGTCTGGAAAATTTTTTTAAAAAATATTTTTAATTGATTTCAGAGATAAAAGGAGAGTGAGAGAGAGATAGAAACATCAATGATGAGAGAGAATCATTAATCAGCTGGGAACCGAGCCCACAACCCAGACATTTGCTCTGACCTGGAATTGAACCGTGACCTCCAGGTTCAGAGGTAGATGCTCAACCACTGATCCATGCTGGCTGGGCATAGTCTGGAAACTTTTAAGCCCCAAGAACAATATGTGAGAAATTTGGACACTTGTGGGTGACGTTGAAATAAAAAGAAAACATTGCCTTTGATTAAGAAGAGACTATAAAGAGCCCATCTGTAATTGCCCCTTATCTGGCACACACCAGTGTCTCCATAGCACATGCTAAGAGCTTCTTAGAGACTGTGAGTCTCTAAGAGGACTAGAATGTGACATTTTGCAAAATTATTTTCAATGGGACCTATTATTTGCTCCCCATTCCATGGGGTTAGTATTCTATAATAATAATAATAATAATAATAATGTTATTATTATTATTATTTAGCAAATGCTGGTGTTGGCCATGAGACTCAGAAGTTTTTGAAGAAGTATATGCGATGACATTCATGCTTTAGCATGATAATTTTTAAATAAATGTGGAGAATATATTAGAGAGCGGGAAAAATGTCAGAGAGGCCAGTTAGGAGCTATTTATTCCAAGTAACAATGTTAAAAGCCTGAACTAAACTGAATAATCAGTAATGTAACCTTCTGGCCAAATGCAGGATTCCACATTTCTTATGGAAGAACCACTGATGGTTTCTTCTCCATGAACTGCTAATATACTAGAAAACTGTTACATGAATCTGAACATCAAGGATGTTTTTGTGCTGTAGAGTGGCGATCTCTCTCTCTCTCTTTGAATTAGTCACGGTGTTAGTTGTGTTATTTACCATTATGCAGAACAGTTTATTTGATCACTCAACAAACAGATTTATATGCCAAGTGCTGTTTTAAAAGTGAGAATAAAGACAAGGTCCCAGCTCTCGAGGAGCTTAAAATCTAATAAAAAACAAACAAACAAACAAACAACATAGTCAAGTTTTGTTGTAATACATGCCAGCAAGAAAAGACTATAGGGGATTTAGAGAAAGAGGTTTCTCACTGTCCTGGCATTCCAATAGGCTCATGATGCCTTTATGTAACAATCCTTCCTGTATTTGAGCCAGATAATCAAGTTCACCCTCTCTTTCTCCCCTGCTCCTACCTTTTTCTTTTTCCTGAATATACCCCAGTTCTTTAACTTGTTCTCATATTATCCTATATAATAAAAGGGTAATATGCAAATAGACCAAATGGCAGAACAACCCGTCACCACAATGCACACTGACAACCAGGAGGCAGACGCTCAATGCAGGAGCCAGGTGAGCCCAGTGGTGGCAGCAGGACCTTCTCCTGCCTCCAAGGCAGTGCTAAGGAGCAGCGAGCCCAGGGGTAAGGAGCAGTGAGCAGACAGGTGGTAAGGAGTGAGGGCTCCTGTACTGCGAGAGAGATGTCTGACTGCTGGCTTAGGCCTGCTCCCTAAGCCAGCAGGCAGACATCCCCTGAGGAGTCCTGGACTGTGAGAGGACACAGGACAGGCTGAGGGGACCCCCTCCATCCCCAAGTGCATGCATTTTCATGCACTGGGCCTCTAGTATGACTTATAAATTCCTTTAATTCCACTCCTTTCTTTTATTAAAATGGCTTTACAATATTTTCCCTCAAATGTAGTTGGTCTTCCAGAATTGACCATGGCCTCACTTGGAATATGCTGAGGGCTGAGCCTGAGAGAGATGTAGCATTCGGCATAGTCTGCCCTGCTGGGAAGGAGCAATGTCCCCGGCATGTGTGGGAGTTTTGCTGGTGTATTAGCATTAGCTCATCCTCCCCTTTTGAGTTGTTTATTATATATTTAACTCATTTTCTAGGTCTTTAGATACTTTATTACATCTTGACCTATAATTTAGCAGCCACTGAGCCAAACCAGTTAGGGTGAGATTCCAATTTTGATATTATCCTTACTGAGATTTTTGGACAAGGCATGTCATTACATTGAACACCCATGTCTCATCTGTAAAATGACAGATGTTAATGCAAGTTTTTCTCAGCTGTGTGATTTTATGTGCCTTTATTTGGCAAACAGTCAAATCTGAGAAAAAGGCAAACTCATTACCTTATTACTCTGCAGCATCCTACATCTACTCTTGTTCCATACCTCCCTGCTTATACTCTGTGGTTCCAAACAGTAGCTGTTCTTTGAAATGTCTTTCTCTATTCTAAGCATGAATAAGGTGCTGAGAAACATGAGAAATCTGGGCATAATACAAGGAATCAATAAGGTTAGGGATTTTTACACGTTCAACTTAATCATGCCTGACACTGAAAACAAAGTCATATTTTATTACTTGAGAGAAAGGCTCTTTGGCAAACCGTGATAGTAATTTGATTGCAAACAACATTTATTCATCACTTCTAGGACACTGGGTTGGAGTTCCTGCCATGGGGACAGCTGACTCAATACGCCTGAAATTGTATTCCTCAACATCAGTTATATTGTTGTGTAAAATCACCAAAGCAGAGGTTGTTTACGTTGGTCAACCAGAAAATATGGGCATCTCCTTTGTCTCACTTCCTGTTCTTATTGACAACTGTGAGAGAGGTTACACAATAATAGTCAAGAGGGTAGGTTTTCTGGGTATTTTTATATGACCTTGTTTCCATTTCACAATCTCTGCTTGAATTCCTAAAGTTGGGAAGAGGATCAAAAATCACAATTTGGCATCTTCTACTGTAGCATTATTTCCATGAATAAGGTATAAGAGTGGTAAAAATCTAGGCAATCCTGTGGAAGACATTTTTATGTGCTTTTATATTTCAGAGATGGATGGGCATTATTTTCAGGTATACCATTACAGTTATTTTTCCCAAACTGTAGGTGGCTGTTCACTTTTTCTATAACACTACTTTTTTATGTGGTATCGTTTGCCCACCTTTTAAAATGTTTATTCTGGGAAATGGTCCAATATCTATGCTCCTCTTTCCCAAGTTTGAGTTTGAGCCCCCTTCTCAGAGCTTCCTTAGGACTGTGAGCACCTCTATCGTAGTTCTTATTGTGTGAAATGAGATATAGTTATGACTGTGAGATCAATCTTTAGACAAGAGTTTATTGATTGTATACCCTATGACCAGCTCTGTGTAAAATGTGAGGTCACTAAATCTTGGAAGCATTTATTTTCAACCAGGTAATTTTTCAATAATGCCCCTGTTTTTCCTCAACAAAAATATGAGCTTCCTAAAGCCAAGAATCCTTATGATGTACCTATTATGTTTCAGCAATCTGTCTTTAATCAAAATACAATTAAAAATGGGATTATTGTCCAACCAGTGTGACTGAGCGGTTGAACATTGACCCAGGAACCAAAAGGTAACTGGTTCGATTCCCTGCCAGGACACATGCTCAGGTTGTGGGCTCAATCCCCAGTAGGGGGCGTGCAGGAGGCAGGTGTTCAATGATGTTTCTCACCAATGTTTCTATCTCTCTATTCTTCTCCCTTTCTCTCTCTCTAAAAAATCAATAAAAACATTTTAAAAATGGGATTATTTCCTAATGTCCTGCATTGGTACAATGGGAAGGTAGGAGAGTGGGAAAAACCAGTGTGATCTTTCTTGTTTTCTCAGTCATGAAAATTATGCATTAGTTTAGTCTCAGAATTATGAGTTAGAAGTTAGTGTGTCGGGCTATATAGTGCTGACATCATAATCACATAGAGAAGCAAAGACATTTGATTCTGGAGAAAGAGAAGTTAGAGAGATACTAGTAGAAATTCTGGATATACACAGGGGTCCCTGTTAGAGTACCAACAATCAGAAAATAATCTCAAACAGTAAAGAGCTAAAGGCTTAGAAATGGAAAGTGGAGTTTAGGATGCAAAGCAGGATTTTGTCAGGAACTTCTTTGAAGAAGACCATAGAAAGGAGGCACACATCCAGCATTATCATTCTCATATCCCCCCAGGAAATGGGCAATGGAATAGCCACCTCCCAAACACACCATAAGCTCCTGCACTACAGAGGAGACAGGGGATTAGTCTGTGATTTTAGGAAAATACAAGCCAGTGGATTTCATAGGCAATAGGAGAAGATTCCTTTTTATGCCAACAGAGAGTCAAAAGTGCTTAGGACTATATCATCAGGAACAAAACCTTCAAAAATCAACTTTCAATCTCTTTGTGGGAGTGTTATTGACATAAGTCTAGCTACACTTTCCCGGGTCTTAGGTGAAGGATGAACAACTTGGCCATAACCTGATGCTCAATTCAGACTCTGGAATGAGGGTCAGCATAGGAAATGCTCTAATGTTCTCTCTGCTCGCAACCTTTTTAACTGATACCCTGCATTTGTGAGATGGTTGGCCATGGTCAAGGGCTGCACCTATTGATCTCACTGTGGCTTGGTGGTCCATGTGGAATTGAGATGACTGAAAGGTCTCAAATTCAGCAGGCTGAGAGCCAGACTCACCTCTTACCACCACCACGTCCTCCCCTTACTCCTTTAGGATTTATTATCTTTGTGAAGAATATCAATATCTATTACATTGCATCATCATTTCTTCAGACAGTACCCGAAGAGAAATTTTGGCCATCCTACTTCTTCCTCATCTCTACAAGCAATTCATCATCAACGTTTATTGATTTTTGTCTCCTACTTATCTCTCCAAACCATTTACTCTGTCTGTCTTTAAACATGAACAACTGTAGGAACCTAATCATTTGGGCTTGCTATTCTTTATTGGCTCCCCTCGACCCATTCTTGGCCATTATCTGCCATGGCTTGACTTTGCCCTATGCCCTCCCTCTGGGTCTGGCTGGGGACACGCTGGCAAGAGGATGGCTTTAGGAAAGAGAGAGGTTAGAATATGTATCTCTATCCCTGCTCTGTCAGCTGGCCCCACTTATTCTGCTCTGACGTTTACCAGGCTCTGATAAACTCCCATGCCCTCTGTCCCTTCAGGCTGAGGGGTACCAATGCCTGCTATTCCTTTTTGCTTCTTGATTTTGCTCCTTTTAGTGTAAATGATTCTTTTTCAGCATTTCCTTCAGGCAAAGCTTATTGAGTAAGCTACCCCTTTTCTTGCAGAACAATGAATGATCTACTATTTCCTCACACTCACTTTGCCCACTTGAGAACTTCTCCATATCACAGGCAGAATGTTCATTTAATTGAAAATTTACTTCCATTATGTCTGTGATTAAAACTCTTCAAAGGCTCTTGTGGCTCTTAAGAACAGAGAGAAGTAACTCTAACGTGGCCCACAGCCTCTACGCTCTGGGACCTGCCTATGTCCCCAGTATTCCTTCCTCTCCCTCACTGGGCTCCAGCCTTATTGCTCTTTTTCAGTCCCTTGAATTCTCCACTTGAAGTTTCGCTTTGAGTGTCTTCCTGAATTCTCTCCTCTCTTCAAAACTTCTTGTCTCTTTTCTTGCCCCTCCCATCCCTAACCTGAAACTTTACATTAAATGTTTCCTTCTCTGGGGAAGCTATTCTTGAAACTTTATTCCATTTTTGCCACAGGGATTTAATTCTCCAGTTAATATGTTATAGGACCTGTTTAGGACATAGCTTTATATATTTGCCTCCAAACACTTATTATGGAATATAATTATATTTTAATGTAATTGTTTTATTGATATGAAATAAGTTTGAGTGTATGGGGGAGTGGTCCATGGCTTGTTTCCCACTACCTTACCTGTAGCACTTTGTACCATTCATGCGCATGACTATCACTTTTATTGAAAGTATCACTAGCTAAAGCCAAGCTGGATAACAAAAATAAAAGTAAAACAAAGAACATTTGAATGAGGCAGCAACAATGAAAGTAGCTTTCTATGATTATTATCTAGAAATTCTGTTGTGAGCTAAACTAAAAAGTGACTTGAGGAGTTGGAGAATAAACATAGCCCATAATCGGAAAAGGGGCTCATTCAAAAACATTGAGCTGCTCTCAGGACAATGAATGGCCTGCAATTCCATTTTTCATGAGCACACACAATAAGACCTCAGAGCACAAGCAATAACTCAACTACCTAAATCCCCTCCAGCGCTTCTTCCAAGTCACCTGCTGACCTCAGCTCATCACTTTCATACAATGATCACAGAAGAAACATCGGTGCAAGTTCTTTGTCTTAAAGATATATTCTAAAAAGCCACTAAAAGCATAATTACAGTATTCATTCTTAATTTTTGTAGATTCAGCAAAACAAGAAAAATCTTCTTTTGGTTCATCAAGTTTAGATCTATAGTGAGAAAACCAATGATGGCCAGTGAGAGATACTGGGGAATCTATATTACTCATTTTTTCATTATGTGAATGACTATTCCAGAATAATTTACTTATATCCATTAATTAAAAACGGACATGATTTAGTTGAAACCTCATTATAGGAACCCTCTTCATTCAATAATTCTGGGAAGCAGGGGACAAAGTTAGTCCACAGGGGGAAGCAAGAACACCAGCTATTAGAGAAGACTGCATTTGTGTCACAGACTGGAATGCCTTTTCCTCAAACATACATCTAGTTTTCTGATATTTGTTGGGCTCCTACAATATTCTACATTCTCTGCCTGTCATAGGGGAAGAAAAAAGAGGCGTAAGTAGCCAGTGATACTTTCATGGAGGAGATAACCACACTCTCACTTCCTTCAGATTGGACTCCACTCACTCTTAGAAGCCTTCCCTAAATATTCCTGTCTTTCAGAATCTCTATGAAGATTTTCAAAAGTAGATTGGTGCTTATGTCACACATAATCTCTTTCTTGATGATGGTGACCAAATAAGTATTTGCTATATTATGTAAAATAGAAGCAAATAGAGGTTCACTGAGGATAGGTTGGGTCCACAAGCAAAGAGCTTTGAAAAGCATATTGTGTTCATTTTCACTCCTACAAATTGTTATAGTTGGGAAAGTATATAAAACATATGCACAGTTTATGAATAATAAAGCAATCACTTATCCGTTCACTACCCAACTGAAGAATTAGAATATAGCCTGGGGTTTAAAAGTCCAGTGTGAGCCTCTCCTTGGTGACATCCCCTGCTTCTACCCTGCAGAAGTAAGAGGTACTTACTGCCCTGACTTTTGGTTAATTGACTTTTATGACATTATCAACAGTGTATCTCTAATAACATATAGGCTAGTTTTGAAATTTGAGTAGCTGTGTGAAGAAAGGGCATTATCGTCATTATTCCATGAAGGCTCCTAAGAGAAGGTAAAAACAGGCTGGCTAATCATGCAGATTCACCCCAGAGACCTGCTGTTTCACTTTTTCCTTTTTGTTTTTCTTTTGGGGATGTGGCATAAGCCTCAAGAATTTTATGGTGTAGCAGTCCTCTCCCAGTATCGTGGGCCTGGGGAGCATGGCACGTAGTGATCTACCTGATTCGCAAACAGCTTCACCAACCCCCCTCCTCACTTCAGACTCTTCCTGCCCCATCACCACTGCTCCCTAACCCTGCTCTCCAAAATTATCTACAAATGACTTTTTTTTTTTTACCCCATTGAGGATACTATGTTGTACTTTGAGTTGGTTCTCACTGATCCCCAATACTGACTTATGATTTTACTTTCTCATTTCTGCCAAGTTACCTCTTGCTCATCTGCTTTTCAGCTTTCCAAATTTTGTTGCTGTTATCTCTTTTCTTCTTGTCCCCTTTTGTGTGGGTTTAAGATTTATAAATAAAATTGATTTACTATAAATGTAGTGCGTTTTATGAGGTAACATTAAATTCATATGTTTAATCTCCCGTCTTAACCCATAACTCAGCTGGTGTCATTGTAATGTTAAGCCTTCACCCATTCAACAAGAATCTCCTGATTTGGGACAAGAACATGTTTTACAGAGCTTTAGGAGAGGCGATGAGGACACAGGGTGTGATTGGCTAGGAAGTGGGGGATTCCTTATAAGGCTAGCAGGTTCTATTTTCTAGGGTAAAATAAACCAGCTAAAGCTGAGCTGAAGGATTGCAAATGGTGTCTCTTTAGTTCCCTTGACTGAGGCATTTCCTGCAAGTACGGGTTGACCACGTCTAGATTCATGACGTGGGCTGGTCCAGTGGGGCAGCTTTATTTTGTGGGTCCTAATGTATGAATTAACTTTACTAGTTCCTTCTGTGTTTTCCCTGCTGCACACCCTCAAATCCACTCAATTCTCTTTTCCCAGATTGAATTTTCTGAAATGCAAGTACGACCATGTCACTTTCCTTTGCAAAACTCCCAAATGAAACCAGCTGATTGCTTTAATAAGTCTAAATTTAGAGCAGCCTGGAAAGAGCATAAGGATGGCCCTCCCCTGCAAGTCTGCAACCTTAGTTTGCGCCACGGCCTGCCTGACAAGTGTCACTTCAAATGAGACCACATGCATTCAGGTATTTCCATGGCAGACACCTTGCCATTTCATGCTGCTGCTCCTTTCTAAGTGCCGCTCCTTGGCTTGGAGCACACTCCTTGCCCTTTCTCTCCTGGAGACAGCCTTCAAGTTTGGGTACCTCGAGGCATCTCTCACTAACCCCAGCTACTAGTATAGTAGCAACCTGTACTGCCCTGAACTGCCCATGCTCTATCAGAGCTATTGTGTCTTGCATCCTGCGTGCACTGCATACTGTCTGCCAGGTGGGAGAATGTCTCTTGCTATGAAGAGGGCTACCAACTGCTGAATGTTTCCCCTTGGGGTGACATTTTACTTACTTCCATAATTATTGGAGCTATTTTGATTTAAAATTTACTCACTGGCCTGGGATTGAAATAAATTTTATTTATTTCTAACTGTTTAACCTCTTTGGGCTACAATGATGTAAATGTTATAATCATTTGTTTAGATCTCTGTAATTCAAATATAAAATGTTTATCTTCCTTATAATCCCTCCAGACAGACCCTTTTCTATTGTCTCTGAGTTAAAGCTCTCAGCAAGCTTTCAGTAAGTTCATACAAGGTTTTAGCTAATAATTTCAAATACACTCCCAAAAGCACCTGCAGTACTAGACAGGGCTCTGGATGCCCAGAGATTAAAGCTGCCTCAGAATGGAGGTTAGAGTTCCGATTAGGCTGCTGGACAAAGCACTCTACAAAGGACAGGAGCCCCTTCCTCTCCCCCGCCCCCCGCTGCCCTCAGAGCATGCCTTAGGTGTGTGCTTGTGTTCCATACCATTGTCTCCAATTCCTCTTGCTTTTTTATTTCAACCAGTTCCCCCAGGGATGGGAGTTGGGTAAAACAGTAGACTAGACTCCCATGAGATCTGAGGAATACATATTTACTTTAGTAAGTTTATTCAGAAAATAGCAAGCACCTAGGAAGGTAAACTGATTACAGACATAAGGCCGTTAGGATCTCTCAGGAGGACAGGAATTCATGTGCATTCAGAAATAAAGAAAACACAGTTGTTCCTCTCTATGTAAGGGAAATCATCTCAGTGGAAATAGATTGTTTACATTTTCAAGTTGGCAAACTCCCTCTACAGTCAACACCATGAATCACGCAGAGAGGGGGGAAGGAGACCTTTTTTTTTTATTTGCCTCTGATGTGTACAGGGAAGATCCCTCGAGATGAATCATTTTGGAGCAGGAACTATCATAACAGCAATAATAACAACAATGCATCAACGATTTGCAAAAGCATGCTTTACAAAGGACATCCACTTCCATTACATCCCATTTGTTCATGATGACGACCCCAGGAGGTGCATAAGGTGGGTATATTATCACTACCAGAGGCCTGGTGCATGAAATTTATGCACGGGTAGGGCCCCAGGGTCAGGCTGGTGATCAGGGCCGATCTGTGAGGCAACCAGCAGGGTGATCAGGGGCTCCAGCTGGCACCTGCCTTGGCCAGCCTAGGGCCTTCGGACTGAGGGCAGCTCCAACGTTGAGCATCTGCCCCTTGGTGGTCTGTGCACGTCATAGTGACTGGACATTCTGCCAGTCATTTTGCCGATTGTTCAATTTGCATATTAGGCTTTTATTATATAGGATTTTATACATGAGTATCCTAAGCTGTGGAGGATGTAGAGTTGTTTGTCTGGAATTACAGAGCTAGGATTTTAAAAAATATATATTTTATTGATTTTTTACAGAGAGGAAGGGAGAAGGATAGAGAATTAGAGACATCACTGAGAGAGAAACATTGATGAGCTGCCTCCTGCACACCCCCTACTGGGAATGTGCCCATAACCAAGGTACATGTCCTTGACCGAAATCAAACCTGGGACCTTTCAGTCTGAGGCTAACCCTCTATCCACTGAGCCAAACCGATTAGAGCAGAGAGCTAGGATTTTTTGAGGATGCAGTCATGCAAATGGATTACATGCACTACCTGCACATGGGAGTGACCACGACATGAAGAAAGCCCACATCTCCCTCTCATTTGCAAGTTTGAGGCAGTGGCTCTGGTGATTTTTAGTTTCACCTGGAGTTCCCAAAAGAGGAAAAAATACAAACTAGAAAATTCTTTAGCAGTAATTAATTGACCCAGTGACCACCTTAGCCAGAAAAATTGGTGTCTTTCTCTGCTCAGGTTATCTGCTGGGCTTGTAAATTTCCAGAGAGAAATTAAGAGTTTCTTTGGTGGCCTTGGAATAATTCTAAATTGTTTCACTGTTTGTTTGTTTTTAATTTAAATTAATTATTGTTTAAGGTATTAGATAAGTCTCTTTTTTCCCCATTGACCTCTCTCTGGCCACTCCCACCCCCCAGCACATGCCCTCATCCCTCTACTGTCTGTGTCCATTGGTTATGCTTATATGCATGCATAAAAGTCCTTTGGTTGATCTCTAACCCTCCACTCCCATCCTCCCCTGACTTCCCTCTGAAGTTTGACAGTCTGATGTTTCTATGTCTCTGGATCTATTTTTGTTAATCAATTTATGTTCTTCATTATATTCCACAAATGAGTGAGATCATGTGATACTTATCCTTCTCTGACTGGCTTATTTCCCTTAGCATAATGCTCTCCAGGTCCATTCATGCTGTTTGGAATGGTAAGAATTCTTTCTTTTTTAAAGCAGCATAGTATTCCATTGTGTAGATGTACCACAGTCTTTTAATCCACTCATCTGCTGATGGGCACTTAGGCTGTTTCCAAATCTTAGCTATTGTAAATTGTGCTGCTATGAGCATAGGGGTGCATATATTCTTTCTGATTGGTGTTTCTGATTTCTTGGGATATATTCCTGGAAAGTCCACTGCATGGGAAAACATATTTGCCAATGTGACATCCGATAAGGGTTTAATCTCCAAAATTTATAGGGAACACATACAACATAACAAAAGGAAGATAAACAATCCAATCAAAAAATGGGCAAAGGACTTAAATAGACACTTCTCAAAAGTGGACATACTGAAGGCCAAGAGACATATGAAAACATGTTCAAAGTCACTAATCATCCGAGAGGCAAATCAAAACGACAATGAGGTACCAGGAGAGGAGGAGCCAAGATGGCGGCGTAGGTAAACACCGGAGACCGCTGCCGCAAACAACCATTTCAAAAATACAACTAAAAGACTGAACGGACATCACCCAGAACCACAGGAAGGCTGGCTGAAGAGAGACTCTACAACTAGAAGGAAAGAGAACAGCAAATCGAGGCTCAGAGGCGGCGCAGTGTGGAAAATACAAAGGTACCGAGGTGCGCGCGCAAAGCGGGCTGGTGGCTGAGGGCGCGGTTGTCGTTTTCTGTCGGGAGTGAGTCTCAGACTCTGGGCTCCAGATCCGGGCGAGTCTCTAGGGACCCAGACTCAAACGGGAGAAGCGGGATTATCCGGCATCAGTTGGAACCTGAGGGCAGCTTTCTCTCCGAGGTTTGCAGCGGCTGCCGGGGTTCTGAGAAGCAGAGCCTCTGGGAACGGGACTGAGCGTGGCCATAACTGCTCCCTCCGCATGCCCTGTTGATCCCGCCCCGCCCAAAGCCTGCGCACAGCCATTTGCCGATCGCCTCAGGCAAAGGCTGGATTAGCACCTCCCCAGAAGGCAGACGTTTTCCATACAGCTGATCCCTATAGCCAGTCGGCCTGGGGGTCAAATCCCTCTAGTGTTAACTACAACAATTAAGGCTTGGCTAGAACAAGACTGCGCACAGAGACCACAAGGGGGTGCACCAAGAAAGCATAAAAGATGCGGAGACAAAAAAACATGACAGAAATGGAGGATATGGAGCTAAGAATCGCAATTTTGAGGGCTTGCCATAAATTTGTGCAGAGCCTCACGAAAACTAATGAGACCCTCGATGCTACGATAAAGAAATTAGAAAGTAAGCATACACGGACTGAAATAAAGAATATTATACCCAATAGCAGACCAGAGGAGACAATGAGGTACCATCTCACACCTGTCAGAATGGCTATCATCAACAAATCAACAAATGAAAAGTGCTGGCGAGGATGAAGAGAAAAGGAAATCTCCTACACTGCTGTAAAGGAGTATTACTGGCCTGACTCCTTGGGCCATTTGTCTACTGACTTGGTATCCAAAAAATGTGCTTATTCTGTTTGATGAAAGAAGGAGAAGGGGGAGTGTTCATATTTGTCAGCTAACACTGACTCCCCTGCATTCTTCATTCCATCAGGTTAGAATCCTAGTTTGTGCAAGTTTTAGATAAACCCCTCATTCCATGGAGAGCAAATTGAGACTAGGGGAGCTGGTCATGGAAGCACAAATAATGTTGGTGGTCTTAATCCAGCATCTAGAAGGATACAGGAATCTGGAGAAGGTGCTGTGGGTAAATTAATCAAGAGTCCAGAGATTAAACATAATTTTGGAAGGCATTTGGGGGGCCAGAGGAGCTTGGCTAAACAAACCAAGTTTTCCTCGTCTCAAGACCCCTTGCTTTTTATTAACAAAAATTGTCCTAAGGCAAGGTAGAGATACATATCAAAATCCAGGGTTTATACAGAATCCATTGTCAGATTGGTGGAACTGCCTTTGGCTGTTCAGGTGTTTGGCCAGCAGGAGGCAATAACATGTAGATTGAAATGCCCTTAACTGTCTGGCAGAAGGCAATCATTTAGGCATCCTTTTCAGGTTTTGGGAAATGCCCTCAGCCATTTCCAGATGATTCAGCCCTGCTGACATGCTGGAACTGGCTTCTGGCAACAAAGAGCTAGTTAATAACAGAGTTGAGACCAGAATGGTTTCTAGCTACCATTTTCTTAGCACCTACTGTGTCTTTGCTACTGTGACATGTATCCTATATAATAATCCTATATAATAAAAGGCTAATATGCAAATCGACCAAACAGAGGAATGACCGGTCACTATGATGTGCACTGACCACCAGAGGGCAGACACTCAATGCAAGAGCTGCCTCCTGGTGGTCAGTGCACTCCCCCTGTGGGACTGGCAAGTGCAGCAGCAGTGGTGGGAGCCTCTTCTGCCTCCATGGCAACACTAAGGATGTTCAACTGATGGCTCCTGAACTGTGAGAGGGTGCAGGCTGGGCTGAGGGACCCCCCGCCACCACCACCGAGTGCACAAATTTTGTGCACCAGGCCTCTAGTTTATATATGTTACTTTATTGTCTCTCACCTACCAAATTGGGGGCTATTATCCCCAGGTTCTAGTCAGGATAAATTAGGCCAGCTGGAGGTAACAGCATAGCCCTGAAATCTCAGGGTCCCTAACATAACACAGATTTATTTCTTGCTCATACTACAGTCTCATGGGGATTAGTGGGTAACAGATGAGGTGGGTGGGAGCTATCTCTTCTCACAGTCACTAAAGACCCAGACTGAGAGGCTCAACTCCTGGTAGGTGTACCTCATGGAGCACACACCTCTATGCTTGCTGGGTAAGAGGAGAGGGCACATAGAGAACTCACACCTGTCTCTGCACGTGGGCCTGTAAGAGTTTCACATCACTTTTTTCATGGCCCCTTGACCAGACTAGTCCCACATATCGATCAAAGGGCAAACAAGCTGTGAAGGTACTATCTTCTTTGTCCTTCAGAATGAGAACATTTCTTCTATGTTGCCCAGTTTGTTGACTTGTAATTGTTTGTAGTAATCTCTTATGATACCTTCTATTTCTGTGGTGTTGTTTGTAACTTCTCTTCCATTTCTGATTTTGTTATTTGGGTACTCTGTTGTTTTTGCTTTGATGCATCTGGTAAAGGCTTATCTATCTTGTTTATATTTTCAAGGAACCAGTTCTTAATTTAATTAATATTTTCTATTGTTTTATAGTCTTTATTTCATTTACTTATGGTCTAAAGTTTATTATTGCTTTCTCCTACTAACTTTTGGCTTTGTTCTCCTTTTCTTAGCTCCTAATATAAAATTGTATTTCAACGACTTTCATAAAAAAGAACAGCTATTGATGAGCACTAGAGAGGACTACCACCCTGACCTCACTTCTACTCTTACCTCTTTTCGATCTCCACACAGCAGCCTGTGATGTCTCTAAAATATATGATTTATTCACTCACAGCTCTGATGGAAACTTTATATTTCCTTCCCATCACCTTAAAAATGACATCTAAGCTATTGCATAAGGCCTATAGCTTGTATAAGCTGGCTCTTCCCCTTCTCAGGTACTCTCTCCATAACTCATTTTACTTTATCAAACTTCCTTGCTTTCAGTTGTTAAATGTTCCAAGCGCTTTCTTTGCTCAGGATCTTTCCACTTGCTGTTGCCTCACCTTTCTTGCCCCTCTGCTTTCTCTTTGCTTGGATACTTCTTATGCATTCATCGTATTTCAGTTTCAATGTCTCTACATTTCATGTGCCTAGATCATGGCTGTTTTGTTCTCCGTGATATAGTCAGTACATCATACAGTGCCTGGAACAAAGAAGATACTCCACAAATATTTGTGAAACGATTACATACAAGAGTGGATTATATAATACTATGCTTAGTTTTCAAAAGCATAGTGATATAGCCATAGCTGTTTTGGCTCAGTGGATAGAGCATCAGCCTATGGACTGAAGAGTCCCGGATCTCATTTCTATCAAAGGCACATATCTCAGTTGCAGGCTCCATCTCCCCTGGTTAGGGCAATTGGAAGGCAACCAATTGATGTGTCTCTCTCACATGGATGTTTCAAATATCCTCTGGTGAGGATTAACAAAAACATAGTGATGTAGCTATAGTGGATAAATTACTTAAAATAGCAACTGTTTATATTAAGTTACCAGTAATATTATTATGATAATCATGTTTATTTTGTACATAGTGATAATTTCAAGAATTTATTATTATGACCTGCATACCATATATTTTCAAAGTAAAATATTTTAATTTAAAAAGATTAAGTGCACAATAGAGCTAGGAACTTAAAGTTTGAGTGACAGAGGGAATTCAGAAGGTATTTTTAAAGGCAGATACCACCAATTCTGTGTTGTTGTTTTTTTTGTAAGACTGATGAAATGATGATGTTTTCCAAATAAAATGACAAATATAGTTTGACAAAGAATTTTTTGTGTCATTTCCAAGTGTGGAGAACCATCTACTAAGTAGTTTTGACACCATTTCATTGACATATCTAGGGCAATTTAACAGTTTGGAAGGACAATGGCGTGGAATATATGTATTTAGAACTGTCATGAAAAATCTGAGACAAATGGTTGTCATCTAGTCAGAACTCAACAGAAAAAAAATCATTGGAAGTTTGCTATACATATTTTAAAAAGATTACCAATGCAAGATACACGAGTAGTATTAGCAATACAAATATATATTACTAGAGACCCGATGCATGAAATTTGTGCAGGAGTTGGCCTTCCTTCCCCCGGCTGCTGGCACTGGCTTCCCTCTGGCACCCGGGACCTGGGCTTCCTTTGCAGCCCCGGCTTTGTCTGGAAGGTTGTCTGGTCTAATTAGCATATTACACTTTTATTATTATAGGTACTTGGAATGTTTTGTAGGAACTTGATGAAGGTAACATATCTTTATTAAAAGCATTTTGAAAGTTTCTTAATTATTTTAAAAATAATTTCATTGGAATAATTAAACTAAAATGTAATATTGAGATTCCTTGAGAATATAACATTCAGATGGAACCATACTAAGTATTTCCCTGTCTGTTGCAGCCATCTCCTTAATGACATTTGTCAGCACATATTTCATGCTATAATTATTTATGATATTTTGTTATTGCTGACTTTAATTTAATTACATTGGGGCATAAATGGAAAGGTGTATAACTGAGAGCCTTCACAAACACTGTGTTATATAACAGGTCTGTGAATGGTCACCCAATCTTTCTCCTTATCTCTGAATATTCCCCTACACACACCCCCACTCCGAAAACCAGACATGAAACAACATTGTTCAGTCCCTTCTCTGGAAAATGCTGTGGACTGCCTTCAGAAGTATACCCCTGAAACTTATACTCCCTCTTAGCAGGAAGCTTTCTCCAGCTGCTGTCACAGCTTAACCCACATCTCCTTGGTCCTTTAAATACTGTCTCCTCTATATCTTTAAGAGGTGAATATATTCTGTAAAAAATGTTTCAAATTAGAACTGAGGACTGTTATGCCCAGATTTCAGGATCTCCAAGAAACCACATCAGGGAGCCAGCCAGTCCGGTGCAAAAGCATAAGAGTCTTTATTCGAGCTAGCTCGGCTCCCCCACCTTGCCGATGCAGCTACAGGAAGCAGAGAGAGAGAACTCTGTATGGAGACGGGTTTTATAAGGGGTTGGAGTAAGGGGAGGAAAAAGGGCTGTGGCCTTGCCGATTGGCCAGGTGCAAGTAGGTGTCTTGTTTTTGGGTGTGGCTAGCAGAGGCTTAGACTTCCAGGAAGAAGCTCCTTGCCAAGCACATGGCCAAGGTAAGATGGAGCACTTACCCTGGGGCAAGATGAAGGGCGTAGCCCTTACCCTGGGGCAAGATGGAGGGCCTAGCCCTTACCCTAGGGCAAGATGGAGGGCCTAGCCCTCGCCCTTTCAAGGACTTTCTTGATACAGCTCTTTGCCCACTGCGGAAATAACTTCTCTGATAGGTGATGGAATTTGTGATGGAGGCTGAGTCAGTATCTATCTATCTATCTATCTATCTATCTATCTATCTATCTATCTATCATCTATGTATCTATGTATGTATGTATCTATCTATTACCTATCTATCTATCTATCTATCTACCTACCTAACATATATCAGGAAAATCTAATTGGTTACCCCTCCTAAATCAGGATAAGGTGATACTCACTGGATGCACTCAGGAGGTCTGGATATTTTTATTTTTTCTTTCATATGTATGCTTCACTTTGCCTGCTGGGGGCTAAATCATTTGTATTCCATTCAATGGCCTCTGTGAGTGTGGTCAACACTGACAGATGGCCTTTGCTGGCCTCACCTCCCTTTCTGTGCCACCTGCCCCCTCAGGGGAGCCCCACTCTGCAACTGTCAGTCATTCCAGGCCCTTCTGCTTTCATACTTGCCCGCCACCTCTTTAACACCTGATTCCAGGAAAACGTGATGAGCTCCTTTCCTCCACGTACAGATGGGTCATCAGATTTTATATTGCAGCCTTCCTAAGGCATTTGAATAATTGCAGAATGTTAGCTTTAAGTTAAAAGAATTAATTTTTGTCATTTATAATTGGAAAAAATGGAAATAATTTAAATGACAAACATTTAGAGAATTAGGAATATTATGACCTAGATATAAATACCTAGATATAAAAATACATTTACAAGTGTTTGATTTTTGTGTATACAATTATTAAATATTTTATACTTGTAGAATGTTAATGTAAAAAAAACATGCTTATGTCATATATTGAGCAAACACAGCAGGGGACATTATGGTGTGATAAAAAGTATTTAAAATAGTACAGAGAAAGTCTAGGAATGAATTGTTGCCTTTGTATGAATTACGGTTTCATTTTAATTATTGAAACATTCCACTATTATTTTTGCTGAGGGGAAAATTATGTAAGTGTATAAAGAAGAAAGGAATGAATTGCCATGTGAGATTATTTTAACAACCAGTTTCTATATATATGGATATCTTTATATCTCCCACCTACATGGATTATTTGGAAGGAATGGCATGCCAGTCTCCCACACCCATGCCTGGGAAGGCCTCCTTTGCCTTCCACAAGGCTGATAATGGATAAAATGCTCAGAGATTTAGACCTGGATTTATAGAAATCGTACCTAACTGATACATGGAGGCCTTAGGAGTTCAGCCTCTGTACTGCTGAGGCATGCATTTTCTGGGCCTCTTATCTCTGAGTATAGAGGGAAGGGCTTTGGTTGCAGTTGACTCCATCGATTGCTAGCTGTGTGACCCTGGGCTATCTACCTCAGTCAGTGGCCACAGCTTTCTCATCTGCAAAGTAGTAATGGAAGCATTAAAATGAGGAACTCCATGTTTAAAATCTTAGAGAAGTTCTCAAACATGGATGGTTAATTCATTTCTCTTAGCTCACAGTGGCATCCTGCTTCCCAAACTGAGCCTCCTCATAGAGAGGGTTTCAGCAAGAGAGGTGTCTGCCTCTCATTGCTTAGGATACTTTTTTTTTCCTGTGGAGTCACTTGAACTCCACTTCTTGTTCTCTATGTATCCCTAAAACCTTGAATAAACAAAGTCCTAGCTTCATTCAAGGAACATCTGCTTTTGTTCAAGAGAACAGTTGGTCTCCTTTGCCAAGTTAATAAAATGAAATTTACTCTGTGTTTATCCACAAAGACTAGGTAAATTCTGCTGAAGTCTTTTTCCTTTTCCTGAGGAGACCTGAGGAGACCATGGCATGTTGATAATATTAGTAATTAAAGTTTACTTACTCAAAAGTTTATTTTTATTTTCTTACCATTATCACTTTCTTCCTTTATAAATATAATTTACTTGAATTACATAGCTCCTATTTTGTTTCCTATTTACTGTTATATCTGAGCATTAGTAATCTCTTGTTCTCAATGCTCAGCTAAGTGCAAATCTAAATTTTCACATAAAGTCTCTTGCCAAGTTCTAATTTCTATTATTCTCAACCACAATCAAACCCCATATTGACAATTTTTCTCAGCCTCCGAGTCCAAGTTGAAGAATATGTGGAAGCCATCAGAGGTAAAGGCAACCTCCTTCATTTCATTTTGTGTAGACTTATTCCTTCATGGATACCAGTTGAGGTTAACATTATTATTTTTTCTTTCTTTCATATGTATGCTTCACTCTGTCTTCTGGTGGTTGAACAAGACTAGATTTTATTTGCTGTCCTTTGGAAATATTGCTCATGCCTCCTATGGACTGGGGGAGCAGAGTCAACAGAAAATAAGGTCTCAAATCTTTTCAAACACTACCCACGCTTGCCAGATTGCCAAGTCATTAAGCAAGGAAAACTCCTCTCCCATATGCACTGTTAACTTTTACGTGTTCAGTGCTGCTCTTAAACATGGCTGGCCTGAATGCGTTTCTTCCTGGAATGAGGAGAGAGAACCCAACATCTGCTTTGATCACAGCAGGGTCTGCTGGTCAGCTGGCCTATCTCTGATGAGCCTTATGATGGAGTTTGGTACTCAGGTCCTCATTCATTAATTTACGAATTCATTTTTCTCACTCAACAAATTTATTTTGGTCTCCTAGTATTCAACAGTTCTAGGTGCTAGGGATATATTAGTGAACACAGGTGATTTTAA
The DNA here is from genome assembly GCF_028538775.1 of Myotis yumanensis. NCBI lineage: Eukaryota > Metazoa > Chordata > Mammalia > Chiroptera > Vespertilionidae > Myotis > Myotis yumanensis. The sequence continues at coordinate 80,181,099 of NW_027223759.1, forward strand.
AAAAATAAATATTTACCTTTCTACAGCTTTCTACATAGTGGGGTGGGGTGGAGAGTAAGTATACTCTATAAATTACTATATATAGTGTATTAGAATGTGGTAAGTGCTTCAGAAAAACATAGAACAGAGAAAGGGGGATCAGAAAATTCAAGGGGAGAGGTTTACAATTGTAAATTTGCTGGTCAGAGTGGGTTCTGTTGAGAAGTAACACATGACTCAAGAAATGAAGGAGGTGAGACAGTGAACCAAATACCCATTTTGGTAAAAGATTGTTCCAGGAGTCTTGTGATGAGATGTTAACATTTTTGAATATTTTGGCAATATTAATCATTGGAGATACAAAGATGAATTGAGTATGTTTATTGCCTTCAATGAGCTTACAATCTACTATATGAAACAGATTAAAAATAGGCAATTTCAATAGGCTGTACTTACTGATCAAACATAAAACTAAGAATCTGTAAGATTCTAAGGATGGTATAAGACCCTCATCAGATGCTATGAGAATGCCACTGGGAGAAGGTGACACTGCTAGTCATTTCTCTCTTTAAGCATTTGTTAAATAAGATTGGATACAGTAGAGACTACTAATTCCAAAAGGTAAAATTGTCAAGGGCTGGAAAAATGGTTCAAATTTGTTTGGAAGGTCTGTATCAACATCCCATTTATTTTTAGTCTCTCTGCAAAAAATAGTTTATTAAAGGATCTGAGAAATCCTCAGTAAATAGATTATTACACTTAGCTTTGTGATCATCCTAAAGTTATTGATCAATGAAATTCTTGGGACAGGCTGCTCTAAATCAAGTTCCAGGTAGATAGTCAGTTAAAACAATGATGAGCTGATGTCAGGGTATCCGGGGCTTGAGATAAGAGTCAACATGAATTCAATCTGGACACATCCTCTCTCAGGTTCACATTTCCTTCATCTATGGAATGAGAAGTTTCATCTAAATTGTCTCAAAAAGCCATTATGGTTCTGTCTGTTTGACTCCATTAAATTCATTTCTCAAGGCCATATGACAGGCCCAACATAGATCTATTCATTCCATAGTGTTGAATAATTACCATGTGCTGTGCACAGGTCTAGATCTGGGGGCTACAGCAGTGAAAGGAAGAGAGAATGCCCTGTGGGAGTGTACAATCTATTAGGGAAGACAGGTAATGAATGAGTAAACATAGAAATACAGTAATTTCAGGGAGCAATAGGTGCTATGAAGAAACAATAGGCCCTGTCCGGTTTGGCTCAGTGGATGGAGCATCGGCCTGCAGACTCAAGGGTCCCAGGTTCGATTCTCGTCAAGGGCATGTACCTTGGTTGCGGGCACATCCCCAGTAGGGAGTGTGCAGGAGGTAGCCGATCGATGTTTCTCTCTCATCGATGTTTCTACCTCTCTATCCCTCTCCCTTCCTCTCTGTAAAAAAATCAATAAAATATATTTTTTTAAAAAAGAAACAATAGTAACAATAACAACAAACCCCACGGTGATGGTAGGAGTAACCGGATGAGGAAGAAGAGCTGAATTAGACTGAATAGTTAGGGGAGGCAGTGGAGAAGGTGACATTTGAGCTGAGACCTGGACAATAAAGAGCCCATCATACAATAATGTGGGGGCAATGCTTCAGGCAGAGAAAATGATGAGAGGAAAATTCCTGAGGAAAAGGGAGAGTGGTGAGTTTCAGGTTCAGATAGGAAGTCAGTGCAGCTGGAAGGGAGAGAACAAAGGTGAAAGGGTATGCCAGAGGCTGACAAACCTTTTCTGTAAAGGACCAGATAATAATAGTTTAGGGTTTGTAGGCCACGTTGTCTTTACAGCAACTACTCAGCCCTGCCATTGCACCTAGAGCAGGCACAGAACCTGAAGTTGGATGTGGTTGAGTTCTAATAAAACATAATTTACAAAAACAGACTGGATTAGGTCCCAGGGCCATAGTTTGCAGATCTCTGGGACAGGCCATTAGGTTTCAGGCCACAGCCAGTGACTAGGTCATATAGAACCTGTGAGGACTTCTCTTTGGCAGCAGCTTCTGTTTCATTCCAAGTGTAGTGAGGCTTTCGGTGTAGTGATTTGACTGGATTATGTTGTAAAAGATTACCCTCATAGTTCTCCTAGAATGGATTATAGAGAAAAGAGTGCAAGCAGGAATAAAAGGCCATGAAATGGTTATAAAAAAAAGTAAAGGATTCCTGCCCTCAACAAGCTTATCATTTAGGTGGAGAGACATGGCAAAGAGAGAGAACCACTAACTTTCAGTGTGTAAGGTTCTGAAAAGTCCTGTTGAAAATAAATTATTTTAGTTGAGTTTATTATAGTACTGGTATATATTATGAATCTCCAAGTAGAGATTATAATGTGTGTGTGTGTGTGTGTGTGTGTATAATTTGCTAATTAATAGGCCTGTCCTCTTATCTTTCATATTTTGCACAGTGGGAAATATTGTATAAGGTTAAAACTAGAGATATGAAACAAAATGTGGAGAGCCTTGAATGTCAGATCCAGTTTAAAGTTGTGATAGGCATGTTTCTTCTCTCTCCTGCCCTAGTTACCTCTTAATCCTGCTAGGAGTCCATCGTAGCACTTAGTCATTCATTTGTTCATTTATTCACTATACCATTAACTATACAAATGCCACTGGCCAGGTCACTGATCAAAGAAACAAAAAACAAGTAAGCAAAGTAATGTAGGATCTCCCCCAGGAGTTCCTGATGATGACAAGGAGCTGCCTCGGAATCCATCCTTGACTGGTTTCAAGGATCCCTGCAGGAGCACTACACCTAGGAAGCCAAATCCTTGTGCCTAATACATTGCACATAGTGCTTCAGAAAGAGCTTAGAGCTGCATTGTCCGATATGATAGCCACCAACCGAATGGGGCTATCGAGCCCTTGAAATGTGGATGGTGTGAACTGACGTGTGCTGAAAATGTGAAATACACATCGGATTTTAAAAACTTAATTAAAAATTTAATGAAAAATATTAATAATTTACAAAGTTTTATTACAGGTTGAAGTGATAATATTTTGAACATATTAAACTAAATAAAATATTTATTTGAAATTAATTTTAACTTTTTATTTTACCTTTATAAAATTCTGCTACAAGAAAATTTAAAATTGCACATGTGGCTAGCCCATTTCTATAGGACAGCACTGGTCTAGATTTATCAATCTGGATGTCTGGTTTCATGGCTCCTTACCTCTTAGTATGCCAGTGTGAACTAACCTTATGTAGGATTCTCATTTGGACCCTGAGTGATCCCTCAGCCTCAGGTCCCAGTGCAAATCAATCACTGCAGGCATCCCCTAAGAAAGCCCTAGGGTCCATCTGGCAGAGATTCCTCCATATCACCACTGAAGATTATTGAGAAAAAATTGGGTTTATTGAGATCAACAGCAAATCTCCTGAAAATTGCCTTACCATATTCTTAATAACCCATCCAGTACTTCTCATGCAGGGGGCTTAGATATTTTTTTGGAATTTCTGTGTGATTTTTGAAGAAGTACACATATTTATGAGACTATTTATTCTTCTTGCAAAAAAATAGTTCAAGTTTTACCTACTCTGTGAAGTCTGGTCTCTCTCCTTTAGCCCCTGATAGCATTCATTTGTCACTCAGCACATTCAGCACAGCTGCCGTTTATTTTTTGTGAACTAGTTCTAGTCTCTTCAAGGAAACTGTCCCATCTTGGATTTCTCCAGACCTCAACCCACAGCACAAATCCTGCAATTTAAGACTCTCATTTAGTGTCTTGTTTCTACTGCTGTCACTTCATTACCTGGGACACCTGTGCCTTGTATTATGTATGAAAAATGCATAAAGAAATTCCAGTTTTAAACAGGTTTCTGGCTTGCAAACTCATATTGGTGGACTTTGTTTCTCTCCTCAGTAGCAGTTCGGTGTTTGTTTTCTCTGCCCCCGCCCACACTAAAGAGCACCATTATTCCATTCTTGAGAGTCAGAATTCAGTGTTACCAAGGCTGCCAAACAGCCAATCTCCCTGCAGTGTGCCCAAAGCTCTGAGATGTTTTTCCAGTCTGATGATTCTGAATTTTCCCTCCAGCAAGAGTGGTCAAGCCATATTGTTCAATTTTTAAGCGGTTGGTGGTTGGTGACATTCCTATCTCCTACGGCAAAGCATTCTAATTAGTGATTTACCTCCTCTGCTAGGTGTTTACTCTAATTGGAGGCTTAGTGCGTGTCTGGTGCTTAGATTAGAAATAGGAAATTCACCAGAAATGTTGTGTGTCTCAACCTTGTTTTTACGTTTTCTAAATACCCTCCTAATAAAACGGAAATTCAAATCTAATTTAGGAATGGTGAATGACCAACAAGGAAACATATTATCTGACCAGGAGACAACAAAGGGAAGGTGGAAAGAATGTATTGAAAACTTACACAAAAAGATGACAGATACCTTTGAAGAAGATTCCTATGAGGAAGAACTTGTAATTCTAGAAAGTGAAGTTAAAGCTGCCCTGAAAGTAAGAAATAAGTCACCAGGAATAGGTGAGATACTAATAGAATTATTTCAAGCCACAGAGACTGAATCTGTCAACATCCTACCAGGAATATGTCAACAAATATGGGGGGAAAAACAATGGCCTACAGACTGGAAATCTTCAGTATACATTTCAATCTTTAAGAAAGGAGATGTCAAGGAGTGCAGTCACTCTAGGACAGTGGTTCCCAACCTGTGGGCTGCGACCCCTTTGGCGGTCGAATGACCCTTTCACAGGGGTCGCCTAAGACCATCCTGCATAACAGATATTTACATTACTATTCATAACAGTAGCAACATTACAGTTATGAAGTAGCAACGAAAATAATTTTATGGTTGGGTCACAACATGAGGAACTGTATGTAAAGGGCCAGAAAGTTCAGAACAACTGCTCTAGGACAAATACTCCAATTTCCCATGCAAGTAAAGTGATGCTCAAGGTGAGGCAACAAAGGCTTCCACATTATATGGATGTTCAAGTTGGATTCAGAAAAAGAAGAGGCACTTAGGAGCTAATTGTGAGCATTTGCTGGGTAATGGGGTGCTCCAAAGACTTTCAGGAGAAAATTACTTTATGTTTTATAGAAACAGTAAGGTCTTTGACTGTTGACCGTGAAAAACTCTAGGATGCTCTGAAAGAAATGGTCATATCTCATCACTTGATTGCCCTGATGCATAACTTAGGCTGTGGGCAGGAAGCACTGTCAGGACAGAACATGGAGAGACAGGATGATTTCCTACAGGCAAAGGTGTCAGACAGGAGCGCATTTATGTCCATATTTGTCTGATCTGTATGCAGAACATGTTCAAAAAAAGCTGGGCTAGACTCAGATTCGGGAGGAGTGAAAATTAGTGGAAGAAATATTAATAAATCAGGATATTCAGATGACACTATCCTACTGGCAGAAAGTAGCAATTATTTGACATGACAGATGATGAAAGTGAAAGAAGAAAGGGCAGGACTGCATTGGAACATCAAGAAGACAAAAAACATGGCCGCCGAAGAAATACACAACTTCAACATAGACAATGAAGACACTGAAGGTGTTAAAGATTTTGCTTACCTTGGTTCAATCATCAATTCAAACAAGAGACTTCAGCCAAGAACTTAAGAGAAGGTTGAGTCTCAGAAGGGCAGTGATAGAAGAATTAGGAAAGATCACTAACAGCAAAAATGTGTCACTAGAGACCGAGGCTAAGATCACCCACACACTTATATGCCCAATTACTAGGTATGGACGGAAAAGTTGAACAGAAGAGTCATTTGAAATATGGTGTTGGAGGAGAGCTCTATGATACCCTGGAGGCAAAAATAACAAAACTGAAGCGGTCCTACATCAGGCACATCATGAGAAGGCAGAGTTCTTTGGAAAAGACAATTATGTTGGGAAAAATAGAAGGCAGCAGGAAAGAGGAAGACCAAATATGAGATGGATTGACTTCATACAAGAAGCCAAGGGCTGAGTCTTCAGGAGCTGAGCAGGACTGTTGAGGACAGGACTTTGGGAAGGTCACATATTCACTGGGTTAGAGCAAACTAAATGGCACAAAACAACAACAAATGCTTATTCCCTGCCTAACAAAATGAAAAACGCATTCAGATTATAGGTTTGGGGGATAAAAGATGTGATGTGCCTATTGGGGTGTGTTCTCATTATGATCCCCATACTCTCACTGTATATGAGAGACATCCATTTATGGGCATTGGAACACATTGTGATTCCACAGTAAAGCATGAGTTTTAGAGTCAGATACATGTTAAGTTCCAGCTGCATCACCCACTGTCCACGTTGAGGGGCAGCATCTTGGGGTGTAGTACCTCATGACTTCGTCACAAGGGTGCCTTGCTGTTGGACTTTAATGCCCTGTGGTTGCCAACCTTGAAATTCTTAATAATTTTATCCTTGGATTCGTATTTTGTAAGTGATGTCCAATGGGACACTGGAGCATGCCTGGGCTCACTGGCCTTCTCACCTCCAGCCATGTCCCCAGCTCTCTTGGGCACTACTGCTTCTGCCCAGTGACTGCTGCCATCTTCTGCCCCTTTTCCATAGTCTTTAAGGCAGGCATGGTAGAGGATTGAGGTTTAAAGCAAATGCCTGATATGCCAATGGGTCAGTCTGGACCTTAGGTGCCATGAGAGTCTGCACCTGCTCCTAGGGAGTTGGACATTAAGTAGCAAATAAGCAACATGACAAGTAAGAGAGAGAACACAGAAGAAAGGAAAGAGCCTCATTGCTGCTTTATGAATAAGAGGTTAATATTTTTATTGTGTACTTGGCCCCACAAATTTTGTAGTTGGCTCTTACTCTGTTACTATAGAAAAGTTCCTTAGCAACATGATCCTCTGGATAGCAGTCAGAGTCATGTTCAATAAGAAAAGCACCAGGATGTGTATGTATGTATGAATATATATACATACACATATATATACATATATACATACATACATACACATTTATATACAGGTATACATATATGTATATAGATAACAAAGATAGCAGCCTATAGAGATTGTCTGACTGCTTCCCACAGTAGTGATACACCTTTATCTGTAGGAGAGGGTGTGGTGCTTAGAATGCTGAAGTTACAGAAGATGTCACTATAGAAAAAGGTCGAAGTGAAACATGGACAAGAGATGTCACCTCTTTAGAGGAGCATAATTATTGTCATGCCTTTACCCAGCTGGGGAAGGGAGGTGGCAGTCACATTCACTGACCTCTCTCTTCCTGTCCTCTCATCTTCTGTTGGTGTTTCCCTCCAGCAGAAATGGACTAGAAGCCACACTGTAGGGACCATAATTTCTGCTGAGGTGGTCCACAGAGATCAGCCTCCCAAGACCAGACAGGTGGCAAGGGAGGGCGGGGGAGGGGGGGTGGAGAACACCTAGATTGACTTTATATGGTTGCTTTGAGTATTACATGAGGTAACATATGTAAAGTATAACTGTGAAATACCATTGAATAGAGGCACATATATTTATTATTAGTATTCATATAATTTACCACTCTGGAGAAGCTGGAACAAGTTTGAATATAGGTAATGGGGTTAGTAGAGTGAGGACAATCTTTTTGCATTCTTGATTCTGTCGCACAACCATGCTCAAAAGTGGTGATGTTCTGTTAAGGTAGAAAACAGAATTCCAGTGACATCGCCTTCAAATTGGTAATACAGAGATCAAATGAATGGGCACTTAGGTTCTAATCCTGGTTCTGACATACTTCTGCAGAACAATTGAGAAAGTTACTTAGAGGAACCTATTCTCCCCTTACTCTTCTTGAAATGGGATGGCTATTAAGAGGCTAATGATGCCCTAACCGGTTTGGCTCAGTGGATAGAGCGTCAGCCTGCGGACTGAAAGGTCCCAGGTTCGATTCCGGTCAAGGGCACGTACCTTGGTTGCGGGCACATCCCCAGTGGGAGGTGTGCAGGAGGCAGCTGATCGATGTTTCTAACTCTCTATTCTTCTCCCTTCCTTCCTGTAAAAAATCAATAAAATATATTTTTTAAAAAGAGGCTAATGAGAGTTCATGAGTTATCAAGAAGCTGCCTTGATCCACATGCTTCTCCTGGCAGAAACCTGGAAATTGACACTGTGAGTCTCTGAAACAGAAGAACCTTTCTAATCATCTTCTACTTTTCTTCTGGACCTACTTTTCTAGTGATGCTGAAAACACAGAATTTTAGTTCTGGGACCTGTGGCAACAGTAACCTCCAAATGTAGAATGAAATGACTCACTTCTCTCCATGCCTGGATATTTTATGCTGCCAATTCCTTGTAATCAATGGAGGAAAAATTGGACTTGTTTCTCTTGCAGCACATATATTAAAATTGAGATTAAGGAAGAGAAAGTGAAATGTAAAATATCCTGTTGAGTTCCAGTTAAAGAGGGATGTGTTGAAAATACTCTGATGTGTGGCTTTTAAAGGGAGGCAGGGGAATAGCTATTAAGCAGAAGAGCATAAAGGTATAGAAATATAAATCAAAGCAAGTAACACATTTAATTTTCTTACTGACTAAATTCATTTTGTGTTAGCAGCGGATGGTGAAGGAGAGAGATTGGGAATGCATTAAGTTTTCATTTGGGTCACTTTCGTTGGCCTCCGGGGAACTCTCAGTCAGTCGTGTAGATACCCATGAAAAGAGTGGGTGGGTAGGGAGGGGGAAGCAAAGCAGCAAATCATTCTCTCTGGCCCAGATTCACTCACTGACTTCTTCATCAGTATCTCATGGCAAGGGAGGGAGTTCATGGTGTGAAACTCCACTTGGAGAACTATTTGCAACTCTCAAGCCCAGTCAGTCTCTGGGAACTTCACATGTAAATAGGGAGACAACCAAAAGCCTTATTTCTAAGCAGACAATTAAAAAATTTGTCTATATAAACAGGAAAAGAGAGGACAAGGATGGCTACCATGATACTGGTTAGAGAGACACAACCGGACTCAATCCTGTACTTAGGAATCACTCATAATAGACAAAGCTCTTAGAGCTATAAGGGTCATTAGAGACTGCAAAACATTGGGAAGCATTCATTTTACACTCAGGGAAACAGCCCAGTGTGGTGAAGAGAAGAGGAAGAGAAGGGAAGGTCAAGGATCATGAGGAAGCATTTTACTTCCTTTAGAAATGATCACCTCCCCAAGTATGAAACATAAGGACCATTCCTGCCCTCATCCATTTTATTACCCAATTATATAAATTCCACTCCCAGTATCTGTGTAATCCATTGCATTTTTCCCTTTTCAACTGGCATGCCTTTTTCACAAACTTGAGCAGCAAACTTGAGCAGAAGACACAGAGATTCTTCATTTGTCCCCCCCACACCCCTCATGTATAGCCTCTTCCATGATTAAGGTCTCACAGCTAGCAAGGGGCAGGACCAGAACTTAGAGTTGACATCTGCTTTTAGAGTCTATGCCCTTAGCCTCTGGGACCTGCTGCTCTTCAGTTCCCTGTATGAGCCAAGTCCTCTCACCTCTGAGGTTATACACAGTCTATTATTATTCTGTTTTCGCATCCTGTTCCTTACTTTGCCTGGATATCATCTGTTCATTTACTTATTAATAATAGACTTTATTTTTAGAGTACTTTTAGATCCACAGCAAACTTGAGCAGAAGACACAGAGATTCTTCATTTGTCCCCCGACACCCCTCATGTATAGCCTCTTCCATGATTAACATCCCCCACAAGAGTAGTACATTTGTTAGTATAACTGATGAACCTACAGTGACAGATTACCATCATTCAAAGTCCATAGTTCACATTAGGGTTCACTTTTGGTGTTGAACATTCTGTGGTTTTGAACAAATGTATAATGACATCTATCAATCATTGTAGAATCCTACAGAGTAGTTTCACTGCCCTAAACATCTTCTGTGTTTCTTCTACTTATCCCTCACTCCCCACTAACCCACATCAAATACTGATCATTTTTTAAATATTTTTATTGATTTCAGAGAAGAAGGGAGAGGGAGAGGGAGAGGGAGAAGGAGAGATAGAAACATTAGAAACATCAATGATGAGAGGGAATCATTGATTGGCTGCCTCCTGCATGCCCCCTTCGGGGAATCGAGCCCACAACATGTGCCCTTGACTGGAATTGAACCTGGGACCCCTCAGTCCGCAGGCCAATGCTCTATCCACTGAGCAAAACCAGGTAGGGCTACTGATCTTCTTGTTTTTAAAAGATCTTTTAATTGATTTTTAGAAAGAGAGGGAGATAGAGGGAGAGAGAGCGAGAAACATCGATGTGAGAGTGGAACATCCATCGGTTGCCTCCTGCGTGCCTCCTACTGAAACCCGCAACCCAGGAATTGAGCCAGCAATCTTTCGGTGCATGGGATAAGCCCCAACCAACTGAGCCACAACTGGCCAGGGCCTGATCATTTTACTGCCTCCAGTTTTGCCTTTTCCAGAAGGACATATAGTGGGAATCATACAGTATGTAGTCTTTTCAGATTATTTTCTTTCACTTCGTAATACGCATTTGAAGTTCTTCCATATCTTTCCAGGGTTTAATAGCTTATTTCTTTTTAGAACCAAAATGATCTTTCATATATGGATGTATTATAGTTTATTTACCCTACTGAAGGTTCACCTACTGAAAGATATCTTGGTTGCTTACAAATTTTGGCAATTATGAGTAAAGCTGCTATAAATATCTGTGTAGATTTTTGTATGGACATAGTTTTCAACTCATTTGAGAAAATACTAAAGAGCAGGATTACTAGATCATATGATAGAAATATGTTTAATTTGGTAGAAACCATCAAATTATCTTACCATGTGGCTGCTGCTCCACATCCTTGTCAGCCTTGGGTGTTGGCTGTGTTCCAAATTTGGGCCATTCTATTAGGTGCGTAGTGTTTTAATTTGCATTTCCCTGTTGACATATGATGTGGAGCATATTTTAGTGTATTATTTGCCATCTGTATCTCTCTTGAGACATGTGTTAGAGTCTATGGCTCATTTTTCAATCACATTGTTTTTTTGTTGTTGATATTTAAAGATTTTTTTCTATATTTTGGATAACAATTCCTTACGTGTCCTTTGTAAATATTTTCTCCCAGTCTGTGACTTGCCTTCTGTTTATTTTTCAAGACTCACTTCAAGTACCAATCAGGTTTTACATAAAACAAGACCCTGTCTGACTTGCTTGGCATCGCACATCCCAGACTGAAATTCCTGATTAAATTGTTTGTATCTCCTCCCCAACCACCTATGTTGTGTGCTTCTTGAGGTCTGGGAAAATATCTACCTTTATCTTACTCATATATGACCCACGTGGACATGAATAAAGGATTGTGTGAGTGATCTTTCAATTTCTGGCTCTTAGTCTTGCCTATTAAAGAAATTACTTATTTCTGAGATTTTATGTATGGTAGAGAGAAAGAGAACTTGTTTATTTTTTAAATGTTTTTATTGATATTTAGAGAGAGAGAAAGGGAGAGGGAGAGAGAGAGAAAAAGAAAAACATTGATGTGAGAGAGAAACATGGATTAGCTACCTCCTATACATCTGCTACTCTGGACCGAGTCTGCAACCTGGGCATGTGCCCTGACTGGGAGTCAAACTAGTACCTGTCTGTTCATGGGTAGATGCTCAACCAACTGAGCTACACGGTCTAGGGCAGAGCACTTCTTGTAGAACCATCATTGTGAGAATCAAATTAAATAATGATTGTAAACCCATAGCCCTGTACAGTTATGTAATAGAAACATCTTTTTGAGCCAGGCTGCTGTCCTTGTAATGCAGCTCCTCCTTCCACTCTTCTAGATTCTTCACCATAGATCTCCCCCATTCGCTCATCACAATTGTTTCAAAATCCATGTGGTCCACAAAGCTTTCCTTAGCTAAGTAGTTTGCTTTGGTCTCTCTCTGTTTCCTAAAATATACTTCCAAGTGTCATCACCTCTGGAATAACCCCACCACTCCCCACTCCCTTTAAAAAATTGACTGTGATGTTATTTCACTTATAACCTCAGTGAGATTGTACACCCTTAAGTGGGTGAGGCTACAATTTTTAGCTCCGTACTATTTTCACAACTCCAGCAGAGTAATGCATGTTCACCAGGAAATACATACTTCCAGAGCTAAACTTAATGGAAGCGAGCTCTTTCCCAGGTACTTTGCTGCCTCCTAGCGTTGTGGCCAGGATCCCGCCTGAGAGAAGTCTCCTAAGCTCTGCTCACTCAGCGCCCTCTGGATGGGTGAACACTATTGCAGACAGCAGACTTGAGACAGCTGACTGCTTCAGGAGAAGGGCTCCTGAGGAGATGCTTGCAGCTCTACTGCCACAGGGAGCTCTGCAGCCCTGGATCCTAGACTGGGTCCCTGTTGGCCGACCCCTTGGTTTTATCCCTCTGTTATTTGTGAGACACGCGTGGAGAGTGTTAAACATACTTTCTTCCCTGCCTCAAATACCTCCGTCCTTCCCTGCTTGAGGATCCCGGAGCTGACTGCTTAGATATTTTTATTCATTCTTTGATCTTGAGGCCACAGTGCAGCACATGTTAATGTTCAAAAACACTTGAAAGAAGAAAAAAAAAAAACATGATTTTCCACCCCAATTATCTGTTTGCAAATGGATTTCTGACCCTGCCAAAGAAGTTTGAAAGTCACCTGCTTTCTGAGAAGATCACACTGGGTCACTTCAGTGGGACATGAGGTACAAGAAAGGGAGAGCCTGTGTACTTTGTAGATTCCCTAGCTGTGGTTTTGGCTAAGCGCCCACAGAATAACATGGCGGAGTGGAAAGAACACACATCCCAGCGTCTTCAGGCTTTAGCTCTGTGATGTGTGCCTCAGATCCTCAATTTTGTTGCCAGTGCAGCGGGGGCAGCAATGCATAGTGCACAGGGTGTTGCAAAGATTGAATGAGAAAAAATGCAGAGCAATTAATAATTAATAACAAGTTAAGGGGTTCTTGTTTTTGAAATGCAGAGTGTAGCTTCTATGGGAGTAGAATGCATTGATTCCCTTTACAAAGTCTGTCCCTGGATTTTTCAGCTGCTTTGTCTGTCCCAGAACCTAATCTTTTTGAGGAAAGAGATGATTCCTTTAATCTCCTATGGGGTAGCACAGTGCCTGGCACTTAGGTGTTTAGCCATGCTTATTAAATGAATGAAATGCCTACAGCTAAAGATGCCGAAACTTTTTTATTTTTTTATTATTATACATTTTTGTAATGCTCAACCTTTATCTTTAATGCTTTAGTGTTGGAGACTAATTTCTCCTTACATCTGCACCCCAATTAAATAGACTTTCTTCCACGTATCACCTTTCTTTTGATTTTCTCATTCACTGCATGATCCAGTCATCAATTCCTCCTGCTGCTTAGACCTATCATCAGCTCTCAGTCAAAGCCAGCCAATGTAACTTTCAATGCCTGCAATGTTCTTAAATTTCACTTGTCTTACCTATAACCACATCAACCCACTTATTTGTTAACAGGCTGTTTGGTGGCTTCACCGTTGCAATTACTACACATCACGTTTCATTTTCACAAGGACAGTCTTGATTCCGCTCTGCTTTGTCCATCGTTTGTCTTTTCCTTTCTCCAGGCTGAGCCAGCTTCTCCCAATGTACCTCCCAAATCAGCTGGGCATGTCCCCCAGGGGTGGTCAATGATAATTTCCAGGTTAAATCCTACAAGTGGAAATTGGACCCACAGCTGGAGTTGAAATGCAGTTCCTTGGAGTTATTACCACACTCTGTTCCCGTGTGGTTGAAAAGTTAAAATGACAGAGTCCTGGTGCCTCCGAATCGTAATGGAATAGTAATGCTGTCCATCTGGTGGTAACCAGGGTGTGAATTGCTTCCCCCCGGAGAGAGCAATATTTGAACCTTTTTCACTCTGGGATGATATCAATGGGATTCAAGAGAAGTGAGTGGTTTTCAGTAGTTTTCTGTCATTTTATGAAAAACGGCTTACACAAAGTGAAAATCTGGGCTGCACAACAAGTGAGTGATAATTGACCAGCAATCTAGACCGTCAGCTATCCCATATATAGGGAATATTTTTTCCAGAGTAGAAATGTTTGATTTTTTTAGATTCAAAATTAGAAATAAGGGTTTGTTCATTTAAAAAATCCTTATTTGAGGATTCCATGGTGTCAAAGTCTATGCTATAACTTTTATTAACTCAGCATCACTTAATTCAACAAATAGTCATTAAATACCTGTGACCATTCCAGAATTGGGAATATGAGGTCAATTGAACACATAGCATCCCATTCTCATGGAGCTGTCCTTTTAATGGACAGGGCTGATAATAACAAGAAAATAGGTAGGTCAGATGATTTCAAATGTATTAGGAAGATAAAACAGGGGAATGGAAGATCATCTTGGGTTGGAAGTTCAAGAATAATTTCTTATAGGAGGTTTGATATTTGTGTTTCCACAATTACTGAAGGATATTTGGGTATTTTGATGGATTCTCAATTGGGTCCAAGTCTGTCCAGACACGCCCTCCTTTTTAAAAAATCCCTATTCTATGCTTTCCTTGTTACTCACTCCAACCCTCAGTAACCATCCTGAGATTAGGAACTCCAGGGGACTTTCTCTTTTAAATGTCCAAACATCTATTGAAGCCCCAATAAAAGACACCAGGACTTGCTCCAGGTGTAGGGGGTGGTGAGAGCTGAGATCTGCACTGCAAGGGGTTCTGGACTCTGGTGTGACTGACTACCATGTCTGTGTCATTTTGCACAGGTGTCATCCCCTTTCTGGGCCATAGCCCCTCATTTGTGGAATCAGTTGGGTGAGATGGTCTATGTAGCTCTATATGTGGGAACCAAATACCTGGCATTTTAAACAAATAGTCCATGTGGGAGGAAAAAGGGGGAAAATGTTGGCATGAATTCACCAGGGATCAAAACAAGGCTCTCAGTGCTGCCTCTGTCCCCTCAGTTTTCTTACCGTGCATCTGACCTGGTGGGTACATACATGCAGGGACAGTCTCTTATACAGAACACACTATCAAATAAGTAGTGTGACGACACATCCTCAAACTGCCCCCATGATTGTCTGCCTCAAGTACTTACCACTCCACTCCCAGTCCTTACCTTGACTATTCCAAGGTTATAAATATACCTTAAATGAATAGGGTATCCATGTCCTTTGGACACTGGAATAATGATCTAAATTTGCTTTTCTGATTTGTCCTTTTGTTATCACTCACAGAAGAAAGAATACAGGTAGACTCAAAGGGGTAGGTATTAGAAAAAGAGAGGATACGAGGAACACAATGTCCGTAGGCTATTGCCCCTACTCAGTGAGTCAACTAACTTGATAAACCTTGGGATAAGGCCTGAGATAATACTGCAAAAGGGAAAGAAAAATGCCAATTACAGTGCACTATATACTATATGAGTGGATACAGAATCTAGTATATAATGTGTATACTACAGTACACTATATATGATAAGAGTGATATAGAATCTTGTATATAGTATGTACCCTACAGTACATTATATACTATATGTATTATACAGAATCTAATATAGAGTGAGTACACTACAGTTTACTATACACTATATGAGTGATACAGAAGCTAATATATAGTGTATTCACTACAGTATACTATCTGTAAAATAAAAGGGTAATATGCTGCCCTAGCTGCTTTTGCTCACTGGTTAGAGCATCGGCCTGCAGACTGAAGGGTCCCAGGTTCGATTCCGGTCAAGGGCATGTACCTTGGTTGCAGGCACATCCCCAGTAGGGGGTGTGCAGGAGGCAGCTGATCGATGTTTCTCTCTCATCGATGTTTCTAACTCTCTATCCTTCCCCCTTCCTCTCTGTAAAAAATCAATAAAATATATTTTTTTTCTAAAAAGGGTATTATGCTAATTAGAGTGGACGTCATTCTAGACGTCCTTCCTGACAAAGCTTGGGCCAGAGAGAAGCCAGCTCGGGTCTTGGGTTCTAGAGGGAAGCCAGTGCTGGCAGCTGGGGGAAGGAAGGCCTACTCTTGCAAGAATTTTCGTGCATCGGGGCTCTAGTATACTATATGAGT
Source organism: Myotis yumanensis (assembly GCF_028538775.1). Lineage (NCBI taxonomy): Eukaryota > Metazoa > Chordata > Mammalia > Chiroptera > Vespertilionidae > Myotis > Myotis yumanensis. Next base: position 80,197,113 of record NW_027223759.1, read on the forward strand.
GATACAGTATCTAGTATATAGTGTGTACACTCAGAGCAGAGTGGCTATATGTTTCTATGTGCAGAGGAGCTCAGACTGTCTGAAGTGGTTCCCAGTGGATATGCCAGCTTTTGTTGGTTGGGCCAGAACCTCAAGATGATCAGACTGAACGTTTTGACTGAGCAGCTGCTATATACTGACACTATTCTCAGCAATGAAGAAAACAAGCAAGAAACCATGCCTTTAAAGGGCTTAACTTTTAGTGGGGAAGGCAGAAAACAAATGAACACATACGCAAATAAATAAAAACAAATAAACAGGTAACTTCATATATCTATCAGTACTCTGAATGATACGACATAGATAACAGGTATCTGTGTTGCTTTGGATTCCTGCGCGGTAGAATATTTGAGTTCATTCATTCAACACAGGCTATTAAATACCTTCTCTGCTCCAGACCTTCATCTAGGCTTAAAGGACTCATCAGTGAGTAAACCGAACAGCTGTCTCCTGCAAGAGAAGACAAAGAGAAAATAAGTTAAAGGCATAATTACTGTACAATAGGCATTATATTAGTATAACTACTATGCCATAGGTATCATAAACTATAAAATTCTTAATCATTTACATCACTTACATATGTACACTATAATTATCTTTATTGTTTCACTAGAGGCCCGGTGCACAAATTTCATGCATGGGGGGCAGAGGGGTGTCCCTTATCCTGGCCTGCCCCCTCTCATAGTCCGGGAGCCCTCAGGGGATGTCCTAGTGATGGCTTAAGCTGCAGTCTGGCCTCCCTCTGCAGGAGGCAACCGGGCAATCAAAGGCACCACTCCCATCACCCCATTGCTGGTGCTGCCAGTCACCATAGCTGCCTGCTCTCAGCCCTTGCAGCCGCCACGGCTTTGTCTAGAAGGACGTATGGCTGTCCAGTCTAATTAGCATATTATGCTTTTATTATTATAGATTAGACAATAAACCTCATGAGTATGTATAGTGCCTGAACAATGAGAGGGCCAAGCCACATGAGAATATGGGAGAAGGGCCTCCTAAAGAGAAGGGGCAGAGTATGAGGCTCCGAGCTATGAATGAGCACAGCACCCTCCAGGCAAAGGAGATGCCCTGTGTGAGTGGAGCAGAGGGGAGAATGGCTGGAATATGAGGCTGGAGAAAGACTTGGTAAGTTCCAGGAGAAAAGCATGGACACATTTTAAGGGGAAGGCAGGGAGTGGTGACATTTGACTTAGGTTTTAAAACTTTTCTTTGTCAGCTATCGAAACATGGACTTAGGGGCAAGAGGGAGGCAGGAGGTTTGGTTAGGGAGCTGTTGCAGAGGTATAGGAGAGACAAGGTGGTGGTTTAGACTAAGGTTGTAGCAGGAGAAGTGGTGAGAACTACATATATAGACATATATCCCCATATATAATACATAGGTTCAAAATGAGAATCATATATATATATATATATATATATATATATATATGTATATATATATATATATATATATGATATGGATTTATCACTTAGAGCTGATAGCATTGTAGGATGGAAAGGAAAGAGAGTGACTGAGGTTGCCCCCTAGGATTGGCCTGAAGGGTTGAGTGGCTGTTGGTGCCATTTATTGAGAGGGGGCAGGCTTTGTGATGGTAAGGAACAAAGTTGGTGGAGATCGTAAATCATTCAGTACCAGTGTTTTAAAGTTTGACTTTTACAATGTACAAGTGCGGATGTGAAGTAAATAGATATGAGACTAACATTTTGAGGAAAGGGACTGGCATTTGGGAGGCATCAGTGTCAAGATGGTATTTAAGCTCAGGGAAAAGGACAAGATCCATAAAGGATGTAAATAGAGAAGAAAAGAGGCTTGAGGACTGACTCCGGGACATTCTAGGGCCTGGAGGATTGATTGATGACTGAGTCCCAGAGAAGGAGTGATTTGAGACAGGAGGAAAATTGAACGAGTATAGCACAGTAACATTCTAGATCCCTGATAATGAAGCTGAGACGTTAAGTTGGGTGACAGAGAAGTAAACCATTTTCTTGAGTGGAGATATAGCTATTGGTGACTTTAAGGAGTGCAGGAAGATTCACAAAAAGTGAATACTTTTTTTGGAGATTAAACATTTATTTTTAGATATTTAGAATTTAATTGAAAAAGCCCCTCTTTTAACATTGCTCTTCTCTCTTGATCTCATCTTGCTATTCTAGTTTCCTAAACTGTCCATTTTTTGGAATGTCTTGTTTGGAGAGTCTATTTCCCCATTTCCACACTATTAACTTTATTTTCCATATGATGTCTTCCTTTCCCATCACTGTAAAAACAAAACAATACAAAAAACTACTCTTTAAAATGTTACTGATAGTCCCTGGATTGCCAAACGCAATAATTATTTTTTTCAGTTTTTATCATATTTAGTTTCTCTGCATTGATTTCTATGTTTGTCTCAACATTCCTCCATAGGTGTCCATGGAATTTTAGTGTCCTGATCTTTCTTTTTAATTATGCTCCCTTTGTCTCTTACCTGGCTTTTTATTCTCCCATGTTGTAGCTTAATACTCTATAGTAACCTATTTCTAGGTGCTTTCTTCCTGTGTGCTCCAGAATGGCCGAGATTTCTGTGTTTTAATGGTAATGTAAGCATTTGGCATATTGTAGTTGATAAGTAAAGTCTTCTTGAACAAATGAATGATTCTCATCATAGCTTCCAAATTGTTATTAATATCAATGTCAGACAATTATTGAAATTTAAACTCTACTTACAATTTCTGTCTTAATTATCTTTTACCTTCTTTTTGTTGTTGTTGTTAATCCTCACCCAAGGATATTTTTCCATTGATTTTTAGGAAGGGTGGAGCAGAGAGGGAAAGACTGAGAGAAATACCAATGTGAAACACGTTGATTGGTTGCCTCCTGCAGGAGCCCTGGCCAGGGCCCAGGCCGGGGAGGAACCTGCAACCAAGGTATGTGCCCTTGACCAGAATTGAACCTGGGATCCTTTGGTCCACAGGTCAACGTTCTATCCACTGAGCCAAACTGGCTAGGGCTATTTCTCTCTTACATTCTAATCAAACTGGGGTATTCACTCTTTCCCGATCTTGTCTTTGTTCCTAATGTTTTCTCTATCTGGGATCTCTTCCATTTTTATTTGTTGAATTATTCTCTGTGAGGCCCATATAATCTGTTTCCTTTTCTTGGAAATCTTTTCTTCTTCCCCCAGATTTGATATAATTTGTTCCACTTTTAAATCATATATATATATATATATATATATATATATATATATATATATATACTGTTTGATTTCTGCTACTCTTCTTGCATTTGTATGTATCAATGATAAACTTTACCTTTAAAACTGGCATAAATTAAGAGGGATGATAATTCTGAATCTTGGTAACAGTGCAGGAAGAGAAAGTCTCAAACATTGTTGGCAGGAATTTTCAGAGGTTATTTGACAAAATATACCAGAACCTTAAACATGCAAATACATGTAGGATATGAAACAGAAAGCAACAAATAAATAAAACAAACAAAAACTCATAGATATAGACAACAGTATGGTGGTTACCAGAGGGATAGGGGGGTGAGATTAGGTAGAAGATGGTATAAGGGGAAAAATAGCGATGGAAGGAGAGTTTGTTTGGGAGGTGAACACATAATGCAACATACAGATAATGTATTATAGAATTGTAACTTGAAAATTATATATAAACATATTAAACAGTGTCATTTCAATAAGTTTAATAAAAGAAAAAATGCAAATAGTATTTGGCATAGCAATTTTTATTTTTCTGAAATGTGCTTAGAGAAATATTCAGAAATATATGTGTATGTTGTTCATTATAGCATTTTTTTTGTAAAAGTAAAAAAAAAATCCTAAGTGTCCAATAATATAGTTTTAGTTCAGCAAATTCTGGAATACCTGTGCAATAGAAGAAAATAACCCCAAAATAATATTGAGAAAGAATGTTTATTTACATGAGAAGATATTCAAAATATGAAAAAAAGATGTAAAGCAGTTTTTTTCCATTATTTTAGAGGAAAATAAATATGCTTAGAAAATATTAGAAAAACATATACCAAAATGTTAATAGTGGTGTTGTGAGATTGTGGTAGATATAAATATTTTAAAATTTCCAAAATTTTTTGTGCATACGTTATGTTTATAATTGTTTTAAAGTGTCAGAAAAATTAATAATAACATTTACAATAGGAAAAAAAAGTGCATTTAGAGTGAGTTAAGGGGGAAAATTAAAATAAGAGAGTGTCAACAGTTAATATAAATAAGGTTTCTTTGCTTTTTATCTTTTAAGAATGTTGCCGAGAATTAGAGAAAAGTGCTACTTATTGTGTATCTACCGAGGATTTAAAATAAAAATAGATTTTGAGAAGGAATGATGTGAAACGTGTGTGTGTGTGTGTGTGTGTGTGTGTGTGTGTGTGTGTGTTTTGCTACAGCTGGCCTCTTGGCATGGATGTTTCTTTAGCAAGAAGGAGTGTGGGTAGGGGCTTCCTTCAGAGTGCTGGTGGGCTGTGGCTTTCCTGCCTGCTCTTCTCACAGAGGGTGAGCAAGACAGTTGTAAAACTTGGCTTTCCTGACAGCCCCTTCTCTGCAGCCTGTAGAGTAGAAGAAAGGCAGGTGCATAATAGAAGTAAAGTGAGAGTAAAAGTGGACATTAGCACAAACATCTCTCCTGGTGAGAGGCTTCAGAAAGCTGCAGATCCAGAGGGTGAGTTCTAGGTGATCTGAGATAATGAAATGAAGAAGTGTGGATAATTACCAAATAGTTGATCTTGAGGTGTCAATCAGACCACAGTCATCTCAGTCTCCTAAATGGAGCCTTATCAAAAAGCCAAATCTTTTCACGGGGCCCTTCACATGGTATGCACTTTTGATGTTGATTACCATCTCGAATTATTTTCCAAATGCTCATTTCTCCCTCTACCTATCCCTCGGCACCATATCCTATCATCAGGTACAAAGCATCTTTCTTAGCAATCTCTTCTATACACCAAGTGGTGAACTAAGAAACTCACAAGCATGACTGGAAATGAAAAATTTGTGATCTACTTGCTGTTCAGGAGAGTGTCAGAGAACAACATAAACTTCTCCATGAAATGTTTATTGATCCACAGTTGACAGCCAATGTGGAGACAGCACTCCTCCTTAGCCCACCTTGTGGTTGCCCAAGAGGTCTTTGGAAGTCCTCTGATGAGGAATAGATTCATGTCAACCAAAACCAAATTTTAAAATTCATGACTATCTCTTATCCAAGTCTTCTTCCAGATAAATGGACCCTCTTTCTGGTCTCAAACCCATCAATCTTTTATTTGGCCTCAGGATCTTTGCACTTCTGTTCCCTCTCTTTAAATGCTCTTCCCTATGCCTTACTTATGGTTGGTGTTTTCCATCTCCTGGCATCAATTATTCTTTTAGTTTTATTTACCTTTTGATAATTTTTATCAGAGTTTACTTAAGCCAAACTGATGACACATGCCCGGGAGCAAGATGTCAAATGCTTCTTCCATCTTACAGTGCCAACTTAAATGACATCCTCTCCCAGAGATTGTCAGTGTGAAGCAATGCCACCCACGCCACATTTACTTTCCTTATACCACGTATCCAACTTGTTTACTCTTTTGGTCATTTCTGTGTCTCCTCCATCAGACTATAAACTCTTTCAAAGCAGGAGTTTTCATCCTTCCTGCTGAATGCTGAGTGCTCAGCACAACGATGGACACATGGTTGGTGCTTGATAAGTATTTGTTAAACAAAATGGCAAATGTGAGTGCTTTAGAGAATATTATAAATTTAAAGATATTTTAAAGAGTTTTGCTGACCCTCTATACATACTTTCCTTCCATACTGTAAGCACATTGGAAGCAGGGACCACATGCTCCTCCTGCCTGGCCCTCCTCCCATCAGAGTGTTTGACACATAAAGTATACCTACTAATTACTTGTGGAACCAATGGGTGACTTAAAATTAATTTGCATTTGGTACTTAAATATAGATTGTACTACATTGCATGTCCAAAAATAAACATATTCCTGGGGGCACAATGTAGTGTGGTGAGCAGAATAATGTCCCCTTCCCCAAAGATGTCCATGTCCTAATCTCTGGAACCGGTGATATCGCCTTCATAGCCAAGGTGACCTTGCACATGTTATTAAGATAAGGACCTTGAGATGGGGAGGTTATCCTGGGCTATACAGTTCGACCCAAAGTAATCATGAGGGGAATGAGGTAGGCAGGAAGGTCCCAGAGGTGATCTGAGTACAGAAGCAGAGGTGAGAATGAGGAGCGAGGGGCGGGGAGGGGGGGAGTGGTCATCACAATCCAAGGAATGTGGAATCCCCTAGAAGTTGCAAAAGGCAAGGGAATGGATTCTTTCTTAGAGTTTCTAGAAGGAATGAAATCTTACCAATACTTTGATTTTAGCCCAATAAAATCTATTTTGGACTTTGGACCTCCAAAACTGTAAGATAATAAAGTTGTGTTATTTGAAGCCATTAAGTTTGTAGTACTTTGTCACAGCAGCACTAGGAAACAAATGAACTTAATCAAACCTACCTCTGTAGCTCTCTTATCCCTGTTCAGTTATCTATTTCCTTAATTGCTACAGGTGGCCTCTTAAGGAAGGGAGTTCTGGTGGTGGGATTGTTCCACTCATCTGCATGTATTGTAGGAAGTAGATCAGAAGTTTGTAGAAGACATAGGTGATTGGGGCTGGTAATAAGAGGACATAGGGCCCAGAGGGTGAGACAGTACTCCTTTCCCAACTGGGTGAAGAACAAACTTCTGTTCCTTCAAAATTACAAATAAGGTCTTGGTTACAAAGATAGAAAAAAAATAAAGAAAAAGGAAGGAAGGAGAGAAGAAAGAAAGGAAGAAAGAAAGAAAGAAAGAAAGAAAGAAAGAAAGAAAGAAAGAAAGAGAGAGAAGGAGGGAGGGAGGGAGGGAGGAAGGAAAGAGGAGGAGGAAATGAAGCAAGGGAAGAAGGGAGACAGGGAAGAAGGGAAAACATAAAGACTCTATTATGTCTTTTAGATATGTAGCCTTGGTCTCCCTAAGCCTGAAATTATTTTATGTGCCACGTGCAATTGTTGTGGAATGATTTCATTTAAGATCTCTTTTAATGCTAACTTTATTTAATTTTTATCATTAAGGGTTTCTCTTTAGGATAAATTTTGGTCCCAGTGATTTTAAATGCTATGCACTTGACCTTAGAAATAATCTAATCAGTATAGTGATTGACATTATGGAGAAGCTATTATTGGTGAGCTATGGGATTTATTGTGGAAATCCAGAGGACAGGAACAAGGAAAGGGGAAGAGCATTCACAGTAAGGTTTGCCACACAGGTAGAGGATATAGTAATGCTGAGAGAAAAAGCACAATCCTTGAGGTTAAAGAAATCATCTAAAACACATGTCAACAAGCTATGACCCTCCAGCCATAAAGTTTCATTAAAACATGACCAATACTTTGGGTTTAGCCCAGTGAAATCAATTTACACATTGGCTATGGCTGTTTTCCACACCAAAGGCAGAGTTAGCCACAGTGACAGAGACTGTATGGCCTATAAAACCTAAAATGTTTATCTGCCCCTTTAGAGAAATATTAGCCAACACCTGGCCTAGAGAATATAATACACAATTATCAATGAGGTACCATATAAAGAACATGAGAAAGGATTATAACTCTACCACTTACTAAGTTTTGGACCATTGGACAGTCCATCAATCCCTCTGAGATTCAGTTCTTCATCAATACAATAAGATCAATAATTTAATCATAACGTAAGTTCCATGAAGGCAAGGACTTGATCTTTTTACTGCTGTACTCCAGTACCTAGAACAATATTAGGTGTTTTGAGGCATTTGATAGATTCTTCTCAAATAAAATGCTATCTACCTCATAGGGTTGCTGTGAGACTTATATATAAAATATGAAATTATTACTGGTATTTAGTGAACTAAAAATAACTATTACTAAATATTGTACATTTGGGGAATGTTCAGGTAGTAAAATATAGTAGTAGTTGAATATGTTTGGAACTCAAGAAAAAAATTATACCTGAAAATATAATTTTGGACATAATGTACTTAGAGGCAGAATCACTGATGCAGATGGGATCTTGAGGCTAAGTGATTTATCTAAGGCAAAATGAGGCTAGGGTGCATGCTACTCAAGGTTCCTGATATAGCATATGTCTAGGATCTAGAATATTAGGTCAACAGAAACCAAAGACTTTACAGGGAGAAGTAGTACATTCAGGCTGCTCTCAGGTTGAAAGATTGTTGTTGGCAGAAAGACCAGACATGCATACCCTGTATCAACACAGCTGTAGCACTGGTTTAGGGTTAATAGGGCATGGGGCCCAGTGATGGGTCAGAGCAAGGTTCCCTACAGTGATGTTCATGACTCTCCCATCTATTCTGTTTCACTTCACCACCTCTGCCATGCAAGCAAGCCTCAGTCCTCAGATAACTAAGCAATACTGAGATCATTGTATTTTCACTGGATTACAGAAACAAGGTAATTATGGGCTGCAGAAAATCTGCAATGACTCTAGAAGAAAAAGAATATAAATGATCATGGGCTAATGCAGGTCCTTTGTCATGGCTTAAATAAATCGGCTCAATGTTGGGAAGTATTTGTTTGCATCATCATATTGACCTGATGCTTTGGGGAGGTGCCTCATGCTTCCGGTAATGGAACCATTCACAGCAGCTCCTTCTCCGACTCCCTTTGCTCTGTGAACAATATCTGTGGTCTCACCTCCCACCCAGCAGGGTACCCTAAGGAAGCCCTGATGAGCTCTCCTCTCTCCTGCCTCAGGGTTTCCTTCCTGTCTGGACCAGCTCGGTGTTCCTCTGGGTCTCGAATATCCTCTCTAGACCCACAGGATCTGCCTCCCTACTGCCTCCTGAGCCCTTGATCCTAATCACATTTGTGACCTCTCTAATTAGATTCCTGGTCCAGTGGCTGCTGGACATACTGGTATTAGCTCTCTTGTTGTCCATATGCTGTTGGAATAAGGAGGAGGAGGATTCTGATTATTTTTTTAAGAAGATAAAGGATAGATCTCTTTCTACAAAGTGACATACACACACACACTCACACACCTTTTTTTTTTTTTGCTGTAGGTATGTTATTCCTTTAGCAACTATTTTTCACTTTAGAGACTACTCCTTCCTACTTCCAACTATAGGGAAAAAACTTTCCAGTTTACTTTTAGAAAAGAATTAAATATTCTCCTCTAACATCTATTCATCACTTGTGAGACAATTTTTTTTTCCAATTAGAAGGAAGAAACTTTAAGTCTATTTTAGAGAAAAGAATAAATATTCTCCTTCCCAAAATGCATTTGCAGCCAAATGATGCCAGCTGGGGGATGTTAGAAAAATTGTACTAGTTTTATCTTTATAAACTACTAAGCTGCACCTGTTATAAATGGTCTCTGGAACAAACTTTCTGGAACTTTATGAAACAACATAGAACAAAACTTTCTGACTACAGACTTAAACTTATTTAAATACATATGCCTTATAGATAGAAAGCTAAGAGATATTTCATGAAGAACATAAAACCTAACAATTGAATAACTTCAACTAGAAGAAGATAAAGCGTTAGAATTGAGGAGAGCAATATACTCCAATACATAGGCCTGACTTTATTGGACTGAGATTCAAACCTGGGTTGGCTGGGGAAATGAGTCATTAATGAATTTGACCAGCATTACAGTACAATTTTTAAAAGAGTGAGTCAGCTAACAGTTGGAAAACAGTCTATTTGGAATTCAGAGCAAATAAACAAATTACTCACCTTCCACTGTAAGTAGCCTTTTCTCTTTGGAAAGAAGAAACCTCTAAATCTCTATAATTTTAAAGAGAACATTTGCTATTGTTTGAATGTGTCCCTTCAATTCCAATCTATGTGAAAGCATTTTCCCTCCACCACTCTGCGTTAGTAAATATTTATCCCCTAATCATCTCAAGTCCATTGGACTCTATCATCTGTGTGTTTCAATTATTTAAAATCAGGATAGCGTCTCCTGGGCAGCTAATGAAGTCCTGCTAGATATACATTATTGGAGCATATTGTTATTTATTCACCTAATAAATCAAGCCTGTTGGAGAGAGTAGATGCAATTCAAGCACTAGGAATGAGGAATAATGATGGTATAGATCATTTTCGAGTCGCTCTAGCCCATTTTACAGCCTGCAAAATACACTGAATTCCATAAAAGTGACAAATGACACAATATTGTAATAAATAGCTATAGTTTGTGAATTGTGTACTGGAGCTTAGATTCATATTGAAGCTTTCTCTCAAAAGGGTGAATGATAAATTAAGTATTGAAATCATACTCTGTAAAAAGGAATTATATATTTTCCATTTATCTTGATTTATTATATGACATTATGTGCTTAAGTATATGTAACCTTTCCAGACTGAGTTGATTTAATATTCAGGAAAACTTTTTACAAAGGAAAAATTTGTATGTTTGGAATTCTTTTTTTATTTCCCTGCTGTATTTTTATAAGGCTCTTAAATGTGGATGCTTAATCACATTAATTTTTTTAGTTGAATTCCCAGAAATATGCAATAACATTAACAGGCTTATTAAAAATGAATGTGCTATATCACAATGAACATTACTGTTTCACATTAAAATGAAAATGTTTGCATATTAAAAATACAGAAAAAATAATTCCAATTAAACATTAAATGTAAATTAACAGAGCCTCTCCAATCTGAAGGATGAATGTAGACTTCTAAAATGATGGACCAAGGAATGAGTATGCCTTGAATTTATCCAAAGTTCCAGAAAACAATAATTAGATGAATCAGCAAATACAAACATTATTACAATAATCTGCTATTTATTCTTCACCTTATCAATATGCTATGACATGATTAAGAAGTGGAGCCATCCAAGTCTTATTCCACTACTTCTTGAGGAGACTATTGTTGACCCTCAACATAGTCTATAGTTGACCCCTAACATAGACTTTAGGGGCACCAAGCCCCATGCAGTCAAATATCAGCGTATAATTTCACATGCCCCCAAACTTTAATCATTCCTTGGTACTGGCGGGGGATTGGTCCCAGCACCTCCAGGGATTCCAAAATTTGCAAAAACTCAAGTTCCTTATGTAAAATCGCATAGAACAATGCACACAGTATCCGTGTTTTCCTAGTCATGGATCACTGGCTTCCCTTTTTGTTTTTTAAATTTGCTTTGTGGCACATTTAGAAGACCAGGATCTAAACAAGCAAGTCAGAAATTAGCCAGCCTGAAAGTCAGAGAAAGTAAAGACATGAAATGAATCTTGGGGAGTCTCCACTCTCCTTGAGGCCCATCTGACCTTACACCGGCTCTGCCCTCGGCCTGCGAGCCTCTTCTTCCCTGTACTCCTGAAGCCTTCCTCAGCCCATCAGCTGACTTAGGGCAGAGCTCTCAGCAGATCCGCAGAGTAATGGAATGAGAAGTGGTCTGACATGCCCACGCCTAGGGCGTGCCCCTAAGTTCTCCAACAACTTCAGACAGTTTGCCTCTCTGTGCTCCTGTTTTTCCAAATGTGTAAACTGGGTCCACTGCTGCTGTCCTGGGAGGATGAAATGGCCAATGTCTGTCAACCACACAGGTTTGAAGTAATCCTCTACAGCAGTGGTTCTCAACCTTCCTAATGCCGCGACCCTTTAATACAGTTCCTCATGTTGTGGTGACCCCAAACCATTAAATTATTTTTGTTGCTACTTCATAACTGTAATGTTGCTACTGTTATGAATCATAATGTAAATATCTGATATGCAGGATGTATTTTCATTGTTACAAATTGAACATAATTAAAGCATAGTGATTAATCACAAAAACAATATGTAATTATATATGTGTTTTCTGATGGTCCTAGGCGACCCCTGTGAAAGGGTCGTTCGACCCCCAAAGGGGTCGCGACCCACAGGTTGAGAACCGCTGCTCTACAGCCAACTGTTACCTTATTTACACTGATTACTTCTTATCTCCTCAGGTAAAAGTGTAAACTTTCTGGATTAAATTCCATTGATGGGCACTATACATTGAGCCCTTTCTTAGACTAAGCTAGGTCACCTCAGAAACCATATTTATTAATTCTCAAAAACAAACAAGAAGGTAAATATATTTTCTTTGTCTAATTGATGAAGGAAGTTGCCTACAGAGAGGTTAAGGGGGATTTCCAAACCACTAAAACAGTGGTAGAGAAACGGGACTCAGGGTCACTGGGGTTAATAGCAAAATACCTACTCTTCCCGCTACACCATATTGATTCTCACTAATGACTATTATTTACGTAGAAACTGTATACCATATGATATAAAGTACCTACCTACATATCGCAGGCTCTCACACAAGTTTTAAATGATTGAATCAATAATGAAGGACACTGATCTTGCTCCCGACATCCTGGGTTCTCCCTTGGCACCAGTGCAGTACCTTTCACACAATAGGCAAGAGGGAGGTGGGAAGAAAAAGGAGAGAGAAAGGAAACATGAAGGATAAATGAGATGAATGAAGAAAGATAATGATAGAACGAATGAGAAAAGGGAAGGAGGGGGGGAGAATTATTAAGTTATGATTTCTGTCTGTCCTGTGATAAACTTGCACAAATATTTTGCTGCAGTTATGTTTTGATGAAGTGCTTCTGTTTTTGTTTTATCATAATGAAGAAGAGGGAGGTTTAAATATCTCCACTCCCAAGATAATCTTTATTCTCTTCCAGCCATTAATCATTTTATTCAATTTTAATCAGGTAGAGTGGTGTGGACCGAAGATGAGCTCATTGCCTTCAAGGAAAGTAGCATGTGTCTGAAACGAGTTACATAGGAGATCTACTCAGGTGCATCTCTTCTGAGCGAAGCAGGACACCCTCTTGTATCCTATAGCTCAGTGGTTCTCAACCTTGGCTGCACATTAGAATCACCTGGGAATCTTTTTAAAATCCTGATTTCTGGGCCTCATCCTCTGGAAATTCTGTTTCTTTGTTACTAATGTTGTGGCCCCACCCCATAACAAAGAAACAGAATTTCCAGAGGATGAGGCCCAGAAATCAGGATTTTAAAAAAGATTCCCAGGTGATTCTAATGTGCAGCCAAGGTTGAGAATCACTGCTATAGCTAGAGGTCTGGGGAGCTTCTGACAGTGACAGGGCTCATTTCTCCTGAGGATCCTTGCTGTCTTCCTGTCCTGACAAGATAGGGACTCGGGGACTCGGTACCCGCTTCTTCACAACAGTGGATCAAGTGGTAACATTAGGTCCTATGTTTCCTTTTGTACTGCAGGTACTAGTCTTCTTGTCTAGTCCTCAAAATGCCTAGTATAGTGCAGAGCATGAAATACATCCTCAGTAAATACTTGTTAGATTGAGTTGAATGGAATAAACAGGCAGAACTGGAGTAATAGCTCTGTGTTACCACAATGTCCACTTTATCTAGTCTCTTGTTTTATTCCTGGTACTTAGCATCTGCCTACTGAGTCATGGTGACAAGCCTTTCTCTTTGGATGGGGCTTCTTGAAGTGGATTTTAGTGACGTTTAGCACCAATGGCCATTAGGAAACCAATAGGGTAAACACATTTCTCCTCTGTACTTATCAGATTACTTAGTGACAACAGCCATGGCTGCTGTCGAGGAGTGAAAGCCACCTTGGAAATCAGGGGTGAGGCACATGGAGCAGCACGAAGGTGCCTTGGGCACAAAGCTTGGCATGAGGAAGTACGAGGTGAGGAATGCCTGGCCCAGACATCAGGACACCTGTGTTCAATCTTAGACCTGCCACCTGTGTGACTTCTTGGCATGTAATTGGATTTCCTTGTTCTATAGATCCCTTATATTTAAAGAGGATGTTGGTTAGTGTCTGCAGTGGTCAGGCACTGTGCTAGGAATACTCAACTCACCGGGTAGTTATTGTCATTCATTCATTCATTCAAGGAGTATTTATGAAGCACTTCTGCATGCCGGGCACTATTCTATTTGCTAGGAATACAGCTATGAACAAAATAGACAAAGTGTAAAAATCCAGAACTTTATGATATTGGAAGTAAAATAATCTAAAGTGACATACAGTGTGTTTTGCAGTAATGAATGCTGAGGAAAACACAAGGATGAAAGTTTTGTGGGCTTTTGTTTTAGTTGTCAGGAAGGGGACCTTACTCTTTCTTTCTTTCTTTTTATTTTATTTTTTTACATAGCATGATGGAGAGGACATTTACAGAGAAGATGATGTGGGCAGGAAGTTCTGAGGGCAGCCTGTGCCTGGAGAAAGAACATTTTGGGCAGAGAGACAAGCAAGGCCAATGGGACTGAGACAGAATGAGTGTGGCAGAACCTTATGCTATACAATGAAAGGCATTCTTTAAAGTAATATGGCTGCAAGATCAGTTTTTTAAAAATAGGATTTTATGTAGAAATAATTTTAAATACAGAGTGTTGCAAAGAGAGTGCAGCGTTCCCATATACTTCTCACTCAGTCTCCCTTGTTAACATGCTGCATTACCATGGTGCATTTGTCAAAACTAAGAAACCACTTTATTCTGATTCCAGCAGTTTTCCCCCCTAATGTTCTTTGTCTGTTTTAGGACCCAATTCAGAATATGTTATTGCCTTTAGCAGATTTGGTATTTTAAATTCAGGTATTCAACAGATTAAATTCTATTTTCTTGGACCGCATGGCATTAGGAGGGCAGTGGGCAAACACTAGTTAGACTATTGAGTCTCCCTTAGGACTCAAACATGGTAGAAAGGAGTCAAACTCTGGGCAGGAGGCCTGGAGCCCTGGGTTCTCATTTCTCCCTTGCCATTAACTTTGTGTCTTTGGATGACTCTCTCTCTGAAACTGAGGCAGGTAACTCTTATATAAAAGTCAGAAATGTGGGTTACTTTTTTAAGATCCCTCCAACATCTTTTAAAAAATATATATATTTCTTTATTGATTTCAGAGAGGAAGAGAGAAAGAGATAGAAACATCAATGATGACAGAGAATCATTGATCAGCTACCTCCTGCATGCCCCCCACTGGGGATTGAGCCCGCAACCCAGGCATGGGCCCTTGGCCAGAATCGAACCTGGAACACTTCAGTCTGTAGACTGATGCTCTATCCACTGAGCCAAGCCAGCTAGGGCTCCCTTCAACATCTTAAATTCAGCCCTGGCATTATCATGACATCAGTGTCTTCACTTGAAAAAAAAATCACAATTATTTGACTAATTTTCCTAATGCCAAGCAGTCATTTCTATGCCAAGCTGTAGAGAGAGTCAGAGCTGCCCTGCCTCTGACCACACAACTCCATCCTCCATCCCCCTCCACCCACTCTGTTCCACTCAGATGAGTTAATGACTAAGACCATCCATGAAAAAGGGACAATTCTCATTATTTTACTTGTGTTTCTTGACAATGCACATATGATTGAAGTAAGGATCAGGAGATGAGGATTTCCCTGGATTATTCAGGTGGACCTGATGTAATGATAAAGAAACTCTTAAGAAGAAGAGAAGAAATCAGAGGGAAGCAAAGATACTACCTTGCTGACTCTGAATACGCAGGAAGAGGCCATGAGCCAAGAAATGGAGGAGCCCTTGAAGGCCTGAAAAAGATAAGGGAACATTTTCTACTAGATCCTCCAGAATGAATTCAGACTCCATGTTAGAAAATAATAGATTTTTTTTTTAAGCCACTCAGTTTGTGGTCATTTCTTACATTAGCAATAAGAGACTGATACACCCATAGAAGTTTAGGATGTGTTCAGGACTACATAGCTGGTAGGTGGTGCAAACTGGATTTGAACCCAAGCAACTTATACCTGGAACCTGCATTTATAGCCATCAGGCCATTCTGCTTCATTGAAATAAAAAAAAAAAAAAAAAAGAGGCTGCCCCATAGGCTTCTCCTGAAGCATGAGGAACTGCATGGAGAGTACAATGTTCAATACATACCTGCATTACCCAATGTTATTATTATAATGAACACATCAATTTTCAGTGCTAGTTCACTAACTGCCTCTTGATCCTGCCATACTCACCGCCCATTCCAGAACCTTCTTAAACCTCAGGCCGACATCTCTTAAACCAGCACAATGAAAATGACAGAGACCAATATAACCTTATGCAATTGTACAGCAACTTACACTATTCAAGATTGCTTGGGTAGACATGACCATATTTAGTTCTGAGTCCGACCCTCGGGGGAGTAAGATAAAGAGGGCATCCATGACCCTGCTGTGGGCGTCTCTCTCTCTTTCTCTCTGATTTCCTCTTTTCTTTTATCTGCCTTTTGCATTATGCCTGCTGTTATGTGTTTCTCCCTGTATCACGGAGTCTATGCCTTTCCCTCCACCTTATACTTTTTCTTGCTTTTGTAGCAGGCCAGAATAAAGCTGTACTATTTAGTGTCATCAGATGCATAGAGTTTTTGTGTTTTAATATGAAGATCTAAGCAGTAGAGGTGTTATATGTTTCTTAAAACGCCAAGCAAACAAAGAAGCACAACTAAGTTCCTTTTTTAAATGTGACATTCAACTGCTTTTTCTCATATTATGTGTTAATAGCCCGAATAGGAAAACTGCCCCAAGGAACATAGGTTCTCTGGGGACAGTGTGATTTAGGCTCAGAGGCGGTTTAGCTGCACCCACATTTAACAAGACCTGAGAAAGGCTCTTAGAGTTACTGAAGATGAAAGTGCAGATTTGGGTTACTAATTCTTCTTCTATTGTACTTGTTATCCATACAAGGAGGTGGTATGAGACAAATGCTGTGAGATGGAAAAAGTGCCCATTTTTCTATTTGTTCTATGTTTAGGCTTAAATTGCTGCAAAGTCATCCCCTGAGGGAATTCTGGAGTAACTGCCGGGTCACAAATAAATACGCCCAACTTTGCTTTCCACAGCTCAGCACTTTCAGCCCCTAAGAGATGCTCCGAACAAGCAAATGTGCTTTTAACTCAGCTCTAAAATATCTCCTGATACATGAGAACTATTTTTACGGCAAAGGCAAGGGCCTGACAGAGGGGGATTTGCCGGAAGCAAATTGCCTCACAGCTCTTCTGACCTGTCCCACAACGAGGCCCATCAAGTCATTGTTGTCCCCGGGGAAAATATATTTTGCATTGTACTGCACATTGCTGCTCCCTCTAAAGAAGCCATCTATTCTGAAGCTGTGTAATGGGGAAGAGAAAAAGGGTGGCAAACAAAGGTGTGAAATAACAAGGGCCTTGCATGGGGCGGTGGGAGGGGAAGGAGGAAGAATGCAAAAAAAAAAAAAAATCCTGCCATGTTGAACAGGAGCAAAAGAGCAAGAGAACTAGAACCAAAGTGATAAATCTTACACACATTCTTATGTCTATCAATCTGTTAATTATCTATCATCTAGCAATAATCTGTCAACTCTATCTATTGATTATTTATACATCAATCTCTCATGTCAGAGACAAAAGAAAGAATGGCATATATGAACCAAAGCAGAGCAGATCAGGAACACTAATCTTCATGTTTCTTTGACAAAGGTAAATATTCAGAGAATGCCTCATTGGGGATGAGAGGTTTGTCTCCTTTCTCATCAACGCCAGGTGCTAAGGTTTGAAAACAGGGTTATAAAAACTATGCAAAGTATTTGTGAGAGATTAGGTTTGTCATCACAGAGTTTCGAGGGTCCTGACAAACCATTTTATCACACCCTGAGAAGCAAACAATGTGGCCCAGAATCCAGGAAATGTGGGGCACAGCCTGCGTGTTATTCCTCACTCAAAGGAAATAGAAAAAAAAAAGTTCTCCGACTTCAGCATTGCTGTCAGACTCGAACCAGCATGCCTCCAAGTGTTCAACCATCCCACTGCCGGTTTGGATATTGCCTCACAGAAACCCATCATAAGGCACCACAGGGAGGGACCTTGGCCATTGGGCAAAGTGGGGAGAACAATGAGAAAACTTGAAACCATTACAGGCAGAATAAATAAAGGAATTAGGTACATTTAGGCTGGAATAGGAAAGGCTCCTGGAGTATGGGATATACGAAATATGTGCCAGGCTGCCATGGACAGAGGTGTTAGATTTGTTCCATTCTATCCTAGACTCTTGGTGCAGACAATTTTCACCAGGACTCATCTGTGAACAATATTTACATCTATAAGCAAAGGGGATTCCTAGCTGGATACTATTTCCTAGTAGATGAGCAGGTCTTTGGGTGATGTGTAATCTCAATCTCACCTATACACCCACCCTATTTCCAGCTCAGTGGTGTGCCACTTCATAGAGGTTAAGGACACAACTAGGACTTATGGCGAGAACCAGAGCATAGTAGAGTACATCTCTACAGAAAATATGATCTTTCTATTGGTAAAAGTCCTGATAATGAATTGAATTATTTTGGTAGGTAGTGAGCTCCCTGTCATTCATGGTACATTTTAATTCTAGATAAACGACATCACATTTTGTTAAAAACATCCTTTGGATTATTAAGTGTTGAAGAAAAATAATTAAACTGGGTGATTATTCTGTGCAATAAAGGGTGTCCCCCCAAAATGTATACACACTTTAATAGCTGATAGCTCAATTGATGTTTCTTTCTTTTTTTTGCTAATAACTTTATTTATTTTTATATATATTTTTTGAATTTTTAAATTTTATTGTTTAAAGTATTCCAAATAGTAGTACATATGTCTCCTTTTTTCCCCATTGACCTTCACCCGGCCTCCCCTACCCCCTGGCACATGCCCTAACACCCCCCCCGCCCCCCGCCCCAGTGTCTTGCATCCATTGGTTATGCTTATATGCATGCATACAAGTCCTTCGGTTGATCTCTTACCTTCCCCTCCAACCCTCCCCAGCCTTCCTGCTGTAGTTTGACAGTCTGTTGCATGCTGCTCTGCCTCTGTATCTATTTTTGTTCATCAGTTTATAATGGTCTTTATTATCCATAAATGAGTGAGATCATGTGGTATTTTTCTTTCACTGACTGGCTTATTTCACTTATCATAATGCTCTCCAGTTTGATGTTTCTTTCTTTTTAGATTTACCCTGTTGGAATTAAAAGTGGTATTCAAAGTGTCTATACACTTTTTGCGACACCCTGTATTGTGATGTGGGAGGACAGAGAATCTCCATCTTGGGCTGGATACAGATAAGCGTGGGCACATGGGCACTCAAAGCCACAGAGATATGTGGCTCAAGAAATCAACTGAATATATATATATATGTTGCACTCCGAAATACTATCCCGAGAATGAAGGCTAAGTATGGCATAATTTTCAACTGAAAAAAATGACAGGTACATTTTGTGATACCCCCCCCCCCAAAAAAAAAATTATTCATTTAGTCCAAGAGAGAATTAGATCTATTTAAAGGCAGGCAGTGTGCTAAGCACTTTCCACACACCGATATTTTTAAATTCTTACAGCTATCGTGTGAGGTGGGTTATTCTTTGAGGATGCAACAAAGCCAGATTTAAACCTCAGTAGGTAGGACACTGAAGAATATTTCCTTTGACCATTCCCTGCTGAGCTCCTAAGTCTCTTCATATTCCCATCAGTCACAGCATGTGGCACATTGCATTGTAATGTTATACTATTGCCATTGATTTCTTTACTCATTTCCTTCTTGTTTGAGGACAGGCATCTTTACTTATTTGTCCCTGGTACCAGCATACAGTTGATGTTTCAAATATTTGTGGAATAAATGGCAGGGAAAGAGCCAACCTTAAAAGGTAGAAGTGAAGGGAGACCAGAAAAATGATTTTAGTGCCAATGGCATTTATATCATTAAATTATATAAACATATCTTTCAGGCTCACTACAATACCCAATAGATTAACCACTAGCCAAAATGTAAATTAGTTCAAATTAAATAAAACAGATAATGTTATTTCCTCAGTGACTATATCAGCAGGTGGCTAGTAACTACTTCATTTGACAGAGCAGCTCTAGGCCATTTCCATCATCACAGAGAGTCCTCATATGGGACAGCACTGAAACACACACAAAACAAACAGAGAAAAGCCATACGATATTTCAGGAGAAATAAGGGAAAAGTTTAAAAGAAAATATTCATGTTTTCATGGAGTACAGTACAGCAGGAGAAAAAGAGCAGGGAAAACAAATCAAAGCAAAACAAAATGTGTACTTCAGAGAAAAAGACCAGGCTGGGGTGCTCCAATTCTAATTATTTCCTCAACTCAACAGAACTAACCTCCATGTACCCTACACCTAGTGTTTGCTCCTGTCCCTACTTGTCCAGCTTCAATCCCGTAGCCCAGTGGTCGGCAAACTCATTAGTCAACAGAGCCAAATATCAACAGTACAACGATTGAAATTTCTTTTGAGAGCCAAATTTTTTAAACTTAAACTATATAGGTAAGTACATTGTTATTAACTTAATTAGGGTACTCCTAAGCTGGCCTTTGCTAAAAACGCCCTCAATCTGATTGAGGTACGTTCGCTGAGGTCAACTCCTTCCAACTCTCCCATCCACACTCGTCTTGTATACTTGTTTCGTCTATCTCCTTTCGTTCATCCTCTGTATATGTCCAAACCATCTCAACATACCTTTCTCAATCCTCGACACTACATCTTCTTTCACTCCACAACGTTCCCTAAAATTAACTTAATAAACTTTACTTAAAGTTTTAAGTTAGCTTCGCACTGTACATGCGTGCCCGCACGTGGTATTTTGTGGAAGAGCCACACTCAAGGGGCCAAAGAGCCGCATGTGGCTCACGAGCCGCAGTTTGATGACCACTGCCCTAGCCCATCGATATAACCACACCCTCCCATTTTTCTTTACGTCATTGTCACTCTATGTCCTGGCAAAGCCTCCACTCTGCCAGCCCCGAAACCCTCCACCTCCTCGCGCCTGCACCTGCGCAGCTGGAAGTGGCTGGGACAGAAGCCCACCACCCTCGGTCTGGTAGCATAGTGAATTCATGTTGAAAGAACTTCTGTCCTTACCTTATGCCCACAACACTGACATGCAATCACACAACATTACTGTTGTCTGTTCATTCTCTCCCAGGTGACATTTTAAACCTAGTCCGCTCTCCAGCCCCTCCTTCCTGACCTGCTCACACCTGGTGGCCTGGCTTCAGATTTTGCTGAGAAAATGCTAACAGTCAGAAGAGAACGCCTCAGCTTGACTCCATCACCCCTACTGACGGCACCTGTGTCCACAGACTCTCCTCTCCCTCCTGTGCAGTCGGGGAGGCCAGCCCGCTGCCTGGGCACTGGGATTGCTTGCTTTCTGCTGCACAGGTTCAGAGCTAAAGTCACTGTCCCATTTCTCCTCCATGCCATTAGGTTCCTCTTTCCACTACTCCACCAAAAACTACCTTGTCAAGGATACCAGTAACCTCTATAGTTAAATTTAATGACTGTTTTTAACCTTCATCTTACTTGATCTGTCAGCAAGATTTGGTTGAGTAGATCAATTCCTTTCTTCTCCTTGAAATCCACCCCCCCCTTTTTACTTGCAGGACATCTACTCTCCTGGTCTTTACTTCCTTGATTGCTCTGTCTGTCTCAGTTGTCAATTTCTACTTTTCTCTCAGATCCCATGTTCATGGCTTTCATTACCAGCTATAGGCCAGTGCCTCTCGATTTTTATCCCTATCCTGTATTTCTCCCTTTTCTCAGACTCACTCATCCTGCTGTCTGTCTCCTTCCCACTCCATCTGAACCCATAGCCCTCCCCCATGTGTACTCTCACAGCACCTTTCCTTCTTTCAGTCTATGGCAAGTCCTCAAAAGCTGGAGTCATCCCGTAGCTTATCTGTCTCTCGCACCACACGGCAACCCATCTGCAAATTCTCTTGGCTCTACCCTTAAAATACTCTGATAGTCTAAACACTTCTCACCACTGCCACCTGGTCCAGCCAGCAATATCTCTCACACACATCATTGCAACCTCTGTCTGACCATTCTCCCTGCATTCATGCATTGTCCCTTGGGGCGCTGTTAAAACAAGGTATGGATACTGATAAAACAAGGTCAGATCATGGCTCATGAAATTTCTCTGCTCCTTAAACATCAGTAATTTTCATCTCACTCCATGGAAGCCAACATTCTTACAGTGGTCTGTAAGACCCTACAAAATTTTTGCTCTCCCCTAAATCCTCACGCCTCTCTTATCTTACTATTCTCATGAAAACTGTCATCCCTTAAACATGCCAGGATGCTCTCAACTCAAGGCCCATGCCCTTTTCCTGCCAGGCTATAAAATAATAGATTTGTGATGGAAATGTTCTAAAGCTGCTCTATCAAATAAAGTAGTTACTAGCCAAGGAAGGGGATCAACACTATTAAAGAGATTGTACAAATGAAGACAAAAGTAATACCAATTATTCTGTGATAATAACCAAAATTAATTCCTCACAATCTCAGAAAGTTTATAATGGCATGAAGAAGATAACAAAAATTCCTATTGGAACATGAAAGGTTTAGAAACAAGAAAAATGATCAAAAGAGGCAGATCTCTGCACCCCATATAATCTGTCCAACTCTAGTGACACGTGCTAAATTAGAGCTATAATATAAGCTTTCAGAAAAAGGAGTAAGACCACAGCAAATGAAAAATGTTGCCTAATATTTGAGTTTAATGCAAAAGAAGGAAGAAAACTAACATTGGTTGAGAGGACACAATGTACCAGGCATTGTGGTTGACTTTTAAAATGTGATAGTCTTAAACAAACAAAAACTCACAGCCCCAGACAACAGTGTGATGGCTAGCAAAGGGAAGGGGACAGCAAAAGGAAAGGGTAGTCAAATATGGTGATGGGAGGGGATTTGACTGTGGATGGTGGGCAGACAATGCAATATATAGATGATGTATTATAGAATTTGTGCCCTTGAAACCTAGCCAATTTTATTAACCAATGTCACATCAATAAAAATAAATTGATTAAATGTGACAGACCTCCAAACTGCTCCACCTGGTGGGTAATGTGTCCCTCTTACAGATGAAGAAACGGAAGTTTTGGGCTGAAGCTGAGTTTAATATCACATTTTATTACATACAAAGCCTATGTCCCATCCCCCCACATACACTCTCTACCACCCTGGAGAATTAAAAACAAAACAAAACTGAAAACATAAAGGTGGAAACTACAGAATTCAAATAACAAATAAATGAATTTTTATGGAAGGAATTAAGGGTATGAGAAAAATAAATAAATGGAAGATTATGCCAAGCTGAATGGAGTCCTGACCTAGAGGCATTTTAGAGTGTGAGAGAAGAAAAGAAGACCGTGTAGGCTTACATAAGAAAAAGAGGGTTGGGAAAGGTGATCCTGAAAGAACAGCTCTGGCTACTGAAAGAATTCCTTATAGGTCATTTTGGGGAACAAGAAAAGTGCAGGGAAAGGAGCAAAGATGTGATCAAAAGCTATCAAAGATGAAAGCAAACATAATACAAAATCAGGCTTCTCTGCTCAGGAAACAAAGAACGTGAACAATCCCTTGAAAGGGAAGTTGCTCTTGGGCCTGCAGACCTACTTTCTGAGTTCTCAGAGAGTTTTGAGGACTGCTGGCAAAATGCTCTTCATCTCTCTAGACCAGTACCCAGGAGAGAAAACAGCTCACACACGGGAGGACTGACTGGCAATGTCAACATTGATGAGAAAGAGGATGAGCAGTAGCTGATACTAACTAAAAGAGAAAGGCGGTGTTTATTTCAGGAGTCTTCTGCAGAGTGAGCAGCTGAGTGGCTGGTGAGAAATGACCCCTTGCTGGGAAATTTCACCTTTTCCAAGGGATGGAGGCACCAAAGAATAATTATTACATCTGATTATGCAGCAGTGAAAAGGAAATCATGGCTAATGCCTAGAGATGGTGGAAAAGATAAACTGATGAAAGAAGTGTGGCATTTATTTCTACTGGACCCAAAACACTATGCTTAATACATTGCTGGTGAAGAAAACAAAAGTCCCAGGCATATTTGGGAGATATATATATTAGAGGCCCGGTGCACAAAAATTTGTGCACTCAGGGTGGAGGGAGGTCCCTCAGCCCGGCCTGTGCCCTCTCACAGTCTGGGACCCCTCAGGGGATGACCATCTGCTGACTGAGGCCTGCTCCCCAGGGGATTGGGCCTAAGCTGGCAATTAGACATCCCTCTGGCAGCCCAGCAGCCCTCAGGGGATGTCCACTTGCCAGCGGGGAGCAGACCTAAGCTGCAGTCAGACATCCTTAGTGCTGCTGAGGAGGCGGGAGAGGCTCCCACCACCACCACTGTACTGGCAGCCATCAGCCTGGCTTGTGGCTAAGCAGAGCTCCTCCATGTGGGAGCTCACTGACCACCAGAGGGCAGCTCCTGCATTGAGCGTCTGCCCCCTGGTGGTCAGTGTGTGTCATAGTGAGCAGTCATTCCCAGTCTTTCTGCTGTTAGAGTCAGTTTGCATATTACCCTTTTACTATATAGGATAGAGGCCTGGTGCACAGGTGAGGGCTGGCTGGTTTGCCCTGAATGGTGTCCCGGATCAGGGTGGGGGTCCCGCTTGGGTGCCTGGCCAGCCTGGGTGAGGGGCTGATGGCTGTTTTCAGGCTGCCCGCACCCCCTTCAGGGTGGGGGTCCTCACTGGAGTGCCTGGCCAGCCTGGATGAGGGGCTGAGGGCTGTTTTCAGGCTGCTCGCACCCCCTTCAGCGTGGGGGTTCCCACTGGGGTGCCTGGCTAGTCTGGATGAGGGGCTGAGGGCCGTTTTCAGGTGGGCCAAGCCTGCAACTGAAGCTCCTAGACTCTTCTTTTTTCTTTTTTTTTTTTTATTCTGGGATTTATTTACCTTCTGTAATTGAAACTTTGTTGCGGCTCCAGCTCCAAGGCCGGCTGGCTGAAAGCAGGCATCTGGGGTTTGTTTAGCTTCTATAATTGCAACATGGTTGCTTAGAGTGCAGCTCAGAGCTGGGCTGCGGCAGGCGGGGAACCTTGGCTTCCTCCATCACTGGAGCAAGCAAGCCTCATGTTCACTTCAGTTGCCTAGCTGCCAGCCGCCATCTTGGTTGGCAGTTAATTTGCATATCGCCCTGATTAGCCAATGGGAAGCGTAGCGGAGGTATGGTTAATTACCATGTTTGCCTATTATTAGATAGGATAGTATTTTAATTAAAGTGGCTAACAACTGTTAATCCACTACTATGTGCTTTTGTCTTCACTTGCGTTATTTTATTTTATTTGTTCTTTATCATGATTTGTGGGTGTTATATTCATGACATTGATGGAAGATTTGTGTCTTGCTCAAAGTTATATTGTTCATACACACAGAACATCTGACTCTCTCATTTCGAGCCTGGCCAGCTCGCTGACTAATGTCCCTACTCCTTCCACTGGGCCAGACTGCCTGTAGAGGACAGACTTAGAGATGAAGACAGGAAAAAAGGAAAGGAAAAGTTAAAGAATAACAGAGAAGCAATGATAGCTTACTAACAGAAGGGCTGCTGGTTGTGGTATTCAAAGTGCCACTAAAATTATTTGGTATATAGACAAATTGAGATGAACAACCAGCAATCTACTGCTTACACCTACTGTGATATTCTTAGGGAGAGAGGTGGCAGAGCCAGGACTGTATGGTAGCAGAATGCTTAAGTCCTGACAGTCGAAAAATGGCACACTCAGTGGGTTTCAGAGAAGAGAGTTTTAACAAGAGAATTATTTATAGAGGTGATGAAAGGGTTAAACAATAATGGAATTCCTAGGTCTGAGCAATAGTGCCAGTCCCCCAATATTTCAAAAGATGAAGGTGTTAAGGGATGATTATTACACTTGTATATGTCTACCTCTGTTCCTGAAGAGGGAGGCGAATAGTATTACTGGAATTTATAGCCATGGGCATTCAGTAAAGGTTAGCTTTAGGAGAAGGGTTTCTGAAAAGGAGCTATTGTCTTAGCCATAGCCTGGCTTGGAGGGACATGGAGATAGGGTGGATCAACACCACAGTCTCTCTGGACCAAATCTACGATCTCCTTTAGGAGGAAAAAAGAACTTGGGTAAACATCCAGTGAGCAGGGTGGAGAAGGATGGAGAAGGATCTTGCCTGGTGAACAAGAGATGCCAGCACATAAGGTGTCGTAAGTGTTTCCCTCCACGTCCTGCGTGGTTCAGGGTTCGGGTCTGGAAGTGGAGCCGCACACAAATGAAATAGAAAAGACACAAGATAATTTGGGAATATGGGGGACCAGGCGAGCAAGTCCAACTCAGGGAGAAGGACTTCCACTGTGCTCAGGCCTCACCAAGCTTTTATAGTGAGAGGTAAACAAGGTAGTGATTACCATAGTTACACAGTTCTTGTGAGTTTCACTTGTTTTGACCATGGTTACACTTCCTGCACTTCCTCATCCCATTAGCTTTCCCAGATAAGATCTAGGGAGTGTTATAAGGTCAAGCCTAATTATGCTGAGAGGACTGTGCCCTCTAAGCTGGGACTTGTTTGTGACTTTGCCAGCAGGCCAGTCTGAGGCTTAACCCTATATCAGTTTCCCACAATAAGGCTTTGGTGTCATATGTATAAGCTAATTAGCACACTCACTGTCCCTGAATGACCTCAAATAAACCAACACTACACAAAAGCACAGCCCCTGCTCTGCAAATACAGACTCCAGACATGTCCTTTGGCAAAGCTTTCCAACAAAAAGACTGCCTCTAAGCCTTCCTCTAGAAATTCTGCAACCAGCCATGGGCAGGGAAAGTGCTTTTCCCAGAAAGGCATGAGTAAAGAGAAGACAGTGCAATCGATCTCCTGCCTTGGATAAGAGGAGGTCAAGAAGACAATTTTGGGGATGACATGGTTAACGGAGCATAGCAATTAGGAGGGAGAGTAGGCAAATGAATGTTACAGAAAAAAAGTATGCTGTTTTATTAAGAGCAAAGAGACAGAGAAAGAAAAAGAATGGCCATCTGAGGATAAAGTGGTGCTTATAGTCCTTCCTCCTGGGCTCTGCAGCAGCTTTCAACACTAAGTAAAAATGGTCTGGAAAAAGTAATGGACATAAATCATTTACACCTCAGGACAACCTAGTGAGATAAGTTCCAAAACAATTAAAGATTCTTTTTAAGAACACATGTCTGGTAACGAGGAAAGTTAGGAACCAACCTCTTTTCTGCCAACCTCCTTGGCCAGCAGGCCTTCCTGCAGAGAACCCTAGGAAGGAGCCTCAGCGCAGTGCGTGGATTATAAACTGAATGGGGTGTCAATAGCCACCCTGAGGCACTAGCCCGCACATCAGCTTCACCAAGTTACTCATTTACTACAGGATGAACACAGGGTCCTTAGGAAGTCAGAGCTATTGAGCTATTGCTATTTTGGATGACAAGGAGATCTCTTTTGGTATAATTTTTCCATTTTTATTGAATTTATTGGGGTGACATTGGTTAATAAAATTATATA
Organism: Myotis yumanensis; assembly: GCF_028538775.1. Taxonomy (NCBI): domain Eukaryota; kingdom Metazoa; phylum Chordata; class Mammalia; order Chiroptera; family Vespertilionidae; genus Myotis; species Myotis yumanensis. The sequence goes on from NW_027223759.1 coordinate 80,224,493, forward strand.
GGTTTCAGGTTTACAATTCCATATGGTATACTTTCCTAGAGATACATGACCCTATACACTTAGACACTTCTCTATTCTTAAAGTAACATGATGGCACCTGTGTTACTTGGCTAGGGCCCCAATAATAAAGAACCACAAACAAGTGGCTTACACAACAGAACTGTATGGTCGCACAGTCTGGTGTCTGGAAGTATGAGATCAAGGTATCCGAGGTGTTGGTTCTTCCTGAACACCCTGAGGGAGAATTGTCCCTGCCTTTGCAGGGTCTGGTGGTTTGCTGGCAATCTTTGGCCTTCCTTGATTTGCAGGAATCATAGGATCAATGCCTTTATCATCACAGAACATTCTCCCTGTGTGCCTGTCTCTACCCACATTTCTTCTTTTTATAAAGACATGAGTCATATTGGATTAGGGCTACCCTAATGACCTAATCTTAAGTAATTACATCAGCGATGACCCTAATTCCAAATAGGCTCACATTCTAAAACACTGGGTTTAGGATTTAAACACATGAATTTGGAAAAGGATACAATTCAACCCATAGTAGCAACCTATACATTTGTCAACAGGTTCTAAGAACATTAGTTTGAGAGGCTTCATAGAACTGAACATCCAAGAAAGAAGATACAAATGAAAGGAAAACAATGGACATTTAGAACATTGCTCATAAGAGCTATGAAGGGAGCATCTGTACAAATGTACTTGGCTTTGGTGCTGAAAAATCAATTCTACAAATATGTATAATATGCAAATACATTTTATAATAACCTCTGAGAATCAAATGAGATAGCATATGTGACAGCACTTGGCAAGCTGTGTGTTATTCAAAGTAAGGTGCCAATTTTATTGCCATTACTACGTCTATATAGGTGGCTTATTTTTATTGTTACACTGAACATTTATTTCTCATTTATGAGGTCCATTTCGTTTTTACTTCAGTTACTTCCTGGATCAGTAGCATCTATGTTTATTTCCCCTAGGAAACTGAACCCTCCACTTCCCATTATTCTAAAGCACCTTTCCCAACTCTTATTTAAATGCAAAGTAAGTCCTGGCACTGGGTTATTCAAATAGCAAACTCCAACTAAACAGCTCCCCAACAAAAGGTACTTAGATTGTCAGCACAATCAGTACCTTGACTACAAACCAGTTCACACAGATCAATTCGAAATTGAAGAAGTCCTGGATGCCTCAGTCAAATTTGGCTGATCCCCTCAATGATCTTTGGCTTCTCTGGCTGCAGGCATGAATTTTCCTCTCCAAGTATAATCTGCTCCCAGACTGACAGGTATCTTATACCTATTATCTATCTATCTATCTATCTATCTATCTATCTATCTATCTATCATTTTGGCAGATAATAAAAGCATGGAAAAAACAGGTGTTTGGACTTTCTGCATTTAACGCAGAACTCCAATATTAAAGCACTCCTTTTATTGATATAGGATGAAAGCTGGATCTGACATGGGCATCTCCTTTTCTTGACCTTTACTTTCCTTTCATTGTTATTTTAAAATTTGGTCACTCTGCACTGGAAACTTCAGTAATCTACAAGTTGGCATTCATCCAAAATGTACTGAGCACTCATCATTTGTCTTGTACCCTGCTAGGCGCTATGGAGATGAGGCTATGTGGTGAGTTTAGGACTTGGTGAATTTAACATTATTGTTTTGATTAATGACCAAGCACATAGGCTTCCACCGTGCAGTGCACTGCGATGTTGAGGGGTACAGACTTGACTTTGCACAGCTGGCTGTCAGCAGGAGCGTCTTCATGTGAGCACTCATAGCTCCACCACTGGATTATTTTAAATTATTTTTATTTTGCCATCTCCTTGACTCTCAATTTTTAATTTCCTGAATTTTATAGGGGGAAATGATGTACTGTCATAGCAATCACCAAATGTCTTAAAGTGTACCTCTCGAAAATATCAAATCTTGTTTCCCCATGTAAAAAAAGAATAAAGGCTGGCTCTTTAGATCAGGAGTTTAGAAATCAATGACTTGACATTTTCAGCTCTTCTCCCCCTCCCCCCAAACTTTCTAGAGAATCCATAGTGTATAAGCAACCAAACATTAGGTTCTTTATCTGGCAGCTGTGCAGGAGTGGCCATGTTTGGAAAGTGACTAAACAAGATAAATCTAAGACCTGGCTGCCATCTTCAAGGAGTTTATAATCCTGTTGGGAAATGAGACAAGTTCCCTTTCACGGCACTGATGCCAGTCAAGAAAGCCAAGGATGAGAAGTAACAAATGAATAGTTGCCCTTATTCATCACCAGGAGTCTTTAGGGCCAGACTCTCCATCCAATCGCCACAAAACCACCTTTCTTCCCGGGGCTTTAGAATGAGGAGCCTCTGAGTGGACCACCTGACAGAGTGGACTTATCAGTTGAGAAACAGGGGTGACAAGGACACAGGCTGCTAGCAGTTGCAATTTGAAATGTGAATTTGTTTTCTAAAAGCCTTTCATGAATAAAATTGTGTTCAAAGAAGGGGCAATGAGAGAACTCACCTACTTCCTTTTCTTGTGGCTCAGATAACATTTAAAAGCTTCAAATTTCTAACAAATTTGAAGTTGCTCAAACTGGGCCAGGGAGGAGATAAAATCACCTTCTAGGGTGACAAACAGTAGAGTTACCACTGAGGCCTCAGTCCTCCCTCCAGCAAAGCAAATGCATTTTATCCATTTAAAAAGGTTTCCTCTGGCCCCCACTCCTCCTGGGTGTTTGGTTGTGATGGGGTTGGGTTTGACTGATTAATTTTAGTTCTTTACACCAGGTAGACAGTGATGAATTGATGTATTAAAGATGTGATTAATGGTTACTTTCTATTCGGTGTAATTATCAGGTGATAGTTTCAATGAAAAATGCTAGAAAATGAAACTTTTCACTCTAGATAACTATCTGCCCTGTCTGGAAAGAAAAATGGGTCTCTATTTTCAACATATTACTGTAGAGCATGGCCACCAGAGAGAGAGAGCACACTGGTTTTGTAAGTTTTGTAGAATAAGATGGATTTGGAAGTGTGACTGTCTCCAAATACATTTTTAGAGTGAAAATCTCTGGAAAAGAAAACTAAATTTTACCTTAATCCTGCGTTATTTTATGAGTTCTTACCTTGTCCCTAATCATTTCTGGCATTTGATCCATTTTAGAGATTGCTTTAGATTAATATCCCTAAAGCATTGCATTAATCATATCATATCTGTCCCCGGAAACCTCCAACAACTTGCATTATCACGATAGGAATAACAAAACCATCAGCATGACACTTAAGATGCTTTGGCGGAGCACAAGCCCTCCTTGTTGAACTTGATGTTCCAATTCCAGTCTTCTGCTCTTTCAAGACATCAACTCATGGCCATCTCAGATGGACATGTTCCCACTAGACTAAGCTTGCCTTGCCCTTTTATTCCATCTGTTTTAACTGTAAGAAAAAATTGTAGACAACATTAATAAAAACCAAATATTATTAGGCTTTTTCAATGGAGATGTTATGTATAGTTTAGGACATATCCTCTGAATTATCTGATTCTGTAGGGTTTTCATATTTCATTGTCTTGGAGATATTATACAACCTTGTAGAGTTAGAGGTGAACTTGTAGGAAATGGATAGTAATATGAATAATTCTTTTCTATGTATGTGTTGATAAATTCTGCCCACTGGAGGTTCAACTGATTTCCCTCCCTTGGCGTGGAAGAATCCTGCTTTGCTTCTAGAGCAGATTCATTTTGGCATTCCTGATGGCTTCTTATGTTTGGTCTTTGGAATCTCCTTAGACCTCATTATAATATTTGTTTCCAGCTCCTTTACCAATTAATGAGTTACATAAAATTTTGACACCTGCTTGTTTTATATCTATGTATCAATACTCATGATTTACCTATTTTGGAAATTATCCTTGAATGTCACTTACCAACATTTTTAAAATAGACTTTTTTTTTTTTAGAGCAGTTTTAGGTTCACAGTGAAATTGAGTGGGAATTACAGAGTTTCTACATAGCCACTCCCCCTGCAAAAGCACAGCCTCCCCCACGATCAGCATCCAGCCCCAGAGTGGTTCATTTGCTACGACTGATGAGCTTACATGGACGCATAATTAGCACTCTAATTCCATAGTTTACACTGTGGTTCACTCTTGGTGTTGACATTCTGTGGATTTTGACAAATATATATGTATTCACCATCATAGTATCTACCATCATAGTATCATATCATGTTAAGTGTGAGGTTTTTGGAACATAATTTAAAAAACTGAATAGTTTCACTGCCCTAAAATTTCTCTCTTGCCTATTCATTTATTCTTTCTTCTAAATCCTGCCAACTACCGATCTTTTTTAAAACTGTCTCTGTAATTTTACCTTTCCCAGAATGTCACATAGTTAGAATTATACAATATATAACCTTTTCTGGTTGGCTTTTTATACTTAGTAACATGTATTTAATTTCCTCCATGACTTTTCATGTCTTGATAGCTCATTTCTTTTTAGTGCTTAATATTATTCCATTATATGAATGTATCGCAGTTTATTTGTTTATTCATCTCCAGAAGGATATCTTGGTTCCTTCCAGGTCTGGACAATAATGAATAAAGCTGCCCTAAGCATCTGTGTGTATATTTTTGTGTGTTTTCAAATCCCTTGATAAACACAAAGAAGCATGACTGTAGGCTGCTATTATAAGAGTATGTTTAGTAAGTAACTGCCAAACTGTCCTCCAAGGTGGCTATACATTCCCACCAGCAATTAATGAGTGTTTCTGTTGTTCCACACTCACCAATATTGGTATTGTCAGTGTTCTGGATCTTGGTGCTTTTAATAGATGTGTAATGTTCTCTCTTTGTTTTAATTTGTAATTCTCTAATGACTTATGATGTGGAGCACCATTTCATATGTTTATTTGTTTTCTGTATATCTTCTTTGATGAGGTGTATCTATTTAGATCTCTTTCCAATTTTTTAAAAAGGTTGTCTCTTTTTTGTTACTTTTAAGTTTGAATATCTATTTTATTGTTGAGCTTTAATATCTACTCAATTTTAAAAGTTTGACTCAGTGTTTTTAATGTTGGCTGTATTTTAGAACCTTCAGTAGAACTTTCAAACAATAAAGGTCTGATTTACCTACCTCCTCACTCTAGACCAGGGGTGAGAAACGTCCAACCCATGGGCCATATAAAGCCTGTAACATCATTTGGTCTGGCCCTGCCAAGGCAATTGTAGATGAGACTCAGAATTAAATAAATCTAGGAGGTTTTTTATAGCAACACAAATTTGTATTAAGTGAATTATTTTAAGTGAATCCTATCTAATAAATACGGAATATGCTAATCAACCCTCATGCCATCACAAAGATGGCAGCACCCACAGCCAATAAGAGGGAATATGCTAATTGACTGTCACACCCTCAAAGATGGCAGTGCCCACAGCCTCAAGATGGCGGCGCCCCGTCCCTCCAGCCCCGCTGGAGTGGCAGGTGTGCTGCGTGCCTGCCTCCGGAGTCCCACAGTCCTCTCAGCCCCCCAGCCACCCAGGGCTGCCCGAGGCTCAGGTAACCAGGGCGGGCTGAGTCTTGCGCTGCTGGCAGTGGCAGCAGCAGAGGTGTGATGAGGGCACTGCCTTCCCCTGATCACCGGGTTGCCTCCAGTCCCTGAGAGCTCCCGGACTGTGAGAGGGGGCAGGCCAGGCTGAGGGACCCCCGCTCCAGTGTATGAATTTTTATGCACCAGGCCTCTAGTGATGTTATAGATATCCAAGTGGCCCTTGGCAGGAAAAAGGTTCCTCACTCCTGCTCTAGACCAGTGAGTCTAGAACTTTGTAAGCAACAGAATCACTGGAGAGCTTGATCTTACGTCAAGAATTTCTGATTAGGTTGGGGCCTGACAATCTGTATTTCTAACAAGTAATAGCATCACACTTTGGGAACTATTTAGTACAGATGAGGGGCAAACTTCTTCAGCCTTATTTATTTATTTTTTTAAATATATATTTTATTGATTTTTACAGAGAGGAAGGGAGAGGGATAGAGAGCTAGAAACATCGATGAGAGAGAAACATCGATCAGCTGCCTCCTGCACACTCCCTACTGGGAATGTGCCCGCAACCAAGGTACATGCCCTTGACCGGAATCGAACCCGGGACCCTTGAGTCCGCAGGCTGATGCTCTATCCACTGAGCCAAACCGGTTAGGGCTCAGCCTTATTTTTTTCTGTGCTATCCGGTTTAACATTTGTATCTTGTAGATTGTTTCCAAGTGCATGGGTTTGTAATCACAACCTGGAATTTTGTTTTCAAGGGTAGTTTAAAAAACAACAAGTTATTTCTTGCTGTATTCCATGTTTTATATTTTTGTCAATAGACCACCATCAGATGGATAGTGGTGCCTGTGTACAGCCTCATAATCTTTAGGATAATTCTTCCAAAAATTAACTAAGAAAGCAAAATTCAACCATTTTGATTTAGCTATTTTCTTTTTAAGCAGAACTTTTATTAAAACATTTGGATATAAACAGTTAAATTAAACAAAATATCATAGAGTTACCCATAGGGTTATAGTGTAGCCTTTAAGTACAGGATAGACTTTGTATACCTAGTATACTCATGTTTTCAATGAAATTAGATCTATCTAACCTAAAATGTAGATTAGTGTGCCTCTTTCTAAAATTTAATATTATAACTCTTGCAGAGAAATCTGGGAATGTTTAAAAGAACATTCGACTCTTTAAATTGAACTTCTCTGAGATAGCAGTTGACGATATTTAAGGTGAGTTTATTGCACCATAACTCTTTGAATCATTTCACTGAGGAAGGAATTACTTGCTATTTTAAATAAATCCAAAGCAATGGATCTGCAAAGCTGAATAAAGTCTATTTTCTCTTGTATAAGGTAGCATATTTCAAGCCATGATGAGATATGGAGTAACCTCTAGATAGCATTTGGTTCTCTTCTCAATGATGTTCAACTGTTATGAATCACTGTTTAATATAATTCTCATTCTCCTTCTAGGCTTTTCTTTTATCTCACTGTAAAATTTTCTGATAGCAAATATCATTCTGGAGAGCACAGATATATAAAAATCCTGGAGTGTTAAGACTTTAAAATATTTGTCTGGTAAAGAAAGAATAAGAGAAAAGAACAAACAAAAAGAAGATAAAAGAGAATCTGAATGATTCAAATAAATATTCCTTATTTATTTAATTTGAAAAGCATTAGTTTGCCTCCTTAGTGCTCCCAGTTATCATTCTGGGTGTTAATTTGCCTCTTTTGAATGTTACTTTGATTTTTTTTAGATAAGGCTGAAAAAGTAAATATGCTATATGTGTACATGTGTATATGCAAAAAGAATGAACAGGTAATGATATATCTGTTAAAAGGAATTTAAATGAAGGTGTTACTGAGGGGTGAATTTCTTCACTTGAAGTTGACAATCTCAAGTCACATGATACATCTCCTTTTTTGTTAATTGAAAGATTACTTATGAATATTTACAACAGTAGATAGCCAGTGACTGGCTAAAGAAACTGCATTGGAACTTGTGACTAACAAATGCAGGTCCTAAGCTTTGTCCTTAGACATGAGGGTGGTTTGTTTTTGTGGGTGAAGAGTGGAAACCCAACAGGAATGCTGAAAGAGAATAGGCTAGAACCTTAGCCTTAGCATGCGATTTGACAGTTTATGGGATAGAAAAGGTTCTTGATCTCAGGGAAAAAAACCCTCAGCACCAAGGGTCAGCATGTGGACTGTGGAGGAAAATGCTCCGACTTAGAGCATGAACTAAGAGGACTTGTGTAAGTTTCTGTTGCTGTGTGACAAATTACCACACAGTTAGCAGCTTAAAACAATGCACATTTATCAGCTCACAGCCTGGCACTGCACAGCTAGGCTATCTATTTAGGTTGTTATTACAAGGCTGAATTAGGGTGTTGGCTTCGCTGGAGGTTCTGGAGAAGCTACCTCCTAGGCCATTCAGGGTGTTGACAGGATCCTGTTCCCTGGGCTTATGGGACTGAGTTCCCCCGTGTTCCTCTGGCTGTCGGGGGCTTCTCAGCTTCTGGAGACTGCCTGCATTCTATGCCACGCGTCTCTCCCCACCTGTCTCTTCCTCTTATTGAATCCATATTCTTCTCATCTTTTTGACTTATTTCTCTCTGACGAGTAGAGTCAGATTACATGGTCCATGTGAGGCTTCGTCTTAAACTATTTGGGACTTTAATTACATCTGCAAAATTCTTTTATAGCAACATCTATAGTTGCGTTCATTGAATAAGTGGGAAATGGCTTGTGTACATTATGGGAAAGGGATTTTGGAAACCACTTAAAATTCTGCCTACCAGCCCTAACCAGTTTGGCTCAGTGGATAAAGCGTCAGCCTGCGGACTGAAGGGTCCCAGGTTCGATTCCAGTCAAGGGCATGTGCCTTGGTTGCGGGAACATCCCCAGTGGGGAGTGTGCAGGAGGCAGCTGATCGATGTTTCTTTCTCATCGATGTTTCTAACTCTCTATCCCTCTCCCTTCCTCTCTGTAAAAAATCAATAAAATATATTTTTTAAAAAATGCTGCCTACCATTGAGCTATAAGCAAGAAGAAACCCAAGTGAGAGGAAGACCATGCAGATCAATGAAACCTCACTGTGGAGGGGACAGTTATGGGTAGATTGAAAATCATACCATTCAAACAGCAACACAGTGCACCAGTTGGAAACAAAAACAGAGATTGTCATCAGAGTTGGGTTTTCTCTCAGCTTTGTGCCCGGTAAGATCTGAGCACTTTTGGATAAAGTATGCTGTCAACATTTTGGGCCAGTTCAAGGTCGCTAAGGACTCCAGAGGTGAGAGTGGGCTTCTTGTCAAAAGGACATCAAAATGTGAAAATTACATGACTATTTATAGTACAAATACACACAGGAATGTATAGATTTTGAACATTGTTTTATTAATTTGCTATAAGATCTTTCCCCATATCAGCTGCTGTTATTTGCTCTCTAACATATGGGACACAACCTAGTATAATGATTAAGAGCATAACAGGGTTTACAATCCTTACTTCATTTCCTTCTCACTGCACTGATTTGGGCAAATTAATGCTAGGGGTTCCTTTTCTTTTCTATAAGAGGGAAAAAAAGTTGTACCTCCCACATGAGGTAGTTATGGAGAGTAAAGGAAATACATGTGTGTGTGTAGCAGGGGGGGAGGGGGGGGCTTACAGCAGACTTCAGTTAAGTGCTCAGAAAATGTCCTCTGTGTTGAGTATAATTCATATAGTTTCTAAGCCACATAGGTCTATTGTCATTTTTCGAACTGATTTTCCATCATAGAGAATAGGGTTGGAGTTGATTAATTCCTTTACTGCCCATTTGTTCTTTTAATTATCCAATCCATATTTACCAAGTTGCAAAACAAGCAATGGAGATACCAATGTAAATGAGAAACAAATCCCTGGTCTTTGAAGCATTCACAGCCTAGAGATTCTAAAGGGAATCATTTGTGCTCTCACCTGCTTCCATGCCGCTCAGATTTAAAGAGAAACGTAGAGAGAACATAATGCAGTTTTCAAGTGGAGCAATAAACCAGAATTCTCCATTCCCCTAAACACAGTGTACTCTTGGAGTTTAGGGACATTATCTTGTACTTTTTGATTCTACCAGTTTCACGTGGTGGAAAGCACACACTTAATGACATGATTTAAACTAAAAACACAAGAAGCAGGTATTGTCTTTAGGAAAATAAGCAATAGTATTTGCCAGTACCAGTTCCTAATAAGTATCATCGTAAATAAAAAAAAAAAACATATTGATTTATTGCATCAAGATTATAAGTCTAAAACATAGGTCAGAAAAAAGCAGCATTTACTGCGACCTATGCTTTTATGTATTTCCTCTAAACAAGGGCCCTGGGTGTTTGAGAAGCTGTGCTATTTTAGCACAAAATAATTTACTGCTGACTTTTCTTTTCTTCCTTCTAAAACAATGTGGATCTACTTTTGTCTCATTTACAGAACAAATAAAAAGCATCCGATTCAGTGAGCCAATAAATAAGACCCATTTTAAGAGAAGGCTGAGACTCCATCCTAATAAAATAATTGGAGAAGGTGGCAGTGATTTATTTCAACATTATTAACATTTGTTCAACATTGTACCTTTTCTATATAATTAGCAACAGGGAAATGGTTAAATATAGTACAGAACAGTCAAAAGATGAAATATTAGGCAGCCTTTGAAAATATTTATGAAAAGAAGTTTATTGGTATAATAAAAATGAAAATAAAAGCAGAGTACAAAACATATGCAACATTTAAATTTATTATATTCTTATTTAAAAACTTTTTTTTCTAGGCAAATAAACTATTGGTTATTTTATTTCAGCCACACAGCACTTCAAAAATCACTGGCACAGTGGTAGGTTGCATTGTGGTGCAATGTGAAGAATGTGGTCAAAGTTTTCATAAACATTTGACTGAAGGCAGCAATTGTACAATTAGGGATTTTTATTGTATATTGTTGGTTTGCACTCAGCATCCAGTCTCTTTTCTTTCTTTTTATGTTTTCCTGTTCTACAGAAGTAGGAAAACTAAAATCCACATTTCCCATTCTCCACTGAAGCTATGATTTTGGATGTGAACTTGATTATTTTAGTTATATATCCATCTATGCTATTTGGAAGTAAAGCAGAGGCCATTTCCCTGCTTCTTTGGGCTGTTTACAAAAAATGAAGATGTAAAATTTTATAGTCATACCTTACTAGTGAGCATTTTGTAAGTTGTGTGGGTTTTGAAGGCATTAGCAGTTTCCTGATCCTGGCACTCATTTAAGTCTAACTCCAACTAGTGGCTTCTAGCAGAGGAAACAGGCCCTCAGGTAGGTCAGCTCTATGCAGTTCTGGGTCATTCTTAAAGGCCCAGCCTATAGAATAATCACACAGTGCCTCGATGATGCTGTACTTAAGCTCCTGAAGATCTTTGCTAACTTTCTTTCTGCTGAAAATACCAGCGTGGTTTCTGTTTTCTGTCCTGAGCCAAATGAGGACAAATATAGTCCAATGTGAATTCTGCAATTAAAGGGACCATTTTTCAATTTAAAGTAACATCATTGATTATGTTCTGGTATAAATGTGTTTTCAGCTCTTTTCCCACAGAAAACTGCTAGCGTTAACTATAGTATAAATCTGTGGGTTTATAGGGATACGTGGAGAATATGCTTGAGGACGGTAGAAGTGCACGTGCTACAGACTCTAAAAATAATTTAAATCTATCAGGCCAGTATATTGCATAGTTGTCTTCTGTGACACTATTTCAAACATAAAATAATAAAGGATTTATAAGCATACATTCTGGTACATTGATGCTTTAACTAGACACTGCACTTCCTCTATTCCCAGGGTAACTAGTCTGTGGACAGTCACCTTGGCCCAAGTGAGAAACATGCTAATCTCTCTGAGGGTGGAGAGACCCTACAAATCTAAACAGTTGGGAATATCATCCTTCTTTTAACTCAGTCAACAAGCATTTATCAAGTACCTACCAGGTATCAAATAGGTGTTCAGGACCTCATGATAATTCAGATATGATCATAACTCTTAAAATTCAAACAAGCAGGTCGAGTCTCTTGGGGTAGCTAGGTACATGAGGTTGTTACCAGTAATTGTTTAACAGCCAGAGGGTATGGGGGCACGGGTTATAAATTTGACTGCAAAAAAAGATTAAAGAACAATATTCTTCTTCATTGGAAGTCATGGTGGGGGGACGGTAATACAGAGTAGTCAACTTTACGGTTCATCGCTCAGCGAATGTCCTGAAGTTGCATTATAGCTCTCTCCCATCTTCCTAATTATGTGCTTGCTGCCTTGGCTTGGGCCCCCTCTGTCTATTTGGGATGTTTTCCAGCTTCTGTCTATGTCTACTTTATTCTTTTGGGCTGTGTAGTACATCTTGATCTCTCTCATTTTCTCTGCACCAGTCTCTTGTCTGTCTATCTGTCTATTCTTCTGTATGTTGTCTCCTTTCAGATCATTCTCTTCTTATTTCTTCTCCAAGCTTTTTAATGTAAAACCTGGCCTCTCTGGGATTTTGTAATTAGCATTTCTGGTTAAGAGGGGAAAGGGTGGTCATAAATGTTACTTTTTTTTTTTTTTGGTCATACATCAAATTTCATTTCTCAGTCTACCTAAACTCAAATCTCCAGCTGAATTCAGCACTCTCTCAACCCTTCCTGGTGGTTGGATAATCAACAGATAGCTTATATACAGACAAAATATTGAGGTAGGAAAATATCCTATTTGAAATGTCATGAATTATAAAAAGTAAAAGACTCATAAGACTCATACAAGCTTTTCTGTTAGCACACCCCGACCTAGACCCCCAATCGGAAATCTGGGTTTTCAGTCATCAGAAAACTAACCCATCATCAATTGTACTTTTGAGGACAGATATCTCTGGACATATTCATAACCGCCCAGAAGTTGTAGAATAGAAAAACGTGTGCCTATGGCAAGGCCACTGAAACAATTGGTACCTCAAGAAAAGGGTTCTTACTAGAACTACAGTTTTTTTTCTGATTAATCTTTGTTATTTTAATGACAGATGGTTTTGATTTTAAGGAATGTGTTTGCCATCACAAAAGTAAAGGACCAATCCATAGGGTCTGAGGTAGAGGGTGGGGAAGAAGGACCTTGCAGACAGTCACAGGTGAGACAGTCCTAGATGCTGGGGCATGACTTGCAAAGGAAGCTCAGTGTAAGCACTTCTATGTGGAGTAGAGACATTGGGACTTAAATAAACAGCTTTCTCATGCCCCAGGGAAAGCCAGTGCACTGGCTCCGACACCCAGAGATAAATGACCTGTACATCCCTCACATGACCCTGGATCATTAGCTTCACTGTCAACTAGATTTTGATAAGAGGAGGAGATTTAATCAGCAATTTCTGCACCCAGAACAGTTTGTCAAAGGTTGCCATTAGTCAGAAATCAATTGAGAAATGTTATTTTGAGAATGAAGCTCCTTGGAGTTTTTATGCCTATTCACAAAGATTAGAGGCATGTCCTTCATTAAAACCTCCCAAGCCCTAGCCAGTTTGGCTCGGTGGATGGAGCATCAGCCTGCGGACCAAAGGGTCCCGGGTTCCATTCGGTCAAGGGAACACACCTCAGTTGCAGGCTTCTCCCTGGTCTGGGCCCTGGTTGGGGCTCATGCAGGAAGCAATCAATTGATGTATTTCTCTCACATGGATGCTTCTCTCTGTCTTTCCCTTTCTCTTCCATTCTCCCTAAAAATCAATGGAAAAATATCTTCGAGTGAGGATTAATAGAAACAACAATAAAAAAAAACCCTCCTGTGTCACCCAAATTTTTGGAGCTTGTATCCAAAAATCACTTATGAATCAAACTCAACTTGAAAGTATGCAAAATTTTAAAGCTACCATGCTTTCTCCCTGAGCTCTTTCTTGAAAATTGTGGAGGAGTTACTACTTTTTATTGGGCCCATTTACCTATGTTTTTCTTCTATTTCATATTTGCCCATCCTCCCTTCCACCAGCTGTTCCATAGCCAGACCTCTCATCTGTGTGTATATTCAATGTGGCATTATGGAAGTCTTCCAGTGGTCTAAAGATAATGGACATTTGAACAAAGAAAAAGTAGGTATCCTTTAAGCTAGATTTCTAGAGACTTGAATAACCTTAAGTCTACTTAACAACCACAAGGAAACATAAATGTGTGCATTGAGAGCTCAGTGATTAATAAACAAACAATAACAACAAACAAACAAAACCCATGGATTTCTTTGCCCTGGGTGTATCATGAATCCTTGTAGTATTACTTTTCTATTTCTGTGTGTTTATTTATGGTAATACAAGTGATTACAGTGCTAACTTATTTAGTGTTCAATATATGAGAGGTATCATGCTATGCATTTTTACACAAGCCATATCGTTTTTTCATTCTAGAAAGTATTATGATCTCCATTTATGTTTTTTCCCCAAATGGTAAATATGAGGTTGAGAGAAGTTAAATAACTTTCCAAAGTCACAAAGTGCTGATTTTATACAAATATGCCAAAATAGCTCTTTGGGGCTTGTAATGATTTTCTCTGCTATTATCACACTAAACTTTTCTTGAAACTGTTGGTCATATTATTTCAATGAGATTTTATAAATACTTATTAAATTATTGCTATTTGTAGCCATTGTCCTAGTGAGTAGGGTTAAACAATGATTAAATGGATTGTCCCCTAAGTACACAGCTCATGTTCTAGTAAGCAAGTCAGAAAAGTGAACAAAATAATGAAATACAGGGCATCTGTAAGATAAAAGTGACTACCAGTTAACCAGAGGTGGCTCAGATCAGAGAAAGATGAACGATATTGCGGTGTCTCGGGATGTTCACAGTGTTGGCCTGGCGGCAGAAGAGTGTGAGGGCAATGGCATTCCAGAAAAAGGGAAAAGCACTTGCAGTGCCACCTAGTGGTGAAAGAGCATAGGACAAAAAGCCACAACAGTAATGGTTGTTGGACCAAAAAGAATGTGTAGGAATGAAGTTATAAGGTGATTAAGTAACACAAAACAGAGAAGCTTATACCCCAGTCTTACAAATGTGGATTCTTCCTGGAGGTCATAAGCTATGGTACAGGAATTTTGAGCAGGGGAATGCTCAGAATAAGCCATACCTGGAGGATTTAAAGGACATCTAATTGTTTCTCAAGAAAATATTTTAGTAGGTTTTGTTTTATTTGGTTGTACTGGCAAGATAGATTCAGTAGAGTTTATGTCAGTTGATAGCTCATCAGAGATTGGTAGTGAGAAGTCCTGGCTAGATTTTTAAAATGATGACTATCTTCTGTCCACTGAGTAGGGAAAATTTTGTTCAACATTTCAATTACTTAAGTGAAGGAAATTTGCGTCTCCCCCAAGAATACCTAATGACATGCCCTAATGACCACAGTTTATATTCTCATGAACTGTAGTATTTTAAAGACAGAGGGAGATATTTGTATTCTCAAGAAAATCATATAGTTATCTTCTTTTGAATTTCGTGGCACTCAGATCAATCCACTTTGTCCTTCAATGTCTTTGCCACTTACCCACATCCCAGTTACTACCCAATGGTTACAGAAGACTTTGGAAGTTGGCCCATGACCCTCTTTTCTACTTCAGTTCCAACCATAAATTTTGACTATTTCAATATCTTTGTGCAACCCCAAGACATATAATAATCTGGGAGCTTGTAGAGGAAAATGTACTTCTGACTTTAGATATAAGGAAGTGTTCCAAGTGTGACATTTCATGTCACTCTGCTATTCCAAAGGTAAGTAAAACTGTAATGGTCAAACTGTAATTGGGGTTCCAGGGAGATTTCCTAGATGAAGAAACAGCACAATGGAAAACGGGTGGAAGAGGCCCGGAAGCCTGTGTGATTGGGTCACAGATGAAATCAAAAGGAGCAGTGTGCTGGGGAACTAAGGAAGCTAACTTGTTTCTAGCTTTTGGAAAATTTTGTGTTCATATCAAGAGGAGTCTGAGCTTCACTTGGCTGGCAGTGGGAAGAAAAGGGGTGAAGATCTTTGAGAAAATAAGTGAAATGATTAAACTATGCTTTTGAAAAGGTAAATATATCATCTTTCTTTAGGATGGGAAAGAGGACGGAGAGAGGGAGGAGATAGATTGCAAATTGCTGCTAACTTTTGTTCACAGACAAATGTATGGAAAAGATTGTCTAGGATGAGTGAGCCCAATGGAGAAGAGGCACAACATCTATAACCACATCTCAAGGAATGTTAGCAGTTACTGAATGGGCTTGGAATACTACTCAAATGGCTGGAGAAGTAAGAGGACCAGAAGGATAGGTTATGAGGGCAAATAAAGAGAGATGCTTTGGGTGGAAAGTCAGCAGTGCTAAATGCAGACAAGAGGTCAAATAAGTTGTGGGGTAGAACACAGTGTCAGCTTCAGTAGAGTGGGGTCATTGATGCCATTAGCCAGTTACCTGCTTGTTTGCTGGTTTGAGTGAGGACAGAATCCAGATTGAATCTGGTTGAGGATAGTGCAGCAAAGTGGGGGAGACACAAGGGAGATTTTGTAACACGTACTGTTGGTAATAATTAGGAGGCGACATGAATTCAAGTCCAGATTCCCAACTGACTATTTGTGACTTGGCTTTTCTGAATCTTAGTTCCCTTACAGTGAATAAGCAAATGAACACCAATGGGTTTGTATGTAGAATGAATGAATAAGATTACAAGTTAGTTATTGCCTGTGCCTGGCCTAAGTACCAAAAATGGTGGGGATTACAATATTGTTTAAATTGGGGGAAATGGTAAAATATTGGAGGAAGCAGTAACTTATGTAAAAAAAAATAAGTTTTATTTTGACTTAGAATAAAGCTGCTACTAAGAGAGATGGGAAAATCCAGAGAGGATCACCTTTAGGACAATAGGATGGGTTAGGTTGGATTTCTTTTCCCTTTTTAAAAGTTGAGGTAAAATACACACAAAATGCAATAAAGAGATATCTTACAGTTTTTTGAGTTTTGAAAAATTATGTGATGTGATTCAAAACTCCTTAAAGATACAGACAATTTCTACTACTTCACTAAATTCCCTCATCTTCTTTTTCAGTCAATTCTTCTACCACAACCCTTAGAAGCACTTGTTTGATTTTTGTAACTATAGCTTAGTTTTTTCCTATACTAGGATTTTTGGAGTCAGATAATATATACTTCTGTTGGTTCTGGCTTCTTTCAGCACAATGTTTTGGGGATTTATCTATGTGGTATTTTTTTGCTCTGGTAGTTTGTTCTTTTTTATTACTAGTCTTGAATCCATTTAATATACCACAGGATATTTTGTTATTTTTAATCTATCTGGCTGTTCATGGCCAATTTTTCTGGTTTCAAGTTTTAGGCTATTATAAACAAAGCTTCTATGAACACTTTTGTATATTTACTGTGTAAGAAATCTTCATATGACTAAATTATATAGATATACCTCTATGTTTTAGAAGCTTTATGATTTAGTTTTAATGTTTAGGTCTGGTATGATTGTAGTTTTAATTATTGTGTACAGTTACATGTAAGTGTAGCAGCTCACTCTTTTCTATATGTATATTATGTGATTCGGTACAATATTTGAAAAGACTTTTTCTTCTCTATTGAATTGCATAAAGATTTTTCTATTTATCTTTGGTTTTCAGGAATGTGAATAAAAAGTGTCTAGATATAACTTACTTTATGTTTAGTCCACTTGGGTTTTATTGTGCTTTTCCTAGGGGGAATATTATACTTATACATATCATCTATATAAAAGGCTAATATGCTAAGTGTCCCTCCGCCCATCCAACCAGTCGCTATGACGCACACTGACCACCAGGGGGCAGCCACTCAATGCAGGAGCTGCTGTGATGTGCACTGGCCATTTACAGAGAAACGGCAGCATGGATCTGGCACCAAAAAAGCAACACTTGACTTCCCCCAAGTGGGACACAGACCCACCACCACCCTGGAGCAACAGCCCACCACATCACAGCTGACACTGCCATGGCGCAGAATGTGGCCCACAGCCCAGCCCAGCCTGGAAATGGTGGCTTTGGGCACTGGGTAATGACATCATGTAGCAATGCTCGGCTTCCTCTCTCTAGTGATGACTAGCCTCCTTGCAGTTTCTTCAGCCGAGGAACATGACTTGCTTTATAGCCAGGTGCAAACATTTTACACTTTAACCAAATGTTTGTGAAGCATTTTCCCGTGCCTTATCTCATATAATCCTCACAGAAGTCCCGGAGTAGGTAGATAGGAGACTCGATAGAATCCTATTTTCTTTTTATTAGCCAGAAAACAGAGATTTAGAAAGCTTAGAAACTTGACCCGACTGAAAAGAAATAAGAAATGGTGGACCTTGAAAATGACTTCAGGTTTTCTCATTGCACAGAATATAGTCAAACACTCCTACAGTTAAATATTTTACCCTTTGTTTTCCCTGCGTGATCTACAATAATATTCTGCTTCGTGTTGATATTTCCTGCTGTGTTGTTGACAATTACCTGAAAGAGAAGTTGGGGTGCTTCACTGGGCTGGAAAAAGTTTAACTACATCAGAAAGCATATCTAATTAAGCAAGTTTATTCTATATATATATAAAAGGCTAAGTTGACTCACGCATGCACGATACATATAAAGCTCTCGCTGGTGCCAATAGCATGCGTGTGTTTCCATCTGTCATTGTCAATTGTGAATGTGGTTGACACTTCTATTATAGTGAAAGGGCAAATAGTGATATTAAAATATTTCGTCTAATTAATTTTCTTTCAATCTGTACACTGGGCCACTAGTATTTCAATAAAATTTCAAAAAAATTAAGCCACTGTTTTTTCAAATATTTGTTTCTATGTTGATCTCTCTTCCTTCTGGTACTTCAATTACATATATGTAAGTCTATGCAATGCTGTCCAGCTGGTCATTTAGTCTTTGTTAATTTTTTAAAGTTGTTTTTCCCCTCTTAACATCAATTTTATAATTTCTAGTTTATGTTTTAAAATTCACTGATTGTTTCTTCTCTAGTATCCAGTCTTTTGTGAAGCCCATAGATAGTTTTTTATTACAGACTAGAGGCCCGGTGCATGAATTTGTGCATGCTTGGGGTCCCTTAGGGTGGCCTGAGGGGATCAGGCCGAAACCTGCAGTCCAATGCTGCCTGCATCTCCTACTTGCCGCTCCCACTCATCCTGGCCTCACTGCGCCTGCCATGGGCTCATGCCCAATCAGTCCCAATCGGGAGAGGCTCGCACTTCCGCAGCAGCACTCACCAGCCGTAAACCCTGCATCTGGTGCTCTCCTAAGGGGTGTGGCCTGCAGGATTGGGCCAAAACCAGCTCTCTGACATATCCCAAGGGGTTCCAGATTGTGAGAGGGTGCAGGCCAGGCCAAGGGACCCCACCAGTGAATGATCGGGGCTGGGGAGGGGCCACGGGAGGGCTCCAGGGCGTGTCGGGCCACATCTCACCCAGTCCCATTTGGCCAGACCCCAGCAGCAAGCTAACCATCGGTCAGAGTGTCTGCCTCCTGGTGGTCAGTGCACGTCATAGCTGGTCGACCAGTCAACTGTCTGCCCCCTGGTGGTCAGTGCACATCATAATGAGCAGTTGAGCTGCCTTAGCATATCATTAGCATATTATGCTTTGATTGGTTGAATAGTCAACCGGTCACAGGACAACCAGACACTTAGCATATTAGGCTTTTTTATATAGGATGTTAGAATTTTCATTTCTAGAATTTGCATTTGATTGATTATGGTGGATTCTGTTAATTTTCTGAGAATCCTTATCTGCTCATTGATGATATATTTTTCAACATTCTTGAACACATCCATATTAGCTGTTTTAAAGTTATTCCCTGCCAGTTCCATTTTGTGTGACTTCTCTGGACCTGTTTCCATTGGTTATTTTGTTCTCTTGGTTATGAAATAAACTAAAGAATTTTATTTTCACAGGAATTCTGACATAAATATTGTCTTCATTTGAGTTGACAGAGTCATAAGCAAATTTGATGTGCCCAAGCATCATTAAATTTTCCAACTTATTGTTCAATATACCAGTAATAATAATTCCGGCCTAAATCAGTGTAGAATAGAAACATGCTAAGTGTCCCTCCACCCATGCAAGGACTTGCATGCATACAAGTCCTTTGGACAGCATTCTTAAGTCTGCTCAGGTTACATTAGCATATTCCCCACAGTCTAATATGCAGGGGAATAGAAATGATAACATCTATATAAATAAAAGCTTAAGTGACTGAACGACCAGTCGACCGGTCACTATGATGTACAGTGACCACCAGGGGACAGATGCTCAATGCACAAGATTTGGTTCCCTCCTATCTGGATTGAGCCTGTGGGGATTGAGCAGAAACTGACTATCTGACAAACCCCTAGGGGTCCTAGATTGCAAGAGGGCACAGGCCAGGTCAGGGGACCCCACTGGTGCACAAATCCGTGCACTGGGCCTCTAGTATGATAATAAAAAACAAAGATGCTCACTATTTGGATTTGAATTGTGCTTTATCTTACTAAACTGAGAGTGCCAAGGTTAAGAACAGTACCATATTGAATAAATGCTACTTTGACAGAATTTGTTGCACCTGTAAGTTTAGAAGTAGGAAGGGAGGAAGAAGTAGGAGCACTTCAAATGAGTTCATGCCAGAGATAGACACCTAAGCAATGAAGACGAAATGCTCTTCTCCATTCGCAAGCTCTTCTCCATTCTCTTCCTCTTCCAAGTTACCCTTTTGCCTTAGAAGATTTTGTGTTGTAGACAATAGCTCATATTTTCTTATGGAGTCTTTTGGAAGCTGTTTTGGAGCAATTAATCACCATTGGACCTAGCTGCTTTTATATAGCATCTATTTATTAATTCATTCAGTATTCACTAGATAGCTGATACGCTCTTGGCAGTAACAGACATTGAGATAGGTGGGGACAGACATTTTCCCTACCTTCGTGGAGTTTAGACACTTGTTAGTATGTTTTTTCATGCTGTTAACTTGTCGGTTAAATAGGTGCCACCAGCTTCTCTAGGAAACTACCTTATTCCCTGATTCTTAGCCCAAAGCTCCTGACAGATGCTCCTAGTTCTTACACTTGATATTCCACCATCTCTCCTGTGTTGTTTTGTGTGTGTTTTTTGGTAGAAGAGAGGATGGAGATAGGGTTCTGTGGCTATCAGAGTACTCTAGATATAGCTTTACAACTGGTTTTATTTTTCTGTTTTGAAGAGATTGGGGACGAGGCTGGCTCTTATCAGTTTGTGATATTTTGTACATATAACACTGCAGGATTCCATTTCAAGTTTTAATGATGGTATAAGCAGTATATTGAAAAACAGCCAATAGCATACATCTCTTTAAATAAGTATGCTGCAGGGCTAAATAACGTCGAGTTTATTGCTTTTAAACTTCATGGAGGCTGAGTTAAGCTATTGGCTATGTTACATCTGAGAAATACAGACCTCATTTCACCTGCTCCACACTACAGCTGCAGTTTTATTTGGAAAATTGATGAGGGCTTTAAGTTCTGAACTTGTGTTGATCCTGATGTAAATAAGTGGCATCATTACTTCATAGCTGGGAGCGCCACTAATCCAGACCTGAAAATTAAGGGTTATCCTGTTGATTGGGGGGAAATTAAGGCAATCATCTTTCAAGGCTTTAATAAAGGAGATTGCACACTTAAAATCATTTTCAAACGGGCTTTAAAAGTAGATGACTAGAAAATCAATAGCAATAATATATGCTCATGGAAATAGAGTAGTCTCTATTTTAAAGAATGTTTTCTTTTATTGTTGGGCTGAGTTTATTAAAATGAGGCTGAAAAGTAATCATGTAAAATATTGAGCATTTTTATTAGGAGAATATATACTGCATGTGGTCATTAATATAAGTAGTGCTATGAAAAGTTGAATTTTCAAAAAGAAAAGATGATATAGACTCAGCACAGCTTATGTAAATTTATGAAGTCAAATGTTTTCCTAGGAAGCTAGAAAACAGGGGATTCGGTCCTATGCTGGTATGTAATACTGAATTTGGGTGTGTTATTAAATATGACATATTATTATATTGACCTCAGAAATTAAGCTCCTGTTCAGCCCCGGAATACATATTACTCCTTCTCTGTTCACCACCACCATCATCATCCCAGCCCCATTTAGTGAGTCTCATTGTGTGCCAGAGAGATTCCGTGTTAAGTGCTATTTAGTATGAAGAAGGCTCTCAGTACCTTTTTGTAAACTAAACTTTGTGTTATTCCAGACTACACTCTGTTCAGTCGGCTGATCTGAACAAAATCAGTATTTGGCCTGTGCTTAGAACTGTTAACAACAGAGGGAAAATGTACTATTATACTCATTTGGCGATGTTTATTATTACATTTCATTAATATAGAATGGTGTATGGGAGAATAATCTGCGCAGTTATTTCATAAGTCAGTATGTGCCCGGGGACACAAACCTGGCCATTGTAAGACAATGCTTTTCATAGTTTTTATTGGTATTGTTTTCTTCTACGTTTGGAACAGGCTTGTTAAGGTACTTCAGACACAATATAATTAATTGGGAATTGCGTACATATGAGCTTGGAGTTGATTCAAATAAAACTTTCAACACTAATCTGATACATATTTAATGAGCTACATGGCTATTAGTGTTCTACATTGTAAATCTGGGGGGGGAAAGAAGCAGAATAGAGTGCCCTAGACAGTCTTCATTGACTGTCCTGCTCTCCCCAAAGCAGCCACAGAAGTGCTGCGCTAGAGAAATGCCGCTGTAAGTGTAATCACAGCCACAGGGATAATGAACGTGACTCCCATTTGTTTCAAGTTTTCTATGTACCAGGTATTATAGTACAGACTTTATGGTCATATATCACTTTATTTTAATAAAAACCCAGTGAGACAGTTAACTGTAATTTTCAGATGAAAAGACATTGAGGCTTGAAAACCAGGACAGCACAATAGGGAAAGGGCATGCAATTTGGAATCAGACTCAGTTTCAAGTCCCGATTCACCACTAACTGCAGGATCTTGGGGGAATTACTTAATGTCTCTGCATCCCAGGTTCTTAAAGCACGATACAGGATTGCTACTATCCCTGTTATAATGAAGTCATGTGTGTAAAACCCCCAATATAGTAACTAGAACAGTGATGGTGAACCTATGACACGTGTGTCAGAGGTGACACGCGAACTCATTTTTTTGGTTGATTTTTCTTTGTTAAATGGCATTTAAATATATGAAATAAATATAAAAAATATAAGTCTTTCTTTTACTATGGTTGCAAATATAAAAAAAATTTTCTATATGTGACACAGTACCAGAGTTAAGTTAGGGTTTTTCAAAATGCTGACACGCCAAGCTCAAAAGGTTCGCCATCACTGACCTAGAACATAGGAGGACATTTGTAAATGCGGGTTCCCACCTCCGTACCTTGGGCAGTGTTCACTCTGACTTCAGTGAAGAGAAGGGGACCCGTGGCCAGTGGTTTTATATGTCAGTCAAAGAATGTGGGCGGGAACAGGAAGCCTCTGCATGTTCTTTATCCTCTTATCCCAGCAGAGTCTCAGTTGTTCTTATGATGGCTTCCTGTGAGTTGGGGTAAACTAGCACTTCCAAGCAAGACAGATTGGTGACCCCAGGGCCTCTTCATGTGCAATGTGAGCTGGAGGTCCCCAACACCATCCCCAGTTTTGATGGTTTGCTGTAAGGACTCTGGCTATGATTTATTTCAGCAAAGGGATACAGAGTAAATTTAGCTAAAGGATGGGCACATGGGGCAAAGTGTAGAGAAAATGGGCATGCGCTTCCTAGAGTTCTCCCCCGGTGGAGTCACACTGGACATACTTAACTCCCTCAGCAACGAGCTGTGAGAACACATGAGAAACATCTTCCAGAGGGGCTCATTGGGGACTCAGTGCTGAGGGTTTTCATTAGGGGCTGCTCACATGGGCACCTTTGCCTGGCATGTTCCAGATACCGCCAAGGGAACATAAACCACATTGCTTACAGGAACAGCTAAGGCACAGTGAACTGTTCTTATCAGACATGAAGTCTAAGGTCTCCAGCTCCAGGCAAGGGCCAACCCTGCAAGTAGGCCTCCTTATGAACAGCATTCTTTCTTTGAATTTAAATTCTTTATTGTTTAAAGTATTACATAAATCTCCTTCCCCACATTGACCTCTCCCCGACTGTCCCTACCCCCCAGTACATGCCCTCAGCCCGCCCCCCATCTGTGTCCATTGGTTATGCTCATATGTATGCATACAAGTCCTTTGGAAAGCATTCTTAAGTCTGCCCCGGTTACATCACATCTTCCTAACATCGTTTCAGGCTATGTTAACTCTTAACCTGAGAAGGAAGGCACTCTTTCCTTGGGGAAGACACAGTCCTGTGCCAAGACACAAGAATTGGAGAGCAGAATACAGTTTAACTTCTGCTCTGACTTGTCTCCTTGACCAGTACCTCTGGGTAATGAATAATCTACCCAGCCTTACACGGCTGCCCTGCCTCTAGGAAAACCTCATATGAAGAGCATGCCGTGTGACATGTGCTACAGTGAACACTAATTCCTCCTGTAGCCCCTGCTCCTTTAAATATTAGCTGGACTGGCTTTTTTTTTTTTATCAATCTGCCTTCTCTGGAGCAGCCCTTAGCACACACAACAGGCTTGATGAATGTTTACAAGAGCCTTAGGTGACCTCAGCATTGGTTTCTGTTTATTTGATACTGATTGGAAAACTTAACTAAGATACCGAATTTATCTTGAACTTAAAATTCTATAGCCCTTTAGCAACTATTATTTATACTGTGTGCCCCCTCTTAGCTTTTTTGTTTTGTTTTTCTTTGGGAAGCAACACTATGAGGGAGTTGGGACTGTGAATCGATAGTTAAGGCTCAATCTAGTGAAGTAGTTATATTGGAGAAAGTTGTTGGAAAAACTTGGACCAAAACATAAATTTGCTGTTACTTGAATGTGTATTCTTACTGAGGAATCCAATTAATGTCATAAAAGTAAGTGCATGGAGCCCTGGCCCAGTGGCTCTGTTGGTTGGAGCGTCATCTTATATGCCAAAAGTTTGCAGGTTGGATTCTGGTCAAGGCACACACGTAGGTTGCAAGTTCAATCCCCCGTTGAGATGTGTATGGGAGCAACCAATCGATGTTTCCCTCTCACATTGATGTTTCTTTCTCTCTCTCTCTCTCCCTTCCTCTCCCTAAAAATCAACAAAAACATATCCTTGGGTGAGGATTAAAAAAATAAGTTCATGTAAGGAATCATAATACATAGGCAGTCTTAGTGCAATTACATAGAGTCCTTACTTATGATGCACTGTAGCCGCAGCAAGCCCCGTGGGGTTCTCACCAGGGGAATCATTGCCATGGTTGGGTTTCAGAGACCTTACCTAGATTAGTCAACATAGCCAAGTGCTCTGGGGTGACCGGAAGTTACTCGTGCCAATCCAGTACAAATGATCAACATCCAAGAAACTATTCAGTCATCAAATAAAAATCCATGAGTGAGGAGAGAGGTAGAAGAACTCCAGGTATGATGGATGGACATATTTAGAAATAAAGAATCAAGCGAGGGGCAGAGTCAAAAGCAAAGGCAGAGATCGAATTATCTGCCAAAGCTGGATGGCCACTCTTTGTCTAACTCTAGCCTGTTTTCACCCCGATTGTCTTCCTTTTGCTCGGATACAAGTTTTCTGGTAAGTGGGTGGGTTGTCTGTGTTGAAGTTACTATTTATCATGAATGAGGCTTAACTCATTTGGGTTGCAGGCACTTCCTCACAAATGTTAAAATAACCGTTTGGGCAGGAGAGCTGATTTTATAGAGACATTCCACTATAAAAGATATTTAGTATTCAATAAAACTTGCAGTCCTTTACCTTAATGCTGTGTCTTAATATATTGATTCAAGTCTCATTGGAAATATGAGACACGGGTTCCATGATCTATGCACTTAATAAACCTTTAAATAATAAAACAGGATATTTGAAAGACCAGCTGTCTTTGTCTCTATTTTACGCCTGCACTTTTATGAGACCGATGATTAGCCCGGCCCTTAGCAACATTGCAGTTAGCAAGGTTCTTTCCAGCCCTTTCCTGACTTCTCTATTCCCACCCTGGCCACATATAGATGCTTTCTTCGGCTGCCTGAGGCTCGCATGCTGCTAGGATTCCAGTATCTGTTTCCCCCTTAAATGATTTGCCTGCCACGGGGCCATCCTGTGTACTAGATCAGGGTGTAACAATATTTTGGGAGTCACCTGTTACGTTTTTTTAATTTTCATCTCTTGTAGTGAAAGATCCCCTCTATCAGCTGATGTACAGCGGGGCCTTGACTTACGAGTTTAATTCGTTCCGAGACCAAGCTCATTAAGGAGCTCCTTAAGGAGCTCGTTAACTCAAATTACTCTATCAACTCACTGCAAAAAATAAGAGACAGCTGGTATCTCAAAAAACTCGTTAGTCTGGACACTCGTAAGTCAAGGCCCCACTGTATTGGAATGAGTGTGGGGCATAGTGAGTGGGAGTTGGTGGTCTGGAAGAGGAGATGACAGATGTAATACCCGCTGCTTACCAGAAAACAACAACTGCTGCACACATAATCAAATCCTCAGCCCCCACGTCATTAGCACAGAGGGAGGCCTAGCCTTCACACAAACTTTTCCTCTTCACTTATCTTTCAGGAGCATGTCACACCTTGTAATTCCGTCCTGTTTCAGAAGAGGTCTTGATATTCATTTAAATCTGGACTCTCTTTTTTTTTCTTTTTTTTTCTTTAGAGAAGAATATTTTTGTTTGCATTTTTTTTTATTTTATGTTTTTCGATTATAGTTTACTGTCAATATGATTTTGTATTGGTTTCAGGTGCATGGCATAGTGGTTAGACAAGCATATCCTTTTCAAAGTGTTCCCTTTGATATTTTCAGTACCCACCTGAGGGACTGGGTGAAAGAGATGAAGGAATTAAACTTGGACTCTCTTATCTCGGTGTTGTGGCTGTGTAGGACAAAACTGTTATTGCGTAATTAAGACTTAGTCTGATTAAAGACCGGTGAAGGGTAATTTGCTGAAAAGACGGGGCCATGGTCTACAAATCCTGAGAATGGTTATGGATTCTCTGTTTCTCAGCCCAGAACATCCAAGGAAATGGTCCTAAAATGCAAAGTGCCATAAGAGCTCTGGAGTAGCACTGACAGATGACAGGATGCTGGACACGTCAGAATGACGACGGTTGTGGTGGTGCTGTCCTTGGTCATAAGCTCTTTTAATTTGAAGCCTTCTTCTTAGAAAATTAATTGGTACTAACTTTGTCTTTTCTTCTAAATACAAGTCCTTTAAGATGGGTCAAATGAAGAATGGTTTTCACGAGCTCTTACAGAAGAGACAAAATATCCCTTGGGAATGACAGTTCCAGGGGGTACCCACTTATTTACACTGGAAGCAGAAGGTAACAAGAGGGAAAGATAGAGTATGGTGCAAAGAATAAGCCACTGTTCCTATTTTGGTGGATGAATATAGTTGTGGGAAAAGACTATTTGTAATTGGAAGGAGACAATACATGTCTGTATGTGTATGTACTTGTATGACTAGAGGGACCCTGGGCTTAGATGGGTAGGGCTTATGTGTGAGTCATGTCTGCCTCCACAAAACTGTCCATCCATGAGCTTCAAATCTTGCAATTGATAAGAAACTCTAGCATACTCACACAAAAGTCCCCTATGTTTATTTCTTAGGGTTGTCCTCATCATTGTTTTCTCTCTGAGGTTGCTGGCTATGTCAGCCTCTCGCTTTATAAAATCATCTTATTGGTCAACAAATTCCTGTAGAGCACTTAATGAGCCAAGAACTCTGCCAGGCACTTGGAGTATGCAGGAAACGAGATGGTTTCTGTTAGGAGAGTTGGCCTTCTTTCAGTAAAGTCTTATAGTCGTCAACCTTGAGTGGGGAAATAGCTTCCCTTTTCTGCCTGTGTCCTTTGCTCCTTATAGAGATGCTGCTGTAATGATACAATTTTGTTCTATTTTGTTTCCTTATAGAGACTTTCAGACTCCTCCTAGGTGATTTGGACACAATATCGGTCTGAATGTCAACTCAACCCCTAAACTATTGTTTTGGGACATGTCATGGTCTTTTACCTCCTGGAAGAATTCTGTCCATCCAGTGCACTGATTGAGAGATTAAGGAAGAACCTTACACTATGATAGGTTATGGGCCCCAAACCTGTGAGCTGGTCATGACCCTCAAAGTCTCCATCCACTAACCATCTCGTGAGGCTCTAAGCCATCTACACAAATAGCACCATCTCTCCTAAACCCTGGCCATTACACTGGAACTCTTGAAATAGAATTATGAGTTCTGACCAAGGAGTTGGCTTATGAAGTGATAGTCTGTAGTGAATTACACTTTTTTGTACAAACACACAAAAATTAGTACCACTTAAACCCTTGCTCAAAGCACTTGTACTTATTACTAATGAACCAAACACAAATGTATTCTCCAAAATCAGAAAAAAATCAACCACTATAAGTGATGGTAGGGTGAGGCCAGAAAAGAGAAGTGTAGGAGAGGGGTTAAAAGGTGCAGTGGGTATGACAAACAACTTTCAGCTTGAAAAATATAAATTAGGACATATGATAATGACAACTTAACATTCATTGATTTCAATTTATAACACATCTCTGTGATCTATCTCATTCTATTTTCACATCAACTCTAAGAAATGTTATGTGTCTTAGCCTAAGGTTACCCAGAATGTAGATTTGGGGATGCTATATCAAACACTACTTTAATTGAGAATAAAACTCCAGGAACAAGAGTGAGCGTACAAGAAGATGAAGCAGAGAAGGAGACAGAGCCAAGATGAGAATGCTTTATCAAGGTAGCCATGACCAAACATTACAGATTGCTTGATCGACTGTACAGTTCCCTTGAGAACCTGTCTAATTTGTGTCTCAAAACTTCCCCCAAGAGGTAAAAAGGGAGAGGAATTCATCCATGGCGTTTACCTTTCTTGACCAGATATCATCCTCATGGTCTTAACATTTCCCCCCAACAGTCATTTCAGTCCCCCACACCCTGGAGCCATGACAGTCAGTAGGGAAGTCTCAGGATGGAAGGTGAGATGCCCACTATCCTGGCAGGAGATGAAGCGCTCTCAGTCTGCACCTGCATGAAGTTGGCCTGACCCCACTCAGAGATGACAGGTGAGGCCAACAAGACTTAACATGATGCAAAAGTGGTACCTAGTTCCTTACTGTTTTCTCCACTTTATAGTGAAGAAAACTGAGGCTCAGAAAGGAATCTAGGTAAATAGTACAACCTAAAAATGTAGCAGGGAAGTAAATTTAACATGGAGAGATTCTCAACTATTCTATCCAAAGTCTCAATTACTGATTGCTGATAAAAAAAAAAAAAAGAAGACTCCCCTTGGAAGCTTCAGTAATTAATCCACAAAGTGACATAGACTAAAATTTCAAAGAATGTTTAAGAGGACTTTAGGAAACTGTGAATAAACCTTTACTAAATTACTACAGGGCATGGGAAGTAAAGAGTCAAGTCTTTAGCCTGGAAAACACTCAACTAAGCAACTGCACCTGTCGGTCCCAAATACTTTTGATGCGTGCACTCACCCCTGAGGTAAAATAAAGATCTGAGCTACATGTTGTCACTCTTAAATGTATTTGACCATTTTCCAGAAGAAAGAAAAGACAGTGCTCATATGTTTTAGTACCTGCTTTGTGCTACTTTGTGTCCTAAGTAATTCACATGACCTATGCTGCAAGGTAAGCAAAGTATCACCATTTCACAGATGACATACTAAGTAAGGCTCAGATAGAAAAAAAGGAATGCTCTTTGTTGCCCCGAATTGTCCCAGAGTTATATATCACAGCCATATATTTTTATTTTGGCCTCTATTTGCCTTTCGTATTTTTTGATGTTTTTATTTATTTACTTCAGAAACAGGAAGGGTGATGGCGAGAGAGATAGAACATCAAAGGGCATGAGTTGGGGGTGGGGTGGGGAGAATGTGGGGATAAGGACACATATGTAATAACTTAATCAATAAAGAAATTTCAAAAAAGAAACATCAATGAGAGAGAATCATTGATCAGCTGCCTCCTGCATGCCACCTACTGGATATCTAGCCTGCAACCAGGGCATGTGCCCTGACTAGGAATTGAACCATAACCTCCTGGTTCATGGGTTGATGCTCAACCACTAAGTCACACTGGCCAGGCTGTCTTTCATATTAATAGTGTACAGGAGGGTGATAAATTCTGGTTGGGCATCACAATAATTTAAGAAGCTTATTAAAATTAAAATTATTCATCCCCAAGACCCATTTCAAACCTGCTGCATTGGACCTTCCATGGCTCAGGGACCAGGTATCTGTAATGTGACCATATTTCACAGGGGATCCGATGGGAAGCTCAGGTTGACATTCACAAGGGTGGACTGAGAAGAGTGGCTGTGCTCTGAAATTGCATAAAATAAATCGGCAATATTCAAAGCAGGGTTGGGAGAGAAGACAGTCCTGCTCTTCTTTGTACAGATCACATCAAAAGTGTTTTACAGGTGACGTTGCTTACTTTAAAGGCCAGGTTCAGGCTTGGAAAGGGGTTAGTGTCCTGGTGCCTCAAGACAAAGCCAGACAAAACCCAAGAGCCTGGCACTTGGGGGAGCCCGGTGAGGGCAATTCTCTCATCAATGTTAAACCAACCAACCAACATTCATGCGCATAAGCAAACAGCTTCTCTCAGCTGGTCCCTGTCCTCTAGGTGGCAGAGCCTCAGTGCAGTGTCTAGAACAGGCTCTGCTCTTTTGGGCCTGCAGTATTCTGGCCCAGCTTCACCAGCAGCTCAGTCTGTACCTGCAATTTCCTTTGTCCTCCCCTGCTTAGTCCACAGCTCCCCCCAAACACTGCTCTTCCACACACAGGGGCTGTTTTTTAGCAGAGCAGCTATCCTCTGACGGTTGGCACTGAGCAATCATCATCAGATACAATTTCCCAGCCCCACAATTGCATACCTAGGGCAGCCTCTGGCATAATTATGCAGGCTGCTCCAGCTCCCGCGGCCCACGTTGTACTTAACGGGGAAGATGGACTCTCATTCTCTGTTAAATGTTTTGAAAGAAAGTCCGTAGGTACTATGAGGTTCAGGCACCATGAGGAAATGGAAACTGGAGTGTCCTTGCTTTGATAGGCATGTGCTAGTTTTAATTATCTACTCATCCAGGATTTAAACATTTTCCTTTTGCTATAAAAAGCAGAGAACGGTGACAACCTGGTCGCATGTGCAGATAGGGAATGAAAGTGGTTGAGAACATTGCCCACAGTTCAGTCACTGTTGCTTCTGGCCCTATATTTTCCTCTGTAGCGATCATTTTCCCATTCTGTAGTAATAAATATAAAATATCGCAAGTGTAGAAATGCATGAAGATGAAAAACCTATGGCTCCACAGTTCAGATAAAGCTTTCATGAATACTTTATATAGTTTCATTTAATCTTATTTATTCACATACACACAGACAAAATAATTAAGGTTATATTACAGCAGATTTATATTCTGATGTTTTGTTTTATATTGCATTATGAAGAAATATTTATGCATGGCATTGAATAGATTTTAAAAACACCTTTTCTAATAGTTTTATAATATTTCATCTTAGGTCCATATCCTTCCTTACCTCACTATTTTCCTATTGTGGGATACTTAAATTATTCCCAATCCTCTGCTAAGTTCTTATTAATCAATAAATCACCAAATATTGATGAAGCTCATCCTGTGTGTAGACAGTTTCCTGACATCACAGTGTAAGGGAATGTGCTGAGGGTTGCGGCCAGAACACCTGGGTTGGACCTCAGCTCAGAGGGTTTCCTCATCTGTAGAATGGAGTTCATGTTCACTGCCTTGCTTATCTTTTCAGCTTCCCCCCTCCACTCCCCAGTACAAACTAACTCTGTTAGCTATTCTTTTCCCTCACACCTTGGCTTGTGCAGCTTCCTCAACCTCGCCACTGCACATACACTCCCGTGTCCTTTTTAAATTGTATTCAATTGTCAAGGTCAAATCCAAATCTGAATCCTATCCCTCTTCTTGTTCTGCTTCATGTCTGGTCCTTCCTTTGTTAGGTCCCAGTTGGACTTTGGGTCAGGGTCCATTCATTGGCTGTAGTTCCTCACCTGCCCGCTCTCATGTCTCTGTCTGTGCCTGTGCCTGTGCTGTCCTCTGCCTCAGGAGCCGACCCTCACCCCCCACCCCCTTTTCGACTGCTCCTCCTCAGGTTGGGCAGCCATCTCCAGCCCCAGCTCCCAGGAGGGTTTCCCAACCCAAACTGTGGCTGACCTGAGCAACCCTCCTTGATAATCCTGTAGCCTGAAACCCTGTTACTCTTCCTGAAATGGAATGCTTGGTGATTTTCTTCCTCATTATTTCTTCCAAGATTCCAATCACATATCAGCCTTTTCTTACTTTTCTCCTCACTATGATCAGATGATTAGAGGTTTTTTGTGTTATTTTTTTAATATCCATCTGTCTTAACCATGATTAGTTTCCAATATTTATTGAAGGAGAATTAATGAGTCTGTGAGGCTTATTTCCTAATATTAGAAAAATAAAACTCTCTCTTAAAACAGAAAACCTCATAGTATTTGTCTACAAGAGGCATAGGAGATGTTGGTAATGGTGAAACAGAGTAAGTTCAAGCCTCCTACAAATTATATGGTCTTGAGTGAGTCTCTGAGCCATAGATTCTTTTATCTGTTTACGTGGAAATAATAATTGCTAATTCTTACGCTTGTGCTGATTAAACAAATGACACAAAGATCACTTAATAGATAATTTTGATTATTAGATACATTCTCAGCTATTTTTATAGAGCAATCTCATAAAGGAACTCCAGTGAAACGAATAAGACTTCATGAGATATACATGGTTATTAATATCTGCTACTCACACCAAACTATCTGTTTATTAAAATGATTATTAATAAGGAATCAGTGGTCAGGGATTTGGGCATTTATTCCCGCCTCTCTAGCACCTAGCAGAGTTCCTGTCACATGTTCAGCTCCCAGAAAGGAGTATTGATTGAGTGATTAGTGCAATAGATTTTTAGGGGCTTTGACATTTTACTTTTTAGTCTTCAATCTGTTGTACATACACATATTAGCATTTTTATGTAACAACTAGAGGCCCGATGCATGAAATTTGTGCAAGGGCCTTGGCCCCCGCCACTGTGGTAGCTGCCTCTGCCCTGGCGCCCGCCCGCTGCTGCTTTGTCCAGAAAGAAGGATGTCTAGAAGCAACATCTGCTCTAATTAGCATATTACACTTTTATTATTATAGATGAAAATGTTGAAAGAAAACATTATTAGGTTATGGACATTATAAAGATCAAATAACATAGAGTAGATTTCATTTTTTTTAAAGGAGAAACTGAGGGCCAACGAGCTCTCATAAATTTCCAGGATGCAGAGCTTGAGAGGAGCAGAGATGGGCTAGAACTCAAAACCCAACCTTTGCCTCTCCAGTGTGATGCAGGGCTCCTACCTGCTCCACCAGAATGCCTCACCTGCTCTCATCATGGGAGCTTTCTGTGTCTTTCAAAATCCTATTTATGTAGTAGGGTGAAAATAAATTTAAATTTAAGATCAAGTTAAATTGGGTAGAGGTGGGTAAAAGGGGGGGGGAAAGGGAGGCATATGTAATAGCATCAATAATAGAAAGATAGATGATAAATAGGTAGATAGATAAATAGATAAATAGGTAGATAGGTGATAGATAGATGATAGATAGATAGATAGATAGATAGATAGATGATAGATAGATAGATAGATAGAAAGACAGACAGATAGATGGATAGACAGACAGATAGATGATAGATAGACAGATATAGGTAGATGAAAGTTAAGCATTGGCCAACTTTGCAAAGAGCCTCCAAGTATCTCACTGTTATTATTAATTATTGCTATTCCCTCCACCCACCCCCAAGATTTCCCTGCTTCCTAAATCTTGACCTTTCTGTCAAAAAACTGTTTTTCACAGAAATTAATCCCCAGAGTATTTGAGTTAGATGTCAAGCTCCCATATGAATCTGTCTAAAACGTCTGAGGAAAAAATCCCAGGCAGGAGGAACCTGTAGTCACGCATCTAATTAACCTTTAATTGTCTATGTAACTGCTTTGCAGTTCGATAGTTTCTTGATTTTTATTATTTGTCTAATTAGCATGGTTTAAGTGGCTTTGATGTCAGATTTTATAATATCAGTTTGCTTACACAATTTCAGAATACTCTGGGGAGTTCAAATATTATTGCCATGCTCAAGTGCTACATATCTCAGTGTTGTTTGCTTGATTTTCTCTTCAGAAAAACGTGCTTTAACCACTTTTTCCACTAGGGTGTATAAGTAGTCTATGAAATTCCACAATGATGATAAAAGCCTTTCTATTAATTGTGCATAAATTATCAACCCAGCCATCAACTTGAATTAATCATTTTTCTACCCAATAAACCTGCAGATTGACAGACTTGCTATTCTGAAACAAAGGGGAGAGTGAAAGAAACCCCTCAAAATTCTTTAATTTAGGGCAAGCTAACAAATATGCACAAATTTAGAGATCAGGTTATATAGACACACAAATATAATTTGTTACTGAAATCTATAGATGTAGTTAATTGAGTGTCTATAATGAGATGGTTAATATTTAAAATAATCAATTAGATGTGCAAATCTTACTCCCTACATCTGATTTTTTCTTTTATTTTTGCATACTGATTTTATTTCCAAATGAAGAGTAAGCCTGCTTTCAATAATAAAATTTGCATTTTTATATGTTAGTGTTCTTTTCATATTCCATGAAATTTTTAAATCACTGGAAATTAAAATGAATACAGTTTAATAACTAATTCATGTGAAGCAGTATAGCTATCGCTAATATTGATTAAATTATGATTATAGTTTTCCTTAGCCTCCCTGATCTCTTGCTTTATTTGCTTTATCTCTTTCTTTTTGGCTTTAAGATAGAGCTAGCAATTTGGCCTTTCTCTCTCTCTCTCTCTCTCTCTCTCTCTCTCTCTCTCTCTTCCCCTCCCCCACCCTCCCTTTCCCTGTCTCAGGGTTTTGAAGATCTAGTGCTTAGCACAGTCCTCAATTTGTCACTAATAGTCAAATGTTCAATGGCAATTTCTTTATGTATGGAAACAATGGTATGATGGAGGAAGAAAGCATACTATCTGATATACAGAAAAGGAACCAAAGGTACTGGGTTCTATTGCCTACTCTATCTCTGATTTACTGTTTAGCCTTGGACACATCATGCTTCTTACCCTCTCAATGTCTTATTCTTCCCATCTGGGAAACAAAAATAATTATATTTGTAGGCAGGTAAAAGGGAAAATATGTCATAAATTTATTTGGATAGAAATTATTTATAAAATTCAAGGATTATTCTGATATATAATTCATCCAACATTTATTGAACATCTATGTTCTAAGAATTGTGCTGGACACCAGAGATACAAAGATAAGTTGATATTACATTGGTGCCCATTATTTGACAATAAGTAGAAGAGAAAACTGGACTCAAATGTGTTTGAAATAGTATCTGGAATCTCATAAATCAAAGTGAGTTATATTATAAGGGTAGTTTATCTATTAATAATCTTAAGAGAAACAGCAGATAAATATAAATCCATTTGGGTAGATAAGTTTCTTGTTTGCAACTCTTTATTCCCTATTGTGGAAGAATTATACATTGTGACTTTGTAGTGTCTACCTTTAAAGTTGACAAAGTGCACATCTCTCTTCCCTTGACTGGTTTTGGCAAGGTGATTTGATTTACTCAATGGAATGCAGCCAGAAGAGTCATCATGCCAGGTCTGAGTTGAGCCTCGAAGAGTCCTGGGAAGTTTCTGTCAGGCTGTTTGGATTTACTGCACTTTGCCAGGAAAAGACCATGCCCAAGTAACTGTCTTTCCTTAGCCTGTGCCAAGAACAAAGAAACCTGGGCCAGACTGAACTCTACCCAGGGGCTGGATTACAGTGCAACCCAGCTGATCCCGGTCTAGACCAGCTGAACCACAGACACATCTAGGGGCATGAAATAAATGTTGTTGACATAAGCCTTAAAGACTTGGGGACCATTTGTTATATAACATTATCACAATTAAACAAAAGCACATTTTGTAAGATGAAATGAAATTTTTTACTGAGGAAGTGGTCATCCACTAAATGATAAAGCTAATAGATGAAAGATAGATAAGAAAGTATTTACATCAAACATGTCAAACTCAAAGGCTAACATGGGCCAAATAAACAAGGTTTAAGTGTATGTGGGCTGCAAAAAAACAAAAGCTTCAATTTTCATAGAAATGTATGTTTATTTCGATAGAGACATGCTGAATACAAAGGGCTGAAATAAATGAGTAATTGTTAACATAAAATAATAGAACCTTTTAATAGAAAGTAATATTTTTTCTTGAACATTAACTCACCAGACACTGAATAACTGCACAGATTAATAAGCGTAACACAAATAAACCTATTTTTCTTGTTCTCTGAAAGCGAAATATTTCCTGTTGCACACACCAAACAAGTCAGTCCAAGACTAATGACGTGGCCATCAGCTGCTAAAATATTCGCTGCTGGTATTAGTGGAGAGAAATAGTGCGCCTGCGCGTAAGGTGCTTAAGGCATATGAATGCAACACGATTATAGTAACCAGTCATTAGCAAACGATGTAGTTCATTATTAATAATTATGTATAACAGGATATTGTAAAAATTAAGTTATGAAATTTTTATTAAAGCATTTCTTATATACCATTATATTGGTTGGACTGCAAAAATATTCGTTGTGGCCGCATGTGGCCCG
This sequence comes from Myotis yumanensis, assembly GCF_028538775.1. NCBI lineage: Eukaryota > Metazoa > Chordata > Mammalia > Chiroptera > Vespertilionidae > Myotis > Myotis yumanensis. Next base: position 80,260,891 of record NW_027223759.1, read on the forward strand.
CGGGCCACGAGTTTGATATGCTTGATTTACATGACTTCACAGATTTCTTGCTGAACACAAGAGAACAGCATAACTTCAATGGGGAGACCAAGTCTCACTACCTTAACCCAGCCCACCACTACCTATGGGGCAACCAGAAGCCATGATGCATCGCATCGGGTGACATGAACTTGCCAACAAGGCCTATGGGGAGTTTTTGCCAAAGTGATTAACTTGAATTTAGTAAACCCCTCAACTTGACTTTCTCCTTGCACGCAGTACAAAGTATAGAGGTAGAAGTTAAATAATATCACAAGTTAACATTAAAAAATTATAGTATGCAGTACTCTATAGGACAATTGACTGGTCTCTTCAACAGCCAACATTGCAAAAGAAAAAGTGAGAAGGAGGCAGAAAAAATATAACAACCAAAATGCAGTCTGTGGTTTTAAGTCTTATCTTGGTTTGGAAACCCCAGCTGTAAAAGACATCTAAAGACAAGTGAGGACATTAAATATGGACTGGCTATGAGATTTTATTCAGAAATTATTAACTTTGTTTAGTTTACTAATGACATTCTAATTAGTTATAAAATTGTCTAAAATTTTATAAATGTATACTGAATTATTTGGAGTTTAGAGCTCAGATGTGAATAATTAACTTGAATTACTTTAAAAATATTATGGCAGAATTTTAATGCCAATTAAATTTGAGGGAAAAAGATACAGCATGTTTATGATTCTATTTTTTAAATTTCTATATGTTTGAATTTTTTCAATAAAAAAGACCAGTGCACTCAGTACCCAATGTAAAATCATTCAGGATGTTACTTCCTATTCAGTCTGGTCCTAAATTTAGTGCTATTTTTAGTGTCGTTCGATTTATTTTATCTGTGTAAAGCCTATAGCCAGAAGAGGTCAGTAAGCCACACGAAGATGAGTATCAAGTTTCATACTTGTTTTCACTGAGCCTAGGCATTCAGTGTATATTGACATAAATACATGTTAGCCATTCCATTAAAGATGATATGAATTCATTATTAGTTATTATATTAGGACTGTATATTGCCTTCCTTTGTCCTTGTCAGTGGAAGCATAGGCGGAGGTTGTGTGGCTTCTCCATCTAGGAATTAGCTGAGGAAGTCAGCCTGGGCAATATCTACTTGAAACACTACTGAAGCCAGTCAACCAGCTGGTTAGAGCTGTTTAGATATCAGCCGGCACAGCTGCCTGAGACTGCTCTATGTGTCTGATAATACAGAGCAAGGGAACTGACTGTGTGTTTAAGTGCCTAATGGATCTACACAATTTATTTCTCTAGGTCTCTACCATAGACTAAACATGTTTTAAAAAGAGGACAATGATGAAGTAAATAGAAATCAGGATACTTGCAGAGTTGGTTGCTCTAATAATAAGCTGGCCACATTAATAGCAACAGATTAGTTGTATCACCTTTCTTAAATCCTTTAGGTGTCATACTTGCCATGTAATTGGCAAGATACTGAAATTGATGGACAGGTATTGCCAATTCTTCAAATGTAAATTTTTGGAAAGAAATTCATGCCAAGCCTATGTTGCTCAGTAGTTGAGTGTCGACCAATGAACCAAGAGGTCATGGTTTAATTCCAGTCAGGGAACATGTCTGGTTTTCAGGTTTTATCCCCAGTAGGAGTGTGAAGGAGGCAGCCAATCAAGGATATTTCTCTCTCATTTTTGTTTCTATTTCTCTACCCATCTCCCATCCTTTCTCTGTAAAAATCAGTAAAAACATATTTTAAAAAATACCTCTCTTTTTTTTTTTTAAAAAAAAGCCTAATTTCCATATAGCAATTAGCCACAAATATTCAACAAGTAATGTGACCTACACAGGTTTCTTTCTTTGTCCTTTTAGCAACACAAAGCTCAAAAAACTGAGGCTTTCTTGAAAAAGAATAAAAGCGGTAGTACTATCATACAGATAAAATCTCTTTCAAAATATTAATATTGAAAATGATACAATCATTCATTTTGAACTAGTACTTCTCAGGAAACACGCTAGACATTTTTGGCATATTACTCATAATTTTCTCTTCAAAACCTTGCCAGATCAATGAACTATTTCCTGTTTCTTTCTTCTTCTTCTTCTTCTTCTTTTTTTTTTTTTTTACTGATGAGAAAACTAAAGTATAATGGAAAATAAATTCTGAAAGATCATTAATTAATACAAAGTTGAGTCAGAATTTGACTAAACCATACATTCACACCACTGCTCCAGATAGCATATTTTTAAACCAAAAATATTAAAAGTAATGAAGCAGGGGGAGTTTGACCAAAAGCCTTGCATGTTTGCAGTATTATTATTTTAAATAACAGTAGTCTGATGGGGATTAAATAATGAAATAATAAAAATCAGTAAGTTGTTTCCTTGTGCTCTAAGGATTTATACGCAGACTAAAAGTTTCATTTTTGTGTGTGTGTCATTAGATAAATTTAGCGCCAAAGAAATATAATCAACATAAAATAAAGTGTATATTAAATAAAATACCCCAAGAATTCAAACCAACAATTACATTCTGTATAATAAAACCAAGAGAGAAAGCTGGTTTTAGGGGTTGTTGTTTTTGTTTGTTTGTTTTGTTTTGTTTTGGGTTTTTTTTGGGGGGGTATCGTTGTTGTCTGGATAAAAACCACAAATACATCACTGCTAATGTGCAGATATAGGCTTGAGAGCTCAAGGTTGGGCATTATCAGGAATCATACTAGTAGAGACTGAATAGAAAGAAGATGTAACAAGGGAGTAATGGATCAGCACACTGTAAAGGAAAGGCTGTTTGGAGTGTTGGCAGGGGTTTAGTCCTTGGCAATAAACTGGCTGAATGACAGACCTGTAGTTAGGAATAAGACAAGATTTTTATGGTGCGTGAACAGTATGGATTATGCTGAATAAATTAGGAAGGATTGCAGAACATGTTTATCCACATATATAATGAGGGCAAATTTTAATAAAAATGGAAGAAAGTAAAATATTTTGTTACAGTTTAGAGACAGTTAAAAATAAGCAAGTATAGTTAACAATAGCATGGGATCATTTAACACAAAGACAAATGAGTTTTAAGAGATAAAAAAAATTATAATTTCAAAATACCCAGGTGAGAATGTGACCATCAGAATGTCCTCAACAAATTTCCAAACATCAAAATATTTGAAATTTTTGTTTCACCCCTTGAAAATAGGAATTCTACCTTATGTCTTCCAACTCCAACCTGCTTCCCTGAGTAAACTGATCTTTCAAAGAGTTGCTTTCATCTAGTTACACCTGAGATTAAAAAAATGACAGTAGCTTCTCTTTAACACATCAGGTCTCTGCCTGCCAAAAATGAATTTCTTCTAACACACTTGTCAATGTGTGATTCTTTTACAATCATTGCCAGCACACACACACACACACACACACACACACACACACACACACCAAAACAAAAAACTTGCCAGTATGCCCTGCATGGGCTCAGATTAAAGTATTTGCTGGGCTACTTCTATAAATACCATCTTTATCTCTACATCAGCACCAGCATCAACTTCATTTCTTTTGCTACTCTACCACTTGCCATGTAACTTACTTTTTCTATTTGAACTAGCTTCACTCTGTCCTTTTCTGCTTTAGCTAAAAACAAAACCCTCATAAAAATGAACCCCAGTTGGGGCTGTTCATCAATTACTTTAAAGAGGTCCTAAATATCTCAATGTATGCTCAAGTAGGAACTCCTACAATATTCCTAATTGATTCAATTCACTTGTTGATATATTCATCTTTTCCTATTAGACTATGACATTTCAAGGACATAAATTATGTTTTGCTAATTTTTCTCCCTCACACACACACACACAATTTAAAATAGCAGGTAGAAGATATAACCTCTGACCTCAAAGCTTTCTCATTGTCATGGAGGAGAAACATTTAAACACAGAAAACTGATTGTGCACCAATGAGCAAGACTTATCTTTAGGTGTGTAAGTGCTCAGGGGGTGTATGAGCAACCAACCTTCAGGGACACTTGAAAATCAGTTCCAATAAGAAATAAGGAAGAAACTCCAGGCAAGAAAAATAAAAGAGCACAAGTGGGCTTGGGTATGTCATTGTCAGGGAATAAAAAGTGTGTGTTTGTCTAAAATGAAAACTCTAATATGGCATATGCAGAGAAACAGAAGTGAGGATGATGCTTCGAGGCTGCCTTATTTGAAATGATCATTTTTCTTATTCAGAAAATTAACTTAACTGGTTATAATAAACTGATAGTATGATGGCTTAATTAAAGTTAAACAATGAAATTTAACAGTTAATTTGGGGTGCGAAAACTATTATAGAGTAGTATAAAAATCCTGTCTGTGCAGCCATGTTTGTCCCCCACCATAATACCTGGAAACTCCCTTTCCAACTGACAAGCAAAAGTATTTACACTGCAAAACCATTTATATATTTGGTTTTATGTCTGTGTGTTAAAAGAGTATACTCAGAAAGTTTCGGAGGAAAGCTCTAGGCCAATTAGTGGGCAAATTGAAAATTTTAGATTGTGTCTCTGCTCCTGCCACCCACTGCAGCTAAGCAAATATTCAGCACCTGGGTGACATGAATGATTTCCTCATTCATCTCTCTCTATGTACATGTGTACATCGTAGAAACTTTGTTTTTGGCAGTAACTACATGATGTTTATCAAACATGGTGGAACTGGTAAGATAATAATATAATATCTCTACAAAGATCAGCAACCTAATCTTATTTTTCAATTTCAAGTCATTATCAAGATCCCGAGAAAAGCTGATCCAAAATGTGGAGAAGAGAAGAAACAGTGTGGGGTTCTAAAAACACCCAACCAACCTGGTCCCAACCACAGTCTGATTCTGAGCTCCACTGAAAATGAAACTAAGGAAAGTAGGGTTGAAAATGAAACAAGAATTAGCATTGCACTCACCCAGCTGGCTATTAGGCAAATGCTGACTGCCTGTATTGTTTCCTTTTCCCAGGGGGAAGGAGACAGCTGTAATGCTTAGGTGTTGAACCTCTAACTCAAACCTACTAGTAATTCCATTTATGCCTCTACACTTCCCAAATAACATAATAGAAAATCTTACCTTTGCTAATGTTTATTGCTTTCCCAACTGTGTGAGGAGAAACTCTTCACCTGACTGTGTTATTTAACTCACATTCCTATATAGGCCCCTCACTACAAATTCCATAAGGTTTAAAAGATCCTGCAATTTGCCTAAATTCACACAGATTCTAAATGATGGATATAGGCTCAAATTTAGGTTTGTCTTCAAATTCTAGCCTGTTTATGTATATTTTACCTACTAATTAATCATTAACTTAAGTATCCATATTGAATACTAATGTTTTATTTTTTTGTGTGTGCTTTTTTTGTTCGAATATTTTTTCCCAAATGCAAGTAATCGTAGTGCATATGACAAAATCCATATGAGTTATGAATATTAAAGGGATCTTCAAAAGGCATTCAGGTCATCCTTATGGTCTCTGCAGAGTGACACTAACCCTCTCTTTCTGTACCTCCTAAATTTTACTTCATTTCCTAAGTAAATAAATAAATATATGGAAGCTCTTTCATTATATAGGCATAGCTTTCCTCAGTTAATTATTTAAGTACTAGAGGCCCAGTGCACAAAAATTTGTGCACTCAGGGGGATCCCTCAGCCCCGCCTGTGACCTCTCACAGTCTGGGACCCCTTGGGAGATGTCCACCTGCTGGCATAGGCCTGCTCCCCAGGCGATCGGGCCTAAGCTGGCAGTCAAACATCCCTCTGGCAACCCAGCAGCCCTCGGAGGATGTCCATTTGCCAGCAGGGAGCAGGCCTAAGCTGCAGTCAGACATCCTTAGCGCTGCTGAGGAGGCGGGAGAGGCTCTGCCACCACCACTGTGCTGGCAGCTGTCAGCCTGGCTTGTGGCTGAGCATACTGACCACCAGGGGGCAGCTCCTGCATTGAGCGTCTGCCCCCTGGTGATCAGTGTGTTTCATAGTGACCAGTCATTCCCAGTCTTTCTGCTATTAGAGTCAGTTTGCATATTACCCTTTTATTATATAGGATAGAGGCCTGGTGCATGGGTGGGGGCCGGCTGGTTTGCCCTGAAGGATGTCCCAGATCAGGGTAGGGTCCCCGCTGGGGTGCCTGACCAGCCTGGGTGAGGGGCTGATGGCTGTTTGCAGGCTAGCTACAGCCCCTTCGGGGGGGGGGGGGGGGGGTCCCACTGGGATGCCTGGCCAGCCTGGGTGAGGGGCTGATGGCCTTTTTCAGGCTGGCCATGCCCCCGGCGACCCAAGCTCCCAGCCTCTCCTTTTTATCTTTTTTTTTTTTCCCTGAGATTTATTTATCTTCTATAATTGAATCTTTGTAGCCTTGAGCGGAGTCCAGGGCCAGCCAGGGCAGGTGAGAAGCTTGGCTTCCTCCATCACCAGGGGCAACCAAAGCCTCCTGCTGGCTCTAGCTCCGTGGCTGCTGCCATCTTAGTTGGGTTAATTTACATACTCACTCATGATTGGCTGGTGGGCATGGCTTGTGGGTGTAGTAGAGTGATGGAGTGATGGTTAATTTGCATCTTTCTCTTTTATTAGCGTACATTTATTCACCCTTCTGCTTGTGTATTCTTCCATACATGTAACTCAATATTTTCAAAATGTGATTTGATGCCACAGTCCGTCCAAAGATGCTGTATCTCTCTTACTCTGCACCGAGTGAGTGACTAGTCCTCGGCTGGATGCTGGGCAGGACACAGAGAAATTATCTTAACCCCTTAGGAAGCTTGAAAATTAGTTGATAAGACAAAGCATTTACTCATCCATCTTATGAAGGCTGTCCTGGTTGGGTGTAATTAAGTGCTAAATCGTGTAATGAATTCCAATACCAACAGGATTTAGCAGGTGCAGATGAAAAGGACAGGAGTGGGGGATGATTTCCTGTATGAGAAGGACCTGTCCTTGGTCCTGAAAAGAACTACCTTAGGTTGAGTGCCTACTATTTGGCAAGCAATGTGGTGTGTGCATTCAAACTTAATAAGTAGGCATTATTGCCTTTCACATTTTACAGAGAAGGAAACTGAGGTCCAAAAGGAATTGAAATGGACGTGGTCCACATGTAATCTGAATCTACATTGTTTTTGCATTACTTTACAATTATCTCAATAATTGCTATATCTTGTGTAGATTATATTTACTATTTGTTGCCCAGACACATTGCTTTTTTTTTAGTGGCAGCTCTTCCATTTTCCCTTGGGAGACCACCCCACTCCCACTCTGAATATGTGTCCTTCAGGTAGTGCTGACATTTTTCCATCAATTCTAGGGTTGGCCATGTGACCTGGGTCTGGACAATCAGCAAAATTAGTTTCACAGATCACAGGGATTGATTCAGATGGTATAACTTACCAGGCATGTGCATTGGGATTAAAAGGTCTTTTTATCTTATGGATTTAAGTTCTTAAGATAGAAGTTCATGGTTTTCAGTTGCTATCTTGTTACAAAGTGAGAGGGTGTTTAAGAAGAATACTATTAGAAAAAAAAAGTAAGGATCAAATGACAGGAACAGAAAGATTTTGGCACCAGAATTTGCTTGCCTGGGCATGTGTGAATCAACTTTTATTTTTTGTCTCAACAAGTTGGCTTTGAAATTCTGCCATATAAAACAAATAAACCCAGTTACGTGCTACAGACATTGCTGATAATTTTGTGGTGGAAGGGTGATACAAGGTTAGAATGAGAAGAGTGGCATTGTTTAATGAAAGGCATTCACAATGTAAGGCTAAAATGAAATAGAGGTCTTATGTAGGAGATAGGTGTCAAAACCTCTTTCATTAACTCACAGTAAAGGAGAATTTGACTGACCTAGGTTGATGGCATTCTGACATTTAAAGCAACACAGCAAAAGTGCACTGAATGTTAAAAAGCACTGTAGAAATAATTTTCATCGTATATCTGTTATAAAAAGAAAGACGATTGAACTACTCACACTATCACAAATAGAAAAAGTTCTTGTGAAATAAACCTATAGAAACACACCCAATATTTTATGCATATTAAAACAGTCTCCAAAACGATGTAATTGCCAATAGCACCATAGTTCATTTAAAAGTCAAGTACATTTTAAAATCAAAATGGGTGAATTAGAAAACACATTATTTGTTCAAATTTTATTCTGAGGTCAACCAACATGCACTCCTAATTCCTTGCAATTTGAGATATTTTTCTATAAAACTGATTTTCAAATAAAATTTTTGGAAACAGTAAAGCTGGTCAAAATCCTTCATGACCTTATTCAACCAAAAAGTGACAGCAATTATGTTATCTTATTTTAAAAGCCCCACAACAGCAAAAATAGCCAAAAAAATTATTCAGACACAGAGCCTCATGGCACAAATAATTACTTCTGTTTTCTTTTGAGAAAAGTCAAAATATAAATCTATTCCAACAGATGGATCTAAATCACTACAGTTAATTTAATCCAAACTTTCTTGTTGCATTATCTAAAAATTGAGAACTAGCTTTGCTCTAAATTAAATTATTCAAGTTAGTAATTAAAACTTCCAAAACAAATAGTCACTGAGCAATTACTATGTGCCTTGTACTGTTTAGTATTTAAAATACAAACACAAAACTGATTCAATCCATCAAGGAAGGGCCTCAGTTTCCATATCTGTCAGATTAGGAGCCCAGCTCGCTATTTGAAATCACGTGGCGCCACCCACCCTTCAGTTCGGCTCTGCTTCACTCCTCAGGCCCTGCAGCAGCTGCAACTGCTGCTGGTCCAACCCTGCCTCCCTCTCTGGCCCTTGAAGTAGCCACAGCCACTGCTGATCAGGCCCTCTTCCAGCGCAGACACACAAGGCCCCTGCTGCCCTGCCCCTGATGCTGTGGGCACAACCTCCTGTCAAGCCGAACTGTTATGGTGTCCCAGTTAAAGATCAACTTTTTGGATTCTTATTACCCAAGTTACTAAGAATATTGCCAGTGGCATACAGGGAGCTTAGCCAATGAGCGATATATATAGACTAGGGTCCCGGTGCATGAAATTCATGCACTGGGTTGGGGGGGGGGGGGTCCCTCAGCCTAGCCTGCCCCCTCTCACATACTGGGAGCCCTCAGGGGATGTCCTACTGATGGCTTAGGCCTGCTCCCTCCTCCCCTTGGGGAGTGGGCCTAAGCCACAGTCTGGCCTCCCTTTGTGGGAGGCAACCGGGCTGATCTGGGGAAGGCCCCAGCCCCATCACCCCACTGCTACAGCCAATGCCAGCCACCACAGCCACCAAGGTTTTTTCATCAACACAGACTCCAGTCCCTTCACCATGAAAAAATGACAACTTTCTTTAGGCATTTTCAAGATGTGTCTTTCATAAGATATGATATTTCTTTATTATTTTCTTTTATCCTCATCTGAGGATATGTTTCCATTGATTTTTAGAGAATGTGGAAGAGAAAGGGAAAGACAGAGAGAAACATCAAAGTGAGAGGAACACTTTGATTCGTTGCCTCCTGCATGAGCTCTGACCTGGGCCCCGGCCAGGGAGGAGCCTGCAACCTAGGTACATGCCCTTGGTCAGAGTTGAACCCAGACCCTGCGGTTGGCAGGCCGAGACATTATGCCCAGGCCTAATGCCTCTGGCTGAAGCATTAAGCCAGGGCAGGGGACCCCCCAGCTTCCGCTATCGCAGGTTCCACCCCTGCTCCCTGCAATCACCAGCTCTGCTCCTGCCCAGGCCTAACACCTCTGGCCAAGGCGTTAGGCCTGGGCAGAGGACCCCTCAGCTCTGATCGCAGGCTTGGCCCTTCCCAGGAGCCCCCTGGCTCAGGCCCTTCCTAGGCTGCTCGGGGTCCACACGGGACCTACCTCAGAGTTACCTGGGTGCCAATGATGTTCCCGGGACCCAGGCCACTGGGTGCCTAGGTATGCAAATTAACTGCCATCTTTGTTGGGTTAATTTGCATACTCATCTGATTGGTGGCTGGTGGGCATAGCGGAGGGACAGTCAGTTTGCATGTTTGTCTATTATTAGGTAAGGTAGGGATGGTAATGGTAATGTTGGGATGAGTCCATTACTTTAATATAGATAAAATACTTTATTTGTATTTATTTTTTACATTTTTTATTGATTTCAGAGAGAGAGGGAGAGAGATAAAAACATCAATGATGAGAAAAATCATTGATCTGTTGTTTCCTGCATGCCCCCTACTAAGTATTGAGCCCTCAACCTGGGCATCTGCTCTAACCAGGAATTGAACCGTGACCTTCTGATTTATAGGTCAATGTTCAACCACTGAGCCATGCTATCCAGGTTAGATAAAACACTTTTAACAATAATTTGTGCTTAATAAATATTCTATCAATTATAGTTATTATTACACTATAATTGTGAATATTTATTCTGTGATTGTACCTATTTGCAGAACTATAGGAACATTGAATAGGGAATGGCTAGCATTCTTTGGGAGCCAGAGAAGTCTTCACATAGAAAAGATAAATTTAACTATATCATTAGGATAAATAGATGTTCACTAAATGAAAAAATGTAGATAAGCTTTGTAAGGAAAGACTGATGGGTCAAAATTTGGGGCCATCAGAAAGCTTTATGTATTTGGTAATAATCAGGAGGCACAGTAGGTCTGAAAGGGTGCTTAAATTGCATCCTCTGGGACTTAGGCAATAACTGAATTATTTTGCCTTCTAGTGGTATAATATGTTTTAGTTAAATGATGGTGAACCTTTTGAGCTTGGCGTGTCAGCATTTTGAAAAACCCTAACTTAACTCTGGTGCCGTGTCACATATAGAAATTTTTTGATATTTGCAACCATAGTAAAACAAAGATTTATATTTTTGATATTTATTTTATATATTTAAATGCCATTTAACAAAGAAAAATCAACCAAAAAAATGAGTTCGTGTGTCACCTCTGACACGCATGTCATAGGTTCGCCATCACTGGTTTAGTTTCTGAATTTCTCCTGAATTACCTTATGAATATTAAACTATAGGAGTAGAATGGTATTGATTTTGGTTCCAGGCCCCATTTGCCATTTAGTGATTTCTCCTTTTGCAAATGTGAATAATAATTCTTAACTCAGAGGGTTTTAACTTAAAATAGACATTTATAGACACCCACACATGTTATGTATTATATGATGCTTTCCTATACATATGGTGATGAGTAAATACTATGTATGTGCTATAAAAGCGTTATACAATATGGTTACTAATATGTTGATGTTCATTCTAAAAGTTTCTGTACTAATTAATAAACATTAGGCTAGTTGAACTCTTTAATGAAAGAAAATCTCTAGCATAACAAAAACAGAATAGCAGAACAGCGGTATATGGCCTTTCATCACCCATCTCAACAGCTGCCAACTCATGCCAATTTTGTTTCATCCAGACTCCCACTTGCTCCTGTTGCTCCCTGGATTAGTTTGAAGTAAATTTTAAAGAAATATAATTTCATCTGTAAATAATTAAACATGTTCCAAGATATAGGGACTCCTTTTGGAAGAAAAGAGCCCCAGTGCCATCATCACACCTTAAAAAGGATTAATAATCTATACTAATAAAAGGGCAATATGCTAATTAGGGCAAATGTCTTCCAGATGTCCATCCAGACAAAGCCACAGCGGCTGCGAGGCCTGGGGATTACGGCAGCAGTTGGCTCACAGCAGCTGTGGCTCAGGCAGCCATGAGCCCCAGCAGCTGCGAGGCTCAGGCTAAGGCTCAGGCCTTGCAGCTGCTGCGGCAGGCAGTGGCAGCAGCAGCAGGGCAATGGGGGCTGCGCCTTCCCCTGATCAGTCGGTTGCCTCCCGCAGAGGGAGGCCAGACTGCAGCTTAGGCCCACTCCCTATGGGCCTGGGCAGGGGACCCCCAGTACCCCTATGGAGAGCAGGCCTAAGGCGGCAGTTGAACATCACAAGTTTATACTTTAACTCAAGAGATAATCAATGGGATTTTAAAAAATATTATTATGAACTAATGTATTCAGAAACATTTGATGTGTTTCAAATCATTGCACTTGCTAACCTTACTGAAGTTCAGATTTTCTATCTCTGGGCAGTGGAAGTTAATTCAAGTAGACACTTGAATACTTTTGAGAGCTTTCTTTCTGATATATAAGATATTCCATGCTCATCTTGTTTTTCCTGCTGCATACCTGAAGTTTGCCAGTTCTTCAAAAATTCCTTGTTTCTTTCAGTAAAAATAAAAATTTTCTATAAACTAAAATCTAGGAATTAAAAAATACATATTGCCATTGGGTTGGTCATTATTATAGGTCTTTTAATTGACAAAACAAAGGAGATTAAAAAATAAAATAAAAATATTGTGAATTTATACTAATAATGCTGATTCAAATTCAAGGTTACAGAATTTTTAAAACTATGTTTTTATTGATTTTTTAGAGACAGAAGAAGGGAAAATGAGAGAGAGAAACATTAATGAGAGAGATTATCAATTGGTTGCCTCTTGCATGCCACTTACTGGCAATTGAGCCCACAACCTGAGCATGTGCCCACAGGAATTAAACTGACCACCTCTTGGTTCATGAGTCCACTATTTGTCTTACTCTCATGCTGAAAATCCTAGATCTCAACAACATAAATGTAATTACTCATTAACTTTAACCCAAACTGCATATAACATACTATAAACTACCACCAACAATACAATTATCCCAAAATAGTATATGACTTATTATTTTCAAAATTCATTTTGTCTTTAGGGGAAAACAATGTACATTAAGATCCTTTGGAGTAGTTTTTTTCTCTATTAAGTAACTAGAGGCCCAGTGCAGGAATCTGTGCATGGGTGTGGTCTGGCCAACCCACCCAGATCAGAGCTGATCTGGGCCAGGATGGCTGGGAGGAGGGGATGCAGGAAGTTGGCTGGCCAGCCCCACCCCTGATCAAGGTGGGGGGCCAATCATGGGCAGAGCTGGCCAGGAGGAGGGGCCACGGGTGGTTGGAGGGCCAGCCCCACTACCTGGTTGAACTCCCTGTCTAACTCCCGGTAGAGGGGACAATTTGCATATTAGCCTTGTATTATATAGGATTTCACTTACCAGATATTTATCTAGATTTATTTATTTACTTTTAAAATTTATGGATTGATAATATGTTTAATCCTCACCCAGGATAAATTTATTGATTTTAAAAAGAGGAAGGGAGGGAGGGGGAGAGAGCGAGACATTGATATGAGAGAGAAACGTGGATTGGTTGCCTCCCTTACACACCCCAACCAGAGATGCAACCCTCAGCCTAGGTATTTGCCCTGACCAGGAATCCAACTGGCAACCCTTTGGTCCATTGGATCACACCCCAATCAACTGAGCCACCAGGTCAGAGCTGTATTGATTTTTACATTTAAATTATATTTTATAATTTAAATTATGTAGGTGGCTTCAAAGTCAAATCTATTAACAAGCATATTCAAAATGACAGGCTTTTGAGATCTGAGACATGTTTGAGCTGCCTCCTTTCCCCCGGGGAATTTGAGGCATAGTTGGGGAATTTGTACTTCTTTGAAATTTCTGATTACTGAACAGACTTAGGGGTCACTCATCTAGAACCAGGTACCATCTGAAAATGAAGGGAGTTGGCTGGCATACATATGGAAAGCATCAATGGGCAATTTGCTCAGATCTCTATTGCTTAAATAAAAGGTACACTAACTATCAAGTAATATTATGAAAGGTTTGGATATTAAATAAAAATATCAGCCACAATTTTCTTCTACTCTTGTGATATTTTACATATTTGTTTTACAGAGTCGACATTAACAGATTGCCTATTACTTGCTATTCTGCATTTTTATTTGACTTTCTATCATAAACATTTTCTATTGTTGTCACCTTTTCTTCTTCTTATCATTTTAATGGTTGCACTATTCCATCTAGTAGACGGACCTATTTAATTAGCTGCTGTACCACTATAGAACATTTATGAAGATTCAAATTGTTTACTGCTACAATCTTGGAATGAGCACATGATGCTTTTTAAAAATAATCTAAGTATTGTCCTCAGCGATGGCAGCAGTAGCTAGTAGTAATTTTGATCATGTGGATGCATAATGCTTTATCAGGTCTTGTTCAACAATTAGATGAAAAATTTGCCAATTAGGAAGCAAAGAAGAGCAAAACATTAAATGTTCTTTTTAACCAACTGCCAAGAGAACAGACAGATTGCAATAGTGTCTGAAACAACTGACCTAGAGTTGACCCCAAGGACCAAATTATTCTCTTCTCAGGATACATTTCCCATGTGTTTTCCTACTCTGTAGAAAATGTGTTTTCATCATCATTTCCTACTAAAGATCATATTGTATGCCAACTTACCCAAACGCCCCACGCCAGAGAATTGAATTAATCTTCCTACAGATCTAGGTTTTCTTGGAGGTGAACTAAATCTGGCAAATGTGCAGCTAAAATGGTCAGCCACAGGACTGACCCCTGAGGGAGTGCTATTGTCATATGTATAATTGCACAACTATCGAGAAGGTAAATAAAAGGGGTGGGCTGGGATTTGGGGTGGATGGAAGTAAGAGCACATTCAGAGGAAAATGTTGGGTAACAGCTAATTGGATAGAAGTTAGGAGGCTCTCCATGACACTGGGGACAAGAGTTTTAGTGTTGCAGGCCTTTGAGTGATCAAAACTGGAATCTCCCTAAGTGGTGTCTTTAATTTAATTTAAGTCATAATTCAGCATTTGTGCAAACTTAAGTCTCTTAGGTACAGATCTAAGACTTCTTGCAAATAGGATCGGAAACCATATGCAGAGCTGAGATGGAGAACGCCTGTTAGAAGATGGGGTGTGATGGCTTCAGAGAGTTAATTTCCACATAGTTTAGGGTTATATAAAATGGAGTGCTTTCACCATTCCTAGAGATATTACCCTGGTTGCTTGGACCTTTGATTTTGCAGATCACTAGTAAAGATAACTTTTGAGATATAGATGAGTGGAGGCGGAGTAGTAAAACTCACTTTTTAAAATTGTAGTCATGTCTAACATTTGAAGTCAGGCATTGTTGGGGTTCTAGAGAGTTATAATGCAAGTCTGTGATAGGTGACATTAATTTTACATTGGGCCTTGAACTAGTTTAAATAAATACCTATGAGATATGATGAGGACAATATTTTAGATATGGTGAGTACAATTTTTTCTAAATATTAAGATTATTAATATTGGATGTTTTATGCTTCAGATGTTTAATTTCTGCCAGATTAATTTCTTCATTAAGCAGAAAGGTGTCTATATTTTGTACTAGACATTCATATTATGCAGGAAGAAACTTCTCAGATAATTCCTGCTGAGATTTAAACAGTAGGACCCTGGTCATATGAGGCATGAAACATCTCTAATTGTTCCATCATTTTATTGGAATATAACTTCATTTAAAATTTTGCCAACTTCATTAAGACATGAAGACCCAGAGAGAAAGAGTAATTCAGCAAAAATAATTAGCTTAGAGATTTTCATTTGCAAGGTCTTTTGCCAACCTTCATCATTAATCTGGCCTTTAACAACTTGAGCATTCTTACTAACAGTATGACCCTCATCTTGAACTCTCTAATCCAACTGCAATTCTTCCTTGAGCTAACCTGTGCACCATCTTTTCAACCATCTGAGTTGCAGGGGTATCTTAGACAAATAGGATGGCAGTGATGTTGAGATGTGTTGAGAGATGCATAAAGTACCACCTTCAACTAACTCTGGAGGTTCAGGGGAACATTCTTTGGAGCCATTGCTTAACATCACATTGTAAAATACATGGGAAAGTTGATTCATATAAGTGTGGAGAGTTGGAGTCTTCTTATATCCTTGCCTTTGTGGCAAATACCAAGTCTGACTCTTTTCAAGAAGGCTAGCTAAGAGGTAACCTGAGTTTATTTAGGAAAATGAGTTACAATTATTTTCCCATGAGACACAAGACAGATCATAGCTCATGTGCTGCCTCCCAGGGGTTATTTTGAATAGTTTCTGTTTTTGAGGTGCAGTCAAATTTGAGACCAACTGGCCAGTGGAAGGAAGATAACACAAGGGTCTTCAGTCCTGGCTCTGGCAACAACAAACTATATAATCTGAGATCTAAGAATTAAACCTTAGTAACCCTGAGTCCATATCTCCTCATTTATAAGATAAAAGCTCTAGAGTAGAAGTTTTCTAGTGTTTATCTTTTTTTTTCCTAAAAATATCTCTATTCCTCTTGCCTCTAAGATCAATTATCAGCTGCCCCTCAGTCTTTGCTGAATTATGTAACACCCTGTCAATGGTTAACAGGGCTCAATTTATTACAGAAAAAAAAATTTTGATCATTCCAAATCAAAGTGATAATGTACTTAAAAATGCTTATTATATACTTTTTAAATTGGCTCTAACAAAAGTTGATTAAGGTACTTGAGATATAAAGGACTCTTATTAACCAGTAAGAAAATGGGCTTAAAGTCATAAAAGAATAATTTACAAATAACAATGGGTCATAACATTTGTAAAGAAGTCTAACCTATTAATAATAAAATAAACATATTGGTAATTTGAAATAATAATAGCATAGCTTTGTGGGTTGGATCTCATTACATGGCCAAAGTAAAAGAACAAAGATGCCCAATGGTAGTGAGATACAGAAGTTCTGCATTGCAGGGGTAGTACCAATTGGCCCAGCCCTGCTGAAGGAACACTTGACAACATGGACCTAAATTCTTAATGTGCATACCTGTTGAACTAGCATTTCTAACAATTAGAGTAAGAAAATAATTACTTAAGTATTTGAGGATATTTATGCAAGGATGTTCATAAAAATATTTTTGTGAATTTTCATAGTAAATTTATTCATATTATCCACACCCAGAAACAAATTAAAAATTGAGTGTGCAAAATTGGAAAAAAAAATTGAATTTTCAAGTTGAGACGAATTTAATAGAATCTTATCTAATAAAGAGGGACTATGCTAATTGACCCTCACACCATTGCAAAGATGATGGTGCCCACAGCCAATAAGGAGGGAATATGCTAATTGAGTGCCACATCCTCAAAGATGGTGGTGCCCACAGCCAATAAGGACAGAATATGCTAATTGACTGCCACGCAATCAAAGATGGCAGTACCCACAGCCACAAGATGGAGGCGCCCAGTCCTTTCAGCCCCACCCTGCCTTGCCGTGCGCCTGCCTCTGGATACCCCCAGTCTCCTCAGCCCCCCAGCCGCCTAGGGCCAGGCCCAAGGCACAGGCAAGCCTTGGATGTCGGCTACACAGCCGTTCAGGGATAGCCCAAAGTGCAGGCAAGCCTCGGATGGCCACTGCCCAGCCGCTCAGGGCTGCCCGAGGCTCAAGAACCATGGCTGGCGGGGTCTTGCACTGCCAGCAGTGGCAGCAGCAGAGGTGTGATGGGGCGTCACCTTCCCTTGATCACCAGGTTACCTCCCACCCCTGAAGGCTCCCAGACTGTGAGAGGGGACAGGCCGAGCTGAGGGACCACCCCCTTCAGTGCATGAGTTTTCATGCACTGGGCCTCTAGTGTAATAATAAATTTAAAATTGATTAAAAATGTTACCATTTGCAATATAACTTATAAAAACAGGATTTTCAACCTAAACAAATGATAGAAGTTAATACAGAGCCAGATATTCCGTGTATATACCTTTAGATCTGAAATTTTTGTGGCCATATAATACTCATTTTTTCCTATTAGTTACTGTTATAATAAGTAAGTAATTATTAATTTAAACTCATAAAATGCATCTATACTTATCAGATACCTATCTTCTTATGTAATGCACTAGAGGCCGGGTACACAAAATTTGTGCACTCGGGGGAGGGGTCCCTCAGCCCCGCTTTGGGGGATGTCCAATTGATGGCTTAGGCCTGTGGGGAGTGGTCCTAAGCCATCAGTTGGACATCCTTAGTGCTGCTGCAGAGGCGGGAGAGGCTCCTGCCACCGCAGCTGCATTTGCCAGCAGTAAGCCCAGCTTCTGGCTGAGCAGCGCTGCCCCTGTGATAGTGCACTGCCCTCCAAGGGGCAGCTCCTGTGTTGAGCATCTGCCCCTGGTGGTCAGTGCGTGTCATAGCCATTGTTTGAATTTGCATACAGTGGGGCCTTGACTTACGAGTGTCCCGACTAATGAGTTTTTTGAGATACGAGCCATCTCTCGGCCGATTTTTTGCTTTGAGTTGCGAGCTAAAATTCGGGTTATGAGCCAGCTTCAGATACCCCACTCTTAGTTGGCGCAGCGAACGTCACAGTGAATGCTACAACATCAGCCCAGCATCACGTGTCTCACTCGTTCACTTTAAGATTTGACATATGAGTAATTTGAGTTACAAGCTCCATCACGGAATGAATTAAACTCGTAAGTCAAGACCCCACTGTATTACCCTTTTGGTATATAGGATTATTATATAGGATTACTCTTGCCTTCTTATGAGGGAGGGAGCCTAACCAGGTGGATTCTATTTCTGGATTTGCAGCAGCATATAAGTAAAAGTTCATTGCCCTGTGTGTTCTTTTGACCTATAGGAATGGGGGCAGTGGGCAGTTGCAGGGATGAGATGGGGAAGGGTCTTAGTATTCTGTGAGGTATGCTCAAGCCAGAGAACCTTATAAAGTTCTATTAGATTTTTCTGCCTCCTGCATGGAGTTGGGGAATTGATACATTTAGTTAATATATAAATTCTTCACTGTACTTGGAGATCTGTTTTAACTGGAATGCAAGATAAGGATCCCAATTCTCTCAGATGCTTAGACTCACCAGTTGACCTGATCCTTTAACCTGTCTCTGTTACCCCTTCCTCGAATAGACCTGTCATCTAAGAGTGAGAAGTACACTGGTATCTGTATAATTTGCAACATCCTTTAAATTCCTCAACCTCTTTATAAGTATATCAGGCAAACAAAGTTGAGGTCACTTTGGGACTTATATTCCTAGCTATCAGCACCTAATTGCTTGACATTTCTTATTTTCCCTTTATTACTTCCACTTTCCTACCCATCCATTCATTCACTCACACATCCACCCACCCACCCACCCACCCACTCACCTATTCACCTACCCATCCATTCATCCATCCTTCTAACGCAAACGTTTATTCCCAGCTTACTATGTGCCTTAGTACTATGATAGACTATGGAAACTCAAAAGTGATAATATGGTTCCTAAATTTTAGGATATTCTAGTGGGAGAGTGGGGAGTAATAGGAATATAAACACTTAAGGACAATGCGACAAAATCAATTTTATACTTAAAATTATTGCCTAAGATCTTATTTGCATAAATTGTTTTTCTAATGAAAATGATCAAAATGCATCATTTTCCAAGTCTAAGATTCAATGATTCTATGATCATTTTCTAATAATTATAAGCCAGACTTGGTAATGCTCATCAATCTACTTAACATCTGACACATTAAGTATACCTTACCTCTTCAACAGAGCTGAAATCAGAAAATCATTACCTTTTCAAGCCTAGAAGTCTAATATAAATGATGCACAACTTGCTTAGTACTGCAATAATTCACTCAGTAAAGAAAATGGAAATAAAGAGCTTTTTACAGGTTTTTAAAAAGCAGTCTTCGGGGGCAATACCCTGTTTATAGTCATTTGTGAGGTTTCTAATGATAATAGCTTCATTTAAAATACTACCAATTGTTAACTTGCAGCTATTCTTGAAGTGTTATTTTCATTTTACACAGCTTTTATTGGGATCTAATAATAGTAATATATTTTTAACATTCAAAATGTAAAAACAACCTTGGTGACCACCAATGAGAGTCAACTTTAAAAACTCCCACCCTCAAAGATAATACCAGCTTAAACTTTCCTCTAGGCCTCACCACATTCTGCCTGCCCTGCCCCCACCTTCATTTTGGGTAACATTGTGAATGAGGAAGGAGTTAAACTGCAGAAAAGGGAAGTATCTCCTCAGACTCTCCATGCCCTAGACCAGTGGTCGGCAAACTCATTAGTCAACAGAGCCAAATATCAACAGTACAATGATTGAAATTTCTTTTGAGAGCCAATTTTTTTAAACTTAAACTATATAGGTAGGTACATTGTTATTAAAACTTAAACTATATAGGTAGGTACATTGTTATTAACTTAATTAGGGTACTCCTAAGCTGGCCTTTGCTAAAAACGTCCTCAATCTGATTGAGGTACGTTTGCTGAGGTCGACCCCTTCCAACTCTCCCATCCACACTCGTCTTGTATACTTGTTTCGTCTATCTCCTTTCCGAAAACTGACTTCTGTGCATGGGCCACGAAGTTTCAATCACACTGTACGTGTGTGCCCGCACATGGTATTTTGTGGAAGAGCCACACTCAAGGGGCCAAAGAGCCGCAGGTGGCTTGCCAGCCAAGGTTTGCCGACCACTGTCCTAGACAAATCAGAGCTAGGGGAGGGGAGATGGTTTTACTTTAAAATAAGTAGGAGGCTTTGATTACCCCATCTGTTGCTGAACTGAAAGTAAGCTCAGGGACTGGAGGGCCTGGAAGAAGTTTAATTCTCTGAGAAGGACCAGAAAACTCACAGAGGCTCCAAGAAAAAGACTAGCAACATTCTGCCATATTTTTTCCCTCTCTGTGTCTCTTCCCTATTTCTCTTTTTAATTTTAAATAAATCATATACATCAAAGCAATTCACCTCTAAATACTTACCATGTTGTTTCCTGAGAATAAAGATAATTGCTTCTAGGACCACACTGTTAGGGTCGCCGAATGCACAAGGCTGAAAGTGGTAAAGAAGTATACATTTATTAGATCATCTGGAAACTGGGTGGACTGAGCCCCCAAATGGCGCCAACACCGGGGACTGGGGAGTCAGAGTTTTATTTTTGGCTCAGTGGATAGAGCGTCGGCCTGCGGACTGAAAGGTCCCATGTTCGATTCTGGTCGAGGGCATGTACCTGGGTTGCGGGCACATCCCCAGTGGGAGATGTGCAGGAGGCAGCTGATCGATGTTTCTCTCTCATCGATGTTTCTAACTCTCTATCTCTCTCCCTTCCTCTCTGTAAAAAATCAATAAAATATATTTAAAAAAATATATAAAGGACTCTAGGTGGGCTTTTTCTGCGCGGGTCCGGATCTTGGGCAAGTACTGAAGGGGAAGTTACTGTAAATAGAATGTGGTCTAAGAGAAATGAAATGTCCTTTGTGAAATTATCTAAAGGTCAGTTTCTCAGGGGAGGGGGTATTGATTCGATTGTTTGATCAGATCTAACACACACTATCATTAACAGGACTAAAACTTAATCATCAAGAATTCCATACTATCTAATATCTACTTCACATGCAAAAATTCCCAAATGTTGAATTAATGTATTTGTAGCATTTAGTTAGTTAGTTAGTTAGTTAGTTAGTTCACCAGTGTCCAATCTGGCTTTACACATCGGTGGTTATATCTCTTTAGTCTCTTTTGGTCTAAGATATGCCAGAAGCCAATTCCAGCATGACAGCAGGGCTGAATCTGGAGTGGCTGAAGGGCACTTACCTAAACCTGAAAAGGATGCATTAAATTGATTGTTTGCTGCCAGACAGCTCAGGGCATGTTAATCTACATGTTATTGCCTCCTACTGGCCAAACACCTGAACAGCCGAAGGCTAATTCTCCCCATTCTGACAATGGACTCTGTATACGGAAACCCTACCCTTTGAAGTGTATATCTCTGCCTCGCCTCAGGACAAATTGTGTTAATAAAAAGCATGGGGTCCTGAGACGAGGAGATCTTAGTTTCTTTAGCTAGGCTCCTCTGACCCCCAAATGCCTTTCAAAATTATATTTCGTCTCTGGACTCTTACTTAAGTTACACACAGCCCCTTCTCTAGATTGCTGAACCCTTCTAGATGCTGGAACAAGAACCCCGGCAAAGATAGTTCCTTCATTGATTTTTATGACACTGCATTTTTAAAGAATCTAGGATATTCTTTTTATAGGATGTCTCATAAACTGGATTTTGCTGATTGTTTTATCTTGTTACAGTTCAACAATTTCCTCTATAGCCTATATTTTCTGTAACCGTAAGTAAATTAACTTCAGGTTAAATATTCTCTTTTTTGCAAGTGTAGCTCAGGAGTGATGCTGTGTATTTTTTATTATGTCTAGACTGTCTTGCTACTAGAGATTCTAAATTTAATTTCTTGGCTAATATATTGACTACGCCATCGTGACATTCCATTTTTCCCTTTGCAGTTAGTAAAAACTATGGGTGAATCCTCTGTTCCTCAATCACTCCCTTTTCTAATATATACATAAGTTTCAAAATTATAATTATAATCTTATAATTTGACACCTGAATACACTAAAAATGATCACCTCCGAAAGTCTAGTTACTGTCCATTACCATATAATTGACGCCTTCACCCCTTTTTGCCTGCCACCCTCCAATCCCCTTTTCCTCAGATAACAACTGATCTGTTCTCTGTGTCTAAGAGTTTGCTTTTGTTTTGTTTGTTTAGATCCCACATGTGCGTGAAATCATTTGGTATTTGTCTTCTTTTTCTGACTTATTTCACTGAGTATTATACCTTCAAGGTCCATCCATGTGGTCACAAATGGCATGAATTCATTCTTATTTATGACTGAGTAGCATTCCACTGTTTATATGCCACAACATTCTTTATCGACTCCTCAATCAATGGACACATAGGTTGTTTCCATACCTTGGCTATTGTAATAATGCTGCAATGAACATAGGGCTGTATATATCTTTGTGAATTAGTGTTTTGGATTTATTGGGATAACTATTCATAAGTAGAATAGCTGAATCATATGGTAGTTCTATTCTTAATTTTTTGAGGAATCTCCATACTGTTTTTCAATTTACAATCCCACTTACAGTGTATAAGGGTCCCCTTTTCTCCACATCCTTTATAAAACTTGTTATTTTAAGTCTTTTGGAAAATAGCCATTTTAACAAGTGTGAGGTGATATCTCATTATAGTTTTGATTTGCATTTTTTGTATATTTTTTCATATTAACCCTTATTGAATGAATGATTTGCAAATATCTTGTCCTATTTGGGGGCAAGGTGGCCTTTCCATTTTTGATGATGGGTTATTTTGCTGTAAAGAAGCATTTGTTTTCATGTCATTCCATATGTGTATTTTCGCTTTTGTTCCTCTTGCTTTTGGAGTCAGAGCCATAAAAACACAAACATCTCTAAGACCAGAATCAAGAAACTTACCACCTATGTTTTCTTCTAGGTGTTTATGGTATCAGGGCATACATTCAAGTCTTTATCCATTTTGAGGTAATTTTTGTATACGGTGTAAGATGGCTGGTTTTAGCGTTCATTAGTGGTATATTTTTAATAAATTACATTATTAAATTTGCAAAATAGTAATTACAAATATATCTTTCTTATGTTTATTAGCCGTGGTGTTTTTTTTGTTATTGCTGGTTGTTTTTTTTTAAGTTAAAATGACTACTTTCTTTTTATTCTCTTTTGTTTGAGCATCACTATGGACTTAGGGATTTCACATTAATGCATTACAATTAATTACCATCATGATTATTTTTGCTGTTATATTTATTCCAATTTGGCAATGGATGCTACTTCAAGCTGGTCCTTGATCCATTTCTGACATGACTCCTTGGTCACTTCCCTTGTGTCACTTCTAAACCTTAGACTTGAAATCATCCATTTCTCTAAATAGTTCTGGTTATTTTTCTTGGAAAATGTAATTAGAATGCAAAATCTAGGTGCTAGGTGCTGGGGGCCTATTGCTACTCTGATATCATAGGTTCTGGACCGTTTTGTGGACAGAGACAAAAGATATATTTTTAAAAATTAAGCATTTTGCATGGATATTTTCATTACAAATTTAACATTATAAATTTGATTTTTCTTTACGTATTTTATTTTATATTTTTCCCTTTCATTACACTGAAAATCTTGACTCAGATTTGTTTGCTTGTTTGTTGGTGGGTTTTAACATATTAATGGGCTATAATTGGCTTTATCCAAATTGTGTGTTGTGTGTACTTTTGTTAAATTTACTGAATTGATTTTAGATATAACACTTTGCAGATATACTTTAAATGATTCATCATTAAGAAAGTACAGAAGTAATACTGTGTTCAACAGCTATTTGAAGCAATTATTTAATCTGCATGGTTATCAAATAAATTCATTTCTTTCTACCTGTGTTAAATTTTAGTGTCGGCTGTTTTTTTTTCTTTTTGATATCATTTTATTTTTCAAATATACAAAACCATTATATGGTTCAAAAGTTAAAACAAGATACAAAGTGTGTTCAGAGAAAGCTCACCCTAATCCCTGTTCTTTTCACCTCATTGCCAATGCCCATGGGGGGGTCATTTCATTTGGTTTCTTGTTTGTCTATCTCAATTATGCCATCACAAGTTGGTCCTTGTGACAGAAAACGTATTGGCCCAAACACCCCAGCCACAGATTGATGGAACCCTGAGTCAAACCCAGGCAGTGTTCTTGCAGGAGTAGAGCACCCATCTAGCTGACAAAGGCCCGAGTGAAGTAACTGTGGGGAAAAAAGGCTTGGAAATCAGTAGGTCCTGTCACTTACTATATGTGTGACTTTGGACAAGCTCCTTACCTTCTCTGAGTTTCATTTCCCCCAGTTATGATTTAGGGATAAAAATGCCAATTTTGCAGAAATGTAACAAGAGTTAAAGATAATTAGCGAGAAGCAATTAGCAGATTGCCTGGCACATGGTACTTATTTAGTGAATGTTACCCATGACTACAACTAGTGAAGCCATAACAATATCAGTCATGCAGGAGGGCAGGGGGAAATTTTACTTTTGATTTGTCATTGAAGTATTGTGACTGATTGCATGTCAATTCTTTTAATAAAGCTAAATATTTTCTAAGAATTAGTGAATTTGAATTATTGGGCCAAAAACAATCTTGAAAGGCAAATAAGCCAGGGTTTGGTAATTTGTGATTTCAAGTAGGTTAAAAACATTTCCTAGAATAACTTCATGTTTCAAACCACAGGTTTTAATATTTTAGTAAAAAAGAAAGTTCTGCCACTACTGGGAGAAGTAGAGAAATAATTGGTCATTTCTGGCTGAAGTGAGTTTTGCCTAAATTTGTACTAACATTCTCATTGTTTTCCCTCTCTGTTTGCAATGTAAGATATTCTTATGCCCCTATGTTTTAAAGAATTTTCATCCTGTGTTTAACACAAAGACAGTTGAACCATGCAGAGGTGGAATTTAATTTGTATAACACCCTCTTAATAGCATGGTCTAATTAAGATACCCATTAAATTCATGTAATGCTAATTTAATTTGGAGACAAATGTAATTGAGCACTATTGGATTACTTTTAACATAAAATTAACGCAGTGGACATAAAATGAATGTGCTAATTGAATATTGTTATGAGAAAGATCACAAGGATAAAAATCATGACTGCTATCTTGATGGAAATTACTGTTTTATAGAATGTGACATGCTGAGCTTTCTAGGTTTACCAGTGTAATTTACATGAAGCTGTATGAACAAAACTGTTAGTGACTGAAAGGGCGAGGGCTAGGCCCTCCACCTTCCCCCAAGGGTAAGGGCCATCTTGCCCCAGGGTAAGGGCTACGTCCTCCATCTTACCTTGGCCACGTGTTTGGCAAGGAGCTTCTTCCCGGAAGTCTAAGACTCTGCTAGCCACACCCAGGAACAAGACATCGACTTGCGCCTGGCCAATCGGCAGAGCACAGTCCTTTCTCTAACCCCCGCTATAAAACCCATCTCGGTGCGGGGTTCTCTCTCTTGGCCACTTGGCTAGCCGATGTGTCGGTGAGTCTGGTGGATGGAGAGCTCAAGCTAGCTTGAAATACAGATTCTTATGCTTTTGCATCGGATTGGCTGGCTCCCTGATGTGGTTTCTTGGGAATCTTGAAATCTGGGCATAACAGTGACTGTTTTTCTAAGGACAAAGGTCATGAAACAGTTTTCTCCTGACATTGGATAATGCCTTGGCCCTGTCTGAAAGAGTTTGTTATATTGTTGAACTTTGTAAGAGTGCAGTGCACACACTGACTTGCCTTAAGGCAGAAAATTTCAAACTTTTTGATCTCAAGACTCTTTTACACTCTTAAATATTATCCAGGACTTCAAAGAGCTTTCCTTGATGTGGATTTATAGCTACTGATACTTATCACATAAGGCATTAACATTGAAAAAAAAAGTTAGGTATTTTTATTAATTCATTCAAAATAGCCACAGAAAACAATTACATATTAACATGAATCGAATTTTTAAAATAAAACATAATATATTTTTCCAAGAAAAAGTGACGTTATTGCCCATTTTTGCAAACCTCTAAAATCTAGCTTCATGGAACACACCTGGTTTCTGTTATCTTCCTCTGTATTAAATATATTGCGATATGTTGCCTTGGTTGAAGTATATAAAGAAAATGCAAACTCACTTATCGCTAAGTGGCAGACTGAGGCGATTTTAGTAGCCTTTTCAGATAATTGGTGGATATTATTTTTTGATGTGAAAACCAAACTCTACAGGTGGCAGTTCCCAGGAGCAGTTGTGATGCAATTAGTGTCTCAAACTGGATCAGAAGCTCTTCACACCCAGTTACACTCTGTACGGACCTCTTATTCATGCATGATTTGCTAACATTATGCACTGGTCATTTGAAAAATATCGGTTCACTGAGTTATGTATATATTCCAGATGTTGACAGATTCCATTATAAAATGTGAGAAAATTACATTTGTTAAAATCACCCTGTTCTCATCAGAAAAGCCTGTTAAGTCCTGGGGAGCTGTCAGTCTGGGTGGCAGACACACATTTCCCAGCATTTTTACTTACAAGCTGTCAGTTGTTTTCTTCAAAGTGACAGATTCACTAGCTCACTTTTGAGAAAGTGTCTGCTAAGCACCCAAGTCTGAATAAGTATAGTTTCTGATAATTCTTTCAAGTAAGAATCACATTAAACGAACAAAAGGAGCCTGTTAATCTCACAACTCAAAAAATTGCATACATGCTTTTTAAAAATAAGTGCTGTGCTTCCACAGAATTGTTTCATACAACTTTCCAAGATATTAAAAGTCTTATCAAAGGTTGTAAATAAAATCAATGATTTTTAAAGTTTCAACAGAAAGAAACCTGGCATGTGATTGGCGCGTTTTCCCTGGCCATGAGTCACTTTGACGAATACAGTGACTACGAGGACAGCGTGGCACCACTGTCTTGAATGAAGCTGAGACGCCAGCGGTTTACCCACCACGGCCTGTGCACCATCAGTGCAAATGTCCGCACAACAAAAAGGCTTAGTAGCAGTGTCTTAGGATTATTGTGGAAACAGTTCGGACCAGAAATACTGCCAGGAAATGTCTTGGAAATCCCCAGGGCCTTTGGTCGTACTTTGACAATACGATAGTAAGGTCTATGTCTGCCTTACTAGAACCGGCAGAGATAACAGGGCAGAGATAACTTTTACAAAGACAGGCCGCTTACTGCCAGATGCCACCCGCACAGTGAGGCTCCGGGCTGTCTTCTCCCCACTCCAGCCCCTACACATCAGCCACTACCAAACAAGTGATCAAATACAGCATCTAGCTACAGTATTTTCTCCAGAGGATTGGGATGTGGGGTACATAAACCATAATATATTGCAATTTAAAGAAAAGTTAGAACAAGTGAATGCTCTTGTGTGTGGATATTCAGATGAAGCCTGACTGACTCCATCAGCCTTGGATCCTGGAGCTGCACACTTTGAAGTTAACACGGGTGTTATAAATATATAGACCCTTCAACTTTGCTTCAGAGAGCTGAGCCGCCTTGAGGAAAGGACATTGATATTGACAATTATTTCCTTTTGCAGCATCTCAGGCACCCAGGACAGCACAGTTCAGT
Organism: Myotis yumanensis; assembly: GCF_028538775.1. Classification (NCBI taxonomy): domain Eukaryota; kingdom Metazoa; phylum Chordata; class Mammalia; order Chiroptera; family Vespertilionidae; genus Myotis; species Myotis yumanensis. The sequence goes on from NW_027223759.1 coordinate 80,288,727, forward strand.
GGGGGGTTGGTGTGAGAATGTATCAAATGGGCCTGTTGCCGTTTTAAGGGTTGACACATCATTCAAGGCAGAAAGGAAGTATTCTTGCAGACTTTAAAACCTGTACCTCCTTCAGTCTTCCATTCTCGTCAAAATAAGATTTAAACTACATTTTAACTAGAAAGAAGTAAGAAATACAGATTCTTTTCCATAGTCCTTGAAAATGTGGGGATTGCTATGAACTTTAGTTGGAAAACCAAAAACTTCCCTGGCCTTAAATATATATACTGTACCTTCTTTGTTGGTTTTTGATTAAAAAAAAATTGAGTTTAAAAAGTCCAGAAAGAGGACTTCACTTCAAATATTTGGAAAATGAGAAAAGTGAGGGTGAATAGAATAATTTAGGAAATTCAAATCCTGTAGTGGCAGAACTTGTGCGACTGCCAAATATGACAAGATAAATTTGTGGGAAGAACCATCAGAAAATTAATGTACATACTGTGCTTTGCTTCAATCCTTGGTTTTTATTGTCTGTTGTTTAAAGACTGTGGTTTTTCTTTGACTAATTTGGAAAGAATGTTTGTTAAGATTGGGGTAAATTTTTAATTTCTTATATTTCAAGATCCTTAGAAAACAAAAAGGTTCTATTTAAAATATCTGGCTTTGAAATAAAAGGCAAAACAAATGTGTAATACTGAAAATCATGTTGTTAAGATAATTTTGTCACATAGGTGACAATTACTGAGTGAAGGGAGAATTTTTACTGAGGGCAAGGTTTCTACAACCTTAAAGTCTTTGAGAAAGTCATGTGATCGGTTCCCTTCTCTGCTGTCTTCCAATCCATACAGGAGTTGGTTAAACCTAATGCAGTACAGGCTGCCCAGGGAAAGATCAATGCCCAGGGCCCACAGAAACTTAACCTAGAGTTTTATTTCATAAAATAAGTAAGTAATTGGCTAATTTACAAAGAACATTTCAAGTTTCAGGTCTTTATTCTATTTTGGGCCCTTCTAAAGATAATGGACACTCCCCCCCCCCCCCCCCCCCCCCCCGTCCTCTTTTTAAGTTATCATCCCATCATTGAAATAATTATAAATCTCAAATCTTTTTCCCTGGGGAAAAATTAGATTGCAAATGAATTTCTACTGAAATCAGTTAATATCTGGAATGAAACCATTGCTGAAGGTACTGTGATTCAATCTTCTCAAGACTTCAAAGTTTTTTGGAAAATTCTGTCCTTTACTGTTCCTTAAGGAATTATGGAAAGAATGAGAGTAAATGGCAGAGGAAAATGGGACAATTATAGTGACATCATAAGAACATTGCATTATATGAAATGGGACTTGGATTATGATGCAATTTCTGTCTTCAGCATATTGTGACCTTGAGTGGATTTTGTAAAAGTAACAGGCAGATGATTCCCTAATCCAAGATTCTCTGTGCAGAGTTAGAGAACTGAAAACAGTGCATAATAGTGTTTCAGGCGGATAGTAGGCTCATTTACTAAAGCTTGGACCTTCGAAAGCTGAGGAGAGTCTAAAGCTGATCAGAGAAGGCCACAATCTATTCAGCAGTCTCTGGTGTAGCCACAGTATCACACTTTTCTCATTCTACCAGCATATCTTCCTTGCACCAAGCTGATTTGACTTTTTGACTTCTAGTTAACTACTTCCTATGACTCAGAAATCACTTACATCATCCATAGTGTAGGTAACAGTGCCTCTATTTCTTCCATAATGTAAATAAAGAGAACTGAAGAGGACACACCCAGCGTGCCTTAATTCAGTAACCCAGCCTCAATAAAGCTCTAATGGCCATCCTATATAATAAAAGCCTAATATGCAAACCAACCAAATGGTGAAATGATTGGTGGAACGACCAGTCGTCACTATGACACGCACTGACCACCAGGGGGCAGATGCTCAATGCAAGAACTGTCCCCAGTCCACAGGCCACACGCCAGCCAAGGTAGGTGCCAGCAGGGGCTCCCCCCTCCCTGATTGCCCCAAAAGTCACCCTGCAGAGGGAGGTGACTGTTGGTAGCAGCAGGGGGTGGGGCCGTCGAGTGGGTGGAACCAGGCCAACCAAGGTGGGTGCCTGCAGGGGCCTCCCGATTGCCCCACCAGTTGCCCCGCAGATTGTCCCTGATCACCAGTCAGGCCTATGGACCCTACCCGTGCATGATTTTCATGCACCAGGCCTCTAGTCTATATATATAAAAGCCTAAGTGACCAAATGACCTAACCACCGAACGACCGGTTGCTATGATGTGCACTGACCACCAGGAGGCTGACGCTCAATGCAGGAGCTGCCCCCTGGTGGTCAGTGCACTCCCACAGCGGGAGTACCACTCAGCTGACTGACCTAGCCCAGTAGCCCACCAGCCTGGCAGCAGGCAATCACTACCTCAGTAGTCCTGCAGGTCCAATCTCCAGAGAACAGGCCAGTCACCAACTGACCTGCCCTGCTGGCATGATCCCTACAGTGCCACTGGCCTGGAAGTCAGCCTTGGGCACCATGGCCCCTTTCCCTCCCTAGATGCTCCAAAAGGAAGAAACGATATAAAAGTGGCCACCAGGTGGCTCCCAACATCTGGCACAAATGTCAACAGGACGGATCCAGATACCAGGCCAGCAAGGGCTTCCCACCACCCACCCAGAGGACCAATCGCATCCCGGCCCTCCCCCCACCCACCTTAGGATGGGTGCCAGACACAGGGCTCACGGCTGGCGAATGCCTCTGTGGTGATGCGAGCCTCTTCTGATCAGGACTGACTGGGTGTGAGCCCATGGCAGGTGCAGCAGGGCCAGGAGTGGCAGGCAGGAGCGGCAGGTGGCGTTGGACTGCCGGTTTCAGTCCAATCCCTACAGGCCATGCCAAGGGACCCCACCCATGCACGAATTCACGTACTGGGCCTCTAGTTAGGTTATGACAGTCCATTACCTGGGCCCTCCTGCCTCTACCCTCCCTCTCCTTTCACCTTCAGGGAATCTCTTGCTCCACTGCATCATGGACACCTATGGCAGCCCCATCCCAGAATGTATTCCTACCAGCCATCATCTGGAGAATAAGGGAAAGAGCTATCTTTAGGAGTTCCTTGGCTCCAGGAAAAAGCTATCTCTTTCCTCCCCTGAACTTCCCTTCTTGGTGTGCCACTGAGAAGGGGGAAGCTCATGACTCAGTATTAAGTCAAATTGGTCTTGGAATGAAGGGAAGGGAGGGGCCCTGTAATACTTCAGAAGAGTCACAAATTATAGGCATCTCAACTGGCAGGTTCTTCTTGGCATTTCCATACCTCTGATAGGGTTTCTCTCATTCTCTGCATTTAATTTTCTGTCTTGAAGAGGAGAAAGCTAGAAGAGGTTAACCCAGTGGTTCTCAACCTTCTGGCCCTTTAAATACAGTTCCTCATGTTGTGACCAAACCATAAAATTATTTTCATTGCTACTTCATAACTGTAATGTTGCTATGAATCATAATGTAAATATCTCATATGCAGGACGTTCTTAGGCGACCCCTGTGAAAGGGTAGTTCGACTGCCAAAGGGGTCGTGACCCACAGGTTGAGAACCGCTGGGTTAAACATATAACCTCTACATGTAAGCACCTACTCTATTTCACATAAATCGGCTCATTTAATGCTCACAACAACCCTAGAAAGTAGTTGATACTATTTCTATTTAATAATAAAAAATGGTGGCTCAGAGAATGTCAGTAATAATACCAGATCTTACTTCTAGAATAAGCCTAAATACAAATGTTGCTTTCATTCTTCTGTTCATATCCTATTGCTCTCCAGCTAGTATATTCTCCTCATTTCTCAGTCACTTTACAACTCAGACCTTTTTTTCTTTTATCCTGATAGGTACTTTGTTCTTGGCACTGCTTTCCATATTCATGATCAACAGTGCTCTTCCCAGCTGTGTGAGGCAATGACAAACTTTTTCTTATGGGATTTCTCAGTAGAGAAGTCATAAATGGCACTGCGTAAGGAGGCCAGCTCCAAAGGAGCCACACTAATGTTAATAGCAGATTAAATGATCTGGTAGATGCTGCCACAGTGGGCACTACGTAAAAGTATTTTCCAAAATAATATTCTAAATTTTAAAATGATCCTAAGTTCTTTCTTGTTAACTTGAATTCAATGTCACTTAGCTGTTTTATAAGGATCTCTGGCCATCGCTAAAGTCTATTTTAAACTGATTAGTCTTCTCTAATGAGGAACTTTATAAACTCCCAATAAAAGCCCACAATTCAGAAGTTAGAATAATTCAGTGAACTTAACCATGTAAATGCTCAATGAAGCAAGTGATTAAAAAAAAATAGATAAAAGAAATCAAGGTATAAATGAATAAATTTATGTTTTGTTTTTTTTGGTACTGCTTATAGGTCATAATTAGATTGGCATGGCTTGAAAGCAAAAAGCTGACCTTATCACTCACCAGGTGTGGCAAATGACATGGACACGTTTTTGTAGCTTTATAGTAATAAGCAGGTTCTGTTTTTTTCACTCAATAGAGTACTCTTTACTATTTATTTCTGGATGATCACTAACTATAGTCAATCTTTTGATTGGATAATTCTCTGCCGTTGCCTTGCTTGTAGCCAGAAGGGAAGCATTTTTGTAGTTGAGAATCCTGCTATGCTCTTCAATGAGAGCAAAGTTTGGACGCACGAGAAATAATCATATTTACAAAATGAGATAAAAATGTTCTCTGAGGTCTCCTTAGTGTACTGGACTTTTTAATCAAGAAGACCTCTTTTTTATCATTATGCAATTGTGAGAGGAAGCTAGTAGAGATGGTATCATTTCCATTTTGCAAGAAAGGAAACTCAGGATCAAAGACATTAACTGACTTTCTTAAGTTCCTCAACCAAAGACATTTTAAAATACATATATATTTTTAGAGAGAGAGGAAGGGAGAGGGTGAGAAAGGAAGAAACATCAATGTGAGAGTGAAACATTGATAGGCTGCCTCCTGCATGCCCCCTACTGGGGATAGAGCCAGCAACCCATGCATGAGTCCTGGCCAGGAATTGGACCTGCAACCTTTTGGTGCCAGGACCATGACCAACCAATTGTGCTACACTAGCCAGGGTTCAACTAAAGATTTTGAAAGAACTGAGATTTGAATCCATATGAGTTAACTGCAAAGCCCAAGTTCTTTTATCTAGATTCTAGACCAATGATTTTCAACCTTTTTTATCTCATGGCACACATAAACTAATTACTAAAATTGTGGGCAAAAAATAGGTATAATTTTGATTCATTCACATCAGTTGGCTATGGTTGTGTTGGCTGTTGTTATTTTTTTATTTGACAATCTGAAAAGAAAAGAGGTCAGTGCCCCTGACTAAATAGTCAGGTATTACATGTTTTTTTTTAAAATCCACACAAAGTTGAAAATCACTGATCTAGACTGAGTTGAATTAAACAAAGCAAAATTAAACGAAGAACTTAGTAGGGTTATATTGTCAAGCATATCCTTTTTAGAGCACTAAGCAACTATTAGGTGCCAGCATTGCTCTGGCAGGCACTGTGCAGACAGGAGGATCGGATGCTGCAGGCATCCTTGGGCTATAGGTATGTCAGCAGCTGTGGTAATCACAGTGAAATAAATCGCTGTCGTGAGAGCAGCAGGAACAAATTACCAGGGAAGCACAGTGAGAAAGTGAAAACCTCACCGTCAGAAATTCCACCTGGTCCGGGAAAAACCCTCTCACTTTCAGTGTGTTTCTTAACCAAACATTTGCTCAACGCAGATAGAAACTGTCACTGCTGTAGGTACCAGTGTTTGTATGTGTGAAGCTAGAAATAGAACCCCGATCTCATGAGTCCAAGCAGGTGCCTGCTTAGAGCACTCACGAACATAATCACAATGAGCCAGTCATGTTTCGCAGTCCCCCTTGTTCTTATCTCACTCCCAGCGCTGTCCGTCTGCCCACCCGTCCCTGGTAGGCTCCTATGGGATCGTATATCCTTCTGCATAAGGAATGAGTCTGTGAAGACAGAAACTCTAGTATGAACTGAAAATCCCTTTTAGTCTAATGACATTCACCTTTCAGAACATCACCTCCCGTGCTTCTAGATTCTAGTGCCTGTGAAACCTCTGTAGGAGAGACTCGCTCTTGCTCTACGGTGCCCCCATCCATGGTGGACCAGTGAAGCTGCTGTTGTACCAGTCCTCACTTCCTACTCACTTCCATGGCGGGTCTTCCAAACTCCTTGATGGTAGCTGGGGGCCAGGGGGCACTCCAGGAAGGAAACTGACACAGACCCCAAAAGACAAAAGCCCTATCCTCCTTCCTGTAAAGCAATGTCACCTGGTAAAACAAATAGGGCAATGCAGGCGCACACTCAGTTTATTCTCCCTGGCACTGACTCTGATAGCAGAAGACAGGGCAGGCCGCTACCATTCCTAAGGCTCCCTCAAGCAAGCAAGGTGCTGATAAGCCTTTTATTTATGACCAATGGATGAGCCCACGTGTGCTGATCCTTTATCTTCTGCTCAAGCCTTGCCGAGGTCTGTCACCAGCCCTCCTCTAACTGAAGTCCGCCAGACCTTAACCTACAGAATTCCTGCCCTGGCTACCATTTCCTTCATTTGTCTGTGACTTCTATCAGATAATATTATTAATTTGAGAAGTTGGGGTCACTATCGTCAGGACAACCACTATTAGTTTCTGTACTGCTGAACAATGACGTTTTCTTTGTTCTTGGTTAAATCCCATCTGGGCTCTGATTTATTTCTCCCTTTTGAATGATCCATACTCTGCCCTTCTTTTCATTATCTTGCTTATATTTTACTAACCGAAGGCAGTTCTTCTAAACTCGATCATTTCACATGTACTATATTTACTTATATCCAATGCATAATTTCCCCCAGTGTATATACTGCATAATCATGACTAAATATACTTTTTAATCATATATTATACATGACTTCCCACAAGTTGTATGTGTCTTTAAATATCTTATCTCCCCATAAGAGCTCCTTCTCTCCTATTTGTTACAGCTCATAACTTGGAATCTCGTTTTCTGAAATGGGGCTGGTGATGAACTCACATTGCTGATAAGTTAAGTCGGTGAATCACTGCTTGGCCACAGATTCTCTGGGTGCAGGGCTCCAAAGTCAGTATTTCCTGAAGGCATGAGGGAGATTTTAATGTGAAGCCAGGTTAACAGTTTAGCCTTCTGGAAAGGCCTGCTGATTTGACTCAAAGACCGCTGGGCTCACAAAATTGCCTATTCTCTTCAGTCAATATTTATTGACAACCATTACTCAATAAAGCAACTCAGATTAAGTGCCCTGCCTGAGGTGGGTGATAATGGCAGCTCTGATGGTAGAGGACAAGTTACTAACTTCTATCATTTCAGATCTTATTGATTTAGTGGATGAAAGAGTAGGGCCACTCTTTTGTTTCTATTTTACAAATTCTCTAAATATAGGCATGCAGGGGCACACAGCTCCCCTCCTACCTTCTGTTTTCTCTTGGTGAAACCCAGTCTTCACAAATGCAAATTAAGGCCTTAATAAATATACTGGACAAACTCTTGTAGTAAGAGACAGACCCACTTTTCCGAATTAAGATACTTAGCAAGTATTTTAGGTGATGAGTGACAGTAAGGAGAATTCTAGCATGTCACTTGACAAAGTCCACTCACCTGTTTTGTCTTTGATGTTTTGCACTCCATGTTATAACCTTAGGGTCTGAGTTCCATGTCCCTGCCAGTCTATGGCATGTGGAACGGAAGGCTCCGCCCTGTGTATGAGCCCAGCAGAGCCTGGCGACCCTTCCTGTTTCCACACTGGTCTTCCCACTAGACTAGAGTTCACCAGGACAGACTTCCTCACATGGAAGGTTCTTCTTCCCAGAACCCTAATTCTAACTGTTATGGCATCTGTGGAACAAATCAAAATATCTTCTGAGTTCCAAAGCCAGGCCTTCTTAGAAAAGTTAAAGAGGGGGATTCATGAAAGAAGGAAACACTGTGTTTGCGTCCATTCAGAGCCATGTGTGGGCAGTGGAGGGTCAAGTCAGTCCTTAATGGCTCAGGACACTCAGTCATCCAGATGTTTCCCATCCTTCCTTCCTTTTGCATGAGCCTGAGACAAACTGAATGGAGAAAACATTTAAATAAAATGCGACTAGAACAGAAGAGGGGGTCCTAGTCCTGAAGGCAGGTTGTGTGGATGAGTCGGGGGCATTTTTGTTCCTGCACACTCTCACCTACCTCAGTTAGCCAGCTCCCTGCTCCTGCAATTCAGGAGAGCCACCCAAGGCCAAATCAATGTAATGTTCTGCCCTCAGCATGGTGCTATCTCCATGTTATGTGCCCTGAGTTTCCTTCCAAAGAGATGACTGAACAAGAAGGAGACAGCACTAAACATGATTTTTTGTTAAAGCCTATGTACATCATTTCCCAGCATGCTTTGGATGGGCACCTTTTCAGGTTTCTGTGTCTGAATCTCTGAATGAATCTAATTGGGTCCACAAGGGAGGTAGTTTTTCTTTATTATATGAAATTAAACTCTGATTCAGTGTGTGTGTGTGTGTGTGTGTGTGTGTGTGTGTGTGTGTGTGTGTGTTGGGGGCGTTATTGTTGGTTTTTCACTGGAAAAAAAAATTTTTGAAAAAAATATTAGAATTTCAGTGGTAAAGGGACCATAGAGACTTTTATTCCAGTGTTTATTAAATTCACTTTTACCTAAAAGTGAATCTATAGGTGTACAACAACGTATGATAGATATTATCTGAGCTAGTTTAAAGGAAAGGTGAGGACTGCTTTTTGTTGGTTTTTTATTTTTTTTTATTTGGTCTTTCTGTCTTTCTCTTCAACCCATTTCCCCGCCCTCCATCAAATGGTCCTTAATAATTCTTCTTGGAATTGTGTCATTTCCCAGAAAGGTATTTGAGGTGCGATGACCTAGTAAATACCCCCTCATTTTATTGAGGAAACTGAAATCCAAAGCAGAGGAGGGCCTTACGGAAGGTCCCGCAGCCAGATAGCTGCAGTTCACACTCTGGACTCCAAGCCCAGTTCACTTTCTGCTACACTGTGTTGCTTGGCGTGACATCATCTTTCAATTAGCTGTGGTCATTGCCTCACGACATATGCAACAGCAGCCTGAGGAACGCAAGCTGAGCACATTTTCAAATCAGCAAGTGCTGCTGTGACCAAGAGAAAGTTCAAGGGCAGCTGATGGGATGGCTGCAGGTGTCCAGCCTTCCACGTTCCCTTGCCATCACGTTCTCTGCCTCAGGGGGCCTGTTTCCCATTGGCTGGCTCTTGGGGTGAACAGAAATTGAAAGTGTTTAATTTAGATTTTCTTCAGGTTCCTTGACTGGCAATCAGCACATCTTCGTACCCTTACCTCTCCAGCTGTTCTCTGTGCAAAGCTGAGCGAAGCAAGGCTGCTGAAAATGCCAGAGCCATTTAGTGTCAGAGAATGTCCCCAATGGATTCAGCATTCTTAAAGTGACTCATTTAATTGGAGTTGTAAGGCATCGGATAATAATGATATCCTTTGGCTATATTCTTAGTGGGTTGTACACCTATAATGAAATCCATAATGAAAAGGATAATAGAAGTATATTTGGGAAGGGAATCCATTAAGCTCCCCACGCTGCAGAGGAAAATGTGGCATCCTGAGTAATGCCCTGACTTTGGTTTTACCCTCAGAGACCCCCGTCTGGTCCTAAGGTATGGACAGTAGATTAATAGGGGTAGAGGAAATTCCCCTTAAAGCCTGGATTCACAGTATTTCTCTCACTAGAAACCAAACCCATTCTTCATTTGTTGTGAAAAACTGGGATTATAATAAGGACTGCTAATTTTAATTACTGTGATTGACTTTTTGTCTCCTGGTTTTATTCCTGTTGTATTCTGGGGTCCTGTCTGCTATCCCCTTTGTTCTCATGCTGGGGGAATTGACCATGGTATTTCTTCACATCTGTGGACTTTCTAAGAATGAAAAAATCCTTGGAGGATGGAGGTATTTCCCTTCTCCAGAGCAAGAGGCAATATAATAATGATAATGCCTCCATCAGGGCACAGGTTGAACAGGTCTGCTTGCAGCTCTCTTCATAGAGTGGAGGTTTTCTAATCTCAGGGCTCCTCAACTGTGGCACCAACCTACTGTGTGTGTAGCACCACCCTGGGCCCACCTCTGCCCGCCCAACCTCCCCATGGCACTGGAAGAACACAGGCAACTGATGAGAGCATGAGGCCCATGCTGCCTCCTGCACTCTCTCTCAGTAATAGAGCCTTTTGTCTCTGATGCAGGAGCCTCATGTCTTTAAGCTTCTATGAAACTTGCAAGCTGACTTGTAAATCTTAAACTCTTCACAGTTCTTGAGACCTGGTTTCTTCTTTCTGGAGCCTCATCTAGATTATTAATTCCTGCTATGCCGTCTTCATCCCAGCATCCTTCCCATGTTTCAGAGGTTCCATCCAAGATTCTGCTGTACCTTTCCACTGATTACCCCTCCAAGTGTGGCTTTCTGTCTGCAGTCACTATTAAGTACGTAATTCCTGTAGGCATATTTCAACTCATATGCCAATTCTAATTATTTGATGGTGACAGCCTAGAGCTTATGATAGAAAGATTCAGAAGGTATGTCCATGCCCAGGGTAAAAGAAATGCAGGATCCTTAGGGCTAGGAAGGAGAAGTGGTCTAGATACTTCAAGTCCAAAATATCTGCATTAGGTTCTGGTGTCAGACATGCCAAGTGCTATGTGATATGGAAAATTGGTGAATAGAGCTGGACGTATACATAACATGAAGTGGACTATTTTTGAAGATAGTGAACCCATTGTCCATCCAAACAGATGACTACTCCGGCTACTTATAGAAGATAAATCTGCTTAGTTCTCTATAATCCTTTCTCAGACTCTGCTGTGGCCAGGCAATTAGGATCCTTCCCACAAGTTTTAAAGGTGGAAAAGCACAACTAGTACAGGCTTTAGTATTTTAAAGCCACTGTTAACAGGTTTATAGAATTCACTGTTTTGTTTTTATTTTACAAAGTTTTGAAATAGTGAAATCTCCTCTATTTTTAAATACCAGGAAAACTGGTAACTCTCCTGAAAACTGGTAAATGTACTTTAAAGGCCAGAAATGGCTATGAAGCAGTCAAAACCATTAGATATGATCTTTGTGGCACTGGGAACTGGCCCAGAATGTGATTCTAAATGGTAGTCCTCCAGGAAAAAGGCTATCGTGCCAAATGAGGAACACCACACACTCAGAATGAAATTTGTTTTTCAGTACTGCTTCATTGTGGCAACCTTCAGGGTTGTGTTGTATCATCACATTTTCCCACTTTCTATTTTGTGAGTTATTCAGAGCATCCCATTAGTTGTATCAAAAGAAGGGATCAGAAATATGGTTGAGGAATAAAAGAGGTTTTAATAGTTGGGAGAATTACATCAAGTATAATCAGGAAGGGAGTGTCTTAGAATTAGATGGAAATTTCAAGGTCTGTCCTCTGTAAAACCAATGTCACATCACCCATACAGAAGGGCCCTCAGACCCTGCACCTAAATGACTGCCATATGTGTTAACGGTAAACATGGAGTTCTTGGGGGGCTGCAAGGAAAAGAATTTCCTAAGCTCCGTGGGAGGATAGGGTTTTGAGGAAAGCTTTATTGATGATGATGTAAAATTAAGGGAATTCCCCTCAATGGCCCCATCTCTATCAGTCTCCTCATGGAAAAAGTACAATCTGGTCTTCAGCAGGGCCAGACTGTAGTTCCATATTAAAGTCCAGTCCAGTCCAGCATCTGGCTAGCTTAGCTTGTGTTCCCAGCTGCAGTCCATTGCATGTGAGAGAGAACAGACAAGAGCATGGGCTTGTGTGAGTCGTGAAGCAAGAGAGCAAAAAGAAGAGAGGGAACTCTTTGGAGATTTTAACTAAGATTTCATGCACTTCTGAGGAGGTCCATCCCCTAGTCAATCCATTGTTCTTCAGGCTGGACTGGCAGGCAAGCACCTCCCCTCTCACCCTGACTTCTCTGTGCATGTGCCCGCCCCTCTCTCCCCCCCCGCCCCCCGCCCCCACACACAATTTCCTTCCCCCGGTGATCTGCAGGTTGCCTGGGGAGCATGAATCTGTAGCTTCCTGGTGAAGCTGCCCAGATGACCATGTTTATATGTCTGGCCTCCCCTTTGCTCTTTTCCTATTATTAATATTAATAAACTGGCTAATGATAAGGACAATGTATGGATCTCAGATTCAGGATTCTGCTGAAGATACCATGACTATTCTTGTCTCAGGACCTTTGCACATGGTCTTTTCTTGCTGGAAACTTCTCTGTCCTCTGTCTTCCCTTAATCTAGCTAACTACAACTCATACAGTATATATTCTTCTGGTATTTTTTAAAAATAGTTGATGGTTTGGAGTGACATTCAAGATGCTTTGTAGTTTGACTATCACCCATTTACTTATTTTTGTTCTATCTCTCTATTTAAAAAGCTAATATGCAAAGTGTCCCTGAGGGAGTTCACCCAGGAGACTGGAAGTTCTATTGCTCACTATGATGTGCGCTGACCTCCAGGGGGCGGTGCAGAATGAAGGAAGGCCCTGGCCAGTAGCCAGAAGGCCCCGATTGGCCCTGATTGCTGGCCAGGCTTAGAAACCCCACCCAAATTTTGTGTACCAGGCCTCTAGTCTTTAAATAAACCACCCTAGTTTCCTAAATGCCCTCTTCCCTCTTATTATTTATGATATGTTACCTGTGTAAATTTTTTCTTTATACAGAAATCCTTCCACTAAGGATTAATAGTTGTTTGTGTGTTTTTTTCTTCTTGCTCACATTCACTTTGCTTGTACTTAATCACATTCTGAGCAGAATTACAAGGGTCTGAGCATATATGTCCTGTTTGGTTCTGTCTGTATGTTCAAAGTGTTTCCTTCAAGTACATTTTTGTTACTCTTGGGTAAGAACCAGACTTTATTTATCTGTGTGCCTTCCATAGAACTTTGAGTGAGTGGCAAGGGATGCTCAACAGTGTTGTTTCTCAAACTTTAGCCCTCATCATAATCACTTAGAGACCTTGTTCAAATACAGCTTGTTGGACCCACCCCCAGCGTTTCTGGTTCAGAAAGCCAAACATTTGCATTTCTAACAAGGTAGGGCAATGCTAATGCTGCTAACTCAGGAACCATACTTTAAACCACTATTCTGTGACAGTGTTTTTTTTTTTTTTTTTTTTTTTTTTTTTTTTTTTTTTTTTTTTTTTTTTTTTTTTTTTTAAAAAAGGCTATGCCTGGGCTCCACCCGTGATGAAATAAATTAAGATCTCAGAGTGTGGCACTTTTCTGACAAAAAGAAAAAAATCAACAACCACAACTCCACTGGGGTTGAATTTTGCTGTTTCACTGAAGAAGTGGAGTCCAGAACAAGAGCGCATGGTTGCCGGGAGGCCAGGGCAAAGCAAATGCCATAACCAAACAAGCAAGTGTGAGTTAGGAAGTCCACCTCACACTTTAATGTGCTTATAGTAAGGCATTGAGGTTAAATCTGGGATGGCATTTCAGGTGCTGCTGGGTTAACATGCTCCTAGTGGTTACCTCTGTAAACCGCACTGATAGCAATGAGTTCAGACATCCATGAAGAAATAGGGTGAGGACAAGCAAGGGGCGAGGAAGGCAGGGGATAGATCAGACCAGAAAAGTGAAGCAAGGCTAGAGTACCCACATCTGATAGAACATTAGAAATTCAAAAGTAGGAAGGAAGAGGGAGTGCTGGGAGACTGCCTTTGCACAGAAAATTAGTTGAAAGCTATAGGTATGAGGTTTTAAGTACATTTTTTTTGGAGAAAACATCTAATCATGACAAGATTGGCCCCAACTAAGTATGTAATTTCTGCCTCATTGAGGAGGCAGGCATGAGAGCAAAAAGGTAAATGTGTCTTCTGGAGGCGCATCCTAACAGGGCCCCAGAGAAATTGTATTAAAACCCATAAGCTTTCTGCACCTTCTTAGTTGCCTTAGTAGAGAAGGTAATTTCCATTGGAAAAAAAAAATACATACAAAAGGATTTCACTTTTCACTTTATTCCCAGTAGTTGGCATTAAATTAGTCCTATAGAATGTGTTTGGAGACCAGGAGACCAAGTTGATGAGCAGCGATTGTCTAAGCAGCAGGTGTATCAGACTCATTTAATCATTTAACCACAGGCCCTGCATGTATTTCAGCTTTCTTAGTCAGGTTGACTTTTACTTGCAAAAACTGCTATCGGAGGGTGCATTAGAGTGGGTGTCTAATTGATGGTGCTTGTCGAATTTTATGCTCTGCAAGTGCCAAGTACATTTCCCCCTGGTATGCTCTTCCCTGATCCATTTCTCCAAAGTGAGCATCTGAAAGAAATTTAGTTCTTTTGAGATTCTTGGCAGGACTCACTTTCTCACAGATTTTAGGGCTCGTGTTCAGAGTGGGATGGAAAACTACCATCTCCAGACTCAGCCAAAGTCCATTGTACGCAGACATTTCACCTAGAAGGACTATATGTGTGCAGGAGGTAAACTCTACTTCATGGATCTTTCTCTCTTAGAAGAATGTGTGTGCACACGTGTGTGCTCTCTACTTGTAGTAGTTTGAATGGTGAACTTCCTGAAGATATTTCCACATCCTGGAAACTGTGAACATGATCTTATTTGAAAAAAAGGGTCTTTGCAGATGGAACTTATATAAGGATCCTGAGATGAGATCATCTCCTACACTATCCACGTGGGTCCTAAATTCAATGCTGAGCATGTTGTAAGAGACAGAAGAGGAGAAGACACAGAGGAGAAGAGCAGGCGAAGATGTGGCAGAGCTTGGAGTGATGCAGCCACAGCTGAGAAGTGCCTGGAGCCACCTGCCGCTGGGAGAAGCAAGGAGCAGGTTTCCCGTAGCCTCTGGAGGTAGCTGTACCTGCGGACGTCGTGGCTTTTGGACTTCTGGTGTCCAGAATGATGATCAACTTTTTGTTTTTTTAAGCCTCACAGTCTGTGGTATTTCGTTGTGGCAGCTCTAGAAAATGAATACACTACCCAATAACCTGAGGTGGGGGCCGGATGTGGGGTAGGGGCTGCAGAAGGAAGAAGAGAAAAAGAGAACAAGTCCCAGACCTCCCTAAAGGTCATTTTGGTTAATTTTGTTTCCAGGCATTGACTGTGTCCTCCAAAGAGGACTTCTGCCAACAATAGGTGGTCAACCACCCTTCGCTATGGCAGAGTATTTCCTTACTTCCGCCCTAACCCTGACTCCAAATACTGCCTGGCTTGGCCTGCAGCTAAGGGAAGTGTCTGCGGGTGGGTCGGTGCGGGGTTAGGTGTTTGGGTATAGGACTGTAGAACAAGTCTTCAGGATAAAGCAGATCTGTGCGGATGAAAAAAAAAAATGCCTGAGATTCAAAAGAATATTTTCTGTGGGATTCTCTGTACACCAGCCCCTCTGGGTAGTGAATGCAGTTACTTTTTCTCTGACAAAATAGGCAACTCAAAAGGTACTGAGTTTCCTGGGGGAGTCCACAGCCCTCCAGGTCTATTTCCCACAGTCAGCTTGATGGTATCAACTTAGCATTAGCATGGCCCCTCTGATCCTTGGTGTGTAGTCTCCCTGTGGAATCATTAGTTTTTCTCTCTCAAATATTATTCAGGACTTCATTAAAAGTGAAATTTTTCAGATCCAGCTCACATTCTCCTGCCTTGAGGATCTCACTGCCATTCAGACAAAGACCCACCATTTCTCTTCTTACAAGGAAGCCGAGCTTGATAGGAGAATGCAGAGGTTTCTGCACCTACTTAGTTGCCGGGCAGATAAGCAGTCTAACCAGAATGTAGATGAGCTACCTGAATGTAAGTGACTCAGTCGATGATGTAACATTGGACTCCTATTGTTGTCTTGAACATGCAGTGCTAAGTGTTGAAAAGAAGGGGAATCTAGCGGCTATTGAGAATGATTTGCAATAACTTATAACTGGAGAGAGAAGCTGAGAGCAGAGTCCAGGTCTGTAAAGCAAAGGATATTGGGAGAACACTGAGCGCATGGGAGCCAAGAGCCCTTACCATGGGGCTCTGGGAGAACTCGCTGTCCTCAAGTGTGCGGCAAAGTTTAAAACACAGGATGTAAACCAGCAACCTCTGGGCCAGGCCTGACTTATTTGCAAGTGTATTTGAAAAAGCTAACCGATATTTGAAAAGAGTATATTTTAAATAAGAATATAAATTTTCTTAATATAAATAAGAATAAGAATATAAATTTTTCTCTTGAAAAGAGTTGGAAGATCTGTTTTTTAAAGAAATTGTAAGATTGTTCCTAAGTGTTCAGTTTACATCATTAACTGTGGTTTTGTGGTTACCGTTCCTATTTTAAGGTGAGGACCTCCATAGGTATGGGCGGCCCTCGCTGAGGTGCCTTCAGTCAGCGTTCAAGATTGGGAACCCAGAGGAGGCAAGGAGTTCCGTCCTCTCAGTGAAAGGGTGGGATAGTCGGAGCAACTACAGAGGAGGAATGTGCACTTTGGGTGCCGGCACCCATGAGCAAAGGCTGCCCTGACTGAGCCTCGCTCGCGTGGGGACTAGCACACTCCTGCCGGGCAGTGGGTGACAGGACGTGCTTTTCCGAATTAATGAGAGAAAACATTGATTCTTCCGCTGCCCATGAAAGTGGAAAGTGGAGTGGGGAGACATGTGGGGAGTGAGCGAGGTTCCCTGTCTGGGGGTTCCAAATAGCTGTTGCTTCCTTTCACCGCTGACTAGAGATATACAGGGTGCCCCCCCCCAAAATGTATACACACTTCGAATATCTACTATTTCCAATGGGTTTAAGCATGAAAATAAATAAACAACAATGGAGCTGTCATCTGTTGAAAGTGCAGGCACAAACCGGCAGTTGGACATTCCCCAAGGGGTCCCGGGTTGGAGAGGGTGCTGGCCAGACTGAGGGGCCTCCCTCCCGTCCCTTCCACCACCCCCCATGCACAAATTTCATGCACCAGGCTTCTAGTTAGGTATCTTGTGATTCAATTTGTTATTTGTGTGTCTTTGAAATTCTTCTGAAAATGAATAATTTTAACTTGAGAACAAGGAGTCATTTAGCCTAATATAAGAACATTTATCTAATCTAATAAAATACAAACATGCAAATTGACCGTACCTTCTCTATGCCTTAAGTCACGCCCACCAGCCAATCAGAGTGACTATATGCAAATTAACCCAGCCAAGATGGTGGCCAGCAGCCATGGAGCTGAAGTGAGCAGGAGGCTTGCTTGCTCCAGTGATGGAGGAAGCCAGCCTGTCGCCAGCTCTCAGCTCCACTCAAAAGCAACAAAGTTGCAATTATAGAAGGTAAATAAACCCCAGATACCTGCTTTCAGCCAGCCGTGGCCACGGAGCTGGAGCGAGCAGGAGCCGGGTCTCAGCTCCACTGAAGGCAACAAAGTTTCAATTATAGAAGGTAAAAAAAATCCCAAAATTAAAAAAAGAAAAAGAAAAAAAGAGAGGCTGGGAGCTTCCGTCGCCGACGGGCTTGGCCAGCCTGAAAACAGCCCTCAGCCCCTCACCCAGACTGGCCAGGCACCCCAGTGGGGACCCCCACCCTGAAAAGGGTGTGACCAGCTGCAAACAGCCATCAGCCCCTCACCCAGGCTGGCCTGGCACCCCAGCGGGGACCCCCACCTTGATCCGGGACACCCTTCAGGGCAAACCAGCCGGCCCCCACCCATGCACCAGGCCTCTATCCTATATAATAAAAGGGTAATATGCAAACTGACCCTAACAGCAGAATGACTGGGAATGACTGGTCACTATGACACACACTGACCATTAGGGGACAGATGCTCAATTCAGGAGCTGCCCTCTGGTGGTCAGTGCACTCTCACGGGGGGAGCTCTGCTCAGCCACAAGCCAGGCTGACAGCTGCCAGTACAGTGGTGGTGGTGGGAGCCTCTCCCACCTCCTCAGCAGCACTAAGGATGTCCAACTGCAGCTTATGCCTGCTTCCTGCTGGCAAGTGGATATCCCCAAGGGCTCCTGGACTGCCAGAGGTATGTCTGATTGCCAGCTTAGGCCCAATCCCCCCGTGGAGCGGGCGTAAGCCAGCAGGTGGTCATCCCCCGAGGGGTCTCAGACTGCAAGAGGGCACAGGCCGGGCTGAAGGACCCCTCTTCTGAGTGCACAAATTTTTGTGCACCGGGCCTCTAGTACTATATAATAAAAACCTAATATACAAAGTGACCGAACGGCAGAATGACCAGTGGAAAGACCAGTCCCTATGATGCACACTAACTAGCAGGGGGCAGATGCTCAATGCGGGAGCTGCCCCCGGCCTGCAGGCCCCAGGCCAGCCAAGGTGGGTGCCAGAGGGGGGCCCCCGATCACACTTCCAGTCGCCTTGCAGATTGGCCTTGATCGCTGGCTAGGCCTAGGGACCCTACCCATGCACGAATTTCATGCATCGGGGCTCTAGTATAAGCATATTTTTGCCTCAAAATCTTTGTGGTAAAGCTTAAGAAACAGGATTTCAGATATAAAGCCAAGTCGGTCTGCGATGTGAAGGGCCCGCAAGTTGGTGCTAGAGGGCTCTCCATGCTGCACACCTGGAAGATTTATGTGGAGGTTCCATTTCCGGGTATTTTTTCAAATGCCCAGACCTACACATTTTAAGATCCAAAAGATATAACAAAAAGTGTATCGTAAAAATTGTAATGGGACCAATTCTATTTTTAATTTCATATACTGTCTTTTTTTTTCTTGTCAGCATCAACAGACATTTAAAAATAAATTATATTATGTCAGTTTTAAACTCTATCTTGAATGACCAGAAATAAGGATTTTCCCCAAAATTATGTTTTAATGGCAACCTTTCAGTGCACCCTTTTCTAATATGTCATAATTTGGCTTGATAACTTAAAATATTGACAATATTAATCATTAGTTGTTATTTGAATTTTGTACATTTGTTTAAATAAATCTAGCTTGTCAGATCTATATACTAATTATTTTCAATGACTTTTGTCTTCTCTATAATTTAAAAATCAAAAAGTAAAAATAATTTCATTCTTTACACATAGTTTAAGAATAACTCCTTGTGAGAAGCCAAAGAATAATTATGATTCAACATATTTATTTTTGCCAAATAACATGTTTCCAAATTTGGTAAAATTTCCTTGTGCATGAGACCAACTCATTAAAAGCAATGCCGTGAACAGATGTAGTACGTGTGAAAAAATAGTTATGCTTATTGGTCTTTTACAAAATTCAAGCACAATTTTATTCATATGTAACCAGTTTTGGCTTAAAAAACCCAAGCATTTATTTACTCTGAAAATATTCCTTAAGTCTCTGTTATGTGCAGGTCATTATACCAATGAATATAAACTTTCTCAAGATAAATCTAGTTTCAACTTTTCCCCTTAATGAATTTACAGTCATATAAATAGATATAAATACACACATACATATTTGACACCAGGTGGAAAAAGCATAAGCAGACATTTATAAGAGATATAAGGAGAAAAATTGAGCATCACTCTCCAGATGCATCCCACAGCTTGTGCCAGGTATACGCTGTGCTGGTACCTACTGTTGGATGGAGTTATTATATCCTCTGGAACTTGAGCAGGTGCTGATTGGAAGGGACAGCTGTATAGCAGGAGGGTCTCAGAGTCCGGGTCAGATAAACAGATATGAGAAAAGACTAGGGGTAGTTTAAAATTTCCTAGTGTGTAAAAACATAAACATAGAATTCAAAAATAAATATTCCAATTTATCTATATATAAAACCCTAATATGCAAATAGACCAAATGGTCGAACAACCAAACAACTGAACAACTGGTTGCTATGACGTGCGCTGACCACCAGGGGCCGAGTGTATAACATGGCGGGCATTGGCGGCAGGCAGCAGAGCACGGAACATGGCTGGCGTTGGTGAGCAGGTGAGCCGGAGCGCCAGATCAAGGCGGCGTGCCAGCCATTGTTATCGGTGTGAGCCTCCGGTCGTTACTGAAAATTCTTTGCTCCTGCACACTGTGGTCCCGCCTGGTGCTCACACCTGCTGCTGGAGCCGGCCCCACTTGCACCCACTGCCAGAGCCAGAGCCGCCGTTCACACCCGCTGCTGGCAGTTGGTGTGAGAGGTGGCTGCCAGCCCTGATCACCCTTAAGGGCTTCTCCACCTCCCTCTGCTTCTGAGGGGTGATCGGGAAATCAGCTGCCGCTCACACCTGCTGCTGGCACCGGCCCTAATTGCTTCGCACCGTCAGCAGGTGTGAGTGGGGCTGGAGCCATCAGCGCATGGGAGGGGCGGTGGGAGCAGGTCTGCTGGCAGACAGGGGATCGGGGGCCGTAGTTGGAAGGGCCAGGCTGAGGCATGGAGGATGGGCCGAGACCCGCCCCTGTGCCCACTGCAGCCTCACGGCCCACAGTTTCTTTCAAGGTGCACGAATTCATGCACTGGGCCCCTAGTATTGTAATAAGGACCATAAAAGGATCCTCTCACCAGGAACTATCGCCCCATCTCTGCACTGGCGTACGTGGCCTGACACAGTAGAAATGGGCCTCAGCTCTGACTTGTAGAAAATGCCCGTACCAAGCTGAGTAATGGGGTCTGGTATCAGACCAAGCTATTCCATTTTCATTTTTTTCTGAGTTGGCCAAGCATTTATGGTAAGTTCAGAAAACAGTGATCCAATAGGACATCCATTGTATTCTGCAACAGTGGTCTCTTTATTAAAAAATCATCTACTTGGGAGTTGAACTGGGTTAAATTGTGGCCCCAAAAGACATGTTGAAGTTCTAACCCAAAGTACCTCTAAATGTAACCTTTGTTAGGAATATTTTCAGATGAAATTAAGTAAAATTGATTAAGGTGGGCCCTACACCCAGTGACTGGTATCCTTATAAGGAGAAGGACATTTTGAGACACACAGACACACATACAGAGGAAAGAAGGCTATGCAAAAACAGAGGGGGAAACAGGAGTGATTCGGCGATAAGCCAAGTGACACCAAGTCTTGCCAGAAATTGCCCGTAGCTGGAAGAGAAGCAGAGAGTTAGTCACAATGACACCTTGATTTCAGACTTCTATTCCCCAGAACTGTGACAGAAAAACTTATATTGTTATAAGTCACCCAGTTTGGGGTACTTCATTGCAATTGCCCTGGGAAACTGATGCTAGAGCAAAGAAATAGGGAAGGGAGTGTGTAGTCTATATCATGTTTCCTATCTGACCACTGTCTCCAATAGATGGACATTGATGTTGAGATTTTATATCAAATGTTCTTAATATTAACAGTCTAAAAAAAAACAAACAAACAAAAAAACAAAAAACAGTCTGAATGCAATGTGAACAGGAGAAAATGATGATACTGTTTTCTAGAAAAATTAGGCTCTTTCATTGAGCCCTCCTTTGGATTGTCTAGAAAGTGGTATCCATGGGAATACTGTGTCTTACTGAAAATCAGAGACTGCACAGGAGACCCAGTGTCACCTGAAATGCCTCTTTGGGGGCTTGAGAAAAGGTTTCCTGGCTAGATCTTGGGCACAAGATACCAGAAAGATTTACTCCGTATCTAGTAGGTCTTGACCAAGCGTTTCTTAGAAAGCACAACTGACTTGGAAACAGCAGACCTTAATTTGATCTTTAACTTCACAGCTATTAGAAAATGACCTTGTACTTGTTGAGGAACTTCTCCAGACCTCATCAGTAATATCATGGTTTTCTAGGAGGTGAGCTTTAATGTCCTTTTCAGCTTTCTGTTTCAATGACTGCAAATGAATAATTTCCTGAAAATGACATAGAGATTCTGAGTTATGCAACTGGAATTTAAAGTTTACTCACCTGTAAGTACAGGCTTTTCAATAGTTTTAATTAGTTCCTGTTGGATTATGAAGTTTATTTGTATTTTGTTATAAATGAACTGCAACTCTTACATGTAGATGATTTTTCTAAGAATAAGGGGAAATGAAGTAATTTGAATTTCAAATTCTTATCCCATAAAATATGAAATGAATATTTAAAGATGAACAATAAAATTAGGCTACACTTTTGAAAAATATTCCTGCTTGCTAAAGTCAGAATTATACAGCCACGACCTTTAAAATAAAGTACAGAGTTTCAGATAAGTGCAGTAGTTGTAGATTATGGTTTCTGCAGAATTCTGCCCAAAGTGATATGTGCCCTTTCATCTTTTCTTTTAAAGAACAACAAACAATTTCTTTAAGTCAGATGAGTGTTCTGAAATGCTAAAATGACACGAATGGCTTCCACTCTTCCATATTAATATGGATTTCCCCCAAAGGTTTATAATCTTTGATGCCCAATCATGCTTGACTTGGCATTGGAAACTTCTCCAGTAGATTTGCATCAGAATATAATTAACCACTGGGGAGTCTGAAAAGAACTTGGGGATGCTTGTTTTTCCTTTCTCTTCAGACCACATGCTATATTGAGTGGTATGTTGATGGCAGAATAAAAAATGGAGCATACATTTCCCACAACAAATTTTATTTTGCTTGAATAGCATCATATGTGTACATAATATACACGACAATTACTCCATAGATTGGGATATATGTGTTAATGTCATCTTCTCACATCTATTAGCTAAGTAATAAAGCACTTCCTGTTTCTGTTATGCATATAATTCATTCTGCCTCCCCAAATCTATTGACTGATACAACAAAAGTATGAGAGAGGGACTAGGGCATTTCTAACCCACTACAGGCTCCTTAGCATGTAAACACCCAATAGTGTCTGCATGGTACTCTATGTGAATTGCACGGTTGCAAGATTTTTGCTAGGTGTGTTCCAGAAACAACATGCAAACATCTTCTCCTCAAGGAAATAATGGCGATGAAGCAATGAGGGTTCCTGCTGCATAATGAGCCCAGGGGTTAACAAAGGAGCTTAACCACTAAGAACTTGGGCTCTCTAGAGCCACCCTACCTGAATTTACTCAGCTCTGCCACTTACTAGCTGTGTGACCTTGAGCAATTTACTTAATCTCTCTGTAGACTGCATGCCATAAAAATTAGAATGGGAATGATAAGAGGATTTTCCTCTGAGGAGTGAGTTAATACATGTAAAGCACTTAGAACAGTACTCTTAACATAATAAGCACTTGATAAATCACAGCCGTTATTATTAATGAGAGTTTAAAGATGGGTAACTAGAGAAGCAATTTTGGGGAAGGAGCATCATCTACAAACATCCCAGGGAGCAATTATATAAAATTCTACAGCTGAAGCTTGCAGTTGGAATATTTTAAATTTTGAGTAGCAAGTTTGAGATTCTAGTTGTGGTTGGCCAACCAAGAGCATATTAAATCAAATATTCAGTCTCTATATTTTGGGAGCTCAGGCAGCACATGGGAATTTAAATTATAAAGTCCTTTTCTTCCCTCTCCCTGAAAAATCATGTAGATAAATGTAAAGCTTGAAGAGTTATAACAGCTTTGAGACTTAAGAACATGGTTGCTTAGGAAATGGTCATCTTGATGGCAGCATTTGTAGCCTGAGCCACAATCAGGGAATGGAGAGGCACCCAGTAACCAGAGAAGCCAGCACAAAGTGAGAAAGGTCATTGTCCTAGTGTTTGAGATAAGTTCCTCATTCACGAACCACCTGCCCCAAAGCCGACCAATAATAGCCTCTTTCATGCCTGCTCAGCTGTCTGCCTTTTCACCTGCCCATGATCTCAGCCCTAAGGGAAGCGAGCCACTCTTCTCACGCACCCTTTTTCTTCCTTAGCATTTCTTTGCTTGTGTAGCCTCCTGTGGCCACTCTAAGAGGTAACATGAGCTTCTCCCCCAGGCAAAGCTGCTGTGTCAGCTGTTGCTTTCTTGCTTCTGAGCAAAGGGGGAGGCGATCCAGGACCTCACTTCTGTCAAAGGAAGGAGGGCAGCTATCTCTCAGGATGACAGGACTGAACTTGTATAAGACAGGACTGACAGGAAAATCTTTTCTTTTAATCACCTGATTAGGGGAATTGGTTTGGAAGTTGTCTAAACGGTAGGGACACTGACATATTTATTGTGAGCGGCAAGCCTGAGAAACACAAGCCCTGTGGTCCAAGGTGATCCTAAGAAAGTGTGATTGCTCCAGTGGAAGAGAATCGGGCAGACTGATGCCTGGAGGATGGAGGTGTCCCAGCGCCTCGCTCATAGCAGTCACTGCAGTGTGTTCACACAGCAAGGTCATTTTAAACTGGGGCTCAAAGAGTCTAGGGGAGTTATTTTTGTTTTTGTAGCCTAAATGGCAGAGCGTAAACTCTTGGTTCTGGCCATCAGAGATTCTTTATGTCTCTAAACTTGAACATATTAGATATCTTAATATACTCCTGATCAGATCAGAACCTAGTTAGTGGGACATATTTGTTATGTTCGGGATTTAGAATTGTACTCATCACTAAGCACTTCATCTAAGTCTAATATTTATTTTATTTGAGTTTCTATCCCTAATGCATTGCTCCATGCTAGACACATACTAGGCGTTTAGCTTTTGTATGAGTAAATGAACACATGGATATAAAATTACTGTTCTATTTATAAAAACATTTAAGTAAGCAGATTTAAAATGCAAAAAGTAGGAAAAACCAAACACATTGTGATTATTTTTACATTTTACTTTTGAAGTTGACATAATTTGGCTTCTAGGAAAAAGAATACCTAAAGGAAGAAAATGTAACATTATCTTCTTCTTAGCAAAACTGAACAGCTGCTCATTTGTTTTGAGAATGAACACATGATTGAAAACTTGGACCTACCAGTAGGGGCCATATGATGGGTGTTCAGCAAAGACACAGAGTTTTCCATTTTTGATAGTAAGAGAAGAATTGAGAACATCATCCCTCAGCTGCCCTTAACTATGTTAGAATGGAATCAGTGGTTCTCAACCTTCCTAATGCCGCGACCCTTTAATACAGTTCCTCATTTTGTGATGACCCCCAACCATAAAATTATTTTCGTTGCTACTTCATAACTGTAATTTTGCTACTGTTATGAATCATAATGTAAATATCTGATATGCAGGATGTATTTTCAGGGGTCGCGACCCACAGGTTGAGAACCGCTGGAATAAGTGACCATGTCTGCAACCTCTGAAGTTCATGCATGTGAAAGACTTTCAGAGGAAGACAGAACCAGAAAAAAATAAAAATCTCTTTATATTAAGACCATTATAAACTGATGAACAAAAATAGATAGAGAGGCAGAGCAGCATCGAACAGACTGTCAAACTACAGCGGGAAGGCCAGGGAGGGTTTGGGGGCCGGAGGGCGGGGTAAGAGATCAACCGAAGGACGTGTATGCATGCATATAAGCATAACCAATGGACATAAGACACTGGGGGGTAGGGGAGGCCGGGGGAATGTCAAGGGCGGGGCGCGGGGAAAGGAGACATATGTAATACTCTTTGTAATACTTCAAGCAATAAAAAAATAAATTTATAAAAAATCTCTTTATATTGTGTTATATAAAGAGAGATAAAAAGGTAAATAAAATCTGACCCTTATGTCATAGTCCAGTTTATATATGCTGCAGTTCTGGGTTTGAATCTGACCTTTTCTTTTTCTTTTTTTTTTAAATATATTTTATTGATTTTTTTACAGAGAGGAAGGGAGAGAGATAGAGAGTTAGAAACATCGATGAGAGAGACATCAATCAGCTGCCTCCTGCACATCTCCTACCGGGGATGTGCCGCAACCCAGGTACATGCCCTTGACCGGAATCGAACCTGGGACCTTTCAGTCCGCAGGCCGACGCTCTATCCACTGAGCCAAACCGGTTTCGGCAAATCTGACCTTTTCTTATTGGTCTCTTTCCTTAATGTGGGACCCCCATGTTTTCCTCATTGGTCATTGTGCTACACGGCATTAGTTTCAAAGCTCAAAGTCCACATGGTGCCCCTTCACACTCTGCCCCTTATCTTGCTCGTTGGAGTTGCCTTTGATCTCCTGGCTGCTCAGGCCAGAGATATCTCTGTCTGTCCTTGTTTTATGGCTATTTTAGTTGCTCAGGCCAGAAATGTTTCCATCTGCCTGGACCCCCTCTTCCTGTGGCATTTCTCTAACCTCTGTATACTAGTAAGTAGGATAAGCACCCTGGCGTCTTCAAGTCTCCATCTTTGCAGTCCTCTCCCATGAACCCTCCTCATTCCTTAAACCCTCCTAATAAAGCTAGCTGGCTAACCCTTTCAATTGTAAGTACATAAAGTTATGGTCATGAAAAAGATAACTAGTTATTTCTTTCCCTATTTTCAAGCATTCTCCTATGCAGGATTTAGGAAACATTTTATATCAAGGGCCAGATAGTAGGCGTATGAGCATGAGTGTGTTCATGGTCTGTGCAAAATAAAGTGTGGCCAGATTTGGTCCAATGGCCACCGTTTGACCACCCATGCTTCATTCCTTTAACAAAGGTTTATTTATTAAGCAAATATTATGTGCCAGGCATTTTGTTATATAGAGATAAAAAGGTGAATAAAATCTGATCCTTATGTCATAGTCCAAACTATGGTTAAGGCCTTATTTGTAAGTTAAAAAGTTATTCATGAATTAATTCTCTCGTGTTGACATTTTTCTAGTTGATATAAACTGATACAGGCTTCTTGCAACATGCCTTAAGACTCTGGGTAAGGAGGAAGTGCAAATACATGCTTTAGCCTATATGAATAACTCCCCACCGAATAGGATTTACCCTCATAATGTGGGGTTTTCATTTTATATCTTTGTTCCACAAAGGGAGAACAGAACTCGGTGTTAATGTTGAAATTTGCCTTCAAAGACAACAGAGTTAGTGAACCACAGAACCCCTACGATCTTTTATGGAATATTCATGCTTGACAGATCCCACTCTGTGTACTACAACTGCTCCAAAAGAGCACAGGGGATATCGAGTAAATGCTGCTAGAGAGGAGATAAGACTTCCAAAGAAAGAGTGTAACAGAAACGTGCTTTTTTACAAAGAACTAAATTGTGTGAGTGCTAATAAGAATACAATGTATGTTTCATCAGGGGTGCCTTGTAGGAGTGGGGTAATACAACTCAGAAACATTCTAATGGCTTTGCCAGAGGATGTTCTACATGCTGGAACTTGGACAAAAATTCCTATCAAATAATGTTGTAAGTTTAAAATGTCCAATAGGTATATGCTAATTATCTTTTGTGTTCTTAATCCGGCGACTTCTTAAGGTTTGAGAGGAGAAAAATACTTTTTTAAAAAATTAATTCCTTCACAAGAGAAAGTTTAGTTTGTTTTTTGTTTGTTTTTGTTAAAATATTTTTATTGATTTTTAGAGAGAGAGGGAGGAAGAGAGAGACAGAGAGAGAAACCAATGTGAGAGCGAAACATCGATTGG
This sequence comes from Myotis yumanensis, assembly GCF_028538775.1. Lineage (NCBI taxonomy): Eukaryota > Metazoa > Chordata > Mammalia > Chiroptera > Vespertilionidae > Myotis > Myotis yumanensis. The sequence goes on from NW_027223759.1 coordinate 80,316,054, forward strand.
CTGCCTTTTGCAATGCCCCTGACTGACCAGGAATTGAGCCCACAACCTGCACATGTGCCCTGACCAGAAATCGAACCAGCAATCATTCAGTGCACAGGATGATGCCCAACCAACTGAGCCATACCGGCTAGAGCTAAGAAAAGTGGTATCCATGGGAATACTGTGGGATATCAGTAGATGGTGAATGATGATCTATTGTTTTTACCTCTGCAACACTTTTTGACTACAAGATGATCGAATTGGCCATTTAGCAATCTAATTTAGAGAATGTTGGACATGAGCTTCCTTTGCCCCACATAGAAATTTTGTTAACTCTCCAGATCAGAGAGGACCAGGTAGTGAAGAAAAACCACCTAAAAATGCTCCCCATCCCACATGAAATAATGTTTGAAAAATGAGCAGTGTGTTGCAGACACCTGCTCTCAGAGACACATCTTGTCAAATCAAGTACATTTAATGTTCCTTCAAAGCGATGCGAGAGGGGTAAGCCTGATGGTCCTATGGTGTTTTATAGCTGGGCCCATGTTTCTCCTACTTCGGGATTTACATGAGTTTTGTACTTGTATCGTTGTGACATTATAAGTTTACTGTTGGCAAAGGACCCTTACCTACTCAGTGCTCCCCTCTCACTGTGCTGCATTGTCTCCAAGGAGCACTGAGAGAATGCAAAGCTGGGCTGCTTCACCAGTTCCCACTTCTGTGACCTTGATTTTTGCTAAACCTCTCTATGCCTTGTTTTCTTTATCTCCACAAGAAATGAAAGTGGCACTTACTTTATGGGCTTACTAGAGTACACAGAACACTTGATGTACCTGATAGCATCTTTCATAAAAATAGGAATTATTAATAAGAATACCAGTAAAAATACATAAAATTAAGCAATAAGTCTATCCTTGTGCTTATTCTGAAGTTAACTTCCAAACTCTCCTTGAATTGGCAGCAGGTTAATAAGGAATTGGTTATTTTAACAATCCTGGAACCAAAAATTTGAACATTTTAAATAAAATTATTTGATCAATTAATAAACTTTGTCATTAATGATTTTTAGTTTAGGGGTAGAGTTCTTCACATAACAAACATAAATTCTACTTTATATTGATTATCTGTATAGTAAAAACATAGCATAAGCAATTTCATTATTTTTGATACACTTTTTATGCTTTATTTTATTTTTATTTTTTATTTTTTTTAATATATATTTTATTGATTTTTTACAGAGAGGAAGGGAGAGAGATAGAGAGTTAGAAACATCGATGAGCGAGAAACATCGATCAGCTGCCTCCTGCACGCTCCCTACCGGGGATGTGCCCGCAACCAAGGTACGTGCCCTTGACCGGAATCGAACCTGGGACCTTTCAGTCCTCAGGCCGATGCTCTATCCACTGAGCCAAACCGGTTTCGGCTACTTTTTATGTTTTAATCAAATTTATATCTGTACCAGTTTCATATCATATAACTGGTACATTTCAGAAAAATGTATGTTCATTTTGGTCTTATTTTAAATTATATTTTGTAAAAATCTAAAAATATGTAAGCTCAAAGTCACTAATCACCGTTGAGATGCACATTAAAACCACAATGAGATATCACCTCACACCAGTCAGAATGGCTACCATCAACAAATCAACAAATGACAAGGGCTGGTGAGGACATGAAGAAAAGGAAACCCTTGTGCACTGCTGGTGGGAATGCAGACTGGTGCAGCCACTGTGGAAAAAAATATGGAGTTTCCTCAAAATATTAAAAATTGAACTGCCATTTGAGCCCACTTTTGGGAATATATCCTAATAAGCCCGAAACACCAATCAAAAAGAATGTATGCACCCCTATGTTCATAGCAGCACAATTTACAATAGCTAAGATCTGGAAACAGCCCAAGTGCCCATCAGTAGATCAGTGGATAAAAAAGCTGCAGCACATTTATACCATGGAATACTATGCAGCTGTAAAAAAAGAAGGACCTCTTACCCTTTGAGACAGCATGGAGGGCTCTGGAGACTGTCATGCTAAGTGAAACAAACCAGTCAGAGAAAGACAAGTATCACATGATCTCACTTATATGTGAAATCTAATGAACAAAATAAACTGATGAACAAAATAGATCCAGAGACATAGAAGCATGGAACAGAGTGCAGAATCTCAGAGGGAAGGTGGAGAGGGTGGATGGATGGTGGAAGAGAACCACCAATAAACTTGTATGCATATTTGCATGATCCATGGACACAGACAATAGTGTGGTGAAGGCTTGGGTGGGGGTGGGTGAGGGCCACAAGGGGTCAATGAGGAAAAAATGGGGACATCTACAATACTTTCAACAGTAAATATGAAAATATAATAACAAGATAAAAATAAAATAAGAAATCTTATAAACTAAAAGAAAATCTTATAAGTTGCATTTTATGATTAACACTAGAGGCCCAGTGCATGAATTCGTGCATGGGTGGGGTCCCTTAGGATGGCCTGTGGGGATCAGGCCCCAGCTTGCGCTCCCAGCCTTGCAGCGCTGCAGCCCCGCCTGGCACCCCACCGTGGCCTGGCACCAACCCCTCACCCGCTCCACCATCCTGCTTGTGGGATGATTGTTCAGTGCCGGGCTCCCTACCTGGCTCCCTCAGCACCTGGGAGCTGGGCGGTGGCCCTGCCCCCTGCCACCACAGCTGATTGCTGTCTTTGGGGCCTGCCTTGGCCTGGCACTGCCTACTCACCTGCTCCACCATCCCGCACTGTCCCACTATTGTCAGGGCCCATCAGAGCCAGCAGTGCCGTCACTGCCACCCACTGCTAGCACCAAGTTGCTGATACCTGTCATGTTCCATGCCACCCCCTGGTGGTCAGTGCACATGATAGCAAGTGGTCGAACTCCAGGTCAAACTCCTGGTCAAACAACCACCTGAGAGGACAACTTGCATATTAGACTTTTATTATATAAGATATTTGAAATTATTGATACCTTCAATTGAATCTCTTTTGTAGACTGTATTTTAATTGAAGAAATACTTTGTACATATGCTAAATTTTCCTCTAAGCTCAGAAAATCTCTATGAATTAAAATATGCTCAATTCTAATTTTTCATATTAAAATACAAAATTATTTAAACTAATATTTTTATTAGGTTTGGTTTTCATTTTGCCTCTCTTCTAGCTTTTTCAGCAAACACTTTAAATCAAGTTTTCTCTATTAATAATATTTTGCCTTTCAAAATATTAATACCTCAAAGTTATTGGAATTTTCATTTTTTTTCACCACTCTGGTATAGAAAGTAAATTTCACAATTTAAAAATAAAATTTTAAAATAAAATCTTTTATATTCTCTATGCTCTTTATATTTAATTTATGCAGTTCCTGTTATGTTTTTATAGGTATACATTTCAATATTTTCTATTTTCAAGCTTATTTTAAATAACTGAAATTCATTAAAAGCTTCAAAATTGTGTGTGTGTGTGTGTGTGTTTTCTATTTTCTGAATGATTTTATTTGACATCTCCAACTAATTCCAAATGAACTAGTACCAAAATACAGAGGAAAAGTGTGCGTGCCCCAAAATTAGAAATCGGTACCATTGTAGAACTTTTAAGATGATTTACAAAGTGGCTCTTCAAAGTATCAAACATTTCTAAAACTGGATTGAATTTTAGAATCCAAGGATAAAAGGAAAATGCCTACTTCCATCTTAAAGCAAACTTTTTTAATGTGAATTGTGTAGTTGAGCTTTCAGTTTTCAACAACCATGGCTTCCCCATTGTTTGGTAAAATACTGCAGGTAGTTTATGCACAAATATGAATGATATGCTACCCATGATAATTTCAAGTAACATCCTGCTCCATAGATTTGTTTATTTGGTAAGAATATTGTTTTTGCCACTGCAACATTTTAATGTATGATATTAATGTTCAAATTTTAATGGAAAATAACATCATTCATATGAATATAAGATGCTTTACCTTGGATGTTGTGATAGTTAATTTTATGTAATGATTTGTCTGGGTCATTGTATCCAGATATTTCATCAAACATTTTTCTAGATGTTTCTGTAAAAGTGTTTTTGGATCAGATTAACATTTGAGTAAAGCAGATTATCTTCCATAATATGGGAGGTTTTCATCCAATCAGGTGAAGGCCTGCATAAAGCAAAGTTTGGCCTCCTCCAAGAAAAAAATAATTCTGTCAGCAGGTTGCCTTGGGACTCAAACTGCAAGTCTTCCCAGGGTCTCTAGCCTGCGGGGTTTACACTTATTAAGTCTCCACTATCACCTGAGCCAAGTTCTTCAGTCTCTCTCTCTCTCTCTGTCTCTCTCTCTCTCTCTCTCTCTCTCTCCCTCTCTCTCCTGGAAAATCCTGACTAATACAGACACAATAAGCTTTTAAATATTTGATTCCATGAATGGAAGGAAAAAACAAATGGAACTATTTTTGGAAAGTTCTTTTGTTGTTCAAGCCAATAAATCAGCAGCTCTCACTTATATTTTGTCCTTGAACATAAAATTTTTGAATCAAAAGTGAGCAAGATAAACTTAGAATGATAGAAATTTGATCTACATAAAAAGTTGTTTCGTAGAATGTTTTATAAACACATCTGCTGCATGTATTAAATCCTGTCTTGTAGTCATCTCAAATTAACCATAAAAATGGAAGCCCATGGAGGCGCTTTATCAGCATATCTGGGGTCTCTAGTTCCCACAGTGGATGGTGAATGCAGATATATATTTTTTGAAAGTTGCATCACTAACTTTCTTGAGAAGCAGAAACCCAATCGTTAATTTTTCATTAAAAATGCACATTTTCATTTGTTGTTCCTAAAATAGTTTCTTGTAAAATAAAAATAAAAGTAAAATGAGTTATGAATGAAACAAACAACTATTATAGCAACAGTCATAAGACTATGCTATTACTTAGTAAGGCAGGACTTCTTGGGCCTCTTTTTCCCACTCAAATTTCATATACACCCTTCCAATCTACACTAATAAAAGAGAAATATGCAAATTGACTGTACCTCCACAAGGTCCACCAGCCAATTGGGAGTGATTATGCAAATTAACCCAACAAAGATGGTGGGTTAATTTGCATACACAGGCGACAAGTGGCCAGGGGCAGGGTGGGATGCTTGCATTGTCACCATGGTGACGATACAGGCATTCTGCACTGCCCCAGCTGCTCCAGGCCTCTGGGCAGCATGGGAAGGTGGAAAGGTGGCTCCAGCTGGAGCAAAGGCAGTGCCGGCAGCCAGGGGAAGGAAGGCCCATTCTTGCACAAATCTTCATACATCAGGCCTCTAGTAGTTTGTATATTTTCCAATGGCCTTGCTGACTAACATCTTGGTGGCTTGAGCCTCTCAAGACCATAAAATGGCCGTGGCTTTGGTAAAAATGGATGCTATACCAAATGGGTCAGCAGAGGAAATATCACTAATCTTCCCTGAAGGATTTCTGTCTCCTTCATTTTATCAGCAAGAACCCAGCATGCTCTATTTTGAAGATTTAAGTTAAAATTATGTTGCATTTGAAAAGAGTTGGGGAAAGAAGTAAGTTTTGCTGCTTGTCTTTAAATATAACCACCATTAAAGCAGGAATTCTGTTCCCTGAACATATGTTCTACATATACTAAGGGAAATCATGGCAGAAACGGTACAAAGTTGAAAACTCCCAAACTCATAGCAGGTTGTTTGACTGCAACTGTTACAAAATAGCTTTGTTAAAAAATAAAAATTCTGGGACAAATGCCAAACCAGAAAGACATTTATATAAATCACCACCAGACCTTCTGAATTACTGCCACTCACACAAATGATTTATCTGATAAGATATGCAAAAAATTCCTCACTTTCACCCATTTCAAATTTAATTTCCTCCACTTTCATTTCCACAAAATATGCTCTTCATATATGTTCTTAAAATATACTGACTGTTTTTGTAGTCATTGGATATCATGGGAACAACAGTATGATAAAATACTTTAAAATTAAACTCAAACTCCACAAACATGAAAAGTAGACTAAGCTAAAACCTGGCAGTTTTTCATGATTCTTACCACCAATAGTTGGTCTGAGCAGAACTAATATATTTTTCTATGGAGCATAGCTTTATTCATATGTGTGACAGTAAATAAATTGACAGTTCACCAGAAGGGAAAAATCTTGTTTTAATACTATCAAGTAATTATATACAAACTTTAACCCACATGAAGTTATAAATAAGGAGGATTGAAAGAATATGACCCATCAGAGATGCTCAATTACAAATCTGTCCGTGTCCACCAACTGAGCCTTTAATAAAGTTTTTGCTGTCTTATTTCACCTCTGTTGAATGATCCTTATGAAAAATCTCTGAGAGGATAAATCTTATTGTGTTTGAAGTTTCAAAGTCATGCCTTTCATTACCTACTTTCCCTCCACCCCATGTTTTTATCATGCACCTTGTACATGTAACAAATCAGTCATATGTTCTCATAAATAATTGTCTATGTTTCTGTCTTCCATCAGACTCTGTCCAGGACAAAGCTATGTCTTAACAGCCTTTGTATCAAAACATTCACTTGGGGTTATTTAAAACATAGTAATTAGCTCAAGACATGTTTTTTGAAGAAACATCAAGGTTACATCCACTTTCTTGTCAACATGTCCTACAAATCATTTTTAATAATCACCATTTTTAAATTCAGATTAATTTATAATATCAAATATGTCATAGAGCCCAGTGTGATAGTTAGACTCTTAGCAGCCATACTTTGAGACAAAAAAAGTATTAGAAACTATTCCGATTACAGCAATGCATTTAAGTAAATGTATATGCAAATAGCATTTGTGTAATTTTTAAAAAATAGTAATACAAACATGTGCAATTCCATGCATAAGCCTTTGGCACTGTGGGGGGAGGTAGTTTATGTCAATAAAAGAGCTACATCTATGTGCAGAAAGTCTCTTTCACATAACAGATCATCAGATTCACAGTGTTGGAATTATGACACTCATAATGAATTGAAATTTTCACAAAAATACATTTATAAAATACTACTTACACAAGAGAACAATTCAGTTCGTATTTAAAAGTATTTAGTAACTAGAGGCCTGGTGCACGAAATTTATGCACTGGTAAGGTCCCTAGGCCTGGCTGGCAATCAGGGCCAATCAGGGCCTTCCTTACCCCAGCTGCCAGCTGCCAGCTGCCTGCGGGGCCTTTCTTTGTTCTGTGCCGCCCCCTGGTGGTCAGGGCACATCATAACGAGCAGTCGAACTCCCAGTAGGTCAAACTCCTGAGGGGACAATTTGCAAATTAACCTTTTATTATATAGGATTCTTTATTGAGGCTGCCTTTGAATCATCAAAAAACAATTTTGTTAACTGAAAGTGGCTTTCTCCATTTTTAAAAATTATAAAAAAAATTATATTTAAAGAGCACAGTGTATTTCAGCGAAAAATATGACAAAGCATTTCCCTTTGTCAATAACATTAGACTTTTCCTAATCCGAGCCCCCAGTTAATGTCTGCAAAATTTAAAGTGTCCTTAAGCGCTGGCCGGTGTGGCTCAGTGGTTGAAGTGTTGGCCCATGCACCAAAGCCTCATGGGTTCATGTCTCCATTAAGGGCACAAACAGGGGTTGCAGGTTCAATCCAGTGTGTGGGATGCAACCAACTGATGTGTCTCTTCCACAATGATGTCTCTCATTCTCTCTCTCTCCTCCTTTCTTCCTTTCATTCTCTCTAGAAGCCAATGGAAAAAATATCTTTGGGTGAGGATCAACAGCTAAAAAATAAATATAAAATAAAGAGTGTCCTTAAGTATAAAGTGTACACATGCAGAAACTCACAGAGCAGGCCGTGTTTCCATTTCAAGGGAAAATTGTGTTTACCCTATTACCTATCATCGAAATACCAATCTGCATTATAGTTGAAAGCCATTCATCATCTTAGAAGTAAATAATTTTCTTGATGTAGTGAAGGAAAAATACATCAATACAGAGAATGATGATGGTGTGATTATAGTAATTATCACATGTTATGTGAGTAGTTACTACCATTTAATTCTGTTCTAATTTATTATGGAGGTAGTAAAAGTCACATTAGGGAGAATATACAAGATGAACTCACATTAATGAATTTTTGTTCACTGGAAATGATAAAAATAAAAGGCTTTAACATAGAATTAATTTACAATTTTTTGGCTAACGGCTAGGGCAAAATTTAATTTACCTGAATTACAGTTTTGAGAGGGATTAAAATAGCCTTCAACTTGGAACAGTAATATAAACCCTCTTCTAAAAGATTAGAAAGTAAAGAAGATAACAGAGTTTTTAAATATCTAATTTTTTCTGAAGTTATGATAATTTGATTTGTTGATTATCACTTTCTTTGACTAGACCATGGATTATTCAAATGCAGAACTCTCATTATTTCTATTTTTTCCCTAGTGCCTAATACAGCGCTTGCTCTATGGAAAGCAATCGTGGAGTCCTGGGTCTGACTCTGCTGGTTTGCCAGAGGTCATTGTTAGATTTTCAGGAACCATACAGGCTATTTGTGTCAACTTGGTCCCTTGAAATCAGCATGGCGGCAGTATTTATAGCCTATGCATGCATATTAGGCATGGATAGGGCTTTCCCTCCAAAGAGCAGGCTATTGAAACATTTACTGTGATACCACCAGAAAGCCTCCTACAAATGGTGAGGGAATGACTGAATGGCAACATTGCCTGGCGATGCTCTGCAATGATAAAAAGAAATGCGCGCCACTGATGAAATAAACACCCAGCATTAAAGAAGATAAAATATTTGCAATTCGGGGTCAAACAGGCTTGCGGTTCTACTTTGGGCTCTAGCACTGACCAGTTGTGTACTCTTACGAAAGGCGTTGACATTCTTTGAGGTCTAAGCCCCTTCCACCAGGAGAGGATGCAAAGAGAAGTCTGCAGCCTCGAAGAGAACCTTCTCCTGAGCACGCTGCACCCTGGTCCTGACTTCCAGCCTCCAGGATTGCTGTGAACCGAAGACCGACAGAGACCAACACTTTACAGTAGATAATAGTGAAATGAGCACTAATGAGTCATCTTTCAGAACAGTCCTTTAGGGGCTGGTGCAGAGGATGAAGGGCATGTTGTTGAAGCAGGGACAAGGAATTATGAAGGCAGTTGTAACACTGGCAACTTTGAAATGCCTGCACAGCCAGGGGTTTCCTTTGGGGGCCTTGCCATAACCCCACCTGTAACCGTAGGGTTAAATGTGGTTTCGGGGCTGTGCATATTAGTGGCCAGCACTTAGTAGCCGTGGAGGAAGATGCAGAATTGGAGGATGAAGAGGAAGAGGGTGTAAAACTCCTACGTATAGATGGAAAGCAATCTGCTGCTAGAAGTGGTAGCAACGTCCCACAGAAAAAAGTGGAACCTGCTGCTGATAACAATGATGATGATGATTCTGATGATGAGAAAGCTGAAGAAAAAGCTTTAGTAAAGAAATCTGTATGCAATACTCCAGCCAAAACTGCACAAAAGTCAAACCAGAGTGAACAGGACTCAAAACCATAAAAGTAAGACAAAAGGTAAAGAAGCCTTCAAAAAAAAAACCAGAAACATAAAAACTTGTAAGACACTAGAAGACCTAGTAGAAGACATTAAAGCAAAAATGCATGCAAATGTAGCAAAAAGTAGATCTCTTCCTAGCACAGATGGAAGCCAAGTTCCTCGGTTATGTGAAGAGTTGCTTCTACGATTGAGAGGAAGCCTGTTGAAGATCTTTGGCAGTGAAGGAAGTCTGTTAAAGAAAATATTTTTCAATAGTTTATTAAAATGTTTTGTGTTATTTTATTTATGGTCCAGTTTATATATGACTGCCCATTTTCTAATACAGAATGGGAACTCCCCTATCATGTCCTGGTTTCACTGTAAAGGACATATTGTTCAAAATGCCCATTTCCTTTGTAAAGATGGAACTATACCCACCCTTTGCTTGATTTAAGTATGTATGAATGTTGTAATACTAGGGACAGTCAGACAAATGGAAATGGTGTGGAGACAGAAATGTATATGTAAAATAAACTCAGTATTTTAATACAGTCAATAAATAAATAAATGCTTTGAGGTTTAAGTAACTTGCTCAATGGTGAGTGTGTGTGTATGTGTGAAAATATGGGGGTAATAATGCTCATCATATAAATATACAGTGGAGAGTAACTATTGCCTAAAATATATAAGATCAAATAAGAAGAAATTGATATTTTCATAGATTAAAAATAGGTCTCAGTTATTTCTCAAGACTCTAGTTTTATAATAGACTAGGGGCCCAGTGTATGAATTTGTGCACCTTGAAAGATACTGTGGGATGAGAGGCTGCGGTGGGCACAAGGGCAGGTCTCGGCCCATCCTCCACAACCCTGCCCAGACCCTCCCTCCACGGACCCCGGGCTCCTGTCTGCCAGCAGCCCTGGCAGCAGGTGCTGGCAGCAGGTGCGAGCGCCGGGCAAGACCTTGGCGCATGGGAGCAAAGAATTTTCAGTAACCACCAGAGGCTCACCCTGATGACAGTGACTGGCGCCCCGCCTTGGTCTGGTGCCCCTGCTCACCTGCTCCACTGATGCCCACCATGTTCTGCGGTCTGCTGTCTGCTGCCGATGCCTACCATGTTCTGCACGTGCTCCTTGGTGGTCAGCGCACATCATAGTGACCAGTTGTTCAGTTGTTCGGTTGTTCTGCCATTCGGTCTATTTGCATATTAGCCTTTTATTAATAGGACTAGAGGCCCGGTGCACAAAAATTTGTGCACTCGGGGGGGGGGGAGAGGGGGGTCCCCCAGCCAGGCCTGTGCCCTCTCACAGTTTGGGACCCCTTGGGAGATAACAACCTGCTGGCTTAGGCCTGCTCCCGGGTGGCAGAGGGCAGGCCCAATCCCTAGGTGCAACCCCTGGTTAGGCTCAGAGCAGGGCCGACTGGGGAGTTGGGGCACCGCCCCCTGTCATGCACAGAGCAGGGCGGATCAGGAGGTTGTGATGCCATCCTCAGTCACGCTCAGGGTAGGGCTGATTGAGGGGTTGGGGCACCGCCCCCTGTCACACTCAAGGCAGGGTCGATGGGGAGGTTGCCGCGCCACCCCCTGTCACCCACAGAGCAGGGCGGATCAGGGGGTTGGGGTGCTACCCCCTGTCACTCACAGAGCAGGGCCAATCAGGGGGTTGGGGCGCCTTCCCCTGACACGAACAGAGCAGGGCGGATAGAGAGGTTGTGGGCAGGCCCCCTGTCACACACAGAGCCACAGGGTGATCAGGGGGTTGGGGAGCTCCCCCCTATCAGGCACAGAGCAGGGCTGATCAGGGGTTTGGGGCGCTGCCCCCTGTCACGCTGATCCCGGTGCCTGGAGCCTCGCTGCTCCACTGATCCGGGTGCTGGGAGGCATATTACCCTTTTACTATATAGGATAGAGGCCTGGTGCATGGGTAGGGGCTGGCTGGTTTGCCCTGAAGGGTGTCCTGGATCAGGGTGTGGGTCCTCACTGGGGTGCCTGGCCAGTCTGGGTGAGGGGCTGAGGGCTGTTTTCCGGAAGCGGGTGACTGAAGCTCCCAATGGCTCCCTTTTTTCTTTTTTCTTTTTCTATTCTGGGCCGGCTTTAGCTCTGAGGCCTCTCTGCTGAAAACATTGATACAATGTTGCGGTCCAGCTGGCTGAAGCCCAGCTGACTGAAATCCGGTTTCTGGGGTTTTGTTTAGTTTCTATATTTGCAACATAGTATATAGTTGCATAGAGTTACAGCTGAGAGGCTGGCAAGTCAGCCGGGGAACGTTGGAGTCTGCAGTCACTGGAGCAAGCAAGCCTCCCTGCTAGCTTCAGTGCATGGCTGCCAGCCGCCATCTTGGCTGACAGTTAATTTGCATAAGGATATGCTGATTAGCCAATGGGAAGGGTAGCGGTCGTACGCTAATTACCATGTTTCTCTTTTATTAGTGTAGATATGCAATCAATATTTGAAGGGAGAAAGAAGAAAAGAGAAATAAAAGGTTAGAAAGAAAGAAGAGAAAACAGAGAACATATCAGAATTTTATTCGATACAAATTTTTTTCAACATGTCTATGCACATCTTCCCAATCTTCCAGTTCATTACTATAGTCGGTGACTTACACAGCAGCAATTAATGTTCCCGCAATTTGACTAAAGGGATTGAGGCCCTTGAGATGCCTTCTGAACTGTGTCCTGTATGTTTACTACAACTCGAATGGGTAGTGTATATTAGCATATTGGAATTCTTTGACAATGATAGTTCATTTAGCTATATTTTGAGGATCACATTAAGAAACACATTTTTATATATTTACTAGAGGCCCGATGCATGAAATTCATGCAAGGGGCTTGGCGCTCTCAGCCCTGGCTTTGTCTGGAAGGTTGTTCGGCTGTCCAGTCTAATTAGCATATTACACTTTTATTATTATTATTGTGGCTAATTAACTAATTTTTAAAAGCAATACATGTCCTTCATAAAAAAATGAAAGATCCTAATTATACTGTGTATCAAGGAGAACACATTAAATATTACTTGGAACACAAAGACCACACTGTGGACCCTGCTCTGTAGAAATAATAAACAGGCCATGGACATCTTTCCATTGAATGTATACAGGTCTATTTCATCTCTTATTTTTATATCATATTCCATTGTATGGATGAGTTAAAATAGACTAAACTTACTTTTTATTTTCATAAAGAACGCAGCAATGAATATTTGTGTGTGTGTATTTACATATTTTATTTACATTATATATTCATATTTCTATGCACACTTTCTGTTACATATGCAGGCACACACATATATTACTTTTGTACATCAATAAATATTTATACATGCATAAGTCTTGGAGTTGAAAATACTAGGCAAATGAGACTTTCCATTTCCAATCTGGCAGATCATGACTAAATTGTTCCCAAAAGATGTTGTGCTAATTTATAATTTTCCAAAATTGTGTCTGCTATTAAAAAACACTTCATCAATCATCTCTGAAATATTTGCAAGTTTGATATATGAAACAACTTAATTTGCATAAATTAATTTATTAATGAGTCTGATCATCTCCACATATATTTATTATTTTTAATTTTATCTATTTCATCTTCATATTTTTGTTCATCTTCCTCTTGGGTTGTAAGGAGGCTGTTTTTTGTTAAACATATTTATCTGTCAATATATTCTAAATAATGTTCAGAATTTTTGTTTTTCCTTAACTTTCTCTGTAGTGCTTTTTAATATGACAACATTTTAAAATGTTATGTAGTGAAGTATGTCAATATTTTCTTTAAAGATTTATATAATACATGTAAATTCTCCTACTTTCCAATATTTATATGTATGTCTATATTTAAATCTTTGATCTGTCTGGACTTTATTTTAATGAAATGAGTGAGTATTGACTTGTTTATTACCAAATGACTGGAATTTTTCCTAAAAACACTTACTGAATAATCTATCTTTCCCTTGCCTATTACAATAGTTGCTTTCTTGGATTCTAATTGTCAATGCGTCTTGGGTCTTTTTAGACTTTTAAAAAGTATTTTCCAGTTATTTATTCTAGTCCTGTGCCTATTTCAATTCTAGTTCTGTTGCAATTTTGGTTGTTTTATTATACATATGTTTCAATATTACTTAGGACAAGTCCTCTTTCATTAACCTTGTGTGTGTGTGTGTGTGTGTGTGTGTACATGCAATTTACTTGGCTCTTCTTAAATTTTTATTTTTTAAGATACATTTTAAAATATCCTGACACATAGCAAACTTAAACTCAGACAGAGAGACAGACCCACACACTCACCTATACACACACTGAAATTTTCATTGAGTTTACAGTAAATTTATTGGTTAGTTTAGGGAGAACTGACATGATAGAAAATTGAATCTCTGTGTCCAAGAATAATAGCTTTCTTCAATTTATTTCAACCTTCTTATTGCTTTGGCATTTTTGTAACTTTATTCATATGAATCTTACATATTTTTAGTAAAGTTATGTTTAAGATTTTTTGTTCTTGTTATTGTGAATGGGACATTTTTAAAATTGCATTTTCTAAATTATTTTTGTAGTATACTAATAAGGTATCTGTATATTTGTTTTTAAGTTTACTACTTTTTGAAATTCTTTAATATTTCTAATAGCGTTTTTAGTAGTCTCTCCTGAGTTTTCCATTTTTTGTTGTTGTTTTCCACATACTATGTATTAAATACCTTCTTTCTCTAGTCTAATGGCATTGGCAAGCAATTCCAGAATAACAGGAGAAAAAGTAGGCTTCTGTATCTTAAACATGACTTTGCTTTGCAAGGCTTTTAGGATTTCACTAATAAACAAGATATGTATAAATTGGGGGGATTTATTATATGTGTTTTCTGAAGGTGCAAAATCCATCATTTCTTAGTTTTTTACATTATTTTAAAAATGTATTAAACATTTATTATAACCTTCCATACTCTCTTTTCTCTCACTATTTTTAGGGAGTAATAATCAAATTTTTAATAAAATTTAAAATTAATTAAATTTGGTTACATTCCACTGTTCTTTCAATATGCTATGAAAATTGATTTGCTAATATTTTGTGTAGGTCTTTATAAGTGGAATATATTTGTATTTTTCTTTCTTAGTCATATCTTCTAAGTTTTTCTAATGGCACTATTATTATTTTGTAAGAAATAATTAGAAATGTTTCTTTTTGTATTTATCAGGGGTTCCCAACCCTAACTGCACATTAGAATTTTTAAAGCCATGAACACTTAAAAATTACTAAGGCCTGCGCCCCACCCCAGATCACTGACATGAGGAAGATGACAGTGATTTCAGTATAATATAGTTTCAGATTTCTTCTCTTTTTGTCTTATGTTGACCATGCATGCCACCTTACCTCATTCTTTCTGGTTTTGCAAAGTGAGGGATGCAGTATAGATCTGCAGCCAAACCAAGCATCTTCCAGTTTGATGAGATAGCATAACCTGCTATTTGAATATTTGATTCTGAATACATTGTTTTCCTAGCTACTTATTTTTCTGTAGACCTAATTATTTCCTGGTTATCCCTTACCAACTCTTCTCTTTCCTAGAGTGGAATTGGTCTTTCATTACCTCTTAGATCAGCAGTTCTCAACCTGCAGGTCTCAACCCCTTTGGGGGTCTAACGACCTTTTCACAGGGGTCGCCTAAGACTCTCAGAAAACACATATATAATTACATATTGCCGAAACTGGTTTGGCTCAGTGGGTAGAGCGTCGGCCTGTGGACTGAGGGGTCCCAGGTTCGATTCCGGTCAAGGGCATGTACCTGGGTTGCGGACACATCCCCAGTGGGGGATGTGCAGGAGGCAGCTGATTGATGTTTCTCTCTCATCGATGTTTCTAACTCTCTATCTCTCTCCTTTCCTCTCTGTAAAAAATCAATAAAATATGAAAAAAAAAGAATTAAAAAAAATTACATATTGGTTTTGTGATTAATCACTATGCTTTAATTATGTTCAATTTGTAACAATGAAAATACATCCTGTATATCAGATATTTACATTACAATTCATAACAGTAGCAAAATTACAGTTATGAAGTAGTAATGAAAATAATTTTATGGTTGGGGATCACCACAACATGAGGAACTGTATTAAAGGGTCACGGCATTAGGAAGGTTGAGAACCACTGGCTTAGATGATCCCTTTTCTATGATAACATATTTTCTATCATCCAGTGGTCTCTTTCTCAATGTCCTTATGTTTTATTTCCATATTCATATTGCAAATGACCCTCGTCTGCCAGCTGTGACTGCCCTACATTGTACATTGTGCCTCAGAATTAATTCCTCAAGAGCAAACTTTCCGCCCAGTCACTGGTCCTCTGCTCCCAAGTGAAGTTCCAGGCTCTCTTTGGATACCCCTATTTTAGGTTTGGTTATATCTTGGGTAACTTTCACAACTTCTCTCATTCTTGCAAAAGGTAATCATCTGCTTAAGAATTGACTTTAAATTCTCTTGAAAAAATCATAGCTAAACTCACTGTTCTTACCATCTCTGTTACCCTCAGTCACTTTGAAAATATAAATCTCTAGGGTCCATTTGTGTATTCACATTCCCACATGTTCTAAAGTTCCTTACCAAACTCTCACTCTGAATTTTGTTACTGTTTGGTACTGGGTATTGTGGCAAAAACGTAAACAAATGGATTCAATGAAAACAAATGCCATGATATTCTCAACTACTTAATTGACAATGTCATTTTATCTCTAGTCAGACTCACTTTCTCTGTGCTTTCTCACAATAAATCTTCTTATTTTCCAGCCCTATACACTTCTGTGTGAGAATCTGAATAAAACAAACTCCCCATTCTTAGGCACAACTCATTAATTTTTCAAGATTATGTAGAAAGTTTTGCTGATCTAATGCTTTTATCTTCTACTAACCATCCTTAACTCCCCTCTCTTCATGTCATCTACCCACCTCCTAGGCACCTCTCCATGTAATTCAGTAAATATATTAGCCTTTAAATATTGTCTTCTTATATATGCCAAGCCATACTATCATCCTGTGTAATACTTCATCACAGAACCCATCCATTCAATTTGACCTTCTCAACTTCAATGACTTTTAATTTTCATTGCAGAACAATCACCTTCACCAATGAGCACACAATGAAACTAATTTTCAAGTAGCAGACACATAATTCTAAAATTTTACTTTTAGACATTCTTCTTAACTCCCTGCCCTGTCACTTCTCTACTTAATTACATAATTTTCTCTGTTATTTTGCTTTTCTTCTTCACATCAAATGCAGAAACAAGTCTTACTGGTTCTGTTTCCAAAACTTATCTTTTATGCCATAGTTTATCACCACCTTTACTCTATGAGAGTCATTCCGGCTACCATCATACCTCACCTGGACTATGGCAGGAGTCTCCTACTACCCTACCAGCTCTGCTTTTGCTCCTCTGTTTTCCTTAGAGACTAAATAAGACCATATCACAACCTTCTTCCAACCATTCCTTGGCTTTCTGTTGCAAATGGGATAATATCTACTCTTCAAAGCTCTGTATAATCTGTTTGCTGCCCACCTCTTAGATCCTATTTCTTATTACTTCTCTTTAGTCGCTACAATTCCGTTACATGGATATTCTTATCTCCTTTTGAAGATGCCAAGCTTAGTACAGCCCCAGGCTTTTGTGCTTTTTTCCCCCTCCTGCCTAAAACACTCCTCTCAGATCTTTGCCTGACTGCCTCTTTTACATTATTTAGATTTTAGTTCAAATGCCTTATTCTCAGAGGGGTCTGTTAAAATATTAACCGATCACTCATTCCAACAAGTATTGAAGTATTAAAACTTTCCTACATAGTTTTAATCCTATGAAAACTTAATCTACTATAGATTTTTTTCTTTGTGGTTACCATGAAACTTATATAAAACAACTTATAGGTATAGCAGTATATTTTAAGCCACCGATAACAACTTGCTTTCAATTACATACAAAAACTGTACACTTGCTTCTTCTACATTTTATCCTATTGATGTCATACTTTACAGATTTTTATATGGTGCATCCATTAACAAATTATTGTAGCTATAGCTTTTTTAACATTATTTTTTAATATTCATATTAGAGATATAAGTATTTTACATGCCACCATTACAACATTAGGGTATTATGACAATAATGGCATATATATATATATATATATATATATATATATATATATCTTTACTATGGAGTTTTATACTTTTCTATGTTTTCATGTTGTTATGTAGTGTTCTTTCATTTCAACTAGAAAAGCCTCCTTTATAATTTCTTGTTAGGCAGGTCTAGGGATGATGAGCTCTCTTAGTATTTTTATATGGTGCATCCATTAACAAATTATTGTAGCTATAGCTTTTTTAACATTATTTTTTAATATTCATATTAGAGATATAAGTATTTTACATGCCACCATTACAACATTAGGGTATTATGACAATAATGGCATATATATATATATATATATATATATATATATATCTTTACTATGGAGTTTTATACTTTTCTATGTTTTCATGTTGTTATGTAGTGTTCTTTCATTTCAACTAGAAAAGCCTCCTTTATAATTTCTTGTTAGGCAGGTCTAGGGATGATGAGCTCTCTTAGTTTTTGTTTGTCTAGGAATGTCTTTATCTCTCCTTCATAACTAATGGATATTTTTAATGGATATGATAGTCTTAGTTGACAGTTTTCCCCCCTTTTAGCACTTTGAATATATTGTTCCATTCTCTCCTGCCCTACAAGGTTTCAACAAACTAATTTGCTGATAGATTTATATGGGTTCCCTTGTATGTGATGAGTCCTTTTTCTCTTATTGCTTTTAAAATTCTCTCCTTGTGTTTGGCTTTTAACATTTTTATTATAATGTGTCTCAGAGTAATCTTATTTGAATTGTTCTTTTTAGGAGTATTTTAGCTTCCTGAACCTGGACTTGTATCACTCTCCCTGGGGTTGGGAATTTTCAGCTATTATTTTCTTAAATATGCTTTCCGCTTTTTGCCCCTTTCTCTATTCTCCTTCTGTGACTTCCATGATACCAATGGTCATTTGTTTGATGGTGTCCCATAATTCACATAGACTTTCTTCCCTTCACCATTTTGTTCTTCTAACTGGCTAATTTCATAGAATCTGTCTTCAAGTTCATTGAATTTTTCTTTATGATTCAATCTGTGGTTTAAGCTCCCTTGGATTTTTCAATTCTCTCATTCTCCAGCTCCAATATTTCTGTTTCATTCTTTTTTTATGCTTTCTATTTCTTTATTTAAACTTATTTTGTTCATGCATTGTTTCCATGATTTTGTTTAGTATCTATTTATCGATGTTCTCTTGAATTTCACTGAGTTTCTTTAAAATGACTCTTTTGAATTATTTGTCAGACAAATTATAGATCTCCATTTAGTTGGGGTCAGTTACTGGAGTTTTATTAGTTTCTTGCTTGAGTCTTTGTGATCCATGTAGCCTTGAGTAAGGAAATACCTCTTTATTCTTTACAGATTTGTTTCAACAGGTAAAGATATTTTTCTATTGGTGCCCTGGGCTGAGGGGATCACCCCCAGAATTTCAGTCATGCTGGTTGGAGCCTGTTTTGAGCCTGTTGCTGAGTTTGCAGTGAGGTCCACAGTTTGTGTGCTTGCTACCAGAGTTCAGAGAGGTGTGGATTACATCTAATCTCTGGATGATTGAAACTGCCTCCAGTAGCTTGTTCAGTAGGGTGGCACTGGGATAAGATTCCATTACAGGGTGCCTAGCTGGATACTTAATCAGCGGGCCTGTTACTGGTGTACAAAGGGGTGTGGCTCTCGGTAGGTCCCTGGGAGGGTACCTGCCTGTCACTGCATGGGTCCTTGGGTAGGCAGCATGGCCCTAGACTTGGCTGAGAAGGACTGGAATAAAGGTTCAGGAAGATTTAAGTTTTCACAGTTAAGATTGAGGTCTGCAGACCTGTCTGTGGAGGCACAAATGGGTGTGTTGCCCATCAGGTCCCTGGGTAGCCTGGACTTTCTCTACTGTGGCTGGAGGGACAGTAGCTGAGTATGGCACCCTTTCTGGATATTTTCAAGTACAGACCTGAATGTCTCCTCCCTGGTCACTCTGCCAGCATGAGTGCTCACAAATTGTGGCCGAGAGGGGCTTGAACTGATTATAGGGCCCTTCAGGATCTTTGGGGTGGCAGATAGGATTGTTTCCTGCTGGGTTCCTGGGCTGGCAGGTATGAGGGGGCTACAGCTGATATAGGGCCTTTTCAGGATCTCCAGGGGTAAGGTGGAGTGTCTCCTCTCAGGTCCCTGTGCCAGTAGGGCTGTTCACAGCTAGGACAGGCTGGAGCTCAGTTATAGGGCTCTAGAAGCTGACCTACTGTGGTGGGCTTACCTCCAGGCACTCACAGACTGTGGTCAGTAGGAGCCGAAGCTGATTCATGGGCCACTTTGGGGTGTATAACTAGGACCAAGTTTTAAATATTTATTACCCAACACACACACACACAAGTGGATGTAACTTCTCCCAGACTACTTGGCTTATAGTGCTGGTGACAGGACCAAGCCAAAAGGAGCTGTAGCTAAGTCCTCTGGGGTATAGAATTATTACTGATGGGCAAGTCAGCCACATGGGTGCAGCAAGCCTGCCTTCTCAAAATGGCTCTCTTAGATCTCAAACATCACTATGGCTTCACAGTTTCTTACCCGGATCCCAAAGCTGCCAGGAAGGCACTGTTACCTGTGGGTGGATGCCAAATATTGTTGTTCATAGAGGGTAAAAAAAGGAAGACATCTGCCCTAGCCGGTTTGGCTCAGTGGATAGAGCTCAGTGGAAACTTAATCAGCGGGCCTGTTACTGGTGTACAAAGGGGTGTGGCTCTTGGTAGGTCCCTGGGAGGGTACCTGCCTGTCACTGCATGGGTCCTTGGGTAGGCAGCATGGCCCTAAACCTGTCCCTCTCAGCCAAGGGACCTACCAAGAGCCACACCCCTTTGTACACCAGTAACAGGCCTGTGGACTGAAGAGTAGGTTCGATTCCGGTCAAGGGCATGTACATTGGTTGCGGGCACATCCCCAGTAAGAGGTGTGCAGGAGGCAGCTGATCGATGTTTCTCTCTCATCGATGTTTCTAATTCTCTATCCCTCTCCCTTCCTCTCTGTAAAAAATCAATAAAATATATATTTTTTTTAAAAAAGGAAGACATCTTATTTAACTGCCTTGCTAATGTCACTATTTTTGTGTGCTAAGTGAAAAACATTCAAGCTTATTTTTATTTTCCAAACAAATATCTTGTTGTTTCAATATTATTTATAGAAAGGATATTTATATCCTTTATGTATTTTATATATATTGGGATTGTGGGTCACATTCAAATAAAACAGACACCCCCCCCCAAAAAAAACAATTGGAAGAAAAACATGGCAAATGTAAATTATATAAATATCATATTTTCTTTCTGCAATACACATTTTCTGTCTCTCTCTTCCTCCCTCCCTCTCCCTCCCACTCTCCCTATAAAAAAGTATTTGATAGATATATTAGGTAACTGTTCTTTGCATTAGTAAATTGTTTGCATTGATACTCAAGTGATTATATGTTTATGTCAACACTTTCTGAGTATGTTGCATTTGTAAAATTTGAAATCACAAGCTGAATCCCAGCTCCAGGAGATAACATATGAAATATGAGGCGAGGAAATAGGGAGGATGTCACACAGATTGCTTTCTGGAAGACTCAATTTGTAAGCTAGTGGGAACCCATATTTTTCCCAGTTGACCTTTTTTGTTACACTTTCTGCACTTTTTTTTTTCTTCTAACACAGAAATTATCATGGGGATTCGTGGGAGCTTATTTGTTTCTCGGAATTGCATGTGTTACTTTGTGGAATTTATAGTAGTTTTCAACAAATAATTTATTAGTGCTTGTTGTTAGATGCCCAGTAAAATATGTATCAGTCTCTACTCTCACAAAAATATTAAATACTTTCCTCCACATGCAGATTATTTCTTCATTACATTTAATCCTGGTCCTGGGAAGTCAAGGAGGATGGTATCAGCCTTTTCCTGTGTCTAGGGTCCTCCAAGCTCCAATAACATCTCTCTATTTTATTACCTGCTGCTCAGTGAATTATTAGCCATCTGCTACTGACTTAGTACTCTGACTTAAGTATTGTATCAGGTGGGAACAAAGGGTAAGAAGATAGATGTTAAACATTCTTTTTCTCAGTGTGCCACTTAATTTGCTTGACATATTACACCTTGTAAATTCTAGTGACTGTCAGTACAACTTCTCTACGCCCATGCTAACTTGTACAATAAGTCTACAGTACGTTGTTGATTTAACTTCTTGCTTTTTCCATAGCTTCATACAGTGTCTAAGGTGAGCAAATAGCTTCTAATTCATATGTTGAGTCAGATTGAAAAGTAATGTGTTAGAATAACCTGAGGCTATGCATTTGCTACTCAGCACTTATCTAACAGAAATATTTGATGGTTGGTGATATGGTTTCCGTTTTTGTTATTCTTTTCTAGTGTCATATTAAAAACATTGCTTTTAATAAATATGAAAATGTCCTGTTCTATAACCCATTTATTTATCACAAGTAAGAGCAAATTCATTAGTAAATTCCTTGTATATGAATTCTCAAAACTGAATTTCTTGAATCTCAGTCATTTTCCACTGTACCATGTCAAGAAACAAGGGATCTTGAATCAATTAGACTTGCAATACTAATAATAGAATGTGTTTTACTTTAGTTAGAACTTAAAGTTGAAAGTCTTATATTTTTAATACTTAAAGCTTTTCATGGAATATGTTCAAAAATATGAAAAATATAAAAGGAAATGTTAAACTCAATAAAATACCTTTTATGATTCTATCCTACTCATTATTAAAATCTTTGCATAGATTATTGCATTTTTGTTATATTCATACTTTTATGATATAGTCAAAACTATACTGAATAAATAATATATATCCTGTTTGTTTCATCTACCATTAAAATATAAGTATTTTCTGATATTTGGAAGTCTTTATAGCATAACTAGAAGCCCGGTGCACAAACTCGTGCACGGGTGGGGTCCAGCTGACCCACTCCAATCAGGGCTGATTGGGCCAGGCTGGCTGGGGAAAGGGGCCTCTGGAGGTTGGCCAGCTGGCCCCACCCCCTGGTTGAACTCCTGGTTGAGGGGACAATTTGCATATTAGCCTTTTATTATATAGGATTTTTATGGATTCAAAATTCCATCAACTAAAAGTGTTTACTTGACTTAAGCATTCCTAATATTGTGCATTTTCATTGATTTCCCATTCTACCACAATTGATAATACTCCAATGAATGAAGTAATATTTTTTTATTATTTTATTTTACCAGAGTTAAATTCTTGGAGCAAAGTAAAAAATATTTTTGATTATCACTAAAAAAAAAAACCTCTTTATAAACAAACAAGTTAATATTACAAAATATATCTGTGCAGTGTTGCTTTTCAATTTGGTGATTTTCCTAAATAAATGTGGGTGGTGGCAAAGGAGATCCCATCCTGGCAGGTAAGACATTTTTAAGCAGCTCTGCATTGGCAATGATTGTGGACTAGATGCACTTTTGAAATCTCTTGTTATTGCAGGTAGTATGGAAGAGAAGAAAACAGAGAAATCGTTTTATTGTTGGAGGATAGTTGATCTAGTAAAATATAGCATCAAATTTCAGACTACATACTGAATAATGTGCTTATTGAAATTTCTTCTAGAAAAGATGAAGCTAAAATTATGAACATAATTTATTTAACTTTATAGTCTATAAACTGCAACTGTGTGTCATTATTGGAAATTGACAAAAATATATTACATTTTTCAGTATATTTTTCTAAGTTCAAAATTAGCATAACCCTTCACTCTATGGATGAGTCTTGTAGCATTTTCATAAAAAGAATTATTTTACAGAAATGTTTTAGTGCGTAAGCAGTTTTCCCAAGGGCCTCTCCTAGTCTTTTGAAATTCAAATTATTCTCCTTGAACTGTCTTTTTTATGATCCCCCACATCAGTTTCCTGGAACCCTCTTCTTGCTAACTGATCTAGCTCTGTCAGAAATCATTTGTCAATGGCTTTGCATGTGATTCTTCTACATCACTTTTATGAAATCCTGGGTCAAGAAATCCCACAATTTGACCCAGTTAACTTATATTTTAAACATCTGAGATACACACACACACACACACACACACACACACACACACACACACGTCCCCAAAAATTTATACACACTTTAACAGCTGATAGTTCAGTTGTTTCTCTTCAGATGTAACCAATTGGAATTAATAATTATTCAAAGTGTGTATACATTTTGGGGGGGCACCATTATATGGTGGCAAAATGGGGGGGTAGATGTTAGTGGTAAGAGAAATATTCAAATGAGGATTGATTTGATAAATCATCAGTTGATTACCAATTTCTGTGGTATTTTGAGTCCTAACCAATACTATAACTTTAGGATTGTGACTGATAAATTTTTGGATATAAAGGGCAACACATGTGCTCCAGTCCTTATGCTCAATCTGTCCTTCCGGCCTAATGTCTGAGTTTATATTTCACAATCAGGAGTGGACACCTTAGTGAAGATGTTTGTCATGCTAACCATGAACCTTAGCTCTTGAAAACAACAATTCTCAGTGTTGGCTTCACATTAGAATTGCTTGGGAATCTTTTAAAAATGTCATTGTTATATACATCCTATATAATAAAAGCCTAATATGCTAAGTGTCTGGTTGTCCAGTTGTCCATTCAACTGATCAAAGCATAATATGCTACTAATATGCTAAGGCCGCTCAACTGCTCGCTATGAAGTGCACTGACCACCAGGCGGCAGACGCTCCAACTGGTAGGTTAGCTTGCTGCTGGGGTCTGACCCATCCGGACTGAGCGAGATGGGCTGGACATGCCCTGGAACCCTCCCATGGTCCCTCTCCAGCTGGCTAACTTCCCACATCCCTCCCTGGCTCTGATTGTGCACCGGTGGGGTTTCTTGGCCTGGCCTGCACCCTCTCACAATCCAGGACCCCTCAGGGAATGTCAGAGAGCCGGTTTTAGCCTGATCCCACAGGCCAGGTTGAGGGACCCCACTGATGCACAAATTCGTGCACCGGGCCTCTAGTGTTTTTATAATATAACTAGAGGCTCAGCGCATGATTAAATCGTGCAGGGTCCCTAGGCCTAGCTGCAATCAGGGCCATGTTCGCTGCCCAGCATCACTCCTTCACCTCCCTGGCCTCTGCCCCATGGACCTCCACGCTCATGGCCCCCGCCCCGAGAGGCTCCTCGGCCTCTGCCGCCCCCATGCCACAACGCTTCTCCGCCTCAGCAGACCCGCCACGCTCCACGCTTGCCTCCCCCGCCCTGTGACTCTCCTCCACCTAAGCCACCCTGCAAAGTTTCACGCTAACAGCCCCTACCCCACGAGGCTCCTTGGCCTCAGCCACTCCTGCACTGCGATGATCCTCCACCACAGCCACCCAAGGAAGCTCCATGCTAAAAGCCCCGCCCTGTGAGGCTCCTGAACCTCAGCCACCACCGAGACGCTCCTCCTCCACCTCACCGCCCCACGAAGCTCCATGCACACAGCCCCTGTCCCACGAGGCTCCTCAGCCTCCATGGCCCCACCCCGCCACACCGTGAGAGCCAGACCCGTCCTTTGGTCGTTTGGTCCCACAGCTCCCTCCTCCCAGCCAGGGCACTGTGGGCAGCTGGGGTCCCACAGCTCCTGCTCCCTCAGCTCCCTAGCCTGGTGTTCAGTGGTCCATCCAGTCATTTTGGATGTTACAGGTCCTGGCTCTTTATATATATATATAGACTAGAGGCCCAGTGCATGAAATTCATGCACTTGGGGAAGGGCCTCAGCCAGGATTGCGAGAGGGCACAGGCAAGGCCAAGGGACCCCACTGGTGCTCAATCAGGGCCAGAGACAGACACAGGAGGTTGGCCAGCTGAGGAGGGACCACAGGAGGGCTCAGGGCATGTCCAGCCCATCTCCCTCAGTCCCGAGCAGCCTTAGCATATCATTAGCATATTATGCTTTGATTGGTTGAATGGCTGACCGGACAACCGGACACTTAGCATATTAGGCTTTTATTATATAGGATTAAATTATACTGAATAAATAATGTATATCCCATTTACTTCACCTATCATTAAAACACGAGCATTCTCACCCTGCCTGTGTGGCTCAATGATTGAGCATCGATCTAAGAACCAAGAGGTCATTGTTTGATTCCTCAGGACACATGCCCAGGTTGCTGGCTCGATCCCCAGAGGGGGCTTGCAGGAGGCAGCCAATCAATGATTCTCATCACTGATGTTTCTATCTCTCCCTCTCCCTTCCTCTCTGAAATAATACATATATATATATATATATATATATATATTTTTTTTTTTTTAAAAAAAAAACAAAACAACATGAGCATTCTCTGATATTTGAAAATTCTTTATAACATTATGTTGTTTGCCCAAACCACAGTCAGATAAATTAAATTGGAATATCTAAGGGTGGGACCCAGTCATCAGCATTTTAGTGTCCTTTTAAAAGGAAAAATTTGAGTATGTACTCCCCATTTTCTGTGCCCCAGTCCCTAAAAATTCTGATTAACTGCGTTTGGGAATTTGGTGTCTTATTATCTGCATTTATGATTAGTCCCTATATGACTGTGATATAAGTTGTCTTGGCAAGCATTTTGAGAAAATATGATCTGCTCAGACAAGAGGTCATATATAAAAAGGTAGATTAGTCTTATCCTGTGGAATGGCAACACTAAAATATCTCATTTAAAATTTTACTTTTCATTCTCCAATTAATGCCATCAAACACTTATTTTCAGATCTTCATAAGAAGATCTACTTCTGTAGATAAAAAGTAATACTATTTAACATACCAACTACCAACTTTACCTGTTTTATGGTGAGCATTGTTGGTTATAAAGAATTTCAATTCAACTAATCTAGTATTGGTGCTCTGGTATAGATACACACGTACATATATGCTATGTTGTAACCATAATTAATGGAACAATTACAATGAAAAGACTCTTCACATAAGTGCTTCTACAACTTGGTTGTGCATCCAAACTATCTGAGGATCTTGCTAAAATTCCTATTAAGATTCTGTTTCATATGATTGGAATGAGACCTAACAAGCTTCCCTAACAAGCTTCCAGATTTTGCCAATGCCGCTAAATTTGGGACCAAAATTTGAAAAAGAAAGCTCCAGGCATTTATTTACAGATCTTTCTCATCAGACTAGATCCTATTGGATCGATCATTCTCTTGAAATTAACCCCTTGTAAACTCCTCATAGTTAAATACAATTGAAAATGGATTTAACTACTATTTATTATGGACTTTCCATAGGCAGAGCACTTTAAATAGCTAACATCAAACACATCACCTTGTTTATTATAACCACTAAACTGAGGCTGAGAGAGAAAAAGTACTTTGCTCCAGGCCACACGGTCTGAATGGGCAAGACTAGAGTTGGCGCTCATCTTCCTCTGATCCAAAGTCTATAATCTTAGCAACTGAACCATGTTATCTCGCTCTGGCTCAGCTGCTCCCTACCACCTCCTTCAGCCTGACCTTTTAACTTGTCTTCTTTTGGGAATGGTCAAAGATAAATGTTTGGACTCCATCGCAGGCCATATCTTGTACATTAAAGGTGGCTGTCTAAACAAGATTGTTAATTATCAACATCACTGTAGAAAACATAAAAAAAGTAAAACATACAGTTGTTATTGCACATTTGGTTAGCACCTCCCTCTTATATAGTCCTTTTATACTTACTGGATTTGGACTTCTTATAGGAAGAAATGGCATTACCTTCCCATCTTTATTTTTGAATAAGAAAATAAAGGAAATAGATGATCAGTTATTTGGGGGCAGAAATAGATCTTAAAGCTTTTCCTCTAGTGGAAAAATAATGAACACTTATTGATCTTCTATTTTTTTACTGGGTGTTGTGCCAATTACTTCATGCATTGATTATTCCACTTGGTGCTCACAGGCCATTAAATGATTATCTTCTGCATTTATAGATGAAGAAATTGAAAATTAAGGATTAAAAATTTCCCTGCAGTTAACAGCTGCTAAATGATGACGGCAATGTTTGTGTTCTTAGTGAATCAATATAGGTAAAGAATATAGAGTTTGTTTCTATATCAACTGCAGATAACAATTTGGAATGCATTAGGGGAATTTGTAACATATTGTGCTGAAATTGATCTGTTTTTATTTTAGAACAAAGGGAAGCATGTTTAATCTGATGATCACTGCAATTACTCTAGCCTGATTGAGATTCATGAGGGTAGTCATTTTTGTGAGGAAGATAAAGTAGCATTTTGCAAAAGGCACACCCAACCACCCATATTTTTACATGTAATTTATAAAATAAAAGCTTCCTAAAATGAAAGATATGGTGTGTTTTATTTCTTATCTTTTAACATTTGCAACAGATCATAACATGACAAATGAATCAGGTTACACTGATTAGGTTTCTGTTGCAGTCAGTTTTCATTTTGCTTCCGAAACGGTTATGCCCGAGAGTGGAAATTAAACAAATGGCTTAATTACCGCAATACCAAATATCTTTCAATGCCAACTAGTAGCCATGTAGATTAAAAAAGGCAGACATGTTTCAGCAATAACTAACTTCTAATTTATGAGTTGAATATATCTTCAGCTTGCGTTTGTCTTGCTCCTTCTGAATTGGGCCAGTTTTCCATCTGAGTGGTCTTGTTGTGGTTGTTGGCATTGTTGTTTCCTTTTGTTTTCCCTGAAAATGGCTTTTACTCTAACCCCATATTCCCATAAAAGTTATGTGTCCCAAGTGTGTGACAGTTTGCAACTTTACTAATCCTGGCTTCCCTGACTTCACCGGCTGAGGATGAATTAGCTTACCAAGGTCTCCTCCAGCATGTGTACTGGTGAACTGTCCTTTCTCTTCTCCTCCTCCTCACCTTTTTTTCATTTCTGCTCCTATACTCTAATTATTATTTACAAAAGTTCTCACCTCACTGGTTTGGCTCAGTGGATAGAGCATCAGCCTGTGGACTGAAGGGTCCCGGGTTCGATTCCTGTCAAGGGCATGTACCTTGGTTGCGGGCACGTCCCCAGTGGGGAGTGTGCAGGAGGCAGCTGATCGATGTTTCTGACTCTATTCCTCTCCCTTCCTCTCTGTAAAAAATCAACAAAATATACTTTTAAAAAAGTTCTCTACTACATATAAATTCTTGAGGGTAGGAGATAGACATAGATAATATAGATGTAGATATATACATATTTAGTACTTGAAACTTCAGACATAGCCGAAACCGGTTTGGCTCAGTGGATAGAGCGTCGGCCTGCGGACTGAAGGGTCCCGGGTTCGATTCCGGTCAAGGGCATGTACCTGGGTTGCGGGCACATCCCCAGTGGGAGATGTGCAGGAGGCAGCTGATCGATGTTTCTAACTCTCTATCTCTTTCCCTTCCTCTCTGTAAAAAATCAATAAAATATATTTAAAAAAAAAAAAAAAAAGAAACTTCAGACATAACACCATAGTGAGCAGGCAATAAGCACAGTAAATATTGATGGAATTAGTAACTAGTAAATGCCCACGCAGAAAATTGATTGAATGTTATTTAAAAACCTTTCCCTAATTTGGACTAGACAATAGTAAATTGGTAATTC
Organism: Myotis yumanensis; assembly: GCF_028538775.1. NCBI lineage: Eukaryota > Metazoa > Chordata > Mammalia > Chiroptera > Vespertilionidae > Myotis > Myotis yumanensis. Next base: position 80,345,218 of record NW_027223759.1, read on the forward strand.
CCCTTTCTTCTCTACTCTTGCTCTCAAGTTTATCATCATGATGATATGATTTTGAGAGAAATTAACTCTGCAGGATAAACGTTGTCGTTTTAAGGGTCATTCCTTCTATTTTTATTTGGCTCAGGCACATGGGTATATCTCTTTAAAATAAGTCAATTCTCAACCTGGCCAGTGTGACTCAGTTGGTTGTGCATCATCCCATGCACCAAAAGTTTGCTGTTTTGATTACCAGGTGGGGCACATGCCCAGGTTGCGAGCCCTGGTGGGGGATATGCAAGAGGCAGCCAACCAATGTTGCGCTCTCACTTTGATGTTTCTCTCTTCTCCCTTCCTTTCTCTCTAAATAAAATTCAATAGCCGTAACCAGTTTGGCTCAGTGGATAGAGCATCGGCCTGTGGACTGAAAGGTCCCAGGTTCGATTCTCGTCAAGGGCATACCTTGGTTGCGGGAACATCCCCAGTAGGAGGTGTGCAGGAGGCAGTTGATCTATGTTTCTCTCACATATATGTTTCTAACTCTCTATCTCTCTCCCTTCCTCTCTGTAAAAAAATCAATAAAATATATTTTTAAAAAATTCAATAAACTATTCTTTAAAATAAAAAGAAGTCGTCTATTCTCAGCAGGTTGTTTCTGATTAGGAATCCATTTACTAGTATGTCTTCAATCAGTTTGAGACCTTCACTTTGCTCTAGAGTGCAGGTTTTCCGAGTGGCCACAGTGATATTGTACACACAGTGATATTGTGGTTTTCAAACAAGGTCTGATTATACCCCAGTGGTTTATGAAACTCTAAATGCAGGTCAGTTGTTGCAAGCACTTTATTTGTGAACACCTCAAATGAGATTTCTAAATTTTATTTGCTCAGAGCAGGGACTGAAATGCAGAGAGGCGGAGCTGAGATCTGTTTTTGCAATGAGAAAAAGCATCTTGGCATCTAATGCAGAGAGCACTTCCAGGGAGAACTGTAAATGGCCTGTGGAATGATTCCTTTCTACATAGTGTGGCAGTAAAATAATTATTTTCTAAAAGGCCCAGCTGTTAGTGTAATGGCACTAACTGGTATTCTTTAGGCCCCTCTTGTTTGTATTATAGTATTTATTTAGAACTAAATAATAGAGGATACTTGGGCTAAAGAGGCCATCTAGGATTTGAGGTGTCCACACGTTTCATCCAGTCAGCTTCCTTGTGAGTGAAAAATAATAATTTAAAAAAGGATTTATTGTGTACTATAAAGAAACTGGATTTTAAAGAAAAAAATATGGAATCAAAGCACAGCTGCCTGGCATTCTAATTGTGTGTTGTTAGGTAATTTTTATAGACCCTTTGGGCCTCTGGTTAGTTACCTGCAGAGAGTAGATGTTAGTCTACTAAGTGGTTGCTGCCACTGGACCAGTTCTGCGCTGGGGCATCCCTGCCAGGCACAGTCCCAGACCTCCAGGTTCCTGACTTGAGCTGGAAAGAATTCAAGAGCCAGTCCGAGTGAGAACGAATGCAGGTTTTATTTAGGTTGAGAGAGAGGGTCCCTGGGGAGAGGATGGGGGTGAGCTGGGGGCTGACTGTGCACCCGCTGCTCCCCAGGTTGCAGGTCTCACAGGCGCCTCTGAAAGAAGTGGAAGTACACGTCCCAGTGGATTCGTGAACTCGCACAGGAGTTGTGCTGGCCAGTCAGTTCTTAGGATTTTATGTGTTTCTAAGAATGGGTTGTTTCTGAACTGTGTGGCTCCAAATTCTGTCTTTGCCTTTTGATTGGGAAGGGTCTACTCTAGTTACTGATATTGTCCAACTGAGGTAGGATAGAAAGAAGTTAGGGAAAAATCTGACAGGTGGAGTGAGGAAGTGGGAGCCAACATCACACACAGGCTGATAAGCAGGTAGGTCCTCTCGCCAGAGCCTCCACCTCCACGCATGATGAAGTGGAAACAGTTTGTGGCAGGAAATCCCTTCAGTGGTTCAGAGAAGTCAACAATAGCAAGTATTGGCTAAAACCAGGTTAATCCAACATGGAGGAAAATTGACCAGCGAGGGACCCCAAAGCTCATTATACCATCGTTATAATGAAAACTGACACCACAAGCAGGAGTGGGCCCAAGGGGGTCAAAGGGACACTTCAGAAAGGACCCTGTGAAAATGACCTACTAACACACAACCAGAATGTCAGGCAGCTGTGACCACTTCATCCCACAAAACTGTTTCAAAATCTCTTGGTCTCCTTACTATCAAAACCACCTCACCTGGTTTTATAAACCTGGGTCCTGTATTATAAGAACTTCTAGAGATAATTGCAATAATGGGTTTTCTCATCACTCTGGTTCCACATTGTCCTTCTGCCTTAGAAGTAAAATTTTATTCTCTAAATACTTACCTTAAAAAACGCAGTATTTTGCCTTTCGTCTTTAAAAGCTTATCGTGTAGCTCTTTAATCTTCACAATAAGTGGTGAATTGAATAAAATGTGTTAAATGTTTGTGCAAATCTGTTGTTTAGGGGTTATCTGAATGTATTGAAATAACTCTCCATAAATATAGAGAACAAAAGTATAAAGTACAAAAGAATATAGTTATGGGGGGGAATGAAGCAAATTTATTTTTTTTTTAAATTTGTTACATCCATCCTTTTAAGGTTGTTTACTTAGGTTATTTCAATATACATTTGGAGGCCATTTAGTGAACTACATTTTCATTAAACTAAAACTATAAACAAGGCATGTGCTAGGCCCTAGAGAAGCAGATATGATAAAGACATGATCCTGTTATTACAGTGACATAGTTAGAGAGGAGATGAATTTTGACTACTATATAGTAGACTGCCCTCATGTACAGAGAAGTCATTTCATTTTTCTGATTCTGGGAGTCAACCTCTTTTCCATATAGTTTATATTATCAAATATATTCCATACTGGTCTATACTTAGATCACAATAATTAGTTTTTGAACTAAGTTGTTTCTATCCCCAAATATCCATACCAATCATGCTCAAATTATTTCAATCCTATCCATTTTGCAAATCTGTTTAAATCCTACTTTTTCTCCAGTCTTTTTATAATGTTCAACTAAGTCAACCAATAACGTTGCTTTTTTAAAATTATTCTAATGCAATATTTTGGAAAACATCATCATAGTACCTAGAGCAAAGTCCATTTCAGTCTAACATATAAAGAAGCACGGCCTTACTAATGGTTTTCCATTTGCTTTTTTTATGGCTATGATATAGTCTTCTATTCTGACTCTTGACATCTTTCTCCTCCCAAAATAGCATTTATCATCTATATCATGGAGACCAGATCAAATCATAAGTTTATATAAGGAACAAAAACAAGTTACTTTTCATTAGATCCCCCAGTAAGATCTAGTTCAGAGCTGCTTATTGCAATAACTATTTCTGATTTCTGAAAGGCCTGCTAAAAGAATCACCTCCAGTGATAAATGGAGGCTCTGTGCAGCTGACTGTTATGTAACAGCAGGGAATAGCTGTGCATTAACAAAAAAGCTTTGAAAGAATATTTTTTATGAAGCCTGTAGTGATCAGAGTAGACTGAGCATGACTTGACGTTAGAGTTGTAAAATTGCTTTGGGAAGAGGACAGCCTGTTTTTATTTCTTTGTCATCCAACATTGTTATCATGAGAAATAATTAATTTGCTGTATTTTATGATTCTGTTATAATCTATGTTGTGAGACAGAGCTGTGGCATTTTGTTGTAATGATAACAAGAGATAAATAGCACTACAGTGCTTAGGCAAAATTATATTATGTCCAACTCCACACAGCCTGGGGAATTTAGCAAGTGCCTGACCTGGATTTTGGACAGTTGCAAAGCTTAGTAGAAAGGATGACATAAAACATTATGCGTTGTCCAGTCCCATTTCTTCAGCAGAAGTGCTAAAAACTAAGACTCATAGGGACATATGTAATACTTCCAACAATAAATATAAAAAAAAACACCACTAAGACTCATGTCCTTAGGCCCCATTATACTCATTTCCAGGATGGCATAACTGATATATCCTACAGCAATCAACAAGACTCTTAGGTTGGTGTTTTTTTTTTCTGTCTCTCTCTTTTCAGAACTGTTCTTCCACCTACCCAGATCCACATCATTCTTTAAGAATTTAGACTGGCATACATCTTCCCAGGAATCAGGTGCCTTTGGAATTTGAAAACATGGTTTTAGAGACTCATTCAATCCTGAGATTCTATGGTTTCATAATATTCTTGTTCACCTTGGTGTATATATATATATATATATATATATATATATATATATATATATTTATCGAGTAATACTTCCAGTACACCATAGTAACTATCAACTATTTAATTACAAAACACTATTTTCTTGTACTTTGCATAAGCCCACAGTTCCAGATATTTACCCAGTAATCAATTATAAATTGCAATTATCCGGTTATTATAATAATGATGGTAGTTAGGTTTTCAAATAGTTTCTTGCAATTAGGTACCCTTCTCTCACCACTTTTTAAAGTAAAAATCTATATAAATATTTAAATTGGGTCATTTCAGCCTTTCTTATAATACCGTCCTCCCAGGGATGGAGATATATCTCCAGCATATAGAAATTCATAAAGTGGCAAGAATGTTCACATACTATGACCCGCCTCTTCAAAATTATGGCAAGACCATCTCCAGATTATGTATGACTAATGTCCTAGTACTTTAATCAAATTTTCCATTTGGTAAATTTAAAAAATTCTGTATTTAGTCCTGGTTGGTTTGGCTCAGTTGGTTGGAATGTCATCCCATATGCCAAGTGGTGGTGGGTTAGATTCCTGGTCAGGGTGTATGTGATAAGCAACTGATTGATGTTTCTCTCTCTCTCTCTCTCTCTCCTCTTTAAAAATCAATAAAACTTTCATTAAAATCCTGTATTTGTAAAGCTTTGTTAGTCATTGTAGGAAATAAAATTTATTAGATGTATTATATGGACTAAACATGCTGATAAGCACAGTTACATATATTCTTTCTCCTTGAATCTTCTCACATTCTTTTTATGGATATACAATATTTTCCCATTTTTTCCGATGAGGAAACTGAGATTATGAGATGTTAAGCAACTGACTCAATGTAAAATCAATTGTTCTTATCTTATTTTCTCCTTCATATTTCTTTCCTTCCACTTATTCAACAACTATTTAGCAGTATTTAGTTTCTGTTATGCACCAGATGTTTTGCTAAACCCTAGTTATATACAGATGGGCAAGAAACAGAAGTGATTCCTGTATGGATGGAGCTATTTAACAAGTGATGGAAATAGGATCCTTGTCACTCCAGAGATGAACTCCTCACTACCCAGTGTGTCCCTTTTAAAACGGTTTTGTTCTTCCTGCATCACAATTCAGAAAGTAATAGGCCCAGTGAGTGTGAAAGATGTTTTAACCTTGTCTCCACTTGACTGATACCCTACTGCTCCGTGATGACAATGCAGCTCTCCTACGTTAGACATCCTGTCCTTACACTGCTGGCCTGCAGAAAGCCCAGAACACAGGCTCATTCTAGTGTGACATCCCATCTTTTGTTATGTTCCCTCCTGGATCTTATAGGTATCCTCACTTTCCAAAGCCCCCCGCCCCCCTTAATAGGTTCAAACCCACTGACTAGGTGAGAGGTGACCAGTGCTACTGTTTCTACATCATGACACAAATACAAATGCTCATATTTGTTTAGTATCATGAGGCAAAGGGTCAAAGCTGCTCATGGTCTGTGATAACAGGTTCAAGGGTTCTAGCTGCCCCATATTATGTATGACTAATGTCCCAGTACTTTAATCAAGTTTTCCATTTGGCAAATTAAAAAATTCTGTATTTAGTCCTGGTCGGTTTGGCTCAGTTGGTTGGAATGTCATCCCAAACACCAAGGGGTGGTGGGTTAGATTCCTGTTCAGGGTGTATGTAATAGGCAACTGATTGATGTTTCTCTCTCTCTCTCTCTCTCTCTCTCTCCCTCTCTCTTTCTCTCCTTCTTTTTAAAAATCAATAAAACTTTCATGTCTTCTGGCCATTCTGGCAGGAAGAACCCTTTCCCCAGCACCATGTGAGCCATTCATAGCATTTCAGGTAGGGGAGATTTTTTGCTAGGCCATTTCCAGGTTAGGTTGGTTTTAATGGGCTTCATTTTTCAGGTAAACCTGAGTCAGGCCCAGTGGGAGTTGGAAGCCAAGTGGGCCTTCCTGAGGATTGCATAGAGAGATAACACTGAGGAATTTATTTTTCCCTCCTGACCACTTTATGAGAATGGATGTTAGAGGAGTTGATTTCACTCTACCTCCACTTCACTGTAGCTCTCCATGGGACATGTTCATATGGTATTCAAAAGTTAGAAAGAAGTGGGTCCTGCAGTACAGAGAGAAATAAAAGAGGCAGAGGCAAAAGCAAAACAAAAGAAGAAAACAGAATGAGGTTAACACATGAAAGGCTTCCTTTCTCTTCCTCTGGGCAGGTTTCACAATGCTGACACACCAGGGAGGCTGCCTTCTTCGTACTTTGTTAAAGGTCTCAGGTTGGATAAGAAACTTGACTGCACTGGGGGACATCAAACATCCAGCAAGCCTTTGGTCTTGCCCAGGTGCCAGCTGGGCCCTGTGCTTCTATTTTGCCACATTTTGCCTGAGGAGTCAGTTTGCTTCAGACACTTAGTTATCTCTTTCCCAAAGGAAAGGGGTTGGTGGATGGAAAGGATCATCATTTTCACTAACAGAATGCAAAGACCTACCCTCTCTTCTATTATGAGATACCTGAGCTGGCATTTTTGATTCATGTGCATGGGTATATTTTACTAATTTCTGTTATGTTGTCAGCATACTTAATGTTGTGTTTATAAAAGTGAGTAGAACTCGACCTAAAGAAGCCACAGAAAGCCATAAAGTAGCTGTGGCTGATGGTGATTGAATTCTTAACTATTTCATGAATATCTCTTAACTAAATATGTTCCTACCAAAGTCAATGAAAATTTCCCATGAGCTGAAACAAGAGGACAGCGTTTATTTGTGTTTTTACACGAATTCTGTAGTGTTTGGCACAGATCATTATTTCTTCTTTCAGATACCTACCATATTTTTTCTGTGTATAAGATACCCCCATATATAAGATGCCCCCCACTTTTCCAACCTAAAATTAAGAAATCAATATTTTAAATATAAAACAGAACTCATTTTTATTTAGTAATTACCACAGGTAATGTTTACATACCAGTACTATGATATTATGCAGTATATCACTTTATTCAGCCTCTGTTGCATCACTGCTCTCTTCTTCATCACTATTAGTTCCAGACATATCAATTTCTTCAACTTGCATTGTATCACTGCTGTCTTCTGAGTCACTGTCCATATATGTGAGATCATCCTCATAAACTGGTGGCATTTTCTGAGCTAACTTTGTTCATGTTCTCATGGCCAACCCTTCTCTCCTCATGAAATTGAAGCACCATTTTGCCTTTCAGGTAAAATCAACAATGTTCATTTCGCTTGCAAACACTCTTGTCTGACATTGAAAAGCTTGGTTGACACACATAAGCCACTCAGGCGATGCTTAAGCCTCTGCTCCAAGTTTGCCCATTTTGCTGGTTTTCCTCTTAAGACCTTCTTCTTTTTTGGCATCTTAAGGAGTTTTTCTTCCTGTTTTCTCCACTGTCTGATCATACACTCAGTGTGAGGAGGTCCAAGTTGTCTCTCTGCAGCTCTATTTCCATGCTCTTTTGCAGAGCTGATTACATTCAGTTTGAATTTTGCAGAGTAAGACAATCTCTTACCGGTAATTATTTTTTTATTTTTTGACATCTTTAAGGGCTCAGAATGCTCAGGTCCCTGTTGCATCTGTGCACTCTCCACCTCCACCTCCAATTATGTAACAATAAGGCTTGTGATTGGAGGAAGCCTGTTTGACAACATATGTGCAGCTACGCATCTGCACGGATCCCTCCTCGTTTGACTTCTGTGTGTAAGACACCCCTTGATTTTCAGTCTAATGATTTTAGAAAAAAATAGCATCTTATACATGGAAAAATATGATAGTTTTCTTTCTTCTATATCTTTGGTTGCCCATTCTCAAATCTTTTAGTTGGATCACTCATCCTCTGTTTAGTTCTGAAATATTATTATTTACCTGATTCCTTCTTCACTTCACCCTTCTTACACCCTTAATCTGCCTTTTGTCTATTTCCCTGTTGTTCTCCATACTCTCATAATTCATAAAATAAAACCAAGATTTGGGTGTTAAGTTTTCCCCAGTGTAGGATAACTTTATTGATTTGGCTGCTGACTCAAGAATCATCCCCTGGTCCCCGCTATCCTAGATTCCTCCTGTTCCTGTTTTGCCAATAATTAAATAATTAACTTTTGGCTAAGGGAAAGCATAGAATCAAGACCTACTTTTGTTAGAAAAAGGAATTTTTTTTTCAGGCTATAACTAATTGCTCCCAGTTATCTGTCTTGACCATGAGACACTCTCTGGAACTCCAGACTAGCTATCTGCTTGCTAGGGTTTCCCATTTGATATTCTATAATCAAATGTGCAAAATTAAATTGTCCTTCCTCACCCAACACTAGCTATTATTCCTAGATTCCCATGTTGAATGAATGTTACCATTATCTACACACTTGGTCAAAGAAATATAAGAAAGTCTTTTCTGACTTGTTCCTTCTTCTTATACTACTTATGTCCATGATTATGACTAACTAGTTTACTGACTATAACTCTGTACTCTTCATAAATCTCTACCTTAGTTTGAACTCCATTGTTCTTTGTCCACATGACCATAGAAGTCTCCTATCTTGTCTTTTTTGTTATACTCCAAAGCATTATCACTTATGCTGCCAAACTTGTTTTTCTGAGGAAGTAATTTGTCCCTTGCTCATGTTCGTAATATTGTCTCCATCATCAATTCTTGCAGCCACTCCTATTAGTGCACTCTTGAGTGCTATTTACAGTTCCAATAATAGGATATGAACATGTGACTCTTCTCACCTAGAACAAATGCACCCTGCCCTTCTTCTCTACCTCATCGACTCCCAGTTATCTTCAGAAGACAAGGAAATTCAGGAAAAAGACATGCACTATGAGCATAATCTCAGACCTTAAACTTCTGAGCTAAAGTGACATTGGAAAAGAAATTAACTTTGCTTAGTATCCATCCTCTTATGTTGTACACATAACAAATAGTAATAGCTACTTTAAAAGTTTATGAGGATTGAAATTCATATGTAAAGTTATCTATTGTTTTGACTTCTTTAAGCAGCAATACCTAAACTCCAACAGATCAAAATAAGAAAGAATAATTTATTAGTGAAACTCTGTGGTACCTCGCAAGCTCAAAGGAAAGAATGTCCAAACAAAAATAGATATATATATATATAGCTAAAAATGAGTACATACAATGCCAGGATTTAGACTTCTTCTTCATTTCTTATCTATTTCTCTCTAAATTGTTTTTAATCCTTAGTCTCCATGACTCCAAGAGATAGAATTTACGCTATACACCCCATCAGATACAATAGGGTAATATCTCTGATTGAACCAACTATGGTCATGTGTCTCACATTAGACTCATCCCTGTAGTTGATAGTATTAGGGACTTTCATTAGTTCATCTTGACTCAGGCCCACCTGTGTGGTAGAAGGCACAGCAGGCAAAAAATGTAGCTACTGAATCAAGTACTTGTTTGCCCAATATACAACCCCCCCCAAAAAAGTCCAAGAGTCCCTATCTAATGTAATTCAAGCATCATGCATGCACTCACTCTCTTCAAAGTAGTAGACAACTCAAAGTCATGTCAAACTACTGCAACAAGCCCTAAGTGTTTGGTCTGTCTATGATGTGCATTATTTAATAATATATGGGTTTGACACATTATGTTGCAAAATATGAGTAAAATCTATATATTTGACCACTCCTGAGAAACTTATTATACATCCATGGTGATGAAACAGAAAAACATCAACTAAAATTCTCATGTGGGAAAGTGAACAGGAAAATCTACACACATCTGTCTTTGGTTGAAGGAAATATACACTCGTGAACAGGGACAGTAAGGAGTAGCCATTGACTGTTTCAAGCCCTTCTATTGCACAATTTCCTGATTATTGTTTCTGGCTTCCCCATATTCTCTTTACGGAATTTCTCCTGAACATTATTATTTCTGGTTACACCTGGAATAAACTTTAAGAAGGACTATCTGAGAACTATATCTCTTTAGCAGTCCTTTTCATGTGTGGTTAAAGAGACTAGCAATTGCCTTAGAAGTTAAATGTTAATAGGTATATCTTTGAAACACGTTGGATTTTACTAATAGTTCAATTACTTAAAAACCAAATTGGCCACTTGATTTGGGTCATTTTATTGGGTAGATATCTTGTTTAAAAACCAAAATCAGAATTCTTGCTCAGTCATAATTTTAAAATCTGAGTCTCAACTTTGCAAATTCTATCTTTCATAATAGTCTGCAGGTCTTGCCCACTCCTATAAGACTCATTTTAAATGATTTACCCCAGTTCCTGTCTCTTAGCAGAATTAACAACTGCCCTAGACTCAGTAGGAATCCCTGAAAACTGGGCATTTCAGTTGATGGAAATAGAACCTATCAGACAGACATATGCCAGAGAGTGATGATGAGGGTTCAAGCCTCCCCATTTCTCTGGCTGCCACCATGTCCCAAACTTCTGCCATTTCCTTTGCATGGCCTCTGCAGCACACATACTAAACCCTTCCTATAACCGTGCCAGGGAACATGCAGTCACCCATCTTTATGGTGTGTCCTCTCTTCCTTGTCTATTTATTACAATCTGTCACAACATCATATTTTGATTGAAACATTTTATTCTAATTCTGTCTAAAATGAAGTTTTCTCCACTTGCACATGTCCAAATTATAAATTTAGCATTTTATTATACAATAGCTTATGCTGCTCTGGGTTCCTATGTGTCATATCACCTCAAAGAAATTCAAAGGGAGGAACATGTTATGCAATTCTATTTTATTTTCTACAGCACCTAGTGCAAGGTTGAATATTAATTAACTCACTTTGTTATTCATCTATTAGGCATCAGTTTATTGTGTACATATTATATGTCTGTTACTATGATAAAGCCTTGTGATAAAAATATTGAAAAGGCAGTTGTTGAATTGAAGACACTTCAATGTAGTGGGTAAGACAAAGAATGGAGTGGATAAATATGGTAAACATAGATAACGTTAGATTGTGATGGCTGTACATATGGGCATTAGGAGAATTTTAACAACTCTATATAAATAAGCAAAATAAGATCATAGGAGTGTTCATGAAAGGCATGGTGTTTTACCTAGAATATGAAGGGCTAATAGGAATTATTCAAGCAGAGAAAAGGGTGGAGTCCAGTGTGTGGAAACTCACAGAAGCACATCCATGAAAAGACCTAGATGCAATTTTGCAGAATCAGAGAAATGATTCTACTCCAGTTTTCCTACCTATAAGCACCTGAAGATTAGAACATGTTCCATTTTGCTGCTTTGTGCAATGACTTGGGCAACAGTGATTGACCCAGGAGATGAGGAGAAGGCCTTACCATCTTGCAGGAAATACAACAAAAGCACCATGTCTGTGGTTGGTGGGGGAAACCTCCCAGGGGATTCTGATGCTTGGTCTTAGGGAATAGTGCTTTCTCTTTCCCTTGAGAATCACTAAGGTAAATAACTAGATTAGTGTGAAAACTGGGAGAAAGAGTTAGACCTATGATGAGCTCTTCTTGTGTTCTGGGCATACAGAAGTAAACAAAGTTTAGTCTCCATGTGTGAGAAGCCCGAAGTCCAGGTGAACTGACAAGTGCATATAGAAAGAGGAGACCCATGATAGAGGTGGGTACCAGATGCATTGGGTCAGAGAAGAAGAACTAGGTAAGGCTTCTTGGAGGAGGTGACCTTTGGGCTGAGTTTAATAAGCAATGCTATATTAATAGTTCCCATTATCAGTAAAGGTAAAGAAATCTAATTTTATAGGACATACATTCTAATGTACTTTTACCTATATCAGAAACCTGGGTGGTGATACTGGGTTATCAAGAACATTTTCTGGTGTATTAAACTCAGAGTATCTTTGCTGAAAGACCAGAAGCCATCATCTCAACTATTGCCTTATCCTGATTGGTTTGCTAATCTATGTATGTGTAAGAGATACAGTTTTGTAAAAGTTCTAGGGAGGCTAAGGAACCTAGTGGTCCCTGATGGGAAGGGAAATGATTTTGGAAGTTTCTATGATGACGTTTTTTTTTCTTTATAATTTTAATTTGGGCCATATTTAGCCTCAGTTAAAATAAAAACAGTAACAAAGAAATATTTTATTAAAGTATTATTGGCCTTGTTTGATTTGGTGATCTTATTATCTCTAGCAGAAATCAGGGCTGTGGGAGAATAGATGCTAGATGAATCAATTATGTGGTGGTCATGAGGAGACAGCAAGCTTGGGGGAACGGGGCGGGGGGCGGGGTAGGGAAAAGGAAGTCCTGGTGGACCAGGTAGAGAACAGTAACACTGAGCATCTGGGAAACATGATAGAAGAGAAGTGAACTAGACAAAATGTGCCTTCATGTACCTTAGCTTTCTACAGAATTGACTCTAAGACATGGATGTGTGAAATGTGTGTGCATGAATGTGCACCCATATTTATGGGGAGATGGAAAGTAATGAGCAATTAGAAAGCATAAAAATTATTCAGTGATGTTTTCTTTTCTAGTGTTTGAGGTTCTGGAATCACATTGGAATCCCTTCACAACAAGCAGGAAGAGTTAAATTAGTTTCAATATTATGGTGTTGGTTTCAATATTTTAGTCATTCAATTATCTTATAGTATGTTAAAATTTAGGAATGTTTTTGCATTATTTACACTTCAGTATTGGGGTAGGCTTATTTTCTATTGGCATCTTAAAATGTAAAGCACATATTTACATAACACATCTGTAATAGGATGGCATTTCTTTAACTCCAAGAAACCTTTAAATACTTTGTATTTAAAGATCTATCTGCCTTCCCCTCAAGGAACCTGCCTCTTCCCCAAATGTCATTAACTGTTCAGGGTAAAACTCATTTCTCAAGCTGTTTTTTCAGTTCCTGAAGTGTCTCTATTATTTTCAGGAGTTATTTTTTAATTTATATATGCAAAACAAATTTTAATGCCTAAAGATGACATTTAAAGAAAGATATCTACTACCTCATTTATACATTCTGAGTATGTTTGTGTTTCTATGTGTGTGTCAGTGTATGATGGAGCTAAGAAAAGTATATTCAAAATGGGGGTTAATAATATAGTTTCTTTTGGTTTTCCTCACTGGGCTAAGCCCAAATAAAAGAATATCAGGAATGGTTTAGACAGTAAAACAAGCATTTTGGAGTAAGATAGAGACTGAAATCTGAGCATTGTCAATTAAAATCTGTGTAACCTTGGGGAAAGTCAAGAAAATTATGTTGAGTTTCTCTGAACTCAATGTATTAATTTTTAAAATGAGAATAATAAAAATACTTTTCTCATAAAATTGTTTTGAGGATTAATGTAATTATTAATATAAAACACAGCACAAAGTGAAGCACAAAAAACCTCCCCCCTGTTTTACCAGCTATGGTGTCTTATAGTTAATCTTACAGTTGATAAGCATAGTATTATTATTTAAATATATACTTAATCATTGAAACATAATGTTTAGCTAAAAATGTTAAAAATCACCACTATGGAATTAGGTGCCAACTTTCCTGTTGAGTATAGTTTACTATAAAGAGTAAACACACAATAGATTTGTAAATTAGGGTGGAATTAGTATCTGTTTTTGTCGTTTTTAGTTTATTCATTTATTTATTCCACAAACATGTCTTTGTTGAATGAAAAACAATGTGCCAGGCTCTGTGTAGGTCAAGTAAAACATGATCTTTGTATTTAAAGATCTAAATGATGTCTCATGGGAGATAGCAGAACCACATATACACAGCGTCAGGATAAGTACCTAAGCTAACAGTTTATATAGAAAAGGGATTTAATCAACAGGAGAGGAAAACCTGAGGAAAGGCATGATGGAAGATGTGACTACTGACATTACTGACATAAGTCTCAAATGATGAGTTGAGTGATTCAGACAAAAGGTGAGGGAAAGTGTATTCTAGGAAGAGCAAACATTTAAAAAAATTATTTGCGGGAGAGAAAAAAAGAATAGTATTTCTGGTTCAGAAAGCTACACGATGTTTAATTTGGATGAAGTATTTGGGAAAAGAGTAAAAAAACACCAAATTAGAAAGGTAAGAAGATTCAGCTCATGAGGAACACTGCATCATCATTCCGATAGCCTGGACTTCATCATGAGTTAAATATAAATATTCTGAAGTAGTTTAAAGAACCAGAGTGGTATAACCATAATTTTATTTCTGAAGTGTTACTCAGAATAAATAAAAATGAACAAAGTTGTTAGGAACTTACTGTAATAATTCCTGACAGTCACACTGGGATGTAGTAGAATGGGAAGATTTGGAAGATTATTAAGGAGGTGAGATCTATAGAACTTGGTTAGTAATTGGATATGAAATAGAGAAGTTAGGATTGAATTAGCAACACATCTCAGTTCTTTGGACTAGTTTGTACACCATTTGCATGACCCATGATCCCCAAACAGTTGTATGTTGACTGATCATCCTTTCTTTTGGAAATTCTTTTTATTTTTTCATAGACAGATTATCATAGTAAATTAATATGTAATTATTAAAAGAAAAAATATCACTGAGTTAACATTTTAGAAATGTTGAATTGTCTAGAATAGGTTTTCTCATTGTCTTTTTCCGTAACAACATGTTGACTTGGAATATAACATAACACCAAGAAATAATAAAATAAAAAGAATCTTTAAAGCAATTCCTATTTATCTTACCTATGTTTATCAGAATTTTTCTGGTCTAACTCATTTATGGTTCTGGGGAGAATTACATTTCAAATTCTATAATCACACAAGAGAATTGGAGTCATGGAAAATTTACAGTACTCTGTTCAAAGACAATTTTTATTATCAACTGAACATATACCATAATGTAGACTAAGGCATTGTTTACGGCATCATTAAAAGAACCCTTTTTAATATGACTGCATTGTCTTGAAAAACATGTAGCACACTCTTACTTAAAATTACCACATTACTACAATCAACTATATATTTGTTGAAAGTCTTATCGTATGGTATTTAGGCTATTGAACCAGCACAAAATATACATGAACTTTATCAGTTTTCATTTTCTCTTTACAAACCAAGAACGATATTAAATGACATTTTATGACATTTGATAGGTATTTAATATTGCAGCTGTTCATCGAACCATAAAATACATAGGTTGTCTGTGCTTCAATTATGAGAAATGCAAGCAAGAAGCACGGAAATCAGCATCCTACAATATGTGCCCATTTCCCATCAATGTCTTGCTCCTAACCTTCTACCAAGTTAATGGTCCCCTTTGCGCCTAAATTTGTCCATACAAAGATGTAGGAGTAAAGAAAAAATAAACTAATACCTGCCTCCAAAATAGTCTGAAATCCAGGTATGGAAAATCTTACACAAGCTTAAAGGACCAGTTTATCAACACCTGCCTTCATTTGTTTGAACATACTGCAATGTTCTGTCGAAAAGTAGCTAAGAGACTTATATAATAGTCCTTTTCACACCTTCCATCCATAAAGACGGGTCTTTATTTGCAGCTGAAGCTTTATATCCAGAGCCTATGGTTGTTTTGTGCTTTTAACGATAGAAATTTTAAAAGAGAAACAGTGAGTAAAATGTGAAAATGTCCTTTGGGACATTATTTTATGACTGCATGTCCCTTATCATTTAGCAAAATAGATGTAATATGAAAAATTCAGTCAAACAGTTTGTTTGTGACTGCTTGGCAACGAATCAAATACCAGGTAGTAACAATATAATGCTTAGCTAATCTCAGTAGTGTGCCTGTGTGTGTGTGCCATAAGCCAAATGGGAGAGGTGACTGAAAAAAGTCTTCAGAGGAGAGGCAAAAGCCATTTGGCTTGAAAATGCG
Organism: Myotis yumanensis; assembly: GCF_028538775.1. Lineage (NCBI taxonomy): Eukaryota > Metazoa > Chordata > Mammalia > Chiroptera > Vespertilionidae > Myotis > Myotis yumanensis. The sequence goes on from NW_027223759.1 coordinate 80,361,250, forward strand.
GTATGGCATTATAGAGGCTGGCAGGCTTTGATTGGGATTACGCCATTTTTAGTGATTATTAACTTATGAGCATCCATTTCTTCAAGAAAAACACACATGATCATGCTAATAGCTCACAGAGTTTTAAGAATCAAGTGAAACCATAAAAATCAAGCACAGAAGAAAACACCTGTCACATTGTTTGGCACTCAGAAAATGGTACTCACGCTGTATGTTAATTATGGGGGCTGTTGACAAAGCATAACGTAGTATAGTGCTCTGAAGATAGCCTGCCCATCCTCCCCAACCACCTTTTGAGATAATGGTCCTCAGATGGTATCTGTTTCAGTTGAATATGTTCAAGCTGTCTTAAGGTGGATAGAATGTCTGGGTTGCAATTGATGTGTAGAAAAGCCACCAGAGGAAGACTTTCCAAACCACCTTGATGGCCTTAAACTAGTGGTTCTAGTGGGAACGTAGGAGGGACTCTCTGGTTCACATTAGTGACTGAGTGAACTGAGTGGTGTTGAGTCAGACATTGATCAGAAAGAAAACCTAGTACATCAGAAAAAGAGAAGATACCAAGGTTAGTTAGTAGAAATAAAACGAAGTAAGTTATGGTAAGCTAGATAGGTACAAGAGGTCATATTACAAACAACTAAACAGGGAGGAGACTGCAAAGAGACTTGCAGAAGTGAAACTCCATTGCAGTAAGTTCATACTTCTTTGCTCTCTGTTAACAAAATCACATCCCAGCCTTTATAGCAGAGGCCATTATAGACCTCTCCGAAATATACTAGTTTCAGGTTTGCTTTCTACATTACCAACATTATATAAATACTTAAAATTTCACTGACTTGTTTTAATAATCATGTAGTTCATTTCCTGTATTGCATGTTTTGTTATCTGTAGTATTTCAAATATTTACAAAATAAATGTTCTCTTATTGAGGGACATACACTATGTGGGGTATCTGACTTCAAATTGAAATTAAAAGAGGGGCATTGTGCCTTGTCGGCATAGCTCAGTGGTTGAGCATCGACCTATGAACCAGGAGATCACAATTTGATTCCCAGTCAGGGCACATGCCCAGGTTGTGGGCTTGATCCCAAGTGTGGGGTGTGCAGGAGGCACCGATCAATGATTCTCTCTTATCATTGATATTTCTAGCTCTCTCTCCTTTTCCTTCCTCTCTGAAACCAACATATATATATATATATATATATATATATATATATATATATATTTTTTTTTTTTAAAGAGGGGCATTATTTTGTCCAGACAGAGTGTCTCAGTGGTTGAGCGTCAACCTATGAACCAGAAGATTATGGTTTGATTCCCTGTCAGGGCACATGCCTCAGTTGCCGGCTCGATCTCCAGTGTGGGGCCCAGTGTGGGATTTGCAGAAGGTAGCAGATCAATGATTCTCTCTCATCATTGATGTTTCTATCTCTCTCTCCCTCGCCCTTCCTCTCTGAAATCAATAAAAATATTTAAAAAGAAAAAAATGAGGGGCATTTTTTAGCACTAAGACAGGTGAAATGCACTTCTAAAATATCCAATCATTGCCCCTGAGAATGAGTCAAGCTTTGTGACTTTGCTCTTAAAGCATCATTAACATAATCACCATGAGCCTAATGACCAGATGTAGAACACTCACAGTTACCATTCCGCTTCACCGGTAATGATGGTGCCACGGAATCCACCAAACCTTCCTCTAGCAAGGCTGGATTATTATTTTTTTTAATGAAAGTAAGCAAATGGACAGCAATTAAACCTTTACCAAAGTTAGACTTTGTGTGAAGTTCTGAATGTGGTAGGTTCTAAACTCAATCAAACCTCTCACCTTGACCTTAATATGGGCCCTCACTTTATATGTAAGCCTTGTTTCTGTCCTTGAAGAATGTATCATTATTCCGTTTGGGTTCGGTCTAACATGGTGATCTTGGGTATTATATCCAGGCTTCATTAATGGTTTCACAAAGCCATAGTCTGCTTGAATATATAGACTTAGAAGATGTCAAATTGCCACCTCTATCTTAATACACACTTTTGTAGTTCTTCTATTTTTTTTCTCCTCCATTCTTTGGGAAAAAGCCAGTCTTTCATCTTCTAGCCTTTGTTAGCTTTTAAAGATAATATACACACTGTTCATTTTATAGCTAAGAATTCTGGGTACTAGCAGCTTTTCATATAAGATAGCCCTAATGATAATATGTTTATAGTTTAAACAAAACCTCTTAATTACTTCTTTTTAAATTTATTTATATTTATCTTTTTACAAAAAAAAATATTAAAGAAAATACCAAAATAGAGAAAGAATATAATTATCCACTCTTTAGGAGTCAAAAGAACAGATAATCTTATATTTTAAAAAGCATTTTATATGTGTCACTTATATTATAATTTAGATAAATTTTATTTATTGTTTTACTTTTGTTTTTTTGTTCTTAATATATTTTTATTGTTGATAGTGTTACAGATATCTCCAATTTTCCCTCCTTTATCCCCCCTCCCAGCCCAACCCACCCACCACAGGTCTTCACTATTCTATTGCCCATGTCCATGTGCTATGCATAGAAGTATATAAGTTTGTTGGTTTATCTCTTCATGTCCCCTTAACACCACATCGAGGTATGTCAGTCTGTTCTATAATAATAACTATCCTTTAATCACTGCTATTGCACAACTGAAAATTCAACATTTTGCCTTTTATGAAGATAGCAATATTTTACCCAAATCCACCATGTGTTTCTAAAACATGAACACATTATTCATGTATATTTTGAAATTATTGCAGGAAAAACACCATTCCCTTCCCATCACCAGATAATGGAGTTGGGTAAAGGGTGGTGGGCCTGTGTGGTAGGAGCTATTAACTCACTGAGGATGTGTGGTAGCCAAATTCCAGAAGGCCCTTAATGATCTCCATGTTCTGATGACCACATTCCCATACATTCCCTTTTTACAAGGTACTAAAGTTGGTCTTGAGGCCTAAAGAATAAGGACAGGAGAAATGATATGTCACTCCCAATATTAGGCTTAATAGAGACTTCAGCTTTCCCCTTTCTCTCTCTCTCTTTCCTCTCATTGCTCTCTGGAGGGAAGTCAACTGCTCCATCATAAAAATAGGTCCATATGGGAAGGAACTGAGGCCCTGTGCCAACAGCTATGTGACAGGTCTTGGAAGTGGATCCCCTAGTCCTAGTTAAGCTTTCATATCACTGTAGCCCTAACCAATGTCTTGACTGCAACCTCATGAGACACCATAACCACCCAACTAAAACTCTTCTGGATGCCTGAGCTCAGAAATTGTGTTAAACAAATATTTTTTTTACTTTCAAAAGCTAACTTTTAGAGTAGTTTAATATTCAGCAATAGATAGTTAATATAGGGGGCTAAAGAGATCAGGTGCTTCTTGCTATACTCATAATACATAAAATCAGAAAATAAATTACCGTCTTTTTAGAAGTATTAATTAAATCAAAGTCAGAAGAACAAGATTCAGTCAGTAAAGGAATCTTAGAAAGGGAAGTGAATGTTTGGAGAATTGAGAACAAGGGCTTTAAAAGAGACCTGTGGTCTAAAGGAATTCTAAAGACCTACCTACCTCTTTGCATGTTCCTAGCATGCATTTGGAAAGATAAGCTTGGTGCGTTCAAATTAAGGAAGGCAAAAGGGTTATAACAATACTGTTTTCATAAATTAGGGATGGTTTCCAGAAATAATTATCCCTCATATGCAAAATTTCTTGGTTAATATTTTCTTATGTTTAAGATCTAAATGTCATACTACTTTAAAATAAAAAATAAGTTCCATTGGTAAGAAATAGTCAATTTCCATCTTTAAATTCTTTCATAATGTGTTCAATAATCCTAGGTCTTACTTGTCACAGATTATGCTTCTTTGTAGGCAAGGAGCTTTTTAAAAAAAATAACTGAGTAAGTTGGGCCTTACCATCCTCTTTATACCTATATAGTTCTATTATTCTTGAGGCTGTTTTAAGTAGGAGGACATCAAACTACAAATCATTACATGATGATAAATCTAAAACACATTATCAATATCCTATATAATAAAAGGCTAATATGCAAATTGTCCTCTCGAACCAGGAGTTCAACTGGAAGTTCAACTGGGAGTTTGACCAGCCCACCAACAGCCCACAGCCCCTCTCCCAAGCCGGCCCTGCCCCCAACCACCCTCCACATTGGGGGCGGGGCCGGCCAGACCCCACCCATGCACAAGTTCATGCACAGGGCCTCTAGTAATATATAATATGATAGAAATATTGTGTATATGGAGAGAGAAACAAATTATGATAAATTAACTCTTAGGCATAAAAATAAAATGTAGACATAGAAAACTTCCACTTATCCATATATTAACAACATTGTTCCATAGTGATCTTTGAGAAACACAGATATGACCATATTATAGCTCTCCTTAAAATCTTTCAGTAGCTCTCCAACACATAAAGTTAACATTCCTAGCTTGTACATATGGAGCATTACACATCCCATGACCTTTGGGGGAATTTCTGATTACACTAAAAACACTACTATCCTATATAATAAAGAAGTAATATGCAAATTAACCCTCACACCTTCACAAGATGGCTGCCTACAACCAGGCTGGCAGGGGGTTAGTGAGGGACAACCAAACGACTGAACAAGCAGGCTACGTGGGGTGACCAGGCTGGCCGGGAGGGTTAGTGAGGGATGACCAGGCCAGCAAGGGGGAAAGTTGGGGGCAACCAGGCCAGCGGGGGGGGGGGGGGCAGTTAGGAGAGACCAGGCTAGCAGAGGGGGGAAGTTGGGGGCGACCAGGCTAGCAGGGGGCAGTAAGAGGCAACCAGGCTGGTGGGGGGGAAGTTCGGGGCAATGAGGCTGGTGAGGGGGGTGTGGTTGGGGGAGACCAGGCCAGTAGGGGTGCAGTTGAGGGTAATTAGGCTGGCAGAGAGGGCAGTGAGGGGCGACTAGGCCAGCAGTGGGGGGCAGTTAGGGGCGGTCAGGCAGGCAGGCAGGCAGGTGAGCGATTAGGAGCCAGTGGTCCAGGATTGTGAGAGGGATGTCCGACTGCCAGTCAGACATCCCCCAAGGGGTCCCGGATTGGAGAGGATGTAGGCTGTGCTGAGGGGAACCCCCCCTCTAGTGCACTAATTTCGTGCACCAGGTGTCTAGTGGTAAAATAAAGATTTGTCCTTATCCCCATGTTCCCATTAGGAATTTGATACCTTTCTCTGGAGCTCTTGGCTCATATCTAAGTAGGAATAAGGAAATCTTAGCAGTCATTGACAGGCAGAGCAAAGAGGCAAAGGTTGTTAATTAACATTGTAAACCCTAGAATTGTATTTTAAAAGAAAGTTAGTATTAGCAAGAGGAAAGTTTGTTTATCAAGGCAAATGAATGAAACAACTGAACAAATGCAGGTCCTGAAGGCCTCCTGATATTTCCTAGCTCTAGGAAGGCAAATTCAATTAGGTAACTGAGAGCTGAGTCCTTGCAGAGGGGCCACTAGGGAGAGGGATAAAAAAGAAGCACTGTGTTGGATTCTGTGTAAACAAATAAGAGAATATATATCTAGTTTTTGCAAAGTGTTATTTAGGATACTGTTGAATACAACCAATTGAATCTAATTCAGATTTGTTAAACCACACAAGGGACTTAGTAGCTACCAAAAGGAAGGCCCAGTGGCAGGAAGGCATCAAGGCTTGTTGATTCCATGACTCAAAGCTATCAGCAAGAGCCATGTTTCTTTCCACCTCTTCATTCTGCCTCCCATGGTACCAGCTTAACTCTAAAGCCTAATTCCCCATCACAATCACAGAATATGGCTGGCAGGATCTAGGGCTACCATATACACCATGTAGATGAAAAGAAAGTTGTGTGATTTGCTTCTGGAAGCCTTCCCAGAAAAGCAAGGATACTTATTTCCCAGAAGCCTTCAGCAAACCATTTCAGTAAGTCACTGGGTCAAATAAGTGCTCTCCCCTAAACCAATGATTTTCTTAAACTGGAACCATATGTGTTACCTGTATACTGAGTCAGTTTCTCTCAAAGCATTTTATGTTATACAGAGAAGGTGTAGCTGTCCTAATGAAAACAGGGCAAGTCTCCAAGAAAACAGAAACAAAAAATGAAAAGCTGTTGATATCGGAGAACCAGTCACCTCACCTATTACTATTTTTGAGGGAGCAAGAGTAATTTTTTTCCCTGGTTATAGACTATGCTTCTCATCTTTCCCAATATTAAGGATACTTTAAAAATACGCATATATGGCCCTAACTAGCTTGGCTCAATGGATAGAGCGTCGGTCTGTGGACTGAAGAGCCCCAGGTTCTATTCCAGTCAAGGGCACATGCCTGGGTTGCAGACTCGATCCCCAGTAGGGGGCGTGCAGAAGTCAGCCAATCAATGGTTCTCTTTCATCATTAATGTTTCTATCTCTTTCCCTCTCCCTTCCTCTCCGAAATCAATAAAAACATATTTTAAAAAATATGTGTGTGTGTATCTTTTCCTGAAGAGAGAGTGCATAATGTTGGAAATTGAAAGAAATCTGTGGTCCCATAATGTCAAGAATCATTGAAATTTAGGTAAAGTTTCTATATAAACCAGTTCCTACTTCTCTTCTAGTGTTTTCCCACTTACATCCATATCACCAGCACACTCCATTCCCTTTTGTCATGACAGGCATTTCCTGCCTCTAGTTCTTTGACCATGCATTCCTCTTCTACCTCTTCTGCCCAGTAAGCCGTAACTCTGTCCTCAAGACTGACTGCACGTCCAAACTCTCCAGTGGAGCTTTTCTTTGTTGGTCTGTTTGGGAACAGAGTAGATCCACATTTTTGTACCCCAAGTGCCCCAAAGCAATAAATACATATCTCACTACTCTACATTCTTTGTTTGAGTGTCCCACTCCTGAATTAAATCATCAGCAATTTAGGCACATGATTTGTGTCTTTACTGCTCATCTTTGATTAGTTATTCTGGCTTGTTAAACTTTTGTTGAGCAAACACACAACCATTGGTAGGCTTCATTTTCAGTGAGCAATGGAGAATATGTAGGAGCTTTGTCAAGCTGCATTATTCCTATCGCAATTGATTTCAGAGAGGCTTTCCCCATTCCTCAGTCAGGACCTCAGTACCCACAGGATGATTTGGTAAAGATAGATCTTTGGATAAATTATGTGACTCTATTTAAAGTCTTGGGAATTTATACATTATGCCCCTAAATCTTGATAACAAACATGAATCTTAAAAGTTGACATTTATTGAGCACTTTGTGTATGCTGGGCACGGTGGCAAGTGTTCTGCAAACATTATTTCATTTGATTGTCACAAAAATCTCAGGGGGTAGGTTCTAATATTATTCCCATGTTATCAGGGAGAATGTTTAGGTTTACAGAGTCTACATGATTCACCTTCTGTCATGCTATCTGTAAGTAGAGGAGACAGGATCTGAATCCAAGACTCTCTAGCTACAATTAAGCCCTTGTATATCATTTAAAGATCATGCATTAATGCTGCCTATGTCCTAGATATTTTATTATAAAACTAGAGGCCTGGTGCACGAAATTCTTGCACAGGTAGGGTCCCTAGGTCTGGCCAGCAGTCAGGGCCAATGTGTGGGGTGACCGATGGGGCGATCGGGGGCCCCCCCACTGGCACCCGCCTTGGCCAGCTCAGGGCCTGGGGGCAGGGGGCAGCTCCTGCATTGAGTGTCTGCCTCCTGGTGGTCAGTACGTGTCACAGTGACTGGTCGTTCTGCCATTCAATAGATTTGCATATTAAGCTTTTATTATATAGGATACTGTTTAATTTCATAACAATTCTGCAATCTAGGAATCATTACATTCATTTTAAATGTGGGGAAACTCTGGTTAAAGAAGATAACTGCATTGTCAAAAGGGCATAATCTACAAATGTTAGAGCCACACTTAACAATCAATATGTTCCACTCGTGAGTACATGCAGTCAGCTTTCAATCAAAACCCAGGAAGACAGTGCTGGCTAATTCTAATGGTGTGTGTGTGTGTGTGTGTGTGTGTGTGTGTGTGTGTATCAACTACACTTTATGGTGTAGTTGAGAATCACAGATGAGGTTGTTATGAAAGGAAGTCTCTGCATTACAGGGTGTATAGCACTGCCAAGAGGTTGGAATGGTAATATAAAATCTCAGAATTGGGATGGCTATTTGTAGTCACCTAAGAAAATAACGGGAGAAATACTTAAATAGTATTTCAGCACATGCTTAGGAAGATATCTCTAGATGGAAGATGATTAATTTTCTATTAGATAAATATTTATAAATATAGACACTTGGGGGAGGGGAATTTGAGTTCAAGCTTCACTTTATTTGGGGAAGCTACTACTCTGAAAGTCTATAGGTGACATCACTGCAATGTAATGTGATTGTCAGTGTCTTTGGGACTCAAACCCACTCCAGTGGTCAACAAACTCATTAGTCAACAGAGCCAAATACCAACAGTACAACGATTAAAATTTCTTTTGAGAGCCAAATTTTTTAAACTTAAGCTATATAGGTAGGTACATTGTTATTAACTTAATTAGGGTACTCCTAAGGCTTAAGAAGAGCCACACTCAAGGGGCCAAATTGCCGCATGTGGCTCATGAGCGGCAGTTTGCCAAACACGGCACTAGACTATAAGTTACCTGAGGAAAGGTCTGAACCGTGTATTATTATGTTTTTGTTCCCAGAACTTGGCCCAATTTGTGGTGCAGTACTTGGTAGGTATTTAGTAAAAAATTATTCCATGAATCCACCATCACTTCAATTATGAGAGCATGATCAGGAAAACGTTCGTAGAAGAAGCAATTTTTGAAGTAAGGTAAGGTTTTTGATAGGTTAAGATGTGAAAAGGTGTTCCAGGAGAAAGGAATGATTTGAGCCACTTTATGGTGTAATTGAGAATCACAGTGAATGCTTTCTACACCCAGAATCTTCCTAGTCCACTGTCTTGGAATGGCCTTATAGGTAGAGCACAGGCACCAGAGGATGATAAGGTGAAGTCCCTTAGATTCAAGGGTCTCATCACAGCTCCAAGATTGCTAAGGGGCACTCTGAAAAATATCCTACAGAAATAATCAAGATGTGTGCTCTTATCTGAGCTGGTCATTATCCTATTTCACTGAACAAGCCATATGACTTCTCTGAGCTTCAATTTAAATAATAGAAAAATAAGTATATATAGTTTAAGATATTTGGCCCTAATCTTGAATGATCACATTCTACTCTGTTTCCCAATGAGCTTTGCTCTTGCTCCCTGGGCCACTTCAAAACAAGTGTCCATTTCCTTACCAGCTCCAACCATGGTCTTATATCTCCCTGCCATATTCAACCCTAATGAAGCGGCCTGTTCACATGTGAGTCGTGCGATCCTTATTTCCTGGGACTGCTGCTCCTGGATGCTCATTCCTTCCTAAGAGCAGGATAAAGTTCTAAAATGGATGGCAGCTCCAGATCAGCCAGCTTCGTGGATGGAAAGAAGTAAATCCAAAGGAAACCCCTAGAAGAGACTTCACAAAGAAAATGAAGTTGCTCGTATCTGTGGTCTTCTCACTACAGTCTCCACTGTCTTTGTAGCTTGAACAATTTGGAGCTCATTTTGCCTTTGGCCTGTATCCAAGTTCCTCTGCACTGAGGGGAGTAGAGGGAAAAGGGGGTGGGGATGTGCATTGGCAGACAGGTGTGCTTCCCCTGGAGACTGAAGGCTGTCACCAATAAGGCCACTGCATTGCTGGCGAGTTGAAATGACTAAAATGCATGTGAGATCCATGTGAAAAAATGCTGTACAGAAAGCTAAGTGTCAGAACTAGGTTGTTTTATTGTCATAGGGTTTTTCATTAAAGACTTATTTCTAAGTAAAAAAATAAACAAAACAAATCTAAGTGTTTTCTGGGAGGAGCAAATAAACCACTTTTAAAAAGAAAGAAAACAAATAAGAAAAAAAAATCCCAGAAAATTGTAAATAGGCGCACAGAGCTACTAAACATGCATTAGATCACAACCGAGATTTTGCAATACATTTTAATAAAAAAGAGTACATTTCTTTTCATTTTCACAGACAGAAGTTTGTTTTTAGGCTTGCATAAGTGGCTTGATATACTTGTTCAAATCTGATTTCCATTTACCGTTATATTAAAATGAAAGGAAGTGAAAAGGTCAAGTTTATTCAGAAAATCATTAGCTATCCTTGGGAAAAGCATAATTCATCATGTATGATTCTAATCAATTTTCATTCATTGTTAAAGTTCACATAAAGTTTAGCTTGATGTCCATGGGAAATGGGAATAGGGACTTATTTTACAGGCACAATAAATATGTCTGCATCTAAGGTCCTCTAGACAATATTGTTTAATAAAGCATATTTGTCTGGTTCCATAAAATAGAAATGTTTAAATTAGAAGAGCTGCTTGCTTAGATGGTAGGTTAATAAGAGCAATTTCAATTCACAATCTTCATTACTTATAATGCCAAGAGGGAAATTGATTGAACACACTGTCTGGGCTGTGAATCAGTGTCGTTACATAATGTCTGGGGAGCATCCACAGGAGGGAGAACCTGGCAGTGGGAGATCCCACAGAAGAGATTTGGGGTTTTCCCCTGCTTCTGTCCCAGAATGGGGCTATAGCACAAGCTTTTTCAAGTTTTCACCTAGATCCCCACATAGTGCTGGGGACCCTGAGGGCACCAAGGCTTTGTCCTTTTATGGTATGATGAGGATTAAGAATAGGGTGACACTCAGAATAATGCATTTGAGAAAGTAATTCATTCCCATAAATGCAAAACAAATAAAGATGGGATCCACTGGAGCTATGATAATGCTGGTGTTGGAGGGTTAGAGATGGAGAGGATGAGTGTGGCTGGAACAGTATAAGAAGGATAAGAGAGGAATTAGTTCTTAGCATGAGTTGTAGTGTGAGGGGAGGATTTGACCAGGCTGACAGAGCTGGAATGACAATTCCAGGCCCTGGGAAATGAGGCCGTAAGTAGAGAGCCTGGGATCAGAACACTGTGTGATGGAGCTCTACCGATGCTAGCATAACCTGCTCTGGGCAGTGTGCATGTATGTGTTGGGAATTTGGGCCTGCATATATAACCCAAACAAATAATAGTTCTCTCAAAATACGATGTTCACTGATTTCAACTATTTGCAGGGTCATTATGACTAATATTTTGGAATATCACCATTGGTGTCCTTCAGTTAGTGGTAATAGTCTTTGTCAAATTAAAATCTCTCCTTTTCTTTTAGGTTAGTGTGTGTGGGTATAGCCCAGTGGTCGGCAAACTGCGGCTCGCGAGCCACATGCGGCTCTTTGGCCCCTTAAGTTTGGTTCTTCCACAAAATACCAAGTGCGGGCATGCATGTGCAGTGCGATTGAAACTTTGTGGCCCATGCGCAGAAGTCGGTATTTTGTGGAAGAGCCACACTCAAGGGGCCAAAGAGCCACATGCGGCTCACGAGCTGCAGTTTGCCGACCACTGGTGTAGATGATGGATCTCAAACATGTAATATGCCTGCAAGATGAAGAGATGTAGTTGACAAAAAAGAAGAGGGGTGTCACATACTGAATTGTGCCCCCTCAAAATCCATATGTTGAAGTCCTAATCATGCAATAGGATCTTATTTGGGGATAGAATCTTTAAGGAGGTAATTCAAGTTGACTGATATCTTTATAAGAAGAAGAGATACCAACAGTGTTACACTAAAAGAAAAGGCCAAAGACAGAAAGAACCATCTGCAAAGCAAGGAGAGAGGTTTCACCAGAAACCAACCCTGTCAATGCCTTGGTCTTAGACTTCCATCCTTCAGAGCATTCAGAAAATAAATTTCTGTTGTTGAAGCCACTCAGTCTGTGGTATTTTGTCATGATGGCCAGAGCACGTGAAGAGAAGGGGTGATGGTCACACAGCAACTAGACAAGGACAGAAAATCAAAAGGCAGGGGGAGCTAGGTCTCTTCTTGGATGCAGATGGAGGACAGTGAGTTTGTCAGCAGAATGAAAAATTTTAATCCTGCCCTGACATAATTTTCCCTTCCAAGAATTCTTAACTGCCTTGTAATACTGTGTGCACTATAAGTGTATGTTAAATTCATCATTTTTAGTGAGTGGTTATTCTAAACCCCATTTTATTTATAACTTTCTGAGGAAAAGTAGCAGAATATATACAAAAAAACTTTTTATAAACAATTTATAGCTCATATTCATCTTCTTGTTTCACTTTCTTTAATCACCATGAAGTCTATCATTTGGCAAAAGGAAATTGAAAACACAAACATATGTTTATACTAAAAAAAATAAAATATAAAACAACTTTGGCAAATACTTAAAAAACACCAGGGCCCTAGCTGGTTTGGCTCAGTGGATAGAGCATCAGCCTGAGGACTGAAGGGTCCCAGGTTCGATTCCAGCCAAGGGCACGTGCCTGGGTTGTGGGCTTTATCCCCAGTGGGGGATGTGCAGGAGGCAGCCAATCAATGATTCTCTCTCATCATTGATGTTTCTATCTCTCTTTCCCTCTCCCTTCCTCTCTGAAATCAATAAAGATATATTTAAATTTAAAAAAAGACCCTTTGCTTATAAAAAACAGCAGGGAGTATAAAGGCCTGTAATTCAACAATGACTTAATAACCATTGCAGGTATAAGTAAAAGAAAAAAAAAAGGAAACAGAGAGGACAAAGAGAATACACCAGCTAGGATATTTTCAGTGGCAAGTGATAAAATAGCCAATATAAGACTAAAATAATAAAGGTTTAATGCTCTGGTTATTGAGAAAATTGAAAATGACACATTGTTCAGGTGTGGTTTGATCAGGGCACCGACTCTATTTTTATGTTACTCTCTTAGGTCCCATGTGTCAGCTTCATCCTTAGGCTGCCTTCTCTCATCATACCAACTGTCTATATCAGTTTGAAGGCTTCACATGAGTATTGTACGCAGAGAGGAAGAAGAGAGAATCTTTGTTAACTGGATTTATGGAAATGTCCACATTGACTTCATAGATAGTATTTGATTTTATTTAGTTATTTTTATTAAGTTTATTGGGATGACATTGGTTAATAAAATTATATAGGTTTCAAGTGTACAGCTCTATAATACATCATCTGTATATTGTACTAGAGGCCCAGTGCACAAAAATTTGTGCACTCAGGGTGATCCCTCAGCCTGGCCTGTGCCCTCTCGCAGTCTGGGACCCCTCAGAGGATGTTCACCTGCTGGCTTAGGCTCACTCCCTGGGGGATCGGGCCCAACCTGGCAGTCAGACATCCCTCTGGCAGCGGGGGAGCCCTTGGGAGATGTCCACTTGCCAGCAGGAAGCAGGCCTAAGCTGAAGTTGGACATACTTAGCGCTGCTGAGGAGGCAGGAGAGTCTCCCTCCACCACTGCTGTGCTGGCAGCTGGCAGCCTGGCTTGTGGCTGAGCAGAGCTCCCCCTGTGGGAGCGCACTGACCACCAGAGGACAGCTCCTGCATTGAGCGTCTGCCCTCTGGTGGTCAGTGTGTGTCATAGTGACCAGTCATTCCCAGTCGTTCTTCTGTTAGGGTCAATTTGCATATTACCCTTTTATTATATAGGATAGAGGCCTGGTGCATGGGTAGGGGCCAGCCGGTTTGCCCTGAAGGGTGTCCCAGATCAGGGTGGGGGTTCCACTGGGGTGTCTGGCCAGCCTGGGTGAGGGGCTGAGGGCCGTTTTCAGGCTTGCCACAGCCCCTTCAGGGTGGGGGGCCCTACTGGGGTGCCTGGCCAACCTGGGTGAGGGGTTGATGGCCGTTTTCAGGCTGGCCATGCCTGCGGGCTGGAAGCAGGTATCTGGGATTTATTTAACTTCTATAATTGAAACTTTGTAGCCTTAAGTGGAGCCTAGGTCGGGTTGCCTCTGGCAACTGAGGCTCCCAGCCCCTCCTTGAGCAGAGGCCATGGCGGCTGGAAGCAGGTATCTTGGATTTATTTATCTTCTATAATTGAAACTTTGTAGCTTTAAGCAGAGCTCAGGGCTGGCCAGGGCAGGTGGGAAGCTTGGCTTCCTCTATTGCAGGGGGCAACGCAAGCCTCCTGCTTGCTCCAGCTCCGTAGCCAAAGCCATCTTTGTGACAGAGTGAGGGAGTGATGGAGTGATGGTTAATTTGCATATTACTCTTTTATTAGATAGGATTATGTGCCCACCACCTAAAGTCAAATCTCTTTTCATCATTATACACTTAACCCCTTATCTTCCCTTCACCCCTTTCCCTCTGGTAACCACTATACTGTTTTCTACACAGATCATATTTTAAACTTGGTGCCATCTAGCCTCTTAAAGTTCTTATCTTCTTAACTGTCAGTGAAACTTCTAGGTCACTGAAAGAGATGCTGGATATATCCTTTGGCCCTAGAGTTGTGTAACAAAGAATCCAGGCATGGTTCACAACTTGGTTTAGAGATATACAAGCCTGTTTAGTGGAATATGTATATGGGGCAGTGTATTATTGAGGGGGTTAAAACTGTGAAGAGAAACAATAGGTGTTAGGGTTTTTTGGCTGGTGACATGGGCTGTGAAAGGATTCACAACTAAAGAAGAGATAGAGGCAGATAGAAAGTTTATTTTTACTTTCCTGAAGGGAAAGGGCCAATGCATTGCTAATCAATGCAAAGGCGAGGAACAAAAGCTGTGCCCTCTTTTAAGGCCTTGGACAAGAAAGGGAGGAAGATTGCCAGCTGCTGCTGTTGCTAGGTGAAATTGAGCAGACACCAGGGTTTTTGTTTTTTGCTGTTGTTGTTGTTGTTGTTGTTGTTAGTTCTTCAGGAAACAGTCCAGGCAGATGTCCTAGGAAGGTGCCCGTACCAGTATTTTTCCCAGGCCTGTAAAACATTCTTAGAGTGAAAGTTACAAAGAGTTTTAAAGAGGCCTGTGTGAAGGGGAGGGGAGAAGAGAACTCTCTTCTAATTATCCCTGATTTTTAAAATCAGCAGGGAGGAGAGGTGTGTATGTAAGAATGTATCCTTGAGAGCAGCTTATCTTGTTCTTCAGTTTGATCAGAGGGGCTGTTTGAAACAGAGGAGCTAACAATCTTGGGGTTTAATTATCAGGTGTTTTCCATATATTGTCAAAGGCTACAGAAGACCTGGGGTGGGGGGCAGGGACCAGCTTGGAGAGGTCAATGGGGGTGGGGGTAAGAGAGACATATGTAACACTTTTAAAAATAAAGATCTTTTTAAAAAGAGTTTTAAGAAAGGGCCTTCTTTCTGTCCTTACCATAGGACCTTGTAATAGTTCCTAAGGCTGCCATAACTAATTACCACAAACTTAATGGCTTAAAATAACAGCAGTTTATTCTCTGGCAGTTCTAAAGGCCAGGATTTCAAAATCAAGGTATTGGCAGGTTTGGTTTCTCTGAAAACTCTGAGGGAAATGTGCTTCATGCCTTTTCTACCTTCTGGTGCTGTTGGTAACTATTGGCATTGTTTGGCTTGTAGACACATCACTCCAATCTCTGCTTCCATCTTCACATGGCCTTTCCCTCTAGGTCTTTGGGTCTTCCCCTTTTCTGTCTCCTCTTAAGACACTCATCATTGGATTTAAGACCCACTCTCAATTCAGTGTGACATAATCTTGAGGTCCTTAGCCTAATTACATCTGCAAAAACCCTCTTTCCCAATCAGGTCAAATTCACAGATGTAATGAAGGTTAAGGGATAGATTTCGGTCCACTATCCAACACACTGTGACTTCTTGGAGAAAATCACCATGGGTAAAACTTCAGGTAGCGGGTGAACAGAATTCTGGGCACACCATAAGTCTCTGCCTGAAATTCTGGCAAGGAGAGGATTCTGGTTGAAAGTGTTGGAATGTCCCCTGCGAATCACACAAGGACACCTGAAGAAGTTGAATTAAGGAGTCACATTTATTGCAAATCCAGGACTATGAGGGGGGCATGCACTCCAAATTTTGCAGTAATTACCTAGCCTCAACACCAGATTTATATAGGCAAAAATCACAAAGGTATTGATTACATCTCAGGGTTTGGAATGAGGAACCTGGTTTTCAAAAAAACAGTTTACAGAAGCAGAATTGAGCAAGTTAGTTAAATTATAGTTTTGGGTCTCTGGATCACTGAATCAACGGAAATACATTATCTGGAGCCATCGGGTCTTGAGACCACTGAGTCAATGGGAACGCATTTTCTGTGGCCAGAGGCAATTTAGGATAATTATGCTGTCCTGGTAACCCAGGTACAGAAGAATGTGCTTTCTAAAACCAGTATGACCACAACCAATGGGGTATTCACATTGCAATCAATAGGGTATTCAATTGAATGGGATGATTTATATAATTCAGAAAATCAAAATAATTTTTCTATTATTTTAGCAAGCAGATAATGACAGAAGCCAAGTCAGCAGGGTTAAAATATTAAACAGCAACTCCCACCAAGCATGGTTGCCACCATGCTTCAAAAGCAGGAGGCTTCCAAGTGGGCAGAGGTGAGAATATCTTGGAACTTTTAGTTATCATTTTGTTCATCTAAGAAAATGAAAGAGAGATGAAGAGTTTCCAATATTAAACCTACAGGTTGTCAGCATGGCTTTCACTGGGCCTGCCGGTAAAGCAGGCAGTACCTGTCATGCTGCAGGAGGCATCCTGGGTAGGAAAGGGGCTTCCATGCTTTAAGGGCTGATATTGAATGCCTCACTTATCCACTTGTTTCTATGAATTATAACGCATTGCTGTCTTCATGGGCCTCGTTAAGTGGAATCATGAGTATTTTCTACTTTTAATGAAGATAACTTTCACCAAATGAACAAATGCCTTGAGATATTGCTACCACTTAAAGATAATGCTAATAATACATAGTATTGAATAAAGAGGAAGAGCTGACACTTCTGCTCTTGGTTTGGGCCCTCATCAGCCCAGAGATAAGGCTAAGTCATAGTAATCTAATCAGACCTTAAAAGCCAGTCACTACAAAATTCTAAATTATTATACAGGAACTATTTGTATCATGAATTTACATCCAGTTACTAGTTGTCATCTCCATCTTAGGTCTATGATGTGTCTTGAGATAATAGTTACTTAAAGGTACATATTTTAGAAAGAAATGTGAGCTCAAACATGTTTTAGTATTAAGAGAACACAATTGATAAAGCTTTGGGGGCACTCATTTAATAGAAATAGCTATACTGTGTGGGATCCAATAGCTCTGCTTAAGGGACCTTCTTGCTAAAAAATGGGTCATGACAGCGTGACTGGCCCTTTGGATAGCTAGGTAACACAACCACAGGTCAGCAGTCCAGGGGAGTCCCAAAATTAAGTGTCCAACTTAATGTGTTGTTCTGTTGCCGATGTCAATCAAGCAAAGCAAAGGGCAGAGTGGTGGCCCCACAGACTCTACTCCTGTGACAATTCACTATCTCTATTTCCCGAATTCCTCTGCTGTCCCCAGCACTGGCATTTATTAAAGAACACTGTGGACATAGAAAACTGAACGCCCTCCTATTCATGGAGGCAAGTGCCCCAGAAGACCAATATCTGTCATTTGATTGCAATTATGGCTCAGCTGTACAGAGCAGTGAAAGAAAAAAGGAAGAAAGAAAAGGTAAGAAAGTGGAAAATGGAGAATTTGAAGCTAATGCTGTGTGGTGTGAAGATCCCTAGCAGCATTCTTCTTCAAGTCCTTTAACCAGCAGATATTTACTCAGTGACCTATGCATGCAGGTCCAGGCACAATGCACATAGAAACAAGCCACATGTGGCTTCCCAAGCCTCCCTGAGTTCAGTCCATGTCCATGTAGTTCTTCCTATCCTCTCATCTTTTCCTTTTGTTCTGGCCCAGGCATGTTTGCCCTTAGACTCATTGGTTCCCCTTTCTCTACTCTGCCCCTGTCACAGGGAGCTGTGAGGTTTCCCAGACTGCTTTGTCAGCTGCTTTACCACTGTTCAACTCCGAGGAGGTATTTGTTGGGAGACTGGAAGGCCCAAGCAAGGGAGAAGCCAGGGCACTTTCTCCTTCTTCTTAAGCCTTAGCACTAGCTGCTTAACATGGTCCCTTTCCTCTTTAGCTTGTCAACTTCTTAATTACCGGTGTAAACAATGTTCTGCCTCAAATTCCCTCTATTGAAATACAAAGACTAGTTTCTATTTCCCTGGTTGGACACTAACACACCTTTTAAATTAGCAGTAAATAGGTGATCATTAGTGCAATATAGTACTTTACCGTATAGTTGCATGGGGTTCTACATCTGCCTATGATTTTATTTTCAGCCAAGGTATTTTCTATATACTTTCCCCCTTTGTTGTAGGACATTGCCAAGAACTAACTTCATTTATTTGATATCCTAAAAGGATATTATGAGGAAATAAATGAATTTGATTGATAAAGCAAAATCCAAATTTATAATTGGTGAATTGCAGGTCAATTTATATGATGGAGGTAGGGCCTAATAATATTTTCCCCTTATTTCCTCTTTTCAGAGAGATCCTTGAAAGCCCATTATCCTTAATAGAAAAATTTTATTTATTATCTTTTAAAGGTTTGGAAGGATAGGAGATTTAAGGGGACATTGAGAAGATGAGATTAGGAAAGGATTTCATACAAGAAAAGAAAGATATATAAAGTAAACCATAGTATGGGCTTTGCATATGCAAATGAGGCATCTGACCGCTTTGCAGGAGGCCACATTATCTTGAGCTTTTCCAGTAACGGGAGAGTTTTATCAATAAATGCATTCTCTCTCCCTGCCAAATCTACCCTTTGGTTTGCAGTAAGAATGCAAAGAGAGCACTACAGTGTGAGGCGTGGTAAAGACAGGAGTTGGCAAATGACTACGGTTTGTGGGCCAAACCTAGCCCACAGTCTGTTTCTGTAAATTAAGTTTTATTAGCACATAGCCACAGCCATTCATTCGCTTTTTGCCTATAGCTGTTTTCCTGCTACAAAGGCAGAAATAAGTAGTTCCAACATAGACAGTGGGAGTGGGGCCTGCAAAGCCCACTACAGTCCCCTTATGAAAAAGTTTGCCAACCTCTGCTATACAACGAGCTGCTTGTTTCATAAGGTCAGTTGGCCTTCTCTCTTTTCATATAAAAGATTTCTGGAGCACCTACTATGTGCCAGGAACTGTGCTCGATGTTATTATGCAGAATAAAAGCACAGAATAAAAAGCTATGTAGTTAAGGAATTCATCAGGGAGTAGGAAAAAGATGACACCTGTACACACAGGTAGACAAGGGAGGGAAACGGCCACTGGTTGAGATGCAGACAAGGACTGCTCAGAAGAGAAAGACATTGCTTCCTGTTAAGATGGAGGCCAAACATCATGGATGAGAACTTCACTTTCTTTTCAGATTAGGAAGACGCAAGGCCTTGGGCACCTAACGAAAACAAAGAACTAGACACTGTTATTGGTGCTCTAAGTTCAGCTCCTTAGACTTTACATACTTCCAAGGAAAGCAGGGTACTAGAAAGATTAAAATCAAAGAAAAACAGTTTTAAATTATCATTGATTCATTCATCTGTTTACTCTTCAATATTTGAGTTCTCTCTCTTTCAGGCACTGTACTAGTACTGTGGACTGAAAATAGACAGTGAACATGGCGGAAAAGGCCTCTGCCCCAGGGAGTTTAGATTTCAGTAAGTAGGCACTATGGACACCCTCTCCGCAGCAGACAAGCCAGGATTTCTATATAAATCCAGCGAAAGCTTTAGGACCTTCACACCCAGGCACAAGGAGGATGCATCACAGCATTAGTGATTCAGGAGAGCTGAGAGATGGAGAAGGTGGGGTCAGGATTCAAACCTGCAGGCGGTGCACCAGATTGCCCTTATCAGCTGTGTAACTTTGGGAAACTTACTGAATACTTCTGTGCCTCAGATTCCTCATCTTTAAAGTGTGGATGATAATAAAATCTTGTAAGGGTTAAATGAAGGCATGTTTGCAAAGTACTTAGAACTGTGGATGCTGGCACACAGTAAGTGCTATGTGGAGTTTATTAATATAAGAATCAGCTTGACCCTTTGCTTTATTTTTTTATGTCCTTTTTTAATAATTAAATTTATTGGGGTAACACTGCTTAATAGGATCATAGAGGTTTCAAGTATACATTTCTATGACACATGATCTGTATATTGCATTGTGTACCTACCACCCAAATTCAAATCATCCATCACCACATATTTGGTTCCCTTTATTCTTTACTACCCCCTGCCCCTACCTCCTTCTTTCTGATAGCCACCATACTGTTTTCTGTCAATGAGTTTCAGTTTTATATCCCACATATGAGTGAAATAATATAATTATTAGCTTTTCTGACTGACTTATTTCATTTAGCATAATTTCCTCAAGGTCCATTCATGTTATTGCAAATGACAGTATTTCATCTTTTTTATAGCTGAGTAGTATTCCACTGTGTATATGTGCTACATCTTCTTTATCCAATCCTCCATTGAAGGATAGTTTGGTTGTCTCCATATTTTGACCACCATGAATATGCTGCGATGAACATAAGGGTACATATATCTTTGAGATTAAATGTTTTCAAGTTGTTTGAGTAGACACCTAGAAGAGGGATTGCGGGGTCATATGTTAACTCAATTATTAATATTTTGAGGAACCTTCATAGTACTTTTCATACTGGCTGTACCAGTTTACATTCCCACCGGCGGTGAATGAGGGTTCCTTTTCCTCCATAACCTCTCCAACCCTTGTTATTATCTGTCTTATTGATAATGACCATTCTAACAAGTGTGAGGTGGTATCTCATTACTCTAAAATTTCCAACATTTTGGTTCTTTTTAAAAAAACCTTTTGGTTTATCTCTGATGGGTTGAGTGAACTAGTCTGAGAAGATAGAAATATTTTGTTCTTTATTTATGTTTTAAATAAAAGTACTTGAGAATTAGAAAATCAAGTTATCATGAAGTTATAATTTAATTAGCATGATATAGTTCCTCTACTTTATTTGGAATAATTCACCTCATATATTCAGACTGCTGCTTTTGAAGTCCCAAACTGTTTTCTTTGAAATATACAATTTTCCATTCAATAATAAAGAATAGCAAACCCACATTATAATCTATATATATATATATATATATATATATATATATATATATATAAGCCTAAGCGACAAAACAACCTGAATGAGTGGAATGACTGGTCAACCAGTCACTATGATGTGCACTGACCACCAGGGAGCAGACATTCAGTGCAGGAGCTGCCCCTTGGTGGTCAGTGTGCTCCCACAGCCAACCTCCCACAGCCCTTCCCCCCCAGCCGACCAATCTCCTGCAGCCCCGATGGGGACTGGGTGAGACAGCCCCAATCAGCCCTGATTACTGGCCAGGCCAAGGAACCTCACCCATGCACAAATTCATGCACTGAGCCTCTAGTCATCATTATAATCAAATATTTACTAAATGGTTACTACATACCAGTCATAGAAGTTGGTCTAATATATTTATTAACTCATTTTATTAATCATAGAAATTCCATAAAGTTCATGTTTGTATCCTTATTTTTCAAATGAGACTGCTCAGGTGGGCAGATAGCTGAGGTGACATTCCCAAGTCACATATGAGGCATGAGTCACAGTGAGGATTCCCTCCTAGGAAAACTTGACTACACTGTACATGGTCTTTCCTCCCTGTTATGTGTTGTGGTCTCAAGGACACATGAACTGAAAAGTTAAGCTCTATAATACCTAAAATATCTTTTTTTAATAACAAGGTGTTAGTAAGCCAAATTACATATCTTTCTATCACTTACCAGTCATAAAAGCATTACATACTTACTATAGTAATTTTGAAACAGTGTGAAAAATATGAAGATTTATATCAACCACAATCCCACCCACCAGCAATATTCATTATTAATATTTTATATATTCTGTTAAAATTCTCTCTCCGTCTTTTTACACATACAAGTATACATACTTCTAAATGGTTTGTTAATATAGTTTTTTTATTGAACATGTCATTAAGAGTTTTATGTGTCATTTTTATTTTTAAAAAACATTTTAATATCTGCATAGTATATTTTTAAGTTTATAGCAAAATAACTTTTAATTACATACTTTAAATGCTTTCAATATTTTAGTTAAAAATAATGTTGTATGAAATTTTAATGTAGTCTTTAACCCCCTGATTATTTTCTTATAAGTAAAATGGTGGGCTAAAGAGTAAAATTATTTTAAGACTCCTGATATGTAGGGAAAAATTGCCTTTCAGAAACCGCAGTTAAGTCAATGCTAATTCATCTAATGCTTATCTATATAGAAACATCTGTATAGTTTTCCCACCTTAATCAAGAACTATATTAATTTTAGGATATAGCTGGTGCTGGACTGAACAATTAAAAAATACCAAAACAGCATACTACCACCTTCCGGAGATGATGCATAACCCAACAGAGAATCCTTCAATCTATTATCCATTCTCTCTATAAAAATTTGTTCAGGATTCACCATTTCCAAAAAGAAAATAATAAGGCTAGGTGCTAAAGGTTTCGTGTGTGTTTCTGAGTGTGTGTGTGTGTGTGTGTGTGTGTGTGTTTGGGTAGAGGTGGTGATGTGGAATATTCCCAAGAGTTTTCTAAAACATTATAAAATCTGTGGATATGATGAGAATTCTGAGTGCAATGGTAGTTTCAGCAGTATGGCAGTAGCCAGCTATTTTATTTTAATAATCCACTTTCTAAGAATATAAAAATTAATTTTAAAGCAACATTTCACAATTCTGTGCTTGACTAAATTAATGTTTATATGCAGAAAAATATAATTAAGTTCTAGATCTTATAACCCTGTTACCCTAGGCAGAGCTGATGCTATCAGAGATGGACCTATGACTTCATGACCCCCTTCCCCACCTAGCAGTCATGGAGAGAAGCATAGAAGACCAGAAAGTAACTCATTTGGGGCTTATGGTTGAGCAACAGAGAAAAGCCAAAATAAGGCCCGTAAGACGAAAGTGTTGAGTCTTTTCCACCAAGAGGCCTTGCTTGACTCCTTAAATACTCTTGAACCTATGTTCTAGTTTCTGTAAAGCTCAGGCATATTTGGAGGTTGGTTCTTTTTTGAGGATATTTTTAAGGTTTTCTCTGTGTTTCTTTGAAACCCAGATTATGGTAAATCTTTATTATTTGGAGATGTTATTCTTTGATGTAATCTGATTAGCACAATGAAATTTGAATAATTTCTGAAAAGCTTTTCCACACTCCAAGTGTCATCCTATATAATAAAAGGGCAATATGCAAATTGACCCTAACAGCAGAATGACCAGTCGCTATGATGCGCATTGACCACCAGGGGGGAGACGCTCAATGCAGGATCTGCCTCCTGGTGGTCAGTGAGCTCCCACAGTGGGAGCTCCGCTCAGCTGGGCTGACAGCTGCGAGTGCAGTGGCAGTGGCAGGAGCCTCTCCTGCCTCCTCTGCAGTGCTAAGGATATCCGACTGCGGCTTAGACCTGCTCCCCACAGGTAGAGGTGGTGATGTGGAATATTCATGTGGAATATCTGGCAGGGCTCCCGGGATGCCAGAGGGATGTCTGACTGCCAGCTTAGGAACAATCTCCCAGGGAGTTGGCCAAAGCTGGCAGGTGGACATCCCCTGAGGGATCCTGGACTGCGAGAGGGTGCAGGCCAGACTGAGGAACACCCCCCCCCTCCCGCCAGAGTGCACAAATTTTCATGCACCATGTGGGCTTCTAGTCATTAATAATTAGAAAAGCAGGACAAAGAGGCAAACATGCAAAAACACAGCAACTAAGAAGAAAGAAAATAAAAAATATTTTTTTCCTTGATAGTAACAGTTTACCTAGAAAGATAGAAGTCATTTTTAAGAGTCCTTTTCAATTTAAATTATGAGCATAGTCTTATTATTGTACATCTTCTAACCCCTACTTATCTGAGCTCCTGAGAACCGTGTAGAGGTTTGATAGCAGGGGAAGAAAAAGAAATATGGGACTATAAATTTTTTTGTTATTGTGAGCAGAGAATGGGCTCTGAAATGGATGCAAGAGACACTAATCCTACCAGAAATTAGATAATAATTAAGGACTAAAATAAGAGTAAGCAATTGAGAAGAAGATGTCATCTAGTGGAAAATTCTCACTAATTCAATGTATTGATATAAATAATCTTCCACAATTTTTTGAATGATGTATAATCTTTTAATGGCCCACTTGTCAGTAAGAGGAAAATTAATGCTTTATTCATGGAAAAGGGTCAAATAAGAAAGAATCATTCTCCTTGGAGGAAAGTGCAAAAAATTCAATATTGATATGTTTAAGACATTTTTTCCATATTTCTTTGAAATAACTTTGAATGTCTCATGAAAGACAAATATTTTATTCTGCCAGCAAAAATTCTTAAGACTTTTAACTATTAATAATCTGAAAAATTGTTAGAACCTAGGTATAACTGTCTTTACATTGAACCTCTTAGTATTAAAAAATGCATGTTAACAATTAAAGTAAAAGGTGTTTATTAGAGCAAAGCTATTGTTAACATTAGAATGCAACTAATCAGAATTTTTAATTAACAGTAAATTATTTTATTCTGGAACAAAAAGCAGAATACACACACATTCACTCATAAAAACAAAAATGCACAAACAAATAAGGCTAGTATATTAATTAATGGATTATTATTTATATATCATTAAATATCCATATACATTACTAAGTTTTCAATACCCACAATGAGTTTAAGAGGATATTCTGTTGTATAGTATGATTATAGAGATCATAAATACAAATGATAAAATTAGAAATAATTCAAAATGCTACTGGCTTACCAAATAAGTGATGTAGATGTCTGATTTTCATACTGGACTAGAGATACATCAAAAACAGTATGGTAATAGTAGCAAAATTCTTAATAAAAAAATTTGTCTTAAACAAATAAAAATCCTTTGGCTCTAATTAAAATTATACTCATCACTCAATTGATCTCCAAAATTTTTAAGAAAAGAAATTAGAGTTACAAATACCTTGCTTAGAATTACATATCAAAGTGTGTTTGACATAGAACAATGTTTTAGTTATGTGTGACTTGTTAAAAGAAGTTTGTTGTTTTTTAGAGGTAAATATAGTCAAATATAAGACATGGAATTAAAAAGTGTCCTGGTGACACCTTGGGTCATCTCTTCCTTAACCTTCCATATCTAGCTCCAAATCAACAATCATGAGAACCTAGGTAGTTTTTTCTCACTCAGTTTTTCCCTACACTGAACTATACACAGGCAATAGGACTTTGCAAAACACATTATATAGTACAAAGAGGAATATGGACCACATCTCAGTTATGTAGAGAATTCAGGAAATAATAAAGATTAGAGCAGAAATAAATGACATGGAAACTAAAAATGCAACACAAAAGATCAATAAAACCAAGAAATGGTTTTTTTTAAAAGATAAACAATATTGATGGACCTCTACCCAGACTCATTAAGAAACAAAATGAGAAGATCTAAATAAACAAAATCAGAAATGAAAGAGGTGAAGCAACCACTGACCCCACGGAAATACAAAGGCTCATAAAAAATTGTATGTGTGACTATGTTCCAACAAACTGGACAACCTGGATGAAATGGACATATTTTTAGAACAATAAAATCTTCCAAAACTCAATGAGGAAGAGTCAGAAAACCTGAAAGGCTGATAATTACTGATGAAATTAAAGCAGTAGAAAAAAGCTTCCAGCAAACAAAAGCCCCTGATGTCTAGCAAACATTTAAAAAAGAACTGACACCTATCCTCCTTAAACTATTCCAAAAAATTCAAGAGAAAGGAACACTTCCATGCTCTTTCTAGATGCAAGCATTACCCTAATTCCAAAACCAGATAAAGACACCACAAAGAAAGAGAATTACAGGTCAATATCCCTAATGAACATAGATGCACATATGGCTAGAGACTGCTGTATTAGACAGATATTGACTATTGTTTCCATCATCACAGAAGGTTCTACTGGACAAGTTTCTACTACAGTTTAATTAAAAGGATAATCTATTCAAGGATTATTGGGAGCTATTTAAAATGAACATTGAAGAAAATGATCTTGCCTCCAGTTGCAATCAGAGGATGTAGACATTTTCATGTTACATTTGTAAGGTGAAGTGGTCATAGAATTTTATAGCTGTAAGGACCCTAGAAGGTTAATATAACTCCTCTTATTTTACTATTTTGTAAATTGAGGTGTAGAGAGGTTAAGTGTTTTGTGTAATGTCACCTAGGATTTTGTGACAGAGTATAATCATCAGTATTGGTAGTGACACACATTTACACATTTTGAAGTAAGGATATAAAAATAATTCTTGCACTGAAACCAGGTAGAGAGAATTCCCACTGGAGCAGATCCAACTTGGCCAATGTGCCTCAAAAAACCAAACTCAAAGTTCTAGTCTGAGGACTGTTCCTTTATTATCTTCATCCAGTCTCTCTAACTTTTTCAGGGGTTTTGGTTGATTCAACCAGGAACATCTGCTAAATGTGCCTTGGAATACATTTTTCAGCTTATCAAAACATGTAACTTTTGTGAAGTATCCCTTTAGCTAGATTTGTGATTGTTTGAAGGTTGAGGATCTAGAGTGAAAGGTATGGAGACAAGAGGCTCCTAAGTTGCAGCCTAGATGCCGCTCGTATACTTTTTCTCATTCAGCTTGGTACTGAGATGCCAGGCGATTTTGCACTTGAATCTCATGTTGACAATTACTAGTACTGTGACTCAGCCCAACTAGGCTACTGTAGCAAAATACTACAGGCTGGATGGCTCATAAACAACAGAAATGTATTGCTTAGAGTTTCCGATCACAGACTTTTCGTGTCCTAGCCTCACCTGGTGGAAGGAGCTAGAGAGCTCTTTTATAAGAGCGCTAATCTCATTCATCAGGGATCCATTCTCACGAACTAATTATCTTTCTAAGGCCCTAAGTATTCATGCCATCACTTTGGGTGTAGGATTTCAACATGTGAATTTGGGGTAGGTACAAACATTCAGACCACAGCAGTGACCTTGCACAAGATTAGCCACAACCGTTACTGCCTGCCCTCCCACCCGCATTTATGCAGGAAGCTACACGGCTCTTGCTCCTGCTCAGTCAGTGTCCATGTCCACAGCTTCCCCAACTTCTTTAGCCAGGGCCCAGGCGCATACATTGGTGCATAGGTGGGTGCCTGACCCAAAGGCAGCTGACCCAATGACACAGGACTTACATGGCCTAATTCACAAGAATGAGCCAGGAAGGTATACGGTATTTTGAAATTTGCAACTAGGATGTTAACATACAAGATCAGTTAACAGTGAGGGGAGTGGCTATCATTGAGAGTTTCCAAGATGTAGAGAGGACTGGTGAATGATTTTCAGCTATTAGCAAGCAGAAATGATTAAGGGTTCAGAAACTGAAAGCAGAGGAAGCCGGGCAGTGGCAGGGGATGGAGGACAGGCATGTGAAGAGAGAGAGATGAGAGAACAGTCTGCTTCCAAGAAGCTGAAAATTGCTCACAGGAGAAAAGGCAGCCCTTGAGGGAGCAGCTGCAGATTCTGAATAAGGCCCAAATCCAGTGTCAAGGTGTGGTTTCCTGATGACTTTTCTTATTTGAGTTTCCATGAGCTTCTGTATATCTTTAATGCAATGTATCCTTCTTAGTTTATTTAAAAAAAAACTAGAGGTAATTTATTAATTCTTTTATAATTTGCAACAAAAAGGCTCCTATCTAAACCAGGGCTAACCGTGCTAATCTCAATGGCTTGCTGCAAGGATTAAAAGAGAAAAAGATGGCATTTCCTAGGAACCCAGAGTTCTTTCTAAGGTAGTTAATTATATTCAGAAGAAATGAGGTTACATCAAACAAGCCATTTCCTTGAAATTAATAAAAAAGGGAGTTTAGGGTTAAGATAACATAAAAGTTTTCTGAAATTTCCAATTAGTTTTCTCCAATTTCCAACATCTATTACAAATAGTGCCTGGATCCAACGTGCTAGTAGAAAGAGGCCAAAGAGAAGCCAGTTCTATGGTAGAGATTGCTGATGCCACTCATCTGATTCTCCTCTGCTTTCTGGACACAAGAAATACTGCATTTCCAAGAGCTTTGCTCTCAAGTGTGTTACTAGCTCTGGCCAATGGACTGAACTGAATTTACATATGTTATTTCTGAGCGGGGACCATGCCTAGCCTTGGCAACCCATCAGCTCTCTTCATCTAACACCATGATTCTAAAAGGAACATGATGAGATGATGAAACCACAAGATGGAAACTGCAAAGGTCTTATAAAATCATGTCTTAGGAAACATCGCATCTTAGAATAGAACTGCTCTGGTGAGCTGACCAAATTGCAGCAGAGTTTGTGTAAACGAGAAACAGGTTTAAAAGCTAAGCCACTGTGATGTTGGGTTAAAATGTTGTACAACATGGCCTATTCTGTTCTGACTGAGCTAATTCCCAATGCCTTGGTGAAGAAGCCACTGTTCTTCCCTGTGCTTTGACGTCACATGTGTAATAGAGAAAGTTAGACCAGATGGCCTCCAATGACTCTTCTAGGGTGTGCATTCATTCTCTGAGTCTGCTATAACACCTGCCCTAGTTATTGAAGGGATTTACTGAGAAGATGCTTTAAGAAGTAGCAAAAGCCCTACCAATACATATTTATAAACAAAGACATTGCTGTCACAGCTGACAGCTTCTGAAAGAAATCTTGCTATTTCTGAAGTAAGCATGTGGAATGACATTAATTTTAATTTGGGGGTACGTGTAAGTTTTTTTTTTTCTTTTTCAGCAGGAAGATTTGAATCGATGTTTTCCTTTTGTTTTGCTAGTATTTGAAAGTACAATTTTGAGAGTACAGAAAACCACAACTGACAGAGCAAATCTGTTAGCCTTGTATGGCTTTTCTTTCCTTGTTTTTCTCTAGCACCCAATTGTGAATCTTACCTCTTGTGTCCTTTGAAGTACTCTGAATCTACAGGTCAACCCTACTCAAAGGTATCTGTATAAAAGAGTCACTCTCTTGACTTGCATAATATGCTTGTATTATAATGCACAAGTATGGTCATGATAGGGAAGAACTAACTCCTTCATAATCAGTAGCACATACCAACTCCAGAGACAGAGTAAAGATCAAAATATCACCTTGGAAATCCAGTAACTCCCAGCTTCAAAAACAGCAGTGGGATGGTGAGAATATCCAATGATTTCCATTCAGAACAACTTAAGGCTTCATTTATGAATCTGTCCCTTCCTAACTGGGTGACTTTTGGCAAGCTACTTAATCTCTGAACCTCAGTTCTTTTCTATAAAAAATAGGTTAATAAAAACTACAGCATAATTGAGAAAGTAAAATAAACTTATATAAAGTGTTCAGAATAATGCATGGTTCCATAAGTAGCTATAAATGCCTGTTCTCTCACTTCTTTGACATAGGAAAGGTAAGGAAAGACTATAGATGGTACTCATCAAAGAAAAGGCCTAGATAGATTTAATTATAAAAGTGAGGATTACATAAAGAGCCTGAACATGGAGACGTGAAGCCAACAAGATAACTCATAATTTTCTCTGGACTGGCATGACACCATTTTTATCAAGAGTGATATTTAAAAGTCTTTACATTAGTACAATGCTTTTTACAGATTTGTCCCAACTGAGTTTTAAGGAAAAGAGATCTAAGACTCTGAAGTATGGAAAGAATGTCACCCCATTTTAAGGATAAACCCTGAGGAGTTTGAAGAATTTTTCAGTCATTTAACCAGTATCCAAATGAATAGGAAGACTCAGGTATTAAAATAGCCAACTCAGTAGACTATTCCTATCTTTAAAGCCTCCTCTCCACTAGAAACCATGCTGACCAGAAGGTACACAGTTTATAACAGGACATTTTCTACCCTAAAGAGGATAAAAATCTGATGAGGAAGAAAATAAAATAAACAATCAAATTCAGTCTAGCATGATGAGTACTAAAATGGGGGTAAGCAGAGGTTCTGAGTGAAACTCAGTGGGGGCCTACACCAAGAAGGAAGTGTTTGTGAGACAGGGGTGGGGATCAGCAAGTCTAATTCATGGAGATGTTCCCCAGCTCCTTCAGGTTAGTTTTAATGTTAGGCATCTTCCCAAAAGACTTGGGCAGGTTTCTCACCATCTAACCTCCTAGCCTCCATCATGAAAGATATGAGTATTGAGCAACACCTTCAAGACAAACAATCTGTGCTTTTAAGCTCAGAATTCCTTTGGATCTTAAGTTTTTATTTTCAAGAAAACATTATTAAAATGCAAATTACTGGTAAATTTTTAACCTCATCAACTAGTATCTCACTGGGAAAGAGTAAGCCTTGCTGGAGTCTGGAAGTAAGGAACTAAACAGGTGCAAGAAATGGAATGGTGGTTGGAGAGATGCATAGCAGGAAAGAAAAATGCATTGACCTCTTTGTGAACCAAGGCTGGACAAGGCTTCTGTCAGCCAGTTTAGTGAACCTGTGGTTCAATCATCTGGCACCAAAGTGTAAACAGAGAAAGGCAAAAGTTCCACCAGCTTAGGCAAGTTAATTGAGAAAATTAAAGCACACCTCTCTGTTTTTCCATTTCATAGAATCCTGCTTGAAGGTTTGTGGAGCAGTGAATGGTTCCTTATTGATCCCACTTGAGAATGGTTCCTTATTGATCCAGTCCTACTACTCTACTCTTTGCTGTGTGCTGTCAGGCTTTTCTTTGACTGAGTTTTCATTTATTTAGTTCTCCATCCTCTCCAACAAGGAATTTACAAAGCCCCAGGAAGAAAACTGCAAACTCACTTACAACAAGCATTAATGACTTAATATGTCTTGTCCAAATAAATAAATTGTTAATAACTAAACTCACGACAATATTTGATAGCATTCGAATACTGGAAGACTTTAGCCTATAGACAAATTTTCATTCTGCATATTCATGTAGAAGGATAGGCTCAACAAAAGGAATGGATGTTATAAGTGGATCATGGCCATGGGAGATGGAGAACACAAGATGTGCTCTCTTCATGGATTGAAGGATGGCTCTATTGTCTGCCAGATCATCTAAGCTGGAATGCCAAGCTATCTCTAAGTCCCTCAACCACCTCATTGTCCACATGGAGACTTACACTAGGTTTTTTCAATTTTTATTCTATCAATACTTTTTGAAACCACTTCTCACCTCTCTCTATTTCCACAGCTTTTCTTTTATATCAAGCTTTCTCTGGCTCCTTTTAGGAAAATAGTCTCTAATGTGATCTTACTGCCTTCAACCTTGACCTGCTTCGATCCATTTTCCACACAATTTTCAGGACTTAAAGACAACATATAATAATGGCAACTGCTCCTTCAATAGCTTCTTGTTTCCTCTCCAAGACATTTAAATCCTTTGATGATAGTGATAATCGGAGTGGTGAGCCAAAGTATTTTTCCTTTGCAAACCAGAAGATTTAAGCAAATTTGTGGAAAATTTATTACAAGTAGATTCAGAATCCCCTTTTGGGGAGGGGATAGTCCAGGGGTATATATTTGCTACAAGCCTGTTTCTATATCTATCCATGTCGTCACCTGATTGATCCCCTCATTGTTCTTGTGCAGTAACAGACCTGAACGTTCTCTGTTTCTATGTGTTCTTTCTCTGCTCCTATGCTGAACTTTCTCTGTTTCTATGTGTTCATACACCTTGTTGCTGCAGGCCCTCCCCTGTTTTCCCATGCCTCCTGCTTTGAGTCCAGAAACATTTTGTTATTTCTGCTTGGCTGGTTTCTGTGGTTAGGCTGCTCAAACTGCCGTATCTGCCCCTGCCTATGTTCCACATGCCTTTGTTTCCCACTGGACTCCTGCCCTATCTGCCTGCATTTCAAGTTCACCCTCTCAATAGGATGATGATGAAGATGAGAAGGATGGCAACATTTACTTGGCATTACTAAGTGCCAGATACATACACTCCACTAGATGCTCTTTATGTCTATTACCTAACTTCATCTCTTACAATATCTATTCCCTGGCATAGGTGGTATTATCCCTCTTTACAGAAGAAGACACTACATCCAAGGTTTGTTACCTGACTAGTAAATGTTGGAGGAGAAACTTGATCAAGGTCAATTATTCCCCAGAGTATGTGCAAGTAACTGCTATACTATTCCTTCTTGCCACTCTTAAACCAAACTGACAAATGAGAAGAAAGACTCCTTTTTATTTTTTAAGAGGCCCAGTATGTTATTGAACCAAAGTGATTTCAGCAAACGTCCTACAATTCCTTTAGAAAAAGCTAAAGTAGCCAGCATGTCAAGCATAAATAGGGGACAGTTTGTGCTCTTAAATACTGACTTCCTCAGCTTTTTATACAATCCCCACTCACTTGTTTTAGGATAATGTTTTTAACCTTTCTTTTGTAAAGCAAATGCAAGTTTTCAAAAGCCACTGGTGAATAAATGTGTGTTTTTTTTTGGGGGGGGGGGTTGCATTTCAGAAGTGCATTTTCATTTTTATTTGAAAACAACTTAACTTTTAAACAAATTATTTTGGACTATATATTTTATTTTGTTCTTATACAGAATATAAAGATTCCCCTCACTGATCTTCCATGTGATGGATATTACAAACCCACAGGAAGGTACTTCTGCATACAAATGTGTATCTTACAGGTAGGGTGCTGACAATCAGTGGTGTAGTGTCCTACACATAAGTTAGGTCAAAGACATCCACATTAAAGAGGGGGATAAGAGAAATACTCTAGTTGATCAGATTCAAGAGGCAAACGTGACACAAAACTGTGCCGATGAAAGCAGGTCAGTAACTTTAGTTAGGACGCCGCAGATTATGCTGGAATAACAGGTGTGGGAGGCTGTGGTGTGCAGCACATGAAAACAGCACAGAAGAACTATTATATGGAAAGGCTGGAATGGGGGATTTTCACTAAAGCAAATTAACTTCTTGTCAACTGCCAAAGCAAAACAAAATAGAGCAGATGAGTGTGAGTATACTGAAGGCATGTTAACCAGTTTCTGTGCAGCATGTTCAACGTTAGAGTTTCTTCACTGGTGCAGACAAATCATCAGTGATGCCTACCGGCTGCTCAGCAGCTTCTTTGAGATCAATGTCCTTCAGACAGTGGGGCTGGGCCAGGTCACTTCACCACCTAGGAAATCAGGGTCAAGACAATTCTACTTATTTTCAAGCTGAAGAAATCTACTGTTAGAAGAAGATTTAGTGACTTTGAATGGCTGTGAAGGGAATAGAAAGAGAGAGCAAAGTTGTAGTTCCCCACTCCCTGGGAAAACATTTTTATGTCAGCTTTCTTTTAGAGGAGATGATGTAAGATGGAATATTTGATGACAATTTTATTGGAGAAAAAAGCGAGGGCTGAATCAGTTGTACACAAAGTCGCTGGCCATCCTGGGGTGCAGCGTGAGCATTGTGTTTACATGTTTCTATGGGGTGAATAAACATTTTAAGTCTGACCTGGTGGTGCTGCCTTTCAATCAGTAGTTCCATTTCATTATGATCTCTGCTTTTGTTTGTACTGAAATGTTTGTTACTGTAACTACCGGGAAATTTTATTTTGCTTTATTTCTTGCTCTGAATTATTTTTCGTTTCAATTATAGAAAAATATAAATAACAGTACTAAAACATATTTATGTCAGAAACAACAATGGAAATCATCAGACATGCCAATAGCTTCATCCCAACACACTTTCAATTTATTCAGGTCAACTATGTTTTGAATTATAAAGGAAAAAGGAAAATTCAAGAGTATGCTCATAGTCCTGGAAATATTTCATGAAAAGATGTGCTCAAAGGTCAAAATAGGATTAGGATTCTCAAATATTATAAGCTCTGGAAATGGAAACTCTCCTTTTAACATACAAAAAAATGGTTTGAATAATATACAGTTTACCTGCATGCATGTTTTCAGAAAGACATTATTTTTTAAAAAATTTTGATCCTCACCCAAGAATATATTTATTTATTTAAGAGAGAGAAAGAGAGGGAGAGAGAGAGAGACATTGATGTGAGAGAGAAACATCAATCGGTTGCCTCCTGTACAGGCTCTGCCTAGGGATCAAACAGGCAACCCTTTGGGGCAGAGGATGATACTCCAGTCAACTGTGCCACAGCAGCCAGGGCAAGACATTGTTTCTCATAGTGAAGGACACAGTCCTCCCAGGTCTCTGCATGGGAAAGGAAGGAATTCAAATGTTTGAACCCCCATTTTCCCAGCAGCATCCTTTCTACATACTTAACATTTCAGCCAGTGAACTGTTTTCATTCCTAATAGCAGCAGTGCCCTGTTGCTCTGGTGCCTGATGTGCTATGGGGGCAGTAGGCAGGGCCCTCTCTGGGGGAGACGGTAAGTAGGAATTAGGGGAACAGGTGGACGGCCGGGAGGGCTGGCGGCAGAGAGCCTGTGAGGAAGGTGGCAGCAGCAGGCAGCAGCTCCGTCTGCCTCCGGTGACGGGCCTTCGGAGACTCTTCCTCCAGGCTGGGCGTGCAGCTGGGAACATCAGTCTCCCTCCTGACCAGGGCTTATTAATATTCTGAGCATCACTTTCAATTAAATTTCTTGAATGCTCATTTAGTTTCTAGTTAATAAGGCAGAATTGGATGCCATGGATAATCCAGCAGGTTGATTTGAAAGGATAAAATAGAAAAGAAGCCCTGGGGAAAGTGGCAGGCCCGTACCTGTGCCGACATGGTGCCCAAGCCGCTGGCCACTGTTGCCTTTGCAAATAGATGTAGAGCATTTTTTAAGTTTTTTTTTTTCTAACAGATGGGTTCAATCAAATATTCTTAGAAAAACCAACATATTGTTCCCTGATGGCTGCACAAATTCAATCAGCTTTCTCAGTCCAAATTATTCAGGGTTTGTGTAGTAAAGTACTCTAGCAACTAGGGAACACAGCTACCGCTGAGGTAATACTGCAGGTAGCATTAGTCAGCCTCTGAACATCGTTTTTTGAGGTGATAATGCTAATAAAAACAATCACAGTGAGAACTACTATCTATTGTCTATTATCTGTTTGTCACTGTGGCTACCGCATCTCTTATAAACCCTCATTTAATTATCACACCAATTCTACGAGGAATAACTATTATCCAATTTTAGATGCTGAAACTGAGACACAGAGCTTAATTTGCCATGATCAAAAAGCTAGTTTGTGTTACCAGAGAGGTGGCAATTGTATAAATAGGTATCAGTCTTTCATCTCCTCTTCTCCTTCCTCTATTCTCCATCTTGGTGGGAATCTGAGACCACATGTGGAATAGCCTTAGCACTGAACAGACTCAATAGACTTACCGGCTACCTGTCTACTAACATGGGAGGATTTGAGATGGGAGGCAGGTAGGGGAGAAGGGTTACTGCACCCTTGCTGTGCTGGAGGAGTCATGAGAAGATGCAGAAAGTCATCATGTTCCTCTCAAAACCACGTGTTCATGCCCCACCTACACGTCTAACCCAGGGAGGCAAAGGATTGTTAAAAGCTCCAAGGCTTTGAAGTGCAAACCTAGTCTGAGCCCCAAGGATGCCCTTTTCTGTTTGTGAACTAGGAAAGCTTCTGTCTCTTGGGCCTCAGTTGTTTACAAAAGCATGACTTCCCCTCACCTGCTTAGATACACTGACCACTGGTCACAGGTGTGGGTACTTGAACCAGGTTTGGTCAGTCTTAGCGTCTCATTCTGTTGGACAGAGAAATGGTTCAGATCTGGGCTTGGTGCTCCTATAGCCCTGTGGACTGTGCTTAGAGAGAGTCTAGCTCTGTCACCAAGTACATCTGACCTTGAGCCAGCATTTGACCTTTCTCTCTGAGGTGAAATGATAGGATTGGATTGGATTACATCCTCTCTACTTCCAACAAGTTTTAATAGTCTACCCTCCATGTGAAGGAAAACACACTCTCAGCTTTTCATTTAATATAGTTGGGTTCTATAAAATATCAGATATGGGAAGGAGTTAGTTGCTGTGAGGCAAAAAATGATGTTTGGTGGCTATGATGGTTAAAACAAAGAGATTTTTAAAAATGAGTTGTTCGAAAAGACTTTGTGAACTGGGGATGGGGAGGGTGGTAGTCTCTTTTGAAATATTCTTTGGAAACCAAGCCACTCACAGGAAACTTTGGAATTTTTGGTTTTGTTCTTTGGCACATAACTCCAAACCCATAAAAGGAGGGAGTTTTCATGAGGACAGAGTTTTTAAACTGCGGAGGAGCTGCTATTATAGCATCAGGGCTTTGTATAGAAATGCACACACAGGAAACAATAAGTGGCATTTAAATAAGAGGCCTGAAGAAGAAAAAGAATTCATGGAGAAAAGGACATTAAAATAAATACTTGCTGAGTACATAATACATTCAACAAAGAGCAAAACTTTTAAATATCCATTTTCTATTGAAAATCAGAAGGTGGCAGCACTGCTTACTGAATAGGCTCAGATGACAGCTCCATGGAAACATGCAGAGAGAATAAGCCATTTTGCAAGTTGTAAGCAGCAGCTTGAAGTCTATTACTCAAAATGGAATGATTATTGGTGAAAAGCGCCCCTGAAAA
Organism: Myotis yumanensis; assembly: GCF_028538775.1. NCBI lineage: Eukaryota > Metazoa > Chordata > Mammalia > Chiroptera > Vespertilionidae > Myotis > Myotis yumanensis. The sequence goes on from NW_027223759.1 coordinate 80,397,748, forward strand.
CTCCAAGCACTGGGGGGCATTGGCACACTGACAGAGTTATGGAGAGCTTTCTCCTCCAGGATGGCAATGAATCCAGAAGCTTACCAGAATTCACAGTGAGGCTCCGGACAGCTCTGGCCTTTGGCCAAATTCTTTTCATCAGAAAAGAAAGCAAAGCCCCAATGTGTGGTCCCCAGATTGATGGCACCAGGACACCTGGGACTTTTTGTAAGAAATGCTAGTTTTCTGGCCCCACTTCAGACCTACTGATCAGAAGTTCCAGGGGCAGGGTTCAGAAATCTGGGTTTCCTAAGCCTTTCAGTTAATTCTGATGCATACTCAACTTTGAGAACTAAAGATGTAGGTATTGAATCTATTGCTGTTATTCGTGTTTCAAAACATGGACAAATCCCCAAATAATACCTTGCTGTAGGATTTAGCAATTATCCAATTATGTGGTCTTAGTTATAGCCGTAAGCTAGAAATAAGCTTGAATAGTATAGGTGGGCAAAGAAGGGTAACCTGAAAGAAAGTAATCCCTTAAAAATGGAGCAGAGCAATTAGTGATAAATATAGAAGAAAATTGGTTTTTCCCCATCATTTGAATTTCTGCTGACTTATCAATAGCACAAAATCTTCAGAAAACTAACTTTAAAGTAATTTTCTCTATCAGAAAGGTTTACAAATTATTCCTCAGAACAATGAGAAAATAAACTTTAAAATGATTTTAATTGTTCTTATATAGAATAAATGCATAATCCTATATACTGAAAGGCTAATATGCAAATCGACCAAATGGTGGGACGACCAGTCGCTATGATGCTCAGTGACCACCAAGGGGGAGACGCTCAATGCAGGAGCTCCCTCTAGTGGTCAGTGCGCTCCCAAAGGGGGAGCTCTGCTCAGCCAGAAGCTGGGCTCACAGATGGCGAGCACAGCGGTGGTGGTGGGAGCCTGCCAGCCTCAGTGGCAGTCGGACATCCCCCAAGGGCTTCCGGGTTACAAGAGGGTGTAGGCCGGGCTGAGGGACCCCCCTGAGTGCACCAATTTCATGCACGGGGCCTCTAGTAAAAATATAATGCAAGGTAACTTTCCCAAGGTGGAGGGGAGATAAAAATGAAAAGTCAATTACACTTAAAAAGCACAAAGATTCTTGGAAGAAGTAATTTTGCCACTTTAATAGGCATCAAATAAAGTCTAGTCCAGAAAAAAATTATTTCTCTTTTATCCATTAATTGTGTGGCTTTATAATGGATGTTAAATAATGGGACCATTATTCCATTAAATGAAAGATCACAAGTGCAGAGAACAAGACCACAGACAAAACAACCAAAGCTTTGGCTGGCCACTCTCAGAGGACCTCAGAACTGTTTGACCACATTTCCAATGTTCCGTCATAATTTGGCAGATCCATAAAGTTCATTTTGTCATGACAACCAGACTTGATCAGTCCTTCGGAAATGGTCATTTTTTAACCAAACCTACAAAAGACTCATATCGCTATGACCTTTCATGCCTTTTATTTATTTACTAGAGGCCTGGTGCACAAAAATTTGTGCACTCGGGGGGTCCCTCAGCCCGGCGTATGCCCTCTTTCAGTGTGGGACCCCTTGGAGGATGTCCACTCCAGTGGGGACCTTCACCCCATGGAGGTTTGGCCAGCCTGGGTGAGGGGCTGATGGCTGTTTTCAGGCTGGTCACACCTTCTTTAAGGTGGGGGGTCCCCACTGGGGTGCCTGGCCAGTCTGGGTGAGGGGCTGAGGGCCGTTTTCAGGCTGGCCAAGCACCCTGGAGACGTAAGCTCCCAGCCTCTCCTTTTTTCTTTTTCTTTTTTTTTATTCTGGGATTTATTTACTTTCTATAATTGAAACTTTGTTGCCTTTAGTGGAGGCCTGCGGAAAGCTTGGCTTCCTCCATTGCCAGGGGCAACCCACTCCTGCTTGCTCCAGCTGTGTGGCCACGGCCTGCTGAAAGCAGGTATCTGGGGTTTATTTACCTTCTATAATTGAAACTTTGTTGCTTTTGAGTGGAGCTGAGAGCCGGCAGCAGGCTGGCTTCCTCCATCACTGGAGCAAGCAAGCCTCCTGCTCGCTTCAGCTCCGTGGATGCCAGCCACAATCTTGGTTGGGTTAATTTGCATATAGTCACTCTGATGGGCTGGTGGGCGTGGCTTAAGGTGTAGCGAAAGTACAGTCAATTTTCATGTTTGTCTATTATTAGGTAAGATTTATTTTCAATTTACTGTGAGCAACAGAAGAAAAGCTCCAGCCAGAGCATCTGTTAGCTGGTCCATATGCAGCCTTTTCTTCTTGGTGCATCTAAATGGAGAGTCAAGTTAAAACTAGAAATATGATTGAGGAACATGATATCAGGTCAGAAGGAATTAGTGGGGGTTTTAGTGTCCATCTCCACTGTGGGAACAGACTTGTCAAATACACCTGCTGTGTGGGTTCCTGAGTCACAGCATAATCACCTCTGCTTCTCTGACCGATTTGTCTATGTTTTAGGCTAAACTTCCCTCCACCCTCAGTGGACTCTTTCTTTTTTGAGGTATGTTAATATCATTTATTAGGATGTAGTTAAGTGCAATGAAATTTCCAAGAATGCCTGGGTCCAGGGAAATAGTTTGTCTTTTTTTGTCACCAATTCACAGCTCGGTAGTGCTTCTCTTCCTTGTGAGAGCTATCTATTCTGGTTGAGTGATCCCTGAGCCAACTCTTGCAACAACCTCCCAAAGTTCACATTCCAAATGAGAATACAGCCAATGTCGTAGGCAACTGCAAGGCAGTGGTGTGGGCTGTGCCATGACGGGGAAGTAGTGGGCTATGGTGCATAAGAGGGACAGCTAACCTTAAGGCTGAAGTCAGGGAAGGCTTCCTCAGGGAAACAATGTCCATGCTAAGTCTAACAGTAAGGGAATGGGAGAAGGGGGGAGAAGGCTTCTAGGCAAAGTTGATGGCAGAAGTGAAACTCCAAAAGGAAGACAGAACACACCACATTTGATGTATCAAATGGATTAATATGGCTTCAGCACAGAGTAGAGGAAGTGGAGGAGAGTGACATGGGAAATATTGTGTTAGAGACATAAGCTGGGGCTAGACCAAGAAGGGATCTGTTTATGTTGCCAAGGAGTGTGTGACTTATGTTAATGGTGATGGTGAGCTAGTTGATGGTTCTGAGCAGAAGAGTGACTCAACATAATTTGGATATTAGACATTCATTCTAGCTACAAGGTATACTATGGATTGAACGGGGGCAAAACTTGAAGGAAAAGTGCCATAATTTTTTTTTTGGGGGGGGGGGGGGGAGGAATTCTTTTCAGTATAGTCCTGTATGATAGCTAATGACAATGGCTCATAGTTTACTCTTACTGTAAAGCATTTTATAAGCATCCAATTTAACCTTTTAATAATGCTTTAAGTTAGGTTGTACTAGTATCATCCTAATTGCACAGATAAGAAAAGTTACTGTTTAAGTAACTTGTCCAAGGTCACGCAACTGGAAAATGTTAAGTAGACAGGGTATGAACTCAGTCTGTGCTCCTACCTGCTGTACCCCTGCCTTCAGGCCAGAGGAAAGGATGACCTGAGCCAGTTAGTGGCGGCAGAAGAACAGAGAAGGCCACATATTTGAGAGCTATTGAGGCACTAGAAATGCAGGTCTTGGTGGCTGTGTGAAGCTAGGTTGCTCTTAACTTAAGTGGGACTTTCTATAACCTTAATCAATCTTTTCACTTATTTGCTGGCTCTCTCTCTCTCTCTCTCTCTCTTTCACAGAAACCATCTGAACCGTCTCCTTTCTTCTGCAGACACTGTTATCCATCTGTCCCAATTTTTTTTTCATTGTTTTGTTTCTAATCCTCACCCGAGGATATTTTTTCCATTGATTTTTAGAGAGACTGAAGGGAGAGGGAGAGACAGAGAGAAACACCGATGTGAGAGAGACACATTGGTTGGTTGCCTCCCGCATGCCCTGACCAGGGCTGGGAGCCTGCAACTTAGGGGTGTGCCCTAGACCAGAATCGAACCTGGGACTCTTCAGTCTGCAGGCTAATTCTCTATCACTGAGCCAACCTGGCTAGGACTGTCCCCAATTTCAGTAGTTGATTACATCTTCAGTAGTTTATATATCTTTGGCGAAAATTGGCAATAATGTTCCTCTGTTTGTCAGGTTCCAATTAATTGACTATTTTTAAAATAAACCATTCAGAATATAATATGATAAAGACAAAAACCAATGGAAAGCATGACCTCTTTATTTCTTGCTCATAATACTAACAAATAATAGCATCCTTTTCTAGCACTGGTTTCTGAGTCTTTTGCTAGAGAAGTTTTGTGTTTCTGCTTCAAATGTCTAAGCTAATAAGACTTCCAGACCCATCAAAGGGGAGAAATATCCTGTTTCCTCCAGAATCCTTTGTGGTGGTTTCCCAGAAGAGCTCTGCAGGGATTTGAGTTGCCAAATGACAAGTCTGAATTTCTGAGAAAGAACCACAAAAGTCTTACTCATAAATTACAGTTATGAGTCAATTTATTTTGTTAATTTGTTAATTTACTAATTAACAAATTAGTAAATTATTCTAAGATTTGTTAATTTATTCTAAGATAGATAAAAATTATAACTAGAGGGATTATTATGGATGTTCAGGATTTTAAAGGGGAATTTTCTCAAGGTTCACTCCCACATGTATTACCACCTCCCAAAACCACTCTAGACCTACTCTTGTACATATTTCTTCTCTGCTAGTCTGGGAAGAACTATCTCTGCTCCTCTCCAAGTCTCCTTCGCTCTCTCCAGGATTTTATATTTTCCTAGGGCATTTTACATTTTCAACTATTCCCTCTCCAAGGATATCACACCTCTTTCTCCACTGGATCCCTCCTCCCAAACTACAAGCATGCTTATTCCTCTTCCCCAATACATAAAATTCTAATAAATCTATGTGCATGTCTGGCCAAATTCTGAATTTCTCAACTATAAAAACTGTCATATTTATCCTATCTCCTGACTGCCTAGCCTGGTTCCTAGCTTAGTGTGACTTTTCAAAAAATATCTGACAAATAAATGAATGAATGAATGAACACATGAACAACCATCCTCCAGGCAAAAGTTGAATAGTTAGTTGAACACATTTTAATGATGCCAAATAATTGGATTCTATTTAGAAAAATAAAATAAAAGTAGATGTTTGGTTTCATGAAAGATAAAGTCTATAAAATCAAAATAGTTTATAGTTAATTATTTGGATAATACAATTTCTGAAAATAATCCAGCTGGCATGACCAGGAGGTCACAGTTGGATTCCCGGTCAGAGCACATGCCTGGATTGTGGGCTCAGTCTCCAGTGTGGGACATGCAGGAGACAGTTGATCAATGATTCTCTCTCATCATTGATGTTTCTGTCTCTCTCTCCCCCTCTCCCTTACTCTCTAAAATCAATTAAAATATAGTTAAAGAAATAATAATAATAAAAATAAAATCTCTGAAAACAGCCAATGCTGATAATTTGGATCAAGTTTACTTTCCCCTGAATTTTACTTGGACTGAAGTGGGAACAGAATTTGCAAAAGGTATGCAATGTTTCATCTTGCTTTTATCTATGTACTATGTAGGGCAAAGTGAGAAAATAATGCTTAAACGTTTTAGTATAATTTGTCTGTTTCTGATAACCTAGATTTTTGTCATAGTATAGAAATCATCAGGCCTTAAGAGAATCCACAAATTTTCAGGATTTTATTGAATGATGACCCTAGGTTGGATAACTATCTAGTGAGTCAATCTTTCAACCAATAAGGGTTTGCTAAGCTCTTCCTAAATGAACAGTAACTTATTACGTATTGCAAAGAACATGGAGACTTGTATAAAAGAGCCTTCTTTAATTGTCGCCATCTACCTTGATTAACAAAAAGCAATAGATGTAAAATAAACAGGAAATGGCAGAAAAGAAATGGTTGTGGTCTTTAGGAATTGTTGCAAACTGAAAAAAAAAAAAAATAAAGCAAAATAATATGTTATCTTCTGTTCCTAGTGGTGACCAGGACAGGTGCTTATGATGTAAGTCTCAAATGCTAGTTGTTAACTGCTTACCTAATTCAATTCATTGAATTTAATCACACACATCTTCATGCAGCAGGAAAAATGCTGTCAGACTTTGTCCTCTCTTGAGCTACATAGCGGGTTTTGACAGTGGCATGAACTTGTGTCTGATTGAAGAATGCATACAGGTGTCTCCTTCATCAGTCTGATCCCAGAAGACAGCGTTTGGTTTACTACACATTTTTAAGGAAGGATGCAGTGGTCTGTGAAAAGGCTAACATTTCTGCAGTAGAGAGAAATCTGCCTGACAGATAAACATCCCTCCAGCCTTTCCTCAGCCCTGTCTGTAAAGAAAGCAAGATGGAAATCTGTAACACTTTCAGGAGAAACAGTGGAGAGATAGAATCAATAGGAGGCATCCGCAATCCCATCTCAGGAAATCCGGAGATCTGTGTGTTCTTATTTCAGAAGGCTAGCATCCAAGAAAGTCACGTGGTGACTGGCAATTACTGAAGCCCTAAAGAAGAGCATAGAGCAAGCAACAGATATGAGGCTGAGAATCAAGTGACATGGAATCTACTCTTCGCCCTTACAAGGTCTCATCTTGACCTTGGGCAAAACATTTAAGCCTGTTTCCTCAGCTACAGGATGCAGCTGTGTTAGCCACTTAGCAAAGCGTTTGTGATAATAGAGTGAGATAAAATATGTACAAACACCCCACACATTGCTTGGCACATAATAGGAATTAAAACCACAATCGTAGCTTAAGACCTTTCTCATGCTTCAGCAGGCTGCCTGGGTGGATGGTCTCAGGAGGGCACGGAATCTCCCCTTCTCACTGCTCTGTCACCTTCTTAAAACATGTAGCTTCTCAGTTGATTGCTTAATTGTCTTAGTAAGGGACAGACTGTTTATTCTGCCCCTAGTGGGGAAAATTAAGACTGGGAAACAGGGTTAAAAGGGGGAACTCCACCACGGCCCAGCTGTACCGACTTGCAGGTGAGTTCATTTTTTTGAACCTCACTTTCCTTTTCTGAAAAATGAGGGAGGGGGTAAAAAATGTGGGGTAGAAGCTATGAGCTGGAGTAGGATGGAAAAGGAGGACAGGTAACCAATGCCCTGACCCCTGGCCCTTTCAGTGGCTGCTCTGCCCCCGAAGCCCATATTCATGACCTCTGATACGAAGGCACAGATTCATAGAGTTTGTGGTAATTGTCCTAGAATCTCTGCACTACTCCTTTGCATCTCCTCTCTGAGTCTATTCCTCCTTCCATGTGTGTGAGGTACTCAGTATGTCTTTTGGAAGCCCAGGAGCCCATCCCTGCAGCTCTTACTTATCCTAAAGAAAGACAAGGGTTCCCCCACAGTACTAGTCCTTAGAAATTCAGGCTCCCCTCCAACTCACCTCCAGTTTAGTTTCCCTGTTTCCTAGTTTGAAGTTTTAGGATCTCAATTTGCCAGCAGGATTAAAACTTCAAAGTGATATAATCCTTTGTTGACATCTGATAAAATGGCTGCTGTTCTACAAAAGTTTTTCTGCCTGTTAGGAAAAGGTACATTAATCAAAATAAAAGAATTTTCATATGGGAAATTCTTTGAGAGTTTTAGGTGCAGGAGTCTTCCTTCCCTAACAGCCCTTCCACTACACTTTCCATCTATGCATAAGTCCTTTTGGAACAAGGCAATCTGCCATTCACTCCGATGATATATTTGATTAATTGTACGAATGTCAATTGAAAGTCAAAGTAAATCTCTGTTCTTAAAGTGACAACATAGTAGACCTGTCAATTTTACTTGTCAAGCATTCATTTACATCCCTCTAGTGACAACACTTTGAGATGGTCCTTTAAGGAGCCTCTTCTCAGTGTATGCAGTCCTACTGAGTCTGTCAAACTGAGGACCCTATATTCCTAAGGTAAAGCTAGCTCAACCTGATTATCTTTTCTCAAAATAACAGTGTTTTGAGCCAAAATGACACTGAGTTATTCATTCATCATAAAGACTCAGATGTACATCTGTTTTTGCTGCCTAGATCAGTGATGGCAAACCTATGACACGCGTGTCAGAGGTGACACGCGAACTCATTTTTTTGGTTGATTTTTCTTTGTTAAATGGCATTTAAATATATAAAATAAATATCAAAAATATAAATCTTTGTTTCACTATGGTTGCAAATATCAAAAAATTTCTATATGTGACACGGCACCAGAGTTAAGTTAGGGTTTTTCAAAATGCTGACACACAAAGCTCAAAAAGTTCGCCATCACTGGCCTAGATATTCAGAGATATGTTCCTACCCTTTCTGTGATCTGATTGTTCAACAATTCCTCTGATTCTGTGGCTATTCCCTTCTTTCTAATAAATTTAGCTGTTATTCTAAGCCAGAATGAATTATTATTGGCTGCAACCAAATAATCTAAGTAATAAACCTAAGAAAATTATAGCATATTTTTGAAGGCATGATGTTGGAGGCAGTGATAAACTATGGCAATGGGCTTGCTATCAATTAATTAAAACTTTTGTCAACAGATTTATCAGATTGTCTTCCAGAAGCTTGGTCCTAGGTCATGAAGTCCATGTTCTTCATGGGCTGGTTTTTGCAGCATATATTGTACCTGTACTATAGCAAGCATGTCAAACTCAAAGGCTAACATGGGCCAAATAAACAAGGTTTAAGTTTATGTGAGCCACAAAAAAACAAAAGCTTCAATTTTCATAGAAACGTAGGTTTATTTCAATAGAGACATGCTGAATATAAAGGGCTGAAATAAATGAGTAATTGTTAACCTAAAATAATAGAACATTTTAAGAAAAATTAATATTTTTTTCTTGAGTGTTAACTTACCAGACACTGAACAACTGCACAAATTAATAAGCGTAACACAAATAAGCCTATTTTTCTTGTTCTCTTTTTTTTTTTTTTAAATATATTTTATTGATTTCTTACAGAGAGGAAGGGAGAGGGATAGAGAGTTAGAAACATTGATGAGAGAGAAACATCGATCAGCTGCCTCCTGCACACTCCCCACTGGGGATGTGTCTGCAACCAAGGTACATGCCCTTAACTGGAATCGAACCTGGGACCTTTCAGTGCGCAGGCTGACGCTCTATCCACTGAGCCAAACCGGTTTCGGCTTTCTTGTTCTCTTAAAGTGAAATATTTCCTGTTGCACACATCAAACAAGTCAGTACAAGACTAATGATGTGGCCATCGGCTGCTAAAATATTCGCTGCTAGTATTAGTGGAGAGAAATGGTGCGCCTGCGTGTAAGGGAAATGAATGCAACAGATTTTAGTAACCAGTCATTAGAGAACGTTGTAGTTCGTTATTTATAATTATGTATAACAGGATATTGTAAAAATTAAGTTATGAAATTTTTATTTAAATGTTTCTTACATACTGTTATATTGTTTGGCTGCAAAAATATTTGTTGTGGGCCATGAGTTTCACATGCTTGTACTATAGCCTTCTTGACACTGTGGGATCCGGTCATCTTGCATAGTTCTTATTTGAGAAAATCACACAATGTTCCAATATTTTAAAAATTTACTCAGAATTTTAAATTTAAAACTTACTTTATTAAGGGATACTTGGATACCAGACATTTTATATATTGTGGCACCTTTATCATTATAATAATGCTATAAGGCCATTTTATCTTTTTTATGTTATAAAGAGCCCAAACTTCAAATATGCACGGATTCTTTAGTTTATAAATAAAGGATTTTCTTCATTGAAAAGCTGGAACTATTCTGTGTACTGACAGAAGCTACTTCCCAGGCATCTGTAACATGTTTTACCTGATTATAGACAATGGAGGGAAATGTGGTTTTCAGAAGAATAAGGATAATCTGAGCCCTTTCCATCATTATGCTTGCAGTGCAAGGTGATTTCTGGGCAGTAGCAAAGGCCCAAAGAGAAATATAAGTAGAGAGCAGGGTTAGTGCTGTAGGCTGTAAGTTAAGGGGAAAGTGGTAGGGAGGGCTAGGGACTCGCTTAAGTTACTAGAGGACAGTCCGTCCTCTCTCTGTTCCTCACCTTGACTTGAGGGGAAGAGTCTATCCCTGGTTCTATGTTGAATTGTGTCCCTTGAAAAGCTATGTTGAAGTCCTAATTCATGATACCTGTGAATAAGACCTTATTGGGAAATAGGCTTTCCAAATGTAATCAAGTTCACATGTGACCCTAACGGTGTGCCCTAATCAGATATGACAGCTTTAAAGTTGGCAAAACTTTGGTCACTTTAGTCCCACCTTTTAAATCATAGTTTTACTTTCCAGCAGCAAAGTTGGTAGATTGTTCCATATTTCATTGACTCAATTATTTAATCCTGAAAATAGTGACTTCAGTTAAATGGTTGAGTCTCATTTCAGGGGGTGGTAATGCAGATGGGCTCCAAAGTGAGGCCTATGTTGTACAAACAAGCAATCAGGTATTTAATAGCAGGTTTGCCTATGATAACATAAGCAAAAGAAAGGTTAGCAATCAGAGCAAATTATAAACTAGTTTCTGAGTCTGGAAGGCTCAAAGTTTCTTTTGTTGGAATGAAAGCCAGCAGCGACAGTCTGATGGATCCCCCTTATCTGCAGTTTGAATATCTCTGGTGATGTCATCAGTTGCTCGCATAAATTCTGCATGGTTTGTTTACACAGCATCAGTTACGAAGATTGTTTAAGCCATTGTAGCAATTTCTCAAGTTCATATCAAGTCCTTTGGCTATGATTTGCAATTGCAAAGCTCAGAGAGACAAGCAATATTTTAGTTCTCAGTAATTTCAAGTCAAAGGATGGGACAAATATAAAGCATTCATTTGGAGGATAGTATCCGAATATTTAAGAACACTAGAAAATTTCAGGATCCATTCTAGTTTATAGGTGAAAATTAAACTTTGAGGACAATTAACTGAACTACTGTCTAATGTCCTCTACTGTGCATTACAGGATCTATTGAAACACAATTTCTTCCCCTAAAATCATCCACATTTTTATCAAAGAGCCAAATTAAGACCACTTTATTTACTACATTAAGTCTCATTTCAATTTGGCCTAATTATTTGCACAAACACAACAAGAATAGCCGTTGATCATATAGGCTCTCTTAAATATGCTTTGCTGGCATCTCATACAGATTCTCCAGATTTAACTTCAATTAACCTCTCAGCATGAAGAAGCCAAGCCACATAGTTGTCATCAAGCTTTGGATGAATTCCTCAAGTTTTCAAGGTCCCTCAAAATGTCTTGAGATTCTTTTTTTGCCATCTTTCAGGAAATCAATCCTCATTCCTTACCTGGAAAGATTGCCATAAACCATGTAAATAAGCAAAGTATCAGACCATTTCTCCAAAGAGCTCTTATTGGCTTCCAGGGTCAACCTTAAATCCTTAAAGCTTTCTGGGGACATCCAGAGACTAGGCATGTCTCTCTTGAACATGGCATTGCAGTCAAATTCTTAGTTAATAAAACCAGTTTTAATTGTGTCCTATTATATAAAGAAAACAGATCCTTATTAGATTCATGCAAACAACCTTATTGCCATGAAAATATTAATCCTCACTCATTAAAAGTTTCTAAATTCTGGAGAAATCAGGTAGGGAGAAAAATAGAAATGCTACAATATTGCTAATAAGGTATAATTTATCAGTTTCGAGAAAAAGAATGTTTTCTTATATCAGGAAAGCAAAAGATTAAAGATTAGTAATATTTGAACAAAGCCATAAAAATTATAATCATATTTATTTTGTCTCATAATCAATTTTTGTTTATTTTGATTATTCACCAGTATTTCCATTAATCTAATTATTAGAGTTCTATTAATATTCATCTAGTTTAAAGGTATTATCTAAAAATTTTTTTTTTAGAAACCTGTAATATAGAATAAGTCTGAGTTTTCCCATGGATTTTTCTGAAGATGTAAAACATTTGCAACTGTATCAGAGTAAAACAATTACTATCTCTTAATGACAAAAACTTAAAATGATGTGGTTATAGAACTGATTATAATGCAATTGATAAAAAACTTTGCTTTTCTGTAAGAGCATTTTAAGATAAAATTAGAAATCAAAGTATATCGGAACTTTGTAGACTCTTGGAGATTTTGATATAATCTTTAATACATCCACTTTAATAAAAATATATATTTACAAATGGAACAGTTATTTTTAATTTGAAAAAGCTTCCTATGCACTTCAAATATATCAAATAAACCTTATTAGTTTAATTTTCTCTTTTGTAAAGAGGGAGAACAAATCCTTGATGTATTTTGGAGGCCCATTGGAATAACTCAAAGCCATTTCTAGGTTAAGAAAAAAGTTTCTTAAAAATTAACCTTTGGAAAAGTTGTCAAACCTACTTGACCTAGAGACCATGAATCATTATGAAACAACTAAAGGCCCAGTGCACAAGATGCATGCACTCCAGGGGGTCCCTCAGCCCAGCCTGCGCCCTCTTGCAGTACGGGAGCCCTTGGGGGATGTCCAACTGCCACCACCACTGCTGTGCTAGCCAGCTGTCAGCCTGGCTTCTGGCTGAGTGGTGCTGCCCCTGTGGGAGCTCACTGATCACCAGGGGTCAGCTTCTGCATTGAGCAACTGCTCCCTGGTGGTCAGTGCGTATCATAGCAACTGGTTGTTCTGCCATTTGGTTGATTTGCATATTAGCCTTTTATTACATAAGATATTAAATTATTTATTTACCAAAAACGACAATATAAGTTGTGAAACATTGTAAAAAATAAGGCGTGCCCCCGAATTCAGGGTCCTGGTAGAACACAAAGCATCCTTGAGAGCCGAGCAGCAAGGCAAATACCTTTACTCCTGCAGGAGGGTGTGCACGCACATGGTATGGGAGCATGTACACACTGACTGGGTTGTTTGCTCGGCTTTTTAATCCTGTCGCACATGACCTGTCCCTCATTCTTGATTGGAGCTCAGGTGCACAGTCTTTTGAGATTGACTAATTTGAAGGGAGGGGTTGGCCTTTGCCATTGCAAGATGGTGGCCCCCAGGGAGCTGCAAGTCATGTGAGCCAAAAGGTGGCTGCCAAGTCATGCGGACCAAAATGGCAGCTGCCTAAGCTGTTCTTTGACAGAAAAGATTACTTGTTTATTCTCACAAACACAAATACAGGCTAGCAAAACTTTATTTCCTAGGATTGAGAAGATGTTTGTTGCTGTTGTTTTTGTTTTTCTAAATAATCAGATATCTGATTAACACAATATGCCACTTAACTATTTTTTAAAATGGATTATTTGCTTTCTAGGTAGAAACATTTTATAATCTATAATAATAAAAGTATAATATGCTAACTAGACCGGACAGCCGAACGACCTTCTGGACGAAGCCAGGGCTGCGAGGGCAGAGCCCCTTACACGATTTCATGCATCGGGCCTCTAGTATCTTATAAAACAATAAATACAGGAAAATCCCTGTCCTTTTAACAGAGTGAAAAAGAACCAAACCCCAACTCTGTATTAGCTTATTTTTGATATTTAAATGTATTTACTTAATTAAATTCATTGTTCAGCTTAACCATAAAATTTCCTTTCAAAACTTTTTTCACAAATCTTCTGTATAAGACATTCATTGATGGCTCCAAATCTGTTTTATGCTCCCTTCTCTGTAGTAAAAAACCAAAAATAGGTGAACTTAAGACTTGTCTAGCAATCAATGTTTACGTTGTACTTCATGTTATTTCAAAATATGTAGATATTCAATAATTTTTAACTTTGTAAAATTTCAAGTTACCAACAGACTTAAGAAAACTATGTTTAAGCATATATCACTAAAAAGCCTTGTCAAAAACCCTTCATTTTAGTGATATCTACTTATTAATTTTTACCAACTCTATGAGATTTTAGTCAATTATTATCCAAGCCATTTCTTAACACTTTTTGTAACAGAGATAACATAATTTTTTTTAACCCAGGCAAAACGAACATACATATTTTTGATAACTCTCAAAGACATCAACCAAGTTTAAACCCACTTTAATATTTTCCCAGACCACATGATTCTGAATAAACAAACAAACAAACAAATATTTTGGATAGTTTTTATTTCTTAATTTATATAAGCATTTAATTTCTTTAAGCCAATAAGTATTACACCCTAATAATACCATCTGGAAGGCAGAAAACACACAAAACACATATCACAAAAAGACCATACACATAAAAGGTCATACACATAAAACCTGAATCACTAAATTTTGTAGAGAAGACACAAGATTTTTTTTTTTATTTGCCCTTGACAACTTTTAAGGAGTCTAGAGAAGGGAGGGAAGGTATCAGGCATGGGTGACTTTATCCATTTGAATTTTAAAAGTGTCACTTTATTTTTTTTCAATTACCTCAGCCTCATTTACATTTCTAATTACTCAGCAGGAAGACCTATTGAGACTCTCAATGAAGGGTTCAAAGACAAGTGAATGAGTGGTGGAAACAAAGAAAATCTGGGCTCCAATTCAAGGAATTACATCTTGAAAAGTTGTTTAAACAGCAGTCTAAGTGTTAAAGAAAGTTGAAAATATCTGGTCCTCCAAAAGAAGAGAGAGAAATATGAAAAATAAAAAAAGTGTGATTGTAGAAAACAGGAGCAAAACAGGGAGGGTTCACCGTAGCTGGTTTGGTTCAGTAGATACAGGATTTTTGGACTGGAACACTCGGTGTTCCCCTGGGCAGGATGGTTCCCTGGATTCTTTGTTCGCCGGAGTCGAAGAATGAATCCACTGACCTGAAGGAAGATAGTAAAGCAAAGGTGGAGATTTGTTGAAGAACAAGTGCAGACTCCCACGTGGGGAAGGGGAAAGAATCAGAATCTCCCAGCACAGACTCCCATGTGGGGAGGGGAAAGAGTCCTGCAGACTGACTTCCTGTTTCCAGGGTTTATAAAGGCTGTGGTTCCTGTGCCCTGATATCCCCTCTGATGGGTCAATATTCCCTTTTGAATTGGTCACTATAGCAACTCCTGAGCTCAAAGGTCAAACATCACATGGGGCATGTGTGGCTCTCCTCCCTCATTGTTCTCCCATCCCCTCTGGGCTTTCTTTCTTCTTTATTTTGTAAATATAGACCTTTTTGTTACTCCCAGTTTCCTTATCTTATATAAATGTACCTGTTGTGGCTCCCTTGTCTTGTGGAAATGTAACTGCTGACTCCCCCAACTTTCCTGTCTTATGAAAATGTAACTTCTCCCAGTCGGTAGCCCTGTTTTTTTTCCTCATGGACTCCCAGTTCTAAAAATCCCCTAAACCTGCCTATTTCACCCCTAAAAATTCCTATTTCAATCTGCCCATGGACTGCAGGGTCCCAAGTTTGATTCCAGTCAAGGACACATACCTTGGTTGCAGGCTCCATCCCAGGTCCTGGTTGGGGCATGCAGAAGGCAACCAATCAGTGTCTCTCTCACATCTATGTTTCTCTCTGTGTGTCTCTCCCCCTCCATTCCACTCTCTCTAAAAATGAATGGAAAAGTATTCTTGGGTAGGGTGAGGATTAACCAACAAAAGAACAAAACACACACACACACACACACACACACACACACACACACACACACACACTAGATAGGGAGAGTTCATTGGGTTTCTAGAGGTAATTAGTTCACAGTGGAACCCTGTCACCTGGGAGCCATGAGTCCTGAGGGCGGTTTTACCAAGGGTTGTGGCTCTATGCTTTGATGTTGGCTTTACTCTGCTCAGACAGGGTACTCAACCACACCCACAGCAGTGAGAGGGAAAGGGACTGAAGTAGAGGATGAGAAGACCTGTCTGGCTTTGCCACAAAGAATGTGACCCAACTGCTTCTCCAGAGCGCTGGCCTGCCCCAGCATGGTTTGGGATCTTTTGCTGGTAGGGAGACCTCCAGGTCTTTGACTGTCCCAGGAAAGACTTCAAGGACAAATCTGAGTGAAAATAAAGCAAGTTTTATTTAGCTAGAGAAAAAGAAAGAGGCCATGGTGCTGGCATCACTGCAAAATAATAGAAAAATCATGTCTGAGAGGACAGGGGCCGACTTGAGAATAAGTTGCTCATATGGTCAGTTAGGTCTTGGGATGTTATGTGTTTCCAAAGAGAGGGTTGTCTCCAAGCTTTGGGGCACCAAGTTCTGACTCTGCCATCTGGTTAAGAGGGGGCCTTGTTGTGACTGCCATGACTACCACAGGGGCGTCCTGCCACTAACTGCTTCCTCTTTGATCATGCTCAGAGGAGGGAGCTCCGGTTAGAGGATGTCAGCTCCTACTTCCTCATTCCACTTGGCAGCATTTCTCCCTAATTACTTTCTATCCTGCCTTAATATAAGAGACAACAACAACAAAAAGATTCTCCACCAGAGGCTTCAGAGAGAGCATGGCCCTGCCAACACCTTGATTTGACTGTCTATCCTTCAGAACTGTGGAAGAACACATTTCTCTTGTTTTAAGCCAACCATTCTGCTCTCCTTTGTTGCACTTCTCATCAGCAGCCCCTTCTCACCCATTATTATTAATTCTAGACCCCTCTCTGTGCCCACTAAACTATTAAAGGAGAGAAGGAGGCATAAGTAGCCCAAGGTCAAAGGGGGAAGAAAGGAAGGTGGTTCTAACTACCACCAAACTGAAATATTATTTTGGCTACAAAAGGAATACTGGGATCCCACCTTACCTAGTTAGTTGGTAACATACAAATCAAGGCAAATGTGCTGACTCTCCAGGTGGATTTTTTTTTTAAG
Source organism: Myotis yumanensis (assembly GCF_028538775.1). Lineage (NCBI taxonomy): Eukaryota > Metazoa > Chordata > Mammalia > Chiroptera > Vespertilionidae > Myotis > Myotis yumanensis. Next base: position 80,414,468 of record NW_027223759.1, read on the forward strand.
TTTGCTCTTGAGGTCTTTGTGACAAGATATGATAGAACAAATGTGGGTGAGTTAATACTGCCCTAAAAACTCAGCAGATTTGTGTTTAGAAACAAGCCAGAAACCAAGCAATGCTTAAAGAGGTTTTCTAGGATACTTACTAGTGATTCCCCACCCCTCTGTAGGAAGGAAGCCATGCCATGTTGTGAGTAGAAAACAACAGAAAAGTGGAATTTGCTTTAATATTAATTTTTTTTCCTATCCAAACCTGAAGATTGCATAAAAATGGAAACACTTGACCTTAGGCACATTGTTGTACTCCATTATGCCCTGCTGTGGGCTCTTGCCCCTCCCCGTGATTTTCCTGTTATTCTCATTGCAGGTTTCATGACTAATGGCCTTTGGTTTCCAGTAATCTGCCACACCCAGTTTCCAATGACCCCCTACAGCTGGCCCCCACCTGCACCTGGTCCAATCAGTTACTCTGACTAACCTTTATAGGAGACATAAATATCCTGCTACCCCTACTCTGCCCCGTGGGTGCACGCAGTTTTGGCCTCAGCCTTTCTGCTAACAGATGTAATAATAAATTTATAATTCTTTACCCTTTGGGCCTCATGCGTTCCTCCTTTGGCAACACTAAGACTTAATTTAACTTGTACAGTTGAAAATAAGAGTAAAGAGAGGTAAATGGGATCGTTAAATCCTGAGAAAATATTACTATCCACACTAATAAAAGACAAATATGTTAGCTGACAATACCTTCACTACGCCGATCAGCCAATCAGAAGAGAATGCAAATTAACCCAATGAAGATGGCCATTAAATTTGCATACTGCAGGCCTGCCATCCCTGTGCACGGCCTGGAGGCCAGTGGGGTGGGGAGCAGCAGATTGCGATCCGCCCGCCCCGCCTCACCACCCACTGTGCCTGCCGTGTGCAGTGGGCAGCGGGGCAGGGTGGCGTGGCAGAGGGCCTGCCATCTGCCACCCAGGGAGCGAGCCTAAGCCAGCAGGTGGTTATCTCCTGAGGGGTCCCAGACTGTGAGAGGGCACAGTTCCAGCTGAGGGACACCCCCCCAGTCAGTGCACAAATCTTTGTGCACTGGGCCTCTAGTTTCAGGAATAATCAAGCAGAATCCTGTTAAACAGATTTTAATTTTCAAAAACAATCATTTGCCTACGGGGTTTGTTTATAAACAGAGTGCTCAATATTCAACTACATCATAATTCTGATCAAGGAAATGCCATTTAGGCATAGATACAATTATTACAAACCCTGTAAGTATAAAGAGCAAAATATATTCTCAATTCTGAAAAAATGTAAATTCTGTGAAAATGTATCTAATGGTGGTCCAATGTAAAAACTAAGAGCCAGACTCCCAAGCCTCACTGCTGGGTTTGGGTGTCAGCTCTACAACCAAGTAGCTGTGTAATCTCTCAGTGCCTTCTTCCCCATCTGTAAGAGAAATATTACATAATCAGCTAAGTTTACTCATCTGTAAAAGATTTGGTTATAAGGATTTAAATACGTTTAAAATATATAAAACACAAAGTTTCATAGGGACTCATAGAAGGTGCTCTATAAATATGAACTTTTGTTGATGGTGTCTCCTAGAATAGGGTTACTGGTCTAGAACTTGGTGGTGGTGATGGAGTTTTGGTCTCACCCTCAGGTAGTTTGAGACCAAATGTAATAATTATTCTAGGCAAGATACAAAGTTCTAGATGCAGAGGTAGGAAAGAGCACTCTGGCTGAGGGGAACCTAGGATACTTCCTAGAGATGGTGGCATTTGAACTGGTCTTAAAGCAAGCTGAGATTTAACCAAGCACAGTTCAGGGGCACAGAACAGTGCAGAGTCCAGGCTGGCTGAGCATGGAGTACACAGGGACCAGTAATTGGATATGCTCATAGATAGGAAGGTCTAGTGGCAGCCATGACCTTGCTGAGGAGCCTAGACCTTATTTGTATGGGCAACAGGGAGCCATAGAAGATGTTTGAACCAAGAGTGACAATATTATAGTTTCACTTAAAAAAAAAAGTATACCTAAGTGGAGTATATTGAAGGCATGGGAGGTTACATAAAGAGAGAACAATTTGGAAGCTATTTTCAACAATAAAATAACAGACAAAATCAGTAAAGGCTGAAAAGTAGTTGAATTTGACCTTGGATGGAATAACAATTTGCAAGTATCAGAAGTGGAATGGCCTGGATTATATTGGCCCATAATGATCAGGAAGGGGATAATTCTGACCAGGGGAATAGGAGAAAATGTTAAACAAAAATAATTGTCGATACTAGAAACAAATTCAAAGTAGAAGCATTTTTCTAGAGAATGCAGGCTAAGGAAATGATTTTCATGTGGGGAAAAGATGAGTAAACTATGGCGAACTGGCTTTTGCTGCTTGTTTTTGTAAAGTTATAGTGGAACACAGTCACTCACATTCGTTTACATCTTGACTATGGCTGTTTTTGTGCTATAAGGGCAAAGTTGAGCAGCTGTGGACATATGAGCACAAAACCTAAAATGTTCTCTCTTGGGACCTTTGCAGAAAACCTCAGCTGGGCCTAGCTCAGGAGTATTCTGATATTGAGGTAAATTTCAGAAATTAAGTTGGCTTATGTAAGCACCTTGCTATTCCTTTTGAAAGTCTTCTGAAATTTCAAAGCCTTTAATTAGACGCTTTGGAACTAGCGTTAAAAAAATCAACAACATGGGGGAAGGATACATCTGCATTTTCTACTTTATTGACAAAAGGCTGTCACACAAACTATACAATAGCAGGTTTGGTTTAGTTCCACTGGAGAGAGGAAAATAAAAGGAAAGCATCACCAGATTATTTTAATTCAGTCTCAGAATTTTTAATCGACCCTGAACTCCAGTTGGTGTAGGTGAGTACAAGCAGAGGACAAGGAAATACATGGCATGATGACTGCCCATTGAAAGGGTTAAAGAAAATAAAATGGGGCAGAGAAATCTGGAAGAAAGCTCGCAGCCTTGAGCACAGCATAGCTCAGATAACCAGAAGACACCTGGCATGAGAGGAACCAAGGATGGACCAGACTATTATGTCAACAGAGTGGCTTGCAGCCAGCAAAAATGAATCAAAACCCATCTCTCCCTGCTCTCTTCACTGATGCCTTTCTCAGTCTCAGCCCACCTGCACCCAGGTGTCGGGAATAAAATCTTTTTTGATACACTATGGCCTCATATCATAGGTGCGCAACCCCAGCCCACTCTGAACCTTTCACCCATTAGGAATTTTTAAATCTCTATAAGCAAATGTCCATATACAAAAAAAAAAAACAATACAAAGCAACATTGACTCTACTGAAGGAGAATTAATGTGAGAATTCAATTTGCTTCTCCACCCCCCGCCCCCTGGTTTTTCCCTTTTCCTTAGAGTTTGGAACTAAGACAAGTGTCCATACAACCTAAATAATGTCTTGAAAATAAGGAAATTTTAGATAATGGCTAGGGTTTAAGAATATGGGGTCTCTCTTAAAATACCTGAAGGTCTAGCAACACAGCAATTTAGTAGTCCCTGGAGCTGGGTGCTCTTCTGTATTTATACAATTTTTATCATTCCTTCTTGTCTCATGCTGAGCCAGGTCACTTATTTACATTACCTATACTTTCTCAAAGCCATTGATTTGCAATTCTTGATTGGAAAGCACTGTACACTTCTAATTGGTGACTAGTAAGAGAGAAGGGGGCCTCTGACAATGGCCTTGCTGTCATGTTTGGCTATCTCCCATTGCACTTACATTTTATCTTTCCTTTGCTTTTTTCTGTCCCTTCTTTCCCACCAAGAGGAAATTAACTAAAGAGAATTGGATAATTGTCTCTCTTCCCAATACCCCTTTCCTTCTCTTTCATTCTCTTTTATCTTATTTCTCTTGCTTTGATTCTTTAGCCAAATATCTTGTGGAATGCCAATAAAAATAACCCTGGTGACACCGAGCTCAATAGATGTCCTAGGGGTTCAAAGAGCACAGTTCTCTTTGGCTTCATCTACCCATTCTCTTTCTGCTGAGTCAAGTTCCTTTAATTTATACACGTATTTACTCTGACTCCATTATCTGTCTTTCTTTTTTCCTTTCTTTTCTCTACTACAAGGACAGAAAAAAACAACAACTATACATTATATATATATATATATATATATATATATATATACACACACACACACACACACACACACACACACCACACTAGAGGCCAGGTGCATGAAATAAGTGCACTCTGGAGGAGTCCCTCAGCCCGACCTGTGCCCTCTGGCAGTCTGGGAGCCCTCAGGGGATGTCCGACTGATGGCTTAAGCCCACTCTTCATAGACATAAGCTGGCAGTGAGCCTGGCTTCTAGCTGAGTGGTGCTCCCCCTGTGGGAGCGCACTGACCACCAGGGGCAGCTCCTGCGTTGAGCATCTGCCTCCTGGTGGTCAGTGCCTGTCATAGCAACCAGTTGTTCCGCCGTTTGGTCAATTTGCATATTAGCCTTCCATTATATAGGATATATATATATATATATATATATATATATATATATATATATATACTAGAGGCCCAGTACACAAAAATTTGTGCACTTGCAGTGGGGGGCGGGGGCGGGTCCCCCAGCCCAGCCTGTGCCCTCTCGCAGTCTGGGACCCCTCGGGAGATAACGACCTGCTGGCTTAGGCCTGCTTCCGGGTGGCAGAGGGCAGGCCCAATCCCTAGGCACAGCCCCTGGTCAGGCTCAGAGCAGGGCTGATTGGGGAGTTGGGGCACCGCCCTGTCATGCACAGAGCAGGGCTGATCGGGAGGTTGTGATGCCACTCTCAATCATGCTCAGGGTAGGGCCAATTGGGGGGTTGGGGCACCGCCCCCTGTCACACACAAGGCAGGGTCCATGGGGAGGTTGGGGCGCCACCCCCTGTCACACACAGAGCAGGGCCGATCAGGGGTGTTGGGGCTCCATACCCTGTCACACACAGAGCAGGTGCCGATCAGGGGGTTGAGGAGCTCCCTGCTGTCACTTACAGAGTAGGGCCCATAGGGGAGTTGGGGCACCGCCCCCTGTCACACACAGAGCAGGGCGGATCAGGGGGTTGGGGCCCTGCACCCTGTCACACACAGAGCAAGGCCCATGGAGGGGGGTTCGGGCGCCACCCTCTATCACCCACAGAGCAGGGCGGATCAGGGGGTTGGGGCGTTGCCACTGTCACACTCCGGGCAGGGCCGATGGAGAGGTTATGGCTCTACCCTATCACACACAGAGCAGGGCCCGTGGGGGAGGGGGGGGCGTTGAGGCACCGCACCCTGTCACACATAGAGCGGGGCTGATCAGGGGGTTGGTGTGCTGTACCCTGTCAAACACAGAGCCGCAGGGCAATCAGGGGATTGGGGAGCTCCCTCCTATCAGGCACAGAGCAGGGCAGATAGGGAGGTTGTGGCCCCGCCCCCTGTGACACACAGAGCCGCAGGGCGATCAGGGGGTTTGGGCGCTGCCCCCTGTCACGCTGATCCAGGTGCCGGGAGCCTCACTGCTTCGCTGATCCCGGTGCTGGGAGGCATATTACCCTTTTACTATATAGGATAGAGGCCTGGTGCACAGGTGGGAGCCGGCTGGTTTGCCCTGAAGGGTGTCCTGGATCAGGGTGCGGGTCCCCACTGGGGTGCCTGGCCAGTCTGGGTGAGGGGCTGAGGGCTGTTTTCCTGAAGCTGGTGATTGAAGCTTCCAACCGCTCCTTGTTTTTTTTTAATTTTTATTCTGGGCCAACTTTAGCTCTGAGGCCTCGCTGCTGAAAACATTGATACAATGTTGCTAAAGCCCAGCTGAATGAAAGCCGGTTTCTGGGGTTTTGTTTATCTTCTTATTTGCAACATAGTACATTGTTGCTTAGAGTTGTAGCTCAGAGGCCGGCAAGTGAGGCAGGGACGTTGGAGTCTGCAGCAAGCAAGCCTCATGTTCGCTTCCAGCTGCCTGGCTGCCGGCCGCCATCTTGGCTGACAGTTAATTTGCATATACTCACTGATTAGCCAATGGGAAGGGTAGCGGTCGTACGCTAATTACCATGTTTCTCTTTTATTAGTGTATATATATATATATATATATATATATATATATATATATAATTTTAAAAGAGAATTTAAAAATCAGTCAAAAAACTAAGAACTATGCCCAGTCCAGCGAGTATGGCTTAGTTGGTTGAGCATGATCCCATGCACCAAGAGTTCTCTGGTTCAATTCCTGGTCAGGGCACATGCCCAAGTTTTAGGCTTGATCCCCAGTAGAGAGAGTGCAAAAGGCAGCCAACCAAAGTTTCTCTCTCATGGATGTTTATATCTCTCCCTCTCCTTCCTCAAGCTCTAAAAAACAAAAACAAATAAAAACATATTAAAAAACAAACAAAAAACTAAGAGCACTAAAGCCACAAATGGATAAGGGTTCTAACCGCAGCTACAGAATTTAGTTATGAACAACCTCTCCTCGGAAAGAGAAGACAATGGAGCCCCAGCAGGTGGAAGAGAAGAGGCCAAAGGCTTCCAGAGGAGGGTGACTGAGAATCATGCTAGAGAAAGTGCCCTGAGCTTCTATCCTCCTTTGCATTTGATGAGCTCATCCAAAGGAGCCAGGAACTCTGAGTAAGGAATCAAAGCAACTGCTCTGGGAGTTTTGCAATGACAAAATGAAAGGGAAAATGGGAACAGATATGATAAAAAACAAGGTGCCATTATCTCTCTCCAGCTGCTTCACGCCCCCTCACCACTTAAGCATAAAATGAGCAAAAATCAGAAAAGCAAAGCTTAACTCACATCAGTAAAACACTGTTCTTGAAACTCAAATTGAAACAGGAAAGAGACTTCCTAGGTTAATCTTAACATATACCTGTTTATATACATGTATGTAATCACATATGTATTCTTAGTGAAAATATATTCTAAATATCATAGTTCTGAATAATTTGCTATGCCATCTTAAAGGTAAGTGAAGGAGTATTCCCTCTTTCATTAAGTAATTGAAACTAAATAAGAGTGATTGTGGTAAAAAAAAGTCCCCTCCCACCCCCACTCCCAGAATTTAGATGTGAGTCACACACACAGCCAAATGCCAGCGTTATTGCTTTAGGATGCATCTTACTTGACAACTTTCCTTTAAGAATAATAAACTATGCCCTTCCCTAGTAAAAATAAGTCTTTGGTCTGTCTTTGCTTTTATCAGTTGTTTTTTCTTTGTGAGAGAGATAAGTAAGAGATCCTTTATTTAAGGGCTGTTGAAAGGAATTTTACACACAAATATTGTCCTTTTTAAATCTGAATTACCAAAGTCACCTACAGTGTCCATTTTCTATCACTTAGCTGTATTCAATTGTGTTGATATAGAAGCATTTGTCAGAGCTTTAGCAAACATTAGAACACTGGTGTATGTGTAGCAATGTTTAATTATAAAATATACAGAAGTACATAGCACTTATGGGCATATTTTAAAAAATAGTTTTAAGGAGAAAACCCGTGAAACCATTGCTAGGTCAAGAAATAGAACAATTTGGGGAAAAAATATGAGTTTGCATGTCATCCTTATATAGTTTTTTCTCTTCTCTGGATCACTCCAATTGTAGATTACGTGCTTTTCAGATCTCTGTGTTTAGTAATGGTCTTGTCTAGTACAGTCTCTCTTGGTTATTCACTGTTACCAAAAATACTTACTTTGACTTTGCATTTCTGTTATACCTTTGCTGGAAAACTTTTTTCCCACTCAAACACCAGATTATCTCAGTTAATGCATTTCCTTGAGAATTTACTCTAAACCAGTGTCACTCAAATTATGGTTGTAAATTGTTAGTTACTGGCCTGCTGTGAAACTGAGTGTAAAGATGGAGAGAAAGCTCTTAAAATATTTATGGGAATTTGTCAAAGAAATTATATGACTCTTGAATCTAGTAATACAAATTGGGCTTTGCATTTTATATGCGAGTTCATTTTTCCAGAAATTTATTTTTATATTATTTTACAAAAATATAGACCCATAAAAATTTCAAAGTAAAACAAAATGAAATGAGCGAAAATCTTGCCCTTCACCAGGGTAACTTGGGAGGCATTGCTGTAAAGGAACAGAAACTGCTTACAAAATACTTTAATACTTTTCACTTAGTGGAGCCTGTGAGATATAGACACCCTGGCCATCCAAAATTCTTCAGTTAGGACAATGGGAGTTTTTTAAACAGAGCAGGAGAACTTGACATTCAAACCATGTCTTTTTTGAAGACTCAGCTTACGGGAAGAATGAACTGCTTTATTTGTTTGACTTAGTGCCTTGTGGCTCATGACCACCAACACATGCTTGCTGGTGAAGACATATGAGATTTACATTGAAATATCAAAACAAGGAGACTTGTCCCAGCACTCTTTTTAATAGTAAAAATATTAAAAACACATAAATGCAAAAGAACAAGGGTCAGTATACTAAATTATAGTGTATGCAATGAGGGCACACCCTCAATCACCCAAAATGCTTGTGGTATAAGAATAACCATTTATCATGGATACTCTACATAATGTGCACCAAGGAAATAATGTAAGATACAAAGAAGTATATATTTAATATGACAATATTTGGTAAAGAAGTGTGTATTCACATGTACAGAAACACGTACATAAAACTGTTCTCAGTAAGTATCCTTGGGTGGTGAGGTTATTTATTATTTTCCCTTTATCCTTTTCTGTGTTTTGTATCAAATACTGTGTGCTTTTTGTCAATTTCACTTCATGTGTATGAAAGAAATTGAAAAGATGGGGCTGCTGGGGAAGCTTGTAATGATGAAAGTAATGGGATCCCTGGGAAAGATGAGAAGGCAAGTCGTCTAAGACAAGGACATGATGAAGGCAAAGTCTGTGGGAGGCTGAGTGGATAAGAGGAAACCAATCTGTGCAATGACACCAGAATTTTGGAAGCTGCTTAAAACAAGGTAAAACAAAACAAAACAAAACAAAACAAAACAGAAAAAGATGCCTGGGCCCAATCTCAGACCACATGAACCGGTATTTTGGAGGGAAGGTCAGGCATCAGTGTTTTTAATACCTCCCCAAGTGACTCCAATGTCCCACCAGATTTCAGAGCCACTAGGGTGGATGATCATTCACCTGTTCTACCAGATGAGTCCATGGTGGCTGGCTTTTGGGAACTGGAGTTGTGTTACTCCAAAGCACAAGGCTAAGGCTAGAAATAAGGGATTTTCCCTCTCACGAAAGCACTTCCTCACTTCAGCACTGGTGGGGTAAAGATGAGGATTATTTGTGAGTGATTTCAAGTTTTGGAAACACCAGTTGAACTAACCTAAGTATTCTGAATATTAAAAGCTAATTCTTTTTTTGTTAATATATTTTATTGATTTTTTACAGAGAGAAAGGGAGAAGGATAGAGAGTTAGAAACATCGATCAGCTGCCTCCTGCACACTCCCTACTGGGGATTTTCCCCCAACCAAGGTACATGCCCTTGACTGGAATCGAACCTGGGACCCTTCAGTCCGCAGGCAAATGCTCTATCCACTGAGCCAAACCAGTTAGGGCAAAAGCTAATTCTTTAACTAGGAAAAGCTATCATCTGGAAGTTGAATGGGGAGATTGCTTTAGGGTATATAGAGTGGTATCTAAGTCAATCCTCTTGAAAATGTTAATTATCACCAAACAAAGAACAAAGGAAGATGTTTGCTTGCTTCCTTGGAGAACAAGATCAGAACAAGCCATGTTGCATGTGAGCAGAATATGAAAATGACAAAGAAATTTAAATAACAAATTTTAATAGGTTTCATCCCACTGGGAGAGACACTTTTGATTATCTCTGACCTACACCAATTATCTTGATTCTCCCCACCAGCCACCCATAATTTTAATAACTAATCAAACTCAGCCTGCAGGTACTGTGAAATGCCAAATCTATGTGCTCTTTACAAAGCTAGTAGTCCTTGCTACCTGACCTTTTTACAATTTCTCCAACTACTTATTCACACTCTAGCCACATGTTTAAATGATCAGAGTTGATTTGGTTCTTATTGATCCCAGGCTACTACCTGTTTGGGCTGAGAAATGACCTTCTATGGACATCTAGGGAGGACTGCTCTGCTGTGAGAAGAATTAAAAAAAAAAAAAAAAAGCTTGGTTGGAAATTTAATGCAGATCTAAAACGGTGGCTCCTGAAGATTCATGTAGTGGGATGAGACACAGCAAGTCCCCGGAGGTAGTGTCGGCTCACACAAGTACCTGACAGAGCAGGGTGAACCAAGAAGCGAGCACAAGGTAATGAGGACAACCAGATTGAAATAGGTGCCTCAGGCTCCAAGGAGGTTTCCACACAGCTCCCTCTCTCCAGGATTGAGTCCATTTCCTCACTGTAGCCTCAACCCCCAGATTGTAATTTACCTGTTTGTAGTTTAGGCTGCAAACCTCATTAAAATCCTGTTCCCTTCTTGTTCCACGCTTCACGGTTGCATCCCTCGCTCTATACCAGCTCTATCACTTAATGTGCTCACCAATCACCTGGGGATCCTGTGAAAATTCGGGTGTGAATAGATCAGTGGGTGCTTCATGGGTCTGAGATCTGACTCTCTAACAAGCTTCCAGGTCAGGGGTGGGCAAACTTTTTGACTCGAGGGCCACAATGGGTTCTTAAATTGGACCGGAGGGCAGGAACAAAAGCATGGATGGAGTGTTTGTGTGAACTAATATAAATTCAAAGTAAACATCATTACATAAAAGTTTATGGTCTTTATTTTTTTTTAGTTTTATTCATTTCAAATGGGCTGGATCCGGCCCGCGGGGGGTAGTTTGCCCACAGCTGTTCCAGGTGGTGCCAGGCCACACTGCGAGAAACAAGGCCTCAGCAGAGGGTCTCAAACATTAATGCATCGGAACTAAATGGGAGGGTTGTTAAAGCTCAGACTGATGGATCCTACCCTAGACTTTGGGACTCAGCAGTCGGGGGTAGGACTCCACATTTGCATTTCTAGTAAGTTCCCCAAGGATGCTGATCCTTGGGGTCCACACTTTGAGAACCACTGCCTTAGACTGTGCTGCTTCCCACTGAATTCGGCCGTGACTACTCAGGAGGACAGGTTGCTGCCCCTTCTGCTGGACATGTACCCACCCCTCCTCCTCTTCTGCAGGTTATTCAGAAATGACCATGGAAAGATAGTGATTTTTTTTTCTCTTCAGCTACCTGTAAAATAGAAAGTAAAATAAAACCTCCCAATTCTTTAAACACTGAAATGCTATTGCAATAGAGAAGAAAAATAAAAGGAAACACAATAAAATAAAAGCATGCAATCACTGTGATCAGAGCCTGGAAGAAAAATAAACTGCTAAGTGAGATGTCTCTAGTCACCGTCTTCTCTCAGTCTGCACCCTCAGTGCCTGCTCATCACCCCACACCCACTCACCTGATCTCAGGTTCAAACTGCTGCACACTCAAGAGCATCACCTTGTGACCTACTCAAGGCCTTGCCCATAGCAGTGCTTCTCACACTTCTGCAGGCATCAGAGTTCTCCGCAAATCTGTTAAAGCACAGATTCTGGTCTGGGGTGGGGCCTGCGAATTTGTATTTCTAAAAATTACAGGTGTTACTAAAGCTGGTCCTGGACAACTTGGAGAACCACTGTGTTAAGGATCAAATTAAAGGACACCCCTGTTTTACTTGCTTATGTTTTCCACCAATTAAGAAAAGACAGAACCTAAAACTAAAATTGTTTTCGGCTGATGACGCTGATATTAGAGAATATGTCTCAGGTATAGATCAACTATGGCTTTCTTAAGGTTGATGCAGAATTAGAGACATGTTCACCCATTCATAGGCAGCACGAAAGCCTATCGGCGTCCCCTAAGGGGAACTGGCCCCTAGTACCCCAATGGTGTGGAGAAGCAGAGGGAAATGCATGTTCCCTCCAGGCAGCTAGCTCCTGAAGAAAATGAGGCAAGGAAGAATCAGGGGTAAGCAAGCCCAGTTCTTTCTGTCAAGCCCACCAATCAGGTAAATCACTTCTCACTCCCAAGGAAAGCAGCAATTAGGGGATAGAAAGAGACCAGAGATGAGGAACTAATGGATATCCTTCATCTGGACACAGATGTGGGTGATGGATTAGCAGTCCCCCCTCCCCCCCCAAAAAATAAGTCCCTAATAGTTCGATTGATTTGAATGCCAGGGCAACTCTCAAAATCTAGAGAGCAGGTAGTCTAATCTCTGCTTGCCAACCTGCTCTGACGTTAAATACCAGGTTAATATTTCCCCCCAGTGAGTTAAATTAGTAACTAAATTGAGTTCAAATTCTGTCTTATCTGAGACTAGTTACTCAACTTCTCTGAACTTCTGTTTTACATCTACACAATTGGGATAAGAAGTAACATCTCCAAAAAAGAATTATGAAAATTAAAAATATATTGCTTTATATCTAGAAGGGAGTCTATGTAGCAATTTTTCTTCTATTCCTTCTTCATCTGTTAGTCATGTGACTCAATACAATGAAATATTTCATATTGCGCTTGAGCTTGAAGAACTCATAATCTTGAAAAAAAGGGCACAAATATAAAAACTTAAATACAGCAAAGGCGATGTATAGGTGGTCTAAAAAACAAGACTAGGGTGAAGCTTAAAGGAAACATGTAAAATGCCTAATGAGTGCATATCATGTTGTAGTTTCTCAGTTCAAGATTTAAAGACACCTACAGAGTTCAGACTACAAGAAGAGGAAGGGATCTAGAGTTGCCCTGGAGTGGTTCCATTGGAGCACTGTGGCTCTGGTTGACTTCAGGAGAAGACACAGCCTGTTCACAGCGGGAGAGGGCAGGACGTTTTGGGGATGGAAAAGGGCATGGACAGAGGCTCAGCAAAGAAGGTCAAGGGTCCCTGAAACAAGTGGCCAGCCTTGGATGGGTGATAGATGGCTTGTTTTGCTCACAACCAGTTTCAGTCCTGAGCCAATCACCAGACTTAACAGATCCCCCAGCTCCAGTCTTTTATATCCTTTGCCAGGTTAGTTTGCCAGCACTGAGAGCACAAGTAGCAGTAATTTCTCTGCCTTTTGTGTATAATAGTTCGATTGATTTGAATGTCAGGGCAACTCTCAAAGTCTAGAGAACAGGCAGTCCATTCTCTGCTTGAGCGTAGTTATTTTTCTTTCTTTAAATCATTGATTCTCAACCTCGGCTGCACATTAAAATCACCCAGGAGCATTCAAAACAGCAGAAATTCTTTGACTCCACCCCAAATCAATGAAATTCAAATCTCAGTGGGTGGAGTGTGGCATCTGCAGTCTTTTCAAAAGCTCCCCAGGTGATTCTAATTTGCAGCCTGTTAGGAAAGTCTGCTAGAGGCCAAGGTAGCCTGTTCCCTTGTTTGGAGATGGCTTTTTAACATTGATTTTTTTCTCAGAAATAATTATGAAACAATTAACAACATTTAACCAGACTGTGAGTATCCCAGGGATAAGAACAATATCTGCATGGGACTAGGAAATAAATTTTCAAATTTTTATGTTTTCAAATATGAAATGGGATTCTGATTTATGTGCCAAATAAATGGTCTAGCAAACAAAGTGACTGTTTAAATTTGATGTCAGTAAATTATACAAGTTATTTTTCAAATTATTTAGGAATATAGTCACAACTTAAAAACATCAGTATAACTGAGTTTGATGAGGTCATTTAATACAGGTTTATCTTAAATAAATATATTGGCAAATCTTATTTACATTTACAGGACTGAGAAATAAATCTATATTAATGTCCAGATCCTTATTTTCAGTTCATTCATTCATTCATTCATACATCCTTTTTTTCACAAATATTTATTAAATCCTCTCCTTTGGGCTCCTGGCTCTGAACTAGGAAATGGTCAAAATATTTGTGATTTAACAGTTTTGGTTTCTGACCTCTTGCTACTTACACTCTAATGGAACAAAGACACTGAATAAGAAACAGATGCTAGGTGGTGCTAAGTGCAATGAAGAAAACAGACAACATGTATCGACTGGGAAAAACCGTGTGTGTGCTGAGGGAAGGGAGACTCTACTGTGATAGAATCTAAGAGTCTTCTCCCTCTGAGCCAAGACTGCAGGAAGAGGTGGAGCCAGCTGTAAGACAAAGGGAGCTGTGAGGCAGAGGGCACTGAGACAAGAAAGAGCTTAGGATGTTCAAGGCTGTGAAAGAAATACACGCCAAATAGAGAGTTGTCACAAACATTCATTCATTATCATTTATTTTATTTTCCAGCTGTGTTCTTTACATCTTTTGTGCACCTCGTCCACCCCCCGTTTTAGCATCATTGAAGACAGTATTTATTATTTTCTATATGGCAGGAGTTAAAATAGTCTATACAGTGATGGCGAACCTATGACACGTGTGTCAGAGGTGACATGTGAACTCATTTTTTTTGGTTGATTTTTCTTTGTCAAATGGCATTTAAATATATAAAATAAATATCAAAAATATAAGTCTTTGTTTTACTATGGTTGCAAATATCAAAAAAATTTTATATGTGACACGACACCAGAGTTAAGTTAGGGTTTTTCAAAATGCTGACACACCGAGCTCAAAAGGTTCGCCATCACTGGGCTATGAGAATGCGAGGAAGCTAAATAACAGATAGATGTAAGAGAGACATTAAATATAAGATATGAAGGAATATTTTGGTTCAGAAAAAGGCAAAGGAAGGAAGGTGTCTAGCATGACTTGAGTGTTTGGAGAATTAGGCAGGAGCTTATCCATGAGAAGAGCCTTGTGGGTGCTGGTGAATCATGATCATGATTCAAGGTCATTTGATTGTCAACAATTGAAGTTGGAGGGGAGAAACTCATGCATTTAAATAGAAAAAGAAGTGTTTACACCTAGATAAGAAAATTAGAGAACCAACTCAGTTTAATTCTCCATGTTTGTCAACCAATCTGTGTGCTTCTAAAATAGTTCACAGTCAAAACTGATTTCACAGTGGCCTGGCCGATTTGGCTCAGTGGTTGAGCTTCAACCTATGAACCAGGAGATCATAGTTTGATTCCTTATCAGGGCACATGCATGGGTTGTGAGCGCAATGTCCAGTAGGGGGCATGCAGGAGGCAGCAAATAGATGATTCTCTCTCATCATTGATGTTTCTATTTCTCTTTCTCTCTCCCTTCCTCTCCGAAATCAATAAAAATATTTTTAAAACTGATTATACAGTGACTTTCAGCTCTGGCTGCATATTAGAGTAACATTGGGAGCTTCATCAATACGCTGGGGTCTCGCTATACAACAGACACATAAATCTGAATTTCTATGGTGTGGGGCCAGAGGATGACACTGAGTATTGGGAATACATTTAAGAAAGATTATAAATCACCATCCCTGCCCTCACAGGGCATCAGTCTTCATAAAGTGTCAACCCCACATGGCAGGAACACAGCACCTCCTTGAGCTGTCCTTTGCTTAGCTCCTTTTGTTACCGGACACCCCCTGGAGTCCAAGGGGGTAGGTATCTCTCCCTTCTTCTGTACTTGTCAGTTTCATAAGAAAGTTTTCAGATGAGTGACATACAGCAGTGTTTAAGCAAAGCAAGGGAATTTATAAAGAATACATTTGGTATAAAGCACAAGTGGGCAACTCAGCTAGTCTGAGTGTCTGCCTGGTGGGCGTCCAGAAATTTTCTACATTTTCCCCCTATAGGTTTCAAATTTCCTGTGCCCGATATTTCGGGTAGCAGACTAGATTTCAAAGTACCCTGCTACATTGTTGTGGCTTATCAAAGAATGTTTGTACATACCTTTGGGCATCTTTTTTTGTTAAGTCCTAAAGTGGCTGACTGTTTAATGGATACAATAAACTCTGCTTTCCCTACTTCCCTGTCTTAGTAGTTATCTTTTCTGCCTAACATTCCTCAAGTGATGCTGTCCAAATTCTTATAGGGTTTTGTTGTTTGTCCCCTAGACTTTATTTGTCCTTGGGTTTAGCTGGAACAAATGGCATTAATTGGGTCTTTGTTGTCTATTTTCCCAGGCCCGGGTGACTTAAGTTATGTATTCTCTGGGTAGGGAGAAAAGGTATAAACCATTTGCTCTCAAGTGTCCTTGGTTGGGGGATATAGGTCTTTCGATTCACAAGCTGCCCAAACTGTTTGACCTTGTTTAATATTCTTGTCCCACTTTTCCCATTCCACATGCCCAGGAATTTTCTTACTATTCTGCCACACTCTCATACCTAATTGTCAAACATTCAGAACATTTGAAGCAAATTCTCATAATGTCATTTTCCTTGCCTGAAACATCATTTTTTTTCTCTTGACTGGGAAAAGTCTACATATTTCTTTAAGAATCAGTTCAAATGTGATCTCTTAAGTCAAATATTTATTCATACTCCTAGGAAAAATGAATTATTTCTTGGCAAAATAGTAAGAAAAAAGCTCTATTGAACTACCACTCACACTGGTCATCATGTGGCTACTTTAGATATCAGGTTATACACTTCTCAAGAGCTTAGTTTTATTGCAATGCATAGCTCCTGGCCTGGTGTCTACAATATATTAAGTCTTAAATACATGGAGCAGGGAAAGAGGAAAAGAATGGAAAGAAACTAATTTGTACACTGGGTGCCCGTGGCAGCCAGAAGTTTGCAGATAACAGAGACCTCTGAGAAAGGGTATAAAATAGAAAAACAGGCATGCCAGAAAGAATTTACTTATATGAGTGCTTTCAACATTTTTAACTTATTACAGTGAACTTGATCACTTCAGCTTTAGAATGCTTTCTTCAAATAAACCAATTATTAGATGGCCCAACAGATATAATGGAATTTGGTCCTTCTCAAAGTGTAGTTCCCAGACCAACAAATGCAGAACTTGTTAGAAATGCAAGTTCTCACAACTCACCCCAGATCCACTGAATCAGCAGGTCTGGGGATGGCACCAAGCACGCTGGTTATACATGCTCTCCAGGTGTTGCTGTGTGCTCAAGTGTGAAAACATAGATCCACGTGGAGTTACTTTGGTTGAAACATGGTTGGTCAATAGCTGCCAACCTCCACACCCCATTCATCCACAAACCCTAAAGACAGTTCTGTGGGGGCCCTGTCCACAGAGTCCCTAGGTTTCCACAGAATATGATCTAGGTTATCACAAACAAAGCTGGTTTTGCAGGTTTGGGTCCCTGTCTGTGTTAAACACAGTTCTCTGTGTTTTCTGACGCCAGAGTTCCCATCATTCTCTGCGTGTGTACTTCAAGAGGAGTTATTTCTATCGATTAGTTTTAGATCCAGACTTTTGTCAATTCACACATTGACACATGTAATGATTACCGGAACTTTTTGCCTAAAAAGAAAAAAAGGTTAAAGTAGTTACCAGTTTGATATGTGCAGCCAATTCAACCCAATACGCTTTCTACCAAACAAATCCTTCAGAACCTGCAACCTCCCTGACTGGCCATCTACTCCGCGGCAGGCGCTACTGACAGAGCATATGCTGCACCGATTCTCACGCTACCATTCCAATCAATCACATATTGGACATTTGAATCTGCTATTCTGAGAAGCAGTTTGATCTGAGGATTTTTTTTTCTCCTCTACTTAGAATTGTTAGCTGTGCAAATTCAGCATTGCTCCTCACTGCATAGCTTCTGAGTAACTTATACAGTAATGATGAATGATAAATCAGATGGCCAGGCCTGTATTACTCATGACATTTTAATAGTATTAATCTGAGAGAGCTTTTAATAGTTCATTCCACAGTCTTCAATGCTAAGAAGATATAGATGTTTCCATTATTTTAATTATATTTCAAGTAAATATAAAGGCTCAAATTTTCCCTCTAAACCTGTAAAAAAAGGCTAAATTAGTGATGTCTCTATGCAGGAAAAATAAATTATTTGACAGGAAAATCTTGATCAACCATGCTGGAAAATACTGCTATTTTAACTGTATGTTGTCTGCATTTAACTTGTTGCAAAAAGGGATAAAGGAAAGGACACAAAGTTTCATAAAATTTAAAAAAAATTAAAAACATTCAAAGCAACCTCTTGCTCCTTTTATATCTGTAATCTAGCTAAGTGAGAATTACTGTTCAGATAATCATGTTTCCAGTAATATTTTTAGTTATGAAACAAAAACTTGATTCTTTTCAAAGTCTCCATTTGAAAGACATTTATAGAATAATGCATTTTCAAAAGATTTTTACTCCAACTATTGAGACTAATTGGGTTAATTTTGAAGTTTTCAAAAATACAATTTTCCTTGTGTTTTACTTAATCACACTTTTATTATAGTAACTGTATATATTGACCATACTTAGAAAAAAAAGGGAGTCACCCAGAAAAACTGAGTTTCTAGAAAATGATGCTTTCTTTATGAAGTACCCACACATTTGTAAATGAAGCTTTTTGGTTGTGATCAAACTGTTTATGGACTCATTACACGGGGTAATGAGTGTCTTCAGATGTTCCTGATGGCATTGGTGTCATTCATGAGAGCACAGTGGATACAGTAGTAACTAGGCTATAAAGCAGTTTCATTCTTTCAACAGTAAAACTTAGTGTATTTTTCTGTTTCTATCTATACTAAATAGTTCCAGACTAGTGGTCTGTAAGTCTAAAGAGAGAGGGGAAAGGAGAGAGGGAGAGAGAAGGAAAGAAAAGGAAACTTTAGCTTTTTCTCCTCTTTCTCCTTTCAAGTGGCACTCCTTTCAAGTGCCACTGTGGTCAGGAACAAGATTTTCTATGAAGTCATTTGGGGCCTAGCCTGCAAGTGGCTCTCCTATCCAGCTACCCAACTAGAAGGTTGTAGGGACAAGGCAAGTAATTTGGACCAGGAATGCAGAGCACAGCAGTAGGTCAGAGGGCAGGTCAATAAGTTGAGATCAAGAGTGGAAATGAGATCTCTAAAGGCTGTGCCATTAGCACCTGGGGAATTGCCAAGAATTGGAAGACCCGGACAAAATAAAAAGTGAACATGCCAGGCAAAACAGTTAGCGACTAAGAGATTGCTGCTAATTGAAGCTGATGAAATAATTTGAAAAGGAAACATAATATTTGGAATCAGATATAATGAAATGACACTAATGAAGACCCAATTAATACATCTTAGCTTCACATTCCTTACTTTTGAAATCCTGCATTCACCCACTTCTTACCATCTACACCGCCCTAATCTGAGCTATCATATTTCATCCATAAACTTGACTACTATCCAATTTTCTTTAACTAACCGCCCAAGCAGGAGATGCTGGCCCACCTAGATCCTCTTTACCACCCAGGTGCACCCACCCCAGCAGCTGGGAGCATTGGCTGCTAATGGTCTGCAGTTGTATCCTTCCCCTCAGGATTACCCTCAGCAGACAGGGAGACCCCTGGGACAGTGAATCTTCACCTCTCCATGTATCCTGCAGCCAATGACTAACTGATACTGACAAGCAAAAGGCCAGCTTCCTGCCTGGAGGGAAGATAAACCTGTGGAGGGAGGCACACTCCAGAGCTCCCCGAGGGAGGAGACTGAGAAAGAAGGGATGTCAGCTAAACCACTGAGTTCTAACTGGGATTATTCCAGTGCCCTCAGTTCCTTACAGGGTTTTCTTCTGAGCTCTCTCCTACTTATACAAGTTCCTGTTCCTTATTTAAGAGGAGAAGAGCTAGCTCTGTTATGAATGCATCCTTACTTCAAGAATTTGCCAAGACGTGTGGTTAACACTAGGAGGAGAAAGTAGCAGCTAGTATACAGCCCCACTTCTGGGAAATGTGATATTAGACACACTGACAGCACAGGTAAATATAGTTGTTTAACTTAGGGTAATGACATGACATGTCAAAATGTATTTTTAACTTCATTCCAGTGAGAAGAAATTTCATATCGTTGAAATGACTAAAAATTGTCTTACAATAAAAAGGACCTAATTCAGTTTCTGATATCATAGAGATGGAATATCACCTTGTTTCTTACTAGATAAATTTGGAAAATGTTTGAGGAACTCTCTGAAAATGAACAAATACATACAACTCTGAGAAAATGAAGATACTTTGGAAACAAAAGTTTAAAAAATAAAAGTCAAAGCAAAAAAACTAACAATTTTTGTTGGCTGCTTTGACTTTATTGGGCACATCACATACATAAATAAATTGTTACCATATTTCAGTTTTTTTTATTATTTTCCCACGTTACAGCTGAAAACATAACTTATAAATTGTGCTCAATATCACATAGCTAGGAGTTGTAAATTGTCCTTTGAACCAAGGCATCTGACCTCAAGACCTTTGTACAATCCTGCCACCAGTGATTTCAAAGAGCATTCGGAAATGCACTAACTGAGGCTGGAAAGAAAAAGGGAAAAGAAAGAAAAGGAGAAGGCATAGTGTGAATAATTTAAGTAAATCTGGAAAACATCATATATTATATCCCTGTGTGGGGACAATTCTCACTGGATCTCTCATGGGTTTTTTTTGTTGTTTTGTTTTGTTTTTATGGTGTTCTAAGCAAAAGCATTCTAAGAACTTAAGAATGTCACTTTAAGAACGTTTGCCTAAGGAAACATTCCAGGACAATAACACAGAGCTGCTTCCCATCCCCTCCTGGAGAGATCTGCTTGTATTCCTGGGAAATAAACAGGATGTCTCTCTCCACAGAGGAGAGGAACATCGATGGTTATGCTGGCATTTCTCTTATAAGATTGGGGATTTTTTAAGCTCAGTGTCCCTCACATGTGACACAGACTCCAGGGTCCTCCAGGTATCACCCCCATGGGACATGCAGGGCAAGAGGACTGAGGGGCCCAGGCGCTCCTGTGGGCTGCTGTGATGGGAATAATTAACCGTCCAAATCCATCTGAGCCCGTTGTCGCCGTATCAGCCAAATCAGTGGAAGTCGGAAAGCCAACCCAGCAGCTTCCCATCATGCTGCTGCTTAGGACTGGGTGGCCCCTTGACATTCCGCTCCTAGGAATTCAAAACGCAAGAGAAAATCTCTAAGAAGCCTTCTAACAAGGAAACCCATTTCATTTCCCTTTTTACCTAAGGCGACTTGTTTTTTTCTACTGCCCATTGAGGGGATGCAGCGCCACAGTGACAGGTAGGCAGGTAGGAGAGCTGCTGGGGGTAGCTCAGGGGCAGCGGTATACTAGCTGCTACTTTCTCCTTCTCCCTTGAAGCTGATTCTCCTCTTTCCAGCACAAACAGAATTCCTGAGGCAGACACTACGCCTCCTCGGAGTCGCTGCTTTTCCTACATCAACCCCCTTCCTAGCGTTAACCGCATGTCTTGGCAAATTCTTGAAGGATGCATTCATAACAGAGCTCTTCTCCTCTTAAATAACAGCTCTGGAGGGAGCCAGAAACTTTAGATCAAGGATCCACCTGGACGTCCCTGCTGCTTCTACATCTTTTCTTCTGCTCGCTGTTAATTGCCATGCATTGCTACCTGACCTCTCAAAGAGAACCCCCCTTCCTTCCCCCTCCCGCTGCTTCCCTGGGTAAAATGGTATAAACAGCTAAGAAGCTGAAGTAATGTGATGCGAGCTCTTCGCAAAGCCAGCCTGAGAATCCTGCAAGACCAGTAATAAAAAAGAACTCAGCTGGAAACGCACATTGGAAAAATAAATTGGAAGATGGCTTTAAATGCTTCGGAGTGGTCCCAAGGAATATAAAAGGAAGCGGAATATAGAATAGGGTAAACAAAACTTTCACCGATGACTCAATAAGTAGCTTTTAAAATAGCTGTGAGTTGCCCTCCTAACACCCAGCCGACTGCCAGTAACCAGACAGACAAATCTAACAATTAGATGCTACGAGGCAGCATCAGAACAGATCCATACGATCCATACTGTACCATTATACGAGGGGCCTTAACCTGTGTCTGAATAGAAACGGTGCCAGGCACAAGAGGTTATTTCTGACCGGAACAGAATCTTAGGACAACTCTGTGAAATGCATTCCTTTAATGAGCATCTCTGATGTGCCTGAGGGTCTGATGTGCACCAGGGGTGCTGAGATGAGAGAAAGATTTTTCCAAAATCTAGAGGAGGAAACAGAGGCATAAAATAGTATAGTCTGGTTTGGTAAGGCTTATGAAGGCAATATATGTGTGCTGTTGGGAGGTCAAAGAGAGAGGCATCTCGCCCAGATATGGAGTATAGGAAGGGGCTGTGGTTGCTGATGGGAATCTTTCTGGATTAGAAAAATATTTCCAGGTAAAAGAGTTAGAGACTAGAGATTCCAGGAAGATGTAGTGAGGTGTTCCAGGGCCTCAGGCTACGAAAGGGCTGGTGCTTTTGGAGATGCTGCAAGCCAATGTGAGTGGAGTGTTGCGATCATATGAGAACAGATGAAGAAATGAATCTGAGGATCAAGAAGAAGCAACATACTAAAAGGTCTTTTGTGTGATGCTATGCCATTTGGATTTCATCCTGCGAGTTAGGAAGAAACCACTGACATGATTGACACACTGGCAGGCAAGCAGCCTATCAGGTATTACTCTCTTTTTCCCTCTTACATGTAGCCTTCAGGGGGCACTGGTGAGCTAGATGGTCAATTCAGAATTGATAGATCTAATATTCACTTCTGATAACTTCTAAAATTGGTTAAATTATTTTTGATACAGTGTTTCCATATCCTAATCTAATTTATATCTTCTTATTTAAATGATGTCCCCAGAAGTAATGATAATAGCTTTTGTATTTTACAGATTGAAAAAAAAAATCTAATGTAAAAAGACTACATGGCCAATTTTAAGTGGTAATAAGTTCCAGTCAGGAAAAATTTGGTAGTGTTAATAAAGAATCCTGAAAAGCCAAAGAAAGGATGGTGTTTAAGCGGCACATTTATAATTCCACATATTACAATGGCAATGGCAATGGGGAAGGGGAATTGGCAGCCGATGCCTTAGTGTTTGACATATGTGGACTCCAGCCTTAGGCAAACGAATAAAGGTCAGCCCAGTTTGAGCAGGCAGCCCTGGCAACTCCTTCTACCCCCTTCTCCTGCAGGTTATTCTTTCAGATGCTCTCATCCTTGTCAGTTATCTGGTAAGATCTAGGATCCTGCCCTAACTGGTTTGGCTCAGTGGATAAAACGTTGGCCTGTGGACTGAAGGGCCCCAGGTTCGATTCCGGTCAAGGGCATGTACCTTGGCTGTGGGCACATCCCCAGTAGGGGGTGTGCAGAAGGCAGCTGATTGATGTTTCTTGCTCATCGATGTTTCTAACTCTCTATCCCTCTACCTTCCTCTCTGTAAAAAATCAATAAAATATATATATTTTTAAAAAAGACCTAGGATCCTGGGAAAAATTTTAGTCCAGTTACTCTTTCCTTTATTGTCTCCACAGAACTGGCTCTTTTGCAAAAATACATTTTTAAAAATATGAGACACTCCAAAAGAGCACATCAACTACTAAAAACTATGTTTTGTGAGAATCAAAAGCTTGATTTTTATACAACTACTTTGGGTAAATACTGCTCAAATAGTTACTTGAATGCCTCAAACTGTATTACTAAATGGTATTGCAGTAAACACCAAGAAATGGAAGGGTAGTTCAGTTAGTCTGAAAAGCTGCATATTTTTATATTATTTATTCTGCAATGCTTGACATATCTCACTGTGTTTTTCACTTTCTTGCAATTGCCATGCTCTTAAATTGCTTTCTTTTTGTCATGTTTCTATTACATTCAGATTTCTTTCTAGTTGAGTAGTTCCGAGGGGGGAAAATCCCCTAAAAAACAATTTTGATCTGGAATTTACTGACATTAAGATTCATCTGTAAAATTTAAGAAAGTTAAAATTTATACCTAGGGGGGAATTAAAATGCTTTTAAACTTTTTATAGGACTAAATTTCCTTAAAGTCTATACCACTGCTTAAATTTGCCACCAAACTAATGTGATGAGATCAGTAAATTAGAAGTGCTAACATTTCTTTTTACAATATAAAGGTTTGTTTAATTAATGATATTTGTCCCCAAGAAGGTTAATAGTGCATCAAAATTCCTTTCCAAGAAAGGAAATAACAAATAAATCACCAATTAAATAGAATAAGAAAGTATTTCAATACTATACATATCAATGTAATACTTCTTTTTCAATTTTTAGTGTATGTATGTAATTCTAGAGAAGAAAAGATTTCCCTTACATGCATCTAACAGAAATACTGGAAGAAAATACCCTATCTGACTCTGACCTTGAGGGATCAGGCTTTTGTAATATAACAAATACACAGTCTAGACAGTAGAGATGCAATTCTACCTTTTGAATGAACGTGTTTGGAAATGGTGTTTCTATATTGGGTCAGCTATTTCAATCAGGAGTCTCCAACTCTATATATTCAGAAGGTTAGTGGCCTGTAACATGGCACATTTTTCTTTTGATTTTTTTATTGTTTCAGAGGTAGGCTAACCTCTGACCATCATCAGCCTTTAAAAATTATACTTTACAGTTTTGATCTATTTTTACCACAACTAAAACTGTATGATTGTTGTGGTAAATAGTATAGATATGTGTGTTGGAGAGTATTTATAAAGCTTTGATGTTAAAAACACTATAACTTCATTCAATTTTTTTGAAGGAAAAATTTCTAAAAAATGGCTGTCTAAATATGACCTTAATACATTTCAAAGAAATTATGAGGTAATTTATCTACTGATTTTCATTTATTTATTTATTATCTTATTCATTCATTCATTAAGTGAACAATAATAAAGCATTGCTAAGAGGCAACCATAACAAATATGAGAAATAGAGCCAGGACATATGCTTCTGGCAGCATGGCAGAATAGATGTTCAGAAAGATCCTTCTACAGAGAAAAACAAAAATAAATCTTAGCTTAATTATAACAAACATACACTTTACTAAATTCCTAAAATTTCAAGAGTGAAAATAAATTCTTCAATGGCTTAAACAAACTCACAGCAACTATAGTCAGCTAAAACTTTTTTTAAAAATCTTAAGCAGTCTAGAATCCCAGTTTACTTTGGTGGCAGGGGGAGGGCACTTCTGCTGTAAGTGCTGAGGCAGGGAAACTAACATGCGGGTCTCACTTAAAATGTTGCCTGTGCATGTGAGACTCTTGCATTTTGTTTAGACCCTCGAAGAGGCCTACAGTGATTCCAGGTCAGTAGCAGCCTCTGCCTGCCAGCATGTGCAGTCAAAATCTTTTCTGGAAGAAATCTCCATTTTTCATTTTAGGAATTATACAGATAATCAAATGTGAGTTCACAACAACAACAAAAAAAAGCTAAGTAATACATGTATAAGATAAAAATCACCACAATTGAGAGTCTGAATATATATATATATATATAATTTGTGTGTGTATGCACATATCTATACTAATAAAAGGGTAATATGCTAACAAGACTGGATCAACTGGATGTCTTCCAGATGTCCCACTTCCTCCCTCACAAAGCCACAGTAGCGGGGGCTGAGGCAGAGGCAGTTAGGGGCCATCAGGCCAGCAGGGGAGCAAGCAGTTAGGGGGCTACCAGGCCAGCAGGGGGGAGCAAGCAGTGAGGGGTGCGATCAGGCCAGTGCACAGGGGAGCAAGCAGTTAGGGGCACAATCAGGCTGGCATGGTGGAGCAAGCAGTTAGGGGTGTAAAAAGGCAAGATCAGGCCCGTGTGGGAGAGCAAGCAGTTAAGGGATGACCAGACCTGGGTGGGGGAGCAGGCAGTTAGGGGTGCGATCAGGCCGGCATGGAGGAGCAAGCAGTTAGGGGCGAGATCAGGCCAGCAGGGGAGCTGTTAGGGGGCAATGAGACAGTCAGGCAGAGGCATGTAGGGGCAATCAGGCAGTCAGTCAAGTGGTTAGAAGCCAGCGGTCCCAGATTATGAGAGGGATCCCAGATTGAAAATGGTGCAGGCCGGGCTGAGGGACATCCCCTGAACCCCCATGCACACATTTCATGCACCAGTCCTCTAGTCCTATCTAATAAAGGACAAAAAGGGTAATTAACCATACCTCTGCTATGCTTCCCATTGACTAATCAGCGCCATATGCAAATTAACTGCCATCCAAGATGGCGACTAATTTGCATACTGCAGGCAGAGCTGAGGAGCACCAGACACCATCTGGGCTGGGTGCAGCCCTGGGCGGCCGGGCATAGGCGGCATGATCGGGTCACCTAAGCCCCGCCCCAGCCGGGACCCCCGTGTGCCGCCTAAGCCCCGCTGCCAGCTGGGACCCCATTGCGATCCCAGAGCAGGCAAGTGCAGAAGGTGGGCAGCCCCCAGGTGGGCCTGCTGCTAGGAGCTCCATGGTGATCACAGAGCAGGCAAGTGTGGAGGGCCGTGGGCCCCCAGGTTGGCCTGCTCCTAGGATGCCATGGCAATCCCAGAGCAGGCAAGTGCAGAGGGCAAGCGGCCCCCAGGTGGGCCTGCTGCTGGTTTTGCCATGGCAATCCCAGAGCAGGCAAGTGCGGAGGGCGGGTGCCCCCCAGTGGGAATGCTGATTATCCCAGAACAGCCATGTAGGGAGGGTGGGTGGCCCCCAGGTGGGCCTGCTGCTGGGATTGCCATGGCGATCCCAGAGCAGAAAAAAGTTCCCCACAGGCAGCCCCCAGCAGGGCCTGCCCCCGGTCTCTGAAGTGATCCGATGATCCATGAGCAGGAAAGCACAGCCTTCTGGCAGCACCCCACCCTGGCCACAGCTCAAGGGAGAGAAAAACACGCAGTGGAGGCCAGGAGCCTGAGAGATCAACACGGAGGGGTGCCTGCTCCAAGCCTCCATGGTGTGGCTGGTGGCAGGCCCCCAGGGGACACACACACACACACACACACACACACACACACACACACTCCTGACGCCTGCTCCGAGCCTCTGCTGCCAGACTGTGGCCGTCAGTAGGACATCCACTTAGAGCTCCAGGACTGTGAGAAGGCAGGCTGGGCTGAGGGAACCCCCACCTCCCAGTGCATGAATTTTGTGCACTGGGCCTCTAGTATATGTAATAAGTTACAAAAAATGCTGAATGATATGAATCCACAAACAGAATAAGTAAAAGGATTTTCAAGATATAGGCATATTATAGGAAAATTGTAGAATGCCAAAGGTGGAGGTGAGGTGATATTTAAAGCATTCAGAGTCCTCTAGAGTGGCTAAGTTGGTTGAGCATCCTCCAGTGCATGGGAAGGTTGTCAGTTAATTCCCCATCAGGGCACATACCTAGGTTGTAGGTTTGATCCCCAGTTGGGGAGCATAAGGAAGGCAAAGGATCAATGTTTTTCACATTGATGTTCTCCCATCCCCGCCCCCCTCCCCCCCCCCCCCCTTCCCCCAAGCATCTTCTCTAGTGAGGATTTTTAGAAAAAGCATTCAGAGAAAAGCAAGGTCACTGAAAAAGTAAGAATATTTAGAACAATCATTTGTAAAGAGGGTTGCACATTTTAATTACCTGAGTGGGCCTGGGTATCAGTATTTCTTTTAATACTCCCTGTGTGGTTGAGAACCACTGATTTGTCCCTGAGCAAGCTTTTCTATGCAAACAGGTAAGGAAGAAACCAATGGAATGCTAGCTCCTAAGTTCTTGGAAGAAACATAAAATCAACTTAAAATTATAACAAACAAAATGAGACTGAAATAAAGACATTTTCAGTTAGACAAAAACGGAGTGTTTTTAACATAACAGACTTTTATCAAATACATTTCTAGGCAATTATGGTATGAAAGGAAGAAAATTATTCCAAAAAAGGCTTGAGAGTTAAATGAGTGGTGAATAGAGAAACTGATAAGTATATAAGAAAATATAACATGCATTGTCCTTAAAAATAAATGCCCAATAATAATGTCTGTGTGGGGTTCAAAAAACAGATATGTGCTAAATAATACTTGATATAAGACGGAAAGGGCTGATCAGTGTTAATGTGTTTTAAAGCACTAAAATCACTTAAAGGCAGAGATGATAACATATTGACTGACTTTAGACAGTAATGAGTCTGAATGATAAACCCTCAGGATTTCTCACACTCTTGGTATGTTTGGGTTAGTTAAACAACAGTAATTTGCTTTCTCACAGATCTGGAGGCTAGCAGTCCATGATCAGGGAGTCAGCATGGTCAGTTTCTGGTAAGGGCTCTCTTCCTTGCTTACATACAGTTGCCTTTCTTTGTGTCCTTTCATGGTGGAGAGATAAAGCAAGCTCCCTGGGGTCTCTTCTTATTAGGCCACTAATCCCATATGAGGGCTCCACCCTCCTGAACTCACTTAACCCTAATTACCCCCCAAAGGCTCCATCTCCAAATATTATCACACTGGAGATTAGGGTTTTAACATAAGAATTTGATGGTTGAGGTGGGAATACAGAAGTTCAGTTCATAAAACTCACTGACAGAATAGAAATGAAAGGGGGGAAAAATTGTCTAATGAGGATGTAACAAGAAATAGAAAGAACTGCCCTGGCCAGTGTGGTTCTGTTGGTGGAGCACGGTCCCATGTACTGAGAGGTCTCTGCTTTGTTTCCAAGTCAGCACATGCCCAGTTTTCAAGCTCGATCCTCAGTAAGGGGCATGCAGGAGTTAGCCCATCCATGGTTCTCTCTCATTGATGTTTCTCTCTCCCTTTCTCTCTCTCTAAAATCAATAAAAACATACATTTTTTTAAAAATAAGAAATAGAAGACACTGAAAAAATTGCAAAGTAGAGAAAAACTTTAATTTAATAGCACAATGTGTCTTTAAGCATATACACTGTCTTGGGAAAGCATATTCTAACTAACAACTAAATAAAGTAATTGCTTAAATGAATGCCCGAGGTAAATTGAGATAGCAGTGATATCCTTGTGGGATAGAGACCAGAGACGATCTCCTTGAAAAGATGGCTTGGGGGCCAGGGTCTGAAGAATGGGTTGAATTTGAATAGGATGGGAATTGTATCTAGAGCTGATTCTTGCATCTGATGAAGAGGCCTGTATTCATTTTCTTTTCCTGCTATATCAAATTGTTATGCTGAGATGATGTGACCTCGGTTCTTGTCTTCTTGAATAAAATATTTTAATCAAGAGACAAAGTATAGCAAAGCAAGTGAGAACCAATGGGCCACAGCAAAAATATACTTAGGACAATGAAACAAGGACGGGCATAGAAGAAGTAACAGGAGAGCCTAGGCTGGGCTGCTTTGGCTCACTGGGAAGTCAGAGAAAGGGGGCCTCAGAGACAGGCTCAGGGGTTAACCCAGGACGAGCTGTCACTGCCCATTGCTCCCCTGGTTGCAAGTCCCATGAGATCCCTTAGATTTACAGTGGTTCTCAACCTTCCTAATGCCGAGACCCTTTAATACAGTTCCTCATGTTGTGGTGACCCCCCATTTCATTGTTACAAATTGAACATAATTAAAGAATAGTGATTAATCACAAAAACAATATGTAATTATATATGTGTTTTCTGATGGTCTTAGGCAACCCCTGTGAAAGGGTCGTTTGACCCCCAAAGGGGTCGCGACCCACAGGTTGAGAACCGCTGCCTTAGAAGAAAGAAGCAGGGAGGGAATGGCATAGGTGTGCTCCCTTGTGGGAGAGCGAATGCTGGGTCCTTTGTGTTGAGGGCATTTAACTTCCTCTTGCAGGTGGAAATCTTAGGGAATGTCTTAGGGGAGTGTCTCAATAGAATCTTCATCAGCTTTCCAGCTGTGCTCTTTCAGGGTCGTAGTCTCCACTGATTGGTTGGCACCAGGGCAGAGGGTCATCAGGCAATGCCGCTGGTCCTGAGGCAACCACAGCAACACTTGTCTGGTTTGGCTGCTCTTCTAGGCCTAGATCTGGAATACAACTGAGGTCTAGATGTTATCTTCGGGGAGGAAAAGGTCAGGGGGTCAAAACCACATGACCAGTGATATGAAAGATCAGGGCTCCAAACCGGATGCCCAGGGATGTGCTAGGGGAGGATAGCTTACCCAGGGACCAGGTTCTTGCTTTCCCAGTTTTGCCCCTTGCTAGGCATCCAGGGCTTTCCGTCCTGGTGAGTTTCTGTACCTGGCTCATCGTCCTTGCTCTGCTCATGTCTGTCTAACTGCCTATAACAAAATCACCACAGACTTGGCAGCTTAAATCACACAAATGTATTATCTTGCAGTTTCGGAGGTCAGAAGTCCAGAAGTCTCTGAGCTAAAATCAAACTATCAGCAGGGCTGCATTCTTTTCTGAAGGCTCAGGGAGAGAATTCATTTCCTGCTCATTATGGTTATTGTCAGAATTCAGTTTGCTGCAGCTGTGGGGGTCCATGTTCCCATTATTTTTCTGGCTGCAAAGTGAAAGCCTTTCCCACCTTCTAAAGAATGTGCATTAGTTGGCTCCCGGCCCCATCCGCCAATAGCAAAGCTAGTGGTTTGTGTCCTTTCAAATCGCATTTTTATGGCAGCATCGGGAAAGATTCTCTAACTTTAATGGTTCAAATTATTGGATTAGGCCCACAAGGATAATCCAGGATATTCTCCCATCACAAGGTTTTTAATCTTAATCACACCTGTGAAGTTCCTTTTGCAATGTGAGGCAACATATTCACATGTTCCGGGGACTAGGATGTAGACATTATTGGGGCTTTATTCTGCCCACCACAGGGACATCTGGCGCAGACTGAAGGTCTGATGGAAAGGATGCAGGATAATGTGAATGTGCCTGACTCTGTCTTGATGGAGAACTCTAAAATGGGCAAGATGATAATACATGCTGATATTTGAATAAAGTGACTTTCTCTGAACCAGATCAATGGTATAAGATTGTAGTGGGAATCGCATTCCAGATCCTGGCAGGCATTGCGAGATGCTTAAAAAGTCTGAATTATTTCATAAGGGCAATGGGGAGCCTCTATCATATTTTTATGCATAAAGAACAAGACCAGATCAGAGTGCAGATTAGAGCCATCTCTCTGCTTGCCACTTAGAGAATGGTTGAGAGGAGGAATCCAGGTGACAGAATTAATAAATCTAGTTTGAAGGTTTACATTAAAGTACACCAAATAAAAGAGAGGACCACAAAAAGTGTGCTAGTCATTTTTTCTTTTTTATTATTTTTCCATTGATTTTTAGAGAGAGTGGAAAGGAGGAGGAGAGACAGAGAGAAACATCTATGTAGACAGACACATTGATTGGTTGCCTCCCGAATGCACTCTGACCATGGCCAGGGATCAAGCCACAACAGGTACGTGCCCTTGGCTGGAATGGTACCCAGGACCCTTCAGTCCGAAGGCTGATGCTCTATCTACTGAACCAAACTAGCTAGGGCAGAGGGTGCTAGACTTGATGATTCAACCTCATGGAGGCATGAAAGAATGAAAAACAGTGTTCTCCAATGTTGATGAGTATCAATTGATCCCAACTTTTGCAAAAGAGTGGTGTATTTTAAACCAAAAAAAATATGCTTTCCCTCTTGATTTAGTAATCCCACTTAAATTAATTTAACTGGTATTGAAATAGAAAATAAACATGAAAGGAAGACAATATTGGCAAATTTATGTAATTGGGGGAAGAAAGAGGGGAGCACATGGACTATGAGAGACAGAAAAATCTCTTGCATTAAGCATAACTTTGGCCTTGAATGGCAATGCTCTTCTTTGGCTCTGATTTTATTTTATAATCTAGGTTCCACTTAGAGAGGTTTTGCTGTTTTTCTTTCATCTGTAGATCATTTCTCTACAAAGAATAAGCAGGATTTCCAAGAACTACTCCCATATGCAAAAATTGTGGGGGGAAAAGTTCTGCCTCAGCATTGTCTCCTTGATGGCCTGTATTGAGAAATAGTTATAAAATTAAATGGAAAAAGGACCTCTGCCACAAGGAAGCTGTGTTAGTGTCAGATGCACTAGAGAACTTTGGATATCAATGTTATGTTTAATTTATGTATTAGCCTAAACACTTACCCACTTTGTGGCAATTGTAGCTGGTAAGTGTCATCCTTCAGAGCTAATTCATTTAGAATATGCCGAGAAAAAAAACATGAGCAGCAATAACTGAGGAAAATCGAATTGCTGAACTTTTGTCAGAGAATTGGCTCCGCACATCTTATATATGAACCAAGAGGAAGCTGACAACTCGCTCCATCCTACAGTTGTTTCGGTGAAGGTTTTGGTTGCTCAGGACACATGCCCAGGCTCAGATAGTCATCGGTCCCTTCTCAGAAGTAAGCCCTTCCTCATCTGAACAGCAACCTCACAGCTTACCCACCAGAATGCCCCTCATTGTTTTGCTGCCTGGTTCCTCATTCGCCTCCAGATTCAGCAGCCAGAGTCCCCAAAGAGAGTCCATCTTCATAGGAATAGGTGACTTGAGAAAGACAAAGTAAGTGTGTGGCTTCATCTTCAAACAATGCAATAGATTTTGTGAACACAATAGCTTGGATGCAAAAACAGAGTAATTTTTTTTTTTTCTGAAAGGATCTCCTTTTGCCTTAGAGATAGCATCCACGTGTCCATCAATGTGGAAATAGGAAGGGAGACTGCATCCTGGCACAGGGGAAACCCACTTGACCTTCAGAGTTGAATTGGAAAGAAGAGCATGTCATTTTAATCTTTTGAACTCTTCCAAAAATTGCATATTTTCCCATAGTAGTGTATAATGTTAATCTAATTTAAGGCTAATTGAACACTAAATATTTCTAACTTTTAAAAAAATATGTAAGTCCCACGACCTAAGCATATAGCAAACACATAAAATGTACTGGTGATTTCTGTAAGGAAGAGGGATTACTTATCATAACACCCTTCATCCTCATCCAGTACAGTAAAGCCGATAACAGACATCAAGTAAGATTAACTATGGAAAAATTATGTATTCTAGAATCTAAATTATTTCTCCTGGTGGAAATTTTTCTCCCCTGTTTTCACATTATATCAAGATTTCCCTAATTTTTCTTACTGGGATATCAGGTCATCTTTTAGAGTGTAGGAACTTAAAATTATTTTTCATAGTATGATGCTCCAAATCTTTGTATCATTTATTCTATTTTATTTAAAATCCAAAACACAACATGTATTTTTCTTAGGATTTTATCAGATATAGGGGTTTATATACCTTGACTGATAAACAATTGT
This sequence comes from Myotis yumanensis, assembly GCF_028538775.1. Taxonomy (NCBI): domain Eukaryota; kingdom Metazoa; phylum Chordata; class Mammalia; order Chiroptera; family Vespertilionidae; genus Myotis; species Myotis yumanensis. Next base: position 80,447,417 of record NW_027223759.1, read on the forward strand.
GTCATCCTCATTCACAGTACGAGACGTTTCTCTGTAAATATTGTACTTTCTGGATTAATTTAACCCTATTTTGATGTTTTTTTATGTTTTCCACTTATATCTTATTTTCAGCTAAAGCAAGCATTATTGTACTGAATCAATCTCATTTTAAAATGTAGAGTAGATCAGAGTCATAGGGCCCATCTCCTGGTGGCTAATCACTAACTGCTTTCCATATCAATATTTTAAGCACCTATTCACTTTGATGATATGATGTTAGAACCAGGAGTCAGCATTAGCTGGTTGTGAGCAGAAACCTAAATAATGGACTTTGGTTAACATCATCTCAAAGGTGTCACCTTCTTTGGATTTGGGATCAAAACCTGACTTAGAGAAGGTAATTCCCTTAAACTCTCTGAGCCTCAATTATTTTTATTTGTAAATTGGGAATAACAGCCCCTACATAATAGCTTTCTTAGCAATAAATAAATTAGACTATATTGCAAAATAAGCCAGACAAAAAGCCTACATAATGTATAAATTTTTATGGGACATTCAGAAAAAAAGGCACATCTTAGGCATAAATCAGATCGATGGTTGCCACTGACTGGTGGTATTCAGAGGAAATTGACTAGAAAGTGCCACAGGCAAAATTTGGGGGGAGGGGTGATATATTTGTTGTCTCTCTCAATTGTTGTGGTGATTACACAACTATACACATTTGTCAAACTTCATCAGAAACGTTTACTTTATGTAAATTATAACTCAACAAACCTATTTTTTTTTCTAAATGAACATATGTAATGGGTTTCATATGTAATGCAGGATCAATAAACATTTCTTCTTTCTATACCCAATCTCTATAGGAGCTAAACATAAAAGGTCTTAAATTATTATCATTTATCTTGTATGGTATAATTAAAAACCAAAGCTAACATTTTTTTATTCTTATCACATTTCTAAGGTATTTGCATTTCCATAAAGAAGCAACGTGGATTTGAGTTCTGATTAGGAATCTAAACCTACTAGGCCCTTGAAAATCACTACAAAATCCTAGACCTAAAATGTATAGAAATCTATGTACAGTCAAGTCATGGAGTGATTCATATAGATGTGATCCCTATGTTTGTATTGCTTGCTCTTTAAATAGTGGTATGGCAACCCGTGAGTGCGCGCACGCACACACATACACACACACACTCACTCACTCACTCACTCAATCAATCAATCAATCAATCAAATAGAAAAGTGAACATCTGAAACCCACAATAACCCAGTGGCTAAGAAGCATCAAATGTTTATATTTATTTATGTTTATTTATTCAATACACCCAGTGTGGGTCATATACTCTGTGCCAGGAGTTAGGGACTCAAGAATGATTACACAAAATTTATGTCCTTAAGGAGTTTATACTTTGTAATGACCAATAGATATATAGTGAAATTGAAGCTCTTACGTGACCCTGCACAGTTGCAAGGCAAGCAAATGCTCTTCATACACTGCATCCCATAACCCACCTAAGAATAACAGTGAGTGGGACCTTGAGACATGGTTCTTATTCCCATGTTTGTTATCGAGCATCATATTTGGACCTCTTACAGAAAAAAGAAATCTTAAGTCATCCTTTCATGTTAGAGAAACAAATAGAACAAAGAGGCAAGAGGTTTGGGGGGACTCTCTTAGTATCAAATAACTTTAAGGAAAACAAATTGACACCCAAAAATTAGCTTAAATTTTTTGCAAGAGAATTGAAGAAACTTTTATAAAATTTTAGACATAGTTTTGATGTTCAGAAGTTAACTGTGAAGCAGAAAAGACTGTATTTATCATAATTGCAAATGATAATATATCTGTATAAGTGCATTGGGATGGTAATGAATGAGGAATAGAAACAACTTAGTAACATTAGTGGGCCAAAGTTTCACAAGAATTCAAAAATAATTTCCTGAAGCACTGAATTCAATTGCTTTTTTGATCTAATGCTAGCCTATTTAACTTCATTTCCTATTAATTATGGTTCAGACCATATTTTAAACTCTTCATATCATGTTATTTAATTCTCACAACAATGCTTGGTGGTAGTTACCATTATTATTCCCATTATAAGGATGAGAAATTTGAAGTCCAGGTAGGTCAAGTGATTCACCTAAGATGGTACAACCGATAATTAGGAGAGATGGAATTTGAACTCAGCCACCCTTGACTCCATATGATGCAATGATTCTATAAGGACATGGATAGAGATGTAACTAGAGGGCAGACACTATGTATGCCCCATCTTGTGTAGAACTCTCAATAAGTGAGTTATTATTAACTTGTTATCCCAATTGTACACATGTAGCAGCTGAAGGTAAAATATGTCCAGTAGACTCTACCTCCAAGCCAGTGTATTGTCCAAGTTAAGATGTGCCAATGTAGACATTTAAAAGTCATCTCCAGCCCTGAATGCACTGATTTTAAGAGGAAATTTTTGGTTTCTGTAGCTGTTGGGGGTAGATTTATATTGGTGCCAAGTTTAGAAATGTCCTAAAGCCATGTAGGGAAATTGAAGGATCAGCATTTTTATCCCACTTCTGGGCACCATGGGAACCCTTCTTTCTTTCTTATCAGCTGTGCTGTAATCTTGCTTGAGCTAAACTTAAGCTGGGTGGATTTCAGCCTCAGGGAAAGTTTTAGCAGGCTGAAGGGGCCTAGTAACTTCATTTTTTAAGCAATGTTAGTAGGAGCTCTTAGGATGCATTCCCTCTGAATATATGGCAGCATTAATTAGCATGGTAATGCCTAAAAACAGAGAATTTTTACATTTCCAACAATTATAAGCCCAGTACTATTTGTTTAACCTTTGAACTACAATCAAGATGCATTGTATTAATTCAACACAATTCATAAATATTAAGTGCCACCTATATGCCATTCACTATTCTAGGGTCTGGCAATAAAAATGGTGATGGGCAGTCCTATATCTGAAGGAATTACCACTTTGGGTGACAGAGAGAGATATCCAAGTAAATAAGTACACAGAGGCACCAGAGAATTACCCTAAAGGTGAGAAAGTTCACTGTGATTGAATGCACACAGCAGGAGAGAATGGGAGTGAATGGAGAAGGGATCAGAAATATCTTCCCAGAGGAGTTGACAAATGAGATGAATTTTGAAGACATGATGGGAAACACACTGATTTTAGCTACAGCGATAGGTATATCAAGTTAGACAATGTTTTAGAGAAAAAGTTATGTGCAGACACATTTTTAGTTTTTATGGCATTTATCTAATTGAGTGAACATCTAGACGACCATTAGACAGAGCGCCAAAAGTCCTCCGTGATCTGATGCCCGGCTACCTCTCCTGTTTGGGCAGCTCCTCCTGTTGCACCATGGGTAAGCAACCATGCCATGGCAAGTCACACAGCAGTGCCTCTGCCCCCGCCATTTCATCTGCTTAAATGACCTTCTCTGCTTATATCCAGGGAAAAAGTCACACTCCTCGAGGTTGCAGAACTTCAAGTATCTTTTCAAAGAAAACTTTCCCAATTTCCATTCCCCAAGTAATTGATCATTCCTTCCATTGTGATGTCTCTGTTTCTAGTAAACACTTTCATTATAGCAATTATTACTTAACAGTTAATAATTTTCTTAAATTGAATGCCTGTCTTCCCTACCATGCCATAAGTTCCTTGGGAGCTGGCACTGAATTTTAATTCACACTGTCAATGGTGTAATGCAGTTGGCAGGTATCAACCTAGGAGAACTGATTTATATATTTGAGAATTTTGTGAGCCATTTGCTAAATCTTTGGCAGCTGAAATCATTATGAGGGGAGTATTTATACCATAGAAATTGGCAAACACTGCAAATCAGAACTTTTTATTTTTTTTAAGAGCTTTACTTTGACAAGCAGTTTATAACTGTATTTCTTTGGTCTTGCTCATTATGGTAAACAGGAAAGTGTTAAAACATGTTTGTTAGTTAAAGTAAATGATATTAGAGCAAGTTTTAAAGGAACACATTAAAGTTTCAATTATTTAAATTAAATAGAGTTAGCAAGAATGATAAATATTAGAGAGGGAGGTGAATAAAGAACCCTCTTTTGGCACTGAGAATTCTGGTAAAAAGACCAAAATTATCAAGAGGAGACAAAATGATAATTATAGAGGACATTGTGGTAGTTTAAAAGGCTATTTAGCCCTCCCCTGTGTGGCTTAGCTGGTTGGGCATCATTCTGTGCATTGAAAGACTGCTGGTTCAATTCCCAGTCAGGGCACATGCCCTGGTTGCTGGCATGATCCCAGGTAGGGGGTGTGCAGGAAGCAGCCAATTGATGTTTCCCTCTCACATTGATGTTTCTCCCTCTCTCTCTTTCTCTTCCTCTCCCTTCTTCTTTCTAAAATAATCAATTTAAAAAATGTTACAATAAAAAAATAAAAAGACTAAGGATTAGTTTTCACCCAATTTTTACAAATAGGTGTCATAATTTCTGACTAAACAAAAGTTTGCATTTATTGGATTAAAAACGGTTGATGCAGGCTACATACAATCTATAAAGGTACTCTTTTCTTCAGAAACAAAGGAGACATACTCTGAGAATGGGCAAATTGTAATGTTTCTAATGACCATATTCTCATCTATTTTTTAAAAGTATTTTTAATATAAAAAAGAAGACTAAAAAGTCATACTCAAGTCCTGTAGTTCTATGCCCTAGGCCAGTGATGGCGAACCTATGACACGTGTGTCAGAGGTGACACACAAACTCATTTTTTTGGTTGATTTTTCTTTGTTAAAGGGCATTTAAATATATAAAATAAATATCAAAAATATAAATCTTTGTTTTACTATGGTTGCAAATATCAAAAAGTTTCTATATGTGAGACGGCATCAGAGTTAAGTTAGGGTTTTTCAAAATGCTGACACGCCAAGCTCAAAAGGTTCACCATCACTGCCCTAGGCAATACTGCCTATGCCAGACATGGTGCCTCTCCCTTTGCCCCAGCTCGCCCTAGGACTTCCCTTGGGTGTTGTACCTTACGAATCATAACCCTTAGGAATGTGTTACCCACAGGCATCTCTGAAGAGAGTTCTGCTTTAGTCATTGCAGGCTGCTGTAAATAAATAATATAGCCAAGATGGTAAACAACAAATGTTTATTTTGTAGTTCTGATGACTGGGAAGTCCAAAATCAAGGGGCCAGTAGATTCCATGTGTGGTGAGAGCCCACTTCCTGGTTCACAGATGGCTGTGTTGTCTCTGTGTTCTCACATGGCAGATGGGGTGAGAGAGCTCCTGGATCCTCTTTATATGGATGCTAATCCCATTCATGAGGGTGCCACCCTCATCTTCTAATCATCTGGCAAGGACACAACCTCAAATACTATCACATTGAGGATTAGGTTTGTACATATGAACTGGGGGGATGGGGACAAGCATTCAGCCTATAACATTCCAGCCTTGGCCTCTCAAGATTCATGTGTCTTCTTACATGCAAGATACCTTTATTTCATCCCAGTAGCTCCAAAGTCTGCCTTCTTTTTGCTTAATAATTTCATCTTTAAGTTATTACTTTCTTCTGTTCTTTGCAAGGCTAGGTCAGAAGGAGCCAAACCTCTCTTTCAAGATTTTTGCTTAGTAACCTCTTCTAAATATCTAATTTCATCACTTACACAGGCTAACTTCTATAAAACACTAGAACACTGTTGGATCCGAGTCCCTCTGCCAGGGGCTGGGCCTCCTTGGATGCCGGGTATTGGATGGAGAAGATATAAGAAGTTATAAGCATATAAGAAAATCTTCATCGCAGCCCAAGTAGCCATTGCTACTAAGGAGCTATCAGATAAAACAGTCCAGCAAAAGCAGTTCTTGCTAATACAGTAGCAAACACAGGAGCCATCCTAGTAAAAACAGCCAGCACTGGCTGGTTAATAGCACATCTTTTCTACAAAGCAGCTTCCAACATAGGAGCTATACAAACAGTAGCCTGACTAAGCGGCTGCGCACTGGCTGGTCAGTAACATACTTTATACTAATTTAGGTAAAAGAGGCTTCTTATCAAAAATGACCTCAATCTTTGGGTTACAGAAAGGCGTGCCTGCACAGTGTATACTGTGAAACTGCTGTGTCTTTGCCCTTGCCTATGGCAACTTGGCTTTGAACATCCTGATTAGGAGTCCCACACTCAGTTTGGCCTTGAACATCCTGTGTAGGCTGACTGATTAGGGTTCCCAGAGACACAGACACAATTCAGCCAAGTTCTTTGTCCTTTATAACAAGGATTGCCTTTCCCCCAGTTTCCAGTAATACGCTGTTCATTTCTGTCTGAGAAATTACCAGAATGGTCCATATTTCAACCATGGTTATGTAGGTGTTCTCTAAGGAAATAAACTTTCTCTACACTTCTCTTTTCTTTCTAAGCTCTCACCAGAATCAGCCTTAAAGGTCCATGCATAACAATGTAAGCTTTTTCCAGCATGCACTTCAAAAACCCCAGTTCCAAAGCTACTTCCACGTTTTTAGATATTTCTTACAGCAGCATTCTATTTCTCAGTGCCAATTTCTGTCTTAGGTTTATAGACTGAATAACAAAAATATCATAGAACAGATAACTTAAACAACAGCTATTTATTTCCCACTGTTCTGAGGAGTCCAAGAGCAAAGTGCTCCTGAACTTGGTGTGTGGTGAGGGCCCAATTTCCGGCTTATAGGTGGTAACTATCTTCTCACTGTGACCTCATGTGGAGGGGAGCTTCCTGGGTTCTATTTTATAAGGGCATTAATCCCATTCTTTGGGGCTCCACCTTCACATAATCACCTCCCAAATGCCCGCATTGGGGATTAAGTTTTAACATATGAATTTGGGGGCCACAAACATTCAGTCTATAGCAGTGTTTTAGATCCTCCCTGTTTAGAGTATTATTGCATTTGGACATATCATTCCTACAAAATTATCTTTCTTCTAGAAAAAGTTTTGAAAAGTTGGCAATTGTCTCATTTCAATTCCTAATACAAAGCCACTTATTATAGTCATTATTAGGGAAAAAAAATGGAGTTTAACCAGACACAGTTGGCTAGGAAGAAGCAGCCATTTAAGAACTGCTGATAGTCTTCTGTGGAAATCCTTTATGACAGAACTTAAGAAATAAATGTAAAGTAGAGTTTAAATCCTCATCTCAAAGCTGTTATCAGTAATAAATTTGAGGCCAAAAGTAGTAAATATTTAAATGATGACTATCTATCTCCTAAATGCAATAGAGTGTCCTGGCTGTATGGTAATGACATCATTAAATAGAAATGCCCTGATCTGCAGTGACAAGATGCTTTATCGTAACTTCTGTCAAGTGATACACCCAGAGAGCTTTCCACCCTCTAAAGTGAGTCTAAACAGTCTCATGAACACTCAGAGTTTGGTGAACATTCTATCAAAGAAATTATAAGGTAGTGGTAAAGCATGGGCCCTGGGGACAACAATTTGAAGATCTGAATTTTAATTTTATTATTTACTTAACATAGTCTGGGTTTCCGTTTCAATACCTTTAAAATGAGAATAGTGTTTATCCTGAATATGTCTAAGAGTAAGATAATTAAATTAAATATATGATAAAGATGACTGATTCAAAGATTATGATTCAAATATCATCAGCATTTTCACCTTTAATCATCATGTCATCATCATCATCATCATATTTGGGTAATATTATTAGTTTATGTTTGTAACATTAGACTAAGTCTTACCCTTGGGTTCAGAAGATCAGAGTTGATTTTCAAAATTCGAGATGCTGAAGTGCATTATATATGCAAAAATGGTGGCTTATTAAAATACAAGAGTCATTGGTCATGGTTAATCCCTTCACTTTCATGGTAAGTGATTTGATCATATAAGTCATATCTTAAAATATCTATTGAGCCATACATTAGTTGTACTGGATAAAACTAACAACCCTGAGTTTTGGTGGCTTAATGCAATAAAGTTTAATTTTCTACTAACATTAGAGTTAGTTTAAGTTGAATAGGGAGGGAGTTTGTTTCTGCTTCATGAAATTATTTAGGGTTCCAGATTTATTCCATCTAATGTCTTTGTTAAGACAAAAAATCTTGGAATTTTCAACTGAACCTGAATTAATCAAACCAAAAGATGAAAGAAGAGAAATCATAGAAGATAGTATAGAAAAATGAATGTTTGGAAGTGGTATATGCCACTTTCATGCAAATTATATTGGTTCAAACTTGGTGACATGGTAGCACCTAATCCCAAAGAAGACTGGAACATGGAGTTCACCTACATGCTCAGGTGGAAGACAAAATGGAGATTTGGGTCTTCCCAGTTTCTGTTACAACTTTCTAGCATATTAAAATGAATCATGAACGTATTTAAATGAAAGACAGTGCACAATTTAGTGGGGTCACAATGACTTATGGTATTTATAAACTAATGTGTAATCTACACTCCCCTTTCTTAGACATGCTGGTTAATTCAATGGCAGTTGGCAGCTCTCTCGTAGTCCAGGAATGTGCTGGACCTCTATCTTTGGTCCAGCAGAGTTGCTACCTCAGGACTTAAAACATCAAGTGTTGCAGAGTACGGAGCTCCTTTGTTACATCATGATGATGGTCTTCAAATTAGTATATGCCTCTGGGGAACTTCTAGGCAAGATAAAAGATGTGGCTTTCTCTTCTGGATGTGGATGTGAAGACTAAATGCTCTTCCTATGAATGAAGAACTCTTTGTCACACTCCCTTATATTTACATTTGGATCTTGAAAAAAGCTGGCCAGAGAAAGAAAATTTCTTAGGATTAGAATATTGGGTTTATAGAATCTGTAGGCAGCCATTTGCGTAGGGAAGACAAATGAATTCCACTGACTGCTTCTGAGGGGGTGTGGAAATCAAATGGTCCATTGAGTGTGGTAGCCAAGATCAACTTAACTTTGTTTTTCATTTTATTGTCACATTTACAGATTTAAAACCTTCAGAGCATGATAAACAGATTATGCAAAGCTAGTAATTAAGTGAGTAGTGACTATACTGCAGTAGCATTTTATGTTAACTGCATTCTTAAAATAAATGCTACTATATTTTAACTTTTCTTGATAGTAATTTCAGTGATTTCGAATTAGTTGGTTTCAATAATTTCACACAATGCACCCCACATAGTGGAGTGGAAAGAGCACAGAGTGAGGACCAGTGGACCTCAGTTTGATACAATACTCAGGATTCTGGTTGCAACAATAGGGAGGGAGTGTCATTTCCCCTATCATTTCTCTCATTCATGGTCTATCTGGTGATCAAAGAAGGCAACATTGATAAACTAGGCTAACCGAAAAACATAAACCATTCCTTTTACAAGGAAAATAAAGTAGATTAGAAACAAAAAGGATCTCTGAGCAAAATCATTAAAATTAAAAGCAAGTTTAGTCAGGATTTAAAGACATTCAATGATAGAACATAAAATCTAAATGAAAACATCTAAAAATAAACAGGATTTGAAAAGACCCACACCTCAGTTATTGGATGTACATATAATTACATTAAAGTTAAAATAATAAAAACAGAGATAATAAAAAAGAAAAGGTGTTTAAAGAGGACTAAGCTAAAAATCAATGATAAACACACTAAAACAACCACAAAAATAGGCAGTTCAGGTTTAAAATATAAGAAAAAATTTAAAGGCAACTATTTTTGTTTTTTTTCATTTATTTAACAAATATTGGCTAAGAATCAGTGTGACAAGAGTGAGTCAAAGGAATAGCCTGCTTCCGTAGAGCTTACTTTATAGAAAGGAAACGTGTTGAATAGCTAAATACATAAGCATCAAATATATGCATTAGGCATTTCTTCTGTGCCATTTAAAATAGCCCCCATCCTACGCTTACTCCATCTCTGCCGTAGTGACCAGGTGTGCGAAGACTTCCACCTGTCACTTACGGGTGCAAACTGACAGCACCTGGTGCATGTTCGTGCACGCCCCTGTGCAGGGAAGTTGATGTCTGCGGGGCTATCCTTGACCAATGAGCATCTGGCGCTGATGTGGAAACTCTGAGATATATTATACAGAGTTCTTAGAAGGCCCGCTGGGATCAAGAGTCCTGTAGGGATGAGCAACTTGATACTGCAGCGTTAATTTGGCTTTCTTTCTGTCCTTTGCAGCTCCCTCTTTTATCTCTTACTTTACAGGTACGAATCGTAAAGGTTCAAATAGTTAATTCACCAAGGTCGCCATGTGTATAAGGAACAATGACACCTGTCTTAAGTGCCATTTTTCAGAACTTGAGCCAGATTTAAAAAATTTTCTTCTTGTTGTTTTCTTAAACCTGCCTTTTTTTCTCTTGCCCCTCCAGTGACTTCAACATTCAAGCCTCTTGATGTGAATATTTCAGTAGTGATTGCTTATTATAACATTCTCAAGTATATTCATCTAAAAAATTATGCGAGAGGTCCAAAGGTTGGTCCAAAGGAGCTCATCCCTAATAGTAGAATTCTAGGCATATTCATTCCTGAAATTGTTCAGGTCTTTCCCCAAATTCATAATCACAGTATATAGATGGTTTTCATACAGGTACTTCTAAAACCTCCCTGGTAATAAAAATTAAGAATAATGGTCGCTCCCATCTTGGGTTGGTTTCAAGTACATCAATAGAACAACTTACAAAACTGTCATATTGTAGGGAAAATTGCAGAAAGCAGTGTTTCCAGTCATTTGCTAACTGAGCCAGAAATTATAATGGCATGCCAAATTAGACTGAGCTGCAAAGGGAAGACATTCACATCACTCTTCTCTGCCCTTGCAATGTGCATAAGAAGCTGAAAAGTCAGTACTTTTTTTTTTCTTGGACTTACTAAACTAGTCTCAAGTCTTTTCCACTCTGGGAGTTAAATATTTGCTTCTTTTATTGTCCCTGGTACCCAATCACCCTGCCGCTGTAATAACTTGATATCTCTCTAGGGAAAGTGGGGTCCAGCTCCATTCTGGTCCCTGAATGACTGAAGGACATACACAACTGAACTCTTTACTCACACCTTGTTTGCCTCCCTCCCCTCCCTGCCATTGTATTTTGAATCTTGTGTGTTTTATCAAGTTCACAAAATAGAGAGCATGGCAATGAAAATAGGGCTTGGTGTGTGTGTATGTGTGTGTGCGTGTGCATGTGCATGTGTGTGTGTGCCACCTGGTTTGAAATGAGAAACAGCTGTCTCTCACATCTGAGGTGACCTTCTGCCTGTTATCACATACGATGCTGCTGGCAGCTCTGTCTCTGACTAAGTCCTACTGTCTCCTGCTGGGAGGCTGACACTCAAGTGGTCCTGTTTTCCAGCATGGAAAGGGCCTCTGCCATGGGGGACAGTCTCTGAGAAAAGGACGTTAGATAGCATCTTTGAGCCATATTAATTGATTAGAAATGAGTAGCTCTTTAAATTAGAAAACCTGAAACACAGGTCTCACCTTATAAGCTTTTGTGTCCCCCAATTGCAGTACTTTTGCTCAAAAGTGTTTACTGAGCCTTTCCTCCAGAGGCTATCTAGGACCCTGGGAGTTCAGCAGTGAATGACATTGAGTCCCAAACTTGAGAGATTGCAGTCTACAGAGCTAAAGAATTCACGGACTGGACTTGAAATTCAGAATGCATTATGCTTTATTAACACCATTAGGTTTTGAGAACAGTGTTTCAAAGTTAACTTATAAAACTTGCCTTAAACTACAAAGAAATTAAATAAACCACTAAGGAGTATAGTCTAAATTACAGATTATGGCAGCAATGAAGAGGTGAGAGGAGGTAATCTCATTTTCTTTTTCTGAATTCAAGGCCAATGAGCAAGGTTTAAAGTGAGACCTTGTGTTAGTATGCAAAGCCCCTTTCATTTTTACCTCCCTCCTTCTTATGTTGAGGCCCTGCCCCAGGCTCTTGTGTTTGGAGAACGAGCATAGTAGCTTCATGATGTTAAATTACTGTTCTTTTTCTTCTTTCTAGCAAAGCTTCTGTTCTCACAGAGTAGCTAGTGCCAGCTGTGCAATAGGAAAAATTAAGGTGATCAAGCAAAATTACTCTATAGCATAAATGACTGATGGAACCTTTGTTCTCTTAAAGATATTAGCCTTTTAAATGTAAGTCCTTCTTCATTTACCTTTCCCCTTCAGTGGTACTCAAACTTGTGTTTGGTGTATCCTGTGCTTTGGAAGGAAATGCATTTGCAAGGACTCCTGAAAATACATCTGTCCACCCTCAAGGGGAAGAGTATAATGATGAAGAAACACTGCTCTGCTTCAGTGATTCTCAGGCCAGGGAGAGAGGAGCAGGAGCAAGATGTCTGCAGATGAGACTGCATGTTGAAATTGGGCCAGGGTATATTTTGTAAAGAATTAAAACAATCTTAAAGTGTAGCCTCATGTTTAGAGAATAAAAATATATATATATATGACCCATATTACATAAAGTACATTTTTACTTTAAAAAATCATTGAGAATAATGAAAAAAAAATAGCCCTAGCTGGTTTGGCTCAGTGGATAGAGTGTTGACCTGCAGACTGAAGAGTCCCAGGTTCAATTCCAGTCAGGGGCACATGCCTGGTTGCGGACTTGATCCCCAGTGGGGGGCGTGCAGGAGGCAGCCAATCAATGAGTCTCTCTCATCATTGATGTTTCTATCTCTCTCTCTCCCTTCCTCTCTGAAATCAATAAAAAAAATATTAAAAAAATACAGTAATTCTCAGGTAGGTAAATAAACCTTTAGGGGTTATTCCAGAATCTTCAGATGTATCAAAATGAATACAAATTAATGTTGAGCATTCATCTGATTACTGGTAATTTAGTTCATATCAAAGTGAAGTGAAACAACAAACAAAAACAGAAGGAACCAAAGCAATGTGTCGTTTTTGTCAGGAGAGCTATCTGGGTCAGCTCTATTTGGGACTCTAGAAAGTTTGGGTCCAGGGGCTCTCCAGTTTTCACCTCTGCTCCCCTCAACCAATGAGCTTAAACTTGTCAATAGTTTAATTTGAATGAGACAATCTAACTAAAGGCAACTAAAGCAATTCAGACCACTCCCATGATGGCCTTGGCATTGAAGCATTGCTGTAAGCACTGGGGATGCATCATACTTTCCCTCATGAAGTTCAAAGATAAAAAGGAGTGTCAGATGCATACTATAAAGAAAACTGAACATTAAAAATTGACAGAAAGAGTAGGGGGTTATTTTGGTTTGGATCGTGGTTGGAGAACTATAACGAGATGGCATTTGAGCCCATGCCAAGGACCTAGCCTTACAAAGAACAGAAGAAAGTGTATTCCTGGAAGAAATAACAGCAAGCACAAAGGCATAAGGGCAGCAATGAGTTTGGCCTGTTCTAGAAATAGAGAGAAAGCCAGTGTGAGTGATGAAGTGACTTTGCAGAGAAAGGAAAAACCTGGTGCCTGTAGCTCCATGCAGGCCACAGTGAGGACTCTCAGTTTTATTTCAAATGCAGGAGGGAGAATTTTCAGCAGGGGTGTAGCAAGAGCTTACTATATTTGAGCACACCTTTTATACTAAACTAGAGGCGTGGTGCACAAAAATTTGTGCACTCGGGGGGTCCCTCAGCCCGGCCTGTGCCCTCTCGCAGTCTGAGACTACTCAGGGGATGTCCACCTGCTGGCTTAGGCACACTCCCTGGGGGATGGGGGTTAAGCTGGCAGTCAGACATCCCTCTGGCAGCCCAGGAGCCCATGGGGGATGTCCACTTGCCAGCGGGGAACAGGCCTAAACTTCAGTCGGACATCCTTAGCGCTGCTGAGGAGGTGGGAGAGGATCCCGCCACCACAGCTGTGCTGGCAGCCATCAGCCTGGCTTGTGGCTGAGCAGAGCTCCCCCTGTGGGAGTGCACTGACCACCAGGAGGCAGCTCCTGCATTGAGCGTCTGCCCCCTGTTGGTCAGTGTGTGTCATAGTGACCAGTCATTCCCAGTCATTCTGCTGTTAGGGTCAATTTGCATTTTATCCTTTTATTATATGTCTAGTGCATGGGTGGGGGCTGGCTGGTTTCCCCTGGAGGGTGTCCCGGATCAGGGTGGGGGTCCCCCTGGGGTGGCTGGCCAGCCTGGGTGAGGGGCTGAGGGCCGTTTTCAGGCTGGCCACACCCATTTCAGGGTGGGGGTTCCCGCTGGGGTGCCTGACCAGCCTGGGTGAGGGGCTGATGGCTCTTTGCAGGCTGGCCATGGCCCCCAGCCACCCAAGCTCCCAGTGGAGGCTGGCTGGAAGTAGGTATCTGGGATTTATTTATCTTCTATAATTGAAACTTTGTTGCCTTTATCAAAGGCCACAGCTGTCCAGGGCAGGCGGGAAGCTTGGCTTCCTCCATTGGCGGGGCAACCAAGCCTCCTGCTTGCTCCAGCTCTGTGGCTGCCAGCCACCATCTTGGTTGGGTTAATTTGCATAAGTCGCTCTGATTAGATGGTGGGCGTGGCTTGGGGCATAGAGAAGGTACAGTAATTTTCATGTTTCTCTTTTATTAGATTAGATTAAATGCTTACATATCAATAACTGCTCAAATAGTGTTTGAATTCCTTGAGAGAACACATGACTGAAGAACAGAACTATCGCCCTGACTGGTGGCTCAGTTGGTTGAAGCATCATCCCATACACCATAAAGGTTGTTGGTTCGATCCTCGTCAGGTCACATACCTAGGCTGTAGGTTCAATCCCCAATTGGGCCAGTAGGGGAGGCAAGCAATTGATGTCTCTCTCTCTCCCATCGATGCTACTCTTCCTCTCCCTTCCTCTCTTTCTCAAACTACAGAATTACCTCCCTGTTCTCTAAAGTGATGAAGCCTGTGGAAAACTCACCTTTCTTGTTCGGGCCACTGTCACCTAGACATAGGTACCATGCTTGAGCCTCTAAGACTACAGAGACCGAAAACTCTCCCTCTACCTACTTAGCATGCACAGTGCAATTTCTCTGAAGTATCCTGTGGGCTACCCGCTTTGCTGTGATCTTCTTTTGGAGTATTTAAATGAATTTTAGAAGTGTTAAACCTCTGCTTTGTAAAGCCTTCTTCCTATCCTCAAATTATCTTAATTCATTACCTTCTTGCTATGATAGTTTAATTGAGTGTAGGATATAGAGCTAATTTAGTTCACATTTTTGCTTTTAATAGTTTTCACTTTCTTTATTGAAAAAGTAATTACTGAATCTCAATACAATAACTGGAAATTACTTTTTCTAATAACATATATTATCATGTCACTATCAGTAGAAAATACTTTGAAGTACCCCCAAGTTTTGCTGACTGAAAATGAGCTTAAAATTGTCAATGCAGGAAAATTGCTAATTGGTTATATAAACACTGTCCTTTTTATTTATTTTTTCAAAATTGCACATTTGCCCATGTTCATTGAGAGAAAAGTTATAAAAATGTAGGAAAAAAAGTCACTATAATCCTAACACTCAGA
The DNA here is from genome assembly GCF_028538775.1 of Myotis yumanensis. NCBI lineage: Eukaryota > Metazoa > Chordata > Mammalia > Chiroptera > Vespertilionidae > Myotis > Myotis yumanensis. The sequence goes on from NW_027223759.1 coordinate 80,462,800, forward strand.
TAAAAGTACTATTAATATTTGGTTGAAATCCTTCCATATATATTTTCTATCTATGTACATACATATATAAGTACATTTTAATTGTAAGTTGGTATTCTATTACTTATATGTACTGTAATTATTAAATTGAACCTTATAAAGTACTTTTTTATTAGGTCATAGATACGCAAAACTAATTATTTCAATACTAGAGGCCCAGTGCACGATATTTGTGCACGGGGGTGGGGAGGTTATCCCTTAGCCCAGCCTGCATCCTCTCCAATCTGAGACCCCTTGAGGGATGTCCAACTGCCCGTTTAGGCCTGATCCTGGTGGTGGGATCGGGCCTAAACGGGCAGTCGGACATCCCACTCATAATCCAGGACTGCTGGCTCTCAACCACTCGCCTTCCTGCCTGCCTGATTGTCCCTAACTGCTTCTTCCTGCCAGCCTGATCATCCCCTAACCACTCCCATGCCAGCCTGATCACCCCCTAACCACTCCCCTGCCTAACTGCTCCCCTGCTAGCCCAATTGCCCCTAACTGCTCTCCCCTGCTGGCCTGGTTGCTCCTAACTGCCCTCTCCTGCCAACCTGGTTGCCCCTATCTGCCCTCCCCTGCCAGCCTGGTCCCTCCCAACTGCCCTCCCTTGCTGGCCTGATCACCCACAACTGCCTTCCCCTGCAGGCCATCTTGTTTTCACATGGAGGCGGCCATCTAGTGTGTTGGATTGATGATCAATTTGCATATTACCTCTTTATTATATAGGATGGTTTAACATAATAATGTACCAATTTTCAATATCTTGTGTATATTTATATATATAATATATATATAATTTATATATATTTATATATATATAATTTATATATATATATATATATATATATATATATATATATAAATTATATTTGCACATTTGCCTAATGATTTCTTTACGACAAATTCTCAGTAGTTAAATTGATGGTCATGGTAAAGAGCAAGCACATTCCTAATGCACATACTATATATTTCCACTTTTTCTTAAACTTATTTCTACACCAGCAATATGAGATTTTTCATATCCTCAGAAATACTGAGTATTATTCTGTTACTGGCTGATCTTATACTAGCAGGTAGAGACAAACATATTTTCATTAACATTTCTTTAACATACTAATTGAAAGCAATGAGCATGCTTTATAATATTATTTTCACCACACCTGGCCCTTTACTCTGTATTAATGGCATCTTTCCACAGGCTGCCACGGAGCCACACATGTTGTTCCATTCACAAAGCACTTTCAGGCAGTGTCATTCCTAAGGATAAGAAAGTGTGTCAAGCATGTGCTACGGGACATGAGACAAACGGGGGGTGGGGGGTCAGAGGAGGTTCACCATCATACTTCTAGAAAATTGGCTGCAGTTTTGGGGCCACAAAAATTCAACCATTCCACAGTACAGATTTCACCAGGCTCTTGTCTAAAAGCTCCTCAGAGACTTTCTGGAAACTGATCTTCACTAGGCTAAGACATTAAGACTTCTGGGTTAGGAGCCATCAGATACAAACATTGGGGACTTGTTTATCTGAAAAACCCATAAGCATTCATGATTGTCTTTCTTGCCAGAGTCTCAAAGAACACTGTGGCCTGACTAGAGCTTTACAAGCTTTATAGTGAAGAAGGACAAGGAAGAGTAATGATAACTGTTTACTGAAAAATATGAGAAAACTGTGGCATGTTGAATGTCGGATTTATTTTCATGAACTCTTCACAGATCTGGCCATCAGTTCCTCTTGCATGTTAGTCAAGAGAGATGGAGGTGAATTATCAACTCCAGAATCGCTCACCTTGTTACTTGAAGTGAGGTTTCTGAATTAGCAGCATTGATAGCATGACCTGGAATGATACCATCTGGAAGCTCCTGAGAAATGCAGAATCTCTGGACATTCTTCTGACTTGCTGATTTAGAATATACATTTTCACGTGGTTCCCAGGGTATCCCTATGCATCACAAAGTGCCAGAAGCCCTGATTTAGGAGATAAAACTTGCAGAACTTGGTGGTAGGTAGATACAGAAAGGGAGAGAGCCCATGTGGTGTAGCTCAGTGGTTGAGTGTTGACCTATGCACCAGGAGGTCATGGTTCAATTGGGTCAGGGCACATGCTCGGATTGTGGGCTCCATCCCTAGTGCAGCACGTGCAGGAGGCAACCAATCACTGATTCTCCCTCATTATTGATGTTTCTATATATCTCTCCCTCTCCCTTCCTCTCTGAAATCAATTTAAAACCTATATTTTTTAAAGGAAAGAAAATAAGAGAAGTCATGGGAAAAGAAACACTGAGGTTGTCTTTCTGATAAATGAATGCGTTGCTCACTAACTCGTGCACACGTGGTGGAGACGAGAGGTCAGTGGCCCCACCAGTGTGATGCACGGGAAATGAGGGTGCAGCGCCGACTCTGTGACGCAGAACTCCATAGGAGAGCGGGTGCCCATTGGTTGGATGAGTTTGTCTTTGAAGCATCCAGAAATGTTTAAATCATTTTCTTGACATTATTAAATGAAATAATGCATTTCCAGTGCTTACGTGATGCCTGGTGCCTTACATAGATGTCTACCTTTACCCATTATTATGGTTGTTATCATTATCATCATTTTCACTTTTTCTCAAGTAATTAGACTATTAAAGAAAACTAAACACATTAGAGAACAATACTGTACTGATAAGGGTGAGGTATGATTATATAAGCCACCTTAATTACTAACAAAAGAAAAGAAAAAGTTGTCACTTTTTAAAAGCTCAGCAGCAGAACATCCCACATCAGCACTTAGTGCTTGCAATTAAAGCCGTGGTGTGGATTCCTGATTACTCAGCTTATGCAAATTGAAGGGATAATAAATGGTGCAGAAGGGAAACTGGTTACTTTTCAAAGATTTATAGAAACAAACAACTAATTTTCATGTTATGCTTGTTTAATTAGGTAATTTACTATAACATATATTTATCAGACAACAGGACAGATAAAAGGAGGCTCTTTTTCTCCTAACACCATTTTATGAGCATTAATTCATACCACACAAAAGGGATACCACTGATTCTCACATAACAATGCTGGTGATTGAAATTTATAGACAAAAGGCATAAGCATGAGTATAAAATATAAGGAAAATATGATGGGAAAAGCTATACTTAAGAAGAATGAAGAGTAACATGAAGAGGAATAAAAACACTGGTCGGGTGTAGTAGCCGATGGGTGTCCTGCAAGTGAAGAAACCTGAACTCAAGTGTGAGGTCCCACCAAACAGCAAACAAGACTTGTGCGTGTAGCCTGACTCCTCCTGTTCTCTGTGTCTGAATAGGGAACCCGGAGACAGGTCCAGCTCACCTCAGAAAAAGTGAAGTTCAATAGCCACTAAATGAGCTCACCCTGATCAAATTTATGTCTTTGCATATTAATAAACAAAAAAATGCTAGACTGAATAGAGTAAATAGTGCTCACATTACTTTTTAGAAAGATGTCACGAACACTCAAGAACTGCTGAGACAGGAAAATCAAGAGAGAAAATAAGTACAATTTTGGGACTCCCCCAATTTCTGCATTTCAGCACCTCTGATTTTTACTTTTTACTTGTCTTCCACATGAGAATTTGTTTGAAAATATAATTTCCGTAAAAAATAATTAAAATCTACAGTACCTATCTTAATATCATATACAAGAACATCTCCCAGGTCCTCAACCCTCCTGTATTCACTGAGAAGAGATGGCTGTGGCTTACTGAATGGGCATTATGGTTCAGGTTAAAGACCAATGTGTACAGTCAGCAGGGAACAGTTGTAGGCAAGTGGAGGAAACACTAAGAACTTGCAACATTCAATTATGTGTAGGCAGCAGGCATATTGATGTAAAATGCAAACGTGCCCCCCCCCCCCAAATGTATACATACTTTAACAGCTGATAGCTCAAGTTTGAAAATGAAATATATTTTAATAAACACCGCTCTTATCATTATTCAAAGTGTGTGTGTACATTCTTGGGGGACACCTTGTATTATTTAAAAGTTATAAAACAATTCCTCTGATACAATGTTAACATCTGGATATCTGAATACTTATGAATATCTATACTAATAATAGAGGAATATGCAAATTGTCCTGGATGCTGTCACAGTAACAGCAACGACCAAACAGCAGACTGCATGGGGTGACAAGGCCAGCAGGGGGTTAGTGAGGGATGACCAAATGACTGAAGAACAGGCTACATGGGGCAACCAGGCTGGCAGAGGGGTTAGTGAGGGATGACCCAACGACTGAAGAGTAGGCTGCATGGGTTGACCAGGTTGGCAGGGGGGTTACTAGGGATGACCAAACGACTGAAAAGCAGGTTGCGTGGGGCAACCAGGCTGGCTGGGGTGGGGGGGCAGTTGGGGGCAACTAGGCCAGAAGGGTGGGCAGATGGGGATGACCAGGTTGGTGGGGGGGGAGGCTGTTAGGGGTGACCAGGCCAGCAAAAGGGGGCAGTTGTGGGTGAGCAGGCCAGCAGTGGGGGACAGTTGGGGGTGACCAGGCCAGCAGGGTGGGCAGTAAGTGGCAACCAGGCCAGCAGGGGGACAGTTGGGAACAACCAGGCCAGCAGAGGGGGAGCAGTTGGGGACAACCAGGCCAGCAGATAGATGTGGTTAGCGGTGATCGGGAAGGCAGGCAGGTGAACAGTTAGGAGCCAGTGATCCCGGATGGCGAGGGGGATGTCTGACTGCTGGTTTAGGCTCAATCTTGGGGATCAGGCCTAAACCAGCAGTCGGACATCCCCCAAGAGGTCCCAGATTGGAGAGAGTGCAGGCTGGGCTGAGGGGACTGCCCCCCCTTTCACAAATTTAGTACACCGGGCCTCTAGTATTTTTAATGACGCCCCATCATGTCTTCAAGTTATTATGTCTCTGTTGATATGTGTCAGCAAAAGAAAGTGACAATTTAAAATTGGCATAGCCTGTTTCCCTGGCATTTTAGATAACTTTGCATTCATTGGTAGTTGACATCTATTCTTCATTTATAATTTGTTTTCATTATGCATATGGAAGAAGAGCTATGGTTATGTAATTGTGAGTAGATAAATGGATCAAATCTTTAGGATGTTGCTTTCATATGAGAATACAATATATGGCGTACCATTTGAAATCAATGTATGTTAGCAACTAACACAGGGCTTATAATGAATGATGATGGAGATAGCGAGATGACTTTACAAATAAGGAATCTCTCTGAAGTCTTCACTTTGAAAAGTTATACACAGTTACATTAATTAAGAATCTACCAAATTTCTCTGTAGAGTTGTCATCTATGCACAGTCAGATGTTCCTAAAAGTGAAATAGATAAAACTATTGTGCAGAAGAGTTAACATAGAAGATCTGTGCCTGCTATTCTTGAGCCTGCTTGTAAGGTTGGCCCTTGGCCAGTTTCTGGGAACATATATTTTGAGAGGGCTATTCCCTGCTAAGAGCTGCTCACTGTGCCTAAATTACTAATGCGAAAATTACCCTTTATGTTGAGCCTATGCTTTCCTTCTGGGTGTCTAGAATTTTGGTAGAAGTTAAGCAAGGGATGCCCATGTGACTAGACCCCAATAAAATCCCCAGGAATTGGGTCTCAACTGAGATTCCCTGGTACACAAGATTTCACACACTTTGTGACAACTCCTTGCTGGAAGAATTGAGTGTGCCCTTTGTGACACCACTAGGAGAGGACATTTAGAATCATATATATATATATATGAGGCCCAGTGCATGGATTTGTGCACAGGTGGTGTACCTCAGCCTGGCCTGTGCCCTCTCACAATCCGGGACCCCTCAGGGGTTGTTGAACTGCTGGGTTTTGGCTTGATCCCTGCAGTTTGGCCTGTGGGGATCAGGCTGAAACCTAGCAGTCTGACATCCCCCCAAGGGATGTAACAGTGCTGAAGTGGCAGGCAGCTGGGGAGGAGCCCCAGCCAGGGCCAGGAGCAGATCCACTGCTGCTCATCCCAGGCCTCCTGCACCTGCCGCCGCTGCTTGGTAGCACTGCCACGGAGGCGGAAGAGGCTACCCCCGCCACAGCTGTGCTCGCCAGCCCTGAGCCCAGCTTCTTGCTGAGTGGCACTCCTGCTGATGGAGTGCACTGAGCACCAGGGGGCAGTTCCTGTGTTGAGAATCTGCCTCCTGGTGGTCAGTGTGCAGCATAGCTACTGGGTGACGGGTTGTTCCAGTCGTTCCAGTCATTCAGTCGTAATAGTCACTTAGGCTTATATATATAGATGGGTCATGTTTTTTTTTTTTTTTTTTTTTTTTAGGGTTACTTTTTTTTTTTTTTTTTTTTTTTTTTAATTTTTCGCTTAAAGTATTACAAAGGGTATTACATAAGTATCCTTTCCCCCCCCCCCCTTGACAAACCCCTACCCTCCCTTACCCCCCAGTGTCTTATGTCCATTAGTTATGCTTATATGCATGCATACAAGTCCTTCGGTTGATCTCTTACTCCCCTCCCTCCTGTCCCCCAACTCTCTCTGGCCTTCCCACTGCAGTTTGACAATCAGTTTGAGGCAGCTCTGCCTCTGTATCTATTATTGTTCAAAAGTTTGTAATGGTCTTTATTATCCATGAATGAGTGAGATCATGTGGTATTTTTCCTTCATTGACTGGCTTGTTTCACTTAGCATAATGCTCTCCAGTTCCATCCATGATGTTGCAAATGGTAGGAGTTCCTTCTTTTTAACAGCAGCATAGTATTCCATCGTGTAGATGTACCACAGCTTTCTAATCCATTCATCTACTGATGGGCACTTAGGCTGTTTCCAGATCTTAGCTATGGTGAATTGTGCTGCTATGAACATCTGGGTGCATATATCCTTTCTGATTGGTGTTTCTGGTTTCTTGGGATATATTCCTAGGAGTGGGATCACAGGGTCAAATGGGAGTTCCATTTCCAATTTTTTGAGGAACCTCCATACTGCCTTCCATAGTGGCTGCACCAGTCTGCATTCCCACCAGCAGTGCACAAGTGTTCCTTTTTCTCCACATCCTCTCCAGCACTTGTCGTTTGTTGATTTGTTGATGATGGCCATTCTGACAGGTGTGAGATGGTACCTCATTGTTGTTTTGATTTGCATCTCTCGGATGATTAGTGACTTTGAGCATGTTTTCATATGTCTCTTGGCTTTCTGAATGTCCTCTTTTGAAAGGTGTCTATTTAGATCCTTTGCCCATTTTTTGATTGGATTGTTTATCTTCTTTTTGTTAAGTTGTATGAGTTCCCTATAAATTTTGGAGATTAAGCCCTTATCAGATATGACGTTGGCAAATATGTTTTCCCACGAGGTGGGTTTTCTTGTTGTTTTGTTGATGGTTTCTTTTGCTGTGCAGAAGCTTTTTATTTTGATGTAGTCCCATTTGTTCAGTTTCTCTTTAGTTTCAACTGCCCTAGGAGCTGTATCAGTGAAGAAATTGTTTTGGCATATGTCTGAGATTTTGCTGCCTTTGTATTCTTCTAGAATTTTTATGGTTTCCTGTCGTACATTTAAGTCCTTTATCCATTTTGAGTTTATTCTTGTGTATGGTGTAAGTTGGTGGTCTAGTTTCATTTTCTTGCATATGTCTGTCCAATTTTCCCAACACCATTTATTGAAGAGACTATCTTGGCTCCATTGTATGTTCATGCCTCCTTTGTCAAAAATTAATTGAGCATATTGGTTCGGGCTAATTTCTGGACTCTCTATTCTATTCCACTGATCTATATGCCTGTTCTTGTACCAGTACCAGGCAGTTTTGAGAACAGTGGCTTTGTAATACAGCTTGATATCTGGCATTGAGATCCCACCTACTTTGTTCTTTCTCAGGATCGTTGCAGCTATTCTGGGTCTTTTTTTATTCCAGATGAATTTTTGGAGAGTTCGTTCTAGATCTGTGAAGAAGGCCATTGGTATTTTAATGGGAAGTGCGTTGAATGTATAGATTGCTTTGGGTAGTATGGACATTTTAATGATGTTGATTCTACCAATCCAAGAACATGGTATGTTCTTCCATCTGTTTATGTCTTCCTCTATCTCTTTTTTCAACGTCCTGTAGTTTTCTGAGTAGAGGTTTTTAACCTCTTTAGTTAAGTTTATTCCTAGGTATCTTAATTTTTTTGGTGCGATGGTAAATGGGATTGTTTTTCTGATCTCCCTTTCTGAAAGTTCACTATTGGTGTATAGAAATGCCTCAGATTTCTTGGGGTTAATTTTGTATCCTGCTACATTGCCAAATTCATGTATTAAGTCTAGTAGCTTTTTGATGGAGTCTCTAGGGTTTTGTATGTATAATATCATGTCATCTGCAAATAAGGACAGTTTTACTTCCTCTTTTCCAATTTGGATGCCTTTTATTCCTTCTTCTTGCCGAATTGCAATGGCTAATACTTCCAGTACTATGTTGAACAGGAGTGGTGAGAGTGGGCATCCCTGTCTTGTTCCTGTTCTTAGGGGAAATGGTGTTAGTTTTTGTCCATTGAGTATGATGTTGGCTGTGGGCCTGTCATATATGGCTTTTATTATGTTGAGGTATGATCCTTCTATTCCCACCTTTCTGAGAGTTTTTATCAAAAATGGGTGTTGGATTTTGTCGAATGCTTTTTCTGCATCAATTGATATGACCATGTGGTTTTTTTCTTTCAATTTGTTTATGTGATGTATCACATTTATTGATTTACGGATGTTGTACCATCCTTGCATCTCTGGGATGAATCCTACTTGGTCATGGTGTATGATCCTTCTGATGTACTGCTGGATCCGATTTGCTAAGATTTTGTTGAGGATTTTGGCATCTATGTTCATGAGGGATATTGGCCTGTAATTCTCTTTCATTGTGATGTCTTTACCTGGTTTTGGTATTAGGGTGATGCTGGCTTCATAGAATGAGCTTGGAAGCGTTCCTTCCTCTTGAATTTTTTGTAGTAGTCTGAGGAGGGTAGGTTTTAGTTCTTCCTTGAATGTTTGGTAGAACTCCCCTGTGAAGCCGTCTGGCCCTGGGCTTTTGTTTGCTGGAAGCTTTCTGATGACTGCTTCAATTTCTTCCATAGTTATTGGCCTATTGAGGTTTTTAGATTCTTCCTGATTGAGTTTTGGAATGTTGTATTTTTCTAGGAATTTGTCCATTTCCTCCAGGTTGTCCAGTTTGTTGGAGTAGAGTTGCTCGTAGTATTGTTTAACAATCATTTGTATTTCTGTGGGGTCTGTTGTTATTTCGCCTCTATCATTTCTGATTTGGTTTATTTGGGACCTCTCTCTTTGCTTCTTGGTGAGCCTGGCTAGGGGTTTGTCAATCTTGTTTATCCTTTCAAAGAACCAGCTCTTGGTTTCATTGATTTTCTGTATTGTTTTTTTGGTCTCTATTTCATTGATTTCTGCTCTAATCTTTATTATCTCCTTCCTTCTGCTCACTCTGGGGTTTTCTTGTTGCTCTCTTTCTAATTCTTTGAGTTGTAGAGTTAGATGATTGACTACCATTTTTTCTTGTTTTTTGAGATAGGCCTGTAGAGCTATAAACTTTCCTCTCAGGACTGCTTTCATTGTGTCCCAGAGGTTTTGGATTGTTGTGTTTTCATTGTCATTAGTGTCCAGGATGTTTTTAATTTCTTCTTTGATGTCATCGGTAACCCAATCAATATTTAATAACATGCTATTCAGCTTCCAAGTGTTTGAGTATTTTGGGTTGGTTTTATTGTAGTTTATTTCTAACATTATGCCATCGTGGTCTGAGAAGAAGCTTTTTATGATTTCAATCTTCTTGAATTTGTGGAGACTTTGCTTGTGACCCAATATGTGGTCTATTTTTGAATATGTCCCATGAGCACCTGAGAGGAATGTATATTCCGCAGCTGTGGGGTGAAGTGTTCTGAAGATGTCAATTAAGTCCATCTGATCTAGTGAGTCATTTAGGATTGCTGTTTCTTTGCTGAGTTTTTGTCTAGTGGATTTATCCAGTGATGTCAGTGGTGTATTAAAGTCCCCTACTATGATTGTATTGTTGTCGATCTCTCCCCTGATATCTTCCAGAAGTTTTCTTATGTATGTGGGTGCTCCTGCATTGGGTGCATATATGTTTACCAGGGTTATATCTTCTTGTTGTATTGATCCCTTTAGTATTATGAAGTGGCCTTCCTTATCTCTGGTTATGGCCTTCACTTTGAGATGTATTTTGTCAGATATAAGTATTGCTACCCCAGCTTTCTTTTCCTTTCCATTTGCGTGAAAGATATTTTTCCATCCCTTCACTTTCAGTCTGTGTGAGTCCCTTCTAATGAGGTGGGTCTCTTGTAGACAGCAGATGTATGGGTCATGTTTTTTTATCCATTCAGCCACTCGATGTCTTTTGGTTGGAGCATTTAGTCCATTTACATTTAAAGTTATTATTGAAAGGTATTTGTTTGTAGCCATTTCTTTTTTGTGTGTGTGTATGTGGCTGTTTTCTTTCTGAGCTTGATATTTCTTCTTTTTACACCAGTCCCTTTAGCATTTCTTGCATGGCTGGCTTGGTGGTGATAAACTCCCTTAGCCCTTTTTTGTCTGTGAAGCTTCTTATTTCCCCTTCAATTTTGAATGATAGCCTTGCTGGATAGAGTATTCTTGGATTCAGTCCTTTGCTTTGCATCACTTTGTAGATTTCCGTCCATTCTTTTCTGGCCTGATGTGTTTCTGTTGAGAAATCATTTGATAATCTAATGGGAGATCCCTTGTATGTTACTTTCCGTCTCTCTCTTGCAGCCTGTAAGATTCTCTCTTTATCCTGAACATTTGCCATGGTAATTATGATGTGTCTTGGTGTGGGTCTTTTCGGGTTCACCTTGTTTGGAACTCTCTGGGCTTGTGTGACTTTTTTCTTCCCCACCTCAGGGAAGTTTTCTGATATTATTTCTTCGAATAGGTTTTCTAATCCATGTTCGTCTTTCTGTTGCTCTGGCACCCCTATTATTCGTATGTTGTTTCGTTTCATGTTGTCCCAAAGCTCCCTTAGGCTCTCCTCCTGTCTTTTAATTTTTTTCTCCATTTGCCGTACAGTTTGAGTGTGTTTTGCTTCCTTGTCTTCTAATTCACTAATTCGGTCCTCCGCTTCTCCCAGTCTACTGTTGATACTTTCAATGGAGTTTTTTATTGAAGCTATGTCACTCTTCATTTCTTCTTGGGACTTACTTAAGTTGTTGATTTTTTCATCTGTTTCTTCTAGCTTCTTGCATAAGTAGTTGAGTTTTTCATCTGTTTCTTCTTGCTTCTTGAACATGTGGTGCATGTACTCTAGGAACCTTATTCTGAATTCTTTTTCCGTCATGTTGCATATCTCTGTCTCACTTAGCTGCTTTTCTGGGGAGTCCTCCTTTTCTTTCCTTTGGGGGTTTCTTTGCCTACCCATGTTTGATCTCGCTGACATATGTAGATGTTGAGATGTTCAGTGGCTGCTCCCTGGGTGGCAGGGGCTCCTTGGGTTGTGGTTGCTGCTCAGATGGTTGCGGTAGCAGCTGCTTTCCAGTTGGCAGCAGCTCCTCTGGTGGGTGTTGTTCACAGCTGTGTTGGCTCTTCTGGCTGGTAGGGGGAGGCTTCAAGTACAGTTGCTGTTCCACAGACAGAGGGTGTGGTGATCAGGAGGCTGTGGTGATCAGGAGGCTGCGGTGCTCAGGGGGCTGCTGTTGCTTGGATCTGCTGGGTTGATTTAAAGGCACAAAATACAACAGAGCAAGGCACAACGTACCAGGCACTGAACACAAGTATATTCACAATATTAATAACCCCAAATAAAGGTGACCACCCGAATTGAGAGAATTAGGGGATAAGGGAGAAAGAAGAGAAGAAGATAAAAGAGAGAACAGAAAAGAAAAATAAGAAAAAAACAAACAAAAAAGGAGTGAAAAAATAGAATTGGGAAAAAAGAGGGGGGAAAAAAAGAGAGCGAAAAAAGAGAATGAAGTAGAAGCATGGAAGAGACTCCCCGTATGAGGAGCAAACTCCAATAGAACTGCCACTAATCTCAACAAATTCCAGCAACAGATCCCTGGAGATGAATGCAAACTACAAACCACCAATAATATCCAGAGGGGTAAGGGAAAACAGAAGCACAAAAATAACTGGGGTGGGGTGGAGGAGGGAAGGGAAAAACCAGCAGAAAAAAAAGAAAAAGAAAAAGAAAAACAACCTCACAACCAGTTCTAAAAAAGAAGAAAAAACACAACACAAAACAAACAAACAAATTAAAAAAAAAAAAAAAAAAGCCCAATAAATTCAACAATCAAGAAAACAATAAAGATAAGAGAGAAAAAAATGTTTGGAAAGTGAAGAAGGATAAAGAATAGGTGTATAAGGATTTAGAGCAGTAGATTGGAAATAGGATATATAAGTAGGGTGGAATTAGACAGGGGGTAAAAAGAGGGAATTGGGAAAGTCTGGAGCAGGAATAGGGTAAGAGAAACAGGACACCAAAAGGGGAAAAGTAAGGAAGAGGGTTTTAGCAAAGAGGTGGAATTGAGATAGGGAAAATTAATGCTAAAGGAACGATGAAAATAGAATGGAGAACACTAATCCCAAAAGAAAATAAAGAGAAAATGAAATGGCACTTTAAAAAATGGTAAAATGGTAGCAGTAATAATACTGGTTAAAAATAAAAATGTGGTAATTGAAAGGGTAAAATCAGGTGATGGAAAAAGAAGAAAAAGAGAAAAAAAAAATTTGGTTTCTTGGTAAAAAGGTGAAAAAATTAAAAAGAAAAAGAAAAAGAAAAAATTTGCAGTAGTGATGGTCTTTCGGTTCTTCTACTCTTCAGCCTGGTTCGCCTTAGTCCTGCCAGGTATTTAGGAGAGTGTTGAATTTGCCTGCATTACACTCTTCCTCCGTGTTGTAAATCACAGTCCTGATTTTAAAGCAGGCCGTATTTGTGATCCAGTCTGCCTTAATTTGTATTCCCCTAAGAGTCAGTTTGTGGCTCAGCCTCTGGGTGGCAGTGTTTTTGGGTTGGCCTCTGAGGCTATACAGCTTCTCTATCCTTTTTTAATCCTTACCCTGCTCTGTGTTGTTGGTGGGACTGAAAATCCCTCTATAGGCCAGACCCTGGTAACTCCCAGGGGCTAATCAGCTTGTTTTAGTCCTTTATCTCATACAGGGTGGAATCTGGGAGTGGCTGTGCTCCTTGCCTGGGGGGCTAGGGGGAGGAATTCCACCCTCTGGAGGAATGGCTGCCCCAGTCCTGGGCCCAGGGGGGGTCTCAGCACTCAATTCGCTGCCACCTCCTCCGGCTCCCCCTCTTTCCTCAGCCTCTCCCCAGATTCCCCTCGTCTGCACCTTCACCCTCTCTTCAGCACAGGTGAGTGTCTGTATCCGAACTGTCCTATGAGCAGGGTTCAGTGAAAACAAAGAAACAGACAAACGCCGGCCGGCCGCGGAAACGCTCCCCTCTTACCGGTCTGGGAAACGCTCCTCTCTTATGGGCACTGCATGGTCTGATCAGTTCCTCAGGATGCCCCCTTTAGTCTCAGTTCTCCGCAATCACAAAATCCAAATCTCAAATCTCCTGGCGCCAGCAAACCCGCGGAACTCCTTACCCTGGTCAGGGTCTGTGTCTGTCCCAAGAGACGCGGCTGTCTGCCATGCGGTCTCCCTCCGACCCTCTGGGCTCAGGTCTGGCAAACTTTCCTGCCAAGATCCCTGGTTTTTAACCTTTCCAGGGGAGGTCTGCCCTTCCAGGCTGCAAGCCGTCTCACCAGCTGAGTAAATTTGCCAATTCGGGGTGGGTGTTATTAGTTTCAGCTGCTTACTCCGTTTGCTCCGGGACAAGACCTGGGACGCGTCTGCCTATATCGCCGCCATCTTCCAACCCTCAGGTCATGTTTTCTTATCCATTCAGCTACCCTGTGTCTTTTGATTGGAGCATTTAATCCAATTACATTTAAGGTTAGTATTGATAAATACTTATTTGTTGCCATTTTTATTCTTTATTCCTGTATTCTTCTCTTTCTCTCTATTTATTCTTCTTACAACAGTCCCCAGCAATTCTTGCAGTGCTGGTTTAGTAGTAATAAACTCTTTTAGCCATTTTTGTCTATAAACCTTTTTATTTCACTTTTTATTTTGAATGCTAGTCTTTCTGGCTAGAGTATTCTTGGGTTCAATCCCTTGGTTTTCGTTACCTTGCACTCTTCGTGCCATTCTCTAATGGCCTGGAGTGTTTCTATTGAGAAGTAAGCTCACAGTCTAATGGGAGCTCCCTTGTAGGTAACTTTATGTCTCTCTCTTGCAGCCTTTAATGTTTGCCGTTTTAATTATTATGTGCCTAGGTATGGGTCTTTTGGGGTCATCGTGGTTGGGATTCTCTTTGTTTCCTGAACTTGAGTGGCTTTTTCCTTCACCAAGTTAAGGAAATTTTCTGCCATTATTTCTTCAAACAGGTTCTATATTCCTTTTTCAGATTCTTCTCCTTCTGGTACCCCTATGCTGTGAATGTTGTCACATTTCATGTTGTCCCAAAGCTCCCTTAAACTCTCTTTCTGCTTTTTAATTTTTTTTCCCCATTTGCTGCTCTGAGTGGGTGTTTTTATCTACCTTGTCTTATAATTCGCTGCTTTGTTCCTCAGCTTTTTCTAGCCTACTGTTGAATCCTTCCAGGATTATTTCAGCTATGTCATTCTTCATTTCTAAATGAGTCTTATTTATTCTTTTAATCTTACTTTTCATATTGGTATAGCTCTCATCAAGTCCCTTGTAATTCTCATTAAGTTGCTTGTAGTTTTCACTGAGCATCCTTATAATCATTATTCTGAATTCTTTATCAGACAAATTGCTTGCCTCCATTTCACTTAGTTCCTTTTCTGGTAATTCCTTCTTTTCTTTCATTGGGGGTTCTTTGTCTCCCCATTTTTGCTGTCCCTTTGTATTTGTTTCTATGTATCAGATCAAACTACTATGCCTCCCAAACTTTGTGGGGTGGTCTTATGTAGTAGGTGTTTTGTGGGACCTAGGGGTGCAGTCTCTTAAATCTCCTGAGCTGGGTGCTCTAGGAAAGCCTCTGTTTGAGTTACTTGGGTTCTCCTGTTGTAGTTGGGAGTTGAATGTTATTGTCCTGTTTATGCATGAAATCTCATCTCAGGCTGGCTAACTATGTAGCTCATTGCTGATCACATTGTGCAAGAGGTTGTGGAGGTGCTGACAGGATAGATAAAAACACAACACAACAAAACACAAAATAAAAGAAACAAAACAAAAACATACATAAGACCCCTACAGCAACAAGAAAAAGTAACCACCAGAGAAGAGAGAATTAGGAAAGACAAGAGAACAAGAATGATAGAAGAAAAGAAAGAAAGAAAAAATATGGGAGAAAGATAATAAAACAAACAATCAAAAAACCCCACACAAACAAAAGACAAAAAGAGCGGGGGAGAGTGGAGAAAAAGGAATATGTAGGTTCAGAACTGCAATAAAGAAAATAAGGATAAAGAATGAGAGGAATAGGAGAAGGAAAATTATTTAAAATAAAGGAGGAAGAAAAGAAAAGAATTGAAAAGGAAAATAGAGGAGAAAGCAGATAGACCCAAAATAAGAAAAGGAAAAAAAGGTGAGAATTCTGGAGAGGAAATTTAAACTTTTAGTCACTTGTCAAAATGATTTGAACAAGATCTACACACAAATTAAAGGGTAAAGTGTTGTGAAGTGTCTTTGTCAAATATTGGATAATCTGTTTCAGGTACTGCCTCCCTCTTCCAATAATTCCATGTCATTGGATGAGAAATTAGATGAGTATATTTTAGAACAGGACATATAGATCAATCAATGCTTACTGGGCTACATTTATAAACACATTCTCAGTCCAAGTCAAAATTATAGTTTTAATTACCTTTTTATTTGCATCATTAAACATTGTTTGGCCTTCAGAATGATGGAATGGATTAATTACATGTCAAAGAATTATAGCACAACTTCTAAGTACCTTGCTTGAGGCATATATTACTATTAATAATCTGGAGTTGTATAATAGTCATTAATATTTTTGATATGGTCAGAGTACTTTGTGTACTATTCAATTACCTATCTTTTACATGTCTGGTCTTGATTTAATTTTTTTTTAAATTCATTTTTTGCAACTTGTCCTAGTGTTTATGGGTTAATAAAAAATTATATTCACAATTGTTAAAATATAGAATATTTTTCTTCTCTTATATATAAAACCTTCATCCAGAATTGAGTGAATGGCTAAGAACATGATAAAGAATTGTGGTCTCAATGTGATAACAAGTCTTTGTTCCTGTATTAATTTAAGCATTTCATTGTTCCAAATTTGCAAATATACCATAGACCAACATAGCAATATTATATTAATACTCCAATATATGCATGTTTCCCTCTGAATTTAGGAAAATTACAATTGATAGTTGAACAGAAAGATGGTTGTGGGTGGCTCATTCCCACACAGTTGAAAGTCTGTGTATAACTTTTGACTCCCCCAAAACTTAATTACTGATAGTCTACTATTGATTGGAAGCCATACCAGTAACATAAACAGTCAAGTAACACATATTTTTTATGTTATTTGTATTATATACTGTATTATTACAACAAAGTAATCTAGATAAAATGCTATTAAGGAAATCATTAGGAAGAAAAAATACATTAATAGTACTGCACATATTTATTGAAAATAAAATCCACATATAGTGAACCAGCGTAGTTCAACTCATGTTGTTCAATGGTCAACTGTATTTTTTCTGTTACAAACATGAATATTCTGTTTACAAGTAATAGATTTCCTTATGGCTATACTTCAGCAGTTTGGTCAACCTGAGGAGTTGCAAAGCTAAAAGCAGTACTTATTTCAATGTACAACTGATGGACTAGAGTCACCTTTTGAAAATCAATAATGTTTCTCTTGGCTAGAAAATATGGCAGTGGCAAAAATAGGCAAAGTGTTAGCTGGTATGACCATAGAGCTATATTTGAAGGGATACATACTTAAAAGCATAAAACAGAATGAAAACTAAAAAGCAAGTCAAAATTAGTTTTCTGTGACCCCAGTTTGCCTACAAGAACACCAAACTGGCAACAGAGCAAATACATTCCCATTTCTTAATTATTTTAGCTTTCATGATTAATGTATCACCAGGGATCAAGCAACCTCCATCTTCTTCCCAGAGGCATCAAGGCCAGGGAGCTGTTTCTGAGTCCATTACCCAATGTTTAGTGATGAAGTTCTCCTTACATGTCAGCCATAATGATCTTGTGAGGTGGGTAGTATATTGCCAAGAAATTAAGGATTTGGGCATCAGCGTTTCTGGGTTTAAATCTTAGTTCTACTGTTTACTTTCTGGGTGATCTTGGACAAATTGCTGAGCTCTTCTAAGCCTCAATTCTATTTTTAAAGTAAAAGTCAAAATTACCAGGTAATGTTGAAACATCCAAACATTTGCCTATACCAGTGGTCGGCAAGCCATGGCTCCTGAGCCACATGCGGCTCTTTGGCCCCTTGAGTGTGGCTCTTCCACAAAATAGCACGTGCGGGCGCACACGTACAGTGTGATTGAAACTTTGTGGCCCATGCGCAAAGTCGGTTTTCGGCCTGGGCGAGTCTATTTTGAAGAAGTGGCGTTAGAAGAAGTGGGGGAGTGTCGGTCAGTCGGGCGACGGGAGAAGCGGCGCAGGCAGACCATGGGATACGCAGCGCGGGAGAGGTGCACACGATTCATGCACAAGTTGAGTGAGCCGGTCAGTCAGGAGTACCCTAATTAAGTTAATAACAATGTACCTACCTATATAGTTTAAGTTTAAAAAATTTGGCTCTCAAAAGAAATTTCAATCATTGTACTGTTGATATTTGGCTCTGTTGACTGAGTTTGTCGACCACTGTCCTATACCATACAGTAAGAGGTGGGGGGAGTCATAAATAAATAAGTAATAAAAGATGATATCATTTCAAAGGGACACAGAACCAAGTTGAATGTGTTCCCAAAGACCCAAACTAGAATAATTTTAGCAACAAAATGAATAACATCACACTAGATTAAAATCCAAAGTATAAAATAAACATACATGAGTTTACATTCATAATCACAAATGACCAAATAAAGGAATAGATGGGAGAGAAGTAAAAATTGACCTTATAGGAGGATTCTAGCCAAAGACATAGGCAGAAATTGTCCCATCCAGGCAGTGGAATTTTATTCCCATGTCTCATCCTCCTTGAGTGGGGCCCAGACTTAGTGACTCGCATCCAAAGAGTATGATAGAAAGGGAGGGAGAATATTTTTATGGTGGAAAAACAAAAAACAGGCAGATACTATGGTAACCAAAGTGATCAAGGTTAGCATCACTAGTATAAGTCATGATATCATGTACTCCCTGATGTGATGTGAAGAAAAGAGCACTTTACCTTTGTAGTATTCTTCCCCCCAAAACCTAGAACCTAAGTCTAATCAAAAGAAAAATATTAGAAAAACATAAATTGATAAACACCCTATAAAATGTCTGAGCAGTATTCTTCAATCTGTCACAGTCTTTTTCTAAACTATGTTTTTATTGATTTCAGAGGGGAAGGGAGATGGAGAGAGTGATAGAAACATCAAGGATGATAATCATCAAGCAGCTGCCTCCGGTATGTACCTTACTGGAGATCAAGCTAGCAACTTGGGCATGTGCCCTGATCAGGAATTGGGCCATGATCTCCAGGTTCATGGGTCAGTGCCCAACCACTGAGCAACACTGGTCAGGCCTGTCACAGTCTTGAAAATCAAGGCAAGACTAAGATGCTTTCATAAAACAGAGTCTAAGTGGACATAATGACTAAATGTAGTATTCTGGATGGGATCTTAGCACAGGAAAAATAATTATTACTGGAAAAACTAGTGAAATATGAACAAAGTCTTCAGGTTAATGCAGCAATGTTGGTTTCTTAGTTATGACAAATGTATCAAAAATGTTAATATTAGGAATAATTGGTGAATGGTATATTGCTGAACATTTTATAATTTTTCTGTAAATCTAAAATTATCGATATGTATAAAAGCTTAAGCAACTGTTTCGACCAAACGATCAGAATGACCTGTCAACCGGTCTTTATGATGTGCACTGACCGCCAGGGGGACTTCAATGCAGGACCTGACCCCTGATGGTCAGTGCACTCCCACAGCCAACCTCCTGCAGCTGGCCAACTGCCTGCAGTCCCTCCCCATGGCTAGCCAGCCTCCTGCGGTCCCTTCCCTCATCTCTCCCCCCAGCCAGCAAGCCGCGATCGCCCTGTTGCCTGCCCACCGCATGGCGGTGCCATGGTGAGGGAAGGAGGAGGAGGGAGGCAGGGAATTGTGGGGTGGTGGGGCGCTGACGGAGACAGCTGAGGCCTCTGTTATCCTTTCCTCCCCACCCGGCCTGGTGACCATCGCCTCCTCTCCCGACCCAGCCAGGGCATTTGGGGCCCAGGCTGGGACAGGGAACCAGGGGTGGGTGGCAGCTGATGAGGCCCCTTTCCCAGGGGGGCTGAGGGCTGGCTCCCTCCTTGGGGCTGGTGGCCAACCTCTCCGTGGTCCCTACCCCCAGCTGGCCAACCACCCACGGTCCCTCCTGCTGTCTCTTCCCTCGGCTGTCAGGCCCCCATTGGCCTGGCCCCAATCAGCCCTGATCACTGTCCAGGCCTAGAGGCCCAACCCATGCATGATTTGTGCACTGAGTACTCTACTGACTTCATTAAAATGAGCTTCAACCTCTTTTCAGTGTGATCTGTAACACAGCCCCTACATGCTCCCCTCTGAATCCTAGTACAAAACCAAACTGGCAGTGGCCACCTCATCTGCTGGCTCTACCTTAACCCTTCAGAAGCTGGCGGCCATTCTGACCACCTCCAGGTAGCAGTAGAGGTGTAGTTCTTAAAGACTCCACGCTGAGTCCACCTGCACAGACCGACATATGCTTTCTTTCATGCCTCAGCTATTTTAAAATTCCATAAAAAAATAAGAGGAATTAAGTTAGAAAATGAGGCACTCATTTCTTTTAACATAATATGTTTTTCTGAGGTTTGTCTGTAAGCAGTGGCAGGCAACTAGAAAATATTGCTATTGCACAGGGAAATATGTGGAAGTAGTTTATGACTCAAAGGCACTACACACTTAGAGCAGGCTCCCCCCAGGAGAAATATCTATCAAGTAGCTTTAAAATAAACCAGAAAAAGAAGAGAGGGGGGAGATGGAACAGGGAGGAGGAGTGAATGAACAAGAGTCAGCAAATGGGAAGGTTTTCATTTGAAATTTAAATTGGCAGCTGGCACTATTTGAATCATTCTGCATTTAATATAATCTGAATGAAGTCGATGATAGTCTTACATTTTGAAGGGGCAAAGCAAAAACTTGACTGTGAGGAATGTACAAACCCCTATTATTTTGTACAATTCAATTTGATACACTTCCCTTCACTATGCTTAGAAGAAAATGAGGAATAGGGGTTTTAGTTGTTCATTCCTTGTCAGCACAATACATAAAAATACACATCATATGTGGTTCTATTAAATGAAGTTATTGAAATGGGGAGGAAAAAACCCCTTGATTTGTGATTATTTGGAAGGGAAATATTCATAATGTGAAAATTAAATTGGGCTTAAAAGAGAGTCATTAATAATTAAGTTATGCTACCAGTAAAGGTTAATCATTTAGGAATGATATGCAGAAAGGAAAACTTAATTGACACCAGAAATACATAAACTGCTTTTTATAGATCCAAGAGAATGTGCTTTACTTCACCGGAACATGGACTTTGTACATTTGTTTCTGTCAACATTCTGAATCCACATATCTCCAAACTACAAACACTTCACATACAAAGGATATTAAAATTAGAATGAAAAACAGACAAAAGACAAAGAGAGGAGAGCAGAAGAATCTAATAAGCAAGACCGTCTGACAGGCACATGAATACGCATTCGGGGTCTCAGACACATCGTGTGTACTTGATCCTCTCACATTAAAGAAGAGAACGGGTTACTGTTCTTCTAGACAAAATAGGCACCATGCCTGAATTATCACAGTTTATCCTTCTAATGCTGAGAAGTATGTGTCTTACGCCAGGTTTACCCATGAAAGAACTGACGCTTAAAAGAGTAACTAACTCTAGGCCCAGCAGCTAGAAACACATTAGAATGTGAACCAGGCCTTCTGTGAGCCTGAAGCTACTGCTTTGGACAGCACTTTGCAGACTCCCAGTTTTCCTTAGAGATCACCAGTGAAAACGCAGGTGTTAGAAAACTCTCAGCTCTGGCGGGGGTGGTGGGGGGAGGCATTATTTACTTAGGGGCATGAGGAAGAAATTGGGGATTTTAAAATTACATTCTTTTCCTGAAAGGCCTTGTGATGGTACAGAAGGTAAGTAGGAGAAAACAAACACTCAGTAAGTAACATCAAAAGGTGCAATTGATCATAACAGTATTGATCCTAACAGCAGCTGCAGGGGCCCAGGTCCAGCCCCTAATGCTCTCTCAGAGCCATCACTGCAACGTACGGAGAAACACACCTTGGAGTCATGCCACTCATGGTTTGCAGTCTACCTCTGCCTGCAAGGCTTTTCGTGTGAGTTTGTCTGAAACCTCTATGCTTCTGTCTGTTAATTTATGAAGTGGGAGAGATGATGTCTGCGTCACTGGAGTGCATTTTGAGTATTAAGTAAGGGGGTGCATATAAAGAACTGAATACAGTACCTGGACTACATCAGGCTCTTAACTGTTCCTACCTCCTCATTTGGTAACTTTCTTTTCAATCGAATAAAGAAAGATAAGAGCAAAGGACTGTTGGTATTCCAACTGTCTCCACAAAAGAATTGAAAAACCCTTTCAATTATTCAGCGTCGTGTGAATAAAGAATATATTTTGATTCTAACCTTTTGTGTGTGTGTTCAGATGCTTGGATTCATGCACATGGGGTTACTTGTTGCTTAAGGACCAAGGACTGACATATTCTTGTTCATGCAGCTCCAGTGCACTAGTTTCCAAATTTCTCCTTGCTGTTTGAATGAGATTTTGTGTGGCAATATCTCCATGTGTCAGCAGTTCATTCAATTTTCCTAATTCTAGGTATTAATGTGGTGTTGGAAATAGAAGAGTAAATAAGCTCCAGAATTAGTCCATCATTACTCACTTCTCATTTGAAGTGTCAGCCTGAAGAAGACAAATATTTTATGTAAATTCAACAGGAGGTAAAGAATGTAAATTATCAAGTAGCCAATATCTCAAATACATAAACTGAGAATATAATCAGGCATGAGGTTCCAGGAAGGGTATTTTCACAATTGCGCATAATTTAAAAGGCGAGGGCAAGTATAAATTTAGGTAATAAGGGATGAAGCTATTTAAATTTTTAAAATATTTAAATGTGATTTGATTACATCCCAAAACAACTTTTTCTTCCCTGTCATCTGGTATAATTAAATGTTACCTTGCCTTGCATTCTGGTAGATCAGAGATGTATCTGCTCAGTGGATAATTAGCCTCTTGTATTAAAAATAAAATGTATGAATATTACCTCATTATTATTAGGATTGTATCCTAACTTTTACCTGCTCTATTCAAGATCTGAAATAATCCACCAAACATTTAGAAATCTAATGGCCAGGATGAAATATCCAAGGCTAGGTTTCAGGGCTCTTGAATGGCATGGGGGTCAATAATAAATTAAATATTAGTAGGTGATATTGAAGTGCATAATAATCTGTTACTAGCATCACAATACAACCAAGTCAAACATATATAATCCTTCCTGATTCTTCCTTTTTTTTTCCTTTTAACTCCCCCCTCCACCTTTCTAATCTAGCAGGAAATTCTACTAGCTCTCATTTCAAAATATATCAAAACCAACCTCCTCTCACCATCTGTATAGCTTGTTCAAACTGCCAGCATTTTTCTCTTGAAATATAGCAACAGCCTTCCGATGTGTTTCCCAGCTTCCTCACTGCCTTACTAGGGTCATTTTTCATCCAGAAGCCAAAATAATATTTTTGAAACACTTTTTATTATGTAATATGCTGCACAAACAGGAAAATGAATAAAGCAAAATTATAACACAATTATTGTAAGGCGAACATGCATGTAGTTACCAATGTGACCAGGAAATAGAGCATTACCTACATCTGGAAGCATCAGAATCGGTATACCTGAGTAAAATTATTTCCCTCTCCTCTAGCTATAATATTTACCTTGAATTTTATGATAATCACTTCCTTGCTTTGCTTTATATGCACCCTCATATAATATACATTTTCTAACTTTTCTGAATTTTATATATACTGAATCATATAATTGGTATTACTTTTATGTCTAGCTTCTTTTATATTTATTCACGTTGCTGGGTGTTTCAGTTCTCTACTGCTGTTAACAAACCACTCCCAGCGGCACCCCAAAGAACATAAAAATATCTTACTGTTCTCATAGAGTCTGTGGGTTCAAACAAAGAATTCAAAAAAGGCACAGCTTGGAGACTTGTCTCTGCTGCATCATACCTGGGGCCTCTGCCAGAAAGACTCAGATGCCTGGGGCTGAGAACCACCTGCAGGCTCTTGACTCCTTGTCTGGCAGTTGGGCCAAGATGACTCAGCTACCACTCTGTAGGTCAGAGTGCCTACATTGTCCTCTCAATGAGGCTTGGGCTTCCTACAGCCTAGTGGTGTCCGGGTAGTCAAATTTTTCACATGGCAACTCAGGACTCCAAGAGAGGAGTCCTCAGCAGCTCCAGGCAGAAATGCATGTCTTTTTATGACCCAGACACTGAAGACACATGACATTTCCACCAAACTCTGTTGGTCAGAGTTGCCACAAGCCCAACTAGACCCTAAGGAAGGAGATACAGGCATACCCCTATGGACAGGTGAACCTGAAAAACAAAATAAAGCAACAAGCAGAGCAGAAGTATACTCAGACACGGAGAATATTTGGCGGTTGCCAGATGGGAGGAGGTTTGTGGGGCCTGGTGAAAAAGGTGAAGGGATTAAGAAGTACAAATTGCCAGTTATGAAAACAGTCATGTGGATGTAGTCAATAACATTGTAATAGCTATGTATAGCTTCAGATGTATACTAACTAGACTTATCAGGGTGATCACTTTGCAAGTTATATGAATGTCTAATCTCTATATTGTATTCCTTAAACTAATATATTATTTTTAAAAGATGCTGAAATTTGGCTTCAATATTTTTAAAACTGTTTTAAAAGTAGCAGAGGCTAGAAAAACTATCTTTTCAATACAACAAACAGCTCTTTGTTTTGCAATAAGTGGAGACTTAAAAAGATTTTGGTGGAAAATGAATGGGTCAGTCAGTTATGTGACTTAAACTTTTGAGATGAAGATGGTTGAGAAAATGTGTATGAAAAAATTACATTTCTCTGAAGAAAGATATAAAGGGTCAGCTTACTAGCAGTTAGGGGCAGTCACATTTCAGCCGAGTGTGCATCCTTTAGTAGTGATTCTCGAGCTGCAATCTGTGCGAATACAGATTACTGGGCCAGAGTTTATTTAATAGGTCAGAGGTGGGGCCTGAGAATTTGCCTGTCTAACAAATTCCCAGATAATACTTGTGCTGTGGTTTGGATGCCATGTTCAGAGAACCACAATTTCAAGATAAGTTGTTCTTTTTTCTCCGAATCTCCGAATTCTTGCTCTTTGATCTTTCCCCAAGACTCCAAAGGCCTATACAAAATAATTCAGTTTTATCTCCAGCCCCAACTTCTTCTGGAGTAAAACTCCCATATTTCTAAGTCATCAGTAGATGTTTCTAACTGGATGAGATGTTGACAGCTCAAACTCGTTGACCTTGGGAACATTTCAAAAGGCCAGGTTCTTCGCTTCTTTCTATATTTTGGTAAATAATGTATCCTTGTTCTCATGTTATCAAGATTTATATTATTTTTCTACTTGTCTCATTTTCTTTCCATCTTTACTTTTGGTTTATTTGATTATACTAAACTAGAGGCCTGGTGCATGAAATTCGTGCACGAGGGGGGGGGCGGAGTGTGTATCCCTCAGCCCAGTCTGCACCCTCTCCAATCTGGGACCCCTTGAGGGATGTCTGACTGCCCGTTTAGGCCCTACCCCACCGAGATTGGGCCTAAATGGGCAGTCGGACATCCCTCTCACAATCCAGGACTGCTGGCTCCCAACCGCTCGCCTGCCTGTCTGATTGATGCCTAACTGCTCCCCTGCCGGCCTGATTGCTCCTAACTGCCCTCCCCTGCTGGCCCGGTCACCCCTAACTGACCTCCTTTGCCAGCCTTGTCGCCCCTAACTGCCCTCCCCTGCTGGCCACCTTGTGGTGACCATCTTTGACCACATGGGGGTGACCATCTTGTGTGTTGGAGTGATGGTCAATTTGCATATTACTCTTTCATTAGATAGGATATGAAGAGTGATTTCTAGCTAGGGTAATAGTTACTGATGACAGAGAAGTTTATCATGTAGGCAAAACACCTATATCAGCTCTTTCTGAATTCTGTTACACCATCTCTGTGGGCTGAGCAAGAAACTCCTGGAGGAATTTAGAAGTGAAATAAAGATTGCTAAGCCCTGCCACAGGTTCAGAATTTTGAATCAGAAATTTGAGGATGATTCCAAAGAACTAGCATTTAAAAAAAATAGGCCTTTGGATCAGCACTTGCAAACCACTAATTCAGATAGTTGTATAAGATATTTCAATGTTGTTTACTCAAGCCTAGAAAATCCCAAGTATTTTCACCTTTTAAAGACTATGTCAAAAGTCACATTTTCCAGCAAGCAATGTCAATATTTCCAACTCTTCTTTATCTAACATTTCCTCAGTGTGTGTGCAAATAGATGTTAGTTTTATGTTGCTGCCTTGGTGTTATTTTCTTTATTCCCTGCTGATAGCCACTTTGGAACTCTGCATGCAAAAAACCTGGATAATGATGTGACACAGAGAAGGGTCCTCACCTTGGGCTTCCCTCTGAGCCTCTTCTGCTAGCATTCTTCAAGTTTACCACAGCAGTTTATTCGTGTAATTGATTGTATCTTTATTCGTCAATGAAAGTAGCCCAAAGGATTTCCCCAGAAGAATTTTCTGATAACAAAGAGGCACAACAGAAAGGGCATCATGTTAAAAATAGAATAGATAATATTTTCCAGGCAAAACGATTGCTCTTGCCTGTATGTCTTTCTCATCTTTGGGTTTCTCCTTTGCATGTACTCCCCTCCCGCCCCCCCCCCCGCCCCGCCTTCCCCCCCACCCCCACTCCACATACACACCTCCAAGATTTCTTCTAAGGGAAAACCAGCAGGGAGGAAAATAAGCCAGTGCTCTGGGGCCTATCATGACATTTTAAAATTTTATTGAATTTATTGGGGTGACATTGGTTAATAGAGCCATATAGGTTTTGGGTGTAGATTTCTATGTTACAAGATTTGTATATTGCACCGTATGCAATGGAAGAGGACCTGACTAGACATCTCTATCATGAAGTCGCATGGCACAGAGAGGCTGGGGGAAGATCCTATGCCTGTCTTCCCCAGTAACGATTGGATAAAATCTCATATTTAAATTTCTGGAGTCGGTAATGCAGAAATATGCAAATTTAGTACCATCTTCAGGCACATTTTCTTGCTCCAGATCTTCCTTCCACCAATACTACTGCCACCACTACCTCTACCACCCCCACTGCCACCACCACACCATCATCATCGCCATCACTTCCACCACCACCACCATCGTCATCACAATAACTTCCACTTCCATCTTTACCACCATGCAATGTCCCCACCACCAACACCCTGCACCCCTCCACCACTACCCTGACAAACCCAGCTTTCCAGTTCCCTCCTGCTCACTCCCCATCCCCCTTTCTGAGGAAAAGAGCTCATTAACTATAATTTAAATGATGGATAAAGTCTGACCCAAGTGCTTTCTCTACCACCAAGTAGAAGAGATCCAATTTCTTTTCTTGACTTACATGAGTGATTCAAATTTCCCATTTTTCTCAGGCCACATTTTCAAGGACAAAACTCTCACTAGAAGAGGAAGTCTGGAGGCCTAGTGCCTCTACTCCACATTACCAGCCCCTTGTACTCTGTTCTGGGTACCACTCTGCTCTGCCCTGGGTTCCTCTCCGCAGGTTTCCAAACTGAAATCAGGCCTCTTTACAATAAAATCAAAGCCTGCGTGGAGAAGCAATACCAAAGGATACTTTCTTTTTTCCCCCAAAGGAAGCTTCTCCTTTTAATTTGTAAATATTTTATAGAAAAACATGTAAATCTACGTACTCTGCAGAATTGTTGTTTGCAGGAACCAGTGGTCAGTGCTGAGAGGGAAATTTGAAGTTAGAGAGCCTCAAGACTTCGGTGTGCTGTATTTAAAAAACTCTAGTGTGTTTTTTTTCTCTCAAAATGATGGTGCATACCTTTTTCTCAAAACTCATAACTCAATAAGAAACCATGCAGCATCAACTTTGTTCTCTATCCCTACAATTTTCTTCAACATCACTTCCATCCTCACAGTTTTTAGTTGATTTTTTTTATACATTCCAAGATGAAACACTAGATGATTGTTACAAAAATATTCACATCTCTGCTCTCATAAGCATATGGTTTGTGGCTTACATAGGCCAGATCTCCAGTTTATAGAACAAAGCTACACATGCTTGGCTAATGCCCCAGGTTGAATGGCACCTGTGTTGCTATGGTTTCTTTAGGGAGCTGAGGCTACCCTGAACATCAGCATGGAATTACATGCATCAGCAAGTAGCTCACTTCATGCTGCTCATACACAATTAAGCCTCCTGACAACTGGGTCCCATATCAGAAGTGTATGTCACAATCATGACTGAAATAGTCTGGATACAGCCCAACAGTCCCTGAAAGGACCTTTACCTGTGGACTTTTTAAACAAAAAAAAAAATGATATGATAATGAGTGGACAAACACTCTGGAAGAAGAATAATATGTAATTTGCTACAGATAATCACATATGCAATGGAAGGGATTATGTAAAATAGTCATAGATCTATTTGACTTTAAATTCTAACCAAACCACAAACTAGACATGTGAACTTTGAAGAGTTGGCTGCTCAGTTTCATTTTCTTAATCTGTAAAATGGGAATAAAATTACCTAAATTATGGGCAATATGTGCAAAGTGCTTGAATCCATAATAGTAAGCGCTCACTAAGTAGGGCTTCTACATACAGTACTTGGGTTTCTACTCTGCATCCTTAGTCCCTCCTCAACAGCACTGTGCTGGGAAAACAGATCTGGTATTTCCAGTTGGTATGTGTGTCCTGCAGGAGTTATGCTATTCATTCTTTCCCTTGAAGCCATATTCTAGTTTTATTCTAGTTTTTGGTCTCTGTGGAAGGGAAGGCTTAATGGTGTTATATTACTCCAAGTCTGGAATCCAAGCACTTATTGTCACCAGAGTCTTTTGCAGAAGCATGATGTCTGTGGGGTTCATTATTCTTCACTCTCAGGCTGTAGGGTGGGAGGGAAAGGACACTGCTTTCAGCAGAAAGAGGTTTTCTTGCTTTAGAGAGAAACTGAATATAGAGTCCTTATCAGGAACATGGCTGTCATGACACAGTGTATCACTATTTTCCAGCAACAATAGCTGGGGAGAAGGGGTCATGTTCAATAACTTCATGCTAAATATTGTGTAGCTTTCACTAGCATGCATGAATAAATACACACACACACGAAGCTGGCTGTTAACTCAATAACTATCTATTCTTAAACTCTACTCCTTATTTTGGGTTAATCACATGATTAATATTTATTGAGTGCTTATGCCTGTCATTGTTTTGGTAGACACTATGATAGGTAAAGAAAAAATATTTAGTTGTGGTCCTTGCTTTTAAAGAGCTCATTGAGTCTTTAAGGGGGCAAAACAAAATAATTTGATGCCATTTAGGGATAAGTAATGTTTTGAAATAGTGGTCATTTTTAAGTTTGAACTTTCACAAGATGTCAATGGGTTAATGTGTTATTCTCTCTGAAAATGAGAACTAATAAATGAATAATGTTTGGAGTCTTTTCTATGTTCAAACTGGGAAGTTGAGTAAAAGGGGTTTATTTATTTATTTTATTGATTTCAGAGAGAAATAGAGAGGGAGAGAGAGATAGAGACATCAATGATGAGAGAGAATCATTGATCAGCTGCCTCCTGCACACCCCACAGTGGGAATTGAACTCGCAAACCTACCATATGCCCTGACTGGGAATCGAACCATGACCTCCTGGTTGATAGGTTGATGCTCAACCACTGGGCCAGGCAGGCCAAGAGAGTAAAGGGTTTTTATTCCTCTTCTGCTTAGGTTCTGTCTCTTTACCTCTCTTTATCTCCAGCTTTACTTTTTCACTCTACAGCAGCACCGTGCAATGCCACATGTTTCTATGTAGTGTAAAATGTTCTAATAGCTACATTTTAAAAAAGTAAAATAAGCAGATGAAATTAATTTTAATAATATGTTTTATTTAATCCAAATTGTTATCATTTCAACTTATTGTGCTAGTACAGATTAAGTGTTCACTAGTCACATGTGACGAGTGGCCACTGTATTAGATACGGCATTTCTATAGAGTCACCACCGAATGACCTTGGGGACACATGAGCATCCCTAAGGGAGGCAGCATGATCTGTAATGGGAGATGCAGGGATGCTCAGGTGTGACCAAGCGGGTATTCTCCTATCGAGGGCCAACTTATTTTCTTATTTTCCCTCTATTTGTCCTGGCAAGAATCTTGTCATAGTTCTCAGCTTTTCCTAGAGCAGAGCCAAGCCTTGGAGAAGTCAGCACATGCTTTGTAGCCTCAGGCTTTAGACTCAGAACCTGCACAGGGACATACATGGTAGGTATTTAATTAGAACCATGGATGAGGGAGAGAGAGAGGGATTCGTGGCAGGAGCAGGTAGCAGACCTGAACAGAAGGGTGCCCCTGCCCTTCTGCTCCCTCTCGCTTCAGCGCTCGATTAGTATGATCTGCAGAATCCCACTTCCCCACATGGGATGGTGCTGGCAGGTGGTCGGGTCAGAGAGTCACCAGAAGAGAGAGTCTGATTTGGGCATTTTCAATCGCACCACATAATTTTACTTACATTTGGCATACAAGATCTGAATCAGGAAAAAATGCAATTTTAGTGGTTGATCTGGAATTATTTGTGTCTAAGACATCCATTTTCTTCAAAAACATCCTCTCTGCACTTAAAGCTTTCCAAGGACTGTGCCAGGGCTGGGGACACAAGGAAACATAGGATCTAGTCCCAGTTCTCAAGGGTCTCTGCTGCACACTGGTCAGGGCGTTTGGCAGTGTCATAAACTGACTTTGCAAAAGCATCTGCTCCTTCGTTGAAGCATCTTCAGGGCAGAAGGGCTGCAGCTATTCTGCCTTATTGCCTTATTTTTACTTGAATGCGATGCACTTGTTTAATTGCTCTTCAGAAAAATTAACAGCTAAATGAACAAAGTGATAGGAACAATTATTCTGTGACCTAGTTAGAGCTGCCAAATGGTTGACCTTTTAACAGTGGAATTTCAAGCATCACTAAACACACAGGATGCATTCGGGGGACTGTCTGCCTTCCCAGTCCCCCGATTACATCACTGTTGTATATGAGAACAGCAGAGGTGTGCAGGCTGGCGCACTGAGCACCAGCACTTGGGAGCAAAAGGCCTCTCATTTCTCAAGGAGTCACCAGGCTCCGCATCTCATCCACTTGCCTTTTGATCTCTGATCCATCACTTAAACCCTCTCAGTTTTTATTTTTGTCACCTCTAAAATGAGACCAATCATTTTATCTAGCTCCTTTTGTTAGGGAAAAAATAAGAGACAAAGCTATCTATGAAAACACATTTCTAGAATGTGGTCAGCATTTCAAAAGTGAACATAGATCACTATCAGAATAAAAACCAAAAATGTCTTCATTTCCCGGGTAGAATGAAATCCAGTCTGCTATCACAGTCTTAACCCTGCAAACCCCCGACATGGTCTCCAGCCAGTCTCCACCTCACATGCTGAACCCCAGTCACATGGCCTCTAAACTTGTTCCTGCCTGAAGCCTTTGAACTAGCCCTTCTCAAGACCAAAGGTCAATGAACTTTATGGTAAAGGGTCAGATAGTAAATATTTTTATCTTTGAGACCATGTGGTCTCTGTCACAACTACTCAATTCTGCCATTGTAACAGAAAAGCAGCCATAGCAATACATACACAAGCATGGCTCTGTTCCTCTGTTCCAATAAAACTTTATTTACAAAAAACAGGTGATGAGCTAGATTTGGTCCATAGGTCACCATAGTCTGCTGAACCGTGCCCCACCTACACCTTTCCACATCTGGCATGTTCTGATTATTTTTGGCTCTTAGCTAGAGTAGGAGATGAGGTCTTCCTTGACCACACTGTCAAAGTCTCTCTGCCCATCTCTTGGTTGCATTGCTCTGTTTTATTGCCTTTGTAGTATGCATTTATATCTTAAATTATGTGTTATTTATTTACTGGTTGATTTATTGTGCATGCCTAATTTCCATACCACCATAATCTCATTTCCTAGAGTAAGGACTAGAATAAGGTAGGTAGTAGGTCCCAAAAAATATTGTGTTGCAAAAATGAATAATTTACCCACAGAAATAAAATTCCACTTGGAAAAGAATTCAAATTTTAGTGATAGAAAATCAAGATCCTTTGGAGACAATGACAGGCACATGAATATCAAGGATTCCTACAAATTATGAATCCCTTCACATAATCTTTCACACACACACACACACACACACACACACACACACACAGATTATAAAAGCCAGACCTATGTGAAATGAATTATTTTTTTTTGTTAGTATCTGGACACAATATAAATTATGAATATCACTATTTTTTCTGGCTATGAAATAAATACATTGGTCATTGTAGTCCAAATCAAAGGCATATGTAATTCTAGACTCTTAACAGCTATGTTTGCCGAAATGGTTTTGATGAAGGCCTTTAAAGACAGCTTTTATAGACAAGGCAGTCTACATATATCCTATGCTGTCCATCAGTACTCTCACCAAATGCCAGTGCATGGCTTCGCAGTGGATACTGAGGACCCTGGAAAAGTGAGGCAGTTTCTGCCTTGTAGCCAATAGGAGTGGTTACTGTAATGGGAGGCAGACAATGGTGAGATACCTAGTGATAGCAGCATATCAGTCAGTGTCCTGGCAAGAAACCAGGGCTCCCACACAAGGTTTGACTAAAGAGAAGTTAATGAAGTCCTATAAACAGAAGAGAGGACAGGGCTAAAGAAACCCTCAGGGAATGTGAGGCACTCAGGGACTAGCAGTAGTTGGAAGGCATTGCAACGCCTTGGCCAGAAGGAAGTAGGGAAGAAAATATTCCTTGGGTTCAGCGAGAACCGGGGCCTGGAGTAGTGGGTGAGCCAGCGGGAGGTTTGGCCACAGAGAAATGTGGCTTTTACCAGAACCTCAACAAGGTAGCTTTTCTTTGCTTCTTCTCTGTCAAAGTAATCAGGGAGCCAGAGGGGGTGAGAGATGGCAAATGCAGTCTATAGAAGCGAGGCTTCCTGGACACCAAATAGGACCAAGAATGGATCCAGCATCAGGAGCTGGGGAAGCAAATGAAAATAACTAGCACAGTGGATAGGAGTTGATAAGCAATGGACAAGAGATTGCATCTTAGAAATCTACATTCGCTCATGTATTCTATTTACTCTATAGCATGGGAAAGTGACAGAAAATAAAGGATCAATGAAGCCTTAGGAGGTATTTTTACTACTTAAGGAAGAAAGAATAACTCCAGGATTGCTGGCCGAGTTTGTCTAACTCAGGCCAGTGCATATGAAGGCCACCCAAGTGTGGAGGGATTAGAAAATGTCTTTCTACCCTGATGCCTGGGGAAGAAACATCCAGAACTGAGGATAATCTTTTGCCTGGGAAGAAGAAACCATACAGCAAAATCCACCATCACCAGGACAACACTGAATCCTCATTATTGTCAAAAACAGAAAAGAAAGAGATCTGATATGTTCCTAGAAATTAAAGTTAATCATGTGCTAGTAATATTTCTGGCGTTTTAGACTATTGTCAAAGAAAATAAAATCTCTTTTTTTCTGCAAAAAGAAAAATTATTAAATGAGGCCTTTTACCTGGTACAGGTTACCTTACAGATCTTTCCAACAGCATCTTAGGACTGTGATTTCTAACAGAAGATCATTTTGCTTTCACATCTACCGGAATGAACATGGATTAAATCCTCATGCATCTTTTACAGATTAAATGCTTGTCTAGAGGATAGATATCATGCTATTTCTATGTATTTTCTATAATGTGTACTCCTTCTGCCCACTTGTATATTGCACTTTTGGCACCACATTTCTTCAAGTAACTGTTTTGAACCCTTATTATCAAATGATAAATTTATTCTTCCAAATACTAGTTGCTTTTTTTGTAGGATTTTTTAAAATCCTCACCAGAGTATACTTTCATTGATTCTAGAAAGAAAGGAAGATAGATGATATATTAGATAGATACATAGATAGATGATAGAAAGATAGATAGATAGATAGATAGATAGATAGATAGATAATAGATACACAGAGATGTGCGACATTGATCGTTTGCCTCTTGCACATGCCCAAACTGGGGATTGATCTGGCAACATTTTGGTGCACGGATGACACTCAGCCAACTGAGCCACCCAGCCAGGCTAGTTCCTTTTTGAATTGCTTTAAGTGACATGTTGCCTAACCTTGTTGCAAAGTCTTGGTCTAAGTGACTGCTGGAGGGGAGGAAATGAAGTACTGGCCATTTCCTTAGGAGATTTCAGGAACACAATTATTAATACAAAGGCATTTATCCTTCATGATTTTCACAGTGTTCAAGTACTCAAAAAAACTTGTTTTGTAATTCTCTCATCGTAGATATTAAACTCTTTCTTAAATAGAAATTTAGAAAAAAAGGATTCTGCATGAAATAATTTCAATAGCTGGCTGTTTGAAATTAAAGTTGATTTCAGTGTTATTCCGACTTAGCAACGAACTAACTTTGTGACCTTAAACAAGCCACTTACCCTCTGAGATCCTCAGTTTTCTCATCTATAAAATGAGAGAGATGGGCTAAGAGGTCCCTAAAGCCCTTTATAATTCTAACAGTCAGTGATTATGAGTTTATGTTATCCCTGGAAATATCATGAAAAATAAAACTGATTGAGTTGAAAATGATCCAACAGTTACAAAGAAA
The DNA here is from genome assembly GCF_028538775.1 of Myotis yumanensis. Lineage (NCBI taxonomy): Eukaryota > Metazoa > Chordata > Mammalia > Chiroptera > Vespertilionidae > Myotis > Myotis yumanensis. The sequence continues at coordinate 80,496,978 of NW_027223759.1, forward strand.
TGTTTGATAGTATAATCATGAACTCACATCAGTTAGTCTTTGGCTCTTTAATTTGGGAAACAGATGCTTGATTGCTTGTGTAAAAAGCCCAGCCTTATGAAAGCTCAAAGTATTCTTAAGCAGAGATGTCAATTACATAATTTTCTAGACCTGGCAGTTTGGTTGAAATTAACCCACCACATATTTGAAAGCCTTTTTCTTTTGTGAGCATCTAGCATATTTCCTATTGCTCTCCTCCTGGGTACCCACTTGTTATCAAAACCTGAAGCACAGTGTGGCATCTAAGTTGAAGTTCAGTGTCAGTAGAGGTTACATTTGTACATATCCCAGAAAAGAAATAACAATTGCCATAGGAGAGGATTAATGTATGACTATTTGTGTCCTTATTATAATCTTTTCTTTAAGAATGATAGATTGGAATGTTACTGAGTTCAATAATCTATGAATTATAAAGGTATGCTATGCTGCTTTGACCTTTTCAGCATTTGGTAGTTTTGATTGAGTGGCCATTTTGGGCATGTTTTTTTTAACTGCTTTATTACTCTCTGGGAAACAGGAAGGTTAGCCAGATTTCAAAAATGCATTCATCCCGAAGCAAGAGACGCAGGATTTAGTTTCAGTGTACCAGAGACAGTGCTGGGCATTTTACATACGTTCTCTCCTGCAGTCTTCACCACATCATTTATGTGATAGTACTGTCAGAGGAAAGACATCGAGGTGCAGAGAATTTCCCACAATACCTCACAGGTGAAAGGAGGCAACAATAATCCTGGGACTATATGATCCCACGGTCTACCTATACACTTTTCAGAGCATCACAGTCTTCCAGTTTTGAAAGTTTTAAGTATAAATAATGTGTAGTAAACAGAAGTGAACAGCTTAAAATGTTGTCTCATTCTAGACTGAACTTTCAGCATTTACATCTCTTAAGCACTTATTAGGTGCCAGGTATTCTTTGGTGACTGTTAGAGATAGAGTAATGAACAACACCAAAACCCCTGCCCCCAAGATTACAGCCTCGAAGAATATAAACTCAAGGTTGAGGGGACACACAAGGAATGATGAGACACCCAAAGTTGATAAGTTAGGGGCATCAGTATCTAATCCCTATGTCCAGATTTTAATGGATAAGAAAATAAGACAATGTTACTGGAGCCCAGTAAAAAGGGGAACAGTGGATGAAGGGCTACCCAGTAGAAAGTACATTTCTGGAGGACTCAGCTACTTCTGAAAATGAGATGCTATGGCCAGGAGAAAAGTAGGAAGAAATACCTATTCCCTCTTGTCCTCTGTTCTCCCAACAGTGAATCTAACAGTCCTCAGCCATCTCAAGAACCCAGTCTGCAAAGGTGAGCCTCTGGTGACTCAGATCAGTCAAGGAACAGTGGAAAAGGCTGTGGGGAACATGTGGGATCACCAACTAGATGGCTTTCCAAAATGAAGGAATATTGTGTCTCAAAAATAATGTCATATCTCCATTTCTTTCAGAGGAGAGTAACTGCTTGCAGTTTTTAATTGATTTCTTTGGCCAGCTTCTATACATCAAAACTCTCTATGGAGTGTCAGCTAGAACAGACTCCATGTGAAATGCTGAGGGGATAAAATGGGAGGAGGATCATAGGATGAACTCAAACTAATCTGTGCTCATGACATTGGTGTTAAGAGTAAGAAATGATAGAAATATTGCCCTTTTTTATTTTGTTGTAGAAATTCTAATTCTACATTCCTCTTCAATTGCTGAGATAATCCTATCTAATAAAAGAATAATATGCAAATTAACCATCACACCCTCACTCCCTCACTCCGTCGGCAGCCACAGAGCTGGAGTGAGCAGGAGGCTTATGTTGCCCCTGGCAATGGAGGAAGCCAAGCTTCCTGCCTGCCCTGGCCTGCCCTGAGCTCCACTCAAGGCTACAAAGTTTCAATTATAGAAGACAAGTAAATCCCAGATACCTGCTTCCAGGCAGTGTGGTATCCGTTCAAGGAGGGACTGGTGACATGGGTTGCCAGGGCAACCCAGGCTTCAAGCCTGACCAAGGCTACAAAGTTTTAATTATAGAAGTTAAATAAATCCCAGATACCTGCTTCCAACCCATGGCTGTGGCCAGCCTGAAAATGGCCATCAGCCTCTCACCCAGGTTGGCCACACTCCCATGGGGTGAAGGTTCCCACTGGGGGACTTGACCAGCCTGAAAACAGCCCTCAGTCCCTCACCCAGGCTGGCCAGGCACCCTAGCAGGACCCCCGCCCTGATCCAGGACACTCTTAAGGGCAAACCAGCCGGCCCCGACCCGTGCAGCAGGCTTCTATCCTATATAATAAAAGGGTAATATGCAAATTGACCCTATCAGCAGAATGACTGGGAATGACTGGTCACTATGACACACACTGACCACCAGGGGGCAGATGCTCAATGCAGGAGCTGCCCCCTGGTGGTCAGTGCACTCCCACAGGGGGAGCTCTGCTCAGCCACAAGCCAGGCTGCCAGCTGCCAGCACAGCAGTGGTGGCGGGAGCCTCTCCTGCCTCCTCAACAATGCTAAGGATGTCCGACTGCAGCTTAGGCCTGCTCCCGGCTGGCAAGTGGACATTCCCCGAGGGCTCCCAGGCTGCCAGAGGGATGTCTGACTGCCAGCTTTGGCCAGATCCCCCGGGGAGTCCCAGACTGTGAGAGGGCACAGGCCGGTCTGAGGGACCCCCTCAAGTGCACAAAAATTTGTGCACCGGGCCTCTAGTAGCATATAACTGTCGATAAATGTGTAGATAACATTGGGGGCTGTGTACCTTTGAAAAATTGAGAGAAAGACTCATGATATTGATAGCCCATCAGAACTGAAGATTCGATTTTTGAATGACAATGGTAATGAAGATTCTTTAAAGTCTCCATCCTTGATTTAGTTCTATAGGAGGCAAAGAAATAAATACATGGTGCCCTAGAGGGAAGTTTAGGCAAAAGCTGAACCTGTGACATTTTCAGATAGCTTTTAGAGCCAAAGCATTCAGTAAGTTTGGGTTCTCTCAAATATTTGATAAACTACAGTTTTGTGTTATTTTTTATTTTAAGAATTCATTTCTAGAAGGAAGATTACTTGGAATACTGCCCAACCAAAAGAATATTAGTAAATTATACAATTGTTAAGAAGACTCTGGAAACAGCATTAATAGGTTAAAGAAATGAATCATTGTGTAAGAAACCTTTACTTTTAGCATTGGAACCCAAATGCCAGAGAAATCTGTAAAAAGGCTTCCTTAATAACATTTCAGAAGACTAGGAGAAAATGGCATTTTAGGGATCCTTCTAGTCTCTCGAATAGAGATGCTGTTGTAGATAAAGGAGAGATGTGCTCCAATCATAAGCAGAATGAAAGCTTGGGAAGCTTTGGCAGTGGTGTCCTCCAGCAAATTGTTTGGAGAGTAGGTTTTGATTTGATTCACTCAATTAGAATTTATTGAGAATCTTCTCTGTGCAACTTAATTCTGTGGAAGGCATAAAAGTTATCATCAAATCAGCAGGAAACCGATGGACAGGAATGCAGTCACCAAGAACTGCAAAGAAGCACACTTTCTGCTGGGAGCTTTGGTAACCTCAATTGTTGGCATAAAATCGATCAGGTGTCCCCAAGTAGGCTCCGAGAGAGTCCTCGTCTCCCCCTCCAAATGCTTCATCAAAGGATATAATTAGTTTAACATTTAATATCTAGGACTTTCTCCTCAGCAGAAAATGCCATGAAAGAGAGAAGTACTGGGAGCGAGGAAGGGGATGATATTAAAGTTAAGAGGGATACAGTTAACCTGCTTTGTCTTTGCTATGAGCTGTATGCCTGCGAGTTCTAAATCCTTTACCACCATGTGCTGGCGCACAGATTGACTGGCCAACTGAAACCCAGGATGACCACTCAACCAAATATACTTATGTATTTCAATTATTTATATGACTGTCCTAGGGTTTTCTTTAATATAAAGAAAGGTTATTTCTCCTGCTTCTTTCCTAAAGAGTTACTTTCTGATCAGCTTAGGCATAAATAAAAGAGATGCTCAATTGAATGTTGCCTAAAATAATGATTCATTAAAGCATTCTGTGAATTTCATATTCCCTTCACCCCAAACACAGACCCAGGATTTGAGATGAATAGATGTATGAAGCTTAATCTGATTTGTCTTTTTAATAAATAGATCATGAGTCTAAAATAATAGATATTCAGTTCAGCGAGCTTAAAGTATGTAGAGGCAAGTACAAACAGTTTGCTGTGATACTGTGTAGACTAAACAATGGAGGGTACAAGGTAATAGGAGTAAAATTGTGATCACTTCTATTGGTGAGCAAAGGAGATAATTTATAGTGTAGCAAAGAAATTATCATGGTGTTTCTATTATTTGTAAAGCTGTTTTCAACTTCAAATTAGAGGTTCCTCTTTCCTCCCCCAAGAAAGGGTGGTATAAAACACCTTCCAATTGCTGCTGTAATTCAGAAAAAATCAGAGCATCAAAATTCTGTCTTTAAAATGGAAAAACAACATTTTCAATTAATGAATATCCACTATTTAACAATTTGCAACATATGTAAGATTCAGAGTGAAAGTCTGCACTGGGTAATTCAGAAGAGAGGTTGAAAAGGCCATAGAAATTGTATCTGAAACTTAGTGTTTAGAGCCTGAACTTTGTAAAATTGCAGAGAAGAGACCAAGAAGTCCCTCTTAGAGGCAACACATGGTTAAATATGGGCACACCCATAGGAGGAAAAATAAATTGGGAGAACCCAGACAAAAATAAGTGCATTAGGCTTGCCTAATCCTATATAATAAAAGGCTAATATGCGAATAGACCGACTGGTGGAACAACGGAACAACCGTACAACCAGTTCCTATGATGTGTGCTGACTACCAGGGGGCACACGTGGAACATGGCGGGTGTCGGTCACAGCAGGATGGTAGAGCAGGTGAGTGGGGGTGCCAGACCAATGTGGGGAACCAGTTGCTGTCATCCGGGCAAGCCTCTGGTGGTTACTGAAAATTCTTTGCTCCTGTGTGCTGTGGTCCCACCAGGTGCTCGCACCTGCTGCAGGCACTGTCCCTGCTCACACCCACTGCCAGCACCGGAGCCACCACTCGCACTTGCTGCCAGCACCTGGCGCTGGTCCTGATCACTTGGTGCCATCAGTGGGTGTGAGCAGCTGCTGCCGGCCCAAATCGCCCCTGAGGGCTTCTCCACCTCCCCCGGCTCCTGAGAGGTGATCAGGGCAGCAGTCAACACTCACACCCGTTGACAGCACCGGCCCCACTCTCACTCACTGCTGGCGCTGGCCTCAATCGCTTCACGCTGTCAGCAGGTGTGAGTGGGGCCAGTGCTGTCAGCATGTGGGAGTGGCAGCAGCAAGAGCAGGGCTGCCAGCAGACAGGAGACTGGGGGCCATGGTGGGAGGGGCTGGGCAGAGGCACGGAGGATGGGCCGAGACCCACTCCTGTACCCACCGCAGCCTCATGGCTCAGAGTTCCTTTCAAGGTGCACAAATTCATGCACTGGGCCCCTAGTATATAATAAAAACAATGTATTTAGGTACAGTGTTGATAAATGATGTTGCAGAGCATTTCATAAGCATGTAAAGTATTAAAGTAGAGATAAATATGTGGGAGTACCCATACTTAATAGACCAGGAAGTATGTTTTCTAAAAGGCTCAAGGGGCATGTGCTTTTGCATATATACTTTGGAAATGCTTTTATAAGATGCATATCTGACCCAGGAAAACTAATCCATAAGCATTATGGTTTCTGGGAGGCAGGGAACAGCTAGGTAAACGGCGTTCATTCCAGATATTTATCTTAACACATTTGATTCACATGTTGAGCAAGTTTAAATTCATTGAATGGCTCTAAATGTAGAAACCTGATCTTCATTAAAGTGATTTAAACAAAAAATATAAAATAAATGAAAATATATATTTAGTCATCAGGAAGGAATTATGGGAAGCCTGCAGAGAACAGGCTAGTGGCCAGGATGTGGTACCCCGGGGAGATGTAATCATTTCTGCTGTGGATGAAGCCACCCCACCCTTAATCAATGCCCATCAGTTGGTAGGAGATGTGTCTGGGAAATGATTCAATAAGTTTCCATTATGGAAGCTTTGCGTAGGGAAAAGCAATGGTGGATACTGATTTGTCTATGAATGAATTGAAAAAGGTGTGTCACTAGCTTGGCCACAGTTGCAGCTCTATATCTAATTATGGTTAAAGGTTATCAGCTGGTCAGTAATTGTGTACATCCAGCAAATGCTTCCTATGCCTGGACTTTGGATAATTTTTTCTAACCACATTTTTGACAACTTAATTGTTAACTGATAATTTCATTATTTGACTGTGTGTGTGTGTGTGTGTGTGTGTGTGTGAGAGAGAGAGAGAGAGAGAGAGAGAGAGAGAGAGAGAGAGAGAGAGAGACGTGCAAGCAAGCATTTAATCCATTTGGGTGTCTTAGGATATCAAAAAGTTGTTAAGAGCTGTGGGTATTTTTGCAAAATGACCTATATATATAAAAGGCTAAGCAACTGCACACTGACCACCAGGGGGCAGGCACTCAACTCAGGAGCTGCAAGTGACAGCAACTTTGCAGAGTGCCCTCTCACACTCCGGGATCCCTCGGGGGATGTCAGACTGCCAGTTTTGGCCTGATCCTCGCAGGTCAGTCAGAGGGACCCTGGTCACTTTGCAGACACCCTTTGAGTCCAGATGTGACTGGGAGGGACTGCAGGAGGTTGGCTCCAGGGTGTATCTGGCCCTTCTCACCCAGCTCCGCCCTGCCGGTCACCTTCTAATTAATTTCCTTTCAATGTGCATGAATCCATGCACTGTGCCTCTAGTACTTATATAATTAGCCTGGCAGGGAAGCTTGGGAAGAAAGTGTAGAGGAAACACTAGCTGACAATTTTGTGAGTACTTAAAGCAGTGGACATTTTTATTTTCTGGTGAGCCTTTCTGCCTTTCAAAGGCTAACATGTAACGTTACTTCTCTCCTCTAGCAACTGTACTTTTAGATATGAAAAAAAAATGACCTCGAGTTTTACCATTTTCTTATTTTACAAAAGATAAAAAGCAGATTTTTCACTCACATATGGCATTCTTTCCAGTGACTTTTTTTCTCATTTTGTTGAAAAAGCCACACTTATTTATTCATTTTTTTTATTGTCAAGTGAAATTTGCTTTTCCATTTACTTTGACATTTCAATGCCTATGTGCTATTTCTGAAAAAAAGCAAAACAAAAAACAGGTGGCATAATTCCATGAACAGTTCTTTGGGAGATATAGGAGAGAAGTGAAAGTTGCATCCTTTGATAGTGGTCAGATATTCTCAAAAGGCTAGTGATATAAAAAAGTTTGATTTAAGAGGGACAGAAAGTAAATTTTATATACAATTTTATAATTCTACATAAGATTCACTATAGTTAAATTATTTTTTCAGCACTTCTTTCTGCCACTGTCCTAGAAACTTATAGTGGTGCAATGAAATACATATAAGATAAACTGAGGCATATTAAAATTTTTGAGATTTATTTAAAATAAAATCAACTTGAATCATTCTAGTAGATAGAAAGGAGCTCTGAGGAGCTATACAGAGTGAAAGACTTTTATAGCAGAAAGAAACAGGAACAAGGAAGTCATACTAGGCAAAAAATCAGGTTGGTTAATTCAAGATTACTTTCCTTTAGGCCCTAAAGTTTAGGGGATGTCAGACATCTATAAGGCAGATTACCTACTAGTGCTAACCAGGTGATTTTAGATTGGTTTAAGATTCCATTTCTGGGAGAGTGGAACTATAATTAAATCTCTGATATGACATGGGGCTTAGCATAAGTGACTCCATTTGGGGCTGATTGTCTTGTTTTTAATAATATATATATTAAATATATATACGTACATATATATGTGTGTGTATGTGTGTGTGTGTATATATATATACATATATATATACACACATACAGGGTAAATAAAAGTAGGTTTATAGCTGTATGTGAAACAGTTTATTCTTGTATTATCTATTAACTAGAGGCTTGCACCCTCTTGCAGTCCAGGAGCCCTTGGGGGATGTCTGACTGACAGCCCAGGGAGCGGGCCTAAGCAGGCAGTTGGACATCTTAGCACTGCTGCTGTGCTCGCCAACCTGAGCCTGGCTTCTGAGTGAGCGGTGCTCCCCCTGTGGGAGTGCACTGACCACCAAGGGGCAGCTCCTGCATTGAGCATCTGCCCCCTGGTGGTCAGTTCACATCATAGCGACTGGTTGTTCCGCCGTTTGGTTTATTTGCATATTAGCCTTTTATTACATAGGATCATTGTATTATTGTCCATATGAACAAGTGTCAACCTACTTTTGCCCACCCTGGACTCATATATACCTAAACACAACACATATATACTTGCACACAACTAGGGAGTTAATATTTATTAAGTGTCTACTAACTTATTTGGGACTATAAAGATGTAGTCTCAATTTTTCTCTTAATGATCTTGTAGTTTCTATGGAAGTGACTTAAAAATCCACATGAAATTTTTAGAACAGTGCCTTCTATGAATAAGGCACTCAATGAGTATTTATGGAATAAATGAATGCATAAAACAGATCAAAAACAAAGCTTTATGCACTGTCCGGTGAGCTAAAATACACTTGCAAGTTCAAGAGTTAAAAAAAAAAAAGCATAAGAAGTTTGAAGACCAAGGCAACCATTGATGTTTTCAAAGGAAAGTTAGCCATTGACACGCCGAAGGTTAAGTAGGATGGGCACATGGACCGAAATGTAGGTACGTAGGTCAGGACAGGGAGGCTGAGAAGAGAGAGACAAGAAAAAGGTCTGGTTTTTTGTTTTGTTTTGTTTTGTTTAAGAGAGAAAGAGTGAATAAATAATGCAGGGTATAGAAATTTTTGTGCAATACCCTGAAAAACTATGTTCAAGGGAAAACAATAAATAGAATTGAAAGAACAGGGACTTTTAGATAGGGGGAAATCAGGATATAAAAGTGTATAATTGAAACAGACTGATTACTAAAGAGTGCAGCCTTTAACAAATTGACACATAGTACATTCTTGTTTAGAGAATGACCAAAGTCAAGACATAGGTCTGCTTAGATAGAGGAATATATTTTATTTACTTCAAATGTTTCAATATCTTTAAAAATATTTGAGGTTTTATATCATTTAATAAAACCTATTAAAATATTGACATAGCAATGATGTCTTTCCTCAATAAAACAGCCATTTCAAAACTCACAGTATGACTTCTTCCTTTTCCTACTCCTACTTCTAAACAATCAAGTTGAGTCCAAGGTACACTGTGGTCTGCCTTGACTCCCACTGTCTTTGCCCTATTACCGCCACCTCTCACTGCTTCCGACTGCTGTCCTCTCCTGTGTTGGCTACTGAAAATGCCTCCTTTGTGATCTCTTCACTAGCCAGGTTTCTCCTACCAATTCAATTTTCACAGCGCCATCAGAATTTTCCTCATACACTCTGACAGGATTTCATGATGTCCCTTATTGCAAGCATTTAGTCACCCCTTATTGCCCAGAAGATAATGCCAAACTCCTAATAAGGGATTTTTCACCATAATAAAGTGGTCATCGATCTCCTCTCTTATACTCTTCCCATTTGTTTATCCCATTATACTGAGATTCAGTCCACCTGCTTTCCATTTCCCAACTATTCCACGTGCTTTCAGTCCCTGGGCTCTACAGGCATGCTTTTTCTTTACCTAGAATATCCGTCTTTCCTTCTTTTGGTTCAAAAATTCCTATTTGTCATTTAATCCCAACTTAACATTTTCTATCTAGCCACTCACTGTACAATATGGTAGTCCTTTAACTTCTCCTTTTCTGATAATATACCACTTACTACAGTGAATATTTTACATGAACCTGCCTGTCCTTCTTCTCATTCCCCTTGTGCACACGATGCCTGGCACACCGTACATTCTTATGAACCGCCGAGTGAGAGTGCTTAAAATTTAGGCAGGTATAACCACCTCTTATTTTAAAACCACTTTCATCTTTTGTTAATTTCTTCATTCAAATGATATTTTCTTCTGTCTCTGCCACATGTAAAGATTTATACATGATTTCTTTATTAGGCCTAATAGAGATTCATTGTTATCATAAAAACAAACAACTTGTTAAATTAGGTAAGGAAACTATTTTGAGCATTAAATTATTAGACTGCATTAACCAATCTGGTTAGTCACTTTTTAAGTTTATAGTCAGTTCATTATTGAAAAGAAATCAGTAAGAGGCATTGCTCCAACCAAGTGTTAGGCACTCTATATAGCTTTAAGTAAAAAGTTTTATTTTTCACCCTGCAGTGGAAAATTTGGACTATGCAAGGATATTTTTTGCTATATTTTTCAAGGACATCAGAAAGGTCTTATTAAAAATAGATGATATGGCAATAAAGGCATATTTTAGGTAGTAATAAAAGAAATGAAGAAAATAAAAGTATTAATGTTATAATTATTGCACACCATTGTCACTTTCTCAAATTTTATACTAAAAGTTTTTTAATAGAATATACCTTTAAAAATTATTTTCCCTATGACAGGTTCATGTATTTGTGTCCCATATTTCATCATAAGGGATGTTTGTAATGTATTTTTGAAATAAAAAAACAGGTCAAATATACAGCAATTCTGTATTTCACATTTATGAACAGAGCCACCAAGTTGAAAATTAGCTTTGGGTTCATAACCTAAGACCAACTCAGAAATATAGGTTTTGAAAAGCACATAATTATTACTTAATTTTCAGAAAACATGTTTATTTCTTGTGGCAAAGAATAGTTATCTATTTAAACTTATAGGCAATTAGTGTCTCTTGTCAAAACTCTGTTTGTGGTATATCAGTATGAAAGGTCATTTGGGAAAGTTGGGTTTGTAGAAAAAGCATGAAAGAAAAAGACATAAGATGTAAATAGCTTGATATTCTGCATGTAAGTTGCAAAAGGAAGAGATCAACATTCTATTTAATGAAATTGGAAATTAAGTTGCAAAGAAGTATAATTTAGCTAAAATATCACATTGATCCTTCAAATAGTTTACCAGCAAGAAGACTAAAAATCCAGCTAAGGTTTGCTTTTCTCAATCTGTCTAAAAAGAAAAAAAAAAAGAGCCTTGGCCTGTCTGGCTCAGTTGGTTAGGTGTCAACCCCTGCATCAAAAGGTTGCCAGTTCTATTCCCAGTCCTGGGTTTCGGGCTTAATCCCTGGTGAGGCTTGCAGCTGATTGATGTTCTCACATCGATGTTTCTCTCTCTCCCCCTCTCACTTTCTCTCTCTAAAAATTAATAAAAATATGTTTTAAGACTCCTGAATATACATGGGACTAACAAAGCAACATATAAGAGGCTATCTTGTAAATGCTGTCTGACTTAGTTCCCCTTCCCCTCCTTTTTAAAGATGTATTTTATATATAATGTATTCTTATATTTTCAAGATTTAAATTATTTTAGAACCTCATTAAATTATTTTAGACACAATGCATTTAAATGACTGGTATCTTTTGCTTACGTTTGTTTTTGATTATTTAGTTCTCATTTTTTCTAACCTTTCTTAGTTGGTCCTATGTTATAAAACACTCAACATAGTTCATTTTGAAATAGCTTTTTATTTCACAGTTAAAATTAAGTCACATAAAGGGATCTCTTAAGCAGAATGTTATTTTCTCAGATCTTGCTCAGAGTAAAGCTTCAAGAATATGCTATATCACTCTGACATTGACAACATCTCTGGAAAAAGGCTTTAAAAGATGTTTCCAGGTGTTCTGCCACTTTACGGCTTGTAGTTAAAGCTAATCAATACTCATACTCATATATACGGTGTTTGAGAATATAATAGTCTAATTATGTTTGATTAAAAAAACTAAAATTTACATATTAAAGTTGTGGAAACAAAGAAGACTAATTCTTAGACCTGTCAATGAAAATCCTGGCATTCTACTCCGGGTGAATTTTTTATGGAATATTCATTTGGCATAAATTTCTGTAAATTTTGTAATATTATATTAGCTACATGATTTATTAAGACCATTGAAAGAAATTTCAGATATCAAGTTGTGGAAGAAATACCATAATCTATGATATAAGGGCTGTGTTATATATTCAAAATAAATTGTTAAAAAAGAAAACTAAATATATCAAGCTAGAAAAATGTACCACTTGCCTGAAAATTTTGAATCTTTAAAAATTATCTACATGAGTCCCAGGTGTTACCTTATATCTTTCTCTTAGTAAATAGCCTTTTAATCTAATTAAAAGTTTCCTCTCGGATACTAAAGCAGCTTTAGTTGGCAATGAGACCCCTGATATATAAAATGGAATAAGGAAAGCTTGAAAGCAGTGAGCACATTTCTTTCCTTTCCATATACCCAGGTGGAGAGTATGTAATATCAAGGAATATCCCATGACAACAATTTGGCCACTGAACTTTGCTTGCCTATAGTATGCTCTGCAGAGTCAGGCAGCTCTAGGTTTGCATTCTGATGGTGCCACTTGATCTCTCTAAACCCTGGTTTTCACATCAGCGACCATGACCACTGTTCCTTATCTCATTATGCTCCTATGAGGATTACATGAAATGAGCTGCTGCATACAGCACATTTAGCTCCAAGCCTGACATATAATAAATATGCAGGAAGTGGCATCTGTAAACAACAACAGAAAGACAAGAACTGATATATTCAGAGTCACAAATCCCTCCTGTCCTGCAGAGGCACAAGGCCTGAACTTTCTGTGACATGTGGTGGACGTTCCCCCTCATTAGTGACCCAAAGTCAGTCTGTCAAAGCACAGTGATTAAGTTTGCAGAACTGTTGCCAGGAGACATATGTCTGCATAAAAATATGTATGCATGTACTGAAGTGTATATTTGTATATGTGTACATACACCCACATATGTAGTATATGTATACATATATGTCTACTGATTTTCATTGCATTAGTTTTTAATCAAATCACGTTAATGACAAAATAAATAAATATATATATATTTTTTGTTTGTTTGTTTTCGTTTTCTTACTCATTTGCTTAGTTCTTACCAGCACATTATGGCTTTCCTGGTGTCAGGCCGATCACTTTCTCCATTAACCCAGCTCATCCAATCAGCCCTGGAGGGACTCAGCTGGTTCTCTGTTGAGGTTAGGATCGTTTCTTAGTCTGGAAGAGGAGATTTACTCTTAGTTAACAGAACATAGGAGCATATTTACTTGTAATTCCTAAGAGTAAAACTAAACAGCAGAATCACTTGTAAAAATCTTGTCAATCCAACAGATATAAATATCTGTCATTTCCCCAAGAAGCTATTAAAATATAGAAGAAAAAATGTGGCCCCTTTCACTGAGCTTTACCATCATATCAGAGGGAGAGAAAGAAATATATAGATTGTATGTAATTAGTAGTCAGATGATGAAGCATGTAAATAATGCTTTTACTTTGAATTCAAGTAACTGAGAGAGCACTTTTTATTGAGTGACTAGTAATTGTACTTCCTTTTTTTATCCCCCTTTTTATTATTAAAATAGGAAAAGGTCCGTTATCAGTCACTCGTGTGTTTGGATACTTGTAGGTGTGATATCTTTGCTCTTATGGGGAAAGTTGTCCTTTGACCCAACCCCTAACTTTCCCCTCAGCCCTCTGGCAATTTCATGCAAGGCCATTTAAAGTACTTCCTCAAGAAGGAATTTTCTGAATCCCCACTTAGAAATAATTTCTTTCTTTCTGCTTCCATAGCACTTTGTGGAACTACTCTATGTGTGACACATGGTACATTTTGTAATAATTGTTTTAAACTTATACTAGTGGCCCGGTGCATGAAATTTGTGCATGGAGGGGGGTGGTCCCTCAGCCCAGCCTGCACCCTCTCCTATCTGGGACCCCTCGAAGAATGTCCTATTGCCGGTTTACAGAGATCAAACCTAAACAGGCAGTCGGACATCCCTCTCACAATCCAGGACTGCTGGATCCTAACCACTCACCTGCCTGCCTGCCTGCCTGATTGCCCATAACTACTCTGCCTGTCGGCCTGCTTGCCCCCAACTGCCCCCCTGCTGGCCTGCTCACTCCAAATTGCCCCCCCACTATCCTGATCACCTCCAACTGACCCCCACTGATGGCCTGCTTTCCCCCAACTGGCCCCCCTGCTGGTCTGCTTACCCCCAACGGCCCCTCCCTCCATCAGCCTGATCACCCACAACTGCCATCCATTCATGACCTGATCACCCACAACTGCCCTTCCCTCTGGGCCTCTAACCGCCTCTACCTTGGCCCTGCCACCATGGCTTTGTCCAGAAGAACGCCTGGAAGGTATCCTGGAAGGTCTCCCAGTTTAATTAGTATATTACCCTTTTAATATTATAGATAGAGGCCTGGTGCATGGGTGGGGGCTGGCTGGTTTGCCCTAACGGGTGTCCTGGATCAGGGTGGGGGTCCCGCTGGGGTGCCTGGTCAGCCTGGGTGAGGGCTGCTCACATCCCCTTCAGCATGGGGGGGGGGGGGAGTCCCACTAGGGTACCTGGCCAGCCTGAGTGAGGGGCTGATGGCCATTTTCAAGCTGTCCACGCCCCCTGGCAACCTAAGCTCCGAGACTCTCCTTCTTTTCTTTCTTTCTTTTTTTTCTTTTTTTCAGCACCACCTTGAACGGAGGCCAGGGTGGTCTGAAAGCAGGTATCTGGGATTTATTTAGCTTTTATAATTGAAACTTTGTAGCCTTGAGCGGAGCCCAGGGCTGGCCCGGGCAGGCGGGAAGCTTGGCTTCCTCCATTGCCGGGGGCAACCCAAGTCTCCTGCTCAGTCCAGCTCCATGGCTGCTGCCATCTTAGTTGGATTAATTTGCATACTCGCTCCTGATTGGCTGGTGGGTGTAGTGGAGTGGTGGAGTGATGGTTAATTTGAATGTTTCTCTTTTATTAGTGTAGATTAGAGTTTTCAAGTTGTCCTTATCTTATCCTGCACACCAGTTAGCAGAGTCCTAGAGCTAGTAAATATTTTAAAAATATTGGTGAACTCATGAATGCATTTCAGTACTTTAGATACTTCTACTTATGTAATGAAAGACTGTTTTCTGTCAAAGGAGTACAGATCTCAAAAAACAAGTGGGCGAAATAAAGGAGCAGCTATGTACCTGAGTGCTAGCTAGATTAGATTAATCTGTGCTGTAGTAACATATAAGCCTCTAAACCTCAATGGCAGTTAATATTAATATCTCACATGACCTGCTACACACATTATTGCAGGAGACAATTTCACCAATTTTTACATAAAGAATTCATTATTTTTCTTCCTCTGATGTCAGTTTCCTCATTCCCAACTGCTCAGGTCCCAAAGCAATTCCACCTATGTAGATCTTAGAATCAGCAGCCCACTTGTGGTATCAATCTATTCAGTTCGAGTAGAATAAGCAATGCTGTGGTAAGGAATCAATGCTAAAGTCTCACTGGTGTTACACATCAAAGGCTACTTTCTCACTCATGAAATCCAGTGAGCCAGTGGCTCTCCTCTAAGGGCTTTGCCATCTGAAAACTGTGGCCTTAAGGTCACCACACTTAGGATGAGAGAACAGAAAAACCACAGGGGGTACTTTTCAAGGGCCAGACCTACAGGTGACCACAGCACTTCCACAAGTTCATTGGCCTGAGCTCAGTCACATGTGTGCTCAAGTCAAGGAAACCTGGAGGAGCATGTGGATACTTGGTAAGTAATCACAGCCTCTGGCACAAGATCCTACAGTGACATAAGAAGTTTCCCTAATTCCTAAGACAAGACTGATCCTAAAAATTACTGAGAGGTGTCTCCAATCTCTTTCCCACACCATGCTTTCTGTCAGTGAAGCAGATGCTAGAGGCATATTTCAGGGGTTGCCATTGGACATCCTTTCCCTGATCACAGCAGGTTTCTTCTGGGTCCTACCCTGTCATGTTCTATCCGTATAGATTGTGTCAACTCTCTCCATGCCATTTATCCCTTTGAGCTTGGGTTGACTGTTCCCTATCTTGTACATTCTTAGCCTTTTCTTTCTTTCTTTTTTAAAATCTTCACCTGAGTTTATTTTTCCATTGATTTTTAGAGAAAGTGGAAGAGAGAAGGAAAGACAGAGGGAAATATTGATGTGAGAGAAACACATCAATTGGTTGCCTCCTGCATGAGCCCCGACCATGGCCCAGGCCTGAGAGAAGCCTGCAGCTGAGATATGTGCCCTGACTGAAATCAAACCCAACGCTCTATCCACTGAACCAAACCAACTAGGGTAGCCTTTTCTTATTTCTCCATTAATGTTAATCATGTTTTGGAAACATACCCTGTATTTTTAAATATTATTATATGTATTTTAATGCTTCAACATGATATCTCTAATAACATACGTTTGAAAAGTATACTACTAATAGCATCCTCATAATTAACAGAGATATGAATTTATTTCACTGCAATTTAATAGTTTATTGCCTTATCTTAGCAATTATATCTAGGATGGCAAAATTGTATAATCTGTGTTGCCATGTGGGTAATATCTAGATAAAGGGCAAGTAAAGACATTTTATTAAAATATGGGGTGAGAGAGATGGATTTAAGTTGGAAAATAGCTTCTTTGTGACATTCATTAGAGAGTTTTTAGATTCAAGTAAGTCTGTAAAGATCCCATAGAAGATGGTATCAATTTAAGTGATTCTATTCAGCTAAGGACATATGTAAATCATTTCTATGATTTACTCTGTATACCAAATTCTATTAGTGATCACAAATAAAAATTATTAAAACAAAAATAATAAGGCCTTCTGAAATCTAATTATTGCTCATTCAGAGTAAAAATAGTATCATGAAGAAAATAAATTCTGTCAGTTTAGTGATTTTTGTTAATTAACCAAAGGTTTCCCTTTCATGCCTTCCACAAAAATTCTGATGCTTAGCAATTATCATATATATTACTTTCTTTGCAAAATTCTTTATTCTACTGCCATTCTGCAATTTTGTGTCCAAAGTGTCCCCTTCTCTTCCCAGTTATTTTTGTTCTCCTCTCTTTGTACCTCGGTTGAGAAAAATCAGTTTTAGGACTCTGAGGCCAAAGAGAGGACATTTAAAAGATTCAAAGTCCTTGTTTACAGTAAAATTAAAGTAATGTGAAATTTTGATCAATCTAAAAAAGATTCAGAGATGATACAGGACTTTAAGAATTAGCTTTACTAAACTTTTGGGTAGCACTGCATATTCAGAACCCACAATCAAAAAAAGAATCTGGGTGATTTTATGCATGAAAAAATGCAAGAGAGACCTGCGGGTCTACACAGCATTTCAGGAGGTTTGGTGGTTCTCTATAAGGTTATGTAAAGCTCAATTAGAGTAATACCTGTCCTATGAAAATCCCTTTTAGACATTCATATAAGCCTGTTAAACTGCAAACCAGTGTTTTCTTAAGTAAGTCAGTGCCCAGTACCAGTTATAATAAAATCCCTTGAAAATGTTCCTAAGGCATACATACCTTGTGAGCTGGCCCTTGAAGAGTAGTTAGGAATCAAATAATATGAAAAGAAGGGGATTTTGGTTTGTTTGTTTTGTTGTTTGTTTGGTTGGTTTAGTTTGGCTTGGTTTTCTCCAGCTGAAAAGATTAGTGAAAACAGTCTTTGAAACAAAATACAATCAAGAAAATAGAAAGAGTAAGGAAACCATTACTCAATAAAGACATACCCATAGTGAGGGCAAGAGGAATTATGTTCAGCCATTTGTCTTGGGTAGGAGGTGGAATTTGAGTCCCAGAACTGGAAATCAAACTCAGAATGTTATGGCTCTGTGACCCCTACTTTTCAGTACACTCCTCTGCAGCTAAGTAAATAGATCTCAAATTTTAAAATAAATTCAAAACCTCCAACACTTAAGAAATGTACTCCTTTTTATCCATTTAAAATAAGGAGGTGAGTGGGGGGCAAGGGGGAAGGCTCCTTTAAAATCTTAACATTTAAAGCCTTCAGTTAAATAGATTTATTCCAGAACAGTTGTTGCTCTGTATATTAGAGTTGAATACTGTTTTTCATTATCTAACAGTTTTGATGAAAGCAGTTACAGAGTATTTATATTCTGTGGTTGTTTTTCTCCAGCTAATCAATATAAGAGAGTGAAATTTTATTGTCACACTATTAAACCACTTTTTTGACAAGTTTGTGGTTTTACTGTGATTTTTCCTAAGCCTTATGAGTGACTCATTTAATTATGACTAGAATCCTGGGCAGATGGACTTTTCTTATCTATATCTGCGTCTGCTTCATGGCTATAGGAAGTACAATCAAGAAATGGGAAGAGGAAGAAAACCAAAAAAGAGGTGTGCAAAGAACGTGCTAATGACACTCTGCCAGCGATGCCCTGGAGGCTTGTAGAGGACTCATTGGGAGGAATGCTGGAGGAAATTCTTCACAGCCATTTCCTTTGGGAATTCTGAATCAAATATAAATGAGAGGGCTAGAAGGTGAGTCACTGAGCCTACAGGAGAAGAAAGAGATCAGCCAAGATGTAAAACAACTTGCCGTGAAACTAATGCATCAGATCAGGATATAAGTAGATAGTGGTCTTCCTGTCTTCCCCTCCTCCCAAAATCTCTGAAGTGACTGCACAAGAACATGCTGTTTTTATTTTTGTTTTGTTCTTTTAATGTCTTGAGGATACGATTTGAGGCAGTGACATTTGTGCATTTTCTACCATTACCAATCAATCTTTACCAGGGGAAAAAGTATCTATTTTATTTTATTATTTATCTTATTTACTGGAACATCCAAAGAAATTCAATAACTTTTGTTTCTAAGCAATATGGAAGATTGATTTTTTTAAAAAAAAGAAATGCTGAATAAAATATCAGAAACATTCTTTCAATGCCATTTTAAACTGCTAGAAATGAAGGGAAATCCCCAAAGATGAAAGTGAAGAGATGGTTGAAAACCTGAGGCACAGCAGACTAGGCTCCGAGCACGAGAAAAGAGGGAGCAGGTCCCAGCTGTCAGGGCAGAGCCCTACCAGAGGGACAGGGCAGATTTGAAAACCCTGACCCCTATCAGTAGATAACAGAGAGGTCTTCACAGGGGTGGGAACAAACAAAACATTTAGGGCTCATGTCATAAATGCGCCCTCAGAACATCTGTACTTTTGATTTACACCAGGCCTTTGCTTGGCTCTGACTCCCCCCCAGCCAATATGATAAGTGAACATAAAAGTAAGCCCAGGATGGTAGTACCCACAGGATTCTTAGACAAAGCCAACACAAAACCTTATTAAAGGCACAAAATCCATAGGGCTTATAAGCAAATCTGCATATCACTCATGCTTTTCTCTGAAGACATAAATGTGCAACCTCAGGAATAGTATATGGATTTCTATTTTAATTCTGTTTTCAATCATTATCTTTTTATTTACAGTGATGCATAATGGTTTTGACTCCATGCCTTCCTGTGCTGTGATTGTTCAACCAAATAAAGATAATTTAGGAGTGAACAGAATCTGCAGGGGCTCCCTGAACAACAAAAAAGTAATCTTCTTCCATCCACTGCTTATTTTTAGAATGTGTCCTTAAGTTCCAGTGTTGGCCATTATTGTTGGCGAAGCTTATCTATATTGACCTTTACTATCCTTTTTAACATCTTAAAAGCTTCAATCATATCTCTGCTCTTCAATGTCTTTTCTTCAACTGTTGTAATCTCAGTTTTTCTAGCTCTCAAAAGTCATATGACCTCCTTTCCCATTTATCATTCTGATCCTGTCAATTCCTTCTGCCTCCTCAATGTCTTTCGTGTGACATTATTTCTTTCCTTACTAAGGGAAATTGTCTCAAATGCTAAGGCACCGCCTGTATTTAATCAGCCACCATTACAGTATCTGGTTTCCCAAGACATGTTTGTAGCCTATTTCATAAATTTATTGTTCTTAAAAGCAAACCCAATTTTACAATGAAACTACCCAATCTCCTTTTCATCAAACACGAGGGTAAAATATGTCTTCGGAGTAAACAATCCTGTTCAGCTGCTGTGATCTTATTGGGATTAGTTTACACTGTGTGTTCTCTAAAATCATTCCTCTTGGGCTTCTTATTAGAGTGGATATCGCTTTGATCCCCCTTTAGACCCTGTTTGTCCTCTATTTCTTCTCTAACTTGCCTTTCCTTCACTCCTTGGAGTGAACATATTCCTGTAACCTACAGCAGGCAGTTGCTGCTCGCTCTGGTACACTGTACATAAAAATCTTGGTGCAGATGTTTGTATGATTTACACTCAGTCCTTTGAACAACTCTCTGAAAGAGGCAGCATGGCCACTAACACCTCAAAGAGGCAGCTTCCTCAAAAACAATGCTTTGCCAAAGATTAGATGACAGGATACAGTACCTCAAATGGAAGGCAGGTCTCCCAATGCCTACTTTTCCAACTAAGCCAATAATATGAAAACAAGAGATAGTTTTGAAATATGAGATTTGTATGAGGGATATTATAAGGTTCTTGATAAGGTTGAGAGATTCCCTTGTTGAGACTACAGGAAAAGCTAGATTTGCATAGATATTTGCATAATCATGTTAAAGACCCCAATATCCAAGTACACAAAGTGAAATGTAGTAAAAATACTGAGGTCGACAGGATTCTCCTAAAAGCTGCTTTGGGGAGTGTCCAAGAACATTTCTCATTGTCTGAAACTCTAATGACCCTGTTTCTAATTTCTCTATGATTCTCCTTTATCAATCTTTCTTTTTCCTACTAGCTTCAGTGATATATGCTCTCAATTTATATATTTATACATTTTAATTGAATACTTAAGCAAGATAAAAGTAAATGAATTCCAGGAAATTGATGTAAAATTTATCTTAAATAAGGGTGATAGGAAATAATAGAAGGAAGATAATGTTCACTAAGTACTACCAAAGCCTGTACCATATGTGTCACATAGTCTCAGTAGAAATATTCTCTTATAACACTTACGTAATGCAGTGATATTTTACTTATTTTATAAGTATCAAAAAGAGACCCTGAGGAGTACATTTAGTTAATAAATTAAAGGGACAGGATTCAAACCAAGATATGTTTGATTCCAAAGTCAATGCTATTCGCATCACATCAAGTGGCTTCACATGACAAGGTATCTCAACATATGGCATCATCTCAAGATTCTCCAAGGTTCTGGCATGTGGATCAGCCAAGTATGGGATGCAGAGAAGCTCAAGACATAATCTTCCTAATTAAGAAACGTATCACCTCAGGAGGAAAACAAGGATAATAAATATGAAATTATTAATAAACATTGTATAAAAACTTAGTGATATGCATACATGGGGTCAGAGGGTATATACAAACTCTTTATACTTTATATTCAATTTTGCTGTGAAACTAAAATGGCTCTAAAATTGTTTCCTTGAAATAGTAAAAATAATATTAATAATAATAAATGGGCAGAGTTGAAAATTCCTTAGGATTCTTCCAGTTCCAAGAATAAGGGTTCTACCAGGATCACTAATCCAACCCAAAATGTACAAAAATCTCTGTGAGGCACAGAAGGCCACCAAAAACAGCCTCGCATTTAAGCACATTTTAACAGTATTTTAGTTGTCTCTCAGCAACTTCTGTGCCCGCAGATTCCCCCAGGGTGTTGGCTCACTCAGCTGGGTGACATGTGAACCACCAAATGAATTGCAGCAGCTTTGCAAGTTGACATCTGCAAAAGGTGTGAAGAATATCTTTGGGTTGTCAAGAGGTGTGAAAAATCTAGCCATCAGAATATTGCCAATCACTTCTAAATGGGCACTTCTTCAGGAAGCCCGTTTCCTTTCTCATTTCTCACTTTCTCTTCTGGCAAGGCTTATGTGCAATAGTTGAAGATATTCAGAGAGGCAAACTCCCTCTCAACCTGCTTATTTCCCTGGCTGAAACTTTGAAAAATAGAGAGTCCTGGGAGGTAGCTACTTTTTAAGAGATGACATCTTCCTCTGACTCATTGCAGTATTTTTTTTCTCATACAAATATATTTTGGATCACACAGAGGACAAACCTGAGGAATAGGCTATCTTATCTAATAAAGAGGGAATATGCAAATTGACCATCACATCATCACAACGATGGTGGCACCCATAGCCACAAGATGGCAGTGCCCAGTATCCTCAGCCCCACCAGAGTTCCCCAGTCCTATCAGCCCAGCTGGGGGATGGCAGGTGTGTGGTGCGGTCAGACCCACCCTCAGCCCCCCAGCCACACAGGGCCAGCCCAAGGTGCAGGAAAGCCTTGGATGGCAGCTGCCCAGCCGCCCAGGGCCAGCTGAGGCCTGAGCTGCCGGTAGTGGCAGCATCAGAGGTGTGATGAGTGCATTGCCTTCCCCTGATTGCTGGGTCACTTCCTGTCCCTGAGGGCTCCCAGACTGTGAGAGGGGGCAGGCCGGGCTGAGGAACCCCCTCTAGTCTATGTATATAAAAGCCTAAGCAACTGTCCAACCGTTCAACTGCTAGGCCAGTAGCTATGACGTGCAATGACCACCAGGGGGCAGACACTCCGACTGGTAGCTATGATGCACAATGACCGCCAGGGGGCAGACACTCAACTCAGGAGCTGCTGAGCTGCAGTGACTTGGAAGCTGTGGTTCTTGGGTGACGCACCTGGAAACAGAGATGAGGGAGCCTGATTCCAGAATGCATCACCTGAGAACCACCGTCTTGCAATCCCAGACCCCTCAGGGGATGTTGGAGAGCCAGTTTCAGCCCAATCCCTGCAGGCCAGGCTGAGGGACCCCACCAGTGCACAAATCTGTGCACCAGGCCTCTAGTTCTAACATAACCAAGCTGGGGCCATTACAGCTCAGTGTTCTACTGTTAATTTCAGTATAATATATCATAGGTATTCTATGCCTCTACTAGTCTATTAAGAAAACCAATTATTATTTTGAAAAAAAATATTAATAGTATAAGTTTACTTTGAATTGAGTCTGTTTAAGAACCCATGTTCTCTAAGCTGTCTCAATGCTATCACATATTACATCAAGAATCCCTAATATCAAGCCAAGTCATTCAAATTGTTTTTATGAATTTAAATATGCTCATCAATTACTCAAGGGATACTCCAGAGGAAGCTCTGAGAATCTGTTTGATTAAAAAGTGTTAGAAATATGGGTCTTTAGGAAAGAAAAATCCTCTTTCAATTGCAAAAACATATCTGAAAGTGTGACGGAATAATTTGCAGCAGACATAATTGCATCCCTATCTCTTCTATCTCTTCTACTACAATTTAGACCTGGATAGATAAAGTGTAGTTTTACTATTTCTGAAATATAAGCTCCACACTCAGGTTCCAATTTTTCTTTTTCAAGGATCAAAATGGCCAAAGTTTTAGTCTTCTGGATGCATTACTGTACCAACAGGAAACTGAGTAGATGGGAGACCTCATGAATACTGCCTGATTTCATCAAGCACCACTTCTCTATCAGTCCACTCTAACCTCAGCATTATCCATAGAAATATAAAGGAGAAAAAACATTTCTACTGACCATGCTGGTGACTTCTGGATAAGTTGACTTCACATTTTGCTTAATGGGGATCACGACGAGGAAAGGAACTGATAATAGGAGGTCATATGGTCAGATATTAGGGTCTGATTGCCATGGGAGCCAAAAGTTCTTTCTAAAACACAAAATCATATTGTCAAATCCCCTGCTTAATGTTTTCCATCAGTATTGCTAACCCTGTTTGTTTCCTGAACACTAGTATGGTGTGTCCCCTACTTACTTTCAGTAGTCTGAATCTTTCTGGGTCTTGCTTCAAACTCTGCTCTTTGCATACCAAATTTTAACAGCTATTTTATCAACAAGTTCCTTCACAACTTTATACCTGGATCACCTACATCTCTATTCTCCATCTCCAAACACTGGTCAGCCTGATCCACTCCTGCCTGTTTTCTTTATGTTCTAGCGCAGGGATGATGTCTGACTTTCTTTGAGGACCTCCTGTCCCTTCCTCTTTGTGTCCTAACTGCTGTATTTGATTTAGTTTGTCAATTTATTGAGAATAGACACACATTCTTGTTCATCGCTGTACTTCCAGTCCTTGCAGCAGTGCCTAACACAGTCATGGCTATGGATAAATATTTCCAGAAAGACTGTCCTAATGAATGAATGAGCAAAAAGCAGTTCAGCTGTAAAAAATAGATATTATGTGAGTGCATCCTGGGATGACCTTTTGCATAAGTAAAATAAGCAGCTACCTTTTTTATTTACAGTTTGTTATTCGAATAGTCTTGGTAAAAGTTCATCTGCATAAAAGTTATCCCCTAATGGGCCTGATACAATAACCACTCCTTAATGTAAAGACATCAGTTTCACTAGCTAAAATGCACAAAATAAATGGTAGGCCAATGCTATGGTTAGGAAAAGAATACTGAGCCATGTTTCAGGTAACAGGGCAAACCAATCTTATGTGTATTCCCTAACATTAATGCATAATATAACAATAGCAATAATGGTGATATTAGTAATAGTAATATCACCAACAACATCTGAAAGAGTTTAAAGACAACGAAAGAGAAATTAGTAGGTGCTGTGGTTAAGGTCAGTGCCAAGATAGTTGACTTATGCTGCCAGAAAGTAACCAGACCTGGTCTCATATGTCTAGAATATTAAAACCCGAAGGGGTCAAAATTCATAGCCTTGCACCCAGGTGAGGGAGGAGGTGGAACTGATCTGGGACCTTCAAAGGACAGCACAAGCCCATAGACAGAATCTAGATAAACTTGGCCAACGAATAAAACAAGACAAAACAAGCTATCATCTACCCCTCTGTTTGTGAAGAAGAAACTTTCCCATGAGAAACTGCCATTCCCTGCCTGGTGCTGTGCTTGGGGTCCGATTTACTCTACATTAGTCCAAGCCAAGAATACAATGTAGGTATGGATCCAAATGACTCACGAAACCCTTGTGGTTCTGACAAAGAAAATGTAAACCTATTTTACAGGGAACGTTTTCACAATCAGGGCATACATCACTCAAAGAGTAAACAAACTAACTTTAAACAAAAATGAGGTCTGATAAAAATCACAGTGCCCTTGAGAAGGTAAGTAACAATAAGGGGAGTCAGAAGATGCACCAGATGGGAAAATGATGCCCCAAGGACTATAAAAAAGAGAGCATGATTTGAGCTTCCAAAATTTTGGGATTCAAATACATGGGGTCATATACCACTAGGATTTTCATTGAAGATGAACTCCTTGTGAAGCTGAGAAAAATAAAGTCACTATGATAAGTCACATGCCACAATGACTACATCAGTCTTGTCCCATCAGAGATCTGTTTGGTTTGAGAAGAATTGAAAAGGTTTGTGTTCCAGGGGGCAAGAACTTTCAAGTTTAAAATGTTTTTAGAGCAAAAGAGCCTACTAACGAACTACCTCAAAGACATTTTAAAATAGTAGCTACAGAATTTGGGATCCAGTGAGACTTTCTTGGTGCCTATATTCATGTTGCCCAGTTGGTCTCAGATTGGTTAGTTCTGAGTTCTGGCTTCAGTCTGGTTCTTTACACACACATTTACTCAGACTACCAAGCTCTTACTGATTGATTTCCATGTGTCTGAGTGATGCCACAGCCCTCGGCCTCTTTGAATGGTCAGTCTGGGTCTCCATTCTCTGTGCTTTCCTGTCTCTGCCAGGTCTTATGTATGTGGGGAGGGGTTAGAGTGACTTTTTAAGCACCTTTTGCCTAAAATCACTCCTTAAAAAAAAATCGAAGTTACACACACACACACACACACACACACACACACGAGGATATCAAAACACAAATTTTTTTTTTCATTCTGGCAATTACCAAGAGTTATTTTAGGAACAACACCCTATAATCACAACATGCCACAAAATAATCTAGATAATAGCACTTTTATCTTCCTATCCTCAGCCCTTAGCTCAAGGCACCTTTTATTTTTAGAGAGTCAGTTGTCCTATCCTAAAATTATTGAAGAAAATTATATCAATATTCATCAAATAATAATAATAACAAATGAATTGAAAGGCTCTTAAAATAACACTTTTTTAAAAAGGGCAGAATCCCTTAAAATGAATAATAAATATTGGGAATTAAATAAACTACTAATTATTATTCTCTTTAAAAATTGCACTGCTAGAAAAAAATAATTTAAAAAATTACTATCATACCTTAGGAGGAAGACATTTCATTGTTTCCAGCAATGACTCATTTTTTTAATCTGGGGATTAGCGCTAGAAGGTGGAGATGGGCAAGAACTTTGTGGAAGATGTTCCAGTTGCATTGCCCAGTTCCTGCTGCCAGACCCGACAATGGTGGTCTGCCTCTCTCTGCAGCACCAAAGAGGTTCAAGAAGGAGAGTGGACACGCTGTGAAGGGGCCACCTTCCCTAAGATAAGAAGAATCCCAGAAGAGTCAGGCACTTCATATTAATCTGTATTTAGTCTTAAGGATATTTTTTTCCTAAACTGTAAGCAGCAGTGTTATGTTAGTTTATATTTTCCCATGCCATGTGTTTTCTGTCTCTTGGAAAGCATCCAGAGACTGTTTTGTTCAGAATGTTTTGTAGGAAAGGAACTTTCACCATTTATAACACTTAGAATCAGAAATGTTTATGGGATGTGAATGAGTTCTCTCAACAGAATTTTATATAACTGCTTCATTTTGATTTAGTACCTCGACTCATTTTTTCTCCTCATTATTTTTTTATTATAGAGAGGATAAAAGGCTGCTGAAGGGAAGATCAAAAGCTAATTAAAAGTAATCAAAAACTCTTCTTTCTAACATTTATTCCTGACAGCAATTTTGGCTCATATCATTTGTAGCGTTTTTTAAATCAATGTTTGGAAAATTATTACCCTGATCCTTATTCAGGGCTTAATGATTTCCTTACAGATATTGTTAGATGAGAATTTATGTGTTATTGAAGGCAAAGCTAATACAATTAACATCTGCCATATACTGAATTCTTACTTTGTAGCATTAAGTACCAATTATGTTAAAACTATAGTTTACTTTAACATAACCCTCACCGTAACACTGTGAGCATTAATATCCCTTTTTATTTTTTGTTGAAGATTTTTTTTTAGAGAGAGAGACAAGAGCGGGGGGACATGGATTGGCTGTTTCCAGCAAGCCCCTCCCGCCAGGGATGGAGCCCAGGAATCAAACCAGCACCCTTTAGGGGCATGGGACGCCAGCCAGCCAACTGAGCATACGAGCCAGGACAGCAGCCCTGTGCTTTCAGAGCTGTTTGTGTTTTGGGTTACTAATTAAATGCAGTCGACAGGAACTTGAATGCCAAATATCTGCCAGGCACTAAGCTAGATTTTAGGAGTTTCAGTACAAATAAGTAAAATTTCTACTGGTAACATTCTCAGCTTATTGGCATTGCAGCAAAATACAATTTAGGTATTATAAAATTTCTAATTTTATTAAGTAAACAAAAATAAGGCTTCGTTACACTGGAATTCACATAATTGTCTATTTTGACTCAACCTACATTAGTGACCCTTTACGCCAGTGGTTTTCAACCTTCTTAATGCCGCAACCCTAGCTTTCTTTCAGTATCATTCTTGTCTCTTTATTGAACTCGTAGTTACTCCTATTGTGCCTGTAGGGCACAGTTCAAACATCACCCATCTTACCTGTCCAGGCAGTTAGGGTCCTGCTCTCGGTCTGCTTACTTCCATAATAGTAGTTGTAACCTTGTGTTGTAATTGGCTCTGTATCAGTAGTTTGGCACATAGGAAGGACACAATAAATAATTATTTAATGAATTGATATAAGCCAAGGTTCTCCGTCTAAAAAAAATTCCATGGGGGATTGTCAAGGGTGGGGGGAAAAAAAAGGAGACATATGTAATACTCTTTGTAATACTTTAAGCAATAAAAAATAAAAAATAAAAAAAAATCCAGATGTTTGCTTTAGCTCCCAAATACACTGCTCATCATGCTACTGCCTGCCAGGACCTATTGCCTAATCTCTTAAGCAGTGAAGATTTGTGCCCTACTAGGTTTGACTCAGTGGAAAGAGCATCGGCCTACAGACCAAAGGGTCCCAGGTTTGATTCTGGTTGCAGGCTCCTCCCCGGCCTGCGTTGCACCTGAAGGAGGCAACCAATTGATGGGTTTCTCTCACATTAATATTTTGCTCTGTCTTTCTCTCTCTCTTCCATTCTCTCTAAAAATCAATGAAAAAATATCCTCAGGTGAGTATTTAAAAAATAATAAAAATACAATAATAAATTAAAAAATGAAGTGAATATTTGTGATAAAAATTCCAAACACCTAAACAAGTTGTATTTTGATTAGATGACCTTCTGTCTGGACTCAGGATAACCATCCACAGCACTTAAAAGTAAAGTGTACTGAGCTAAAGAAAGATAACTATTCATAGTACGATTCTATGTAAATGAAGTTTAAAAACATGCAAAAACTAATCTGTGGTGACAGAGGTCAGAATAGTGGCTGTCTTTGTGGGACAGTGGTGTCTGGTAAGGGGCTTGAGAAGGCCTTTTGAGCTTTGGAAATGTCCTATCACATGATTTCCCTGGTAGTTGCATGGATGTAAATCTGTGAAAATTTATGAATCTGTCAATGAAATACCATTACTGCTACAATCACTAGTAATACTTTTTATAAGTAAGGCTGGGTCTAAGACTTTCAAAATGACATATATCAGCAAGGCCACCTTTCAAATTTAGCACTAAAAGGGAGACATGGTTAGTTGGCTTTTAGAAGGCTTAAAACCTATATTTGCAAAATTCAGGAGTTTTAAGGACTCAATGAACTCCAACCATGGCTCTCACCCAATTAATTTTTATAGATGATATGACAGTTTAATTCTTTGATATGTCACCCTCAAGAGTAGGGCCTAATTTCCCCCTACTTAGTGTGGAGTGCACCTAGTGACACACTTCTTTGAATGGAGAGCAGCTAGTGAGAAATGGTGAAATGCAATTTCAGACTCTAGATCACAAGAAGGCACCCAGGCTTCTATCTCGTTCACTCGCTCTCGGATCGCTCATTGTGGAGGAAGCCAACTTCCCTGCTGTGAAGGGCCTGTGGCGGGGGCAGCTACTGAGGAAGTGGGCCCCACAGCAGGCGGTGGGGAGCTGAGGGAGACCTCCCACCACCACATGAACGAGCTTGTCAGGCTCGGGTCCAGCCTAGAAGAGGCCTGCGGTCCTGGCCAGTCTCTCACCTGAAACCTCTTGGATCCATGACCCCAGAAACTCTGCAAAATCATAAGTATCTGTTGTTTTCAGCTATTAACCTTGAGATATTTGGCTATGTAGCAATAGATAACTAATAAACATTGGGAAAGGAAGGCCGGGAGAGGTGAAGTCTCTTGTGTGGGATCACACATGGAAATGATCATAATTCAGCTGAGAATCCAAACCTCTCCTAACTCCTAGAGCTACTTTGAATCTTAGAAGAGATATATTTGTAAAGCACTGAAGACAGTTTTAGCCCACAGGATGGCAACAATGTTCACTTTTCAATTTAATTACTGTTCTTTACAGTTGACCTTTACAAATTATAATCCAATACAAAATAAACGTTAGAGTTTTTATCTTTACCTTTACTGAATTGCCCTTAAGTATTTTGCATAGAAAGATGGATAAAAAGATCTTCCATCTGTAGTGTTCAAAAGCCTCAGACTGTTCAATTTAGATGAGTACTGATTGAAAACCGAAAGCGCCTCTGGGAGAGAAGCCTGTTGATACTCAAAAGCTTCAGGAAGACTTTATAATCTCAGAGGAACAAGAACGAGGGCCATCGTCAGAGGGCAGGCATGACCTTGAGTGGTAAAGAAACAAGGTTTGGAGAAGCTCTCAAAAAAGAAAAGCTGTCTTTTCCTTTGTTATGGAAATTGTAAAGACTTCAAGGATAGGTTTCTTGAATATTGCTCTTGAGTAATCAAAAAATAGAATTAGGTATTGGCTAACCCCTGAGGGCATCCGATATGTGGCACCTCTATTTCTTTTATGTTCTTTAATTTGTCATTGAAAAACATTTATACTTTGTTGTATTTTATTTTGGGAATAGAAGTTTGACTGTAGATACCCGGTTATTTCACTGTGAGAGCATGCACACATTTGTGAGTGTGCATTTCTGTACACCTGCTTTAACCTACAAATGTTTTCTTTTTTTAAATTGAGGCATTGTTCACATATAATATCATATTAGTTTTAGGTGTATAACATGATTCAATATTTATATGCGTTTAGAAATAATCACCACACTAAGTCTAGTTAACATCCATCAACATACAGAGTTAAACATTTTTTTTCTTGTGATGAGCACTTTTAAGATTTACTATCTTAAAGAGTTTAAAAATGCAACGTATATTATTAACCATAGTCACCATACTGTATATTTTATCTCCATGACATTTATTTTATAACTGGAAGTTTGTACTTTTGACCACTTTCACCCATTTTGTCCACACCCACTCTTCAACTCTGGCAACCACCAATCTGTTCTCGATATCTGAGTTCATTTCATTTTGTTGTTTCATTTAGATTCCACGTAAAAGTGAGATCAAATAGCATTCCTCTTTGTCTGATTTATTTCACTTAGTGTAATGCCTTCAAGGTCCATGTATATTATCACATATGGCAACATTTTATTCTTTTTATGTCTCAATAATATTCCATTGTATGCATATATACCACAATTCCTCAACCCATTAATTCATACGTGTGCAGGTAGCTTGTTTGCATGTCTTGACTAATGTAAATAGTGTTACAATTATCACAGGGTTGCAGATATACTCTTGTTTTAGTGTTTTTGTTTTCTTCAGAATAATACTGAGAAGTGAAATTAATAGATCATATGGTAATTCTGTTTTAATTTTTGTTAGGAACTTGGATGCACTAATTTACATTCCTACCAATAGTGCACAAGGGTTTCCTTTTCTCCACCTCCTTGCCAACATCTGCGTATTTTATCTGTTTCACAGTAGCTATTCTAAAAGTTGTGAAGTAACATCTCACTGTGGCTTTCATTTGCATTCCCCCTGGTAGTGATGTTGAGCATCTTTTTATGTACCTGTTGCTGAATGGCTTCTTTGGAAAAATATCTATTCAGACCTTCTGTCCATTTTTAAATTGGATTGTTTGTTGTTGTTTTTTTGCTATTGAGATACATGACTTCTTTATATATTTAGATATTAACTCATTATCAGATATGAGATTTGAAGGTATTTTATCCCATTCAGTATGTTGCCTTTTTGTTTTGTGGATGATTTTCTTTGCTGTGCAGGAACTTTTTAGTTTGATGCAGTCCCATTTGTTTATCTTTGATTGTCTTTGCTTTTGTTGTCAAATTAAAAAAAAATCATTTCACCGAGCTTACTGTCTATGTTTTCTTCTAGGAGTTTTATGGTTTCAGGTCTGACATTGAAGTCTTCTATCCATTTTATACATGCTTTAAGATAATCCACAAAAATTTAATGCAGAAAGATCACTGTCTGTATAAACTCTCTTGTTTGCTTCTACCTCCAACATACAGTGAGTCCACAGGGAGGGAAAAGATGAAATGTCTCTATTGATATATAATACAGCAAACTCTGTTTTCATTCCAGGTAGATCCAATTTGAAATTAAAAGAGAGGAAGTGTCAGGAGGGGGAGAGAAGAGAAGGAAGAAGAGGTGGGGGAGAGGAGGAAGCAAGGGACGATACAGATGAAGGAAGGAAGGAAGGAAGGAAGGAAGGAAGGAAGGAAGGAAAGAAGGAAGGAAGGAAGGAAGGAAGGAAAGAAGGAAGGAAGGAAGGAAGGAAGGAAGGAAGGAAGGAAGGAAGGAAAGAAGGAAGGAAGGAAGGAAGGAAGGAAGGAAGGAAGGAAGGAAAGAAGGAAGGAAGGAAGGAAGGAAGGAAGGAAGGAAGGAAGGAAGGAAAGAAGGAAGGAAGGAAGGAAGGAAGGAAGGAAAGAAGGAAGGAAGGAAGGAAGGAAGGAAGGAAGGAAGGAAGGAAGGAAAGAAGGAAGGAAGGAAGGAAGGAAGGAAGGAAGGAAGGAAGGAAGGAAGGAAAGAAGGAAGGAAGGAAGGAAGGAAGGAAGGAAGGAAGGAAAGAAGGAAGGAAGGAAGGAAGGAAGGAAGGAAGGAAGGAAGGAAGGAAAATGGGATTTTTAAAAGGCATGTATTAGAGTAAATGGCAGTAATACAGATCTTCACTATAGAACTTCACTGAAGACACCATTTAACATAAAACTTCCCCAAACTATTTGTAGCCCATATAGGAACACAATTTTCTTCTCTGTATGATGTTGACATGGCATAAAACTCAACAATTTTTCCCCACTCATACACAGACCAAAGTGACGCTGTCATCTAGTATGCATATGACATACAAAGTTGAGTAGGGACTAGACTGATACCACACCCAAGAGTCAGCATCTTATACCATAGAAATAATTTATAAGATAAAAACCTAAAATGCCATAAGTTTGTGCAAGTTATAAATTCTATCTTCTTTTTGGAATTTCTACTTTTATTAGTGACTTATCTTGATACATAGTCTTGGATGAGATGCTCCGGTTCCTTAGATCTGACGTAAATATACTTATAACAATTTCTTGAATATTTGTGTGGCAAGGAGCATTTGACCACAGTCACATCTTTAGGCATCACTGAGGATAGTAAAAATCCAACCTTGTTAATAATTTTCTTCAATTGGCAAATTATTTGTATCCTAAAATATATAAAAAAAATTAATGAACCAGCAAAAATTAGGCAAAAAAGGAAAGAAAAATGATTTCTATACTTCAATAGGCATATGACATAATATATTATCAAAATTATCAAAATGGTAAGAAATATATTAAAAGAAGCTCAACATTATTAGTTATCAGTGAAATGCAAATTAAAATCCCATGAGATGTCATTACACAACCACTAAATATGGCTAACTTCTTTAAAAAATTGAAACTACCAAGTGTTGGTGAGGTCAGAAAAGTAGGCATCTCATAGATGTAACGTCTAGGGTGGGATGTCCACACAGTGAATGCTGATTTAAATATGGACAGCTGCTCCTTAGAGAGTGTTAACTCATAGCTCATAGATGGGAGGGCAAATGGGAAGCATCCCTTTATAAATTGCCTTACAGAATTTTCTAAAATTAAATATACACATGCCCGTGGCCAGCAATCTCATTCCTTAAGTTTTTATTGAATAGAACTGTGTGTATACAGACAAAACCCAAAACTCATGGGTAGAGAGAAGTTAGCTGCTGGGATAAAAGTAAAAACTGAAATAGGTCTGTAAAGAAACTTGGAGGGAATCGGTGAACAGTCTCTGAGAGCAGCTGTCCTTATTTTAATCAGCATCCACTGCATTAACATTCCACCCTGGATTGATTGCTGCTTCTGGAGCTTCATGAGGCAAGTGCAGGATAGTAAATTCAACCTGCTTATTGTCCGCATGACCTTCAGAAAGTAACTCGGCCTTTTGAATCTCAATTTCCTCATATATAAAACAAGGATAAAGATGTCTAACTCCTAGCTCAGTGACAATTTAATGAGACAAAGTATGTAAATACTCTATAACTTAGAGAAAACTCTGAAAATATAGGGGTTTAATTAATATTATTATTTAGTTTTAAAACCTACTCTTCCTCCCTAAAATTCTAGGATATGATGGTACATTTTAAGTACTCTTTGTTTCTCTTTTTTATTCTTTGTTTTTATTTTGTATTTATTAATTTCAGGGAGAGGAAGAGAGAAGAAGAGAGAGATAGAAACATCAATGATGAAAGAGAATCAATGATAGGCTGCCTTCCGCATGCCCCCCACTGGGAATCGAATGGTGATCCCCCCTAGTTCACATGTCAACACTCAACCACTGAGCAACCCCATCCAAGCCCCTTTTTTTATTCTTAAAAAAAAAAACACACACAAAACAATTCAGAGTATTTATGTTTCTGTGAGTTATTTCTCTATATCTATCAGAAGAAGTTGATTGGACTCTCTCCTATTCAATAGGTTACTAATGAAATGTCTATCCATTGTGTCAGGACTGAGCATTTTGCATTTTCTTAAAAAAGAGCTTTGAAAAAATGGCAGTATGCTTCACTTAGGGCAGTATGCGTTGAAACTCTGAAAATGATCAGATTATTTCATGAGTGTGACAGTTGTGAATTGAGTTTCAACTAAAGTTTTAATAAGACATAGAATAATGCTGAAATCATCATTACACCTACCAGTTTTAAGGTGTTTATGATGTACTTTATGGGAGTTCTTATTTATCAAAACAAGCCTATGAAGTGCTCTTTAATATTCCCATTTTACACAAATAGAGAATTATGAAAACTGTTTAGGAGAATTTAGGAAACTGGATAGTCAGTAAGCGGCAAAGCTGGGATTTATATTGAGTTTGTGTGATTCTGAATCATTTGCTCTTGTCCCCACATAAAATCTATCAACACAACCTATCTTTTGTTATAAGTCTCAACAGGAATAGTATCAGATTCAACTTGTGTTAATGCATTGTCGTAATAACTGGTTGAGAAATACATTATTTAGTGAATCAGTAGATTATTAAATGTTCATGTGACCAAATCATAGTTTTGATAGACTTCATATTTTACTTAATTGAAAGTTGGTTTAAATTTATATTCTAACAACCAGTCAATTTGTTTCTACAGATTTTGCATAAGATACTCAAACTTGTTATTTGATTTAAATAAAGCACCAACACATTATATTTGAATTGAATTAGAACTCACATTTTCTAAAATTAGTGTAATACTTTTCCCCACACAACACCAAAATAAACACATGTGTCTCACTGTGGCTCTCTTGGTGTCTATTGTCTCTTTATCCATTCATCCATCCATCCATCCATCCATCTATCCATCCATCCACCTGTCTAGGATTTCAGCTTCACAATGAGATAGATTTGGGGAATTTTTCAATTGTCAGTTAGTTGTTTTGATATAACATTATTGATTTTTAACTGAATTCCTGGAGCTGTTTTATTATTTTGCCATAAATTAGAACAATTTTATTTTTAATCTATACCAAGACTTCTTAAATATTAATTATACACACAAATAATTTTGGGGTTTTGTTAAAGTACAGATTCTATTCAGTAGATCTAGAGTGGGGCCCCAAATTCTGCAATTTTTATGAGTTTCTATGTTATACTTTGTGGGCCTTGGAACCCTCTTTGAGAGGCAAGATTCTATGTAGACCACATTAAGTAACATGATTGCTTCATTTGAGAGAACTTTGAGTTGTTATTGTGCTCCCAGTCCAGAGCACCAGGGCTGGGAACAGGAGCTCCCAGAACATCTGGCTATGAAAATCCTCTGGGGAGATGGAAGGCTGCTGGAAACCCAGGCATACTCTTAAAGGGCCCATGCACAGACTCAAGCTCACAGGCACTTATCATGGGCTCCAGCACAAGGACACCAGCTTGGGAGCCATCAGATACATACAGTGAGACACTGAGTTGTGTAGCTTCAGGTTGAGGGCTGGAGGGACAGCTGCCATTGTCCCTGTGCTGAGCCCTCCTCCAGCAGAGCTGGGAGGCAGGCACCATCTTTACTGTGTTGAGCCCTCCCCTCACACGAACAAATCTGAACCTGCCCTAACCTGGTGAACACCAATTGCCCCATCCTGGTGACTCACTGAGACCCTGCCTTACCTTGTGAACTGCCAAGGCTTTTCCAGTGCCTGAGCCTATCAGGCATCTGGCAGGTGGTAGCAGGCCTCAGGATGCCCGTGCATTTTGCTAAGTGGCTCCATACCTGTTCCTGGTGGCAGTCAGCTTTAATTCCCAGCATGGCCTCTCTCACATGCGTCTAGGGCCACCACAGTAAGCTAACAACCACAGATTGCTTTGTAGCTCCTACTAGGTGATTCTGGTCCAGTCACAGGCAGCAGCTGACCTTGGCCTACACCAGATCCCCTCCTAAGAGCCTCCAGACCAAAACACCTGATAGCTAGCTTCAGACCACAACAGATCACCACCCATTTAGATCCGCAAGTGGCATACACAAGGAGTGATATAAAAAGGCAGCAGAGCCAACTGGAAAAATTCCTCTCCATGGGGTCAGCCCACACACATCAGCTTGTAGCCAATCCTCACAGCCAGTCAGCCTGAGGGTCAACCCCAACAACTAATGTATCAAGAGCAATCACGGCTCAACTACAACAGGAAAACATACACAATCCACACAAGGGACATTCCTGGAGCACCTGGCTCAGGTGATCAGGGAGATAGTGCCACTGGGCTTCACAGGACACCTACTACAAAAGGCCACCCTACCAAGACTGGAGAAGTAGCCTATCTACCTAATACATAGAAACAAACACATAGAGACAGCCAAAATGAGGAGACAAAATAACAGGTCTCAAATGAAACAACAACAACAATAACAATAAAACAAAACAGGAGAAAACTCCAGAAAAGGAACTAAACAAAATGGATGTAAGCAATCTAGCAGAAACAGAGTTCAGAACACTGTTTATAAGGATGCTCAAGGAACTTAGTGAGAACTTGAGAACTTTAAAAGACAATAAGAATGGAAAAGGACATAGATATCATAAAAAAAGAGCCAGTCGGAAATGAAAAATACCATAACTGAAATGAAGAATACTCTATTAGGAATCAACAGCAGATTATATAAAGCAGAGAATTGAATCAGTGATCCAGAAGAAAAGGTATCACAAAACAAAACAAAACAAAAATTGAAACAACAAAGAAAAAAAAAAGACTTTTAAAAAAATGAGGCACTCTGGGACAACATCCAGCAAAACAAAATCTGAATCTTAGGAGTATGAGAAGAGAGAGACCAAGTGATTGAGAACCTATTTTAAGAAATAATGGCAAGGAGGCAGCCGATCCATGATTCTCTCTCATCATGGATGTTTCTATCTCTCTCTCCCTCTTCCTTCCTCTCTGAAGTCAATTAAAAAAAAAGAAAGAAAGAAATAATGGCAGAAGACTTTCTTTTTTTTTTTTTAATATATTTTATTGATTTTCTACAGAGAGGAAGGGAGAGAGACAGAGAGCTAGAAACATCGATGAGAGAGAAACATCGACCAGCTGCCTCCTGCACATCTCCCACTGGGGATGTGCCCGCAACCCAGGTACATGCCCTTGACCGGAATCGAACCCGGGACCCTTCAGTCCGCAGGCCGACGCTCCATCCACTGAGCCAAACTGGTTTCGGCAAGCAGAAGACTTTCTTAACCTGAAAAAGGAAATAAACATACAAGTCCAGAAGTGCAGAGAGTCCCAAACAAGATGTCCAAAGAGGCCCACACCAAGACACATTATAATTAAAATGCAAAAGGTTAAAGACAAAGATAGAATCTTAAAAGTAGCAAGAGGAAGTTACTTACAAAGAAGTTCCCATAAGAGTGTCGACTTATTTCTCAACAGAAACTTTGAAAGCCAAAAGGGATTGGCATGAAATATTCAAAGTGATGAAAACATAGATTTACTATCAAGACTACTCTACCCAGCAAATCTATCATTTAGAATCAAAGGAGAGATAAAGAGCTCCTCAGACAACAGAAAGCTAAAGGAGTTTATTATGACCATACCATTATTACAAGAAAGATCAAAGGGATTTCTTTAAGAAGAAGAAAGATTAAAAAACACACAGGAATAATAAATGGCAATAACTACATATCTATCCATATATATAAAAGCCTAAGTGACTGGCCAACTGGCCTACAGGTTGGTAGCTATGACTCACACTGACCACCAAGGGGCAGACACTCAATGAAGGAGCTGCTGAGCTACAGCAACTTTGCAGAGTGCCCTCTCACACTCTGGGACCCCTCAAGGGATGTCAGACTGCCAGTTTCTGCCTGATCCCCGCAGGCCAGGCTGAGGGACCCCACTGGTGCACGAATCTGTGCACTGAGCCTCTAGTCTATTAATAATTACCTTAAAGTAAATGGAATAAATGCTTCCATCCAAAGACTTATGGTGGCTGAATAGAGAAGAAAACAATACCCATAGATATGTT
Organism: Myotis yumanensis; assembly: GCF_028538775.1. Taxonomy (NCBI): domain Eukaryota; kingdom Metazoa; phylum Chordata; class Mammalia; order Chiroptera; family Vespertilionidae; genus Myotis; species Myotis yumanensis. Next base: position 80,534,941 of record NW_027223759.1, read on the forward strand.
GTCTACAAGAGACACAATTCAGATCTAAAGACATACACTGACTTACAGTAGAGGGGTGGCAAATATATTTCATGCAAACGGAAACAACAAAAAAGAGCTGGTGTAGCAATACTTATGTCAGATGACCTAGGAATTCCACTTCTGGGTATTTATCTGAAGAAATCCAAAATACTAATTCAAAAATATGTATGTACCCTATGTTCATTGAAGAGTTATTTACAATAGCCAAGATATGGAAGCAACCTAAGTGCCCATCAATTGATGAGTAGATAAAGAAGATGTGAGATATATATAATATAAGTATTATGTGTGTATATACATATATACATATATATATATATTACATATTATATACTTATACATTATATATGTGAATATTACTAAGCCATTGACAAGAATAAAATCTTATCATTTGCAACAACATGGATGAACCTAGAGAGTATAATGCTAAGTGAAATATTTCAGACAGAGAAAGACAAATGCCATATGATTTTACTTACAAGTGAAATCTGAAGAACAAAATAAGTGAACAAATAAAACAGAAACAGACTACAAACTGAGCGTGGGTGGGAGATTTGGGGTCTGGGTGAAAAATGTGATGGGATTAAGAAGTACAAATTGGTAGTCATAAAATAGTCATGGGAAGGTAAAGTACAGCATAAGGAACATAGTCAATAATACTTTAATAACTATGTGTAAAGCCAGGTGGCACTGGACTTATTTGAGAAATCACTTTGTACATTATATAAATGTCTAACCACTATGCTGCACACCTGAAACTAACATAAGATAATATTGAATGTCCACTGTAATTGAAAAAAAAAATCCATTGGTTCACTTTTATGTGCTGGTAGTATGAAACCAAAGGTTTGAATAATATTTTCATTCTAGGCCCAATGACCTTTGAAACTTTAATAAAAAAGGCCTACAAATCTATAGACCTTTAAATCCAGAATTTTATTACTCATTTCAACATTCCTCTTCTCAGTGTGGCATTACTACAGACAACATCACCAGACATAGATTGCTAAGTCCATTGAAGAAAGACAAACAAAATAGACCTTTTAAACTGCAGATACAACTTCATCTGGAAAGCTATCACATACAAAAGCAACAAAATTAAATACAAAATGACTAAGAATTCACAGCTCGTATAAGATGAAAATAATTCTTTTCTCCCTCATAAGATTCTGCGATTGCTTTTTTGCTATTTTCGCCCAGTGTTAGAACACTGTAATACAATGTTGGCGATGTGTATGCTAGCGTGGTGGGAAAAAACCTAAGTCTCACACGTGAGAACCAGATGCTGACAACCTTTTAGGCAGATAGATTGTGATTTTTCTCTCCTGTGAAATCAAAGATTCCAATTAAAATGATTCTCTGATTTTGGGGTAATGATAAAAGGAAACAGAAGCTACATGAAGATCTGACAGAAAAGTTAAAACAAAACAAAAATAACAAAAAGGAAAGAGAGAATAAGACAGGTGAGAAAAATATATCAGAAATAAATCTTAAAGCTATAAAGCAGCCACTCAGATGAAACTAGAAAAGGCGATAGGTAGGCTGAAGATTATGTGAACAGGAGCAATGTAGTAAGAAGCAATTGTTATTTGGCAAAATTCAGACTATGGCACATGAAGTTTATTTACTCTTTGTAATAAACAAGTTTCTCATTTTACTTTCTGCTTTAACCCAATCATTTGATAGTATATGTTGAGAGTGTGTGTACTTTTTAGGACAAAAAAACACACCCACTTTATAGATTTGTTATATGTTTCTCTCAGATATTCAATAAACATGAATTAAGCACCTGTATATGCCAAAGACTCTGTGGTAGGATTTATAGTAGGTGGATGGTTTACCAGTGACTGTGTGTGTGTATATGTGTTTGTGTGTGCATGTGTTTGTGTGTGTGTGTGTGTGTGTGTGTGTGTGTGAGGGAGAGAGAGAGAGAGAGAGAAAGTAGAGAGAATGCACAGACATCTTACAAACATCTTGAAATCAACATACTTGTCTTATTTAATTTTTGGGTTGACTAGTCATTTTCAGTGCTCCATGTTTCCCCTTGAAACAGCTATTCTTTGCCGAATGGTTGCTCTCAACTTAAGATAATAGATAATTGACCAGCTTCCTGAATAAATGGCAAAGGCAAGGTTAGCCAGAATCTTGGGGCAGTATTCTGAGTTGTTCTTGAACCTTGATTAATTCTAGAAAATACATTTCTGTAGATCCCTTTCCTGTATGGTTTTCTTTATTTCAAAGGGTGGAGTTGACTAAAAGTAAAGTTGCATGAGATTGGGAAGGCAAAGTGCAGCAACACTTTGGATACAAATTCACAGCCATGAAACACCACAACCTGTCACAGACTCCTTCATCAGCCTCTTCACCATCCCAGTACATGTGTTTGCCCTGCAAGCTCTGGTCTGGTCACCAGCATTTGTGCTGGTTAGTGATTTTACTCCCCTTTTGGGACCTTTACCTCCCTTGTTCCTCCTACAATTTTCTAAGGCTGAATTACTAAGATAAATTCACAATTTTATAGGATGCATGGTGGATCAGCTTCCCTGAAATAACATTGATGAATACAGACAGGATGGCATATAAACTGTGTGATTTGATATAGGACAAAATTTAGTTGAAGTTCAACTACTTCTTTAGATATTGGAAGGTTGTGGCCATGGTGGAGGACACCACATTTGCATTTTCATTCATTTGTTTATAAGTAAAAGGAGAAACTATTTCTCTTAGCAGTGCAATCCCTTTGGTGCCTACTTCATCCCATGCCTGTCTTTTTCACACTAAGGGGAAGATGTGGATGAATAATTTGATAAACTGTTTGGGGCAGGGGGTGAATATCTCAAAGTCATGCAGCTGGTTGTTCATTGGCCTTATAGAAAATGTGAGTTCAGTTTGTTGAAGGACTTTTATTTTGCTCAGGGGACAAGCAATTTTGAGACATAGCTAATGTCCTAAGATAATAGAGAATATTGGAAATACTGTTTTTGGGGAAAAAATATGGTCTAAAAAGAAAGGAAGAGCTAACTCTAAAAGAGAAATATAGAGGAAGAACTGAAATATCCAGTAGAGATTTTTATAAAGTTGCTTGTAGTATTCTGTAGGATATAAACTGTCTTTTTCATTTTCCTATGGAAGCCAATAAAACCTACATTTCTTACTCTTTTGCAGCATAGATTTACTTTATCAATGTGGCGTTTGTAGTGAGCACAGCGATGGATAAACAGTTCTTTAGTGCTCATGCAGGTATTGCTCTAGCACAGGGGATAGGATGTTGGCCAAGAGAACCATATCCCCTCCTTGCAAACCCTACAAGCACCAAGAATGAGGGGTGGTTGTCATTAGTAACACACAGTTCAGGCATAAAAAACAAGTTATTAAAGGAAGCAGAGGAGGTGATAGATCAAGAGAATCCACGCAGTCTCACAAAATCTATGCAACCCACTGAAAAGCGTGCTTGAACTTACAGCCAGAGACTGCACTGATTGTGCTTCTGGAGAGAGAACCCACTCTTGTGCTGTCTCCTTACTGATGGGGAACTTGGGAGGAGTCAGGGAGCAAGCAATCAAGCAACCATGTAGCAACAGGCGCTGTCTGACCTGTGAAACACGTGGCTGGAAAGAGCAATATCCAGGATTTGCACCTCGGTTCACAGGGCGGTGTGCGTGCCAGGGGAGTATCAGCTATGAATCTTGGAGTTGTTCTGTGTGATATTTTTGCCAAAGGTAGAAAAGAGGTAGTCACAGAGACATTCCAACTTGCCTCCCCTCTGCAGTTAGTTTCTAAGAAATTAATTATTGGATAGTTACTATAGAGGAGTAAAGGATGAACCACTGCTAGCATTCAGCTACCTCATAAAATCGCTAGACATCTTTGTTTATGCAAAAGGACTCCCATAGGAAGATGGCTGAAATCAAGCCTAGGACCTGACAGGACATATATTTTTCTACTTTCAGCACATCAGAAGTAAAATGCTGAAGACTGGCATAAAGATGTTAACACTAGAGAGAATTCTCAGAACAATTTCAGAGATTCACTCAAGTTTAAATTAGAGATACATTATGATGTCCAATTGCACAGTGACCTATCTACCAGGTAATTATGAAAGTCACATTTGTTCACCACAAGTATTTGGTTTGGATCCACCTAGACAAGGATGAGAGTATATTTAAATGAATTTTTCCTGATATCACATATTAATTTAGACAAAGTAGAAGTTGTAATAAGATTCTGTTTTGTGAAGACATGCACCTCATCATGTAATTTGCTAAGTAAATTTCTGACCAAAAAAAAAAAAAAGTACTGAAAAGCCTAATTTAAGAGGCAAGTACCTAGTACTTAATTTAAAGTCCATTACCTGGAGAAACATTTCAAATTTTCTCAAAATGAGATTACCAATGTCTCATATATTCCGCCCCGGTTTCTCTCTCTCTTTTTCTAGCAAACACACATTCTGATAACACATATGTTAGTCTTATCACACCTCCTTTAGTTTCAATATATTGAGAAGTATCTAACATACCTAATTCATCTTATTTTATTAGATTTCTCTTAAGTATTCATTGAAAAACAAATGGCAACTCTCTAGATTCACTTTTCTGTGGTAACTTCTTGCTCCAATCATCACAAAACAAATCCCACAATATTCTTGGGAGACAAGTGGCCATTCTACCCAATAATGTGAGAAGATTCTTTTTCTATAAAAAAATAAATATTTTTTTTCTAATGAGGGTGACCCTAAGATACAATAAAATGTGGAAAAATAAAGAAAGAACAATTATTCACCTAAACTTGAAGATCAGGATGGGAACTTTTTATATCTGTTCTAATCATAAGCAGAAGTTACAGAATACCTGATACAATGGAAACAAAAACAGGTGCTACTAAAGTTCAGCTATGAGTATAAATTATATTTTCACAGTGAAGCCCTCTGGTTTTCACACATCTTGGGAGAGGGTAGTTTCACTGCAGAAGTCTCAGAAGCAGGGTGATGCATTAAATCCCTCAAACTTTAGTTATCCACACTAATTGGGCTGAAAATGACAGCTCTGTAAAAATTTCAGGGTCAGAGATCTGCATTATTTACTGGTGGAGAAAGCCTTTCAATTCTCTATGAAGGGTGAAAAAAATAAATATTTGCTGCCTGCTTTGCTTGCAGAAGAAGTGAGATAAATTCATAAATAAATCCATTACAAAGCCTCACTGAAAACTAATGGTCTCGTTTACACATTAGGACTTAAAATGCAGCATCAATAATGAAAATGGCATTCTTAATCTCTTCACTGTTATTTAACATGTTGAGCAACAGGTTCATTAATCATCTTATATTAATATTCAAGTGAGAGAGAAGATGCTAGAACACGTTCTATTCCAAAGAGCAATTCCATTTGGCTGGGCGTTGTCTTAGGCATGATGGGGAGGAAACAGGAAGGAAGATTAACTCTCTGATATACCTATTTCTGCTTCATTATTCCAAAAGTCTTGTCTAAACCATTAGCAAACTTAACCAGAAAAAATTCAATCCTTACATCTGCCCAGTTCTAGTAAATAAAACCTCTTGTATTCAAAAGCTTATGCTTGCTCATTGAAAATATAATTACACTTATAAATCATGACAAAGGAAGAATGATCATTAATTTCATTCTAGATTTTCACTTACTTTTCAGACATATGGTAGCTAATGAGAAAAGAAAAAGAAAACAACTATTTATATTGAGATCTTGTGTTGACCCCTGTACTTTTTTTATATTGTTATCTAATAAGTTAATATACATGGGAAACATCCCCTATGCACTATATATTCTATGCAGAGTAATTATATGTGGAATATGTAATATAAGGAAGGCACTATGTAATTTGCAATGTTTAGATTGCCTGTTGTAAGATTAAACAGCTGGTAACTAGTAAATATGAAGCTTTATAAAATATTAATGATGTGTTGGAAGCTTTAGAATCTTGATCTTATTTAGTTCTCACAAGGACCATAGGAAGTAAGTATTTTTACCTCTATTTAATATTCAAGACAGTTGAGGTTTAGAGATGTTGAGTAACTTGCACAACTAATAAGTAGTGAAGTTGAAATGCAAAAGTTAAAGCCTCTACTTTAGTCCCATATGCAAGAAATTGAACAATTTTTTTCTTCAGTGAATTTTTCCCCCAGCATTCAGTAGCCTATGAGCTAACAAAGGGGGAATATGCTGCATTTAATGCCTCGGGCTTTCCCTTTGGTGTCTGGCTACACGGGAAGACTGCAGACTCCCTTAAGTGTAGATTAAGGCTCATTAATAGCGCAAATATGATCGCATTCACAAGGGCAGGCTTTAGTCTTTACTGTCTTGTTAATAATCACTTTGAGGGGCCCTCTAGGTTGCCACTGGTTCCCTCCTTGATCCGACATGTAACTATCATTAAGTTTCATGAGAATTTTGTATCAATGAGCAAGGTACAAAAGGTGAAATGCAGAACTGATTATTTTCTTTGCTTTTCTCGAGATCTTTGTTTATATGTGGCTTAAATAAAAGGGATAGTTTTCCCCAGTCTTCGTGCCATGTCTAAAACAAAACAATTCTTGTGATAGTGTAGGCACATAGTTGGAAATCTGGGTTAGACAGTCTCTTGAGCTCACTCCTGCTTCTCATTTCCATCATGAATATCTTCACCTATTAAATGATCGTATTCAGTACAGTTTGATTGTTGGGAGTTTTTTAATTACCCTTTCTGGAACCCTTTGTTCAAAAATTTTTATTCTAGTTTTCAAAAAATGCCATCTTCCCGAATCCCTTTCTTTCAGAAACACAAATACCAGTTATGCTTTTAAGCTTCTTTTGCCCTCTGGGCAGAAAGTGTCATTCAATTATGTTGCTACAAGTTTCCTTATGCCTCTTTCCTTATAAGTTAGAATCTCATTAGATTTTATGAAAAGTTTCAGTAATGTGCAATTTATTGCAATTACGAGCTTTGGCATCTGTCTTAATATGATCTTGCACAAACTTTGAGAGTATTTATTCATGGCTGTATGTCTCATTATGTGCCAGCCTACAGCTTACTAATGCTGAAACCATTTTTTTATGTTTACACTGTGTCATGGAAGGAAGGAAGGGTCCCTTGATGGACAAAACATTGCTGAAGGCATGCAAAGGAAAATAGGTCATTGTGTCACCAGTACAGGCCCTTAAATGTGGCTCTCTCAGGCTTCATATCTGACCCTCAGTTCCCCAGGCTCAGAAATGTAATCTCATGGAGAGTATCTTGGACTTGATTAGGTCTAAACACTGAATTACAGTAACAAAGCTCTCATCAAATGATATTCAAGACAAGCATGGCGAGGTAATAATCTGCAGTTAGAGAGATTACTACCAGAGGAATGTCATCCATCCCTAGTCAACATTCCCTCCTTGTGCCCAAGTACATTAAAGCCAAATCATGGTCAAAAGGTGGTTGGCCTTTAAACAGGGTGACTGTGAGTTCAGGTGTATGATGGTGACATGGGAAGATCCTGAATCCACCTCCTCGTAGAGTCACATCATATCTACAGTATATCATATCTACATATATACATATATAAATAATCTGGATAGATGCTTAAAAATCTTCTGACAAAATTCAACACCAATTTTTTATTTAAAATACTCTCAACAAAATGGGTATAAATAGAAGGTATCTCAGTATAATAAAAGCCATATATAGCAATCCACAACTAATGTCATACTCAAAAATGGAAAGCTGAAAGCTTTTTCTTTAAGAACAGGAACAATACAAAGATGATCAGTCTTACCATCTTTATTCAGCATTTTGTAGAAGTCATAGCCACAGCAACTAGGCAAGAAAAGGAAATAAAAATGTCAAACTTGCAAAGAAAGACATAAAAGTGTCACTTTTCTCAGATGACATGATAGTATGTATAGAAAACCATAAATACCTCACAAAAAACGAATAGAACAAGATTAGTAGAGTTATGGGATATAAAAAACAATATATAGAAACCTGTTGTGTTTCTATACATAATAACAAACTATAAGAGACAGAAATTAAGAAAATGATTCTATTTACAATGGTGTCAAAAAGAATAAAAAAACCTATGATTAAACTTAACCAAGGAGATAAAACTATAAGGCATTGATGAAAGAAATTGAAAAAGACACAAATAAATGGAAACATATTCCATGGTAATTGATTGAAAAAAATAATACTGTTAAAATGTCCATATTGCCCATTGCAATCTATATATTTAATGCAATTCTTATAAAAATTCCAGTGGAATTTTTTTTCACAGAAATAGAGAAAACAATAATAAAATGTTTATGAAACCACAAAAGACCCTGCATAGCCAAAGTAATTTTGAGCAAAAAGAACAAGCTGGAAGTATTATAGACCTTCATTTCAAACTATATTACAAAACTCTAGTAATTAAAAGAGTGGTTATAGCATAAAAACAAACATAAAGAGCAATGGAAGAGAATAAGAAGCCCAGAAATAATCTAACCCACATATGGTCAATTAACTTATGTCAAAGGAGCCAATAATATGCAATGGAAAAAGGACAAGTTATTAAATAAATGGTCTTGGGAAAACTTCACTTTACAAAACATAAAACTAGATAATGATCTTACAACTTACACACACACACACACACACACACACACACACACTAACTCAAAATAGATTAAAGACTTGAATGCAATTCAGAACCATTAAAACCATAAAATTCCTAGAAGAATGCTCAGACAGTAAGTTCCTTGGCAGCAATCTTGTACTTGATTTTCTGGATTTGAAACCAAAAGCAAAAATAAATGGTACTACATTAAACTAAAAAGCATAGCAAAGAAAAGCTTCAGTAAAATGAAAGGACAATCTACCAAATGGAAGAAAATATTTGCAAATCATATATCTGTTAAGGAGTTAATATCCAAAATGTGTAAAAAACTCATACAACTCAGTACAAACCGCCCTCCCCACCAACAATCCAGTTTTTAAAAAAAATGGGCAGAAAAACTAAATAAACATTTTTCCAAAGAAGACGTACAAATGTCCAAAAGGTACATGAAAAGATGCTCAACATCACTAATATTCATGAAATGCAAATCAAAACCACAATGAGATAACAGCTCACACCTGTTACAATGGCTATGCTAAAAAAGGCAAGAGATAACAACAAGAGATAACAAGTGTTGGTGAGGATGTGAAGAAAGGGGAACCTTTGTGCACTGTTGGTGGGAATTTAAATTGTTGCAATCAATCTGAGAAACATTATGGAGATTATTCAAAAAATTAAAAGTAGACTACCTATGATCCAGTAATTCTATTCTGGGTATTTATCCGAAGAAAACGAAAACACTAACTTGAAATGATATAATCACCACAATGTTCACTGCTGTATTATTTATAATAGCCAAGAAAGAAAAACATCTAAGTGTTCATCAACAAATAAATATGTATATAGAAATTGTGCCATATATATATATATACACACACACACACACACAAAATAGAATATTATTGGGCCATATAAAAGAAAAAATGTTACAATTTGTGACATGTGTGGACCTTGAAAATATTATGCTAAGTGAAATAAGTTAGAGAAAGACAAATACCATGTAATCTCACTTATATGTGCTCTCTACAAACAACAACAACAGGCTTATAGATACAGAGAATAAATGGGTGGTTGCCAGAGGTTGGTGTTGAGGTATGGACAAAATGGATAAAGGGAGTCAAAAGGTACATACTTCCAGTTTAAAAACAGTTATGGGGATATTATAGCATGGTAACTATACTTAGTAACACTTTATTGCATATTTGAAAGTTGCTAACATAGTGAATTTTACCCTGGCTGGCATAGTTCAGTGGTTGAGCATCGACCCGGGAACCGGGAGGTCACTGTCTGATTCCAGGTCAGGCCACATGCCTGGTTGCAGGCTCAATCCCCAGTGTGTGGGGGTGTGCAGGAGGCAGCTGATCAATGATTCTCTTTTATTACTGATGTTTCTATCTCTCTATCCCTCTCCCTTCCTCTCTGAAATCAATAAAAAATATATTTTAAAAAGCCATAGTGAATTTTGAAAGTTGTCTTCACAAGAAAAAATTCTGTACTAAATACTGTAACAAATGATAGACTTACTGTAATGATCATTTCACGTATATTGAATTCATTTTGTTTTGAATACTCAAGTGCCTTCAGATATCACAACCTGATGCATTTGCCTAAAGAACTGCTTCTTACCCAGATGGTGCAGATGAGTCTGATTAGAACCCCTCCCTCAGGGCACTGCTTGGATATTGCCAGAATGTGTCTCTGCCTACTTACTATTCCCATGTTCTATTATGAAATAATCCATTTTTGGGATAGACAGTGATTTAAAAAATACCACTTTTGATGTGGTCACAGTTAAATATTGCTAGCCTTTGGGGCCATTAGGTTTTAAGAGGTTTTTGTAAAAAGAACATTACATCTTAAGCGGATTGTGACCTCATTTAGAAGGCGTAGATTTGTAGTTGAATCCTCCGAGGGCAATTTTATGTTCCCCGTTGTACTGCCTTCACCTTCAGTGTAGTCCATGATGGAGTGCTGGAAATGGTTATTTTATCACATAGGAGTCATGAGGCCAACACTGAGAGACCAGGAATAAGCCAAAGGCACATTCTTAATATGGTCAGACAAATGACAGTGCACCTGGCTTCATATTAGGTAAAGTTGGGATGATTTCTAGGATTCGAGGTAGATCTGGACAATGACCTCGCAGGGAAAACTCACAACCTATACCTGCGTCTGACAGAAATTTCAGGGGCACTTGGTCTAGGACTGAAACTTTAAAATGCATGTAAACTGATAAGAATTGTTAAATGAATCTCGAGGAGTCCTAACATCATGAGTTATAGTCTCAGCTGGAGCTGGCCCTACCGCTTTCTTAGCTTGTGTAATTGATGAAGTTAAATAGCCTCGCTGAGTCTCTGTTTCCTCAGCGGTAAAACTGGGAAAATAATCCCTACCTCACAGGCCTGGGAAGGTTAGTGAAGAGAGTTCATGAAAAGATTAAGATCCGTGTTTGCTCCACAGAGTTAGATCAGCAAATGAAACGTACTGTTATATTTATTGGATTTAAGTGTTGGTTTAATTTTATTTGAGGAATATCAATGGATTACTTAAGAGAATACTCTACTTTCTTTATAAAATAAGTATATGCAATAAGGTATGAGTTTAGGCTTTTATTGTACTAATATACATATACGAATTTATATAAAAGCCGAAGTGACCATAACGATGGAACTGCTGGAATGACCAGTCGCTATTATGCACATTGACCACCAGGGGGTAGACACTCAACACAGGAGCTTCCCCCTGGTGGTCAGTGGTCAGTGTGCTCTCACAGCAGGAGTGCCACTCAGCCAGAAGCTGGGCTGATGGCTGGGGAGCAGCGGCGGTGGCGAAAGCCTCCCCTGCCTCCATGGCAGTGCTGAGGAGTGGTGAGACAAGTGGTAAGGAGCGAGCAGGCGGGCCGTTAGGAGAGAGGGGCCCAGGATTGTGAGAGGACGCAGGCGAGGTTGAGGGACCCCTCCCTCCCCCATGCACGAATTTCGTGTATTGGGCTTCTAATATGTATATATAGATTGAAATCCAACAATAACTGATAGGCTGGACTAGCTATAGCAACCATATATGCCATAGAGATGAAAGAGTTGTGAGCGCAGACTCTGGAGCCCAATTGCCTGGGTTTTAATGCTGGCTTCTCTCCTTCCAGGCAGTATGGACTTTGGCAAGTTATGTATCCTCCTTGTAATTATAATGAAAATAGAAATAATGGTTGTAATTTTCTAAGGGTTGTGAGGATTAAATAAGTCAACAAATATAAAACACCACAAAGATTACCTGTCCATAATCAACACTACATAAAGGAACCAATTATCAAAGTTTTAGTTTTAATTAACAATGGCAATACATAGACCTCAATTTTCACTGTAAATTGAATCTCCCATTACACCCTTTTTTAAAAGTCTTATTTCCTCTTCTAGCCAAAACTGAATTTCTCATCATATATCTGCAGTGTCCGTGAGACTTTTCCAAGTTGCTTTTCCAATGAGATCCTCCAATCATAAGGGAAAAAGCAATCAGGAATTTTTTAGACTCCAGGATCCAACCCTCACCCCATCTTTGCAAATGTAAGAACATTTTTTGCATCTAAAGAAAATTAAAAAAAGAACAAGAGGAATAGTGGGAAAGAATAAGCAAATAAGCAGAAAAAATGCCTGGTTCCAGGGGCACTAGGTATTTCTGTGTGTCTGCTAGTTGTTAGGGAGGGGGCAGTGGAGGATACAGTGCTGTCTGTGATGGTTATTTAATCAATCATTCATTCAGCAGATATGTACGGATCACCTCCCAGGCCCTGTACTAGTTGGCTGGTGAATGACAGATAAAAGCCCACTCTTTTCCCTGGCAATGCTCCAATTGTAGAGCTGGTGATTGGCTGCATTACTTCCTTACTCTCTGAGAAGTAATTAGAGATTACCACCATGGTCTCTGAGGCTTAAAACACAGAAATTTATTTTCACATAGTGCTGGGGGAGAGAAGCCCACGATCAACATGTCAGCAGAGTTGGGTTCTTCTGAGGCCTCCCCTTGATTTATAGATGTCTGTCCTCTCTCTATGTCTGTACATGGCCTTCCCTCTACCTTCCTGTGTCCAAATTTCCTCTTCTTATAAAGACACAGTCATATTAGATTAGGGCTCATTCTAATGATCTAATTTTAACTTGACTACCTCTTTTAGGACCCTATTTCTAAATAAAACAGCTTTCTGAGGTACTGGGAATTAGGACTTCAACATATGAATTTTTGGAGGACACAATTTAGTTCATAGCACTGAACTAAATATAGTTACTTATTATATGAGTAACCAGAGGCCCAATGCACGAAATTCGTGCAAGAGTCGGCCTTCCTTCCCTGGCTGTCAGCTGCTGGTACCAGTTTCCCTCTGACCTCCTTCTCCTGAGACGGCAAAGGGAGGCCCCGCCCACCCACCACAGTCTGCCTGTTGGTGGCCTGGGCCTCCCTCTTTGGGGCAATGTTGGAGGGATGGCTGGACCCCTGACCAATCACATCGCACCTTCCTTGGCTGGCCTGGCACCACTGGGTGTCATAGCGTAGTCCCGGATGGTCATCTGGATGGTAATCTGGATGGTCATTCCCCTGTTCAGCCATTCAATCAATTTGCATATCATGCTTTTATTATATAGGATGACCGTATGGTAGGTAAGTATGAAGATAGAATAAGCTTATGATAATATGGGAGAAAGTAGAACCCCAAGGACCGGCTGCTAGTTTCTCACATTCAGGGGCACTAGCAGGGTCCCAGGTGGTCCCCAGACTATTCTCTCCTCTGACTTATAGGACTTCCCCATACAGATATGAGAAACTGACTGACCAGACCTTTCTGGACCTTCACCTATTGCTTTGAAAGAATGATCCCTATATTTATGTCTGACTTCAGAAGAGCAATGTGGTCTTACACAAATTCTCCCAACTCATCTGAAGAAAGTACATAGCTCTTTGAGGGCTTTTAATCATAGGGGAAAAGGCAGGTAAAAAATCACAGTTATATAAGACCCTTAGGATGAAATTTATACCTGGTCTTTCTAGGAATCTAGGTGAATCTTAATTCAAACTTGTTGCTTCCTGTTCTTCCTCGAATCTTGGACATGCTTTTCAACAAAGAACATTGTCACCATTAACACATGATTTTTGTTCTTTACAATAGAAATATGGCATAGTAGATAACTTCACTTTAATATCCAGTTCTGTCTTATTAATATGTGACCTTGAGCAAACTTCTTAAAGCCTTAGTTTTCTTTTTAGTAAAATGGTTTTAATAACAATACCTCCTTCATAGGTTTTTAGAGTGTGTGAGAGAAGTTAATGGTATAATGTATGAAAAACACTGAATATCTACTTGACCCAGAGTAAACATTCAATAAATTTTATGTTCTATTTTAGTTCAGGACATACAACAAGAATTCTATGTAGGGATGAGAATGTCTCAAGAGTATGTAGTTCAAAAAATTTATTCCATATAGTGATAGAATATTTGACATGGGAAAAAGTTTATTGTTTGAGCAATAGAAACTACAGAAAGTAGGAGAGGGGAGGAAACTCGTGGCTTGAGGAAATATATGAAAGGTGGAGGAGACTTTGAAAGGTGAAGATATCTCCCTAAGTGTGGGTGTGATAGAATCTCAAGAAGATATGAGATTTTAATCATCATCACAGCAGGTGATAATAGATTTCAATGATCAGGTAAAGATAGCTCTTAGGGATAATGACACACTTATTAACTCATGGACACAATGTGAACTGCATTTTTATCTCAAATAAAATGCTTGTTTTAAATACATCTCCTCTTACCTTAGGGCAGTGGTTCTCAACCTTCCTAATGCCGCGACCCTTTAATACAGTTCCTCATGTTATGGTGACCCCCAACCATAAAATTATTTTCGTTGATACTTCATAACTGTAATTTTGCTACTGTAAACAATATGTAATTATATATGTGTTTTCCGATGGTTTTAGGCGATATCTGTAAAAAGGTCGTTCGACCCTCAAAGGGGTTGCGACCCACAGGTTGAGAACCGCTGCCTTAGGGCATCTGTCAGAATCTTTTCATGAATCCAGAGCAGGGGTTGGGTGGATGAGACGTTTAGCACAATTCAGATTTGTTGTAGGGCTTGTTGATTACATGACTGTGAACCCTCAAAAGCAGAGACAGTGTCCCCATAGGATCAGAGAAAAAATGAATGTCAGTAACATCTACTCCCCTTTTCTTTTATCTTCCCTTTATTTTCCCATTCTTCTTTTTCTTTTTAAAAATGTAATCTGCTTCTCTTTGTCTTTCATTATTAATGGCCTTGTGCCAGGTGACCATATGTGGCTATGGCTTTTCCAGTTGGATTCATTGGTGCTCCCTAGAAGAAGGCTGGTATTTACCCTCTAGCTTCCCAAAGTTGGACCATGCCAAGTAATCACCTTGCCCAATTTAGATCTTTTCCTTTTTTGGAGAAGTTTCTGCCATGTGCCCCTTTGAAAAAAATCCATCATTCCTTATAACAAATAAAGAATATTAAAGAAACATGAGCTATGCCCATGAAACAATTACAAAGAAATTCAAGATGTTGTGAAAATTCTAAAGTGCCCAAGTCCTTTTCCAATAAAAAAATGTGCTGAAACATCTGGAAAGAGATAGATTAAAGTTAACAAAAGAGTCCTAAGAAAGAGCTAATAAAGGAGGTAGAATTCATTCTGCAACCTGAAAGATTTTTAAAAAGCTCATCACCATACTAAATGATAAGAGTTAACATTTACTGTGTTCTTTGTATGTCTAAAATTGTACTCTGGGCTTATTTTTAAATTTTGGAAATCACACATCTCTGTGATATATATTTTATTATTACCTATATTTTGCAGGTGAGAAAAAAGGCTTAGAATTGCCAGCCTGTCCACTGCCACCCAGCTTGTAAATGGAGGAGCAGGTGCTTGATCTTAAGCCCTTTGATTCCAAAAGAGCTGGTACTAACCTCTCCTTCTTCTCCTTGCAGGTGGTTTATTTGCTACTCAGATAGCCAACTCAGTAGTCCCTAATGCCATGTCTTTATAAAGCAACAGCAACCAAAACAAAACCGTGGATACACATTAGCCTGTAATCTGAATGTTAAGTCTCATTCTTCCTTGAGAGCATTGTTAGAAAGAGTGGTTCTGTGATATGGATTGGAATTTTGTAGTTTGCCTTTAGTTCACTTTAATCTCAATCACCCTGAATAAGAAGTAACTGTCAAAGGTTTTTAAATTATTTATGCCAGTGATGATTTTCTTCAATATACTTCTATTTATTAAGGGAAGTCCTGTAAGGGGTAAGATGTTACAAAAAAGGGGAGACAGGGTGAGAGACTAGACATGGTCCCTACTCACAGAGACTTCACAGCCTAGTGGGAGAGCAGACACATTAACATGAATAAATGACAAGGGAGCATACTAAGTACCATTAATACAAGTTGCTAGATTTTCTTTTTTCAGCTTCTTTCAGAAATAAAACTAATATCTTTACTTTGGCTCTGACTTGGAATAAATCTTACTGTGACTTCTGGGACAGGGAAAGCTCTGTTGAGAAACTAGTAAGTTCAGCCAAAATTCTCAGCAGTGTGCTTGATGAGAAATAACAGATTTTGAGAAGAAAAGGAGTAAGGCAGTTCCACTTATTAAAGCTTGATCCAAATATTCAGACAAAAATTCAGATTCTGGTTATCTAAATAAGCAGGTGGAGACAGTTAAAAAATTAGCATAAGTTAAATAATGAAACATTCATTACTAGACAATTGAATTACTGGAATTCTTGGCATAAACACATTTCCATGTCCTATGCTATTTTACTGTTTCTAATATAAGGAATTCATGTATAATTTAAAGGGGTATTTTAATTAGAATATCAATTTTTTCAAACATACATAAATAATAAAACATAAGCAAGGGTGTCTTTAAAGCTGTAAATTTCAGCATTGTTGTATGTCTAATGAAATGTGACATTTTAGAATGAGTTTTCAGAAGTTCCAATATATTAATGTACTTTGAATTTTATAGAGAAAAAATGTCTGGGTGATTTTTTTGGGTTTTGATACTATATTCAGTATTCTTGCAAACTATAGGTAAAGTAAATGACTGTTCAAATATTTGACAAGGAGTTTATAAAGAAAAATATGAATGATATAAAATACAGAACATAATATAATGAAAAGCCACAGCTAATACTTTCTGTTTTATACACTCATATTTCTCAATTTCTATAGCTATCCTCTAAGATAGTATGCAATATTGGGAGACAGATGACTTGAGGAGACACAGTGAAAGGAATATTCATTATTGGCATCGCTAGCAGAGCAGGGAAATCCACAGATCAGAGCAGACAAGGAATGACGTTCTGTGCTGTGTCCCACAGGTTTCCATTCACAATTCGCTTCATGATTTGTAGGTGAGTTTCATTCAGCCTGCGTGCTTCCCTCTAATGATGGGAAGCAGAAGAACCAATAGGACATGCTCTCTGAACTCCAAGGGCTTTGGATTTTACCTTTACTAGCTTTGGGATTCGGGACAACCAGTTTAATCCTTCTTTTGTAAAAGGAGAAAAATGATGTATATTTTATATCAATGATGTCGGACAAAATTGGATGATTTTTACCATCACATGATTTCCCCCTACTGTACCAGTTACTCAGGTCCCTTGCCTTTGCTCAGTGCTTTCAACTTTCACTCCAGAACAAATCTTGTCTCTGTTTACTTTTCTTCATCTTCCCTGACACCCACTAGACCAGGAATTCTAAACCTTGACAGTATTGATATTTGGAGCCAGAACTACCTTCATAATTTGCAGGGCTCAGTGCAAAATGAGAAACATGGAATCCATTGTTCAAAATGAAGGAACAATGTAACATGAAAGATTAAGTGTCTTTACTTTAAGTATAAAACCTTTTCCTTTCTTCTGCTGTCTCTCTCTTTTTTTTCCCATGGTGGCAATTTTCTAGTTAATGTCTTTCTAGTAAAGAAAAATTAAAATGTTAAATTATTAGCCTGAACTTTGCCATTCACCTTTGTATTATACAGTGCCAGTTTAAATGCAAATATAAGAATATTTAACTCATCTGAGGAATCATTGAAATTACACAATTACTCTTTCACAGCCTGTGCATGCATATGTATTTTGTTCTTATCAGAACAATGGAAAGGCTGCAAAAAAACTATCCCATCTACTTTTATTTCACTTCTTGATATGTAGACAATCTAAATTCATTCTGAATAAGAAGAAAACATGCCTATTGCTCATACTTCCTGGACCTGCAGCATGCTTTATTGTCCCAATGGACTTCACTCACAAATCAAAATCCAAGACAAAATTATTCAGAATTTCAAGGCAGCAGCAGCAGCAGCAGAATAATAAATCTAGTGTGGCTACCTTCTGAGTGTGGGCTGGGACCATGAAATTGCACAGGTCATCACCCACAAAGTTGTTCCTGTTTATACGGGATAACTCTGTTCGTAGGGGCTGTTCTATCCACTGTAGGATGTTGACCAGCAGCCTTGGCCTCTACCTATTAGGTGCTAGTAGCAACCTTCCCTTTCCTACTCATGATCATCAAACATGTCTCCTCGGGGCAATGCCCTGCCCACCCACTGAGAACACTGCTCTAGATCAAATAACCCTTGTCTCCCGCTCCTAACAAGGCCCCTGGCTCTCCAGAATTTCATCTCACGCTTCATCCACTACATACCAGAGTGATCTTTAAAATGGTTTTGTCATTTTCTCCTTTAAAACACTCCAGAATCCCACCATCACCTATCTCACACAAACATACACACACATCCATCTCCACATCCATACTAAAATGCTAACTCCTTACCCTGGCTCAAAAATCCCTTTGAGATCTTTTCCCTGACTATCTTTCTCAATATATTTCTTTCCTCTTGCCTTTTCACTCTGCCCCATCAGCTTTTTTTTATGCATCTCAACGTGCCAAACTCACACATGTAGCAGGACCTTGTATTCACTTTTGCCTCTTCCAGAATGCTCTCCACTGATCTCTGCATGGCTGAAATCTCCCTGGGTTTTGGAACTTAAAATTCATTTCCTCAAAGTGACCTTTCTTGACCATCAAAATAATTTTCTATCCAGTATTTTCTATTGTATCACTGCATATTTATTTTCTGTATAACTCTCTCCCTGTTATTGTTTTCTTGCTTAATTACTTGACAGTTGTCCATCTTTATTCCCCACTAAATAAAGTTCCGTAAGAACAGAGACCTACCTAATTGTGGTTCTCATACCCCCAATGCATTGAACAGTAGGTATGTGTCTGGCACAGAGCCAGTGCTCAAGAAATAGTTGTTGGATGTCTTTGGGATAAGAGTACATGCCTGTTACATACTAGTTGTTGAAAATATAAAAGGTTAAAAGGTCATAATATCTGCTTTCTTTCTTTTCACATAACAATTGTTTTAGACTCACCACTTTTTTCTTTAATTTACTGGGGTGGCATTGGTTAATAAAATTATACAGGTTTCACGTGTACAATTCTACAACACATCATCAGTGTACTGTACTGTGTGTTCACCACCCCAAGTCAATTTCCTTCCATCACCCCTCAGTCCCCCTTTATCCTCTTTTAACTCCATGACCCCCTTTCACTCCGGTTATCAGCACACTGTTGTCTGTGTTTATGAGTCTGTTTCTATTTTGTTCATTAAATTCCACATATGAGCAAAATCATATGGTAGTTGCCTTTCTCTGACTGGCTTATTTCACTTTTCACAAGATAGTCCAGGTCCATCCAAGCTGTTTCCAAAGATACAATTTCCTCCTTTTTTTTTTTTACAATCAAATAGTATTCCATTCTGTAAATGTACCACAGCCTTTTTTATCCACTCATCAACTGTTGAGCACTTGTGCTGCATCCAAATCTTGGCTATTGTCAATAACGCTGCCATAAATATAAGGTTGCATATATTCTTTAGAATTAGTGTTTTAGGTTTGTTCATTTATATTCCCAAAAGTGAAATCGCTGGGTCATAAGGCAGTTCTATTTTTAATTTTTTTAAAAATATATTTTATTAATTTTTTACAGAGAGGAAGGGAGAGGGATAGAGAGTTAGAAACATCGATGAGAGAGAAACATCGATCAGCTGCCTCCTGCACACTCCCTACTGCGTATGTGCCCTCAACCAAGGTACATGCCCTTGACCAGAATTGAACCTGGGACCCTTGAGTCTGTAGGCCAACGCTCTATCCACTGAGCCAAACCAGTCAGGGCTATTTTTAATTTTTTGAGATAACTCCATACTGCTTTCCACAGTGGCTTCAGTGATCTGCATTCCTGCCAACAGTGCATGAGTGTTCCCTTTTCTCCACATCCTCACCAACACTTGTTGTTTGTGGATTTATTGATGATAGCCATTCTGACAGGTGTGAGATGATAACTCATTATGGTTTTAATTTGCATTTCTTTGATGATTAGTGATGTTGGTTGACCAACTTTTCATATATCTATTGACCATCTGTATGTCCTCTTTGGAGAAGTGTGGATTCAGGCCCTTTGCCCATGTTTTAATTGGATTGTTTGGGAGTTTTTTCATGTTTATTTGTTTGAATTATTTATAAATTTGGATACTAACCCTTATATAAAATGTATCATTGCAAATATGTTCTCAAATTCAGGAGTGCCTTTTCATTTTGTTAATGGTTTCCTTTGATGTGCAAAAATGTTTTAGGAGGAATCATGTTACCTGATATCAAACTATACTATAGTAATCAAAACAGCATGGCATAAAAACAGACATTTATATCAATGGAACAGAATAGAGAGCCCAGAAATAAACCCCCATGTTTATGGTTAATTAATATTTGACAAAGGAGGCAAGAACATACCATGGCATCAACATTGTTTATTCAATAAACAGTGTTGGGAAAATTGTACTGATGCGTGCACAAAAAAAATGAAACTAGACCAACCTCTTACAACATAAACAAGAATAAACTAAAAATGGATTGAAGTCTTAAATGTTAGACTCAAAAACCATAAAATCCTAGAAGAAAACAGAGGCACTAAACTCTCAGACATTTTTCATAGCAAGATCTTCTCCGATCTATCTCCTCAGGCAAGGAAAACAAAAGACTAACTAAACAAGAGGCTCACCACTTTGATATTTCAATGCAGCCCATCTCGGAGCCCCTTTTTATTCAATAGATTATGATAACCACTCTTCACATGTTTTATGAATTCCTTTGAGAGCTATTTTGTTTCACCTTTTTGCTGTGACAGATCTTGGCAACAGGAAGCTGCTCTACTGGGCTCCCCACACTAATTTCAATGTTGCAGACTCGACTGGAAACTCAGATAATGTTTGTGCTATCACAGGCATTTTTGTTGTTATTGTGGCATAAAAAGTAATGCCACAATAACAACACAAAAGACTGAGATCAGAATTTGGGGTCAGATTCTTGGCTTTGCCATGCACTAACGATTATAATTTGAACTAGCTGCTTCTCTGGCTTTCACCCTTTTCACCTTTAAATATGGGTTAAAGCAGGGGTCCTCAAACTTTTTAAACAGGGGGCCAGTTCACTGTCCCTCAGACCGTTGGAAGGCCGGACTATAGTTTAAAAAAAAACTATGAACAAATTCCTATGCACACTGCACATATCTTATTTTGAAGTAAAAAAACAAAACGGGAACAAATACAATATTTGTATTTGCATGTGGCCCGCGGGCCGTAGTTTGAGGACCCCTGGGTTAAGGTCTTTAAAATGGTCTTTGTTCTAAAATTCTGTAGCATTTAGAAAATGTATGAGTACTCTTTTAGAATAATAAAATTTGCAAATTTATCAGAAAGAGACTATGGTAGGTAAACAATAGGAAATATTCTCTGGTAATATATTTGTTTTATAAAATCCATTAGGTTTGGTGCATAATCTTCTTTAAAATTGAACTTTTGGAAACCCAGAAAGCTTATATTGAAATTAAAACATTAATTAAAATATGTCAGGCATGCCAGAGTAAAAGCAAAGTAATTGAGTTTAAAAATCATCTCTTTTTAAATGATCACGTTATTAGGAAAGGGTTTTTGGAAAGGACCAGTCTTGCTAAAGAAAACTCAAAAAATTAGACAAATAAAACTCTATATAGTGTAGTTCTCCAATTTTTGTGTGTGTGGAGGGGAAGGTGGAGGGGAGTGTGTATACAAATGTATTCCTTCAACCCTTGATGAAGACAAGATGTAGTGCTTGCCCTTGGCCAAATTGTGGTTGCCATTCATCTTGGTGACACACTGTCAATTCTCTATCACCCCAATCTACCTTTCATTCAGCCACCATCAATTCCCACTTGACGGAAAAGATTTATAATTGTCAGGAGCCAAGCAGCCTCTTGAAGGTGTTTCAGGGCCATCGCTATCATATAAATAGGGGCTGGGGAGGACAGGAGGAGGTTGTCGGCATTACTTGGGAAGTTGCCGTCTGGTTAGCTTCCTCCCCATTCCCTCACCTGTGCAGTGGGTTCTGCTATCATCACCCCTCTCAGTCTATGGCTTTTTCATACCCCACAGTGGACTTCTGTGGAGTCCAACAAACACCTATGGTTATCCTTTGCAATATCCCTCCACTCTGCCTTCTTGGTCATAGATGTAACTAACTACTGATTGCGGATTAGATAGGGTGTCCCCCCGAAATGTATGCACAGACTTTGAATAATTATACAGGCAGTGTTTATCAAGATGCATTTTATTTTCACTATCAGCTGTTCCAGTGCTTATATGTTTTGGGGACACCAGTATAAAGGGCCAACATTGCCCCTACTTACTGTGCATTCCACTTGCCAAGGCTCTCTGATATTTGTCTTCTTAGATTCCTGGCTTTAGAGTTGGACAGCATTTTAGAGATCATTTTTCTAAGGCCTTACACACTGCAGACATTCTCTTTATCATATCTCCAAAAGACAATCTATCTCACAGTTTCTGCTTGAACCACACTCGGTGACAGGGAACTCACTCGTTTTTTAGGCAGTTCAGTCTGCTGTTAGACACATCTAATTGGTAAAAAGTAGCTGCTGATCTTGACTCACATTAGACTTCCCTCTGACTTCCATTCACAGGTTTCAGATCTATCTTATCCGAAGTAACACAGGATAAGATTATGTTTCCCCTAGGCATATTCTCCTAAATCAGGGGTTCAAAACTCACAATATGCAGCTTGAATGAAATTTACAATTTCACTTTGGTTTTTACAAAGATGCCCCTACTCCAT
Organism: Myotis yumanensis; assembly: GCF_028538775.1. Taxonomy (NCBI): domain Eukaryota; kingdom Metazoa; phylum Chordata; class Mammalia; order Chiroptera; family Vespertilionidae; genus Myotis; species Myotis yumanensis. The sequence continues at coordinate 80,557,776 of NW_027223759.1, forward strand.
ATTTTAGTTTGTTGGGCTTATTTTTCTTTCATTATCATTATATGTGTCAGTCATGTTTTAAAATGTTCTACAAATATTAACTCATTTGCTACCCATAGTAGCTCTAAAAAAAGGAGCTCATTATTTTATTACTACTCCATTTTTAATGGTCAAAAAACTGAGTAACAAGGTTGCTGGGATTCAAACCCAGGTGAACTGGCTTTAGAGTTCATGTTGTCCTTTGTTAAGATGTTATGCTGCACCCTTTAAAATATTAACTTCTATAGGCTAGTCAGAACCTTTGCTTTCTCTTAAAACTTGAGATATTTTAGTTATACTGAGCTCACAGTCCCATAAGGCAAACATATCTACAGAAAATGAGGGCCAGTCTCCACAGTTAGACAGGAAAATGGGCTGTTTAGCTTGCCTTCAATTTTATTTTATTTTAGTTTTTTAAAATATAGTTTTATTGATTTCAGAGAGGAAGGGAGAGGGAGAGAAAGATCAAAACATCAATGATGAGAGAGAATCATTGGTCATCTGCCTCCTGCACACCCCACACTGGGGATTGAGCCGGCAACCTGAGCATGCACCCTGACTGGAATTGAACCGTGATCTCCTGGTTCATAGGTCAATGCTCAACCACTGAGCCACTCCAGCTGGGCTTGCCTTGATTTTAAATCATTATTTTATAGTTCCTAGCCTACCCATGTGTTGATGCTTCCTGACTATGTCCTCTAAGTATTTATGACATTCAAGCAAATTATATATTTTCTGTGTTAAATATATTTTCTTCAACAATTGTTTGCAGGTTCAGAGTTCAAAGTGGATGAAGAGAGATAGTAGAAAAATTTATATAGACAAAGAAGTTTTGGGAATCCCACATGTATGTTCTTTTTCTGTTCATCTATGAATGGTCTTGAAGAGAAAATAAAAGTTGACCTGATGATAAAACAATTTATAAAAGTCATAGTATGTGAAAGAAATTGTGGCAGTATAGGATTAAGACTATTTGAATGCATTGAAATGATTTGAGATTTCATGGGAATATGATATTGTGAATATGATAAAGACTACTGATCAGATTTTCCACCCCAGATATGAGGTGTGTATGAAATTACTGTGTTGAATGGATATCTTTGGCATTGGCATTGAAAATGCAGGTGGGAAGAGCAAAAAGTGCCTTTTAAAATGTTAGATGAAGAAATGATTAAGTCATATGTAAAATCAACCTATCAAACACAGGTATGATGTAAATATTTACAAGGTGATTACAAAGTATACGGGAGGGATGATTAAACCTTTCCTTATTTAAATAGACAATTTTCAGAATGATGCATTTTAAAACAGAAGAGGTCAATGGGGAAAAAAGGAAGTATATGTAATAATTTGAACAATAAGAATTAAAAACACACACACAACTTTAGCCTTAAAAACCCATTATAATTTTGTCTGAACAATTCTAGAAAAAAATGAATATTGGTATACTATGTATCTATGTGTAAAATTGCTTTCACATGTCCTTCTTTCTTTGATGCATACAATAAGCCCTTGGGTAGAGTAAGACCATCAATACCCTCATTTTGCTCTGGGTTTTGCTTTATTCTCTTTTTTAAAACCCTTTTTCTAATGACCATAGTATTGCCAGGTATACAAAACATTCCAAGTCTCTGAATTCTGACTCTTGAAGTCCTTCCAGATCCAGCTTTCTTTCTGCTTACTCTGAACCTGTAATGCTGACATGGATGCCCCTCATTTCTCAGACCCACTTAGCCGCACATATTTTATTCATTTCTTTATCTAGCCCATCTAAATGGAAGTTCTGGTTTTAGACTGTGTGTATTGGATCCCCCCGTTCATTTACATGGGACAGTAAATTCAGTCTATATATATTTCCTACTATCCTGGGCTCAAGGCTCAAGGCCCAAAGCCTCAGGCCCATTTTAACAAGGTAAGAGATCAGACAGTATAAAAAAACAAAAAACAAAAAACAAGGTCAGAGAGGGCCATGAGTAGTACTGTTACCTGTAGCCCAGTCACTTAACTAATCTAATGGGAGTTTTGCTAACCTAACGGGAATTCTGTGACATTTAAATTAAATTGATGGATTTAAGGTATGTAGAATTGCCTGATCCTGATCCAAAAAATTGTCATCATCATCATCATTATCATCGTTAACAAAAACCATTCGCATTACTATTATGATGATTATTAGCTAACTTGAGGCCCAGTGCATGAAATTTGTGCATGGGTAGGGTCCCTAGTGGCTGCCGGCCACCTGACGGGGCCTCCTTTCCCCTGGCTGCCTGCTGCCGCCAGCCAGAGTGGGCCAGCTAGGGGGAGGGGTCCCAGGCAGCTGGCTGGTCAGCCCAGTCCCCTGGTTGAACTCCCAGTCGAACCCCTGGTCGAGGGGATGATTTGCATATTAGGCTTTTATTATATAGGATTAGTTGTAAAGTTTGGTATCATAGTCTCTGTTCTATGTATGTTATTTAGCATGTATTTAACAATTACTGTAATTGCTAAGTACTTGCTGACAAGTTCAACAAAATTAGATTTATTCTTTTAATGCCTAACTATTTAATGACCAATGACTGGGCTGTTTCTCTCCTCCTTTGTGTGTATCTGCAAGTATTTTTGTCCTTTCTCCCCACCTCTATCTGCTCAGTGTATCTCTGACCCAAGGTGAACATTTAAGGAGAAAACATTACAATTGCAATAACTAATTGGCCATAGTGGAAGGAACAGGATTTACCAGAAAGAGGCATTATTCTTTTGCCCAGGAGTTAGTGGCCATTTGGGAAATAAGTTTTTTATATCCTTTGTGTGTGAAAGATGATCCAAATAGTAGATGACTTTATAGATAAACTTTTATTACTTTTTTCTAAATTTGTCTTTTTTCCTACCTCTTCTCTAACCATTAAACCAAAGCTCACATTAATTGACCACTTAACCACAGGATAGGCCAGCTGGTGAGCTAAAGGTTTTAGCAGATGCAGTCTCTGTCCTCAAGGGACTCACTATTTAGCAATAATTAATGTTTTTGTTATTTCACCAGTTTTCTGTTATCATCTCACCGATATCCTCTTTTCCCATTAACACTCCATTATAACCCTATCTGACCAATTTATATAAACTCTTGCAACTATTTAACTCAGCAGCCTGAGAGGACTATTAGGAGTTGGAAAGAATGAAAACTGGTATCTGTACACATACACTGTACCTTTTCTCTCACCAAAAAAGCAAACAGTTTGCACAATTCTTAAATAATTTCAAAGTGCAAATGGGAAAGCTGGAACTATAGTGAGAAAAAAAAATAAACATGATTCCAAATATTGTAACATGTGGCCTCCGCGGGAGGGGGATGGATGTCTATGTGGTACCGAAACAGTTGACAGGAAAAAAGGCAAAACCGAAAATGTAATTTAGACTTGATTTCAGAGGTAAGTAACTCAAGCGGAGTTTACATCATTTTAAGTAAAAGGCTGTAAATGCAGGGACCACGGCCTTCTTTGACAGGAGTCTGCTGTGCTTCTCCTGGGGCCTGTGGACGCTGGGACCTTCTGAGTTCGGCAGGAGAGAGCATGCTCAGAACCTCGAGAGCTTAGAGCTAATAAAGAGGAAGATTATTGTATGTAATGGGATTTCAGGATTTTAGTAACCCTGGTTTAGATGACAAATGCCACCGAATAAAGTATTTTATGGCAACATATAATATGAGAGATTATACGTATTCCCTGAGGAGCTTTTTACCTCCATTTTACCTACTTTTAGCATCTGTACTGAATAAGTGAAGTAGTTGAAGCCACGAAACTTGCTTCCTCCCCAACACTAAGGGGAAAAGGTGGAATAAATCTACATAGAGCTGAGCAGCTTAGCTTATGTGTTAATCATTGCTTTGTGCTGTTCACAAAACAACCATCAAATTTGGCCCAAGACAAAATAAAGAATACTGCCTCATTAACAAATTTGGCAATGTTTTAAATCACATTTTCATTCTATTTTCATATTCAAAACTTCAAAGAGGCTTAAAAATATTAATTAATGAAGCTGGTTGCAGCACACGCCAAGGAGCAGTAGCAGCACTGTAATTGCCGAGCATTATCTAGGAGGGCAGAGTTTAGTGTTAATGCAGGGACTCCATATACAAAGAAACACGCCAGGTGAGATTAATGAAAACCTTCTCTTAAAAAGAAATGAGTTTCTCACTAAAAGGGGGGAAATCTACAGTGTAATTTGTTGTTTGAATTTTAAGTGCTATAGTCAGCATTAAGCACTTAAAATTGAGCATTAAGGACCGTTCCAAAGGCTGAATTTTAGTGACCACAATTATACAAAATAGAAAGTATACAAAACTTATTCAAAAATTAAATTTTATTCATTTACTTCTAAAAGTAAAAGATGTAGTGATATGAATGACACAAGTCAATTTCAAAACCAAATGCAATGCAAATGTTATGGGATTGTATGCATTCAGAATGAAAAAAAAAAAAAAAAAAAAACAGATGAAAGTGAGAAATTCAGAAACTCTGATTTCTCAAAGCGGATTTAGGCTTGAGCAGAAATTTGCACTGACAGCTCTCTGAAGGTCATTCTTTGTTTTGTGATGTTGGTCTGACTGCCATTCTGACACAGGTTTAATTTAGTTCACCTTAGTTTTACTTTCCAGCTGATGATTTGTATTGGAAATGTAGCTTATATTACCTGTAGAGTTTGTGGATGATTCATGTGTCTGTATTCATAGACTTAAAGATCCTAGAAAATAATTTATTTTGACTTCAAAATTAAATCAGAAACTTTAAAAGACAGGAGAATGAGAGACCCATTTTGCTGTTGATGACTGTTAACATGCCTCACACACATATCTGGCATTTGACTGGAGTAATGGGAGAAATTGTCCTTAATATTTAGCAGATATCTTGTCTCCAATATCTAGAAGAAGCTTGGGCTTCTTTCCATGGCATCCATTGCATTTGGAGTCCAAAAATCATAATGCTTTGGCATATTTGCTCTAATTGATTATACTGGATCTTCTTTGAGCCATTTGGGTATGTTATCTGTCTATCATCTATCTGTCTCTCTATCCATCTCTCTACCTATCTATACTAATAAAAGGGTAATATGCTAATTAAATATGCTAGTAGAGGTCATTGTTTCTTTTCTGAGCCCTTCACCACAGAGCCTATAGGCTTGTACCATATCTAAGTCTCCATCAACCTGGCTTACAATATTTACCCTGCCCCAGTGATTCCCTGAGATCCTGCCCCATCCAACTTATGGGCCCACTGGAGCTGTTTCCAGTAGCTTTCCACATAAATGGTGTCTCTTGCCTCAGGCTTTTGGTTTTCCTAAAATCTCTCAAATAAGCAACATCTGGCCTCTGCATGCCTCTTGTTAAGTGGCCCCAGGCCCAGAACTACTAGCAGCCAGCCTTAGTATGCAGCTTCGCTCTCCTGGGCACCTCTAAGCCCAGCAAAAGTAGCAGCCATGTACAGATTGCTTTGTAGCTCAGGCCATGTGACCCCAGGCAGGGCACAGACACCAGCTGATATTGGCCTGCACTTTACAGGAAGCCTGAGAGCCAGTGCACCAGTAGACAGCTTCAAACAGTGCCACATTACAACTCTACCAACTCCATAAGTGACACACTCAAGTGTGGACTCAATAAGCATCAAAGTCCCCATGGAAGCATGTCCTCGACCATAGGGTAAGCTCCTGCACCTAAGCTCCTCCACTGTAGTTACAGTTAGTCCTCACAGATGATCATCCTGGGTGTCGATCCCTCCCAGTGACACCAACAGCAGTCAAGGCTCAACTACAAAAGAACAATGCACAGTGCCCAGCTTCAGTGACTCGGGGTGTTGTGCCACTGAACCTTACAAAACAACTACTACATAAGGCCACTCTATCAAGACTAAGAGGTGAAGCAGCTCTACTTAATACATAGAAACAGACAGAGGAAAGTAGCCAAAATGAGGAGATGAAGAAACATGTCCCAAATGAACACAAACAAACAAACAAAAAACAGAAGAAATCTGAAGAAAAATTACTAAATGAAGTGGAGGCAAGCAAACTACTAGATACAGAGTTAAAAACAATGGTTATAATGATGCACAAGCATCTTAGTGACAACTTCAGCAGCATAAAAGACATGGAAATCATTTAAAAAGTCTGAAATGAAGAATATACTAACTAAAAGGAAGAATAAAATACAGGGAATCAACAGTAGATTAGATGGAGCAGAGAGTCAAATCAGCAGTTGGGAATATAAGAAAACAACAACAAAAAAAATACCCAATCAGAACAGCAAAAAGAAAATGATTCCAAAAAGATGAGTATAATGTAAGGAGCCTCTGGAAAATTTTAAGTGTACCAACATTTGAATCATGGAGGTGCTGGAAGGAGAAGAAAGAGAGCAAGAAATTGAAAATCTATTTTAAAAAATAATGACAGAAAACTTCCCTAACCTGGTGAAGAAAATAAACATACAGGTCCAGGAAGCACAAAGCATCCCAAACAAGATGAACTTATAGAGGCCCACACCAAGCCACATTATAATTAAAATGCCAAAGATAAAGACAGAGAATCTTAAAAGAGGTGAGAGAAAAGCAGCTAGTTACCTACAAGGGAGCTCCTATTAGACTGTTAGCTGATTTCTCAACAGAAACTTTGCAGGCCAAACCCTGGCCAGGTAGCTCAGTTGGTTAGAGCATCATCCCGATAAACCAATGTTGTGGGTTTAATCCCCAGTCAGGGCACATGCAAGAAGCAACCAATGAATGCATAAATAAGTAGAATAACAAATTGATGTTCCTCTCTCTCTCTCTCTCTCTCTCTCAATACAAAAATTAAAAAAAAGAAACTATGCAGGCCAGAAGTGATTGGCATGAAATGTTCAAAGTGATGAAAAGCAAGGACCTACAACCAAGATTACTCTATCCAGCAAAGCTGCTACCATTTAGAATCAGAGGACAGATCAAGGGCTTTCCAGACAAGAAAAAGCTAAAGGAGTTAATCACCACCAAACCAGTTTTACAAGAAATGTTAAAGGATCTCCTTTAAGAAGAAAAAGATAAAATATATAAATAATAAACTGCCATAAAAAAGAACAAAAGCTGTAACCCCTTGAAGCATGCTATGTAGTTGGCCCTGTGAGTAATAAACTTTATTTCAGTTAAAAAAAATCTTACCATTTGCTACAGCATGGATGGACCTAAAGAATATTATGCTAAGTAAAATGAGTCAGTCAGAAAAAGACAAATACCATACTATTTCACTTACATGCGAAATCTAAAGAACAATATAAATGAATAAGCAAAAGAGAAGCAGACTCATAGGTACTGGGAACAGACTGATGTTTGGCAGAGAGGAGGAGTGTTGGGGCACTGAGTGAAAAAGGTGAAGAGATTGAGAAGTACAGATTGTTAGTTACAAAATAGTCATGGGGACATAAAGTACACTATAGGGAATATACCAATTATATTGTAGTAACTATGTGTCATGCCAGTTGGGTATTGGAAATGCCTGGGGGAACAGTTTTAAAGTATATGAATGTCTAACCATTATGCCATATACCTGAAACTAATACAAAATAATATTGAATGTAAACTGTAATTGAAAAAAAATAATTTAAAAAGTAAAAACTATGCCAAAACCGGTTTGGCTCAGTGGATGGAGCGTCAGCCTGCGGACTGAAAGGTCCCAGGTTCGATTCCGGTCAAGGGCATGTACCTGGGGTTGCGGGCACATCCCCAGTAGGAGATGTGCAGGAGGCGGCTGATCGATGTTTCTCTCTCATCGATGTTTCTAGCTCTCTATCTCTCTCCCTTCCTCTCTGTAAAAAATCAATAAAATATATTAAAAAAAAAAAAAGTAAAAACTAAAAATATATAAATAATTACTGGCTATATTTTTTCACAAAAGATTTGGATTCATTTATAGAAAATGCATATAAATAATTAAAATAAACAATAGAATAAATACCTACAATAAGAGAAAAATAAAAATATCTAACAATCAAGATCAGGAAAAATATGAATATAATCAAAAACCAACTAAAATAAGAAAATATAAACTTATTCAAAAGTGTCAAATCCACACAGTTGCTATAGTTTACTTTCTTAATGAGCGAAGCTACAAGAGAAGAACAAGCCAATCCAAATATTCTCTTTAAGTGAACAAAATGAAATAGCTATTGTTCTCGTTAATAACTTTTATCTGGGCTGTTCAGGTCTAAAATCCTAAATTTTATTTCATATCATTTTCTGGGACTAGGAAGACAAGTTCTTATCTTTCAAACTCTAAGTGGAAAAAAAAATGCAGGGTCAGAAAAATGAGATGCCAGATTCTGAATCATGCAATTACTTACTGGAAGTTTGTGATTGAGACCGAGTATATTGGTTTCTAGTCAAGTATACTTTTTCTAATGTCCCACGTTCTTACCTTCCTTGAGGATGAGATGAGGAACACGCGCACATTGTCTGGGTTTGAGGAGCCTGATTTTCTTCCCAAAGTTCAAGCGATACGGTGATGGGCAGGTCACTAGAGCTTGTGCTTCTATAGAGGAGAGTGGTGGTGCAACAGGTGTTTGTTGATTGATTAAATACAGTTTCCCTCCTACAGCAATCATAATTTTTGGTACTAATTAGCAGGGTGAGATACCACAAAAGGGCATCATTCTTTCCATAGCAGTTAGACTTTTATCCTCAGTGACCTGGGAGTAAATATGAATAAATAGATTGTCCATTATTTAAACATGTTCATTTCAGTTCATTTGGCCATGACTTTGTTTATTTTACTTGGACTCTTTCAATGCATTAATAAAATCCCTTTTTTATTCTCTTGAGCAATGATAGTATATTCCTTTGAGCAGTATTTTGAAGCAAAATAAAAAATTGATATGTATCTACAATGCTAAGCCTGTTATTATAAAGCAACTGATCATCAAACGGTGACTTAAATTATTCCCAAGTCAGTCTGATCTCACCTGGGCTCAGAATAAGGTCTCAGATGGCCTCACTCACAGGTTTGGCATGTGTTTGGGGTAATGGGAGCAATGGGACCCCATTCCAAAACACGTAGCATCTAGCTTAGGCTTTTTCACATGGCATTTGAATTCCAAAATATTCTAGAAAGTAAAAATCAAAAGGTAAAACAAAACCATGTACTTTACAAGCCTCTGCACGCACAACATTTGCTAATGGGAATGATTAGGATTACTGTGGGGATTTTTGGTGGGTTTTTTGTTTTGTTTGTTTATTTTTTGTAGCCTTCTGCTTCATTTCAGTTTTTTTCTGATTATCTGTAAAATACAAATGTGTTATCCAATTAACTTGGCTTTTCCCCCATTACTATGTTAAAGATGCATTATAAATCAAATGAATAAGAATGTATTGAGGAGGTGTTATATTTAGAGCACTGCACTAGGTGATAGGGGAGGTTAAAAAGGGGCCCCTCCATGGCTCAATTAGTCTAAACTAGGGTGGTCTCCCTGACCAGATCAATGTCTTAACAGGTAGGGCAGGTTTTATAAGAGAGAACCACTACACTGCTATTTTTTTTTTCAGAACTGGAAGATCATTGCTTAGAGAAGGGGCAAAGCAACATCATGTTGACAACCCAGTTCTACAAATCCAGGGCTGCTGCTAAAGGCAGGGCGAGGCTGGGGTCAGCAAAAAAGAAATGCCTTACCTGTGGCCTCCTCTTCACTCTTATATTTCTCAAACATTTAACATTTAATGGCCATGAGAAGAAACTGATTTTCTATTAGAATATCTTTATCTTGCTCGGTGGTGTTGCTCAGTGGATTGAGAATGATCTCATGCACCAAGAGGTCCCAGGTTTGGTGTCCAGTCAAGGCATATGCCCCGGTTGCAGGCATTCAGAAGGCAGCTCGATCCATGACTCTATCTCTTTTTTTCCTCTCCCTTTCTCTCACTCTAACATCAATAAAACATATTTTAAAAAGAATATATTTATCAAAATATGAGGAATTTATATGCTCATCTAGTGAAACATGACCGTTTAATTTATTGAGTTGCCTTCATTGCATTCTTTTTTCATTGCTCATAAATTGATAGTGTTTATCACTGATACTCTACATGATGTCTAAACATCAAAATCCTTTATAAAATGGAGGAGGTATGAAAATGCACTCAGAAGTATAGTATAAATAAAAACTATGGAGTCCGTGTGGTAACTTAGTATATAGAATAGAGATTTGATCCTCTAGTTGCAATCTGAGTTTTCCACTAGCTATTTGGTCACACGAGCAAATTACTTAACATTTGTCTTCATCAAATTCCTCATCTAATGAGGACTTAATGAAAAACAGGGATGAGAATTCCAACCTCAAAGCATTGACATAAGAATTATTACAAATAATGTGTAAAATATATTTTAACATATTTCTCAGTACTCAATAATTAGAACTATTATTCATGACAATGTCCTGGCCATTGTAAACTTTCAATTCTTTAAGTCTATGAATTTAATGAAATTATTTTTGCTTGTGGAAGAGAGACATAAAATATTTCTAGAAGAATATATACTTTTACTTTTAAAACTACATTTTATGTGAAAATCTTCAGGAAAAAGTATTTTTAATATCAGGATAAATATATTCCTGAGGCTATTCTGGAGTCTAGACTCCTACCTTCAATTTTTTAAGACCCTATTAGTTTAAAGAAGTTTTTGGTTTACAACAAAATGAAGAGAGAGGTACAGAGATTGCCCGTACACTCCCACCCCCTTCAAGTGCAAGACTTCCCCTATTATCAACATCACTCACCAAAGGGTACATATTTCCCAAGGATGAACTTACATTGACACATCATAGTCACCCTAAGTTTATACTTTATCATAGGGTTCACTATCAGTGCTGTATATTTAATGGGTTTTGACAAATTTATAATGATATATATAGCCATCATTATACTGATGGATATCATAAAATATTATCAGTATATCATACAGGGTACTTTCCCTGCCCTAAAAAAATTCTCTGTATGAGTTTTGCCTATTCATCTCTCCCTCTTTTACTCCTGGAATCCACTAATTTTTTTATTGACTCCATAATTTTGCATTTTCTATAAGGTCTCATAGTTAAAATCATGCAACGTGTAGCCTTTTGCTTTCTTTAACATGGACATCCACGTGCAGGTTTTTGTAGACATAAATTTTTTAAAACTCCTTTGTGTAAATATCAAGGAGCACAATTATTGGATTGCATGGTAAGACTGTGTATAGTGTGGCAAAAATCCACAAAATTGCTTTCCACGGTAGCTGTACAATTTCACATTCTCAACAGTAAAGTGTGAGAGTTCCCTGTGTGCTACATCCTCATCAGCATTTGATATTGTCAGTCTTCCAGATTTGGGCAATTCTAATAGGTGTAGAGTGGTATCTCTACAGTGCTGTCTTGGTGTATATTTCCTGATGACTTAGGCTATGGAGCATATTTTCACATGCTTATTTGCCATCTGTATATCTTCTTTTTTGAGGTATCTTTCAAGGTCTTTGGTCCATTTTTTAAAACTGGATTGTTAGTTTTCTTATTGTTGAGTTTTAAAGATATTTTATATTTTGGATAATAGTCCTGTATCATATGTGTTTTTTGCAAATATTCTCGCCCAGCCTGTGGCTTGTCTTCTCATTCTTAGAGATTATCTTTCACAGAGCAAAGTTGTGGGGCATTTTTTCCCTAATTTTAATGAAGTTCAGCTTATCAAGTATTTCTTTCATGGTTAGTGTCTTGTGTTGCATCATCATACTAAGGTTAACTACGTTGTTGTTGTTTTTCCAATGTCACCTTCTAAGAATTTTGTAGTTTTGTGTTTTACACTTAGGTCTGCTATCCATTTTGAGTTAACTTTTATTAAAGTCTGTGACTAGGCTCATTCTTTTGCATGTGGATGTCCAGTTGCTCCAGCATCATTTGTTGAAGAGACTCTCTGCTCTATTATATTGCCTTTGCTCCTTTGTCAAAGATCAGTTGACTGTATTTAGGTGGGTCTACTTCTGGACTCTCTTCTGCTCCATTGATCTGTCTATTCTCTTACTAATACCACACTTTCTTGATTACTGTAGCTGTACAGTAAGTCTTGAAGTCAGATAGTGTCAGTCCTCTAACTTCATTCTTTTCCTTAAACCTACCTTCGATTTTAACTCTTTCTCACATCTCATGAATAGAAAAGCAACTCATCATACCCATCTTTTTTTGCCCAAACATAACACTAGTAACAAAACTGTTTCTAAGCTCTTTTTGTACTTTATCGTATACAAATTTGAATCTCAGTTTTACCATTTACCATAATATATTTTTATTAATAAATATTTTTTTCTGGAAGTGATCATAAAAGTATTAAAGACATAGGCTTAGATATACATATGACATCTATGGTAGTGTTTGTTCTTTCCTTAACATTTCAAATATTTTATTTACTCCAATTATTAAAAGTCTGTATGCATATATTTTGCTTACATGTATAAACACTCCTCCCTGGGAATCCTTGTGACTACTCCCTTTCACTGGGCAACACAAATTCTTCAGTCATGTAGCCATATGTATTGACAAGCAATACAGGGTGAGGGAAAATGTAGGTTTACACTAGTTTGCATGGAAAATAATAAAATAATTAATAAATAACAATACAAGAATAAACTGTGTTCTGCATACTCACAGCTGCAAACCTACATTTGTTCCACCATGTGTATATTATTGCATTGCACATAATGCTGAGCTGTTTTACTGAATGTTTTCTCATCAGCTTCCCTCCTCTTCTCCTAACACTTGTCATTTCCTCCAACCTGGCATTCCCTGGATTGATCACTCTCTCTCATGCTCTTTCCATTAGTGTGGGTTATTTATTTTATGTCTCTTTAGCTTCCATCTATAGTAGTCTCTTTCTCTTGCTCTTTCTCAATTTCTTTTTCTCTCTCTCTTTATTATTTCCACCATTCCTCAAATCTCTCCCAGCATCCAGATTCCCGAGGCATCCCTTACTTTGCTAAGGCAATTACATGCTTTGAACTTTCGGTCTCTTCAGTAATGACTGGTACCCGTGAACACTTTGGATGTTGGGATTTCCGGTTTAAGGGGATTTATTGTACAATTATATATAAATGAATTTGTTCAAGTGATTGAGTTAGTGACTCAGTGAAGACTAAAATTTAGGTTACTCAGGTTCAAGGGGAAAAGTTATAAACTTAATTCTAAAAAAATCTGTACTGGGATTATGTCCTCTTAGAACATATTTATCTTTCCCAGGGCACCATTTGGATTTAAATATGGATTTTTTACTAGTTTCCTAGTTTTATAACAATCCCATTAATTTAAAACTTCTTAAGAGCAAGGTTAATGTCTTATACTGAGAAGACTCCACAAAGCCTTAAGGTTTGTTTCATCATCTGTCTATCAGTACTAGTACCATCATGAGCAGCAGGTTGCTCACTCCTCTAAGGTGGAAATCATTCATTTGTAAAATGGTGACTTTGTATGCACTTCAGAGAGGCTTCTAAGGATCACAGCATCAAAATTAGGGGGCTACCATACATGTGACCGCCTTTCCTATTTCACCATTTGGAAAAACTATTGCATGGCATATTACAAAGCATAGGTACTGGAATCAGTGAAAGTTTGGGTTTGAGCGTTAGCTCATGGGACATTCTAGCAGTCTGATCTTACATGTGTCACTTGTATCATGTGACCTCTTTATAGAAAATGAGTATCATAAGAGTTGTCTCTCTATGATAAGACATCAATATCAGTGTTCAGCACAGAGTGACATCCTCTGATTCTCCTTTTGATCACAATTTTCCAGCACAGAGTAGAACACACCAATGTGTTAATTGATTGGTCCCTATATCTTTGAATGCATCAATAAAAATATTAATTCGGTCATTGAACTGTACTAGGACAAAGAAAAAGAAGATACATTTAATAAAGATGTTGACACAAAGTGACAAGTTTCAAAAAAGTTCATGTGTCTGCATAATGATTAAGATTAAAGAAAGTTTTACTTTGAAAACCAAGCTTGGTAATGCCCAGAACATAAAAGATGATCAAAGAAGTGCTACTTAAGGCTTTAAAATTGAAATTGGCTTGTAGATGAAACTTGAAGTTCATTTTGAGAGTGATTTATGCTTGGATTCAAATCCTCAAGATGGAAATCAAAGAACATTAACCTCCCTGCCTAAATAATGTGTTACTTATTTATATATATTAAAGCATTTTCTTCTATAATGATGACCTGAAAGGCTGAAAAGAAGATCTTTCTTCTTCAGGTTAAAATTGACAGAGGATCTCCTCTGAGTTCCTTCTTGTAATGAGGTGTCATCATGGAACAGTCCGCAGAGATGACTTCACCCTGAAGCTCTTTATTTACCCCCCTGGCTCCACAGTCAGCCCTTCCTCAGGAAGATCTGCTTCTGGAGATATTCCATATACTTTATGGAGGGCTGAATTGTGTCTCCCCAAAATTCTCATGTTGAAATCTTAACCTTTAGAACCTTATATTTGACTGTATTTGGAGATACGGGCTGGTGACAAGAGAAACATGGTTTAATGTCATTTAGTACAAGATGTGCTAAGAGAAGCACCTGCATATTTCAGTGACGATCAACAAGCAAGAACAAGTGATTGCAGGTCAACTGATGATTAGCAGGTAGTAAAATGTATTTGAGGCAGGAGCGTGTTTTCTACATGATTTTGTGTGCTGCAAGCCAAAGAGAAAACATGCTGCTCAAGAAATAGGAGAGAGTTGGAAAAAGTAATTTGATCATGAAAGGTACAAGAAGAAATAATGAGGGGAAAATGGGGATAGGAAACAAAGTATAAAGGTTCAGAGCAAGAGCCTTGGAAAGAAGAGAGCTTGAAATCGAACATACACAAAGGGGAAAATATTGGATTTGACCCACAAATCCAGAACAGTCCTCACTATCCTCAAGCCAGTTTCTCACAATTTTATAAAAATAAAATCACAATTAGGGAAATTTGAATTATTACCCACACTAGTTTTTATAGCCAATGTTTGGATACTTATTAGCATCATTTATTCTTGAAGCATTAATCTACTATCTATAATTATAAAAGCATAATATGCTAATTAGACCAGACACCTTTCTGGATGTCCTTCCAATGACCTTCCAGATGAAGCCGGGTCCCCGGTGCCAGAGGGAAGCCAGCCAGTGGCAGCAGCCGGGGGAAGAAAGGCCTCCTCTTGCACGAATTTCATGCATCGGGCCTCTAGTGTTCTAATAATTTATTAACCAAATAAATGGAGGTTGGAGCTAACTGAGGCATTGATAAGGCACTTCCATGTAAAAATAACATTTTTAAAATATGTTTTTATTGATTTTAGAGAGAGAGAGGAAGGGGAAAAGGGAAGAGGAATATCAATGTGAGAGAGAAAAGTTGATTGATTGACTCCTGCACACACCCCAACCAGGGATTGAACCCACAATCTGGGTATGTGCCCTGACCGGGAATGGAGCCTGTGATCCCTTGGTTCACAGGATGACACTCAGCCAAGTAAGACACAGTGGCAGGGTAAAACAGCAAAATTTCAATTTCTTCTATTTATTGAGTATATGCTATGTAAGTACACTGTCTCAGAGCACAATATGGACCCTACTCAAGAAAACATACCAACTTACATCTGATACTTGTTTTTAGCTGCCAATAGTTCTGGAGAATCATATCCTGATGAAAGATGCTACCTTGTAAAATCAAAACAGATTTTTTTAAAAAAAGAGACAGAAGAAAAAATAAATCCTAGACAAATTCCAAGACCCCCAGAAATGCCCACTTCAACCAATTCTGTGGAAAGAATATCAGTGAGAGTGTTAGGCAGTCAAGTATCCAAGTCACTGTGTGATGATGAGGCAAGCTGAGCATGGAAAGAGCCAAGAGTCACAGGTGGAAGGCATTTTATTGGCATGTCAAAGTAGAAATTCAAGGGGGAAAAAGGCACTGGAGGGTCACAGAATAAGCCTCATTACAAAATGTGTGACAAATGCTGTTTGCCACATGTAGTTAATGTGCAATTAAAAACCTAATTCTGGCTCTCTTCACCGCTTGGGGCTATTACAAATTTGATATGGCACACAGGTGTTAAGCACCTTAGAAATGTTAAACATCCGATAGATGGAAAGGTTTATTATTAAAAATTAAGCTTAACTGCAGCGAGAAATGCCACAAGTAGACAGAAGTGTAGAAGGGTTATCTTCAAGTATGTGCTTATGGGGAATGAACCAAATATGAAACAGAAGTCTTAATTGTGCTCACACATAAAGCCATTGCCACCAGCAGTGCTTTTATCCAGAGGAGTGTAATCAGTCATTTGCAAACAATTTCATATCACTGCAAGAAATCCATGTGACCTTATTGAAGAGGCATTTGCAGCATCTTTAAATGTGTTTTTTCCTGGTGGATGATTAAATGGGTTCCTAATCTTATTTTGTTATGAGTGATTGGAGGACGCGGAGTCACAATTATAATTTAGAGAAGAGGAAATCTGCACTTTTCTCTCACTGTCACATGATATGTCAAATAATGATTGACACCGGAGTCCTTCTTGGCAGAAGATGCCCTCTGCTGAGGATGTCTGTCTGTCTGTCTGTAGAAGTAACTCAGGCCTTTTGTCTGGACATAGTATCAGTTCTCCAAGAGGCAAGATCCTTAGCCTCCTTTAGGACCAGAACCCCCTAATGTCTCTGGGAGTTGGAAGCTAATTACCACACCAAGAAGATCATAGGTGGTTAGAAAAATTTCTCCACAACTAATGTCTTAAAACTTCATAATAAATTAACAGTCACTAGACACTAACTTTGATAAGCACTATGGAGTTGACACCACCAAGGGTGAATCTTAAGGATTTTATCAGCTGGTAAGGAAGATGATACATGTATATCAGGATTTTAAAATAATATTTTGCATTAACCATCTGCCCCTGACACCCCTTTCAATGTTCCCAGTACCCTAAAACCCTGTCCTGACCTCCATATCAAGGTAGCCAATTAGAATTACTACATCACTTACCTTGGAGGGGACCTTCCACTGAGCTTAAACAGCGGTGAAATCAATGCTTATCAGACAGGGGTGTTTTCTCCAAGAACAAAGAAAAGACAAGTGAAACTCCTGGCTCTTATGTTCAAATAATATGATCCACTGAGTTGTTAAACAAAAACTTTACAAAGAAAAGGGAAAAATCTACGATCCAGTTTATCTTCCAACCAGTACTAGACTAAGGATCTACAGGCTGGGTGAGAGAATGAGGCCGAGGACACAAAGACTGGAATGGAGACAATAAAGACAGCCTTCTGAGCTCCGCACCACGGGCTCAGGCAGCAGCCAGCCCCAGCGCCAGCGGAGCTGTCCAGCTTTTTGAGAATCTCATGTCTTTTTTTTAAATTATTTTTTACAAAGATGAAGGGAGAGGGATAGAGAGTTAGAAAGACCGATGAGAGAGAAACATCTATCAGCTGCCTCCTGCACAACCCCCACTGGGGATGCACCCGCAACCAAGGTACATGCCCTTGACCGGAATCGAAACTGGGACCCTTCAATCCCCAGGCCGACGCTCTATCCACTGAGCCAAACCGGTCAGGGCAAGAATCTCATGTCTTTATGCAGACAGACCCGTTCATTGCCTGAGACAAGGAGTCAAATAAACTGTTCTTGTCATTTGATAAAGACTGCCAACCAACTGCAGCATGCAACTCTTTAATCACTGTGATTGCTCATACCCCCACCTTCCATCACCATATCCTTCCCATGTGGACAAGGCTCCTTTCCAAAACACAGGACTCAAAGAAGATAGAGCAAAGACAATGGCAGTGATGGGAAGGAATAAATTCCTACAACTAGGGAAGATGCGATTTAGCAGAACTAACTAAAAATCTTCCACTGAGCTAAGGCAGTGGACATGAGTATCAAGTGTATTCCACAGAACACCAATATACTAGAAGATCAAACAGTCCTTATTATTTTAAAATTATAAATTCCATCTGAAATTCAGAGAGAAGGCAGGAGTGGGAAGGTGGGTGGGGAGAGATTAACCAGGGAACATATATGCATATATGCATAGCCCATGGACACAGAAAATAGTGTGAAGGCCAGGGAGGGGAGAGTGGGTGTGGGGGAAGGAGGTCATTGGGGGAAAAAAGGATATCTGTAATACTTTCAACAATAAAGATAAATGTTTTAAAAATATAAATTTCAGTGTTAAACAACCTTTCAAACACTTAATATTCTAAATAACTTCTTGAATGTTCCAAGAAATATATACTGATGAAAAAGTACAATTTCCTGGAGAGAAAGGAAGATGGCTGCATAATTAAATGCCTATACTTGCTGCCCACCACAACCACATCAAAATTACAACTAAAATACAGAACAGGCATCATCCAGAACCACTGGAAATCTCACTGAATGGAAGTACTACAACCAGAGAAGTAAAGAAGAAAGCACACTGAGACTGGTAGGAAGTGCAGAGACACAGTATGGGCTGGTCTAGCACTCATGTAAGACACTTTTTTTATTTGGGAGGCAGATAGTTTCTGTGGAGGCCGCTGGAGGGGCAAAGGGTCTCAGCCCCACATCAGACTCCCAGCCCAGGGTCCCAGAGCTAGGAAAAGAAGTCCCTATGGGGAATAAGAACTAAGGGCTGTAAAAACCAGTGTGGAGCCCTAACCGGTTTGGCTCAGTGGATAGATCATCTGCCTGCAGACTGAAGGGTCCCAGGTTCGATTCCGGTCAAGGGCATGTACCTTGGTTGCAGGCGCAACCTCAGCGGGGGTCGTGCAGGAGGGCAGCTGATCCACATCTCTCTCTCATCGATGTTTCTAACTCTCTATCCCTCTCTCTTCCTCTCTGTAAAAATATCAATAAAATATATTTAAAAAACAACAACCAAAAAACCAGTGTGGATTGGGGCTCAGTGACACAGAGGCTGTAGAAGACCCAGCTGTTCCTCTTAAAAGGCTGGCACCATGAACTGAACTTACAAGGCACTGCTTCCTCTGAGTTCCAGTGCCAAGGTGAGGCCTTGGGGAACACAGCCACATACAAGGATTGCCTGGCATCAGGGCAGGAAGTTGGGGGTGGCTTTCTCCCAGATGGAGGTGCTCACAGGGATGATTGTTCTTATGCTGGGCGCTCCCTAGTCGCAGGACTGACTGGCAACCATTTCTGTTTGCTCCACTCTAGTGATTCCCTAAGACCCCGCCTCATCCAATTCACAACCCCACCCAAGCTGTGTGCAGCTGTTTTGCATATAAATGGCCTCTCTTGCTCAGGCTAAAGTCTCTCAACAAGCTTCAGCTGAGGATCCCCAAATCTATCAATAAAAGGCCTAAGACCAAGCCCCAGTGCCAGTCTGCCTTGCTTCATAGTTGGATCTCATCTGGGCACTTCCAAACCTGATACAAAGAGGAGAAATCTTCATATCTCTCTGTAGCTCCTGCTGGATGGCCCCAGGCTATAGCTGACTTTGCAGCTCCCTGGAGACCCAAGAGCCAGTGTACCCAGTGGTCAGTGTCAGACCATACCAGTTTACAACTCTACACATCCATAAGCTACACACTCAAAGGGCAGACTCAGTGAGCACCAAAGCCCCACTGAAGCAAGTGTTGCTCCATAGGGGTGTCTCCGGCACAGCATCTCTCCCACTGTAGTCACAGCTGGTCCTCACAGCCAATTGGCCTGGAGGTCAATTCCTCCCAGTGACACCAACAGCAATCAAGTCTCAACTACAACAAGACTGTGCTCACAGCCCACAAAGGGGTACACCTAGAGCTCCCAGCTCAGGTGACTAGGGAGGCTGAGCCACTGGGCCCTATAGAACACCTACTACACAAGGCTACTCTACCAACTCAAGGAGACATAGCAGCTCTACCCAAAACATAGAAATAAACACAAGGAAGCAGCCAAAATGTGGAGACAAAGAAACATGTCACAAATGAAAGAAAAGAAGAAAGGAAACTACTGGATATAGAGTTCAAAACCATGGTTATAAGGTTACTCAAGAATCTTCCAGAAACCTCCAAAAAATGGAAAAGGACCAGTCAGAAATTAAGCATACACTGACTGAAATAAAGAATAATATACAGGGATTTAACAGTAGAGTAGAGGATTCTGAGAATCAAGTCAATGATTTGAAATATAAGGAAGCAAAAAACACCCACCAGAAGAGCAAAAAGAAAAAAGAATCTAAAAATATGCAGATAGTATAAGGAGCCTCTGGGACAACATTCACATTATGGGGGTGCCAAAGAAAAGAGAGAGCAAGATATTGAAAACCTATTTGAAGAAATAATGACAGAAAACTTCCCCTACCTGGTGAAAGAAGTTGACTTACAAGTCCAGGAAGCACAGAGAGTCCCAAACAAGAGGAACCCAAAGAGGACCACACCAAGACACATCATAATTAAAATACCAAGGGCTAAAGACAAAGAGAGAATCTTAAAAGCAGCAAGAGAAGAGTAATTAGTTACCTACAAGGGAATGCCCATATGACTGTCAGCTGATTTCTCAACAGAAACTATGCAGGCTAGAAGGGAGTGGCAAAAAATATTTAAAGTGATGAATACCAAGCACCTATGACCAAGATTACTCTACCCAGCAAAGCTATCATTTAGAATTGAAGGTCAGATAAAGAACTTCCCAGACAAGAAAAAGCTAAAGGAGTTTATCACCACTAAACTAGTATTATATTAAATGCAGAAGGGTATTCTTTAAGAAGAGGAAAAAGAAGAAAAAGAGAAAGATGAAAAATATAAACAACAAAATGGCAACAAATGCATACCTATCAACAATTTAATCTAAAAATCAAAATGAATGAATGAGAAATATACTGAACAGAATGAACTGGTGAATAAAATAGAACATAAGCATGAAAATGGAACAGTCTGATAATTCTCAGAGGGAAGGGGGTGGGGGGAGGCAGGAAGAGATTAAACAAAGATATGCATATATGCATTACCTATGGACACAGTCAATAGGGTGGTGAAGGCTTGGGGCAGGGCTGAAACTGGGTGTGTGTGTGGGGGGGGGGGGCAATGGGAGGGATAAACAGGGATATCTGTAATAATCTCAACAATAAAGATTTAAAAAATTAATTTTTTAAAAAGTACAATATCCTGGAGTTAAATAATCAGAATTCTTTTTCAAAAGACATCAGTCTCATAGTATACTAATGCTTCATGTATGCATTTTGCATACCATGCATTCATCATTAAATATATTACACATGTACTATGAGTTAAATATGATTCTAAATAATAAACAGGAAAGCAATATGAGCCTTAACAGAGATTCAGATCAAATGCTATTGTGCTCCAAAAGGAGAGAAATCTAATTCCAACTAAGGTAGAAGGGGGAGATTTCAGGGACATGACATTTAGGTGTGATCTTTTAAATCAGGCAGCTTTGGATATTTGGAGGTGGTGGCATAGAAAAGTTTTGCTAGGATGGGAAAACAGGGAACGAGACACAGCCATGATATAGAGAAAGAGGAAGAGGAAGAGGAAGTAGCTTCTCTTGGCTGCAAAATGGGAAACTCAGATAGATCAACAGAGTTATCAAGGTAAAAGAGGATGGTTGGGACAAAATCTGCAGATATGATTTCTAGAATAAGAAGATTAAAGTTTATTTTGTGGAAATAATAACAACCCACTTCAGGTTTATAAGCAAATTAAAGTTTGAACTTCATTTCATCAGATTAACAAGTTCAAGATAAAATATTATCATATTGTGTTCATGAGTGATACACAGCCCTCCAGTTAAAATTGTGAAATAAAAAAAAGGTTTTTTTGGCATTGCCCTTTGCTCCTTCTCTGTACAACCTCACCAGGGTTAAGTCTAGTTCTCTTCCTGACCAGATACTAATTTAGCTCCCTTCCACCTAAGAATTTCCCCTCATTCTCCTTCTCCATGGTATCTATCATTTTCCTCATCTCTCTCTGCTATTCTCTCCACATCTCTCCACTTCTCAATTGTTCCACATACTAACAAAGTCCCATGAGAGAAAAGTGTCTACTAGTAGCTGGTGCACTTTATGCAATAATAGCTGATATTTACATAATGAGTAATGATCTTTTTCAATTTTTTAGCCATATATTTATTTTACACTTGTAGGACCTCCATGTGGTATTTATTAAACTTTCCCTTGGGCAGATGAAGAAGGCAAAAAGTCCAAGCACTTTACACAGAATAGTGCAAGGATTCCAGCCATGTCTGCCAGATCACAAAAGCTGTGCACACTTTTATTTCTCTGCTAGAGACAATATTGCTTAACCCTTAAGTAACTCTAATTAGAAGAAAAACAAAGTTTAAAGGAGGTTGACAATCTAAATTTAGCCTTACCAAAATTCAGAGGCCATCAAATATTGACCTATTCCCTTCATGCAAAATGCTACTCTGCTTAATAACTTTGGGATTAGCTAAATCTAAATCCATCCTGTTGGTCTTTATTCACTAAAAAATGTTAAATGTCCTTTTTTTCTGTCTAAAGGATATTTATGAAGTACATGTATCAAAGCAGTAGCATAATAACTGAAATAGAGTATTTACTTTTCAGAGTAACAACCAGAATAGGTAATTTTTCTTAACAATTGTTTAACAGATACTTTGATACTGACTTTGTAAGGTTAGAAAAAAATGACTTAATAAGAAATGAACCAAGTCTAAAACATAATCATAATTTATCAGAATCAAATCCTATATAATAAAAGGCTAATATGCAAATCAACCAAATGGCAGAATGACCGGTCGCTATGATACACACTGACCACCAAGGGGCAGACACTCAACGCAGGAGCTGCCCCCTGGTGGTCAGTGTGCTCCCACAGGGGGAGTGCTGCTCAGCCAGAAGCTGGGCTCACTGCTGGCGAGAGGGCACAGGCTGGGCTGAGGGCCGCCCCCCCGCCGCCCCACAGTGCATGAATGCCGTGCACCGGGCCTCTAGTTAATAATAAATATGTGGTTACATATATTACTTTTAAAACCACAAAATGAGTAAGTAATACTATGTAAAATATAGAAAAGTACATGGTTTATGGCAAGATAAATTAAATATAAAAAAGGATTAATGTGCTGCCCACTAAGTAGAGTAAAAACCCAGTTGTTGCCTATTGCACTTACTAGAAATAGGACAATTAGGCCAGTTACTTAAGCACTGTACCTCAGATTCCTAATCTACAGAAGATGATAATGATTTCTACTTCATATATAGTTGTTGAGAAGGTAAAACCGGCTGATAATTATTTTTAAAGGTTAGGAAGTGCTTAACACAGAGTACAAGCCAACTACTATCATTTACTGAAGAAACTGACAATGAAAGATATGAGTATTTAGCATGTTGGTTGGAAATAAAACAATAAAGTGTGGATGTCAAAATAACAAATGTGCAAAATCCACAACCAATGAGGCATTGCACAAATATGGCTGGCCCTAGTCCTGAGGAAAGAGGCCCTATGGGCATAAACAGGAACTCATAAAATCTCTCTCTCTTCTTCATGGGCATAGGGTAGGATTTCATGGCTCAGCCTAATTGCATTCAGGTGAGGCCAGTTGATAAGTTCAGGGCAATGGAATCTGAACAAGAGATACATAGGCCATTTCAAAAGGGAAATTTCAAAGTGTTCCACCGGACCCCTGATGGTCTTTCTCATCCTTCATATGCCAAGGGGTCCAGCAGGATCACTAGCATTGGACAGATAAGAGCCAGTGGACGCCATGGCCCCTAAAGATTGTGAATGCATAGCACCATTCCTCAGCCTGACATCCAAAATGCTGGATTGTGTAAAAAACAATGAATATGTATTACTTTAAGCCACTCAGATTTAGGTTGTTTTGTTTTGTTTTGGTTTGGTTTTTTTGTCAGTTACAGTAGGAGTGAGCCTGTAAGTGATAAAATAGTGGGAAATCATTCAAACAAGAGTTAGGGCACTTCTGTCCAAACTATACTTCTGACATTTACTAGCTGCGTCACCTCAGGTAATTGATTTAATCTCTTTGAGTTTCCTTTTCTTTGCTGTAAAACTCCCATCATAAAAGTTGTAAGAATTAAAGAGTATAGCTATAGAGCTTGAAAAAGAGCAAGGACTCTGCAAATGACAGTTAAATCTAAATTTAATGAGGTATTCAATTCCTAACACAGCACTTGGATGTCTATACTATATAGAACAGTTGGGTAAACCATGTTTTAAAACAATGATACAACTATTTAGTTTGCAGGAAGTTTTAGTTTTCAATAGCAACCTTTATGTTGGTTTTACATAGATGTAGCTCTGAAACTATTTTTTTTTAGGTACATGGTATTGACATTCTGAAGAAAAGAACAAGGCCTTATTTTCCTCCTCAGGTCTCTGCAACAATTTGCCCACTATCGCTACTCTAATAGAGTAGCCTGCATTTAATATGCACAACAACTGCAGGTCATTAATTCTCTAAGTCTCTCCTAAATCAATCCTCTGGATGTGGGCTAGAATCTTAATGTTTTGGTAGTTGGTAATCTCATCTAATTTAATACATGGAGAGAGGTATGACACAGGAAAAATGCATATTAACTATTTAGATGAATATTTTTTCTTCTTTCAGAATTTTTTTTTAAAACAGTTATGAACAGATATCTACCCAAGGAAGATTATACAACTAATTGTCATTTATTTTTTAGAGTAAGCTAAACAGTGGCAAAGGCAAGGTTAGTTTTTTTATTATTGTTTTAAGCTTTTAATTGGGAAATAAAATATACAACCAGGAAAAAATGCATTAAATATTGATACAAAGCTTAACAGTTTGCATCTAAATATACTATTGTGCAACTATCACATCAAACAAGAAATACAACAGTGCTAGACCCTCAGAAGTTCTTTATGTGTCTAACCCAGTTAAAGAGAATCATCGAGAGAGAATCATTGATCCGCCGGGGATTGAGCCTGCAACCCTGGCATGTGCCCTGACCAGGAATTGAATCTTGTGACCTCCCAGGTCAGAGGTCGATGCTCAACATACTTGGCAACACTTTCTATACTTTGTTTTTTATTATAAGCATCTTAGAGAGTGTGAAATGATATGTTATCATGGTTTTATATGAACTTTTCTAATAACTAATTGTGTTGAACATATTTTCATGGACATAGTGACAATTTGTATATCTTTGCTAAAGAAATATCTAGGCTGTTACTTTGCAATCTCATATCATCAACTCTTTAGTTAGATTTATTTTTCAGTATTATATTCTTTTGATCATGTTCTAAATAGAATTATTTTTATTTATTTTATTTTAGTGGAAATATATATGATCATTTCTATATTGATGATGTATCTTGCAACCTTGTTAAACTTGCTTATTAATTCTAAGTTCTTAATGGATTTTTTAGGATTTTCTATATATATGACTATGATATCTGTAGGACAACGTTTATATCTTTCTTTCCTGTCTGAATGTCTTTTATTTTATTTTCTTGCCATATTGACCTCATTAGATCCTCAAACACAATCTTGAACAGAAGTAGTGAAAGGGAACATCGTTGTCTTGTTTCTAATGTTAGTGGAAAGGCATTCTGTCCTAGAAAGTACTAAAAGACATAAATTTAGACACATAAACATACCATCAGGAAACATCTAAGGAAATAAAGCACCATGAACAAGAGTCAACAGATACAACAACCTACAGAATCCAAAGCACAGACTGCAGAAACTACATGTACTAGAACTTCACAGTAATCATCCAATATTGAAATAAAATACATATTCTTAAAGAATTTGAAGGATATGCTAATGATGTTATGATTTTGGTGGGCCCTGGGCACTTACTTTTGCCCTTCCTCCACATAGGTGTGCATAAACACACACATACACATATACACATATCAATTTATGTTTTATAACTGTGCTTACATAAAGAAAAATATATTAATGATTTAAATCAATATTTTTCAAATTAAAAGTCCTCTATTATTTTCTGTTTGTAAAGTAAAACATTTTTTATAGGTCTTTAAAAGTGTCATTGAGTAGGCACTATGCCTACATCTAATGGACAATCTGGAGGAAGCAACGGCAATCTATCAACAGCCACATTTAGAAAATAAAACAAATAGAACTTCTAGATTTTAAAACATTTAATTATAAAATTAAGAATCTTAATAGAGAGTCTAATACAAATCAGACACAATTGAATAAAGTATTACTAAATAGAGATGGAGATTTTTAAAATATCTAAAATACAACAAAGAAAGAATAAATAAAAACAAGGAAATATGAACAAGAAATTAAGAGACATGGAGGAAGAGTGAGAATATCTAATATACATCTAAATAAAGTTCCAAAAGGATAGACTAGCATGAATAGGGCTAGACAATGGCTGATAATTTTTCAGAATGAATGAAAAAAAAAAATCCCGATATTGAGGAATGTCAGTGAATCCCTAGGATGAACTAGAAGTCCTCAAGACAGAGGTAATATTTTCAAAACAAATGGCAGGTTGAATCTCTTAAAATAAAAAAAACCTAATTAATTAAAAACTGAAAAGGAATAATGTCCTTTGTATCCTCAGGGACCTTAAACAAATATGTAAACTGCCTAAAAGTACAAGTACAATTTGGTAACCTGTTGGTCAGCTAAGTGAATAACCCATCATATTTAAAGAGTCAACATGGCACAATTTGTTGGGTAATCATCAGTAGATGATACTTCTAAGGAAGTATCAATGACTGTCTTTAGAGAAAAGAAAACATACCAACTATGATTTATTTCTATGAAAACTGAGATGATTTATTTTGCCAGGTTTCCCTGCAATATTTTCAGTGTCTATTTAAATTTCAATGTTTGATACCTGAGTCATGGTATTTTTCTTGGCCCTGGTAGTTTCAATATATTTTCATTTGTTGAGTGTTTTGGATGGTGCAAAGCTTTATTTTGCTTAAAGCATCTCTTCATATTTACCAAGGCCTCTGAGCAAATTGTCTGCCTTTGATTCTAGAATTAAAATTTTCTTGTTATTCTTAGTGGAGAACATCTGCTTTGCTTCTCAGCCTTCTTTATCCTTTTGTCAATCACTAAGGCTGCAAAAAGGCTAATTTTCTTTCCTTGAAAATTGATAATTTCACAGAACCTCTTGCATTTTAGTATGCATTTATCTATTTATAGAATTGTAGGTTTGGAAGAGACCTCAGGAATAATTTAGCTTAGCCTTCTCATTTTACATTTGTTAAAATGAACAATGAGGCCATTTGTTCAAGGTTGCCTAGTATTTCAAGGGCATATCCAAACTTAAAATACATGTTTTATTTCCAACCTAATAATATTTTCACTGTATTTTTATTTTTTTTACTGGTAAATTTGTACGCACTGGTTATTCATTTTGAACCTAGAAGTGTGCTATATGGTATGAGATACAAAATAAAATGCTGGGTGGGGCAAAAGTAGGGTTACAATTGTTCATATGGAAAATAATAAAAGCATTAATAAATAAATAATAATACAGTAATACACTGTGTTTTATGTACTCACAACTGTAAACCTACTTTTGTCCCACCGTGTGTGTGTGTGTGTGTGTGTGTGTGTGTGTGTGTATCCTTCAGTTAGGAAATCCAAAAAACTTTGTGCTTAGGAAATGGCTAAAAATGGATTCCAAAATGCATTCCTTAAAATACAGTGGCTCATGCTCAAAAACACTATTGGAAATATGGTACTTAAACTTTAATAAGTTTTTCAACTTTGTTTAATTTTTCTAAGGTAATTTTTTCTAAGGTAATCTAGAGAATCATTTATTTTCTTCTTGTCTCCATGAAGGGAAGCAGATCTTTGAAGAAGTTATAGCTTTTTCTTATTCTTTAACATGCAAATGTGACTACTATCTGGATTATAAACAAACATATATATATATATATATATATATATATATATATATATCAAGGAGTAAATATTAAGCTCTTATAAATCAAATATAATGCCTAATATGTTCTTTTCATTTCTTCAAATGACTAGTATGGGTCTAAGCACATGCTCTATGTCAAATAAAAATTTGATATCAAGAGTTCCCTTTGTCCTCCATTGATAAAAAATCCTCACTTTTGAATTGAAAGTTTTACGTTCTCTACTTCATTTGAATTTATATTTTTAAAAATTGTCTTGTATGCCCTTTCAGTTTCAAAGTTACAAGTAATAACCTCCAAGAGCACATGCAATTTGTTTTTAAATGATTTTCTGTGCATAGATCCAATGAATTCATTTACTCATCTATTCTGTTCTTCAATAGAAATTTACGGAATACCTACTCGCTGCCAGGCATAGTGCTTAACACTAAGAATAAAACATAAAAGACACAAAGAAGGTCTTTGTTCTCCTATATCAGAGTGCGGAGGACAAATAGTAAGCAGGCAATACATAGAACAATTGAACCATCATTGTGAAGGTTGTAAACTGAGTATCATGATGAATAATAAAAGAATGGTGAGCAGCTTTAGGCAGAATGTTCAGAAAAAGTCCTCTGTAGACCAGTAACAATAACCTGAGGCCCAAATGCTGAGAAGACAGCCATACCAGAGCTTAAGCAGCGGAGGGAATGACAATCCCACAGGCCCAGTGTGGGAACTTAACTTAGCGGTGAAGAAACTGAAAGGCGGCTAGGCTTTGTGGGCCATGTTAAGTAAGTAGGTTTAACATTATTCTTCTGCAGCGGGAAGCCTCTGAAGTGTTGACAATGGCATTCATGTTTATATAAATCAAGCTTGCTGCTTTGTGGAGAATGGATGGGAGGAGGCAGTGAGCAAGCAAGAAGAAGACTTGGGAGAAATCTCAGTAGGTTGGTGATGGCTTTGAGCAGGTGGGGCTGGAGGTCGATTCAATCCCAATGGCCAATGATGCAATCAGCCATGCCTATGCAATCAAGCCTCTACAAACCCCCAAAGGACTGGGTTTGGAAATCTGGGTTGGTGATCAAGTTGAGATGGAGAGAAAGTGATGCATTCAGAGAGCATGGAAGCTCCATGTCCTTTCTCTATGCTCTACCCTGTGCATCTCTTCTATCGTGCTGGTCCTGAGTTATATCCTTTCATAATTATCTGGCAAGCTAGTAAGTAAAACATTTCTCTGCGTTCTGTGAGCCACACTAGCATAGTGATCGAACCTAAGGTGGGAGTCATGGGAACCAAACTTATAGTCAGTCAGAAGCACAAGTAACAACCTGTATTTGTGACTGGCAACTGAAGTTGTGAGGAAGACAATCTTGTAAGACTGAGGTTTTAACCTGTGGGATCTGTTTCTACCTCGAGATAGAAAGTGCCAAATTTGAGTTGAATTGTAAGACACTCACTGGTGAGGAAGAATTGCTTGGATGAGTGGGGGAAAGCTCCCACACATTGAAACTGGAGATCAGAATCTTAGAGAGCTAAGAGATGGGTCCTAACTGGGCATCCCTCACATGGCCTTTCCATCAAGCCAGGCTGGGCTTCCTGAGGCATAGAGACCTCAGGGTAGGGACTCTCTTCATGGCAGGTAGCTTTTCCCAGAGCACATGGTCCCAGAGACCTAGGAGGAGACTGCAATGTTTTTTTTTCTGATCTAATTACAGAAGTAACACAATATTAATTTCAAAATATTTGATTAGTCAAAACAGTCAGAGGCCAGGCTGGATTCGAAGGGTTGGAGAACTAGACTCCATCTCTCAGAGGCAGAATCACCTCCTTGCAGAGCGAAGGAAGGATCGGTGGCACCTGCCTGGGAAATAATGTACTCCCTCCCACTGAGCACAGCCTGAATTAGATGGAAAAGAATATTGTTGTTTTCCAAACTTTTCCCAATTAGGGATGCTGACTACATACAATAATAAGAAATAATGATAATAATCTGATAGAGCACAAGTCTAAAGTAACAATTGATAAGGCTTTTGCTCTCACGCACCTCTGACTCATAGTCCCCAAAAGTCCCAAGAGGCTGGCGCCATCCTATTTTGGCCACACCTTCTTCCATCTCCATGTATTGCTATCACCTGTGCGTTGCAAGAAAAGAAAACTCTACCACACCTATAATTTTTCTTCACTTCCTGCTCATTTCCTCCTAACTACACTTTATTTTGGGGAATTCCACAGAAATCAGAAACTCCTCCGTCTATGCTTAGAACAGTGACCATCACACTGTGGTTTGAGTACCCGTGGTGATACATTAACCCATGATGACACAGAAGGACTTTCCATTGATGTGTTTGCACCAAGAGTTTTAAGCGAACTCATTTCCAGATCCTCAACTTTCAGATACGATCTTTGCGAATGAATCAGCATT
Source organism: Myotis yumanensis (assembly GCF_028538775.1). Classification (NCBI taxonomy): domain Eukaryota; kingdom Metazoa; phylum Chordata; class Mammalia; order Chiroptera; family Vespertilionidae; genus Myotis; species Myotis yumanensis. Next base: position 80,588,035 of record NW_027223759.1, read on the forward strand.
AATAATGTTCTCCCTTCCAATTTACCAATAATAGACAAATAAGTAATAAATAAGCAAAAACCCTCACCCATACCAAATCTTACTGTGATTTTTAAAAATCTTCATCAAGTTGTAAAATACACCGGGGCAGCAAACAGGAGAGATTGAAATATTGGCTTAAAGAAAGTACTTTTTAATATTTAATTTAGGAAACCTAAATTCATAGGGTTTCTTGTCTTTTCCTGCCTTGTGGTATATTTCCAAGAGGGATGCAGCTTGTTGTTAGAAATATGTTTTAGCCTATTTGGCGATGCTCTAAGTGCATACAGCTGAAGCTGCAGGTTAGTGAAGCTGGAATGTACTTGGAATGCATTGAAGGACTGCCACATTTTTCAAGGTATATTATACAGAATCCATGGGTAATATTTCTACATAATGCATGTCAGATATCAAGTGTTTAATTTACCCATAGTTGAAACCTATTTTATCAAATCATTTCATGAAATATTTATCCCATTTATATTTATCAATATTGTTTCATTTTATAATTGTTTCCAGCTACTATAAATAAGGTATATTAATTTAACCTCATAATGAAAATATTTAGATGTCAACTTAAAAATGTATAGAGAACACATAGCTCGTAAAAATTATTTTCGGGGTTGTATAAGGAAAATGAGTGTGATTAATACCTTTGCTTTATTCCCTACTGTTTTAGCTATCAGGCTTTCTTGAATTATTTGTTATTAGTTTGATTTTACCCCTGGTCTGTAGGTCACATCATAGAAGGAATAATGTCTGTCTAATATACTTCATCCCAGATCCCTACAACCATGCCTCACATTTAGTAGACATTCAATGAATGCGTTGAATGAATGAATAAATACATGAGCAAAGGATGCATTGTTCTTTTTCTTATTTAAACTTCTATGGATTTTTGTCTGAGCCACATACTCCAGTACATTACGAAGTTGTTTAATGCTTCTGTCATAAAACTGTTATCTGTTTTCCAAAATGCTAGAAATATAATAGCTGAAGCCTCTGAATATATGTTATTTGATGTACCACTTGATTTTTAATAGCAGCTATATTGAGATATAATTTACAAATCATACAGTTAACCCTTTTACTTTTCAATGTAAAATTCAGTGTTTTTTAGCGTCTTCACAGAATTGCATACTTATTGCAATGAATTTTATAACATTTCAGTTCCCTGAAAAGAAACACCATACCCAGTGGTAGTCACTTCTCGTTGCATCACTAATATTTCTATTTCTATAGATTTTCCTGTTCTGGACATTTTTTATAAATTGAATCATGCGACATCTTTTGTCATTGGTTTCTCTCATTTAGCATAATATTTTTAAAGCTTATCCATATCATAACATGTATCAGTATCTCATTTTTTAATAGGTTTTTTATTGATTTCAGAGAGGAAGGGTAAGTGAGAGATAGAAACATCAATGATGAGAGAGAATCATTGATCGGCTGCCTCCAGCACTCCCCCTACTGGGGATGGAGCTCACAACCCAGGCATATGCCCTTGACTGGAATGGAACCTGAGACCCTTCAGTGCACAGGCAGACACTCTATCCACTGAGCCAAACCAGCTAGGGCAGTACCTCATTTTTTTTGAATTGTCGAATAACATCTCATTATATGTTCATACCACTTTCTGTTTATCCATTCATCAGTTGATGGGCATTTGGGTTTTTTTCACTTTTTTGGCTATTATGAGTAAGTTGCTCTGAGCATTTAAGCACAAGTTTAATATAGACATATGTTTTCAATTCTCTTAAAGTATATAGCAAGGGGCAGAATTGGTGGGTCATATGATAACTATGTTTATACTTTGAGAGACTGCTGTTTTCTAAAGTGGTTGTATAATTTTACAATTTCATTAGCAATGTACGAGGGCTCTGTTTTCTCTACATTCTCACCAAAAGTTGTTCTTGTCTTCCTTTCTGATTACAGCCAACCTAGTGATTTTATGCTTTAATTTGCATTTTTCTAATAATTAGTGATGCTGAGCATCTTTTCCTGGACTTATTGATCTTACCATATGCCTTCTTTGGAAAAATAATTAGTCAAAGCTGTTACTAATACAAAAAAATTGGTTATTAGTCTTTTTGTTATTAAGTTGTGACAGTTCCTTTTATACTCTGAGTACAAGTCATTCATCAGATATATGGTTTTCAAATATATTTTCTCATTCTTTGGATTGTTCTTCACTTTCTTGGTGGTGTAGTTTGTAGCATAAATTTAAAAAATGTGGATACAATCCAAATTGTCTATTTTTTTTATTATTGCTTGTGCTTTCGGTGTCATATCTGAAAACACTATTTGATTTTAATTAGCCTTATTGAAAAGCAATATATCACTCCTATCCTAATTCATTTGTGTTCTGTGGCTCCTTCGCTTACAATGAAAATCCCAGACCTTTCTAGACCTTTAGTTGGAACCACCATGCAGTTTCTTCAAAACAAGCTGCCAGTCCCTAGCAGAGCTGGGCTCACCCTAAATCCTGTTCCCACTGTTCAGTTGAGATGTACAAGCACTTTGTAGCTGGGTTTTTGTTTAAAAAACAAACAAAAAAACCCACAAAACAAACAAAACAGAGAGAGAGAAGAAATGCAAATAAGATGAAAGAAAAAAAAAACCTCAGAAGATGAAAGCAGTGTCTGACCAAGCAAAGAGTACCCATTTTAAGGTAAAACCCAGGGCCATTGGGGCATACAGTGCACCTGGGGGAAATGCAGCTGGTCCCTGCTGGAGAGGCCTCCACCTGTGTCTGGGGGTGCGGATGGGATACTCAATTGAGGGAATGCTTTCCACTTCCTCAGGGTAACCAAACAAAACACAGAGAAAAACAAAGCAGCAGAAATAGAATTAATTGCAGCCATTTGTCTCTAAAGAGCAGTGTTTCTCACATTTATATCCATGTACAGTTTACCTATGAATAATACAGGTTCTGGTTCAGCAGATATGCGGCAAGGGCTGGAAATCCTACATTTATTTTTATTTTTTAATATATATTTTTATTGTTGACAGTATTCCAGATGAACTCCACCCCCCGCCCTCCCCCCCTTAAACTTCCCTAAATTTTTAACAAGCTCCACCAGATGCTGATGCTGCTGGTTAGAGGGCCACACTTCGACTATGGAAACCCTAAAAGGCAAAGGCAACAAAGAGTTAATTCCTCCTTCAGAAGGAAGAATGCTTCACTTTTCAATCAGGCTCCGTTTTGTGTGGGTTTTTTTTCACCAGTTCATATTTAAAGGTCAGACCTACTTCCTTCTCAGCAGCTGTGTGGGAATTGTTCATCTTGCAATTTCTGTGTGGGCTTTGATAACCTAAGTGAACCAAAAAGCTACAAAATAGCCTAGAGAGCATCCTTCCCAGAAGCACCCAACACTCACAGGTTCAAAACAACTTTTAAAAGGCAAGCTGCAAAGACAACTCCAGAGCGCATCTCTGGTCCACCCCGAGGGTGGGTGTTAGACCCTGACCTATTACTAACGCTCCTCTAGGGAGCAGGCTATTCTCAAAAGTGCTCCTAAAAGCATCCACCGCCCAGTCTAAGGCCCAACTATAAAAACAAAAAAGCCTGTCCTGGTGCCTGCTCGTGGAGACAGTCTGACAAACTGCCCGGGTGTCTTGCATATACTAAGCACTCTGCTGACACCCTCGGGGACAGAGAGTAACCAGTTCCTACGCTCCAAAGCAGCACAGCTGACTGGAGGACTGACACTTCAATAGACAATTGCAACAGAGTAATTCGGGTGGTGAAAGAGAGTTCCGCCCAGGTGGAAAGATGTCCAATTCAGCTCTAGAGGCAGAAAGCTAAGGCGGCATTTCTCAGAAGATGCGGTGCTTGAGCTTGTCCTTCCTTCCTGTCTGCTCTCCAAGTAACTTTCCCTAGCCGAAGAACTCTCCTGTCAGGAAGAGGGAGTCTGAGGAAATGCTTTTCCCTGGTATTACTGCTGGTGGCATATCTTCTCATACTTGGTCTATCCGTGGTCGGCAAACTGCGGCTCGCGAGCCACATGTGGCTCTTGGGCCCCTTGAATGTGGCTCTTCCACAAAATACCACATGCGGGCGCGCACCTACATATAGTGCAATTGAAATTTCGTGGCCCATGTGCAGAAGTAGGTTTCCGGCCTGGGCGAGTCTATTTTGAAGAAGTACTGTTGATATTTGGCTCTGTTGACTAATGAGTTTGCCGACCACTGGTCTAGAGAATGAACTGGAATTCCCAATGTTTTTTTTTTTTTCTGTGAAAAAAGGGAAGTAATATCTGTATTAGTTAGGGTTACTCAATAGAATACTGAAAACCCAGTTAAATTCGAATTTCTAGTATAAGTGTTATTGGAGGGGAGCCTGCCTGGTCCCTCCGGGTTGCTGCTGGGGGTGGTCTGTGGGGTACCACTGGAATAAGCATTTCTGGAGGCCCTCACAGGAGGATGAGATGTGGTAGAAAGCTTTATTGCCATGGGATTACACTCTTTGATTTCCATAGCCCCATTTCCCTTAGTCCAGTTATAGAAGAAGGGTAGCTGGGGTTTCATTAGAGCTAAAATCAGGGCCAGTGTCCAGAGAGGGGGACCGCATAGTTGTGGGCCACAGGGTTGAATGCAAGAGAACCAAGAGAACGCATCCTGAACAAGGGAACCAAGAGGAGCCAAGAGTGCAAATTCCTCTGATTAGGGAATTATGTGTCCCCCAAATTTCTGTGCACTTGCAGTGGCCTCACCCATTCTGACCAATGACCTCTGTTCCCAGGTGTGACTGACAGCAAGTATCTTCCCTACCCCACCCACCCACAACTTTACTGGGCATGCATCTTTGTCAGATCCCTGGGAAGTGTGCACCTGTAGCTTTCTGGCAAAGCTATCCAAGTGACATGTCCATCTGGCCTTTCCTTTGCTCCTTTCCTTTATTAATAACTAGCAAATTACAACAAAATTGTATCTCAAATATTGCACAGAACATGGTGATTCTAAAATCAATACTAAAATATGTTCCATATGATTTTATTTCTATTAAGTTCCTAAATCAGGTAAATCTGAAATTCAAATTTAACTGGAATCCTGTATTGTCATTTGTTAAATTTGATGTTAGAATCAGTCATGGTAGGCTAGTTTAAGCTACAGTAACATAACTCTAAAATCTCAACTGCAGATTCATTAAACCGTTTATGGTTCTGTAAGTGTGGCCCCTGAACTTCAACATGCCTCAGCATTTCACAAATGCCAAATCTTTGACTCAGTCAGGCCTACTGACTCAGAAACTTTGGAGTGGGGTCTAGCAATTTGTATTGTTATCGACAACAAGCTCTCCAGCTGATTCTGACAGAGTGTGCCAAGAACCACTATACACGTTTGTAGACTTACCCAGGCCTCAGCATATACCTGTCATGTGACTCAACAATTCCATTACTAAGATTATATCAAGAGCAATGAATCCATTTTCCACCAAAATGCATTTATGAAATTTTCATAATAGCTTTATGCATAATAGCTTAAAACTGAAACAAAAATATCCATCAACAAGAGGATGGATCCGTTGTGGTATTTATAATATAGCAATAAAAAGAGCAAATTGCCAATACATGAACAATCTGGATGAATCTCATCGACATCATTTTGAGTGAAAAAAATTAAAATCCCTATAATTTCATTTATATTAAGTTTCTAAGTCGGGTAATTCTGATCTATAGTGATAGACATCAGAATGGTGCCAGTGGAATGCAGGTAGGAGGTTGTAGTGACTCAAATGGAATATGAAGGAGCCTTCTGAAGTGCTGGAAATGTTCTCTATCTTGATACCATCATGGTTATATAGGTGAGTGTATTCATTCCTATACATTTATAGATATGTACCTTTGTGATTGATGCACTTTATTGATGTTACACCTCAAAAAGAAAAAAAAATATAATTAACATAAATCTTTGTGGATAAAATAACAAAAATGTATGCCTCCCTCCTATTATGTGCTGTTAAAGCTGCCACTCACCTCACTTGGCTAAGCTAGTCATATGGCCACCCCTCCTTCACATGGCAGAGAAAGCGCATCATTTCTAGAAGGAGAGAGATAGAGCAAACACGATGACTTCACCATACCTACTTCTTGGAGTTCTGTGTAATTAACATTCATTCATTCATTCTCCTATTCACTTATTCAACATTTACTGATTGTTTACAACAAACCTACATTTTGTTAGGCGTGTGGGATAAGATAGAATGGTCTTGATCTCATGGAGCTTATATTCTAGTTAGATGAAAAAACAACAGCATTACAAATACATCTGTAAATAATTAATTAGAATTGTGATAGATGCAATGGCACTTTGGCCACTTACCCTCATAATTTTCCTTAAGACATGGTGGTACCTCTCTTAGACTCAGGCCACAACAGCTATGGTTTGAAGGCAACGTTCTGAGCCATCCGTTCCAACTCTACAACGCTGCAGCAGCTCCATAGGTGGGACAAAAAGTACAACTTGTCCAAACCAGTGTTTAGAGAAGAGTACTGAGATTCTAAATTGCATTAGAGCTGAATGCAGAATGTGGAATAATTGGGTAGGCACTGGAAAGTCAAACAGGGCTTAATATTCACTGCTGGAAAAGCTGATAATCCAACCAAATGTTTAGAGAATTTGCTAAGTTTTTAAGAGTAGAAGGTAGAGAAATATCAAGGCAGAAAAACAAACAAAAAACACAATCAGCCCTAACTGGTTTGACTCAGTGGATAGAGCATCAGCCTGCGGACTGAAGGGTCCCAGGTTCGATTCTGATCAAGGGCATGTACCTTGGTTGCGGGCACATCCCCAGTAGGGAGTGTGCAGGAGGCAGCTAAACGATGTTTCTCTCTCATCGATGTTTCTAATTCTCTATCCCTCTCCCTTCCTCTCTGTAAAAAGTCAATAACATATATTTAAAAAACAAAAAAACCACAATCATAAAAGTATCAACAAGTGAGGGCTGCAAGATAAAAATTAGCCAGGAGACTATCAAGCATCTGAAACAGAGGCTCTCAAACCTGACTCTGCATCAGAATTACCTGGAGGCTGTTTACCCAGCTTGCTGAGCCCTATTCCCAGAGTTTCTGATCCAGTAGATCCAGACGGGGCCAAAGACTTGCATTTTCAATAACCCTCAGCTCATGCTGATTCTGTTAACCCTTGTACATACGTAAACAACTGCTGACCTAGAAGAAGAAAATGTAAAATCAAACTGCTTTCACTTTCCCCTACCTTGAACAAGCTTCCCTTATTCTCAAACAAGAACCTTCAAAAAATCTGCCCACTACTGACACGAAAATACCAAACTCCACCATTAAGATAGAGAGATGTAGTGGCCATGAAGGCTCTTATACCGTCCTGGGTCTTCCTTGAGTCAACTACATTAAATTGTCTACAGTTTTCTCATTTATTCTTTAGAAGTGCCTTGCTTCATTTCAAAATGTATTTTTAGGGTTTATACATAGGGCAACCCGCTGTCTGGGACCACAAGGCTGGATCACACATAGGAGATCACAGAGGATCTCCTGTAGCAACAGCTAGTACCCAGGATCTACTAGTGGTGAGGAAGGGGTGTTAGTGAAATAGGGGAGCTAGAATAGTAAGTAGTATCATGGGGGATCATTTCCACATTGCAAATATCCTTTCTCCAAGCCCTTATAAAATGAAATTTTAATGTACTTTTCATTAGTCTTAAACAACTGATAAATTATCACATCATCATTATAATCATATTCATTCATGAGAAGATATTTATTGAGCCTTTAATGAGTGTCAATCACTGTATAGATTTTGGATATACACTGATAAATGACGTACGTCTACCAGAGGTAGGGATATTTATTTTAACTACAGTATTTTATCATGCGCCCATTCCCCTGTCATCGCACCCCATTGCCTCTCATTTTTGTCCTACATTTGGTTACAGCCCATTGTTCTACTCTTATCTCTCCCACTATCTTGATCAATATGCCATGTTGCTTGTTCATTGTTCATTTTCCCCCTCCTTTTGAAAAGAAAGTTCCTCTCATTGCTTTGAAGCCTAATTCAAAAGGACCCATCTTTTAAGGTCCATATCAACAGCCTTTTTCAAGCCTGGTACCCCCACTCCAGCCCACTCGGCACTCTATCTCTCTTAGCGTCTTTAGGACTTAATGATCCCATTAGGCACTTTAATGTATGAAGTACTGAGTTTGTATTGATCCATGTTATGTGTAAATGGTACCCTCCCCTTAGATTTTAATTCATCAGAATTATGGATACGGTTTGCTATCCTTCCATATAATTGTCTTTTCAGTAGTGTTACTTAAAGTTGAATAATTCATCATAGGCACTACCGTTGCAATTTGGAGACTGGCTTTAAAGGAATAGGCAAATTTAGGCATTTCCAAACTCTTTGCTGATTGGAAATATTCATGAGTTGTGTGTGTATGTATGTATGTGTGTGTGTGTGTGTGTTCATGTGTGTTTTAAAATCCTAACTCAAGACCAAATATATCAAAATTTTCCAATAATGTAGCCTGAGAGAATCTATATTTTAAACAAGAATCTCCAGTGAGTTAATACAGAAATAAGTTTGGGAACCTCCGGGCTGTACACTAGAAACATTTAGAGAGTTTTTTAAAGGCATGTCCCAGGATAATTAACTCAGAGTCTCTGGGGGTGAGGTTCCCCTGGGATGAGTATTTTCTATCAGCTCCCTGAGTGTCACTAATGGGCAGCCAGTATTGAGAACCACTGCACAGTTTAATTTAAGAAAGTCAGAGAAAACAGAGATTGCATATAATCTAGGCCTGCATCTTTCCTCTACAGAGGATGTGGAAGGAGGATACTTAAAATAAGAGAATACTAATTGCCAATGTAATTCTGATCATATAAGCAATGAATATTAATTTTGGAAAATACTGAAAAATATAAGAAAGTAAATAAAGTCACTCATCAAGTCAACATTCAACACTATGGTTTATTTAATTCCTGCCAGATTCCTCTTATAGTTTATACATAGATAGAAAAATAGAGAGATAGATATTTGGCTCTACTGGATGGCAGTAACAAAGTTAGTTTTATATTTACATACTATTTTAATATGCCCTTTCTGTTCCTATGAAGTATATATTTTGCATTACATTTTTCTAAAACATAATTTTAAAGAATGCCCATCATTAATGGGTATAAGAAATTGTTTAGCTGAAATCTTTTGTTTCTATATGGTTTCCCATTATAAATAATGCCATCATAAATATTTTAAACATGACATTTTGTACATACTACTTATCATCTTCTAGTCTTATGGAATTGCTAACCTCTTCCATATAATATAACCTCTTCCTCTATCACATAATAAAATGTGATTATTTGCCAAGTAACTACATATGGTTGTCTGAGTTAAAAGTCAATCATACAATTCTTAATTTCTCTTCAGAATGCAAAGAATGCATGAAACTACCTGTCATTAATACAATTCATTTTTAGAAAATATTTTAACTGATTTCAGAGAGGAAAGGAGAGGAAGAGAGAGAGATAGAAACATGAATAATGAGAATCATTGACCAGCTGCCTCTTGCATTCCCCACACTGGAGACTGAACCCAAAAAACCCAGGCATGTGCCCTGACCAGGAATCAGTCGACGCTCAATCATTGAGCCATCTAGGGCAATTCTTTATAAACATATTTAAGTGGCTGATTTTCCATGTAAAATCTGTAGCTAGTTGTTTTAATTTGTATGAGTAAGGAATAGTAACTTTGAATATCTCTTTCCCTAGGCGTTTGTCCGGTTCTTTCTTTTGAGAATGGCCTATTTACATTTTGTCCTTTTCTGGGGTGACAGAGGGGAAGGGAAGGAAGAGTCTCTTTTTTAACTCATTAATTTTTATGAGATAATTATAACCACAAATGTTGGCAAGTTTACTATTCTTTTATTTCTCTCGTCATGCTTTTCCTACCTATGCTTTTTCTTAACCTTTAATAATTTTAATACAACTTTGTTTATTCAAGGCTGTCAGTTATTTCTTTGGGGCATTTTTAATCCAAGTTAAGATAATTATTTATTCACGTACCTTTTAATTCCCTTGTGGTTTTATATGATTTACATAATTTTCTAGCATGTCAGTGAGTATCAACAAATAGATATGTGTATGTGTGTGTCCTTTAATCTTTCTAGAATATATTGCAATAAATAAACTAGACATCCTTTTGTTTATTTCTAGAAATACTTATCCATTTTCATTAGCATCAATTATTTTTACTTATTCTAATGTATGTACTACTTTAATCACATAGTGAATTTTTCTACACTTGTTTTTTTTCCTTTCATTTTCTAATATGCATAATTTCTGTCAGTCGATCCTGACACCCATTTCACACTGTTTAAATCATTTCAATCCCATAATACATTTAGCGCAAACTCTACCTATGTGTCCTTTATAATTTTTAAAATATGCACTAAATTTATGGTGTTATTTATAGTCAAAGATAATGAAAGATGAATCCAATATAGATAAAATCCATAATATAATTTAATTCATATCCAACAGTATTAAATCTAATTCAGATTCTGTTTTTAATTTAGAAGAAAAGTATTTCACTTTTTCCTACTCATTATATGACCTGCCTGCAACTTGTGTTATGATAGGATAATTTCTGTGATTTCATCCATTTTCCATGTTCTCTGCTTAGAGGTTAATGGTTATCTCTGCAAAATATTTTATTTATATCTATGGCTCACACCAGATGTATTAGCTAGCTCAGGCTGCCATAACAAAATACCACAGACTGGATGGCTATCATAAAACAACAGAGATGTATTTCTCACAATTCCGGAGGCTGCAAGTGCAAGATCAGGGTGACAGCAGGGCAGGTTTCTGGTGAGAGCTCTCTTTCTGAATTGCAGACGGCCACCTTCTTGCTGTGCATCCATCAGGTTCCCGCAGTGACTGTGGATGAGGAGAGAGAGTGAACTCACTCCTTAGTGTCCCTTCTTATAAGGATGCTAATAGTGTAGGACCAGAACCCCAACCTTATGATCGCATTTAACCTTACTTCCTTAGAAACCCATTGTCCAATCATAGGCCCACTGAAGGGTAGGGCTTCCACATATGAATTTGGTGGGGAAGGACACACAAACATTCAAGCTATAGCACTAGAGAATTCTTAGTAGAATCATTATTTTACTTTATATAAAAATGTAATTCATAGCAAAATTTTCTGAAATGCATTATTACACAAATTGCAGCATGTGGGTCTATAGTGGGGCATGGGATACATATCCAAAATATGTTAATTGGCATCCATGGCAAAAGACTCACCAGTGGTCTCTCAGTCATTTAATTACTCATCTTGTTTATGCATTCTGCCAACATATTTAAGCTTATTTTAATCTGTGGCAGTTGGCTAAACATTCGTAGCATATGTGTAAGCAATTATTTCTGAAATGCCTTCCTTCTAGAAGTATGAATAATCAAAAGGGTTTAGTGCGATCTAATATCATCCTTTCTGGATCAAGCCTGTAAATGTTACACCGTGAAACTCCCAGAAATTGCTCTGTTCCACCAAGAAGCTGGTGCTGCTCTTTGACACATCCCCCTTTGGCTAGTCTGTCTATCTCCTTATATTCCCGCTGACACACTAATCAGTTCCAGGCCAGAAACATGTTTTATTATAAGAGCAAACAGAGTGCATCTTCTCTGGAGATGAGAGAGAGAGAGAGAGAGAGAGAGAGAGAGAGAGAGGAGCTTTGACAGCCACAGGCTTCTGAAGCCAGACTGATCTAAATGAAAACTTTTGTGAGTGAGAGAGCAGTTAGCCTTGCGACAGTCAGTTTACATCCAAGTATCAGGAGCTTCCACTAGAGACCGCTCAGAAGAGGTGAAGTTTTAATAAGATTTTTTGCTTGTTTGCATGGGTTAAGCCAATAAGCAACATCACAAACCCCAGGACGAGGTTTGCCTTTACCTTGTGTTAGGGGAATCTCAATTAGGTAGAAAAGAAATTAAAATGCCAGGCCCTGGTAATATAGCATTAAGTGATAAACTGAACTGCCAAGACAGCAAAGCCATTATGTTAGCGGTATTGTGCGTTGCTATGACTTGTGTTTACTTCTGTGCCACACACATTTTATTCTGTCAGGGCCTTCTAGTCTCTGGACTCTTAAAATGATTAAAAGCTGTAATTTTTCCTTAAATATATCTCCTCAGTCACTAATTACATTCTCTAGACTCTTACAATCTTATTCATGGGACCACTGCTTGCATTTTTACAATGGGACTATTGTCAGCTCAACAATCTAGCTGTAATGCCAGGAAAGGCCAGACACTCTCAGAGATAAATCACATTGCTAAATACTTTTTTCTTGGAGCTTGTTCTATCGACCACTTGAGAAAGGTTTAATTGTAAAGTGCTAATGTTTTCTTTTTCCTTAAGCAAATGTAAAGCTGCTTTGCTTAAAAGCATGTAATGATGCCCGTGGTGTACATGGTATCAAAGAATACAAGACCCTGCTCAAATCTCTGTGGGCTTCACATATCTTAGATGCAATGCTTTTGGTAACTCTCTATTCCCGGCATATTGGCTGAAAGGTCCAGATTTTTTAAAATGACTCTGAGTTCGTATTTTCTTTTGACTCGATTAGACATCATTCTGTTCTAAAATCTGAAGATCAAACAGCAACTCACAGGGGCCTCTCCATGAGCATTTGTTCCATAAATGAACCACATGTTCCCAGGAAATTAGTTAGTTACTGCAAATTAGGGGACATCTTATTTTGTAGGTATTGCACTATAAGGATTACAGTAATCATAAACATCATATTATTATTATTTAAAATGTCTGGAGCATTTCATGGTTCTCCAGATAATAACTGATCTTTGTATTTGGGGAGAAAATGGTTCAGTGGTCCTAAAAGTTGCTATATTGTATTGCAGCAGATGCTAAACTCTAGAGATTGATTCAATGTCATGAAAATATGCCCTTAATGATAATTAGCTGTCAGTCACTTACCATCTTTACCAACTAACAGACTCAGTGTGGACAAACACATCTCTAGGTGCCTAAAGGGCACATCCCTGGTTGCCATTAATTATTAAGTTTGCGTTCACTCTGTCACACTCGTGCTGACCTCTATGGTGGAGCTGAGAAATGTGAGGAAGTGGTAGAATTTTTTAAGACTTGGAAACAACATGTAGTTAATAAAGAGCCTGTGATAAATGTAGCTCAAATGACATTGATCTTGAACATTTTGTCAAATCAAAGATTACATTATTATACTATCATTAAACATTTTGACCAGTTCAATTGGTCAATTCCAATATGGGGAGGATGGTTGGAGAACTGGGACCAGGAGAAAGAAGCCAAATCTGTCTTCAGATTTAACTGACCAGTTATTTTTTAAACTTTTTAAAACTCTATGGCTATGTAGGGCCTGCTGCTATATTCAAACTACTCCAATCCCAGCATTATTTTCCACAAGCATTTCTAAATTAATTGATTTAAGCTTCATGCAGCTTTAATATCTATTGTTCTTATCATTCTCTTTTTCAATAAGTACATCTATACTCATGTCCTGGTCTATGTGATACAAATTACATTTGCTACAGAGCAAGTCCTTATAGGCATTTATTTTAAAACATCATAGTAAGTTATGTTTACTGAAAGGTGGGAAGATAAGTTAAATTGGAGTATATTTTTTTGCACTCTGTAAGATAAACTTTTTTGTGAATATAATTAAAATCATGAATATAATATAAAATATAAAAGTTTTAGACATATTTTAAAAATCAGCCATCACTCCAAAGAAAACCATCATTAAGATGTTGCTATATTTCTTTTAATTGTTTTTAAAAATTGTTGAGACATTGCCATGCGGCAAAATTCCTTACTGCGGTTACAGAAAACTGTACAGCACCAGGATTTTCTTATGTTATTATTTTGTTTCGACATAAGGTATTATGACTGCACAACATTCCATTGTGTTAGTATGCTAGAATTTATTTAGGTTTTGTTTAATCATAATAGTGTTCTATAATAAATGTCTTAGGGTGAAATATGGTTTATTAATTTTAATTTCTGAGTAATAGTTTTCCATGAGTAGAATATTTTGGTTTGTACATTAAAAATGTTTTGGACACGAGTAACAAGTTGCTTTTCCTGGGTATGTAAATTTAGGGAACATATTTTCTTGGTATTATTAATAATGCAATTTGTAATCACATTTCTTGATGCTCTACTATTAATAATGCCCTTTATTATTACACCAATATAGTGATATGTATAGAGCAGTGTATGTAGATTCCAATTCCTCTTCAACTTTTACCAGCTTTGGACAATTTGTCTAATTTGTCAAGAGAATAATGATATTCCCATTTCATAAGTATTTCTTTTTCAGTGAATTTGCTTCATGAGCATGTTTATTAAACATTTATATCTCACTTTTAAATCTGTTATTTTTTGCATCCTCTACTTTTTACTTACACTTTAGGCATTCCTCTTTTCTTACTAAGTTTTTTATATTATGTTTTCTCTGAGCTAGTCATGGGAAATATATAGGCATAATACTTTGTACCAGAAATCATTTATCACATTACCTGAAGTTTTCTTAAGCTTTAAGATAGCATTTAGATGCTACTCTTTTCACTGGAAAAAATGTAATGCTCACCCTATGAGCAATCAGGGTTTACTAGGCACTTTACTTATACACTATTGTATAGGCCTCAACATTGTAGAATATTTAATAGATGCTGAGATTGAAGGAAGTTTAGTAACTACTGGAAATTTTGTTTTAAAATTTTATTTAAAGTTTTATTTAAAATTTTAAAAGTATTCTTACCCAGTTTTCAAATCAAGAGTTTACTAGCTTGCTCAAATGAATTTTTAAAATGACCAGATTATGTAAGTATTTTTTTTCTTTGTATTGATAATGTATGGAATTGCATTGATTGATTTTTTTGAATGTTAAACCAATCTTAAATTCCCCAAATAAATCTGTTTCATTAAACTTTTGCATACTGATGAATTTAGTTTGCTAATATTTAATTTTTTGTTTCCATATTAGTGAGATATAGGGGATTGTGTTCTCATTTCTTTTAAGGATGATTCTTACCAGTAATTTGTATCAGGTTTTCTCTAGCCTCATCAATTGTGTTGGCAAGTGTTCCTGCCTCTTCTTTTTTACTGCAGGGTTATAGAAAATTGGTATTATTTCTTCCTTAAATATTTAGAATAATTCTCCAATGAAGACTTATGGGTCTCTATTTTTTATTACTGGGAAGACTTTTAAATATGAGTTAAATTTCTTAAATGTAGGAATATTCAGATTTTCTATTTCTTGTACCAGTTTTTGTAAGTAATATTTTCCAAGGAGTGTGAAAATTTCATCTAAATATTCATATGCATTGCATGATTTTTATCTGTTTGTTTATACACTTTCTGAAAGTGTCAAAATATTCAAGTGATTTTAAATATTTTGATATTTTAGTTCATCAGTTGCTGCTTTATATTTCTAAAGGTTTCTTAATGATCTAAATATATTTTTATTATCATCTTTCTACTTCTTGTTAGCATAATTTATCAAAATATAATATCTATCTAGTTTGACCTTGAAAACTTTATATTTTTCTGATAATAAAATTGATAACCTAATGATTTATTTCATAAGATTTACCTCATATGTATTTTTTTCCAATCAACAAATATCTTGATTATAATATTTTAATGGAGGTTTTATAAAATTATCTGAAACCCAATCTTTATATTGATGAGACTGGGTCTCAGTTCTATTACAATTACATTGTCATATTTATTTTTCTTAGCTTATTTCAAATATAGCATTTTTTATTCTATCATTTTATTTCACTTATCATCTCTATATTTAATCTATTAAAACAAATTTCTTTCAGCTACTTTCAATTTATATATTCAGATTTTATTATCCTCCTCTTTCTATCTCAACTTTGTTTTTGTAATCTGTTTATAAAAGTACTAGAGGCCCGGTGAACAAAAATTTGTGCACTCGGAGGGAGGGGGGGTTCCTCAGCCCGCCCTGTGCCCTCTCACAGTCTGGGACCCCTCAGGGGAAGTCCACCTGCTGACTTAGGCCTGCTTCCCAGGGGGTTGAGCCTAAGCTGGCAATCAGACATCCCTCTGGCAGCCCGGCAGCCCTCAGGAGATGCCCACTTGCCAGCAGGAAGCAGATGTAAGCTGCAGTCGGACTTCCTTAGCGCTGTTGAGGAGGCAGGAGAGGCTCCCACCACCACTGCTGTACTGGCAGCCATCAGCCTGGCTTGTGGCTGAGCAGAGCTCCCACATGTGGGAGTGCACTGACCACCAGGGGGCAGATCCTGCATTGAGCGTCTGCCCCCTAGTGGTCAGTGTGTGTCATAGTGACCAGTCATTCCAAGTCTTTCTGCTGTTAGGGTCAGTTGGCATATTACCCTTTTACTATCTAGGATAGAGACCTGGTGCACGGGTGGGGGCAGGCTGATTTGCCCTGAAGGGTGTCCCAGATCAGGGTGGGGGTCCCGCTGGGGTGCCTGGCCAGCCTGGATGAGGGACTGATGGCTGTTTGCAGCTGGTCACACCTTCTTCAGGGTGGAGGTCCCCACTGGGGTGCCTGGCCAGTCTGGGTGAGGGCCTGAGGGCCATTTTCAGGCTGGCTGGCGACTGAAGCTCCCAGCCTCTCCTTTTTTTCTTTTTCTTTTTCTTTTTTCTGGGATTCATTTACCTTCTATAATTGAAACTTTGTTGCCATCACTGGAGCTAAGAGCCGGGCTCCTGCTCGCTCCAGCTATGAGGCCACTGCCTGCTGAAAGCAGGTATCTGGGGTTTGTTTAGCTTCTATAATTGAAACTTTGTTGCTTTTGGAGCTCAGAGCCAGGCCGTGGCAGGCAGGGAACCTTGGCTTCCTCCTTTGCTGGAGCAAGCAAGCCTCCGGCTCACTTCAGTTGCATGGCTGCTGGCCGACATCTTGATTGGGTTAATTTGCATGTCGTGCTGATTAGCCAATGGGAGGCATAGCGAAGGTATGGTCAATTACCATGTTTGTCTATTATTAGATAGGATTATCTATAGATATCTGTCCACCTATCATCTGTCTGTCTATGATCTTTTTCTTTCCACAAAAAGGAAGTTTGTTAAAATTTTTACATGTATCCTCATTCCTTTGATTGCCAATCTTAACCCAAATAAGTTTTGTTGGATATCTTTTTGTTATTGCTTTGGTTAACATTAAAATTCAAAAGTTGTTTACTTTTTCATATATTACATATTTCTTTGCTTTCTATTACAATAGTTTTTTGAAGAGATTTTTTTCTCTATTTTCATTATTGACATTATTACAGATTTCCCATTTACCATTCCCCTTTTGCCCACCTCCATCCAGCCCCTAACACCCACCTCCCCTCTGGCCATCACCACACCTTTGTTTTTTAATGTTTTTTTTTTTTTTTTTTCTATATTAGTGAGATATAGGGGATTGTGTTCTCATTTCTTTCAAGGATGGTTCTTATCAGTAATTTGTATCAGGTTTTCTCTAGCCTCATCAATTGTGTTGGTAAGTGTTCCTGCCTCTTCTTTTTTGCTGCAGGGTTATAGAAAATTGGTATTATTTCTTCCTTAAATGTGTCTATAGATTGTGCATATTTGTTCTTTGGCTAATTCCTCTACCTTCTTTCATCCAGTCCCTGCTTTGACAGCTCTCACAGTCTGTTCTATGTACCCATGCCACTGTTTTGTATTTTATTCATCAGATTATTTTATACTTTATATTCACATATAAGTAAGATTATATGGTATGTGTCTTTCTCTGACTAGTTTATTTCATTTAGCATAATAATCTCTAGGTCCATCCATGCTGTTTCAAAAGGTAAGATTTCTGCTCTAGCTGGTTTGGCCCAGTGGATACAACGTCAGTCTACAGACTGAAGGGTCCCAGGTTCAATTCTGGCCAAGGGCACATGCCCAGGTTGTGGGATCTATCCCCAGTGGGGAGCATGCAGGGGGCAGCCAATCAATGATTCTCTCTCATCATTGGTGTTTCTGTCTCTCTATCCCTCTCCCTTCCTCTCTGAAATAAATAAAAAATGTATTTTTTTAAAAAGGTAAGATTTCCCTCTTTCTTTTAAGGCTGTAGAGTATTCCACTGTGTAAATGTACCACAACTTTTTTATTCATTAATCTACTGATGGCACTTGGAATTCTTCCAAATCTTGGCTATTGAAAATAATGTTGCTATGAGCATAGAGATGCATATAGTCTTTCAAATTGATGTTTCCAGATTCTTAAGATATATTTCCAGAAATGGAATTGCTGGGTCAAAAGGCAGTTCCATTTTTAAAGTTTAGAGGAAACTCCATACAGTTTTTACAGTGGCTGCAGCAGTCTGCATTCCCACCAACAATGTACTAGGGTTCCCTTTATCCTCATCCTCATAGCACTTGTTTGTTTGTTTGTTTATGATAACCAGTCCGACAGGTGTGAGGTGACATTTCATTGTGGTTTTAATTTCCATCTTTCTGATGATTAGTGATTTTGAGCATTTTTTTTTCATATGTCTACTGGCCATCTGTATGTCCTCTTTGGAGAAGTGTTTATTCAGATTATTTGCCCATTTTGGGGGGATTCCTTTTTTCTTCCTGGTGTTGAGTTGTATAAGTTATTTATATATTGCAGAGAGCTAATCCCTTCTTAGAGGTATTATTGGCAAATATGTTCTCCATAGAGTGGGTTCCTTTTTCATTTTGGTGATGGTTTCTTTTGCTGTGCACAAGCTATTTAGTTTTATGTGGTCCCATTTGTTTATTTATCCTTTGTTTGCCTAGTCCTAGGAGACATGTCAGAAAAATATTGCTACAAGAGATGTCTGAGATTTTATGGCAAATTTTTCTAATAGGATTTTTTATAGTTTTGTGACTTTCACTTAAAAATTTTCCCCTTTTTGATTTATTTTTGTGTATGATGTAAGTTGGTGTTCCCCAACAAGGGAGGAAAAATGGAACACCTATATGTATCTGCTCCATTATTTTCATAAAAATGAGGATAAGACATTGGTGGAACCAGAATAGATTATAAAGCATGTGCAAAGCCACAGATATTTCATTTTTTTTGCATGAATCTGTCAAGGTCAGATCTTTTACCTCCTTGGTTTTCAGTCCTTATTTCTTCAATAATTCCTCACTTCCTTTTCTTCTTCTGATATCCCTATGATGTGCATATTATTATGCTTCATGCTGTCCCAAAGTTCCCTTAAACTATACTTATTGTTCTAATTCCTTTTTAAAAAGTATATTTTTATTGATTTCAGAGAGGAAAGGAGAGGGAGAGAGAGATAGAAACATCAATGATGAGAAAGAATAATTGATTGGCTGCCTCCTGCCTGCCCCACACTGGGGATCAAGCCCTCAACCCGGGCATGTGCCCTGACCAGGAATCAAACCGTGACCTCCTGGTTCATAGGTCCATGCTCAACCACTGAGCCATGCAGCCGGCCAGTCTAATTTCTTTTTCTTTTTCATGATCTGATTGGGTGTTTTTTCTACCCTGTCTTCCAAATTGCTGATTTGATTCTCTGTTTTATTCAACCTATCATTCTGAATTATTCTTGATGTCAGATATGATATTCTGCATTTATGACTGGTTCTTTTTCCTGGTTTCTATGTCATTTTTCATGCTGTTTTAGTTCTCACTAAGTTCCTTGAGCATCATTATAACCACTAGAGGCCCAGCGTGCACGCGCCAGCCCTCGGCCACTCTTTGCTCTCTGCTGCTAAGAGCTCTCCATTGTTGGTAGATCACGCACCGCTGCTTGTAGCTCTTGGCCGCTAGTAGATCTCTGCTGCTAGTAGCTCCTACCCCGCCCCGCCTGCCAAGAGAGCCACTGCTCATTTGGCCATTATGCCGTTACAGTGTGATGGTCACGGGCCTTTTATATAAAAGGTTATTTTGAATTCTACATCTGATAGATTGTCTTCATATTAGTTAACTCATTTTCTGGAGATTTGCCTTGTTCTTTCATTTGTGGCCTGTTCCTTTGTCTCCCCATTTTGGCTGTATCTTTGTTCTTCTTTCTATGTGTTGGATGATCTATTATAACTCCAAGTCTTCCTGGTGTGGCCTTATGCAGTAGGTATCCTGTGGGGCCCAGTGGTGTGTTCTCCTTGCTCTCCTGAGCTGGTTCCTCTAGCAATGTTCCCTGTGTGAGTTATGTGGGCCCTTCTTTTGTAATTTAGTCTTGATTGCTTTTGGCCCATTATTGCATGGGATCGACCCTCAGGCAGGCTGTCCATGAGGATCAAACTGACTTGTGAGCTGCTGTGCAGGTACAGTATCAAAGTGACTTCTTCTACAAATCCTTTGTTATAAGACTCCTCTTTAGCTGTTATAAGACTCCTCTGCTGATTATTCAGGAAGATTGTTTCTTAATTTAGTGGTATTCCTGTTTGGTCCTGGGAAGAGGACCTGCAAGATCTACTTATTCCACCATCATCTTGAATGTCTGAAGCCTAAGCCTGTTGTTTTACATTTAAGAAATATTATTAAAATTAATTTAGTGTGTTCATAGGTCTTCCTCCCACCTTGTCTTTTTAATATGATGAGACCCTTTAATCTGAGATCTTAGTTCTAAAAATACCTTTGTCATTATTCTTTAAATGTTATTTTCATTTTTCTTTCTGAGGATTATTATTAAATAAACTAGAGTCACAGTGCATGAAAATTTGTGCACTGGGGTGGGGAGTTCCCTCAGCCCGGCCTGCCCCTGTCACAATCCGGGAGCCCTTAGGGGATGTCCTAAGTCACAGTCTGGCCTCCCTCTGCGAGAGGCAACCAGGCCAATCAGGGGAAGGTGCCGCCCCTACCACTGCTGCTGCCACTGCCAGCCACTGCGGCCACCTGCCCTCCGCCCTTGCAGCCACCATGGATGTCCAGAAGACATCCGGTCTATCTGATCTAATTAGCATAGATATGAATATTTCGATTTATCCTTTATATGTCTTACCGTACCTTTTCTCTCATTATTTTTATTTCTTTACCTCTTTCAGTTGTCTTCTGGGAGAGTTCCTAGATTTAATTGTTCAGCTCACCAATTTGTTCTTTTGTTGAATTCATCTGGCCATTTAAACCTTTAATTAACTTACTAATTAATTTTTATTTTTATACCCAATGTTTTTATTTATTTTTTCTTTAAAATTGTTTGTTTTTACCTTACATTTCCAATATTATTCCTTATTGCTATAAGGATATTTCTAATGATGCTTCTGGTGATTTTATAAGAAGAGTTAAACACTTCAGAAAAAAGAGCCTGGAATATCTGAATGAAAACTGGACCACTTCCATTTTTTGTCCTCCACATACTATTGGCCATCCTTTTCTTCAGGGATCTTTTTTATTTTTTATCCTCCCTTCTTTCTTCTCGCTCTCTTCTCTTCTTTTCTCTCCTCTTTTGTCCTCTTCTCTCTCTGTTTTGTACTACTGTATCATGTGCTACAGTTCTCATGTACAGTTTTTTCTGTGGAAGGAGAAAGTATTGCTAGAAATATAACCTTATTTATTGTTTGCTTCCCACTCTAGAGCTTCTCAAACTTGAGTGTTTATCGGAAGTACCTGGCAGGCTTGTTAAAACACAGAATATTTAGCCCACCCTCAAAGGATTTGATTAACAAAGGCCCAAGCAGTAGGAGGCCACACATTTGCATTTTAATGTATTACCCCAAATTCTCTACTTGGAATTAGGCTGATCCTAAGGTTTTTGTTTCTGTCTTTCTGGGTTGACAGAGGCATTGATCCACCTAGGGCGATGGTGAGTTGGCAGATTGGGAGCACAGGAAACAATGTGAGATCCTACCCCAGCTCTGGAAGGCTGGGTAGTTTCTTCTGTGCTATCTTTAATCTCCCCAAAGGCTTTTTCACAGTTTTAATGTTCGTGTCTATGATCCATCAAATTCCTTATTTCTCTGTGGCATCTCCCTTTAGCTTAGATTCCAGGGTGGGGATCCAGCAGCCTGTATCGCTCATCATCTTTTGAGAAATATGAAGACTGATATAAATTAAAGAAAATTATTTTTGACAAAAGACTTTCAATGCCCTGGCCAGTGTGGCTCGGTTGGTTGGGCATTGTCCCATGCACCGAAGAGTTGCTGGTTCAATTCCCGGTCAGGGCACATGCCAAGTTGAGGGCTCAATGTCCAGTTGGCGGCATGCAAGAGGCAGCCAAACAATGTTTCACTCTCACATCCATGTTTCTCTCTCTCCCTCTCCCTTTCTCTCTCTCTAAAAGTAAAAACAAAACAAAAGTCTTTTTAAGAAAACCTTTGAACACTATGTTCATGCCAACATAAGAAAGTCTAAATCTGCAGAGAATTTTTATAAGAGTTTATTTGAGCCAAACTGACAACATGCCAGAAAGCATAATTTCAAATGACAGTTTTGCAGTTTATTTCATACATTTGGAATTCAGAGGGGGGAAATACAGAAGATTACATGAAGGTTGGAGAAGGCAAGATGGGGAAATGTCTATGATTGGATTACAGAATAATTGACTAAGACTATGTGCTCCCTTCAGGGTGGTTATGCTTCTGAGGTGTTTGAAAAAGAGAATTACCCTGGCATTTCAAAAATGAGGTTACTTTTGGTCAGATTTATTACATATCCATTTGCCGTTGAATTACTTTGATAACCACTGGATCTTCCCTAGCCATCTGTAGCTACATTAATATAAATTAAACCCCATATTGTTTACACCACACAATGTATATCAATGATTATTTCTTCCAACATCTTTGGAAGCCTTTTGTCATTAATGTCAAATATCAAGATGACTGCTTTCTATGGGCAGCAAAGTGATGATTTGAATTATTTTGAATATAGTACTTTTAGTGATTTTTAGATTTTAACATCTATACAACTTTGAAAACCTCTGAGTTTTCTATTCATAGGACATGCCTATAGAACCCTACTTAATTACTTAGGTTCTCAGGGAACAATATTAACAGAGGGAAGATATGTTTCTCCAGAGCCTGAAAGATTTGCCAAGTTGGTGACAGGGTTTAAGAAAGTGGAAAATGGTGGCGTCTTTTCAGAGAATGGAAAATAAATGACATGGAAAAACAACATCTGACAATGAGACAGATGTGCTTTCATAGCTGGTAATGCGGGTTCATAGTCCACTTATTTGGTGGGCTGGACTAGCATTTACATTTATGTCAATTCTGTGGGTTAGAAGGAAAGCATCTCTTGTTGGGGCGACAATAGGAAGATACAAAGCTACAATGAAATCTAATTGCTACTAAGCTATTGCACTGGAATGTCAATGAGAAGCTGCTTTGTTCAAAAGCTGGCATTGGCAAAGTTATTAAATTGGTTGGTTCATAAGGGAATACAGTGTATTAGTGAACTATTCAGCCGTGACTGAGTGTATGTAGTAGAAAGCCCGCCTTCATCAGTTTCAACGCCATAAATCAAGGTAAGATTTAATGCACAATACTCACAGGAAGGGGCAATTGTTTTCTTTATAAAGTTCAGCTCAAGTAAACTAAACCATCAATCATTTTGGGGTTAGTATTTAATTTTTATAATTTGCTTCATACTATTGTCATAGTTATTATATTTGGTTCTTGTATAGAAAGTTTATAAAGAAAATGAACATGATAATTCAATGATGAAAAAAATGATCCCTGGAGATTTCTATTGAGTTTTCTCTGTGCTTGTTAAATAAACTGTATTTTTTTACTTTTAATTATATATGCTTAAAAAGTCTTTGTTATCAACCAACTTTCCTTTTATTTCCCAGGGTGCTTTCATAACTAATTACTTCAAGTTTTTAGAAGGAAGTATAACTATTGTAAAACACCCTCAAGCAAGACTGAATATAAAGGTTTTTAATAATGTGAGGACACATTGTTTTTTAAGTAATAAAATAAGAATTTTATTTTATTATACTATTCCAGCTCAAATACTTCTCCTCTTATCAAGTCTTTTCTGGTCTTCCCAATCTGAACTAATATTCTTTTGGATTTTACTACTTTGCTTTACATTTATTAAAGCTCTTAAATAATTTGGCTCATATTAGAGTTTTTCACATACCTTTCTCCTCTACTCTTCTGTTTGCCTTGTGAGAGTAGGAAACATACTTGATTAATTTGAATATCACCACTTTCCCCTTTAATACACTTATAGACACCTGAAGTCTCAATATATTTCTTAAGTAAATTAATATTTATATAATATTAAATATAGAACTTAAATCTTATAAAATGCATGTTTGGCTTAGCAATAGTTATTACATTAGAACTGTATTATTTAATATGAACTGATACAAGTAGTTTACTATGATTAGAGATATAAACATATTAGTTACCAAACTAACATACTAATAGCTCAGTGGAAGATATTTTGGAAGATTGCAAAATTGTTTAAATAAAAAAATAAATATACATTGTATATTATGAAGTTCTCAAGGATAAATTTATAAGAGTAAGTACATATATAAATTATATTATTGCATAAGCACATATATATAGAAATACTAGAAATACATTCATAAGAAACACATATAGTACATCTTTTTATATTCAGCAATACATTCTCATGCAAACACACATAAACAACATCATTCCTATATTGTTTCCATGATAAAACGTAAACATATTTAAAGATAGTATGATGTGGTAGTGAAATAGTCATAAGATTTGAGAATTGAGTTCTAGTTTCAGCTACTATAAGAGTCATTTAGAAAATAATCTATTTTTATCTTGTCTTAGATATCCAATCTTGTAAAATTGGTGTCTAATACTCTCTGATCTCTAAAATATATATGCAATATTGAAAAGTCTGCTCTGGCCCTAAATAGATCTCTAAGGCTACTATGTTATTAGCACTGTGCTAAGAATTCCCAGTGTCTACATGTAAATGCAACATAGGTAAGGGGATAGTGAGATAGGAAATACACACAGGATGCAATTTGTCCTTAAGAAACTACAATTTTGTTGGCATAAGTCTATGTGCATAGTACCTGCCCAGTAAATAGGATGAAATACCTGGAGTTCTTTCAATTCTCTGGTCAGGCATAGCCTTGTGAGGAAGTGTCTGCCATCTAAACTGTTAGTTAAAAGTTATTCCTGGGCACCAGATAAAGCTCTCTGGTAAGTGAAATAGAAACTACAAATATGTGGGACAGAATAGGGCTTTCTGGGTTGTTTTGTTGGTTGTTATTTTGTTCTATGTCTCCGTAGGCTATTGGGAGAAAATGTATCAGAGCCAGTAATCCTAAAATATTGTATAAAAAGCATTAAAATGTTAAATGATTTATGCACACTTTAAAACAGATTCCACTCTTACTTAAGAGAATAAAACAATAGAATTTTAGACCTGCAAAGAACATCTGCATAACTGTAGTTTAGTGGTTTTCAAAGTCCGCACTAAAAAACCCTTAGCCACTATGTAGCAAATACATAAAGCATTTAGTTAAAATTACATTAAAACAATATAATCTTTTTATTATATTTAAAATTGTAATTTTAAAATGACACAACTTAAAATAAATTATAAGCACAAATTTTAACATATTAGACACCATCATATGATTACTTTGCTCCGGTATGACTTTTTCATTTTCTGAGTGTGAGGACTTCAGAATATAGCTTTTCCTGCTCTCCCATCTTGGTGCATGTGTAGGCACTGTGGGCACCTAGGTCATGTTCAGTAGTAATGTTTACTTAGAAAGTTTCGAACTCAGTATTGGTGTTCCAAATCAAGGCCTACATGTGTCTACTCCCATAAACTTATGAAGATAAATATTTTCATATAGCATGCACGTCATACTTAATTCAATTCCAGGTAAAGGTTGGACACAAATTTTTGATGTGTGCTATGATTACAGTTAGTAATAAGTAAAAATGAAGTATTGATCATCTTAATAAGGTTATACTCCAGAAATATTTATTTCTTTGTTCAAACTTTGTATCGGTATTAAATAATGTATTTGTTTTTGTAATTAAAAAAAACAACAAACTCAAATTCTAGAATCATTTAGTTAAAAATGTATACTAATTACAAATAACAAATTTTAAACCATTTGCAACTATTTATTTAAAAGAGCCAGGATTTGCTGGAATTATTAAAACAAAATAAAACATAGTAATAAAATATTTTCTGATGCTGATAGGATTGTTATTGTGATTCACACTTTCTAATTTTTGAGTAGTTTTGATCCACAATTTTTTAAATTGTCAAGTTATTGTGAAAGCCTCATTGTTTGATTGAATATTTTAAATAAACAGATGTAATAAATTTAACATTGAGTTTAATTTGTAGTTGCAAAATGTTGATTATCTGTTTTACATTTGTTAGTTTCTTATAAAAATTATTTTTAAAATTGGTACAATTAAAAAAGTTTATAAATCACTAATCGATATCACTCTGCCCTTCATCCCAACCATGTTGAAGGTAAAGCAACTAATGTTCCCATGGGGAAAGAATCTTTCACTCAGAGTTCTACAGACTAGTGTGTTTTTTAGTTAGTTACATAGTTATTTTTAATAATTATATTGAGATATGAATCACATTGCATACAATTCACCCATTTAAAGTATATTATCCAATAGGTTTTAGTGTATTCAGCATTACTAATCTACTTTCTCCTCTATGGAGATCCTATTCTGAACATTTCATATACTGGTAAATGGAATTCCACAATATGTGATATTTTGTATCTGGCTTCCTATCTAATCTTTTTCAAGGTTCATCTGTGCAGCATGTATCTATACTTCATTCCTTTTTATTGTCAGACTAGAGGCCCAGTGGATGAATTCGTGCACGGGTGTGGTCCCTCAGCCTGGCCAGCAATTGGGGCCGATCAGGGCCTCCTGGCCAGGGGGGAGTGACCACGGGAGGTTGGCTGGCTGTGGGAGGTTGGCTGTGGGAGTGCACTAACCACCAGGGGGCAGTTCCTGCATTGAGTGTCTGCCCCCTGGTGGTCAGTGCACATCATAGTGACTGGTCAACAAGTCATTTGGTCAACCGGTCATAAGGGTTGCTTAGGTTTTATATATAGAGATAATATTCCATTGTTAGTACACACTGCATTTTGTTTATTTATTATAAATTGTTGAGTATCTTAGGTCGTTTCTCCTTTTTGCCTATTATGCACAATTCTGCTATGAGCCTTTAGTATATTTTATTTGGCCATATGATTTCATTTTTCTTGGGTGTACACTTAGAAGCAGGATTGCTGGGTCTTATGGCAACTCTATGTTTAACATTTTGAGAAACTGCCAAACTGTTTTCCAAACTGGCTGCTACATTTACATTTTCACCAAAATGTATGAGATTTCCATTTTTTTTCACATCTTCATTAGCACACACTATTCTCTGTTTTTATTTAAATTTATAATATTAGTATAACCGTTCCAAGGGCTGTACAGTGGAATGCTATCATGACTTTGATATGCATTTTCCTAACTACTAATTACATCAAATAGCTTTCATGTGCTTATTGGCCATTCGTACCTATTCAGATCCTTTGCCCATTTTTTAATCAGATAATTTGTTGCTCATCATACATGTGAATTGTCAGAAGAATATATCAATTGCTGACGATACTACTTGAAGATATATAACTCCATCTCTTACCAAATTGCA
Source organism: Myotis yumanensis (assembly GCF_028538775.1). Lineage (NCBI taxonomy): Eukaryota > Metazoa > Chordata > Mammalia > Chiroptera > Vespertilionidae > Myotis > Myotis yumanensis. Next base: position 80,615,657 of record NW_027223759.1, read on the forward strand.
AGCTGACATTTTAGTACCTTCCCAAAGGAGAAGTGATTACTGTTCTATAAACTTTCTCTCTAAAGAAAAAGGAAGTGGAGCCCGGCCACAGTGGCTCAGTGGTTGAGTTTCAACCTATGAGCCAGGAGGTCAGGGTTTGACTCCTGGTCAGGGCACATATCCAAGTTGTGGGCTCAGTCCCCAGTGGGGGGCATGCAGGAGGCAGTCAATCAATGATTCTCATCATTGATGTTTCTCTCTCTCCCTTCCTCTCTGAAATCAATAAAAAAAGAAAAGAAAGAAAAAGAAAATTGAAAATTAAAAAAAATGTTGTTACTATGGCTACCATTAACAAAAGCCTAAAAAATCACCTAAATAGATACTTTTTGAAAGAGAACATAAGGAAGGCCAAGAGACATATGAAAACATGCTCAAAGTCACTAATCATCCGAGAGATGCAAATCAAAACGACAATGAGATACTATCTCACACCTGTCAGAATGGCTATCATCAACAAATCAACAAACGACAAGTGCTGGTGAGGATGCAGAGAAAAAGGAACACTTGTACACTGCTGGTGGGAATGCAGACTGGTGCAGCCACTGTGGAGAACTGTATTGAGTTTCTTCAAAAAACTAAAAATGGAACTCCTATTTGACCCAGTGATCCCACTTCTAGGAATATATCCCAAGAAACTAGAAACACCAATCAGAAAGGATATATGCACCCCTATGTTCATAGCAGCACAATTTACCATAGTTAAGATTTGGAAACAGCCTAAGTGCCCATCAGCAGATGAGTGGATTAAAAGACTATAGTGCATCTACACAATGGATTACTACACTGCTGTAAAAAGGAAGGAACTTTTTACCATTTGCAACAGCATGGATGGAACTGGAGAGCATTATGCTAAGCAAAATAAGCCAGTCAGAGAAAAATAAATATCACGTGATCTCACTCATTTGTGGAATATAATGAACAATATAAACTGATGAACAAAAACAGATCCAGAGACAGAGAAGCATCAATCAGATGCTCAAACCTCAGAGGGAAGGTAGGGGAAGGGGGAGAGATCAACCAAAGGACTTGTATGCATGCATATAGGCCTAACCATTGGACACAGACACCAGGGGGTTGAGGGCATGAGTGGGAGTGGGGGTTCGGGTGGGCAATGGGTGTATAAGGACACATATGTAATACCTTAATCAATAAAGAAAAACAAACAAACAAAACAAAACACACACACACACACACACACATCACACACACAATAGTCACAATGGATAACAGAGGAGTATTGATTTGGTAATACCTCCAGGGTCTCTGAATGTGCAGACTGTGTTTTATTCATACACACTTTTGTTGGATGAGATATGACAAGTTATTTGTGGGAGTTACTGATGGAAAATTAAGGTATTAGAATATTCTTTGAAAATTAATACTTCTACAGTTGTTAATTTTATTCATTTAAGAAAATATAAACAACTTTTGTATTCATTTATTTCAAGTAGCTAGACCATAAGGAAACTAAAACATAATTTAAAAATTTTAGCTTATAAAAATTTTAGCTTTTAAATATAATTTAAAAATTTTAGGTGGAATCTCATTATCCAGCCTCAAGACCATTTAAATGAAAAGCCAGTTGCAATCGTAAGACTGCATAGTGGTGGTGGGTTACATCCATATAGTTTCTGCTTCAGTGAAATCCCATTTTAAGAAAATACTGTGTGCTATTTACTCGCCGGACATTCATTGCATTGGAATGTCATTGGTATCAGTAACATGAATTGTAATCCTCTGTCAAGTGGACATATTTTAGAGTGCAGGTGGCTCTGAGGAAGAGTCTGTACCTGACAGTGGACCAATGTGTTTTGCTGGCTATTCAGCTCAAACAAGCTTACTGAGTAGCAGTAGTTGATATTCTGTCAAAAACAGACAAGAACAAATTCTAATGAAAGTTTGTTTATATTTAAGCAGACAGTATTGAATTGCCAGCAAATACGTGGCATCTGCCAAGCCATGACCCTCTGAGCTCTTTTACAACCCCTTATAAAATGTAATTAGAGTATTTATCACACTGTATTTGTATTTTTGTATGTGTTTATATGTGTGTCTGTATGTATGGTATGTTTCATTAAAAAATAAGGAATAATTAAGGGTATGTAATATGTGGGTATATAATATCTTTATTTGTGCCAGCACCTGGTACATTATCTGGGCTATAAAAGGTACACAATCCTAGTTCATAAATTGATAACTAAGGCTGCTCTTGTTAGAAGGGCTGCTGCTGCTACTATTTCTACTATTGCTGTCTATTATTTATTGAGTGTTCCTCATATGCTATGATCTTTGTACTTTATCTCATTTAATCTTCATATTTGTGTATAATGAGATACACAAATATGAAGTGCTGCTAGGAGGAGGAGAATGGGGTACACACATGATATTATCCTCATACCAATACAAATGGAGTCAGAGTAATTAATGCTGGGAAGTGGTCAAATCTTCTTTTATCAAGATGGAATTTTTGGTTTGTTTTTGTGTTTGTTGATTGGTTTGTATGCTTTCCGTGCACAGTTTCTTCAGGAAATGTGGAGGCAAAGAGTTAGATCTAGAATGTGTTTCAAGAATAAGTTCGCTTATTGGGATTTCCCTCGCGTGTGCTGCTAGGGGAAGGAGAGTGGGGATACACACGTGATATTTTAGTTCAAGCATCTAAGAGGAAAGATCACATCTTCTTTTATTTGATTTTCTGCTCCAAAGCCACATCACACAGCTTGTCCAAAATGAACAATCACTAGATATTATTGATATGCAGTCTACCTGCCACACATCATCTTTGTTAAGTGAATCAGGATGAAAATACTTTGGGTTATGATGTCTGCCCACTGAGAGAAAGAGAATTTAAAGTACCCAGAGCTGATTTTCGCCTGCTGGAGATATGAATCTCTTGGCACCTATTAGCATAATCTACTTATGGAAGAGATAAAAATGTGGAGCCAAAGGCCCGCAAAGTGGTTTGCTGGGCCCTATTGTTGAGCCCTAATTTAAATTACTTGGTTTTCTCAATTATTATTCCAAAGCCTCATCTGAACCCTTCTGCTGCTAAATGTACTTTATAGGGACAATATATTTCCATAACTTGTAAAATCTTTAATGTAAGATTTATATATCTTCAGTGAGATGGATGAGAATAATTACTTTGAGTCTTGTTAAGTTCCTTGGAGCAATGCTGTTAAAAATTTGTATAACAGAAAGAATTAAAATGTCACAAGATATATTTCTGAGTATAACAACCATAGCATTTAGAAACATTCTTAAGCACAGTATTTTTTTAAAAAACAAAATACCTGGATTATCTTTGCACATATTTACACATGAGGAGAGTATGAAATTCCTAAAATAGTTACTAACACCTGGTAATAATGAGACCCATATTTCAAGTTCATTTTAAGTGTGATTGCTTTATGTAGAGCAAATGTTTCACCATATTCATTAGGGCACTGTAGTTTTAAACAGCAAGTGTGAAATGATGCCATCGGTCTCTGAGTAAACTTGACAAGAAAATATATAAATTTTAGTCAAAAGAAACACAGTTCAGAATACATATTCTAATAATTGTTAGTAGAATCATCTTTTGCTCATAAGAGAGAAAGAGGTTTTTTTGTTTGTGTGTTTGTTTGTTTTTATTAATTTCAGAAAGGGAGAGAGAGATAGAAACATCAATGATGAGAGGGAATCATTGATTGGCTGCCTCCTACATGCCACCTACTGGGGATTGAGCCCAGAACCCGGGCATGTATCTTTGACCGGAATTGAACCCTGACCTCCTGGTTCATAGATCATCACTCAACCACTGAGCCATGCTGGCCGGGCAAGAGAGAAAATATGTCAAAGAAAGGCTTTCTTTAAATGGTACCCTTCTCTACATAGAGCCAGTTAGACTTACATGCAAGGAAAGAGGTTCTGCTTTTGTAATAGGGCATCATTATTGGCAGTGGGGGAAGCAGCTAGATCAGGCACTCTTCTAAGCACTTCACTGAACATCATCCTTAGAAATATATAATTTGTTATATCCACTATCAGTCTCATTCCACTTTAACTTAACCATTCACTCATTCATTCATTGCATATTTATTGAGTAGAGTGGGCCAGGCACTGACCTAGGTTCTGAGGTGCAGCAATGAACAAATAAATACAAAGGTGTTTGCCCTCCTAGAGCTTATTTTCTAGTGAGAGAGACAAGACAGGAAAACACTGCCCCACATTTATTCCAAGTGAGATGAGTAGACACTCATGTTAAAGCACTTTTAAAAGAAGAGTGACACACTGTGACTCAGTGTTAATAAGCATTTCTGGCTGCTTTGTGGAGCACAGAACAAAAAAGAAGCTAGGAGGCTACCTGCGATAATTGAGGTGAAGATAAGATGGTGACTGGGATCAGATGGTAAGCCATGGTACTCGTATGCTTTGATGGTTGAGATAATAAATTTGAGTGTAGATCAAACCAATTATGCAAAGACTCAGGGAGAAATATGCTTTCTTCATTTTCAACTTACTTTAGATACAATTACTATCAAAATTTCAGTATGGGTTATTCTATTTAAATCAGACCAAAATATGTATTCCATATGATAAGTGTCCAGATAGTCTGATATATGAATATTTTCATTTACATTCTTCAGCTTACATCTAAGCACTTCAGCTTTGGGTACAGACGTGATTTTGCAGATGGCTTTAGAGATGGCAGCCATTTTTTCACATTATCCTGTAAGTTCTTTAAGCCCTGAGTGGAAGAAATATTGTAATGAAGATATGAGCGTGCTTGAAGAAGCATATTTTCCTTTCAAATTAAGTAAGAATGGTTAAGATTATTGTGCAGGTTAACACTCTCAGGAAGTCTGACTTGTGATCTATTGATTCTGCTGTAAGTATGTTTAAAGGGACAGTGTGCAATGTAGTTCAGGAAAATCACACTGGTAGCTCATGGGGCTTTATGGTACTTACAGAGCAAAAGAAGGGAAAGTCAACAGATTTCTGCCACCACAGAAGTGAAACAATGTTTTATTACATAGTTACCTTGAAAAACTTAATTTATAGCAGGATAAAGTTCCCAGAGATACATGAGCTTAGATGTTGAAAAAATGAGAGGAAAGTTTTATAAGATTTACTTTGACCCTTGACTTCTCATTGAAGTTGTGTTAGTAAGAAAAATGGAGAAAGAGAAAGACTAACTTAAATGATTCTAAATTAAAAGGACTTGTTTTGCTCATGATGAATTAAGATAACAGAGGCCCTAGCCAGTTTGGCTCAGTGGATACAGCATCGGCCTGTGGACCGAAGGGTCCCAGGTTTGATTCTGGTCAAGGGCACATGCCTGGATTGCAGGCTCGGTCTAACGTGCAGGAGGCAGCTAATCAATGATTCCCTCTTATCATTGATGTTTCTATCTCTTCCTCTCCCTTCCTCTCTGAAATCAATAAAAATGAATTTTTTAAAAAGCAAAGGCTCTAATTCCTAGTCCTTCCCCTGTACTAGCTGTGTAATCTTAAAAATATATATATAACAGAGTAATAGTATTTTATATGTTGACAAAACATGTTTGCTGTGAATGGCAAAAATTTTCATAAATTCATTTGTTCATTCATCTATTCATTTAATTTTCCTTTAAAAAAAAGAGTAAAGAAAGTGTCATTCAAATTAGAGATCTCTTTAGGAAATATTCAACTTTAACAATTGAAAAAAAGTCCATAAGGCGTTTATTATCTCAGTGGAATCAGATTTATAATGTAGTGATATGACCTAGTGTTCAATTAGAGAAGCTGAACCACTAGGGGATTTTTATATTTATATATGTTAGATGTAATGTATGCATGTAAGTAGATAGTTGGATAGATAGATATTCTATATGTGGAATCTAAATACTATGGGATCTATATATATGGGATCTATACATTAAATCTGTGAATGGAATCTATCAATCGCTGTCTATCTATCTATCTATCTATCTATCTATCTATCTATCTATCTATCTATCTATCATCTATCTCTACAGAAGCAGGAGTCCTTTATGACAACTACACACACACACCTGACCGTCAGGAAAGCTGACAGAGGGCTCAGGAGAAGGTGGAACAGTTGCAAGCCCATCACTCCTCACACCAACTCAGTGAACCAGCAGGTCAGAGATGATGTAGGGAGCTGCAAAGGACTGCTCCTTCACTCCTGCTCTCTAAATACCCCACAGGAATATCTCCTTCTAGCTGGAAACATATAGAAAAGAGAATTCTGGAAAATGTGTTCAGCCTAGTCATCTCAAATACTGTTGGAACATGTGGGATCAATAACAGAAGAGTTAGGCTCAAGTCCAAGCCCTATCACCAAGTAGGGTTTGTGTGGAGTCATATAAACACTCTGTGTTTATTTCTTTAATCCGTAATAGTTGTGAACAGTAATGTAGATACTGTGTGGTACACATATTAAAACAGCATCTAACTGAGTCTGACAAGTCAAAACACTGACTTTATTCATTCTTTATTAAACATAATTGGCATAATTTATTTCTTAGTTAACTTTTTAATAGTAAAAATAACATTTTTCTAAACAATGTGTAACTGCAGCTGAAATATTCCTGAGATACCTAAAATATCTGTGTTTTTTTTGTTGTTTTCTGTTGTAATTTAACTTTTTTTGTAGAGCTAAACCATCAGATGAGCCTTGGCCAGTGTGGCTCAGTTGGTTGAGCATCATCCTGTGCATCAAAAGGTTGCCAATTCAATTCCTGGTCAGGGCATATGCCTGGGCTGCTGGTTCCATTCCCAGTGGGGGATGTGCAGAAGGCAGCTGATCTATCTTTCTCTCTGACAAAGATGTTCTTCTCTCTCTCTACCTCTCCCTTTCTCTCTAAGAAATCAATAAAAATATTTAAGAAAAAAAAAAAAAAACCAAACAAACCCAAAACAATAGAAGATAACATTGTAAGTATGAAAAATTTCCAAACTATTTTAGTAAATGTCTTTGAAAATCACAACTTAGAGTCCATTCAAAGAATTCAGATTTTTTATCTCTGAAAAAAAAATTAATAAGGATAATTTGTTGTGAGAAAAACGCCGAGGGAAAAAGACAAAACCCACTGTTCCAATTGTTAGGTTACACAGAAGTGTGTGTGGGGAGGGTATAACACACATACATCCAGAGATGTACATTTACACGGGGCATGGAAACGCCACATCACAGGTTCCCTTCTCTCCACAGCCAGGCTGACGCTCTGTGCCAATGTAAACACACGGTTATTAGAGCCCCAGGTGCAACCAAAGGCAAAGGGATTCAAGCTAAATGCTGCCCTCAGCTCTCACCCTGGCTGCCTGAGCAGGAGCTGGGCTGAGCTTGAGCGTCTGCAGGACAGACCTGGGGCTTCCAGGAAAGCAGGGCGGGGGAGGCTTCCCCCAGGAGGACTAGCCTCGGGATTTCCTGCAGATCAAACGCTGAGGACCCCGCAGAGCGCCCTTGGCGAAGTGGAGCATTTCCGAGGCCTAGCAGAGCTGAACCAGGGCAGGGGTTTCAGAGGTGGGATCTGCACAGAGCCCTTGGTCTTAGTTCCGGCTGCTGTAAGAAAATACCTTGGCCTGGGTGGCTTGCAAAAAACCAGAAAGATATTTCTCAGCGTTCCCAAGAATGGGAAATCCAAGCTCAAGGATCTGAAGGATTCTATGGGGAGTGCACGCCTACTTCCGGTTCATAGATGGCCACGTTTTGCTGTTCCATGCTTCATCCCTGGAAGCAGGAGAGCCAGCAGATCGCATGGGCACAGAGGCTCTCAGGCGGATGTGGCCGGGAGAGCCCGCAGAGGGACTCTGCTAAGTGGTTTTAGGTCCTCAGTGGAATATGTAGCTGAGAATAAAGTTGGGACTGAGTGTCTAAAGATTTAGTAGAGATTATGAGAGTGAGAGAAAGAATGGACTAGAACAGTGATTTTCAATTTATTTTTCATCTCATTGGAACACATAAACTAATTGATAAAATTCTGAGGCATACCAAAAATATGCTGTGCTGATCTGTTTTACTGATCTGGCAAAAAAAATAGGTGTACTGTTGATTCATTCACAATGGATGCCTATTGTTGTGCTGGCTGTTGTTGATGTGTGTGTGTGTGTGTGTGTGTGTTTCAATTTATGGGAAAAGAGGTCAGTGTCCCTGATATATTAGATGTATTAAAAATTCTTGTGGCACACCTGTCGAAAATTGCTGGACTAGAAAAATCTAGTATGAGTGCCAGACTGCACTGTGGACACAAAGGAAGCTGGCACATAATGGTACCTTTAAAATGAGCCAATCATTGCTGCTTTGTGTTTTTCTCCATTTATCTATTCTCAGCTATGGAATGCACCTGAAGTGTAGTCAGGGGCTGGGTTTAACCAGGAGTCTTGTACATCAAAATACAAAGGATGAGTGGGGGATGTATGCGAAGAAGGGATTATGACTGATCATGTAAGCAAGATTAGAAGGGAAGTGAGAAATGGAGGGAGCCGGGGGATGGAAATGAGGATAATGAAAAGTTGAGACATTGGTGCATCCCAGTGAGATGGAAGGATTACCTCTATGTTTTCAAAGATGTTTATTTGTTCTAAGACCATCAGTCTTAATTATTCCACCTGCCAACAGGCCTTCAGCTTTATTTTATCTTATCAGTATTGCCACTGCCTTATTTCCGATTGCCATCACCTGGGACATTTTCCTGGCCTCTACTCCTAAGTATGGTTCACAGGCACCAGCATTAGCACCACTTGCAAGCTTATCAGAAACTCAGATTCTTGGGCGTCGACATAGGCATGTTAAATAAGAATCCCTAAGAGTGGGGCTCACATCACTGTTTATGCACAAAGAATGTGGAAAGTACTGTCCTGGCTGCCATGTATTCTTGAATAGCTACACAAAAGATTTTTCCAAATAAGCAAATCTTCCAAACAAGCATTACAATTCTTCCTCTTAGAATAATTCATTGGGGCCTCTTTACCTAAAGCATAATATCTACCATTTTTACTTACTCAATTCCCTTAGCCCCAACCTTATGTGCTATTGTTTTTCATATCTTCATGCCTTGACCTCTGGTATTCTGGGGTATTCTGAATGGCCTTTCCTGTCTTGCTACACTTACAGAAGTAAATATTACTCAGTCTTCACATGTAAGCCAAGACCTTTCCTGGTTCCCCTAGTCAGTGTAGGTGACCTTTGTTTTCATTGAACTCTATGTGGACTTCTGTTTCAACAGCATCTCATCATCTCATTATTTTGTATTTATTACTCTCTACTAGAAAGAAGGGTCCTTGGTGGTAAGGATATTTTTCCTTTTGTCTTTGTAGTACAGAATCTAAATTAGTTATTAGGCATTCACTATATAATCTTGGAGGATGAGTTATTAACTCGTTCCAGAGTCAAATTGTTTTTGAATGCAGATACTAGGCCATATCCAAATCTGATTTACAACAATTTATTATGTGTTGTAAACAGCCAAACATAATGAACAATCTATGTACAGAATATATTTCTTTGCATCAAGTCATTTATACCTATATTACATAATAGAAAACTTATAATACTTTAATTCTTCATATGGTAAAAGCAGCATTTACTAATTTTTCAGTAAGACTTTGTGATATGAGTGAATTATTTTTCTTGAACTATATAGAATTTGTTTCAAGTATTCAGATTCTTTCCCCAAGGGTATACTGTGGTCCCTGGAAATATTTATCTATTACTTCGTATGGGCAACATGACTAGTCTGTTGGTTTTGTAGCAAGATTTCCAAGTTTTAACAATGATTGGAATTTTGATAATGACCTCATAAATTTCATGTTCTGGACAACTGAGCCAATCAGGCCCATTTATATTTGTTTCATAGTTCATTTCATGGGATCATACCAAGCAATCACTTTCCTGTAAATCTCCAACAGCTGGGACAACTGACCCATTTACACTAATGAAAAGATATTCTTGGGTAATGGAGATATAAAATGACAAAATGATGATTAGGAGATATCAATATCCAATAGCACAGCTTAAATTAATACTTTTCTTTTATTGTTGGTGGATTAATAGAATCATCTTTCTCTGTGAGGTAAGCCATTAAAGGTGTTGGTTTAGTTTTCAACACTTCTGGCTCTTGGAATGTACTTTCCAAATAATAATCAGGACTCATTTTAGCCTTGAATTGCTATAGCAAATGTGTGACTTCTTTAAGACATTGGACTATACAATACTCTTTTTTAAAGGCATATGTAAATTATGGGACAACTAACTTTACAAAGGGATTCACAAAACTTCCTTAAGCACTATTTTTATAATATGAGGTGGGCAAAAGTAGGTTGTGAGTATATGAAACACAGAGTTTAATCTTGTGCTATCATTTCTTAATTATTGTATTATTTATTTGTATTATAACTGTAAACCTACTTTTGCCAACTCCTGTATAAATTCATTGCTTAAATTTTCCTCAATCATGCAGAGATTACAGCCAGGACATACACACATATGCACTCGATTAAACAAACCTGTGAAGAATTCTTTTACAAAGTTACATACCCCTGAGTTGACACTGCTGAGGACTATGTGCTTGACTTTTGGGGGGTCTCCCAGGGGGCAGTGTGTATCAGTGCTCACTGATACCTGTGCCCTATCCTCTCCCTGGGCACAAGCTCCACTGCATTTCCCAGCATCCTTACAGTGAGGCATGACCATATGATTAAGGTCTGGTCAATGCAATGTGAGTGGAAGTGAAATGTAATATGTGCCTCTTCAGGGCGACCCCCCCCCTCCCCCGCCCCCACACTCACATCCTTAGTTCTCTTTTTCTGTCATCTAGCTGACTGGACAGGATTCCATGGACCGAGGGGAAGCACCTGAACTGGTTTCATGGAACAGAAATCGCCCCCCACCTTGCCCCCAACCCTCATTCAATTGCAGTGACTGAGATATTTGAATTGTGTTGTGAGCCACTCAGATTTCAGGATTTATATTTTATAGAAGCTAGTATTATTTGCCTTAATGAATGTCGCTGGAATGTACTCTCCATAGCTAGTAGTTAGTCTTCTTCCACTCTTGACTCTTCCTCAAGTGTGTTTGAATGTCCAGGCCCTGCTTGACAAAAAAGATGTAGCCAGTAAGAGAGCAAAGCTGGAAACCTGGGCCTAGATGGAGACAGGGAATGGCCCAGCTCACCTGGAGCTAGCATGCATTCCCAGCATGAGTGTGAGTGCGGGCGGGAGTGCGGGCAGGCTTTGTGAAAGCCTTGTGTGAAGTGAGTGGAAAGTTAAAATGGGGGAATATATCAGGACTTAAGAATCTAGACATGAAATAAGCCAGTCGGAAAAAGATAATATCACATGATCTCACTCATATGTAGGATATAATGATCAACATAATTTGATGAATAAGAATAGATCCAGAGACAAATGTGGGGAGGATGGGGGGGTTGGAGAGTAACCAAAAGACTTGTATGCATGCATATTAGCATAACCAATGGACACAGACACTAGGGCAGTGGGGGCTTGCCCGGGGGGGAATGGCTGGGGGAGGGGGGGTCAGTTGGGGAAAAAGGAGACATATGTAAAACTTTAGACAATAAAATAAAAAAACAAACAAACAAAAGAATCAGTGGTTCTCAACCTTCCTGATGCTGCGACCCTTTAATAAAGTTCCTCATGTTGTGGCGACCCCCAACCATACAATTATTTTTGTTGCTACTTCATAACTGTAATTTTGCTACTGTTATGAATCGTAATGTAAATATCTGATATGCAGGATCTATTTTCAGGGGTCGTGACCCACAGGTTGCGAACTGCTGGCTTAGATGAAGGTAAGATTGGAAGCTAAAAGGAAAAAACGGTTTCTCTACTTAAGACTCCTTACTCAATTGTGTGGGTTGTCCCTTCACATGAAGCAATTCTGACACTGACTACCCAGAGTTAGCAAGACCCCACAAGTTAAGTGCTCATTCCCACAAGACTGCCCCACCTCACATGCTAATTGCAAGTTGAGGGGTTTCCCCCACTTTTGCCCAACTTGGCTACAAATGCGGGATTCTCATGACTCCTCCTGAGGCTTGAAATTTGCTCTCATGGCTCATAGAACTCAGGGAAATACTTTACTGACTATTATAGGCTTAATATGTAGGACATTATAAACAATACAAATGAACGGCAAGATGCATAGGATGAAGTCTGCAAGTGTCCCAAGTGTAGGTGTGAGAGGAGTGTCAATCTCCTGGCACGCGTGTTCCCCACAATCCTGGCATGTGTGTTCTCCAAACCCCTCTGTGTGGGGTTTCTGCAGAGCTCTCATTACATAGGCATGGCTAATTGAACTATTGGCCATTGATAATTAACCTCCACCCTCTCCCTGGAGTCCCAGGGGAGAGGAGCTGAAGGTTCCAACCCTCTAATCATGTAGTTGTTTCCTCTGGCAACTCGCCCTCCTCCTGAAGTTATCTAGGAGCCCACCAAAAATCACCTCATTAACATAAACTGTGTTTGAAAGGGGCTTATTATAAAAAACAAAAGCACCTTTATCACTTGGTAAATTATTAAGAGTTTAAGAGCTCTTAGGATGTGAAGACAACCACCAAAAGTATATTTCTTATTACATCACAATATCACAGAGGCAACGATGGAAAATTTTTCTAGGGGTTTTGTATTACAGGGATTTACTGATCAAAGAAATACTTTAGCAGCTCAGACACTATGTAACTCAATTAAATTTTAACCCCCACACCCCATAAGCGTAAAAACTCTTTCCTATATTGCTAATGTTCTCATTTATCCATTCTTCCAACATGCATTTGATGGAAGTTATAGGCTGTCTTGGCAAATTGCTGAGAAACTGGCAAGAGGCAGGCCTAATGGTGGCTAATCTACGTGTTAGTTTATCATCATCAGATTATTTTATCAGGATAAGGAATAAAGTCCAAACATCTGAATTTTGTCTAAAGCCATGGGAGCTAAACAGAACTCCTCATATACAAAGTTTTTTCTCTTAATTGTACAAATTAGCAAATATTGATTCTTAGTAACAAAGTAGTAATGTAGCTTTGTTTATTTCACACCAAATTAAATCAGGATTTAGAAATAAATTGATTCTACTTGTTTATTATTCCATCCAATACCAAAACTATTGATCTCTAGTAGCTAGATCTCAGCCCTCAAGGGATTCAGAACTTAATGGGGTAGACAGGCAAGTGATGGATGACTGAGTTAAACACAGGTTATTAAGGGTGTGCATCTAACCCAGTCTAGGCAGGGAAGGATGTTTAGATGTTTAATCTTGCATTATTAAAGAAGATAACCTACCTTAAAAAATAGTTGTTTTTCCAGATCATTCTTGTATCTATTTTTCCTAACAAGACAATGAAGTTTCTCTCAGTCACCTCCATGACTAATAATTTGCAGTAGTAAAATGGCTGAGGGACATTCTCTGGTTTAACATGAACTGATTCCAAAAATCAAGCCAGCAAACTTGAATTCAACAGTATTATTCATTATGAAAGCATGATTAAAAATCAAATTAGACTGCTATGAATAAGTTAGTTCTCTCCACAGTTTATTCACTATTTTGTTAAAATCCCATTTTGAAGAGATTGAAAGGTGATCATAATTCATTGATAATTGTGAATCACTCTTTGGACTTCGCTTTTTATTACTGTCTTCAAGAGTCATTATCTTTGAACTTTCCTAACTCATTTTTCTAACAAGTGTTAGTTTACATAGAAATGTTTAGGTCCATACTCACAACCGATGTGATTATATTAATTTTAAGTTAGGGAAATATTCAATTAATGTAAGCCTCTGAACTGCACAAATTCAGTGTTCAGCTTTGCAGATTCACAAAGATTGAAGATGTATGGTCAAAGTACTTTATAATTATACTCAAGCACATCTTTGGTTATTGTGTGTTATTTATGTACTATGAAAAATTGTCAGGGAGAATGCTTTACATATTCTATCAACCCAGCTTCACACACAAAAGACTCATTTGCTCACTTAACAGGTATCTCAGAAATAAATGCTTGCTGTGCCATCTTTAACAATGGAACCCAGAGAGGACTTGGTTCAGAGGGCCTGTGGTTCCTCCCTGTCAGGCATAGTTCATGTTAAACTATAGTTATCTATGATAATAGTTCTCTTCTCTGTCTAAATTCTTTTAGGCAGTTAGGGGAAGTTAAAGGGCTTATCTGTTTTTTTTTAAAAAAATAAGCAGCTTAAAATAGTCAATATCCCAAAAGGCATATTTTAGAGTGGCAAATTCTGTTTCCCTTCATATATTCAAATGCTTCCTCCATGACATTGCTAGATGATTCTATCAATAGCCCAGTGAAGGCAAATCATTTGAGGATGGGGAATCTTTTATGTCTTACATGTCCGTCATCATCAACAATATATTGTAATCATTTTCTCCCCATATATCTATCCTAATACACTGTTGACATTTCCATGAGGCTGTATGGCTCATCACACAAATTAGGACACTTTGTCACATTCATACACAGAGAAAAACACAGCCCTGTATTTCCTAGATAAATAAAATTGGCAGCATTTTCTTCCATTGAAATAATCTCATTATGTAGTTTTATTGGTCCAACAGATTATCATTTTTCATAAATCAGTTAGATTTCAGAACCAATTTTCAGTAGCATTTTGCACAGAGTCATTCCAGTTCTAATGTTTAAACTAGGAAATTCCTTTATCTGAATTTATTAAAATATTAGCAATGCTAATGTGGAAAGAGAATCAAAATGAACAGGACAACTATTATGAATATTTTATTTAGAAATTGTTATATTTGATTATATGACAGATCCCATCAGTTTTGGGGGCCAGTTTTTGATGTTTTGTTTTATTTTTAAATCACCTGTGTTGTTTTGTTTTGTATAATATTTATTATTTTTATTGCTTGAGTTTACAATTTGAGTATATAAGCATTTACTATTTTACCTTGATTCATAATCAGTTATCTTAGATTTTTATTACTAATTGAGTGAAAGTACTTGTTGAGTGAAATTACTTGATATTTGGTGGTGATTACTGAACATTTGGTTAATAATGTGAAAATATTATGGATATATAATCTCAGTGTTTGAGATTATTTTTATTGCAAAAGATATGTGTTTAGCCCTGACAAGATTCATCAGGTGTATATCTAGGGCTCATTCTAAATGTTTGCCCCATGCATGCATGAACTACTTTAAAAAACAAATGATAAACAATAAAAATGAATTGACTGCATTATTAAATATATTAGAAAATTAGGGAAGAATTATTTAAACTTATAAAAGACAATTTTAATTATGTGAGCTATGTGTTTATATTTCTTTTATAATATACAAGGGCACAATCAAGCATATTAATTTTCTACATTCTGGCAAAAATGTCAATTGGTTTCTTTCTAAGAAAAATTTGCCAGTTTTTATGGTGTTTGTAACCACTAATATATAACCTAGTGATTTTTGTGTGTGTATGCTAACTTTCCATTATCCGACTATAATGAGGATAAGCTTTCTTAGTTGTTTTTTTTAAGAAACTTTATTTTCCTTAGCTTCTATCATTTTTCATAATTCCTCAATCAGTTTGCACCTTCTTAAAGGCAGTGATGTGAATGCAGTGTGTCTGTGTGTCTGTTTTATTGCTTTATTTCCAATAACTAGAAAAATATATGGGAGCAAGTGTAAAGAGTAACATTATGTACATTATTATGAATTTGATTATATTTATCTTTTAATAATGTAGTCATAAATCTTATGCTTTCTAATAATATCTATAAATAATTCTTAACATCTTAAACATCACTGTGAAGTTACAATGACACTGAAGAATATGGTTAAGAGGCATTACTCTACAGTTACCAAGATTCTATAAACAAATTTCAGGGACAAGTGACAAATTTAGAAAAATTATTTGTATCCTGTATAAAATACAAAAAATAAAAAGAAAATGCTACACTTTATAGAGAGCTTCTGGAATTTTGAAAGAACAAAGGGGTGCTAGAGGAAAATAAATAAAGAATATGATCAGGAAATTCTCTAAAATAGAAATCCAAATGGCTCAGACCCAATTTCAGTCTCAATTATATAAATGCAAGTCCCAATAATGATGACACAGCAATTTTTAACCAATAAGATTGACAAAAATGTAACAATGAATAATATCTAGTGTTTCAGAGAGTATGAGCAAGACAGGCGCTATCATATACTATCGAGAGGAGAGTGAATTGATCCAACCATTTCAGGCAGCAATTTGTCTATATTTCTCAAAAACTTGAATGCTCAAATCCATTAACTGATTAATTCTATTTCTAAGAATCAGTCCTGCAAAGACCACTTACTGGTGCTCAAACATGTCTGTGCAAATGGCCCCTGAAATGTTGTACGTAACAGTGAAATATTAGAAGCAACCTCTATGTCAATCTTTGGAAAGATAAATTATGTAAAATCAATAAAATAGATTACTTAC
This sequence comes from Myotis yumanensis, assembly GCF_028538775.1. Lineage (NCBI taxonomy): Eukaryota > Metazoa > Chordata > Mammalia > Chiroptera > Vespertilionidae > Myotis > Myotis yumanensis. The sequence goes on from NW_027223759.1 coordinate 80,632,132, forward strand.
AGCCATTAAAAAATAAGAAAATTTATCTCTTACTGAAATAAACAAGTGGAAAGAAAACAGGTCTAATTATAATTAATTATTTACAGAAAAGATAAATACATGCATAAATATATATGTATGAACTCACATGTTTTTATAAATATAAGGAAATGGTATACTCCAGCTTTTCGACCATGATGACCCTTGGGAAGTGGGACAGGGCAGTTAAGTGAGAGAATTTGGCTTTTTATTTCTTAATTTCTTTTGTTTGATTTTTCATGAGAATGTAATATATTTGTAATTTTTAATTTAACTTACTATGAATATCATTCTATATTCTGTTATATAGAACAATAATTATTTTATTTTTTATTTCAATAAGTGTTTTAAAATAGTTTTATCTAAATGTGTAATTTTTGTGTGTGTGAACTGAATAGCATAGTCAGTCATTTATTATATATATTTTATCAAGAAAAATTTCAATAACATGTGGCAAAATTTTCTTTGCAAGAAAGGGTAATATATTAATTTATTAATTTTTAAGCATTATAACTAAAATATATTTTAATTTAGGCCATTATATCCATTAACAATTTTTAATGTCTATTTCCACCAGTTATGCTAATTTACTTTAGAGATGCTTCAACTCTTCTTTCTCAACACAAAGTTTATAATACAAATAAAAGGGTAATATGCTAATTAGAGTGAATGTCTTCAGGAAGACCTTTCAGACGTCCTTCTGGACAAAGCTGCAGCAGCTGCGAGGGCTGAGGCTCCAACACCTGCAGGTGTCTCTGAAGGGCCCAGGCTCAGGCATCTGTGGGCAGCTGCAAAGGGCCCAGGTTCAGGCCAGCAGTGGCAGCAGCAGTGGGGTAATGGGGGCGGCACCTTCCCCTGATCCACCAGGTTGCCTCCCGCAGAGGGAGGCCAGACTGCAGCTTAGGCCGGGGATCAGGCAGGCAGGCAGGCGAGCGGTTAGGAGCCTGCGGTCCCGGATTGTGAGAGGGATGTCTGGCTGCCGGTTTAGGCCCACAGGGATTGGGCCTAAACTGGAAGTCGGACATCCCCCAAAGGGTCCCGGATTGGAGATAGTTCAGGCCAGGCTGAGGGACACCCTCCCCCCTGCACGAATTTCATGCACCAGGCCTCTAGTAGTCTATAAGAGTCTCATAGAAGCAGAACTAATAAATTGTGATAAAACCTTTTATAACTTACCTGTTGTACTAATCCCCCACATTTTATTGCTATACTGATAGGGGAAGTTGTAGTGAATGTGACTACTTGTAGTGAGTGCAAATATTCTTTTTAAAAAAATAAAATTTTAGCAAAATAAAATATTGAGGAAAATCAAAATTGATTTCTTACTTCAAAATAATACAATTTTTCAAATTAAACTTTCAAATGTGAATGATTATTTAAATAACTGACTATTTTATAATTAAATATCATATTATAAAACACCTTGCTTTTGAATTAACTTATTAATGTATATTGAATTACAAGTCATAGAAATTAATATAAGTGGTGAATATTCCTTCAATCCTGACTAATTATTGTACTACTAAAATATTATATCTGTATATTAATTACCCTCCAATGATTTTAGGTTTGACATCAAAACTCATTTTCTTTGACACAATGTTAATTACACTATCCAGATCTAATGATGCATTATACATTTAATTACTAATTCTGTGTTATTTTTAAGTGAATGCAAAAAAAATATGGATATGAAGAGAATGCCAATGGTCTTCATTTTTGTGCAGATTTCATATTATGATTTTAAATTAGTTACCAGATGATCCAATTTCTCCCTAGAAAGATTTAAATCGTTATATTTGTTGAAAAGCTTGACATAATTCCTAGGTACTTTATATTTAAGACTATTTTATAATTAAATATCATATTATAAAACACCTTGCTTTTGAATTAACTTATTAATGTATATTGAATTACAAGTCATAGAAATTAATATAAGTGGTGAATATTCCTTCAATCCTGACTAATAAACAGTTGGCATATGAACATCCATGTTGAAATATAGGACATTTTTACTGGAAAATACATTTTCTATTTAAAAGTTTTTATGCCAATATAATATAATTGGTTCCATTAAGCCATTATAACATAAATTGCATTTCTCTAAGATCATTTTAGCCTTTACACATGGCTGAAGGCTTTCATCAGTTATATAAAATTGAGTGCTGTCAATGAATTTTACTATTGAGTAGGAGCCTGCCAGTAGACTGAGTACCTAAAAAAGTGGCAAAAAAGCAAAGTAATTCTAGAAGTAGGTAACACTTCTATAGAGCCTATACCATCCATGCACTTTTTAAATTGTCTTACCTATATTAAATCATTCCATTTTCATAATAATCTAAGAGTTTGATCTTATCATCATGCCCATATTAGAGCTGAAGAAATTGGTCTTAGGAAGGCTAGGTAATTTACCTAGTGCCACAAAAAAGTAAAAAAAATTAAGCTGGAATTGAAGTCCAGGTAGTGTAGCTCAACAAGCCATGCTCTGACTTAACCATTCAGCTGCATAGCTTATCTGTATGAATTGACTTTGGGTGATCAAAATAGGTATTTGCAATCAAAGGACCTATAAAGCTACACAAATGGGCTCATGATTTTATAACTTTAATTTGCTACCACAAACCCATTTGCCAAAACTTCGAAGTTCTGTTTCCTCTACTTATTTAATATTTAATAGGCCTCACCAATACATTTGCTTTGGTTCCATTTGGCTGCCGTTGAGTGTTAAATTCTAAAGAGGTATAATTGTTTGCTTCTAAACTGACAGATAACTAACACAGACAAGGATAAGCTTTCTCATCAAAACCACTGATGCTGAGTCTTCTTTCAAGAGTCTCATTTTTCTCACATTTTTTGCTGGAATATGTCTATTTCATTTAAAATCCAAACCCTGGGTTGTAGAGTTGGGTGAGCCTGATGCCCTCTCAGACTGCTGTTTTGGGGTTCAGAAGGCCATAATGAAGAAGTACCTAAGGTGGCTGGAGCCTGTCGCACATTGGAGCAAAAAGGAAAAGGGAAAAATATAAGGAATAAATCATCATAGCTGAAAGTCAGCAGAGTGTATCAATCCCACATGTAGATTTCCATGGCGTCCACTCCTGCCCACCCCCAAGTTATGCTCCATGATGGAGCGTTTTAAAATAGAAATGAGATTCTATCCCTTCCCTGCTTCAAACCCATTTGACTGGGGGGGAAACAATCAGTGCATTCTCATGGGCCGGAGAATAAAATCTAAACTTCTTTTCAAGGCTCAAGGACTCTGAATTGCTTTTCTCTAACCCCATCTCATTTGTTCCCCATTTCCTCTTCCTGCCCCATGCTTATTTATCTGCGTTTTCAGTTACCCTGTCCGCTGTGCTCTGAAAATACTACATGGGAAATTCCCAAAACCAACAAGTCTTACGTTTTCGATGCCATGTCACGCTGAGTAGCTTGATGAAATCTCCTGAGCCCCTTCTTCCTGCCCAGAAGGGAACTCATCCTTTTGTTCAGTGTCTCCACACACTGCAGCGGCTCCCTGCCCCTCTCCGTTATCAGAGCCACTATTGTGGTAGGGCAGTGCTTGCGTTCAGGTCACTCTTGCTTTATGTATTACTGCCCCAAAGCACAAGAGCAGTGATGCTGGCGATTCGGATATGCCAAGGAGAAGCTGCAAAGTGCTTCCCTCAAGTGGAAAGGTGAGTACACTACAATAAGATATTTTGGCAGATAGAAAAAAGACTACATTCACATAACTTTTATTACAGTAAAATGTCATAATTGTTATTTCACTATTTATTTTTGTTTATCTCTTACTATGCCTAATTTATAAATTAAAGTTTATAAGAAGAAAAAAAACATAGTGTAGAGCAGAGGTTCTCAACCTGTGGGTCACCAACCTGTGGGTCGTGACCCCTTTGGGGTCGAACGACCCTTTCACAGGGTCGCCTAAGACCATCGGAAAACACATATATAATTACATATTGTTTTTGTAATTAATCACTATGCTTTAATTATATTCAATTTGTAACAATGAAAATACATCCTGCATATCAGATATTTACATTAGAATTCATAACAGTAGCAAAATTACAGTTATGAAGTAGCAACAAAAGTAATTTTATGGTTGGGGGTCACCACAACATGAGGAACTGTATTAAAGGGTCATGGCATTAGGAAGGTTGAGAATCACTGGTGTAGAGGGATATATAGAGTTCACTACTATTAGAGGTGTGAGACAGTAACAAACCAGGTTTCAGACTGGGTCTCTTGGAATGCATCCCCTGTGGATAAGGGGGCTATTGTACACTCTTCTCCCTCTACTTCTCCAATTAGCCCACCGCTCTCTCAGAGTCCTTGCACTTTGCCCGCTTCTGTCTGGAATGCTCTTCCCAAGCTCAATCTCACCCCTCAGAGAAAGCTATGCTGAGTATTCATTTATTTATTTATTTACTTATTTATTTATTTATTTATTTACTTACTTACTTACTTATCTATTTATTTATTAGCTTTTTACTTTTTATTGAATTTATTGGGGTGACTGGTCAAGAAAATTATACAGGTTTCAGGTGTACAATTCCACACCACATCATCTATTCACTGCATTGTGTGTTCACCACCCCAAGTCAAGTACCCATCCATCACCACGTGTCCCCCCAGACCTTCCTCCACTTCCCTCCACACTCCCTTTCCTACAGCAACCACCACACTGCTCAGGTCCATGAGTATTTTCTCTCTTTTCTTTTTTTTCCTCAATCCCTCTACCCAGCACCCCCAAGCCCTCAGCCCTGACAGCTGTTGGCCTGCTCTCTATCAGTTTGTCTCTATTTTGCTTGTTAGTTCAATTTGTTCATTAGATTCCACAAAGAGTGTCCCTAAATTACTTCCTATTGTTTACTTTTTTCACAGCAGTTGTGAGGTTGGTGGTGAATTAGATCAAGGGAGGTAGCCCAGAACTAAGACCATGGATGGTGAGCATGTTCTTTGCATGATGGTCAGAATAGAAAGTCAGGCTAGAAGAAGTCATGTTGCAGCTGAATCTCCCAAATACCCTAAATAGTGAGGACATAGAGAAAGAATGAGTGTTATCTATATAATAAAAGCATAAGCAACTGTTACAGTGGAACGACCAGAATGACCAGTCGCTATGATGTGCACTGACCACCAGGGGGCAGATGCTCAATGCAGTAGTTGCCCCCTGGTGGTCAATGTGCTCCACAGGGAGAGCACCGCTCAGCCAGAAGCCGGGCTCATGGCTGGTGAGCACAGTGGTGCCACCACGGCAGTGGTAAGGAGCAGCAAGCTGAGAGGTAAGGAGCAACAAGCAGCTGGGCAATAAGGAGCTAGGGGTCCCAGACTGAAAAAGGGATGTCCCCTGAGGGATCCTGGACTGTGAGAGGATGCAGGCCAGGCTGAGGCCCTCCCCCCTCTACTGCATGAATTTCATCACCGGGCCTCTAGTTTATATATATTACTAGAGGTCTAGTGCATGAAATTCTTGCATTGGTAGGGTCCCTAGCAGCTGCCAGATGATGGCTGGGTACTACCCCTGGCCAGCCCATCCCCTGGTTGAACTCCCAGAAGAACTCCGGTCAAGGGGACAATTTGCAAACTATGCTTTTATTATATAGGATTCTATATATTACACACACTGATATACAGATACAAAGATATACCAGTGTGTATAATATATTGTGGGAACCTTAATCAGTCAGAGTACGTCAGATGTTCAAGGCCACTCTGAACCTGGGAATCCTAATCAGGATGTTCAAGGCTAAGATGCTATACACAGGTGCAAGAGCAAGGCCACAGTAATCTGACTATGTACACTGCACAAGCCTGAGTAGGGAAAGAAGAAACTAAGTGCTAGGTTTTTTAGGAAAGTAATGGTGTCTGGATTTTTTTCCCTTTTCTACCTATTTATTTATTTGTCTATTTGTTCATTTTTTTGTGCATAGAGAATACTAGCAGAAAAATGTGTTTGACTATTTTTGCTTATAGAGTTATACTCTATAAGCAAAAATAGTGATGTCACTATTTTGGCAAGAAGCCTCTTTTGTCTAAGTTAGTATTAGAGTATGTTACTGACCAGCCAGTGTGTGGCTCCTTAGTGAGGCCGTAACTCTAAGTATGGCTCCTGTATGCTCCTGTATTGGAGGCTGCTACTGCTTTATGGAAAAGATGTGCTGTTAACCAGCAGGTGTGCAGCTGCCTTTGTGGGACTTAATTTGAAGTCTTGTTAGCAATGGCTACTTGGCCTGCAATAAAGATTCTCTTATATACCCACGACTTCTCATATTATCTTCTTCATCTGATACCTGGTGTCCAAGGAGGCCCAGTCCCTGGTAGAGGGGCTCGGACCCAACAGTTGGCACAGTGGAGCAGTATACAAGGAGTGAGTACTCCCACAATTGCTCCAGTGAACAGGGTCAAGGAGGAACTTACTCCCCAACAATTAGCACAGCCAACAGGGTGGTTAGGGTTCAGGGGCATGTACGGACTCAGGAGAAAGTGCTCCCTGACATATATACAGTTTTATCCTTTCATGAACATGTACATTGTTTGTAATAGTATTCAATGTAATTGTTACATGGCCATAATTAAAATAGGAAAATAGATTTATAAACTTAATTGTAAAAATAAGTGAATACACTTCTCAGTGTTCAGAAGTTGAAAATTTAAATAGGATGCCTTGCTCCTCAGTATCAGATTTAGGAATGATATGCTCTGTGATGTGGCAGTTAAAGTACAAAGCTAAGCAGCCTCTGTCACTGAAATGCTTGCACATAATTTATGTGTTGTAGTTTGAGATCGTAAACCTACAGCAGCAATTGAAATAATTTTGATTGAAAGTTAACCCATCTTCTTAGAAGTTAAAATAATTAAATAATAACATATTACACTTTTAATAAATATTTCATTCATTATTTTTTCATTTAAAATACTGTAAAACTATTCCAAAAAACCTTTCAAAACATAGAAATGTGGTAAACTCATGTCAAAATGGCCATTGTTTATAAGTGTAAGTTTTCAATTTGGGGTGAGTCTGGAATGTAATTACCACTAAACTTAAGGCTCAGCAAGCTTTTAAGAAAGAGGACATTGTATTCATGTTCTTTCCAGAATTCTCCGCAGCACCATTTCCAGCCCCTTCCCTGAGTTCCACCTCATAAATTCCTTCCGGATGTGATTGTGTAGGGAGTATAGGGAGCATAAGAATCTTTGCAAAGTACTCCAAGAACATGATCATGATTTTATTTTAACTGCCACAGACAATAAGATCTAAAGAGCAACTTATTTAATGAATACAAACTCATAATTTAACAGTAAAAAAGTAAATAAAGCAAATAAATAGCATAATTAAGTAGTAAGAGGTAATGAGAATCTAGGCATTTGAGGGTATCTGCAAAAGGCTAAAGATGACTTTTATAAATGCATTGCTGTAAGATATACTTCTTAATTGCCTTCAAGGATTTTGGGAAAAAAATTAAATGTCAAAAACTCATTGAAGTGTACACATATCTGGGTGAATTTTATGGTTTGCAAATTATACTTCACTGAAGCTGCCAGAAAAGTTATATAGCAGAACTTTTTTCCAGCTCCATCACTAGCCCACATCTTCAACATTGTTCACTCTATGCCATAGACACTTTCTCCTATACTCACGGTCCTTTACTTACCAATCTCCTAACCCAAATCTCAACTATTTAAATAATTCTCTTCCAGGATTCTTATACATGATTCAGCCTCTTCACTGCTGAGCAAGTTTTTCTAAGCTATAACTTTGTGGGACTTCACATCTTGATTTTTCTCTCCTTCCCTTGTCTCTATTCTTCTGTTTTCCTTCCTTCCTTCCTTCCTTCCTCCCTCCCTCCCTCCCTCCCTCCCTCCCTTACATTTTCTATTATTTTAATTTTTTTCTATATAATTCATTCCTGTACTTCTTTGAGGTCACCCCTACTTTTGAAAGGAAGTGAGTTGTTAAGCACTTTCTTATTGCTTGTGTTAGTAGGAATGGCAGTAATCTTGGTCAGGTAGAAAGAGCCGAAACTATACCTGATCTTATTGGGGTGTTATCTCTCACTACACGGTTGGAGCATACACTCCAGAAAATAGTTCATTCTCACCAAATTTTATGAACTGAACAACTCCAGACAAGTTTGTTGTTGTTGTTGCAGATGTTCATTAAAATAATAATCCCAAATGGCAACATGGTGTTATAGACTAATCATGGGGATGTAAAGTACAATGTGGGGAATATAGTCAATAATATTGTAATAACCTTTTAAGGTGTCAGATGGGCGCAAGGTTTATTGGGATGATCTCTTAGTAGGTTATATAATGTCGAATCACTGGGTGCACACCTGAAACTAATATAATAAACTATGCCAACTATAATGAATAGTAACAATTATTTTAAAATAAAAAAATGCCAAGATATAACCATATCTCTCATGTAGATCTATAGCTAATGGGGCATCTCTGTGTGGCATAAAATGGCCATTTTGTATATAATATTAGTATCTCTGTCCCTTTACCAAAAGGAGCAAACACACTGACCCTGCATGTGAGAAAAAGGAGATGGCAAAAAGCCAAGACTGTCTCTGTAGTTCCTTGGTCCCAGATTCTTCAGGACCTTATACCATAAATTATCATATTTTTTCTCAGACACTCCTACTTGATTCATCTTCTAAGCATGCATTCACACTCAAAACCCTGCTTCTTAATAAAAAAGATTCCCTTGACCCCTTTCCCCATGAAATAGTTTTATTTTTCCTTTCTTTATCGGTAACATACCACCAATAGTATCTACACTGTCTCATCTTTGAGCTTCAATCTGGCTTTCTCTACATCCCTATTATGAAAATTCTTGTAAAAGGTCACATATGACCTCTTTATAGTTAAAATGCATGGCTTATGATAAGTCCTTCTATGAAAGTACATTTCCTTTTACTTTGTTTGAACTGAACAATCTTTTGAATCTGTAATAATAGAGATGGAACTAAAATCTCTGTGACATTTTTGGACTTGCTCATCTTCACTGGCAAGCAAACTTCAGCCTGAGTTGACAGTGAATTAGTCAATTAAAATTCAAAGATATTTATTAGCCACCTGCTATATAAAAAGCATAGCATGAATACAACCATAAACCAATAAACCAAATAGTATTTTCCCCTAAAAAGATTATTATATAGCAGTAAAATAACACCACCTAAATTATATTACAAACCAGTCTGTGATGATAGAAGGCAGTGAGCTGTGTTTCAGAGAGAAGCATTCATTCTGCCTGGAAGGACTGGTGGTGACAGAGGGTGTTTTATAGTTCTTTTTCTCCTTTATATTTCCTTTTGAGCACTATTAAAGTTGAGTTAATCACATTTCTTAGTTTATGGAACATTATCACCAAGGATCTGTGCAAGGCTCTCTGATATTTCATGTATTTATTTACTCCATGTAGCTTCACTCTACCCTGAGGAAAATTTATAAAGGAGATCATTTATGAATGACACCTGGGTAGATGAATTGGAAGCCCACAGTTAAAGGAAGTGAAGGATGGTCCAGAGGCAGAGAGAAGGGGAACATAGGAACAAAGAATTGATCATTGCTTAAGTCTGGTGCAGGAATGTCATTTGTGTGGAAATATTGTTGCAGCCAAGTTGTAGAGAACGTTATAGCTTGTGTTAATACAACAAATAGCATCTTTAAAGAATTTTGAGCACATGGGTTACTAGATCAGATCATTCTAAGAGTTATAGGAAATCTATTTGAGAAACTGAACTAGGGATGTTAGTTTGTAGGTGGTTCATTATTTAAATCATAAGCACAATTAAGATTTGAGGTAATATTTCCCACTGGTATAGTTGTGTGTGTGTTTGTGTGTGTGTGTGTGTGTGTGTGTGTGTGTGTGTTTTGTGGTTCTTTTTGTTGCCAGAGGAGGTCACCCTTTTCCCAGACCTCTTAGTTACCTGAGAAGCCCCTTGAGATGACCCAAGTAAGCATCAATGTGCAAATGGATAGAACTCAGTACAATGTTGCTTTTCACCCCCTAGCAAGGATGTCCCAGATGAAAGTCTGAACCCAAATCTTGAGTTTTCTTTATAAACATTTACCACTACTGGAGCTTGGGTTGCCTTCAGAAATATAGGAGTGAAATTTATCAGATTATTTATTACTAATACTAAACCATATTGGAACAAATTGTAGAGTGGAAGATTCCTTTACTTGCCATACATATTCTATGACTTGTTTATCTTCTTCTTCCTCCTCCTCCTCTTCCTCTTCTTCATCTGATCAAAATCATTCTTGTTGTCATTAGCAATGTGTTTCCCTGGTATTTGCTTTCTTGTAAATTGTATTTTTTTTTTCCTTTCTCCTAATTAGTTGCTATCAAGGTGAATAGCTGAACAAACCTGTGTCAATTATTAATGCTGCTAGCACCAAAGCTAATTAGTTTTCTTTCGCTGCATATTTTAAATAGACAGAAGTTGTATTAAAAAAAAAAAAAAAAAAACAGCTTCTTTCTTGTTAGACTAACACATGTGTGAACATATAATCATAGTTTGGACATATTAACAATGTAGTTTTCAACATAATTTACATAGAGAAACAGGAACCAGGGAGATGCTAAATTTTCCATGATGACATTTTATTAAAAATTCAAAATAAAATATATAAAAAATACTTGAATATGTGTCTATTTACCTATCTATTTTACTGCCTTCTTCACTTTAAATTCATTTGTGATTCTCCAATTTTTTTTCATATGTTATATTTATCAACAGCTAAGAATTGGAGCTTGGTTTTGCTCTGATTTCTTTATTATTCTAAATACACTTATATGTCCAACAGTTACCAAATAACTTCCTTCTATTAGTACCCATTTCCCCATTCAAGTCCTTAAAGAAGTATCCTTTTTTGTTTTCCTCCCACATTTACCTGTGACAGAGTCTTGACTACTTTCGATCCTGGAAGCTTTCTGGTCATAGTTCACATTCCCCTCTGAAGTTAACATTTTGCTTTTTCCTGGAGGTAGTTTCTCCTCCTCCCTCACATTCTTTGACCTCAGACCAGCCTTCAATAATGCATTGGATTTGCTGTCTCAAGCACAGCTGCTGCTGATACTCCATTGCTGTTCCTCTTGCTCTTTGGGGACTCAAAGTCTTAGTCATTCTCAAAATATTTTAGTAGGACTTTACAATACACATTTAACATTTATGATAACAAAAATGAATGGAATGTCTTGTGTGCTATATAATAAGAAAACTGTCTATACATTGAAGAATATATTTGTTAAAGAATAAACTTTTATGATGTTTCTATCAGTCAATAACAGATAAGACCAAATCACAATTATTCAAACTGAGATAATTTAGAAAGTTTTTAGAATGTTTCCCATTTTCATCAGTAAATGTTGACTTGGTTATGCTAGAGTAAAACGCCAACTCCATTTCTGTCTTAAAGAAAGAAAATTTAACTTCTCTCACAAAGTCTGCCATAGGCTTGGCCAACTTATCCAGCGCAGCCACCTTCTAAACTGTGGTGCAAGTAGCCCAGACTCCGTATCATTTAGAGAGAAGTGGGAAGTTCCAGAGTAGTTATACCAGTAATTCAGGGTATTACCCTACAAGTGATAAAAGTTACTTCCCCTGAAAAGCCATTAGCCAGGATTGTTCACTTAAGTAATTAACAAGAAGGACAAGGAGGGATAATTTACTCAAGGAACCATAGAAATGGATGGTGGCTAGACATTTCTGCAGTAACATTTTACTGTGGGCCTCTGTGTTCATGCTAACACTGTATTAGGTTTGTTTAACTACCTTGCTGCAAATCTCAATGGAGACTTGCTGAATTATTAGCAAGTGTTACAGAAAGAGAAAAAAATTTGTTAATGATGAGGCATTCCAGGCTTGATGAATATAAATGATCTGGAACTGCAAAAAATAATGTAAATACAAGGAAAGTGATATTCTATATCAACTAGAGATAGGAATGATTTGAAGGCTTTTTGGAGATAAGCATGGGAAGAATAGAGAAAAAGCAGATGGGAGAAACGCTATAGAGGCTTGGTGATGACTATTGAAAACCCCAAAAGACAATATCTGAATATGCATATCTACAGGAAAGTCTTCAGATTGTCAGGGGCCTTGGTGGAGCTAAAACAAGGAATGGGCTGTGGAGGTATATAGGAACAGACCATCAACATCTGTGTGGAGTGAAAACCAGGTCAAGTATAACAGGTATGAATTCAGAATCAATGGCCAGAAAACTGACTCATGTATCATATGGCTACTGTGGAAGCTGGGGTGAAAATGGACTCAGGTTTGAGGAAATAAAGAAATATCAAGGAGGAGGAATTTTCTGAGGTCTTAACAGGACTACTGTGACTGCCCAGAGTATTTTCACATTCTTCTGCAAATCTGGCTTTCCTTCTTTATAGTCAACTAGAGGCCTGATGTACGAAATTCATGCAAGGGACTCGGCCCTCACAGCCCCGGCTTCGTCTGGAAGGTTGTTCTGGCTGTCCGGTCTAATTAGCATATTATGCTTTTATTATTATAGATATATTTTAGACATCTACCAGATTCACAAGCTAGCCACTCTTGCCTCCTTGTTCAGAGATCCTCAATAGGAAATTGTTGAAACTAAGACACAATTTTATCAGGCTTCTTCAAAAAACGACTACAAACTCCTGCTGCTATGGCTTCTAGGTCCTGCCTTACATCAGTTTTGTGTTCAACACTCTTACTTATTACTTCCAATAAATCAGTTTGGGGGTTGTATTAGCCAGAAAGCAGTTTCTGTTGCTTGCAACCAAACAACATAATTGAGACTGTTTTCCCACCCCCACAAACAGCTGAGATTTCCATACCCCTAAAATGAGATTTCTGTAAATGACAAGCAACTGAAAATAACTAGCATGTTTCAGATCTTAGCCTAGATAGCAGATCCATGAGACATTTGGATGAGAGATGAGCAGGGTTAGATGACTACATTATTTTAGCAGGGAAAACAATAAAGAAAGAAAAAAAGCAAAAGTAACTAAAAAGAGCCTTTAAATTGAGGGCATTAGGAGGATGTGACACCATCAATAATTACAGAGCATTGGTCTGTGAACGACTTCTGGGTAGCCAGTTGTATCCATGCAGGAATACTTTATTCTTTAAACTTGGGTATTAGTATCACAGCAATTCCCCAAGGAAGCAGGGCATTGGCTCCTTTGCCTCTCCTTATTACTTCACCTCACTGACACTATTTCACCTACACCCCGTTATTTGCAAGTCTCTGGATATGCCCTGCCCTTTACCATGTATGTATTTATGTGCATGCTACTACTTCCTCATTGGGATGTCTTTTTCTCTCTTATGTGTCCTTTGCTCTTCAATGAGGGTCACTCTGAAACCTCAAAATCAACAAGAATGACTGCAGAAATCATCCCTTACCACCCACTTCCTTCCTACAGTTCCTGAACCCTGCTCCTAGCGTTCCATTTGTGAAATTACAGTCTAACGTTTAGTTGTATCTATTCTCTCTTACTCCACAAGTTCCTCAGAGTGGGTGGGGCTGTGACTTATCCTTCATTTCACATCTTAGTGAAGCCCAACTGAGTAATACTTTCTTTTTTTTTAAACTTGGATGAATAAATAAATCAATGACCTACTCTTAAGGTCTTCCCACATCGAAATCAGATAATGTATATATAGATTTTAAAACCTTAAGGAATCAAGTTTAAAAGATATCAATAAACTGAACATGGTAGTGTTGTATTTAGACTATAAATTCAATGTAGATATTGTATGAATTCTTACTATGTATTTGTACAATGTGATTAATGCTTTAATGAAACTATCCATTCCCTTTTATTTTAAATTTATTTTAGAGAGGAAGGGAAAGGGAGAGAGATAGAAACATTAATGATGAGAGAGAATCATTGATTGGCTGCCTCTTGCACGTCCCCTATTGGGGATTGAGTCTGCAACCTGAGCATATGCCTTTGACCAGAATCGAACCCAGGACCTTTCAGTCCACAAGCCGACATTCTATCCACTGAGCCAAACTGGCTAGGGCTATTCATTCCTTTTTACACTAAGCCTAATTTCATCTTATGTGTATAATTTGCATAGCAGTCATATGCCTGCAAATACTTCATGTTATCCTCCCTTTAATTTACTCACTGGTTGTATGACTCCCTCCCTGGCCATGTACTTGTGTGTGTGTGTGTGTGTGTGTGTGATGTGTACACATGCATGTGTCACATGCATCTACACACATAAATAGATTTTCAAAAGCAATTGCAAAGCACAATGATATCCAAATTAACTCTTCAGATATTTCCACAATAGCAGAATCATCACTCTCACCATTTCTTCCTCTATTAGCCTTATCCATCCCCATCTTCTCAAGTATTGCTCCATGTTCCTGATAGGCACCTTTATTTTCTCATCTTCAGTCCATTAAATTTATTCATAGGACTAACATAGGCTTTAGTTTGGAACAGTGTTTTCATTTCCATTACACCAAGCTAGAAAACTGAATTCTCTAAATCTTTTCATTTTTGTTCATGTCAACTTATAATTTTATGTTTCTGTTTTGGCTCTGTGCAAACTAGTGGCAAGCATATATGCATGAAATATAAAAGGGCATTTTCAATGCACTTAAAAATGGGCATTGAAACCCTGGGTCTAAGATGGGGGGAAAATGTAATTACTGAGTAAAGCAACATTGCATTCTGAAATTATGTGAGAAAATTATCTAGGAAAATCATATATATATGATTTTTGTACATTTAAAATAATCTTGATCTGGACTAAGTTTCAAAACTACTGTGAAGCAGTAGAATTTACGTTGGGAGCTGTCATGGTTGCCTTTTTGCATCCATCCATCCCTCTTCATGCAGCTGCTGTCCTCCGGGTGCCTCACTTCTTCCCTCTCTTCCCACCCTATGAAAAGTACCCTAACGAGAAAGGTCCACCATGGTATGTATACGCTCCAGGGCATGGCTGCCAATTTCCTGTCCCTCAGATCCTCAACTGCCACTCTCCACACCCATGCTCTGCTTGCCACTCACCTCTGCACTTGACATCCGATCATATGCTAAGCCTGCAGGCTCACTTACCCATGGATCCCTTTCCACGTGTTCACTTCCCACATATTTTCAAGACTCAACGGCTCTTATCTCCCTTGAGGGCCTGGCAGATGACCACCCAGTTCCTCTGAGATTACCTGCTGTAGAAAAACTCTTCTAAAGACAGCAGTTTTATACATTGAATTGCATCAATTGTCTACCTTATCGCTGCTAGTGTTGTAATCACTACACTGCCTTTATTTCTGTATACAATTTTATGTGAGTGTGAAAAACTGTGAGATTGAAATTCATTACCCCTCCATTTCCTTGGCAATGTTACTTTGTGGCTTCTGCTCACTTTGACTCTGAGCTTGATCATGTGATCACTTTGGCCAATGGAGTGTTAGCAAATATGATGCAAGCAGAGGCGTGAATGTACCAGCACACGGAAGCTTATTTGCTCTTGCCGTTTGCCTTGCCATGTGGACCTGCCCAGATTAACCTGCTGGAGAATGGAGGACACATGAACCGTGTTGTTCAGTTACCAAAGCTGTGGCCATTTTAGAGCAACTGACAGCCAGTTGACCAGCAGGTTTGTCATACAACATCACTGTGGCCAACCTGGCCGAGATGATGTCTGTGACTCCACCCTGAAACCAGGCAGTGAGCACTCCATGCCTTGAGTAATTCTGTCTCTTTCATGTGCAGAACAGTAATTGCCATGTATGCTTTCATTAAATTGAACTTAGTATATGCCATTATTTCCCCTTTCACAAAAGTAGTGAATTATATCTTATTCTTAATAAGTAACTGAAAAATTGGGTCTCCTGCTTAAAAAAAATTCTAAACAAAAATAAAGATATTGAGAAAAGAATTTTGTAATCGTCCTAAAGTAATCAACATATGCAGATGACGAATTCACCTATGTCAATGGCCAATCTTAAGCTTGTCAAAGAAATTTAAAAAAATGTATTTTTTTTTCTCAGCAAGCTTCATGTAATGTTCCACATTCCTCTAAAACTGGTGTGAAAATTGTGCCTGTTTGGGGGAAGTGGCAAACAAACTTTGGGAGCATCATCAGGGTATTGGTGTTTTTTTTTTTTTTTTCATTTTCCCTCTAATGAACATATTTTTGTTTATTTTCAATGTAAACTGCATGTATAAATGAATTAGTTCCCCTGTTTTGTGTACTTGATAAGATACCTTGTTTATATACATTTTTAGAATAAACAATACCTGTATATTTGCAACCCTGGCAGGTATAAACAAATAGGTGAAGCTCTCGTTTTTGAATAAATAATGAAAACCATACATCAGGATAGGAGTGTGGAAAATCAGAAATTCTAGGCTTCAACTATTTAAAAAGATTGCTCTGACCCCCTTCACAAAGGGCTTTTCTTTCAAGCTTTGAAAGAATCAATCTACGTAGGGATATATCTCTAAGCTGCTAGTGCAAAAGTAATAAACATCAAGCTTACGTCTGGGTGTGGAAACTGAATGGGTTTGCTTTTCTTCCAGGGATTTAATTTATTTTTAATATCACAGGTGGCTTGAGGCGAGGTGTAATCATCTGTCGCTCTTCCGTTAAATCATATCTCCTCACTTCTGAAATATTCTTTGATCTGCCTACCTGCAAATCACATTCTACTTTCTTTTGTCATAGACTGTAGTGTATAGATATCATAATGACATAATAAATTGCCTGAAAGAGTGAGAAGTATATCCATTTTAAAGATGATTGAGAGACAAAACACATGCAGATATCAGCTTAGACATTCACTTTTTTATGTTTTCTCTTTTCTTACCTCACTAATCAGAAAATAAAATTTATATAAAATAGACATTGAAGATGGTTTTTAATTTCTTTAATTTAAAAGACACCAGACAAGTTACTTTTTACTGGCTTTATATTTCAGGTCATATTGGTACCTTAAATCTATCACTCTATGGTTTTAAATACATGGGTTTAAATATTCAAATTATGAATTAGACAGATCTGTAGTCCAAACTAAAATTTTCCAGATATATGCTACTTTAACATTGTTATTTTTATTAACTTTTCTTAGTTCATAACCAATTTTCTAAGGGAGTCACTGGGTATGTTATGTACTACCAAATAAGTAATAGGTAGAACAATAATTTTGTTTACTCCAATATAAAAGGGTTACTTTATTTACCCTAATAAATATAATCATTAAATAGCTTATAAGAAAATTAAATACTGCAAAAGATGCCAAGTTGCAGAAGGTCATAAATGGGGAAGACACATGTCTGAGAACTTTCACATTTTGAAAAATTGTAACATTATGATGATAACAATACCCAATTGTATCTATGTTTTTGGGAACAGTGGGATGGAAGGGGTTGTATTCACATGAGGGAGGAGATCTGGGGGGAAAGAGGAAGTGGTACAGTCCTCGTCTGCTTCTACAGCCATGAGGGGAAATCTCTTGAAGTTGCTTGCTATCACCCTGCTGAAGTTTCTTGCCAAGTCTACAACTTGCTGCTTCTCTCTAATAAGAGCAATCATCACTGACAGAAAATCATCATCAGTTTTGAGTTCAAAACAACTAATTTATGAGAGTTTATGGAAAAGAACTGTCACCTGATACAAACCAAAAAAGTCACACAGGAAGCATGACTTTATTAACTTTTACTATTTGGCAAAATCATGCTGAAACTGTCTGCGCTTACAATGAGCCGGGAGAAAGTGTCCATTTGATCAGGTGCTGGCTTGGAAGGGAACCGCCTGCATGTGTTTACCCAGTCCCTGCTTTGAGAATTTCTGTTAATTACTTGGTATGGTCGCAATACCTTCCTTGAAAACCACAGCTAGGACTCTGTCTGAGATCTTTAAGCCTCATGTGTTTTCATGGAATGTACTTGACTGCCTAATAGCCAAATTATGCCCCAGCCTGAGCAGGGTTTCTCTGTAGACTCATAATATGAAAACTACTTTCCAGGGCAGATACCAAAATATAACACTTCACCAGGCCCCGCTGGAGTGGTCCATGGTATTTTCAGCGTGTTCTGTTATAAATACCTCTCTTTCATATAAATGCTGGCCTGATATTTATATTGTCAGAATTAAAATCGGTAAATATATTAAAGGACATAGGACTTTCAAAATAACTGCTTGCATTTCTGATATTTTACTTCTCTGAATATTACCAAATTCACTTAAAATATGTGGTTTTATTTATTTTTAGAGAGGAAGGGAGAAGAATAGAGAGTTGGAAACATCGGTGAGAGAGAAACATCCATAGATTGGCTGCCACTTGCATGCCGCCTACTGAGGATCAGGCCTGCAACCATGGCATGTGCTCTGACTGGGAATCAAACTGGTGACCTCTTGTTTCATGGGTCGACACTCAACCACTGAGCCACACCGGCCTGGCAGTCACAGTACTTTTTGATACATTGCTTCAGACTCTTACCTGAAGACATATTAATCTCTAGATTTTATGGAATTTTGTGCTGTATTGAATGGAATTTCTTGCATGCCTTTAGTTGTAAGTAAACAAAATAAAAGCTAATTTGCAGTGCTACCAAGGGTAGTGCAGCGCCCTAGTGCTAGCAAGAGGAGGGAGTATTGCCACATCCACCCCCGAAGAAGCAAGAACAGCAGGGAAATTACAGAAGGAAGCTGCATGGGAGGATGATCCGCAGATGAAGGACCCAGCTCTGCTGATGGCATTCTTCTAATACCCACCTTCCTATCTCCTGCCCATTCCTCCCTGGACTGAAACCAATCAGAAGCCAGTGGATGGGAATGCCTAACAATACATTGGTAAGGGTCAGCTTACTGGGCCATAGAATGAAGGGGAAAACAATACCCAGTGATTTAGAAGTACAAGCACACACACACAAAAAAATCCCATAGCTTATACTTTATAGTCATTCTACTTATTCTTTTATACTTTACTAGAGGGCCGATACACGAAATTCGTGCAAGGGACTCGGCCCCTGCCGTGGCAGCAGCTGCTTCTGCCTTGGCCCCCACCCACCACGGTGACCAGGGGCATCTGCCTTGACCCCCGCCCACCATGGCTTCATTTGGAAGGTCACTCGGAAGGACATCCAGAAGGACGTCTGGTCTAATTAGCATATTATGCTTTTATTAGTATAGATAATTATTTGTGTTTTCCAACTATTCTATATAAAACAGGTATTCATTTGATGGTCAAAGGGGAAAATACTTTTTATTATTCTGGATTAAGTGAGAACATAGAACACACACACAGACCTACCACACATTCCCCAGATCTCACCAGCACAGCCTCCTCACCACGCACATCTCCAACATTTCTCTCATCTCCCTCTCTTCTTAAGGGAGGACTCAGCTGAATATCAAACTTGAATTCTAGTCCCAGTTCTGCCAAATTGTTCAATGACATAAACAAGTCACTTAAAATTAGAGTTCAAATTGCTCTTCTGCTGGGACTGACCGGCAGACCCTGAGCGACAGATGAACAGATTGCTCTGACACACGTTTCTGTGAAAGAGAGGCTAAGGCACTACTTGGCTATCGCCACCAGGTAGATCTGTTCGCCTGCCTCCTTTGGCTTTTATTATCATAACAAATTGAATTAAAATTAAGGTCTAGATACAATCAGCAGGGTAAGTATCCTTGAGAAAGTATATGTTTCTACAAGGTCGGGTCTTTAAAGACTAAACATAGAAATTCTAGCAAAACACCCCAGGGATGGAGTTGTTTGGAAAAGTCAAGGTAGTGGCTGCCGCCTCAGCAAGGTCCCAGAGGCCCCCGGCCTACCGGACATTCCAACCAGGTCCCGTGCTTCCCCACACTCTTCTCTACAAAGAGAAGTCCTCTTTCAGTTAAACTCGTAATGAGCCTGTCTCCCTCTAACTTGTTTTTAAGGCATGGGCTTCCTTCTTTAGGTGCCTGCATCTGGGTCTGGAAGTTATCTTTGATTTCAGAATTGTTCCATCTCCATGAAACACATCCATCTGATCTCCTTGTTTCCTGGGACACGATGGCTACAAATTAGTTTCTCATATAAAATATGCTTTCTAAAATGTCAGTTATTTAATATAGGTAACCTATTGCTCAAACTCAGTACACACTATGATAGAAAAATAGTAAGGGCACTGAAATCGGAGTACACGAGGCTCAAATCCTAGCTCAGTCACGTCACTGCTTCAAATGGGCACAACTTAAGTCACTGAGCCCCAGTTTCTTTGTCTGTTTAAAAACTCAGCACCTAATAAGAGTATGAGCAATATGTGAGCTAAAATCTACCAACAACAGATATTTCTCTTTGACACCAATAAAGCCACACATTAATAACATAAAAAGGGCATATTGCTTCCAGCATAAACAGGTGGGGAAAGAGTGATCAAGATAAGTTTATTCTCCCATACTGTTCTCCACAGTGGCTGCACCAGTCTGCATTCCCACCAGCAGTGCACCAGGGTTCCTTTTTCTCCGCATCCTCGCCAGCACTTGTCATTTCTTGATTTGTTGATGATAGCAATATGGAGTTCCCTCAAAAAACTAAAAATGGAACTCCCATTTGACCCAGTGATCCCACTTGTAGGAATATAGCCCAAGAAACTAGAAACACCAATCAGAAAGGACATACGCACCCCTATGTTCATAACAGCACAATTTACCATAGCTAAGATTTGGAAACAGCCTAAGTGCCCATCAGCAGATGAGTGGATTAAAAAACAATGGTACATCTACACAATGGAATACTACACCGTTGTAAAAAGGAAGGAACTCCTACCATTTGCAACAGCATGGATGGAACTGTAGAGCATTATGCTAAGTGAAATAAGCCAGTCAGAGGAAGATAGATATCACATGATCTCACTCATTTGTGGAATATAATGAACAAGATAAACTGATGAACAAAAACATATCCAGAGACAGAGAAGCATTGATCAGACCATCAGACCTCAGAGGGAAGGTAGGGGAGGGTGAGGGTAAGGGGGAGAGATGAACCAAAGGACTTGTATGCATGCATATAAGCCCAACCAATGGACACAGACACCAGGGGGGTGAGAGCATGAGTGGGGGGTAGGGGGGGGCAAGTGGAGGATAAGGACACATATGTAAT
This sequence comes from Myotis yumanensis, assembly GCF_028538775.1. Classification (NCBI taxonomy): domain Eukaryota; kingdom Metazoa; phylum Chordata; class Mammalia; order Chiroptera; family Vespertilionidae; genus Myotis; species Myotis yumanensis. The sequence goes on from NW_027223759.1 coordinate 80,653,276, forward strand.
ACCTTAATCAATAAGGGAAAAAAAAACCTTAAAAATAAATAAAATAAAACAAGAAAAAAAAAGATAAGTTTATCCTCCCTATTTGCAATTTTGTGAGACACCCACTAACTGTACATAACCTTGAGTTTCTTTCTCTTTAATACATGTAACCTGGTCTCACGGGGGAAGTCTCACAACAAATGTTTCTTCTCTCCTGTCTCCTATTCAGTACCATTTCCCTTTGTGAGAAGAAGCCTGAAGGCTACTATAAAATCTGAAAATTTGACAGTCACAGTTAGGGGAGTAAGCATGTTCTAGGAAACAGGATATGACCTGCCACTGTGAGATCCTTAAATGCAGAGAATGATTGCTTTTGTTCATCTCCGTTGCTGTGGGGCCTAAACTGCCTGGCTCAGAGCTGGAAGTCAGGCTATATTGGTTCAATGATCCAAGATTCCTGGAAAATACTCTCTGGGGCGCAAAAAGACTGTTAGTTTACAGTGCTGCCTGGAGCAAATTTGGTAAATGTTCTAAGCATTGGTATTCTCATTTGCCAAATAATAATAATTATAATAATAATAATAGCTGCACAGAATTGTGATAGGATTAGTATGCTTTAGAAAATAAGTCCTATTCAATTATTACTTTCATATGAAATTCATATAGCTCCCGAAATTTATTTCTAAACAGCAAATTCACAACTGAATAAATGAAAATGGATAATAAATCTATGTAAAGATTCTCAAACACACCTAGCAGTCAGAAAAATGTAAATTTTAAGAAATTTTATATAAATATATATATATATATATATATATATATATATATATATATATAGTCCTTCAGATGTTAAGTATTTTTGAAGATTGATATCATCTGGTGCTAGTAAGAAAATTATACCAAAAGCAGGAAATTATTACTAAAGGGTAAAGTATTGTGATATTTCTAAAAGAAGCAGGACTTCCAAAATTTTATTTTAAAAATTCCATTACTTAACATTTTTAAAGATATACAGAGTTATCATCATGGGAAGTAAGAGCTGTGTTGGGTTTTCTCATATTTATTGTATTATTAATTTTTTCTGTTTTCTATTGATTTTTATTTTTTGAGAGAGAGAGGGACAGGGAGAGAGAAAGAGGAAAAGAGAGAGAGAAACATTGATATAAGAGCTCAACAACAAATGGCTGCCTCCTGCACGCCCCCTATTGGGGATCCAGCCTGAAACTCAGGCATGAGCCCTGACCAGGAATCAAACCAGAAATGTTTTGGTGCATGGGATGACACCCACACTGGCCAGGGCATGTTGTATTGTTAATTTTTTGTTTTAATTTAAATTACATATGTAGGAATAAAAGGATATTATAAGATTTTCAGTACTTGGATTCCAAAGTCTCTTCTAGCTCTGGGCAGAAATATAAATTGCTATAATCTGGCAATATCAGTTATAATAAAAAATGTACAGAGTCTTTTACTTGGCAATTCCAATTTGGAGAATGCATTTTATGACAATGTAAGTATAAATTCATCATATCACATAAAAAAGGTCTTTGTTGCAGTATTCTTTGAAGACAAAATATAGCTAAGTATATTTCATCAATAATAAAATCTTGATAAACTAAGGAAGGTATATGTATTTTTAAAAATGATAATATCTGAGCATTAATCTAAAGAGATGTCTGTGGTATACAATTGAAAGAAATGAAAAAAGTAAAAGCAAGTAGCAGAGTAATGTAAATTTTAAAGTGACATTTAAAGAAATATGTTTTATGTATGTGATAAATGTTTGAATAAATAAAAAAGTACCTTTAAATAATTAAATGTATCAAACTTCTAATTTGGGTTACTTCAGTCAGTAAGTATGAGTAGAATATTAGAGGAAATATTTACTTTTAAAAATTTAATTGTTACATTTTTAAATTTCAAAAGCATGTATATTTAAAAACTGAAATATAAAAAAGAACTACTAATAGGTCTAAAGGGAGAAATTGACAAAAACACAATCATAGTGGGGACCTTAATACTCCATCAACAGCTCTAGGTAGGTCATCTAAACAGAAAATCAGTAAAGAAATATCAGCCTTAAATGACACATTAGACCAAATGGACATCGTTGACATTTACAGAGATCTTCCTCCAAGAATATCAGATTATACATTCTTCTCCAGTGCACATGGAACATTCTCAAGGATAAGTTACATGTTGAGTCACAAAACTATCCTCTACAAATTCAAGAATATTAAGATCATACCAAGCATATTCTCTGAGCACGATGCTTTGAAATTAGAAATCAATTGCAAATAGAAAATTAAAAAATCCCAAAAGTATGTGGAAATTAAACAACATACTACTAACAAATAACTGGGTCAGAGAAGAAATAAAAAGTGAGAGCAAAAGATATATGGAGAAAATTGAGAATGACAATACAACATATCAAAATTTTGGGATGCAGCAAAAGCAGTAATAAGAGGAAAGTTTATATTATTACAGGCCTACCTCAAAAAAATCCCAAATAAACAACCTAACATTACATCTTAAAGAACTAAAAAAAGGAGGACAAAAACAACATAAACTCTGCAAAAAAGAGGAAATAATAAAAATTAGAGCAGAATGGAATATAATAAAAAACAAAAGCACTATACAAAAATTAGTACAACAAAGAGCTGGTTCTGCCCTGGGCAGTGTGACTTAGTTGGTTGAGTGACTTTCTGTGCATTTAAAGGTCACTAGCCCAATTCCAGGTCAGGACACACGCCCAGGTTTCAGGTTCAGACCCAAGTCCAGTGTGTATAGGTGGCGTATAGGAGGCAACTGATATATTTTTCTCTCTCACATCGATGTTTCTTTTTCTCTGTCTCCCTTTTTCTCTCTCTCAAATCAATAAAAACATATTTTTTAAAAAAAAGAGCTGGTTCTTTTTTTTTTTTTTTTTTTTTTTTATAATTTTTATTTCTTAAAGTATTACAAAGAGTATTACATATGTCTCCTTTTTCCCCCCCCATGACATTCCCCCGGCCCCTACCCCCCGCCCCCCCCGCCCCGTGTCTTGTGTCCATTGGTTAATCTTATATGCATGCATATAAGTCCTTCAGTTGGTCTCTTAATCCCCCCCCAACCCTCCCCAGGCTCCCCATTGTAGTTTAACATTCTGTTCAATGTTGCTCTGCTTCTGTATCTACACCTGTTCATCAGTCCATACTGGTCCCCTTTATTTGTCCCAACCTCACTGGAGTAGTCTCAACCTCACCAGGGCCGTCTGAGCCTCACCAGGGCCGTTTCAACCTCACCGGGGTCGTCCCTACCTCACGGGGGCCGTTTCAACCTCACCAGGGTCGTCCCTACCACACCAGGGCTGTTTCAACCTGACTGGGGTTGTCGCTACCACACCGGGGCTGTTTCAACCTGACCGGGGTTGTCCCTACCACACCGGGGCTGTTTCGACCTGACTGGGGTCGTCCCTACCTCACGGGGGCCGTTTCAACCTGACCGGGGTTGTCCCTACCACGCCGGGGCCGTTTCGACCTGACTGGGGTCGTCCCTACCTCACGGGGGCCGTTTCAACCTCACCGGGGTCGTCCCTACCTCACGGGGGCCGTATCAACCTGACCGGGGTTGTCCCTACCACGCCGGGGCCGTTTCGACCTGACTGGGGTCGTCCCTACCTCACGGGGGCTGTTTCAACCTCACCGGGGTCGTCCCTACCACACCGGGGCCGTTTCGACCTGACTGGGGTCGTCCCGACCTCACGGGGGCTGTTTCAACCTCACCGGGGTCGTCCCTACCACACCGGGGCCGTTTCGACCTGACTGGGGTCGTCCCGACCTCACGGGGGCTGTTTCAACCTGACCGGGGTTGTCCCTACCACGCCGGGGCCGTTTCGACCTGACTGGGGTCGTCCCTACCTCACGGGGGCTGTTTCAACCTCACCGGGGTCGTCCCTACCACACCGGGGCCGTTTCGACCTGACTGGGGTCGTCCCGACCTCACGGGGGCTGTTTCAACCTCACCGGGGTCGTCCCTACCACACCGGGGCCGTTTCGACCTGACTGGGGTCGTCCCTACCTCACGGGGGCCGTTCCAACCACACCGGGGTTGTCCCTACCACACCGGGGCTGTTTCAACCTGACCGGGGTTGTCCCTACCACACCGGGGCCGTTTCAACCTGACCGGGGTTGTCCCTACCACACCGGGGCCGTTTCGACCTGACTGGGGTCGTCCCTACCTCACGGGGGCTGTTTCAACCTCACCGGGGTCGTCCCTACCTCACGGGGGCCGTTTCAACCTCACCGGGGTTGTCCCTACCACGCCGGGGCCGTTTCGACCTGACTGGGGTCGTCCCTACCTCACGGGGGCCGTTTCAACCTCACCGGGGTTGTCCCTACCACACCGGGGCTGTCCCTACCACACCGGGGCTGTTTCAACCTGACCGGGGTTGTCCCTACCACACCGGGGCCGTTTCAACCTGACCGGGGTTGTCCCTACCACGCCGGGGCCGTTTCGACCTGACTGGGGTCGTCCCTACCTCACGGGGGCTGTTTCAACCTCACCGGGGTCGTCCCTACCTCACGGGGGCCGTTTCAACCTGACTGGGGTTGTCCCTACCACGCCGGGGCCGTTTCGACCTGACAGGGGTCGTCCCTACCTCACGGGGGCTGTTTCAACCTCACCGGGGTCGTCCCTACCACACCGGGGCCGTTTCGACCTGACTGGGGTCGTCCCTACCTCACGGGGGCCGTTTCAACCTCACCGGGGTCGTCCCTACCTCACGGGGGCCGTTTCAACCTGACCGGGGTTGTCCCTACCACACCGGGGCCGTTTCAACCTGACCGGGGTTGTCCCTACCACACCGGGGCCGTTTCGACCTGACTGGGGTCGTCCCTACCTCACGGGGGCTGTTTCAACCTCACCGGGGTCGTCCCTACCACACCGGGGCCGTTTCGACCTGACTGGGGTCGTCCCTACCTCACGGGGGCCGTTTCAACCTCACCGGGGTTGTCCCTACCACAACGGGGCTGTTTCGACCTGACTGGGGTCGTCCCTACCTCACGGGGGCTGTTTCAACCTCGCCGGGGTCGTCCCTACCACACCGGGGCCGTTTCGACCTGACCGGGGTCGTCCCTACCACACCGGGACCGTTTCAACCTCACCGGGGCCATCCCAGCCTTACCGGGGAAACAGGAAGTTTGGCCCTCTGTCCCCTGCCGGCGGCTCCCCACTAGACAAAATCTCCAGGCATTCCTGGTGGTTGCACATCCAGCGCTCCTGCCCTCCACCAAGTGCACAGACTGCCTGTCTGCTGTCCCGCAGCGCCCCACCAGAGACTGGGACCAGTGGGCATGTTTGTGCGCTTGCTGGTACAGCAGTTCCACAGTGCCGGCTGAGTCAGGCCCAGCCCTGGCCGGGCCCGGACCCGACTCTGCCCCCCGATTGCGTCCCTCCCAGATGCAAGGAGCTGAAATCTGCAGCCTGCTGGGATGGGCTCTGTACTTGGTGCTTCAGCACATCCTACTCAGTCTCTATGCGCTTCTTTCTATGCGAGGAGTTGAAATCTGCAGTTTGTTGGGTTGGGCTCTGTACTTGGTGTCACATCCTACTCAGTCTCAATGTTCTTTCTCTCCTTCCAGTTGTAGAGCTTCCACTGGGCCAAGTTTCCCATGGTTCTGTATGATAGGTGTTTGTCTGATATTTGGTAGTTTCGATGTTGTTGTGCGAGGTAGCACGCACAGGTCTCTTCCTTATGCCGCCATCCTGGTTCTCCTGGGTCTGCTTCTTGAGTGTGTCTCTCATGGCTGCGAGCAGTTGAAGTCTGCAATTTGTTGGGATAGGCTGCAAAAGCGCAGGTGGGTCTTTTTGTGCACCTGGCACAGCTTGGATGGGGATGTAAATTGATTAAGGCTGAGACTCAGGGAGTCGCCATGGCGGAGCAAATAGCACTGGCTGAGTCTCCGTGGCCCCTTGACTCTCTGCCAGGGCTTTGTGTCCCCCAGTGCCGGCGAGCAGCTGTGCAACAGAGTCTCCCTCACTTTCTGATGGCTGCAAGGCCGTGCTGCCTCTCCCCGTAGGGTCTGGTGCTTCATGATCCCGCCTGAACCAGCTCAGTGGGTTTGAAAGTTTGCAGAAGAAAAGGCGCTTCTACTTGTGGGTCTGGCACAGCCCAGATGGGAATGTAAATTGCGTAGGGCAGGATCACAGGGAGTCGCCGGGGCGGAGACTCAGCGGCCCCTTGCCTATCCAGGACACCAGGACTTTGCGTCCCCCAGTGCCGGCGAGCAGCCGAGCGCCAGAGCCTCCCTCGCTTTCTGACCGCTGGAAGGCCGTGCCATCTCTCGCCTTGGGGCCTGGGGCCTCAGAGACCCGCCCGAACCAGCTCAGTGGATTTGAGAGTTTGTAAAAGCACAGTCATTCCCTCTTGTGCCTCTGGCACAGCCCTGAGGGTAGGGCGGGGTCACAGGGAGTCACCAGCATGGATGAAATAGCGATGGCGGCGTCTCCGCGCCCCTCGCCTCCCCGGGACACCAGGACTTCTTGTCCCTCAGTGCCGGCGAGCAGCGGCGTGTCAGAGCTTCCCTCGCTCTCCGACCACTGCAAGGCCGTGGCCGCCTCTCCCTGTGGGATCTGGGGCCTCAGAGACCCGCCCCGAGCAAGCCCAGAGGATTCGAGGGTTCGTAAAAAACCGAGAATCCATTTGCAGCCTGCGTGGCGTGTGACTGCGTACCTCTGGTTTTGGTGCCTCCGTAGCTCCCACTCAGTCTCACTGCGCTTCTTTCTTTTCCTCCAGTTGTAGATCTCCCACTGGGCCATCTTCCCCATGGTTCTGAGTGGCGGTTGTTTACTTCATAGTTGATAGTTTCAATGATGCTGTGAGAGAGCAGCACACACAGGTCCGCTCCCTACGCCGCCATCTTGGTTCTCTCAGAGCTGGTTCTTTGAGAGGATTAATACAATAGACAATTCCCTGGCCGGGCTGACTAAAAGAGAGAGAAAAAAGAAAAGACTCAAATAAACAAAATCAGATATGAAAGAGGAGAAGTTACCACAGACATCACAGATATAAAAAGGATCATACTAGAATACTATAAAACATTTTATGCTACTAAATTCAGTGACCTAGAAGAAATGCATAAGTTCCTAGAAACATATAACTTTCCTATACTGACTCATGAAGAATAGGAAAATATAAGTAGATTAACCAACGGTGAAAAAATTGAAACAACCATCAAAAACCTCCCCAAAAGTGAAAGACCAGGACGTGACAGCTTCACTAGTGAATTCTACCAAACATTCAAAGAAGATTTGATAACTATCCTCCTCAAACTCTTCCAAAAAATTGAAGAAGAGGCACTAATTCCTAGCACATTTTAAGAGACCAACATACTCCTAATACCAAAATCTGGCAGGGATAATATAGCAAAAGAAAACGACAGACCAATATCTCTGATGAATACAGATCCAAACACCTGAAAACAAAATAATAGCAAATCAAATAAAATAATAATTTAGTTTGACTATAGCAAACTAAAAACTTCTGCAAAGCAAAAGAAATTGACAACAAAACAAAAAAACAACCACTGAATGGGAGATGATATTTGCAAACCACAGCTCTCACAAGGGGTAATATAAAAATATCTGTAAGGAACTCTTATAACTCAACACCAAACAAACAATTAAAAAGTGAGCTGAAGACCTGAACAGACAATTCTCCCATGAAGACATACAAATGGCCAATATGTATGTATGAAAAGATGCTCAAATTTTTCAGCTATTAGGGAAATGCAAGTTGAAACTACAATGAGATACCATCTCACACCTGTTAAAATAAAAAAAGACAAGTGTTGAAGAGGTTGCAGAGAAAAGCCTACTGCAAAAAATAAGAAATAATGGTAATAAATTACCTAACCCTACAACTCAAAGAGTTAGAAAGAGAGCAACAAGAAAAGCCCAGTGTAAGCAGAAGAAAGGGAATAATAAAGATCAGAGCAGAGATAAATGACACAGAGGCCAAAAAAAAACAATACAAAAGATCAACAAAACCAAGAGCTGGTTCTTTGAAAGGATAAACAAGATTGATGAACTTCTAGCCAGGCTCACCAAGAAGCTAAGAGAGAGGACCCAAATAAACAAAATCAGAAATGAAAGAGGAGAAATAACAACAGACCCCGCAGAAATACAAAGGATTGTTAAAAAATACTATGAACAACTCTACTCCAACAAACTGGACAACCTGGAGGAAATGGATATATTCCTAGAAAAATACAACCTTCCAAAACTCAATCAGGAAGAATCTAAAAACCTCAATAGGCCAATAACTATGGAAGAAATTGAAGCAGTCATCAAAAAGCTCCCAGCAAACAAAAGCTCGAGGCCAGATAGCTTCACAGGGGAGTTTTACCAAACATTCAAGGAAGAACTACAACCTATCCTCCTCAGACTACTCCAAAAAATTCAAGAGGAAGGAACACTTCCAAGCTCATTCTATGAAGCTAGCATCACCCTAATCCCAAAACCAGAAAAAGGCAACACAATGAAAGATAATTACAGGCCAATATCCCTCATGAACATAGATGACAAAGTCCTCAACAAAATTCTATCAAATCAGATCCAGCAATACATCAGAAAGATCATACACCATGACCAAGTAGGATTTATCCCAGGGATGCAAGGATGGTACAATAACTGCAAATCAATAAATGTGATACATCACATAAACAAATTGAGAGATAAAAATCACATAGTCGTATCAATTGATGCAGAAAAAGCATTTGACAAAATCCAACACCCATTTTTGATAAAAACTCTCAGCGAGGTGGGAAGAGAAGGATCATGCCTCAACATAATAAAAGCCATATATGACAAACCCATGGCCAACATCATACTCAATCACAAAAACTAACACCATTTCCCCTAAGAACAGGAACAAGACAGGGATGCCCACTCTCACCACTCCTGTTTGACATAGTACTGGAAGTATTAGCCATTACAATTAGCCATTAGAAGAAATAAAAGGCATCCAAATTGGAAAAGAAAAAGTAAAACTGTCCTTATTCATAGATGAGATGATACTGTACATAAAAAACCCTAAAGACTCCATCAAAAAACTATTAGACTTAATAAATGAATTCGGCAATGTAGCAGGACACAAAATTAATGCCAAGAAATCTATGGCATTTCTATACACCAATAGTGAAATTACAGAAAAAGAGACTAAAAAAGCAATCCCATTTATCACCAAAAAAATTAAGATACCTAGGAATAAACTTAACTAAGAAGGTAAAAGACCTCTACTCAGAAAACTACAGGACACTGAACAAAGAGATAGAGGAAGACAGAAACAGATGAAAGAACATACCAGGTTCATGGATTGGTAGAATCAACATCATCAAAATGTCCATACTACCCAAAGCAATCTATAGATTCAATGCAATCCCCATTAAAATTCCAACAGCATATTTCACAGACCTAGAAAGAACTCTCCAAAAGTTCATCCGGAATTAAAAAAGACCCTGAATAGCCACAGCAATCCTGAGAAAGAAGAACAAAGTAGGTGGGATCTCAATTCCAGATTTCAAGCTGTATTACAAAGCCACTATTCTCAAAACAGCCTGGTACTGGCACAAGAACAGACATATAGACGAATGGAATAGAATAGAGAGCCCAGATATCGATACAAACCACTATGCTCAATTAATATTTGACAAAGGAGGCATGAACATACAATGGAGTTAAGACAGTCTGTTCAATAAATGGTGTTGGGAAAATTGGACAGATACATGCAAAAAAAATGAAACTAGACCACCAACTTACACCAAACACAAAAATAAACTCAAAATGGATAAATGACTTAAACATAAGACAGGAAACCATAAAAATACTAGCGGAATCCACAGGCAGCGAAATCTCAGACATATGCCAAAGCAATTTCTTCACTGATACCGCTCCTAGGGCAATGGAAACTGAAGAAAGAATAAACAAATAGCACTACATCAAAATAAAAAGCTTTTTCACAGCAAACGAAACCATCAAAAAACAATAAGAAAGCCCACTTCTAGGAATATATCCCAAGAAATTAGAAACACCAATCAGAAAGGATATATGCACCCTTATGCTAATAGCAGCACAATTCACCATAGCTAAGATTTGGAAACAGCCTAAATGACCTTCAAAAGATGAGTGGATTAGAAAACTATGGTACATCTACACAATGGAATACTACACTGCTATAAAAAAAAGAAGGAATTCTTACCATTTGCAGCAGCATGGATGGAACTGGAGAGCATTATGCTAAGTGAAATAAGCCAGGAAATGAAAGAAAAATACCACATGATCTCATTCACTTACAGATAATAAAGACCATTATAAACTGATGAACAAAAATAGATACAGAGGCAGAGAAGCATCGAACAGACTGTCATATTACAGCGGGAAGGCTGGGGAGTGTTGGGGAGTGGGGGAAAGAGATCAACTGAAGGACTTGTATGCATGCATATAAGCACAACCAATGGACACAAGACACTGGGGGGTGGAATGAGGGCATGCGACAGGGGGTAGGGGAGGCTGGGGGAAGCTCAATGGGGAAAAAAAGGAGATGTATGTACAATTATGTGTAATACTTTAAACAATAAAAAAGAAATACAAATTAATAGTTAAAGAATAGTCACAGAGATATAAATTACAGCATAGGGAATACAATCAATAATTTTATAATAACTGTGTATGGAGTCAGATAAGTACTTGAAACATTGTGGGACCATTTTCTAAAGTACATGATTGTCTAACCACTATTATGTACATCTGAAACTAATACCGAGTAATATTGAGTGTAAAATAATAATTTGTCTAAAATGATTTGTAGAAAAATAAAAAGCACACAATTTAAAAATCTAATTCATCAAGCTTTAAGTCATCATTTATTGTACATCTAGTGTACTGGTTGAAACATACAGAGAAGGAAATAAACATGGTCACACAAATTAGGAGACATAAGTCCTAGAAGAATCTATAATAATAAAAGCGTAATATGCTAATTAGACCGGACGACCTTCTAGACGAAGCCGCGGGTCCCGGGTACCAGCGGGAAGCTGGTGCTGGCAGCTGGGGGAGGAAAGCCTACTGTTGCATGAATTTCGTGCATCAGGCCTCTAGTTGTTATCATAAACTTCTTTCTTTTTTGGAAGATTAACAATTCCAGAAGGGAAAAAAAAAAAAACCATAACATCCTTCCAAAAGAACTGTGTTCTGTAATGTGGAAAAGAAAAACAAATCTATTTAATTCTCTCAGAAGATTTTTCAGTACCTGTAGTTAAGAATAAATTTGTCTTTTATATTGGTTCCTTTTGTCATTACAGTAAACAGCCTTGGATAGTTATAACCCACTCTGTTGCTCATAAAGCCCATTTGATCTGTGTTTTTATCACTTGCTCTGTAAGTAGCTCTTCATTTCTGTTTGTTGCTACTATGGTTATAAAATATACTACTCTAACAGTTCTTAAACAAAATAGCACTCTTAAATAGTATCGTTTGTGGATATTTAAACACTTTTAATGTTGGGCCAAAATAATTTAATTTCTTACCCATATGTTAAATGTTCCTAAAAGCATTAAAATAACTAAAGCACTAACACCTGAAAATATCCCCAATTTTCTAAACTAATTCATGTTTATGAGTAATTCTGAAACCAATCAAATCATTGCCTATTATACTAGAGAAAAGTGCATGGTTGCTTTCTCTAATGTACATTGTTTCAGAGGTGAGGAAACGAATATACATTTACAGATCTTGATTTTGTGCCATCTGACTTTTGGGGAGCAAGAAAATAAGTAGAAACCAACAAATAACCTTTGAGATCCATTAATTTATCCTACTCCACCTCGAACACTTTCTATAACTAAATTAACATTCTTTGTATTGTTATATTCATAAAAATGTTACTTTTACATATATTAAAGATATGACTTCCCTCATTTTTAACACTAACCATTAATATCTAAATAACTACTGTTGGATTTTGACATTTTGACTTACTTTGAAGAATTTTTTAAAAGTCGTAATGAAGTGAATTGTATAAAATCATTTTTATTTAATTTTTTAATATTTTTTATTGTTGATAGTATTACAGATGTCTCCCGCTTCCTCCTCATCCCCCCTCCTCCCAGTCCCTACCCACTCCCCCCAGGTCTTCATCACCCTATTGCCCATGTCCATGGGCTATGTACATAAGCATATAAGTTCTTTGGTTTATCTCTTCTTGTCCCTCCAACCCCACATCAAGGTATGTCAGTCTGTTCCATGCCTCTCTGTTTCAGATCTTATTTTGTTGGACAATTCATTTTGTTCATTAGATTCCACAAATAAGTGAGATCATATGATGTTTGTCTTTCTCAGTTTGGCTTATTTCACTTAGTATTTTACAGGTCCATCCATGTGATCCCAAAGGGTAAGAGATCCCTCTTTTTAACAGCTGCATAGTATCCCATAGTGTAAATGTCCCACAGCTTTTTTATCCATTCATCTACTGATGGACACTTGAGGTGTTTCCAAATCTTAGCTATTGTAAATAACACTGCTATGAACATAGGGGTGCATATATTCTTTCTGATTGTTGCTTTGTAAGTTAAATATTTAACATAGGCATATGAAGAGTTTTAGAATAATTATATCACTCATCCTATATAATAAAAGGCTAATATGCAAATTGACCAAACGGCAGAACAACCGGTCTCCATGATGACGCTGACTAACCAGGGGGCAGATGCTCAATGCAGGAGCTGCCTCCTGCTGGTCAGTGGGTTCCCACTGGGGGAGCGCCACTCACTTAGAAGCGGGGCTCACCAGCAGGCTCACGGCTGGTGAGTGCAGGTGGCGAGAGCCTCTCCCACTTCCACAGTAGTGCTAAGGACCCCCAAGGGGTCCTGGACTGCGAGAGGGCGGCCAGGCTGAGGGACCCTCTTCCCAGTGCACAAATGTCATGCACCGGGCCTCTAGTATAGCATAAATAATAACTAAATTTCAAAGCATACATAATTCTCAAAAAGCTACAAATTATTAAAACATAAATATTTTACATTTATGTAGATATTCACCAACATTTTCTCATATATGTAGGCACTAATGGATACACTTCAAACAAATTTTAATAGCAATTTTAGATCTTACCAAAACTATAGACTTGAGTTATATCCTAATTAAAATAATATTATATTATTTTTTATTTATTTATTTATTTATTTTTTTTGCCTGCCTCATTAGGCTTTTATTGGAATTTTTATCTTTAGATACAATCAGTAGGGTGAGTAATCTTGGGAGGACACATGTGTTTACATTGTCCTCTGGGCAAGGGCATCCAGGGATTAAGCATAAGGATTCCAGTAAACACCCGGAGGTCTGCACTTGCACAGGCTTGTTTGCAATAATCAGGAGCATTGCCTTCGACACTCCCCTAAGTCGGAATTCTGATAAACAGGGTAGGCAGCCTTCCACACACTTCCCTTTTCTCAGAATGTCCTCCTTACAAACTTTCCAGCCAAGTCTTGTGTGCTCCCCAACAATTTACAAAAGTCTACTAGACCCAATAAGCAAGTTTAGTAGAATTATTGAAGGATACACACTATTAACAAACAAAAAATGAAATTAAGGAAATAATTCCATTCATGACAGCATAAAATAATAAAATACTTAGGAATAATTTTTAACAGAAGTATAAGATTTATACACTGAAAACTTCAAAACATTGCTGAGATAGAGTAAAGATCTAATCAAATGGAGATATTCCATGTTCATGGATTTGAAGATTCAATGTTGTTAAAATTGAAATTGTCCCCAAATTGATCTATCGTTGCTGGGGTCCTGCCCCAGCAGGTCCAGGGGTCCCCAAAGGTGAGGACGGAGTCGGCGAAGAAGGAATGGCACGGGGTCAGCGTTCAGTTGATCAGCATGGTTGGGTTCTCTCGCTTGGTTCTATCCAGGTTCGGTCGCCATGTTCTGTCTAGGTTCTCCAGCCAAGATCTGTAGCCAGGTTCTGTCCAGGATCTTTTGCCATGTTCTCTCGCTAGGTTCTCCAGCCAGGTTCTCCAGGTTCTCCAGCCAGGTTCAGTCACCAGGTTCTTTAGCCAGGTTCTATCCAGGTTCTTTTGCCATGTTCTGTCTAGGTTCTCCAGTGAAGTTCTGTAGCCAGGTTCTGTCCAGGATCTTTTGCCATGTTCTCTGGCTAGGTTCTGGTTAGGATCTGATGATCAAAATAATATTATATTATTAATATACTAGAGGCCCGGTGCACAAAAATTTGTGCACTGGGGGAGTCCCTCAGCCCAGCCTGTGCCCTCTCGCAGTCTGGGACCCCTCAGAGGATGACCACTTGCTGGCTTAGGCCTGCTCCCTGGGGGATTGAGCCTAAGCTGGCAATCAGACATCCCTCTGGCAGCCCGGGAGTCCTCAGGGGATGTCCACTTGCCAGCCAGGAGCAGGCCTAAGCTGCAGTTGTACATCCTTAGAGCTGCTGAGGAGGCAGGAGAGGCTCCCACCACCATTGCTGTACTGGCAGCCATCATCCTGGCTTGTGGCTGAGCAGAGCTCCCCCTGTGGGAGCACACTGACCACCAGGGGTCAGCTCCTGCATTGAGTGTCTGCCCCCTGGTGATCAGTGTGTGTCATAGTGACCAGTCATTCCCAGTCATTCTGCTGTTAGGGTCAGTTTGCATATTACCCTTTTATTATATAGGATAGAGGCCTGGTACATGGGTGGGGGCCGGCTGGTTTGCCCTGAACAGTGTCCCAAATCAGGGTGGGAGTCCCGCTGGGGTGCCTGGCCAACCTGGGTGAGGGGCTGAGGACCGTTTTCAGGCTGGCCAAGCCCCTCAGTGATGGAAGCTCACAGCCTCTCCTTTTTTTTTTTTTTTTTAATTCTGAAATTTATTTACCTTCTATAATTGAAACTTTGTTGCCTTCCAGTGGAGCTCAGAGCCAGCCGTGGCAGGCAGAAAGCTTGGCTTCCTCCATCACTGGAGCAACCAAGCCTCCTGCTCGCTTCAGCGCCGTGGCTGCAGGCCGCCATCTTGGTTGGGTCAATTTGCATATAGTCGCTCTGATTGGCTGGTGGGCATGACTTAAGGCATAGTGAAGAAATGGTCAATTTGCATGTTTGTTTTTTATTAGATTAGATAATATACTATTAGTTTATACATCAATCAAATTTGTTTTTTATACAAAAACAAATATTTACTTAGCTCACACTATATGCTGTGAGCTTAGGGTACAAAACTTAGCAAGGCCATTTTAGCCTTATAGGAATTTTATTTTAAAGAAAATGAAATAGATATTTAAAACATAGTTCATAATGCTCTGATGGTAGATGGGAAGGCCTTCTCAAATTTTCCAGTTTTTTATCTCCAGTTCCCATCTACTTCATTTTGTTAAAATAAAATGTAGTTGAATATCTTTGCTTTTTTTTTATAAACTTCCTGTTCATGCTTGATTTCTATCAAGCATACAATGTTATGATTTTCATAAATTCTATTTTAACAATTCTATGGCAAATAAAGTAAAGGTAACCCAGAAACCTAAGCACGGATTTTGTAATAGATAGAGACATGCTTTGAAAATGTATACACATGAATATAACAACTGAATTGAGTTTTAATTTATTCTTGCTGGTAGATAATAACAGGAAGTCAGGTGGACTGATGTGCAATTGTTGTTTATGCAGTCACACCTTGTTTGAAACTAAGCGCAATGCATGAGGCCTTTCTGCCTCATTAAATAAGTTAATTGTGTAAATCAGAGGCAACATTTTTAGAAAATATGGGTATAGTTTAAACATAAATGATACATTTTTTATTGCTAATAATAAAGACAAATGTGACAATGCTCAGGTGTCAGTCACAAAACATTATTCTTTAGTACCCAAAGTGAATGAATAGAAAATTAAAAGATCAAGTTGATATATCTGTAGAACCTGATCACGGATACAAATTTATCTACATAATTAAAATTATTCTAAAGGGCTCAAATGCTGTGATAAGAATCAAAAATGAGATGCATATCATTTCTGAATATTATATGAGAAACTGTTTTAGCAGTAACTCCCCAAATCCATCATTTAGTCAACCTAAAATTCACTAATATACTATGTTTAGCAATTTCATGGCAATAAATTTGGCATGGCTGAATTGTTTTATTTCTCCCAACCCCTCAATGTTCCACATGCCTTCCAGTATTACAAACCAGAGAGAAGAGGCAATAGCTGAAAAATTGATGGAGAAAAATATATTTAATGGAGAGGAAGATGAAGGGATGCCATTACAAAGTTCATAATTATGGTAGCGACTCTGAAGGCAAATATGGGCCTGAATTCATTGATATGTTGTACTTTCACTTTCAATCAGTTTGAAACCCTTTCAAATTCCCCTTTAATTCCTGGTTTGATTAGCAGGTTATGTAGACACATTTTATTTAGTATCAAATATCTGGTGATTGTAGGGATATATTCTGTTACACATTTCTAATTTAATCCTGTTGTGGTCAACAAACATACACTGTATGATTTTAAACATTAGATTTGTTGAGACTTATTGTGTGGCTCAGAATATGGTCTGTCTTGTAAATTTTTTGTGTACATTTAAGAGAATGTGCTTTCTGCTTTTGCACAGTGACATGTTTCACAAATGTCAATTAGGTCAGGTCTATTGACAGTGTTATTCACATCTTTTATATATTTACGGATTTTCTTTCTGTTTTGTCAGTTATTAAAAGAAGAGTCTTGAAATTTCCAACTATAATGGCAAATTTATCTGTTTCTCATTATAATTCTATTTTTACTTCATGTGTTTTGCTTCATCATTAGGCATAGAAACATTCAAGATACTTATGTCATCCTAATAAATTGACTCCCTTTATCTTTGCTAAAATGCTTTGCTCTGAAGTCTACTTTGCCTAACATTAATATAGTTCTTCCAGCTTTCTTTGGTTTACTGTTAGCATAATAGGACTTTTATCTTACTTTTAACCTACTTGCATATTTATATTTCAAGTGGGTTTCTTGTAGACATTATGTAGTCTTAGCTTTAATCTGATCTGACAACCTCTTATCTTCACTTGGGATTTTGAGGCCATTTACATGCACTGTGAATATTAATTTGCTTGTTATTTGCTTTCTATTTATCATATTTTCCTATTTTCTGCTTATTTTGTATTAAATGACTTTAAAATTTATTTCAATTCATATTCTTTTTCATTATAAGCTACTAGAGGCCCAGTGCAAGAATTTGTGCACCAGTGGGATCCCTCAGCATGGCCTGCAGGATCAGGCTGAAACCAGCTCTCCGACATCACTCAAGGGGTCCTGGATTGCAAGAGGGTGCAGGCCAGGCCGAGGGACCCCACCGGTGCATGATCAGAGCCAGGGAGAGACACAGGATGTTGCCCAGCCAGGGAGAGACCACGAGAGGGCTCCATGGTGTGTCCGGCTATCTCAGTCAGTCCCGATCTGCCAGACCCTAGCAGCAAGCTAACCTACTGGTCAACTGTCTGACCCCTGCTGGTTAGTGCATGTCATAGTGAGCGGTTGAGCAGCCTTAGCATATCATTAGGATATTAAGCTTTGATTGGTTGAACAACCAAGCGGGCGACTGGACACTTAGCATATTAGACTTTTATTATATAGAATAACATGTTTTTTTTTAACTCTTTTTTGTGATTTTTTAATGATCTATAGTATTCACACATCTATAATTTAATTTAAGTGATATACCTATTCATATGTAGTATAGAAATCTCCCAAAAACATTATTCTATTTATACCATCCAGCATTTGAACTATTGCTGCATATATTTTATTTTGACACTATTTAAAACTCTCTAATACATTGCTGCTACTTTAGTTTAAACAACTAACTTTTTTACAGAATAATAAATAATTTAGTCTACTGTGCACATAGTTACCATTTTGGGGTTTTTTTTATTCCTTTGTGCAGATGTAGGATTCTATCTAGTGTCATTTTTCTTCTGTCCAAAGGGTTTACACTAGTAGTTCTTGTAGTACAAGTGTTCTGGTTATAAAATTCAGTATTGGTATGTGTTAAAAATATTTTTTATTTAACCTTAATTTTTGAAAAATACTTATACTTTATCTAGAACTCTAGGTTGATAGTATTTTTTTTTGTCAGTACCTTAAAGGTATTACTCAACTGCCATCTGACTTACATTGTTTCTGCTGAGAGATCATTTGTCATTCTTATATTTGTTCCTCTGTATGTATCATATCATTTCTCTCTGGTTGCTTTTAAGGTTTTATATCTATCCATGTTTTTAAGCACTTTGCATATAATGTGCATTGCTACAGTTATCTTCATACCACTTATGATTATCATTTTATAATGTAGCCTCACAATTCTGTGGTTTCCATTGTTAGTAAAAATCTTCTAATACATAGTCTTTGACTGAAGGTCCCTTTGGCATAAAGAAATTGACACTCTCCTCACTTAGACATTTCTCACTTGGGAGCCGTTTAAACACCGTGTATAGGCTTATGATAGTCTCAAAAGTTAGTCCCAATGCGTCTCATAACTTCTTTTTCTCCAGAATGTTATTTCCCAGTATCTTAGACTTTAAAAAAAATCTTTTAGGGGGGATGGTTTCTCTTGTCATCTCAACGTGTATTTGGAGGTAGGGGAAATAGCCTGAATCCTTTGATGAGGCACAAGCCCTAGGCAACATCTATGGCACTGCTTGCTCTACCCTTTTTGAGAATGAATGAGTGTCACAGAATTTCTAATTGGCTTACCAGCAAAGAGAACTAGTTTGTTTGACTTATTTGAGTCTAATCAGGACACGATTGCAATCTAATATTTTTCACCTGTATTGACTTTTAAGTAACTAAACATGGGAAACTTCCTAGATCATTGAATGATGGCTTTCTACACATCAAAGTTATTCTTCTGCAAGAAGATTGCACATTAAATATAAGCAGTTTATAGATGTTTAGAGTGCTGATGGAAGAAACAAATAGAAAAGGAGAGAATTTTCCTGTTTATTCTTTTCTCCAGTGATTTCATGGAGGTGTAAATCTTTACAAAAGCTTTCAAAAATTCCTTAAAAATTGCTTTGTGTAATGTGAACAATGCAGCCTTTAGCAGTTTAGCATTTCAAACCTTGCTGTCTGACTTAGCGGAAAATGTCTTTGCTTTCCTCATGGCAGGTTTCTCACCTGAAATATAGCCATAATATGTTTTGCTCTTGTATCGAGTGCTTAAGATAATAGTTGAAAAATCACTTTGAAACAGAGACTGCCCATTACATACATAATATGCAACCACAATATGCCCCAATGCTGAATTATTTCTTTATAAATGCTTACTACAATAGTAGAATGTAAAACTCAAGTCTATCATATGTAATTTTCTTATAAAACTCTCTAAAAGAAGAGTCAAGATAGGAAAACAAATTACTCCTTGACTTCAATGCAGTCTGCATGAGAGTGAGAGTAAAGTGGTTCAAAAGTAAAACAAATGGGCATTATTTGCTAACAATAGAAGAAAATACCAGGGAATTCATTTTTCTTAGCAATGGGCAGAGGCCTTTTCAAGTCATACTCATTCTGGAAATTGCCTTTCTTTCCATTAAAATGCCAAGAGTATTCATACAACAGAGCAGAGACCATGCCAAGCTGAGAAATAATTCCCAGAGTTTATCACCGTAGCTGGCATTTTGCAGGAAGAGATGAAATTAAAAAAAACAACAACACAATACTAAACTTTTAATGTTGTGCATTGCTATATAGCTATTAGAAAGAATTGATTATGATTCTGTAAGTCTGAAATTAATTTGTGATTAGTGTGATTCAGAATAAGATGAAATATATTGATTTCCCTTAGCAACAAATAACTGTGCCTTAGTTTTCCTTAGGGATATGGAATTTTTATGTTTATATAAAAATATGAAAACAATAAAAGAACAGCCCATGTATATTTAGAGTAAAGGTTCATTGTTAGGTATGCTTTGTAACGTTTTTTGGTTCCTTTACCCTTCTGGCTTTAACATAAATATTGGTGTTTCTGTTCCTTTCCACAATGACTCAGTGACTCCTTGCACTTATCTCTTCAACGTGACAATTAATAAGGGGAGTGCACTTAACCAGTAGCAGTGTTCTCTTATAAAACTGATCTCATGTGATCCTTCCAGTAACGTTGAGGGGAGGTACACTTGTTCTCTCAGTTCATAGATGTGAAACTGAGGCACATAGAGGTGGATAAGCGGAGATCCAGAATGAAGACTGGACCGCTCGGCATCAAACCCTGAGATCACAAGCACTGTGGGATATTACATTTGTTAGGTAAACCCATTCTCTCACTTTGTGCCTCTCACAGGATTTTCCTCCATCAATAATCCCTTTGTACCCTGCTGACCTCTGCAACTACCTTGTACCTTTGAATTCTCCATCGGCAATGGCTCCTTCTGTTCGGATTATATGTTTTTCCTTTTTTTCCTAAAATACCATGGTTTTTACTGTTCTACTCCAACTCCTTTCCCTGTGACCAAATCCTCAAAGCTGTGGTTCGCTTGGCCTCTATTTCCTCACATTTCATTCACTTTATCACACTCACCATGCAACTGAAATTTTACTCTTAAGATTTACCAACAACTTCCTAATTCCCAAATTTTTCTTTCCAGTTTAATCCTCCTTAGACTGCACACAAACATTGGCATTTTTACCATAATAACTTCTTTAAACATTCTCCTTCCTGACTTTTTCCCTACTGATCTTCCTTCTACTTCATTTTGCTCATTTTTAAACTTTAATAAAAGTCCCCTCTCCCTTTCATTAAGTTATATGTTTCAACAATTTCAACCTTTACTCGCCCTCTTTATGGACCTCAAAGCATCATTTATCCATGGACAAGAAGACCACTACATCATATCCCCAGCCCTGATCTGTTTCTTCAGCGTGGGACCCATGTTTCCAATGGCCTGGTTGACAGGGGTCCTCAAACTTTTTAAACAGGGGGCCAGTTCACTGTCCCTCCGACCGTTGGAGGGCCGGACTATAGTTTTAAAAAAACTATGAACAAATTCCTATGCACACTGCACATATCTTATTTTGAAGTAAAAAAACAAAACAGGAACAAATACAATATTTGTATTTGCATGTGGCCCGCGGGCCATAGTTTGAGGACCCCTGGTAGATGGAACCACCCTAATGCTATGGAGATTTCTCAAACATTCCCCAAACCAAACACATTATTATCCCATTGGCCTCAATGTCTTTCCCCTTCTCTCTTACTGTCTCTGTATACAATGCATATATGAAGCTCAAATCTCAAGATAACTGAGGTAAACATTTAAAATATTTCACTGTCCCTTCACATTGTAAGCTGTCAATATTTATTGAGTAATAATAATATTACCTTTAACTTTTCGCTTTGTACTTGCCATGTCCAACTGATCCTCAATTCTAACAGTAGTAAGTCTCTGGAAATTTTCCTTCTCCCTCATTTTCACTGTCATTGCAACTGAACTGCTCTCCCTTACTTTAGATTCAAACCATCCCCATCCCCATTCCCACGGCTGACATAGTTACCTTGCTAAATGTGAGATCCGGTACTCTATGTGGTAAGTTCATGTAATTATACTATGTCTAAACACAAGGTACCTTGCCAATCAAACCAGCTTCTGTTTACCCCATAACACACTCTGTGCTGGGCGCTGGCTAGAATTGTTTCTCAACCCCGAGACTGACCTCTCCAAGCCCTAACAGGTCAGACTCTTTTTATACATTTACTCCGTGCTTTCTCTTCCTGGAAAATACCCACTTCGTTTCTAATCACAAACTCTTGTTTCACATTTTCTTGGAAGAATTAAAGACCTCCTACTCTTCTATAGTAGAAGCACATGAAAGTGTAGAAAAAAGATCTATGTCTGAGCTAGCCCACATCTGTAAAATATGAACAGCCACCTCTCATCGCTCACTTTTTTTCAGGCCTCATGTCAAACTAGCCCTGAAAGGAGACCAGGCAATGTTTTTCTGAGGGAGGGAAATAAGGGGACCATTAACATTCTTCTCACTTTCCAAGAGGATTAAGCTGCCAGGAGTCAGTCATCTGTCTACCAAACACAGGGAACAACTCATTAGCTAAACATGTTTCATATGAGATGCAGTGAGTAGCCTATGGAGAAATTTTTGCTGACAAACCTAAAAATCAATCTTGTTTGATTATAAACTTTCTTAATGGTAATGCCTTATCATTTACTTTGTACTTCCTGAATGTTAGCATTCACCCGCAATGAAGAACTAGAGGATTATGAAAGAAAAGAGATAAAAAATAAATATTCTAAAGTTGTTATGGAAAATCTTTGCAGACTCACATATATTACACACATATTTATGTGACAAAATATTTTGTTTTGTTTTCTGTCCACATTCTTTTTAAAATTTCAGTTGAAGTAGTGGTTCATTTATTCATTTTTAAAATTTTCCTTATAAAATTATTATACATTTAGCAGCCACTAAGTTCCCATTTAATGCCTTCTGAATTAGAGTCTGCATATTAGCTTGTTATCAGGTGGTTCAAGTGCACCTTAAAGTGAAAGTGGTGGTCTTGTCCATTTGATTTTTGAAGTCAACCATATGATGAAGCTATGTGATACAATTAAAGAATGATGGGAGATACCATCTAACATGTTTTGATTCCACCATTTTCCATTATTCTATTTTCTAGCATTTCTCATGTGAATTTGTTTAAACCATTGTACTTGAGTTTCTTGTTTGTTTTTTAAGTTACAGTTTGCAAGGAAAATTTGAAGAGTTGCTATATGTTACTTGAAATGGTTAGTTAGTGTCTTATAACTGATATCAGCCTGGTGCAGGGGCATTTGACAATGAATACAAATGAAAAATCTGTATTACAAAACTAAAAGCTGTAGCAGAAGTCTGGTAGTGGTAGTGCAGCCTGTCTTCAATCATCCATTCATTTATTTTATTCAACTAATACTTATTAAGATTATTTTATGAGCCAGGGATTTAAATAACATTTAAAATATTAATAAAAAAGGGACAAGAACATAAAATGAGGTAAAGATAGTATATTCAATAAATGATGATGAGAAAATTGGGCAGATATGTAGCAAAAAAAAAAATGAAACTAGACCACCTTCTTACACCATACTAAAGAATAAAGTCAAATGAATTAAAGACTTAAATGTTAGTCTGGAAACCATAAGAAGCCTAGAAGAAAATATAGAAAATAAAATCTCAAACATTTCGAGATCAACCTTTTTTATGATATATCCTCAGGCAAGGGACTACTATTGTTCAACATAGTACTGGATGTCCTAGTCACAGCATCAGACAAGAAGAAAAAATAAAAGGCATCGAAATTGGAAAAGAGAAAGTAAAACTGTCATTATTCACAGGTGACATGATATTGCAAAGAATCCACCAAAAAGCTCCTACATCTAATAAATTTAGCAATGTAGGAGAATACAAAATTAATGTGCAAAAATCAATGGCATTTATGTACACCAATAATGAACTCTTAGAAAGAGAAACTAAGAAAACAATGCCATTTACTATTGCAACAAAAAAAGGTACCAAGGAATAAATTTAACCAAGGAGGTAAAAGAACTATACTCAGAAAACTATAGGACATTGAAGAAAGTAATTGAGAAAGATACAAATAAGTGGAAACATATACCATGTTCATGGATTGGATGAATTAATACCATAATATGTCATTCTACCCAAAGCAATCTATAGATTAAATACCAAATACCATTCTAATAGCATATTTCAAAGATCTAGAACAAATATTCCAAAAAATAAATTATGTAAAACCAAGAAAGAGCCAGAATCTTGAGAAAGAATAACAAAGTTGGTGGTATCACAATACTTGATATCAAACTATACTACAAGAACATAGTAATCAAACAGTCTGTTACTGGCATAAGAACAGGTATATAGACCAGTGGAACAGAAGAGAGAGCCCAGAAATCAACCCATGCCTATATGATCAATTAACATTTAACAAAGGAGGCAAGAACATACAATTGAGTAGAGACAATCCCTTCAATAAATGGTGCTAGGAAAATTGGACAGGTACATGCAAAAAATAATGAAATAAACCACCAATTTACACCATACACAAGAATAAACTCAAAATGGATAAAATATTTCAATGTAAGTCACAAAACCATAAAAACCTTAAGAGAAAACATAGGCAGTAAAATCTCAAACATCTCTTGTAGGAGTATTTTTCCAATATGTATCCTAAGGCAAAGGAAATAAAGGAAAAATAAGCAAATGAGACTACATCAAACTAAAAAACCTCTCCACAGCAAAAGAAATGATCAACAAAATGAAAAAGGAGACCACTGTAAAGGAGAACACATTTACCAACAATATATCTGAAAAGGGGTTAATTTCCAAAAAAAGATAAATAAATTATATAGCTCAACACCAGGGAAAGAAACAATCAATTTAAAAAAATGTGAATACAAACTTCTCCAAAATGGACATACAGAATGGCCAATAAACATACGAAAAAAATGCTCAATGTCACTATTTATCAGAGAGATGACAATTAAATCTACAATGAGATATCACCTCACACCTGCCAGAATGGCTACCATCAATAAATCAGGAAACAACAAGTGCTGGTCAGGATGAGGAGAAAAAGGAACCCTAATGCACTGTTGGTGGGAATGCAGTTGGTGCAATCACTCTGGAAAACTGTATGAAGTTTCCTCAAAAAGTTAAAAATGGAACTGCCTTTTGACCAGGCAACCACACTCTTTTTTTTTGAAAGAATATATGTACCTCTATGTTCATAGCAGCATTATTTACAATGCCAAGATCTGGAAACAGTCAAGTGCCCATAACTAGGTGACTGGATAAAAATGCTGTGATATATTTGCACAATAATCTACTATACAGCCATAAAAAGAAAGGAACTCTTACCTTTTGTGACAGCATGGATTGACCTGGAGGTTGTCATGCTAAGTGAAATAAACCAGTCAGAGAAAGACAAGCACCATACAATCTCACTTATGCGTGGAATCTAATGAATAAAATAAACTAAAAAAAATAGAGACAGGCATGGAAACATGGAACAGACTGTCAAAAGGGAGGGGCAGGGAAGGACTGGATGAAAGGAGGTAAAGGGTTTATCCATAGAACATATATGCATAACCCATAGGCACAGACAACACTATAGTGATGGCCAGAGAAAAGGGGAGGTGGGGTTGGGTAAAGGTGGGTAAAAGGGGGAGGACATCTGTAATAGCATCAACAATAAAAAGAAAGTTAAAAAATTTTTAAATTGGGACTACACTAAACTAAAATGTTTTGCACAGCAAATAAAACCATCACCACAATGTAAATACAACCCACTGAATGGAAGAACATATTTGCCAATGATACATCTAAAAAGGGGGTAATTTCCAAAAAAGAGTAAAAACTTATACAAGTCAACACCAGGAAGACAAAAAAAAAATGGACAAAGGACCTGAATACACCTTCTCCAAAGAGGACATACAGATGGCCAATAGACATATAAAAAAATGCTCAACATCATTAATCATTAGAGAAAAGCATATTAAAATCACAATTGGATATCACCTCATGCCTGTCAGAATGGCTATCATCAATAAATCAACAAAAAACAAGCATTGGTGAGGAAGTGGAGAAAAGTGCACTGTTGGTGGGAATGCAAATTGATACAGCCACAGTAGAAAGCAGTATGAAATTACCTCAAAAATTTAAAATAGAATTGCCTTGCCAAGCAAGTGGGCTCAGTGGTTGAGCCTCTACCCCTGAAAGAAGAAGTCACTGGTTTGATCTCCAGTCAGGGCACACAATCAAGGCTCACGATCCACATTATGGTTAGTGCAGGAGGCAGCTGATTAATAACGTTTCCCTCTCATTGATGTTTTTATCTCTCTGTTTCTCTCCCTCCTCTTCTTCAGTTTTTTGAAAGACTTTGAGTAGGATAGCATCAAATCTTATTTGAATGTTTGATAGAATTCACTAGTGAAGCCATCGCATCTTTTATTTTGGAGGGTGGGGATGTTGGTTGTTTCAATTTCCTCACTGTTGATCAGTCTATTTAGAATTTCCAGTTCTTCTTGTCTAGGAAGGTTTTACATTTCTAGGAACTTATCCATTTATTCTAGATTATAGAATTTGGTGTCATATAGTGTTTGATATTATTCTATGACTAGGGGTCCAGTGCACCTTGAAAGGAACTGTGGGATACAAGGCTGCGGTGGGTACAGGGGTGGGTTCGTCTCATCGTCTGCACCACCACCAGGCCCTCCCACCATGGCCCCAGTCCACTCTCTACTAGCAGCCCCGCTCCCACCGCTCACACCCGCTCACACCCGCTGATGGCGCCAAGCAATCAGGGCTGGCACCAGGCGCCAGCAAGGGTGTGAGTGGCAGCTGCTGCCCTGATTGCCCCTCAGGAGCAGCGGGAGGTGGAGAAGCCCTCAGGGGTGATGAGGTTGGCAGCTGCCTCTCGCACCTGCTGACCAGCTGCAGGTGCAAGCGGGGCTGGTGCCGGCAGCAAGTGCCAGCAGCAGCTCCGGTGCTGGCAGCAAGTATGAGCAGGACCATCACTGGCAGTGAGTGCGAGAGGTGGCTGCCATCCCTGATTGCCCTTCAAGAGTAAGGGGAAGTGGAGAAGCCCTGAAGGGTGATTGAGGCCAGCAGCCACCACTTGCACCTGCTGAAGGCGCAGAGTGATCAGCCGGTCCGAGCTGGGCCAGTGCCGCAGCAGTTGAGAGTGCCTGGCAGGACTGTGGTGCGAGGGAGCAAATAGTTTTCAGTAACCACCAAAGGCTCACCCAGATGACAGCGACCAATGCCCCGCCTTGGTCTGGCACCCCCGCTCACCTACTCCACCATCCCGCCTTGTCCCATGCCTACCATGTTCAGTGCTCTGCCCCCTGCTGCCAACACCCACCATGTTCTGTGCATGCCCCCTCGTGGTCAGCGCACGTCAAAGCAACCAGTTGTTTGGTTGTTCTGCCATTTGGTCTATTTGAATATTAAGGTATTATATATATAGATGATCCTTTGTATATCTGTTGTTTTTGTTTGGTTGTATTCCACACTTTCTTTGCATTCTCTTTTACTAAGCTATGTGTTTCGGTTTTATTTTGTGTTTTGTGTGGTTAACATTAGGTTTTATGTAAAATAAAGTTTCATATATGAAGTGGTCCTTTTTCTTTTGAATGCATGTGGTCTCCATCCTCCTTTGCAAATTCAGACCTTTACACCCTCTCCTTTTATGTATTTGTTGTCACAAATTACCCCCATTTATGTTGTAAGTTTGTTGGTGGTCTTACTCATAATTTTGTGACCTTTTGTTCTTTGTTTTAGGTAGACTAACTTCTTGAGTATTTCCTGCAATGGATGTCTTTTGGTGTCAGTATGTCTGGAAAAGTCTTTATTCTCCTTCATATATAAAGGATAACTTTGCTGGATATATTATTCTTGGCTGTTTTTTTCTTTCTTTTAATAGATTGAATATTTGGTTTCACTGTCTTCTATTTTACTGAGTTTCTGCTGAGTAGTCCAATGATAATCTAATGGGATTTCCATTATAGCTTATTTTCTTTTTTTCTCTGAACTTTAGAATTCTTTCTTTGTTGGTATTTGTTCAAAGTTTTCATACAATGTGCTTTGGAGAAGGTCTTTTTGGTTTGAGATAATTAGGTATTCTGTTCATTTCTTCAATTCAAAGGTCTAGCTCTTTCCATAAGTTTGGGAAGTTCTCATCAACTATTAATTTGAATAGGTACTCTGTTCCCTCCTCCTCTTTTTATTTTATGCTTATTATTATTTTTTTACTATGTGTGCCAGTTAATAATGTAGATTTTTTTAATAGATGGAGTTACACATATGTTGATATATATGCAATTTGATATGTATGCTATTTTGTTGTATTGAAAGCAAGCTTCAAAACTTTATATGTCAAATTTGCTGAAGATGTTAAATCATAGATATTTTTACACTTAAAAATGTTGAATTTTGTGCCAAAAAAAAAAGAGCATTCGCGAAAAGTTTTAATTCATTACTTTATTTTGAAGAAAAGTGCTGCTGAAAGTTG
The DNA here is from genome assembly GCF_028538775.1 of Myotis yumanensis. Classification (NCBI taxonomy): domain Eukaryota; kingdom Metazoa; phylum Chordata; class Mammalia; order Chiroptera; family Vespertilionidae; genus Myotis; species Myotis yumanensis. The sequence goes on from NW_027223759.1 coordinate 80,681,343, forward strand.
TCGTATACTTTGGGAAGCTTATGGTGAACATGCTCCATCTCAAGATACTTGTGAACGCTGGTTTAATTGCTTTAAAAGTGATGATTTCGATGTGAAAGACAAAGGACATCCAGATCAACCGAAAAAGTTTGAAGACCAACAACTACAAGCATTATTGGATGAAGATGCGTGTCAAACTCAAAAAAAAACTTGCATAAAGAGTAAAGGTTGCTCAGCAAACAATTTCTGATAATTTACAAGCAATGGGAAAGATTTTAAAGGAAGGAAAATGAGTGCCACATCAACTGAACAAAAGACAAATGGAAAACCGAAAAGTCATCAGTAAAATGTTGTTTCAACAGCATGAAAGAAAGTCTTTTTTGCATCGAATTATGACTGGTGATGAAAAGTAGATTTATTTTGAGAATCCCAAATGCACACAATCTTGGCTTGATCTAGGTCAACCATCAACATTAACTACAAGGCCAAATCGCTTCAGAAAGAAGACAATGCTCTGCGTTTGGTGGGATCAGGAAGGTGTGGTGTATTATGAGCTTCTAAAACCAGGTGAAACCATTAATACTGATGCTACTGACAACAAATAATCAATTTGAACCAAGCTTTGATCGTGAAACAACCAGAATGGGCCAGAAGACACGGCAAAGTAATTTTGCTTCATGATAACGCACCATCACACACTTCAAAACCAGTTAAAAACACATTAAAAGATCTTGCCTGGGAAATATGAAACCACCCACCATATTCACAGACCTTGCTCCTTCAGATAACCACTTGTTTCTATCGATGGCACACACACTTTCTGAGCAGCACTTCAAAATGTACGAAGAATTGGAAAATTGAGTCTTGGAATGGTTTGCCTCAAAACAAGAAAAGTTCTATTGGGACAGTATCCACAAATTACCTGAAAGATGGGGGAAATGTGTAGCTAGTGATGGATATACTTTGAATAAAATATTTTTGATGTTTCTCTTGAAATTAACGTGTTGGCTTTAATTACAAAATCAGCGTTATTAACCGGTACACATAGTAATTATTTATTTGAGAGAGAGAGAGAGAGAAACATTGATTTGTTGTTCCACTTGCTTATTTATGCATTCATTGGTTGATTCTTGTAAGTACCCTGACTGGGGATTGAACCCACAACCTTGTCATATCAGGACAATGCTCTAACCAACTGAACTACTCAGACAGGCCTGTTTATTATTCTTATACTGTTCTTTCTGATCGAGTTAGATAGTTTTGTAGAGTTCTTTATTTTTTAATTTATGCTCAAGTCTCTCCCTTCTTCCTTTTGCATCATTTCTAGAGTTCTCTCTTTGATATCATCAGTCCTTTCCTCCATCTGATCTGTTCTATTTCCTAATATTATTAGCTCATTTTTTATCTCTTTTATTGAGTTCTTCATCTCCAGAATTTCTTTTTGTTTCCTTTTTAAAGTTTCAGTCTCTTTGGAAAAGTAATCATTTTGTTTGTTGATTTGTAATCTGAGCTCATTAAATTGCCTGTCTGTATTTTCTAGCACTTCATTGAGTTTTTTAAAGAATTACAATCTTGAATTCTCAGTTATTTATATCACATACTTATATGTCTTTACATTTTTTGTGTTTTGTTTTGTTTTTCCTGGAGATTTTTCATTTTCTTTCTGAGCTGCCTCACTACCTCCATTATTCATGGTATTTGATGAATTCCTTTTCTGTCTGGGCATCTATGTATAAGTGGCATTTCTCTAGCAGATTAAAACAAAGAGATCTATTTTTTTTCAGTAGGTGGTGCTGAATCACAATTTTTTAGCTCCCTTGTACTTCTCTAGCTATACAGATCTCTTTGGGGAGTTAGCTCCTTGGGTAGATGGTTTCCTTGTATGTGCTCTTAGGCCACACCCATCCCAGGGAACCAACCCCACAAGAAAATGCAGTCAGTGATGATTCTCTAATCTGCAAAATTCCATTGCTGCCCTGCACAGACAGATGCTTCCACAGTGTAGCAATGATGCATGGATGTGGAGCTGATTTATCCTGGCTGGCTTCATTGTTGTTGGCAACCTCAGATCTCTATGGGGTCCACCCTGCACACTGGCTACAGGACCAGTCACAGCATGCACCCTTTGCTTAGGGAAAAATATGATGCTCTAGTATCAGTTCTCAGGTTTGCAGATAATGTTTTCTACAACCCAATACCAAGAGCAAAGGGAGGTGAGCTCTGGGTGATTACAGGGTAGCCAGGTTCCATGGCTTTGTTTCTCTGTTTGAAATGCAGACCACGGTTGCAAGGCTCTGTGTGCTTGCCCAGGTCTCTGGGCTCAGTCTCAGCTTGTACAGCCCACTCCTGCAGGAATGTCCACTGAATCTCTTTACTCCTCCCCGCTGAAGAGAGTGCCAGCCACAATCTAATTCCTCCCCTCCCCAGGCTGAGCCCCACTGTAAGCTCCCAGCTGCAGAGCTGCATCTCTGGTTCATCTCAGATTTTTTCTCTTCTTGCCTCTCCAGTTCACTCCCACTTTGCCCAACTTTAGATGTTTCAATGAGCAGATCTTTTAGGTTTGTTTGTGTGTTGATCAGAGAATGCTTTGTTGAGTTATAGCTATTAAAATTGGTGAAATTTCAAGGGTGAGACCAAGGGCACCTCTGATGCCACCATTCCTTTGATGGCACTTCAGTTACTCTTTTTAATTATCACATGTGTAATTGCATTTAATAGTTACAACCCTATAATGGAGTTACTGTCTTATAAGTGAGGAAGCTGAAACCCAGAGAGGTAAGAATACCATGCTCAAAGTCATCCAGTTACAATAAATTTTATTTTTAACTTCAATCCATGTCTCTTTAATCAAAGCTCATCTCATCCTTTTTAATGTCTATGCTATTTTACTGAGCAAGATACTGTGGATTAGATTATCAAAGTTTTTAAGTATATATACTAGAGGCCCAGTGCACAAAATTTGTGCACTGCTAGGATCCCTAGTGGCTGCCGGATACTCCCTCCCTTCCCCCAGCCTCCTGCTGCCTCTAGCCAAGGCCTCCCTCCCTCCTTCCCTCGGCTGCCTGCCAATGCCACTGGCCAGGGCCTCTGTCCCTTCTCCTGGCTGGCCAACGCCCTGGCCAAACTCCCAGAAGAACTCCGGTCGAGGGGATAATTTGCATACTACACTTTTATTATATAGGATGTATATATGTGATAAACATGTTATATATAAGGCATAAAGTAGATTCAGTGAAAGCACAGGATAAATAATAATTCATAGATCTACTTGGAGGAGTCAGAGAAGGCCAGAAGATGTTTCTTTGTAACATGCATGGAGAAAGTAGAGCATATGGAACAAACAATATGTACAATATCATAAAACATGTGAAAACACACATGCTTGGCAACTATAAGTTTTGTGGTTTTCCTAGAGTGTAAGTTTTTAGGAAAGAAGTAGAAAATGATGGACAAAAAAGTAATGGGCAAGTTATTGAAGAGATTTGTATGCCATGCCAAGAATCGCAGATTTATCCTATAGGACATGCAAATCTACTGAATAGTTTTGAACAGATAAATCATTAAGATTTCACTTCAGAGAAAATAATTCTTAAACAATGATAACAAAAATGGTAATTAATGGTATAAAGTAATAATAATGAAGTGATTTGTTAGATCACTTTTTTTTTTTTTTTTTTTTTTTTTTACACAAGGACAATTTTAATCCTGCATTTTCCTGCAGTAACATCCACTACTGGCTATGTATGGATTGAAACTACATTTGCCAAGAACTCTGAACATTAAGAATCTTTACATGAAGTCACATGTGTTCATATAGGCATACAGACATATTCCAGCACCAACAGCATACATAACACATACCACATGGTCTCGAGGGATAAATTTGCTTCATCAGATAATAATATTTAGTAAAATTCACAGTTAATGCAGAATTTCCTTTTTTTAAATTTACATCTTTACTACACATTCTAAGATTTTAATTATTTATAAAAAACATTCAAGATTGTAATTTGCATGGCAATAAACAATAGGTTCTAAATTTATTAAAGGAATCTATAGCAATTAAAATACCACCAGTCTTCCACTTGTAGCACCTGGCTTAAGACCTTTATAAAAACAAAAGTTTAAATTTGTTTAGTGCATTCATTATAATGGTCAGTTTCTCTTGTGAGAAAAACATGTTTCAGTTGCTATTTCCCAGACAATATATTGAACCCAGGCTTATAATATCTGCAACTGGTTAGCAGGATTATACACTCAGATAGCCAGAACAAGAACTCCCAGCCTCTGTAAATGGCCTTCCTCTCAGAACGATGACAATGTATAAAACGGATTTGGGGTCTGCCCCCTAGTTAACATTATTAAACATGTTTCCAAGTATTCTTGGAAAATATTTTAAAATTTAGGTGCAATAGTCTACTATATGACGCACCATCATTTCTTTAACCATCTCTCAATTGTTCATTTATATCATTTGCAATTTTTTTGATAGTAGGAGTAACATCTTAATGAACCTAAGACATATCTTTAAGATAATGTCAAAGAAGTGGTTTACTGGGTCAAACAGTGCAGGTGGTTTTAAGGCTTGTCATATATTTGATGAATAATATTCAGAATAGCTTGAACAACTCCAACCAACAGTATGTTTATAGGCCCACAAAGTGGACTTGGTTGGTAACAATAAAGCCCATTCAACCACAAATCTATTAGATTCTCAGGCATCTCAGAACTATCACACCGAAGAAGCAAGGAGATAATTTTGCCTGGGGAAGAAGCCCAATTACAATTCTTTAAAACATCACTCAGCTCTAAACCAGATTAAATCACGACACAAAATAAACTTCCCACAAAAAGTCTAGTGTTTTTCCAAAAATAAAAAGTTTAAAAGACAGAAAGAGAAGTCAGGACAAAGTGACCAAAAATTTTTATTTGACTAAATTCTATTTCATGCATAAGCATGATAGTCTCCCCCGTTTATCAGACTTTGGCAATAAAAAACAACAACAACAAAAAACACACACACAAGCAGCCTTGTACAGAACAGTGAAAATGCTGAGGGTAGTCCACAGTTTTACTGTAGGATAAATATTTTTATTTTTTCAAACGGCCTCTCCCCCTTTGGCCATATCAACTCTCAGTTCAGACCATTAAATACAGACAAATTTTCAAAATCACTTCTTCACTTCTCCAAGATCTGCAATGCTATCATCATCCACCTCTGGCCATTTTTCCTGAATGACATCAATGATGTGGTCTGTAAAGTCTCCCTGAATGATGATCTCATCCTCCTCTGTCACTGAGGCACCACAGGAGAATTTTTGAGCAAAAAATTTTTGTGCTTCTTTAATATAAATTTCAAAACTTGCAAGGTCACTCATTCTTGTTACGTATTTCTTCTTTGCTCTGGGAATTTTGGCTATCGTAACCTTTTGTGATACGGTCTTTTTTTTTGTTTTATTTGACCCCTTCCACCTCTCTTTTGTTTTTTCTTCTCTTCCTCTTCTCCTGCTGGTCCTTGACCCTCACTAATTCCAGCTTCTTGTTTGGGTGATTTTTCTACTGTAAGTTTTGCAAACTCACTTGGAAAATTCTTCTCTAACCACTGTCTACGTTTAGGAAAATCAGGCATCTAGCCACAGTACTCTGTTGGTAATGAACACGCTCCATAGTAAAGGACCCGGAGTGGGTAATCTGCATCTAACTTGGTATTGCTCCTGGAGTCTCCTTTGCAATCATGCCCCCCTGATTCAGAAGTGTCAGCAGTCATCTCACAAACCTGGCGGTCATACAGCCGCCCACGCCTCCGCCCCGCCACTACCACCAGCTGAAATGACACATGCAACTCCTCTTCTCTGGCCCGGGCCACCCGAGAGCCCATCTCTGTTACATCACTTTTTAATATTTAGGGTAATATATAGAATAAACAACTGTGTTGCTGAGAGTTTGTAGGCATTCTGGCCCTAAGGAAAGGTAAGCATGACATGATTTCTTTTTTTTTTTTTTAATATATATATTTTTTTATTGATTTTTTACAGAGAGGAAGGGAGAGAGATAGAGAGTTAGAAACATCGATGAGAGAGAAACATCAATCAGCTGCCTCCTGCACACTCCCCACTGGGGATGTGCCTGCAACCCAGGTACATGCCCTTGACCGGAATCGAACCTGGGACCTTTCAGTCCTCAGGCCGACGCTCTATCCACTGAGCCAAACCGGTTTCGGCATGACATGATTTCTTATACCAGAAAGCAAGACCTGTTCAGTAGTTTTATTACCTGGACAATTATGTGTGCACCCCTTTCCCCCCATAAATTAGGAAATTTGTTTGTTACTCTTGTAGGTCAGGTTCATTTTAAAAAATCATTTTGTACTTAACTTCATGAGCATGGCTGGTTTTTGGGCCATTATTTTCTTAGTATTGTCTAGGTTGTTTGGTACCTTGGGGTCCTAGAGAGTACATTTTATTGGGTACAATAACTAATAGTGCCAGACTTGACTAACATACAAATGCACATTTCCATTAGCAAGTGTCTACAGGGCAATTTTCAAGCAATGTCTTACAACACCAATTCCAATTACTCAACCACATGATACTTACAAAATTCTATTTGATGAAGCCGTCTAACTAAGCATTCAAAGACCATCTATACTAATAAAAGGGTAATATGCTAATTAGAATGGACGTCCTTCCAGATGTCCTTCTGGACATTTTCCGGACAAAGCCACAGTGGCTGCCTGAGGCTCAGGCAAGCCCCGCATGGCGGTTGCTTCCAGGGCTGGCCTGAGGCTCAGGTAAGCCACACTGGCTGTGAGGGCCAAGGCTCAGGCAGCCATGGCAGCAGCCAACAGTGGCTGCAGCAGAGGCATGATGGGGGCCTTGCCTTCCCCCTGATTGGCCAGTCACCTCCTGCAGAGGGAGGCCAGACTGTTGCTCAGGCCTGCGGGCCTAAGCCATCAATAGGACATCCCCTGAGGGCTCCCGGACTGTGAGAGGGGGCAGGCCGGGCTGAGGGACACCCCCCAGTGCACTTATTTTCGTGCACTGGGCCTCTAGTATAAATATAAACATAGATGATGCTAGAATCTTTTTTTCTGTTTTTATATCTGTTTTTATAAAAAATAAATATTTTTAAAGGTTTTAATTTCAACTTGATATAAAAATGGACTAACTTAATTTTTTAAATTTAGTTACAATTTTGTATAAACCAAGAGGAAAGGAGAAGACTTTAGATAGTCATGTTTATAACAGATACTCATCCTTTCTCTTTTTTGTATTTTGTGATCATCTGGCCAATGGAATAAAATTACTTACTGATGCAATCTTTTTTTACTAAGTAAATTTCAGGGAAAACCGGTCTGCTCCCACTAATATGATTTCCAGTATCTGGCACTTGTGACATATGAGAGGAATAATCCTTGGTTTCTTGCTTTGAGTTTAGCCTGCATTCAAACAGGAGAGGCTGATGGCTCATCATTCTTTCTAACCACACAATGTTGCTTTTGTGGTAGGATAAGGTAGGTAAGATCTCCAGCTCAGTAATTTTTTATGACCCAATAAAGGTACTCACTTAGGAATCTCTGCCGTCAAGTATTAACAAGCCATATTCTTTAAACATGTTTCATAGTAACAGTGCTGTTTTTGTCTCTTCTTTACTTTTTCCCTTTTTGTATCACAGTGGAGCGCCTTCACTCAGTTTCTTCCATGCAGTGTATCTTTCTAGGTCACACCCTTGCTGCCTCAAGAATTTTAACAAGAGTTATAAATCTACAGTGTCCACATACTTGGAAATAGCTTCCTGACCTTATTCTTCATCATTTTCACATGAGTATTTGCTATGACTTTGAGTAATGGTGTGTGTTAAGAAAGCATATTATATAAATAGGTCGTGCCCCTTGTACACAATGAGGCCATGAGCTTCCTGGCTCCGTAAGCCGTTCTCCTGCTTGGTTTTCTAGCAGCAGAGCTGTCATTAGGAAGCTCCTACCTCCTTTTCTCAAATTAAGCTGTTTTTCACATTAATTATTCTTTTCTTTATGAAGAAACTATGATGTAGCAAAAAGAGCATGAATTTTGATTCACACCATATCTATTCTACAATATCTTCCCATGTTAATATTCTCCTATGGATAGCATTATTCCTCTTCTCACTCCATACCATGCTCTTGTGGACTATTTTGAATTTGAACCTAATAATCAGGGGCTCTGTTTAATTCACTAGACTCTCATTAATGTTTCATATAAAACACTTGGACTTTATTGTATTTTGCATATTAAATAATTTCATCATTTTAATAGTTTATTTCAGATATGACATATGCAGAGTTACTTCACGGAGGAGTATTTTTTGACCCCAAACCTACACTTACAGCACAGAGGCAGAGCGGGTTTCCTTGGCTCAATGGCTCTGCAACACTTTTCAGCCTTTCTAGCCAAACTAATTAGAATTATTCATTTAAAAAGTTCTGAGGGCCAAACTATTTTCATGAGAGCCTCTAACTGATACTTCCTGTGCAGATAGGGAAAATTTTATTGTCCATTGTTTCCTCTTTAAATTTTAATGTGAACTTACATGACTGACCTAGGTAGCTTTGAATACTAGAAAAATGGTGTATAGTCACATGAATCTCAAAAATATCATATTTATTTGAAAATGTTGGTTGATTAGCTTTTAATAAACTCACTTTCTACTATCACATAAGAAATAAAGCTTTTGCTAAGCTGTTATTTATAAATGCCTTTATCACAATATGTAGACATAAAAACATTAACAATTTTGGTGGCTATTGTTTAAAATGCCTTCTTGCATAGAAGGCACATAAAGCTTCATAAATGCATAAATTCATAGGTGGCTAACATCTATCATATAGGACTATGGAAGATAAGATAGTGAACTGTCAATTATTCAGGGATTGATCAATCAATTGGTAATATTAACCAAGTTCTTGATTTTTTTTTTTCTCTTTCCTTCCTACATGTTTTATGATCAGATCAAAACTCACTAGCAATTCAACCAGAATAATAAAAAGAAACTAAAGAAAATCCAAACTAAACTACATTTTATTAGCAAATTGTTTTTTAATTTAAAATTTATAGAGAAAATTATTTAAAACATTGGCTTTTATTTGGTTTGATACACTGTATATCACAGTTCTTCCTCTTCATTGTTTCTGTCATCAAAAATATATTTTAACCAGATAAAGGACACAGATGATAATATAAATTTATAAATGTGGTGACTTCATGTTTTTGTTTAATTTTGTTTTACTGATTCTTAAGTTTGTGTTTGCACAGGAGAAACATTTGGCGTGTGCTGAGAGGCAGTTTCTAAGTGTGCACATATGTGTAGTTTGCTTAATGTCAAATAAGTTCAAACATTGGTGATTTTGGATTCACTAGATGTTTTCATGTAGAAGTAATAATAATAGACATTTTGGTGAGATAAAAACATAACTGAAGGTCCTAGCAATTAACCAAGGTATAAAGAACTTAAAATTGTTTCCATTTGTAAAACCATCATTTTCACAAATAATATTGTTTTAAAGCAATGAGAATCCAACTCTGGTTTAAAAAGACATACATTTTTATCTAATGAAATAATGATAACTCCTCAAAACCATACCATTTAATTTCTTGGAAACTTGAAAACTTAAATAGATGCCCACTCTCCTCACCCGGTGGGCATTTTTAACATGCCCCAAAGCAGGGTTCTCAGCTCAGGAGAGGAAATAATAAAAGTTTCTCTCTGGAGGACCCTTATGTATGCTATACCCAATTAGGCCTGCGCTGGCTCCATGAAGTTGTCACCAGCCAAGAACTGGCCTGGAGAGGGTCTGCCTCCTGCAGGCCTACAGTGTTTGGGTTCTTGACTTCATGTGGGAAAGATTTCACAATATGAGTCTAGGTGATTTTGAGAGTATGTTTATTAAAATGAAACAACGGGAAGATTTAGGGTAGAAGAAGCAACAGGAGAGAGCCAAGGTGGTGCATTGCTTTGGCTCCCTAGACATGTTACACGGCAGAAGTGAGTCCAGGAGAAGCTCTGTTAGCTCACTGGAGAGTCAGAGCAAAAGGGGGCCTTGGAGACAGGTCAATGGGTAAGCCTGGGATGAGCTCCTGCTGCCTGCTGCTTCCCTGGTTACAGTTTGATATGAGGGGACCCATAGAGTTTAGGAGGAAATAAAACGTTCATGCCCAAGAAGAGGCATGGACATGCTTTAGAACTAGCCTGAGCTGGTATCTTTTGTCGGGAGGGTGTATTTCCCTTCTGTAGGTGAGAATCTTAGAGGAAGTTTTCAGCAGAACATTCATCAGCTTTGCAGGTGTGTTTTTAATATGCTGATGAAGTAAAGTGAGCATATTGGAGAGTTTGGGATTATTCTTTGGTCTGCTTTACTGTTTTACTTTTATCTTGGGTCTGTCTGGCTCTAATCAGGTTTTTGGTATTTGTTCCTTGAATTCATTTGTCTTTGGCTGGCACAAATGGTATTAATTAGGTTTCTGTTCTCTATTTCCCCAACCAGGGTGATTTAAGCTCTGTATTCTCTGGTTAGAGTGGGGAGGTATCAAGCGTTTGCTCTCAAGTGTCCTTGGTAAGGGGGGATAGGTCTTGTGATTCACTAGCTGTCTGTAACTTGTTTAAATTGTGTGGCTTTGTTTAATTCTCTGTGTCAGTTTCCCCATTCCATTGCCCAGGAATTTTCCTAGCTTCTCACTATCCTACCTTATAGTCATCCTAAGTAAGTATGGGTGATAATAATTTATAATTTCCAACCAGAGAATCCACCTTAGATTGAAGCTTGAATAATCAATGCTTGGCAGTAGTAACTGATTTTGCTATAGGAGACATTAGCAAATACCTGTAAAGTCTAGAGACAAAAATATTGAATTGTCCAAAAATATAATAGAGAGAAGTATGCATCCAAAGCTAATTAACTTAAACATCTGATGACACTTTATTTGTTGAGGAACTGTTTTCATTATTATTTCCCTGGTCATTTTCAATACTATCAACTATACATAAATTTTTAATTATTTTAGTTTATACTTTCTGTTCATGTTTCCTTTTTTAAAAACTAGAATTGCCCTTTTGATAATCAGAATTTTTTAAATATGTGTGGCTATATTTACATTTTAATTTTGTCTTTATTATATAAACTTTACCAGCAAAACAACATCAAGGATCATATCCTCATTCAATCTGATGATGTTCTAAAACCAAAGTTAAAGAGATGTCCCTCCACGTTATTTTTAAATTGTTTGTTATTTACAAACATTTGAGAATTAACTATTTTAATACTAGTAGCATGTGTATATGCCATTTATTGAGCAATTAAAATAATCTTTGATCCACAGAACACATTGAAACATTTAAAATATTCTAAATAAATGACTCTCATGATAATGTTGAATAAATGAAATGTTTTATTCTCTAAATTATTTTAAGCACTTATCTGACTTGTACAAATACATTTACAGTACATTGTACCCTTTCAAGTCCATTCAGAATGTCATTGCTCAAATATTTTCCAACAATACTTAAATATTTAAGTAAATTTTCACTATATTAATCACTATTACATTGTGATTGAGAACGTGTGTATTCTCTCTAGTCTTAATGTTTCTAGACTTCAGAAAAAAAATTCCCCATGGGCATATTTACATTAGTAAAAATTATTTCTGATCAAACTTTAAGCACCTCTCTTTCATGCTTTTAAATCAGTAAAACTTTAATATTTTCCTCCTTAATTGTTTTAAAGAATCAAAATGTTGTAAAATAACAGTGATCCATGTGATGCATAGACACATTTAATGTAAAGAAGGGCAGCAACCTTGACAACTTAGCAGGAGATTAATAAAGAAGAAATATTAGACTTTGTAAAAGTGAGAAATAAACACTCACTTTTACCTCCCAAATAAGATAGAATAAAAAGCAATAAGTTTCTCAGATTATAAAATCTGAAAGTAAAATATATTATAGATATTAGTTCATTAAGGGAGGCTAGAGTATTTCTTGCTGAACCTCACATTTCACAATATCTTTTACAAGTTCCCCATAAATGTCTCTATTCTCACACTACTTCCCACCAATTTACCCAAATATCATTTCTCACTCACCGTCCTTTTCAGTCTCCCACCCTTCATGAATTGTTCCCTCACCTACTATGCCCACCTTTTGCTCTGTGCCTTGACAAAAGTAATTGCCTCTGTGTGCATAATTTTCTTATGACATCTGTGTCATGACTAATAACCTATTGTATCTCTGCACTTGAATGTTCCCAAGATATCTAAAATTCTACCCACCACAACTTCTCTTCACTTTTTTTTTTTCATTTTCTCAACTGCTTAGCTCCAGCCTGCCTGTAATTGGCCAGCCCAGATAAGGAAAGTCATCTTCCTGAGGCCAATAAATCAGTAAGATGTATATGGTATACTTGAAGTTTTCTATTTCCCCCAGTTGCCCATAGTAAATTAAAGTCAGAGAGATATGTATTTTCCAGTTTTATCTCTGACCATTAAAAATATGTTTAATAAATATTTTAGTATTTTAATGAGAAAATGGATGACTGGTTCCAAAAATGATTAGATCAAGAAGTTTTAATACATGATAAATACATGTCAAAGGAATGAGCAATACAATTTATATAGCACAGATATAAAACATTATATATATTTTAAATTATATTTTAAAGCCACTTCATAACTCATTAACTTTAGTATGATAGAAATTATGATAATTATTATGAAGTTGGGCAGCAAAGAGCATAAGTAGTAACATTAATGAATATTTATTACATGCTTGACATTCACTGTGTTCATTTATGCAAACATCATATGTGCCACTCTTAATTGCTTATTTTCTTACCAAGCTTGAGGAAGCATTGTGTATCAGACTACAGAAAGAAGCTCTGGTTTCTTTTTCACCACCAAACTATCTACTCACAGATTTTCATTCTTTGTCCTCATCAATGCACTGGAGGCACCATTTGCTGACTTTGTAGTGCTATAGTTATGAGAAGTGAAGCAATATGTTATAAATAATTTTAAACTATTAGACTATACAAATTTGATATAAAGCCATTACTTTTCTCAATTGTAATTTATATTTCTCCAGTAACAGAAAATCATGTTATTCTGTTTCATGTCAAAAGCACTGCACATCTGAATCTTGTATTCCAGTCAGTCTGGTGTACTCGTTTTCCAAACCGCCCTAGATGCCATGTGCATTGCACAGGGCATTTCTGCATTCTTCCGGTTTCAAATGACAATTTGGCTTTGATGGTTCCCTTTTTCTAAGTTATTTTTTAATAAAATTTTGAGTGACATATGGACATATGTAAGCTATCTCAAATCTTTTTCAGAGGAGGCTAGGGAAAAAATGAGCCAGAAATCATAAAAATAAAATACTGGTTATGAGAAAACTAGAAAGGCATGAGGATTGTCTCAGCTCTCAGATTACATTCATGTTAACCACCACATCAGAATTCAAATAAGTCTATAGAATGACTTTTTCCCAAAGAAATTTCCAACAGAACTAAATTGGCAAAGGACAAAACTCCAAAATGCCATTTATGCATAAAAGTAATAAAAAAGTTGGTAAAAGCTATCTGAATTTAATTTTTTCAGGATGCTATAAACTAACCAAAATCCTGCAGAAATCCTGAACCCTTAATCAAGGAACCCAAATGAGCCTTGGCAAGGACAGCGAGTCTGTGATGCTTTCATTTGCCCTGGTTTCATCCCTCACCCCTCACCCCTCACCCCTAAGGTTAGTGGTGGCACAAAAGAAGACACCTTGTATTTCCAGGACAGGTATCAGTACTGGAGGGAGCAGAATAGACCCCATTCATCAAGAACTGCGACAGCTGTTTGACCTGGCTGGTAGCTCTGGAGGACCAGCTCAAAGGACTTTCCTGTATCTCTCATAACTCAGAACTCTCCCTGTGGCTATCAAATAGGCATTTGTCAAAAATGTCTCAGGCAGCCCTAGCTGGTTTGCCTCAGTGCATAGAGCGTCAGCCTGTGGACTGAAGGGTCCTGGGTTTGATGCCAGTCAAGGGCACATGCCCAGGTTGTGGGCTTGTCCCCAGTAGGGGGCGTGCAGGAGGCAGCCAATTGGTGAGTCTCTCTCATCATTGATATTTCTCTCCCTCCCTCTCTGAAATCAATAAAAATATATTTTTTAAAATGTCTCAGGCAAATATATTTCTTCACTGTTGCCTGGGGCAATGAGCAACAGTTGGGGCAAACAATAGACTAATCAAATGCTTGGGATAACAGATTAGAGAATGAGATGTTTAGGGGAATAAAAGCTTTGAAAGGAAAGCTCTGTCCAATCACCAGCTGACCACTACCATTACACATGACAAAGATTACAAACTTTCTAAGATTACTTTAGAAAACTCACTAAATGAGCAAAACAACTACTATAACAAGTGCTAACAATAAACCCCAGGGAAGGGAATGTATCTGAATTCCATAGTTGCCACATTATAATACTTAAAATGTACAGTTTCCAACAACAACAAAAAAAACATTAGATATGCAAATAAACAAGAAGGTATGGCCCATGCATAGGAAAAAAATAATTAATATAAACAGTCCTTCTTAAAATCTCAGACAATGACATTAGTAGCTAAATCCTTTGAATCAACGATTCTAAATGTTTCCAAAGGGCTCAGGAAATAATGCCTAAAGCAGAAAAGGAACAATGTCTTACCAAATAAAGAATATCATTAAAGAGATAGAAATTGTAAAAAAAAAAAAAAAAAAGGAATAAAATAGAAATTCTGGAGCTGAAAAGTACAACTGGAGTAAAAACTCACTCAAGGCACTCAACTGCAGATCTGAGCAGGCAGAAAAAATCAGCAAACATGAATATAGGTCAATTGAGCTTACAAAGCCTGGGAACAGAAAGAAAAATGATTGATGGTGCTGAAGACACTGCACACATACTAAAATTCCATAATGTGAGTCCCTGAAAAAAAAGGAGAAAAATTAAAAAGGAGAAACAATATTAGAAGAAATATCAAATCTTTCCACACTTGATGAAAAATATCAATCCACATACAATCATGCACTGCTTAACAATGGGACACACTCTGAGAAATTTTGGTACTTTTAACATCATATAGTGAATTTACACAAACCTGGATGGTATAGCCTATGATACACTTATGCCATGTGGTCTAGCCTTCTGCTTCTAGGATACAAGCCTGTACAGTATGTGACAGGATAAATCAATGCAATATTAAATCATGTACAAGAGAAAAGGATTCAATGAAGAGTTTATGGTCAACACGGTATGTATGAGGCTTTTGCCAGCATAACACAGAATACTGTTTTAAGGCAAACTTTTATAAGTAGGAAGAATTTACTCTAAAATAATAATAAAAAGTGTAGTATAGTAAATATATAATCCGGTAATAGTTGTCTATTATCATTTAAAGTAATGTGCACTGCACATAGTTGAATGTGTATATTTTTATACGATGGCCACACAGTAGCTTTGTTCACACCAGCACTGCCACAAACATGCGAGTTATGCATTGCACTACAGCCTTCATATGGCTGCCACATCATTAGGCCATAGGAATTTTTCAGCTCCATTTGAATCTTTAGGGACCAGAAATGTACTTGACTTTTTAAGAAACTCAACACACCCCAAATAAAATAATTCTAAAAAAGTCCACACTATGATATTATAATCAAACTGCCAAAAGCCAAAGGCAAAGAAAAAATCTTGGAAGCAGTCTTAAAGGAGTATTTTACCAGGTACAAGGGATCCCCAGTAACATTAAGAGCTGCCCTCTCATAAGAAACCACTTAGGTCAGAAGACAGTGGGATGACATATTCAATGTACTAAATTATAAAAAAAAGAGACTACCCTAACATGGGACCTTCTTTTCTCTTACTCTGAATATGTTTTCATTGTATAATTTTACTGATTGAATTTAGGGGTGTTAATCTACTTTGCAAAGTGAAATATGGCTTATATGCCCATAATTCTAACGTACATCTTTAATCTCTGTAAGTAAATATGAGCCATTTCAATACTCCAAATGTTTAAGTGCATCCCAGGCATGTCCCAGGGTTTTCTTCCACACCGGATAGATTTTTATATTTCTGCCTAACTGTCAGGGTTAAAAAACAAAGCAAAGCACAAAACCTTTATGAGAAAATGGAACCTATCTGTATTGTTTAATAAATGATGAGTCTGTTTAAAGTTTAAAAAAATAAATAAACCTGTTAACCAAGAATTCTACATCTGGCAAAACTAAGGATCTAATGTATAATAATAACTACACAAAGATTGTAGAGGAGCATTATGAGACCCAAGTTTTGTATGCTATTGAAATTAAGTTGATATTTGTCCAAACTAGATTGTGAATTGTAATTTCCAGGGAAGCCACTAAGAAAATAACTCACAAGTATATGGTAGCCCTGGCCAGTGTGGCTCAGTTGCTTGTGCAACATCCCATGCAACAAAAGGTTGCTGGGACAATTCCTGGTCAGGGCACAAGCCTGGGTGTTCACGAGGCAGCCAATTGATGTTATGCTCTCACACAGATGTTTCTCTTTCACTCGCCTTCTTTCTTTCTCGCTCTCTAAAAATCAATAAAAATATTTTTAAGTATATGGTAAAAGACACAATAGAGAATGAAAACGGAAACTAGAAAGACATGTTTAACACAAGAAAAGACAGTAATAGAGAAATTGAGGAATAAAAATTGAAAATATATATGGAAAATAAATATAAAACTGGGAGAAATAAGTCTTTTATCAGTAGTAATTACAATAAATATGAAAGAATAAATTCACCAATTAAAAAAAGAGAGATTAGCCTGGCCGGCGTGGCTTAGGAGGTCATGGTTTGATTCCTGGCCAGGGCACATGCCATGGTGGTGGGCTTGATTCCCAGTATGAGGCATGCAGGAGGCAGCCAATCAATGATTTTCTGTCATCATTGATGTTTCTATCTCTCTCTCCCACTCTCTTTCTCTCTTAAATCATTAAAAAAATTTTTTTAAATCAGAGATTTAAAAAAACGCATAATAAAACATAATCCAACTATATGCTAGCTACAAGAGTGGCATTTAGATTAAAAAATACAGTAAGTTAAAAGTAGAAGAATATAACAATATATTTCATGTAAACAATTAAAAGAGTGTCTATAATAATTTTAGACAAAATCAATTTTAGTACAGGAAGTAATCAACATCATTATATAAATGTTAAAAAAAGGTCATTATATAAATGTTAAAGGGTCAATTCTTCAGGAAGATGTAACAATTATAAAAAAATATATGCATCTAGAAACAGAGCCCCAAAGTACATGTAGCAAATACTGACAGAAGTGAAGGAAAAAATAGTTCAACAATAATACTTGGAGAATTCAACCCAAATTTTAACAATAGATAGACAAAGAGATGCTCAGCAAGGGAATATAGGACCTGAGCTCTTTACAAGCCAACTAGACACACCAGAAATGGATAGGACACTTCACCCACAACACCAGAATACACATTTTTCTCAAGCTCATGTGGAATATTCTTCAGGTTAGACCAAATGCTAGGTCACTAAAAGAGTTTTAGTAAATTTAAATATATTAAATCATACAAAGCATGCTCTCTGACAATAGAATGAAATTAGAAAACCGAAAAATGATGGAAATGTGGAAAATTCACATACTAGTGTATGTGGAAACTAAACAATACACTCTTAAATAGCTAGTAGGTCAAAGAAGAATCACAAGAAAAATAAGAAGATACTTTGAGTAACCAAAACAAAAACACTACATACCAAAATTTATGAAATGCAGTAAAAGCAGCTTTCAGAAAAAAACTTATAGCAAAGAACACGTACATTAAAAACACACACACACATCGCCCTAACCGGTTTGGCTCAGTGGACAGAGCGTCAGCCTCCGGACTGAAAGGTCCCAGGTTCGATTCCGGTCAAGGGCATGTACCTTGGTTGCAGGCACATCTCCAGTAGTAGGTGTGCAGGAGGCAGCTGATCGATATTTCTCTCTCATTGATGTTTCTAACTCTCTATCCCTCTCCCTTACTCTCTGTAAAAAATCAATAAAATATATATCCAAAAAAAACAAACAAAAAAAACCACACACATCATCTAAACTTAAATTCCACTTTAACAAACTAGAAAAAGAAGAGCAAACTCAACCCAAGACAACCATAGAGAAGTAAAAAAAATACATATTCAAGTAGAAATAAATGAATAAAGATAAAGAAAATAACAGAAAAATCAATGAAACCAAATATTGGTTCTTTAAAAAGATCAACACTATTGACAAATCTTTAGCAGACCGACCAAAAATAGTCAGAGTACTAAAATCAGAAGTGAAAGTGGGGATATAACTACTGAACTTCCAGAAATAAAATAATTATAAAATGCTGTAACAAAAGTTTGCCAAAAATTTAGACAACCTAAATAAAATAGAGTAAGACCTAGAAACACACAAACTATTAACTTGACTCAAAGGAGACAGAAAATCTGAATAGACTTATAACAAATAAAGAAATTGAATCATTAATTTAAAACCTCCCAACAAAGAAAATCCCAGAACCACTGGTGAATTCTACAAAACGTTTAAAGAAAAATACCATTATTTCTCAAACTCTCCCAAAAAATACAATAGCTAGGAAGACTTCAGAACTCATTATAGTACACCTATTGTACAGATACCAATTTAGACAGACAATGCAATAAAAGTAGTGTTCAGATCAATATTTCTTATACATATAGAAAAATATTTTTAACAAAATACTAACACACTGAATCTAGTAGCATATTAGAAAGATTATATGCAATGACAAATTACGATTTTTCTCAGGAACTAAAGGTGGTTCAACATTTGAAAATAAATCAACACAGTACACTATATAAATAGAATGTAGCAAGGGGATGGGGGGTAGGGAAACACACCACATGATTACTTAAAAAGACCCAGAACAAATATGGCAAATCCAACATCACTTTTATGACAAAATAACAGAATGATATTTCTTTATCTTGATAAAGGACATTTATAAAAAACATGCAGCTAACTTCATACTAATGGTAAAAGACTGAAAGCTTTACTACTAATATCAGTAACAAGCCAAGAATGTCTGCTCTCAACATTTCTATTCAACATTTACTAGAGCAAATAGGCAAAAAATAAATAAGCAAATAAAATAGAAGGCATCCAGCTTAGAAAATAAGAAGCAAAACTGCCTTAATTCATAGATGACATTGTCTGATATATTGAAAATTAATGGGTGAACAGTTCTTGTTTAGTTTTGTCTTAGTTTAAATAACTTGAAAAAATTTACCTTTTTACAAAAAAACCTAAATAACCTACAAAAATATATCTTAGAGTTAATGAATGGTCTCAGTAAAGTTGCAGGATACAAGGTCAATACACAAAGACTCAGTTGTATTTATATATATTTGAAATGAACAATTAAAAATAAAACTAAGAAAATATCTCCATTTATAATAGCATCTTAAAGTATAAAACACTCACGTCCTAGCTGGTTTGGCTCAGTGGATAGAGTGTCGGCCTGCGGACTCAAGGGTCCCAGGTTCGATTCCGGTCAAGGGCATGTACCTCGGTTGTGGGCACATCCCCAGTGGGGGGTGTGCAGGAGGCAGCTGATCGATGTTTCTCTCTCATCGATGTTTCTAACTCTGTATCCCTCTCCCTTTCTCTCTGTAAAAAAATCAATAAAATATATTTTTTTAAAAAGTACAATACACTCAGGAATACATTTAAACAAGGAAGTGTAAAATTCTACACTGAAAACCACAAAGCATTGCTGAAATAAGTTAAAGATATAAATTGATCAAAGAAGATTTGTGTTTATGGATTAGAATATATAATACTGTTAAGATACCAATTCCCTCCTTATTGATCTACATATATAATGCAATCACTATCAAAATTCCACCATCCTTTTTATTTATATAAATGGATAAATTCATTCTAAAATTTGTATGTGCTTGTAAGTAACTTCAAAGAGCCAAATCAATCTTGAAAACAAAGTTGTAGGATTCATACTTCCTGATTTCAAAAATTACTCCAAAACTATAATTTTCAAAATAGTTTGGTACTGGCACAAAATATATACACAAATGTAACATAATTGAGAGCCCAGAAGTAAATTCATATATGTGTGACTCATTGCTTTTCAACAAGGATACCAAGACCACTCTTGGGAAAGGATAATCTTTTGAATAAATAATACCAAGACAACTGGGTATCCACAAGAAAAGGAATGATTTTGGAATCTTGTGTCACACGACATACAAAAGTTAACTCAAAATGAATTAAAGACCTAAATGTAAGACCTGAAAGTATGAATCTCTGAGAAGGAAACAGCTGTAAATCTTTCTGTAAACCATTAGGCAATTGGTTCTTAAACATAATGCCATGAAGCACAAGCAACAAAAAACCTGAACTTAATCAAATTTACAACTGTGTATCTCAAAGGGAATTATCCAGAAAGTAAAAAGATAACTAATAGAATGAAAGATAATATTTGCAAATATCTGATAAAAGTCCAGAATCCAGAATATGTAAAGAACATTCATAGCTCAGCAACAAAAAAAATAAATACAATGGAAAAATAGGCAAATTGATCTGGATATTTCTGCAAAAGGCCAATAAGAACATGGAGAGATTCTCAGCACCATTAGTCATTAAGAAAATGCAAATCAAGACTGTAATGAGGTACATCTCATACCCACTAGGATGGCTATAAAAAAACAAAAGCAAAATTGGGAATAACAAGCGTTACTGAGAAAGTGGAGAAAATTGAATCCTTGTACAGTGTTGGTGGAAGTATAAAATGATGTAGTTACTGTGCAGAAAATTTTGACAATATCTCCAAAACTTAGTTATTATATGATCCTGGAATTAGTAGTATATTCCTATGTATAATGAAGAAAATAAATTTAAAATATATGTATACAAAACCTTAGACAGGAATGTTCATAGCAATGTTATTCACAAGAGACAGAACATAGAAACAACCCCAATGCTCAACAACTGATGAACTGGTAAACAATATGTGTTATAACCATGCAATGGAATATTCTCCAGCCAGAAAAAGGAACAAAGCATGGATACATGCATGAACCTTAAAAAGATTATGCTAAGTGAAAATAGTCCTATATTGTAAGATACCATTAATATGAAATGTCCAGAATAAAAAGCAATTTCATAGAGACATAAAGTATACAGGGTGTCCCCAAAAATGTATACACACTTTGTATGACTATAAAGTCAGTGTTTATTAACATACAATTCATTTTATTTTTTTAAATATATATTTTTTTATTGATTTCAGAGAGAGGAATGGAGGAGAAAGAGATAGAAACATTAGTGATGAGAGAGGATCATTGAGCTGCTGCCTCCTGCATGCCCTCTACTGGGGATCAAGCTCCCAACCCTGGCATGTGCCCCAACTGGGAATTGAACCATGATCTCCTGGTTCATAAGTCAATGCTCAACCACCGAGCCAAGCTTGCTGGGCAGCATACAGTTCATTTTCAAGATTTGAAAGAATCTACAGAAGTGAATTATTTTTACCGATGCCTGTTTTCAGACTGATGACTATTCTGGTCCATTGCACTGCTGATAACGTGAAGTAATCGAATTGCAAACACCAAGAATCATTTCATTCAGTATTTATGCTCCCTCAATTCATTGACTGTTGCCAGTTTTGCACCATAAAATTTATCTTTTATGTATCCCTATAAAAAAAAATTTAGTTTCTTTGTTCAAAACTAGTCTGGCTTCACCCATTATTTCAAATCAGATAAACCTGAAAAGGAGTGAAAATTAAGTGAGTTATCAGCTGTTAAAGTGTGCATACATGTTTTTGGAAACCCCATATTAGTGGTTGCCAGGGACTGTGGCACTGCTGGGAGAATTGGTAGTGACTTTAATAATTATGGGTTTTGAGGAGGATTTGTTAAAAATGTTCTAGAATTAGATATTGGTGATGGTTGGACATCATTGTGATTTTAATAAAGATGACTGAATTGTACACTTTAAAATGGTTAAAATGGTATATTTTATCTTAATTTTTAAAAATTGAAAAAGAAAATTCTTATAGAAAATTTAAAATAAATACAAAGAGAAAGCAGAGAATATTTCATGGCATACTGTACATTCAAATGTAAGACTGAGTCAAATGAAAATTCCTTCCTTCTAGAGTTTTGCTCTGAAATTTGTAGCATATAACCTTAGAACTTCCCACTATTTAATTGTAGCAATAGTAGAGTACATTATCCTTCCTCCTAGACTATATGCACCTTGAGGAGATAAACCATTATTTTGTTCAATTAGTGTACTGTTTGCAATTATTAGCTCAGTCACTTGCAACAGATGGGCATATAAAAATAGTTGTTGACTAAATGAATTAATGAACCAGCTTAAAAAAGAAACTAATATGTTATCATGGCAGTGCTTTGTGCAATTCTTGTCTTCTGTCATGCACACACACACAAAACATGGTTTCCTGTCATAGTTACTAGGATGGAACAGCCAGCACATGCTGGGTTCATGGAGATCATTCAATTGATAAACATAATACTAAAATTTGCATTAACTTAATTTTCTGGTACATTAACTTAGGTAAAGTAATGCAATTTTCTGAAAACTTCACCCTATATAGTTATTATCCTTGGTTTCCAGACTGAATGCTTTGTGACTCCTCATAGTCCTAGAATAATGTAAAAGAAGTGGTCCCCTTTCTAGTTACTGAGAATTTCGAGTATTTGTGTAGTTAACGCTGTTGAACGTCATATTTGACTTTTACTTCCTAATGGCCGTTTTTAAAAGCTTAAGTCTGTGTCATTCAGCTATAGCATCATTTCCATACAAGGTGCTTTATTGCAAGTTACACAGTAGACAATCTCTTTAGTAATATTGTTGGGGGGGTGCACTATTGGGTTAATTTTTATAGTTTCTTGTAGCAATCTAAGCTAAAAAGTTTTAACTAAGCAACTCAAGTTAAAATTCACTTTTTCAAATTTAGCTTTTGGTCTATAATATTCTAATGCTGATCATTATTAGAAATATGTACCATACTTGCTATATATTATTTCTTTTCAAAATGTAATATGTTTAACTTCCAACTTTTAATGTATTTTATTTGCTTACATATTATTATTTTATTTTGGCATTCCTTTTGAATTGCCCACTTTCCTTTAACAAAATGCTGCTATATATTTTTGTGGTGCTTGAAAGAAAACTGCGCTTTTTTTCTGTCATCTTTCATTGAGCTTGTTTTCTTTCAGTGAGTCTGGCTTTTGCCAAAACAAAAAGTTGACACAAGCTACCAATGCTGTGACTACTCTTGACCCCTGTAAACTTGTTTCCACTAGTCTCTTGAATTTCCATACAGCCTCTCCTGATTTTAATCTATTTTTTTAAGTTGCAGAGCTATGCAATTCAACACAGGTAGTCTTACAAATGAGACTGATTGCAAAATTCCCACTGGAAATTTCTTATTGTTTTGATACTTTCTTTAAGTGATAAATATAACAGAATTCCAAATAACTTATCAATGTCACCCTTGCACAAAGTGGCTTTCTTTTTCTATGATGCTAGAATGCACTTTCTTTGACAAAGTGCTTTGTAGGAGATGAACAGCAGACTAAGAACTATTGGACAGGTAACTCTTAAGGAGCTTTTCAAACCTGAAATTCTATTATTATCTCAAGTTCCTAAGTTTTATACTAAACCTCAAGAATAAAATTAGCACTTTATGAGAAAACTATCTGAAAACTCTTTATTTTCAGCCAGAAGTCCAAGAGTGATTTGAAGGTGACTCTATAGAATTGCTGGGTAGAACAGGCATATTTTGTCGGCCTCCCACTTCTAAAATGGAGGGATTACTGCATCTTGTTGTACCCAAGCCATTGTAGGGGAGAATTTGTTCATAATTTTATATTTTAATATTTTATCATTTTTACTCATAAATATTTGCTGTTGTTTGGCCTCTTCTGCCACATAAAAAATGTGGGGGTTTGTTTATTTAATATTAAAAATTTGTCATATTAGACTCACTCTAAAAAATTAATTCATCATGCAGCATTTAAAACATGTAGAATTTACAAAGAATACAATGAATAGCCATATATACTGCCCAGCTATAAAAATAAAATATTGCTACCCCGTCAGAGTGGCTCAGTGTTTGAATGTCGACCCATGAAATGACCCATGAAACAAGAGGTCACAAGTTTGTTTTGATTCCGGTCAGAGCACATGCTGGATTGGAGGCTCAATCCCCAGGAGTGTTCAGGAAGCAGATAATCAATGTTTCTATATCTCTCTATCCCTCTCCCTCCCTCTCTCTCTAAAAAGAACACACAATGAAAACATTTCTAAAAATAAATAAAATATTGTCAAAGTCAAGTCTCTTCTGTTTCTTGCTTCCTGTACATTTCTGCCAGAGGGAAACATGATTCTGTAGATGACCCTTGCATTTCCATGTATGTTCACTGCATGTGCCTGGATCTATAAAGAGCAACATGAGCCTGGAGGGTGGGGCTTATAGGCTACAATTTACAGAAAGTGTGTATGAGTATGCAGTCCAGCAGGAGCAGAATAGCCCAAGGTTCATTGAGGTACTATGTCCAGAATCTAAAAGCATGGGTCATGGAGGAGCACCATGATCTTCTCTGTTCAAATGGCCCAAGATGGAAGAGAAGATGTGGGACACTGTGAAGGAAGAGGGTGAATGGGAGGAAGAGAAGCAAATGGAGCCAAAACCAGGATATCAACTCATAGTCATGCCCACCTTTACTACATCCTGCTCACTGAAGTGACCTTCCTCCCTTATGCCTGCAAACTTGCCTAACACTGTTCATAACCAAAAATAGGGGATATGTTTTTATTTCTTTCCTTCCCACTGTGGTATCTAGGATGATATGTGTACAAAAGTGATTCTATTGATAACAGAAAGCATTTCACTTGCAAGTTTTACTTTCTCAACTTAAGTTTAAAAGAGGAGAATCCACCCTCCAGAAAACAAGAACAACAACAGCAACCTGTATGTTCTTTAAATTTTTTTTTTTTAATCTAAGCTGATACCTAGAAATAGTTTTACAACTGAAGCTATTTCCTGCTCAGCCCTTTCTTGACTCCCTCAGACATGAGCTAAAAGAAAATACACCAGGACACCCCTATCCCTGCAGGCACCCCTACCCTATACCTACTACATGTGCTAGTCTACTTGTTCTGTTGCCTGAGATGGGAATAGAGGTTGCACTGCAAATGTGCTCTTGCATTCACAATTCATGACAAAAAATGATTTTAGCATTGAATGATGGATGGAGGGATTATAAAACCAAAGCTTTACTTCGAACTAAGGATTTTCAAGTTTCTTGCTTTTTCACATTCAATATTTTAACTGAATATTACAGCAAGCCTGTAAAAGTAGCTAGATCTACCAGACCCATTTATGAGATGAGGTGTCAGGGACTCAGTGACTTACTAAGAGGTGTGGGGTTGCAGTTTATAATAAGTGAAATTATCTTTCTATGAGGGGTTTTTGTTTGCTTGTTCTAAATAAATGTGGATGTGATGGCAAAGAACAAAACAGCAAGTACACAGGATGTACTAAATTATTCACTTCGTGATTTCAAAGAGCTTCTACTTTATAGATAATGACCTCATAGATCAATAAATACTGGGCATAATTAAGAGTCATAGAATTTAGCAGTCGAATAGGGCCTTTGAGGTCATGCAGGGCAATGCCTTTTAAGGGGAGATTTATCCCAATATCTCTGAGAAAAGGTGGGATAGGCCAGACCTCCTAGCCTGGATTGGATTTAAGTTTGTATGGAAATTTTGACTTGGACTCAGCACAAGCTAGCTTTCTATTTGGTTTATTCGCAAAACAGCAAATAAGCAGTGCAAAAAACTAATCAGGGGCTACGGATGTTTTGGGCTGTGAAACCCTTGTTCAGACTGGGCCCATCTTCTGCACCCACTCTGGAGGGCTTAGGAAATTTCCCGTTTTAGTCCGGGCTTTCTATGGGCTGAACTGCCCATGACCTAACACAGGAAATATTCCAGACCCTAAAAACATTCCTCATAATAGGTTGACATCATAGTGTCTTCCCTTCTGGTTTGGGAGCATTAGTTGTCAGCTTTTCTCCTACAACTTTCATGCTGAAATCAAGGCTGGGCTTGACTTTCACAATGCAAGAAACAGTCCTTCAAAACCCCCAGCTTCTTCAGTTCTTTCTGCAGCCTCTTCTTTTCCTGGAAACAAAGTCATCTCTTAAATTTCCAGCTCTTTGTTTTATTTTTGCAGTCTGAAGCAGCACAGAGAACGTCAACGATCTTTTCCGTGAGACAACTCTTCAAATAGTCCATTGAATTACCTCCCATTCACAGCTGCTTCCAAGTTTGGTCTTTGTTTTTTCTAGCCCCCAAATTCTCCCTTAAAACAAGCTCTTTTGCCTTTTTGTGCTCTCACCAGAACATTCTCAATGTGTCACTTCTGGTTTTTAAATGTAGATCTAGCAGATCCCAGCTGAGCCCCAATCATTTCCCCAGGATATCACAGCTCTACCAGGGAGTCATTCATATCTAGATTGGAAATTCCACTGATTAATCCATCTAACATTGAGAGGGAGGGAGAGAGGGAGGGAGCGAAGGAAGGAAGGAAGGAAGGAAGGAAGGAAGGAAGGAAGGGAGGAAGGAATGGGAAAGGAAGGGAGGAGAGGTAGGTAGGAAGGGGGAGAGGTAGAGAGAGAGGCAGAGGACTAGGGGGAAGCGAGAGGGAGGTGGGGAGGAAAAGAAACAGAAAAACTTATTTTAAAAATTTGTCTAATTTTGTATATTTTTACTAAGTCCTGCAAGTTTTAAACAGTTCCCTTCATTTCTTGTAAGTTCTAACAAACTATTTGCTAAATATTGCTGTAAATATTTGATGTTTGCCTACCTAAAATCCATTCTCTCTTTTCTAATAATACTGCCATAATTTTCAGTGGATGTAAGCTCACTCATCTCCAGGATAAGTTATTTGGGAGAGCTCTGTCCAATATGAACTTCAGAACACATAACATTCTGTTCTGACAAAGAGAACACTTAATTCCTTCATGCATGAATACTGGCTCCGAGATGGGCATCTGATCCATCAGAGCCAATCAGAACTAACCTCAGGACTTGTACTTGCAAAGGCCAGAAAATAAATTCTACTTCAACAAGATTTGGAAGAAAGGTTGGGGCTAGTAGAGAGTCCAATAGGAAAAAAGCAGGTGTGTGTGTGAGAGAGAGAGAAAGAGAGAGAGAGAGAGAGAGAGAAGATTGAAGCAGGGAAACAGCTTCCCTGGAAATACAGAGAACACACCAGGCCAGAAATCATTTGTTCCAGTGAACTTTTTAGTCACTGACACTTTTTGTGTAAGTCCTTTTGATCTGCTTTTATTTGGGGCAAAGAGGCATGGTAAGTAACATTTATTTTTCCAAAGCAGAGATCAAATTTCTCTTGAGTTTCTAAAATCAACTATTACCAATTTAAAGCATGAAGATGATGTGTTCATGTCTTTAGCACTATTTTTTTTTCAGTCCTTACTCTCAATATAATGTGCTGTCTAATTATTTAACTGCTCTCTCTATTGTAAGTTATATAAGAACAAGAAGCATTATTTGTTTTGTTGACCTCAGCATACCATAAATATTGAAGTAATAGATAAGTAGATGATAGACATATGACAGATAGATGATAGAGATAGCTAGAGAAAGAAAGAAAGAAAAAGAAAGAAAGAAAGAAAGAAAGAAAGAAAGAAAGAAAGAAAGGAAGGAAGGAAGGAAGGAAGGAAGGAAGGAAGAAAGAAAGAAAGAAAGAAAGAAAGAAAGAAAGAAAGAAAGAAAGAAAGAAAGAAAGAAAGAAAGAAAGAGGAAAGGAAGAAAGAAAGAGAGGAAGAAAAATGAAGGGAGAAGTGAACTTTCTGTCCACTCTCCCATTCTCTCCAATTCTTCATAGTCTAGGAGCGTATCCCTTAGGGACTCATTCACAACAGCTGATACTATTCTAACTGCTTTCATCTTCTGATCACACACTCCCCTGAAATTTCTTTTCTTCCTTCTGACTTCATCCAGAATTGTCAATTGTCTTGGCAAATAAATGTTCACCTTATTATAAGCTTGGAGAGATGTTCCTCAAACTCTTGAAGCTTAGAAATTATTCCTGGTAATAAATGGAGAAGGTGCTCATCTCACTTGTGAGAACAGACACAATATATCCACAATCATTTCATTCTCTCCTTGAGGGTCTGTGCTTCCTGCTGCCTCTCAAGATGAATTAAAAAAATCCTTGTGATACCTTATTCACTTTTAATCAATTAACTGGGATCTTATTTACCTTAAAGATTCTTTAAAAACTCTTAAATGTGATTTTTTCTTCTCCCCAGCCATCATAGCAATAAGGCTATGAATTACAATTAACACTATTGTTAAATGCCAGAAACCACTTAACAGCTTCATAAAAATAATAAAATAGTAAACACAGAGATTCCTCTCCTATTTAGGTATCTATTTAAGAAGCAAGAGCTTCTGGGAATACTTTTATGTTTTGCCTACTTGTTATTAAAAATTCATAGATAAATGCAGATAAAAGGGAATCATTTTCTTATTTTCAGTCATGCCAAAATTAGCGAAATGGTTTTATAATATGATAGTTTCTAGTTGTTCTTTGCAATGGAAAAGTACTACCAATTTTTAGAGACATTATAGTGGTATTCAATAATGCAATTTAAACAATTTCCACATAAATAACACATTTATTATTATCTATGCAAAAACTAAGTCATTTGTAGTTTCTAGAGACTTACACTGAGTTCAAACTTAAGAACTTTTTAAATTCATGCTAATTAAATGAAATGTGCAGTATCTATAATTAGTAATAATAATAATGATGATGATGATGATGTTAGCTAGATAGCATTTATAAAACTGATTTAGTTTTATAAGTGTGCTAGGCACTCTTATAAAAGGTTTATACAAATTAATCCATTTACTCTTCCCAAATACCATTTGAGGCAGATGGAATGATTATTCTACTTGAGAACTGGGAAAAATAATACACAGATGACCCATGAACAGCGAGTGCCAAGGGTCTGAGGTGAGAATGAGCACAGCTTGTTGGAGGACCCAGAAGAAGGTCAGATGCTGATAATTGCATCTTCCACGTAATTATATTTCACAACTTCAGTTTACATTTCTATTCTAATAAAAGAGTTGTCTGAAAATATATTAAACTTTCAAAGCAAATAATATTTGCTATTCTAATTGGCTATCTTTGCTATTTATTTTTTACTAGAGGCCCAATGCATGAAAATTCATGCACTGGAGGTGGGGGTCCCTCAGCCCAGCCTGCCCCCTCTCATAGTCCGGGAGCCCTCAGGGGCGGGAGGTGACCTGATCAGGCTGAAGCTCTATCCACTAAGCAAACCAGCTAGAGCAAAAGCAAATACTTTGTAATGGCAGGTGATTGGTATATATTTGGAAGAGATAAGGAAGTAGTGGCCCATCTGCTCCAACAGTTACCCTAACAAATGACCAGGTGTCCTCTTCTGTGCTTGGCATCATTACTGAACTGCGTGCCACAACCCAAAACTGATCATGAAGGTCTCCTAGACGGCTGCAAAGTGAGCAGAGGAAGTTAGGAATCAGAAGTTTGGGGCTCTGGTTTCTTATGTTTGTTTTATTATCTTCATAGTTCTTTTTCATCTCCTTTCTTATTTTTAGGGATTCCTCAAGATTTCTGGTTCACTGGTGCCACTTTTCAGTTTTCTGATGCTCATTTTGAAGATGTACGTGTGTGTGTGTGTGTGTGTAACCTCTTTTTCCCATAGTACATCATCCCTCTCTCTCTCTCTCTTTATCTCCTTCTCTCTCTCCCCCTCCCTACTTTGTTATCTGGCTTTTTTCATTTTCAAAATAAAAGAATAGAATTGTGTAACTAGTACACTTTCTAATTAAGTATACGCATCTGTTACTCTTAATTTTTATGAAAATATATTTACCAAAAAGAAAAAAGCTAGATTAATTGAGTTAGTGTATCTGAGTTTATTTAAGAAATAATCTTTTAAGACTCAAATTATGCCTTGCCATTTGCACAGATATTGCTGCCATTCTGCAGTTCACTCAGTTGCTGAATCAGAGCAATGGTTAAAGTGCTACATTGATAAGCAACAAAGTATTTAGATCTAACATCATTCTAAATTGTGTGACTTGACAAGTCACATATTAAAGCATAAGATAAACATTAAATATTTAAACATTATAAGGTATAAACTGTCTGCATTAGTCTATCTAGTAAAAACATCACAAATATTTATTAATTTATATGTGAGTCTCATTTTTTATCGATCATTTTATAGATTATATGATATTAGGACTGTATAAATTGCTATTTTTTACACTCATAGCTGAGTGTGTGCATACTTTTGACATGTATAAGTATGCATTTTATCCCTATATTTATACATTATTTCATAATTAGGGAGTGATTCGAGGATATTAAAAATATGAGGAAATACAAATATAAACAGAGCTAATGTACTTATTTGCATAACCTAAGTATAGAATCAGAGCATGCTCTAGGGACCAAGGAGGATCGTGAGTTCAATATGTGGTACAATTGGTTTAAAAATATAATGCCTCTTAAATTTTGAAAATTAAAATTTACCTTGAACTTAAAGCAAATGGTAACCACATATTGTTAGAATAACATATGACATCAACCAAATTGATTCTAAATTGCCACCTGTTCCTAATAGCTATCATTTCCTCAACAGGTAATTATCGGGT
This sequence comes from Myotis yumanensis, assembly GCF_028538775.1. Classification (NCBI taxonomy): domain Eukaryota; kingdom Metazoa; phylum Chordata; class Mammalia; order Chiroptera; family Vespertilionidae; genus Myotis; species Myotis yumanensis. The sequence continues at coordinate 80,712,163 of NW_027223759.1, forward strand.
ACCTGCTGCTCAGCACTGTGTTAGACATTAAAAGTATGAAGATGAATAAAAGGACATAATTACAACCCTGAATGATTCCTGTTAGTGCATTTCTCAAAAAATTTTAGCAAGATAAGGAATAATGATAGTAGTGCTGTTGTTCTGTTAATCATGGGGTATCATGATCCAAATAAAATAAGAAACTATCAAAGTAATTAATGGAAGTCTAAAAATAAGGTTGCCAGCCAGGCCCAGGTAGCTTAGTGATCTGTGAAGACCAGAATGGGTAGCCTCCCGACTGTTCAGTCATTTCTTTACAGAAGACACAGGTTTCCTTTCAATATCCTCAATAAGACTGTAACAACTAAAGGATCAGTACATCTTTGCTTTTGTTGGAAATGTATTAACTCAATCTTTACTCAGTTTTAGCATAGTGTTAAGGGGTACAGGCTTTGACATTAAACAGGTCCAAATTCAATTCTGGTCTCTTCAATTACATGTTGGTGAATCTAGGCAAATTACTTAACCTCTCTGTGAATCTTCTTTTCTCACATTTGGCAAATGAGCATAATAATTACAGCAATCTAATGGTTATTTTGAGGGGAAAATATATATATGTGCACACATATATAATATACAGAAGTATATATTATATATGGTTATAAGTTTTTATAATTCAGCATAAAGTAACTATAATTATATATACAGTAGGTCCTCAGGTTACGTCGGAGAGCCGTTCCTATGGCTCGACGTAACGCGATTTTAGCTGTAAGTCAGAACCCACCTACATAATAACCTATGTCACTCACATGGAGCACATGCACAGCAGTAATGAAGTGAAACAGTAAAAAAAAACTTAAAAGAAAGATAACAATCCCTGACCTTTACTTGTGGTGAATTTATACTAATAAAAGGGTAATATGCTAATTAGACCGGGAAACTTTCTGGACGTCCTTCCAGACAAAGCCATGGTGGCGGGGCCGAGGTAGAGGCGGTTGGGGGTGGTCAGACCAGGAGGGGAGAGCAGTTGGGGGAGAGAAGGCCGGCAAGGGAGGCAGTTGGGGGCAATCAGCATGGCAGAGAGGGAGCTGTGGGGATGAAAATACCGGGGTGGGGGGGCAGTTGGGGACAAGCAGGCAGGCTAAGGAGGGTAGTTGGAGGCCATGAGGCCAGCAGGGGAGGGCAGTTGGGGGCCATGAGGCTGGCAGGGGAGGGCAGTTGGGAACCATGAGGCCAGCCAGGGAGATCAGTTGGGGGTGATCGGGCTGGTAAGGGGGCGCAGTTGGGGGCAAGCATGCTGGTGGGGGTGGTAGTAAGGCCCCACAGCAATCAGGCCTTAACCAGCAGTCGAACATCACCCGAAGGGTCCCAGATTGGAGAGGGTGCAGGCCGGGCTGAGGGACAACCCCCCCCCCCCCCCCCGCACAAATTTCATGCACCGGGCCACTAGTAAATAATAAAAAAGATAAAGCACAGATGTATTTACGTTGAAATGATGGAACTTTTTTTTTTAGTAAATAAATGGGAGATGGTTACGTAACCACGAAACATGTACTTGGAGTCTGATGTAACCCAAGGACTGTCTGTATAAAATCATATACATTATATAATATAGCATAAGGTAACCATACTTACCTGTAAGTATTCAATGTGGTGTTTTTAACAAATCTGTGTGTGTTTATACAGTGTCTAAATTTAAATAAAATAGATTTGAGTTTAATATGCTGGTAGGTAGATTTATATCATCATAATCTATTAGGTTAATATGTGGATGCTCTAAGACAAACACACACAATGAAACCCCACAGGCTCATAAAAGTATAATGGGAAATACATTATGTGGTGATAGGAGATAATGCTTCATGCAAATGTGGCATTACATATCTCTTTGTGTTTAGGAATATGCTTGTCAGCTATGCAAACGCTCGTCATTATTTCTTAAGAGCCTCTGGTCTTTCAGCAGCCCACAGAAGCAAGCTCTATATTTCACCCATTAGTATTACAGTATTGTAATTTTTTAGATAAAAATAAAAAGATCTAGCTCACACTACCATCTTTGATCATTGTCCAGAACAAATATATGGCAGAGAATTATTAAACAGGACCTCAAGCATTCTTTCCAGAGGGCAACAAATTATTTAGTATCATGTCAAATGACATAAGCTTATTCAGATATGCTAAATCACAATTAAAATCATGCTTATGTTTTGTTCCCGAATTCCAATGAGTGTACAACAGTGTTAACTGTAACAGACCAGGTACATTTATTAGTAAGCTAACCCACCGATTACCATAGTACTGGCTATCAAACAAGCAGCAGTGTATGATTATAAAAAAGATATAGACATTCTTTACAGCATACGGATTCAGTTATTCTAAGAATGGTGTGTGTAAAGATTAGTGTAGAAATACTAATTTGTTAATTAAATGTGTTTTAAATTCAGAGTTGTTTACACTGACTGGCTGATTACCTTTCCCTACCTGAGTTTTATATTAAAGTACATTATGTAACTTAAAATTTTCTCCAATTTATTTATCAGTGCACTTAGCCTTCACCTAATAAAAACGTGTATTTGTCTTCAGGCAGAAAATTTTCCAGATAGTCAAGACAAGTCTGCCAAATAAATGCCAATTTTCTAAGTATTTTGAAAATTAATATTTATAAAGGACAAAATGTTACTTCCCTAACTTTGCAATATAATTACTATTTTCTCTTCATAAATAGAAGTTAATGAATCAATGTTGATGCAGTTGCCGGTTTGCCAATTAAACACTTATCACAGAATTCATAAATGTCCTTGTCTTCACCCGGTTAGTAACAGAGAAGGCTTTCCTTTTTCCCATATAAATAAACTTCCCTCCACCTTCGTTTTCCCTAGTCTTCAGCCTGGTCTATTTTCCCCTTGTCCTCTCTGTTTCATTGTGCTCGCTCTTGCCTTCTCTTCACCCTCCTCTGCCTTCCAAGCCAGAAGAGTGATGGACTCATTTAAAGGGATGTGGGGAGCTGCAGGTGAGGGCATGGCTGAGGCAGAGGCAGGGAAGCCAGGCTCCTAAGGCCTGGTCCTCTTAGTGAAAAACATGTAGAAGCTGAGAGGCTGAGAGGGAGGAAATTTCCTGGTCCGTAACCCGGGGCCTCAAAAATAAAGTTGCATGAGGTTTTTCTCAGATGATCACGTGTTCGAATTGCTCGATGTCCTTGGCAAGGCCTGAGAGTGCAGAGCTAGAAAGAATCAAAACACCAAGGGGGGTTGGCCAGGGGCACACGTGAGAGAAGTTCAGCCCCAAGTTGAGATCATGAGAGTGGCTCTGGAAAAGACAGGGAGATAGAGGGAATAGAGACACCGTGGAATTCAGCACACAGTGAGAGAAAGGACAGAAATGAGTCACAGATTGGAAATGGAATAAATGCACGTTTGTGCGTTCTTGGCCAGCTGGTTTTTTAAAAAGCACATATATCACCTGATGGTTATCTGAATGAGGGCCCTGCCGAAGAGGATGACAATCAGACTAAGCCAAGCAGACAAGTAGCATCGCTACAGGGAACAGTCCTAGAAACAGGTTTTACGATTTAGCATAGATATGTCTTTTTTCTTAAAAGAAACAATCTCGGCTTATATTTTATTCATAGAAGCCATTCTTTATTGTCTTGAGTGATTCAGGCTGCGTGTAGATGTGAGTATAGTAGCTTTAAATTCACCTGTGTCCTTGAAACAGCAGCCTGTAGTGCATTCAACATAGTTACCCTGACTACTGCTCTCTCTCCTTGTTTGTGAGCCTATTATATGTCTCCTCTTTTCAGAAAATGGTGTTCGTGGGCTATTATTGAATTAGCACTTTGCTTAAGTGGATAGATACACACACATCCTGCAAAGAATGTGTAAACCACTCAAGAACAGCAAAAAGGCATCCTCCATGAATAGCATTTACAATGTCTAAGATTTCCTATGTCCCCTAGTTGTGGGGAAGGGGGTGATGCAGGCTTATTAATCATGCATGGACATGATGCATATTAAATAGAAAGTAAATGTGTGTAGTTTCTTTCAGATATAAATAGTAAGCATAATCTTCCTGATTTTACCTCTCCTATTAAAGAATTATTGTTTTCTGTTAAGAATTTAATGTTCATTTGTACACTCAAATTAAAGACATAATGATACATTCCTAACAAGTGTTTGAGTTGTGCTTCTCAACATTGTCCACCTATTGGGATCCTCTAGAGACCTTAAAAAATACGAGAACCTGAATTTCACCTTGAGAAATTCTGATTTTTAAAATCCCCCCTGGTTAATCTCATGCATACTCCAGGTAGAGAATCAAGGTATTAGGGCCTGTCTATGGCTAAAAAAAAAATGAATCTCTTCTCCAAACTTATCTACCAATAAAATAGGATGTGGTGGGGGAGGGGGGAGAAAAATGGGGATTTTTGCTACCAGAGACTTTAGCTGGGATGTTGCCTCTGCCATTTCCTTGCTGAAATGACTGAATGTCCTGCAACATCAGTTTCCTCATCTGTAAAGAAGAGGTGATTAAAAAATAGATTCAACAACCCAGAGGCCGTTCCAATTAAACAGAAGATATTATGTGTAAGAATTAACACACAGGGAAATTCGGTATGAAATTCCCTTTTCCTTGCCTAATGGAGTGTGACCTTTCCTAGCCTCGGTGCTCCTTTAGTGCAGAGCAGGCAAAGTCAAGTGAAAGTGACCAAAGCAAGGCCGCCCGCTTACTACATTGGCGATATCTCTGTAAAGGCGAGAGAGAAGGTTGGTGCTTTTAAGTTTTAAAAGATAGAATGATTGTTTTAAACACACAAAGCAGAATGTTTTTATCTTTAAAAGTGCTATTAAACTTAAAATAGTTACCTAGGAGAGCTATGAGATTATTCTAAAGACGCTACTGCTGTTGTAAAAAAAAAAATTTTTTCAACTATACATGTGGAAGTTGTTTTCCAGAATTTAGAGCACATAAGGCTGGGTGGAAATACAATTAATTGCCGGGTAGTAGGGATATGACCCTGAGAAAAAAAAAGCAAACTTCCTGACCCCATAGAGCAAGGGTCCTCAAACTTTTTAAACAGGGGGCCAGTTCACTGTCCCTCAGACTGTTGGAGGGCCGGACTATAGTTTAAAAAAAATCTATGAACAAATTCCTATGCACACTGCACATATCTTATTTTGAAGTAAAAAACCAAAACGGGAACAAATACAATATTTGTATTTGCATGTGGCCTGCGGGCCATAGTTTGAGGACCCCTGCCATAGAGTTTAGCTTTAAAGGAAGATAGACTTTTATCAAGTAGTGTATGGATATCTGGAACAAAGGAAACATGTCTACGTGTAGGAGGGAAGCAAATACAAATAACAGTAGGCCATTTACCAGGTAATGGAAGTTGTCCAGGTAAGAGAGATGATGGCACCCTGGACTGGTACACTGGACGGGATGGTAGAGAACAGTTGATTTGTATGAACTATTTGAGAGACAGAACCAACAGGTTTTGCCTGAATGGGAGGATTTATATATGTATTATTTTAGATGTGAAGTCAACAGGATTTGAAAGAGAAGCTTGTGTGTGATACCGATATATATGACTTCAGCAGCCAGAAGAACTATGATACTATCCTATCTAATAAAAGGCTAATATGCATATCAACCAAACAGCAGAACAATTGGTCGTATGATGTGCATTGACCACCAAGGAGCAGACGCTCAACACAGGAGCTGCCCCCTGGTAGTCAGTGCACTTCCACAGGGGGAGCCCCACACAGCCAGAAGCCCTGAACCCTGAGCTGGGCTCACGGCTGGTGAGTGCAGCGGCAATGGCAGGAGCCTCTCCCACCTCCATGGCAGCAATGTCCCCCCAGGATTCCCGGACTGTGAGAGAGTGCAGGCCAGCCTGAGGGACCACCCTTCCCTCTAGTGCTCAAATTTCATGCACCAAGCCTCTAGTTCAATATAATTGTGTGTACCAAATATATCTCTTATTCGGGGTGGAAGGTCGTTTTGAACATGTTGAGTTTAAGATTCCTGTTGAGTCTCCAACATATGATGTCAGGTAAGCAGTTGGAGAGATGCGTCAGGACCAACGAGGAGAGGTGAAAGAGGTAGTAAGACATCTATGGACAAATGGAGCCAGGAGGGTGGGAGATCATAGTCACAGGAAGCATGCAGTGAGCAGCGTGCACGCGTTTTTATTAAGGACTTGCCCTATTGACACTGTGAGTGCCCCTCATGCTGGTGCTTTTCATAAAATAGCATAATGTAACCCACAGGTCCTTTCTCTTAGGAGTTGTTTAGAAGTGAAAGCAAGGTTGCTCTCCAAGAAATGTCTCTTCCATATACTTGAAGTCTTAGCAGGACAAGTCAAAATTTCCAAATGGCCTTTCAAAACAGTCGTATAGAATGATCAAGCAGAAGTCCCAGATTGAGAATTTTGAACACTGTTTTGCCATTTCAGATTGGAATCCAGTCCACAATCCTGAGATTGTTTTCAGTCCCTAAAGAAATAGTTACCCATATAGATTTTGCTGAAATAGTATCCTTTAAAACAATAATTTTCATGTTTGCCAGCTGCAGCCTGTAATCTAGAATGTAATTAGGGATTCTAAATCTTTCTGAATCTCTAATAATCTTAGCAGCTGTAAAGACATTTAAGGTTTACTAGTTCTGTCCATCTTACTGAGGGGGAAAGAGTGAGGAAGCAGTGGGGAAAGATCTTCCTACATTAAGCAATGCACTCTACTTCATAATGCAGAAACACCTGCTCTTCAGCTAAAATTCTATTTCTACCTACCCTAGGCAGAGTGGGTAAATTCTCACTATTTGGGGACAGTGAGTCAACTTAAAACTCTAGCAAGTAAATTTAGTCTGCCATTTCTTAAATTTAATAGTACCTTTCAGGGTCAAGAGTGCTCTGCTCATTTGGGTTTCAACAGAATGCAGGGAGCAGTTACAGAGGGTGCAGCTGTGAGGCAGGCACAAACTCACACTTAACACTCAGGCTCTCATTCGCCCACCCAGCCCACAGTGCATGTCTGTAAGTTGAACTCCTTGGCAGCAGACATCTGTTAACTTCCCGAACTCCATGTCTTCCTATAAAGGTTTACTTTTTTGTTGTTGTTTTTGCTGTTTCTGTTATTGGTGATTTTAATTTTTTTTTTTTTTTTTTTTTTTTTTTTTTTTTTTTATTTTTCGCTTAAAGTATTACAAAGGGTATTACATAAGTGTCCTTTTTTCCCCCCCGCCCTTGACAAACCCCTACCCTCCCTTACCCCCCAGTGTCTTATGTCCATTAGTTATGCTTATATGCATGCATACAAGTCCTTCGGTTGAACTCTTACTCCCCTCCCTCCTGCCCCCCAACTCTCTCTGGCCTTCCCACTGCAGTTTGACAATCAGTTTGAGGCAGCTCTGCCTCTGTATCTACTATTGTTCAAAAGTTTGTAATGGTCTTTATTATCCATGAATGAGTGAGATCATGTGGTATTTTTCCTTCATTGACTGGGTTGTTTCACTTAGCATAATGCTCTCCAGTTCCATCCATGATGTTGCAAATGGTAGGAGTTCCTTCTTTTTAACAGCAGCATAGTATTCCATCGTGTAGATGTACCACAGTTTTCTAATCCATTCATCTACTGATGGGCACTTAGGCTGTTTCCAGATCTTAGCTATGGTGAATTGTGCTGCTATGAACATCTGGTTACATATATCCTTTCTGATTGGTGTTTCTGGTTTCTTGGGATATATTCCTAGTAGTGGGATCACAGGGTCAAATGGGAGTTCCATTTCCAATTTTTTGAGGAACCTCCATACTGCCTTCCATAGTGGCTGCACCAGTCTGCATTCCCACCAGCAGTGCACAAGTGTTCCTTTTTCTCCACATCCTCTCCAGCACTTCTCGTTTGTTGATTTGTTGATGGTGGCCATTCTGACAGGTGTGAGATGGTACCTCATTGTTGTTTTGATTTGCATCTCTCGGATGATTAGTGACTTTGAGCATGTTTTCATATGTCTCTTGGCTTTCTGAATGTCCTCTTTTGAAAGGTGTCTATTTAGATCCTTTGCCCATTTTTTGATTGGATTGTTTATCTTCTTTTTGTTAAGTTGTATGAGTTCCCTATAAATTTTGGAGATTAAGCCCTTATCAGATATGACGTTGGCAAATATGTTTTCCCAAGAGGTGGGTTTTCTTGTTGTTTTGTTGATGGTTTCTTTTGCTGTGCAGAAGCTTTTTATTTTGATGTAGTCCCATTTGTTCAGTTTCTCTTTAGTTTCAACTACCCTAGGAGCTGTATCAGTGAAGAAATTGTTTTGGCATAAGTCTGAGATTTTGTTGCCTTTGTATTCTTCTAGAATTTTTATGGTTTCCTGTCGTACATTTAAGTCCTTTATCCATTTTGAGTTTATTCTTGTGTATGGTGTAAGTTGGTGGTCTAGTTTCATTTTCTTGCATATATCTGTCCAATTTTCCCAACACCATTTATTGAAGAGACTATCTTGGCTCCATTGTATGTTCTTGCCTCCTTTGTCAAAAATTAATTGAGCATATTGGTTCGGGCTAATTTCTGGACTCTCTATTCTATTCCACTGGTCTATATGTCTGTTCTTGTGCCAGTACCAGGCAGTTTTGAGAACAGTGGCTTTGTAATACAGTTTGATATCTGGCATTGAGATCCCACCTACTTTGTTCTTTCTCAGGATCGCTGCAGCTATTCGGGGTCTTTTTTTATTCCAGATGAATTTTTGGAGAGTTCGTTCTAGATCTTTGAAGAAGGGCATTGGTATTTTAATGGGAAGTGCGTTGAATGTATAGATTGCTTTGGGTAGTATGGACATTTTAATGATGTTGATTCTACCAATCCAAGAACATGGTATGTTCTTCCATCTGTTTATGTCTTCCTCTATCTCTTTTTTCAACGTCCTGTAGTTTTCTGAGTAGAGGTCTTTAACCTCTTTAGTTAAGTTTATTCCTAGGTATCTTAATTTTTTTGGTGCGATGGTAAATGGGATTGTTTTTCTAATCTCTCTTTCTGAAAGTTCACTCTTGGTGTATAGAAATGCCTCAGATTTCTTGGGGTTAATTTTGTATCCTGCTACATTGCCAAATTCATGTATTAAGTCTAGTAGCTTTTTGATGGAGTCTCTAGGGTTTTGTATGTATAATATCATGTCATCTGCAAATAAGGACAGTTTTACTTCCTCTTTTCCAATTTGGATGCCTTTTATTTCTTCTTCTTGCCTAATTGCAATGGCTAATACTTCCAGTACTATGTTGAACAGGAGTGGTGAGAGTGGGCATCCCTGTCTTGTTCCTGTTCTTAGGGGAAATGGTGTTAGTTTTTGTCCATTGAGTATGATGTTGGCTGTGGGCCTGTCATATATGGCTTTTATTATGTTGAGGTATGATCCTTCTATTCCCACCTTTCTGAGAGTTTTTATCAAAAATGGGTGTTGGATTTTGTCGAATGCTTTTTCTGCATCAATTGATATGACCATGTGGTTTTTTTCTTTCAATTTGTTTATGTGATGTATCACATTTATTGATTTACGGATGTTGTACCATCCTTGCATCTCTGGGATAAATCCTACTTGGTCATGGTGTATGATCCTTCTGATGTACTGCTGGATCCGATTTGCTAAGATTTTGTTGAGGATTTTGGCATCTATGTTCATGAGGGATATTGGCCTGTAATTCTCTTTCATTGTGATGTCTTTACCTGGTTTTGGTATTAGGGTGATGCTGGCTTCATAGAATGAGCTTGGAAGTGTTCCTTCCTCTTGAATTTTTTGTAGTAGTCTGAGGAGGGTAGGTTTTAGTTCTTCCTTGAATGTTTGGTAGAACTCCCCTGTGAAGCCGTCTGGCCCTGGGCTTTTGTTTGCTGGAAGCTTTCTGATGACTGCTTCAATTTCTTCCATAGTTATTGGCCTATTGAGGTTTTTAGATTCTTCCTGATTGAGTTTTGGAATGTTGTATTTTTCTAGGAATTTGTCCATTTCCTCCAGGTTGTCTAGTCTGTTGGAGTAGAGTTGCCCGTAGTATTGTTTAACAATCATTTGTATTTCTGTGGGGTCTGTTGTTATTTCGCCTCTATCATTTCTGATTTGGTTTATTTGGGACCTTTCTCTTTGCTTCTTGGTGAGCCTGGCGAGGGGTTTGTCAATCTTGTTTATCCTTTCAAAGAACCAGCTCTTGGTTTCATTGATTTTCTGTATTGTTTTTTTGGTCTCTATGTCATTGATTTCTGCTCTAATCTTTATTATCTCCTTCCTTCTGCTCACTCTGGGGTTTTCTTGTTGCTCTCTTTCTAATTCTTTGAGTTGTAGAGTTAGATGATTAACTACCATTTTTTCTTGTTTTTTAAGATAGGCCTGTAGAGCTATAAACTTCCCTCTCAAGACTGCTTTCATTGTGTCCCAGAGGTTTTGGATTGTTGTGTTTTCATTGTCATTAGTGTCCAGGATGTTTTTAATTTCTTCTTTGATGTCATCAGTAACCCAATCAATATTTAATAACATGCTATTCAGCTTCCAAGTGTTTGAGTATTTTGGGTTGTTTTTATTGTAGTTTATTTCTAACATTATGCCATCGTGGTCTGAGAAGATGCTTTTTATGATCTCAATCTTCTTGAATTTGTGGAGACTTTGCTTGTGGCCCAATATGTGGTCTATTTTTGAATATGTCCCATGAGCACCTGAGAGGAATGTATATTCCGCAGCTGTGGGGTGTAGTGTTCTGAAGATGTCAATTAAGTCCATCTGATCTAGTGAGTCATTTAGGATTGCTGTTTCTTTGCTGATTGTTTGTCTAGCGGATTTATCCAGTGATGTCAATGGTGTATTAAAGTCCCCTACTATGATTGTGTTATTGTCGATATCTCCCCTGATATCTTCCAGAAGTTTTCTTATGTATGTGGGTGCTCCTGCATTGGGTGCATATATGTTTACCAGGGTTATATCTTCTTGTTGTATTGATCCCTTTAGTATTATGAAGTGGCCTTCCTTATCTCTGGTTATGGCCTTCACTTTGAGATGTATTTTGTCAGATATAAGTATTGCTACCCCAGCTTTCTTTTCCTTTCCATTTGCGTGAAAGATATTTTTCCATCCCTTCACTTTCAGTCTGTGTGAGTCCTTTCCAATGAGGTGGGTCTCTTGTAGACAGCAGATGTATGGGTCATGTTTTTTTATCCATTCAGCCACTCGATGTCTTTTATTTGGAGCATTTAGTCCATTTACATTTAAAGTTATTATTGAAAGGTACTTGTTTGTAGCCATTTCTTTTTTGTGTGTGTGTGTGGCTGTTTTCTTTCTGAGCTTGATATTTCTTCTTTTACACCAGTCCCTTTAGCATTTCTTGCATGGCTGGCTTGGTGGTGATAAACTCCCTTAGCCCTTTTTTGTCTGTGAAGCTTCTTATTTCCCCTTCAATTTTGAATGATAGCCTTGCTGGATAGAGTATTCTTGGATTCAGTCCTTTGCTTTGCATCACTTTGTAGATTTCCGTCCATTCTTTTCTGGCCTGATGTGTTTCTGTTGAGAAATCATTTGATAATCTAATGGGAGATCCCTTGTATGTTACTTTCCGTCTCTCTCTTGCAGCCTGTAAGATTCTCTCTTTATCCTGAACATTTGCCATGGTAATTATGATGTGTCTTGGTGTGGGTCTTTTCGGGTTCACCTTGTTTGGGACTCTCTGGGCTTGTGTGACTTTTTTCTTCCCCACCTCAGGGAAGTTTTCTGATATTATTTCTTCGAATAGGTTTTCTAATCCATGTTCATCTTTCTGTTGTTCTGGCACCCCTATTATTCGTATGTTGCTTCGTTTCATGTTGTCCCAAAGTTCCCTTAGGCTCTCCTCCTGTCTTTTAATTTTTTTCTCCAATTGCAGTACAGTTTGAGTGTGTTTTGCTTCCTTGTCTTCTAATTCACTGATTCGGTCCTCCGCTTCTCCCAGTCTACTATTGATACTTTCAATGGTGTTTTTTATTGCAGCTAAGTCGCTCTTCATTTCTTCTTGGGACTTACTTAAGTTGTTGATTTTTTCATCTGTTTCTTCTAGCTTCTTGCATACGTAGTTGAGTTTTTCATCTGTTTCTTCTTGCTTCTTGAACATCCGGTGCATGTACTCTAGGAACCTTACTCTGAATTCTTTTTCCGTCATGTTGCATATCTCTGTCTCACTTAGCTGCTTTTCTGGCGAGTCCTCCTTTTCTTTCCTTTGGGGGTTTCTTTGTCTACCCATGTTTGATCTCACTGACATTACTAGTTGTTGAATCGTTCAGTGGCTGGACCCTGGGTGGCAGTGGCTGCTCCCTGGGTGGCAGTGGCTCCTCGGTCTGTGGTTGCTCCTTGGGCGGTTGTGGTAGCAGCGGCTCCTCTGTTGATAGCAGGGCCTCTGATGGGTGCTGTTCACAGTTGTGGTGGCTCTTCTGGCTGGTGGAGGGAGGCTTCAGACGCAGCAACTGTTCCCCAGGCAGAGCGTGTGGTGATCAGGAGGCCGCTGTTGCTTGAATCTGTTGCGTTGATTTAGAGGCACAAAATACAACACAACAAGGCACAACGTACCAGGCACTGAACACTATTGTATTTACGATATTACTAACCCCAAATAAAGGTGGCCACCCGAGCTAAGAGGGTTGGGAGATAAGGGGGAAAGAAGAGAAAAAGGTAGAAGAGAAAAAAGAAAGAAAGAAAAAAAAGGAGTGCAAAAATGAGATTGGAAAAGGGAGGGGAAAAAGAGGAGGAAAAAAAGAAAGAAAAAAAAAGGAAAAAAAAAGAAGAAGAAAAAAAGTAAGAGAGAAAAGAGAGTGAAGTGTAGAAGGGGGAGAGACTATTTATGTGAGGAGAAAACTCCTATAGGTCCGCCACTAATAACAACAAATTGCAGCAACAGATTCCTGGAGATGAATACAAACTACAAACAACCAATAATATCAAGCGACGCAAGTGGACAGAGAAGCGCAGAAATAACCGGGGGGGCGGGGGGGAGAGGGAGGGGCAGGAAAATAAAAATAAAAAGAATAAGCAGTCTAACCTCACAAACGATCAAAAAAATGAAAAAAGAAAAAGAAAAACAATATACTCGTCAATCAGGCAAACAACGATAAAACAATAGAGAGAGAAAAGAAGAAGAAGAGAGAGAAAAAAAATGGATAGTGAAGGAAGATAAGGGAAAGGTGTATAAGGATTTAGAACAGGGGATTGGACATAGGATATTTAAGCAGGGTTAAATTTTGACAGAGGGTAAAAAGAATAGGGAAGATCTAAAGCTGGAGTAGGGTAAGAGAAACAGGACAGCAAAAGGGAAAAAGTGGGGAAGATTGTTTAGCACAGAGGCAAATTGAGGTAGAGAAAAATGTTGCTAAAGGAACGATGAAAATAGAATGGAGAACATTAGTCCCAAAATAAAATAAAGACAAGATGACACTTTAAAAACTGGTAAAATGGTAGCAGTAATAATACTAGTTAAAAATAAAAATGTAGTAGCTGAAAGGGCAAAATCGGGTGATGGAGAAAAAGAAAAAAGAAAAAAAAAAAAAAAGAAAAATGTTTTCTTAGTTAAAAGGAGAAAAAGTAATTTAAAAAAATAAAAATAAAAATGTGCATTAATGCAGGTGCTTCAGATCTTCTACTCTTCTTATTGGCATGCCCGGAATTCAGGAGAATGTTGACTTTCCCTCTGATATACTGCTCCTCCTTGTTGCAAGCCACAGTCCTTAATGCCTTATCTGTATTTATAGAGGAGTCAGTTCGTGGCTCTGCCTCTGGGTGGCAGTGTGTCTGGGTTGACCTCCGAGGCTATAAGTTCTCTCGAACCAGTTCTCTATTGTACCTGAACCAGCTCCGCCCAGAGGTGGTTCCCCCGGCGCCACTCCCAGCTCTGTTTCCCAGGCTCCCCAAAATCAATCTTCCCCTACAAGCTCTGCTAGTGACCCCAACTGGGCACTCACATGCATTGGGCTCAACAATCAAACTCACAGAAGTAAGAGGAAGTATGTAAACTAGAGCCTGGGAAGCTGTTCGAACTCGCAGGGTTCCACCCTCCAGAACCGCGCGGAGTGTCTGCGCGCGCTCAAGCCCCTGGCCACAACAAGTAGCCGGCTATCAGGGAAACTCTGAGGCAGCCCTTTTGTCCAGTCCAACTATGGGCTCATTTATAGTGTTACCTTCTGGCAGCAGCCCTGCGGGAGCCCTCCCCCCTTGCGAGACACGCTGGCCTCTATAGGCACGGATTTTGGAGAGCGCGGATTTTGGCGGACGCAGATTTCCCCCTGCGCCCGCGCGCGCGTTCCTCGCTCCAACCTGAACTGCGAACCGCACCTTTGAGGTAAGTCTAACCTTTCCGTGGAGGGGTGCAGGTCTTCCCTTGGCTCTTGCAGTCGCGCTGTTTGCGAATCGTTGCCTCCGGGTTAGTAGCCGATCTCTGGATGCTGGTAAACGCTGCCTGAGATGGCGCGGTCTCGCCGCTGCGCTGGCGCCCAGAGGGAGGTTTCAGCCTCAATCTCTAACCATCCGCATTTTTTAGGAGTTTTCTGTCTTTCCTGGCTGCAGACTGTCTCTCAGCTGAACCTCCCCAGCTTGATCAGGCTGATTGTTACCCGTTTCAGCTGCTCGCCCCTATCTGGTCCGGGACGAAGCACCAACACGTCCGTCTAAGCCTCCGCCATTTTCTCCCCCCCCGGTGATTTTAATTTTATTGTGAAATATTTCAGACAGTCAGGTAAGAACAAAGTGTTATAAAACATATTATAATGAACATCAGACTTCATCATAATAAGGAAGCAATGGTTTCAGATTTTTTGAAAGAAATTAAACATTACAGACACAGTTGAGGTAGAGGTCTTTTTTTCTACTCTTCCTCTATGTCACTTCATTTTCTTTCTCCTCCAGTATAATCTTAATCAACTATTGGAAATTTGATGCACATAAAAGGAACATTTTTCTTTCTTTCTTTCTTTCTTTCTTTCTTTCTTTCTTTCTTTCTTTCTTTCTTTCTTTCTTTCTTTCTTCCTCTCTTTCTTTCTTAACTAAAGGTCTCCCATATTCTTACCTCCCATATTATATAGAGGGAGTGGGTCAGAGAGTGTGCTAAATCTTTTGGTATTGACACTATATATATGTTAAGACTACAATTTCTATAGGCATTCTATACTTTCATTGTATAATTATGTATCCATAAATGTATGGAGTGTTGTTTCAGTTTTTATCATCTTTATCTAAACTGTATACTACATGGAACATTGTACACCTTGCTTTTGTTCACTATTTATTTTGAGTTTTATCTGGATCGCTAGAGGTAACTCTAATTTATTCTGGCTAGTGCATATAATGGCATTTAAAATATACCCCAGAATATAGCAACTTGGCATGTTGAACATTTTAAAGTGAAGGAGTTTGAGTAAACAGCAGAAGCGGGTAGGTTGTTCTGACCTTTGCCCTACCATTCTGCTCTGAAGGAGGTCATAACACTCCCATGTGAGAGGTGCCCTTTCACCCACAAAAAAAAGGAGCACCTTTGTTTCTGAAGACAGGGGGATGCCAGCAGAATCCTTATGAGCAGGCTTTGCTAAGTTTCCCTGGTTCCCTGCACTGTCCTCATGCTCTCTGACTTGCCATCTTTCTCCACCACTATTCTCTCCACATCAAACCTAGCACAAAATACTCAGGTCTGACTGTTTCTTTGAGGATTTGTTTCGTTATGAAGGCTCCTATGCCACTGAAAATTTATATTAAATAAATGTGTGTGCTTATCTCCTCTTAGTCTGTTTCTGTTAAGGTAATTGCCATACCCAGTGAGGAACCTACAGAGGGTCAGGAAAATGTTTGCCTCTGCATTAGTATTCCATGTACAAATACATTACAGTGTATTCTTTCATGTTCCATGGGTGAGCACTAGGTTGTTTATAATTCAGTTATTATAAATAATGGAGAGTGAGCATTGTCTTTCTTGTACATGTCTTCCTGAATTCACATGTGAGAATTTTTATATAGGATATTTACTTCTTTTTTGAAATGTATTTTTATTGATTTCAGAGAGGAAGTGAAAGAGAGAGAGAGAAACGACAATGGTGAGAGAGAATCATTGATTGGCTGCCTCTTGCATGCCCTGCACTGGCATGGAGCCCAAAACCCGGGCATGTGCCCTGACAGGAATTGAACCGGGCTAAAATTGTTCATCTTTTCTGTCACATTGCTAAATTGCTCTCGGAGTTGTAAAAATCTGTACTTCCAGTAACAGTGGGAGTGCTCATTTTCTTTCATTTCTTTACCAAAATCTAGCGTTTTCTTTTTTTTTATGTTGGCACAATGTTATCTCAGAATTTTAGAGATAAGTCTTTGAAAAGTCTTGTACCACCTCCATTGTCACTGTCGTCCTTTCCGTAAACACTACCGGCTCCCTGATTCTTTTCATATGAGTAGTTCTCACACACTCATGTACAATTGAGTGGGCAAATACTACGTGAAGTAATTGGCTGCTATCATCTAATGTATGACTGAATAATCAAAACCAGAATAAGAACTTTAATCTATTTCTCTTACCATATATTAACCAGTGACAATGAGAATAATTATAATTCTGGTCCAATAATAATAAAATAAAAGAAATATGCAATCATTGATGAGAACAAACCAGATTCACTATGAACTTCAAAGAGGGATACACAAAATTCTGCTCCTGCTTGAGTCAGATACTTGGCATCTGACTACACTGGGAAGCTAGGAAATTGATCAAATCATCAAAGCATTCTTTAGCTCTCTTTATCCCCTGTCAAATCCCTTAATTGCATATAATTTTAGAATTAAAAGGAATTACTAACAATTTTACCCAAGTTGCTTATTTAAACTTCTTACATGATTTTTCAAATTATGAGGTTCAGAGAGGTGAAAAGTCTTGATGAGGCCACATATAGACTTTAATCATTTAACCTCTATGCGACCTTTTGGCCACCTAGGACCCAGCAGTGCAGTGTCCTGCCAGGACACGCTGACCCTTACGCCTGAAGAACAGTTCAAGTGATCAAGATGTTACTGCACCACTTATTTACTCTAACATCTCACCTGTGACTTACCTACTAGTTCAGGATTTTCCTCCTTTCTAACTAATCTGGTAACTTAATTAACCAGTACTCACAGTGGCTAACGTATCAACTCTTGAAAATATTTGCCCTAAAGAGAACTTTTCAATCAGTTTCTTTATCAGTCTTTCAAAAATATCTAATCTAATAAAAGACAAACATGCAAATTGACCATACCTTCGCTATGCCTTAAGCCATGCCCACCAGCCAATCAGAGCGACTGTATGCAAATTAACCCAACCAGGATGGCAGCCGGCAGCCACAGAGCTGAAGCGAGCAGGAGGCTTGCTTGCTCCAGTGATGGAGGAAGCCAGCCTGCCGCCGGCTCTCAGCTCCACTCAAAAGCACCAAAGTTGCAATTATAGAAGGTAAATAAACCCCAGATACCTGCTTTCAGCAGGCCGTGGCCACGGAGCTGGAGTGAGCAGGAGCCAGCTCTCAGCTCCAATGAAGGCAACAAAGTTGCAATTACAGAAGGTAAATAAAACCCAGAATTTAAAAAGAAAAAAAAGGAAAAAGGAGAGGCTGGGAGCTTCCGTCACCAACAGACTTGGCCAGCCTGAAAACAGCCCTCAGCCCCTCACCTAGACTGTCCAGGCACCCCAGTGGGGACCCCCACCCTGAAAAGGGTGTGACCAGCTGCAAACAGCCATCAGCCCCTCACCCAGGCTGGCCAGGCACCCAAGCAGGACCCCCACCCTGATCGGGGACACCCTTCAGGGCAAACCAGCCAGCCCCCACCTGTGCACCAGGCCTCTATCCTATATAATAAAAGGGTAATATGCAAACTGACCCTAACAACAGAAAGACTGGGAATGACTGGTCACTATGACACACACTGACCACCAGAAAGCAGATGCTCAATGCAGGAGATGCCCCCTGGTGGTCAGTGCACGCCCACAGGGGGAGCTCTGCTCAGCCACAAGCCAGGCTGATGGCTTCCAGTACAGTGGTGGTGGTGGGAGCCTCTCCCGCCTCCTCAGCAGCACTAAGGATGTCTGACTGCAGCTTAGGTCTGCTCCCTGCTGGCAAGTGGACAACACCCGAGGTCTCCTGGGCTGCCAGAGGTATGTCTAATTGCCATCTTAGGCCCAATCCCCCGGGGAGCGGGCCTAAGCCAGCAGGTGGTCATCCCCCGAGGGGTCCCAGACTGTGAGAGGGCACAGGCTGGGCTGAGGGGACCCCCTCCCCCCCCCGAGTGCACAAATTATTTTGCACCGGGCCTCTAGTTATTCTATAAGCATCAAAGTAAGCTTCTTAAATGTGAGAGTTAGGGTAGGGGAAATAAATAACTGTAGGGTCTTTTTTTTATTTTAATTCATTTGGGTACCTTTAAGAAAACTCCTCTACCAGCATGGGTAGACCCCATAAAGGCCTGAGACAATCACATTCATCATTTACATTTGCTAATGGAACAGCTTGCTAATGGAACTAAGGCAAATACATAAGTACCAGTCTGTTTTCAATGCTTATTATATATTGTTAAATGATAATGAAACATTTAAGAAAATATATGTGACATTCAAATGAACACTACAATGATTTCATTTCACAATAATCAATATTAAATTAACTCCATATTACATGAAATTGTTAAACATTACTGATATAAACAGTAAAAGAAAATTATTCTGTAATCTTACAAACAGATCATGGTTAGAAAATTTTTATTAAAACAAGGATAGGGTAGATATTGTAAAAATTGTTAAATAATTTATTTTAAAAATAATTAAAGGAAAATAACATCACACCAGTAATTCCATCATGTGTTTTAAATCAATGAACAAATGAAACACACTGAAATGTAGGCAGGCCCGAACAAATTCTTATTTGTGTAATGCAAGGTACACTATTGGTTATTAAGTAGTATATTGAACATTTAAACAGCACATGGTGTTTATAAATGCTAATTTTTAGAATTATGTTTCAAAAGTAAAAGTTAAAATAATTAACTGAAGAAATAACTAAGCTGGGCAGTCCCAAATTTGTAATACACACATGTGATTGGTCAACTGATATGAACTGATAGTTCAAATTATGGGCTTTTTTGTTTGTTTATTTTTTAAGTTGTTTTTTTTTTTTTTTGTCACTATGCACATTACCTTTGTTTCCAAATTTGTCCTCATTTGAAGTAAGGACATATTTACATATTACAGATATTTTAAATTACTCAAGTGATTTGTTAAATTCCTGCATGAGCAATGCCATAATTTCTATGCAATAATGTTTTCACTAATTTGACCTCTTTATAATTACACTCAATATATATTTATGGATTACTTGATTAATGGGTGATTTTTATTTAAATTAATTATATGATAAATTTAAGGTTATCCAGTTCTCGAGGTTTTTCGTGTTGTTGTTATTCTTATGTTTCTTCATCTAATAATTCATTCAAGCACATGCGCACTTAATGGAGTGGCTACTCTATAGCATGCCAGGACACAGAAATAAGAGATCCTCAAGGAAATCACAGCTGATAGTAGAAGACAGGTGAACAGGACGTGCTGTGTGTCCTGCTGTGTTGGGGGCATTGGCGGAGCAGTAGGAGCCCAGGGGAACTGTGAGTGATGAATTTGGGGCATCAGCAACTTTTTGGAGGAAATGCTGCCTGGTTTGAGACTTAAGACTAAGACCTGCCTGCTAGATAAAGTGGGGAACCCGGGGAAAGTGAAAACAGCCCATGTAACTGCAGCAGCAGCCAGTCCACCTACTCGGGGATGATGCTGCTCAACTGAAGTGGTGAGATGAGCTCGGATGGAGTGGGAGACAAGTAGCTAGAGTGGAAGGTAAATACCAGATCAAAATGACCCTCATGTCATTTTGAGGAATTTAGAGCTAGAGAGGCAGACAGAAACGTCCTTAGAAAATGCAAAGAGGAAATGGTGTTGTCAGCTTTGTGTTTCAGAGGCTCTTTCTAGTTGTCTTGTTGTTGTTGAGTACTTTCTACTATTGAGAAGAGTTAGGTGGGCATAAAAGGAAGCTTTGTGTTGTCTATGGGCTTTACTGTGACGGGAGAGGGAGGAGTCTGAGCCCACGCTGCATTTATGGCCACTGGCCTGATTGTACATATCACATCACAACAATAAGGGAAAGGATATGACCTTGGTTAGCCCTTTGTTTCTTTCTCCTAAGCATGGAGGTAGCCAGAAGAGCTCAGGAATAGACCTGGGAGTTCACTACAGTGAGGGGTCTGCAAACTATGGCCTGGAGGCCACATCGGGCCCTCTGCCTGTTTCTCCAAGTGGAGCTTAAATTAGAAAGAGCCACACTCTCAGTTTTTTACGTATTGTCTACAGCAGCAGAATGCTCACAACAGAGACCATGCACAGCCTAAAATATCCCCAGTCTGGCCCTCTAGAGAAAACTTTGCCAACCCCCGATGTAGGAGATCACTCAGCCCAAACATGTATTTTTCACATATTTCCACTTGGTCTGCTCTTTATTTCTTCTTACACCTCAGACATCCCTGGGATCATTTTCCCTCTGCCTGAAGTATAACGTTCAGATTTTCTTTAGTGAAAATCTGCCATAATGGCTTTCTTACTTTCGTTTGACTAAAAATATCCTTTTTTTTCTTCCACCAATGTTTTGGAGCTACTTTCTGGGTTGTAATTATTTTCTTTTACACATGAAGGAGATTATTCCTCTATCATCTGTTTCACTTTATTGCTGTTAAAACGTCAACTGTCAGTCACACTGCTGCTCCTTTGAAAGTAATTATTCTTTTTTTTGTTTGCCTCTGACCTCTTAAGATTTTTCTCTTGGCCTTTTATTTTATTTTTTTTCCTGAAGTTTCAATATTATGTATTTAGTTGCATATTTCTTTCTAATTATCCTGCATGGGATCTGTGGGCTTCTTGAATCTGCAGATTACTGTCTGGCAAATCTAGAAAATTCTCAAACACTATTGCTCCAGGTATATCCCTTTTCCATAGTCCCTCTTCTCTCTCTCTGAGCTCTGATTTCATATCCCAGATCCTGCTATGGTGTCATCCCTGGTTATTAGTCTCTCTCATGTATGCTCCTCCTTTGGTCTTTCTGGATGAAACCCTAGATTATTCTTTTCAGCCATTCTTCATACAGACCATGTCCTTCTTTGGCTCTCCTTAGTGCTGTGGTCATGGCAGATAACCAGAATCCCAAGAACTCTTCACTGGTGCTGCCATAGATTGTGAAAATGGCAATTTGTTGCAGCTTTTCCCATTGGGATGCGGAGTCTATTTCTTCACCATTTGAATCTGGGCTGCCTCATATGCTATTCAGGTAGATATGATGCTACGAAAAGGATATTATATGTGTTTTGAGCGGAGTCTCAAGAATCTTTGAGAGAATCACTGACTTCAGGAACCCTGTGAACTTCACATGATCAAGCCAGGAATGGACTGGTAAAAGATTTGAGACCATGTGTGAAGATGGCCCACTCACTCAAGCCAGAGATCCTACCAACTGCCCATTGATTCATGAGTGATCTTACCTTAGATCAACTGAGAGGAGTCAGATCTGGCCCAGACTAGAAGAACCACTTAGCCAAATTCAGCCAAGATTTCTAAGCTGTGAATTTATGAGCTAATGCAACTGATGATTGTTTTGAGGTAGATCTATAACAGGTTTGGTTGGCAGAAAAGCTAACTCATATAGCTATATTACTTTATTTAGATCATTCTTATAAGTCACTAATCACCATTTACTTGTCAAATCAGTGAGTATTTTTCAGTCCATATATAATGAGACCATTGTGCATCACCTGACAGTGTTGCTTAATTATTATTTAAAAATCTGTACTATCTTGATTGCTGTAACACCTTCCCTTCTCTCTTCTACCAGAACTCTGTGCTCTTCTTTCTCCATCTTCCTTGTGAATTTCACCTCTTCTGTGTTTTTTGTTTGCTTGTTTTTGTTTTGTTTTTACTGTAAGTGTTAACATTGGGCAGGTTGCAACAGTCTTTCTGCTTCTTCTCCGTTTACAAGCTCTCCTGTTGACGCTTCTTTATTCTTTCAGCTACCACCTGTGTGGCTATCATAACATAATCTGTTTCTTCATACGAAACTGCTGCCTGCATTAGAGACCTGAATATGTAATCTGACAGTTAGCTGAGAGATATTTGTCCCTAGGCCCTAAAATTCAACATATCCCAAGCTGTGGAATCATGTTCTACTCTGCCATCTGCTGGCTGGCTGTCCACTCCTCCATTATATATAGTGTCTCAACTCCTTACCCAGCCACCTGCCACAGAAACCAAGGCACAGCACTGGGCTCTGCTAGACTCCATATTTGTGTCCTCTCTGCTTCTAACACATGGCCCCAGGTTAGCCTTCCTGTTCTCTCTCCTGCAACACAAATAGCTTCTTGACTGGTCTCTCTGACTCTACTTTGTTTCTCTTATAGCCATCATAAACTTAGCTGTCAACATGTTATTAAAAAATAAAAACTTTTCAGAGGCTTAGTGCTTACTGTACCAGCTTTGATAAATCATAAGCACATATGATACCATAGTTATTTTTCTGCCTCTGACCATCACCACTAAATAATTTCTGCTTTAAATTCATGTTAAACCTAGAATCCAACAGAAGATATCCTTAAAGCTAAAATTACTTGCCTTGGGATTATCAAATATAAGCAAAGCCTGGCACTAAAGTTGTAAAATCATATTTCATTTAGTAATATACTATTGCAATAGGAAAGAGGGTTTAGCATGAACAGAACTCAATTTTGATTGATACAGAGGTGACTAGGCATTTTAAAGGGATAATAAGGAAGTCAGAAGAGGGACAAACAGAGGCTCAGTGGAGTCAGAGAAATTTAAGTACTGATTAGGCCAGCTGTTCCTTCTAGCTGGCAAATTTGTCAGTTAGGATTACAACCTTCCATAGAGACTGGGAGATTGAGGCAATATCCTTCCTGATGATAACATTTCAAAGGAATGGCTTTCTGGTCCCTCGGGTCCTTTAGAAAGACACTCCTGAATTGTAGGAGTTACAGACACATCTCCAAGGGACAGAGGAAAAAAATCACAGTTGAAAGCCTTTTTCAGTAAGTGCTCTAAGAAAGGGATTTCAAGGTCCATCTATAGATGTTGGCTAGAACAAATAGTACATTTTTTTAGGAGGCTTGCATTTCTTAGGCAGGCACTTTAAGGGAGGCTAGAGTCATCCTAGGGAAGAGGCCTTGAACTGTCAGAAACTACGTTAGTGTTTAATTATTTTAGTGTGGGAGGATGAGAGTGGACATGTTGATAGTCTATAGTTTTATAGGCCAAGGTTGAGATCTAGTCAATAAGAAGGCTGAGAGGAACCTGGCTACAGGTTGGCCAAGGAAAGAATCTTTCTCAGGATCAAAGTCTAACCTCCATAACATTATTTTATGAGAATAAGGTAAGCACTCAGTAAATACTTAATGATTTTTGCAATGAGTCATATTACTGAATATCAGTTAACCCCCCCAAATCAGTGGCTTATAACCACAGTAATAATTTGCTGCACTTGGAAGTATACTTTGGGAAGGGTTATCAGGGGAAGGCTTATCTCTACTCCATGCATCATTAGCTGGGGGCATCTCAACTAGAGCTGGAAGATTTACTTCCAAGATGGATCATTCAAGTGCCTGGCAAGATGCTGAGAGTATGCAGGGAGCTCTGCCAGGGAAGTTATTGAAGAACTTCTATTTCTGTCTATGGGAGTCTCTTCATGAGGCTGCTTGGGCTTCCTCACACCATGGTGGCTATAATTTAAGAGCAAGAGTTCTGAGAGGTTTGGGCTGTAAAGTAGTTCTGAGAACACAATCTTGGAAGTCCCAGAAGGTTGTTTTTATCATATTTTATTGACCAAACAAGCATTAAAGCCAGCCCAGACCCAAGAGGAAGGAATTCTACCTATTGATGAAAAAGTGTCAAGGAATATGTGCCCGTTTTTAATCTATCATGCGGAGTCCCTGAATGAATGGTGTCAATGAAGGATCCCTTATTAGCTATCCCCTGTCTATATATTCTGAACTAATTTTTCCATTCCCTCATGAACATTTTATGCACAAAAAATCCAACTACTGTCCTTCTCTTACATTTTACTTTCTTCATCTCTGTGTCTCTGTTGATGCTGTGTTCTCAACCCAGAATGCCCATCTATCCCCCTACTATTTATTCAGTACACCGCTATATCTCTTTTAAGATTTAACTCAGTTTTTTAGGTATTCTTTTATGAAACATCTAGATGTCCCCCCTTTGTGATCCTGTTGGACCCTCTGTGGATCCCTATAAATACACCTGCATACCATTTAGCAGGTTTTGATGATGTGTCTATTTTACCTCATCAGAACTCTATGAAATCTTAGATGTATCCTAAGTGCCTTTATATCCTTAGCATGTAACACAGTGTCTGAGAATTATAGCCATTCACTGGTTTTAAAATAAAAAATACGTAAAGGAAAACACTGATCTTCCCAAACTCTAACAATACTTGGAGACTCAACATCATCTGAGAATTGGTCATTCAGCCAAAAAGTATGATTCCCAAAGAACTAAGGCTGCAGGCAACATTTTCTCGTTTCTCAAGGAAATTCTAAGAAGGCCTACTCTTTGTAGATAAATGTTGTTTGACAAAGGTTGTGAGATCGGGTTCACTGCTCTCTCAAATCTGCCTGGTACCATGATCACAGTGCCAAAGCAGGTTGAATTTCCTGGGCAAGAGCACAATATGCTGTAATAATTCAGAAGCTGTTTTTGGTTCTGAAAACATATGGTGCTAGCTCAGATTTATCTTGGGAAAAGCTGGTGAGGAAGAGAAACTGCTGAAGAGTTGAAATCTCTCCCAACTGCTCAGGAAAGGACGGAGGGGCCCTGGCGTCCTTCCTGGGAGAGCTCAGGCTGCCAGTTCACGGTCCATATGCTGAACCTGAGAGCGGCTTCAGTTCTAATAACGGTTGCCTCCAATTGCAGGGCCTGATGTTCCCCCAGAGGGCCACAGCTTGAAGCACGCCCAGATGCACTCTGTTAGAAAACACAGCCTGAGAAAAATGGATTAGCATTTCTAAGAAAAGAGTTTATTTTTATTCTTCCTGGTTTCGGAGCTGCAAGTTGGCTCATTCAGAAAGAGTTCTGTTTTTCAGTTTTCCAGTTGCGTGCAGTATTTATTCCAGGGTGAGCACATGGCAGAGCATGTGGCAATGGAGGAGATGCTAGCTGCCTCTGGGCTTACCTGTCGGAGAGGGGTTTGCAGTGGGGCTAAGAAAACCTGAAATGAACAACATCCTGAAAGTTCAGTCTGTATGCACCTTATAATTTATTATTTCATTATAATGAACTGAATTTGAGCCAATAGTTTGCCCAGGGAATAAAAACAAAATATTTCTTGACTTGTTTTATGTTTTCTTTGGAAATAGTTGCTTCATCTACTCAAGGAATCTCTTCCCTCACTTTCCACCCCTTTAGCACCCAACCCTCCTCTCCTTCTCCCTTGCCCTTCCCTTTCCCGCCTCTTTTATTTCTCTTTCACTCCATTTCTCCTCTCTATCTCTTTCTTTCTCTCACTAAATATATAGTTCTATATGTATATATAAATAACTATGTTATACAAATGTATATCATTTGCACATATGTATATGCAAAATAAATCAGACTCTCTGGTTAGTGAATATAATAGACCTTATGACTTGGATTTTTACACTCATATTTCTTCCAGACAGAAGAAGAAAGAGTTTTCTAGCACTTCACAGAGAAAGATAGGTCAGTAAACTTGTGAATATTATGTACCCAGGGAAGGAAGTTTTAAGAAAATATTGGTGCCCTGACCAGTTTGGCTCAATGGATAGAGCATTGGCCTGTGGACTGAAGGATCCCAGGTTTGATTCTAGTCAAGGGCATGTACCTTGGTTGTGGGCACATCCCCAGTAGGGGGTGTGCAGGAGGCAGCTGATGGATGTTTCACTCTCATTGATGTTTCTAACTCTCTGTCACTCTCCCTTCCTCTCTGTAAAAAAATCAATAAAATATATTTAAATAAACATTTCTCTTTAAAAAAAAAAGAAAATATTGGCAATAGCAAAAGACATATAGAAAGTTAGGGAAAACAGCAAATTGAAACAAAACAAAAAGTTTTTGCTATGTTTCTATTAAAAGGAATGGTGTTATATGAATATTACATCTTTAGTTACATTAATGGATTAACAGTGAAGAATGTTAGGGATAAAAATATTCTTGCTGGGGTTCTTGTTCCAGCATCAAGAAGGGTTCAGCAATCTGGAGAAGAGCTGTATGTGACTTAATAAAGAGTTCAGAGATGAAGCATAATTTTGAAAGGCATTTGGGGGTCAGAGGAGCCTAGCTAAAGAAACTAAGATCTCCTCGTCTCAGGACCCCATGCTTTTTATTAACACAAACTGTCCTGAGAAGAGGCAGACATATACACTTCAAAGGGTATGGTTTCCATATACACAAGCATTGTCAGAATGGGGGAATTAGCCTACGGCTATTCAGGTGTTTGGCCAGTAGGAGGCAATAACATGTAAATTAAGATGCCCTGAGCTATCTGGCAGCAAGCAATCATCCCTTTCAGATTTGGGGAAATGCCCTTTAGCCACTCCAGATTCAGCCCTGCTGTCATGATGGAATTGGCTTCCGGCATATTCTGATTAAGTGTTTAATGATTTCTAAAAGTAGTTTTATTCTAATCTATATAGATCACACTTAAAGAAAGAGGCTGACAGAGTAAAACCCAGTTTTAATACATTCATAACATTCATTTTTACTTAGCTTATTAGAGAAGGCATGTTCTAGATGGAAGGACACCCTAGGTTCTTCTGTATAGAATGCAATTTTGGGATGTGCATGTGTGTGTGTATGTGTGTGTGTGTTATGTCCACATTCATTCTCTTATGACAACTGAAAGGATCTCATTTGTGGGAGAAGGATAAATGTTCCCCCTTAAATTCTAATATGTTTAGAAAACCATTTTTCAGAAAAAAAATTTAACAGTAATCATTTTAAACCATTTTTCCAAATTCTAATAAAATATTTTAATCTGAATAAATAAGTGTAGTACTATAATGATGAAATACATAATTATAAGGAAACATTCTAATTAGATAATACTTCTCAAAAGCAAAATTTCAAACTAAAAAATTAGAAGTAGATATAACTTGAATATTTGGCTGATGCCGTTTAGATATCAGATAGGAATTATCAAAGTTCCCCCACACCCTCATCAGAAAACAAACAACAATAACAAAAAAACTGTTATTCTAAAAAATATACATATCCTATTTAAATCTGCATTCCTATGTCTGGCTCATTATAATGATGTTTATATTCAAACTGTTTTATAAAATGTTTTATAAACAACTAAAATATCATTTCTTACACTACAAAAATAACTGCAATGCACATACATTACACACATATATGCCCTCCCCTCATATACATTATCTTCCAAGCTGTGTTCTCATCCATGAGAGCAGGCACTGCAGAGCTAGTGGCTGGTTCTAATCCCAGGAGGGTTAGCAGGTCACAGGACTAATGTTCTCAGCCAATAAGCACATTCTGAATTGCAAGCTGAGGCCACGATTATATTTACTTTGCTATGCTCTCTCCTGGTACTGCAGTTTACCTTCCTTAAACAGTTCAGATCCATCAAAGTTAAAAAAAGCTGAATCTGCCAAAATGAAACACGCAGCTGAATATGCTAGGTGTTGATCTAAATATATAAAACCCTAATATGCAAATAGACCAAACGGTGGAACATCCAAACAACCGGTCACTATGTTGTGTGCTGACTGCCAGGGGCTGCATGCAGAACATAGCAGGTGTCGGCAGTAGGCAGCAGAGCACCAACATGCCAGGTGTTGGCTGCGGTGGGATGGTGGAGCAGGTGAGCAGGGGTGCCAGACCAAGGCGAGGTGCCGGTTGCTGTCAATGGGGTCAGCCTCTGGTGATTACTGAAAAGTCTTTGCTCCCGCGCACCAAGGTCCTGCTCAGCGCTTGCACCTGATGTCAGCACCAGCCCTGCTCACACCTGCTGCCGGCACCCAGCATCGATCCTGATGGCTCAGCACCGTCAGTGGGTGCGAGTGGTGACTGCTGGCCCCAATCGCCCCTCAGGGCTTCTCCACCTCCCCCTGCTCCTGAGGGGCGATTGGGGCTGGCAGCCACCACTCGCACCCACTGCCAGCACTGTAGCCACCACCCACACCCGCTGCCGGCACCCGGCACAGGCCCTGATCGCTCAGCGCCGTCTGCGGGTGCAAGTGGCAGCTGCCTGCCCCAATCTCCCCTGAGGGTTTCTTCACCTCTCCCTGCTCCTGAGCGGTGATCGGGACAGCAGCTGCCTCTTGCACCCGCTGACAGCACCGGCCCCAATCACTCTGCACTGGCAGTGGGTGTGAGCAGGGTTGGTGCCATCAGTGCATGGGAGCAATGGTGGTGGGAGCGGTGCTGCAGGCAGACAAGAGAATAGGGGCCATGGCAGTAGAGGCCGGGCAGGGATGTGGAGGATGGGCCAAGACCTGCCGCTGTGCCCACTACAGCCTCAAAGCCCACTATTCCATTCAAGGTGCACAAATTCATGCATTGGGCTCCTAATATAGTAATATTATAATAGTGAGCTGGCTCTAAGGAAATGGTTGAAGGACTGATGGCTATCAGAAATTGGTAGAAATGCTATAATAGTTTTGTGGGTGTCAAGAAAACTTCACTCACCCAATTTGTATAAATAACTTCCTCAAACTCAGGCACCCATGAGAATCACAGGAAGTCAGGGTACAGCACAGATTGCTGGCACCTCCAGTGTTTCCACTCAGAAAATGTAGGGTGGGGGCCTAAGAACACTCCTTTCTAACAGGGACACAGAAAGTACACTTTAGGGACCATCTTTTCTTTTATAACGGTACTTTGAGGGTCCTTCCTCTTGTATCTCATCAGAATTACTAAAATATTTGAAAATTCTAAAAAAAAAAAAATGGTGCTACCTAGCTTGCTTCCATACAACTAATTAAAAAATAAGTTTGTGTGTGTGTGTGTGTGTGTGTGTGTGTGTGTGTGTGTGTGATGGAGTTTATGTTAATCAATGTTTATTTTCCACTGACCACTTAGTGACATTGAGTAAACTCAGCCTAAATAACTAAGAAAAAACCTGTGTTCTTGGCTCGGTATAAATTCTACTTGGAGTAATGATTTAAAGGGGAATAGAATGGAGATGAAGTGGGCACCTATTTTGGAGCCACCTAAAACTTTGGTTCTTGTTTGTTCTTTCAAATACCCTCTCACAAATGCCTTCTTATGCAAGAGCAGCTCTGTGTTCAGTGTTTGGGTGTGTGTGTGTGTGTGTGTTCTTTTTTAAATTCTTTATTGTTTTAAGTATTGTTTATGAATCCTTTTTCCCCATTGACCTCTCCCCACTCTTTCCCAGCCCCCCTCCTGCACATGCCCTCACCCCACCTTCTGACTGTGTCCATGGGTTATGCTTATGTGCATGCATACAAGTCCTTTGGTTGACCTCTCCCTGCCTTCTCCTCCCACTGCCCCCCATCTTTCCCCTGAGGTTGGATGGTCTGTTCCATGCTTCTATGACTCTGTATCTATTTTAGTTCATCAGTTTATGTTGTTCATTATATCCCACATATGAGTGAGATCATGTGATATTTATCTTTCTCCGACTGGCTTATTTCACTTAGCATAATGCACTCTCGTTCCATCCATGCTGTTGCAAATGCTAAGAATTCCTTCTTTTTTACAGCAGCGTAGTATTCCATTGTGTAGATGCACTACAGTCTTTTAATCCACTCATCTGCTGATGGGCACATAGGCTGTTTCCAAATCTTAGCTATTGTAAATTGTGCTGCTATGAACATAGGGGTGCATATATCCTTTCTGATTGGTGTTTCTGTTTTCTTGGGATATATTCCTAGAAGTGGGATCACTGGGTCGAATGGAAGTTCCATTTTTAATTTTCTGAGGAAACACCATATTGTTTTCCACAGTGGCTGCACTAGTCTGCATTTCTACCAGCAGGGCATGGAAGTTCCTTTTTCTCCACATCCTCTCCAACACTTGTCGTTTGTTGATTTGTTGATGACAGCCATTCTGACAGGTGTGAGATGGTACCTCATTATCATTTTGATCTGCATCTCTCGGATGATTAGTGATTTTGAGTATGTTTTCATATGTATCTTGGCCTTCCTTCTGTCCTCTTTCGTAAGGGGTCTATTTAAGTCTTTTGTGCTGCAATAAAGAACTCAGTGTTTGGCTTTTAGGGCATGAGTGTGGCTCCCAGTGAAGTCCTGGGATGTGATCAGGTGATCACTGTTTTCCCTCCCTCCTTACTCCCTGGGGTCCAACCACCCCCCCCCCCCCCGCCCTGGAGCTAAAAAGCAGGATTGAAGACACCATGGCACGTCAGCAGGTTCCACTCAGGAGCTGCTCTGCTGTCCAGCCTGGATATGGGTCTGCCTGGTACTATCCTCTCCCTGCAAAGCAGTACCAATGGCCTTTTCAGGACCACCTCATGCGCTGTTAGAGGAGTGTGAGGATGTCCATAATCCAAAAAGATATCAGCTTTATGCATCTTCCTCCATTTTTGTCCAAATTTTAAAGTGATATAAAGATTTTCTCTTTCTTTCTTTCTTTCTTTCTTTCTTTCTTTCTTTCTTTCTTTCTTTCTTTCTTTCTTCCTTCCTTCCTTCCTTCCTTCCTTCCTTCCTTCCTTTCTTTCTCTCTCTCTCTCTCTCTCTCTCTCTCTCTTTCTCGCTCTCTCTCTCTCTCTCCCTTCCTTTCTTTCTCTCTCTCTCTCTCTCTCTCTCTCTCTCTCTCTCTCTCCCTCTCTCTCTCTTCCTTCCTTCCTTCCTTCCTTCCTTCCTTCCTTCCTTCCTTCCTTCCCTCCTTCCTTTCTTTCTTTCTTTCTTTCTTTCTTTCTTTCTTTCTTTCTTTCTTCCTTCCTTCCTTCCTTCCTTCCTTCCTTCCTTCCTTCCTTTCTTTCTTTCTCTCTCTCTCTCTCTCTCTCTCTCTCTCTCTCTCTCTTTCTCGCTCTCTCTCTCTCTCTCCCTTCCTTTCTTTCTCTCTCTCTCTCTCTCTCTCTCTCTCTCTCTCTCTCTCTCTCCCTCTCTCTCTCTTCCTTCCTTCCTTCCTTCCTTCCTTCCTTCCTTCCTTCCTTCCTTCCTTCCTTCCTTCCTTCCTTTCTTTCTTTCTTTCTTTCTTTCTTTCTTTCTTTTTTAGTTTTAGGCTTTCAGTGAGAATCTTTTCTTGCCACGTTGAAACTAACCACCTCCCCCCCCCCCCCCCCCCCCCCCGCCACCCATCTATTAGGTGATGCTGAAGGGAAGAGGATATAATAAAATGGCTTAACTGCTCTCTTTTTCATTTGAAACCGTCTTTATGAGCAATGTGCCCGAAGAGGCCAAAGTAACAAAGAAAAATGAAAGCTGCTTGCGGTCCTCCTCTGCCTGGGGAAGGCTGCATTGGGTCATTTTTGACCTGCAGCTCTGCTCAGGGGCTCTCCCAGCTGAGTGCTGTGTTCATGTTCAGCCCACAGCCGGCATTGCATTTCCTAGTGTTATAGCTTCTTTGTGGTGTTTGTGGGGATAATAGCATCCTGTGAGAAGTGGAAGCTGAAACTAGTCACAAGGGCTCTGATCCTTCCGGGCACTGTCCTTAAGTAGTTGTCTGACTCCGACACCTCACCGCGGATCCTGCTACCTTCGCTGCTGCCACTGGGCCTGCGCCCTGCCAGGCGCTCTGCTAGGGGTTCCCGGACGTTTCACATGTCAGCTCACTGGGACGTGTCTGCAACACCCACCTTTTTAAAACAAAGACACAAATCTCAGAAAGCTTAAATAGTCTGTGCTGCATCACCAAGTTGATAAGTAGTGGGTTCTTTCTGTTTGACTCCATGTTTTAACATGACACCCACACTAAATACTAATTAATAACTTTTCAAACAATTTGTGTCCATCATCATGTGATTCACACGTTATCACCTCATTCATCTGTTCATTTTATTGCTGGTTTCCAGAATAGTCTTGTCTTTCCTCTTAATATAAACTTCCCCTCCTGTCTTAAAGAGCCAGTTTATATCTCCTCGTGGAACTTGTCCTGCCCCTGATTAGCCCCACAGGAAGTTATGTTTCTTCTTCTCTACTAAGGTATGCCTGTTTGTGATGCTTATTGTTACTTTATCAACTCATCCTAAGTAATAAAAGCCTAATAGGCAAATGGTCCCCTCGGGTGGGAGTTCGACCAACTGGGAGTTCAACCACTGGCTATGACGAGTTCTGACCCCCAGGGAGCAGCACAGAAGATGGAGGGTGTCGGTGATGCGGCACTGGCATTGGGAGGCAGTGGAGGCGCTGCCGTTCCCCTTGGGCTCCGAAGAGAGCTGGACCGCAGTGGGATAGTGGAGCAGGTGAGCAGGCAGCACCAGGCCAAGGCAGGTGCAAGTGGGGCCAATCGCCCTGCCAATAGCCCTGCATACAGCGACCAGCGGCAGGGGGCAGAGGGTGGGGCTGCCACCCAACTCCCAGATGCTGAGGGAATCAGGCAGGGGGACCTGGCCCCGATCAATCACCCCACAAGCAGGGTGGTGGAGCAGGTTAGGGGGCAGTGCCAGGCCACTGCGGGGTGCCAGGCAGGGCTGCAGGACTGTGAGACTGGGGGTGTGAGCTAGGGCCCAATCTCCGCAGGCCACCCTGAGGGTGCAGGATTTCATGCACCAGGCCTCTAGTCTAGAATAATAAAAGCATAATATGCTAATTAGACTGACAGCCCAATGACCTTCCGGATGTCATTCTGGATGTTCTTCTGGATGAAGCCATGGTGGCAGGGGCAGAGGCAAAGGCAGTTAGGGGTCATCAGGCAGACAGGTGAACAGTTAGGGGCAGTCAGGCAGTCATGCAGAGTGGTTAGGGGCAATCAAGCAGGCAGGCGAATGGTTAGGGGTGATGAAGCAGGCAGGTGAGTGGTTAGGGGTGATGAAGCAGGCAGGCAGGTGAGCAGTTAGGAGCCAGCTGTTGCGGATTGCAAGAGGGATGTCCAACTGCCGGTTTATGCCCGATCCTGTAGGAGTAGATGTCCTGCGGGATTGGGCCTAAACCGGCTATCCAACATCCCCTGAGGGGTCCAGGATTGTGAGAGGGTGCAGGCCGGGCTGAGGGATACCTCCCCCCCCCCTTGTGTACAAAATTCATGCACTGGGCCTCTAGTCTATATATATAAAAGGCCAGTATGCAAAGTGTCCCCTCGGGAGTTTGATCACTAGCTATGACATGCGCTGACCACCAGGAGGTGTTATGGAGCAAAGGAAGGCCCTGGCTGGCAGCTGGAAGGCCCCGATTGGCCCTGTTTACCAACCAGGCCTGGGGACCCTACCTGTGCACGAATTTCATGCACCAGGCCTCTAGTGTTAGAAATACAATTACCACCTTTATGTGTGAGAGTTGTATTTATTTTCTCACCCTGCCTTGAATAGGACCATTTTTTGTTTTTGTTTTCAGTACTTTATTTCAATAAATAGTGTAAAAAGAGGAGGCATGATAAAATTTTTAAAAATAATGTAGCATTTGATATAAAAATACATCAAATTCTAGCACTTACAAGTTGTGCAATATCAGAAAGTGTGACAGACGGCCATTGGACCTTAGTAGTGCCATTCAGAAAAGTGGTAATAATAATAAAACTACTTGTTTTACCTTTCACTGAGTTTTTAAGAGAAAATCAAATACAATAATGGATGTGAAAGTGTTTTATAACTGAAAGTGCTGTGTAACTGTATTTTATCATTGCTAATAAAAAAGTTGATTGATTACTTAACTGACTTTTAGACAGGTATATAGTGAGCAATAAAAAAAAAAAGTTTCAAAGCTGAGATTGTGAACCTAAAATAAAGTTGTAGAGGTTGTTGATACTGTTTTTCCTTCAGCCAAAGTGACCTGGTTCCGAATTGCCAGGGGGCTTTTTCACCACCCAATAAGCTAAAAGTCTAGAGGATTAAAAGCAGAACAAACTATAGAGTGCAGGTAAGGTAAAAATCTAGTGGGAATAAAATGCAGCAAACCAAGGTAAGACCACTTTGGCAGTGGGGTGAAGGATTTGTGAAAACTGTTCAAGTGACAAGCTACCCAGAGAAAGAAGAGGTTCTTAAAATACGTAAAATATGGGTGCTCCTGTTGGATCACCTAAGGTAAAATGAGTAGCATATACATGATTATATGCATCACAAAACAATATTGTAAATATCAACAATGACTTATATGTTGATTCAACTAGTATAAATAATATACTATAGTGAATGACCAAACTATACTTTACACTATTACTTGCTATTATAAAAGATAATTAAAATTTTGAAAGAAATATTGTTTTTGAAACCCAAAAATTGAACTGGAACATGTGGTGTTTCCCTGGGCAGGATGCAAAGGTGGCTTCCCAGGTTCTTGTCCAGGTGGATTCAAAGAATGAAGCCAAGGACAAAAGGTGGTACAGGAAAAGATGGAAATGTATTGGGAAACAAACACAGACTCCCACGTGGGGACGGGGAGAGACCCACCAAGTCCCTTTTTTCTAAGGTTTATAAAGGCTGCAGTTCTTTGTGTCCTGATATCCCCTCTGATTGGTCACTATAGCAGCTTCAGAGCCCAAACCTCAAGTGAGGTTCTCCTCTTCCTCTCCCCCTTTTTTTTCCTATTCCCTTGGACCTTCCTCTTCCCTCTCTGAATGAGTGGCTTCCTTTCCTTTATTCTGTGAGTGTATACCTTCTGCAGCTCCCTTATTCTGTGAGTGTGTGTATACCTTCTGCAGCTCCCTTATTCTGTGAGTGTATACCTTCTGCAGCTCCCTTATTCTGTGAGTGTATACCTTCTGCAGCTCCCTTATTCTGTGAGTGTATACCTTCTGCAGCTCCCTTATTCTGTGAGTGTATACCTTCTGCAGCTCCCTTATTCTGTGAGTGTATACCTTCTGCAGCTCCCTTATTCTGTGAGTGTGTGTATACCTTCTGCAGCTCCCTTATTCTGTGAGTGTGTGTATACCTTCTGCAGCTCCCTTATTCTGTGAGTGTGTGTATACCTTCTGCAGCTCCCTTATTCTGTGAGTGTGTGTATACCTTCTGCAGCTCCCTTATTCTGTGAGTGTATACCTTCTGCAGCTCCCTTATTCTGTGAGTGTATACCTTCTGCAGCTCCCTTATTCTGTGAGTGTGTGTATACCTTCTGCAGCTCCCTTATTCTGTGAGTGTGTGTATACCTTCTGCAGCTCCCTTATTCTGTGAGTGTATACCTTCTGCAGCTCCCTTATTCTGTGAGTGTATACCTTCTGCAGCTCCCTTATTCTGTGAGTGTATACCTTCTGCAGCTCCCTTATTCTGTGAGTGTGTGTATACCTTCTGCAGCTCCCTTATTCTGTGAGTGTGTGTATACCTTCTGCAGCTCCCTTATTCTGTGAGTGTATACCTTCTGCAGCTCCCTTATTCTGTGAGTGTATACCTTCTGCAGCTCCCTTATTCTGTGAGTGTATACCTTCTGCAGCTCCCTTATTCTGTGAGTGTGTGTATACCTTCTGCAGCTCCCTTATTCTGTGAGTGTATACCTTCTGCAGTCCCTTATTCTGTGAGTGTGTGTATACCTTCTGCAGTTCCCTTATTCTGTGAGTGTATACCTTCTGCAGCTCCCTTATTCTGTGAGTGTGTGTATACCTTCTGCAGCTCCCTTATTCTGTGAGTGTGTGTATACCTTCTGCAGCTCCCTTATTCTGTGAGTGTGTGTATACCTTCTGCAGCTCCCTTATTCTGTGAGTGTGTGTATACCTTCTGCAGCTCCCTTATTCTGTGAGTGTATACCTTCTGCAGCTCCCTTATTCTGTGAGTGTGTGTATACCTTCTGCAGCTCTCAGCTTTGCAGCCCTGTGGTTCTCCCCATGGACCCTTTAATTCCTAAAACTTCCTAAATCTGTCTATTTTACCCCTAAAAACTCCTTTCATTTTTAATCCAGAGTTTAAAATGAATAGTTATAAAAAGTTTATGTATTTGTTTTGGAAGGAAACCAAATTTGGAAAAATAACAATAATTTGGTGTCCCATAATGTCTAGGAAGTAGTGCCTACTTATAAATATTTGCTGAGTGGATCAACGAATGGCAATCCAGGAATACAAGCTAAACAGCTTTTCTGGATTAACCATAAGGCTAAAACAATGATTCACTTGACCCAGAGTGCTGGGAGACTAATTATATTTAAAAAATAAAACTCTAAAGATATTTAAAATTTAAGGGAAATTCATAAGATTTCACCTAATATTTCAATAGTTCTACTGAATGAATGTATTTCTATTTATGAAAGCCTAATTATTGCATCTTGTCTCTTCATGTGGACGATTGTGAACCACTTTAAATAAATAATTTATTTATTTTAATTTTCTGACAATGGAGAAATTCATTTTTGTGTCCATGAAATATACAAGTTCAAACATATTTATGAAATTGACTGGGTAATTTAGGGATAAAACATTATATATATATATATATATATATATATATATATATATATATATATATATCTTTTAAAACTGAGTGCAAGGCATTTGAGGGTCACCTGTAGTATTTTAGGGGCATCAAGTAACTTTGAAGTGTTAAGTAGTGAATGATGGCATTCATGTCTCTGTTAAAAGTTAAGTGTAAAGGAAAAACATTGCTATAGTAGGTTTAATCACTGTTACTTTACACAATAATGTGCAACTCAAAATTGAGAACATATCATTTAAATAGGCTTAGATGTTCAGAGTGAGAAATATGACAGCTGCTGACCTTTATTGTTATGCTTTACTGCAACAAAGGGTCTGTGGATGTTACTCAATTTCTGGTCTGAATTGACTGAAAGTAATAAAAGGAGTCAAATATCTGACTGGGGCATATATTTTGGGAGACAGAAAAATTGCTTTCTGACCTTCAGCAAATTTTCCCATTGATCAAAAGATTCAAAAGCCAATCCTCAATGCTCTAAATTCTCCAACGTACAACTACCTAAATTGTCATACATAAAATTAAATGTAAAGGGGATATTCTAGAAGTAAAATGAGGAAGTTCCATTAAATTGTGAGTTTCTTGTCTTATTAATTTTTATATCCCCTGGACCTTGCATAATACCTATTTTAAAATAGAAGCTCCGTGAGTGTTTAGTGACGTTAACAGAATTTGATTATCTGAATTTAAATGCAGTTGAATTACCTAAGAAATTAATTTAGCTTAAGTAGTTTTACTTAGCTGACACGGACAAGCATAACATTAAAATGGGCACAGAAATAACTATACCAGAGTCTTGAAAACATTTCCTGTAAAGGGCCAGATAGTAAATATTTTCATTTTAGATTATCAAAAAGCAAAATCGAAAATATTATGTGGTACTTAGGTACCTATTTAAGTCAGAAGAAAGTCCGAGGCTATTCTACTCTGACAACTATTTTCTGCAAATACCACTGGAGAATATAGCTTTTGAACTTAACACACCAGACCAACAAGTACAGAAACTCTTGACATTTTTATGTGGGGATAGGGGAGTAGTGAATAAGTAATGCAAATTGCTCTTAATTTAACTATTTGTTTAAGGCAAAAAAAATGAGAAAAGACTAACAAATGATAATTTTTTTAAAACCTGAAAAATGTATTTAACACGTCCATTTTTCAAATCACAAGATACATTAAAAAACAAATGTAAAAAATATATATATCCTATATAATGAAAGTCTAATATGCTAAGTGTCTGGTCGTATGGTTGGCCGTTCAACCAATCAAAGCGTAATATGCTAATAATATGCTAAAGCTGCTCAACCACTCACTATGACATGCACT
Organism: Myotis yumanensis; assembly: GCF_028538775.1. Lineage (NCBI taxonomy): Eukaryota > Metazoa > Chordata > Mammalia > Chiroptera > Vespertilionidae > Myotis > Myotis yumanensis. The sequence goes on from NW_027223759.1 coordinate 80,750,023, forward strand.
GAACACAAGGTGACAGACAGTCAATAGGTCGACCAGTCGCTATGACATGCACTGACCACCAGGGGGCAGATGCTCTGACCAGTAGGTTAGCTTGCTGCTGTGGTCCAGAAATTGGGACTGAGCCAGACAGGCTAGACATGCCCTGGAGCCCTTCCGCAGTTCCTGCCTGGCTGGCCAACCTCTCGGGTCCCTCCCCAGCCCCAATAGTGCAACGGTGGGGTCCCTCGGCCTGGCCTGTGCCCTTTCACAATCCAGGACCCTCGGGGGATGTTGGAGAGCTAGTTTCGGCCCAATGGTGGAACAACTGGTCACTATGACACGCTCTGACCACTACAGGGCAGACGTTCAATGCAGGAGCTGCCCACTGTTGGTCAGTGCACTTCCAAAGGGGGAGTGCTGCTCAGCCAGAAGCTGGGCTCACGGATAGCAAGCACAGCAGTGGTGGTGGGAGCTTCTGCCACATCCGTGGCAGAAGGCCTAAGCTGTCAGTCAGACATCCCCTGAGGGCTCTCAGACTGCAAAAGGGCACAGGCTGGGCTGAAGGACCCCCCCTTGAGTGCACGAATTTTGTGCACTGGACCTTTAGTATATAAATAAAATAATATAATCATTTAAAGTTTTTAAAAACTTTCTTAGCTCACAGACCATATAAAAACAGTAAGTAAGCACATTTGGTTGGCTATAGTTTGCCGACCCTGGAAGTAGATCCTTGTATAATAAATTTGAATATTTTGTTTACATAGATGAGCTAAATATTTTTATCGATTTGGTCCTTCATGTTGTAGGTTTATAGACAAAAAAGTAGTCAGGTGATGGATTGAAATCAGTGTCCTATGAATTTGGAGTCAGTATTTGAATTGTTTACTAATGCCTTTATTTCTCCAAATAGGTGAGCAAATTCTGGGAGCCAAACAGGTGATGTGGAAATAGGGTTTAAATAGTGTGGAGATTTTACTGAGAATGACATCACCAGGAGAAAAAAAAATCAATGGAGGTTATAGTGCACCATAGATAAAAAATGGTTTCAGATAACAGGAAACATTATTTTTCTGGCAGTGGGAGGAAGTTCAGAAGAAGTTCAGCTTTGGGCACAATGTGGGGTGCTCTTTGGAGCAGCAGTAGTGGCTCCCTCTTTGGAGAAAGCAGGCCACTGTTCTTGGGGTCTCACTTTGACATAGGAGCATCTGGTGCTGGGAAACAGACACAAGAGAGATCTACTCAGGAAACTGTGTACCTTTGCCAACAGACATTCTGCACTTAGAACAAAACATGTGATAAAACACACAGGTCCAAGAAAAATTAATTTTAATCATTTTTTTCTGTTTGAAATGAGATTAGATTGTGGTCCATAGTATTGCATCATAAAAGGAACTGCATGCCGTTTTCCAACCAGTAAAAACATATTCCATAGAGTACCTCTGAATGGTATCCTATCTAATAAAAGAGAAACATGGTAATTAGCCGTACAGCCGCTACCCTTCCCATTGGCTAATCAGTGAGATATGCAAATTAACTGCCAACCAAGATGGCATCCGGAAGCTAGGCAGCTGACGCGAACAGGGAAGCTTGCTTGCTTCAGTGACGGAGGAAGCCAAGCTTCCCCGCCTGCCTTGCTGGCCTCTCAGCTGCACTCTAAGCAACATTGTAACAAATATAGAAGCTAAACAAAACCCCGGGCTTCAGCCAGCAGGACCGCAACATTGTTTCAAATACAGAAGGTAAACAAAGGCCAGAAACCTGCTTTCAGCAGTGGAGGTCTCATAGCTGGAGCCGAGCCTCAGAGCTAAAGCTGGCCCAGAATAAAAAAAAAAGGAAAAAAGGACAGGTTGGGAGCTTTAGTCACCCACCAGCCTGAAAACGGCCTTCAGCCCCTCACCCAGACTGACCAGGCACCCCAGTGGGGACCCCCACCCTAAAGGGGGTGTGACCAGATGCAAACAGCCATCATCCCCTCATCAAGGCTGGCCAGGCACCCAAGCGGGACCCCCACCCTGAAGGGGGTGTGACCAGATGCAAACAGCCATCATCCCCTCATCAAGGCTGGCCAGGCACCCAAGCGGGACCCCCACCCTGAAGGGGGTGTGACCAGATGCAAACAGCCATCATCCCCTCACCCAGGCTGGCCAGGCACCCAAGCGGGACCCCCACCCTGATCCAGGACACCCTTCAGGGCAAACCAGATGGCCCCCACCCGTGCACCAGGCTTCTATCCTATATAGTAAAAGGGTAATATGCCTCCCAGCACTGGGATCAGCGGAGCAGCGAGGCCTCCTGGCACCGGGATCAGCGTTACAGGGGGCAGCGACCAAACCCCCTGATCACCCTGCGGCTCTGTGTGTGACAGGGGGTGGGGCCACAACCTCCCTATCCGTCCTGCTCTGTTCGTGACAGGGGGGAGCTCCTCAACCCCCTGATCAGCCCTGCTCTGTGCCTGATAGGGGGGACCTCCCCAACCCCCTGATCGCCCTGCGGTTCTGTGTGAGACAGGGGTGAGCTCCCCAACACCCCCTTCCACAGGCCCTGCTCTGTGTCTGATGGGGTAGAGCCATGACCTCCCCATCGGCCCTGCCCTGAGTGTGACAGTGGCGGCGCCCCAACCCCCTGATCGGCCCTGCTCTGTGGGTGATAGAGGGCGGCGCCCCAACCCCCTGATCGCCCTGCGGCTCTGCGTGTGACAGGGTGCGGCACCCCAACCCACCCCCCATTGGCCCTGCCCTGAGTGTGACAGTGGCAGCGCCCCAACCCTTTGATCCGCCCTACTCTATGGGTGATAGAGGGCGGTGCCCCAACTCCCCTATCGGCCCTACTCTGTGAGTGACAGGGGGGAGCTCCTCAACCCCCTGATGGGCCCTGCTCTGTGCGTGACAGGGGGAAACTCCCCAACCCCCTGATCGCCCTGCGGCTCTGTGTATGATAGGGTACGGAGCCCGACCCCCCTGATGGGCCCTGCTCTGTGCGTGACAGGGGGTGGCGCCGCAACTCCCTATCGACCCTGCCTTGAGTTTGACAGGGGGCGGTGCCCCACCCCCCCAATCGGCCCTGCTCTGAGCCCGACCAGGGGCTGCACCTAGGGATTGGGCCTGCCCTCTGCCACCCGGGAGCAGGCCTAAGCCAGCAGGTCATTATCTCCCGAGTAGTCTCAGACTGCGAGAGGGCACAGGCCGGGCTGAGGGACCCCCTCTCCCCCCCGAGTGCACAAATTTTTGTGCACCGAGCCTCTAGTAACAGTAAGATAAAATAAAGACCTGAACAGTGATGAAGATGAGCAAGGCCCTTGCCCTTTCTGAGCCTTAGCTTCGTCGTGGGTCATTTGAAGAGTTGTTGCTTTTTAATTCTCACCCAAGGATATTTTTCCACTGATTTTTTTAGAGAGAGTGGAAGGGAGGTGAAGAGACAGAAAGACAGAAACAGTGATATGAGAGAGACACATCCACATGCACCCACGTTAGGGCCAGGGTACATGGCTTGCCCGTAATCGAACCAGGGACCCTTCAGTCCCAGGACTCATGCTCCATCCACTTAGCCAAACTGACTAGGGCTGAGAGTTTACCTAATGATCACTAAAGACCTAGCTTTCTTCAAAATACCAGGAATCCATGATCTTTCTCTAAGTTAAATATCTAAAGTACAAAACTACTCACACAACCACCCAAGATACACAGATATACATCTGTATACTCATCAATACCTAGAGCTATGGTTCTCAAACTGTGTGACAAAGTACCCCTAGAGCAGTGGTTCTCAACCTTCTGGCCCTTTAAGTACAGTTCCTTATGTTGTTACCCCCAACCATAAAATTATTTTCGTTGCTACTCCATAACTGTAATTTTGCTACTGTTATGAATTGTAATGTAAATATCTGATATGCAAGATGGTCTTAGGCAACCCCTGTGAAAGGGTTGTTCGACCCCCAAAGGGTTCACGACTCACTGGTTGAGAACCACTGCCCTAGAGTGTCACAGTGATCTCATGTGCCATCTGTCAGAAACTACAAACTTACTTAGAGGCAGTTCATTTCCAACTCATTTATTTTAACCATATCATACCTTTTAGGAACTGACACGTTGACAGTCACGGTTACAAATGGCAGGCACCATGTGGAAATCAGTGTGGAACAGGAAATGAGAGTGATAGTGTACAATCTGATTCCAAAGTTTGAGAAGCTGCACAATGACCAACAGGTTGTTAGGATATAAACAATTAGTGTTTTTAAAAAACCTAACTACTTAATTAAAAAGCACATAAGATATGTCCTTTTTTTCTGGTGCATTGAGAAAATATTACTAAGATTTTCTGTAAACTATTTCTGGGTCCTGTCTTTCTGGTACATTTGATTTCTCTGAAGCTAATTAACCCAAATATTAAGTATATCTGTTATAGTAATTGTAATTCAAAAACTCAATCATATTCACACACACAGGGGCAAAGCAATTCCTGACCCAGGAGAGGTGTGGTTCTTAAAGATCCATGTGCAACCCTAAATGAGAATTTTTTCATGATTATGTGGTAATAGTTGGATTTGGGAAGAGGGAGAAGAAAGAGAAGACATAAACTCATTCTAGTACTTTTAATGCTATACTATATTTCCATGTATTTCTATGTATACAATGGGAATTTAGAAGTGTGGGATGAGTGGTGACATGGAAAAAGAAAGTGAACAGAGGGGACTCATTGGGGATTAGACATTTGAACAGGCCATTTACATGAAATTGTTAGAGGGAGATCTTGTTAGTGATTATGATTCTGCTCAGGTGGTCATTGAGTTGACCAGGGAGCAAAGTGGCCTTTCCACAAAGGTATTGGCCATCGTTTAAAGGAAACTTCAGACTTATTTTAATGCACCAGTTATCAAAGACAAGATGGAGCTTCCTGCAGAGAAAAATGTGATATCATAAGTAATATAGTACCTGGTGTATAAGGGAAACTGAACTCAGGCCAAATGAAAATGTGGAGCAAGGTAACAAATAAAAAAAATTAAAAAAGATCATCGCTTTCTTAAATAGACAGAGAAAAGTATCTCTTTATCAGCAGCGTGTTGTGATGCACTGTACAGGTCCAGAGGAACAGATGTAAGACCATAATAAGCCACAGAAACTGAAAACCAACCGCAGAAGAAAGGCCTGTGTTTGAGAATTGATCTTAGCCACGTTCAGAGAGTCAGGAGGTAAATTCCTTCGGCATTAGTATGAGTAAATACACAAGTCCAGTAAGGACAAATGCAGATCTGAGGAAAGGTTAATATAAAACCGAGCTCTAAATTCAAATGCCACATGGACAAGACGGGCAACAGAAATGCGAGGATGTGGGTTGGATGACAGAGCAGTGAACTAGAGAATGTTGCTTTGCTAAAATGTGTCAGTGACATTCCAATTTTGGGGGATGATTATCAGGTGGAGAAGAGGTACCAATGTTGTCAGATCTTCTAACACTATATAGGCCACATATCTCTATTTTTATGTGAAATCTATTAAACTTCATGTAATGTCTAGATTAAGTGGAAAGCACTCCCCCAATTTATATATTAAAATCCTAATTCCCATTGTTATGGACTCAGCCTGAATTGCTAACAATCAAGATTTGGAGCAATAAATCACTATTGTTTTAATCCATGAAGTTTCAGGATGGTTAGTTACAAAGAAAACAACAACAACAACAACAACAACAAAACAATGTGTATGTAACAGAGATCAGTAAACATTTTATTAAACTATATGGGTCATATAGTTTCTTATATAACTATTCACTGTGCTATTGCATAACAAAAGCAGCCACAGGTAATATGTAAACAAATGTTTGTGGCTATGTTTGAATAAAACTTTATATACAAAAGAGGTGGCCAGCACACAAGTTCTAGTTTGCTGAGCTTTGGTATACACACATATATTCTATGTGTGCACATAGAATATGTGTGCTTATACCCTCTCAAGAAATGTACAAATATATAATGTGTTTCAAATTGGTGAATAGGTAGAATCAAAAGTGGAGAAAGGAGAGAATGAAGACTTTATGTTAGTGATAAACCCAGGCTATCACTATGAAATCTCCATATATATGTACATATATGCATTTATATCATACTTATAAATTCACACATATATACATGCATGTATTAATGTCAGCTTCTCTAAGAAGCATTGTTAGCAAATAAATTATTTGAGGCAATATTTCATTTCAGATATAATAAACATATAGTTTATATTACTCTGAAACTTTTAAGTGTTTAGAATAAATAAATCAATGAATGTCCATTTTAAACCTATTTCTCAAGTTTAAACTGGTGCTATCTCTTAAATAGTAATGAAAGGTTTTGCTTAAGCTTAATGCCTATTTAAGCTAGACATTATACTCTTGTGAAAATAACCACTTAGATATAAGGAGATAGCCACTCTGGTAGAGATTAAATGGAGACAGCTATGTAACTGTGGCTGACAGTCAAATGCCCACATTATTAAGACTCAAGATATTGTAACAATTTGTTTATCAAATTAAAGGTGATAATAGTAAAAAGACTATAGCAATGTAGCTAGCAGAGACCATAAACAATATTTCCATTTAATAAATGTTCTCCTAACTTCATGTTAAAGATTGCGACTCTGATCTCAGTTAAGGATCAAATTTCTAAAAAATAGATACTTCAGATCTGTGTCTGTATTGAATTCTAATGTGAAGATCTTTGCTCGAAAGCTTTGAAAGAGATTAGAAATATTGATTTTCATTTAAGTACTCTTAGATCACCAAAATCTCACTAATGAAGAAATTCTTTAGCTAATGGCCCCTATTGGCTAGTTAACAAACTATATCATGAACATTTGATACATTAATCCCTCAATAAACATGACCTGAAATCTCTAAATTATAAAAGTATCACCGTGTTTTCTGCCTACAATTGACTAAATTATATTATGACATTATTGAAATGCCCAATTCTTGCTCAAAGTTCACATGAATATAATGTATTAGGTACAATAAGACTCCAAAACTTCTTAGAAACCTTATTTGACTTTCCTATGATAGGAAATAGAGGTATGATTGGATCACCCTGACTGGGATAATAGAAAGATAAAGTTTATCCTCGTACATAGTATAGTTTTGTTTTGTTTTTAGGTAGTTCTTCTTGTGCCTGAATCCTTCTTGTCACTCAAGTCTCAGTTCAAATACCACATTTGGAGAGATGCCAGTTTTTTGGTTTGTTTTTTTTAAAATATATTTTATTGATTTTTTACAGAGAGGAAGGGAGAGGGATAGAGAGTTAGAAACATTGATGAGAGAGAAACATCGATCAGCTGCCTCCTGCACACCCCCTACCGGGGATGTGCCCACAACCCAGGTACATGCCCCCGACTGGAATGGAACCTGGGACCCTTCAGTCCGCAAGCCGACGCTCTATCCACTGAGCCAAACCGGTTTCGGCGAGATGCCAGTTTTGACCACTGTTTTAGAGAGGCTCTTCAGAAATTAGGCTATGGGGCAGAGATGTGCATACAGGAAATTCATTGAGCAATATCCGTGGAATTAACACTCATGGAGGAATGCAGGAAACTGGACTGGGCAGAGAAGCACAGTTAAAATTAAGGCCTCAGCAGAACCATCTTTTTCACTAAGAGCTATCGTGTCAAGATATGTAGAATAATCTCAACTTGTTGCAAGAGAGTAAACATTTATACCTCCTCATAAGTCAATCATTCAATGAGGGGTGAGGGCGCAACCATGGGTGCATCAGCTTTCTTTGCCTGAGGGTGATTCCTAGGGGAATGTCATGGTTGATAGTTGTCTCCCAAAAATATACCTCTCCCCTCTGGCAACTATTAGTTTGTTCTCTGTATCTATATGTTCTATTTTCTTTTGTTTTCTTTAGATTCCACATACGGATAAAATCATGTTTTTGTCTCTCTCTTTCTGGATTATTTCACTTAGCATTATACTTTCTAGGTCCATCTAGGTGGATGCAAATGAGAATATTCCATTCCATATACTACATCTTTATCTATTCATCTATTTATGGACACCTAGAATATTTCTATATGTTGTCTAATGTAATTAATGCTGCAATAAGGGTGCATATATCTTTTTGAATTAGTGTTTTGTTTTCTTCATATAATACACAAAAACTGGATTACTGGGTCATATGGTACTTTTATTTTTCATTTTTTGAGGAATCTCCATACTTTTTTCTGTGGTGGCTGTACCGATCCACAATCCTACCAAGAGTGCACAAGGGTTCCCTTTTCTCCAGATTGTTGACAGCACTTGTTATTTGCTGACGTTTTAATAATATCTGTTCTGACAGGTATAAAGTGATTTATTGTTGTGGTTTTGATTTGCATTTCCCTGATTACTAGTGATATTGAGCATTTTTTAATGTCTGATGGTGATTTGTATGTCTTCTTTGGAGAAATGTTTATTCAGGGCATCTTCTCAGTTTTTAATATGATTGTTTTATAGGTTAAGTTTTATGATTTTTTCATACATTAGTCCCAGTGACCCACTTAGGGAATTCTTGCTTCCTGTTCTCACAAACCTTGACTCCAAAGTTTTAAAGATGATAGATCACAGAGAATCAAAAAAAGCATTGTTAAAGTTTAAGTCATAGCTGCTACCAAATTACTTTGGACTTTTCATGCCAATAGATCACCAGCTAAAGAAAGAAGTCACTATCTTGAGAAGGAAGCTTACCTTGCATCATCAGGAGAATGTAAAGCTACTGTTAACAATGGAGGAGGGGTGGGTGCAGAAGGTGAAGGGAAAATAAGAAGTACAAACTTCCAGTTACAAAATAAATCAGCCACTGGGATATAGTCTAAACACAGAGGATATAAAAACATCTTAATAACTTCGAATGGTGATAGATGGTTAATAGGCTAATCATGGTGATCACATTGTAAATAAAGGTCGAATCACTGTACTATACACCTGAGACTAATACAATATGGTATGCCAACTATACTGTAAAACAGCATTCAAAAATGAAACAAAAAATGTAATCCTTTGTATAATGGTGCTGACTGAGGCCCTGTGGTCAGGAAAGGCAAATGTACCTTCCGGTATATGGACAATTCCAGTCAAGATGAATAATTTCTTCTTCCAGTGTGAAAGGGACCTATTTCTATCAATGTGCCACCAAGTAGCTTATTGCTTTTCCCAAGAAATGGTGCCATATTTGAGGAACACCACTGGTCTCTGTTATTGACAGGTAGGGTATTCGAAGTGGCATAATCCATCAAACTTAGTGACTGTAAGCCCGTACTATTGGACCCAGGCACAGATTCCATTTCTGCCACCCTGACTGCTCTATTTACTTGCCTGTTATGCCGGCACAGAGAGGGCAATGAGAGAGGCTGCTGACATGAACTGAATCACTTCAACTTAGTGCCTCTTCTATGCTGGATGCTTTCTGAATATATGACACAAAGATGTTCACACTATGTGACTACCCCTATAGATCCATCCACATACCTATTCTTCATCTACCTCCTTTATGTCCCTCACTTAATCATTCTCCTTCCAGGCTCCTTACCAATTAATCCATTCACTGTGGCCCATAAGTCTGAGACTTAGTCTCCGCTTGGCCCATTTCTCTTTCCACACCAAGTGCAAAACCAGGTGTATCAGCAGCAGCTGTGTCCACTAGGAAGACATACTCATACAGTTGTTTTTCATGCTCATTTTTAGTTTGTACCCACATAACGAGCCAACTACCTATGACTGATCTCAGTCATTTTTCTCCGCTGTCAGCTAATCATAATGGTCCTCTTCATGTATCTGTGAGCCACAGGTGTGAAATGAGAAAGAAATACAAGTGTAATAGTGATGGATGGCCTGGGGGTCTGTGCTCCCAGCTTGTGTACCGTATGTGTGTGCTCTGTCCTTGCTGTTGCTCAATCCAAATGAGCAATTCCACCCTATGATGAATTCCATCTGGGCCCATCCCATCTTATGATCTTATGGGTCTCTCAGAAATCAGTTAATGATGGGAAGGGATGGCTGAATGGTTTCATAAATATCTTATAATAAGCTGATTCATAGCTTCTGGAACATTTTTTTAAATAAAGCACAATTCTCTATTGCAGATAGTATAAGCTTGTACCATAACCCTTGAGATTTCTGTTGTGATTCTCCACATGGCATCCTCTCCCACCACTGACACACGAAATAATATAGAATCTATTGGGCGATATGGTCCAGGCAGTAGAACCACTTGTATTCTGAACCTGCTACAGAACTATTTATGCTCTAGATCCCAGAGAAAACTGGCAGCCTTTGCTGTCACCAGTTAATGGATCAAAGAAGTGTGAAATATGTTGTCCCTTTAATCCAAAATGGTGTAATACTTTGTCTTTTCATTTGATTGACGTTTTCCCACATGCCCCAGGCCATGGGATCCTAAATATATCACTGGTATGGCTGGCCCCTGCATCTCCATAGGGTTCATTTTCCATTTTCTGGGGAACATATGTCTTTTCAATGCCCCAAATGCATTTGTAACTTCTTTCTATTCTGGTCCAATTAACATAATGACATTGATATAGTGGACTAATAGGCAACATGTCTGGGTACCTGAACCAATTCTGCAGAATAGCTATCTGGTCCAGATTTCTTTTGATTAATTATGAAGAGGAGAAAAGGAGAAGTTAGCATAGCCTTGGGTGAAGACAGTAATGTATAGTGGGCTGTGTTAGTCTGCTCAGGCTACTATAACAAAGTACCATGGACTGAGAGGCTTAAACATCAGAGATTTTATTTCTCACATTTCTGCAGAATGGGAACTTCAAGATTAAGAAGCCAGCAGTTTGGATCCTGGTGAGATTTCCCTTCCTGGCTTGAGATGGCTGCTTTCTCTCTTTGTCCTCACATTGATCTCATCATGAGAGCCCTACCCTTATGACCTCATCTAGACCTGCTCAATTCCAAGATTCCCAAAGGCCCCACCTCAAAATGTCATCACCTTGGGTAGAAACACTTCAACATATGAATGGGGTGGGGGCACAAATATTCAGTCTACAATATACTGGTAGGTGGATTCTGGTAAATTTCATTTATCTGCTAAAAGAGAGTCATAAAGAAAAGGGTCCTTCTTCAGCCCCAGTCACCATCCCTACACACCCTGCCCCATTCACATCTCCACCTCCCCTATGATCACAGCGTCTGAAACTATGACAACCACTTTGTGGCCATGTAAGAATAGGCACAAGGACAAAAGAGGCAATGCACTGGAAATGATGAAAGGATGGTCATCTCGACAGATAGTGATGATATCCCTGAGCTACAAAACCTTCCTAGAGTTATTTTTTAAGAAGATTTGTCTTATTTAAAACTTTAATCATTTATATTTCCACTATAAAATAAACCTTAAAACATCAAGAGCGTGATACCATAAAAATTACATCACTCTCACATAACTGTTAAAACACGGTGCTTCCAGTAGGTGTCCCTCCTCCAAGTAATGATTCTGGACAAAAGCTCCTTCAAATGTTGGCTCCACCACACTTCAAAACTTGGCTTCCTAAATCGCCCCAAGGATGACCTCATTTCCAGCCTTAAGAATGGGAGAAAGAACATGAGAGTGCATGCATGAGAGGTTTTTAATAAATTAGACTTAGAACCAGAATATATCACATTGCCTACATTTTCTAGAGCATAAGGTTATCTTAACAGCACATGAAAGCAAGAAATTATTTTTCCAGGAAGAAGTAGAAAGGGATATGACTAGCTGAAATGTCACAGCCTATTCTCGTGTGCCTGAAATATCCCTTTGCTGCACATATTAAACAGTCATTTCCTCTACAGACAGATAGCCCAAAGTCCCACGCTGCTACTGCCTGCAGCTCACATTTCAGAATTTTCCGGCGAGGTACAACATGTTCTTTGAGATCCAGATGTGGCTCTTCTTTGATGTAGCAAACTATAAAGCAAAGTAAAATGTATCTGTAGCCTCACCTGTTATATAATAACGAACCCTCAGATAATAACTGAGGTGGTTATCGAATTCTAGAGAGAAAGATGCACCAAGCAATCCTTGGTCCATAGCATTTATGAAATCTCCTGTATGAATCATGAATGAGTCCTAAACTGGGAAAAATTCCTCATCAAATTCCTTTTTTTTGCATTGTTCTCTGTGGCACCTAATTCCAGTCTCCATGGTGACATCTGCAGTATTTTCTGAAAATACATGTATGGGGAAATATCTCTCACCACATGCTTTCTGCTCCAGAATGATTATGAGTCCAAGATTAATTTTTAGGCTTCAAATGCCAAAGGCTTTTTAAAAGACTAAGTTTATGGAAGTTTTGGCTATACATTCCTTCAAAAATGTAGGAGCCATACGATCTATTTCATTCCAGTCATGTTGTATATATTAGTAACCACAATCAAGGTTTTTCCCAGATGTACTAGTAATTCTGAAGCCTGATTGATTTCTTTAATTGTTTGCCTTCACATTTTGTATTTCAGTTAATGATGGTGATGTTGGGGCTTTCCAGCATAATGGTTTTGAGTGATAGGGCCACTGCTTTTATCTGATCTTCAGTTCAGGGTTACATATGAATTGTCCTTTTTCATTCTAAGTATCTTACCGCTTTTATCTGTTTCTCTTAGTTGTCCAAGGGCCAAGCTTTGGTAACCATTTGGCAGTATAAAATCTGGACTCTAATTTTTTTTTTAATTTCTTTCAACTATTCACCCAATTCTTTCCCTGATAACCTTTTTGTTACTATCTTGTTACACACATTTCCTCTTACCCCATTTTTCCATTTTCTCTAGTGTTACAGGTTCATCTGACTCCTAGTTTGATTACCAAATTACTGTGGACAACAATTACACCTAATGGCTTAAGCCACATAACATAAGTTCCCATCTGGACTGCTTCCAATATCAGATCCCTTGCTGCTTGGTACCCAACCACTAGGCCACTGTGGCATATTTTAGATGTTATAACAGTACCCTATTTTTTCAGACCAACCTTTGTTTTAGTTTTGTCAATGTTTTTTCTCACTATCACAAATAATTATGTTTATTTTTTGGTTTTGCTTGTTTATTATCTGCCCTTCCCTACTAATACATAAGTTTTAGGAGTACATTTTCTTCTATCTTTCACCACTTTAGTCCCTGACTCTAGAACAGGGCTATAGGGCAAAATCAATACACAACTGTTTAATATATGAATAAATAGGTAGCTTGCTTTGCTCTGTTTCACAACCAAGATTATATTTCTAAACTAAATACATGTCTTGCAAATGTTTTATATGACCATAGTGTGTGTGTACATATAGCAGTAGCAATCTACAATTTTCTTAGTGACAATATATTATCTCCCTGGTTCTTCATACTAAGTGAAAAGTCTCATCAGTGTGATGGAAAGGTAGTATTTTTTTCTTCTTTGCCAATAAGTCAGTTGCCTTCCAACATTTTTACATGACACCAAAAATGTCTGATCAATAAGTAAAAAATATACTCAGTTTTCTCTTTTGTTAGGAAAAAAATGTTTTATAAAATGACTATCTGCCTGAATTGATTAAATTCCCGCATGGTTAGAAGCAAAGAATATACTTTGCCAAAAATGACTTAGAAATGATTTACATTTTCCATTTGTCCCTCACACCTATTCATGTCTAAACCTACCTCTCCGCTGATTGTGCTTTATTATAATTTGTCTCTTATATGGTCACATTGTGATTTCATAAATCCATATTATACCACAACAGCAAAAAAAAAATGGTTGATACAGTTATAGAGTTATAGATCATTGACTAGGCTCCAAAGTCTATTAATTTAATATCAATCCTAGACAAACAAAATATGTATTAAAGTTAAAAATACATATCTGGAGAACCATTTACTTTTTTGTTTCTTTTTAATTACACAAATTTTCAGTGCTTATATTGAAAAATATGCAGGCAGCCATAGCTGATTTGGCTCAGTGGATAGAACATCAGCCTGTGGACTGAAGGGTTCCAGGTTTGATTCTGGTCAAGGGCATATGCCTGGATTGTGGGCTTGATCCCCAGTAGTAGGTGTGCAGGAGACAGCCAATCAATGATCCTCTCTCATCATTGATGTTTCTATCTATCTCTCCCTCTCCCTTTCTTTCTCTGAAATCAATAAAAAAATAATTTAAAAAAAAACATGCAGGCAAAGATTTCAAATAAAAAAGTGAAAAATTTTGGAAGATATATTACATATTGTTAGCAACAGAAAGTTCATTTTATTTATTTTTTAATTTTAATTTTTATTTTTAGTGTAACTTAGATGCTTTAAGTACAGGTCAGATTAACTCCTGACATAAACTAGTTTCTTAAACTTTGTTTTCTAATTCTAAAAACATGAGCATATATATTTCCATCATCTAAAGCTATTTTGGCACCATCCTGATGGCCTACTGTACTTCAGCAAATTACTTTATCTTTCTTCCTGCCTTGCAGTTCTTCCTGTCAATGCCATGTCTCTGATAATGTCATTTTGAACAGTGATTGTGTGAATGCTTAGAATTACTGATAATTTCCACAGACAGAACCTTCTATTGAGGTAGTAAGAGAATATTTCTCTATTCTGTGCAAGTGTCTTACAATGGCTGATTTCCCACAAGATGGCTTTATTGGCATCCAATGCAAAGACTAGTCTCAGGAGAAAACTGTATTCACAAATTAGAAATGGATGAAGGAAGTTTCTTAAAATAGAACTGCAGTGGAAGACGAGTTATCTCTTAATGAATTCTTCTATAAACTGTAATTAACAATGATTATCATAAATACAAGCAGAATTTTTTGGAGTAACAGACACATAAAAGTCTCTTGATCATTTTTATGTTACTTCATCTCTGCATTAGAATTTGAAGGGACTAGAAAACACCTTCTTAACAATCTATTGCTTAGACTAATTGTTTAAAAGCTAAATGTCCTTAAAATATTAAAAACATAGGTTTAGTAAGAGAAAGGGGAAACAAGGGAGCTGGGGAAATATACTAAAGAAGGAACAATCAAAAGTTTTCTGGATCAGTTATTTTTAGGGTTTTTGTTTTGTTTTGTTTTTATGGGCTATTCATAAGGTTGACTATATGTCAGATCACTAGAATTAAAGCCCATATTTTAAAAGCCAGAACCACAAATTTGGACAAACACTGTTTTAACAATTATTTATATTAAATAGGTGAATAGGTATATAGATAGATAGAAGATAGATAGATAGATAGATAGATAGATAGATAGAATGATAGATAGAAATATACATACATCTTTGTTATGATGTATATACATCACATACAGTGTAACATCTTTTCCAATTTAAGTAAAAATGCTCTTATGCATTACCCTGTGATCATAAACTCAAAATTTACTCTGAAATGCTAATTTCTAGAAAATAAAATACTTAAGGCAATTTTATAGTACTCATGTTTTGTGCCGTTAGTGTCTTATCATAATTTCAAAAGATTTATAGAATATTCCTAGTCAGTCTTTTAAAGAAAATCTGAACACAAAAAGTTTTTTTTTTTAAAAAAGGCATTTTCTTTTTTAAAAGCATATATTAATATATTCTCATCTTTGGAGGAGAAAGAAAACTGAGGAATGTTTTATTACATATTACTGAATGTGTACAAATCTTGATCAACATAAGCTTTTAGGTTTATTTCAGCAAGATTAATATCATCATAATTATTATTGTTAATCTGATCATTCAGGATAGCACTGATTCTTCTATTATTTTTTCATGATCCTGGTTTTCTCTTTCACCAGGCTATTTCCCAGGGTGACATATGGTTCCTTTTTGGATATTAATCCCTGGGAAAAATATTTTACCTGTTCACAAGATATGTGTATCTTAAACTTGTATAGATTAAATGTGCAGAAGAAGGAGACTGAATTTATTAATCTGGAATAGAATCAAAATATCATAACATTCATAGACAAGAGTTTTTAAACTTTGATCAAGGAGAGGCTTGGCAGGTAATAAAAATGGATTGAACAAACAGGTATAATTCAATAGACTGTGGCGAACACGAAAGCCTATGCCTCCTCAAAGAGGGAAGCATCTATAAAGGTCAGAAAACTGTTTTCCTGCTGAACATGTGCTCTAGATATTACCATTATGGGAAGAGAAGTCAGAAATCCATTTTTTTACATCAAGTCTCAATTAAATGTGTGTAGTTTAAATTATTGAGCAACATATAAACCACAATATCTCTCTGGTCTATCAGCAGCCAATTTTAAATACACACACACACACACACACACACACACACACACACACACCTTATGTAAGAATTACTAATTATCTATAATAGAATTCTGCAAACATTTTAATTGAATTTTAATACCTTTCAACATTACTAGACATGCGCTCTACCATTTCTTGTATCTCACACCATTAGCTTTATTCATTTACTAGCTTTTAGGCCTCTGAATCCCCTTGAGATTGTAATCAATGTCGATCCTAAAGGCTCAATGGCAATGTGAGTGTGATTATTCATCAGTGGAAGAGAGGATAGGTGTATGCTTGAGAAATATCAAGAGATATTTAGGATATTAGCTGACAGATTGTATCAAGGAACTGAGGCAATTCTCTATCAGGCACGGGACCTCTTCGTTCATTTGAGTATCACTAGCTATGTGAAAAAACAATAACACATGAATTTACGTCATTAAGGGTGTTTCATATCCCAACGGCTACAGAACAGTCTAATCTAGAATATCTGGAGATAGAAAAAGAATTAGAGCCAAGTCCCAAATTTGGATTGAAAAGCTAGAAATCTGGAAGGCAATCAATAGCAGAATAGGCACATGAAAAATGGTTAGAAAATTATTCTTGACAACATTCTGCTGATCGTGGAACTATTTTTGCTCCCCCATTTCTCTCTCCTTCACCCCCACTTCCACAAGGCTACGCTCCCTGCTGAGTTATTGAACGAATTAAAATGGTTTCAGGATGGAAGAACCCACTTGGGATGAGCCTCACAGGGCGGTAGAAGGTCACCTCTCCATGACAGATCACGGTTGGCTTTGTTTCTGTTCCCCCTCTGCTCCCTTGTCCGCAGTGAGCCATTCTTAGTCACTGGACTGTTCTTAGAGACAAGTTGGCTTATCATAAATCTAGACTTTCGGGAGGCAGTTTAAGCAAAGGTTCTGTGCCTCAGGCAATGAATCTCATCACACCGCTTTCTGATTGAGAGTCACTCACTCCTGCCAGTGAAGCCTTGGCCATTTGAATACTCAGCTGTCATGTCGTTTTGTGTCCCATGCTGACACGTGCTTAGATGTTAGTTTAGGGCAGCTGTTTTCTCTTGCCTCTGGCCTGAGGGCTCCAAGCTAGCTCACTTAGAATGTTGTGAATATCAGTGACCTTTGAAGTCACTGAATGCAAAGCCTTCATTTTTTACTCAGTTACATATTTACAGTGTATATTCCACATACGTTTTTAAGTTAAAAAGTCAATTTTTGGTTAAATGCAGCCTTTGATTCTGTCCTAAATGGCAGAGATACTAAGAAATTGTCATTCTTTTTTGTTTATGTTATTATGATGTCAAATAAAAATTTTGTCTGGCCCTGCTGGTGTTGCTCAGTGACTGAATGTCACCCTATGAACCGGGAGGTCACTGTTCAATTCGTAGTCAGGATATATGCCCAGATTTCAGGCTAGATCCATGGTAGTGGACATGCAGGGGCAGCCGATCAAAGATTCCTCTCATTATTGATGTTCTTATCTCTCTCTCTCTCTCCCTTCCTCTCTGAAATCAATAAAAATATATTTTAAAAACATAGTCTGGATGTAGGTAAAGAAAAACTTTATTCAGAAAATTATTGCGAAGGAGTCAGGGGAAAGGAACTATTATAACAGAAGGATTAGATTATTGCAATAGGAAGAACATGTAACCATGTGATCTGCCAGGTTCCCAAATATTACCCAGAAAATGTCTTTTCTTCATACAGAGGAGCAAACAAAACTACCAAGACCAGACTCTGCAGGAGTGAGGTAGCAGAACAATAGACAGAACATGTTTTATCTTGAGGTCATTCTGTTCAGGATGGGACATTAAGAAGGGATTGTATGCTATGGAGGATGGATCAAAGTCCAGAGGCCTGAGAAAGGAAGAGAAACTTAAGGTTTGTTTACAAGCATTTTGTTCTGCTTAATCAGTTCCGATGGACAAAACAGTTCATGTACTCATTTATGAGGTGAATGTTGAGAGTTTGTAGAGTTTGTGTGGCCCTGTCAGGGGTAAAGAAGAGGCATATCTGTAGTGGTAACTGAGTCACATGGCGAGGGGTGGGGTCCTTGCAGTAAGTATTTTCCTGAACACAAAGAGGTGGGAAATTTCTTCACCATTGCTACTTCCCAGAATCACAGGGCTCGGGTAAAATTCAACAATGTCATTAACAATTTCACAGTGATGTATTAAAAATAACTAATTAACTAACTTAAACTCAACTTCAAGGAACTAGAATCCCACTGGGGTTGGTGGGGAGGATGTTTCCTAATGCAGCTCAAGAAGATAACCCGTACCTACAGGACAATGGTTCTCGCGGTGGCTGATCCCTTCTCTCCTTCCCTGCACATCTGGAAACATTTTTGGTTGTCACAGATGGAGGTGAAGATGCTACTGGCATCTAGTGGTAGAAACTCAGGGATACTGATAAACCTACTACGATACACAGAGCAACCCCACAGGAAAGAATTATCCAGCCCAAACTTGCAGTAATGTCAAGGTTGGGAAACTCTGCTTAGGGGGAAAGACACAAGTTTGAGAAATGGATGATTCTCTTCCTTATTGTGGCTATGTGGACACTCACAAGTAACTTAGACAGTTTGAGCCTATGTCTCTATCTGTTAACTGAAGAAAATACCATTTATTTGTGGGGATCAATGGCACAAAATCTGTGTAAACACATATCACCTACCCTGGCAAATAAAACTCAGATAAAAAATAGTAATTATTTATTCATATCCTAATTCTCCTTGTATCAACTTTTATCTATTCTCACATTGGCTCCTCTAGACTAACACTTTTGGTAATCACCCATTCCCCAGTGATTGGGAAGAGACGCCAGCCGCAGGAATCTGGTGCTGGGAGGACTTCGGAGAAGAAGGCTTACAGGGGTGGGCAAACTTTTTGACTCGAGGCCCACAATGGGTTCTTAAACTGGACCGGAGGGCCGGAACAAACGCATGGATGGAGTGTTTGTGTGAACTAATATAAATTCAAAGGAGACATCATTACATAAAAGGGTACGGTCTTTTTTTTTTTTTTTTTAGTTTTATTCATTTCAAAGGGGCCGGATCCGGCCCGCGGGCCGTAGTTTGCCCACGGCTGCTTTAGAATCATCAGGTTTCATTTTATGACCTTAGGCAAAGTAACTGACGCTCTGCATTTTAGCTTTCTTAATCATAGAAATGAGGAAGACATTTTCCCTTACCTGTCTCAGGGATGAAAATAAATGCATTAATTGGGAAAGCAATAGGCTTGCCCAGAAGAAGTGATCAATAAATGATTTTTACTTCAACGAGATGTGAAAGCACTTTCAGAAGTTATGAGCATTATCTACATTGAGGGATTTAAGTGGCCATTAAAATTCATTTCACTATAATTTATTTACCCAGTCTTTTGTTGATAAGGCTGCTCTTTAATATTTTAAATTAAAGAACTATCTGCACATTTTTTTAAATAGGTGTAGATGAATCCCAAATTAAGAGTTCAAAACTCTCACACACCCTTATGCATTTCACTCTGGATAGCTATTTCTTTTTATAGTTTCTGAGTTTCATTTCTTCAGGTAATTTCCTTTATACATTGAAAATAAATATTTTTATTATTTTCCTAATTTTAGACTATCATTTAATTCCCCTCTTCAAAAGATTAATCATATAGAAACTTACCCCAGTTATGTATCTCTTCTCCTTCCTCTCCTAAAGTTTATTGTTTATTATTATTTCAACATGTCAAGTTTATAAAATCCACACTTAATATGAAACTAGGTGTATTTTTAGTTTTCCTGTGAGTTGATTCTAAATGTGTAAGCACAATAAAAACAACATTTATAGTTTTTAAATTATGTAAGTATTTTCATTTATGTAATTATGTAACTCAAATGCTGAATTTTAATTGTAACTCCAGCTATTTCATTTCTAGTTGGAGAAAATAAAGGCACATTTGAATACAAGTATTTTTTATTCTGATAGCATTAAAGAAGTTTAATTTAAATAATAACATTTCTTCACATAATTTTTGCCTTTTATCTAATACTAGTAACTAATGCTAGAATTAGTAACACCTTACTTTTGACATGCCTTTCTCCTGATATGACACCCCATTGTGTTTCTACTTTGAGATTGAGGAGTGTAGCATTCACACATTGTCATAGATGAATTCCTTGGTTTACCTAGAAAAGTCGCGCAAGGAAAGTGGGATATAAATGGTTAGTTAGGAATAAAGAGGGTGCAAAACATTTCATTACCTGCAAAAGACAGTCCTTATTAATTTGCCACTTTGAGAAGAGGTGAGCAGCCAAAGGGTAGTATGTTGGTTTCGCACCTACACAGGTGCTGGTACACTTGCCTATATGTGTGGTTGTGTGTGTGCAATGGAGAGCAGGGGTAGGAGGGGGAGTTATAGAAGATTCTGTAAATAACTTTTTCTTCTCACAGTTTTGCTAGGAGCTTTTGTTTTCCCCTAACAGCACTGTGTCCAGGGATAGTATAACTGTAGAGCACTATTTGAGTAAATGACAGAGCTCTGGGAAAAGGGTAAATGACCAGAAGGCAGAAAGGTGTGAAGAGACTTGCCTGGTATTCAGAGTCTGTCACTTTGTTGCTGAGGCAACCATTGCAAGCAAAAAAAAAAAAAAAAAATTCATGGTTACCTTTATGGTTGTGTTGAGTTGTTGGGGGAAAAAATAGAAAAGAATTAGGATCATCTATTCTCGGGAGACACATTTGAATCATCGAAGCTTAATGTCATTTGTCTGTATCTCTTTCAACTATGCATTCTACATACCAATTTGCTTAAATGGTGGATGCACATGCCAAATCTAATTACCCCTTATCTCACAAAGTCATTAATCATTCCTCCCCATGATTCATTGACTGCCGATAGCTACTCCAATCTGTAGTACATGAGACTTCAATACGCATTAGAATACCATGTTTCTAAGTGGCATTTGTCTCTGAAATGGACTGCATGGCATTTCTTAGTTAAATGAAAAATTTTTGGCATGAAAACTGGTAGTGTGCTTTCCTGGTGATCTATAAAAATAATAAATAAAAACAGTATACTAGAGACAATGATGAAGCTGCTGATAATTATTCATTGTGATGTTCATTAGCATAGTAGTGTGAAAATGTCACACAACCTAAATAGTATCCAATAATCTCAAGGCCCATTGAAAATAAATTGTAAGTTATGGAAAATATGGGGAGAGGGTGGTGTGAGACAGATATTTGCTTAGTTAAAAGATAAAGATCCTGTGAAGCCAGGGGTCACTACAACATTTTCTAGCTGCTTGGAATCATCAATGCTATATTCATATTGCCCAAATATATATTTTGACCTTTTGTTTTCATTTCAAATGTTTGAGTAGTACTGAAGTAGATGTAAACAATATAAGTTCAAATCCATTTTTTCCCAAACTCACTCAGAGAGTCTATTGCACAGCAGAGATTTGAACTCAAATCTCATGACTGCAACCCAAGGCTATTTCATCCCTGGATAGTCAGGTAGGTAGCCAAAAATGCTTCAGTGCTTCCAACATAACCAGTTACTACAGACAGTGTGATTACACACTATCTTGACTATTGAAACAGCTAGTTATTTATCTATGTTTATATTTAAATCCATGACAGTATTCATTATCTATCTATCATCTATCTATCTATCTATCTATCTATCTATCATCTATCTATCATCGATTGATCTATCATCTGTCATGTATTGATGAGAAAATCAGGTTCATCTGGGTTAAGTGCTTAGTCTAAGTTTCCTAGAAAAGAAATGGATCTGCCAAGATTTGAATCAAGGTCTGTGTGACTTAAACTATAATGTGCATATTTCCAAACATTCTACCTTTTGCTAGTTTCATATAATGCAGGGCAAATAAGATTTACTCTTTCTTTAACACAGAAACTAATGTTAAACTATTGTTAAATTTCTAAAATTGCATAAAGAGCACTTAATTTAATTATCTTATTTTAAAGATGAGAAAACCAAGGTCCAGATAAAATGACTGCTTTATACATACATACATATAATTATTACTAAAGTTGAGTCAAAACACAAATTTCTTAACTTTCTTTCTTATTGATATATTTCTTACACAAAACTTTCCTCTCTAGCTGGAAATAAGTGGAATATCATATCATTGTTCTCTTTCATTTTTTTCTCTTTCAAACTAAGATCTATACATTTGTAAGACTGAGCTCAAAACCTTCATTTTCCATAAAGCCTTATCAAATTTCCATTGCACTATATGTTTTCTTCTCTTAGAACCAATAGAACATATACATGGTACAGTTAATCTTTTTATTACTTGCTATATCTTTTTTTTTATCACTCCTGTAACCACTCATCCTTTCTAAAACATGTTCATATCTTATCCCACCAGCTAGACAGGAAGTTCTGGCAGAAAAACTTCCTTGTAGCTTCTTACTCTTCCCAGTGTATTGATTTTGCCATGTGGACACTCAAGTAGTATTTGGTGATTGCTTGATTGATGTTTGGTCAAAGAGAGTGAATTGCTTAATTTCCTTCATTTAGAAGGTAAAGCAAGTAAATTGATATGAGCTCATATTATTGAAAAGGGGAAAGAGAATTACAGATATTGGAAATTCACGGCCTGCTCCATGGAGGTGGAAAGTCAAAAGAGCAATTTTATGAGCCAGCTTTTCCTTTTGTATGCTTCCGGGCCAGGGAGCTCAGTATTTTGAAATGATTTTTCTGAAAATAGCTGCTAGTGTTTCTATTTCAAAATGTGTCTATATTTTACATATTTTCCCCACCTTTGGAGCACTAACTTGTGCATAGATTCCTGAAAATGTTTTGCAAGTTCAACATATGATAAAAAGAAAGATGATGGGGACTGGCCTGATCTTGTTAAAAAATTATCAGAGTATAAAAATAAAAAAAACTTGGTACAATTAGACAAGTGAGCTTAAGAGAGAGGAAAAGAACTGAATGCCCTCGCTCCCTTTTGGTCCTCTTCCATGTGTAATGATTGTCCCAAACACCTTCAGCGTAACCATGTTGGAGGGAGGGGGGAAGAATAAGGAAGAGAGAAAATATTGGAATATTAAGTAACACTAGATCCTCAAATGCAAGGATCCTCTAGGGTGGCTTTTCAGGGATGATTTTGAGTAACGGTGACTTCTGCCTTAGCAAAAGCCATCTTCACCTAAACCTATTCCTTCTCTTGGAGAGGTTCCAATGTTAATAAATGACATCACCATCCACCCAGTTGCTCAAGCCCCAAACTTAGATATTACCTTTTATCCATTTCTCACACTCACCTGCTACATCCAATCAGCCACCAATTTCTGTTCATTCTCCTCAATATTTCTTGACTCTTTCCATTTCTCTCCAGACTATTACTATCACAATAGTCTGAACCAACACCATCTCTTACTTAGACTATTTAGTCTTTCAAACAAATGTCCATCCCTTTGATGGTATTCCCATAACATCAAATAAGAATAGAAGTTGCCCTAACCGGTTTGGCTCAGTGGATAGAGCGTCTGCAGACTGAAAGGTCCCAGGTTTGATTCCAGTCAAGGGCATGTACCTTGGTTGCGGGCATATCCCCAGTTGGGGGTGTACAGGAGGCAGCTGATCGATGTTTCTATCTCATCGATGTTTCTAACTCTCTATCCCTCTCCCTTCCTCTCTGTAAAAAAAATCAATAAAATATATTTTTTAAAAAAAGAATAGAAGTTAAGGTTGCTAGCTTTTAAGTCACACTGCTCACTGATTAGCTATGTCACATTGGGCAAATTGCTTAAGCTTTTTGAAAAGTGGATATAATAATGATATCCACCTCAATGAGTTATGAAAATGTTGCTACATGAAACACCCCTAAAGAGACCTAGCATATAGGAAATCCTCACCAAATATTGATCATTATTATTGCATGCAACCAACCCAGTGATACGTAAAATATCTGACTATTTTCTTTCTAGCTTAAAACCATTCAATGACTTAACCTTATCCTATATAATAAGGAGGTAATATGCAAATTGACCTTCACTCCATCACACCATCACAAGATGGCTGCACCCACAGTGGAGGCAGCGTTGCCATAACACAAGATGGCTCTGCCCACAGAGGAGGAGGGGTTCCCGTAATGACTTTAATCAGCAATCAGCAGGGAGGCTGTGTGGCGCTGGGCTGGAGCGGGGGACCTCAGGCCGTGCCCTCTACCCAGCAGGGCTTGATGGGGGACCTGAGGCTGCGCCCCACCCACCCACCAGGGCTTGATGGGTGTGAAGCTGGCCGGTTCTGGGTCTTGTGCAATTTTGAGGTGCACGTGGGTGGGCGAGGACATGACTCTGGGTTCCAAAGCGTGCCCCAGACTCTAACAAGAGGAAGATTTTCATATACATTTTACTAATTTTCTTTCATCTCTGACACTTCTATTATAGAGAAAGGGCAAATAGCAATATTAAAATATTTCCTCTAATTAATTACCTTTTAATGTGCATAAATTTCATGCACCAGGCCACTAGTGTTTGGAATAAGTTCCAAAATTGTTTGTTTAGCTACAAATGAGCTTGCTTCATTAACCCTTACATGTCTCCAGCCACATCTTTGCCATTTATGCATCCATTGTCTGATTTCCACCACTATTGTTTATCCATATTTCCTAGACATACAGGACTCATTTTGGTCTAAGCCTTCACACATGCAATTTCATTTCACCTTTTGGGGCTTTACCATCTCTTATCTTCCCTTAACTCCTGAAATTCTTTCAGAACCCAACTTGTTTGGAATTTTTTAGAAAAATTTCTGTTTATTTACTAGAGGCCCAATGCACAAAATTTGTGCAAGGGTAAAGTCCCTAGCATCTGTGGGCTGCCAGCTGGGGCCTTCCTTCGTTCTGTGCTACTCCCTGGTGGTCAGCACATGTCATAGCGAGCAATCGAACTCTCTGTCGGTCAAACTCCCGAGGGGACACTTTGCATATTAGGCTTTTATATATATAGATTTTTCTCCCTAAAATCTTTATTGTTGAAAGGGGCATTTATAATCTGTCATTATTGTGTGACTACTCAAGACTATATCAAGTCTCCTGCCTGCCTGATCACCCATAACCACGCCTGCCTATGAGTGGTTAGGGGCGATCAGGCAGACAGGCAGAGGCGGTATGGGGTGATCAGGCAGGCAGGCAAGTAGTTAGGGGTGATGAGGCAGGCAGGAGAGCAGTTAAGAGCCAGCAGTCCCAGATTGCCAGAGGGATGTCCGCCTGCAGGTTTAGGCTCAATCCGCAGGGATCGGGCCTAAACTGGCAGGTGGACATCCTCCTAGGGGTCCTGGATTGTGAGAGAGTGCAGGCCAGGCTGAGGGACCCCACCCCCATGCACGAATTTCGTGCACCATGCCTCTAGTACTAGGATTAAAAAAATGTCTTTTGATCATAAACAAATATTTCCTCTTTCTCATATAACTAATATAATCCCTAGGCATAAAATATAAATTGTAATATATATTGTTACAAAATTTCTCAAACTGCCCTGGCTGGGTGGCTCAGTTGATTGGAGTGTTGTTCTTTACACCAAAAGTTTTCAGGTTCAATTACAGGTCAGGGCACATGCCTAGTTTTCCATTCACTCCCACATTGGTGAATGTGCGGGAGGGGAGGAGGCATCTGATCAATGTTCTCTCTTACATAGATTCTCTCTCTCTCTTTCTTTCTAAAGACAATAAACATATCATCCAGTGAGGATAAAAAAAAAATGTTCTCAAACTAATTCTAAACAGGGATAGAAACTTGGAGTTTGTTATGGGCCTTACAACCTAACCTGTTCTTGTTCCTGCCAATACTGGTGGGGGCGGGGGGGGGGGGGGGGCGGGGGGTAGTGACATTTCCAATTCAAATAAAACCAAACACATAAAATGAAAACTTGAAAATCTGAAAAATTGAAAGTCAATATAAATTTTTATAAATATTTCACTTCTTCAGGCCCTGGCAAGTGTGTCTAAGTGGTTAGAGAGATGGCCCTCACACTGAAGAGTGGAGGTTTTGATTCCCCATCAAGGGCACCTACCTGGGTTGCAGTTTAGATCCCTAATCCTGGTTGGGATGAGGCAACTAATTGATGCATCTCTCTCACATCAGTGTCTCTCTCTTTCTCTCTCTATCCTCCTCCCTTTCTCCCTTCAACTCTCTCTTTAAAAAAAAAAAAAAAATCAATGGAAAAAATATCCTCAAGTGAAGATTAACAAATTTATTTAAAATAATGTCACTTCTTTGTTTTTTTAAATAGGGAGCCACTTCAGTGCATTATATCCACAGTTTGATTTTTTTTATTTTGAAAGTATGTCCATTAGAATTTTTAAAAGACATTTTATTAGGCTAAGTAAAATGTACCTGTTTCATGTTGAAACTTTATCACTATTTTTTCAATGAACAAATACAAAATTTTATTGCAAGAGCTTCATGTGTTGAATATTTCAATCTTATATAGTTTTTTTCTAGTCTACACCATATTGCTATTGATTAAAACTATATAGCACTTTAAACATTTCAAGGTATTTTCCATGCCGAAACCAGTTTGGCTCAGTGGATAGAGCGTCGGCCTGCGGACTGAAAGGTCCCAGGTTCGATTCCGGTCAAGGGCATGTACTTGGGTTGCGGGCACATCCCCAGTGGGAGATGTGCAGGAGGCAGCTGATCGATGTTTCTCTCTCATCGATGTTTCTAACTCTCTATCTCTCTCCCTTCCTCTCTGTAAAAAATCAATAAAATATATTTTAAAAAAAACAAAACAAAAAAACATTTCAAGGTATTTTCCAGTTTCTGTGCTTAGGAAATCTTGACTGAATATAAATACTCTCTGTCAAACTGGAGTATTAAAGCATATTTATTTAAACTCAATACTAATGATATAAATAGATAAAAGAATAGTATCACCTGGATAGAAATTTTGAGGTGAGAGAAAAGTTCATATTTCCAGTGGAGAATACCCTGTATAATAAAAGCCCAGCAACCATAACAACCGGAAAGACTGCTCAACCAGTCGCTATGAGGTGCATTGACCACCTCTTGGTCCATCCCTGACCCTGGCCTGTAGGCTCTAATTGCAGCATGGTGAATAGGGAACCACAGGGAACCGGGTGGGTGGCGGTGGGGCAGTACTGGGGACTGGCAAGTGGGCAGAAGGCAGACCTCTTGGTCCCTCCCCCAAGCCCGAAGGCTCTGATCGATCAGTGGCAGCAGCGGGGCAGGACTGGGGACTGGCAAACATGCAGAAGATGGCCCTGATCGCAGGCTAGGCCTAGGGACCCTACCTGTGCAAGATTTTGTGCACTGGGCCTCTAGTATATATATATATAAGACCAACTGTTCTTTGTGTTCTTGTTGTTTAGATGATAGCTCTGTTGTTGCTTTTTGTGTATCACGACATTTATCTTCCTCTTTTCCTAACCTAACCTTTGCCTGATTACAGGCATCGTGCTAATTTACTCGCTGTGATCCCAGAGTTTGACACAGCCAGCTTTGTTCCCACTTCTGCAGAGACACACAGCTGCATGAATATTCACTAGGGAGTTCTTGAAAATAATCTAAGTGGCATTTGGGAACAGATCTTCTTCCAGTGGGTAAATATCTATTCAAATCAACAAAATATTCATTCAGTAAGCAGATTTTTGAAATGCTACACACTTTTCACATGTGTCTTTTTACAATGACAGATTTGCAATATGCTAATACAAGTGTAAATATGGTACCAGGCCACATCTAAGGATGGAAAAGTCTAGCAAGGAAAAGTGCCTGTTTCCCTGGGGCTTTTAGATTTTCTGCTAGAGAGGATGCCCAATAGTAGCATTTCTCACTGTAAAGAACCAAGCAGCTCTATTGCTGTTTTTGTTTTGTTTTGTTTTGTTTTGTTTTGTTTTGTTTTGTTTTGTGGGTATGTATGTGTGAAAGACACAAACTATAGAGTCCTGAGTGTGTTTTGCCTCACTCCTGAATTTTGATTCTCCTGTTAAAATTATTAAATACTTCCCATTTTTGAAAAATCAGAAAATATCACATCCGTGCTGGATGTCTGTCTTTTCTTGGAAACCATGCAGGTTTGCCAGCGCTGGGCCCTGCTCCTCTTGGCAGCAGGAGCTGCTGCTGGGTGGTGGCTGCACCGCAGAGGGCAGTGGGCACTCCAGTCCAGCACCTTTCTGGCTTGTCTTTACTCCCCACACACTGAGGCCTAAAGTCAGGTACCATTTGTCTATTATTTTCCTAATGTAAGAAAATAAGCTATGCCTGAGTTTTCACCAAATGTGGCAAAATTAAAAATGAACATAGATGGCTGTTTGTGTCCAATAAAAGGGATGCTGTGCTAGGAGCTAGCATATTTCCTTGAGGAAGCAAAGGAAATTCCATGCATTTAGTGTGTAATGGTGTTTGTGTGAAAGACTGCTTGTTCAACACCTCACCCCTCTACCCTGCTACACAGTTTTGACCCAGAGTCAAATCTTCTGTCCCCTTATATGAGGACCCCCTTCTCCCTCCTCCCACTTCCCCCTGGCAACCACCACACTGCTGTTTGTGTTCATGAGTTTCAGTTTTATATCCCACATGTGAGTGAAATCATGTGGTTCTAGCCTTTTCTGACTGACTTATTTCACTTCACATAATGTCTTCAAGGTCCATCCATGTTGCAAATGGCACTGTTTCATCCTTTCTTATGGCTGAGTAGTATTCCATTGTGTATATGGACCACTTCTTCTTTATTCAGTCCTCTATCACAGGACACTTTGGTTGTTTCCATGCCTTGGCCACCATGAATAATGCTGCAATGAACATAGGGGTGCATATATCATTGCAAATACCTGATTTCAAGTTTTTTGGGGTATATACCTAGAGGAGGGGTGGTTGGGTCTTATGGTAACTCTATTCTTAGTTTGCTTTCCATAGTGGTTGTACCAGTCTACATTCCCACCAGCAGTGAATGAGGGTTCCCTTTTTTCCCACAACCTCTCCAACACTTGTAGTTGCTTGTCTTGTTGATAATGGCTATTCTAACTGGTGTAAGGTGGTATCTCCTTGTGGTTTTGATTTGCATTTCCCTAATTGCCAGTGATGTTGAACATCTTATCATATATCTATTGGCTGTTCATGTCTTCTTAGGAGAGGTGTATTTTTAGGTCCGCTGCCCACTTTTTCATTGGGTTGTTTGTTTATTTGGTGTTGAGTTTTACGAGTTCTTTATATATTTTGGAAATTAAACTTTTGTTGGAGCTACTGTTTGCAAATACCATCTCCCATCTGGTTGGCTGCCTTTTTGTTTTGTTGTCAGTTTCTTTTGCTGTGCAGAAAACTTTTAGTTTGATATAGCCCCATTCATTTATTTTTGCTTTCACTTCCCTTGCCTTTGGGGTCAAGTTAATAAAATGTTCTCTACAACACAGGCCAAAAGTTTAGTACCTATTTTGTCTTCTATGTAACTTACTGTTTTGGTCATATTACATCTTTGATCCATTTTGAATTAATATTTGTACATATGGAAAAACTGTAATCCAGTTTCATTCCTTTGCATGTGGCTTTTCAATTTTCCTAGCACCATTTATTGAAGAGACTAATATACTCCATTGTGTGTTTCTGGCTCCTTTGTCTAAAATTATCTGTCCACATGCATGTGGTTTTATAGCTGGCCTCTCTATTCTGTTCCATTGATCTGTGTTTCTGTTTCTCTGTCAATACCATATTGTTTTGATTACCATAGTTCTGCAGCATAATTTGAAGTCAGGCAGCATGATACCTCCGGCTTTGTTCTTTTTTCTCAAGACAGCTTTGGCTATTTGGGGTCTTTTGTGGCTCCATATAAATCTCATGATTTTTCGTTCTATTTCTTTAAACAATGACATTGGGATTTTGATGGGGATTGCATTAAATCTGTATATTGCTTTGGCTAATATGTTCATTTTAACTATGTTGATTCTTCCAAGCCATGAACAATGGATATTTTTCCATTTTGTTGTGTCTTTTTCAATCTCTTTTAATAATATTTTGTCATTTTCAGTATATAGGTCATTCTTGTTCTTTATTCAGTTTATTCCTAGGTATTTTATTATTTTGGCTGCAATTGCAAAAGAAATAGTTTTTCTCATTTCTTTTTCAGAAGTTTTGTTGTTAGTATCAAGGAAGGCAATGGATTTTGCACATTGATTTTGTACCCTGCAACTTAATTGTATCTGTTTATTGTTTCTAATAGATTTTTGGCTGAGTTTTTAGGGTTTTATACAGAATCATATCATCCTTAAAAAGTGACAGTTTGACTTCTTCCTTCCCAATGTGGAAGCCTTTTATTTCTTTCTCTTGCCTTATTGCTCTGGCCAGGAATCCCAGTAGTATGTTGAGTAAGAGTGGTGAGAGTAGACATCCTTGTCTTGTTCCTGATCTTAGAGGAATAGCTTTTAGTGTTTCACCATTGAGTATGGTATTAGCTGAGCATTTATCAAATATGGCCTTTATTATGTTGAGGTACTGTCCTTTTATTCCTAATTATTGGGTGTGTTAATCATAAATGGACATTGTATCTTATCAAAAGCTTTTTCTGCATCTATTGATAAGATCATATTTTTATCCTTTCTTGTGTTAATGAGGTATATTGCAGTTATTGATTTGCATATATCGAATCAACTTTGTGCCCCTGGAATGAACCCCACTTGATTGTGATGTATTATTTTTGGATGTACTGTTGTATTTGATTTGCTAGTATTTTGTTTAAGATTTTTGCATCTGTATTCATTAGATATATTGGTCTGTAGTTTTCTTTTTTTGTGTGTTATCTTTGCCAGGTTTTGGTATCAGGATTATATTGGCTTCATAGAATGTGTTAGGCATTATTGCCTCTTTTTCAATTTTTTGGAGGAGTTTGAGAAGGATAGGTTTTAAATTTTCTTTGAACTTTTGATAGAATTCACTGGTAAAGCCATCTGGTCCTGGACTTTTGTTTTTGGTAGGTTCTTGATGGTTGTTTCAATTTCCTCACTGCTGATCGGTCCATTTAGATTTTTCAGTTCTTCATGATTTAGTCTAGGAAGGTTATATATTTCTAGGAACTTATCCATTTCTTTTAAGTTATTGAATTTGGTGGCTAATATTCTAGTAAGATCCCTTCTATATCTGTGATGTCTGTGGTGACTTCTCTCTTATTTCTGATTTTGTTTATATGGGTCTTTTCCCTTTTTTCCTTAGTGAGTTGAGCCAGGGGTTTGTCAATTTTATTCATCTTTTCAAAGAACCAGCTCTTTGTTTTATTGATATTTTTGTATATGCTTTTTGTTCTCTATTTCATTTAATTTTGCCCTAATTTTTATTATTTCCTTTCTTCTTCTGACTTTTTTTGTTGTTGTTGCTGTAGTTTTGTTTTGTTTTTTGTGGTTGTTGCTCTTTTTCTAGTACTTTAAGATGTGATATTAGGTTGTTTACTTGGGATTTCTCTTGTTTCTTGAGATAGGCCTGTAATGATATAAACTCCCCCCTTATTGTTGCGTCCCAAACATTTTGATATGTTGTATTGTCATTCTTATTTGTATATATATATATATATATATATATATATCTTTTGACCTCATCTTTTATTTATTCTTTTACCCAGTCATTTTTAGTAGTATGTTGTTTAATCTCCACATATTTGTGGGTTTCTTTACTTCCCTTTTGCAGTTGATTTCTAATTTCAAGTTATTGTGGTCAAGATATATGCTTGTTATTATTTTAATCTTCTTGCATTTGTTGATGCTAGTTTTGTGTCCCAACATATGGTCTATCCTTGAAATTGTTTCATGCGCCCTGGAGAAGAATGTATATTCTGATGCTCTGGGATGAAAGGTTCTGTAAATGTCAGTGATGTCCATTTGGTTTAGTGTTTCATTTAAGGCCAATATTTCTTTATTGACTTTCTGTTTGGTTGTTCTGACTAGAGCTGTCAATGGAGTATTAAGGTCTCCAACTATGATTGTGTTTTGATCTATTTCTCTCTTTAGTTCTGTGACTAGTTGTTTTATATATTTCAGTGCTCCCTGGTTGGGTGCATATATATTGAGAAGTGTTATGTTTTCTTGATGTAGTGTTCCCTCTATCAATATAAAG
Organism: Myotis yumanensis; assembly: GCF_028538775.1. Classification (NCBI taxonomy): domain Eukaryota; kingdom Metazoa; phylum Chordata; class Mammalia; order Chiroptera; family Vespertilionidae; genus Myotis; species Myotis yumanensis. The sequence goes on from NW_027223759.1 coordinate 80,782,296, forward strand.
TGTTCATCTTTATCTCTTGTTATCTTTGTTATCAGATATAAGTATGTCTACACCTGCTTTTTTTGTAGATGTTATTTGCTTGGAGAATAATTTTCCATCCTTTTACTTTGAATCTACCTTTGTATTTGCAGCTTAAATGTGCCTCTTTTAGGGAGCATATAGTTGGGTCTTGTTTTTGATCTACTCTGCTGATCTGTGCCTCTTTACTGGTGAATTCAGACCATTTACATTTAGAGTAATTATTGATGTATGAAGTTATTTATAGCTATTTTGTCTTTTGTTTTCTGGTAGCTCTGCACCTCCATTGATTCTTTTCTTTTATGCTTCTGTATGTTGTTTTGTTTAGTGGTATTCCTACATCTTTCCTCTATTGCCTCTTTTTTAAGCTATATATCCAGGTTTGGGGATTTTTGTGTGTGGTTACTTCATTTATAAAAAAATGAATTTGCATATAGACTAGTTTTTTTCCCTTTTGAGTGCATCTGATCTTCACCTTCCTTTGCCAGTCCAGACCTTCCCCCTCTCTCATTTTAGGTTTTTGTTGCCACAATTATCCCTGTTTGTGCTGTAAGTTTTTTTATGATCTTACTCATAGTGTTGTGACATTATGTTCTTTGCTTCAGATACAATAACTCCCCTGAATATTTCCTGCAATGGAGGTTTTCTGGTGATAAAATTCCTCAGCTTCTGTATGTCTGGGAATGTCTTTATCTCTCCTTTATATTTAAAGGATAATTTTTCTGGATATATTATTTGTGACTGGTAATGTCTCTCTTTCAGATATTTAAATATTTGGTTCCACTCTCTTCTGGTTTGTAGCATTTCTACTGAGAAGTTGGATGAAATTCTGATGAGTTTTCCTTTGTAGCTCGCTTCTTTCTTTTCCCTGCCTGATTTGAGATATTTCTCTTTTTCATTAATTTTTGATAGCCTCATTACCAAGTGCCTTGGAATGGGTCTCTTTGGATTGAGGTAATTAGGTGTTCTGTTTGCTTCTTAGATTTGAGGATATAGTTCGTTCCATAGATTTGGGATGTTCTCATCCACTATTTGATAAATAGACTCTCCATTCCATGCTCCCTCTCTTCCTCCTTTGCAATGCCTATAATTCTAATATTGCTTTTTCTGATGGAGTCAGATAGGTCTCTTAGAGCTCTTTCATTTTTCTTAATTCTCCAGTATCTCTCTTCTCTCTGCATCATTTCTTGATTTCTATCTTTGATATCACTAGTTCTTTCCTCTATCTCATTGGTTCTATTTTCTATGCTCAGTAGTTCACTCTTAATCTCCTTAATTGCAAACTTCATTTCCAGGATTTCTGACTGGTTCTTTTTTAAAGTTTCAGTTTTCTGGTAGAGTATTCATTTTGTTCATTGATTTGTTTTCTGAGTGCACTGAATTGCCTATCAGTATTTTCTTGCATCTTGTTGAGTATTTTCACAACTGCAGTCTTGAAATCTCTGTCATTTGTATCACATATTTCCATGTGTTCCAGCTTGCTTTCTGGGGATTTTTCATCTTTTTCTGGTTATTGTCATCACTGTGGTTCTTTATTGTATTTGCTTTCCTCCTTTGCTTTTGCATTTATCTCTGAAGAGGTCTTTCTACTATTTTCCAATAGATGGCACTGAATCACAATATTTTTACCTCTGTGGTCCTCCAGTCTTGGACTTCTGAGGCTTCTGTAAGAAAGTACAGCCAAGCTGCTTAAGGGTGGGTTTTGTTTTTCTCTCATCACAATGGTTTCCCCTGATCTCCATGTGGTCCCACCCTAAGTACCCCTGCTGAGGATCAGTCACAGAGGGAAACAGATTTTATTGCAATAGCTCTTGGTATACAGATAATATGCTCCTGGACTCAACTCCAAGGGCAACAGGAAGCGAGTTTTGGGAGCCCAAGCAGCAGCAGGGCTCTGTGGTTCCCTTTCTTTGTCTGAAACACCACCACCCCGCTAAGTGGGGAGCCGCACAGCAGAACACTGTGTTCTGTCAGGTGTCTAATGTCTCAGATAATGTTCAGTCTTGACACTTGCTGCTTGCTCTTGGTTCCTCCCCGCTGAAGGAGGTGCCTGCTACTGCTGGCTTTCTCCCCTCTTCCGGCCAAGCAGCAAGCTCCCGGATGCAGGACTGTATCTGGTGCTGCCTGTGCTCTCTTCCCTTCTTGTCTCCCCATTTATTCCCTGATACCCACCTTTAGATGTGGCCCTTTGTGGGTCTCTTAGGCATGCATCTGTGTGGAGCAGGGATTTCTTTGTTGAATTATAGATGGTTAACTTGTTGAAATATCAGGGGGAGAGGAAAAGATGTGCCCTTGCACCACCATTCCTCTGACTTCCGGATCCGTTTACTTTTTTATGTTATAATTTTTGCACCATGTTGCCTCTGTTATTTTTAGAAACAGAGACAACAATGAAATCTTTTCAAAAAATTAAATAAATTGACATATTTTCTATTTGTTCCTCTGTGGATGCAATTAATGCATACTTCAATCTTCATAGAACTTAACCCAAAATTGCAAGGGTCTTTATAATCAGCCTCTCCAAATTGATTTTCACTCAATCAAAACCCTCCTATCAAGGCATATTGATTTTCCCATTGCCGTTTAAGCACCCCTGAACCCTGGACTGTTTCCTCCTTTACATTTTTATTTGTTCTGTTAACCCTCTCGACTTCCATCCCAACTCAGAGTATCTTACTTTGTCAGTGCTCAAAACACATGATTCAATGCAGGCTAAACTCTTCATTGATGCCTTTCCTAAATTTCTGAAATGATCATGGGCCTCCCTAATTACAACTTCACTAAACTAAGGCAGTTTAATCTTTATATCAATATTCCCTTATTTGTCCTCTGAGAAATACTAAGCCTTTTATATATTAAAGTTATTATTATAGAAAAGCACAATAGTTTAAAAACAAAACAAAAATCTTCAAAAAAATTTAGTGTAAACAAAGTTATCTAGATTTATTTTCTGCAGTCATTCTCAGAACCAAGAAAATGTATGTGCTCTCTTACTCATATTGAAGAGAAGCTTTAATATACAGGATTTTACCAATGTTTATCAGTCTCAAACTCTTTTTTTGTCCATATTTTCTGGTAGAATTTTATGGAATCTCATTCTACAGAGGACTGTTTGGGTGATGCCAGTTCATAATGTAGTTATTTGTTTATTACATTCTTTCAAGCCATCGAGCAAATTTCTAAAGACATTGACCTTTCTTCTTACCCATCTTTGTGTGCTCTTAACTCCCTGAGCAACTATGAGTACATGGTACCTGTACACCAACAGGGAGGAGGTAAAAATGGCAATAACAATGCAATATCCATTGGCTAAGATAGTGGAATAGTAGCAGAAAAGAGTGGAGGAGGGTGTTCCAGATTCTACAAACAGGAGGAAGTGCCTAAAAGAGCACTAGGTAATCTGTGAAAGTCTAATATTGTTTCTCTTTCCATGATACTTGCTCCTTGTGTCTTTTCCATCTGAACCAAATGATTTCAAACACATGCTTCATGTAGCTCTCCACTGTGAAAGATACTTAAAGAGATAGGATCACTTCATGTCATGGTACAGTCTCATTTCCCCTCTACTATTATCAAATTAATAGGAACTTTACATCTGTCATATCTTCTTTAACAGATGAAGGTATGGAAGGTGGATGATAATGCACTAAATATTAATTCCATTTCAAAATTTATAGCAAGATGAATATCTTTCAAAGTCTTGATCCTAGTAAGTTAAGCCAAAGTAATATTTGAGCTATCTACCATCTATAACAGAGTTTGACCATTATTTATTTCAGAAGTTCTTATGTATATATGTATTAATTAATACCACTTTTGTTTATGTTTTCTTATACATACTATGAAATCCTTAAACACTGAGATTGAACTTAATGTGCCTTGTTTTATGCTCTGCAAAGAAAAGCGTATGCAAATCAAATAAAATTTTAACACATTTCTAATTAATATATGACCCATGTATTTGTAGAATGTAATCTTGTTCTTCTTTGCCTAGGTTAACCATCATGTGTGTGTTTTTTTGTCTTTTGTCAAGCCAAGTCCTTATTTTGTACTTAAATTTATTACCTCCAAAAACCTATTTGCCTTCGTCATCTATTTTCCTCTGTGGCCTTGTTTCTCAAAGGGGGGTGGGTCAGAGAACCAGTAGCATGGGCATAACCCAAGAGCTTGTCCAAAATGAAGAATTTTAGGTTCAAACCTAGACAGGCTGAATTAGAATACACATTTAAAAACAATTCCTTGGTAATTTTATGCTTATTCAAGTTTGAGAAGCTTTGTTCTAAGTCTCATCTGGATTTTCACTGTGGTCTCATGACTTAAAAACTTTCCTTTCTCAACTTTTCCTATTATCATGAGACATTTCTGCAACTCTTCTCTCTCCCATTTCAGCAAGTCAACTTGCTTGAAAATCTCTAAACCACCTTTACAATTAATCTTTCTCCCAATTAAAACCCTCCTATCCACATATTCTCCACTAGCACCCCAACATTAAAAATGTCTCTGAATATGCCTTCAGTGTGGCTAGCTAGTTCAGATAGAATTTCCTTGCCCTTCAAGATTCTCTAAAGTGTAGCCTATTCTACTTTCTAGGCATTCTTTATCTTATTGTCTGACTTTCTGCTCCATCGTTCTCCTGAAACTTCTTAAAGTCACAAGTTACTTAAAATTGCTAAACATATTGAGTGTTTTCCAAGTTGCAGTTAGTGTCTTTCTTCTTAAACTTCCATTTTCTCAGCTTCTGTGGCATAATCCTCTTCTGATTCTACAAAGATTCATATTTTTTATTCTCATTTCCTTACCTCTGCTTTCTTATTAACTATGTCATCTATAAGCCATCCATACTCAGCTTTCTTCTTTCTTCCATGCCTTTTCTCCTGAGCTCTGAACTTCTCTCTATATATATGTTGGATATCTCTCTTTGTCAGTGTGCCCCAAACTAAACTTCTTTTCTTATTCCATTTCATATTCTTAACTGAGCCAGTAGAACTAAAACATAATTCTCATCTCCTCCTTCCCATTATGCTCCATATCCAATTATCTCTGAGTTCTGCCAATTCCACTGTCTTAACAACTCTCTAATCTATCCTACCTTTCTTATCACATTGTTACTTAGTTCAGAAGTTTTTCATTATCTCAAATATGCTCTATAAAAATTGTCCCCTACTATATTTTCCTGCTCTCCACCTGCAGTGCTCTTTCTAATCAAGTTTCTCACTTCCAGATTTAAAAAAGCTCTCTTCTTCAAACTGGAGTCACCTCAGTGGGTTTCTCTGTGCAGATCCACAAAAGTAAAGGAAGGTCTCCTGAGGTTACACCAATGTGAAAGGAACAGGGAGGTATATCACTCCAATGAGATGTGGTTTCTCAGGCACACTCCCTCTTATCAACTATGTATAAGTTAAAATAAAGCAAAACTTTAAATTGATTCTGGGTCAAATATATGTTTGCAAATTGTTCTTAATACTTCCTATCTCAGCCTTTAGCTAGTGATTTTTAAAATAAACTTCATTAATTGCTCATCTAATGTAAGTATACATTTTCCCTATTTTCATCTTTGATTTATACCTAAAAACCCTGCTCAGTGATAACCTTCTCCCATTCCTGAATTCTCCATTCCCAGTCTCTGTGTTCTTATCCCAAACCTTTCTCATCTGAAAGGAAGTCTGTGAAACTTATTATAGTTCGAATCCATGGTTTAGATTAAGGAAAATGGGATTATTTAAGAATTTGTGAGGGACTGCAAAACCTGAACAGAGAGAAAAGTTAAAAACAAAACAAAACACAAAACACAACACTATTTTAGGATCATGAAAAAAGGCCCTTCATAATGTCAGTACCAAGTTAAGGTACTGTGAGACAAGACCATGCCTAGGGAGAAAAGTCTGCAGCAATCTCTTGTAATTACTATGGGATATTGCCCAGAATAGGGGTGGCTACCTGGGGTTGGCATTCATGTGCAACCAGTAGATGGCTGCAGGGTCACCTTACCATGTTTGCAGAATCTGGATTGGTCAGGTCCCATCCCCTATGACCTTGCCATATGAAGCACATGTTTTCTATTACCCTGTATGCCATATTCTGCATTACAAATGTGACTATGTGAGAAAGCTCACATAAATGAGAAAGCAGAGGGATTCTCTAAGCTAATAACAAGGGTAACAGCAATTCCACGAGGTGAGGAACTGTCTTATTTAATTCTGTGTTTCCAGGGCCTGTCATTCAGTAGGCCCTCTCAATTCATTAATGTGTGAGAGTACCATTTGCAATGACCAAATATATGTTTCTGTAATTAACAAGTAACAAACATAAGTACTAAAACGAACATGAAAGACCATATAGTTGAAACAAATAGAACGAATACGCAAGTCATATAGATTTATCTACAGTTAATTGTTCTGGTGTTCATCTGGCTAGCAGGACTTGCATGAATCACAAATATCACTTCACTGGATAATATTAAGTAAATAAAAATATTTTAAATGTAACTGAGCTGCATGATCAATAGAAGAATTAGTAGGCACTCTTGACATTTCATTACCTGACTACTTGAACTGCTAAAAACAGCCATCTAATCAAGCCAGTATACAAGCAGGTATTTTTATATGCACATGTTAAACCCTTCCATGTGGACAGCTTTGGGGACATGTTAAAAATGGTATCAGATTTGGAAGAGCCTTATTAATGGATCCCTTTATTATTGCCACAGAAGTAAATACAAAAACTTATACAATCCATTAATACTTTACTTTGCTTTCTTCAATGCGAACAGGTAAATATAAGTTCATACATGAAAACTGATATTGCCCAGCCAGCATTTCTCAGTGGTTGAGCATCAACTTATGAACCAAGATGTCACAGATCGATTCCTCATCAGGAGGGCACATGACTGGGTTGCGGCCATATCCCCAGTGTGGGGCATGCAGGAGGCAGCCAATCAATGACCCTCTATCATCATTGATATTTCTATCTCTCTCTCCTTCTCCCTTCCCCTCTAAATGAAAACATATTTAAAACAAACAAACAAAAAAACCCTGATATTAATGGATAACCCTTAGAAACACAGATAGGCCAGGGACATTTCTTTTTAGGAACGTAAAGATCAAGGAACTGAGCTAGCAACGAGTACATTAGATTCCAAGACCTGTTATTCATGGTCACTTGATAGGTTTTCTCATTTGATGTTTATAAAAATTCTATAAGTAGATGATATCAACAAAGAAAATAAGAAAAAATAAGTGAAAATAACTGCAACTGAGTACTTAATGCCAAGAACTTTACTAGGCATGTGGGGTATGTATTATCTATGGCCCACTTTGCAGAGCTGAGGGATGCTGTTCAGAGATGCAGACGACTTGCTTAGAGAAACGCCACTCTGAAGTGGTAATGGGGAATCTGAAGCTTTGCCTACTAGACTTCAAGGCCCGAGCTGCTTTCATTAGAAGCACCTACCATATTATGATAGATGAAGACCATTTAGGAGACTAGTGAACTGCTTATCAATTTGTTTTTTAATCAGGTCTGTCTGGGAAGATGTTTTCCAGCCACTTTGTACTTGCTCCACAATACCTAGCACAGTGTTCTATCATACTCAACAATTGATAAATACTTGCCAAATTGATGGAAGATTTTAGTGTGTTACTAAGGAGCGCTCATCAAATTCCAGGGACCACTTTTCCCCCACGTTAATAAACAACTGGTTATGATGAATCATTTAAGTAAAATTAAATTATTATCCTGTGAAAACATATTTAGTAAATATGAGAATTTTATTATTATTCTGTTTGTTTTTTTAGGGTATTTGAAACTAGTGAAGTAACTAGAATAATGTGTATAGAATTAGAAAAATTTTCCTTAAAAGATCTGATAAAGAATAATAAGTATTTAATATATAGATTTAAGTACAAAATCAGAGAAATTGTTTTAAAGGAGTAACTGATATACTGTCCTGTGCTTGGATTTCCAATAAAACATCTCTTAATAGATAATTTAATATATCTGCTACTCATCAGTGAATGCCAAATTAGTATAACGATTTGTACCTGTCCTCTAGACACACAGAAAGGAGATAATATTTATTATATCTACTCTGCATTAGGCAGCTGAGGTGGTACACATACACTGTTGATATTTAAAACCATGTTTGAGTATATTGCATTTATATGGGGAAACTGAGTCAAGGAGAGGTTTAGTTGCCCAACCCACACACTTTACTTGTTAAGGCCAGAGTTTAAACCTGTCTGTGTGATTCCTAAGTCTTTGTTTATCCTACTTATAATATTCTACCTCCAGTAACTCCAAACACAAGGAAGACACAGTGATGCAACTAGGGCCTCCATCCAAAAGGATCAGAGTAAAAGCATAATGGATAATAAAATATTTACAATAACTATAGGGTCAAGGATAAGTGCATTTTTGGAGAAAAAAAAATGACTGGAAGGAAACACCACAATGAGAACAGTGGTTTCATTACATTAAGTTACATTTTGTTATTTTAGTAATGGAAAAATTTTAACTCATCAAAAAGCAGGATAAGTGTATTTTAGGACAAGGCCGTAAGTCAAATTGAAGAGGAATTCTGGGAGAGGAGCCTCATAAGACCATGTCTCCCCAACCCTCTACACCGATGCTCTGACCAAACACAAACCAGGGCAGCTAGCACTGATCTGTGAAACCACACTTGCATTTCACACCTGGGGTAGGTGCCGTAGCCTGGCTGGTGGCTGGGTGTGAAGTGGAAGAGAACAGTGGTGAAGACTGGTACTATTACCTCGAGTAGGCAGACACTGATCACGCAGGCAGTACCTTAGATGTTGGGTATAAAACGGTGGGCAGCGATGGACGCTCAGCATGCTGTGGGGCAGAGGGTTCTGCTCCTATGAATACAGTCCTACTTCCTCACAGCTCCCTGAGAAAGGCACCTTCCCCTACAATTTCATGATGAAGTGCAGTCCAGAGGCTGTGAAAAGGAGAGTACAATGGCAATGACAGCAAGTAGAATTTAGTAGTTTTCGTTTTTCCTTTTGCATAGCTTTTAACCATCCCCTCCTTCCTTCCTGCCAAATATGTGATCCTGCATGGATTTCCCCCCTACCTTCTTGTATATTGTCCAGGTTTGGAGATTGATTATGCTTTTCTTTATCAATAACCAGACTCATCTGTTTTATTAAAAACAACTCAGGCTTTTATATTCAAATTTGAGTGCCCCCAAAAGAAAAGAAGTGGCCAGCATTGTGAGTGCAGCTGGACCCCAAGGCCTCCTTGCTAAAACACAGCTCCTGACTCAAAAAGCAGCGTTGTAAAGCTGTGTGAAATCATCTGTGGCCCCCAGTACAACGAGCTTTGTTCTCTCAGCTCCTGAGGAGGTTGACTTGAATGTGGTAAACCGGGATCTCGGTAGTTCCCCTAGGGCCATGGTCAGCAAACCGTGGTTCACGAGCCACATGCGGCTCTTTGGCCCTTTGAGTGTGGCCACGAAGTTTCAATCGCACTGTACGTGCACGCCCGCACGTAGTATTTTATGGAAGAGCCACACTCAAGGGGCCGCAGTTTGCCGACCACTGCCCTAGGGAATGTACGTGGTGATATCCAAACACCAGCCTTGGACAGGAGATCATTTCCTGTGAGACTTGGAGGATGGGTGGTCAATGTTTAATGTTTTACGCTGAATCCCAAGCCATTCTGCAGAGTCTTCTTGACTTCCATCTCAAGGATTGAAGGCAAGTTTTCTCGTGGTTTCTGATTCCTATGCGGTAAATGAGTGTGTGTGTGTGTGTATGTGTGTGTGTGTGAGAGAGAGAGAGAGAGAGAGAGAGAGAGGCCTCAAAGCTGTTCTCCCTTCCCTCTTTAACTTGAGCAGTCAGCCTGCTAATTTGGCCTCCTCCTGTCCTTCAGAATTTTCCAGGCAGCGAGTGTTGTAAGAAGCAAGAGGCAGCACACTTAGGTAAGGAGGCCGTTTTAATTATTTATTTTTTAGGAGTAGAAAGAACTGGGAAGAAAAAAGAAATGTCTTATGTCTTTGAGGAGTCCTTCATGGATAAAACTTAAAAAACGAAACAGCAGCTGCTTGGTTTAGCCTGCAAAGAAAAAAAAACTATAAATGCAAATCATGCTCCAGCAAAAACTCTGAGGAGGATTCTGTATACATCCAGAGCCCTGTAAGCATACCTGTGTGTGTTCAATTACCTCTTAGAGAGACTGTGTGGGAGCTGGTGACTGGAAGAGTGCACTTGTGTGAGTCCTGGCGCGGTATTTCTGTGACAGCATGATGTGCTATAAAGATATTTGGAACAAATGGCAATGTTTTCCTAGCTTTTATGTATTCTCATAGTATTTGCAGGGACATAGCAACTGGGCAGAGTTGCAGCTATGAGCAAGAGTAGGGCTGTAATATTTCAAAAATTGTTCTCCCTAAAAGCTCATGTATTTATTCTCAAGAGATATCCTGAGGCACCCAGTCAGAACCAATGTATTATTATGTTATGAGCTATTCAACCAAACATGGCTCTCTCATCCCCCAGGTCAAAACAGATGAAAAGGGGAAATGCTGCTAGCAATCAGCAAAGGCCAAACCTGCAGAGGGATAGAAGGAAAAGCCGTAGAGCAGACATCGAGACTTCGGCAGCTGAGCTGTGCGAGGATGCCTATTTTAGGAGCCAACACTTACACCCTGCTAATAATCTTTGGGGGCGTAGCACAGAAATTGATGTTCCAAATGCTGACCAAAGTTATCCTGTTTAAAATCCCCAGCGTGAGAAAGCAAAGAAAAATGTAATAATTTTAGAAAACTGTCTATCCGAAATAGATTTAAACGTAATTTCACTTAAAGAGAACATTTCCCCTATCAACCGACGTGGGATAAATTAGGTGCTACTCCATTTGGGGCCGAGGTTCAGTTAGGTCTGTGAGTTTAGCACTGGATGCAGGCGGCGGCTACTCCTTTATATAGTCTAGGACGGAGGCTTCACTCTCGGTCAACAAGGACAGAGCAGTGAGCTTGCAAACCATGTGCAGGTGTGTTGGGGGAGGGAGGTGAGGGTGGGAAAGGGAGGTCACCTGCACTAATGAAAAATCAACTCAAAGTGCATATCCGGCATCACCTTTGTATGTGAAGGGCATCTATTTGGGTTTTCATTTTCTGATAGGGAGTGATAGGATTACAACGAATACAATGAATAAATAGAGCTTTAGGGAGCGCCGCAAAAGAATCCCAGCCCTGGCCAGTGATTCTTTTTCTCTATCAGGTCTGTCGGCCTGAGCCATCTGACCGGGAACCAGTGTTCCAGCACAGCGACGGGCATAGCCCAGGCAGGCCAGCTCCTTAGCAAACAGGCTGGTGAGAAAGCTCAAGATGTGGCAGGTGAGACTGGCCAACTACCCAGACTTACCAACCCAGGAAAGGAAACAAGGATCGCAGCACCTTGCGCTGAGTGTCTGCCCAGGCCAGGTGGGGAAGGTGCCCAGGCAATACCCAGGAATGTCTAACACAGGCAGGCCAGGTGATGAGGGAAGGCCAGTGGGGAAAAAAAAACAGACTGGCACTGTGGTTTGAAAAAAATCTCCATTCCCAATGGGCATTCCTTGCAAGTTTAACTTGTTTTTAATATGTTCATGGATATAAAATTAGGCCTCTAACAGCAATAGGAACAGGAAAGTTGCTGCCACCAAAAACTTTTTCTTTTAAAATAACAGAAGAAGTAACATCCTTCCTATTCTCCCTCTACTCCAGTGGTTCTCAACCTTCCTAATGCCGCGACCCTTTAATATAGTTCCTCATGTTGTGGTGACCCCCAACCATAAAATTATTTTCATTGCTACTTCATAACTATAATTTTGCTACTGTTATGAATCATAATGTAAATATCTGATATGCAGGATGTATTTTCAGGGGTCGTGACCCATAGGTTGAGAACCGCTGTTTTACTCTGTACTCCTCCCAACTTCCCTCAGCAGACCAATCTTGGGGGTGAGCAGACACCTTACCCCAGTCAGACAAATGGTTAAGAGGTGGCAGGGCTCCTTAAGAAAGCCTACCAAGGGACAGGCTAGCTAAGTGGGTAAGTAAGGCAGGGGATAGAGAATTTTGTGAGTTAGAGATCATACACCAACTACATTCCAGTCACAGTGTTATTAGACCATCAGAATGAGTTCCAAGTCCTATTCAATTATGAGACCTGAGCTGCCATTACTCCCACAGCGTCTCATGTAGCTGGGCCTGACTTACACTGAGGAGTGGGGGTCGCCACTTCATCACCATGTGGAGATACAGATATTTAGGGTTTAAGAAGAAAGCAGTAGAGGGTGGGATGTGGGACTGGCAAGGGCCCTGCTCTGCATCACACTACATTTAAGACGAACCTTATAAAACTGGAACAAATACGTTTTTTATTCTAATGTGTTTTTCTAAAAGTTATGTACATAAGTATTCACCATGCCTCATTTCCACTCTACATGGGGGTGGGGGTGCCAGGATGGATATGTGGAAGAAAAAATAAAAGCGTATCAATTACTTTTCTTAGTGCCCTATTGAACACATGACTGCATTTGAATCTGGGACAGAGGGTGGAGAATGGCATCTGGCTGATCAGAGGTCCATAGATTATTTGGGGATACAGCTTAATGGAGTTGACGATGAAATGAAAAATTGTGTCTTCCCTAGCGCAGCATTATAAAGCATCCAGCCTGGTACTTAAAGTTGATTGTGCATTATATAGGTTAAAGAATGAAATTTGGAAAATGAACTTAGGTCTGATTTGCATTTGTGTTGAAATAGTTGCATATACCTTTAACAGAATAATATTTTTCTTCCAGAACACATTTACAGTGTGCATTAATTCATATTAACTTAATGATTTTCCTCAACATTACTTTAAAAGATACAATGAATATGGATATGATTACTCACAAGGAAAATAGTTCTTTTGAGTGAGAATGATTACTATATGTTTCATTTGGGAAAATAAAGCACAAACATATTTTTATTAATTGGAACACAAACAACATTACCAAAGCAATTTAATATTTTTAACTGACAGTTTTTTAAATAGTGGGAAGCATTATATATTAATAACTTTCACATCTAGGGTTGCACTTGAAGATGTTATCAGAATCCTTGATCAATATCTGTTTAGTAAGATTTAAACTCTATGACTTTGTTGCACTATGTTTAATTTATGTGTATTTCTTTGATTCACCATCTACGGTAAATTCTTATTGCTTAGATCTGCCCAAAATGTCTTTAAAATTACCAATATCTTCCAAGTAGTAGAAAAAATAAATTTCAAATTGATAGTAAAGGAAAATGAATTGCTATTGCAATGAACACAGATTTATTATGTAAATGTCTTTATTCCTCCTTCAAATATGATTGGGAGTTATATCCTTGTTAGAAAATTCTAGATTCCAAAAGGAGGTTTGCAAAGACTTTATGGTATATTAAAATATCAACTATCCCAATAATTATAACAAAGAACTTGAAAATATATGCAAACATGACAACTATTTAATTTCATTTATAGTATAGTATATTAGAAAAGAGACTCAGGAGATGTGGGGTTCAAAAACTGTGATCACATAAATGAAAAATATATTGCTGCTATAGAACTTGTGTTATAAGATAGTGTCAGAGATAAAATATTAGGGAAATATATATATTTGTTTTTCAATTTAACTTTAGTGTTAATCAGCAAAGGACTATGGGAAGCCATTCTTAATTTCTCCTTCTACACACACACACACACACACACACACACACACACACATACACCTTAAAAGTTTCACATTTTAAAAGTCCAGGCAAATACTTCTAAGACGGTGAAATATATAGTAAGCATCTGGTTGTAAATCTAGCAATAATGGTCTAGAAAGATTGGTTATAAAATGGACATTTTGGGCCAAGTATCAAAGGTTTAATAAATTAAGCTCTGTCAGGCAGGAGAGGAAATTGAGTTTCAATGTGGCCCAGAGGTGAACAGCAAGTGTTAGAAGGAGCTTCTGGGAGACATCGAGAGATCTAACAGAATAGCCTATCATTGGGAGATAAATCTGAGAATGAAAATAATAAAGTTTTCAGTCTATTTTGTCATAATTCAGTGATTCTGTTAATTATACATGACTCAATCTCGTGCCATTACAACAGTGAACTTGGTCAGTGAACTGGCCCTAATATGAACTGCTTTGCCCCAGACAAATGGTTCCAGGCCTGAAAATCTAAGCTGTAGGACACTGGCTCCCAGTAGGGAGGGCCTGGCCTTCTTGCATCAGGATACACCCTGATCTATTAAATGCCTCCCAGGGCAGACTCCATGCTGGGTACTTAAGGAGTGCAGGGGAACAAAATAGACAAAGACCTTGAATGTGGAGTTTATGTTAAACCAAGAAAAGAGAGATAATAAACAAAGAAGTTGACACACCCAGGTGGTGATGGGTTTTAGCAAAGTTATGAATCAGAGTAAGGAATATGGAGAGTAATAGGGATAGTATTTTAGAGAAGATAGTCAGGAAAGGGCTTTCTGGCACAGTGGCATTTGACAGAGACTGGGAGGAAGTGAAAAATGGGCTATTTGGATTTTAGAAACAAGTGTGCTCCTGGCAAAGGAAACAGCAGGAAATCCTGGAGAGTTTCTGTGTAAAGATCAGCAAGATGGCCCTTGAGGCTTCGGGGGTGAGAGCAAGAGAGTGATATGAGATGATGGTTCAGGGCAGTGATAGCAAAGGGACCAAAGCAGTGAGAGCCTTTGTGGCAAGTGTAAGAAATTTGGCTTTTGCTTTCACTGTGACAAGAGGCCATTGCACACTTTTGAGTAGAAGAATGATGTCATCTGGCTTCTCTCTTAAATAGTTCATCCAGGCTGTTCTGAGGAAATGGGAGGGAAGCAAGAGTATAGAAAGGGATAACCATCCAGATAAAAAATGCTGATAGCTTGGACTAAGTAGAAATAATGAGAAGTCGCTGAATCTAGTAGCTATTTTGAAGTGTGGGTCAATGGGATTTGCTGATGGATTGGATATGGTGTGTGAGAGGAGAGATTAAAGAGAGGAGTTAATGATGACGCCAACGTTTCTAATCCAAGTAATTAGAAGGATGGAGCTTTCATTTTCTGCAATGGGTAAGTTAAGGGAGGGAGATAAATCAGGAGTCCATATTTAAGCATAAGAATGTGGAGGCACCTATTGGATATTCAAGGACAGAGAAATGAAGTACTTATCTTAGAATGTAGAAAAATGAATGGAATAGAGAAATATTGAATGATTACCAGAGAGCCCTAAAAAATCTACCAAAAATTGCCTATTTCCCCAAAGAATTCTAATATTCAGCCACAAATTGAAACTGTTGAGCAGGGCAAGAAGGAATGGATGTTTGATGAAGTGGTTAAAGCTATCAAAATCACTTGGAAATATTTTGCCATCTACACATTACAGTGGAGGTAATGGGGAGACACAAATTGGATGACTTGGAAAAGTTCCATAGTTGATCCTCATAGCTCCTTTCCAACATGGAGATCAGTAACATGAATGCAGTCTGGAAAATTGTTTTCTAGTGTACTTCAGGAGCATTCTCAAAATAATGCCAAGAAATTTGAAATTTATGAGGGGAAGCAAAGGAAAATTCACAGAATGCACGTCATGTCCTAGACACTGTATTTCCTGCTTTACACATATTAGCTTAAGTGACTTTTCCAGCATACTTTTGAGATGGAGACTCTTAGCTCTATTCTAGGATTGAGGAAAATAAAGTTAGATATTTACACCTGGGTAACATAACTAGCCTGGGACAGAGCTAAGGTCTTGCCTTCCCTGCAGTCATTTCTATCAGAAAAATTTGAAGATGCTTCCAAGTATTTTGGCATTAGGTAGAGGTTTATTAACTTGTTTAAGTGCATACAAACTATATAATAATATATTAGATCTAGAAACACTGTAAAGATTGTAAGCTTCATGATGATAAAGTCCATGCCGTCCTATAGAGGGCATGCTGTCCACATATTCCTTCATTCATTCAAAATTCATTTAGTACGTATGATAGGTAAGGACCCATATACTCCATAGCTAAATAAGACACAGTTCTTGTTCTCTAAGGATTTCCTCTCCTATCAAGATGGTCAGATAATGGCACACTGTTTCTGCTTTAAAGGCTGTACTCCTCTTGCCTGTTTAACATTCATCTACTGCCTGTAATCCTGGGCTTTGCAGAAATAATTCACTGCTTTCTGCAGTGATCATTTAATCAAGCAGGGCCACCGAAGGGCTCCAGCAAGGGTGGTAGGAGTCTGGATTCTGGAATTCAGGGAGAGCCTCTGCTAGCCAGAGCCTGAGGTTCTCAGTACAGCTAAAAATCAGAGGCTGGAACCACACAATGTGCCTCCGAGCTAACCTGGATCTAGAAAATTTGCCACCTGGATCAGAGATCAACACTGCAGGTCAAAACAGTGTTGAGTTTGGGGTTTAGAAATTCCATCGCAGAATTTCAGCTGTTTCAGAGAGGAGAGTTATTGCTGAAACAAGTGAAGTAAACAGCAGGGAGGTTATGGTAGGGCCCAGAAACCCCCAGAGAAAGAGGGTCTACTGAGGCACCCCCTGTGGATCTGCTTAGGTCTTAGCACTCAGGGAGAGAGGGACTGCTTCTGGGGAGTGCTCACTGCTGCACCAAGAGTGAGAGATAAAACACTCTTCCAGGTCCCCAGCTCCAGAGGTCCGTGAGAGTCCTTGGTCTACTTCAATTCTTCTTTTAAAGTTCCTTCCTCTGAGCACTGTTTTCTTCTTCCAAGAGGGGCTGACACCTTTGGTCATGGTGGTGGGATGCCCTACATCTGCCTAGTTATATGGGTTTGAGGACTAGACTCTGGATTTGAACTTGAGCTTTTATTAAGGGGTACTCTGGTATTCTGGACAAAACCCAGGCTGAATGTTGGGTTTCATATTTCTGGAAATACTGACCTTAGTTCTTCCTGCTGGATACACTTGCCTTAGAATATTGCCTGGTCCTGGGAGGGACAGCTGGCCATACCATGACAGCAATGGATGAGCATTGTGCAGGGAGGCTGGCTAGAAGTGCCCTGGATAAAGCAGATAAACAACAAGCAGAGGAGTGCCCCATTTACCTAGTGGGATAGCCTTTTGCTAGTTCATGGCTGGGAGGATAAGCTGTAGCTCTTTTCAGAGGCTGGAGGTGGAGGTATTAGTTATGAAAGTAAAGGAAGTACATAGCCAGCTAGAAGTGATGACTTATTGTGATTATTGAAACAACAGCAGCAATGGCATGAGGTTTAGGAGATATCTAAGGTGTTGTAGGATGCCTAGGTTGAACAGAGCTGCTCAACAGACCTGAAACATTAACAAAATATGTGATGAAATAAATGGCAGAAAATGAATGGGTCTGATCAGTGGATAGAGCACTATCCAAATTAGAGAATAATTTTCATCCTATATAATAAAAGGCTAATATGCAAATAGACCAAACAGGGGAACAATCGAACAACAGGTCACTATGACGTGTGCAGACCACCAGGGGGTGCATGTGGAACATGGTGGGCATCGGCCATGGCAGGATAGTGAAGCAGGTGAACAGGGGGCGCCAGATCAAGGTGGGGCATTGGTCCTTGTCATCAGGGCGAGCCTCTGGTGGTTACTAAAAATTATTTGCTCCTGTGCACTGTGGTCCCACCCAGCTCTTGCACCTGCTGCTGGTGCTGGCCCTGCTCACACCCGCAGCCGCCACCAGAGCTGCCACTTGCACCCACTGCCGGCGCCTGACGCCAGTCCCAATCACTTGGCTCTGTCAGATTATGCAAGCAGCGGCTGCTGGCCCCAATTGCCTCTGTGGGCTTTCCACCTCCCCCTGCTCCTAAGGGGCGATCGGGGCAGCAGCCACAGCTTGCACCTGCTGATGGCACTGGCCCTGCTCATACCTGCTGCTGACAAAAAAAGCACAATAGGTGTACTGCACTGAATCCTAACCATGCTACATGTACTATTGCAGAGTCCAATTATCTTGTTCTTGAAAAGTATGGCCATGCCTCAATAGACTTTACTCTTCTGAGCTTCAGACCACTTACATGACTTGATGGCATAAATGTGTGTGGCATCATGGAATGAACACATTTTTGAGCAGCATTCCCACTCAAGGGTCCCCAAGCACATCTCATTCTGTTCTTTTCTCACAACACCAGTAGAGGGCAATGAGCCTCTGAGATTCAGCTTCTGTCAATCTCTAGATTTCTTCAGCCGATCTTCCAGTAGTCTCAGGGGAATGGTCTTTGTTTCTCCACAGCCTGGTTCCAGATCCATTTGGTGGGGTATCAAGCAAAGGGGTGGAGGAAAACACAGGTGCCTTTAGGCTGAGGTTCTCTATGTTGCACTACATCAGTGAATCATAAGGGTAGAATTTAGAACATTTTCCTACTTTAAAAAAGTAAAAAAATTTAACATAAAACAATTCGGTTGGCCCACTAAGATACTTGCAGGAAGGGAGGATGCCCCTGAAACATTGTACAAACTCAGCCCCCACAATTCTGGGACCTGGGAATTCAAACATTTTCTTAGAAATACCTACACAAAGAAATAAGCATTGTTCACATTACTACGCTGGGACCAGTATACCTCTCCCTGGCCCATACTTCTAGTGTTGGTGTGACCACCATCCCTCTTCTAGGATTTCTCTTTCCTATAAATTGGATCTAACTCTTTGACATTCTCATGTGTATAGACAGTTCCCTCCCGTGCACAGGTTAGGATTCTGAATGAGGAGTCACTTAGCTCTTATTATGGAGAATGTTTAGAGTACAGAACCTTGATTTTTTAAAAAATTCATTTCACCCTGGTCCAACATTCCCATGTAGGGAATGCTTTTGATTAAAAGCATTATCGATTTCAATTTGTTTTTGAAAAAGGGAATTTGACTCTTCATAAGAAGGAGAGGCATGAAAAGTAATATTGTTGAGTGTATGCTCTATAAACACTAAGTAGGTCAAGGTGCTAATGCCATTTTTCAGCCCATCAAGGTCTTTCTTCACTGATTGTTTGTTTGTTTGTTTTGTTTCTGGGTTTTTTTTTGTTTTGTTTTTTTTGTCTATTTCAATCAGTTCCTGGAAGAGGACTGTTATAATCTCCATCTAGAATTTTATGTTTCTCCCTTACATTCTTTAATTTTTGCTTCATGCATTTTAAAATATGAGGCATCATTATAGTCTGAATTGTGTCTCCTCAAAATTCATATATTCTCCAGTTAAACATTTATTGCACACTCACTGTAGGCAACTGCCAAGTCCTCAAAATACAAGGCTTAGCAACACAATTTCACCTTCAAGGAATGTACAGATGTACCAACTGTACTGTATAAAAAACAATTTTGTGGAAACACATTGGAATAATTTGAGGAAAAATATACTTTGAAGTCCTAACCCCAAGAACCTTAGAATGTGACTGTATTTGGAGATAAGACCCTTAAAGAGATCATCAAAGTAAAATGATGTCATGTGGGTGGGCTCTATGATTGAAGTCCTTGTAAAAAGAGATGAGGACTCATTAAGACAGAAGGAACTCCATATGAAGACAGAAGACAGAGACCTCAGAAGAAATCAAACCTGCTGTCACTTTAATCTTGGACTCCTGGCTTTTAGAACTGGAGAAAAATAAGATTCTGTGGTTTAAACCAACCTGTCTGTAGTATTTTGTTATGGCAGCTCTAAAAACAAATATATGCACATATACTAGTAAATTTATGATTGTTGTGTCTTTGGTGAATTAACTGTATCAATATTAAATTCCCCTCTTTATCTCTGATAATACTTTTTATCTTGAAATATATTTTACCTGATATTAATCTTCACACTCTAACCTTCTTATGCTTACTGTTATTTTCAACCTATATGTCTTTATATTTAAAGTATATCTGTTATAAAAATAATATAGTTGAAAGGTTTAAAAATCCACTTTGACTATCTCTGCCTTTTTAGAAAAATATGTTTTTATTGATTTCAGAGAGGAAGGGAGAGGGAAAGAGGGATAGAAACATCAAGGATGAGATAGAATCATTGATTGGCTGTTTTCTGCATGCCCCTTCCTGGGGATCAAGCCCACAACCTAGGCATATGCCCCGACCGAGAATTGAAGTGGAACCTCCTGGTTCATGGGTCAAAGCTTAACCACTGAGCCATTCCAGCCAGGCTGTCTCTGCATTTTAACCAACATGTTTAGTCCATTGATATTCACTGTAATTATTGATATGGTTGGTCAGCATTGATTATCTCTTATCTTTAAAATGTTATATTTATCTTTTTCTGCGTGTTGAATAATTTTATTTTATATTCTGGACATTCTGAAGTTATGTAATTGAGATTTGGAGTCTTTTATATTCCTCCAAAGAATGCTGATACCTTGCTTGTTTTATGAAGCCACTAATGTGACTGGACTTAAACTGCAGGAAACCGGTGTCCTCATACATCAGCTACATGGAAGTGACCTACCACAAACTGAGTGAGCGAAGAAGCAGGTTTTCCCCTATTTCTGTCTCCAGATGAGAATACAGCCCAGACAACATGTTGATGTCAATATGTTAAATCCAAAGCTGAGGACCAAGCCAATACATGCGTGGACCACAAACTCATGAAAACGGAGATAATAAATGTGTTTTAGCCCCTAAAGTTTTAGTAATTTGGTATAGAGCATAGAAAACTAATATAGAGTAAGATATAAAGAAAACACACACACACGCACACACACACACACACATGCACACACGCACACACGCACGCATTTTTGGAAGTTAAGTATCTCAAAATAATCAGGGACATGTCTCTCTGATCAGAATACCCAGGAACTGGAGGAAAGTTCTCCCAGCAGCACTAAATGGGACTCAAGATTATACTGGCAGGTTAGCAGTAGGGACTCCGTACGTGACTTCAGTCCAGAGGTGGTGATTGGGAAAGTCCAGTTGTCAGAGTGAATGGAGAATTGGGGTGAAGTCCAGATGATTAAACTGGCCCTAAATTTTTATTAGAACTCATCAAGGGAAAAAGTGACAATAAAAAAGAAATTTTGACTATAATTAAGAAAAATAATGATAGATAATTACAAGAAAGTCAGGACATTAATGAGTGTCTGAGAGACATTTGCAAGGACTATTATATGCCAGAAATTTTGCTTAGTATTTCATAGATCAGCAATGTCCAATAGAAATACAATGTGAGCCACATATAATTTTAAAAAAATAGAAATGGCAATTAAAATCTAAAAAAATATGAAGTTAATTTTAATAATCTATTTAATTTAATCCAACACATTTTTATTTCAATTAATAATCAATATAAAATTTATTAATAAGCCCTTGCTGGGTGGCTCAGTTTATTAGAGTATCATCCTATATACCAAATGGATACAAATTCCAGGTCAAGGTGCCTACCGCAGGACCAGGGTTTCTCCCTCACATCAATTTATCTGTCTCTCTCTCTGTCTCTCTGTCTCTCTCTCTGTCCCCCTCTCTCTCTCTGAAATCAATAAAAAACATATATTCTGGTGAGGGTTAAAAAGAAATCTATTAAGATAAGTTCCTCCCTCTCCACCTCCCCTTTTTATCCCTTGCTTCCTTCCTTCCTTCCATTCTTCCTTTTTTTTTCTACTACATCTTCAAATTCCAGTTGTGGATTTTGCACTTAGAGGAAGCACAGTCTTAGTTCAGAGCTGGTCTTCTATTTTTTGATTTCAAGTTTTGATATTTAGGCCAGCAAATAACACCTAATTTTTGTTTTTTGTTTAATGGTTTTTTCTAAAAAGCAATTTTAGATTTATAGAAAAATTGAGTGGCAAGTACAGAGTTCTCTGTATATGCCCCACACCTGCACCAAATACCCACAGGCCTTCAGTATTAACATTGGTATTAATATGGTACATTTGTTACCACTATGAGCCAATATTGATGCATTGTTATTAACTAACTGCCATAGTTGATATTAGGGTCACTCTTTGTGTCATAAATGCTATGAGTTTTGACACATGTATAACGGCCCATGTCCACTGAAGCAGTATGACACAGAATAGTTTCGCTGCCCTAAAAATCTGTTGCCTGGTTACTCATTTCTCTCTCCATCTTCCCCAAACCTCTAACAACCACTTATCTTTGCAGTCTCTGTAGCTTTGCCTTTTCTAGATACCACATAGTTGGAACTATACACCATATAGACTTTTCTGATTGGCTTATTTCAGTTACCAATATGCAATTCATGTTCCTTAATAGGTTTTCATGGCTTGATAGCTCACTTATTTTTATCACTGAGTAATAATCACTGTATAAATATTCCACAATTTATTCATCCATTTGCCTACTGAATATCATCTATGTTGTTTGCAAGTTTGGACAATTATGAATAAAGTTGCTATAAATATCTGCATGTAGGTTTTTGTATAGACATTAGGTTTTCAGCTCATTTAGTTAAGTGCCAAGGAGTGTGATTGTTGTATTGTATGGTCAGAGTATGTAAGTTTTGTAGGAAACTGTCCAACTGTCTCCCAAAGTAGCTGTACCATTTTATATTTCACCAGCAATGAGTGAGAGTTCCTTTGCTCCTTATCCTCACCAGTATTTGGTGTTGTCAGCATTTTGGATTTTCACCAGTCTAATAGGTGTGTAGAAGATCAGTGCACTTTTCATCTGTAGTTCCCTAATGTTATATGATGTTGAGAACACCTACATTTCAACAGCTCTTAATACCACCACTACCACTACTTGCTAACACTAATTATTACTCTCTATGTACCAGGCCAAACACTTTCATGCATTTTATCACATTATGAGTCAGATGCCATTGTCATTAGGCATTTTGAAGAAATAGAAAATAAAACTTAGACAAGTTAGTATGTCACAAATTAATGTTGAATCTGTGACTTTCTTTTTTTACTCCAAATATATTTTCATCTCTGAATTACCTAGTCCTTTTTTTCCCTCAAAATGTGATCCCTTAATTTCTTCCTTCAGAACCAATTAGGATGTTGATAAAAAATTGAGACTCCTAGTTACATCAGCATTTCCACAGTGAGGCTCTGTAGTGGAAGACTCTGATGCACACCCCAAATTAGAACCACTACACTGTCATAGAACAATTACTCAAAGTCCAAGTAGACATTTCTATAATTTGTTTGTATATTGCTTCATGCATTTCTCTTTGAAGCATATTTACCAAAAAGCACAATCTTTATATATAAAAGGTTAATAAGCAAAGTGCCCCCTCGGGAGTTCAACCGGGAGACCGGGAGTTCAATCGCTCGCTATGAGGTGTGCTGACCACCAGGGGATGGCATGGAACATGGCAGGCGACCAGCAGCAGAGGGGCACTGAGGGAGCGAGGGAAGGAGGAGGTGGGGAGGAGGGGAGGAGGGGGGAACCTCACAGTGGCAGTGTGTGGGTGGAGAGGGAAGGAGGCGGGGAACCTGATCGGCTCTAATTGCTGGCCAGGCCTAGGGACCCTACCTATGCATGAATTTCGTGCACCGGGCCTCTAGTTATTCATATAAATAGAGGGGAGAGAGAGAGAGAGAGAGAGAGAGAGAGAGAGAGAGAGAGAGAGAAACATCAATGATGAAAGAGAATCATTGATCAGCTGCCTCCAGCATGTCCCCTACTGGGGATTGAGCCTGCAACCCAGGCATGTGCCCTTGGCTAGAATCAAGCCTGGGACCTTTCAGTCTGCTAGGGCCTATGGCTTCTTTTATAAAGTCAACCCATCCCATATTTCGCCTTCCTCTTTTTCTGCTGCCTTTTATTTTTCCCAGCATCATTGTATTTTCTGAAGAACCCTGCCTTCTCATGATATTTCCAAAGTAGGATAGCTTCACTTTTGTCATTTTTGCCTCCAGTGATATTTTGAGCTTAATTTGCTCTAAGACCCACTTGTTCATCTTTCTGGTGAGCCAGGGTTTTTGTAGAACTCTCTCTTCCAACATCATATTTCAAATGAATCAATGTTTTTCCTATAAACATCTTCACTTCCAACTTTTGCATCTATACATAGTAATTGGGAATATAAGGATGGATGATCTTAGCCTTGGTCTCTAAGACACATCTTTGCTTTTGATCTTTCCTAATTCTTCCATTGCTGCTCATCTGTATCTCAGCCTACTCTTGATTTCTTGGCCGCAGTTTCCATTTGAATCACACACACACACACACACACACACACACACACACACACAGTTTATGGTTTATTAAACTGCAATTTCAACCCAAGCACTCTATAAAATCTTGTGGAGTCCATTAAATTGGCACCTGTCCTTTGTGGCTTTTGATCCAAGACAAGGTGTTATTAAAAATATTTGCAACAGAATTGAGTTCAAATCCCTGTTATGCCTCTAAATAGGTGTAGAAATTTGGATATCATCTTACATGATTCTAAATGGAGGTAGGGATAACTTTTATTGCATTAAAAGCATTAGACAGTGTGCGATTCATATGAAGTAGTCCATAAATGTGAGTTATTATTATTTTCACTATTATTATTCACAGGAAAAATTCAAAGATGAGAATGGACTCAATAGAGTAGTGGAGTGGAAAAAATGCTAGGATGCTAGTGTGATAGATAATGGTACAAGGAAATAAATGGTATGTGACAAATGCATGATGTAGAAATTAAGCACTCTAGGAATAGAAAACAGAGGAAATCACTTTTCATTAAAGTTAGCAGAGACAGTTCCAGTGCGTGGTCCAGATAAATATGCACACATTTTTAGGTGGAGAAAATGTGCATTTGGAAGGAGTGTCTTTACAGGGATTCACAAATTCAGAGATTTTATCACTCCTTGGCAGCTGGAAGAACCCCAATGAACCCTCAGACACAGCCCACTGTGCCAAAATGTCACAATGCAAGCAAAGATAGTTCTAAGGCAGGTACTACATAAGACAGAAATTTGGACACAAGTGAGGAGAAGGCATCCTTCTATCACTAATTGAAACTCAGCTTGAATTGCAACTACATGCCCATTTATAACTAGAAAATTGCAGACTGAGGACCATAGCCCTATAAAGAAGCATTTCACTGAGTTTGGGAAGGCAAGAAGCATAGCCACCAGAAGCCACAGATCCTGCTAGGAGACGCATTCATTGTTCTCTACATCACACAGCCTGTGTGGCTCTGCAATCAATGAGAAAGAGTGGGATCCCACTAGGACTCATTGCCTTTCTCACAAAAATTTGGAATTGAACAAATAGACAACAACCTACAATTTTGCCCATGGTGTCAATGTAGGCTAAGTCTGTGTGGTATATAACAGGATGCAAATGAGTTCATGAAGGGCCCCTGCAAAACATAAAGCACCTTTCTCCTTACAACCACTTATCTTTCTTGATGTTTGCTAACTCTGAGGAATTCTAAAGCAAACAAGGTTAGCATTCCACTTTCAATGCTATCGACATATCTTGAAAAGGAAGGAGCAATTTTGTAGCTATACATACGTTGAGAGATAAACTTGAAGGTTTATCATCACTTATTAAAATAACTGGAAGAAATTGTTCCAAATGTGGTTTCTATTTTTCATTCAATAACCATCCTTTATTGAGAGTTTACTAATAGCCAAGAACTCTATTAGGCATTTTTAAAACTTATTTTAAATTAAAACACAGATCCAGAGACATGGCGTCATGGAACAGAGTGTGAAATCTGGGAGGGAAGGCGGGGGTGGGGGTGGGGGAAGTAATCAACTAAGAACAGTGTATGCATATATGTATGGCCCATGGCCACATTCCCTGGGGCAGGTGAGGGCCTGGGGTGGGGGCAGGTTAAGCTGGAGGGAGTGAAGGGGGGGGGAACAGGGGAACGTATGTAATACTTTTAACAATAAAAAATTATTTTTTAAAAAAGAAAACACAGATAACAGGAGATCACCAAAATTAATATAAAGCAAATACCATAGTAACCACCACCCATGTCAAAGAATAAAACATTGTTAGGCACCCAGAAGCCTCCTACGTATGTTCTGTCCTTTCTCCCTCCAAAAGTAAACACTGTCCTGACCTTTATAGTAGTAATCCTTTCCTTGTATTTCTTTATGGTGTATCACTGAAGTGTGCATTCTGAGGCACAGTTTTCATCAATAGTCATTAATTTTCAAACTGTTCTGCTTTTTAAACTCCATTTTAATCAACAACTTATTCCTTCCCCCAACCCCTAATCAAACAACTCCTGTGCTCTTCCTTAAAATGGATCTGCTGTTGAACTTGGGCCACTCACTAGTGGAGTTTGCTCCAGGGTGGAGGCGCTGATTTTGCACTCAGGGCACAGCTTCCCATGTTCTTCTCTTCTCCTATTCCCTGCAAATGGACAGCAGGACCTTGGGTTGGACAGAACTTCGATGCCTTTGGCAAAACCATAGGTACCACTGTTCTTATCAGGAGGCATACTGATGCTTAACATATCAATCATTATTTTTATTGGAGACTCAAAAATGGTAATACTCCAATTGTATCCATTATTTTTATCCATTAGCTTGAATAATTTTTTATTAGGAGACGCATTCTCCCATCTATAATTTTCTTGCCCAGTGCTACCATTCCCAAGTAGGCTGAATTAATGGTTGATTCTTTTCTTTCACCCAGTTTTCATGATAATACATTGGTTTCCTGTCATCCTTAGAAGGGACCAATTAGGATTTAAATATAGCTGATGGATTCCCCACTACCATAATTTCTATCCTTACTGAGGTTCAATTTTTTCTATGGCCAAGTAGAGCCTTTTCAAGATTGGTTTTGAATTCCTCTTAACATCATCCTAATAGCCTTTGCTAGTTTATGTCAAAATGTTCTAGGTTTACATGGTGTATTTTTATCCCTGGTACAGATTCAGCTTTTTCTCTAAGAAGCCTGGTTTATTTTCTGACCATGATCTGGGTGAAAGTAATATTCATTGCTACTGAGTGTGCCATATTTAGCAAATAAAAATACAGGACACCCAGTTAAATTTCAATTTCAAATAAAAAAACAAAATACATTGTAGTATACGTATATCCCAAATGGTCCACATGGGACAGCTTATATTAAAAAAATCATTTGTGTAACTGAAATTCAAATGTAATTGGATACCCTATATTTTATCTGACAACTGCTTACAACTAGGTAGGTCATTATTTCTATACTGTGTTAACCCAGGTCCTCTGAGAGGCAGGTGTAATTAGATATACAAAAAAGTTATTAGAGGAAATGCCTGTGAGGGCACAAAGGGAGGGATTTGAAGAAATAACAAGCTGCCCTGACCCATGTGGCTCAGTTGGTTGAGCATCACCCTATGAGTGCAGAGGTCGCTGGTTCAATTCCTGGTCTGGGTGCAATGAGAGGGTTGTGGGCTAGATCCCAAGTAGGGGGCGTGCAGGAGGCAGCCTTGGATGTTTCTCTTTCCTCCTTTCCTGTCTCTAAAAAAATCAAGAAAAACACATTTTTTAAAAAAAGAAGAAGCAAGAACTCAGATGGTAATTCAGGCTTGACCAATGTGAAGGGCAGAGCGAACAGAGAATTAGATAAGAAGGGTCTCCAAATATAGTTATATGTATATATATATATATATATGTGTGTGTGTGTGTGTGTGTGTGTGTGTGTGTAAAAACATAAAAATCCCTGGTCCTCATGTAGTTTTCTTGAAAATATTAAATACATAAATTCATTTCCCCCTAAAATAAACTGTTGCTGTGAAAAAATATAACAATATTTTAGTTAGCTCTTCTTGACCATCTATAATATGTGCTGCTTTCTCTTGAACATCTTTATTTCTTTCTTCACTTCTTTTGTTTTTTTAACATTTTTCTTCTTCCCACCTTGATGTCCCTAAAAGTATTATTGTGATTAATGGCTCTTATATTACTCTTATATTAAACTTTATTTCTAACATGCCTTTTAGAAAATTTCTAATTCTTTCTTGATTTCTGCTTTTTTTATTTCTGAGTTTTTCTAATTTTGATTAATGTTGTTCTTTCATATAGTGTATGATTTTCTTAATGTACTTTAGGTCATTTTGAAATATGTTGTAGTTTTAAAATTTTTTGAGCATGACTTTTAGCAAGCTTTCTTTGTCAACAGCAGAAGTTGGCAAACTTCCTTAATGTCCAAGAGAGTAAATACTTTATGCTTTGCTGGCCACATGTTCTGGGTCACAAATAATTAACACTGCCATTGTACCTTGAAAATAGCCATAGGCCACATGTAAAGGATTAAGTATGACTATGTTGCAATAAAACTTTATTTATAAAAGCAGGAAGTGGGCTAGATTTGATCTGTGGGCTATAGGTTGCAAATCCCTGGTCTACTGGGATACAATTATATTTTTTTCCCCTTGTAACAACTTTGTTTTTAAGGCTAAACTACATCTGGTATTTGACTGTGATCATTTTCTGTTTCTTGTTTTTATGTGAATTTAGTTCATTAAACTTTTAGGTAGTTAAATGTTCAGATAGGTTTTTCAACTTCAAAGAGATATTATTAGTTTTCATGTAGTATTAAAAAAAAAAAAAAGATGGCCTGTGCTGTTAGCTTTCCTGGATCTGCTCAATTTTTGTCAGGATTTTTCTTTTCCATTCACCTCTATTATTTCTTATTTTCCTCACTTTTGACTCCATGTCTAGTTTTTCCTCTGTATGGGGTCCTGTACAGGTGGATTTCAAGAGTTCAAGGGATCTAGACTGCTCCCGCCACCTTGATATTGGCCTATAAGAATAATGATGTGGCCCTAACCGGTTTGGCTCAGTGGATAGAGCGTCGGCCTCCAGACTGAAGGGTCCCAGGTTCGATTCTAGTCAAGGGCATGTACCTTGGTTGCGAGCACATCCCCAGGAGGGGGTGTGCAAGAGGCAGCTGATCGATGTTTCTAACTCTCTATCCCTCTCCCTTCCTCTCTGTGAAAAATCAATAAAATATATTTTTTAAAAAAGAAAAAGAATCATGATGTGTTTGACATTTCACAAGGCTTACCAACTAACAAGTTAACCTACCCGTTTTACGAATATTTTCAAAAGAAATGAAACTCTTGAGTCAGAACAAAGAACTTTACCACTCATGGTACAGCAAATAGCATACACGTCACCATATTTGTGTGAGCTCTCCTGTCCCTAAGTCCCATGGGGGTGAATGATTGGGCCCAGACAGATGACTGTTCACACAGTGCATTACTGTACAGAAGAGGTCCTGGGTTTAACATACCCATTTTTTTATAATGGGAATTACGCATATCTTCCCTCTGACCCAGGGGGATGACATTATCTTATTTATACTGAGGAGAACGCATGCCTGCCCTTTGTCCTGGAGGGGCACAATTTCTATCTTGCAAGGCTGTAAAAAGCTTTCTTTGCTCCAGAGGGATACACTGTTCTCTTGTTCCAGGATAACTGCTGTACAACTATTTTTTAAAAAGATAATCTAGAACAAAAGACCATGTCTTGCTAGTAAGACATGTAGAAATGTGAGCAATCAATGGAGAATCAGCTCTCAGCAGGGCCCCTTTCACTCACTATCTGCTTGCCAAACTTCTCCATTGAATTCTTATGTTGATCCACTGTGCCCTTTGGTGAATATCCACTGACTATTTGGGGGTCTTCTCTTTGCATATTTTGGGATTGTCAGTTCTGTCATTTGCACCAAGGGCACTCAAGCTTTGTAGATTTCTAGAGCTAATTTTTTATCTAGATGTGTTGTGAATGTTGTGCTTTGGATTTGATATTTAGTTCTCTATCTCACTTAAACCCATGCTGGCATCACCACCATCCTTTTTCCCAAAATGATCCTGTCTTTTAAAGAACGTTTAATAAGCCTGGTTTTACTTTTTTTAAAGTCTTTATTTTGAACATAAAATCTCTCTATATAAAAGGCTAATATGCTAAGTGTCCCACCATCTGACCGGTCACTATGATGTGCACTGATCACCAGGGGGCAGACGCTCAATGCAGGACCTGCTGAGCTGCAGCAATATGGCAGCAGCGGTTCTTGGGTGATGCACCCTGAAACCAGAGAGGAGGAAGTCCGATTCCTCACGGGGCAGTGCAATTTCACTTTTGGCCATGGGTTATGTTGTTCCTGGGGCACTGTTGGCCCTGAATCTGGTTTACTGCACACTTGCATTTGCATTCCACAACCTTAATGACAGCAACTTTGCAGAGTGCCCTCTCTCACTCTGGTACCCCTCGGGGGATGTTGGAGAGATGGTTTTGGCCCAATCCCCACAGGCCAGGCCGGGGAGGAATGACAGGAGGTTGGCTCCAGGGCATGTCCGGCCCATCTCACCCAGTCCCGCCCACCTGCCACCTTCTAATTAATTTCCTTTCAATGTGCACAAATCCATGCACCAGGTCACTAGTTTATTATAACACTAGAGGCTTGGTGCACAAAACTCTGCACTCAGGGGTGGGGGGGATCCCTCAGCCTAGTCTACACCCTCTCACAGTCCAGATGCCCTTGGGGGATGTCTGACTGTCGGCTTAGATCCGCTCCCCACAGGAGAGGCTCCCACCATAGCCACTGCACTGGCCAGCTGTGAGCCTGGCTTCTGGCTGAGCAGCGCTCCTCCTGTGGCAGTGGTTCTCAACCTTCTGGCCCTTTAATTATGATTCCTCATGTTGTGACCCAACCATAAAATTATTTTTGTTGCTACTTCATTACTGTAATTTTGCTACTGTTATGAATTGTAATGTAAATAACTGATATGCAGGTTGGTCTTAGGCAACCCCTGTGAAAGGGTTGTTCGACCGCCAAAGGGGACTCGACCCACAGGTTGAGAACTCCTGCCCTGTGGGAATGCACTGACCACCAGGGGGCAGCTCCTGCATTGAGAGTCTGCCACCTGGTGGTCTGGCACATCATAGTGAGCAGTTGAGTGGCCTTAGCATATCATTAGCATATTATGCTTTGACTGGTTGATCAGACAACTGGACACTTAGCATATTAGGCTTTTATTATACAGGATGGTTATAATCTAAGATCCTACTGCACTGCATAAGGATGCTTGCCTTTCTCCCTCACTCCCTAATGGTATTAAGTTCTTCTATTATTCTAAGTGGAGGATCAACTTTCTTCTTTCTTTTCTTTCTATACTAGACGCCCAGTGCATGAATTTCTTGCACTGGGGAGGAGGGGAGGTCTTTCAGTCCAGCCTGCGTCTGTTCACAGTACAGGACCCCTTAGGCCTAAGCCAGCAGACGGGCATCCCTCTTGCAATCCAGGATCCTTCACTCCTTACCGCTTGCCGGCTCACTCCTTATTGCTCAGCTTGGTGCTCCTTAGCAGCAGGCTCCTTACCTCTTGGCTTGCTGCTCCTTAGCACTGCCGTGGAGGCGGGAGAGGCTCCTGCCACCATCACTGTGTTCACCAGCCGTGAGCCCGGCTTCTGGCTGAGCAGCGCTCCTCTGTGGGAGAGCACTGACCACCAGGGGGCAGCTCCTGCATTAAGCAATTTCCCCCTAGTGGTCAGTGCACATCATAGTGACCGGTTGTTCTGGTTGTTCTGCCATAACAGTCGCTGAGGCTTTTATTATATAAGAGATTATATATTTACCCTTCTTGTTATTATTTGTATATCCCATCCAATAGCAATTTCTCTTGCCCTGATTTTTGCTATGTGGTCCAACAACTAGTCATCAGACAAATAAGCTTATATAAAATGTCTGCCAATGCTTGGCTTGTGTGACTCAGTGATTGAACATTGTCCCATGCACCAAGAGGTGACTGGTTTAATTCCTGGTCAGAGCACATGCCCTAGTTGTGGATTAGATCCCCAGTGGGGGTTTGCAGCCAATCGATGTTTCTCTCTCATCGATGTTTCTATCGCTCTCACTCTTCCGTCCTCTCTCTGAAATCAATAAAAACATATTTTAAAAAACAAACAAATAGATAAAATGTGTACCAGTGTTGTAAAGTAAAAATAACTATTCTCTGAGATTGGCTATAATCCTAGAAGATTCTATTACTCTTGTAATATTTTTGGCATTATAGACAGATTATAGAAATTTAAGCTCAATTTACTTATTTATTTAAATATAGTTAATACACAATATTATATTAGTTATAATGGTTTCATGTGTATAATATAGTGATTCAACATTTTTATACCTTACAATTGGATGACCCCACTAATTCTAGTACTCATGTCACTGTGCAAACGTATCACATAACATGTATCAGATAAAACATATCTATTAAGACAACAAAATAGCATGTTCAATTTCAACATTTCCTCATCATTTCACTCAGTATTTCTTCTCCTCTCTCAAACTCAGAATACAATTTATACAGTAGAGGGAAAATAGAATGTATTAGGAGTGGTATTGCCAATAAAACTGTTAACTACAAATTTATTTTTATTTTTGCCTGTGAGTTTTTAGCACTAGAGGCTTAGTATTGTATAAAACATGCTACTGCTCATAAGCAGTCAAAAAAAATCCCTAGTTTATCTGGCTGTAAATTAATGTTTTGGAGCTCAGCAAAAACTGGTGAACCTTTACTTCTCTCCAGCATTAGTAGATCAGAGAAATGTCAAGATTATGTAATTTGTACATGTCACATAGTAAAAAGTTAAATATTCAAATACAATAGAGACACAGAAAAGATATTTCCCCTGAGTGACCCTGTTCAATTAATTAAAATAAAAATATAGAGAGGTTTATAGTATATTGAGAGGAATTCATATTGAGGGAATAAGAAGAGTTATTTTTTCAAAGTACATTTCCTCCAACGCCTCTGCTTAAGCAAGAAGACTGATATAGATCCCTACCCATATCCCTGCACACACACAGAGTGTATCTCAGCCTCCAACAGCTTTTCTCTCCCCCAAGAAGCTACAGGTTAATAGGAAAGGTAAAACGTCTCTTATGACAATCAGGATGCTGAGCAAACTAGCACAATAGAAAGGCATAACTTGTGAGTTATACTCTATAAGGAGAATTCATGGCCTCTGCACAGGGAGGGGAAAGAACCTCTAAAGAAAACTGCTCACCCATTCTCTCAGGATATTTCAATGTCCTCTCAACTGGTATTAAACACTGATGACTCAATAAAATAGCAAATTAAAGGATACTTCTCTAGTCATTGATTTGTATACACTGTGATATTTGTTATAGATTATCTCCACCTCCTCCACTAATGCTTACAATTAATTATTAAGTGCAAAGATGATAAAGTATTACAAGAAAATGTAATCTTAATATTGATAGGAAATATCAAATATATATCAACCAAGAGAGGAATTAGGAAATTAAAATTTGACTCTTTATAAAATTATATGAATACATAGACTACAACCAATGGCAGGAGTTGGACTGAGGACCTAACCAATAGGAATTAATATACTTCATAATCTTTATGAGATTTAATAAAAATATAAAAGAAAATATACCCTAATATCCCTAACAGCTTCAGGATGCATTCTTTAAGCTGTTTTTCCACTCTTTTTATCCTCCCACTCCTCCTTAATCTCTTCCTCCTTTTTCTACTTTTCTTTGATTTGAATAAATATATGACTTTAGTAAATATTTAGATTTATAAGATGGATATTGAATAACTCAATTATTTCCCTAGTAAATATAGATAGATGATAGATGAATATCTATAATAATAAAAGCATAATATGCTAATTAGACTAGACATCTTTCTGGACAAAGCTGGAGAAGTGAGGTGCCTGCAGTGGCTGGAGGGAAGCCCGGGTGCCGGAGGGTAGCCAGTGCTGGCAGCCAGGGAAAGAAGGCCTACTCTTGCATGAATTTTATGCATTGGACCTCTAGTAAGACTATAAGAACTGATCTACAACAATAGCAAGCAACCCATCTAGGCTAATAGCTTAAACAAAGTTAAACAGTGTTCAATAATGAGAGATATGTTTTAATGTACCTCATTTCAATAGTGATCACATCCCAAGATGTCCTGAAACTATATTTGTATAATCTAAACAAATGATTATATATGGTGAAAGGACTGGCTGCCAATCCAAGGACTTGACCTCAATTTTCTTTGGAGATGGGAGAAGAATAATTCCCAACGGTCAAAGGTCAATTGGTGGACATAAAATGCCAGGGGCCCTTTGATGTCAGTGGATGGTTGGGAACTGTTTCACCTAAATCTTACATTAGATTATCCCTTGTTTTCACGAAGAAAATTCTTGGGGGAGCCTGAATCCAAAATTACATTCCTCAAAATAAGTAAAACATGATGAAGTTGTTATGAAAAATGGATGTCCTTCCTTCTCTTCAAAATTAGTCAAGATCCCACTGTAGAATTTTTTTCTTTCAATTCATGAAAGATTTCCTTGATTGTGAAATGTGCTTTGTGCTATTTTGGGAATTGTATGAGGAAAGAAGTCAGGTATCCATGATGAAGTCCTAGTGTAAGTCTCAGTAATAATGTATTTTCCAAGGACAAACAAAGAGGTATTTTGAATAATTACAAAATCTAGTCTCGCTTATGAGAAAAAGAACTATCAGGTTCAAAGAAATTAATTCATCCAAAAAAAAAAAGGACTCATTATCTGAAAAGGACAAGTGTTATGCCAATGTTTCTAAAAACCTTCCATATATGAGAATCTTTTTTATATTTGTGGACATAATATGATTCATAAAACTTGAGTGTATTTCTAAAGAAATATGAAGATCAGGCTGAAATATTCACTAATATCAGTTAAAAGAGACAGAAAATCTTTTTTTTATCCTCACCACCTGAGGATGTTTTTTAAATTGATTTTAGATGAGGGAGAGACAGGGAGAGAGAGAAAGAGAGAGAGAGAGAGAGAGAGAGAGAGAGAGGAGAGAGAAACATTGATCGGTTGCCCTACTTGCCCGTACCAGGCATTGAAACCAAAAACTAGGTATGTGGCCTGACTGGGAATCAAACCCACAACCTTCTTGTGTATAGGACAATGCCCAACCTACAGCCACGTAGCCAAGGCCAGAAAGTATTTTTTTAATATGCTAATTAACATAACTAATTCATTAGACAATCTAATAAATAAACACAGACCCTTTGTGAAGCATCTGATGGATAAAAATAATGATAACAGGTAAATCTCCTACATTCTCAAGTTGTTTTGGCATTGCAATTCAGAGAGACATATGGAGAGAAAATATTACAAGAGCACAATCATTTGCATTGTTTTCCCTTCTTAATACCCTATTTATATATGTCATAGAAGGGCTGGGGTGAAGGGAAGATGTCAGGTGTGTTTATTAACAACTGAGAAGACTGCACAGCACAGAGCTCAGTGTGAATGAGCACTTCATCAATATCTTCAGATCTCCAGTGAGCAACAAGAATGCTCTCAGGATATTGCAACTCTGCCTGCTTCCACCAGAGATCATAATTGGGCTATGAATTTCTACAGCAGGAAAGTCTCTCATAGACAGATATTGACAAAAAGTTTAGTTAAATTAATGCCAAAACAATCAGAACAGTATGACTAGTATAAAAGGATATCACTTACATATGTAGTTCTTTTACTTTCTTTAAAATAAATTTAATATAGTTTACTGGTTAGAGCTTCTGAAATATAGCTTGTTTCTGAAGATTCCTCAGCATAGCGGTTTTCTGCTCAGTGACATGATATACACTTGGGGGAATTCAAGAAGCCGGTTGAGGTGAGTTGAGGTGATTTATAAATCGAAAGCAAATGATAGCAGAAGAATGTGAAGTGAAGCTATTTCTTGATCTACGCAAAGCTAATTGGGCACATTTCAGGCCAGGTCTCTGAAGGCACAGCTCATGAACTCTGTCTTCGGAACGCTGTGCTCATTACAGACACTCAATAGAGGACTGGCTGATGCCCGGGAAAGCCCCATCAGGTGGCCTATACATGACTCCACAGGCTTATCTCAGGAAGCAGAGGAAAGAGAGGGAAAAAAAAAAAAAAAGAGGGAGAGATTCCAGGCAACTTGCTGCTTACTGAGTCCTACCTAATTTATCTGATACTGAAGAGTTTGTCTCTGAAGGCTATCCGGCTTCACAAAAATCTCACGAGACTCTGTCCTTCTCCAATATAGCAGAGTTTTGCCAGGCCCTATTTGTTACTGATAGTTGTTGAAATAAACCTGGGTTCTGGGTCCAGTTTTCGACATGGAATTCTAAATGCAGCACACGTGACCTAAACATTGTGGAGCAACCCATATTTGCTTAAATATTGTAATGATACTTTCACATGGATTAAATTGTTATCTAAATCTTATAAGCTATCCTCAATTATTCATATTAATAAGTCCAGGGAAAAGGAAATGTACAGCATTGGCATCTCACTTTTAAAGAGTCAAGTATGCAGGAAAGGAAGACATATATGTTCACAATGTTGCAAGTGATGGTTTTTTAGTGATTTCAGAAGCAGAAGTCAAAATACTAAGGAAGCAAATGGTGGGTCGTGTCTACATGGGCACTTGAAACTAGATGTGAAGCAATAAAATTTTTCAGAAGGTAGTGGTGGAGTCAATACAATGCTCATGTATTGCAAGCATGGATTAGACCAGTGATGGCAAACCTATGACTCGCATGTCAGAGGTGACACGCGAACTCATTTTTTTGGTTGATTTTTCTTTGTTAAATGGCATTTAAATATATAAAATCAATACCAAAAATATAAGTCTTTGTTTTACTACGGTTGCAAATATCAAAAAATTTCAATATGTGACACGGCACCAGAGTTAAGTTAGGGTTTTTCAAAATGCTGACATGCCGAGCTCAAAAGGTTCGCCATCACTGGTTTAGACATTTGTAACCCAAATAGACAATCTCTCTGGGTCTTCTGCAATTATAAGAGTCTGATTCCATTCCAAAAAATTTAGGAAAAACTCCTTTATCTATAATAATAAAAGCATAATATGCTAATTAGACCGGACAACCTTCAGGGTGACCTTCCAGATGAAGCTGGGGCTGTGAGGGAAACCTGGGTCCTGGGTGCCAGAGGGAAGCTGGTGCTGGCAGCCGGGGGAAGGAAGGCCTACTTTTGCATGAATTTCATGCATTGGGCCTCTAGTCATTATATAAGTGTTACAAATTGTATGGTTGTCCATGAGTTAGCTCATTAAAGACAATATATAAGAAAAGTACTCAAAATATTCTGTAAATCTCTACAACATTCTCCTTTAGTAGGTCTTTAAATTTCAGAAATGATACTCTGCAAATAAATTTTTCATTTTCTGAATTAAAAAAAAAATTATCAAGACAAGAATTGTGACTATACACTTATGTGTCACTAGAGAGCATGAGAAATTTGATGGATATCAAGGATCCTTTGTGAAGTAATTAACTTATCTGATGATTTTATTTTGTATTTTTCTAAGCAGTTAATTGACTCTCTTCCCACTAAATGTTAAACATATATAAATAATTTAACACTCAGATGATAGGTTTTGCTTCCTAAAATCAATATATAATCATAGATATTTAGAGAAAGAAGGGTTCTTACTAGTCACCTCGTCTAAACTCTTACATTTTATGAGGTAAGGAAGCAGAGGTGGAATATAAGTGACTTCACTCTGGTCCATACCTCATGCCCTGATGGAGCGAGGGCAAGCTACTAACTTATAGTCAGGTCCTCTGAGCTACACTGCAGTAGGCTTATATACACTTGAGTAGTTTTAAATCTTTGTAGATGTTTCATTTTAAATTGATGTTTTAGAGTTTTAAATGATAACCTATAATCAGAAACCGTACAAAACCTAGCTGCAAACATTCTCTCAAAATTTATGGTATTCCTTTATTTTTTTCTTAAACATTAGAACTCTTTCTTCAATAAGAAATGAATTAGAAAATCCTACATTATAATTGAATTATATTTAAAAAAAAACATTTAACTTAGAAAATATCAGTTTACATGTGATTAAGTTTTAATTACAGACCTTGACTTGGATCCTAACAGCTATAAAATATTGTTCTTGGTTTAGACAAAAATAATACCCAACAGAAAGAAAAGACTCAAATAAAAAAGTCTCCCTTTAAAAATATGACACACACACAAGTCCCTTTATATAAGAAACATATAACGACTTACATCAATTTGTAAATAAAGTGGCTTTTTTACTGAATACTGAAAATGGATGCAAGTTGTACAGCTGAATTCATTCAAATAAGTAATCTAAACAGGATGAGGGTAATTCCCTCTTGTCTATAACTTGTCCTGTGTCAACAGAAATCTTTGAACATACAGTGGATTCCTTCAAGCCAAGTCAATTGTCCAAAATGGAAACACATTCAAGGGATGAATAAACTCAAATAATGAACAGAAGAGTGAAATATAAGGACAGAAAAGTTACACGTGAGGGAAAACCTGAATTGTCAGATTTGTTGGATCAACTGTCCAATAGCTGTTTTACCAGTGTTTCATTTTAAAACTTTGTCTTGTACTTTTTCAATAAGCAAAGTTACTTTTATCACAAAGTTACATCTGTTGAAATAGACCAACACACTATTAGAAGTCACTTCTAATATCCACTTGACTGCCTCATTTGATTACCTAATTTTGAAAAGCAAGCTCTCTCTTTACCCAAATCCCATTTTTCTAAAATGAAACTCATGCCCTAGTGCAGCAATTCTCAACCTGTGGGTCGCGACCCCTTTGTTGGTCGAAGGACCCTTTCACAGGGGCCGCCTAAATACATCCTGCATATCAGATATTTACATTAGGATTCATAACAGTAGCAACATTACAGTTATGAAGTAGCAACGAAAATAATTTTATGGTTGGGTCACAACATGAGGAACTGTATTTAAAGGGCCAGAAGGTTGAGAACCACTGCTGGGTTTGGCTCCTCAGATGGAAATGGTCTCAGGTTCGATTCTGGTCAAACATATCCTATGTTTTTCTCTCTGTCTCTGATCCTCCCTTCCACTCTCTAAAAATCAATGGGAAAAATATCCTCTGGTGAGGATTTAAAAAAATAAAAGATACTCATTATATTTTTATTTTCTAATTTAATTCAATCTGATGAAGAGATCGATTTCTTTAAAAATATATATTTTAAAGCAACTATTGTTATGGTTAATATTTAGGACAAGTATGGCAATGCAAGTTTGAGAAATTAATGAGTCAGGAGCATAACAGCCCCTGGGTGGGGAAGTCGTTATTCAGACAAGGAGGGAGCTAGTCCTTGGCCAATAAAACATCTCAAGGCTACTCCCCTCCCCTTGCCCATCCATATTCTCTGTCCCTTCTGCTGCAACCTGTGCAAGCTCATGTGCTGACTCCAGTAGGGTCTGGATATTGAACTCTCTCCTGCAATTTCTCTCCTGTGCAGTCGCCAACAACCTGTACCTAAGGCACGGGGACTTCTTCCTTGCCCATCTACTTTGGGCAGGTCCTTCCCAGGAAAAGCCAGGGAAAGGAATTGCTAGCTCATTTGGATGAAAGTGGTGAATTATATCTGTGATACCCACACGAATTCAAGTTCCAAAGAGTTACATGGACTCATTGATTAACATCCCTGCTCCAGGTTCCCAGGACCTGCATTATAATAGACTCCGTGCAGGCAGGGAATTTGGTAAATTTGGCCAGGTTTTAGTCTCTCTTCCTTGCAATCCCTCCAAGCCTTACAGTGTGCTTGGCACATGGTAAGTGCTCAATAAGCAAACTTTGAAGGAGACAGAGTTGTATTGAGTGAAGAGAAGACTGGAAAGAAGACTTAAAATTTGAAGGTTTTCCTACGTGTCCAGGAAAAAAAACACACACAAAAAAACTGAGTTCTTGAATAGCATCCTTACTAATTAATGTTTTAAATCAAAACCTCTTCCGATCTCCACTGGCATCAGCCAGGCAGGCAGCAGGGAACGCAGGCTGGAGGCTGTCCACTGCCCCAAATCAGGAGGTGCAGGGCCCCTGGTCATAATTAGGAACAACCTCTGGGTGCTGGTGGCTTCCGTGGGGCTCTGCGCCCCCGACTCCCCACAGCCCCTGTCCTCTTGGAGCGATGGAGCATGCCCAGTGGCCGCGCTGGAGCCATCGAGGGCTTTGCCCGGGCGCACGCCGCTTCTCCGGGTTTTAGCTGGAGCCTTGGGGGGGCGGGTGGTGAGGGGGCCAGCGGATCCCCGCAGCCTTGGCCGCGCGCGCCGGTGGGGAGCTCGCGCGCTGCTCCGGGCTCGGTCCCGCCCGGCTGTGGCTCGGCGGATGCTGGAGCGCGGCGCCCGGCTGCTCCACCTGGCGCCCCGAGCCGCGCGGAGCCCCGGGGTCGCGAGGGGCGCAGGAGGCAGTAGCATGCCCGCCGGGTGCCTTCGGCGCTGCGGGAGCTGCCGCTCGCCGCGCCACTAACTTGCTACTTGGTGTGGTCGGTCTGGCCGCCTAGGCTCTGGACGGTCTGGAGTGTGGGGGCGGGGGGAGTGGGGAGTTGGAGGGTCTGCGGTAGCCGAAGGAGGGATCCGGCTAGGGGGAGCCTCCCTGGTGCCGCTCCCCTTCTCCTCCCTGCGCTCCCCTCCCCCCACCGCGTCTCTGCCTCTTTCCCTTCCGCCCATTCGGAGAGCGTTGGGCGCCTGGGACTTGCGATCGCTGCCAAGTGATGATCCCGGAGTCTGAAGTGCCTGCGAGGAAGTGAGCGCCAACGCGGCCGCGGGCGATGACAGCCATGAAGAAAGAGCAGCAGCCCACCCCGGGGGCCAGGGCGAGCCAGGCGCCGCCGGCGGACCAGGTGAGTGGGCAGCTGCGGGCAGGCCCTCCTGTGCAGGGAGGCTCCAGCCCGCG
Organism: Myotis yumanensis; assembly: GCF_028538775.1. NCBI lineage: Eukaryota > Metazoa > Chordata > Mammalia > Chiroptera > Vespertilionidae > Myotis > Myotis yumanensis. The sequence continues at coordinate 80,822,954 of NW_027223759.1, forward strand.
CGCCTCCAGCCCCTCCTCCGCCGCTCGGCTCCCACGCCTCCCTCTCCCCACGCTCCCCCCGCCCCGGTGCCTGGCTCCCTTTGCTCCTCCATGGACTCCGCAGGAAGTTAGAGCCTCTGAGTGCGCTCGGGCCGGGCGAGAGGATGCGCACGGTGGAGAGCCGCGGGGAAGGGGCCAGAGAGGTAAAGGCTGGGGATGGCCCGGGGGCTCCAGGGGGCCGGCCACCGAGGGCGGGAGAGGAGGCCGGGGCTAAAGAATGGGGGCCTCTTGGCTCCTGGTAATGCACGCGGGAGCGATCGGTGCGCTCCTGAGGGTGCCCTCTTGCAGGGTTCGCGCCCGCGGAGCCGAAGGGAGCGCTGGCCAGAGCTACGGGAGGAGGCCAATGACCTTTAGGCAGGCAGAGTTTTTCCTTTAGTCTCTTTCTTTCTTTTGAGGAGACCGGGACGGGGGCGCAGTGGGGGAAGAGGGGAGACCAGGTGTGTGTGTGGCTGTGGAGAGGAGCGAGCTTGGGAGCAAATCGACAAATATTGTGGGGAGCTGGGAAGCTATTGGCTTTCGTGATGTGTTGGGTCCAGATATGTTGTGTTTACAGAGAGGTGGTGCCCAGTGCTGGCTGAGGCTTAATTCTGTCCCCTCAACATCTTTCCACACTGACCACCCCTTGTGTTGTTTCTGTCTTTAGGAAGCTGTAGCGTCACCCTAATGTGGATCTCCATTGCGTCTCTGGCCTTGGGTTGGGGTGACTGGGGAGTTGTTGTCGCTTTCCCCAAAGTTGTAGGGTCTGGAGCGCTGAGGTGCCCTGGTCAGGAGGAGGGAGGCTGCGATGCCTTGGCTCCAGGTGCTGTCGCGTTTACATCAGTTAGAGACTGGGAGCGGAGAGGCTACCCTGAGTTACTTCGGGGGTAGCCAGGAGGCTGGAGCGCAGAGACGCTGGGGTACCAGAGAAGGGCCCTTGGTCCCCAGTGCACTGTGGAAGGCTACCGGATGCGTTTCTGGCAGAGACATTCCCAGCTAACTGCTAGAAGTGGGGTGAAGAGGGTGCAAGCAGCTGGGTGCCAGTGGAGGCTCTGCTCTTGGCATATTCTAAACACTGAGGGGAGCTGTTTAAATGGCCAGGAGTGGCCTGGAGGCAGATGAGACCATTAGGTCAGGCTTGTGGTCTCTCTCTTCTCCCCTTCCCTCCCTCCCCCACTCATTTCCCTCTCTCCACACAGGGGATGAGTTTTACTCAGTGCCTTAACCCCCTACCCCCGCCCCCACCACCCCCCCCCCCCCCCCCCCCCCCGCCAGTTTCCTGGAGTGAATGTTGCAGTCTTTACAAAGCAGTTGTTTTCTTAAACCATCCTCTGTGCTCCCTTTTCTGAGATAAGTATGAAAGTATTAAAACACTTTATGTCTTTTCCCCTTATATCACATTTCCCAGCTCCCTCCAGCACACACTAGGAGGTAGCAACTGGTTAACAGATTATAAAAAATATTTCAGGAGAAGAGCGAGGATTTAACATCCTCTTTCAGGCTGACAGCCCCTAAATTTCATTAACACGCCACGGAGCCTCTCTATTGCTTTTGGAATGATGCTACCAATAAGAACGGTTAGTCAGGGGAGAGTCCCCACGTGAAATCTTTGCTCACTAACCTGTGACACCAGCTGGTTACTCGAGGTGCTGCACAGGGTTCCGTGGCGGTGGAGGTGGGGAGGCAGAAGCTGAGCAGTGCACAGGGAATGTGTACATAGTGGACGGGCTGTCTGTTCCGAGCAGAGCTTTCGGTCAGGGCTAATCTGCTCCTTCAAATTCATATGAAGAGATACATTCAAGCTTGAATCCATTTTTCTTGTTAGCATGCATTTTTGTCCATGGCCTTCCCAAATATTCAGGGAGTGGCCACTTGCAGAACTCCTGTTTTAATTGAGTTTTTAAATTGCCTTTCTGAGTATTTACCTGATTTTAAAATGTCAGTGGTAGGCATATTATGGTTCAGTTAAAATGAGAGAGATTAATTTTGCAAGGGGAAGTAAAGTCTGATTAAAATATACCTGGCAATATTGGGTGTTTTCAAGGACTCCCAGAAAATACCTATATCTAGTATATTCTTTGTCTAATGCTTGACATATAGAGTGATGGCCAGATAATATGAACAATGGCTGTGAATGCTTAAACTACTTGCTGTAAGATTACTACGTTTTTATTAACAGCATTAGTCATTGTGGTCTAATTTTGCAATTGTCACACAACTCCCATGTGGGACTTGATATAATACCTCCATATAGACATGACTGATTATGCAGGCTTCTCTGATATTTCTGGAAAAAAATTATTCATAAAATTTAAAGAACTGTAGCTTTATGAATTCCTACTTGATGGTTAAATAGGGGGCGTGTTCCAGCTAATCGCAGGCTGTGTATTGATTGTGAGTGATTCAAGCTTTTGAATGCTGCCAGGAAGGTTTTCATTTTATGAAAACCTTGTCCTGAAGCCATTAGACACCTCTTTCCACTTACAGTGCAATAGAAGACCATTCTCTTTCCTCTGCACGAAATGGTTATGACCATATAATTTGGTTGTTGTTATGGTCCTTTAGAGCCCTGCCTCCCTGTTTCATCCTGTTACTGTTCTCTGGCACGGGGTGCCCTGGGCACAGGCACTTCTTCCCTGGGGAGCAGCAGCAACAAGAAAAGCAGGGCTCTCTACTTCTGTTCCTATTCGGAATCACTGGAAATCTTTTGTGTCCTCTTAGTGGTATTTCCTTTCAAGTTGCATTGATTAAAGAAATGTTTACAATTACTTTTGTTGTTTTCATAACACTCCACATTTATAAAATGTCTAAAAATCAATGCTTTGAAGTGTTTAGATACACTAATTTCCACTTAACTTGATCAATATCCATTGAGGAGTTCAAAATCTTGAGTTGATAGTTGTAACTTCTTATTTTTAAAATCACTTTTAAAATGCTTGCCGTGAGCAGAGTACTGTCCTGCAGGCTGGCGAGGTAACATTCACTGAATGCAGTTTCCAACTTGATCCTAAAAAGCAACTTTTTGAAGTAGCTCCTATTGTTAATCCCACGTGAGGAATAAGAATCGAGGACTAAAGAGACTACGCATCTTGATCAAGCTTGTCTTCATAAGTGGTGGACATGAGACTTAGTCCTCGTCTATGACATTGAAGATAAAATAAGTTAGAAAATAAATTTATTTAAGCCTGATGCCATACAATCTAAGTTTCATACAACCACAGTTTAACACCTTTAAGAATGTAAAATAATTGCAAATACTAGTAGCATTTGTGTGTACAGCTTTGTCTTGAATGTAAAATGGTTAAATAATTTGTTTTAAATCTTCAACAAATAAAAATAGCTCTCAAGTTTTTAAAGTTAACATTTCTCTTTTTATAGCAATGATATAAAAAGAACAAGGCAGGTCTTGGTAAGTGCATAGAAACTTTTTTTTTGTAAATTTCTTTGCATCATTTGCTCTCGGTAACTCAGACTTTTAGGTTTGTTGAATGAGTAAAATTTGTACTCAGATCTATTTTAGAATTTGCCCATGTTTCCAGCAGGTGGCACCCTTCTGCTGAATCCAGTGGGTAAAAATATTTCCTAAAATGTTCGTCCTTTCGTCTCCAAAAAGCCAAGCCAAACCAAACCAAAACAAAACCAGACATAAAACAAAAATAAATTAATAGACAAATAAAGAAAAACCACAACCCCACTTTGGCAATATGACTAAAAAAGTGTATTTTTATAAGCAACTATTTATGCTGCAAAAACAGTGTTAATTATGCATTTTTCTTTAAATAACTAGTTCTGATAGAAAACCAGTCTCTTACTATTGAACATATAGCAGCTCTTGATGTTGTAATTCATAGATAAAATTGTAACTAAATATATAATGTATAAAATGCTTTTGTAAACTATGTATTGTACTTTTGACCTTTAGGTAATATTAACCTAAAATGTTTCCATATAGAAATTAGGATTAAGTATTTGTACTTTAATTTTGGTCTAGCAAATCTGACTAACATTTCAAATGTATACTGAATGCAAACTTCCAAAAAATATATTCTTCCATGTTTCCTTGATTAATATATAAATATGGTATAGTTTAGTCTATATTAAAAACTGTTGTTTTCAACACACAGAACCTCAAAGATAGCTTTTAGAGATCATGCTGAAAAGCTTTATTTAACAGAAGATTTATTACTTCTAAGCATTCAACATAATATATATATATATATATATATATATATATATATAATCTAACTTTGGGAGAGTTCTATCTGAATAGGTTATAAAAGATAATATAGATTGTATGTAGGTGATATGTAGAAGTCTTTATGAATTAAGAGATATGCATTCTCTAAAATCCCTTAATCTAATTATTATGTATGTGTGTGTACATATATGTGACATATACATTCATATATATGACATTTAATCCACTACTTTTAGAACATACCACATAACATCCCTAGTTGATACGTTTCTAATCTCTATCTGTTAATTTCAGCTAGCAAATTACACGCTTAAGAAAGACTAAATTATATAAAGACAAGTTAAAGAAAATTGTATCATTAAATATTAATGCTGAATTATCTTATGAAGTGCATTACATTGGAAACAGAACACTGAAACCAAATTTCTCCCAGTCTGAGAAAAAATAAACCAATTTCAAAAATTTGGTTCCTTGAATCATTTATAGTTACATAATGTTTTAAGCCTTAGTACTTACAGGCAAATTGTTAATTACTTACAGTGTACCGTGTAGCATACACAGCACTAGAATGTTGTAACTAGGACTCTGAACTTTCGTGCCATCAACCAGAAATTATTGTTCACTACTGTCTATGGGTTCTGTACTGGAACCACAGATTCAAGCTTATACCTCAGATCCACCAGTCAGCATTGTGTTTTCTTGGGCAGGATACCTCATTTTCTATACTTCATATGTGAATGGAGGTGACTGTAGATCCTTTACATGCTTGCAAGGATGAAAAAAAAATATTGTGGAAAAGCTTTTGAATAATGCCTTTGTCATACCAAGTGCTCTCATTACATGTGTAGTCTAGGAATAGAGAGAGAGAAAGCTTAGAGGATCACTGAGCCACCTACAGATGGTGTATTATTTTAACATTTTATAGAAGCATTGCATTGTTCAATATACATGTTTGTATGTATATAAATATTATACTAATAATATATATCTTTTGGTTTGGACATCAGACATGATTTGGCAGATATGCAGGCTTTAGAGTAGTCTGTTACAGCCCTACCTCCAAATTCAATGGAAACTCACTTCTTTACTGCCCTGTGCTATAAGGCACTAGGCTGAGAATAAACATTGGCTAATTCACACTAGCAGGTGAATTAGTTGCTGCACATGTTGCATATTGTTTTCAGTGTAATGCATTTCATAAGATAATTAGCTTGGAGAAAGATGATGTTTGCACACGAGAGGTGTAATTTATAGAATTATCTCAGGAGGTCAGAGTGGAATTTATAGAATTATCTCAGGAGGTCAGAGTGGAATTTATAGAATTATCTCAGTGTGGCAGAGAATATACAGAGCAAAGGAGCCCTCAGGACCCCAGGGTGGCTGTGCCTACTCTCATTGGAGGTGGAAATGAGTTATCTAGTGTTGGGCTCAGCATAATTCAAGAGGTTATTTTCACATAACCATTCCCTTTGTCTACAGCTACTCCTAGTCAATATTTAGATACACACATCATTTTTTTTAATTTTTAAAATTTAATGTTATTGTTGACACTATTACAGATGTCTCCCACCCCTTTGCCCACTTCCACCCAGCCCTCACCCACCCTTCCCTCTGGCCATCTCCACACTGTTGTCTGTGCCTATGGGTTATGCATATATGTTCATGGCTAATCTCTTCACCTTCTGTCATTCAGTTCCCTCCAAATCCCTCCTCTCTGACAGCTGTTGGTCTGTTCCATGTATCCATGTCGTCTCCAGTTCTATTTTGTTCATCACTTAATTTGTTCATTAGATTCCACATATACGATTACATGGTGTTTTTTTTTTTCTCTGACTGGCTTATTTCACTTAGCATAATATTTTTCAGGTCCAACTGTACTGTCAAGAAAGGTAAGATTTCCTGCCACATAATATTCCATTGTGCAAATGTATCACAGTTTTTTATCCACTCATTTATTGTTAAGCACTTGGGCCATTTCCAGATGTAGGCTATTGTAAATAGCACTGCTAAGAACATAGGGGTGCATATATTTTTTTCTGGTTGGTGTTTCAGGATTCTTAGAATATATTTCAAGAAGTGAGATTGCTTAGTCAAAAGGCAGTTCCATTTTCTGAGGAAACTATGCCGGAAGCCAATTCTAGCATGTCATAATTTCAAGAGTTTCATCAAAAGGTTGATGGAATTTGGGGACTCAACAGGGTTGAGTCACATTTGTTGTCACCTGTTGGGAATGGCTGAGGGCATTTCCCCAAACCTGAAGAGGGATGATTGTTGGCTGCCAGACAGCTCAGGGCATCTTAATCTACATCTTATTGCCTCCTACTGGCCAAACACCTGAACAGCCATAGGCTAATTCCCCCATTCTGACAATGCTGTGTATACCCTTTGAAGTGTATATCTCTGCCTCGCCTCGCCTCAGGACAAGTTGTGTTAATAAAAAGCATGGGGTCCTGAAACGAGAAGACCTAGACCTTAGAACTTAGAATTTTAGATCTTAGTTTCCTTTAAACTAGGATCCTCTGACCCCCAAATGCCTTTTTAAATTATGCTTCGTCTCTGGACTCCTATTTAATCTGCGCACAGCCTTCTCCAGATTCCTGAACCCTTCTAGATGCTGGAACAAGAACCCCGGCAAAACTCCATACTGTTTTCCACAGTGGCTGCACCAATCTGCATTCCCATCAACAGTGCACTAAGGTTCCCTTTTCTCCACATCCTCACCAGTACTTGTTGTTTGTTGGTTTATTGGTAGCCATTCTAACACGTGTGAGGTCATATCTTATTTTTGCTTTAATTTGCCTCTCTCTGATGATTAGTGACATTTAACATTTTTTTCAGATGTCTATTGGCCATCCATATGTCCTCTTTGGAGAAGTATCTATTCAGCCCCTTTGCCCATTTTTAATTGGATTTTTATCTTCCTAGTATTGAGTTGTCTATATTTTGGAAATTAACCTCTCATCAGATCTGTCATAGGCAAATATGTTCTCTCATACAGTGGATACCCTAAGTTTTGTTGATTGCTTCTCTTGCTTGCAGATGCTTTTTAGTTTGATGTAGTCCCCTTTGTTAATTTTTCTTTCGTTTCCCTTGCCCTACGAGATATATAGGTGAAAATAGTGCTCTAAGAGATGTCTGAGATTTTGCTGCCTATGTTTTCTTCTAGGATTTTCATGGTTTCAAGAATTACATTTGGCCCTGGCCAGTTTGGCTAGGTGGATGGAGCATCAGCCTGGGGACTGAAGGGTCCCAGGTTCCATTCTGGTCAAGGGCACATGCCTGGGTTGTGGGCCGAACCCCCAATAGGGGGCGTGCAGCCAGTCAATGATTCTCTTTCATCATTGATGTTTCTATCTCTCTCTCTCCTTTCCTCTCTGAAATCAATAAAAATATTTAAAAAAGAATTACATTTGTCTCTTATGCATTCTGAGTTTCTTGTATATGATGTTAGTTGATAATCTAGTTTCATTTGTTTGCATGTATCTGTCCAATTTTCCCAACACCATTTATTGAAGATACTGTCTTTACCCCATTATATATTTTGGGGTGGGTTTATTTCTGGGCTCTCTATTCTGTTCCATTGTATACTTGTTTTTTGTGCCAATGTCAAACTATTTTATTTTTATTTCTATTCATCACCTGAGGATATCTTTTATTGATTTTAGAGAGAGAGAGAGAACATTATCAATCGGTTGCCTCCCATAAGCTTCCTCACAGAGGACCAAACCCTTAGCTGAGGTAAGTGCCTTGACTGAGAATCAAACTCACAACCTTTCGGTGTATGGAAGATGCTCCAACCAACTGAGCCACCTGGCCAAGGCTCAATAGATATTTTAATAGGAATTACGTTGAATCTGTAGATTGCTTTGGGTTTTATGAACATTTTAATGATGTTAATTTTTTCTCTCCAAGATCATGTTATATACTTTCACTTATTTGTATCTTCTCAGTTTCTTTCTTCAGTATCATAACTTTCTGAAGACAGGCCTTTTACCTCCTTGGTTAATTTTTTTTTTTAACTATGTACCATATATCTATATAAAATTTTCAATGATAAGTGGGATAGTTTTCTTAGTTTCTCATTCTGATAGGTCATTATTAGTGTATAAACATGCCACCAATTTCTGAATATTAATTTTATATTCTGCTACTTTGCCAGATTCATTAATTAGACCTATTATTTTTTGGTGGATTCTTTAGGGTTTTCTATGTACAATAATATCATGTCATCTGTGATTAATGACAATTTTACTTCTTTTTTTTTTTTCCAATTTGGATGCCTCTTATTTCTTCTTCTCTGATCACTGTGGCTAGGATTTCCAGTACTATGCTGAATAAGAGTGGTGAAAGCAGACATCCCTATCTTGTTCATGATCTTAAGGGAAATGCTTTTACTTTTTGCTCATTGAGCATGATGTTTTTACTCGTTGAATACAAGTTTGTCATATATGCTGAGGTATGATACCTCTATTCCCACTTCGCTAAGAGTTTTTATCAAAAATGGATGTTGGATTTTGCCAAATGTTTTTTCTGCATCTAGTGATATGATCATGTGATTTTTATCTTTCATTTTATTATGTGATGTATCACATTTATTGATATGTAAATATTGTACAGACCTTGCATTCCCAGATTAAATCCCATTTGATTATGGTGTGTGATTTTTTTAATGTATTGCTTGATTCCATTTGCTAAATTTTTTTGAGGATTTTACCATATATGTTCACCAGGGATATTGGCCTATATTTTTCTTTCTTTGTAATGTCTTTAATTGTTTTTGAAATTAGGATAATGCTGGCCTTGTAAAAACATCTTGGAAGCATTCTCTCTTCTTGAGTTTCTTGAAATACTTTCAGGAGGATAGGTGTGAGTTCTTTTTTGACTGTTTGGTACAATTTGCCTGTGAAGCCATCTGCTCTAGGACTTTTGTTTGCTGGGAGGTTTTTTGTTTTTTTTTCTTTCTGCTTCAGTTCCATTAGTTGTAATCAGTCTATTCAGTTTTTCTAATTCTTCCCGATTGAATTTTGGGTGATTCTATGTTTCTAGTAACTTGTCCATTTTGCCCAGGTTGTCCAATTTGTTGGCATATAGTTGTTCATAGTATTTTATTACAATCCTTTGTATTTCTGTGATATCAGTTGTTACTTCTCTTCTTTCATTTCTGATTTTACTTATTTGGGTCCTCTATTTTCTTGGTGTGTCTGATTAACAGTACATGGATCTTTTTTATCTTTTCAAAGAACTTGCTATTGGTTTCATTGATCTTTTTATTAATTAATTTATTTTAGTCTCTATGTCCTTTATTTTCACTCTCATTTTTATTATTTCCTTCTTTGTTCTTACTCTGGGCTTTGTTTGTTGTTCTGTCCTAGTTCTTTTAAATATAGGGTTAGATTGTTTATTTGAGATTTGTCTTGCTTCTTGAGTTAGGCCTGAAATGCTATGAACTTCCCTCTCAGGATTGCTTTTGCTATGTCCCATACATTTCAGGTTGTTGTGTTTTCATTTTCCTTTATTTCCAGGTAATGTTTTATTTCTTCCTTCATTGCATTGGTTACCCTTTCACTGTTTTATAATATGTTATTTAGCCTCCATGTGTTTGAAATCAACAAAAATATTTTTTAAAAAGCAAATGAAACTCAAAAACATTCAAAAGAGAGGAAAGAAGAGGGAAAGAGAAATAAAAACATCAATGATGGGAGAGAATCATTGATCAGCTTCCTATTTTGCTACTTCTCTTTAAGTTTGAGATATTTCAAAATAAAAAGAGAAAGAAAAGTTCAAAAATCAGATAAAGCTGATTTATATTTTTAGGAGTAGTTTCATTATATGGGTGATAGATATAGGAGTTTTCTTTATAATTATTTCTTAAACTGTATGTGTATATATATATATATTATGTAGTTTTCTGTATGTATATTTTATAAAAGAAAAAAGCTTAAAATGTGATTATGTATATAAAAATACTTTTAAAAACTGCTACATACTTGTTAAACATTATTGTTAAAAAATAACCTTTTTGCTTTATAAAGCAACCAAACATTAAACAAGGGGGCTTTTGTTTTATGGGTCATTTACTTGAGATAATTTATCAAAAAGTACATACTAAGGACCAATTTTTGAGGCTAGCAATAATGTCATCTGATTTTTTCCATGAGATAGTTCTTACAAAAGTATCAATTCTGAATCTTGTTTACTCTGATATTTGGTAGAATATTCTTCTAAATAATTCAATTGAACAGCATTATGATACCACAATGCTCATTTTGGCAGATATGCTCTCATATGATGCTTAAAAATATTGTAAGAAAACTTTGCATAAGGTTTAAATGCCATACACTATTTATATTGTCTATGTATAAACATTGTCATTTTCTATAGTTTATTTCAAAATCTTTATTAGGAATTCACAGTATATTTTTGTAAAACCCTCAAAGTCAAAAGTTGTTCAGAATTTCCTGTTTTCACATTGACTTTTAATATTTTAAAAGTTTTAAAAATGTTTTTATTGATGAGAGAGAGAGAGAGAGAGAGAGAGAGAGAGAGAGAGAGAGGAGAGAGAGAAATGTTGGTGTGAGAGAAACATCAATCATCTGCCTCTTATATGCTCCTTACTGGGGATCGAGCCAGCAACCCAGGCATGTGCCCTGACCAGGAATCGAACCAGCAACCTCCTGGTGCATGGGACGATGCTCAACCACCTGAGCCACACTGACCAGACTAATATTTAATCTATTTGATTGTCATCTTCTCCTGAGTATCTACATCAATATCAAAATCTAAATTATCACTTTCTTCTTCATTTCTTCTGCACCTTCTTCTACAGTTGGAATGTGGATTATTTTCAATGTTTTCTGTCTCTTCTAATTATTTATTGGAGTAAGAACATCTTCTTTCTTTCCACATTTTGTGCAAACTTCAAGTTCACAGATACATGGTCTACACATTATGTTATAAGAATCATGCCAAAACCGGTTTGGCTCAGTGGATAGAGCGTCGGCCTGTGGTCTAAAGGGTCCCAGGTTCGATTCCGGTCAAGGGCATGTACCTGGGTTGCGGGCACATCCCCAGTAGGAGATGTGCAGGAGGCAGCTGGTCGATGTTTCTCTCTCATCGATGTTTCTAACTCTCTATCTCTCTCCCTTCCTCTCTGTAAAAAATCAATAAAAATATATTTAAAAAAAAAAAAAATCTTTCACTAACTTTGGTAAACATTTAGCTCAATTTTTAGGCTTCAACAATGGTTTGCATTTGCTGTATTTTACACACCATTCAAATATTGCTTTACAGTACTAATATATTCCAGCATGAAGTTTTGTATTAATTTTCTTGGTCTGAACACTCTTATCAAACTTGCCATTTTTGAATCTAAACATATTTTGATGCCTATGAATTGTGGGATAGGCCACGTTTCCTCTCTGAGAACTCATTGCCAAAATCAAAATCACAAGAAGATGCAAGAAGCCAGAAACTATCTTAATGAGCAGATGCCTCTGTCACTGATCCAGAAGGAACTTATCTAGCTTTCTGGATCATGTTTTCTTATCCATTCAGCTACCCTATGTCTTTTGATTTGGGCAGTTAGTCTATTTACAGTTAAGGTTATTATTGATAGATATTTATTGCCATTTTTATATATACCTATATTTCTCTATATATTTCTTCTTAAAGTCGTGCCTTTAACATTTCTTGCAACACAGGTTTGGTGATAATGAACTCCTTTAGTTTTCTTTTTCTGGGATGATCTTTATTTGCCTTCAATTTTAAATGACATCCTTGCTAAACAGAGTAGTCTTGTTTGCAGGACCTTGCTTTTCATTACCTTGAATACTTCTTGCCAATCCCTTTTGGTCTGGAGTGTTTCTGTTGAGCGATCAGCTTTATGGGAACTCCCTTGCAGATAACCAAGTGTCTTTCTGCCTTTAAGATTCTCTCATGTCTTTAATTTTTACAAGTTAAATTATGTCTTAGTGTGGGGCTCTTTGGGTTCATCTTGGTTAGGATTCTCTGTGCTTCCTGGACTTTTTAAAATCTATTTTCTTCACCAAGATTGGAAAGTTTCTGCCGGTATCACTCCAAACAGGTTCTCTATTCCTTACTCACTCTCTTCTCCTTCTGGTACCTCAATAGTATGGATATTGTTATGTTTCATATTGTTGCAAAATTCCCTTAAATATCCTCATTCTTTGTAATTTTTCTCTCTTTTTTGCTGCTTTGATGGCGTGTTTTTTTTTTCTACCTTGTCTTCCAAATCATTGGTTAGATCCTCTGCTTCAACCTGCTTTTTATCCCTTCCAGTGTAATCTTGATGTCACATATGGTATTACTCATTTCAAACTGGTTCTTTTTCATTGTTTCTATGTCCTTCTTCATGCTGTTGTCTTTCTCACTGAGTTCCTAGAGCATCCTTATAATCCTTACTTTTAACTTTATATCTCCTAAGTTGCTTACCTCTATTAATTTAGCTCTCTTCCTAGTGATTTTTTCTGTTCTTTCATGTGGGGCTTATTTCTTTATCTCCCCATTTAGCCTGTCTCTTTGTGTCTGTTTCATAGATAGAACTGCTATGACTTTCAGTCTTTGTGGGGTAGCCTTATGTTATAGGTGTCCTGTGGGACCCAGTGGTGCAGTCTCCTTGATCCCCTGAGGTGGGTGCTGTAGGAATGTCCCTTGTGTGGATTATGTGGGCCTTCCTATTGTAATTGGGTCTTGATTGTTTTGGGCCCATTTTGGGGTGGTATTGACCCTCAGGCTGGCTGACTGTGAGGCTCAACCCAGACCACAGCGTGAAGGCTGCTGTGCAGGTGCAATCTTGAGGTGTCTTATTGGTTTTGGTGGCACAATCTTCCTGAGCTTTGTGCTCCAGGAATATCTTTTGTGGTTTATGTGCACCCCCTGTTGTAGTTGGTTCTTTTGTGGGTAGAGTTAACCCCTTAGGCTGGGTAGCTATAAGGGTAAACCTCCATCACAGTGTATGTGTCACTATGCAGGGGCTGCCCCCCATGTCTGAGTTGTTCCAGCAGGGCCTGGTATCTGCCCGAATCCCCTTTTGTGTGTGTCACTTATATGACTAGTTGGGTAAAGCTCTCATGTGGTCTGAAGCCCACCGCTGGTTGTGTTGGTTCTGAGTTGACTTGGGTGTGGTTCAGGTACAGGTTGTCAGACATTGTGTGGAACTGGGCTTGGGCTACCTGTCTGGATCAGCCACAATGTTCATTGTTTCTGTCTGCATCTACAGTGTCTGGGTCTGCATGGGAGTGGCCAATCTGTGAGGAAGGGTTGGCTTCCTAGAGCTCTGAGCTGGGGGGCGATCAGTAAAAGGCTCCCTGAGGTCAGCATCCACCTGTCAGCTACTCTGCCTCACCTCGAGTTTGCCTGGACTTCCTCCAAAGTCTTTTGAAGAAAGGCTGTAGAGTGGGCCCAAGCCAGCTGCACCCCACTGACCTTTCCTCAGGGCTCAAGCTTGTTAGGTCAGGGCAGTCAGTTCAGGAAGATGGGGCTAGTGGGTCCTAAAATGGGGGCAGTGTGATCCCGCACTCAGTGGGGAGAATGTGGCCTCTACTCCAAAGCCGTACCTTTCAGTCTCTGCCAGAGTGTCCCATTCTAGCTCCTCAAGGATAAACACACCACGGGTTCAGGTTGGGTGCATTCAGTTGTCCCCATTGCAGGAGCAAGCTCTGCAGGATAGGAAGGGGTCACCAGCTGAGCCATGGGAGTGGGATGAGCTGCACTCCTCCTCTTAGCTCTGTAGCCATACCTGCTCGAGCCTCTGAGGTAGATGCACTCTGAATGTCCCAGCTCTGAGTGGAGCTTCCTCTCCTTTGTGAAACAGCCCAGCAGAACGAGCCAGCAGGGCTTGTGAAAACTGATCAAGGAAGTCTTTGGTTGGTGGTGGCACTGGCTCACTTAGAGGAGCAAGTTGCATGCCTTTCTCCTAGCTCCACAACTGCACTGTCAGAGACCCAAACAGAGCCACATTCTGAAGGTCCCAGCTCTATGCTGTGCTCCGTCACCCCCTGTGGGACTTGGAGGTACAAATCAAGGTAGCCCTCTGCTGGGGGTTGTGCTGGTCTTTGGCAGGGTAGTAAGCCACTCGCCTCCCCCTAACTTGGCAGCACACCGCCTGAGGTCCTGACAGGCAGCTCCAAGAGGGAAACACTAAATGTTCCATTTCTGAGTTTTGCCCCTTCCCCGAGTAGCTGCACCCACAAGGATGGTGCCAGCAGGGCTTGGAAGAACAGAGCAGTGCAGCCCTCTGCTGGTGGTGGGAGAGGAGGGAGCTGCTCATCTTCCCCCAGCTCCTAGGTGTGCCACCAGAAACCCTGAGGGGGTGGCACTGAAGGTCTAAGCTCTGAGCTGTGCCCCCTGCCCACACCTTCCCCCCCCCTCCCCACAGAGTTGCACTTAGCAGGCTGGAACTAGTAGGATGTGGGAATGCAAATAAAGGCAGCCCTCCATTGGGGGTGGCACAATCCTACAGGAGCAGAGCAAGCTGTATGCCTCTCCCTCTCTCCACCGCTACATACTGTCAGAGACCCCGACAAGGGCGTCTTTCACTGGGGGTGGCACCTGCCTAACCTGTGGGAAAGATTAGCCCTTGTCCCAAAGCCACTCAGTTCAATGACCATCTGATAGTCTATCTGTAGTTTCTCCCCAAAAGAGCTCCCCTCAGGTCCCTGTTTGGTGCAGCCAACAGTGCTTACTGCTGGACTTGAGTTTAGCAGGGTTGAGTCCCCAGTATTTGGAGGACTAGTTTAGTGCACTCACCCCTGTTGGTGCTGTAAGAATAAGAGAGCCTGACCCTGGAAGATGGTGCCTGAGGCTGGTGTAGGATGTTGGCTCAGGACCGGGACCTCAGTAGCTAACCCTCTATATCTCTCTGCAGAGTCACTCTGCCCACATACTAGTATTTTTATGGCTTCTGTACGCCCTGAGTCTCCGTCCCTTTACTGGAGCTTCAGGTGCGCAGGTTGTGAGGGGCCAGTGGAGCCCCGCAGCCTTGTCTGCGCGCACCAGTAGGGAGCTCACCGTGCTGGGCTTGGTCCTGCCGGGCGGTTGCTTGCCAGATGCTGGAGTTTGGTGCCCTGTGCCCCCCCCCCCCCACCTGACGCACTGAGCTACCAGGGAGCCCCAGGGGTGGCAAGGGGCACAGGTGAGTGCCCAAGAGCAAGCTCCTGGGTGGTGGCCCTTTAGGAGAGCACTGGGATTCTAGCAGACTCCCTCCTCTTCCCAGTGGACAGAGTCCCTGCTGATTTTGGCTGGCAGATGCTATGCAGGCCCCTCTTCCCAGCCCTGGTGCTCTGGTTTGGGGGTCTTGGTGTGGGGTTGGGACCCCATTCTACTCAGGGGGGACTTTGCAGCTGTGATAACCCTCCAGCTTCTCAGCCACTGAGACTGGGTGCAGGGACCAGCCTTCTCTGTATCTCTGCTCCTCTTTCCAGTCTCTGAGTCGCTTCTAAAAATGCTTGGATCTAATACTCCTGTTTGGGTGTCCTTCACTTCTTTACTCAGCTTTCTCTACATTTTAGCTGTACATCCGGTTCGGTGCCAGGTGGATGTGTGTGTGTGTAGCTTCCACCTACCAGCACCCATCTTGGATCCTCTAACGCATGTCTTTTCTTGATATTCCACCTACATGCTTACCTTGGAGATATTGTGGTTTTGGTTCCAGATGCTCACAAAAATAAGAGAGAATATTTCAAGAAAGCAAGTCACACAAATATTTTTGTTTCCCTGTAAATATAAAAGTTATGCTCTCACGATATTGTAGTCTGTGTGTAATAGCACTGTCTAAAAATTGCATCATAATAAAAATACTTTATTGCTAAAAATGCTACCCATCATCTGAGCCTTCAGTAAGTCATAACCTCTTTAGCTATGTGCCATTATAATAGTCTGGCCTCGATATTGATGGCTGCTGACTGATTAGGGAGGTGGTGGCTGAAGTTTGGGGTGGCTGTGGCAATTTCTTACACTAAGACAACAATGGCGTGTGCCGCACGGATTGACTCTTTCACAAGTGATTACTCTGTGGCATGTGATGCTGTCTGCTAGCATTTCACCTGCAGCAGAACCTCCATATATTTTCTTCATGGCTGAGTGACTTTAGTGTGTTCTAAATAAGTGTACATATTACCAAAACATTATAATGAGCATATACACTCAGACATACATTAGCTAAGAAAGTTGGGAAATGTTCCCATCCGCAGACCTGTAAAAGTTCCACAAAAGGCAAATAAATGATGGAGAGAATATAAACTTCTTCATAAACACATGTCATCACATAAAGTTAGCAATGTTTCTGCTGGATTATATGCTACCCCCTGGAGAGTCCTACATCTCCCTACTGATGATTTTCATCACACTAGTGCTCTACCGTGTGTCCTGATGTGATCCACAAGCTTTTGGCAGTAACTAGTCTGTTTGCTCTACTCTATCTGGACAGCACATAGGCTTTTAAACTGTACACCTGCCTTCCTCTCTACCTGGTAGACATTCTTATTTATTACGTATTAACTTAAGGAATGCTTGTCATTTCCAGGATGGTAGAGGAAGCTCTAAAGTAGGTTCCGTGTGGAGAATGGGATACTAAGAGAGATCTACTGTGAACTCAGTTTGTTAGATCTTCTGTGAACTTATTTTTGTCCTGAACCTCAGGGTTTCAGACAAACCCGTTTGTATTGGTAAATATGCACCCACTGCAGGCTAAATACAGAGAACTCGCTTTTATCCCAAACAGATAAAATAAATATTTTATTTTGAACTTTTCTGTTTAGTAGTAATTGATGGTAATAGTATTTTTCGTAATGTTTTCTACATAATAAAACATGATGTTCATTTTCTTTTCAAGTTTGTTATGCTGTAGTCCATTTGAAAATTGTTCCAACAGTAATGATTTCTGTAAACCAACTTTCAGATAATGTGCTTATTCAATTAACCAGAATAGTACACTTGACACTATTTTTGGAATTGCCAAATTATTTTCAGACTTAATTGTATTTTTGGGAGATGTATATGTTGAGGACAGAGTCAGACAGATTTCATATTGAATCCTTTTTCTGCCATCTACCTAACAATCTAGGGCAAACTGGTTAACCCTCTAAGACCATTCCTTCATTGTTAAAGGAAGAGGGTGATGAGAATGTTGCATAGAGACAGTTTGTGTGAATATGTTTGTGTAACATCAAGCCCGTGAGAGAACTTAGCGTTTTTATTATTATTGCTGCAATGCTTCTAAATCCTTTGAGAGGATGACTTCATTCTTTTGCAAGGCAATTTTGCATTTACATTAATGAAAATGCCTAAGACATATATGTGTGTGTATACATTACCAAATGTACATATACTGCGTGTGATCTAAATATGCTGAGTATTTTATGGTTAGATTATTTTAGGGCACCAGGTAAAAATAAATGCATAGCAACCTGACTGATTACTGCTATTTTTAGATAATCTGTTTTCCCAAAAGGCTTAAAATATTCTTTGAAGTGTTCATGGTTTAATATTCTCTTTCCAGAAGTTTGGTTTCCAGAAATGATTGGCTTAGAAAATCTGGGACATGATGATATATTGAGTTGAAACTTAAGAAAAGTTAGTTAAGTGTACAATCAAAACTGACTTTCCACCTGGGAGAGCAGCCCTAGCCATGCTGTGTATTCTCTCACCAAGCTGTATATTACCTGACTTTAATATTATTGTAATTTATCATATTTATCGATTTTCTCAGGTCAATACAACAACCCATGTATCAGGTACCAAGATAGAAAATGAAGAAAAGTGAGGGAAAAAGTCATTTTTATTATCTTTATCCCCACCCCCTTTTTGAGAGCTAAATGAAGATTCAATTTCTTATTCTGGAAGTCTCTGCTCTGAAAACATAACTATGACGAATCTGAATTATATAATTGAGAACTTGAATGGCAGGCTTTCCTGCGATTCATTTTCACATAATGGACCAGAGAGACCACTTGAAGTTGCATTAATAAGGCTTGTACAGGGTAGAAGTAGGCCTTTCCTGATATTGGTACATGGGTTTACATTTGGCAAGGGGAATCCTGTAAGTGAAAACTCTGGTACTGACAATTCCGTGAATCACATCTCACCCCTAGGAAAGGTTTTAATGAGTTAATGAATGCAAGACATGGCCATATATTTTCCATTCACACATTCTAAAACACATGCTAGAAAGTCCTTTTATTTTATTTTTTTTAATGAGGCAATCTTTCAAACCAATTTTTCTCTCTTAGACACAGAAACAAAGATTAGAAATCAAGCCATCTTTTGAATAAAGGTCAAAACATCTTTTTAAGAAGAAAAGTCTGAAATTCATGAATAATTTTTTCAATGTAGAAACAGATAATTTGACTAAGTTATTATATAATTTACATTTCATAATATCTGTGAATTTATGAATAGATTTCAAAAATCTTTTCCATTAGCTTTTAGAGATTTTAAGGGAAAAGACTATACATTTTACTTGTTTTTGTCTTTCTTTAAAATTTCAGTTTACATTCAATTTTTTTTTGCCAGGTGCATTTCAGGTGTACAACACAGTGGTTAGACAATCATATACTTTACAAAGTGGTCCCCATGATATTTCAAGTGCTCACCTGATACCATACATATCCTATATAATAAAAGGCTAATATGGAAATAGACTGAATGGCGGAACAACCAGTTACTACAGTGCTCAATGACCACCATGGAGCAGACACTCAACACAGGAGCTGCCCCCTGGTGGTCAGTGCCCTCCCACAGAGGGAGCACCGCTCAACCAGAAGCCCTGAACTGGGGTCACAGCTGGCTAGTGCAGCAGCGGTGGCAGGAGTCACTCCCGCCTATGCAGTAGTGCCAAGGATGTCGGACTGCTGGCTTCAGTCATCAGTCGGACATCGCCAGAGGGTTTCTGGACTGCAAGAGGGCACAGGCTGGGCTGAGGGACCCCCTCAAGTCCACGAATTTCGTGCACAGGGCCTCTAGTAGTATTATAATAAACTAGTTTATTATAATACTACTAGAGGCCTGGTGCACAAATTTGTGCACAGATGGGGTCCCTCGGCCTGGCCAGTAATTGGGGCCCATCAGGGTTAGGCCAGCGGGAGGGAGACGCCACGGGAGGCTGGATGGCCAGAGAGAGGGGCCATGGGAGGTTGGCCGGGCCTCCCTATTAAGCCAATCGGGGCTAGCTGGCTGTGGGTAGGGACTGGGGGAGGTTGGCTGGCCACTGGAGGTTGGCTGTGGGAGCACACTGACCACCAGGGGGCAGCTCCTGCATTGAAATTATTGACCATATTCCCCATGCTGTATTTTACATCCCCATGACTATTTTGTGACTACCAATTTGGACCTCTTTCACCATTTTCACCCAGTCTCCCAACCCTCCTCCCCTCTGGCAACCATCAGTGCGTTCTCTCTATATAAGAGTCAGTTTCTGTTTTGTTTGTTTGTCTATTTGTTCTTTAGAGTCCACATATACATGAAATATATGGTATCTGTCACTTGTTTTCTTCTTTTTAGAGTATTATAAAACATAAGTGTGCCAAGAAAAAAGGTGAGTATATTTTGAAGTGATATCCATTATCTTCATCAGAGCTATTCCTTTTTTCTGATCCTAGGAAATAGGTATATTCCACTTCTTGACAGTCATATCAGCAATGATAGGTGGATGCGTATTGAACCTGGAGGTGGTGTGCAGTTGCTCTAAAATGAGGTTTACCCAACATTACTGCCATAGTGGCATTGTGAGAGCTTCTTATGCACCAGCCACTCACAGGACCTGGGCAGGGCGGTGCTCCAGGGCTTCTGTGTGCCCAAGTGACCTCATGCATGCAGCAGGGGTGATGCCCGTGTGTATTTGCTCACAATTTCAGAGCCTTGCCTGTTGCAGGATGGTTCTTTTGGTTCTTTGGTCTCTCTTTACATCTGTGCCATCTCCAAATCCAAATCTGGTTCCTTCTGCCTCTACATTTCTGAAGTCTGGGCTCTGTCCAGGGTTGAGTACCTGACATCAAGACTACTGTGATGTCCACAGTGATCTTGTCTTTTAAAATTCTTCCTTCAGTGTTAGATGATGGTAGAATTTTGAGAAACTGTTTTAATCGCTGAGCCTAATGTATTTGTCTCTTCAACTATGACCATTTTCAGTGTGTCACGCTGCCAGATTCACTTGTTGATACACTTAAATACTACTTAAGTAAAGCCTTTGTTTGTGTCTTGGTGGCTCGTCTGCCTTCCTATCAGAGTAATTTTTTTAAAACATTTATATCCTTAAGAGTTTTGAATCTGAAGGCAAAACTAGATTTTTTTCTAGTGGAAAGAACTAGGGATTTCTATTCATTTAATCTCAGCTTAAGTACTACTTAAATAGAGCCTCTCTTGGTGTCTTGGTGGCTCGTCTGCCTTCCTATCAGAGTAATTTTTAAAAACATTTATATCCTTAAGAGTTTGAATCTGCAGGCAAAACTCACCTGGCATTTTTTGGTTTCTCCTTTGTGATGTATTGGTTCTAGGCCAATGGTTCTTACATTTTTGGCACCTGGCCACAAGACTTCATTGAACTACATAAGTCTCTTTTCCAACTTGCCATGGCCAGGAGCCACCCAACGCCATCAAGCCCTTCTAAAAGTAAACTGTTCCAAGGAAATGACAGCATTTCCCACCACACATGCAGGCTTAAGCATTCTTAAGCCTCTTGCCTTCCCTCAGCAGGAATGAGCACCCGTTGATCTCTACAGTTAGCATTGGGAGTCCTTGTTCAATAGTCAATGGGCTAGTGATTGGATGAATCCCTTCTTAAGAAAGGAAGGCTGCATCTAGGAACTCTGGAAAGCATGAAGGTGAATTTTAGAGCTTTCTTGGGTATTTAAGAGAAACAAGAGGCTTTTTTTTTTTTTTACTTGCTGGATTTCTTGGAAAGTAAGACTGTTTCTAGAAGCTGTGATTTTGTCAGAGTACCAAAATTCATGATCAGATCTGTGACACTTTTACATGCTAAATAAATCAAGAAGAATAATTTTTGAGTCATAGAAGATTTTTTTCTAGTGGAAAGAACTAGGGCTTTCTATTCATTTAATCTCAGCTTAAATACTACTTATTTAAGTAGTATTTAAGTTTGAGCAAGTTATACAATGTCAGAACCTAATATTTTAAGTGGAAATGGGATGATGCTTACCTTGAAGAATTGTTGTGAGGATCATTAATGAGTCAGGCTTATTATCCAGGTGGTGCCAAAAAATGGTGGTGCTTTTTTCTCTTCCTTTCCTTTCCTCCCCTCCCCTCCCCTCCCCTCCCCTCCCCTCCCCTCCCCTCCCCTCCCCTCTCCATTCCTCCCTTTCTTTTTCTCTTTCTTTCTTTCTTTTGGCTATTAATATGAATTGGGTAAAGTGATGAGAAAATAAATTATGCTGGATGTGGAGATCCCCAGATATTGGAAATACCAGCTTTAGAGCCAATTTTTTTGTTACTTTGAAAAACTTCAGAGGATCTTTAATATTGAGCTTTTATTTTTGTTGATACAGAGATTATACAGAATCATTCTTGCTCCAAAGCAAACATAGATTAGGCGTTGATCAAGAACATATGTGTCATCCATTTTTATATTTCTTTCTGAAAATATATTTTATTGATTTCAGGGAGGAATGGAGAGGGAGAGAAAGGTGGAAACATCAATGATGAGAGAGAGTCATTGATTGGCTGCCTCCTGCATGCCCCACCCTGGGGATCGAGCCTGAAACCTGGGCATGTGCCCCAACCAAGTATCAAACCTTGACCTCCTGGTTCATAGGTCGATACTCAACCACTGAGCCATGCTGGCTGGGTCATTTTTATATTTCTTATAAGTCCAGGAAAACCAACAGAATTTGCATTTTGAAGGTGGAGGACTCTATATGCATTTGCTTTTCCTGCATTTGTTTTTTTCTTCCCCCATCCGTGGTTAATTTCCATCTCATGCATGTAATACACTCTACATTTGGAGTACTGCTTCATTCCTACTCAGAGCTACAGTCCTTGACCTGTAATGATGAATCTAAAAAAAAACTAATATAGAATCACAGATGGTGCAAATATTTGAAAATAAGTAAATACAATCTAGGATTAGCTGCTTGGGCTCTGAAATGTCAGCTTCACATTGCTTATTGGTCACACAGGCAATTTTAGTTAAGGGATAACCCAGGACAAAAGCATCCTGATGTAAAATTGCTGCATTGGATTTATGCAACGTAACAAGCCCATCATTGTTATATAAACTCCAAAGTGAGTGTCTCTGTAAAAAGGTAAAGGTGCTTCAGAGAGGGCACAAAGTACCAAGAAGTTACACAGGGGATAAAAAATTAAGTAGTTATCATAACATGGAACTGCTACACACTGCCATCTGCTGACTTCCATTTAAAGCCGAATTTTAAGGAGAAAATATCCATTCTTATGGGTATGCTCTCTGTAGGCACATATTAAATGACCTGAGTATGGAAAGTAATGGTCAAATTGCCAGCATAACATCCTTAGATAGTGATTATTAGTAATGGGCTTTGTTTGTCCATTTTTCTGTCTGAGAGATTTAAACAATAGAATCAAATTTTCTCGCAGCTTGTCCCTTTAGAAGATGCAATTCTTTTAAAAGAATCTTAGAAATCACCATGGTGATTATGTCAACTGGTTTACTGATAAACCAACTGAGAATGATAAATGCTAGCTTAGTCGAGGTCATAAGACTGGTGAATTTGGTCAGTTGGAAAGCAGACCTCTTTGCTCCTGGTTTGGGACTGGTAGAAGGAGCCTCACTCAATCAATCATGAGGCTCACATAAACCTATTTTTGTTGTTGTTATCAGTATTAATGTCATAAAAAGAAAAAGTGGTTGGGTATTAAAATGGGAACATTCCAGTTGGCTTAAAATATCTTGTTGTTTTTATGTTTAGTTTTTAAATTATTTTTTTAGGCAGCTGGTTTAATAAGATTAGATCTTTTATGCAGGTCCTATCTGGAAGTATCAAGGAGCAGATGGTCACATATAATGGCTAAGATGAAGCTTAATTTTTCTGATGTTGGTATGATGGAGTGGCAGAGAATAGGAAGAGCTGCTGCAGATCATATATGAAGTTCTCAAGGCAGCACTGACCCCTATCAAAGCATGTGTTTACAAGTACAAAATCCCAGCTCTCATGTGTCTGTTTAGTGAACTTATGTCAAGGATTTCACTCATTAGTCAAGTAGGAACATCAAGATGATGGAGTTTGTTTAAAGAGCATTTGAGGAAGAAAGATTTATATAGTCAGAAAAGGAATGGTGTACAGCACTTTCAAAATTAATACAAACTGGTGAATATTCAAGATTTAACTATTGGGTTATCTCTTATGGCAGACAGAAAGGGTTTGCAACGTATCTATCTGCTCCAATTAACAAATAACTTTATAGACTCTGGGCCGATGCCAATCATAAATGGTAAACACAAGAAAGGTAAAATGTCCAAAAGGAGTCTGATCATTGTGAATTGTGCGGGCTGATTAGATAATCCCTCAGTCTGACATTGAAAGAGATGCACATGCAGTCATACCTAAGTTTTATTTCCAAGCTCTCGAAAATTTCTTAACCTTCTCAACCTCAAAAAACAACAACAAAGGTACAGTGTGGGCCGACTCTTGATGTCCCAGTGAGGTTCTGAAGCAACTTCATCAAAGCTGTCTGTGGAGCTGGGAGTATCGGGTCCCATCCCCTGGCAGTGAGGTCCTGGGATGCAGCCAATCTACCACCGTCAAACAGGAGCTGCGGAAACAAAGGGTTTGGCGTGCTGCAGAACACACACATATTCCTGGGGCCTGGGGAACCCTGGCTTCCCAATGAAGTGCTCTGTCTCACTATCATTATCTTATCTAACCTAAGATTTCCAGGTTAACTTGTAAAAGCAATTGCTCATTCAAATGCACAGGAAGGTTGATTCCTCCTGATAAAACCAAATGCTCATCCCAACAAGTTGGTCCAGGTGGTTTTGAATGATAGAAGAGAACAATTTGGTGATTTCAAATAGTGCTTTGTGAAGAAGATAAAATAGCATAATTGAACAGAAGGTGAAAAGCTGTTCTCTAGGACTTAGCAAAATAAGGTTTCAGATCAAGTTTCATGGTGGTTGTCCTGGAGATGGTTGCTTTCAGAGCTGTCATTAAGAGACAGAGAGCTCCTCTCCCCAACCATCTCACTGAAGACATAAGTTATTCTTCACTTGTCACTCACTTTTTATTTTTTTAATATTTTATTAATTTTTTACAGAGAGGAAGGGAGAGAGATAGAGAGTTAGAAACATTGATGAGAGAGAAACATCCATTAGCTGCCTTCTGCACAACCCCTACTGGGTATGTGCCTGCAACCAAGGTACATGTCCTTGACTGGCATCAAACCTGGGATCTTTCAGTCCGCAGGCTGACACTCTATCCACTGAGCCAAATCAATTAGGGCAGAGGTGTAACTTTATAAAGTGGACTACAATGCAAAGTAGATACCACTGTCCATTGTGCACGTTCTTATTATGATAGTTTTCTCCTTCATTCATCTCTTGGGCCAAATGGAAGTTATTTAACAAAGAAGGAAAGAGGGGAGGCTATCTCAGAATGAAGACCCCTGCATAAGCTGATGATGGGAAGTTTCTTTCCTGTGCTCCCCAGTCCTCCATACTGTTTGTTCTGCTTAAAATACTGCTTCCCACCATCTTCCTTCATTTTCATGGTTGATGGGGATACAGAAACGAAGGCGTCCCAAGTGGTAAACTTTGCTCTACCACCTCAGAAGACTGATGTGGCATACACCACATGGACCATCCCACCAGTCCTTTTTAGAATATGAAAAATGTATACATGTTCACACACACACACACACACACACATCAACTAAGGGGGAAAATAATTTTCTTGAAGATATCTCTTGGTATGATAAAGTAAGTCATGCAGAACTAGTTGTGAGTATACTTTAATCTACTTTCTCTTACTCAAAGCAGAAAAGAACATAGCGACAATTATCCACTACTATAGTATGATTTCATTCAACCCTAAAATGGCACATAAGAATGGTATTTCATTTGTTAGAAATGGAGTCTTCATTAACATTCCAATCTCTGTGAAAAAAATCCCATTCTTCCAAATTGATTGTGACTTGTGGTGATTGTGAATAAAGTTACGTGTAGCGTTTTAAGCATTCCTATCTTGGTGGTTTGTGCTAAGTGCCCTTCAAACCCTTCAACTGTGATCCCATAGGACTTTTTTCTCAGCTCCATCACACTTTGTAATTGCCTGCTTACTGGTCTCTCTCCAACTCGCTATGTCTCCTGAGGGCAGCTATATCTCAGACTGGACTTTGTTAGTTTTGAATCATTAATGAGGACGTTTCAAAAACATATTTGTGAATGTGTGTTTGTAGTAGAAATAATTTGAATAAAAAGGAGTCCAGCATTTAGGCAAAGGGGCCATCCAACTCTTTGTTAAGCTGATTAGTTTTTAAAATAGCTCCCACCCTGTGGATTAGTGTAAGGGTACTAGGCAAGGTGGGCTGAGGAGGCCCGGGTGAGCTAATTTGTGTAGGTGGAATGAGTAGTTAACCTTTGGTATCTAATCTCACAGAAAAAAAATCTAGAGTGAGTTGATGCACAGCATAGGACAAGAACTCCAAAAGCTAGATCGAGAGAGTTTTAAAGAAAGCTTGAAGAGCAGTGGAGAACAGAATGCAGAGGGTACCAGGCTTGGAGGGGACTACGTTTCTGTGAGCCTGTAAAGGGCTCTATGGAGATAATGCCAGTTGAGACTTCCTGTGGGACCAGGCAGCAATGAACACAAACTAAACTGACAGGGGAGTGTATTGCAACATTAGTTTTAATTTCAAATACATTTAGTGTCTGGACTTGAGGCCCAGACATGGGAAGCAATAGACAACTCAATTACTTTTCTGAATAAGCAATTGCAAGAAAGTCTATAAAACCTAAGAAGAAGAGTAATGGCCTTCAAGGGCAGTGTCTATCCTAAGGGACATCATGGGTCAGAAGGGACACAGTACTTCAAACTCCTGCCCAGTCACCTGAATGATGTAAGCTTTGGCTATTTTGTTTTTCACCACAGGGTAGTTTATTGGCAGGAATTCTGTGCTGCCTAATGAGGAGTAACTGCACCTGAGCTGACTATGCTAGGCTGCATCGGGTAGGGTAGAAGAAGAGGAAATTTCCAAAGGAAGGAAAAGGAGAAAAAGGTTGCATGATGACCTGTGGATTTCTTCTCTCTCTTGGACTTTTACAAGATGACAGCAGCAGCAACCAGGGACTTGACAAGAGTAACATTCCCTTTGGAACTGCCCTAGAGGAATGTTCCCATTTATCACAACTGTGCAGAACTCACACACAGGAGAGCTATAGCTGGCAGAGCCATGCCAGCCATAATTAATGGCCCAGGCCAATATCAGTCTTTGAAGTACTCGGATATTAATAAATGTTAGATAAGAAAGGCAGCTATTTATCTCTTCACCCAATACAGTTATACAAGAGATGGATATCTTAATGTAAACATTTGCAGCCTCACATATTGTTACAATTTCTGAATTGTGACTGGTGACAGCAGGTTGCCTTAAGTAATTGCAATGAAACAGAATAATCTAGTAAAAGCTATTGTTACCTTAAGTAATATTATTCTGTGAAATATAGCTACTAGTAAGAAAAAATAATACCAGTTTTTAATTATATATATAAAGAGACAGGGGCCATTGCAACCGGACGTATGACCAAACAGGCTGAGTGGGGTGACCAGGTCGGCAGGCGGGGCAGTGAAGGATGACCAAACAACTGAACAGCAGGCTGTGTGGGGCGACCAGGCTGGCAGGGGGGGTAGTGAGGGGCAACCAAACAACCCAAGAGCAGGCTTTGTGGGGCAACCAGGCTGGCAGGGGGTGCAGTTGGTGGCCACCAGCCTGGCGTAGGGGCAGTGAGAGGCAACCAGGCTGGCAGAGGGGGGGGCAGTGAGGGGCAACCAAGTCAGCAGGGGTGGCAGTTGGGGGTGACCAGACCAGCAGTGGGGGCAGTTGTGGGTGACCAGGCCAGCAGGGGGAGCAGTTGGGGGCGACCAGGCTGTCAGAGGGGCAGTTAGGGGTGACCAGGCTGGCAGGGGGGGCAGTTGGGGGCAACTTGGCCAGCAGGCAGACGTGGTTAGGGGTGATCAGGCTGGCAGCAGGGCCAGTAGGGATGATCAGGCAGGCAGGCAGGTGAGCAGTTAGGAGCCAGCGGTCCTGGATTGTAAAAGGGATGTCTGACTGCAGTTTTTTAGGCCCAATCCTTGGCCTAAATCAGCAGTCGGAAATCCGCCTATGGGTCCCGGATTGGAGAGGGTGCAGGCTGGGCTGAGGGACTGCCCCTACCCCATGCACAAATTTCATGCACCAAGCCTCTAGTGTAATATAAAAGAAACGAGAATATTGAAAACCTTAAAGGATTTTTTTGCCAAGTTTCATCGTTACTCGAGAAAACAATTCTTTAATATAGCAGTCTTTTTTTATATAGCAGTCTTTTTATGTTAATAAAATAAGTTATTGTATGAAAATAGCATTGCTTGATATTTTTATTTTCATAATTAAATCAGAACTATAAAGTGAGGTAGATCACAGTCAGATTATAACTTTTGAGTTCTCAACTCATAAATGCTATGACATTGTTTGAAAATATCCCATGCTTAGAATTCACAGCAGGTTAACTGCCTTTTCCCAAGAGTTTGCTTTTATTAATAAGAATGTTTTTGTTTGTTTGTTTGTTTTTAGCCTTTAGATTAAGCATGCAATTTATTTCAGGAGCATCTGACGTGATCAAAACCTTTGAAGGCTGAAGTGCATTTTATAATAAGGGAGAAGTTAAAGTCAAGAATTTAAATTTTCAACACCTATTAACATATTTAGAGCATTTCAATAAAGAAATAAATGTAGTGACAAAAGTTTTAAAGTATTATGATGGAGTCTTTACTAAAAAAGAACTCTGAGAATTTTAAGTAACCATTTTACCAACTTTGTTATGCAGAAAAATTATCCCTAGAGTCCAAAAAAATTATGGATATTAAAAAATGTAATGTTTAAGTTATTAGTGATAAATATTTTCACTTTGTGTCAATTTATATTAAAGCTGCAAGTTTGTCAATTCCTGAAGAATATTGCATTGAGTGTGTATGGGTTTTTAGAGCTATGATTAACAAACCAATAGGAAAATGACATAAATATAGATATTTAATGTTATCTAATTGGGCATAGATGGACATGGTGGATGTGGATTTACTCAGTGTAGCAGGAACTCCAGGGAGCTAATTTTAACAAAAGGCTGTAATCTGGACAATATTACATACGGAGGGCACTATATTTAGAGGTAATTACTATAATTATCAACCTATTAGTAGTGACTGTAATGCAAGTGTGTTTTACTGGAGTATCCAGGAATTATCCTCATTCTCTGGTGAAAAATATTCAAACCACTTTCAAGAATTAAACTGATAATCGTATAACAGAGCAACCCCCCACCAGCTCTGGCTTACAATAAATCCACTCTATTGTGTTAGTTATGAATTTCGCAAAAGTCATTAATCAACAGAATTTTTAAAAAGTCTATTAGATTACCTTACTTATTTCTCTTTAGCAATAGAACTGAAAGTTTCTTTTATTTTTCCCCCTACTATTTATTTCTTACCACTCAGTCACTCCATTGTTTTTATTTTTTTTATTCCTGGTCTTAGTTCTCTTTGCTTGGTTCTATTTTTCTTATATATTTTCACATGCAAGTTTGTCTATGTAGGAAGAATAAGAGTATATTTTAGATGCTTGGACCCACAAACAATTACAGATTGAAACTTATGCACCAGGAGCTCAGCTATTTACTGAATTTACATTGCTGAAGATGACATGATAGGACTCTCAGAGCCTAAAGTGGAATACAGGCAGAAACAGATCAACACAGTGTTTTGGTAAATGTAATAATATTTGCAACAAATGCTGTGTGTCCTTGTGAGAGCTTTGCTTTGCTCATTCTCAGTGGTGGAAGTTGGGGAATCAAAAGACTTCCTGGAGGAAGTGACTTTTGACTTGAGACTTGAAACATGAACAGGAAAGAGGATAAATAAGGTGGGATGGCAATCATTTCAAGAAGTAGGTAGCATCATGCACAAATTGTATAGATCCCAATCACTTGGTACTTATGGGGCTATTACAAGCAATTTTTTTGTGAATGCCATGTAAAGTTCAAGGAAATTGTATGTGATGAGATTGGAGAAGCAGTGTCATAGAAATCATTGTCCTTGTAGGATATTCACTGAGCAGCGTGGGCTCTACCCTGGAAGATGGGAAATCTATTGGAAGACTTTAAATAGGTGGGTTGACACGATGGCCTTTAGATTCTACATGTTGGCAGCAGGATGTAGGATGACTTAGAGTTGTAATATACTATGGTAGAGAATCTAGTCAGAGGCTGACAACAAAGTTCTGATGAAATATAAAAGCAACTAGACTAAATCTGTGGTTGGAAGGAAAGGATAGAAGTAAAGAGATTGAAATATAGCTTCAATTCCTCAGGGCTTGCTAATCAAGTTGAATGATACATCATCAGGGCTGGAAATTTGACTGTGGATCTATTTTGAGAGAGTAGGATACGTCCAGAATGCCTCTAGGTTTCCAGCTCTGATACGGGGAGAGGCTAGACAAGCCGTGGGCAAATTACGGCCCGCGGGCCGAATTCCGCCCGTTTGAAATGAATAAAACTAAAAAAAAAAAAAAGAGACCGTACCCTTTTATGTAATGATGTTTACTTTGAATTTATATTAGTTCACACAAACACTCCATCCATGCTTTTGTTCCGGCCCTCCGGTCCAGTTTAAGAAACCATTGTGGCCTCGACTCAAAAATTTTGCCCACCCCTGCTCTAACCTGTTTTTGTCCAGTCCCTTTTCCCAGCAGGAAACAGGCTTGGAGAGTGTTAAATGCAGCCTTGTTGCAAAGCTGAATAAATAGCAGAGCAGAAGTCAAAGTTCTGTTAATGGTCTATAACAGTGGTTCTCAACCTTCCTAATGCAGTGACCCTTTAATACAGTTCCTCATGTTGTGGTGATCCCCAACTATAAAATTATTTTCATTGCTACTTCATAACTGTAATTTTGCTACTGTTATGAATTGTAATGTAAATATCTGATATGCAGGATGTATTTTCATTGTAACAAATTGAACATAATTGAAGCATAGTGATTAACCACAAAAAACAATATGTAATTATATATGTGTTTTCTGATGGTCTTAGACGACCCCTGTGAAAGGGTCGTTTAACCCCTAAAGGGGTCGTGACCCACAGGTTGAGAACCGCTGGTCTTTAAGAACCTATAAACTTTAACACCCTTACACTTCTCTGAACTCCTCTCCTCAAACTCTCTTTTACTCATGCCTTTCAGCCTTATGATACTACTTAGATTGTGGTGAAGGTGCCCAGTTAAATGTCTGAAGTCTGGATTGTGTGTGTGTGTGTGTGTGTGTGTGTGTGTGTGTGCTGTGTTGTCCAGTGATGGCGAACCTTTTGAGCTCAGCGTGTCAGCATTTTGAAAACCCTAACTCCCGTGCCGCGTCACATATAGAAATTTTTTGATATTTGCAACCATAGTAAAACAAAGCCTTATATTTTTGATATTTATTTTATATATTTAAATGCCATTTCACAAAGAAAAATCAACCAAAAAATGAGTTAACGTGTCACCTCTGACACGCGTGTCATAGGTTCGCCATCACTGGTGTAGTCTTACTTCTGGAAAATATGTTTATTGCTTGTATAACTGCATATCACTCTACACAGATTCTGGAATTCTTGCAGGTCCTCCAGCATGCCTTTGCCCTGTTGCTCTGTTAAGTCTGAAATTAACGTCTCTCAGGTATCTTCATGGGCTGTTTCTTCAGTTTCTTAAAGACTTAGATCCAAGTACTTCTCATGCATTCTTTCCCTAGAAGAATGTACTTAAAATGTGTACCGCTTTCTTTCCAAGCCGTCTTCATTTTTCTCTTCAGCACTCACCACCCTTAATATGCTTTCTTACTTATTGTTTGTGTTATTTTGCAAACCCTCCCAAGCATTGCAGAACATAAGTTCAGCGATGACAAGGTGTTTCTTTGCCCCTTTTCACTACTAAATCTCTGGCACCTACCTTGCAAAGTCCGGCATGGACTAGGCCAGTGGTCGGCAAACTGCGGCTTGCAAGCCACATGCAGCTCTTTGGCCCCTTGAGTGTGGCTCTTCCACAAAATAACGACTTCTGCGCATGGGCCATGAAGTTTCAATCACACTGTACGTGCGCGCCCACATGTGGTATTTTGTCAATTGGTTTGTGTGCCATAAGATTTAAAAAGAAATGTTAAAAATCACTGCTATAGCCCTAGCTGGTTTGGCTCAGGGAATAAAGTGTCGGCCTGTGGACTAAAGGGTCTTGGGCTCGATTTCGGTCAAGGGCACATGCCTGGGTTGTGGGCTCAGTCCCCAGTAGGGGGTGTGCAGGAGGCAGCCAGTCAATGATTCTCATCATTGATGTTTCTCTCTCTCCCTCTACCTTCCTCTCTGAAATCAATAATATATATATATATATATATATTTTTTTAAATCACTGCTATAGACCACTGTTAACCACTTCCGTGATTAATGGAGTCTAGCCATGAGCTGCACTGGTCTCTTTAATTTGTTATTTATTTATGTAACTGTTTTTTTACTTGTTTACTTACTTAATTATGTGCTTGGATGTGTATATGTAGTTCTTTTTAACTTACAATCTGTTATATATTTGTATGTCCTTTTTACGATAGCATGTGTAGTAAGAACAATATCAGGATCTGGTGAATTCTATTATTTCTTTCAGAATCTATTGGCTCTTAAGCACTGAGAATAAAAAAAAAAACTGTTATAAACAGCTATTAAGTTGTTGTCATCCAATTTATATTTTTGGCTTCTACACTAGGAATCACTCTTGTCATTTGAACTTCTAGACCTGAGATTGGAACACAGCAAATGCCCGAGAGGACCTTTTTGAGTATGAGGACCATGCTGCTCTATTTTTATTCTAATATCCTGCTTAATTTCTAAGTGTATTTCAGAGGAAATCTGTGGTTCCTGTAGAATTGAATATTTCTTGGTTCTGGTGGGGTTTTTATTGTTGTCCTCCTTTTTTTTTTATTCACTACCTTTGTTTATAGCTCTGTGCTTCTTTAAATTTGTATTTAGATTGAAAGATGATTTCCTTTTCATTCATTGTCTTCATGGAATGGGTTAAAAATATCTGAGTTTCATAAGGCATACTTTACAGGTTGTAGATTTGAGTTTGAGTACATGTCAAATAGTATCCGCAGTCTTCTACTTAACACTCTTGAGATCCAGCACTGTCATAATACATAATGCATAATGCATACATAATGCATAATACATAAAGCACCCACAGTGCCTTAACATAAGGCAGGAGGCCAGTCTCCTACAGAGCTGACCTTTCATCAACAGGAAGTCTATACCTTGTCCCTAGAGCGGAACAGCTGTATTTTGAACTTAGATTATACAGAAATGACACCAACTCTGGATCTCATCACGATTTCTGTCCGTCAGTTTGTTGCATCTGAGAGCAGAGTACTTTCCGTCCCCCACAGTTCATCTAGTTTGGAGCAAGAAAGTATGAGTGCAGCAAAACAAACAGCCTTCCCCAGCTGAACTCTCTCTGCTCTGACCGATGCGTGATCGGGCGTCTTTTCCATCTAGAGCAGTGCCTCATTTGAAGAATGAAAGTATCGAGAGAGATTGTTTGTTGTACAGAAACATTTTTTCCCCTAAATAACCATTACTACTGCCAATCTCTGCTGTAATGCTTGCATTTTCACATAGGTGTACAAACAGCCCTGCAGTGAGATGAAACACCCAGCTAAGTCATTAAACACCTAGCATTTAATCTTTTTCTACATGGAGATTAAGAATAAATGTTGATAAAGTCACAGCAACGGAAGATTCATCCAGAAGAAAACTGTGGCATATTCTTGGTGTCTTTGGTGGAAATGACTGATTTATTTTTCAGAAGAATAAGATTTTATAAGACAATTATTTCCCTAAGCAGGTGCAGCACTTAGCATGATTATGAAGCATCTGTCTGTTTACACTGCTAGGCTAATTCTCTGCCCATTTCTCTTGTCAGTGCTTCTTGCCATTTTGATAGAATGCTCCAGCTAGACTACCCTGATGAATAGGGGTCAGGACTCTTCCAAATCCTGTTCTCATGTAACATGACTTCATTCTTCTTTATATTTGTATACTTGAGTCATTCCACATAATGGAGCTTACCATACTTTTCACACTAATTTAAACGAAGATGCTACCGACTGACTTGCCTAATATATTTTCATTTTCCTGAGGACATCAGGGTTTTATCCCCAAGAAATAACCCTAAGGGAGGGGAATAGGCATGCTTGTCATTCATTAGGAAATAGAGAAAGCAGGAAGTTACCATTTGGAAACAAAGGAACTTCTTTGTTCCTCAATTCAGAACACTTACCTAGTTCTATTTTAGATCATTCTATTAATCCTATTAAGAAAATAATGGAACCTCAGCCATTATAAAATCTAAAGAATAAAAAAACTAACATTAAAAAAACCCCAAACTATTTCAAAGCCATATTTTATTAATCCTCAACTAACCCCATCTCAAAGTTTTCAAAACACAGAGCCATTGTGGTGGTCACTTTGAAAAGAGTTTAATTTTTTTCATATCACTTAACGAAGTCTTAAAGTAGGATCTACTAATTGTGTCTGTGCATAAACAGCATAGGCAGTCAGTACAAGAGAAGGAAACAAGAATGATTCTTTGGCAGGTGAACTACTTATTTCCAAGAGCCTGTTTATCCTTGAAATGTGTAGAAATTCTTTTTTCATTGTTGACACTGTTACAAATATTCCCCATTTTCTCTCCCTTTATCCTCCTGCACCTAGCACCCCTGCCCCCCAGCCTTCACCGCATTATTTTATGTGTCCATGGGTAGGCATACATGCATATCTGTTCTTTGGCTAATCTCTTCCAGTTCCTCACACCCCTCTCCTCCGAGATATGTCAGTCTGTTCCATGTATCCATGCCTCTGGACCTATTTTGTTCTTTGAAATCATATGATACCAGTCTTTCTCTGAATAGCTTCTTTCTTTTGCATAATAATCTCCAGTTCCATCCATGCTGTCTCAAAGGATACGAGTTACTTCTTTTTTACCGTCATGCAGCAGTCCGTTGTGTAAATGTACCATATCTTTCCTTTTAATCCTCATCCAGGGATAAGTTTTTATTATTTTTAGAGAGGGAGGAAGAGGAAGAGAGAGACAGAGAGAAACATATTGATTGGTTTCCCCCTGAATGCACCCCCACCAGGATTGAACCCACAACGTGGGTATGTGACCCGTGGGACAATGCTCCAACCAACTGAGCCACATCAGCCAAGGTTAAGCCACATAATTTTTATCCACTGATCTACAGATGGGCACTTGGGCTGTTTCCAGATCTTGGCTGTTATAAATAATGCTGCTATAAACATAGGGGTGCCTACATTCTTTCTTATTGGTGTATAAGGATTCTTAGTATATACCCAGAAGTGGGACTGCTGGGTCAAAAGGCAGTTCCATATTTAATTTTTTGAAGAAACTCCATACTGTTTTCCATAGTGCCTGCATCAATCTGCATCCCCACCAGTAGTGTATTAGGGTTCCCTTTCCAAACATCCTCGCCATCACTTGCCCTTTGTTGATTTATTGACGGTAGTGATTCTGGCAGGTGTTATAATCACTCATTGTAGTTTTAATGGAGTTGTTCCACCTTATGCTCTGTGCTCAGCTCCAGCCCCTTTCCTCACAGTGGAGCAAGAAGAGGAGAGAGGCAGCTTGATGTGCTCTCAGGAGGAATATTTTTGCATATTCAGAATTGCTACTCTATCAGGAAATCTTGAGGTTAAAAATCTGTATTTGAATTAGAAAAATATCAGGGAATTATAGGATGAGAATGTTGTTCACTTCCTCTTACATTAGTATCTTTCTGTAAAATATAGTGTCCTAAGGTTTCCAGATGTGGCTTCTGAGTTATTAAGGATTCTAAATTTTATGTTAAATGAGTACTTCGCATTCTTAAAATGCTAATTACCATGATTATTTAAAAGTTGATCAAAACTCCGCCACAGATTCATAATCCAGTTCCATTATTTAATTAATTAAAAATTCAAGAAAGAAAGGCTGCTGATTTTAAAGTTGAGCGATTTCCTATGACTTAGCAAATGATAGAACGCCGTCCCTGGTCTAGCAGTAAATGAAAAATACCTGCTAATTAGGAACAGGGAACTAATGGTTTTGTGGAATTGAACTGATCTCAATTTTCTGATTAACATCCTTAGAATTGCAAATTTATCTAATTCAGCTTCTTAGAGGATTTTTTTTAATTGCATAGCTTTGGTTTAAATATTTCCAATGGACCGATTTGTGATTATTTTTTTTTCCTCTGGAAAGTGTATATCTCTGACAGTTGTATTTATTTATTTAATAGGGGTGGGTGGGTTCATTATTTTCAGTTTAAATTGGAATCTTTATAGTTTTACTTACTTTTCTATATCTCTGCCCAGGGCAAGACATTTATTTTTATTTTTAATGTTTCCCCCCAATTTTTTTTATTGTCTAAAGTTTTACATATGTCTTCTTTTTCCCCAATTGACCCCCCTCTCCACCTTCCAGCCACTCCCACCCCAGGCAAGCCCCTGCCGCCCAGGTGCCTGTGACCATTGGTTATGCTAATACACATGCATACAAGTCCTTTGGTTGCTCTCTAACCCCCTCTCCCCTGCCATTTGTCTCTGGATCTATTCTTGTTTATCAAATTATGTTGATCATTATATTCCACATATGAGTGAAATCGTGTGATATTTATCTTTCTCCAACTGGCTTATTTCCCTTAGCATAATGCTCTCAAGTTCCATCCATGCTGCTGTAAATGGTAAAAGTTCCTTCTTTTTTATAGCAGCGTAGTATTCCATTGTGTAGATGTACCACAGCTTTTTAATCGACTCATCTGCTGATGGGCACTTAGACTGTTTCTAAATCTTAGCTATTGTAAATTGTGCTGCTATGAACATAGGGGTGCATATATCCTTTCTAATTGGTGTTTCTGGCTTCTTGGGATATATTCCTATAAGTGGGATTACTGGGTCAAATGGGAGTTCCATTTTTAACTTTTTGAGGAAACTCCATAGTGTTCTCCACAGTGGCTGCACCAGTCTGCATTCCCGCCAGCAGGGCAGGAGGGTTCCTTTTTCTCCACATCCTCACCAGCACTGTCCTTTGTTGATTTTTTGATGATAGCCATTCTGACAGGTGTGAGATGGTATCTCATTGTTGTTTTGATTTGCATCTCTAGGATTATTAGTGATTTTGAGCATGTTTTCATATGTCTCTTGGCCTTCTGTATGTCCTCTTTTGAAAAGTGTCTATTTAGATCCTTTGCCCATTTCTTGATTGGATCGTTTATCTTCCTTTTGTTGAGTTGTATGAGTTCCCTGTAAATGTTGGAGATTAAACCCTTATCAGAAATATCATTGGCAAATATGTTCCTCATGCAGTGGGCTTTCTTGTTGTTTTGTTGATGGTTTCTTTTGCTGTGCAGAAGCTTTTTATTTTGATGTAGTCCCATTTGTTTATCTTCTCCTTAGTCTCCATTCCCCTAGGAGCTATGTCTTTAAAGATATTGCTAGAACATATGTCTGCTATTTTGCTGAGGGCAAGACATTTTTAATACTAGGACAGCAGTGCATGTTAGCACTTTCTCTGATGATAAAATGTTCACTATCTACCTGGTATTAGCAGATGGACATTGAACACTGGAAATGTGGCCAGTGTTGCTGTATAACTGAAGTTTAAATCAAATTTTAGCTAAATTAAATTAAAATGATCACTCATGGCTAGTAGCTGCAGTATTTGGATAGTGTGGCTCTAGAAATATCACTTCTATCAAAGGCAGAAAAGAATATATTTTCTGTATTACTGCCTCACAGGCAATATATTAACCACAGAGTTTTCTTTCACAAACTTTTGAGAAAAAATGTTGTTAATTATTCTTTTTGCATAGAATTTGAAGCTTAAAGAATTGCAATAAATGGTCAACTCAAATTCAGAAAATAGCTCTATTTGGTAATTGATCAAGGGAGAGATGGCTAGGAGCGGTGTGGCAGGAGGGATAGAGAGGGCAGTAGGACAACCAAACAGTAGCAGTAATTGGACTGCAGTGACCAAGTTGATGTTTTCTGCAAGAACGAATGACTCTTCAGTACAAGAAACAGGGTTGGCTTGCAGTCTAATCTTTATTTTGAGTCATCCTTATTTTCCCCCTGAGTTGTTTCCAGTGTGTTTAAGTTCAGTAGAGCCTTG
Source organism: Myotis yumanensis (assembly GCF_028538775.1). NCBI lineage: Eukaryota > Metazoa > Chordata > Mammalia > Chiroptera > Vespertilionidae > Myotis > Myotis yumanensis. The sequence goes on from NW_027223759.1 coordinate 80,860,589, forward strand.
GCATTTCTCAGATCTCTACTGAAGAGTCAGCTCTGTAAATGTGAAAATGCTATTGAAATGAGGAGATGAAGGGCCAGGCACATTTATGCTTGTCTTTTATAGCTATGCAATTTTTCTCCAGCCCTTACTCTGGGGAGAATATGTTACTGACTAAATGAGTGGGCCAAATTTTCCCGTGGCTCTTGAGATTGGGGTTCTTGGGGCACCATTTGAAAAAGCATTTTCAGAATCCCTCCCTCTCCCCCCGCCCAGGAGAATGAGATGTGGTAAAGATTTTATTTGTGTGGAGTTACAATGCTTGGGTTCCAGAGTCCCATCACAGCCCTGGGAAAGGTACAGCTGGTGGTCCAGCAGAGCCCAAAGCAGGGCCAGTGTCCAGGGTTTGTGCTCCATATTACAGTGGGGCCCACTTCAGCCTCGGGCTAGATTCAGTCTATTAACCATTGCGTGGCGTCCATAGGGCCGTAGGCCACCTGGGCGAGTGCAGAGGAGTGTACCCCTGCAACAGGAGTCCCAAAAGAGAGGGTCAAGAGCCAAGAGTACCAACTCCCTTTGTCTAGGTCCTAGGAGTTTAAGTATTCAGGTTTCCAGCCCTTTCAGTGGCCACGCCTATTCTGGCCATGGACTTGTGCCCAGATGGAACTGACAGATAAGCACCTTTCCAGCTCACTCAGACCAAACTGCCTTTGTCCAGTCCCTCCCCCACGGATCAGAGGGGAACAGACTTGGAGAGTGTGAACTGTAGCTTCCCGGCAAAGCTGTATAAATGCAGTGCATATATTATCTAGTCTTCCTTAACTTCTTACCTGTTAAATAGTAACCAGATTATTATAACGCTATCAAATAGATTGGAGAGGGTGATGCTGACTTACATCATCTTGGGCTGAGCTGAACTGATGAGAGCTTGGGTGGTATACTTCCAAACTACTACAGTATTTTATTTTTAGCCTCCTCAACCTAATGTAGTGATTTTCCCATTCTGAAAAAAATAAAACACACACACCACCACCACCATGAAGTTGGCACTTTACTGTGAAGTTTCTTCAGTTATCCTGATTTGACCTGATTGGTTATTTGTAAAGAAAAAGAAAGTTCATTAATAAAATTCTACAGTTAAAAATCCATTATATCTTGTCTCTCTGCGATAAAGCTATACATAAGCTGGTGGCTTCCTTCAACACCAAATGACTACTTCTAATTCAGATAAGACATAACAAACAAGAAGCAAAGATGGCAATCTAACTAGCTCTAGGAAAGTCATTTCGTACACTTGTACCAAGAACTGGCCACATGTCAGACATTGGCTTGAGCGTTCCCTACGTGGAAGGGACCAGCCTCAAACCTCTTGGAGCTCACAGGAGCAATAGCTACTGCATGGGCTATGTCGATCCAGCGTGTAATTGGGAAATCTGTTGAGCTTTCAGACAATGCAAAGACTCTTTCGAGCCTGTCTGTACTCACATAAACTCTAATCTTCAAACAACCCACAAGGTGGGTATTGTGTCCATTTTACAAATGAGGATAGTGAGGCTCAGGAAAGTGGCCCATCTGGACCCAACCTTGGGCCCTGACCCTGGCTGCTGAACAGAGAATAAGGTATCAGCAAACTTGAGGCAAACAGCTCATAAGAGAAGAAGGGAGCAATTTGGTTCCTTCTCCCTGCCCCCTGATCAGAGAGCCACAGCTCTCTGGGGAGCAGTGACGAAGTCAGAAAGAGGAAACCCAACAGGGAGGAAGTGGTTTCCCAGGGGAGACCAGCGTGCCGGTTTTCTAAGGCAACATGAGCATGAGAAAATGTTTTCCTCCACAGGTGACTGGGCTGCTAACTGGAAGTGTTATGTTAGTGTGAGATCTTTTAGTGGATACCATGGGAAAATTTTGATTGTTAGTTTAAATCCTCACCCAAGGATGTTTCCATTGATTCTAGAGAGAGAAATAGAGAGAGAAAGGAAGTGAGAGAGAGAGAAACATCTGTGTGTGCCCTGACCAGGAATTGAACACACAACCTGGGTATGTGCCCTGAGCGGAAAGCAAACCTGCAACCTTTTGGTGCATGGATGACGTTCCAGTTAACTGAGCCCTGCCCCCCCCTCCCATGCCCCCGGCCAGGGACCTATTTTATTTTTTAAAAGACTCTATGACTGCCAAAACCGGTTTGGCTCAGTGGATAGAGCGTCGGCCTGCGGACTGAAGGGTCCTGGGTTCGATTCCGGTCAGGGGCATGTGCCTTGGTTGAGGGCATATCCCCAGTGGGAGATGTGCGGGAGGCAGCTGATCGATGTTTCTCTCTCATCGATGTTTCTAACTATCTCTCTCCCTTCTTCTCTGTAGGAAATCAATAAAAATATTTAAAAAAAAAGACTCTATGACATCTTAAACTGGCATGTTTAAATATGTCTTCCATATGTTGTTAATAACTAGTCTCTGAATAAGAATTTCATGAAGAGTTCTATTCACAGGTACGTGAGGCATGAGGGAGATACTGCCTACTAGATCACTCTTGCCCAGTGCTCTGAGAAATACTGCTGTACTTCAGTAGAGAAAGGGTTTGATTTTGTTTTCAACAATTCTTCCTACACTGAACAACGCAACCATGTGTTTTTTTCCTCTTCCAAAGCCTATAACAGCAGAACACATTTACAAACCTTTCCTTACACTGAAGGAATGAGTGATTTGGAAAATTCAAGCAAATTCAGGCATCGTCATGGGATTAGGGAAACATGTTTTGTTTCCCTCACAGAGGGTGAGCTGTAGCAACCATTTTGTTACTCTATTCAGCTCTTTTCCTACCTGTAGGAATTTACTCAGCTAGGTGTCCACCTCCGCTGAGTGGTGGTGTGCTGCGGACAGGGTACAATTACTTTGTTTCCTGTGGTGCTAGAACCAGTTGGTCTTTAATTTATTCTGTAAATGGTAACCAGTGCTACATAATAATGCTAAGCTTAAATAATAATGCTAAGGTTCAAAATAATGTTGAGGTTGAGATGCAGTTTAGGCTCAAAGAATTCTGTGATCTGAATCAGGTTGAGGGTGCTGTCTCCTTAACAATGATTATCTATAATACAAGGGTAATATGCTAATTAGACCGGACATCATTCCAGACGTCCTTCCTGATGAAGCAGGGGCTGGAGGGAAACCAGCCGGGTTCCGGGTGCCTGTGGGTGGCCCGAGGAAAGCCAGCCCGGGTCCCGGGTGCCAGAGGGAAGCCGGTGCCAGCAGCCAGGGGAAGGAAGGCCTACTGTTGCACAAATTTTCATGCATCGGGCCTCTTGTCAAAGATAATCATTAAATCCGTAGATCTGTACAGAGAAGATGACTGTCAAATATGACTATAAGAGATTTTTCCAACTACCAACAAGTGTTTTGTTGACTATTCCAGACTTTTAAAAGTGCTGCAATTTGAACATTCGAACCTCCTTTTTTGTGTGCATAATAAACATTCTTGCTCTGTTTAATTTTAACTAGACTGAACGATGCTTACACTTTCCAGATACCAGCTGTTGAAGCAGCAACTTTCAAATGATTTTGCAGATCGGCAAACACATTCTATCATTGTGTGCTTTGCAGCTGTCTCTTCAGTGAGCCGTGCTCTGCGTTTCGCAGAGTGACTTGTGTACAGTCACAGAAGAGTATTTGTTTCCCCCCAGCAGGCTTGGCCATTAGTGCTTTTCCAGCTCCAGTTTTCCTTCAGTGCGATAGGTGCCCTGTATTGTGGGCCATTTACAAACCAGGGTAATGACTTGCAGGTTTGTAAAGAGCAATTACTGTATAAAAAACAAAAAGGAAAATAAATTGCTTGCCCTAGCTCGAATCATTTTAAAATTATTTACTCAACAAGTATTTCAGTGCTGTCGTGTTTAAGACTACTCTGCTAAATGTTTTGCATCCATTGACCAGTAAATAGTATAAAAATAGTATAAGCTCCTCGGATAAAGCTTAGTTGGAAGGTTGTCCTAAAGAACACCGGAATTCCAGAGACAAGAGAGAGCACATCGCATTTACACATATGACAGAAACCTAGCGAGGCTGGAGCAATTGGTCCAATATCAGACTATCTTAAGGTAAAACGTGGGATGCAGCAGGCAGATTGTGGAAGGCATGTCCTTGGAACTGAGCCTGGGTGATGGGAAGCCTTTGGAGGTTTTCAGGAGGGTACACCAAGGTCAGATTTGTGTTTTTAGGCAAAGATGACTCAGTACAGGGAGGAGAATGCATTAGAGAGTGTCAGGCTGGATGCAGGAAACTATAGACTGTTATTTCCTATTAACATAACAGGGTGTTGGCAAGAAGGCGGTAGTCGAGCTGGGGAGGCCCATTAGTGGTCTGATGCACATTTATTAGCTGGTATACAATTATGACCGGGAGGATGGATGGTAGAATTTTAGGGTTGGAAGATCCACTAATCCAAGCCCTTGGTTTAAGATATGGAAACTAGTTTTATGACAATTAAACTACCTTGCTAAAACTTTTAAAGCTAGTTAGTGGCATAGCTAGGATTGGAATCCACATCTCTACAGAAACTGCTTCAAGTTACTTCTCCATTTTTATTTTGTTTTGTATTTTATTACCTTCATTTAGCCTTAATAACAGAGTTATTGAGTAAAAGAGTAATGTGTTTTAATATAATTACAAATGGCTCAACACGAGGTCCTAGAGCAGAGGGAAAGTGTTCAATGGCTGATGCCTCTGCCTCTGGTTACTTGACTTTGAGTGATGCATTCACTGAGCTCCCAAGTCTGCTGTATATATTTACCCTATCAGTCTCACTAGTCTCTGTTACTCAATGAGCAAGTATTGATCACCACCTGTCTTCCTGGGATTGTGATAGGTATTGGGTGTACATTATGAGTAAAGCTCTGCCCTTGAGGCTCATGCAGTGTAGGAGCAATAGGCAATAGGAGCAATAGGAATATTAGCAGCAATAGCAGCAATAGGAGCAGGGCTGCTCAGCGTCCACAGCAGGGTAACAGTCAGCCCTTGTGGAGAGTTAAAGGCTCCTTGGGCTTGAAACTTCAGTCATGGCAGTGCTGACACTGTAGTCTCAAATTGTCTGGAAGTGTAAGTTTAAGAAAAAAATTACAAAGCTATAAAAGTAATCTTCGTATCTCATGTTTGTACCTGACCTTTCTGACTGGATGTACTCTGACATGTTCATTCTCAAACCCTTTTGGGGGTTGGCCTTGTGCATGGATTGCAGCTCAAGTCTCAGACCAGGAGTGGGGTCCTGGTAAACTGGCACCATGTCCAATTACTTGGGCCAGCCCTCACTCTGTAGTCATAATGACAAGATTACTCACCTCTGAGGCTGTCCTTTCTGTTCCTAGACTCTGCCATCCTGATCTGAGGAGATACCCTGGGTCTTTAGTACCTTTCTCTAATTTTAGTGACTGAATTATAAAAGTCAAACATTGTCATTTTAAGGAAAATGCTACTGCCCTCAGTCTGTCCAAGGGTCAAATGTACCTCTATAGAGAACATGAGAATCTTGGTACAAAATGAGGGTATTTACACATCTTATGCTCCACTAGTATACTCACTCATTCCTTAATTGCTTTCATTAGATCAATTTAGTTAGCAAAACTTAAGCTATGCATGCGCTCGCGCGCGTGCGCGCGTGTGTGTGTGTGTGTGTACATAATATATATGATATTCTACAGCTATTTCTAAACATGAAAAGAGGCATGTTTGAAATGGTGGTAATTTCATTTAAGTTGCTAACTTTTCTGTGGGTTTTGCTTCTCTGCATTTGTTTTCTTGTCACTTTTCTTGGTACAGTCTAACTTTCTGCTTCTGCCTTGTTTTAATCATCCTTCTTTGCTCTTGCTCATCTCCTGAGCAAGCAAACAAACTTCTCCATTCTAGTCGATGTGGTCTCGCAGCTCAGAACAATAGAGAAAAAAATAAATACCCCACTAACTGTAAGGAAGAAACTGTTTCCTGGAGCTGAATTAGTGCCAAAGCAGATGCAAGAAGAAGCTGCTCTTGCAGGGACAGGGAGGAACTACAGATGTCTCACAGTATACACTTCCCAGATTTAGTGACACGATAGGAACACAGATAAAATGCACTACATTTCTACAATATATTCATCATAGATACTAGCAATATAGAGGAAGATTAAATAAATCTAAGCAGCACAAATAAGAAATATTTAAAACATTTATATTTTAATGCAGTTTGCTTATTTTGCTAATAGCAGTCTATAACCATTTGAGCAGTGGTATAAGTCTGATACCATTTGTACTATACATTAGGGATTAATATGTACCCTTCACTGAATAGTACTATGCATTAAATTGAACATAATTTTGCTAAATTTATGCATGCTTTTCAGAGAGATGAGTTGCTTGCTTAGTTTCTTTTTTTTTTCCTATTAACTTTTTGTGGCACTTTTGTTTTATATTTAGACTATAAAATTTCTTATGAGAATGAATTTTGGAAATGATAATTTATAAGTGGGCCACCAAAGCACTTAATTTGGCAACATAATGAAAGTGTTTGACCAAAGAAACAATGCTCTTTTCTTATTTATTTGACATGTAAATTTTGACATTATATTTGATTATTTCTAAAGTAGTCTTTGTATTACCTCACTTTTTTATTTCAGAAATTAGTCATTGTTCTTTATGTTTGAGTAACATGTCCATAATGGAGCAATGTAATCATAACCGCAGTGGAATAATTAGAGTCAATAAGTTGTTTCCTTTAAGTGGTCTTATTTGTTTTAAACTTTGAATATTCATGGATACTCAAAGTTTAAAACAGAAAGAACAAGAAGAATAACTATTTTTATGGATGTGTTCTGGAATTTCTCTACATTGCTGTTCAGACCACTGAATCTGGTTGAACAGAGAATAGCCTGGCGTGGTGACTCAGAGGATGGGCTTTGAAAGTGCAGTCCTGCCTAAGTGCATGCATAAGATAAGTTAGAACAATGACACTGCACAAGTAGGTATCAGGCACCAAACCAGTGCCCGCCTGGTAAGACAGCTGGGGGACAACATGGTAAAATCACGTAGCATTGCCACCCGTAGGAGGGACTGAATAAATTGCCATTGGTTAATAGCATCATTATTATTTTCTATAAGTTCTACTAGTTCCTGCTTATGAGATTAGCCATCCATCACCCATCATCAGTGCTGACAAATTTTGGATTTAATAACATTGTCTTGTTTGGGCTATTGAATTATATTTAATAAGTAAATATATGTTATTGTATACTTCACATAATATATAGTTCAAGGAACGTCTTCATATAATTTTCTTATTCTTAGAATATTGACACATGAAGATATTTATGTTCTTTCATTTAATATGATAGCAATATACCAGTCATGTATATCTTCAGAAGCAATACAATTAATACCACTTTCATGCACTCGTATTTTGAAACATTTTGTCCATATATTGTTTATAATCTCTTTAAGAGAGAAATGATGTCGATGGTAAATAGAGTGGGAGATAAACTGTTTTTTATTTTTTATTTTTTGGTATATGGGAGCAATGATATTTCAGATCAGTAGTTGATATGTTTTCCTAATCAATTTATTATTTTTCTTAATTAACATCTAAGTGCTAGTTAAAGCTTTTTGATGCTATGGCTGTTTAGCTCCTTAAGCAAAAGATAGGTCAAAATCATTTGATTTGCTAACTGTGCAATCAGCATTATGCAAAAGTAATAACCCGCGATACATGGCTTAGCTCTGACCTTAACCTGCAATTTCTTCTCCATAAAGCTCTGCCAATGCTTTTGTTAAGTACTTGTACTTTATCCACAAATTAGCTAATTTTCAAGTTGTGAGGTTAATCTTTATCTATCTTACCTTTAAACTTATTGTTCCCTTAAGCACTTTAGTACTCACAAAACACATTGTAGTGAACCTCCTTGCCTGAATCAGTTATGTCCTGACCCTTTATTACAGACTCTTTTGAAGATGTGAAACAATTTTATATTAAGCAAAGATGGTCTTTCCCTATAGAAAGAGCCAGCCCAACTATATTACCTGCACTAGTGTTTTTCTTTGCCAAAGGACACACAGTGGTTATGCAGATAAGAGACTGCCTTTAGATACTATAATCAAAGTACCTCACTTTGATGTGCATTTTATTAGATTCTACATGAACTTTTGTGCGGCTGACACGGTGGTCACTGTGTAGTTGCATGCTCTTCTAACATGTGGATAGAATGATTTCTTGGTGTTTGGTGGAATGATCTGTAACAATACTGTCAAACCAATTTCTTCAAACCAAGCTCATTAATGTAAGTTCAAAATAGAGACCCACCACATAACTAGCCATGACCATTAGTATTTAATTTCCATGACTCTGTTACCCTCTAAGCGAGCTCTTAAAAATTATGAAGTCTATAGGATACAGTGGAGGGGTGATAAGCAATTAGAGCAGAGTGAATTTCCAACAGGACTCTGAGAAATTCTTCACTGAAGACTCATTTAGACAGCCTGGTCCTGTTGGGATGCAGTGCTTTTCTGTCTCACATAAGTCGTCTCAGAATCAGTGAGATAGCTTGGAGTGGGAAGCACTGTTCCTGACTAGCATTGATTTAGAAAAGATGGAGGTTGTACATTCAAACATATTATAAATCTCTTGCTCTTAAAAAACTCACTGTAGTTTTACCCTGCCTCACCTGCCATTAGTGTGAAGGGGTGATAAGAGTGATCAATACTCTCCCTTAAGGCTTCATGGTTTGTTTTACATCAGGTCTGCATTGATCTATAGGTGTTTATCCATCCCCATCCTGACTGATCATATATTGATTACCATTCCTCTATTCAGACTAAAATATTTTTTATTTATTTATTTATTTATTTATTTATTTAAATTTACTTAGTACTTGTTCCTCAAAATTGGTTCCTCTGGCATTCTTGTTCCATGCAATTTTGTTGTTGGATGATTTTTAGCAGGAGAGATAAGATCTGCATTTCAGTTTATGATCTTTTCTTGATTCATCCTTCATTTTGTTTTTATTATATTGGTACAGTTAATATTTTTATTTGCTAACATATGTATGCTCAACTCTAAGTGAATACTGATACAATATGTCAATATGACTAGAAAACCTGAGTCTATAATGTTGAGCTTAGGTCTGTCCTACTTAGACTATGATTATTTCAGTACTTACTATAACCAATATATTTTGGGGCTTATTATGTGCTTAATAAATGATTCAGGTCCCTAAGTTATAGTTTACAGGGTGAGGCAAAAGTATGTCTACAGTTGTTCTTATGGAAAATAATATAATAATTAATAAATACTAATACAAGTATAAATTCTGTTTTGTATACTCACAACTGTAAACCTACTTTTGCCCCACCCTGTATTGTACTGAAATGAAGGCAGGGTTTATAGATTTAAAAATTCCTAAAACACCTTTTTAAATAAAACAATTAGGGTGCAGTAATTTATTAAACAGCATTTAGCACTCAAGCATTAGTTTTGCAGAGACATTCTGTGTTTGAGATGCACGCCTTCCATGGAGCTGAGCTGGGAAGCAGACTTGGGACTATAACAATACCCTGGCAATGTGGCTGGTGAGTTGGTGAGTGCCATGCAAATTGAGGACATTTGTGGGTGTGTAATGAATGGGGGTTTGGTCTGGGTGCCAAGTCAATGTAAGGAATGAAAGCTGCATCCCATGAAGATGGTTTCGTGACAACCCTAGCTTTCAGCCAGCTGATGAAAAGCTTTATTATTCCAGTCCTGCTGCAATGGCAGGAATCCTGTAGGCGGGTGAGCCCAACCAACGAGTATTCCCTCATTTCCACGTCTAAGTGTCAGGTTCTGATGGGAGGTATGAGATGGTTAAACCCTGTGGATTTTTAAAGGCCCTTTGAAATGATCTGTATCAGCAGAAGCAATTTTAAGATACACTGAGTTTATTTTTGATTAATTTTGACTTCAGCCTTCTCAGGGAGGGAGCAGAGAGAGAAATATTGATCAGTACTGTCATGTGTGTGCATTTTCTATATGAGGTAATTATATGTGTCACTGAACATGAATGTGTCCGGCAGTTATGAGAGTGTCACCATCTGTCCTTCCTTCTGATTCCCCTTCTCCCTTTATTCAGCAACATTCAGTGGCCTCATTGGCCCCATTGTGAAGTTGTCCTCTGTCTCTGGAGAAATGAAGGAGTTTTGCCTTACTTTCTGCCGGCTCATCGCAGGACTTGCCATTCCACACCTCCCCCCTGGCTGCAGTCTTGCTTGTTGGACAGTATTGTGAGCCCCTGGCTTCCCTCTGACCTCAGGTTTCAGATCTACTCCATCTGACTGTTTCCTGGCCTGGCCCTCATTTGTTTTCATGCTGTCTTACTGAGACACTGCCCTGTGGACAGCTAAACTGTGGTTGGTGCTGAAGACCTGACAGTAGTAATTGGAAGACTGGCATGAACATTTTAACCTGCTTATTACCCAGTAGGTTTGGTTTTTAAAATCAGTCTTTTAGTTCATACGAGACAATGAGTATGATGATATACCTATATGATAAGAATGTCATGGTGTTTCCAATGTTGATTATCCAGAGTTGCCTCAGAACAAGACTTGTTCTTTTTTTAGGCTGATAAATATACTATGCCTCTACCTATGTGGTGTCAAGGAGTGACATTATAATATTGGACCAAATTAAGGCAAATATGTTTCTCTTCATCTTTATTCTCATCTACTGGGAACTCACATGATTTCTTTTGATAGTGACAATTTTAAATTATTTCACCAATGTGGTTAACAAATTGGTTGTGATTTTAACCCTGAAAAGAGAAGGCTTTTATAAAATACTAGTGGCCTGGTGCATGAAATTTGTGCATGGGGGGGCTGTCCCTCAGCCTGGCCTGCACCATCTTCAATATAGGTCCCCTTGGGGGATGTCCAACTGCTGATTTAGACCCTGTGGGATCGGGCCTAAACCGGCAGTTGGACATCACTTCCACAATTTGGGACCACTGGCTCTTAACTGCTCACCTGCCTGCTTGCCCGATCATCCCTAACAACTCTGCCTGCTTGCCTGCTTGCCCCCAACTGCCCCCCCGCCAGCCTTCTCACCCCCAACTGCCCCCCTTGCTGGCCTGATTGCCCCCAACTGCCCGTCTGCCAGCCTGCTCGCCCCCAACTGGCCCCCCCCCACTAGCCTGATAGCCCCCAACTGCCCCCCCTGCCGGCCTGATCACCTCTAACTTTCCTCCCCTCCTGGCCTGATTGCCCCTAACCGCCTCTGCCTCCTCCCTGACACCATGGCTTTGTCAGGAAGGACATCCAGAAGGTCTCCCAGTCTAATTAGCATATTACCTTTTTATTAGTATAGACTAGAGGTCCGGTGCACAAAAATTTGTGCACTCGGCGGGGGGGGGGGGGGGGGGTCCCCCAGCCCTGCCTCTGCCCTCTCACAGTCTGGGACCCCTCGGGAGATAACGACCTGCTGGCTTAGGCCTGCTCCTGGGTGGCAGAGGGCAGGCCCAATCCCTAAGTGCAGCCCCTGGTCAGGCTCAGAGCAGGGCCGATTGGGGAGTTGGGGCGCCGCCCCATCATGCACAGAGCAGGGTGGATCGGGAGGTTGCAATGCCACCCTCAGTCACGCTCAGGGTAGACTGATTGGGGGGTTGGGGCACCGCCCCCTGTTGCACCTAAGGCAGGGTCAATGGGGAGGTTGCGGCGCCACCCCCTGTCACGCACAGAGCAGGGTCGATCAGGGGGTTGAGGTGCTGCTCCCTGTCACTCACAGAGCAGGGCCGATAGGGGAGCTGGGGCACCGCCCCCTGTCACACACAGAGCAGGGCGGATCAAGGGGTTGGGGCGCTGCACCCTGTCACACTCAGGGCAGGGCCAATGGGGAGGTTATGGCTCTACCCCGTCACACACAGATCAAGGCCTGTGGAGGGGGGTTGGGGGGCCACCCTCTATTACCCACAGAACAGGGCTGATCAGGGAGTTGGGGCGCCACCACTGTCACACTCGGGGCAGGGCCGATGGAGAGGTTATGGTTCTACCCTGTCACACACAGAGCAGGGCCCATGGGGGTGGGGGGTTGGGGCGCCGCACCCTGTCACACACAGAGCAGGGCCAATCAGGGGGTTGGTGCACTGCACCCTGTCACACACAGAGCCGCAGGGCAATCGGGGGATTGGGGAGCTCCCCCCTATCAGGCACAGAGCAGGGCGATTGGGGGTTTGGGCGCTGCCCCCTGTCACGCTGATCCTGGTGCCGGGAGGCCTCGCTGCTCCGCTGATCCCGGTGGGGGGAGGCATATTACCCTTTTACTATATAGAATAGAGGCCTGGTGCACGGGTAGAGGCCAGCTGGTTTGCCCTGAAGGGTGTCCTGGATCAGGGTGGGGGTCCCCACTGGGGTGCCTGGCTAGGCTGGCTGAGGGGCTGAAGGCTGTTTTCTCGCTGGCAGTTGACTAAAAGCTCCCAACCGCTCCTTGTTTTCTTTTTTTTTTTTTTTATTCTGGGCCAGCTTTAGCTCTGAGGCCTCGCTGCTGAAAACATGGATACAATGTTGCGGTCCGGGGCTGACTGAAAGCCGGTTTTGTTTAGCTTCTTATTTGCTACATAGTAATAGTTGCTTAGAGTTGCAGTTGAGAGTCCGGCAAGTGGGGTGGGGAACGTTGGAGTCTGCAGTCACTGAAGCAGCAAGCCTCCCTGCTCACTTCAGTGCATGGCTGCCGGCCGCCATCTTGGCTGACAGTTAATTTGCATAAGGATACGCTGATTAGCCAATGGGAAGGGTAGCGGTCGTACGCCAATTACCATGTTTCTCTTTTATTAGTGTAGATGCCATCGAAGTTTATATCTGTGGAGGTCATGGAAGAACCTTCAATTTTAAAATAGACCTTATGTTGTTGCAGCTGATGTGAACATGGGAAAATTTAAATCTTCCAATCTTATGGAGAGACCATGGAACTTAAAGAATTTCAAAGCCTGATTTTTATAAATACACATGTGTCTAATTTAGCATAATCAAAGCATTATATATTTGAGTTTAATTGCAGTATACCTCTCAAATTGCTATGTGTCATCTGTTTGGATTTATCCCTTTATCTGATATGCTTCTATTCATCTTCAGGACCTAATTCACATATTAATTTCCCATCATTTTCCAAGTGAATTGTTTTCATCTCAGGATTTTACCAAGATACTTTATAATTAGGAGCAATACAACATAATATTTCTTTTGAATTCTGGAATAGCTACTTATGATCTGTTTGACCCAGAATAATCATGTAATGGCTTTACATATTACATTTTCTTCTGTAAAATGATACAATTGTACCTATTTATTAAAAGCAACTGGCCCTCTTTTGTGAATGATAAATGACATAATGTGTGGTAAAAAAATGTCAGTAAGAAAAGTTTTGGCTGTGATAAACAATAAAAAGCATTTATTTGAGCAAAGGGATTGTAAAACACACAAAATGTAATTCTTTTATGCAAATGAAGGATTGCTGGCTAGGTTAGCAGGGATTGGTTAGTTCCAATATACAAATGAGGGAGACTAGAACTACAAGGAAGGAGCTGAAGTCTGTCTGTGTCCATGCAGCAGTTGTGCCAGGATGATTATGTCAAGACCTACATTTAGCTACAGGTTTAGTTACCTATTAGCAGCTCTGAGAACTGAGGCCCAAGGTGTGCCTGGACCCCACTTCCTTCATAGCCTCCCGACTCTATTTTTAAATGAGTCTCTTAGCAATATTTGTTCCGTTTTATTTCTTCCATATCAACACGTACAGAGAGCTTGTCACTTAAGACTCAGTTGAGAATTCTCTTTTTATGAATGTCGGTTATTAGTTTTATTTACTCAAGACATTGACATTTTAACTCTGCTTATATGACTACTTCCCTTATTATACTGGGACTCTTAACAGCCAGCAATGACTTGGTAAGTATTAATCTTTCCTGAGGAGCTTAACATGTGTCCTAAACATAATAGGACTTACTTAACTTAAGGAAAAGAAAGAAAGAATACCATTCCTTTACAAAATGCTGCCAGAAGGACTTACCAGATAAACATTCAATCTTACTTTATTTTAATACTACCCATCATCCACCCTAAAGCATCTAATCTCTTGCCCATGAAAATCAAGCACTTTTGGAAAACTACATTACTGAGGTTAGCTCTGGGTCAACTTCCAACAATCTTTATACTGAGCTATAGTCTCGTAGAACTCGCTGCTGTTTTTGTCTTTGCTTATACAACTATTGGTTACTTATGTCTAGAGTTATCCTTGATTTATTTACTTGTTTAACCTACTAACTTCAAGACTCATGTGTCACCTTCTCTTAAACCTAGGCTTAGGTACACTTCTCCATGCTCTGCTTTGCCTACTTGTCATATATAATTTAACCTTGATTGTTGTAATTGTTATTGTCTCTTATCCATTCGGTTGTATTCTTTTCAAGGGCAGGCACGTTTCTAGTGTTATAATTAATTATGAATGTTTTGTCAAAGATTTAGTTCTTAGTTCTTTAAAAGGATTCATTGAACATGTGCTGAGCTGAACTGGATATTTTATGTAGAGTTTTACTTTCTCAATACAGATATTGACTTGTATTCAAAATGATACAATTCCTATGTTAGCTTTTGACTGTGTAAAATGTTATGTTAAGGCCCTTGTATATTACCTGTTAAATATATATAAAATATTGAACTCAAGAGATAAGTAGATTTGAGGTTTGGGGAAAGACAAGAAAAGATTTGGTTCTTTCTGGAGCATGATCTTTATTTTATAATTACATACCATATCTTTCTTGTGATGTCAGTCAGTATGTAGCAAAAATGTCCCAAAGGATCCTTGCATTTCCTAGAAAAACTTTATTTCCTTATTTTTACTTATACTTGGCTTTCTTAGAGTATGGCATTTAAATTAAATGTGTACCTTAGGAAAAATGTATTTCTCTTAAGATATATAATTTCCAGTTATTGTATTGGCATTGGATTCAAAGAAGTACCCATATAATATTTTGTGAAGAAAGAAACTGTCCTTTACTAAACCAAGAAATTAATTGATTCCTTAGAAGATTTTCCCAAGATCCCTCTACTTACTCCTCCAAAAAAAGCATAATGTAAATAACGATACTATAAAGATTCTGATTTCCTTTAAATATATTAATATTCCAGCTAATTTTTTTCTGAAGGCTGTAAGATTCCCTTGGCTTTCTTCCCATGCCAAGGAAATCCTCTGTAGAGTAGTGAATATTGGAAATTATTAAAATAAAAATGAATCTGATTTTCCAGGTGTAATGTTTGTTGCTCTAATAATTATGAGTTAAAAATAAGTTTTGTGATGATTGTATTTCTGACAAAAATTTAAAAAACTAAATACTACTGAGTTAAATTTACTTTTATTTTTTAACACTCACCTGAGGATTTTTTAAAATATTGATTTTAGAAAGAAAGGAAAGAGAGAGAGAGAGAGAGAGAGAGAGAGAGAGAGAGAGAGAGAGAGAGAGAGAAAGAGAGGCACAACACCCATCTATCAGTTGCGTCCCACAGGTACACTGA
Organism: Myotis yumanensis; assembly: GCF_028538775.1. NCBI lineage: Eukaryota > Metazoa > Chordata > Mammalia > Chiroptera > Vespertilionidae > Myotis > Myotis yumanensis. Next base: position 80,876,098 of record NW_027223759.1, read on the forward strand.
CTGGGGGATTGAATCCACAACCTACATGTGTGCCCTGACCAGGAATCGCACATGCAACCTTTTAGTGTACCCGTTGATGCTGCAATCAACTGAGCTGCCAAGCCCGGGCTAAATTATGTTTTAATGTAGAGAAACATAATGTAGTTTTAAAAACATGTTTTATTTTACTAAAGAAGGCCAATATTGTATGTTCAAAATGAAATTGATTAACCTATTCGTGTTAAAAGCATTAATATCACAGATTCTAATATCCATTATCCTTATCAAACAAATCACATTGCGTGCTTACTATAAACTAGGCTCTGTGTTTAGAGATAACATGCATTAGCTTATTTATGAATGTATCTAAGTAACTTTTTTATTGCCACTCTATGGATGATAATCAGGGGTACAGAGAGTACAATTACATAGCTTAAGAAAGTGGAAGCAGATGTTAATTCTTTAGCCTTATATAATAAACACTCATAACACAGGCTTGCATTTACCTTTACCTGTTTGTTCCTGAGGTTCTAGGATGAGTAATTTTGGTTTCTAGATGGTGTACTCTCTTGAAAATGAGCACAATCATATTGCATTTATTTCCCCACCATTTATTACATAATAAGGATGCAATTAAATTTTGTATATGATTCTTGAGAATATGGTCATATCTGCGTGATTTAAGATTTCTAGCTCTGATTCTGAGTACTTTTACATAATCATTTTGCATGTTGCAGGCTACACATATATATTTTCCATTCTTATCATTGCTCCTCCTCTGTCCATGGTCCTGAAGGCAAGAAGCTAGTCCATAAAAGAATAAAACAGTATCAACAACAATAACAGTAAAAATGTGCTGTTTCATCAACCATCAAGATGATTGATGTTTATCATACATGACACATAAGAAAGGGATGTATGTATTTTTTTAATCTTAACCTAAATTCTCAAAGTAAAACTTTTTAAATAGGAGCATAAAATAACCTTAAAAATTAGAGACTGGCCAAAGTCTCACTGTGAACTTGGAATTGAGCTTGTAGGAAAACACAAATATACTGCCTTATTCTTATGAACTTTAATGATGCTACTTTTCCTTTGCTTTTATAATAAGATAGACAAAATATGTCATGGAAATGTGAATGATTAAATTTTTATTAGAATTTATTATTTGTCATCAGTAATCAGAGATGTAAAAGCCAGTTAGTTAGGCTATCTACTAGCTGTGTTAGAGTGATGACCATGAAAATTATAATGCCACCAATGACTGGCATTATTGAGTGTTCACTATGTTTTTCATAAGCATCATGTAATTTAATATTTTTTAAAATCCTTATTGTTGAGAATATTACAGATGTCCTCCTTTTTTCCCCACTGCCCCTTCCACCTGGTTCTTGCCCCACCCCAGGCCTTCAACATTCTATTGTCTGTGTCCCTATGTAATGTATATATACATATAAGATCTTTAGTCAATCTATTCCTGCCCCTCTTCCCCTCTAAGATTTGTCCATTTGTTCCATGTTTCCATAAGTCTGGTTCTATTTTATTCATCAGTTTATTTTGTTTTTTAGATTCCTTGTTTGTTTATTTATTGTTGATAGATATGTATTTATTGGCATTTTATTGTTCATATGTTTTATCCTTCTTCTCCTTCTCCTTCTCCTTCTCCTTCTCCTTCTCCTCTTCCTCCTCCTCCTCCTCCTCCTCCTCCTCCTCCTCTTCCTCCTCCTCCTCCTCCTCCATCTCCTTTTCCTTCTTCTCCTCCATCTCCTTCTCCTTCTTTCCTCTGTCTCTTCTTAAAGAATACCCTTCAACATTTCATATAATACTGATTTGGCGGTGATGACCTCCTTTAGTTTTTTATTGTCTGTGAAGCTCTTCATCTGACATTCAATTCTAAATGGTAGCTTTTCTGGGTATAGTAATCTTGGTTGTAGATCCTTGCTACTCATCACTTTGAATATTTCTTGCCACTCCCTTCTGGCCTGCAAAGTTTCTGTTGAGATATCAATTGACAGTAGTGTGAGCGCTCCCTTGTTGGCAACTGACTGATTTCCCCTTGTTGTTTTTAAGATTCTCCTTTTGTCTTTATCCCTTGGCATTTTAATTATGAAGTGTCTTGCTGTGGGTCTCTTTAGGTTCCCCTTGCTTGGGACTCTCTGTGCTTCCTGGACTTATAATTCCATTTCTTTCACCAGGTAAAGGATGTTTTCTGTCATTATTGCTTCAAATAGGTTTTCAATATCTTGCTCTCTCTCTTCTCCTACTGGCACGCCCATAATGTGAATGTTGGTATGCTTGAAGTTGTCCCAGGGACTCCTTACAATATCTTCATAGTTTTTAATTCTTTCTATTTTTATTTTTTTTACTATTCTGATTGGGTGTTTTTTGCTTCCTCATATCCCAAATCATTGTTTTGATTCTAGGAATCCTCTATTCTACTGTTAAATTCATGTAAATTATTCTTTATTTCAGTAAATGTATGCTTAATTGCTGACTAGTCCTTTTCATATCTTTGAAATTCTCTCTAAGATCCTTGAAAGTCTCAGTAAGTCCCTTGAAGCTCTCATTAAGATCCTTGAGCAACCTTATGACCATTGTTTTAAACTCTGTATCCAGTAGTTTGCTTGCTTCCAGTTCATTTGGTTCTTTTTCTGGAGATTTCTTCTGCTCTTTCATTTGTGTCATGTTTCTTTGTCTCCTTGTTTTGCTGCTTCTCTATGTATTGTTTCTATATATTATGTAGAGCTGCTATGTCTCCTGGAATTGGTATAGTGGCCTTGTGTAGTAGGTGTCCTGAGGGCCCAGTGGCTCAGCCTCCCCAGTCACCTGAACTGGGCACTCTAGCCCCTGTGTGGGCTGTGTGCACAATTTTGTTTTAGTTGAGCCTTGATTGCCATTGGCATTACTTGGAGGAATTGACCTCCAGGCCAATTGGCTATAAGGACCAGCTATGACTATAGTAGAAGAGCTGCTGTGCAGAAGACACCCCTATGGAGCAGGACTTGCTACAGTGTGGTTTTGGTGCTCACAAAGCCTGACCCTTGATTGTGTCACTTGTGGATGTATAGAGCTGTAATCTGGTTTGGTCTGAAGCTGTCCACTGGATTCACTGGCTCTGGGGCTTCCAAGGAGGTACAAAGTCAGCCACTACGTGAGGCCACCCTGCAGGAGCTACAGAGCAACTTGCAGAGGGCTGCTACTTTTATTGGGCTTGGAAATGCCCACGTAAGGCCAAGCTGTAAAGCAAGGCAGGCTGGTGTTAATGCCAGGTCTTAGGCCTCCATTGATAGGTATGGAGCATGCTGGCATTAGCTGTTGCTTATTTGAGAGATTTTAGGAAATTATGAGACCTGAGCCAGGACAGGCTATTCATATGGAAAAGCCACTGCAAACAGCTTGATGGGGCTGCAAATTGGATGGAGTCTCAGGGAATCACCAGGGAAGAGTGAACAGTGTGAGCCAAGCTGATAGAAACTTAGGTATGGCTGCCAGTCAGCTCTGAGAGAGGGGAGGTCCAAGCACAGAAATAATAATCCCTGTGAGCATCCACATCTGGGAGAAAGCTGCTCCTGAGTTCCTGCTCTAATGTCAGGCAATCCAGTTTCTCTCCATGTGTCCCTGGATCCCCCAATACCACCACCCAGCATTAGCACTCAGAAAGAGTGAGTTTGTATAAGTTCATGCCTGGCTCTTTAAGAGGAAATGCCTGGGTCTCCAGCAGCCTCTGTGTTACTCAGACACAATCCCCGCTGTTTTTTACAACTCAATGTTTCAGGGACTCTTCTAAGCTCTGGAACCCTGGGTGTTGTGGGTCTAGTGAGGAGGTGGGACCACTTGTTCCTCACTGGAGGCCTCCACAGCCAAGATTTCCCTCATGAATTAAAAAACAAAACAAAAACGCCACATGTGGGCATTGGATCAGCCCATTCAGCACCTCCACACCTCTTACCGGTGTCAGTGTGCTTTCTTTTTTACTTCTCTAGTTGTAAGACTTTCATTCAGCCAGATTTCAGGCAGTTCTGAATAATGGTAGTTCTGTATTTTAGCGTAATTTTGATGTGGTTGTGGGAGATGGCCCAATTGAATCTTTACTTCAATCCTATACGAACTAAAATTCCTGATACACAGGAGATTTAATTGACCATTTCCCTTAGCATTGTGCTAGGGTGAATGTTTGAAACCAGGTTATCCAATACCAAAGTCTATATTTCTAATCATTTTAAATATTGCTTACTTTTTATATGTAACACTGAATCTACTGGTAGCCATCACAATTGTAGTGTTACTACTACCAAATACTGCCTTTATGAGGTTGTGTGACAGTGGTAAGAAAAAATGGTATATTCCCAATTAGTTACTTTGTATAGATTTCCAATGTGATCTTATGAAGGCTATGTTGAGTTTAATATTATTCTAAGGAAAATGCATTCAGGAAGAATTGTTCTACCAAGTCATCTGTTTGTAGAGGGTTATGTGTGGTGTAGACATGTACCAATGCTTGATAGGGAAGAAATATATCACCAACACAAATGAGCTTGAGAATTTATTTGACTTGCTTTAACTTGGGGTTAATTTAACCAGTATTTCCAAAAACAAAACAAACAAAACAAAGCAGTGTGTTTTTGATGATTCTTGATAATTTAAAAAAGAAATAATAACAATAGATCATAACCACTGTATCAGGCACTGTACTATGTAGTTCAGATAATTTACTTCTAAATTAGCCCATTCTTCAATCTGCTAGCTAGAAAATTATCTATATATTTTATATTTATATTTATTTATATTTATATTTAAAAATAAATATGATAATTAAATGTAAATTATGTGAAATACATATTCTAGTGGCTGGTACGTATGTATGCATATATATATAGCATAGATATTAGATAGATATAGATATAGATATAGATATAGATATAGATATAGATAGATATAATTTATTTTTATATAACTCAAATATTATAGTTATTAAATGATAGAGCCTAAATTGTAGTTTATTTTGATTCTAAACTATATCAGAAGTTATAATCTGTCTAACCTAGTCTAAATGCATTATGTATTGCATGTGGATTTGAGTGTGCGTGTGTGTGTGTGTGTGTGTGCATTCTTATGTTTGTGCGTTTTCCCAAAGCATAGATTCTATGGTTGTTAGAATTTCACTGACAACATTTCAAAAACTAAGAGATTTTGCAAATTAATCTGTTGAAATCTGACAATATTGGACTGCATAATAACAACAGTGTGTGTGTGTGTGTGTGTGTGTGTGGGTTTGTCTTGGAATGCTTCTATTTGTGCAGAAGTGGTTGTTTTAATAAAAACATGGTGGCTCAGTGGTCTTGAAAATCAAATATATTCCATTAAAATTAAAGTTTTTGGTGTATGCATAATATCTATCTCTGTGTATATGTATGTGTGCATTTTTTTAACAAGTAGGATTAGGGTAAGCTATACTGTACAGGTGAGAGATTAACTTTTTCACAGTGTACAGGTGAAAGATTCAAGGCCCAATGAAAGAGCTAGAAACCATTGGTTTAATCAGGGCTGTGGTAATTGCTTGTTATGGAGGCTTTTGAAAGTACTTTAAATTTAGACCCCAGCTAGATTTTTTGAAAATGTATAAACTAACAGATCTAAGTGCATCCCACAAAGTGTATGTAAATCAGATAACTCATGAAATTGCATTTTGAGAAATCAAAGAGTAAGTAGTTTTAAAAGACTATGTTCAAGATGTTGACTGAACACTAAATGACAAAAAGTATTAAATGAAAATATAAAACTAAAATTAGGCTGGTAAATAAGAATGAATTCTGGCAGCAGCCATATACTTAGAAAGTGTGAGGAAATGCTGAGAAATAGAAAACCATGTTCAATCTTTAATCCATTTTGAATTGATTTTTTGTGTGTAGTGTAAGATAAGGGTGTAGCTCTATTCTTTTGCACATGAATATTCAGTTTTTCTTTTTTTTAAAAAAAATATATTTTATTGATTTTTTACAGAGAGGAAGGGAGAGGGATAGAGAGTTAGAAACATCGATGAGCGAGAAACATTGATCAGCTGCCTCCTGCACACCTCCTACTGGGGATATGCCTGCAACCAAGGTACATGTCCTTGACTGGAATCGAACCTGGGACCCTTTAGTCCGCAGGCCAATGCACTGTCCATTGAGCCAAACCAGTTAGGGCTGAATATTTAGGTTTTCCAACACCACTTATTGACCAAGAATATTTTTCCCCTGTTTTATATTTTTGATTTCTTGGTTTAAAATTAATCTACCATGTATGCATGGGATTATTCCTAGGCCCTCCATTCTGTTCCATTGACCAATGTGTCTATTTTTAAACTAGTACTATACTGTTTTGATTGCTATAGCTATGTAATATAGTTCGAAATAAGGAAGTCTGATGCTTCTAGCTTTCTTCTTATTTTTCAAGATTGCTATGGGTATTGGTAGTTATATGTGGTTCCATATCAGTTTTAGGCTTATTTGTTCTATTTCTGTAAAAAAATGCATTGGGAATTTGATGGAGATTACATTGAATCTGTAGGTCACTTTGTGTAAAATGGTAATATTCATTTATTTCTATCCTTCTTCAATCTTTCTCACCAACCTTGTAATTTTCAATGTGCAGATTTTTCACACTTTAGCTAAATTTATTCCAAAATTTTTATTATTTTGATACTATTGTAAATTGGATTGTTTTTCTTAAAATTCTATTTTTGATAGTTCATTATTAGTATGTAGAAATCCAATTGATTTGTGTATGTTGATTTTGTATCCTGCAACTTTACTGAGTTTCTGTATTAATTCTAACAATGTTTTTATAGATCCTTCTGGTTTTCTGTATATCATGTAATACTCAAACAGTGACTGTTACATTTTCCTTTCTGATATAGATACCTTTTCTTTTATTTTCTTGTCAAGTTGCGCTGGCTAAGATTACCATTACTATGCTGAATAAAAGTGGCGAGAATAGACATCCTTATCTTAACTTGGGTCTTAGAGGAAAAGCTTACAGCTTTCACCGTTGAATATAATGTTAGCAATTGGAGTGTCATATATGACCTTTATTGTGTTGAGTTACGTTTCATCCACATGTACTTCTTTTTAGTGTTTTTATCATGAAAGTATGTTGAATTTTGTCTAATGCTTTTCAGCAGCTATTGAAATGATCATATGATTTTTATTCTTTTGATTATGTGGTATATCACATTTACTGATTTTCTTATGTTGAACCATACATCTCAGGAATAATCCCACTTGATCATGGCGTATGATTATTTTAAAGTACTGTTGCCTTTTCCGGTTTGGTTCAATAGATAGAGCGTTGGCCTGAGGACTGAAGAGTCCTGAGTTCGATTCCGGTCAAGGGCACATGCCTGGGTTGTGGGGTCAATCCCTAGTGAGGGGCAAGCAGGAGGCAGCAGATCAATGATTCTCTCATCATTGATGTTTCTATCTCTCTCTCTCTCCCTCTTCCTTCCTCTCTGAAATCAATAAAATTGTATTTTAAAAAATATAAAGTACTGTTGAATTTGTTTGATAATGTGTTGTTGAGGATTTTTGTTCTTATATTAAGCAAGCATATTGGCCTGGGATTGTGTGTGTGTGTGTGTGTGTGTGTGTGTGTGTGCGCACGCGCGCGAGCGCGCGCGCGCACGTGTATGTGTGTGGGTGTTTCTTGTAATGTCCTTATCTGCCTTTACTATTAGGGTAATATTAGCCTCATAAAATTAGTTTGGAAATATCCCCTAGTCTTCTATTTTTTGAAAGAGTTAAAGAACAATTGGTATTAGATTTTTTTAAAAAAAATGTTTGGTAGAATTCACCAGTAAAGCAATTCTGTCCTGGACTTTTCATTGTTTGGAGGTTTTGATTACTGATTCCATCTGTTTAATAGCAATTGGTCTTTTCAGATGTTCTATTTCTTCATGATTCAATCTTGGTAGTTTGTGTATTTTCAAGAATTTATACATTTCATCTAGGTAAGATACATTTATTTATTTATTTTTTAAAATACATTTTATTGATTTTTTTTACAGAGAGGAACAGAGAGGGATAGAGAGTTAGAAACATCAATGAGAGAGAAACATCGATCAGCTGCCTCCTGCACATCCCCTACTGGGGATGTGCCCACAACCAAGGTACATGTCCTTGACCAGAATCAAACCTGGGACCCTTTAGACCACAGGCCGACGCTCTATCCACTGAGCTAAACCGGTTAGGGCGGTAAGATACATTTATTCTATGTAAGTAAATTTTAAAAATATTGGGGAAAGCGTTACACTTGAAATGATAGGACAGATATCATTGTAAATGTTGCAAAGGGAAGAGGTGAGAGATCAACGTTGGATCCAGGGTTTCATGGCTGGATAAAGAGGCTTTTCTCCTCTCATTCTTTTATACTGTTTGGCCCATTCAGTTGACTTACTCTTCAATAGAGTGTGTATGCTGAACACTTTGTCACTTAGAATTCTGTTGTCATATGTCTGGTTTGCAGATTTTGTTATCATGATGCATGGGGCAAATCTGGTAGTGGGTGAGATAGACTCCCTATGTATTATTTCCTATCACAATATGTTTATCATGCCCTCTTTGGTGCATTCTATTAAAAACTCTCTATGCTGTGTGAGTTGTACATGTGAATGTATGTCACACTGTTTTGTTGAGTCTGATAAATTTCTACAAAGACACTGTCAGAAAAATATGTCAGTAAGATCTGCTTCCATTTGCTTCAGAAAAGTTGCCACTCAGTCCTCCTGAGGTTCTATTCTATATTTAGATGAAAATTATCTGATATATAATAAACTCATATTGTTAAAATTTAATGCTTATAAATATACTGTCAGTTACCCACATAGCAAAATTAAACTTACCAAGAATGAATGAAGTCTTTTAACTGTCATATAATACCGTGTCAAGTAATCATATTCAGCTATAAAATACTGAATACTTTTGAAATGACACTTTACTGAAGACTTCTATCTATAATAGAGTTTATTAAAATGGTCATTTTTACTACATATAACAGTTATATCAATTTCATTTTTCCAATAGTAATTAGAGGAAGCACAAGTTAATTAACTATCTGGAATAAAAAGATTGATTTGAGAGAAAAAGTTTCTATTTCACATTACTTATCTGGGCCTCAGATTATTCTTGTTAATGGAATACCTTTTTATAACCAACTAGAGGCCTGATGCATGAAATTCATGCAAGAGTAGGCCTTCCCTCTCCCAGCTGCCAGCACCAGCTTCCCTCTAGGACCCGGGCTTTCCTCCGGCCGCCAGCAGGCACCTGGGACCCCAGCTTCCCTCACAGCCCTGGCTTTGTCCAGAAGGTCGTCTGGTCTAATTAGCATATTACGCTTTTATTATTATAGATTGTGATAGGTTTAGCTTTCCATGTAGCATAATAGATGTGTTCCTGTCTGAAGACCTGCAAATTCCAAGTAAATGAAAACAAAACAAGAAATGATCAAATCAAGCCACATAAGCACTGACTGTAGAAATGAAGGAGCATGTTAAATAAATATATGGAAACTCCCTGTAAATAGTCATGGACCTCAGACACTCTTACAGTCTATGAATGCAAGCAGACCCCACAGTTTGCATTAGTATGACACTATAACATGAGGATGAGACTGATATACTCAAGATTTAATTTTAAATTGCTGCTTATCATTATATCCAAAGTAAGTATATGCTTCTTCTCAAGTTACATAAAATAAAATATTCTGAATACTTTGAATTATGTGAATATGTATGATTCTAGGAAGTTAATGAAATAAAAAAATTTGTATTTTTCATTTCAGTACAGACTCTTTTTAGTAGCTATTTTCCAGTGTGAGGTTACTTTCCAGAGTACATGAAAGGTTACTTTCCAGAGCATCTTTCAGTACAGGGATGTGCTGATTATTCTAGTTGGAATTAAAATTTTCTTTTTTTCTCTTTTTATTTTATCAAATTTATTAAGACGTCATTTACATGCAACATAATTCATTCTATTTAGTGAATAGTTCTGAGTTTTGACAAATGCATGCAACCATGTAACTATTGTCACTATTAAGCTACAGAAGAGTCCCCAAAACTTTCCCTTGCCTCTTTAGTCTATTTGACTGTCAGTTCTTTCTTTTTTTAAATAATATATTTCCATTGATTTCAGAGAGGAATGGAGAGAAAAAATAGAAACATCAATGATGAGAGAGAATCATAACCGGCTGCCTCCTGCACACCCCATGGAGGGGATTGAGCCTGCAGTCCAGGCATGTGCCCTGACCTGGAATCAAACCACGACCTAGGTGGATGCGCAACCATTGAGCCATGCTGGCCGGGCTTGACTCTCAGGTCTTGACTGGCATTGCCATGTTTTTGTCTCTATGGTTTTGCTCTATTCAGATGGTCAGATCAATAAAATCACACAAATGCAACTGCATTCTTTAACTGAACATACTGCATTTGAGACGCATTTGTTCTTCTGTGGGCATCAGCAGTCTACTGCTTTTCATAGCCCAGTAGCATCCCATGATATGGATATGCCACAGTTTGTTCAGCCTTTTCATCATTTATTTTTATGTTACAGGAAATGTCCCTGCTATGGACACTAGCATCCTATTAGCAATTTGACTAATTATCACTTTGTGTGCTTTCTTTCTTTTTTTTTTTTTAGCATTTTCCTAATAAGATCTTATGATTTTTACATTATTTGGAAACATTTACAGGTTAGTAACTTTTACAACAATTGAAAAAGTAATCATATAAAAATTCTATTAAAACCCCCAGGCCTGTTAATAATTTATTTGTTATACTTTTTTGGGGGATGCTATTTTTGGTATTAAATTAATTTTGAAAATTATAAAACTATAGACACATATAAAAGAATATCAGCAGGAAAATCTACAGAGCTCTAACTTTGCTTAGAAGTTTCTGGAAAAGAAACACAATAAGTATTATTATTTTTATTTTTTTATATAACAATTGATTAGTTTAGAAAATTTCCATTTTCCATGTTTAATTCTATCTCTCATTTTTAAAAAAATCACTAAAAGGACAAAAACCCACACAAAAAATTCAATCTGTATTTGTTATGTATTTACAGATAATTGGTCACTATTAAGGCACATATTGATTAAAAACTACCATTTATTCAAATATTTTGTACATCATATAACACTGACAACACCTTGTACTGTAGTGACATATTCCTTGCATTAAGGGAAAGTGAGAAAAGTAATTTCCAGTGTTTTTTATTTATTTTAACCACCTTATTTAATCTAGTTTAATTGGGACAGTTTTCCCCTAATAAATATTTTTTTAATGCATAATCTTTGTGGTTTCAGACTTAAAGATTGAGAACTAATTATGCTCAACCCAGCAGTTTTAAAAACTGAAACCAAAATTAAATTTAGTTGACTAAGAAGAATCAAGCTGAGGCTATGAAGTTGGGATGACAAACGAGCTTTAGTGTTAAAATAAAATAAAATAAAAAAGAAGAATGAGAACTGTAATTACCAATCTAAGGCTATGAATTATAGAAAAATAATTCTAAATCCAATAGCTTAAAACAGCGTTCTCAACTTGTGGGTCGCGGCCCCTTTGGGGGTCGAATGACCCTTTCACAGAGGTAACCTAAGACATATATAATTACATATTGTTTTTGTGATTAATCACTATGCTTTAATTATGTTCAATTTGTAACAATGAAAATACATCCTGCATATAACAGTAGCAAAATTACAGTTATGAAGTAGCAACAAAAATAATTTTATGGTTGGGGGTCACCACAACATGAGGAACTGTATTAAAGGGTCGTGGCATTAGGAAGGTTGAGAATCACTGGCTTAAAACAAAATGGACATATTATTTTACTATTATTCCATTATATGAGTAATGGAATAATATAATAACATGCGTTCTACTAATAAATGGGTATGCTTATTTTAGGGTACATATATTTGTGACCTTTTTCTCGTTATTGTTATATTCTTCACATTTTCCCATGAAGGATTTCAAGTACCTATATTACAGTATGACTCATATTAATATTTATGTATTTGTACGTCATATCTACATTTTGAGTGTAAAGCACCCTTAGAAATCTTCCCAGTCCCAGTACCTAGTTTTTCTGAAGACACCCATCTCTCAAATGGAGAGTGAATACAAGAGTTCCAGAGATACAGGCTCCTGGTCTCAATTCAGGAGACTGTCCCCTATCCTTCATTGCATCACTAACATGCAATGAATCCCACTAGGAATAATTTTCTACACTTTGTGTTTGGAACAAACTCTAACCCCAACACTTTTTATCCCAAAGTAGAAATCTATGAATTAAATCCAGTTTTGCAGTTCACTCTTTTCTGTGACTCCCTCCTCATCTGCCAACCGCCATTGTTCTACATTAAGCCCACATTACCTGTTGCCAGGCTCATGGTTCTCAAGCTGTGATGGGGATGAGGATCATTGGAGAGTTAATAATATATGACAGAGGCCCAGGCCTGTCAGAGTACATGAGGACGTGGGCCAGGAGGTGTTTATCACATTCTCTGGGTGACTTGATACAAGGTAAAGTGAAGAATAGCTTGTCTAGAATCCTGAATGCATATCCACAGGGTTGTCCACCTTTGCCTTTCTCATTCTATTCAAGTAGAGACAACATGCCTCGTCTGGCAGCAGTCTTCTTCATGTCTAATCCATTTTGTTGTTGTTGTTCTAAGCCTATGTCTTTGGCCTCCATGGGCTGAGTCACACTTTCTACCTTAGCTTTCAAGGATACCTGCCTAACGCTCTGGCTGTGTGTCTGTTTACTCCAGTGCAACTGAACTCCTCTTTGTGAGGCAATGGTAAAATATTTAATAATTTTTTAAAGTATGGCTTCTGCTCTCAGAGGCTTGAGTTAAACTCATAGTTACTCCTAGTAGAACTTTTATGGGTCTCAACTCTTTTTTTTGGGGGGGGGCACAAAACACAAAGCTATTTCTATATATATGGAAGAAGTCCCTGAATAAAGAGTCAGGGATGTTCATATGAGAGGGCTGTCCCCTAAAAAGCCACATAATCACAGTTAATTACTTTGCTTACAGTATTTCGACTGCCTCTCTGTTTGCACCTGCACACATTTCACCCTTTAGTTGTGTTTTCACACTCCCTGAGCCTGCTGATTTCCCCGTTACATGCTTTCTTCTTTCTCAGCACATGTGTGCAAATTGTCATGCAGCCACGTTCTGAAAGACATTCTGCCATAAGTGAGGGTCAGTGTGCACTCCACATTATCCTCCCAAAACACAAGGGGGCTAATTTGATTCCTTTTCATAATCACTGCACATGACAAGCTCCCTAAAATGCATACTGAATGGAGTGAATATACTCATTTTGAGCTGTTAATCTGTATGGCATTAATATTTCCTACTAATCATAACAGCTGCTGTGTGTTCACTAGGTAACATGTAACAGCCTTGCTAAGTATTTTATGTACATTATCATCATTACATGTCCTTAGAACAACCATCCTGAGGTATAGGTTTGTCATATATGGGGCAATTTGAGACTCAGGGAAATTAAATAACTTAAATGCATTGCAATTGCTAGTAGGAACTGGAGCTGAGTCAGAAATACAAAAATCTTAGCAACTTTATTGACAGGCTCCATAATCAGCTTAATCTTGATTACGCCATGTATTTCTTTAAACTGCAAAGCAACTAGATGACAACTTTATTATATTGTAAAAGCTTATAGTGACAGACTTTATTTTGTTATACAAAATGGAAGGTGCTCTTTCAAACACTTTAGAGAAGTTTTGTGATTGTGTACATGCCTTGCGCATGTGTGAATGGGTGTGCTTTTGTGTGCTTGCTTCTCCATGCAGTTCAACTGGAGCTAGATAGGTAGCTTTATCTTCTCCAATACCTGCTCCCGCTGTGCTTTCTGTAAGGAGAATTGGGTCTCATATTTAAGGCACTTTTTGTTTTTGAAAGAACCTTTCTCTTCTTTAAGGCCTCTTTCTAAAATGTAGACTAATGAGGTAGTCCCATGTGTGAGTATTTGCTCCTTCTCCCTTTCAGCTTCTCGGTTCAGGCTAGACTTGACGCCATTGGCCTGCTATTTGCCCACCCCCTTCCTCTGTTCCCTACTTTCCCTCCTTGGTGTCCCACTTTGTGGGGAACAATGCAATGAGAGTTCCCTCTGGGGGTACATTTGATAAGTCTTCTTAGGGACTTTGGGTCTCCCCTTTGCCTTTCCTGGCAGGTAACTCAGTCTCTTCTAGGAGCCAGTAATAGCAGATATGGAAAGATCTGAAACTCCTGTCACAGATGGGAACCCCTTCTCCAGTGTGCTGTCTTCTGGTTGATATGTATAGGGTGTGAATCCCACACAACTTCCATGGCAGCCACTGACTCATGCAAGACTCACTCACTTATCTGCCACACCAGGTGTGGAATGCAGGCTCTGTCTCCTACCCCCGCCCCCGCCCCCCCCCCCCCCCCCCGCCCACACACACCCCATCTCTCTGCCCTTCTCTCTCTTGAGCCTTCTCCTGCCCCTGCATTATCAAGTGGATTTTTAACAGAAAATTCCAGGTATGAAATGTAAACTAGTCCTCAAATCCATAGTAATTTGAGTGAAAAGATTGGGGGAGATGCTTTTCAGGACACTTCAATCTTAAAGAAAAGGAAGAAGTCTAATAAATGATAGGATGAAGGCTGATTTCTCTCAAATTCACTTATCTTTCAATTTTATTATCCAGATCAGTATTTTTAATTTTTCCTTCCAGTCCACAATAAGAAATACATTTTGGCCCTATCTGGTTTGGCTCAGTGGATAGAGCGTCGGTCTGCGGTCTGAAGGGTCCCAGGTTCGATTCTGATCAAGGGCATGTACCTTGGTTGCGGGCACATCCCCAGTAGGGGGTGTGCAAGAGGCAGCTGATTGATGTTTCTCTCTCATCAATGTTTCTAACTCTCTATTGCTCTCCCTTCCTCTCTGTAAAAAATCAATAATATATTTTAAAAATATAAAAAAATAAGAAATACATTTTGCATCATAGTCAAGCTCTGTTCTTCTTCCCATCTCTCTCTTCTCTTCTCTTCTCTTCTCTTCTCTCCCTCTCCCTCTCCCTCTCCCTCTCCCTCTCCCTCTCCATCTCCCTCTCCCTCTCCCTCTCCCTCTCCCTCTCCCTCTCTTCTCTCTCTCACTATTTTTTAAAAACCAATACTTTTCTATACCATATGCCATTCACTATAATTTCTACTTTTGTCTACTCAGCCCTATAGGTTTTTAAGACATTTGTTTCGTGACCCAAACGATTAGCTAACCTTTGGAGGGGTCAAGTCTCACAGTTCATCAAATACTGCTGTAGAAGGTAAAGACTAAAATACATGTTGGCCTTTCCCTCCCTTGTACAGTGGATTCTCAGATCAATAGATAGACTTTCCTAAAGTTGGCCCTACCTTTTTTTAGAATCATTATTCTCAACAGGAATTTCCTCTATTTGAAGTCCTGCACTCCTGGAGAACATTTGGAGGCAAGAAAAATAGCAGTCAATATGTCATGCCAACTGCTCGCTGTGTATGCTTTGAATAGAGGATATCTCTGTGTGTGCACGCATGCACTTATGTTTATTAGACTGATCTCAGTGCTTTCGCTAAATGTGAAAATAACACATGCTATTCTGAAATACATAAATAAAGAAATTGCCCACTCTTTCTCACTCCTGCAGAGTAGCCACTATTTAAGGCCCTACACAGCACACACACAGATGCATGCATGCTTATACTTTAGTCGTCTTTTCATTTCTGCCAGGGCTTTATTTATTCTAGAAGGTGATCATCATAGACACTATGACCTTGGCAATAAAATTAGCTCTTGCTTGAAAGTTTAAACTGATCCCTCCCTCTCGCCTTGAAGGGTAAATTAATGATCTCGCTGAGATGAGAACGCGGTCTTTAGAAACTGTTCGCTTTTTCCAGCTTCTCTTTCATTTAACATAAATACTTAGGTTTCCCTTTTTTAAGCTTTTATTGTACACTTGCTAATTTTATTCTCAGTGTGACCTCTCAGATATCCACAGGGAAAGGAAAATTACTCCGGAAAACCTCCATGTGAGAAAGTTTAAAAAACAGACTTCTCTTTGTAAAAATAATGAGGGCTGGAAATGGTTTATTGGGACAGAAAAAACGCATATACCATGAGAACGGGAGAGTAGAAGTAATGAGCTGGATGGTAAAAACAGTAATGAAGACTGCCTCGACTATTTGTTAATCCTTTGTCATCTGAATGCTCGCGGTGTGGAATCTGCTTGGATCTGCATCATGGGCAGTTTCTCAGTGAAATTTTTAAATTGCTC